>NW_026294391.1:44633013-49765435 GCF_007827085.1 Peromyscus californicus insignis
TGTCTTATTTGCTTTATTGCTTTTTACTGTTTGCTCTTTTTCAAAATGTTCATTTAGATTCATGAATTGGATTCTTTATTCCTATGACATATTAATGGTAAACATTTGTAAGTAATCTTTTTTAAATGTATTATTCCTTATGCAAAGATGTATCACACCAAAATAAAGTTGTTCCTGTAGTAAACTTACAATTATGCTTGTAAAAGCAAAAAGTTAAGACCTTATAGTTGAAATTGAAAATAAATTTAAAGTGCTAATCCTTCCAGATGAGACAGAGGACCTCTAAGATGAAGGAAGGGGGAGCTTAGTGAACCCCATTTTGAAGCTTCTCATGACCTTTGTCCATAGCAGCAATTCTCTGTTTCCTTGTGGCTTTTTGTTCTGAGCAATAAATTTCCATTTCCATTCAAATAAGCCATCACCCTTCAGATATGTTGCCTGTATCTGTCTTCATTACATCACAAAGGGTAGAGTGGGTTGGGGAGTCCACTCTTACCCAGTCAACCAACAGTTATTTCTGTACTAGTGCATCAAGTACTGGTCCACCAAATCCCAGCTGCTTCAACGGTATTGCACAGAGGTGGAGGGTCCTACTGCAGGTGTTTCCTTGCTTGTGAACAGAAACATAGACCCAATCTTTGATAAAGAAGTGGGACGGGGCTCCCAGTACACCACCAAAAGGAAGGAAGTGGAGAGGTAACTGGATGGGACACCTAACCCCAAGTAAACCCAAACATGTTTAAAGATTGGGCACAAGCTCTGAAGCTCACCTTCATCTACTTCAAGAGTCTGCAATGCTTGCTAATAAGTGTTGCCTTTGTTGTACTCTGAGCTCTTTTCTTATCTTTTATTTATTTATTTATCTGACTGAGAAAAAGAACCCACAATATCTAGTCTATATCACAGGAGTTTTTCCATCTGAGTATCGATCAAAATATACAATAAAGAAATAAAAATCTATGAAGACACCAGTCATGAAAAACCAGCTCTACCAATAACTTTGATTTTGGACTGCTATCTTCCAGTATAGTAAAAAGAAATTGCTGTAGCTTAAATAAAGAACAAAAAAAATTAAAAAGTTTTAATTTTAAAACTCAATGAGTAATGGTCATGATTGGAAAATGAGAGTTATGAGTTCAAATATATACTACAATATATTGACTACAATATGAGTTTGAGGCCAATCTGGTCTATATGAGGTCCTATATAAACAAACAGCCAAAACAAGATTCAGAGAGAATGGACAACTGGAAGTAAAGACACTTTTCAAAACCATGAATCCTAAGATATAAATTGTTGTGTATTGAGTCCATTACCCTGTACCATCCACCCTCTCTTTTCTCACATCTCTTCATCAGATTGGTTACCTTTGTTCCCTAACAGCTTGATGTTTACTTTCCTTCCTGTAAAGCAGTTTAAGCAACCATGAAGTACAGAACACAAGACCTATTGAAAATTTTGCCCCAGTTGAATTCTACTGGTAGGAAATGTGGAAATCCTGAACAATATTGAGTTAGTTTTCTGTTTGTTTGTTTTGCTTTTGAGTCAGGGTCTTATGTAGCCCTAACTGGCCTCGATGGTGTTCATGAAGAACTCAATAACCTCACAAGCCAAAAACATTTGACAATCAATGCTTCAAGAAGATAATTGTTCATATTTCTTCTGAACTTTGACATATTAATACATTATTCATGGTATATCTGTAAGGATCATAAAGAATATATGGAAGGTTATGACCTTAGCTGGTGCTTATTGCTTTGAGTGAGATAAGGTTCTCACCCTGTTAGAACTTGTAAGGAGAGTGAGAGAGCTACAGATACAGACAATGAAAAAGCAATGAAGTAACCCCCAATTTAATAAATTGTTATGAAATAAATAGTATCGGAAGACTTGAGAGATACTGACTTGGGGCTACTCTGGACAACATAGTTTCTTTAGAAAGGTGACATATGACCTTAACCTTGATGGATATACAAAGAGAAACTTTGAGGCAGGGAATGCCCGTTGGTTTGCAGAAAGAGCAGCAAGAGTCAAGATCCCGAGGTGAAATAGAGCTTGATTTTGAACAGAAATGGAACAAGCAGATGAAATAAGAAAAGGAAACAAAGACTGGCGAGTATATGGATGAGCTGGCTATGAGGAGGTCCTTTACATCAAGGACCAGCTTCAAACAGGAAAATGGTCCACTGAATTTACCTTTATAATAATAGTATTTGTAATATATTTCAAACAGAATTAAATATGAATATCTATTTTGCTTTGAAACTAGTGAGTGCTTAATAACTACTGGTTTGTTATTTTAAAAAAGGAGTGTTTCTCTATCGTTTTAAGAATAAATTAGAGAGAAGGCAGTAAGTAAGCATGGAGTAACTGAGGAAGAGCGATTTGGAGACAACCAACAGAAGTAGAAGGATTGCGAGAATGCTAGAAGAGAATAAAACTACAGACAGTGCAAAGACTGCTGGGTTTAAGAATATTTGCAATCTAAATTCTGCTTTGATTGTGTGTGATACAGAAGTAAGAAGACATACTTTATAAAGTTAAATAACTTTAAAAAAAAGTCAATGTGGCTATTTCTTAGAAAGCCACATTGTTTTACAGGATTTTTAAAAACGTTGGGTCACTAGAATTGTGACAATTTATATATGTTCAATCTAACTTAAAGGCAAGATGTGCAACTACACTGTAAGGATTTTAGATGATGTTTAGAAAAGATAGCAGCATTAAGCACATATTTTATAGCTCATAATGAGAACCACAAATATTTGAAAATTGAACTTCAAATAAAGGGACAAAGTAACATTAAAAAGAAATAAACCTACAGGAAAATAGGGAAAAAAGACTGAGATGTTTTCTAAACAGCACTAAGAGTATTGCTGTAATTCATGGTGACTCCTACTAGTCATTTTTATAAAGAAGTCATAAATTCATCAATATATTAAAACACAGCTTTATTTCTTTTAGAGAAACAGAAAAGCACCAAGTATATGATGATAATAAATGTTGATGCTTGTTTGTTACTGCTAAATCCTCATGAGTCATAGACCTGAGAGAAAATACTAGTCAGAGGAAAATGTATTGAGTATTAGACCTATGAATGTTAACTTAGTGGCTGACAGATACAATCATTCTGCCTACAGTCACTAACTATCTTCAGCTCATGATCAGAAAATCTGGCATAATATTAATTTGGTTTCAAATATTGCCTTTGATCTGAGAAGCTCAGAATCTTAATATGTTTCACATTAGATCCTTATTTTGAGTTAGACAGCCAATCCTCAATCTCCAAAAACACCTTGAGATTTTTGAAAAAAAAAATCCCATGAAGGAAGTAAATGCGAGTTTCTTTCTCTCTATCTCTGGTTTGTTAAAAGCCTACACAAATTAGAAGCATCGTTGATCTGTTTCTGAAGAGGAAATAAGCTCTTCTAATTTGTTACAAAAAACTTATTTCTGACTATTAACAGAAAAACACCACAAACTTAATTTTAATTTTTCTGAAGTTATTAATAACCCAGAGTGGAATAATTCTTTCTTTTTTTGCTCTTTGACTTATAAAAATCTTTTAAAACATTTATTTTATTTTATTGGCTTTTTTTTTTGAGACAGGGTTTCTCTGTGTAGCTTTGGAGCCTTTCCTGGAACTCACTCTGTAGACCAGGCTGACCTGGAACTCACAGAGATCGGCCTGCATCTGCCTCCTGAGTGCTGGGATTAAAGGCATGCGCCACTACTACCTGGCCTTATTTTATTTTCTATTCTAGTGTATCATGGACTAAGAAGAGCATAAACCTAGAAAAATGTCTGTGAAAAGAAGTTAAATTGAATAGACACTAATATCACATATAGATTTTCTTGGTTGAATGCGTTCAGAGCTCACAACTCTGTGTTTGTACCAGGACACTTTGCCCGTTGCCTAAGGGGACAATTGCCCTAATCTCACTTTCCCCAGTTGTCATGTTGGGGAACTTAGCTTAGTGATTTGGCATCAGCAAACTTGCCTTCAGCCATTTGCTGTAATCTTGAATAGAAAAGAAACTTCAATGTGGAATAATCCTCAGGTAAGTATAAT
Organism: Peromyscus californicus insignis; assembly: GCF_007827085.1. Lineage (NCBI taxonomy): Eukaryota > Metazoa > Chordata > Mammalia > Rodentia > Cricetidae > Peromyscus > Peromyscus californicus. The sequence goes on from NW_026294391.1 coordinate 44,637,086, forward strand.
TTCTCCAAAACTAATATACATACACAAAATTGAAAGATTACCTTATTCAAATTTACTTAGTAATCCAAATCTTCAACATATCAAGCATGTGTACGTTGATGACAGCTGATGAAAATTTTCATTTGATCACTGAGGAATGGATGTCTATAAAACCTGCAAAAGCTGGCTGGAGAGATGATTCAGAGAGTAAAACACTTTCATGCAAGACCTTCATTCAGATCTCTAGTACATAAAGTTGGACATAGTAGAACATTTGCTCCTACGGCGAGATGTGAGACAGCGATAGAGGAACATCTGGAAGCTCATGGATCAACCAATCTGGAGTGCTCAATGGGAGAACAACGAAGAAACACTGTCTGAAGGAAGGCCAAAGGCAAGCGCTAGCACCTGAGGTTGTCCTATGACCGCTTACATGCTGTGGCATAAGTGAGCCTGTGCATGAGCGTGCCAGTGAACAAGCACACAGTGAAGCTTGAACTCTCAGTTCAAAAATGCTACTAATGCCATTTTATTACTTCAATCAATAGTGCCTGATTTTGTACATCTGCCATTTTTATCACCTTTTTTCATACGATTTGTGGAACCTGTATTGTATGAATTTATTACTGCATATGTTCTCATACTAGAACAACCAACAAGAGTCTGTGGTTATTTTCCATTGAAATGCCCCAAGTGTCAAGAAAAGTTGCCTGGAATATAGTAAGTGTTCGATAAGTCTCTGTAGAATCAGGAAATATTCTTTATTTCCAAATGAATAACTATAGCATTGCTTTACTAAATAGTTTGTACATCCATGTGCACACATACACACAAGATTTAAATATTAGGCAAACACTGAATATTTGGTTTAAATAAGGCTATCATCAAAAAGTTGTTGCCAATGCCTTGATATTCCAGCCCCCTTACTAAATAATCATTAAAAACAGACTTTACTAGCCAGTTGGACCCTTTGAGAGCTTATATTATAAAAGTACACAATGTAAGGATGCTGTCCTTTTTAGACAATCTTCACAAGCTACAGAAATAGAATCACATGTGATAACTAAAAAGATAAAATTACACTGAGAAGCATAATAAAGACTTTGAGCAGATGGAAAAAAAATCTGATTTTCCTATCCCAGCTCCAAATGTCACAAACACCTTGCAAGGTCTTAATGGTAAAGAAACGGATGTATTCTTTGCTTCCATCTGTACTCAAGCTCTTCTGTAATGCGAAAGTTGTCTTCAGGTTTTATTCTCCTTATAATTATTCACTCTTTTCTTGATGGTTACTTCAGAACTATTTAATAAGTCCTTAATGTAACACTGTTAAAGGTATCAGCTTTCTTTAATAAGTATTAAAATAAAAACTCATGAATAACATGTAACTAGCAAAGACCTACACATTAATTCATCCAATAAGAAACATTTCTATGGTGTAGTAAAATTTCTGTCATGGATCCTAATTGAGAAGGTGTTTAAGGCACCTTTAAGTTATATAGAATTCAGGAGATGGGCATTATGCTTGGCACTTTGCTGTATACCTCTCCAGATTCATTCACTTTACTCTGACTATTGAGAGATTAACACCACCTAATTCCTACCACGCATATTTCCACATACCCCACTGTTTTATTTCTACTCCATCCTTTATAATCTCATTGGATTAGCCAAGGAGAGAAAAAAGTTCTAATCTTCCAAGTATTATCTCTTGTCAGATTTTTCCATCTGTGTTATCCACATAACTGGTATGGTCAGTATTAATTGTCAACTTCATAGAATGTACAATCATTTGAAATATGGGCCTCTGTCCATGTTTGTATTGTATTAATTGATGTGGGAAGACTCATCTTTTTTTTTTTTTTTTTGGTTTTTCGAGACAGGGTTTCTCTGTGTAGCTTTGCGCCTCTCCTGGAACTCACTAGGTAGCCCAGGCTGGCCTCGAACTCACAGAGATCCGCCTGGCTCTGCCTCCCGAGTGCTGGGATTAAAGGCGTGCGCCACCACTGCCCGGTTGTAATTGTAATTGTAAGCAGAGCCATTCTCTTGACAAGGGATCCTGGACTGAATAAAACAAAGATGATTCTACTATACTTTATTGACAGCATCTAAATGTTTTCGATCCATATCCTTACAATACTTGATATACTTAATCTTTAAAATTTTAGTGATTATAACAGCTGTACAATAATATCTCATCGGGAAATTAATTTACCTGCCCCAAATAGTGAATAATGCATACATTTATTATGTTCTTCTAACTTCACTTGGGGAGTATCTGCTTTCATAATGAATATAATTCCATTGACACCTGATCACAATTATTTGAAAAATGGCTGAAATATCCAGTAACAGCACATTTATCAATGATTTTGGCTTGCATGAACTGATGACTTTATTGAATTGAAATCTATTGGCATTCATACTATTATGCAATTTAATGCAGGAATTTACCATCTTATATATAGATATGTCTTCTGATTTTTCCAAAAGGTACAACGATAGTCTGACTAGTACAACTTATAAATTGTTGTTACTAGCATATTGAACTCATTTCATTCTTTTAACTTAAAACTATAATCAAGATTAGAACATTTTTTTCTCCCTGAGACGCATGTAATCTCAAATTGGCACAGTAAGAGTTTGCCACAAATATGAGAGGAGATAGAGATGGTTCATTTGCTTTTAAAATGGATACAGCGAATATAGCAACATGTAGGAAAGAATTAACTAACTGGAACAAAATGTTCTTTTACAACCTTCCTTCTCAGCTGGAAACCCCACTAATCTTTTTTATTGAAGATGATAATAAAATCCATGAACTAAAAAGCCTTCTATTTTAATTATCTAAATCTAATTTTTAATTCCAAATTTGATAAGTAGAACTGCCACTTTTCATACTTCATACACATATATGTACTTTTAAAGTACAATTTTATTTTATGCTAATTCCCCAATTAAAATATCTCCAGAAAATATCATGGTTTATAACAAACAAAATGTTACTTAATTTGAGATGCATGGTATTTGCCTGTCTGTGACTTGCCGTTGAGTCTCCGGAAGGCAGCTTGCGCTGCTCAGTATATTGCACTAGATGCCTACATAACAGGAAGTAGAGTCAGGTACTGAAGAATTGAACAAGGTCAACGTAGGCTTTGTCTGTTATGGGATGTCTAATAGGAATAAACACATGCAGAACTCGATCGTGGAGAAAGGGACTTTGAAACTGAAATCATGAATGGAAAGGGTACATAGTAACAGTGCAATAAATAAATGTAATCTATGTAAACATTTCAAAGTCTGTGTTAATACCAGTGGCTATTTAAACTGAATTTAAACCCACTTGGAAGAAATATTTGGGTGGACTTACTTCAATATAACCCATGTGATAGTCACAACTTGGGAGGGGCCCTGGAACTTCAAAGAAATGAGCTTTTACTATCCAGAGTACTGGTAGACTCCTTCAATCGTGCAATGCACACAGCTACTCTCCACAGATAATGTGTTCACCAAGATGGCAACAGCATAAATTTAAAAATAAATTTAAGTGTGTGGTTCTATTAGAATATTAAAGAAGAAATAAGCTTTTAAAATGTGCATATTCTTGTATTAAATCAATTTTTGTTTGTTTTGCTTTTAACAATATTCCCAAGATGTGTGATAGCATGAGGTCATTCACATTTCTAAAATACTACTGCTAATGCTAAAAACAACATTGATAGCAATAATAATAATGAATTCCAAACCATGTTTTTTGGTACAGATAACCAATTAATAATCGTATTGTTACAGAATTTTACATATATCTCACGGAACTCTTATCCATACTACAGAAAATAATTCACTTCCCAGATATGATTTCTTCACATTTTTTTTGCAGCTCATCTCCTGACAACTCATTCCCACTTAGGAAAATTTGTTTATAATTTTTTTCTTCGTTGCTTTTCTGATTTTTTCCCACTTGCCCATTGTAATTTCTCACAGTCTCTGTCCATTGCCCATCATTAAAGTTTCCATACAAACTGCACATACTCTTCCTGATGATCAAAGCTAGGTACTATAGGCAGAATCCATTTGCTCTGTTCCCACTCTCTCCTGAAACCATTGCCTTTTTCCTATTGTACAAAATAAAACACTCCAGTTCTTTGGGGAAGAACAAAATCCCCTTAAAATCATCGATAAACCCATTAATAACACTTCTGTGTCTCCCTTTATCTCTGAAGCACTTCAGTTGGAAACTTTCAAAGATTAAAAAAAGTTGTTTTTCACATATCCAGGTAGCTCTGTATGTTATTTCTTCTCCATAGAAGTCATCTTTAAGTAATATTCTCATTTATTCTTTGAAAATTTCACACAAAATATTTGCATGTTATTAATTCTCCTCCCTCAACGGCTATATTTACTCTGCCAAGTAAAACTTTATTCATTTCTCCCACTAAGGCTCAGCAATTAACTCAAGGACCACTTTCTTTTCCGGGACTTAACTTCAGTATTTGAATGTATTAGGTGAAAACTCGAATGAATAAGTTCAACTGTGCTTTTTAGATGAAAAATTGAGATGCGGTCTTGTTAAGTTACCCAATCTGATTTTGAACTTTCTCTGAAGTAGAACATGGCCTTGAACTTGGGATCCTCCTTCTTCAACCTCCCAAAGAACTGAGATTACAGGTCTTTTCAATGACCATTTCTATATATATTCTCAGATTTCCTGATGAATAATTATTTCTCAATAGTTCTAAATAATGTGCATTTGCTTATATCATAGCCTTAACTACTTTATACTTTAGTTATTACTGTATATTTTAAATCCTTAAAATATTTATTTTAATTGTTTTTAAATTATGTGTATATGTGTATGTCTGTGTGTGAACATATGTACATGAGCACAGGCATCCATGGAGTCTAGAAGAAGGTTCTGGGTTGTCTGTAGCTGGAATTACAGGCAGTAGTGATCTACTTACATGGATTCTGGGAATCAAACTAGGGTCTTCTGCAAAAGCAGTAAGTACATTTAACTGCTGAGCAATCTATGCAGCGCCTATATATTTAAATTTTCAATCACTAGACTCCAGAGTAGAGGTTTTGAGGACATGTTTTACTTATCTTCCAGTCACTAACTAGAAGAAAAGGACTTAATACTTCAGACATAGATTAAACCCTTTATTTCATTTATGTATGTTGTATCTGTGAATGAGTTTGTGTGAGTGTATGTGGGTGCCCACAGAGGCCAGAAGAAGGTATTGGATCCCATGGAGCTGGAATTACAGATAAGCCACCTGATGTGGGTGCTGGGATCTGAACTCTGGTCATCATGATTGAACAGGAAGCACTCTTAACTACTGAGCCATCTCTCCAGCCCATGCAGATTAAATTCTTGATGAGGAACTCTTCACTTATATGTTCACTTACATACTGTGCATTGTTTGCACAGAATTATTATGAAATGCAAATGGTATAGTATGCATATTTTTCTTTGCTTCCTGCTCTCATGCATATATGGCATGCAACTTCATTTTGTTTACTGAAAGTATCATCTATACCATGGTCCTCTTCTCTTTTCTTTTCCCTTCTCTTCTTTTCCCTTCTCTTCTTTTCCCTTCTCTTCTCTTCTCTTCTCTCCTCTCCTCTCCTCTCCTCTCCTCTCCTCTCCTCTTCTCTTCTCCTCCCCTCTCTCCTCTCCTCCCCCTCTCCTCTCCTCTTCTCTCCTCTCCTCTGCACTCCTCTCCTTTCCTCTCCTCTCCTTCCCTCCCTCCACTTTTACTCTTCTTCTGCTTCTCCTCTCTGTCTCTCTGTGTCTCTTTCTCTGTGTGTGTATCTCTACCTGCTTCCCACAATATGCTCCTTAACTTACAATGGAATTAAGCATCTTAATGAATACACAAAAATTGAAAATGCTACTAGTTGAAACTCCACTTAATTCACCTACCCTATTGACTAGCCTAGTTCAGCAACACTGAACTCTGTAGAGTTTGTTTCCCTTCATAATGACACACATAGATTAATGGTTTCTGTAGCTTCCTGTCATGATTTGGAATGAGAAAAGATGATCACATTGCATGTCATCAACTTGGGTAAATATGAAAACTAGTGAATTAATGTTGATTTTGTGTACAAAATCATAAACTTGAAAAAAATCACGAGTCAGGAATAACTCGTGTGAGCATTTGCACAAACATAATGAAGCAATGAGAAGGCAATATGGTTTATTCAGCTCAGTATGGGTTTCAAACTTCAGCGGTATCATTTCAACATTGAATGCCAGTAGGTGCCAGAACAACTGTGGTCAGAAAAAGAAGCAGGTTTGCCTGGACCTGGGATAATGGTAAAAGGGCAGTATATATTTATCTATAGCAGAAAGTGAACCCCAACTTGCTAAATCTTCAAGTTTGAAGAAAGTGGATGCTTATGTGGCTCTTCCAATTTTTTAAATGCAAGTAGCCAATTAATACAATATAAAAACCACCATATATGGTAAAAAATATACTTTCAACTAATACACATTATAACAGTCAGTCTTGAACTGATTTTGGGTATTCTAAAACATTTCAAAATTAGTGACTTTTCAAGGTTTTTGAATCACTTTAAGAAACAAATTGAGCTTTACTGGGATACTATATTGATTACATTACACACCTATTTAAATTCAAGGCACATTTGGAAAAGAGAATAAAAATAATTTTAGAAATTCATCATTCCACACTCAAGAGTTCCTAACTTTTCATGTGCAAGCCCTATTTCATAGGGTTTCAGAAACAGGTCAGGAATAAAGTGCTTAATAAGCAAGCATAAGAACCAGAGTTCAGATCCCAAGCACCCATATGAAAATCCAGGCATAAAGCACATATCTACAACTCTAATGCTGTGGAGGCAGACACAAGAGGATTGATAGGGCTTGCTGTCCAGCCGGTCTAGCTAAATCCAATAAGCAATAACAACAAACAAAATAATCAGTTTTTCAGGGATAGTGCTTCACATCCTCAGGCACAAGGACATATTATTCCTTCTGTAAATCAGTGACTGCCTTTCCATATATAGGCCCTCATTACTGTTTGCCTTTCAGGATCTCAGGACTTAGTGCTTTTTTATTGTTCCATGATGTTTCCTTAATAACAACATGCCTTCTTTCTGTGGCTTGCTTTGACACATTGGACAAAGAAAACACATTAAACTAAAACCAAAATGAGGGTTTCTGACTTTGTGTGTTATTATATCTTTGTCTCTTAAATTAATTCTGTTCTTTAAAAAGAGTGGTTAGCTTAAAGTTTAGTAATTAGCAGTGTGATTTCCAGGAAAATACCCATGAAAGACACCTGCTTGCCCCTCTTAAAAGATCATAAGGGTGAGAACCACACTTATCTGTTGGTATAAGGATGCATATGTAGAATGTAGTTAGGGATTATGTTGGTTTAGTAATGCGGCAGGTGTAGGTTCTCCGCCAAGATCAATGACTTCATTAGCCCTGGGTAATTGACTAGGTTTCTAGTACAAGGCTTGATTTCCCTTTTGTCGAACAGGTCTTAAGTCTTATTAGAGAGCTATTGCCACCAGGTATATATGCACGCCACTATTGCACCTTAGGGTTATTGTGCCATGCTGGTCATTGTGGTTCATAGGTGTAATTGCTGGGTATGATGCTTGGTCACCTCCTTCCTTTGGAAGCTTGCATAGCACTTTTTCTCTTTACAAGAGATGGAGCCCATTACAGAAAACCACAACTGATAAAAATTCAGAACTGTGGAGACAAGTCAAAGTTGATACATCTACAACACAATGCAATTAATGAAAAAGCAGCCATGAATTTGAAAGTGAACAAGTGATGGGTGTAATACATGGGAGGGATATGAAGGACAAAAGAGAAGGAGGAAATGTATATATATATGTATAAATATATATATTATATATATATTTAATAAAAACTTATAGATATCAGGAAATTCACCAGCTCTCATGATTTCTTTAAAAAGAAATCTCAGTTCAATGTTCTGAGCATGGTGTGGATTATTTACTTTGTCCTTTGTTAAAATGTCAGCATCTGTTGTCAGCTCTCAAAAGAAAATATTGTTTGTGAATCTATAGCAATTCATCAATCATAATCACTATGGGAACACACGGCATCATAGAAAATCAAAGCTTCATGTAATATTAAAATAATACTTTTTAATATATTACGATTTAAGATACTGGCATTTCATAATTTGTGATATAAAAATGCATATGAGGAAGCATTTTGTAATCTATGAGGCAATATTCAAGTGATATGAAGAGTAATAACAATACAGATGTTATGTCTTTAATGGTCTTAGCCTAATTAGTACTATAAATTATATTCCTTACTTGTGCTATATGTTCTCCACATCACAGCAACATACTCTTACAACTTGTTGTGCAGAGATTCCATTTATTATTCTCATGAAATGAATATAATTTAGGGTAATAGGTGTTGAGGACAGAAGAGAGAAGAACTGATGATAAATGGCTCATGAGAAAATATTACAACTTCCTCCTTAAACTCAGGAGATTCCTTAAAGTCCATATTCATTTGATGACATAATCGAATTAAATTTTGAGATCAATAAAGTATTTCAAGTTTGATAAAATTACCAATGAGGTGGTGTCTAATTCATGCAGATAATATAATTTCATTTTTTTGCACTTTCTGAGTAGATTTTATTGTGTCTATACATGCCATAGTTACTGTCCTATTGCTATGAATAGACATCATGACCAAGGCACTCTTATAAAAGAAAGTATCTAATTGAGATACAATTTCATTTTATTTCACTCTGTGCATGTGAAAAATAATTTTCTTAGATCTACATTTGAGAATTTGTAGGCAAGAGATGACTCATTGGTTAAGATCGTGTACTACTCTTTCAGCAGACTCGAGTTCAATTCCTAGCACCCACATGGAGTAGTTCACAATCTCCTGAAACTCCATCTCTAAAGTGGTCCAATGCCTGCTGTGTCAGTAGGCATCAACAATCATGTGCACACACCCACAAAGATGATCATATGTATATACACAATTAAAATAATAATGTGAAAAATGAATTTGTGATATTTATACTCATACACAAACTAAAACAGAAAAAAAGTTTTGATGAAATGTGAATCATTATATAACAAAAACAGTTGAAAACTCTTGGTACTGGAGTAGAGGAGTTTCAAGTAGATTTTTAAAAAATAGCAAACAAGCTCAACTTAACTAAAGAAATTATCTTGACTAACAACATAATAATATTGGATTTTTGTATTTGTGGTGTTTTCTTTTCTGAACTTTTTATTTTTGTCATAAAATCAGACTTTCTCTAAAGAAGTAAACAAAGTAATTCATCAAACTCTTTACCAAATATTCAGTGTTGCCCAGCATTATTTTCAATAGTCAAGGAAGACAATTTTATTAATAAATATATTCCACAATATACTATTTGCTTTCACTTTTACTGAGTTGAGTAAAACATTTACTCTTGAGAGAAACCAATTGTATTTTGAATGTTAATAAATTTCTAAATGTTTTATTGAGGGCATTCTGTCATAATTTCCATATTTAAGAGGCAGAATGCTCTGCTTTAAAGGACATGCATCTGGAAATAAGGAAACAGTGGCTCTACTCATCTATTATCTGTGAGCTCTAGATTTCCTGTGTCAGTTGAGGTAAGAGATCATATCTCAGTCCCCTTTCAGTTTACCACAATAGTGTTTTACTGCAAGTATATATCCTATTTGGACATTTTCAGAAACCTAAGCTTTATCAGTAAGTTGGTAATTATCCATCAGTTTCGTCATATATAGCTTCAAAATTTATTACATTTATTTATGTATATGTATGTGTGTGCATACACATGAGTCTGTGTGTGTGTGTGTGTGTGTGTGTGTGTGTGTGTGCGTGTGTGTGTGTGGTAGGTTAGAGGACAAATTGCAGGAGACAAATCCATCTTTCTATCATGTGGGGCCCAAGGATAAAACTCAGGTCCTCAAGCTGCTAGGCTTGGCAGCAAGTGCCTTTACCTGCTGAGTCACATTGCTATCCCAAACATGGCTATTTATAAATAAACATTCAGGTTTCATTTCATATTTTATTTCACTTCATATCTCATTTCACAATAGTTTGTCCATGAACAAGCAGCATTAGTATCACCTGAGACCTTATTATAAATTTAGATTCTCAGGTTGCACAATCTTCTGAATACAGATTTGCATTTTAATGTGATTGCCAGGATATAGAGGAGAATATTAAAGTCAAAGAAGCACTGATTTAGTAATTAATGCCTTTCCCCAACATGATTCTTCTTGTGATTTTAAATACTGTGTTGTAGTTTACATTTTATTAGAAAGAATATATTTGGCCTAATATCTCATTTTTTCTAATTTACAAATATTTCAGGATGGAAGACATTTAGTGTGTGAATTTTTGATTCTTTGCCTTTCATACTAATAGTATTATAATAAAGATTCTAAAAAATTGACAATAGTAAAGAGCTTGAAACAATCTTGAAAGATTTTCTGGTATCAAATGAAATAATGGTAAACTTTGTAGGAGTAACAAGTACCAGGCTCAAGATAAAAGAAAAGGTTATCCATTCACATATCAAATAAAATATTTGGAGGATAGTTATGCCCAATACATGTCCTATGGAGTCATCATTCTAGAACATGTACTACCTTATAAGTACTTTCATCCAAGTGGAATTGGTTTGGAATTTTCAATTATGACAGAGAGAATGAAGTCATTTTTTTAAAGTATGTTTTAGTTTTAGTCTGGGGTATGTAGCTCCATTGATAGAGTACTTGCTTAGCATGCACAAAGCTCCAGGTGTGATCTACAGCACTACTAATACTGTAATCCCAGAATGCAGCAGGAAGTCAGGGGAAGTTGTTGCAATTTCAAGGTTAGCCTGGTCTACATAGCAAGTTCCAGCACAAGACTCTATCACAAAAAAAAACAAAACATGATATCTGTCTTATTGCTTTCCCACTCCATCCCTGTTCCAACTCGACCATCCCATTCCCTTATGTTCTCATCCCCCATTCCCTACCCTCAATTGCCCATCCCTCACCCCCAGTTCACTCATGGAGATCTCCTCTATTTCCCCTTCCCAGGGCCATACATGCATCCCTCTTTGGATCTTCCTTGTTAGCTAGCTTCTCTGGAGTTGTGGGTTGTTGTCTGGTTATCCTTTGCTTTACTTCTAGTATCCACTTATGGTGAATACATACCATGTTTGTCCTTCTGAGTCTGGGTTACCTCACTCAGGATGATATTTTCTGGTTCTATCCATTTGCCTGCAAATTTCATGATGTCATTGTTTTTCTCTGCTGAATAGTACCCCATTGTGTATATGTACCACATTTTCTTTATCCATTCTTCAGTTGAGGGGCATTTGGTTGTTTCCAGGTTCTGGCTACTATGAATAATGCTGCTATGAACATAGTTGAGCATGTGTCTCTGTGGTATGATTGATCATTCCTTGGGTATAAGTCCAAGAGTGGTAACCTTCTTATGGGGGGTAGTGAGGGGTGGGTTGGGAGAGAGACTGGGGGTAGGCAGGAGGAGGTAAAAGGGGGATTGTTGATTGGTGTGTAAAATGAATGAAAAAATTTTCTTAATTAAAAAAATGTAACTCTTTGGCATTCCCATATTTTGGCATTTTGAGAATATGATCTACTCTACACCCTACATTGAATATTCAGTGTTTACTCTGGTAGTTTATAAAGAGAAACAGAAATGCTCACTGATATGTCAACTTATAAATATGGAAAATTAATTCACATTTGCATACTTTCAGTCTGTATTGCATATTAGTCAAAAGTTTCTATATGATATACAGTTTATTAACCTCTGCAGAAAGTATGTGTTGCAATAGTAAATTATCTTTTTGAAGGAATGTATGGCACAATAATATTTTTTCATCTGTAAGGCATAACAGTATGTATATACTTAGTACACATATACACTTTATAATATTCTCCTCATAAAAATGTAAAATAAACCAATAATTGCAGTGATGGAGATGATTTATATAGAAAACATTTATATCAAATATAAAAATAATATTAACTTTATAAGTTAATAATTTTATTGCATATGTAGGAGAACATGTTTTTTAGCAAAAAATGATCACATTCGAATTTATTTTATCAAAAACTCTGTGCAATTACTTTTATTTTTATTTCTATTATAATTTTTGCATGCTTTACATGTTTTGGATGGAGAACATTCCAACTGTATTACTAGTTTCTGTTATCATATATCTGTTATGCATTTGTTGAGGTGATATGTCTGCATTTCAAGCCACTCAAACTCAAGGGGAAAACTCTCAGAATTGTCCAATTACTTTGCCTATGTGGTTCATAAATAATTGAAAATATTACATTTTCAGCCAATCATGTCTATAATTAAAAGTGATCAACTATTATCCAATCTCATATCAGCATAAAGAAAGCAAAACACAAAAGCTTTCCCCTATTTTGATGCCCATAGATAAATTTGTCCTTGCTTCAAAGCATAGCCCTTACACTATAATTAGATTTAAATATAGTTCTGTTGTTTTTAAATAACAGACGCCTGCCATCTTGTACGCATTCATTTTTACAAATTTTTTTATTATTGGCTAAGAAGCCCAGCAGGATTCTCACTTCTATTACAGCCTGCATGTGTTCTGGTTTGTGCAATAAATACATCCAGGGGGAAAAGACTGGAATATAAAGGCTGAAAATCTGGTAGTATTCCATCCTTAGATTCACCTGTGATTATTGTCAAGGTTTGCAAAAACAGTCAAAAATAAATGCCAGACAATTTAGGAGCTTTGTTTGACTCATAGGACTCAATTAGCAATTGACTAAAAAACCTATCCTAGTATAACAGTGAGTTGCATGTTTAATTGTACCTAATTACCAGTGAGTAATGAATCAACAATTGCACAATGAATTCATTTAATGTAAGTAATAATATTGGGTCTAAAACCATAATTCTTTTGTTTCATTAATGTAAGTCTTTGGAAGTGAATATTTAGAGATGGCTACTGTAAAACTATGTATTCAGCTAACCAGGAGCTTAAATATCATTACTAAAAATATTCATTTTTAAAATGTACATGTTTGGCTTCATGTAGGCAAAGCTTGAATGTATTATTTGATAACTTCTATATGATAATTATTAATGATCAATCTTCTGAGAGTACACACAGCTGATTAAGAAGAGCTAATAAAGCAAACATATTCTAAATCCTTCTTATCACAAACCCTTTGTCTTTCCATTCCCACTGTCTCTTGTTTCAGTTTAAGACAGCTGCTAAAATTCAAAAATACGAATTCTTATTCCCAAATAAAGAAAAGTATAAAAACAAGACATAAAAGGAATAGATAAACCAAACAAATTCTTGAAGCTCGTGGAATTTTATAACAAAGGGAAGGGTACAAAGGGCAGGGTCCAGTGAATTCTGAAGAGGGGAGAGGCAGGCAAAAGTGACATAATTACAAGGAAGGAAGCAAGATGAATTTGGAGTATGACAAGCACGAGAGCAAAAGGCTCAACGAAACAAACTGTGGTTAGTAATTAGGAGAAGAGGTTGTGCAAACATCTTTAAAGGCCTCACAGCCTAATTGCCTGCTATGTTCAGGAATTAGTAAGGAGTTGCATGTGGCAAGAATTTGAAAACTATAGTAGGAGATGAGTTGAGATTTTGTTGAGAACACATACAAGGATGATGTGTTTTGTTCTGTAGTCTATGCCACTGAATAGGTCTGTACTGAGGATGTGATGATCAAATGCTTGTGAAAGTCAATTCTGGGGACAGGGAAAATGCTCTATGGTCTGCAATTAGTGCCAGAAACCTGAATTACCGTCAAAATTGTAAGAGAAGGCATTGAGAGATTTGGAGATTGGAAGAGAAAGGGGCTGTTGATCAAATGAGTATGATACAGTGATGAGAGTAAAAAAGAATAAAGGAGTGTACATGGCAGCATAGAGAGGAAGATCAAATTATGTTGGGGTGGAGATGGCTCAGTGGTTAAGAGTGCACACTGCTCTTGAAAAGACCTCAAGTTCAGTTCCCAGTCCTTGGTGGAGCAACTCACAACATCTAGAACTCCAGCTGAAGCTGGAGCCAACACCCTTTTCCGGCCCCCACGGCATCTGTACTTAAGTGCATATAGTTACCCACAGATACATGCATTCACATTTTAAAATTTTGAAAAGTAAATCTTTAAAAACTACCATCAAAGTGCTTGACTTTGTAACTGGGAGAATGATTTCTATCACAGTGCTCATATGTTACACGACTTTTCTTCAGAAGATGTAAATATACATCTATCTATGCCAAGTAGAGAGGACACTGGCAAACAAAAGAAAGGATTTGGTCTAAATCCAGCTTGTTGAAGCAATAATTTTATTGGGATTATTCACAGGGTCATTAGCATTTCAAGGTTACCCACACTATTGGGAGGTTCCCTAAGCAATTTAGGGATAGCTACACCACTGAATAATTCTACCTCTACCATGCATGATTCAAGAAAAGCTCCTTCATTGAATAACGCCCTTCTCTTTTACTACCAGACAAATGAAACAATGGTATTAGAATTTTCACATTCTGGGAAAACATAAAGGCTAGAGTCTTGTCTATCCAGAAGAGGAATCTGTTTCCCAGGAGAGATTTCAAAGTTCTGACAACTTGTCAGACCATCTTTCAGGAGAGACCTGATCCCTGACAATGATTTGTCAGTGATGAGAATGCTTGCACTTTGACCTCAACTGCTTAGGTATACATATTTCTTGCCCTGTACTTAACTATAAACTTCATGTCAAGGCCCCAAGGATATACTTGGAGGTCACTAAAGCTCTTTGTTCCTCTTCCCGATGTGGCCACAATGAATAAATTTACCTTCTTTGCTTCTCACTATTGCTTGTTTCTTTGACTGGCCTGCTAATGACAGCTGACTGAGCCAAGATAGTTAGGGTTACCAGAAGTCAGTTTCTCACCTTAAGAGCTCTGACAACAACAGATTCTCTTATTGTGAATTCTCATTCTATACTCTGTTTACAAAAGAGATTTATTTTATTTTTATTTTTTAAACAATGGGTCTCTCTCTCTCTCTCTCTCTCTCTCTCTCTCTCTCTCTCTCTCTCTCTCTCTCTCTCTCTCCCTGTTTGTGTGTGTGTGTGTGTGTGTGTATGTGTGTGTGTGTGTATGTATGTGTGTGTGTGTGTGTGTGTGTGTGTGTGTGTGTGTGTGTGTGTGTGTGTGTGTTGGGGTGGAGAAATGTATATGTTCATTCAGGTAACTGCAGAGGCCAGAACTTCAGATTCCCTGGAGCTGAATTTACAGGTGGTTGTGAACCACCTGACATGGTTACTTGAAATCAAACTCTGGTCTTCTGTAAGGACAGCAAATACCCTTAATCAGTGACTCTTCTCTCCAGCCACTCTACCTCATCTATCTAACTACCTATCTATCTATCAATCTATCTATAAATCATCTATCTATCTATCTATCAATTTATCTATACATCATCTATCTACTTTATTTTTAATTTAAATGGTTCATACAATATATTTTGGTCATATTCTTTCCCCCAGTTTCTTCAAGATCCTGAACATCCCCTACCTACCCACCCAACTTTCTCTCTCTCTCTGTCTCTCTGTCTCTCTGTCTCTTTCTCTGTGAAAAAAAAACAGGAAAAAGCAAAACAAAACAATAAAACCCAAATATAGATAAACTAAAAAAATCATTAAGACAAAATATTTACCAAAACTAAAGTACACACACACACACACACACACACACACACACACACACACACACACACACACTAATCAATCTAATCAATGGAGTCTGTTTTGTATTGGTCAACTACTACTGAGCATAGGGCCTGCCCTGTGGTGTGGTTGATACACTCATTTTTCTTTTCCCTGCAGGTATCAGCTACAAAAGGCTTTTTAATTAGAGCTGGGACTTTGTGTCCGCTTACCCTTCTTAGTGCTGGGAGTTTTGCCTTGTTTAAACTTGTGTAGTGTTTGTGTGTACTGTTAACAGTTTGTGAATTCATATGTGTATCAGTCCCATTCTGTCTGGAAGATACTGTTTCCTTGGAGTCATCTACCACCTCTAGGTCTTACAATCTTTCCTTTTCTTCTCCTGTATAGATCTTCTGTACAGTTTGGAGGAGTTTGATGGAGACATCCTATTTAGGGGGTGAGTGCTTCAAAGCCTCTCACTCTCTGAACATTGCCTAGTTATGGGTCTCTTTGCTTATTACCATCTACTGCAAGAAGAAACTTCTCTGATGAGGTGTGAGTGATGCTTTGCTCTATGGGTATAGCAATATGTCATTAGAAGTCTTTATATGGCTTAATTCCTTTATCAGAATAATAGTAGTAGGTTTTTTTCCCTAGGCTCATGACCTATGGGTTCCATTCTTGTAGTAGGCCTTAAATCCAATGGGAAAAAAAGAGGTTGATTACTCCCATAACATTTGTGCCACTATTATGCCAGTATATCTTGCAGTGAGGTCTCTGTTATAGGCCGCCACAAGGTGTAGTTGGCTAAATTGATGATTGCTTTTCTCCTCTGATAGCTTGAAAGTACCTTCTAGTATATGAATTAGAATAGTCTAATTCTATGAATGCTGGTCAATAGGGGTGTAAGTTCTAGTTTTGTATCAGCTCAATTTATCCTTGTTCAATGACCTAAGTTAGTTGTATCTTCAACAGGGCCTTATCAGCAGGTTGCAGAGAGCAACAACAGCCTTAGCAACCTCATGTGATGTTTGGAGGGGTACATGGGACCCTTTTGGCCAATTGCTCAACAGTATATATCTCATTCCTGGCACTGGAGGTATTACATGCTGGCATAAAAGGTCTAGATGAAGTATTAGTTCCCCTACTATATGTTTAGTGCATTAAAATTCAATTATATTTACATATATTTTATGGAGTTTCTACAATTGTACATTTCCATATTGTTTGCCAAGTGACTTTTACTACAAGTTGTCCTGCCCATATTCACACCTTTACAATGACCTCCTATTTCCATCCTTTCTCAGTGCTTTCATTCTAGCTTCTCTTTACCTCTTAAAAACACGTACTCTATTTTCCTTTCCTTGGAAGATATCCTCTTTGTCCCTGGGCTCTTACTTCCCTGGTTTCTCCTCTGTGGTTATTCGAATTGAAACACATATACAAACCTTAAAAGCAAGCATCCACATACAAGAGAAAATGTGTGTGTCTTTGGTCTCTGATTGCAGACTAAAATATCCAAGAAGCCTCTGTAGCCCCAGTGAATGTTATTCCCCCAATACACTGCACTCATGCAATATATTCTCCTTAGTAGATAGTAATTGAATGAATGCCTGATGAAGTTCTTCCAGAGAGCAATATAAAATGGCATACTAGCTGTATGTTTTCCTATTTTATTTCTTACTGGGTGACTCTTTCTATCTCAGGCACTTCAGTACACAAACACATACTATTCTCTCATTTCCCTTCCTCTTTCTACCATTTGATGTTCAGATAACTATAGGAGATTTTTCTCCCTCAGCTTCTGAGGCTTATAAGCTTCCAAACAACCCCAGAGACGATTAATAAATGCAGGAGTAGTGAAAACGACAGTGACAAACTGAAAGGGTAGTAGGATAGACTGATAGTCTAAAGCTCCCAGCCTTTGAAAATATCCTAGTTCTCTGCCCAACACAATTTTAATCTGCCTACTGTGGTTTTCTAATTACATCTGCTTTCCTTAACCAACACAGTCACAGCAGAAAATAGATACTAGTCAGTGATGCTCTTTAGATTTCAGTTACTCTCACCGCACGTTTTCTATGCTTTCCATTGCAGAAACACTGTACTGCATGGGTAGTACAGCAAAGACACTGGGAATTTCACCACTAACTAACACCGATTTTCAAACATTTTAAAATGAAGAAATGATTTTATGTTAAGAGGAGAAGCACAGTGACGATCGACTTTTTAAAAAAAATTTTATAATTTAATTTAATTTTACATATCAGCCACGGATTCCCTTGTCCTCCCTCCTCCTGCGCCCTCCCCACCTTCTCCCCAGTCCATCCCCCATTCCCATCTCCTCCAGGGCAAAGACTCCCCTGGGGATTGAGTTCAACCTGGTAGATTCAGTCCAGGCAGGTCCAGTACCCTCCTCCCAGACTGAGCCAAGTGTCCCTGTATAAGCCCCAGGTTCCAAACAGCCAGCTCATGCACTGAGGACAGGTCACAGGGACAAATAGCCAAAGGAATGGAAACACATGAACTATGAACCAATAGCTGAGGAGGGCCCAACTGGATCAGGCCCTCTGGATAAGTGAGGCAGTTGGTTAGCTTGATCTGTTTGGGAGCCATCCAGGCAGTGGGACCAGGACGATCCACTTTTAAAGCATGTGAAAGTGGAGCAACCTAGTTAGACTGAGGCTAGCCCCGACAAGGCTCCATCTCTTCCCAAATCACTTCAACTAGGTGGCTGAACAACACTGTCTTAAAAATAAAGCACTTCCAATTCAAAGTTAAAGATGGCAAAATGACAAGTAATTCTTTTTATAGTTGAAGATTCTTGAATAGTAATAATTGTATCTGCCTCAAAAACCCTACTTATATTGGGATTTTAAATAGGATGACAGAGAAATAAGACTGGTAGATGCTTTAGCATGATACTCACATACATTTGCAAGTATTATCATTCTGGTTTTTTGGAGGTTGATTTTTCAAGACAGAGTATCTCTGTGTAACTCTGTATGTCCTGGAACTCACTGTGTAGACCAGGCTAGCCTCTAACTCAAAGATCTGTCTGCCCCTGCCTCCTGAGTACTGGGATTAAAGGGTTGGTATTACTATTCTTCAGTATTGCTTATGAAAGAAACACATTCTAGTATTTCACTATTAGTTTTTAAACATTAAAATTTAGATATATTTATTTTATGTGTATGAGTGCTTTACCTACATGTATGTATGTGCACCATGTTATGTATAGTTGTGAATGATCATGTGGGTACTGGGAATATTTTACAATTTATCTAGATTAATAAATGCCTTGGGATCTTGAAATGTGTGAGTGTGTGTGTGAGAGAGAAAGAGGGTGTTTATGTGCACATATACAGAAATGCATACTTATATATTCCTATGATAAGACCTAAACAATAAACCCAATTAAAATTTTATTCTTATAGCTCAACCTCTGCAAGGAAACTAGAATTCTTAACCATTGAGATATTTCTTGTCCATCACTATTATTCTTTAATTATATACAGAGTTCACTAATGCTATTCATTTTTTTCTTGAAAACATTGCCTATGTCCCTTCTGATTTGATGAGCTATAATGAAATTTTCCACTGATAGAGCAAGCCACAGTATGTGCATAAATCCTATAATCCTGCTAAAACAATTCTTCTTAAATAAAATCACATTTACTTTGTCCATTTTCTTTAAATTAGATAAAGTATATGGAGGAGAAAGAAAGAAGTTGTTGCAAAAGGCCTGAAGTGTTCTTATGAATAGTAGATGTTAACATTCAAACACCTAAACAACTATACTGGCCAAAGTGTCATATGTATGTATATTTGTGGCTCTCTTATGTGCATAGTGTTATATATTCTGACATGTCTGTTCAGAGCATAATATTTGGAAGCAGATGTGTTCCCTCTCAAATTTCATTTATTTTATCATTTGAGATTGGGCTATACAGATACATTTTTAATTAGGTTTATTGTTTAGGTCCTATCACAGCAAGACACATAGGTATATATTTATACATATGTGCACATGAATGTCCTCTCTTTCTCTCTCTCTCTCTCTCTCTCTCTCTCTCTCTCTCTCTCTCTCTCTCTCTCTATATATATATATATATATATATATATATATATATATATATATCCACACAAAAAAGGCATTTATTAACCTAGATAAACAGTAAAATACCAATATAACAAATAGCCTGTATATATATCCTTTCTGAACATTAGCTCAGACAAAAGTTAAGTCTGCATTATTTTTTGTTGCAGACTGTAACTGAAACACTGATGTTCAAGGTAATGACAAGGATGAATTCAATGCAGGGACATGTAATAAGACCTCATGAATTGAGATAAATTAAAATAGTAAATTTAAATTAAACCTTTGTGAAGTCTGATTTATAATTAAGTTATAAGCTTTAATCTTTAAATCTAAATGCAATTATGCTAAAGCCATCACTTGGTGATAGATCAAGGATCCTCACTATATGAACTCGAAGTCAAATTTCTTAGTAACAGAAATATGTCACAACTCCAGAGATGCTCGCAGCTCCAGAGAAGCCTTCATCCAGTAACTGATGAAAGCAGATGCAGAGATCCACAGTCAAGTACCAGTCTGAGCTCTGAGAGTCCAGTCGAAGAGAGGGAAAAGGGATTACATGAGCAAGGGGGCGCAGTGAAGAACATGATGGAGAAACCCACAGAGACAACTGAACCAAGCTCGTAGGAACTCATGAACTTTAGAACGACAGCTCTGGAACCTGCATGAGACCAAACTAGGCACTCTGCATACGGGAGACAGTTGTATAGCTCGGTCTCTTTGAGGGGCCCCTGGCAGTGGGATCAGGAGCTATGCTTGGTGCATGAGCTGGCTTTTTGGAGCCTGCTACCCATGGTGGGACGCCTTGCTCACCCTTGATACATAGGGGAGGGGCTTGGTCCTGCCTCAACTGAATGTACCAGGCTCTGCTGACTCCCCATGGGAGGTCTTACCCTTTTGGAGGAGGGGATGGGAGTGGGTTGGGAAGGGAAGGATGGGCGTAGTGGGGGGAGGGATGATAGGGGATCTGTAGTTGGCATGTAAAATGAATAAAAAATATTAAACAATAATAATAATAATAATAATAATAATAATAATAATAATAATAATAATAAGTGGGTACAGGGAATAACAATGGAAGTTCCTTAATAAGTAATGAAAGTCAATGGACACTGCTGGAAACTAATGGGAAAAAGTTAGTGAAAATAAGGCCAAAGTGCCTTTATCTTTAGCAACATGTGTACTTCCATTTGTGAAACTAAGTCAGAAAGGAAACAGTTACTTAGGAACAAAACACTGGCACAGAAGCTCTACCTTATGCAGCCTTGAACTGCTTGCTCACCATTTCAGCGAATTTGCAGGTTAGGAGTTAATTATGCAGTTACTTATGTTTTGCTCTACACCTATCATTTCAAATGCTCACATATTGAGTTGAAATGTTTTACCATTGTATTGTCAACTGTCTTTCTCCAAAATTTCTCAAAACAAGAAATACCATTAAATAGTGAACAAGGGTAAGGTCATTCTGAGATTATAGATTTACTGCAGGATGCCTTTAGAGGAATCCGTGAGGGAATGATAATAGTAATGACCACAGGGCTCCCTAGCAAATGGAGAAGAATAAAGCATTGTCTTAATGGCAGATACTTCTGCAAATGAAAGTGGAATGTGAACATTTTTAAAGCTTAAAGCAAGAGAAAAAGGAACTAACTAGGATTCATTTTTACTGCCCAACCTCTTTCTCTTTATTCTCTGCTCCAAGGAGAGAGAGAGAGAGAGAGAGAGAGAGAGAGAGAGAGAGAGAGAGAGAGAGAGAGAGAGAGAGAGAGAGAGAGAGACTACAATTGGCACCTAAGGTTGTGATGGTTAATCTTCATTATTAACTTGATTGAATTTGAAATAAGATAGCAGACATGCACGCACATAAGTTTGTGAAGGTGTTTCTAGAAGAGTGGTTCCCAACTCCTTTGGGATTGAACAACCATTTCATAGAGGCCACCTAAGACCATCAGAAATCACAGATATTTACATCACAATTCATAACAGTAGCAAAATTACAGTTATGAAGTACCAGCGAAAACAATTTTATGGTTGGGGGGTCTCCACAGCACGAATAACTGTATTAAAGGGTCATAGTATTAGGACAGTTGAGAATTGCTGATTTACAAAGACAAGCTTTAGCCTTCTGTTTAACTGAGAAGGAAAGACCCACTTTAATCTTGGTAGCATCTTTGTATGGAAGAGGTGGGCTCCTGGACTGAACAAAAGGTAGAAGGCAAGCTGAACACCAGCATCCATTTTTCTCTGCTTCCTGATTATACTCTTTCCCAACATGATGCACTGCACCCTCAAACTATGACCAAAAAGAAATCATTCCTTAAGTAGCTTTTGTCATGGTTCTTTTGCCCCAGCAATCAGACAGTGATAAAATTAGCTTCTTATTAATGCATTAAAAATATAATCTTAAAGTAAACCATAACACCATTTGAACTTGGCATGGTAATGGAGTTGAAGGCATTCCTTGACATTGGTTTCACAGCATACCAGAGCATAAATGAGAAAGACAAAAAGAAGGGCACTTTTTGTGACTTGAGATTCTTTACAAAGATTACAATTTCACTAATGCAACACAACTACATTTAGAAATGTGAATACAAGGGGAAACTTAGAAATGGTCTATTATGGCAATATAATAATTAATATCCAATATTAATATACCCCTTTATGGATGAACAAACACTATCTCTATCTCGTCAGACTCCTTCACATCATAACTATCTCACCATAATAACTATATAATAAAATTGACAATTAATTAAATAGTCATTTTGAAAGCCAGATTTGAGATTCTTTTTCAAGGTCAGAGAAAACAGTACTTCAACATGCTCTCTGCCAGAAATCATAGTCAATATTTTTCTCTTGAAAATATAGTTGAAACTAGATCATAGAAGCACATAAATGAATACAGAAGGTTTAAGTGTTTTGTTCTCTGCTAGTTATTCAAGTCATTGCAGTGTCTTATCATTTTCCAAACAATGACAAACTTTTGACAAGAAGAGGAGAAAAAGACATTAATTTTATTTCTTCTTGTACTTTCCTTCTAGCAACAGTAATTCAAACAAGAGAGAATCCCTACCAAAAATCTTAACTACTGAAAGGCCTTAAACGATGTCATATGGATAGATAAGTTGGTTTTCAAATGACAAAATGTGAAAAGATGACTTTTCCTTTTTTAAGAATATGCCATTGAGTTCAAACTTTTAAATCCGAAGTTACAAGGAAATATCTTCCTTCAAAAATATAGGATACTGTTAGAAGGAACCGAAGTCAACAATAAAGTGTGATCTATAATACGGTTATGCTCACCCATGCCAATTGAAGCTGGACATATTTTTGGGCACAGTTTTATATCTCTCAAATATTTCTAACTCTATGGTGACAGTCTGAGCAACATAAAATGTAGTCAGGCATTTTCTTTTAGTGGAATGACATAACAAGCACATGCAGGAACTGCACGAAGAACATTTATAGAAAAAGATATATGCTTGAATTCTAGAATAATAATTAAAATATAGCAATGGAGACCAATAATACCCAACTGGCAGGCTTATATTAATCCTGTGAATATCAAGCGAGTATGTCTAGCATATATGGTACATTCAATAAATATTCTCCATAATACCATTTTATATGTGACAAATTGTGCTTCATACCATGTGGGAAAACCATGAAGTCCTGAATGAATGTGTATTGTTGACATAGGCCATGCCGTGAGAATGGCAAGAGCTTCCTCAGATCGGGCTCAGAGGAATGACAAAGTTTTCCTCTGCTCCAAGAATGGGTATTAGGAACAACTGTCTCTAAGCTAAAACCAGTCCATGCAGAGACTGTCAACCACAGCTTCCTCTTCCTGTATGACTGCCTCAGCCTCCTAAGTGCATGTCATAGGTGGACACCACCCTCAGCTGCTGTTTGGTTTCATGCTATGCTTTGCAAGGTATAACCATACACCTACAAATTTTAGTGCCCAAATCTCTTAAATTCTGCTTTAATAATGATCACATAGTTGTCAATCACCAAAATAATTAATGTCAGTCACTGTCTTAGTTTCTTTTCCATTACTAGGGTAAAATACCATCACAAAAACAACTTAAAGGAGAATGGGTTTGTTTTGTCTCACAGTTTCTGGTAACAGCTGATCATAGCAGGGAAATCACAATGGCAAGAGCTTGAGGGAATGGGCCACATGGTACCCATAATCAGGAACAGAGAACAATGGTGAGGCCAACGTCATAACCACTACACTACAGAAACAATGCCAGAGAACAATGGTGAACGCAAGTAAGATTTACATCCCTTTCTACACCTTTACAACCCAGGCCTTGCCCACAATTAAAATGTGTCTTTCCATACCAGTTAATGTATTGAACACCGTCCTGTATAGGCATGCCCAGAGACTCATCTCCCAGGTGATCCTTGATCCTACCAAGTTGACAATTAACACTTATCATAGCAGTCCTGTAAAGTGTTATTTTATTGTTAAATTTAGAATATTTAGCTTCAAGTGTAGCCATGAATTTCCAATGGAACTTGAAGTGAAACATCTCTTCATATACATTGCACTTTGAATGCCATTAGTCAGTTGACACTATAGCATATTTAGTGAGAAAGTAAAATAATGATTTGGTAAAAAAAAAAAAAAAAATCCAGAAACAGTTTGGCATTCCCTCAAAAACATTACCTAGTAGTTCCACTTATAGTTAGGTATACAATCAAGAAAATTGGAAGAATATGCCCATACAAAATATGTACACAGATATTCACAGCAGCATTATTTACAACAGCAAAAAATCAAATTCTGAAATACAGTGTAAATTTATATCAACTGGTGAATGGATATGTAAAATGTGGGAATGTAGTCTATTTAGCAAAGCAAAGAAAAAACAAACAAATAAGAAAACTCAAAAAGAGATGAATCTTAAAAATGTTAGGCTTTCTGAAAAAAGCCAGATACAAAAGGCTGTATATCATGTGACTACATTTATACACAATGTCCGAAATAGGCAAAGTTCCAGACACATAAAGCAGATTAGTGGTTACTAGGGACTCGGGTGATGAAATACGGCCAGTGACTGCTGAGATAGATAGGGTTTATTTCACTGTGTTAGCAGAAAGATTGAAAGGCCATATTGGACCTCATCTGTACTGTAAAATATCATGATGTTTGGGTAACAGTGGACCTGATGTCCTAATCAACATATAGAAAACATATTGTATTTCTCATGAAAAAGGAAATATGTATGAGATGTTGCTCATATTATACTTCAGATTAAGTGTAACTTAAAAAGGCCTCCTGGAAGTGGCAAATCACATTAAATGCTACATATTAAGCACTGCTGAATAACACAAACAAAATTTATGAACTTATTTACTTATCCTTTTTAAAGAAAGCTTAAAACAGATAGGGAAACACAACATTTTGTGTGTCTTAATGAAAATTTATAAGTCTTATATTCATCACCAGAGAAACAAAATCACTAATCAAATGCATGAAGACAGAGGCAGGCAGAAATCACACTTTGTATCCCAAACTCAGTGTAAGTATGGTGGATTGGACATGTCTGAGTTTACTCTCCAGTACGGAGCCAAGCACCTTGATGGCTTGCTATGCCTTGTCTAGAGGTGTATTTAGCTCAGTGACCATTGACATTAAGCACGTGATCTATCAGTCAATCAACACTAATTGCATAACTAGAGAGGAGATGAAATTGGGTGAACACGCAGCCCCTGAGCTGCACATTGGGCACTGAAGAGGGAACTGGCCTCATTGTACAGTCACTTTCATTTTCAAAGTGCATAATCAAAAGCGTTTCTCTGAGCAGTTTTAGTTTATATTCAGCAATTTTCATTCTGCCTAAAACACATTTGAGAAAGCTCATTAATAAGAAGATTCATGAAGCTGGAATCACCGAATTTAAAGTGGCTTTTCATTCTTAGGTTGTTGAATTCTGAAAGAAGATCTATCACAAAACTTGTCATAATACTCTAAACCTTAGAGTTGAAAGAAATAAGTATAATTTGTAAAGAATTGTTGTTAAACATCATGTGCTCTTTGTATGGATCATTAAGTAGAAAAATAGAACTTTTAAAAATGGCAAAAGCTAGGCAGGCTTGATAAATATAATGGATATATGAAATTTCGAATAGTTAATCAGAATAAACATTGCATAGAGATCTGTCACATACATAGTGATCTAATTCACAATACAGTACCACAAACAGGTATGGTTTGAAAAACATCATTTACTTAGGCACTCTTAGGAAGTTTTTAAATGTTGTATGATTTTTTTAATGTCAAACAACAAAAGTTTATAGTACAGCTTTGATAAATGAAAAGATGCATATATATGAACTACAATTAGCTTATTGTCTTTGAAGTCATATGGATTCTTATGTAGATGTACTATTGCCCTTTCCTTATAAAATCAATACACAAATCACAATTGATACAGATTTATTTCCTATATCACTTATTAATAATGCTAAACTGTCTAGCAACATAGTGTGAATCTCTAAACTTTATTGTTCTGTATTGATTCTCTTCATGTTCCTACTTCTTTTCACTGTTAAAATTATAATTACTCCCTGAATCCAAATAAACCTTCATTCATTTCTACATACACAAAAATCTTCATTGAGGATATTAATAAAGTTAATATAGGGGCCAGGGGGATGGCTCAGTGAGCAGAGGACTTGCCTTGCAAACATGAGGCTTGGTTTGAACACCTAGACCCTACATGAAAGCCTGATGAGCATGACATTCATAATCCTAGTGTTCCCACTAGGAGATGGGATGTGGAGCCATGAGAATCCTCAGAAGCTTTCAGGTAAGCCTGCCTTCTGTACACAGCAACAAGAGACACAGACAAGCCTCAAACAAGAACCAACACCCCAAATTGTCCACTGAGAGCCATATGTACCAGCATCCACACATGAGTCAGCACTCACACACAGGTGTGTACATGCAACATCCTATATATGCCTTTGTGCATACATCTATACCTGCATACACAGATTTCTTGTTTTTTTTTATTCTTTTAACTTTTGAGATCATAATGTAGTTACAACATTTCTCCCTTCCCTTTTCTTCCTCCAAATACTTCTGTATACCCCTCCCCACTCTCCTTCAAATTCATAGCCTCCTATTTCATGAGAAAGAGCCCGTGCCTGACGCTGCTCAGATGGCCAAGAACTGGAGACTAGGTACGCCATGAGCCTAGAGGAAAACCAAATACTATTGTTATGCCAAATAACACAGCATTAAAATGACTCCTAATAGCATTCTGCTATACCCATAGATCACTGTCTTGAGCTCAGCCATCATCAGAGAAGCTTCCTCTTGCAGTAGATGTCAACTAATACAGAATCCCTCAACTGTACAATGTTCAGAGAGTAAGGGACTTTGGAACACTCAGCCCTAAATGTGATGTTTTCATCAAATCCTTCCCTTCAGAGCTCAAGGAGTCGTGAGGAAGAGGGGGCAGAAAGATTGTAATTGCTGGTGGGGATGGATGGCACCAAGGAAACAGTGTCTTCCAGACACCACAGGACAGACTCACATATGAATTCACAGAGACTGTGGCAGCATATCCTGGACTTGCACAAATTCAGGCCAAATGGGGTCTAGAACTAAGAGGGGAAGTGGGCAGACACATGTTCCTGTCCCGAAGCATGAAGCTGTCTGCAATTGATACCTGCAGACAAAAGAAAAATTGTTTTCTCCAATGGAGTCTCACTGGGCACATAAACCACACTTAAGAGTATTCCCTTGCCCAGCAGCACATGGCCAACAGAAAACAAACTTAACGAGGTTTTTAGAGATTTTTTTTTGTCTCCTATAGCTTTGTTTGGACATTTTTCATCTTATTTGTCTTTTGCTTCTATAATACGATTTCTGATTTTGTGTTTTTATGGGTTTTGTTTTGTGATCTCTCTGTGTGTTCTCTCTCTCTGTTTCTCTCTGTCTCTGTCTGTCTCTGTCTCTCTGTCTCTCTGTCTCTCTGTCTCTCTCTCTCTCTCTCTCTCTCTCTCTCTCTCTCTCTCTCTCTCTGTGTGTGTGTGAGTGTTTCTTGTGCTTTTTAAAAAATTCTGTTTGTTTTCAAAAGAAATGAGAGGGAATTGGATGGATGGGGATATGGGGAGGATCAGGTAGGAGATGAGAGAAGGTAAACTGTGATTGAAATATAGTGTATGAATTTTCAATTAAGAACGCAAATCAAAACAAATCTGAGATACCACCTTATGCCTGTCCGAATGGCTAAGATCAAAAACACTGAAGACACCTTATGCTGGAGAGGATGTGGAGCTAGAGAAACTCTCCTCCACTGCTGGTGGGAATGCAAGCTTGTACAACCACTTTGGAAATCAATATGGCGCTTTCTTAGAAAATTGGGAATCCATCTCCCCCAAGATCCAGCTATACCACTCTTGGGCATATACCCAAGGAATGCTCAACCACACCACAAGAGCACTTGTTCAGCTATGTTCATATCAGCATTGTTTGTAATAGCCAGAACATGGAAACAACCTAGATGCCCTTCAACTGAAGAATGGATAAATAAAATGTGGTACATATACACAATGGAATACTACTCAGCAGAGAAAAACAATGACATCATGAGGTTTACAGACAAATGGATGGATCTAGAAAAAATCATCCTGAGTGAGGTAACCCAGACTCAGAAAGACAAACATGGCATGCACTCACTCATAGCAGGATACTAGATGTGGAACAAGGATGACTGGACTGCTACTCACATCACCAGGGAGGCTACCTGGAAAACAGGACCCCAAGAAAGACACGGAAATCGCCCAATGACAGAGAAATGAAATGAGATCTACATGAACAGCCTGGACATGAGTGGGTGTAGTGAAGGGCGAGGGTCGAGGGAAAGAGAGCTTGGGGGAGCGGGAGATCCCAGCTGGATCAACAACAGAGAGGGAGAACAAGGAATAGGAGACCATGGTAAATGAAGACCATATGAGAATAGGAAGAAGCAAAGTGCTGGAGAGGCCCACAGAAATCCACAAAGATACCCCCACAACAGACTGCTGGCAATGGTTGAGATACAGCCTGAACTGACCTACTCTGGTGATGGGATGGCCAAACACCCTAATTGTCGTGCTAGAAACCCCATCCAACGACTGAGGGATCTGGATGCAGAGATCCATGGCTAGGCCCCAGGTAGATCTCTGGGAGTCCAGTTAGCGAGAATGAGGAGGGTTTATATGAGCAAGAATTGTTGAGACCAAGGATGGATAAAGCTCAGGGACAAATAGCCAAACGAATGGAAACACATGAACTATGAACCAATGGCTGAGGGGTCACCAACTGGATCAGGCCCTCTGAGTGGGTGAGACAGTTGATTGGCTTGATCTGTTTGGGAGGCATCCAGGCAGTGGGACCGGGTCCTGTGCTCATTGCATGAGTTGGCTGTTTGAAACCTGGAGCCTATGCAGGATCGCTTGGCTCGTCCTGGGAGGACGGGACTGGACCTACCTGGACTGAGTCTACCAGGTTGATCTCAGTCCGCAGGGAAGGCTTTGCTCTGGAGGAGGTGGGAATGGGGGGTGGGCTGGGGGCAAAGGTGAGGGGGGTGGGAGGAGGGA
This sequence comes from Peromyscus californicus insignis, assembly GCF_007827085.1. Classification (NCBI taxonomy): domain Eukaryota; kingdom Metazoa; phylum Chordata; class Mammalia; order Rodentia; family Cricetidae; genus Peromyscus; species Peromyscus californicus. The sequence goes on from NW_026294391.1 coordinate 44,666,506, forward strand.
GAACAAGGTAATCCGTGGCTGATATGTAGAACTGAATTGTATTGCAAAATAAAAATTAAAAAAATTAAATAAAAAAAAGAAGGCAGCTGGCAAGCTCCAGAGAGTCATGCCACTCCTGCAGCACTAGGTACATCTTGCCTGCAGGTGTGGCGCACAGGGCCCAGTGCTGAGGAAGACCACTGATAGCTCTTCCTGTGCAGCAGCCTGCACAACACCTGCTGACACCATGGAAAGAAGCCAGCAGGAGGAAGTTTCTCTGCCCACTGACTTGCTTCTGTTCCTCGAGTTCAGATGTTTCTGGAATGTCATTTATTAAAAGTAAGTTCAAACAGCATATATCCTTTTTTGTATGAGTTCCACTTTTCAAAAATTATCTGAGAGTCAAAAAAAAGAATGCATGCACTCCTTTTTCACTCACTGTTATTGCATGCGTATATGTGTATGTATGTATGTATGTATGTATGTATGTATGTATGTATATATCCCCAAATAAAACCTGCTCAGTCCATATAATGTAGTGTGTATGTATGTTGTCAGGGCTGACCATTTGTCCCATTTGCCCCATTTGTCATTGAACAACCAATTGGTGTGCTCTTCCCTGAGGAAAAGCACCTCTCCAACTCTTAGCTTTTCTCAGGTTTACATAGTTCTTTCTGCAGGGTTGAGGCCTTGACAAATAAGTGTAGTCTACACAAATGTTTTTAAAGCTAAGAAAGTATCTAGCTACATATAAGTTTAAATATCTTGCCAATAAACGGGAAGGGGGGATCTTCTTGCAATATTATGGATAAAACAGCAAAGAGTTGAGAATGGATTTTATAAAGAGCAAATCCTTATAAATGACCATTATTTATTTATAGTTATTGTGTATGAATTTATATCATCTCAGAAATTGGCTTTAAAAGCCCTGAGAAGCTATTTAAAATTGGAACCAATGTTTTAAGAGTATAAAAGAGGTTGAAAATTCTTGTCAAATTACAGATGAACAAGTGCACCAGACAACTGAGTGTACCACACGCTTCTGGATTAGAAGCAAGGTGGTGACTGAGGAAGAACTGGACATTAATTAGTGAGACAGTTGAGGAAATATAAAGCTTGATTGTGTATTGCTTAGTACCATAAATTTCCTGAATGGGACACAGTTGCTGTGGCTGTGAAGATGTCTAGAAGATGACATATGCAATTAGTTGGAAAAATAGTTGAGAAAAAATGTATAATCATACCAAATATATGTACATCTATAAGAAAGAGATGACTAAAAGAATGAGAGTGCTTATATACATGGGGAGTTCTGAATGAAGGGCAGATGCATATTCATTATCTCTTGTGCTTGAAATACTTATAATGAGTGTTGGCGGAAATACGGCAGTCTTTGAAACCCTGTGTTACTTTTTAATGAGGGACAGCCTTGTTAGCAGAAAAATAAATGGCAATAAGCAGTGGAAATGGCAAGTTATATGTCTAATGTTACAAAACAAAACAAAACAAAAGAAATTCAGTTTTTTCCAAATGTGGTTTTTGAAAATTCATATGTGATAAAGAACATACCTACAACAAGAAAAACAGATTCACATTCACCATAACTGCGCCTATGCAAATCACAGGAACACACTGTGTGTCCTCCATTAAACAGTCATATCTCAGTGACAACATACATGCTAGGCCCATTTGAAGGATGTCTTTGGACACACTAAGCACAAAGAACACTGTGCTGAGCTTAAGCAGTTTTCAGAATACTTCTACATTAGCCAAACGGGTATTAAACATGTAATTAAAAATGCATGATTATTATTACTTTGTATTTAAGTTTTAGTAGCTGTACTGAATATTTTAATAACTTCTCTCTCACAAATAGCACACAGGACATTATTGTGACAAAATTTATTTTAATTAGTCATGTTATAAATTATATTAGTGCCAATGCCCTGGCTGCCTGACAGAGAGAGAATGTGGCCTCTATATTCACATGTAAATAACCAGAATGACATTTAAGAAAGCATTGATTAAAAAAAAATGCTTACAACCCCTGCTATTAACTTCACACCTACAGACAATTGGGAGCTGAGTTGTACCTGTTAAAAAGGAAAGGCATTCTAAAGCCGAGAAGAAAAATGCTTTTTCCCCTGGCCTGTTTTAGTCCACTTGAGAACAAAGACTGTAATGAATTAACCACACAAATCACTGCATGAAACAAAAGAAACAAAAAGAACGATTTCTTTTCGTTGTACTGTCATTAGAATGAGTAGAGGACTGGTTTATTGAAACAGTAATTTTAATTAGTTTCCAGCAGATAGTGGCATGAGCTTTTCAGCAGCAGCTCTTGTCCTAGTTTAGTATCTCATTCTGCAGCACATGGGTGAGTTCTGTTTATAGGCAAGAACTGACTAGGCCAGCGAGGGCAAAACCATGGAAGACAGAGCATCAAACAGACACCCTCATCTTGACAGGCAACTAAGCACCAAACAAACGGATGGGCTCCTGCTCAGAGGACGACTTACTTGCCAACACACAGTTTTCTTTGTTTCTACTTCAGCACCACAGCTAAATGTGTAATACAATATGTGGCTTGGACAAAACAAAACCAGCATTTTAGAGCCAGGCAAAAGTATCAATTTAAAAATGTATAAATATGTTGTGGATGCTTTCAGTGTATTTTAAGGTCTATTTCATTTCTAACCCATACCAATAAATGCACTGCCTTACTCCTCTTCCTATGGTCTAATAATTAGAAAGAATTCTTGATATGAATGACATGAATTAAATTAAGGATAAAATCCCACTCAGTCATTTAAAGTTTACAATTTAAACCTTATTGCAGCCTATAAAGTCTGCTTCCGAGTAAAAGCAAGACTGATGGCTTTGTTAAAGCCACATAGGTACCCATTGTTCAGAAGCAAATATAAAGCAGTCTTCTGTATGATTAAGTTCTTTCTCACAGCTGACATCCATTTCTCATCTCCAGATGTGAGGGTGGAAGCAGTACTCCAGGAGAAGAGAACAAATCTTGGAATTGTGTGCCTTTGGAATACTGTACCCAGGCACAAGCTTCTCTTAAATGTATCAATTTAGTGAAAATTCCTGAAACCTCAGTTAGGAAGAGAATCATACAAACGCATTTTACTGATAGTTAAGTTCAATTTATCATTTATTTTCTACTTTGTTCATAGAATTCTTTTATGATCTCTATTTTATAAACTAGAATTTCCGTAACTTGAATCATGTTTATTACAGGGACTCTTTCAAAGCTTTTCACTCCCTGTACACATTAGTAACAATGCGCAGGTGTTAAAAACTAATGCAGTTCATTTGAATATAATGGTTTTAAATGAGGTAGTGAGCCTGTCATTTAAAATACTTTCTTCATTTTCATTTCCCCACTTGTGTAAAGTATATAGCACAACACTGCACAGAGCTATCCTGGAGAAAGGACATAGGTGGCTTCTATATCACTGCCTTCATTTACCAAATCAGAAACGATCCTGTTACCAGGTCCTGAGACACAGAAATGTAGCACAGAGTAACATTTGCTTCAGTTCACTCTCTACAATGAACACATTGGAAATCTTATCACCAATTAACCTTTGAGTCTTTTTTTCAATAGATCATACTCAAAAATCATAGGTAACAATTAAAATGCAAAAGAATGAAATGAATCATGATTCCTCATCATAGCTATTATAAATTATAGGAATTTGCTATATATAATAGTGTTGTTATTAAGAGGTTTCATTTATTATCTTATAGTCAATGTTTATTACAAAAATTCCACCCTATATATTTATAATTTTCTAATTTTAATTCAATAATGGGAAAAAATCACAAAAGATGGCTTTTTGCAAAGAAAACCAAATTGAAAATACTATGATCCTTAAAACAGAATCTACATCTTTAATTTGCAAAATTCATCAATAGTGTACAGAAGACATTCAAGACAAACATGTGATCCTTCAATGCCAGAAACAGTGGGGGATACATTAGAAATCATCATCCATGATCTAGAGGAACAAAGACCACTGACCTACCCTAAATAATTGATTTTATATAAAAAAATGATATTACCATGCTATATAAGTTTAATCAGATGAGAGAGAAAAACGTTTGCTTTCCTCAAAAGTTCTTTTTCTCATAACTTTAGAGTTTGGTCTTAAAGCTTTGAGTAATGACACATAGGTTATTTTTCTTAGTGAAATGCACTCCCGAATGACAGTTTTTGACAAACAACATCATGATAACTAGGTGTGCAGGATTGACACTGAGGGATGATAATGTGCTCAGTGTAGCCTTCTAAGCAATTACCTGATCCCAATTAAATTGTGCTGGCACTGAATATCCAAAAAGGCAGGTCAAAAATTGACCTTCATTGTCCATCTTCATCTGGAAGTGAAGGCCCTGTTACTCTGTTGCATAATTACCATCAGAGAAAAATTCCTATCAGTGTCTAGGCTTCCTACGAGCTTCAGTGTCGAAGCACTGGAAAATGGGGGGGGGGTGTCTTTCATACCTTTTGTTTGCCACTGCTTAGTAGTAGAGTGAATGAAAGTCATTTCCAAACTTGAATCACCTGTGACTTTAATTATCAAATCCCCCCTTCCTTTTGCTTTTTGAAGCTTATTTTAAAAATCATCTTTGATTTTCAATTTCATATCTTCACATATGCATCTTGAATAGTATTTTTTTTTCTTTTGTGCAGATGAATCATCTCAGCAGTGGCTTCTGAAGAATTCTTTGAGTCAGATTCAAGGAGTAATTTTTCAAAAGACATACATTCCATGGAAATGTTTTTGATGGTTTTTTCCTTTCATAAAATACAAGACTGTTTGTCCTAGAAGACAGATAGTGACAACAGGAAGAGGCTTTTGCTTGTTTTAAGGGGCAGGGTCAGCATTTGTAATTCCAGCGGAACCTAGTTTCTCTTTTGTACTGCCATTGCACACTGCCTTTCATTTCAAAGCCTGCTTATATCCTACGTAATTGTTTTGGCCACTTGAAACGTCATTTTTCAAAAGTTTTGAGAGATTTAGTCAATTTCAATTTGCTCTTCTAATTAGTTATGTGTTTAGATTGCCCATGGATTTGCTATCAACTCTGTACTATCCAATCAAGCACAAGAAGAACAGAAATATGTCTTCCTGAAAGCAATACCTTTACTGCTCAAATATTATTGACAGGGGATGCTTCCATTTTCTCTACTGCTTGAAATAGCTTCCCAAGTGAAATTGTTTGAGATCTACAGGTGAGGGCGTGATTCTTTCTCTTTAAAAATAATTATAATAAACAGAAATTTAGCTTGTTAGATACTGGGTTTACTACTGAACTGTAAAATAAACAATCAGTGAAACTGTAGTGAAATGATGTACATGAAACACATAAGATTGACAACTGAAGAAATAATCCACTTTGGACTGTGAGTGACTGGGTGAGTATGGTGGCTGAGGAGATACTAGGTGATATGATATTCTAAGTATTTCTCATACATTATTCGTTTAATACCCACAATGAACCTATCATTCTGGGACCATCAATATACTTATTTATAACACACATGAGAAGTAATTGGGTCACAAATAGGCTAAATTATTGACCCTAAGTCATTCAGCTAGTAAATGGCCACCCTGGCTTTCAAACTGTCTGATAGACTACACAGCTGGATTTTTGATTTTTTTAATCACAATATATTATTGTTAATAATTACTTCTTTCAGACTGAGTTGAAGTTCAGCCCTATGCAAGTTGGATTACAACACAAGACTTGTCTACATAGAGTGATTTGGGAAATTCTGGCAAATGTTTTTTTCGCCTAAATTGTGTTCTATCTTTTGCCAGAACTTCCATGACTAGAGAATTTCAAGAGGTAAAATGTCACATATTGTGTAATAAAAACACCCTCTAATGTTGCTTAGTGATTTCTGGGCTTTAGTTTGAGAAGAATGCTTTAGTGGATAAACTGGGATATTTCCTCAGTGTTGTGAATTGTATTTGAAATGATACATCTTGTACATATTTTATCACAATGCAACAACCTCATTTCAGATTGCAAATTTAACATGCAGAGGCATAACTCACATGGTTAAGATCCATGATGCATATGAATAACATACATATCAGAAATTAAGCCTCTCTCTGCTTTCCTGTCCTCATCCCCAATGTGTAAATCATGAAGGACTCTACATGAAGTTAGTCCTGAGCCTTAACAGGAAATGCACAAAAGGACCATACCATTCCCTAAGATGATTATCTTACAGACTTCTTATCCTGAATCTTAAATGTAGCACTACATTATATCTGGTAAATAGCAAATGCTCATTAACAATTTGTTGAGTGAAGGACCAAACACTCACCATGAATTACTTTTATATATTTACTTTACAATGATTACGGCATCTTGGTATGAAAAAATTCCAGGTGAAATGTAATAGCAGAAGAATACTGAAGGGAAAGAGAACCTTGGCAGGTCAGTCCGTCTAAATCCCACTTTAAGTAAAGACTTGAAGCTTTAGTCAAAGATGTTACCATAGAAGCACCGAAACTGGTTTCTTCAGCTGTAGCAAAATCACCTAGAGACCTTCCTAAAGCTTGCCTTGGAGGAGGCCTTTCACAGACTTCCTGATTTGTTAGATTTGCGATAAAATCAAGAAATTTGATTTTAAAGAGTCATAGGTAAGTTGAATGGAATTCACTAGCAGGCCACTTAAAATGAGTTAATCTTGTTTTTTGTTTTTTTTTTTTTAAAGATTGAATATTCACAAATAGTAAGACAGGAAGCCTGGAAGTTCTATTTCATGCCCCATTTATCCAATTTTTTCTAGTGGTAAACTCTTGCAAAACCATAGTGCAATATCACACTGACATCAATAGATGCCACCACTGTCGGGTGGGCTGTGTCTTGACAACTGACCTAATAATTACAAATGCAGCGGTTTTCAGCCCTGGCCACCTATTAGCATCACTGGGGAGCCTTATCAAAACTGTCTAAGCTTCCGATATGAACCAATTAAATCAAAAGCACTGAGGACAGACCTGGACCCTTGCCATTTTCTGATGACTATGCAGCCCTTTTAAGAGCTGCTGTTATATTGAACTGTTCTTACTTCAGTTCAGAGGAGAGACCAAACTCAAAAACTGAAACTTTGTTACTAAAACTGAAGATGGCCAAGTAAATATTTCTCTTAGGTATTTATGCTTTGCCCCATTTTCAAGATTGAGGAAGCACATGTGACTGAAATTCTAGACATTAAAGCTATTACAGTGTGGAAGAACTGGCCATTACTCCAAGGGGAATGATAGATTTCCTACCAAACACTGTATAAAGACCATTGTGCTCACCATAAAGGTCCTAGCAACAATTTTGGCATAGACTTTTTTGAAATTATCTAAAATTATTATACTGCTGGCTGGAAAAATAACCCCTTTAGAATATATTTAAATGTGTTAATCAAAAACTGATTTCTTATTTCTTTTAAATTTTAGGGAAGTAAGCATTTCTACTCACTGGGCTATACATCTTTCAAACTCTGTGCATTGTGGGTTACCTAGCATTTCCAACCAAGAAAATCAAGGCATACCACTGACAAGAAATTATTCTAGTCATAATTAATAGTACCTGTATTGCTTTCCAACTAGAAACTATTATAAGTGCTGTATTTCCTCTTTCAGTACCTAGTCACATACCTGCTCTACATTATATATGGCTTATGGTAGTCATGTTGGTGTCAGTCAGTAATCTCTAAGATATCTGAGAAGACAGAATATGGTACCTGTCTTTGTCTCTTTTCTGGTTACTGTGATAAAATACTCTGACAAAATCAGCTGAGGGAAGAAAGGATTCTAGGTTAGAGCTCACCATTGCCTGGAAGTCATAATGGCAACAGCTCCAGATAGCTGCTAAAATTGTTTTCAGGGTCAAGAAGGAGAGAGCAAGGAATGTGGGTGCTCAGGTCCTGGCTCCTTTTCATTTAGTCCAGGGCTCAGCCCATGCAACTGTACTGCCCACATTTAGTATAGGTCTTCCGATCTCAGTGAATCCAATTAAGAAAATCTCTCACATGTATGCCCACAGACCTCCCCAATCTAGACAACCCCTCATTGGAAGTCCCTTCCCAGGTAATTACAGATACTGGCAAGTTGACAACTGAAATTAACTGCCACAGTGCTATGCAAGGCAGCTCGATCAGCCATTGTGCACTAGTGCTATCAATAAGAAGCATTTTTTTAAAAAGCAGCATTGTCATTAGCTGCAAAGGGCAATATCAAATCTATGAAATGTCATAATTATTTGCTCTGTTTTCTTAAGCTATATTTCAAATATCGAAATCCTCAACAGCTGAAAAGACCTTACAACAACCACATGGATAACCATTAAATTATAGCACCGATTAAAATGATAATGACAACAATTATACCTTGAGTGTTTGAGGGTAATGTGAATCAGTCTAGGTGGTTTTCTAAAATGCCACATCCTCAAAATAAGTTATGACCCACTGATGCCTAATTAACTCTTCCTGACATTAGTGTCCAATGTAATTATATTTCTTTACTGTCTTTTAGTTTTCTCTGATCTCCAGGGTTTAGTTGTCAAAATAACTCAAAGATGGGCACTTTGTTCCTATTAACCCCAGGATACATTTCCACATGCAGGTAATTCTCAGGTTGTTTGACCTTTGCATTAGCTCAGGAGGAAAACATCAGTGGTTTGCTCTTTCAATAAGAAACAGTAAGTAACTCTGAATAACATCACACACACACACACACACACACACACACACACACACACACACACACACACACACACAAACACATTCCCTTCTTTAGAATGGCGCACACTTAACACTTGTGTAAATGAAAGATTTAGAGAAAAATATATTTGCCTTTTCATTTTCCTTCCCATCTCTTACTCTCCTTCCATTCTTATAGCTGTCATTTCTTTTTATATTTTACAGCACAATACACACATATCCCTAGTGTTACAGGGATTAACAGCTTTGGACACCATTGAAGAGGAACCCCTTTTCTCAGTTCACTTTAGGCTCCACCTTCTCTTTCCCCGGCAATGCTAGAAAGGTAAGCACCAGCCTTGCAGCTCTGTCGGTTTGAAATGATCATAGGGAATTGGATGCATCTGGGTTCTGTTGATACCCATTAAGGCAAAGCTACTTCCTCCCGGTCCAACAAATAATAAACAAAAACAAGAGCCAAAAACCAAATAATAAGACAAAACATAATAGAATCTAAGTTCTACTTCTGGCCCTGGGTGGAGACCTGACATTCTATACTACCCAAAACATTATACATTATTGTTTCATCCCTTATGAGTTAACCTAAAAGGTCTTTCAGTTACTTGGATGAGTCCATGGCCCACCCCACCCCAGAAACTCTGAATCAACTGAAGGCATGCTAAGGGAGGGGAGGATTAATTATCTCTCTAATGAGGGAAGGTGCCTTTTCTTCCCAGTTGCTTCAGTGTGGTTGCTTGCTTACAGGCTTATGGCATTTCCATAAACAGCACTGGGAGCCTGTATAAGCTTTCTTTTTGCTTCTTTTCTCTCTGATACTGGGCACAGTCATGGCCAGAGAAGTAATGGCTACGATGCAATTGAAGCCAAAACTTCACCAAGAGGTAACTGTGTAAGCTGACAACTGCTGGGTTCAACCACCACTCCCCACTCCCACCCCATGCCCACAAATGGCAGTGCTGGTGACATTGTCCAAAAGAACTTCTCTTGGTCTGGGTAAACAGAAGGATTGTTATCAGGTAAACAAGCCTAAAAGGGGTTTCTGCTGACCAGAAAAGGAAATCTCCTAAGACAGGTTCCTATTTGCCAGGAACCACTCTTCCCCTTTCCTCAGGGAAAGGCACCTAGTTCCTGGTCAATCCCGACAGCCTCCATCAGCTCAGCCAGCCTATATGACCCTGCTTACAGTCATGTAAAAGCTACTCGCTTTTCCACCACTTTTGCTCTTCTCTGCCTCCACCCTGCAAGATAATCTTGGCCGTTTGATCCCCAGTCTTTCTTTTTACCCACAGAGCTGTCTAGTTCAGTAGTTTATCTGTGCCATCACTTGTATTTGGCGCCCAAATCCCGGAGAGACACTGGGCCCCGCAAAGGGCTCCTTGTCCCTCTTAAATAAACCAAATTGCTGATTTTTGGCCCTCCTGGGTTCAGATCACTTTCTTTTTCTGGCTCCTGCCACTCACCATATTTGACTCCAAACTTTTAGAGTTCACATCTTTGGCTGCTTCTGTTCTCCTCTACCTGCTCTAACAACTCATCTCTTTTAGTCTACTCTGGTAAGTGCCACCTTGGAGCTGCCTAGTCTGTCTGTCTGTCTGTCTGTCTGTCTGTTTCTCTCTCTCTCTCTCTCTCTCTCTCTCTCTCTCTCTCTCTCTCTCTCGCTCGCTCGCTCGCTCATTGGCTCACTAGGGACTGTCTTTCTCTTAATTCCTGGAGCCTACTATGGCTGCAGAAGCCCCACTGGTGAGTCAGGCAGCTTCTCTACAACCTATCGCAGTAGAGGAGGAACACCCCTCCACTGATCCTGGGCATCTCTCTGACAAGTCTCTCTGTTTGGAGACACCTTCAGACTGAGACTTTGTCACCAAGGCACTGAAGCCCTTCCTTTCCCCGTGTCTCCACTTTTACACTATTGGAGTCCTCTGGTGGGACTCCTATGGCCCCTTTCCTGAGTAAGTCTCTTCCACCTCCACCATGCTCCCCTCCTATAAACTATTTACATCTCCTCCACCATGCTCCCCTCCTATAAACTATGTACATCTCCTCCACCATGCTCCCCTCCTATAAACTATGTACATCTCCTCCACCATGCTCCCCTCCTATAAACTATGTACATCTCCTCCACCATGCTCCCCTCCTATAAACTATGTACATCTCCTCCACCATGCTCCCCTCCTATAAACTATGTACATCTCCTCCACCATGCTTCCCTCCTATAAACTATTTACATCTCCTCCACCATGCTCCCCTCCTATAAACTATTTACATCTCCTCCACCATGCTCCCCTCCTATAAACTATTTACATCTCCCTTCCACCTTCTCTGCCTCCCTCTCACTCCTGGAGCTTGTTCTGTCTCTAACCACGGACTCTTCTCATTCAGAGTTCAATTTTTGACTCCTCACCTGCCTTCTCTGATATTTTCTTTCCTTGGACTGAGAGATTTTATTAAAGCCTCTCTGTCTTATCTCAGGATTTGTAAGACCATTCATGTGTGGTTAAAAAAATCTGTAGAGTCCCAAGCAGAAAAAAAAACTTACCTTAAAACTTATAACAAAAAGGGTTAATAGTTAAATACACACACACACACACACACACACACACACACACACACACACACACACACACACACACACAGGTTATCTTAATTTGCTACAGCATACCATATATGTAAGTTGGATTCTACTCTTGTTTAGAGGTATTTTAAGATGGTTTCTTATGTTTTATATTTTTATTTTTCTTAGACAAAGGAGGCAATGCTAGGCCTCTAAGATATATTGTTTATTTTCCACACATTAAGGAGGCAACACTAGACCTTTAAGATATTTTGGACTAAGAAGAATTTTGTATGGTAATTTTTGTCAGACAAAACCATGAACAAGGTTTATGAAAAATAGGACTTAAAAATAATATGCATTTAATGATTGAGGTTTATAAATTCCTAAAGTTATAATGATCTACTCAGGTTAACAGAAACTGACTTACAGGTGTATGTCTTTGATGTGTTCAATACCAGGCTTCTAGAAAATTTTAGATAAGGAAAAATGTATGTTTGATAAATAAGGTTTGTAAATTCCTAAGGTTCACTCAGGTCAACAGTAACCAAATTAAATATATATTATTAAATATATATAAATATATATATCTTCTTTGTCTTTGCTAACATTGTTAAGTTGTAGCTATTTGTATAATATTCTGTACAAGTACACTATGAAAGGATCAAGAAAGTAAGGTTCCCAGTGTCTCTGTGGACTGTATTCATGATTTAGTTTTATTTTAACACTAAAGGATCTTCAATTCAAAATTTTAAGGTTCAAACTTAACAGGGATACAACTATAAAATCCTAATTTTAGAAAACTACCAACTTGTCATAAACTGTTAAAGATAATTAAGATATGCAAGTTAATGGTCAGTCACCTTATAAATGATCAAATTCTTCAATGTGCTCAGAGCTGTGCTTGTAGTCATGTTAAATACAAATGTAATTCATTTATAGCGGCGCTTCTCAACATGTGTGTTGTGACCCCTTTGGAGAGTGGAATCCTTTCACAGGGTCACCTAAAACCATCAGAAAACACAGATATTCACATTATGATTTGTAACAATAGCACAATTACAGCAATAAAGTTGCAATGAAAATAATCTCATGTTTGGGGTCACCACAACATGAGGAACTATGTCAAAAGGTTGAAGCATTAAGAAGGTTGAGAACCACTGAATTACAGGGACAAGCTTTAGCCTTCTGTATATGTTATCAAGGTTAAGCCTGAAGCAAATAACTAAAACCCAAATGAAGTCTGCTTAAAATCAGGCATACTTAGTAGATTAGATGATGACCCTCAAAGCCCTCAGAGAGATCTATGAAATGTTATTTAAGGTGTGTAGTGAATAAAGCTTAGCCTGATAGACAGAACCAGCTACAGACAGCCTGTGGCTATCTCCAAAGAAGAATCCTCCTGTAGTTACTTTGAGTGTGGTAACGCTGACCACTGGGCCAAGAACTGTCCCATGTCTTGCCAGAGCTCTGCCCAAACTGTAGACACTGCTGGGTAGACTGCTCCACTCTACCATGCCAAGGTAGGCTAGTTCCCCAAATTCCTCATCCACAGGAAAATCAGAGCTCCTGTGTCTGGTCGCTGAAGACTAATGCTTCTCTATGTGATAGCAGAAGACTTAATGCTACCTTGTGTGGTGCCCAAAGTGACAACCTCTGCCCTCAACAAAGCCATCAAGATCACCACAGAGGGTCCCAGGCTGGGTGTCCAGGTAGCAAGTTAGTCTCTGTCATTTGAATCAATACAGATGGCACTTGGTTTGTACTTCCTGCTCAAATGCATCCTTCTCAGATCTCTATGAAACCATTGATGACAGACCCTAGCTTTATCAGACAGCTTAGCAACAGCAGCAAGCTGACCTTAGGCAGCTCTTCCCCTTAGGCTGCAGCAGCCAGTTCAGTCCATTCATACCTAGAAAGTTTGATGTCACCTTTAAAATAGTCTAGATTTACAGTAACTTTTGGTGCAAAAGATGGACATGTTATTTGCTGATGAAAAAAATTTAAAACCTTTAAAACAAAAGTTTAAATTGCCCCAGTCTCTTAAACAACAACAACAACCACACACACACACACACACACACACACACACACACACACACACACACACACACACACACACTTTAAAACTGAGGCTCAATTACCTGCTAGCCTGAATTGGTTTCCTAAACAAAAATCAAAAATCAGGCCTTGCTTATCCTGGAGCTACTAGGTCTCCTGCTGAGATAGGTAAATTCACAGACAGGTTTACCTTGGTGACATGTTTTATAATGAAAAAGACAAACTCAAAAAAAAAACAGGTTTCAATAAAGGAAAATAAACACCTCAAATTACCATCCTGTTGGTACTAATTGAAATTTTGCTTTTTATTATTCTTTTATAAAAACGAACAAACAAAAACTCTTGGTTTTCAGTGACTACTCCAGTGACCAAATGTTCTCTTGAAACCTTAGCTTGCCTCTGCTGGATCTGGAAAGTCCCATTCCTTTCTCTTTCCAAACTTCGCCAGCTCAGAGAGTCTCAGAACAAAGGAAAGGCGCCCAAAAGCCCACTTCTGCATTCTTGGTGGCTACCACAGCTTCTTCTCTTGAAGTTGATAGCCACCTAAGTCCCTGCCTAAAGTGGCTCACATTTTGACCGTACTTGGGCACAAACCCAGCTTGTGGTGGACATGTCATCACCTCTTGCCTACAACCTATAAAATCTCCCTGATTTAGTTCAGGGCCATGGCTTCCCTGGCCTCAATCTCTGGGACTGGAGAATTTGCCCAGGTGTTGCTTTGCTCAAATAAACCTGTTGTTATATGTTTTCAGTTCGGCTTGATCTGGCTTACTGCATCAGCAGAGAAACTTATTATGGGGGGAGCAGAAAATCTATTTTCAAACACAAAAATGTTTAATAGTAAATGATTGGGTATTTGGATATTTCCAGGTAAAAAGAATAAGTTAAAAGTTTATGTAAGTTGTAGAGGCCCTAAGAAGTGATTTAAGATATGTACAAATGGAAATAAAAATGATACATATGATGCTAAAACTTCAAACTTCAAAGTTTAACATTAATCAATGGAGTTCTAATAAGTTATTAATCTAGCCTTGGTAACAGTTACAATAAGCACTGGCTATTAAACCTTTTAAAAATATAGTTATAGGCTCAATTTAAATGTCCTTTGGTTGTTCTCTAAATATAGACTTAAAAGTGTTTCTCATGTTGAAAACACCTCTGTCTAATCTATATATATCCAGACATCTGGATAGAGGAAAAAGTGCTTGTTTTTATCCAAGAACCATTTTTTGAGTCCTCAAAGTCTTCTTCCCCTTTGTTCTCTTTCCTGCCAGGAAACTTGTCTTATTACTGATTCATGCTTCTATCATGTTGATAACTTTTCAGGTTTTTGTTTTCTATGGCTAAGAGCCATGCATTTGCTTATTTAGCTGCTTTTTCTACAATGCAGATTTTAGTGCTGATTACAAACAGTGGCCATGGCAATAACAAAGTGATAAAACATTATCTCTTTTGTCAACTTTAAAGGACTCATTCAGGCTTTAGGGAGATGTGACTCAGATCCATCTGTCTGGTTCAGATGGACCCTTCCTCCCCATCCTGTTGTGTGTGTGTTCTCTTTGTCTTCCTAACCTCCCAGGCAACAAGACAAGCCTGGAATTTGCAAGATCCCCCCTTCTGCCCCTCCTCTGTAACTGTCTCAGCAGAACTCTACTAAGCTGACAGACACCATCCAAGAATCAACTGCAGCCCTATAACTGCTCCAAAATAGCCTCACCTTCCTAGTCCCAGGTAGTCCTGCAGAATTGGTAAGTCCTGGACTTGCTCAAGGCTGATCAAGTGAAAGAGAACCGGATTGCAAACATGTTTATTCCTTGGCTCCAGGGGCCAACTCCAAGAATCTCCTGTGGTCTCCCTTGGGCCCTAAGCTTCTACCACTCCTCAGCACACTGATCTCTATCCTCAGAATGATGCAATTGCTCTCAATCTCTTCAAGTTCCTGCAGGCAAAATTACCTGATGATCTTTAAATTCCTGACAGGATTTCCTCATGTCTCCTACCATCACCTGGTAACTTGAGCCCCTGTTTTAGATGAGCATTTCAGATACCCTCTTTTCAAGCCCCCAATCAACAGGAAGTAGTCATAGGACTCATCACAGTTTACCATCAACAAAAGCCTGGAATGTTAGATCCAAAGCACCCCCTAAATGTCAATGTTGCTGTCATGGCTCTAAAAGAACTTTGGCCAAGGTAAACTGAAGGATTGTTATTCAGTAAACTAATCTAAAGGCAGGTTTCTGATGTTCAGAAAACCGGATCTCTTGAAGCAGTTTCCAATTTGTCAGGAACCACCCTTAATCCCTCAAGGAACCTACATTAACCTTCCCCAGAAGGTCAATCACCTCAGGCAAGGGCATCTAGTAGTCAATCCAGGCAGCCCAGACTAGCTTAGAGCCACCACCCTGCTCACTGTCTTAAAATCTGCTTGCTTTTCTGCCACTTTGTTCTTCTCTCTGCCTTGCCGACACCTAGAGATAGCCTTGACAGTTTGATCGTCAATGAATCTTCCTTTCTACATATGGAGAGGTCTACTTGGGTAATTTCTCTGCACCATCAATTATAACAACTGCTTTGCCCTTTTCTTTTTCCTTATACTTTAGAACAACTATCATGTCATTTTGGTCACATTTTAACTTTTATTTGATGGATGTAATAACAAAACAGAGACTGGGAATCTTAAAATAAGAGAAACGTATTGTATTGTTTTGGAGATCTGGAGGCAAGCTGTAGGCAGAGACAGGTTCCCCCTGAACCAGGATCCCTCTTTGCTTCTTGGATTCTGGTGCTTTGCCTGCAAACTTCCTCATCATCCTTTGCATCTGCACTGCTTCTGTCTCTGCCTCAGTCATCACACCACACACTTTTCTTTGTGTGTTTACCCATCCCTTCCCTTTTTATAAGGATTTTCATCACCTTGGATTCAGGCCCACATATATCACTACAGTCATTTTAACTAATTACTGTGAGAACCAAAGTTAAATGCTGGAGGCAATTGTTATTTTTTACTCCCCTAAACAAACTTATCTGACCTAACTACACTGGATGTGCTTGATCCCATGTGGGTAGGAAGTACTTAGGCAAGAGATAACTCAGGATATACACTTGCCCCTGATAATGTGTAGGGGTGTGTGTGTGTGTGTGTGTGTGTGTGTGTATGTGTGTGTGTGTGTATGTGTGTGTGTGTGTGTGTGTATGTGTGTGTGTGTGTGTGTGTGTGTGTGTGTGTGTGTGTGTGTTACATGCAGGTAGGAAGTGCGTCAGGTTATATGCTCACCCGATTGGACCAAATGGGAAATAAGATTGCCTTGTGAGGTTGCATTTTTAATCCTCAGAAAGATGTGACTTGTGACCAATTTCTGGGAACCAGAGATGGACCTGGGCAGAGTCCATCAACCTAGCCACTATTTAATTAAAGCTTGCTTCAAATTTGGCTCAAAATTGTGGGTAGTGGTCTTATTCTCAACTGGGTGGGATTAACATTTACATCTGCAATGACATTTTCAAATGAGGTTACACTCCAAGGTATTGGACCAAGAATTTTAACATGTCCCCTTTGGAACAATCAATTTATCCCAATTCAACATTAAAACATAGTACATGCTTATTTAAAATAATTCAAACAACATAAATGTCTGTGCTGTGGGATATTTGTACACTGTGTAAAGATGTATTTTCTGTGATGGTATAATAAAAAGCTGAACGGCCAATAGCCAGGCAGGAGGTATAGGAGGATTTCTGGGGAAAGAAAGAGGAGGAGGTATGTAGGAGATGTCACAGAGACACAGGAGTTGGACCACACAGAATAAAAGAAAGGTAAAAAGCCACATGATAAAATGTAGATTAATATGAGCAGGTTGATTTAAGTTATCACACCTATTGGGACAAGCCTAAGCTATATGCCAAGCGTTCATAATTAATAATAAGTCTCTGTGTTGTTATTTGGGAGCTGACTGGAAGGACAGAGAAAGACTTGCTACATATCTGCAATTTGGATCCCAAACATGAAAAAGCTCGGTAGATGTGGCAGCCAGCCTATAATCTCAAGCTGGGGATGCAGAGATAGGGAATCCCTGAATTAAACTGTATAGCCAGATTAGCTGATGTGTGAAGCCATAGGTGAATGACAGACCCTGCCATAGGAGGCTCTACACTTGAAGGGAGATGGAGGAAAACGCCTAATGTCAACTTTAGTCCTCCACACACGTGCATGCACAAGTGCATATGCACACACAATGCATGTGCAGAACACATATATACAAACACACAAAAGACCTGTGTATACTTAAAAATTTTCCCTATAGAAAAACAGATAAACAGATAAATTGATCATATATACATACATATAGTCATTTATTACAAAAATGTTTTGCACATGGCTCACCAAGTTGCTTTTCTTTATATGTCATGGACACCTTTCTATTTTATATTACAACTGGAAATAATAGTGATTGAAATTTATGGAGAATCCGCACCTTTTCCCATCCCCACAAATTATTTCATTCAATCTTTGCAATATCTCTACACCATAGGTAAAATTGCTATCCCCATTTCAAAGACCAGTGATTCAAGGAACAGGGAGATTAAATAACATATCAAATGTCACAGAGCCAATAAGTAGTAGAGTTAAGATTCCATTCCATATTCTGATACTGAAGCCTGTTATACTATACTAAATTACTATAATGTACTAGCTTTATGACATTTAATGTTTGGTTGCTTCTCATTTAAAATAAGTTAAAACCACACATGGTGGTATGTGCCTCTAATCCCAGTACTTGTGCAGCAGAGGTAAAAGGATCACTATGAGTTATAGGCCAGCCAAAGCTCCATAAGCAAACCATATGTCATAAAAACAAAAATAAAGTCAGAATAATAGACATAAACAACTCTTTCACATTACAATGTCATTCATAAAATAATTACCGATTATATCTTAACAGGAATGACATATTCTGTTGTTAAACAGATAAATTCCTGCCATGCAGGTCTAGAAGACACTATGCCTCCAGACAATTTTAAGGACACTTAATCCTTGTGATTACACTTTAAAATTTCTCATTTCTATTTTATTTTTGTGGTGCTAGAGATAGAACTCCGGGCCCATTTTATGCCGAATAAGCACTATAAACCTGAGCTATATCCTCAGTCTTTCATTTGTTCTTTTATTTTTCAGTTTGAAATAGGGCTCACTATATAGCCCCTGGCTTTCGTGGAGTTCACTATGTAGACCAGGATAGCCTCAAACTCAGAAATCTGCTTGCAGCTGCCCCCGAGTGCTGGGATTAAAGGTGTATACCATCATTCATGGCTCCATTGCATTTACTCTTAAACATATATTATTTATCATTTGAGGAATACTTTTTTTTTGAACTGTCACACCAGACATTAAAAAACATAACTACAAATTCTGTTCATAAATTATAGTGGCAGAGAGAGCTATGTAAAGAAAAGCTGAAATGTTAGACATACATTGAGCATACAAAGGAAAGCCGGGTGATTTGGAACATGCCTTTAATCCCAGTGCTTGGGAGGCAGAGGCAGGTGGATCTCTGAGTTCAAGGCCAATCTGGTCTACAGAGTGAGTTCCAGGAGAACCAGGACTACATAGAGAAACGCTGTCTCACTCTCCCCCCACCACCAAAAAGAGTACAAATAAGAGGGGTTGGAAAGCTGGCTCAGTAGTTAAGAATACTGGCAACCACAGATCAACTAAACAGGGCTCATAGGGGTCACAGGGACTGAAGTGACAATTACAGACCCTTTATGGGTCTAAACTGCACAAACATTATGGTTGTATAGCTTGGTGCTCTTTTGGGACTCCTAACAATGGGAGTGGGGGGTGTCTCTGACTCTTTTGTCTGCTCTTGGCACCCTTTTCCTCCAACTGGGTTGCCTCATCCAGCCTTGATATGAAGGCTTATGCCTAGTCTTCTGGTAACCTGTTATTGCCGTGTTTGGTGGATATCCCTGGAAGGCCTGCTCTTTGTTTTGAAGGGAAATGGAGGAGAAGTGGATCTGGGGGAGAGGAAAGCAGGGGAGGGAAACTGGGAAGAGTGGAGGCTACAATTGGGATGCAATATTGTAATAGATGAGAGAAAAATACAAGCAAAAAAAAAAAAAATACTAGCAGCTCTTCCAAGGACCCGAGTTCCATTCCCAGAATCCACCAAGCAAGTGGCTCATAACTTTCTACAACTCCAGGTTCTGGGGATCTGAAACCCTCTCCTGGCCTTTGCAGGTACTGCATGCATGTGGTACACAGACATACACGCAGGCAAAACACCATGACATGAGAAAAAAAAAAAGGTGCAAGGAAAGGATTAATCAACGTTAGGATGGATTGTGCAGGGAAATCTTCATTGAGTAACTTTAGTGTTGAAAATTGACAGTCTTTAAAAATTCAACCAAGTATTGTCAAGTGGATAGGAGTGTGAGAAATGGGCCTAGAAAACATGATAAGCAGGTTCTGAAATAATTCCCACTAACTCCCATCTCACAGTATTTGCATCCCTGTATAATCCTTTCCTTTTCAATATAAGTTAAATCTACTGATTTGTTTCTACTCAACAAAACCTAGTAACAATCAGGGGATGTCACTTATGATACTAGGTTACATAGTGCAGATTTTATCTTTCTACAATACTCTTTCCCTTATTGGCGTTGATGGAGTAGACTTCATATTTGTGAGGAAGCTGCCGATGAAAAGTCCCATGCAGCAAAAAATTGAGGGAAGCTTCTAGACAATAGACAGTTAAGAATTGAGGCCTTAAGTAATTGAATTCTGATAAAGTGGTGGTTAGTTTCTGTTAACTTGATACAAACTAGAACCCCTTGAGAAGAGGAATCCTCATTTGAGGACTTGGCTCCATCAGAGTGGCCTGTGGGCATGTTTTTGGGGCATTTTGTTGATTAATGATTGATGTGGGAAATCACAGTCCACTTTGGATGGACACATCCCTGAGCAATTGGTTCTGAGTTGTGTAAGAAAGCCGTGAAAAGCAAGCCAGTAAGCAGCATTCTATAGTGGTCTCTGCCTAAGTTCCTGGCTCCAGGTTCCTTTTTGAGCCTCAGCCTTGCCTTTCCTTGATGATAGAGTATAATGTGCAAGCCACATAAACCCTCTCCTCTCCATGTTTCTTTCAGTCATGGTGTTTATCACAGGAACAGAAAGCAAGCTGGGATAGTTCACAACCAACAAATACATCGACAAGCAGATATTTCCCAAACTAAGCCTTTAGATGATAATATGGCACCTTATTGCTGCTTGTTAGACATTCTGAATTATAAAACCAATATAGACACAAGTGGATTACTAACCTATAAAAATTATGACATAACAAATATGCATTGATGTACACATTAATATTGTGACAATGTGTTATATAACAATGAATATATTTACAATATATCTTATAAGCTGAAAAACTATGTAAAATATATTTGTGTGCATCCACAAGAGTGTAAAAATCTTTTTTTTGTAATGTAGTTTGGCTGAAACACAGAGCACAAAAGAAAGAAAGTCAAGGATGGAGGTCAGAAAGATCGTTCAAGATATGAGCTCAAGTTTTGTGTTGGGCTGGTCGTTACCTTTCTCCTCTGGTACCATGCAGTGTACGTTCCAGTACTATGAACACTAATCAGTAGGGGAGAAGACTCTAGATAGTCACCAGCTTTGTGTTTCCATGTTCAATGAGATATCTAAGTGTTTCTTGAGCAATGGGCCTTATCACCAGTTTGTAGAGAACAATCAATAAAAAAAGCCTTGAAAATAGCCTTTTGATATTTGGGAGTTTTCAATGGGTCCCTTCAGCCAAGACTCAACTAGATGTAACCCATTCCTGAATGACATGATGAGTGCAATAAGGCAAAAATGTTGTAACCAGATTAACCAACCTCTCTTTGAATGGATTTAAGGCCCACTCCATGAGATGCAACCAATGTTTAACACTCCTTGGGTGGCCAAGAACCTGAAATTAAATATGCCATGAGCCTAGAAGAAAACCAAATGCCATTGTTCTGCTAAAGGAACACAACAATAAAATCACTCCTAATGACATTCTGCTACCTACAGATCAGTTCCTCACTCAGCCATTATCAGAGAAGCTGTTTCTTTCAGTATATGGGAACTAACACAGAGACCCAAAAGTGGACAATGTTCAAGAAGTAAAAGACTTTGGAACACTCAGATCTAAATTGGATGTCTTCATCAACCTACCATCAGGGCTCAGGGCTCAATGTGCAAGAGGAAGCAGAAAGATTGCAGGAGGCAGAGAAGATGGATAACACCAAGGAAACAGTGTCTTCTAGACAAAACAGGACTGACTTACATATTAACTCACAGAGACTGTGGCAGCATGCACAGGCCCTGTACAGGTTAAACCCAGCAATGAGAGGGGGGAAAGTGGATGCATACTAAGAAGTTATCTGAAATTGATACCTGTTGGCAAAAAAAAAAAATTAATTTTCTCTAGTGGAGTCTCACTGGGTATATTAACCATACTTAAGAGTTTGCCCCATCTGCTGGGCAGTGGTGGCTCATGCCTTTAATCCTAGCACTCTGGAGGCAGAAGCAGGTGGATCTCTATGAGTTCAAGGCCAGCCTGGTCTACAGAGTGATTTTCAAGACAGTCTCCAAAGCTACACAGAGAAACCCTGTCTTGAACGCACCCCCCCCAAAAAAAAAAGCTGACCCCATGCCCAGAAGTAGATGGTCAACACAACTCAAGGGTGTCTTTGTATATATTTTTTGAGGGGGCTCTTATTGCTTTGTTTGGGCATTTTCTTTTGTCTTACTGGTCTTGTTCTTGTATATTATGGTTTTTGATTCTGTATTTTTATGGTTTGTGTGTGTATGTGTGTTTCTTGTGTTTTTTTCTTTTTTTAAATTCTGGGTTGTTGCTGTTGTCATTTGCCTGTTTGTTTTCAAAGAAAGGAAGAAAGAAAGAAAGAAAGAAAGAAAGAAAGAAAGAAAGAAAGAAAGAAAGAAAGGAAGGAAGGAAGGAAGGAAGGAAGGAAGGAAGGAAGGAAGGAAGGAAGGAAGGAAAGAAGTAAGGAAGGAAGAAAGAAAGGAAAGGTATGGAGTTGTGAAGGTGGGGAGATGGAGAGGATATAGGAGTGATGAAGCCATGATCAGAGTATATCGTATGAAAAATTCTTTTCTGCAAAAAAAACATGTGACTACAAAGGTTACTTATGACATGCTAGTATATTTTAAATGTAGACACTGTCATACAGTTGAAGGTTGGAAATAAAGTCAGGTCATTTTAGAAAATGTACTAAGGCAACTGTATCAGTCATGATAATGAATATGAGCAGAAAGCCTTCTGAGATGATGACAGTGGACAGAGGATCAGAACACACAAACCAAGGCAGTGGGAGAAAGAATTTTGAGAATCTATCTGGGTAATGTTTAAGAAGGTGACCCATCAGGTTTTAGTGACTGGGACTGTGAGCAAGGATGCTTCCTAGCAATTTTTCCACATGACTACATGAATTTCAGAACCACACATTTGAACAGAGCAGTTTGGGTAACAGGTAAGGAAATTAAATTATCCAAGTAGAATCTGAGCTATGAGTGGGAAATGTCTCAGATGTATGGTTTTGTGGGTCAAGACAAACATCTTTCCTGGAAGAAAATGTGGGAAGAAGTAAGCACATGTGCAGTCATAGAATTAGCCAGGAGGGCAAGAGAAATAAAAGGAGAACTCAAGAAAAAAATCGCAAGATTAAATATTATTTAATGTGAGATCAGAATGCAAAGAGCCAGTGAAGGAGAGAGAAAGGAGACAGGAAAAGTTAGAGAATAAATAGACTGTTTTAAGAAGACCATGATCAGCTGTGTTAAATATGTTCATGATGACATAAATGCTGAAAATGGCACAGTACCTGCTGCCTTTAGTGAATTCTGTGAGAGTTTTACTGTTTTCTGATACATTCCTTTAAAGTTATACAATTATTTCAATATTGTCAAAATTTCTAGTGCTGTTGAATTGTGATAAGAGAGACCATTCTAAATGATTCCCTGCCATCACCTCGGGTCACCAATAATATTATTAAGCATCAGTTCTTGTACCAGTCATTGAGACTAGAATAAATAACATCATTCCATGCTGGGAAATGGCCTTATTCTTCTGATAGCTTGACAAGTTTTTAATCAGCATTGCAGCATGCAGAGCTGGAAATAATAATTTGATTTACATGTAGTCCATAAGTGACATTAGATAACAAATAGTTCTCAGTAGGAGAGAAGTATGGAAGGCCTTTCAGTAAGCAGACATTACAGCTTGTCACATAAAAGGATGTCCTTTGTTGTAACAGTACTACAGAAATAGATTTTTGTGGATCACATGCCAAACTGTTTATTGGAGTAGAATGACATGCCAATGAGGTAGATTTAAGTCATGACATTTTGGGTGGTTTTATGCCTATTTCAGTTTCTTATCTCTCTCTAAGGTGTGCCAATTATTTTCAGATGACGTGAACTCAAGTATATATTCATTTGCAATGACAAATAAAGAATGAAGTAAGTACCTCATAAACAAATCCCAGCTTGAATGAAGTATCAGCATAGTTGAAATTACTCTGGTTTTGGTTGATAATTAAAATAACTTTTATGAGTCCCACAGTTTTGTTTACTGATTTTTTAATTGCCTAGAATGTTTTAGATAGTCTAATTAAGCTAGAATTACTTTATTTTTAGTTTAATTGAACAATCTACTCCAGTAGGTCATTAATAAAACATTTGAATTTAGACAAGGCATCCTTCTTTGGATAAGGTCTCACTTTATGAGCCCCACTGTTAAAAGGATGCTGAGGGAAGATACCCTAGACTCATTCATACTTTTGATTATATATCTTCATTCATCGGTCTGAGGCCATCATAGAAACTAATGGCTTATTTATCTGTACGGAGAAATAGATAAAAGATAGAATTAATGACTTGACTGTAGAGAGGATAATTTTATTGACAAAATTTGTATCATTTCTTTCTAGGCTGACTGCAGGAGAAATTGTAATTAATGTAAAATACCTGGGGGTATAAAATGAACTTCAAGGTGTGAAAGGATCACAAGGTCAAGATTAGTCAGACAAACATTTATTCTACATTCAAATGAAACATAAATGCCTATCCTCTTTAATTTAGATATTCCAAATAAATAAGCCCCACTGAGACTCTTATTTAAAAACTAGATAAAATGCTTTCAGTCAGTGAATTTATTTAGCATGTCTTAATATCATAATACTGTTTTATATTGAATTTCATAAATGATGATTATACTAAAAAGTGTGGGAACATTTTAGATATGTAGGGACAGTTTTTGTACATGTATTTAGAGTTGCATTTCCCATATTTTTGAAGTTTATTTTTTTCAAATGATTGATAATTTTATACATGACTTTATTTATATCATTTTCACCCCTCTTTCTTCCAACTTTCCCTATGTTCCCCTCTACTGCTCAAAAATTCGTGATCTCTCCTTATTTAATTATTATTGTACCAGTATAATTTCTAACTGCATTATAAATACCTATCATTAAAACCACAGGAAAGTGTAACTCTCACTGCTCATTAAAGAAGTTTCTTTTTGAAGCATATGAAGACTATTATAGTAGACATTCACACAACTGGTCATATTTTTGAAAATTTATAACTCAAACTAAAATCACTTGCTAAAAGACTTAATCTCCACTTCAAAATATGAAGTATTTCTATATTACTTTAATGTACATTTTAATCCTTGGATATTATAGAAGATTTCCTTTTATTTTGCTACCATGTTCTATAGCAGTTATCCACCTATTCCTTTTCCCCAAATATTCTGGCAAGAACATCAGAAATTCAATGGCATTGAGCATGTATGTATTTTGGTGAGGGCATGATAATATATTTAATGTCTTTTGTCAATGAAGATTAAAAATTTTAGAAACTACTATGTATGATTGATTTATATAAGTATTAATATTTTCTGATCACATAGGAGGATTTCAGTTCATGCTCGTTGAAACATTAATTATAATCTAGTTTTGCGTTCTCATTTTTTTCTTGTAATCTACATATTTGTGTTATATTTCTTCAAAATATTTACATGTATGCATTATAATAACTTTAGAATAAAATATAGACTTGGTTTTGTATTTAGCAATTAGCAGACTAGAAATGAGTAGGTCAATTACCTCATCAAGTA
This sequence comes from Peromyscus californicus insignis, assembly GCF_007827085.1. NCBI lineage: Eukaryota > Metazoa > Chordata > Mammalia > Rodentia > Cricetidae > Peromyscus > Peromyscus californicus. The sequence continues at coordinate 44,692,034 of NW_026294391.1, forward strand.
GATAGAACTGTAACAAATACTGGATTTCTGCTGATTCACGTCATTGCTGAAAACTGAACCTAAATGTAGATACTTAGGAAAAGCCACCCTCATCCTCTTTTCCCAGTGACACAATACAATGCACGGGATGCATACATTCCTCAAGTCTGTTACCATATTAGATTGGTTAGATTATGGTTCTGATTCCATCATTTCTTCCTCATGAATAATATTACATATCATATAGCAATTATTTTAGGGTGAGGTACTTATAAAAATACATGTACACAAAGTCTAATATGTTAAAAATAATTCATAATACTGAACTTGAATTATTTGTAGAAAATTGCAAATTCTATGTCACCAAAAATTTAGATAATGCTTATTTCCTTGTATGAACACTAACAACTAATTGTAATAACTAAGATGATAATTTTAGGTATCTTTGGAGATAAAAATCAATCATTATTACCCAGTCAATTGTTTATTTCATAAACTGTGGCTTTTGTATGTGCAAACTGAAAGCAAACTATCAATACAAAGACATGAACTTGCTTTCTGGAAAACCAAAGTTTGAAAACTGGATATAACCATGGATTTCAACCTTCTTGATCTAGACAGTTGACTATGTACTTTGTGATCTATCGTGTTCTTTTATTAACCACATTTTCTTAAAACAGAAAGCAAGTTATATGGTTACTTATTTAAGTACTACCTCACTTCAAATAAAGCTTATATAACTTGTATGAAAATAAAAATATATACCATTAATTATTCAAGTTGCTTTACAGATACTGGAGTAAGATTATTTTAATTACATAATGTAGCAAATTTCTTCAAGTCCATATTGTATTTTTTTTTTTTTTTTTTTTGGTTTTTCGAGACAAGGTTTCTCTGTGTAGCTTTGCGCCTTTCCTGGATCTCGCTCTGTAGACCAGGCTGGCCTCAAACTCACAAAGATCCGCCTGCCTCTGCCTCCCAAGTGCTGGGATTAAAGGCGTGCGCCACCCACCGCCCGGCTCCATATTGTATTTTAAAAGCTGCTTACACATGGGGCTGGAGAGGTGGCTCAGCGATTAGGAGCAGTTGTTCTTCTAGAGGACCTGAGTTCAGATCCCAGCACCCACATCAGGTGGCTTGAAACCACCTGTTACTTCACTTCTTGGTGATCTGATGCCTTCTCCTGGCCTCCATGTGCAGCTGTACACCAGTCCCCTCTATCTCACGCACACATCCATACACTACATCAAAATTTAAAACTAATGGTTATACAACTTAAGGCCTACACATTTCATTGACGACTTAAACTGTACTTTGACCTGGAAAAGAGTTCAAAATAGCATCCATAGTATTTAAAATTTTCTTCAAAAGAAATCTCAGAGAGAAGAATTATCATTCTGTGGTGATGGTATCTTGGTAGGTTAAATGATAAAATCTAAAAATAAAAATACTAGTTTGATGTAAAAAATTAAACCAAAAACAAGTTGTAAAACACTAATGTCTGAAATGATGTAGGTTTTTTTTTAAGGTATTACATTCCCCAATAATGGCAAATACAGAGAAGAATACTTACAAGAGGGTAATTAAACATGTTTCCTCTTCAAATGATTTTAGTATCATAACCTTAGTTGTGAAATAATTTAATTTACTGTTTGTAAAGCGATTGTTCCTATGTTTTAAAATTAGTTGCAGTCAAGAATTTCTTTGGGAAACCAACTGATGCTATAGTTTTAAATTCTCCTGAAGAACCAGCCCAACTCCATTTTATAATAAGAAGACATTTGAGTCTGTAGCTAAATTAAGTTTGTATTTACTGTAAAACTTAAGTTTCTCTTTCTCAGAGCTGGGCTGTGCCCCATCCCAGTAACTACAGAATGTTCAGTAACAAGTGTTATAGAAACATTATTTCATCTGCACCGTAAGCTTCTGAAACATGCTTGCTGGCAAAATCCTATTGCTTTATAAAAGGAGCCTGAGAAACTGGCTCACGGTTGGTCTCATGAACCCTACCTTAGGGGGAGACAGCCAATGATTTGGCTCTAATGTGTAGATGAATAAGCTTGCTTTAATTTGGTTATAATTTGGGTCAGTGGTCCTTTTCCTCATATCTGTGAAATTAATGTTATTTAGTTCCAGTTCTCAAAATATCAACTATGGTACATCAAAAATATTTTAAAATTTTAATACATTTATTTAGTTATTCTCCGTTCATGTGTTCGTGTGTATATGTGCAGGTGCATGTGAGTGCATGAGTGCACATACATGTAGACGTGTGTGTGTGTGTGTGTGTGTGTGTGTGTGTGTGTGTGTGTGTGTGTGTATGTGTCTGTGTGTGTACATGTTTATGGGTGACTTCTGAATCCAAAAGAAGGCATCAGATTCCTGGAGCTGGAGTAACAGGTGTTTGTGAGCCACCTAATTCAGGTGCTAGGAACTCAACCTTGGTCCTCTACAAGAGCAACAAACAGCATTGAGCCATCGCTCTAGCCAGGACATTTATTTATTATATTTTGTGCGTACGCATGTGTATGTGTCACGGTCTGCATATGGGGGGGTCAGAGAAAAATCGCTGAAGTCGGTTCTCTCCTTTCACCACTTGGGTTCTGGGAACTGAATCCATCATTAGGCTTGGAAGCAAGTGCTTTTACCTGCTAAACTATCTCACTCCCCAACACCCCTTCCACCTCATCATCCAATTTTTACATGGATTTTAGAATGACTCCATTGTTACTTTGTAGACTCTTTCTAATGAGCTGGTACACTCAACAAGGAAGATAACTGATTAAAAGTTCAGTATGTTCAGTATTATACTCTTGGCAAATAAATACATAAAGTAAGTACTACTTTGGATGTTATGTGTAAGCCAATAGAATAACAGTACTTTCAATTTTGTTGGCAAACCTTTTAGGAATTTACAGTTAAGTAATATGAAGCTCTGTTTTGGTATGCAATGTTTGTATTCACTACAGTAATATATTTAGAAACATATTTATAACATCTGCTCCAGGTTTAATTAGGCTGTCTCTGCTTCAGAAACTATCTACAGTGCATTAACTGCAAAGAGCATGTGTTCCTCTCCACACTCACATGGCTGGAGCACTGAGCTGTTTCAGGCCTTTCATCACTTTCAGTTGTAGAACAACCATGTAATTAAAGCCAATATCATGTGCTTTACTTTCCAGTAGCTTCCATTCTGATTACCATCATGATTTAATCTTGACTATCTCACCAATTGTTTAGTGAGTGCCTATTATGTTCGAAGCACTTTGCTGGATCAGTGAATTGAGACTATCCTGATGGTTTGCTGTTACTTCTTATTTTTAACAAAATGTTTCATGATTAATAAGGCATGCGATTAATCTAGCAATCTGTGTTACAAAATCCTTCTAAACTAGTCGTTCAACATATTATCAAACATTGTATGAAACCTTGTAGAAATTAGGAACATTTTGGTAATCCTTTAATTTCTTTTCCTCACAAATTTTGGCTTCTTTTGCAGAAACTCATTCCATGAATGTATAAAGAGAAAAATTATTTTTATAGCAAAAAATGGTGACTCACCACAGAAAATTATTCATTGAATTATGCTTATTATCAAATTTCCAAGTTCTTTCTTACAATAAATTTCTTTAGAAGATATGTTTTGCTAATGTATTAATATTTCAAAAGTTCATTTTTAGTTATCAAAATTCCTTAAAATTTATTATTATAATTTCTAAGGAAGTAATTAGGATTTTAAGGCTAGAACACTTTAACAGTATGCTAGCTGGAATTTACAAGGTGCTATTTAGTTCTACAACCTCCCAAATATATTACTATTTTTTAAAACCTGATGAATTCACATTAGAAACAGAGGAAACTACTGCATCAAGGAAATAAAATTGCCTGTAACAATCATGTATTAATATGATTGTTATATTCCGTTATATGAAGTAACTGACAAGGAACTATGATGCCCAATAATAATGTTTATATTAGTAATAGTATGTCAACAGGCAAAAAGAATAAGGAACATGGAAATTTTACTTCCTGAGAATGCACATAACCTGATGGTGACCAAAACCCACTTTGATAAGGCTTAAAGCAGTGATTTGACCAGGCATGGTGGTTCATGCCAGTAATCTCAGCACTCAGGAAGATGAGACAGGAGGACTGCTGTGGATGCAAGAAGATCCTGAACATAGTGAGTTGTATGCCAGCTTGGGTGAGACCCGCTTTCAAAATAAAAATAAATAAAAAACAGAAGTATTTTAAACACACACACACACACACACACACACACACACACACACACACACAGAGAGAGAGAGAGAGAGAGACAGAGAGAGAGACAGAGAGAGAGACAGAGAGACAGAGAGACAGAGACAGAGAGACAGAGAGACAGAGACAGAGACAGAGAGACAGACAGACAGACAGACAGACACACACACACACACACACACACACACACACACACACACACACACACATACTACTACTAGCCAATCCCTCTCAAGTCCTGAGGTTACAGGCACTCCATCCAGCTTTTCTTGTGTGTGTCTTCTGGTGTCTGAGGTCCTTATGGTTGTGCAGCCAGTGCTTTATCAATTGAGCCATCTCCCAAATCCGAGGTGCACACCATTTCAAATGGGGTACATATTCCTTACCATTAGTCAACTTTTATGCACAGATCTATAGGAAAGCCAGTGAGGGCCAAAGCTACCCAAAATCTAGAGAATAAATAAAGAGAAGTGCAATCTTTTTCTCCATGGTACTTGTTGTCACAGTGACACTTTCCTAACTTACATTGATCCACAGATGTCACATATGAGATTCTCTGTATGTCAGCTATTTTCAGAGTATAAGAACACTCTGAGGGAAGCAGATGAAGACACAAAGGGATTAATTTATTTATTCATTTATTCTTGCCACTTAGTGTTTGTGTTGTTTACTGGGATCACTATATTTATCATAAGAAAAATTCTACAGCTGAGAACACATCATGAAATATCTACCCTATGATGTTATAAAGTCTTCAAAAGGAATTGGATTCAAGGTTATTATCTATGCAGCCTCTTTCATGTGAATGTTGGAGTAATGATGTACTCACTTTTAATGCTATTTAAGAATAAGAATGACTTCAAACACCAGCTCTTTCCTATTATTGGTTTGTGCCTGCATGCTGGCAATCTGTTACAAAAGAATTATGATAACTCTGAATGAATTTGTATATTTATTGTTCCATTGTATGAGTTTGAAGTTTTTCTCTTTCCTTTGTTTTCTGGAAGATTGTTGCTTACAACTTAACTATTAAGAAGATATACATTTTGATATTAAAGGGGTTTCTAATAGTCAGTCCATTGTTCAGCTACATCACACTGATAACAGTCAGCAGACTGGATTTAGGAGTAGAAATTATGGCTGTAGATTAGTTTTTATCCAGCTCCAAATAGAATCCAATTATGAACTTTGCTCTAATTACACAGTAGTTTGACCAGCAATTCTAAAATTTAAATATGTTCATTTACCTAAAGGTAAATAATTTGAATATGAATCAGTACTCATTTACCTATACTCCTGTTTCTTCTAGTAGCCATTACAAATTAATGCATTTTTCTTTATAAATGGATTTATGAAACATTAAAGAGAATAATCCAAGATAACTCTTTATCTTCTTAGTATCCATACACATTTTCCCTTATTCATCACGGGGTGTTTGGATAGCTTTTGTATGAGAGTAGTTTTCTTCCTAGCTTTGTAATAATGCACAAGGACCGTGATATGAACAGCTGAAACTGTTTCATCTATCAGACTCTTTGGGATAATAAAATGATCTCAGAATAAGAGAAGTGCAGTATTGTGAAAAGTCTGAGATGAATCAATGCTATATACTAACTAGGAAGTTGTGTGAGGTCACCATGGAGACATGGGGTGTTGCTTCTTGAGTCTGTGTCTGTGAACAATCCCAGTGCTGTGCAGTTTTCAGAGTCCCTTCAGCTAAGATTCCCTCCCTTGCAATCATCATATGCTGGACTCCAGATCTCTGTTTTATTTTTATTACTGGAGAAAAAGTAATCTTGTTGAAATAATCCTAACAATTGTTTAAAATGATAGCAATGTAGTCAGGTGTGTGTTCACATGGCATGTCTACTAGACTGACAATACTAGCTGTATTTATTTTTGACGTTCAAACTAAAACCTTTACAATGATTATTGACATGGATGTAGTTATAAGAATTGTTTATAGAAAGACATGGAATTTCAATTTCAGAAAAATATATATAGGCTTTAAAAGAATAATCAACTCAATCATACCACAAGGACATTTGCTCAACTAGGTACATAGCAGCTTTATTCCTAATAGCCAGAACCAGGAAACAACCTAGATGCCCCTCAACAGAAGAATGGATAAAGAAAATGTGGTACATTTACACAGTGGAGTATTACCCAGCTGCTAAAAACAAGGACATCAGGAAATTTGCAGGCAAATGGATGGAACTAGAAAACATCATCCTGAGTGAGGTAACCCAGACTCAGAAAGACAAACATGGTATGTACTCACTTATAAGTGGATATCAGCTGTAAAATAAATGCTACAATCCACAGCCTCAGAAAGGCTAGGTAACAAGGAGTTTTCATGGCGGGGACACACAGATCTCCGTGGGAAGAGGAAATAGAAGAGATTTTGTGAGTGGACTGAGGGCAGGTAGGGAGTGGGTGAAGGGCAGAGGGTGAGAGTGCTGAAAGAGATTACTGGAAAAGCAGGAAGCATTTCAGGGTCAGGTAAAAACATGGTGCAAGGGAATCTCCCTGGAATCTACAGGGAAGACCCAAGCTTAGACTCCTAGCAGTAGCAGATACATAGCCTGATCTGGCCATCTCCTCTGACCAGATTGGTGCCTAACCCAGTTGTCATCAGAGAGGTGTCATCTAGCAACTGATGAAAACAGATGTAGACCCACAGCCAAACATTAGGCCAAGGTCAGAGAGGGAGCCTGCATGGGACTGACATAGGCACTCTGTATATATGTTAGAGTTGCGCAGCTTGATCTTCTTATAGGACTCCTAACAGTGAGAGCAGGGCCTATTTCTGACTCTTTTACAGGCCTTTGAAACCCTACTCCTCATCCTGGGTCGTCTTGACCAGCCTTAATACACCGGGAGGTGCTTAGTCTTACTGCAACTTCATATGCCATGTTTTGTTGATATTCATGGGAGACCTGGCCTTTCTTAAACAGAAACAGAGGAGGAGTGGGTTGGGGGTGGGAACAGAGGTGGGTGAAAGGACGGACTGGGAAGAGGGAAGGGAGGGGAAACTGGCCAGGATGTAAAACAAACAAATAAATAAATAAATTTAGTAAAAATAAAATCAAAGTGATAGAAATGAATAACCAAAATTATAATTTTTAAATTGCCAATTTTTTGAAACTTCTATAAAATCTATGCATTCTTCTTTCAAGTAAAATCTGATAGAACAACAAAAAGAATACAATACAAGGCTACTTTGGAATGTCTTTCTTATCTCTTTAGACTCCTGTATATTTCTGCTTGAGATATAGTATTAACTTATTTTTAATTCCTTATGACCAATAAAATACTAGATGCCAATGCAAAAGTCCTAATCACTGAAGAAGCAGAATGGAAATAAGAATATTATGATGCTGAAAAATTCGGGTCATTAATCATTTTGGGGACCAGAGCATGTGGGGAAGGATAGTTTTGAACCTGAACTAAGTAACTTTGGGATGATATTTGTAGTTTCGTAATAGAAAAATGCATGCTTTTAATGGGTTAAGGGGCACATGTGAAATGCTGTGTTAGAGAGAGATCAACAAACCTTAGATTAGAAGGAAGATAAGACCTGGGAAATATAATGGAGTAAGGCCATTAGGTATAGTCTCAGCACAGGTACCATGGTGCCAATGAAAACATAAAGTTAGTATAAGCTCAACATAATTTATAAGACATAGGATACAAGAAAAGAGGGAAAGAAAAGATTAAAGGACAACAATATCTCAGGAGTGGTTCTAAGACAATGACTGAATGAAAAGTAGAAGGAATGTTTAACTTTCAGAGTAAGGTAGCAATTGTGGTTGTAGATAAGTTGGACTGGGGGGCGGCAGTGGGACATCCAGATGCTGATTTCTATTAGGAAACTGGAGATAAAAAAAACTGATACTCAAGACAATTGTTTGAATCACAAGGTCTCTGTAATAGCAACTTTTATAGAGGTGAAAGGCTAAATCCCTGGAACATATCTGATCTCTAAGAGAGAAAGCACCTAAAACATCACTTTGAACCTTTAGTGTGTAGATTGATATGATGCAGAGTATGGACAGAACCATGATGATTTAAACTGACTAAAAGTATTTTGCTAGAGAATTAGTGGTTAGAATTAGGTAAGACAAAGCATGCACTTAAGTCACAGGAAGCTAGGAAGATTGCTATTTTGTGTAGCCATGACCACAGAGCTGAGACTATACTGTAACAGGCTTTCTTTTGGGCCACCAACCAGCTCCCAAGTCATGACACGGACACTTATTAGTAGTTACAAATGCTCGGCCTTATCTTATGCTTGTCCTACTAGTTCTTATAACTTAAATTAACCTGTTTTCCTTCATCTGTGTTTTGCCTCGGGGCTTTTGAACCTTTCTTTCATTCAGATGAAATGAACGCGTCTGGCTGGCTGCTGCCAGGCTGGCTGTCCCGTGTGTCTCCCTCTCTTTCTCCCTTGTTCCCTTCTCCCTCTCTTCTTCTCAGCCTAGAGTCTTCCTACTTATTCTCTCTGCCCATCAACTCTGCCTATCCCTGCTCCACCTAGCTTTTGGCCGTTCAGCTTTTTATTAGACCAATCAGTTGCCTTGGGCGGGCAAAGTGAAACAGCAACATATCTTTACATTATTAAACAAATGCAGCATAAACAAATGTAACACACCTTTACATAAAGTAATATTCCACAATACTGTTTCTTGAAAACAATTATTTGTCATTTTAATAATTAAACATACAAATAAAAAAATCTTCATTGCAAATCATAATTGATCAGCTTAAAAGAAGCATGGCATATTGCATGAATGTTTCCATGAAACTGCTGGATGGAAGAAAATTGAAGTCTTTTGACAATAGTGAGAAGCAATCTTAAATATTAGCATACATAAAGAGGAAAATATTTATTGAAAAAATGAACAATTAATATAAAGATCAGTTTTGTTATGATCTTCAAAAATTATTGAACATCCTCAGTTGTATATGACAATAAAATTGAGATGTATTTTAGCATTCTAAATGTGTAATTTGGGACTAATATTTGTAATCCTAGCATTTGAGAAGTTGAAGGTGGAGGACTGCCATGAATTTGAGGCCACCCTGGATGTAGTAAATTGTAAGTTCTAGGTAAGCCTTATCTACACAGTAACACTCTATCCTGTTGTAGAATATTATAAGATGTGTTACATTTGTTTGTGCTGTAGAACATTTGTTTAATGATGCAAAGATGTTTGCATTCTTTTTGTTGCATTTGTTTAACTCTGTGAAGCTGTGTTATTGTGCCTGTCTAATACCTGATGGTCTAATAAAGAGCTGAATGGCCAATAGCAAGGGAGGAGAAAGGATAGGTGGGGCTGGCAGGCAGAGAGAATAAATAGAGGGAGAAATCTGGGAGGAGCAAGAAGGTAGGAGGAGCAAGAGAACAAGGAGAGGAGGACACTAGGGGCCAGTCATCCAGCCACACAGCTAGCAGTGGAGTAAGAGTAAAAGTAAGATTTACAGAAGTAAGAGACAGGTAAAAGATCAGAGGTAAAAGGTAGATGGGATAATTTAAAGTTAAGAAAAGCAGGCTAGAAATAAGGCAAGCTAAGGCCAAGCATTTATAATTAAGAATAAGCTTCACTGTGTGATTTATTTGGGAGCTGGGTAGCAGGCCCAACAAAAGAACCAAAAGAGTAAAGAGCAAAAACAACCAACTACATTTTTCATTCTACTGTGGGCCTAGAGTTAAAAAAAAATCCAACAACACTATCTCAGCAAGGGAGTAACATTGCCTATCTGATAATGCATTTGTAAGAGACAGCATAATATAAAAGAACTAAAAAAGAATACAGAGAGCTAGCTACAGGAAGAGCTGCATGCTTCACTGTGTGTTATTCAGAACACCAATTAACCTTTCACAAATTTCCTTCCCTGACTACAAAATAGGGAAACATTACCTAATTGGTTTTCTCTGATCTGTGAAGATGAAAAGTCCTAATATAGGAGAACCCTATCAATGTTCAGGTCACTTATCATCACTCCTGTTAGAATGTGTATTAATTACTTTTCTTATCACTGTGACCAAAAACCTGATAAGAGGCAACTTAAGGAAGGACTAGTTTATTTTGCCTTAAATTGTAAGAAGGGATACAGTCCAGCATGCCAGGGAAGTCACAACCATAGATATGTAAGGCAGTTAGTCACACTTTATATCCATCCAAGAAGCAGAAAGAGATAAATGTTGCCGCTCAACTAATTTTTCCTGTTTATTCAGTCCAAGACCTCAGTCCATGATATGATGTCATCTATATTCAGAGTGCGTCTTCTTTGCTGAGTGAAACCTTTCTGAAAACATGCCTATTGACAAGTACGTTTCCATGGTGACTCTAAATTCAGTCATGTTGTCAATAAATATTAATCACAGACTGGCCAAATTCTATGTTCTATGATGTAATATAAACATTATTCCTAAAGCAATTTCTTTCTAAATGATATATCAAAGGAAATTTCTCACATAGCATCTTATAAAGGAGGAAGGGTTTATTTCACCCAGGTACATATCACAGAACAATCCTCCAACTCAGTTTGCTTAGATTACCATGAGTCTGTACTAAAAGTGAGAACTGAAGTGTTGATAGTAATAGATGGAAACTGAGTCACAGAATGGCTGGCTGTACTATGCTGCCATACAGGCTAGAATCCTTTAGAATCTTCTCAGGCTTGCCTGGGGGTTGAAGAGAGTCATTATGGGACTTTTCTGTGCTCCCCTGAGCTCCAGAGAAGCTGTTGCTGTGGATAGGGTACTAGTCCTGGGTCAGTGACTGTGTTTAATCTAGATAAAGATCCCATCTGGGAAGATGTGTTTGGGATGGAAGCTGGGAAAAGGTAATTTATTTCCTCCTCTGTTATCCGGAATTTAGTCCCAGGGAAATCTATAAGAAAGAAAATGTTCAAACAAATTATGAGGGCATCCAAGGGCTTGCCTGAAAGTGGGCTGAGAGTGAACAGAAAGTGGATAAGATTTGATTTGAAATTTAAATCTCTTAGATTCTGTGATCTCAAAGATAACATGCTGGAGGCTGTTTCTGTATTATGTTAGAGTGGAAGCTGTGAAAAATCTCCTAACCCATGTTACAATCAGTCTTCTGTAATGAAAGTTTCCTAGTCATTCTCTTTAAAATGCACATTGTTTTATATATACATTTAAAAATCAATACAAGGATAGCTCTAAGATGTAGCTAGAGTTTTCCTGCCTGGCCCACAGTCAGGACAAATCTCTGACACCCGCCAGTCCCACAGCCATTCAGACCCAACCAAATAAACACAGAGACTTATATTGGTTACAAACTGTATGGCCGTGGCAGGCTTCTTGTTAACTGTTCTTACAGCTTAAATTAATCCATTTCTATTAATCTATACCTTGCCACGTGGCTTGTGGCTTACCGGTACTTTACATCTTCCTTGTCCTGATGGCGGCTGGCAGTGTCTCTCTGACTCAGCCTTCCACTTCCCAGCTTTATTCTCCTCCTTGTCCCACCTACACTTCCTGCCTAGCCAATGGCCAATCAGTGTTTTATTTATTGACTAATCAGCAACACATTTGACATACAGACCATCCCACAGCAATAAGATCAATCTGTACAGAGATAAGACTCACTGACTATTTAGATGAACTTATTTTACACTATCTGCAACCAAGTTGATAATTAAATCTACTTATTATAAAACTAGATTATTCCACATTTAATGTTGAAATAAATACATTTCTGACATGGTCATGTCTCTGAACCACAGACAAAATGGATTTTGTTATAACCATTCAGAAGTTCAGAATTGTAAAGATTTCATTGGAATATTTATGGCTGATTTTCTTTATCTTATATATCACAGAGCATCCTTAAGATAGAAATACTATATAAAAGTCAGTGTGAGAAATAGTTTCCTGACAAAGCTAAATTTGGTCAATGTCATGATTTAGGGTAGCATATCCTATGACCTACATTGGAGTTGTTGCTTCTTATATCCAATTTCTGATGAACTGCCATCTTTTCCCCTTAGGTCTTTATTTCTTAGGTCACAGCCTAAGAAATAAAGTCATGTGTGCAACTTCCCTGTCATGTCTGGAAAACACTTTCTACATGTCTGTACACACCTTGGATTAATATGTGCAAACATGCATACACACACACACACATGCACACACACACACAACAATAATAGCAAAAAGATAAGGAGGCATACATTTGAAAAGGAGTGGGGGCAGGTAGGACACAGGAGGAGATGGAGGAAGGAGGGGGGATAATGTAAAAACAGTACTTATACATGAAATTCTCAAAAAAGTAGAGAAACTATCTTATATTACCTAGATGATCTTAATATAATTATAGATGTCCTTATAAGAGAACAACAACAACATGTGTCTCTTAGCTGCAGAGATAGGCAGTGTAAGACAGGTTCAATTAGACACCATAGCTTTGAAAGCCTGTAGAAGCTGGGAAAGGCAAAGAAGTAAATTCACCACTAGAGCCTGGAGAAAGTAACACAGACTCATCAGCAATTAGATGACAGCCCAATACATTCTCTTCCTGACTTCCGAACTTTAGAACTCTAACATATTTTGATGTAATTCTTTTAAGGTCTGTGGTATTTTGTTACATCATGAATAGAAAACAAAAACAGTTGCCTTAGAAAAAGTATTCACTTTAGAAGAACGATTCAACTATAAGGAATGTGGATCAAAAGAGGATATGGATATGGAGGGCATGGCCCCTGGGAGTATCCCTATGAAAGGTTAAGTATATGTTGCTTTCTCCTGAGAATCTTACATAACCTCAGGCATCTCCTTCTTACATTATAATTCTCTCTGTTCAATCCTGTGGTTTTTGATGGTGCTGACACCAAGTAAAAAGCAAAATAAAAGTCAGTTTCAGCTTGCTCTTTTCTGGCTGAAGCCTCGATTATGTCGAGAAAACTGATGATGAGTTGAGTGGAGATGTTTTCAAGTGGTTAAGTCATTAATGAGATGCGTCATCAAGGAAACTATGCATCTTTGGAAAGAATTGGAATTATTGACCAGACAAGGAAGGGAATCCCACAAAGTATCATTGAGAAAATATTGACTCCTCGCTCCCCTCTTTTATCCCAAAAGACTGCAAGACAGCATACTTTCAAGGTTTGAGGCTAGAACTAGCTTAGTGGGTCATTTGGTATTATACTCTACACTAATGTTAGTCATGATTGGTGACTGCTGCGACATTATAGTTCAACATGAGACATCTGTAACCTACAGTTGCACGTGTTTAAGTATAAATATATGTATACACAACGCACATATGTGCTACACTTTAAGCCACTTTTGCTTTCTCTTTTACATAGTCATGAATCATGTTTGCCTGAAACTGTCTTTTTTCTTTTAAATTAAAAAATGTGTAAGTCTCAACTCTAGTCTTAAACTAACAACAGTGTCTTCTTCTTCCTGTGCCCAGTCTTTCTCTGAATAAGAAAAAATCAGAATCAATAATAAGTTCCCAGACTATTTTATTACTACTCAAATGTTTCAAATGATAATGTAGGCAATTACCCAAGCAATGACCTTGAAAATCTAAATGAAAAAGTCCTGTAATACTCATACCTGTTATATCTTGTATAGGAAGGATTTAAACTTGTCTTTTACTTCTGGATCTGCTTTTAGCAAATACATATTGTCAAATTTCATCATCTTTTAAAAAATAATGGTTATAATGAACTCTTATACCAATATAACTGATTTGGCATTAAACTCAAATAAATCCCTCATATGTATCAATGTTGATGATTCTTCTTAAAGAAATAATCCAGTATAGAGATAATAAAATAGCTTCTTAATTCTTTTTTGGTGTATGGTATTATTCGTAGGCTGATATGAACTTTGAGAAAGGATTGTCAGACTTTGGAATTCAGGAATGGCTTTTCTTTAAAACAGCATATGCCACGAAGGTATAATTGTGTTTTGTGGTGCCCCAATGGGATCTTATTGTATTTCACGGAGAGTTTTTAATTATATTTAATATGATCTGATTTGTTTTAAACAAAGCTGCAGGTTATTTGCTGAAAGTCAGTTGGAGACATGCATAATAAAAATATTACTAAGAGTAGTCACATATAAAGTTCTGAAGGTCAGAAATATGACAGAGAGTGAGACTAAGTCTTAAACATGATTTCAATTAGATAAATTAATGCATATGAGTGTTTAAAATTTCTCAAGCTATTCTCATCTGCTATACACGCAATAAACATATATTGAACAGTTTCTTGGAGCCAAGAACTATGCCAAAAACTGAGGATACCAAGAAAAGAAAGCAATCCCTGTCTTTCAAAGACTTTGCAGTCAGGAAGAATGTCGAAAATGTTCAAGAAGAGAATTAGGCACACAGTGATATGGATGCTGTGCCTGCTTGTAATAAGAACTTCTTCAAAGTACTAGGAGGCCTCAGAGGGAAATTGATTTATTCTTCCAGATGGCAGAATAAGATATATAGAAAACAGTTTTTGAGTTTGAATTCACTTTTCTTCTTCCCTTTGACTTCTCATCGGCCTTTGCCTGGTCATTTTACTACAAACAGGACTTCCATAAAATATTACATGAAATACATAGTATGAAACAATAAAGGCAAAGTAAATAAAGAATTCTGTTTGCAAAATCACAGTCAGGAAAGTGGTTAAGAAAACTCTCTCTCTTGACTGCAAAGGGACTACAAGTTTGGCTTTGAAAGATCTGGTACCATTGTAAAAGGGAAAATTGTTGGCTACCACTACTGAGCCTTGAAAAAATAAATACAGACAGATAATGCTGGAGAAATTTAACTGTCAGGGGCCTGAGGTTAGCTCATGAGTCATTCTGCATGGTAGACTCACATAAAAGATGCATCAGAAAGATCTAACAACCTGACGACATCTTGAAGAAACAATCGAATCAAATGGACTTTACAGAACAAATAGTGATTGATTAGGTAGGTCCAAAGGCAGTGGATAGTATATTGAGGGAAGAATATATTCTGTTTATTGAAGGTCCATATTATTCTCATCCATTAGTTTAACAGAGTTACAATATAGTAATTTGGAACAAAGGGAAGTGCTGTTGATTGATGTTTAAGAATCAAACTGTGGTGGCATTTTTAAGAGTCTAGAACTACAAATGAGCCTTGTTCATTATACTACTAGTAAATTATGAGACAATGATTGAAACAGAATAAAATTATCACCAGATAAATTATTTTGCCACTTCTTATTTTATTGTGACTATCAATGGTTACAAGTTTTTGGGTGGTAGAAGTGCAACAACAACAAATTAAATCCTCTTATTAATTACTTCCAAGGAAAACAAATGTCTTTCTAACATACAATGTCACACAGTGAGCACATTTGTTATTTAGGTCTATTTAATCCCTTTATTGTCCTTTATTTATAAATGTATAAGACAGTAAATACACGACAGTCCCGAATATGTAGAAGATTAAAAGGAAACAAAATTGCCTGGCTTCAAGAATCAACAGTCTATGTGTCTGCTTTTGTATTTTATTCATAGGCTGAAGAACTTAAAGGATCTTTAGATGACTAGGAGGATAGGTTGCTTCACTAGGCAAAAGTAGTTTAGGTTCCAGGTTTTATTTGTTGAGGAAGTTCTTTCCGAGACTTTTCCAAGATCTTTCCTTAGATCTTGCTCTCCAAATAGGTTGCAATTTCATAAAAATAGAACCTTGATGTCTATCTTAAAAGTGTTTCTCAGGTATACAAAGGAGCATTTGTACTTCTCCAGTTCCTAACCATGGAGTGGAATCCTAGTCAAAACACCTGAGTGACTTCTTGGCCCCAGATCTCACCTCTCCTATGCAAACCAAAACAGTAGCTTCTTTTACTGAGAAAGGCAAGATTATTAGATTAAACATAAAGTTCAGAGCCAGGGGTATAACCTTTACCTTGTACTGTCTCTAGGGAGGCCTCCTCTCGAAGCCTACCAGGGACACATCTGAGCTGGAGTCATAGTCACTGACTTTTCAGATCTTGAACAGGTGAGGTGTGTGTCTCACCATATCAGATGTGTTTGATACATGACTCAGCTGTGGAATTCTAGAACAGATATATAGGGCCACACACAGTAGGTAGAGGTCCTTCCAACTGGATATTTCTACTTATAAGTTCCCATAGAGTTTGGATATTATCTACTGTTTATATAATTATAATCTGTGCTGAGAGTGTAAATTCTCAACAGACATAGTGATGCTGTATGATGACTTCCAGACCCCATCTTATTCCTTCCCTTTCCATCTGTCATTAAAACATATGCAAGTTGCACTGGCAACATGGGATTAACCACCCAATCAGAACAGAGAGCAAGAATGCACGTACTGGTAGCAAATGAAAATGAGATCAAGGAAAGCTCTCTTGGCCAATATACTCACCTTTTAACTAATAATAGAAAATTAAAAATGGCTTTGAAGAGACAACATGATAAGACATAGGAGGGTATAAGTGTGGGACAAAGTAAAACATTCAGGACATTGTAACAGACAAAGGTTCTAATTCTGATCTTAATACAGCATTACAGAAAGGTGGTTGGAATAAGGAATGTGACTTGGATTATAGCCTCAATGTGTCACCGAAGGTCTCTGGGAAGGCAACTTTATCATTTGGCTTCCAATTTTCTAGTTGATAAAATTAGGCAGTTGGATGAGGTGATCTCAGTGGCCCTTCTACACTGAGGCATAGAAATTCTGTTATGGATAAGGCAACCAGTTCTTGCCTATTTCTTCATCGTGGGGCATGATGATTCTTTACAATGTTTTTGGCAAGTTTAGCTGAAACAAGAGAGCTGAGCCCTAATAAAAAAGACAGAATAGACATGCTATACTTGGTGCAACTAATGAATTAAAATTCAGGAATGTTGTAGGTAGTGGTCTTTGTTTCTGTAGGAAGGAGTCATACTCAGTTTTGACATTAGAACCTGGGAGAAGTGAGAAAATTCTAAGGGGTTTTCTTCCTCCCTCCCTCCCTTTCTCCCTTTCTCCCTCCTTCCTTCACTCCCTCTCTTCCTTCCTTTTTGTTGTTTTAAACAAGCACTTTCTTGGTATTTGGTGAATAGGACAATACAGGGCAAGGAGGGATGCTTGTAAAGGTCAGCATCCAGAAGGAAGGTTGACAGAGACAGGAGATAGAAGATAAGTATTCTGCATCTCTGAGGAATGCAGACAAGGACTGTGCTACTGTTCAGCTGGATTTTATCAGCACAGCTGTGAGCTATGAGCTTCCCTTCCAAAGCTCCCTGAAGAAGAAAAAAAACATGTCATTTTGACACATGTGATAGGCTTAACCAAATGAGGATAGAGTTCAAAATCATGACTGCCAGTTAGTTAAATCCCAGAGAAACTTTGATTCTCCCTAAAGAAACATCAACTGAATCAACTCTTTTCCTGAGCAGCACTGTGTGATTATCCCTCCACAAATCAGGACAGACCCTCAATTCTCAAGGCCCTCCCTATTTGTCTCAAGGTTCACTAGGGCTCAGTGCTTAACACACAAAGGCAAAATCAACTCAGGTCTCTAAAGCTAAAAACCTTGTCATGTAACAAGCAAGACCCAGCTGTTTTTCATTTTTCATTTTCTGGTGGATAGAGGGCAGACCTTGAGACAGTTAATTAGTGAGCTATCTAGGGCCCCCAGTTTATGGAGCTGTTTGTATGCATTCATGTTGCAGAAATGGGCAGCAATACATATCTGCCATTCTGCCAGTAGCTGGAGCAAATATTTACAGAATGAGCAGATTTATATCATAGTTTTTAAGTAGAGGGAGACAGGGCAGGGATAAAGGTATTCTTTGTGCCTCCTTCCCTTAGCCACATTTCCTGGAGTTCATACTTCCCTATGTTACTCTTTTGTTTGTTATTTCCTAATTAGCACACGTGGATCAAGGGCCTGCAGAGTGGCTCAGCAATCTGAGTGTGATCTCCAGAATTTACAAGGTGGAAGGAGAAAACCAACTCCCCAAATCTGCACTCTAACCTCCATGCAATGTGACGCAACACGCACACTGCCATCTCCACAAAATAAATGAGTAAATATAATTTTAAAGAGTGTGTAAATGTGAATTTAAAATGGTGACATAGGATCACTAACATTAGAATAAGAGAGGAAAACTACTGTTCCTACCCATTCTCTCAAATTAATCATACATGACCATCTTGATACCTCCACAATATGCGTGTGTGCACAGGCGTGCTAGAGGACAACCTCAAGTGTCATCCCTCAAGTACCACCTACCTTGTTTTTTGAGACAGATTCTTTTTCCCTGGTCTAGAACTTACTGAGTAGGCTAGGCTGACCAGCCAAAGAGCATCATAGAATTGACTCTGACTCCCTGTCTCTGCTATGACACATTTTTACAGACCCAGTGCTTGAACTCAGGACTTCATGCTACATCGGCAAGCAGTTTACTGATTGAGCTATCTCTTGCCTCACAATTTCCTTTGCCAAGGATAGTCTGGTCAGGATAGGAAATTGCAGGAAAAAGAATGGGCAAAAATGGAATGTTAAGCAACAAAACATTACAAGATAAGGTATGACACAGAGAAACTAATAAGTGAGAGATGGCTTTCCGCCATTGTGAACGAACATTGCATTAAGTACATCTAAGAACAATTTTGGATATTACTTATGTGGTTTGGATATTAAATGTTGCCCAAAGGTCTGCGTTTAAGTGCTGCTCCCCAGGGTAGGATTATCGGTATTCACTGGAACTGTTGGTAGAAGATATGTTTTAGGATATCCTCAGAATAGTAAGAGTATGCGCCCTTGACAGGGATTGTGGGGCACTGATTTTGTTTTCTTTTCGTTTCTCCCTTTTGCTTCTTGAATGGTGTGTTGAATAGTTGACTCTGATATGTACTTCCTCCATTATTCGCTGTCACTCCAGGGCACAAAACGGTGGGAACACTCAATCACAGGTGGAGATGTAAAACCATGAACCAAAACAATCCAAAATCATGTGCCAAAATAACCCAAAAAACATGAGCCAAAATTTATTTCCTCAGATATTTTGCTAGAATATTAAAAACCAACTAATACAACTTACAGGGTGAGTAGCCTCCATTTCCACATAGAATGCTAGACTATGTC
The DNA here is from genome assembly GCF_007827085.1 of Peromyscus californicus insignis. NCBI lineage: Eukaryota > Metazoa > Chordata > Mammalia > Rodentia > Cricetidae > Peromyscus > Peromyscus californicus. The sequence continues at coordinate 44,711,387 of NW_026294391.1, forward strand.
TTTTCTATGTAATCTTTCTCAATCCAGGGAAATAAATAAATGGAAATGGCACTGCGCTAATTTAAGGCCAGTTTTTAGTAGATTGGAGGGTTTCACTTCTGTTTCCGGGAACATATGCTCTAGTAGGGCATGCCAAGTGCCATAAGAACTATGACCATGCTGAAGCTGCCATACTAAACACTAATAGCAACACATAGAGGCCATGTGGAGAGACAGATGCCAACTTTGAGGTACTTCTACTAAAGCATAGATATTTGAGCCAAGAAGTCAACCCAAAGATGAATATAATCCCAGCTCTTGTTTAACAAAAACAATATGTGGGAACCATTCAGCTGAGCTAAGTCAAGTTACTGAATTGCATGCATTTACTATAAAACATCATTGTACTCCAGGGATGTTTATTATGCAACAATGCATAACTAGAAGAGGGACCACAAGCCACCATTTATTTATCTCTCCAAATCCTTATTTTCCTTATATGTAAACTAAAGGTCATAGTAATGTTCAATTTCAAAAGAGGTTATGGGGCTTAATGAAATAAAGTTTGTAAGACAGCTAGCACTATACCTCAATTAGAAATATGTATTAGAGACTATATATTCCAACATTTAGAGTTAACTATTACAAGATTATGAATGTAAGATTTTTAATTAATAAGAGATATATTCTGCAGCATATTCAATAGAGACTAAGAAGCTTTGTGATTATGTTGACTTTTTCATGTAGTGAATCATATGAACAATCACATCAAGATAGGTAATGAAGGTAAAGAAGGATGGATATCTCACAGTAGGTCAGGTAAATTTCAGCCACAAATTGTTTCGAATCTTCCATCACTAAGAGGTCTCGTGTGTGTGTGTGTGTGTGTGTGTGTGTGTGTGTGTGTGTGTGTGTGTGTGTGTGTATGTGTGTGTGTGTATGTCTGTGTGTGTGTGTGTGGTTTAGGGCTATTTTTATTTTGGATAGTCATCACACGTTTCCTCTCATATTTTTTCTACACCACTATAAAAAATAAATGCTAGATTATAGCAACAATATATACATCTCAAATGATATTTATGTATTCAGTTTTAGGGAACATGCTTGCTAGTTGCTTGTAAAGTGTCTGCAACATATTTGAGGTTTTGCAGCTGACATTCTGTCAGCTCTTTGTTTGTCAAATGAGAGGGCAAGAGAAATTAGGCACCCCTAGAAAGGTATGGTCAGCCAAAAACAATGCTATTTAGCGAGCCATACTGTCTGTAAGTCAAGATTCATTTGTTTTTCTCTTCCAGAGAATCTGTCTTACATTTTAATGACTCAGTGGAATCCCAGAGCAAAGTAGTATCCTAGGTAATCAGCCAAAGGACTTGCAAGATCATCAGTTGGAAGTGTTAGGGGACTTTATCACTTTTAATTCACTTTTGCTAAGTCATCAAAGTGCTAATTTACCCTGGTCTTTCCTTCCACATTTCCATGAGACATAGAAGGAAGAAAGCACCCTTTTCAAATACTTCACAATTAGCTATGACCATTTGCTTCCATTTCATACACAGAATGTGCTGAGGGTAACCTTTGCCTCCTAAGGAAAGCTATGTAAGAATTGCTACAGGGACAGTGGAGTAAAACTTTTTAAAGCTTATTCTCTTTCTCAATGTGAGTGGAGATAAATCCTTACATAGATCCTTACTTTTTTTTCTGGAAGAAAGAGCAGAATCGTAAAATACCCCATTATTATGAGACACTTTCTTTTGTCTGAAAGTAACCAGATAGCTCATGGTGAAATTATAGAGCAGTGACAACAGTTATTTAGCTCTGAAGAACATGGCACTGCAAAGCACTACAAACCCAGTGCCAGATAGAGTGGACTCACTGCCAATGACTGTGTGTCACCTTTGATAGACACAAGAAGTGCTCACTGCAATAAAGGTATTGTTTAGTTTAACCTCAAATATCAATCCACCCCTGAATTCTGTTATTTTCCACACATTCCATTGGTGATAAGGTTATTTTTTTTCTAATTTTCAAACATAAATAAAATAAAATAGTTCAAGTGTATTCATATGAAAATTTGAGAGCCAGATTGTGTTATTACTCTTGCATTTTGTAAACTACCTTGTGTGTGTTCACTATTATGTAAAATGACAGAAAAAAAAGCCAAGAGACTGGGATATCCTCACAGTGGTGTTTGACTTTTATTCTAGAGTCATAAACAGAATGCTAACAGAATTCTACAGACTAGAGGTACTGATTATGTGCAAATATCAGTTCCACATTGTAAATTGGAAGCTGAATCAAAAGGTATCCAGAGAAGTCATCCCAAATGTATTATTCACCTAAAATATTCCTCATAGATGTTTTTTTTCCATTTGCACTTATTGCTCCAATATTTTTTGAATTCACACCAATACTGTTTAGGTGTTTACTGTTTCAAATCTACTATCAGTGAGAACGTGAAGCTTGTCTCAGTCATGAAGCCAGTATATATTGATTGTTTATATGATTCAGTTAGCTGGGGAAGGTCCTAGAAAGTTAAGAAAGAGAGAGGGGGGGAGTAGGGAGGGAGGGAACAATAGAGGAAGGGAAGGAAAGGACATAATCTTGGTATGAGCATTTCTCAATTCACCTTAGGTATAACAGAATAAAACTCATCATATAAACATAGTGAGATCATCTAGTATGTATATATGTATGTATGTATATATATATAGACATGAGTACAAATTGATAACATATCCATGATTGTACACACACAGAGACACACGCATACACAGATACACACCCATGTATTGGAAAAAAATTATTTGGATGCTAGCAAGGAACATTTTGTGTGCCTGAAATAAGAAAACTAGTTGGTCTAACAGAAGGGATTAGGAATGTACCACTCCACAGGGTACATGAAAAATATAATGGCATATTAGAGACATGGAGTAATTGCAATTAATGCCAATCCAAATGAAAGAGAGTAATATTGAGAAGTGATCTAGTTTCACATCTAATCATGTGTTCTTCCAGCTGGCAAGCTCACCAAAGTATAGAAAACAAACGGTATAATGTCCGAGGCCGTCGACTTTGTCATTGGAGTCTGAGGGCTTGGAAAGCATCTGGTTTATCCCACATATTTGAGTATCATCTTAATTTGCAACATTCTTTCCTGCTTTGATGAAATCATATGAATGAAATGCATCTACCACAAGCAGAATCTTTACAACTGAAATTGATTTTTCACTCTAAATAAAAGATTTCCATTAAAATTCTTTTCTTAATTTTCAGAGAACAGTTCTTGAGAATACCCACATATCAAAATACTACTCTCATTTTATTAAAAATGATTTAATAGTTTAAGTGAATTAGGAAATTAGTAAAGATACTAATATTAAATATTTTCACATACTTAATATGTGTAAAGTACTAGGGAAGACTTTTGCACATGCAATTTTACTTATTAAACAATAATAGATTATATGAAACCTAATTAAGTATCCTACATATAAAATGTTGGGCTCAGAAAGTTTCTACAGTTCAGCTTCTATATTTCAGATTTTGGAATATTTGTTCTCAGATAATGAGATATTGTGAGAGTGGAAAGCAAGTCCAGACAGGAAACATACCATATGCATAGAGCATGTGCAAGATTTAGTAATTATTTTAGTAATTTTGTTCATTTGCATAACATGGATTTTTTTCAGTGTGGCATCATTTCAGCACCCTAAACATTTTAAATTGTAGAGGATTGGGGATTTTTGAAGTTAGAGATGCAATTTACATATTTAGTTTTATTTAGATAAGAAGGAGAGGCCTAAAGAGCTAATGTAATTTATTTTTTGGTGAGCTCTTAATATTTGGCAGTGTCAAGATATGAGCCAGGTCTATCTCTTGAGTCTAAATAATTAACTATCGCCTGGATTGTCTTGCAGCCTACTACCCTACACTTTTACCTTTCAGATAGGTAGACAAGCATATGAAGCAGAACGATAAGGTAGGACAGATGCTCTACCTGAGGCTGAGTGACATTCAGTTCATCCCCCAAGTGTGGACTGATTTCAGATTTACCCTTGCCAGTATGTTGCTTTGTAATAATTCTGGCCATCCGAGTGAAGTTTATCTCTCTCGATCTCTTTTCTTGAAATTAGACTGGAGTGTCTAATTACAGTGCAAGAATACCTTCTTTTGATTTCTTTCTTTCTTTCTTTGTGTGTGTGTGTGTGTCTGTGTGTGTGTGTGTGTGTGTGTGTGTGTGTGTGTGTGTGTGTGCATGTGCAAGCCAGAGGTAAATAATGGATATCTTCCTGAATTTCCCTCTCCACTGCTTTTTTAGTTGTTGTTATAGTAGTTTTGTTTTTCTCTTTTCTTTTAAAAATATTTTTATACTTTGAAAGTTTCATACATTTGTACAATGTATATTGATCATGTCTACATACCATTTCTTCCCTCCTTGAGACAGGATTTCTCACTGAACATAAAGCTCAGTGATTAAGCTAGACTGGTTGGCCGACCATCCAAATCTGGGGATCCTTCTGTCTCCATTTCTCCAGTATTGGGGCCCTACACACCTGAAGAAAACTGACTTTCCCATCCCCCAGCAGCAATTAATTGCCCATAGCTCATCAGCTAGCATGGGGTTTCATGAGATCTTCCCCCACCCATGCTGGAATTGTAGTTTGCTTGATTTTGCGAAGGTCTTATATATGAAGTCACAGCTATTGTGAGTCCATGTGTACAAGGGCACTGTCATGCCTGGAAAATCTGCTTAGCTATAGATTTCCACTACCTCTAGCTCTCACAATATTTCTGCCTCCTTTTCTGAAATGATCCCTGAGCCTTAGGGAAGGGACTGTGATATAGGTGTCACATTTATGACTGATTTTCCTATGTGGATGGTAGTGGTGATCCAAACTCATGTCCTAATTCTTGTGCAGAAAGTACTTTGTGGACTAAGATATTTCCCCAGCAACTTACACTTAATTTCTGTTGATATATGTGGCATATGTAGGGATAGAGATTTCCAAGGTGAGTGGTCAGCAACCCTCAGGTATCTGACAGGGAAAGAATTTGAGCAAAGATACAATAAAGAGGATCTGGAAGTACATGGTCCTGTATTTGATTTGTAACCCCTATTTCAACTCCAGAAAAGATGTCATCTAAGCACACTACTATTTTCATACTAATTTATAATATATACATATCATATTGCTTGATTCAGAAAATATGAAATATTAAAATAAGGACAATAAAAGTTCATTTCCTTCATTTTCCTTCACTTCCCGTGTGTTGATAAATTATCTGAAAAAATATTATCTCACTTAGAATCAGTTTAGTTTTCTAAAAACCTGGCAGTCAATCCTGACGTTAATCATATTGCTTTGCATTTTTCCTTTGTTTCATCTCCCAAAGATAAGTACCAAAACCATTCATTCCAAAAAGAAATGTAAACCTATGTGCGAAGCTTTTGCAAAGGAAAGTATCCTCTTTATCAATGAGAATACATTACAACAAGCCAAGTAGGTCACTGAACCTTCAAGGAGTGTCAAATGCCCTGGAGAGCATGGTTTTTCCTATGTGGCTATGCCTTTGTTCAAGTTTCATCTATAAATTAGTCATAGTAAGTGATCAGCAAAAATAACTTATGAGAGAATTAATTGACCTCACATATATTTTTTTCTTTTATTATCAGAAATTTCACTTTAAGGAAGCACTTTCCTGCTTTATTTTATCATTTACATGTTGTTGACACCAGTTTCCTGTGTTATATAGGACTGTTACTATGTGAAGCAAGACTTAATTGAACACATGCACTGTGATAGTGTAATAATAATGCAGATAGCTACTGAGTGACTGTCTAATGCATGGATGTATATAGTGATATAATGTAGATTTACTGAACAAAGAATCACACACCTCTTTGGAAGCACAGAGACACAATTTCACCCCACTGTCCAGAATGACGTACAACTCAAAAAATTACAAATTATTGATTTGAGAAATTTTCCATATAGTCTTTGTGGATTGCAGTTCACCACAACTAACTAAAACTAGCCCTTGTATGCTGCTTTGGTTTTTGTCAACTTGACACAAGCCAGAGAGTCATCTGGGACTACAGATCCTCAATTGAGATCAGGTTGGCCTGTAGGCAAGCTTCCGGGGTATTTTCTTCATTAGTGATTGATATGGAAAAGCCCAGCCTGCTACAGGAGGTGCCACCCCTAGGCAGGTAGTTTTGAGTTATTTAAAAAACAAACATCAAGCTAGGAGGAGCAAGCTTATACACAACACTTTTCTGTGGCCTCTGCTTAAATTCTGTCCTCTAGGTTCCTGACCTGCTTGAGTTCCTGCCTTGGTTCCCATCAACAATGGACTGTGATTGGGAAATGTGAGCTAAAACAAACCCAAACCCAAACCAAAACAAAACAAAAAAGTCTTTCCTTTTCCAAGTTGATTTTGGTCAGTGTTTTATCACAGCAATAAAATGCAAACTAACACTGATAGAAAAAATATGAATAAAGGATCACTACTGTAACTCATTTTTAAGAACATATTTTAAGAAAAATGTTTAGAGATGTGGAAATGTCCTGATATATAGCCACAATGAAACCAGCAAGATCTTCATTCCTTCCAGTCTGATGAAAAACTTTAAAATAAATGCTGTAACCATAAAGTTATATACCCCTCATATACCCAGGAACGAAAGACACAGATATGATTCAAACATTACATGTACAATGGTAAACTTCAGCAACATTCAATCATACCATAGGCTCACTGTGTGACTTTGCAAAAAAAAAAAATTGAGTATTGGATGTCCTAACTTGCTGTTTGGGAGGATTACACAAATAGCTGTAGCAATGATTCTTTAGAAAGTAAATTCTAAGTATGGAGTATGTAACGATGTTTTATATTCCTTGAGCATACTTTGTCAAAATGGAGATTTATGGGACTGTGTTATCTGGCAGCAGTTCCGTTACAAGCAGGCCAAAAACATTTATATGCTTTGTTCCTAAGACACCTGTCCTACTCACAGTGATAACCATACCCAGATGGTCTCACTAACCAAGTAGCTCATCAATGACACTGATCAAGAATCAAAGATTACTTACTAGAAAAGGAACTTTTTTCCTGACATATATTTTCACTTGTCATACACCATAGAATGCTAAAGATATTTTAAACTCAACAGATGTATTTATTACAAACAAAAATGTACTACTTTGAAAACATTACTTCTTGAAGGCTATTGCATATGAAGTTCCTATAACTTTTATTCATTTTGGATTTTTAACTCATGAACTGGGTGTTGTACCGTTACTGATCTTCGGGGTTGTACATGTGCCCCAGACGTTGCTGCTAATGGCTCCTAGTTTTCCTCTATTTAAGGGTACCTAGTTCTAAATGACTAAGTGATACCATGCGGGTTGGAAATGAATCCAAAAAGCCTCACACCTCAACTTTATGGTTCAATTCATGCGACGGAGGTCCCTCTGGGAATCACACTAAAGCCTGCCTCCAGCTGAGAACACATTGCTGAGCTATTCTCTCCCCATCCTGCTTTCTTCCATCTGAGAGTCCTCCCTCTACTAATTAATACCACAAGTTCTGCCTCTAGTAAACCTCAGCCATGAGAACAGAATACACATTGCATTTGGTCTGTACCTTGAACTTACATGGGGAGAAGAAGAAATTAAAGAAAAGAATGTGAATTTGATGAACATCAAAATTGCATGCAAAGGAATCAGAAAGTCAAATTATTAGGCATATGTTGACTAAATGTTTCAGTGTTTGTTCACCAGATAAGTTCCTGGGTCTCATCCATCTTCACTGACTCTAACTCTCCAAAGAAGGGGATTGAAAAGTTGTACTAGAAATAATATATGAAAGTTAGCGTGTGTGTTAGGCACTGTGGCTCACATTCTCTCTGTTGCACTATTCAACTATGCTTCTGTAGATAAACAATAGCTAGGACAATGTGTAAACAATAATATCATGTTGACAAAAGTGAGTGCCTGCATTTTGCCCCAAGGTTGTAGTGTGCCAAACCTTGAACTAGAGTACAGGGACATAAAAGTGCTCATTACTGTTCTATAATGATTTGGTTACTAGGGTTTTGTATTATCCTTTCATTAGAATGTTTGAATAATGTAGACAGGCAAAAGATCTGAGAAGTGGAGACATATTTTTATTTGTCTAACTATGTTCCCAATCCTTGAAAGCCACTGGCTTTGCCATGGGGTAAATTTAAAATACACACTTCAGAGGGTAGGGAGTTTGTAGAGGTTAAATCTGCTATTCTTTCATACAGATTCACAATATTGTCAAAAGCCATTTCATCAGGATGAAATTCAATTACTATAAGGATAGATGTGGGCCTATTTCATTCCTGTATGTCTGTGCATGTGTGTGTATGTATGTATGCATGTTTGTATTTGGATCCCTGGTACTTTATACAGAATATAGAAAGTATAGATTTTGGTAACATTTACTCTGAGTAGGTGTCTTAATTACCGTCCTTTTGCTATGAAGAGACGCTATAACCAAGGCAACTCTTATAAGAGAAAACATTTATTTGGGGGGCTTGCTTACAGTTTCAGAGGTTTAGTTCATTATTCTCATGGTGGGAAGCATGGGCATGACAGCACTCATGGTGTTGGAGCAGTAGCTGAAAGATATGTCCTGATCTGCAGGCCTAGAGAGCAACACTGGGCCTGATGTAGGCTTTTGAAATTTCAAAGCCCACCCCAAGTAACACACTTCCTCCAACAAGGCCACACCTCCTAACCTTCTAATCCTCCTCAAACAGTGCCATTCCTAGATGAGTAAGCATTCAAATATATGGGCCTATGGGGGCAATTGTTATTCAAACCACCATAGTAGGTGTGTAATGACTTGTCTTTCTGTTACCATAATGGTATGCAATTAACTTCCTGAAGAGTTACTAGTAGTCTTCCCTTTTATTCATTAAGATTATAAATTCCATTTTACAAACTATGTGGTATTACTACATTGATGGGAAAATTTCAATATTTGGAATAGGTGTAGTATAGAATACCAACATTTGCTTTCAGATGAATTATCTTTAATTACATTCTTGAGTTTTATCACTACATATTATAGTGAGCAGAATTCTGTTCGATCCAAGTAATTCGCATTCCTCTTTAGGTGGACCCCAAGAATATCATAAAATAAATGTTCTTCTGGGCAACTAGACTATGTACCATTGGGTTGTGACTTCTGCTACTTGCAACATATTTAATTCATGTAACAAAGAGTAGTGACAGCTTTCTCATTCAATTGCCTTTAGCCTCTGAACTCTGGGCCCACGTATGTATGTTTATTCTGAAGATTGCTGCTTGGTGACAGAGTGGTTCCCTGTTGCATTGCTCCTCAGAGTCATTTCAATAAGGGCTGTCACTTTTTTCAGGTCTAGCTGCAGTATACATTTTGAGAAAATTACAATTTAAAATGTATCTAGCATTTAGCATTTGTGATATTGAAGACATGTAATACATAAGAGAAGATTCAGTTAAAATTCCTGCTGGGTACAGTAGGATCAGTGGTTGTCTGGCTGGAAGCCAGTGTGTATTACTGAGATGATTATAATCAAACATCTACTATAAGTGATTTATTATGTGTATATTGTGTGTATCTTTTTTGAACATCTCTCAGCTAACCAGACTTATTTCTCCCAATATTATGCTCCCCACACTGGGAAGTCTGCATCGAATGATGGATTTTTTTCCCTTAATTATAGACAATTTGAAGGGATGTTTCATGTCTATGGGTTCACCTGAGCATTTCCCCAACTTCTCCATCTGTACAATTCTGCCTGCCTCACTTCTTCACTGGTAGCCCTTAGAATCTGTATTCATAAATTTCAAGCCCACACAGTTGTATTTCAGAATTTTTCTCCCATGGAATTCAACTTACATTTCAAAGCTCAGATGAAAACTTTCCTAGCCTGAAATTCTCAGGACTATTATCATGCTGCTATAATTGCACATTTATTTTTCTACTCATGACTAAATGATTTGAGTTGCTTAAGAAATAGACTGGTAATTATCTTTCATAAACCACCTACGGCATTCAATATCATTCAATACTAGTTTGTTGAATAAGTTGAACTAAAGACACTTGATTTCAGAGATCATCAGATACAAGCATCATGTTCCACCCATTAGCAAGGCTAAAGATAGTGATTTTGTTCATATATTTTACTGGAAATGTGCCCTTAGGATTATAAGAGTGTGAAAAGCAGCATAGGGTAGAGAAAAGATTGAGTTATAATATCTGATCTCAGTAAGCAGCTCTAGAGCATGAATGAAAACAACCAACCAACCAACCAACCAAACACACAAACAAGCAGATTCATCTAGTGTTATCCAAAGCAACAACATTAGCATCACTCTAATTGTTAGAAATGCATATTATCTCAAGGTCAATGGACCAACTGAGTGAGTCAGTCTAGGATCTGAGGCCAGCTGTGTGTTTCAGCAAGCACTCTGTGAGAGTACAGATGAAAGCTAGCATTTATCCCAAGAGGATCCTCTAAAGCAGATTGTTTGTGATGGCTATAGCTGTAAAGTATAACCCAATATTATTAGCTGTAGGGACCTGCATGGACTTGAAAGCTAGCAACATTTGAATGACATACCAACAGTAAACTATACAGTAGACAATAGAAGATTTTTTCTAATAGCCAACAAAATATGTTCACACAAATCCTTAAGATTGAGTGTGCCAACATGTGTGAGGAGAATCAAATCAGATTGCCTGGAAACAGAATAATTTGATACCTGTTTAGGCAGATGTCTGGGGAAACAGGAAGAGTGTAGATTATGAAAATTTCCTACATTAAAAAATGACTAGAGCCCACAGTTGTACATATAAGCAGAGCTATAAACTAATTATTGTCACAACTGTTAAGACAAGATGAATTATCAGAATAAGCCCATAACAGACGACCAGGACAAGCAACAACAGGTGAATCAATGACAAACCTTCCCTTGCCAGACACAGACAGCTTTTCACATTCTTCCTGATATTAAACACAAATAATCCTAGAATTTGAAATCGCTGAATTCACAATGTTTTTTTTAATAGCTTACACAATTAAGGCTAGAGAAGAAAAATCAGAAAGCCCAGAAGATCATGGTCTATCTCATTCCAAACCATTCTATTCAAGTGTTGTATAAACTATGCTAGAGCAGAGAGCTATATAGCAAACTGTAGAAAACATGCCTACACAAATGGACTCTTCCATCTTTGTTATGGCATCTCCAAACTACTTTTCTGTAATTTAGTTCCAAAATGATAAACTGTTACAATAAAATAATTCGCTGTTCAGTTTATATGAAAATGAGATTGAATTGGCTGTGATGTTGAACTCCCTAAACTTCCATAAGCTTGTATGCCTTGACAAGTCCTTTGAATAAAACAAGAGTACAGTAGGTTAAGAAGCAATTTGTAAAAATGTGCAGTCCTGATTGTCATTCTACTAGACAGCAGAAAATAATACATAAATACTTCAGAAAGCAGTGAGAGGATGTTTTGTAACTGCAATGCGGATTCTGTCCTCAATGGAGTCCCTATTACACATTAGGTTTTTTTTTTTTAAAAAAAAAAAAAAGAAAAGAAAAATAAAAGATAAAAGGAGGCCTAGCTGATTTAACAGCAGTGGCAGACATACACACATACAGCTGCTGCTATCTGGTACTCTACTGTCTCAGCATATATTTACTAACTGGTCTGTAATTACTTTTTTGAACATTATCCAACACTGTGTTAGAGGAAGAAAGGATTCATTCTCTGAGACAAAATAAATAGGCCTTGTTTCTGGCAGGCAGCTATACCCAGCTTTATTATCTGAAATGATAGATGTAAACATTGAAAAAAATCTATCTCAATAGTATTTTTCAACTCAAGAGTTTCAACACTATCTTAAGAGTTCTCTGGCGGCTCTTCCCCTCCTAAGTTACTCAATAAATCATGTGACTAGGTGGAATTATAGAGTCCGCATTCTTATTTCCAGTGTTATGGTCTACGGTCTGGAAGCCTGATTAAAGTGAAACTTATTACTCATGCCACCTTACCGCACCAAGTTTTTGGCTCACAGATCTAGAGTGGAGCCCTGGAAATGACATTCTAAAAGTGATTCCGATAACGCTAATTCCGGAACCACACTGAGGGACCCCCGTCCTTACTCTTCCCTTCTTTGCTTCCCTTTATCAGATGACTTCCTCCACTTCTACATCAGAAATAAAAGTGTTAAAAATACAAATGAATCCAGGTATGGAACTCTTTTAAAAAATGTAAGAGTCTTGTCTTTCATGTCTGTATTTTCTGGTTACTTGCCCTACTTCATATAGATGTGTAGGTTGGTATACATCCAAAACTATATTATATATCCAATAATTACTACAACTTTGTTATAGTTTGTATACGTGGTATGCATCAAATACTGTGATGAGATGCATTACTTGGTAGACAAACCTATACAATTAAAAATATGTTTGTATGGGGCTGTACAAGTGGCTCAGCAGTTAAGAAAACTTGGTGTACTTGCAAAGGATGTAGGTTCAGTTCCCAGAATCCATTTCATTTGGCTCAAATTGACCTATAAATGTCCCTCAAGAGGATCCAATGCCATTTTCTCAACTTAGTGGGCACCTACATGAACAGAATGAGCATGTAAACAAGCAGGACTCACGCACACATTAGTAAAAATTTAAAAAATTAAGAGGTTTATGTGCATAAATTACTACAGAAACATTTTTATTTGTACTTTTTTGCACTTGTGTGTGTGGGGGGGGGAGGCACAGCATGATGTAGAGGTCAGAGAACAACTTGCTGCAATTGGTGTTTTTCCTTCCATCACATTCCAGGAGTTGGATTCAGGTTGTCAGGCTTAGTGGCCAACACCTTTATCCACTGAGCCATCCTACAGGACCCGAGAAACATTTTCCGTATAGATGAACATCTAGAACCACATACTACTAAGGATTAGTGATATTTACAAATAAATAAATCTCAACAACTAGTATGCTATAGATACTTTATAAATACTAAGTTAGATAGAATCATCTCATTCAGTCTTCTCAGATCAGGAAGTTCCTCTACTAATCACAGTAGAGATGTTGTCATTTTTAAATAATTGGAGTGTCAGTAATTAGTCTTGTTTGAAATGGAACTTGTCCATTAAGAGTTGGTTTTTTTCTTTCCTTATTGAGTGTATTAGACTTAATTTGGTTGCACATAACAGCCACTTAAGTGTTCGGCTTCATTTGAAAATTGAACTACCTTTCTGCCGTCAGTGTTTATTCTTGACTTGATTCTCATGATAGGGTTTTCACATCTTTCATCAGCCTAGAAGCTTATATTAGAATGCAGTTTGATTTATTAATATTCCCATTTAAAAAGTGATTCTCATGTTTTAACATAATATAACAATCGAATCTGCAAGAAACATTCTAGCTTTTAAAATAAAAACATCTTTTATTCATATAGGCTAAGTATCCATTAAATACTTAACCCAACACATCACATGTATAGGACTACTGTCAACTAATTCATTACAATAACAACATAATTGTTTGTTTTTATGAAACAGAGCTTTATGAAAAGCAGTAAGTGGAACTTCAAATTTGTAGCTAGTAATTATCTCCTTTAGTAATAACAAGTCCTCATTTTAATCTATTGAAATATTATCTATTCTCTAGACTAAGAAATTTCTTATCCTTCAAAAGTATTTATTAGTTAATATGCTGGTTACATATATATGATGTCATCCCTTTAGTGCTGTACTAAAATTTTATACTTATATCACTATAATTTATATTTTTACATTTATTCAAGTGAATATTTTCTAGTCTTGACTTAGTTTTCAGATAATATACTGATGAAAACAGCAAGAAAAGGTGATTTCTACTACTGTTTTGGCAAGCTATAAATATTACATCTCTTTGAAAAGTGATTGAAATAATTAACTTAAAAGAATCCAGAAGGAAAAATAATTACATTTTATCTTATTTGTTAATAACAACAACAAAAAACATTATGAGAAAATTTTCTCATAAGAGTAATAATAATAAAAACTATATTAAAAACTTTTGTATTCATTAGTCTACAGAATGACAAATTTAAAAAAAGATCAGGTTGTGTACGGTGACATATGCCTTTAATCCCAGTGCTCAGGAGGCAGGGGCAGGCAGAGCTCTATAAGTTCAAGACCAGCTTGATCTACATAGTGACTTCTCTAACAGCCAGAGTATGAGACCCTGTCTCAATACCCCCATACTCACCCCCCCAAAAGAAACAAGAGCCAAAATCAAACAAAAAGCAAAGGAAAGATGGGGGTGCCTGGAGAGATGGCTCAGTGGTTAAAAGCTTTAGCTGCTCTTTCAGGGGATCCAAGTTTGATTCCCAGCACTCATACAGCAGCCCACAACTGACTATACCTCCAGTTCCAGGGGATCCAATGCCCTCTTTTGGCCTCTATGGGCACTACAGCTACATGACACATTCAGGAAAACACACACATATAAAACAGAAATTTTAAAAACATTTTCATACAGTATATTTTGATCATATTGTTTGCTCTCTTCAACTTCTCCTAGATTCTCCCCACATCCTTACCCATGCATTTTCATGCTCTTTCTAAAATAAGAAGAAAAACAATAACAAAACAAAAAATCAAAATCACACAAACTAAATATAAATAAATAAAATCAATCAGGCAAAAAATACCAAAACAAAACAAAAAATCAACAAAATAAACATTTGTCCTCTGTGGGCACTGTATGCACACGGTAAAAATATATACATGCAAGAAACACACTCATAAACTTATTTTTTTTAAATCAAGTAGCAGACTTCTCAAGCTCTTTATTGAATTTCAGTTTGTTCCCTAAAACAAAAATAAGTATCTCAAACCTGATTCAATGCTACCAATATAGTATATAACAAATAATTGCTGAAATGCTATTTTATATCTCTCATTAATTCAAGGCAGCAGTAGATAAATGAAAAGCCATGGTTGACTAAGCCTTGTAGAAATAATTAAACATAACAATAGTTTTCCTAATGTTGAAAAATAGCAATTACTTTAAATAATTATAAGATCTTAACTTTTATACTGGAAAAAGAAGGAGAATAATAATTAAATAGAATCTCAAAGAACCCCCAAATTTCATTAAGCAACCTACCTCAGGTTAAAAATAACTCAACCTCCCAGCAAAAATCTTATCATTTATGTAATTATTTCATAATTATCATTTCAATTTAGCCTAAAACCAGGCCTGAAATGTGGTTAGTGATGGAAGAATTATTTCTAATTTATATAAAAGGAAATTTGAATCTGATAAACTGAATAAAAGCACGTCTAAACCCCTTTGAAAATATAAAAGATGCAAAAAAGTCTTAAATAATTATGGACACACACATACACGCAAACTTAGGATGGGAAGACTGAGATTTGTAAAAGTACAATGATCCTCCAAATCAACCTTTAAATTCAAATTAAGTATAAAAAAAATTAACTTCAGTATGTTTTCCCCCAGAATTTGATGAACTCTTTCTAAGATTCACATTTAACATCAAGGGCTAAGACTAGATCATAATGCTACAAAGGCTCAAAAGATCAAGATTTACTATAAATCTCACACAATTATCTGTTAATTGGGGTAGCATTTTATGCAAATGAATATTGAAAGATAAATAAAATAAAACTACCAACCTGGGATAAGACCCACACTTATATCAAATTTTAACTGAGAAAATCATCACAAAAATAAAGGAAGAAAAGACAGATTATTCAGCAAATAGTTCAGAGCCAATCAGCCATACATATGAAACCATATTCTCTGTTGTTAGGAATGCAAACCAGTGTAAGCACTATGGAAATCACTGTGGAGAATTCTCAAAAAGCTAAAAACAAATCCACCATATGACTCAGCTATATCATTCCTTAGAATATGCCCAATGGACTCCACTTGATATCCTCCTACTCCACAGGTCCTTGCTCACCCTTGTTCATGGCTGCTCTATTCATAATAACTAGGAAATGGAAAAAAAAAACTGAATACCTTTCAACCAGTGAGTAGATAAAGAAAAGGTGGTACATATACACTATGGAATACTACTTAGCTGCAAAGAAAAATGAAGTCGAGAACACTGGAGGTAAATGAATGGAATTAGAAAAGATGATATTGAGTGAAGTAATCCAGACCCAGAGAGAAGACATCACATGTTCTTTCTCATTGGAGGTTCCTAACTCCATCTTCATATGTGAGTACATAGCAGAAACAGGAAAATAAAACGGGACCATTATTAGGACTGGGGATTTGGAGGACAAATGATAGGGAAATAGCAAGGTATCAGTGATCTGATCAGGGAAATAAGGGGGGCTCTTTAGGAAGAGGAAAGGAGGTAAATACAAGAATAAGGAAGGAAGAGGATAAAAATGACAATAAGGATGTTTGAAAAAGCCACAAGAAGTAATACTATTAACTGTTTACACACCAAAACCCCTATATTGCACACAGTTTTGTGTATAAGTATACATATATAGTTTCAATGAACTTTTATCATCTCGGCTGACAATACTCCCTCCAAGAAGCAAAGACCACCTAACAAAAAACCCAATACCATACATAAAAAATGCCTCTTTTTTGTTGTTGGCAAGTTTTGCCTGAGGGACTTCCAAAACATACAGCCTATTACGATTGTCCTTTGTTGGTCTCAGAGGTGGAAGGTAAGTCCCATTGCTGAAGATACCATGTACTTCAGAAACAAGAACCAGCGACCCCTAAGATGTATCAGACCTGAAAGCTTCCTTCCTGAGGACTAGCTTTCATAGTAGCAGAAGAAATTCTTCCAAAGGAGGGAGGCAACCAACAATCTCACCCAGCTGTGATGCCTACGAACCACATCAAAAACTATCATGGCATGATAAAACTAAGGATTCAGTAGTGGCACACATACCTTGGGAATAGCCAAAAGCTCTCTAATTGGACTTAAGACATCCTCAACAAGAAGGAATCTATGACTGATACTGGAAACCTAGCTAACTACTCTGTTTGTGAAATCATGGATATTGGGAAGAATTTACAACCACCACTATACTAAACCAGCATGATCTATAACAAAAATCTATGAACATGTGTCCTTATACCCACAGATAAGTGTAGCCCCCACCCCTCAACAAGGAAACTTCTCTTTGCAACAGACAGAGACCATTGCAAAAAACCACAACCAATCAAAATGCAGAGTCATGGAGCCTAGTCCCAATGGATGCATCTACTCGATAACTCCTTCACCTAAGATTCAGGTACACTGTGGGAGAAGGGACAGAAGAATTGTTAAGTATTGTAAGAATTGTAAGAATGGAATTCCCTGTGAGACTATGGCTCATAAGAATATCAGAGCTGAACCATAAAGTCTCAACAATATGACTGCCTAATTATTAGCTGAACAAGGACAACAGCAATAGATATGCCAAAGTGTATGGGGGAAGTCCACAAGGCCTTCATACTATGCAAAAAAAAAAAACAACTGGGGGCAACTAAAGAAAGCTGAGAATGGGAGAAATAGTCTTCCCTGGGAAAGAGCACAACAATTGATTATACACACAAGTACCACTATACAGACTGAGCAGGTTATATGTAAGAATATATATGTACATACATATATGTGTGAAATAACAACTAATGAAAAAAGAGGCCACAAATTTGAAAAAGAGCAAGGTGGGGGTAAGTGGGGAGAGGTCTGAAGGGAGGAAAGGGAAGGAAGAAATGTAATTATGTTATTATCTCAAAAATAAAGACTGAAAAAATAAAAGAATATTGTTCCTTCAGTTTAGACAGAAAAATTAACCTCAGTGGAAAAGTCTTAATGTGAAAGAAAAAGTGCTATTTCAAAACATATTAGTAGATTTATGATTGTGATGAGAGGATGCATTTCTTAAAGTAAAAAAAAGAAGCAGGAATGAAAAAGCCAACTGAATTATATTATAATAACACTAACACTAACAAAAATCCTCCTATTCTAGTGAATAAGCAAAGGATAGAATAAAGTGTGCATTCATGAACTGTAAATGCCAGCAAAGTCAGCAAATGTATATTCCTAGTTTCAATTCAGATGCACTTGGAGTTCTGTTCTTACTGTTTGTAAGAATCCTGGCCAGTAAGAAAGAAGAAAGATGAGATAGAAATGGCAATGAAAATGGAGGTAGAGAAAGGGATGAAGCTGGGGTGGTGTGGTGCTTTGAAGGAGAACTGTATTTGTTTGACATATTCTAAAGTGCATTGACTACTGGGATAGAACAATTTTGTAACATGAAACATTGTTTCTCTTTCTTTATAGCTTAATATCCTTTCTAATGAAAGTTTCTGAACTTTATTCATTTGGCAGACTCCATGAAGTGGTTGTGATTAAAAATGCAATTATTCTCCATAGATAGAATATACACTAAGGAGAATCCACAGAATTTTTCTTCTTGTTAAAACTTCATCTATGTTTCATAATAAGGTATGATGTCTGATATGAGTTCACAAACTTATTTTCTTTGGTATTTTAAGTGAATACCTTATTAATGGTAATTTTATATGTCATAAGTTTATGAACACACTTTTTCCTTACAAATACGTTATATGAGAGCTATGTCATTGCTTTTTCAACATAACTTTGGTGAAAAACTATAATACTATTAATCTGATGAGGAGAAAAAGTGTAATTTAATAAAATATCTGTGAATAACTTTTTCAATTAAATGGCTTTTAAATTATTTTTTAAGATTCTAGCTTTCCATGACAACTATATTTTCTATACCCATTGATTATACAAGATAAAAGGAGAACAGGAATTAATAATATCAAGGAAAGCACTTGGTATCTCAACAAGGAAGTAAGGGAATTAAGTTTAAAAATAATGTTTTAGACTGAAATTTAAGTTAGCAATTTCAACTCCATTGCAAAAATAAGTAACTTCTGGTATAAATAGTCAGTGGGTTACATACATTCACAAATATTACAAAGTTCTGCAGTTTCTGGATGAGTGTTAGATCAAAAATTTTTGTTAGATGTAATTTGATACTATAATTTTATTAAACTCTAGTGATACAAAAATGAAATGTGTGTGACGTGTATTTTATATTCAATAAGAAAAGAAAACAAGTCTTTGTCCTCATAATAATTATAATTACTTGGCTTTATTTCATTCATTTCCTGCTTTATTGGAAATGAAAGTTTCTTCTTGTAATGAAGAAACAAAGACTCCCAGTAATCAACTCGATAAGTAGTTCACAAGTTAAACATCAAGCAGGAGCCACAAAGCAAGAAATAAATCCTTCAATTTCTTCTCTCATATTGAGTTTTTTTTAAATCAACTTGTAAAGCAAAAGGTTTACTCTAAAGTTTATCATTTTCTGAAGTTTTGAGTGAAGTTGTCCGTTCATTTTAGACTGGTAGACATAGCCAATAGTAAGGAATCTCTTTAAAGCTATTTTAAAAATCAATAAGATTTTGTCTACTCAAAAAGGTCACACTAATCAAACATAAGAAAAAGTCTTGATTAGGGAGTTAGTCACTTTTTGCTGAGAACAGAAAGTTGAGAACTAATTTGCTGTGACAAGATTCATGAGCTCAAAAACCACTATTTCTGGCTCAGTTTGTAAAAGGAATAGAAACTTTGAAATAATACCTTGAAAATTTTGTTTGTAAAAACCTTTATAATAATATAAAGCAATCATTCTAATAATATTGTTGAAATTCAGGAATTACCCTCCATTTTGACTATAAAGCAAAAACATTTAACATATGATTATCTTATGAAACAGGAAAATATTTAGAAATAAAATAGCTGTATAATAGCCTTGCATGCAAGGAGATACTTAAACCCACATGGCATTTATTTTATGAGTCATGCAACATTAGTTATAATTAAGCAATCATTTCAATGATAAGTAGACTCATGACTGAGAATAACAAAGCAAAATAAATGGAAAACATTGGAAAGCCAATTGAGAAATCATTAAATGAAAATAAAACTGTGTCTTGCAACTAAAAACTCTGGTTACATCAGGGAAGAAGGACTAGGCACATAGCTAGACTTTCAAATGTAAAATTTTCATTGTATATCATTTTATAAGGTTTGAATTGTGCTCTATGAAAAATCCTTACATATTAAAATATGGATTTTATGAAGGCAATTTGATGTACAAATATATAAATACTATGATTCAATATATACAAAAATATTTGCCTTTTCTCTTCAAACTTAAAACTGTTAATCTACTTTATGACAGTCACTTTTACTTATCAAGGTAAGAATACAGGGCAATAGGCTGAAGGAAGATAGAATAATAATAGCCAAATATAGAGGAAGTATTTCTGTGAACTGTTCAGCCACTAGTGGGGGACTAACACCATAGCTCTTTCCTTCAAGACTCAAGGACCATCTTGGAGTAAGGAGAGGAAAGATCGTAAGAGCCAGTGTTCTGGGAGAACTGAGGTAGAAGAGTGTTTTCTTGATGTGGCAAGACTATTGAACTTCTGAACTTACAGCGGCTGTGGTTGTCTGCACAAGTTGGTCAACATGTCAGCTTGGAGGATGGAGGAGTCCCCAATCCTAGCTGAAAAACTGTTGGTAGTTGCTAGCTTTTGGGGGAGACTCAGTTTTCTTTAAGGATGTGTCCACTGGCCAGTCACCTATGCTCCAGTGGATGGCCCTGTACCTAGGAATAGATGGGCAGCACTAATTGGAATCAGTAGGCTATAAAAAGTAAATAAAAAGAATACACAAACTTGGTGGAAATTGAGGGTGGATCTGAAGTTGATCTCAGGTTAGGAGGAGGTAGAGGGAGGAGTGGAGGTGAATGTGATCAAAATACATTGTATTGAACACATGAAATTCTTGAAGCATTAATAAAAAAATCAAAAAGTGTAGCTGAAGTTTTCCTGTGTCCCACCTGGTCCACAGCCACTCACAAATATAGAATAGATAGAATATTTTCTTTAATTTTGCCAAATACAAATGGACTAGTATTGTAACTGTAATTTTTGCTTGATAACTGTTTGTTATATGTAATTTTACTATGTTAAAGTTAAAACCTTCCTTTTTAATTAAACATAAAAGGGGAAATGCTGTGCGATAATGCTTTTGTATACTGGTTTAATAAAGTACTGATTGGCCAGTAGGAAGGCAGGAAGTATAGGTGGGATAAGCAGATAAGGAAAATTCTAGGAAAAGGAAGGCTGAGTGAGAAGACGACAGCCTGCCGATCAGGGAGCAGCATGTAATGGCACACAGGTAAAGCCACAGAACACATGGTGACATATAGATTAACAGAAATGGGATGCATTTAAGTGTAAGAGATAGTCCATAGTAAGCCTGAGCTAATGGCCAAGCAGTTTTAATTAATATAAGCCTCAGTGTGTTTACTTGGGTCTGAGCAGCTATAGACCATGTGGGACACAGGAAAACATCCAGCTATAAAATAGAACATGAGACTACAGTCTGAATGGAGATATTACAGCAATTAAAGGAATACTTTTAGAATTAGAACCATAATGGTAAGACTTTTCAACTCATAACATAGTTTTGTGTTCCTCTCCCTGTTTACTGTGGCTCTTTGCTAGGCACTAAAGAAGTACAGTGGGTAATACAAACCTATATCTTTGCAATTCTAAAGTTTCAGGTCAAGTGAGGAAGATAGATATCAAGTACATAGTTTTCGACCTACATGAGATTGTAATTATAATGGAGAGGAACAAGAATAACTTCATAGAACATTCTAAAAACAGGAAAGAGCATGTCTGAACAATTTACTTGGGGAAAGTGGATGTGTGTTAAACCATGCATGGAGCTTAGTAAGAATGAAGGTAAGTAGACAAAGAGATTAGGGGAGACAAGTTATGTGAGACTTTATGTCCAGTATCAAGAATTTGGACTTTTATCTAGCTATGGTGGTATATGCCTTTAATCCCAGCACCTGGGAAGCAGAAACAGGAGGATCTGTATGATGTTGAGGTAAGGCCAATCTGGTACATAGCAATTTTTAAGCCAGCCACATCTATATATTGAGATACTACCTATCTCTAAAGAAGTTTTTGGTGTTTTATTCCAACTGCAATGGAAAGCCATAGAAAGGGTATTAAAAAGGTGATGCCATGGGCCATATTAAATTCTATAAAGGTCATTGTGGCTGTTCATAGCCAAATTTATTAGAGAGAGCAAGTGTGGATGTGTAAGAACAATTAAAAACCAGCTTCAACATCCCTAATGAGATGCTGACAATAGCTAATGTGTTCATTATAGCTGTGAAGGAGATTAGTGAGCAAGTTTGGAATATATTGAGGAAGTACTGCCAATAGAACTCAGCAATTCATTAGATGTAATGGGTCAAATGTGCATTCTGTTCTATTGGTTTCAGAATTGGTAATTATAAGGAAGGCTTGAAAATCCCTTTATTTAACCATCTAGATTGTATACAGAACATTAAACCAATTTCTTTTTACACCACACTGACACACACACACACATACACAGACACATACACACAGACACGGACACAGACACACACAGACACACAGAACCAGACACACACACACACACACACACACACACACACACACACCCCACACACACATACATGCAGGCACATTTTGCCCAAAGAAAGCATAGTGGCAAAGTCTTATATTATCTGAGGAATACTTTTTAAGACAAAATTAAAGTATTAATAAGCAAATATGGATGCCTTGTTCTTTTACCTTTAATAATTTGTATAGTTCAATGTACATCAGGATATAAATTACAGGTAATTAAACCTTTGAAACTGAATTTATTTATTTTTAAATAAGCAATCATGCTATATTATAGCTTGAGATCTGGCTAGAACTGTTTTCTCTCTACCTCACAGACAGGGCTAACATTTTACCATTGTGACTTGGTAGGTGCTTGTCCTTTATTCCCTTAAGAGCCTTGGTTTGGCTGCACAGTGATAGACAGACAGAAGCAGGTTGTTAAATATTTCAATTTTATGATAGTTTATGACAAAATCCTACAACAAAACCCAAGATAACAGAAGATTTGGAACAGGGTTTCATTAAGAGCTATTTTTATGTCTTTAGAAATCATGAGGTATCTACAGTTGAGGCATATGTAACATAAAATAATTTAACTTTTCATTTTATGTTTTAATTTCAATAATTTGTGATTATTCGGGTCCTATATACAAGTTAGTGAACTGCAAGTAACCATGAAAGTATTATCACTCCCTTATACATGTTGAATATAAGAGGTCATTGCTATTATTCTGTCTGCAAAAGATAGAAGGCCAGGGTGCAAGAAGTGAAAGCCATGACATAGAAAAGTTCCCAATGAGATACTCTGTTGCTTCTTCTTCAAAGAAATCCATGCTAATGAACTAAGTTGAGTAGCACCAGCTTTGGACAGAACACCAGAGTTCATGTGTGAAGGCTCACTGCCCTTTCAGGTAAGCCAACTTGGGCATGTCAGCACCTTTCTTGTTATGTACACTTGCTGATGAAATTGGGTTTATATTACTAGTCAGAACAATCTTACTGTGCTATTATGGACGGCAGATGAACACTTTCGAAAACACAGTTCTGGAGCATGACTTTTGACAGAAGACACGGAGTTAGCATTTTTTTTTTGACTCTAAAACATTTGATTTGGGATAAGAAGGTCGGATATTGTGCTAAAATTGTGTTATTTAGTTCTATTACTGTACTTAAATTCTCTTCCTGAGATTTTACTAGATTTCTAGAGGCAAGGGTTTGTCAGTCCCAGTGGTGAGATCATTTTGCCTTGTAGAAGATGGCAGAGGATTACCTTTGTTTGCACAACTAGGGAGATAATATAGGCATTCAGCAGACAGAGGCAGAGATGCTAAGTATCCTACTGTATGATGCAACCTCTTACAACCAAGAATCATTTAGGCCAAAATGTCAATAATTGAAAGTTTAAGCAATTGTCATCTAAGACATCTTTTATCTTTAAAAATTTTATAATCCTTAAAGGAAGACACCCAATAAGTTATTCAAGGTAATACAGGATATTCTTAAATTTGCTAAAATAAATTTTATTTGAATTATAAAAAAAAAAAAATTCATCTACCATGAAATTTTCTTTGAATGCAGTGATTATGGTTTAGCAATAAGAGAGGACCTCCATCACATTGGCCTGTGAGCATGTCTATGGGACATTATTTAATTTGTCATTGATAAAGGTTAGCCTAGGTCATTATGGACAGGGTCACCTCTGGACAGATAGTACTGGTTCGCACAACAAAAAGTAACTAAAAGCTAGCCTGGAGGTAAGTCAGTAAGCACAGTTCTTCCACCATCATGCCTTCTGATTATGGCCTTGAGTTCCTGCCCTGACTTCCCTTGACTTTGGACTGGAACCTACAATGTGAAATAAACCCTATGCTACCCAGGTTGCTTATAGCCATGATGTTTATCAAAGCAATAGAAAGCAAATGCTGAAAGTCAAACTTCTCAGGTTTGTCCCATAGGCACAAATAACAGTGTAACATTGGGAAACCTCTCTATGAGTCAAACTTCTCTTATGTAAAATGTAATTATAATCAATTTTGTGTTTTAAATGAATCATTCAAAAAAAGTCTCAGTGTGATTTCTGGCACACAAGTGGCGCTAAGTCAATATTAGTTATTGCCATAGATTGTCCAGGAGTGAATTTTGATTAATTTTATTCCAAAGGATTTATTTACTCTAGCCATTCAGATTTATTGCTACACATAGGTTTTTGCTGATACCACTTTTTGTAATGGTGTATACTCTTCCACCTGGATAAATTATCCTCAACATTGAGTCTCAAACTCAGTGGTCCCTGAAGGAGCTCTGTCCATTTCTGAAACAAATATATAACCAACCGTTCACAGTGCTGTGTCCCTAAAGACATCTATTCATACCATAATTTAAAAGTCTCTATCCACAGCCACCTGCTATAGCCTGAAAGTTGGTCCCATCAAAATTTCTTTCTTGAAATCTTAATGTCAAAGCTGTAGTATGAGGAAGTAAGCCTTTGAGAAGTGATTGGGTCATGCTGCCAGAGCTGTCATGAAAGGGAATATTGTCCACATAAAAGAGGCCCAGAAGAGAGCCATCTTTACTGTGTGAAGTCATATCAAGAAGGGCAGTCTATGTATCAGAAACTGGGCTGCTGCTAGATTACTGACCAATGCCTTAATCTAGGATTTGTCAGCCTTCAGGACTATAAGAAATAAAAGAAATAAACTATTTACAAGCCATACTACTTACTACAATTTATTACAGCCTTCTGAATGGACTAGGGTACCATCATACTATACTATCATTCATATGTTCATAAACATATGCACAAATGGGCGCACACAGTAGCCTTTGCAGCTGAAATGACATGCTGCCCTGAATGATATCTGTATGTATGTCACATTCACACTGAGTCCTCTGTAAATCTGTAAACTAGATCAAAACGAGGAAATCTCTTACTCCAGCAATAAAGAATAAAATCGAATTTGCAAGCTGAAATTAAATCTTTATAAATGGATGAGAACCTGAAGAGAAGAGAAGTCCCTTGTTTGACAGGATAAAATGATTGATGAAAAGCAGATCTCAGCAAGATCTATTTATAGCCAGTTCCAGGGTAGTCTTGTTTCAAGTGTAGAAAATGCCTGGGTTCTAAAGAATTAACACAATAGGTTCTATTTTCATTCTGATACTCATAACATATTAAAACTTTAAACAAAAATAACAGCTGTTTTTAATATGGTGTATGGGTTTTCTTGCAATGAAGAGAAAATATTCTAGATAGTGAGTTTTGCATATGAGTAATGCTGCTTGCCAAATCTTTACATTACATTAATAAGCTTAGTATCATACTAGACAGTTAAGATAAAATGTTAAGAAAATTGTTAGCTAAATAAGAATACTCAACAATAATTTCTATATAACAAGCACGGTTGACTTTATCCACCACGTAAAAAGTAAAGGAAAAAAATAATTTTTATACTTCTATGTTATGTGTATTTTAAAAAGTGACCAGTGACAAGACAGGATTTCAATTATTCATAGGATAATTAAAAATGACTGTCACTCACTCTATTAGTTATTTTTCTGTTACTATCATAAAATACTCTAAAAAAAGCAATTTAAGGAAAAATAATTTATTTTAGCCTGTGGTTCCAGAAGTAGAATCCCTAATGGTAGGGGGAACATTTTAAGAGGCTTTAGAGCAGGAAATGGAGAAACCACATATTCAAATGCAAATAGAAAACAGAGAGAGTGGAATATAAGTGAGTCAAGGCTGTAAACTCTCAAAGCCAACTCCTTTGGACATACTTCTAGCAAGGGTGCATCACTTTTTCAAATAGTGTTTCCAATACCTGAGCCTATTGTGGAAACTTCTCATTAATACACCACACACACTTGTTATCCATAGCATGTCAGAAATAGCAAGCATGGCAGGTTCAGTTTAATTTACAATGGTGTCAGATTAGCAAATAGAGTCTTATAATTGTTGCTTAAATTCAATGAAGACTTATTGACAGTTTATTTTTCTTCCAGCATTTTATAAGCTAGGAACCAGTTTCCTAATATCAAAAGCAGATTATTATGTACCAAAGGTAGATTTAACATAAATATAAAGATTTATTTCTCTTCCAAAGATATATGGGCATATGAATGAAGAAATACTTCATTAGGCATGAACCCATAATAAAAGGGAAAACAAGGCAGTAAAAAGAAAATAGAATATATAACCTAGAAATTATTATATGGTAACTCACTTAAAAGATTTGAATGGGGATCCTAGCTTTTAATGTTTATATGCATGTATAGTGTATGAAACTAGGAAAAGGACCACAAAAGGCACAAAGGTGTTGAGGAAGGAGACTGTAATAGGACCCATGTGAAATGAAAGAGAAATGCTACTGGGGGTGGAAGGGTACAGCACAGAAAAGGGATGAGGTGGGAAGGAGAATCAGCAAGAAGAAAATTTTATTGAAATACCACAACGAAACATAATGTTTTGTATACTAATTAGCAATATTCTTACAAGCTAAAAATTCTGACCAAACAAACAAAATAAACAAACGAACAAACAAACAAAACAAAACAACCAAAACCAAAACCCCAAATCACCTGAACCTTGATCCTTCAAAGATTGATGGAAAGAAGCAACTGGATTATTATAGTATAACTCCTGAAAGGCTCAAGAATTGATGAGAGCAGTTGTCTGTGGAGGGTGGAGTGGAAGCAAGAGGAATGGAACACTTAAGAATAGTTGGCTATTAGTTCCCTTTTCTCTTTTGGCAGAGGCTATTCATTTATTTTCTGTACAGGCTGAATGAGCCTCTGCAATACAAGACATGCAGTGAAGCTGACAATACATTTTTATGCTACATGTAGAATTCTTCACATTGCTCAGATGCAGTCTGGAAGAAGAGAAGAGGACCATTCTTTGTGAATCTGATCAATACAAGATCAAAGACAGCAAAGACACTTACAGGAAAGGTTTTCCCAAACTAACCAGAAAAACAAACTATGATGCCTATAGCCAATAGACTGTGAAAAGCTGCCAAGCACCTTTTAAAATATTTTACACTTAATGTTGAGCAATTAAGGGCAACTAAAAAATGTGAGAAGCCTTGAATTTGAGCAGGACTTAAATATGTATCCAAACAATAATGGAAGCTTGAGGAACCAATTGTTATAACACGAAAAAGAAACTTCCCCAAACAAAGCAAAACAAAAAAAATATTAGTAAGAGGATTGGGAGAAAGTTAGGCCATGTGCCCCAAAGTAAAAGGTGACAGAGATGGAAAGTTAGTATACTTAATTGCTCAGCTTTAATTAGTGCTTCTGTATTCATAAGTGATGGATAGAGAACAGAAAGACAGGAAGTGCAGAACTGTGTAGCAGGAGTTTGAATTTGAAACAAAATCATATCTTCATTTATAATAATGGAAAATCATTGAAATGGAATATCAAATAAATTTTAATCAATACTAGAAAAACATTTATAGTTCAGGCAAGTTATTTTGAGACATAGAAGTAAACACTCAATGTTAGCTGCAAGTACTGCTTATAGTTATTTTGGAACATGGTATAAGGGTAGATGGGAAAACTATATTTTATGAATGACATCTTTCACAATAAGAGTCCAAACTAGATTCATATATAACTACTTTTTAAAATTATTTATTGATTTGTATTTTATGTACATTAGTATTTTGCCTGCATGAATGTTTGTGTGTGTGTCATATCCCCTGGAACAGGAGTCACAGACAGTTGTGAGTTGCCAGGTGGGTGCTGGAGATTGAACCCAGGTCCATTGAAAGAGCAGCCAGTATTCCTAACCACTGAACCATCTCTCCAGCTCCTCATTTATAACGGTTATTAACTTATTTTGTGTCACGTGAACTATCAGCAAAATAGAAAACACACATATTAATGACCATGTTGCATTCTCAAGTAAAAAAAAAATACAATCACATGCTTAATAGTATTCATTATCAAATATTTTATTTCAGTGTAGAATAAATAAAAGATATATTTGTAGTTTTCCTGAGAAGTAGAATATGATCAGTAACTGTTGTCCTAGATTCAGTTACTCTATGATACAAAATTTGGAAATACAGCCCTATGGGTACAACATAGTGAATATTAAAAGAAATATAAAATTGAGTTAATTACATTTAAATGGCTAGTATTTTCTCTGAGAAAGGCTCTAAGGTTTCCATTTAGCAAGCCCTTTAAGAAGCAACATGTTAAATTTGTTAGAGATACTGAACTAGTATCTTTATTTTTAAGAGAAGATCATTTGGGGGTTAGGGAGATGGCTTAGTGGGATGGGCTATGAGTTAGGATCCTGAGCACAGTAAAAGTTCAGGCATGGATGCATGCAATTGCAATCAGAATTCTGGGTGGATACAACAGAGAAAGGTTACTGGGGCTTGATGTGCATCTAGTTCAGCAGATGAACACTAGTTTCAGTGAAAGGCCATCTCTCAAGGTATTAAGGTGGAGAACAGAAGACAAATGATGATCTTTTCTGACATCTGCACACACATACATAATAAATACACACACACACACACACACACACACACACACACACACACACACACTGTAAGAATGATAAGTGGCACTGGTTACCAGTGCTGCTTACTGTGTGGAAAGGTCATGATAAACCCCAGTATCAGTATCAGAGCTTTATTAGGAGAAAGAGGGCTATGGGGGAACAAGAGAACCAGGCCTGGGTAAGGAGCACATGCAGAAAGAGAGAGAGAGAAAGATGTGGGGGGGGGGGGGGTTAAGAACAGAACAGAGAGAGAGAATGGATCTGAGTCACTGCTCTTTAAGGCACAGGTGTGCTTCTGGAGCTATGCCATGCATGCCCAGATTGTGTGACCACACTGTGCGGCTGTAATCACCAGTGCACACTGATGACATAAAATGCAAAACCCCTTGTCTATCTCCTGAACTGCACATGTGCGTTCATGCAGCTGAAGCAGAGCAGAATCCCAACACACACACACACACACACACACACACACACACACACACACACACACACACACACACACAATCAATGACAAATTGATGACTTTATGCTTATTTACTTATTTGTTTATTCAAATATTTCAACTGATTCACAAGTCCTAAATGTCTTGGAATTACTGACATTCAACAGAATTTACTTTATCTTTTTATGAGGAGAACCCACATTACTCTTTACTTCCTGAATATATTGAGCAAACCCCTAAAATCCCACACCCATGGACAAATACAATGCCCTTTTGTTTCAAATCACATTTGGTCACTTGATGACCAAAATAGCAGGATGAAATTCACTTAAATGAGCTGGAAAATAGAAGTTCCTCAAACACTCAGGAATCAACATAGCGTGGGAAGACAGACGAGGGAGGGGAAAAAAAAAAACAAGAGAAACTCTAACATTTGCAAGCCAGTCCCAAGTATTTAAATATATACAGTTCCAGATAATTACCAAATATCTGTCTATTTTCATGAAATAACTGAAAATGTTTGACTCAATTAACTTTTACTATTTTCTTATATAATATCCATTCTTTAAAATTTTGGTTATATTCTTTGTAGTTACTAAATAGTGTCTTCTTTTCTTGGGAAGTCTGAAAAGAAAATGAAACATAGAAAAAAGGCATACTCTCTGGTAGTACATTACCATAATATGATATATTATGAATGAGTACTTTTGAATGTCTGTAAACTCATCTCTGAAAATAATCAGGAGAATTTTAATGAGATTGTAAAATTATGTTTACAAATAAATAACATAAAAATGAAAACATTTGGAAGCTTGTAAGACTATGTGTGTAAAATGAATGAAAAAATTTTCTAAATAAAAAAGGACTATAAAATGAATTGATATGGTTATAGTCTAAAAAGACTCTTAAAAAGCTTTTGTTCTTAGGGGCACATTAGTAAATGTTTTAAAAAATCCATTAAATATGTGGAGGGAACAATATAATTTCAGAAACACTGAAACCTGTGGTAGTTTGAATGAGAATGGCTCATATATTTGAGTGCTTGTTCCATAGTTGGTGGAACTGTTTGGGAAGGATTAAGAAGTGTGACTTTGTTGAAGGACATGTGTTTCTATTGATAGGTTTTGAGATTTCAAAAGCCCATGTCATTCTCAGCTCTCTCTCTCTCTCTCTCTCTCTCTCTCTCTCTCTCTCTCTCTCTCTCTCTCTCTCTCTCTGTTTCTGTGGTGTGTGTGTGTGTGTGTGTGTGTGTGTGTGTGTGTGTGTGTGTGTGTGTGTGTGTGTGACATGCTTATGGACCAGAATGTAAGCTCTCACCCACCACTGTAGTGTTATGCCTCCCTGCTGTCATTCTCCCTTCCATGATGGTCATAGGACCATGAGGCCCCCAAATAAATACTTTCTTTTATAAAAGTTGCCTTGGTCAAGATGTCTATTCATGGAAATAGAAAAGTAACTAAGATAGAACCCAAACCTCATCAATAACTCACTGAAGATAATCTATCGGTTTGTTACTCCAGGAGGAAGTATAACACATCTTTTCTTAAAGAAGAAAACAAACACTCAGAAATTAGTAAACTCTATCTTATTTAATTATTCTGATAATAATTGAGACAGAAAAAGAAAATAACTTATCTATAACACAAATAAGTATGTGATTTCCTGCATTACTTCTGTAAAAGCATCACTGAAACACACACACACACACACACACACACACACACACACACACACAAACACAGAGAGAGAGAGAGAGAGAGAGAGAGAGAGAGAGAGAGAGAGACAGAGACAGAGAGACAGAGAGACAGAGAGACAGAGAGACAGAGAGACAGAGATTGAGGGATAGAGAGACAGAAAGACATACAGATTAAACAGACAGGCAGACAAACACACAGACAGAGACAGAGAACCCTGATAAACGATGAATAACAATTCACTGCTCACTTACCTTGTGGATTTTAAGAATAAGTTTTTATAAATGTAGGAGAATATGTAAAAGGTACTGTTCTTAGCTATCTTATTGTTGGGGATTTACTGTTAAAACAATTTAGATATTAGCAAATCATCCTCTTAGAATACCTGTAACAATTTGATTCAAATTAATATTATCTGAGAATTTATAATAGACTTTGGGATTTTTGACATTAACGCCCCAGAACCATTCAGAGATGGCAAAGCCTTTAAGTCTATATTTGTGAGCTCTAGAGTGGTAAAATAACAAATTTTGGTTGTGTTAAGCTATCCAATTTATAGAAACTTTCTATAGTAACCACAGGAAACAAAATACAAATAGCAAAATAACTTTTGAATAGGGCAAAAGATTCACATTCTTGTCGAATTCCCATGATGTTTGGAGAAGTGTCTTCTCTCTTCACTTCATCTGCCTCCTAATTCCTCAGTATAGTGTCATACAAGCTACCACTATGCAGGGTTGTCAGAGCCTTATTTAGAGCCACTATGTCTGAGTTGTAGAGTCTTCCTTCCTTAAAAATAACAATCCTACTAATAAAATAACCCACATGTGCATGTTAACTCCTTCATACACATAGAAAACATTCATAAAGCAAAAAGATTATGAAAATTACTAAGAAAACATCAGACTCATCTGATTAGAAGAGATAGATACTAAGATAGATGATGGACAGATAGATGGTAGATAGATAGATAGATAGATAGATAGATAGATAGATAGATAGATAGATGATAGACAGACATATAGAATAGTTGATTAGGGCTGAGGAGATAGCTCTGTAGCATTAACACTTTTACTAGACAAATTTTGAGGACTGGTATTTGTAGCCTCAGAACCCATTTACATGCTGGGTAGTATGTTGGTTTGATCATGAATGCCCTCCATAGTCTCTGATTAATTCTCAGTTGGTTGCCCTGTTTGGGGAGCTGTTGGAGATGTCCTTACTAGAAGAAGTGTGTCCCTGGGGGTGTGTTTTGAAAGTATAAAGATTTGCAGCCTTTTGAGATTGCTCTCTCTTGTTGCCTGCTTGTGGTTGAAGATGTGATTTCTCATTTGTTCCTGCTATTGTGACTAGTGTTTGCTGTCACACTTTTCTGCCATAATGGTGATAGAATCTCATTCCTTTGAAACTGTAAATCTCAAATAAACCCTTCTTTCTCTAAGTTGTGTTGGTCATGAGGTTTTATTATAGTAGTCAAAAAGTAACTAATATGGTAGCTATGCTCAGTTATCTGTAATCCTAGTGCTCTAGAGACGGAACAGGGGATCCATGGAGCAAGTTGGCTACCTAGACCAGCTGAGTCAGTGAGCTACAGGTTAAAGGAGACAATCTGACTTAGAAAATAAAGTGAACAGTGATCCAGCAAGATTCAACATTAACCTCTGGCCCAAATACACAGGCAGGCAGGCAGACAGACAGACAGACAGACACACACACACAGACACACACACACACACAAAAAAAACATGCACACGCAACACACACACACACACACACACACACACACACACTCTAGTATGCATACTTGTGCTTAAATATTTGAACATGCATGTGTGTATCATACATACAAATGTACTTAAATTCATATGCTATTTCAAAAGCTGACTGATTATCAAATTGAATACAAATTGTGTTCTGCATTTGAGGACTGAATTGATTATTATTCTAATGAGCATTGAGAATTATAGTTTAATCTCATATCTAGGAAATTATTCTTTCTTTCTTTTTTTTTTTTTTTTTTGGTTTTTTGAGTCAGGGTTTCTCTGTGTAGCTTTGGAGCCTTTCCTGGAACTCACTCTGTAGCCCAGGCTGGCCTCGAACTCACAAAGATCTTCCTGCCTCTGTCTCCCGAGTGCTGGGATTAAAGGTGTGCACTACTGCTGCCTGGCAAGGAAATTATTCTGACAGAACATAATAAAGTCAGTTTCCATTTTGATTTCAACATTATATTATTATGCTATAAGTACAAATATTTTGAATCTATTGGTCAATGACATTTAATTTGTGAATATGAGCCATTATTTTTACTTTTTTGCAGTTCTGGAAATAGAACCTAGGGCCCCATACATGTCAAGAAAACACTCTCCTACTAAGCTACAACCTCTGGTCATGCTTCCATCCTCATTTTCACAATTGATGGATGTTTCCTGATACAATGGAGCCTTGCACCTAGTAAATGTCATGGCATAGGAAAAATTGCAAATTACTTTCTTAGGTTAATGCAGCATACATTTACATAACAAAGCACTTCTATGTCTATGTGAAGCTTATCAAGTTCTTCACCATGAAGGTATATTTACAAGCCATGGATAAGGCATACTCTAAATGTCATAAAATATCACAAGTCCAATTTAACTTATCAGTTAACATTAATTTTGTTGCAACTGTTACAGGTTTTCTAAGTGGATAATTTACTAATGTCTACACAGTTTTTAAGTTTAGATGCTCAAACAATCATTAGCTGGCTTTAAATTACTTATCTATATATAGTCAGATAATTATATTTGGAAAGAAAATGGGCATCCTAAATTAACAAAGGCCATCTTTGTATATAGGGAATTAATAGTCACAGTAAATTGACAAGTCAATTATTAGTTTTATTTTGTCTATTTTAAGCAGGGAAATGAGAGCACTTGCTTTGTGCTTGCTGTTTAAGAAGGGCTTATAACTAGCTGCTTTTTAAGGAGGAAAAACTCTGATGAGCTGACTCTTCTATCAGCTTTTCTCACATTAACTTTTGCAGCTCACAAGACATTCTGTTCATGAACATTCTAAGTACTTCCATTTTCCTAAGTGCCTTGAAAAGAAATTTCATGCTTCAAGATCAGTGTAAGTAGGAAAGTGTCTGTTAAAATGTACTTGAGAGATCAGAAGTACAAAAAATTGGAGTAAGAAAATAGGAGGCAAAGATGAACAGAAGTAGATCCAAGAGACATGTAGCAGAATAGATGGGGTGTGAGTGCACAACAATCTGGGACACTGTTGATCTAAATGATTATGTCTCCTTATCGTTTTGACTTCAAAACCTAGTCACCAAAGTATTAGGAGGTGGAGCCATTGAAAAGTGATACAGTCATAAGGATGTGACCTCTGTAAATAGGATTAATTCCCTTATTATCAAGGTCCTGGAGTGCTGCAGTAAGTCCCTGAACACAAGAGGACACAGGCAGAAGGCTGTATCACTTGATGAAACAAGCTGCTCTCACCATGCCTGAAATCTGCTGGTGCCTTGATCTTAGACTTTCTAACATTCAGAATGGTAAAAAATAAATTTCTGATGTTTATGAATTCCCTGTATAAAGTACTTTGCTTTAGCAGCTCAGACTGGTTAAGATAGAAATGTTTCAAGGTCAAGTTGGTGTTCAACTGAATAATTTTTAGATGTTTTATCTGATGAGCAACAGAATCCATTAACAATGGAATAAAATAAAAATCAAAAGGATTGAGAATTTTTTTTTTTACTGTTACAATTTTGTCTTAGATTTCAGAGGGTGACTCACAATCGGCACTCAACACACAGAAAGGAAACAACAGTGAATGTTCAATTCTCTAGAAATGTCCGAAGAATTGGAGCATATAAACTTTAGACAGAGTCTGTAAAATGCAGGCGTTATATACACTGCAGGTTATGGATATGAGAAGACGAAATTCGTGTTACAGTAAGTTGTTGGAAAGACAAAATAACACAACACATAAAAATGCCTTGCAAATGTAAGATTCTCCAGGATCAATGAGAAATCAGGGTCACTAATCAAGAAAAGCTGCACCCACAGATGCTGATTAAAAAGCTCATTTAAATGATAATTGACATTCAATCAGGGCTGAAAGTGTAAAGGACAAAAAGTCATGGCTTCTTCTTGAGGAATAGGGAGTACAGGTACAAAGGTCAACTGAGATAATAATGTAACTTCCTTGTGAGGAGGAATCTGCCCATTTGTACCTTAATGTATGTACTTTATACAGTCCTAGGAATTGAACCTAGGAACTTGCTCATGTTAAACCACAAACAGCTTTCTTTTTATTTGAGAGAGAGTCTCACTAAATTACTCAGGCTAGACTGGAACTCACCCTGTAGCCTAGGTTGTCCTTAACCCTGTGGTTCTCCTGCTATCAACTCTAGGGCAGCAGGGATTACAGTCCTGTACTACTGGGTTTTGCTTGTCTGTCCGTCTGTCGGATGTCTACCTATTTCCTTATCTATCCAGTTTTAACCAGATCTTGTACCAGGTAGATACTTAATAACAAAGTAGCAAATGGGACTAGCAAAACAATTTATCATTCAGGGCACTGAGATTGTGATGTCTACCAGGCTACACTTTAAACTCAAGGTTCCAGTTAACTTTCTACCCTTGACCAGGTTCCTAGCTGACCTGTGAAATGTAACTGTTCTTTTAACCCCTATTTATTTTTCCAAAGTCAACCTATTGCTCTATTGTGACCTTCAATATCCAGCTGATCTTTCCTCCTCTGTCCAATCTGGACTTGATTTATTGCTAGGCTTCCCATAGCTGGACTCCTGAGCTTTTCCCTATCTGTCTCTCTCATCCATGAAGGAGAATCTTGAATCATTTCTTGAAATAAAATAAATCTAGCTGTTTTATTGTGTTTTACTCCATTGTTCCATAGTATACACTATTCTGTAGTATTCAGCTAGTGAAAAGAGTAAGGTATAAATGCTATTTTTTATTTATGAGCATTAAAACTCAGTGAATGAACTAGTCATTCACATGTTTCTCTGACTCATATATTGACTGGAGAATATGATAATATTCCAATTTGTTCAATAGACATTCCAAGCACAATATGGGAAAATGATACACAATGAGAGAGATGTTATAATGGGCACACACACACACACACACACACACACACACACACACACACACGCACATGCACACACGCACACATACACACACAGGAGAGGAGAGAGAGAGAGAAAGAGAGACAGAGACAGATAGAGACACACAAATGTATCTACATCTATCTATGTATTTATCTGTCTTATCTCTGTCTAGATATTTTGTATAGATAGATAGAAATATATATATATATATGGAGAGAGAGAGAGAGAGAGAGAGAGAGAGAGAGAGAGAGAGAGAGAGAGAGGCAGACAGAGGAGAGAGAGAGAGAATATGAAAGAGGGGGAGGTGTCTACTAGGGCTTGACAGGTAATGTTTAAGTCTGCCTAATGGGAACAGAAACAGGAGGGAAGGCATCACAGGGGTGGTACTGAGGTGTGTGTTAAAATGTGTGTGCACAAGAATGAGGAAGGCATAGAGGTATTGTGGTGGTTGGAATAGAAATGGCCCCCGTAGACTCATGTGCTTGAATGCTTGGTCTATAAGAAGTGGCACTATTAGAAGGTATGGCCTTGTTGGAGTAGGTGTGGCCTTGTTGGAGGAAGTGTATCACTATGGGGGCAGGCTTTGAAGTCTCATATGCTCAAGCCCAGGCTCAGTGGCACACAGTTCTTCTTCCTGATGCCTGCTGATCCAGATGTAGAACTCTAAGTTCCTTCTCTAGTACCATGTTTGTCTTTGGGCCACCATGTTTCCCACCATAATGATAATGGACTAAACCTCTGAACTATAAGCCAGCCCCAATTAAATGCTTTCCTTTAAAAGAGTTGCCATGGTCATGGTATCTCACAGAAATAAAATAAAATCCCAACTAAGACAGACATAGACTATGTAAGTTTATAGAATGGTGAAGGTCATGGTAAGGTTAGGAATGATTGACCAATGGTGTGAGCTAACAGGGCTGTCAAAGAAACTATGAAGATAAAAAAAATATGGTCTGATCCTGGAAGGTCTTGCTTTTATATTCTAGGCAGCAGGTAAACACACACTATTGACAGTAGAGAAATTGGTATTACTTCAATTTATAAAGAGGACTTTCTTATTAAATCAAACTGCAAATTTCACAAATTGACTCTTCAATTTTTGCTAAAATGGGCTAAATATCCAAAGGCCTACTATAAAGGATTTTTAATTTCTGTTGACCCAAGCCTTTAACCTGATTGTCAAAAGAGGAATGATGATCATATTAAGTTCATGAAAGCCACTACATAGAGGCTGGAACTGATAAGGTAAAGACACTTACTGGCTACTTTCTTGGTATGCCCTTCCAATGAAATTAGGTAATTCCATTTCTCAAGTAAAGGGATTCAGGAGCAACGCCATATCTATATAGAAATTTTGTAGAGTAAGGAAAGTACCAAGCAGACCTGGGGATACAGGCCTGTAATCTAGCTGACAGGCCAAGGCAGGAAAGGTGCAAATTCATGGCCTGCCTGGGTTACAGACAGCATTCAAAGAATTCTGTGTGTCTTACAGTCAATTGGTTTAATTTCTGAAATGTGTTTTTAAAATTACTTGTAAAAATGTCTCCTGGAATAGTTTATAGATGCTTCTACTTTTCTTAACAACTGTGTGGGAAGAAAATAATCATAACTGTATCTCTGTTGCCAGATTCCTAAAGAACATTTGATTGCTGGATTTTACCTCCAGGGTCCTTGTATCATCTGATGGAATGTTTCTCCCTTCATGATTAATTTCATTTTTTTCCCTAAGCCCCTTGGTTCTGAGAAGATAGATATTAGTTTTCTTATACACATTGCAGATCAATTTGTACCATGTTCCAATCTGCAGCATGATGGTAGATTCATACATGATGGTAGATTTACATTCTATGATAGTCTTTGTGAGTACTGCTGTTAGTTTACATTATTTTTAAGATAGCTCTACTGAGAACATGCATTTTCTTATATAAACACTGGATTTTCCAATAAAGGGATCATACTCTGACCACTAGACTAAAACTACCCATAGACGTGTTTTATTTAGCTCATATCCTGTTAAAATGAATTCTAAGTCCCTAATGTAGGACATATTTTCCCCAAAATCATTGTGGTCTCAGTCTTTCATCACAGTATTATACCTGACCTCATTTTACTCACTTATATAAAGTTGACTCTGATTCACACTCTGCCACTCCCGTATTACAGAAAATGTACTTTCTTCCACAAATTACAGTTGGCAACTAAGAGTATAATGTTTGGTTTGCAACTGAAATTAAGTTTAAGGTTAAGAAATAGCATACTACGAGCGTGTGTAGGTGGCAGTAGCAACGTGGGTCTTCCAGCT
The DNA here is from genome assembly GCF_007827085.1 of Peromyscus californicus insignis. Lineage (NCBI taxonomy): Eukaryota > Metazoa > Chordata > Mammalia > Rodentia > Cricetidae > Peromyscus > Peromyscus californicus. The sequence goes on from NW_026294391.1 coordinate 44,750,017, forward strand.
GTGGCTGTGGGGACCATGGCAGAGCACAGGACCCTAGCCTGAGGTGGTGGTGGTAAGCCCACCGCAGTTTGCTGTGACGTCATGAAGGGTGGCAGGGGAAGTGGCAAAAAAACCACCAGCAGGTTAGCTGGCTTCTTAGGAGCAGGAGGAGCGGGTTACTTGCAGGCTGACTTGGCCGGCATTCCGCTAACTGTCATGACCCCCCTGTCTCCATATTTAAATGTGGATCCACGCTATCTTGTTCAGGATACCAATGAATTCATTTTGCCAACTGGAGCTAACAAAATCCGAGGCAGATTTGAGCTAGCTTACTCTACCATTGGAGGATGTTGCATGACAGGGGCTGCAATTGGGGCAACGAATGGTCTTCGGTTAGGATTGAAGGAAACTCAGAGCATGGCCTGGTCCAAACCAAGAAACGTACAGATTTTGAATATGGTGACTAGGAAAGGGGCACTTTGGGCTAATATTCTAGGCTCCCTGGCTTTGCTCTATAGCGCATTTGGTGTTATCATTGACAAAACACGGGGTTCAGAAGATAACCTCAACACAGTAGCAGCGGGAACCATGACGGGAATGTATAAATGTACAGGTGGAGCCGGGCAGTGGTGGCGCACACCTTTAATCCCAGCACTAGGGAGGCAGAGGCAGGCAGATCTCTGTGAGTTTGAGTCCTGCCTGGGCTACAGAGTGAGTTCCAGGAAAGGCTCCAAAGCCACAGAGAGAAACCCTGTCTTGAAAAACCTAAAAAAATAAAAAATAATAAAATAATTTAAAAATAAAAAAAAATGTACAGGTGATCTTCTAGGAATAGCACGTGGTGGCCTGGCAGAATTGACACTCGCCAGTCTCTATGCATTGTATAATAACTGGGAGCACATGAATGGTTCGCTGCTCCAACAGTCACTCTGAAGATTTTTGCCACTTCAGGACTGGGGGATACTTCATAGTCATCCAGATTGATTGCTAAGTCAGTCTGGAGTTGCTTTCGCTCTTGTACTGACAGTTACTTTGGACAATTGGAGACTCTGATGTGCTGTGAGGAAGATCATGGATGGTTAGCCTGCACTGCACTGCACTGCTTGCCCTTAGTGAGTGGAAGCCAAACTCCTTGGTGGCTCACTGAGTATGTGCTCTCTTCTCCTTTGGAGATGATCTTGCACCCATTTTCTCTCCTACCCCCAAACTGGAAAATCACTTACTCTCCAAATTCAGGCCAGACTTATTTTCAACACTCTTATCACCATGTTTATCATTTAAAAATCTAAAACTACTGTCGCCCTTTTGTTCCAAACAAAGAGTGAAAATAGAACCCCTCCCCCCCCCAAAAAAAAGAAATAGCATACTGCACAGAACAGATAAATCAGAGGAGTGCAGGTCTGGATCTGAGACAAATGTACCACCAAGGATGGGGTGTATCAGTTGGAGAATAGCTGTCAATAGACTTCTTGCTTCGGAAACAGGAGTACATGACTTCCATTCCCAGAATTCACAGCAAAAATGAGCATGGTGGTGTTTTCTTTTTGTAATGCTAGTTCTGGGGGAGACAGATTCAAGGTAGAGATCATGGGCTCAGTGGTCAGCCAGCCTACCGTACTTGGTGAACTCCAAGCTAGTTTGATGTCCTGTCACAAATAAATGGTGGATGACACCTTGATAATAGCCCCTGAAGTTGTTCTGTGGCTCCCACACTTACACACATGCATGTGCATGCATTTGCATACACAGATACAAAAAGATAGAATGTCAGAATTTGTTGGTGGGAGAAGCAAAGGGCTTATAGTCTAAGAAAAGTAAAAATCACTCAAAATGAATCATATGCCTAGTTCTGTAGGTAAACTAATAAGATATAGATTAATCAAAGATGACAAGTATATCAGATACTAAATGTCAAAGAAAAGCTAGATCCTATGATAATTGTTGGTTCTTAACTTACCTTCTTCTGGTACAAGCCCTATACTCCTACATGTATGTACTTGCACAAAATATAGGCATACAGTAGTTAGCAAGCTTAGATCTTACTCCTGACACTATAGTAATTTGTCCAAAATTTCTACCTATAACCCAATCTAGGCCAGTCAGAGTTTCCCTCTCGGATTTCCATATCGAGTTAGACTTCTAAACCCATGTTTCCTCCTATTATGAAGTTAGCTAACATATTTTCTCTCCACATCAGTTTACCACCCTGAACAGTAATAGTCCACCTATATAAAAATGACTTTCTACAGAAATGGAAAAAGACAGAACATGCTAGCTACAGTGCTTCTTGTGATCTTCAATCCTCATGTTTTTAAATGATTTGCCACTTATGACCATGACAATGACTATGAAATATCAGAACCTGTCATACTTCAAATTTAAATTGCCCAGTAGAGCTGAGTAAAATCCTCCTGTTACCTCTTCCCTTAGATGCACCAAGTTACAAAGGCAAAGTTTACACACCAAACTATCTTCAGAACATCTAAGCAAATATGATAAGAGATCACAGTGCCTACTTTCAGTACAACAAAGTAGAAAACAATGCATTGTAAGAGGTTGGAAGGAATGATTTGTTCCTATCACTTCTAATCCAAGTCTAAGCAGCCAACCTTGGACTCCACTTTGGGAAAAGTGAAGGAAATTAAACTATCAGACTTTTACCTGATCAATATTCAATCTATCTCAGGAAAGTCTAGCACTGGGCAAAAGGAAAGGAAAGAAAAGGAAGGGAACGGGAAGAAGAAGAAGGGAGGGCAGAATAGAAGGGAAGGTTGGGGACAGATGGGAAGGGAGGAGAGAAGAAAAAAGGCAGAGGCAAAGCTAGCCAATGAAAGTCAGCCAATAGCCAGGCTGTGGTGGCACACGCCTTTAGACACAGCCCTGGGGAGGCAGAGGCAGGTAGATACCTGTGAGTTTGAGGCCAGCTTGGTCTGCAGAGTGAGTTCCAGCACAGCCAGGGCTACACAAAGAAACCATGTCTCAAAAAAAAAAGCCAATAACAAGATTTCTAAGTTAACCTTTTCTTGAAGTAGTTTTTTTTTTTTTTAGGTATAAATAAACTCTGTCTGTTCTCCTCCCTCTAGGAAATTGAGACATTGCCTTGCTCCTTTATTTCATTTTGAATACATAAAGAGCGACTGAAAGAACACCCTGTCCCATTTGCCCTGAAATCCACAGCAGCAGGAATCACTTTTGACTGAACATGCTCTCATATGCAGTCATTGATGTTCTCTGTGAGACAATCTCACCTGAAACTGAAATGCCTAATCAAATTTTTGCTTCTTTTATCTCCCAATACATAAGAATATCACTTCTACTCTCCAGCAGAAAGTCTTAATAAACATCTTTGGAGTGAAAACACATTACTCTTAGGAAATAAAAGTTTTTTTTAACAGACGTTATAAATAATCACACATAAAATAATGTTTTCATATACATACATTGAATAATATAGTATGTGGTGGATAATCCTGAAGGTAATATTATTACTATTTATAAAAGGTAGTAAATAATAATTAGAGTACCTAAAAATAATACAAATTTAGCGCAAATAATTTTAGTCAAAGTAGTACATTTTCCAGGAAGTATTTCAGGAAATCAATTAATTAAAAACCCATAAAGTTGCCAAGATAATGCCATTCTCATCTGAGAATGTATGTTCATCAAGACATTTGTTTTTTTTTCTTTTAGAAAGAGACAATAAAAATACATTCTGAACTTCTAAGCTATTTCACACTATTTCTTACTTAATATTTGTAGCAACAATGTCAGTTTTGCCTAGGACTGGGAGTATTCTGTTTCTGGCTTGATGTGCTCAATTTCATTGTGTTTTTTTTTTTAATCTTTTTCTGGAGAACAAGAAACCTTCCCTTGGTCTCTTCCTATTCAAAGAGCTGCCAATATTCTGTAATCACAATTCTTCAGCAGGCAAGTCCACAAAGGGCCTTCCGCTTCTGTTAAACTAGAAACCAAAAGAACATTCAGAAGGTGAAAATGTCTCTTGCTTTTTTGCTAGTTTGAGGAAGTAATTGGGCAGAAGTGGGAGGAAGAGGGGATGACTGAGTCCTTTAGAGTCTTGAACAACTTCTCAGCTTTCTCTCCTGCTCTCAAATGCAGTGGAGTTACCTTTTGATTTATTTCAAAACAGGTGGATTTTGAAAAATAAAAACTCTGCTAAGCTTTTAATTTTCTTTTTGTTATTGAGTTTGTTACTGTGCTTTATAAACTGATATATATTTCTCATATCTTATTTTGAAAAATCTCTAGTTTTTCTGATAGTGAATTGGAAAGATGCCTCTTTGAAAGATTTTGCTATGGGGTTTAGGTTTTAAAACCTTATGGTTATTCTACATATGGAAACATATGGCATGTTTAGGAGCATATGTTTAGGAAAATATTTGTGATAGTTTGTTCATAAAGCTGTAAGTTAAATAACAATGTATAAACTTTTATCTTCAAAAGAAAAACAAAGTTAAAGTGAGGTGGTTGCCACAATGGTATAATGAAAAGAGACATATATATTTGAGAAAAATAAAAAAACAAAATTTTCCTGTTAAGTAAGAGTAATATAAATATATTGGGACAATATGTCCAAATGTATTGTATGCATATATTGCAATCTCCTACTGAAACCCTTAACTTTGTACAAATAATAACAATATATGCTAGTAAAAAGGAAATAGAACTTTCATCAGAGTCATGACTATGGATAATGAACTGTATCATGGGTGGTCATTCTGGTGGTATGTATTTCAATAAAATAGAGGCAAGTAATAGAGCAGGATGGCCTGCAAAATATATTACATATGGAAACAGTGTATTTGTCCTGATTGAACATGAAATGTTATTATTTAAATATTATACTCTATAGTATCATTTTTCAATATTTTAATATCATTTTTCAATATTTTTAAAAATGAAATATCATTTATTATAAAGCTAATGAACGAATTTACTACTTTCTATTAGGAGGTAGAAAGTTCCCTTCTTTTTATACTGACAAACTAAAGGGAATCATTGGCGATGATGGGTGGATGGTCCTTTGTCCAGGACAATGGCACTTGCAGTTTCAAATTGATGAACCCCATCTTATGATAGTGTAAAAATCTGCATTACCACAGAGAGAAGTAATGAGCGTGATTATTCAATTACAAAAGGGTTCTCATATAAAATCATTCACCACAGAGTATCTTTAAATAGCATATTTCCCTTGTGAATATAAATCTTTCAGTGATCATTAGCTGCTTAAAAGAGACTGGGGGACAGAGACTCTTAAAATTGACATGTTAAGCCACTACTAATTAGAAATCAATCAAAAATGAAGGGAGCACTTCTTTGAAATTATGATGATTCAATTTACCCACAGATCTGCAGGAGCATACTTAGTTGGTAGAGTGAAGTTTGACTGGAATGCTAAGTGTTCTAACATTATACTGTAAAATACTGGTATCCCCTTTTCATAATCACATTCAAGCACAAGTTATTTTTCATGGAGAGTCTGCATATAATTTAGGAGTTCTCGTTTATTTAGCCAAAATTCAAGAGGAAATTTATGGATGAACATCTTTCTCTATACTCAAACTCTAAATGATGTGAGTCTTTTTATAGTCCTTTTTATGGACATCAGTCACATGGGGCATGCTCTTATTCTGAAATTTCTTTCGATATTCTACACCAGAATGTCCTTTGATGAGTTTATTCCTTATAAATTGGCATTTACTTTGCAAATACAGGAGCAGTTCTTGTTAACATTGTGCACTTGCTATATTTTTCTGTGCTAGTAAACTTCGATCATTAGGAGTGATTTAGAATGCTTCCTCATAGTGGTGTGGCTCACAGGAAAATAGTGTCTTTTCATTAAAATGGGCTTGACTAGCACAGGAAGAATGGTTTGATACTTTGTTTTGCAAAATTAGTCTCCTGATTCTGGTCTTAAAAAAATCCCCTGGAACTTCATTCCTTTAGAATCATAATTTTAAAAATGCTTCATTTTCATCTGGTTGGTCATTTACAAATTTTCATGGCACAGTGTCCATTAAACTCCAGACTAGCGAGCACATTGTTCTTTTATAACTACATACTTACTATATGTTAATCTATATTTTGACAGTTGTGGTGATTAAGAAACATGAAATCAAAATTAAATCTATAGGCATATTTAAGTATAACGATTAATATGCATGCATATTCTTAAAAGGAGAATGGAACTTAATTTTCTAAAATTGTATCCATCCTACAATGAAGCTTATATATGTTGCCATAGTATTGAGTTCTAGGAAGAATATAAGCATGATCAGACAAACACCAGTGTTCAAAGGGCACTTAGGAACTCTACTCATTGCTTGAGAATACTTATACTTCTAAAAGTAAACACTAATTAACGACTTAATATATGCCATGACATGGGCTAATCCTTTCTTGTGCTATCTGAATATGTACCCACAATTATTCTAAAGAGATACTACATTATTATAGTATCTAAATTTTAAAATTTGTTTATTCCTTGAAAATTAAATACATATATGCAATGTATCTTTGTCATTTCCATCTCTCATTTGCCTCTAGAAATTCTCCCAGGATCCCCCAAAGCTCTCTCTTGGCAGTGACACCCTGGGATGATGATCTTGGTGCTATACACAAAGCAGGTTGGGTAAGCCAAGAGGAGCAAGCTATGAGAAATAAGCCAGTAAGCATCATTTCTCCACAGGCGCTGTTTCAGTTCCTACCTCCAGGTTCCTACCCTGAATTCCTCAGTGATGGAGTGTGACCTGAGACTTATAAGAATAAATTAACCTTTTATTTTCCAAGTATCTTTTGGCCATAGTGTTTTATCATAGCAGTAGAAACCCTAAGACAAAAATAAAGATCAGGTTTAATGGCACAGTGTCCATTAAACTCCCTCTTATAAAATAAGACTAGTGAGCACGTTGTTCTTTTATAACTACATACTTATGTTAATCTATAATTTGACAGTTGTGGTGATTAAGAAACATGAAATCAAAATTAAATCTATAGGCATATATATATATATATAACAGAAGTATTGCTGTTACAGATCTGACCATATGAATTTGGGATGATTGTGGTGGCTTTTGAACTTTGAACTGGAAAATCTGTTGAGTGCTCAGAGCTCAGTGGGATATTCTGTGGGAACTTGGAAGATTTAAAAGTCCTGAGAGCAATGTAGATGATGGAAGCCTGGCTTGTGAAGTTTCAGATGGAAACAAAGACTATCAAGGGCCATTAGGCATTTTGAACTTAGAATCTGTGGTTCTGGCCAGCTGTAGTTATGATTAAGAAAGGACCAAATCTACTAAAGTAAAACCTTCGCTTTTATGTCTAACAATATTTATTTGAGAAAGTACAGTTACGCTAATGTACATGTCTTTGTTAAGTGTGAAAAACACATCAATTTTTATAAAAACTTAGAATTTGGATGGTTTTTTTTTTTTTTTTTTTTTGGTTTTTCGAGACAGGGTTTCTCTGTGTAGCTTTGCGCCTTTCCTGGAACTCGCTTTGGAGACCAGGCTGGCCTCGAACTCACAGAGATCCGCCTGGCTCTGCCTCCCGAGTGCTGGGATTAAAGGCGTGCGCCACCACCGCCGGATGTTGTTGTTTTTCCCCATAGAGAAAGAAAAGCAAAAACCCGGTCAGTGTTTCTACCTGTGGGAAGGAAGATCATACTGGCATCACTTTCATACTCTAGTAATACAATATATTTTTAAATCAACAGTATCCTAAGCCACTTTAAGATATGGACACCCAATTCAATACCTGCTTTACTTTTTAAAAAGGTATTGATATTAAATTTTTCCCAACCCTAGAAAGGAAAGAAGCAAGTTTTCCATGATCATTTTAGTAAAGTAGTAACTATACAGTCTGGCTGCTTTGTTTCAAGAGAATAGCAGCTATACGTACAGGCCTAAGAAACGTATATTTCAAACTATTTTTCACTCCATAATATTTTTCTATAGTGTTTTATTGCAATTAAAACTCAACTATGTATTTTTAATAAACACATTCCATATGCCATGTGCATTTAATAACATTTCTATACCATATAAATCATAGCAATAAAGTATATTTCAGTAATTAATTATATTAGCAACCCAGTAAACTGATATGTAATTTCCATGACAAAGAATTTTTCCTATAAGAATATTGACTGGGATCCATTATATATGTTTTGACCACTTTCCTTGAAATTTCTTAATGTTTAAAATTTTGTGCTCTATAATATGGTGAAATCAGGCAAAGAATGCCAATTTCCAGTGTGGTTTTAAAAATTTAGTCTATAGTTCAAATAGATAAGCATATATCTATATCTATATCTATATCTATATCTATATCTATATATATATATATATATATATATATAGAGAGAGAGAGAGAGAGAGAGAGAGAGAGATAGTGCATGTTTCCTTTTACGAAGGTTTATGTAGAAATCTGAGCTTCCATGTCAATTGCTTTCCTTTAGATATTAACATCTGGAAAAACCTAATTACATATGCCAAAATATTTGCATCTTAACAAAGTTAATATATGAGAAAAAGTTATTAAAGATAAACCAGAGCACATCTGGTGAGGATCTTCAGCTCAGGCTTCTCATCACATTGTTTTATAGGAATATTGGCGGTGTAGGACTTTTGTAGTTGTTAAATCTGAGTTGTGAATAAGATGTGCTACACTATGTCAAAGCTAAGTGGGATTTATACTCTTTGAATCTCTGGTAACAATCGAATATGCTATACTTTACTCTGGGAGCTTCTAAGAATGGCTGCTTGGCCATACAGTAAAGGCAGATTGCTGAATGACAGCGCTCAAGCCCAGCATGTCAATTGTGTCTGTGTTTTGATTCCTTGGACTGCACCAGTCTGAAGGAACTAAGTCGGATTTACTTCCTGGATTGACCTTCAGAGTTCTACAGTGTGTCTTCTGGGCCTTTTGCCCAATCATTCTCTGTCCATGTATTTGCTGATGTCTGAGTTATTTAGAAGAGACAACGATTTTTTTAAACATTTAGAAATAGCATGCAGATGCCACTTGAAGGAGAAATTCCAGGCTGTCATCACATATTGATTGCAATTCAAACCTATCATTTTATGTATTTTATATGAATTTCCTTAACATTTCATTACTTTTTCACTAAGTACTTTGGGTTTTAGTGCCTTTTGTTTTCTACAGTGAAAGAGTTCAAACGATCAATACCAGACATTTTTTATTTGAGAAAATGAAAAATTAGAATAGGACACAGAGGACATACAAAAGGAAAGATGGGCATGCCAAGTGAATGTGGAGATGAAAGGAAAATCTATGAATCACATAGCCACATAGCTGTATTTTATCTTATTATGTGTGTGTGTGTGTGTGTGTGTGTGTGTGTGTGTGTGTGTGTGTGTGAGAGAGAGAGAGAGAGAGAGAGAGAGAGAGAGAGAGAGAGAGAGAGAGAGAGAGAGAGAGAGAGAGAGTTAGTTTATGTGTTAAATGTGTGCAGTTGCTAGTGCAAATGTGATCTTGTGTAGAGGCCAGAAAAGGATGTCGAGTGTCCTGCTGTATCACTCTTAAACTTGTTCCACTGAGACAGGATCTGTCACAAAACCTTGCACTAAGCTGGCTTCCAGCAAGGTGCAATGACTCTCCTGTCGTCATCCCCTACCCACTGTACAGAAGTTTCCTGAACTTCTTTTAAGAGGGAGGATGGCACTTATAGAGATACTTTATCACTGATGCAGGCTACTCAATTCTGAATACCACTAAATGACATTCCACTGAGACCCCTTTCTTAGGATTTGAATGTCATATATTCAGACTATTGGAATGAATAGCTTTTCCTGACCAAGAAAAAAATAAAATTGAAATCTTTATACAAATGGTAAGTCTAAGTAGACATTTTAAAAACTGGTATTTTTAGGTGTCTGAGATCTTTTATTAATACTTTTTCAATTTTCACTTATTTTCTTTCAGACAGAGGTTTACCAAGTAGTCAAAGATGGTGTGGACTGTATTAGGTAGCCCAGTCATGCCTGGAACTCACAATCCTTCTGCTTCTACCTCGAGAGTGCCGAAATTTCAGGCATGCATCACTCATATCCCTTTTGGATCCACTATTCAACCATTAGCAGTGCTAGTAACATAGTTCTTTCAAATAAACTGTTACTCAAAGAATCAAGGATTTAGGCTACATTTCTCCATTTAGTGAATTATTCATCTTATGTGCTGAAAATAGGAATCAGTAAATATTGTGAAAATATTGTATAAAATAATCAAAACTCCAGATTGATACCTTTAATTCAATTGGTGTTTAAAGAAATCTCACTTTTTGAATCATTGTTAATAAAGGAGTTAGTACTTTGTGAAAAGGTATCTCCATGTTTCTTCAAGTGAAAACATAGAAAACATGCCACATTACACAAGACCTTTCCATCTCAGCTCGATATGGTTGGTTAGTCTTTATGATTTCTCTCAAGTAATATTAAAAACAACTTTACACATTATTCCATTTATGAAAGTTAAGAGGTAAAGACCAATTTGGGTCATTCCAAATTATGGATCATGAAAACAAAAACAAAAACCCAACAGGCGAGCATCAATCATAAAATTCACTTAATTATGTTGTCTAGAAAATACATATAATTAGAACCTTAAAATTTCATTTTGTTATATTCACTACAACTAACTGTTATTATAAACCCTCCTTCTTATTCCAAGAATTGTATATAACTTCTGAGAAACATGCATTTCTAGATGTTATCATAAGATATCATTAAGCATGGTCACGCATGAGAATTCATATTTCAAGATTTATTTCTAAACTAGTAATAAATTATAATAAACTAAATACACAATAACCCGAACAAAGAGTTAGATAAAATTTTAGTTTATTTATTTGCTTTATTTATGATATTGTTTTAATACTATCTATAGTCTCCCATCTCAAAATATCAATCATTGTATTACTTTTATGAACATAACATGAGTCCAGAAGGCTCAGATTTGCTATCAAAGCAGCATATTAACTTCCTTAACTGTATATACCATATATATGTGCATCCTTTAAGTTACTAAGCATAAACATTCCTACTATAAGAAATTCAGTGGTTCCCAAACCATTACCATATCTTTGTGCAGCATAATGTGTTTGTGTTATTAGTAAAGATCATCATGTCTTTAAGCTTTCTTTAGAAAATTGATACACATTATTTTTCCAAATTCAAGTTAGGAATTAATAGCTAAATGAACAACAAATTCTTTCCAGTTGTAAAAATTAAGTGCATTTTCATTCTTGAATTATTTATGTAAGAGTTCCTTAACAATATGAATATACAATTGAACTATATGTTTGAAAATCCTTTTTAACTTAATCACTACAAGTGAATACATTTCTACAGAAATTTGTTCTATGTCTGTCATCTACCTATTTCTCTTCATTGAACATTTGAAATAAAATAAAAATGCAATGAAAATAATATATTATATATATATATATATATAAAAATTAAGAGGAGATTTGATATAACTGTATATACCCAAATTAGGCAAAAATCTCATATTTCTTCCAAAATAAATATGTTACAATTCCAGTTTATATACAATTTCATATTTATGGCAAGTGTATTGTGTCTATAATTTCATGTCCAAGTCTACTAGTTTGTTTATCAAATGTGACTTGCTCATACTTTGTTAATATAATATGAAAAATGTAATTAGCATGTTACCACTTTCACTATATCTAACTACTATCATAAACTTCTTTGTTCTTGACCCAAGATGTTTCAAGTTTTACCCAATTTCTTAGAAATACATGTTTGCAGAATTTGTTGCAATGTGTATTTAAACATGACCACTCGTGAGAATTTAGCATTATACTTCTAAAATAGTAATATTCAGTACTAGAGCTCAAACCTCAGGCCCTGTAATGCTAAGCAAATACTCTATCACAGACATTTATATCTGGCTTGGATTAAATTTTTAACATTTTTTTATATTACTGACATTAATTTCGATGAACTTGCAACTTTTTCTCAATTTCAAAATTGTATTTTAATGTATTTTGGAGTATTATTCCTCACGTACTTCCATACTGTGTATTTTAAAACCAATTCAACCATTATACCTTGAGGCTAAAATATGCACAATAATATTAAAATCTTAAGCTTATCTATCTCCTTCCCAATATCCATTTAAATATTATATGTAGGGTTTGGTTCCAAAGGATGTATTGCAGGGAATGGTCTTTACAGTTTAGAATATAACATGCCTGTGATTTAGACTTATTTAGCTATTGAAATATATTGAGAAAAGGCATATTAAGTAGAAATGAAGAGTTACTCACCTAGTTGAGTCTCCTGAATTGTTAGTTTACTTTCTACAGGATACAGAAGCTTGGGTGGCTTATCAGTTAGAGGAGCTGAAAAACAACAAAAATAATAATACAGACACTTACAGTTATACTGCATGAACTGAAGGAAAGAACACAGTTAATTTTCTCAAACATTTATTAAAATAGTGTCAAAGCACTCTATCAAATAATGACTTCCGCTTTCAGGTAGTAACCTCAAGCAAATCGAAAAGATATTAGATTGTACAAGAGTAAAATATAACACAGGGTGATATTCACATGGCATTGTCAGTCACAGAATCAGGACTGATCAGTCCTTTAGAACTTGTGTCCATTTTTCTTCAATTTGTACTTTGCTTTTTGTTTTGAAGGAGCGTTTTAGACTTTGTACTGTGTGAAAGTTATATGAAATATATGTGACTGCCGGGCGGTGGTGGCGCACGCCTTTAATCCCAGCACTCGGGAGGCAGAGCCAGGCGGATCTCTGTGAGTTCGAGGCCAGCCTGGTCTCCAAAGCGAGTACCAGGAAAGGCGCAAAGCTACACAGAGAAACCCTGTCTCGAAAAACCAAAAAAAAAAAAAAAAAAAAAAAGAAATATATGTGACAAATACTATGATTTTTTGACATAGTATGATATAATTCTTGTTAATTCCATTCTTGTTTTCCATATGTTAATCATTTTGCTTCAAAATACATAATTTAGCAATTATTTCCTACATATATATTATCTAAATCAGGAGGCAATGTAGCATTAAATTTGTGTAAGTATAAAAATGAACTCCCACACATAGCAAATAGTTTTAGGCCTTATTTTCATCTTAGACCAAAAGCTTTACTATTACTATCTGTTACATTTTGTGGCATTTGTTGCTAATTTACATGCCATATTCTCTTTGAATTTAAGTTTCTACACATTTCTTTTCTGTGCTCTTGTCAATTTCAATTATAAGCCAATAAATCAAACCATTTGCTGTGAAGAAGCTCTCTATGGAGAGATGCTTCACACTCTATACTTCATTTCTTGCCAAACTAGATTCTCTGGACTATAAACAAATAGTTCTTTATGAAGCCTTCCTCTGACCCTGTCCAACTGAATTGCCCAGGTCCCTTGAAACTCGTCACTGTAACTTGTACTCTTCCGCAAGTACAGAAATGATCAATTAATGGTTGCTGAACTAAATGTTTGTGCTTCGAGGACTTTCTTTCTTCTTTGCCAGGAACACATTCCAGCTTGGTTGATAACTGGAAGGCTGGTCTAGGTAGAGCAGCCAGGACTTGGCTACATGCACTTATCAGCAGAGGATTCAAGAATTTAGGCTGCTTTAGAAGCTCGTCTCCATCTCTCTTTAACCAAAAAATGGTTACTGCAAAAAAAAAAAAAATGATGCACACCAAGTCAGAAAAACAGAGGTATTTTCAGAGTTTTTGATTCCTTCTGTTTATAACTAATTGAGCACAGTATTTATTCATCTTTATTACTATTTAGGTTCTGGAAATAAAGGTGTACAGAAAGTTTGGGTAATAGAATGAAATGTTGCATTAAAATTCTCAAAGATATGAATTTTCTCTGATTAACTTTAATGCTTTTATTTCACGCTTAAAATTATCTTAACATACTGTGGTGGTATATTGTGTCCCCAAAAATATTGTGCACCTTAATAGACTTATCTGGGGTCAGAGAACAGAACAGCCTCTAGATAGACATAGAGGCCAGAAAATGGTGGCACACACACCTTTAATCCTAGCATTCTGGAGGCAGAGAACCATCCAGATCTCTAAGAGTTCAAAGCCACACTGTAAAAAGCCAGGCATGGTGACACACACCTTTAATCCCAGGAAGTGATGGCAGGAAGCAGAAAGGTATATGAGACATGAAAACCAGGAACTAGAGCCTGGTTAAGCTTTTAGAATTTTGATCAGCAGTTCAGCTGAGATCCATTCGGATGAGACTTCCAGTGTGAGGAAATGAGATCAGCTGAGGATTTGGTGAGGTAAGGTTATCTGTGGCTGGTTTTGTTTCTCTGATCTTTCAGCGTTTATCCCAATACCTGGCACCAGGTTTGTTTTTATTAATAAGACTTTTTAAGATTCATGCTACAACAAACGTAATTCTCATGACAACTAAATAATCTGTTTATTTGCTGAATGTTGGCAAAATATGTCATTAATGGACTAACAAGTCACATTTCTTAAACTCTTCCATCAAATTATTATAGTAAACTTAAAAAATAATCATGTGCTCTATATGGTCCAGAGAATGAATTATGGTAGCTATTCTTTTGGTTTTGAATGAGTGAGCCTATTAAGTCTAGAGTAAGCCAAATTAAAAGAAGAAATAGTAGAGATAGATAAATGATACATAGATAGCCAAATAAGATAGGGAATTAGAGAGATGGTTACTCCTTTTCCAGAGGACCTGATCTTCAGGTGTCTCACAATAGTGTATGACTCCAGCTACAAAGAATCTGAGGCCTCCAGCCTCCTTGGACAGTCATATGTCTACGCCCCACATAATTAAAAATAATAAAAAATAAATCTTAGATAGCTAGTAAAATATCATCAACTTGGTACTCAAAATACCCAGTAGAAACTAAACGATGAAGTCCCCTTAAAGTAGTCAGCTGGAAGTCCCAATAGAGTCTTGAACAGTGCAGATTCCTTTCAGGAAAAGAACAAATAACAGGAAAAAGTGGCATTATCAAATGAGAGATACACAAATATCTATCAAAAATACGAAGGAGTCCCCTTTAACCTGAAGTTCCCAATAGAATCCTGGTTAGAGCAAAATGTCCCTCATATGAGGCTTCTGAGTAAAAGAACACAGACAAAGATGATATCATTTATTTGGTGCTCACAATATCCAGCAGAACACAACTGCAGAACTGAGGCAAGAGGAAGTTCTCTATGGCTGAGCTCCCCTTGGCAGAACACCCATGGCTGAACTCTGGGCTTTTCTTTCTCACTACAGGTACTTTTCTATGATTGAATATGATAGGAACATCTCCTGAAAATTGTTTACTTTCTAGATGTTCTCAAAGACACGATATTTTATGTCTGGGTTGTTTTGCAGTTTCTGTCACTATGTTGTGGGGGAGGAGACAGCCCATGCCCAAATAAGGGGTCTTGAAGGTCACTCTGAGACAACCATGCTTGAGTTTGATGTGGGAAGGAGGCAACCCTGCTTTTAGAGACAGCTTTTCAGTGAACTTGAACATCACATGATGATTTACCAAAATAATGTACATGACGCACAAAATACTAAAATAGTTTGTTCAGTAAATTTACTCAGTTCATAAATCTCATGACTGTGTAGTTAGCAGTAGATAATTTGACAGTTTACATTAAAAGCAACTGAGAAAAGTGTTCCTTCTATAAACATATCCCACATTAGTCTGTGATAAGAGGGTGAGATCTGTAGAGAAAGAAACTAAAATCTATATGTATCACGTGGTCAGAAATATAAAGTGCTTTTGTGGTTCTTTACCTTAGCCTATCTGCCTCTTTGGCATAATGTTATAACCTTGATTTTTCATATTTTGGAGTGTGACAAAGTACAAGTTAACAAATAAATTCTTCAAACCTGTCATAGGATCATAGGGTGTTGGAGTTAAAAATTCTGTTTATTGTCTTTATTTTTAATGTTAAAGCCACATTCCTAACTCAAATGATTTACATAGTGTTCATCTTACTATAAAATACATGCCTTTTTGTACTGAAATTTTGTGTGGTCACCATCACACCTAGTTTAGTTTTTAATTTATCAAAAATTCCCTCTTGATATTATGTTATACTTATTTAATCATATTAATTTTTACACATTAATGAATTTGGCTGTGGTATTGCCATACATATACATGTTATGCTTTGATCCTGTATAATCTCCCTAATCCCCTCTTTCACTGTCTCACCTCTTTCCATCTTCTTCCTGAAGTGCCATCCTAATCAGTCTTAACAATATAAACCTGGAGTCAGATAGCTAAGGTGAAAGCTTATCAGAGAAGCAGAACAGCAGCACTAGAAACTTCTTACCTCTACAAAATCTCAGATCCAATGGGCAGGAGATCCTGTCTCCACTAGCCTTATATTCTTCTCTCCACTTCGCAACTGTGCCAGGGTTAAAGATGTGAACCCCCAAGTGCTGGGATTAAGGATATGAGCCACCACCACCTGACCTCTATGGTGAACTAGTGGCTAGCTCCGCCCTCTAATCACTAGACAAGCTTTATTTGTTAGAACATAAACAAAATATCACAATATCTTCCCCTTCTCTAAATGCCTGCCTTCTATTTTCAGGTAATGTTGTCCTGTTTCTTGTTTGTTTATCTGTTCTACGTTTGCTATATGTGACAGAATGCATACAATTTTTTTCCTGTAGCTAGACACTTTCACTTACTATTATATATTTCCAGGACTATGTATTTTGGTGAAAGTAACGTTATTTAATGATTTTGATCCATTGTGCTTGTATCACATTCTCTTTAACTATTTCTCTATTAATGAGCACCAAGGCTAATTATATATCCTGTGTACTGTGAATGATAGTACCACAATAAGAAGACATAAGTATATGGCACTCTTGGTATAGTTGGGTCACATGGCAGTTGTATTTTTCAGTTCTTTGAGCAACATCCAATTTTTTTTATAGTGGCTGTACTAATTTACATTCTTATTACCAGAGTATAAAGATTTATCTTATCCACAGTCTGGTGAACATTTTTTCTTGTTTTTAATAATAGTCATTGTGTCATTCCAACATTTTGACCAGGCAAATTTTATATATGTGTGTGTGTACATATATACATATATTTGCATGTATAATATTATAATCTGCCAAACACTGTGGTTGTTTTTTATTTTAGAGGATTCACTATAACTCACATTGATCTGTAGTTTAATAATAAAACATCTTGGACTAATTCAACTAATTTGTTCTGAAGACCAAGAATCTGAGGTGCAAAAAGGTCAAAGGCTTTGCCAATAGCAAGGCAGTTTGAAGCTCAAGTCTTCAGCAGCTCTTTCCTTCTTAACATTATGTTCTGTGCTCTTTGAGAAGTCTGTCCTACAGTCTCCCCTCAAGGTGTGTAAAAGCTGCTACACAGTGAAAACTTGCAATTAAGTCATTACAACACCAAGCAGAGAGCTGTTGCAATGCAATCTGTCAAAATCTAAAATTGTCACGTTTCGGTGTTATGTTATAATGGATACCAGTTTGAAATATTTCTCTTATGATTTACCTTCTTTGCTAAATTTGAATGAGTCTTTGTGGGTAGTACAACAGTTGAACTGCTGATCTGACCCCCTACTACAATGACTGTGAATACGAGGTGGTCACTAAGGTTATGATGTAACTCAGTTTCCCAGTATTTTGAGTCTAACCAAATTCATTTCCACAAATGAAGAACATTCACAGAATGACCCTTTTTGGCTTATTATCCTTAATACATATTAGTTTATGAATTGAATTGGGAGATGACAGAACTGGGAAAAAGGCAGGAGGTCTGATGGCCAGTGAAAATAAATCCTAGACAAGCATATATTTTCTCTGTTTGCAAACTTGCACTAGATCTTCTAGTTCTGAAAGTAATTACTCATGAGGAAAATCAAGTCATTTTTTGCTGTCAAGAAGACAACATATCTGTGGACACTTTTCTTTCACTTACATGTATAAAAACATGTAAACTCACCCATTAACTGAAATCACAGGAAAACAAGA
This sequence comes from Peromyscus californicus insignis, assembly GCF_007827085.1. Taxonomy (NCBI): domain Eukaryota; kingdom Metazoa; phylum Chordata; class Mammalia; order Rodentia; family Cricetidae; genus Peromyscus; species Peromyscus californicus. The sequence goes on from NW_026294391.1 coordinate 44,768,047, forward strand.
CCATATACAAGAGTAGTGATATGAAACACAGTATGATTTTTAAATGATAATCATATTTTATCTCCCCAAAGCACAATTATAATAGAACTATTCCTTTCATGAGCTATGCATTACATCTAGCTTTGTATCCATCAACAAAATTATGTTCAGGCCCTCATTTTATTCATTAGAGTATTGTATCAAGATTAACTCAAAAAAATCAGTAGCCCTCCTATATACAAATGATAAATAGGCTAAGAAAAAAATCAGAGAAACATCACCCTTTACAATAGCCACAAATAATAAAAAATACCTTGGGGTAACTCTAGCTGAGCAAGTGAAAGACCTATATAACAAGAACCTTAAGTCTCTGAAGAAAGAAATTGAAGAAAATATCAGAAAATGGAAAGATCTCCCATGCTCATGGATAGGTAGGATTAACATAGTAAAAATGGCAATCTTAGCAAAAGCAATCTACAGATTCAATGCAATTCCTATGAAAATCCCAACACAATTCTTCACAGACTTGGAAAGAACAATACTCAATTTCATATGGAAAAACAAAAAAATCCAGGATAGCTAAAAGAATCCTGTACAATAAAGCAACCTCTGGAGGCATCACAATCTCTGACCTGAAGTTCTACTATAGAGCTACAGTAATAAAAACAGCTTGGTACTGGCAAAAAACTGACATGTGGACCAATGGAATCAAATTGAAGACCCTGACATCAATCTGCACCCCTATGAACACCTGATTTTTAACGAAGAAGCCAAAACTGCACAAAAGAAAAAAAGAAAGCATCTTCAACAAATGGTGCTGGCATAACTGGATGTCAACCTGTAGAAGATTGCAAATAGATTCATATCTGTCACCATGCACAAAACTCAAGTCCAAATGGATCAAAGACCTCAATATAAATCCAATTACGCTGAACTTGTTAGAAGAGAAAGTAGGAAGTAGTCTTGAGCACATTGGCATAGGAGACCACTTCCTAAATATAACACCAGTAGCACAGACACTGTGGTGATATTTTGTTTGTGCAACCCAATAAAGTTTATCTGAGGATCTGAGGAAAAAGCCAGCCACTATATTAAACATAGAAGTCAGGCAATGGTAGCACATGCCTTTAACCCTGCATTCGGGAGGCAGGGATCTGTCTGAATATCTGTGAGTTCAAGGCCACACTGAGAACTGAACCAGGCATGGTGGCACATGTCTTAAATTCCAGCACTAGTTAACCATAAAGGTCTGGAGGTCTGTACAGAGAGGAAGCGACAGAGCTAGGCAGGAAGAGGAAGTGATGTAGCTGGACAGAGAGAGCAAATGAGGTAACAGAACAGCAAGGCATATAGGAGTGGATATACAGGAAGTAGGACTCTTTGGAAGCTGAGGTGTCGGTGAGGTGAGGTGGCTTGTGGCTTGTCCTATTTCTCTGATCTCTCAGGTTTTCTCCCCAATATCTGGCTCCGTGTTTTTTATGGAATAAGACCATTTAGCATTTGTCTACAGGACACTGACAGCAACAATTAATAAATGGGACTTCCTGAAATTGAGAAGCTTTTGTAGGGCAAAGGACATGGTCAATAAGACAAAAGGACAGCCTACAGAATGGGAAAAGATCTTCACCAACTCCACATCTGACAGAGAGCTTATCTCCAAAATATATAAAGAATTCAAGAAACTAGACATCAAAATATCAAATAATCCAATCAAAAAATGGGCTACAGAGTTAAACAGAAAATTCTCAACAGAAGATCTCAAATGGCTGAAAGACATTTAAGGAATTGCTTAACATTCTTAGTTATCAGGGAAATGCAAATCAAAATGACTCTGAGATACCATCTTAAACCTGTCAGAATGGCTAAGATCAAATCACTGATGACAGCTTATGTTGGAGATGAAGTGGAACAAGGCGCATACTCCTCCACTGTTGGGGGGAGTGCAAACTTGTACAGCCACTTTGGAAATCAGTATGGTGGTTTCTCAGAAAATTGGAAATCTAACTACCTCAGGACCCAGCTATAACACTCTTGGGCATATACCCAAGGAATGATCAGTCATACCACAAGGACACATGCTCAACTACGTTCATAGCAGTATTATTTGTAATAGCCAGAATCTGGAAACAATCTAGTTACCCCTCAACCAAAGAATGGATAAGGAAAATGTGGCACATATACACAATGGAATACTACTCAGCAGTAAAAAAAATGACATCATGAAATTTACAAGCAAATGGATGGAACTAGAAAGTATGATCCTGAGTGAGGTAACCCAGATGCAGAAGGACAAACATAGTACGAACTCACTCATAAGTGGATACTAGATGTAAAGCAAAGGATAACCAGACTACAACCCACAGCTCCAGAGAAGCTAGCTAACAAGGAGGACCCTAAGAGAGACACGTGGATCATCCTGCAAAGGAGAAATAGATTAGATCTTCATGAGCAAACCAGGGGTGGGGGGGTAATGAAGGGCAAGGGATGGGGGATGAGAACATAAGGGAATGGGAAGTTAGAGTTGGAACAGGGACAATGTGGGAGAGCAATGAAAGAGATACCATGATAAATGAAGGCTTCATGGGAACAGGGAGAAACAGGGTGCTAGTGAAGTTCTCAGGAATCCACAAGGATGACCCCAACCTTAGACTACAAGCAATAGTGGAGAGGGTGCCTGAGCTGGCCAGTAGGCCAGTAATCAGATTGGTGAATACCCTAACTGTCATCATAGAGCCTTCATCCAGTAACTTCATCCAGCAGAGATCCACAGCAGGGCACCAGGCAGAGCTCCAGGGGTCCAGTCAATGAGAGAGAAGAGGGATTCTATGACCAAGGGACATTGAGATCACAATGGGAAGACGTACAGAGAAGACCAGGCCAAACTAGTAGAAACTTATGAACTGTGGACCAATAGCCATGGAGCCCCCATGGGACTGGACTAGGCCCTCTGCATAAGTAAGACAGTTGTTTAGCATGACTTGCTTAAGGGGCCCCTGGCAGTGGGATCAGGATTCATCCCTGGTGCATGAGTGGGCTTTTTGGAGCCCAGTGCCTATGGTGGGAGAGACCTTGTGTAGCCTTGGTGCAGGCGGAGGGGCTTGGACCTGCCTCAACTGAATGTACCAGGTTCTGCTGACTCCCCATGAGAGGCTTTGCCTTGGAGAAGGTTGGAATGGGGGGAGAGTTTTGGGGGAAAGGCTGAGGGGCAGAAGGAGGGAAGAGAGGGGGGATCTGTGGTTGGTATGTAAAATGAATAGAAAATTTCTTAATAATAAAAAGAAAAGAAAACAAAAGAATATTGTATCAACAACATTAAAGCTAATATAGTCATTAAAATGATGTGAGCTTTCTCCTACTAACATGTCTCAGTTGACAAATTGGTTCTATATAAAAGCAGAATTTTAAGGTCATTCCATTTGCTTGCTGAGCACCAGTTTAGAGAAACATCTAGAAGTCAGTAACTAAAAATGTCTGCAGAACTGGTGCTTCATCTATGTTACTATTCCTTAAATATTCATAGCTCTGTTGTTTTTGTTGTTTTGTTATGTTTTTGAGACAGGGTTTCTTTATGTAACAGCCCTGTCTTTATGTAACAGGCTGTCTAGAAACTTACTTTGTAGACCAAGCTGGCCTCCAACTCATAGAGATTCACCTGCCTCTGCCTCCCAAGTGCTGGCATTAAAGGTGTGTGCCACCATGCCTGACAATTCAGAGATTTCTGATTTGTTCACTTCTTCTGCCTTTAACTTATGTGGCAGTGAAAAGCTGAATCCTTTCTCCTTACATACAGAAGACAATAAATCAGAGTAATATGTCCAGGATTCTCAGTTCTGTCTAAGGCTCTTACAGAACATGGAAATGCAAAGTATGTAGCATAAACACACTTTTCTCTGTGTAACAATTGCCTCTCTAGTCCCTCAAATATTACCAAGCACACTCAACATTTCTTGCATTCCTACACTGATCCTACCACAAAATTTGTTCTTTAATGATCTTAGATAATTTCTATAATGTATTTTAATTAGTTTCCTTTCCACTTTGTCTCCTAGAAGTGTTTTGGTAGAATAGAGAAGATCATACACATGGACTTAATAATTCTTAATTTTGCTTATTGTTTTGGTAAGTTGGATAATGTATTTAACATCTTGTGAACTTAGTCTTCTTATATGTAATGTGTGACATAAATAGACTTTCTGCATGGGTTCATATGAAGATGCAATAAGATAATAGAATAAATAACTATGTAGAGTGGAGGCAAAATAAATATGCTCTAATTGTATCTATCAATATTTGGGACAATAGCACTTAGAATTCTTTTTACCCTCATAAGCAAAATATTATTTTTGAAATAATGAACTGAATATTTAACTAAAGGTTCAAAGTTATTTAGAATCTGAATTCAAAAATTATTCATACTTCACACAGCACTTTGCAAGGCAGGGAAAATTATTTATCTTTAAGAATTCAATCTACAAATAAATTCTGAATAGCTTTAAATGTGTCACACAATGTACTGTGATTATAGAATGACTCAAATATTAAATTCAAAAATTGGAGTTCCTCACTCACCAAGCTTACAACCCATGTATTCATACCCATAATTCAATTTCATGAGTATTTATCAAGTGACTAAAATAATAAGCACTAAGGTATAAATAAAGGAGGTGAAGGGAGATAGCTCCATGGGTAAGTGTGCTGTGGGATGGTCTGTATGTCAAATGTGTTACTGATTGGTCAATGAATAAATCACTGATTGGCAGTGGCCAGGCAGGAAGTATAGGCGGGACTAACAGAGAGGAAAATCGAGAAAACAGGAAGCTGGGAGGGGAGACACTGCCAGCCGCCATCAGGACAAGGAAGATGTAAAGTACCGGTAAGCCACAAGCCACGTGGCAAGGTATAGATTAATAGAAATGGATTAATTTAAGCTGTAAGAACAGTTAGCAAGAAGTCTAAGAACAGTTAGCAAGAAGCCTGCCACGGCCATACAGTTTGTAACCAAAATAAGTCTCTGTGTTTACTTGATCGGGTTTGAGCGGCTTGGGACTGGCGGGTGAGAGAGATTTGCCCTGACTGTGGGCCAGGCAGAAAAACTCTAGCAACATAAGTGCTAGATAGCTCCAAGTATAAGCACTCTAGTTTGGATCACCAGCACCCACGTAAAAAGCCATGTGCAGCAGAATGTGCTTGTCAGTCCAGTGATTGGAAGGCAGTGACAGGAGGACCCCTGGAGCTCATTGTCCAGCCAGAACAGCCATTAAGGGAGCTCCAGGTCCAATGAAAGACCTTGTCTGAAAAAACACGGTAAAAAGTAATCAATTTCAACTCAGGCCTTCACATGCATACATACACACACATCCATGTGCACACATACATATGCACATACACACAAACACACAAAGAGATAAAAGGTTGCATTCAGAATTATCAACAAAGATGTTTATAAAGGAGAGCATATTTTTGACACACTATTATATTTGAGTAATCTGTATGAATTTATTTTAGGTTCATCATCTAAAACTGGCAACAAAAATATAGACAATTAAGTACATTTGAGGCAATTACACCAACTCCATTTTATAATGGGTCATTTTTGAATGGCTTTTTTTAAACCTAAAAGAACTGACAAATAATTGTTAGTTTTCCTCAGCAAATAAGAGAATTTGGGTCATCCACAGAGTTTGAGATCTTAATGAATCTGGTAGGATTTCAACTCTGTTTTCTTTTGCCTGGAGTAGTTGAATAGTTTCTAATGATGGGACTGGGACACAGATTGTATGAAAGCTGGATACATGGTCCATGGAAAAGAAAGAGATGGACAGAAGAACATATCCACATGTTACATGAGAAATCCATTTGGGAGAGAAAGGGTGCTTTATTTGTCATTTGTTTCTAATACTCTGAATTTGATGTATTCTCTCCTTTCTGTTGCAAATGATAATGGTGGTGACGCACAACAGCTATGGAGCCTCAGAAGCCTCAAGGATAAAAGAATAGAAAAGGCCGGGCGGTGGTGGCGCATGCCTTTAATCCCAGCACTCGGGAGGCAGAGCCAGGTGGATCTCTGTGAGTTCAAGGCCAGCCTGGGCTACCAAGTGAGTTCCAGGAAAGGCGCAAAGCTACACAGAGAAACCCTGTCTCGAAAAACCAAAAAAAAAAAAAAAAAAAAGTATACACTAACCACACACACAAAATAATATTGTTTTAAGAGCCATGACAAATGACATAATTAATAATGCATTTATTAGTTACAAAACACACGTGCTAAGGCAAAACAAAACAAAAACTACATCTGGCTAGATTTGATACTTAATATTATGCTCAATTTGATAAGTTTTGCTTACAATGAAAATAAAACGAAGACATCCATTCATTCACTCATTCAGTAATTCTTTCTTAAGTATCTCCTCTTTGTTTAAAGCTGTTCTAGTTACAAGGGCAGAGACAGACAAGATTCCTGCTCTCAGGGAACAAATCTTTGAAAAAGTAAGATATAAAACAAACATTTACTTGAATACATACACAATACAATGCAGATAATAGTAAATATCATAAAAACGATGCAGCTAAAGAGATAGAAACTGACACAGGTGCTCTTTTAGAGAACAGTTAGGAAAGACTGTTCTAAATGAAGACCATTTGAAAGAGAGCTTTGGGAAAGGAGGAGATGAGGTCTGTATGGGACAGTTTGAGAACAAGACTGGAATGCACGTGGCATGTTTGAGGGATGTTAAAGAACAGATTTAAAAGAGGTTCAGAAACAGTCATGAACCAATGCAGGCATAACTCTTTTTAAAAAAGGACTTTGTATTTTTCTGAAAACTATAGGAATGTTTTTGAGGGTTTGGGGAAGGCAAGTGACCGTTTTAGCATTTAAGTACCAAAACTTTCATTTTTCTTGGTGTTTGAGTCTAGCAGGACTGAGGTGAATGGAGCAAAGTGGAGAGGCAGGCTGGCAGGCAAGCAGGAGGATACTGAAATAGTTCACAAAGAGGCCATAATGGTGGTGGCAGAAATGATAAAACTTTTTCCCTTTAAGTACTTATTTGGTAGATCTCAAAAGACAATTTACTGATGGATTAGATGTGGGATACAAATGGATATCATGAGTCAAAGAGGATTCTCCAGCTATGAGGCTGAGCAAATATGTGACTACCATGTCATCAAATGATATTAAAAGACAGCATAATAAATTCATGTTAATGATAAATAGCTATCAAGGGATATTTTGTGGGTATGATACATGTGCATGGGGTATATGTGCACATTTTGTACAGTGAGCATGCCTATGCACATGGAGGTCAATGGAGAGCGTCAGGTTTCCTCTTCTGTCACTCTTCATCTTGTTCCTTTTGAGACAGGGTCTCTCCATGAACCTGAAGGTACAGGGTTTTTGTTTTGTTTTGTTGTGGCCCTAGCTACCAATAAGCCTCAGAATTCTTCCTTTCTCTGTCCTTCTCAGTGGTGGAGTTATGGTATATGTGGGACCACAGCCAGCTTTTCTGTCAGTGATGGCATCTGAACTCCATTCCTCATGCTTTCACAGCAAGTGCTTTTAAGTGCTGGCAGTATTTCCTGCTCTGACAAAATAAGTTTTTATGAATGAGTTTAGTCACCTTATCTATGCAAACTAGTTAAGTATTTATTAACATTTTTTATTCCAAAAATTGAGTCACACATGAGTAAGTAATTGTGGTCCCTCAAACTGAGAAAGTGATCTTTTCAGTTTCTTACTTCATGCTAATGTCACATTCATTTATTATGAGATTCAGCTGTGTTAATTCAACTATCATTCACAATAATAAAAAGTAGACTCCCAAGTTTATTTTTCAACCAAACAATCAGTCATGATTACCCAAAGCACTGTGAAATTGTTAAGTGTTCTCTTAGTTCCTTGTTATATAGAACATATCCAACTGAATATCATTGCTTAAGTTGTTCTTACTTAAAGCATTTATTGTGAAGTACTATTGAGTGATGGAATTTATGTTTAGCCACTTAACAATATCCCAATAAACACCCAGGTAAGAAATTAAAAGTACTATTTTTATTGTTTTCAAAGAAGAATCTATCAACAATATAAAAGGAATACACAGTCAGCAATGGAGTCAGTGTTAGCATTTTGATTCTCTAGTTTTCATATATATTTCCATCTTAAGCTCCAGTTTCTATTGTGTATGTCCCTGGTTGACTCACTCAGAAGCATGGAAAATCCCACAGTTCATTCAAATACCCACTAAACACCAATACTGGCAAAATTAGCAGTAAATAAATAAATAGGAAAAAAAAGAAAAATTTGGAGGGTAAATAGCAGATATCATGGGTAGATGTAGAGTAAATAAATTGCTTTATTGTTTTTAATTTCATTTTTAAAACTCTTAAAAATCTCACTGAAGATTTTGCATAAATGAATTTTGGATGAATTCTAACTGATTGCATGCCTGATTTTAAGCATTTAAAATAAATTGATGTGTGTACTCAAATCTAAAGTTAAAAAATGATGAGAAGAAGGAAACAATGCATAATTATCTAGTGAAATTATAATGAACCCTAGGAAAAGGATGCTGATTGATATAAGAGCTATAATCAAGAAGGTAAGCATGCCAATTACTGTTTTCCCTTCTGTCAACAGACAAGAAAAAAAAACCTAATGGTTACTAATTAGCTTCCTGGGACAATAGTTAATTCCAGAAATTGTATGTCCTCCAAAGGAAAGCATCTTCTGCAGCAGTGAGAAAGTATGCAAACTTATTACAATAATATCACTTTTCATTTTTCTATTAGCATATACAAGGCTTTCATGGAATAAAAATTTATAAACTTAAAGTTATTCTGAAATGTTATTGAAAGTCAATTGTGGATCAGATGAATTGCATCACGTTACCAAAAAGGATCAATACATTTAAAAGTATTTGCTTGGCATGGGTTAACATGATAAGACATTAACAGTTTCATAGTATAGTGCAATTTAGTGGCCTTCCAGATTATACTGAGTTTGTAAATTTATGTGGTATTTCTGCAAAAGATAGTTCCATTTCTTGGTTTTCCAGTCAGGACATAAAATCTGTATTACTACTAACTTGCATGGCCCTATTTTTTCAAGTAGGGTTGTGACAACTGGTAGGAAGTGTTTTTTGATAAAAGCTATTGCTAAATATCTTATAACACTTAGGGATTCCTCCTCCAGATATAATCTGGCCCCTCAACAGTGTTTAATCTTCTAAGATTCAAAATCATGTCATGTGATAACTATGTAATAAAAATGGCTTTATTACCTATATTTGAAGCCTTGATTATACAAAGATTACAATTATCTGGTAAACAGAAATCTTCTGACAACATAGAGACTTAACACACAAGCCAGATGAAGAAGGTTTAGCCTGGGCTGTCAGAGTAGGTCACAGCCATGAGTAATCTATGAAACCCTTCATAGATTCAGCATACAGAACAGTAAAGAATGGCAAGAGTGCAGGGGATCTATGAAAAACAAAAGTGGGATGAATTAATTCACAAATTGAATAAAGAATGAGTAATCTACTCTCCCATCTTGAAACCCTGTAAGAACAATAACCACTGCCAAGCTCTCTTCACTACACACAACAAACTAAAATCAAGAGGTTCTTCCTTAAGTCATCAAATAAGCCTTCAAATACAGAGTAATGCAGGGTTCCAAAATTTCAGAAATAATTCCTATATTGTTTTTTTTTTTTTTTGGTTTTTCGAGACAGGGTTTCTCTGTGTAGCTTTGCGCCTTTCCTGGTACTCGCTTTGGAGACCAGGCTGGCCTCGAACTCACAGAGATCCGCCTGGCTCTGCCTCCCGAGTGCTGGGATTAAAGGCGTGCGCCACCACCGCCCGGCCCTATATTGTTTTTTAACTTTAAATTATGAAATACTATAAACTTATTTCAAATAAAGTAATTCTTAATTCTATTATACTTTAAGAGAGAAATTATTTACAAACACTAAACATATTTGTCAAAAGTATTTAACTTAAGTAATGTGTTTAGTTATTGGCCAGGGTTTAAATCAAAGTAGGGCTATGTGCCACCTCAATGTAACATTATATATGGAGGCCTCTTTTGCTTAATTTTATTGACAAAACATTAAGTAGATTTGTTGTTGACTACACCTCTCAGCATAAATTAAATCATTGTAAGACATTAAAATGTAAATATAAGATTGGAAATACACACATACATGCAAAAATATATAACACACCATGTTTTACGGTAGGCAGTTACCTTATTTCATTGGACAATTTGTTTTCTATGAAGGGACAGACTAAGAAAGTTTTCCCGGAATGTTCAAAAATGGTCAGTTAGGATAGAAGTCAGATGGAACCCTAAGTCTTCTGGTTTTACTAGTCATACATTTTCCATTTCAGTATATAGCTTTTCAGAATTTATGTTGTCTATGTGGTTTCTCCTAACTTTGCTGCTTTTGCTGGAATCTCTGGGGACATGAGGCATATTTCATGAAGTTTGGAAACAGAGATGGAAAGTTCAGTGTTAATTTAATAGAATTCTTTAGAACTGGACAAATCTTGAAAATTTTCTGTAGGTTTTGAGTAAGGTTGGTCCTGTTTTCTTGAAAATGTTGAGATGTAACTGTCTGTCTCTTTTCTTTCTTATTAATAAGAATATTTAAAATAAATCACACTTTTATTTCCTTTCATTATATGAGTGTTTTGCCTTGCTTGTATATCTGCTTGCCATGTGTGCGCCTGGTCCCTGTGGAGGTCAGAAGAGGGTATCTGATCCCCTGAAATAGGAGTTACAGGCAGCTGTGCACCACTCTATGGGTGCTGGGAATTGAACTTAAGACCCCCACAAGAGCAGCCGGTATCTTAACCACTGAGCCAATTCTCTGGCCTGCTAATCAGAGCATTTTAGTTACTGTAGAACTTGATTATAACATACGATTTGAAACTGTCATGATAGTGGGTCCTTTCCAAAAGGTAAGCATTCTACAATGCTTACTGCTACAAGAAAGAGATTGAACCTTAATAACCATGTTTTCTACTGATCTTTGAAAAAAATGAAGGTTTATGAATATAGGTCAAATATTAGAGTTTTGTAATAGTTACACACAAATATTAGAGTTGTCCTTTGGAACAATATAACATGGCAAATAAATTTCTATAAAAATAATTTCATTTTTTCATACATATAGAAATCTAAATCTAAACAAAGTATCTTACCACTACACATTACATTTAAAAATTTAGTGTGTGGTCAGTTTCTTTAGGAACTATGCCAAGTCTATTTGTCAAATACTGACATATTCAGTTTTTGTACTTAATTTAAATTTTTGACTTGATTCAAAATTTTCAATGAGATTACCCTAGGAGATTCATCAGGTATTTGTGATAGAATATGATCTTATGCTTATATATGTTATAAATACCAATATAATAGCAATGTAAATATTGTGCATTTAATTATAGGCTTATTGTGATTTTCTTTCAGTGTTACTGTTCCCAGAAGTATATTTCCAACTAATTAGACTTTTTCCTTCCTTCATCCATTCTAGTTTTATTTCAGATACTGTGACATCACCATGAAAACAAATAACTTAGAGGAGAAAGGGCTTATTTAACTTATGAATATATGTTACAGTCTGTTATTGTGGGGAAATCAAGACAGGAACTAAAACTTTCAAATTCACAGTGAAGAGTAGAGAGAGTATAAACTCATAAACCCTTGTTTGTGTACTTGAACTCAGCCAACTTTCTTCTCTCTTGGACTATTCAGGACCTCCGTGCTTGGAGAATGGTACTTCCCTCAACTGGGTGGGTCTTCCTGCGTGAATTAACCACCAAGATATTCCCTGGTAGGCATTCCCACTGGCCAACCTGATCTAGATAATTTCTCATTAAGATTCTCTTCCTGGGTAATTCTAGGTTGTGTCAAGTTGACAGTCAAAGCTAAGCAGCACACCATTCACAACTGCTTTCTTCCTATCTATCCAACCATTATTTCCCTTAATCATTAATTGCTTACTAAGAAATATATTATAAGAGAAAACTGAATCAAACTTTTTTTTCTCATTATGTCAAGTGGAAGAAATGAGAGAAATTTTACAATTATTTGTTGCTCCAGAAGCAGAACTGTAACTTCCGTGTATAGATCACTCGCAGATTGCTATTTCATTCATTGCTATCATTTTTCTAACTATTACCATATGAGAATATGAAAAGGAAGATTGCATAGCTCAGAAGGAAAGAGCAGAGGCCAACGACCCAAGTTTGAAGCTCAGAACATACATGAGTTGCCAGGAGAGATTTCACTCCATGAAGTTGTCCTCTGACTTCCACATAGATGCTAGATCATGTGCCCCCTCCCACATACACATATACACAAAACATACCGAAATACATACATACATACATAATTATTTAACAAATAATCTCCCATTGAGGACCATTTCTAGCAGATTCAACTGCTTTTTCAATTTTTTTATTGTTTCATAAAATGAAAGTGGACCACAAGCCATCAGAATACAATTACTAATAAAATTTAGAAAAAAACCCCAAACCAGAGCAGCATTGAAACAGCCAGAAGGGCAGGAAAAAATTGTACATATAAGCAATAGAATCAGGCACCTTTCAAACAAAACTTAAAATTCCAATCTAATTACATCTCAAATGCTGTTATATTGCTTCTGCTGTCAGCACATAGCCAAGAGACCCTTGGCAACAAACAAAGGTTAGCCATGTTAAACATTGAAGTAGTGCATGGACAAACTTCACCTCTGTTCTTAACTTCTTTGAATACTGCTCATATCATCCAAAGAAAAGAGAAAAGACAAAAGGAGAAGAAAAAAGCAAAGCTTGTAATTACAACATAATAAAGCATTGGCAATTACTAAAGCTCAATGAGGTGTGTTATCTGTATGCTAGTCTCACTTTTTGTGTCTATTTTACTTGAAATTATCCATCAAAAATAGTTATTTAAGAAAAAATAAAATCTGAGACTACTTTATATTTGAGGATTTTTTGTATTCTTTATAGTGTCTATACCTACATTTCTATATTTACCTATATACACACAATGGAGTATAACATAAATTTAGAGACAAGTCTATAACAAGAAATTTCTTCACATTTCTGTAATTTTTAATGAATACAGCAGAGATGTTACATTACAAAAAATGTGCACATATAGAAATATAGTATATCAGTCTTCATTTTTTTCTTTTTGTTTGGTTTCAGTTTTTTACACAAGTGGTCTCATGTATGCCAGGCAGTTAAATGTTTCTGAGTTATATAATATGACAAATCTTAGCTGTGGTGGCTTGAATGAGGGTGGCCTCCCTTGGTTCATAGTTTTGAATATTTGGTCCTAAGTGACTGGATCTGTTTGGGAAGGATTGAGAGGTGGGGCCTTGTTGGTGGAGATGTGTCACTAAGGGTGAACTTTGAGATTTCAAAAGCCCATGACAGGCCCACTATCTCTCTCCCTCCTGCATGCAGATCCAGATGTAAGCTCTCAGCTACTGCTCCAGGACCATGCCTTCCTGCTGCTATGCTCCCATCACAATGATCATGGCCTAATCCTCTGAAACTGTAAGCAAACTCCCAATAAAATGCTTTCTTTTATATAAGTTGCTTTGGTCATGATGTCTCTTCAGAGCAATAAAACAGTAACTAAAAGAGTAGCTTAAAATAACAAGTGTGTGTTATTACTGTTGCATCATCAAGAAAGCTGAGAATGTCAGTTAACATGAAACACATTTCAATGATCTTTGCATGGCTCACTCATATCTATGTGGTCAACTGCAGGTAAAACATTTAGTATTGCTCTTCTTGACTAGACTTCTTTATATTTCTTAGATATAACCAAGCTAACGTAATTTTTATTCACTAACTTGTGGTGGAACAATGAATATTCATAACCAAGAAAGTAATATGACCCAGTGCAAATCAATTTCATTTTCCTTTAAAGTTTGGAACTGTGCTCAAGATGCTCTCTTTGAAGCATACTGAACATTCCCAGCTTCCCAGGTTCACTATTCTCTTGGAATTTTTAGAATACTTCTCCTTTGCTCCTTCTAGACTACCATATCCTCATGTCTTAAATACTAATCCATCCTTCTATGTCTTCCACTAACGCCATTCTTTTTGGCCAATCTTCTAGATAAATACAATGTCTTTATATATGTCTGTCCATTAAGAGGCAATATTGCATTTTTGCATTCACAAGCTCTATCTTTCCCATGAACTATAAACCCACTGAAAATATAGATTGCATTGACTTAAAATAATAATTTCCCTAATATCTTTAGTGTTTTACATAGTGAGTAGAATATAATGGGTGCTCAAAAAACATGTGTAGGGTGATTAATAAAGGCAAGTTTTAGTGTATTGTATGAGTTGTTTCAAAAAAGAGTCAATTCTGTGTTTTTTTCTAAAACTTTACACTAAAACTGCTTATTATAAAATACAGTTTTAATGGCTAATGGTATATGCTTCAATTGCTATCACATTAGTTGTTAAGGCCCATTAATAGAAAAAAAAAATTAAGAATGGACTGTCTGGTTTGAGTAGAGACCTAGCATTCCAGTTGGGGAAGCGATCACTCCTTACCAAGGCAGATCAACCTTAAAAATATGTAGGAGAAAAACTATTCCTTTAATGAGATAATATACTTTTCCTTCCTAGAATTCTCTCTCCCTGGTGCAATTGCTCCATGAGGCTCTATTGGGTCTGCATGCTTTTCTGAGTCCTGAGGAAATGTGTAACTTCTCCTTGTTTTTTTTCTTATCTCATTCTTTCAGATGCTGGCCAGAGCCTAAGTAGTTTTTATGATTCTTTGGGCTTTGTTTTTTATCTGAAGCCATTGAAGACAAATGAAGTCTCCATGTGGCTGGTTTTTTTTTTTTCCATGTAACTGACCTCCTAGCCTAACTCAGTGGCTGGTTTTCTCTCTTCCCTTTTGCCTATTCCCATCCTCTAGGCAGCTCCTAAGGTTTACAACTTGCTTCTGTTAAGTTTTTTCTTTTAAAATCTAGTCCAGAAGTCCAGAAAAGTTACTATTAAGAACTTTTGAAAAATAATAGAAACATATCTTCACTATTTATTAATTGACTTATCACCTGATTTCAGTACATTCAGTTAGTGATTTCAGGACATTAAGTTAGTTTACTGATTTCTGGGTGAAAATCTCCATTTTTTTTGTTTCATTTGTTTGTCTACTTGTACGGTAAAGATAATAACTCATTCAATCAAAATTGCAAAAAATCTACAATTGATTAGCATATCAGTTATGCTGATATAACAGGAAAAGGTGAATGAGTACCAATATGATATATGCACAAATAATTTATACTCTGGTTTAATGGATATAAATAAAAATTCAACAACAAATGAAAGGCGTCATCTCATAAGATGGCCCACTTACTTCTGGGGAAGTATGACTTTTCAGTGCTAGGTTAGAAACTACAGGTGATAGGACATTAATAAGAAAATTTCATGAATCAGAGACATACAAAGCATGTAGGTTTCCCCATCCACTCTATATACTCTCTAACATACTCAACAAAGAAGTAGTTTTACTACTGATATAAACATGTCCCATAAGTTAATGTTATATTAAAGATTTTAGCTCCTAACATGATGCCATCTTAGAGTTAGCCTCTAGTAGTTCTGTCAACTAGAACAGAAAAAATATAGATTAGCCAGGTCTAGCAATAGTAATAATAGTTATTGATACTCCCTAGGCAGGGTCATGAGAACCTTACCTGGGATTCCAGCTATCTATAACGTCTTCCATTAGTTGTAAGTGGTTCTGTAAGATGTTAGATTAAATAAGAAGAAAAGGTTAATTGAAAGTGCGTTTAGTTTCCATGAAGACATTAACTATGGTGGGATGGGACTAGGCTGCTTTGAAGTTACCCACTCTACTATAGGTAATCCCTCACTCATGCTTTGTAAAAGAGCTGAATAAACTCATTGGTCCCACCAAATTGGATTTTGATGAAATCTTACTTGTCGGTCTTTGTTGCTTATCTTGGGTGAACAGACAATCCTTTGCGTCTCCTTAGGAAAAGTTAAGTATTATGCATGTGCCCTAGTCTGAGTTACCACTGATTGTGTGAAACAGTGGCCTTTCAGTCTGTGCTTTGCCCTGAGAAACTCTAGTTAATAAACACCTGCATTATGATGATGTTTGTACTCCTGGGTAAACTGACAAAGACTGCCACCCTATAATGTTATTAGTATAAATTAAGACTGTAGAAGTATATGAGCATATTAAAATCATATCAGGAAAACCATGCCCCAAAACTTATCAGATATAGCCAACTGAACAAGGTATAACTCTCACACCTAGACCCCCATAGTGGTGGACACCTATTACTGCAATGACATAACCCCATCGCCAACTTTACGTCTGATATCCAGTGTGTGTGTGTGTGTGTGTGTGTGTGTGTGTGTGTGTGTGTGTGTGTGTGTGTTTTAAGGACCACTAGACCAAAATTGTCTTTGGTGCTTGTGCTTGACTTGATCCCCTGCTGATGACTCATCTTACCCTTCTACCTGTTCACCCACCTTGACCTAGCCTATTCTTGTCTCAACCAGGTACTGCTCTTTTACCTGGAAGCTGATTTCATCTCTGCACCTTAGTGCTCAACCCCGACTCTTCCATGACCTCAGCATCAGCTTCTTCTATGAAGACAGCTTTGGGTTTATTATTTTATCAATATAGACTACATATGCATTTCTATCAACTCAGTTTTGAAATCTCTTGAACTCCATTATAGCATCTTTAACTTGTATTCATTCTGTAAACCACACAAAGGAACACACACACACACACACACACACACACACAGACATACACATTTACTATGCACTCTGTGATATGAGGGTTGATATTAGTAATTAAGTTTGGAATATTACATAATCTGCATTAGCCTCAGATACCAAAATTATTTGACAAATTACTACAATTAAAACTATTATACTTTGTGAACTTATTGTTATTCAATAATGTCTGACATTGTAAAAAGACACAAATCTATTCGTCTGTTTCTTAGAGCTTTCATGACATTAACATAATAGATAAGAAGTAAGATGACCATAGAAAGGGGCCAAGAGTTGGAACCCAGTAGGTTAAACAAGGAAACTCCAAAGCTATATGAAGTGGACAGAAGGTTGATAATTTCTTGATCTCCGTTGTCTGCCATGGTTAGGAATTCCCAGGTTCTACTCTTAGCTTGTCTTCATTATAGAATTGGTTTAGGCAAGTTTAGTCACCTGCTGGAATTCTAGTTTCCTCAGTTAGAAGAGAATTGTAAAATATATCTCTTGAAAATCATGCCCTGAAGGCTTGCCCCAAAGTTTGAGTGAGATTCCAAGTAATAGGAAGTGGTATTACACCTAGACCACAGAATGTTCTCCAAAAGTACAGAGAACAATAATATTAGTGTCTGGGATTTTAATTTCTTCAGAATCCAGGCTAAATTATCTTGAGAAAAAAGGTGGGGAGGGTCATTATAGAAAAAAAGCAACAGCATAATAAATCAACTGAGCTGAACAGAGGCCATGGGCAAAGGTTAATGAGGCAATGGTACACATTTGGTCACACATCTTGAGAAATATGAGTGAATAGGCATCAACACAAACTTTTTATTAGGAGAATTAACAAACATAAGACTTATGAGGTAGAGGCTAAATACATATTTTCCCTCAGGATTAATTGATGCATGAGCAATAGCTTGTCTAACATGCTTTTTCTCTTGTAAGGTGACATTAGGTTGTAAATTTTGACTCACAAATCTTTAGTCTACATAATGCTCTTACGTGGATTAAACAATGCTTCAAAAACAATGGCTGTAAGCAAAAGCTAATTCCATAAAGACTAACGTAGCATGACAGCATTGCTAAACACAGAACACTGGCCTCATCACAAATTGTCAGATCCTCGAAGACAGAGATGTGGGCAGTAAACAACACATACTCTGTGGGACCCAATGGGAAATTACTAGATGGCTCCAGGCTCTATTAGATGAAAAGTACAGGTGCCAGATTAACCTGTATTCAATAAAGTAAGGCCTGCAGGTGGGACTTTGAAGTCACTTGCAGGCAACAGCACTATTATTTAACATAGCATCAAACACAAAGAAGACAACAGAAGGGCAAGTGAACCCAGCTCGAGTCAGCCGGCTGGTATCCAACCATAGCAGCCACATTAGAAGAGGAGGTTTCCTTTGATGATTTTCTCCTCCAGTTAGTGGCCAATCAATTTAATTTAATTCTTGCCTGCTGGTCCCACTATGAGTTGTTAACACTTCAAATTAATGTTTGCTGAGCTTGATAAGTTGCTTAGTTGTGCTTATTTTAAGTCTTTGGTTCCTAGTAGGTCACATAGCATGTTATTAGGCTCAGCCAAACTGGCTACAATAAAAAAAAAGAAACAAAAACCAACTCATTATAATCACATATTTCTATGACTACAGATTAAGTACTATATAGTAGTGCTTAACCAGAGTTATTCTTAATATTTGCCATAGTACACCCTGTAAATTACAGTTCTTGTAGGACACCTTGGCTTGAACAATCTTGTCATCAGAAGTGATTAGCCTCAGAGCTCTGGCTACCCTTGAGAGCTTAGAGTGAAAATAATATCTTAGCACATTTGAAAAATTTTTTGGAGTACAATTGCGTGCCAATGCATGTCACACATGAAGCTGTGTCTTCATTGATATCCAGTTCAATGCCATCATCAATGTGTACCAGCCTATCCTCCTGAATATCAATTGTTAATCAGATTTGTATTTTTAATTAAAATGACAGATAAGTCAACATAAAGGAGATATGAAAAAGGCTGAAACCCAAAGTAATAGATGTTATGGAGTAAGTAGCAGAGACAAGGCCTTTTTGGAGTATTACAGCAAACACTAATATTGAGTTTCATGGTTCCTATTTTGAAAATACCAGAAAACTCACTGATAATGTAAGATAAAAGAATACTACTTCTGAGACTGAGTATGGTAGCTCACACCTTTAATCCCACCACTGTGAGGCAGAGGCAGGTAGATCTCTGTTGATTGAGGTCATCTTCATTTGCTTAGCAAGTTACTGGCCATTTAAGGCTATATAGTGAGATTTCCTTCTAAAGAAGAAAAATAATTTCACTGGTTAGGAAAGGGGGATTGTTTGGGAGAGACAGATGAATTGCAGATATTGAAGTTATCTGGGACTTGAGGGAAAGCAAAGGGTGTTTGTAGGGTATTATTAGCATTAATTCGTTTGTTGGGAGGCCATCCAAAGAATGTAAACTGGAGCAAGACCTGCTTTTCAATAGGAGGAATCGTGACTGCTCAAGTTAGAGATACACTGAGAGGATTTTCGGAGGCTCTTCACCCTCAGAACTAAAGATATTACAGAGAGATTATGAAAACAGAAAAAAAATCAGTTATCCTAAGCACAATTATAGAAGTGGTGGAAAGAAGAATCAAGGAAATGTTTCTACTTTCCACAAATGTTTAGTAGAGACTTCTGTGCACACTGCATTCTTCTCAGTACTGGAGAACTTGTAGGCAACAGAAGAAAGCCTGCAAGCAGGAGAAGTAATGACAGAAGAGTATTGTAGGAGCCATCAGGAAAACACAGCAAAGTAAGAGACTTAAGAGCAGCAAGATGTTGTACAAAGTCTGATGATGAGAGAGTTTACCAATAATAGGGCCTTGGCATGGAAACATAAAGGAGTTGCCAAACGCAGCTATGTAAACACTTGGGTGAAGAGAATTCTGTGCAAAGAGACAAGCAAGCTCAAAGGTACTTAACTGGGACACGGCTATGACTGGAATATTTGACAAGTAACATAAAGGTCACTGCATATGAAGGTAGATGAGTTAAGAGCATGAACTAAGGAAATCACGAGGAAGAAAAGTCAGAAACATTTCAGGGACATGGATTGCACATGACATTTGAGGTTTGGTGTGGATTTTGTGATTGAAAGTCTCGAATAACTTATGAAGAGAAGACAACGTGACATAATTTATGCTAGGATTTACTGTGGGGTTGGTGCTACAATTGCTGCGAGAGTATAGTGTCGGGATAAGAGAAGCAAGTTGGCGAGTTAGGAGACAAGAGTTGAGACATAGTTTGTATTTGGATAGAAAGGCACCTAGATAGTAAATGTGTTTTCAAGGTAAAGTCCTTGAAATGTGGGATACAAGGTAAAGGAGTGTTTAAGGATAACTATAAAGCTTGGGCTGGATCAATCACAGTAAGTAAGTTGCCATTTGTTGTAATGGGAAGATGGCTGGTTAGTAATCAGAGGTGCATATGGCTGGACAGATCAGGAGTTTGGTTTTGTGCATGTTAAACTGGATATATCTCATAGACATTAAAACAAAACTATTTAGTAAGCAGCTGGATCCATGAGTTGGGGATGCGGCAATGACATCAGGACCAGAGATATAAATTTGGGAGTCATTAGCATTGCAGAGAATATTTAAAGCCACTGGATGAGATCACTGGGGAGTAAGGGCCCCAGTCTGGGCTTGAACTTCCCTCCACTCAAATGCTGACAAAGATACATACAAATGAGAGAAACAGCAGCTATTACTGCTCAGCTGCCACACTGCAATGTGAGGCAGCTGCGATGCCCCTGGGTAAATATCCCAAGTAGCTGGTACTTATCATTTTTTTAAAAAAAATTCAAGAATCAATCTTTCTGACAATAGTTGAAATGCACAGCAAGGCAGCAATCCACATGAGTAAAAATAATGCCTGTGCTATCGGGTAGCACAAAGCCAACCTCCATTGCACCAGCTGTAGCCACACTGATGCCTCATCAGCTTCATTTATCTTCATTGAACAGCTGGACTAGAGATCAAGAGAGGGCTGAAAAGACACCAGGGGCTGAGCAGGATTTCCAAAAATCTTCCCGCTACCTGGATGTCTAGCAGTGTGTTCATGCAAGCCCACAAAAATACTAGACACTTGCAATGTGGCCCTTGCTTCCAAACCCTGGCCAGCTCTGATGCAAAGCTTGTAATTTGGGAATAAAGGACCTAAACCTTGGCTTGTTGAATTGTCTTTAAGGGACAGCTTTGACAACAAGAACGAGTAGCTGAGGAGTCAGGCTAACGTGATGGTGGGACGAATATGAATGAAATCAATTTGGCTTTCTGCTCATCAACAAGTACACGCAACCTGCTTCATGCTGCCAAATCGGCAAGGGTTACCCAATGTTGCTCCTGCCCTTTCTAACTACAAAAGCTTCAAAACCATGAAGGGATTGTGTACTACAACCCATGATAATTTCTAAAAAAAAATAAATTCTGAAAGGTTGGTGCGATCATCAGCACTTCTGTAGTGTGTTTGAAAGTATACCTGAAAGCAACACTTACCAGACCTATTTGTGAAGCCTATCACAATGTGCAGAGTCCCGCAATCAGGAACCAACAAGTTAATAAAACATGCTCAGTAGCTAAAGAGTTTGTCACTCAAATTTGAGAACATGAATTTGATCCCTTGAACCCAGGAGGAAGGAGAGAATCACCTCCAGGAAGTTATCTTATGAACTCCACATGCATGCTGAGGCATTAACACACACACACACACACACACACACACACACACACACACACACACACACACACACACACCAATGAATTTAAAAAAAAGAAAAGAAAGCAAACTTTATTGTCTCAAATAAATGTCAGGTAGCAGTTTTGTCCACCATTTGTAGGTGAGTATGTCTGCCTAAAGTCTGAAAAAGCAGAGAATATTGTGAACATTCAAAACGATTCTTAAAAACTGAAAACTATTATTAAGAACTGCATTTAATTTTTATGGATATAATTATCCTTTTCATATAGGGAGCAGATAAAAGAGACATTTTTTCAAAAGTTAGCCTCCAAGTTCTAATTTTGCACTTTGTGTATGTATGAACAAATAGCTCTGATATCATACCTTCCTAACAATTCATTTGATAAAAGATACCACAGCATATTAAATTCATACTGGGGCCGAGTAAACTCACTCATGTGCCTATGTATCCACCATATGAATTGGCACAGGGATTAATTTGTGAGTTGGTCATTGTTCAACTGAAAAAACAAACTGATGGCTGCAAAAATAATAGCATATGTTTTATTTATTTATGAGAGTGGAAAAACTGAAGCCAGAACCATGAAATAAACACACACACACACACACACACACACACACACACACACACACACACACACACACAAGCAACCTCTAAACAAATGGCATATTGTCTTGAAGCTTTGCTTAATAACTAGACTCTAAATGAGCAGAAGGTAATGGAAATTCTGCTATGGACCCACTAGATATTCAAAAAATGTTAATTGCTGTTGACAGGCAGAAGATAACATTACTAGAGAAGCAAATAGAGCCAACACAACACAACAGAATTACAGAAAAATGCCATAGTTCATTCAACAGTCTAGAACTCAGCATTAGCACAAACAATAAATATTTATGAGTGTGTAAATTGAAAGAGGGACCTTTGACCAGCAAGCTAGACTAGGTTTGGTTTGCTAATTAGAGTCTGGAACATCTTCAATATACAAGGACTATGCAAACATAAAGCACTATCATTTCATTTTTAGTAAAGATGAATTCCAAAAGCATATTGTATGGGTTCATGGTGAAAACAAAAGCATGGAAAATGTAAAATTTAACATTTCTCTAAATTTCCCTTAAAAGAGGCAAGTGTGTATCATTTACTTGTTATTGCTGTGCTAAAATACTATGACCAAAGGCAACTGGAGGAAGCGTTTCTTTGGAAGGGCCTGTAATGGCAGGGATAGCATGACAACAGGCATCCAGAGCAGAAAAATGAGAGATCATATGTTAACCACATAAAAGAAGCAGAGATAACTAACTAGAAGTGGGGCAAGTCTATAACTGTCAAAGTCCCACCCCTAGTGACCCATTTCCTCCAGCAAGGATCCCATCCCAAGAGTTCCATAACCCCCACAAGCACTCCACTGACTGGGGACCCTGTGTTTAGACGCATGAGCCTATGGGGGAACATTTCTCATTCAAACCACCACAGAAATGTTTCTGTGTAAGAATCCTGTTCTTTTGAATGAACTCAATAAATTCATATTCGGTGCTTACTATGCACTAGATATCTGGTCCAGTATCACGCAGAAATACAAAAGGGAATATGACACTTCTTTCAATGAGTATTTTTTTTAAACCTCAAGCAGATTAGCATAACCATTATAGCAGAACTACGGTGATATAGGAGCATAGGAGAGGCACAAAAGCATTTTGTGCATGTGGAGTAATTTCAGGAAACAAAAATAATCAAACATAAAAAAAGATAACATTTAAAAAAATTAATCTTCTCAAGTTGAGATATATCAACTTAAAAGTTGGCCATATTTCTTTAGAACAATTTTTAAAGAATTAAAACATTACTATGAGAACAAAGCTTCTTAATCTATTATCAGAGCCTCCATTCCAAATTGGCAATATTATACCTCATTTTTTTTCATACTATCGAGTGGAAATGAAATTTTCCATTTTGGTGTTTATCTCCCAAATATGTGCATGATTTAAAATAAATACATTTTCTGTATGAGTTCAACATTATAATGTGGTTTAATTTTAGTTTTCAGTATTTGTGACTGAATTTGTGATCTATGCTCTTTCATTTTAAATTTGATGTTTCAAGGACTAGTGAATGAGAATGTGTATGGAGAAAGGGCTTAACGAGCAAAGAATACTTTAAAAGCCAGGACTACTTCAAGTTTTTCAGAGACTGAAGGGCTTGGTTTTCTGAAGTATCATTCTTATTTGTGTATCATTTTTTACTCAGTTCTTCTCAGAAAAGTGTTTTACTCACTCAGCTTTCTATTGTCTTTATTACTTCTATGGTCCTGTCTATGCATTTTCTCTTTAGTTACTTAAAAAAAAAAATGTGATCCTGGTTTCTGGTTCAGAATGCTTTCTTGTCAGTTTACTTATCAAGGTTACCAGGACTTTGATGTGAACACAAATTTCATAGATATATTTTTGGGAACTTTTCTCTTGCATACAAACTGATTGTTAATTTGAGTGCATATAGAGTTATAAGTAGAAAAAATATATTTCCTTTACAAATTGATATTTGACATTTCTGAAGTGTTCCTTTAGAAGATATTAATGCTATTCTGACTTACATAATATTTTCATTTACTCTTCTACTTCATTTTAGAAAGCTTTTACAATCTTCCCCCTTATTTAATTTCTGGAAAATATTAATCAATATGAGTCACAATAATTTACTTTGGCAATCAGTTTTTGAATCCTAAAAATATAAAAAAATACACTTATCAATTAAGGAGAATTATTTGTATTGTTAATTTGAAAATTTCTTACCTATATTTATCTATTTTTCACACCTTATAAATTCCTTTTAACTAGAACTGCTAAATTTATTTTCTTTTGAAACAAATTGTAATCCCTTTGATAATTTGTTTTACCTTCTCTGAGATATGTGGTATGGTATTTATCTTGGTTATAGTTTTATTGTTGTAGTAAGACAGCATGAGCAAGGTAACTTATAGAAGAAAAAGGTTATCAGTGCTTACATTTTCAGAGCTTAGGTCCACTACCATCATGGTGGAGAATACGGCATCAGGCAACAGGCCTGGTTCTGGAGCAGTAGCTGAGAGCTATATCTTGGTTCACAATCAGGAGACAGCGAGAGAACTAACTGGGAATGGCTTGGACTTTTGAAGCCTCAAATTGTCCACCCTCAGTGACACACCTCCTCCAGCAATGCCATATTTCCTATTCTTCCTAACAGTTCACTGACTTGGGATCAAGTATTTAAACATAAAAGTTTCTGGGGGTTATTCTCACTTAAATTACCACAGTATTTTAATCTCTCCAGTGTTCTTATTAACTTTGTGAATGTTCATTTTTAGACATTATGTTATAAAACAGTTTTGAATTTGCTCAAGAATGAGAGGATGCCAGGGTTGCAGCCATCTTAGAGAAGGGTCAGACAGGGGGCAGCAGGCCTTTGGACAAATTATTAAAAAAAAAAACCCACCAGAGGATGTGCTGCCCTTTCACCTCCAGACCCAGACAATTAGAAGCTGTACACCAGACATTTCCTGCCATAACCTAAAGTATATGATATAACATAACTGGTGTAATAAACAAAGCATCAGATATGTCCTGTGGAATGTTTTCTGCTGTTATTGATTGTACACCATAGCTGTCAGAGGGAATGAGTTTCCTGCAGATAAAAATGGGATGTCTAACTATCAGAGGAAATGGGTCTGATGATGATATAGACGTGATGACATAAACTGCTAGAGGATATAG
The DNA here is from genome assembly GCF_007827085.1 of Peromyscus californicus insignis. NCBI lineage: Eukaryota > Metazoa > Chordata > Mammalia > Rodentia > Cricetidae > Peromyscus > Peromyscus californicus. The sequence continues at coordinate 44,793,340 of NW_026294391.1, forward strand.
CAATTTCCTTTCATCTGCAACTCTCCAATCAGTTCAAACCAAGCATCTCTAACCTGAAGTAAGTACCAATCCTGAGCTTTTAACTATATAGAGTTGGTATTCCCCCAGATCCCCTACCCTAACCATTATAAAACCCCTGCTTCATTGCTACTCGGGTCTCTCCTGCAATGCTGCTGCATCAGAAGGGCAGAGAGGCCCAAGTTAACTGAAACACTAAAAAGACTCCTTGCTTTTGCATCAGATTTGGTCTCTTGGTGGTCTTTGGGGGACTCTGGGTACAACAAAGAACAGTCATTATTTTTTGAAGCTTCTATTTTAATGTGTAGTCTTTGTTTCTTCGTTGTTCTCTTTATGCTAGCTTCTTAAAAATTTCTTTATCTTTCACATCATGTTTAAGTGAAATATCATGAAGCGGAAGAAATCTTTAAATTAGACAGGATAATTTCCAGATGGATTTTAGTGTGTGTGGTGGTAGGAAAGTATCAGTGTCTTCAATTGGAAAGACCATTACTACACCACCAACATCATAGATGCCAAAAAGCATGCATTTCTTCCTGAACTTGGGAGTTTTCTACAGAGAAAAATCTTCTAGTCTCCGGAGTAGTATACATCATTAGCTCAAGGGCTAGTGAACAAGCACATGAGCAAAACGTGGTGGTTGTTTGAATGTGCACAATTTAAACTATAGAATGGTTCATAATTATTTGTTTATGTACAATGGCTCATCCCTCTTTCCTTAATTCTTTGTCTACAGTTGTAGAGACCCATTAATTCTTCTTTTATCTCTCCATGTGTTTTCCTTTTTTAAATAATGCTGTAAATGTATTTTCTTCCTGCCTTACTATAGGGTGTTTACACTACCTGAATGTTCAAGATGGAAATTATGATTTGGTTCTTTGATTTCTTTTATATATTTTTGGATTTTTAAAATTTTTTTAAATTATATCATTTAATCATTACACTTCTCCTTCCAAACCCTCCTGTATACCCCTCTTGCTCACTTTGATCTTTTGAATAATTATTACTATTTTCAGTCCCATTCTTTATATATAGATGCAGAAGCACCTATTTTCTTCAAATCCTGCAATTTCCTGGGATTTGTATTTACAAACAAATTTGTTTAATGCACTTGGTTATATCAAAGATATCTACTTTCTATATTTCAAAATCTTGAAGCTATCATTTGTCTATTTTATAATATTCTCATAGTATTATTTATATAATATTGTTGTGTTTCTATTACTATGACTCATGTTGACTTTGAAGGGTGAGCCCAGTAGTGAATTTAATGGTACCCAACCTAAATAAAGTATGTTACCTGGGAACCTGTGACTGTGGCTCTATTGAGAAAAAAAGTGCTGTTAGATAAAGATGTAATGAAGTTAGACAGAAGAATCTCAACTATCTATGTGGGCCCTGAGTTTAAAAGTTAGTGTCCTTATCAAAGACAGAAGAGAAGAAACACAAAAGGATAAACCATGTGAAAAAAGGAAGCAGTGATTGGTTAGTGTCTGTTAGTCCATGAACACCAAGGCAACTGAGAGACACCAGAAGTTATTATCAAAGGATAGGCATCAAACAGATTCACCTGGAGCTTCTATAATAAAAGAAACCTACAAAATATATTAATTTCAAACTTCTTGCCTTAATCTATGACACAGAATGAAATGCAGTTCTTTCATGTTGTCCAATTTGTGTTGAGTTGTTAAAACAACACTAGGAAACTAACACAACAAAAATAAACACAAGTTCAGTCCATTGTATTCAACCTCAAAACTTTCAAAGATTAAAATTTCTTACATATATATATATGTATATATATATATATATATACATATATATATATATATATAGAGAGAGAGAGAGAGAGAGCATAAACTAAAAACCCAGAAACAGATAAATAAATAGAATATTACTATATTAACAACTTAGAATCATTTCCAATGGATCCTTCCAATCACGTCTCTCCCAAGGAAGGGTAATTTTTAATGATTTCTAATACTACTTGTTAATTTTACTATTTTTGAAATTTATTTGTTTGGCTTCATTTACACAATACTATGTCTATGAGACTCATTAATATTATTAATGTCTATAATGACAGTTCACTCAATTTTTAACATGTTATTCTGACCATATTACCTATTTCTTATACTATCGATGGATCTTTAGGAGTTTTCAGTTGATGGCTATGATAAATAATGTGCTTCTGTAAGTATTCTTAGAAATGTCTCATTTGCTTCTTTTGGAGATATAGCAGGGAAGAAAAGGGACGGTGGTGTATGGTAAGTTTTATCACTGAAAAGTGGTTTAAGAAACGATTTTCCTCAGAAATAATCCATCCCATTTTCAGTGTATGAGAATATTCATGAAGATTCAGGGATGCTCCTGGTGCTACCATTACGAATGGGCATTTATAGCATCTAACTATACAAAAGATTGGCAGACATGAAATCATCAGTGTCTTGTTTATTCATTATATTGCCTTACCAGGAAAGATTTGGAAAAGGCTGAAAAAAATATATAACCCATATCTCCACCTAAAATTCTCACACATATAAAAGTTAAAATGAGCAAGAGGCACCTGCTTACGTACACAGATAACAAAAGGTACCTCTAAAATATTGTTGACCTAAGAAATTATTCTATCATAGTTCCTCTGAACCTCAGTGTCACCAGGGTAGTCCTATTTTTATCCTCATATAACAAAGAATTATTTTAAATTTTATGTTTTTAAACTACAATAAATAAAATAAGAATATATACATTTTGGAGACAATAACTCAATGAAAGAAACACTGTATAAGAATTACTACCAAGGGTTTCTGTGGTATCTCAATAGTAGTATATTTGTTGAGCATGCATGAAGTCCTGTATTCAATCTCCAAGGACACTTGGAAAAAAATTACATTCAAGAGCACAAGTGTCTTCTTTGTAATTTTGCACATATTTTATAAACTTGAGGCACCAGTATGAGACTAAAGAGAAGAATCTTAGAACTCATATAAATACATAACTAGTCAGAGTAGTGTTAGAAAGGCCTAATTTTTTCTGTCACACTAATTAACACCTACACTTTTGGCTGACAATGATTGGAGTTTCTTGGAAAAATCAAGGACAGGAATATCTGACTCTCAAAAGTTATTTTTGTTCCTTCTTTGTATGTTTTAGTTTTGTACTCAATATTGTTTAAATTGAGTTTTGTTGTTTTATGTGATTAAATTAAATATAATCACATTGAACTATTATTTTAACTGAAAATCACTGTTGTATGTTATATTTTTTTCCAATAGATGATGAAGTCAAATCTAACTGTCACATGCATTAGCTCCATGGCAATTACAAGAAGTAGTGGTTTAGTTAAAGGTCACAATCTTATGTTTTCACTTACTTGCATTATCGTTCTGCCACTATGCAGACACTGACAGTGGAAACAGGTTTTCTTTTTTTTTTTTTTAATTTATTTTGCAATACAATTCAGTTCTACATATCGGTCACGGATTCCCTTGTTCTCCCCCCTCCCGTCCCCCTCACCTTCCCCCCAACGCCCCCCCCCCCATTCCCATCTCCTCCAGGGCAAAGCCTTCCCCACAGACTGAGGTCAACCTGGTAGACTCAGTCCAGGTAGGTCTAGTCCCCTCCTCCCAGGCCGAGCCAAACAATCCTGCATAGGCCCCAGGTTTCAAACAGCCAACTCATGCAATGAGCACAAGATCTGGTCCCACTGCCTGGATGCCTCCCAAACAGATCAAGCCAATCAACTATCTCACCCATTCGGAGGGCCTGATCCAGTGGGGACCCCTCAGCCATTGGTTCATAGTTCATGTGTTTCCATTCATTTGGCTATTTGTCCCTGTGCTTTATCCAACCTTGGTCTCAACAATTCTCGCTCATATAAACCCTCCTCATTCTCGTTAATTGGACTCCCAGAGATCCACCCAGGGCCTAGTCATGGATCTCTGCATCCAGATCCCTCAGTAGTTGGATGAGGTTTCTAGCACAACAATTAGGGTGTTTGGCCATCCCATCACCAGAGTAGGTAAGTTCGGGCTGTCTCTCGGCCATTGCCGGCAGTCTGTTGTGTGGGTATCTTTGTGGATTTCTGTGGGCCTCTCTAGCACTTTGCTTCTTCCTGTTCTCATGTGGTCTTCATTTACCATGGTCTCCTATTCCTTGTTCTCCCTCTCTGTTGTTGATCCAGCTGGGATCTCCCGCTCCCCCAAGCTCTCTTTCCCTCGACCCTCGCCTTTCATTACCCCCACTCATGTCCAGGCTGTTCATGTAGATCTCATTCCATTTCTCTGTCATTGGGCGATCCCTGTGTCTTTCTTGGGGTCCTGTTTTCCGGGTAGCCTCCCTGGTGATGTGAGTAGCAGACAATTCATCCTTGTTTCATGTCTAGTATCCTGCTATGAGTGAGTACATACCATGTTTGTCTTTCTGAGTCTGGGTTACCTCACTCAGGATGATTTTTTCTAGATCCATCCATTTGTCTGCAAACCTCATGATGCCATTGTTTTTTTCTGCTGAGTAGTATTCCATTGTGTGTATGTACCACATTTTGTTTATCCATTCTTCAGTTGAAGGGCATCTGGGTTGTTTCCATGTTCTGGCTATTACAAACAATGCTGATATGAACATAGCTGAACAAGTGCTCTTATGGTGTGGTTGAGCATTTCTTGGGTATATGCCCAAGAGTGGTATAGCTGGATCTTGGGGGAGATGGATTCCCAATTTTCTAAGAAAGCGCCATATTGATTTCCAAAGTGGTTGTACAAGCTTGCATTCCCACCAGCAGTGGAGGAGAGTTCCCCTAGCTCCACATCCTCTCCAGCATAAGGTGTCTTCAGTGTTTTTGATCTTAGCCATTCTGACAGGCGTAAGGTGGTTTTTAATAGTTGGTTACCTGTTATTCAGTTTTTAAACAAGTTCAATGTATTAACATTTTTTAAGTCAAAAATGCAAATTGATGGCTAAGTCAAAAAACAGAAAGGTTAAGCATCTAATCCTCTTAGGCATTTACATTTCTGGAAGAAATACTTTCTTTGGATTATTAAATGGTTCATTTATCAGAAAATAGCACTAGTTAAATTATTGCACTGGTGATTCTTGCTAATTTTGTCTAAAATGTCATAAGTTAATGCAACCTCTGCTCAAATTTTTTCTCAACATAATAAATGTCTTAGTTAGGTTTTCTATTGCTGTGAAGAGACACAATGACCATGGCAACTCTTAAAAAGAAAACATTTAATTGTGGTGGCTCGCTTATAGTTCAGAAGTTCAGTCCATTATCACGAAGGAAGCATGGCAGCATGCTGGCAGGTGTAGTGGTGGAGTATCTGAGACTCCTACATCTTTCAGGCAACAGGAAGTCAACTGACTGTCACACTGATGAAGCTTGAGAAGAGACCTCAAAATCAGCCCCCACAGTGACACACTTCCTCCAACAAGACCATACCTACTCCAACAAGGTCACACATCCTAATAGTGCCACTCCCTTTGGGAGCCATTTTCTTTAAAACTATCACAATAAGACAAAAATATTAATGCTTTATTTGAATAACAGAAATATGAGAGATCTTTGGGTTTTCTTTGTTTTATTAGTAAGTTACGTACTTACTTAGAAAATATAAACCAGCTTTCAGAGAATGTGTCATGTATTAAAGACAACATGTTTTCAATCCTTATATTAAGATACCTACTAAACAAGAAGTCTCACTAAAGGAACCCTTCAATAGCTCTTAACTCAAGATATCACTGTAATTTGAAAACCAAATATTAAATCATGCAACAACATAGTAGCTAGTATAAACTCCTCCCCAAAATCTTAACCACCCTTTCCCAATTAATGTGAATGAATGAAAATTTAATATATAGTTTAACACTATCATCTGGATGTTTATGCCCAGTATAATTTCACATGTTCAAATCCTCATCCCTAAAATAATGATAAATAATCAGAGACTGGGGTTTTCAGTAGTGTTTAGGTCATAAGAACCAAGCCCTAATGAATGAGATTAATATTCCTATAAAAGAAAACTCAGAAATTAGGCTTGATGGTGGGTACACACCAGTCCTTCTAAATACTTATAAAAGAAAGTAAAAGTTTTAAGATCAATGCGATGGTTTGAATTAGAATGCCTTCCATATGCTCTTATTTTGAATGGTTGGTCCAAAATTGGTGGGATTGTTTGGGAAGCATTATGAGGTATGGCCCTGCTGAATGAAGTATGTATGTCACTAGGAATGAGCTTTGAGGTTTCAAATGTCCAAGCCATTCCCAATTAACATGCCCCCCTCTTTCTTTCTTTTCCTTGTCTCTTTCTCTCTCTCTCTTTCTTTCTTTCTTTCTTTCTTTCTTTCTTTCTTTCTTTCTTTCTTTCCTCTCTCTCTCTCTCTCTCTCTCTCTCTCTCTCTCTCTCTCTCTCTCTCTCTCTCTCTCTCTCTCTCTCTCATCTCCTCTTCTGTCTTCCCGACCCCCACCTCCTTCAAGGGGACCAGATGCAAGCTCTTAACTACAGTTCCAGTGCCATGCCTGCCTGATTGCTCCCATGCTCCCAACCCATGATGGTCATGGAATCACCATCTAAAACTATAAGCCCTCGATAAACCTTTTCTTTTATAAGTTGCCTTAGCCATGGTGTCTCTTCACGATAGGAGAGGCAGTCAAATTGTGCAGCATATTTATATCCTGTGTTGTAAAGAAACATTTGTTTCTTTTGCCCTATTGGTTTAGAGTGAGACGATATTCTCTGTAAATAGAAGCACATCAGACCCTAACTCTGCCAGCCACATTTTTCTTGTATTGGTCCATCTCCAGAGCTGTCAATTTTTGTTGCTCATAAACAAATTAGTGTGTGGTATATTTATAGGAGCCTAAGATGACTAATGCTATTATTAAAATACATTAAAACTTTCTAGAATTAAGATGGTGAAAATTCTCCATATATTAAATGAGTTTACTCAGCATAATATAAAACAAGGATGAATGGATGCACATGACTATCTGTGGCCACTGAGAGAGGAAAAGAGATAAACAATTTTTTGATAACGAGTAAAGCTATGAAAGATCTACCTTGTCAAAAAGAGAAGTTTAAAGGAAACCAAGTCACTAGTGGCTAGAAATACTACAACAGCAATTTATCATGAAGGACTAGCTGTAACATGACTTAGGGAAAAGCTAAGTAGTACACTTGTCGCACATTCTCATGGCTCTAGGTTCTATTCCCAGCAACACACACACATGGACACAGACACAGACACAGACACACACACACACACACACACACACACACACACACACACACACAATAAATAAATAAATAAATAAATAAATAAATAAATAAATAAATAAATAAATAAAAATAACAAAGAATGAGGGGCTGAAGATAGCTCAGTTGATAAAGTACTTGCTTTGCAAACATTGGAGTCTGAATTCAGACCCTAGAAACCATGTGAAAAAAGTCAGCCATGATGGCAATTGCTTGTAATCTTAGCACTGGGGAGGCTGAGATAAGTGGATATATAGAGTTTACTGGTTAGTGAGCTTAACCTACTTGGTGAGTTTCAGGCTGTTGAGATGCTTTGCCTCAACACACACACACACACACACACACACACACACACACACACACACACACACACACACACATACACACACCATTCCCCTCTCACAAAGTACCTACACATACAAACATACACGCACATGTAGATGCACATTCACAAAAGGGGAGAGGGGGACTATATATAATAAACTAGAAGATATCATGAGGGAATAGTACAGAAACAATAATACAGTTTTTTTACAAGATCACCTATTAAGCTGTGTAGTCTGTAAATTCAAGTTCAGTTTCCCAAATACATTACATATTACTCTCTAGAATTGCTTCAATATTTCAATGCTTGTTCTTCTATAAATGAAGGAAAGCTATTTACGTCATTTTACTGAATACACAGTTTGTAATTCTTCCTGAATCATCACATTAATATTTCACAAAACTTCTGATATATTCTTTCTGCCTGGTGGCTGTAGATCAAGGTTTGAGCTCTCAAGCTGTTCTTTCATGCTGTCTTCATGGACTCTAACCCTCTGAAGGTAAATGGGAGCTGTGCCACATTTCAGTGGACCTGGAAGCAGACTATATTCTCTTAATGCAAACCAGGGACAACCACTTAGTGAACTACACCTTCAGCTCACCAGATAACCACAGCTAGGAACAACAATGCTCCTCTCTGGGAACAATAGACCCTGTAGTTTTTCTTTCTCAAGTTGTCCTTTAATGCTTTAATATGGAATAACAATCATATTTTCTATTTGGTAATTATGGTATCATATTAGGTTATTGTATAAAGAAAGTGGTATGGTAGTTGAGAGAGCTTTTCTTTGCAATGTACAATTGATTAAGTTATATTAAGACCTAACCTGCATAAGTACCTGCAAATTAAAATGTGAAATGTCAGGAACTGAATTACTTCAGTCCTATACTCTGTTCTTTTTTTCTTTCTTTCTTTCTTTTTTTTGGTTTTTGAGACAGGGTTTCTCTGTGTAGCCCTGGCTGTCTTGGCCTGGCTGTCTTGGAACTTGTTCTATAGAACAGGCTCCCCTTGAACACAGAGATCTGTCTATCTCTGCTTCCCAAGTACTAGGATTAAAGGTGTGTGCCACTACCATGTGGCTATTTTGTTCTTAATGAGGTTTGTAACAACCTGTGCAGCATTAAGAGGTGTGGGACGGTTGGTGTCTATGGTCATCTTTGTACAATATTGTCAGTGAAACTTTCCTTGCTGTAACATTAACTGCTCAGTTCTAGAGGTTATACCTTTATCTTGGACTCTGTGTAGACAGAATAACAAATTATTTTCATATATAAAAATTAAAGAAAGAATTTTGTGAAGGTCATCTTCATAATAATGAGGTAATGCTGTCTCTTGAAATTTTGCTGAGACACTTAAGCTGCAATAAACAGTGATGATTAAAACTATAAAGCTAAACTAAAAAAACTATTGATATATTTTATAATAGTGTTCAGTTTTGTTGGTGATATTCTTTTAACATACAACACAACCAAAAGTAAAAAGATGCATAGTAATGCATTTTGTATTTTCCATTTTGTCACTGACAACTTAATTTCTTTCTTAAGGGTTTTATTGTGAAATTTAAATAAATTATCAAAATTTTCTTCATTTCTGACAGAGTTCTTTGATTAATGGCCATTGGTTAAGATATAGGACATTTCATTTCTTCTATTCAGAGACACATGCTAGGTTTAAGAAGTAAATAATGTTTGTTCTTAAGGATTTCCAAAAGTTTAGGTTCTGAAACTGTTTCAAAAGCATCAAGTGAACCTGATAGAAGAGAAAGTGGGGAACACCCTTGAACTCATTGGCCCAGGACACAACTTCTGAATAGACCACAAATAGCACAGACATTAAGATCAAAAATTAATAACTGGGACCTCACAAAACTGAAAAACGTTTATAAGGCAAAGGACACCATCATAAGGACAAAGTAGTGGCCTACAGAATGGGAAAAGGTCTTCACCATCCTCACATCTGAGAGAGGGCTGCTGATTTCCAAAAAATATAAAGAACTCAAGAAAGTAGACATAAAAAAACAAATAATCCAATTTAAAAATGGAGTACAATTTAAACAGAATTCTCAATAGAAGGATCTCAAATGGCCGAGAAACACTTAAAAAATGTCCAACATCCTTAGCCATCAGGGAAATGTAAATCAAAAGGATACTGAGATTCCATTTTATACCTGTCAGAATGGCTAAGATCAAAAACACAAGAGACAGCTCATTCTGGAGTAGATGTGAAGCAAGCAGAACATTCTTCCATTGCTGGTTGGAGTGCAAACATATACAGCTACTTTGGAAATTAATATGGCAGTTTCTCAGAAAATTGGGAATTGGTCTACCTCCAGACTCAGTTATACCAATCTTGGGCATATACCCAAAGGATGCTCAATCATACCACAAGGACATCTGCTCAACTCTGTTCATAGCAGCTTTATTTTTAATAGCCAGAACCTGGAAACAGCCTAGATGTCCCTCTACTGAAGAATAGATAAAGAAAATGTTGTATATTTACACAATGGAGTATTACTCAGCTGTTAAAATAATGACATCATGAACTTTGAAGGCAAATGGATGGAACTAGAAATATCATCCTAAGTGAGGTAACCCAGACCTGGAAAAATAAGCATGATATGTACTCACTTATAAGTTGATATTAGCTGTAAAATAAAGAATAACCATGCTACAATAGACAGAACCAGTGAGGCTAGGTAACAAGGAAAGCTCAAGGATATTTCTGGGAAGGGGAAATAGAGTTTTCATGTGTGGACTGCAGGTGGGCAGGGATGGGAATATGAGGGACCTGGTGGGGGTGTGGGGATGGTGGTAAATACTGAAAGAGATGACTGGAAAAGGGAACATTTCAAGATCAGGTAGAAGCCTGATGCAAGGGAAACTCCCAGGAATTTACAATGATGAGCCCAACTAAGACTCCTAGCAATAAGGCATATGTAGCCTGAAGTAAACATCACTTGTGACCAGACATGCCTACCAGTGGAAGGATTGGGACACTAACCCAGCCACAGAACCTTTGACCTATAATCTGTCCTGTTTATGGGATGTACTGGGGTAAGGGTGGCTGGTCTAGAATGGAGGGAGTGACTAACCAATGACTGGTCTAGCCTAAAACCATGCCAGGAGAATAAGACTACCCATGACACTGCCTGGAACACCAAGATCCAGAGGCTGGATGACCCAGAGACCTAGGATAGAAGCAAACACAACTGGAAAAGAAAGTCAATGTAATGATGCCTAATGGTATTCTGCTACACTCATACATTGGTGTCTGGCCCAATTGTCATCAGAAAGGCTTCATGCAGCAACTGTTGAAAACAGATGCAGAGACCCAGAGTCCAACATCAGGTCAAGCTCAGGGAATCCTGCTGAAGAGAGAGAGGAATGATTGTAGGAGACATAGGGGTCAATGACATCACAAGAAAACCCACAGAATCAACTAACCCGGGCTCATAGAAGCTCACAGAGACTGAAGTGACAACCAGGGAGCCTGCATGGGACTGACCCCTCTGCATACATGTGACAGTTGTGTAGCTTGGTCTTCTTGTGGGACTCCTAATAGTAGGAACAGGGGCTGTCTCTGACTCGTTTGCTGGATTTTGGGACCCTATTCCTCATACTGGGTCACCTTGCCCAGCCTTAATACAAGGTGAGGTGTTTAGACTTACTGCAACTTGATAATGCCATGTTTTGTTTTTATCCATGGGAGGCCTGCCCTTTCCTAAACAGAAAGGGAGGAGTGGGTGGAGGTAGGCAATGAGGAGGTGGTGGGAGAGACTGAGAGGGGAGGGGGGAGGGGGGAGGGGGGAAGGGAAATTGCAGTCAGAATATAAAATAAATAAATACATATTTTAAAATAGCATCAAATATTTAATTAAAATAATAAATGAAATAGAATTATTTTCTCCTAAGCTTCTCTAGATAAGGAGAGTAAGTTGTTATCAGAAAGCTAAGAAAAGCCTCAGAATTTTCCATATACTTTGGTCACAGAGCATGGAGAAATAAAGTTGACACTGACCAGGTAACTTCCTCCCTGCTGGCTCGATTCCATCGGACTGGGAGGTGCTATTATAGGCAGTTGGGGGAAAACATCACCAAGTCTTACCCAGCTGTGAACCCTGTAAGCTACAGTAATTATCAGTGTTTCAAAGAGTGGCAAAGAGGCAGAAATGTTATGGATTTAAAACCTGCTCCATGAAATTTATGCCTCATACTGTATATTTGACCCAGAAATTATACTTGGGAGTTCATAGGCCTCAGGTAATCTATTACTTTTATTCTTTTAAATAGATATGGTATCAAACTTCCCAATAAATTTGTATCTCTCTAATCCATAGATTCGTGCAGACCTCATCAGAGAAGTTTCTTTGGATAGTGTTTTTTTGTTGTTGTTGTTGTTGTTGTTTCGTTTTTTGTTTTGGCGGGCGGGGGGAGTGTTGTGAGGGGTGAGAACAGTGATTAAGACCAAAACTCACAACTGATCAAATTTCAAAGAATAAATGTCAGTGAAATTCTCAACCACAAATGAAACATTTATATTGCCTTCCCTAAAGGCTCAGAAACAAGTAACAATGGGGCAAAACGTCACAAGAGCCAGAAATCTGGGAAGATCACAGAGAAACAGTGTCTTCTGGACATGACAGGACCACTGCACACATGAATTCAGCAGCTGTGTTTGCTTTCACATGACTTGCACTACACCAAGCTAGTTAGCATTCTAGTGTGGGGCTGGGGGCTTGCAAGCCACAAGCTATAACTGAAGAGTTATTGACAGTTGATGACTTCCAGGAAAGAGAGAGTCTGTTTTCACTAATCCTGTGGCTTGTGGTGAGTTGACCACACATGCTCCCTGGATGGTTTCACACTGAAGAATATATTAGCAGCACAATTGAACTTGGTGGTTGTTAAAGAAAACAAAAAGAGGACATGAAGTTTAGAGTGTGTAGGAAGGTGTTAGTTTGATCTTGGAGGAGTTAAGGGGAGGTGTAGGTAAGTGAATATAATCAAAATACATTGGATGAACGTCTCAAAGACTTAATAAAATATATTTTCAAAAAAGAAGAAAAACAATTGTACATATGACCATTAAATGATTCCTAGATTTATTTCCTTTTCTTTGTATGTTTTAAATACTGTTAAAGGCTAATAACCATTACTTTTACTCAACAAACATGTATTGAGCCCATTCTTCTTGGCATGTGAGTAAATAATAATGACAGCAACAGTGATAATGCCATGCATTCAAAATTTAAAAATCCCAAGAGTACATAAAGAAACTGAATTATGAAACAAAGTGAAAATGTCATAATGGAGATATAGACACACTACTATGGGAGTTTAGAGGAGTTCCTTAATATTGCCTGGTGTCATATCCATAAGAATACAAATATGATCTCAAACTTGACTCTTCTTTTTTTCTAGGTGCATAATGACTGGGGAATTCTTAAACTCAATTTTGTATCTTTCAGAACTCAATCCACTCATTATATACTGAGAAAAAAATGAAGCTTTACTGTCAGGAGTACACTATGAATAAAATAATTGATAGGTCTTCATCAGAACTCCAGGAACATCAATGTCATGTGTCAGCTCATTTATATAAACCCGAAAACAGACAAGTTAAGAAAACACTGCTGTTTTTTAGTGACCATGTATTATTTTGTGAATTAGCTCAAAAAGCTTTACTATTTATGTACAAAGTATTTGTAACAAAGGTTAAAACCAAGTTTCTCAACAAATGCCTTCTTTATCACAATCAAAACAACAAACTCCTTACCAATAGAAGCACTCTGACTCAAAGTTAAGAAAGGAAGTCTCATCAGTGTTACCTCAGGAGATGAGTCACACTGTGGTTAAAGTACCATTTTATTCCCTATAAAGACAATGTAGTAAGCAGTACCATGGCAACTAAATGCACAGTCTTCTTGTATCCAGCTAAATAGTTTGTGCATCATTCAGAAACCTTGAAATTTCACAAAAGTGTAATTTTTCCTTCCCAGTTCCTGACCATTTTTTTTTTTTTTTTTTTTTTTTTTTTTTTTTTTTTTTTTTTTTTTTTTTTTTTTTTTTAGTTAAAAGGAGATTTATTTAATGGCGTAACTTACAAATTAAGGGATAGGTAGGTCGCGGAGTCTGGGGAAGGTGTATCGCAGTCCAGCGGTGTTCTCTGGAGCTCTGCTTGGTACACCTCTCCAGTCCAGGGTCCCGCAACAGAGAGCGAGCCCGCCAATCCAGATCTCAGGTCCCCAGGCGCCTCCTTTCGCCCCGCCTTGTAGGCGTGACAGTTGCCGAAGTCTCAATGGGGGTTGGAACTTCCAGATCAAAGCTGGAATGGCTACCCACTACATCTCCCCCTTTTTGTCTAAATAAGAAAGTTCTAACCTAATACAAGACTATATACAAAGGAATGGTTATCAAATATAGTCCAGGAATAATGAGGGATAATGACCTAGATAAGATGGAACTACAACCAATGCAAACAATATCAAGCAAGAAACACATACTATAATCCAGAGAAGTATAGAGCATAGGTAAATGGCAAGTTACAAAGATCATTCCAAAAGGTGTCCTATCCTAAAGAACCTGAATCTAATACTTAATATGTTCTATCTACTAAGTTGTAACTATAACTGCTAGTCTTCAATCCCATCAAAGACCTGAGAAGGAATATAATGGTACCTGAGGAATGGTAGATGGATGCAAGGTGGAAGGAAATATTAAACTCAGTATTCTAAAAAAAAAAAAAAAAATGAAAAGAAGAAATGGAATGGATAGGTATAAGGTATTATGGTAGATTATTATGTATACTAGTAAACAAATTTAGTAAAATAGCAGCCTTAAATAATTTGCACTATAATTTGCACTGTTATGGATTCTTATATGTTGATACAAATGTAAACTATTTTTATATTCCTGTTTAAGATAATTTGTATATTGATACAAATACAGAACTATATTTGTTATAATGTACATATATTTCTACTCTTATTTGAAATACTTGTATATTGATACAAATGTAAATTTATATCTGTCATACTTTATGTAGGTTCTACTTCTGTTTAGGATATTCGGTATATTGATATATATTTAAGATTATTGTCATATTGCATATCGCACTATATACTCCTACCTCTGTTATAACATCTTGTGTATTGTCACAATTTTAAAGTCATTGTTCTTTACCATACACTTGCTTATAGACTGTTTACCTTGTTTACGTGAAGCCTTAGTCCTTAGGTTATTTCGGTAGATAAGACTTACAGATTTATAGTCACCTATGCTGGTCATCTCTATAGTTACGTTAGTTAGGTTGTCCAGATTTACAGATACATAGGTCAGATGGACAGGTAATCTTCAAACACTTCATAGACCTAGAGAATATGGCATTTAAATAACTTAGAATTCTGTTGATGTGAGACACAATTGCTCCTGGCTGCACCAATTTGATCCCGAGAGAATGTTGGGCTTCTAAGACATTTCCATTTGGAAGTTTGTCTTCTTGGCACAAAATGGCCTACTGGGCAAAGAACTGCCCTTGCCTCGACGGATGACAGTACAAATGCAATGCTATCCTTTCTGGACAAGCGGGACACAAGGAAAGCGACCACTGTACTCTGCCAAGACAGGGTAAGATGGTCTTTCAGAATTCCTGCTTCTAAAAATGGTCTGTCAGATACTTTAGGCCTGTAGCCAATTTGAATGCACCAACAATGCTGAGAAACATTAGGTGACTGTCCAGGCTGCCAGCTGTCTTGGTCTACTCTCGCAAGATTCCCGAAAGTTGCTTGCATCCTGACCATTTTTTTAAGGAAATGCCTGAAATGTTACAGAAGACTACTCTCCATTGTTCCTCTAAATGCATATCAATCACCAAGTGCAGTGCTTTCCCTGCTTAATCCTGGATAGAAAGGGATATGTCATGTCTTTTTAAAAGTTTATTTACTTATTTACTTATTTATTCTTCTCTCATACAACACATCCAACTGCAGCCTCCTCTCCCTCGCCTCTGTCCACTCCTTCCCTCCTACCTCTTCTCTCTCCCAGATCCAGTCCTCCTCTGTTTCCCTTAAGAAAAGATTCGGCCTCCCAGGGATATCAACCAAACTTAGGATAACAAGATGCAGTAAGACTAGGCATAACCCCTCATATCAAGGCTGGTCAAGGCAACCCAGAAGAGGAAAAAGGTCCCATGAACAGGCAAAAGAGTCAGAGACACCCTCACTACCATTGTTAGTCCAACAAAACCCCCAAACTTAAGAACCATAGTATGTATCCAGAGGACTTAGTGCAGACCCAGACAGGCTCCCTGGTTGTCACTTCAGTCTCTGTGAGCCTCTATGAGCCCTGCTTAGTTGATTCTGTGGACAATGCTCTTCACTCTTCTGGCTCCTATAATCCTTCATCCTCTTCTGTGGAATTTCTCGAGCTCTGCCTAATGTTTGGCAGTAGGGAGCCTCAGCCAACCATCTACTTTAATCAGGCTAGGCTCCCAGTGGTGGGACTGGTACACCAACCCAGCCACAAAATCTGTGACCCACAGCCTGACCTGGCTGCAAGATGTGCTAGGGCGATGGTGACTCAGAGCTTGTGTGAGTGAGTGGCCAAGCAAAGACTGGTCTAACCCAAGGCCCATAACGTGAGAAGGAGCCCATGCCTGACACTACCTAGATGGCCAGGATGTGGAAGCTGGATGGCTCAGAGACAGATCTAATGCAAAACCAAAGACAACTGATAAAAAGAAAAGAAAACCAATGAAATAATTTCTAATGATATTTTTCTATCCTAGGATTGGTACTAGCCTAGTTGTCATCAAGAGACATTTTCTTCTGTAGCTGATGACATTTTATGTCTTGAGGTTCATGGGCCTGGTGTCAGATCCCCATCTGCAGTAAATAGAATGACACCAGTATGAAAAAACTTCCAAGGACACCTCCACATTCACACTATGCTAAATAGGACTTTACTAAGTTGTTGGGGAATCCATTATGAAAGTATATATGTTCCTGGGATTAAATTATTTTTCACATTGATTACAAAAGAAATTTTGATGAATAAATTAATATTCAAAATACTGTTGTGTATAGTACATGCCTTTTTGGAATAAAGGTAACTGAAAAGAGTTTTAATTGATTTGAAATGTTAATCTGAAGTACAAACTCAAGTGTTCCTTCCACATGAGAAATAAATATGCATATCAGAAAACAGAAATAAGTAAATGAATTAACAAACAGCTTCCTAGTTAAAAAAAAACTTCCTATAACCAATATTGAACTGTCTTGTTTGAATTAGCTACGAAGTATGCTAGTAATTTGGAACTGTCTCTCTGTCTCTACCTTTTCTTCATAGAATTTTTCACATTTTAAAATTGTTTTCTAATTTTGGAAACTTTTGATTATATATATATACATATATATATATATGTATATATATATATTAGACTAAACAATCATCTTTATGTATCCATTATTGTCTAACACTATTGTATCGATCATAGGAGTCACACAAAATATTCAATAGTAGCTTAATATACAAATACAAACTATTTTTAGTTGCTCTCTGGAAAATCAATTCTATTTAATAATTTAGCATCACACTTTGCAAAAGTGTATTTATGAAACGTGCTATAATTACCTCCTATTACTTTTAGAATATGTATACTATGAAAGAAACATTGACATTTGTTCTTTTAACTCAGTGTTATAGAAACCCATTTGAAAAAAAATGGAGCAATTGAGAATTTTCTAAGTACACCTGTGGTTATCACATACCACTCAGGGTCAAGGATCCAGCTGAGGGGGAGGGTGAAATGGCATGATTGATTCAAATATCATGAGAAACCATAAGATGCTATTCATATCTCAATTCCGTCTCTCTCTTTCTGTACATTCATTTCGTTCTTCTTTCTGTTCCTCTGCAGAATTTTTTTTCTATTTTTAAAACCACATATCAGAAAATAGCTCATGCCAGCAGCTTGCAAGTTTGCATGATTCCCGTTTAAGAACTCAGACCGTAATGGAAGAACATTTTCCACTTTCAATTCTGAAGCTCTGAGATGGCCTTGGACTCACTATGCATGTGTCAGAAGCCTACCACCATCATCCTCCCTGAATGGTCAAGGAATGGTCGGTCACCTTTGAAAAATGTGCTTCCTTGACTGTAAGCACTTGGAAAGAGGAGGGGGGAGGAAAAATCAGTTTCCCCAGGAATGGGCATGATTGCAAAGACTTTGTGAAGAACAAACCTGGTGAATTGTGCCTGTCACTAGCATTGGCACCTTTTAAATCATCTCTTATTATGGACTAATAAAATATCAAGTATTGAAGACTCTGTTAGAGGGTAAAAGTTGTATCGCAGTATGAATGATCTCTCAGTTTCAGTGAGGAAAAATAATGGATGCAATTGAAACAGAAACTTAACACATTGGAAGCAGCTGTTTGACCCAATTCTTTCTTCTCTGTATTTTAAAACAATTTTTCCTTATTACATAATGATGTGGGCTATGAAAGGGTTTTCTGATTATTCCTTTCATGTAAATGCTAAATCTGTGATGGGAGTAAGGCTAGAAAAATTATAGGTGCTTGAGCATAATATTGACCAAATTTTTCAGGATACGGCAGTTAATGCAGGTTGCCATACTTCAAAGGGGCTATAATGGGGACAGTTCGCAAATTAGGGCTGGCGTGACAATAAAAATCTTTCACTTTGTTCTTTCAGTTCAGATGTTATGATCTTCACAAAGATAACTCTCTTACCCTTCCAATGATAAATAAGTTATGCTGTAATCATTCTATCACCGATTAACATTCACTGGTACAGATTTTAGAAATTTTTTCATATAGAAGTTCTATTTTACTTTCAAAGAGAATGCTATCACTTACATAAATGACATTTTCCATAAAAGATTTTTGAAAGAATACACTCCAAGCAAAGATGCTGTTCCAAGCAGCAGAAACGGCACTCAGAAATACACAATGACATAGTTTAAATTTAATGCCACTTTTCTTTTATAAATATTAAATGTAAAGTTTAATGATAAGGAGATACATGTCAAAGGGTTCATTATATTCTAGAAAACTATAATATTTTTGTCTAAATGTCTTTAATTACACCCAATATTGTGATTATAACAAGGTTGTTTAGCTCAGTATATTTAAAGTTAAATATAGTAAAAGAATTAACATACATTTTTACTCAAATTAACAAAATGAATTTTACACGAATTATTAATCAGGTGGACTTACTTATATTTTCTTAAAATATTATCTATATTATGTTATAGGATCTAACAACAGTTTTTTTAAAAACTTAATTCTGGAAATTGGACTAAGCCAATGGATGCATTGATGGCAGAAGCTGTACCAGGTGTTTCTCTATTGCTGTGATGAAATATCACGATGCAAAGCAACTATGGAAGAAATTTGTCTCAGCTTATGGTTCCAGCCGAATAATAGTCTATTATTGTGGAGAGCCATGGAAGCAAGCAGCAGGAATGGCAGGATCAGGAAGCTGAAGGATCACATCCTTAATTTCAAACACAAGAGGAGAGAACAAACTGGGATTGGGATGAGGCCATAAACTCTAAAAGCCTGTGACATACTTCCTTCAGCAACATGGGCATGTCTGCACTTTCCCCAACAGTACCACCAAGTGGAAATCATATTGTGAAATATGTAAGCCCAAGAGGGACAATTTTCACTCAAGCCACCATATTCCACTCCCTGGCCACCATCGTCTCAAGTTATATTGCAATGCAAAAATACACACTGTATTTACAATTTTAAAAAACCCCATAGCCTTTCTAGTTCTCAATATTGTTTAAAAGACCAGAGTCCAAAGTCTCATTCGAGACTCACATCAATCTCTTAACTGTAGCCACATGTACAATCTAAAACCAAACTGCATACTTCCAATATTCAATGACACCGCAACCTAGGTTTCGCTTTTCCAGCTGCACTCAAAGAGCCTCCTTGCAGGATTTTCCCGACCACACACTGTCCAGCATGAGTGATTCTCTGACACTGCAGAGAAAGAATTGACAATAGGCCCCATTCTTGCATCTTTCATGTCTCTAAAGCCAATACCAAGTGGACAGACAGCCCTACCGAACTGAATTCCACTGCCATCTTGGGATGTGCCTTGGCCCCCTTGAATTACATCCACAACACCTTTTATCTGTTGCTGCCTTCTAGGAGCAGAGAAGCCCTGTAGTCTCCCTTCCACAGGTTGGATCCTTAGCTGGGTGTGGTCTTTCCCTCCAGGTACTTTTCTTGTTGTTCTAGGGCAGAGCAGGAGACTCTTCCTTAAGTTTTCTCCTTAACAGTTATAACCTCTCTTTCTCACAGAAGCATTGGCAGTAACGTAAAGATTCCTACTCCTCTTTTTTAATTCAAACTACATTTTGTATTTCTCTTGAAAGTTGTCCTTTGACTTACATACACAACTTGCCACATGTATATTTACACACACACACACACACACACAAACCACCACATACACACAATAATAATAATAATAATAATAATAATAATAATAATAATAATAATAATAAATAAATACATGTAAATGAAATCATGTTATAGCTTTGGAAGCATAACTTGAAGTTAGGTCAAAGGTTGTTTGAGATAGGATGAGAGACAACAATATACAACTTGTCCATCCCTAAGATCAAAGATTCTCCAAATTTAGATATAAGATCACTTATAAATGAGTTTATGTACTCATTCAAAGAGCTATTAAAAGAACTAAAAGAAAAGATATCCTTGATTCCTATGTGTGTTGGATCATAAACCCTTTCCAAGTGTGTCATACAGTGAATTGATAATTAAAAAACTAATCTCAAAATTTTATTGTACAAAGTATGTAGAAGAAATGTCAGTGCATGTCAATACAATATAGGCTATTTTATGGAAAAGTAGATAGAATGTTACTCAAGATCATTTCAGCTATAATTTGTAGCACTTTTTGACAAAATCTCAAAATACAATATATCTCAAAAATACAAGTGGTCCTGTATTATACACATATCACCAGGTTATAGGGAAAGTTGCATACTGTGTGATATGGCTTGGAAGGAACGGTGATGGAAATAAAGCTTCAATTTGACTTAAAACTAGTATGTGGTCCACATATGTCATCTGTCAGTACAATCAGTGAAAATTATATTCTGGTTAAAGAAATATTATGTCATATATTTATAACTCCCTGAGAAGTACAAACTACTGTATATGGAAAGTATACATAAATATATGCTTGGTTTAATTCCATGATAAATAAATTTCCCAATAACTTGGAGTAAAAAACTAAATAAAGCATCTAAATTTAGAGGAACAAAATGAGCAGTCAGAAGAATAATATCCAAATGACAGAGATTTTTATTTCCAGTGTGGTTTCCATGAATGAGAAATACAAGAAAAAATTAGATCTGATATATATATATATATGTATATATCATAAATTCAGAGCTCTTACCACAGCTTAATTATGTTAATCCAACTTGAACCACTACTTTAAATTAAGTACTAGCAGTATCAAATATCAGAAACAAAGCAAACACACCAAAAAGAAAACTATGCTTTGATCATAAGAAGAACATTTGTTTATAAACTTTTTGTACATTTGTATAATTTCTTTCATTTTAAAAATAATATTAATAGTATAAAGATTGTTTTAGTCTAAAATGGAAAAACAAAAACATTTATAATATACATATGTATTATATATACATTGTAATTATTCAATAAATAATTATATATTTTATATTGGTCAATTTTACATATATTTTATATTTATTTACCTATGTCCATTAATTTATGGATATATACTCATGTGTTACATGTTTGTTAATATATGTGCACATATATATTAATGGAGCATATTAACTTAAACTGCTTGTTAGCTGGGCTGGTGGTACATACCCGTAATCTCAGTACTCAGGAGGCTTAAGCAGGAAAGTCCAGAGTTCGAGGACATTCGTACCTGCATTTAGAGTTTAAAGCAAGCCTGAACTACAAGAGACTTTGTCTCAAAAACTCAACAAACAAAATTAAAAAGAAAAATCCCTCTAGCCAATAACATAACCTGTATTTGAGTTCTTAATTTACCTTTTCCCCCTTGGAGTTAAATTGTCATATATCAATCTTTATTTGTTATAACCACTTGAAGTTTTTTTTTTTAAAAAAAAAGATCTAGCTTGTTTTAAAGTATTAAATTATGTTCTTAGTTCTCACTATTAGCAGAACAGCTCAAGTGATCAGGAGTAGTAATACCAGATTCTCATTTCAATGATCATGACCTGTAGTGGGTAGCCATTCCAGCTTTGATCTGGAAGTTCCAACCCCCATTGAGACTTAGGCAACTGTCATGCCTACAAGGTGGAGCCAAGGGAGGCACCTGGAGACCCGAGATCTGGATGAGCGAGCGCACGCGCTCTCTCTGTTCTGGGACCCTGGACAGTGGAGGTGGGCCAAGCAGAGCTCCAGAGAACACCTCTGGACTGCGATACACCTTCCCCAGACCCCGCGACCTACCTATCCCTTAATTTGTAAGTTACGCCATTAAATAAATCTCCTTTTAACTACGTGGAGTGGCCTTAATAATTTCACCAATAATGACCTGTGGTGATTATCTCATAGTGTAAAATAATTCTATTTAAAGACAGTTCTACTCAAGAAGAGTTCCAGAAACATAGGAAACATCCTTGTCAACTTGTGACAATGACCTGGCTATGACAGCAATGATATTAAAGTATTTAACAGAAGACACAGTTTAGAAAGAATGACATAAACTCTAATGATAAAATTTGCAAGGATATTTTATACTCGTCACGAATAAAAAAGATTCAATTTCTCCCCAGGTATTTTAATTTGTCTTTTAAAAATCAATTTTCTGGGCCACAAATGTCTCTTACTGAAGGTTGTAAAGATAAGCTTATTTATCTATAACTACCATGTTTTATAACTTTATTTGAGTTCTGCATTAATTTTATTATTTAGTGAATGCTTTTTACTGTGAAAATTATTGCAGCTTTCTAAAAACTTAAAAATAAACTTTTAAATGTATTTTTAAAATACTTAGTGAAGAGTTAAGAGGCGATGGATTAGATTACTTGCATTCGCTTAATTTTTCAGACAATGTCTCACTACCCCGTCCAGGCTGGACAGAAAATTATCATGTAGTTCACAAAGCCTCAAATGAGACCTGATTCTCCTGCCTCAGCCTTCAGAGTCCTAGTGTTACAGGTATATGTACCACAGCCAAAAGAGATGGGTTACTTTAATACATTCAAAATCAAATAAAGGAACTACAGTATGGATGATTAGGTTGCAAATTCAGTGGTTAGCAAATAACAAATTAAAAATTGTTTCAAAAACCAAGGAAGCATGTTTACCTTGAGTCATTCAGTATTCCTGGCAAATAAGCTAAGCACTTAGGCTCATAGGACAGTTAATAGAAGAGGAAAATCAGGCTGTAAGTAACAACAAATGTAACAATATGTAAGCTTTTATGAGAAAAACTGACATTTTAGTGAACTCCACTAATAGTGACAAAACATAAAGATCGATGGAAAGATTCTGTTTAAAGACATTTCATCTCCCTCTTAATTACATAAACTATAAAAGTATAACTGGAATACAATAGATTTGCTTGTGAAACTAGGAAAGTAGGTTATGCTTAAATTAACAAACAGGAGAGTGGCAATTTTGAAGAAAAAAAGACGTGCTTGTGGGATTTTTTCTGAAAAATGGAAAGCATATTAGAAGGAAACAGATAATGAAACAGAAATATGAAACTCAGCTATAGACCCTCAAAAATATGAAAATGTGATATAGAGTGGAAATGGAATTACAAAAAAGCAATAAAAGATGAAATATCAAAAAATGTTGCTGGTACAATTGGTAGCATAAAGTAATAAAGTTAGTTCTGATTATACTTTCAAAAGTTCACACAAACACCTATGTCTATATCCAAAATTATATATATGTATTAAGTTTTAGGTATAAATAAGTAAATAAGTGAATAAAATGTAACTATAAAAAATAAAATATTCATTGTTCTAGCATAGAAGAGTACAATAAAGAAAAATATCAATTTGAAATCCATATAATTTAAAGTCTCTTCACAACAAAAGAAAGAATAAGAAGATAAAAATTAGTTGAAACCTAGAAGAAGAAAGCTTTGAGAATAATTCCTAAAAGCCATGCTTCTAAGAAAAAAACAGAAAATTAAGAAAATTTCTTGAAGAAATTTAAATGATGAGTCATAAGAATTTAAACTCCATTACTAATTAAAATAATGACACTTAAGATATTTTATTGATTTTTAATGTTTATTTATATCTAGAATTCTTCTAAAATGTTGTTGCATCAATCATTTGCAATGGCTGTTTTGAGCGACAATTCGGCAATAAAAGAGAAGGCCAAGGGTGTGTTCATTTCTATTTCATTTGTGAATATTAATGAAAAATACCTTTTTAGAAAAAGGGGAATGTACATGAATTTTCATTACATTAGAGTATGTTTCATGTGAACCACAACAACAATAAAATATTAATTGAAATCATAGTAGAAAAATTAGCATATTTCAATGGGATATAGCAGAGCAGTTAAAATGGATAATCTTTAATTACAAGATATCAACTTTGCAAATATCAAGGCATAATGATAATCCAAAAAATGCAGAAGCATCTGTGTGTATAATAAATACATTATACACATTTTAAAAAATGCTCAATACTGTTTCATAGCTATGGCTATGTCCATAAGAAGTGAAAATTAAAAATACATGATAATATACACAAAATTTAATCTAAGTTCCTTATGGGAAAAGGGAGGTACATAAGAAAAAGAGATTGAAGAACTCTGAACTTACCAACATTAGGGTACAAGACGTTGAAATGTTATACAGCCAAATGAATGGTATGCATATACATGTTCATAATGGTTGACGTTTTTAAACTGTCAGATGATACTCAGACTGTAAGCCTGAAATAATTTCTAATGATTGTGCCCCAATATTTAACAAACAAACAGGTATATTTAAACAAAATAGAAAACATCTGTGTAAGTTGTAGTGCATTTAGTGTTGTACATTTTGTTAAACATATACACATATATACATATTAATGTGATGTAAAGTATTTTTCTTAGGGTTGATTTTATTAAAACATTTTAAGCTACCTTATTATATTAGTCTCTACTCTTATCTATGTCATAAATTTTAGGATTATGAATTTAAAATACTAGAAATTATTTTACTGGAATTTTTATTTTATTCTAAATATTTTGAGACAGGGTCTAATGTATCACAACCTAGCCTCAAACTCATCCCAGGATGAAATTCTGATTCCCCTACTTCCACCTCCTAAAAGTTGAGATCACAAGTACAGGTTTATGTATGCCATCATATCCAATTTATTCCTTGTTGGGGATATGTACATTAAGGCAAGCACTCTACCATTTGAGCTACATCCAATCCCACATAAGAAAATTTTAAAATAACTACAACAAAGAATACCAGGAAACCAGAAGAAATTAGTTATCTTAAACAGCTTACAATGTTTACGTATTTTTTTAAATATTGGTATCTCAAAAAGATACAATTTGGTGTACATGGAATTTGAATTCAAGGCCTCTGAATGCAATTACAATTCAGTGTTTATTTCTGATTCAAATTGCTTCTCAAAAAGGTTTTCTTTTTCTTTTCCAAAAAATGTTATTTGTTTTGATGAGTGTGTGCCTACTTGTATGCATATCATATGCGTGCAGGTGCCCACAAAGGCCACAAGAATGTGTTATATGTTCCGGAACTGGCGCTATAATAGGTGACCAGTGTGGGTTCTGGCAACTGAACCTGGGCCCTCTGAAAGAGCAGCGGGTTCTCTTCATCAGTGAGTCATCTCTCCAGATCTCAGATTTTTTAATAGTCAATGTATCCCTGAGAATGTCTTAAATCCTGTTCAAACCCATGTATTTATTTTTTCCATACTTTAATTAAGATTGGATGTATGACACGTTTTTACTGTCATTGTCATTTAGGTTTACTGATAATGTAAATCTGAAGCATAATCAAAATCTTGGTATTATTAGTGATCATCAGAATCTAGATTTATAGAATAAATGAAAAAGACCACAATAAGCCAATTATTTATCTCATGTTAGTCACATGTATCTGATATTAAGTTCTAATAAACTGAATGAGAAAAGGAAAAATCTGTCCAAAAGACTTCCCAAATGAATTTCCTATCCTGTGGAAATCCTACCATAAAATGCTGTTATAATTCCAAAACCATGCTTATGTTTTTATAATTCAGGAAGCATTAACAAAAATCAGCTTACATATTTTCATTTTAAGTTTTATTACTGTCATCAATCAGCAATGAATTATTAAAATCAGAAGGTAATGAGTAAAATCCAAAAGGCAACATGCGATAGCAGAATTAATTAGCATATCTTTCCCTTTTAAGGTAATCTAGCTATTCTAGTACGGTTTATAATAAAGATAAACATAATTTTAAAATTTTTTTTGGTAACAAAACGTATGCAGAGTTGGAATTTTACCTTTGGTCCTCAAAAATGCAGATGGGCCATAACTGGGGCTAGATTTTATGCATATTACAAGTTTGTTTGTTTGCTTTATTTCATGTCTGTTTCTAAAAAGAGCATGTGGATAGATTATAATAAAGGATCCATACAATAGGATGGAGAAAATGGAGATAAATTTTCAACACCATCATAGTAAGAAGAAATGGTTATTGAGGTTGGTTTGAAGAACATATAATTATGTAAGAAATAACAGCCAAAAATAGTTACTGTAATTAAACACTAAATTTAGTCTATGCTTCCTGGAAGCCAAGATAGTCTTTGAAAATAATCAGGATTAGTTATAAAGCTCTAGTTGCATATTAGTTCTCAGACAGACAAATCCTAGTGCCATATCTAAGCATCATTGATTTAAAAGAAAGCATGGTTTTTTCCTTTAAATGATCACTTGGGGTCATGGTGGATGCAATTTTATATATGTTCATTGGGCTTTAAAGAAATTATTAAAACATTCTTTGGTTGAACATTGGATATATCAAATATTTATAAAAATCAAGAGACTCACTGTTATTGTCTATAACATTTCCATCTGCAATAATTTATAAGTTTTGAGGCTAACAAAGAAAATAACTGAAACAACCTGAATACACCAAAAAGTCTCAAGTATAAAAGAAAATGAATACCATACCATAGATTTTCATGATGTAGTAGATAATATAGTGGCCTCCTAAAATATCCAGGTTCTGATATTCAGACCTTGTACCATATTATATAGTAAAAAAAAATGTTGCTTTAAACATGATTAAGTTAAGTATTCTTAGGGAGATTCATTTGCCTGGATTATAAAGGTAAACATTAAATTTAACCACATTTTTTTCTGAGAGTATAGCTAGGAAACATTTTCACACACTGTAGAATCTGTAGAGATAGAAGGTAAAATGACAAGTGAAGCCAGATGCTATACTGAAGATGGAAGATGGGCTGAGGAATGATTATTCCTAGGCCCCCAGAAAAAAACACAGTCCTATCGGCACTAGATTTAAATTCAATAAGACTAGTTTAGGTTTACTAGCCTCCGGAAATGAAAAGAATTAAATATATCCTGTTCTAAGTCAACAAGTTGTTGAAAACCGGTCATAACAGTTCTAGGGGTCCTATATAGCACTTGACACAAAGTTAATGAATATTCTTCCTCAAGGGTGGAATCACATTACATAATTCAAGTATGACTCTGAGAAAAGTACTATTTTACCCAATGCAAAGTACTTAGAGGTTTCGTGTATAATAGAATACTTACACAGTATGTAAGGAGATGAAAGGGACTGAAGAGATGTCTCAGCAGTTAAGAGCATATATTACCAGCATCCACATCAGGTGGTTCACAACCTCCTGCAACTCCAATTCCAGAGGATATGATACCATAATCTTCTTGCCTCTGTGGTCACCCACACACGGCACACATTAACCCAGATGTAAGGAAATGAATTGCTTCTTATTTGGGTGTAGGGTAAGGTGCTAAAAGGCTCACTGGCACATTTGTCTCCAATATAAAGATCTTAAGAACAATTTCAGTACTAGTCAGGAATTAAGTTGTCTTTTTTATATTTTGATAACATTTGCATTGTTTTCTTAACTGTATATTAGATTGCAGTATTCTTTTGCAAAACTTGAGGAAAATGAGTTAATGGCTAGTCCTGGAATATAAAATGGATAATAGGATCTCTTCCTTTGATAAGGGTAGAAAGATTGTATTTTTGTTTCTAAATTTACACAATCTGTGTTTTGCATGATGCTGACCTAGGCGGGTCTTACTTGAAACTAGAATGTTAGGAGCAGTGAAAACAAGAAATGACAAATTCTTCAGCCAAAAATATTATGTTACACTTGGTACTAAGTGAATGATGTTTCTCTTCCATCCTTCTTGATAAAGGGGATGAAGTGGATTACTTCGATATTCTTTATGGAACTGATATTTGAGTGACTAACATTCAGGAAGTCATGGGATCAATCTCCAGAATTATATCAACAATGTGGTGGTGCATATATATACTTCTTATCATCTTAGCATCCAGAAGGTAGAGGAAGGACAGTGAGAAGTTCAAAGTTATCATCACTTATGTAGTGAGCTATAAAGCTAGCATGGGATGCATAGAAACAATAGCAACAACAACAACAACAACAACAACAACAAACAATTCAAAATACTCTAGTATTCCAAAGAAACAAACTTACTTATGCATTACTATGGAGAATCTTGGTGTGAATTTCAAGGGACTGAAGCAAAAATATTTCAATGCAGATACCTGATCTTGAGTTTTAGAAAGAAAATAATGATGCAGGCAGCAGGATAAATGTAACAGCAAGTGTGGGTACATCAGTGTTCCAGTGAAAGGTTCTTTGGTGCCTATCTTTCAAAGGGAGTTACACTATCTTCCCAGGTGAATTTCCTGTTATTTGAGCAAGGTGTCAGCTGCTTGCTAATGCATTCTATTGCTCCTCACTCAAATTGCCACCCCAAGAAATTTATTGATACAGCAGATTACGTTTTTTTTTTTAAAAAAAACTGACTTCCTCTGTACTCCCAGAGGACTCTGTGTCTAGCTTACATAATTCTCATGATGCAAAGAAATCAGCAAGGATATTTTGAATAGGCTTTTTTAAGAATTCCTTTTTTTTTGGTGTGAGACAGGCTGTGGTATGTATATGTCTTTTTGTGTGTATGTTCACACACTGAAATTGATAGCAGTATCTTATTTTTAGAAAGGTCTCTCATGGCCAGAAAACTGCAGAGATCCCCCTGTCTCTATCTTCCCAGAACTAGGATTACATTGAGTTCTGTAATCTGAATTCAGGTCCTTAGGTGTGCATGTCAAGCACCTTAATGACAAAGCCATCTTCTCAGGATTTCTTTGTTTAAGACTTTTTTAGAGATCATAATCTAGACCTGATAAATCTCTGCAGGTTACAGGTTAGTGCATGATTTTATCACACAGGACTTAGGCTGACACTGTGCAAACCCACTGACCAATCTGCTCATCTCTAAATAAGTACTAATCAGACCTTCAGGAGTCACTCGCTGCTTGTAGCAGTGGTTTGTACGAGGATGTCCTCCACAGGCTCAGGTACCTGAGCACTTTTTTCCCAGTTGCTGGTGCTGTTTGGGGAGATGCTGCAACCTTTCCGGGGGTAGTACATCAATGAGTGTGGGCTTTAAGAACTCATAGCCTGGCCAGATGGTGGTGGCATGTCTTTAATCCCAGCACTTGGGAGGCAGAGACAGGCAGATCTCTGTGAGTTTGAGGCCAGCCTGTTCTACAGATTGAGTTCCAGGACAAGCTCCAAGGCTACACAGAGAAAACCTATCTCGAAGAAAAGCAACAAACAAACAAAACAAAACAAAAATGGAACTCATAGCCTTGCATCACTTCTCTTTCTCTATTTTGTATTTATAGTTGATGTCTTGGTTTGGGTTTCTATTGCTGTGAAGAGATACCATGACCATGGCAACTCTTATAAAGGAAAACATTTCATTGGGGATGGCTTACAGTTTCAGAGGTTTTCAGAGGTTTATTCCATTATCACGACAGGAACCAAGGCAGCATACAGGCAGACATAGTGCTAGAGAAGGAGCTGAAAGTCCTACATCTTGATCTGCAGGTAACAGGAAGTGAACTGTGTCCCATACTGGATGTAGCTTGAGCATATATGAGACCTCAAAGCCTGCCCCCACAGTGACGCACTTCCTCCAACAAGACCACACCTACTCCAACAAAGCCACGCCTCCTAAAAGTGTCACTCCCTCTAAGCCAGGTATTCAAACACATGAGTCTATGGGGGTATACCTATTCAAACCACCACAGTTTGTGATATGATCCCTCAGCTTCTTGTTCCTACCATCATGCTTTCCCTGCCTCTTTCCTGTGGTGAACTTTTATCTCTCTGGGACAATAAGCCAAAATAAACTCTTTCTTCCTTACATACTTTTTGGTCTGATTTATCACAAAATGAGCAAATTAGTTAACACATTGGTGTACGCATGTATGTGCCCTATAGGTGCCCCACATCGTTGGAATTATTCAACCTGAAAATTCAATGAGTACAAGGCCTGTCCTAATCACTGTTATGTTGGGAGAATATAGCATATTTCCTAATATATAGATGATAAGTAAATAGTCATCCCATTAATGAGTATGGTTAAAATAAAACAGATTTGCAATAGGAGACACCTATGACAGTAATGTCAGAAAAGAATCCTTTATATCAAATAGCTGAGGTAAAAGTACAATTGATACAGTTGATCATTGCCCTTTTGAGTGATTTTCCCCCTAAACTTTGGGCTTTGTGAACTTCATGAGCATTCTGTAGCATTGTCTCCTGTGAAGGATTTAGCATATATCTGTCTGGAGTGGACACCCAGTCTTGGATTCCCTGAAGAATCCTTGATAGATCTTCCAGTTGTGTCAATTCTTCCAATTTCTGTCAAATCAGTGAGATGATAGGGCTACTGAAATAACACAACATAACACATTATGCCACAAACACTGATAGCTATATTATAGTACAGAAATATATCAGAAATCCTGAAGACCCTTTGGTCCTCTGGGATTCACACAAAAATGAATTTTCTCACCTCCTATGCCAGTATTCAAAGTGATAATTTTGTAAGAACCCTGCTTCCTGTGCATACTGAAAGTGTTTGAATATATGATGCACTGTACAGTGATATCTGCAAACTCTAATGAGCCCCCCTTATTGGAGAGCCCTTTTAATACTCATACATTCAAGGAATACCACTCATTCCCCACATTCTAGCAAGGATACCTGGTTGACAAGCCGACAATATGCTGATAGAATAATAGTGTCTTCCAACATGATTCCTAAGCTGCTTCTCCAAGGCTCTACTTCAAGAACTCATTCAGAACTTTCCTTTTCCACGTTCACATCAAAACAGTTATTTGAATGTATCAGACAAAAACAAAAGCAGATACATGCTATTTTTATATTACTAAAGTGCTATACTTTGTAACACTTCAAGTACATATTGTTAATGTTTATTCATTTGTCCTTCTCTAGATTAATTTGATTGAGTAGCTTCCTGGTCCTATTTTTTTTTGTTCTTGTTTTGTTTGGTGTTGATGATTGAATGCAGATTCTCATGCAGGCCAGGTACAAACTCTACTTCTGAGTTGTTTCCCCAGGATTCTATCTTCTAGTCTTGCCTGTTTCTTGTAATTTAAAAAACATGGTGTGTTTTGAAGAAAAATGATGTTCTGCTGTATAATGTAGAGTAACTCCTTAGAAAAGTCCTAAAATCAAGCAAGACCACACTCGATTTTCTTCTCTGGCTGAATTATTGGTTCATATTTACAATGCTTTTCTTATTTTTCCCTTGTGTAGATATTCACATTTGGAAGAGATGTTTAATATTTGATTTCTATATACAGGACTATATTTTGCACAAGGTATATGAAAAGAAATTTAACATAGGGTCTTATTCCTTAGACATTTGGAGGTAGTTAAAAGTCATTGCAGTTTTTTTAATTTTCATTTTGCTGGCAGCATACACAACACATGTTGTTAATTATGCTGGAAATCGTGTTTCTCAGTTGGCCAGAGGCTTCAACCAGATGAGGGCAAAGAGCACTCCCATGTCCCCATAACTTACTCGGCCCTCCTATCTTGCTTCACATCTACTCAATTGGATGATCTTTGTTCAGAAGAACGGGAGCTGCATCCTATCACTGGCCCTGAATGGAGATGGGACATTCTAAACTAGTCAAAAGATTATAAGGTTGTATGTTGAAAAAATTGGAGGACTAGCTATCGCCTTAATGAGTCATGTTCTTATATACCCCAGAAGTCATTCCCTCAATGTAGCTGCTTATAGACTCTTAATACTATGCCTTCGTATTTCTGAGTTCTCCATCAGAAAATGTAACTTCTTTCCCCTTCTTTCTCTACCCCCCTTTTAGACATCAGACAGAATCCTAAGCCTTCCTGCCCTGACCCTCAAGGACATTATCATTTTCTATCTTTCTGATAACACCCCTTCACCCTCAGGCAGCATACTTCCTTTGCAGAGATTTCCTGCTCTCTAATTCATAAAGCATGATTTACTCTCTCCCTCTTATCCATGCCCTACATTCTAAGAACTACTATTGAGGTTTACAACTTGCCTACATGGTTGTTTTCACTCTCAAACTTCAATAAAATTATCTTAGAGAATCTTTCGAGTCCATTTTTAAATTCAGTTGTCTATGAGACTGATAACATGCACAAGGGATCATGTCTTTTGTTGTCATTTCTCTCTCTCTCTCTCTCTCTCTCTCTCTCTCTCTCTCTCTCTCTCTCTCTCTCTCTCTCTCTCTCTCTCTCTCTTTCTCTTTCTCTCTCCTGGTAAGAACCATTTACTCTTGTCCCAGCTGCATGTGTTTTTAGTATCTATATAGGAGTGGAAGGCTGACTGGGACTTGGGACTCTACTTCATAATAATCCTAATAAACTACTTTGTTCAACCAAGATGGATTTGGATGTCATCTTTCCTTTTGATAGTAGGTGTCTTTTCTACCTGGGATAAATAGACATGTCTTTAACTATCTCAGTATGAAAGCTTACAGTGCAACTTTTCTAACACTCAAGAGAGTGTATCTCAATGGCTCTTCTTTAACTTATCCTCTTGTGGGAATTTTGTACTTGAGCACTATATATCTATATCATTTATCAAACTCTTCCTGTGACCCTCCCAACAGCTCTTTTCAATAGAGTCAACTAATATTGCCAATCTGGATTCTATAGATGATTGTAAAAGTGTTAAACAGTTTATAGCAATTTAGTCAGTTCTGTAAGTCCTAATAATCTAACATAGAAATAATTCTACAGGAGCGACTTATTTTATAGTTGGGACTACTTTTCAAAATCTTGAAATGTTTCATCTTTCTTTCTACTTCGTTGGGACACATGCTATCCAGTGGGACCTGTCACAATAAAGATTTGTATAAATCAAATTCTCAACCAAGATACAGATATTACCTTGAGAATTCAATAGTTTGCCTCAGAATTAGACATTGAACGAATAAGGCGAGAGGATCATTACCACTATATCACTCTATGTGTGTTTGTCAGCTGATGCAATTATTCCAAGAAAGTTAAAAGTCCCAGAAGATCTCTTGTCTTTTAAATATATCAGATGACACATAAGTATTTAATAACATAAGACATTTTTAAAAATCAACCTCTTCTATCTGTTCTCCCAAACCAAAAGTGTCATGCACTTAATTTCATTTTCCCTTATGTGTCTATTGCATAAAGCAAACTCTATTACTGTTGGTGAATCTTTAACTCATTACCTTGTAGGTAGATAGTTTAACATAGAATTCTTTTTGAAAGACTTAAAGCATTCTTAAGCATTTGGGGGAAAACAAAACAGATATTCAGTTTGAAAGACAAATTTCTAAGGTTGATTCCTTATCATGGCTATTGGAAATTGAGCTGCAATAAACACAGGAGGGCGGTCCTCTTCTCTTTATTGATTTCATGCCCTTTGGTTACATGCCTAGTAGAGGGAATGATAGAGCACATAGACGGTCATTGTTTGTAAACCTTCAGCTGTCTACATTCCTACCAAGTGTAAGAGTCTCTTCTTCATATCCTTATCAACACTTGATACCTTTTGTCTTTTTTTTATAATTGCCATTTATTTGGAGGGAGGTGATAACTATTTATGATTTAATTTTCATTTCTTCAATGAATATTGATGTTGAACAATTCACCATGTACCTTTAATCATCTCTATGTGTCTTTTAAGGAATGATTATGACTTCTACTGGCTAAGCATGGTGGTGTGCACCTGTAATCTCTATTCAGGAATCTAAAGAAGATCTTGAATTCATAGCCACTTTGGGTTGTACAGCAACACAACTTCTCAAAAACAGGTCTATTTTTTTATCATTTTTAGTCATATTGTTATTATTTGTAACAGAATTGTTTAATTTATATATATGATTTATATACTAGGCCTTGTCAGATAAAGAATTTGCCAATATTCTGTCTCTTTTTTTATGTTGTCTCTGTACTCCATGCATTACTGTGCTGTGCAGAACCTTTATATTTGATATAAACTGGTCTGTGAAGCTTTTGCTTCTTGTCCTGTTACTTTGAAGTTTTGTCCAAAAAATAAAATACTTGACCAATCCAACTTTTTGTTGTTGTTGTTGCTTTGTGTTTTTTGTTTCTCAATACAGTGTTTTTCCATGTAGTTTTGGTGCCTGTCCTGGATCTCACTCTGGAGACCAGGCTGGCCTCAAACTCACAGAGATCCACCTGACTCTGCCTCCTAAGTGCTAGGATTAAAGGCATGCACCACCACCACCCGGCTCCAATCCAACTTTATTATACATTTATACTATTACTTTCTCTAGTAGCTTCATAGTATCAGACACTATATTTGGTTATTTGTTCTGTTTTAACTTCATTTTATGCATAGCAGGAAATGTTGTAATAGTGGAATACTAGTAGGCTATTAAAACAATGAATTTCTGACATTTAGAACTACATTGGTAAGAACTGTAAAATATTACATTTACTGAAATAAGCCAGGTAAATAAGACAAACCGTATTATACCATATATGAAATATGAAAATGTACTAATAGAAGTAAATAGTCTACTGTTCAGAAGGGATTAGTAGGGGATGGAAGATCTTAGCTAATGGGTAGACTGTTACAAGTGCAGTGTTAAAACAAGTTCTAATATCTATTACTCATTATGGTAACTAGCATGAATAAAATATATTGTCTGTTTCCAAGAAGCTAAAAGAGATAATTTTAATATCATAAAATTAAGTAAGTCATTACTAATTTCTAATTTCTCTGATTTGATTTTTTCTGATCCCATGAATACGTGTAATTATGTCTCAACAAAATTAAATTTTTAAAAAGACCAAATCTGAGAAAGATTCAAATATCTCTATGAAAGAAAGTTTGAGAGAGTGAAGTCTTCAAATAAGTATCAAGGAGCTAAGGTTTAATACTGTGGCCCTCTACCCTATAATGTAGTTATTAGCCATGTGTCATGTTGGGCACACGATATGTAGCTAGATTTTGAAGAATTAATTGGAAACAAAATATGCCAACAATGTTTATATGGATTACATTTTAAAAGATAATGTTTTGGCAAGATTGGGTTAAAGATGACATGATTTGTGTGTGTGTGTGTGTGTGTGTGTGTGTGTGTGTGTGTGTGTGTGTGTGCGCGTGCGCGCGCGCGCGCGCGCGCACGTGCACGCTCACGAGCATACGAGTACACATTCACATCTGTGTGTACGGGACAGGACATTAGATCCCATAGGGCTGGATTTTACTGTGTTTAAGAGACTCCTGACAAAATATAGTGTTAAAAATTAGACTTCTTGTTTCTTACTTCTTGAATTATTTTTTATGCGCCACTTCTTGGAACATTTAAAATCACATGTTGTGGCATTTACTGTAATGCTGTCCCACAGTATTCATATATAAGATCCACTTTAGAAAGAATGTGTAGAAGAAATTTTTACCCAAGAAGCCAAAAGTTAAAAATAGCATCAAATTTTTAGGATAATATGATGAACTTAAATCAGGCTAATTATCATATTTATTATCTCATACACTCTTCATTTTTCTGTAATTAGAAAAATGAAATTGAAATTCTATTCTTTGGACAATTTTCAATATTATTATTGCTACCATTATGTAAACTGGTAGGCCTCTTGAACTCATTTCTCTGTTGAACTGAAATTTCTTATCTACTCCTCAATAAAATTCAGTAAATTAAGTACGCACATTCTGTAGGGACAGGGATTTTGTGTGTTTTATTCATCAGCATATTTTCAGAAGCTAGAAAAGTTACTAGCACAGACTAAATGCTAAGTAAACACTTACTGAGCAACTGAAATCCTAATCCTGAAGAAGTAGTTATAAATCTAACAGAAAGGTAGTGTTAGGTACCAAAACTTTGTCACAAGATGAAGAAAAAACTACCTTACATATCAGGTACCTAAATATTTCAAATTCATGAAGCAATTCTTAAGTAAAATTTAAAGGCAACCATTTACAGTGCAACTTCAAGTGTTGCATAAGTCTCAGAAATTTACTACCAATTTTCTGATTTAACATACACAATATAGGGGGCTAGTGAGTGGAAGAGAACTGCTAAGGCCTGGGATTCACATGCTGGTTCCGTAAAAAAAAAAAAAAAAAAAATGAGAAGCATGCATTCTCATCTTTTCTCTTTGGCTTTTTTATTATAATTGTTAATCTGGACTATATATTTTATGCTGTATGTGTATGTGCACAATGATTCTAGATAGGCTGCAGTAGATGTGCTTCAGGGACACATGAATCTTATGGAATTGTGGGAAAAATTGTGTGTAAATTTTTGCC
The DNA here is from genome assembly GCF_007827085.1 of Peromyscus californicus insignis. Classification (NCBI taxonomy): domain Eukaryota; kingdom Metazoa; phylum Chordata; class Mammalia; order Rodentia; family Cricetidae; genus Peromyscus; species Peromyscus californicus. The sequence goes on from NW_026294391.1 coordinate 44,829,885, forward strand.
CATGTTTGCTTAGGGTAGAGAATATTGTAGCTGTCATCAGTATCTCAAAAGACTGCTTTGACTTAAAAAAATATTACCTAGCCACTACTCCATTAAGCATTAAATGAAATCAGCTAACAGTAAAATGATATCTTTCTCTTGTTTTTAACATTAAAAAGAGTTATTCTGTGGATGAAAAACACTGTATCTTTCTGTTATTCATATATTACCCAGGAGACTTGATTGTCAGAACCCTCCATAGAGACTCAAGAGAGTGTAGTTAGAATTTTAAAGCACCCTGAAATAGTGTCTAAAAGAAAAAATAATTTAGCATTTATAAAACTGTTTGGAACGAAAATAAGTTATTGCCTATTAAAAATAGTGCATTTCAAAACAAATTTGATTGTCATGAAGACTTTAAAACCAACTTCCAAACACCTTTCAAATTGTTTATCTTTCTCTAATCCCAGCCATCTTAAATAAATCCACATCAGTTTTCTACTAGCACTAAGCTATTTTGATTTCTAAGTAAGTCTTCATCATTGACAGACTTTCAATGTGATAAAATACATGAGACATATGATTTACTTCAAAGGAAGAATTATATGCTTGCCCAATATTTCCTCCATCTTTTCTAATAGCAGCACCCAAAGGTTTTGTTTTTATTTTTGTTTTCAGGAAATTACTTCTTTCACAATAGTTTGAATGTAAAATCATTCAAATCATTCACGTTGTTGACAGACTCATTGGCTCTCAATGTTGTCAGTTTTGTTTTTGGAGGTAGCCCAGTCTGACCTGGAGCTCATAATCTTCTTGCCTTCTCTTTTCAAGTACTGGCTTCTTTCACTTAGCATCATGTCTCCAAGATGCTCAGGTTCCTCTTTGAGATAAATATGTGGCTCAAACTGTCAGTCAGATTCTCTTCAAATTAAGGTGCTCATTTCAAAGGCTGACACCCTGTGTTCTATCCCTGGAACTCATATAATGGAAGAAGAGAACTGACTCTTAAAAGTTGTCTTATGACCTCCACATATGTGCCATGCTACACATGTTGCCATATTTATAAGACAGTAAATAAATGAAAAATTAAGCACTACTATGGGAAAGGAAGTTGCTTTTGCAGTGGTATCGATGACTGCAGACTCATACTGAGAATGAGAGACATCAAAGTCTTCTGTGACAATGCCCTCCCCCAAAATGAAACTGCAGACAAGAAGCTATTGAAGAGAGTCCTTAAAAATTATGATAATGATGCTGAAGTGTAGCTCTTCACAGTTGATAGCTACTGGCAGAGGGGTGGAGGTAGTGGAATACTCAATTTTCTGTAAGGGCTGGCCACTGGGAGTTTGACCATGCTCCAATGAGTACATGGGCAACACACATTGAACTTGGTCGGGTTTTGTTTTATTTTGGGAAGGGTACAAGCGTAAGATAGTGGACTTGAGAGGAATGTTAAGCAAGTGTGGTTAGGGTGAATTTTATGAAATTCCCAAATAATTAATAAAATATGTTGCAGAAAAAGCTATTAATAAAGCAATAAGCAAAAGTTTAAAAAATAAAAACTAATATAAATTAATCAACTAAAATTAATTAAACGATCATAAACCAAAAGTTGCACCCACAAAAGAGAAATGGTTAGATTTCATTTATTCTAGTGGTCAATATTGGAGAAGCCTAGAATCTTCTTACCTTCTGGATCCTCAGATTTTCTCTTTTCCTGGATGGTCTAAAACTAGAGTCTTAAGCTTGTCTTTTGATTTCTAATATAGTCAATGGTGAGCAATGGTCTTTTCAAAGGAAATATATAGTTTGACACTATTAATTTATTTTTATCATATGTGATAAAAATAGGTGGAACATGTAGTCTCAAGTGTTAAGAGCACAAAATATTTATCTGTCCCACAAGACTTTGTTATATAATTTTTGGCAAGCAAAGCATTAAAAAATGTTGAATTGGTTAAGACTAAGAGCCAAATAGCTCTGACATTAAAAAGAATCCAGATTATTGAGAGGATCAATAATGGCTGATGGTGTAGAAAAAAATATGTCAGACAGACAGATGTACAATTGAAAAATGGCGACTCTCATTTCAAACACTACTAAAGCTAATACTTCACAAAATACATGTTGCTGAAGATTTCTTCCTCTCCTAAAATTGTTTTGAGTCTAGCTGTCTGCCTTCCTTCCATCTCTACCAACTGTTCCCTTTCCTTTCAAAACTTTCCTTCATGGTGGAAATAGCTATTCTATCACTCAAACTTGGAATATTATATAGGTGCTTATATAATACTTGACAGAACACTGGAAACTTCTACATTTATTGTCTTATAATCTATTGGCCATTGTATAATATCTTCACACTCTACTCCTGGAGAGATAAACAACATGGAAGAGCTATGGCAGAAAAGACACCATGTGGAAAGAGGGGCCATTTAAGACCTACCAATGTAGACTAGCCTTTAGTTGAAGATATGAGGGTATGTGTGCATGTGTGTGATCCTAGTAAATGTAGAAAATAGTAAAAAGTAGACTCCCATCCTTTAAATTGCTATGTTTCTCTAAAAGTAGAGAACTGAATTGGCCATTGGAATTTAGAAGGTCCTCAAAATAATCAGCTACTCAATGAAGCTCATCAAGAGAGACCAAAGGCATGAAATGTAAAGCTATTCATTCGGATGTATGGTTTAAAGTCAAGATCATGCATAAGGTCATCTATGATAAGAATGGAAAAAGAGATGAGGAACATCTCTAGGTAGGAGTTTGCATACCCTTGTATGAAAAGGTTAAGGGAAGAAATACAAGCAAACAAAAGGGACAAAAAGAAAATCCAGAAGAGCAGCAGAGTAGCAGAAAGAGTTAAAGGAATATCTCTACACCTCAGAAAGCTATCCCACAATGGAGAAACTCAGGCTCCTTTGATGAATGTCGCTGAGAAGTTGGGTAAAATGACAGGATGCAGTGTGTGCCTGAAAGTACAAAGAAAAATGCTTCTCAAAGAAGACATATTTGATGTAATTAGCCTACCCGTGTCATACCCATTTTGCGTTCTACTGATAAAAACTTTCTCAATTTTTGATCTTGTGCAAAATCATTTCAAGATTGAAAATGATAAGCAGAGATTAACAGTTTCAGTGCGATTGTAATAGTATGATTCATTGGAAGGTGTTCTGTATATTGTGGGGCTCTGTTTTGTTCTTTTGGTTCTCAGACTGGTCCAAGGAGACTAAAAATTTTCAGAGATGGATCATCTAGCATTTAAAGTTGACTTTTATAATAGTTTAGATTAATTGATATCAGCCTTGGGCACGTCACAAGGGGTGAATAACAAGATTATACAACTACAGTTTATGACTACTGAAGTGAATCTTACTTCAACATCTAGTTCTTCTACATGATTCATAAGACTGAGTTAAAATAAATCACATAAAATCAACAATTGACATTATATTCTAGATTTATTCGTTACTTTCAAGTTAATACAAAATAAAAATAAAACTTCATTTTATTAGCATTTTTAAAATTCTTCAACGTATTTTGTATGGCAAAATGGAACCATTTAAAATTACTACAAAATATAAAAACACAACATATATAGGCCACATTATTTTACTGTTCAGTTCACTAAAACATTGAGTGGAATGGGAGGTAATACAGTTGGCAGAATGCTTGTGTAGCATGCAGGAGGCCCTGGCCTCAACAGCCAGCATCATATAACCCAGGTGAGGTGGTAGTACACTTTTAATCCAAATATTCTAAAATTGTAGGTAGAAGGATCAAAAGTTTAAGGTCATAATGAGGTTGAGGGCAGCCTGGGCAGCATGAGATTCTATCCCAAAATAAACAAACAAATAAAAATAAAGCACCAAAGATTGATTGCATACAACTTTGAAGCAATTCATTTTCTACTTCATCATTTTTCTTTTCTTTCTTCCCTTTCTTTTTTCCTTCCTTCCATCCTTCCTCCCTCCCTCTCTCCTTCCCTCCCTTCCTTCCCTTCTTCCTTCCTTTTCATTTTGTTTATTGAAACAGGATTTCATTTACTGAGGTTGGCCACAAATTTACAATGTAGTAGACAATGACATTGAACTCTGGATCCTCTTTGTCTCCACTTCCCAAGTACTAGGATTACAAGTGTGCAACACCGTGCCAAGCAATAGTTCTTTATTTTTGAGTCATTCATTGTTCCACTATTATTTATACAAAATCTTTGTTTATAGGAAAAATATGTAGTATCACCAAAAGATGTATAGTAACTTCAAAAAAATTTATCTCAGAAAGTTCCAAAAGAGTATCAATTTACACGGGAAATAAATGCACATAGTCAAGTCTGTGTGCTGGGGATTAGATGTTAAAGTGAGAAGTCTAAGTAGCTGATACGTAAAACAACATATTTACTTGTAGAGAAGTAACTATTTGTGATAACTTAAAGTTTACGTTAATATTGTTAAAACTTAATTATTTAGAACTTATATCAGCACAATATCTACAAAAAAGGAGTATTTCCCCACAAATCATTGCTGTTGCATGGCACTAACAATAAATACATCAGATTTCCGTTGTTTTCTTACTATTTCTAATTTCTTCTATAGATTCTTCATCATCTATTGCCTTACTATTAGATAGATTGCTTTTTGTTATTTTGTAGCCCATGCATTAATAGTGTGAGCTGATTTAACATTTCTATGCTGTTTTACTTATTACCCCTCAATCTCCTTTTTATGTAATAGAACTTTTTAGTATAAATAACCAAAGAAAAGGAGGCTCTCAAGTTGAGAGTTGGAGGGTGCATGGAAGGGATTAGCGAGTACCCATGAGGAGCTGAAGGGAGGAAAGGGGGATAAAGTAATAGAATTCTATTTCAGTAGATACATATTTTTCTTTTAAAATTATTCCTGAAAATTTTGAGGTTATAATATAATTGTATGATTTCACCTTTTCCTCCCTCTAAACCCTCTCATATACTTGCTCTCTTTCACATCGTGGCCTCCTTTTTCCTTAATTGTTAGATATTATATATAAATATACAACTAATTCGTGCTCAGTCTGCATAATGTTACTTGTGTGTATTTTTTCAGAGCTGACTATTAATTTTTTTTGTAAATTTTGTATGGAAATTTATATGCATAACTTATAGAAAGGAACTTTCAAATGTTCTTTATGATATTTTAAAATACTCACAGGAGGTTAGTCCATGGGACAGATACTGTAGAAAATGAAGGGGTAGAAGACATTTAGAGGCAATCATTCAGATGCCAATGAATAATGAAATTTCAAGTTGGAACTGAGTTAAATTATATATATCATCTATCCTCCAAATTAATTTATTAATTTAATGGAAGTTTAAATATCTCTTACATTCTTTTCTCTCTGCTTATTGTTAGACAAATTAAATGTTTCTTGCCAATCAATATTTTATATTTAACTGATAATTCAAGAAACATGATACATTTAATGCATATAATTTTTAATAGAAATCTTTGGAAAACATATTCTTCTCGGTCTTTTAATGGAAGGAATGGTCCAGAATTTCTCTTGCTGACTCAAAAACCCTAATGAGGCATTCTGGTATGATTCTTGGTCTCCCAATTCTTTTCCTTTTTACTCTGTTCCTCCTTCTAGATAGCTTTTAAGCTTTCACATGCCCCAAAACTATTTTCTTTTTCTAATACTCTGTCACCTGTCATTAATCTTAAAGAGTCCTAGTTTGAAAGCATTATATGTAAGAAAGCCACACAAGTAAGTATGTTAAAATATTTTGGTGAATAATAGTCAATGATATTGAATGAAATCCTTCTGTACATAAAACAGTGTATGATTTGCATGAAAGATGATACATGGTAGTAGGCTGAATGACAAGAAAGAGAAAGTGTTGATTAAATTACTAAAACAGATAGAGGTGAGTTATTAATTTAAACAACTCTAAAGAAATGATTGTGCCTTTCCAATATGTGACCTTCAGACTTACTTACGTGCAACATTGGCTCCTGTTTACAGAATGGTTACTGCATTTGAGGCATTATATTCTTTGTGTAACACACAGGAAATAAAAAATGTTTCTTATCTGTGTGCACACATATATGCATAAGGCCTTTTTATAAAGAAGCATTTCACTGAAAGTTTAGGCTTTTCCTCTCATTAGTGACATTTCAGCATGTATTCACTTCAAAATATATCACTAACAAGGCGAATACAATGATTGAGTTGCAGCATACTGTCATTGGTGTCAGACTACCTTGAATTCCTATACCTTTTCAGAAAATAGCAGATTTTGGACAAAATATAGGTATGTGAGGAAGGACAAAGCTTGGGACTTTTAGAGCCAGCAAGCAGCATCTTCTAAAGGAAGCTTTGTAAATGTTCTACAGCTACTTTCCAGTTCATTCTCAGCTTAGTTTATAGTCCCCAAACTCTAAGCTGCTATATTGAACTACAGATAACATACTACATTTCTACAGTATTAAAATTCTTGATTATTAATTTGACATCAACATGAAGTGAAAAGTGAGCATCGAAGCATCATAGTTGATTCTACTTCTTCCCCCTGTTTACCTCACACCAGAGTGGAAAGGAGGTTGAAAGAGTGAAGAGATTGGTAGTGCTTTAGTCATTTGTGTGTGTTAAACAGAACTTGAGGTACCATCCAGGTAAAGGGATTTATGGATTTCATTAGCATTTTGTCTGTAAAATCTTTATAATACTCTGCACAAAAGTGAAGAGTGACCAAGGAAATCCCTTGGGCTGCATAAGAGTTTGTAGGTTATGTTACCTCAAAATATTTCACAAGCGTGTCAAGCTTAAATGTAAGTTATGAACTATTCTTTTAATTAAAAAGATGAATGTTCAGAAGTTTGTAATACTTTTCTGTCAGGTATATATTTCCTATCAGTTATTAAATAAATCAATAAATTAAAGATGCTGACTATTCAGTGTAGACATTATACTTTTACTTTAACAATGAAAATATATGGTTCTTTTAAAATTTAGTAACATTAAAATAGAGATAACATTTTCAAACAGTGTTCTTGGGAACATTTCCATAGTAATATGATTTGGCTGATAAAAATTTTATGTCATGTCCTACAACTCTTCTATATGTTAAATGTTTAAAAACATCTTTCTTAAATGCAAAGCAGTAAAAAAAAATCTTCTATAAAAAAATTCCCAAATGTTTTGTTGAAGTTGTAAAAATAAAATTATTAATTAGTTATATGAACAACAGATTGACTAGAATAAATATGGAAACTGATCGGCCAAATTTCAGCAAACAAATTTACACATTGGATAATGTTATTGGTGGAGGTTGTGGGAACAGATACAATCAAAATACATTTTTATATGTGTGTGTGTAATTATATACATATATATAATTATATAGAGAGAAATTTCTTATAATAAATATAGAAAATTTAGAAAAACACTTATTGGGATTGTATACTCATAAGTTTCTGGGAAAAATAATGTGGACACAAGTAAGTTTTTAAAATCATACTAGAGATATATAATACCTTTAATAAATATTGTTAAATAAATGCTTAACTATTATATCTGAAAATCTGGTTACAATTATTGGACTAAATTGTCAAAAAAACACAGCATTTTTTAAAATTCACTCATGAATTATGACCATATGGCATGTGCAACTTCACATTATTTCTAAGCAGTCCTTTAAAAATTATCTTATATATAAGGGTATTTTACAGTCATGCATGTCTGTGCACTACATGCCATGCAGCGCCCACAAAGGCCAGAAGAAGGCCATAGATTTCCTTAAAGTGTAATTGTATATGGTTGTGAGTCACACCACTGAGGTGCTGTTAATCACTGATCCATCTCTCCAGCCCCCTCACATCTGACATTTAAGAAAATTGTAAGAAGTAACATAGTAAATAAACATCTTTCCAACTGGCAAAATAATGCATTTTATGATTTTCCAAGTAGAAAGATTTAAGCTCCTCTGAGAAGTACTAAAAGCACTTCAGGTTATGCATGTATCATAAAAGTTTTACTGCTTTGATTTTATTTTCCAGACATTGTTGTGGAATACTTATTTAAGTAGACAATGATGTGTTACATTTGTTTATGCTGCATTTATTTAACTATGTAAAGATGTGTTGCATTTGCATTAATTAAATAAAATTAACCTGGACTCAGAGAGTTGGAGTTAGCAACTAGTTTACAGGAAGCAGCAGGGAGGAGCACAGCATGGATTTTTTTAGTTGGCGGGAGTGGAAGGAGAGAGGATTTCAGGGTCACCAGCAAAGAGAGAAAGTCAGCCAGGTGCTACTCTAACTCTTTGAGCTCACAGGGTTTCACCCTAGCCTTTGAATCTCGAGTTTTATTAGAACAACAGAGGTTTAGTTAAAGCTACCTTTAGCAGCAGCAGCAACAGAGCCATTGTTTAAAGTGCAGGCACTGTGACAGAGGTGAAACAGGGGGTGATATCTTGGTTTGTAGAAGAAAAAAATCCAAATCTTCCCAATAACTTACTCATTGATGATGCTTGTCTATTTTTACTTAAACTTTTTCATATAATACATTGATCATGATTTCCCCTCCCACCACTCCTCTCAGATCCTCCCCACCACCCGCCCCACCAACTTCATTCTCAAGGCTTTCTTCTCCAACCTTGTTTCTCTTGTATTTTTTGGTTGGGGGACAGGACTTGCTTGTCTATAGTCAAAGTGACAATGCAATATTTACATAAGCAAAAGATTCCCTTTGTTTGGGGTAAGTTTTCTATGATCTTGTTGAAGATCTAATCTATGCCATCATATACTACAATTCAAAGCTTTAGTCTTTACATTGTGTCCCATATTTCCTGGATGTTTGTTCCTGTGATTGTTTTTTAAATGCAAATTTTATATTCTTTGTTTCTTTTGTTTCATTACTCTTTCTTGAAGTCTTGATACTCTTTTTTCTATTTGTTGTATTCCATTATCATACTTTCCCTTGAATTTTCTAGTTAGTTATTGAGTTTTCCAATTCCATCTTCACTTCAGTTTTCATTCCCTTTAGTGTTTTTAATTCTTCGATAAATTTGGTTTTCAAATCATGGATCATCTTCACCATTTCTCTCAGTTTTAGGTGGTATTTTTCCCTTTTTCATTAGTCAGGAGTTTATTATCTATAAGTTCATTCTTCTTTAAATCATTGATCTGCTTCTGGGAGGCTTCTTAAAACTCCTTGAATTATTTCATGAAGTTTATGTTTACTTTTTCAAATTCCATGTCTTTCAGTTCCTCTAGGTAATTCTCATTGGAGAACCTTTCTATAAGATTGGTGAAATTTTTAGGGTGAATACTGTTTGGATCTTTCATATTGTTTATACTTTTTCCATGATACCTGGTCATGTTGGTTTCTTTTGTTAGTATTGTGTCTGATATGGACATGGTAGGCTGGGACAGAGCACAGGGAGTTTGGATGGGATTGAACTGAAGATTGGGTATGGCATGGATAGAAGGAGGAAAAGTGCATATGGAGGATGTGCCTCCTGGCCACAGCATATAGGTTCCAGGCTGAGGTGTAGAGATTGGAGTCATCAGGACAATAGCAGAGGCCATGGGAAACTAGACCCAAAATATGGGCATATCAGAGGGTGAGTACAAATGAAGTTATCACTCTTGGGCTCATAACACTATCCCCAAGATCTGTCCACTATTTAACATAACAACAACAACAAAACTACAATGCCAAACATGAGTAAATCCCTTTCTGAGTTGTTAAGGCAATTCAAGTAGCCCTCTAAGTAATGTAGACTATCACTGCTGGTCCTGGCTGCACCCTAGAGTTTGAAGGTAAATCCCTATTGCTGAATACACCATACAGTTACGAACAAGACCCAGAGGATCTGAGCCAATCTGAACTGAAAGCCTCTTCCTTGAGGACCAGAAAGTGTTATGCAAGCTTCTAAGTGATAGAAGCAACTAACAGTTCTATCCTGCTGCAATGCCTATGAATCACAGTGATGGCTCCTATGACACAATAACCATAAGGGGGCAATAGTGGTACCCACATACTGATAATAACCAACAGCACTCTAATTGAACATATGGCCTACTCCACAGGAGGAAAATCATTCCTGGTACTGGAAACCTAGCCAACTACCCAGGGTTAGTGAGGTCGTGTATCTTAGAGGAGAAGGCACTACCCTAACTTTACCAAACCAGTATAATTTCTAACCTCATTCTAAATATATAATCTTACTCCTACAGATAAGTGTAGCTCTCACCTGTCATTCAAGAAACTTCTTTTTGCAATGAAAGGAGACAGTTACAAAAATCTACAATTGGTCAAAATACAGAGAACAAGTGAGTGCTAGGTTCTCAGCACCGATTGATACATCTATAACACAACCCCCGCACCCAAGGCTCAGGGAACATTGCAAAAGAAAGGGCAGAAAGATTGTAAGAGCCAAAGAACCAGGAAAACTGCTGTGTGATTGTCTCATGGACGTAACAGAAAAGATCCACCCATGCTACCACAAAAATAAGGCTGCCTAAGCAAGACTTGAAGAATAACAACATCAATAGACATCTTAACATAGAAGGAGAAAGTCTCACAGGGCCCCTCACATGGACAAAGAAGTATAGGCAATTAAAGAATATTGAGAGCTAGAGAAACATTCTTGCCAAAAGATGACCCCCAATTTATTTATCCAATAGCAATTGAAGTCATGATACATACTTGTAACATTAGATGGACTGAGCAGATTATATTTATTTATGTAGCCTTTAGATCAAGGTTCCTTTATTTTAAGAGATTTTATACCATATTTATAATCTATAGAAAGCATTTCACACTCACACAATCCAGATGGAGGTGCATTTCTGAGTTCACACAGACAAACGACAGAGGTAAGTAAAACCCATATCTTCATTTCCACAATTTCAGCCATAGGCAAGGAGTAAACAAAGAATAAAACTGTTTGATGTAAATGAAGCAGCTATTCTACCAGAGGACATAAGAGTCTTCATTGATTTGAGCTCAAAAATAGACAAAGAAATGAAGACTGACAAACCAGATTCTTTGTTTTTGCCTGTTCAACAGAGATTAGATTTCACCAAACATCAATTTATTTAGAGAAATTTTCAAATTGTCAGACACTAAAATCAAATTCTCAACCATTGTTGCATACAGTGAGGAATAACTTATTGACTACAAATGAATCAATGCAAAAGAGAAACACAAAATTAATATAAAGGAAAGTTAAAAGTAGAAAAATAGAGAACCCACACAATTTTCCTAGTGTTGTAGATTTATCCTAGGAAAAGATCTATCCATAATTTGACCATTTATATATAATACATCAAATTTGACTTGGATATGACAAGTGAATTTGTTGAACATTTTATTGGGCTTCTGAAATAGTGAGATTCTTTCCAAATAGGGTAAAATCATAACATTCATACATATACAAAATGGACAAACATTATAACATTTTATTTAAGCCATGAACAAATGGCAGACATTATAAATGGTTTATAAATTATCCAATGAATAGTTAGTAGGATAATAATTATTGATATTTAAATTTGTAAGATGAGATAAAAATGGTTTTAATGTAAAAGGAACTAGGGATGTATTCATTGAACACATTTAAACATGTTTAAATAAAACAGAAGGCAAATTCATGGTTAGCCTCAAAGAACTTAGGGCACTGCCTTTTATACAAGGAAAACTTTCTATTTGTGCTGCTTAGTTTTTGCCAACTTGACACAAACCAGAATCACCCGAGAAAAGGGAAGATGTCTCCATCAGATTGGTCTTTGGTGAAAGCAGTGGGGCATTTTCTTAATTAATGATTGGCATTGAAGGGCCCAGCCCACTGTGGCAGTACCATCCCTGGACAGGTGCTTGTGGGTTATATAAAAAAGCATGATGATCAAGCTATGAAGAGCTAGAGAGTGAGCAGTGTTCCTTGATGGCCTCTGCATCAGTTCCTGCCTCTGGGTGCATGTCCTGATTTAGTTACTGCTTTGGCACCCCTCAATGATGGAATATGAGCAGGACATGTAAGCCAAATAACCTTTTCCTCTCCCATGTTACATTTGGCCATGATCTTCATTACAGCAACTGAAAAGTAACTAATATACCATCAAAAGCCACTTTTATTTTTCTTCCATGTTAAGGTCAAGCAGACAAAGTTTCTTCAGAGGGTAAGTTATTGCTAGGACTAGGTTTCCTTTTATGATTACTCATGTTCGCAAACCTGATAAGTATCCAATGAGAATAGACTTGATTAGAATGCAGAATAAAGGAGGTGGATCCTTGACTAATGAGAGGCGATAGAATGGGCTAATGCAGGCTCACACCTTTAGTACACTAAGGCCAAGAGTGCAATGGTGCAGGATGCAGCAGAACAAAGCCCAGTATCATGAGTAGAGAAAGGAAACATCCGAGCTCAGCTAGACAGAGAAAGTTGAGTTGTCCCCATTCTCCAAGTTCCAAGTCACAGTGCAGTGTAGATCATCATCTATTGAAGGAATGCTATTTTCCATATCCCTAGAGGGAGAGGGGGCTTGTTTATTTGTGGGTATTTGAATGACTGGTTTCAGGGAAATAATTTCCAAGAAGTATGAAATCATGATCAGAGCTGGAGTCCTCATAAGCATATTTGCTCACGTTGGAGTGATTGATTAGGAGTGATTGGGGCAGAGCTGAAGCAATGACTGAGATGCTGAAGGACTTAGTTATGATAGGAAAGTTCTAAATATAGAAGGTGGTTAACAGCAGGTGTGGAGAGAAGAAAATGACAGTGTTGTTGGCATGAACTTAGTAAAGGAGAGATTATTCATGAAAACTGAAGAGCAACAAGAGAAATAAGAAAAAGTACACAAAACAGGAATTATGGGCATGCTTATTTCATTTACCATTCACTCATGTCCTGCTTCAATATCAAGAAAATGGAAGCCAGGTGGTGGTGACACATGCCTTTAATCCCAGCACTCAGGAGGCAGAGCCAGGCGGATCTCTGTCAGTTTGAGGCCAGCCTGGGCTACAGAGTGAGTTCCAGGAAAGGCGCAAAGCTACACAGAGAAACCTTGTCTCAAAAAAAAAAAAAAAGAAAAAAGAAAAAGAAAATGGCTTGGAGCACAAATTACTGGCAAGGGTTCTGATTCTTCCTGTACTTTGGTAAACAGATGTACTTTGCTCTCTGGAGACACTTGTAAAATAATCAACAATAATGACAAAGCATAGAAATAGTACCTAAAGTATATTCTAAAATGGTAATAGTAACACATAAGCTACTCTCTGGCATTAGGAGTTATTAAGTAGTTATTAATTATTAATGACTGAACGTATGTGTAAATTCCTCAGTGAGATGCAATAAGTAAACATAGTAGTCAATCACACTCTAAAACAACATCTCTAATATGCCTTCAAAGCATATGTTTGAAAGAGTGAGGCAGTAATAGTTCAAAATTTTACACCAGAAAGCTCAAGGAAGATGGATACACTAGGCAGTACCCACTTTAGTTTCCTCTGTTCCTTCTGCTTTGTGATTCTTCCTTTGTGTCTCTGTCATGGCAAAAGAAGCTGGCTTACCTTTTGGGTAATTTCCAATAGGGTTCCAAGAATGAGGAAAATTCTTCCAGGGTTGTGTTTAGGGCTCTTAGAAAAACTTGCTTATATGCATTTCCTGCCACATAAAGACCACAGCACCTTTTGTGCATAGGAGTACTGTTGTTTAGATGCTTACTCCTTATATTTGTTACTCATCTGTTGCTGGGACAAAATGGAAATTGGACTTAGCTGGCAAGGTCCTTTCAGAGTCAAAGTGCTTAGAGGATCAGCTAGGACACTGCCATACCTTTATGTTTGTATTCATCTGTGCCTGTGAGTTTCAAATGAAAAATAGTGCTGATGAGTGGCATAGCAAATATCCAATCCAGCCCCTTGTCAAATGCCCTTCCACCTGGAAGAATTCTCAACTCAGGGGATTAAATGTGGTAGTGTAAGCCTTCCTGTCCCCCAGGATGGTATCCACCCATACAAACATAGTGCTCTCATTGGCTTTCTGATTAATGAATACGCCTAAAGGAACCTCATGCTGTTTCTTTTTTATATAAAATTTTTATTCATTTTACATACCAACCACAAATCCCCCTCTCATCCCTCCTCCTGCTCCCCCCACTCAGATCCACTTCCCATCCCCTCTTCCAAAAGGGTAAGGTCTCCAATGGGGAGTCACTCATGCTGTTTCTTATCTAAGCAAGTAAAATCTATTTTTACTGATTGATTTCGATAATTTCATAGATGCATATAATGTATAAGCTTTAAATGGAAAAGCTGCAGTTTCACTTCTCCACTTTATTGCAAGTCTTCTAGGTGAGGTTCTCTACTAGACAACTAATGCTATTTGAGTTTGTCCTATGAATTAACCCGTAAGTTTATAGCTTTAAGAGAATTACTCAAACATATCAACTTTCTCCAAACCATATTTCTAGTAAACCCATAGTATATTCAGAGAAATCACTGAGTTCTGACTTAAAACAGTGTGTCACTTCAACCTTGATACTGTCTTCTGCATGCTGCCAAAGATTGTAAATAATTAGAAACAGTGATCTGAGAGTAAAAATACTTGTAAAAATAGTTTGACGTGGAAAATATAGTAAACTAAGCCTTCATGAAGCCAGGAATATGGTTTGTTCGGATCACTCTCCTATGCCTAGGACCTAGAACAGTGATTGACAAGGGGAATGTTAAATAACTATTGAGTATTTGTACTGAATGAAAAACAAAAATAAATACGTCATCTTAAAGACTGATTCCAAATTAAGTATGCACCATAAGCTTAGAGAATGCTATCAACTGAATTGAGAAGAAAAGCACCATTCATATTCGAATCATTGGTTTTGGAATGAGAAGCTGAGACCTAAGATCAAGTCCTTTTAACAGACTTGTGATCACCAAACTGTGATACTTTTCCAAATAGCTGGAGACATTAACATACAATCTGATTCTAAGTGGGTAAGCATATAATTCTGCATTCCTATCTGTAGACAATATTAGTACTAGTGATCCAAGGGCCACGTCAAACATAGAAATGGGTGGCATAAGTCATTCTCAGGTTATCTCCTTTAGCTTTCTCCAACAATATTTAACTCAACTAGAATAAATTATCAGACTTGACATTGTTGACTCAGACATACAAGGACTTTGTTAGATTATGTGTGATTCTGCTCAGCGAATGCCTGCTTTTTTCCTCCATAACTCACCAGACACTAACAACTCTGATCACATGACAAACCTCCTAGATGATACCTAGGTAAGTACCAGAAAAAAAGCAAGCAAACAACAGAGATCAAGCTTTTTATTGGCCCAATTATTGCCTTGTTTTCCAACTTTGTTTCTTGTCATTTTCTCTTCCTTCACAGGATAGTTTAATGAGCCTCCCCAAATTGTGTTCTCTACTGAAAAATATCACAAGTCAACATCTTTCATCTTTCCAAAGGATTTCTGGGGCATACTCTTGATGAGTTGAGGTAGAAGAGTCGGGGGGAGGGGGAGGTATAGTAGATGGAGGCAGTAAAATTTACACATGAATAAAACCTGTTGGCATAAAGGAAAGCTAGAAATCTCCCAGATAAGGCTATTAGAAGTGACTGGCACCACAAATGAAGGTGCAGAGGGTACCCCAAATCATCAGGAAGTGACCTATATGTCATTATAACACTAGATACACACCCTTTGATGGAGATTTAAAATGCCTATGAGACATATGATCAATGAAGTAATATGGAGAGCTACATATAAAAGACAGAACTTGCACAAGAAATTCCTGATGATGCAAATACACTTCAAACCCTTCAAACTGGGACACAGATGCTTGCATCTCTGCATCTTTTGTTCAGCATGTCCATTAAGCTTTTGAACCATTTCTCTGCTCCTGGCCAGTTCCTCTCTTGGAAGCATAACCTTTTGTAATAAATCATTGTGTTTTCCTTACTACCATGTACAGAACACTAAAATTATTTGTTAAAAAACACAAAAAGCTAAAATTCTCAGGAATTTCAGCAAACTTCCAACATCATACATTATTTTTGGTGCTATTTTGTCATTTGGAAAATCTGGCAAATGAAAAGATATGATAATAACATATCACTTTCCAGGATAGGTGTGAAATTTGAAACTAACCAACCAGAAGCAAATGTGGATGAGAAGAAATTAGAACCCTGGGGCACTTCTGGTGGGAATAAAAAAATACTATAGCTTTCCTGGAAAACAATATTAAAGCTTCTCAACTATTTAAAAACAGATCTACAAAATGTTCCAAAAATCTCTCTTCTGATAATTTATTTGAAAGAATTAAAATTGGAATTTCTATTGTCATATTATTATTATTGCCATTATTATTATTATTATTATTATTATTATTATTAACATTGTCAATATTTTTATGCTTGTTGCATCATTATTCATAAAAACCAAGGTCTAAACCTATACTGATGGAAGGATAATTAAAATATTTTATGCATATATATGTGAATATTATTTTGCTTTTTTTTTTTTTTTTTTTTTTTGGTTTTTCGAGACAGGGTTTCTCTGTGTAGCTTTGCGCCTTTCCTGGAACTCGCTTTGGAGACCAGGCTGGCCTCGAACTCACAGAGATCCGCCTGGCTCTGCCTCCCAAGTGCTGGGATTAAAGGCGTGCGCCACCACCGCGCGAAGGTTGTTCTGCAATGTTTGACAATATGGATGGACTTTGAGCAAATTATGCTAAGTGAAATAAACTAGTCACAGGAAAGCAAATTTTAAATGATTCAATTTACAAGAGGGATTTGAAATAATCAAAGTCACAGAAATAAAATGAAATTGTCCTTTCTAGGGGCTAAGAGATTGGGTAAAATAAAGATTTACTAATCATTATGCCTAAAGTTTTATTTAAACAAAATGAGTAATTTCTAGACTTATGCTGTATAATATCAGAGATGTGTTCAGTAGTGGTTTATCTTGCCTTTTAAATTTTATTCAGAGTGTAGCCATCTTGTTAAATGTCAATAACCAAGTAAAATACAACTAAAGAATAAAATGGAAAGCTGAAGAGAAACTAGAAAACAAGAGAAAAGAAAAATAATTTGAAGCATTTAGAAATGATGAGGTAACACAGGCATTTGTGGTATCTTAGATACTAAGAAGAGGAAGAGCTACAGAGAACAGATTGATCAGATGTGTGTGAAGTGCTATTGAGATTTTTAAGTACGATGAAGACTGAGAATTACTATGTATTTAACAGTGTGATAATCAAGGGTGACCTTGACCAGTACACTTTCAGCAGAGTAGTGGGGATGAGGGACTGATTGGAGTATATTCAGGTGAGAATAAGAGGAGAGAAATTAAAGTAATTAAAGACATTTAAGGAAAGTTGCACTAATGAGATGAGATAATAGAGTTAACTATAATGTGAATTAGAGTTGGGAGGTTTTCTTTTTGGATGGGAAAAACAATGGGCTATTTGCATGCTTTAAGAAATATTCAGTAGAGAGGAACAAACTGACTATGGTAGAGAGAAGATGAAAATTGTAGAAATGATATCCTTGAGCAGGAGTTAATGAATACACTATTGTATGTCACCTGAAGGAAGTTTTATGGGATTAGTGCACACAGCTATCAGATACTGGAGAGGCTAAATGAAGAAATTCACTTTGACGTCACTGCAGCCATCCTGAATTGCCAACACCATGGTTGTCTGTGATGACCAGTAGCTTATTTTCCCAGCATATACTTAACAGGCAAAACCATTGGAGTGGTATATAGGGCTTTTGTACTGAAACAGGAATGGGCCTTACTCTTTGATACTAGCTTCAGATAGCCAAGTTATAGTCTAGTTTGGATGAAGTGACTTTTGTCCTAACCAGTAGACAGACTTGTGTCTGTTTCTCATCCCAAATCATAGGAATCCACTAGCTCGAACTGATTACCAAGATTATACTCCTATCAGTAAGTTCAGTACATTGGAGTCCTTGGTTTGCTGTCCCCTTTTCTTTGGTCTCCTGTTGCTTCAGGGCTGAATGTCATAAATTGCCGTGGGGTAATTTTAAGAGCCTGATGTAATAAAGTTACAAAACCGAGGATAGAAAGTGAAGATGAGGATCAGGGGCATGTATAAGTTGGTGTCTGAGATCCAGTAGGAAGATATAGGCAAAGTATAAGCAACCAGGAAGAACACGTTTAGTAGATAGTCGTAGACTAGATAGATGAGATCATAAGGAAATTAAGTAAATCAAACTAGAAAACATGTTCCACAAGAGTGAGAGATTCCACAAAAACATATGTTGATGTACCAAGATTCTTTTTGTAATTCTAAGACCCTTTTCTATGAATTTTGTTCTTCTGGTTCCTGAATGTGAATTCTGGATTTGTCATTACCTTAAGATTTATGTGACAAACATGGTATGTACTCACTCATAGGTGGATACTAGATGTAAAACAAAGGATGACTAGACTGCAACTCACAACTCCAGGGAGGCTACCTAGTAAAGAGGACCCTAAGAAAGACACAGGGATCACCCAACAACAAAGAAATGAATGAGATCTACATGAGCAAACTGGACTTGAGGTGGGGGTGGGTAACGAAGGGCAAGGGTCAGGGGAAAGAGAGCTTAGGGAAGAGAGAGATCTCAGCTGGATCAAGAACAGAGAGGGAGAACAAGGAAAGAGAGACCATGATAAATGAAGACCCCCTGGGAATAGGAAGAAGCAAAGTGCTAGAAAGGTCCCCAGAAATCCACAAAAATACCTCCACAATAGACTACTGGCAATGGTCGAGAGAGTGCCTGAGCTGACCTACTCTGGTGATAGGATGGCCAAACACCCTAACTGTCGTGCTAGAAATCTCATCCAATGACTGATGGAAGCAGATGCAGAGATCCATGGCCAGGCCCCAGGTGGAACTCCAGGAGTCCAATCGGCGAGAAAGAGGAGGGATTGTATGAGCGAGAGAAGTTGAGACCATGGTTGGAGGAGGTACAGGGACAAATAGCCAAACTAGTAGAAACACATGAACTACGAACCAATAGCTGAGGAGCCCCCAACTGGATCAGGCCCTCTGGATAAGTGAGACAGTCGATTAACTTCAACTGTTTGGGAAGCCTCCAGGCAGTGGGACCGGGACCTGTCCTTAGTGCATGAGCTGGCTTTTTGGAGCCTGGGGCCTACGCTGGGACACTGTGCTCAGCCTGGGTGAAGGGAGGAGGGGACTGGACCTGCCTCGACTGAATCTACTAGGCTGAGCTGAATCCCCAGGGGAGTCCTTGCCCTGGAGGAGATAGGAATGGGGAATGGATTGGGGGAAAGGCGGGTGCGGGGGAGGAGGGAGGACAGGGGAATCTGTGACTGATATGTAAAATTAAATTAAATTATAAAATTTAAAAAATAATAAAAAAAGCCACTATAATTTAAAAAAAGAAAATATTTATGTGTAGATATATAAAAAAAGATTTTCAATATGTGGACTCTCTGAATGAAACTAGGTTTTTGCCTGGTTTTATTTTTAGAGTTATATGATGATCAATGAGTCACTAAATAATGAAAACAGGTATCAACATAGATCTACACCAAAAATTTCTGGCAGGATGCATACTTTTCTTATTTTCAAATGGAAAATGTTAGAATTAAACAGATACATTTTCTTTTTACTTTTTATTAATTTTTGAAGAAAAATTTTGAGATAATTTATCATCTTCCTTTCTTCCCTCTAATCCCTCCCACATAGTCCACATTGCTTTCATTCATGCTCATGGCCTCTGTTTTCATTAATTGTTATTATATGCATATATGTATATACATACATATAGTCCCTAATATAAGCTGCTTAGTCTGTTGTTCCAAGAAATACCTGCTAGTGGTAAAAATGCTATTAATAAACCAAATATTTTCTTGATCAAGACCAATAACTTATCTATTGATAATTATATCATGATGCTTATACAATTGTACTCAGTTATTCATGTCTTTTGCAGTACAAACTCAGCTCATCCCCTCACATTGTATGGAGAAGATTCTTTACAAATATCTAACTTTGTCAGCATTTCATTTTCCCTCACTGGTCAATCGATAGATTACTCTCTCAGTCTTTCCTTGGAGTTGACAATCAACAACATTAAACAACCAGACATTCCCTGACTCCTGTTGGAAGGTGAAAAGGGGGAAAGTGACAGGTTTTCTATCTTGAGTAACTTCACTATTGTCATACCTGCATGGGTATATTTTATAATTCAGAGACAAGAAATATCAGTGTTAATTGTGGAGTTTCAGAGATAGTTCAAGAAGGACTATGTAAAACTACTTTAGAAATTTAATACATTTCAGAGATGTTTGTATATCAATTTCTATCACAACACTATTCACAATAACTAAATTATGTCCAGTCTTCTGTTGTTGGACACCTGGATATAAGGAATACAACTTGGATGTGTCACATGGTTACTCAGAAGCTGCACTATGAGTTAGTAGAAGTTGTCAAGTTGACAAAAAATTAGCCAGCATGCAGCTTTTATACTAACTCTTAGTGCAGCTTCTGAGAAACCATACTACACATCTAAGTTGTACTTCTTATATCTGGTGTCCAACAACAGAAAACTGAATAAAGAAAATATGTCTATATACAAAATGTATTGTTTTTCAGTTTTAAAGAAAAATGAAGTTATGTCATTTATAGAAAAATAGATGTAACTGAACATATTCATATTAAGTGAGTTAAGCTGATGAGTCTACGAAGGACATATATTGTATGCTTTATCTTGTTTGTGATTGCCGAAGTCTTAAATAGATACATAAAGTCATACATGTATATATGCTGTGAAAGAAGAATTCGAGGAAGGAAAGGAGAGGAATAGAAAGATAAGAGATGTAAAGAGGGAATACTGTTAATGTGCATTATATACATATATGAAAATGTCTTTATGTAACCTGGTGCCACATTTAATGAATATATCAGTGTTTTTTAAAAAAAATGAAGAAATTAAACACAGTTTAAAGTATTTCTCCACAAATAAAACATCCAAGAAACATAGGTTTCTCATTTTCCAGGCTTCAAGTGTCATTGGTGCTTTTTGCTAGCAGAAACCCCAGGAGCAGGACATTAAGGCAAAAATCCATCTGAGGAGTAAAGCAAGATTGATTTAATTTCTAACTTGTCTTAGTTTGGGTTGCTATGAGGAAACTCCATGACAAAAAAGAGGGTGGGAAGGAAAGGGTTTTGCGGGCAGGAACCTGGAGACAGGAGCTGATGCAAAGGCCATGGAGGGGTGTTGCTTACTGGCTTGCTCCCCATGGCTTGCACAGCTTGCTTTCTTATAGAACCAGGAGCATCTGCACATGGGTGGCCCCACCCACAATGGGCTGGGGCCTTTCACATAAATCACTAATTAAGAAAATGCTCTACTGGCATGCCTATGACCCAGTTGTCTGGAGGCATTTTCTCAATTGGAGGTCCCTCCTCCCAGATGAATCTAGCCTGTGTCATGTTGACGTAAAATTAGCCATCACAAGGCTCTTCTACTAATGCATAGTGTAGCTTCTGAAAAACCATATGACACATCCAAGTTGTACTCATTATGACAAATGTGGGAGTTGAATTACATGATGTCTGAAAATCACTCCCAGCACAAGTAGTCTAGAAATCTACCTATCTTTTACATGAATGAAAAATATTTGCACATTTAGTTTCAATAAGTGCAAACAAAATCCAGACTGTAATATCATTTTTAAAGCATATTATGTGACAGAATTTGTCCTATATTTGAATTTATAAATGTCTACTTGTGAGGTATATGCAACTCATATAAATGCTAAAGGAACACTTGACATAATAACTGGGGATAAAGTAGATGCCTTGCAGACCTGCTCTGTTTGCTCAAGGAAATCTATCTCATTTAACATGTTTTGGATGGTATTGAGATGAAAGATGTTTTATTTCTGAAATATAAACTTATTTCAGACTTAGATTAAGAGGAAATAAGTCAAATGTAGATCCCACAAATTGATGGAGAGGGCACACTTTTACAAATAGAAAGGAGAATTCCATAGTAATGGGAAATGGAATTACTTGTCATCTGTTTCGAAGTCAATAAAGATATGATTGCATATTGTTTCTTATTTCATATTGTGTATATTGAGATACCTAGTTATCTACCTTTGAAATGGCAAAAGATAAAATATACTGTCAGAGTCATTTTCCTAAAATATGTCATGCCCTAAAACTCTGATAGATCCAGGTATGACAAGAGATATATAGCTTAGACCTAGACCCATTACACAATTTGAGATTAACTCAGCTGGGCCCAGTATAGTTCACTCAAGCTCTAGAAGAATCATGGGTGTTTGAATGAAAATTAAGTACTAATATTTGAATCCACTGAGTTTTCAGATGCTTTACGATATACACAAATACTTAGAAGTAACTATTACAGAAATAAAATAAAATGAGAGATAAAAAAGTGTACTTCTTCATGCCTGAGATAGAAAGGCAGATCATTCAGTTAGATAGAATAAATAATCCTTGTGTATACATGTTTACAGTCAGAGCTAGGCTCAAGTTTGGTAGGGGCATGAAGAAAAACAATTTGTTCCTTTTCTTAGAATCATACTTTAAGTGATAATAAGGACAAATACTATCAATAACCATAAATCAAGGATAAACACTGAGTTAAATATCACTGGATATTCTTAAGCTACCACTAAAGTACTCTAATTTATTAACATATGGTACTTAACAGAAGACATTTTGGAGCAAAATATAAAGGGAACAGTTGAGGCCATTTTGTTTTTCTATAGTAAAAATGATTCTTAATATTTAGTGGGGTACATCTACCTTACTCTGGACATTTTTTAGTCTGTATGACATGGTTGCATAAGAATAAGGTTATTCCAGCTTATACTCCTCAGAGAAAAATCTATAACAAAAAGTGTGTGATTCAATAACTAAAGACAACAACTAAGTGCTACTGTTTCTTATTCATTTTCAGAATTCTCTACATGTGTATTAAGCTGTTTCATAGACTTTGTGCCAAATATTTTGGTCTTTAAGCTTTTAATGACTTCTTTGAAGTTGAGCTTAAAGGCACATTAGTTCAACAAAAAGCTACATATATTATTTTTATTTTGGTTGGTATGCCAAAGGCTTATGGGTCCACTAATGAATGAAATGTCCAATCTTTAATACAACTCCTCCAGTAATGAATTTTGAACTATACTTTGTCCTTGGGAGGAAATCATACAGGAATAAAGCAACTTCAGAAAACAAGTGAGATTGACAGTTTTCTGAAAGAGGTTCACATGTGGGGCTTGGTCCTCTTTGCTACCTTCCTCATTTCCAGTTAAATTAATCATATTTCAATTCTCAGTTATTTAATAGACTGTAACATCCACTGATATCCCTCCTGTCCCTCTCCACACACACCCGTTCATTTGCCAAAGCTTATATCTAATAAACCTTTATGTTTCAAAGGGTACCAACTTCAGTCTGATCTCATTTCTACTCACAGTCTAATTGAACAGGCTATTGCAAAGATTATAAAAATCAGTCCTAAAACCACATCCTCTTCCAGGTGCCAATGGTAGTTAATTCCATTCCTCTATTAGTAATTTGTGTAGTTGCTGTGACGAAATGCCTGGCAAATGCAACTGAAGGAAGAGTTAATTTTGGATTACAGTTAGATGGTAGCAAAGTCATGGTGGCAGATGCTGGAGGCAGCTGGTTACTTTACATTGCAGCAAGGAGATAGAAAACAATTGCTCATGTCTAATTCACTGCCCCCCTTTTTATTCTGTCAGGCATCCCAAACTAAAGAAATGTGCTGTGTAAAATCAAGGTAGGTCTTTCCATATCAATTAACCTAATGTAGATAATCTCGCATAGGCATGCCCATGGGCTTATTTATTAAGTAAGTCTTGATCCTGTCATATTCACAATATTAATCATCACACTAGGACATGGGCTGGCCTTATGATGTCATTTGACCAGGGAATTTCATAGAATTATCTTGTGGTATTTCTGAGCTTTGACCTTAAAGACATTACTTTTCTATTCCTGGAAACTGCTTTCATCACATAAATAAGGCCAGGCTGATTCGTTTTATAATAAGAGTTATGAGACATATGACTCAGGCATCACTGTCACCTCCTGCTTTACCCCGCTGACCTTATATAAACTGCTGCCTTTATGACCAACAGTTGACCAATACACATATGCCCAGTACAGCAAAACAATATCTAATATAGCACAGCCTACATTAACCAACTCTAAGAATGAGACAATTGTGTTTGTCTTTCTCAGTTTCTCTCAATCTTATTTTTAGAGACAGGATCTCTCACTGATACTGAGACTTATTAATTATGCTAGACTACTGGTTAGACAGCCCTAGGGATCTTTCTGGCTCCACCTTCCCAGTGCTTGGATCGCAGACATACTCTGATTTGGGTGCTGGGAGTCCAAACTCAGTAACTCCTGGTTGTGCTATAAACACCTTACAGATAAAGCCATTGTGCCAGCCCTGCAAAATTGCTGTTTTAAATCATAAAATATTTGTCATTGTTCTGAGTAATTAGTGACATAGCAAAACTTAAAGTGACAGAGTTAATTCATCTATTTATTGTATCGTGTCATTTCCATTGTATTGGAAGTACCAGGAAATTGAAGATAAAAGAGTGTAATAGAGCAAACAAGAATAAGAGACCACAGAACGCTCATCCCTGAATGCAGTGCTTATACTGCAACCCCTCATTCCAAGGCTCAGGGATCATAGCAGAGGAGGGACAGAAAGAATGTAAGACCCACAGGAAGTGGATGAGTGAGTACAAGGAAACAGTGACTTCTGGATACAGCAGGATAGCTGCACATATAAATTCATAGAAATTGTGACAAACCAAATCCCAGCATGGAAAGGGGGGTCGGACATGAAGTTCCATCCTTAGCCAGAGAGTCATTGGTCATTTTTAGTTTCTGGGAGAGGGAGAGTCAAAATTCTCAAAGAGTGTAGATCCTGTTAAGTCAAGTATGCTTTAGTGGAAGGCCTCACATGTAAGAATACTTGGGCAATACAAATTGGTCTTCATGAGTTTAAAGAAAATATATGCAGCAAAGTTGTATGGGTAAAGGAAAGAGGTACAGATCTGAGAAGACATAAAGGAGCATGAACATGATCAAAACATGCATGAAATTCTCAAAGAACTGATAAAATCATTATTTTAAAGTACAATAGGGCAAGGAAACTCAAAAGATATTAAAAAATCCTCTTGGAGCCTGAAGGGAAGGACAGATGATTAAAAAAAAAGTTAGAAAAAATTATTCTCAGAATTTTTTGATTCACAGCTCCTTAGCTTGTATTTATTTTTTCTCTTATATTGAAATCTAAACCACCACTACAAGAAGATACTTGAACTCTAGTATTTCTGAGTTTATCATAATAAAAAATGACAAATTTGTAGAATGTGGTAATTCTTTATCTGTGTACCCCAATAAAGCTTATCTGAGGATCAGAGGAAAAAGACAGCCACTATATTAAACATAGAAGTTAAGCGATGGTAGCACATGCCTTTAATCCTAGCATTCGGGAGGCAGAGAACCATCTCTGTGAGTTCAAGGCCACACTGGGAACAGAGTCATGAATGGTAGCACATTCCTTAAATTCCAACACTAGTTAATCATAAAGGTTGAAGGTCTGTACAGACAGATAAGAATTGACAGAGCTGGGCAGGAAGAGAAAGTGATGTAGCTGGGCAGAGAGAGGAAGTGAGATAGCAGGGACAGAAAGGCATATAGGCATGGGTATACAGGAAGTAGTTCTCTTTGGCTGAGGATTTCCAGGAGGTAAGAACATGGCTGGCTTCTTTCTGATTTTCTGATCTCTCAGATTTTACTCCAATATCTGGTTCCAGGATTTTTATTAATAAGACCATTTAGCAATTTATCTTATAGTAGAATATGTTTGTTATGTGCTCAACATAAGGCTAAGTATCTTTTGCTTATTCCTTCATTTAATCCTTGCCACAACCTTCAGAGATAGGTATAATTATCATCCTCATTTTACTAATGAGAAAACTAAAGCATAAACAGTCACTTGCTGAAGCTCACACAATGAAAGAAAAAAAAGTGTTTGAATTTCAGGTAGTCTTCTCCTAAATCCTACACATTTAATCTACTTACTCACTCCCATATTACAAAGTTTTATTTGTGGTCAATAGTTACTGCCTTTACTGCCTACTTCTCAGAAATTTATTATTACTATTCATATATGTCTTATCATTATAACAATGATCTCTTGAATATATATATTTCATCACCAGTCTATTGTGTTCCCTATCCTTGTTTAGGTTGGAAACTTTCACACATTTATCACTGGGCAGGTTGTATACAGTCAAGCCTGATTTTTATGATTTAATTGATGTTGCAGGATATTTGATCACATGTGAACACCAAGATTGTGTTCTTTATTGGAAAAACCTGCCTCTAGATGTGGTATGGCTCAGCCCTAGTGCATACCCTTAATTAAAGAGCTTTCAGTTTACAATAAACAGGATTAAATAAAATCAACTATAGGTCAAGAGGCAGAGCAAGAAACTAGTTGACAGGAAGGAGTCATAAAGAGTGAGAGGGAGTCATGAAGAAGGATAGAGAGACACACAGGAAGTAGTAGGGAGACTGAGTTTGGTGGTATTTTTTGGTTTGGGATGGCTGAAGAGAAGCTCTCTTTCAGGGATGTTGGAGAAGGAAGAAGGTCATCTGGCTGCTTTCTTTGCCTCTATGAGCTAGCAGGTTTTCACCCCAGCATCTGGGTCTCAAGTCTCTATTGTTAAAATAAAATGATGGAGAATTAGTTAAAACAACATTTATCTCCCTATATGGAGGCAGCTGAGGCTGCAGCAGCAGGATGCAACTGCTTCCCAGATTATGGCCTAAGCAGTGAGCCAGAGGCAGCTGCAGAGATGCAGTTAGCAGTTGAGGCAGTCATAGGATTAGGTATAGCCTCTCTGCTGTAGATATAAAATGACAAACTGGTTTCTACTATGGCCTGCACAGCATGATGATTAAAATACTTGAGGATAATTCTAATGCACAACAAAGCTAGGGAATAGCTTATATGAAAGAACCAAAGATTATTACTAATCTGCCTGCACATTCTCCTACCTCTTCTAAGAATTCTTTAAAAGAAATACACGTTATACATTAAAACTAATCAAATTAAGTTGTAATTAATAATTAGAAGCATAAATGGAGGTGATTTATTAGTGTCCCATCCAAAAAAGTGTGTCATGTGGCACACTACCTGAAATTTCAACATTTGGGATAATTCACATGTATGTTGCTATCATTTTTCCTTGTAGTCTTTTAAGTTGGTAATACATCCCTGTGAACTTAAACTCATACATATATGTGTTACAGCTGTTTCCGTTTCCCAGATAATTCTCGCTTTGGGAGAAGATCAGATGGGGGAACTGAGAGAAAGGGTGCTTTCTGGGTTAGAGATAGGGACATAATGATTTGAAGTGTAAGGGTTTGGGAAGATTAGAGAATAGAGAACCGAAGAACCTGAGGAATTCTGAAAGCATAGGGCTTAGGTAAAAGTAAGGAGTGGAGCCGCCTGGGTAGATGCAGGACTGCTGTTGCTTTCATTACTGTGGGGTGGAGTCTCATAACAGCACTTCTTCTTTTTAATAGCACCTGTTTCACTCATTTGTTGAATACTCATAAAATACTGAAGGTGTGAAAACACTAAGGAGTACAAAGAGGTCAACACTATGTGGCCGCAAAGAGAATAAAAATCTTAAAAATACTTTCAATAAAGTGATGAAACAGAGAACCCAGGATCAAAACTAATTTACTCTTTTTTAAATTCAAGAGCCTAAAATGAATGCATAGCTTCAGATGGCCTGGAATACTGTCTAATAAAATTCCGTAAATCATAGCATGTTCCT
The DNA here is from genome assembly GCF_007827085.1 of Peromyscus californicus insignis. NCBI lineage: Eukaryota > Metazoa > Chordata > Mammalia > Rodentia > Cricetidae > Peromyscus > Peromyscus californicus. The sequence continues at coordinate 44,857,779 of NW_026294391.1, forward strand.
ATCTCACTGATTATTTTAAGTCCTGAAATGAAAGCTAAATCACTGAGAAAAGTCTCATTCTGAAATAAAGCAATTTCCTCAAACTAAAATTTACTGCAGTTTTATTTTTGTAACCAACAAAGTCCTAATGAACTCTAAATCAATATTGCAAACCAAAAGTGAATTCACTGCCCCCAGAAACTTAACCTAGACTAATGGAAGCCCTCACAACTTCACTAGAACAACAAAAGGAATTTTTCTTTCATCGCAAGTATTCATGAAATGCCTTCTCCAAAACAGAATGAAAATATCGATTTCCACTTGTTTGGTAAGACTTAATTCAATTTCTAACTTTCTAGTAAATCATTACCTTAGAATCAAGGCATCTGTGGTAATGGTGATAGTAAGTTGATAAAAGACATCCAATAGTTTAAACAAAAATATCATATAGTGTTAATAAGCCATAAGTATTAGAAATATAATGTATTATATGTGACCAAGAAGATCTTGAAAGAGGTGAATAATTACAAAGAAAAAAAGCCCAAGCATCAGTGAAACCTGACTCTTGTAAAAATTTCTCCCTCAGTTTGTTGTCATTTCTAAAAATTCCAGTTACATAAACTTTCTGAGGAAATGAGAATGTTAACTATATAAAGACATTATGGATTCTTTGTATTGCTCTCTTTGTTTCTATTTTATTGATTTAGCTCTCAATTTGATTATTTCTGGTATCTACTCCTCCTGGGTGACTTTGCTTCTTCTTGTTCTAGAGATTTCAGGTGTGCTGTTAAGTCACTAGTGTGAAATTTCTCCAACTTCTTTATGTGGGCATTTAGTGCTATGAATTTTTCTCTTAGCACTGCTTTCATAGTGTCCCATAAGACATTATGGAGAATAGCATCAAGAAACTACTGGAACTATAAGATTATGGAATTATAAGAATTAATAAAATCAATGGCTGGTTTTCAAAGAAATCTAAAGAACTCAAACATTATGGGGAAAAGCATTTTTTTTTAAATGAAGATTACAAAGCCCTGTCACCAGAGAGTCTGACATAGGTTGGGACCTGGGAATTTGTCTCCACAGTGATTCTTTAGAGAGTTCTTTAAAGTCCACATTTTGAGAAACCCCATTTTTCACTTTATAAATCATGATATAGAGAATAAAAGTGAAGCTGTTTGTTAGGAAAGGAATGAAATACCATTTTAATGCCTTTCTTTTTTGAAAAATATTTTTATTTTATAATTAATTTAATTTTACATATCAGCAACAGATTCCCCTATCCTCCCTCCTCCCACCCCCAGCCTTCCCTCCTAATCTACCCCCCAATTCCCACCTCCTCCAAGGCAAGGTCTCCCCTGGGGAGTCAGCCCAGCCTGGTAGATTCAATTGAGGCAGGTCCAGTCCCCTCCTCCCTACACCAAGGCAGAGCAAAGTGTCTCATCATAGGCACTAGGTTCCAAAAAGCCAGCTCATGCAATAAGGACAGGTCCCAGTCCCACTGCCTGGGGGCCTCCTAAACAGTTCAAGCTAATCAACTGTCTCACTTATCCAGAGGGCCTGGTCCAGTTCCATGGGGGCTCCTCAGCTATTGGTTCACAGTTCATGTGTTTCCACTAGTTTGGCCATTTATCCCTCAAGAGATATTGAGACCGTGATTGAAAAAGCATTTTAATGCCTTTCAATGGATCACCTTAGATTCAACAGAATGGATGACTGTGCCTCACCACTTTTGCATTGGGCCCATCCAGAAGACAGAAGTTAGATGATAAAAAGTTACCTGCAAAAAGAGATTTTATGGAAATTCATGTGCATGACAGCTCACAGAGCTCTCTGGGAGCCACGTTGTCCTTAGATGACACAGCTCAGGTTCAATGAATCTTCTCCAAATCAGGGAAATAAGACAAGTAGCACTCATAATAACAAAGGCTATCTGGAATAAGTCCACTGGCACAATTTCAACTACTCCTGAGGAACAAGTCCCACATCAAGAATCTTGTGCCCTAGGAAGTGCAAATTGGTGACTTCCCTTCTAATCTGTGTGCTTTCTCTCATCCAAACCCTTTAGACCCATAGGAGATATTTTTACAATAAGAGAGTTTATACACATATATACATAAATACACACAACTTTTTCTGGTCATTGAGATAATGAAACTAAGCAGTAAGCAAAAGTCAATTTCTCCTGTGACATGTTTTTGTAACACTTATACCTGTTATTATTAGTATGATTCTTAAAATGATAATTTTCTGTGAACTTACATAAAGTGTTCTAGCTGATGGTATTTGACTTTTACAGAGAAATGACCCTATCTGAGAAAATAATGAAGTACCACAAAAGCTGTAAAGATTGGTAATCCATTTACAAAATAAAACCAAGTCATTTTTGGGTGTAGATGGTGCTTTGGATTATTTGCCCTAACTCTCTTTCCTCTTACTAAGGAGAAGTCTCTTTCTATTAGGGACAATACATTTTTGAGAAATAATAAATTGTAAGGTATTTATAAAAAATGAATCTTTGCTCATATACATTATTTTTGAGTTGAGGAAAGATAAAGATAAAGCACCTTGATACCATTCTTTCTGTAACACCAACAATGCATTTTGACACATAAATTGCATTTCCTATTTTCTGGTTCAGATTCTCCCCAAATTTTATGTTTATACTTACAACATTCTGAATGTTTTCATTTCTACCAAAATCATAAATTGAACCCTAGTTTACCTGCGGTTGTTTTTAAGACATGGAGTTTGGGATTAAAGTTTAAGGGAATAGTCCTTATGAATGGGATTATTGTGTTTATATAAAAGAACCCTAAGGAAGGTTTGGTGGTTTGAAAGAAATGGCCTCCATAGGGAGTGGCATTATTAGGAAGTGTGGCTTTGTTGGAGTAGGTGTGGCCTTGTGGGAGGAAGTATGTTTCTGTGGGGGCTGGCTTTGAGGTATCCTATGCTCAAGCTACTCCCAGTGTGGCACAGAGTTGCTTCTGCTGCCTGTGGAACAAGATCTACAACTCTCAGCTTCTTCTCCAGCACCGTGTCTGCCTACATACTGCCATGTCCCACCATAATGATAAAGGACTAAACTTCTGAAAGTGCAAACTATCCCCAATTAAGAGTTGTTATGGTCATGGTGTCTTTTCACAGCAACAGAAACCCTAACTAAGACAGAAAGTGATGTGTGTGTCCTTCTGCCATATGAGGTCAGTGTAAAAGGTGTCATTTATAAAGCAAAGAGCTTCCAGAAAATACCAAATATACAAGTGTCTTGATCTTGGACTTGGCCTTAAAAAAAGAGAAATGAATTTCTGTTGTTTATAAATTATTCAGTCTAAGAGTTTTCATATTACAGCTTAAATAGGTGCTGTATCTGGTGTGTTTTCCACTGCATGAATTTCATGCAGTTATAGAGAAATCATTTATATTTATGTGTGATTGGAATGTACAATATTTTGTTAACAGTTTAAAGACTAATTAAAGCACTTAGATGGACATAGCTATATCTATATATTAATGAATTATGTTGAAATAGTCTTTATGCGTATGGAGAGATGGTTCAGTAACTAAAAGGACTGGTTGCTCTTCCAGAGGATCCAAGTTTAATTCTCATCACCTATATGGTGGCTGATAACCATCTGTAACTCCAGTTCCTAGGGATCCAATGATCTATTATGGTCTCTATGGCCACACAGACATATATGTAAGTATAATACCCATACACACAAGATTTAAAAAATGAAGAAATACTTTCCATTTTCTTTTCTTAATTTCTGTTTCCTCAAGGAGATAGATAAAAGATGAAGAAGATTCCTCTACTCTGCTCTCCCCTACAGGGTCTCACTATGGAAATCAGATTGGACACATGAACTCTTTATCTTCTTCCTTCTACAACGTCCTAGATCTTGGATTAGAGGGGCATGCCATTATGCCCAACTTAATCCTTTGACATTTTTTTTCTGATATGGAAAATGTGTATTTAAAAAGTAAGAACACCTTATAACATGCTAATTTTATTTTTTGTACATGCGTGTATTGCTTGTGCAGTCAGACGACAGCTTGCCTTCTACCAGGCAGGTTTGAAGAGGATTGAATTCATGTTGTCAACATTGCCTACAAATGCCTTTATGCACTATGCCACCTTGACATATCTGGAATCATTTTTTGAACAAGATATTCACTTAGCATAAAGTTTGGAAAAGATAGAACAGATGTTTTATAGGATGCCTGTAAACACTGAGTATTTTTGAAAAATGTTTTATTGTGAGAACAGGCCAATAATTTTTTATTAAAAAGTCAACATTTTAAAATAATAAAATTTTATCTGTTGTGCATTTGAAAATGAAGACATTAGTTATAAGAGAATAAAGAGGACTTCTGTCTTAGTTAAGGTTTCTATTGCTGTGAAGAGACACCATGGCCATAGCAACTTTTATAAAGGAAAACATTTAATTGGGGTGGCTTACAGTTTGAGAGATTTAGTCCATTATCATCATGGTGAGACATGGTGGCATGCAGGCAAACATGGTGTTGGCTATATTTTGATCAGAAGGCAACAGGAAGTGGACTGAAACACTGGATGTGGCTTGAGCATATATGAGAATTGAAAGCCATCCCACGTAGTGACACATTTCCTCCAACAAGGCCACACCTGCTCCAACAAAGCCATACCTGCTAAAAGTGCCACTCCCTTTGGGGGCCATTTTCAATCAAATCAAAACAGCTTTATTTAACAAGAAAATGACTTTGGAATTTATTTTTCATACAATCTATGTAAAATGCTACTGACTTTAATATTCAGTAAATAATACTTTCTTTCCAAAAATAGGTTTACAAATACCAGGTATACTTTTGAGTTAAATGATTATATACCTTAATTTTCATTCTTCAACATATAAAAAAGAAAAAAAAAACAAAATGAGAATTCATTATAGTTTGTCTTAACCCTGTAATGCTCTGATGGGAACTCAAAGATAAAATTATCATTAATCCTTTTTTGTTATTTACAAGATAAAGTGGCTGGGACTATGGAACTTAAAAGACTTTCCCAAATTTTACAATCAAGAACAATATGCCTCTTATAGTTGTTCAATAATTTATTGCTAAATAAGCTAATTAATAAAAAGAGGCATCATTAATTTTAAAGCACCTAGGATCTATTATTACTAGGGCAAGAATTACAAAAGATGGTGACTGTTCTTTCACCATTTCCTTTCCTTTTCCTCCTCCCATAAATAAGAAGGGATGCTACAAGCCACAAAACAACTAATGAAATTCAATGAAGAGTGTTCTGCACCATGATTACATGTAGGTATCTTTGTGTATTACATATGATATATGCTTGTGAAAGGAAATGTACAAGAGAATAAACTTAGAGGATGATATGTAAAGGTTATGGAAATAATGGTAGGAACACATCTGCAAAGCATGGAGTGGCAGTGTATTCTTGTAATCCCAGTACTTGGGAGGCATAGGCAGGAGGATCAGAAGTTTTCAGTCACTATTTGAGAGTTAAAGGCCAGTCAAATATATAGAAAATGTGTATATTTCTATATCACCCATCTTACTCTCGTCTCTCTCGTCTCTCTTGTCTCTCTCGTCTCTCTCTTTCTCTCTCTCTCTCTCCCTCTCTCTCTCCCTCTCCCTCTCCCTCTCTCCCTGTCTCTTGTATACACACACACACACACACACACACACACACACACACACACACACACACACACAAAGAAAAATGCAATCTATTTGGAAATAAAATTGCTCTATTTTCCTTAACATTAAGTCTTCTCAGATCTTTTTATAACATTAGCTGTAAATATCAACTGCTAGGAGCTAATATTATTTTGATGCATTCTAGGCAAAGAGCATTATGATTCTGTATAACTTGAAGATCCCTATATTAAGATACAACTTTAAATTCTAATTTTGGAAGATCTACAGGCTTCAATCAGCATTATAATGTGAAAAGTACACTCCAGAGCAACTGTATTTAGACTGATTTAAAATATTTACTTTGGATGAAATTGGATTAAGATATAGTCTTTATACATCTTCTCTGGTTTCCAGTACTATAGATACAATGAAGTAATTCAAATATGAGATTAGGAGTTCTTATCATAACCCTTTGTGCCTAGGTAATACAGTGCCATGAAGTGCTCATCCTTTGTCAAGAGAGGCTCAGGTGGCACGAGATTGGAATCCCCTCTGACTATTTCATAACACTCATGTATAGTTTTTAATCCAAGTCCATAATAGTCTTAGGAAGAGTTGCATTAAATCAGCCTAGCATTTAGTGAGTAACACAGAGATTTTGATGTTTTCACACTGATCAGGTTCTTTTAGAAATGAAGAACTAGAACATAAGAAACTATATAAATTGTAGGGGTATCTTTGTGGATTTCTGTGGGCCTCTCTAGTACTTTGCTTCTTCCTATTCTCATGTGGTCTTCATTTACCATGGTCTCCTATTCCTTGTTCTCCCTCTCTGTTGTTGATCCAGCTGGGATCTCCCGCTCCCCCAAGCTCTCTTTCCCTTGACCCTTGCCCTTCACTACCCCCACTCATGTCCAGGCTGTTCATGTAGATCTCTTCCATTTCTCTGTCATTGGGGGATCCCCGAGTCTTTCTTGGGGCCCTGTTTTCCAGGTAGCCTTCCTGGTGATGTGAGTAGCAGTCCAGTCATCCTTGTTCCACATCTAGTATCCTCCTATGAGTGAGTACAAACCATGTTTGTCTTTCTGAGTCTGGGTTACCTCACTCAGGATGATTTTTTCTAGATCCATCCATTTGCCTGCAAACCTCATGATGGCATTGTTTTTCTCTGCTGAGTAGTATTCCATTGTGTATATGTACCACATTTTGTTTATCCATTCTTCAGTTGAAGGGCATCTAGGTTGTTTCCATGTTCTGGCTATGACAAACAATGCTGCTATGAACATAGCTGAACAAGTGCTCTTGTGGTGTGGTTGAGCATTCCTTGGGTATATGCCCAAGAGTGGTATAGCTGGATCTTGGGGGAGATGGATTCCCAATTTTCTAAGAAAGTGCCATATTGATTTCCAAAGTGGTTGTACAAGCTTGCATTCCCACCAGCAGTGGAGGAGAGTTCCTCTAGCTCCACATCCTCTCCAGCATAAGGTGTCTTCAGTGTTTTGATCTTAGCCATTCTGACAGGCGTAAGGTGGTATCTCAGAGTTGTTTTGATTTGCATTTCCCTGATGATTAGGGATGTTGAGCAATTCCTTAAATGTCTTTCAGCCATTTGAGTTTCCTCTGTTGAGAATTCTCTGTTTAGTTCTATAGCCCATTTCTTAATTGGACTGTTGGGCATTTTGATGTCTAATTTCTTGAGTTCCTTGAACTGACCTACTCTTGTGATGGGATGGCCAAACACCCTAATTGTCGTGCTAGAAACCCCATCCAACTACTGAGGGATCTAGATGCAGAGATCCATGGCTAGGCCCCAGGTGGATCTCTGGGAGTCCAATTAGTGAGAATGAGGAGGGTATATATGAGCGAGAATTGTTGAGACCAAGGATGGATAAAGCACAGGAACAAATAGCCAAAGGAATGGAAACACATGAACTATGAACCAATAGCTGAGGGGTCACCAACTGGATCAGGCCCTCTGAATGGGTGAGACAGTTGATTGGCTTGATCTGTTTGGGAGGCATCCAGGCAGTGGTCCTGTGCTCATTGCATGAGTTGACTGTTTGAAACCTGGGGCCTATGCAGGATCGCTTGGCTCGGCCTGGGAGGAGGGGACTGGACCTACCTGGACTGAGTCTACCAGGTTGATCTCAGTCGGCGGGGGAGGATTTGCCCTGGAGGAGGTGGGAATGGGGGGGTGGGCTGGGGGGAAGGTGAGGGGGGGCATGAGTGGGGAGAACAAGGAAATCCGTGGCTGATATGTAGAACTGAATTGTATTGCAAAATAAAAATAAAACAATTTTTTAAAAAAGAAACTATATAAAGAGAAGAAAAGGCAACTTTGCCCGCATTGTCAACCTTTCCTTATTTTCAACTAATAATGTATGGAAGGAAAAATATTATGATAAGCCCCAGTAAAGGAAGCAGTATCAGAACTTAGGGTAAACTGTCTAGCTTTTCACCTTCAAATTACTTTCTTAGAAAATACTCTTGTTATTGGTGATAAAGCAGGAATTGGATTGTATGAATTGACAATAGTTTGTGATGTTTTGTTTGTTAGGTTGTTTGAATTTTGTTTCAGGAAAGTTGGAATTAAGGAATTAAGAACACACATCTTAGCCAGTTTTTGATAACAAAAGTAGTTTTGATTACAGATTTTCCCATATGCTAATGTAGAAATGTTATATCCCTGGATATCAGCTATATATTTTAAAGGTCACAATTTATATTCCATTGATAGTATATCTCTCTGATGGGCTAAATAATAGTTATATAGTCATGTTATATGATAGCTATATTGTTATATCCTCAATAAAGCAAGAACATATTTTCATATACCAAATCATATAGAAACTTTGGGTAAATATTTTCACATATGCCAGATAGCTTGATGTTTTTCTGAGAATTCATTAATAAGATGAAAACTAATAATCAAATTGTTGTATGTTTTATTTTACCTTACATTGATAGATTATTTTATGATTATCATAAATAGTTGCAAAGAGATGTCAAAACTTTATACTCATAAAATATAAAATGGATACTGAAGGCATCTGATGTTATTTTTGAATTGCATTTTGTCATAAATGGTAATTAGAAAAAGTTGTAATCAGGTCATACCACTGCCCTAGCAATGTAGGATTGATACAAAATGATGAAATTAACAATTAGTTCTTAAAATAATATAGTATTTTTTTAATTTTTGCAGTGGATATTAAATACTCAGAATGGAAGGCATTTCTTGTTCTAAGCATGAAAATGTGCATTGATACTTATATATCCTGTATCATTCTACCCACATGGTCTTGGGGAAGTTGCTTGGGCTCTCAGAGATGGGAAAGGGAATCATATTAAGTGATCCATTGAAAGAACTGTCTACATATAGAAGAAAAGCACCATGGCTAAATTATTTTTCCAGTCAAACAACACTTGTCAGAAAAATTCTAGAATTTTGCTAGAGTCCTACATTATATTCAATATTAGAATTCAAATCATACTATGATGAAAGCTACTCTATGATTAATCTTGATAGGCCCTAGAATCACCTGACAGACTAACTTCCAGGCATACAAAATTCATCATTTTTATAGCACAGGGGAGTTTTGATTTCTTTAATAAGTTTTATTTTATTTGTATGGGTGTTTTGCCTGCTTGTGTGTCTATGCATCACATGCATGCCTGATACTTGTAGAAGCTAGAAGAGGATGTTCAATCTCCTGGAACTTGAGCTATAAAAGGTTATGACGCACCATTTGGGTACTGGGGATTAAAGCTGCAGCCTCTGGAAGAACAGCAGTACTCTTAATCATTGGACCATCTCTTAAGGCAAAGAAAGATTGAACTAGAACTATCACTAGTGTCTAACTATACGTGAGTAGTCTGTTAGAATGATGACTTTAGCTGCTAATCTTAAGTGTCACAGTATAATAAAATAATCATTAAAACATTTTTCTCAGAAAAAATTACCTATAAACACATTATTTAAATGTTAGAAGTATTTTTGCCTGTATACAAAATTGGTGATCCTTAGAATGTAAACTTTCACATGATCGGTCCACACATTTCTTTTACTCTATTTCCTTATACACATCTTCATCTGTTTTCAGTAACTATAAGATTAAAAAAATAGGAAGCAATCCATTGTTCTTTAAAATGTGTTTAAAGGGCCAAGAACAAATGCTAATACTAATTAAACATGAAATTGTTGAGTATTTATTAGAAAGAATCTAATATATTTAAGTAATTTCAAAGAGATCATGTCAGAATTAAGAGCCATTCCACTTTTTTAAAATATATATTTGCAACAAAAATAAAGACTTCTATGGCCCTATCTATACTTTTTCTTCTAATCACAATTTCCTTTGAAACTTCTTAAACTCTTCCATCTTAGAATAAATACTTTCTCCAACAAAACCTTTAAATATAAGTATATCTTGACAATATAAATACAAATACAGAATCTGTATGGTTTCCTCACTCTTCTTTTAGGAAAGAAGGAAGAAATGTCTGTGTGATTTTATAATGATATTAGAAGCAGTCACCTATTGTATGCTGTCATGAACTTCACCAAATATTTTATGTTTCATCATATTTTAATAAAAATAGGCTCAAAATATGAAAATTTCCATTGTTTAGTTTGCTTTCCAGGAGAAATATACTGAAGATACTTTTGATTGTTGAGAGTAAGTTCATTCTTTCTCTATGATATTGATTGTTGAATAAATTCATTATCTATGTATCTATGTATCTATCTATCTATCTGTCTAACATCTAACACCTATTTATCTATCTGATCTATCATATATTTATTTTTCTATCAATCATCTAACTACTTCTCTAATCTACCATCTGTGTAAATACCTATCTAATATATCATCTATCTACCTATTCACTCTATCATTTATTTATCTATCATCTGTCTGTCTGTCTGTCTATCTTCTAATATATCTATCTATCCACCTAACTCACCAAACACTGCTTTCATCTTTCTTTCTTTTTTTTTCTTCAAGACAGGGTTTCTCTGTGTGTTTTGGTGCCTGTTCTGGACCTTGCTCTGTAGACCAGGCTGGCTTCAAACTCACAAAGATCCACTGCCTCCTGAGTGCTGGGATTAAAGGCATACCTACCACCGTCCAGCTACTTTCATCTTTCAATGCAAGCCGACATCTCTTCTCTTTGTAGTAAAAATCTATAAGGACATAGACTTTGAGGATGATAGATTTCTTTCTGTCAGTATTTTCATGCAGTCTCTGTTGTGTTGTGGTAATCCTACCCTATGCTAATGAGAAATTTGTTCTATCTTTCTTTTGCTAACAGACTGTCATTTCTTTCTGGTGTCTAATGAGATGTTCATATCAACCTTGGTGTACTTAGGTAAGAATTAGCTTATTTGATCCCCCTGGCCATTTGGTATGCACTTTTAATCAGTGAGCTCACATGTTTTTCAGTTCTGGGAAATACTTTGACATTATCAATCCAAACAATGCTTCTTTGATACTCCCATTATATATTTCCTAGGAGTAATCTATTAGATTTTTCTTGTGTGTGTGGTGCTGGGAATTGAATCCATGTCATTTTATGTGCTAGACAAATGCTGAACTGCTGAATAATAATCCATTAGCTCTATTCTGGGCCTTGTCTTTTTATTTATATTTGTCTTTTAATTTTCCTTTATATGCCTTTTTAAAACTATTGGTTTCCTTTCCTGATTTAGGTAAAATTTCTCTCAGTACTAATGTCAACACTGGTTTGTGCTTCTAGATTTAATCTACATTACTGAGTTAGAGCCATGACCCTGGCAATTTTTAAGTATTTTTGTATAATTAGTCTGATAAAGATTATGATCTCAGAAAGCATATAAAAATAAAATTAACTTACACACTTTGGTTTTACAATCAACCACTGTTTACAATTTAATTTACTCACTTAAAACTAACCTGTTTTCAAATTCCATCTTCTTTAAACTACTGAAAATAAAATACAGACTTGTTTTAAAATAAAATAATTATGGAAATCATTCACAAAGTTAGATAATTTGAAATCAATATCTACATTGCTGATCTACTAGACCTATCTACTAAAATAAGCATAATTAGAAAGTTGCTTTATACACCTCTGTTAATTTTCGCATATATGATTGTATTATCATAGAGTTCTACAGTATAAGGTTTTAATTTGTGAATATATTTGTCATTGTTATCATTTACTCCTTAAATTTGAGAAAATTTCTCCATATATTGAATACATAAATGTAATTCAATCAATTTTGGTGTACTACCATATTACACATTCTGCCATGTTTTATTGATTTACTTCCCTTCTGGTGGCTTATATCTTCTTGTTTTCATGTACTTTTGTCTATCTTTCAGGCAACAATGTAAAAGAATGATATATCTTGATGTTTTATATATGTGCATAAGTATGTCTATAGGACAAATGCTAAAACTTTGAATTTCTGTGTGATATCACCAACTGAACTCCAAATTAAAATTTCCATAATACTTGTATGTAAAACTTCAGCTATTTGTAATAAATCTTAGTATTGCATAATAACGTAGTTCTAAATCATTCTAGTCTGATGAGAGAAAATGGTGAATTCATGTTGGTAAATTAAAATTTTCCTGATCAAGAATGGATATCAGTAATTATGTGTTTAGTGACTTGTTTGTATGTATAAAGAGTTTTTTTTAATTATATGTTACTTGATTCTTGTTAATAAATAAAATTTATTTACTTACTCATAATAGGGAAGACTGATAAGGTAGCTTACTCTTGTAGTACCAAAAATCAGAAGGCTGAGGCAGGAGAATTGTAAATTTCAGGATAGCCTTTACTACAGAATGAGCTATCATTTTGATAGATGAAAGTCACTATTATTTAAGAAATATCATCAAGTATCTTTATTTGATCATGTTCACCATCATTCTTTCAGTAAATGAAAAGGAGCCATAAGATTCAGAAATTACAATAGAGATGAGGCAGTATGACAAGAAAATCAGTCACCCAAGTGTGTGGGTTGACCTTAAGTTGCTGCTTCACAGACAGAAGATGGAGTTATGAACAAAGGGGTGTTTTTAGTTTCTAGAGGGTGAGATGAGCAAAGACATGGATTATCCAACTGGAGCCTCCAGAGGGGAGCCATCCCTATCACCATTTCAATTATCCAAAGATCGGTGTTTGTCTTCTGATCTACAGAATGAGGGATTATATTTTTTATTACTTTAGGGTATCAAATTTGCCATAATTTATTGTAGCAAAAGTGATAAACCAATAGTTACTTATTCAGCTTCCTACAGGTTAGAGGCCAACAAGAGGAACCCCATTTTAAATTGTTCTGTGTCTTATTCAGTTGTTTTTCATAGAGACTGTTTGCAGTTATATCACTTTTTAAGGGCAGTGACAGTCTAGAAGCACAGAGGACACACATGTAGGAAGACCCTTCACGATTTTAGACTTTGATCACAGCACACTAGCCTGCTGCTCTACATGCAGTTGTGTTTCTGTTTTGAGTGTCGATACAGATGTTCATTTGTTAATTTATAGCTTCTGTATAATACCTTTGTGAATTAAGGTTTGAAGATTCACTACTATTCTAATACTCCAATACTTTTCTTCCCTGCTTTTGCATTCTTTTCCTATCTTGTCACTCTCTCATAAATATATCTTCAAAAGTTAAGAGTTTGTGGAAATCATTCAAAACAATGGCAAAACCTTTAACACTGCATTCTCCAAAACCAGATTGTGATATTCTCCTTCTTAGTTTAGTTACTCCAAAATGTCCAGATGCAGGTGTGATCATAAAAGACCAAACTGGAAGGAAGAAATCAATCCCAAAGTTTCCGTCCCTAAGGTTAGTAAAATCTTTAAAAAAATAAGCACAGAAATGGAAAGTTACATACAAAACATATTTATTTTTTTCAGATCAGCTATCTTAGAAAAAGAGTTTGTATCTAGAGAACAGAATTGTAAAACCATTATAGTATTAAATACCTATAATCTGGCTTATTTTCCATCTTGATTAGTGTAAAAATCCATGAATATAATTTATTAAATGAATATTTCCTCACGGAACAAAATTTATTTCAGGACATATCTCCCCCAAATCTAGATCTAGTCTCATCACTTAATTGCTCAAAGAGATAAATTATAGCCATCAGAAATAAAATTAAACCTTTGAAAGTATACAAAATGATCTATGGACATTTTCAAGTATGTTAAGTGGTTATATAAGAAATAATCAAGAAAAGAGATTATGAGTGGCATCTTGTGGAAATGTATTCCAACTTGATTCCCACAATGTTTGAATTGCAGGGCAATAAAAACATAAGTATAGTCACATTTCTTTTCATTAAAGTACATAACCATTTATAAAGCAACATGTAGAAAAAAGTTACTTCTATCATGATTCATAATGACATTTTACTATTATTCATATCGTGAATGCTATTTATTATCAGCATAACACAAATATTACATGTGGTTTTCATTTTCTACTTTCCCTCTTTAAATTCCCCATCACATGTATTTGAATCATTGTCACCAAAATTACGCATATATATAAACAGGGCACCTGCTGGAGTGTAAGTTTTCTCTAACAAAGCTTGAAATCAAGATTGTCATGACAACAACCTCATTTTGAGAAGATCTTATCAAATCTGTGACTTTTTATATGTACTTTACTCTATTTGAGTTTATTATATTATTGGTATAGCTGATCTCCTCTTATTAAAATCAAGAGCCATAATTCATTTTACCCCTCATGGCACAAAGAGAAGCTTTACTAATGTACATCAAATGAATAAATGAATCTTTTTCATCCCCACTACTGCTGTAGAAATTGGACTTAGGCCAGGCACTTGCCAAAGGCAACCACACACACACACCTGGGCTGGAGTTAGTCTCATTCAACAGGGACGCTGTCATGAATAGTGACTAATTGATTTTGGAAATATCCCTCTTGAACAGCTTTTAAAAGAAGATAGACAGTTGAGTCAGCAAGCAAAAGTTAGAAAAGGAATACTCTTACCAGGTAGTACATTGAAGCCCTGAGCAAATGCAAGTAGAAAAATCGTTTTTGAAAAAGAGGAGCGAAGAGAAAATTTAGTCAGCAGTGATAACAACAGTAAAGTAGCCACTCATAAGAAGAGATATCTCAAAAACTACAGAATTACCATAAATGATATTCACGTAGTTTTAAGTGATGATTGCCAATGGGCTTAATAATGTCAATTTCCCATGGGCCTTTATTGCCAACCACCACTAACCCAAATGTGACCATGTTGGTGGTAGCAAGAAAAAACCCCAAACATTTCATTTAATGATTACAGTAGGCTGTAAATTCTTTCTTGTTTTTCCCCCACTTTTCTGTTTACAAAAGATTTTTCCCACATTGCTCACTTATTTTACACTAAAGCCAAGGTATAATAGTTCCTTAGTACTATTCTGAATCTTGCCACATTAACTTCTTTGTTTCACTGATTGCTATCATCAGAGCCATAAAAGAGGAATTGGCCATGTTATATTTCAAACTTTTGGCAGCAGTGAATATTCCTTTTAGCTCAGTAGAGTAAGTATTTGCAATCAATGTCCTTTTTTACTACTTCCAAGCTCCCCTGGGTCTTGAAAGCCCTTTGACTGCCCGTCAAACATTTTCTGATCAGTTGAGTCACCTTTGAAGGTGTTTGCCACCAGAGTTCTACAACACTGATTTTTCTTTTGTGCCTAAATGATAGATAGAACATTTATCTCTCACAACTCATTAAATGAGTTCAGTTTAGAAGAGATCATCTCTTTATAATAATAAGACTAATTCACAAAGGAATACAAAGGATTAAGGCTGCAAAGATTGATCAATGGGGAGTGTTTACCGTGTAAGCATGAGGACTAGAATTCCAATTCCCAGAACTCATGTAAACAAGCTAGGTTATGTCAGCCGGGCTCCAAAATGTTAAGCAAAAATTTCCAGAAATAAGTAATTTCTGAGTTTCCAATTGTACACTATTCTTAAAAATTCTAAAAGCTCTCTCTGTTTTACTGTGTCTACCCAGGACTCAAGTCATCCTTCTGTCCTGTCCCACATGTCCACTCCAGGATGCAAATCATCTCTCTGTCCCACATGTCCATGTGGTGTGTGTTACCTTAGGTCCACTGTAACAGTCTTGCTACTCATGTTCAGTGTAAACTCAGTCCCCAGAACAGTGATGCCAGCATCCATGGACACCAGTGAAACTGCAGAATTTGTGTTATTATTATTTTTGTTGTGCTGGGGAATCAAACTCAGGGGATGTGCATACTAAATAAGCAAGCACTCTAGCACTCAGCTGCATTTCCAAGTCAATTCTGGTATTTTACTATTAGCTACTGTTGTTGATATTTCTGTGCATGATTTATAAATTAGAGTTTATTATAAGACTCAGTACTGTGTGGTTTGGGAATCCATGAAGGCCTTAGAATGTATCCACTGGGGCTGGAAAGTTTGCTCAGTGGTTAGGAGAACTGGATGTGTTTCCAGAGGACCCATGTTTATTTCCCAGCACCCACTTGGTGATTCACAACTGTTTGTAACTCGAGATCTAGGGGAGCAAATACTCTCTTCTGGCCTTTGAAGGCAACAGGCATGCAGATCAAGCACAGGCCTATATATGCAGCCAAAACATCCATACACAGAAAGTAAAATAAAATAAAAATTGAAAAAAAAATGTATCTTTCAGCATTTTCCCTCAAAATGGTGTCTTACTTAAGTATGATAATTCATATATTTAAAACCATAAACAGGCCCAGGTATGATACTGCAATCTTATAAGCTGCAGGTTGGTTTGGCAAAGATGTGAAGATACCTGTGGGCTTGTTGTCCAGCCAATTGGAAAGATCCAAGTTCAATAAGATACCTTGTCTCAAAAATTAAGGTGGAGAGGAGCCAGCCATATGGCTCTGATGGTAAAGGTGCTTTGCCACCAAACCTGATTGTTTGAGTAATATCCTTGGGTCACATATGGCAGAAGGAAAGAATCTACTCCTGGAAATTCTGACCTCCATATATTTGCACACATGCACATGCACAAAGCTACATGCATACACAAAACAAACAATTAAATATAAACAATTATCTTTATGGAATATCACAAAGTGTAGGAGGTCTAGTGACAGAAAGAAAGGTGAAAGGGAAATTGTGTATTCATAAGGAGAAGTCAGTTTAACCGACTAATCACCAAGTTAGAAACATAAGCACGTACAAGTACAATCACTCTTTTCTATCAACAGTTTCTGTATCATACAATGAACCATAGTTAAAAAGACTCAGAAAGTATTCATTGGCTATTGAACATCTACAAAACTTTCTTGTCACTATCCAAAAAGCAATACAGTATATCAAAATATTTACATAAACTTTATATTATACTACAAATTATAAGCAATATTAATCTGATCTGAAGTATATAGGAGGATAAACAATTTATATTCAATAGTATGCCATGTATATAATGACCTTGAGCGTCTACCAGATTTAGTATGTACGGTTGACCCATAGATATCTTCAATATGAGTCTACTCTGACAAGATGAAAATGTAAATATGCATGTGTGAGTAATTAATTTATGTTCTTGAGGCTTATCATCAGTGCTGATATACAGACTCAATAATACTTTATTAATTCATCAAGAATTTATGTTTTTTCTTGTTTACAAATCTAACACTTGCTATTTGTGATGCTCTATAATGAGAGATTATCATCCTTCTGTAAGGCTCTTGGTCGTATCCCTGGTACAGTCTTTAAAATGTTCTGATTTATATAGTCTTCGTGCTCATCTTTTCTCTACAAGAATGCCCTTTATTCGTCTTAAGAAACTAGCATCGCTGGATGGTCTCTAACTCTGTTCCATCAAATTGTTGCTTCAGAATAATTTATAACTAACCTTTTACCTTGAAATAGAAGGAAACATAGTTATCTCTCCAGAGGGCAATGTGCTGTACACAACATTGCTGTATGTGTGAATTTTGTTCTTTATAAAGTAACTTTCAGAGAACATTGAGCAAGGTGGTTGGATACTTTTCATCTCTCATTTCCCTGAGAAGGAACGATTTGAACAACCACATATAAGTAAGCATGCTGTTATAGGTATGAAAGAGTTCAGCAAAGAGTTCTCAGCACTCTTTAGGAGAAAAACAACCAACCAACCAGACAAATGAACAAAGAAAAAGTTCCACCCCATAAACCCAAGCTATCTCCCCTGAAAAGGGGAAGGACCCACATTATCTAGTTAGCTGTGCTCCACAGCTTCTGCTTAATAGCAGTAGAAGATAATATCTTACTGTGTCATGCTAGCTCAGAAATATGTGAAAATTCACCATCCACAGTGTGGATTCTACTGGGTATGCTTGGATTTTACAAGACTGTTAAGTCAAACCTATTGTAAGTAAGTAACCAGCTGTATCTTGGAAATCAGACTGACATCATTCTAGTTGTAAATAACTTCGTTACAAGAACCTTTTAGGTTCTGAGTGTCACTTACTAGGAAACTCCTATACACTTCAAATGAAGGGATGAAGAAAAACAACAAACATTCTTTTCCTTAGGATGTCTCTGACTTTCTTAGTAAAGTAGGGCACTGATATTCAACACTAAACCAAGCACATCATTTTAACAAGTGCTCAAGGCTTCTTCAGCATAGACGCATTTCTAAACAGTCTCATTAAATAAGAAACACAGAGCCAAATATAGGGGTGAAAGCCATAGAGATCAGAGAAATACTGAGAGCCACCAGCTAACCTTAGTTCACCATGCTGCCGTAGCTTCCCAAGAGAACCAGCTTCTTCCTGTCTAACCTGTGCATTTATTGCCTTGTTGTTCTACCTTCTCATTGGCTTTTAGCCCAGTTACCTCACTTCCTTGTCACTGCCTGTCTGTACAGACCTCCAGGTCTCTGTGGTTGGTACTGGGATTAAAGGCGTGTGTCACCATGCTTGGTTGTTCCCTAGTGTGTCCTTGAACACACAGAGACTCTGCTTATCATGTGATCAGATTAAAGGAGTGTGCCTTTTTTTTTATGCCTGACTTTTGTTTATGGCTGGCTAGGTCCTCTGATCTCCAGGCAAACTTTATTTATTAACATACAAATAAAATATCACCACATTTCAGCACAAATAAAATATCACCACACTTCAGACTAAATGAACTACTCTCAAGGGTTAATATTAGCCAAGGTAAATACATGTTCGTATTGATTGGAAACTTGACAAAAAATTCAGTTATGCAGTCTGAATTGAGAACCAGTATTCTAAAGAGTATTGAGTATATTCACTTAAATCAGCTATTTTCTTCTTTTTTCCTAAATCTTTTATGGCTTTTGACATATAATTCCTACACTGTAGGACTGTCAACATACATATACATTTGATCTAAAATTATAATTCTAAATGGTTTACCCTTGGGACAGCCATGCCTGCCAGAAAACCAGGTAGACTGCCACAGACCTTCTCTTCTGTTTCCTTAGACCCAACCCCCAAGTCATGTCCCTAGCACTGTACCAGAACACCACCTGCACCTTCCTCACCCCTGCTCACATGCCCTGTGGACCCCACAAACCCTCCCATCTTAACTCTCGTCCCCACACCTGTTGCTTTTTCCAAGATACAACTCAAGCAGGCACCCCTGCTAACTCAAGAGCTGTTCCTCCCGGGGCATCAAGTAGGCTGAAGGTAGACCCACACCTTTCCTCCTGCTTCTGATATTCAGTCTTCCAGTATCATTCCATTCCAAGCTCTGTAGCTAGAAATCTGCTGTGGTCTCCCTTTTCTCTCTGATGCCATCCTCAATGAATCACAAAGACCTTCTCCTCCAATTTTCCTTCCCTCAAGTTATCCCAGTTACCTAGCCTTTAACACCAGCAAGCATTCCCTGTGAACACACCAGCTGAACAGGCCAGGAATTGGGCAACACACAGTCACCATACTCTCTGAAAATCCAGAGATGAAACAGAAACACAGGAAGAAAACACTCACCCAACAGAAAAATCAGAAATCAGCACCTAGACCTATAATCATCCCAAAGCCAGATGCCAAGTTGCCAGCATAAAAACACAATGAATAACAGCGAGGGCAATGTGTTTCCACTAGAGCCCAGCTATTCTAATGACAGGATCTAAATAGTCCAACATAGCTGAAGCAGAGGAAAAGGACCTTAAAACAATTTATGAATATGACAGAGGTCCTTAAACAGGAAATGAATAAATCCCTTAAAGAAATCCAGGAAAACACAGTGTAATGAAATAAAGAAAACTGTTCAAAACATGAAATTGGAAATAGAATCAATTAAGAAAACCCAGCCGGGCGTTGGTGGCGCACGCCTTTAATCCCAGCACTCGGGAGGCAGAGCCAGGCGGATCTTTGTGAGTTCGAGGCCAGCCTGGACTACCAAGTGAGTTCCAGGAAAGGCGCAAAGCTACACAGAGAAACCCTGTCTCGAAAAACCAAAAAAAAAAAAAAAAAAAAAAAAAAAAAAAAAAAAAAAGAAAACCCAAATCGAGGAAACTCTGGAAGTGAAAATTTTAGAAATTCAAAAAGGAACTACAAAGGCAAGCTTCAGCAACAGACTACAAGTGATGGAAGAGAGAATCTCAAGTGTTGAAGATACAATAGATGGAATGGATACATCAATAAAAGAAAAAAAATCAAATCTAAAAAAAAAGTCCTGACACAAAATATTAAAAAAATCTGGGACATTATGAAAAGACCAAACTTAAGAATAATAGAAATCAAGGAAGAGAAAGAAGCCCAGCTCAAAGGTGCAAAAAATGTTTTCAACAAAATCAAAGAAGAGAAAATTTCCCTAAACTAAAGAAGTAGATGTCTACAAAGGTACAAGAAGCATACAAAATACTAGATAGACTGGACCAGAGAATAAAGTGACCTCACCACATAATGATCAAAACTCTAGACATATGGAACAAAGAAGGAATATTGAAAGTTTCAAGGGAGTTGGGCAGTGGTGGCACATGCCTTTAATCCCAGCACTCAGGAGACAGAAGCAGGGTGTTCTCTGAGTTTGAAGCCAGCCTGGTCTATAAAGTGAGTTCTAGAACAGCCAGGGCTACATAGAGAAACTCTGTCTCAAAAAGGAAAACAAAACAAAACAAAAGCAAACAAACAAAAGCCTCAAGGAAAAAGGATCAAGTAACATAGTAACATATAAAGGCAGGTATATTAGAATGAAACCTGACTTCTTAATGGAAACTCTAAAAGTCAGAAGGGTCTGGACAGGTGTGCTGCATACTCTTAGAGACCACAAATGCCAGCCCAGACTACCATTCCCAGAAAAGCTTTCAATCACAATAGATTGAAAGAATAAGATATTCCATGTTAAAGCCAAATTTGAACAATATCTATCCACAAATACACCCTTACAGACAGGGCTAGAAGAATAATTCCAACTTAAGGAGGTTAACTACACCCATGAAAATACAGGAAATATACAGCAAAATCAAAAGGAAAGAAACACACAATCACACACACCACTGCTGCCGCTACCACACCACCACCACTACCACCACCACCACCAACAACAAAATAACAGAAATCTATAACCATTCTCTGTTGATATCTCTCAATATCAATGGTCTCAATTCTCCGATAGAAAGACACAGAGGAACAGAATGGATGGGAAAACAGGATCTGTCCTTGTGCTGTATCCAAGAAACACACCTCAGTATCAAGAATAGACATCACCTTGGGGTATCAGGTTAGAAAAGATATTCCAGGCAAATGGACCTAAGAAGCAAAGTAGTATAGCCATTTTAATATCTAACAAAATAGACTTCAAACCAAAACTAATAAAAAGAGATAGGGAATGATACTACATACTCATCAATGGAGAAATACACTAAAATGACATTGCAATTCTTAACATCTATGCTTCTAGCACAAGGGAAACCACTTTTGTAAAGGAAACACTACAACAGCTTAAATCACATATTGACATTCACACACTGATAGTGGGAGACTTCAATTCCCTACTCCCACCACTGGACAAGTTATCCATATAAAAATTAACCAGAGAATATTTCTTATATTGGAACTAACAGATGTTACAAACGAAATGGAGCAAACAGATATATACAGAACATTTCACACAAACACAAAAGAATATACTTTTTTTTTCTGCACCTCATGGAACTCTCTTCAAAATTGACCACAATGAAGCAAGTCTCAACAGATACAAGAACATTCAAATAACCCTCTGCATTCTATCAGACCACCATGGAATAAAGCTGGATATCAATAACAACAAAGGCAATGAAAAAACTTACAAACTCATCGAAACTGAACAACTCTCTACTGAATGAAAAACGGGTTAAGACAGAAATAAAGAAATCAAAGACTTTCTAGGATTTTATGAAAATGAATACACAACATACCCAAACTTATGGGACACAATGAAAATAGTTCTAAGACAGAAGCTCATAGCACTAAGTGCTTACATTAAAAAATAATAATTGGAGAGATCTCAGACAAGCAACTTAAAAGCATACCTGAAAGCTATAGAACAAAAAGCAGTGATAACATGATAGAGGATCAGATGGTAAGAAATAATTAAACTCAAAGCTGAAATCAATAAAATAGAAACAAAGAGAACAATACAAAGAATCAATGAAACAAAGTTGGTTCTTTAGGAAAACCAACAAGACAAACTAAAAGGCAGAAAGAAAATATCCAAGTTAACAAAATCAGAAATGAAAATAAAGACATAACACCAGACATCAAGGAAATCCAGAGAATCAAAAGGATAAACTTTAAAAACCGTACTCCGATGGGATGGCCAAACACCCTAATTGTTGTGCTAGAAACCTCATCCAACTACTGAGGGATCTGGATGCAGAGATCCATGACTAGGCCCCGGGTGGATCTCTGGGAGTCCAATTAGCGAGAATGAGGAGGGTTTATATGAGCAAGAATTGTTGAGACCAAGGTTGGATAAAGCACAGGGACAAATAACCAAATGGAAACACATGAACTATGAACCAATGGCTGAGGGGTCCCCACTGGATCAGGCCCTCCAAATGGGTGAGACAGTTGATTGGCTTGATCTGTTTGGGAGGCATCCAGGCAGTGGGACCAGATCTTGTGCTCATTGCATGAGTTGGCTGTTTGAAACCTGGGGCCTATGCAGGATCGCTTGGCTCGGCCTGGGAGGAGGGGACTAGACCTACCTGGACTGAGTCTACCAGGTTGACCTCAGTCTGTGGGGAAGGCTTTGCCCTGGAGGAGATGGGAATGGGGGGGGGGTTGGGGGGAAGGTGAGGGGGACGGGAGGGGGGAGAACAAGGGAATCCGTGGCTGATATGTAGAACTGAATTGTATTGCAAAATAAATTAAAAAAAAAAAACTGTACTCCACCAAAATGAAAAATTTAGAAGAAATGGTAATTTTTGCTATACAAACCACTTACTAAAGTTAAAAAAAAGCTCAGAAACAAATTAAATAGACATATAACACCTAAGGAAATAGAAAAAGTCATTAAAATTTCCCAACCCAAATATCCAGGGCCAAATGGTTTTAGGGCAGATTTCTACCAGATTTTCCAAGAAGATTTAACTCCAATTCTCCTCAAACTATTCCACAAATGGAAACAGAACATTGTCAAATTCATTTTATGAGGCCACAGTTACCTTGACACCCAAACCACATAAAGACCCAACAAAGAAAGAGAATTACAGATCAATTCCACTTATTAACATAGATGCAAAAATACTCAATAAAATGTTTGCAATCTGAATCCATGAACACATCAAAAAGATCAGCCACCATGATCAAGTATGTTTCATCCCAGAGATGCAGGAATGGTATATGAAAATAGTAAATGTAGTAATTAGTAAATGTAGTCTACCACATAAACAAACTGAAAGCATAAAACCACACAATCATCTCATTAGATGAAGAAAAAGTCTTTGACAAAATCCAACATCCCTTCATGATAAAAGTCTTGGAGAATTTAGGGAAACAAGGAACATACCTAAACATAATAATTTACAGCAAGCCTATAGCCACCATCAAATTAAATGTAGAGATACACAAAGCAATTCCACTAAAATCAAGAACACAAAGAGGTTTTCTACTCTTTCCATATCCATTCAATATAGTACTTGAAGTTCTAGCTAGAGCAATAAGACAACTGAAAGTGATCAAGGGGATACATATTGGAAAGGAAGAAGTCAAAGCATCATTATTCTCAGATGATATGATAGTATACATAAGTAACCCTAACATTTTCACCAGGGAACTCCTAAAGCTGATAAGCACTTTCAACAAAGTGGCTGGATACAACATTAACTCACTAAATCAGTAGCTCTCCTATATACTAATGACAAATGGACTGAGAAAAAATTTAGGGAAACAACATCTTTCACAATAGCCTTAAATAATATAAAATGCCTTGGGGGTAACTCTAACCAAGCAAGTGAAAGACTTGTATGATAAAGACTTCAAGTCTTTGATGAAAGAAATTAAAGAGGATAGCTGAAGATGGAAAGATATCCCATGCTCATGGATGGGTAGGATTAACATTTTACAAATGGCCATCCTACCAAAAGCAATCTATAGATTCAGTGCAATCCCTATCAAAATTCCAACACAAGTCTTCACAGACCTTGAAAAAAATACTCAATTTCATATGGAAAAAGAAAAAAAAAACCAGGATAGCTATAACAATCCTGAACAATAAAAGAACTGTTGGATATCCCCCACCATTCCCAATTTCAGGTTGTACTACAGTGCTATAACAATAAAAATCACATGGTATTAACATACAATCAGACATGATTATCAATGGAATTGAACTGAAGTCTCAGACATAAATCCACACACATATGAACACCTGATTTTTTTTATAAAGAAGCCATAAATAAACACTGAAAAAAGGACATCTTCAACAAATAGATGTTGACATGCAGAAGAATGAAAATTGATCCATATTTATCACCCTGCACAAAACTCAAGTCTAAGTGGATCAAAGTCCTCAACATGAAATCCTATACACTGAACTTGATAGAAGAGAATGTAGTTAATAGCTTTGGACATGTTGGCCTAAGAGACAATGTTCTGAACAGAAAACTGATAGTGTAGGCACTAAGATCGACTATTGGTAAATTGGACCTCTGAAACTTAAAAGTTTCTGTACATCAAATAACACTGTTAACTGGACAAAGTGGCAGTGCACAGAATAAGAATTTTTTTTTTTAGCAAATCCACCTCCAACACTTGACTAATATCCAAAATATATAAAGAACTCAAGAAACTAGGTATCAAAAAAAAAAACAACTAATCCAATTAAAAATGGTGTACAGAGCTAAACAGAATTCTCAGTAGAGGAACTTCAAATGACTGAGAAACACTTAAAGAAATGTTCAACATCTGTAGCCAATAAGGAAATGCAAATCAAAACTACTTTGAGATTCCATCTTATACCTGTCAGAATGGGTAAGATCAATAGCACAAGTGACAGCTCATGCTGGGAAGGATAACATTGTAGTGGGTAGCCATTCCAGCTTTGATCTGGAAGTTCCAACCCCCACTGAGGCTTCGGTAACTGTCACACCTACAAGGCGGGGCCAAGAGAGGGCCCTGAAGACCCGAGATCCGGATGCACCATGCTCTCTCTGTTCCTGGACCCTAGACGGTGGAGGTAGACCGAGCAGAGTTCTCCAGAGAACACCACTGGACTGCGACACACCTTCTGCAGACCCTGTGACCTACCTATCCCTTCATTTGTAAGTTGTGCCACTAATAAACTCCCTTTTAACTACGTGGAGTGGCCTTAATAATTTCACCAATATAACATGATGGTTTTTTTTAGAAAGTTGGGAATCAATCTACCTCAAGACCCAGCAATATCACTCTTGGGCATATACCTGAAGGACACTCCAACCTACCACAAGGACACTTGCTCGACAAATGTTTATTGTGGTTATTCATAATAGCTAGGGACTGGAAACAACCTACATATCCCTCAACAGAAGAATGGATAAAGAAAATGTGGTACATTTACACAATGGTATATCACTCAGCTGTTCAAAACAATGACACCATGAAACTTGAAGGCAAATGCATGGAACTTAGAATAATCATCCTGAGCAAGGTAACCCAGAAACTCCCCCCAAAATTGTGGTATGCATTCACTTATAAGCATATATTAGCCATTAAATAAATGCTAATCAAACTAAAATCTGTAGACCCAGAACGTTTAGGTAAAGAGGAGTGGTCTAGAGAGAATGTAGAGATCTCCCTGGGAGGGGGAACTAAAACAGATTTTATGGGCAGATTTAGGGATAGGTATAGATGGGAGTGGGTGTGGGTGATCAGGTACAATGGAGATGAGGTTAGAGAAGAGGCAATTGGAATTGGGGGTAAATTGGCAGGAAGTGTGGAAACCTACTGCAGTGGAAACATCCTAGAATCTATGAAGGCAATCCTAATGAGAATTTCTAGTAATGGGGGATATGGAGTCTTAACTGGCCATCTCTTGTAGCAAGGTGAGGCTTCCAGTGGTAGGCTGGGGTATATTCAATTGAGGTGTTGGCCAAGAAATCTTTTGGGAAATCCTCAAATAATTTAGACTGTTGCTATGAAGAAAGACTGTTTTCCACAACCTGACTGTGGGGCCTCATTTCCAAGGATAACACTCACATAACTCATTGAACATGGAGAAGTTGAGCTGCTGCTTACAAGGAGTCCTTAATCCTACGTTCTAGTGTCTTTGGTGTGGGAAGGTACTCTGCAGGCTACCAACAAAGAAACATGGACATCAACTCAGCCAGAAAACCTTTGATGTATAATCTGTCCTGCCTGCAAAATATGCTAGGACAATGGTTTCATAGCACATATGGGAGTAGTCAACCAATGTCTGATTTGATCTAAGGCCTACTCCATAAGAAGGGCCCCACATCTGATACTGCTTGGGTAACCAAGAACCAGAGATTAGAAGGCCCAGAGATCTAGGGTAACACTAATTGCTAGTGGGAAAACAAATAAAACAAAACAAAACAGAAAATGATTCCTAATGATATTCTGCTATACTCAAAGATCAGTGCCCTATCCAGTCATCATCAGAGAGGCTTCCTCCAGGAGCAGATTGGAACAGGTGCAGAGACTCACAGCCAAACATGATGAAGAGTGCAGAGAAAGAGTCTAAATTGTAGATCTCCATCAAATCCCTTCTCTCATAGCTCAGAGAATCCCATGGAAGATGAGGCAGAAAGATTGTAAGAGCCAGAGAGGATGGAGGAAACAAAGAGAACAAGGCTCTCTGAATCCACTAAGCAAGGCTCATATGAGCTTACAGAGACTGAAGCAGAATGCAGAGGGCATGCATAGGTATGGACCAGGTTCTCTGCATATGTATTATAGATATTAGCTTCGTATTTTTATGGGACTCTTGACTGTGAGAACAAGTGAGAACTCTTATGCCTACTCTTGGGACTCTTTTCCATTGTTTGGAAATAAAGAAAAAGAACAAAGATAAGGACCAGTGAGAAGACTCAGTAGGTAAAGTCACTTGCTGCCAAGCCTCATGACTTGAGCTGATCCCTAGGATGCATGAGGTGTAAGGAGACAGTAGATTTCTGAAAGTTATCCTCTGACTGTAGCTAGAGTTTTCCTGCCTGGCCCACACTCAGGAAAAATCTCTCTCACCTGCCAGTCCCACAGCCGCTCAAACCCGACCAAGTAAACACAGAGACTTATATTGGTTACAAACTGTATGGCCATGGCAGGCTTCTTGCTAAATGTTCTTATAGCTTAAATTAATCCATTTCTATTAATCTATACCTTGCCACATGCTCGTGGCTTACCGGCATCTTCACATGCTGTTTGTCATCGTGGCGGCTGGCAGTGTCTCTCTGTCAGCCTTCCACTTCCCAGCTTTTTTCTCCTCCTTGTCCCGCCTATACTTCCTGCCTAGCCAATGGCCAATCAGTGATTTATTTATTGACTAATCAGCAACACATTTGCCATACAGACCATCCCACAGCACTTCCTTTTTTTCTTTTTATTAAAATAGAAAAGGGGAAATATGATGATATTTTATTTGTATTAAAATGTTATTTGTATGTTAATAAATAAAGTTGCCTGGGGGTCAGAGCTATTAGCAAGCCATAGGAAAGCAGGGAAGTGGTGGCGTACTCTTGTAATCCCAGCACTTGGTAGGCAGAGCTGGGTAAGTCTCTTGTGTGTTCAGGGATACAGCCATTATTGGATGCACATGCCTTTAATCAATACCAATCATGGAAAACCTGGAGGCCTATACAGACAGGCCATGAGGAGGCAGTCATGTGGTTTACAACCAATGAGAAGGCAGAACAGGAACTCTATATAAAGACTTTAACACAGGGGTAGCTCTGGTTCAGAGAGGTAGGACCACCGCAGGAGGAAGGGTAAGGTTTTAGCTCTTAGCTCTGACCTCTTAGCTTTCTTCTTTGCATTGGTTCTGTGTTTCTTATTTAATAAGAAGGTTGGTTACATCTACATCTGACTTCCAGTTATGTGTCATGATGCATGCACACACACCCAAATAAATAAAATGTGCTGTTTAACATAAAAATAAAGATAAAAGTAGGAAATACTTTTCATATTTTATTATTTATTTATATTTATTTGTCTAATGAACACCACGAGGAGTTAAGGACAAATCAACTTTACTTTCCTAACTCACTTTAGTCTAATATTGACTGTTCACCTCAGTGGACGGAAGCCGTGATGGTAGGAATGGACACATCATATGTTCTCTAGAGTGGACACTGTAGGGCCCTCAGATGTATCTTAGAGTCTGCCTTGTGTTTCTACTTCTGAGAGATGTTGATGATCATATTCTAGAGACCAGCAGAGAAGAAAATTTCTCCAATTATGTGGCTTAAGCAAAGTATAAATGAACTGCACAAATGAATGCACAAAGAGGATGCTGTTTTTCTTTCCTAGCACAGAAAGGTCCTGGGGAGAAGGTAAGCAGGCATTGCATTGCCTTCTTCATAGAGCAAACATTCCTGCAGTACTGACAGGATCCTTCTATCTGCCCCATATGCTTTGTTCTTCCAAAATGTTTTTCCTTAAGGAAAGCTGAAGTGTGACATACATATGGGTCATTGAATTTTTCAATTACTGACTGAATAACACCATCAAACACCAATTATGTGTCAGGCTCCATACTAAGCTCTGAGGGATGTAGAAATGACTCATTATACAGCTGATCTCAACATGATCTCATGCATTTGGAAGCACCACATGAATGGATGTGCACACAGGTAAAATTCAATGTGATGAGGACAAGGCTAAAATTTGCAGCATCACAAAAGATATAGCCAGCCATCTCTCAAGATTCCAGGAGCAAACAGCAAGAATGGTAGTGGGCATGAAGAAGAACTGAAGAAAATTGTCCTCAAAATGTTCTACACACTTTTCACTCCTACTTTGTGCTGAAGAAAGGAAGGAAGACAATTGTCTGCCATGAACCAAAAGTGCCAGGGTCATATCAGAAGTATAAGGATCTTCAAACCCCCAGTTTGTCCTAACTTGAAAACAGTTTCTTCTGCCTTTTACTTAGTTTTCTCCTTTATTGTCCAAAAAGCTCTGCAGGTTAAACAGGTAGTGTTGTAAACAAAACAAAACAAAACAAAACAAAACAAAACAAAAACAAAGAAACCAACAAAAACTTTTAATAATGCTACAACATTGTCTGAAAGTACAACAAAAATGCAAGCATATGGTTAGAATGGCTTTGTTTCAAATCCAAATGCTTATAACATGCCTCATTTAGGATTAGATTCCTGCCTGGCATGAATTAATGGGAAAATCTGTTTCTGAACTAACCGAGTGTAACAGGTGGTCTGAGAAACTCCATTAAGGGCTTTTTTCTCTTTTTTTTTCAGTTTCACTGCCCCAGGGAATGACCTCTGTAGATTTTCAAGCCTACCTGGACTCTTCAATATATGTAACCAAGCATAGTTTCTATTTGTGTTTTAGTTGGACAGTCGTCGTTTAATTGGAACAAACAAACAAACAAACAAAAATATTGAAAACAACAAAGCTAGTAAATAGTTCAGTTAGAAATGTGCAAGTACTCTAGGGCCCTTGAGTGTACACCTGCTTGGCTCTCAGCAATCAGTTTTATCGCAAGCTTGGATTCACATCATTGATTTCTGAGGCAACTTTTGAAGAATGCCCAAGGCACATCATTATGCATCAGTAGCATATTAGAGGGACAAAGCTAGTGATTTCTGAAGTTAAATATCATAGGAGACATACACAGATGTGGTGGTAAAACTTAGAATTCTAAGTGGAATGGAAGAATAAACAAGTGCCACCTGAGATCGTGTATGTCAGTTTATTCCCTTCTGTGGGCCCTTGAGAGCCCTAGCCAGCAGCTAGGCCAACATAATCTTTCTAAAACGGGACTTGAAGGCTGGTAAGCAATTTTTTTTCCTTTCTGGATGAAAATAGATTTGGCTACTTTTACAACTAGAAAAAGTGGTATTAAGACTGAACATTGAATGAAGAATAATGGTAAGCTATTGTTTACTTTCGAACTGAAATCTCCATTGGTGAATATGTTAATAATAATTATTATAATATGGAATGACTTTCCCTGAAGTTTATAAGATTAGGTGATATCTTTAATTTTGTTTTTTAATGTTTATTAATCTATATATATATGGGTGTTTTGCCTGTATATACGTCCACACATCTTGAGTGTGCCTGGTGCCTGTAGAGTGCCAGAAAATATTATCAGATCCTCTGGTACTGGAGATACAGATGGTTGTGAGCCTTCATGTGGGTGCTGGAAATTGAACTAGGGTCCTCTGGAAGAGTAGCTGGTGCTCTTGACCAGCGAACTATCTCATTAGCTACACTACATTTGTCTTTAGCAACCCAATAGGTCACTTGTCTAATTGACATTGTTCCTCTTACATTGAATTGAATGGCCAAATAACACTCTTGTGATTTCTTATTTGACCCTTTATGCTAATTTTCTTGTATTTCACCTACTTGTTAGCATCATCAAACAGGAGAGGGAATTGAAGAGAGGATAGGGAGAGAGTATGGGGAGGGACTTCTAAAATGAAAGATCATTTGAGGGGTTTTATGGAAACCTCATACAGTAGCAGCTTCCTAAATTATATACATCTGTGAAGGCAATCTATGAAATTGCCAAATAATGGAGGAGACAGAACCCCAACTGGACACCTATCATCACCAACTGAAGCTTCAGGACCCAGAATGGGTTATATCCAATATAGTTGTTGGCCAAAGGGGTCCGTTGGGAAAGTCCCAAATAACCCATGCTGTTGCAGTGAGTATAGGTTGCTCTCCAGAAACTGATGGCAAGGCTTTATTGCTGAAAATAACACCTGTGCAACTAATTCAACACGGAGACATAGAGCTGGCACCTACCTAGAGCCTTTACTCCTACCGGCTAGTGTTCATTGATCACTTGATAAATAATTAGGTTGTTTTTATTGCCTGAGTATTGTAAAAATAGTGATGCAATGAATATGAGAATGAGGACAGCTTTACATACTGAATTTATTTCCTTTCAATATGTACATAAAAAATAGGATTTTTTGAACATATGGTAGTTCTAGCTTTAACATTTTAAAGATTTACCATACATAGTTGTAATATAGGTATACCTTCCCACCAACAATGTTAAAGGGTTCCATTTAGTCTACACTCTTTTCCAAAACTTGCTCCTTTTAGAAATTTGATAATCCTATTCTTAATAGGGTAAAGTGACACTTCATTGATTTTTATTTGCATTTAACTGATAATTAGCAGTTGATCAACTTTCTTTTTCATATACTATGGAGCATATATGTCTTTTATTGAAAATTTGTAACTTAAGCCAATTGTCCTATTTTATATTGGGACCTTTTTAAGTTATTGTTTTTTGTAGGTCCCTTATATATTCTGGAATTGAATCCCTTGCCAAATGTATAGCTTAGCTCATCTTTATTGAACATTGTCTCTTCTCTGTGTTGAGTTTAGTTGGATAGAATTCCATTTCGATAGTTTTTCGTTTGTTTGTTTATTTTCAATTTGCAACAGGGTTCTGCTCTGTAGCCCATACTGGCCTGGAAATTACTATACAGAAGAATGAAATCAAAACAGAATGATGAATAGCTGTTGCCATAAGGATAGAGTAGGATAGAGTAAACCATTGTTAAATGGTTACATAGTTTTATTTCTTCAAAGTGTAAAATTTTATATGTATGATCGTAGTGATGTTTGATTGAAATACAAATGTAGTTAACACCACTGACTAAATCTCAGATACTCGTGCCAGTAACAGGACACTGATTAACATGAACATATGCAGTTAGTTTCATGTTTTCTTTTCTACCATCTACATCTAAGTAGTCATTGTGCTTTGTTTATATTAATTGTGCTTAACCCGCTTACATGATTTTACATTGACGGGTGTAGTAAACTATCAACAGGTATTATCTACCTAAGTGAAAAAGAAAGTCAAGAGAACTTTGTAAAGTTTTAAAGAAAACTTCTGTGATTATATATTTTTTAAATTGAGGGTGATTTACATTTTAAATCTGGAATGTGTGTATTTTGCTTTTTTGAAGAGGATTTTAAACAATAAATTAGTGATGCTTTTTAGACAATGGAGTTTATTACTTTTGAGGAAGTTGTAAAATTATACCTTGGGATACTGAGAATTTTATACATCTTATTATACCAAAGAGAATTTTATCCATTTACCCAGTCATGAGAGCTTTTATATACAGAAATATATGACACTGAAAAATTACGGCTTGGAATTTTTCCTTCTATTTAATGTGGTAGAATTACCTAGAGGTTTTAAGCTTTTCAGAAGAAATTATTATATAATGAATTATTTTGTGTGTAATGTTTTTTAAATCACTATTTAAATATTTTAAATACTTTCAATAAGCTGAAATGTTTCAAATTTGTTTTTCTTATTCAAATGTTGTCATGAAAATGAAAAGATAAAGAAGTTTAAGGCTTCATTTATACTTAAAGTAATCAAGTTTTCTTCCAAATATATTTCAAATTCCCTCAAAAGCATTCTTTTACCTAGAAAACACACACATTAAAAAACACATTTTCTATTGTTAGAGGAAATAATTTCCTCTGCTGTATTTTTGTTAAAACTTTTCAAATAAAAGAGACCATTACTATCTCTCTATAAATATCTGAATAGAAAAACCTACAAATAAATATCAATTCTCTTTTCTAGCAAGAATAACAATACAAGTTTTCCAGGGTGATAAGTATCCATTTTAAAGAAGTTTTATCTACAATACAATTTGTTGATAATAAGAACTAGGTAATGATATTTAAAGAACTCCTTGAAGAATCAAGGCAAATATTAATATTCTCAACATTTATAGTCTTTATTTCTCATTGGAATTTTACTGCTACCTTCTCCACATAGCAATATTCTTTTCTATTGCTTTTGAAATAATCATCACAGAAGTTCAGTTACACAACTTATCTCAGCAAATTTCATTTTCTTTGAATTGCTTTCAAATAATGAGTATCTTTATTTTAATATTCAGGAATCATTACCAAGAACTTTAGAAGATAAAATAAAACTAGTGAATGAGTACAACGTTGGTAGAAATTTAGCACAAAGCTTTTAATCTTTGTAGTGACAAAATATGTTTCATTTAAAATATTTTTAAATTTTATTATTATTACTATGATTATTATTTAATTACATTGGAGAAGGGTCTCACTATGTAACCCATGGTTTTCTGGTGTTCAGGATTCTCTTATAGATGATAGGTGTTTTTAGCCATACTCCTCCTAATTTTCTTTTTAAAACTAATGGTTTATAATAATCATGGGAATATTCAACATTAGCATGATAGCTATATTCCATAAACCATCTTAACATAAAGATTTATTATAGTAGATTGATCTCCATTTTTTATAATATTGGGGATTGAACTGAGGGTCTCACATATGCTAGGCTAGGGCTTTACATCAGAGCTATAGTCTCGCTACTTTCAATTTAATTTTTCAAATATGTTTTCATTTAAATTATGTGTATATGTTTGTGTCTGTATGTGTATATGTGCACATGAATGCAGTTGTCCACAGAGGCTGACAAAGTTTGAGGGATTCCCTAGAGGTGAAGTCACAGGCAGTTGTAAGATGGTGTGGGTGCTAGGAACTGAACTCTGGTCCTCTGGAGAGCAACAAGTGTTGTTAACCTCTGAGCTGTCTCTCTAGCTCCATCTGATCTATTTTTTGAAGTCATTCAAAATAGCTAGGCTTGACCTCAACCTTGTTCTTTTATATACTGTCTATCTGCTGTTAAGATAAAAGAGAAAGAGAGAGCTTGGAAGATCTGTCTGTTAAGTAAGAAGCTTAAAGTGGATTACGAAATATAGTTTTACAGACATCTACTAGTGCCACTCTGAGAAATCTAGTGCCACTTAGAGGAATAAAACTTAATTCATTACATGAGAAATAAAAAATTTCAAGTGTTTTAACTTTTCTTTACATTTTTATAAACAAGAGCAAACTATGGTCAAAGGGTAGATGTGCCTTTCAGATCTCATTTGCCAGACATTTAACACTACAAAAACTAAAGGTATCATTTGATTTGATATGTACTAAGCACATGCCTTGCTTAGCTAAGGTCTGGAGAAGGGAAAATTAAGAAAAAACTCTTCTTTAGAATATATGGCAATATGATTATTCTAACATTCTATTATATAGACATTTCATAACATGTAATTTGAGATTTTTCATTAAGAAGAATGTCATATACGATAACTGTTAAGATGAAATTGACTTTGGTTTCACCTATTTTTAAGTACAAATTTTCAAGATGACTTAAACAGATTTTTAGAAACAACTCTCCACCCAGATTATTGATCCCAAAGACTATTCAAGATTTATATTTAACTTACCTCACATTCTTGTTTAATAAAATGTTTCACTTAATATTCACTATAACAATGTAAATTATTTACATATTAAATGATTGCCTTAAGAAAGAAGATAATGTTGAAGAATCTGGTTTCATCTTAAAATTTGAAACATAGACCCAAGAGAGAAGGTTGTGCTAGAGGGCCTTTTAGAATAACATAAAACAATAAAGTCTTTAATATCTGCTCAAAAAGATCTGACTTGTGAATATTACTTTTTTTTATTATTTCTTTTTTTTTATTAATTTATTTTGCAATACAATTCAGTTCTACATATCAGCCACGGATTCCCTTGTTCTCCCCCCTCCCGTCCCCCTCACCTTCCCCCCAACCCCCCCCCCATTCCCATCTCCTCCAGGGCAAAGCCTTCCCCACAGACTGAGGTCAACCTGGTAGACTCAGTCCAGGTAGGTCTAGTCCCCTCCTCCCAGGCCGAGCCAAACAATCCTGCATAGGCCCCAGGTTTCAAACAGCCAACTCATGCAATGAGCACAAGATCTGGTCCCACTGCCTGAATGCCTCCCAAACAGATCAAGCCAATCAACTGTCTCATCCATTCAGAGGGCCTGATCCAGTGGGGACCCCTCAGCCATTGGTTCATAGTTCATGTGTTTCCATTCATTTGGCTATTTGTCCCTGTGATTTATCCAACCTTGGTCTCAACAATTCTCGCTCATATAAACCCTCCTCATTCTTGCTAATTGGACTCCCAGAGATCCACCCGGGGCCTAGTCATGGATCTCTGCATCCAGATCCCCTCAGTAGTTGGATGAGGTTTCTAGCACAATTAGGGTGTTTGGCCATCCCATCACCAGA
Source organism: Peromyscus californicus insignis (assembly GCF_007827085.1). Lineage (NCBI taxonomy): Eukaryota > Metazoa > Chordata > Mammalia > Rodentia > Cricetidae > Peromyscus > Peromyscus californicus. Next base: position 44,893,169 of record NW_026294391.1, read on the forward strand.
GTAGGTCAGTTCGGGCTGTCTCTCGACCACTGCCAGCAGTCTGTTGTGGATTTCTGTGGGCCTCTCTATATTACTTTTAAGTTCAGTTCAGAATATAAAAAATAACAGTTATTGCATATTTTGTCATCAAATGGTCGTTTTTTAAAATGAGTTCCACAGAACATTTAGTTCACAAGATACCACTTGAGGTTACATGTACCTAGAGTCCTATACATTTAAAAATAATGACTCAGACAGGGCTTCTTAAAGATTTCAATATGGTAATCCAAATGGCTAAGCTGGAATACATGTATGAAGGTCATAAAAATGGTTTGCAGAATTTAATCAATTTGTTAGATCAGAAAGTCATTTTTTTTAATCTATGGGCATATCTTGGGTTTAGACTTCAGTTAATGTTGTTGCGGATGAAGGGAAAATATATTATTTTTTTGAATTGTCAAAAAAGTCCTTCCTATGTAATAGTGATTGATAATTTAAAAAAAAAATTTATTGAGAGCATAGGTGTAAAGGATTTTTCATGGTTTTTAAGATCATAGAAAGCACCTTTTTTCCCTCTGAGTATCATTTTGAAAAACTACTTATTCTGTTCTTTAACATGAGGTCATTGTTGCTAGTTAAAATGGAGTGCTTCATTTTCATTATACTTCCTCAAACACATTATAGACTTAAACATATTATATCCAGAAAACTGACATTCCCAGAGAAAGCATACCACTAAACCACACTAATGTTACAAAATAACTAATTCACCAAAACAGACAGGAACACATAGACTGCGTTTTTAAAGAGGTAACTATGAACAGCAAGACAGGTCATTTTTACTTCTAGCATTATTAATATTTGTGGTCTTTTTCCAGGTTTGGAAAGCAACATAGCCAACAATATCTTTTTGGTTTTCTAGTGTCAGGAAGTGGGAGTTCTAGTTGCCACCCCAAATACAACAGATTATATGTGTTTCAAGGCCAAAGGCAACAAATGCCATTCCTTCATTTTAACGTTGCAGAAAGAAACGAATCTAATACCATCAGGTAGAAACTGGGTAACTGCTTGGGAACTTAAGTAGTCACCTTTGTCAGATCTGTGGCCAAATGGATGATATAAAATCAGCCGAAAGTTTAAGTTGTAGAATGGCCTTTAAGCAGGCTCAGGTTTCCGAAGCAAGGTTTGGTAGGAGTACAGGAGAGAGGGGTTAGCATCATAAAAACAGAAATAACATGTTATTTTTTTTCATTTAGGCATTTTTAATAACTAAAACAAATGTTCCTCCAGTTACTTTGAAAATGAAAAAGGTGGATAGAGAAAACAATGAATTATGTAAGGTCAAGGGAGTAGACTGATCTCAGATTTTAGAGACTGATAGGAGAAACTTGGAGAATCTTCTGAAGATGTTATGAAATAGAATAAATATCCATGTGCTTGAATAACTTACCTAGTTCAAACAGGGGTAAGAGTGTTTCTTTTATTCAAATCATGTCTATATATGCATATATTAATGAATAATTTTTTCACAGAATACACTTTCATTAGCTTAAAGAGACAACATGCTGTTTCTCTTCTGGAAATGTACTGGCAAAAGATAAACTCAAGTATTTTAGGCTCACTAAAGTTATGACACATACGTGTTGAGAGTTAATATCCCAAAGAGAAGAGTATGAAAGATACCTCTGCCATGATTCCTTTCAAGAGTCATAAGTAAATTGTGATAGACGTGATTAGATAGATAGATAGATAGATAGATAGATAGACAGACAGACAGACAGACAGACAGACAGACAGACAGATAGATAGATAGATAGATAGATAGATAGAAGATAGATAAGTAATTACATTGTTATTGCTCTAAGGACACATTAGCACAGGCTAGAAAGCTTAAGTTACAACTTACTTGCAATAGTTCTGGTATATGAAAGTTTCAGCAAATTTGTCTCAGAAGGTTCTCTCTTTGGCTTGCACATGGTCACATTTCTGTCATGTCATTGTATAGACTTTCCTACGGACATGCTCCCTTGGTGTCTATGTGTTTTAATTTTGTCTTCTTATAAGGAGAGCAGTCAAACTAGAGTAGGTCCATACTAAAACTCTACTAATTATTTCTTGAAAGTCTTCATTTTCAAATATGGTGATATTTTGAGGTACTATCATTACCATTATTCATCTTAAGTGGATGCAATATATATGACTTCCACAGTTTATAATACTTGTAAGTCTATGTCAGTGTTTTAAATTTCAGCTTATGTTTATGATAGGCACTCAAAATATAGTGTTTTAATTTTAATGACATCCTTGAAAAATTACTATTCTATAAGTCATACCCACTATACAGATGGGTGAACAGATGCAAAGCAATAAGCAACTTTCCCAACATCAATTAGAGTTAATTCAACACATATAAAGTTGAATTCCAGATCTCTTTTAACTCAATTATTTTTAATCTATCATGCTATCCCTTTTATACTTATGCAAACAGTTGTGCTTAGACATAGGGTTTAAAGGTAGTACCATTTGAATTCTAAACTGATATTTTTTTTTTTTTTTTGGTTTTTCGAGACAGGGTTTCTCTGTGTAGCTTTGCGCCTTTCCTGGAACTCGCTTTGGAGACCAGGCTGGCCTCGAACTCACAGAGATCCGCCTGGCTCTGCCTCCCGAGTGCTGGGATTAAAGGCGTGCGCCACCACCGCCCGGCCTAAACTGATATTTTAAAGATTTATTTTAAAATTATTAGTGAGGCCAGGCAGGTGTGGCGCACACCTTTAATCCCAGTACTCAGGAGGTAGAAGCAGGTGGATCTCTGTGAGTTCAAGGCCAGCCTGGGCTACCAAGTGAGTTCCAGGAAAGGCACAAAGCTACACAGAGAAACCCTGTCTCAAAAAAAAAAAACAAAAAATAAAAAAAAAATAAAATAAAATTATGTGTGTGTATTTGTGTGCAGGTATGTGCCTCTAACATGTAAGCCCTACTTACCCAAGAACAGATAACTTCCTGGAGTACTGGGGCTGTTGTTCATGAAATATAACAAGCCACGTGTTTTCACTTCTGCAAACAAGCTTGGTTGTCCCAAGTGCACAGTTTGTGCTTGATCACACATAGGCAGTAAGTATGTAGGCAAGAGCTACCTCAGGATGTATGCTTGTCCATGGTTGGACAAAGGTGGGATGTACATAGCCTTTTGAAATTGCTTTTATAAGTCTCTGACTAATGTAATTCAGTATCATGCTCTGGGAATCCTTGTTATGGACTGGGCCAGTGTCTATTGTCCTGGCCCGTATTTAATAAAGCTTGCTTCAACATCGTGGTAGTGTTTTTAGTTTCCCCTAGTGGGATTAAAAATGCCAGGAAATAACAGAGATATTGTAGACACCATATATATATATATATATATATATATATATATATATATATATATATATATGAAACCTATTTATAAGAGGCTGCCAATCATGGGAACATAAAAAATAAGCAAATAAAAATTAGGTTTGCAAGCATTACAGGAATGTGTTAGTTATTTCTAAATTCAAATTATTCCTCTACACCATTGATCTAAGCATACATTTTTATTAAATAATTTTGGATGATAATCTCAGAAGTGGTTACTGTAAAATACATTTCTATTGAAAGTGAAAAATTCACACCGTGAAGCCCTGGTGAGAAATATGGGCTGCATGGACTGCTAACCAGAGACCTGGCAGGAAAGTAAGAAGTGAAAAGAAATGATGCAGAGCAAGATTTCCAAGGCTGTTGGAAACCTACATGCCAAGTTTCAGTCCTAAACTATTTGAACTAATCTCATCTGAGGATAAAGAGCACATAGAATATTTGATGTAGGTTCTATTTCCTCTCTTAGTGAAAAGGCAGCTTTTGAGTGAATTCATCCTCACAGTGATCTATTGCTTGCTAAAATGTATCGTATGCTCTACATTTATATAGCTTTTGCATTAGAATTCTATGGACTAACTGAGGTCTATAACAGTAATTTTTTCTATAAAGTCAATTATTTATAGTTGAAACAAGTGGTGAATGTTGCAGTAAGTTGGCATGGTAATTCTTTGTTTTAAAATATTATTTTAAATAAAATATTTAATAAATTAAAATAAAATATTTAAAATATTTTAAAATATTAAAAGGTTATACAGTAGACATGACATTTCTCTAGAATATATATGAAATTTAAAATAATTGTGTTTTTTATAAGGCTGTACTGATTCTTGTGTTACTTTTGTTAATTGCCTCTTGCTTGAAATGTTTATTTTATTTTACAAAATATTTGTAGCTTATAAAATCAAGCAATATTAAAAACTAAAAGACTGTAGAAACAAAAATCAGGTAACAATATTTCCATTGGTCTCTGTAATTAATATATAGAAATAAACACAATCTTAAGAGAGAAATATTACATTAAACATGGTTATATATTTTAATAAAATTCAGTAAATGCAATTTTATGTGTATATAAATGAAAAGATAAATTGAGGTAAAATAATGAATAGTTTTATCACAATCCATTTATATGTCTTAGGATTTCAAGAAAATCAACATGAACTGTCACTAAGAAGTTGTTTCACAGTTATTATAATACTTTAAAGTAAGTGTTTTCTGGTATGAATAAATGTCAACTGCTCTTAAGTCAAAGAAAATTTGCTAAACCAGTTTTCATTGCTAGCTGAGAATCATGCAGACTGTATTCAGTACCACAAACTGCACCCCTTACTAGTTTCTGTTTTTCAGGAACGTGGTGAACAAAAGGTCTAAAGATTTACATTGGAAATGTCATTGTTACGGTCATATTGTTGATGCATACATTCCATCTGATTTCTACACTTGATGTTCAAGACGATTTGATTATGCTCAATTTGAGAATTTTTGTAATGTTGAAGACACTTTATAGAATTAGGACAGAAAATGGTGGGAGCATCGATTCAAAACACAGTTTACATAGGGGAATGAAAAGACACCAAATCTAGTGAAGCCAAGGGAGGGAGGAATGTGCACAGCTCTTCACGCTAGGGACAAGAGGAGATGAAGAAGTAAGTCTTTTGATTAGACATATGGAAGATTTTAGAGTTCTCAAAACAGTAGACTGACTGGACAATCATGACACAGGAGAAGCCATTCTGACAATGACAGAAAAAAAAAAAAAAACTACAGCTGAAATACCCAGCACAGATCTGCTTGCTGAGCTTCAAGATCTGAAGCCAGAAAAAGAACCAAAGAAGTGCAGCTCAAGTGACCAAAGGCTATGTGGAAGGTGCTGCTGAGCTTTTGACCCTGGGCTGAAATGCTAAAAGAATTACCCAAACTACATTTGAATTTCCTTCAAATTGGAGAGTAAGCATTTTAGGACAAATAAAGGAAGTTCAACTTTGTACTTGTGGAAACTAATCTCCAAATAGGAATGGGTTTGTGTTGACTTGTAGGTAACAGATCCATTATATAAATTATTGGAAACTAAGATGTCTAAAAATATCAAGGAGGACAGCCAGAGCCTCTATCTGTGATTATCTTGGTCTGTACTAAACTGACGATATGAGAAAAGATATGGGCCAATATCAAGTTTTTCAGAGTTGTCACTTTAGCCATTGTGGCAGGTCTTGTCTTTGTTTATTCCATTACCAGAATTTTCTGCTTAACTGTATTGTTGGCATCTGGGTTTACTTGTATATTATATGCAAATGAAATCTTTAATCACTCTTTCCCAGGATAGCTCCAAATATACTTGCCATCCATCTTGGAGGGCCCATCTCTTCTCATCTCTTCCCTAGTCAGTATGTTCAATGGGTATTTATTGAACCATTATTCTGGGAAAAACATTTTACAGGATTATTGGAGAGAAAAGAAATGATAAGTCCTTCATTTAGTAAATGTCTATAGAACACAATCTAGTGATTCATCACAATATGGATTCATCATTTTGTTAGAGGTTTATTGTGATAATGTTTTCTATCATACTAATGTAATTATAAGACCCAATAAATGGTCAAAGAAAAGTGATTTTATGGTTTTCTGTCATTTAAAGCATCTAGTATTGGGTTGGAGAGGTGGCTCAGCTGTTGAGTGCTTGCTGCTCTCTCTGAAGAAAGGAATTCTTCCCAGCACCCACCTCGGGAGGCTCAGAACTGCCTGTAACTCCAGTACAAGGAATCTAATGCCCTCTTATGGCCTCAGTAGGCACTCTCTCTCACACATACACATAATTAAAAACAATAAAATAAATATTTAAAAGGATACAGTATTTGTTGCACTCTTTTACTACAAATAAGGAAAATATTTATCTGTAATAAACTGATTTATTGTGCAGTTAATATATAATATACTAGAGTAATATTAAACCGCTAACTCTGCCTCTGTCAAACACTAGGAAAAAAAATCCAGCAAATAAGCTTTTAACTCTGCATTAAAGCAGAGGCTGGGTGTTACAATTAGATTACTTTGAGATAAATAGCTGTCATTCCCCAGTGGATTTATTATGTTCTCTAAGTGAAAGAAATATTTACCACCTTCTACTTTTAATGGTTTACATACATGTTTTATAGGTGGGATATTAAATATATAGTGAATAAATAACATTTACATTGTCAAGAAAATAAAAATAAGTAAGAGTTTGAATTTTAAACCATATGACTTATTTTCCACTGTGAAAAATGAAAAAAATAATTTTCTGTCTCATTATTATATTAGTTTGTAGTACATGCATTATGTTCTATAAGTATGAATCTCACAGTTTTTACTTTTATTTCCACACTTATTTGTATTCCAAGCTTTTCACTAATTCTTTTTCCAACAATTATGATCTTTTTAGCTTTTTGTTTGGATTTGATTTCTTTTTAATCTTAGTAGTTCAGATTCTATCATCACATGCTCTCTTACGTTTTGATTTACTGTCTAGTTCTGATGGACATTATCTTTAATTAATGCTTCAATAAAAGATACAATAAAATACTGTGTTTAGCAGTCTGATAATGTCTAGTATATATTTATGCAAATGACTTTTGAAAAATATGAATTTGGACTTTTCACTTTCTTTCTACTCTTCTGGAGTACTTAGCAAAACAACTCTACAAATCTATATGCTTATGGGGAAAGCCATGTGTGTTTCAAATGCCAATTTTACAAAGGGCCTGCAATTGATTATAAAATAAATGTGTGCATAAGTGCATATTTCTTTAATCTCACTCAACAACTCACATTCTCCAAAATTGCATATAAACATTATACATGAAAATTTTATACACATAAAACATATACATTTGTATATATAAAATTATACACACACACACACAGGTCAGTCATTTTTACACTGGAGAACTACTTTGTTCATTAGTCTAAGAGATTACAGTGTTTGCCTCAAAATTGCTCACTTAAAAAGATGTTCAGGGCTTCAAGAAGAAAACCTTAAATCCTTAAGAAAGAATTTGTGGTATCAGATCCTAAAACATAGCCTTCTACCAAGAAATATTAATTTGCTTCCAATGATATAATAGGATTTTATCCTGCCTAAGTATTTTTTAATATCCTGACCACTAACATTTTGTTCATTATCATTTTATTAAATATCACTGCACACATATGTCAGACCTTCACATTTTGACAAACATTACTTTATATTTTGTCTCAATATTATACATTGACAAAACTTTTCATTACAGTATATTGCTTATTTTTTCTGAAAAATATAAATGGGTTTAAATAGAATAGACATGCCATGAATAATTTTTTTCTCCTTTGAATTTCATTTCTAGAATGAAAAGAGATATTTCTACATAATATTCTCATAAAAAACTGACATTTACAACCTATTGATGTTTTCCTTAAAATGACCTACATTCTATTTCATTTTAATTCTTTTAGTAGCATACCATGAACAGTATGTTCCTTTTATTTATATTTTCATGTTTGCTCCCCTTAAAAAGCAGGGTCTAAAGCTTTTGAATTATCACTGTGAATCCATTAGCATAGCACATGATCAAATAGGCTTCATTGCTTAGGTAAAATGGTAATATTCTGCTCTTCCACAGTTATCAAAACCAAAGAAGCTCTGGGAAGATAATGATTTAATGATTTAATATCAGTAAGAATATAATATATAGAAAATACCCACAACATGGCTACATAGAAACTGGTGAAATAGCTCAGTAAATGACGTGATTGGTATGCAAGTATGAAAACCTCATTTCTAATATTTAGCAACCATGTAAAAAAACACGGGTGTAGCCCTGATACATGTCTGGAATCCCAGGACTAAAGACAGAGACAAAAGGATCCCTAGATCTTGTTTGGCAACCAGACCATCTGAATTAATGAGCTCCAGGTTCAGGAAGATACTTTGTCTTAGAACAAGGTGGATCGCAACTGAGGAAGACATCCAAACATGCCATGTGGCATCCATGCACACACACCCCTGCACATACACATACACACATTCACACATACAAACATGGAGAGAGGGAGAGAGAGAGAGAGAGAGAGAGAGAGAGAGAGAGAGAGAGAGAGAGAGAGAGAGAGAGAGAGAGAGAGAGAGGAGTGAGAGCAAGCTATATACATCTAACTTTAAATTTTTTACTTATTTTTACTTTGGGTGTTTTGCCTTCATGTATGTCTACTGTCATTGAACTACATGAATGCAGTGCCTACAGAAGCCAGAAGAGGGTGTCAAAGTCCTAGCACCCACATTGCAGCTCACACCTGTCTGTAATTCCATTTCCAGAAGACTTATGCCTTCCTCTAACATCTGTGGGCACCAAGAATGCACATGATGCACAGACATATGTACAGGCAAATACTTATAGGCATAAAACACACACACACACACACACACACACACACACACACACACACACACACACACACAAATCTACAAAAGAATTAAAAGTAGTGGACTAATATGCTTGTTGAAGGAAGTTTCAAAACCGGATACTATTAAGGCTGTGGTATAATTACTCTGAATTGTTCTTTCTCAGACATACAGTGATAGAGTGCAGAAATCTAAAAAATGTGCATCTGAATGAGGGAAGGCACATAAAATAATTTTAAATGTTGCAGACAAGGTGAGTGTAGAGAAAATAATAATTATTAAATACATTAGTGCAACTAAGGAGAATACTATGATCTCCTATGATTCCAGATCATTGTTCTATTGGGGACAAGATACCATGTGGTGATATATTGTGTACCCCCAAAAGCTTGCCTGGGGATGAGAGGACAAATCCAGCCACTATATTAAACATAGAGGTCAGGCAGTGGTAGCACATGCCTTTAATCCTAGCATTCGGGAGGCAGAGATTCATCCGGATCTCTGTGAGTTCAAGGCCACACTGGGAACAGAGCCTGGCATGGTGGCACATGCCTTTAATTCCAGCACTAGGAAGGAAGGAAGATGGCAGGACACAGAAAGGTATATAAGGCATGAGTAAACAAGAAGTCTCTTGAGGCTGAGGATTTCAGAGAGGTAAGAACTTGTGGCTGCCTTGTTCTGCTTCTCTGATCTTTCAGCTTTCACCCCAATATTTGGCTCCAGTTTCTTTTATTATTTATTTATTTGTTTGTTTGTTTGTTTATTTATTTATTTTTGGCTTTTAGAGACAGGGTTTCTCTGTGTAGTTTTGTGCCTTTCCTGGAACTCTCTTTGAAGACCAGGCTGGCCTCAAACTCACAGAGATCTGCCTGCCTCTGCCTCTTGAGTGCTGGGATTAAAGGCATGTGCCACCACCGTCCAGCCCAATTTCTTTTATTAATAGACCATTTAAGATTCACGTTACAATCTCATCCATGGAATTCTGTATTCAAAAAAAGTGAAAATTCCTTTGAAAGGAGACACTGAATTTGAGAACACAATTGAAGGGGCCCTTTATTCAAAACCCAAATATCTTCCAGATTCAGCCACCAAGGCTACTACAGAAGTGGATAAGTGGAGCAAGATCTACTTCAAGTTGTCTACAGAAGTTGGTATTATCTGTGTGCTACTGTTTTTCCAGTATGCAAGTTGAAATGTGATGGAGTCATAGAGGCTTGTCCCTAGATGTCAGCAAGCTTCCGAAGCCAAGTAATGTGGAGCAGGACAGGATTCTCTGCCCGAAATTACTCAGCAGGTTTTGCCTGAAGCTGTGAAGGTGAAATCTACATTGCACTGGAGACTCCAGGACATTACAAATGCCAAATCTACAGTGTATTTGCTAAGGAAACCTACCGAACAGAATGGAGCTGGACAAAGAGAGATGTCACAGGTGATACAGGCAACAAAGCTACAGTACAGCGCACCAAGGCTATTGGAGCCCAGATCATTACATCACTTGCAGCAGATTCCAAATAAGAATTTGGTGTTGTCCTTGAAGAATTTCAGTCTTTCTCTGGCCCATTCTTTCTTGGCTATGCTTCTATTCTTTCTTTCTCTAATGAGAATGTTATTCTGTTACATTGAATATTAGAAGGATGTAATGTGGTTTTGGATTTTAAACAAGCATATTGTGAAAAAAATGCCAAGAATTTCAGGTAAGACTGTATAGTGTTAGCAGTGTTAAAACCTTTCCTACTCTCAGAGATGGACTAATTGCATTTTGCATTGTGAGATGGATTTTGAGGGCCAAATACAGCATGTTACAATTTATAAGTGATCTGATCAGGTTTTAGAAGATAGTTCATTTGTTAAGGTAGTTGCCACACAAGAAAAGGACCTGAGTGTGAGCCCCAGAAACCACTCCAAAATCTAGGCATGATGGCACATTTGTCATCCTTGAGCTAGGGAAGCAGAAACAAATAGGTAACTGTAGCCTTCTGGCCAGTCAGTTTAGCTTAATGGGGGAGTCCAAAATACCAGTGAGAGTTCCTGTTTCACAAAAGCAAAGTGGAAAGCTCCTGAGGAGCTACATTCAAAGCTGATCTCAGACCTCTGATATCCACGTGCATTGGTGGATGTGCACAGTCACATGCACATGCATGAACTAGAAAACATAAAAAGGTGGTTTGTTTGTATGTCTCGTTGCTAGGGATAGATTTGTTTAATCTAATCATCATTGTCCACTTCACTGGATTTTGAGTTAGGAGATCTCTAGATAGGTTTAACTGAGGAAGTAAAACCCACTGTGAATGTGGGTTGCACCACAAAAGCTGGAGTCGTGGGTGAGCAAAAGGAAAAAAAAAATCATTGTCATCATCATCATCATCATCATCATCATCATCATCAATTTCTCTACTTCCTGACTTCAGATCCAGTTGCTTCACATTCTGATCACCAGGTCTTCTCTCTGAGAGGCAAAATAAATCTTTCTTTTCTCAAACTTATATTACCCTAAGATATTTTATCATTACAAAACAGAAAAAGTACTAAGAAAATTGGGCAATATTACTTTTTGTTAAATATGAAGTTTTAACAAAGAGAATCAAGTGCTTTCTACTTCATCAACTAGCCTGTGAAAGCAGTTCGAATGGGGAGAATCTAGAAGTGTACTTGAGTTAATGCAGCATGGGAACTAAGGTGTGTACCTCTTTTGAGACGAGCCTAATGTTTTAGATTTATATTTTCTATTTAGAATGCATATTTGCTTGCGGAAGTAACCAACTAATAACAGATTTGACTTAAGGCCCACTCCAGGAGATGGAGCCCATACTTGACAATTCTTGGGTGACCAAGAACCACAGACTAGATAGCCCAAGGATCTAGAGTAAACATAATAACACAGGTCAAAAAGAAAGGAAAAAAAACATAGTGATAAAGTGACCCCTAATGATATTCTGCTGTACTCATAGATATACTTAGTGCCTTGTTCAGTCATCATCAGAGAAGTTTCCTACTGCAACACATGGGAACAGATATAGAGCAACACAGCCAGACAGTATGCAGAAAGTGAGAGACCTTGGAACACTCTTCCCTAAATAGGATGTCTCCATCAAATCCCTCCAGTCAGTTCTCAGAAAACCCCATGGAAGAGGAGGCAGAAAGACTGTAAGAGCCAGAGGGGATGGAGGACACCAAGGAAACAAGGCCTTCTAAATCAGCATGTTCAAAACTCTTATGGACTCATAGACATTGAGGCAGCATGCACAGGACCAGCACAGGTCTGTACTAGGTCCTCTGTGCATATATGATGGTTTCTAGTTTAGTGATTTTATGGGATTCCTGAGTGTGTGAGTGAGTGCGTCTCTTGATTCTTGTTCCTTCTCTTGGGGGCTTTTCCTTCTGTTGGTTTGACTTGTTCAAGTAAGATGGGATATTTTTGTTTATCTTATTATATTTTGTTTTGTTATATTTTTTAAAAAATGAATGAATGAAAACCTAGCCACTAAAGGTTAACTAACTGAACTGTCACTTATACCTGCTGGGAGAGGGAAAATCAATTTTCTCCAATGAAGTAACACTGATTATAACTATTAGAATTCCTAGCCATCCCCCAGCTACATGATCACATGTGCACGGCCAGTAGCCAGGAAAGATGCTTAGTCATCCTAGGGACTTACATCCTAAATAATCAGTGTGCTGTGTGATCACATAATCTATGTATATTCGTGGTGTAGCTATGTAAGCTCATATTGCATGTGTGTGGGGGGGACTTTTAAAAGGGGGTTACACCTATTCCTTCCCTGTCTTCCTGCACAGTCACTCCACAGACCTATGCACACCCCATCTCTATTCCCTTAATAAACTTTTTTTCAATTTGCCTTTTAAAAAATATTTATTTATTTTATGTATATGAGTGACCTGTCTTCATGCACACCAGAAGAGAGAATCAGATCCCATAACATTTGTACAGCCTTAATAAGCTCTTATAGTGGGTTTTGTTGTACCCCTGGCTTTTCTTGCATGGAAAACAGTGCTGCTTAATAAATAACATTGTGTTGCTTAATAAATAACAATAACAACCACTCCAGGGCAGGCCTCATGTTCAGGAGTAGTTGACCAGCATATAGTAGATGCCACAGGTTTTTGTTGTTGTTGCTGGTGGTGGTGGTGGTGGGGTGTGTGTGTGTGTGCTTTTATTTGGTTACAGCTCTTTTTTTTTTTGTTTTGGTGTTGGTTTTCTTTTTGCATTGGGTTTTTGTTCTTTTGAGAAAGAATTTAAAGTTGAGTGTAGCAGGGAGGAAAGGATCTGGAAGAACTTGGGGAGGGGAAGAATATGATCAAAATATATTTAAACTTAAAAATTGTTTTGCGTGGAGCTGGAGAGATGGTTCAACGGTTAAGAATACTGGCTGCTCTTCCAGAAAACCCGGGTTCAATTCCCAGCAACCATATGGCAGTTCACCACTGTCTGTAACACCAGTTCCAGGGCTTCTGATACCCTAACACATACATGCAGGCAAAACACCAATGAATATAAAATTGAAAAGAATATTTTTAAAAATGTTTTGAGTAATAAGAAAGAGTAAAAAAGAAAGACAGTTGTATAAAAAGCAATAATATTGCTTGTCAATTTGCAATTGTGGCCCAAAGTGCAACTCTTCCTGTTATTACTCAATGTTGACTGCTTCTGGCTTGATACTGATAGCTATGTAAACATACACAAACTCAGTTATAATTACAACAGACATAGAAAATTCACAGACAGAAAACCAGAAATTTCTTTTAAATGGCCTTTTTGAAACAACCTTAAGACACTCTCATTCAACATTACACTGCAGATTTACAGAGATCGAATCATGCTTCTCAAGAACTTACATAAGATGAAAGCATCAATATATAATTTGAAGTTTAAAGACATTATAATAGCCAATCGTCAATGAAAAGATTTGCTCATATATTCTCATTTCTTTTTTAGCTCCCTGTACAAAAAATGACAGGGAATTAACAACCTAGCCCCAAAGAAGTTTTTAATAGCAAGAAAAGCTTTTGAGGAAATTCCTCAGGACCAAATAAAAGGGTACTTTCAAGATAAATCAATAAGGTAACCTATCAATTAAAATAGTTAAGTTTACATATTATTTGTATATAGTTATGTTGCATATTGCAATTGCATATGGTATAGAATTTAAAAATGAAATGTCACAATACATGCAGCAATACATTTAATAAAAATGTGTACATATGCAGATACACACAAATGTAACTCAATGCAAAATAAAGAATTCTAAAATATGTAGTAGATATTTATGATGTGGTTCATTTAACTTACATACATGTGACCTAGGAGATGCTTTAAAGATATTCTGTAGGAAAATATTCTAAGTATGTAAAATTGAATTTACATTAGAAAAAGTATGCTTAAACAATTGCCCTGCATTATATATTTGGAGGCCTTTAGAAGCCTACACCATTTTAATGCTGACATGTTTATCACATGAGAAATTTAGGTATATTATTGTTAAGATTCATGGTTTATATTCATCAGAGAGAGTTTTTAATACACTCATCTCTTTTTTCAACCATGAGAGAAAGGAAAAACAGGATATCTGGATGAAACAGAAGAAATGGTGAGAAGTTAGGAATGATTTTCTTCCCCTGGCTACATTTGAACTAAAATTTCCAAAAAAAAATAGGGATGATTCTTCTTTGTGAAATCCACAGTTTAAAAAACTAAAGCAACTAGTAAATTAAACTGTCATAGAAAATGAGCTAGAATGTTAGAAAAGCATGATACCTGACTAATGACTCAGAAAAGTGTAATCAGAATAAAACAAAAGAGAAAATATCAGTCAGATCATTTAAAACTTAGATGCAACTGTGATTTTCTCTGTTGTAGTTTAATTCTCTTGAGTTATATTTTCTACCTAGCAAATAAAAGAAAGTGGTATATGCATTTAACCAGTAAAACTATATTTGATGCACTTACTAAAGACAAATTTGGAGATAGGCCCATATTTTCATTAATAACCAATTTAGTCTCATTTATCCATTTGTTACTTGTGAAATAATATTATTTTCAACTTCAGTCTAAAATGACACCATATTTTGAGAATAATTACATTAAGTAGTTCGGGCAAAAAGATATTCATGATTTTCTGATTAAAAAGTGGATGGTAGTTTTGGTACTCAACTTACAGACATTCAAATTTATGTCAAGAATACAGGTTTCCTACTAAAGCATATACAAATTACTCCACATCTGACACATTAAAACACCGAGTTACCTAATATTTTCAGATGATTATGGCACATTAGCTCTTTACAACTACCAAAAGAGCATATTTTAGTGGACATTAAGGCCTAATTTATGATAGTATAAATATGTATATTTGTAAGTTTTCTTAAGAGAAATATGGAATAAGAATATGACACCTGAAATGGTAATAATGAATATTTACAATTAATTTAGAAATCTGTTATAACAGTATAAGTGTGAGAAATGGCTGTTTACAACAAGATTTAATACAGATTAGGTATTTTTAATGACTAGCTAAATATAATCTTCAGTACTGAAAAAATCAATTCTTTCTTCTTAAAGATTGTCATTACAGGAACCTGTAGGATAACTTAGGTTTCAGCATTTATGCTCCTTCTGTGTGTGTGTGTGTGTGTGTGTGTGTTGATGTTACTTTGAGTTTTAATAGTCTTATTGTAAGTTAAGCTGAAGGTTATGTGTGTATCAGGCTAACTGCCAGAAATGCAGTTCAATAAATGTACACTTTAATGAAAATGGACCATAAGAAATAGAACAGGTTCCGAATCCCTTTCAGTATGCTTAGTTCCTTTGAGAAAATTAGAGTGACCAGGGAATGGCATCTTGGAAAATGAGTCTTCATGTTTTGGTATGATTAACTCCATTGGAAAATAAAGATTCATATTTAATATTGCCATGTTTAACAAAGCTAAATGGCTCTCCAGATATGGAGGAATGACAGCTATGCTGTGACAGCGCATTAGTTTGTCATGGTAATGGTTTTGGACTGCTATGCCATGGATTACAAATCTAAATGAATGGTCAAATTAATCTAGACTACATGGAGACTGATAAATGCTGTAGCAGCCTCTTAATGGCTATTGTACTTCTGTTGCATAAACATAAAAGCTATAATTAGATTATGTGACTATTGTAAATTAACAGTTAGTTAGCTCGGTGCCTTATTTTGTTTTAGAAGAAAAAAGACATATACAACACTGGAAACTGCAGTAAAAGTTAACTTGCATTAATTGGAAAGAGGCAAAAAGAGAAAGCAGGATAAAACATTTTTAAAAGGTAATATATTGAAATAAAAAATTATCTCTTGAACATTGTTAAGCAATGAAGAATATAGAATAGATTTGAAGTACTAGAAAAGCCCCAAATTGACTTAATATTTGATTGAAAATAGTAAAATCTTTTGAGTTTCCTGGAAGTCCTGTTGATAATACTGAGTGAAGGTATCTCTAAAAATTGAGCAGGGCTATAGCATGATGCATAACAGCACATCAGAACTGAGTGATGCATGTCCTGCTATTTTTTGATACCATAACCGATCTTGGAGGTGGGTGCGTGTGAGTGTGACAGTTCAAGGGATGCATGCTTTCACAGCATAGTGTTTATATATATATATATATATATATATATATATATATATATATATATATATATATATTACATACTTTGATTTTCTGATAACAATGATATGAAGCAGAATGAGGTACCAAAAGAGAAAAATTAGTAGTGGTGAGATTACATCAAATTGATAATTAAAATCTAATAAAATTACATAATCATGTTGGTGTTAATGTAGTAGTAGGGTGAGAGGTTGGTCCAGCACAACAGAATGACAGCAAGAACGAGAAGACCTAAGGTCTGACGATGATGAAATTTTCTGCTATAATGTCTAGTTACTAAGGCTAGTAGTATATGGAAATTGTTTTTAAAGTTTATTTTGAAAAAACTAATTCACCGTGTTTGTTTGTTTCTGGTAGCATTGAGTAGGGCTTGAAGAAACAAGATTATTTTGACATATTAGATGTACAATTTTGGATCATTTTTGAGCCGCTTTTTATTGAAATGGTTTTTGCAGTTTACTTTTAATGTACGTATTTATCAAGCCATGGATTGAACTGTAAACCATTAGAACGATACAAAGTAATGTCCAAAAGATAGTCTATAAACATTCTAGCATATTCAGACATCATCCTTTCTCCATCGACATGAAAACTGCCTGCTTGTCAAAATTTAGAAATAAATAAGCAGAAGGTCAAACATACCCTTCATGTATAGAACTCAAAATGATAAGTTTGAGTGAAAACAGTGGTATAATTATATGTAAAAATTTATGCAATTTAAGTGTCAAAATCATACACACAGAGACTGAGTGTACATTGACAAAATTCTAATGAACACTTCCTTTGAAAAGTAAGAATAGAAGAGATAAGGGGACTGACCTTCATAGTCTAAAGAATAAATTCACCTAAAATAACAATTGCACAACTATTGATATGACTTCACTATCATTAAGGAAACTTACAGTCATTCTTGGCTCTAGCAAATATCTTTGAGAATCTGCCAGGCAATATTCAGAAACCTAAAAGAATTATCCTGGGTAGACCCATTAAACACATTTAGCATTACCATTTCGCTTAGCTCAGCCAGAAGCACAAACTCTAGTGCAAACATTTTACTTGGGAAGTGAAGGACAAAAAAAGTGAAGTGAGGAAACAAAGAAAAACACTAATGATACTAATGTCTGTTGTATTACTGTGGACACCGGGAGTTCGATTTTGCTGCTGGGGATTTCTGAGATATCACTTAGTACATGCCACTGTAGCACAGTGAGGCCATAATCTTCACCCTACTCCTCCCTATCCTTCCAAATCCTCAGAAAGCACAGACTTCTCTAGCCTAGATCACTAACCCTGTGCTTTACTTAATTCTAATAAGCCATGGCCCAAGGGTGTGAATGAATGGAAACAGTCACACCCAGATGAGCATGCCTTTCTAGATCAACTGGAAAGCTGCCAGGTATTGACTTACAGGAATCTGTCTACAGTAGCCAAGCAAGGCAGCTAAAATGATGAACTGTCAACTCAAGTTTTTCTGCCTAAAAACATTTTTGACTTGTTCTGATTAAGTGCTTGACATGTTACAGTGATCTGTGCTGATTCTTTAACTACAGACATCATGTAACTGTGTGGCCTTTGGAACAAAGCTGATGATGTTTGGAGTTTCTATTCTACTGCTGCCAAGCTAAATCAGCTAGTTACATCCTCTAACCACGTTTTCTCATTCTAAAATGAGGGAAAAAAAGATGAACAGTAGAAAATTACTGTGAGAATATGACAGGAAATTTCAGCCTTCTGGATTGTCTTCTCCCCTGAACTGCAGGCTTTCACAGCCAGTCTGTCACCTAGTCCACATCTCTCTTTTAAAGACCTGCATAGTAACAATGAGGCAAGAACTGGTTGGGTTTACTTACCTATAAACATTAGCTGAGATCTCTCTCCCACCTGCTTTGCCCAATTATCGCCTCATAAGTAACCATAATCACCACAATGAAAATCTCAGTCACTTTCCCTCTCATTTTTGTTGCTCTTGATCCCCATTCCACTGACTATACTTTGTTACTAAAACAGTTCTCAAACCAGTACAACAGGTATTCATGAGGAAGTTGGCAGAAGTATAGAATCTCAGTGCACCCCCTACTGAGACCTGCTGAATCATTCTTCCTTGAACTAAGATTCCTAGGTGATTCACATGCATACTGAAATTGGAGAAGCAGGCATATGCTATTTTCTACAGCATTTCTCAATTTTCAGATACCTCAAAGGCAGTAATCTGTCATATTTATTGCTTCAGTTCTTCCAAAATGAAGATTTTGATCTTTTCTTCTGGTTGATTCACTGCTTTATCTCAATTCTTAGAAAAGAGCTTGACATACAGAATGTATCAAAATGTTTGCTGAATAAATGAATAAAATAATGGATTATAGGTAATGTCATATGGCACAGACACTGCCAAATGTACACGGAGTGCCTAGCCAATACCAATTCATCTTATGAATCCTCCTAGGCAAGTGAAAGTTACTAGTTAAGTCTTTAAAGCATTTTAACAACCATGAATTATACTTTGTAAGAAATCAACCAGCAAGTGTTCACAAAATTTCTATTTTTCACTTTGGAAATACAAACAACCTTCCGGTCTGTTCCTCCTCACCAACTACCCAATGATTACCAGATTTTCTTTTTCAAAAGGGACACACATATAAGCATTCATGGAAGGAGCTTGTATAGAGAAAATTTTATCTACATAGTCAAGTGATAGCTACACAGAATTATTGTTAAACCTGTTGCTCTGGGTGTGTTATATTATGTCACAGAGCATTTGGGGTGGAGTTAATATTCTAAAGAACAATAAATCATAAACAATATGATGTCTTATAAAAGAAAATTCCTATACATTTTTATGCAACTGAATAAAACACAGTGGATATCAAAGACAAATAGCAAAAAGCTCAGCTATTTACCATTCTGTGAAATAAAGGTGTTTCGGGGAAATGGCTGAAGCAATAAAGTAGGGAGCCATAATGCCAACTTAAGCTAAAACACATAAAGAGAAACTTTGTTACAGGTATATAGTTTATAAGTGAGTGTATGCATTATATGCACATAACACTTTATTATATGTCTCTTAGTAAGTTGTAGATAAACAAATGTCACAATTTGAGATAGATGACATTATATTGGTATTTTATTAATAAAAAACCTACAACACACACACACACACACACACACACACACACACACACACACACACACAATAACATAGTTTAAGTATATTCCCAAAGCACAAACCATAAAAATAAAAGGATAAAATTTTGATTAGATTAAAATTAAAAACTGTCTTTGATCACTGGTACTTCATAGTAAAATGATAAGCCATGAATTTTTATAGGATATATTTTTTTAACACTTTTTGTGTGGATAATTCGGAGAGTTCTCATAAAGAAAGAATTTTTTTTAGTCTTCAACATAACAAAACTGACATTATTTGAGAGCTTTATTTCTCTAGGCCACTATTCTAGTTAAAAATATACTGATTTTGTTAGTCGTTTCCCATATGTTTTTTTCTATTGTCTTTGTGTGTGTACATGGTGTACGTGTGTGTATGTGTTTGTGTGTTTGTGTGTGTGTGTGTGTGTGTGTGTGTGTGTGTGTGTGTGAAGGTATATGCATGCCATGGGCGACCTGTGCAGGTCAGAGAATTTCTTTAGGAAGTTGGTTTTCTTCTGTCATGTGCTCCCTAGAGATGGAACTCAGGTCATCATCCAGCTTGGTGACAAGCCTCCACATGAACTGAGCCATCTCATTGACCCTTCAGTTTTCATACTTTTATAGAAAATATCTGATCTTTTCACTTTAATGTTTTTTCTTAACTATATGTTATTATTATTTTATTCATTTAAAACGTTTATTTAATGAATACAAAGAAAACACAACACAGATTCATAAACTATATCCAATATACATTTTAGGTACTAGAGGAATCATATCAAGCACCTCTAGGTTCTTTGTTAATTTATCTCTCACTGGGCAATACTCTCAAAGTGGTAATACTGAGTAATACTCTTTTTGTAAACATATTTTGTAGACACTATTTTTAAAAGTATTTTCGGGGATTAGGGAAGTGGGGTGGGTCTGAGAGGAGTTTGGGGGAGGACTGGGTGGTGAATATAATAAAAATAAGTTGCATGAAATTCTCAAAGAATTGTCTAAATATCATATTATTAGAAGAAAAACAATTAAAGTGTAATTGAGGGAGTTTTATTCTCCATTTCCTCAATGGAGCAGTTTCAAAACTTAAAAGAAAAAAATACTAATCCAGTTGGGGTATCCTCAGCAGTTGGTTCATAGTTCAGGTGTTTCCACTAGTTTAGCTATTTGTCCCTGTGCTTTTTCCAATCATGGTCTCAACATCTCTCGCTCATACAAACCCTCCTCTTTCTCGCTGATTGGACTCCCGGAGCTCCACCTGGGGCTTGGCCGTGGATCTCTGCATCTGCTTCCATCAGTCATTGGATGAGAGTTCTAGCACAACAGTTAGGGTATTTGGCAATCCTATCACCAGAGTAGGTCAGTTCGGGCTTTTTCTCACCCATTGCCAGCAGTCTGGATAAGTGAGAAAGTTGATCAGCTTGAACCGTTTGGGAGGCATCCAGGCAGTGGGACCTGGACCTGTCCTTAGTGCATGAGCTGGCTATTTGGAGCCTGGGGCCTATGCAGGGTCACTTTGCGCAGCCTGGGAGGAGGGGACTGGACCTGCCTGGACTGAATCTACCAGGTTGAGCTGAATCCCTAGGGGAGTCCTTGCCCTGGAGGAGATGGGAATGGGGGGTTAGTTGGGAGGAGGGCAGGGGAGTGCGGGAGGAGGGAGGACAGGGGAATCTGTGGCCCATATATAATATTAAATCAAATTATAAAAAAAGAAAAAAATACTAAAGTATCATACCCATTTTGTACAAATATTTTCATAGAAAAATCAATCATTATATTGTGCCTATAATTC
Organism: Peromyscus californicus insignis; assembly: GCF_007827085.1. NCBI lineage: Eukaryota > Metazoa > Chordata > Mammalia > Rodentia > Cricetidae > Peromyscus > Peromyscus californicus. Next base: position 44,914,540 of record NW_026294391.1, read on the forward strand.
CAGCACTTGGGAGGTCAAAGCAAGAAAGTCCAGAATTCAAGCTCTGCTTAAGCTATATGGTGAGTCTGAGGTCAGTGTGGGATACATGAAACTCTTTCAGTTCTCTAGTCCAATAAAAAACAAGCCGGGCGGTGGTGGCGCACGCCTTTAATCCCAGCACTCGGGAGGCAGAGCCAGGCGGATCTCTGTGAGTTCGAGGCCAGCCTGGTCTCCAAAGCGAGTTCCAGGAAAGGCGCAAAGCTACACAGAGAAACCCTGTCTCGAAAAACCAAAAAAAAAAAAAAAAAAAGAATGTAAATTTTTGTAGAAAAAGCTTTTAAAATGTCAATCATCAACTAGTAAATATCTACCATGAGAAGAACGCATTCCTTCCAGATATGTAGCATTGACGGCTTAAATTTTATATAAAATGTTTCTTCAGTAAAACTACTATTCTTACTACAAGGACATTGTTAAATTTGAGTAGAAAGATCTGCAATAACATAAAAATGTTTGTCAGAAATCATCAGGAGGCATTAAAAAATTAATGTATACATCTAAGCAATAATTTTGTGGCTAGTGTTTCAAGATTCATGTTTCCACCCTGACAAAATTCTCATTCAACACATGTAAATGAGAGGCTTTATTTTTAGAAAATATGCTGACACTGACTATACAGTGAAATGACAGTGAGTGTCTACATTGGCTCGGCATTTACAAAAATAAAGTAAAATAAATAGCATTGTGTTTCCCAAGAATCTCAAGGCTCCTAAAATAAAGACATCAGGTAAGTTAAATTCTTGACCAATCTCACACTTTATTTTGAATTAAACATTAGTTGTCATTAGTTTACAGATTTCCTTATATTATTTTCTTATACAGTCAGTTTTTCATGGCCTCGCTGTCATTCTATCTCCCTAGACTTGTTTGTATTCTTCCAATAATATCCCTATTTTAATTTTCATATCACATACACTCTATTACCCTTTTCTCTTCAAGCATCTTTTATGCCCTCTCACAGGCACCTTTCTGTGCACGACCACATAAATAAACATATACAATAACTGGGAAGCTAAGAGCACCATATGAGGAAGTATACACAGTGTCTTTCTGAGCCTGGGCTATCTCACTTAATAAAAATATTTTTCAATTCTGTCGATTTTCCTGAAATTTTATTTTTCTTTATGGTTAAATAAAATTCCACCATGTATATGTATCACATTTTGTTTACCCATTCTTCATTTGATGGACATCTAGGTTGATTTTAATTTCTTGGTATTGGGAATGGAGTGACAATAAACATGAATGTGCAAGTAACTCTCTGAAGAGTATAGAATTCTTAAGGAACATGTCCAGGAGTGTTAATTAGTAGCCTCCATATATATATATATATATATATATATATATATATATATATATATGTATGTATATATGTATATATATAACAAGTGTGTCAAAGAAGAAGTCGGGGAAATAGTCCCATTCACAATCACATGAGAATAATTTTAGAATAAAACCAAACACAGAAGTGAAACAACTCCTAAAAAGATACTAGAGAGAAGAATGAAGAGGACGCTAGAGGATGAGAAATTCCCCCATGCACAAGACTGGAAGAATGCACGTTGTGAAAACGGCTGTCTTACCAACATCATTCCACAAAGCAGTGTAACTCCAGTAAATATTCTGGTGCCATTCTTCATAGAAATAGGAAAATGTCTTAAAGTTCATTGGGATTCATTGGGATTGGGAGCTGCAGTGTGTCACTCAGTATACCCTTTCGTCCAATCAACCCCACCAGCAAATATTCACTGCAATGGGTCATTGGTCCGGTTCAAGACCTCTGGCACACCATCGTCACTGGACCCTCACCAATACTCCTCTAGAGATCCTGAAGTTGCCCTGAGTCATGGAGATCCTGTAGCTATTGCTCTACAGTACCAGTTACTTCACATACTTCAGCAGGTCATAGATAGGGTAAATGTTTGTATGGGCCAACACAAGGTCTGGGATGTGGGCCGGTGTGGTAGCTGAGCTAGTCAGTCTGGGCCACTTGGACCACCTGCCTCACGCAAGTGGCAGAACTAGCTCTCCTAGGCCCATGCCATGATGGCCAGTTCTCCCAAGTCTGTGGTGAAGGGTGGGCCCTCTCCCTTGAGTGTGGGGGTGGGTGGGGGAATGGGGGTCTCTCCCATGAGGAGCAGGATCAACTTTTCTGCTTTAGTGTCCAATGAGGGGTGAGGCCAGCTATTCTACAACCAGTGAAGGGTGGGGTCGGCTCAGAATGTCCCTGGGATTTTAACTGCATGGTTCCTATGGTCCCCTGTGGTAGCACTGGCCATGAACATTAACACAGACCACAGCTGCAGCGGGACCATGGACCCAGACATGGTCCTTGGCAGCAGCTCAGACCTGGATGTCACCATGGCACCAGGTAGGAGCACAGGACACCCAGATCAGTATGGTCATGTCCCTCAGACACCAACAGGGTCTCAGGTGGATAACCAGACTGCTGGCATCCATACAGACCTCAGTGGTAGCAGGAGCCATGGACTAACTAAAACTCTGCCTGCTGTAGGGCCAAGGACCAGACATGGCCCTCTGCACCAGTCCTGGCCCAGATGATACCATGGTCCTGTGTTGCTGCTCAGGCCACTCAGATCTGCATGGCCCCAGTGACAGAATAGCCTTCAGACACCAACATGGCCACAGGTTACATTCTAGACCACGATCATCTATGTAGCCTTTGGTGGAGAAGATTGTTTGACCTAAATAAACTTGGTAAAGTTTAGGCATATCTTTTAGGATTTTAATTCTCTTGGAATAGCACTTAGCCCAAAATATTTTTATGTTAAAGATAAGAACAGTCACTTGAACTGCTTTATGAAGTACTCAGTTCTTTACAAAGGAATCAATGAATAGATCTGGATGTTTTAAAATAGCAAATCCCATGCTAAGGAATGTCACTCATGCAGTAGTAGTTATTTCAAGATTCAAATTTAGGATTTAATACAGGCATCTACTCATTTCTACCATAATGCATAAAATTAGTTTAGCTAACCACTTGTATCATTACATTAGCATGATGCTACAATTTTAAAAGAATAGAAGATGGATTTGTTTAAAGTCATATAAAACAAATATATACTCCTGGTACAAAATTGACTCTGAAATGTATGCATTCATTTTTTAAAAGGCACTTTAATAACATCAAGCTTTCTGCTTTCATCAATAGATCAAAATCAACTTAAATGCCCATCAATTGAAGATTGATTGGTTAAATAAATTATGCTGTAAGAGAATTTTATTCCTTTAAATTGATGTGTTAGAATACTTAACAAGAAGTACTCAGAATGCATTGCTAATACAAAAGTAATTTTAGCAAATGGTGCATATATTACAGTAAAATAACATTAACTTTAGATACTGATAAAGATGTTTATTTACATATTCGTTTTTTAAAATTTATTTTCTAATTGGTGATCCTAGATCATAAAATGACAATACTTTTCTCTCTTTTTATGTTTCTATGATTCTAAGATTTCATCAAAGAAAATTATTACTTTTAAGTAAGAATTAAAACATATATTTCACATATGATGTTTTCTCTTAAATCTGGACAGGGCTTCTGTTAACTAAAACAGAATTAAGACAAGAGGGCAGAGTTTTTACCTACAAACTGTTAATGAGCATTGACTATATCACTAGTGATGCAATGCCATTATTTATGTTATTATGCCCTAAATATATTTTGTTAGATTAAATTTTTCTGAATAATTAAATCAGATAAACAGTGTAAATTTTTTAAAATTTTGTTTTTTTGAGATTTTCATTACATCATTCCCTCTTTCCCCTTCCTTTCTTCAAATTCTCCCATAATACCCTTCTTTGCCCTCTTTCAAATTCCTGACCTCTTTTATCACTGTTGTTTTATATACGTGTGTGTGTGTGTGTATGTGTGTGTGTGTGCCTGTGTGTGTGTTCCTAAATGCATAAATTAAACCTTCTCTGTATAATGTTACTTTTTGGCATGTGTTTTCAAGGCTGACTGTTTGGTATTGGATAACCAATTGGTGTGTTCTTTACTGAAAGACTCTCTGAGACCTCAACCCTACACAAATAATTACAGGCAACTAATAAATGCTGAGAGCAGTATAGTGTTTATAATGAAAGAAAGTAATACAGATTATGTACCTGTATATAAAATATGAATATTTAGTTTTACTCCACTTTATAATATAGCATTTTTCTATTTCTTGATAATTAAATCATTGTTTATTTTGCTAATCTGTGATGCATAAAATGATTTATGTTTTAAAATATTCAGGGTTAATCACTGAAGGAGGAAGAGAATCAATAATAAATGACACCTATTTTTATTTAAAGCCTAAAGATTATGTGATTTTTGCCAACAATGTTAGCACACATTTATATAATTGTGAATTCACCAGATAATGATCTACAGTCTTTGTCCCCCAAAATAATGAAACAGCCTTCTTAAAAAATAGTGAAATGAAAGCATTTTTAAAATTTTTTTATTCATCTATTTATTTTGAATCTCAGCAGAAGCCTCCCACCTCCCAATCCCCTCCTCTTCTGTCTCCATATAGAAAATGGCAGGTCTCCCACAAGTATTAATAAAGCATAGCATAACAAGCTGCAGTAAGACTAAGCATCTTCCCATGTATTGAGGCTTGGCAAGGCAACCCAGTATGAGGAGTAGAGTTCCATGGTGAGTAGGGTCCCAAGATTCAGAGACAGCCCTGTTCCAGCTGTGAGGAATACCACAGAGGACCAAGCTACACAACTGTAACATGTATGCAAAGTGCCTAGGCCAGTTCCATGCAGGCTCCCTGGTTGTCAGTTTAGTTTCTGTGAGCCACTATGAGCCCAGATTAGTTGATTGTGTGAACCTTCCAGTGGTGTACTCGAACGCTCTGGCTCCTACACTCCTTCTTCTCCTCCTCTGCTGGATTCTCGAACTCCACCTAATGTTTGTCTCTGGGTCTCTGTATCTGCCTCCATCAGTTGCTGGATTGCGCCTCTCTGATGCCAATTAGGCCATGCACCAATCTGGTCACTGGAGACAGCCAGTTCAGGCTACTTCTCCACTATTACTAGGAATCTAAACTAAGATCTTCCCCATACACTTCTGGGAGATTCCCTAGCATCAGGCTTCTACCTGACCCAAAAATGCTCCCCCAGCACTGGCCCTCCCCTGAGCACTCCCCCCACCCTGTGTGTCCTCTCCTAATCTGATCACTCATGTTCCCATCCATCCTCAGCAACTCACTCACAAAATCTCTATTTCCCCTCCCCGGAGAGATCTGAGTGTCCTCCCATGAACCCTATTGCTACCTAGTCTCTCTGGATCTGTGGTTGTAGCAAAGTTGTCCTTTATTTTACAGGTAATACCCACTTATGATTAAGTACATGCCATGTTTGTCTTTCTCGATCTGGGTTAACTCACTCAGGATGATTGTTTTCTAGTTCCATCCATTTACTTTCAATTTTTCCAGTGTCCTTGTTTTTAACAGCTGAGTAATACTCCATTGTATAAAAGTACTATTTTTTTTATCCATTCCTCAGTTGAAGGGCATCTGGGTTGTTTCCAGGTTAAGGCTATTACAAATAAAACTGCTATGAACATAGGTGAGCAAACGTCATTATGGTATGATTGAGACTCCTTCGGTATATGCCCAAAAGTGGTATAGTTGGGTACTGTGATAGATTGATTTCCAGTTTTCTGAGAAACCACCACACTGATTTCCAAGGTGTACTGGTTTCCAAGTTTGTACTCCCACCATCAATAGAGGAGTGTTCTCCTTGATCTACATCCTTTTATAGCATGAGCTGTCACTTGTGATTTTTATTTTAGCCGTTATGACTGATGTAAGACGGAATCTCAGGATTGGTAGGATTAACATAGTTTAAATGGTCACCTTACAGAAAGAAATCTACAGATTCAATGCAATCCCCATTTTAATCCCAACACAATTCTTTAAAGATCTTGAAAGAACAATACTCAACTTCATATGGAAAAACAAAAAATGCAGAATAGCTAAAACAATCCTGTACAATAAAAGAACTTCTAGAAGTATCACCATCCCTGATTTTGAGCTCTACTACAGAGCTATAGTAATAAAAACTGCATGGTGTTGGCATAAAAACAGACAGGTTTATCAATGGAATTGAATCGAAGACCCAGATGTAAACCCACACACCTATGGACACCTGATTTTCGATAAGGATTCCAAAATTGTACAATGGATAAAATAAAACATCTTCAACAAATGGTGTTGGTCCAACTGGATGTCTGCATGTAGAAGAATGCAAATTGATTCATATTTATCATCTTGAACAAAACTCAAGTCCAAATGCATCAAAGACCTCAACATAAAACCAGATATATTGAACCTGATAAAAGAGAAAATGGACAGTAGCCTTGAACACATTGGCACAGGAGACAATTTCCTGAAAAGAACACCAATAGCACAAGCACTAAGATCAACAATTAATAAATGAGACCTCATGAAACCAAAAAGCTTCTGTAAGGCAAAGGACACTGTCAATAGGACAAAAAGAGAGCCTACAGAATGGGAAAAAAATCTTCATCAACCTCACATTTGACAGAGGGCTGATTTCATAAATATATAAAGAACTCAAGAAACTAGATATCAATAATCAAAATAATCCAATTTAAAATGCATGTAGAGATCTAAACAGAGAATTCTCAACAGAAGAATCTCAAATGCCCAAAAACCACTTAAGGAGATGGATGTTCAACTGTTTTTTTTTTTTTTTTTTTTGAGACAAGGTTTCTCTGTGTAGTTTTGATGCCTGTCCTGGATCTTGATCTGTAGACCAGGATGGCCTTGAACTCACAGAGATCATCCTGACTCTGCCTCCCGAGTGCTGGGATTAAAGGTGTGTGCCACCACTGCCCAGCCTATGTTCAACATCTCTAGCAATCAGGAAAGTGCAAAGCAATGAAATCATTTTAAGAGATTTGAAATAGAATTTAGAGCTTTAAACAGCAATAATCATTTATTATGTCTTGAGAATAACAGTTAACAATTAATTTAGAATAAAGAATAATATAATTGTGAAAATATTCATTGAACTCCTTTTTAAAATATACACTGTAATTAATCATTGGAGAATTTTATGAAATGTATTTTGATCATATTCAACTTCTCTTCTCCTAACTCCCAGATCCACTCCCAACCTCACCTCAACCTTTTGTACTCTTTTCTTTTTTTTTCCTTCTTTTTTTTTATTTTATTATTTTGCAATACAATTCAGTTCTACATATCAGCCACGGATTCCCTTGTTCTCCCCCCTCACGCCCCCCCTCACCTTCCCCTCAGCCCACCCCATTCCCACCTCCTCCAGGGCAAAGCCTCCCCGGACTGAGACCAACCTGGTAGACTCAGTCCAGGCAGGTACAGTCCTCTCCTCCCAGGCCGAGCCAAGTGACCCTGCATAGGCCCCAGGTTTCAAACAGCCAACTCATGCAATGAGCACAGGACCCGGTCCCATTGCCTGGATGCCTCCCAAACAGATCATGCCAATCAACTGTCTCACCCATTCAGAGGGCCTGATCCAGTTGGGGACCCCTCAGCCATTGGTTCATATTTCATGGAGCTCTGGGAGTCCAATTAGTGAGAAAGAGGAGGGTTTATATGAGCGAGAATTGTTGAGACCAAGGTTGGATAAAGCACAGGGACAAATAGCCAAACGAATGGAAACACATGAACTCTTTTCTTTTTTAATAGCCTACCAAGTTCAAATTGTTTTTCCTATATGTTTGGGAGAGTGGGACCATCCACTGGAACAAGGGTACTCAACCAACTAGGGGCCACACCCTTGAAGAACAGGAAGATCCTCCTTCCTGGAAAAGCCATCAACTGTCAGTAATTCCTTGGTTGGCATTAGGGATTTCTGAGTATTTCCCCCTTCTACACTAGAATATTGACTGACTTCATCTTGTGTAGCTCATGTGAAGGCAAACACATATATTTAGTACATGAATGCAGTGGTCCTATCATGCCCAGAAGATACTATTTTGCTATGGTCCTCCCAGATATCTTGCACTTTCGATCTTTCTGCCTCCTTTTACTTGATATTGCCTGAGTTTTGGGAAGGGCTGGAGGCAGTATCATATTGATATCCAATTGTAGCTGAGCACTTCAGTGACATTTATTTTCTGCACTTTGGTCAGTAGTGAGTTTTTGTATTAAACACTGTCTACCACTCAAAGACCCTTTCTGATGAGGTATTATAGCTGCACTAACCTATGTGTATAGAGATAAGAACTTAGAGGGCACTTTGATACTATGTTCGTGGGTTCTTGGACAGATGTATACCATTAGGCATTCATATGTTACAGTGGAATGAGTCTTAAATCAAATCAGAAGATGGTTCAATAATTACCTAAACATTTGTGTCATTTTTGCAACCAAGGGACTATATTGTCATGCAAGTAATTATTGTAGCCCACAGGGTTAATGGCTAGGTAAGACTGTTGATGACTTTTTTCCCAGCAGCCTACATAACACCTCTCAGAACTATGAAAGCAAACAGCAAAGGGGAAGCTTGGTGACCAATAACAACTTGATTTCTCCCTGTCCTTTAACCAAAGCTGTGTTGTAGCTTCAGTAATAGAGTCTTATCATCAAGTTCTGGTGGGCAACCAAGAGCAATAACAGTAGCCTGTATTGTTTTGGTGGTGTCTAGAATATCTCTGACTATCAACCTGAGGGGAGGTATCCCACACCTGGAACTGGGCTTTTTATTTGACAATCGTTGGCTTCTAGGATATGCATTATTCACTGTGTAGGGTAATATGAATCAAATTGTGTCATATATATATATATATATATATATATATATATATATTATACATACATATATATGTATATATACGGAGACAGAGAAACAGAGTAGTTTTCCATATGGATTTTTAAACCATCCTTAGTGTTATCCCATTCTTAGCTTCTGCCTCATCTTTCCATCCCTCTCCCTACATAAACATTCTTGCTAGTTAGTACCTTCTTTTCTCCTTCAAATCATCTGTATTGCACTAGCCTCCATATCTTAACATCTTCCTTCCTGCTTCCCATCATTGGTCCTTTCTAATGTCCTGGATTCTATAGGCACTCCAAGCTAAAACCATAAATCTATAGATTCAATGCTAAAATACACATATTAGAAATCACATATGACATTTGTCTTTCTGGGTCTGTCTAACCTCACTTATCATGTTTAATTGCACATCTATTCTCTGTTACTTCAAGTCATCTCTTGTACATTCCAATTAAGTAGATACACTGCTGCTGATGAATGACTACTATTGAACACCCAGCAAACTGCAGATGATCCAATACCAGTTGTGACTAGATAGAAACTTTATTGGATTTTTATTGGAAACTTTACTTTAATACACTGTTTTCATTGTGTTTAGCAAATTTCCTATAGTCAGGGTTTCCAATATACCATAAACTGTATATAATGTAGCTGTGTGTATTTATAAAATTAAAAAAAATCACTGAAATAATACTGTATATTATAGCTAATATCTACATAATTTGATAAAATTCCTTCCCATGCTTTAACCTAACCAAATGACTCTGTCATTCATTTTAAGGGAAATTTCTCATTTTCATCTGCCATTTATAAAACTTTACTGAGAAAATGTTTGAGGAGATTTACACTAGCATGCAAATGGAAAGCAGGATAAACCAGACTTCTAGGAGCTTGTAATATTAAGGTAGAACAGAATGCACATAACCAACTTTCCTAACTTCCTAGTGACTGGAAAAGCAAGCATCTTTTAAGTTAAAATGTAAGCTGGTTTACATAAGAATTGAAAAATATTCATTCTTTTAAATTACAGATGCTTCACAAGTCATAATATACAGCACTAGAGAGAGAGAGATGCATAAGACAATACAGTACTGGAAAATCTAAGTAATACTATTTATACTTAATATTCAGAGTTCAATTATATATTATAATTATATAAAACTGTGATAATAAATTACATCATTTCACTTTTAATTTCTCCATACAGTTAGGGAAGAAACTCCACAGGCCTATTAGTTTATTTTCAGCAAATTTGTTAGTTAAGTATGGAACTTCCTGTATGGTGATAGTATATTTACTTTGTCCATTTGTGTACTCTTGTCCCATATATGGTTTTTTTTGCCTTTTATTTTCATTCTTAGTTACAAACACACTTCTAGTCTATTTAGCTCATGGTATGGCCATATACAGCAAAATTTTAATACATTTAACATACCATTTAATTGAAATTTTATTAAGAATTTCTACTTCCTAAACGTAGTAAGAATATTGAGTAAGAACAGTTGTTGATAGTAATTAATATTCTTGCATTGCAGCTATGCAGCAGCTAATTATTTTCAGGAAATTCATTTCTCTGCTATTTTGTCAGGAATATTTCATTGTATTATTTTTCAGCACTGTTAGTTTGCTAACATTGATATAGCTATTAATTTATTCATAACCTGGATTCATTTTCAGTGTCGTTTAAACAGCCTTTGTTTTTCTTCAACTTGCTTACATTATTTTCCATATGAAGAACAGATAACTCTCTCATAGACTAATGTCTGTCTAAATAAGATCTGTGTAGTACTCTTTTCTAACTCTCAGGAAAATGTGATATTTTAAGAAGCTGTGTTATACACTTGATTTTTACATATTTTAAGAGTTTCAACTTATGCAAATTGTTGAGGTTCATATTAAAGTCAGTGATCCCCTCTAATGAAATGTTTGCCTAGTTTTCAATCTAGGATAATGTTAGCATGTTACAATCTTTTTATGTGGTCTTACATGAAGAGGAGGAAAGGGAGCGAGGCATGGTGGGACAGAGGAGAGGAAGGAGGGAAGGAGGGAGGGAGGGAGGGAGACAGAAAGAGAGAGACATTGGAAAAAAAACCTTGACTAGATACTTGGCAGGCATCAAGGTTATTCCTGCCAATGATGATAACCATGCTGACATGTTCAATCAAGAATTGGCCATTTACATCAATAAAGATTCAGTTTCTCTATTATCTCCCCTTTGACAGTCATGATTTTTCTGTCAGTCTGCATCACTAGTGCTTCAAGAAATGAGTCTCCCTCAGTCTCACTCTCAGACATGTTCAAGCTCATCCCTCTCTAGTCAAGTTGATTGCAGATACTATCTCTTACTCAAGAGAATGTGTGAAGGGTCCTAGGATGAAAGTCCTATGGAATCTCATTTTTTTGTCACTTCTAATAAATCAGTTCACTCCCCCTCAATTTTGTATTCTTTTTCTCTTTGTTTGCTCTTTTCCCATTTCCCTTGCTTTCAGTTTTAATTATGCAAAAGAATTATTTCATGTGATATATTCTTTAGGGTATTACTTCAATTATTAAAATTTCATTAAAAACTGTTATTTTATACTCTTTAAGTGGTTAACATCATAAGCACTGTCCCATAAATATTGGACACTGTTCATAAAAAAGTCATCTTATAAGTTTCAAATTAGCAATAAATGATATATTTAATGTGAAGAATATTATTAAAAGCCAAATATTCTCATAAGACACCATCTAATACTGAGAAAAAGAAAATAAATTTTATTTATTTTAATATCAAAAAATTTTATAAGCAAACAGTTGAGAAGCAGGGGTAAATTCATATCCTTAATAAAAATCAAACCACAAGGGTTTTTTATTAATGGAAATACTAGTTGGCTTGGAGATAGAAAAAAATTCTTTCATAAATTTTTTCTTTTGTATAATATTATCTTAGACTATAAACATTTTCAAAGTTTGAAGATATGCTCCGAAAGTTATTTATAACTATACTTAAGTTTTATACAAACATATGCACATACAGAGAAGTTGTACTAATACCATCTAACTGAGACCAGGAGGGTTTGGAAATGGTTTGTGTTTTGGCCAGTCTGCTGAAATCTAGTAAGAAATGGACATTTGCATGGAAGAATTACGTTTGTTAGTGATAGCCAACTCACTTGAAAAATTCAAGTGTTTGTCATCTACTCTGGGTCTGCGTGTTGTAAAACAGCTTTCTTCTCACATTTTTTTTTCTTTTCCTCAGGAAACTTAGTATGGCATATATTTATTTTAGCCTTGTGAATTTGTCAAGGATGATGTTTATGTTTTATTCATTTTGGAACTTCTCCTAGAAATGTGATTCAGTCTTTCTGCTGTTACATACACATCAGATGGAATTCATTGCAGTACACACAACTGTAGGCTATAGGTCAAATACAAATATAAAATACAAATAAAATGTATACATGACACCATCTATCATTCACATTTAACTGTGGAGGCCTTAATAAAATCAAGTCTAAAACCACAGTACAACTATGTCCAAACATTCGTTGAACATTATGCACATACACACACACACACACACACACACACACACACACACACACACACACACACAATCCCTGTCTGTCTCTGACTCTCTATCTCTGTCTGTCTGTCTCTGTCTGTCTGTCTCTTTGTTTCTCTCTGTATCTCTGCTTCAGGAATAATTAAGATTTTAAAGATATACACAATTTAACTTTTTCCTTGTTGATTTATTAGCCTTTCCTTGTGTTCCCTTTTTCCATCTCAAAGTCATGACTTCTTCTTTCTTATTCTGAGAAACATATATACTCACACATGTATAACTTGCTGAGTACAGTTAGTGTTACTTATCTGTGTAGGTAATTAAGGTTGACTACATAGTGTTAGATAAATTATTAGGGGGTTCATCTCTGGAGAAAACTGATTCTCCTTCTCTTAGAAGTTATTGAATGCCCACAATTCTTCATTTATGGGTGGGGTCTTGTGAGATTTCCCACACTCATGTTAGCATGCCAACTGGTACTGTCATTGTTCAGGTTTTGTTTAGGCAACCATGTTCTTGAGCCTTAGTATGTGCACCAGCCCTATCATATATGAGATACTATCTCACAACATGAGTCCTCATCCTCTCGCTCTTACAATCTTTCTGGCCCCTCTTCTGTGATGTTCCCTCAATTTTAGGTGTATGGATTGTGGGGTAGATTTATCATATGGGGTTCAGCATCCAGTGGTCAGTCAGCCTATGCATTTAGATCAGTTGTGGATGTCTGTAGTAGTCTCCATCTGCAACAAAACGAAGCTTCTTTAATGCAAACTGAAAGGTATACACTATGGTGGGCATAAGTATTTAGAGTGCAGTTAGAAACTTTCCTGCCATAGGAAAATGCAGTAGTAGATTCTCCTTTAGGGCCCATGATCCCAACAGTGACAATTAGTTGGATAAGTTTACAATACCACATATGAATTCCCACTATTGAGTGGGCCTTAAGTCCAATCAGATGGCTATTGGTTATATCCAAGATATAAGTGTTATATAATATTCTTGGGGATATTTTGCAAGGCTGGTCATTTTTTTAATTAAGGAAAAAAAATTATTCATTTTACATACCAAAGATCCCCCTCTTCCCTCCTCCTGTCCCCCTCCCCCTCTCCCTCCCCCTCCCAACCCAGCCCCCATTCCCTCCTACAAGAAGGTAAGGCCTCCCATGGGGAGGTACATTTAGTAGAGGCAGGTCCAAGGCCCACCCCTTGCCCCAAGTCTGTGCGAGGTATATCATAGAAGGGACTGCTCGTGCACCAGGGTTGGACTCTGATCCTACTGCCAGGGAGCCTACCAAGTAGATCAAGCTACACAATGGCCTCGCTATGCAGAGGGTTGTCCAGCCCCATGCAGGCTCCACAGCCATTGATCAATTTTGTGGTTTGTAGGGTTTGTAGCTTGGTAGGATTATTGGTTGCTTTTCTTTTTTTTAGGATAGAGCTTAGCTATGTCTATTTCAATATTGATTAGACTTACAACCTTTGAAAGTGTGTATTGAAGTTATAATTTGAGATTTTTACTCATTTGGTTTCAGATTCAATTTATGTTCAAAGAATCGCTTGGCAATTAGTCTGCACAAAACCAGAATATACCCCAAACCTCATACTTGAGATAACTTAGTTGCTAAGAAATGCTGTATATTTGAGGGCCTCTAATAATCATTTTTTTATACACAACAGATAACAGTTGTAGTGAAAAACATTTTCCGTATTCTGTACCAGCTCCTTCTCTACATTGTGATTTTTTACTTTTTTAGATTTCAAAATGTAGTAAATATTGATTTATTCTCCAGGAGGTAATTGAGTGGTATGATACTATTATATTATATACATGTTTGAAATTCTCAATAATAAAGAAAATTACTTTTAAAAGACGAAGAAATAACTTATATACACACGTTAGTATGCAAGAATGCTCAGGTTAGCCCAACATAAATCTACTGAATCAGGGTAACTGGCATTAGGCTTTAGAATCATTGATACTCTTTTCGATTTGTGAATTTGAGTCTCATATGAACTATTACGAGGGAATCCATGGTGATCTAAACCAGGGTAGGGAATTACTGTTTACAACTATCTAAGAGGTTACATTACATTCTGTAACTATGGCAAAAATAATAATTTGTATAAGATATTCTCTACAAAGTATTCAGTTTATAACAAACAGATTATGGACTTAAATCACAGCTAAAGTAGACTGCAGCCTTATCACCTTTGGTACACAATATGGGCAATCAGGATTGTAATTTTATTCTTCTAAATTTTCACCTTCAAGGAACTGCCATAGAGAAAAGTAAAATGCTTTAACTAATAATTAATAAAAATATTTTGAACCAAAATTTATTTAAGTCCAGAAGCAACACTGTAAAGCAATATGTGAAAAAAGGAAAGTGGTCCTTAGCTACTCATACACTAATGAAGCAAATGTTTCATGTGCTCTTGTGTATACAGACACACACACTACCACCACCACCACCACCACCACCATCGTCACTAAACCACTGTTCAAGTAAACAATTGAAGTACATAGTTAGGGCATTCATAATACATTTATGAATATTGTGGGGATTGACCAGTATTTTAATTAGTTCAATTAGGTTACTTTTCTTCTGAAGACCACGAAAGATGATTTGTTCATTATAAACTAGAGTGATTTTGGAAATAATTTGACAGTCAATCATAATTTAATAAAACTGAAATAAAATGTCACAAATAAACCATAAATGACAGTGGGGTCACTCATAGTAATTATTGTCAGCTTCAACTGAGGAAGAGAGAATCTGATTTCTATCATTACCAGAAATAGACAGTAAATGAACTACAAATGGGAATTTCAAAAAACATGCATTCTGGGCCTTTGAGATGGTTCTGCAGGCCAAAGCACCTTCCATAAAGACTGAGAACCAGAATCACTGAGACTCATGTTGGAAAAGAAAGAACGGGAACTCTCAAGTTTTCTTCTGATTTCCATACACACATGCCTATGTGCATGCATCATTTGTACACAGACAAAAAATATAGATGCAACAAAATTTAACGATTAATTTATTGTATTCCCATATATTGTATTGATACTGATATGGATAAATGACAGGAATTTATAAAAATATTACTCTAAAACATTTCAGTGGCAGACAATACAGCATGATGAAAATATTTAGGTCAAATGTGTGATATGTTTTTTATTCTACTAATTGTATTTAGAGTAAATACTATCACTCATCTTTGAACTATGTATCTACTTTGAAAAACAGGAGAGAATATTTAGGCATATTAAATTGGTTCCCCCACAGAAGGGAATGAAGAGAAAACAGGTAAAAACATAACAAATGTCTTGTTCTAGTTTAACATTATGTAATGGCTTCACTTGTTATCTTAAATAACACACTCACTTTAAATAATTTATATATGTCTTGATTTATAATTTTACAATTTTATTTTTAATTCAAATATTGGAATATTCCTCAATTAGATCCAAATGT
This sequence comes from Peromyscus californicus insignis, assembly GCF_007827085.1. Classification (NCBI taxonomy): domain Eukaryota; kingdom Metazoa; phylum Chordata; class Mammalia; order Rodentia; family Cricetidae; genus Peromyscus; species Peromyscus californicus. Next base: position 44,930,409 of record NW_026294391.1, read on the forward strand.
ATTTTAATAGTATTTTCACTTTCCATATTTGTTTTTAAAATCAGCCCCAGATAATAAAGTAACTTCTTCCTTTGCAAAAGATCATGTTCTTTGTATAGTAGTGAGCCTCTGTTCAGCAAGGGAGTGTTATACACAGCAAGAAAATCCTATCCTTCATAGATCCTATATTAATAAGTCATCCTTATGTACTATTACTTTTCTAATGCAAACAACTAATCATGATACAGTCTCATCACATTCCATAAAATCATATTTCCCATTTCTGCTCATACTGTTAGCTTTATAGTATGAGGCCAACATTCAATCTCATATATATGTGATGATGGAATACCTATAACATATAGAATGGATATATATATATATCATTCCTTCTCCATTCTTTTGCTCCTGACATCTGACTATAAACATCTTCATATCATCAGTGAGTTTTTATTCCACAATACTTAACTGAACACATCGTATATGTTAATTTCATAACTAAATGTAATTTTTTATTTGTTTGTTTTCATACTGATTAATGAACTATGAACTATGGTTTAAATTAGTGCCTCAGAGAAAAAGCACAGGCATATTCTGACCTTTATAATCCACAATGGATTATGTATCCTAAAAGTTATTCTGTTTTCTAGAAAGACAATTGTTCCCATTCTCCAATTTTTCAGAGGCTTATCCTTCTGCTTACACTTGTTTATCTCTAAACTCATGTTTATCCTAAACCACCCCTTTTGTATGCTGTTTATATGAAATTGGTGTTGTGATGATTGAGGTTAGAATATGTTCTATCCTTTTGAAACTTATGGTACCGTATTAGCTTTCTGATTCCTTTCATTGAGGATTTAACTCTGTTATTCTATATTCACTAGCCCAGCCAGATTCACACTACTGGCAAATTACATAATTATTTCTTATATGATACTGACTTAAATAATTCAATAAAATTTGAGAAAACTATATTTAGCATTACTAATTAGTCTCCCTCTCCATTACCTGAATTTTTATAGACTTCTAGTTCTTTTCCATCAAATAAATAAAAATGTGTGGGATGAGATTCTTTATAGGAGCATATTAATACAAAATTCAACTATGTAAAATAAGTAACTTGATATATAAGTATAGTAAACTTAGTATAACTATGCAGTTGGTGAGCCATGGGTAACAACACATGCATATCAAAGATATGATCTTTATTAATTATATTTGATCTTTCTATTTAGCCTATGTATTATTTATTTACAAAGTTTTATATAAATGTCTATAGTAGTTGCATGCAAGAATTCACCTATGCAAACCAGGTAAATATTTGATTGTTGTTTAATAGGGAAGAAGTTAAAGGCAAAGAAGAAAAGTATTATTCAACTAATTTAAAGCAATAATTCTCAGGAAAGGAAAAATAATATGTAGGAGATGTAATGACAACAACTTTGTGAAACTTAGGGAAGAGAAGAGTAAGAGGGGAAATAGGGAGGAAGAATGCAGGGAATAGTGTAGTTTCAATGAAAACGAGTCAATTATGCAGATTGAACAAAAGAGCTAGAGTCCAAGCCATGTGATCTTGAGATCTTGTCCAAGGGCTCTGAATCATATGAAAGAAGAACTCAAGTGTGTAATTAGATGAAAGTGTGGGGATAGGGAGTAATTCTTATTGGATTATTCCTCTGCTGACACATTAAAGCCTGGTTTTGAGGTTAGCAAAAGGAATTTAGACATTTATGTAGGAAATTGCAACTTTGCCTGAAACTTGAGCTCTGGTGGTGAAAGGTACTTCAAAGGAAAAGCACACATCAGGCATAAGTAGATAAACAACACCAACAAATTCCTTTTGACATCTGTTTACTCAATTTTAGTGTGTCTTGGACTATGTCACCTCTTGAACCTGCACCTCTTGAAACAATAATACATTTGTAACTGAGCATTAATCTCTTATTTTACCTAACCGTATGTCTAATCTCAATTCATATTCACTTTCCATACATGCTGGTAAACTTTAGTTATGTTTTCAAACTGAATTTGGAAATGCTAAAGATTACTATGGAAACAGGATAGAAAGAGAAGTAATGGGGCATTTGAAACTGATGTAATTATCAGATAGGTAGATTTAGCATATGGGAACAGGCAATTGAAAGAACGCAATGAGTATAACTTGGAATAAGAATGGTGCTAATGTTTGCAGTGTACCATATCCCCAGAAGACTTGAACTCCTTTTTTTTTTCCTTTTGAAACCTGAAATGTACTTTTATATGGCTCTTTGAGCTCATCTGAAGTTTTACAGGTTAGAAGGCATTTCATTAGTGAACTGAGACACATGAACTTGAGCACTAAGACATAAGCAAACTTATATGTAAATTGAGGCTTAATGAAGTGTAGTCCAAATAAAGACAGCATAAAACAAGCATTTAAATGAAAGTTAAACAACAAATGATGATTGCTTCCTACGAATGAAGGGAGTAAAGCTAAGTTCAAGTTTCTGCATTTGTTAAGTTTAGTCATATGACTATCTTTAGCCTGCCTACAAAGAAATCACTGATGATATACTGAGAAGGATAGATATACAAAATGCATTAACTTGCCATTATATGGAAATCCACATGAGAAAAAAACAAACAAACAAACAAACAAGTAAATCTACATTTGTCATTTTACAAATACATAAGCCAACCTTTCACTACCTTTTTACACAAAAACAGCTCTTGTGGTACTATAATTAATAAAGCATAATGCTACACATTTTTACATGGTCCATAACTTAAGACGCTATTAAGAATTTTGTGATATTTTAAAAAGTATTGCTTTAGTACATAATAGGACACACACACTATGTTTTCTAAGACTACCCAACAAGTGTGAAAATATACTTTACTTGTGGATGCACTACCATAATATATTTTAATAAACCATGTGTGTTTTCATTTTTACTCCTTTAAAAATGTAGAAGGCACTAGAGAAATAGAAAACCCTAAAATGCTGCAACATAAGGTACATATACTCTTTAAAGATATTCATTTATTAAAGAATACCAGAATGGTTAAATCATATTTAAAGTTAGTTTTACATATAAATAACACACTAAATATGAGTCTTAAATAAATATAACTTTATGTAAATTTCTATCAGCTTGCTAACATATATTGGTGGTATCCTGAAAATTAGTTGACAAGAGTTGTCCAGAGATATGGTTTCCATTCCCACCAGATAAAGCATTTCTACCTTCACAACTCTGGGTATATATGAGAAACATGACCCAAGAAGGAGAATTTCCAAGTGAGAAAAAATAGAGCTCTCATTCTTAATCCATACACATTTAACTGAATTCCAAATCTTTTTAGAACAATTGTTGATTCTATAATATACCAATTGTACTGTAAAAAGAATAAAAGTGAAAACTTTGCTATCAGTTCTCATTAAAAAAATAACGAAAGTAATAACAGAAATCTGACCTTGTGTAAGATGTTTGTGTGTATAATGAGTTTTTTGTTTAAAAAACCAACATTTAATGACTCACTGCTTGAAATTTTAAGCCTTATAGCCTAATGTGATCTCTTAAGTTCAATATCCACATCCATAGGAATCACACAAGCAGAGTGGTCATACTGAGTAGAATAAGACTGTATGAAGCATGCAGAAAAATGCCCTTCCCATGAACATACATGTTATTATTACTCCATCCAGTGAATATGCTCTTGATATGATGTGTTAGTTACTTTTCTATTGCTGCAGCAAAACACCATACAACTTATAGAAGGAAGGGTTTATGCTGGGCCTGTGGTTCCAAAGGGATACGTGTCCATGACCATCACAGTGGGGAAGGCAGGCATGGCAACTGGAGCAGCAAGCTGAGACCTCACATTCTGAACTACAAGCAGGAAAAAAGAGAGCAAACTGATAGTAGCACCTCTTAACATGCCCAAACAATGCCAGCAAGTATTCAATGCCCAAGACTATGGGTGACATCTCATTGAAACTACATTCCACTTCCTGGTCTCCATAGGCTCCTGGCCATATCATAATACAAAATGCATTTAGCGTAACATGCATTTAGTTCAACTTCAAAAGTCCCTATAGTCTTTCACAGTTCTCAATAGGTTAAAATTCCAAAGTCTCTTCTGAGACTCAAGGCAATTTCTTTACTGTATCATAACCAAGAAAAATAAAAAAGAAAATTACATACTTCCAATATAAAATGCCACAGAACACATATTACTGTGCCAAAAGAGAGGAGTTGGGGAATAGTGAGGAAATACTGGACCACAAAGCAAGACGAAAAATCAGCAGGGCAATTACCAATTTCTCTAGCTCCATAAACACGTCTTTATCCCTCCATATTTGCTGCATACAAAATAGATCTCATTCTCTCATCAGAACCTGGAGAGAGCTAGCAACCATGGATTCAAACCTATGAAACTGTGAACTTAAGCGATTTATTTTCTTTTTTAAAGTTGATTTTGTTAGCTCTTTTGTCAGTGACAAACACCTGACTACTTACTACAAGTATACATGCATTTCCCATGTGTTAACCTTCCATTACCGTAAAGACACCTGAAACAATACATTTCCTTAAAAAGTAGTTTATTTGATTTGGGGTTTGGAGTTTTCAGTTCGTGGTTGATTAGCCCCTTTTGCTTTTCAGACTATGAAGAGGAAGAAAATCATGATGGCATGTACATGCTAAAGTAAAATGCTGCTTTCCTTTGAGGCTAGGACACAAAGGGCAGAGAGCTAGAAAGGCATAGGACTTCAATAGCCCCTTCAAGAACATCCCCATGACCTAATTTACCCCTAGTGGACTGTATTTGATCCTACCACCATTCTATGGTAACTCGTGGTGGAAATCAAGCTTTTAAAATATGGCCATTTGAAAAGCAGTCTAGATTTCAAGTATAGCACACCACTGCAGGCATGTAAAGTGAGAAACAAAGGCTTCTATAGTAGTTTGGGACGTGAAGTTAAGCAATAGAAGTTTATAATGACACTTGTAGAAAATAGTAACATTATCAGCTAACTAGGCCTATTAAGCTAATATTTTAACCACAAGTGAATAAGATTATATACAGGACATAGATTTATCTAAAATACTCCCATTTGGCCATCATGACTAGAAAATCAGATTTTCATTGCAACAAAAACTCTTGAGTGCTTTGCTTAGAGAAGGATAATAAGTGATTGCAATCTAAATGTGTCATTCAACATCTTAAAAAGGGAATGTGCTATTATTCTAGTGATAGAAACAATGCAATTAAACACTGCTAAATGAGATGCAATTGTCTTATAACAAGAAATTAAGAAACTAACTACAGACATTACCTGTATAATTTTAGGCAAATGAGCATGGTATGTGTAATATTTACTTGTTCTATACAATTAGCCTCTTCTGCTAAATCGATTTTATTCATCAGTGAGCTGTCATTGGAAGCAAGTGAAATCTAAGGGCCTCCCACTTTCTCTTAAAATTATAGTGGCATATACTGAAGACAATGTTTAATATTATATGCAAATCTTTAAAAAATTATTGTGTAGAAATAAATTGGGTTTTCCATGTATCATTTAAGTGAGGAACAATTTTGATCAAAATAGCCTTATCACAAATAATTCACCTTTGGCAGAAGGCAGTGTTCTATTTATAGCTGGTGATAGCACATTTGAATATCAGGCAATTTTGATATGCTTCCATTCAATGCAGGATGAGTTAAAATACTCAGTAAGTCATTTCAAAGTGCTGAAGGCATCCAGATAAGGAGATATGTCTGCTAAAATGACATTTTAATTAGAACACTGAGGTAAATGTTCAAAACTATACTTGAAGACATCATGCTTTTATGTAATGGCTCCAGTTTAAAAATTTTCTTCATTATAAGACGGTTGTCATCCATGGGGAATTCAAAACCCAGTGAAGGAAACATAACACCCACATACTTACTTACACTGAATAACAGTGATAAACATATAAAATGATGACAAATGACATATTATAAACACATTTATGAACAAGTATACTTCTAAAATACACATATATGTATGAGTGTAAAGGTTTGTTGTAGACTTGTGTACATGTGCAAATATTTGTGATTTGTTGGAAAAGTGTAAGTTTCTCTTCTTAAAGGATATGTTGATATTTTATTGAGCATAAAGGGAGATATTCAAAAAGAAAAAAATAACAAAGAGGGATGTTTACCTATTTGTGTCTTAAAATGCAAAATTATAACAGATATAAATCATTGGTGGGCTACTTTCATTTTTTTCAAGTTATCTAAATTATGATTTGATTTCTTAAAAGTTCTACTTTTATAAAATGACCATATATTCATAATTTTTTAATCCATGAGTGAACAATATTTATTGAGTTATTATACAATATGCCTGGACCTGTTCTAGACATTGAGGACACCGTAATAAATCACAGGGAGTCTTTTGCCTTTTTGATTTGACGTGGAGGGAGCCTGAGAAACAATGAAGCAGGGATGAACCAGTCATACGGTGTTGAAGGTTAATAGGCACTCTGCAGAGAATTAAATGAGGTGATCTTTGAACTTCGTCAAGTGTCAGTGAACTTCCCTCTAACAACATAACAATTAAGTTGAAATGTGAATGACAGGGGCATAAGAAAAGAAACCCCAGCATTATCTAATCAAATCATCTCCTACTAGCTCTATCCATCTTTGAGTCAGCAACCTATAGGAGAGAGTGTAGGCCTACATGCATTGTCTACTGCATAGAATTAAGAATTAATATGTTCACAAGCACTCCGCCACATGTATTTCACTATGAAATTTCAGTAGTAGACAGTAGACATGACAATCAAAATTTATCAGGTACTCAGCTATGCTAGGCAAATTCTCTTTAAGTTATATTCCCAAACATGAGTAAATTAATTAATAAGATTGTAATTATGTAATTGAGTGAAAAATTCACAATTATATTTATTATATAATTACTAGTATTATTATCATTTTATTTGTAGTATCAGAGATGGAACTCAGGGCCTTATAAATATTAGCCAAACTATACATCCCGGGCCAGATAAATGATCAACTAAAATAGATTATATTTTTTTACTGTGTGTAGTGTCCTGTGTATATATATGGTGTGTGTGTGTGTGCGTGTGTGTGTGTGTGTGTGTGTGTGTGTGTGTGTGTGTGTGTGTGATGTATTCAAGTGAATGTTCAGGTATGTGAGCCCATGCACCCACATTCAGAGGTCAGGAAAAAATATTTTCCTCTCATTATTTACATTGCTTCAAGATAGCATGATACTCACTGGATTGGAAACTTCCCTTTTTGGCAGGGCTGGCCAGACAGGATGAAATTTTTACTAAAAGATAAATGCTTTTAGCAGAGTGATACATTGATCAGGTAATTTGGTAGCAGTGGTTTCTAATGCTGGGATATTCAGAGGAAAACAAACATATACTATCCATCTGTTTCATAGGCCCATCCTTCAGAGACTGGGATACATTTGGTTCCAACAGATCCTGGGTATTCACAGGACTCTACAAATTTTCCAGACAATTCACACATGCAGACACTACTGAGAACCAGAAATCTATTGCGATTCATTGGTATTGCTGATCTCAGTCCCTAGAGAATAAGTCTTAAAAATCAGGCATCGAAATCACCTAGAGGGTGAAAAGGCACACATTGCTGGGCTACCCCACCATAGATTCTTCTATAAATAATGCAGTTTTAGAAAAATCCCAAGTGATTCTGATACTGGCTTAATGCAGGGCTTCTCAGATTTAAATGCGCCTGCAGAATCTCTGGGGATCTCCTCAATATGCAGAGTCATTCTGTAAATTTGTAACTACTGCCTACAATGCTGATCCCTGATTACACTTAGAGTAGCCAGAACCTTAATTGCCTAAAGACAGCTAAACACTTTATGACTTTTTAGAAGTGGGATGATGTCAAGCAGAAGATCATCCTAATTCAGGACAGACACTCAGAACCAGGATGGGAGGGTATGAGTGGCAAGGATTCTGTTTTTAAATGCTTTATAGTAGAAGACAGATTCATTTATGGCACATATAACATTGAAGGTCAGTAGAGTGCATGGATAAGGGGATCATAGGAAAGGAAAGTATTCTATGATGTAGAATTCCATAAGTAGTAATTGGGATTAAAGAATCAAGGGCTTGGAATTATGTAGACAATGTACGTAGGCACTTATGCAATAGGATAAGGATAATATTACCCAATTTGCAGAGATGTTTTAGTTCCTAGTACTTAACCTGACACAGTCAACATCCACATATTACAAAGTATGTTTTTTTTATGTGTACAGGTGTTTTGCCTGCATATATTCCCATATAAAATGTATGTGGCGCCGGGCGGTGGTGGCGCACGCCTTTAATCCCAGCACTCGGGAGGCAGAGGCAGGCGGATCTCTGTGAGTTCGAGGCCAGCCTGGTCTACAGCGCGAGATCCAGGAAAGGCGCAAAGCTACACAGAGAAACCCTGTCTCGAAAAACCAAAAAAAAAAAAAAAAAAAATGTATGTGGCTATTGAGGCTAGCAGAAGAAGACATTGAATCCCCAGGAACTGTAGTAAAACTGTACCAGGCTTTTTCTTTAGGGCCAGCAACCAGCTCCTAAATCATGACACAAAGACTTATTAGTTTTGAATGCTTGGCCTTAGCTTAGCTTTTTTCTAGCTAGCCCTTTTAACTTAAATTAGCCTGTTTTTCTTTATCTCCCTTTTGCCCCAGGGTTTATTCCCTTTCTTACTTGTGTATATCTTACTTTTACTTGCTTCTCAATGTCTGGCTGGCTAGTGGCCTCCTGGCTTCTTGCCCCAGAAGTGTCTCTTCTTCTCTGCTCTTTCTTCTCCCTTCTTCTTGAGCCTACATTTCTCCTCCTATTTATTCTCTCTCCCTGCCAGCCCCACCTATCCCTCTCCTGCCTAGCTGTTGGCTGTTCAGCTTTTTATTAGACCAATCAGGTGCCTAAGGCAGGCACTGTGAAACAAATGCAACACATCTTTACATAAACAAATGCAGCACAAACAAAAGTCAACACCTTTACACACTTCAATATTCTACAACATAAACAAACGCAACTCATCTTTGCCTAGTTGAAATAATATTCCATAACATAAAAGGCAATAACATAAAAGGCAATTTGCCATGTGCCTTCTGAGAATTGAACCCAGGTCCCTTGGAAGAGCAGGAAGTGCTCTAAACTGCTGAGCCATCTCTGCAGCCCTAGGTAGTACTCTTCACTCACTGCGTCTTAATTACTCTTCACTCTCTTGCAAACACCGTTTCATATATTTTGTCAGTTGCATCATTAACTTTCTATTCACTTGGATATAATGAAACCAAAGTATAGTCAAAGGAATATTTTTCTTTACATTCATGATGCATATTAAAATGTTTACTCTCCTAAGATGAAATACATCTGCAGACCACTTTCAAGACTTGCCTAAAATATATTTAAAATTGAGTTAGAACTATATTTCAGAAAACATCTTTTGATCAATTTTATATAATGTAATATTCTCATACAATAAAATATATTCTAACAGCTGTTTGCCAATATTAAAGTAATTCCAAAATACATTTTCATTGACAATAACATGACCAGAAATGGTTCTTTCATTGTTAAATAATCCTTCTGTGATATACATGTATCTATTTTTGAAAATAATCATTTAGTTTTGAGACAAAGGATTATCTTACCTAATGTTCATTCACCATTTTTCACTCCACCCTTCAGTCCCTCAATCAGACAGAGTTTAATTTTCAATTTGCTTTTCTTTTTATTTTGTCTTCCTGATTAAAAGAGAAGTGCTGTGAGAATAGTGTCCCTATCTGGGGTATGTTTTGTTGTATTTCTGCATCTGGATGTTCACATTCTCCTTTTCTTCTGCCTCCTGGCTCATTTTTCACTTTCTTTAAGTCCTTAAACAGATGTGAATATGTTTCTGGAACATCATATCTAGGATAACAATGCCCAGTTCTCCTCCCTGATACCTTTCACCCTATTATTGTTTCTTCATTATACTTTATTGCACATATCATGATATATTTATGTGAATAGATACAGTGTACCTACCCTCCTCTAGGAAAAAGAGGATCTATTGGGAGAAGCATGTTTTTCTTTTAACCCAGACCCTTAATGTAGTAGAATTCTTTACAAAGTAGTTGCTTAGTATGTATTTTACAATAGATTAATATAGTATTCTAAACTAGAGAAAGTATTACATGGTTATATTTTTACATAGTAATAAATATAATTTATTTTTCCAATTTTTACCTGTAATATCACATTTAAAGTTTTAATAGAATACATTTTGATCATATTCTTTTCTTTAACCTCCTTCACCTCCTCCCATATCGTCTCCATTCCTCCCTACCCACTCAGCTTCATGTTCATTCTCTCACTTTAAAAAATCCCCAGACAAATAAAACAAAAGAACACAAAAAGCATAGAGTCTGATCTGTGTTGAACAAATACTCCTACATATAAAGCCCATACTGGAGTACAGTTGATATACTCAGTGTTATCCCATAGAAGAAAATTGATTTCCTCTCTCCCAGCAGTTATCAATTATGAGTTGCTTCATTCCCCTTTTCCATGCTGAGAATTTTGTCTGTCTTGAACTTGCATAGGTTGGGTGCATGCTGTCACTGTCACTCTAAGTTCATCTATGCATCAGCTACACTGTTTCTGGAAAACGATATTTTCTTGACATTATCCATCATCTCTGGCTCTTATAATGTTTCACTTTCCTTTGCCCCTGAGCCTCAAGAAGCAGGCTATTATAAAAACATATAATTTAGTGGTGAGTTATCCAAAATCTCTCACTGTCTATACATTGTTCATTTGTGGGTCTCTATGATAATTACCATTGTACTACAAGAAACTTCCTTGAGGAGGGTTTAGTGATGTGCTGATCTATGGATATAGTAATATGTCATTAGGAGTCATTTACTGCTATGTTCATCTAGCAGAATAATAGTAGGAGGCTTTCCCCTAAGACCCATGACCTAGCTAAGCTTGGGTTCTTGGTCTCATTGACAGTGTTGAGACAGATTTGATTTCAAGAATCAGGATTTACATCCAATAAAAAGGTTAGGTGATTATCAGTTTTATCAGATTTATTGCTCAAAATGAGTATAATTTATGTATTATAGAGGAGGCATATGTGTTTCTAATTACTTGATTTTAGTATGTGGGTCTTATATAAAGTTTTATTTTTATTTGTGAATATATCTTGCAGGCAGGTCACTATTTGTAACTTTCAAGGTGTATAACTGCGTGAGATTGATGATTATTTTTCTCCTTTATTTCTCCTTAGTATTAGGATGAGTGAAGTTAATTTCCATTCTATAACTATTTTTGGTACTGAACAAAGTATTACAACTCCAAAGAACAACATTTTCCTACAAAATAGCATGCAAGAATATTGGAATACAAGTCAAATGTGATAGTATATGTAAGACACTGGAATATTTTTCATAATGACTACCTTCATACTGTAATTTCTGTGATAGTGCTATCAATTTCTTTAAGTTCACTGAAGCCTTTGTATTGTAATTTAATGTAAATACTCCCCACTGAGTTCAAGAGACTTTCTACAATTTTTGTAAAGAGATTTCTGACTCTAAACATATGTGATTCCACACTATGTTAGTACAGAATGAGGTGATTTCAATTACACTGGCTGAAATAACTCTGGAAGTTGTATTATGCTGAAAAATATAGTTTTATTCCACTTGAATATCCCACATTATTCCATTGTCTTTTTAAACATGTCAGAAGGAAACATGATAAAATGAAGGGTTTTCAGTAAAGTTGAATAAGGAGAACTGAGCATTTAAGTTTGGCATTGGATAAAAACTGGCTTTTTGAAGATGGAGTAAGAGTAGCTTTCTTATATACATGCAGGTATCTAATATTATTTGTTCAATACATGGGCTCTTTGAACAGCCAATTAGATGATTATCAGTGTTATCAGATTTATTGCTCAAAATGAGTATAACTTATGTATTATAGAGGAGACATATGTGTTTCTAATTACTTGATTTTAGTATATGGGTCTTATATAAAGTTTTATTTTTGTTTGTGTACAAAAGTAAAAATGTATCATGAACAGAAAGTGGAACTGGGTAAATGTCTGAAAATAAGGAACTATGTTATAGCCCTGTTGTAATCAATAATGCCCAGGGATCATGAAAGATTCTTGTGAAAGTTATTCTAATACATATTTGCAATATTTGTGATACTGAGTATTCTTTTGTTCCTTTAAAAGACAGTACGTGCTAAAGGCTGGGGCTGACAATTTAGTAGTAGAAAAGCAAACGACAAACAACAAATAAACTACTGGCCCTAGATGTTGCCACCTAAGGAAAATTACAGAATAAAGAAATAAAGTACTTAATTATATAAAATATCAAGCAGATTGAAGCAAAATAATTTAGACAGAATTAGATAGGTAGTGAATTAACAGTGTGAGGAAAGGAAACTGTCATAGGCAAAGTCATCAGGAAAAGTCCTGCCCACATGGCAATGCTTAAGAACGCTCATACAGGGAGCCAGCAACAAGTACATGATGACCTTCCAACACTAGAATAGTTCAGATAGAGAGAAGAGCAAGTACAAAATTAACTAGGCAACTAGAAAAGAAAGTCAATTATTGTGCCTGGAGAGAAGGACCTGGGAGAGGAGTTAAAGACTGTGCAGTAAGAGTGGCAAGGTTTAGGACCAGTGAAAGGAGAGGGACTGAGAGTTTGTAGTCTACAAGACCATAGTAAAGAGTATGTGTTTACTTTTAGTGAGATGGGAAGCTTATTCAGAGGTTACTAAGCAGAGACCAAGGATGATTTACCTTGTATTGTAAAACAAAGCTGGTCAGTAGGTAGAAAATAGACTCCAGGAGGGTTTAAGCATGGAGAGAGGAAAAGAATGAACAAATAGAGCCATCTAAGCAGAGGACAACAGGAGAATGAAGGTGGTGAATGGTGGTAGGCTTTCAGATTGTCTTTGAAAATGGAGTTGAAAGGATTGGCAGTTGTGTTTGTTCCTTGGAGGAGTGAGGAAGAGTGAAAGTGAAGGATGAATCTAAGGATTTGGGAAAACAAAACAAAAACACTAGTGTTATGGAGATGCCAGAGTTTAACACCTAACTTGGAAAAGTCTGCAGAAAGAGCAGGTGTAGCTTGAGTTTTCCTGCCTGGTCCACAGTCAGGACAAATCTCTCTCACCTGCCAGTCCCACAGCCCTCAGACCTAACCAAATAAACACAGAGACTTATATTGGTTATAAACTGTATGGCCATGGCAGGCTTCTTGCTAACTGTTCTTACAGCTTAAATTAATCCATTTCTATTAATCTATACCTTGCCACGTGGCTTGTGGCTTACCGGTACTTTACATCTTCCTTGTCCTGATGGCGGCTGGCAGTGTCTCTCTGACTCAGCCTTCCACTTCCCAGCTTTATTCTCCTCCTTGTCCCGCCTACACTTCCTGCCTAGCAAATGGCCAATCAGTGTTTTATTTATTGACTAATCAGCAACACATTTGACATACAGACCATCCCACAGCAAGCAGGTTTAATGTTTGGCACAATTAAACCTGAGTGTCTTTATGGTGACTATTAGGGCTAATCTTGAGTATCATCTTGATGGGATTTGGAATCACCATGAGAATTTTCCTAACTTGTCTATTAAGGATTATTTAGATGATATTAATTGATGTGGAAAGACTCACTCCAAATACATGCATTAGATTTCCGTGGACTTGGGTCCTGGGGTACCCATTCATTACTCCCTGCATCTTGACTGTGGACACAATATGGACAGCCACCCACTCCTGCAATGATGTACCTTCCAACTGTGACCTAAAGGAAACACTTTGTTACTTCAAATTCTCTTGTCAAGTACTTTGTTGCTTTAATTAAACAAGTAGTGAATACAAAGAATAGTAAAGCTTTTAATACTTTTATACATCTTGTAAATATCAATTCAACTTTCTAAACTTTAGATATCTCACACTGGGGACATAGTTCAAAGAATGCTTGCCTAGAATGTGCAAGGTCAGAAGTACCATGCCCAGCACTGCCAAGATATGCATATGTCTAAACGCTGGTGAGAATTCTCACATTATTTTTTGACTGCTTGCATTTTCCTATAAATGACATGTTTGTCATTTATTCTTTTGATTTCTTGGATGTCTTTTTTTGGATAGGAAATATTTTTCTGTTAAATTAAATTCTCACTTTGCCATCTATATTTAAATTTTGTTCATAGTTCCTTCTTTTGTACAGGTTTCAATGTGCTAAGCAAACACTGCATGGTGGCTTTGGTTCAACTGTCTGGGCTTATTTAACAGTTGTACCCCTTACTAACTTATTAGCCCTGGATGCATAACATAACTTCACTTAATTTATGTGTGAGGAGAACCATACTTCACTTACTGTGTTTTGGGTTTTGTAGTAATGTATATAGAGCACATAGAAAAGTGACTGGCATATAGGTACATTAATGGTGTATTAGCTATTACTGTTGTTTTAGTTATTTAAAATCTAGTCAGACCAAGAGTGCCTCACACAATGAGGCAATAAATGCTATTTGACACATTAATACTTGAAAGATAGAGTGTGCTTATGTAGATACAGAGTTGAGGGGAAGAAATGTAAGTATTTCATATCAAACTTCTAATTACTCCTAAAACATTAGTATTCCCTATTGGTATTCAGTGAATTTTTTTCTTTATAAAGAAGACCCTCTGTTGTAGGAATGAAAATAATAACAATACTTGGAGGAGATTTTTGTGGTAACATTAAGAATAATTTTTAGCCGGGCAGTGATGGCGCACGCCTTTAATCCCAGCACTCGGGAGGCAGAGCCAGGCGGATCGCTGTGAGTTCGAGGCCAGCCTGGGCTACCAAGTGAGTTCCAGGAAAGGCGCAAAGCTACACAGAGAAACCCTGTCTCGAAAAACCAAAAAAAAAAAAAAAAGAATAATTTTTAGACTAAAAATACCTAGGTAGCTTCTGCTATGACAGACACTACAGAAAGCATAATTCAAATTGTGCTGCATCTATTTACCACAGAACATTTTAGGAAATCATCCTCATTTTCTCATGAACTCAGCTTTACTGAAATATAGCTAATCTATTGATAAAGGAGGTAGACAGATTATATTATGGGCTAGTTAATAAACTGTAAGGAAAGTAAGTGAATAATTACAATGTATCTAGAAAATATGTAGCTCATATAAATGAGAGTTATTATCATAATAATTGGTTTGCTTTACTGAACAAGTTGTTTTAATTTCTGAAGTATAACAGATTCAGAGATAAGTTGAGTGATACAGTTTAATACAGCTCTTATACTATCATAAGTTTCTTGGAAGTTAATGAATTGCAAAACCAGCTAATGTAAAACATTGAAGTATTTTGTATAATTGATGTTTTGGGGTTTATTCATTTTCAATATGATGAAACATTTTTATTTTCAAATTATTGGCTCAATAATTTAATGATTATTAACTGCTGTAACCAGCTGTACTTAATAACCTAATAGATCTTACAGAAAACAGATAGAAAACATTTTTCTACACTGTATGTCACAATAATGCAACTTGTCAAGTGTGTTAATGGAGCCATACATTCATAACGACATAGAGAACATGAATAAGGTTACTTTGTAAAAGATAAGTGATGGTATAGAGAAAATGGTATGATCTCTACTCACTACTTTCAGCATACATATTACTTATATTTTAATTGAGTCAGATTATAATTCTATATGATTGCTAATCACATGGATATTTTGTTTCTTATTACACTGAGTAACATCAGAACCATGAAGTCATAGAGATGGGTAAATCTTAGTTTCCTAGACATCAGGCAATTGAATGGTTAATCCCTATATATCAGATAATTGGTATTAACTTTTACGTTTTGGTTACTCTCTCTGCTTGCTTCATTGTATAAGTTTCAATTGCCCTCATGAGTCCAAAAGCATTTAAATATTTGAGTATATTTTCCTAGCATCACAGCAAGTGCAAAATGAACAATTCTTGAAATTTATTTTTAATTCTTATTAATTGTAATAAAAGTAATATACAGTCATATTGTTTCAATAGAAAAACTCAGCAATGTGTAGGCATCTATCATCAGATTATGTTGAAAAACAGAAGAAACTATTTATGTACGGCGGCAACACTTCAGAATGTGTGATGAATTATTACAGGAAACGTGACTAGCGGTAGGGACATAACACATCTGAAGCAGAAATAACCATTGTGTCTTTCTCATCCTGTTAATTGAAAGACCAAATGGAAACTACACCCATATGTTGTAAGAACTCATATAAAACTTGCTTCAAAATGCACATTTTGAAATACTGTCAACATTTTAATAAAAACAATATGTGATATTTTATGATTTAAATGTTCCATTTCAGGGATAATATTAATAGTATTAAATTCATTGGTGCTTTCCTATCATATCTAAACAGGAGGATTATAGTAAAAAATATTTTTTTCATGCCTTATCTGTAGGCTCACAGGGAGACTATGGTAAACCTAATTGAATTCACATTGAAGTCAGAGAAAAGTGGTGTTGTGGTGAAATTTTCATTAAAACAATTACTCATATCATTATATACTAATTCACATATACATGCTAAAATGCAGGGGTACCTCATGTTATAAAATATATATTAACTGTATTTGTGTACTAGTGATTATCCTACATACTTGAGTAAAGTAGGTGTTCAGAGTAAGTCTTGATGACAAATCAATGCCCAAATTCAATTAAATTGCAATATTCTTACAGTATAGTTTGAATACATTCCAATCCAACAAAATAAACAATTAAAAGCAAAAGTGAAGGCAACTTTTTGCAGATAAATTAAGAAATGTAAGAATATATGCTGTGGGATGTTCTGTATGGCAAATATGTTAATAAATAAAACACTAATTGGCCAGTAGCCAGACAGGAAGTATAGGCGGGACTAACAGAGAGGAGAATTAAAGGGACAGGAATGGAAGGAGGAGAGTGCCTGCAGCCACCACCAGGACAAGGAAGATGTAAGGTACTAGTAAGCCACAAGCCACGTGGCAAAGTATAGATTAATAGAAATGGGCTGAATATAAGAGTAAGAGATAGACAATGATAGGCCTGAGCTAATGGCCAAGCAGTTTAAATAATATAAGCATCTGTATGTTTATTTTATAAGTGGGTCAAGGGACTGCTGGGGCTTGGCAGGACCTGGAGAAAAAACTCCAGCTACAAATGGCACCCAACGTGTTTGCAAGAGTATTCACCTAAAACCTGAGTAAAAGGATTCTAAAACGGAGCTAAAAACAGTTCCTAGTTGTCTCTTTCAAGTTAGCAGCAGCTTGCTTGTTTGAGCTACTATCTACTATGATGGGTTCCTGGTGTGCACACTGGACCTGCAGAATGGCGGGAATGAGGCCTCTGCAAGTGGCGCATTATACTGCCTGGTGGATTTAGCCTTTGCTAGTACAAAACAAAAAGAGGTTTCTGGGCTACACACTGCTTTGATAGAAGCATAGACCCACTATTGCTGAGAGTTGATGGCTCCCAGAGCTGGCAGAAAACGTACCACAGCCATGTTGGGAAGCTGAACTGGGCGGGGCCAGCAGCCACAGTGCTATTTCAGTCTTAGAAGGCTGCAGTTTAAAGCAATAGGTTCACAATAAGACTGATTCAGATGGAATAGTTTACAATGTGTGTAAAAATGTACATAGGCATGAAAGAGAGAGAAAAAGGAATACATACAGTTATATAAACAAATAGATAGTTTTTAAAAATAAAGTCTTTAAAGAAACACAAAAGTAATAAGCCACGTAAAGATGGCTATCACACAGAGAATCTGGATTATGTTGTCTTTGATATTTGTAACTAGAAAAACATTTGATTGTAAAAGCTGTTGAGTTATGCCAAAATGTATACTTTAAAGGTACTTTGACTTCAAAATTTGGATGTAAGGATATGTTGCTTTGGAAAGGAGGCTCTGCTTTTGTTTCCACAGAAAGCCAGAGGCTATGGATTTGTTCCAGATTAAGATACATCAGGTTTGACCAGCCAAGACCCCCTGAATGGTCTCCAATGACACCATGGCCCAGATGATCCAACATCCAAAACAGTTTCAAGACAACTGGCTCAGACGATACACCCTCATGGATTACTCCATATTCCAAAAATTTTCTTTGTGTCCCCATAAGATACAGTGCCCCCCTCCAGCAGGAAGTAGTAAGAGAAGCTACGCCCAAATTCCCAAACATACCAAGTTGGCTTTGGAGATGGAATTGGCTCACTCCCCCTCTAAACCCAGGCATATTGCTAAAATAAAAGGTTAAGAGATTCTTATGTCCCAAATCAGAAGAGCCCTCTGGTGCGGGACAGAGAAAAAACAATATTTTTATTTAAAATAGGTTAATTATAAATGCGATCTCTTTCTAAAAAAGAAAAGGGGATATGATATAGATATATATGATATAGAGATGATAGGATAAAAGGGTACATTAATGAACCTACTTTTAAAGAGCAACAATTTATTTAAAATGTTTTAAATTGGTATAGATTTTAGTTTATGTTTAAAATGTTTTACATTGGTATAAATTTTAGTTTATTGATACAAACTTAAAGTTGATTTTGTTATACTGTGTGTATATTTCTACTCTTGTTTAAGGTGTTATGTTTGTACAGCTCATTTAAAATTGTAATGGATAATTAAAAATAAATTAATAATTAGTCATCTATGATAATCGTACTTGTAGCCATGTTAGTTAAGTCTTTCAGGTATACCTAGATAAATTTCAGATAGATAGGTAATCTTCAAATACTTCAAAGACCTACAGAATATGGCATTTAAAATATTTTAAAAATTTAGACTTTCTGGACAGTAAGACATGTCTGCTCCTGGCAGCACCGATTTACTTCAGAGAGGAGAATGGGCATCAAAGACACTGCATATGGAGTTTATCTTCACCTTGGCAAAAATAGCCATTTGGACAAGAAACTGTTCTTGCCTGGACTGCTTGATCAACTGGACATGCAGGACCCATGGAAAGGTGACCACTGAACTTTGCTTGGCAAAATGGTCCTTCAGGTTCCTGCTTTACAGAGGAAACTGCCAGACATTCTACAGGACACAGAGAAAAATGACTGAGAGACTCTAGCCCTGTGGGCTGAAGACAGATGCCTCAACTTTACAAGAGAACTTTGGATGACTGTCCAGGCTGCCAGTTGTCTCTGTCTACCCTGCAAGTCTCCCGAAAGTTGCTTACATCCTTCTCCCATTTCTTAGATAATATTATATCCTTCTGAGGTCTTTGATGTAGTTGAAGCTAGATAATTATAATTTTCCTTAGTTATGATAAAAGATAAGTTAGATATGAAACCTTAGACTCACAAATATAAGATAGATAGGAAATCTTCTTTAATTTTGCCAAATAAACTAGTTATTATAAATAGAATAGATATTATAACTGTAATTCTTCCTTGATAATTGTTTTGTTATCTGTAATTTTACTATGTAAAAGTTAAAACCTTTCTTTTTTTAAAAAAAAAGAAAAGGGGAAGTGCTGTGGGATGTTCTGTATGGCAAATATGTTAATAAATAAAACACTGATTGGCCAGTAGCCAGACAGGAAGTATAGGCGGGACTAACAGAGAGGAGAATTAAGAGAACAGGAAGGGAAGGAGGAGACTGCCTGCACCCACCACCAGGACAAGGAAGATGTATTGTACCAGTAAGCCACGAGCCACGTGGCAAAGTATAGATTAATAGAAATGGGCTGAATATAAGAGTAAGAGCTAGACAATGGTGAGCTAATGGCCAAGCAGTTTAAATAATATAAGCATCTGTATGTTTATTTTATAAGTGGGCTAAGGAACTGCTGGGGCTTGGCGGAACCCGGAGAGAAAAATCCAGCTACAAATATATTGTTGAATTAATATTCATCCATCAAATTTGTATTGATTCATATGTGCTACCAATCCCTAAGGAATTGAAAGTGATCCAATTTTTTTTTATGAAACATATTGCAGGGTTAAACATATCATTCAAAGTTGTAGATACATTTTTATATTCCTAATATTCTCCCTCCTCTTCCTTGTCTTTCTCTTCTTCCTTTTCTAGATGTCATTTGTTTATTGCTTCCCACAAAAGGCACAGTTTTAATTCATATAATTCTTAGACTAATCCTATGAATTATTTAAATAGTTTACTCTGTGATTCTCACATTAACACTTAGAATTTCAACTAATGCATTTTTTGAGGCTATTGTGCTTCTAGGTACAAATTTCACTCTTGCTTTCTGTTTTGGATACTTAATAGTATGTGTCTCTGAGAAAGTGAATTCATATACATACCTGAGCCATGATACATTTTCAAGATTCTGAGAATTGAAATAATAGGTATGGTTCTGTCCGTTGTTATTGAAAATTACCTTGTATATAGCATCATCATCAGTTCATATTATACATTTCTAACAAAGATCTATTTCATCAACATTTTTATGTTGGGAATACTTTACCTAATGCAAAATGTATCTTTTGCAAACCTTTCCTTGAGGAAAAGATGTAGTCAAGTAAAAGGATTTCAAGGCACACACACTATTTGAAGGAGTGAGTTTTTGAAGTGTCAGGACAAGTATCTATGTTTAGAGAATACTCAAATAGCTTGATTTGTCAAAATCATAACATTTGAGCAATGTTTGGATTTAGGAACTACTGAATTTCTATTGCATGCTAAAGTGAAGTGCATGTCAAAATGAGAAATAAGCTACTCAGGCATTAGTAGAAAAAAAGACAGGAAAAGTTATATAATCAGTGTGAAATTATGAAGCATACAAGTGAAATATGTGATCACATTACATGGTATGTTAATAATCCAACTGACACAGAATGTGCATGCCATAATGCCTGATAATGAACAAAAATAAGCCAGGTTAAATGGCTTATACCTATGTGTATATAGGATAAAGAGTGGTTAAGCTTTAGAAAGAGAATATATAATTGATATTTGGAAGATGGGAAGGTAACGGTTCATTTATCAACACACCAAAGTGCTGGAATATGAATGTGACTTAAAGAGTGTGCTAGTTGTTATATATTGAGTTATGTGCCATCTCACTCACACATATATGCTCATATCTTGGCTATTAGTACCTCAATATGTGGCCTTATTTGTAGATAAGGTGATTACAGATATCATTAACTAAGATGAGGTCACAATGGAGTAAGGTGGACCCTAAATCAAAGTGATCTGTTTTTAAAAAGGAGGAAATTTGAGAAATGAGATGCAGGTTTGTGGGAGGTTGGAAGGAATTGGGGGAGCTGATGGAGGGGAAACCATGATCAGAATATATTGTATTTATTTGAAAATTTTTTTTTTAAAGAAAACAATGTGAAGAAACACAGGAAGCCAAAGAGACAGTCCTGGGACATATTAATCCCTCTTGGCTTTCAAAAAAACTGGGTTTATTGATTTCAGACTCATAGTCTTTGGAACTATGAAAAAAATGATGCTTATATACAAAGCTATTCAGCTTGTGGTATTTTGTTATGGTAGGCTCAGAAAACTTACATTTTCATTTTTATTTTTGATTCGGTGGGACTGTGTGTGTATGAAAATGAGCATGTATGTGTGTATGTGTGTATGTATTTGTCTGCCTATGAATATGTCTCTCTGGTGGAGGGTTTTTAATATAATCAGAGCTATGCTTTGAATATAGAAGGCCAAAATCTAAAGAACATTTGAGAGGACATTCAATATTCAAGGTACTATATAGGTATCATTTAGTATGACTAAATAACTGATGAAAAAGTTAAGTGTGTGAGCCAAAACTATTAATTCTTTTTTATGACCATGCCAGCAAATCATTTACCACGAACATAGAATCCTGGTGGGGAGGGCAGGAAACAAAACTCTAACTTAAATAGATCATAAGCTATCTGTCAATAAATGACTGCTTGGAGACATGTGAGAAAGAGGTATGATTTGTAGCAAGATGCTGATGAAATAACTGCAACAGAAAGAGTTGTTCTCTTTCTCGTGACTAAATTAGCAGTGGAGAGAATCCTACATGGTTGGTTTTTTTTGTTTGTTTGTTTTGTTTTTTTGAGAACTAAGCACTAAACCTGCTTGGCAAACAGCATTTTCCAACTACTCTGTTCTACGCATGAACATGAACTTGGATGATACCACAGTTTGACAAATAAAATGAATATTAGCTGCAATAAACTGAACAACAATATTAAAAATAAAGAAACAACATTTTTTTCACTGGAAATTATCTTTAGATGAAAGCATTCTAGGTTCTCATTAGAGTATAACAAACATCAAACAAGCTGTGATTAATAGAAAGTGTTTTGGTGCTTACTGATTTTTGCAGAGGACCAGAATTTCATTCCCAGAAACTACATAGGTAGCACACAACTTCCTGTTAATCTAGTCCCAGGGTGCGTGCATGCATGCACACAGGAGCATGCAGGTACACACAATTAAAAAGTACCAAAGGAATGTGATTTGTGATTTGATTATCATAGGCTACTAGAAAGTGGATATCCTAAGATATTTAAATAATACAAAACAGAATATATTTTGGCTGTGACATCATTGGTAGTTGCACTGTGTTATACCTGGCATTGCACTGTATTTTTTGAATGGAGTTTGGAAACTGCCACTCATTCAGAGATGTATTGTGCTTCAGAGGCAATTGTATTTAGGATGGAAATGTTAAAAAAGGTGCTCCTGGGGAATCGAAAGGAAGTAATAAAATAAATCTTTAAAAATGACTTCTATGGTAGCTGCACACAAACTTCCAGCTTTATGCCAGCAAATAAAATTCTATCTAGAAAATGTGTCCCGACCACAGATACCCTGCACACACACACACACACACACACACACACACACACACACACACACACACACACACACAAGACAGACACATGGACACACGCATATACACACACCAACAAGGAGGAAAGAGAGAACGTGCGTGTTCTTGATTTTTAAAATATGGGTGGTGCACTGACCTGTAAACCTCAACCTCATGAGCACTGACCAGTTCTCTTAGTTCACTGGGCAAAATCAGATTGATGGTACAGTACATTGTATGGTTTATTAAACAAACAAGTTTGTCATGTTACTAAACTGCCAAGGTGCACTATCACATTGCTAAGCAGTACAGAACCTGAAATGCTCCATATTTTCTAGTATGTCAGGATTCAGTAAGGATTTTTGAGGATTCATGCAGACAGACAGAAAGAGAAAATTTGGCACAAGATTCAAGTGGAAAATAGAACCTTTCTCTCCAACCATGGGGGCATAGCTGAGAAATACAAAATATTGGTGGCAGATGGCATCTTTTTAGATTAGCTTTCTCTTCCTTTTTTCCAAATTCTCTTTGTCCTTTTTGAAGGAGAGGGCAATGCTATATGGCTTACAAAGATGTTGCTCTTTAGGGGTACCCAGTGGCCAAGAGAAGTGATTTTGTACAACCTTTCTGGGAATCCCTGATGGAAGCTTAAGAGAGTCTTTCTAAGCTGAACACTTCTTGAAAAGAATGCCATATGAGGGGGAAAGTTATTTGAAACATTGGAACTTAGTTAAATGATTCTTGGGCATGAGGGGAACCACAAATGTGCTCATCTTCATCAAGTATTCCAGCTATGAAATAACCTATTATTAATTCTGATTCTAAAAGTCACCCTGTGATTAATTGACTTCAGCTCAACAGACACCACTTTCATAGTGTCTGCAAAGCAGACCAGACAACAGAAAATGAAGTAAAGGTCACTGTGATGAGCTGAGATAGCAAATACAGAAGTAAAAGAAATGTTGCCCTGACGCCTGTGAGGACTGTTTTCCATGAAATGTACAGTAATCAGCATTACACCTTTAGTAGCAGACTATATAGGGGAAAATTAATAGTTCAGATTTCTCAAGGCATCTTACCAAACAAACATAGCTGTAATACTTGAATAGATTTGCTTGCGTTTCCCTTCACTTCTGTGCTAATATATTCATTTTCCTGCTTTGAAGAATAAAATAATACTTCCCATTAGAGGTAAGTAGTTTATCTTAAAATATATTTGCTTTATAAACACAAAATTTGATTTTTATAATAATCAGCCAAGGTAAGATTTTGAAAGTTTGAACCAAATGTAGATAAAATTAGTAAATGTTATAAAACAAAAGAAAGAAGAATTGAGCTGCTGACAGCGCTCATGTCTCATTCCCAACATTCTCCACAGGACATTGTACTAAATCATCCTTTTCATTATGGAGGGCGAAAGAATGACTTTATCAGAGTTCTAGGCCTGACTCTTCAAATATTTTATTGTTTAGATACAAAATTCATTTTGCAAATTTAGCTTATTTATATGGACAATGAAATGCCTAACATGCATAAAACAGAGGTGTCATCCAGGGAATATGAAACATATTTTCTTCCCAGAACAACATGACCCAAGTGAAAATCCTTAGAAAAGCTGACCTTCCTCTCATTCTTGGAAAAACAGGAAGGAGGAAACTGTTAATAGCCAGCCAGGAAACCACGCTAGGAAGGAAGTAGCTGCATGGCAGAAATAGAAAATGAGTCAAAGTGGTCTACCTTAGAATATGACTTAGGGCTTAGGCATTTATTCAGCTCAAGTACCTTTAGTTTTCCTCTAACATTTCCTTTTACCTGATCATAAACAACAAGAATACATTTTGGTCAAAGGTTTAGAGTTCAGAAAAAAAAACAATAAAAATATTGCCTATCATCTCTCCATCCAAATTCAATGATATTGTGAACAATGATCATCAGTGTATCTGAGGGTGCTCAGGCTCTTCTGGACTTTTTTATAAGAAGCTCACTTAAGCTTCAAAACAACAAAATGGGATGTGTAAAACAATCTTCGCTTCATTTTACAGCTAAGAAAAATACCCACGAGGTCTTCAAGCTTATGTACTTGAAAACAAGCACAGTGGAGGTACATCTCTGCATCTCCAGCTACTCAAGTGGCAGGGAGGATTAAACATTTTATGATAGCCTGAGCATACTAGTGGGAAGCTGTATGAAAATGGAATGTTAAGTGTCAGGGATGTAATATAGTAGCAGTGTTTGCTTAGCATGATCTAGACCCTAGAATCCGATAAAAACATAGCTAAAGTGATATTTCCACATTTGTATTTTGTATATTCTTTTAAATTTATGTCATAATAATTTACCGTACTATAAAAGTGTTCAAAGCTCACTAAAAATGTCTTCCTTTTCTAATCAATGCTTTAGGCAATTAAAAGGAGAAGTAGTCTTTCATAGAGATAGTACCTTAAATGGTTATCCAGTCTAAAGTGTTCTGTCCTAAAAATACACATACAAGCAACATTAAAGAGACTCAATGGCGTACATTTGTATATTTATTAAAATTATATATATATATATATGTATATTATATATGTAGCTATGAAGAATAAAAACAATGAATTTGAAAGGGAGCAGTGGTGAGGATATGTGATGGAAGGGATTTGAGGGAAAGGAGGGAGCAAATTATGTAATTATGTTTGAATTAAAAATGTTCTTTGAAAAATATAAGAAAATTTTTTGTTTTAAATTCTGATAACTAATGAATGCCATGCCACCTATGTCTTCAGATGACTTCACCAGCAAACCTCTTACCAATGGCAAAGGCAGAGTAAACATTTTGTTGATATCAAAGCAATTTTTTTTCTAAGTACAGTCTATTTTCGATAAATCTAAAGTTGTCAATTGAAGAACCTCTTGTGTGGGTTGTTTATTTGTTGTAGGAGTCATTAATTCATTTTGCAACAATTTTTACATATTCATGACATGTTCACATGTGACAATGTCTCTCACTACACAGAGTTCAAAATCTGGTCAGATGTGGGGAATAAGAAATTAAACAAGTAAGCACTTAGGGTAATGTTTGACTTGAAGCATACATTCTTGGCAAGGGATTTTTTTTCAAGCTTGAAAATACAAAAGAATCACATGGAAGCTTTCTAAAACACAAATAGTGGGCTCACTCCATGGTCTGAGTTGGGGCTGTAGTGGGTAGCCATTCCAGCTTTGATCTGGAAGTTCCAACCCCCATTGAGACTTCGGCAACTGTCACGCCTACAAGGCGGGGCGAAAGGAGGCGCCTGGGGACCCGAGATCTGGATTGGCGGGCTCTCTCTCTGTTGCGGGACCCTGGACTGGAGAGGTGTACCAAGCAGAGCTCCAGAGAACACCGCTGGACTGCGATACACCTTCCCCAGACTCCGCGACCTACCTATCCCTTAATTTGTAAGTTACGCCATTAAATAAATCTCCTTTTAACTACGTGGAGTGGCCTTAATAATTTCACCAATATGGGGCCTCTGAATTTTCATCCCTAATATGTTTCCAGGTAATACTGAGGCTGAGGTTCCATGGACAACACATAGAGAACTACTGTGCTAGGTATAAGCAATGTTTTTCTTGCTCTTATGGTCTACATATGCACAGATTGAACATCAATAACTTCTTTGATTGCCTCCCAGTAGAGTGAATGAGAAGAGGAGGTTGGAAAATGGAAGCAATGATAAAATGGGATTGTATTTTGCTGTAACCACATTGTAAGTCTAAAGGGATGGGTTATCATTATAAAAATAAGAGTACATTCATCACCCGTTGGTGCTAAAGCTGTCAAATAAACTCACTGATGGGATCAGAAAGGTTTAAACATGGAGGGGATTGAGAGGGTAGGGAAGAGGAAGTTGGGATACAAGTCAGGATATATGAAAAAGCCATATGGAAACCTACTATTTTATAAAATTATTAAAATTTTAATCTTTAAAAATAAAGTTTCAAAGGATGGATAATGGTTCTTTCATAAATGGTGGTTTATTAAATGAATATCCCAGTGCCAGATATGGAACAACTCTCTGAGTTATTAGCCAGTGAGTTTCCAGAGGTTCCTAGCAGCTATTGCTATTACTCCTCAGATTATCTTACTAAAATTATCCCATACTTTGGGAAAGACAAATCAAGCTGGAGCTGAGCTAGAAACTTCTTCTTTACTACCTAATCTCTAGAGTGCAAAACGTTACTCTTTAAGGAGTTGGGGAAGAAAAGTTACCAGTGATATTACTTAGATGTGAACAATGGAAGCTATAATAATGACCTTCCAGGCAAGATGTGCCAACTAGTTCAATGGTGACATGACTGATATGTGGATTATCAATTGCTTTTTAAAAATGGATTTGAGTCTCACTCCACAAAAAGGAACTCAAACTTGTTTCTGTAATCCTGGTCAAGGAATTATGGCTGGAGCGGTCTTAGGCCCTAGGTGAGAACATATTAGTATTGTTTTGCTAAATGATTATATTGCCAAACTGCTGTCTAAATACTCATGTGTTTATACCAATACATTAGTGCTGTACTCAGCCTTCATCAGAGAAGTGCCTTTTTGTAATTATCTCCTGTTAATGCCAAAATGCATAAGTGACCTAAGTGCCTAAAATAAATGATGGTTGAGTGCTTGTCCCTAACTATTAAATTACACCCTTCAAAGCTCAGGGAACATAGCAAAGGAGGGAGGTGAAAGAATGTAAAAACCAAAGTACGCAGAGATGTGCAGATAAACATAGGACCTAGCCATTCCATTCACGAACTCATTGAGAATGAGGTACACAAGATGCACAAGATTGGGTCCACCAACATTTAATCATGGGTTATATGAGGGGCACATAAACCTCATCTTTCCCTGAGGAACTATTAGAAGTTAAGGATTGTTGAGGGAGTGCTGCCATCATTGGTGGTTTAGCCACTAATAGGTTTCCCTCGTGCTAGTAAATAAACTCTCATCCTTGCTCAGAGGCAAGAAACTCTATTAAACCCAGTGGGTCACACTACAAAAGATGACAGGACACTAGGAGAGGAGCTTGGTGAGAACAATTTTAGCAGGAGGGAGGGTGACAGAGGGAAATGGAGATAAAAATGACTAAAATTCATTAAATAAATGTATCAAACTGTCAAACCATAAAAAATGTTGAAAATCAAGTATCAAAATATCAGTCATTGAAACATACAATTTTGTGTATTGTAATAATGATATTCAGTTTTGCTATTTTACCATATCCATTTCCTATTGCCAATAGATAATGCACTCACTCATATACAGAAGATTTCATTTTTGTCTTGTTCATCTATTTGTTTTCCTTAGTAAATCACAATTACGTTATTGATAAGCCCAACTAGAAGACTAGAATTCTGTGATACAAAGTCTACTCTGTAGTAATTAGGGAATGGTGAAAATGTCTTAGCTGTATAAAATGAAATGGACTCAATTCCATGGGGTCACATTTTACTAATGCATTGCTTTGGCCTAGTTCTGTCTCCTGCCAAAATTCTATGATGGCTAGGACTGCTAGATAAAATATAAGATCCCTTGACCATAAACATTCCAACTGGGGTGAAATGGAATATCAGAGTATAACTTGCATTTTCCTGATGACTAAAGAATTTGAACATTAATAAAATATTTAACAACCATTAGCATTTCTGTTTTTTGAAAAACTTCATTCCATTAGCACATTTCTTGATTGGTAGTTTTATGATTTTGGTATTTAATTTTTGTAGTTTTTATATTCTAGATATGTAGTCCTTATCTGAGGTATCGCTGGCAAAGATTTTCTTCCTTTCTGTATTGCTATTTTCTCTGCTGATAGATTACCTTGAAGAAACTTTTAAATTTCATATAGTCTCTACGCTCCACCCCCTTTAATTCTTGGGACTATTTCCTGCATTATTGGAGACCTGTTCAGAAACTTCTTGCCTATATCACCTACGACTTCAAGTTAATTTCTTATGTTTTCCTTTAGCAGTTTTAGCATTTTAAGTATAAAGTTCAAGTTTTTGAATTATTTGAATTGATTTTTTATACAGTGTGAGAGTTGTGTGTCTAAGTTCATTCTTCTTCAGATGTATATTCAGTTTTGTGAGCACTATTTGTTGATATGGCTATTTTTTCCACTGTATATTCATAATGGCTTTGTGTAACATTAGTTGGCCATGCCTACATGGATTGTTTCTAAGTACTCATTCCATTACAATACAGATAAAAATGCTGACAAGGCTGTGAGGGAAAAAAGAACAACAGCCATTGATGGTGGTAGTGTAAATTGGTGTAACTACTAGGAATCCAGTATGGAAGTTCCACAAAAATCCTAAGAATTGAAATGTCATATCACCTAGTTATAACACAAATGGGCATATACCCAACAAACAATCATGTTTATTGCTACACTATTCGCGAAAGCAAGGAAATGGAACAAGCCTAGATGTCCATCAATAGAATAATGAATAATTAAAATAGTTTTACTCAGCTATTAAGAAAAATGAATGATTCCATTTGCATGAAAATGAATATAACTGGAAAGAATCCTACTATGTGAGATGACCAAGTAGACTCAGAAAGACAAAATTCACATATTTATTTACATAAGTACATCTTAACATTTAATATTTGTATGTAAGATATTTTGAGACTGGGTATAGACTATGAAACTTGACAGGAGGCCATAAAAAAGGAATGTGATGTTGAGAAAGCAGAGGAGGGGAAAAAGTCACTGTGACCTGTAAATAGAAAGGAGGTTAGTATATATGTGAGAAGTAAAGGAGGATGAAGAATGAAAAGGTAGGCAAGAAACGAAAATAAAATTTCATTTAAAGTCTACAACCATACCATCCTGAATCTATTCAATCATGGCTGAAAATTCCACAATGAAAGCTAATTCTTTTTAAGCTAATAAAACATTTTAAAAATGTGGGATATGTATCCATTTGAATTGCAGTTCAAAAACTGATCCTTAACTGTCTGCCCCAAGTATTCATGATTTTCTATTACAACAAAAAAGTGAAAAAGTACCAGTAATTTATCTGAAATATAAATTTACCAAGGGGTCATACACTTCTTTTCTCTGTTGGAGCACACAGATGTAATTGTACCTCATTATTAATGATGAGGTAATCACGACTTAGACACTTGTGTGTATATATAAAAACTTACAATTCCAAGTCCAGGACAAGCAACCAATTGCTTTATCTTTAGAAATAATCAAGAGGAAAATAGGGTTTTTACTTTAAAATTAATTAACATATGTATTAAAGTTATTTATATTATTTTCTATGTATGAGTGTTTTGCTTATATGTATCTCATACACCAGATGTGCTCCCAGTGTCTGTGGAGGTTAAAAGAGGGCATTCAGTTTCCTAGACCTAGAGTTGTAGACGGTTGTGAACCACTATGTGTGTGCTGAGAGTCAAACCTGGGTTTTTTGCAAGAGCAACGAGTGCTCTTGACTGCTGAACCATCTCTCTAGCTCCTAAATGTTTATAGTTTCTTACTTGTATTTAATGCACTATGATTATATTCCCTCCCTTGTTGCCTTCTCTTATTCCCTCTCTCCCATCTGTCGACCCCTTCTAATCTAGTCCTACAAATTGATACATTTCTGAAAGCACTGAAACCCAGGATCTACTCCAAAGTAATTAACTTAGAACTTCTCTAAATGGAATCAAATCACTAGCATTTTAGAAACTTCAGAGGTGACTCTAATAAGGCAGTTCAAATTGAAAATTACTGAATAGAGAAAAAAACAACTCATCAGTGGTTCTTTGTTATGACTGATACCCAAATAATCTAGGATCTTTAAAAATACCAATGTTCAGTCTGTATCCAAGACTTATTAAATTGTACATTTTAAGCCTTTCAATATATTTAAATTTTCCTGCAGAGTTTCGGATCATCCTTAAGAAAATCTTTAAAAGTCCCCAGAAAGCCTGAAAATAAAGGACAAAACTGTAAGTAAACTTGTAAAAATAAAGAAATAAATGAGAAAACATACTGACTTATTTATAGTATAAAAATATGGGTTTGCCATTGTGGATGACTAGTGACTGTCATCAGTTGTGTGCTCTCAGGTGAGCCTATAAAACTTCAAAGGATATTTCCAAAACCTGTGGTCACACAGGTAACTGGTCAAACTCAAAGGCCAATGGATCACAAAACAAAATGAAAAGACCTGGAATGTTGAAAAAGTACTTGCAGGAAATGGGGAGTTGGCAGGTATGAGAAGGAAGAGTAAATAGAAAGCATTTCATGTGTGCTTGAGAATATAGAATAACGTATTTAATTAATTAAAAAAACATATACTGGGCTAGTATCTAGGCAATAATAGGTTGTCTCTAATTGAGTACTCAAGCTATTACCTTCGTATGTAGAGTTAAGGCTAAGGGAACATTGCAGAAGGGGGCAGAGTGGAAAGATCATAAGAGCCAAAAGGTCAGGGACTTTACTATGAGGCTGTGTCTCCTAGGGATGTCAGATGCCACACCCATAAAGTCTCACCAATATTATTACCAGAACATGAACTGAACAATAGTCAACACCAATAAACATGCCAAAATAGACAGAGGAAACCCCACGAGGCCTCAATCATACACAAAGAACTACAGGTAATTAAGAAATGCAAAGACTGGGAGAAATAGTCTTCTCCAGGGAAGAGCAAACCAACTGGTTGTTCTTCAGTGCCAAAAGGTCAGTACGGAAGACATACCTACAAGTACATTATTCTGACTGAACAAGTATAAGTTAGGAATATATATGATTACACATATATGCATATAATAACAAATGAAAAAAGAGGGCAGAAACTTAAAAGGGAATAGAAAGGGTATATGGGAGGGTTTAGAGAGGGGATAGGGAAGGGAGAAATGATATAATTACACTATAATTTCAAAAATAGAAAAAAATTAAAAAATATTGTAACACATTTCAAATTTTTTTAGCTGAAATTTACAAACATTAGATGAAAGTTGCTTTGCAATAAATCTACATCAAGCAATTACTATACACACTGCAAAGGTTATTTGCTTAACAATCATTGTGTTGTTATTGTCCACATTTGCATAAAATGTACAGCATTTCTTTAATATTGCATATGTGACCCCCAACTTGTTATGAAATACAACAGAAAATAAACGCCAATTATTTGATTTATCTCTAAACTAGTTCTAAACAGAGCCACAAGATGTCATTAAAATTTTAAGCATTAGTCTGTGAAGCACATTGATTTACAGAATATCCTCTTAGTCCAAAGGCTCTTATTTCATGTTTGTCGTCAACAATGGTTTCAAATGCCAAAGTTAATATTGAATATCCACTCTGGTACAGTGTTCTCTTTCTCCCCAAGGGAAAAGTCTTTAATTTACCCCCGAACTGTTAGATCAGTTGTCCCCCAAATACCAACAGACATATACACACACATGGCTGTAGAGAAACCATTTATTTTCTCTGTACTGGGGAGTCCCTATGAGATGATTCAAGTCCATCTATCACATTGCGAAGGAAGAGTTTTAAGGGCAAACTAACTAGGAAGAAAGAAACTGATGGGAAGGCAGTCAATACCCATTGTGGCTGGTCTACACCAGCTGGGTGTACTTCAGCTGGCCTGGAACTGTCAACCAAAACTGCAATTATTGACCTTGCTAGAGGCTGTGGTTCCCAGGAGGCAGCAAGAGAGAGAAAGGATGATGGATGCACATGGTGTTTTCTACAAACAGGAGGAATAATTTGAAGCATCCATGCTGTCACAGACCACAGTGCCAGGTCTCAGGAGTACCATAAGATTAAAATCATAAGATTTTGGAGTGAAAATAGGTTCATTGAGAGTTCAGTTCAAGTTCTCATTAAAATGTTTATAAGAGAGGAGGAAATGCACAGGCCTTTATCACAAAGCAATAATAACTTATCAGCCAGGGAGAACGCTGTGACAAGCAGTATGAGAAAACTCTCTAAGCAATATTTTATTCCACAGAGCTGTTTTTCCTCTCAAAAATGACTGGGAATATACCTTCACTGTAAAAGTTCCATTCCGTGGGCCATAAAGCAAAGCACACAATTTTACTGTATGCACAGCTATGACAAATGTTTTACCCGTATGTGCTAAATTCTATGTCTATTTTATGTTTTAGATAACACCTTGACTTTTGTATGAAAATCATCTTTTAAATAAAAATATCTCCTCATATTAACTGTTTTCTATTCTATACAATAATAACTTTTCTAAGGTATAATTTCTGGGATATAAAATTTAACTGAGTGTTCATTATGATGTATTTATTTAACCATCATCATCATAGTCAAGTTTTTAGCACTTCTATCTCTCCAAAGTATTTTCACACAAATTTTTGTCTATTCACTGTTCCTACCTAATGGCCTAAGTACCCATATATACTGTCTCTGCATGTATAATGTTGATTTTTTTGCAAATATCCTATAAATGGATAAATAAATTACACACGATTTTCTATCTTGATTTTTAACCTATTGTTTTTTTCTTTAACACTGACATTCCTCATGTCATTATGTACTTATGCTTTATCCATATTTTGTGGAGTACCACTGAAATGTATGCATGTACCACATTTATTCATTCATTTGTAAGCCAATGAACAATTGGAGAACTTCCAAACTGTGTCAGTTCTAATAATGATAGTCTGAATATTAAATTGTATGAACATATATTCCTATTCCATAGATGTGTATCACACAATTATTATAAATAATGTATATCTTGAATGTCTGTGAAAGAGATTTTTTAAAGCATCAATATGAATTTACATCCATACCAGCATTGTAGTACCATTAGTTTTGGTCCTTTATTGTCAATATTTACTGCTAAACAACACTATTGTCTGTCTTTTGGATTTTAGATATTTTATTATGTGCTCTTTGATACCTAAATGTGGTTCCAATTTGAAGTGAGTACCCTAGTACATCTTCTCATTTGTGTCATAGTTATTTGTATACAATCTTTGATAAAACTTCAACTTAACAATTTTACATATTCTGCAAATGTAGTGTCTTATTGATCAGCATACATTTTCTATGCTATATACAAAATAAACTATGTCTGTATTTTTCAGATATCTTTTTCAAATCTGTAATTTTTCAGATGTGTGTGATCATCTCTACAAAAGGGGGATACAATTTTATAGAGTTTAATTCATTAATATTTTATTCTATTGTTCATTTTTATGTCACATTTAAGAAATTTTGACCCACTCAATGATCACAGACTAACTCTTGTGTTTTCTTCTAGATTTTTTCTAAGTTTAGCTCTTATTCCTAGTATTTTGTGAATATGTATGTGTGTGTCAGTTGTGTTGATATGTTTAGATGGTAGGCAAGCCAATAATTATGATTGATAACTACTTGTGATATGTACTGGGTGAGTATATATAAACTATTTTGAATACAATTTCTTCTTGCATCCTTATGAGAAAAACCTTTCACTGGTGTTAGTACAGCTAGAAGTGATACTAGTTCAAATATTTGTTATTGCTTTTTAGCTTTAAAAACACTAAATTATGGAATCTATCACTGTTAAATTATATGATGTCAGTGTTTGTAAGATGTCCTCATATTTGTTTAACACAGTGAAACATGGTGGTAGCCAGAGAGAATTATTCAGTGATATATCTCATTGTTTAAGAAGAATATAATGAGCCAACCCAATGACACCCTGTAAGTATAACAATCTGTAAAAGCACTTGAGACAAAAAACTAAAGATGGTATAGGCTCCAAATGGATATTTGTAAACTATGGTTAGGGGAGCTTTCTCTGCTACTTAAAACCCATGGACAGTAAGATCTGACATATTGCATTCTAGGAATGTAGGCATGATCGTACTTCTAGTTTTCAAGGAATGGCTAACCAAGAAGACAAGTTTCATAGAAAATCTGTATTTACTCAATAGGTTTCTAGAAACAGGAGCTCATCAGACTGTTGGTGCCTGAGCGTGCTGGTTCTAGTACTTTTGTTGATAATGAACCTATGAATGTTTAAATCCCATACTCACATATCCTTACTGCCATTAAATATTCATAGTATAGGACTGAAATTTTCAGAAGAGAAGCAAATAAAAGTTGACAAAAATTGCATAATAAAAGTTCTGTTTTCATTGAGTTTTTTGGTCTCAGTAGTTTTTCATAACAGTTTCAATGCAATTCTGTTACTGTAGAACATTTTATTATATGTAAATAATGATGAAACATACATGGAAATATTCTTCCATGCCATTTTGTTCACGAGAGTGTGTAAATAAAACATCAATTAAAGGTGTATGGTATTAAGGAGCTTTAGTATAATACATAAAGGCCTTTCCAATAGACTAACCAAGAACATTGTGTTTTTGTAATTATATAATCATAGCTAGCACAAATCATAGCACTTAATATAAGTTCAATGAATCCTTTTTAAAATTAATGTTCAATATTTCTTTTTTGTATTACATTTCACTGTAAGTCAAGTTTTAATCCATATCTATTACAAGCCACCCAAGTTGTATCATCGTCACTTATATAGATAGCAGTCATATTAGCAGCAGACCCATTGCCCTGCACCTCAATCCAGAAAACTCCGACAAAGGCCTCATGGTTCGAGTTCAAACTCTATTTGCCTCTTCTGTTGTTTGGTGTGGATCTTTCCCAAAAGAAAGATATTGTGTCGCTTGGGAAATACAAAACAAGATACACCAATATAATTCAGTGTAGAAAATGTGGCAAAATGTTCTAACATATATAATAAGGTTTCTGGAAATCATTTTCTCTTATTTCATGAACATTAGTTATGGATTGTAAGAATTTTGTGGTTTAATTTTAAATAGTGTTTTATCAAAAATAAAGATGTATTTTAGAATGTTTTCTATTACTTTTCTCAGAGTAAGTAAATCTGCTTTTTACAGAGAATAAATTAATTTCAGTTGATGTCTAATCTACAATTTTGAAAAAGCACATTATTATCCAGTGACTGGTATCGGTGGTTTGTTCTAGAGAGAACTTCATTAGTGATATAGATAATTAGGGAAGGGAGACTGATGACTCAGGCTTTTCTTTAACTTTTTCCCACTCTCATAATTTTCACATTTTTAATTAAATTAAAAGGAGAAATGAAATTACTTTTAAATAGGAAATTAAATGAAAAACCCCAAGGCAATGCAAGAGAAATGTGGTTTTTCTTAATTAAAAAGACAAATGCTATGCAATATAAAAATGCAAGAGCCTCAAGTGTGAACGCACATTAGGTATTTGTGGTAGCATATTAGATAAGTACTTAATTAAATTAATATTTTGTTACTTTTTCATTAACCCTTATCCATATCTTGGCAGGAGCCATTCAAAATACCATCTACTAAATATCACAGGACTTTTTCATTTATTCTGAAGCTCAAGGTTTGTAAGGTAGATGTCCTACGACTTCAACACTTTCATATAATTAACTATTAACACTAGATATTTTTCCCTTCAAAATAGTCATTGAAGTGTATATTATGATCTCAAGGAGTTTGAAAAAAATCATCTAAAATTACCAAAGAGCACTTATAGCCGAAGAGATGTCTTCAGTTATCAAGAAACAACTGTAATTTTTAACACTTGTTCTCTTGGTATTTGTTTACTAAGTTGAAAGAAGTCTGTAAACAAAATAACAGCAATGACAATTATACTCCTGGGGATTTTTTTCAGTGTTAATGCCTCCCCATGCTTCAGTGTATGGTCATATCCCACATGTAAACCAAACTTCATACTATTTAATAGATAAATATGTGAAGTAAAAACATCTTCAGTTTCTATTATTGACTAGACCCATAATAATAATAAAGAAAATACTGTGTAAATATAGGTGATTCTGCCAGGATTTTAAAGTACTACTTCTTATCATGTGGTAAAGAAACAAGATCTATAACTCTCAGAGAAACTTTTCTCACAAGTTTACAAGGAAGATTCAAGACATTTGTAGTCATGGCAAAGTGACACTGTGCTTATTCTCTTACCATTTATTTGATATGGACTGGCTGGTTTTGTCTTATGTTTTTGCTGGCATTGTAAATCAGAAGTTTTCTATTCACATAGATTTACTCAACGCCTTTCCCTATGTTTGCTAGCACTTTTCTAGATATTTCTGATATATGGAGAATAAAACATAAAAAGGCCATTTTCTCGCTGAGCTAAAAAAGACAGAAGTCTCTCCTACCAGAAAGCATCTTAAAATATAATGATAATAATGGTCGATCTATGAGGGAAAGAAATGCTAGGGTAAGCATTTTTAAATTATAAATCACAAATCAATCCTATAAGTTAGTCTAAACAGTTAAATAAAAGATACAGTAACCCCCGCCCCAAAAATAGGCTCAAAGACATGTTTTTCTAAATAGATATTTATACAATGACTGGCCGTATGTTATCCCCAAATATTATGGGTGACCACACTGGAATGGGCACATTTTTCTTTAACAATCATTTTCTATTTAGACCTCAGCAAAAACCCTTTTTAAAGAAGAAAACAGACACAAATAAATAATTGAGTAACTTAAGCAAGCTTTATGTATGTTTTGTAACAAATTCAACATTTGGAAGTTCAAAACATGATGTTGTTTTATATATAATAATAGTTCTGCCTAGTTTTAAATGATAGATTTTAAATGTTTAATAAAGTCAATTTGTGATCTTCATTGTAATCCTCCCAGGCTATCATTGCTTTCATAATATTTCTTATTTTGAGCTCTCATCTCAGACTAGCTGAGTAATATTTACCCTGACAGCATTGTTCTTTCAATTCTAACAAACATTTTTCATAAATGGTTTTAGAAGAATGTTGCATTAAAATTTGTACCAATTTCTTACTAAAATAAATAAATTGTGAATTAATATGAAAAAAATCATAGTTTTACTTTTTTCCTATTCACATAATGAATTACTTTTCTGGTTTTTGTTATGTACAAAATCTTATTTTTTGGGGTGTAATAAAAAAATCAGAATTTTTTTCCATATGAGTTTTAAGTATAACAAAGACTTAAAAAGCTGTGTATTACAATGCATAACTGAATAAGCCATGTAGAGAAGCAGAGAAAAAGACAGAGAGAAGGGAGAGTGGAAAGAGAACCAATTCCATTTCTTAAGTAAAAAGAAAGAACTCTGTAGAAATAAGTTCATAAAATACTTCAATTATACATTGTATGTCTCTACAAGATTACTGATTAAAATGGATTTGAAAAATATGATACATTTTCCTATTAGGCATATATGTTGACTCAATCATTTTCCATTGTGTATCTAAATAAATGTTTATCTCACAACCTTGCATTCTTTGAATGTAATTATGATTGACAATGTGATCACATACATAATTATTAACCTTCACAACGTAACTTACTATTATGCAGTACTATTTGTGACACTGTATACAAGCAGTGGCATATACATATTTTGCAACTGTTCTTCAAGTTTATTTGGCACAATCCTTTTTCATAAGGATCATTCTCAGGTTCTTTATAAGGTATTGATAAACATACATATATTTAAAGCAATTTGGAATATGAAGATTGTACTTCATTTAAGTGACTTGCTTGAATTAAATATCAATGAAATAGCTTTACCAGATTATAATATGCATAAATATTGAATTTTAAAAAATGGATATTTTGATATGCATTCAACTGTACAAAGGTTAAAAATCATATGTACATGTATTTTTAACACTTGCTACAAAAATTTTCACATATATAATATATATCTTATATCTAATATATATTAATACAATATATCACATATATTATACATAATATATGAATATGTATTAGTTTAGAGGTCAGTGAAATTTAGTCCATCAAGCTTATCCTGATTTATGTCTGTAAACAGTAGTTGGCCAGGATTCAGTTATGCTCATTTGATGATGTTGTATCCATGATTATTCTCACGCTAAATAGTAGGGGAGAGCTGTTGTAATAAAGACCATGTTACCCATACAAGACTAAAATGGCAACTTTGACTCTTTGTCGATAACTAGAATTTTTATGAGTAACTGGATTAAAGACCTATCACACTTTTATAAATCTGTCAGCACACTATAGCCATGTCTGAATTAATTAAATTGTGAATTACTTTTTTTTATTCAAACACTAGCTAAATGTGCCTAATATTTAGTAAAATGGACATAGATTTGTCAACTTAAGCTCTCATTAAAAGGCTAAAAATTCTAAAGTTTTCCTTTCAAATATGACACTTTCTGTTCACTTTGCCCTTATAAGTCAATAAACCTATGAAACTAAAACTGTTGGTATTGCCAAGAATGTAGAATTAGGACAGTGAAAATGAATGTTCACTGTCAAACAAGTTTCCATACTGTAACTGCCTTCCTCTGGTTATTTTCTCTTGTTATTTCTTACTGTTTCTCTTTTCTTTAAAATTGTATCAAAAATACTAATATTATCTCATTTTCAACAGATGCAACATTGGAACACAGCAAAAAATGGTTTTATAAAATGAAGTATGTGTGCATTTGGTTAATTTTCTCTCATTTAAAACAAACCTTCAGCCCTGTTGAGGTGGCATATGCCATCAATCCCAACACTCAGGAGGCAGAGGCAAGTGGATCCCTATGAGCCAGCATGGTCTACAGAGTGAGTTCCAAGACAGCCAAGGCTACACAGAGAAACCCTGTCTTGAAAAAAAAAAAAAAAACAAACAAATAAACAAAGACAACCTTCTTTATTGATTAACACCATGAACAGGTACACACACACACACACACACACACACACACACACACTCTATTAGATTTTCATGAAGCTCAGTTTAGATTTAGCAAGAACTTTTTCACTGACCACAAATTTTACAAGAGTTCTGGAATTTACAAAATGGCCACCTGGTGGGTATGTTTAAAGAATGAAATTAAAATCAATCCTTTTATTTATACCTCTTAGTAGAGCAAACCCATACCTCACAGCGAGAATAGAGAATTACCACAAAACATATTTTATTTCAATGTTTTCTGTCTCTGCTTCTAGTCTCATTTCTCAGGACAGATAAATGCGTCCAAACACTTATCCTTACTCATCAGTGCCCCCATTATCATTTCATATCCAAAATCTACTTTTTGTTTTTTTGGTTTTTCGAGACAGGGTTTCTGTAGCTTTGGAGCCTGTCCTGGAACTCGCTCTGTACCCAGGCTGGCCTTGAACTCACAGAGATCTGCCTGCCTCTGCCTCCAGAGTGCTAGGATTAAATGTGTGCACCACCACCGCCCGGCCCAAAATCTATTTCTATTCAGAGCATGGCTATGGGTATCCTTCCTAGGAAAGTGAGATCAAATCTTAGCAACTTCTTATCCCACTTATAGTCACAGATTGGAGGTGCATACCCTCTCAAACTTTGTTTCCTTATTTGTAGAATGAGGAGGA
This sequence comes from Peromyscus californicus insignis, assembly GCF_007827085.1. Classification (NCBI taxonomy): domain Eukaryota; kingdom Metazoa; phylum Chordata; class Mammalia; order Rodentia; family Cricetidae; genus Peromyscus; species Peromyscus californicus. The sequence continues at coordinate 44,970,659 of NW_026294391.1, forward strand.
TATTAACTGCCATTGTAGTGTTAGCAATGAGATGTTAGTGTTAAATGATGTCTTTTACTATGGAAGAAATATTTATGTTCCATCAATATTCACATACTGAATCTGATTCTTCATGACTTTTACTTTTCCAATTTGTGATAACATTTAGAAAGCTCACTATATCCAACTATATTTAATTTATATAATAAACACACAAAATTTAGATTTTTTCATACAAAGATGGTGTAAAAGAATTATGTGTAAAAATTGTGGCCTAGAATTAACTTTTGGAATTGTAAGAGGAAATTCATGGCTTTCTATCACTATGGCAAAATATCTAAGATAATTTAAAGCAAAAGGAAGAAAAGTTTCTGTGAGCTCTTAGTGTTAGTGGTTTTAATTCATGGGCACCTGTCCATGTTGTTTTGAACTTGTGGAAAAATGGTATGGTTCAACCCATGATGGCCAGGAAGCAGCTTGAAGGAGGTGTGTTCTTTTTTTTTTTTTTTAATTTATTTTGCAATACAATTCAGTTCTACATATCAGCCATGGATTCCCTTGTTCTCCCCCCCTCCCATCCCCCTCACCTTCCCCCCAAACCCCCCCCCATTCCCATCTCCTCCAGGGCAAAGCCTTCCCCACAGACTGAGGTCAACCTGGTAGACTCAGTCCAGGTAGGTCTAGTCCCCTCCTCCCAGGCCGAGCCAAACAATCCTGCATAGGCCCCAGGTTTCAAACAGCCAACTCATGCAATGAGCACAAGATCTGGTCCCACTGCCTGGATGCCTCCCAAACAGATCAAGCCAATCAACTGTCTCACCCATTCAGAGGGCCTGATCCAGTGGGGACCCCTCAGCCATTGGTTCATAGTTCATGTGTTTCCATTCATTTGGCTATTTGTCCCTGTGCTTTATCCAACCTTGGTCTCAACAATTCTTGCTCATATAAACCCTCCTCATTCTTGCTAATTGGACTCCCAGAGATCCACCCGGGGCCTAGTCATGGATCTCTGCATCCAGATCCCTCAGTAGTTGGATGAGGTTTCTAGCACAACAATTAGGGTGTTTGGCCATCCCATCACCAGAGTAGGTCAGTTCGGGCTGTCTCTCGACCATTGCCAGCAGTCTGTTGTGTGGGTATCTTTGTGGATTTCTGTGGGCCTCTCTAGCACTTTGCTTCTTCCTATTCTCATGTGGTCTTCATTTACCATGGTCTCCTATTCCTTGTTCTCCCTCTCTGTTGTTGATCCAGCTGGGATTTCCCGCTCCCCCAAGCTCTCTTTCCCTCAACCCTCGCCTTTCATTACCCCCACTCATGTCCAGGCTGTTCATGTAGATCTCATTCCATTTCTCTGTCATTGGGCAATCCCTGTGTCTTTCTTGGGGTCCTGTTTTCCAGGTAGCCTCCCTGGTGATGTGAGTAGCAGACAAGTCATCCTTGTTTCATGTCTAGTATCCTGCTATGAGTGAGTACATACCATGTTTGTGTTTCTGAGTCTGGGTTACCTCACTCAGGATGATTTTTTCTAGATCCATCCATTTGTCTGCAAACCTCATGATGCCGTTGTTTTTCTCTGCTGAGTAGTATTCCATTGTGTATATGTACCACATTTTGTTTATCCATTCTTCAGTTGAAGGGCATCTGGGTTGTTTCCATGTTCTGGCTATTACAAACAATGCTGATATGAACATAGCTGAACAAGTGCTCTTATGGTGTGGTTGAGCATTTCTTGGGTATATGCCCAAGAGTGGTATAGCTGGATCTTGGGGGAGATGGATTCCCAATTTTCTAAGAAAGCGCCATATTGATTTCCAAAGTGGTTGTACAAGCTTGCATTCCCACCAGCAGTGGAGGAGAGTTCCCCTAGCTCCACATCCTCTCCAGCATAAGGTGTCTTCAGTGTTTTTGATCTTAGCCATTCTGACAGGCGTAAGGTGGTATCTCAGAGTTGTTTTGATTTGCATTTCCCTGATGATTAGGGATGTTGAGCAGTTCCTTAAATGTCTTTTGGCCATTTGAGTTTCCTCTGTTGAGAATTCTCTGTTTAGTTCTATAGCCCATTTCTTAATTGGACTGTTGGGCATTTTGATGTCTAATTTCTTGAATTCCTTATATATTCTGGATATCAGTCCTCTGTCAGATGTGGGGTTGGTGAAGATCTTTTCCCATTCTGTAGGCTGTCGCTTTGCCTTGTTGACCGTATCCTTTGCTCTACAAAAGCTTCTCAGTTTCAAAAGGTCCCATTGATTGATTGTTTCTCTCAGAGTCTGTGCTACTGGTGTTCTATTTAGGAAGTAGTCTCCTATGCCAATGCGTTCAAGACTACTTCCTACTTTCTCTTCTAGCAGGTTCAGAGTAGCTGGATTTATGTTGAGGTCCTTGATCCACTTGGACTTAAGTTTTGTGCACGGTGATAGATATGGATCTATTTGCAGCCTTCTACATGTTGATATCCAGTTTTGCCAGCACCATTTGTTGAAGATGCTTTCTTTTTTCCATTGTGTACTTTTGGCTTCTTTGTCAAAAATTATATGTTCATAGGTGTGCGGATTAATGTCAGGGTCTTCAATTCGATTCCATTGGTCCACATGTCGGTTTTTATGCCAGTAAGGAGGTGTGTTCTTAAACGAAGCTATTGTTGGTTTGGACATTTTAAATGAGATTATATTACATGAGCAAATAATTACTATATGAGACTTCATGATATGGATATTACATTGAATCCTGTAGGAAAGTGATTTTAAAGCAATACTCTATTATCTATAGCCATTATTCACTCCATAATATCAGTGCTGCATATATCAAATTATTATATGTAAATAATATTGTTATCTTAGTGTGAAAAACAATTTGAGTGCAATTAAAATATACACAAACAGAAATATATGCTAGATGATAAAATATACACACACTGGTTAAAAATTCTAGTAACTATACCTTTACATAATAGCAGATAAACCTGAGTATAGATGGATCATATTTTAAAGATAATTTAAATACTTAATTCACTTTGGTCCTTAAAACAAGTTAAAAGAACACTAAAAGACAAACATTTATTTCAAATAAGGATCCTGTGGAATCTAACAATTTTTAGGTTATATGTAGATTAAACTTCAGCCACATGCTGCTTGAGTCAGACTTCTTTGGTCAGACTGGGATTTGAACCATTTACTATCCGTCAGCTTTAACACACCACTGCTTTATATATTGTGAGAATATTCCAAATAAGATAAAAGTATAGCTGTTATTTTTAGAGGATACTGTGTGTACAAATCCTTTGTTTCTTGCTTAATATATTCACTGTAATGGACTATCTGGTACCTCTTTATCGTTAAGGAAGCATTTCCGTCATCTCACAAGAGGAAAAGTGATTCCTAAAAATAAGGATATGTGTGGGTCTATAGGCAGCAGGCAAACTTGGATTTATAAGGTTTTAATCAAGTCTTTAAAATTTCAGAATCGAAATTACATCTTACTTCTTTTCAGACAGCTAATTAATACAACATGTATTAGTTATTTTTTCTCCTCAAATGGCTTTATTGGTTTCTAAACAAAATAGTCTAAAACAGCAGTTCTCAACCTGAGTTTCATGATGCCCCTAGGGGTCACATATTAGATATCCTGCATATCAGATATTTATATTATGAATACATTTGCTATACAGTAGCAAAATGACAGTTATGATGTAGCAATGAAATAATTTTATGGCCGGAGGTCACCATAACATGAGGAATTGCATTAAAAGTTTTCAACATTAGAAAGGTTGACGACCACTGGTCTAAAGGATAAATTGATATATTCTAATTTAAAGGCCAAAATATATGACATGACTTATTAAAATAAAGTATAAACAATTTCTGTCAAATGTTTATTAAAGAAATTATGAAATTATATTCACTCACAATTACATAATTCTTCAATGTTTAATCATGCATTTTAACAAGACATGCTTTCATATAATTTAAAACATGTAAGGGAAAATATTAAAAACTTGTTGGTATTATATTACAAATTATGGTCAATTTCACTTTCTATTACTTTCCTTTTATCTATAAATTTACTGATTAAATTGAAAGTTATTTAAAGTTAATTTTGTCCTTCAACTGAAATAATTTTCTTTAGCTTACAATAACTATTAATAAATACTCGTGTTTTTCAAATTGATCTTGAAATTAATAAATGATACCGGAAAAACAACATTTTTGTATAAGATTTCTATTACGGCAAAGGAAACTATCATATCATATCATATGCTATTTTAAATTTTATTTTAGAAGTGCATATATGGCTAGCTACTGTGTTCACATCGTTTACAACCTCCTTTTCTGCCTCCAACTTCTCCCATGTCCCCTCCACTCCCCCTTAAGTTCATGACGTCTACTTCTATGTATATAAGCATGTGTATATAAAATGTACTAAGGCCATATTGTTGCTCTTATGCATATAGGTTTAGGGCTGACAACTTGGGATTGTACAATCCATGAGGGTGCTCATCCCTGGAGAAACCTGAGCTTCCCTCTCTCAATAGCCATTGATTGCCTATAGTTTTCCATCATTGAGGAGTGGAGCTTTCTGAAATTTTTCCCATCCACGCCGTCACATTAACCAATGTTGTTATCATGTGGGTCTTATTTAAGCAACTGGTTGTTGAGACTTCGTGTATGTAGCAATCTTGGGCAGGTGTCCAAGTCATTGGGTTTGTACCATATTTTTTCCCCTTTTTTCATTTTGTTCCCTAAATCTTAAATGTAGGTGTTGCATTTCAGATATGTACTTTAGGGTTGAAAACCCCATAGTCAGTTATCATATACATTCTGTCTAGTTATTGATCATGGTAGAAGGTCTTGTCTACTGTAAAATGAAGATTCTTTGATCAGAGATCAGTGCTGTACTTATCTGTGGATAGAAGGATAAATATTTAGAATCTATCTATTTATACAGATAGATAGATATAGATATATATAGATATAGGTATAGATATATAGTTTAAATTGAATGACAGTAATAGGTTCTTTTCTAGGGTCTATTGTTTCTCCAACCATGGACATTTGTGAGTCATACCACAGAATCTTTGGATGTGAATATATAGCTTTCCAGGAAAGTAGAAAGGGACCACGTAATATGGAGAAGAAGATGCTCTAGAGAGGGAGGAAAGTAAAAAAAATGGGATTTGATTTTAACTGGGATGGGGAATGAGGGTAATACACTGGAATAGGAAAAAAGGAAAAATAAATATCACTAAGGATATTTATAAAAGCCATAGGGAAATATTTTTAAAGTGTATTCAAAATGCATATATATACATACATACTCACACATCACAAAACTCCAGTGCCAGGCACAGGAAATCTCCCTTTGAACTATTTATTGGTTATGGGGATCCAAGAAACTCCTCAAACAATACAAGCTATCTTGTCCTTAAGCCAAAAGAATATTACTCCCCTTTTAATATTAACCCCCTTTTAATAAGAACTCAGAATCATTAAGTCACGTTTTCCATGTGACTGTATCAAGAAAAGAGAATAACTAAATTATTTCATTTCACTGAAGTTACATAGATAATCTTAACGTTCAAAGCCACTAAAATAATTTTATGGAGACTGGAATCTAAGCAGTGAAATAATGGGTCAGGCAAAAGTCAGTTTTGGGCTATGCTGTTTGAAGTTTTCAGTTACTCATGTTCTTTATGAAATGCCAACATATTTATATATGCAATTCTATTTTTAAAAATAAGGACATTCCTGTATAGTATATAAAACTCAAAACTCTGAAACAGCGAAGGCTTGGCCCTGATGTTGAAAAGAGAGCTAATGGGTAGGCCAGCAGGGTTCTAAAGGAGATAATGGTATCCTACTGGTAAGTCAAACTTAATGCAGCTCCAGAGAGTTAGCAATTGATTTTCTACTCACTCATGAGGTCCATTCTCCTCCTGACTGAATATAGGCATAGTGAAGATGGAGTGTTCAGTTTTTGAAACATTATTAATGCTTCAAGTTTGAATGCCCAGAAAAAGTATGTCATCATACTGAGATCATAGTGAACTCTGTCTCAATGATGCATCCAATGACAGGATTTATATCTTATGAATATTCTACAAAATAGAAAATCACATACTATGTTTAGATTGCCTACCTCCATGCAGTAAAGCACTATTTACAGGGAAAATACTACTTCTGTTTACCTACTACCAAAGCTTCTCTGGAATTTTCAAGCACAAACAATACATATATAACTCCAGGCAAAAAGCCACTGTCAAGAAAGGAAAGCTAGAATATATTCCTACGTTTTGTATCAATTATAATTACTGCTAATTTTTATGAGGCTTTTTTTCTTGTTTACCAGTGTATATCCTTCCTATTCTTTTATTTATATATATATATATATATATATATATATCAACTTTTTAATATAAGTATATTACACAAGGACAATATTATTATTATCAAACCCTAATTAGATGACAACCAAATAGTTTAATTTATAGATTGGGTGATTTTATTACATAATATTCTCAATATATTTCTTGAATTCTTTGAAATCATTTTATTTACCAATTAAAAAAAACTGAATCTATGTAGATAAATTATAGCCACCTACTGATCTCAGTGTGTTGGCCATATTATGTAGCTAGTTGCTCACTATAATTCTTGTGAGGTAAATATGTGTATACATCTCTTTTTTTTTGTCTAAAGTAGTTAACCTCCACTTTGAAATATACTAATTTCCTGGGTTGTCTAACAGGGTTTAAAGAAGTCACTAATTCTTCCACCTTCATATCCATGTCTTATATTAAAACTTCCAAAACAATACAGAATGTATTTCTTAATTCACTGGGTTTGTCTATGGAACTTGCTTTTGTCAACGTGGCACAAAGAAAGAAATTAGAAAGTAGTTTTATATTGGCTTTCCCTCATTCTTTTGCTGCTTCTGAGAAGCCTTCTGCCAGCATAAAAGAGAACTCAGACTAGATTCTTAAAGGCGAAGGACTACAAAAGAAGGAAATTAAGTTAAGTTAGCTGAGGTTCCAGACATGAGAATGAGGCCAATGATTTCATTTAGAGCAGAGTTAACCCAACCTAGCTGAGCCTAGCTTAAGTAATAGCTTCATATAAATGTGAACAAATGAATGCTTATTATATAAACCATTATATTTGGTGTGGTTGTATTTACTTGTCCCATAACAAACACTAAATGATATAATCCCCCTGGTTTAGTCAGAGCTAAGGAACAAACGGTAATGGAATTCATTCATGTGTTCATAATCCAAACACACAGTGTATGCTCTCCCGTGCTATGTGTGGTTTGAGAATTTCTCATTTGCATTTTGAACAAAGTTAGAATCACAAAAGAACGTTTCCAAGCTACAAAAAGAACATAGCTGAAAAGAAGTCACCCACCCATTTCAGTTAGGGTGTGCATTTGTAAGGGAGAAAACTTTTTAAATAATAGAACAACATACATAATACAAACATACATACATATACACATACATATAGTTATTTTAAAAGTATATGTGTACTTGTATACACATAAATATGTATATGTTACATACATGTATATGCTCAGTTATATGTATATAGATGCATATTTGTATACAGAGAGTTAGATCCTGTTAAGTACTTGATAAAACAGCTTTTTTACAACTAAAAACACACAGAGACAAAGCAGAGAGCTAGCATACTTCAGTTTGTAACAGATTTCTAGGCCCAGTTGTACCGTGAATGAGATATATTATACTTTGATTTTTGCACAACGATCTGTATCAAAGTTTACTAGGTTGCAAAGAACAAAAACTTGCTAATCTCTGATTACATAAGGGTTGTAATTGGTCTTTGCAATGAAAATAGTCAACAACTAGAGTATCTGTTAGACAAGTAAAAGAAAGTGTGACTTTTTGACAATTAGAATATAAGAAAAATATATTTATTTTACTTAAAAATGTTAAATCCAGTATTTTCAATTTCAAAATCTCTTTGCAATACAAAATAAATAGGATGCAAATAAAACATTGGATAAATATTATCAATATATCAACAGATGAACTTTTATTTGGAGTTACTTTTCCATGTCTGAAAAATACAACTTAAGGCAAGAATGGTTTCTTCTGGCTCAGTTTCTGATAGTCTCAGTACAATGTGGCAAGGAATACGTGGCAGAGCAGTTCATCACACATGGGTGAGTAGGACAGATGTTGTTCATCAAAAGTGATATACTTCTGCCAGCTTGCTTTTACCACATACTAGTTTCACAACCTCCTAAACTGACATTACCAGTTTAAAAACAAAATATTCAAAACATAATCTTATGGGGAACATAGCAATACTTTACCAAACAATTTCAACCTATAGTTGTCCTATAGATTAATTAAAAGCGTGTGCTCTCATGGTTGGTCTACTCAACTTGATGGGATTTAGCAATATATTCTTGGTATGTCTATGAGGGCATTTCAAGATAATTAACTGAGGGGAGAAAACCTGAATTCTATGAATGCAGCATCTTCCAAAGGGTGGCTCAGTTATAAAGAACTCTGAGCAGAAAACAGTTCATGCCGGCTTGTCTTTGTATATTCTTTCTGAGTGAATGTACTATCACTACTACTGCTATTAGACTCCATCCATCTTCTTTGACCTTCCATCATAGACTCAATACCAGCAACACTCCAGTAAAGTTCCAGGCTCCCAGTGTTGAACTGTGACTTGTGGGGTACTCAGCTTTATGGTCTTGTTAGCTACTGAGTTTCCTGCCTCACTGGTAAGAAGGCAGTCATTGTTAACACTACTCATTCCCTATCATGTATGCTAAGCTAGTGAATCTCCTTTTATAGCATATGCTTTCTATTGGTTCTGTTTCATTAGAAAAGCCTGCCTCGTACAGATTCTAACCTCTTTCACTAGGATTATTTATGTAAGCTTTTAATATTTGGACAAAACTTGAACAAAGCCCAAAGTCCCCATGTACTACTTTACAATTTGTTTCTAAGTTGAAATTTATTTCAAATAAGCATATTAAAACACACAAAACCGTAGAATAAAGATTTTATTCTTAAAAGGATTCTGCTTTCTCTTAAATTTCTCTAATAAAAATCTCACTGAAGTGACAGAAACCATACAAGAGGGTTTTCTATTTTCACACTAAAATACTGAGGTACCATCAGCTAACCAAAACATGAAAATTTCAAAGATAAGGGTAAGAAGGTGGGATTATTTTTCTGAGTCACAAGAGCTGAAAAAAATATCTATTCCAAACAGGAAGGAGAAGTCTCTTGTCCAGAGAATACCTTTTCATCCTAACCAGGTCTCTGTAGACCTACCCAGCATTAATGAGTGCAGGAATAGAGTCTTGAAATAGTAATCATTTCAACTCATGAGTTGGGGATTCTCAAAATGTTTTAATGTCCAAGTTTGCACAAACCATGATAACATTTCTGTAGAATGGGAAAATGAAGCCATGAGAATGGTGCTACAGATAAAATTACATGTGATGCATTTGTAAAACATATTAATAGTAGCAATATTTGTAGACAAGAAGGCTTTGATCAGGGCATTATAATATTATAGACTATTATTGTAGACAGATTTCATTGTGTGCCAATTCTGGCATAACTGATTTTGGCTTTCTAAGGCATTCTCTTGAACCTCTAACCCATTTCTAGGAACATTAATGGAATGCTGAGGTCAAATAAAACTTCTGCTGTGAACCATGTGTCATGTATTCTGACTGGGTATGAGTCAGTGAGGATTTCAAGCACATTAATTCAGTGTAATATTTATGCTTTAGGCACCAATCTTGAATGTTAATGTTTTTTTCCTATTTTTGTAGACAGTAAAAAAAAAAAAACAAAAATTTGAGTTGAAGAACATCTGCATAGCCAAGACAATAGGGACTATGTCTTAGATGTCAGAATTAACTAATAGGTGAATGAAGAAACAATAGAATGTTGGGATTATGTAAATAGAGGAAAAGCCATGTGAAGTGAGGTAGGGTAGATGTGGAAGAAACCTATATAATCCAGGGCTGGGTTTTAGTAGTTAGACAGATGTATTTGATGAGTTCTTTGGGAGAGAGGCCAATGCAGAGCCACTGTTAAAGTTTAAATGCAAAGGAAAGAGGAGGAAAATGGGCAATGAAGAAAGATGAGAAGTCAAAAAGCAATAGGCATGTTCTGACTCATTTCCTTCATTGATTTTCTCACAGAAATTTAATCCTTTTATTTGACAAGTACTGGGAAAGCTCTAATTGAATTCTAATTTAGCTACTTTTATTTTGTTCTCATAATTATGTTTCAAATGTCATTCACATGAATGCTTGTAAACACAAATAGTTTTTAATATGGCTTTTAATTTTTCTTGATCTTGACCTAAGGAAACTATTAATGAGGAAGTGCCTCTCTTCTGGAAAATTGGTTTGATTTCAACAAGTCTGACAAGAAGTTATTGAAATCATCCTTCTGTGTGAAATAGAGTGTTAGTATGTGGGTGGCCCCAGATCAGTCTTTGGGGAAAAAGTGTCTATATCATTAAAATCACAACATCAACCACAAACAAATTAGCACCCTGAATGCATTCTGAATACTTTTTGATATAGTTATTCTATGCAGACAGAATTGCTCTCTGTGACTGTATAAAAAAAATCAATTATTGAATGTTAGCTCCTTATTGTGAATTTTAAGTAAAAATTACATTTACAATGTTATTTATTTCTATATTTTAAATGGCTGTTATGTATCTTCCAATAATGTTCAGTTTGTGACCTGAAAAATCTAAGGCATGTGTTATCTAATACGATTCTGTGATAATTATATGACATGTATACCAAATAATTTATATAATTCTAATTTACAAAATTCTTTTTAAGGCTTCTTAAAATAATAACAAGCACAAAAGTTTGGTCATGTTTACTCTCACAATACACATATCAAAATGTTATGATAAATGTGATGTTACAAGGGATTACTATAACAATTCTCTCTAACAAAATATCTCGACATAGATCAAGGCAAATTAATTAGAATATTGTTTGGGTTTTAAAATAGATTGACATCAACGTACTGTGAATTTCATTGCAAATATATTCTCATTATTATATTAAAAGCATCTTTTCATAATAAAATGTGTAAATGTTAAATTCATATTAAAGAATAACATCCTTTATTATTTGTAATCTATGTAATTTCCAACTGGAGAGTTAATGATCATTTTCCCCAAAAGTATGGAATAAATGGTATGATAGTATGGATTTGAAAAGTAAGTCAGAAACAAATTGAGTTATTGCTTCTAATTATTCACTTTCTTCTTGTAATAGAAATATATGTAATAGCTATTTCTATATCTGTAACCACATCTCCTACTGTGCAAGTTTGAATGTATAAATTCTTTCCTTTCATTCTCCTCCTTTCTTTCTTTCTTTCTTTCTTTCTTTCTTTCTTTCTTTCTTTCTTTCTTTCTTTCTTTCTTTCCTTCCTTCCTTCCTTCCTTCCTTCCTTCCTTCCTTTCTTTTTTTCTTTCTTTCTTTCTTTCTTTCTTTCTTTCTTTCTTTCTTTCCTTCTTCTTTCTTCATACTTTCCTTAGACTAAGGATTGAAATTAGGTTTTAGTGCACAGTACACACAGTTCTCTGCTATTGAGCTGTATTCCAAGTCCTTGCTATGCCTTTTTCAAGTGCCTCCTAAAAGAACAGGAAGCATATACAACCTCCAACAATTCAGCTTTGGCCAGGATTGTCTTGGGTGGGAATTACACTGTTCTTTTCACATCTGTGCACTTTACAGGTATTCCAAGACTTTACCATTTCTCCTGGAGCTAACTCTTTCAACATGGATTGTTGCAGGATATTTGATCACAATGTGAACCCCAAGATGGCATTATTTATTGGAAAAACCTGCCTCTAGCTGTGGTGTAGCCTGGCCTTAGTACACACCATTAATCCAAGAGCTTCTGTTTATTGTAAGCAAAATTAAATAAAATCAAGGACTGATCAAGAGGTAGAGCAAGCAACTAGTTGTCAGGAAGTAGCCATAGAGAATAAGAGGGAATCAGGAAGACAGACAGAGACACAGGAAGTAGTAGGGAGAGACTGTGAGTATGGCTGCCCTTTTTGGACTATGTCTTAGATGTCAGAATTAGCTAATGTGTAAATGAAGAAACAATAGAATGGATTACTTTAATAGAGGACAAAAGAGGAGATAGAAAAGAAGCTGTCTTTCTGAGATGACAGCAAAAGAAGAAGGTCAGCTGGTTCTTTCTCTGCCTCTCTGAGCTAGAAGGTTTTCACCCCAGCATCTGGCTCCCAAGTCTCTATCAGTCAAATAAAAGGATAGAGACTTAGTTAAAACACATTTGTCTCCCTATGTGGAGTCAGCTGAAGCTGTGGTGGCTGGACATGAAGGCTCCTTCAGGCTGCAGCCTAAGCAGCAAGGCTGCAGTGGCAGAGATGCAGTCAGGAGCTGAGGCAATAATAGAAATAGGTATAGCTACTGTGCCACAGATAATAACAACAACAATGGATCTGAAAAATAAGTATTATATCAAAACACGTTTTAATCTAATTGAAGACTGGTAATAAAAAAGACGAGTAAAGCACTGATAAGCATCAACCAGATAAGTTAGAAAGTCAAACCTTAGACCGTTCACCATCTAATAAGTAGTAGTTATTACTTTGTTTGTTATGTAGCATTGTTACGGTAGCCTACCTAATGAAGTTCTGAAGAGGTCAGTGAAGTCATACTGCTTGGCTTTTTAATGGAAATTTGAACAGTAGTGGTATATGTGGGAAAAGGAATAAGTATGACAACATAGCATATCTAAACAGTATAACTAACACTTAATTATCCAAGCGGTATCCAAGGCTACATTTTTTTTAAGAATTATAGATTCAAATCTAATGACTTAGCACATCAAAAGTCAATAATTTCTAACTGTCATTTATAGAACAATATAATCAAACAGTAAGAAACTTGATTTTTTTTAATTTTGTTTTTCTGAAACATAGGTGTGAATATTATTTTTAATTGCCAACTTGTCATAAATTAGAATTACTGGGGAAAAGAGTCTCAGTTGTGAGACTGTCTAGCTCAGTTGCCCTGTGGACATTTCTGTGGGAGATAATACTGATTCCACTAATTGTAGTGAAAACACCAGCCCACCATAGGTAGTGTTGTTCTTTAGGCAGCAGATCCTGAATGCTGTAAATGTGGAGACAGCAAGCTAAGCTCCACATTATCACGCATATAGCATGTGTTAATTCATCTCTTGTTGCTTCTTGGCTATGCATGCAATTCAACTCATTGTCTTCAACTCCAGCTGCTGTGAATTTTCTGATATGATGGATTATAATCTGAAACTATGAGCTAAAACAAACCCTTTCTCCCCTGAGTTGCTTTTGTCAGGATATTTTGCCACAGCATCATGGAAAAATAAAACAAAGACAGTGCCAGATAAATATTTCTTGGTTTGTATAACACACATCAACACTGAAAATAACTGAAATAAAAAAAGTATGAAACACATAATTTTAAATAATATGTATGTTAATATAATGCATGTTTAGAATCTTTCTTGGGACCTTGCAGAATAATCAGTATGCTTCCTACTTTTAAATCTCTTTAATTAATGGCATTAGCTTTAGATATTCTGGAAAATTTAAATTTTATTTCCAAGGAGTTTTGCTCATCACTGTTTTCAGAACTAAGAAAAGTTAGGTCATCTGAGAAGGTAACTTTTCTCAGTCAATAAAGGAGAATCAGAAATCGTTCTTGTCACCACTTCTAGAATCTTGGCTCTTACATAAGTGAAAAAGGGAAGTCATCATGGGAGCTATTATGACATAGTTGTGATCTTTTGTTTTGTTTTGATTTTAGGAATCCTCAAAACCTTGGCAAATATTAATTTGGCCACACTCTTGACTAGATACTTGACAACTCAGGTAGGATCTACTAAGTGAAATTAAAGATGTCATTGACAGATTTGCAAATATACCAGTAGAAGAATTTCTAAAAATAGCAGGCTCATTTTGTGATGAAAAGTAATCAATTTCTAGCAAAGCTTAAAAAAGTTCATAAAATATAAGCAAAATCTAAAATGTAGTCTTCATATAATTTTCCTTCTCCCCATTCCTCAATACTGTTTTAATTAGTTTTACTTTTTTTATTCTTTGTCTTCCAGAGGAGCAAAATGCTTCATGAAGACATTTAATTTAATGAAAATGAGTGCAATGGAGTTAATGGAATTGCTACATGGGTTTAGCTTACCTGAAACAGTGATTTATATATTAGCATTATGTAAATATGTCTTCAATGAGAACTTATGTTTTTCCTCTAATGGAAGTTGAGGTCAATAAAGGTTGTAAATAAGCATGACTTTTTTCACTTTCCTGAACATTTTGGATATTAGACTTGAAAAGCTAAAATTTCCTTTCCATTAGCATAGAAATATATCAGTTCCATTCTTTTAGAACCACACTTGTAGATTAAACAAGGACAGGACATGGGAAGTGAAATATTCTGCCATAAACAATGACTTAGATCAGATCTCTAAATTTGTCAAAATATTTTTCTTTCAAAAATGTATTACCAAAATATCTTTATTTTCTTGTACAATGTCACATTGCAAATGATTATTATAATATGGATTAACTAATTTTGATATAAATAATACCACTTATAAAATTGTGAATGAATTTGTAAAACGAGCATTTAACAACCAATATATGAAACCAGATTGAAATATTACTTTATGCTCACTGGGAAGGCTACTGCAATAATAACTAACAGAAAATCAGTTTCAGTGTAATATGTCAAAACAAATCTTCATGTTCTCTCAACATATTGTTTGTAATGTTTGAATGTGGAAATAATACCTCTGTTGTAAAAAAAAATATTCAGGTATTTCCTCAAGAAAATACAGAGATCTTATGCTATAGTAAATATACTAAGTAATATGTGTGTGTGTGTGTGTGTGTGTGTGTGTGTGTGTGTGTGTGTGTGTGTGTGTGTTTCTTTTAAAAGTTTATGTATTTTCAGAGCAAGAGAAACAGACACCAATAAAAATGAATGGCCCAGGTGAGACATCATCCAAAACAGCTTTAAGGATGCTGGCTGAGATGGTCCAACCACATGGATTTACTCTAGCCAGGACTTCATTATTAACCCAGTTTTCTCAAGGTTCCTTCAAAGATACCAGTGCTCCCAGACAACAGGAAGTAGTCTAGAGAATGATGCCTATACACACAAAATACTGATTATGGATACTTGTTATCATTTAAGGGGGAGGGTTGGTTACAAGCTGTTATTGGTAATGATCAGAAAAAAAGTTGAACAAAGAAGATTAGATTTGGGGATCTTGTTATAAAAAGAAAAAGGGGGGATATAGAAATGCTAGGATAATAGGGGAGATTATTGAATCTACTTTAATCCAAAAAACCAACTATTAATCTCAAAATATTTTACATTTGTATGGATTTTGGTAATTGATACAAATTTAAAGATATTTTTACTATACTATATATATGTTTCTACTCTTGTTTGGAGTATTGTGCTTATGCTATTCATTTAAAATGTAATGTATAATTAAGAAATACAGATTGATAGCTAGATATCTATAATAGTCCAACTTATAGTCACATCATGTATGTTTTCATGGTATTACACAATTATATTTAGATAGATAGATAGTCTTCAAATACTTCAAAGACCTACAGAATATGATATTTAATATGTTTAACAACCTAAGGCTTTTCATGACAATGAGACACATCTGCTCCTGAAAGTACCCATTTATTTCAAAAGAAGATGGTGGGCATTGAAGAACCTCCATATGGAATTTGTTCTCTTTATGGCAAAAGCTAGCCTTTTGGGTAAAGAAACTGCCCTTGCCTCATTTGCTAACAGTATATTGTCCAAACTGGACCAGAAGGACACAAAAGAAAGTGATTGCCAAACTTTGACAAGACAAGTTAGAACAGTTGTTTGAAAATTCCCTGCTTCTTGGAAATGTCTGTCAGATATACCAGGCCTGTAAGCCAAAGTAGGATGCCCCAACATTACTGAAGAACCTAAGGTGATTGTCCAGGCAGCCAGATGTCCCTGTCATTAGGTAACATTAGACCCCTCTGGGGTCTTTGAGGGAGTTAAAAACTAAATAATTAGACTTAAAGTTTTCCTTGGTTATGATAAAAGATAAATTAGATATAAAACTTTATACTCACAAAGGTAAGATAAATAATAGAATATTTTCTCTAATTTTGCCAAATATACATGGACTGCACATTTTAACTGTAATTCTTCCTTAACTGTTTTATTGTATATAGGTTTACTATGTTAAAGCTAAAGCTTTCCTTTTTAATCAGACAAAAAAGGAGAAATGTGGAATATTCCTTTACATTGTATGAATATATGTCACTGTGATTGATTTAATAAAGAAGCTGACTGGATAATAGTTGGACACAATAAGTTTAAGCAGGAGAACTAGACTAAGGATGCTGGGAAGAAGAAGGGCAGAGTCAAAGGAATCTCAAGCAGATGCAGAGAGAGAAGAAAGATGAATATGGCGTGTTGAAAGAATGTACCACTATGTGGCAGAGGGCAGATAAGAAACATAGGTTAATTTAAAATGAAAGTTAACTAGTAACAAGGCTAAGTTATTGGCCAAGCATTTATCGTTAATATTGAGTCTCCATGTTGGTTATTTGGGAACTGGTGGGTGGGAAACAAAAGTCTACTTGTGCATAAATTCAAATAATAACTGAATTTCTAAAGATAAATTAAGGGTTAATGCATTACTGGTCAATGAAGTTAAAGTTTCTTCACAGAAAACTACCAAATACAAAATGTAGTTGTTAGTCTTTAATTTCGAAGTAATGATAATTACATTCAAAATATTAGGAAATGACATTTATAGGAACACAGTATTAAAATGGGTCAGTATATGCTCTGTGAACAAATTTGAGAAAATGAGCTACAGATGACAAAATGTGAAATTTTCACTATGAAAAAGCAGATTTGTTCACATTTCAAACATTGAAAAATTGAATGAACCTGACTGCATGTAGAGCAATACACATGTTAGTGTCTATATTTAGAGTCTCTCTGATTTTTTAACCTTTCTGTAAAATCTTTCTCTGATTCCTTCTTTGTGATTTTCTGTGACATAGTCTTCCTAGGGAACTAAAGTTGGCCTTGAATTTTCTTTTCTCCATCCTTATTCTTTCTGGTGATCCACAAGCACATCTGTTCTAAAATCTTCCTTTTACAAACTACTTTTTGAGAAAGACTTATTTTTATTTTTAAGTGTGTGTGTGTGTGTGTGTGTGTGTGTGTGTGTGCGCGCGCACATGTAAGATCAGGTGCTCATTCAGTACAGAGAGGGCAATGAATCCCATGGAGCTGGAGTAACTGGATGGGAATTGCCTGATGTGAGTGCTGGGAACTGAATTCAGGTCCTCTCCAAGAGCAGTATAGACTCTTAACTGCTGGTCCGTCTGTCCAGCTTCTTAAAAAACTACTTCTTAATGGAAACATGTATATTTTTCTCAGCATATTATTTTGCATTTTCAAAAAGATAGAAAGATGAATGAGAATTAACAATTTCAGTTCGAAAATAACAGGGTGGAACTAATTGGGAAATGAAGAAAACTAGAAGAGTTTAAATATAAGCATGAAAGATATACATTAGAATACCTAAAATATTTTTATATAAGAGAATTAGTTCATTTATAAAAAGGAAAGACCTGCCATTATTTTAAATATGTTTTTATAAAATGCCAATTCATAAAAATATTATTATGTATTTTCATGAGGCACACCATATACATAATTTATATGTATCACAATACTCATAAACTTAATTTATATTGACAGTCAGTTCAGAAGGAAGCAAAAATATTTTGCAAAGTGAATCATCATATCATCCTACAGGTTTCATAGGTACCATAGCAAAACATATTAATTAAATTGTATTATAATTGTGTTTTGGGAAATTAAAATTAAAAAAGATGAAAAGTGATAAAAAAAGTTACAAGATCATGTAAGTTGTTTTTAAGATATGCAAATAGTCAATATTATTATCTTGAAAAACCACAATGGTAGTTATGAAAGAATAAATAATTGAAACAATGCTCACTTTGTTCCTATTAATATGTTCAAAATTAAACAAATTAATAATGTCCTATGTTTTATATACGTATTCTCAGATATTATATAAAAGCATGTGAACTGATAATGTCTTATTAGAAGAAAAATGATAATTTTTAATAAAAATGCACTAATTGGATATATCTGTCACTTAATCTCAGGATTACATTTTGGAAGACTATGACCAGATAGATATACTATACAAAACAGACAGTCAGTAAATTACATAATAGTTTTAGTAGCATAATTTAAAGTAAAAAATAGAAAAAAATTATGTCACAGTAAAGTAGTTAAGCAGACTATGTTACACTTGTGAAAATAATGTCTATATTAATATGGAAATATTTGTTTGTTATGCTAACAAAGCATAATAACACATAAAAGAAAGCATACTTAACATTGTTAATATGATTTAAGGCTGAATATTGAACCATCCCTACATCTCTGGGATGTAGCCAACTTGATCAAGGCAGATGATCATTTTGATGTTTTCTTGGATTTGGTTTGCAAATATTTTATTAAAAATTTTTGGATTTTGGGAATCCTGCAGAAGAGGGGGAGGAAGGATTGTAGGACCCAGTGGGGTCAAGGGCACCACAAGGAAACAGCCCACAGTATCAACCAATCTGGGCTAACAGGGGCTCACAGAGACTGAACTGACAACCAGGGGGCCTGCATGGGACTGACCTAGGCCCTCTGTAAGTATGTTACAGTTGTGTAGCTTGATCTTCTTGGGAGACTTCCTTACAGTGGAAGCAGGGGCTATCTCTAGCTCTTTTGCTGGCTTTTGAGACCCTACTACTCATACTGGATTGCCTTACCCAGCCTTAATAGGAAAGGAGATGCCTAGTCTTACTGCAACTTTATATACCAAGGCTGGCTGATATTCATGTGAGAACTGTCTGTATCTGAAGAGAAACAATGGAGGAGGAGTGGTTGGGGATAGGGTGGTGGGAGGGAAGGTGGGGGAGAAATTGGGAAGAAGAGAGGGAGAGAAAACTTTGATTGGGATGTAAAAACAAGAAATAAATATTAAAACAAACAATTTTTGTTTCATGATTTACTGGTCTTCCTACGATTTGCTAAAATAAGCCTTTTATTACTACTCTGTGACTAATAATATCCTACAACAACTCCAAAAGACACCTCTCATTTTGTATGAAAAAAGTTATAAAAGTCCCCATACTTTTAAAGACATAATAGAAGAAAATATTCAATTAAAACTTTAAGTAAAATAGTTTAGTCCTTTTAAAATAACATTCTATACTTGTGGTAGTGTGCAATCTATAATCTCATTAATTGATATGTCAATATAAGATCACAAATTTGAGGCTAATTTGGCTAAAAAGTGAGTTCTAGGATAGTCAGAACTCTGAACTGAGACATTGTCTTTTCAAAACAGCAGCATAGGGATGGAGAGATATCTCCTTGGTTAAGAGGTTCTTTTCCAGACCATCCAAATCTGATTTCCTGCACCCATATCCAACACACAACCATCTGGAACACCACTCTCTTCTGGTCTCTGTGGGCGTCACATGTGTATGGTACACAGACATACAGCTAAAACACCCACACATCTAAACATTTTTAAAATAATGGCACTATGTTACGTTTAAGTAAACACATAATTATCAGTAAATTTGTTATATTTGTATTTAGCATATTAATTATTAGTAACATGAAGTGTTTTCCATATTTCAAATCCTCTGCCACTCTTTCTATCTACAATAAATATAATAGAAAAGGAGAATATTAATAACAGTAAAAAGCAGAAAAATCACAGCTACTTTGAGAGCCTTTAAAAGTATTGACAGTTAAAGTGCCATATAATTATCAATTGTGTGAATTAATTTGACTGACACTTTGGACCCACACTTAAATAATGTGTAGCAAAATATCAAGACTCAAGAGAAAAGATATTTTGTTTATTACAAAGGGTAATTGAATAAGTAAATACTAATAACTCTGATCTCATGATTGTGACACCCAGACTCTTGATGAAATGTGAAGTTCTTATTTAAATGTGTATTTCAGCACAAGAAAGTTCTAGGATGCAAGTATTGTTAGTGTGCCCTAAAGAATCTTAGACTTCTATTTAGTTATCAGCTCATGATGGGCACTTTTTCTCAATATCTTATGTGCTTTATATTAACATGCTTTTCAGATGAAAAGGGAAGTGTAAATACTTTGAAATAAGAATTACTGTGGTGGAGCACATTCAATTCAGATTTCATACACCATAAAATCTGAATACTCAAATGCAAAATTGCTGAAAACAGCACTCTGAATCTTCATGACAGTTCATTATGGTAAGCTGTGCTGCCAATGTGATCTTGAAGGCAGCAGAAAAACTGCATTGTGTTGTATTATAGACTGCTCCATAATTAAGTGCTACTGCTATATTTGTGGCTTTCAGTAAAGTTATTAACAATAAACACTGTCAGATAATTAGAAACATGGATCATGCAGATTTTCTTTTAATTTGTTAGAATTCACACCCAAATATAATAGTTCTATTCTCTTGGTATTTAGATGATTTTTTTCTTTCTGTAAAATTAATAATATACTAAGCATGTTGTTAGCAGACAATTCTATCACAAATTTCTCTTCTGAGCGAGGAGGTGATGGCACATTTCTTTAATCCTAGCACTCTGGAGGCAGATGTAGGCAGATCTCTGAGTTCAAGGCCAGCCTGTTCTACAGAGTGAGTTCCAAGACAGCCAGGGCTACATAGGGAACTCTGTGTCAAAATCAACCAAAAAGTTCTTGTTTGATAGCCTTTTTAAAATTTGTATGTATCCATGTATGTCTATATACACACAGGAGTGTGTGCATATACATTCATGAAATATTGTACATTAGGTTTTTAGATTCATACATGGTATATTCATGCCTTAAGGCTATAGATCACATCATCATAATTTGTAGCTAGAGTTTTCCTGCCTTGTCCACAGTCAGGACAAATCTGTCACCCGCCAGTCCCACAGCTGCTCAGACCCAAACAAGTAAACACAGAGGCTTATATTGCTTACAAACTGTATGGCCGTGGCAGGCTTCTTTCTAACTGTTCTTATAGCTTAAATTAATCCATTTCTATAAATCTATACCTTGCCGCTGTGGCTTGTGATTTACCGGCATCTTTACATGCTGCTTGTCATGGCAGCGGCTGGCAGTGTCTCCTCCCACCTTCCTGTTCTCTCAATTCTCCTCTCTGTTAGTCCCGCCTATACTTCCTGCCTGGTCACTGTCCAATCAGTGTTTTATTTATTGACCAATCAGAGCATTTGACATACAGACAATCCCACAGCAATAATTTATATGTGTGTACATATATATGAAACTAAAAGAAACTGGTGTTGAGTAAAAATCTGTGTGTGCCAGTAATATAATCCTCTTAATTTTAGCATGACGAAGCCATATTTTACTCTAAAATTTTTTTCTGTGGTTTTTCCTGGTCAGAAATACACTGAAATTCAAAAGTATTGCCCATACTATTAAAAGTACCTGCCTATAATTCTGACATAGTACGGGGTGGGGGGGAGCAAGAGGAGGGCATATGCCCAGCTTTGGTGACATTGTGAGACCTTGTTTCAAAAATGAAAGAAAGGATGGACAAGAGAGAGAGTAAATGGAGAGTGGAGGGGCGGAGGAGAAAAGAGTAGGAAGGAAAATGAAGTGGACTATCATTTGGTGAAAAATTTTGACTCATGTCTATCATGTGTGGTGCTGAAATGTGGTGATATTTTATTTGTGCTTTGATAAATAAAGCTTTCCTGAAGATTGGTGGGGGAAAGGCTAGCCATTTTAAGTAAACAAAGTCAGGCAGCACAAGCCCTTAATCCAATCACTTAGCAAGTAGGATCTCTGTGTGTTCAAGGCCACACCAGGGAACAGAGCCAAGCATGGTGATACACGCCTTTAATCCCAGTACCAACCATAGAGACCTGGAGGTCTGTACAGACAGGCAGTGACAAGGAAGTGAGGTAGCTGGGCTAAGAGCCAATGAGAGGGCAGAAAAGCAAGGCAATAAAGGCGTGGGTAGACAGGAAGTAGCTTGCATTTTGAAGCTACAGAGTTGGTGAGGGATGGTTGGCTGGTGGCTTTCCCTATTTCCCTGATCTCTCTAAAGCTTTTACCCCTATATTTGGCTCCATGTTTTTTATTTAATAAGACTATCTAGAAATTTGTCTACAATCATGGGTACAGGACTGCTCCACTGCCCTTACTCTCTAAGATTCTCTTTGTTTATATTTAGTGAGATAGTGTCTGGACTTACTGATGGTAATTGAACCACAGGATGTTTGTGTTATTTTCATAGTCCAAACAATTACAAAAAAATTGAGATTAAATGCAAAGGTGTCTACTCTCCTCCTAGACAAAGTTTTTTTTCTTCTCTCCTCCCTTTGTGCCTATGGTAAACATAATCAAGTCTCAAGTACTGCACAAATGACTGATATAAAATTCCTTTTATTTCTGAGAATTCTCAAACAATTCTGAGTATGACAAAACTATAGGAGAGTCTAGAAATTGGACAGTTACTCTAATGGAGTCCAAATCTAGAGAAAGAAGAAAGTTACTCACTGATGACTCAGAAGTAACAGGGTCAGGTTTTCATCATCTTTTCCTATACATCTTAGTTTTTCATTTTTAGAAGTGCTACTATTGTAAATGCCTCTAGGGCATGAAAGAAATGGATAATTAAGGAAAGATTCCAGGAATGATTTCCAGATACCCAGGAGCACTGAAGTGGAAAAAGAAGTGAAAACACCAAGCACCAGAAGGAGGCAAGGAAACTGAGAGATTTCTTCTTAGTTACACAAAGTACTGCCTGAATTTCAAAGTAATTTTTACACTCCAAATATTATATTGTTTATTAAAGTCACCCAGTAGCCTTTAATTTAAGACTTGTTATAGGTGGTCCCAAAGATCTACCTAAGCATCTGGATCTCTACTCAGTTTTTAGTCTGGAGACCAGTGGCACAATCATGAATCAAAATCTGTGTTTTATCAAGATTTTCAAGACCCAGGTTCAAATGTCAGCACTCACAACCATTTGTAATTCCTGTTCCAGGGGATCTTATGTCCTCTTCTGGCCTCTCTGTTTACTAGACATGCATGCTGTGCACACGTATACATGAAAGCTAAACACACATAAGCATAAAATAAAAATGCTGACACCTGAGTTTGAGTCCTAGCACTTACATGGCAAGAAGACAAATGATTCCCACAAGTTGTTGTCTGATTCGCACATATTTGCCTTATCACATGCACATCTACCCCCACACTCATGCACAAAATAAACAATAAATACATTAGAGATTTAAAGATATGATGGTACTATTTTTTATAATTTAATTTTATTTTATTTTACAAAACAATTCAGTTCTACATATCAGCCACGGATTCCTTTGTTCTCCCCCCCTCCCGCCCCCCTCCCCTTCCCCCCAGCCTACCCCCTATTCCCACCTCCTCCAGGGCAAAGCCTCCCCCAAGGACTGAGATCAACCTGGTAGACTCAGTCCAGGCAAGTCCAGTCCCCTCCTCCCAGGCCGAGCCAAGCGACCCTGTATAAGCCCCAGGTTTCAAACAGCCAACTCATGCAATGAGCACAGGACCCGGTCCCACTGCCTGGATGCCTCCCAAACAGATCAAGCCAATCGACTATCTCACCCATTCAGAGGGCCTGATCCAGTTGGGGGCCCTTCAGCCACTGATCCCAAAGATTCAGCCAAGGAGCTGATACAGCTTATAAATACCTTCAGCCACATAGCAGGATACAAGATCAACTAAAAAAAAATCAGTAGCCCTTCTATATACAATGGACAAAGAGGCTGAGAAGGAAATCAGAGATACATCACCCTTTACAATAGCCACAAATGATATAAAATACCTTGGGGTAACACTAACCAAGCAAGTGAAAGACCTATATGACAAGAACTTTAAGTCCCTGAAAAAAGAAATTGAAGATGTCAGAAAATGGAAAGATCTCCCATGCTCATGGATAGGCAGGACTAACATAGTAAAAATGGCAATTTTACCAAAAGCAATCTACAGATTCAATGCAATCCCCATCAAAATACCAACACAATTCTTTTCAGACCTGGAAAGAATAATACTCAACTTCATATGGAAAAACAAAAAACCCAGGATAGCCAAAGGAATCCTGTACAATAACACAACTTCTGGAGGCATCACGATCCCTGTTCTCAAGCTCTACTATAGAGCTACAGTAATAAAAACAGCTTGGTACTGGCATAAAAACCGACATGTGGACCAATGGAATCGAATAGAAGACCCTGACATTAATCCGCACACCTATGAACATATAATTTTTGACAAAGAAGCCAAAAGTGTACAATGGAAAAAAGAAAGCATCTTCAACAAATGGTGCTGGCATAACTGGATATCAACATGTAGAAGGCTGCAAATAGATCCATATCTATCACTGTGCACAAAACTAAAGTCCAAGTGGATCAAGGACCTCAACATAAATTCAGCTACTCTGAACCTGCTAGAAGAGAAAGTAGGAAGTAGTCTTGAACGTATTGGCATAGGAGATCACTTCCTAAATATCACACCAGTAGCACAGACACTGAGAGAAACAATCAATGGTGGTACTACTATTTTAACATACTTTAATAATGTATGCGTGATATAGTTAATAGGAGTTTAAATACATTTTTTATAATATCCTGTGAAATGCCTATTGCAAACTTTTGGGCTTAGATTGCTTAATCTATATAAATCACATGCTTCCCAGAGCATAAAACGCTCACAAACTCTCTTGGCTTGTCATAGCTTTTGTATAACTAAATAAACATTACCACTGTCATCTGAACATCAACCTTGCAGGCTTTAAAATAAATTTTAGTTTAACATAGTTTTGAATTCATGAATGTTTGGCACTGCATCAAATTCTTGCCTCTGGGTTTTCTACAGATAATGGTAATGGAATGTGTCATTAATTTTATACTTTGGTCTTTCTCCTGGTTTTTCTTTGCTGGCTTTTGATCTCTGCTCACAGTACACACATCCCAGTATAGATATCTGGGACAAGATAACTCATAATTAGTTCAAATTTCAGAGTCCAACCACCATAAGCAAACAGTTCAAAACAATGTTAATATGTCCATTCATATCTGTGAGAGATATGAGAAAACTCACCTGAATATTATAGTATTCTCAACACCCTGTACCAACAGAATGATAAGTAGATCTTCAAAACTGTCCTAAAATATTAGTGTAAAATTTTCCAAATAACATGCAAATTTATTTTTATAAACCCAAGAAATTTAATGACAGGCACAAAAGACATTTTAAAATTCATTATAAAAAGTAATGTGAGCCGGGCGGTGGTGGCGCACGCCTTTAATCCCAGCACTTGGGAGGCAGAGCCAGGCGGATCTCTGTGAGTTCGAGGCCAGCCTGGTCTCCAAAGCGAGTTCCAGGAAAGGCGCAAAGCTACACAGAGAAACCCTGTCTCGAAAAACCAAAAAAAAAAAAAAAAAAAAAAAAAAAAAAAAAAAAAAAAAAAAAAAGTAATGTGAATGCATCTAATAAAAACTGATATCTACCGGGCGGTGGTGGCGCACTCCTTTAATCCCAGCACTTGGGAGGCAGAGACAGCCGGATCTCTGTGGGTTTGAGGCCAGCCTGGTCTCCAAAGCGAGATCCAGGAAAGGCGCAAAGCTACACAGAGAAACCCTGTCTCGAAAAACCAAAAAAAAAAAAAAAAACAAACTGATATCTATTTATTTCCTATAATTCTCTTAGTATACAAAATCATGTTAACATCTTGTGTTTGACTATTTGAGAAAAGAGAGTATGAAGATATTGTCTTCAAGACCATCAATCATAATGGTTAATAAATATTAAATAGTAGCTATATGTGCTTTTAAATAGTTTATGTATATC
This sequence comes from Peromyscus californicus insignis, assembly GCF_007827085.1. Lineage (NCBI taxonomy): Eukaryota > Metazoa > Chordata > Mammalia > Rodentia > Cricetidae > Peromyscus > Peromyscus californicus. Next base: position 44,996,675 of record NW_026294391.1, read on the forward strand.
AATTTTTAATAACTTCATAATTTTCATGAGAGAAAGGTAGATGTTTGCCTTCACATTTCAGATGAAGTAAAAATATTTAAATAATGTCTTTAACTTTATTTAATAACAAATATACTATCCAATAGTCTTGAAAATATGAGTAATTAATTCTGAGTGGGTTGTAATCAGGGTTCAAAAATTGTCTCTAAAGCTTCAGGTAAAGTTCTTAGGTAAAGAGATTAATATCTCAGAACATCGATTTGCTTGTTCAAATAATAGGCAGTATATCCCCTACTAATATGATATACTGAGAAAGTTCCCACTGTTCGTACAGTAGCATGGTATGGGCTCAGTAAATGTTCACTGTTTTGTTTACTACCTTTCCCATGAAATCTCTGTAGTTCGAGAAATCTTCATTTCTATACAAACTAACATTTGGAATTGTAACTCACTTATTTTTGACATTTCAAATAGTCAAAAATGTTTTAATGTATCTTACACCCAAGTAGTATATATTCCTGGGCTCATTATAAAATGCATTGAATTGCAAGATACTCGTTAAAAATATGTATCTCTAGGCAGGATGTGTACAATGTATAAGAAAGTATAAAGGAAGAAAGGGAAAAGAACTATGTGTCATCTGGATTAAATGATTGCCTTCTGCTTTTGAGGGATAAATTGTACTAGTGGGGATATCATCAAGGTAGCTCAGATGCTCTAAAAAGTCTCATTTGCTAGATATTTGCCCCCTCTACCAAGAAGACCAAACATAGTCTTATTCACTAAAAAATGAAACTAAGAAATGACAGTTTACCAAGATAACAAAGTTCGCTGAGATTGACTCTCAGCTTCACCTCATCCCCATTCTCTCACAGGAAAAAAAAAAAAAGACTGGGCTTTCTGTCATTACTGGCTTAGATTGTTTTTCATCCCCTGCCTCAGGAATCATTGTCTGTCAGTCACTCTCTTATGTCATGCTCTCTCAGCTGTGACTGTTGCTACTGTACTACGTACATTCAGGTTTTCTACATTTTTCTTTGTCTTATCACTTCTTTCAGGAGCACTTGTTGGACTTCATTGGTTTTGGAGGTAAAAAATAGATGCATTATCTCTCTTCCTTATCCAACCATTTTTGTCCCATTTTCCTTTTAGAAAAAAAACAACCCAGAATGTTTTGAATTTATAGAAAGAAGCCAGACCAGATGCTGGGAATCACTGGCTTCATGTTTTGGAGCTCCAGTTGGATTCCTCACTGGTACCTTTGTCCAGTCACTTCATCGCTAAAATTCTTGTCTTTAAAATGAAATGATGCTGCTATCTGGCATTACTTAATGATTGATGGAAGCTTTTAAATGAGTTATAATGTAGCATACTTAGACAAGTTTTTGACAGTCAAAAATTAAAAATTAAAAAAAAAAACAGAATACTATTGTTATTTATTAATGTCCTCCTTCCTAACATCACATCAAAGCTATGAACATCCAAGTCAAGATCCTATGAGCATCTTATTAATCACCAATTCTCATAGACATTCCCTTCACATCCTAGAAAATGTTGGACTTTATCCAAATCCTGTAATACCAGAAAATGGCAAAACAAAGGAAATCTCTCCTTTTTGTGTTTTGCATACTGGTTTATCATACAGAACCAGTGTACTTCATTTGACTTAAGATACATTTGGCCAGGCGGTGGTGGCACACACCTTTAATCTCAGCACTCGGGAGGCAGAGCCAGGTGGATCTCTGTGAGTTCAAGGCCAGCCTGGTCAACAGAGCGAGATCCAGAACAGGCACCAAAACTACACAGAGAAACCGTGTCTCGAAAAACAAAAAAAAACAAAAACAAAAACAAACAAACAAACAAAAAAGATACATGTGATCAATTTTGACTAGGTCACATGAAAAGGCCTTTAAATTTCCAAGTCTTTGCTTCTAAAGTAAATTGAACTGTGTTATCCACATTGATCAATTCAAATAAAATCACATAAGCTCACCTGACTTCTTTTTTGACTTTATCAATGTTTAAGGATACCTAAAAATTATCTTCCTCATCACATCTGCTGCCATAAACATGTAATATCAGCTACTTGGGAGATGGAAGGAGAAATAACCCAAGTGCCTGGCTTATCTGGACTACAGAGTGAGCTCAATTCTAGCTAGGACAATTTAGTGAGGCCCTGTCTCAAAATCACAGGTGTAGTGGTGCACACCTTTAATCCTAGCACTCTAGTGACAAAGGCAGACAGATCTCTGTCATTTTGATGTCATACTGGTATACATAGTGAGTTTGGCGACAATTATGGCTACACAGAGGTGTACCATCTCAAAACCCCAAATAAATAAACACATTTCAAAAGGTAAAAGGGGGCTGTGAATGTTGTTCAGTGACAGATTGCTTTCCTAGCATATGTGAAGCATAGGTTAACCCCTTCCAGTATTAGAAAAGTAACTATAAGACTAAATAAAGAGATTCTCCTCCTCACAGATGTCCTTTAGTGGCCTGTTCAAATCATAGGCTAGCCTCAGCATCAACATTCTGTGGGAATCATACTAATTTTCTTTTGCCTCATGTCCCTAGTCCTGAAACTTTCCACCTTAGTTTTCTCTTCTTTTGAAACAAAATCCCTTTACCTAACTCTTGAGAGACTTGCATATCTTTTAGTCATAGTATTGTCATTCCAATGGTTTACTCTCCCTTTAGGTTAATTTACTCAAGTAGACCCTTTACAAGCCTAGAACCACACCCAACACCAAATTTGACACCCTTAGTTCAAATTCTTCCTCTCCTAGTAAAACAATTTTATATTTATTCCTGTAGGAAACTTTCCATGGCCAAATCATAACACCCAGGATCCATGTTTCATACATCTCTTATATTCTCATTTTGTATTTTATTTTTCATATAATTCACATTTTTTTGACATAGGAGACATTTTCCCTAGGAGGTCACACAGAGACATACACAAAATAAAAATAAGAGTTTGGTGGATAACAGATACAAAGTTGATCAAATATGTCCTTGATAAAATGCTGCCAACGTAGGGTATTTTTAGATATGCTATGCTTGAGTCAGTTAAATCAGATGCTACATGCAACATGCTTAGTGTGGTTTATACACTAGATATCTAATAATATCTAATACATGCAATCCTCATGGTTATCAGAATTTTCTTGTTATCTACATTAAAATAATGCCCACTTAATGGATAAGCAACTTACATTGCATTCATAGCAATGGATGAAGAAAGGGATATGCATTGAATTATTTTATTTCTCATATAAAAGTTTTCAATTATATTTTTAACATGGTTTGAATCAAATTCATGAAAATTGACTGTGACAATTGCATTTTTGCATTGTTTCATTTTTCCCATTGTTTTATTCACTGGGGGAGGAAAAATCATTCATAGTCTGTTGCAGGCCAAATACTACATAGAGTACCTAATAACTCACATCAAAATTTTCTATTGATGAATGGAATTTACTCTGAAAAGTTAACTTGCCCATAGCACCAGGTTGAGGGTAAAAAATCTAGTTTATATTGCAGCCAAGACATTTTGTAAATATTTATTAAAAGAATAAATGAAGATTGATTAACATTTAGAAATTTTGATGTTTCAAGAATAGCTTTTTGGAACTTGTAAAAGAAGAATACTCGCTGGGCAGTGGTGGTGCACACCTTTAATCCTAGCACTTGGGAGGCAGAGGCAGGCCTGGTCTACAGAGCGAGATCCAGGAAAGGCGCAAAGCTACACAGAGAAACCCTGTCTCGAAAAACCAAAAAAAAAAAAAAAAAAAAAAAAGAATACACTTTTCAAATGGGTGTCTATGTTTTCACATTCAGTGCTTTATCCTTGGAAGAAATCTCACAGTATAACTAAGAGTTCAGGTATTTCCTCAAGAAAGTATAATCTTACTTATAAATTATGTGAGACAATGCTATATAGTAGATAGAGCCTCTGGCATGTTTTGTTTTCTACTGAGTGTTATTTATTCAAAGGCATTTGGATTATTTTAATAACATTTTTTGCAAATAATACTACAGATTATAAAAAGAGAACATAATGACAATGTCAAATTAACTCATAACAGTTCTTTCTAAAAAAACCCTGCTAGTCAGTCTCACTAATGCACTAATGGCCTTTCCTTACCCTTCAACCATCATATATATAAATGCCCCTGGTGGTCTCTTAGTTTTCCTATGTGTGTTCTGTTAGCATTAGTCTTATGATAATTATTTTTACAAATTGTAGGTACTTTTGAAACTTTAAAACTTAAAATATTTTACTATGTGTATTCTGAATGAATTGCCAGAGATATGAATGTTTATAAATATACTTCAGTTGCCTTAAAAAGAAGATAGCTTGTGTTGAAGTTAAATGAAAATCACATCATGAAAATTATTGTAAAGAAAGATGTAATTCATTTGTATCTGTAATAATAATTTGCTAATAATGAATGCACAAATACTTTAAAATAAAGTAGTTGCATTTTAAATTATTTTGTGAATAAACAAAGAAACATTAAATAATTGTTTATGTAAGTTTATAATTAAGACTAAATATATTTAATTGAGATATCTACAGTAGAATACATTCTTACAACGCATACCCAATTCAACTTTTGGGCATTCAATATTTCAAAAAGTGATGATTAATCATCTTTCCACTATATGCTAAATAATATGAAATGTACTTACAAGTAACACCAAACTAAACAAGCCACATCTTACCTAAAGTAATTTAGAGGGAATTTAGAGGGCAACACTGAAGATTAGAAATGTGCTGAGATAGTCAAGCAACTACACAGGAGACAAAGCTTGAAAACCAGAACTGCCTTCTGTGGAGAAGTGGCTGTCCAGAACTCTGCAAGTCTCCGACAGCTGACTGCAGGAGCTATGTATTGATTGAGCTCATAAAGCAAGAGAGAGTCTGAACACAGAGATATTTGATACATGAGCAGGAGACAATATAAGAAGAGAGTGTCTGGGCTGGAAGTGGGCAGCTGTATAGATGAAAGATTTGTTTAAGGCCTTTTATAACATGACAACAGATGCTGTCATATGCCTTTGCTTGGTAAGGCCTATATCACTGTGATTAGAGTAATTAGAATAAGTCTATATGCAAAAATGATAAGCCCTACAATCTCAATAGTTTAATAAAGCATAAGGCTATTCTTCACTAAGCCAGTCATACAGTGAGGGTTTCCCAGGTCAGTGACCTACTTTCTGTTGTGGGGACCTAAGTCCCACCACTGTTTAGATCCTTCTGTGCTCTGCATTGAAAAACCGAAGGAAGGAAGACAGAGGGAAACATAACTTCTTTCTTCCTTACTTTGGCTCAGAAATAATCTTTTCCCTCATATTCATTGATGAAAACTAGTCAAATGATTCTACTTTGAAGTAAGCAGGTGAGTAGGAATCACAATTCTTGATGAACAACTTCTTTCTAATAACTTTGGTATTATATATAAATGGAACTCTATTTTATTTCAATTACACAAGAAGAGCTATTTGACAAAGCACAGAAACACGTCTACAGAAAGTGTCGCCAACTCCAATAGAAGGTCCATTTGGCATGTATACTTTAAAGCTTCATCTCTGCTGATAATTGACTCCAATGGTTACAGTACTTGTTAAAACAATTAACTTTTCCATGTTATCTGCCTTGTCCTTATTTCAGTCCCTTGTCTGCTGTCCAGAAAAAGGCTTCTCAATCTACCTGGAGTAAATACTCACTTCACTAAGTTATTTCCAATTTATAACTTGAATAACATCAGTCCAAAAAGCATCCATTACTTATTAACTCCATCAAAAAGAACAAGTGTGAATTCTACCTAAGACTAAGACTAAGAAGCACTCGTTTAAACAATTAGAAATTATAAATTGCCTATGTAAGTAAAAATGGTTGCCGTCAGAGTAATTCTATTTCTTACAAACATTTATCAAATGATTGTTTTCAAAGACAAACAACACGTGAAGACAAGTCAACACAATTGGTTTATTTAATTGAAAGAGAAAGTAGATTAACATAAAATGATCTGATTATATACCCAAAAGGAAAACATTATCTAAAATAATTGTATTATATTTGTCTTCAGTCTATTGTTTTAATAAAATTTTAGCAATGTCACAATCAACCAGTGAAGAGTAAATAACTTACTGCCAAATTGCTACATAATAGGAAATGGTTTTAACATTGATAGATTTTTTTTAAATATTTTAGACTTTATACCTGTTGTGTTTGATATTAACAACTATTTGTGACTTTAGTATTCTGAATAAATATATCATCAAGAATTTCATTAACAGCCGGGCGGTGGTGGCACACGCCTTTAATCCCAGCACTCGGGAGGCAGAGCCAGGCGGATCTCTGTGAGTTCGAGGCCAGCCTGGTCTCCAAAGCGAATTCCAGGAAAGGCGCAAAGCTACACAGAGAAACCCTGTCTCGAAAAAAAAAAAAAAAAAAAAAAAAAAAAAAAAAAAAAAAAAAAAAAGAATTTCATTAACAGTATTAAAATAATATCAAGCTACACACATTTTATTTTCAGGTAAAACTTTGAGAAGGCCCTTACTGAACCTAATGTTTTATATTGTTGACACCTACCAGCCATAATTTTCTGTAAATAATTATTCAGAAATTTGATTTTAATAAAAAAACACAATTTGAATATTTCCTGTGCATGCTTAATTTTATTACACAAATTGCAGCTTTAAATAAAGGTTTATCATGTACACTGTAATCATAACTGATTTGTTTAAGACAAACTGTATATGTAGATATTATACATGATGAGATTTGAGGTCAGATGAAATAGTAGTTCTGTTTGTGCTTAAAGTATACTTTGAGGTTTACTTATGAAGCAAATAATGGCAGTATGTAAAGAGTACATAACTAACACTAAGTATTCATTAATAGTTCTAGAATGTCCATTGTTGACACTTGAGCATAGCTGTGGCTACATATAGTACTGTATTTTAAGATGATATCTCCTAGATGTGTGTATTTTTTTCTTTTCTTGGAAAATGTATTGCAGTAGGTTATTTCAGACAAGGCGTATGACATTCCTAAAGAATCTTTGATGCCATTTATATTACAAAAAGTTCTGGTTGATTTGCTGAAATGGAACCCAATGCTCAACCCAACAGATGATGAAGAAATATATATATTAAGGTCTTCTACTTAAGGCATGGAAGAAGCAACTTCTTTACATTTTATACAGAAGTCATGAAATATCATTAATTTGCATATTCATGTTGAACTATCCATTTAGAATACATTGCCTTTTTTAGGTTCACCAGATGGAACAACAGATGTTAATATAATGACTAAAAGCCTTGGTCAAGCATTTTTGAAAAATGAAAATATGAAATACTCTTATGATGCAAGTCATATATTTTTACATGAAAAATACAATGTCTATTTTCAGGCAGCTTAACAAACTCATCTAAATATATATTATAAAATATTTATATTAGTTGAATGTTAAGCATTAGCACATGTTCTTTTTTTCAACAAGAAAGCATTTGATATTATGGAGAGAAAAGTAAAACCCCGGAATATATTTTTTGCCTTTCCCATAGAATACAAAAAAATAAAAATTCTTTCAAACTGTTAAAATTTTAGAACAAACTTCATTATTTAAACACTTATTATGTTATTAACTTCTCATAACAAAACTCAACATCTAGAGTTTCTTAGTCATTTATAGTTTCTCAAGTTAAAAAATTGTGGAAAATTAGCATTAAAATTTTACATAACTGAAAAATCACTAGATCCCTAAATGCCTCATGTAGGATTGTGTCATATGATTAAAACTTCCAAAGAAGACAAGAGAAATCTCTTCCAAATTTGAGTCCTGTTTATTTTTTTCAAGGAATGATTGTTAAATGCTAAAACTATTGCATTTTTAATGTGGTCACAAATAGTTGCTCTTTGGATATTCAGAATTCTTCCAATTTTTAACACCTTATGTCACACCATAAGGGTCTTAAATTCCACCATAATAATGATATGTTTAATCCATTTAAACTTTGCTACTTTCTATGATTTCATTGGTATGCTTTAATCCACACTTTTAAATATGTTTTTGTTAATTTGATGTCTAAGAAAGAAGAAAACTAAAACTGGACAGCAATTAAGAATAATATACAAGATGAAAGTAATAGAGAATTACTTAGTGGTTCTATTTTTTCCTTGATTTTGAGCAAATGAAGATGTCAGAGCTCAATTTATTAACAACTCCATAGTAAAACAATGGAATTTTCAGAGTGATTTTGCAATGATTCAATTGCTGATTCTATGGGTTGTTGTTCATTCTGAAACACAATATGAGTTTACTCAAACTAACTTTGAGATAACATAAGGTCAACAATTTCAATAGATACCCCTTGTTCAAACAAATCATCTTGGTCTTAATTATACCAAGTAGCAAATATGTGGGATTTTTGCATTGTTTTTTTTTGTTTTTTTTTTTTTTTTTGTTTTTTTTTTGTTTTTTGTTTTTTGTTTTTTGAGACAGGGTTTCTCTGTGTAGCTTTGCGCCTCTCCTGGAACTCACTTGGTAGCCCAGGCTGGCCTCGAACTCACAGAGATCCGCCTGGCTCTGCCTCCCGAGTGCTGGGATTAAAGGCGTGCGCCACCACCGCCCGGCTGCATTGTTTTTATTACACTTAAAAGTGTGTTGGTTTAGTAAAGTAACAGCTGCAAGATTTTTTGGCTAAGTTTCTAGTACCAGACATAAATTCTCTCTTGTTGAACTGGCCTTAAGTCCAATTAGAGAGCTGTTTGTTGTCACTAAGGCATGCAAGACACTACTGCACCTTAGGGTTATTGTTGTTGTTCATAGGCATTATAGCTTAGTAGGACTATTAGTTGTTTCTCTCCTTGAAAAGCTTGCATGGTACCTTCTCATATCATGAAAGCTAGTTCTCAGGGCGTTAGCTTTTAGGTTATACCCAAATTAAGTCCTTTGAGTCCTATTTCTGAAGTGCATGGTGTCTTTAGCAATAGAGACTTATCTTCCACATCTGGGAGGCAACAAAGGGCAACAGCAAAAGCCTATAATGTTTTGGGAGTCCCCATCATAACCCTTAACTAAATTCTAAATATTTATCATTATACCCACAGATAAATGTAGCTCTCACTCCTCATTAAGAAATGTTCTTTGCACTAGATGGAAAACATGACAGAAAACCACAACCAATAAAAATGCAGATTTGTGTAGTCCAATCTCAACTGATAGATCTACCACACAATTCCTTCAGCAAAGGCTCAGGGAAATTGCTGAAAACACAGAGTTTGCTGTGAGATTGTATCACCTAAAAGTGTCAGAAGAGCTGCACTCATAAACATGACTGCCTAAACAAGGAAGACAATAATGGACATTGCTAATGCACAAGAGTGAAAGCTCAGGAGACCTCAACACTAGAGAAAGAGCTACAGGGAGTTAAGGAATGATAAGGGATGAGAAAAATAGTCTTTCCCACCTGGAATAGTGATGGTGGTGAGCACAACAATTGGTTATCCAATACCAACTGGTCAGCTCTAAAAGCGCATACATACAAGTAACATTATTTAGACTGAATGGGCTACAGTTATACACTTGGGGAATATATGTGTATATGTAAGAATAAAGAAAAAGAAGCCATGAATTTAAGCGAGAGCTAGAGGGAGGGGTTGGAGGGAAGAAAAAAAGAGGAATAATGAAGTAATTATATTTTAATATCAAAAAATTTAAAAAAATAATGAGACAAGTATGGGAAGTCACATGGTACAGTGGGTCCCAGGGATTGAACTCTGATTGTTGGTCATGAGGGCAAGCACTTATATATGCTTAACTATTTTGCCCAATTAATTAGTGGTAATAATAAAATTAGTAATATAACAGATAAGTATGATATTGGCTTTATAATTCTTTAGGAACATGAACTGGGTATATATGTAGAGGCATCATTATATTAAAACATCAAATTAATTTACCAAATTGTTATGAAATGTATTTTACTCATTAAAACATTTTCAACAGGTTTTGGTAGTGGCATTGTATGCTGCTAAGTTTTATAAAGCTAGCCTGGAATACACTACTAATTATTTTGGAGAATTGAAGTAACTGCTGTCTTTATTGATGATACTCAGACTTTAGTGTCATAAATATGTCACAAACTTTTTTTAATCTTTTGAGATTTGGAAGTATATTATGTTCTTCTTTCATCTTTAAAGCTTTACTTTTAGATGCATAATCACCTATCCTCACTAGAGCTTTAATGTTCTAAACTGCATTTTCAATCCCTGATTTAATGAGAGTGAGAAAATTGAACATGTTGGTTGGAGATTTTCTTTAACTTGTCCTAGGAAACCTTCCACATCAGTTTCTGAATTGAAATAGATGCAATGTTGAGCTCACAGTCAGTTTTGCTGATGTGAAAACTAAAAGCACTTAATATAAAGTGCTGACATAAAAGCAGGAGCTTCAAAGGCTTATAGAAAAAAATCATTTCTTGTCAAATTGCAGAGCCAACATAAAGTGGTGGAAAAGAGAGTCATATAAAACATTTTTGATATGGTAATGAAAATTACACTGTTAAGAATACACATTTTCAAATTATTTTATGGTGAAATGTATGTGATATAACATTCACAATTTCAACCAATTTTAAGCATAAAATTTATTGGTATGAAGTGTATTTTCGGTAACTATCAGTGCATTCACTTCTAGAACTTTTTCATCATTTATCCTAAATTGAGACTCTTGTGACCATTAAGCAATTTATCTCACAAGCCCTGTAACCTCTATTCTACTACCTGTTTCTGATTTGTCTCATTCTAAGCACTTCCTATAAATAAATAAGATCATGGGTGCAAAGATCTTTGTTATATGAAGAAGGAGGGGGGAGGATGAGAAGGAGAAGAAAAAGTAGTTTTATAGAGTAGAGAATAGGATCAGCATATTGAATTTTACACTGGATAATTGGAAGTAAAAAAGCAATGTTCAGAAGTCAATAAACTATAGATTCTTACTGAAAGATGAAGAGCTATAAGCAACTAATGGCTGCTGAGAGACAGAGACTCTGTTTTCTCCAGGAATGAGGTCTACGATAGACTATCCAAACGCATGTGGTCAGCCCTAAACATTTATACAAATGAGAAACACTAATGGACTCAGAAAACATCAGAATAAATGGTTGTGAATTTGAGAGGGAATGGGGAGGTCATAGAAAGTGTTGGGGGGAGAAATAGAACAGTGCAAATGAAATAAACACACTACTCATGTATCATTACTCAAAAAAATTTAAATTAAAAATATCAAAAATAAATCTTAAAAAATGGAAAATATAAATTCAAATGTATACTGAGACATAAACGTGCATAGATACACACATTTATAGTCACATGAAAAGTAGAAATGTAAATATTTATTATTTACCCTGTTAACAAACACTATACTTCACTCTTTAATCAGCTGCATAAAATAAAGTTATATTGAAAGTACTTCACATGTATAAACTACTATACATTAACCAGTGACATCTAAGATGCTATATTCATATGTAAGTACTCCTTGTGCATTACTAATCCCCTAAGGGGACAGAGGACACTAGGGGAAAAAGGACCTCTAAATCAACTGAGCAAAGTTCCTATAAACACATGGAGATTGAAGCAGTAAGCATAGGCCCTTGCATGGGTCTGCACCAGGTCCTCTGCACACATATAGCTTTCAGTTTAGTATTTTTATGGACTCCTGAGTGTGTGAATGAGTGAGTTTCCAACTGTTGTGCCTTCTCTTGGGGCACTTGTGTTTATCTGTTGGCTTGGCTTGTCCAACTTTGATATGATTTTTTTTATCTTATTATATTTTGTTGTTATCTCTTAGAAGGCTGTTCTTTTCTAATGAGAGACAGGAAGGGAGTGGATCCACATGAGAGAAGAGGTGGCAAGGAACTAGGAAGAATAGATGGAGGGGAAAGTGTGTTCAAATTGTGTTGTATGGGAAAAGAATCTATGTATAAAAGGGAAAACAAAACAAAACAAAAATTAAGGAAAAAAAGACGTCAAGGAAAAAATACTAGAAAAGTCCAAATTTGCTTTAGACCAGGCATATAAGGTATATACCCAAGATCACAAAATAAATAAAGTATATACTTAATATCATGTATTAATTCTGTCCTTAAACTTAGGACACATCCCAGGATATTTCATTATATTCAAACAGATACTCAAAAATTTAAAAAAAAAATCTGAAATTTTATTCACTTTTGGTCTCCCCCCTCCCATCTCTATTGGTCTCTGTTATTTTGGGGTTACTTTTGTAATATATTGCAGTTAACAAACATGAGTCAAACATTTAATAAAAAAAAGTTTAAATCCTAAAGAGATATTCCTTGTATCCAAGTATCTGTGCTGTACTCAGTAACACATCACAATTCAAATCTAATCACATTTCAGCACACAATAGAAAAAAATTGGATATGAGCAGATATACATCTTATATATGTTTCTCTCAGTATACCAATTTCTCTTCTAGTGAGTATTTATTGGATAGCTCTTATGCTCCTACATCTGAGTTTGTTGCCCATAAGCACAGGGACATCACAAATTATAGCAAGCAAATAATAGAACAGAATTTCACCCACTATGGTGATATTTTATTTGTGCTGAAATGGGATTTTATTTGTATATTAATAAACAAAGTTGCCTGTGGGTCAGAGCTAATAGCAAGCCATAGCAGAAGCCAGTGGTGGTGGCGCACGTCTTTAATCCGATCACATGACAGGCAGACTCTGTGTGTTCAAGGACATAGCCAGCTTGGAGACACACGCCTTTAATCTCAATACCAACTATAGAGACCTGGAGGTCTGTATAGGCAGGCAGTGATGAGGAGGTCATGTGGTTGGGTTTACAACCAATGAGAAGGCAGAACAGAAAGTCAATAAAAAGACTGACACACAGGAAGTAGGTCTCTTTCTCAGAGGAAGGATGGCAGCGGCAATGGATGGTAAGAAGGCAGTTTTAGTCTCAGCTCTTAGCTACTGATCTGACCTCTTGGGCTTTTAACTCTGCATTTGGCTCTGTGTTTCTTATTTAATAAGACCGTTACATCTACAACCCACTATAGATAATGACAATTACTTTATTTAAAATTCTAAATACATGTCCAAAATGCACTTATAGTTTTCCTCTCTGGCGAATATAGATGGTAGTGCCTGTAAATTATTTTACATGGTGCCTGTATTATACTTAAAAAAAGAAATAGTTTTTTTCTCTAGGTATTAAACTTCAAATCAAGATTGCATAGTCAAATTATTTTAAACTCACAGTTTACTGCAGAAAGTTTATCTACCATTTACCTACAAATTTTAAATGTAACTATAAGAAATTTTTAATATGTTTTAAGACCTGGTTTTGTGAAGTAACCCAGGATGGCACAGAATTTGAGATGGTCCTGTCTCAAGCTCTTGAATGTTGGCATTACAGGCATGTGCCATTATACATCATATAAGTGCGATACTTGTACTTCCAAATATGATAGATTTTTACATATAAAAATATCTATAATGCTGGGCAGTGGTGGCACATGCCTTTAATCCCAGCACTCAGGAGGCAGAGCCAGGTGGATCACTGTGAGTTTGAGGCCAGCCTGGTCTACAGAGTGAGAGCCAAGACAGGCACCAAAAGCTACATTGAGAAACCCTGTCTCGAAAAACAAACAAACAAACAAATCTATAGCTATCAATATATTTTACTTTACCAAAAACAGCATGCATGTTTATTTTCAAGGTTATGAATTCTGACATTTTAGCAAACAAGTAAAAGAATGTTTTAAATATATGTATACCCCTTACTATCAGTTTAATCAATTCATGGGAGGTTACAAGTCAGTACAACATGGGTGATTCATTGAAGTATTCAACAAAAACCATTTTCCTAAGAGAAAGATAAAAAATACCACTTTGAAAGAAAGAGACAGAGAGGGGAAAAATCCCTTTACCCTCAAGCTAGCCCCAGAAATGCACTATTTAATTACATCACTGGCAGAAGAATTAAAGGTCTCAGTACAATGTGTTTCAGTTGAACCTAGATGATAAATCTTTCATTGCAATCAGCACAGCTAATATGAAAACTACAGTGTCTTACTATTAATTATCTAGTGGAGTAAATCACAGACAAGTTCAGGGAATTAAATTTTATTCCTACATTTGTCACCATGATGCTTTGTGACCTTGATAAAGCCACTTAACCTTTCTTTGCCTTAGCTTTCTCATCCATAAAAAGAGGAGGAAGATGTATCTTTTGAAAGCATAAATTTATCTCATGGTTGATTGGAAAGTAGTTTAAATACGTTGCTGCATTAACTCTGTTAAAAATGCACCAAGTATAAAAATGTTACTAAAACTATCATCTTTTTAGCACTTTCCTCATTCCTTTTGTTTTATTTTTTCCAGTAACTTTTTCTTTTCTTAGCTCCTGACTAATTTGCTTAAATCTCACATTTAGTTGGGAAATTTTTTTCAAGATAGAAAAAATCCATTGTCTAGTTGTTTCGAGTCCTAGAAATGACTTGTCTTTATTTAACTGGTCTGAAAGTGTATAACACAAGGTTGTCATTCACTTTGTTTAAAGTCTTCCTTTAAAATTATTTTAAAATGTTTTGACCAGACATATAAATAAAAAATGAATTTATGTGGGGCGAGAGAGATAGTTTAGCAATAAAAAACACTTGTTGCTTTTCCAGGTGATGATATTAAGGTTCTCAGCACTGACTCAGTGACTCACAACCATCTGTAATTCCATTTCCCAGGTATCTGATAACCTTTTCTGGTTTCCTTGGGCACCAGGAACCCATGTGGTGCACAGACATACATGCAAGCAACATACCCAAACATACAAAATACAAATGAATAACTTATTTTTTTTTTTGCAACACAATTCAGTTCTACATATCAGCTACGGATTCCCTTGTTCTCCCCCCTCCCATCCCCCTCACCTTCCCCCCAAGGCCTCCCCCCATTCCCATCTCCTCCAGGGCAAAGCCTTCCCCACAGACTAAGGTCAACCTGGTAGACTCAGTCCAGGTAGGTCTAGTCCCCTCCTCCCAGGGCGAGCCAAACAATCCTGCATAGGCCCCAGGTTTCAAACAGCCAACTCATGCAATGAGCACAGGACCCGGTTCCACTGCCTGGATGCCTCCCAAACAGATCAAGCCAATCAACTGTCTCACCCATTCAGAGGGCCTGATCCAGTGGGGACCCCTCAGCCATTGGTTCATAGTTCATGTGTTTCCATTCATTTGGCTATTTGTCCCTGTGCTTTATCCAACCTTGGTCTCAACAATTCTCGCTCATATAAACCCTCCTCATTCTCGCTAATTGGACTCCCAGAGATCCACCCAGGGCCTAGTCATGGATCTCTGCATCCAGATCCCTCAGTAGTTGGATGAGGTTTCTAGCACAACAATTAGGGTGTTTGGCCATCCCATCACCAGAGTAGGTCAGTTCGGGCTGCCGGGCAGTGGGGGCTCACGCCTTTGATCCCAGCACTGGAGAGGCAGAGCCAGGTAGATCTTTGTGAGTTCAAGGCCAGCCTGGTCTACAGAGCGAGATCCAGGACAGGCTCCAAAGCTACACAGAGAGACCCTGTCTCGAAAAAACAAAAACAAACAAAAAAACTTGAATAACTTATTTTTAAACAATGAAGTCTTGTCACACCAATATTTCTGTAAGAAACTTATGTGGCCTATACTTATGGCCCATACATACTATTTTAGATGTAACGAATAAATTATATGCATCATATTCATACTCTGAACGAGTAAAATATTTTCCTAATTAGAAATTCTACAAAAGATAGATAGGATATTATATATATGTATATATATATATATGTGTGTGTGTGTATATATATATATATATATATATATATATATATATATATATATATATATAGAGAGAGAGAGAGAGAGAGAGAGAGAGAGAGAGAGAGAGAGAGAGAGAGAGAGACACTGTGGGCCACCTCAGGAACTGTGGACACTTTGCTGAACCTCTTAACAATGCTAGCCAATACTAATGTTGCTTCTGTCACATTCTTACTACTTTTGCCCTGCCATCCCCCAACACCAACACTTTTTGTTCTCGAGAACCTGGCAGACAATACCAGGTTTGAAGATTTATGGTGGGGAATTTGAAACTATGGTCCTATTTCTGATGTATATATTTCACATGGTGCTTATTCCTGATGTCCATGTAGATTTTCTTATGTTAAATAGGATCTTTGTGATGCTGAAGATGCTTTACAGAATTTGGATAGAAAATTGATTTGTGCACTGAATCAAAAAACAGTTCACACTGCAGAATGGGAAAAACAAATGAAAGCCAAGGAAGAGTGGAAGGTGTACAGCTCCTCATGATATTAGGAGGTTACAAAAGCTAAAGTAATGGAATGTTATCAAGAAAGGGTCTTTTAACCAGTCTGAAATATAGTATACTGACTGGCAGACCAGGGCACAGCAGAAAACAACCTCATAATGATAGACCAAAACTGCAGCTTGAAAACAAAGTTTGGTACCATTCGTTAAGCTTCAAGAAAGATCTGAAAGTGGAATAATAAAGAAATAAAGAAGAACAGTTTGAGTGACCAAGGGCTGTGTAGACGGTATTGCTGAGTTTTTGACCATGGTCTGAAATGACAATAGAATCATCAGAATCTACATGAAATAACTGAAGTCCCTTCAAGTTTGAATGTTAGCATTTTAGGACAAAATAAAGGAAATTCAACTTTGTACTTGTAGAAACTAATCTGCAAATAGGAATATGCTGTATTGAATTGTGTGTAACAGATATATTACAAGTTATTGGAAAGTGGGCTGTCTGAATGGCAAAGAAGACAGTCAGAGCTGTGCCTTGCTTGGTCTGTAGCAAACTGACTGTATGGGAAAAGGTATGGTCCAATATCAAGTTTCTTGAAGTTGTCTCTTAAGAATCAGTACCACTTAAGCCATTGTTAGCAAGTCTTGTCTGTATTTATAGCAATGCAGTTTATATCTTTAACCATTTTTTTTCTCCTATGTAGCTCCACTTATCCTTGACATCCCCTTAGAGGGCCCATCTCTTCACACATTTTGACTTGCTGGTGTGTTCAATAGGTATTTATCAAACCCTTAGAGTGGGAAAAACATCATACTTGATAATTGAAGAGAAGAATTTCTTTAGCAAAGGTCTACTGAAAAAAAATCTAGTGAATCATTACAATATGGCATCATCGTCTTGAGGTGTACTATGACCATGTTTCATAATTGTAAAACCCAATATACTATCAAAAAATAAGTAAAAGTATCTTGTATTTGTTATACCCATTACTACAAATAGTGAAAAAATTAATCTGTAATTTGTTGCACAGTAACTGTATAATATACTAGAGTACTATTAAACTGTTAACTGAGCCTCAGTTAAACACATACCAGAAGAGAATCCCCCAAATAAGTATCAAACTGCCTTAAAGAAGACCCTAGGTACTATAATTAGATTATTTGGGGGCAGACTACTTTCATCCCAATGCATTTAGTGTGCTCTATTTTGAAAAATGTTCACTAACCTAGACTTTATAATGGTCTACATGCATATTTTCTAGAGAAGATATTCTGTGTATACTAAATAAATAACTTATCTAATATCGCAGAATGTTTTGGAATCCTTAGTTTCTTATTAGGCTACAAGGCTTATTTCCTTATTGATTCTATCACACTTGAATTTTGTCATATATTTCATTTAAAATTAGGTCAAAATCTAAAATCTGGAAACAAAGCAAAAGCCTTTGTAACAATTTTGTAAATGTAGTAGAACACACAGAAATGAAGAAGAGAAACTGAAGTTTATTTTATCTGTTAACAAAATTTCAGCCTGCCCCAAATCATACAGAAAGCAAGTATAAGATTTGAGCTAATAAATTTTGCCTTCTTTAATCTTTGTTACTGCTTTTATTTTTAATCAGGTTGAAAATATTTTAATAAATTTATTTTCAAGAATACAGTAAAATTGATAAAATTACAAAAAGCTACAAAATTCCTGCTTATATGTCAAGAAAGTGTATGTGAGTGTATTTGTGTGCTTGTGCACATGTATGTCTGTACACTAGCAAGATTCAAAAGAAACAAAGTATTTTACTGACAAAAACTTTAAGAAAATCTAAAGAAGTCTCATTCATTTCAAGACTGTCAGGTTTAATGTGGATCATTTTCCACATGCAACATTTTTTCCATATTGACATTTTCAGAAATAATTTGGAAAAGGGTTACTGCTAAATTTATATTTTAAGTATATGATAGTTTAGTGTAAGGAATGTAAATAGCTGTCATTTGTCCATTTATATAACTAGAAATTTGAGTATTTGCACATTTTTTTACTTGCCATCTGTGGGGGATTAAGTAAGAATGGCCCCTATAGACTCATGTGTTTGAATGCTTGGCCCATAGGGAGTGACACTAGTAGAATGTATGGCCTTGTTGGAGTAGGTGTGGCCTTGTTGTAGGAAATGTAGCGCTGTAGAGGTGGACTTTGATGTCTCATATGCTCATGCTACAACAACTGTGGCACACAATTCCCCTTCTGCTGCCTGCATATCAAAATATAGAACTCTCAGCTCTTTTTCTAGCCCTATGTCTGCCTGCATGCCACCAAGCTGCATGCCATGGATAATGGACTAAACCTCTGAAACTGTAAGCCAGCCCCAATGAAATATTTTCCTTTATAAAAAGTTGCTGTGGTTATGGTGTGTCTCCACAGCAATAAAACCCTAATTAAGAAAGAAGTTGGTACCAGGAGTGGGGTATTACTGTGATGGGTTAGACCACATTTTTGTTTGGAGGCATACAGATTTGGAGATTGTGTATTAGAAAAAAGCTGTTGAGAGCTTTAAGTGGCACTCAATGGGCAATTGTTTTAGGGATATGGAAGACAGTGGTGCTGAGGGGCCTGGCTCAAGGGGTTTCCTAGGAGAAAAATGTCAGTATGTGGCTGAGAGAATGGTCTTGGGATATTTTGGTGAAGAATGTGGCTGGTTTTTGCCTTTATCCAAACAGTCTTCCTGAGACTAAAGTGAAGAGATTTGGATTAATTCCCTTGGCAGAAGAAATCTCAAAACAGCCTAGTATTGACTCTTTCATGTGATTATTAGTGTTCACTCTTATGAGGATTTATAATGAGATAGAGCAAGTTGAAGAAGCAAAAAATATGTACAATATGAGAAGAAAAAGGGCACCAGGAAATGAAATACAACTAGGTCCTATGTTTAAGGGGATGAAAAATTAAAGAAAAGTAAGATATTAAATGAAATAAAAGAATGACAACCTCAGGGCATCATTCTACCCAGCTAAATTTCCAACTTGTGAAAAATAATTAAAGAAAAGCATAGAATGGGATGTGGTGGTGCATGCCTTTAATCCCAGCACTCTCATGGAAGGTAGAGGCGGGTGGATCTTTGAGGTTGAGGAAAGCCAGGTCTACAGAGCAAATTACAGAAGAGCTAAGCTTAGGTAGCAACGGAAATCATTGAAAATAGAAAACTGGTGAAAACATAATTGAATGAGAGGACCCAATTCTAACCTCAACAATCAACAGAACTTGGCAGCTTCAGGCATGTGGTTCTAGCTTTAGAGTCAAGAATAGAAGACAGGAGTTATGGAGTATCTCTCCACAACTAGGAAAAACATGGTGTTTGGCAGAGGTATCCCTTATTGTAGGTCCAGAGAAACGATTGCATGAAGCTCTGAAGGTGAAGCCTGGATTGACTTAGAGACCCTAAAATTTTGGAGATGCCAGAGTCATGGGATACCTGCCCAAGGAAAGCTGCTGAGAGGGAATGTAGACAGCTCAAGAGAAAGAAGTGTGTTGCAGTCAATAAAGTTGAAAGGAGTTGGAGATCTGAAGAGTACTTTAACACCAGACATGTAGATGTAGAGTTTGGCGCTTGCCCAGCTGGATTTTGGTCTTGTTTGGTTCATTATTTCCTCACTATGCTCCCTTCTCTATGTTTTGGAATGATAATGTATATCCTGTGCCATTATATGTTGAAAGTATGTTATCTGATTTTTATTTTTATTTTACAGAGGATTATAGTCAAGAAATTGCTTGACTCTCAGAAGAGACTTTGAACTTTAGACTTTTAAGTAGGTTTGGGACTGTAGAGTATGGGTCTTTTGAAGTTGGACTAAATGTAATTTTGCATTATGATATGGTTAGAATCTTATGGGTGCCAGGGTGTGGAATGTGGTGGTTTGAATAGAAATGGTTCCAGAGACTCATATATTTGAATGCTTGGTCCATAGCAAGTGGCAATATAAGGAGGTGTGGCCTTGTTGGAGTTGGTGTGGCCTTGTTAGAGGAAGTATAGCACTGTGGAGGCGGGCTTTGAGCTCTCATATGCTCAAGCTATGCTAGGTGTGGCACACAGTCTCCTGCTGTCTGCATATCAAGATGTAGAATTCTCAGCTACCTCTCCAGCACCATGTCTGCCTGCATGCCACCATGCTTCTCATCATGAATAATGGACTAAACCTCTGAAACTGTAAGACAGCCCCAATTAAATGTTTTCCTTTATAAAAGTTGCCATGGTCATGGTGCCTCCCCATAGTAACAAAACCCTAACTAAGACACTATTATTGTTCAGAAGAGTATTAAATAATTCCAAATAGAAGTCTATAAATAAAAATACAGTCAAATCTTAGGATCATTAAGGAATCATCAGATTCATAGGCAGCAGAGATCTGCATTCTTTCTTTTAAAGAGTTTCACTTCTCTTGGTACCTCTAATTATATTCACCTTCTCTCCTCAGTCACGAATTTGGTCTACATCTTCTCATCCCATAGGCCTGCTCATGTACTCTAAGATACTCTTTCCCCATATGACTAAGTAAGATTGCTCCTTACTATCCCAGGCAGTCCATCTCCTCTGTAATCTTGCTTCTTTGAGCTACTATGCAGATATCATTCGTCCTCACTTGTCCTGTCAGCAACTCCTGAATCTTGCCTCCAAGTGCTTCCAGATTTCATAGTTCCTCTGTGATCTCTCACCACCATGAAAGGCCGAGTCATTCCTACTTTATAAGTTGCCTGCTTTACTGTGATCCCACTTTCCAGTGCCCCCAGGTAAGTTCTTCCCCTTCTGACTCCATAGGTCTCCTCATTACATACCTAGCTTCTCAGATCTTAATCTCACTGAACCAGTTGATCAGAACTTCTTCAGTGTCAGTCAAGTGGACTTGGACAACTACACCAGAAGACAGCAGAGGAGGGGACCAACAAAGGACATGTTGACTCTTGGATAATGTCTCTTTGTACAGAGTGTAGTAAACTCTCAAAAGAAGACTAGGAATAGAAACTGCTGGCTAGAAACAATGAGAACTGCCTAGATCTTCCAGAAAACGAATTGAAATAAAGCACTGAGTAAACAACTAAAAGAGGGTATGAGTATACTACAAAAGGATCAAAATCAATCCATGACATAAAATACAATTTAATAAAGATGTACAATTACTGAAGAAAAAACAAACTGAAATGACAGTGGGAATTAAAAACTTCAATGATCACTTCATCAACAGACTGGATCATATGGGCAAAAACGCAGAACTAGATGAGAGTAGAGAAATTTGATCATAGAGTAAAAGTTGACGAGAATTTATTTTTTAAAATAGAACAAGAAAAAGGTTTTGGACTTTGTGGAGAGATTTAACTTTCAAATTATGGGCATGGAGGAAGGAGAAGATAGCAAACATTTACAGAACATTTTCAATTATATAGAAGAAAAATTTCCAAACCTAGAGAATATGTTGCCTAGATATGTATGAACTCTATAGAACATCAAATTGACAGGAGCAGAAAACAAACTCCCCATGATATCTTGTAGTTAAAACATTGAGAGATATAGAATAAAGAAAGGTTGTTGAAAACTGTAAGAGAGAAAGGTCATTCACTTATAAAGCAGATCCATTAGAGTAAGAAGTGATTATTTAACAGAATCTTTTAAATCCAGTAGTGCTTATAAAGAGGTATTGAATGTCTGTAAATACCACAACTGCTAACTCAGACTATTATATCTAGAAAAACTATTGAATTATACATTTCTGTTCCTGTGATAAAATACTATGACCAAAACAACTTAAAGAATAAAAAAAAATATATTAGCTTATGGTTCAAGAGTAACAGAGTCGCCGGGCGGTGGTGGCGCACGCCTTTAATCCCAGCACTCGGGAGGTAGAGGCCGGCGGATCTCTGTGAGTTCGAGGCCAGCCTGGGCTACCAAGTGAGTTCCAGGAAAGGCGCAAAGCTACACAGAGAAACCCTGTCTCGAAAAACAAAAAACAAAAAGCAAACAAACAAAAAAATCAACTACCAAAGAGTGACAGAGTCCATTAGGGTGGGGAAGGCAGAGCAATTTCAGAAGCTATACCTATAAAGTTCCACCAACATGACTGCCCAAACATGATCTTAACAAGGACAACAAAAACGGACATGCTAATGAGTTTGGGAGAAAGTCCTTGAGGCCACAACCCTACACAAAGAGCTATAGGCAGCTAAGGAATTCTGAGAGTAAGAGAAATAATCTTCCTGAACACACCAATTGGTTTTCCAATACCAAATGATTATCCTTGAAAACATACATACAATCATAATATACAGACAAGGCAGATTGTATTTGTGTACTTAGGAATATATATATATATATATATATATATATATATATATATATATATATATATACATATGTATATATATATATGTGTGTGTGTGTGTGTGTGTGTGTGTGTGTGCGCACGCGTGCGCACGCGTGCATGACTAGCTAAAGCATTAAAAGATAGAGATTAAAGAGAGGATATTGAAAGCTGTAAGAGTGGAAAGGTCATTCACATATAAAGGTGGACTATTGGAGTAACAAAAGATTATTTAACAGAAAATTTTAAATTCAGCAGGGCCTAGAAAAAATATATACACAACAACAATTAATAAAAAACTGAGTCCATGAATTTGAAAGGGAAGAAGGAAGAATATATAGAAGAGCTTGGAAAGGGAAATGATAACAATTATTAAAAATGAAGGAAATATTTTTAATTGTGGCAGAGGCTTCTCAAAAGAGGAAATACACATGACTGAGAAATATCGTTTAGATATTCAACACCTTTAGTCCTCAGGTAACTGCAAAAGAAATTACATTGAGATGCTAGCTTTCCCCAGTCAGAATTAGTAAGACAGGAGGGAGGGGGCAACAAATTCTGGCTTTAATATGAAGAAAGGGGAATACCTATGTAGCAATTAGTATGAATGTTGCTAAAACAAAACAGAACAAAACAAAAACTGTAGTAGAACTGTGACATGATTCAGCTCTCCCCCTCCTGGGAATCTGACCAAAGAAAATAGTCATCATATAAAAGAGATACATGTATATATTCATGTATAATTTGGCACTTTCTTTCCTTTATCTTTTATTCTTCTCTCATACAATACATCCCAATTGCAGTTTCTACTCCCTCCTCTCCCAGCCTCCCCCTCCCTCTTCCCCTCTCCCCCACGTTCACTCTCCTCTGTTTCCCTTTAGAAAAAAAGCAGGCCTACATGGGATATCAGCTGAACAGGTCATACCAGATAAAGAGCAATAGAAGGGAGTTTGCTCATGATGAATGCATAACACAGGAATGCAAAGCTTTATCACAGTGAGACCCATTTATTTATATAATTGATTTGTGTCAAAATCATCAAATTTCTCTTGGATATCTGGACTTAGGTATTGTTCTTTTCCATATGAAGAAAACTGGAAGTTTTTGTACAAATCCAGAAAGTATAAAAAATTGTAAAACAATATAAGAGTAAAAACCTACTCTTAGGTTTACCAAATGTTCTTATGCAAGTTTTTTTTTATCAGTCAAGACACAATGTTTAATTTCTAACTACCTCATAATGGATTGTATTTATAAATCTTAGTGTTTCTAGAGAAAATAAAGATATGTTTACCATGGATATACTTCCCTTTCTGAAGAGTTAAGGCAAGAAATGGATATTATCTTTATTCAGAATATCACTTTCATTCATATTTTAAGTTCTTTCTTTCTAAATACCTAACATTTAGAAAAGCTACTTTAGTATACTTTGTAAGCTAAAATTTGAACAGAAAATTTTTAATATTTATTGTGTACGCTGGCATATTTTTCACTGAACTGTTGAAAACAACATTAACAGAAGTGATAAAGTGCTCCTCCGAATTTTTCTGCACACTGATCTATTACACACAGCCAAACTGTAACCCAAATGATTGCAAATCATATACACACTTATGATGGGTATATAATACACACCACATACTAAATGTATGTTGACTATTCAAGTCTATCATAAATTGCAAGTGTCAGTTCTTTACTGTTTCTAATATTTATCAAAGCCTTTACCAAAGAGCATCTCATGTAAAGAATTTCCCCCTTGTCAGAATAATTGGTATTTGGCAAATGAGCCCCCCAAACAATGCAGTTTTGAGTCAAATTAAATCATAGTTCAAGATTTAAAAGAAGTGGATTCTTTTGTTGTTGTTGTTTTGAGACAGGGTTTCTCTGTGTAGCTTTGGAGCCTTTCCTGGAACTCACTCTGTAGCCCAGGCTGGCCTCAAACTCACAGAGATCTGCCTGCCTCTGCCTCCCGAGTGCTGGGATTAAAGGTGTGTGCCACCACCACCTGGCTAAGAAATGGATTCTTATATGATGCATGGATACATGCACATATCAAAAAGATATTTTTCATGTAAAAGAAAGCTGTTTTACAAGTATTAGTGAAGGTATGAAATTAGTTATTTATGCTGTTCTAAAAATGTTTGCAAATATGACCCCCAAAAGTCATGAGGAGCCTCTTTCAATAAGGATGTGCAAATATCTGTAATTTCTCATTTTTTGTCCTGGATTCCCTTCTTCTAGCCTTCCATGAGAAACTTTTACAAAAGTGATTATTGTAAATAAAAAATTGATCATGAATACAATTCTTTGCTAAATTTTGCAACTAAATTGCTAAATATTTGCATTTTCTACATTGCAAATTTATCGTATACATATTACCTTAATTCTTTTGACATTTGAAAATCCCCCATAAGGCAAATTTCATCTTAATCATTTTATACATTAGTAAACTTATACTCTGGAGCTTACAATAATTCAACTAAATTTGTTAGACTTGTGAATTGTACATTGTTTTTTTAATAAGCAGTGCTCTAATACTATTCTGGTTACTTTCTGTATTAACAAGATATGAGGATGATTCTGTGATCCTTAAAAATAATCTTACATTTTTAAATGATTTTGTCTGAAATTGTTTTCTTTTTCTTTTTTTAGCCTATGAGATCATATGTGGATGAGTGTTCCCCTTTCTCCACATCCTCTCCAATATAAGCTGTCATCAGTGGTTTTGATCTTAGCCATTCTGAGAGGTGTGAGATTGTATCTCAGAGTCATTTTGATTAGCAATTCCATCATATGTGTCATCTATATAGTGATAAATAAGTGAAACAGAAAAAGAATTTGTCTAACATTCAGGAGAGGTAGATTTCTAATGTTCACATAAATACAGAGATAGACTTCATGTATTCCATTCCATTACTCTAAAAAATGTTTCTAAAAATGATTCCACTACAAAGTACAAGCATAATCTTTGAACATTGTAAACTCATTATTTCAAGTACTTTCAAAAGCTAATATTTGTATATTTCTCTAAACATATTCTATTCAACCTTTCAAATGTATTTCAGCATAAGATGATTTAAAAACAAGGAGGAATCAATTTCACCTATAGGAATGCAGTCAGCATTTGCTTGAGTGCTTATTTTCATACCCACGTTTGAAAATATCAATATACAGCCCTGAAACTGACTCATGAGGCATTTTCTTTACTTGCAAATGAAACATTGACTGTGATTACCTGTAACAGTTAACTCGGTGGTTCTTCTCACCACAAAGCCGCCATATTTCAATTCACAGGTGTAGTTTCCAATGTCATCTTCTTTGACTTCTCTTATGAGTAAGGTATCTCTTTTGAACACAATACTTGGTCTCCATGATTTTGTTCTACATTCCTATGCAAAGAACATAAAATTGAGTAGTATACATGATAAGTAAAAAAAATTTGAACCATTAAAGCAGTAGTTTTTGGTTTCATCAAAAGAAAACCTACACAGGGTCTCCTGTAGATCAAGCTGGCCTTGAACTTGCTATGTAACTGAGATGAGGCTTTAAGTCCTGATCAACCTGCCTCAAGTTAGGATTACATTCTTTTATTCCAAATCTGGAAATCAGAAACTACTTGAAGAGTAGTTTCAGGGTCACAGTAGATACGTATTGATTTGTTAGATACAATAACAGGTATATGTTAATCACACTCAACATAAAATTTAAAAGCAAATCATAGAGGATTATTGTGAAATTAACTATTTTGTTATTCACTACACAAAATTTAAAATGTATTATTAAATAAACAATGGAAAAAAGTTTTATAAGATAATTTTTTTCTGTTCCATATTATACCAAGATATAATTGCTGCAGTTATTAAAAGCAAAACCTCTATACACTGAAGAAACATTTAACATTTGTATAAAAGGCCTTTTGATTTTCTATTAGCACACAAATAATTAGTTTTCATTATAGCATTTTCCAAACAAAATTTTCTTTTATTGTTTCTCTTGTACACTCTTCTTCTCTGTCTCCCTCCCTCTTGATTTGTGCCCTTGCATGCTCAGTAGCCTCTTTTCTACTGCCATGTCACCTTTCCTCACTTACCTTGACTACCTTAGTTGGCTTTAGCAACATCTCTTCCTACTTGTGCAGTTCTACCTTGTCTGATAATCTATGATCACTCTCACAAACTCTTACTTACATGTACATATACAGCAACAGAATATGTATATCTGAGAATATGTAATTTTTTTCTAAGATGGGGAAACATCATTTAATATAATACTTTTTGGTTCTATCTATTTTCTTGAAGTTTTTTTTCTTTATGCTCGAGCAAAATTACATTGTGTATATATAACACATTTTCTTTATGCATTTATTTGTATATGGGCATCTATGCTTGATCCATTTCCTTACTGATGTGAAAATGCAGCAATAAAACAGATACATATGTATCTTGTGGTAGGATATATGATTATTTGGGTCTACCCCAAGAATGGTATGATTCTGTCATATGGAAGTTCTATTTTTAACATTTTGAAAAGTATCTGTAATGATTACCATAAGAGCTATACTAGATTACACTCTGATTATTAGTGGATGAGGGATCTTCATTTGTCACATACCATAAATATCTATTTTTATTATTAATAGAGATACAAAATTATGATCTGTTTGATGGTGAGGTTATTGGGTTAAGAACTTCTGTTTTTCCAAAAACATAAATCCCTATTCTCAGACTAGTCTGTAAACTAATAGAATGAGGACAAAATCGCTTTAAATTTTGGGAAACTATAGACAAGTAAAACTATTCATTGGCAAGTAAAGTTTTTAAGGGCCATTATAATATGTGAGTCAGTGCCTCTGTGTAATTATGTGTAGTTTTTTCAGTTATTTCAACCCAAAATATACATATTATTTCCTTATATTAGTTGCATAAACAGTCATAATTGCACACATTTTTATTAAAGTATCATACTTTAGAGTTAGCCTCTTAATGTCCATATTATGTGGCAGAGGTTAAGGCTTGACTAAAAAAAACACAATTTAAAGTGTCATATGATATGTACTGTGTCTCTAGATAACACTCTATTATGATGCTTTTTATATCTTAAATGACTACTGCAATGGTGACAACATATCGAAATAAATACCAGGAAACCAGGAAACTTTAATTGAAGTTGAATTTGTTGAATTTCTTTTAAATGAAAGGTACACAAGTATGTGTGTTTACTCTTATACTTCAGAAAAACTTAAAATGTTCACTGCAAATGATAAGGAAAAATAAATATCTCAAAATCAACTTATCCATAAAAAAAAAAAGACTCAAGTTTAGAATGTTCACACACAAGTGCTAAAAAAAAAATGTGGTTTTAGAAAACTTTGGTTTCATCATATTCTTAAATATTCCCTGTTGTGCTAATAATTTAGTGATATTTGACATTGTCCAGGACTGGAAACTAAGGGAAGAGCTGAAAAATGGTTCAACAGTTCCCGTGATGTTCTGAGATCCCATTGTTTGATATCCAGAAATGAAGTTAAGCCTTTGAAAAGAATGCTGATAATTTTGAAGAAATGTTTTTTAACTTGTTCAGGTTCCTTGTTTTATTTTTTAATAGTTTTTATTCTAATTCATGGGCAATTAATTACAAGGGTTAACATTACAATTCTGATAGGTGTACACTAAGTAGTATGAAGCTTAGTTTCTTAAAGTCCAACTCCCAACCAATTAGACAAAGAAAATGATAAGTTAGGAGTTTTTGTGTACAAACTATTTCCATATGAACCTGCTGTGGGATGTTCTGTATGGCAAATGTGTTGCTCTGATTGGTTGGTAAATAAATCACTGATTGGCCCATGGCTAGGCAGGAAGTATAGGCGGGACAAGGAGGAGAATAGAGCTGGGAAGTGGAAGGTTGAGTGAGAGAGACACTGCCAGCCGCCATGATGAGAAACAGCGTGTAAAAATGTCGGTAAGCCATGAGCCATGTGGCAAGGTATAGATTAATGGAAATGGATTAATTTAAGCTATAAGAACAGTTAGCAAGAAGCCTGCCACGGCCATACAGTTTGTAACCAATATAAGTCTCTGTGTTTACTTGGTTGGGTCTGAGTGGCTGTGGGACTGGCGGGCAGAGAGTTTGTCCTGACTGTGGGCCAGACAGGAAAACTTTAGCAACAAATGGCGTCCAACGTGGTGGCAAGAGTTTCCACCTAAAACCTGAGTAAAAAGATTCTAAAATGGAGCTAAAAACAGCTCCTAGTTGTCTCTTTTAAGCTAGCTGCAGCCTGCGTGTTTGAGCTACTATGGCGGGTTCCTGGCGTGCATGCTCGACCTGCAGTATGGCCGGGAATGAGGCCTCTGCAAGTGGCACATTAAGCTGTGTGGTGGATTTAGCCTTTGCTAGTACAAAACAAAAAAACAAAAAACAAAAAAAAAAGAGGTTTCTGGGCTACACGCTGCTTTGATAGAAGCAAAGACCCACTATTTCTGAGAGTTGATGGCTCCCTGAGCTGGCGGAAAACGTATCACCGCCATGTTGGGAAGCTAAAGTGGGCGGAGCCAGCAGCCACAGCACCCACCGCCGTTTCAGGCTTAGAAGGCTGCAGTTTAAAGCAATAGGCTCAAGCTAATATAAAATATAAGCCACATAAAGATGGCTACCACACAGAGAATCTGGATTATGTTCTCTTTGATATTCGTAACTGAAGAAAAACATTTGATTGCAAAAGCTGTTGAGTTATGCCAAAATGTATATTTTAAAGGTACCTTGACTTCAAAATTTGGATGTAAGGATATGTTACTTTGGAAAGGAGACTCTGCTTTTGTTCCCACAGAAAGTCAAAGGCTATGGATTTGTTCCAGATTAAGATACATCAAGTTTGACCAGCCAAGACCCCCTGAAAGGTCTCCGATGACACCATGGCCCAGATGATCCAACATCCAAAATGATTTGAAGGCAACTGGCTCAGACGATACACCCTCATGGACTATTCCATAATTCTAAAATTTTCTTTGTGTCCCCAGAAGATACTGCGCCCCCCTCCAGCAGGAAGTAGTAAGAAAAGCTATGCCCAAATTCCCAAATTATATGTAATTTTACTTTGTTAAGGTTAAAACCTTCCTTTTTGAAAAAAAAAGGTGGGGGGAGTGCTGTGGGATGTTCTGTATGGCAAATGTGTTGCTCTGATTGGTTGGTAAATAAATCACTGATTGGCCCATGGCTAGGCAGGAAGTATAGGCGGGACAAGGAGGAGAATAGAGCTGGGAAGTGGAAGGCTGAGTGAAAGAGACATGCCAGCCGCCATGATGAGAAACAGCATGTAAAAATGCCGGTAAGCCATGAGCCATGTGGCAAGGTATAGATTAATGGAAATGGATTAATTTAAGCTATAAGAACAGTTAGCAAGAAGCCTGCCACGGCCATACAGTTTGTAACCAATATAAGTCTCTGTGTTTACTTGGTTGGGTCTGAGTGGTTGTGGGACTGGTGGACAGTTTGTCCTGACTGTGGGCCAGACAGGAAAACTTTAGCAACATGAACCCTCACAGATTCTATATTAAATTTTGAGTATGCCCAAAACCAAAAATCTTCTTGGGTCATAAAACTAAGCTTAAAACCATAAGTATTTTTGGAAGACCAGTGAATATCAGCAATGTGATAGCCAAAAAGGACTGGGTTATTCTCTTTTTGAAGGAAATGCTACTATTGTAATATTATCGGTTTTCTAATATGTTATTTATATGCATATTTATCTATGAAATGATTATAATATACACAAAGTTATGACCATTCAATATAATATTCCATTGAAATTAGGGTACCATAAAACAAATGAGTATTGTTTCTTTCTTGCTTTGGGATATGCTGGAATGCTAAGCCGAGAAATGATTGTTCAGTCTGTTTCAGTTTCCAAATTTGTGTGACAGTTGTTGATATAAGCAAGATTTAAATATTAACACAACAACTTATGCAGTAGACCAACCGTGCTAGTATTAACCAATACTTTATTTATCAAAGCATATGATATTTAAAACTTATGTTGACCAGGGGCTAGGCAGTTAAAAGCACTGTCTGCACTTTCAGATGACCAAGATCCAATTCCTAAAACCCACATGGCCACTCACAACCATCTATAACTCCAGTCCCAGGGATCTGATGTCCTCTAATTGCCTGTTCAGGTTCTGCATACACCTGGTACAGACATACATTCAGGTAACACTCATACACATGAGTGTTATAAATAAAATTAAATAAAATCTCATAAAAAAAACCTGTAATGACCAGCGCAACTTGCTATAGCACTCTGTAAGACATGAGGTATATCTTAACTAATCTTTTACACAGATTTCTCTAGAATAAGATGCACATTAAATTATTTGTAGGCAGTAAAATCTTCCAGAATCCATACCTTGTACCAAAGGATTTCAGGTTCTCTGGTTGGTAATAAAAAGTCCTCTATGTCTCGGCATGAAATTTCCTTGCTTTTGCTGAGTTCAGCTTTTTCAAAGTACTTCATCTTGGAATTGTAGCAGAGTCCCGTGTCATTTTCTCCTACTGTCAGTGAGATGGATACTTTCATACAATATGTGGAGTTCCTGAAATAGAGCATAATGCATATGTGACCTACTGTGAATGGGATGCAAAGATGCCAATGCAGAGTGCTTAACTTCTTCAGATAAACAAATAAACAAACAAATCAGTCAATCAATCAATAAATAAAGAAAAAGGAGAAAACCTCTATTGTTTACTGCTTCTCTTTGGTTCCTTGGCTTATTTCAAAGGATTGTCTACTGTCTACCAATTAAACAATACTCGGTCTTATAAAATCAGACATGTACATCATATTTATTTTCTACAAAAAGTAAATCTGAATTAAATTGAAAAAGTATTTAATAGATATATTTTTATGTAGAAAACTGAAAAGAATAAAGGTAGATTTAGGACAGAAAAAGTCGAGCACAGGTTTGTAAAACTGGCAAGCTAAACAGGAAGGTAGAGGGTTTCAACTAACCTATTAAACGCAATGGTGGGATAGGACTCATGCCCTGTAGTTCTTAAGGCACTTTTTGACTGGGTAAGTGGAGAAATGACTGATGATTGTGGGACAAAGCAAGTTGGGGTAAAAGTATTGAAGCAAACAGCTGTGTTTACACATATGTGTCCATTTGGTTTAAGACCTTGATAATGTTGTGTTAAAGATCAATACTTGATTGATGGATACTACGTAACTGGGGAAATAAGTCAGCGTCTTATTTTATCTTGTTGAATCCTAAGCCATAGTTAAAATTTAGAAAAAAATTAAAGTACAAATCATAATCAAATGTTTCTTGAATAGTTGGGAACAAATGAATATGTAACTAAATTATTATATTTTTGCTTAGTATTTATACATCTGGATATTTATTGCGGTACATTTTATGTGATACTGGAGGGTGGAAATTTAAAAAAGCACTGGATTCAAAAGGTTGGTAAAGAACATTTTCTTTGGTAAGTGTCCCATAACTCATTGTATACATGATGATTAAAATCCTGTATTTGAATGCCATTGTTTATTATCTTTGTAAAACTGGGGAATGAAAATTATGACCACAAGGGTAGACAGATCATAGGCATATTAGTAATTCAATGTTTTATTGAGTAACAAAAATAGTTACAGTAACTTAGACATTTTTTAATAAAGACACTGCTATCTACCTATAATAACTACCTTATAAGTTAATTTAAAACATCAACAAGTAAAATCAATGACCGTTATAAACATCAGTCCAAAGCCCTAAACAATCCTATGAGCATGTGCTCATGAATTTTGTTACAATGATAAATAAATTTTATTTATTTATTTTATTTTATTATTTATTTTATCATTGTAACAAAAGCCTCTTGTAAACAGGAAAGAAAGCTATACATGTAAACAATAGAAATTTAACATAATGTATAATAGAAAATCATATAAACTACCAAAATGATTTCAATAAAAAGAAACAAGGATTCCAGACTACTTGTATTGTCTTCAAGAATGAATGACAATTTGGCAATCATCAAAATGGCAATTTCAAGTAACGATGTGCACAAAGCCTGGAAGGAATGAAAACTGGATATGTTAGAAAGGACTCGAGAAAGATAGTTTCACAGGAGCAAGACTGAAAGACATGTAACCTAATTCTAAGAGGTAGACTTGACATTGGACATAGTGGAATCTGTATTTTGGAAAAGTTTTTTTTTCCCTATTGCAGTGGAAAAAACAGATAAGATGGGAAGGAAGGAAACCTGAATGCAATTTAAGAAAATGGAAAGGAACTGCATTTATTTAGGAAAAAAGTTAACCTAAAATAGTCAGTTTATACTGGCATAAGAAAGAAAGATCAAGTTCAAAATGTACTTAAGGCATTAAATCAATGTAATAGTAAGGAACAAACAGAGAGCCACACAAGATGTAGAATTTTTCTTAATTGGTTATATGAAAAGTAGACTCAATATTTCAGTATGAGAAATAATAAAACAGAAATAATTCTGAGATAAAATAAACGGGTGAAATTTTAGCTCAAGTTTTATACCAAAGTGAAGTAGCAGCACCTTTTGAGGCCTACTAGGAATGTGGCTAATGTATTATTTGATATCATTCCAATATATTATTTTCAAATTGTTTTAAGATATTTTTGTCAGAAAAAGTTATTATCTAAGTTAAGTGGCTAACTTTATTAGCGTACAATGTATCTTAAAATATTTAGATTTCATGTTACCGTATATTTATAAAACACATTACATTATATACATTTTGAGGAATATAGACAGTCATACATATTCTAGCTCATCTATATTTCTGCAAATTTTGTTATATAATTTTTCCCTGGAGCTGAATAACATTCCACTTTAAAATGTACACATTTTCATTCCCCATTAGTCTGCTGATGAATACCTAGGTTGGTTCTGTTTTCTTGATATAGTGAATAAAACAGCATCTCTGCTGTGGAGTATCAAATTCTCTGGGCATGTGCCTGAGAATGAAGTAGCTGAGGAATAGGCTAGTTTTATTTTTAATTTTTGAGGAATGTCCACATTTATTTCTATAATGGCTCTATTAATTTGTATCTCCACCAGGAGTGAATAAAGGTTCCTCTATTTTCTACATGCTCTCCATCTTTTGCTGTTGGATTAGTTAGTGGTCGCTATTCTGACTTGGGTGATGTGGTTGGCCAAAGTAGTTTTATTTGTATTTTCCTGTTGACTAAAGATGTTGAGCACATTTAAAATATAATTATTGATCATTTGTGTTTCTTCTTTTTTTTTCTTGAAAATTGTCCATTCATTAGTACATTTGTTGATTGGCAGTTTGATTTCCATGGTATTTAACTTCTGTAATTCTTTGTGAATTCTGGATAGTAACCCCTTGTCTGAAGTATAGTTGGGAAAGAATTTCTTGGAGATCAAGGGAAGGTAAATATTAGGTGATGAGGAAGGACAGGATGCAAATAAATAACACATGAGTTGTAAAAGAGAATATAAAGCAAATTGTTTTTCTAGTTTAATGTCACTGATTTTTCATTTTTATTTGTGCATTTTTCTCTCTCTGTATGTAGTGGATAAGTGCAAAACTATAATTGATAGTGAAGCTGTAAATTCCAAAGTGAAGTTTCACAGCTTCTAAATGGCTGCTCTGATTGTATAGAGAATTTGATGACTTGCATAGACTTTGCATATGGGCAAGTGTTTATTTGAGTCACTATATTAATATATCTGCAAAGTGTATTTTGTTTGTAAATTTCTTATAATAAAGTGATTTATATAAATATGAATAGGCTATTCAAAAAGTTCAATCTATGTTACAGAATACATACATAAAAATAGCTACTTCAATTGTTAATTTTATTATAAAAAAGTAGCTATTAAGTATGATTTAATAACTTTATAAAGCACAGATTCTTTTCTAGTAAATTAAAAACAAAGATGTAGTTACATTGTTTATCCATGAAGTACTTTTGAAGTTCAATGTAGGCAGCCTTTCATTCTACTAATGAATATGGAATAGGATTTAAATAAACTCAGTTTTCTCTCTTGAGAAAAAGAACACAGACCTTTCTAAGCAGTGAATCAGTATATTCTAAATTTGTTTCTTGCACAAAACCTTTTTAGATACAAGAATCTTGGATTGGGCAGTGGTGACGCACGCCTTTAATCCTAGCACTTGGGAGACAGAGGCAGGTGGATCTCTATGTGTTCTCGACCAGCCTGGTCTACAAAGCGGATTCTAGGGCAGGCTCCAAAGCTACACAGAGAAAGTCTATCTCAGAAAAAAAATCTTAGATTTCTTCTGTTTTCAAATTTCTGCTTACTTCTGTTTGCCTGGTGTACACACAAATGTATTGTATCCCACACACGCATTTTATAGTTATGCTAAAAGGGTAAGAACTCCATAGTCCAATAGTAGAGACATAGACTCCAATTCAATATTTGAAAACTCAGGACTATTACAATCACTTGGGTCCTTCATCTTCCCTTCCCTATTCGTATAAGGAAAAAAATACTGTTGTGGAATTCCAACATGTTAAAACTTGAATAGAGATTAGTATAGTGCCTGCCATACAGTGGGTCCTTTGCCAGTGTTAGATCTTACTATTGCCACTGTGTTCTTTAATCTTGTTTCCTTTATATTTCCACTTTGCCATGCAGTACAACAGATGTGTTCAGTGAGTAGATTAGAAAAATGTGATGCCTTTAGTTTTTCAATGTGTAAATACCGCAAAGCATAATAAAATACATAAGTTCTTATATTTTGTTTTATTTTGCTCTCATTTGGGAATAACTGAATTGGCTAAACAAGAATGGCTAAAGTTTAAAGAGAACAGGGACTCCCTATCTGAATCATTACTTCTTTCTCTTTCATAAGCTCAACAGACTCCTAGTCTCTCACAAGTGGCTTCAGATGGATGTACTCAACTGCTCTCATGTTCCTGACTTTCAAACCCTGTGTCTGTGAGGTGACTGCTGATTTACAATTTTCGGAATTTAAGGCTCCCTAAGATAGCAGCATTTTAAAATGACTTTCAATGCTTAATACTTCTTTACTATTTTCTGTTCTTCAGGAGGTGACTTAAAATTATAAAAAATAATTATTACGTTTGCCCTTTTTGCAGAGAAGAGCTAACAAGTAGTAAGCAACTTGTGACACGTGCATACACGTTTCATCTCTCTGAGGGGAATTTACACACATAAAATAATGGCTGCATTTCATCATCACTATCATGGTTCTCAGAGGTTTGGTGGAGTGGGCTAAATGGGGTAAGGGGTACATTCATAGAATTATAGGAAAATTGTTACCATGTATTTACTTGCCTCTAACTCTTTATAAGAGAAGTTCTGCAGTATCGGCTAAAACTTGAATCATGACTGATCTTTTTGCTGCTCATACAATGGTGACACGGAACTTACATGTATTCAAAGAAAAAGTTGTTTAAATCTGAGTGAAAACACTCAATCATCTTTGCTACCGAAGAAAGTAGAAAATAATCTAGTTTTCTGATAGAGGTGACCTAATAGTATATACCAGGTACAAAAATATGTATTGTTCTTGCTTTCAAAATCAGGGCATCATAGCAGAGGTACCTCACACCTGAAAAGGTTAATGAATTGTCTATTCTGTTAACCAACTAGAGACCTAACTGGGAATAGAACTTATGTCTTTACAATTCATTGCTCTCTTGGAAAGAATTAGTACTAGGACAGCATGCATAAATGTTTCCATACACATTATATTTAACTAATAAATATATTGTATATATTTTTGCAAAAGTTGTATAATTTATTGTTTTATATAAAATAATAGAAAACAACCCACCTTCAACATATGAATTTACATTTGTTTTGTACTGTAAAATGGAGAAAGACAAAAGATGACACAGCTTGGATTGTTTTTCTGAAAAATTAAGTTCTTAAATTCTCTAAAATCTAATAAAACTGAAAGAGAGCCAGTGGCAGTTCATAATAAAATATGAGTCATCATATCTCTTTACTGGTATATATTCTTACATATTCACAGAATGATTGGCTTCTGACTCCTGTCTTCGGAAGAAAAAGTTTCTATACTGGAATCCTGTATAAACATTGGGAACTAATAATTATTGTGGAACAAATTAAGAAATTGATATGAAACAAAATAATAAAATTGAAAATAATTTCTTTATATAGGTTCTCTGCAAGTCCATAGAATACACTGATAGTCCCTGAAAATTTCTTAGCAGTATGCTACTTTGAAGTAGGGGACAATTTTCAAATGAGTAGTTTCAAGATTTATAAAAATATTCTTTCTAAAAGGATGAGCACATGGCAGAAGTACAGATTCAGGTGTACAAATAGGTTATACTGGAAATGGGTCAGAGCAAAAAGTATCAGTGGGAGGAGAATTTTTGTATAAATCTGGTTAGCTGAAGAAGTATATTAAAAACCATTTTGTGAAATATCTTAACATAGCACAACTACAATTACTTTGTAATCACTCCCTCTCTGCATGATAATGTATGGTTTGTTGTCTCTCTTCCATTAACAAAACGACCAGTAACTTGATTATTAAATGGATCCTCTAACAGCATCACTAAACATTTGACTTGTATATTATGTTAATTCCCTGGTTCTCTGGGGAAATAATACCATTTCCACAATGCTCAGCAAACTTTTATCACTTCATGAAATGCTGTACAGGAAAATCAGAGATTTAATCAGTATCTTTAAAGAATAAAGTAGGTCCATTCATCTTCATTTTACATGGTCAACTCTCTAAAGTTCATTGGTCAGTTTTAAACTCACAATCTGTATTTATGTACATATTTAAAGGTACATAATATTTTTACATTTTCATTTATTTCATTATATATATTGTATGTGTTTTTACATGATGTATGTACATACATATATGGCATGGCATGGTGTGTATGTGTGTGTGTGTGTGTAGAGGTCAGAGGACAACTTTGTGGAGTTATTTCTCTTTCAACTTTTACATAGTTTCCAGGAATCAAACTCATGTTATCAGGCATGTGCAACAAGTGCTTTTATATACTAAAACCGTGCTGGACATGACACATATTTTTGAACTGTCACAAATATGTGGAAAATGAAGCAGTTACTACAGATCATAACAGAACTTATTTATCAGCAAGGCAGTTTAGCCAAAACTTTGATCCCCAGGTCTGATTATTAGCTGTGAGAATGAAGCAACACATGAAAAAGTAAAGGTCAGATTTGGAAGTTAGTGTCTTAAAGTTTATTAATTCTTAGGTGCACTTTGATGCTTTCTTTCTAATTTGAAAGCCTTCTATTTGTTTCTTTCTTTTTTTTTGTATTGTCCCATCAGTCTTTATGGTGGTTCATGAAGCTACCTATGGATGTGACTCTTTTCTTAGATCTTATCTTTCTTAAACAATTATGTTTGTAGCTACTGACACTGAATATGAGGTTTGTTTAGTTTTTCTTCTCAGAGGACTCTGAAGAACCCATTGATTTAACTACGGTTGAAATCAGCCCTTGCTGAAAAGATTAGAACAAAAGCATCCAGCATCTAAGATCTAAAAATGCTGGCTTCCCACCTTCTGATTTGGATTCTACTTTTTCACTTAACTGCTGAATTGCGCTCCATGTACAGTCTTCTGAAAACTATAAATTTAAAATAACTTTTCCCATTTTTCATGGAAAGAAATCAATATAATACTACCATTTTAATTTTTTTAGTTTATATTCCTGGAGTATTATAGCTAAAAAAGCTCCAGACAGGAAATCGTAGTCTAGTATTTTTCTGAGTTTTCCTTGGGAATATGTCTTTTTAACCCTTGTCTATGTAGAGTCTCAGAGTAATGTAGAGTAAAAGAGGGAAAGAGAATAAATCCAGCTCTTTGATGGAAATTTAG
Source organism: Peromyscus californicus insignis (assembly GCF_007827085.1). Taxonomy (NCBI): domain Eukaryota; kingdom Metazoa; phylum Chordata; class Mammalia; order Rodentia; family Cricetidae; genus Peromyscus; species Peromyscus californicus. The sequence continues at coordinate 45,035,229 of NW_026294391.1, forward strand.
GCCTAGAAAACTGGCTCAAGAAGAAATGCCTTACTAATCATTTCTTCATGAAGATATATGGGAAGAATCCTTAATATTCACTCATTCATCCCTTAATTTTCTTCATTACAATCACAGTTTATATTTGTTTCTACTTTTAGCTGCAAGGAAAAGAGTAAAATGAACATTCGTCACAATGAACAGTTATATCACTTTCTCAATTATACATAGAAGTAAATATAATGCATTCTGTTAAAGGGGTAGAGAGCTGCATCTCATTTAGAAAACCATTTATAAATTGTATCTTTTTGTATACCTCTTAATTTTGATCTCTCTCACTTGCTCTCACTCTCTCTCTTCCTTGCTCCCTCTCATGAAAATTTTATATATATATATATATATATATATATATATATATATATATATATATAATGTTTTCTATTGAAATATACCTACCATGGGCGCATATAAGTCTTCTGACTTCAATGGGCACTGTAATTCAAGCACATATAACTAAAGATCCAAAGCTAGCATTCACATATGAGAGAGAAAATTTGTTTTACTGAGTCTGGGATACTTCATTCAGAATGATAATTTCCTGTCCCCTCTATTTATATGATAATTTCATAATTTAATTTTTCTTTATGTAACAATAATACTCCATTGTGTGCATGTACGTTTTCTTTAACCATTAGTCAGTTGGTGGACATCAAGGCTGTTTCCAATTTCTGAGTATTGTTAATAAAACACCAGTGCAAACCGGTGAACAAGCATCTGGAATAGGACACAGATTCCTTTGGGAATATGCCCAAGAGTTGTATAGCTGGATCATATGTTGAGCCTAATTCATCATATGCTTTTGCCATTGTTCTTGATTACCCTCAAGAACTTGGTGGTAAGACCCTATGGTTGAAGTCACTGCATAATGAATATGCATCAATATAAATTAGTTACTTAAAAAGAATGAAATAAATTATTTTTAGAAAAACAAGAATGTATGGGTGAGAGTTACTTTTTGTTATCCCTAACCTTTAGGCCATTTGAGTTATTACAATATATTTATAATTCATTTCTCACATTAAATTCGAAATGTTTAAGTACTTGGGATGAATTTACTTTAATTACTTCTTGACCAACATACAAAGAAACAAACATTGAAGTGTTTAGTCATTATATATAAATTCTTAAATGTCTTCTATATAGCAAAATAGTGATATAAAGAATTTATATCATTAATGGTGATATAAAGAATTTATGTTGTAGCTGGAGAGAAGGCTCAGCACTTAAGAGCACTGGCTGAGAACACATAACATATTTGTCTTTTGGGGTTTAAGTTATCTCACCTAGAATAATTTTTTTATTAGCTCCAGCCATCTACCTGCAAATTTCATGATTTAGTAGTTTTTGTTGTTGTTTTGATATTTCGAGACAGGGTTTCTCTGTGTAGCCTTGGTTGTCCTGGATCTCACTCTGTAGACCAGGCTGGCTTTGAACTCATGATGATCAGTCTGCCTCTGAAGACTGAGTGCTGGGATTAAAGGCATGTGCCACCATCACTAAGCTAGTAGTATTCCACTGTGTACATGTACCACATTTTCTTTATCTACTATACCATTGATGGACATCTAGACTATTTCCAATTTCTAGCTATTATGAATACAGCAGCAATGAACATGATTGAACAAGAGTCTCTGTAGTAGGATATAGACTTCTTAGGGTATATGTCCAAGAATGATATAACTGGATCTCAAGGTAAATCTATTCCCAGATTGCTAAGAACTGCCACACTGATTTCTGTTGTGGCTATACAAATTTACAATCCCACCAGACCCCTTGCTGGTGGGAGGTCAACATTCCCCTTACCCTACATCCTCACAAGAATGAACTGTTTTTCATTTTATTGATCTTGGCCATTCTGACTGGTGTAAGATGAAATCTCAAAGTACTTTTGATTTGCATTCCCTGATGACTAAGTATGTTGAACATTTCCCTAAGTGTTTCTCAGACATTTGTGTTTCTTTTTTTTTTGAGAGCTGTTTAAATCTGTACTCCATTTTAAAATTGAAATATTTGTTTTCTTGATGTCCAGTTTTGCTATATATTGTGAGTGCTAGCCCTCTGTTGAATGTGTAGTTAGTAAAAAATCTTTTTGCATTCTGTAGGTTGCTACTTTATCTGAGTGATGTTGTCCTCCATGCAAAAGCTTTTCAGTTTCATAGCATCCCATTTATTAATTGTTGATCTTAATAACTATGCTGATAGTGTTCTGTTCAGAAAGTCTTTTTTTGTTTGTTTGTTTGCCAATGACCTCAAGACTAGTCACAGCTTTCTCTTCTATCAGATACAGTGTATCTGGCTTCATTTTGAGGTTCTTGATGCATTTGGAATTGAGTGATAAGTAGGGATCTATTTGCATTCTTCAATACTCAGCCACCTAGTTTGACCAGCACCATTTGTTGAAAACTCGGTTTTTTCCAGTGTGTATTTCTGGCTACTTTATCAAAAATTAGGTGTGTGTAATTATGTCTGTGTCTTCAATTCAAGTTCATTCATCAATGTGTCCGTTGTTATGCCAATACCATTTTGGTTTTATTATTATAACTCTGCACTAGAAATATAGTACGTGTTTACTGATATATGGATGCTAGCTGTTAAGTCTTGAATAAGCAGGGTACAATCCTTATAACCACAGAGTTTAGGTATAGAGTAAAGGATGAGGACAAAGGGAAGATTCTCCTTAGGAAGTGGAAATAGAATAGTTATGGATAGATTGGGGGACCGGAATGGGCGGATCAAATGGTAAGGAGGTATGAAGAAGGGGACAGGGGAGGGAATACAGAGAAGCATAGCTAAAACTCAGGGCCATTTGAGGGGTTGTATTGAAACCAAAACTGTAGAAGCTAATACATACATATATAAAAGAAAACTAAATTGGAATCACGAAATAATGAGGGAGACAAAGCTCCAATTAGACATCTCTCACCACCAAATGAAACATTCAGTACCAGGAATGGGTCACATCCGATTGAGTTGTTGACCAAAGGGACCCTATGGAAACCCCATACAAGCCAGACTATTGCCAAGGCTATTAGTTGCTGTCCAAACTGATGGTAAAGCTCTATTGCTAAAGACGACACCTATACAACTCATTGAATACAGAGAAGTCTAGCTGATGCTTACATAGAGCCTTCACCCCTATTGACCAGTGTTCATGGCAGTAGAAGTTACTTCACTTCACATGCTACCAGGAAAGAAAGGTAAACATGGCCAACTTACAAACCTTGAAGCCTACAGTGATGACCTGCCTGCAAGATACACTGGTGCAATAATGACACAGAAATTGTGGAAGTAAACAACCACTACCTGATTGGAATTGAGACCCACTCCATGAGACAGAACCCATGTCCAACACTCTACAGGTAGGCAAGAACTTGAGACTAGATAGGCCATGAATGTAGGGGAAACAAAATACAACTGTTCTGCTAAAGGAACATATCAATAAAACAACTCATGATGACATTATGCTATACCTATATGTCAGTGTCTTGCTCAGCCATCATCAGAGAGGCTCCCTTCTGCAGTAGATGGGAATAAATATAGAGACCCACAACCAGACAAGGTGCAGAGAGTGGGAGACCTTGGACCACTCAATCCTAAATCAGATATCTTCATCACGTCCCTCCCTTCAGGGCTCAGGGAATTCTGTAGAAGAGGAGGCAGAAAGGTAAGAGCTGGTGGGAATGGAAGACACGAGGGAAACTCGGCCTTCTAGATATAACAGGACTGACACACATATGAACTCAGAGAAGCTGTGGCAGAATGTACAGGGCCTGCACAGTTATAAATCATATGGGATTCCAGTGCTGAAAGAAGGCTACATAAGTCTCCATCCCTTACCTACAAGCTGTTTTCGATTAATAACCACTTGCAAAGGCAAAATTAATTTTCTTCAATGGAGTCTCACTGGGTACACAAACTACATTTAAGGGCAGGCCTATGACCAGCAATAGATGGCCAATACAAAACAAACAGTGGTATTTTTGGAGGATTTTGTCCCACAGTGCTTTGTCTGGATATTTTTTTTAACCTTACAAATAATGTGCTTATATATTATGTTTTTTTGATTTTAAGTCTTTATAGGTTTTCTGTGAGAATAAATGTCAGTTTTGCATGTATTTCTTGTGCTTATTTGTTGAATCCATTTTTCTGTTGGTTTGTATGTTTTGTTGTGTTCTGTTTTTTTAAATCTATTATTATTATTATTATTATTATTATTATTATAGATACCTGTTTGTATTCTAATGGGACAGGGAAAGAAAGGGTGTGAATTTGAATGTGTATGGATATGGAGAGAATCAGGGAGGACCTTGGGAAGGGGAAGCAGTCATCAAAATATATTGTTTGTGTTATAAAAAAATCTATTTTCAATTTTTAAAAAAGAGCACTCTTTGCTCTAGGGGAGGATCTAAGATTAGTTCCTAGCACCTGCATTTTGCTTCACAATCATCTGTAACTCCAGTCCCAGGGGTATCCAATGCCCTCATCTGGCCTCTTGGGCATTGTATGTGCACACATTGCACAAATGTACATTCAGGCAAAAGATCTGTAAGTATAGAAATACAAAAAAATTAAAAGTGATTTATTCCAACAATTTCAATGTCACAAGTCATACACTTTGGGTTGTCAGGTTATAATATCATAAGTTACATTATGATTAGAAGTCTTAGCACTAGAGCATGGACTGTTTGATCTCTGTCTAAACATCATAAAGAATACAGTCAGAAGGGGATATTTGAATGGACAGAGGAATTTATTGAGAATCTGTTAAACAATGTACAACTAATTTATCTTTCCTGAAATTCAGACACCTTACCATAAGGTTTCAAGGAAATTTCTCCTTACAGAGTTGTAAGAAATAAATAACATCCTGTGGTAAGAAGTAAATGCAGACATCCTTTAAAATTAGAGTTACATAATATGTGTTATTGCTTTCACTCTTATTTGTAGTAATGGATTAAACCTTTAGATTTGCAACTAATACCACTGTATCTATTGCACTTATCACTTATATATGATGTTGTTGCTCATACCCTTTAATATTCTTATGCTACTACTAGTTAAGTATAGAATTTATATCAAGGTCACTCCTTTTTAGAAGCTTAATTTCCTTTTCGGCTCTATTTAATAAATGAAATAAATCACAAAGTTCATCCTATTCAATATCCTTATCCTACTGAGAATATAGGCTTCTTCCATTTCTTCTCTCCAGTTTCAACTTTTCATTTTTATAGAAAGGTTCAATATGAATAGAATACCCTTCTGGGAGCAAAGTTCCATACATTTGAAACTGAGTTAATCTTGTCTCATGTTATTACCAGAAAGAGCTGCAGTTGGCACAGAAGCATAAAGTAGGAAGCATCCCGAGATACAGTGATTAGACAAAAATATAAATATAAAAAACATCAAGAAGAAGGGCTTATCTGTTATCAGCTCTGCTCTCTTTTCTTAGTTTTAGGTGGCTGAATCAACAAGCAAATTCTAGAACTGGATGTTTAAATATTTGTAGATGTCAACAGCTGTGTACATAAAACAGACATTTTGAAATTCAGTATTTTGAAAACTATGGGTCATTTGAAAAAAACCTTCTCTAGTGGCTAGGGGAGTGGAATAATTATACAGGAGATTTCGCAGCATTCAGCTGTCAAAATGACCTTCCTGTTAGTGCTATAAGATTACCTTTTCTTATATTTTCCTCATATGTAACTACTTCTACAAAGAATTGAAAATACATTACTTATCTTTGTGATTTACAGTTACACTATCTGACTCATTCTTAAAAGTCTATAATTATGGTAAGAAAAGAGTAGAAAAAGGTATTTTATGGAATATGGAAGTTCAGCCCAATTATTTTGACTCACAAAGATGCTAAGCCTCTCCAAATTGGCTTTCATGCATACATAAAGAGCACTGTCATGATTATCTGGAAATATTTTCTTTAAAATATTTCCTAAGGACCCAGTTTCTGCAACAGCAATGTTATCACTCCTACTTGCACACACCTTATGTTCTCTCGTCTATTAAATACAATTATAATTGACTACTTTGGTGGTTAATTTGCAAGAACTATTAAATCACTTCTGGCTTCTGGCTTTCTTTTACTAATATAGGTTTATTTGGAACCCAAATTATACTAAGTAGTTCTGCATGATATGACTTTGTAGTTATTGATGATATTATTTACCAGTTATTACTTGTATAATGTATAAAGCACACAACATGAATAAGTCCTTAATTTAAAGAGTGGCTTGGGGTACATTATTTTCAATTTATCAAATAAACGGCTACCTGACAGCATATGCCCTTTCCTAAATGTTGAAAGTTACATCATTAATAATATGATTATGTATGCTATATTTACCTGACCCATAATTTTATTATTGAGAAATTTCATAAGGATTATTCTTCATTTATGTGCATGACTCTGTTCTATATTTCTGTTTACACTTTCCCTTTGTGTATCTTCCATTGTAAACAATTTTCATGATCTATTCTCCTCATTTTCTCAAGATAGATCTGCCTCTTTCCCATTGTTTCAGTTTATTGCCATGAAAGGAAATATAAAAACGTTTGTCAGTATTCTTTCAGCTTACAATAGTTATCTGGCTTGAGTACTCTGGGACATTAATAATATTTATTACCTAGTGTGCTTGAGAATTCTTTAGAAGGTCTTTTCCTGGTTTTCTTTTCATGTTTCTAATGATTCTTTTCATTCTATTAAGTGGTAGAAATTCCCTCAGGTTTTTTCTAGCTATTTTTTTAATGTTTTTATGTTAACAGATGATAACAAGTAAATGAAATATTACTGCGCCCATGATAAATATCTTTTGCATGATGCCAGCACACATAGTAGCAGGATAAATATTTGTTTTTCAAACCTTAAATGTAAGGAAATGTTTAAAATGTGTATATACAAATGTGGATAATTCCCATCCACATAGCACAGCCATTCTGAAGTCAAATCTAGTGGCAACCTATTAACAAATCTTTTGTTAGAAATAATAATTGAGCCTAATAAATTCATGAGAACAACATTTACATGTATGTTTCCCCCACATCATTAGCTATAAGGTTTTGTTTATTGATAACCTTGTGGGTTTTTAGTTTAGCTTTAACTGAATGTTCTCATATTTTAGAGGCTTAATATCTTCTCAAGTGCTTCAATAATTTCTGATCTCCTTTATTAATAGTTATGCCAATACAGTTTTCATATTAGGTTTTTTCCTATTTCCACTAATTTTAGGGGGTGTCTGATTCTCATTGTTTAGTTGGGAAATATTGAAAATTGATTTAAAACCTGGTGTATTAGGTTACAGGTTAATTCAGACTCAAAAGAAAGGAATACTGAATAGTACAGGACCAGAGGTAAATATTTCTTTTCATGAACAGTGAAAATTCCAGAAGTTAAGAGGTTTAGGGATGAGGATGCTAAAATCAAGATGATCAAGCTGCACTATAGTAGGCCTTGTCTGAAAAAGATTAAAAAAAATCATGGAGGTATTTTTGTGGGAAAAAATGTGTTTGCTAAAATTATATGCCTAGAGAAAAAATTAACTAACTAAAATTAAAGGACCTTGATAAACTAAGTCAATATCCAGAAATCAGAAGAAGCCAAGATTTGTGAAATACCATCCCTATCATTTATTTTAAGTATCATCACATGATAAACAACAGGTAACAACTTAAAAAATCTTTTTCCTCAGTAATAGCAGCATAAAGAATTAGTCTCCAACTGTGAAATCACTTAAGTCATAAAATCACATAAGTCATACAGGACCCTTCCTTCCTACTTAGAAGGAACTTCTATTGCTGCTGCAGGAAAATGAAAAGACCAAAGCTGAATATCTGTTCAACAACTAAAACTGCTGCCAACCACATTCATATCCACATACATAAAGTGGATGAAAACTGGGGAACTAGACACTCTGAAAGGAATTTCATGTGTGAACAAGCAACTATAGAATTAAAAGAGAAATACAGATCACACATTCAGAAAATTCCAAGTACAAAATGACAGCCAACAGAAAGATAAGTAATGGGAGCCGTTTGAAATCAAGAAAGACAAAGTAATTGAGGAGTACAGTGAGGAGTGTGTAACAGGCAGAATTTCGCCAATAACTAGTTAATGTACAACAAAAATGAGCACTGAACCAACAAAATAGTGCTGCAAGAGGTATCCTATGCCCAGGTATTCTTATTGCCTGTCTGCCCCTGAGTTCATAGGATTGATTTCTTCTAGGAAGAAAATCAAATGCTACGCTTTAAACATGTCCTCTGGCCAAATTCATGTGTTGCAAATGTAATTCTCAATTCAGCACTGCTAGGAAGCAGTACCCAATGAGAGGTATTCAAATCATGAGGATCCCATCTGGTGGATGTCAGACTAACCCTGGTACAAAAAAGAATTTGCAAGACTGGATCCTCTCTCTTCTTCCCAATGTCACATGGAGAAGAAGAAATAGGGATGGCTGCCATTAATGTTTGACCTCCAGTTTATCAAACTGCAGGAAAAGAATTTTTTCTCATAGACTTCCAAATGTAAAGAATTTTGTTATAAGGCTACAACATGTGCTAAAGACAGGTGGTCAGCACTAAAACTTGGAAATTTCTAAACTGGCAATTGTGCAGGTATGTATGAACAGAGACTTGGGACCTTGTCAGATCTACTGAAGTGGATGTGTAGAAGTATGCTAAGGGAGAAGTGACTATTAGATCTGATGAAGCCGAAACAACAATGTAGGCAGCTCCTGAGATAAGATATGATGGTGTATTTGAATGTAAAGCTGGCAGTCAGCCTTTAGAAATGGAGCAGAGTGTCATAAAATTGCTTAATGACCCTCTTTTCTCCGCCCAAATGGCACCATGTAAAGAGGACAGATGTGAGAACCAGATGTATCTCTTTCACAACTACTTAAATGGCTGCTCAGGTGGTTCTGTGGCTAAAGCAAAGAATGAGCCTGACAGCACAATCAATGTGTGCCAGGGGTCTGTCGAGAGCAAGGTTGTGTGTCCAGGCAAGATGCTCCACAGGCTCAGTGTCTTTAAAAGTCTTAATCATAGATCCTGATGGAAGAAGCCCACAACCAAATCAATATTAGCTCCAGTGGTCACACTTCCTTACAAGTCAGAAAAAGCATCCTCAGCTATCAGTCATCTCAGGCCAGCAGCTCTAGGACACTCTTGCTCTTAAGCCACCGAGCCTTGCTCAGTATAGGCCTTTGTGGGTGGTCACTGGGGATAGTACCCTTTCTCCAGCTGCCCAGTGTGGGAGGCCAGCTCCCACCTTTTAAAAGGGTTCCTATGAAGAGGAGAGAGGGATAAGAAAATTTTAGATAGAAAGATAGCAAAGAGGAGAAAAAACAGAAACACAGGATATTTTCGAGAGAACCTGGATCAAAACCCCATGGTCCTTTTTGCTTATTCAAAAAAGCTTTTTATAACAATACCAAAGGGCAGGACAAAAGACCTCCCCCTTGCTAGATCAAAGCACACCACACAGCCAAGTGTAGACTCTTCCAAACACCTGATAACCACACCCATGGTCAAATCATCCCATTATGCATCCCTGCTGGGTAAAGCAAGCTCAGATTTTTCTGACCCTGAGTAATTTGGGCCTCCACAGCCCAGTCATCTGAAAACAAAAACCAGTCTGGTCACCCAGAAACACACCAGTGCGACTGGTTTGAATGTCATCAGTATGGTCAGCCTAGGGCTGGCAGTCTGAGTTTTGGCAAGCAGAGTTAAGGAACTGGAATGTCCCACTGGTACCCCATCTCTTCTGAAACTCGCTTCCAGAGGCCTTCTACTAATCAGCTGGCCAATTTATGCCCCAGAAATATAGCTTCCAAAAATAGATAATTGTGCAACTCAGTAAGCAATGTCACAAGTTCCTTAACTCTGCAGCTTCAACACTACTCCTTCCCTAGGAATCTTCAGCAGGACAGGCCCCAGCTGTATCAGTTGATTCCACAACAGTAACTGCAGCAATAGGAACAATAACTTTCCAATGCATTATTCATATGGTTATTATTGTGCCAACCACATCTTCTTGTCCTCCATAGCCAGTGCCACACGGTTCTATACAAGGTTCAAGCAGTCAAGAATAGCTCTTAGCCACTCAGCAAGCTGTTTTCATTAACCTTACTGGAGTCAGAATGTTTCTGCCGCTCTAGGCATGTGAGTTGTTTCAGCTTGGCTCAGGCCAGGAAAGACTGAATAAACTTTTCTCAGCCGAGATTGCAGTATTCTTCTGTTTTGCAGCAGCAGCAGCAGCAGCAGCAGCAGCAGCAGCAGCAGCAGCAGCAGCAGCAGCAGTAGATAAAAACAAATAGTTGGTATTCCTTCAGTATATACTGTGGCAATTCCAGCAGCACAAAGAGTTCAACTGCTTCCACAGTGAACACATGATGAAGCAAAGTACTCCATAATCCTGGGTTTTGTGTGAATCCCTCTCTATTCTCACCCCCCCCCCCGTCCTCCTCTTCCCCTCCCCGCTCTCTCTTTTAAATTAAGAGTACTGAACTGAAGTTTCTAGATTACTTCTTCATTTTAGTCTTTTTTTCTTATTTACATGATAGCTTTTTAGTCCTAGAGAATTTTATGCATGTATACAACGGGATATGATCATTTATGCCCCCATCCCCTCATCCATCTGCCCTATATTGCCCATCCTAAATTCGTGTCCTCTCTCTCCCTCCCTCTCCCTTTCTCTCTCTCCCTTCCCCACTCTGTTCTTCTTTCCCCCCTCTCCCTGACCGCTTATTCCCATTAGTGCTCCACATAAGTGTATGGGTGCAGGTTAATCCACCAGAGCGTGGAAACCTATCAGTGTCTACACTCTCAAAAAATGATGATTGCCCCTCCCTTGGCAGCTATCAACTGCCAGAAGTTCCTTACAAAGTAGTGAGGAGAGGAAAATGTAAAGTAGCCCTTGTGCTCCTTTACTAGGAAAAAAAGTCGTGCACAATTACAGACCTAGGTGTGTAGTTAGCTTCCTATTGTTATCCCCTGCAATACTTAAATATAAATGTAAAAATTATTTAAGAACATTGGACTTGGATGCAAGTCATCATTATGGCAAAGGCCAGTTCTGTTTTATCTACTACCTTGATTCTTCCTTTTAACTTTGCTAAGTTTGTTTCTTCATATTTACAATGCGAACAGTACTATATACTACTTAAGTTCAGCTAATTGAAGTATAATGCTTATAAAATAGATATGTAAACTATTTGAAAACAGAACAGACTTAATTAAATTGATGATAAACTCTAGACATAAAATAAATGTCAATAATATTTTGTTACATTGAATTAAAGTCAACCTTAGAATAAATTATAAATATACCATGGGAATACCTTAATATTCTGTCTGTTTCTCTGTGTGTGTCTGCATGTGTTCTTTTTTTTTTTTTACATTTTCTGTTAAGAACAAGAAGTCATTCTAGGTCTACCTTGAATCCTCTAGGGTGAATCCTCTGTGTCTGACCAAAACAAAAAGTATTAGACACTGTGGCTTTAATTTTTGAATAATTTAGGGATGATTTGGATATATGACACTTAATTTTATTTGCCAGACAATATTCTTCATATGCATTATTCATGCAGTGCTTATTATTTTTGAGAACACTTCATAATATACAAATGCACCTGCTGTCTGCCATTCATCTTGCTTCTCTATTCTGTTTCAATTAATTTCTCCCCATCAGACATGGTAATAATCATGAAAGAAAAAAAGGTAAAGGTTTCTTGGCTTGTAATGAACAGATAAGTTAAAAAGAAGTTTAGATAAACCAATGAAACAAATGACAAGGAATTATAGAGAAATGGTTGTAAATAATTGTAATATAAAATGTATTTTGTCTTATTTTCTTGTTCCTCAGTCTGAAATTTGAACTTTGACTTTTGTAAAGAAAAAATAATTGTTATCATTCATTAGAATGACCTATGCTTAAATCATAACTTCAGATGCTTTTATTAGTTCAAAGCTAAAAATCCAAAAGGAATTGTATTGTATTATCAGTAACTTCCGGTCAGTACTCTCTTGACATTGTAGTAAGACATTAAAGGTAAAAATTTGAGAATATAAATTGTATTACATTTATATACAGACTTAGTATATATTCATAGTTACATTTAGGAAAATTTTAGTCAACCATATAGAAAATTACATATAAATGACTGCAAAATTGTATAATGTCCATTAGAAAATATTAAGAAAAATATCTGAGAGTGATATTTATATTAATATGCATTATTTCTGTAGCATTAGTATCAAATTTAATATACATTCTGGATTATTATATGACTATACTTTTTAATCCTTAAAAATACACACAAAATAATTAAAAATATGATGAAATACAGTATGCCAATAAGTCAGAGTCAGAGTACAATATGGTGGTGTTTTAGGCAGAGAAGGGGAAAGGAGCTTCCCATAGGTTTTTTTTTCCCTAATAACATAGGGATGTGAGGATGTATGTGGCACATAATGATAGCATCAGTAGATTCACACCCCCAAAGCCAAGATGTGAATATAAATTGTAGGAGATGTAGAAGACAGGTTACAAGGAATAACCCATGATCAAACAAAACAGTTTTCAGTTGACACCTCATAATATGGTAATATAAGGAAGGATATGAACCAATGAACTGTGAATGTTGAGAATTTCCAAAATAATACAGGAGGAATATTTTCATCATCAATTCATTTGCTAGTGTGAAGATTCATAATGGCTTCAAATTCTTTGCACTGTTTACTACCATATCTTGGAGATTATTCAATTATTAAGACAGTCTTAGAATTTCCAAACAGATCTTTCAATTTTCAGAAAGTGGAGATGAAGTAGGAACTATTCAGAATTTTAGATTTAAAAACATTATTTGAAATTTCTTGACAAGTAATTAAAATACATTGTCATTTATTTTAACAGCAAACATTAAACATTCCCATAGTCTTAAAGAAATTATTAATGCCAATATTATTTGGACATCTTACTTTAATGATTACATACCAGTCAACCAAGGAATATCAAATATTATAATTAAGTTTTTCAAGAAAATTAAATAATTATATATTTTTACATTTTGATAGTTCACTCTTTTCCAGAAATATTCACTTCCAGAAAACTAGGAAAAGAATGTGTTTGAGTGACATATTTTTATAATAATGTACAAAATATTCATATAGAATTTTTATTCCAATACTTCCACATGTCATTTTTTTTAGCAGTGTTGAATTCTGGCCATATACTGATATTTGAAAGTAGAGCAGTGTTCCCATTTCCCTGATTATTGATATATTATTTTGTAATAGTCTGGAGGATTCTTGTCAGATTAGAGTGCTATGTTTGGTATGATTGGATTTGCAAAACAGATATTGGTATAGAGCCTTTTTTTAAAATGAAAACGTTTTAGATTTCTGTGGCACAGAAATATGAATATATTCAATATTATTAACTTTACACTTAAAAAGAATATTGGGCTGATGTGTTGAGCACTTGCCTAGAATTGGTGGATTTCAATCCAGAATTGCACATATACACAAAGTGGGCAAGAGGGTAAACTTATGTTATCTATTTTTCAACCACAACTGAAAATTGAAAACGACAATGAAATGAATATTTCATACAAAAAGCTTCATTTTCAGAGGCCTAAGGGAACTTCAATTGCCCATGTGCTCACAGAAAAGTGGAAATGGCTACATGTCTCTAGAGTAAAACTCTGTCAAAACAAACAACCAGAACAATTTCCAAACCTACTCTACTCCTGTCCAGCTATTAGTAAGTCCCTTAATCTCCCCATGCCTCATGTATTTTGTTCTTCATATAAAAAGTGGAGATACTTAATGGAACTTTTTCCATAAAATTGTTAGAGAGAGGTTTTTTTTTTTTTTTTTTTTTTTTTTAAGATACTCTTTTCTAGCTGCTGGACATTCCACCAAATAAACTCACTACAAAGCAATAATGAAGGGTCAATAATTATTGTCACTGAATCTAAAGGTTGTATTTTAGGTGCTACAGCATATTCGAGTCTAACTAGTAAATATAAAATCACTCTAGTGGCTGGGAGGTGGTGGCGCACGCCTTTAATCCCAGCACTTGGGAGGCAGAGGCAGGCGGATCTCTGGGAGTTCGAGCCCAGCCTGGACTACAGAGTGAGTTCCAGGAAAGGCTCCAAAGCTACACAGAGAATCCCTGTCTCAAAAAAAATCACTCTAATGATCATGGAAGTGAGGAAAATTCTCCAATGCAAATGAATGAGAGTTCTGCATAAATTGTTGATTTATAATATAAGGTGTCAATGATTTTCTGAAGCTTTACCCACAGAAAAGAAATGATGATTTCTGATATGAGTTCCCAATTAAGCATTAAAATAGAACAATCTCTGAATTGCAAATAAAGTTTTCTCACATGTGGCCCCATTCACCTACCTGCCTCCAGGCAGATAGCTACAACAGCGCTAAGGCCAGTAATGACACAGTATTTCTGATCTGTGAGGATCTGTGTGTGGATACAGTTGCAGACACAAATCAAAACCAGTATTCACCAGCTACTTACCTAAAAGATTTTATAGTAACTATTAAAGTATTGGTATACCTTCATTCACTCAGTCGCACATAATTCTGAAATAATTTTTTATTATTACTGGAAAGACTATGTAGAATCCCTGAAGATTCAGGAGTAAAAGAGATGCTCTTTTCCAAAGTTTGTCTCCTAGCATATTAATATCAAACAGATGTTAACAAAGTAGAAAAATTCTACTTTTGCTTTGAAACCACATTGTATTCATCAGCCACAATTCATGCTTCAACATTTTTTTTGTTTTTATTATATTTCAAATGTCCACACCTTTGATGACCATTTTTAGGAAAATCACAGTTTAGGACTTAAGATGGAAATAGCAGTAGACCTCCAGATGGAGTGTTGATGTGATGTCACTTTTTAAGCATCACTTGTCCTCATTGCAGCTTAATAAGCTCTCTTGGCTCATATATTTCAATGTTTAATCCAAAGCAATTAAACTGATAAGCAAATGCTGTCTCTATTGTTTAAAGAGTGTCACTTAGCACACAATTTCATTATAATAGGCAACAAAAATGTTGGAACTCTCAACTCATTCTTAATACTTAAAATGCATGGTTTTCTTCCTGTGTGTATTTGAAAATAAAATGTCTGCATACATAAAATTTATTTGATAAATACTAAATGGTTAATACTTTTTTATATCCTGAACACTACTTTCATATTGAGTGACATTTTTACTTTTAAGACTGCTACCCTTTTCTTAGTCTTTAGAGAAATGGGTATTTCAGCTAATAAATTTCATAGTTGTGAATAGCAAAATATATGCAGAAAATGAAAAAAAAACTAGTGTGTGTGTGTGTTTGTGTGTGTGTGTGTGTGTGTGTGTGTGTGTGTGAGAGAGAGAGAGAGAGAGAGAGAGAGAGAGAGAGAGAGAGAGAGGGAGAGGGAGAGGGAGAGGGAGAGGAAGAGGGAGACGGAGAGGTGGGGGGATGATACAGTCTTTTCAGATTCACTTATGGGCAGAGAATCAGAAAGTTATAGTACAATTGCCTGTTTATGAGAATACATGCACTTAGTTAAGTTTACATGACAGAATGATTGTGGTAGACACAAGGATATACCAAGTATTACCCCTGAGTTGCATTTCTCACAGAACTACATAACTGGATTCTAATCTTTCAAATTCCATCTGTATCTACGCTATGTCACTTTAGCAATTAGTTAAACATCAGGTAGGTCAATGTAGTGTGATGGTTTAGAGCATAACATACTTTATCATCTCAGGACAAACACTTTAGGAATGATATATAAAATTTTTGAGCATTACATTAAAAGGGAAATACTTTTCAATTAAAATCCTTAGTCTGGTAGCTGAAAAAACATTGAAGAGCAGACTAACATTAGTAATAAAGAATATTCAGTTCATATATCCATTTGAAAAATATTAGTTGAACAACTGGAGACATAAAATAGATAAACTTTTGGAGTTGAACTTAGTGTTTTGGTTAGTGAATTTAAATTTAAACTCCTTAATGTAGCTAGATAGTATAACCCCAACAGAAAAATCAGCTCTAAAATGTTTTTGATCAAAGCAATAAATTAAAGCTATTAAAATTCTAGTATTTGTACATCAAAATGATGTTAAAATAATATGTGAGTTGTAATGAATATATTCCTAATTATATTTAATTTTGACCCCTATAATAATTTCCTGATTATTCTACTCCATCTGTGTCCTGAGATTTGCACGGTTAATAATCCCTTAAGTAAGTTTTAAAAACTGCAATTTTTTTCATATTATAAAACATACAGTTGACTACATTGTATTTTCCTTAATCGAGGGAGAGTTTGTGGATCAGAAGATGATACCCAAAATACCCTACAACGTGGCACCTTGGTATTATGAGTACCTTGAAATGAAAGGAATTGGAAAGACTCAGAAGGAATTTCAGTCTTTTATTTTGGGGGGGGGGTTCGAGACAGGGTTTCTCTGTGTAGCTTTTGTGCCTTTCCTGGATCTCGCTCTGTAGACCAGGCTGGCCTTGAACTCACAGAGATCCACCTGGCTCTGCCTCCCAAGTGCTGGGATTAAAGGCGTGCGCCACCACCGCCCGACTTTCAGTCTTCTTTTTAACCTGGTTTTCAGCCTTCCATTTTTTTCCCTCTGAAGTGAGTCATAAAACCAAACTTTCTTTACCCACATCAATTCATAGAACCCAGATATTTTTCCCTCAGAAAAAGATTCTACAACCAAGAATGGTCACTCTAATCACTTTATTCTTTCTCCCTTCTCCTTTGAAGATCTTCTTCCTGAAGGATCCAACCATATTGTCACTGATTTCTAATCACTTGTAAGACTAATTTCTTCAGCCTGCTATGGAATAGATAGTAATGGAATGAAATATCGCAATAATCATAATTGTTCTGTGAATTTGTTACACATGCATGTTAATGTTCTCTCTCCCTTCCCCCACTGTGTGTGTGTGTGTGTATGTGTGAAAGAGAGGGAGGGGGGATTTTGTTCATTTCAGTTTCATCTCATTCAACTGAACAGGTTATCTTCTCGTTGCTTGGCAATTTCTTTAGCAGCCCTGTATTCTTGGGTGCATTTCACAAAGGTTAGGTCAATAGTTGACTAAAAGATTTAGAGCTGATGTAATTCATATTTCTGCTCGTATATGGCTGTTAATATGGCCTACTGAATCTTTATCTCCACATTTTTTTAAGGAAAAGAAGTACAAAAACATGTTAGTGGTCTTTCCATCTTTTGAGGCTTTTAGAATAAAGGTGAATTTAATACTATTTTATATCAAAGTAGTTATTTAAATTATCTTTAATTTACATGTAAGTAATCCCATAACTTAAAATGAGTTATCTTATTAAAAGTATCCCAAGTAAAATGTTTTCATCATTTACTTATTTACAAGTTATATATTAATTTATGATAATAATTGTGTATATATGGGTTATGATGTGATGCTTGATTTCCCTATATTTTATGATGATGTCTTCAGCAGCAGGGTCTTACCATTAAGTTCTGAAGCATAATCAAGAACAATGGCAATAAACAATAGTGTTTGGCTGTCTATGGACATCACTGACCAACAAGTTGACAAAGAGTTAACCCATTCCTGCCACTGAACTCTTTCATATAACAGCAGATGGTATCTGGGAGAGGCACTGTCATCTAGTCTTAGGGTAACTCCAGTGAACTCTTTTAAAGTGATTGTGTTTTAGGACGCTTCCACATGACATTTTCAAAGGTCGGTAATGTTAGCCACTCCCCCCCATACTCTTTTCTCTAACTGTGTCCTCTGATCTTCCACCCCACTTTGTACTTCCTACTCCATTATTCCCCTTTAAAATTTTTTTTAATTAGAAATGAAATATATGTAGGATCATGTATCAGTGAGTATAAAATCTAGCAGCATCACTAGAATATCTGCTCTCCCCGAACTACGTTTGTTATTTTCATGTCATATTAAGAAAGTATGAAGTATCAAAGGTTTTATGAAGAGTTGTTTAGTAGGTTGATAGTAATAAGAGCTTATCAAGAAAACATTAGGGTTTAGAACACCTTTACAGATCTTAGAGTTAAAATATACTAAACATAACTCTCTGGTGAAAACCAAAATACTACTCAGTGACAAATAGGGATAATGTATCATGAAATCCATCCAGTAGTGCTAATAGGAACACAAAAGGAGCAACTCCCTGAAAAATCACAGAAATATACATTTTTCAATGATGCAGCCACACGATTCTCTGGTTTATATCTCAGAGAATGTCTCACTCCTAAAAATCAACTATGATACTATTTAATGAACTATTGTTTGTGATGGCCTGGTTATGGGGGAAAATGATAATCCATCTAGATGAGTGAGTTCTAGGTTCAGTGAAAGAAGCTACCATCTCAGAAACAGGAAGAAGACAACTGATATCAATTTGCTGCTGGAAGACACAAATGTGCTCTCTCTTTCTCTGTCCATAAAAAAAGATTAATGATAACATAGAAAACTGTTTAAGTACATAATATAATTAATTTATATATGTTAATATGTATACAAAGTAAAAACAAATTTTTTTTTACTAACAACACAGTAAATACCTTGAATATTGATTGCCTCACAGTAGAAAAATGAAATAAATAGTATGAGGGCATATGCACATGTATGTGTGTATGTATGTATATATATATACATACATACATTAAAATACAGGGATAGCCTTGAAAATGATGATAAACAGCTTCTTAGTATGAAGTTATACATGAATGGATGAAGTAATATACATGTTTGCACAAATATCAATTGACTCAAAATAGTGTATCCAATATTATACTTCAGAATTCTGTATTTTAACTATCAAACTAGCCACGGAAAAATCCATTTTATATAAGCATCATATTCTAGGAATATTTTAAAAGCATTATTATATTTATTGTAAAAATGATGAAAGATTTACACTATTCTGAATATATCCTTATAATACAAAGATGTCTCCACTCTGAATTTATGGCTCTATGAAATCTTCTGTTATTTATTAAGAAAGGATCCATTGGTAGAGAGGAGGAAGAAAGACTTTAAGGGAGAAGGGATAGTAGAACACAGTCAATATGAAGGGGAAGAGGGGAAATAATTAGGAGGGAGGTTTAAATAGGAAGAGGTATGGGAGGGCAATGTAGAAAAGAGTATTAGAGTATTAGGAGAGGGATAACTAAAGGTATGTTTAAAAAGGCCACATGGTAGCCTATTATTTTATAAGCTTCACACACACACACACACACACACACACACACACACACACACAAACTAGTTTAATTGGAGTTATATATAACAGAAAATTATGATTATTCCAGAACTCATGGGTTGCCAAGTAAAAAGCCTACTGTCAGGTGTGGGATACCTTATCTCAAGTTATATGTTCAGAGGTGTCTTGAACACCACCAAAACAATACAGGCTTCTGTTATTGTTCTTAGTTAACATCAGGAATTAATGGCAAGACCCTATTGCTAAATATACCATACACATTGGTCACAGGACAGGGAGAAATCAAGGTGGTATTGACATGGAAATTTCCTCCATGCTGTTTAGTTTTCACCATATTGGAATATCTTATGTAGGTTGCTTGGGGGAAAAGCCATCAATAATCTGACTCAGCTATTAATCCTGTGAACTACAATAAAGACCAGAATGGTAAAATATGCCCATGGGTACAAGAGTGGTATGAATGTTGATGGGGTAACCAGTCTCTTTCTGATTGGATTTAAGCCCTACTTCACAAGAGGAAACATATACCTGATGTAGTCAGAAGGTTTCTTGGGTCCAGCCTGGCCCCTGCAGACTCACAACCAGCTGCTTATAAAATAATCACTCAGAGACGTAATATTATTTCTAACTGGTTGGCCATTAGCTCAGGGTTATTACTGACCAGCTCTTACATTTAAATTAACCCATAATTCTTATATATGTTTAGCCATGTGGTTTGGTATCTTTTCTCGGTTCTGCCTTGTCATCTTGCTTCCTCTGTGTCTGGCTGGCAACTCCTCCTTCTACCCTTCTTCCCAGAATTCTCCTTGTCTGCTCATCCCACCTATACTTCCTGCCTGGCTACTGGCCAACCAGCGTTTTATTAAATTAGTGTACAAGAGCATTTTCCCACCGCAGCCTGATACAGCTAATCTGGCTAAGAACTCATGGTCAGGGAGCTCATGAGTTTAGCATAGTATCAAACAGCCCTCTAAATTCCTATCTCTCTGACTGTACGTTAGTGAAGCTCTCAAACTTCATCGAAGAAGTTTCTTCATTATGGTAAATAGATGGTTAACACAGAAATCCAACTGGCCAAAGCGTAGGGAGTAAGTGGTTATGGAGTGTTCAAAGGAAAATGGGCGTTATACCACCCCTCTTGCCCTAGGCTCAGGCACCATCATAGATGACGAAGCAGAATGACTGTAAGAGTGAGAGCTCAGGGAGGTCTGGAGGGAAACGGTGTCTTTTGGATATTATAGAACTGCTCTGCTCATGAACTCAAGCAGCTGTGGTTCCCCGCACAAGGTCAAGCTAGTCAGCAAAGCATGCATGGGCTGGCAAGGAGTTCATAAGCCCTCACTCCTAACCAAGGAACTATGGAAACGGATGGCTTCTAGTGGTGGTGGTGGTGGGGGGGGGCAGTTAGTTTCATTTAAAGGT
This sequence comes from Peromyscus californicus insignis, assembly GCF_007827085.1. NCBI lineage: Eukaryota > Metazoa > Chordata > Mammalia > Rodentia > Cricetidae > Peromyscus > Peromyscus californicus. The sequence continues at coordinate 45,055,978 of NW_026294391.1, forward strand.
GTTGCTCCTTGTAGATAGAATATGTTCCAATGCATGGTTCCACACCCAGAAATATGCGGAAAGCAAAAGTTTGAGTTAACAATTACTAAATTAAATTAAAATAAAAGAGGAGCACCTGATGCTGGAGTAGGGAGAGTGGTGGGGTGAAATGGGATGAGTAGAGTAGTTGGGGAAAATATGATCAAAATCTATTGTATTAAATTCTCAGATAATGTGTAGTATTTTATTCATAGTTTATTTATAAATTTTTTAAAATCTTTTTTATTTATTCTGTGTGTCTTTTACATCATGTATCTTGATCCCATTTATTTCTCTGTCCCTTTGGATCTGCCCTCTGCCCCTGTACACCCCCTAAATAAAACAAAATTTAAGAGAAAAAAAAGGAAGAAAATTTAAAAAGGGGGAAAAAACCTAAAAATCTCGTCATGGAAAGTGCAGTGTGACACAGTAAGCAACACTGTAGATCCCTTTGGCCATAATCTTTGCTTGCAAGGTCTGGTTTGAGGCCTCTGGTTTCTATTACACTATGATGATGCTGAGTCCTCACTAGGGTTGCCCCATCTTGTGGAAATCCTGTAACATTGGGTCTGTGGTCAGCTTCTTCACATGCTCCATCAGGTCATAGATATAGTGGATGTTGGGGTGGGCCAATTTATAACCCTGAGTTTGGGCCTGGGAAGCTGTAGGGTTGGTCCCTCAGAGGAGAAATGGGGACAAGTCTCCCATGTTTACAGCTTCGGAGCTGGCTCACCCACACTTGCATTAATATGGTTAGCTCTCCTGCTCTTAGGCCCCCAGGGCCAGCTCTCCCACCGGCCCCAGGCATTGGTGGGCAGGGAGGGGTAGGAGGGCAATTCCCCCCGCCATAAGACAGATGAGTAACGGAGACAGCTCTCCATTGCTCACGATTTTGAGGCTGGCTCACCCATACCTGCACTAACAGGGTTGGCTCTATTGTGCTGTCCTGGAGACCTGCAGGGCCTGCTTTCCTGAGTGTTGCAGTTGGTGGGGGTCAATTAATAGTATTTTAAAACATTTGAAAAAACAGCTTAAAAAGAATTCTGGTCAATAAACCTAACAATTTATATTAAACTCATTTTAATGGTTATCATGCTTCCATTTATTAATTAATTTTTTGACATGTCTCCAACCAAAAAGAAAATTACATTGCTAGTTGTTGGTTGTAGTCTTATGCCACAGCTATTTCTTGGAAATAGTTAGTAGATTACACAAGAAGCACAAATACATTTAGGGAAATTTATATGACAATGCTGAAGTATTAAGATGCAAATTTCCATTTTAATTATATATTCTATTTGTTATGTTCTACCCAGAAATTTTCAGATTACCTTCTTTTTTGTTTGTTTTCATGGCACTGGTTATTAAAATTATAGGATATGACTATAGGAGAGAATATGCCATTCTAAAATATGTCTTTTTAGCATAAATATTATTTGGAGATGAATATTTAAGAATCATCAGGCACAGAAGGAGCTCTCAAGCCAGAGAATTTATGACCTTACAATGCGATTCAAATGTTATGCTGGAAATATTCATTATAAAGACATTACTTTATCTGTAGCAGGAAAAAATATTACAAAATGACAAGCAATTCTTAGTGATGAAAAAAGAATAGGTCTTAGTATTGTTTGCCATACTTTAGCTGTCATCCCACATCTGGTCTTCTCTCTACTGCCTTTCTCTGTTTTTAGCTTACTCCTAAAATCTAGCCAGTATATCTTTGATATTGAGAATTTACATATAAGATATACATGTTTTTAAACTTCTCTTGGCACTTCTCATTTTTTCTCAATTTTTGTGTCTGAATATATGTATTGTGCATGTGTTCATCCTTCAGTGCATGTGCGTGTGTGTGTATGTGTGTGTGTGTGTGTGTGTGTGTGTGTGTGTGTGTGTGTGTGTGTGTGTATGTAAGCCAGAGGAAAACCTCAGGTTTCATCATCAGAAGTACTGTAAGCCTCTTTGCTACTATGACTATCACTGGACTGGAGTTCACCAATTAGGCTAGACTTGCTGGTCAGTGAGCACCTAGATGCCCCTGTCTCTATCTTTTTCATACTAGGATTATAGGCAAACATCAACAAACTAAGCATTTTAATGTGGGTTCTGGGAATTGAAGTCAGGTCTGCATGCTTCTGAGAGTCACTAATCTATCCCCAATGCTACCTTTCTCTCATATTATTCCGTCTTTTGTGTGAGGAGCCCCACATAAGAACATAGAAAGATAGAAGGTTATTTTTACTTTTCTCCCTTAATACATGTTCCTGCTATAAAGTAATTGTTTTTCCTGAATCCCATGCTCTATCCAATCACTAAATTTATCATCATTTTTACCACCTTAATTTGTCTTTCAACATACTGTAGCTGTAGAATTGTAGAAAGCTAGTAGACTGGGCATTACATTGCTGGTTGTGGGTTGGAGCTTTATGCCACACATATTTTCTAGGTGTAATCAGTACAGTATATTAGAAACATAAATATGGTTAGGGAAATTTAACTGATAATAATAAAGTGTTTGTCAGAGCTTGTGTACACACTGTGTGCCCTGATCCAAGCTTTTCCTTATGTATAAAATATCAGATTTTATTCTCATGCATAAAATATATGAAGTTTGTTCTTGCATAAAATATAAAAGGAGTCTTAGATTGATTCATATCCTTAGTATAAAGATCACAATGAAATGTATATCACAGTAAATGTTGGTAAAAGCTTTACAGATAATAAACTTATTTTTTAATTATTTTATGAGTGGAAATTTTGTCTATGAAATAGAAGTACTAATTAAATGTTTACATGTTTCTCTGAGGATTCTAGTGAAACTATATGTGTGAAACTTATTTTATTTCTCTAGGGTCTAGCTGGTTGACTCTGCCTGATCCTCCCCTACATGCACCCTCCCCAAACTCCCAGATATACCCCCAATCCCAGATTCAGTGCCGAAGCCTAGTCTGGCCACCACTGCCTGTACTGCTACCAACCTCTAGGATTCTGCCATTACCTGCCTTGCCTACACCAACATTCAGGCCCCTTCTATACTATTAGCCAGCTGAGTCCACACCCACCCCAGCCTCCACATCTAACTACAAACTCCAAGTGTGAAACAGAAAACACAGTCTGCACACCAACTCAGTCTCCTGTGTCTGATTTCATTCCACCTAAGCTATTTCCAATCTCTACACTGGAGCCAACCAGCATATCTGCTATGCTGCCCCAATCTTCTCTGATGATACCAGATAAAGCCTAACAAGAGAAGGCCAGATCCCAGATCTCACGGCAAAAAATGCAAACAATATGAAAGATCAAGGCACTATAATTACCACCCTAAAAAATTCCACCAGTTCTGTAGAAATGTCTGCCTATGACTACCTAGATGCATCTCAGGATCCAAAATGAAAGCCTGCTCCACAAGAGGACAGTCATGAGTGATACGAGAAATCTAGCCAAATACTCAGGACTAGTGAAGTCATGGTTCTTGGAAAAGAATTACAACTACTATAACTACATTCTAAACATTTACCCTTATATCTCTGGATAAGTGCAGTTTTCACCCCTCATCAAGAAAATGTCTCTTTGTAACAGACAGTGGCCATTACAGAAAACCACAAGCAGTAAAAATGCAGAGTCATAGAGCCCAATCTTAGCTGATAAATCTGCAATACAACTCCTGAATGACAGGTTCAGGGGTCATTACAGAAAACGGGGTTGAAAAATTTTAAGAGTAGAATAGTAAGTTTGTTGTGAGATTGTGTCTCCCAGAAATGTCAGAGAAGCAATGGCCATAAGTCTTCCTAACATGGCTGCCTATACACTATCTGAAGAAGGACAATACCAATAGACATGGTATAATAACATGGAAGGGAAAAATCTTACAAGGTCTCTACCCTAGATAAAGAACTACAGGAAACTAAGGAATGTCAAGAACAGGAGAAGTAGCTCTGAAAACATATACTTACAAGTAACATTATATGAAGTGACCATGTTGCATTTATTTATTTAAGAATATATAGCTGGGTGGTGGTGGCACATGCCTTTAATCCCAGCACTTGGGAGGCAGAGTCAGGCAGATCTCTGTGAGTTCGAGGCCAGCCTGGTCTATAGAGCAAGATCCAGGACAGGTACCAAAACTACACAGAGAAACCCTGTCTCGAGAAAACCTAAAAAAAAAAAAGAAAGAAAATTTAAAAAATTAAAAAAGAATATATGTGTGTGTGTGTTTGTGTGTGTGTGTGTGTGTTTGTGTGTGTGTGGTGATATTTTATTGGTACTGAAATGTGATTTTATTTGTATGTTAATAAATTTGCCTGGGGGTCAGAGCTAATAGCAAGCCAAGCAGAAGCCAGGTGGTGGTGGTGCACACCTTTATTCCAGATCACATGACAGACAGATCTCTGTGTGTTCAAAGATACAGCCAGCATGGAGACACATGCCTTTAATCTCAGTACCAACCATAGAAGACCTGGAGGTCTGTATAGACAGGCTGTGACAAGGAGGTCATGTGGTTGGGTTTATAACCAATGAGAAGGCAGAACAGAAAGTCAATAAAAAGACAGATAAACAGGAAGTAGGTCTCTTGTTGAGGGGAAGGACAACAGCAGCAGCGAAGGGTAAGAAAGGTGATTTTAAGTCTCAGCTCTCAGCTACTGCTCTGACCTCTTAGGCTTTTAACTCTGCATTTGGCTCTGTGTTTCTTATTTAATAAGACCCTTACACTTATGTGTGTGTATATGTGTGTGTGTGTGTGTGTGTGTGTGTGTGTGTGTGTGTGTGTGTGTGTATACACACATATAATGCATGTAACAACAATTACAGGAAAAGGGGCTACAAATTTGAAATAAAGCAAAGGGTACAGGGTATATATGAGAGAGTTTGGAGGGAAGAAAGGGAAGAAGTAATGTAAATATGATATAATCTCCCAGAATAAAAAAATATTAATAAAAACATGTCCTAGTACCAGTAACAGAGGAAGGTACCTGCAGTAGTGGTAGCCATTCCAGCTTTGATCTTGAAGTTCCAACCCCCACTGTGGCTTCGGTAACTGTCATGCCTACAAGGTGGGGCCAAGGGAGGACTCTGAAGACCCGAGATCCTGATGCCCCGGCCCTGGACGCTGGAGGTAGACCGAGCAGAGTTCCTCAGAGAACACTGCCGGACTGTGCTACACCTTTTCCAGACCCTGTAAACTATCCCTTCACTTGTGAGTTACCCCACAAAATAAACCTCCCTTTTAACTACGTGGAGTGGCCTTAATAATTTTCACCAATAGGTACCATCAACAAATAATTAATAATGGCTGAACAATCTTAGAAAATAAGCAAATTTAGAAAATTAGCATTGAAGAATTGTAATTTTTTGTATTACCTATAAATTTTGAGTATTTTTTTTTTATCTTATGCCATTGACAATGCCAGGAGAAAGGAATGCGCAAATAGCATTTTATTTTATGATGATTAATTTTGATGATCAACTTGATTAAATTAAGAAGCACATAGGGCATTAAAGAGGTACACAATCAAATATGTATGTGAGAGTTTTCCAGCAGAGATTTAGTTGAGATATGTGGATGATAGTATAGAAAGGAAACAGAAGAAATCAAGCTGAGCAATAAAAATTTTTGCCAGCTCTATATCTGACAGAGGATTAATATCGAAAATATAGAGAGGACCTAAAAACAGAGTCAAGGAAACAAATGATCCAATTAAAAATGTGTTGGGGAATCAAAATAGAGAGTAGTTCTCTATAGAAAAAATAAAAATTGCTACAAAATACCTCAAAAACTGTTTATCATTCCTAGAAGTTATGAAAATGCAAATTAAAGCAACTTTGAGATTTCATTTCATCCCAATCAGAATGACCAATATCAACAAAACAACTGACAATAAATGCTGGAGAGGATGTGGAGAAAGAAGAACCTTCATTCACCTTTGGTAGGAATGTAAATTGGTATAGCCACTCTGGAAATCATTATGGAGAATCCCTAAAAATCTAAAAGAGATCTACCATATAACCCAGATATTCCATTCCTCGGCATATCCCCAAAGGATTCAATATGATACTCCACAAATCCTTGCTCAGCTATGTCCATAGCTGCCCTATTCACTATAGCCAGAAAATATAAACAACCCAAATGTTCTTCAACAGATAGATAATGAAAATGTAGTACATATATACACTATGGAATACTATTCATACATAAAGAAAAATGAAATCATTAAATTCACAGGAAAATGGATTGGCCTAGAAAAGATAATATCATGTGGGGCAACTAAAACCCACAAAGACAAATGCCACATGTTCTCATAAATCTTGGATATCCAGCTCCAGATCCTCAGATGTGAGTATACAAGCTGGAATTACAACAGAAATTATAAAAGTAAGAAGGAATCATAGGTTTGGGGAGATGCTAGAGAAGGAAGTAGCAGGATGCAGATTATTTGAAGTTGGAAACAGAATAATGGGGACGGGCTCAAACTGGGAAGGAGAGCTGGAAGTCAACACTAAAGGAGATAGAGGTACAGATAGCATCAACATTGCTTGATGTAGCCACAAGGAATTATATTATTTTATATTTACCTAAATTTATACACAATACATAAATATACATATATTCATATTTATACATGTTATGTGATACTATTCATTATATATGTGATATATACATATTTATTCATATATATGTATGTTAAAGTAAACTTGGGCTGATAATGCTCCTCATAAGAACTACAGAGTAATAAAACCTCTATAACCAGACATGAGAAACATTTCAAAGTTTTGATCATGGGAGTCCAAGTAACTCGCCAAACAATATAGATTATAGATGTTAGCTCCCAGGTGTTTAGGATCAGCGGCTTTGCTGAAGACACTCCACACTTATGACATAGGACTCAGATGACTCAACCTGGATCTGACCCTGAAAGCCTCTTCCCTGCTATCTAAATTCAGTGGTTCCAGAAAATACTACAAGAGCTAACAAGGGAAAGAAGCAATTAAATAAGTCTTAGCCTGTTGCAGCACCTATGAACTTTGACAATTTCTGGCATGACAAGATATGCATAAAGGCATAGTAAGTGGCATGTGCTGGTGACCACCAACAGCTGTCTAATTGGATATAAGGCACATTTAACAGAAGGTAAATCATTCTTGGTGCTGGAAACCTAGCCAGCTTCCCTGGGCTAGTGAGGTCAAGGACCTTATACAATAACGTACTAGTGCTAGACTAGCATAACTCCTTATGACATTCCAAATTTTATCTTTGTACCCATAGACAAGTATAGTCCCCACCCATCATCAAAGAATAATCTCTTTACTACAAATGGCAACCATCACAGAAAAGCACAACTGCACACAATGTATAGATCAAAAGACATTGGGGAGCCCAAACCCAATATATACAATTATATCACATTTAGGGCTCAGGGAACACCATGGAAAAGGGACCTGAAGAGTTCTAGGAGCCAGAATACTAGGAAGTCTGCTATAATACAGTGGTCTCTCCTAGAAATGGCTGAATAAACAAGACCAGAAGAATAGTAGTATCAATATACATGTTAATATGGAAGAGGGAAATTTTCAAAGGGTCACACACCTAGATAAAGAACTATGGGCAACCATTGACTGCTGGGAGGAGGAGAATTCACCTCTCCCAGCGATGAGGCCTCTTATTGGTTGTCCCATGTAGAGTGGTCAGCCTTCAAATCATATAGACATCACCAACAAAAATGGACTCCTGCTGAATGTGTGTGTGTGTGTGTGTGTGTGTGTGTGTGTGTGTGTGTGTGTGTGTGTGTAATTAGTGCCCATGTGTGTAACAAATATCAAGGAAAAAGAGGCTTTCAGCTTGAGAGTAGGGTATGAGAGGAGTTCAAGGGAAAGTGGCTGGGAGGTACTGGAGGAAGGAAAGGGTGGGGAAGTGATACAACTATTTTAATAAAAAACATTTTAAAAAGAAAAATAGCTCTTTAGAAATGAAGCCGTGGAAGCTAAAACCAAATTAAACCAAAATCAACAAAACCACATAAAAATGCCCAATCATGTGGTTTATACTCATTTGATATTGTTTTTGTTAGGACTAAGAAAGGGTTTGAAACTGAAGACTAAGGCTAGAGAAGTCCTGGATTGCTGTAGAAGAACTTAATAAACTTCTTGTTGATGATTCTTAGATGAGAACACTGATAGTAATGTGGACAGTGAAGTGTCCGCTCACAAGGTTTTAGAAGAGAATAAGGTTTACAGGTGAGATTGGACAAGAAGTCATTCATGGTATAATTTTGGAAAGAATGCAAATACATTCTGACTGTTTGGGGGAACTTCAATAAGGCTGCATCCACAAGTAATAGAGTAATTTTTTTGTGAAATACATTTCAAAGCAGCATAACCTTGAAGTTGTAGAATGGTTATTGTTCATTACTTCTATTTCACTACTTCAGGATACATTGATGAAGAACTAGGGCAGAAAAATGGGAAGTTTGGTCAGGAAGTCTAGTAAAAAATTATTGAAAAGGTGGATGCAGATGAAGCATCTTCAATTGTCAAACAGACTAGGACAATTAAAGAGAAATCTTGCATTTTTCTTCAGCTGTATAGAAGCAGACATCCTTGTGAAAGGAGACATACTGAACTAAAAATGCCTCCAAATGAGAGGGGTTCCCTCCTTAACAACCGCTATGCAACTTTTCCCCCAGGTTCAGAGGTTCAGAAGTGACAAGGATGTTATAGAAGAAGGCTAGATTACATATTGACCTGGCAGGTTAACAATAGCATGGTTCACATGGTGCTGCCTTTCAAGCATAAAAAAGGCAACAAGAGTTACTGGGTCATGGGAGTTTGCACAGTTCTTCCAGAAAGTCACAATAGCTAGACAATACGAGACAGAATCTGATTGCCTGTAAGGAGTCATTGGTGTACTGTTGCATAGAGCTTTGAAAGTGAAGCCTAAGCAGCAAAGGAGAAAACAGACTCTTGTAGATATTAGGACTATGAGATTTTTTTCTTTCCTTTTTAAAAAAAATTATAATTAATTTAATTTTACATATCAGCCATGGATTCCCCTGTTCTCCCTCCCCAAAGAAGTGTTTTATTCATTTTACATACCAATCACAGATCCCCTTCTTCCCTCCTCCTGCTCCTCCAGCCTTCCCCTCCAACCCATATCCCATTCCCTCCTACAAGAAGGTAAGGCCTTCCATGGGAGTCAGTAGAGTCTAGTACATTCAGTTGAGGCAGGTCCAAGCCCCTCCCCCTGCCTCAAGGCTAAGCAAGGTGTCCCACCATAGGTAGTGGGGTCCAAAAAGCCAGCTCATGCACCAGGGAAGGATCCTGATCCTACTGACAGGGTTCCCCTTAAGCAGATCAAACTATACAATAGTCTCACTTATGCAGAGGGCCTAGTCCAGGCCCCATAGCTGTTGGTCTAAATTTTATGAGTTCCCGCTAGTTTGATTTGGTTGTCTATGCAGCTTTCCCCATCATGATCTTGATGCCCCTTACTCCAGTAATCAGATCAGTGAATACCCTGTCACCATAGAGCCTTTCTCCAGTAATTGATGAAAGCTGATGCAGAGATCCACAGCACTATGGGATTTTTTAAAAGATAAAGTTCAGGCATAGAATAGAGGCAGCTCTACCAAAAGGCTATGTCTGCTTCAGGCATCATAATTGGATGCTGTCGGAGCACAGATAATGCTACAACAGCATCAGACACCACATATAGATCTACAAGCTGTGATGTTCATAGTATTGAATTTTGGCATTGCTTTGGCCTATTTTTACCCCATTATGGCCTCACTTTTCACTTTTTGGTCAGTCAATATACCTGTATATTGGGAATATGTAACCTTCATATTTTCAATTTTACAGGCGTGCATAGTTATGTGATTACCTAGAGTCAGGAGAGACCTTGGACACTGAACAGATAAGACATGATGTACCTTAAGTACCTTAAGGATATATAAATCCTTAAGGATATATATAAGGTGGAAAGGATCAGGCTTAGTTATGTTTCATTGTTTATTTCTGGAAGATGTAGCCTTTGGTTTTTACTAGGTAGAGATCCAAAATATATCTAAGTATACAGAGGAAAATTGGACTAAACCCAATCTTTTCATTATAAAACAGTATTAATCCTTTCATAGTACTCAGAAACCAAATGACTTTAAAATTTGCAGAAAGGCCCATTTCTTAATATGTTTTATAATGTAAATCAAATTACAAAATATGCTAGTTTTGCAGGTATGCAAAATACAGAAGTTACAGGGTAAAGGAGGATTTCACCTCGATTTTTAAGGAAGTTCTGAGAGGAAAAGACAATGTACAGTCGGGTCAGAATTCCTTTGGGTAGTTTTTGAAAAGATAATACATGCACCTATGAGATAGTTAACACTGTAACAGAAACCCCAGAATGTTACAGAAGGCACTAAAGTAAAATATCTGCTGAAGACAACAGAGGTAATGAATCTCAACACCACAAGAGACAAGTCATTTGGACAGAAGCTGGCAAAACCACAGGGGCAGAGGTTACCAAACCTAGTGGAACACACACAATGGTGTTTTGTTTGTCAGATGCCAGCCCTAGAGCTAAAAGATATACTATTTGTCAGTCTTGATTCCCATCATGCTTTTGCTCTATTCCTATTTCTGCACCACCACTCTTCACTTTTGGACTGAGAATGTTTATTCTGAATTAGGAAATACATGATTTTTTTTTCAGTGTCACAATAACTCACAGCTAAAGTATGCCTTGAGTTCCAGAGGAGACACTGAATTTGGACTTTCAAACAATATTGGAACTGTTAAGATGACAAGACTCTCTGAGAGACTAAATTTGTCTGGCATTGTAAGATAGACATGAACAGTTGAGATCACAGAATTTTAGGGTTTAAAGTGATAAATATTTAGTGTCAAACTGAAAGGGCTTGGACATGTAATAGTTAATCTTCATTATGAACTATGAACATCGCTGGGTTTATTATCACCTAGTTTGATGGGAAGGCACACATCTTCATGAATCTGTGAGGGCATTCTCAGAGATGATTAACTGGAGAAAGACCCATCCTGAATGTGGGAAACAGGCTGTTGTACAGTTGAAATAAAAGGAAAAATAGAGTAGAAAGCCAGCCTAGTGCCGAAATTCCCTGTTCTCTCTTTCTTCTCTGCCATGATGCATTCTGCTCAGCTATGGCCTCTTCAACGAGAACAATATTTTCAAATGGAAAGTAAAAATAAGACTTGTGGTAAGTATGGTCAGAGAGAAAAAATATGTCAAGAAATCTGGTGTTAAATAGGGAATATGAAAAAAGTAGCAAAGAGTTTCTATTTATAGTAATATTCTAACTTAAGTTTTTTTTTATACAAACCCTCCCACTAAAGATAAGCAAATCTTCCAGTCTAATATTTTAAATTATCCAATAGTTTCCAAGACAGATATTCTTCTGCTAAATTTTCATTTAATTCTCTGCTAAATTCAGACCTCAGAGTTAAGTGACCCACTGAAAATAGTTTCTCCAAGAGCATTTACTGATGTTGGAAATTCCAGTGGCCTGAATTGCCTCAGAATTATGGTAACCCAGGGCTAGAGAAGATGTTAGGCAGGCAAGGGAAGAAGTCCTAGTCAAATTTCAAATTAGAAGGATCTCTACCTAGTAAAACCAAGGGCTACATCTTCCAGAAATAAACGATGAAACATAACAAAGCCTGATCCTTTCCACCTTATACATATCCTTAAGGTACATTTATAGCACAAATTCTTATTACTCAGATAGACCCCAAAACCTCAAGCCATGAATTTGACTTAATTTGTAGTGATCCCAAAGTGATTACTCCTTAGATTCTTGCTTAGGTTAATAGAAATCGTCTCTACACAAATCCCCCTTCATCCAAGGCCACAGAGAATCATCACAAATAATATTCCAAGGAAATGGCCATCTCATTTAAATCAAAATAAAGCAAAACAACTAATCATGAAGAAAAATGAGAATCTGAACAAGAATCACAAGAAAGAGCTGAGAATAGCTACCATCATTTTTAGTGAAACTATAGATACTGGAATTAGCAGTCATCAATTAAAAAATATATTTTCAGTAAATGACATGTGAGTACAAAATTCATATAGATATTTTTATATGTCTTCAGAAAGCACTAACTCATTTGAACTAAAATAATTTGAACATGTAGAAATTAAAAACTCTAAGAAAATTAAGAACTTAAGGAACAGATTTAATAGCACATTGGATGCTCTCATGTAGTCTGCCATCAATATTGATATCATGTCCCTCCATAATCTGCACTATCACTTTGCTCTAAATAAAATTATCTGTTGGAATACATTGCTGGCTGGTTAGAGATCACAGTCTTCCATAGCCTGGCAGCTTTCTCTAAGTTCGGCAATATGGAAACTCCCTCTCTCCCCAACAAGGCTTCCTGCTCTCTACCTGCCCTTATCTGGAGAATGTTCCTGGGCCTGGAGGACCAACCTTATCTAAAAGCTGTCTCTAAAACCAGATGCCTGGTTTATCTTTAGGTTGACCCTTAGCACAAGATCCCTCCTAAGAAGACATGTGCTAGGAGCTCTGCTCTAGGACCCTACTGCCACATAGTAAGCCTTGTAATAGGAGCATGCCACTTAATGCAAGTTAGGGTTTGTCCCCAGGATCCCCGATTCTCTATGTTCCTTATGCTCTGGAATAAAATTGAGCTGATTCACTGAATTCTGTCTTCTTGAGGGCTGTCTCCATTGATGCTCATGGGCTGCTTACAAAGCTTTCTGTCACCTCTTCTGCCTATTTCCCCTCTCTGATAGATGGCTGGTAGGCTGAGAGGGAAAGAAAACCCCCTAAAATGTCTTACTTCTTTGTAAAAAAATAAAGCATATTAAATATTGATTAAATATTGCTCATAAGAATGAACAAAGTGGAAGTTCAGCATGTTCACCATCTCATCTCATTTCTTTATTTATGATGAATCATGACAAATATACAATGGAACAATCTTTGTAAACAAGTAAGGATGTTGAGGGCCAAAGGTGACAGTAGGTCAAGTTTAGCCAGGCAGAAATGTATAACTGTCAAGAACATGGATTACTAGGCTACCTCTTTTGAAATGAACAAGTGTTGTTGCTGCTATAAAGAAAAAAATGTAGAATAATCAAGTTCAATTTCAGAAAAAGTTAGAATGCTCAAAGCTGTACAAGAGAAGCTTCTTCTCAAGTGCACTGTTTATGCCGTTTTTCCAACATGAAAATGAATGCAAAGAGCATAAGATGATATTTTTACTCTGTCATCAAACTGTTATAGAAAAACAACAACTGAAAATGTATGTACCATATAAAATTCTAAGTGTTTCATGCATGACATCTTCCAAACTCTCACAATATTTCCGAGAAGAAGGCATTAATATCCATACTAAACATTTAAAATACACTCAAACAACATAAATTATAAATTCTTACAATATTATTTAAATTAAACAATTCATATGAGAAATGCCAAATTTTAAGGGCAGGGGAGATGGTGTGGTTGTTAAAGAGCTCAGTCCATAAGCATGAAGACCTGAGTTTGAATTGCCAGCATCCATAAAAGCTCCAGGTCTTATATCACACATCTGTAATCCAAGCATTTGAGGAGACAGGGACAAACAGATCCCTGGAGCTCATTGGTTAGCATGCCTAGCTAAATCAGTAAGCTCCAGTTTCAGTGAGAGAATCTGTCTCAAAATATAGGGTGTAGCATGACTAGGAAAGATATGCAACTTTGACCTATTTCCTCCACACATATGTGCACAAATGCACACACATGCATGCATGAACCCTGACAGAAATGTACATATATACACACATAAACACATATACCAATCACACACACACACACACACACACACACACACATGCAACCCAAAACACAAAATTCCAGATCCTTAATATCAAAACAATATTATTTCATATAATCTATTTTGAATAAAGCAATGGCTTAATTTTTCATGAAATTAATTTTTACATCTATAAGGTTTCTAGACTTTGGCAACTTTCTATTAAAAGTCAGAGAATATTGCTAGGTCAAGTACCTTATACTAAATATAAGTTATATATTATCAACAATTACTCATATGGAGATTTTCAAAAACATCCCAATAAACATACTTATGGAAGAGAAAAATGATCCTGCTAGTTTGGTGGTCAAATCCTGTAAGTTAAAATACGATAGTAAGAAAAGGGAGACTTTCTGTTTTTACAGAAGCAGTGGTGGATCAACAGGCAGCAGCCGCAGCACATTGGCTGCGAGTTAGTTACCAGTGGTGTGTATTCAAACTCATTCGAATGAGAATAACTGAAAAAGCAATCCCAGTGTCCAGACTGAGGAAGTATGGTGTTTGCCTCTTGTCCAAGTTATTAAGGCAGAGACAGAGAAATGAAAAGGAAGTGCTTCACATGAACCGGTGTTCCAATTAGACCAGAAAAATATAGGAATACAGGGAAGAATAAATGTGGCAAGTGAGAAACACACTTCCAAGCATCTTTCTATAGGGAGATCATATTGATATATGTCAGAGATTTTTGATTGAATTCTGTATGTCTGATGAGAACTTAGGCAAGTTTCGTTCAGAATTTTCAATGAATTTATGTTTCTGGAAAATGTATACTAAGGATCACAACAAAACTAGATAATGCGTTGCCTTTAAACACCGTTTATATACTCTATTTTCCTGGAAAAGTAGGCTGAGCAAGGATTTTAAAATGGGACAAGAGATTTTGTGAGAAAGACATATAAAGAAGAGAATCCTAAGAACTAGGCTGTGGTGGTACTGTGTTCCCCAAAATATTGTGCACCCTAACAAACTTATCTGGGGTCAGAGACAGAACAGCCACAATATTAAACATGAGGATAGGCAGTGGTAGCACACACCTTTAATCCTAGCACTCCAGAGGCAGAAATCCATGTGTTCAAGGATACAGCCAAGCATAGTGACTCATGCCTTTAATCCCAGAAAGTGAGCCTGTAATCCCAGGGAGTGGTGGTAGAAAGCAGAAAGGTATATAAGGCGTGAGGACCAGAAACTAGAAGCATTTGGCTGGATAAGCTTTTAGGCTTTGAGCAGCACAGTTCAGCTGAGAGGCATCCAGTCTGAGGAAACAGGATCACCTGAGGAATTGGCGAGGAGAGGAAGCTGTGGCTTGTTCTGTCTCTCTGATTGTCCAGTGCTGACCCCAATAAATGGCCTCAGGTTTGATTTTATTAATAATACCATCTAAGATTCCTGCTACAGTAGGCTCAAAGGGAAAGAAATAAAGCTCAGGGAAAATGGTATTTCTAATTGAATGATGTAAATAGGAATGTCTGATTCAAGATGCCAGGGACTCAGAGCTCAAACGGAAGAATGAGAACCAGTTAGCAGATATGAGGAAAGGGTAGCAATTCAAGTAAGAGGAGTTCCTAACATGAGATGAACTATAAAACTCCCCTTCCTTCACACTAAGATTATTTTACACTAAAACTCCCAAGCCCCCCTTTCTTTATCTCTCGCCAGAACTTCAGCCATCATTTTGAAAGACTTGTTTTAACCAGTCACCATCAGGAATCTTCTAGCATCCTAAATCCATTCAAAGGGCAGGCTACATCATCAGCCCAATTTCCTGTTTCTATTCTGACAGCACATTCCCTAGTCATCCAAGCAGGAAACCAGTCATTATGGGCTTCTCCCTTCCCTTCCTTCCCCAGGCATTTGCTAAATCATGTAGTCCTGCTGTACATCCTGCTTTTCACAACCATCTCCTCTTTTCTAGTTATTCTGACTATTTTAGTCAAAGCCCTTACTATTTCTAACTTAAGGCCTCTTGTTAAGAAATTGTTAACTGTTATGCCTCCAATTAATCTTACCTCTATTCTATTTAACTAGTATCTGTCAGCTGAATCAATTTTCCTCAAAAGTAGGCTTGATGACACATCTTCCTCTTCAGAAATCTTTACCTCCTACAGAATTATGCACAACTCCCATCACACTGAGATATGACCTAAAAGCTATATTGAACATTTTATTTTTTCTCACTTGATACCTGTAAGTGCAATGTTCTCTATTTCGGTCAAAGTATTCTCTTTAATTTTATATTCTTGAATTTCTATCTTCCTATTCTAGGTAACATTAATATCTTGCCTAGAGTGTCTATCTAATTTTCATCTTTATAGTCAAAGGTCATTTCGAATACTACCTACTTACCCTAAGATACTTTTATGTGTGTGATAGCTTCATTTACAAAATCTGTCAGAGATTTTTGGGATTTTATGTTTTAAAGCCATAATGCAATTTGCTTTGTTTTGTCGAGTATTTGAATATTCAGAAGAATTCACCTGATTAGACTTCAAAAGCCTAATCACAAAAGTAATCTGCTATTTGTCATTCATGTTCTTTAGCATCTGGTAGCATGTAAAGATACCATAAATAAGTATAGGGTTTGTCAATTCATCATAACTTTTTTTTCACTGTGTATAAGTCAATTTTGATCTTAAACTGATATTCTGGGAAAAATGTGACAAAGATAGATTCTATATATAAAGATCAGCCTGACAGGGCAAACCTGTCAATGCACATTTCCTCCCGAAAGTCCATAGCAGGGTTCAGCATAACTGAAGAAAGTAACTCACATAAATATTATCTCTTTGGTGTTAGCAGATACATCATGGTATGAATCAACCATGTGCATAAAACTGCTATTTTCTGAATGTACTTTTAAAAACTTGTCTTCATACATTTCCTTCTGACAGTCCATACTCAGAGTTTAGTATATCTGAAGAAAATAGTCACATAAATACTGCCTTTGGGGGCCAAGAAGATACATGATATTAACAAATCAATTGTCTGTGTAAAACAATATTTTTGAGAAGATAATTTGTATTTTATTTTTAAAAAATAGATACAGACAAAAATAAAATAAAATAAAGTAGACACAGGGTCCAGAGAGATGGCTCAGTGGTTAAGAGCACTTGGACAGGACCTGGGTTCAATTTACAGAACTCACATGGTGGCTCACAATCATCCATAACTCGTGTTCTATGGGACCTCATGGCTTCTTCTGACCTCTGTCGGCACCAGACACACACATGATATACATACATACATGCAAGCTCATACACTTATACACATAAAATAAAATAAAATATTTTAAAAGGATACATATATAATACCTATGGTTCCCACATATTGTTTAAACTGTTATACAAATTGTAAATAACTTGATTTTATTATAAAGTTTAATATGTAAAATTTTTATACCATAGATAAATTTGTGTGCATGGCCATATCCTTGTGAAGCAGAACCCTGAGTGAATGGTTTCCAACTCATTTTGTAGGTGACCAAGAATACTCCAAACTCCTATCACTCCCCTCATCTACACATATACACACACTTTTATAGTGATGGCAAGTGAGGTGAACCAAAGTGGCCACTAAGGAACAAAAAATAATGGTCCCTCAAAATGTGCACATTCTATTTTCAAAATTGGTAAATACGTTACTTCACAAGGTAAAAGAAATATGACTAGAGTGTGGTGGTATTGTGTTCCCCAAAATATTGTGTACCTTAATAAACTTATCTGGGGTCAGAGAACAGAAAAGCCACAAGATACTTAGGCTAGAAAATGTTAGCACACGCCTTTAATCCTAGCATTCCAGAGTGAGTTCAAGGCCGCATTGGAAACAGTCAGGCATGGTGACTCACGCCTTTAATCCCAGAAAGCAGCCTTTAATCCCAGGGGGTGGTGGTAGAAAGCAGAAAGGTTTATAAGGCGTGAGGACCAGAAACTGGAAGCATTTGGCTGGTTAGGCATTTTGGCTGGTTAAGCATTCAGGCTTTCAAGCAGCAGTTCAGCTGAGAGCCATTGGGATGAGGATACAGAAGCTTCCAGTCTGAGGAAACAGGACCAGCTGAGGATCTGGTGAGGTGAGATAGCTGTAGCTTGTTCTGTCTCTCTGACCATCCAGCATTTCACCCCAATACGTGGCCCGGGTTTGTTTTACTAATAAGAACTTTTTAAGATTCCTGCTACACTAGAGTATTAAATTAAGAATCTTGAGATAGAAATATTTAGCAGTTGTTTTAGTGATTGTTCTCTTGTGAAGAGATGCCATGACCACAGCAACTCATAAAAGAAAGCATTTAATTGGAGGCTTGCTTACAGTTTTAGAGGTTTAGTAAATTATCATCATGGAGGGGAGCTGAGAGCGACATCCTCATCCATGGGGAGGAAGAGAGAGACACTGGATCTGGTGTGGCCTTTTAAAACTTCAAAGCCCACCCCCAGTGACAGACTTCCTTCAATAAGGCCGCAACTACTCTAACAAGGCCATACATCCTAATCCTCTAATCCAGTGGTTCTCAACCTTCCTTATGCTGTGACACTTTACTACTGTTCCTCATGTTGTGGTGACACCCAAATATAAAATTATTTTTGTTGCTACTTCATAACTGTAATTTTGCTAGTGTTGTGAATTGTAATGTAAATATCTGATATGTGACTCCTGTGAAAGGGTCATTTGCCCCAAAGGGGTTATGACACACAAGTTGAGAACCCCAGCTAATCCTTTCAAAAGTGCAAGAAAATCCTTTTTTCTCTGGTGAAGAAACATTCAAACATATGAGCCTACTTGGGCTCATTCTTCTTCAAATGACCACACCAGGTTTACTCAGATGGCAAGAGGCCTCATATGAGATAGAAAGATGTATTACTTTATTAACCGACTATACCTGAGGTAAGATACTATCAGCAGTACAAAATAAAATAGTTAAGGGTTGGGAATATAATTCAGTGGTAGAGTATTTTTGTCTATCAAGCCTAAAGTCCAGGGTTTAGTCACTAGCAAAACACACAAACACACACACACACACACACACACACACACACACACACACACACACACACGTATGTACACAAAGGGTCTGTTTCTCAATGGACTCTTTTGAACTTTAAAACAAAGAACTAACTGAACATAATAAGTAGAAGGAATATATTTTTTGTGGCCAACATAATCAAATAAAATAGGTTCGATTTTAGAGAAAATATTAAACAGTGCAAGTAAAACAAATATAAACCTTTGTAGGTGGAAGTTGCTGTCCCACAAGCCACTCCCAAGTAACCACAGAGAGGATTAATATTAATTATAAATGCTTGGCCAATAGTTCAGGCTTGTTTCTAGCTAATTCTTACATTTGAATTAACACATATTTCTTATCTATACTTTGCCACATGGCTTGGTACCTTTTCTCAGTACGGCATGCATATCTTGCTTCTCTCTGCCTATGGTCTGTAGTCCAGACTCTTCTCTCCTTCTTCCCAGTATCCTCTTAGTCTGGCTCTCTGGCCCAATCACTCCCTGCTCAGCTATAGGCCAGTCAGTTCTTTATTAATCAATGAGAATAATACACATTATAAATTATATTTTAAATTCTATAAATATATTAATGCTTAGATTGTGATATAGGCACAGTGCAGGCATTGCAAAGAAATGTACACCAAGGGGAAAAAAGAAAGCTTGAAGATTAGTATATCAAACACAAAAATTTAAACATTCTGAACTTCTTGTGAGAAGTGTTGATTTAAAATAAGTAGAAGCCTATGTCTTGAATATCTCATTATGAGAGAAAACTGTTGTTATTAATTTATCTAGGCAGTCCAAAATGTTCAAATGATCTTGTGTGTGCCTCACAAAAGTAGACAGATATTATAGTTACAACAAGTTACATTTTAAAATAATAGAAACAAAGAGGGAATTTAGTGTGTTACTTTGATTATAATAAATATTTTTGACAATAATTTAGAAATTATCTATGTGAGGTACTTAGAAAGATCTCCAGAAGTAATGAGGCTAAGCTGTCTAGAGGTGCTCCTTGGTCTTTTTCTACCTGAAATTCTACATATATATATACTTCATTTTCTGTTAACATTGAGATCTGTGATCCAGTGATGGTGCCCTATTATACTGCCCCATTGCCCTTGTATATTCCACTTGCTTTCTGCTTCTTTTAATGATGTTTACTTGAACTTAAAGAGAAAGACTTTATTACCATCATTATTTTAAATTTTGTTAGCTTAATTATACAATCTAGGCGATACTATCTTGGTCTAAGGCTTGTTAAAAATTTTAAAAAGGGCAAATATTTGGAAAAACCAGCCAGCTATGTTTTATCTTTATCTTTTGCTGATGTTCATTCTCTGTTTTGACTGAGCACAATAAATATAAAGCTGGCCAAATATAATACTAATGGCTAGATGCTAACACAGTTGGTGAATGATTCACCCTCAAGGAAAAGTTGTCTTTGTCTTTTCTTTTCCAATTATACATGCCTTCATCTTGTCTATTCTTACTGCTACACATTATTAAAAGCAGGGTGAGAGGCATGTGATACTATAACTGCCTCTTCAGAAACTTGATAATATGTATGTTTACTGCATTTTCCCTAGTATAGCTTCAGACTAATGAAGAACAATCCTTATTTTTCATTTTCAATTTAATCCACAATGCCTGGAAGAGTCCTATGCCATAGTAAGGTCTCAACAAATGAATTCAAATAAATAACTCGATCTTGTCCTCAAGTTTAAGGTCTTCATTACTATTCTTTCTCACAAAGTTTATTGTTAAGTTGTCATAAAAAAAAGTTATTTATTTTTGAGACTATAATTTTAAAACGTTTCACCCTTCCTTCCAAAATCTTCCATATCCCACCCTACATTCTTTCAAATTCATGGCCTTTTTTCACTAATTATATATATATATATATATATATATATATATATATACACACACACACACACACACATATATACACATACACACATATATGTGTGTATGTATACACATATATATACATATATGTGTGTATGTTTTGAGCTTTTATATTATATATATATATATATAATATATATATTCACACTCCTAAATGCAACCTATTCAATCCATATAATGTTAATTGTATAAATGTTTTCAGGACTGTTTGGCACTGGAGAACCTATTGGTGTGCTTTTCCCTGGGTCAGACCATGTCTCCTGCTCAGTTGCCTGTGGTTCTTTGTGTAAGGTTGAGACCTCATGGGCTTCCTCAATCCACTTTGACATGCTCATTGGTGGGTTCCACTTCTTTTTAAAATTGATTTCTCACTCCAAAAATATTTTTCAGTGTTATCACTATTTTATTCACATATCAGTATAACCCATGTTCCAATCTTTCCCTCTTTTCTACATAATTGAAAATGTTCCTTTTACCAAGATAATATTTCTCTTCAAAGCTCACACTGACTCCTCTTTTTCTTCAGATTATTTTATTTGATATTATCTTCAAGGTTAATAATCATTATTCCAATTGCTTTGCAACTCCAATGTTGAATTATTATTTCATTTCTGCTTAATTAATTTTTCTTTAAGAAATATTTTATGCATTTCATAAATTTCATGGGTTGCTATCTTTCTATTTATCTGTCATGTGTTTTAGTAAAAGAATCAATGGATTATATAATCTACAGATTATCAGATGTCAAACTCTCCTAAGTGAATGTGAGCAATCTATATAAAGTGCTTCATCATTTACTTAGGCTGCAGAATCTCTTTAGATATTAGTTTATTTCTTAGAATAGACTACTGGCAATGGTTGAGAGAAAGCCCAAACTGACCTACTCTGGTGATCAGATGGCCAAACACCCTCACTGTCATGATAGAACTCTCATCCACTTATATCTGTACTGGCATGCTGATACCTAATGCATGCTATATGGCAGCAACTTCCATTTTTAGACATAATTTTATCACCTGTTTTTATGCTGATAGATGTACAAAATATTTCTTTTAGAAACAATGAGAACGCAACATTTATCACAGTATTTATTGCAATAGGCATTCTGAATAAGATAACTTTTATCCCCTTGCTCCACATCCTCTCCAGCATAAACTGTCTTCAGTGTTTTTGATTTCAGCCATTCTGACAGGTGTAATGTGGTATCTCAGAGTCTATTTGATTTGCATTTACCTGATGATTAGGGATGTTGAGCAATTCCTTAAATGTCCTTCAGCCATTTGAGCTTCCTCTGTTGAGAATTCTCTGTTTAGCTCTCAATTTCTTAATTGGACTGCTGGGCATTTTGATGTCTAATTTTTTTACTTCTTTATATATTCTGGATATCAGCCTTTTGTCAGATGTGGGGTTGGTGAAGACCTTTTCCCATTCTGTATGCTGTCCCTTTGTCTTGTTGACTGTGTCCTTTGCTCTACAAAAGCTTCTACACTGTTGGTGGGAATGCAAACTTGCACAGCCACTTTGGAAATTAATATGGCGCTTTCTTAGAAAATTGGGAATCAATCTCCCCCAAGACCCAGCTATATCACTCTTGGGCATATACCCAAGGGATGCTCAATCATACCACAAGGGCACATGCTCAGCTATGTTCATAGCAGCATTGTTTGTAATAGCCAGAACCTGGAAACAACCTAGATGCCCTTCAACTGAAGAATAGATAAATAAAATGTGGTACAGATACACAATGGAGTACTACTCAGCAGAGAAAAACAATGACATCATGAGGTTTGCAGGTAAATGGATGAATCTAGAAAAAATCATCTTGAGTGAGATGACCCAGACTCAGAAAGAAAAACATGATATGTACTCACTCATAGGAGGATACTAGATGTAAAGCAAAGGATGACTAGACTGCTACTCACAACTCCAGGGAGACTACCTGGAAAACAGGACCCCAAGAAAGACACGGGGATCACCCAACAACAGAGAAATGGATGAGATCTACATGAGCAAACTGGAAGTGTGGCGGGGGGGGGGGGGTGAAGGGCAAGGGTCGGGGGAAAGAGAGCTTAGGGGAGCGGGAGATCCCAGCTGGATCAAGAACAAAGAGGGAGAACAAGGAAATAGATACCATGATAAATGAAGACCCAATGGGAATAAGAAGAAGCGAAGTGGTAGAGAGGTCCCCAGAAATCCACAAAGACACCTCCACAATAGACTACTGGCAATGGTCAAGAGAAAGCCCAAACTGACCTACTCTGGTGATTGGATGGCCGAACACCCTAACTGTCATGATAGAACTCTCATCCAGTGACTGATGGAAGCAGATGCAGAGATCCACAGCCAAGCCCCAGGTGGAACTCCAGGAGTCCAATTGGTAAGAAAGAGGAGGGATTATATGAGCAAGAGATATTGAGACCATGATTGAAAAAAAGCACAGGGACAAATAGCCAAACTAGTGGAAACACATGAACTATGTATGACCCAATAGCTGAGGAGCCCCCTTGGAACTGGATCAGGCCCTCTGGGTAAGTGAGACAGTTGATTAGCTTGAACTATTTAGGAGGCCCCCAGGCAGTGGGACCCGGGACCTGTCCTTAGTGCATGAGCTGGCTTTTTGGAACCTAGGACCTATGCTGGGACACTTTGCTCAGCCTAGGTGAAGGGAGGAGGGGACTGGACCTGCGTCAACTGAATCTACCAGGCTGAGCTGAATCCCCAGGGGAATCCTTGCCTTGGAGGAGGTGGGAATGGGGGTTGGATTGGGGAGAGGGCGGGGGTGGGTCAGAGGAGGGAGGACAGGGGAATCTGTGGCTGATATGTAAAATTAAATTAATTATAAAATTAAAAAAAGAAAGCATGAAAGCATTGAGAGTATCAGAAAAGATAATATAAAACAGCAAATACTCCACTAAAAAAAAGAGATAATTTTCATCTCTTTTATCTAGAATTAATTGAAAAGAGTGATCAACCCATTGGTTAAGAAAAATCTCTAACTTTATTTGGACTCCTGCTTTACAGGAAATATGCACTGCTATAGTAATATTTTAAAACAGATTAGATGTTTCTTTATCTTTCACATGGATTAGGTCTGAAATACAAACTACAGTGGTGTACAACTCAGCTTTTCTAGCTTTCAGCTTTGTCATCCTGTTATATTGCTTAAGTATAGACCTCTCACCATAAGGGTGGTATTTCAAGAAGGAATCATGAAAAGGAGAAAGGAGAAAGGGCTAACGTGGTGCTTGTGAACTAAATGTTCACCTAGCATGGCAAGCTACCTCTCTGATGAAAAAGAAACACATGCAAAAAATAGCACAATTCATCTCCTTGGCCGTGAGTATTAAATCAAGCATCAGCATGTGACAAAGGCATATTATCAAAGATGGACTAAATAAAAAATAAGGGCTTTCTGAAATGAAGCGCACCAAAGATCACGGAAGCCTGAAAATATTTTTTAGTCATTTTAATGGCCAGAAAGAAAATGAGCAGATTACTAAGAACAAAGTCACTACAAGGATCCAGAAAATAGAATGGTTAGGAGAAGTGGGAAGACCAAAATCGTGACAAGGACAAACACAGTACACTGTAGGAACATGGGGAAGAAAAAGCAGGAAAAAGAGAGAAAAGAAAGGAGAAAAAGAGAAACAGACCAAGTACCTATACATCAAGTGACAGTCATAGCTCCAAAAAAGACTTGGTTACTGAGTCGATACATAGCTTACAAACTATTTTGAGGTACATGTCTGTTACTTAATTCCCAGGGAATTGTACTATAGAATATTTGATTTTTTAAAAAATCTACATTTTAAATAACAAGAGCTTTACCTTTAGTAAATTAAAAGCAGTTGTGTAACAATGTAGAAAAGCAAGGTTATAATGTTATCAACAAAATCCTCTTAGCAATATAAAAATCTCGAAGCTTATAATTTAGTATATTTAATTTCATTATGAACAGCACATTTAGTCTTTAATATCTACCTTGCCTATATATATATATATATATATGTATGTATATATATATGACTGTGAATACATGAGTATGCCCATGAATGATATTTCCTATATAAAAATAAAGGTTAAACTTATGTAAAAATAAAGTCATATGACTGCCATTCACTTTATAGTTGCCTCAGCCAAGAATTTATTCATTAAATTAATAATAGGCCCTTTATTCATGCATCTAAAGATATGGATCTTGTTAACTGCTGAAACACTTTTTTACTGTTAAGCTGTGCTCCTTCTGTCCTTAAGATGCTTAGTCCAGAGGAACAAATATATCAAGAAACTAATATAATTAATAACAATTATCATAATTAGCCTTAGGGAATTATTTGGGACACAGTTTTAAGCCTTTGTGTATAACATTTTATTTAATCTAGGAAAAAAATCCTATGACTCATATCTGATTATCAATACTCTCATTTTGTAGATGAGCACATTGAGGTTAAATTATTTTTACATGGTCACACAGATAATGACCATGAACTCAAGAGTTGTGAACGACAACTATTTCTTTTAGACAGTAGTATAATCCCTTATCACTTTTTACTTTCATTTAAAGTTGGAAACACTAAACTTTTTGTCCCTTTGGATTAGAAAAAAATATTACAAATGTCTATTCTATTATAATTTAGACAACAATTTAAGATAAAATAGTACATGGCTTATGGATTTGCTTGAATTAATTGAACCTTAATCTTCAAAAATCTACATTAATATGGCATGGTAAGATGTCTCACTGGGTATAGGTGCTCACTGCAAAGTCTAATAACCTGAGTTTGATCACCAGGCCCCGCATGGTAGAGGGAGAAAGCAGAACTCACAAGTTGTATTCTGACTTCCCCATGTACACCACATTATGTATGCCCTTGCTACATACATAGGTACATGTACAATAAATAAATAAATGTGAACATAAATCTAGTGTACAGTCAAATATTATTAATATTAAAATGTATGTAATTATTGGCACATATATTTCATAAATGTAGACGAATTTCTTTCATTATCTTTTCTAAAGATTTTTACAGTTGTGTGTATGTGTGTGCTCTTGTGGAGTGGTGTACACATGAATGTAGCACTCATGGAGGCCAGAAATGAGCATCAGATCTCCTGAAACTAAAGCTTTAGGCAGTTGTGAACTACCAATGTGTGTGTTGAGAACTCAAGTTTGGTACTCTGCAAGAGCAGCAATTGCTCTTAAATACTGAGCCAATTTTCCAGCCCCAATGTTACTATCTTTAAGGCAGTAAATTTCCAAAGCCATTTTATAATAAAAAGTGTGTTTTAAGTGTAAGTGTTTAAGTTTAAGTGTTCAGAACATGATGTCTCGAATACAGTGCCTTGACATGCTAAAGAACTTTCAAATAAAGGAGATTGGAAAGGTCTCAGGAGCAAGAACTTTGACCTTCTACCACCCGCCTTCCTCCTGTCTTTCCTTTACCCCTCCCCTGCAATAGTGCAGTATATTAATTAAAATAGGACTTCCAAACACATCCCTACAGGTCTTTTCATTCTTCAGTAACTAAAATACAAAAAAAAATTGTAATTATTCCTGGGGATTTGTGTATTCATTCCAGAATTCTATATTATGTAAAACTTTGATTAAATAAATGTATTATGCATTCTCTTTTTAATCTGTTTCTTGTAAACATACTGGCTATTACCCTTGTCATTGTGAGGAAAATACACGGTACTTTTTATCCATATGGCAGGTATATCTTATATGTAAAAAGATTATTGTTCGTCTGTATATCTTGAAAAAACACAAATTTATTTATAAAGACATCAAATGTAGAATATAAACATGCATATACACATATAAGCAACTGATAATGAAGGTCAAGTTTACAAAATAAGAACTAGAGCTATAATTAGATGTGTTCTCATAATGATGTAAGATGCATGTATGTATCTGTCTTAGTTACTATTCTACTGCTGGGAAAAGACACTAATTCAACTCTTACAAAAGAAATACTTTGACTGGGGGCTTGCTTACAGATTTAGAAAATTAGGCCACGATTATCATGATGGAGTATGTGGCAGCACACAGGCAGGTATAGTACTGGAGATGTAGCTGAAAGATTTATATCCTGATCTGGAGGCAGGAGGCAGAGAGGGGGTGATACAAAGAGATAGAAGGAGACAGAGAGAGAGAGAGGGAGAGAGAGAGAGAGAGAGAGAGAGAGAGAGAGAGAGAGAGAGAGAGAGAGAGAGAGACAGACTAGGCCTGGCATGGGATTTTGAAACCTCAAAGTCCACTTACAGTGACACACCTCCTTCAACAAGGTCACATCTTTAATCTTTCCAAACAGTCCACCAACTGAGGATTAAGCATGCAAATGTATGAGCCTAAGGGGTTCATCCTTATTCGAATCACCACACTATTACACACGTTGGGAAATTTTTACAAGTTTGTTTGCACTTAAATACATCTGAATCAATGATATTTTTGAACTATTATATTTTATTAAATGGCATTTTTAAAAAGTTAAATTGAATAATAAAAACCAAATCCCCAATTTATTCCCACATGTAACCAGGTGCCTCCTCAAGTTTTTGCCACCATGAGACCTTTGCCATAATATACTGTACTGTCCTCAAACTGTGAGCTAAAAGAAACTTTTCCTTCCTTAAGTTACTGTTTATTTTCAAGAAAGTGAAGAAAGGCTTTTATTAAAGGTGAGGAATCATACACCCACAGCACAACACACAGAGATAAAGGTGTCCTGAAAAGCAGGGATGGGAACTTAGGAAGCCGAAGCCCCCTTGAAGTTACTTGTGTATAGTATTTTTTAAATAGATATGCTCTGTTTTTCAGGAAGTTCCTATCTTTTTAAGAAAATTTATTTTTATTTTTATGTTTATGGATGTTTGCCCACATGTATGTCTATGTATCATGTATGTGCCTGGTGCCTGAGGGAGCCAGAAGAAAGGGTTAGATCCCCTGGAATTACAGTTCCAGACAGTTGTGAGCTGTCATGTGGGTGCCGGAAATAAAGCCGGGTTCTCTGGCAGAGCAGCCAGTGTTAGGACATCTCACTAACCATTATGTCAGGTATTTTGTTTCAGCAAGAAGACATAAAACTAATATAGAAAATTTGTACCATGTAGTGAGGCTGTTGGTGTATGTGACAAATTCAGCTATGTGGTTCTTAAGTCTCTATAGCTGGACTGCAGAAGGGATGTGGAAGAGTTTGAAGCTTTGGCCTGGACACACCCTGTAAGTAGATGCTAATGGGCCCTACTGGGTTTTTTTGTTTGTTTGTTTTTTTTGTTTTGTTTTGTTTTTGTTTTGTTTTGTTTTTTTTTTTTTTTTTTTTTAGAAATCAATGATAAGAGAAATGTGGACTGTGAAGACCCAGTCAGTGTGTTTTCAGAGGGAAATAAAGATTATCTGAACAGGGTGTTGGGGTCCACAGAGGTTTCCTAGTGAGATCTGAGCTTGCTTTACACAGCAGGGCTGCATTAGGGATGGCTTGACCACCTGTGTGGTTACCAGGTGTTTGGGATGGTCTGCACTTGGCTGTGCTGGCGGGAGGTCTTTTGCTCCACACCTTGGCATTCCTTTAAAAGCCATTTAAAAGAGACAGAAGGGGCTGGTGGGTTTTGACCCAGGCCCTCCCAAGACTGTCCCATGTTTCTGTCTCTCTCCTCTTTATTTCTATCTAAATATTTCTCACTTCGCCCTGCTCAAGAGTACCCTTGGGGAAAAAGAGGGGACAGGCCCCCCACAACAGGGCTAGAAGCTATTTGGTTTATAATTTGGTAAAAACAATGAGGTTGCATTCTGTCTGTGTCTATAACTTCAGTGAAGCAGAATACTGTAGCAATGAAATGATTTGTTTAGTGGAAACATTTTCAGGGCAGACTAGCTAGCATTCAGTCAGTAGCATAGTTATTACTTGACACTCTTATAATGTCTACAGTGAAAAAAAAGCAATAAGTAGGACAGAAAGTTATAAAAAGTGTGCAGTTTCTTGGGAAAAATAGTTTCAATAAGTTTAAAGTTACAGTTAAAATGCATGCTATAATAGAAACTGAAGTTCTTAAAGAGAAACATACTGCTTTACACACAGAAACCAACTATGGTAAAAATACAAGTTTATTTGAAAAGAGAAAGCCTAAATTCAGATTGCCAAAGGGGTTCCCAGTTCTTGGAAAGGAACTACCTAGAAATGTGTTTCACCAGGGTCATCACATAAAGATTATTACAGCTTTGGACCAAAGGGGTCAGACTCAACTCTGAGCTGGCAGCAGAACATGGTTTCATCATTCACCTGGAACAGTGTGGTCATAAAAGATGCAATAATGGTCATGGAGTTTTGCATCACAATTCCAGAGAACTTCTGAGACCTGGTAATCCTTGAATGAGTGCTGAAGATCGGCATGCCCAGAAGGAGGCCCTAAAAAGCCACTGAATAAAGTTGTGATGGTGAAACTTGAGTTGTGATGGAGATCCCAAGATTTTGGAGATGCCAGAACCACAGGACATCCAGGAAGGAAAGCTTCTGGAACCACATTAGAAATAATGTGAAATAATTGTGTGAGTTACAATCAAATGAAGAGTTTCAAAAGACAAGGGTAAGCAACTGTATTAGTTGCTTTTCTTACTGCTACAATAAAATACTTTGACAAAAGTAACTCTATGAATAAAAGGTTTATTTACATACTTAGCTCAAGAGTGAAAGCCATCATCTTAAGATTGTGGTTTAAGATAGTGAAGGGGGAATATTTTGTGAGGATGTTTCCTTAGAAAGCTGGTGTCTGTCTCTCTGTAAAAGAATTTTTCATTCTCATTCTTCCTCCCTCTACAGGCAAAGGAATGTTTATGAGACCCGTTTGGAATCTCTTGAATGTGTTTTTTTTTTGTAGCTGGGAGGCATGGAGGCACATGCACACACACACACACACACACACACACACACACACACACACACACTCAGAGAGAGAGAGAGAGAGAGAGAGAGAGAGAGAGAGAGAGAGAGAGAGAGAGAGAGAGAGAGAGAGGAGCATTGCTGCACTGCAGCATAACAGAGATGAGACCTGTGTTTGAAAATACGAAGTATAAATGGTGTGTGTGTGTGTGTGTGTGTGTGTGTGTGTGTGTGTGTGTGTGTGTGTGCATGCATGCTTTCAGTGTAATAGGTGTCTAACAATTTAATTTTCCCAGAATATCCCCATGTAAGTCTCCAAATTAGATGAGTGTATTTAACACTAAGTTAGATTCAGTGTTTTGGATGGTAACTTTCTAACATTCAACACTTAGGACTTAGAATGGCCATTGTCCTAGTTAGCTCTAAATGTTAATTCAGCACAACCAGAGTCACCTGGGAAGAGAGAGCCTTGGTTGAGGAATTGCCTAGATCATATTTGTCTGTGGTCATGTGTATGACACCTTTTCTTAATTGCTCTTCGGTAATGATAGCTTGACAGTAATTATCTCTATCCTTTGAACTCTTCTTTGGGAAAAATTCTTCAATTAAGTTTTTATTCTCACCGTTTCTTTTCTTTTCTTTCAATTAGTTGATTTCTTATTTGTACTTAGCTCAGGGTTGGAGAATCTGTCCATGTCTAATCACCTCAAAAGTGTGTAGAATTTATATTAATATTATAGCTAACAGAGAAAGAAAATACTAATTTACCTTAATATTTCAATTTTTTTGTCTCTGTCTCGTGTGTATGTGTGTGTGTGTGTGTGTGTGTGTGTGTGTGTGTGTGTGTGTGTGTGATAGAACTCAACCACAGGTGTCCTTACTCAGGAGTTTTACATTTTTTCTCACTGGGTCCTGGTCCATGAGTTGCAGGGATCTTTTTTTTCTCCATTCTTGTCCCAGCAACAATCATTTGAACACATAATGGAATAAATTAATATTAATTAAATATCATTTTTGTAATAGGATAACAAAAAATCAAGATTGTGATCATAATTTTCTTTTGTTTGCCTTTTACTGAAAATAAATTTTTCTCTCTCACATAATGTATCCTGACTATGGAATTCCCTTCCTCTACTCCTCCCAGTTCCTCCCCACCTCCTCTCTTCTCCAGACTCACTCCTTTTCTATCTCTCAGTAGAAAACAAACAGGCTCCTAAGGGATCATACAAAA
This sequence comes from Peromyscus californicus insignis, assembly GCF_007827085.1. NCBI lineage: Eukaryota > Metazoa > Chordata > Mammalia > Rodentia > Cricetidae > Peromyscus > Peromyscus californicus. The sequence continues at coordinate 45,086,866 of NW_026294391.1, forward strand.
ATAAAATGAAATCAAATATAATAAGATACAACAAAAGCTAACACATTAGAGTTGGACAAGACAAACAGAAGGAGAAGAACCCATAGAAGGCACAAGAATCAAAGACCTATTCATTCACACACCCAGTAATCTCATTAAAAACACTAAATTAGAAACCAAACTGGAAGCCATAATATAAAGTCAGAGGTTCTGGTGCAGCTCAACGCAGGCCTTGTGCACACTGCCTCAGAATCTGTGAGTTCCTATGTGCTTTACCATGTTGATCTAGAGGGACTTGTTTTACTGGTGTCTTCCATCCCTTCTGGCTTTTATACTCTTTCTGCTTCTTCTTGGAAAGGGTTTTCTGAGCCCTGGGGAGAGGAATTTGATAAGACATCTCATGGAGGGCTAAATGTTCCAAGGTCTCACACTCTAAATAATATCTGGCTGTGGGTCTCTGTATTTGTTCCCATCTGCTGCAGAAGGAAGCTTCTCTGATGATGGCTGAGGAAGACACTGATCTATGAGGATACCAGAAAGTCATTAGGAGTCATTTTATTTCTACTTCTTTTTGTTAGAACAGTAATATTTGGTTTTCCCCTAGGTCCCTTTGCTACCTAGTCTCTGCTTCTTTGTCACACAAGCAGTGTCAGGGATGGGTTCCATCTTGCAGAGTGGGTCTTAAGTCAAACCACATATTGGTTGGTTACTTCCCACAGCTTCGTGCCACCATTGTCCAAGCATATCTTGCAGGCAGGACGCCATTGTCAATTCAAGGTTTGGAACTAGAATACTGTGTTTATGTTTCTCTTTTGGTAGCTTGCAGAGTACCTTCCTGTACCAAAGGTCCTATTAAAAACTAAGGAATATGTGTTCCACCACCAATGACTAAGAGTAATAACTACATCAAAATGAACTAATAAATTAATAAAATAAACACATATTCTGTCAATTTCAATTATTGTTTGATATTATAACACAGTTTCAGTATTTTGCCTTCTCTTTCCTCCATCCAAAGTCTCCTATATACCGCTCCTTAATCTTTTTCAAATTAATGACTTCTTTTTGAATTACTTGTTATATACATACATACATATGCATATACATACACACACATTTTCTTAAATATATAAATGCAACCTGTTCAGTCTGTATAATATTATTTGTATGCATGTTTTCAGGGATGACTCGTTGTTATTGGACAGCTAATTAGTGTGTTCTTCCCTAAGGAAGGATATCCCTCCTACTCTCAGCATTCCTATAGATTTTGTACAGGATTGAGGCCTCTGGGTTTCCCCTGACCACTCCTTACCTCCAGCCCACCCCATTTACATTAGCATGGGTATTGTTGTACTTGCTTAGCTGATGTGGGGGCAATCTGTTGGGTAGATTCTGACATTTGTAGGAGACATAATCTCACAGAAAACACCCTGTTCTTCTGGCTCTTAGAATCTATCTGCCCTCTCTTCCTCAATGATCCCTGAGCCCTGTGTGCAGCAGTTGCATTATAGAAGCATCCATTGGGACTGGGCTCCACAACTCTGCAGCTTGATTTATTATAGAAAGTTATTATATAATTTATTTTATAATGTAATTGGAAAATTAGAGGGTTTCCTGTATATTTATTAGAACAAAATTTTCTTCATATAGGGAACAGGGAAGACTATTCAGACAGCAATTTTTAAAGGTTAGAACATTAATCAGAAAACCTTATTTAAACAACAAATGTTTCAAATTGATTTCTGTATGTATTTTGAATCATGGGCTACTTTGTCCCTTCTACGTGTAGGCAAATGTCTTCCTATAATTAACACGGATTATTTTTTAAGACTCTGTAGTGTACATATAGCGTAGTTACTCAATAAAATATAGAGTAGTACCTCATAGGATTCTAGGTTATTTTTAATTCAAGCCTAGAGAAGGGTTGAATGTAGTAGAAGGTGGGAAGGCATTGATAAAGAGGAAATATGGGGAAGGCTAATGAACACCAAAGGTCTAGAATAGTTATATTGTAAAATAACTACAGCTTCCTAAAATATAAACATATAAATTGATAAAAAGAGATTAAATGTAGTTACTATATAATGGGGCAACAATGCTCATACTTAACATCATAAGCTAATAAAAGAAAAGCTCATAGACAAGAATCAGTTGCTTCCTTTGAAGTTATTGGCCACTGAAGTCCTGTAGACTGCCCAAACCCCATGATTACCACTGCAGCATTACAAGCTATTGCCATTAATCTTGTTTATCCCTAGGACTTGATAAAAGTCCCTATTGTCAAAAACAACACATACTTGAGTCATAGAAATTAGAGAAATCAAACTGGCATTCACTTGGAAGTTTCATCCTTACTGGCTAGCTTTTTCATAGAGCTTGAAGGTTCTATGCATGTTATTAGAGGAGAAAAATAATAACTAGTCTTAATAAGCTGTGAACCCTGAGAATTACAATAATGATCAGCTTGACATGATATGCTCACTGATACAACAGTATCATGACTGTTATGGGAGTAACAAACCACTGAGGCCAGGTAGGACATAAGTCCTAGAGAATAACCTACTACATCACGCTGGTAAGTGGATATAGGAATTAATTGACTCCTAAAGATGTATCATTATACTCATAGATTAATGCATCTCTCAGTCTTCATAAGAGAAGCTTCTATTTGTAGTACATAAAAACTAACAGAGATCTGTAACTGGTAAACATGCAGAGAATACGAGATAGCAGAGTTCTCGACCCTAAATGGGATACCTATATCATATCCTCTTCTACAAGGTCTCAGGGATAATTGCAGAAAAGGAAGAAGGGAGACTGTAAGAGTCAAAGGTAGTAAAGGACTCTAGTGAAAACAGTTTTTTTCTTGACATAACAGGGCGGTTACACACATAAACTGACAGTCACTATGATTTGCACAAAATGAAGCCAGACAAAATCCCACCATGGATTGGGGAAGGTATAAGGAATCCCACCCTTAGTTGAGGAGCTATTGGTAGTTGATGCTTGCTAGAGAAAACATGTGAAGTTTGCCTTTCTGTTATCTGAGTGATCCCACTCAGAATGATTATTTATAGCTCTATCCACTTACCTGGGAATTTCAATTTTTGGTAATAGTTGAATACTATTCTATTTAGTAAGTGCACCACAAATTCTTTATTCATTAGTTGATAGATTGGCTGTTTCAATTTCCAGGTTATGGTGGATAAAGCAAAAATAAATTGGATGAGCACATAGTCTCTTTAGTAATATATGGATTCCTTTAGTTATGCATTCAAGAGTGGCATAGCTGGATCATATGATAAGACTATATTTATCTTTTGAGAAACTTCCACACTGATTTCCATAGTGAAAACACTAGTTAGCACTCCCACAAATAATGGGTCACTCTTTTGTTGTCATTATTTTGATCTTAACCATTCTGACTATGGTAGAATGACATCTAAATGTAGTGTTAAGTTTATTTAACACTATATGATAATTTAAGAACATTACAGTCATGAATCAAAGCAGTTTTGCAATTAAATTATGTCATCATGACTCAAGTAACAATATACCATCAAAACATATTAATAACAAGTGAATATTGCAATGAATGGTAATATTCATTTTGTTTTGAACTTCTCATTATTTTTAACTTCCTTATTTTATAACCAATAATAAATATATGTAGTAAAAATTTATAACACATTTAGAAAATTGTATTCAAATGTACATGCAGAAATTCACATTTATGAAACATCATATATGTACCTGTGCATGCTTTTGTGTTTATCTATCTGTCTGTCTGTCTTTCTATCTATCTTTCTATCTATCTATAGATATGTATTTATGAGTATATGTAGAGTATATGTAGATAACATGAGTAAATGGAGTATATGTATATATACATATATGGCATATGGAATGCACATAAACATAAGAAAACTATATAAAATTAAACTTATTCCTCCTTAAAGGCAGATGCTATTTTTTGTCACTGACCACAGAGGATGACAAAAGTGCTAAAAAGGATTTGTTTAAAAATAACTCAAGTATCAAAATAGTTGTTGCTCTATAATGACGAATATTTCCCTGAAAATATTTTTTTAAAGTGGGAAAATTCTTGAACATGTTTTACTGGCTCTTTGAAAGTTTTATCTTTGCATATTTTGCCACCAAATTTAGAAAAAGTGAGCAGCATAACATTATCACTTATGGTATCACAGTTATTCCTGTCATATTATGATTAGCCCTGATTGAAATGACATTTCCAACATGTACCAAAATTGTGAAAATGGTAATTACATTCTGCATTTATATAAGGTAATTCTTTTAGCTTACCAATTTGTTATAAAAGCAGCATAGACATCATCTGTAAAATAAAACAAGCACTGCACTCTATGAATGCTAAGATTATTATCATTTTGTACTAAAGCCTTGATACTTGACCACAAATATATATTTGGATACCCATGGCTATATTAATATAAAATAAGGAAAATACACTTAAATTCATGTGGAACAATTTTGTATTTTTTTTTTGTTTCCCAGACTATGTCTTCAGGATGTATAACTCTTGCCTCTTTATACTCTATTATATTGCATTGTACTTTCTGATAAATTGAGGAAATATCGATAAGGTTAAAATCTGTTGACTAATCTCTTCTTGAGGAAACATTCAACAACAAACCAAATTTTCCTGGAAATATAATTGTCTATCTTTTCAGAAAAGCCAAAATTCTATCAACTAATGACTGGATAATGAAAATGTTGCATGCACGTACACACACACACACACACACACACACACACACACACACACACACAAATCTTTTATTTAGCCAAAAATAAAAATGAAATAATTAACTTTTCTGCTAAATGGATTGAATTTATAAAGTATTATACTGGATGAAGTAATCCAAGACCAGATAAGATGAATGCTGCATATTCTCTCTCATATGTACTTTCTAGATTTGAATACTTAGATTGGTGGACTACCTCTAGAGGCCAGGAAGATAGAAAGTGACTATTATGTGGAGAAGAAAGAGCCTTAAGGGAGGGGAAGGAGATAATAGAACATTCATGATATAAAAGAAGATGGGGAAATACTGGGTATCAAAAGATTAAGTGACAATGAGGGTAAGAGAATGTGAGAGACAAGAGGGTCAGAGAAGGATTAACCACCCTCCCACTCCAAAAATTACCAACTCCTTCAAAAAAAAAACCACAAAGATATGAAGACATCATATGGAACCTATTATTTTGTAAACTAGTTTTAAAAGTGAGTTTGAAAGGAGGTGTCCTGTTTGGGTGGATCATGGATTATTAAACAATAATCTCAGTGCCAAGTATTGGATACCCTCTTGTAAGATATGGCTCCAGGGGCCCCAGGGGCTCCCAAAATAATATACACTATTGTTATTGATCTTTGTTGCCCAATAAAACTAGACAATGAGACACGATTGCTGAAAACACCATTCCCTTAAGTTATAAGACATAGATAATTCAAACTGAAACTGGGTTGGAAGCTTCTCCCTGCTGGCTAGCTCTCACAGTGTCAGAAAGCTATATGCAGGTTGTTGCAGGAAAACATTATCAATGGCCTTACCCAACTGTGAGCCCTATGATCTACAATATCAACCCACCAGGCACAACGTACTCACTGGTACAATAGCAGCATGACTGTTGCAGAGGTAACTTATGATGTCCTGATTGGATTTTAGGGGCACAATGCAATATTGTAAACCTGGTCAAAAGTCCATGGCTAAGGAGGACATTGACCCTAAGGGGGAGTCTTCTATTGCCATTATGTTAAATGGACATGATATGAAACAGTTTACTAAATGTGTTTGTTTATTCACACAAATTGGTGAAGCCCTTAGCCTTGGTCTGAGAAGTTTCTATTTGAAGGCAGTGGTGTTTAACACAAACTTGAATTGGTCAATATGCCAAGAATAGAGTGACTCTTTAGTACTCAGTCCTATATGGGTCTCTCTCTCTCTCTCTCTCTCTCTTTCCAGGATTTAAGGAACTCTCTGGAAGAGGCAGCAGAATATGAACTGGAGGTTGAGAAGGAGTGCTGTAAAAATGATGTCTTCAGGACATGGCATGGCTTTTGCAATCATGAACTCATAGCAGTAGTAGCAATCTGCACAAGATTTGCTCGGCCCATCATTATTCTATCATGGATTCGGAAAGGACCCGTCAGGGATCTCCCTTCCTTGAGGGGCTATAGACTGTTAACGCTTTCTAGAGACAAGGATTCCATATTCTTCATTGGTGTAGTCACTGTTACATTCCCTTCAGTCATTTAAATAAGTCCATCCTTATGCTCATGCAGGCAATCCTAATTAAATGCAGTGGGCCACAATGAAAATTCATTGAAGAAGGAGAGAGACTGGGGAAGAAGGCACTCGGCAGAAGTGGGAAAGGGAGATGAAAGATCATTAGGAGCTATGTTATAACAGGACATTTAATATATATGTATGGATTGTGAAAAAAATAAATCAATTCCAAAAATCCAAAATTCCTTGTGGTAGTTATATGTGGTATCTACATATAACTACATTATACATTGTAATTAAATTTTATATATCTATTGAACGTTTTTCACAAATCAAGCATGAAGATACGTTAGTAAGATTTAATTTATGGACTAATTGCTTCTAAACATCTACTACTGGTTATAAGGTGATTTAGTAATTTGAAGCAGGTTGTCTCATTATTAAAATAATATTGGTTCTCAAACTCACTATCTCACTGCTTGTTAAAATGATTTGTTTAAAGTATCACATATATTATTGATAACTTGCAGTGATAATGAGGAAACAAAAAAGAAAAAATATGAGAGATACTGATACTGTGGGATATTCTGTATGTCAAATGTGTTGCTCTGGTTGGTTAATAAATAAAACACTGATTGGCCAGTAGTCAGGAAGGAAGTATAGGCGGGACTAGAAGAGAGGAAAAAGGAAAGGACAGGAAGGCAGGGAGGAGAGACACCAGCTGCCGCCCAGGGAGCATCATGTAGAGGCAACAGGTAAAGCCAGGGAACACGTGGCGACATATAGATTAACAAATATGGGCTTAGTATAAGAGTAAGAGCTAGACAATGGTAGGCTTGAGCTATTGACTGAACAGTTTAAATAATATAAGAGTCAGTGTGTTTATTTTATAAGTGGGCTCCGGGACTGGTGGGGTTTGGTGGGAGCTGGAGAGAAACTCTCCAGCTACATACTGAAAAGAAAAAAAAAAATTACAATACTATGCAAAGGGAAGTGACATCATTATTTTTTAATGGATTCACAATGCCCACACAGGGAGGTATATAAGCATGAATGAGCAACTGTTTTATCATGCCAGAAAACATTGTATTTAATTTGCCATCACATGCTTCTCTACATATTCACTATTGCTTCCTCAGGGAATAAATACAATCATCAAACATGGGACATGAAGCCAAAAGCATAGTTTTTGTACAATGTACGGAAGTCCTTAAATTTTCTATTTCTGAATGAACTGCTGTCACAACTACATGACTTTTACCATTCTCTCAAGCACAAGTATATGCTATCTTAGGCAAGCCATCACATTTAAAAATATTTTCAAAGGAAAACCTAATTAGAAATCTTCATTATCTAAAATGAAATTATAAGAAATACCAACTATTGTTAATTTTCTAGGTAATTAAAGAAAAACAAGTCTCTGAAACTTGAAAGAAAATAAAAAGGAAGCCTTGTGTCATTTTCAACACTGATGGCTATGGCAGCCATTTTGTGCATTTTCTGGAAACTGTCTTGTAACCTGTGATAATCCATGTAACTGTCTCTTAAAGGTAGAATTAGGCTTTCAGTAATTTTGACAGAGGATGCTCAAGTATCTGGGGGCAATTAGAGGACTCATGGAGTTATTTTATTCAAGAGGAAACAATTTTCAGCAAACTCTGAGTATTTTTCTCATTTATAATTCAATATCACAAATGAAAATCCATTTTTTTAGAGTTTCTTCCAGACTTTAATTTTCACTTTTCATAATGTGACACCTGACCTTGGGCAACACTGCAGCAGGGGCATTCCAAATGTTTGTCCAAGTCAGTTTGGTCAGAAATATTGGTATTATGTGTAGTTAGTTCTGAGACACCTGATATAGTACATTTTTTTTTTTTGGTTCATAAGCAAGATCTACTCTGGAAAAAAAAACACTCAGAAGAGAACTATTTTGAAACTGAGAAAGAGGTCAGGGAATAGCTTGAGGGTATTGCCTTTACATACAAAGAAGGAGAGAGAGCAAACCATAAATGAATTTAGAGGTGGGGACTTCAGAAACCCAACAGTTGTGCCTAGGGGACAGAAGAGAAATAATAGCTGAGGACATAGTCATGATTTATTAGGATACTCCTTATTCTCTAGATTTTCAAATTTGTTATCTTTATCTCTGTTCCATATCCACCATGCCTACCCTTGCCTGCTGTTCTTTTGAGTTCTCTCTCTTTCTCATCTTTATCCCACTATTTTAATTTTAGCTCATTCTACCATCTACTTCTTTCTTTTGAGTTTATCTTGTCTCACACACATGGCATTGACTATAGCTTATTGCTCTAAATTACAGGAAATATGTGGAATCTCCTTTCTTTATTCCAAGAAACCAAGTCTCAGATAAACATGAATGTCTGAAGACTCATGCTAGCCTAAGTCTCAACAGTAGTACAGCCATTTTTAACTCTGTGCTCTCAGAATCATGCATGGCATCCTTAAGAATATTGTAGAATGACTTGTATTGAGCTTCTGAATATTGGTCTTGTGTGGCCACTGTTTATTGCAAGCATTTTTGCATCTTGTGTATACATTAATATCATTAGGAAAATTTTAAATAAGAAAATATATACAACATTTATAAATATAGATTCCATCTGTGCCACAACAATCAAATCAGATCTCTGAGATATTTGGGCAGGATGTGGATAATTTTGTTTTTCCTTTGACCTTACTAACAAAGAGAGACATTAGACATTGTAAGACAGATACTCAAGCTCCTTATCTGGATGCAAAACTCTTCTACCCTCTGTCTTTAAGTCACATATATTAAAAAATTACTTTTACTTTATATTGAATTTTGACTTTTAGTTATAATTTTCTTGTCTAGATTCATCTATTACATATCTATCTGAACCTTTATATGGAATTACACTAATGGATCCTTATCTGTTATTAGGGTGGGAATGAATAGTTCATAGCCTTTTTTACACACCTTTTCCTTAGCTTTGAAAAGATCACTTCTGATCCTTGGCAGGCTTATCCATCAAAGTCCTGGGTCAAACATCAGATTCACAAAGATAAATGTCCAGAACGTGTTAGATCTGCTGCTGCTTGGGCATGTGATTTCTATTTCTCCAGAGAACTCACTGTGTCACAGGGTAATGAACCTTTTAGTCCACATGTTATTTCAGTGCACAGCTTTCTTTTTTTTTGTTGTTGTTATTTTTTTGTTTTTTGTTTTTCGAGACAGGGTTTCTCTGTGTAGCTTTGCGCCTTTCCTGGAACTCGCTTTGGAGACCAGGCTGGCCTCGAACTCACAGAGATCCGCCTGGCTCTGCCTCCCGAGTGCTGGGATTAAAGGCGTGTGCCACCACCGCCCGGCTACACAGCTTTCTTAACTCTGTGTGCTCCTACACACAGCATGTCTTTGGGACGAAATTTTTCAATAAATAAATGCATAATAATAGCAATAACAATATGTTGGTACATTAGTAACAGTTGATTTAAAAATAAGACAGTTCAAGGACTAAACGACAGGCACCCTTTAAAGGATGCATTATTTTATTGGATCTTCGAAACACTCAAAAGAAGATGTTACTGGCATTGCCACACTAGAACTGGGTCAACTCATATCACTAAAACTGCTTAATTTTAGAAGTTCTTACATCAATATGATTTCACTCTTTGTTCAAAGAAGCCATTCTCCATGAAGTGATGTTGTAAATCTGAACATGATTTTATTGGGGATTTTGAAGAATTTCTGAAAATACTTCTGTGGTGGTTTGGATGAGAATGACTCCCATATGCTCCTATATTTGAATGCCTAGTACCCAGTTGGTGGAACTGTTTTAAGAAGGATTATGAGGTGTGTTTTTATTGGAGGAAGAGTGTCATTAGGGGTGGGCTTTGAGGTTTCAAAAAGCCTAAGACAGGCCTAGTCTTTTTCTCTTTCTGCCTCCTGCTTATGAATCAGATGTAAGCTATAAGTTACTGCCTGAATGCTGACAGGATCCCTGCCGTGATGGTTATGGACTCACCTGAAACTGTAAGCAATCCTCAATAAATTCTTCCTTCTATTAGTTGTATTGGTCATAATGTCTCTTTACAGTAATAAAAAATAAATTAAGATAACCTTTGTCTGAAATACATCATAATCAAACAGCTCTGTCTTAAAACAATAATGTGCTTTTATGGAAGAAAAAAATCGCTTTAATGGCTCCTGTGATGAAGAATCTCCAAGTAATAGAATTGATGTTATAAAGGGCTTACTAATCAACTTGCTTAAGAAACATTAAACTTAAAACACTAATGTGCTTTTCTGGTGAAAGACCCCATTTTGGGGTCAATGGATTAAAGAAATTGATGAAGACATTCAGTTATTCAACAGTTAGATCCACACTGGCCCCACTAATTCTGATTGTAGTCTATCTTGGATATTGACTGATTTTTAATTTGACATCTGCACTCAAAGACTAGTTTTAAATCATTTGAACTCAAATCTGTGACTACATAAATATCTGCCTTTAAACTGTGTTTGCTGAGAAATGGCCAAGATTCTGTTAAGGTATCTGTGATTTTATTGTACTATTTAGGAAATTAAGCTGTGCTTGATTAGCACCCTATACTGAAGGCTATTTGGGGAAGGTAAAAAATGACATTAACATCATTCAATTTAAATCAGAAAGGTATTCATTCTAACATCTGGATTTGTGATAACTATCCTACACTGAGTCAAGAAAAAAAATTTAGTAAGATTCCAATTAGTTTTACAGTATTTGAATTTTTAATTTTATAGAATTGTTTGGTAATCAATTTCTAAGAGAAAACTGCTTCTGCAACATTGCTTAAAATTTTCATTTAATCATGCAAAAGGAATTAAAGAAGAGAGCAGAAACTGGCATCCTTGGAAGGTTGAAGAAAATGAAGGGCAAGGGCAGGATTAGAGATGAGTTTAGTGTCAGCTAAGGGCAGATTTTAGGAATAGTTTTAAGATTTGTTTATCTTTTGTAAGGTCACTGTACAAATTGCCACCTCACTAATCTTACTCTTTGCCATCCTTTAAAGTTTTCTGGCTAGAAAAACATTTTCTAAATTAATGCTAAATTCTTTGGGCTTTTTTTTATGTGAGAAATAATATAGTCTTAAGTCTTAGAAAAATAAAGTTGGAGTAGATCTTATAAAAGAGTTTAATGAAAAACATTGAGAAATTTTTCTTGAAGGAACTGAAAGAATTTAGTTTTATCTGAGGAAGGGTCTAAAAAGATTCATATTTTATTATGCCCTCCCTCTATTTTGTTGAGACTGGATTACAGGAAAAAACGAGCGTATAGTAAAATCACATGGACAGTTGTTAATGTTTGAATAAAAGAGAGAATATGAGAGCATAAGTGTGTATGTATGCATGTGCCTACATGTATTCTGATGTGTTTTATTAAGAACTAAAATACGGATTATTTGCTTCATTTTTATAATACTGTAGAATATACAGGAAAAAATACTCAAACATCTGGGTGGTTAATCCTTGTACATTGTATTATAGTCATTTAACTTTGATGAACAATAATACTTTACATTAATAATGGTCTCTTTTTGGTGTATCTTCCAGTATGAATGGGTTTGAAAACACAGTGAGTAGACAGCAAGAACACAGACAATGTTAAGGACACTGTATTCTCAAAAAATGCAAAACTCAGATAATCCATGTGATTTCAGATTATAAGGAAGCAACCCACAAGAACCTGAGAAAAATGGAGTCACTTTGAATGACAAGGGAGTCTCTTTAGCCAGACAAAGATTTTCTTGTCTTTCAGTTTCTGTCTTAGAAGTTTCCCTAGGACAAATCTTGATTATGTTGCTACTTCTGTATTCCCGTAGTACTCTATGTTTGTTGGAGTTTACCAGACTTCAGGAGCTTGTCTATTTGTTAATCTCCTGGATGCAAGCCAAATAAATCTTAATAAATGAACACATTAGTTCCCTGGGTGCTAAGTATACAGTTCAATAGTGGCCAGTTGAGTGAATACATGAGTAATAGGGACTAGTTCGGAAATGGCTTGACATATTTAGTTTTTATTATTCTTACACAAATTGAAAAAAGTATGTAGTAGTCTTTTATTAATATGTAAAAAGGAATTGATTTTTAAGAATTTATTTTTATGTATATGAATGCCTTTTCTGTATGAATGCATGTATGTATATATGTATGCATGTATGTATGCTACATGTGTACAGTGCTCTCAGAGGCCAGAAGGTGTCAAATCCCACAACTGACAGTTGTGATCTGCTATGTGAGTGCTGGGAATTAAACCTGGGTCCTCTGTAAGATCAGCAAGTGCTCTTAACCATTGAGCTATCATTCCAGCACTCAAAAAAGAAATTTCTTGATCAATTGAATTTGAAAAAAAAGCTTAGTTAAGCAATGTAGATTTTTTCACTAACAGATATTCAGATGGAATTCCTTTACGTTAGAAGAATCTAGAGTTGTTTGGTTTAGTATTATAGTCACTAGTGCCATACCAGTTTATATGAAAAATAAAAATTTTCAATCATTGTTATTCTAGCCACATCTTAAGTGCTTAAGGAAGTATATGGTTACTGGCTGGTGTTTTGAGCAACAGATATATAGAACAGTTCTGAAATCATATACAGAGTTCCATTGGATAGCATGGATTACATTAATCTAAAAAGAGTAATTGTCTGAGCACAATCTTTGGAAATTCCCTGGTAGAGTGAGATTTCTCTCTATGTGAATCTTTACACTATGCATTATAATGCAACTCTAACACATCCTTTACTGCTTGGATCATGTTGATTACACTTAGACTGGAAATAAAGCAGGTGGTTGCTTCCCAAATTTAATGTTCAATTATTATCTACCTATTATGTACAAAAAGCTTTTATATTTGACATTTGGTAAGAATAATTATGAGATCAAAGTAATCAAAGCAAAAATATTTGTGCACCATCTTCCATGTGTTAGATTAAAAGAAAATTCTGTATGCTACTTTGATCTCTACTTTTGGCAATACTTAACTGTGAAGCATCCCTGTAGAAAGCAAATTGCCATACTATGTTTTATTCCAATCATTTAGGTAGTCTTAAAATTTTCATTGGGAAAAAACAGTAATTTAGGAAATGGAGATTAGATTTTTCAGTTTAGTTTCTTAGACAATAAAAAAATAAAGTAACATAAAAGAAAATGACTGTTATAAACTTCAATAAATGGAAATGCCTGGAAGGATTTCAATAGATCAAGATAAATATTTCTCTTGTCATTACAGAAGTAAATGCTTAAAGTTTCACTTAAGTCTTGAGGCAGGGTAGAAAGATGGAAAACATGAGAGACATTCGAAGGGAGAGAGGAGCCTAAAAGCTCTGAGAAGTAAGAATTCCAGTATCATTCCTTTATCTACACATTGTGTGAAAATCTCGTTTGTTTACAGTACAGATACTTAAATGTCTGTATCCCTATCCCCGTGAGCTAAACTTTTACCTTATTCATTGTAGTCCAGTTAAGTTGCCCCTCAGGAACAAAGCAGAGATCTCTTTTTGACTCATTAACAACTCTTTGCAGATGGTTACTTCAAACCTGCTAAAGTGGTTTACATGGTCGTTAGAAAGAAGAGACATATAGCCTCTTTTAGAGTTGCCCACCTCCTTGCCCTTAGGTGTGTCTTGTTAAATGCCTCTTCAGTTTTTAAAGTTCATGTTTAAATCTATATTGAAATATCATTAATCCTCAATTCTGTTACCAGTTAGTCCTGACTTTTTGTGTGTGTGAGAAAGCCATAAATTAGATTTGGATTGAATTCAAGAACCTAAATATCTAGAACTCCTCAAGACTACTAGGGGTAACAGAAGTGATCTGGGTGTCTTGCCTTTGTCTTCCAAAACACTAGCAATTTGAATCTGGATTCAAGTTAAAATTTGAATATTTAATGCCAGTCTCTTTAATTCCTCATTCCAAAGGCAGAGGCAAGTGGATTTCTGTGAGTTCAAGACTAGCCAGGTATGCATGGCTAGGACTATGCAATAAGATCCTGTTTCAAAGAATGAAAATCAATTTCAGAGTTTTAAAAGAAGCTACTTGGAATGTACAAAAACATAAGTTTATTCCTAATTCATACATCCTGGAATTAAAAACTATCTAGCCTACTGTTGTTAAAAACAACTAGAATAAAAATTGAACATTTAAGTGAGGATTAGGAGTTAGTTAAGGGTGCTACTGAACTGTTTATTTCCAGACTCTTCTGGGCTTGATTATATTGTTATTACATACTTTTCTTCTGACTAAATACTTTCTTTTTTTTCATTTTGGTGTGATTTTTCAACTGAAGGCCTCTTCACAAAATGACATCAACATAGTTATTATTGCTATAGGCCTTTTATTTATTGCTCTCCATTATGTTAATGTTCATATCCAAACCAATTATTTCCATTAATCCATCTTCTTACCCCATTAGCCTTTTGCTACTATGGTCATTAGTCAGATTTCAGAAATGACTTTTCTTGGCATTTCCAAATTTGTATTTTAGTATGTCTCCATTACTATTTTACTTTATTTTGTTTTCTAGTTTCAGCTTTTAAAAGTTTTGGTTGTTCAATTATTATAGGGAAAAAATGTCATGACACAATTTTCAAAATCACAAAACCATGGATTTCATATAAATATAGCATGAACAGGCATGCAAAACATTTAGAAAGCATCAGAAGGTAAAGTTGGCACACAAACAATGAGCATGATTGGTCTTATTCCAATTGGCCTTCATACATTCTGTAGTTTAGTTAAACTCTGCATAGTGTTCTTCTTGATCATAAGCACCCACAACTCTTTCTCTTAAAAAACTCATTTTAGAAAAAAATTGCAAATTTATTCTCTGTCCCTTTGGAGTATTAATCTTTTAAAACCAGGAATACCTTTCTAAAGCATTCAAATGGTTCCTTTTAAATTCAGTGATTGAGAAAGATAATGACCCTCTGTCCAGGTCCAGTAGGGAATAGGAGGTTAACTTCTATAAGCACCAATTAGCATTGCAGATAACTAGTCACCTTCATTTCACCCTAAGTTCTTTCTTTACTTTCCCTTTAGCTAATTCAAATTGTGGAACTTCTCTTGTCTATATAAGAAATTTTTTATTCATTTTACATACCAATCACAGATCCTCCTTTCTTCCCTCTTCCTGCTCCCACCCCCCAGTCTTTCCCACCAACCCACCCCCATTCCCTGATCTGAAAAGGAAAGGCCTCCCATGGGGAGTCAGTAGAGCCTGGTACATTCAGTTGAGGCAGGTCCAATCCCCTCCCCCTGCCTCTAAGCTGAGCAAGGTGTCCCACCATAGGTAAATGGGCTCCATAAAGCCAGCTCATGCACCAAGGACGGATCCAGATCCTAATGCCAGGGGCTCCTTAAGCAGAAGGAGCTACACCACTGTCTCACTTACGCAGGGGGCCTAGTCCAGTCCCATGGAGCCTCCATAGCTATTTGTCTAAATTTTATGAGTTCCCACTAGCTTTGTTTGGTTGTCTCTGCAGGTTTCCCCATCATGATCTTGATGCCCCTGTATTTCCATGAAGGAATGTCCTCTTTCACCTTTGCTTCAGTAGTATTGTCCCTTGTTGTAAAGGTCTTTCATGCTATCTTAAAGGACTTCGGTGCAATATCACTTTGGCCATGAGTGAGCTGTGACAAATCTGTAAAGTTAGCTAAAAAAATAATGTTCTATAGGGAAATGATAAGAGTAAATTTTGGTGTCTTCTAATGATAATTAGTTTTCATTCTTTCCTACAAATAACTTGGAAGTTAACAATGTTTGGGAAGTTAAAAGATCATTTTACAGACTTCAGGTTAATAATTCTCATCATGCATTTTTAATGTTACTTTGAATTAACTCACTTAACACCCTTAAGATTTCAGAAACACATTGTCAAATACTGGACAACAAGTTTCATTAAATATTATTTTTTCACCAAAAATTTGTAAGATCATAGCTTTTGTTCTTCTGGAAAAAAATCTAATAGGATGTAGTTAATCATATGGTTATTTGCCTTTTCTATGAATTTCTCCATATGTCAATTCACTTTTAAGAGATTCATTTCCTTTTTTTATTCACGTTTATTTTTGTATGTGTGCTGGTACAGATACCTTCAGAGGTCAGAAGGAGGCATCAAAGTCTCTGGAGCTACTGTTACAGGGCTCCTGTGAGGCACCTTACCTGGGTGCTGGAAGCTGAACTTGGATCCTCTGAAATAGCAGCAAGCACTCATAACTGTTGAACCATCTTTGCATCCCCATATTTTATGAATACTAAGGTATATAATTTCTCATATTTATTATGTGTGTAATCAGGAAAATGTCACTTAAAATTACTATGGTAAGGAAGCATTATATAAGTTATTGATACTTATACTGATTGTCTCCTATAATATTTGCCTCTTCTGTCGAATGAAACATACTAAATGTCTTGAGAAAACTTAGTAATATTACTATCAATAGAAAACATGGATAAATGATGAAGAGGATTTTCATGTATCAAGATGGTGTGCTGCATATGGGTAGTGATCCTCAAAGGCCTAAACAGCTTGGTTGCCAGAGTAGCGGTGTTGGGATGTAATGGAACATTCAGGAAGTGATGCCCAGTGGCAGTGGCAGGTCCTTATGTCATCAGGTGGTATCCTAACTGAAAATGAAGAACACTGGCACATCCTGTTCTCTCATCTCTTTATTGACTTAGGATGTTAGTGGTTTATTTCAATATGCACTTCACACCATTACACTAAGGTCCTCTCAATCAAGGCCCAAGGCAGTGAAGATAAGTTAGCATGCTAAGTAACGCTTTTCTCTCCAGAATCTGATTTCCTCAAGTATTTCATTGTATAAATGCAAAATTGACTGACAAAGATGGTAAGAGCCTTTATGCCTTAACAGAGCTGAAATATTTCACTGAAAGCTTAAGGAATTATTGAAGGATTTTTAAACAGGAAGTACCAAATCTGATTTATATTTCATAAGTATAACTTTCTAAGCAGTATAAAAGAAAATGTCTGACAGCTAGATTTGAAGCAATTAAACAGGTGAGAATTAATGAGATTGCAATAAAGAGTAAAAAAGGAAATTGGACATCTAAAGATCTGGTCACCATCTACCTAACAGAAAAAGCAGAGTTTACGGTTTCTGCCAGCACTACAGATAAACACAGCATCTTTTTAAAGAGAGTGTGATTGTGAATTCATGATGCCTGATCTTCCTGACTATATGTAACAGTGTCCAAACTGCTAGGATTCCTTGCTTTACGTCACATGTTTTGATGCAGTAGTATCTCCAGATACTCTAATTTCTCTAGTCACTTATTTAGAATTCCAGGCCAATGTATCCTTCAGCTCTAACTCAGTCTCTGAACATTTTAATATCCTATTTCTATAACCAGGTATCTACTCCCGGTATCCCTGTCTCTTCAGGTATTTGCTTAGTAAGTCCCGGCTGCGCTGGGTGATTATTGCCTCCTTGGCAACCTTCTCAGATGTGCCTATGTATTTCCTCATATTTTCTGCATTTAAGAGGTAGATGCTGAGGTTCTTTCTTCTTGTTGTGGCTGTCAATAATAAACTATCCACTCTTCTTCAAAACCTTGCCATTTAGAAACATACGTTAGTTATTTCTATAGTGTTTTGACGTCAAGGTTCTCATCTGTATCTCATTCAAAGAGAGCTTTGGAACCTGGTTTATTAAATGACTCTTCACACCAAAATTTGTCTTCATCTCGAATCTCTTCCAGATACATGGGGATGTCTTATAACAATGTCAAGTGCTAACATCAGAACAGGATAGGCTAGATTGATTACAGGCAACTGACAAATATTAGTGACTTTCATGGAACAAAGGTTCATTTTTCTCTCTCAAGCTACAAGTCTTCAAACACCTGTTATACTCAATCTGATGGCCTTTTGGTAGTGCTAGAGATCAAATCCAGACCTTGGACATGTTAGGAATGAATAACATCCCTTGGATTTTTAAGATAAGTTTTTTGTGCCATAACTTAACATGTATCTATAGTAAGCTTTTTGTAATTTCTTATTCTTAAATTAATTTTCTGTTACCAATTTTATACTACTTTTTACATTTTATAATCTTTATCATATCAGAAATTAATAGTGAAATGACAATTTCTCTTTCAGAAGAGGATAAAAATGTAGAGAACAGAGCTCTGACTCTTTGATACCCCTGTTCAGTAATAATTCTGATGAAAAAATTGTTACATAACTATATGAATAACTTTATAAATATCTGTAACATTTTTCTTTCTGAAAGCAATCTGCTAGATAAAAATTTCAATCTGTAAAATTGCAGACATCAGAACCTGAGATTATATTCTCAGACAGTTCACAAACCTAATCTCAGTTTATTTTTTAACTTGTTCAAGATACTTCTTTGCATTGTTAACTGAGTTACATATATCTGCTGTTCCTATTTCTCAAAGCCCTTGTCTCAGATCACCATGGCTGACAACAAGTCACTCCCACTGTGTAAAATAAAATATCATTTTCACTTCTCTATCAATAAAAATCCACTTTATGCAGCCACAGCACTTCCCATTCTGTGTCTCCATCACTGAACAGCCATTCTTGCAATAGTTCTTTGTTACTGTATCTCCAACTGCGTTTGCCATTCAGTAATGCAGGCCATTTCTTATGAGCCTGTCTGTCTTCTTTGCTTGACTGTGGCATCTTGGAGACAATTTGAGTCTTGATCAATTTTTTGTTTTCATAACAAGATTCAAGCTTCAGATTTAGTAGGTATTTGATAAATGTGTATCAAAATTACCAACAAAAATATTTTATCTGAATTATATAGTTTA
This sequence comes from Peromyscus californicus insignis, assembly GCF_007827085.1. NCBI lineage: Eukaryota > Metazoa > Chordata > Mammalia > Rodentia > Cricetidae > Peromyscus > Peromyscus californicus. The sequence continues at coordinate 45,105,932 of NW_026294391.1, forward strand.
TAATATGTAAATCTACATGTATATGGTGTAAATGATTTTGATGTCAGCCTGTTATAAATAATCTGTCTATCATTATCTATCTATCCATCCATCTCTCTCTCTCAATATATATATATATATATATATATAGATAGATAGATAGATAGATAGATAGATATAGATATAGATATAGATGTCTGATGATGATAAGATAATACTAATCAGGAAATTTTGAAGAAAATGATAGGCTACCATATCTACAGAAAATCATATTTTTATGTGAGCAACAGAGAAAGTGACTGAAGCAGCAGACATAAATCTCCCTTAATAGGAAAGTAATCCCAAAGGTGACAGTGAAATCCTGTAATGACAAAAATATATTGAGTCCTTTATCATGTAAGGGCACCAATAAAAACTATAATTCTTTTAAGATCAGAGGTCTAGTTACTGCTCAGAGTAAACAAGTCTGTGGCTTCACTTTGAAATAAAGACAGGATTCAGAGCTATAAATTTAATAGGTTTCTTTAGCCAGGGAAACCACAGCCAACTCTTGTTGATGAAGAAATTATGTCAATTACAAAAGCTACCAAGGGACAGGCATGACAATAAATAAAAATTTCATGACTTAACTTTAAGATCAGGAATTAATATTCATGATAAACATCAGAGTCAAGGACATACAGCTTTACACTCTAGAGTTAAAGGTCTTCAACTCTAATTTTAGAGCAGTCATTAAGTACTGTTTAGAAAAACAAAAAATGTTATTTCCTCAAAGGGGCTATTAGTGTAGAGAGAGAACTGTCATATTCACTTATTTAATAAATACAACATTCAGAGATAAGAAAGTCTGATATTTTCAAACTCTTACTTTATAAGTCAATGCCTTTGAATAGGCACCCATAGCAGCAATTTTTATTAGTATTAGAAATACAATTACTGAAATTTCCAATTGAGAGACTGCAACAGAATTTTTAGTCTTTTGTGCAAACTATCTACATGAGCTTTTTGTACAATGTCGACAAGGTTAATACTTGGGGTTTATATTGCATGCTACTGGGTTTCTTAATTAAGAAGTTTTCAGAAGGTTGACTAATCTTCACTGTTCATTCATTTGAAGATCACAGCAGTGAAATCTGGAAGGTACTCTGCTATATCTTTGCTACCTATGATTCCATCTGTAAGTCGAATTTAGCTGAAGATGTATACCATTTGGGAAAGGAAAAAAATCTATCAAAAACACCACTTACTAGAGAACACATCTGTAAAAGTTTAGAAGGGAGATGCATCATTTATATTTAACATTCTGATATTTTGAGAGATTATATGCACCTTTGTATACACTCATCTTAAATTATCAGTTTGTTTTTAATAGTGTGTGTGTGTGTGTGTGTGTGTGTGTGTGTGTGTGTGTGTGTGTGTGTGTGTTTTGAATAAATGCCACATGAGTGCAGTGCTTGGTGATTCTGTAAGAGAGCAATCAGATCTCCTGGAGCTGGTGTTACCGGTACTTGTGAGCTTCCTGATGTGGATACTGGGAATTTAACTTAGATCTTCTGGAAGAGCAGTAAGTGCTCTTAGCCATTGAATTCCATTTGTCTTACTTTTGAGATACGATCTCATTATGTACTACAGTTTGTAATTTAATTCTCGTTTCTCCTGTTTCTACATTCCAAGTACTGGGATAACAGGTAGATTCCACCATGAGTATCAATTCATCAGTCTCTACAATTATGCTGAACACTGTGGTAGGCACTGGAAGTTAGCCATCAAGAGATTCTTTCTACAATGCTTGTTATTGAAATAGTTCTTGAACCCAAATATGCATGAAATATAACACTATTAGAGGGATTACTGTCACCTGAGGACAAATTTTACACACAGAGACTAAAGAAATAAATGTAAAAACTTAAAGTAGATAAGAGTCACATGTATGGATATTGAACAATCAGATTCCTGATCTCTATTTCTTTAGAAAGTTGAATTTACTAGATATATGATAGGATCCAGGGAGCATTTTGTGGGTTTATAAACTAGCAGTTTTGTGATTTTTTATGGAATTGTGTCTGACCATGACTTTAAACAGGTAATGATGTTTTCCCTCAATTAATAAATAAACTTCATTATCTAACAAAACATTACACATTATAGGAAATGGAATGAGATGAAAATTGAATAAGTAAAATAAATAATTCATGTCATGATTTGATGAAATAACCTTCAAAGGAGTTTTTGGATAATGCTTATCAAATATAAGAAAAAAAAAATTTATTCCTGGACTTTATCAACTACATTTTGAAAAACTGATAGTCCTATAATGCATTCCAACTATATTCAAGTGATTCAGCATCATGACTGTCTATCATTTTAGATTTTCTGAGTTAAGAATATACTAGCTCTCTTAGAATAAGTTTCACACTTAACTGAAATTCATGTAAGGCAAGCAGGCAGAAGATTTCTTCATTCAAAATTAATTGATTTTTAAAACTATATTTTATATTCTCCTTTGTCTATCATCGAAGTCCTTCTTCCAACCTGGGGCAATGTATCATAAGATGGCTGGAGAAGGAAGAAAGAGGTACCTTTCTTTTGTGAAGTGGAGGAAGTGCTAGTGTGAGTCATTGGGCAGTTTTAGAGAGGAAGTATATATGGAAGTTGAAGTTTTAGAGATGAAATGCCTTTAAAGCATTCTGGTAAAAAAAAAAAAAAAACTTGAAAATTCTTTCTGTAACCTCCGAAGTACTTGAATTTCAGCTCGAGTGAGCCTTTTAGAGTTAAGATTACACACCAAGTAGACTGGGTCTGCTTGATAACTCATCTGAAGGTATTCTGTTCATTTTCTTACTAAATATTAGGCCACAAGTTATTACTATTTCAAAGGTTCTTTTTGAGAATAGACTTCCAGGTGCAGAGTTTATTCTGTTTGGCTGAATTCACTATTGTACTACTCCAGTGTCTAATATAGAGAAGATGATTAACAATCAATTGGAATGTATTATATGGACACAATACAAAATACATTTCTGGGTAAGTCTATTATATCAATTTGGAAGTAACTAATTCTAAAACTTCTGAAATAGAAAATAATGTTCTTGTTTTGACATTATTCATGCAAAATAACTGCAAGTCTTATCATTTAATGGATTGGTGTAGAGTCAAAACCCAGAAAGACAAATTAAGCCTCAGTATTTATAAACAGAATAAATTTTTGTTGTCAGATTATTATAATCATTCTTCTACTTAAAACAGTATTATCATTCTTCTACTAAAAAATACTAAGAAAAAAATATCCAATTATCATTTCACAACTACCATAAGTGAAATGATAATTGGTTAAAAAAATCTCAATTATTTGAAGTAGAGAGACTTCTGCTTGAACTATTGAAAGAAAAATAAATTATAATATATTTTATAATAATTTTGTTTTGCCTGTATTACAGAATCAAAGTCTAGTTTGATTTTCAGTACTTTTTTTTTTGTTTTTCGAGACAGGGTTTCTCTATGTAGCTTTGTGCCTTTCCTGGAACTCACTCTGTAGCCCAGGCTCGCCACCAACTCACAGAGATCAGCCTGCCTCTGCCTCCTGAGTGCTGGGATTAAAGAGGTGCGCCACCACCGCCCTGCTGATTTTCAGTACTTTCTAAAAGCTTTTGTTTGGCTTCCCTGGATCACCTTTGTAGTATTAATCTGAAAAATGATGCAATTTTATACTGAAATTAAAAATTCTTTCCAAAACTACATGATATGATTTTAGGCTAAATAAGAACCACTGAGAAAAGTTTCTGTTCTGACACATGGCTAAGAATGTGCGTAACACCTTTAATGGCCATTTCACAGCAAATAATAAGATGCAAGAATGGGTACTGAATAGATCAGAAGTTAAGAAGAGTTCTCACTGCTATTTCTGAGGACCAGAGTTCAGTTCCCAATACCCATGTGAATCAGCTCACAACTACCTAAAATTCCATCTTCATGGACCACAAAGTCCTATTCTGGTATCCACATGCACGTACACACACACACACACACACACACACACACACACACACACACACACACACAAACACATACAAATAATAAATGAAGTATTTTTCATAAAAGGTGCTAGTGTGGCTATTTTAAATTAAATAACATTAAAAATCCTGCTCTCTAGGAGCACTATGATCAGAGAGTGACCTTGAGAATGGAACTGCATACTGAAAATGGCGGAACATAAAAAGCCTTGGAGTTTGGCCCATGCAAAGTACTGAAGAAATTATGAAAATCCAGGAATACCTATATTATAGCTGCTTTCCAGGAGAGACTAAAATATCTTGCTTAAGCCATTTTTCTGAAACATGAAATATAATTCAATGTGATGTAATATTGCATTGAAATGAAGCTTTTCTGTCTTTAGGACAATATGTGATATTTTCCTGAAACCATTAGACTAACCTTCAAACATTACTCATTCACTTCATAACCTAGACTCTTTTATGGGACTGTCATTTATGACCTTCTTGTACAAAGGGATTGTTTCAGATCTATAATTGTGAGAGATAATTAAATCAGTTAAAGTCTTATTCAATGACCTCTTTAAGTTTTTATTTTATAACCACAGATTCTGTATCATGGAAGAGTTACAAAATGGAGATCTGCCTGAAAGCCAGAAATGTCATTGTAAACGTACAATAAATCGAAGCCACAGCAAACAGACAAGAAATACCATAGTGGTTCCTCATCTGTGGTTTTATAGAAGGTGGACATAATAAGATTGTATGTGTCCTAATCACTGAAACCCAGCTAGCTATTTGCTTCCTAGGCAATGAGAAAAACCAGAATTAGAGATCATTCAAAGAGCCAGGACTAAGCTAGCTAATTCAGGAATGTCAGAGAAGTTCTTCTAATTAGCTGTAAGTGTAACATGCACTAGTATAGGGAAAGAAGTATTTGTAAAGAAGAAAGATTATGATGGGTTTTGAAGAAGTAGAAAATTGTTCAAACATATGCATAATTTAATAAGTACTAATTGAACGTTTATTATTTAACAATGAAAAATAGGCTATTAGGCTATCATCATACATGTGGAGGGCTACATTTTGTCTGCTACAGAATAGGTATGAATGCTCCACAATATGACTCCCCCTCTTCTTCTTTTTCAGTGAAGATCTTTTAGCAACTGTTGTTTTCATCCTGCACCTACTGTGAATATAGGCTGGTCAGGTCATTTTGTAAAGAATCACGTTTGCATGACAAAAGCCACTCAAACAGAAATGCTTGGGTACTCTAAACCCATAACCTGTTGTTCAAAGGCAATACAAACTCTGCAACACAATTTATGCTCTGCAGGATTTGCCTAGACTTTCATAAACACCTTTGACTTGCTCCTTCCTCTGAAGATTTGTCTTGCAAGCACCTGCTCCTTCTGCACTGCAGCTGGGTATAATTATGTGAACAAGTTCTAGCCTAGCAGGCAGAAGCAGAAATGATGAAGGAAACCTATGGGACTTGTTATGGAAGGTAGGGAAGATCATGTTCTTTGTTCCTTTTATTCTGCACCTTCCAGGTTAAGAATCATAGATGTGTTTGGTAGGCTTTCATATTTGAAAATAAGAATGAAAGTCACAACCTAGAGAGAACAGAGTGAGAAATAGGGAACCATAACAATTGAATTTTCCATATGTCAGCTCTGAAATGATTACATTAATATTACCTCGAGAAGCAAAAGCACTTTTCTTTAGACTATATGTTTTAAATATTTTTTAATTAAAAAGATTTATTTTATTTTATTCTATTTGTATGGGTGTTTTGTTCGCATGTGTGTATGTGCCCTGTATGCATGTCTGGTGCTAACGGAAGTCAGAAGTGTAAGATTCTTGGAAATGGAGTAGAGGGTGGTTGCAGCTACCACATGGGCACTGGAACTGAATCCATTCTCTAAAAGAGAAGCAAATGATCTTCTGAGGCATCTCTCCAGTTCCTCAAGATTTTATTTTTATTTTTAAGTATCTGTATATGGGTGTGTTAGTGTGCAGGTCTGTACACATCAGTGCAGTGACTGTTGAGACTGGAAGAGAATGTCTAGTCCTGGCATCTGGAATTACATGTGGATGCCAGGGATCAAACTTGGATCCTCTGTAAGAACAACAAGTACTCTTAACTGCTGTACAGTATCTCCAGCCCCTGATTAGACTATTTTTATTTATAAGTTTCTTTTTATATTCAAAGCCTGTCTTTAATTATCAAAATTGTGAATATTGGTCCAAAGATTTTTCTCTGCTCAAATCTTACTAGTTATGTATGTTTAAGCAGACATACAAAAATGCAAAGTAAATATCTGACCTTAAAAATTAATAGTCCAAAGAAAACTTCATATCCCTATTACTATAAAAGCTGGGCAGTGGTGGCGCATGCCTTTAATCCCAGCACTCAGAAGGCAGTGCCAGGCAGATCTCTGTGAGTTCAAGGCCATCCTGGGCTACCAAGTAAGTTCCAGGAAAAGGCATAAAGCTACACAGAGAAACCTTGTCTTGAAAAACAAACAAACAAACAAACACCAAAAAAACCTCACTGCCCATTTTCCATATTTCAGAATGTTTATAAAACATTCATAAAATGGCTGCAATATCACTTCACAAAATTGGTTTTGCTTAATATTTCCTGCTTACCATTTAAATCTCAGCATCTATTTATTTCCTTCTTTAATACTGAAAACTTTCTTTCTAACCATGACATATAAAAATTCTGCTTGACCTTTTAGGAATATGTTGTGACTTTTCTTTTTCTAGAGTAACAATAATTGTTGCTCTTAATTTAACTGTTTGTAGCATTTTATGTATCAGGAGGTCAATAAACTGTGGCTGAGAATCCAAACTTGTAGCACAACTTCATTCTGTAAGTTCTTTTATTTGAACAGAACCATGTTCATTGTTTCTAAGTTATGTACAGATAGTGTTTTGCTGTGGAATGCCTTTCTGTATTCTGTGAATATGTGTTTCTCTGATTGGTTGATAAATAAAATGCTGATTGGCCAGTAGCCAGGCAGGAAGTATAGGCAGGACAGGTAGACAAGGAGAATTCTGGGAAGAGGAAGGCTGAATCAGGAGTCACCAGTCAGACACAGAGGAAGCAAGTTGACAAGGCAGAACTAAGAAAAGGTACCAAGCCATGTGGCTAAATATAGATAAGAATTATAGGTTAATTTAAGTGTAAGACCTGGTCAGTAATAAGTCTGAGCTAATGGCTGAGCAATTATAATTAATATAAGCCTCTGTGTGCTTACTTGGGGGATACGAGTGGGAGAGATTTGTCCAACTGCCAGCCGGCCAGGACACAGGAAAACTTCCAGCTACAGTATTTCATTACAATAGCACAAGAGGGTAGTGGCAGTGGAGATTATACAGCTTGTAAATTCTAAACTTTTCAGCATCTGACTTTTTATAGATAAAGTTATGCAACCTCTGCTCTATGTCTTTATTAATATGAAACCTTTCTTTCTCAGTTGGTCTTTCCATACCCACGAGCTTTGTCTTCCAAATTACTCAAAGTACAGGCTCTTCCTGAGCTTTGCAAAGAGTCAGTTTCCTCTTATCTATGTTTATTGACATTGTTTACCTTGCTTATTCAGCAACAGAATGCAAAACTAGAATTGCAAAGAAGCTTGCATGTTGTTAGCTGCTTCATATTTAATTTTTCATTTTTATATGAAGTTTTATTGGTCAGTGGCTATTATTAGGCCTGTCAATTGACCTGTTTAGTTTCTGCATCAACATTTGTAGTTCCTTATTTTCAGTTGCTCTGGGTGTGTGTGTGTGTTGTGTATTGTGTGTGTTTTAGAGAGTGCTATCACACATGTTTGGAAGTTAGAGGACAACTTTGTTTGGGGTGCTGGTTTTCTCCTACTGTGGTTCTCAGTGATATAAGTCAAGTTGTCCAACTTTTTTACCCACTGATGACTCAGCAGTTTCTATTTCAGTGGTTATTTTCAATAAATTAAGGAAAAATATTAATAATAGGTCCAAAGTATAACTACCAATAAAGTTTTACTACATTGCAGCTCTCATGACCACCATGTTTATAATTTAATAATTTTCTCTGTTGGTTAGGAATACTTGCTTATCATTTATGAGGTCTCATGTTAGATCTTCAGAAATTTAATAGATAAATGAGTATATGAATTAATTAAAAATTAATTATACTTGTAAGTTCTGTCACATTAAACTTTTTGTACCTGATTATTTGTATGAAATATATCTTTTCAGCAGCCTGGTAACTATAAATTAATTTTTGACATTTTTTTTAAAAATGTTCATGTCTGTTTTTAATACTAAATCATAATTTCAAACAGTTTCTAAAGCTTTCTCTTTCATAGTATATTGGAAGATTAGACACTGCTTTCTTAACATCTAGTGTCCTAAGAAGCTATCCCAGTTTCACTCCAGCAGAATTAATTTCATTTTCCTAGTAAGGAAATCAGCCTATGATGTTGAAAACATATTTCCTGGATGGTAAAAATGTGTAAATGAAATAAGCAATTAACATGGGTTTTAGGTTTTATTCCTAGCAACTGGATAGATTCTTTGAGAGAATAGAGTAGACATAAAGCAACTTAGCTAACTATTGCCTTGTTCCAAACTAGTTCAATCCTTTAGAAAAGTTTTCATTTTTATAGGAAAAAAGCTAAACTTAGTATCTATTCAAGGTTGATCTATCACTTTAGTATCATCTCCAAACATTATCAGAGTTATGTAACTGGAAAATCCCACTGAAGCCTATTATGACAAGAGATTTTCTCATCAAAAAGTGGTGGAATTATGCCTGATTTACAGTTCTGCAGTTTCAATATATCATCCACTAAAGACTTAAAACCTTTCACTAAATCTTTCACTTATATTTTGCTCTTTTTCCAAAGGTCTAGCTTATGGGGGCTTAAATGCTTTTCTATAATCAAGGATACCAGGATTGGGTTTATTTTTTCCATGAGTAATTATTGGAATCATAAGGTAGTATGAGTTTGTCTACAGTAGTATTTTCTCCAGGGTATATTATGGAGCTTTAACCCCATTCATTATTTTATTTAAAACATATGCAATGAGTGTATCTTGTTGAAAAACAGTTCAAATGGATTCTGAAGGCTAAGAATGTCAGTTATAACATACTTTGAGTACAGTACATTTTCTCTCACTAGGAGAAGATAGCTAAGAAGGTCTATATGTCAAACTGAAAAAAGCTACCCCAAAGATGTTCAAGATTTTTTTTTGATGCATTAGGATTTCAATATCAAAGTGGAATGCTATTTGCCATGGAGAGATTTTTTTCTGGTTGTGGTACATATTTAATATATCAGGTTCTGCTTTAATACATGGATGGCTCATAGAATTTTAAGTAATTACAAATTATGTTTTGAGGAACAGATAAAAGTTCAGATTGAAAATGATCCTGTGCATCCTTCATTTTTCTGTAAAGCAAGGAAGTAGACCAAATAGCCAGTGAGAACCATTTTTATTAACCAGAATAGACCTTATCAAGGAACCAGTGACATGTCTTAATGGAAGTATACAATTTCTATGGGCTGTGACTATTCAGTACCTCCCATCTATTTCAAATGTTTTCCTCTATTTCAAGTGGAACTACTTAGTTTAGTTATACTATGCTGTGTCATCTTTGCAGGCCCCAAATATGAGAGTATGACATGTCTTCTTATTTGAGATTAGAATTATGAGGAGCTACTCCTAAACAACTGTGTTTGAACTAACTGTAGGAAAAGTCATTTACATGTAGAACTGACATAGGAAATGTGATCATAGGTTTCTAATCAGGCCCTGATGTCATAATATGACTTGGGAGATCAACTAAGGAATAGGATGAATATTTTTAGAAGACCTCAAGTGTAGATTCTAGCCCAGTGCTATTTTGTAGACACTGAAAGTTTTCCAAATCTCATTGAATACAAGCCCTTGTGAAGGATGTTCATAAGTTAGTTTTAGACTTGGCTCGAGGGTATGTAAGCATGAGATAAGCAAATATGTCAGAAAAGCTTACATGTTCTTACTCATTATGTGAAATATTGTTGTCCTCTTGGAAAGACCACATGAAGACAAAGAAAGAGGTTCTGGCCGGGCAGTGGCGCACGCCTTTAATCCCAGCACTCGGGAGGCAGAGCCAGGCGGATCTCTGTGAGTTCGAGGCCAGCCTGGTCTACAGAGCGAGATCCAAGAAAGGCACCAAAACTACATAGAGAAACCCTGTCTCAAAAAACCAAAAAAAAAAAAAAAAAAAGAAAGAGGTTCTGAAAACCTGTATGTGGAAAAGGCTCAGCCACAAGTAACTACGGCAGTAAGCACATCAAGGTGAGTTCTGTCTATATTGCAAATAGTGTTAAAATACAGTATGTTTTGTTTGAAGTCATTGTGTTATGGGTTGTCGTCTACTTACAATTGGTCATTATAATAATGATCTTTAAGCAATTTGGGGCAGGTAGAGAAAAAACAAACATAAAACTGTATTTTTGTCAGGAAATCAGTATGTATTATTTGAGTAGACCACAAAAAAAATAATCTCAGGCAATTAAATAAAGTGAAAATCCATGCATTAATCTATACAGAGTAATCTGTATGGTTCCTGAAAGGGGACTTTTGGGGGTCAGGTAGAAACCTGGTGCAAGGGAAACTCCCAGGAATCTACAAGGATGATCCCAGCTAAGACTCCTAGCAATAGTGGATATGTAGCCTGAATTGGTCATCTCCTGTGATCAGATTGGTGACTGACTACTCCATTTGTTATCAGAGAGTATTCATCCAGTAACTGATGGAAACAGATGCATAGACCCACAGCCAAATATTAGATCGAGCTTGGGGAATCCTGCCAAAGGGAGGGAGGAAGGATTGTACAAGTCAGAGGTATCAAGGCCATCACAAGAAAAGCCACAGAAATAACTAATCTGGCTCACAGGAACTCACAGAGTCTGAATTAACAACCATAGAGCCTGCCTGGGATGGACCTAGGAGACCCTGTACAGATATGTGACAGTTTTGTGGTTTGGTCTTCTGTGTGACTCCTAACAATGGGAGCAAGGCTTGCCCTAATGATTTGGTTGACTCTTGGGAACCTATTCCTCATACTGGATTACCTTGCCTAGCCTAAATACAAGGGGAGGTGCATAGTCTTACTACAACTTGATACACCATGCTTTGTTGACACCCATGGGAGGCTTTTCCCTTTCTGAACAGAAACAGAGAAAGAGTGGATGGAGGGCACAGAGGGGAGGTGGGGTAAGGAATGGGAGGAGAGGAGGGAGATGAAACTGCAGGTGGGATGTAAAATAAATAAATTAGAAGAAAACACACTGCATTTCCATGTCACTGAAGAAGTCTTTTAGACTTTTCAGACATATATTAGGTGATTTTCTCATGTTACATCCAGATTTTTAGTTGTAAGAGGGAAAATATATAATACTATAAACTATGTTCATAGTATCTATCACAAGTTATTGAAGATTTATTTTCTCTTATGCGAACTACTTGAATGGAGAAAAGTTTTAAAATCTTTATATCTTAACATTAGCAGATTATTATTTCACAAAATTTTCTGAAGATATTTGTTATATGATTGAATAAGTAAATTAATTTCTCAAAGAACTTTTTGATAGATATTTAATAGGTAATATAAATGCTAAATGAGAATCATTTGATTCTCCAATTAGAAACTCAAGAGAATGGAAAAGGAGTTAGATAATGTAAAGAGCACATTTCAATGACTAAGAAAATAATAATTTAAAAAATTGTTAGCAAAAGGTTATCATATTCTTATATTTGAAAATATACACACTGAAATCAAAATAAAAATATAGTATTTTACCAATACTCCAAAGAATGGAAATACTTAGGTACAAAATACTAAGATGTTTATAATAGATACATGAAAGAAATCAAAGACAAAGACCTAAATAAATAGAAAATCCTACTGGATTCATTGATCCAGGGCTCCACCTACTTAAGACACGAGTTCTTCTTAAATCAGTTAATAAATTTCACACAATCTCCATAAAATTATAACAGGGTTAATTTCTGTGGATAGGAATATGTTAAAATTTTCATGGATAATACTAAACTGTACAATAACTAAATAACTATAATAACTTGGGAGCATATTTTAAATGAATGATCTTGAAAAGGAAGTAGGAGGACTCACTCTATTAGAAATTTAGGTCTATTGTATGTCTACACACTAAAAGCACTGTAATATAGGCTCACATCTTTTATAGACATTGGCTTAAAATGAATCAAAGTCATAAATGTAATAATGTATGTAGCAATAAAACGTTTGGCATTCATTAAAGATTGCACACTTAAAAATCAAGAAGAATCATGTAGAAGCAAAAGTTTCACTTCACATGAGAAGTATTATCCATACATAGAAAACTTAATAACAAGCATCACCAAAACTGAAAACTTTGTTCTGCAAAGGACATTAAAATGATGAATGAAGCTATGGTGTGGAGAAAGTATTTGCAAATCGCATATTCATAAAGGAACCGGAATCTAGGCATTCAAAGATTTTTCAAAACCCAGCAAGGAAGACAAATGCAATTCAATTATAAAATAATAGACAAATGCATTAACAGAAATTTTACTGAAGAAGACAGAGACGGTGAATTAGCACATAAAGACGTTAGTCATCATTAACTATTAGAGAAATGAAAATTAAAATCATAATGAGATGTCACAAGAAACCTACCAGAATGTCTTTAATGAAAAAAAAATAGTACAATTAGTGATGAACTCTATCACCTGTGCATTGCCAGTAGGAACATGGTAAAGTCACTTTGTCAACTACTGTGCTGGTTTGACTGAGAATGGCCCCATTTGAGTGCTTAGTTATCAGGAAGGAGTACTATTTGAAAAGTATTAAGAGGTGTGGTTTTGTTGAGAGGTATACCACTGGGGGTTTCAAAACCTCAGGCTAGGTCCAGACTCTCTGTCTCTTTCTCCAACTTGTAGAAAAAATGTAAGCTCTCAGCAACTGCTTTAGCACCATGATGATCATGGACTAAACCTCTGAAAGTGCAAGCAAATCCCCAATTAAATGCTTCCTTTTATATGTTGTGTTGGTCACAGGGTCTCTTCACAGCAATTGAAAAGTAACTAAGACAACTAGTATGACAGATTTCTTTTTATGTTTATTGCATGACAGTCTTGTCACTCACATTTACTCTTGCATATTTTTGCCATACAAAGTGAAACTAATTTTCACTTTAAAAAGTTATAGGTATTTTTTGTTTGTTTTGTTTTAGTTTGCTTGTGATTCTGAGATAGAGTTTCCTTATGAAACCCAGGCTGGCCACTAAATAAACAATCCCCACTGTGCTAACATTGTAGGAGTAGGTTACCACTGAGGGGAGAAGTTTTAGCTTTACCTGCCTCACATCAGAAAAAGACCAGATGCCATTCAGTGAAGTAGTAAACCAACAAAGATTATTCAGGAATAAAAAGAAATGCAACAATTTGGATGGAATTTAAAGGAGTTATATTGAATGAAAAATCCAATTCCAGATTATATACTATATGATGGCCTCCATTTTGAGTGTAATAGAAAGAACATGGCTATGAAAGAACAGGAGAGCTCCTTGAACTGGTAGTGTTATTCCATACCTTGACTGCCTTGATGCCATTATCCTCATTATGATTTTGGACCACAGTTTTGAAAAATGTCACCATTGAACAAACCTTGGGAAAGAATTTACCATGTCATTGTACGCTATTTCTCTTTGCCATTTACAATTTTGTAATTAATTCAGAATTACCATTTGAATGAAAAGCATAGATCCACAATATGCCACCATTTGTGGCATTGGAATGCTTTTATGTGTGCTGGCCAGCTCTGTATAGGAAACTTCTAATTCATCACTCTGGAGTGATGAATTAAAAATAAGAGGTCAGGAATACATGAAAATCTGTATTCTTTTAGAACGTATGTTTATTTCTGTAAGTGGTAATGATAGAAAAAAACCTGTGATTCTCTTTCATTCATTTTATAAAATCAGTAATAAAAATAAGGGAAATTGAATAAAAATGCTTTATATGGTTCAAGCAACTATGTAGTATTTTTCTTTCAAAAGGTGAAGGAAAGTTTTGTTCATTATAGTAACAGTAATCATAGATATTTCTGTGACTTACAATACTTCACTGCACATATTTAGGTATAAATAAGAATTAGCTGTGCATAAGGTTTGTTAAACTATGTCATTGGTAAGTTAATACCATACACTTATGGGAAAAATTGAAAGCTTATCTTAGAAGCTAATGCTTTGAAAAGTCTAAAATTCTTTGCTAGTGGATTATTCAGAAACTAATCGTGACAGTTTGTGATCTGCCTGATATCTAAATGTCAGAGACTCAACTAACAACCCTTAGGTCTGAACTCATCAACAGCAAGCCATGTTGTTTTAAATGCTTCTTTATAAAGACTTTTAGTATCTTTCTCCAAATTGGAAAAGGAAGCCATGACATCATGAGCTGCAAATCAATTGCATGCTTGAATTTTAGTGGCAAGAGTTACTATTTCCTCACTTTGTCACTTCCTCTTGAATGCTGCTTGACACGCATTAAACTTTAAGCCTTTTGCCTTTCAGTTTCACCTTCCATTAAAATGTAGACATATGAACAGATGGCAAATGCCATCATTTTGGAAAATTGTCAACTTTTCATTCATTCTTACAGCTCTAAATTCAGGGGTCATTTTATTGAAATTTCTCAAAGGACTGGATCAGAGGTTATATTTGAACATATAAAGGAATGGCAGGTCAGTGCTTTTGAAATTCAGATTACTAATGTGACACATTATTTTACCGTCAACAACAAATGATGAAAATGCGTGTTTCAATGCAATTTGACATGACTAATTTCAGGTGAATGATGACCCTGCATTTATGTGTTTTATATAGTCACCTGAATTTTTTACATGACAGATAGAAAATATGAAATTAAGTGACAGTCCAACATAAGCAGGTGGTTTAAATAGTCCTCTTTACCTATATTAATGTAGCAATCATTTATCAATACCCACAGAAAACCTCTATTTCTGATAAAAGTAATTTCTGATTGTAAAAGTTTCATTAGAATCTAAGAGAATGAGCTTTGCCCAAGAAAGGTACATTTGTTCTTTCAGAAAGTTATTAGATACCTTTCTCAGTTACAACATTCATTTGCCTGTATTTCTTAAACTTCTAATATATGTTTTTGTGTTTTGATTCTTTTATGTGTAACTCTTTTGTGATTTTAAGGTATTTTATCATACTAACATGTCTGAGGCCATGGTTCAGCATAAGCTACAGTACAGTGTAAAGGTGATTCTTAGTACACAGCAGTGATTAGTGTTGGTGGAGTTATCTCCAATCCTGCCTGGACCCACAGCCACTCAGACCCAAATAAACACACAGACGCTTATGCTAATTAAAACTGTTTGGCCTAATGACTCAGGCTTCTTGGTATCCAGTTCTTATATCTTAAATTAACCCATTTCTACTAATCTATATGTCACAGTTCTGCTTTTGTTTCCACAGGAAACAAGAGGCTATGGATTTGTTCCAGATTAAGATATATCAGGTTTGACCAGCCAAGACCCCCTGAAAGGTCTCCAATGACATCATGGCCCAGATGATCCAACATCCAGAATGGTTTCAAGGCAACTGACTCAGACAATACAGCCTCACGGACTACTCCATAATCCTAAAATTTTCTTTATGTCCCCATAAGAATATAGTGCCCTCATCCAGCAGGAAGTAGTATGAGAAGCTACACCCAAATTCCCAAAATATTGTTTATAAATGTTTATTTTTATTTAAAGAGGGTTGATTATAAATACAGACCTCTTTCCAAAGAAAATGGCGGATAGGATATAGATATGATAGGATGAAAAGGTAGATTAATGAACCTACTTTTAAAGAGCAACAACTTGTTTACAAATGTTTTACATTGTTATGGATTTTAATTTATTGATACAAGTTTAAACTTAATTTTGTTATACTGTACATATATTTCTACTCTCATTGGAGGTATTATGTTTATGTCACACATTTCAATTTTAATGTATAGTTAAGAAATACAGAATAATAGTCTTCTATGATAATCAAACTTATAGTCATGTTAAGCTTTCTAGGTATACATAGATATAATTCATTTAGGTAGGTAATCTTCAAACACTCCAAAGACCTACAGAATATGGCATTTAAAATGTTTTAAAAATTTAGACTTTCTGGACAGTGAGACATGTCTGCTCCTTGCAGTACCAGGTTTACTTCAGAGAGGAGGATGGACATTGAAGACACTCTATGTGGAGTTTATCTTCTTCTTGGGAAAAAAAGCCATTTGGGCAAGAAACTGTTCTTGCCTGGACAGCTTGGAAAAAATGTATCAACTGGACATGCAGGACCCATAGGAAGGTGACCACTGAACTTTGCTTGGCAAAATGGTCTTTCAGTTTCCTGCTTCACAGAGAAAACTGCCAGACATTCTACAGGACACAGAAAAAGTTACTGAGAGACTCTAGGCCTGTGGGCTAAAGACAGATGCCCCAACTTTACAGAGGAACTTTGGATGACTGTCCAGGCTGCCAGCTGTCTCTGTCTACTCTCGCAAGATTCCTGAAAGTTGCTTGCATCTTTCTCCCATTTCGCAGGTAATATTATATCTTTCTCAGGTCTTTGATGTAGTTGAAGACTAGATAGTTATAATTTCCTTAGTTATGATAAAAGATAAGTTAGATATGAAACCTTAGGCTCACAAATATATGATAGATAGGATATCTTCTTTAATTTTGCCAAATACAAATAGACTACATATTATAAATAGACTAGATATTGTAACTGTAATTCTTACTTGATAATTGTTTTGTTATATATAATTTTACTATCTTATAGTTAAACCCTGCCTTTTTGATTAGACAGAAAAGGGGAGGTGCTGTGGGATGTTCTGTATGCTGTGAATGTATTGCTCTGACTGGTTGATAAATAAAACACTGATTGGCCAGTAGCCAGGCAGGAAGTATAGGTGGGACAAGGAGACAAGGAGAATTCTGGGAAGAGGAATGCTGACTCAGGAGACGCCAGCCTGCCATCCAGGGAACAGCATGTAACGGCACACAGGTAAAGCCACAGAAAACGTGGCAACGTACAGATTAATAGAAATGGACTGAGTTTAAGTGTAAGAGCTAGTCAGTATGTAGTAGGCCTGAGCTAATGGCCAAACAGTTTTAATTAATATAAGCTTCTGAGTGATTATTTTATAAGCAGCTGTGGTGTCCATGGGGCTGGGCAGGACCGGAGAAAACTTCAGCAACAGATTAGTGCTAATCACAATTTCAGAAGTAGAAGCTGAATTTTAATTAGAGGAAAATATTAGGTAGTTTTGAGACTTTGTCAAAGTCCAGAGTTGACTACTTTAAAAAGTTTTCATTATATAATTTCAAACACTGAAATTCAGAAAAGTCAATAAATGGGTTTAAACACACCTTCCTTCCTTATAATCAGCTTTGTAATGATATCCACTATCATTCACATAGAGTGTGATTCACAGTCCATGAAGGGCTAAACATGCTTAAACTGAGATTTTTTTAACTGTTAATGTGTTAAATGAATATTGTTTTGATGCATTATTATTAAGTAAACTACATATCCTTTATTCTAGGCTGAAAAATATGTATAACTATGCAATTGATTTCTTTAAGGATAATAACAAATACTTGTTACTAACTTTGCTCATTGCCCTGGGAGACTCAGGATTTTTGTAATTGACTGGTAATTGTCATTAACAAAAGGTTCTATAACAGAACCTTTATATTCCCTAATATGGCAAGATTATTGTTCTTTCTGTGTGTGCACAGGCACCACACACACACACACACACACACACACACACACACACACACACATCACTATAACCTAAACCATCTTTGCAGATGTGCATAAACCGGAGATGTCACTGCTCTGTCTGTCTGTGAAGGGTAATAACAAAATGTTACAGCCCATTTAGCAATAAACTATGCATCTTTTCTGCAAGACTTTGCTTACAATTTATTTGCAACATTTTACCTCCTCTATAAATTTTATTTCATAGTCTTTAGTAATTTCTGGAACAGAAGTAGATACCCAGATGGTATCTCTTTTCTCCATAAGCTTGAAATAATGTCTCAATATAAATTCCAATCCCATCTTTTTATGATTTAGATTCTAAATTTTAGTACATGGCAACACATGCAAATATTGAGACAATATGTACAGTTGAAAGTGACAGCAGGAAGCTTTAAGTATTAGAAAACACTATGTAGTTTCATAGAGTGAATAATAATTTCATTAAAAGGTACCTGATGACACAGGCATAAAGCCCACTGTCCTGTAGTAGTGTTGGTCTGAACCAAATGGAGTCTTCTTCTTTGCTCATTCTACTTCCATCAAAGGCAATGGGCTCTTCAAAATCTCCTGGACCAGAGCTTTTATACCACATTAAGCTGAGTCCAGCACTTTGGGCAAGGGAGTAGTTTGTTCTGATATAACCGTAAAAGAGTGCACACTTGATTCTAACAGGCTCTCCCACCAAAACTTGGTATTTCTTGATATCAACAGACCAATCAGTGCATCCATCAGCTGCAGTAATAAAGAGAGAAGGAAAGAGAAGAAAACCATTAGAGAAAAGAATTAGCAACACATTTTTCATTCATTCATTCACTTAAATGTTTACAGAGCATATGCATTGAATCAGATTTATTCTAGACACAGAGAATATAACACTGAGAATTGTCCGTTAAAAGTAGTTTACTCTGCTGGCAAACAGTGCATTGTTTACTTGCTCCTTCCAATGTTTAGTTTTAGTTTGTATCAGTAAGCTCATTACTTATTTATTGTTATTCAGTTATAAATATACCATTTCACATGCTCTGTAAAAATAATTCTGGGCCTTTAAAATATTTTCCTTTGTTCTGCAGCATTGAAGCTTTGTCAGTTGAGGGGGCTGGAGAGACGTTGCTGGTCTAGCATTACTTGGCAGGTTTTTGCAGCATGCATGGCTCTCCCAGCACCTGACTCCTGAAGTGAATGGTACCCAGTAGCTTGGCAAATTTATTTTAGCAATTCTTCAGGTGAGACACCTTTTGATGAATATTTCCCCCAAGAACTTTAGAAAGAATGTGTTAGTCAACCTTAGGGGCAGTTGTATCACCACCAAGCTCTACTAATGCAGAAACTCTGTGACTTCTAACATTCAGTTAAGCAAGGCAATAAATTTACAATACTGCTTACGTCTCTGCTCTGGGGATAGACAACTAATGGGATCCATTACTTGCAAGTTCAATTGTGTTGATTTGGACAATGAAAACCAATCTTTT
This sequence comes from Peromyscus californicus insignis, assembly GCF_007827085.1. Lineage (NCBI taxonomy): Eukaryota > Metazoa > Chordata > Mammalia > Rodentia > Cricetidae > Peromyscus > Peromyscus californicus. The sequence continues at coordinate 45,125,261 of NW_026294391.1, forward strand.
ATCAATTAAAACCCTCTTTTACTGTGAACTGAAGGTTTGTACAGCCACCCCCTTACCTCCCCTGCACACATCAGAGAAGAAACAACACAATATGCTGGTGTTTGGAGAGGGGACCAGGTGTGGGTATTTGGAATTACATGAGGTCAGAAGGCAGTGGCTCCTTCAGATAGGATTAGTGCCCTTAGATGTAGAGACATGAAAGCTTGTTTTTTCTTCCACTGGGGCTCACAAAGAGATCATTGTGTAAGTGCACAGAATGAAGGTAGCCACTTATAAAAAAGCCATCACTAAAACTGAATTTCTTGGTACCTTGATATTGGGCTTCCCAGCCACCAGCACTGGGAGAAATAAGCTATCATTTCATAAGCCACTCCATTTTTATATTCTGTTATGGTAGCCCAGGCAGAGCAATATATTTTTCTTTGATACTAGTGTATCCCTTTAGTATTAGAATCCCTTGTTACATTTCATAATTCTCTATAACTTGATCATTTATGATAGAAATTTTGTGCAAATTACAGTGCAGTTTCTTTCCCTGATTAGACCCATGCTGATAACTTCAGAAATGAATATGTCATAGTTAAGACATATGGAAAAAAATACAATTCAGTTAAGCTCTGGTAGCAGTTTCACAGCCAGAGACAGGGGTAAGCAGTTACTGCTCTGACTTCTGTGAATATTGAGGAAAGTATAAAGAAGAAACTGTGGCAGAAAATCAAGAAGCTAAGGGTTAAGGTTTTGCTTTATGTATTTCCCAAAGGGACCACTTCCCAAAGAAAATTTTAGGACCATTGTTTTTCAGACAAATCGTTATTGTGTAGCAAGAATGACTTGGAACTTGCAATATGTCTAAGCTGCTATCTACTTGTGTCAACTGCTGAATCCTAGGATAACAGGCATATTCCCCGATATCCGGTGACAGCATCTTTTAATATCCCTTCCCTGATACACATACAAAATATCAGATTCCAACATAGCTGATAAACTATCCATATACCTGAAACATCAGTAACTTTTGAGAAGAAATATGACAAATTATCAGTTACATTAAGGTCCATTCAAAATATTTGAACAAATATTTAAGTAAATAACAAAACTGTTTTCTCTTTCAATATTTCTAATATTTTACATTATATTTAGAAATTCTTCCTTTCTTATCCCATGTATCCACTTTTCCCATTAACTAGAAGAAAATAAATTAGGGGCATGATGACATTTCAGTCCAAAATACAGCAGTATCTCCTTAAAAGACATTTTGATTATGCATCAAATATTTTTTAGCATTGTGCAGTAAAGACATCTCAAATCTTACAAGGATATGTGACCACATAAAATTTTACTCTTATTGACTAAAATTACTATTGATTCATTCAGTTCCTTCAGGTTTTCCTTATTTCAGTGCATAAGTTCTGTTTACTTGGAAAAATTACTGTAAAAAAGCGTATTTCTAGATACTTCTGATTATGTAAGTTACCAGGTAAATTTAAAATTTTTGTCTTTTTTAAATAAATAAAAATACAAAACAAAAAGTTATTATCAAGTAGTTGTGGAGAACAGAATGCAATCTGTATTTCATTCTTCCAGAATAAAATATCCTTCTATAAAGCCTCGCTTAAAAAGTTTAACTTTCTGTGGGAAGATTCCATGAGAACAGCCTCTTTCCATATTCCTCTGCAGTACATATTTGTTTACAACCAATGGAAGTTTTTGAAGCTAGAAAACTATGTTGGAAAATAAAAGAAGGAAGCAGTATCCTTATTTCTTTCTTCTGAGACCCTTAAATTTGAGGGAACTTAGATGAAGACAGTGATGGAATTGGGACTCAGAACTAATTGCTTTCCAGAGAGTTCATACTGAAGTATCATTTCACGAACAAAAGCTATATACACTGGAAAATGTCAATATATTCAAATGAGATTGGAAAAAGTATTTTAATTAAGTCACTATTCCTACATATGTAAGAGCTCAAAATATTTCCATGGTAACAAGCTTAAAGGTTGAATTCTAAAAAAAAATCTAATCATAGAACTCACACATATTGCATCCTAATATGAATATGTAAGTGTCAGGTGTGGTGGAACATGCCTATAATCCACAGACACAAGAGGTGAAGAATAGAGAATCAGGGGATCAAGGACATCCTGCGCTATACAATGAGTTTATGGTCAGCCTGCATTACCTAGCTGGACCCCATACATAAAAAAAGCAAACTGAAAAAAAAAAGAAAAAACTTTTAGACAGGTCATATAACTCAGTGGTAAGGTGTGTGATGGGCATGCATATGGAACTGTGTTTAAACTAAATTCAATGCCAGTGTTAAAAATAATAAAAAAAAGAGACAAATGATTTTGTCAGAATGCCCAAGGTGCCTTCTCTTTTACTGAGCTGATGAATCCCGTCTCCAACTTGTTTACGACTGCTGAGCACTCACAACTCAGTTGTTTCCTCTGTGAAATTACATTTATTTGACAAAAAACACCTTTCTGGAAATTTTGTACCCTTTTGCGTATGGCCCACTTTCAAAAAACATGGATGTACAAAAGACGTACCTTTTACCCCAAGAGCATAATTGTGTAGTGAAGGCCTTAAGGTATTGCCAATCCAAGAACTAACACGACTCCTGCTCCTTACTCAGTTCCCAACTTCCTTGTCCTGATCTGCTCTTATTCTTGTGGGTTTTCCCAGAAGATCATTTCCAGTATCAATCACATGCATGCAAAATCCTGTCTTGGGCTAAGTTCTATGAAGGTGGTCTAACATATTATATACTCATGTATTGAGAACTTAGTTCATTTGAGTTCACAGCCCTGTTGATGATATACATAACTTAATACGCTAATATGGGACTGCAGTAATGAGAAATTCACAGAGATGGTTCTGGCAATATTTCATGAAAAGGAGATGTTGGAGATATATATGGAAATTAAGCAAGTTGATCACACTAAGAACAGGCAGACAAATACAGATACAGACATAAAAAAAAAACAATGTCACACGTGTAAGATATTGCACATTTTACAAGAACAACTAATGAATTTGTGTTGTCTCTGAAATTTAAGGCCAAAAAAATAACAATATATAAAGTGAAAGAGGTAAACAAAGGAATGTTCTATTGTTTGCTTTAATAGATCTTAAAAGTGTTTAGATTCCTTACAAGAGCAATGGTGTGACTTGAAGTGTTTCAGAGAGTGATAGAGGCAGTTTGTTTCCCCTTAATGTACTATATAGAATTTTGGGTCAAAGTATAAATTAGAAGATGGCTTTACCCAGAGAAATAGTATATTGAAGGTCTGATTTCAGCAGACATAGTAAAGATGTAATGTTTGTTAAAGATTTGTAAGCTAGTATTTGAACATGCATATTCGACTTATAAGTTGTAACAGGCTTCCCCAATGAGAAGCAAATAATTCACAATAATGAGATTAATTCAACAATATACCATTGAATATACAAAAGAGAAGCCATCATTGAGAACAACGACATCGAGATTACGTAAACCTAAACCATGCTTCAAATCAGTCTTTAGGGTTTCCAGTTTCTCATAGTTAAGAGCCACTTTGTTTTGAGATCACTACAAATGTGGAAGTATTTTGGATCCAGAGAAAGTAGAAATAGACTTTAAAAAATAGAGATAACTAATCCAGAATGTCATACATTATATTTTGATCATATTCATCCCCTTCCCTTATATCTACTGCCCATTCTGTATGATACAACTTTGTATCCTCCAAATTGAAAAAAAATACATTGAGTACCATTAGTTCTGCCTATATACACTCAGGTACGTGGCCATCAACTAGAGCATATTAGAGCTATCAGGAGCCACTTCCTTTAAAAATGCTAATTCTCCTTCTCCTGGTAGCTATCAATTACCAACATATCCTCAGGAAGGGGTGGGGCTTTGTGGCTACCTCTCACTTTCAGGCTGGGATTTTATCTTTTTAACTCTTCTTGAGCAAGAACATCCAAACTAAGGGGAACTGAATGGATATTGGAATAACAATCCAGTATTGGTATTCCCTACACTGTATATAAATAATAAAACTCTGCTCTCTCTGTCTAGCTCTCTCGCTGTCTCTCTCTGTCTCTGTCTCTGTCTGTCTCTGTCTGTCTCTCTGTCTCTCTGTCTCTCTCTCTCTCTCTCTCTCTCTCGTGTGTGTGTGTGTGTGTGTGTGTGTGTGTGTGTGTGTGTGTGTGTGTGTGTTGTGTGTGTGTGTAGGTGCATGCACTCCTGTGTGTGCCTGCTAGGGATTAAATCCACATCTGTATCTATGTGCATTCTAAATATAAACTCTTCCACTGAGATGTATCCCTATTTCTTAAGTATTTTTCTGATAACCTGATATATTTGTATACCTTTAGTTTTACATAAACACCTTGTCCAGAATAAAATAAGTCTAGATTAGCAATTATGTTTCTAAAAGTAAAAGTTGAAAAAATAAGTATCTGGGATAAAAAGGCATGTCAAAAATGTTGACTCTTGTTTCTCTCTAGTAATCAAGTCACCTACCCTACAACTTTAAACACCCTCACACATATGCATTTGACTCTAACTTGCTTTTTGGTAATCACCCTATAAATTCCCCATAATACCTCTTGAACTCAAATCTAAAATAACCATCCTCTCTAACCAGGCATCTTCTCCTGAGAAAGTAAAAGGAAATACAGAGCTGTACATGTAGGTAGTGCTTTTCTATCTTCTTGCTCCAGGTAAATCGATTCTAGTCTTAGATTTTTTTTTTCATGTGTCACTTCTTTCAGGCTTTGGAATTTATATGATCAATATGTTCTATCGAGACTTGAAGAAAAATAATTATGGATACCAGTCATACTTAAATGTGTTAATGGAAAATTTATGCTTAACTTGTTTATCCATCATGTTATGTCATTCACTAATCTGCTCCCACTGTAGTCCAGGGAATGTTATAGATGCTAGTGGTATTGTGGTGAAAATAATAAAGTCTCAATTCTTAGAGAAGTCAGATAATAACTATAGAAATATATTGTATCAAGAAGAAAAAAGAAGTCCCATCCCCAGCTCTGCAGCAGAACACCTCTAGCAGCTTTCCCTGGCCCTCTCTTCCTGGAGATCCCACAAATCTTCCGCCCTCTCCCAATTCATTGTTTTGTCCTAGCCTCCAACACCAGAAGGCACCCCATGACAATTCAAGAGCTGCTCCTGCAACAAGTGGGCTGACAGTGAATCCACGTATCACTGGAGGAGCAGAATGCATTCTGCTCCCCAGACTCAACCACAGTCTCATCTCCAGCTCTGTAGCAGAAAACATAGGGTGGTCTCCCTTTCCTCTCTGAACACATTCTCAAGGATCATAAACATCTTCTTCTCCAACCTTCCTTCCCCAAACTCATCTCAGTATCCCAGCTTCTAACACCAGCAGGCTTCCCCTGTGAATACACCAACTGAGCAAGTCAAGGAAACAGGTAAGCTAACTGAAGATTTTCACCACGCTCTCCTCTCCTCCCAACCAAATCCCCCAATCTTTCCCCTAGCTCTGCAGTGAAATACCTGTGGCAGTCTTCTCAGCCCTCCTGGTGCCATTCTTGTGGAGCCCATAAACCTTCTCCTCATAAATCCCCTCTATTCACATGCTGCTTGATCCCAGCACACAGATCTACCAGGGAGTTCCTGTTAAGCCACATACCACTCCTGCAAGGGAAGCAGGTAGGCTGAGTGTAGGCATTCCCCTCACATTCTGTTCCTCTAGATCCAAACTCCCAGTCTTATTTCCAGAGCTATAGCAGATCCTCTAGGGTGACCAGTCTTCCTGTCTCCCCTCATTCCAAGGAAATGAAATAAATAGATTCTGGTTGAACACTCTGTTCTTCTTCCTTACACGAACCCACTCAAACCCGTAGCCTATCCTCAGTGTCAGCTCTCAATGCCCAGAGACACATTTTATCTGGAACCCCCAGTGGCCACAAGTGTCAAGACCAAAGAAAATTTCCCACCAGGCAACATACAGACACCATACCCTCTGAAAACCCTGAGAGGAAACAGAAACCAAGAAACAAAACACCTACCCAACAAAGACAAATGCAGACATCAGCACCTATACCTATAATCATTTCAATTCCAGATACCTAGACACCAACACAACAACAGTCAGGGCAATATGGCTCCACTAGAGCCCAACTCTCCTGCCACAGCAGGTCCTGAATATTCTAACACAGCCAAAGCACAAGTAAAAGACCTTAAAACCTCCTGTATGAACATGATAACATTCCTTAATGAGTCAATTAATAAATTCCTAATTGCCATAACATGTATGTAGAGGACATGGTGCAGGCTCATGAAGGCCCCATGATTGCTGGCTCAGTCTCTGTGAGCCCATGTGAGCCCTGCTTAGTTGATTCAGTGGGCCATGTCCTCCTGGTGTCCTCCATCCCCTCTGACTCCTACAATCTTTCTCCTTCCTCTTCTGTACAGTTCCTGAATCTCTGAGGTGAGGGATCCAATGGAGACTTCCAATTTAGACTTTCTCCACATGGCTGTGGGTCTCTGTACCAACTCCCACCTGCTGCAGGAGGAAGCTTCTCTAATGATGATTGGACAAGACACTGATCTATGAATGCAGCATTATGTCATTAGGAATCATTTCTTTGAATTTTTGGGCAGGAATGTTTGGTTTTAGGTCTGTAGGCTATCCAGTCTCCTATTTCTACCCACCCAGGCAGTGCAGGGCATGGGTTTCCTCTTATAGCATGGGCCTCAAGTTAAGTCAAACATTGATTGTCCACTCCCACAAGTTCTGTGCCATTGCCTCAACAGCACATCTTACAGAAAGGACAGATTGTAGGTGGAGGATTTTGAGGCTGGGTTGATGTCTAGGTTTCTCTTTCTGTATTCTGCAGAGTGTCTTCCCATGCCAAAGAGACCAGAACATAGGGGTAAAAGGCTCTGTGGAGGCATTAGCCTGACCTCTCATGCTCAATGAAGAAATCGAATAAATTTGTGGGTGGACTGGGAACAGGTGAAGATGGGAGGGGAAAGGATCAGGTGTGGGGCAGTAAAGGGATGGAGGGAGAGGGTACAGGGAGAGACAGTTAGAATTGGGGAGCATTGAGTGGGTGGAAACTTAGTACAATGAAAACATTTTGGAATCTATGAGGGAGATCTTAGTGGAGACTCCTAGTAATTGAGGATACAGAGTCTAAACTGCCCATCTTTTTGTAGCCAAGCAAAGTTTCTAGTTGTGGGACTGGCTTGCACTTGGTGACATTTGCCTTAGGTGGTCCCAGGGTGATCTTTAAACAACCCAGGCTGATGCTAGGATAGAAGGTCACTCTTGGAAAACTGACAGCTAGGGCAATCTCCACATAGCTCTACCGGACTTTCAGAGAAGTGTTTATACCAGTACTCCTCAAATTACACTATAGAATAGAAACCAAAAGAACATTGTCCAATTTGTTTATGAGGCCACAGTTCCCTTGATATATAACTTACAGAAAGACCATGAACAAAGAAAGAGATTTACAGACCAAATTCCCTTATGAACACGAATGTAAAAATATTCAATAAAATACTTGCAAACTTAGTCTAAGAACACAGCGAAAAGATCATGCACTATGATCAAGTAGGTTTCATAGCAGAGATGCAGGGGTGGTTCAATATACAAAAATTAATATATATATATATATATATATATATATATATATATATAATCTACCATATAAACAAATTGAAAGAAAAAAGCATACAATCATCTCATTAGAAGCAGAAAAGGCTTTTGATAAACTCAAATATCTCTTCATGATAAAAGTCCTAGAGAGATTAGGGATACAAGAGACATACCTAAACATAAGAAAGGCAATTTACAGCAGGCCTATGGCTAACATCAAATTAAATGGAGAAAAACTCAAAGCAATTCCACTAAAATCAGGAACAAGATACGGTTGCCCACTCTCTCGATACCTATTCAGTATAATACTTGAAGTCTTAGCTAGAACAATAAGATAACTGAAGGAGATCAAGGGGATACAAATTGGAAATGAAGATATCAAAGTATCTTTATGTGCAGATGATATGATAGAATACATAAGTGACCCTAAAAATTCCACCAGGGAACTCCTACAACTGATAAACACTTTTAGCAAAGCAGCTTGATACAAGATCAACTCACTAAAATCAGAAACTCCCCCCTACACACACACACACACACACACACACACACGCACACGCACACGCACACGCACACGCACACGCACACACACACACACAAATGACAAATGGACTCAGAAAGAAATTAGGGGAACAACACCTTTCACAATATCCTCAAATAGCATAAAATATCTTGGGGAAACTCTAGCCTAGCAAATGAAAGACTTGTATGATAAAAACCTCAAGTCTTTGAAGAAAGCGATTGAAGAATATATCAGAAGTCAGAAAGATTTTCCTATGTTCATGATAGGATTAACATAGTATAAATGCTCATCCTACCAAAGGCAATCTACAGATTCACTGCAATCCCCATCAAAATTCTGTCGTAATTCTTCACAGATATTGAAAGGACAATTCTCAATTTCATGAAAAAAAAAACCCTCTAGGATAGCTAGATCAATCCTGAGCAATAAAAGAATTCCTGAATGTCTCACCATTCCCAGTTTCAAGTTTTACTACAGAGCTATAGTAACTGCATATAGTAAACTGCATGGTAGTGGCATAGAAACAGACACGTTGGTCAATGGAATAGAACTGAAGACCCAGATATAAATCCAAACACATAGGGGCACCTGATAAAGAAATTGGAAATAGATACCATAAAAAGATAGCATCTTTATCAAATGGTGCTGGTCAAACTGGATATATGCTGATAGAAGAAGGCAAATCATCTCATACTTCTCATTCAGCAGAATACTCAAGTCCAAGTGAACAAAAGACCTCAACATAAAACCAGATTCACTGGACCTGATAGAAGAGAAATTGGGGAAGTCTTGAACTCATTGGCACAGGAGAAGACTTCCTGAACAGAACACTGATAGAACAGGCACTATGATCAACCATTAATAAACAGAACCTCATGAAACTGAAAACATTCTGCAAGGCAAAGGACACTGCAATTTGAACAAAGTGGAAGTCCACAAAATGGGAAAAGATTTTACCAATTCCATATCCAATTGAAAATTAATATCCAAAATATATAAAGAACTCAAGATTCTAGATATCAAAACACAAATATTCCAGTTTAAAAATGGAGTACATCTGGGCAGTGGTGGCACATGCCTTTAGTTCCAACACTTGATAGACAAGGAGGCAGAGGCAGGCAAATCTCTGTGAGTTCAAGGCCAATCTGGTCTACAAAGTAAGTTCCAGGACAGCCAGGCTGTTACACAGAGAAACCCTCTCTCAAAAAACAAAAAACAAAAAAGAAAAATGGAGTACAGATCTGAATGGAGAATTCTCAATAGTGGAAGCTTAAATGGCTGAAAAACAATTAAGGAAATGTTCAACATCTTTAGCCATTATGGAAAGACAAATCAAAACTATTTTAAGACTCCATCTTAAACCTGTCAGAAGGCTAAGATCAATAACACAAGTGATAGCTCATGTTGGTGAGGATGTGGAAGAAGGAAAACCCTCTTCCACTGCTGGTGGGATTGAAAACTTGTAGAGCCACAATGGAAATCAATATGGTGAATACTCAGAAAGTTGGGAATTGATCTACACCAAGATCCAGCTATACCACTCCCAGGCATATACCCAAAGGATGTGTCATGCTACTACAATGAAGCTTGTCCAAACATGTTCATTGCTGCTGTATTAATAATAGCTAGAAACTGGAAACACCATAGATAACCCTCAACAGAAGAATGGATAAAGAGAATGTGGTACAATTACACAATTGAATATAACTTAGCTGTTAAAAAAATGAAATCAAATAGTTTGCAGGAAAAAGGATGGAAACAGAAAAAAAATCATTCTGGGTGATGTAATTGAGACTCAAAAAGATAAATATGGTGTATATTCATTTATATGTGAATATTAGCCAATAAATAAATGGTAACCAAGCTATACTCCAGATACCCAGAGAGGCTAGGTAAAGAAAAAGGGACTTAGGATGACACATGTGTATCCCTGAGAGGCAGCAATAGAACAGAGTGTTTGAGTAGACTGGGGATGAGTGGGGACTGAAGAGCAGGATCAGGTGGGGAAGGGAAGGAAAGATGGGGTTAAGGCAAGGAATGTAAGGATAGACAGCTGGAATTGAGGGAGTTTGAGGGAGGATGAGAAAAATCCAGTGCAGTGGAAACTTTCTAAAATATTTCCAGGTGATCCTAATGAGGTCTTCTAATAATTGGGCATATAGACTCCCAACTGGCCATCACTTGTCACCAAATAAGCTTCCAGTACTGGGAACGGGTTGCATTCAACTGAATTTGCTGACCAACCGGGTCCTGTGGAAATCCCAAAACAACCAGGTTGTTGCTAAGACACTGGGTTGCTCTTTGAAAATTCAATCAGTCCTCATTGCCAAGGACAAGATTCAAATAAGTCATTGAACATGGAGATGTCAACGACTTTGTTCTAGTGTCTTTGGTGCAGGAAGGTACGCTTTAGGCTACTGAAAGAAAACCGTTAACACCAAATCAATCACAAATCCTTTGACCTAGAATCTGTCCTGCTTGCAAAAAAAAAAAAAAATGCTAGAGCAATAGTGGCACAGAACTTGTGGAAGTAGCCAACCAATGTCTGATTTGACTTAAGGCCCACTCCGCGAGATGGAACCCATACCTGACAGTGCTTGGGTGACCAAGAACCAGAGATTAGTTAACCCAAAGTCCTTTGATAAAACCAAACACTACTTGACTAAAAAAATATCAATAAAATGACTTCTAAGGACATTCTGCTATACTCATAGATCAGTGCATTATTCAACCACCATCAGAGATGCTTCCTTATGCAGCAGATGGGAACAGATGCAGAGACCCACAGTGAGATATTAGAGAGAGAGAGAGAGAGAGAGAGAGAGAGAGAGAGAGAGAGAGAGAGAGAGAGAGAGAGAGAGAATTTGGAAGACTCAGACATAAATGGTAGGTCTCCATCAAATCCCTCCTCTCAGAGTCTGGGAACCTTTTGGAAGAGGAGGTAGAATGTAAGAGCCAGATGTGATGGAGGACACCAGAAGAACATGGCCCTCTAAATCAAATAAGCAAGGCTCATATAATTTCACAGAGACTAAAACAACAAGCACAAGCCCTGCATTGGTTTGTACCAAGTTCTCTGCATACATGTTACAGTCTTCAGCTTAGTATTTTTAGGGGTCTCCTGAGTGTGAGAACAAGTCGGTCTCTGATTCTTGAGCCTACTCTTGGAACTCTTTTCCTTCTGTTGGGTTGCCTTGTCCAGCCTTAATGTAATGGCTTTTTGTTTCATCTTACTATATTTTATTTTGTTATGTTTTTTGTTATCTCTTAGAATCCTGTTCTTTTCTAAGGAGAGACAGAAATGTAGTGGATCTGAATGGGAGAGGAGGTGGGGTGGACTTGGTAGGAGTAGAGGGAGAAGAAACTATAATCAGGATACATCTTATGAGAAAATAATCTATTCTCAATACAAGGAAAAAATGAAAAAAACAAAGTAAAAATTTTGTAGAGTTTGGGGACATGGCTTAGTGGGTAAAATTCTAATCACAGAAGCATGGGAACCTGAGTTTGGATCCTTGAAACTCACAGGAAATCTAGGCAAGTATGATAGCTACTTGTATTCCTAGTACTTGGAAGATAGAAATGAAGAACTCTAAGACAAGCAGGAAAGACATATAGCAGAAATATATAAGCTCTGGATTCAACAAGAGTCTCTGCCTTGATACATATAGTGAAGAGCAATAGAGGAAGACACCCAACCTTAACTTTGGGACTCCACATACATGCACAGACATATGTATGCACATTCACACAAACACATGCAAATATGCATACACATGCACACTACACAAAAACACAAAATAAAATAAAATAAATAAGAAGAAAGAATGAAGCAGGGAAAGGGTCTGAGAGCCTAGATGTTCTCTGTGATATTAGAAAATGTGTCTCTGAGAATGTAGCCTCTGAGAGGATCACACGCTGGTCAATCACAGGGGACAATAGAATTTGAAACATACCCTATGGGATAAAAGTTCTCTCACTGTACTTAAGAGCAGGGAGGTTGGAGTATTTGTAGGCAGGAAACAAAAAAGAGGGAGACTTTAAACTCCAAAGCTTTTTCTCAACAAAAACAAAAACCAACACACACACACACACACACTCAAAACCCAACAACAACAACAAAAACCAGATAGTCATATTACTTCTCAAGGTTGAGGAAAATCTAGAAACCTCAACTTATAGCACCTCTAATCATCACTTATCCTGATGATAAGGAAATCACCTTGCCTTGGGATTTTGTTAGTTCATGTGCTTTTTCCTTGAGCCAAGAAGAAATCAGTGATGACAGCCATCAGAGCCACAGAATAAAGACTCAGAGTAAGTGCTTCTCAGATAATGGTTAGAAAAATAGCAAGAAACTGAGGTTGGTCTGTGTGCTGTCTGTGACTCACTTGTACTCTCTAGACTAAAGAGCCAGACTAGGAGTTCTTCAATCATCCTGGGCCAACCTCAACAATTATTGAAGCTTACCAAACACTTTTACTTCTAAAATGCTCTGATTGTGCTTTTTAAAATCATATATCTGATTTTGGCCTTCTTTTTTTCTTTTTTAAGGTTGCATTCTTTGAGCCATTCATCGGTAATATGGAGGAATTTCTCCTTCTATGTAAGATTATTATTCTCTCCTTGTTCTATGCTAATTCAGCTGGAGAGCCATCTTCTTTGAGCCTTTATTTTTCTGTTCTCAGCATTTAAAAGGAAACAACGAAGTGCCCAAAACAATGACTATAATAAAGTTGATGTTCTTTTTTCCATTATTTCAGTTAATCTGAGCCCCAAAAAAGAAAAAAAAAACACCTCATTATTTGGGCAAATACAAGCAGATGTAGATTGTACTGCAAACAATTGGTCTATTGCCTTTTTTATTGTTGAGAATACATAAAGATTTGATAAAAAATTATGGACTATTTTGTTGTATATGTTCCATATATTAAAAATAAAGCAGGGGCTGGGGAAATGGATAAAAGTGTTTGGCAGGAAAGAAGGAGGACTGGAATTTAGACCCCCAGCACCTTCATGCTTAGTGAGTATGGCAACCTGACTGTAGTTCCAGCATTTGCAAAGCAAAGACAAGGAAGAGCAGAGAGCTCTGGGTTCACCTGACTGCCAATGTCTGCCTTGGGCTCTGACATGAGCCAGCATACACATGAGTAAGTGAACTCCACCATAAACATATGTGCCTGTACATATGCAAATATGCAAATATACATGAATACTACAAATATGGACACATGCCAAAATTACTAATATTATTTTAGTGTTATATTTTAATTTTTCTGAGTTTTAAATTTATTTATTTATTTGTTTGTTTGGAGAGGGCATGCACATCATGTCCTCTTATTTGGATAGGGCATACATATCATTCCACAGCATGCATTTGGAAATTAGAAGACAAGTTTCCACCTTCTAGGAATTGGTTCTCTTTTTCCACCATGTGGGTACTAAGGATTAAACTCATATCATCAAAGTTGATGGCAAGTGCTTTAAAAGTGAATCATATCATCATCCTATTTTTTATTCATTCAATTATATATTGGTGATTCTTTATTGAATCTATACCTAAGTAAAATCCTGAATAATTATTTGCTTCTTTGTATTCATTTATCAAGAATTAGAAATTGACCGTCTTTGTTATCATTGTATCTGAAGCTTGTTTCACTCTAATAAATAACTGGAATTACCTACATATCCATATGTGTTTGTAATACTATTGTTGGGATATACATGGTAATTAATAAGTGTTTTCAATAAATGAGTGGTTACTTAAGTAAATGTTCACTTGCATTGGTACTAACATCCAATATCTTAGGTGTTAGCACATTCACAAATGACTCTTTTCCTAGATATTTTATGTTTGTTAATTTGGAAAAAGTAACACATTAATTATTTTAATTATAATGCTACAAGCTATAACTTTGAATCAGAACAATTTGATTATACAGGTCAGAATACACTTCAAATCTCAATAAGTCCTTCATGATCTATCAAACAACACATTGTTTTGAGTTCCTTAAGCATGCTGTTTATTCGTGTCTATCTCTACAAAACTCCTCTATTTAGATGACAAAACAGGTACAGATATACACATAGGTGTGAAAGTGTTGTTAGTCTTGAGTATTTTGTACCCCTGGGACACTTGTTGGATACTGGGTTCAATAACAACATGATGAGCAACAGACAAAATAAACACTGATCAAATTTAATCCTTTCCCCAATTTAGAGGCTCCTGACAGGGAAAGGCCTGTTGGATGGCAGGATATTTGCCCTGTAAATTGGTCCTTTATAGAGAATAACAGGGCTCAAGGCACAGATTTATTTTGATTTCATTGTTGCTTTAGAGCAAACAGCAGAACTGAATTATATTTTTAAAGATTGCAAGTAATAAAAAGGTCTTTAAATTTTATAAAATTCCCAAGCAGACTATTGTTTTCATCAATGAACATATAAAATAATCATGCATTACAGTTACAATCATATTTGTTGTAACTCCACATATAGTATCGACCATTTACTCCCTGCAGCTTGTTGTTCTCTAACAATTACTCCAGCTAGTGCTATTTGGGGGAGCAACCATCTTTTACAAAGGAGAGTCCTATGCATACCTACGTTCAATAAAAACATAAGTGGAGGCATTTAAGTAGTAGAGCCAGCAATGTTGGAGAAATAGGATAAAATGTTTATTCTATCCTCTCACTCAATAACTGCCTCCCATTTTTTAAATAAATTATCAGGGAATGCAATCTGGCTTGAAAGACTAAAAATGATTTAAGAAAGAGATGGGCTTTAAAGTGTATCTGAACTCCCAGTGTAATACTTCAGAAGAGGAATTTCCGAGTCCACATAATAGTCTAGATATGTAGGCAAGAGAAGTGTAAAGTTCAGAAATGGGACCTGATAACTTGAATTTCTAAATGTCTCCAGGAGATGCTTGAGTTTCATGGGTGATACTTTATGGACCACTGCTCTAAAGAATGTCTGCAAAAGGAGTAGTTTTATCTGCTCAGCAGTTTATAAGGATCACTACAGTTGTACTATCAAGGACAAATTGGAATTGGACAGCTTGGGGCAAAAAGGTCATTTAAAGTTTTTTTCTTCTTTTTTTAATAAGAGAAGTTAAGAAAAACAAGGAAAGGGAAATTGTAGAGGCTTAATGTCCAGGATGCAGATATGGATGCAGTTACGAGGAAGGAGGAATTAAAAATAACTAAGGATTCAAAACAGAATTTCTGAGATGTGACATCACTAACGAAAATGAACATAAGCTCTTATCAAGGAGCAGATGATTAGTGAGGCTGGCACAAAAGTCTCACTTATTAGCTTGTACAGCATTTTCTCTTTTTATACCAAGTGTATTTTTTGAATAGCAAAATGTTATGTCTTGAGATCTTTGGTCTGTGCAGCAAATGAACAGAATATTGCATATTCTGCTCACATCATGAACTCTGCTAAGCATTCAAGACACTTACACTAAAGAAAAATTCAAAAGAAATAGGAATAAAGTTTGTTTTGTATTTTAATATACATATGTTTTCATGTTGATAATATCAAGCAGTTATTGAAAAGATTAGACAAAATTTGTAAATAGTTTTTCAAATAATTTTTCAATAATTAAAAAAAGAGGTATATCCATTTATAACTGATGCTGTTTACTTTTATTATAGTAGAAATGGTTGCAGGAAAACATAATATGATTTAAATGTATATTTAACATATTAATATTAGGAATTAATCTCTATTAAATATGCACATGTATATCTATTATGATGTAAACATGCTGTGTTGTTCGAATTTTAGAAGGTCCTTTATTAAAAACCCATAGCCAGATACCAGGGTGAAAGCAGAGAAGCAGAACAGCCATCCATTAGTTCTTACCTCTACAAAATCCTCAGTCTAAAGAGAATGAGTGAGTTCCTGTTTCCTCAAGCCTTATATACCTTTCTCTGCCCAGTCATCACTTCCTGGGATTAAAGGAATGTGTGCTTCCCAGTACTGGGTTAAAGCTGTGTGCCACCACTGCCTGACCTGTATGTCTAATCTAGTGGCTGGCTCTGTCCTCATATCTTCAGCCAAGTTTATTAGGGTACACAACATATTACTACAGTACTGGCAAGTTTATTAGGGTATACAACATATTACTACAATACTGGCAAGTTTATTAGGGTGCACAACATATTACTACAATACTGGCAAGTTTATTAGGGTATACAACATATTACTACAATACTGATTTATGAAATTTTGTTCAGGATATTACAAAAAATATCTGTAAACCTCCTCTAAGGTCTTGATTTACCAGGGATAAAAAAACAATAGTTTATTTTGTGTACTTCATTTACAAACCATTTTCTTAGACATTGTTGGACTTAAGAAGAAAACCAGGTATGTTCAGAAAAAAATGTTAATTTTTTGTATGTTTTCATCTGTTTTTCTTGAGATTAACTGAAGTATATAGATTTCATAAATAAAATTTTATTTGCTTAAAGTATGCTTACAATATGTGGTGTTCTGGGATGCATATGCATTCTAAATTATTTAATTCCAGTACAGAGCAGTGATAGGAACATCTCTTGGTTTTGGTGACATTCTTCCAGATTTGCTTTAAACAATCATGGAAAGCCAGAATCTGTGTAGCTAGCAGAAAATTACATGGATTCAGGCTTTGTGGATTTTGATTTGTTTTTCCCTATCTTCAATCCTTTAGCTGGGTGTGGTGATTTTTTATTTGTGCATTAATAAATAAATAAAGCTTGCCTGGAGATCAGGGGGAAAAGGCCAGCCATTTTAAGTAAACAAAGAAGTCAGGCAGCACACGACTTTAATCCCTTAGCAGGCAAGATCTCTGTGTGTTCAAGGCCACACTAGGGAACAGAGCCAAGCGTGGTGACACACGCCTTTAATCCCAGTACCTGGAGGTCTGTACAGACAGACAGACAGTGACAGAGCTGTGTGAGAAGAAGTGAGGTAGCTGGGCTAAGAGCCTATGAGAGGGCAGAAAAAACACAGCATATAAGCCTGGGTAGACAGAAAGTCGTGCTCCTTGGAAGCTGAGGAGTTGGTGAGGTGCGGCTTTCTGTATTTCCCTGATCTCTCTAAGGCTTTAACCCAAATTTCTGGCTCCATGTTTTTTATTTAATAAGACCTTTTTAAGAATCATTTTACAGCTGGAGGTCAAATTTGAAGGCAAGTTTTTATTTGAAAACCTATACTGAACATTTGTTCATAAGATTAAAGTCAAAGCAAATTCTGATTATCTCTGTGTTTCTTAGCAATTAAAGATTCTCAGTTGTTGAATTAACAAGATTATCTTTACAATATGTCCATTTGTACTGGCTACATTTAAAACTGGAAGTAGGTGTGCAGCACTGTCTCATGATAATATTTGTGGTTATTATTTAAATAAGAAATTTAAATGTTCAGTAATGAGAGTCTTTCATATCTGGTTGACTGATAATAAAGAGAAGCATATGACATGGCTCATCTAACACAGTATGCTCTCTTTGGCTACTCTAAAAACAAAACAAACTATAGCTATATTTCTTGATATTCCCAAAGCTTAAAACTAACGTTAGCAGTCATATCATAACTTTTAAAAAGTTATATATAATAGAAGAAGTAGGAAGTGTTAAAAAGAGTAACGATTTTACAACATGCAATATATACCACCTCTGGAAGGAAGCATGCCTTGTTTAACTCCTTCTATTTCCAACTGTTTACAGAGTTCTCACTGTATTCAAGACATGGATATTTTTAGGACTAAGATACTTAATGAACTTATTGCATACCACATTTGACAAGTTTCTCTTATAACAAACTTACTTTATTTCCTCAGTGTATTTTCATGGTGAAGAGAGGCAATTTATCTCAACCCTCATTTATTTTTTGTCAGACTGGTAGTATTCATGAATATTTTAAAACATAAGCAATTGTAATATGATGGGTTGTATTTGCTTATAACAATACAGTCAAATAGAGAGTTGACCAATAGAGATATATTTCTTCCTCTTCGGTTATTTACTTTTTTGTCCTCAGGACTGAACCTGGAGCCTCATGTATTCTAGCCATCTGTAACCAGGCCATATTCTCGAGCCTGTTTAATTCTTGAAGGAAGTTCTTTGTTTTTGATAGCAAGGTCTACCCTGGCCTATAAAATGACTCCTTCGGGTACCATACAATTGTGAAAAATATTTACTGTGAGATTTATAAAGTCTACTCATTCTCTTTATTTCCATTAATGTGCTGTGAAAAAGTCAATTACATATTCTTTTATTCTATAAATTGGAAAATACTGAATAATTCAATAGCTTTGAATTTCAAAACTTCATTCAGCAGAGTAGCTAAAGTCCCTGATCTCTATTTTAATGTGCTGCCAGTTATTGCAACTCCTAATAGCACAATACAGAGCCTGGATGAATATCATTCACTCAGTTGTTTTCATGAATGGCTTCAGGGTATGAAATAAACTATACTACATCACTGTCCTCATAATGAGATCGTTCTGCTGGATAAACAAGCTCCCCGCAGGCCCTACCTGCTGATAGGACCAGTGAACCAAATATTTAACACTTTACAGAGGCTCCTCCCTGCCATTCTTTAGTATTGCATGCATCATTTTCAAGAGAAAATGTGATGCAAAGAAGTAGAAAATTGAGCTACTGACTCCTGGGTCCATTACTACAACCTGGCTTAGTAACAAAGCCTCAATTCAATTTCTGGGTCCTGTGAGATAATAGAAGTTTGAAACTTCCCAATAAAATCGTGGAAATATAAATTCTTGTTCTACCTGACCAATTTACACACAGCATTCAGTGAAATCAGTCTGACCAAGGAAGTCACTGAAACAGAGCTTGGACTTAATGTTGTGCTTGTTCATTTGCTGAAGATATTCACTGAAAAAATTGACTCACACGGAAAATGGAATCTTTTTTATTCCAGTGTTTAAAAGATGACAGTTTTGGTTAAAAAACATTCCACCTTGAGAATAAGGGCTCATATAGGAGAAAAAACGACACAGCTCAAGAATAATATTTTGATAGACCTCATGTTCAGACATGTTAGAAATCAAAGCTTAGATTGTCTGTGTATTTGTGTATGGGTTTTCTTGCTACAACTTCCATGATTTGTTAATAACCCTAAGGTATCACAGTTTTTTTTCCTAAGTGATACAAGTGAATACTATCAAATACGTTCTAATCACTCAGTGTCTGCATATATCACTCTTATAATGAAATACAATATTATAAATGTTTTAAAACAAAGATGGCCAGAGCATTATGAGGGGTTTAACTTGTCCTGGTGAGTCATTAAAAGTTTTTAAGGAGGCATGCAAGAGACAAAATTAGTTATTAATTCTTTGTTGGAAATTCTCAGATGTGACAAAGGTGGGCTAACCTTATGGATGGAGAAAAGATAATGCCTTTTTGAAAATGATCTTGGGGGAGTCAGAGGAGGAGAAAATTTGTTGTAGATCTTTGTAAGCCCTAAAAGCAGGACTCATTATTAATGGTAGTTACTGATAAAAGAGTAATTCCTTACTCATATTTTGTTTTATTTAGTATAATATTTTTGTTGTATCTTGTCAGGTAGGTTTTCTATTCTAGTACAATTAAGCTTTGATACTAATGAAAACATTTTGATATCTGTTATGGTCCATTAGTATATACTGATAAACAGTTTTAAATCTTCAATAAAAGCATGAAATGTGTGATCCTGTACTTTTCCTTTTCTTGGCGATGCTCAAATCTAACATCTAATCAAAGTCTACATGTTAAAAATGAGTTTAATTTGTACTAGGAATGTTCAATTATAAGAAAGTCATTAATTGGATAAGGCTGTTGATTACTTTTCTACCACTCTAAATGGCATTCATATATCTATCTGTCATCTGTCTAGCATGAGACAATATACTGTATCAAGTTCAATTATTTTACTTAAAAAATTAACACTGACAATTGGATTATGGAGTTAAACCATGATGCATGTGTTTGCTACATTATCACATAGACCAACCAAAAATTTACATAAAATAAAACCAATAGTGAATAAACCTGTAGGGAAAGGATGAAGTCCTAAATGAATTTGTTTTATTGACATGAGCACAGCCATGTCAAGGACCCTAATGCCTCAGATCTCCAGAAATGGCAAAGCCTTCCCCAAGTCAGGCTCTGAGTGATGGCAAAACCTTTCTCTGGTCCAACTATAGATATCATAAATGATTGACCTTTAGCTGAAACCAGTGTTTGCAGAAACTATCAACCACAGCTTCCTCCTCCCAGATGTTGGCAACCTAAATCTGCCCCCCCCCCCACAGAGCCCTTGTACCTGGATTAGCTAACTCTCCTCCTCCTTCAGATGTGTATTATAAATTTTCCTCCTCTTTAATCTTTCAGTTGTATACAAGAAAGCTGCCTCCTTGCTCAGGCCTGTATAAGTGTATAATAAACACACTGTTTCCACGATGTTTCAAAGTCATGTCCTTCCTGATCCTAGCTTTTCGGTATATGTGCCCTTCCTTCCTTTCTTCATTCACCTCAGTCAGTTTCAGCTTTTTATTCTCAGAGCTGAGATCTGACTGGCCTAAGTTCATCAGTGTATTTTTCTTCAGAATTAACTCAAAGAATTTTTTAGTTGGAAAGAAATGGCTTGTATGTACATGGGATTTTAGTTCAATGTTAGACTCTTTCAGGCTCTGAATTATTCTGACAGAAAGGAAGAGGCAACTCCTCAAGAATATTTGAGTAATTACCTTTGTCCTCTACTGCTTTCCACAGTTACTGACTAGTGGGCCTGTACCATGGCTCTATAAGCATTACCAAGTTGGCTGAGTTTGATAGTGGAACGTCCAACCAGTACCAATCTTCAAATGTACCATAAACAAACACATCACAATTGGGACATCCTCATGAGAGGCTCATAGCTTTAGGACCTGTTATAGTGACTTCATGTCTCTTAATCGCCTGTAATTGTGGCACAGACTGAGGAAAACAAATACATGAAGCATAAATACAAATATAATTGTTAAGGTGGCTTAGTCCTATAGACATTAGATAATCTCTTCAGCAAAGTTGGATACATTGTTTATATTTATTCCACACTCACCTAAGCAAGTATAAACATTATAGTGTAATTTTGACTTAACTCTTATCAAGCAAAAGAAAAGAAGTTAAACAGTATCTATTTTTGATGTAGCTATTAGATGCAATAGAAACTGAATCCTCATGAAATTTGGTATATACATGATAAAAGAACTGGAGATAGACATATTTCATATTTTATTATATGATAAAATTCTCCTTATTTATTTATAAGTGAAGTAAAATTCTAGTTATACTATACAAGCATAATTGATTATGATATGTTTCACAGTTATGTTCTTTGATAGAAAGTACAGCTCTTTACACAACCTATTGGTATGCTGGTGATTTCAGCTTCTCTGAATAACTAAAAACCATGCAGCTTGGACTCACATTAAATATAGTCAAACAATGACAGCAAAAGAACTACAACAGAGAAAGATGATAAGAGGATAAATTGGTTGTTTGAAAAGATTATTAAAATGGATATCATCCTATTAGATCCAACTACAAAATAGGAATTGACAATATATTTTCAATGTTTATGTAAATGTTATATCATTCACACAAATGTACTTATGTTTTTAATTAAATATTTGTATGCTCTGAATATTAAATTATCTACAATATATTTACTAATTTTATGGATATGTTATACTGTATATTCTTCCATTAAAATTGAATAAAACAATATACCCCAAATCTTTTTCTGTCTTCTTCTTTTCACATTTGAGATTTCTTATTTAGAGGTGGAACTTAATAACTTTTTTCAATGCTTCTTTAACTGAAGCAGGAAGCAGAGGGCAGGCATGGGTATGTACCAGGTCTTCTCTGTAGATATTAGAGCTTTCAGTTTATTATTTTCATGGGACTCCTGAGTGTGTGAATGAGTGGGTCTCCAACACTTGTGCCTTTTCTTGGGCTCCTTTTCTTCTATTAGTTTGTCTTGTCCAACATTGATGTAATGGTTTTTTGTTTTGTTTTGTTCTGTCTTACTATGTTTTATTTTATTATGTTTTGTTGTTATCTCTTAAAAGTCTGTTCTTTTCTAATGAAGAGAAAGGGATTGGATCTGGATGGGAGGGGAGGTATGGAGGAACTGGGGAGAGTAGAGGGAAGGGAAACTGTAATTACATTGTATGAGAAAATAATCTATCTTTAATAAAGGGGGAAAAGAGGGCATGCAATTATGGGGAGAGAAGCGAGGGAGGAGGAGTGGAGGTTGAAAGAGTGAGAGGTGAATATGATCAAAATAAGTTGTATGAAATTCTGAAAGAATTAATACAAATATATTATTTAATAAAAAGTAGGAGTTTTAAAAAGGTAGACATAATACTAAGAACCTAGAGAGTTATTTTGTGTGGTTGTTTATCACCAATAATCATTCAAACACTGAAGATGCTATCTGCATTTAGATGGCTATAGTTAAAGAATCAAACTGAAAGTCAATAAGAGGGAATCATAAAAATAACATTTTATAACCATTAAACCATAGCATAGCGCCGAGCGGTGGTGGCGCACGCCTTTAATCCCAGCACTTGGGAGGCAGAGGCAGGCGGATCTTTGTGAGTTCGGGGCCAGCCTGGTCTACAGAGCGAGATCCAGGAAAGGCGCAAAGCTACACAGAGAAACCCTGTCTCAAAAACAAACAAACAAACCATAGCATAGCAAGAAAAGCATATTTCAAGTTGCAAAGAAAATTTTAGGATATTTTAATGAAGGATATTTTATTTGTTTAGTTGTATATATTTATTGTTTACAACATTGATTTATTACTTGATTAGTTCTGAAATCACTAAATTTTTATCATAGCCATGTAATTTACCTATAGAGAAGATTGAGAATGTAAGTAACAGTTTATAAAACAACATGGTAAAATGCTAGATAAGTAACGTTTTTGAGACAGGGTCTCACGATATATGGCAGAGAAAGGAATTGAACTCTTAATCCCCGTGCCTTCATCTCTCAAGTGTTGGGAATACAGACATGTGCCACCACCCCTGGATGGATAAATTACATTCAAAAGGGAAGGAAATAAAAACTATCCTCAAAGATTGAAAGAAAAGGGAGAAATAATTCAGGCGTGTTGGCTAGATGTGCTTTCCCTGTTTATTTTATGCAGGAAGAATTTTAAAAGAAAACACAATAAATCAACATAAAAGTGTCATGTATTATCATAATCATATAAACTAAAGTGCATGTCTACAGAAAAAGAAGAATGAAAATTTCAATAAAATTATTGACCCTTAAAATTAACTTTATGCTAAAAAAAGAAAAGGGCCCATTATCTTCTATGGTGGTTAATGCTTATTGAAAAGTGGACCGGATCTAGTGTCATCTGAAAAACAAACTTCTACATTGGCTAACTGAAGTGTAAAGACCCACCTTAAATGTGGGTGTACACAGTGATGGTACCCTCATATCCTAACATGTTGATGTGTGTGCAGGTTTTTCTTGTGGCTTTTCATTTTTTTAATCCTGATTTCATTTTGTTTGTTTACCTGTTTATTTTCTAAAAAAAGAGACAGAAATACTGTAGAGTTGGGTGGGTGTGGAAGTGGGAAGGATCTAGGAGGAATGGGGAAGGAAAAACCGTGATCAGAATATAGTGTATAAAAATGTTTTCAATAAAAATAATATGAGTTATTATTTTGAAAGAATAAATAAGAAAATACATTCTCCATCCTATAATTAGCAATGACATGTTAATTTTTCAAGCAGATGCATTCAGTTCTAATTAAATCACACTAAAACCCATATATTTTTGCCACAATGATTATTAATCAATGTTCTATTTGTCTCTCTCTCTCTGAAACTCTTTAAAGTGGAAATAAGAGAAACAAAAAGGTCATTGATACTGTATGGAAGTTGTATTTCATTAAAAAAACAAATAATTTTTCATTTCTCAGTGTAATAATGGAAATTTAAGTAAAGGCAACAATTAAAAAATTATTTTGACCTCATTTGGCCGTACAGATCTAATGGGAATTCCAGTAGAAATATAATTTGGAAGCTTATTGTAATTTTAAGTTTTCTGAGTCTCAATTACAACTAAATTAATCTTATTTTTTTTAGGTATTTATGGTATTGACTGTTTCATTTGCATATCTGACTTTGAAGTAGGTTTAAGAAGTGAAATATGTTAATAGATAGTTTTACTCAAAACAATTTTCACTTGAACTTAAACTTTACTGGTCATAAATATAGAAAATTTTTTTAAGAATTGAGCTCAGGAAACATGATATCACTTTTGGAACAGGAAACTTCAAACAGAATCCACTACTGTAAAATGGATTTGAACCTTGCTTTTTGTTAGAAATAGAAAAGGCGTTCACCATAAACTCCTTGAATGTCTGCCAAATTAGGGTCAAAGAAGTCTGAGCTTCCTGTTGATAGTAAAGGAAATCCAATTTGAGTTTGACAAAGAGAATCTGAGTTCTGATATGTGTAAACCATATTAGGTAGAGGGTGAAGGAAGCGAGGAAGAAGTTACTCGATATTGACTACCAATATACTGCCAATATTGTTATGATGCCACATAACCCATCAGATTGCCTCCATGTATATTAAATCCCTTCAAATAAGTTAAAAGACAGGATTGGAACTATGAGCAGGATACCTACTTCATTAAAATATAATATAACGTTAGTTACTCACATAACATCTAGTTGTACTATATCTTATAAGAGGATGAAAACCCAATATGAACCTCTAAAATTAATGTCCATGTGTGTTTGTTATTTCTTCTTTAATATGACCCATCAACTGACTCTGTGATGGGGGTATGTGGAATTATAATTAGAGCACTTTCTTGGAAAAAAGGTACATAGATTAAAGAACAACCTAAAAATAATTTCAGTTTCATTATATTTGAGTACTAAAGTCAAGTAAAATTTGCAATGAGCCCTGGTTATTAATAATCTAATACCTGAGAGCCAGGGTGGACAACAGCTCATTTAGTACCATTTAAAACTAAAGTCCCACATAGAGGAAACAAAAGTAGCATGATCTTCTTGGGATAAAGTTTCAGTGTGCTTTCCTTCTTTACTTACTAGCATTCAGGGTTATTCATTACTTTTAAAGGGGAAACTTGGTCCAAAGGCAAAAATCTCTTCCAGTGCCATCATATGCAGGTTTTCTCACTAAAAGTCATATGTACTTAATACTACTAAAAGAGACAACCCAGAATTTACTCTTGTGTGTAATGTGCTGTCACTGAAAACCTGCATAGCAACAAGAACTAATCCCAAACTGACCCTCAATGATCCAGGAAAACCGCAGTTCAAGGACTGAATTTAAATTCTGGCTGTAATGAAAGCCTTTCACAAGTGTCATCAAAGGAATTTTTGTTCTATTAAAACAACTGATGGATACACTGCTTTCTGGAAATATTTCTATCCTTCTCTGTCACCGTGAAGTGTATGACTATCAAAGGAAATGCCCCTGGGACTATTTTCCTTATAAAAACACTGCTAGAAAAGGCATAGCAATATGTTATCATAAAATAAAGCATGGAACACTCCGTAAAGGAATAGGAACTCAGCATTTGAACAGTGAAAACTTGGCAGCAAAAAATATATCCCTTGAGGAATTGTATGAGAAATTTTGATGGGATTAAAACATGCTGCATGACATATGGTATATATTTTTAACACATATAATAGGAGAAATAAATTGGAAGAAGCAGCTAAGCATTAATCCCCTAGCTCCTACATCACATACCATTCCATAAGGACTTATCTCTTTCCATTTGTCATGGTAATGTAAGCATGAAAGGATATTTCCTACCTTCTGGAATTCAACTTTACAAAGAGAGCTAAAATGTCACCATTATTTATCTGCACCGTTTAAGACGCTTGTTTTGTGCAGAACAGAAAGATGTAAATAGATAAATGCAGTTCTTTACCATACAGCTTGTAAAATAGGAGCCAGTTACTAACATTTCTTATCAGTTCTAATATCTTCCTTTGGATTCGAATGGTGCAGTATTTTCAGGCAAGCTTTGCCCAAGGTTTTATTTCTGCCTATATGGGTGCCAATATTAAAACTACATATTTTGGAATAAGTTTCAGAAACGAACTTCACTTGCTCTTCTAGAAGTATGATGAAAAAGGAAATGAATATACTTTTCTCATTTTCACAAAGTATTTTTGTGAACCTTTTAGAATTTACAACTTGAAAAGTGTAAGTCTTTGCTTCTTCTGAATTTATTATCTTCATATTTCATTTAGTCAATAACTTGCGAGAGGGATAAAGACACAGAGGGATTTCCTTATACTTATGATTATCAGTATGACACACATGATACACAAACAAGTTGTCTGTGTAGGAATCAAGATATTCACCTTCTCTAATCTCTCTTTAATGTAAAAAATGGAGAAAAGTACACATGAAATAGATTCGTTTTCAGGATTATGTGATGTAAGTAAAAAAAAAGTAGCAAAATTTTCAGTCTTTTAACATATCAAAAATGTTAACTGTTGTAATTAGCAACAGCTTCAATATCACCACCACCATTATCATCATCTATAACACCATTATTCATTTATATATAGAAGATCCAGTAATGAGAACATTGGAATATTTGAGACATCAGCATGAGAGTGCCTATACTTGTTCTGTAATAATGTCCTTGCACTCAGTTCACAGACTCAAAAACAAACTTTGCAAGTAATTGGATGGATGGAATTTCATGTCATCAGTAACAGACATATCTCCATTTCTAATAATGAGTTATACACAGGAAATTATGTCTCTCCCATTTCATTCCCTGATAGCAGGTGCAAAGTACTATCTAGAAAATTAGTCATCAAAAAGGCATGTTCCCTTTTCATTATTTGACTTATTTATGTTATTTATGTCCATGATGTTTTAGTTTTTATTTGATCATAACAACAAAAATTATAAATGGGGAAGATAAATTGATTAAATGATAATAATTTGAATGTATTTCCCACTAAATACAATAAAATGTAGGGATTACTAAAAAGTAGATTATAAGTCATGAAAGGAATTAAGAGGATGTTCACAAAATTATACTGTGTTAATATTTAGAGTACATGGGATAGGAATCACACAGGCATTGTCAAATGTGATGAATCAGTCTCTGGGTCACTGTAGTTACTTAATGAAACATGTATTAATAAAAGAGAGATAGAGGAAGGATGCCGGATGAAGAGAAAAACATTCCAAATAATTGTATTCATTCTCCTATCACAGAGAAAACACAACTGTGCTTCAAACTAGGAAACCTAGAACTGAAGAAAATAGTTCCAGATGAACAAATGCAATTACTATTCATTAAAACACATCTATACATATGTATACAAATACACACATCTTTATTAAGAAATTTCACAATGTTTACATAAGAAAAAATGATAGTGGACCAATAAAACCATCTTCAAAAGAATTTTTTTAAGGCAAGGGAAGATCTTAGAGTACATTAGATTTTTGCCTTTTCATAATCTCAATTCATTCTAAGAAATACAATGAAATAATCATTTGAACTTGGAAATATAAATTCTTTTATTTCAACTATAAGAAAGGGCTAGAAAGGGGAAAAACAAATTCTGACATGTATCAGTACGTACCCTTTTATTTTTAATAGCAATGCTTGGCTTCAGACTTTCTAGTCAGACATGATATTTGAGATTAAAATAGCAATTGTATCTTTTGTGGCTTCATAGCACTGCAGTCTCTTCTCTCCTGTCACTGTTGAGCTGTCAACAGCAATTTTGCATTTATTTCAAGGTGACTTTGGATATTTCATCTGTCTCACATATGATTACTCTGCTTTCATTCGAGTGTTTGGACTTGTTCTTCAGTTTCATCATGCTAGTAATACAAATGCATACACCTTCACCTGGGACATATCTTTTTTCCTATGAATATCATAATTCTTTGCTAGCTTAAACAGCCTTATAATTGCTGTCTCTCAATGTCTGTCATACACAAGCATATGTACACACAAGCATTAATATGTATAAACATATCCAATTTCCAAGGTGCATGAAAATTATATTTGTGAGCTGCCTCAATATAACACCATATTTATTTACAAACATAAACCATTTATAGAATTATTAGATTAAATGTGAAAAGATGCTTCCATTTGCTTAGTTGTAGCTATCCAAGTATAGCCTCATGATTAATCCCTAAATAAAGGTCTTAAGTTGCTCTCGTCTGGATTTTCTAATTATCCATTCCCTGGTCCCCTGTCAGTTTCTGTCTATTATAGTTGATACAACATGATGTGCCCCAAACCTCCAATCTCATCAAACACTTCAACAACTTAAAACTTTAGACCTCAATGCCTTAGAGCATTAGGGTCCAGTCAGTCCTTCTCAGTGTGTTCAGTTTCATTGCTTGAAAAATAGAAATTATAATGAGATCAACCTCAAGGGACTGCAAATTTCTGTGGACTACAGATCTCTCTGTTTCATATTATTTTGTTTAATTTACCTAACTATTCCTATCATATTTCTTTTGCTATTGTGTTACATCACTCTGATTTTTATGTGCTTGAACAATTCACTGTCCATGGCAGGAATAGCATTTCTGTGTTGCTCTTTCTCGTCACCACCACTAAGTTTTATCATAAACAAAATAGTTTCATCTTATTAATTTCTTCACATAACTAACACTTTTCTGTACTCCTCCTAATGTCCACTTTTATAAACATTATGTGACTATTGTCTTAGATGTGTTAGCTCACTTTCTTGTTCCCTAAAGACATACATGAGCAAATAATGGATAACAGTAGACATTATCTCTTACATTCCATGAATTATATTTTAGTACTAGAAGATATAGTTCATTTCTGGTGATTGCACTTTACTTTAACTTGAGACCTTCCAGGACATGAGAACGTATAGATAGGTAAGAAACTACATTAATTTCTCTTTAAGACTTGCTAAAAGTATCTTAGTTTCAATAGATAAAAACAGATAATAGCATTCTAAGTGAAGAGCATTATTTCTTGGAATGAATATTTAATATGTGCATTCTATTAAAATGGGTTTTGGCTACTTGAATCTTGAGATTGAAATAAAAAACATGTTCATCATATCTGCAAAGCAAGCACATCATGAAAATTTCAGTATGGAATGGAGAAGAATTAAACATGAGGGCAATGAGATGGTTCAGCAAGTTGAGGTCGTTTCTGCAAAGCCTTTTGACCTGAGCTTGTGTCCCAGAGCCCACATAGTGCAATGAGAAAATGGACTCAGCGAGATGTCTTCTGACCTCCACAGGCATGCTGTGGCTCTGGTGCACCACACCTCACTAAGAGATAAATACATGTAATAAACATTAAGACGACAAAATTTGCTAAACTACAAGTTTGTAAACATCCTGATGGAATAAAACAATGTCGCAAGTGTACAAATTTATTTAATGAAAACAGATGCATGTAAAGAATAAAATAAGGCATTTGCTTCACAGAAAAAGAAGCTGAGTGAGGACAAGTATACTATCACTTTTGTCTTATTCGTCTTAATTGGCATTCATGTCTAAAATATTATTTAGACAGATCTATAAAATTTTTATTTCTTTCCGTCTCCTGGATACTCAGAAATGGAGAAACCTTGTCCTAAAGTATAGAAATGAAATGAGCATCCCTGCCATGTCTGTCCAACTTCTGACATAGCAGTTTGGAATTATCATGTGCCAAATTCATGTTCAAGAACTGTCCAGTTGAATTACTAAAAATTATGAAGGAAAAAATCACATTTTATGTGAGGGTTTTTTTTGTTTTTCAAGACAGGGTTTCTTTGTATAGCTTTGCACCTTTCCTGGAACTTGCTTTGGACACCAGGCTGGCCTCGAACTCACAGAGATCTGCCTGCCTCTGCCTCCCAGGTGCTGGGATTAAAGGCTTGCACTACCACCGCCCGGCTTAAGTGAGTTTAAGATTTTGTGTTGGGCCACATTTATATCATTGTATACATAGAGCCACAAGCAGCCTGTGGGCTGCAGGTTGGATACACCTGCTTGCACCCCTGTTTCCCTTCCTTTTTTTCTTTGTTGCTCTGATTCTCTAATATAGTCATTGCATTGTATATTTGTTATTTAATGAAAATCCTTTCTCAAATACATCTGCTCATAATACCCTACTTTATCTTTTACAAACTCACCATGCGTCTCCCTGTTTATTTTTACATTTCCCTCAACTTACAGGACTCTTTCTTGCTCCTGAAATACAAGCTTTTACCTTGCCCTTTGTATTTTCTTTGTTCTGCCTGTAATTTACTTTTCTAAACTTGGCTATATGTATTGTGCCATTACTGTGTCTACTTTTTCTCAAACATCAATCCAGAGACAGTGTTAATTTTAACGTTCTATGATATTATGTAACTATCTATGTTATATGCATGTATGGCTATTCAAATGAAATCACACACACACACACACACACACACACACACACACACACACACACACACAATTTGTCCTTGATTGATCTCCACATACATTGCCTATTATTCTTTTATGCATTATTTTTCTGTATATAATTTTTAACTGCTGAATTATAAACTCCATGATAGTTAAAATGCAATTTCATTTTTCCTAGTTTGTTTTGATCTATTGTGTTAGGAGTGTGTAGAACATTGATTTGAATTTAGGACACATTCACCATATGAATGCTGGATATAAACAATTCAAAACAGGTGAAAAATCAATACCAAATCTGGGCAAATAAATCACCATTTATTATTACAGAATAAAACAGTGCATACTCAAAAATAGTAAATATTTTAGTGCTTTATCTTTCTAGATGCAAATGAACATCAGACTGTGTTGCAATGCAGCAGTTATAGAACCCAATTTAATTTTGCCTGCTTTGTAAGGTAGTTTAATTTAAATTTCATTCCAATTTTCTTGCCTGAACTTTTAATCATTCCGCAAAAGAAATGATCCAAACTAAATGTTTCCTGGTTTAGAATTAGCATGATTGTTAAGAAAAATAATATCTTCATTACAAGTAAAATGGAATTGACATGGCTAAAAGCAAGCCAAAGCAGAGTTTCTTCTTCAAGGGCTTATTTTGAATGAGAGCAGGTTTTAGAATCCTGATTCTATAATAACATTATCTGTTATAGAAGATTAGGCAAACAAGAGCCAATTAAACATGCTGGACAATGGCCAAGGTATCACTGCTAACATTAACAGATGTTTACACAAAATAATCAAAGGAGTGCCTGATGTTAACTGAATATCCTTCTTTTCCTTGATGACTTTTAAAAAAAAAATAAGACAAAGAGAAAGAAATAAAAAGAAGACGATATTAATTTACACATCATGTAGCAAAAGTAATGAGAGAACATCTTTTAGGAAGAGACTTTAGGGATGACGAACCGGCCTCCAGAATTGCTTAAGGGCAAACTCTTCTCTGCCTCAGTTTCTATATATACCAAAAGAAAATAGAAAGTATTTAAAAATAGCAGACTTAGCACTCAGTAAATTGGCCTTCTGAAATATTTTCCCTAAGCTTTCATTTAATAGTGTCACTGGTTTTCTGAAAGTTGAGCAGTACTGTTTAATGTTCATCCTACTCTTGCTCAAGTTAATTAACTGACACTTCACTGGAATGCTCATCAAATATCTTTAATTATTTGGCTAAACTTTTTGTGGTCATTCTCATTTCTAAATTGTGGTTTTCCTAGTTACTCCATTTAATACTCCTTTCTCATTAACTGTCACAGTGAATGTTAGTAGAAAATGTAACAATGAAATGATGTAAAAAATGTGAAATTCCTGGTGAGAATGATATAAGTCAAGGTATATTGAAAAGAGATTTAAATCATCAGTTTTTTTAATTTATTTTAATTTATTTTGCAATACAATTCAGTTCTACATATCAGCCACGGATTCCCTTGTTGTCCCCCCTCCAGGCCCCCTCACCTTCCCCCCAAACCCTCCCATTCCCATCTCCTCCAGGGCAAAGCCTTCCCCACAGACTGAGGTCAACCTGGTAGACTCAGTCCAGGTAGGTCTAGTCCCCTCCTCCCAGGCCAAGCCAAACAATCCTGCATAGGCCCCAGGTTTCAAACAGCCAACTCATGCAATGAGCACAAGATCTGGTCCCACTGCCTGGATGCCTCCCAAAGAGATCAAGCCAATCAACTGTCTCACCCATTCGGAGGGCCTGATCCAGTGGGGACCCCTCAGCCATTGGTTCATAGTTCATGTGTTTCCATTCATTTGGCTATTTGTCCCTGTGCTTTATCCAACCTTGGTCTCAACAATTCTCGCTCATATAAACCCTCCTCATTCTCGCTAATTGGACTCCCAGAGATCCACCCAAGGCCGAGCCATGGATCTCTGCATCCAGATCCCTCAGTTATTGGATGGGGTTTCTAGCACGACAATTAGGGTGTTTGGCCATCCCATCACCAGAGTAGGTCAGTTCGGGCTGTCTCTCGACCATTGCCAGCAGTCTGTTGTGTGGGTATCTTTGTGGATTTCTGTGGGCCTCTCTAGCACTTTGCTTCTTCCTATTCTCATGTGGTCTTCATTTACCATGGTCTCCTATTCCTTGTTCTCCCTCTCTGTTGTTGATCCAGCTGGGATCTCCCGCTCCCCCAAGCTCTCTTTCCCTCAACCCTCGCCTTTCATTACCCCCACTCATGTCCAGGCTGTTCATGTAGATCTCATTCCATTTCTCTGTCATTGGGTGATCCCTGTGTCTTTCTTGGGGTCCTGTTTTCCAGGTAGCCTCCCTGGTGATGTGAGTAGCAGACAAGTCATCCTTGTTTCATGTCTAGTATCCTGCTATGAGTGAGTACATACCATGTTTGTCTTTCTGAGTCTGGGTTACCTCACTCAGGATGATTTTTTCTAGATCCATCCATTTGTCTGCAAACCTCATGATGCCATTGTTTTTCTCTGCTGAGTAGTATTCCATTGTGTATATGTACCACATTTTGTTTATCCATTCTTCAGTTGAAGGGCATCTAGGTTGTTTCCATGTTCTGGCTATTACAAACAATGCTGATATGAACATAGCTGAACAAGTGCTCTTATGGTGTGGTTGAGCATTCCTTGGGTATATGCCCAAGAGTGGTATAGCTGGATCTTGGGGGAGATGGATTCCCAATTTTCTAAGAAAGTGCCATATTGATTTCCAAAGTGGTTGTACAAGGTTGCATTCCCACCAGCAGTGGAGGAGAGTTCCCCTAGTTCCACATCCTCTCCAGCATAAGGTGTCTTCAGTGTTTTTGATCTTAGCCATTCTGACAGGTGTAAGGTGGTATCTCAGAGTTGTTTTGATTTGCATTTCAGCCATTTGAGTTTCCTCTGTTGAGAATTCTCTGTTTAGTTCTATAGCCCATTTCTTAATTGGACTGTTGGGCATTTTGATGTCTAATTTCTTGAGTTCCTTATATATTCTGGATATCAGTCCTCTGTCAGATGTGGGGGGTTGGTGAAGATCTTTTCCCATTCTGTAGGCTGTCGCTTTGCCTTGTTGACCGTATCCTTTGCTCTACAAAAGCTTCTCAGTTTCAAGAGGTCCCATTGAGTGATTGTTTCTCTCAGAGTTCTTATTTAAAATTTATTTACATAATGCTGTTATTCTTGCTTAAATATGACTTTATAAATTATTATATAAAAATAATCATCTTATAATCTAAAGTGAACACTTATATAAAATGATGTGTAAAATTTCCTATGCAACCATTTACTTTGTTAATTAGGAAAAAAGCACTTCAGTGTGAATTGAGTAATAAATGAGAACCTCCATATCTTTAATTCTTACGCTTCTTTTTTGTTTCACTATTTTAGCAACTGCTACCTTATGCTATATGTATTTACTGAAAATATCAGTCAGTAATTGAGTAGTAATAAAGAAAATTATGCTGGCTAGTTTTAAGTCAACACAAACTAGAGTCATCAGGGAGGAGGGATCCTCATTTGAGAAAATGCCTCTGTAAGATCAGGCTGTATGCAAGCCTGTAGTGAATTTTCTTAATTAGTGATTGATGAGGGGTAGCCCAGCCCCTTGTAGGTGGTGCCATTCCTGGGTTTGTGGTCCTGGATTCTATAAGAAAACAGGCTGAACAGGCCATGAGGAGCAAGCTAGTATGCAGCACCTCTCCATGGCCTCTGCATTAGCTCCTGCTCCAAGATCCTGCCCTGCTTATGTTCTTTCTGGTCCTGACTTCCTTCAGTGATGAACAGCAATGCTGAAGTGTAAGGCAAATAAATCATTTTCCCACCAACATGCTTTTGTTTATGGCATTTCTTCATAGCAAGAGCAACCCAAATTAGGACCAAAATTAAACCACTGGAGTCTTCTAATTGCCATTAAATACTCTCATGTTCATAGGAAATTTGGATTTCTCTATTCGTATTAGACTCCACCCCTTCCAATGTCATATTCTATAATTGACATAAGAAATACCTATTTTGATCTTCATTGTTCTGAATACAGAAATGTGAGTCAGATTCATATATGGCTTTAGTGATTGGAAAATGGTTATATAACTGAGACTTTGATGTAAAATTTTTAAAAGGTAACATAGAGTGCTGTCAGTGTTAATGGGTTATTACAGAGAAGCTTTAATGGATTATTGCATTTTGGGGTCAAAACATGATCTCCCCAATCAGGTAAGAATATTAATTGGGCAAAACTATCAAAAGATCTCAGATTGGTGTCAAAATATCAGGGAAATATTTCCCTCTCATGTTTCATGTTCATTATTACCAGATTCCTAATACAACAAAAGCAATTCTAACTGAATGGGATTTTCTCCCTGGAGAAATTTTGTTCAAATACTTTTTACTTTTAACTACATGTGTAATCCATATAATATGTAAAAAATGTAAATGTTATGAAAGAATACAAATTAAAAAATAAATTTATGTTCTACTCCAATCTCTATAGAAAAATCTTACTCCCTAAACACAACTTTTAGGACCAAATTCAAGTACAAGTAGGCCAGAGATAGCCAATGAACATGAGAGAATATGTGCTTGTGTATACATGATCATATTCTTTCCATCTAGAAATATCATATCATAGTTTTGATATTTTCATGTTTACATTTAACAATATTTTAAGCATCTTTCCATACTAACACATATAAAATTATACCTTTCTTATCCATAGATTAATGGTATTCTTATTGATATCTGTTGAAGAAAGGCCCAATATTATGTTAATAAAATAATAATGGCAATATATACATACAAAACACTTAAATCCACACACTGGGCATATTTTATGGAAGAGTGTATAATAAAAATAAATTTGAGAAATTCACAGAGTAAGCAAAGTTTTGGTCTGAAAGAATACTGGTAAATTGCACAATATGTAAATTATCTCAGTTAAATTCTCATTAGCAATACAAGAATACATGATTTTCTAAACTTCCATTTTAGACATTGAAAATCTAATGATTAAAAGTGCATTTTCTTTTATAGTTGATTTATAACCAAAATTTCAATGTATATTCATGCATTTCAAAGGCAATTAGATGTCCTTTCTTATGAACTGTTCCTTTACATGAAAATACTTTGTGCACTTTTCCTTATTAGTTTATAAGATTTCGTATGATTTTATATTATCTATGACATTGACTTTATACAAATTTAGTGTGTGCCTCATTCTTTTGAATAAAATCAAACTCAAATAATCAAGAAATGCATAGTTTCCTTACACTTGAGTTTGGTTTTCTACCTCTTTATAATTTATAGCACTGGAGTATCTTTACCAAGCTGAAATGTGCTTAGAAACCTAGTATGTTCTAGTAAATTCTCAAGATGCCACACCAAAATATTCATGGTTATTGTCTTGTCCTTGACTCTTGTTGTCTTTTAAACCCTTGTGTCATTGTGTTCGCACAAGCCATAGTACATATGTAGAGGTCAGAACTTTCAGCATGGATTCTCTGCTGCTTCTGTTATATCTGAAAATTGAACTCAGGTTTGGTGGCAAGCACCCTTACTTATTGAACCTCCTGAAAAACAATGTTTTTAAACTTTTCACATGCTTCCACCAAGAAATGACTTTTACCTTTTACCATTATTTAATCTTTTGAATATTCTCTTTGGTTCCTTAGTTTTCTTCTCTGTTATTCTGTTGTTTTTCCTCCTCCTCTTCCTTCTCTTCCTCCTATTCTTCCTTTTCCTTCTTTGTGTTCTTTATGAAATAGGCTAGTGCTATATATTACTGGCTGGGCACAAACTCCTAGACATCTTCATGTTTAGCCTCCCAAGTGACGAGATTTGAGGTGGTGTTCATTTCCATATATGTTCTATAGTGTTTTAATGTGTATGAGGATTATCCTGTGGCCAAAGTTTGTATCATATGAAATATTTATGCAACATATCCCAAGTATTTAATTGAATAAAGTGAGTAAATAACAGAATGCATAATTTATGCATATGTCCTCTATTTTATGAGTATATGCTAATACTTAATACATATTTTGGTGAGAAATTAAATAATTTTAAAGCACATGTACTGGACAAAATTAGTTTAGTCCTCAAAACACAGGTAAAGGAGGAATGAGAGAATCAAGTACATGAAAATTGTCTTCTGTCCTTTCCACACACTGTGTTGTGCATGTGCCTGTAATCACGCACACACACACACACACACACGGGGTGGGGACAGAATGACAAAATAAAACCCTTGCTTAATCTTCTTTTTCCAAGTATTTCATCACAACAATAAGAAAAGTAATTAATAGATATTTTAACAGGAATGGTTACAGGTGACCATGCCAATACATTTTTAAGAAGGAATTTTTAGTAGTTTTATGTTTGTTGAATATAAATAGTGAAATGATATTTATTGCAAAATATAGAGAATTGAATATATTACTAAATACATAAAGTATAGATGTAATTGCACATGAAGTGCAAATATAATAATTGTTACTTTTGTAAACTTATGTATTTTATGCCTATTAAAACGTGACTTTTGAATTTTATTCAAGGTTTGATTTAGGATTGGAAAATAAAATCTTTAATATTTAAAAGGTTCAAAAGAAAAACTTTAAATAATTTCTGAGGTCACTTAAATACCTTGGACAGAATAATTCTTCAATAAACATGGTATTAGCATGTAAAGGAAGTCTTTCCCGGGAGTTTAATAGGCCAAGAACAAATGCCTTTTCTTTTTCAAAAGAGTTACTTTGTTCAAATGTTTGAGAGTCATGTTTTGAAAATCCATGAGGCTCTATGTAAAATTGCTTTCTAATTTATTTAACTTTCTATGTCAATGATTCACCAGACAGATCTCAGAGATGTCACACTTCAGCACAAAGTCACTTTAGCATTGGTTTCTATGGCAGCATTTGAAAAAAAGTTAATGCAGCTATCAACTGTCTGTTCCAGTGTTGATCACAAGCATCAATGACAGGGAGACTATATTTGTCCTGACAAGTCACTATCTGAATATAATACAGCTACACCCCTAAGCTGTGAGGTGTGTTATTATATTCTTATTTTGTTACATTGTTTTATTATATTATATTGCATTATATTGTTATTATAACCCCAGAAACAAACAGTAGAGTTAACATGTTTTCACATAATATTTACATATGAATGACAGAGAGCGAGGAGAAAACTGCTTAATAATTCAGAGCCTCAGCTGCAAATGTAGCTCAGTGGTAGGACACTTTCCTGACTTCCATCTGAACCCGTGTTTAATTCTTAGTATGCAAAGCAAAAATGGATCTATAATTGAAATCCTTTTAAATATAGAAATATAATCATTTTCTTTCAATCAGTGTCACTCAAAACTCATGAAGAACTGAAATCACATCATTATTTGGTGTAAGAGAAGAAAGTTTCATCCCTAAGTGGATAACTGTATGAATGAAAAGTACTGTAGCCTAGAGTCAGTGAATCTTTTCAGTATGAGAAAAATGGGAAATGAAGTAGAAAATCAAGTAGGGGCAAGAGCCATTATTAGTTTTGAAGTTGAAATAATGTATTTAGAATGTCAATCACTTGTGTTTATTTTCATTCATTCCATCTGTTCAACTAATGCATATGATGATACAGCCATAGGAGAAAAAGAGAAAGAAGATTGAAAGAAGTTTATTATACCCATGAGTTCTACAGACGAGGCTAGTGAAGTCACAAAGGAAAAAAAAACACCAGCAGAGTACTTGACCAAGCAGCATGCAGTGGAGATACAGAGTGATGATTAATTTCTATCATCATCTTGATTAGCTTAAGAAACAGCTAGAGCAAAAATGAAACAGACACTTGAATATGTCAGTGAGAACATTTCAAAGAGGATTAACTAAGTGGGAAAGACTAACCCTGAATGTGGGTGGTACCATCCAATGAGCTGTGGTCCCATCTCTCTTTCCCTAGTATGAATGTAATTTAAGTTGTTGTCTCAATCTCTCACTACCATACCTTCCCCTGATAGATTCTATCCCCTCAAATCATGATTCAAAACAAATCCCTTTTTACATAAGCTACTTTATGTCACGGATTTGGCCATAGCAAGGAGATAAGCACCTGACACATCTAATGAGGTCTTTACTTAGTTGTGAGTTGGGGTCACGGGTGTTTGGTGTGAGAGAACATCACTGAATGATTTTCAAGTACACTACCAGTGTAGGACAAGGTAGATGACCGCTGTTGAATTTACTGTGAAACCATTTCAGCTGGATTAGAATACAGGTACATATTTATGAGATTGAGCGGTGTGTTCATGCAATATTCCTTACTGTCATGTATGGATGAAATGATGGATACAGCAGGAATCTGTAAAGTTTGTTTGAAAAGATTTATCAGTAGATTCTGTCAAAGAATTCTAGTTTTTAGAGGAGCATCATGCTCTTTCTTTGATATTAGACTATTAGGTTAAGAATAAAGTAATAGAAAGAAAATAGAATCTTCATTCACAAAGACCTGGATTTGAATACCACCACTCTCATTTCCTAAGAAATTATAGACAATTTGCTTATGTAATCAAGTCTTTATGTTTTTTTAGTGTTGTTTTGTAATTTCCCCAGTGGAGAAATGTGCTGTGGATATTGCTCTATATGCTGTGAATGTGTTGCTCTGATTTGTTTGATAAATGAAATGCTGATTGGCCAGTAGCCAGACAAAAAGTATTAGTATAGGTGGGATAAGCAGAGAGGAGAATTCTGGGAACAGGAAGGCTGAGTCA
Organism: Peromyscus californicus insignis; assembly: GCF_007827085.1. Classification (NCBI taxonomy): domain Eukaryota; kingdom Metazoa; phylum Chordata; class Mammalia; order Rodentia; family Cricetidae; genus Peromyscus; species Peromyscus californicus. The sequence continues at coordinate 45,164,642 of NW_026294391.1, forward strand.
GGAGACGCTGCCAGATGCCTCCAGGAGAAGCAAGATGTAAAGATACTGGTAAGCCACAAGCCACGTGACAAGGTATAGATTTATAGAAATGGGATAATTTAAGATATAAGAACTAGATAGCAAGAAGCCTGCCATGGCCATACAGATTTAATTAATATAAACCTCTGTGTGTTTACTTGGGGGACGCAATTGGGAGGAATTTGTCCAGACTGCTGCCAGGCTGGGACACAGAAAACCTCCAGCTACAGGAAATATGCTTTGTCTTAAGGGTTTGTTGTAAAAATTAGGAAATAATGCATACATGTCTAGCATAAAGACTGACACATGTTAAATATGTAAAAACTAAGATTTGGGGTTATCTTTGTTATTTATATAATTTGCATTAGGCCATTTTTATCATACCTGGTAACATTTTTAATTCCATTATCATTTGTAACTTTCCTTATCCCTGTAAAATTTGTGTATATGTGACTGATGCTCAATCTTGACATGTTGAATGAATGAGTGAATGAATGAGCTTCAAGAAAAAATGAAAGCAAGATATGTACATTAAACATTCAAATGATAAAGAAATTTCATCAGAATACTCTGATGGTGACAAAAGCTATATCCTATCTAGAATTTTCATTTTTTCTTGTAGCAATTAAGGTTGGAGGTGTTATTGCAATTAGAAACACTCAGCATGGCACCAAACTCTCTTGATTAAAGTTTTATATTTATTTTTTATTAAACATGTGAACCACAGCATAGCTATGGCTCCTATAAAACCACGATGGATAACAGAAATAACTTACAGGATTCATGGAATGACTAAAAGTGTCAATAGGACTACTTTTAGAAAAGATTCTAGAACAGTGTTTTGCAACTGCCTTTAAAACTAGTGCTTGATGGTAATATTGTCAACATTTAACCAAATAATCTTCCTTAATACTTTATGGAATTCCATATGCAATTCCAGTAGGAAAAATAAAGTCTAACAGGTAGGAAAAATGGTTCTACTCCTAATTCTAGTTTGGGAAACTCAGTGGATAAACTAGGCATTCTCTCTCTCTCTCTCTCTCTCTCTCTCTCTCTCTCTCTCTCTCTCTCTCTCTTCTCTCTCTCTCTCTCTCTCTCTCATCATCATCATCATCATCATCTAAATATGAATGTGGGATAGAACTTATGGTCCATTCTGGTTTTGCTATAATAATTATCTCTGTTTTTTACTGCATCTTGTAGAATCATTTATCTTCATCTGAGAGTCTGTCTTCAGTACATAGAACTGTTTGTTCAAAAAAAGTTCCAGCAAATTTGATTTTGCCATTCACTGTCTAGTATCAAATCGATTCTTCACACAATAGACACAATAGAACATAAAGTAAAACATCTCGATGCCATTTCTCTTAAAATACCCCCTACAATTTACATTTCCACTGATAAGGAACTCAGAACATAGTCAAAGAGCATGGAGATAGATACACAAAAGCTTTTTTTCTTTTTCAGATTTTAACAATTTAATTGTCTCTCTGCTTCCAAACCCTGCAATACAAGCTTTGTCTTATAAAATCCACCTGCTCAATTTCCTTACTGGCCCCCACCTCTTCCTTCTTCCAAAAAGTGCTACAGATTATGTGAAATTTGTGGTGTCTATGTGAGCTTAGGGTCATACAAGAACATCAGAGACGTTCTCAATAATACAGTACTCCAGTTATAACTCTCCATAAAGTCATTTTTCAAAGAGGAAAAATGAGCCAATAAACTGCCATTCAGCTGACTCAAAATGACACAATAATTAGAGATAAAGCAGGAACTTACACCTCATTCCTTGTCCACCATTTTCCTCACTGCATCATAGTGTCTTTGTGTGAAAATCTGAATACTCATTTCAGCCTGAAACAGTTGCCTCACTCCATTACTCATGTAATTCATGGTCATTATGCAATATATTTGCTTAAAGAATGTTTCCCTTATCTTTCTCCTTTCCATTTCCATAATAATCACCTCAAGTATAGCAACTTAAGTGAAAACATAAAATAATTTAATATTTAAAATAACTTTTTTATTGGTGGAACTAGAGTAAAGAAGAGATTAATAATGGCTAGTTGCTCATGGGAGTAAGTTTAAAGGTATTAGCAGATTCCTACCTTCATTCTTTATTCTGGACTTATTTTTATCTATTAGTGCCATAGCTCATTCCTTCTGTTTGAGGAATCTTTAATGCTCACAAATTTCATATGTATTTCTGGGCCTCCACAAAATCAAAAGTGTACATTGCAAAATCAGATTGACTTCCTTTCTATACCATAAGAAAACACATAGTGGTAAATTTGAAAGTTGTAATATTCTTAGCCTCCTTAACTGACAATGGATTTCATGGACATACTGAAGTGTATTTCACTGGGTGGTAGGCAGAAGAACCCACCTCTTCAAGGAGAAAAGTCTTCATCGTAATTACTAGACTCCCCAAATATGTTCGTTTCCAGGATAAATAGGAACAGTGGTACCATGTGGAATTAATGTTGTTAACAAGACGAAATTAATGAAATCTACTTAATCATTAGGCAGTATAAGAGGAAGGCAAAACAGGAAAGCCAGAGAGATATGTTTGGAAGAATGACCATAAAGATGGTATGTTGTTGGCTTTAAATATAGAAGGGGCACTAAAAGGCATAGAAATGGGAGATGTCTCTTGACAGTGGTTCTCAACCTATGGGTCATGATCCCTTGACAAACTTCTATCTCAATATTTACATTAAGTTTCATAACATTATCAAAATTACAGTTATGAAGTAGCAATGAAAATAATCTTATGTTTGGGGGTCACCACAACATGAGGAACTGTATTAGAGTGTTGCAGTATTAGGAAAATTGAGAACCACTGCTCTAGAAGTTGGTTAAAAACAAAGAAGTGGATTATTTCACAGAGCCTGCATAAAGGAATGCCAGCTTCTCCATATTTTGAACAGGAAATTGGTAAGATTTCTTTTTTTCTTCTTCTCTCATACACTACATCCAGACCAAAGTTGCCTCTTTCTACACTCCTCCCAGACTTCCACCTTCACATCCTCTCCCCTCCAAATCTATTCCTCCTCTGTTTCCCTTTAGAAAAGAGCCGGTTTCCCAGGGATAGCAATTGAACATGGCCATAACAAGATGCAATAAAACTAGGTACAAATCCCCATATCAAGGCTAGAAGAGGCAACCCAGTAGGAGGAAAGGGGTCCCAAGGGCAGGAGAAAGAGTCAGAGATACTCCTACTCCCAGTATTAGGAGTCCCACAAAACCACAAAGCTAACAACCATGACATATTTGTAGAGGGCCCAACAGAGACCCATGCAGGCTCTGTGATTGGCTGTGAGCCCCTAAGAGCCCTGCTTAGTTGATTCTGTAGGCCATATTCTCCTGGTGTCCTCCATCCCCTCTGGCTCTTACAATTCTTCCCTCAACCTCTTCTGCGGGGTTCCTGAGTTCCACGGGAAAGAACTCAATGGAGTCCTCTCTCTGCCTAGTGTTTGGCTGTGAGTCTCTGCATCAGCTCCCATCAGTTGCTGGAGGAAACCTCTCTGATGACAACTGGAATAGGCACTGCTCTATGAATATAGCAGAATATCATTAGAAATCACTTTATTGATTTTTTTTTTTTTTTAAATTCTAAGTCTCAGGGCTGTCCAGCCTCCAGTTCCTTTTCATCCAGGCAATGTTGAGCATGGGCTCCCTTTCATGACATGGGCCTCAAAATAGACCAATTATTAGTCGGCCATTCTCACAAGTTCTGTGCCTCCACTGTCCCCATATATCTTACAGGCAGGATAGATTGTAGATCAAAGATTTTGTGACTGAGTTAGTGTCCTAGTCCCAACACTGGATGCCTTGCCTGGTTACAGAAGATGACTGGTTTATGCTCCATATCCTCCATCACAAGAAGTCCTTGATATGCTCACCTTAGTAGAATCCAATGAGTTTCTTCTGCACTAGTTTTCCACATCACCTCCCTCCCCCAAATGTTGTCTAATCCCACCTATTTTCATATTCTTCATTTATGTCTCCCTCCACCTGATACCTCCTGTTCCTATTCCCACCTGCCCCCAGTCCACCAGAAAAAAAATCTGTTCTATTTCCCCTTTTCAGGGAGATCCATGTGTCTACCTTACAGCCTTCTTTGTTACTTAGCCTTTCTGGGTCTGTAGATTCTATCATGATTATCATTTGTTTAACTGCTAATATCCACTTATAAGTGAGTACACACATGTTTGTCTTTCAGGGTCTGGGTTACCTTATTCAGGATGATTTTTTTTCTAGTTCCATCCAATTGCCTGCAAAATTCATGATGTCATTTTTAAACAGCCAATTAATATTCCATTGTGTAAATGTACCACATTTTCTTTGTCTATTCTTTGGCTGATAGACATCTAGGTTATTTCCATGTTCTGGTTAGTGTGAATAAGAATGTTATGAACATAGTTGAGCAAATGTCCTTGTGGTAAGATGGAGCATCCTTTAGGTATATGCCCAAGAGTGGTATAGCTGTGTCTTGAGGTAGATCGATTCCCAATTTTTTGAGAAAACATCATATTGATTCCCAAAGTGGCTGTACACGTTTTCACTTCCACCAGCAGTGGAGGAGTGTCCTCCTTGCTCCACATCCTCACCTGCATGAGATGTCATTTGTGTTATTGTTCTTAGCCATTCTGACAAGTGTGAATTATTTGGTTTGTTGATGTCTAGTTTCTCGAGTTCTTTATGTATTTTGAATATTAGTCCTCTATTGGTTGCGGAGTTGGTGAAAATCTTTTCCCATTCTGTGGACTGATGTTTCATCCTATTGATGATGTATTTTGCCTTGTAGATGTCCAATCTCCAAAAGCGTATGGGAATAAACTTAAGTTATGTTGTTTTAAGACACTATATTTTTGCAATTTGTTCTATCTGTAATAGATCCTCAAGAAGAATGATTTTTCACTTTTGTCTATAATTTGGAATTTTATTACTAGTGAACTGAATATTATATGCATTTTATTTATGTAAAAATTTTACTTCATTTTTATAAAATAATACAATTAATTTTGACATTTCTTCGTTATTTATATATGATATATATTGAAGAAAATGCTTATTCAATCATAAACATTACACTGCCCAAGATAAATTCTACCTTGATGGTTGTGTTTGAATGACTATGAACTTTAACACAGAATATGAAGAAAGATATTTTATTATTGTTATTTCCATTTTTTAATTGAAGCCATTTTGTTATATAAAGCATTGTAAAAGATGTAATCTTTTACAATGCAAAGTTAGTTTAAATGCAGAGTTCTTATATCCTTGCAAATCACAATTCACAGCACTAATTAAGTAGATACTAAAAGTTTGTTAATTTTAAAAAGTAAGTCCTTTCTGTCTGTTTGATTTGAAATGAACTTCTAAACCACTTTGAATGATTCTGCTACTGATGAAAGCCACATAAGCCTTCGATATATTTGACATTTGTTCTGCAGATTACCCATGCCTATATCTACCCTCTAACGCTGACAATGTGCTTACCAACAAATCTACTGATTATTACAGGTAGCTTTAAGTTTATGATGAACAACCAAGAGCCACTGAAAATATCACTTAATGATGTTTCTGTTCTCCCAAACACAGTGGCTTTTCAAGTTATATCTTCATGATGTTTCAAGGCCAGAAATAAATTAGGAAAAAGAAATCATATAAGAAGCTATTGTTTGCGGGGTGAGAGGGCGATTCCCCAATTTGCATGGGATTGCATAAACAGTAAATCAAGGGCAGGCTTGAAAATAGCATGTGGAAAGAAATTACACAATTGTAAAATTGACTGGAAGTAATGAAACACAATGACAGAAATTGCATCATGGCATCTGTGTTACAGGCCTGTGGAGCTGAGTTTATAATAATGAATTGATTCTGAAGGAAGACAAAATATAAAGTCCAGAAAAATAAAGTTGTCAAAACATTATCTACAGTCTTCAACCAAAACCACTTTTCTCACTTCTTTTGACACTCATTTCATGATGTAACAATTCCAAGTGATATTTAGATAGTTGGATAAACTACTTTCCCCCACATATGAGGAAACATTAGTAGAGAGGAAAGAAAGGCCGTTTTTAAACTCTGTAATCATCATTCATCTTGAGAATAACTGAAGCAGGTGTGTAGGTCTTTCTCAAATACTCAGGCACAATTGGGATCTGCCATACTGAGAAAATATAGCTTGCTGCCAAATCTGGTGCACTGCGTATTTGCACTCTTTTTCGTTCTCAACAAAATGGAAGGCTCCACATCATAGTGACTGAGTTCATTTAGCTGTTTTCATATTCTTTCTTATACAGCCTCCTCATAAATTTCTATTGTGCCAACATGTGGAGAATTGATTACCTTCTTTCTCAGCCTGTCTTCGAAACTTACAATCAAATTATTCTATGCAATTAAAATGACACAATTATTTTCTCCCTTTGTAATGTGTTTCTTCACACCCTACACTTGTCATATCCTGCCCTACCATTTAGAGCTCCTCTGTTACTAGCTTATAATGTAACTGACTTAGTGAATATATTCTACTGAAGTGCCATTTTCCATTGCTGGTCTAACACGTTTGTTTCACAATAGCTAGCAACCTCAAAAGATGAAGCCTGGGGTGATGTCTATAAAGGCACATTGGTATGTAAAACACTAGTAGTGCCCTTAGTGTTTTGACAAAGAATCTGGATTAAAAATTATTTTAAACGAGAAATATACAATGTACATTCATGAAAGTGTACAATATATAATGTACATTCATAATAGTACTTTTCAATTTGTATGTTTTTGGAATGCCACATGCAACACACAGAGCAAAGTACCCTGATTGATAACCCCTTACAAACTGGTATTCTACTTTAATGTATCAAGATATATTCAGATCAAAGTTTCTAACATTTCATAGGTTTACAACATTGAGTATATTTGTGACTGTGTGGTGACGGGGTGTTTTATTTTATTAATGTTCTTTTCCCACTAGCAGAGATCAGGGTACCTATAAACCTAAGTTAAGTGGAAGAAAAAGAAGTCCTTTTTTTAAATACTGAAAGAACTCTGTCTGATAAGGCTACTGGTGGCTTATTAAACAAGCAGCAATTCTAAATTAAGTTATGGGCTGGTTTTGACAGTTTCTGCAAACTGACATTTTCATTTGCTTAGTTCCTTGGAACAACCCATCATGCAGATATATTACTTGTTGGAACCTCATAAAAACGCCATTTTTCTCTGGGCTGTGAGCATGAATTTCTAATGAATTTGGCTTTAGGTGAAAGGCAAGATCTCACCCCTTCTGCAAGCAATAGCTTTATTTTACTGAATACCAACTGAACAATATCAATGCAACACACATTTCATTCTTTCTTATTGGCTCTATAAAGTATTACAGCTGTGATGTTGAACTGGAAAAAATAAGGTAAAGAAGTAACAAAAGGATAAAACTCCAAATAGTTATTGGTCTTTGCTGCTTACATTTACAATATATTGCTTTTTAATTATTTTTGGTTCATGTTAGTAATGGTTGGAACCTAAGACATCCTTTCTAAGTGAAAGAGAGAGAGAGAGCTCCATCTTCACTCTAAAGATCTGGCTGCAGGGCCATCCCCCAACCCAACAAAAAGGAGTCAGACTTTGCTAATATTTACCATATCCTTGCTCAATAAAGTCATAGAGACTTTATTTACTTAGAAATCTACAAATTGAAGTAATATTAGAATATCTTGAACTATAACTACATTTTCTAAATTGTTTCTTTCAGTTAAGACTTCTGATTACTTTCCCATAATAAAATATTGTCATGTATGCACAAGCATGCTTTATTAGAATGTAGTAACCAGAGCAGTTGAAAAATTATGAATAACACAATCAACTATTGTCTTTAGAGAATGGAATCAATTATTTGACCAATATTTTCATTGACAAGTCTAATCTAATTGCTTGATTCTTCTGAAATGAATCATTATAGCACAAAACCCTGAACAGTGAGGTATAGATGATGATATATAATTTGAATTTCAGACTAATTTGATATTTGAAAAGTGGCTACCTATAATGAAGATTCAGTCATACTTCCAGAAAAGAAGAGACCACTAGCTTTAATATAATATTGGTTCATTAAAGTACAGGTTGCCAGAACATGGATTCCATTGTTTGGGGGATATTTCAACTAAACAGTCATATGAGAATCAGTATATTTACCTTTTACATATTACATCTATGTTATACTCATTGATAAGTAGTATAACTTGTGGAACAACATCTTAAAATGATTATTTCTTACTTTTTTTATATCATCACTACATAAACCACCTCATATATACTAACCTAAATTGTAGTTAAACACACACACATACACATACACACGCACACACGCACACACGCACACACACACACACACACACACACACACACACACACACACACACACACACTTTTTCTCTCTTCCAGGGTTTTCTATACTTACTTGCAGTTTCAGAAATAACTTTATCAATATAAGAAGAATGTGTAAGTTAGAAATTGATGCACTAAATAGTAATGCAAGGATAAAGATCAAATTTTGAATGAGAAAGCAAGTGCAAATTGTTTCAATCTGTAGCTAATTGAAAGAAAAAGTCTAGTTAGATATCAACAGCAATAAAAGCACATTGATTTTTTTTTCAGGAACAACAAATTACTCAAGCCACTAAAAACATTAGCAGAGAATGTTCTCCATGTGTTTTTAAAATATTATGCACAATATTCATCATATTACACTTTTAGAAATTGACCTTATTAATTAATTTTTGCCAGTATTCCAAGTAACTGTTTTATGTAGTCTTAGTGTCAACACAGAATGAAGAGCTATATATTATAGTAAGTCCAATTTCACGGATAGTCAAACTTGTAAAGACATTTGTAACAGTCATCTAGCAAGGAAGAGGTAGAACTTGAAACTGCCAGGATTCCTGTATTTTATTATTTTTATCATGAGGGAAAGGCAGGAGATATGAGGAGGCCTGTTATATATGACTGGGAACAGGAAGAAAATGGCAAAAATAGTGGGTATTATGTGCTATAATCATAACTAATTTTGTTGATCTACTGCATAGGCCAATCATGGTAAGATATGTGAAATGCATTTTGTTTAATATTCAAAAAGTACTTGAATGGTAAGAAAACCTTTTAACCTTCATATGCTGAGGAATAAGCCCACAGCTGTGTACCACTGAGTTAAATCCATAACCCTGTTCAAGTTTAATATATGAAAAATATGGATTAATGAGATCATACAGCCCTCAGGGGCTACAATGTTATGAGCTAATATTTGCACCCAGTTTTTTTTAACTCTAAAGGCCAAATGGTAGAACTATTATTGTAAAGCCTTTTCCTTCCATCAGAGGAGTACCTCTGTAGGTAACAGGGACCAGCAGATATTTTGGTGTGTGCTCATGTGAATAGATGACAGTATAGAAGTCAACATTTCTAGCATATATACAATATATGAGAATTTTTCTATGATACATTATCCTTCTAGGATATATATTACATGTTAGCTTTCCTTTAGAAGACTTTGAACAAGGCAAAACCCCTACCTCACAGAGATAACACTTTAGAATGTTTAATGTTTTAAGAGAAATAACAGGGGCTCCAGCATATGGATTTGGCAGAGATGCGTAAGATGTGAGAGTGTTGTTTCGTGTTTACTACATTAATCCATAGCAAAAACTAAAGACTACTTGCATAAGTTTTCTACTACTGCATACCAATCACAAATCTGGTGGCTTAAAACAGCCTAGATTTCTTATTTCACAGTTTCTATGAATATTGGTATTCGGGGACAGGCATAGTTTCCTTCGGCTCCATGCTTGGAGTTTATATGGCTGTTCTATGGCATCTTCCAAGCTGTTTTCACTTGTGCATGGTTTGTGCAGTGACTGGCAAAATTCATTTCCTTGGAATTTTAGGTCTTTGTCTCCGTGCTATTGGTCTGGTAAGGGCCACTTCTAGAGGCCACTTAAAATTATTGTCACATATTCCTCTTATAATCAATTATGCCTAAAGTGATTTATGATTTCTAGCAGCAAAAATTCTCTCTTCTGAAATGGCCCAATTCCTCCTTCAGGGTCTTCCACATAATTTTGTCAGGCCTACCCTGGATAGCTGTCCTTTTGATTATCACAAAATCAATTAGTACCTTAACTATCCAGGTACAATTCCTTTTTAGTCTAGAGAACATGTTGACCTAGTCAGAGAAGGAGAACTCTTCATGTTCACAGTTTAACCAATATAGATGGGGAGGTTATTGTTTTCTAGGATAAGGAACATAAACCTGGGGGTCATTTTTTTCCATATGTACTGCCTGCATAATCTCCATTATAAATTTGTTCCAAATAAATGATTCTTGATAGCATTTAGACATAAAACCAACAGAAAGTGGAGAAAGAAGTATTAAACAGTGGAGATATTAAACTAAATTACTGTCTTTGTGTTTCTGTGGGAAGTGTAGAAAGTTTAATTGGAATATAAAAATAAAGAGCAGTAGACAAGTAATTTTATATGTGATATGCTGAGATGCTAGAAGACTATCAGCAAGTCATGTCCAGAGGACATTTGAAAGCCTAGACAAGTGTAGGGGGTGGGGGCAAAAGTAAAAAATAGAAGAGAAAAGAAGGGAGTATGTAGCATGAATCCTAATTGGTCTTAATAATAAAAACCCAGAGTCAGATATAGGGATAAATGCTCAAAGATCAATAAAGGAGCCAGTCACTGCCTCTTACCTCACCAACCCCTCCACCTGAAAGAGACTCAGCTCCTGTCTCCTCATGCCTTATATTCCTCTCTCTGCCCAGCCATATCACTTCCTGTCTGCACCTTCCTAGTGCTGGAATTAAAGGTATAAAATCCCAAGTGCTGGGACCAAAGGTGTGTGCCACCACTGCACTGGGTCAAACTTGTATAACTCAGGGTGGCCCTGAACTCACAGAGATCTATCTGACTCTGTCTCCCGAGTGCTGGGATTAACGGTGTGTGCCACCACTGCCTGGCCTCTATGGCTAATTATGGCTGTGGCTTAGTTTTGCCCTCTGATTGTCAGGTAAACTTTATTTGTTAGATCATACATAAAATATCACCACAGGAGTCCTTTGACTAGTTCTATCAGATATAAATGGATGGTCCCCATGACTGAAAATGGAGGAAGACTAAACCAACATAAGAATTTGTAAAATATAAGTTAGAATAGAATACATTTTAACATTAAATGTCAAACTATATGGATATAGTTCAGTGACAATATATTTAATTTAAAATATGCTCCTAGATAAATGAGTATTTGGGAATCTTTTCCTCTTATATACAGGTTTCTTTGATGTGTCACAGATAACACTACCAGTCAAATTTGTAACTCATTTTTACAGCATTGTAAAAGTAACATGAAAGAACTTAGGAGGGTACTCATTTAAGGGATAAATATCAGAGCCTTGTAAATGTAAGGAACATGGATTTATATTTTTGACAGTGCCACAATAATCTAATCCATTTGTCAAAGACTGTTAAAAACTTCAGAACGTATGAAAATGGCAATGTTTCTTAGGCTGTGATTCCTTCATATTACATCTCTAGTCTTTAATTGAAGAAACTACTTTGAAGCCCTAAAATTCTACATTTCAATCCAGCAGTCATTTAATGTGCATTAAACAAAGTTATAGTTACTTTCATATCTTTATGACCTTAAAAAGAGATCATGCACCCTGTCTCGAAAAAACCAAAAAAAAAAAAAGAGATCATGCATTTTATGACAAAATTATGTCTTATTCATCTTTATGTTCATTTTTGGGGGGATGGGAGGAACAGGCTGATGGTGTCTTGATATCCAGTTCTTTTTTGTTGGTGGTGTTCATTATATATTTTAGATATTAACCCTCTATCTTATGTGTAATTGCTAAAGATATTTTCCCATTCTGTAGGCTGCCACTTTGTCTCAAGATGGTGTCCTTTGTCATACAGAAGCTTTTTAATTTCATGAGATCCCATTTATTAATTGCTTGTCATACTGCCTGTGCTATTGGTGTCCTGTTCAGAAAGTCTTTTCCAGTGCCAATGAGTTAAATACTATTCCCTACTTTGTCTTCTATCAGATTTAGGGTAACTGGCCTTATGTTGAAGTTCTTGTTCCATTTGGACTTGAGTTTTGAGTGGAGTGATAAACACGGATCTATTTGCATTATTCTACATGCAGCCATTCAGTGTGACCAGCATCATTTTCTGAACATGCTCTCTTTTTTACAGTGTACATTCTGGCTTCTTTATCAAAATCAGGTGTCCACAGGTGTGTGGACTTATGTCTGGGTCTTCAACTCCAGTGATCAATGTGTCTGATTTTATGCCAATATCATGCTGTCTTTTGTTACTATATCTCTGTACCAACCAAGAAGCTATCTTCAATTGGTATCTGCTTCCAAAAGTAAAAAGTAATTTTCTCCAATGAAATCTCACTTGGTATATTAACCACATTTAAGGGTAGGCCCCATGGTCAGCAGTAGATGGCCAACACAGAATAAACTCAATGGTAACTGAATGATATTATCTTAGACTTTTTTGTGTCATGCTGTTTTACTGGGATGGCTTTTTTTAGCCCACTGATCCTTTGCTTATATACTATGGTTTCTGATTTTGTGGTTTCAACATATTTGTGTGTATTTTGCGCGTGCGCGCGCGCGCGCGCGCGCGTGTGTGTGTGTGTGTGTGTGTGTGTGTGTGTGTGTGTGTGTTTGTGTATGTGTGTGTTTCTGGTTTGTTTGCTTTTATACTTGCCTATTCATTTTCTAAGGAGAGAGAAAGGACATGAATTTGGGTGGGTGAGGAGTTGAGGAGGATCTGGGAGGAGTGGTGGGCAGGGGAACTGTGAACAGAATACATTGCATGATTTTTTTCAATACATAAAGCATACGTGTCTTTTGCAGAGGACTCAAGTTCAGTACCTAGCACCCATTCCAGATGGCTCACAACTGCCTACAACTCCAGCCCCAGGAGAATTCATCTCCTCTACCCTCCACAGACACCTGCATATATCCATACACAGACACAAATACATATACACATAATTATAAGCAAAACAAATCTAAGATATTATGAGGAATGCATATATTACCTAATATGAAATGATGCTATATCATTTTTGAAATAAAGATTTCAAACAGGTGTGCCAAACCTGTGGCCTGCAGGCTGCACATGGTCTAGGATACCTATAATGCAGCCCAATAAAATTGCAGGTGATAAAGTCATGTCAGTGTATATACATTTATGTGTGTACATTTATGCTTTAAAAACAAGACAAAGAATAAATACTGCTAAAAGTACAGCAAAAATAAAGTAAGAGGAATATAAGGGAGAAAGAAAAATTTTGAGCAGACTGAACAACTCTAAATGTTTAAATAAAAGTTCATTAACGATTGACATATCTTTTAAATATGAAATAAATCTATAAACATATATATTTAAGGTCTAGAGTATACTTAACTACATATATAACTACATCCAGAAGGACAAACCTAAAGACAAGTCTGTATGCACAACCACTAGGAGGCTCCGCTATAATTCTACCTTAACCTCTTTTCTAAGGAAAACTCAAAAAGTCACTCCAACTATACTATATCCGATCTTAACCTCCATTTCTAAAGCTATCTATACCAGTGTTGCAGTACTCATGAAGAAAAGCTCAAACTATATTATAGTAAATCAGGGGATTTAAGGCTTATTTGTATTAATCACTTAGAGAAGCATTTGAAAATGACTACCCTGCAGTATGGTACTGGACATTTTTGAACAACAGGGGAGTGGATTTGCATGAGGAGTGGAAGTCACCTATGATTTTTTTTAACAATGTGCAATTCTGGGCCTCATCTTGAATCAGAAACTCCTAAATTGAGGATCAATTTGGATCTGTACCACTGACATCATTGCATACAATATTAAGGAATGATGGAATGAAAAATGAACTATGTAGAATACTTTTGATTTTGACTATTCCTGTTAAAACTATGTGAACTGACTGAAATGCTCATAGACTCCATGAATACTTTTATTTCCAAAGGCATAAAATATGACAACCAAAAGACTTTCTGACCTATTGGGCAAGGTAGCACACACTTTTCGTCCCAGTACTCAAGAGACCTAGTCAAAGAGATCTCTGTGAGTGCAAGGCTAGCCTGGTCTACATAGTGAGTTCTAGGCCAGCCAAAGCTACATAGTGATATCCTGTGGTGGTTTGAAAGAAAATGGCCCCCATAGACTCATAGGGAATGGTGCTGTTAGGAGGTGTGACCTTGCTGTAGTATGCATGGCTTCATTGGAGGAAGTGTGTCACTGGCACGGGCTTTCAGGTCTCAGATGCTCAAGCCTGGCTAGTGTGTCACTGTTTTTTCCTGCTGCCTGTGGATCCAGATATAGAATTCCCAGCTACCTCTCCCGTATCATGTGTGCTTGCATGCCACCATGAACTAAACCACTGAAACTATGAGGCATCCCGAATGAAGTGTTTTCCTTTATAAGAGTTGCAGGGGTCAGGATGCCTTTTCAAAGCAAAAGAAATCCTAACTAAGACAGATCTTGTTCAAAACAAACAAAAGAACACAGAAACAAATTACTCTCTGAGACATTACAGTAATGCGATTTTAAATGGTAAAGGAATGACATATTTTACTCTTAACCTTGATTTTACATTTAAGCAACCCAGGGGACTACAAAGTTATGCTAATGCATGGGTCTCCTCTGTAGAGATTACTTTTCAAATATGTGTATGATAGATATCTCCTACTCATATATTTAAAAAAGGTGCCCAGATTATTCTAATGGTTATACCAAGGTTGAGAACCATTGATCCACAACAGACTCTTCATTTTAAATGTAAAGAAGTGAAGTCATAAAGAAATTAAAGAAGAAGCCATAAATCATATAAGCTGCTGTCAAAGTTAAGACTAAAATCCAAGTCTTCTGATTTGTGAATAATTATCTCCCTACAATTCCTGTTCATTAAAAAAAATTAATTGAATCTCTGGGGCCACTATAGTTGCTGTTAATATGGCAAAGGCATTTTCAGAAAGAAATATTTTCAAGTATTATAGTGATGTTGAACAATTGAATGATGCACTATTTAAAATGCATTGCTATTCTTTCTTTACAGCATTTGAGGAGAAAGTTTCCACAAAATCTGTAACAGTTTAAGAACAGAGAGAAGCTATATAATGTGTTCACCACAAATCAGTTTTTTAGCTGCTGATACCGAGTTAGAGATTTGGAAGGGAGATGTCCACTGTTCTCAGAAGAGGCATTCTAAAGAGAAAGAAGGACATGGACAATAACAATTAAGGAGAAACCCAGAGGAAGTATAATTCTGAAACAGATGCAAATTTAATATAAAGTTAGATCAACCACCTGCAGAAACAACTTCAAAAACTAAGAAAAATGTGAGAGCAAACAACAGACCCCACAAGGCTTTGTTGTAAATAAAATCAATTTTATGGTTTCACTCAGCCCTTAATTTGCCAAAATGTTCAAACTAAAACCAATATACAAGCTTCAACGAACGCAGCGGGGTGAATACTTTTTGTTAGAACTGGTTGCAAACTGCCACGCAATATGGGATAAAAGCATTTGCACGGCTATACTCTCACCCACAGAGAAGATGTTCCTCATTTTGAAGGTCAGGCCATACATCACTGGCCTAATGTCAGGAAACATGCATTGCCTCCGCCCGCAGCTGTGCCAGGCCAGTCAGAAAATAAACAAAAGCAACCAACACCCACACAAAGCAGCTCCCTCCTCAACTGTTCTAGCTCCTCCTCAACCATTCCATCTGCAAAGGCAGGAATCCAGACAGGAAAATTTAAACATGTTGTTTAAAAGATCAAAGATTTTAATATCTCACAGCAACAGATTCTCTGTCGCTCTTTTTTTTTTTTTTTTATCAATGTAAGGCAAATTCCATTGAACTTGCAGTGCTATATTATTTACAATAATTCTCTTTAAAAATGTCACAAGAGCTGTGCTTATATCTATTTCAGACTTTCCAGAGTTTCAGGCTTTGAAGAGCCTGCTAAAAAGTGTCATGTATAAGTCATGTGTCTATCATCTCAGATAATTTTAAATTCCAACAGAAGGCACCTGCATTGCTTGGGAAGGACCACTGACACGTTTCACTTATAAACTGAATGGATGAAAAATGTTCTTGCCTATCAGGTGACCACTTTTCATTAAGAACTCAATGTGGACACTTTATCTGATTATCTTGTGGTCATTAGATGGTTTTAGAAACAAATCTTGGCATAACTAGAGATCTGAAAGATGATAATAATGTGAATTTTCAAATGCTCAGTAGTAGTAAAAATGAATGTAGAAAAGTATGAGGAGGTGAGTAAGTTTAACAAAATGCTTCTAAAGGCTAACAGATTATAACAGAAATATTTGTAATATCATATGAGATTCACAATAAAGCAAGTGAGTTTGGCAAAAAGGTTCTGAATGAGCAGGAAGCCAAAAGCCCAGGAGACTAAAATCACATCAACTGATTAATGATTTTTTTCTATATAACTTTGAACGTTAAAAAATACACAAACCTGAAGTATACTCTAAAGCTCCTGATTAATATATTTGTAAAATACAGTAATGAACCCAAATATTTTCTCTTTTTAAGAAACTATTTACATCATCCTATTCCATTAATACAGACTTACAGTGTACAGACATGCCTTAAAGTCCTTTGGATAAGAGCTGTCTTTATTTGAAATGAATGCCTAACATCTCAAAGACATTATAGCCAGTAACTTCACAACAAATCAACCTCTTGTAGACTAATAGGTTAGTTATATGTCTATTGTAAGTTCCTTGCGATGGGTTGAATCATTTAGCATGATGATAGGAAGGCTTAGAGCAACAATGCAACACTATATTCAATGCCATGTCAGCCAATGGCCATGGATGCTTAGCAAATAGCAGACTGTTGAGACTGATTATGTACCACAGTTGGCAAGTAAGGAAGATACAAGTCAAATCAGGAATCTTCAATTGCTTTTCCTTCATTAATATATACCAACTCCAGATTTCTCTAATATATAGTCTGAGAGCCGAGTAGAAGTGGTTAATGAAGAAAACGGGTAATCAGAACATAATCCTGGGCAAGCAGAGTTCTTCCTAAGCTAATAATTTGCCTGACATTGCACATGAGATGCAGATTTTATGACAGCAGGCAATGTGAACAGAAGAGAGCTGATGGAAGAACATATGCAAAAATGTCCAGAGAATATTTTCTCTTTCCAAGTCACATTAGATGAACTTTCTGACAAGAAAAGAAAGACGGAAGGAAGGGAGGGAGGGAGGCAGGGAGGGAGGGAGGAAGGTAAGAAAGAAAAAGAAAACAAGTCTTTTTTAATTTCTATAATGTAAGGTGACAGTTTTAATGGTGAAAAATGCTTTATTTAATATTTTTTTATTTAAATAAAAAATGTTTTATTTAAAAGCTTAGGTAAATTGTAGCTATTTTTCATCATAGTTGACTTGAATGGGATTCTTAAAAAATTATCAGACAACATTAGTTAAGAACAATAATTTCTTTTATGAAAATTAAAATTAACGTTAGCAAGATTTTTAGTTTAAAGTGATGTTTCTGAAACTTTTCAATTTTGTAAATTGGTATAATATAAAAATGAAGATTGACATTAGTTTTCTTAAAATTCATTGTAGAAAAAAATGTGTTTCATTATGAACTGGAACACATGTATTTTCTCATATTAACTCCCAGGATCCTCTCTTTTGACATTGTGTTTCTCATGTTATGCTTCAGGCTAACAACAATTCAAAGAAAACCACTAAGGACAAATGATGACAGGAAGGCAGGAGAATAAGTAAAATAGCATAATAGTCTTATATGGGCCACTTGTGTGAGGAAAAGAAAAGTGAAATTTTATGAAAATGTGTTGCATAGTTTTCCCATTAGGTCTTCAATCTTTTCGTACTTCATCATATCTAGATGAAAAAGTGTAAACATGGTACAGTTATGTATTTAAATGTGGTTTTATGGGAAAGACAAAATTTAACCCATCAAAGAACTTCTTGTCTGAGAAGATGATTCTGGTTGCTGTTAAAACAAGGGGCAGGCATTGTAGTGATTACAGTGCTTGAATATTCTTTGCTTTATTTAGCATCAGTTCTCCTTCCTGAGTGGAGATGGAATAAGCCAATTTTTTTTTTTTTTTTTTTTTTCGAGACAGGGTTTCTCTGTGTAGCTTTGCGCCTTTCCTGGAACTCACTTGGTAGTCCAGGCTGGCCTCGAACTCACAGAGATCCGCCTGGCTCTGCCTCCCGAGTGCTGGGATTAAAGGCGTGCGCCACCACCGCCCGGCAGAATAAGCCAATTTTTAAAAGTGACTACATAGCTGTAGATTATTTTTCTTTGAATAATTAATTCCAGAAAACATTATTTCAATAATTGCACATTAAATTATTATGATGTTTTGTTGGAATCCATAAATATATATTAAGCTTTGAACAGATTAAAAACTCCATTCTATTCATAAAAAGCTAGTTTCAGAAAACCTCCATTCTTAGCTCTTTAACTTGTGAAAAGAAAGCAAAGCTTTCTAATCCAATTAATGAATCATTAATTAATTATCATTAGTTTGAATTACTTGTATTTTTGACCTTTTCACTATGGTATCCTTCCATACATTAAGTTTTAGAAATTTGGGGCTTTTTTGAGTTAATTTAAAAACACACTATTTTCAATGTAAATATGCTAATGAATTTCATTTTCAAATATTAATAATTCCAATAAGAACACTTTAAATTACCACATTAACTTAATAGAATAAAAGACACTGTCCACACAAGTGACTCAAGTGTTTTGAAAGTCTACTGTCTAATTTATAAAAGAAAGTGTTCTTCCATTCTTCTGTAATTAGGAAAATTCATTTATAATAACATCCTTAGGAAAATTCAATTTGTGAAAAGGTTCTTAGAATGTTATTATTCTAATTTTTGTGATTTTCTATGGTTTTGGCACATTTACTCTGGTTTACCTCATTACATAAGAAACTGACTTTATCAGGCAATAACTATTTGTAGCCTTAAATTATATTTTTTTGTGATCTCATCAACCAAACGTGACTGTTTTATTCAATTGCTAAAAATGGATGGTACAACTATTGGTTCGAAATATGAAGAAAACAAACTATAATAATAATGCTTTATGATAATGCTCTTTTCCACAGTGGAACAAATTAAACACCAAATGTCCTGAACACTATATTCTACCTAATTCAGATATTTCCTGAATATGAATGCAAGCATAGGTACTGCTAGTTAGTGGTTTACAGGTCAACAACATCCACAGCAACTAAGAACTCGTCAAAATACTGACTCAATGAGACTGGTTTCATGAATAACTCAGCTGGATTAGACTTTAGACAGATCCTTCCTGAGTGGAGGCATGTATGATGTTTTTAAGAATTGTTTTAGTTCTATAGCCCATTTCTTAATTGGACTGTTGGGCATTTTGATGTCTAATTTCTTGAGTTCCTTATATATTCTGGATATCAGTCCTCTGTCAGATGCGGGGTTGGTGAAGATCTTTTCCCATTCTGTAGGCTGTCTCTTTGCCTTGTTGACCGTATCCTTTGCTCTATAAAAGCTTCTCATTTTCAAGAGATCCCATTGTTTGATTGTTTCTCTCAGTGTCTGTGCTACTGGTGTTCTATTTAGGAAGTGATCTCCCATGCCAGTGCGTTCAAGACTACTTCCTACTTTCTCTTCTAGCAGGTTCAGAGTAGCTGGATTTATGTTTTGTGCACGATGACGGATATGGATCTATTTTCAGCCTTCTACATGTTGATATCCAGTTATGCCAGCACCATTTGTTGAAGATGCTTTCTTTTTTCCATTGTGCACTTTTGGCTTCTTTGTCAAAAATTATATGTTCATAGGCGTGCGGGTTAATGTCAGGGTCTGCAATTTGATTCCATTGGTCCACATGTCGGTTTTTATGCCAGTACCAAGCTGTTTTTATTAGTGTAGCTCTATAGTAGAGCTTGAAGTCAGGGATCGTAATGCCTCCAGAGGTTGTGTTATTGTACAGGATTCTTTTGGCTATCCTGGGTTTTTTGAATGGTCGAGATACAGCCCGAACTGACCTAATCTGGTGATAGGATGGCTTAACACCCTAATTGTCGTGCTAGAAACCTCATCCAACTACTGAGGGATCTGGATGCAGAGATCCATGGCTAGGACCCGGGTGGATCTCTGGGAGTCCAATTAGTGAGAATGAAGAGGGTTTATATGATTGAGAATTGTTGAGACCAAGGTTGGATAAAGCACAGGGACAAATAGCCAAATGAATGGAAACACATGAACTATGAACCAATGGCTGAGGGGTCACCAACTGGATCAGGCCCTCTGAATGGGGGAGACAGTTGATTGGCTTGATCTGTTTGGGAGGCATCCAGGCAGTGGGACTGGGTCCTGTGCTCATTGCATGAGTTGGCTGTTTGAAACCTGGGGCCTATGCAGGATCACTTGGCTCGGCCTGGGAGGAGGGGACTGA
Organism: Peromyscus californicus insignis; assembly: GCF_007827085.1. NCBI lineage: Eukaryota > Metazoa > Chordata > Mammalia > Rodentia > Cricetidae > Peromyscus > Peromyscus californicus. The sequence goes on from NW_026294391.1 coordinate 45,185,223, forward strand.
ACCTACCTGGACTGAGTCTACCAGGTTGTTCGTGGGGGAGGCTTTGCCCTGGAGGAGGTGGAAATGGGGGGTGGGCTGGGGGAAGGTGAGGGGGGACGGAGGGGGGAGAACAAGGGAATCCGTGGCTGATATGCAGAACTGAATTGTATTGCAAAATAAAAATAAAAAAGATTAAAAAAAAGAATTGTTTTAGAAGACATGTAATTGTGAAAACTTTGTTCCTGTCAAATGCAAATTTTCTGTAACCCAAAAATGTAGCTTGAATTTTCCTGCCTGGCCCACAGTCAGGACAAATCTCTCTCACCCGCCAGTCCCACAGCCTCTCAGACCCGACCAAGTAAACACAGAGACTTATATTGGTTACAAACTGTATGGCCGTGGCAGGCTTCTTGCTAACTGTTCTTACAGCTTAAATTAATCCATTTCTATTAATCTATACCTTGCCACGTGGCTTGTGGCTTACCGGTACTTTACATCTTCCTTGTCCTGATGGCGGCTGGCAGTGTCTCCCTCACCCAGCTTCCAGTTCTCTCCATTCTCCTCTCTGTTAGTCCCGCCTATACTTCCTGCCTAGCCAATGGCCAATCAGTGTTTTATTTATTGACTAATCAGCAACACATATGCCATACAGAACATCCCACAGCACAAAAATGTCTTTCTCAAAGTCCTTTAGTCCATCATTTTAAAATGGAATCAACAAGAAAATTAGGGTCCCTATTTCTTCATCACTGTAGGAGGAAACAAGCCTAACATGGAAAAGAGGCTATTAGTATATATTAATTGCCCAATCACGTTAAACAATCCTTCTCCATACTTGACCATATTCTCTAGTATTTTTCTATTAGCTTATTTTAGCATTTACAAATCTTCCCACCTTATGTTTCCATGAAGTTGAGTCTTTTTCTCCAGCATTTTAATAGTATCTATTCCCTATGTTAATAGTCTTCATAACATCTACTTTGTCTGACTAACTGGTTTGTTATAATTTTTTTCACAAGACCCTCAGCCTCAACTATTAATTGATATCTACATTATAGCACAATTCCCAATTGTTTCAGCACCCAATAAAATGAGAAGCAGTACTGTGGACAATAACATTGATCACATTGCTAGTACTTAATAGGGCATGAGTGAAAATAAAACAGACATGGAACATGGAACACGGAAATGTTAGATAAGCATCACTGAATTTAATGATATTATAATGAAAAAAACATTTCTATTTCAATTACCTGTTTAGTTTGTTCTGTGTTTACTGAGTACCCTTTCATTGTATTCTGAAGTAGCGTGTTTATATCTGTCATTTATTGTTTTCAATTTAAAAATTAAAAGGAACACTTTAAAAGAGATATGCCAGATGTCATCCATTATATACCATTTAGAAATGAGTACACCATGAAAGCTGTACAACAGCTACATATTTCTAAGTCTATTTCTATGCATGATATTTACTAACATTAAAAGAAAAGCAAATTGATTTTAGTCATGCCATCAATAACTTTCCAGTACATAATCACATAATCCTTATTTGAACATGGGCATGTGTGTCTTAGTTTCTTTTCTATCAATGTATTTAAAACATCATGGCTAAGACAAATGACAAAAAATTTAATCAATGTTTGAGGTTCTAGAAGATTAGAGTGCATGACCATAATTATGGGAAGCATGGCAGTAGGCAGGCAGTTATGGCACTAGAGCAGTAGCAGAGAGCTTGCATCTTTATTTGCAAGTAGGAGGCAAGGAGAGAGCTAGCTGAAAATGGTATAGACTTTTGTAACATAAGAGCCCATGTACACAGTGATACACTGTCACCAAAAAGGCCACACCTAGTCCAACAGCCACACTCTCTAATCCTTTCCAAATGGTTTCAAATAGTTACTTTTGTACATTTAAAATTATTTTATTACACTTATTTGGGTATGCATCATACGTGTATAAATATATATGTATTTGGGTGCATGAGTGCCATTGTGGGTATATAAATTCCAGAGGACAACTGGTGTGAGATGATGATCTCCTTTCACGATGTGTGTCCTAAGGAACAGAGATCCTCAGGCTTGGCAGCAAGCACTTTTATCCACTAAGTCATCTTACTGGCCTTTTCTTCATTCTTAACTGGATAAAAATTGTACAACACAAAGCTACAGAAAACCTTTGTCTCCTTCTGAAGAATCAGACCTTAAGGTATGACATTTTAAGAGCAATGCTTATGGCTTTTCTTCACCCTTGTAATGTAGTGCATGGCCAACATGTCTTTGCTCACATACACTGAAACATATACTTAGAGCAATAGCCATAAAATAGGTCTCAATTTTAAATTCTATGACCGCAAATGTTAAGCCTGGGTATCTTCTTACTAAAGTTAAAGGAGTTCTTCAAATCTGTCTGAATACTTGCCCATATTTTAAGGCTTTAATTCAATTCAATTTAATTAACACCCATTACTAGAATTCCTACTGGATATTATAGCATTTGGGTTGTGGACCTTCATGAACAGATTAATATCCTCTTGTAGTACTGAAATTTCACTCTTGTGGAATTGGATTGTTCCTAACAAGAGTAGGTTGTTTTAACATAAGTCGGTTGCCTTAGGATATACCTTTTTGATGTATCTGTCCGAATATTGTCCATCTTTTCTAGCTTGCATGGGATAGCACGAGAACTTTACCACAGAATAAACAATGCTGAGACTATGTTCTTCAACTTATATGTCCATGAGACAAAATAAACCTCTTTACTTGTAAATGATCAGATTTCAGGCATTCTATATAGGAACTGAAAATGGTCCCAGACACTAGTCCTAAAACAAGGCCTGCTTCTTTCTTGCTATTTGTAGCTTGTAGTAAGGAAATAAAGCAAACAAAAGTGTACATGTAATTGCAATATAAATCACAGGTTCTTAATGTCATGTGTATGTGTGTGAAAGAAAAATGAACCTCTTTTTGTTGACTATAGAGCCTTTGTTGGAATACTTCATATACATAAGCAAAACGATGTGGGGTTATAAAGCAAGCTGAATATATTTAAAAACAGATATCAAAATGCATTTGCAATACAGTGACAAACGTAGTTCTTTCTTAACACACAAGTGAGAAGAGCTAATGGTAGTCCTAATTTTGTAGTAACAAATAATACAAATAATATTTTTAAATGTGAAATGGATATAATATAATGAGAAAACACATATGACTTATTATTTACAAAGTTAAATTTTTTGTTAATGAGCACTATTTACAGTGGACAGAATTTATCATTTAAGTAAATACTAAATTTCATGTATATGAAATGAAATTGTCATATAGGAGTATATATCTGCATATTGATGTCTGTTTCCTATAAAGTTCTAGGGGCCATACAATGAAAATATTCAAGAGTGATTTAAAATTTATTGTTTACATCTCAAAGGCAGCAGTGGACTATCAGTTCTTTTAAAAGTTCAGGTGGTTCATCAAACATACCTTTAGAAAAATCATCCAGTCTCAACTGTACAGAAAAGACTATAGCAATTGGCATGAGTAAGTACCCAAATACAGACAGGGAGAATCAACTCAAGAGAAATACCCAGGAGGTAAGACTAACTAGAATAATTCAGACTGAGAATGAGCAGTGCCAAGGAGGATGTTAGGATTTTAAGTTTTAACTCATCGTAGAATAATTTTAGGTGTTCTAGAAGCAGAGACAAAAGAGGCCATTATGACTATTCTGTGGGATCCTGTGCAAAGCACTGCATAGATATTAGATTCTTTTTTATTTAAAAAAATATTCATTTTATATATACCAACCACAGATTCCCCCTTTCATTCCCCATCCCACTCCCCCCACCCCTGCCTAAACCTCCCTCCAGCAACCAACCCTTCACCCTCTCCTCCAAAAGTATAAGTTCTTAACCCAAGTCTACAACTACTTATTTTACACATTGTTGCCAAAGAAGTAGGAAAAACTATATTCCTGGAGGACTATTTTCATTCAGAGTACAATCCATTCATCTCAGGATATGTTTTGGATATTTTCTGGTACTATATAATTATAGTTTCTTCAGAAGTGCAAGAAAAGCATGGTTATCATTTTGAAAGATCCACTTCTGCTGGTGGTGCTCCATTGTAATTAACTAATGACCCAAAATTCATCCAACCATGTTTGAAACAAAACAGCAATAACATTACTTACAACTTTGATTAACCTCAAAGTGAACTGTCGTCTATTTTACATTGGTTCACTCATTCATTAAATGAATGGTAAGTGTAAAGCACTAAGAAACAGTCTTGAAGCTTGGGGTTGGAGAATCACAGGGAAAATACCCTACATTCATAGTGCTTACATTTTTTCAATATTTTTGAAATTAAAATATAATTACATCATTTCCCACTTTCCTTTTCCTCTCTCCAATCCCTCCAGTGTACATCATTAGTCTCTCTCAAATTCATACCTCTTGCCTCATATAATAATAAATTTTCTTTGATTCCTACATACAAAATACAACCTCCTCAGTCCATATGATGTGCCCAATACGAAGTGGTCATCTCTGAAATCATATACATACAGTAACATTGGACAGCTTACAGCTTTTCATCTTCACAAGAATTCTCTGAAGTTAATAATACTGCTGATGAGATTGTCAAGGCTCATAGACCTTATGGAGAAATATTATTTGAACTATGGCTTATGGCATCACAATCAGCTCTATTTGATGTGTATGTGGTGCATTCTTTCATATTCTTCAGGGTACAGCATATGAATCTTTGCAAGTAAAATTTATATTGGAAATAGCTCTAGTATCTTTTCACCTGACAAAAATGAAGTGAAACTACCACACAAATACAAAGAAAAGAGCCAGGAGATGCCTTAGTGGCAAAGGTGCTTACTGTGCAAGTGTAGTGACATGAGTTAGTCTTTGGAAACTCACTTAAAGGTAGAAGGCGATAACCAACTTTACTAAGTTGACCTCTAGCTCCACATGTGCTCCATGGTATGTGAGTCACCTCACTTCACACAGCATATAGAAATGAACACAGTAATAGTAAATGAATAAATAAAACTAAAGAAATACAAATTAAAAAGTGAGGACTATTTAAGACAGCAATGATCTTTGTCTGGTACCCATACTTGTATTTGTATATACTTGTATGTCTGGTGCACACACTTGTGAATACATATTTTTTTGGAGTTTTTATAATGTATCTTTGGTAGTACAAAGAGCTTGAGAGGATATTGCATGTGTTAATATTAGTCCTTTTGCTTAATGGCTGTAATATATGCAACATATACTCCCTTGCTTAGGAAGTTGGTGTTTTCAAGATAAATAGTCCTCCTACATAATTTCAGTCATGTCTTATCTATGAGCCCTTCACAGGACATATAAACCTGTGCTGTCAGAATGATTTGTTCTACTGAGCAGTGGTAGTTCTAGTCATGAAGATGGGAAAACACACACAGACACACAGACACAAACCAGTGAAATGCATTTTTATCTGGGTTTACTTTCCATTTCCTTTATTTTTGAAAGATCTAGCTTCACAGTTTCATGATAAAATTGAAAGTAACTAGATATAATTTTTGTTAACTGTGTTTATGCATGATTCCTTTGAAATAAGAAATTCTAAAAACTTAATGTAAGTTTTCTGCATTACTTTGTGTGCCTGAAGTATATGAACTCAACTGAGGGTACCCAGCAGAATCAACTGTGGACTTTATTTTAGAAGCAATGTTAATGATAAGGTATCATGCCACAACAATTGATGAAGAATATCTTTTAGTGATGGCCCCGACATCAGTTTATTTATCAATACCCCCAAAGTGACTCTACTGTGCTGTCAGAGTTGAGAAACTGAGTTATGTTCCACATTGTAACCTTTATTTTCCATACATGGAATTTTTATTTGTGGCATTTTAAAATAAGAGTCTCAGAACATCTAAGTATTAGTTATGTTAGATTTTTCTGCTCTTCCAATATTTACACAGCTGTTTAATACTCAAAATGAGCTACCACACATTTCTACCACAATTAAACTGAGATCTGACATTTACAAATTTCACAGAGCTATGATCAGTTCCCAATTCCCTTTTCAAACCAAGAGTAGCACTCTCACTACAGTAATGAAGCTGTGATATAGAAATTATATACCAGAAAAAATATGCATTGTTCAAAACCATTATCATTTGTTCTATTTCCCTAGAACTGCTATCATCCTTTAGGAAATAGGGAACAAGATAAAAATCTCCAAAATGTATGAATACACTGTGCAATTTCTTAGACTATTATAATGCTTTGGACATGTTAATACAGTTCCTTCATACAAGTTTGTAAATGAGGAGATAGTCAATTTGAAATTGCACAGTAACTAGCAAAATACATAATATGTTCTAAAAAAAGGTAGGGGAAGTTCTTTAAGAGTTCTCAATTTTCAAACAGATGCATAGTTAGGTGAAAGCCAAATATGTTTTTCAATGAACTTAGTTCACAAATTAGATGAAAAATGGGTTGGAAAAACGAAAGAATTCCTCAACTCTGTTTAACAATCCAAGAAGCTCTTCATCTCTGTCATCTTGAGAGCTAGCTGTAACACTGACTTAGTCCTCAAGTTTCTTACATTGCCACTTTGCCAGGTATTTTCTGAACACTCCTTTATCTGCAACTTTCCTTAGTTAAGAGTGGCCCCCAAACTAGAAAATTCTCAGTCACTTTCTCATAGGTATACTGGTGGTAGTTTTTGTCCGTTGTCTTCTTTGGGGTTTTGAGTTTCTGAGTCAAAGACTATTTCTAAAAGAATAGCATGAATTAAGGCTAACATACTTTACTGAAGCCAGAGCATGAAAATTCTTTCATATGGTAAGGAAATGAATTTGAATGCCATTTAAAAAGGTGGAAAGACACTGATAGTCCTTCTGCAGGTGTTCTTGTTAGAGTAAAAAGTTTACAAAAATCACCCAGACAGCAATGGAAAAGGCATATCTGGAAGAAGGCAAGAGAGGAATCGCGAAGACTTTGAATGGGCAGAGGGAATACAGTGTAAAATGAAACTCAAATGAGGACTCTGCCTTGGCTTTTCGTCAAAAGGTGCTGGGTTAAAATCTAGGACACTGTAAGACTTTCCATTATTATTATTATTTATTTATTTATTTTTATTTATTTATTTATTTATTTATTTATTGGTTTTTCGAGATAGGGTTTCTCTATGTAGCTTTGGAGCCTGTCCTGGAACTCACTCTGTTGCCCAGGCTGGCCTCGAACTCACAGAGATACACCTGCCTCTGCCTCCCGAGTGCTGGGATTAAAGGCATGTGCCAACCACCGCCTGGCCCAAGACTTTCCATTATTATAAGACTTGGCTACTACTGTAGCCTCTTTGTCTGCATCCTCCTCCTCATATCTCCTCGCTCGCACTTCTTCCTCTTTTTTTTTTTTTTTTTTGGTTTTGTGAGGCAGGGTTTCTCTGTGTAGCCCTGGTTGTCCTGGAACTCGCTTTGTAGACCAGGCTGGCCTTGAACTCAGAGATCCTCCTGCCTCTTCCTGGAAGTGCTGGGATCAAAGGTATGAGCCATCACACCCAGCTTCTATCTTCCCCTTCTATTCTATCCTTCTTTTGACTTTTTTATTATCTTTCTCTCTCTCTCTTGATTAAGCACATACACTGTTAGGAAAAAGACCTCTGTTTCTGTCTCTCTCTTTCTAAACTCCAAAAATAGATATTTTAAATATTATTTGTTTACTTAGACAAATAAATGTTTTATTCAAGTTTGAGCCTCAACTCTTCTTAAAGTTAATTGGGGGCATTTGGCCACTTCACTAATTCCTCATTTTCTTATTTGTTAGCCAACAATAATAGACTGTTTTTATTGTATGTTCTCACATTAATAAACTATGGTATTGTTTCTGTCGAAAATACATCCCAATAGGGAATTACAAATTGTCATCTGCTGTCTCAAAAGCCTGAAATTCAAAGAATTGCTACCCTCATTCATTTTTAATGAGTCTGAGAATGATTTTGTAACTATTCAGAAATATTAATCCTTAAGAAGTATGTGAGTTGACATATACATGGAAGGAGAAAGTATTATTTCTTCCTAATGAAACCCAAGTTGCTAAAATACATACTGCTTTTGCCATTAGATGATTAATTTTAAAGTAGCCAAATTACAGGAATAGTAAGGTTTTATAATGTGAATGTATTAATGTAGGTGTCAGTGGTAAATCTTATTTTCATTGTTGTGATTTCAACATATATGATATACTTTGCTTTATTTAGCATTGACTCTGCTTCCTGAGTGAAAACGAATAAGCCAAGTTTTAAAAGTGACTACATGGCTGTACATTATTGTTTGGTTTTAATAGTGAAACAATTTGAGAAAACATCATTTCAATTATTGCTCTTATCTGTGAGTAGTATTTTAGATTCCTGAGGTTTTAGTATTTAAGAATACAGACATGCAGGATAGAGGAGTGGGACTAAAGTATTTAAATTTAGTTGCATGGTAACCCATGAATAGTGTAACTTTGGGGTGCTATGAATATCTTTTAAGCAGATTTTATATCAAGACAGCTTTTAAAATTGCTATTTTTTGATCATGCTTTAGATATGTCTTACATAAGAGATAATGTTAGGGAAGTATCTACTTCTCTGTCTGTCTATCTGTCTGTCTGTCTGTCTAATTCTCTCTCTCTCCCCCTCTCTCTCTCTCTCTCTCTCTCTCTCTCTCTCTCTCTCTCTCTCTCTCTCTCTCTGTGTGTGTTGTCTGTGTCTATGTGTGTTAGGATTACATAATTTCCCATAGGTTATGGAAGTACATGGAATAATCAGAAGTATTTATAAACGAAAGTAAACATTACAAAATAAAATCATTACTGGGTGTATCCACGTTGATATTAATTTAATAGCTTCCTGAATTCCTGTATTAGAAAAGTTCCAATAGGGAGCAGTTTTCTCTGTACATTTATTGTGACTTTATTTTTACAGTGCTATGGTGTTTGACTGGTTGACAAGATAAGTGAGATTCTGTTTTATATACATAAAAGAAAATATATTTTATTGGCTTTGTCCTTCCAGATTTTAACTACAAAAGTGGAGAATAGTAGCTAATATTAATCACATGAGTTAGAGCTACATACAGATGAGTATCTTTAAAATCTAAAACTTTGCCAGGCGGTGGTGGCGCACGCCTTTAATCCCAGCACTCGAGAGGCAGAGCCAGGCGGATCTCTGTGAGTTCGAGGCCAGCCTGGGCTGCCAAGTGAGTTCCAGGAAAGGCGCAAAGCTACACAGAGAAACCCTGTCTCGAAAAACCAAAACAAAAACAAAAACAAAAAAAAAAACCCTAAAATTTTGTGTTTTCCTCTCTTTGATTTTTTCTTAAATGAAGTTAGTTTATTTTGCATCCTGTATCTTCCTTGTGTAATAATAAGATTTCATGATTGTGTGACAGAGAGACAGAAACCAAGGACAAATAATGAGTAAATTCTGAAGTACATGATTTGTGTTTTGTAAGTTCAAGATTTCAGTAAATCATTTCAATTTTCACAGTTTCTTAGAGTACCACTTGAACATTTCTTTCTTTAATTTATTTATATTTTTCATTGCACAGTAATGAATGGTAGGAAAATCATCTAAGAATAATTCACATATGAACTCACAGAGATTGTGGCAACACATATAGGCTTAGCAAAGTTTCAAGCCAGATGAGATCAGCACTGAGAAGAAGTGGACAAAGGACCCCACCCTTAAACAAGAAGCTATTTACAATTGATACCTGTTGGCAAATAGAAAATTGTATTTCTCCAATGGTATTTGCCTGGGTATATCAATCATACTCCACCAGGTCAGGCTCCTTGCCCAGGAGTATTTGACCAACACAGAATGAACTCCATGCCTTTTTTTGTGTGCGCTTTTGTTTAATTTTCTGTTTATTTGTTTTGTTTTGTCTTTTTTGCTTGTTTTTACTTCCTTTTGGTTTTGTTTTGTTGAGGAAGAAGGAGAGAGAGTATGCATATGCTGTTGGTGGGCAGGAAAGAGGGTAGATCTGGGAAGAGCTAGGGGAGGAAAACCATGATCAAAATACACTATACGGGGACAAATAGCCAAACGAATGGAAACACATGAACTATGAACCAATGGCTGAGGGGTCCCCAACTGGATCAGGCCCTCTGAATGGGGGAGACAGTTGATTGGCTTGATCTGTTTGGGAGGCATCCAGGCAGTGGGACCAGGTCCTGTGCTCATTGCATGAGTTGGCTGTTTGAAACCTGGGGCCTATGCAGGATCGCTTGGCTCGGCCTGAGAGGAGGGGACTGGACCTACCTGTACTGAGTCTACCAGGTTGAACTCAGTCTGTGGGGAAGGCTTTGCCCTGGAGGAGATGGGAATGGGGGGTGGGCTGGGGGGAAGGGGAGAGGGGCAGGAATGGGGAGAACAAGGGAATCTGTGGCTGATATGTAGAACAGAATTGTATTGTAAAATAAAAATTAATAATAAAAAAGAAAAGAAAAAAAGAAAAATATTATAAAAAGAGTAAGAGCTGGTACCTACTGGGTCATACATCAAGTATCTTTCTTTAAACTATTATCTTTAAGCTTCATCAGAATAAAATACTACTTTGAGGCCGGGCGGTGGTGGCGCACGCCTTTAATCCCAGCACTTGGGAGGCAGAGGCAGGCAGATCTCTGTGAGTTCAAGGCCAGCCTGGTCTCCAAAGCGAGTTCCAGGAAAAGGCGCAAAGCTACACAGAGAAACCCTATCTTGAAAAACCAAAAAAAATACTACTTTGAAAAAGCCAAATATTAAGCCATGATTATATGGAACAAAGTAGAAATATGGATTACAGTTCTTTTAGAGACAGTCATAATCTTTCCACTACAACACATTGTATCTTGAACACTAAAGGGAGTATTTGGGACATATTTGATGTTTTATAATAGTTTATTGAAACAGAAGCTATAGCACATTTTCTAGATACAAAAGACTGCTGTGGGATATCTTTATGTACACTGCAAATATGTGTTGCTATGATTGGCTACTAAGGAAGCTGCTCTGGCCTATGACAAGCCAGGTTATAGTCAGGCAGGAAATCCAAGAGAGAGACAGGAAGAAGAAAGGCAGAGGCAGGGGACACTCCAGCCTGCTACCAAGGAGTACCATGCCAGCAGACTGGTAACACCATGACCACATGGTAAAACATAGATTAATAGACATGGGTTAATTTAAGATGAAAGAGCTGGTAGCATGAAGCCTGACATAGGCCATACAGTTTGTAAATAATAGTAAGCCTCTGAATGATTATTTTATAAGCAGCTGAGGGGCTACCACTACACAAGACATTAGTTGTATCTATTAGCGGCTCATAAAATCAATTCATTCAATCATGACTAGTATTTTATCAAAGTGGAATGAAATGAAAGATACCATTGGACATTATAAGTTTAATTGGAGGGCAATACATCATGGACAACATGGATATTATAGCTATTTGCAATATTGAAAGATTTTTGGTACTAAACACTTTCTGTAGCTAATTAAGATGGAATTAGTTAGACAAAAAGTACTTGTAATATACCTAGTATTGTGACTATATGCTCTTTAGGGAAAAATATCATCTGAGTTGTTTGCTATAATGGTCTCAGGCATTTGATCTAGGTGTCTCAGTTGAATCCATTTTATTATTATCATTTTCTTCTCTTGTATCTCCTTATCACACTGGAGGTATAAAAATCAATGCTAGCTTTCTAGTGTGTGTGCAATTTGCTGCTTTAATTTGAATGTTGCAGTCAGTCATGCTCTAAAATACCAACCAATTCTTGTACCCATGAATGGAATTGTGAGGCTCTCTTTCTTTTTCTTTTTTTTTTTTTCAGACAGGGTTTCTCTGTGTAGCTTTGCACCTTTCCTGGAATTCGCTTTGGAGACCAGGCTGGCCTCGAACTCACAGAGATCCGCCTGCCTCTGCCTCCCAAGTGCTGGGATTAAAGGCGTGCGCCACCACTGCCCGGCTGAGGCTCTCTTTATCCTTGTTTAGTCATTTCATTTGAAATTTCTGTGTAATGTCAAGTTTGAGGTTGCACTTGTTTTCTGAGAAGATAGTAAGAATAAGACTGTCTCAAGGTACTTTTCTTTGTATCATAAACAAAATATCAGAAAAATATATATATATATATATATATATATATATATATATATATATATATATATATGTTCTGGACATCACTCTATTCCAAAAAAATCCCTAGATCTTATCTCTCATCTTGCCTCCAAATCAATTCCAAATAGATTGAAGATATCAATGTTATAAAATGAAGCTCTGAAATTTATAATGGAAAAATAGGACCTTGGCTAATCCTTGCATCTCTCATTCCTCAACTGAGAAGCTTCTTTGTGTGGTGGACAGCAGTAAATACAGAGACACAATGGGTCAAAGTGCAGAAAGCAGGTATCTGTGGGCTAGATGGACATGTAATGGAACAATGTAAATGGAACAATGGAATTGTGGTCACTTCCTCCCTACAAGGTTCAAGAAACAGCACAAAAGAAGGGCATGGAGTTACTTTTAAGTGTGAGAGGCTCAGATGAAATGGAGCAAAACAGTGTCTTCTGGACATGACAGGACTGTTGTACTCATGAAGTCACAGCAGCTGTGATTGCCTGAATAAGACCTACACAAGATCAAGCCAGTCACCATTCTAGCATTGATGGGGAGGGGCACAGAAATCCTTGCCCTGGTGGAAGAGTTGTCAGTTGGTAGAGGAGGGAGAGTTCGTTTTCTTCAAAGGTGTGGCCCCTTACCAGGGTGGTGACCATGCTTCAGTGGGTAGCTCCACACACATTTGTATATGGACATCACCAATTGGACTCAGAGAGTTATTTTAAAAAGTTGAGAGGATGAGAGTGAAGGATATGGGAGAAGTTGGAAAGTGTAATTGAGGGTGAATACAATCAAAATATGTTGTATACATATATGAAATTCTCAAAGAATAAATTGATACTATATTATATTATATTATAAAAAACTGAAAGACTGCAAAGTCTAAAGCAAAGCCAGGTTTGGAAGGGATACACAATCATATCCATATAAGCTCAAATGAGAATATGGGATCAGCCTTTGGAAATGAAAGTTGGGACTAGGGGAGACTTTTTAATTTGAGTCAGATGAGTACTGATTCTGATCAAACTCCAAAAATCTTCAGGAGTTATGGAGTTGTAGGAGTTTTGACAACATGTAGATAAAAAACAAAACTAATAACAATTGATGGTACAGAAACCAAGTTTTCAAAATGAAATAGGAAAAGCTCCTCACTGACCCTATGGTTTTTATGATATGATTTTTATTCTCTGTGTGAGAATATTTTTCATACTAGGAAGAAATCATCTCAGGGAATAATTTTTGGATTATCCAGTTAGTGTTTTGTTATCATTTCCTCTAGATTTTCAAAGATTCCAAATTATATCTTATCCTTGAACTAAAGTCATGTGTAATTTTTTATGTAACTGTACTACTCATTATGACTACCTCTATATTTTATGGGATGAGACCATTTTCAAAAATGTTATATCCATGATTTCATCTATTTCTCCTCTATGGTTTATCATCAAAATGACTCATGTTTCAGAACTTACTCACCTAATGGTATTTCATTGCTTATATATCAACATTGCATAATTTACATCTGTATCTGTCTGTGATGCTATACATAGATAGAAGATAAAAAATAAGTTATAATCTTTCTTTTAAAGTATCTTTAGACTTTTTGATATTTATATCAACGTTATACACAGTAATATATAGTTTAAATGGCAATTTTCTGATTAGTCAAATTGGATAGTTATTGCTACTATATCCATCAGTTAATGATTTATTTAGAAAATAGTTTTTTATATTCCTTAGGATATTTTTGATAGTTTTAAATGTATACTTATAATTTATGCTTTTCTATTAGTTATTCACAGTAAGTGGAAATTTGTCTTTTTTTAATTTGTCTTTTTCTTAGAGAGAAAGCCACAGTTTTAAAATAACTACACTGTTTCCTAAATTAAATACTTTCTTTCTAACTGGCACTATATTAAATTTTCTACTTTTGTCATTTTACTTTTAATTGTTTAACAATGTTGAGGAACTCACTGAGTTTTTAGTATGTATTATACATATAATAGCAACATAAAACATTTTTTAGTAAAGAGACACTACTGCGTTCACTTATTTATTTTGTTGTGAAAATTTTCAAACATACACAAAATGTGTGAAAATAGTATAAGCCCCTAGTACCTATTACCATTAATTGACATGTAACATAAATCTTCCTATAACTTTCTACTAGGATATTTTAAAATATAGGCTGCATTTCAAATTATTTATTTACAAATACTTCCTGTTGCATCACAAATACATGAGCCCTTAAAATTTACTAAAACATCATTATAATACATAATAATTTTAAAACAGTTTAAAACCATATAATATCAACATGCCATCAACATAGCTCTTCCAGTCTCTTTTTATTAACTTTATTTCTAAATCAGGGTTTCACAATGTATGCATTTTCTTTGGTTGACAAAAATGAGATCGTCTTAGTGAGCACTTCCAGTTGTGCAATTGTAAGTACAGAGAATGAAATCTATTTCCTTGATAACCGGGTTTTTCTTCTTAATCATCCCATAGGTGTTTATCAGTATCTAGTAGATAGTGTACTATGGACTTGGGGATTATCTATTATGAAAATTGAAAAAATCTCTGTGGTGAGAAATTTCTATTACTATTGGAAGGATATAATATAATCATTAAAAAGAAATTCGATTTTCAGTATATTTGAGAACGGTAAACAGTGTGAGTCAAAGAGAACTATAGTGGGACTGAAAAAGTATTAGGAACAGTGAGGTTGTCTGAATTTTAAGTTGCCCCAACTGAGGATCTATTCAAGTAAATACATAAGATGAAGTTCAATCTTGCATGTCACTTCAAATGAGAGTAAGCTCTGTCACTTCCCCAAGGAACACTCACATATCTCTAGGAAGTCTATGTAAAACAACAAAATTGAATGAAGATAAAAATGGTTATTCCAAGAGATGAAATCAGAGGCCTCATTGTGGAAAGACTTAGTCATTTAAAGATCCTGGCTTTTCTTCTCAGTTAATGGAAAACATTATAAGATTGGACACACAACAAACATGTATTCTGGTCTCTAAAAAAATTTCTGATTTCTGTATAAAGACCAGTCATTATGAGTCATGAAGAGGGAGCATGGACTTTCAGACTATTTGGAAGGTTGACAAAGTAATATTTCTGAATATATCTTCATGTTGCAACACATTTATTAGAGGTAGACTGTGAAAAGAAGGGAGAAGTCAGAAAGCTATCCAAACAGCCTCAGCAAGCATAGAACTATGTTGCGACTGATTAAGAGCTATAATCCATGGAACTGGCATCTGGAGATAATAAGACTTCTGGTCTGGCATGTGAAGTGAGACTGGCTTCCAGATACAGTGATTAAGTAGGAAATTGGAAAGTGTATATTGATGTATGGAAATGAGTAGGAGTTTGAGTTGCATATGCAAACTTGCAGGTATCAGAATGTGTTTTTTATAAAGTCATGAAGATAATCAGAGTTTATGAGACTGTAAGTATAGAAAGAAAAGAGCTAGATATGGAAGGTTCCATGAAAAGACACTGGACATGTCAATAGAGATCAGTATAACCAGATGGTAATGAGATGGCCCTCATGTTTATAATGATTCATTCCTTTCAAACTTTAATTTAAATTTCTTATTTCATGAGGTCAAGCCTTAGATTGATTAAGCATTTCTCTATACTCTCCCTGCCTTAGAGTCACCTTGGTACAAGGCTCAGAATTATTGAAGATAGACTGCCCATAGTTACACATTTCTCCTACTACAACCATGGCTGATTTTCTGATCTTTTCCAGTCACTGTCCACCAAGAATTAGTAGATTTATTTTCTTGATTAGATTTCTGTTCCCTCAAGTATCCATAGTGACAGGGAATTTAAAATCCATTCTTCCTAATGTTCCTGAAGGGAAAGCTTGTTTGTGCTTTCTGTCAATGCTGTTATCATCAAAATTATTAACCTGACCAAAAATTTGCCTCTTTTTGAATAACAAATCTAATTTTTACTCATTTAAACATATTAATTATCAAGTAAGCAACAACTCAACCAGAAAGATGCCATAAGTTCTTCATAACATCAAGAGGTGTATGCAGTAACATTCAAGAAATAATTTAGGAAGAGATACTCTGAAACAATTCTCCTTATATCAATTTTTGTGTCTATCTTAGCCTTGATCCCATATCCATTTGATGTACATATTTAAAAATGAAAGAAGTGAGAAGATATTTTATTATAATTTGTGTATTTGTATACATTTATGAGAATGCTGCACAAAGCATCAAAGAAGGATACATATTTGTAAGATAGAATGTAATTATAACCACCAGTCCACATTCTT
This sequence comes from Peromyscus californicus insignis, assembly GCF_007827085.1. Taxonomy (NCBI): domain Eukaryota; kingdom Metazoa; phylum Chordata; class Mammalia; order Rodentia; family Cricetidae; genus Peromyscus; species Peromyscus californicus. The sequence goes on from NW_026294391.1 coordinate 45,201,658, forward strand.
TGCCTCTGTACAAGGCAAGGTATGTGCACATATAAGTACAAAGCTGAGATGTAGCAAAACATTCAATGACTATAGCGCTGAAGATCATCTTGTATAAGTTAAAGAATAGTAAATTTCATTTTTTTGTAAAAAAATTTACACACCAATCAATGTGTATTTGCTGAATTCCTGCTATTTGCCCAGCATTATTGTAAAGAACAAGGATGAACATCTCTTAAGCTGTATCTGGAATGGGATTTTGTCATTTTGACATAGAAAAAAAGGAAATGCCATTAACACTTTGAGTGATCAGTCAGTATCAATGGTGAGAATTACATAATTTATGATAAGGCTGAATATAGACTTCTCTACCACTGACTAATGTCCAATCATTGTCATTTATTTTTCAGACAAATGAATTAATGAATAGTAAATACAATTAGTAGGCAAAAATCTAATGCCACATTATAATAACATACATGGGGATACCATTTGGCTTAAAATTACTACGTCAGTAAGAACATTTTTTCTACTCAGGGCTTTTTAACATAAAAGCCAATACAATGAATTCTGCATAATGAAAAATACTATAAAATATCGTAGTTTCTGATACACAAACTTCTCCAAATATAACAGTGAATTTTCATGATCTATAACATTTATAATAGACAATTTGGAAACTATCACATTTATTTACGTGATTTTCATTCTGCGTCTTACACATAAAATCAAATAATGGGCAAAACTGAATCTCTATATTAGAATGCATGAAAAAACAACCTCTACAAAATAAGTTTAATTTGTGTTTGATGGAAACCACTGTATGTTTCTGAAAACATCAACTACACACCTATTGTACCTTGTAAGATATCCGATTATCTGAGCAAGTTTCACTGAAGACTTCATCTGCCAAGTTTAAGCTTTAGTCATTATTAGTTTCATAATCCCTAGAATTTCTAATGAAAGATATTTAAATAGTATGACATTGTTCCATCTTTCTACAGCAGTTAGGAGGAATACATGAACTATAAAAGGAATAAACTAGGTAGTTACAGTGGTGGCATATGAACCTGAGCACTCTACTGGTGGTAGTGTAGATGGTGACAGCAATCTGCCTAGCCATCTGTTACTACTTAGTCAAATTAAGTATATACATACCCTTTGACACAGCAATTCCACAATTGGCATTTATCCCAGAGAAATTTTCACACAGGCCTATAAGACATATAGCAGGGTATTCGATACAGCATTAGTAATGGTGAGAGTTGAAAGTAACGGGTACATCCATTGAACAAGAGAGCTAGATGCACAACTGTGACTCTTCTGATTTCAGATGTATACAGATGTATAGTTTGTTTCTATTAAAAAGCAACTATAAGGGCCATTCCAAGCAAGGAAATAAGTTACTTGAAGTTATCTTTTGTATTTCTAACAGAAGTGAAATGTGCACATGAAGATAAAAGACAGAATAGGTGTATTACTAACAATAAAGACTGACCATAAAAAAATCGTGATTAATAAAAAAGAAAACTGAAATGTTTATCAAAACTGATTTTCCATTCACTATAATTCACAAAATGAAACTATTTACATTTCAAAGAGATTTCACTAAAAAATTAAAAATGTGTTCCTTTTAAAAACTTATTTATTTATTTATAAACCATTTTTAATAGCTTCTAAGTAAAGGATATAACGTAAACACAATGTTTGTACCAGGGAGAAGAGATAAAGTAGGTATGCAAATAAATAGAATAAATGGAGTCATAAATAGAAACATTAAAATGTGTCTTTCACGTTTTCTCACTGCTGAACTTGAGATCAAAACAATAGCATGAGTCTTGATTGGGAGGTAGGAGAATAAGATCTACTACCCCTGCATTGTCTATTATTGACTGATATTAATAAGGTAGTTAGTATTGCTGGCCACAAACCAAACTATAATATGGAAACAATGATCCTACTGTGGCCATTAACAACAACAAAAAATACAAATAATACTCTTCTTTCTTAGACTTAGGAAAAAGTAAAGAACATAGAAATCTCTAATTCTAGAAGAAAATGAATATCCAATCTGCATTATTCCTTCTTTCAAAACAAAATACAACCAAGCAAAACTCCATAAAATCACAATTCTCATCTACTGAGTGATATGTAGGGGACACAAAGAATTTTATCAGTTTAAGAAAAGTTGCTGTGGATGATTGATTGATAAATAAAGTGCTGATTGGCCAGTAGCCAGACAGGAAGTTTAGGCGGAACAAGGAGAGAGGAGAATTCTGGGAAGTGGAAGGCTGAGGCAGAGAGACGCTGCCAGCTGCTGCCATGAAAAGTAAGATGTAAAGTACCAGTAAGCCACGAGCTACGTGGCAACTTATAGACTAATAGATATGGGTTAATTTAAGATATAAGAACTAGGTAGCAAGAAGCCTGAGCCATTAGGCCAAACAGTTTAAATAATACAAGCGTCTGTGTGTTTATTTTATAAGTGGGCTGCAGGACCTTCGGGGGCTTGGTGGGACCCAGAGAGAAACTCTCCAGCTACAAAAAGTCATTTCCCATTCCATAAATGAAATGTTTATGATTACTGAGCTAAAAGTGTTTTGGGCTAACTGAAACAAGGTTTATATAACCTTATAACTTATATTCATTATTAATTAACCTGGAATTTTACCATAATTTTCAAATAATTATTTATTCTAACTTTATTTGTTTACTTACTTATATTACCCATCTTGAAATGAACAGATTTATTTTTTCAAAATAACAGAAGCTAAAATGCACACACACACATACTCATGCACGCACACATGCATGCACACATACACACACACACTCATGCATGCCATCACTGTCTTTAGAAGAAATTGTTCCATATAGTTGAGAATACTTTTATAAAAATATGATATAATCCTTGAAAAATTGATCCATTTTTATCTTATTCCAATCAATTATCATAATTATTACAATTATTATTTCTCTAGAAGTGAAATGAAATCATTGTAGTTAGATATTAGGCAAATCTAATATCACGTGACAAAGAGTTTAGAATTGCATGCAATCAATTGTTAGCTCTCTTAAATACATTAGTCTTTTAAACTCTATATTCACTCAAAAGTTAAAGCAAATTAAATCTGTATATAAGCAAAGGATTTCCCCATGTTTCAGATGACTTAACTACATTTCTTGGCACTATTCCTGTTAACAGAAAAATGCAGATGTCCTGAGTGTTGGAGTACAACTTAAGAGGATTGTTGGTGAAATTACTATTTATAGGAAATATCTCCAAACATGCTTTTTTTTCAGGTTTCTCCTGAGTATTAAGAAAGATAGAGCTCTGTGCCACTCAGGCAACAGACTTCTCATTTATCTCAGGAATGATTTGCTTTTAAATATGACAAATTAAAATATGACATGTTTTCATATAATTATATCTTATATAGATGAAACAAAATAGACTAAGATCATATATAGAGAGATATAGATATAGATATAGATATAATGAAGACTCAAATAAAAAAATAAAAGGTCTTATTGTTAGGGATTTTCAAATAAATATATAGATTAGTGAATTACTAATTGTCTTTACTTCTTACCAGGTATTGTTTCTAGCAATTGGATCACTTAATTCTCACTACAACTTATTCCTAAAACATCTGTTTTATTTAATGAGGAAACTGAAACTTGAGCCATTTAATTGATTTCATAAGGTGATACACCTGTTAAAAGATAGAGTAAAATTTTGAGAATAGGGATGTCAAAACCTACTACCTATTACACAAAGTGAATATGACTATTTATTATCTAAAACTAATGTCTGTGCCCAGAATTAAAGTACAATACACTTGGGAGAACCTCAAAAAATTTATAGAATCAAATATTTCACCATTCATTCATATGCTATCTTTATTTTGAATGTATTGATTACAAGTATAGGTTGAAGAAAGCCAAACATTTGAAAAATTTATATTCATAAATGTAAGCAATTATTGCTTGACAATTTTCCTAAGATGTAGGTGTGGAGGTGTGATAAACTCTCCTTGACTAACTTTAGTCAATGTCTTCTGACATCTCTACTAAGTTTCAGCTTTAGCTTCTAAGAAATGAAACTTGTCATGCACAAAAATCTTTACAACTCCTACAATTATAGACTTATGTAAACAGTGACATACTTTCTAATATCTCAAGAGGCATATACTCAAGATGAGAATCCTATGTTCCTGAGGATGCTCAGCACTGTTAAAAGAATTTAAGGTTTGTTCCAACAAATTCTTCTCTTTCTTAGATAAATTTGCTATAGGAAAGTTGTGATTGTAGATTTGTTCTGTGTCTCTTTCAGGAATGTCTTTCATTCTTTAGGACATGAAAACCATTCTGTTAATGTACAATGATCACAGGAATGATAATGTTTCTGTCTTCCAGTCTCATGGGAACAGTAGAGTCCTAACTTTGAAAATAGACAATTAGCCATACAGATGGCCTAAACACCTTAAGCATATGTCATTCCCACCCCCAAATGTCTTATAGCATGGGTATTTTAGTCTTCTTTGGCATCCAAAACTCTGTAAATCTTTTTTCCCCTAGAGGAGCTTAACTCAGTCATATCATTAAGTCTCTATTGGCTACTGACATGATCTGAACCAAATTTCTCCCCATTTTTACCACATGTCTGTTTTTCCATTTTTGTTTGTTTTATAGAGATAGGGGCATTTAAGCAATCATGCTTAAACCTAGAAATTTTGGAAAAAGGAAACTAATAAAGACTATGATGAACATCAAAACAGTTTGGTGCAAATTTAATCTCATTGATAAAGAAAATGTTAACAGGACTATGGTGCCAATAGTTCCATGTTTTAGGCATATGCTTGTTTTACTTCTTCCACACATTACTAGCATGGAAGCTCCTTCAGAAAGATTTCTTTATAAAATGTTTAAAACCAATACATATTCCTGTACCTCATAACATAATTTGCTTTTACATAAAAAATAAGCAAACTATTATTGTTGTACAAGAATATATACACTAATAAAGACCCTAGAAAAGCCACAGTTCTAGCAAATACACATACAAGTGACTGTATTGAAAAGCTAAGATCCTCTAATAATTTTACCTTGGAAATTTAAAAATATTACTAAAAGTCAAATGCCCAGCATAAAATATAAAGTGAATACAAATTTATTACAAGAAAATTAAAACACAATATGGTTAATCATACTGTAAAGTAGTTAATAGGATATATAATAAATGACATAATATTCTAGGTAGTGGTAATACATGAGATTCAAGATATAACATTATTTTAGTGACTGGAAACTATCATGGAAAAGGGGTGTTATCTCCATATTACTGCCCCTAATCAAATACCAACATCATAAAGTAGCTAAAAAGTGTTTATGAACCATCTCTATGTGTTATATAATAAACATACCTATGAATCCTGTACTATGCAGGATAATTGCCTTATTGTATGGCAATATTAATATTATAACTATGTTATAAATATTAACATGAATTAAATATAATAGTATAGAAAATGCAGTTATTATATCTCTAGGTGTTATAGCCTGGCTAGATATGCTTTAAAATGTCAATCTTAAACACATTTTGAATTTGTGATAAGATAATATTTTATTCGGGAGAAATGCTACTTCACTTTAGTATCTGCACATGTTCAGCTGTGGCAGTCTCCTCTCTGTTTTTCAAATGTGAATTCGAATTGAGAAAAATAGCCTGTTTAAATTTCAGATGAACTATTTGCAATAGCCATATATTCAAAGATGCCAAATAACATATCATTAGGATGAGTGATCATTCTATAGTTCCAAATTCTACTGCTGCATCACTTTTCTGAGTTGAAACTGCTAAGCACTCACTTGGAGGGAGGTGATATTAAGTACAAGTAAGGGGCTTTAGAGAGTCAGAGAACCCCCCTCATGTTGATCATTTTAGCCATGTAGAGCCTCTGAAAGGCTGAGCTGATTAACACCAGGACAGCAGCCAGGTAGTATAAAGCAGTACATTTTTTTCAGGGTGTGTCTTCTTTCTTATAACACAGAGATGCTTTTTTCCATTGTGAGATTTATTTTGAAAAAGACATTTGCTTTTCAGCTCTACCATCTAAATACACAGTTAAAACCCCACAATACAGATTTTGCTATGCATAATACTGATATTTATGTAGAAAGAAGTCATATGCACATCCTGGACAACCAATAGACACTGAATGTACAGGGAATCAAAAGGATATGTGATATTTTTAAAAAAATATTTTAAAAGTAAAAATTGGAAAATGTGATTTAATAATAAAATTATGTGATGATTTATCAAAACCTCTAAAAAGCATTTCCCAAATGTAGCTAAAACTTACTGTCCATTGTTTTCATATTATTCCCTCTTCTTCACATATTGTGAGAAATAATACTCACAATCCATTATAACTTACTTTTAGAAATATTATTAATTTCTTGTTTTATTTATTTGAAAATGTAACCATATATCAGAGAATATTAAGAAATAGAGAATATATTACAAAAATAAATGATTCAAGGAAAATAAGCTAGCACTTCATTGTATTTTTTCTGTGTTATTTCATGTATATTTAATGTTTACACACTTATTATCAAAATAATTGTGCTATCAACTGGATATAATACAGAAACCAAAGTGTTATGAAGAACCTAGCCTCCAGTGGATAAATCAGTAGCACATTTCCTGCATCTTTAGCTAATTGACCATTAGGGAAGGGGTAAAAGGTTGTAAGAGCCAAAATGCCCAGTAGTCAGCTGTGAGACTGTCTTTCCTATAAATGGCTGCATAAACATGACCTGAACAATGATAACATCAACAAACATACTAATGCTAACGTGGAAGGGGGAAATCTCAGTTTTCAACTCCTAAACAAAGAACTACCTACAGGCAAATACAATCTGCTGAGAGAGGAAGCATTAGCCTCTCCCACGAATGAGCTCCTTGGTTGGTTATCCAATACAAAGTGGTAAGCCCTAAATCCATATACACACAAACAACAAAAATAGTATCAGCATGTTGTAGTTATATTTGTGTAAATATATATATATATATGTGCAACAGTAATAACCAAGGAAAAATATGTTATTATTTTGAGAGTGGGGGTGACATTGGTGGAACCTGAGGTAAGGGACATGGGAGAGGATGAAAAGAGGAAAAGGGAGGGAGGAAGTGATGTAGTTCTATTTTAATTAAAAATGCAGGCTGGTGCTAGGATAGAGGGTTACTTTCTGAAAATTGACAGTGGGATCCCATTACCTAGAACAGCATCCACACAGCTCATTAAACATAGAGAGGTCAATGCCTGCATGGAGCCTTCACCACTAAGTTCTAGTCTCTTTGTCATGGGAAGTTACTTCTCAGGATATAGAAAATGAAACCTGAACACCATCCTGGCCACAAAACCCTCAGCCAACAATCTGTTTTGCTTGCAAGATGTGCTAGGACAATAATGGCACAGAATTTGTGGGAGTGGCTAACCAATGTCTGGTTTAACCTGAGGCCCATACCACAAGAGGGAGTCCATGCCTTTCAATGTCTGGATGGCCAGGAACCAGAGACTGGATAGCTAAGAGACCTAGGGTAGAACCAAACAAGACTGGCAAACATCAATCAATCAATCAAATGATTCCTAATGATATTCCGCTATACTCAATGACTGGTGCCTTGGCCAGTTGTTATCAGAGAAGCTTCTTTCAGTAGCTGATGGGAGTGGGTACAATGACCCACATCCAGACATTATGCAAAGAGAGTCTCAATTGTAGGTCTCCATAGGGTCCCTCCCCTAGGAACTCAGGGAATTCCACAGAAAAGGGGGAGGAAAGATTGTAGGAGTCAGAGGGGATGAAGGATACCAGGAGTACATGTCCCAGTAAATCAACTAAGCAGGGTTCACATGGACTCACAGAGACTGAAATGGAAAGCATGGGGTCCACGTGGGTCTACACCAGGTCCTTTGTAGCTGGAGAGTTTCTCTCCAGCTCCTGCCAAGCCCTGACAGTCCCACAGCCCACTTATAAAATAAACATACAGACTCTTATATTATTTAAACTGTTTGGCCTAATGGCTCAGGCTTCTAGCTATTTAGTTCTTACATCTTAAATTAACCCATTTCTATAAATCTATATCTTGTCACATGGCTCGTAGCTTACCAGTATCTTACATGTTGGTACTCACAGCAGTGGCTGGCAGTGTCTCCTGACTCAGCCTTCCTGTTCCCAGAATTCTCTTCTCTGCTTGTCCTGTCTTCTATACTTCCTGCCTGGCTACTGGCCAATCAGCATTTTATTTATACAGAGCGATATCCACAGCATTTCCCCCCCACTTTATTTTTTTAAAAAGGAAGGTTTTAACTTTAACATAGTAAAATTACATATAACAAAACAATTATCAAGCAAGAATTATAGTTACAATATCTAGTCTATTTATAATATCTAGTCTATTTGTATTTGGCAAAATTAAAGAAGATATCCTATCAATCCTATATTTGTGATTCTAAGGTTTCATATCTAACTTATCTTTTATCATAATTAAGGAAAAATATAACTATCTAGTCTTCAACTACGTAAAAGACCTCTAAAGGATATAATATTACATGAGAAATGGGAGAAGGGCACGTGCAACTTTTGGGAGTCTTGCAAGAGTAGACAGAGACAGCTGGCAGCCTGGACAGTCATCCAAAGTTCATCTGTAAAGTTGGGGCATCTGTCTTTAGCCCACAGGCCTAGAGTCTCTCAGTCATTTTTTCTATGTCCTGTAGAATGTCTGGTAGTTTCCTCTGCAAAGCAGGAACCTGAAGGAGATTTTGTCAAGCAAAGTTCAGTGGTCACCTTCCTATGGGTCCTGCATGTCCAGTTGATATATTTTTAAGCAGTCCAGGCAAGAACAGTTTCTTGCCCAAATGGCTATTTTTGCCAAGGGGAAGATAAACTCTATATAGAGTGTCTTCGATGCCCATCTTCCTCTCAGAAGTAAATCTGGTACTGCCAGGAGCAGACATGTCTCACTGTCCAGAAAGTCTAAATTTTTAAAACATTTTAAATGCCATATTCTGTAGGTCTTTGAAGTGTTTGAAGATTACCTATCTATCTGAAATATATCTATATATACCTAGAAAACAAAACTAATATGACTATAAGTTTGATTATCTTGGAAGACTATAATACAGAATTATTAATCTGCATTTTTTAATTATCCATTACAATCTAAATGAGTTACATAAACATACCTCAAATGAGAGTAGAAATATATATACACTATAACAAAATTAACTTCAAATTTGTATCAATAAACTAAAATCTATAGCAATGTAAAACATTTCAAACAAGTCATTGTCCTGCCTGGCTACTGGCCAATCAGCATTTTATTTATACAGAGCAATATCCACAGCAGTCCTCCATGTACATGTTATAGCTGTTAGCTTGGTGTTTTTGTGGGACTCCTAGCAGTGGGAGCAGGTGTGTCTCTGACTCTTTCGCTTGCTTTTGGGACTCTTTTCCTCCTATTGGGTTTCCTTGTCTAGACTTGATATGAGGCCTTTGCCTGGTCTTATTGTATCTTGTTTTGTCCCGTCTGCCTATTGTCTCTTAGAGGCCTGCTCTTTTCTCATTGGAAATGGAGGGTGAGTGGATCTGGATGAGAATGTAGGTAGAGAGGAGTAGATGGAAGGGAAACTTTGATTAGGATATATTGTATGAGAGAAGAATTTATTTTCAATAAAAAATGTTTAGCATATTATTTTGAGAGTATTGATTATGCTGAGAAATGCTGACCCAGGTGATATACTTACACATACAGTAATCTGTATTGCTTTTAAAAAATATTTACTTATTTTTACTTTATATGCATGAATGTTTTGCCTACATGTATTTCTGTGTACCACATGCACATCTGGTTTTCATGGAGGCCAGAAGAAAGCTCCAAATTCTTTGTAAATGGAGCTAGGGATGGTTGGAAGCCATCATATGTATGTTAGGAATTGAACTCATGTCTTTTGCAAAAGCAAAGAGTGCCTTTATCCACTGTGGAATCTCTCCAGCCACAAAGTGAATTCTTCTAAAGTTAAATATTAATATATTTCATTTACAATATTAGCACTTTACATGCCAACTCATCATGCCCCCTGTTTGCACTTAAATGATGTCATAGTGTCAGAAAAGAGTTTTCATATTAGTTTTTAAAATCACTATGCACACTGAAAACTCATAGTCATCATATTCTGTTCTTAGATCCTGATTTCTTATAAATTGCTTGTGAATCATGCCTTTACAATCCTCCGCAGGTTTTTAGAAAAGTACTACATAATTGCAGGACTATCAAGCCCCTGACAAAGGTGAAAGTTTACAGGCACACAGAATAGAAGAAACAGCCCCCTGTAAAAATTATCATTGAAATATACTTTTAAGGAATTAAAAACCTAAATTTGTTCATTTTTCTTATTCCTTTTCTTTTCTTTCTTTCTTACTTTATTTCTTTTTTGACCAGTAATGTTTGGGTTTACCCTCGGTCTCTGGGCTATCTTGCCTCTAGTTCTTGGTTCCCCAAGCAGAGTCAAGTGTGGGTTACTTCTCATGAAGTGAGCCTTAGGTCAAATTAAACACTGGTTGACCACTGCCAAAATTTCTGTGGCACAATTGCCCTAGCATATTTTGCAGGCAAGAGAGATTGTAGGTTAAAGGTTTTGTGGCTGGACTGGTGTTCACATTTCTCTTTTGGAAGCCTACAGAGTACCTTCCTGCACAAGAGACTAATACATAGTGGAGAAGGTTCCATGTAGGCACCTGCTCAACTTCTCCATGTTCAATGAGATGTGTGCATGTTTTCCGTAGCAATGGGGCCCCACTGTCAGTTTGTGGAGAGGAACTTCTTGTCTTAGAGTTATTCTGGGGTCTGGGGATTTTCCTAAGACTCCCTTTGGCCAACACCTTACTTGAGTGCAACCTAGTATCTCCATGGAAAGCCTTGCCTGGCTACAAGAGAGGCCAGTTGAGACTCTGTATCTCCCCTTACTAGGAGTCCTCATTAGGATCACATTCATAGATTTCAGAAAGTTTCCATTGTACTAGGTTTCAACAACAACCCCACATTCTCCTCCAATTCCAGTCATTTTGCCCATCACTCACTCCCTCTACCCCATCTCCCTCCCTACCCAATCCTCTGCTCCAGCCTCCAACAGTCCCCAGTCTGCCCCTAAAATCTATTCTACTTCCCCCTCCCAGGGAGATCCCTGCATCCCACTAGACTCTCTTCTTGACCTAACCTCTCTGAGTCTATGGATTGTAGGTTGGTTATCATTTATTTATTGGTTAATAACCAGTATAAGTGGATACATACCATATTTATCTTTCTGGGTCTGGATTATACCACTTGGGATAATTTATTCTAGATCCGTCCATTTGCCGGAAATTTTCATGATATTATTTTTTTAAAGTTGAGTAATACTCCAAATCAATAAAATGATTCCTAATGATATTCTGCTAGATAGACTGATAGATCAGTGCCTTATCTAGTCATGATTAGAGAGGCTTCCTCTGGCTGCAGATGAGAACAGATGCAGAAATCCACAGATAGACATTATGAAAGAGAGAGTCGAAATTGGATATCTCCATCAAATATCTCACATCAGAGCTCATAGAATCTCTCAGAAGAGGTGGAAAGACTGTAAGAGTCAGAGGGGATGGAGAACACCAGGAGAACAAGTCCCCCAAATCAACTGAGCAAAGCTCTTATGAACTCACAGAGACTGAAGCAGTAAGCACAGGGCATACATGGGTCTGCATCAGATCCACTGAGTATGTATTATAGCTTTCAGCTTAGTATTTTTATGGAACTTCTGACTGTTAGAACAAGTGCATCTCTAACTCTTGTGCCTGCTCTTGGGACTCTTCCTTCTGTTGAGGTGGCATGTCCAGCTTCAATACCATAGTTTTGCTTCATCTTACTGTATTTTACTTTGTCATATTTGGCTGTTATCTTTTAGAAGCCTGTTCTTTTCCAATGAGACAGAAAGGGAGTGGGTGCAGGGGGGAGGGGAATAAAAGTTTGTAGCCCATATGGAATTCCCTGGAGAGTCTTACTTAATGTGGGAGGTGATGAAGAACATTACGCTGCTAATTAGAGTGCTGAGTCTAATGTCGGGTCACATGGACAAAGCAATAATTACAGATTAAAGAGGGGATCTCAACAGGTCACTGCTAAGAGATTATAATATACTGTAGACTTCTCTATCCTGCTTTCAGACTTATAAACTGAAAGCATTTGTATTGATAAGTTCAAACATAATCTATAAATATATTTTAATGAATTAAAATGCAATCTTCATGCTCTGGCAAAGGTGTCCTTCATCCAAGTCAAATTCAGAGAAAAAAAAACCACAGACCCTATATCACTGTGGATTTCTTTGAAATAGTACTGGATTGCTGAATTGGCTAAAATCTGTTATAATTCTTTATTGCTTAGGAAAAATATTCTCTAGAAAAGTACATTCAATATACATTTTCTTTTCCTCTGTTAGCTCTTTATTATCTTCAGAGTTCAAGATGTACATTCATGCTTCATTTTTCTGTATGGGAAAGTTTTGTACAGATTGAAACTGAAGCACTTTTGAAAATAATTAATCTATTTATCTAGAAACGTCTCAAAATATGATAATGACATGGGATAAATCTCTATATTTTTAGTATCTTCCTTATGAAAGAAACTTTATTGGGAGTTGTTGAAATGTTTTAGAAAGTCAATTTCTAAATTTTCAGAGATTTAGATCTATAATTAGCTAAATGAACAAAAATATTTGATAACATCTGTATATTTCTAAATATATTATACTGAAGACTATTTTTCCCCAAGCTTACCCTCGGTTCAGTTACCATAACGCTTCTAACTCAAATCTTAGAACAAAAGCCACATTGTTTTGAAAACTTTTGGGTATCTCTGAAGATGAATATCACTGATCATTCCATGGTTTTCCATAACCATTATTTCATGACATGTACCACATTTTCTGTTGTTCTAGAATTATATGTAGAAGTGTCTCACTTTTACCTCATAGTCCAGAGCTGAGATTGGAACTGAGGTTTCATTCTTGAGTGTATAATTGTCTTTACTTTATGGTAAACATGTCCTGATGACTAAAACACATGGAAATCATATTGATAGGACACTGGGAAAATATAATTGATAGTTTTATGTTACAATAATTTAAAGCCATATTCTTAGATAATTCTTATCTTCTTAAAAGTGCCCCACATATGGAATCAGAAGACAAGTGTTAAAATGCATTCTTTGTACTTATTGATTGTGAGGACTAGGACAAGTTAATTTCAAATTAACTTTCTTAACTATAAAATAAAGGGACTGTATGACTTGATCTCCAAAGCTAACTGACCATTTCTATGGGAGTAGTGTTCAAAAATTTATGATAATATATTCAAGTGATATATAGGGAACATCTCTTCTGGCAAAGAAACGTGAGACATATGGGCAAAGAAGACATGCATAGATTCTACTCTTGCAAATCCTCTAAATATGGCAAATCATGTTAATATTATATTTATAGTTTCTTTTATTAAATATGATTACAACAATTTTATATTATTATTTAATTACTTATGTCTTTTAAAATACCTTTTTAGACAGATGACATTTCAAAAGATTTTGTTGTAATATATATGTTTACTTCTTTATCTTCCTAGAATAGGAACTGAATTCCTTGGGAAAAAGAGGTTAATAATCTTTATCCCCAAAGTAATACAAGTAGAATTGTAAATGGTTAGATATTTGTAAATCAATGCATGAATAAATTTGTATCTCATAATCCTACTTGCACTATGTAACTCATTGTTATAAGATAGCATTAGACTTGTCTTTTATGCTAAATTATAAAATGTTCTTATATTAATAAATAATTTTAAATCTATAAAAAAAGGAGGCACTGGACACTCATATTGATGGTTGTTTCATATTGAAACATTTTTATGAACATGTCTGGTTTTAAGATAATCATAATAATTTTTCTATTTATGTAGAGTAATATTTCATTGACAATATTATACAAGATATTGTAATTCAATCTTTTCCAAAATGTTTGTTTAAGTGTATTTTAGCACATTTGACATTTATAATAAGTCATGGGTCCCAAGTCATTCTTTAATTTTGAGCAATTTTATTGGAAATGGGTGTCTTAAAGTGAAAAACTTAGGAATTTGATTAAGTGGGAAAATTGAAAAGCAGTCAAAAGGTTATCTTTTTATAACTTCTCTTTTGAAATAATTATGGACTCACAAGAATTTGCAAAAATAGTACAGAAAGGTCCTTTATACCCTTCAACAAGTTTTCTCCAAAGATAACAACTTGTATGACTTCGCTTAGTCTCAAAATTAGAAAATTGCTATTGGTACAGGATATAGGTTCTATATAATTTCTTTATATGTGTATAATTCTATATGGTCTTATAGTTATAGTTCTATGTAACACCCAATCAATACATAAATGTTTAATTTTATTATCACAGTTATATTTCTTCCCTTGATACTTTTTAGATTTTATCTGTTACTACACTGAATTTATAGATGAATTCTACCTTTTGATTGCTTTATGTTTCTATAAAAGAGCAATTAAACCCTTAGAGTCAGGATGTATGTAAAAGGCTATGCAATATGAAATATATGAAATTCTGCTAGAATTTCAAATGGACTTAGTATTTATGCTCTAGTGTCTGCTGTAGCTTCTATTGAGAAACACAACTTTATACACTAAAGAACAGAAAATGTTATTTCAAACTATGATAATGTCAGGGCTGAGAATTTTTATCAAAAGAACATTTAAAATTTAAACTTCAGTAATTTTTAGAAAAATGGGGAAGTGCTAGTGAAAATCAGTGTTCAACATTTATGTAAGTTTCTCCTAATCAATATGAACACCACTAACAATTCAAACCAGAAAATCAGATAATCAATATGAAACTCACATAGCAAGAATAATTATATTAAAATAAATTACAAAAAACACTCAACTCTTATTTTGGCTACATTATGTATAAAAAACATCAAGCTTGAGGCAGAGCCAGGCGGATCTCTGTGAGTTCGAGGCCAGCCTGGGCTACCAAGTGAGTTCCAGGAAAAGGCACAAAGCTACACAGAGAAACCCTGTCTCGAAAAACCAAAAAAAAAAAAAAACATCAAGCTATGTGATACAACCTGCTAGGGAAATGTCATACATTCTACCAATAACAATACTCTTTAAGAGATTAAGTTGCATATTTAACATGTAAATACCTATTATTTAGATTATATTGATTTAACATATTAACTTTTCTAGGCTAATATTCTGTAATAACATTTGTACTAACATGTACCCTCTTGAGAAAAATAGATAAATTCAGAAACTGTCATAATATATTCATATGCACATGTTACATTCAAGATGGGTTTTTCTAACAATTAAGGAAAGAGATTGAATTTAGAATAAGTATTGTCAATGAGTTTTGTGGAATTACGTATCACTAACAAAAAAAAAATGGCTTTGGGCTGCATCTAGTTATCACTTAAAATAAAAAAAATCTTAAAATTATTTTTAATGTTGATGATATAATTGTTTCTCAATTCAGAGAAATACTTTAGTTTTGTAAGTTTTCTTGTAGTCTTTGTAGTGCACTTTTAGTCCATCAAAATTATATATATATTATATATATATAATATATATATATACATAAATATTTAATTTTTAGAATTAGATACATACAAAAAATCATGTAGAGATCTAAATTTTATTTTCCAGCTGAAAAGCAGGATACGGTTTATCCATCTTGTTTACACTGCCTCATGGGAGCATGACAAGATCCGGAGGTAGAGAGAGCCTTTTCTGTTCTAGGAGCTTCTGCATTTTGTACGGGAATGCTTTGCTTTTCATTCTAAGGTAGAAGACAATCTTTACTTCCCTGTTCTTGGAGAAAAATCATAAACAGATACATGATATACAGCTGAATGGATCAGAATTCCAAGCAAAAGGCAGTTCAGTGTTCTATTGGTGCTGATTATGAATACTGGACTATTAATGGAACAGATCCTACATCTATCTGCATTGGATACAAAGCTAGGGGAAAATACTGGAGGTCTTGACAAAGAGCACTCTGTAGGAGGGCCACAGATATTTGCAGAACAATGAAAGAAGACCTTCCAAATGCAGAAGCCCAAGAGCAAAGCCTCAGGGAGCTAAAATGGAGATACTTTACTCCAGTGAAGTAAACAACAGGTTAAATATTTGACTGTGGAGTAAATAGACACTGTTTCTAAAAGGCCCTAGAAACCATTACCACAAAATGAGTTAAATAAGTAATTTATCATTTCTTTTATTTCTTTTCATTCCTTGCCCTCTAGTCATGAGGAATCCAAAGTCAAGTTAGATGTATGCAGAGATGGTTGTCAAAGTACAGGGCACGGAGCAAAATACAAAAGCAAACTATGTCTTGACTAAATTTTCAGCTTCTTTCTGGATCAGGCTGGGAGGGACATATGGAGAAGGGGATCACTTCTTTAGAATAGGTTTAAGGTTTTGATTACTTTTATACTTATTCATTACTGAGAGAAGCATTTTATCTTCTGATAGTGACTCCAAAGTTCTTAAGATATTCATAAAAATTCTTAGAGAACCTGAGAAGTCATAGCCTCAAACTTTCAAAAGACAAGTAGATTAGAAGGTTTATTTATTAATATGTCATATTCATAGTGTTTATTGAAATGATATAATCAAGTCATTAGTTATTATAAGCCAAATTTAGCTATATACATAAGTAAAGTGAGTATATTTAACTTTGTTCAATGACAACACATGTAAATTAAGACATGTTATTTACGAAAGGATAAATAAAAATGAAAGGCAAAGTGGATACCTTTTGGCAGACCCTGCCAAGGTTTGTTACTAAGCAAACATGTAACAGAGTTAGTGCAAGAGATTTATTGGTGGGGGGAGGATGTAAAAGGCCCCGTTGGAGTGGGGACTTGAGGGAGGCAGACAGAGAAGAGGAAGAAGAAAAGCAATAGAGAACAGGAAGAAGAGACAAGAGAGAAAGGAGACAAAGAAAGGAGTCAGATATACAAGAGATGAGAGACAAAAGATGTTAAGAGGCAAAGCGAGCGAGCTCTGCCTAGAAGGCACTGCTAAAGGATGTGCATGGTGCATAGCTGAAGGTGGAGAAGCACCTGGCAACAGGTGATGAAGGAACTGTGTAACTACTTTGGCTGCAGAGGCAGGCTGATGCTGTTGTGGAAACTGTTAATTTAGTTTACGAAAATAATTCTTGACGTAAGAATTTCATTATGGTGATAGGATCCTCTGTTTTGAATTTTACAAATTTTCAAAATTGTCAGTGGCATTGACAATGATCAGTAGAAATGTGTGTGTGTGTGTGTGTGTGTGTGTGTGTGTGTGTGTGTGTGTGTGAATGTACTCTGGTAAATATATCAAATTACCATTTTGAATTGAATGACAAATATTTTTAATTATATACAGCATATGATCTGAGACTTAGTGAGACTTAGTTAAGTGTGTATATATTTCAGAGAATATCAGTGAAGCTAATTGTAAAGTACTTAGTGATCTTTTCTGCTTGTCAACTGCTCCAAATAACTTGGTCATCTGTTATCCACTTCAATTAGAGAGGCGTAGTCTTCTATGGAACAATATATAAGTGAATCTGATACAAGATTTTTAAATTGATATGGTATATAAAGTTTATAAAGGTTCACTATGAAATTTATCATTCTTTTATTGGGGAGATTTCTGAAATAATGCTGAAACTGTTAGCATAAGTCATAAATGGTTCTTAATTGACAAAAGAATTTTCAGGAAGATCATTCTAATCTACAGAGAACAGTACTAATTATAGTTAATAATTATGGTTCAACACATATTTGCATCAGTTACTAAGAATCGGTAAAGCTTTCCAGGAATGAACAGTATTTTGTAAGCTCTGCCTTACAGAAATGGCTCCATATATAACTATATGAATGGGTAAATACAAAGTAATTAGTATATCCCATACCCTGTGCTTCTAGCTTCACTAGCATTTTTTCAATTCAGCCCCACAAAATTCAATTAATCTTCAATATCAACCTTAATTCATATTAATATAATATCTCTGTAGCACTTAGAAACCTCATCCAACTACTGAGGGATCTGGATGCAGAGATCCATGACTAGGCCCTGGGTGGATCTCTGGGAGTCCAATCAACGAGAATGAGGAGGGTTTATATGAGCGAGAATTGTTGAGACCAAGGTTGGATAAAGCACAGGGACAAATAGCCAAATGAATGGAAACACATGAACTATGAACCAATGGCTGAGGGGTCCACACTGGATCAGGCCCTCCGAATGGGTGAGACAGTTGATTGGCTTGATCTGTTTGGGAGGCATCCAGGCAGTGGGACCAGATCTTGTGCTCATTGCATGAGTTGGCTGTTTGAAACCTGGGGCCTATGCAGGATTGTTTGGCTTGGCCTGGGTGGAGGGGACTAGACCTACCTGGACTGAGTCTACCAGGTTGACCTCAGTCTGTGGGGAAGGCTTTGCCCTGGAGGAGATGGGAATGGGGGGGGGGCGTTGGGGGGAAGGTGAGGGGGACGGGAGGGGGGAGAACAAGGGAATCCGTGACCGATATGTAGAACTGAATTGTATTGCAAAATAAATTAAAATAAATTAAAAAAAATAAAAAAATAATAAATAAATAAAAAAAATATATCTCTGTAATATCACAGCCTGATACTTAATGAAAGGAAAATGACAGATTGAATATATAGAGCAACCCAGTATAACATAACATTTTTTATGCTCACAAAGTACTTTTGAAAATCTTAAAAGGCCTGGACTATGCCCTCTGCATAAGGGAGACAGTTGTGTCACTTAGTCTGTTTGTGAGACCCCTGCAGTAGGATCAGGATCTATCCCTGGTGCATGAGCTGGCCTTTTGGAGTCCATCACCTATGGTGGGATGCCTTGTGCACCCTTGACGCAGGGGGAGGGCTTGGTCATGCCTCAACTGAATGGACCAGGCTTTGCTGAGTCCACATGGGAGACCTTACCCTTTTGGAGGAGGGGACAGGGAATGGTTTGAGGGGAAGGGTGTGGGGGGGAGTGGCAGGAGGGATGAAAGGGGAATCTATGATTGGTGTGTAAAATGAATAAAAACTTTCTTTTTTTTTTTTTTTTGGTTTTTCGAGACAGGGTTTCTCTGTGTAGCTTTGCGCCTTTCCTGGGACTTACTTGGTAGCCCAGGCTGGCCTCGAACTCACAGAGATCCGCCTGGCTCTGCCTCCCGAGTGCTGGGATTAAAGGCGTGCGCCCCCACCACCCAGCTGAATAAAAACTTTCTTAATTAAAAAAAAAAAAGAAATGTTACAGTGGCCCCATATTTCAACAAACTGTGAATGTACTTGCAAACCCCTCTATACTGCGTGTCTATAAGAACATTTATCTTGCCGTATTAATTGTAATAATAATAGAAACAATTTATGAATATGAATGGTCTACTGGTCATTCTATCTCACACTATACCCAGTTAATCTCGGCCAATACTATTACGTGAATTAGTAAATGTCAAACACGGTTCAGAGATGACAAAGCTGAGGCTCACGGTGTTTAGACGATTTGTTTATATGATTTCTCTAGTTTTGAACAGAGATAGGATTAAAATAAAATCTATAAATTCAAAGTGCATTGGGGAATTTACCTTCTACATTTCCACATGCCTTCTTTGCTGTGTGGTCTATGTCTAAAACAAGTGTGCTCTAGCACTGAAGCATCCCTTCAGGCCTGTTCTTTTCATTTTCATGGACGGTATAAGCTGGATCATGATATAGAATATTGAAAGTATATCCATTTACTTCCAAATTGGATAGTGCTAACATAGATCAACTGATACTACGTGATTCTACTTTGAATGACTGATATAATTATATTATAACCTTAAAAAAGTAAAAAAAAAAGAAATAAATACATATAACCAAGTCACTGGATGAATGCTATCTTCCTATCTTGCGAAAGGTGGGGATTTTTTCACATGAGGTGGCCTGAAAGCTTTGTCAGATTTTTTCTTATAATGTCTGGAAATTTTACTGGACTGTCAACAATGGAGAGAGATCACGGATGCCAAAAAGCTCATAAATTTATATGGAGAAATGGACATGTTGGTGCCAAGCATCAGGAAACAATGTTCAAAAGTCAAGCAACACAATCCTCCTTTCTCTTTCATATTTACAGATAACAGTGCAATGACTACTTTCCAAAGAAAAATACTGAAATTATTGAGAAGATGCACAAATTTATTTTGTGTGAGAATACAGTGTTTATGAAATTTTATATCACAGGGAGAAATATATATTTATTAAAGTAATAAAGGAACATAAAAGTGAAAGAAAAATGGAAAAAAGAAAGGAAGCTAATATTTATAGAGTTCTATATAATGCTTTAAGTGTATTTAATAAATTAGTTCATAAAGCCTTCATAAGTACTATAAAATAAACATTATTAACACTATCTAAAAGGTGTTGCAAATGAGACAAAGAAATTAAAGAGCTTACTAAATACTAAATATCTAATATACTCAAGAAAAAATGTGGTTGACTCAACAATTCAAGTTTTGGATTAGAGGACCAAACTGAAGGGATAAAACATAATTATGTAATTGCTGTCTTTTGTGGCTCATAGTTATATTAAACCACTCAAAGTAATAACATTTCACAAGCAATAAAAACTCAAATTTCAAGGGGGAAATAGCTTTGAGAGACATAATGAAATATGGATTACAATAGTGTATGTTTTAACCCAACTATAGCACAAAACAGCTCTTAGAATGTTTATGAAAATTTCATATTGCCATACGTCTCTTGCTCATGCAATCTTATTCATTTTGTCTTATTTTAGACAAGATTTTTCTTTCATTTCAATATTTTTAGCATTTTTTTAGTTTGAGAAATTACAGATAATTAATTACTCTCTGTCCCTCCAGATAGACTTAAATGATTATGAAAAAATGGAATTCAAAATTTTAAATGTGCAGCAGGGAAAAAAATCACATTGGCAGTAATTATTGGTAATTAAATGCTTTAAGATTAGGAAGATAAATATAGTACTGTCTTGCCAGTCAAATTCCTCAGAGTCATAAAGGAAGAGACATGCAGAGATTCCTTAAAGGGATGGAAGTTCTTTTTGTTTGTTTGTTTTTGTAATAATAGTTGGAAGGAAAATGACTATAACCACGTGAGTTGAGACTTTAAGCAATATGTCCTCCTAAGGAGGTTGTTATAATCTGGATGGAAACTGGATGACTCACCATATCCTGGAATTTATTTTGCCTTTAAAAACAGAGAAGCTTGAATATGAACTACAATTAGGTTGTTATATTTGGCACAATTTAGTATAAAGTATAATGGATAGCCCAGAGACTTAGGATAGAATCAAACACTGCTGGTAAAGCAAAAGTTAAGGAAAAGATTCCTAATGTTTTGCTGTACTCATAGAGCAATACCTAGCCAAATTGTCATCAGAGAAGCTTCATCCAGCAACTGATAGGAACAAAACTGATGAGACCCACAGTCAAACATTAGGCAGATCTCAGGGAACCCTGCAGAAGAAGAGGAGGAAGGATTGTAGGAGACCGAGGGGTCAAGGATAACACGTGAAAATGGTCCACAGAATCAACTAACCCGGCTTACGGGGTTTCATAGAGACAGAATTGACAACTAGGGAGCTTGCATAGGACTGACCTAGGCCCTCTGCATATATATTATGGATGTGTAGCATGGTGTTCTTTTGGGACTCCTAACAGTGGGAAAGGGGGGTGTCTATGACCCTTTTACCTGCTATTGGGACACTTTTCCTCCTACTGGGTAGCATCATATAGCCTTGATATGAAGATTCATGCATAGTTTTATTGCATCTTGTTATGCCATGTTTGACTGATATCTCAGGGATGTTCCCTCTTTCCTGAAGGGAAACTGTGGAGGACTGGATCTGTGGGAAAGAGAAGGTGGGGGGCACTGAGAGGAGAGGCAGGAGGGAAAACAGTGGTCAGGATGTAATGTATGAGAGAAGTTTAAATAACAAATCAAACAAAAACCTCACCATTTACATACAATTTAAAAAATGTATCTCAACAAGGTAGCTTAGAAACGTTTTTCAGAGCTGGAAATAGTTTTTTCCAATATCTATAGCCTTCCAATTCCATGCTACTTAATACTAGGATACTTGTACTAGAATTAATATATCTCCTAATAAACCATACTGGAATGTAAATAGCAGTTTAATCAAACAGTATAATGATAAGAAATAGTGAACAATGTAAGATAAGCTGGCAGCATGATGCTGGCAATGCATTTATGTACAAAAGATGTTAGGTGAGCATTGTCCATGGGTAGCTCATATACTTTTTAGTCTGGAAGGCAGAGACATTTTTTCCTAAATTGGCTTCTTGAAGATGTTTGTATAGCAGACAGCTTAGACAATAAGTAGTCTTCCTCAGGAGCAATATGTAGGCATGCTAACTGTCCAATAGAGATTTGACTTCTCTAATGTGTGGACTCCTCTCCTGTCTTACAATCCATTGGGCTAACATCTAACATCTGGTCTTAAATCTGTAGTGTGGGGACTGGAGTTGGTGCAATTATTACAGTAACACATCCTTGTCTCTCTGACATGTTATTGTGTTATGTGCCAGTACTCATGAACTTCAGGTATTTTATATTGTCAACTTTCAAGTAGGGTCAAATCTTAGACTTGTCACAATTATACACAGGTTTTCAAGATTAGAAAATGTTTTCAAAGAATATTCATTCTTTCTTCATTACATAAAATGCAGCAAACAAGCTTGACTCAGCAGTTGAAAACACTTGAATGACTAGGTAATTTTATTGCTCTACAGAGCAAGGTTTAAATCCCAATTCCAAGCCGGGTGGTGGTGGCGCACGCCTTTAATCCCAGCACTCGGGAGGCAGAGCCAGGCAGATCTCTGTGAGTTCGAGGCCAGCCTGGGCTACCAAGTGAGTTCCAGGAAAGGCGCAAAGCTACACAGAGAAACCCTGTCTCGAAAAACCAAAAAAAAAAAAAAATAAATAAATAAATAAATCCCAATTCCATCACTTGTTTGTTAAACACTGACTTCCTTATATATTAAGTGATTCTTAGAATCGCTCATAAATTATGTACCCTAAAATATAGTATAATATACTAGTCATGTAATAATCAATAAATACCATCATATTTATTAAATACAATGAATAATTTTATTAAAGCTTTGTCATTAAATCTTAGCATATGTTGTTCAGAGATTAATTTTCTTTTCTTAGGTAAGTATTGTAACTTGATGGTATTACTATGAAAACAGGATTATAAATACAATTATCTTTTTAAAATTTTTCCACATATTTTCTCTTTCCTTTTTTCTAAGTCAGTATGTCAGAAATTTTCTTTCTTCTTTTCCAGAGATTCTTTAATCTAAGTTAATTTCTTATGTATTTTTCCCTTCTACAATTTCTTGCCTTTTTCATAGAATGGACCAAAGATTGTACTTATGATGTTTAACCTTTCTGGCATCCTAATACATGATTTTAGTAAAACTGATCATAGTCAGCAAGCAATTCTGTTCAAGATGGCCACATAGATACCTTATGAGTCCAATTATATCATTTTTCATTCCAGAACTGTTTATGTGCTTTCAGTTCTGAAACATGTACATAGCATTATTATTATTATTATTATTATTATTATTATTATTACATCCTGACGGCTATTTCTCTTCTCTCATTTCCTCTCAGTCCCTCCCCACACCACCTCTCTGACACCCTCCCACTTCCCCTCCTGTTCTATTCAGAAAAGGGCAGGCCTCCCATGGATATAAATCAAACATGGCATATCAAGTTGCAGTAAAACCAACTACATCCCCTCATATTAAGGTTGGACAAAGCAATCCAGTATGAGGAATTGGGTCCCAAAGGTCAGCAAAAGAGTCAGAGACAGATCCTACTCCCACAGTTAGGCATTCCACAAGAAGACTAAGCTACACAACTGTAACTTGGGCCTAGGTCAGTCCTATGCAGGCTCCCTGATTATCAGTTCAGTCTCTGTGAGTCCCCATGAGCCCAGGGCAGTCACCTCTGTGCATTTTCTCATGGAGTTCCTGGCCTCTGTGCCTTCCATAATCCTGACTTCCCTTCTTCCACAGGATTTCCTGAGCTCTACCTAATGTTTGGCTGTGGGTCTTTTTTATATGTTTCCATCAATTGCTGGATGAAACTTCTCTGATGACAACTGGGCTAGACACTAATCGTACATAACATTTTTATGGAACTTGTATAATTCACCTGTACCCAGTACCCATTTTGTGAATAAAAACAAAACTACATATTTAAATAAATATAAATCTGAAAAAAATTACAAAATGTTATGAAAATTACTATTGTCATTTGTTAAACTTAGAGAGGAAGGTAAGAAAGTAATAGACGTTTAAGTAACTTAAAACTAACACTATTTGCTTTAGTTAAATATTCATATACTCCTTATCTCTCCTTCCTTATCTCCCTTATTTTCTTTGTTAAAATTAGTCACATCCCCAGTAACTACACACAGCCTTTCTTGCTATCATTGTTGTGATGTCTGAGCCCAATTAATGAAATTCACTTCTCTTTATTCACACTGGTCATACATTTTACTTTACTAAGGAACCATATTCTTCCTTCGAACCAGTTGTCAATTTGCCATATCTCTTCTGTCAAATTATAAATTATCCAAACTTCAAAGTTTGTAATTTAATTATTTTTATAATATGCTACAAAGGCAGTGAACAGTATTTACAGATACTTCCTAAGTGGAGAGCACTGTACTTTGAACAATAAAGCAAGGAGAACTGAGACCTCATTGTAATATTTCTAGTGCATCTTCTTTGAACATTTACTGCAATCAAGGCAATGTACTCGTCACTTTATATGTATGACAACCCCTTAAATTACCTATATGGTTAATTACATTTTATATCCTAAAGTAAGAGAAGCTTAACATGGGTAATTTCCCCAAATCATATAGCACTTTAGCGATAAAATAGGTTTAGGAGCCCATGTTATCAATTTTCTCTGCAAGAAGTCAAATGTAAGAATGTTGGCCTCATTCAAAATTTATCATTATGCTTATTTCTAAAGAAAGTGCCAAAGAATGTTTCTAGTCCATTAAAATATGCTGTAATTTCATGAATGATAAATGCAAAAAAAGCTTTCCTATTGCATTGACAGCTAAAAATATATTTTTAAAATCACAACTTTTTGTGGTCATTTAAAAAGTATCATTTAAAATTATAGAGATGCCAGGTTCTTAACTTAAAACAACTAACTCTGTGAATACTTGATTAAACCTTCAAGGAATTATAAAAATCATCTTGTCTTAGGAACAACATAAGACATTAAATAAAGGCTAAGGAAATTTTTTTTTTCCTGTGGCAATTCTACCATGGGAGTAGAAAATTATTTTTATAATTTATATTGACTTAAATATCATTTTATTTGTTCTTTCACAAAATTCTCATTCAAAATCTAGAAGAATTCAAAGAACATAATATTCTCAATGGTTAACATGTGATTTTGGAAGCCCAATGGCATTCTGCAGCAGCCTGTTAAACAAACTTTGCCCCAGAGGGCTGGAGAGATGGCTCAGAGGTTAAGAGCACCGATTGCTCTTCAAGAGGTCCTGAGTTCAATTCCCAGTACCCACATGGTGGCTTACAACCATCTCTAATGAGATCTGGCAACCTCTTCTGTGTACATAATAAATAAATAAATCTTTAAAAAAAACCCAAAAAACCAAACTTTGCCCCAATAATTATTTAAAGATTGTTTCTTACATCTAAAATCATGGTATATCACATGTTAAATGTCATAACTTGAGTTTAGATAAGCATTGGTTACTTGAATTTATTCATCAAATGTGGTATTTTGTTTGTGCTCTAACAAATAAAGCTTGCCTGGAGATCAGAGTGCAGAGCTAGCCACTCGTTAACCATAGAGGCCAGGTAGTGGTGGCACACACTTTAATCCCAGCACTTGGGATCTTGTGTCTTTGATCCCAGTACTTGGGAGGCACATGTCTTTAATCCCATCACTAGAGAGGAGGAGACAGGAAGTGATATGTCCGGGCAGAGAAAGGAATATAAGTCAGGCCGAGACAGGAGCTCGGCCCCCTTTCAGGCTGAGGAGTTGGCAAAGTAAGAGGTGGTGGCTGTGGCTCGCTCTTTTGTCTCTCTGATTTCTCAGCATTTACCCGTATATCTGACTCCAGGTTTTTATTATTAAGATCAATTAGAATTTGTGCTACAATCAAGACTTTATTAAGCTTCTACCACTAACAGAAATAAGGTATTTTTTTCTGAAAACACAAGCTCTACTAAAGTGTGATGACTTCTGTCTACACATGACTATACACTATGTGTAGTCTAGGCATATAAAACCAAATTATGAATACATGATCACAATAATATTCATTTCAAAATAGAATTAGACAAAGGTGAAATGCATACCTAAATAAAAACATGG
The DNA here is from genome assembly GCF_007827085.1 of Peromyscus californicus insignis. Lineage (NCBI taxonomy): Eukaryota > Metazoa > Chordata > Mammalia > Rodentia > Cricetidae > Peromyscus > Peromyscus californicus. The sequence goes on from NW_026294391.1 coordinate 45,228,220, forward strand.
TCAGTTATAACTAATTCTGCAAATCACAGATTTTCATTGAACTAAACGCTTTAAAATAATCTACGTCTTAAAAACAGGAATAGAAGTAAAGGGACTAAGGGTGAGAGGAGGCCTCTAGTCCAGTAGAGGCACATAATAATGGTAAAAGTTTGGGCCAGATGGTTTGGAAAGAGATGAGTGTGCAAAGGAGGAAATGGTGAAAAAGGCAAGGGTGCATTGTAGGGGAATTTCATCGACCTCCAGTTTATCCTTTGGAAATTGAGGAGGCATGAGGATGATTCAACAAGTAAATTACAGGATCACATTTAAATATGACAGAAAATGACACAATAATTCAAAATTAAAGGGCTTGAAGAAGCACAAAATTTGAAGAATGGGGGATACTGGGAATCAATACTAATTCAAATGGAAGATGATCAGGCACTAAGATAGCAGTAGGAATAAAGAAGAGAGAGAGAATTGTGACAGGGTATCTACCTCCAGAGCATATAAAAATATTTGGTTTGGTGTTTCTTTTGTTGTCCTGTAAGTTGGAATTCTGAAATTTGGTCATTGGGATGTGTAAATACTTATATAAAGTAATTGGTGTTATGACATGTAAATATGTAAGTGATTAGTGTATACAATTAACTATGCTAATTGCTCCACTGGTGTTACAGTTAACTTAGCATTTCAAAACAGCACAAGTCTGATGTAAATAACACACAGTGCTTACATATACTCCACATCATATTGTCCCCTGAATATGTACCATTTTTATAAAGTATCAGCTAAAAGTGTTTAATAAAACCCCCCACAAACTTATTGTCTTCTTTGCTGAAGCTGGAAGTCTAAAATGGGTAGGAAGGGTGTGCATTCCATCTGGAGATCCTAAGAGAGAGTATTATTATTGTTGTTGTTGTCTTTTACAGCAGCTAAGGGCTGCTTAATTCCTTCTCTCATGTGTTGCTCCACTTTGTATCTGTTAAATACCATTTCTTTACTCCTTTGGTCTCCCACTGGTAACCACCCTTGAGATCTAACAGGGAACATGTGGACAATCACAAATAAATAAACATCTCACTTCGAGATCCTTAACCTAGAATATGTGCAAAATCATCTTTTTGGTATAGGGTAAAGTCTACTGCTTCTGAATTTAGGATAAGGCCAACTTTGAACATTAATCATTGTGCTTATCACAGAGCACAGATTACAAAATTTGTATAATATCCTGGCCATTCCCACATGACAAATCACTGTTCCAAAATACCTGTAACTTTGGGATATTCATCTAGACATTTACAAATGTAGAAAAATATAATATAATACAATTTTATGAGTCTATGATGAAACTGTATAATATAAATATGAAAATTATTTAATTCTGTTTTTGTACTGATTTTGTTTGAAGTTCAGAGGAGTATCTTGCTTTGCCTTTGTTCTAATTTTTTTGTCATTTTAGAAAACCTTTCCAACTTAGTTCTGCAACTTCTGTACTGCAGACATTAATACCACATACCTGTCTGAAAATCGACCAATGAAAAGTTTTCTGCCTTGGATATTAAATAAAGGAAAGCCAACAAGGAGTCTATTCTATTTTCAATCAGGATTACGATTCCTTTACTATGTCTCTAGCTTGATTGAATTCTACCTGCAAGGGTAAATAATTCACTCTTACATTTTATACCAGTAGCAATTCAAACATTTAAACTGCTTAGTAATGATTAGGAAACGATTGTTTCTTAGCTTAAGTAAAGATCAGGTAGTCTATGTGAAAGATCTAGGTGTAGTCACAGGGCATGCCAGAACATGAGAAGTTAGGGATGGATCCCATTCAAGGAAGAAAATCGACATACTTTTACAATAAGGGTCATGGATACTTAAAAAAATAAAAATCATCTCGATTTGTGTTTCATGTCATGTGTGTCCATGTACCTATTGAAATAAAAGTTTTCTATTCTGTCTTTTAATCCTCTCTATTCACAAACCACATGTTTCCACAAGACAGGTACACTTTTCTTTTTTTATGTGATCATAAAGGATAATTTTTTTCTGCACATACAACCAGTTCTCTAATATGAACTGAGTTTTTCAAATTTCTTTGTGTGATTTCACTGCTCTGGAATTAATGCAGACTCCACACATTAAGGGAAATATTCCATAAGACTTGCCCCTAGACATAAAATGCCAATCATCATCCCAGATTCTGATTTTTTATTTCTGACATACAGTCTGTACACCTGATTGACATCAATCCCTTCTTTGGTTTTAATAATATGCTATAATGGATAATAGAAATCAGGAAAATGTTCCTTGTATGAGTTTAATTATTTATTAGAAAGGATATTGCAAGAGATGCAGATGAGGAGCCTGACAGGGTATCTGGGGGGCAGGGCATATGAGAAGTGGCTTGGAGTTTTTACACAGATTTCTAGAAGCTTTATGAACCCTATATCTGTGAATTTTAATGAAGGCTTTATTCAATAGGCATACTGAGTAAATCACTGGACACTAGGGATCAATTTAATGTTCGAATTTTTCTCCTTCCCTAGTGCTTGGTATGTAAGACTGAAAATTTCCAAAATTATCATCACATGATTGGTTCTCCCAACAACCAGTTTCTATACTGAACCTATATGTAAGTCCTTGCTATCAGATACCTTATTAGCACACAGAAATGATTCAAAGTGTTTTAGGCATTGTATGCCAAGTAATAGAGATGAAGACTAAATTTGTACTACTTATTTAAAACACAATTTTACTATTAAAGACAAATAACTTATTAAAAATGGTGAAGAGAAGGAATCTAAATTGTCATCAAGTATGTCTACTTTACATTGTGATAACTAAAAAAAGAAAATTTTGTCCAAAACTAAATGTGGGATAAAATTGAATTATCACCTACATATTTATGATTATCATCCTTTATTTTAGATATTTTTGAGAGAAAGCAATATATTAGACTATAAAGAGCACAGTGGAATGCTGTTTATATGCTGACTTTTATCACAGATTTATGAAAAGGGGTGCATAGAATATAAAAGGAATTTTATAACCATTCCATGGTTGAATCAGTCAATAATTGCTTATGCTTAATTCTTTCTGAATTTGACCTTTCTTGATAAGCATAATCTGGAATGAGCAAAGTCCTCAAAAAGAAAGAAAAAGCTGTGTTTCAAAAAGAAGAGGCTATATAACATCTGTACTTTTCAAAACTAGTAACAGTAATGCTTAAAACTTTAGCATATTAAAATTATAAGCTAGCCGGGCGGTGGTGGCACACGCCTTTAATCCCAGCACTCGGGAGGCAGAGCCAGGCGGATCTCTGTGAGTTCGAGGCCAGCCTGGGCTACCGAGTGAGTTCCAGGAAAGGCGCAAAGCTACACAGAGAAACCCTGTCTCGAAAAACCAAAAAAAAAAAAAAATTATAAGTTATGGTTTTGAAGTAAATATTTTTATTCAATTAGAATTCCGTGGAATCTGAAGCACTCTATTGCAAATACATGTGGGGAAAATATAGTTATAGGTAGCTGAAAGTAGTAACAAGTATTGTGATGATGGGAATATCTTTTTGTATGCTGTGAATGTGTGTTGCTCTGATTTGGTTGATAAATAAAACGCTGATTGGCCAGTAGCCAGGCAGAAAGTATAGTATAGGTGGGATGAGCAGAGAAGAGAATGCTGGGAAGAGTCAGGAGTCGCCAGCCAGACACAGAGGAAGCAAGATGTGAAGGCAGAACTGAGAAAAGGTACCAAGCCACATGGCTAAACATAAATAAGAATTATGGGTTAATTTAAGTGTAGGAGCTAGTCAATAGTTAGCCTGAGCTAATGGCCAAGCAGTTTTAATTAATATAAGCCTCTGTGTGTTTACTTGGGTCCAAGCGGTCACAGGGCTGTGGGAGCAGATCAGGACCAGGAAAACTTCAGCTACATCATGAAGACAAAAATGGGCTAAAATCTTTATGAGTTTCATATAATTTAGTCTCACAAGAATCCTATGGTACAATTACTATTAAGAGATAAGGAAGCTGGGAGCAAAGATTTTAACTAACCTTTGCCAGGTCATAGATTAGTAATCTAGTCACATGTTCCTTTAACTTTTAAAATAGTTTAAATAATAGAGTCACAAAGTAGAGTTAATTTTAAAATATATACAAGTAATAGTGGTTATTCAAAGAAGGAAACATAAACACATCGATATATTTTCAAGGCATGAACTCACTTTACTATATATACAAATTGCCCTTCTAAATAGAGATGCACTTTAGCATGTGATGTGTGCTTTCACATATTTTTATATGGATAGACATAATATAAAGGCTATTATAATATATAATTGCTAAACAATGGAAGGACAAGAAAAATGTACATCAGTTGATGAAGTGTATCATTTGAAAACAAGGAAAACAGCCTAATGAAGGTCTTGTTGTTTTCTTAAAAACAAAAACAAACTCTCTTTTCTTGAAAAACCTTGATAAATTATATTTAAATATTACCTAGCTCCATGTGATAAAAAATTTAAATGTGGTTCTGGAGAGATGACTCAGTGGCTAAGAATACTTGTTACTCTTCCAGAAGAACTGAGTTTGATTCCTAATACCCACATGGTGGCTCACAACTGTCTATAACTCCAATTCCAATGGATAATGACATCTTCTGATTTCTGTTGGCACCAGGCACACATGTAACATAGAGACATATATGCAAGCAAAATACCCACATGCACAAAATAAAAACTTAAATTAAAATAAATTTTAAAATATTTAAATGTTAACTGTATACATACTTACAGAATTTTAAAGGTGCTGCTTGTAAAGTAAACAAACTCTTTGTTGTTCAATGTAAAGTCTATTTCATATATCTTTTTAAAATTTTATGTATATCAGTATTTTGAATGCATGTATCTACAGGACTTGTATGCCTGGTGGTCATGGAGGCCAGAAGAAGGCATCAGATCCCTTGGAGCTGTAGTTAACAGATGCTTGGGAGCTATTATATGAGTGTTGGAAATTAAACTCAGTTCCTTTGGAAGAATAGTAAGTCCTTTTAACCACCAAGCCATCTATCCAGCCACAGTAGCTCCTATTTTAAAGACAACAGTTTTCATTGCACTAACAATTATTTTTCTATTTTATTTTATCCTTTGTAACATGGGTTATTGAGTGAGAATATTAAACAAGGTCCTGATACAACAGGATCAATGAAATCCTGAGTGGTGTTTTACTTGATATATTTTTTCAAAAATGTATTTTTTATTTATATGAATTTGTGTTTTGCATGCATTTATGTCTATTTGAGTGGGTCAGATCCCCTGGAACTGGAGTTGTAGGTAGTTGTGAGCTGCTATATTGGTTCTGGGAATAAAACCCAGGAATAAAACCCAGGTCCTCTGGTAGAGCAGCCAGTGCTCTTTATCACTGAGCCATCTCTCCAACCCTTGTTATTTGTTTTTACAAAAGATTGTATTGATTAACAAAATCATCATCATCATTACCACCACTATCACTTATAACAACCATCTTCAAGGATGAAACCTGTTTTTGACCACTATTTTTCACAAATGTATTACCCAGTCTACTGGTTCTCAAACTATAGTTTCCAGACCACCAGCAGCTGTTGTGGGATGTGCCTGTTTTACCTCATCTACCTACAGATTGGTTTAATAAGGAGCTGAATGGCCAATAGCTAGGCCCGAGAGGACAGAGAGGACTTCCAGAGGAGAGAGAGGAACTTGGGGGGAAGAATCTGAGAGGTGGAGTGCTGTGGGATGTTCTCTATGCTGAGAATGTGTTGCTCTGATTAGTTAATAAATAAAATGCTGATTAGCCAGTAGCCAGGCAGGAAATATAGGCAAGACAAAGAGAGAGGAGAATTCTGGCTGAGGAGAGGACACTTACAGCCACCACGATGAGAAGCAGATGCTATGATACTGGTAAGCCACGAGCCTGTGGCAACTTATAGATTAATAGAAATTGGTTAATTTAAGATATAAGAACTAGATAGCAAGAAGCTTGCCACAGCCATACAATTTATAAGTAATATAAGCTTCTGAGTGATTATTATATAAGTGGGCTGCAGGACTGTGGGGGCTTGGCTGAACCCAGAGAGAAACCCTCCAGTTACAGTGGAGGATTCACCAGGTAGATGAGGCAGAAGTTGGATTGACAATACTAAGGAGAGGTATCAAGCCATGTGGCAGAACACAGATTAATATATTTAATTTCTAAGAGCTAGTTGGGAATAAGCCTGAACTAAGACCAAGCCTTCATATTTAATAAGAAGTCTCTGTGTCATTATTTGGGAACTGGTGGTCCAAAGAAAGCTCTTTACAAGCAACAGCTTCATCTTTGAATCTGTTAGAAATCTAAATCCCTGGACACCAACTTCAAATTTCTAAACTGTGTGTTGTAGAAAGACTTTTAAGTGATTCTGTTGTATGCTAAAATCTGAGAATCGCTGTTCTTGTTAGTAATGAATGATAGTTATCCTTCCATAGACTCAAATAAGGATGCCTTACTCTAAGTCAAAAAAATTCACTTATATTTTAAGGTTACATAAAGTATTAAAAATTAAAGTCAGTTCAGTGTCTTTGCTAATTTAGCTTGTGTTCTATTAAATGGTTAATAACCAAAGTCTAGAGTCCCTTCTCTGACAGACTCTCCAGTCTCCAGTTTATAAGAATCTTTGTGACTATACTGTCCACATCTAGATAATCTACAATAATCTCAGGATCCCTAACCATATAGAAAATCCTGTTTGTCATCTAATATAACATAGTTGAGGTTCTAAGGATGTGCAGAACTTTGGAGCAACATTATTCTGAATACTATAAAATATAAAATGAAGATCAGTGTGGGAGAAAGATCTTATGAGCAAAATTAAATCAATTAAGCATAGCCATATTTTGTATTCAATTTTTTAAAAAATTAAATGCTTTAGTTTATACAAATGCATTTATATATATGGTTGAAACCATAATAAAAAGGCAACTGCTATCAAAGGGTATTAACCATAGATCTGGAAATAACTGCAGCAGTTTGTGAAAAATTTTTATAATATAAAACATTCAGCTGTGAACAGTAGTATATATTTGAGAGAAATTCAGTGTATTGTAATGAGAAAAAATAATCCATTGACAGTAATGAGTATGCTTACTGTAATTGTGCTTATAATGGCATGATCTGGTAATGCAAGAAAAACAAGTGACTATGAAAAAGAATAAGCTACCCTCAGTCTCATAGTCAGCCATGCAACATGCATTACTATGTGTTCTCCAATCAGCAGAACAGCTTCACATCTCTTTTTCCTCTCCTTCTTCCTCTTCTTCCCTCTCCTCCTCCTCCTTTTGTTTCTTCATTGAAGTTCACTGTACAATCATATTTTTTTCAGGGAGAAGGACATTTATACAGCTTGAAAGAGTATCCCTCATCTCTCTGGGGCTAGTCTTCAATTTATTTGTAAAGGAAGTAAAACTGCTGAGAAGACTGATGAGTCAGTAATGATCAACACCATTTTATCCCAGGTCCAAGAAAAAAGTGTTGACTCAATTTAGTGTTCTAAAACAGAGTCTTTTCTGGCTTTTACCAACCTCCTTTGAATCACTGTTCACCCTCCTTCCCTCTGAATGTCACTGACATTAATCAGCAGGCACACATTGACCAGAAGAATAGATTATTTTGGTGTAGTTGGATATAACACAGCAGAAAGGGTTGACATTTTCAAGTTAATATCTGTTCATGAAACAGAAAGTCTGTCCCTCACATAGAATCATAGTCTTTTACATGCACAAAATGACTATTAGACTTAAGTATAGATGTTTTATCTACATAAATCACATTTTTAATTTATTCTTGTGGAAATCAGTAGTTCATTGTAAACATTTTAAAGATAAAATTTCAAAATAAAAGCATCTATAGCACAAATGATAAATTACTTTGAAGGTGTTTTGTGGGACTGTTTGAGGTATTTCAATTTTGTTTATGAAAGATGAGAATGAGTGTTCTCCAAGTGTGGATTCTGGAATAGACACCAAGCACATCAACATAATCTAAAATCTTGTTGGAAATGCAAACATAAGGCTTTGATCTTGACCTGTTAAATCACATTCCATGGCTGAAATCCATAATCTTGTATGAAAATAACCTCCAAGGAAAGTACAAAACTATCCATTGAGGTTAGTAAAAGAACTTTTGTTTCTGTATTTTACCAAAACAATAATATTCTATATCATTAAATCATATTCATCTTTGTTATACATCTACTTTTGAATAGTTTTTTGCTTTATATGATAGCAAAAATTAAATAAAATAGTCATCAATTATCTTTTAATGCTCTATGAACAAATGATTATTATCTCTAACAAGCACTCAGAAGCTTTTATTTGATGTGTACTATAATTTAGTCATGTTCTCATAAGCAACACAAAATAGTCTTAATATCATATGCAATTTCAATAAAATTTTAACATTTTACAATTTGGGATATATTTTCTTCCATGGTTCCAAGTCACAGCATATCATTGGTTATTCAGCCATGACCAGCCCATTTAGCAAATATATTTTGTAAACATATTTTGTCTAAACTTATATCACTTCAGTGGCTGGGCATATAGTTTAGTGGTTAAGAGCACTTGTTGCTCTTACAGAGGACCCAGGTTCAGTTCCCAACACCCACATGCTGCTGTAACTTCTATAACTCCAAATCTAGGAATCCAGTGTCCTCTTCTGGCACCACTGGACACTATGGTGCATTTATATACAAGCAGGAGTAACACTCATAAACATAAAAAATGATATAAAGAAACTTAAAAAAATAGATTCTGTCACTTCAAAGGAAATACTATCCACCATTAAGAATCCATTCTTGGCCAGGTAGTGGTGGTACACGCCGTTAATCCCAGCATTTGGGAGGCAGAGTCAGGTGGATCTTTGTGAGTTCTTGGCCAGCCTGGTCTACAGAATGAGTTCCAGGACAGGCACCAAAACTACACAGAGAAACCCTGTCTCAAAAAAAAATTCCCTCCAAAAGAATTCATTTTCCTCCTATGTGAACCATGTCAAGCCTATAAATTGTGAATTCAAACTTGTTTCCTTTTATAAATTCATGTATTTATTAATACATTTATAAAATTAAACTTTAATGAAATTATTGAATCATAATTTTGTAAGTTTGATAGATATCACCCAAACACTTATTTCTCTTACTGTTTCCCTTTGTATTGTGTTTCCAATTGTATTGGATTGATTTCAAGACCTTGTACAAGCTAAACCAGTTCACTTTGAGCTGCATCAACAAGTATTTTTGTTTTTCATGATTTATTTTTCCCCTATTAGTATCATCCTTTTACATGACATCTTTTATGATTCTTGTCACTGTGTAGTGTTACACAAACCTTAAAAGGTCTTATAATAAAAAACCCAGAGTCAGATATTGGGGTGAAACCTGAATGATCAGAGGGATAGAACAAGTCACAGCCAACCTCACCTTACTAACTCCTCAGCCTCCAGGGAGAGCTACTTCCTGTATACTCATGCCTATATACCTTTCTGTGTCCTACCATCTTACCTCCTCTCTCTGCCCAACTACATCACTTCTTCCTCCTGCTCAGCTCTATCACTTCCTGTCTGTCTGTACAGACATCCAGACCTCTATGGTTAGACAGTTCTGAGATTAAAGGCATGTACCACCACTCCTGGCTCTGTTCCTGGTGTAGCCTTGAACTCACAGAGATCTGGATGAATCTCTGCCTCAAGAATGCTAGGATAAAAGGTGTGTGCCACCACTGTTTGACCTCTATGTTTAATATAGTGCCTGGCTTTTCTCTTTGATCCCCAAGCAAGCTTTATTTGTTAGAGAACAAATAAAATATCACCACAGTGTAGAAATACATACTCTTGTAATTTCAGATTTTTAGGATATTTATTCACTACCTATTTGGCCTTAAGAATAGAATTTGTGAATTTTTAAATAGAATGTTTGAGGAAATTTAAAGGATTGGAGTATAGCCTTGTAATCACCAGCTGCAATGAGAATCAATTTTTATTTATTTATTTATTTATTTATTTATTTATATTTTGCAATACAATTCAGTTCTACATATCAGCTACGGATTCCCTTGTTCTCCCCCCTCCCGTCCCCCTCACCTTCCCCCCAAGCGCCCCCCCCCCCATTCCCATCTCCTCCAGGGCAAAGCCTTCCCCACAGACTGAGGTCAACCTGGTAGACTCAGTCCAGGAAGGTCTAGTCCCCTCCTCCCAGGCCGAGCCAAGCAATCCTGCATTGGCCCCAGGTTTCAAACAGCCAACTCATGCAATGAGCACAGGACCCGGTCCCACTGCCTGGATGCCTCCCAAACAGATCAAGCCAATCAACTGTCTCACCCATTCAGAGGGCCTGATCCAGTGGGGACCCCTTAGCCATTGGTTCATAGTTCATGTGTTTCCATTCATTTGGCTATTTGTCACTGTGCTTTATCCAACCTTGGTCTCAACAATTCTCGCTCATATAAACCCTCCTCATTCTCGCTAACTGGACTCCCAGAGATCCACCCAGGGCCTAGCCATGGATCTCTGCATCTAGATCCCTCAGTAGTTGGATGAGGTTTCTAGCACGACAATTAGGGTGTTTGGCCATCCCATCACCAGAGTAGGTCAGTTCGGGCTGTCTCTCGACCATTGCCAGCAGTCTGTTGTGTGGGTATCTTTGTGGATTTCTGTGGGCCTCTCTAGCACTTTGCTTCTTCCTATTCTCATGAGGTCTTCATTTACCATGGTCTCCTATTCCTTGTTCTCCCTCTCTGTTGTTGATCCAGCTGGGATCTCCCGCTCCCCCAAGCTCTCTTTCCCTCGACCCTCGCCTTTCACTACCCCCACTCATGTTCAGGCTGTTCATGTAGATCTCATTCCATTTCTCTGTCATTGGGCGATCCCCGTGTCTTTCTTGGGGTCCTGTTTTCCAGGTAGCCTCCCTGGTGATGTGAGTAGGAGACAAGTCATCCTTGTTCCACATCTAGTATCCTGCTATGAGTGAGTACATACCATGTTTGTCTTTCTGAGTCTGGGTTACCTCACTCAGGATGATTTTTTTCTAGATCCATCCATTTGTCTGCAAACCTCATGATGTCATTGTTTTTCTCTGTTGAGTAGTATTCCATTGTGTATATGTACCACATTTTGTTTATCCATTCTTCAGTTGAAGGGCATCTAGGTTGTTTCCATGTTCTGGCTATTACAAACAATGCTGATATGAACACAGCTGAACAAGTGCTCTTATGGTGTGGTTGAGCATTCCTTGGGTATATGCCCAAGAGTGGTATAGCTGGATCTTGGGGGAGATGGATTCCCAATTTTCTAAGAAAGTACCATATTGATTTCCAAAGTGGTTGTACAAGGTTGCATTCCCACCAGCAGTGGAGGAGAGTTCCCCTAGCTCCACATCCTTTCCAGCATGTGGACCAATGGAATCGAATTGAAGACCCTGACATTAATCCGCACACCTATGAACATATAATTTTTGACAAAGAAGCCAAAAGTGCACAATGGAAAAAAGAAAGCATCTTCAACAAATGGTGCTGGCAAAACTGGATATCAACATGTAGATGGTTGCAAATAGATCCATATCTATCACCGTGCACAAAACTTAAGTCCAAGTGGATCAAGAACCTCAACATAAATCCAGCTACTCTGAACCTGCTAGAAGAGAAAGTAGGAAGTAGTCTTGAACGCATTGGCATAGGAGACCACTTCCTAAATAGAACACCAGTAGCACAGACACTGAGAGAAACAATCAATCAATGGGACCTCTTGAAACTGAGAAGCTTTTGTAGAGCAAAGGATACAGTCAACAAGGCAAAGCGACAGCCTACAGAATGGGAAAAAATCTTCACCAACCCCACATCTGACAGAGGACTGATATCCAGAATATATAAGGAACTCAAGAAATTAGACATCAAAATGCCCAACAGTTCAATTAAGAAATGGGCTATTGAACTAAACAGAGAATTCTCAACAGAGGAAACTCAAATGGCCAAAAGACATTTAAGGAATTGCTCAACATCCCTAATCATGAGGGAAATGCAAATCAAAACAACTCTGAGATACCACCTTACGCCTGTCAGAATGGCTAAGATCAAAAACACTGAGAATCATTTTTTTTTTTTTTACAGAGGAACCCAAATGGATCTACTGCAGTAAGTAACAGACTTCTAATTCTTTTTTAATGCAGATAACTAGAAAGTAGATAGAATAGCTATTTATTGTCACCAGTAATGTAAAAAAAGTTCAGATCAACTATATTGAATTTATGTGGGTGATATGAGAAATTACCAAAAGTACTTCCTGCATATGTGGCTTATTAAAACAGAGTTTTCTTGAGAATACATTGGGCTAAAAGTTTAAACCAGTTCTTTTTGTATGAGAAAAACGTTTTTTCTACCTACAATCCTTTCACAACATTATGAAGACTTTTTCTTGGATGCCTCTGAGTAGGTAGTGTAGAAAAATGCATAAAGAATATAACTCAGAGTATTATAATGAACATGGGAATTTGAGGGCCACCACTATATGAGGGAAATGAGTATTATAAAAAAGAAAGAAATCAGTCTCAAGCTAGTTACCTGGTTGGGTTTTTCAGCAAGACCAAAACTTCTCTTCTTGACAATGGATATGAACTTTGTAAAAAGACAATGATGTATTTCTCAGCATTAATCAAGTAAGTAGTCTCATGTCAAACCCATCATTTACTCTCTCAATTCTTCTCTATTATGTGTCAGTTTTGTACCTTTAATGTGAACCTGAATAAACTCATGTAAGGACTCCTCCAAGATACTAATGGCTTCAATGGCTCTCACAATTTCTCTACTCTTTTCATCTGTCTATTCCCAGCCACTCATTGCTCATTAGACTTCAGTAGGCCTCTCAGATAAAGGTTTTTCTGCCTGGACATTTTGCTACATTACTGCCAGCACTACCATTTGGCATTCAAGCAGCTAACTTATACTTGATAGATTTTTCAGCATGCATTAGAACTCCAGTTTGCTGCAGGATTTTTTCTTTATTGAATAGTTCTGATATGAGGACCAATAGTGTGTGTCTCTAATAGATTTTCAGGTGATGCTGCTTCTAGGCAAAGAACTATGTTTTGAAAATCACTGTTCTTTCCAGTGAACTGAAAGTCATGACTATAGTCTGGGGTAGTACAATTCCCACTGCAAACAAATTCTGGAGATTTACCTACACCCACAGAATATTAAAGTATATGTATATTTTAAAACTTTAAGCCATACAGATAACATTACCTTTTGGAAAGAAAAAAAAATATAGTAATTTTTCTCATGCTGAAAGAAACAATGCGTTCAAAAAGTTTTTTGTTATTAAAGAAATCTTAAGGTTACTATTGTCAAATGAATCATTATTTTCAACAATGTAGAGCATTTAAAACAACATAAAAAGCAGTATTGAAAGCAAGCTCACGTTCTCTCAGTTAAGAAGATTCTATTTTATCCACACACACACAAATCCTATAATAGGCATTCAAAACGAGGCAGGTCCATGTTGAAAGCAAAACAAGTGCTCTTTTCTTATTCCATTTCTTTGCCACTTTTCTGACATTTAGGCACATAGACATGATATTTAGTTTTGCTTTGAGATAATTATATCCCAATGTCTACCGTCATAATTTAGTATGACTAATAATCAACTGACTGAACATTGAATTTTCTAAGTGTGAACTAATTTTACCTCTAGTTATGTATGATATATGTTGTAATTGTTGATAATCATTTGACTGTTGTCTTTATCTTTACCCCATTTGGGGAAATATAAGATATTACATTTTTACACTTACTAGTATCTATACGTTGGCAGTAGAACCAACACAATTTAATTTTTATGATATTATCTAGATAATATTGTGCATGATTTATGATCTTTAACTTTATAAAATTATCACAAGACAACCTGTACCATTTACTGAGAAGGTAGAAAGTCTATCATCCATTTTATAGGTAAAAACATAGGGACCCATTATATGTTTTGTCATTCATACAGATATGCATTTTAATTTTATTGTCAATGATATTTAAATTTCACACTATTCTCAATATACAGTTGAAAACAAACAACAAAATTCAAATCATGGCCTTAGACTGCTGAATGAAATTCTCACTGTTTTGCTAAAATTTATTCACTGTTTTGTGTTCTCAAAAGTCTAAAGGCAGGCCGGGCGTTGGTGGCGCACGCCTTTAATCCCAGCACTCGGGAGGCAGAGGCAGGCGGATCTCTGTGAGTTCGAGGCCAGCCTGGTCTACAGAGCGAGATCCAGGAAAGGCGCAAAGCTACACAGAGAAACCCTGTCTCGAAAAACCAAAAAAAAAAAAAAAAAGTCTAAAGGCTAGTTAATTTTAATGTGTGATATTTCTATTTATTTGAAATATTTTTTTTTACAATATAGTACATTTTTTTAAAGTCTAAAACAGTGGGAGGAAGTATAGGACACTTTTAATTACAACATTTTCCCTGAAGGTATCTGAGTTTAAACATAGATAAAACATAGCTCTAATACCAAAATTAATGACTTCATCTTACTGATTTCAAAGCAGTTTTACAGAGATGTTAGATTATGCATTTCTTATTTATAAGTCAGTGATTTTTCAATTTGATTTCTATTTTCCTTTTCAGAACTTAAAAGGAAGTAATACATAAAACCTAAATATTATACATTTAATGTCATAACACGATTTTACTTATGTATGTATTGTTCAAGGTTTAAATAATGTTAAGCTGGGCTTTATATATAGCTTAGTCAGTGGTGGAACAATTCTTCAGCATGTGGGAGGGGAATTTGTTTTCCATCCATATCTCACACAAATGAATGAAAAATGAGGTTAACCATAACTAGCTCTTTATAGATTTCTACTTTATGGTAAAACTTTTTAAATGCTCTTGTTTAACATTTTATAATATATATTATTTCATTTCTATCAATATCATGCTGATTCTTAAATTGAAATAAACTCTGTGTATCCATCATTTTTACATATATATTGAGTATTCACTAGTCAAATTTCCTATTTTTCCAGTAGAGGAAACTACCAATCAATTTGTATAGCATTTGTGTAATCTGAAATCACAAGTTATATTGGACTTCTCAACTGCAAAGGAGAAGCAGAGAAAATGTGATTGTAAGTCATATCAAATTCCAGTCTTCCACTTCATATCTAGTCTCTGTCAAATTCCCTTAGCAATCCTAAACAATATATCCTTTCACTGTCTTTCTGAAAAATAACGAGTTTCATAAGTTGTGTCTGCTTTTGCTTAGTCAGATAAGGAATGTCCTCTGGGGGCACTGTATGAGGAAATCAGTGATACTTGTTTTCAAATAGGCATATATTTTAAGGAACATGAGTTGAATTTTAGAACTATTTTATAGAGAGGGATTTGCTGCCTAATGCCTATATTATGGATAAAGCACCATTTTAATATTAAAACACCTACAGATATCCATCACATATTTTAATCCAACAACTCATACTTCTCAATAATTTTATGAATCAATTGTATTCTAAATCTTATTCTATTAGTAATGTCAATTTGTACATTTTATTATATTCTTCACAAGATTTATATTTTCAAAATGATATTTGATTCAGTTTCCGTGGAAAAAGCTGCAATCAGGTGCATAAATGGGACTCCTGAGAATAAATTATGTGGCGTCTTTTATAACTAAAAAATATCATAGAACAAAATTTAAAGTAACATTTGATTTTCCTATGAATCACATATATAGATACAAAATATAATTATGTTTATTACATTTTTATTTCCCTGTAATGCTTCATTCAAATATGTACATTTTTTGTTCATGAAACTTCTGATAACATTAGGTATCAGGGTTAATGGTCCAGTTTAACTACTCAGTTTCTGGATAATAGAGATCTTTGGCAACCATTTTCATTAAAAGTTAAGGGAGACAACAATGAATCCTCTAAGAAACTATGCTTAAGAATCATCAAATTAAATTCCACCAGGTAGTTTAGAATTGCTTCTTTCACTAATTAGAAAATTATGTTTGCAACACATTGACTCAAAATGTTTGCTTTTTGTGATAAATATGTCTACTTCTTTTTCATAGATATTGGCTTTAACTGTGAGTAGGGAAGATCTAAACACCTAATTTATAGAAATCAGGCAAATTGCTGTTGTATTTTTACAAAAGACGGCAATTTTTCTTAAAATATAGTGGTATCTCAAAAGGAGAGTAAAGTAACTTTGATAGGGAGGCAATGATTATAAAGTAAGGCAATGCCTACAATATGCATTAGAGTTTAATAGTAAAGAACTAATATACTCAACTGAACAGAAAAGCACTTAGAAATTAACATAATGCAAACGGCCTTTTAGTATGTAATCCCATTTGACAATCCATTGAATGCAGAACATCTTACTCCATGATGAATATTTCCACTAAAAGATTAAAAGGAATTTCTATTTTTTACAAAAATTTGTCTCAGCACATCTAATAATGTAGTTTGGTATTTGCCAGGAAGCTAAATTGTTTGTCTGGTTAATTTTACTTTACTCTTGAAAATGTAGATGGAGTCACAATTTAAAATGCCCCTTATACACCATACATTAAGTATTTATGACTAATGGCATATGTACCAAATATTAGGAAGAAAAATGCTACACAATAAGTGTCATGATTTCACAATGCTGTTACTTGATTGATGTAACATATGGTGTATATTAGAGTAGAAAATAAAACTTAAATCACATTAGTCTCTGTTTACTAAATAAAGTCAAGTAGGTATTCCTTTAAAAAATAAGTTTTAGGGCCGGGCGGTGGTGGCGCACGCCTTTAATCCCAGCACTCGGGAGGCAGAGCCAGGCGGATCTCTGTGAGTTCGAGGCCAGTCTGGGCTACCAAGTGAGTTCCAGGAGAGGCGCAAAGCTACACAGAGAAACCCTGTCTCGAAAAACCAAAAAAAAAAAAAAAAAATAAGTTTTACATCATCAATGTCTATACTTTTTATTCTTGCAAAATGGCTTTGTTCAAAAAAAGAAACAAGAGGAAATATAGAAGACAATGGGAGGGTGGAAGGAAGGGGGAGATAGGAAGGAAAGAAAGAAAGAAGAGAGAGAAAGGAAGAGAGACAGAGACAGAGAAAGGGAGATAGGGACAGAGAAAGGGGAGACAGAGTGTGGATGAGAAAAAGAGAATTAACTTTGTTAAAATAGTACGCCAAATTCTCAGGATCCACTGTGAACAATGGAAATGCAGTCTTATTTAGCATTAAATTTGCAATCAATAGATATCATTAATTATGCAATTTATTGAAAAGATCTGGGACTGTTACTAACATTGAGACCCTATCGTGTTAGAAGTTACAAAACGTGGAGGTCTAATCTAATCTTTGACATAAAGACAACTTTTCCTAAGAAACTCACATTGAATCTGGAAATTCAAGAAAAAGAAAAGAAAACTGGATGGAATAAGTGAGGATAACGTGGCAGAGGATAATTTTAGATAGAGTATCTCACATGTGCAAAGGCCCTGGAATAAAAAGGCCAAGGCATGTGATATAAGAACCAGGGGTGACAAAGGAACCAAGAAAATAGGGCCCTCTAAATGCACATGAGCAAACTTGTATGAGCTCACAGAGACTGAAGCATGTACAGTGACTGCATGCATCTGCAGCAGGTCCTCTATGCATATATGATAGCTTACAGTTTAGTGTTTTTATGGCATTCTTGAGTGGTAAATGAGTGGGCCACTGACTCTTGGGACTTCTTTTGAGCTCTTTCCTACTGTTGGGTTTTTTTATTCAACTCCAATGTGCTAGTTTTTATTCTATCTTATATTTTATTTTATTACTGTCCCTTAGAAGCCTGTTTGTTTTCTAATGGGGGACAGAAACAAAGTGGATCTAAGTGGAAGGGAAGGTGGGGAGCAACTGTGAGGAGTAGACAGGTGTGAAGCTGTAATCAGGATACATTATATGAGAAACACAAATCTCTCATGTATATTTTTAAGATATAGGTTTGAATACTGAGTGATCAACTAACAGATCAGTGTCATGACTAGATGCAGTTGCAATGACTGTGGTGATTATTTCTTCTTGTACCATGATGGAAGTAGTAAAACAGAAAATTAAAGATCTAAGGGTGACTCCAGAAGCTCTAGATTCTTCATGCCATGTATTGACAGTAAAACTGAAGTCAATGGAATATTGCATCATAGTATCCTTTAAAATAGAATATATTAAATGTCTCATTTATTCCAATAGTAATTAAAGAGCTTCACATGCTCTCCTTGAATTATCTTGTGTCTTCTTTTTAAAAATATTTTCCTTTTTAATTCATTCTTCTCTCACATATTACATGCCAACTGCAATTTCCCCTCCATCCTCTCTTAGTCCCCTTCCCACCTCCCTTCTCTCTCAGATTCACTCCGCCTCCTTTCCTTTCAGAAAAGGGCAGGCCTCCCAGGGATATCAACCAAACCCAGTGTTACAAGTTATGGGAAGATTAGGCCCAAGCCCTCATACTGAGGCTGGATGAGGTAACCCAGTAGAAGGAAAGAAGAGTCTCAAAAGCAGGCAGAAGGTTCACAGACAATCCTTGCTCCCACTGTTAGTAGTCCCACTAGAAGACCAAGGGGTACAACCATAACATATATATGCAGAGGACCTAGGTCAGACTATGCAGGCTCTCTAATTGTGGGTTCTATCTCTGTGAACCCCTATGAGCCCTGCTTAATTGATTCTGTGCGCTGTTTCGTGTGGTGTCCTTGCCTTCTCTCGCTCCTACTATCCTTCCTTGCCTTCTTCCACAGGATTCCCAGAGCTCCACCTAATGTTTGGCTGTGAGTCTCTGCATCAGTTCTACTACCAATAAATTATAGAACTAATGACTCACGTTAAACTGAACTAAAAATCTCTATGTAGGTTCAAATTTAGTTTTGCATATGGGCCATATGTAAGGTTATTTTTATATAGAGACAATATCTAGTGGTAAAATACCACATGCCTAAGTAATATTCTATAGGCACCTTAAAAATGTAAGTAGAAAGTCAGTAAATCCTTTGAAACATCATCAAGCTGTGAGGGTATCAACAATTCTAACACAGGGCTTGGGGTGCTGCTTAATGGTAGAACACTTGCCTTGAATGCCCATATCCCTTGGTTAAGCCCCTAGCATAACAACAACAACAACAACAACAACAACAACAACAGTTCTTCAGTTATTGAGGTTATATCATGTTATGTAGAAAGTTCCTCTTCAGAGTGTACATTGACATTGCTTGTTACTTAAATTTTCCTCTGAGGTTGAGTAGTTCAAAGTATGGTCCTCATCTGATGGTGCTATCTGATGACAATGGAAACTGTAGGATGCAAGTTCCAGTTGGAAAAATAGGGTCACTAGACATATGTGCTTGGAGGATAGCTTGTCCCTAGCCTTTTCCTCTTTTTTCACTCTGCTTTCTGCTACCATGGACTATGCTGCCCCACAAACATACATCCTTCCTCTGTGAGCTTCTCCCTCACTACAGACCTCCAAGCAATGCAGTCAAGAGCCAATGGTTGAAAAATCTCTGAAATCGGGCCAAAATATGTATTTGCAACCTTAAGTTGATTTTTTCAAGGATTTTGAGACAGAAACCATGTGCAGACTAGTAGTACCTTTTTGCTTTTCTATTTTAGGTCCTAAAATATATGATAGTTAATAAATATGAAACTTGACATTAAGCACAAATTCTCTTGTGGTCAAAAGCAAGCTATAAAATGTTCAAGTGTTGTAGTGCAGCATAGGAGAAATCATTGTGATGGACAGGACTGTCTTTTGGTTTGGTTTGTGTGTTGATCACCTAGGTATCTTTACAAAGTAAGTTATATAATATATGAATTTAGTTACTACCATTCCTCAAAAAAATAAAAATGAATAAAGTATTTACATGGATTATTTCCAAGGCTCTGTTCGTATAATCCTTGAAAATGTAATCACTCAAAAAAACGGTGACTTTTTAGTAAAAACAGGATGCAATTATCCTGGAAAGTTTGGTAACATTATTGTATTGCAAGTAGCTGTATTGGTAAAGAAAGTAATATGAATGGGACACTTTCGAGCAAAGATACTGAAAATATTGTGCTAACTGTCAGTTTCAGATGTTACACCCTGTTGTTGTAGAAATGGCTCAGCAGTTCAGTTCCCAGCACCCAGGTGAGGCAGCTCACAACTTCCTGTAACTCCAGATCCAAGAGACCTGGTATCCTCTTCTGGCCTCCATGGGCACCTGCACATATATAATATACAGTCACACAAATACTCAAACATACACAACTAAAAGTAAAAATAATACCTTTAGAATTTTATATCCCGAAGACTTATATATTATTAAAAACTCCAGTTAGAGGCTGTGCATGTATACATTGTGAAGAACTGGTAATTGAAATTCTGTGCTGAACCATATTTATGCTCAGTTGTAGAGATTCTGACATTATACTACTGAGGAAGGAAATGGAATTGCTTACTGGGGGTGTTGTTTTCTAATATACATACATATATTTATGCATACATACATTACTCACAGATACATGTAATGGTGTATAATGAAATTATTTTTCATAATGAAGAATGCAGGGCTTCAAAGAATAAAACAATCTATGTATTTGAAAACAGTCAGCTGATTTAATGTGACAGAATCTAATGTATATTTAAACTAAACCATAATGCAAAGAATACACAGCATTAGTGTGGTAGTTTGAATTGAGAGTGGCCCCAGTTAGTTGAACTGGTTTTGTTTTTTCTTTTGGTTTTTTGAGACAAGGTTTCTCTATGCAGTTTTGGTCCCTGTCCTGGATCTCACTCTGTAGACCAGGCTGGCCTTGAACTCACAGAGATCCGCCTGGCTCTTCCTCCCAAGTGCTGGGATTAAAGGTGTGTGCCACCACTACTCGGCTAGTTCAACTGTTAGAAAGCATTAGGAGGTATAGACTTATTGGAAGAAGTGTGTCACTGAGACTGAGTTTAGAGTTTTCAAAATCCCACAGCAGGGCAAGTCTCTCTCTGTGTATCTCTCTGTCTCTTTCTCTGTCTCTATCTATCTCTCTGTCTATCTCTGTCTCTCTCTCTGTATCTCCCTGTCTGTCTCTGTATATCTCTCTGTCTGTCCCTGTCTCTGTTTGTCTCTCTCTCTCTCTGTGTCACTCTCTCTGCCTGCAATTGGCTAGTCAGATGTGAGTTCTCAGCTATTGCTCCAGCACAGTGCCTATCTGCATGCCCGCCACTATGTTCCCACCACGGTGATCATGGACTAGCCATCTGAAACTGTTGGCAAGTCACCAATTAATTTCTCTTTAAAAGTTGCCTTGGCCATGGTGACGCCTCACAGCAGTAGAACAGTAATTAAGAAAGTTAGCTTGCCGTGAATACAATTTACCTTTTTTATTTCAAATTCACTATGTAATATGAAAGCTGCTTATGAAATGGAGACATGATAGAACATAATTATGATTGTATACTTTGGGCTAAATAACATTGGTACTTATCTAGTAATAATGAAATCAAAAGTAGAATTATACATTCTAACAACTAACAAGTCAAAAATACCTTCTACTCATCTACCCACTTATTCATTTTACATGAAATTTTCTCAATGTTCATATTTTCATATAATGAAAATACTGTTACCTCAACATTGTAAGTTTCAAACATGTGTATTTTTATGTAGACATTAGTGGTTTTCATCTGGAGACAGATGAATAGTAAACATTTGCTTGACATGGATAAACCTCTAAATACAATTGCAGAGATTTATTGGAACCATATGGACACATGATCCCTGCACCAATACTTCCTTCTAGACACAAGTATTAGAAAACAAGATCAAAAACATTCCAAGACAGTTTTCTTTAGTGATATGTTTTATCAGAAAGTTCGCAGGGTTAGCTGAACATATTTATGCATATATTCAAATTTATGAAAACTCAAATTTCCAAATTACTACAGGAACAGCAAAGGCCAGATTTCCCATTAGTTTTCCCAGCATTTGGTTTAATTTGCTTTCAATATTACACTTGTGTTAGTTTGTTATCTCTTTTCGCAGATTGATTCCACTTTTACCATGCCCCTCAATTTTATCTTCTCCCTGATTCTACTCTCAATGTCCTAGTTCAGAAACCTTATTACCTCTCACCTGTATTATTGTAATTGCCTCCAGAGTTATCTCTCCACTTTCAGTGTTGACCTGCAATCTATAAATTGCTCCTAAATGAATTGCCTAGAGTTCAACTTGATCACATTGCCCCCAGCCAGAATGTCTCTCCAAGCTGACTCTATCAAATTAACAACTCTTCTTTATATGGAAAAGTCTTCAAAAGTATTGCTATACAAAGTGTGTCCTGCATAAGAAAATAACCAGCAGTACCTGGGGACTTGTTGGAAATACAAACTCTTAAACCCCAACCCAGATTTCTAGCACACTTGAGAAGATTCCTACAGGACTATGCCAGTGCCTTTCTACCCTTACTCCTTTTATCTTTGTCAAAATGTAGAAATATTTTTTTCCTGAAAATACTTTACTGACTTAATAAGTTATACAAATTATAATACCCCACATAATGGCATTTGGGTTTGTAACTGTTGTTTCTATTACAATATTGTTATGTTCTTTGAGTTAGACATAGCTGATTATTTGTCTTTGCTTTCTCAATGAGAGGACATGAAAAACAAAGCATTCACTTTCTGGATAACTGCATGATATAATCTATAGGAAAATACAAAAATTGAGACTTGATTTGTATTTATTTTAAAATATTTTAAGCTGTTTTGTAGGCAGGGTATTGTTGTGAAACTCTGGCTGGGCTGGAAATTTCAAATTAGGTCTTGGTGACATCAAACTTCTGACGATACTCCTAGTTCTGCCTCCTGAGGGATGTGCACATATGGTGGCTTTGAGTTTTCAATATACACTAGATCTTAATACAGAAATGTATAGTTTAATTAACACACAATTTCATTATTTTAAGATATGTGTCTAGTTATTGAGATATCTTCTCAAATATTTGCCAGATAATATTGTGTGACAAAAAATGTCTCCAGACAACTGCTTGACACAGATAACCATGCCAACCTTCAAAGGAAAGTAAAAAAGGGAGAAAGAAACTGAAACATTACAACCATTTCCATTACAGCCTGAAGAATGCTTGATGTAGGTGTGAGAGTGTTTCATTTCCTTAAATGTTTCCATGTTTGGGGACTGCTGCTGAAAAGTTTTAAAGAAATTAATGTTTTTAGTTACTTATTTTAAAAGGAGTATTACCAGAGATGTCTGTGAAATTTGAACTGAGCAAGTTATTTCACCCATATATTGAAAAATTTTACCCGTCATAAGCTATTATCATCAAACATGCAATCAGAATAAGATCATTTTTTAGATTATTATCCCTATTTTGAATACATTTATGAAATTATGTCTTTTATACAAACACACTCTCTTTGGTCAGTGTAAATGGTTTTTTTCAGGCTAAATATAATTCTACTTTTAGAGCCTCAACCACTTGTTAATGAAATGTGCATTATATTAATCTGTAATATCTGGATTAACTTAAATTTGCATCTGGAATACAAGCTCCCTGAAGGAAGGGATTATGCCCTTATTATTAAATGATATATCCATGGCCTTTGCGATAATTGGAACTTAGTGGACATTCCATAACATTTATTCTAAAGACAATGAAGAAATTAGACCCTTAAAGTCATAATTTATAAAGGAAATTTGGTATCCTCTCAACATTAATATTTGCCATCTATAAATAAATAAATAAATAAATAAATAAATAAATTTCTTGTGTGAAGTTTGTTGTGAGGTATGACTTTGCGGTATTTCTTGCCTCTCTGCTGCCAGGATACCTTTCTCTCCAAGCTGTAATGCTTACACTTGGTCTTGCGACTTGGATAGGTTCTCCTAGTGCCTCTGTTTCCCCTTGTGGTCTAAGCTACACTGGGACCCTATCCTTCATCTTCAGTCCAGCAGCAGCAGACTTACCTTCTGGCTTACTGATCGCTCAACACCTCATCTACCAGCAGCAATTAGGTAAGTTTCCTCTTTGGTCAGTGTAAACGTTTCCCTGAGTCTGAGGACCTGACCATTGAGTGTCTGGCAACTCTCTGTACTCTTGAAGGCAGAGGTACCCCTAGCCACTATCTTTAAGGCTATGGCTGTCCCTCTTCACCTGACCTCATCCGCCCACCCTTGGAGCTGCAATCTTGCAGTTTCCTTAGGCCAAACCAGGCTGTCGTGCCCCTACCTACCCTCTTCTCCCACCTTTCCCCTGGAGCTGCCCTTAATCCCACAGTTCCTTTAGGCCCCTAGGGCTTTTGTGTCCCCATTCCTATACCCTTTCCTATAAATGAGACCCTTCTCCTAGAGGTCTGTGTTCATTCTTTCCTTCTCACCTCTATGAAAGCCCTGGTACTAGGCACCAAGTCTCTCCGCTGGCTTAGCCAAGCTAGGCTCCTGACCCCCATTGGGTGTGATGACAACCCACTGAACATCTTGGTCCTCCTTTGTCCTTCCTGGGTCCTGGGGGGCCCACAATTACAGGCTGCAGTGACATTTTCTTTCCCTTCTCTCATCCATCAGAACTTGTCTTGCATACCCTTATTCCCCCTTGGTATGCCTCTTAGAAAACCTCCAGCCTCTCCACCTAACACCGGACCTGAAGGGCCCTGAATTTATTCACTTTTGCAATCAAATTCAGCTTCAGTACCCCTTAGATAATCAGTCCAAAGGGCCACCTAATGGCACCTTAGATCCTAATATTATTTGGGACTTTACAAATACTGTGAGTGAAGGGGGGCATGGAAAGAGATTCCCCAGTCCCTATTTCTCTGCTCCAAGCCCTGTTTGTTTTTGGCTAGTCTCCCCTCCCCCACACACTGTGTAAATGTCCTGTCTTTTAAGTAACCATGGATAGATCTGTAAGTTTGTTGCAAAGTGGGAGCTAGGAGCGAGATCTCGCAGGAAGAGGAGAAAGCAAAGGAGTAGGCCAGCTGTGCATGCACACACCCTGCGCGCACCCACCCTGCACACACTCCTCGCTGGCTGGTGCTTCTCTCAGCTCCCTCCTGCGGCATCCTTTGTCTATATGCAGGACCCAAACATGTCCTATCTCTAAGCCTTCTTTGTTCTCAGCTTACCAGATTCAGTTTTACAGGGACTCAGGTGTCTTTTAGGGATGAGTGGCATTAGACTGTTGTTTTATGCTGTCGCATTTGGATTAAAATCTGGCTCTAGAGTTAGGGTATAACTCCCCCCACTCTAGACCCAAGCATGCTTGTTTAAAGGTTTCTTCTAAAATCTCTGTCCAGTATCAGGTGAGCCACTTGCTGTGTGACAGAGAAAGGAGAGCAAAACAAAATAAAGAGACAGACTGTTCCCAATAGGACTATCGCTACTCATCTCATACCCTTTTGGCTTTGGTTTAACACTCTAAACATTTTGCTAAGGTATAAATCTTATCTCAGATTTGTAAAACCATTGTGTCAACTTCTTGTACCTCGAGATTTATAAGTGTATTGGATATGATTAAAACTCTGTTAAATCTGTAACAAAAGAGTTAATTTAAAACTCATACCGCCAGGATGGATAGTTAAAAACCTATACATAGGTAATCTTAAAGGACACATGTGGCTTGCTGCCACCTTAACTGCTGTCCCCGCACGGGGAGGGAGGTAGCCACGGGGCTGACAGCCATCTCTGCTAGAGTTGGAAAAGATGGACTTTGCCATGTGACCTCACTCCCATTTTGATAAAAGTGACCACATGATGTAAACCATCCAAGGAAAAACAACCCCACCTAGCTCTGAGGCCCAAATCAGGTGATTCTTCCACTATTTTCAGTCACACTTACAAACCTCAATCCACAGTCTCTTCCCTTCCTCTCCAGCCTCTCTGGTTTCCCTTTCTCCCATCTCAGCAATAGGCTGTCCATCTAGTCAGGGCTGAGGCAGTCCCTGACCAGGACCCTGAATGAAATTACAATACCCCAGGGAGCACCCTTCCTAGGGATCAATTTGTAACTTGCCTCCTATCTGGTCACCCTTAAAGAGGTAAGTTATGAAAAATTCCAAGAGGTCATCCAGGACAAACATGATAACTCATCTCAATTCCTACTCACAAAGGCCCTCTTACAATATATTAACCTGGATCCTGAGACCCCAGAGGGAAAACAACTCCTTATGATCTACTTTTCCCAGAGCTTCCCTGATATTACAGCCAAACTTAAACGTCTAGAGAAATGACCCCTAACTCCACAGGCAGAAGTCTCAGCAATGGCTTTTAAGGTGTTCCACTGGAGAGATGAAAAGGCCTGAAAACAAAAATACCAGATGCTAGCAAAGGCCATTTGACTGGTCATAGCAACTGCCTAGGATCCTTGGCCTCCCAAAGCCTAAAAACCTTTGAGTCCCTGTTTCAAATGCAGTCAGGAAGGTCATGGGGTCTGGGCCTGTCTGATCTCTCATAAACCACCCAGACAGTGTCCATCAAGAAGGGCATTGAGGTGTTGAGTGCCCTCATGTACCTCACGGTGTGAGGATATCAAGCCCAGGTAGCCCTTCACCTGATCTCCTAGATCTGGCCATGGACAACTAAAGAAGCCCAGGCTCCTTTGACCTGACCACTGACATCTCTCACTGGGAGCCTCAGGTAGACATCACAGTATCAGGGCTATCTGTCTCTTTTCTTCTGGACACTGGGGCTACCTATTTAGAGTCCTGACTTTTATGGACTTTTATGGAATTATATGGGCCCTCATCATTTTGTTCCACTATTGTCAGGGTAGGGTGACAGTTTTACCAGCCTCTCTCTCTCTCTCTCTCTCTCTCTCTCTCTCTCTCTCTCTCTCTCTCTCTCTCTCTCTCTCTCTCTCTCTCTCTCTCTCTCCATAGTCTCAGGGGACTTAAGCCTCTTATCTCTGACCTTCTAAGAAAGAATCATCTACACCCTTTGGATTGCCTACCGTGTGGGCATAATCCTTGCAATGCACTTCAGGATCTCACCACATGTGCAATTCTACTTACTAAGACACTTGCGCTTCTGCCAGTTTTCTCCTCTACCTGCTCTAACCACTTGTCCCTCCTCTTCTACTATGTAAGTATCACTGTGGAGCTCCCTGCTCTGTTTGTTTTTACTATGAAAGTCACATAGGTGTGCCAGGATACCTTTCCCTTCAGAGCTCTAGGTATTCCTTGGCTTCTGACTGGCAACATATCTTTCCCTTCAGAGATGTAACACTTATGTGTTGGTGCCGATACTCGGGACTGACTACTTCCCTAGCTATTTACCATTGGTTTTCCTCTCAGTTCATCCAGAATCCCCAATGGGTGGCTCAGACCATCCTTAACTTCCAGGGCCAAATAGACTTACTGGGATACCATAAGTGCTCCACAATTGGTGAAGATTAGATTCACTGACAGCAGAAAGGGGTGGTCTTTGTCTCTTCTTCAGGGAGGAATGTTGCTTCTATGTCAACCAGTCAGGTATAGTAAAAGACAAGATCTGACAACTCCAGATGGATCTCCACAAAACATGAGAAACAGCTCAATGCCTCTTGCTAGTTGACAGTTCAATATGGAATTAGATACTACCCTTCTTAATCATCATCTTCCTGTTTTTCTTAATCCTCTTGTCAAGATTTCTTCAAAAACAGATTCAAATGATCTCTAACTAGAGCTACAGACCCATCAGCGACTCCCAGTCATACCTCATGGTGAAGATCAAGTTTGCCCAAAGGACTTCGACACCCTGATTCAGCAGCAAGTAGTCTAATGATAACACCACCCCCTTTCCCAGGACCTGATTGTTTATCAATGGTAAACAATAAAGGGGAGAATGTAAGTCCCTCAAGCCACACAAGTGGCCAGGCCCCTGCCCTAGGGCCTCTAACTGCCAGATTCCACCCACAGAATACTATAGCTGCTCTAATTACTGTACCCTGCCTTCACCCTACAGAGTAAAAAGCCCAATCTCAGGACATGAAATCCCACCAATTTCCACCCTGGAAAGCTCCACTCTGAAAAGTTTCATCCCCTTCCCAAGAAACTCTGTAAGCCTTGTATCCTGTTCAGTTTGCTGCTGTTTCTTGCCCAAGCAGAGGCAGCCACCCTCCTGGATTTTTTTTCCCTCCCAATAATTCTCTTTTATAAAAAGAGATTTGTTGTGAAGTATGACTTTGTGGTGTTCTTTAGCTCACGGCTTCCAGGATACCTTTCCATCCGAGCTGTAATGCTTACATCTATGAGAACTGTTTAGTTTTTCTGAGCACATCTAAAGAAGCAAAACTGGTAAAAACAATCCCATCCAAAGACCAACACAATAAATGTATTCTTTATATTTATAAAATTCATTACCAGATTTCCAGAATATGCAACCTATTATAAGCCCATTCACTATCAAGAAAACTATTCTGACAATACCCTTGAGAAACAGATATTTAAAGGAAAAGGATAGTGATATAGTGAAAGATGAAACGTGAAGAATTAGTCTAAAGCTAGATTTATGCAGAGCCTCACTGATGAACTATGCCATATAAATCTTCTAAGTGTACTTGGAAACTCAGTTTATGCACTATCCATTACAAAAATGACAGTTTTCTTTCAAAAATGAATGTCACTTCAGAAATTTGCAGACATTTCTGAACTGTATGAATCTTGACGTATTAAATTATGAACCTATTTACTTCAGACCTGGTAAATAATATATCTTTTACATAATACACTTACCCACTACCTGACCAGAATGATATAGCCTGTGCCACAAGCTCTAGATTTCATATTGCTAG
The DNA here is from genome assembly GCF_007827085.1 of Peromyscus californicus insignis. Classification (NCBI taxonomy): domain Eukaryota; kingdom Metazoa; phylum Chordata; class Mammalia; order Rodentia; family Cricetidae; genus Peromyscus; species Peromyscus californicus. The sequence goes on from NW_026294391.1 coordinate 45,257,042, forward strand.
ATCTAAAAAGAATTGTCATGCAAATTAAATTATAGAATGATGATGCGCCACATTTCAATTTACTTGATGAAAAATGTCAATGCTGGGCCAAGCAACATGGCTCAGCAGCTCAAGTTTCTTTACTTCAGTTCTGATGATCTGACTTTAATCTCGGAGACACAAATATTAGAAAGAGAAAACTAACTCCTTCAAGTTCTCACCTAATTTTCACACACATTCCATGGCACACAGAGACCCAGACCCGGAAATACACTCACTCATGGGGGTGAGGAGAGAGAGAGAGAGAGAGAGAGAGAGAGAGAGAGAGAGAGAGAGAGAGAGAGAGAGAGAGAACAAAAGAGAGCAAGAAAAAGCACAAGGAAAGAAAGAAAAGTGACAATTTTTTAAATGACAGTGTTAGTATTATTGAAACAGCTCTACGTAGCAGATTCTATGCAGTAAAATTACAATTTAAGGGACTAAGTGACTAAAACATATGAACTCTTAGGATGAAGAAGAATTTTACTTTTTGTTGTACTAGGCGATTTATAAGTATTTTAGCTGAATTAATTCAGGGAACCCAGTGGAAGAAGAGATGGACAGAGCCTAAGAGCTGGAAGGTATGGAAGACACCAAGAAAACAAGATCCTCTAAACCAACATAAACAAAGCTCATATGAATGCACAGAGACTGAAGCAAGAAAGCACAGAGCCTTCCTCGGTCTGCACCAGGTCCTCTGAATATATAATATGGCCTCCAGTTTAGTGTTTTTCTGGGATTCATGAGTGGGTCTCTGATTCGTGTGTCTTCTCTTGGGCTCCTTTCCTTCTGTTGGTTTGTCTTGTCCAGTCACACTGTGATGGTTTTTGTTTTATTTCATTATATATTATTTTGTTATATTTTATTATTATCCCTTAGAAGCCTCTTCTTTTCTAATGAGACAGAAAAGGAATGGATCTGGATGGGAGGGGAGGAGAAGGGAGGAAAAACTGGGAAGGGGAAACCATAATCAGGATATATTTTATGAGAAAATAATCTATTTTCAATTTAAAAGAGGACTAACACATCTTGGAATCTAGCTCAGTGATAGAACATGCACTTAGCACACTCACAGTACTAGTTCCACTTCCCTGGAGTAATAGAGAGAAAACCCTGAGTATAAGTCCTTACATTGCATACCTCATTGTTCTTCTCATAGATGATAAAATGCAGTGAGATATAATTATTTATCCAAGACCCGAAAGAGACCCAAAAGAGAGTACAAAATGACACTCATTCTCTGGTGTAGGCATCTTTGAGAAAAATGTACAAAAGAAACCAAATTTGAAAAGATGTGTACCAAGCACGAGGAGCCTCCTGGAAGCATGATTAGAGTATCTTTTATTCTATAAACATTGACACCACAGATTGCATATTGCTAAATATCACCACCAAATTCAAAGTGTATATTTTTAAATAAAGATGAATTCTGGCTAACAGATGAATGAGGTGTCTTCATTGTACTTTGAAATCAGAACCATTTCCAGTCATTCAAATTAAGTGCAGCATGCAAGGTTCCCCTTTTTGTGTTTTCATATTATAAAACAATAGTGTTTGCCATAGGGAGTGAATAGTCCTAGAAATCTTTTTATGAAATAGAACCCTGACTGTTCAGGAAGTGAGGAACTATTCACTTAGGAACTTGCAAAAATAACTTAAGTATTCAGGGTTAAGATAAAAATGTAAAATCAAGACACATGTGGTCTTCTAATTTAAGTTTTTGTGCTATTTATCTTCAACCATTTGGGGTGAAATTCTTTTATTTCAAATACCAAATATATATTTGAATCTTTTGAATGTGTTTATATTCTTCATATAATAAGAAAATTAAATTTATTATAATATGATTTAATATGATTAAAATAGTAAAATGATTATTATAGCCAAAATTTATTAAGCAATTTTTATGCCAGGAACTATGCTAAATTATTCATATGCATTATGCCAGTTAATCAAACTATAATCCTGTTGAGTAGGTGATACTAGAGAACTAATATCTCAGGAAATAAATCAGAGGCGTAGTGAAGTAAATTAATTTGCCCAAGAGTGTGTAACAAATAAATGGAATATTTGCAATTCGTATTTATTTCTTCCATGCTATCCATAATATTTCCAAGGCCTACCATGATGGTTCAATGGATAATGATACTTGCTACCATGCCTAGTAAGTTGGGTTCGTTTCCAGGGTAACCATATGGTAGGATGAGATAATTAATTCACCCAAGATGTCTTCCAACTACACAGGTGCCCTGCTCCCACCCTACCCCCTGCACACAAAAAAATAAAATGACACTATATACATAACAATAATAAAGAAAATAGGCCATAAATTTGAGAAGGAGGGAACACAAAGACTCAGGGAAATCAATAATAGACATGAGTCTCAAACCTACATAAAGAACTGCAAGTAACTAAAGAGTTCTGAGAATAGAAGGAATATTCTTCTCCAGGGAAGAGCACAACAATGGATTATCCAGTACAAAGTAGTCAGCTCCTCAAACAAGTAATATTGTACAGACTGAGCAGGTGAAATTTAACAATATAATGTATATATGCATGTATGTACATAATAACAATTAATGAAAAAAGGGGCTATAAATATGAAAGAGGGAAAGGAGGAGTATATGAGAGGTTTTGGAGGGAGGAAATGAAAGGGGACAAATGATGTAATTGTGCTGTAATCTCAAAGAAATATAAGAAATATTTAAGAAAAAAAGAGTTAAAAACATTTCCCAGGAAATAATATATTCACAAACTATACCATATTGTTTAAACTATACTGTTTAAACCACATTGTTTCCTATGTTGATATTCAAGTAAATATCGATATGTTTGTCCTTACAATTTAATTGGAAATAGCTTGCAGAAATGATATTAGAATTGAATACGTAAATGTAACAGCATTATGAATTTATACATCATTTTTTGGTTTTTACATATTCTTACCACTGAAGACAGGTGAGTGAGTGAATTGTCATAAGAATAATAATTAGCATTTCCATACTCCTAATTATTTGTTCCAAAATTGGACTACTCTTCTCATGAAACCAGCTCATTAAGGTTCATGCCATCATTCACCACCATCTTTCCTCAAAGCTCCAGTTGGCTGCAGACCTGTCTGTCGTTTCTTTGCATTTACCAAGAGTTCTGGAATCTGGGTCTCAATCTCATTCACCAACTCACATCAGAACACTCTGGTCATTTTAGTATATGCAAAGGAGGTCTAAGATCCTGGCCTTTCAATTCCCCACTTCCTTAACTCAAGGAAGTTAACTTACTTAACTCACTCCATCTCATCTACCTAGTTTGGGGACCACATCCAATTCTTGATATCATTAGTAAAAGTATAAAATACCCAAAGCTCTTTTTATTACCAACAATTCTACTCTATTATTATTTGGGTTAATGCATTATCAACACCCTTTGATATTCTGCATTAGAAATGAATCTCTGGTTAACTTCCTAGTTTTGATACTCTAGAAAGTTACAAAAACACTATAACAAATATGTTGTCATACCATAGATATGTAACTATCACTTTGGATTACTATAACTTGCTGTGGGATGTTTTGTATGACAAATGTGTTGCTCTGATTGGTTAGTAAATAAAACACTGATTGGCCAGTAGTCAGGCAGGAGGAAATATAGGCGGGACAAGGAGGAGAAGGATTCTGGGAAGTGGAAGGCTGAGTCAGAGACACTGCCAGCTGCCATGATGAAAAACAGCATGTGAAGATGCCGGTAAGCCACGAGCCATGTGGCAAGGTATAGATTTATAGAAATGGATTAATTTAAGCTGTAAGAACAGTTAGCAAGAAGCCTGCCACGGCCATACAGTTTGTAAGCAATATAAGTCTCTGTGTTTACTTGGTCAGGTCTGAGCGGCTGTGGGACTGGCGGATGACAAAGATTTGTCCTGACTGTGGGCAAGGCAGGAAAACTCTAGCTACAATAACTGGTAATAACTCTCAACTTAGCGTGTTGCAAGAGCATATGACTACAGATTTAATACAAGTGATAACATCTACTGGGGTATGAACATTTTAAGTTGGGTTAGTCCCACATTCATATAATATGATGCCTATTCCATGACATGGGGAAATGGGAGAAGGGGTTGTTAAAGATTGTTCTTGGGACTTGGAATATAGTTCAGTGATAGAGTTCTTATATATCCTGAACAAGGCCCTCAGTTTGTTCACCAACATCTCTAAGAAGAAGATAGAACAAGCAAAACAAAACAAAATAAAATTTCCATATGATTATGTGGAACGCATCATACACTATTATATGATGTGATTTTTTTGTTATATACTTCCAGGTGAAGCTAGTGTTAACTGCAGCCTATGGTTAACTTTCAGAGTTTAAACATTTGTTCTCAGATACCCTCTGGGATGTTGGGCTCACTACTTTGCCTATTTATCTCTTTTACTGTATTTCTGACATTTTGAAATAAGTTTCAAATCAATAGGTTATGATGCACTGAATTCTTAGAAAACTGTAAGCAGTATAACCTGCTAAAAAGAAATGAAATTCATCTTCAGCATCAAATAAATTAGGGTTCAAATTTTGTGTTTGTGAAATGAAGGCAGAGACTTGTTAAATGATTTGCTTCCTTTTGGTTTAACTTAGTTTTTTTACTGCTAAAGTGTATTAATGATGAACAGAGAACAGATGTAATAAATGCATCGTCAATATGTGCTCATGTTAATATGAATAATGTATTTTAAATAAATGCAATAAGAATAACATATTTGGTTCTGTATTAATTTATAGATTAATGCATTATTTATAGATTTTTATAAATAAATTAATTGTTCATGTGTGACCATCATATTTGTTGTTATAAATGTTGGAAAAATAAACTTCAAAAGTAATGAGATAGCAAGGGACAAGTGATACAATTCAGGCTCTGAAATTGTGCCCAGTGATACTGCTAGAATAAAGGTAGAATATTAAGAAAACTGTTTGCAAGGCATTTACAATATACTTAAAAGTAAAAAAAAAATACCATATTGGGGTAATATTTCATATTCAGAGGAAAAATCAGAGATTACTATGCCAAAATTGAATAATAAATTGCCACAATTATTACAACCCCAAACTTAGCAAAGGAAAAGTCACCCATTTCTGGATATTTTTGGTGGTTATATTATTGAATGAGTGATGTTTCTAACAAAAGCAATTAATGAGGACAATGAGTGTACCTGTCGCCTAATGTTATGTCAGATATGTAGCCAATCCTGAAATACTGGACTTATTTAAAGGCAAAACAGACTTATTTATAGACAATAATGAAGCTTTAAATAAGAGCAAAAAATGCAAGAAACAGGAGTGTCTCATTGAACTTATTTCAGTTCAACACCTTTTTCATCTTCATTAGTAGAAAGTCACCATGATTGATATACATAAACAAGGAAATGATTGTGGGTACATTATTTAACCTACTAGTCTTACTTTCCAATTAGTTAAAGAAAGATAAAAGTTATCAACACTTTAATAATATTAAATACAAAGTAATACTTAAAATATTTTTGTTTCTCAAAGTTTAATCCTACTGATAAATACAAATTCAAATTTTATTGATGCTTAAATTACCGTTATGTATAATAGCTTATTATTTAACACAAACTGAATAATACACACTATGTTCTACTGTCTTTGTTCTGAAAACCTGGTTGAATTATTTACCATTATGTTTTGGCTGGCCACTTACTAGTGGGCATTTCTTATGTCATGAGAGGGAGGAAGGACAACATAAATTATTATTAAATTTCCATAGATTATTTTTGATATTTAATTGATAACAATTTGGATGGCATAAAGTGAAAAAAATGAGAAAAAACTGATTAAGCAGTAAACAAGCTATTTTTTGAAAGAAATAGGAATGTCTAAATCATCAGTGGCTGGTAAATGTAATCCCATGTCCACCCCACAGGAAATATGGCCACTCTTGACCTAGTTGGGACTTAGTTAGGATGGGAAGTACAAAGAAAAATCACACAAGACAAATCTCAGCTAATTGTGTTGATCAAAACAAAGGCTAGTTCTAATACCTTTCACTTCTCAAAACAAAGAGCTTGTAAGATATGGTTTCCAAGTTTTCTAATTGCTCTACAGTATATATTTCCTTCTTGTCTTCAGTTTACATGTTTATCTTATGATTCAATTTTTGGATGAGAGATTTAATTATTTTGTAAGGGTTCAATTGAATGATGAGCTACACAGCCTTCTAATGGCTCTTAACCAATTATTGGAATCAAGTACAAATGTAATATGCTCCGTCTATGACAGAGAGTTCCATAAGCTAAATGGCTTAATTTGCTCAATGTAGTCAATATAAGTAATTTGCTTTACAATAAATGATGATAATGACACAAGTGACAAGTTTGTTTTCAAATGGTAAAAGTAAGTCAATAGCTGGATCTTGAGTATAAAAACTATCTTGCATAGCCACAGAAATTTCAATTTTCTAAATTAACTTTTATGTTTTAAAACAAAATACAGATAATGTTTTATGAGACACAAGGATCAATTTGTTGAAATCATAACTTAATCTTTAACACCATAGGTATCTGTATTGTTTCATAAATCACTTATAACCTTGAAACAAGTATGATTATTTAAAGGAGTTCTGAAGGAATTGCAGCAGGCAGAATAAAGCTTTCCCAAAGATGACTGTGTGCTAAGCTCCCAAATTTATGCCCATGTGACCTTACGTGGAAAAGCAGACACTGAAGCAGCAGGCGGAAAGAAAATGGTTAGTTAGCCTGAATTGCGATATGGAGGTAAGTTCCAGTGTCCTGATGGGCATAATGTAATCACAGAGTTTTGAACCCTTGAATCACTAATGATAAAGGATGCTGGACCATGAGTTTTCTTAGTATTCTATCTATATTAATCATACATATTTCCTCATTTCAAAAAATGTCTAGTTGAATCTAGGGAACAATTAAAGGATGTGACCATTATTAATATAGCATTTCACACTCTATCGCATTTTTAAAAAAGCCCTCAATGGTAAATGAGGTGAACCATTGAATGCCTACTGGCACTGACCTTATATTAATTAACTCATTCTAAAGAGAAGTTATTTTAATTACAGAAATATTTTTTCAAATGTAAAAACAGACCACTATAATATATATGCATGCATTAATTAATATATTACATATATTATAATCCATGCATTACATATATTAGTGTCTTGTGAACAAATGCATCTGGTGCAGTGATAAAACAATCTTTCTGCTTAGGATTACTGAATTTAAAATAAATTTTGTCATATATATTTAACTATGACCAACTATTATCATAGCAATTTTTTGGAGAATGTACAAAATATATTTTTCACGAAGCAGCCATAAGTTTTGTATCTTTTGGTATAAATAGATTCTTTATTCTGTTTCTAAGTATAGCAGTCATAAAAAAATTACAGAGATAAATGACTAGCAAGCCGGGAAAGATAGAAAGAAAGCAGCTGTACACATCTGAACTTAAAGGATTTATATCAAAAGAAGAATCATTTGAGTGCCTCAAACTGTAGCTTGCACTTTTAATGCCAAAGTTAGCTCTGTACCTATCAGAATAAATATAATACTGAGCATTTCAAAAACTCATTAGTTTGGAATAAAGTATAGTCCCAGTTATCCATTGTGCCATAGCTACCCAAGGTAGTTGGCAGAGGTTGACAACTTCAAGGATTTCAGCTGACTTGACTGACAAGGGGGAATATGACTGATCTAAATGTATGTTTTTTTCTTGCTGAGTGGAAAAGACATCCTGCTAGCAGGAAAAGTGTTTTTATAGACTCTAGGAATATTTGTCAACAACAAAGACCTGATGTTTAATCTTTAAATTAATTATTGTATTAGAAATTCAATTTTAAATTAAACATTAAACATAGTATCTTTGCTTAGGTAATACTTGCTTAACTCCAGATATATTAAGAGATTTGCTTTGCTTTCACATAGGATGACGCATGAAACACGGCCTTAACAAGGCTGCAACAGTGTAATTTTGCTACCTTTCGGTGACTGAGCACCACTGAAGCTTGATTTCAATTTTTCAAGAGTACGGAAATGTTAACCAGTGATTTAAAAATTCTAAATTCTTGCACCAATAAATATAAATAATCAGTAAAACAAAATAATTTGTAAAAGAGGTCTTCATGTTATGTAGGACTTATAAATCCATGTTCATACATGTATATGTGTATCTAATTTGTGAACATCTTCACAACACATACATATATGTGTAGCATGTGTACATGTATGTATAACATATTCAGATGTGTGCACATTTATTTATTCTTATACTACCTCCCTCTTTCAAATTTTCTTATGGAAGAGATATAGAATGATTGAAAAACATTATGCAAAATTGCTGTAAAATTTTATCTTCTGGTAGTTCACTAAAAGGTACCTTTTTTTGTAACTTATCATCATTGAATATAAAAATGGTATTATATTGCCACTAAAAATTTAGTAGAGTTCTACTTCAGTGTCAATGACTACATACTATGAGAGATTCCTGCCATGGTATCAGTAATATTTAATATTAACTCATACATTTGCAAGATTAATAAAAATACTAATTGGTCTCTTTGAAAAATATTTTTTTGTATGTGGTGGATTGAATTGAAAAGCTTTTGAATGAACCTGTGATCTGCAGGCTTATGATTCTGAAATAATAGCATAGCTTATGAATGATGAACCCACAGGGCTTGAAGAACTTCAAAGAAGGCAGAAGAGAATGAACTGTAGTAAGAAAGCATAATAATGATGAATTTTCAAGACATTTTTTTTCCTTTATGGTAGATAGTGTACAGCATTATTTTTACAAATGTCAGTTTCATCATAGTTCTGGCCACTGTGATAATATTGCCACCACCATAGTGACAACATTATACACACACACACACACACACACACACACACACACACACACACACACACAAGCACACACGCGCACACACACACACCTACCTTAACCTGATTTCTTTAAGTGAAAGAGACCCATCATCTTAAACTAATTATTTCTTTATGAATGCTGCTCTAGTTTTTAAATGGTGCAATATTGTGTTTGTACATCCCCTTCTTTTATATTTATAGACATTTGATTAAGCATAACCCTGAGCTACAGAAAATATACAAAATTTGGTCTTAGAATTCATAGGAGATTTCAAAGGCTGATATTGAGATGGAAACTAGCTATAACCCATAGCTCCCAATTTTGTTATTTCACAAAACCCTTGGTCTGTGGACTGATACAGAAGTAAATGAAAGAGACAGAACAATCGTTTCCAACATATTCTCATTCTGTGTTTTCCACACTCTAGCAGATGCTTATATAAAAGAAGTGCTGGAACTTCAGCTTGAATAAGCATAATGAAGAACTGTGCCAAAATTTCTTGATAGTGCTACTATTCATAGATTATGATCCACGTTATAGAAAATCATATGAATTAGAAGTAGAAATATGAGTTTATTTTATAACTAAGATCTCAAGCAGAACTGCGCATGATAGGCTTGATTTATTTTTTCTTTTCAGACTTGGGTTACTTCTGCAAAACATGTAGACAACTTTTCATTTGTCATTTTGCACCACTGCTTTTGCATTGCAAATTTGGCAGAACAAAAATAAGATTACAAGCTATGAGGTATTTTCCTGCTGAAACTCGACAGTACACATTCCAAATTTTACTCTTCCTCTTGTAATCTCTGGACCAGAAATCTCTGTTCATGACCGTTCAAGTGTATTGCATCCTTTTAACCTAGACCAAGAATGCTAATATATTCTTCCATGAATAAATTAGTAAGGAAAGCAAAAATGCCTCTAGGCAATATTTCCTGTTAATATTATTCAACAAATATTGATTCATAATGATGGTATTTAGTGTAGAACCATGAAAAACAACAAAAATCATCTCCTTAATGGAATTTAGAATCTAATTGGATACGTATGTGAGAAGGTAAATCGGAAAATAAACAAAAACTGATGATGAAGGCAACCAAGAATGAAAGGGGCGGCAGCAATAGAGGGAATGAAATTGAGTTGGCAGTGGTTTGGAAATGTCTTCCTTGTAGAATAATTTATGTAAAAGTCAAAAGCATTTTAAAAAGTGCACAAAATGATATTTTGAAGAGCCATTCATCAAAGGGGACAGCAATTAGAAGAATGGCAGTAGGTGAGGTCACATCACAGCCAGAGTTTTACAAACCCTTGGTGTTATTGTGGGGAGAGAGCAGTAGAGAGGTGGTAACTCTCCCTTATTATAAGATTAGATGACTTAAGCTGCTTCTGAGAAAATAAGTGATATGCATCCGTCTCTGTTTTTTTTTTTTTTTTTTCTCAGCCATTGGTTCATAGTTCATGTGTTTCCATTCATTTGGCTATTTGTCCCTGTGCTTTATCCAACCTTGGTCTCAACAATTCTCGCTCATATAAACCCTCCTCATTCTCGCTAATTGGACTCCCAGAGATCCACCCGGGGCCTAGTCATGGATCTCTGCATCCAGATCCCTCAGTAGTTGGATGAGGTTTCTAGCACAACAATTAGGGTGTTTGGCCATCCCATCACCAGAGTAGGTCAGATCGGGCTGTCTCTCGACCATTGCCAGCAGTCTGTTGTGTGGGTATCTTTGTGGATTTCTGTAGGCCTCTCTAGCACTTTGCTTCTTCCTATTCTCATGTGGTCTTCATTTACCATGGTCTCCTATTCCTTGTTCTCCCTCTCTGTTGTTGATCCAGCTGGGATCTCTCGCTCCCCCAAGCTCTCTTTCCCTCAACCCTCGCCTTTCATTACCCCACTCATGTCCAGGCTGTTCATGTAGATCTCATTCCATTTCTCTGTCATTGGGCGATCCCTATGTCTTTCTTGGGGTCCTGTTTTCCAGGTAGCCTCCCTGGTGATGTGAGTAGCAGACAAGTCATCCTTGTTTCATGTCTAGTATCCTGCTATGAGTGAATACATACCATGTTTGTCTTTCTGAGTCTGGGTTACCTCACTCAGGATGATTTTTTCTAGATCCATCCATTTGTCTGCAAACCTCATGATGCCATTGTTTTTCTCTGCTGAGTAGTATTCCATTGTGTATATGTACCACATTTTGTTTATCCATTCTTCAGTTGAAGGGCATCTGGGTTGTTTCCATGTTCTGGCTATTACAAACAATGCTGATATGAACATAGCTGAACAAGTGCTCTTATGGTGTGGTTGAGCATTTCTTGGGTATATGCCCAAGAGTGGTATAGCTGGATCTTGGGGGAGATGGATTCCCAATTTTCTAAGAAAGCGCCATATTGATTTCCAAAGTGGTTGTACAAGCTTGCATTCCCACCAGCAGTGGAGGAGAGTTCCCCTAGCTCCACATCCTCTCCAGCATAAGGTGTCTTCAGTGTTTTTGATCTTAGCCATTCTGACAGGCGTAAGGTGGTATCTCAGAGTTGTTTTGATTTGCATTTCCCTGATGATTAGGGATGTTGAGCAATTCCTTAAATGTCTTCCGGCCATTTGAGTTTCCTCTGTTGAGAATTCTCTGTTTAGTTCAATAGCCCATTTCTTAATTGAACTGTTGGGCATTTTGATGTCTAATTTCTTGAATTCCTTATATATTCTGGATATCAGTCCTCTGTCAGATGTGGGGTTGGTGAAGATCTTTTCCCATTCTGTAGGCTGTCGCTTTGCCTTGTTGACCGTATCCTTTGCTCTACAAAAGCTTCTCAGTTTCAAGAGGTCCCATTGATTGATTGTTTCTCTCAGAGTCTGCTCGCTCTGAAGGTCTGTTTTCTAGGCTACACATGAGGGACTCGTTCCGTCTCTGTTTTAATGGAATCATTCCAGCCGCCGAATTGAGAATGAATTTATGAAAGGCAAGGTAGAAAGTAGGGATAACTCATCAAGGCCACATATAATGGTAGGTTGGGGTCAAGATGCTAGCACTGCAGAATGTGAGTTTTGGTTGTTTGTGGACAAAGATAATGGTACTTTCTGACAGATCATGTGGTTTGTAAGAGCAAGAGAGCAGGAAAATCCTTAACAATCTCAATCTTTTGTGAAACAGAGCAGTCATGACCCAAGTAACGCTCATGGACAACGAACAGCAGCAGAGGTTGCAGAGTAATCAAGAGAGCATGAGTGTCAGATTGAAACAGCCACAGAAAGAAAAACTGAGAGTCAGTTGGCCTCATGAGTCTTCTGTTTAGGAGAATGGTCTGGGTTTGAGATTTATATTTAAGAGTCATCAGTCTAGAACAAACATTTAAACTCAAAGGACTGGACATGATCGCTATGGAGGTGAGCGTAACAGAAAAGATACAGACGTTTTTTCTGACTCACTCCATTGTTCAAGAATTATAAGAGACAGAGTAAATGTAATTCTTGCTTTTTAATATATCAATCTGTCTACCTGAAAGTATCCATTCCTAAGCAGGGATAGATGGCTCAGTGCCCAAAGCACTTGTCTCACAAGCAGGAGGCCAGGAAAAGTTTATAAATGTAGGACTGGTGTTGCCATACCCTTGTAATTTCAGTACCCTAGAAGGAAAAGACAGGCAATGGCTAGAGCAAGCTGGCTAACTGGAGCAGCTATATCCATGGTCCCGGGGATAAATTAAGAGATCTTTCCTGAAGAGATCCAATATGAAAAGCTACAGCCAAATTCTCAAAATATTATTATTAAATCTTTATTTTTATTTAAAGAGTGTTGATTATAAATGCAGTCTCTAAAGAAGAAACTGGGTGTTATAGATATGATAGGATGGAAGGATAGATTATTAAATCTACTTTAAAAGAGCAACAACTTGAAATCTTTTGCATTGCTATGGATTTTAGTTTATTGATACAAATTTAAAGTTAATTTTGTTAAACTGTGTGTATATTTTTATTCTTTTTTAAGGTATTATGTTTATGCAACTTATTTGAAATTGTAATGTATAATTAAGAAATACAGATTAATAATTAGTCATCTATGATAAACTTATAGTTATGTTAGGTAAGTTTTCCAGGTATACATAGATATGTTTCAATTAGGTAGGTAATGTTCAAACACTTCAAAGACATACAGAATATGGCATTTAAGATGTTTTAAAAACTTAGACTTTTCTGGACAGTGAGACACATCTGCTCCTGGCAGCACCAATCTACTTCAAAGAAGAAGATGGGGATCAAAGACACTTCATATGGAGTTTGCTTTCTTTATGGCAAAAGTTAGCCATTTGGGCAAGAAACTGCTTTTGCCTGGACTGTTTGACAGTATATTCTATAAACTTGACATGCAGGACCCATGAAAAGATGAGCACTGAATTCTGCTGTAACAAGGCAAGATAGTCCTTCAGGTTCCTGCTTCACAGAGGAGACTGCCAGACATTCTGCAGGGCACAGGGAGAAGCGACTGAGAGACTCTAGGCTGAACATGGATGCCCCAACTTTGCAGAGGAACTTTGGATGACTGTCCAGGAAGCCAGCTGTCTCTGTCATTCTAGATTTTTGGAAGTTGCTTACAATGCTCTTCCTATTTACTTAGGTAATATTATATCCTTCTGGGGTCTTTGATGTAGTTGAAGACTAGATAGTTATAATTTCCTTGGTTATGATGAAAGATAAATTAGATATGGAACTTTAGACTCACAAATATAGGATAGATATAAAATACTTTCTTTAATTTTGCCAAATACAAATAGACTAGATATTGTAACTGTAATTCTTGCTCAATAACTGTTTGTTATATGTAATTTTACTATGTTAAATCTAAAAGCTTCCTTTTTGATTAGATAGAAAAGGGGAAGTGCTGGGTAATGTCTTTTTGTATGCTGTGAATATATGTTGTTCCCATTGGTTATTAAATAAGCTGCTTTGTCCTATGGCAAGGCAGCTTAGAGGCAGGTGGGAAATCAAAGGAGAGAGACAGGAAAGAAAAAGCCAGAGTCTGGAGAGAGACACCAGCAGCACCAGGAGAAGCATGATATGAAAGTACTGGTAAGTCATGGCCACATGGTAACTTATAGATCAATAAAAATGGGTTAAGTTATAAGAACTAGCTAGCAAGAATTCATAACCATAGGCCATACAGTTTGTAAATAATATAAGCCTCTGTGTGTTTACTTGGGTCTAAGCAGGTCTAAGCAGCTGTGGGACTGCAGGTGAGAGATTTGTCTGGACTGTGGGGGGCATCTGAAAAACTTATGGCTATGCATGTGCACCTGCACACAAACAAGCACTCTCTAATAAGCATGCGTAAACACATATACACCATATACATGGTCAGGATAAGAAAGTATTCTTACCTAAATGCTGACTTTTGGTTTACAACTACAATTTACACACTTTATGGTAACATTAGTTTTTTTTACTACTTTTCTCTATATCATTAATGACTATTCCCAATTGTTAAATTTTCTCACACTCTAAAGATTTTAATTATGATATTAGAAAAAAAATTTTTATTACCTTTTGGCACATGCCATTAATCCCAGCACTTAGGAGGCAGAGGCAGGAGGATCTCCAAGTTTGAGGTCAACCTGATCTACAAAGTAAGTTCCAGGACAGCCCAGGTTACACAGAACCACCGCCCCCCCTCCCCCCGGCCATATGGAAAACCGAAAGAAAAAAAAAAGGAAATTTTAGCCAGGTATGGTGGCACATAGCCTTAACCCCAGCACTTGGGACATACAGGCAGGTAGATCTCTGTGAGCCTGAAGCCAGCCTGGTCTACAGAGAGAGTTCTAATACAGTCAGGGCTCTGTTACACACAGAAACCCTGTCTCAAAAAACACTCCTCTAAAAGAAAAGAAAAACTCAGGCTGGAGAGATGGCTAGGCTCACAACCAAAAGGATATGAATAAAATAATTCTATTGGGTCATTTAGGCAAGAAAAAGCATCTGGCTTGACTATTATTAATATTAACTCAAATTTTCTTCCTTATGTTCTTCAAAATGTTAAGGTTAAATTTCTAATTAGGTAGCATTTTTCAATATTTAAAGGATCAATTTAACTTGGTCCTTTTGCCAGTTTCAATTAGTTGAAATCATGACCTGTAACATTTATATATAGAAAAGACAATTATTTGATATTCTCTCCAATTTTAGTCTTTCTGATATTCTCTACAATATTCATCTTTCTGTCTTTAGGGACAAGTGTAGCTCTACATTGTTACTTATATTAAGTATATTTCATTTTCTACAGCGTATATAATTTGTTGTCACTCCTGCCAAGGCCATCATTATTCCTCTGTTACTTTCTCCAGAGGTAAGCCTTTTCTTATCTCTGTGCTCATGGTTAACCATCTTGGTTCCCTTTTATAACCAAATCATATCATTATTCAATATGGATTGACCATGTGACTCTCTTGCTGAAAAATCCTTTGATCAGTTAAAATTCCTGACAAAATAAATATTAAATGCCTTAACAGGGCCTCACCAATTGACAAGTGGGATTATTTTAGGTATTTCCTAATATTCATGCCTGAGATATTCAAGTATAACTTTTCAGGTCCCACAATTTTACCAACATGCTACTGTTTTCATCCTAAATCTCAAATAAAATTAGATTTTCACAAATACTGCTTGTACACATCTTCTAAATTCTATAACAATGTGTTCCAGGTTGAATATTTTCAGTAATCACATCTGATTGTGCCAGTAATTACTCATGTCTTTAAACCTCTGGTTTTAATATTTCATAAATTTTAGAGCTTAATCAAAGCCATCATGAACTAGTTTTCAAAACAAGCATTCTCCATTTGTCTCATGCAGCACTATACCTTGCATAGTAGGTAATAAGTTTGTGAACATAAATATCTGCCATGAAGGTATACACATCCTCAAATAAAACTAACACAAAATTTCAGATTCCAGAAATCATACTACTTGTTTGTGTTCCCTGATTTAAAATATGTTATTCCAGCTCTTGATTTTTAAGATGTTTCACTTACAGAAACTTGCAAAATATCCCTGTATCCCCCTCACTCAGCTTCCAGTATTATCAATATTTTAAAGAAGAATCTATAAAAGTTGGTGTGTGTGTGTGTGTGTGTGTGTGTGTGTGTGTGTGTGTGTGTGTGTGTATGTATGTGTGTGTTTTTTACATGCATGCATGAGTGCAAGTTTGCATTCCTAATGAGCACATGTGCAAAGGCCAAAGGAAGAGGTCTTGCACCCTACTTGATTACTTCCTATCTTATACTCTTGAGACAGGGTCTCTCACTGAAACTGGAGCTCACCATTTTTCAGGGAAGCTGGTTGGCCAGCATATCCCTGAAATTTTCCTGTCACTGCCCTCTGCAGCACAGGAGTTACAGGCCCAAGTATCTATGACTAGGTTTTATGTGGGTGTTGTGGGTTCAAACTCAGGTTCCCATGCTTATTCAGTAAATGCTTTTATCTTTGACCTATCTGCACAGTCCTTACTCACAGTTTATACAACTACAAAGCTATTATAAAACCAAAACTGAACATTGGTGAAATATGATAAATAGATGATTCTACAGGCCTTATTTATATTTTACAAGGCTCTATACTCTGAGCTATTCTGATTCAGGGTCCAATTGATCCCATATTTTGTTAGTTACAACATCTGCATAGTGACCTTTATCTGTGACATTGCAGACTATTTCTTTGTTTTTGCTGAATATGAAACTTTTCAGATAATAGGTCATTTATTTTGTCAGGTTTTGGGTTTGTCTATAATACAGTCATTATTGGATTCACATTTTGTGATAGAAATGATATCACAATCTGGTGTTGTATATCATCCTAAATGCATCTTATGAGAGAACATAGTCTATTATGGGTCATTTTAAACCTAATGAACATAATATTTAAAGAATATTAAGAGATAAATTAATTGCTTTTATAGTTTTCTATGGCACAAAACAACATTGACAAGTTTAATGCTAGTCATCAATAGTTTATCAAAGATTTACATAGTAAGTATATAAAAAAAAACTTACTTAGAAATTTCTAGTTCTGACAGAATAGATGATATGTGAGAGTTAAAAAAATTGGCATTGTTATTTTAAATACAAAATAGAAAAAAGTCTGAACCACTAAAAGATTCTCCCTTCATAATGCAGTTTCATTTTGTAAATCATTAGCATATTCTCTAATTCTTTGTGAAATTATTATTATTATTATTATTATTATTATTATTTTGGGTTTTCAAAACAGGGTTTCTCTTGTGTAGCTTTGGAGCCTGTCCTGGAACTCACTCTGTAGCCCAGGCTGTCCTCAAACTCACAGAGATCTGCCTGCCTCTGCCTCCCGAGTGCTGGGATTAAAGGCATGCACCACCACTGCCCAGCGCTTTGTGAAATTATTAACTATTGATTTCTGGCTTCAGAATGCATATTGGTAATATGCCCCAAACAATGATATTGATTAATTTTATTTGATAGAGATGCAGCTTTTGTAACACAGAATTTACTGCTTAAAATATAATTATTACAATAGACTCATAGCATGATAAATGCATAAATGAACAACAATTTTAGTGTACCACACATCTTCCTGAATATTATATTTCTTACACAGAAGATATAATGTGCTAATGTTTCTATTAACAAATCATCATGAAGAAGTTTTGGCTCCTTACAGTTTGTCTCCCTTTAGAATTGTATTCCTCCCTGAAAAAAACATGAAAACAGCAAAAGTAGGTTTACAGAAGTAATGATAAAGATATGTTTTAGTGATAAAATGAAAAGAATAGTGTGAGTATGAAACTAAACAGAGAGTTCTCAAAAGATGAAATATGAATGGCTGGGAACCATTTTAAAAATGTTCAACATCTTTAGCTACTAGGGAGTTGTGAATTAAAACTTTTGAGGTTTTATGTTACCTCAGTCAGAATCGCTAACATAAAGAAGTAAACCAACAAATGACAAATGTCTCAGCTATGGGGAAGGGGACATATTGCATCACTTCTGGTGGAAGTGTAAACTGGTACAAGCACAATTAAAGTCAGTGTGGAAGTTCTTCAGGAATCTGAGAATCAGTCTGTCTCAAGGTCCAGGCATTCCAGTCTTGAGCATATACCCAAAAGGCTCTATGTTTTTCTGCAGAGATACTTGATCAATCATGTTCATTGCTGTTCTATTCATAATGGTCAGGAAATAGAAACACTTTAGATATTCACCAACTGGTGAATGGATAATCAAAATGTGGTACATTTACACAATGGAATTATATCCAGCTGTTCAGAAAAATGATATTTTTAAATAAATCGAATGACCTGGAAACAGTCATCCTGAGTAGGGTAACTCAGGCTCAGAAAGACAAATATTACATGTTTTCTCTTGTATATTCTTGATACCTTTAGATATGTGTGTTTCATTTGGAATATCCATTGTGATTAAGAATCTAGTAAAGGTGACAGAACACTTTTAAACATCACCATTGATTCATATCGGCGCCAGAAAGACTATTCAGCCATTAAGAGCACTTGCTGCTCTTTCACAGGACCAAGGTTCAGACCTTAGTGCCCACAGTCAGATGGGTCACAGGCATCTGGAACTCCAATTCCAGGGGTTATAATAGCATCTTCTTGCCTCTGAGTGCAGTTTACTCATGTCATGCACATACATATATGCAGATAAATTTTTTTTTAAAAAAACAAGTTTACACTATTTTATTTTCCCAAACATTTCTTTTAAAGAAAGGTAACATTTTATCAATTGATTCATTCCTCAGGAATCATGTTTGTAAGTTTTACTAAGATTGCTTTGCAAATAGGCTTTGATTACTTCTGTTGGAAAATATCTTACATGCTTAGCAGGTGGGAACATTTACAATCAATATTGCAAGAAAGTAATATGGAGACACATTTATAATTTTTATATTCTATAAAATTATTTATGTATTATAATAATTCTGCTTTACAAACTCCTAAGAAAAAGTTTTCATTATTGTTTTTCTATTGAAAAGCCTTGCTCAGCATACCCTATAAACTGTGATTGTCAGTGCCTCTCTGTGTCCTTATACTCTTTTCAACAACATGATCATAACAATTAAACATTGCCTAAAATGTTTTTAATGGAACCGACTAGATTTTCTAAAGTACAAATAGCAAATATTGAAAAGACAAATTGTTAGTTGATCTTTTTTTATTATCGTTTAAACTTATTTAGTCTTCATTATCTTTCTTATCATCTTTCTTATCATCCTTTACCAGCTATTTTTTTAATGTTTATGTCACCTTAAAATTTATATTTTGAGAGCTAATCTCCAAGGCAGTAGAAATTTTTGAGCTGAATAGCTTATGTGGATCTTGTCTTCATGGATGAGATTATCAGTCTTATAAAGGAAGACAAGAGAGCTTGTTTTACCTTACCGTGCAATGAGTCACTAAGAAAGCACCTCCCATGGGCAGCATGGGAGCCCTCTTCAGTGGACACTGAGTCTGCTGGCTCCTTGATCTTGGACATTAAAACTTTCAGTAATTGTTTGCTTTTATTTATAAAGTACTCAATTTATAGTATTTGGTTAGAGTAGCCATATGGTCTTCACATCTTACAAATCACTTAAGAGAATCCTACAGGGAAACCACCATAACATTTCTAGAACGCAGTGACTGGCAATTAATCTACTTCATCCTTTTTAAAAAGCTCACCTCTTCTGTTTATCAAGTAAGTATTTATTAGTGAATATATCCAATTTGGTCTTACACATTTTTATGTGATTATTCACTTTACTTTTATATTATATTTAAACAGAACCTGCAAAATGCTGCTGAAAAGTCTCTGTTTGTTCTAGATGTACTACTTGCTGTATACATATAAAATTCAAAATAGCCTGCTAGCTTAATCACAAAATAAGACTTAACTTTAAAATTATTAAAGATTAAGGGATGTCATTTTGATGGACTACTATTCTTCCATCTTCTTTTAAAATATGTTTTAAATGTTCATCATTCTTATACAAACTCTATAGTTATATCTAGTGTCGTATGACAATTGTATCAAAATATTTGTAGGTAAAATGCATTTTGGCAACCTGATAGTTATTAGCAGATTAACAAGATTTAATGATGAATGTCTTTCCTCACTGCAATCACTGGTTTTATTCTGTCATCCTACAGTTAAGAATGACACATCGACTTCATATAAACTCACACATTATTCAGTAAATTGAAAAGCTTTGGAAGTAATGATGTCTGCTTGAAGTCATGTCTTAATATATTAGCATTCCATCAGAAAACCCTGATAGCTAGTAGATTTCATGGTGTGCTATTTGTGTGTGTGTGTGTGTGTGTGTGTGTGTGTGTGTGTGTGTGTGTGTATGTGTGTGTGTATATGTGTGTGTGTGTGTGTGTGTGTGTGTCTGTGTGTGTGTTTGTGTGTGTGTCTGTGTGCCCAGGCATGTATATGTGCTTGAAATTTTAAGTAATAAGGCATAGAAGCACACTAAATAATCTACATAAATTTTAGGTAGTACCTTACCAACCATGTATTCTTCAGTGGTTTGTTCTACTGAGAAGACTAAAGTGAATAACACTTCAAAGTTATTTTATACAGTGGTTGTTAACAGTCAACAAAACATTATGGTAATGTATTCTGTGTATCATCTTTTTTTTTATATTGGCACATTCAATTTCAAAGGGCAAAGTGACTTATGAAAGGTTACAAATTACATCAACACGATAATGTTGATTATACAAATTAATGCTTATCTTTGGCAAGCCAAAATGGTTGCTTTTGCTAACCATACATATGTTATTTAAAAAGCTACAGGAACAAAATTACCTTTTCAAATGACATAAGAATTTGGAAATATTAACAAATAGTATAAATCTTAAACATTTGTATCTGACACTTAAAATATCCTCACTTTTTAATGCAAGGTTTAATCCATACTTACAGGTATACATCTACAGGTATACCTATTCTAGAGAAGCTAACTAAAAGAAAGAAAATGTATGTAATACTTGGAACAGTCATGCAATTTCAGTTACTGTGCCATCTAACAACCACAGAGTGAGGAGTGAGATCTATAGGATCTTCAGTAAATTTCATCAAAGTCTTGTGGATAATTTTCATTATTTGAAATTCATCAGAAATAATTAATCCTTATGCATCTACTATGATTAACATAGATAAAACATATCTTCCTTTTAATATATGTTGAAAGAAGTTAGGGAAAAGTAGCACACTTGACATAGGTTGAAAGTATACCCATTGATATAGTGTGTGTGTGTGTGTGTGTGTGTGTGTGTGTGTGTGTGTGTGTATCTGTGTACTGTGTGCTCATCCTTCGATAGGCTTAGTGAATTGGATCTAGGACTGTCTTCCAAATCAATGATTATTTTAGTCCTTTAAAGAAAATGGTGTGGCAGTCAGAACCTATGAGTGATGTACCTGCCAGCTAAGCTTCTCCCTTCCCTAGATTCTGTTACACAACACCTCTCCCACAGCTCACTCCATCCAAGTTCAGTCGACTTCCACACAACAAACACTAAGTGCCTGGATAGAGAAATTACAGAATTCTCATACCAGTGACTTAACAGACACCTGAAAGCTGTAGAACAGAAAGAAGCAGACACACCCAAGAGGAGTAGACAGTAGGAAATAATCAAACTGAGGGTTGAATTCAATAAAATAGAAACAAAGAGAACAATGCAAAGAATCAATGAAACAAAGACTTGGTTCTTTGAGAAAATCAACAAGATAGACAAACCCATATCCAAATTAAGCAAAAGTCAGAAAAAGAATACCCAAATTAACAAAATCAGAAATGAAAAGGGGGACATAACAACAGACATTGAGGAAATCCAAAGAATCATTAGGTCATAGGTTAAAAAAAAACTTTACTGCACAAAATTGGAAAATCTAAAAGAAATAGATAATTTTCTCGACAGATATCACTTACCAAACTTAAATCAAGATCATATAAACAATTAAATAGACCTAAGCCCCAAGGAAATATGAGCAGTCATTAAAAGTCTCCCAACAACAACAACAACAACAACAACAACAACAACAAGCCCAGGGCCAGACAGTTTTAGTGCAGAATTCTACCAGACCTTCAAAGAAGAGCTTACACCAATACTCTTCAAAGTAATCCACACAATAGAAACAAAAGGAACATTGTAAAATTCATTTTATGAGGTCACAGTTATCCTGATACCCAAACCACACAAAGACACAACAAAGACAGAAAATTACAGACCAATTTCCCTCATGGACATAGATACAAAAAAATACCAAATAAAATACAAGCAAATCGAGTCCAAGAATCCAAGAACACATCAAAAAGATCATCCACCACTATCAAAATAGGCTTCATTCCAGGGAATTGGGGATGATTCATCATATGAAAATCTTTCAATGTAATCTACCTAATAAACTAAAAGAAAAAAAAAACACATGATCATCTCATTAGATGCTAAGAAAGCTTTGACAAAATCCAGTACCCATTCAAGATAAAAGTCTTAGAGAGATCAAGGATACAAGGACTATACCTGGGCATAATAAAGGCACTATACAGAAAGGTGATAGCCAACATCAAATTAGATAGAGAAACTCAGAGCAATTTCACTAAAATCAGGAACAGAACAAGGATGACCACTCTCCCTATAGCTATTCAATGTAGTCCTTGAAGTTTTATCCAGAGCAATTGTGGAATATTCTTTTACACAGTGTGAATATGTGTCACTGTGATTGGTTTAATAAAGAAGCTTACTGGTCTATAGCTAGGCAGGATAAAGTTAGTCAGTAGAACCAGTCTAAGAGAATGCTGAGAAGAAGAGGGTAGAGTCTGAGGAGATACCATGAAATGCAGAGCATGAAATGGAAAGTACATACATGAGCTAAATGAGATTCAGGGTAGCACATAGATTAATAGAAATTGGTTACTTTAAATTATAAGAGCTAGCTGAAACAAAACCTAAACTATTGGCCAAGCATTTACAATTAATATTAAGGCTATATGTGGTTATTTGGTAGCAGCTGCCAGGACATGCCTACAAGCAATAAGACAACTAAAGGAAACCACTGGGACACAAATTGGAAAGGAAGAAGTCAAACTCTCTATTTGCAAATGATATGATAGTATACAAAACAACCCCCCAGATTCTACCAGGGAACTCCTACAGCTGATAAACACTTTCAGTGAAGTGGCCACATACAAAAATAACTAAAAAAAAAAAAAAAAAAGATCAGTATCCCCCCTATATACAAACAATAAAGAGGGTGAGAAAGAAATCAGGGAAATGGAAAGGACCAAGCAGACACCATAACAGGCTGCTCAGTCTTCTCTCAGAGATCAGGTCTCAATTTCAGTTTCCTGAGACTTGAGCAAACAGTTTTTGGGAGGGCCAAGAACAAAATACATAGCCCTTGCAGTAGCTCCCTTTCTGCATGTACTCTGACCACTCAGAGTTCAGCCAATTGTTTATTGCCTGGGACCCCTCACCAACTTAGAGCTACTAAGTGCATAGGTCAATGTGAACTTGCTAGGCCAGCCAGCCACCATGACAGCTCAAGGACAAAGCCTAGGACTTGTTCAGGCCTGCCCAAAAATGATAACTGTAACCCCCAACCAGTAAATTCAAAGGTTACATACACACCCTCACTCAATCATATGATGTAAAGGTTTGTACCACCCTGCCTGTGGCTTTTCCCTTTAAAAACCATCACCCTGAGGACTCAGGGCCATCCTCCTTTACCCACTCTGTCAGAGTGTTGGACACAGACCAAATCTAGGCTTGCTCATTATCAATAAACCCCTGTGTGTTTTGCATCGGATGTTGGCTCTGTGGTGCTTGGGGGCCTTGCGACATGGGCATGACAAAACAACACCCTACACAATAGACACAAATCTTAGTGTAACTATAACCAAGCAAGTGAAAGATCTGCATGACAAGAACTTCAAGTATTTGAAGAAAGAAATTGAAGAAGATATCAGAAGATGGAAAGATCTCCAATGCTCATGGATTGGTAGGATTAACAAAGTAAAAATGGTCATCTTACCTAAAGGAATTTACAGATTCAATGCAGTCCTCATCAAAATATTGGAGGAAAATGTGAGATGAAAGGAAAAAGCACATGTAAGACTTCCGCACTTTGTGACCAAATTTCTTATAAAGGCATAAAAAATTTTCTAAAGAGTAAATTTTATTACTCTAAAAATAAAAAAAAAGTTTAAAACCAAGAAAAATTCAAAGTACAGAAGCCACTGAAGTACAGTAATAATATTTCACTACCCTGGCTGAGAGTTCAAGACTTAAGGGAGAAGTAAGAGACTTGGTCAAGCAACATCATTCATGCTCTGAGCCAGTGACTGTTGTGCCTGCATCTCAAGACCCCTGAGGCCTGGGAATTGAACCTGGGTCCTCTGGAACACCAGTCAGTGCTCTTAAACGCTAAGTCATCTCTCTTCCCTGAGTTCTTTGAATTTTTTAATTTATCACATAAACCAAATGTCTTTTAAAATCCCTAGCATACTTTGGGTCTCCATATGAAAGTTAAACATATTAATAGGTAAACTACATAAAATACTTCTGTCCCTGTCTAGACTGAAATATATTTAATGCATTTTTGTGATTTTAGGGGTCACAGACAGTAGAGAAGGCCTGGTTGATTTTTGATTGTTTGTTTGTTTTGGTTTGACTTGGTTTTCCTTTAGTCTTTCCAGTGTTCAGTACAGCATTTAGAGTGGCCATTCTCAAATTGCATCATGTATCAAAGAAGATCAGACTTGCTGTGAAAAGATGGGCCAAAAACTTTACTTTGTAACCATATCTGTCTGAAGTCTGTTGTCACTTAAACTGAGAAAAATTTGTTTAGAGGGACAAAAAGTTTTCATATTCTTATAAATCTTACTATTAGAAACATCGAGTTCAAGTTTGCAGGCTTAGAACAGTCCCTGAAGAACTAATACTCTACCTCAGTGGTTGAATGAATAGGTAAAAATAGCCACCAGTAAGATTTGTTTCCTTTCTTTAAAAAGTTGAGAAACATTAAGTTAATGTGAGCAGGGGTTAGAAATACCCTTATCTGTAGTGTAAACTAGAGAGATTTAAGTCCCTAAGGTAAAAATAGAGAACATAAATTAATCCTATATAAATAGTAGATAACGACTCTTTGTCTTTCCAGAATGGTAAGCTCATCTGTATCGAACATATACATAAGCAATAGAGATAGAGAGACATATACATAGAGACACTGGATTCAGTGTTCCTCCTGGATTCAAGTTCATACAATAAAATGGAAAACTGAATTTTTCTATTACTATGAAAAATGTCAAGCTTAGAAATAGTGAGATTTATACACTGTTTGCATTAGAATGTAAAATGCAGTAACATACCATGCAGCCATTGAATATGCACATATAAGACTGCTTTTTTTCCCCTCAGAAGTGTTTGAGCTGAGCATAGTCAATGACACTCTTAATTATTATAGATTCCAAGCGAAGAGAGACACATCTGACTATTCAGTGACAATCTCCAATTAACTAGCAATGTGAAAAAATTAACCTAAAAACACATGTTATTAATGTTTTGATATTTTGTAAATAAAGAATATTTTTAAAACACCTTTAGTCAAGTAGATAATGTTTTAATCTCTACACAACCAATAGAGATGGGGAAGACATAAAAATGGAGGTAGAAGGAGAAAGCTGGGAGATGGGGAAAGACATGAATGACATTTAGTTTCTGTCAACAGGATATTCTTTTAGCTCTCCTATATGTACTGGGTCTGTTACTCACTCCTCTCTAGGGACAAGAGAATGTTGTGAAGATTTTGTCACTTCTAATGAAAAACATAAAATTGAACTGGAAAAAAAATCTTGATCCTAGAAGCTGAATCAAAATTATCAAGTAGTCACTGACCTATTCAGTGGCTCCGAGTTTAACAATAGGAAAAACAAAATAGGTTTATGCTCATTAAAACCATTTCATGATACATTTTATTTATAACCTGCTCAAGCATTAAGGTCCAGGGAAGCAATTCCATGATGATATTCCTTGGCATTTTCATACTTAAAACAAAACACTGAAAGAAAATTGAACTAGTGATTATGAGTTATTCTCCAGGCTTTTGCTAAGAAGATATTAAAATAGTTTCTTTGACTATGAATGTCAAAATCCCCTGAACAAATTTACAAATGTGAAAAACACTCTAGTATAATTTATATTTTCAATTTGAAATTATTTGACCAAATAAGCAATGAATTGCATGATAAAATGAGTCAGAATTGTAGAACTCTTCTATTATTTTCTTAGTCTTTTTCCATTGACTTATGACCATGTTTTAATTTATCCATTGCTGTTTATCATTAGATCAGCATAGGTAGGTATGGATAGGTAACAATGTATTGAAAATGTTAAGCAGACAACCACAGTGATGATATATTGTGTACCCTAATAAAATTGCCTGAGGATCAGAGAACAGAGCCAGCCACTAGATTAGACATAGAGCTCAGGCAGTAGGGGCACACACCTTTATTCCTATGACTCAGGAGGCAGAGATCCATCTGGGAAGCAGAGAAGCCTTTAATCCCAGGAAGTAATATGGCAGGGTAGAGAAAGGTATATAAGGCATGAGGAAACAGGAGCTCACTCTCTTTAGGCTGAGGATTTTGGAGAGGTAAGGACTAATGGCTGGCTCTTCTGTGTCTCTGATCTTTCAGCTTTCACTCTGATAAATGACTCTTGGGTTTTTATTAAAAGACCATTTAAGATTTGAACAACAAACATGAATTTAATTTCATAATTAAAAATTTAAAGAATGTCTACAATTTTACATAAAAGTAAAAAGTAAGGAATACATTCCGTTTCATGATTTTATCAACATTTATATACAAAAATCAAGGGAACAAAACACTGTCTTTTGGGAAATTAGCATCCCTAAAAATGTTTTCTTTTGAATTCATGCAAATGTAAAGAGGACTGTGAATAAGGCTGCCTCTTTTGATCACATCTCGGAAGCCTGTCAAACCCATGGATGGACAGTAAGCTGCTCATGCCTTTTCTGTATCAGTTCACTTTATAACTAGAGAAAAGTCACTAAAATCTTCCCTTACAAAACTGTTGCAAAACATTGGGGCTCTTTAGAAAACCATACTAGTGCTAAAGGTTGATAATTTATTTCAAAATGTTAGATTTTTTTCCATGTGAAGTCAATTTCTCTTAGTTTAGAAAAGCTGAACATTCAAATAGAAGATTAATTATAAAACCTAGACAAAAAATTTTGTTATATTTTTATTCTGTGTCTCAATTTCAAAAAATATAAGCAAAAATATGAATGGAATCATTCTTGCCTGCTCTTTGGATAGATTAGTAAATAAATTAGTTGTTCATGTCTAGGACATTCATATGAAATAGTTTACATAAAAATAAATTATCTTAAACAGTGGAACCTAAAATTCCTCCTAAGTGGTAGATTTAATTGAAAATTAAATGTTGAACATGAAACAGATTAAGCTACCTCTATCCAGGACTGACCATCAAATATATAACTAAATACGTCAATTCATTCCTTCCATTAGTACTCTACCAATTAAAAATGAAGATTTAAGTATTCCTATAGTGTACTTACAATTTCTATTATCAGTTTGTACATCTATTCATTCAATAGCCTAGATCTCACTGAACAGTCTTCTAGTAACTAAGGACATACAGCATTTATTAAACTTTATTATAATTTTTACTTATTTTCCATATGTAGCTTGAACATACATTCCTGAAAAGCTGCAACTAAAGCCAAAGAATGGCAAAATGAAAATTATGAAAATATTTGATAAACGTCTCTAAGTAAGTGAAAACCAGAGAACATATCTATGAAAAAGGAATGAAAGGTTTCTCAGAAAATATATTCATTTCAATTCTCAAGGACTACTTTATTTTCATTAGGCAAAGAAACCTAAAGTGCTCTGGACAGGAGGAAGCATGAACCAAGCAAAGGATATAGCAGGAATAAAAACCTTAGGACTATGCATGCTCCTTAATACTGTGAGTGACATGGTAAAGCAGACTTTAAGTAAAGAAGCATGGGGAAGTGAGGCTGGGAAGATAGGGAATTTGCATTATTCACTATCAGTTTATGGCATGCTTAAAGAACATATTGCTAATATTGTGTCCTCAGGATATTGTTCCCAGGAGTATGTGATATTCATTTGCCTCTCTTTGATAACCTTTTTTAAAATCTCTACAAGGTATTGTTCAATTCCTACACTGCATACTTAGTTAAAGTTACTATTTTCATCAGCTACTAAAAACTAATTTGGGAGCAATACTTTAATACCATGAAAATATTTGCTTCTTGAAAATATAATGATCTTTGACTAAAATAAGCTTTGTGAGAGTTAACTTATGAATTCCAACATTGCTCCGTTAAATATGAGTGTCCAGGGTCATCTCCAAGCTGTGTACTACAAGCAGTTGATATATTGATTTGGCACACAAATGAAAGATAGAGAGGATTGATGATTTATATATGTGTGCAAAATAAGTTACATGTGTGGATAAACATGCACAGAGATTGGTGTGTAGTGAGACAGAGGAAATGGTGCTACAGTTTTGGGAAAGATTATCATGAAATAGGCAGGTGAGCATCTAGGAAAGGGCACAAAGAATCATTTCCTAGAGCAGGGACTTTCAGTAGGGTCCCCAAGATCAATGCTATTTGCATCATTGGAATGCTTGATATGGGTACAAGTTCTAAAGCCACTCATCCTGCTGAATGAGAACACCGAGATAGATGCTTAGTGCTGTATATTTTTAAAAACTACCCATGAAAATTTTATATCTTTGAGTGTGAAAACCATTAAGTTGTAAAAATGGTGTACAGGCATTTTGTTTCTATCTAGTAAGCTTAGTTGAGGATAAAAATGCCAAAAGGAAAACAGAAAAAAAATGAAGTATCGTAACAGCAAACTGTAGAGTAAGCTTAGTTTCCAAGTTGTTTTGAAAATATTGTTCATAAACATTTGCATCTATCTAGGAAATGAGTCATTTAGATTCTGTTTCATTAAGAATTTTTTTGTTTATTTTACACACCAATCAACGATCCTCCTCTTCCCTCCTCCCGCCACCCCAGCCTGTCCTCCCACCCCCTCCTCTCCCCCACAAGAAGGCAAGGCCTCTCATGGGGAGGCACATCCAATAGAGGCAAGTCCAAGCCCTTTCCTAGTGTGTGTGTAGGGGTGGGTGGTGGTGCTTGTCATAGTGGAACTGTATAGGTCAGAGAAGTCAGAGTACAACTTTGTGGAGTTAGTTCTCTCCTTTCCCCTTGTGGACTCTGGGGATTGAACTCAGGTATCCAGGCTTGCTAGCAGGTACCTGCACTTGTTGAGCCGGCTTGCACATCTCATTTAGATTCTTTATCCTTCTCTTAAGGTGAACTCTACAACTGTGGTAGGAATTGTACATTGAAGATGAAGTGGAACGGGAGGAAATGCAAATAGTAACTGTGTATTGCTATGCAAGACAAAAGGCATAGCTTAGCTATTATTTCTCATCCTTTGAACCATCGTTATGTAGAGTTACAACTTACTGGATGTTTGTAGTTTGCATGTTTAATGTGAGAAATGAATTATTCAAATGTTCACACTATAGCTGAGGTGCTATAAAAATATAAATTTATTACTCAGTAGATACAAGTGATGATGACTTACTAATTATATTATCAAAATGCCTCAAATTTAAATTCACGAGTGATTGATGTAGTAAGATAAACAGCAAGCATAAGGAATAATTTAATCAGCAAATGACCCCATGAAAAGTGGTAAAAGTAAAAGTTTCATTTAATTTTATGTCACTCTCATTTCTAAACTATTGATATAGGTTCTATTCATAGGTGGGTATTCAAAATATTAGGTGCAATGATTAAAATATAGCTACGCTAAAAGATCTTTTGAGGATAATGAACCATATTCTTGGGGTCCTGACCAGCAATGAAATTTAACTTTGTCTGCATAGTTTAATATTTGAAAGTGTAATTCCCAAGATGTCATATGAAATTCTAATTACATTTAATGCTGCACATTATTGAGAATAAAAATTTAAATGGGGCAAATTAATCATAGACTTGTGAAAATATTTTTAAATTATGAAACTAAAGAGTTGTTATAATCAAAATTTTAATCATCTCTAGAAATTATTCCTTTATAAAAATATATTTCTGAATAAAATATGCATTTAATTCAATGCCATACATCAAAAAATTAAATGAACCCAAACAATTCCATTTGCCTTGATAGTCGGGGCCTCTACCACTTCACTGTAAACTTAGTTATTCTTAGAAGCAACCACTCTAAGGACAAATTGAAAATTTGAGGTGTCAGATTCTCCATTAGGAGTATTTAATGTAGTATGTCTTTTAATTCTTTCCACAATACTCTTATGTAAGTACAGTTGTCCATATTCTACTAATGGTGCTTCTTAGTCATAAAGCTTATGGTGTCATTTCCCAGAAAGTCAACTTTCAGCACCCTGCTTGACTCTTCACTCAACTTATCATTTCCTTTTTTTCTTTGCTTTATTGCTGTTGTTTTTTAATATTCTAGAATGTTACTAGAAATAATTCCATACATACCTCCATGGGCATTGTACACAGGTGGTTCACAGACGTACATTCAGGTAAAGAATGCATATGTATAACAATTAAAATATATTTTTTTATTTGAAAAAAAACAAATCATAACTGTTGGTAAGGGTGTGAGGAAAGGGGAATCCTTATTAATTACAGCAGGAAATGTAAATTGATGTAGCCACAATGGAAATCAGTGTTGTTTCCCCAGAAAACTAAAAACAGAACTACAGTGTTTCTGAGCTATGCCACTGGTGGGTATATATGAGTACTTTAGGTCAGCATACTATGTAGATACTTGCACGTCTATGTTTATTGCAGCATTCAATGATTCAGTAAAATTCAAATCAATAACTCAAACAATTATTTCCAAAAAATAAATATTCTGACAAAATCCAATCCAATGATACATTGATTTAATGCACACTGAGGAATTATATCAGGAAAATACTGAAATATTTGTTTTCAGTAATTAATAATTATATTTCCATAAAAGTAGAAAACATTGTGTATATTGTAACAAGTACTGCAGTTCCTGGTACTCAATATTCCCAAATCTGAACAGAGACATTTCAGACAGTGTTTGCAAGTGTTAAATGGTGCTGTAATAAAATGAATATACTGTGTGTTCACAACAAAGCCTATGGTGAAACTGTGTGATGAAACATGAACAAGTACTTCCAGAGACATATTAGATTCACTATGTGTTTGTATTTGAATCCATTTTTGGTTAGTATACATCCAGAAACCTCTTCCTTTTGATAAATATATGACCCCACATTTAGATATGTGATCCTGCAGTGATATATTGTGTCCCCCAAAATATTATGCACCCTAATAAAGCTTATCTGAGGATTAGAGGAAAAAGCCACCTACGATATTAAACATAGAGTTCAGGCAATGGTAGCACATGCCTTTTATCCTAGCATTTGGGAGGCAGAGATCCACCCGCATCTCTGTGAGTTCAAGGCTATACTGGAGAACAGAGCAAGGCATGGTGACGCATGCCTGTAATCCCAACACTAAACATAGAGGTCTGGAGGTCTGTAAAGACAGGAAGTGGTGTAGCTGGGCAGAGAGAGGAAGTGAGACGCAGAACAGAAAGGCATATAGGCATGGGTATACAAGGATATTGGGGTGAAAAACTGAGAGATCAGAGAAATAGGACAAGCCACATGATCCCAAATGTAATTGTGAGCCACACTTAAAGAAGTGTGACTCCTAATGATATCCTGCTATACTCACAGATCAGTGCCTTATCCAGTCATCATCAGAGAGGCTTCCTCTGGCAGTAGATCAGAACAGATTTAGAGACCCACAGTCAGATATCACTGAGAGAGAGAGAGAGAGAGAGAGAGAGAGAGAGAGAGAGAGAATCCCTCCCCTCTGAGCCCAGGGAGCCCCACAGAAGAGGAAGCAGAAAGGGTATGAGACAGAATGGATGAAGGACACCAGGAGAACATGTCTCCCTGAATCAACTAAGCAAGACACCTATGAATTCGCTCATAGAGCTTGAAGCAACAAGTACAGACCCTAACTGGGCATGCATGAGGGTCTCTCTCTCTGTCTCTCTGTCTCTGTCTCTGTCTCTCTCTGTCTCTGTCTCTGTCTCTCTGTCTCTCTGTCTCTCTCTCTCTCTCTCTCTCTCTCTCTCTCTCTCTCTCTCTCTGCTATGGGATGGACTGTATGGCAAATGTGTTGCTGATTGGTCAATAAATAAATCACTGATTGGCCATTGGCTAGGCAGGAAGTGTAGGCGGGACAAGGAGGAGAATAAAGCTGGGAAGTGGAAGGCTGAGTCAGAGAGACACTGCCAGCCGCCAAGATGAGAAACAGCATGTGAAGATGCCAGTAAGCCACGAGCCATGTGGCAAGGTATAGATTAATGGAAATGGATTAATTTAAGCTGTAAGAACAGTTAGCAAGAAGCCTGCCATGGCCATACAGTTTGCAACCAATATAAGTCTCTGTGTTTACTTGGTTGGGTCTGAGGGGCTGTGGGACTGGCAGGTGAGAGAGATTTGTCCTGACTGTGGGCCAGGCAGGAAAACTCTAGCTACATCTCTTTCTCTCTTTCTCTCTCTCTAGTAGGTGCCTGCTACTGGGACTCTTTTCCTCCTTATAGATTGCTGTGTCCAACCTTGATATTAATATCTTTTCTTCATCTTATTATATTTTATTTTGTCATATTTGGTGGTTATCTCTTAGAAGTTTGTTCTTTTCTAAAGAGAGACAGAAATGGAGTGGATCTGGATGGAAGGAGAGTTGGGAAGGACCTGGGGGAAGTGGGGGGGGGACTGCAATCAGTACATAGTGTATGAGAAAAGAATATAATTTCAATAAACGGACAAAAGAAGTCATTAGCCTTCTTACCACTCTTTTATCAATACCATGATGTTATGATTACTGTAAAGATCTGAATTAAGTTAGTATTAGATATATGTCTTTTTCTTTGATATTAAATAGGTTCATCTGATTATTTTGCCTCAATGCCTTAGAATATATTTCTCTAGATTGATGAAATAACTTGATGAGATTTTAATTTGGAAATATTGAGCTATGAACTTTTTTGTAGAAAGTAGTCATGATATAATACATGAAATATATTGTAGCAAATTTGCCTTTAATGATATAGTGATAAGACACAGAAGGGAGAAAAACACTTGACAGACACAATTAAGTACTAGTTATGGTGGGTCTCTTTTCCTGTGAAGCTTCTCTTATTGCCTTTCTGTTCTTTAGGCATGATGGGATAAGTGTGGGGAAGGGGATCTGTATATGGAATGATTACAGGGACTAGTCATGAGTATTTCCTTTCCTTATCAAATAAGATAGGCTCTAATATAGCCCTTAGTGGCAAGACACCGGTAAATTCATTACATCTAATGGCAGACATTACTAAGAATAAAATTATCTATGTATGTATCAAAATTTTCCCTTCTCCCCACTGGAAATATAAGAGGATTTTTCTCTGATATTAACTGTGAGGCCCCTCACATAGCTTCTACAATGAAAACTCAAAAAAGTGCCAGTCTCCATATGACTGTCACCCTTGAACTTTTCAACTCTCAAACTTGTCCACCTTGAGCTTCAAGTAATTTATCACTATAGGACTGGTTTTGCTACCCTAGACATGCTTCCCATGGGGTTCCTGCTCCAGTAAATTGAGATTCTCTGCATCAGCCTGTCTCTCCAATTTGGTAGACAGTTGTTTGCTGTATGATATCACTGTTCTCACAGATCTAGGAGTTTCTGATTTATCAATTTCTTCAAATTTTATGTTATAAAATGCAGTGCCAAATTCTGAGCTCTTTGTACATGAAATGAAATCTGAAAGTTTACCTATTAAAGTTTAAATACTTCCTGTCAGCTAAGTCATCCATTTGTTCAAAAATATCATGAACTATTAATTTTGAGAAACTGTGGTCCACAAATGGTTTTCTAAACTTCAGAAAGTGTGTCATATAGCCCAGGTTGGCCTTAAATTCACTATACTGTGCAACCAAGGCCAGTATTGTACTTCTCTTGCCTCAACCTCCCAAATGCTGATATTGCAGGCGTGCAGAACCATATATATGTTTGCACTCCTGAGGGATATGGAATAAAATATGTAGATGTAATATTTGTCCATGTGTTTTTTTATTATTTGCATATATGTAAAATTGTTATATATTATTATAAACATATTTGAAGACAAATATATCCTATATATTAGAAATAAGTACTACATATTAAATATTTTAAGCATATTTGTATACATGTATTGATGTATTACTATATTTTACTCAGATTTCAGTTATTCCCTATGGAAAGCATTTTTTTTATTTATTTAGATTAACACAGTCTATCTTTGTGTTAAGGTAAGAAGGCCTTAATTTTGGTTTGCAGTTTGAGGGACTTATTTCTATCATGAAGAGAATGTATTGGAAATAGTCAGTTCCATGGTGGTAGGTATTTGAAGATGGGGCTCTGTCACATCTTTACAAAATGGGAAGCAGAGAGTTAGCTAGCATATGCTTTCTTAATACTCCAATTTAATATTCTTATGGAAGTAGCACCTGAACTACTATGCTTACTGAAACCATATGCACAACTGGCATATCTTAGATGGAACCAATTTTGCAATAAGCATAATATGGAACCAGTTGATGGAACCATCAACTGATAAATTACTTTAGTAATAAGAGACTGAAATCCTGTAGACCCAGACATAGATCATTATATTAATATTAATAACCCAGATAGAGAAAGACAAGTGTCACATGAGCTTGCTCATATGAGGAATCTAACAATGTTGATCTAATAGAAGTTGAAAGTAGAATCTTCTTGGTGCATGCACACACACACACACACACACACACACACACACACACACACACACACACGCAAAATACACATACCTGTATTTGGTATATTATTCCAGTCTACATATGCTAGTGCCTAATATGCTTTAATGATGTAGCATTTTCCGTGAAAAGTATTTTGATTATTGACTACATCCTTCACTTAGAAGGAGAAACTTGTAGACATATTTTTATTTATAGAAGTAAGTGGCTGTAAAAATAAATTTTCCTTGCAGGTTATACATTTTTGCATTTTGGTTAATGTAACATCAAAAATAATTTTTTACTATAGGTATAAACTGGTCACAGCACAAATGGATTAGAACTCCATCTCTATGATTTCCTTGTTTTGTAACCATGTACAAACTATTTGAACATCTCCCTGTTTCTGTTCATTTCTGTCTATGAAATGGGAATATCAGTTTCATATGCCTCATCATTTTATTGGAATGCACTGAAATAAAATTCCTCTGAGACATTTTAACAACAAATGGCACTTAATAAGCAACCAATAAATGTTAACTATTGCCATCATCTAATTCACTGCTTCCGCACTTAGGAATATGTAAGAGAAATAATTTTAAACCTTCAGTATCTACGAAAAATAAATGTATGTACCAGTGTATTACACAGTAAATAACAGAAACATAATGCAGTAAAAAAATTTTGTTTTGGATTAAAATCTGAATTAGAGAACATATTTTGAAATATTAGCTTCTTTTGCTATAGATTGTAAATAAGAACACACATTGTTTAGAGTAAAACTTCCAAATGTATCAACAGATATTTATCTTGAGAATGAAATTACTTTCAATATCTATTACAGGTTTGAGCTACAGAGTAAATACAATCTGGGCCTAACTGCTTTAGGAATTTTAAAAGTCATTAGGAACAGTATGTCTAATCTAAGTGAACAACATATAATAGATGTGAAATCTTCATCAAGTCTTTGGTATTATAAATGGTGTTGACGTGTTTTGAAAGCCAAAGGTAAAAGTAGACTGCCAACAGTTGGTTGAGATATAAAATGCTTCACTAAGGCCATGTTGTCTGTGTTTTATATAAATGTCTTCAAAGAACAACCTATATTTTATCAAACTGAACCTGTTTTTGACATTTTAAACTATAAAATTGAATCTATTGATAGCAAATTACTGTTTAAGTAATATTTGGTCAGTCTTCATGATGCTCTCCTATATTTTCAGTACATTTTTCAAAAGAAAAACACTACAAAACCCAAATCTTATGCTTTAATTTCGGAATGTTCAAAGGGTTCCTGAATATAGGTATTCTCAGAACTTAAAGAAACATAATTTTCTTTTGCAATTTATTTTAATCTACCTCTGAACAATGAATATGTATTGGCAAAACCAATGGAGAAATAAAACAATTCTTGGAATTAAAGGAAAATATATCATACCAAAAACTTCTGTGGTAAAATAAAAACATTTCTTAGAAGGGAAAAAAAGAAACATAATTTTGTAATAGTTTTCAATTTTCCACATGTTCAGTTACAGATATTATCATTATAAAACTCATCCTTTCTTTTTAAGTAAAAATAGACTGTTCATTCTTGATACATATGTCTTTGAATGAACTAGTAAAATTGTATTCTCATGTCAACAAGAACAGGGTTAATTGTTATATCAAGTCCTTACTTTTTCTGAACCTTTTTATAAGAATACATCCCCTCAACCATATCTATAATATCCTTGTGTAATTCTCCTTCTCTTCTTAACACTTCTGCAGCATTCTATACAGGGAATGTCTTGTTCTTTTTGAAATATTCTTTTCCACTGGTGCCATACCATCTTTTAATTTGATAGTTACTTGAGATGACCACAGGTAGATGATAATGTACAAAAGAAAATCCTCATTGTTTGTTGCATTATGTATTTTAAGATAACTTTTTAAACATTTAGATGTTAATACTCTGAGAGAAATTACATGTTCTTTTGGTAGGGAAGAATTCTTTAAAGCAAGATGTACAGCACTAACTATAAGAAAATGTTTTGAAATTTGACTGGAGCTCAAAAACAAACCTGTAGTAATCAAAATATGCTATTAACAGAGTGAAAATGAAACAGACTTTGGGAGCTTGAACATATTTCTAATGACCCAATAGTCTCACTGTTACCCATTGCCTATGAAGAAATTCTTGGTCACATGTAACAAAAGATAGAGAAGAGTATTCAAGGTGGAATCATTTCTTAGAGCAAAACTATTGAAAAAGCCATTCTCTATCAAGAAAAACAAAAGTAAAAAGTACTGCTTACAGGCATCATGAAATACTATGCAGGTGTCTGAATGATGGAACCATGGCTTTACTCAAAGTCTATATGAGCCTCTTAGATAATGGTGGATTATAAATTAGCCAGATATATTATAAACATTATAACTATTATAAAGACCTAATAAACAAAAAATAAGAATGAATTATTTAAGGACACAAATGCATATAATGAAGCAATGTTTAAAGGATGGGAATGACAAACATAAAACTAATAAGCACAGTTATCTTTGTAAG
The DNA here is from genome assembly GCF_007827085.1 of Peromyscus californicus insignis. Classification (NCBI taxonomy): domain Eukaryota; kingdom Metazoa; phylum Chordata; class Mammalia; order Rodentia; family Cricetidae; genus Peromyscus; species Peromyscus californicus. The sequence continues at coordinate 45,294,449 of NW_026294391.1, forward strand.
AGGAAAGATTAAAATTCGGCAGAAATACATGGAGGCTCAACATATCTATCATACTGTGTAAGCTAGGTGATGTTAATGTGCGTGTTTACTTCACTTTTCTTTATATGTTATATAATACTTTGCTTTGGAATATAATATTACATAAGAAAACCTTGAAGACAAGTTTATTTTTCCTCTCTCCTCTCCTTTTCTCCTTCCCCTTCTCCTCCCCTCTCTTCCCCTCTTCCTCCTTTTCTCTCTCCTCCTGTCCCTCCCCACATCTTTAGGACGTGGTCTCATGTATCTTTGGATGATCTTGAACTTTTGACTCTTCATCCTCCACTTTCCAAATGCTGGTTTTACAGGCATTTATCATGAAACCCAACCTACAAATTTTCAAAAAATATTTTATTTCTAAAAATATCTATGTATATATAATGTACACATGTAGGACAAATACCCAAATGTCAGTAATGGTTATCAGTGGGATCCAGGAAGTTTTAGTTCTTTACAAGCAAGATGAAATTAAGTACAATGAAATTCTCATTACTAAATAAAACTATATCAAATGATGTTAGAATTCTGGCAAGAGGTAACAGAAGAAGGTACAGCAAGAATAGCAACAGGAGGAACTAAGATTTTGGCAAAGAATGCAATGTTTCACAGCAACTACACAATAATGTCCCATGTGTGCACTGCATTCCATGGCACTTAAAAATGGGACTGTTTGTTAAATTGCTCCCAGAAAAAAAAACTCATTTTGAAATATGTGGCGCTCCAAGTCAGCTCAGCGTTACAATTTTAGCAATATTAAATCAAGGCCAAGTTGATTTGGCACCTTTAGAAGAACAGACACTAGGAAAACGTCTCAAAACAACCTTACAATACCTAAACCTAATCCCAGTCTTTGCAGCATTTTAGTGAAACGCTCTCTGAGGACCTGCTGCATAAAAACTGGCTTATCAATGTTTAACAGACTTCAGTACAATGTTGAATATAGGATTACAAACAAATAGAATCACATGAGGTAAAATCGTTAAGTTCCAGACCATTGGCAGCTAATTGAGGAGAAGGGGAATGGGAGGAGATAACTGCTATATTTGAAACAACAAAAGTAAAAATAAAGGCTCTTTAGAAAGCAGAACACACTTATAAGATTTATGTCACATTATTTTCTAACCTCATTTCGAGAGGAATTTAAAAAAATGGTTTGCTGATGTGAAGGAGCACATAGGAATAGTTGTTCACTACACAAAGAAAGGCAGCGATATTAAGTACTTTGTTGTTGCTCAGGCATAAATTCAAATTTAAAGAATTTTACCAAGGGCTTCTTTAAACAAAAGACTTCAGCTAATACAGCTGAAGTGCATAATGTGTAATATGAATGCCTCGAGGCTTAGGAAGTTGTTTAAAGAACATCTTTATAAAACAGAGTGTTCTTATAATAGTTTCATGAAACCGTAAAAGGATGAAAGGCAAAGATCTTCCATTTAAACTCTCTTCTATAGTCGCTTTCACTCTAATCCAATATTGGAAATTATTTTTTCCTTGTCATCAAAGCAAACTGAACTGTAGTTTTTTTCAAAGCCAATATTTCAAAATGCCATTAACTTCCTCACTTAAAATGACATTGAAGGAAACTTTTTGACAGTGAAAGATAAGCTGGAAGAAAAACCAGTGAACTACTTTTTATACATATAAGCTTGTTGTGAAATTTATGAGTAGAACTTGGCACTTTGCACTCAAAAAACATATGTTCTACAAACACAGGGATAATAATATCCAAGAAAGGCTGTTCCACCTTATACACTATTGAAAACTGGATACTTTGGAACAGATTCATAGAAATTACAATACAAATATTTGTTTCTTATCACAAGATCAAGTATTATAAATAATTCAGTATTACTAAAAACAAAATAAAAGAAACTTGAATATACTACTAAAGTTTTCATTTAATGTTTCATTCTACGTCCATGGAAAAAATAAGAAATTAAGAGTGTGTCAGGGGTTGTGTCAATCATCTGTGATCTACCTCAAACTATATTTTATTAGTAGACTTTATGATTTTCCTTTTAAAAGCAACAAGAACTTTACGAAAGTAGGGTGTTTACTAACTCTTCAATGACTTCTTGAAGGGGACCTCAGTTTTAAAAAAGACTGAATTTATTATTTTTTAAAGTCAATACAACTTTATATCAATGCAGTCACTTTTTGTTTTTTGCTTTATTTTATTTTTAAATATGTGTTTGTGTCTGTGTGTGGGTATGTGTGTGGGAATGCTTGTACGTGTCAAATCCCCTGGAGCTGGAATTACATGTGGTTGTGAGCCACTGGATGTAAGTGCTGGAACTTAACCCAGGTCTTCTGCAAGAGCATTATAAACTCTAACGACTAAGCCATCTCTTCAACACCATCAATGCTTTCTTAATTTTATCTAATAAAAAGTTATTATGTCCCACAAAAATGTTCAAGTAAATGCAACTTATTGAATAGATATTTTAATTTATATATTTTATTTTGTCTTGTTGTGACATAACATTTAAAGATTCAAGTTAGGATCCTTAAAATGAAGATAAAAGGTATTACTCTGGAAAATTTATAGTATCTACTGAAGCTCAATATGTGCGTGACTGACAGTCATTCTTCTGGTACCTATCTCCTACATACAGATACCAAACGGAACCATGTATGAAGTGTTTGCCAAATGTCATATACTGAGTGCACAAGAGAAGGCTATTCAATAGAGTGATAAAATAAAAATTACTCACAATGTAGAACTGATGTAAACATGGCAACATATTTCCCAAGACATAATACTTTATAGCCTTGGGAATGAAATATGGATCTTTAAAAGCACATGCCACAACAAGAATAAATCCAGTAGCATAATGTTAAATAAAGGAAATGAGACTCTAGATATGTATCAAGTAGAATTCCATTTATAAACAGTATAAAATTAAGAAAATAGTTTAAGTTGTAAAAACTCAGAGCAGTGCCGTCTTAGGAAAATGAGACTAAGGCTGAGCAAAATAGCAGTTTCTGAGGTTCAGATAACTTTCTCTTACTTGAGCTATATGATAGTTCTCCAGTGTGTTTCATTTGTAAAAAATCAAGGAAAAGTCTACCTACAATACATGAAACTTTATAACCATGGAAATATTTGCTCAAGCTTCTGTTAAATAAATAGTAATCATTTCCATGGTCTAAACTTTCAGTTATTGACTATTACATGATGTCGAATGCATCCTCATAGAAAGTTGTCTCTCTGGAATATAAAGATTATATGAAGTACATTTTCAGCATTCCTAAAGATTGGTATATTTTCATATACATTTAACTTTCTGTGAGTCTTTAAGAAAAAGAGATTTTTTAATAAATCTTTATTTTTTAAAATGGGCAAAGGTTCAAGTTAGCTTCTGTTGTTCTTTTTAAGGCACTTACTGCTAAATCCTATTGAAACTTCTTTTGGATGGAAGTGTTTTCTTTTTTTTCCAGACTGATAACTATAAACTGAGTTGAAATTTCCAAATATGGCAGAAAAAGTCCCTCAGATGAAAAATGTTTTCAATACAGATATCACAAGGAACATATGCCAAATCAAACAGAATCATAAAAGCCTGATTTCAGTAAGAACATTCCAATTTGAAAAGTTTATTTTTAAAAATGTTCTTGAGCCAAATGTAACTATGCATACATTAAATGCCTTCAGCAATATAAAAAAGGCTTTGTCATTCCAGTGAGTAAGCTTATAGAGCCAACAGAGAAAAAAATAATAATTTCATATACAACCATTTTCAATGATTTTTAACTTCTTGGGAAACATTTTAGATCACTAAGAAAGATTACCTTGGAATAGAAGAGAAAACTATTAACTCAAATAAGATGTACTTCATTTTATTTTAAGTTCAATTTAAACAGCTAAATGGTCATGTACAAGAAGATATCATAAGCAATTATTTGTTTCCCAAGTATAGTATAGTAATCTATATGCATGTTTGTGTAACACAAATCTTAAAAGGTCTTAAAATAAGAAACCCAGTGCCAGATATTGGGATGAAAGCTGAAAGATCAGAGAAGCAGAACAGCCAGCCACTAGCTTACCTCTATGAAATCCTCAGCCTCAAGAGAGTAAGTTCCTGTTTCCTCGTACCTTATATACCTTTCTGTGTCCTGCTATATTACTTCCTGGGATTAAAGACATGTGTTACCACTGCTTGGTTCTGTTTCTGTCATGTAGCCCATTGTGGCCTTGAACTCACAGAAATGCAGACGGATCTCTGCCTCTCGAGTGAAGTGATAGGATTAAAGGTGTGTGCCACTGCTGCCTGACCTCTATGTCTAATTTAATGGCTGGCTCTGTCCTCTGATCCCCAGGTAAGCTTTATTGGGTACACAATATATCACCACATGTTTGACCTTGATCTACAATAGAGAGTTATAGCTATTGTATATTTCTCTTAACTTTCAGGGACCAAAAGAAAATACAGAATTATAGACCAGTATTAAATATACTTAATAGAAACCTTTCAAGACAAGATATTGCAAGAGAAACACAAATATGTGGAATATATAAATTACATGCCAACTATAATAAGATACTACTACTTACAATATTACAATATTAGTAGATTTGGAAGAACAATTGAAATTGAAAAAATCATAAATAGGAATGATTATCTCTTCTCTCTCAATATTGTGCTCAAATTTCCACTGTGGTACCAAGTAATAAAACAGCTCATAAAAAGAAGAAACATACACATATAAAGAGGAAATATCTTTAAAAAAGAAGAAATATCTTTATACTTAGTATCTTTAAATTTAGCGATATCACACTGGATAATTCATAATACTTCAATTATTTAAGCTGTGTGAGATTTGGTTGTGTTCTTTTCTTACAAGTCAAGAAAATAGTTTATCTTTATTCTATTGCCTTTTTTTCTCCAAAAATTTAACCCATGATATTTTAGAAAAAGTAATTTTGTTTAAAAGCTTGCTGGGTCTTTGTGCTAGAGGCTGTAATCCCAAAAAGAAAGAAGAAAATAAATTCATCTTTCTCTTAAGAAACTTTTATAACAATGTGTATCTGCATGTTGGGGAAAGGGTGATAGAGAAATTGGATGAAGCTATCAATTACAGCTCAAGATTCAAGGTTCTATTGATTTCCTAATAGGTACATAGAATATTTTTTTTCACAATGCTTAGATCCCCTCAAAAAGTCATGGATATTTACCTGTTCATAATGTCCATGATTAACCAAATTTCTGGCACATATGGCTTCATTGGAAATAAGTACTAATAAACTGACAAATTAATCAGGTAATCCATGAGTTGCAAAGGAAAAAAGAAAAGAATGGAAAGAAAACAGACTTGTGTCAGTTTCGCTCAGGACAAATTTAGGGGAGAAAAATATTCTTGAATTGAAGAGTAATAAATACATTCTAGACAAGGACGTATTTCAAAATCAAATAAAGCAGACTTTTGCAATGTTAGAAAAGAATGAAGGAAAAAATGTAGGGCTATTTGGGAATATGAAGAAGGATAATATCACCCTTGCTACAGACAGCCCATTGATAGATTTTCAGAAATAAAAGTTGTCAGATTTCTTAGCCTGGAGTGGTAAATATCTAGCAGCACTATAAATGGGTGAGTTTCAAGGGAGTTGGCCAGAGACAAAGAAGCCAGGTAAGAATTTCTTGAGATCACACGACTATGATTGACAAGATCCTGTTGGGTTGTGACTAAGCTCAAGATGAAGGTGACTAGGTTGCCCCAGAAATGTCACAGGAAAAGAGTTTTAAAATATGGTAGCAAAACTGTGGCAGTTATAAAAGAAGCTAGATATTTCTAACACTGAAAAGAAGGAGAAGTTTTGTATTCAACCACTACACATTTTAATTTCAGGCAAATTCTGTGATTATCTGTAGCAGCAGAAACACCTCTGAAGATTTGCTAAGAGCATTTTTTCAGGGTCTGTTCTAAGGACATTTTTTCCTGTCACTATGGAAATGCTGCCAAAATAATTTATCTGTGAAAAGTTTTATTACTGACATCAAACACTTTCTGAGCAAAATACTGGAGAAAAGAGATCATCATATTTAGATAAATGTGGATTTCATTTAATTTTAAAATGTCTGATATAGTCCATTTAAAGGTTTCACATAATATGAACTGTAGTCAGGATTATAGATTGGTTACCCAAAAGGCACTCAAGGCCTTTTATCCTATTTTATTTCTTAATATTGAGGCTGCAAAGCTAATAGAGTTACCGACCTAAGTTTACTTGCTTCTAGGACTAGTAGCTACATGTCCATGTTTTTGCCAAGACGTTGGAAGAAGAAATGCTTTAATAAGACTAAGGAAGATGTTTAGCATGGATTAATTCAACTAGCTTATGATTTCATAATCTTCAGGCTTCTGAATCGTTTTATCTTTCTGTCCTGAAACTCTATGTAGCCCACTATATGGCCCACAAAGTAACAGTGATTCTCATAGCTTTGTCTCCCATGTGCTGAGATTACAAGCATGGGTCTATTTGCTTGGTTCATATTACCACTGGAAAGATGAAGTTTTTAAAATCAAAAGGGCAAATATTTCTGAAATCATGTGACTAGAAAATGCTGGAGCCTAAATTTGATTAGAAGTAACTGGACTCTACAACAAAATATAAAACTACTGATTAGAAAAATTAAAACAGATATTTTCATACTTATAGTTACTATATAAGAGTATAATAGTTAAGAATTTTAGAAGCTATTCAGTGAGACTGTTTAAACATTGAAAAGGAGCCTGATAAATCCATCATCACAATGGAAGGCCATTGTGATACTTAAAAAGAAATAAAAGAATTTCATTCTGCAAATTTTACAAATATTGACTTTCTGCCAATACATACTTTTATTATCAATACAACCAATGAATCAAATTGTTAATTATCCACCATGAGATGAAATATAATATAAAATTTACAAACTGGAGTTCTAAGATGAGATGGACTTGCATTAAAATCCCAGCTCTGCTACTGTGCCTATATCTTGGCTTCAATTTCACATATAATTTTGTTCCCTGGCAATAATGCAAGCACTAACACATACTTCAATAAAAAGTTTTGCACATGATTTGTCAGATAGCAAAATTTTCATGATCACTATAGTAATCGTTATTAATAGTCAAACATAATTTTCCCACCAAAACAAAAACTGCTATGATTTAGACTGTGGAGAATGTGACTGAAGCCTGGGTTTTACCTGTACCTGTAGCCTGAATATGCATGATAAATCATAATATCTGTGTTGTTGGTTGACTAAAAGTCTTACTAGAATAACAGCTAATATCAACAGATGTTAAAGTTTTAGGAACATTATGAATTTCTACTGAGAAAGGGAAAAAAGTCTAAAACTCTTTCACATTTTTCTCTTTGAAAATCAAATAACTCATATTGTTTTGTAAACTGTGGAAAAATACATTCTTCTACAATGCTTCCTAAATGTTCATGTATGACCCACCCTTTAATATTCTGAGGATCTTGTTATATTATGTTCTGATTTAGAGCCGAGGGCTGATATCTTCTAAGTATAGCAATTATGTATATTTTATCAAAACTGTCAGTCAATGACCCACACTTTTAGTAGCAAAGTCCTAAGAAGAATTGCAATACTGAAGAATTTGAAGAATAATACAAAACAATAATTTAAAAGTGATAACTTTACGTCAAAGGTGAAGAAGGTAATCATGGAGAATGTGTTTTTAAATAACACAGAAAGAAATATTCATGGAATACAGTGAACCAGCAGAAATGCAAAAAAAAATGGACAAGAAGTAAAGGCAGAGTGGTGTTGGTAACATGTAGTGTAAATGAGCAGGTAGGTGCACAAAGTAATTCTACAGAGTTTTAGGATAAAGAGAAAAGATATCATAAAGGAAAAAAGGGGGGAAGCTGTTTGAGAAGGTGACTCTGTTGCTAACATGCTTCCTTGTAATCATCATTAGAGAGGATCCCCAGCACCTGCAAAAAACAGCCAGAAAAGCCACGTGTGTTGAAATATGCTTGTAATCTCAAATTTTGGTAGATGGAGATAGGAAGGTCCTTGCAGCTCACAGTTCACCAACTATATCTAACTATATCTGAGTCAGTGGGCTCCAAGTTCACTGATGGACCCTATCTATGAAAATATCGTAGCAAGTAATAGAGAAACATACCTGACAGCAACCTTTGAACCCCATCAGTATACATAAATGCACACACATGAACATATATGCAGTCACATACCACATACTCACAAAAGATGAAAAATGTGAAAGAATTATAGACTTATTATTATTAACTCTCAACAAAATGGTTAAGTTCTTATTCAGACAATTGTATAATTTTTAAATTCCATAGCATCGTTCAAATTTTTCTGGTAGCATGTGCTTAAGTGGAAAATCAATTTCCTTCCTAGTTAAGTGGGTAAAGTGGATGTACAGGTTTCTACTTTCATTTGAGAGACTTATTCACATATAGTTATTTTCTACAGCAAAAGTGTCTCTATTCTAACAATCAAGAGAAGGATGTTTTGCTAACATTTTCCTTGAGGCCATGAGTTCAAAGTCCATTCATCTTGGCTGGATTTAGTGTGGAGGCAGATGAAGAGTTGCATGTTAAGCTGTACAGTATTCCTTGATAAAGACTGAGTATTTTAGTTAGGGTACTGAGTTCAAAACAAGAGATTTAGTTTTCAGTGCAGATTAAAATGTTCTATAATTAAATACTGAATAAAGTAGATCACCACAGATTGAAAGTTATAATTAAAGAAATGACTTATTCATAATACATGGAAATATATAGGAACATAAGTCAGAAGCATTTCCTTAGCTACTTTGAGGATATAAACAAATTGTCTTAGCAATAAGGGGTTTTGTTTGTTTGACATTTCTTTTATTCCAAAGTGTAGAATTTTTGCACTTTAGAAATTAAAACTTGTCTTATGAATGTATTGAAGGCACTCAGATATGTCCATAGATATAAATGTACAAAACAGAATACATCTTTGTTCTTGAGGTCACATAAGTATTTTGAAAATCCAATGAGTTTATGAATGATCTTATGCCTGTTTGTAAATATTTATTTGAAAAATCTAAAATAAGCAAAAGCAACAGAAATTTTTTTGTAGGTAAAGGGAATTAGCTGTTTGATTTACAAATATGCCTCTTTTTCCATATCAAATCTATGATAAGTAAAAATGGAAGAGTAGTCAAAGCTTAGATGGTCCCATATTTTCTGAGAATTAGGAAACAGTTAAAATATATTTAATGATATTCTGATTCCTGAAATTAAGATTTCAGTGTTAGAATTATTGACTCATTCTATGGCCTAAATTAATTGCTTTAGATTTATTTTCACAGGGTATCCCTTACACAGGTATAAGAAAGAACACTGGGCCCCAGGTATAACATCTTTTATTTATACAGGGACTGTACTAGTCCAAGATTGAGTCTTTCTGACACTAGTTAACTTGTTTTTTCTGCAAGTTCTCTGCATGATTGCCCCCAAAACAACAACAAAACCAAATACCCAAGAGGACCAAAGTTAATAATTTAAAGTTAAATACTAATATGTTTTCAATATAAATTGTATAAAGGTCATTTTGTTGAATTTGACCATAAAACATTCAAAATCAATTTTCATGTGTATATATTATATATATGCATATATTATTGCTCATTTGCATATATTCCTACAGACTTTTCTCATTAAAATCATTTAATTTTATCATCTAAATCATTATTGCAGAGAAGGCATAGTGTCCTTATATACTACTACCAGCATAAATTGTTAAGGGGCAAACTGGTAAAATATCATTGTGTAAATAGAAGTAACATCTATACTGAGTAAACACTCCAGATTTTCACTAAAGTAATTATCTTTATAATTGACAATTAACCTTATACTATAATAGATATTTTGTACTCAGAATTTATCTTTGTTTGAAAACCTAGGTTGAAAATAAGACTGTGCCTAATAATTATATCTGTACTGAAAATTTATATTAACATACATAGACTAGTGTTAGAACAACTTTAAATTATTATTTTGTAGTTATTGTCCTAACTTTATATAAAAAATTCCTTACAGAAACACTATTAGGTAAAACAACTGCAAAACAGTTTTTTTTTCCTTCACAGTGCTGTATTTACAGTGTATCAATAAGCCTTATCTATCCAAAGTTCAAATAGACTTATTTTTATATGAGTCATCAAATTGTTGATGTGATTTCAAGAATGATTGATTGTGAGATAATGTTGTGGAATATTCATACACTGAGTGAAGATGTATTGTTGTGATTAGTGTAATATAAAGCTGAACAGCCAATAGCTAGGCAGGAGGTATAGCCTGGACTTCTGGGCAGAGAGAACTCTGGGAGGAAGAAAGAGGGAGTCACCAGTGAGAGACAGAGAAAAAACAGGAGGTGCAGGATGGGAGAGAGGTAATGCCACATGGCAGAGCGCAGGTTAATAGAAATAGATTGATTTAAGTTATAAGAGCTAATGGAGCAAGGCTAAGCTAAGGCTGAGCTTTCATAATTAATAAGCCTCTGTGTCATTATTTGTGAGCTGGCAGCCAAAAGAAAAATCTGTCTACAATACTTATATTTTGTCTTAAGTCAATCCTATTTTAGTGTTATGAGCAAATCACTTCAGGCATTGACCTGAAAAATGAACAGACAAACAAGCAGAACAGAAGTTTTAGATTATATCCATACTACCATTAAAAACCATAACAATGTGCTGGCACAAGATATAACCTTTGAAAATTTATCGCCATGTGAAATTCTCTAGAGATAGCAAAATAAGTGTCAAATGCCATGTTGCTATGATTTCAAGTAAAATCAGAAAAACTCACTGAATAACACCATTTCTTTAGAGAAAGGTGAGGACAATCATAAACAATGTCTAATTTAGCTCATTTAGCTCTACATAGAAGATTAAAATGACCAATGTTTATTTTTATGTTAAAAGTCTATGTATTGCCAGAATTCCATTAATTTAAAACATATTTGTCATGTGGCAGAAACTATTATATAATGGGAATTAGTGGACATTATTCAAGCCTGGACTATTCAACTCCCAGTCTTGGGACTATCTAATAGTTTGTGTTTGAGATATAGCTAGGATATTTTCATTCTTTAAAATGCTAAACATACTGATGATTTGGGTAGCCAAACAGTAAATTAGTAGATTTCAGTAATGAAGCATTATTAAGTAAAGGCATCTGCAGTCGCAAAAAGTTTCGTCCAATGACTGATAGTGTGAATTCAGTCTATAAAGCAACTACCAAGAAGGGTAAAAATCAACATCTTCTTTAAATTAATGGGAAGGAAAGTGATAAGCCTATGAGAAGAGAGAAGTGAATAATACGAAGCTATGCTTGAGATTTCTGTAAATTCAGTGTCAACCTGGTTTACATTGTAGGTTCTATGCCAGCCAGAGCTACACACTGTGACCCTGTCTCAATAAAACAAATCCTCCTACTCCTCCTCCTCATCATGATCCATAAATTGTATGCAAAATCACATAATATTTTGTTGAAGTGAGTGATTACCTTTTTGGGAAGCAAAATTCCTATTACACAAAAAGTTAAGAATATGATCTACAAACAAGAAAGGGTTTAAAATACTCATAAGTGAAATTCTCAATGAAAGTAAAGGAAATTGCATCTTTAATATCAAGGTTTCAAGAATAAAATTCTGACCTAAATTAAAAATCAATGTAGATGGGAAAATATACATAAGAATGAGTAGAAACATTTTAGAGATTTTTGTTTGTTTCTTTTCCTTAGGTACATTTTCTATAACTTCTTATACAGATTCTTCCTTTTATTAGAACAAAACTATGCTTAAATGTTCTTAAATCAAAATATCTAAAAGACAGAACTAAGAAACTACTTATTAACACCTCAATGAAATACAAATTTGAAATACAGTCACTGTAAGTTTCAGAAGTTCAATGTACATACTAATCATTTTACAACACTCATTTCCATAATGTTTTAATAAGCATATATAATTTAACATATAAATTAAATACAATTATATGGAATTCAAGTATTTCTCAAGACAAAAATCTGGAATTGGCTTTCATGGTCAGGTCTCCAAAAGCAGTACATATGTAATCATGGCATAACAAATAAATTTTCAAAGGTATTCAGAATAAAATATAAGTACTTTTTGTTGGATTTAGTATAGATGATAGAGAAAGACTGGACAAAGTTGGGTAAACAGTGAGCAAAACCCAAATGTTTGGGTTCCTTTATCTTTATAACCTACGTTATACATCTTTGAAAACAGTCTTCCAATGAGTTTCTAGGAAGGACTCAGGAAGAGGTCAGTGGAAATCTGGAATAATCCCTTTGAATTAGCTGCCCTGAATTCTGATGTCTGGGTAGAAATAAACTATAGACCATGCAGTTTTGGAATGAGGCTGAGTTGTAGTATCCAATATCTTGTCATTGTTAGCAAAACATGATGTTTAATTTAAGAAACTAGTCAACCAACTTCATCTCTTCAGATCCTCAATCAATTAACTACAAAGTGGTTATATTAATATCACCTATCTGAGAAAATTTACTGAAGGCTAAATCACAAAAAACATCAGTGTACTTTTCCTAGTATTTTCCTGGTGTTCTCTCATAGGAGGGAGCCAATCTACATTATCTCCGGCAGCATCCAGAAAATTGTTTTCTATCAGACATACTTTCAATGACAACCCATCAGCAATACTGATAGACTTCTTTATATATTCCTCATATCATACTTAAAATGTTATAGAATGTGTAATGAGATAGTTAAAAAGTGTATGGGTTTTTAAAAAGTAATTTTTATGCAGTGAGTGAATTGTCAATCCCAACCTATTAATGGGGCCCATTTAGAATGGTTGATGCTTCAAATGGATTCATAGTAACACTAAGAATTGGTAATTTGGAGGGAAGAAATGGAAGAGAGAAATGATGTAATTATACAATAATTTTTAAAAAATAGAAGTCATAGTTTTCAAAAATTGTTTGTTGAACCTGCCAGGTACGCTAGTGCACACTCATAGTCCCAGAACTACAGAAGCTAAGGCAAAAGATTCACTGTGAATTTGAGGACAGCCTGAGTTACTAGTGAACTCAAACCAAGCCTGGTCTATACAGAGAGCTACTAGCAACACCAGTTCAAATACACCAAAGAAAGAAAATGTATGTTGAGCCAAAGTCACCTTGCAACATATTGTCTAGGACTGATTCCAGTGCCCTACACTATTAGCAAAACGTGTTCTTTCCCAGCCTTGTGTTTCCCCATGCTGATTCTCACTACTAATTAGTACTGGAACTAAACATTTGAAACTTTCCATTAGGGAAACAGTAAGACTGGAGTTCACATCCCCAAACCAATATAAATTCTGGATGTGTATAGTAGTGGAGTCTTGTATTTCTAGTTCTTGGGAGGTAGAGCTGAGTAACCCCAGAGCAAGCTGGATAACAAGATAAGCCAGTAATGACGATCTCTGAACTTTGTTGAGGTCCCACCTCAATGAATAAATTGAAGAATGATCAACACCATAATGTTAATCTCAGTATTATACACACACACACACACACACACACACACACACACACACACACACACACACGTGAGCTTAAATACATGTACACCATACACTCATATACATGAAAACAAAACCCTTTGGTTAATCAAAAAACTATTTTAAATTAATATATCATACCAATAACAGTGTTAGTTTTTTGTAAATCAATGGAATATGATAAAGTTTAAATTACATCAATTAAAACAGTAATGCTATAATTATTTCTTTAATACTTAAAATTATGTGCTAGTACTTATGGATATTCCAGAATTTTCATTTGAAAAATATAAAATTACCCTTCATCATATGTCAGTCAAAACATGAGTCTTTTAAATGAAATATATTAATATAAAGCATTTCTAACAGGATATGACAGCTCTATAGTACCTGTATTTGAGAAATGACAGAAACATACAATAAAAAGAGTAAAACAGATTTTTGTTTTAAAATTTGATTATTCTTTCAAATGAGTCATAGTATTCAAATCACTGTGTTTGTTTGAGAGGGTTTTCTTAGCATGTGTTTTTAAATAAGAAAGACTTACATAGTCTTAACTATCTGCAAGTAAACACATTGCAAGGCAAGAATACAATTTGAGAAAGTATTAGTCAAATTAATAATTAGCAAGAGTCATTTGAAGTGCCACCTATATTCCCCCAAGAATTGAAGCAAATGATCAAAGTGATGAAAATGCAAAGGAAGTCATTGAAATAAAAATGGACATTTTAGTAGTTTTTCTGTTTATGGCAATGCTAAAAATATTTTACAAATGTACAACCAGTAACCTTAACATTTACTATCTGAGAATCTATTGAGGAAATATTTTGTTTTATTTTATTAAGCATTGTTGAGGAAATCATGGAAAATTTCATCCCAATTTACTACATATGAGGATACTTATCCCTTAACATTTTATCATCATTTAAGAAATATGGAAAACTATTGATTTCTTGATCTCACTGACCACTTAACTGACAATTTTGATGTTTTTGATATCTTCATTTTATTTGGGTTAATTGAATATCTTAGTTCTTTAATTTTGTTGTTGTTTGAAATAATATGTGTACTCTATTTTCTTAATTGTGTGTAAATATAAGACAAATGACCACATATCTTTACAACTGACTTTTATAGGACCCATGTTTTTTTGGGGAGGGTAGGACTGTACACTGAAGCCAATGTCTTCTGTATGTCAGGCAAACTATTTTTTCCCTGAGTACATTCTGAGCTCCAGAAATATAAGGGCAAAATGAAACTAATATGACATCCACAATTGATTGTTTTACTCTTCCTTGGGAGTAGCTAAAGATTCTCTTATCACATTCTGAGTTGTAATATTTGGGAACAGAACTTATCAGCTCAACTGTGAAAAGTCCCAGTCCTGTGGATTTTTTCTTTCTTCTTAGAAACCAGAATAACTATTGAGATTGGGAACATGGGGGACAAAGACCCGCACAACATACTGAAATAAGAGAGTGCTGTCAGTTCTAATAAAAAATGCATCGTTCAACAGGACACCTACTAATCTACAGGAAGACAAAGCTCAGCACATGTGACAGTGTAATAGTTTTGAACTTCTTGCACCACAGGGAACATTTTTGGGGAGGTAGGTGATCATATCAATGTACAACATATGCACATGTGAACGGTCCATTCATCATATTTAATTTAATATTTACAAGTGAAGCTCATGAGGAAAAGCATCTAGGCTTTCATTGAGTTCATGTTAACATGATCCAAACTACAAGGCTCCCCACCTGAAACACTGCAAACCAGCTGTGGTCAGTGCCATTCCTTGGATACCAATAGATGGCATTGTTGTATCACACAGCTCTGCCCTGTCTTCCAAACAGAATTTTCCAACATTATTCAGGACTTTGTGAATTTCCCCCAACATCTTTATGTAAGTGTTTGAAAATCTATGTAAAGAAAGTTTCCAGCCTCTGTGATTTTGACTTGTTTCTCAACTAAAAGGATAAAGGAACTGGGTTATTTCCATTCTAAGTTATGTAAAAGTCACAGGATCAAATCGTTCAACCTTCACCATATTCTAATTTTTTTTATCTTATTCTTTCCATTTTATTAAAAACATGAGCACAGTCTTTGTTCTATATGTAGGGAGGATGTGGAAGAGAGTTCTGGCTTTTTACAAGCTAGTTATAACTAGAAAAATCAAAACAGATTTAAAATGCTACAAGTCATTGAGACAATGGAAAAAATTGTTGTATTTTAAATACAGTTAGGTTTAATAGCAAGTGTGTGGTCAATATTTTTGGTCATTTCTGTTTTAATGAAAGCAAAATATTTTCAGCCTAGAGATGGAATCAATTTCTATAATTAAGTTTGGAAAGTCATCAAACTTTTAAAATGTTGAATTCTTATTTATTAAATATAAAGGTTTTCTTTTCAATTTGAGCTTTGCCAAAATGATTTAAAGGATTCTATAATTTGAAATGACTTTTTATTGATATACCCTTAGGAAAACAGTTTTCAATAAACAGTGGTATTAAGGTCAGGTAAAATTATAAAGGAGATTTATGAAATAAAAATAATATCTAGTTAAAATCTCCTCTATTGTTTAATGTTTCAGATAAGCTTTAAGAAATATTATATTTAAAAGCATCAAATTTAGTGATACATATGTGAAAAATAAAAGATAACTTGGTACAAGGATATAGAAATGCAGAGTTTGAGACAGATAATACATTATATTATAGAATAAAATTGAGTCCATTACTTAATTACAGTTGCAGTTTCACAGTGATTTGGCCTGTTCATACCTACCTCCCAAATTTAATCCAAAAGAATTTTCTGTCTCTCTGGTACAAAAATGAATAAAAATAAAGAGTTTAGAAAACAAAGTCACAGAATTTATTTTGAGCATGCTGGACTGAAATCAGATTTATTTCCTCTAATTTTCCAGCACAGTGGTTCTCTATCAATTTTGGACAAAGCAAGGAATTCAGAAAAATATCCTTTATATGTATCTATACATGCTGCTCTATTTCTAAGAGGAAAACATAATGGTAACCGTGAGAAACGTCTAGAAAAAGATTTCATACTTAAATTAAAAAACAACATTGTTGTCCCTTGGAGGCCTGCTCTTTTCTGAAGGGAAATGGAGGAGAAATGAATCTGAGGGAGATTCGAGGTAGTGGGGGCATCTGGAAAGAGTGAAGGAAGGGGAAACTGTGGTCAATATGTAGTGTGTGTTAGAAGAATTTCTTTTCAATAAAAAGTAAAAAAAAAAAAAAGACTCTTTAGAATATGTCTTCCATTTTCATACCATATAGCAAAACAAAGGAAAGGCTCTACATAACTCAGAGAATTCTGAATGAAAATTGGAAGATTTAAAATATACTGAAAGAATAGAGTGAAATGTTAAAGAGTACAAATTTCAGTTGCATGACAAATGATTTCTGGATATCTATGTAAAACCTGGTGATTCTAGTTAACAGTACCATTTATATACTTGAAATTAGCTGAAACATATGTTGGAAGAATAGTTGCTACTCAAGCAAGAAAATTGAAATGATAGAGATTGTAAATAATTTAATTTGGGTAATCCTTTCACAATACATATGGAAATAATCACGTAGTATACCTTCACACATAGCTTTTGTTAACCATATCTCAATAAATGAGGGAGAAAATATACTTTTGAGTAACTCAAATACGTATACTCCAAATCCACCATTATCATTTTTCACTGCTTCTCTCTTTTTGTGCTCTTTGACATTCAGAATAACATGGAAAAATTGGCAGTAAAACAAAACTATCCACATAAGAACATTAATAAAATGTGAACGTCTCTCTCAGACAAAAGGTATCAATATCAATTTGCTTACAGGTAAGACTGACATCATTTTCTAAAAGGAACACCATTTTTCCCCTGACAACTGATAAACACTGCAGCATGACATGCTTAAATCAGTTGAGAATAATAGTAGCAAGTGAAGTTTTCAGGGTCACAGACTAAGATTGCAAAGCAGTTCATGTTATTTTCTTTATGAGGATATTTGATAGTTCTTGGTTATGTTAGTGGTAAGGGTTTCTCGCTTTATTTCCACATTGTTTGCAAAGCACCATGTGCCAGTCAGTGCTTATTCAAAATCATCTTTTTCTAAAGACAATTATTAGACGTTCTGCAATAAAGCAATACTTTGTCCATGTAAATGTGTAATAAGAGCTACTTAGATCTCAATATTTTTCTCATAGTTCCATTTAATAACTTTCTAAATTAGAGTTGTATAATAAAATCTGGAAATCGAGTATGAATCATAAAATACATGGCAAAACATTTTTTGTTGAAATAGCTGAATCAATTAATTCATTTTACATATAACAAGAGTTTAGATAATGAGTCCAAGGCCAGTAAGATGGTTCAACAGTAAAGGCAGTTGACACATGATGCTACAAGCCTTGTGACTTGAGTTTCATCTTCAGAATTAATTACCCCAAAGTTGTCCTTTTATCCTCAAATATGCACCATGGCATGTGCCTCTTGTACACAAGCGCATTATACATATACACAAGAATACATTTTTGTACATTTTCTTTTGTATACATATACAAAAGAATACATATACATATACAAAAGAATAATTTGTTGGTAAAGGCTGAGTCCTGCATATAGTTGATGAAGTAATACCAGATAAAGTTCTGAAGAACAGGTAGAGTATGAAAGCATTTTAGTAATGATGTGAAAGACCCTATCAAGGGGAAAATATGAATGATTTTTTAATTTAATTTAATTTTATTTTACAATACAATTCAGTTCTACATATCAGCCACAGATTCCCTTGTTCTTCCCATTCTTGCCCCTCTCCCCTTCCCCCCAGCCTATCCCCCATTTCCACCTCCTCCAGGGCAAAGCCTCCCCCGCGGACTGAGATCAACCTGGTAGAATCAGTCCAGGCAGGTCCAGTCCCCTCCTCCCAGGCCGAGCCAAATGATCCTGTATTCATATCCTTTAATCATTGTATATTATATAAATTTATACTAGAAAAATAGTTTTAGAATCATTAAAGTTCATTCTTAATTTTTACAGAAGTAAGTTTTGTTGGACACATTTTAGTTACCTAGCAGGTCATGGAGAAAACAAGATCAATACCACATGAGTCTGTGACATTTATTCATACCTTTATAAAACAGTGCACCATTCGTTTGGCTATTTGTCCCTGTGCTTTATCCAACCTTGGTCTCAACAATTCTCGCTCATATAAACCCTCCTCAGTCTCGCTAATTGAACTCCCAGAGATCCACCCGGGGCCTAGCCATGGATCTCTGCATCCAGATCCCTCAGTAGTTGGATGAGGTTTCTAGCACGACAATTAGGGTGTTTGGCCATCCCATCACCAGAGTAGGTCAGTTCGGGCTGTATCTC
Source organism: Peromyscus californicus insignis (assembly GCF_007827085.1). Lineage (NCBI taxonomy): Eukaryota > Metazoa > Chordata > Mammalia > Rodentia > Cricetidae > Peromyscus > Peromyscus californicus. The sequence continues at coordinate 45,313,419 of NW_026294391.1, forward strand.
GACCATTGCAAGCAGTCTGTTGTGGGGGTATCTTTGTGGATTTCTGTGGGCCTCTCTAGCACTTTGCTTCTTCCTATTCTCATGAGGTCTTCATTTACCATGGTCTCCTATTCCTTGTTCTCCCTCTCTGTTGTTGATCCAGTTGGGATCTCCCACTCCCCCAAGCTCTCTTTCCCTCGACCCTCGCCCTTCACTACCCCCACTCATGTCCAGGCTGTTCATATAGATCTCATTCCATTTCTCTGTCATTGGGTGATCCCCCTGTCTTTCTTGGGGTCCTGTTTTCCAGGTAGCCTCCCTGGTGATGTGAGTAGCAGTCCAGTCATACTTGTTCCACATCTAGTATCCTCCTATGAGTGAGTACATACCATGTTTGTCTTTCTGAGTCTGGGTTACCTCGCTCAGGATGATTTTTTCTAGATCCATCCATTTGTCTGCAAACCTCATGATGTCATTGTTTTTCTCTGTTGAGTAGTATTCCATTGTGTATATGTACCACATTTTGTTTATCCATTCTTCAGTTGAAGGGCATCTAGGTTGTTTCCATGTTCTGGCTATTACAAACAATGCTGCTATGAACATAGCTGAACAAGTGCTCTTGTGGTGTGGTTGAGCATTCCTTGGGTATATGCCCAAGAGTGGTATAGCTGGATCTTGTGGGAGATGGATTCCCAATTTTCTAAGAAAGCGCCACATTGATTTCAAATAGCCAAACGAATGGAAACACATGAACTATGAACCAATGGCTGAGGGGTCACCAACTGGATCAGGCCTTCTGAATGGGTGAGATAGTTGATTGGCTTGATCTGTTTGGGAGGCACCCAAGCAGTGGGACCGGGTCCTGTGCTCATTGCCTGAGTTGTCTGTTTGAAACCTGGGGCCTATGCAGTGTCGCTTGGCTCGGCCTGGGAGGAGGGGACTGGACCTACCTGGACTGAGTCTACCAGGTTGATCTCAGTCCTCGGGGGAGGCGTTGCCCTGGAGGAGGTGGGAATGGGGGGTGGGCTGGGGGGAAGGTGAGGGGGGCGGGAGGGGGGAGAACAAGGGAATCCATGGCTGATATGTAGAACTGAATTGTATTGCAAAATAAAAATAAAAAAAATAAAACAGTGCACCTTGGGGCTATATTAATGTCAATTTATTACATAATCTGCTTTAATATTTATAGGTTTGATAAAAAAATTGTTGTCCTCTGGAAGATCCTAAAACCATCTGAAACATTAACTGCTTTACTGTAGACTTCTTGAAGCAGAACAGATATGCAGACATCAAATATTTCTTACTGATGATTCAAGAATAGTCTGTATACTGCATATCAACTGTTTTTGAGATATTCACTCTGTTTTTTAGGTAGTTCTTTTCTAGAAAAGCAGTTTCTCCTCTTAAGCTCAACTCTAAAGCTGGAAATATTAGCACATTAGAAGGCTGGGATAGGAAAATCATGAAGTAAGGGCCATCATGGACTACATATTATGTTTAAGGTAAACCAAGGCAACAAAGTCCAAAGTGAGACCATTTTTCAAACAAACAAAGAAAAACTCAGAAAGGCAAAACTGAACTGAACTACATGCTCTCTCTGTTAGCTTCCTTACTTTCCAAGTCAGAATAATGTTGACAACCAGCTAATCACTAAAGCTTTCTCCTTATTAATCTTTCAAAGTATTCAGAAAGCTGTCACATTCTCCATAAATACTCTTTCCTTTGCAGATTTACTTAAGCATTTAGCATAGTGCTAAAGGCCTTCACCATTTACCTATCCTATATATTTTCTAGTTTGCTCTTTAACATTTTAATCCTGTTGGAATACATTGCTGGCTAGTTAGAGGTTGCAGTCTGCCATAGTATGGCAGCTTTCTCTTAGCCTGGAGGACTGACCTTATCTAAAAGCTGTCTCTATTCATCTTTAGCTTGACCCTTGACAGAGATCCCTGCTAAGAAGATGTGCTTGATGTTCTACTATAGTACCCTACTGCAACAAATTAAACCTTGTGATAGGAGCGAGCCATTTAATGCAAATTAGGGTTTGTTCCTGGGCTCCCCATTCCTATATATTCCTTATACCCTGGAATAAAATTAAGGTGTTTCACCAAAGTCTGTCTCCTGGAGGCCTCCCCCCATTCATGCCCATTGGCCACATACAAAGCTTTCTGTCACCCTTTCTGCCTGTTTTCCCTCTTGGACTTAGGGCTGACAAGCTGAGAAGGAGAGAGGACTTCACACATAGTCTCATATGTTTCAAATGAGCATTTGCCACTAACATTAAATTACAGTTGTATTAACTATCAAGGCTAACAGTATTAAGAATTAATAAAAAGAATGTGAGTAGATTGTGTGGTGCTAAAAGGAATCAAAGCAGAGAGGGCATATAAGAAACAAGTAAGAAAACACCTAGCACTCATGTCAGATCTGTGCTAGAACATTGTACAAAATCTGACATTGTCAGAAATATGAGAGCTTCTCCCTAGAGATTTCTAGATAAAAGGATTTAATGTTGTCATACAGGTTTATAACGCAGCTCCATGTCTTATTCTCTGGAAATAAGATTTTCCCCTAATTTTTCCTCTGTGATCTTTATAATGTAGTGTAAGAAACAAGGATCAGACCAGTGGCCACCATCATCACAAGCAGAGATGCCCAGAAGTTTAGGGCAGAAAGCTAAGGCAACAACTAAAAATATTTTTCTCAGCTTTGACTTTTCTGTGCACCTGTGTTTATTCATTACGTAAATATTTTAGCACTAATAAACTCTCCCTTCGCAATTAGAAATATTAATGCTAAGAGAATGTGATGTTTTACTCTCCTGTATTTCAATTCTGTAAAAGCTTCTGTATAATGATGGGATAGTGCATTGGTGGCTCCTGGGCTCCATCAGGCTCAATAATTGATATACTCTCTGGAGCCCATTTAACCTTTTATGTTAAAATTAATGGCCAAGAATTTAATAAACTGAAGGTTTCAATTATGAATACATATTTTAAATACTTGGAAAATTTGGATAATCTTATAATATTTGGACACTGTTTCAAGACTAGTACCGGCAGCTGAGGTTCAGTTCCTATGATTAGATCATTTTAGAACATCCTCATATGCATACCACTGTACTTTGCTCATATTCATCTGCCTCATCACAGTCCCTTATTCCCCCGTTCTACTTTGCTGGTCAGTGTCCTATTGAGAAATGGTAACTGTGCTATCGTGTGATATAGATAGCTATCACCACTCATACATACATGTGTATGTGTGAATGATTGCAAGATATGTAAGTATGATTGCTAATAAAATGCAAAACAATCTTTATATATAAATATCCTGAATTGCTATAATACTATTGATGTTTAAAAATTCCATTAAGAAGCTGCTGATATAGCTCATCAGGTAAAAGCATTTGCTTTAAAACATGTCCTCCTGAGTTCAATCCTCAGAACTGATATAAAATGGAGAGTATAACCAACTCCACAAAGCTCTCTTCTGACCTGCACATGCCGACCTTGCCACGTATGTGCCCAAACTTACATGCACAAAAAATAATAATAATTTGAAATCCAATTAAAACTATAGGCCACATTTTGTTACCTTTTGTTTTATTTTTTCCAAGTTAAACTTCTTTTTTTTGAAATGAAACTAAAATCCAATAGTTTTCAAAAATGTAGCTATTTGAAAATATTTTAAAAGCTGCTAATAAGTGTGTCATCAGTTATTAAAGTATTCCAGCAATTAAGTAAGGTTTGTTTAAATGATAAAAGTCATAGTCCTATCCATTATTAATGGCATCCTAAATTTGTTGTGGAAATAAGTAATAAGACAAATTCATTTTATATTGCATATGCCGTAATTATTTATTGGTGGCTATTCATTTTCTAAAACAAATATCTTTTCCTAGGACTTGAAAGCTTGAGTCAGTAATGAAATGTGTAGTCATGTCCCAATTTCAGTGCTCCCATGCTGAAGTCAGCACATAATAGCTCAAACTGAAGCAAACACTGAGATGCAAGCCTGTCAAAAGCTAAGGAAGGGATTAGCTCAGGGATGTGCCTGTCCCTTTGAAGTAAGCTCCCTTTGGTAGCTTTTCAAGCACTTTCTTGGCTACCTATTTTCTAACAATATCCCCATCAGACCTGCCTGTTCTCTGATTCTCTCTGAAGACATAGTTACAACCTTGGCAGATTTATATCCTTGTAACTCTCCTTGATTTCAAATAATTTTTTTTATCAATTATTTCCTAGAAAAAAATCTTCAGCTGTTTTCTATATCTAACATAGCAGAATCACTAACTATAGTATAAATACCTAGCACAGTGCAAGGTATTTCATTTCATGTAATATTTTCCCAGTGCTTAACTAAGAAAAATGTTATCCCTAAGAATATTAGGAATCATATGGTCAAAATTGATCTTTTCAAACACTACTAAAGGAACATGAAAGGCTTATGGGGGGAAGTTACATTCATTAACATGATTGGCAAGAGTATAGGATGTTCTGTAAAAAAAAGTATACCACAATGGTTATTACTATATATATAAGGCATGCTAAATAAAAGCATGCCAAACAGCAAAATTCTAACTATCCAGAGTACATGTTTCTATATTTACCTTGGGCCCCCCTCACCTTGATGCAGCTCATGAAATATGTTTCAGGGTTTATTGAACACCATTATTTCTTATGCATTATAATTGCATTCTAAATAAGTTTCTAATTTTGTCAACCAAGTTGGAATGGGCTGGATCTTTTATTATCATAGCTTACATCAGCAAGCCAGGTTTTTTCAGAAGACTCTTTGTCTTCTGGTCCTCATGTATTTAATATCCTGTATTCTTATAAGGCTAAATTTGGATATATGAATAAATGTACATAGATAAATAAAACAGGTGTTTATTTATTTACAAACATTTACAATAATTTTCATGGCATCCTGAATGTTTTCAGCTCTTAAATACTTTCCAGGTTCCCTCTGATGACTTCTATGCTAGGAAATACAAACCAGAAATATGCTTGAATAAAATGACATGCCAACACCCACAAGCACAAAAACACTGATTAGGTGAAGTCCATTTTCCCCTAACTATAAAGATTAACTACTATGTTTGACACATAGATATGACTTTATTTGAAATAATTGTAAACAAAATGTAATGAAAACTAAGATATTACATTCTCTTTATATCTAACATACTTCAAGATCAATTGTGTCAGAGGTCTAAAAATTCAGACCGAGATTTTTCCCTTAGTACTGTACAGAAACTTCATGCTGAGAAAATTATAGAGACAATCATACAGCTTTCTTCATAACTGTGTGCTAGCATATGACAAAAATTTTACATTTAAGAAACAGGAAGCCAGGCAGTGGTGGTGCACACCCTTAATCCCAGCACTCAGGAGGCAGAGCCAGGAGGATCTCTGTGAGTTCGAGGCCAGCCTGGTCTACAGAGTGAGATCCAGGACAGGCACCAAAACTATACAGAGAGACCCTGTCTCCAAAACAAAACAAAAAAAAGAAAGAAAAGAAAAAGAAACAGGATTCTTGGTTTATAAAAGAAAATTGGAAAAACTCATATTCTTTGGATATTGTTTTGATATGACATGTGCTGGAGCAGCAGTTCTCAACCTGTGGGTTGCAACCCCTTTGTGGGCCAAACAACCCTTTCAAATGGGTTACACAGCAGATATCCTGCATGTCAGGTATTTAAATTATGATTCATAATAGTAACAAAATTACAGTTATGAACTAGCAATAATTTTATGGTTGGGGTCACCAATCATAAATGAGAAAATACATTAAAAGGTCGCAGCATTGGGAAGGTTGAGAACCACTGCTCTAGAGCATTTCAGAACTGTGCTGTGTTAGGAAAAATAGGATTTTCAGTTTACCAAGCATGGGAACAATAATTTTGTTTCAGTTGAATGACTGCTAACAATTATAATATACATGGTTTGAAACAAAATGTCATTTTATCAGAATACAATTTAACTGCATCTTGTTATGTTTACTTTCAAATAGTTGGGGTGAAATACAACAACTTAAAGGAGGAAGTGTTGATTTGGACTCATAGTTTGAGAGCTTTCATGGTAGGTAGGGGGTCTTAAAGCAAGCTAGTCTCATTGAGTTGTGCCAAATGAGTGCTCAGCTGCTTCAGTTCCCAATCTCCCTTCCCTCATTTCTCAGAGCCTATGGAGTAGTACCACTTATACTTACATACAAGATGCTTCTTTCCTGTTCTGTTAATCCTCCTGAAACACTTCACAGACATACTTAGAGGTGTACTTTACCAAACTCTTAGCTAATGCTAAGCACACACAAGTGTAAAATTAATGTTTACCATCACTCCTGTAAGTATGGATTTCTTTTTATATATTTTGCTATATTGAACTCATCAAAATAAGCACAGATTCACTATAAATGTCATACTTTGCAATTTTAAAAAGTAATTTTGGATTTTCTTATGATATCTGGACTATAAGAAATGATTACGTATTTGCTTTTAAACCTGGGGAAGTGTTGAATTGCCAATAAAATTTTGTTTGCTGTTTATACCACTATTTGTGAACAACCTTAATTTTGAAACTACTTCTAAGAATGGATTCAAAAAGACTCAATTTTAAAAGGAGACCCAGTTTAATAACTGTATGTGATTAAATAACACAAAAGATGAAAATTAAGCAATTAATTGATTAATTATTTAATATTTAATAAGTAAAATATAAATAAAAGCACTTTTCTCTGGGCTAGCACCATTCCTATGAATGGTCTTGATGATCTTGCATTTGTATTTTACCCTGACCTTATTATGTGAAACAATCTAGATATAAATAACTGTTTAACAAAACAGGTATTTAAACCTCCTAGCTTTTATCCCCATTCCCTTTTCCATAAATGAGGTATTCACCACATACGTGTACTCACGTGAGTTCATATGAGCACTCACATATTCATATATTACTATTATTGCCTACTGGTAAAGTCTTTAAAATTTGATTCACTCCTAGTGACTTTGGATTGATCATACCATATGAAATTGTTATCATCATGTGGTATTTTTAACTGTGGTGTCCATATTTCACAACAATGTCAATGTGCATCCTTGAACTCTTGCAATATATCACACTTTGTGATGTTTATTTCATATGCATATCTCTGCAGCATGTGTTTATTTACATTTCTGCTATCCAAATTAATATCACAATTTGCCCACTTTTGTCCAGAATTAATACTTAATGGTTGGCTTCATGGTTTTGATTCTCTCATTATGAAAGCTTGGATTTCTAGTTATAGCATATTAAGATGTTCTATAATCACCTTTTAATACACAAGAGAATAAAATAATCTGATACACATTAAGTTTGTTGTTCACTGTGAAAGCACCTCTAAGTAAAGCTGTCCTTAAATCCTAATGTATATTTTATAAAATATATTTAACTCACTTGAAATGTTAAATTCATTTTTATTTATATGGAAAGTATTACTCTACCCCTTCTGAGTTCTGAATGTAACTGTTTTGTGAAGGAGCTAGCACACTACTGAGTAAATAACATGGTTTTTAAAATGATCATATTTAAACATGTTTACATGACAGAGCCCTGTATCTCCAAGGAATTGTTGCCATGGTTTTAAAAAATCTGAGTTATAAAATTTGTCATTCCTATATCCATGAGCTGTTTTTAATCTTCATAGTCTGTACTCAGTGTAAACAATTATTTCATTATCTCCCTGTGGAATTTTGCTAGGAGATAGATTGTTACCATGAGTAAAATGATGCTTTGATTTTCTTGGAACAAAAGCACATAAACCTAACTTTGTAATGGCTGATTTATGGAGAACTGATTATGTAACTGTTGTTAGCCTTCAAATATATGTCATGACCTCATTTTTTTCTTAGTAACTAAATTTATGTACTTGAAATCTCATGTGATTATGATTCTATTTGCAAGTCCACAAATTGTACAATGTCACTCTCAGATGGCTAAAAGTTACTTATCCTTGTTTTCTATAAGTTTTTAAAACCATGATTGACAAACCTCTATCTTTACTTTTTGTTTATTATTATTATGACATGCTCCATAAGTGAGATGACCTTTTTCCTTTATTTAGCATGCTCACTGTCTTCCCATTACTTATTTAAGCTCTTTCATAGATTAATATATACCTCTACAGATATATTTATTGAGCACACGGGCAAGTACTACTTTCAAAAAAGAATTGAAGAGACACGGGCAAGTACTACTTTCAGAAAAGAATTGAAGAGACAAGACAAACAAAAACCGAAGAAGAACACCATGGTAAACCAAAAGGGAATAAAGACAAGGAAAGCCTCTATGGGATATATAACTTTTAGTTTTTGTTGTCTTCACTGTTTTGTTGCTGCTTGCAAGACTTTATGGGTGTAGCTTCTGATATTACTAGGAGGAACAATCTCACAGGAAACCCCTTGTTCCTCTGGCTCTTCTGATCTTTTCAGCCCCTCTTCCACAATAGTTCCTGAGATTTGGGTGCCAAGAGTGTTTGTATATACATACACATGTGTGTGTGTGTGTGTGTGTGTGTGTGTGTGTGTGTGTGTGTGTATAGATAGATAGATATACACACATATATGGACATATATACATATACACACATTTTTATCCATATATCCATTGTAACTGGGATCCAAAAATTTGCATTTTGATTGGTTGTGAATTTTGTAGCCTCCATCTGTTGCAAAGAGATGTTTCCTTGATGAGGGAAGGGATGAAGAACACATTTATCTGTGCATATAAGGACAAATGTTTAGATTGTTATTAGGGTTTAGTAAACTGGTGATTCTCTGTTCTCCAGTATCTATGATTTCATTAGTAGTTGGCTAGGTCTACAGTATCAGGAATGATTTCATTCTGGTTGAGTGTGTCTTAAGATCAATTAGAAAGATTTTGGTTAGCACCAGTGTATGTATGCCACTACTGCATCCTTAGGGTTATTGTGTCATGCCGATACTTGATGTGGTTCATTGGTGTCATAACTGAGTAGGACTGTTGGTTGCTTTCCTCCTTTGGATGTTTCATGGTGCCTTCTGGTACTATGAAAGATAGTATTCATGGAAGAAGCTTTCAGGTCAATTCCAGCTCAGTGGTCTCTGAACCCTGCATCTGAAGTCCATAGTGCCTTCAACAGTAGAGATTACTTTTAATATAATTGATCAATACAGTTTCTTTCATTCCTGTTATCCCAGTCAGAGTAGCAATATGACATAACAGAGATTTATAAAGAATGAAATGGGTTGATTCTTGATTTCTAATTTTCAACAGTGACTTTAAAGCTCATTGCTGTGATAACAGTTTTAGGAACAAGAGATTGTTTTTATAAGGCACAGGGCAAAGCCAATGACACATATGGTAATAGGGCAGGTATAGAACTTGGGAGGTGAGAGGAATGGGGTTGTGGTTAAAGTGCTATAATGTACATATGTATCCTCTGTAGTCTGTCTCTCAGTTTGTCATGATGTGTGTGTGTGTGTGTGTGTGTGTGTGTGTGTGTGTGTGTGTGTGTGTGTTTAGCTAATGCTGTTTGTTAGTATTCTAAGTAAACAAAAATTGAAATTGTACAAAAAGTGACTACTGTATTCACCCATACAACATCATGTGTTATACACTATTTTATGTTTTCTCAGTATGTCTCAAAAGAGTGAAGGAAAATAGTTTAAGTAAAAAGGATTTTAAAGAAACTCTTTCTTCCTTCCTTCCTTCCTTCCTTCCTTTCTTTCTGACACCTAAGGCCATGATCTAATTCAATAATCACTATTTCATTTTTATATCTCAATGTTTCATCTTCCTGGAAGCAACATTTCTCCACAAATCTTTCATAGCAAAGGCAAATCATATCCTTGCAAATTGTTTTCAATTTCTAGGGATAATTACTATCTGCTCCTGCCACTCTGCCTTAGCTGAATGGAATAACCATAATAATTTTCTGGGATCACCTTAGCCATGAAGTCTTTCTACATAGTAATCAAATGAGTTTTCTCCAATGGAGTCTTACTTGGTATACAAACCACTGAAATGGAAGGCCCCATGCCTCACAGTAGAAGGACAATATAAAACAAATTCAGTAGTATTTCTGGAGAATCATTGCCTCACATTGTTTTGAGCACTTTTTTCTTTAACCTTACTTGTCTTTGGTTTGTATTATGGTTTCTGATTTTGTGTTTTTATGTTTCTCTGTATGTGTTTTGTGTGTGTGTGTGTGTGTGTGTGTGTGTGTGTGTGTGTGTGTGTGTGTATGCTTGCGTGCATCTGTGTTTGTGTATACATGCTTCTCATGCTTTTTCTTTGCTTTTTCTGCTGTTTTTATTTTTGATTCTGATATGCTTGTTTTTTCTCATTTGCCTATTTTCTAAAAGAAGAGAGAAAGAAGGCATGGAGTTGGATGAGTAAGAGCTTAGGACCATCTAAGAAAAAGAAGAGAGAAGGGGAATTGTGATCAGAATATATTGAATGAAAACATATTTTCAATAAAAAAGGAAAAAAAAATAAAATGCAGCTATAAAGGATAAGTCTCATTATTTTGCTTTAATTACATTTTAAATACTTTTATAATCTAGTTTATATTGTAGCTCAGAGACATTAATATGCCTGGCTGCCCCCACAATAGCATGCCTCAAAGAAGAAAGAAGCCTGTGCCTGTTCATTTATTTCTTTGCATTTTATCTGTCTAATGACACTTATGATCTAAGGTACATGAATAATGTTTCTTATGAAGAAATGTATGAATGAGCTAACTCAATGAAAATCATCTGAAAAAAATCAGAATTATTACCAGATTTTTAAAATATAATTAAATATGAGGTTTTGGAAGGTATAAGAGGATATTTTGCTTTCTTCTACTTTGAAAAGTATATAAAATGTTGGGAACTGAATGGACATTACATTGGCTAATAATATGAAAATAAAAAAATACACTCTAGGAAAAAAATGATGAATTTTTCACAAACATCATATGGCTTTAAACTTGACAGTAATAATAACTAATATCTAGAGCAATATGAATGTTAATCATTAAAATTATGTCATAATGAGAAAACATTTGTGAAAGAAGAGAAACATGTTTTTTAAATAAATAATAACACCCTTATATATTTCAATACAATATTACTGACATATTTCACTTATTCAGCTTGTTAAAACACCACAAGGCAGTTGTGATAATTATGCAAGCAATAATCATATTTTTCATTAGATGAAATAATTCACTAATTTTAATATTTAGTCGTGTTGGTCAAAATATACAAAATGTACAATATCAGTATAATAAAGTACAAATAATTTTAGTAGATGAATAATAGAACCATGTGGTGGTATTTTACTTGTACTGAAATGTGATTTTAATTGTTTGTTAATAAATAAAGTTGTCTGGGGGTCAGAGCTATTAGAGTCATAGCAAGTGCATGGCGTCGGTGGCGCACGCCTTTAATCCCAGCACTCGGGACAGGAGAAAAGCCAAATTAACTAAGGGACTATTCTATTACTAATCTCAACTCTTTGATTCTATTCTGATTCTTTAAAACTTTTCTTAAAGTATAAATTTTATATCAAAATTTACAAGATTAATATATAGATATATAGATATATATACATTTTAACCTTTGTTAAGATATGAATGGTCATATAGAGTATTAATTAATTCTAGAAAAAAGGCTTCAATTAGCTGCATATATATGTCTTTGTGTTCGAGTCTCTTATCAGTTTTCTGCAGGAAATCACGGCCAGGCCTAACATCAACTGAAGTCTCCGGGAAGAAGTTGGGGCCCCACAACAACAACAATTCCACGTGGACAATAATAACATCATTAAGCTGACAAACATCATCTACAGATCAGCTTTGAACTACAAGGTGCTCAGAGCAATTTTGAGATGACTAGCTGAGATGATCCAGTCTCAAAGACTACTTGAATAAAGACTTGAGATAAACCCTGAACTTTGGCATTATACACAGACTGGATAATGAAGGATATGGTTACCTTTCCTAGAATTTGACAATTAACCTAAAATTTTTCTTTCAGGATAAAGATAACTTCGCCCATACCCAGCAGGAAGCAATTTTAAGAATACGACGCCCACATTCCCAAAGAGGTGGTATGGGGCGGGTGGTTTTTTGGTCTTTTTAATGGGTTTTGGGTCTGGGATAATTTTCATTGTTTAGGGAAGTTGGTTACAAGTTGTTGTCAAGGGTTAGGAAAAAGGCTAAGCAAAAGAGATTAGATTTAAGGTTCTTGTTTAAAAAAAAAAGAGAAAGAAAGAAGAAGAAAAAGACAATTACTAGTTTTAAATACTTTACATTGGATTGGATTGTTTTATATTGTATACAAATTATATATATTGAAATTGATATTGTTAGAAAATGCTATATGTATATCTCTAATTGTACTTATACCATTCATTTAACAATGCAATTTTCTGATCCTTGAATGTTATTATTACCAACTATTAGGATATAAAGAAATGAAAGTTAGTAGTTAGACATTACAATAGAACTTGTAGTCATATTAGATATGTTTTAAAAATTGAGCAGATATATTTTAGACAGGTCATCTTCAAACCCTTCAGAGATCTACAGAATATGGCATTTAAAATGTTTTAATAACTTAGAAATTTTTTCTTTTTTGTTATGATTATGAGACATGTTGGCTCCTGGCAGTACCAATCTACTTCAGAGAAAATATGGGCATTGAAGAAACTGCATATGGAGTTAACTTTCATTGTGGCAAAAGTTAGCCACTGGACAACAAAGTATCCTTGAATCAACTGCTGACAAAATGGACAGACAGGACATGAAACAAAGGACTACTGATTCTTGCCAAAACAAGTGTGGTTATGGCTTTATCAAAAGGCATCTTCTGAGGCCAGGACAATATGGCACCATCCCTGAAGTGGCCTTCGCAATTCGGAAAAGGTACAGTGCCCTTTTCTTCGAAGGCAGCTGAACAGGCAGTGGGCCGATGGCTTCTGATGTGCAATGGAACAGCAGCTGAAACAGTTATTCTTGAAGAATAACTAAGCTCATGCCTCGCAATAGTAAACTGGCATTTGACAGAGGGATGTGGAGAAGAACGGGATGCTAAGATGAAGCCATATATACACAGCCAAGAAGAATGGACAGCTGAATTAAAAAATCAACAACAATTTCCAGAATTTAAAATCCTGAATCATGACATGACACTAGTGGAATTCAGGTGTTTCTGGTACATGGACTGCTCTCACCCAATGTGAGGTTGAACTGTTGACCTTGTGTACATCCTACTTCAAAAATGAGTCTGTCAGATATGCTAAGCCTATAGGCTGAAGATGATGCCCCAACACTGTGGAGAAACCTCAGGTGACTGTCCAGGCAGCTGGCTGTTTCTGTCAACTCACAAATTTTTTGGAAGTTGCTTTCATGCACTTTCTGTTTTTATTTTTGTTAGCTAATATTATTTCCTTCTTGGGTCTCTGAGGGAGTTGAAGATTAGGTAGCTATAGTTGAAGGTTAGTTAGTTATAGTTGAAGATTAATTAGGATAGAAAGTGAATTAGATACATTTTGGACTTAACAAAATAGGATAGATAATGAAATTATTTTCTCTGAATTTGTCAAATACAAATGGACTAGACATTGTTTAGACATTTATTACTTGTATATATTGTATATAGTCATTGTACTTTTGTATATAGTTTTTCTTTTGTTAGTTATAACCTTTTTCTTTTTTTTCCTTTTTATTAAAATAGAAAAGGGGAAATGTGGTGGTATTTTACTTGTACTGAAATGTGATTTTAATTGTATGTTAATAAATAAAGTTGTCTGGGGGTCAGAGCTATTAGAGTCATAGCAAGTGCATGGCGGCGGTGGCGCACGCCTTTAAGGACCTGGAGGGCGGTACATTCAGGCAGTGACGAGGCAGTCACATGTTTGGGTTTACAACCAATGACAAGGCAGAACAGGAAGACTTTAAAGACAGACACACAGGAAGTAGGTCCCCTTTGGGGAGAGCTCTCTTGGCTGGAGAGGATCCCTGAATCAGGAAGGGTGAGGCTCTTAGCTCTGACCTCTTAGCTGTCTTCTCTGAATTGGCTCTGTGTTTCTTATTTTATAAGACCGTTGGTTACATCTACAGAACCATGATCTTCAAAGTATATTAACAAATCACAGTTGGTATGTATTTCACAGACAGAGAGGGAAGTTATGACTTTTTAATGCATTGCAATGTGTAATGCTCAAATAAGCCCATCATCCCATCTATCACTTCAAACACCTGGCCTCATCTGTGATGCAAATGTTTTATTGTCATCCTTCCAAAGACATATTAAGGTATAGCACTTAGCTTTAGTTATTTCACTACATTATACGGCATATCTCAGATATCGCTTTATTCTTCCTGTCTGCACTAGGTTCTTCATCTCTCTATTTCTCCCTTCCCTGAGCCCTTGACAACTGCCTCTCAAATTTCTGGTTTTATAAGATAATAGTGTATGTATGAGTGAGAACATATGCTATTTGTCTTCTTATGTTTTGCTTAACTATTTTTTTTTAATTTCAGTGACAGCCAGAGAGAAAGGAGACTTGAAGTGTGTGTGTGTGTGTGTGTGTGTGTGTGTGTGTGTGTGTGTGTGTGTGTGTGTGTGTGTGTCCATCCCTTGGAGAGTTTTATTCTATGAATCAGTTCTGTTATTACAGGTTTTCCCATTCTACCAACAGCAGAACATGTTTAAAACATGGCCAGTGTATTCAAATACTAAGATAGTGGGCTCACTTGTTCTCCTTTTCTATAAAGAAATTGAACAATAACGTGACATCCTTGAGGTAATATTACTCTTACAAAGTTGTGAAGATTGGTCTAAGTTTGATGATAAAATGCCAGACCTATTCCATAAATTCATTAGTTAGTCTACTTTTTCTGGCAGTTCCCTCAAAATATTCAGTTTTGTTTAGATCTGAAGATCATAGTTTTCCAGAAATAAATAATTAAGCAGACTTCATTAAGTAATATATGTACTTCATACCAACTAAAGTAATAATTTTTTTTTTGTTTTTTTGAGACAAGGTTTCTCTGTGTAGCTTTGGTACCTGTCCTGGATCTCACTCTGTAGACCTATCTGGCCTCAAACTCTCAGAGATCTGCCTGCCTCTGCCTCCTGAGTGCTGGGATTAAAGGCGTGTGCTACCACTGCCCGGCTTAAAGTAATATTTAGTGTTATAATTAACCCTTTCAATCAAATAGGTATATTTATCTTCCTTTGTCCATCCTACCTAAATCTGTATCTAGTTGTAGTCCACAGAAGCTTCTGGTGAAAAATGAAACAAAACAAACAAACAAAAAACTAACAGAGAATACGATTTTACTGTACAAAAAAGTACTTTCCCTGTCAGAGTATGTCTCAGGATACAGAAAACTTAGGTTTTTGTTAATTTCCTCTAACACTATCATATTCATTTGCCTAAAATATTGGCCAACACATCATATAACCACAAGTAAAACAGTTACAAAAATACTGATTTAAATAATAAAAATTCAAAGGGGACATTATATATTTCTTAACTTTTCAAACAGAAATATAACTCTTGATTGAAATTAAAAAGTCTTGAATATTTACTTACTGTACTCAATCTTGTTTGCCTGAGTTGAAATTGCCTGTGTGAATCACACATTCTAAACAATTCCAGTCTTGTTAAACTCTGTCAGGATGATTTAGTTTCTAATAAGAAGGAATTGAGGGCTTCACTTGAATGACGAAATACAAAAGTATGTGAATATTCCTGGTCACAAATGAGAAGCAGTATGTTGGGAATATTGTTAATAATGTAGATAAAATATGTGGAAATGTTGATGACTTTTCTCCCCCCACAGCTCATATAGCACCTTCCAGCTCCATGAATGTTAGCCAGTTTGGAGGAAGATTCCAGATCAGTGTCAGCTTAATTACTCCTCTTCTTTTGATCAAAATGTGTGGTATCTTCAGCAATAGTTGCTCTTACCATCATGTTCTTGTGAACAACCAAGAAAAATGGCATGAGCCTGTATTTTGAGTGGTCTCTGGAATGCATTTCACAAACAAATCAAAGAGAGGTATCCCACATGCGGCACTGAGATACTTGTTTGTTAAACAACAGCTTCCAGAAGAAGCAGAATTCCTCTGTGTACAGTAAGTCCACTCCCACTTTGTTTTAAGTTATATTTTTAGTAAGATTCGGGAACAGTAAGTTTCTGTATGGCTTTTTCAACACACTTAGTGTTAGTTCCCACCATCACCTCCTGTCCCCACCTGTCAATCTCCCTCCCCTCAGAAACATCATTCTATTATTCTTTTCTCTCCCTTCATACAAAACCTGTTTTAAGTCTTTTTCTTCTCTTAAGATCTTCCTCCTACCTCCAATGACCCCTTTCTAGTTTTCTGGGTTCTAAAATTACTCTAAGTTAAAGACACAAATCCAAAGATTTGACGCTAATATTGACTTGTGAGAGATAACATGTGGCATTTATATTTCTGATTCTACATTATCCTTCAGTATAATTTTTCCATTTTCATTCATTTACCAGAATATTTCATATTTTCATTTTTTATGTGTAGCTGAAAATTTTCATTTTGCATTTATGCCAGTTTTCCCTTAAGCATTCATCTGTTGATGACCATCTAGGCTGAATGGAGCAGCCAAGACCATGAATGAGCAACGTCTCTGGAGGGTGGACATAACTGGTCCAGAGGGCAGACACCCTCCAGATGGCGGTATAACTGGTTCATAGGTAGCTCTACTTCAAGCTTCATGAGAAACTTCTACAATGATTTTCACAATTGCTATATCAGTTTGCATTGCCACACATGGTGAATAATATGTCCCATTTTCCCACATCCTCTCCAGGCTTTCTTGTCGTTTATTTTCTTTATTTTAGTTATTCTGACTAGGTAAATGAAATAGTAAGTAGATTCACTGATGACTAATAATGGAGAACATTAAATAAACATTTCTCTATCATTTGCGTTTTACCTCTTGAGAACTATTTGCCAAGCTCCATAGCCAAATTTTAAATTACTGTTGCTAAAATAATATAGTTTTAATTGTAAAAATGATATATGAATATCAATGAAAACAGAAAGTAAATGTAATGAAAAACTCAAACACTAAATCATTCTCTAAAATTTATATAAAACACACCTTTTATAATATAACATAACACTTTATATTCTATAGACTAAGTAATGAATTATTGAAGGAATTACAGTTAGCAAGTGATGTGGTTTTTACTCATAAGAGTCTGAGTTTGTGCTCTGAATCAACAACATATATATCTTATCATTAACAGATAACATGATAATCCAAAATACCAGGAAAAGATCAAATTGGTATGTTGTACAAAGGGAATTATAAGAATAGTAGAGTTTTAGTACTCTGAGGGCATATGACTGAAAGGGTGTTCCAGAGAAATGTTTAAATACAATTCTGGTATGCCCTAATGAAAATAAAATAGTGTAATCACAGTAAAGAGATCAAAATAGTCTGATAATAGGATGAAGAGAAAAGTAGCAAAGGCAAGTTGAAAGTCATTTTGATACATGAAATAAAATAGATTGGTTTAATGATAGTGAAGAAAATAAAAGAGTAAAAATTTTTAAATTAATTAAATTACATTTTGCATATCATCTATTGATATACAATATGATTAACTATTTTAAACTAAGAATGTGATTACTTTCCTGATAATTCATAGGGAAGGGAGAGGAAATGGATATGGACTGGAGAGATACATATCTCTATATCACCTTCTTTATGCAGTAAGATGAAAACCTTAGCTTTACAAATTGTGTGAAATAATGGACGCTTTTCTGTCTCATTTTGAATACCAAGAGGAAGTGCTGTGCAAATGGTTGTGATATGCAAAATATTATAGCTAACATTAAGAAACAACTGAGGTGATTACTCAACAAGATGGCATAGTATGCCCTCCCTAAGCTTTTCCAGTGTTTTTGTAAGCCATACAGTTGGGTCAGCAACTGGAAAACCAGTTTGACGACCATACAATGGAGAAATATAGGCTTTAACAGGAAAACTATGAAAAGCAAAAAAGATACTTCACGGGTTTGGTCAGAGTAGCCAAATAAACGAGGACTCATTTCAAGTACTAACCAAGCTGAGAGAATTTGGACTATCAATTTTAATAAGTGTCAATTACAATCAGTAGATTGTAGCAAAACATTTAATGGATGGATCCTGTCTTCAGTTACCTAAGAAGCAGCACAGTTGAAAGTATCCATTTTCTCTCATCTACTGTATATCACGAGAGCCACTTGTCTATTTGTTATTTTAGAGAGAAGCAGAAAAAACCTCAAACAAAAAGCAATCTTCAAATGGGACTGGGTTAAGAATAAGGAGACTGTGGAAATGCTAGGACTGGGATAATTTTAGAACAGATAAAGTCAAAATTAGCTTGTGTGGTGGTATTGTGTTCCCCAAAATATTGTATACCCTAACAAACTTATCTGGGGTCAGAGAAGCAGAACAAGCCACAGCCACCTCACCTCGACAGTTCCTCAGCTGATCCTGTTTCCTCAGACTGGAAGCCTCTGGTCCTCATGCAAATTGATCTCAGCTGAACTGCTGCTCAAGAGCCTAAAAGCTTAACCAGCCTAGTTTCTGGTTTTCATGCCTTATATACCTTTCTGCTTTCTGCCATCACTTCCTGGGATTAAAGGTGTGAGTCACCATGCCTGGCTGTTTCCAGTGTGGCTTTGAACTCACAGAGATCCAGATGGATCTCTGCCTCCCAAGTGATAGGATTAAAGGCATGTGTGCCACCATTTTCTGTCCTCTATATCTAGTGGCTGTGCTGTTCTCTAACCCCAGATAAATTTATTAGGTTGCACAATATTTTGGGTAACATAATATCACCACAAGATTGCCTCATGAGAGTGTGAGGAGAAAGAATGTTTTCTGATAACAAAGAAGGCTACTTTACTTTCCTCATTTGAGTAAACTGGTAATAATTTGGATTCCATTATCAAATTGTAACTTTCAATTTTGGTTTTGAAGTAGAGCATGCTACTTTAAACCAAATTATAGAATTCTATATTTCCAGTTTTTTCCTTAATGAGTCACAGATTGTGTGTATATGGAGAAAGATGTGTTCTTGAACAAAGTACATTTTTGCGTAATTTAAAGCACAATGCAAAATTTATTTATTGTCACTATTGGAAATTTTAGATGAGTACAATGCATTTTAACAGGAGTTGTCAGTGAGAAGGAAAAAAATCTATAATAATGAATAACCTCCTAAGTTGGTAAGGCAAAGCACAAGTCACCAACAGGGCAATATTGTGGATAATGTAAAGGGTAGGTTTCCCTAAGGATATCAGTAGAAAGGGGGAAACTGTCAGGCAAACTTTTCAATAACAACAAAAAGCAAAGCTCCCATTTTTTTCAGTATTCTAGGGACTACAGAATGTACACAATGTTGCGGAATTATCAGAATTGGAACATATGGGGAATCTGTGTCATTCTAGGTCTGACACACAGTAACCCAGAGCTAGAATTTTGAGTAGAGGAGCATGCATAGAAATTCTTCAAGATAGAAATTAAATACATGCAGATAATATATTTCTAGCCATTTCTAACTCTGATGCTAACTTAAACGAAACAAGCTGTATTATACAGATCACATTTTGTCAAAAACGAAGTGTATTGCTAGGATAGAAACCTGCCACTTTCAGTGGGAACAGCAGAGCAAAAGTAACTGAGATGACAACATTCAAGAGCATAATTTACTTATCTTTTAAGGACTATTTTGTACATTTTTAAAAGTTCTTACAAATGGAAAAAAATACATAGAACTCTTTTCATCAGGGAAGAAATTCTGAGTGTTTCTATACTTGAAAGACAGGAACAAATATATTCAATCAGAAATATACTTTAGCAGATGGGAAAAAATCAAAGATAATCAGTTATTTTTTCCCCAATTAATGGGATTCTGTTAAAGGAGCTCTCCTTCCCACACATAAGAGAGATGTCAGTCTTGACCATTTACCTATACCTTTCTCAGTTTTGGTGGAAACTGTCTAGAATATTGCTATGCTAATGTGACAGTTTTAGAGAGACTTGTGAACGTTTTAGAAAAGTCCTTTCTTATCCATCCTTGTGGCCTATGAAGAACGTCTACTCTGTCTGATCAAATGTGTTTTTCTGATATATCTTCCCCTCTCTGAGACAAATGGAGCCATGTGCTTTTCCTTACAAACTAACTATAATCACTAAAAATGCAGGAGTGAAAACATTAGTAAGTCTTTTCCAATATTCACTCACCATTAATCTATTCAAATACATGTTGATATTATTTTTATTTGCTTAAGCATTAAAATACATTTATATAATTGTATTGTTTATGATCATGTTTAATACATGTAAGCAATCTTCAGATGTAGGTCAGTCCTCAGATAATTAAAGATCTGGGCTTTTGTGAAATATGATTAGCTATGTAAGAAAAAACACAAATACATTATTGAACATTAAAATATTCTTAATGCTACATATCAATATTTTAACACTTTTTAAAATGTCATTTTATGGCACTTTTGTAATCTCTATAAAATATGAGGCTTTTTAATCAGAATATCCAAAGTGTGAAGAAAAATTACAATTAGTTCTGAAGTGTTCATATATATTCTCTGACATTTTCCTACCAATTACATTCTCTTTCACATTAAATATACCAGGAGAGTCATATTTATGTGTCCACTTGATATTTTGGTAGATGGTGTATCATCACAGTTGGGAAATGGGCAACGTGAGAAAAATGACATGAGAATCAGGATTTTGAAGAATTATTATAGAAAATAACTTTTGAAGTACCCCAAGGCCATGAGAGACAGCTGAGGTCCATCTGTGTCAGGTCCCTGTTCGATTTCATAACCTCTGTTCCATTGGTAGTGCAGCCAAATTCTCAAGTACCAGGAGAGGAGTAGTGGAGGTGTTAATTAGGATGAGGCTATCCACTGCTTCAAAGTAAACTATGAACAATCTAAACTTTGTAAAGACAAATTACAGCTTGAGAATCACAACAAAAGCTACTCATTATAGTCTACTTATTCTGGAATCAATATATAATTTTTAATTCTATGACATTAAAAATCACAGCAGGACGTAAAAATGAAAATTTTTTTATAGAACTTAAAGGTCTTCAATAAATAAGGTCATATGAAGAACAGAAATGTATTTTTATTATTAAACAGTTAAAACCTTTTACTTGAAATAAAAGAAAAATGCATAATTTTCAAGAGGCTTCTATATGAAGCAAAATTTTAGGCACATTTCATATCCCATGCACACTGAAATTATTAACTAATTTCTGAATTGTAAGAGAAATGGACTGATATAGTACCAGATGGTCGTGGGTTCATTTATTCTTGAGTAAAACAAGAGCTATTTTCCTGAATATAATTATATTCTAACGTGTAAATCTCCAAACCTCATGTGTTAACTCAGTAACAGCACCTGCAATGGATGGAGATGTTGTTACTGGTAACATTCAGGAAAAGAAAAACAATTATATATGAGCCTTCCAATATGTACACAAAAGTAGTATGAGAATTCACTTTTGTAAAATATGCTTGGTAGTACTGAGTGAAAGAAGATCATGCTCAGTTTCTGTGAAAAACAATATAAAACTGTGGAACGATGTATGCGAATTCCATGGGAAGTAATCTGAAGAAATTGGGACATGGTAGGTGAGTGTTTTTTGCATGCAATTTAGTGACCTAGATAACAATATTCTGCTGTAGAAAATAGCACAATATATTAATAACCACACTTGGAAATCATGTACAAAAGTCACATACACATTTCCTCTACCAAATTAAATGACTGTCGTAGACATGTGCTACTGTAATTTGTGAGTGTGTGTGAGTGTGTGTGTGTGTGTGTGTGTGTGTGTGTGTGTGTGTGTGTGTGTGTGTGATTATATTCTTTGGAGGAATATTATTCATTTTAAAACAACCCAACCACTGATTAAGTTCCCAAATAGTTACCACCACCACAACCTACTCTTTAAGGCAACAGAAACCCAAACTAACTTTATTTTTTCAAAATGTACGTTATATCATGTAGGTAGTAGATAGTATTAGAAGTATCATTTCACTATGGACTCCAATTGCCTCATTTCACTACAATGCATGATTTCAAATAAATTTGAAACACATTTCACAAATTAGAATACACTTTCCTTGCAATGTGGGCATCATTAAAGCAATTTCCCCTGGCCTGCTAAACTAAGAAAGCTGGGCAGTTGAATCTTAATCACTCTGCTAATTTTATAAAAGACTAAGTGTATTTGCTAGGAGGGAAGAGAGATTAGATAGGAAACACTTTTATTGTACAGGAGAGATCTAGCTCATTTTTTCCTCAGTTCTGACTTTTGTAGACCTAAAGGATTAGAAAAGATATGTAAGCACCATGTTCTTCATGCATCCACAATGTAACCAGAGTTGCTATTCTAAACATCTTACTCAGCATGTCAGCCATATTGATTAAAATTCTCTCTGGTTTTTCTTTGCCTATGGAATATTGTACATCTTCTATGAAAAAGTTATATATATATTGATTTCAATCTACTTCTTTTCCACTGTCAATATCATCCTTTTATCCTTTTCAATCACATCTCCTGAATTTCCCAAATACCTAAACTTTTGCACTTTAAGATCAAAGCAGAAGAACAAGGCCCATCTATTCAACTAAGCAGGGATCACATGAGCTTACAGAGACTGAAGGGCAAGCATGGGGCCTGCATGTATCTTCATCTGGTCCCCTGCATATATGTTATAGCTGTTAGCTTGGTGTTTCTGTGGGACTCCTAACAGTGGGAGCAGGTGAATCTCTGACTATTGTGTGTGCTCTTGGGAATCTTTTCCTCCTATTGGGTTACTACGTCCAGCCTTACTTTGAGGACTTTTGCCTTGTCTTATTGTATCTTGCCTTACACTGCCTTGATGGCCAGGAACTGGAGACTGGATAGTCCAGAGACCTTGAATAAAACTAAACATGACAGGCAAAAGTAAATTAACTAATTAATTAACAAATCAATGAAATTATTCTGATTGATATTTTGCTATAGTCAGATTGGCTTTCTGCAGCAGCAGATGGGAATAGATGCAGAGAAACACAGTCAGACATTATGCAGGGAGAGAGGGTCTAAATTGGAGATCTCCATCTGGTCCCTACCCTAGGAGCTTAGGTAACCCCACAGAAGAGGGGAAGGAAAGATTGTAGAAGTCTAAGGGTATGGAGGACACCAGATGAACATGGCCCACTGAAACAATTAAGCAAGGCTCATAGGGGCTCACAGAGACTGAAACGACAATTATGGAGCCTGCATGGGTCTGCACTAGGTTCTCTGCATACATGCTGTGGTTGTTTAGCTTGGTTTTTTTTTTAATGGGACTATTAACAGCAGAAATGGGTGTGCCTCCGACCTTTTGACTGCTCTTGGGACTTTTCCCCTCCTATTGGGTGCCCTTTTCCAGCCTTGATATTAAGGTTTTTGCCTCGTCTTATTGTATCTTGTTTTGTCATGTTTGGCTGTCATCTCTAAGGGGCTTGCTCTTTCTTAGAGGAAATGGAGGCGGAGTGGATTTGAAGGAGATTTGAAGGTGGGGCATAGCTGGGAAGAGGGAAGGGAGGGGAACTGTGGACTGAACATATTGTATGAAAGAAGAATCTATTTTCAGTTAGAAATGAAAAAGATCATGACAATGCAATTATTTGAGAGAGATAGAAAGATACAGACATACAGAGAAATAGAGGGGGTATGTACATGTTCGTGTAGGTATGTGCATGTGTTTGGGGGGCACTTATGGAAATGAAAGTTTAATATCAGGTGCCTTTCTGAGTTGTCCTCCACTTATGTCTGGGACCCTGTCAGTTTCTGAATCCAAAACTCCAAAGTGTGGCTTAGCTGTCTAGTCATTGAGCTCTAGGGATCTAACTATTTACTACTATGTCAGGTTTTTTTTAATATGGTTAATGGGAATTATAACCCTAGTGCCTATACTTGTGCCACAAGCACTGCACCTACTGCACCAGCTCTTAAGTCCTCAATTCACTTTTGTTATGTTCTATATTGTTTGTTCTCTATGCCAGACATGGCCTTCCTGGATCTCACCACACCAGGAAAATTGCTCATTGGCATTGAAAGCCACCTTCAAATAACTTCATCATCCAGACATCTTTGAAGCTTTCTCCTTCACCTCCAGGGAGTCTTTGTCTCTGTGTTATATAACACATTGCATGTATCTCTTCAATAGTGCCTATCAAACTGTATCCTTTTGTATGCTTAAATGGCTGTCTCCTTCTTTTAGGTAAAGAAACCATTTCTCACTAATTCTGCATACTGAAAGCCCAGTAGAGTCCCTGGTACAGTAAAGATCTATTGGGTAAAAGCCACTTAGTGAATAGCAGATAAAAGAAAACCTCACAGAAAGGTTTATCTCATTTCAAGGACAAAATGTTGAGTGTATACAGATTAATTTAAGTTCTTAAAATGCCATTTAACAATTGAAAATGCAGGATATGAAGACAAAGTATTAATTATGTCCATGGTTAATTTACCCACTTTTATAAAACTAGTTTATTTGAGACAGTGTTTTTACTAGCTAGTTTTATATAAACTTGACAGAAGCTACAATAATCAGAGGGGAGGCAACCTCAATTCAGAAAATGCCTCTAGAAGATTTGACTATACAAAAGCCTGTGGGGCATTTTGTTAGTGATTAATGAGGTGAACCCAGTCCATTGTGAGTGGAGTCATCCATTGTCTGGGGGTCCTAGTTTCTATACAAAAGCAGGTTGAGCAAGCCATAGAGCAAGTCAGTAAGCAGCACCCCTCCATAGCCTCTGCATCAGCTCCTGACTCCAGATTCCATCCCTGTTTGAGTTCCTGTCCTGAATTCTGTAGGTGGTGAACTGTGATGTAGAAATATAAGCCAAATAAATCCTTTCCTCCTCAACATATTTTGGTCATGGTGTTTTTATCATATCAATACAAATCCTAATACAATGCACATAATAAAAGACATTATTCTTGAAGAGTTGAGACTAATGGAAGTACAAGAACTTCAACAAATTGAGACCAGTGAATCTAAGAACTGTTAGAAAATCCTTATTTCTTTCCACAGCATTCATAGTATCTACCAGTAGTGTATGAATGCTAGTCAATATGAGTAAAACTTTTAGTTGGGTACTGGTACAATTTCTTCATGGTAGATGATATATGTAAATGGTGTCTTCAGCAATAGGCCTTTACTTTCTGTAGATAGTAACTGCTTTTTCAATTTCCTGTGATGTTTCGGGGGTTCGGGTCTCTGGGACCCCTTTGGCCAAAAACTCAAATTGTAAACAATTCCTGGTACTGTGGCACCTTCCCTCCCCCATTATAAGTTAACTCCATTTAAATTCCTTTTATATAATTATATATTTTAGGAAGCTCATACCACAGTAGGTTTCAATGTGGCTTTTTAAAAGTCCTTAAGTGTTAGTTTTTCCTCCCCATATTCCATTCTCTACTCCAACCTCCCATAGTCTCCATCATTTAATCCTCTTATTCTTGTTTCCTTCTTATCCTTTTTTTAAACTCTAGTCTTTTTTCATACTTGGAAAATTGCCTTCCTCGGTCCATTATAAAATATCTAACATCTATGGATATTCTGAATGAAACAAACATAGTTAAAGCTTAAAGAATGGCCCATAGAAACTTTCAGTTCTGATAAGCTTGATGATTAGAAAGGGAAGAGAAGGAAGAATACGATTTTCCACATGAAATAGATCAAATACTTTCAATACTTTAAAAATCCTGAAGCTGGTTATTAAGTTATTAAGCAGTAAAATGAATATATTTTAAAAATTAAACTCAAGTGAAGAGACTAAATGAAAGAAAATATTAAAAAAGAAAATTTAATGAGATAAGACAAATATTTTAAAATCCAAATATACATATAATAGATAAAAATATACAATAGGGTCAAAAGAAAATTACATAATGCAAAAATAAAATCAACATGATATTTTTATTTTCAATTGCATTTCTTTATGATTTCTTCATATTAACCACCTCTGTGTCTTGGGAAATATTACTTCAAATTTTTCTCTACACACTTTGATTTCAATTGCCATTTGAACATCCATGTTTTAGCTTACTTATAACAGACTTCCTGCATAAGCCATTCACCTGATTTCACACTTTATTATTTATATAATTTCATGTCTTACTCTTTAACTGCCAGTGGCACAAACAAGGCATTCTCAGGAAAACAAGATGCAAGCATATCTATTCTATGTCACTTCACATGTTGACTCAAGGGTTATTAAATTTTATAGACAGAAACACATACTTATGTTTTATGTTGCATTTTTCCTAGTATAATAAGAATATTTAAATCACATATAGTCAATAGGATAGTTCGTGGTATTTTTCATACCCTTAAAATTTGTTTCCATATGACTCATTGCCTTTAACTTACATCAGTAGAGTGTCACTGTATTTTTAATATTTTTTAAATTAAAATACCATAGTGAATAACAGGGGAATCATATTTAAAAACAAACACAACTAGGGATATGGATTGACAATAATATTCTAATATGCCTTGCATTTATACTTATGTATATTAAGCATTTGAACTTCAAAGTGGCTCAGTTTTTAAAACTGAAAGAGTTTAAGTGATTGTTTGCAAATGTATAATATTAACTTTGTATACAGTTTAATGAGAATAAGTCTATGTTATTTCCTAGTACACAATTTACCTTTGCTTTTAGAATAAAACTAATAAGCATCTATACAATGTCACCCCTCAAAAAAAAAGGTTTATATGCTCTTGATTCAATTTCATGTTTTGGCTATATATACTGACAATGAGAGGAACAAAGAATTCTTAAAACATAGGCATGTGTTTCTGCCTATTTTATATATATATATATATATATATATATATATATATATATATATATTATATATATATATATTTGAACTTGAATGTGAGTGATATGACACTGCATTTGTTAAATTTAAAAGTGTACAAATGTTATGATATCCAAATTAATTAGTAAAGCACTTCATAAACTGGTTTAATGTTTTAACGCTTTCAAATGACATTCAGAATCATTATTGTTCCATGATTTAGTTAGAATTAAGCGAACACTTCATTATTGTATTTGTTAAATATTATATTATAAAAATATGGCATTGGAGAACAGAATAGAATTTTCGTTTAAGTCTTTGGAGACTACAATAAGACAGTATTTATTTATAGGCATTGCAGAAGTAAAATAATGGATATGTATACTAAATACACACATATATCAATTCTAAAAATCTGGAGTTTATTGCATAACTTGTGGATAAGACAGTTCTTCCACTTCATCTTTGTTAAAAAACAAAAACAAAAACAAAAATCTGTTAGAATCCTGACAGTGGTGGCACATGTTTTGAATCCCAGCACTCAGGAGGCAAAGGCAGGGTGACATCTATGAGGTTGAGGCCAGCTTGGTCTACAAAGCAAGTTCCAGGATAGCCAGGGCTACACAAAGAAACCTTATTTCAAAAAACCAAAATAACTAACTAGCGGTTATAAGAACATAACCTTTATATAAACTACTATCAAATCATTTAACACACACACACACACACACACACACACACACACACACACACACACACGTGTGTGTGTGTGTGTGTGTGTGTGTGTGTGTGTGTGTGTGTATGCATGTGTGTATGTATTGACTACATTTCTAACATTTCTATAGAACTCTAGATTTTGAAAGTTTTCTATTTAACCCTTAAGGGAAATCTGGGAAATGATCAGAAGTGTACACAGATTTGGTCAGAGACAAGAATTAATGTGTTTGAGGAGGAAGAGATCCATAAACTCTTGTTTCAGACATGAGCATTATGTTTGGTCTTACACTAGAGCAGATGGGAATAAAAATAAAGGACTTGTGAGGATGAATAAATTCACTATTTCACACAGTTACTTATTATTTATTGACTATGGTCTAAATATTTATGGCCCCTATCAATTAATATCTAAAAATCTTAATTCAGGAATTAATGAGATGTATCCTTTTAAGGAGGGCAGGTTATGAATAAAAAGATTTTACAAATAATAATGTCCTTATGAATTCTGATGTTTATAGGTTACCTAACTTATTGCATTTTAATATCAAATTATGGGAAGAGAGAAATATCAAAGAAAGCAGCAGCATGTTAAAAACCAGAGAAAGACAATGACTACAATCTATAAGTACATTACTTTCCATGCTTCTTTGGTTTTCTTTGCTGTTACTAATCAAGTATCAGGATGCAAGCCTGGAAAAAATAGGTAAATTTACTTGACTGGATGAATAAGTGCATGAAATATGTTGACAAAAGGTGAATCATTTCAGATTTGTTTTGAAGTCATTGTTTAAAAGGAAGAAGATAATGGAGAAGAAATAATTTGTAAAAGTATCAAAGGGTTTGTTATATGAACATTAGTAGATCAGAAAGTAACAATATGACAGACATATGAAAGAAGATAGGCAATCCAATCAGGGCCATTGTGTGCTGGTACGGTAAGAACAGGAGGCACAGTAATCAAGCCCCAAATCCATAAGTCATCTGAGAGTAAGGAAGAAAATAGGAGTGTTTGGTACTACATAGCTGCAAAATGCAACACTGCTCTCAAAAGCTGAATATGTTGAAGTATTTTCCTTCTATAAAAATCGCTTTATTTAGAATTATTATTATTCATGCTGAACAAGTAAGTGAACTTGGGGAATAATTGTAGTTTCTATTAGTGAACAAAAGCTCATGAAGAATTTTGTAAATTTAGGTTTGAAAAACCACTCTTATTTTCCCTTATTACACATTCAGTTAAAACTTAATTTGCCTAAACTTCTATAGTTTATTTCTAAGTTTGAAGAAGTATGTTGCACTTCTCTGGTTTCTCAAAAGTCTTTAATTGCTTTGAATATATTTACAGTGTCAAGTTGAAAATACATTTCCACCAATTCTGGAAATTTAGCACTATATCTAGTACCAACATTAAAAATGGTAGATGTTTCTATATGATAAATAGATACCATAGAGATTAATCAAGATATTTTAAGACAGAATTATATTATTTTCATCTGAAATTGACTAATTAGCCTGAGCAAAATTTATATGCTAGAATCGCTAAATTAGGTTCACAAGAAAAAAAAATCTCTTAGAAAGATAAAAGAAAATTATATTCATACATTTATTTTAAAAGAAATGTTTATAAAATATTTTTAAAGCCCATTATATTAATCTGTAGCTATAAAATATAAATCTTATATTTTGTATTTATATTAGGTAAAACAAGTTAGTTTAAAGAAATAATTACATAGCATTGGTCTATTTCCAACAAAATTAAATATCTAAAGATGAAAGTATTTTGCCTAAAACACACTGGTAATAAATTTGTATGCTTCATGTCACCTATGTGATTGGACTTTGTATTGAAATCAAATTTGTTCTTAAGTGATTAGCAATAATACACATTCTGGTTTCAAAACTACATTGATTTTTATCAACCATTTAAAGAGTAGATGCTTATGAATTTATTCAGTTCTAACTCTAAAATACAGCCCTTCAATTTAAATTAATTTTACAAAATTTGTAATATATCCTACATAATAGGCCTATGGTTTGGTTTTAAAGGGTAGCAAGATGATTAATTCACAGTATATCTAATGCAGTCATATCATTTCAAGACAAGAAAAAAATGGAGGAATATGTAGAGAGGTACAAATAATTCTCGATGTACAGAGTTGAAGTATCTAAGCCCAGCATGAGTTATGAATACTAAAAAGAGAGAAAGACAAAAGGAGCAATTTCTAACATGTGGATTTGCTAAATAACTGATAAAATGAGAGATATCTATATAAAAAGATTAACTGATTACAGACGTACCATATTTAGAATGATTTCATTCACAACTTTTTGACTTTGAGGTCATATGAATCTGATGTGCTTTCATTAGTAACATTACTTAAAAATTATTTGAATTTGAATATTCTCTTAGCCTCGCAACTCGCAGTCTCATTCTTGTTTCCAAAAATGGTAACATTGGTATGTTGCATTATGATATTCAAGATCTAAACTATGAATTATAACTATTATCCTCAACTTGGATTCTACAATTTTAGATAGTTTAAATCATTCTGAAATACTTCCTTGTTGTTTGTGTGTAGTTTTGATATTTTAACATAGTTAATTTTTTATTATTTCACACATTAGTACTTCCTCTACATTATTACCACCCATCACTCTTCCCCTCCATTTCTTCCTTCTCCATCCCAAACTCACAATCTCTTATTTTATTATTGCTGTTATATGTACATGTGCACGCGTGCGCGCGCGCACACACACACACACACACACACACACACACACACACACACACACATTGTGAATTTGAGAGGGGAAAGGAATATTGTCAGGGACACACACACAATGTGTGTAAACATTATATATAAACTTATGATTCCATGTAGCTTTGTTAACACTAGTGATCAGACAACCTATGTGGGAGTTTGTCCCTGGAGGGAATTGATTCTCTCTCTCTCTCTCTCTCTCTCTCTCTCTCTCTCTCTCTCTCTCTCTCTCTCTCTCTCTCTCTCTCTCTCTCTCTCTCTCTGCCAGTGACTGGTGACCTCCTGTGGCTCTTCCTTTAGGGCTAGTACCATGAGTAATTTCACACTGGCATGTCAAATGGTATTGGCATTATTTTAGTTTTATTCTTGCAGTCATATTATTGAGCATTCTTGGGTGTACTTTTCTTGTCATGGTATTTACACACAAACTTGGGGGAGTGGGGGATCCCAGCTGGATCAACAACAGAGAGGGAGAACAAGGAATAGGAGACCATGGTAAATGAAGACCACATGAGAATAGGAAGAAGCAAAGTTCTAGAGAGGCCCACAGAAATCCACAAAGATACCCCCACAACAGACTGCTGGCAATGGTCGAGAGACAGCCCGAACTGACCTACTCTGGTGATGGGATGGCCAAACACCCTAATTGTCGTGCTAGAAACCTCATCCAACTACTGAGGGATCTGGATGCAGAGATCCATGGCCAGGCCCCAGGTGGAGCTTCGGGAGTCCAATTAGCGAGAATGAGGAGGGTTTATATGAGCGAGAATTGTTGAGACCAAGGTTGGATTAAGCACAGGTACAAATAGCCAAACGAAATGGAAACACATGAACTATGAACCAATGGCTGAGGGGTCCCCAACGGGATCAGGCCCTCTGAATGGATGAGACAGTTGATAGGCTTGATCTGTTGGAGAGGCATCCAGGCAGTGGGACCGGGTCCTGTGCTCATTGCATGAGTTGGCTGTTTGAAACCTGGGGCCTATGCAGGATCGCTTGGTTCTGCCTGGGAGGAAGGGACTGGACCTACCTGGACTGAGTCTACCAGGTTGATCTCAGTCTGCGGGGAAGGCTTTGCCCGGGAGGAGGTGGGAATGGGGGGTGGGCTGGGGGGAAGGTGAGGGGGACGGGAGGGGGGGAGAACAAGGGAATCCGTGGCTGATATGTAGAACTGAATTGTATTGCAAAATAAAAAAAAAAGTACTATGGAATTTTGGCTCTTATAATCTTTCCATTTTCCCTTCTACAGTTTTCTCAGAGCCTTAGTTTTAAAGGTTATATTGCAAATGTATCAGTTGGGGTTAGTCATCTCATAGTAACTTATTCTATGCATTTTGGCCAGTTGAGGATCTCTGTAACAGTCTCCATCAGTAGCAAAGTGAAGCTTCTTTGATGAGGGGTGAGAGCTACACTTATTTGTGAGTATAAGGATAGGTATTTAGAAAAACATAAATAACAATGGCTTAGGAAAATGGTAGTAGTAGGTTTTCTCCCTTGTGTTTATGTTATCACCAATCATGGATAGTTGGCTAGGTTTACAATACTAGGCATGAGTTTCCCCCTGATGAGTAGGCCTTGAATCCAATTAGACAGCTGTTAATTATCCCCAAGACAAAAGTGTCACTATTTGTCTACTGTGGACATATTCCTAGTTCAGTCATTTTTGTGATTTATAGGCTTACAGTCAGATAGGTCTACTGATTGCTTTTCTCATTTGGCATTTCTGATACTATGAGAGCTAGTATTTAGGGAAGAGGCTTTCAGATCAGTTCAACCTCACCTCCTTAAGGTACTATATTCCATGGGGTTTTTGGCAATAGAGTCTTACCTTCAAAATCTGGAAGGCAAGTAAAGGCAACAACATTTTAGTCTAAATTATTTGGGGGAGACTCTTGGCCTCAGCTGACCACAATTCAAAGAAGGGTTTCTCTTGTGTGATGCTATATTTTTATGCTATGGGTATTAGTTTATGAGCATCAAAGAATACTCAGTGAGGCTTAATGTTTTCCTGATCACTTTGCTTTTTGAGACAGAGTCTGTTGTGATCTCCAAGACCCCTTTGGGATTAAAGATATGAGCTACCATATCCAGATCATTTTGAAATACTTTTATCAATTTTTGATACCAGATTGTTTACTTAAACTTGATACCATTAAAACACAAGGGTCATATAAAACCTGGAGATGCCTCAAAGAGCAACGCCTGGAAGATGGATGAAGATGTTGCTATGGATCATGTTGTGAATATATTAACTGCCATTTCAAAAATTATATATTATAAACTAATTTTGAGCATTTGTAGTAATAAGACCATGTATTTCTTAAGAGGAAAATTTAAACAGCAGTGGCTAGTATATTACAGCAGAAAGAAAAGAAAGGCAAGCCAGAAGGCTCAGTGAGTACAGGTACAAGTTGTCAACCCTGAAGACCTGATTTCAATCCCTGGCAAAGGAGTACGAGTTCCCAAAAGTTGCCCCTGCCTTCAACTCTCATGCACAATAGAGAAAAATAAATATATGGATGTAAAAATTGTGGAAAAGAAAGATAAGTGAAGCATGGATAGAAAATATTATAAATAAAATTATTATAATTCAGACACATTTAACACTTTCACATCAAAAATAGCAACAGGTAAACTTTAGTTAATGGACAGTGAGTGATGAAATGATTCCCCTCTCTCCACTTCAGTGCATTTTTTTCAGTATAATCAAATATGGTTAAATTACCTTAAGAATTTATTAGCCATATGTGAATGAAAATGTTACTCAACATATTGAATAGTTATTTATTAGCTTTTCCTCAATATATTATATATAGTTTATCAACAGAAGAGCAATAAATATATGCATCCTTATTTCTAAAGCCTTTCTGTTTAGAGAAAATATATGAATTAGATAGAAATCTTAATTTATATTAATAACAGCATTTGGTTTTAGAAACAGAAAACTATATATTAAAAACTTAAATTCAGACATAAATTATTAAAATATTTCATCAGTTTTAAAACAAGAACATGTAAATGATTTATATGCATTCATTTCTCATGTTATAGATGTCACAATCAGAAGATTAAAAGCTGGCTTGTATTAATCACAAAGCTTTCACTAGTATTGTGAGTTAGAAATTATTTCCCACTGTTGCTAGTAGTCTAATCTGGGGTTGTCCTTGTGGGTTCCTGGGAATTTCCCTAGCACCAGGTTTCTCCCTTATCCCATAATGTCTCCCTCTATCAAGATATCTCGTTCATTGCTCTCCCACTCTGTCTAGTAGCAAAAGTGGTGAGGGTGCCTGAACTGGCCTACCCTGGTAATCAGATTGGTGACTACCGTCGCTGTCATCATAGAGCCTTCATCCAGTAACTGACAGAAGCAGATGCAGAGATCCACAGCCAAGCACCAGGCCGAGTTCCAGAAGTTCAGTCAAAGAGAGGGAAGAGGGATTATATGAGAAAGGTGGGTCAAGGCCATCATGGGGAAATCTACAGAGACAACTGAACCACGCTCAAAGGAACTCATGAACTTTAGACCAACAGCTGTGGAACCTGCATGGGACCAGACTAGAACATATGTATACAGGAGGCAGTGTGTAGCTGTGTCTGTTTGAGGGCCCCCTGGCAGTGGATCAGGATCTATCCCTGGTGCATGAACCGACTTTCTGGATCCCATAAGCTATGGTCGGACACCTTGTTCACCCCTGCTAAAACTGGGAGGGCCTTTGTCTTGCCTCAACTGAATGAACCAGGCTTAGCTGTCTCCCCATGAGAGAACTTACCCTGTTAGAGGAGAGGATGAAGGGTGGGGGGAATGTGGAGGGGGGAGTGGGAAGAGGGATGAGAGGGGGATCTGTGGTTGGTATGTAAAATGAATAAAAAAGTTAAAAAATAAAATAAATTATGAAATGATTTCCCTATATCTGTAAATTGCTAGTTTGGCATTCTTCCATATTCATTTGTTTATTCATTCAACAAACATTTAGTGCTAATATGGAGTACTATTGTGAGCTGCTAATGAACATGTCACATGGGAGTGGAATGATGTGTGAATAAACAAGTAAAGGCAATTAATTCTGTGAGCAAATTAGGAGATGGAATTGCTGGATTGGGTGTCTTACTGAGGAATGAGTAGTATGGAAAATAGGAGAATATGAATAAAACAAAATACTAGAAAATATGCAGAATGATCAGAAGTATAACATTTTTTATTCAATGTATCAAATTTCATGTGCCTTAACATCTTTTATATGTGGTTTTGGCAGTCTGGAAGTATACCTGTCAATTGCTAGATTATAAGCATTTTGAAGAAAGGGCATATTCAGTTGTTCAAAATCTTTCACTATAAAATTCAGCAAATGTTTGCTAAATATGTCTAAAATGTGTTTAGCAATTAGTATGTTCTAGTTTAGTTCAGTACAGTGGACTTTTACAATTATTAAATCATGCCTCCCTTTCCTTTTATTTACCATTTGTTTGGGATTTTGGTGGTAAATTACCTATTGGTGAACTACTACTTCATGTCTTTTATAGCTTTACCTGTCACAGTATTTATATTTATAGATTCGTTTTTTCAAGAAGTTCATGAAACCTCATGAAGAAGTTCATGAGGTTTTCACTAGTTGCAACAACAGACCAATGCATTTCATGTAATACATAGTTCACTGTGTTCACAATGCAATACGCTTTCTGATTTGGGTATGAACTCCTCTCCATCAGTTTGTGGGTACTGTGGGTCCAAACCTTCAATGGTTTCTCCAAAACTGAGAATCCCTGCTGATTTCAATTCTTAGTAATATTAAGTATTAGTACACTTTGAAGATTATTATTATTATTTACTTAGTGTCATGAACAGCCACATCCTCCACATACACGATAAAAGATGCCTATTTCTGGCCAAAATTAATCTAATCATCTTCTATTATTCTTGTAAGGTGTTTTGGTAGCTTATTAAAATAAGCTAATAACATTACTCAATTTGAGGATTGCCAGTGATTAATCTGGTAGACAATCTAAGACATAACCTTTCTCCTACACCTGAAGGATAAGCTAAATTGTGGGGATGAATATTTTGATTAGAAAAAATGACAAAAGCGAAGTTTCTTTTTTTTGTTTTGTTTTGTTTTAACATGGAACATGTCTGGATTACAGGAAGCACCTAAAGTATGGAATGTGATGAGTGTATGTTGGGGGAGGGGCAGTTGTAAAAGTAACACTAAATATGCAAATATGTAAGGGTAAATATGTAACAGAATGAATTAATTTTGGTTGTCAAAGTTTGTACAAACGAGTATATTACTGATTCAGTATAAGTTCATGAATTTGAAACATTATATCTAAATAAAATATGCCATGGTTCTTAACTATTCAATTTGCCAATTGCTTATTCATTTGCAACCCCTTATAAAGTTTATAATTACATTGCATCATCT
Source organism: Peromyscus californicus insignis (assembly GCF_007827085.1). NCBI lineage: Eukaryota > Metazoa > Chordata > Mammalia > Rodentia > Cricetidae > Peromyscus > Peromyscus californicus. The sequence goes on from NW_026294391.1 coordinate 45,349,240, forward strand.
GCCTTTTCCTTTTTTTCGTTACAACAACTTGGCTTTAGTCAGTGCAATTCTCTACAGGAAGTGGGAAGTATTCCGGTATACTTGCTGCCAGATCAAACAGTAATATTATCAACTGACATTTAACAAACCACTTCTAGATTTCTACACGCAAGGAAAGTTGCTACCAACAGAGCCATTTGAAGCTCCAGGGTACAGCATGCTGAAAATGAGAATCAATTAGACACTTTTGCTTTGCCCTTAGTTTCTTTTAAAGACCATGAACATTGTTGGTGATAATAATTGTTAACCCTTATAAATCCATAGGAAGGTAAATAGAAATTTCATTACAATGAACATGCTGTGGTAACTACTGCCCTGCTCTGTATAAATATTCTGATTTAAAAAGCAGTTTATAATAAAACTATTACAACATTATGAAGTCTTCCTAGCATCATTCTTTCAATATGATAATTGAGATTTAATATGCTTTCTGTTTTTATTGAAATCTCAGAAGTTCAATTTGAAAATCTTTATTGTGTTTTTCCTGCAAAAAAAATGTTTGTTCAGTAAGCTTCATGTAATACTGTATTTTCTCAAAGTCCCATTGCTTTGCTTACCCTCATACATTAAATTCTATGAGAATTCTACATTTTTAGACATGAATAAATCATGTTACAATTTACAAAAATTAAAGTTTCTTTGTTCATAATTTGTCTTATTCCATATATGTATTTGCATACAGCACACCCTTTAGATATTGACAAGTTTATAAACAGAGATAATTCTCTCTTTTTCTACAATGAGTGTAGTGAGTGAACAATAAATGTTCTAGATTTCTGTAGCATAATACAGAAGATAGCTTGTCAAGATAAATTCTAGAGATTTTATATCAAGCATAGAAAAGAAAAGTTAATCTAACCTCAATTTAAATAAATCAAAATAATGGTAGCCTCTCATCAGTGAATTAGCAAAAATGTCCCTCATTACTATTTTTCATAAATAAAGTTTTTCTTGTGCCCAGGATCTTCAAATAATATTTTAGAATGATAACTGATGCAAATACTTCAGCTATCAAATATTCATGGATATGATTTCTCTTATTGCCTATTACTCAAATTCAGGACTGACCATAAGTCATATCACAAGACAAAAGAGAGCAGGATAGATAAAACAACAAAGGTGCTATCAGCTGTCATTTCGACAGGGACACAGACTATGATTGGAAAAGTCATGTTCTGCCTCCAAAGTTGAACAGCTGTAGGAGACATATGGAGCTGCTGCGGAAGAGAAGACACCTGGTTCATGGTGTGAGACCCTAATCAAAGTGATTGATGCTGGATAAGATGCAAAAATACAGCAAATTCTCTTCTGAGGAGCATTTCTTTACAGATAAGTACAAAGTGCTCTAATGAATTAGACAAGATGCAGTTCCCACAATTCCCCTAGGTTAAATACTAAATTTATTTCTGTTATATTTGCCATGATGCTCTCTATATTTTTGTAATATAAGATATCCAATGCAAAGGAAATTTTAAGCTTGTCATCATCAGTCATTTATCTGCAGAATGACATTTCTTTTTGTAACGTAATTTCTTTATTGATTCTTTGGGAATTTCACATCATGCATCCCAATCTGCTCATCTCCCAGACGTCCCACATCCTCCCCCCAAAAGAAAATTAAAAAAATCAAACCGACCAAACAAACAAAAATAAGAACAAAACAAAACAAATAAAAAACTTCCCCCAAACCTCTTCACATCTCACGTCTATCTTTCCTGCCTTTCCAACAACTCTTTTTTCGTCCTGGCGGCACTGGGAGCAGTGTGTCACACAGTATTCCCTTTTGTCCAATCAGCTTTACTAGTAAATGTTCAGAGCCATGAGTCTGGTTCAAAGCTCTGCTCTCTGGTACACCATCATCACTGGATCCTCACGAAACTCCTCTAGGATATCCCATGGGAGCCCTAAGTCAAGGAGATCCTTCGGTTATTGGTTATTGATCCACAAAACCAGTCTCTTCATGAGCCCCACCAGGGCCTAGAAGAGGTCGATGTTTGCATGGGCCAATCCACGGTCTGACTGTGGGCCTGGGTGGTAGCTGAGCTGGTCAGTCTGGACTACTGGGGCAGCCTGCCTAAGGCAAGGGGCCGGAGCCAGCTTCTTATGCCCATTTCCCTAGGATCAGTTCTCCCTTGCCTGTGTGCAGGGACAGGGTCTCCAGTGAGGGTCAGGGCAAGAATGAAACTTCTTAGTATTACTGCAACTTGATAAGCCATGCTTAGCATCGACTTATGAGAGACCTGCATTTCCTTAAACAGAAACGAAGGGGCAGTGCATTGGGGGTGGGTGGGAACAGGGGTGGGGTGGGGAAAGGGACTAGGAGGAGAAGAGGAAGGGGAAACTGTGGCTGGGTTTTTATATATATATATATATATATATATATATATATATATATATATATATATATATATATATATATATATATTTTAAAGAGTGAAATTTCTTAATGTTTTCATCCAACTAGGCATTTCAATCAGAAATGTGAAATTTTACCTATGAATGTTTGTGAAAGTTGCTTTCTTTCAAATTTCAACACTATTAATTTGGTCATAGTTCATATACCAAATAAACTTAATAGATATAACAAGGAAGATATCAAATATAATTTCTAAGTCATATATATATATATATATATATATATATATATAATCAATGCAAATGTCTAGAATGTCTAGTTATTGTACCAAAGCTAAATAGAGAAGTTTTAAGAACTATCAGGAAACTACAAATATTGTGGCAGTATTTAAGTACTTTGGCTTCTATTTCCACTTGTAAAAATTGGTTCTACTGCTATTTTCACACTTATTCAACTCTAAGTCATTCATAATGACCCTTTCAGAGAAGGAATATAGAATTAATGTGATTCAGTTATAAAATATGTCTTAATGAATATGATATGCTTAATGTATCCCACTTCACTCCCAAGTTTTTTTTTTAATTTTATTTTATAATTAATTTAATTTTACATATCAGCCCCAGATTCCGCTGTCCTCCCTCCTCCCACCCCCAAGACTTCCCCCCAATTTACCCCCATTCCTACCTCCTCCAAGGTAAGGTCTCCCCTGGGAATTCAGCTCAGCCTAGTAGATTCAGTCGAGGCAGGTCCAGTCCCCTCCTCCCTTAACCAAGGCTGAGCAAAATGTCTCTGCATAGGCCCTAGGTTCCAAAAAGCCAGCTCATGCACTAAGGACAGGTCCTGGTCCCACTGTCTGGGGAACTCCTAAACAGTTCAAGCTAATCAACTGTCTCACTTATCCAGAGGGCCTGATCCAGTTCCATGGGGGCTCCTCAGCTATTGGTTCATAGTTCATGTGTTTCCACTAGTTTGGCTATTTGTCCCTGTGCTTTTTCCAATCATGGTCTCAATATTTCTTGCTCATACAATCCCTCCTCTCTATTGCTGATTGAACTCCTGGTTCTCCACCTGGGGCATGGCCATGGATCTCTGCATCTGCTTCCATCAGACACTGGATGAGAGTTCTATCATGACAGCCAGGGTGTTCAGTCATCCAATTGATCACCAGAGTAGGTCCATTCGGGCTTTCTCTCGACCATTGCCAGTAGTCTATTGTGGAGATATCTTTGTGGATTTCTGGCGACCTCTCTAGCACTCTGCTTCTTCCTATTCCCATGGGGTCTTCATTTATCATGGTATCTCTTTCCTTGCTCTCCCACTCTGTTCCTGATCCAGCTGGGACCTCCTGCTCCCCTAAGCTCTCTTTCCCCATACCCTTGCCCTCCATTACCCCACCCCTCACGTTCAGTTTGCTCATGTAGATCTCATCCATTTCTCTGTCATTGGGCGATCCCTGTGTCTTTCTTAGGGTCCTCTTTACTAGGTAGCCTCCCTGGAGTTGTGAGTTGCAGTCTGGTTATCCTTTGCTTTACATCTAGTATCCACTTATGAGTGAGTACATACCACGTGTGTCTTTCTGAGTCTGGGTTACCTCACACAGGATGAATTTTGTCTAGTTGCATCCAAGATTTAGATACTTCATTAGATTATACTGCCACACTTGTATTCCATTAGTATAGATTAACAAAGACTCACAAATACATACGCCTAAGAGATTTGAATAAGCAACATTAAATAAAAAATAAGTTGTAAATCAAAAGAGAAATGGATAAATGTGCAACATGAATATAATGATGAGATCATTTTTATTTTAATTACTGGAATCTGAAGCCATCTTAGTAACGATTCATCAATTTACTTAGACATATTAACTAAGAAATAAAATGAGATTCCTTTGATACTTTAATTGTCCTAATGTGCATCATGCTGCCAAGATAGAAATTGACCCCTGTGTATAATTTTTGGAAATATAATTAACATTCTCATACCAGGAGGATACATCTTCTCACATTAGCTTGCTCATATGTAGAAATGTATCCTACTTGTTTTGAAAGGGTTAATTTGTTAACACCAGTTTTTTTATTTAATAAGACAAAATTTTCTGATAATTTGATATACTTTCATAGCCTCAAAAATGCTGCATAAAGCCTATCATGACTTCTATGAAATTCCTTTCTGTGTCTAAAAATTAATTGCTAATGCATAGACAAAAAGAAGAAAAAATATTTGGTGGATATGATACTGTGCATTATACAATGATTTTTTATAATTACTCCTCTGTTAATAGTAGTAAATAGCATTACACTAAGATATTTATTATAAAATTTTATATTTGATATTTGAACTAAATTAGCACACTAAGAGTTTATTGATACAAAGTATTGTGATAAATATCGCCATGCAAAAAATGTACATGACAGTGCATTACTATCTATTTTAATATGTTAATTGTACACAAACTGATTATCAAAAATAAGTCACACACACACACACACACACACACAGAAAGAGAGAGAGAGAGAGAGAGAGAGAGAGAGAGAGAGAGAGAGAGAGAGAGAGAAACATGAAAAGTATACCAAGAGATCTCTCTTTCTGACACTAAGAATCAGGATCTATTATAAATAACCCAAATTTTCAATAATACTAGCTATCCTTAGCTATAAGACTGAAAACATCTGAAAGTAATGGTCATCATTAGAGACTGATCAAAATTGTGCTTATGCCCATATTAAAGCAGCTGAACCCTCAGAGTCTAATACAACACCAAATACTCCGAAGGCATTAATTTATAGCATAGAAACACAGATGATTTATCAACACATTGTCTTCTAGATTAAAAAGAAGATCTAAATATAATGGTAAGATTGAGCATTAAATGATTCTTTGAGACAAATTTATTTATGTAAACTTAATTAACTCCTTATCACACCTCGAATATTTTACTCAAATTTGCCCAAGGTAATTCATGTTAAGGTTAAATCTGTCCTAAAGTAGACAAGGGGAGTCATGGACAAGTATCTAAATTAGAATACCGACTTCCCATATGTAAACATGTCAAAATAATAGAATAATGATTCATACGTTATGTACCTTGTTTGTATAACCAATGAATCTTTAAAGTATGTACAATGTCATTTGTATCATTTTAATCACATTAATCATTCAGACAACTTGCAATAATTATCCTCCTACAAATGTTAGTAACTTTGATGATTTGAAAGCAAATTGATCCAAATGCACCAGGCATATCTGTATTTTCAATTGTATAGGAAATACTTATTTATCCTACTGAATGCAATGAACGTCTTTTAACTTATTATACTCAGAGTTATATTGTCAGAAGAAATATTAACTGAATACTATTAAGTATGTTTTGTTAATTCTATTGATAGTCTATGGTTCTAATGCTAATGTTTGGATAAGGAATTATACTTTCTGGGTATTCTGTATTTCTGAGTCTTACTTATTTTTGATGAAGCAATATACATTATTTGATGAATAAAACATTTTTTGGACATTATTGAAATATAAGGGTATTACAATATGCCTTGAACAGGGATAAAATTAATCCATATAAGTAGAACAAAACAGCTCATGGAAGCCATAAGTAAAATTACAGAGGGCCAGTGAGATTGCTCAGTAGATAAAGGAATTTACTACATGCCCTCATAACCTAGGTTTGATCCCTTGGACCCACAAGGTGAAAGGAAAGAACTGTCTCCTGCAAGGTTTCCTCCGACAATTACATGCATGCTGTAACATGTACTCCCCAACACACACATTAAATGAATGTAATAAATTAAGAAATAAATAAATTCATTGATGGGATTCATTGAGAGTCATCAATGAAAGCAGAAATAGACATTGGACATTGTATCTTTTTTTTTTTTTCTAGACAAGGTTTCTCTGTATAGCCTTGGCTGTCCTGGAACTCACTTTGTAGACCAGGCTGGGTTTGAAAACAGAGATCCACTTGCCTCTGCCTCCTGAGTGCTGGGATTAAAGACATGAACCATCATGCCCAGCTTTGGACATTTTATTTTGATGATAAACAGAAAAGAAAAATTAATTCCTGTGTACTTTTTCAAACGTTTTCAAGTTAATACTGTTGACAGCATTCTCCCATATAACACCAATATTTTTAATTTAATAATTGGTTGGGGTGGAATTACTACTTAAATTATTCGCAGATAAAACGTAGCATTACTATTCATGTATTATAAACTTCTAAGAACACACATTAAGTATCTCCCCAGACACTTTCTAGTAGCTTAACAATTTTCATAGTGTTCTTGTTTGGGGTTATTTTTGTTTTTCCTATAGTTTTCCCCTGAAAGGTATCTATTCCTAGCCATTCTGAGTATGCTTGTGAATAATGGCTTTGCATTTGTTCTTTGATCGCTGCACTTGGAGAAGTTATAGGGGTATGCATTACTTTCTACCTTGGTACATGGAAGATGGTTTTCTCGTGATAAGCAAGTGCTCATCTACATTCCAGAACACCTCTGAGAATTGGATAAAAAGGAGATTGAACAAATCTGAATGTTCTCAACTCCTTAAGGTTTATGAAAATATGGCTGTGCAGTTAAAAAAGTCAACGTGGCTAACACCCTGAAAAAATTGGCAAAATTAGTATTAAAAAATTCAAGAAATACAGAATAACCTAGTTACTGCATTAAACATTCACAGGAGATAAGTAAAATTATTTGGAGTCCTTCACAGGTCAATAACATAATCCAGAGTTAAAAAAAATATTACAAAGGTGGTAAGTAGTGTACCAATATTCAAACCTAGTAATTACAATTCAATGTAACAGTGAGCTGAATATATATGAACAGATTTTCTAGCTTCTGCCACAGGCCTTTAAATTCTTCAGTAGTTCTCTGGCCCAGTTTCCACATTTATAAAACATCATCACAACAGTGCTCCTTTTTATATTGTTGTAAAATGAAAGGATGAGTTACCCATAACCACAACCTAATAATGAGAAGAACAGTAGTGAACCCCAAGTCAAGGAACATTTCATAAGATATCCCAAAATTTTAGAACCACAGCTGTCAGTAGACGACTGCAAGTACCTACAGATTATAACAGATTAAGCAAGGATGAGAACTACATTCCAATATGGGTCTAGTATGGACTTTGAAACAGAAAAAGGACATTATTAGATAAACTCATGAATATTGAATGAAGTTAAGTTTACTTGACAGTACTGTACCAATGTTACTTCCTTAGTTGGAGCAAATACATTATAGCTTTGTAAGATGATAATATATTGTTAAGGATAACAGAATTAAATACATGTAAAAACTCTGTGATTTATGCTATTTCTTTGTTCAAACAAAACACAAATAACATTAATACACTCTTGAAGAGTAAACTCTATTAATCAGTTCATATATATCACATACAATAGTTCCAGCTACATAATGAATGCTAAATGGACATTAGCAAGCAGCAACAGCTTTTCTGTGCCAGATACTGTGTTCTTCATGACAGAGAAGAAAATGGGGAGGAAAGGGAGATTTTAAATTAATTATAAAAGGTTACAGGGTAAAACTGGGTAGTTTGTTGTGAAATTGAATGTCTAAAGGTCAAATGTTTATAGACCAATAAACAGAAGTGCTGACACTCCTCTCCACTGTCTGAAATCTTCTGATAAGGTGTGTACTGATTCTCATTGACTGTCATTAGAATATCCAGCTATTCTAAAAAGATATGTACAATTTTTGGTAGTTAATTGCTAGCCTAATGTATGGAACTTTTAACAATAAGAGAAGAAAATATCATGCCATGTTTGTTTCCAATATTTAACTTTCTATGTGCAAAAAAAAAGAAATGTTTGGAATGAGATTGCCGCAGGACAGAAATGCTCTACAACGTTTCTGTAAAAGAACATGAAAATCTTTGTTGGATATGTGTTACCTTCTGGAAAGCTGTGGCATCATATGTTATATGTATGTATAAATGTAAGATTGTAAATAGATTTTTTTAACAGTTGCAGTGATGATCTTGTAAAGAATACAGGAGAGTTTTCTGTAAACATATATGACAAAAAATCTTTTATTTTTACCCTTCACAGTGGAAGTATATGCAATTTTGAAAACCCAAGGCACTGAGTAGACACTCTCTAAGTATATCCGGAATATTTTATTCCTTCTTTTTTCTAACACATGGATTCTAAACTCATTTCACTACCTCTGAAGTCAAGACATAATGTACAATAAGAAGATTATTATTTAACTTGGAAACACTTTTTCCTGTGGTTCATAAAATTATAGTGCATTATGAAATTGATGGTATCCTACATTTGATAAGAACAAATGACGATTTAAACTGGAATCTTTATGTTAGTACCACCATATTTAGCATCACTAGAGAGTCACTTATGAGAAAATAGTTGATACATAGTAAACTTGTTAATGACTTCCACTTGTGTTTTCACATGAGATTCCATAATTTCGCTCTCTTTCTGAGTATTTTAAAAGATCAGAAGCCATAGGGGTCAAGAACACCACAAGAAAACCCATAGAATAAACTAACCATGGCTCGTAGGGCCTCACAAAGACTGAACCAACAATCATGGATCCTGCATGGATCTGGCCTAGGTCTGCTGCATATATGTTATGATTGGTGCAGCTTGGTGTCCTTGTGGAACTCCTAACAGTGGAAGAGGGGACTGTATCTGACTCTCCTGCCTGCTTGTGGGACCCTTTTCCTTCTACTGGGTTGCTTTGTTCAGCTTTAATATGAGGGTATATGCCTAGTCTTATTGTAACTGGTTATGCTATGTTTGGTTGATATCCCTGGCAGGCCTGGTTTTTTCTGAAGGAAATGGAGAAGCATATCTGGTGGAGAAGGGGGTGTGTGGGGAGGGACTGGGAAGAGAGAAGGGAAGGGAAACTGTGGTTGGGATATAATATATAACACAAGAGTTAAAGAAAAACAGTAATGTTGGAATTGGTTAGATATTATGAAGAATGCTCAAGATATATAAGGGATGATGTATATTCTCAACAAATACACTAAGTGGGTGGATAGTAAATAAAAAAAATTGTTTACTGCCATTGGAATCATATTGAGAAGCATATGCAAAAGCCTGGAATGTCTCTCTGAGCACCAGGACACTAAAATTCAACATTTGATAGCTGCATTCAGAGATTTTATATAATTATCACTGAAATAAATCATTGGTGAGTGGAAGCTTTGGAATGAGATACTAACAAAATGTTTGACTAGGAATTCTAGTGCCCTTATTCAAAAAGTTAGTTGGAGAATAATTTTAACTCAAACCATGAAACAACTCGGATAGTCTAGTTTGCTGTATACTAAGCATTACATGAAACTACATTATCTATTTCATTCATTCATCATTAATTCCTTCTTTCATATAATAAGATATAGACAGCAGGCAAGCACACTAATATTGTACTACCAACACATGCTAGAGACTGATGACATACACACATGAAACTAAAAGTACAGGATTCCCTATGTCATGGAAAATCAAAGTTTCCTAGGAAATGGGCTCAAAGGCAAAAAGAAAGTGAATGTGAAAGGCCCATGCATAATTATGTGCATAGTTATACTGTGAGTAGAATATAATAAATACACAAAAATCAGGACTTATTGTCTAAGCTTTTTTAAGAAGGAAAAAATCAAAGGGTATGCCCAGCTAAATGAATTGAGAAAGCTTTAAAAAAAAGTTCAGCTTATGCTGAAAAGGTTAAAGAGGTTGCCTTCATTACACATTAGTCAAGCTTTATGGCCACAGGAAGCATTAAGTGCTCATTATTTACTGTTCATGTCTGATCTATTTTTTTTAAGTATTAGGTATACTTAGCTTTCATCTTGAATTTTTCCTTTCTATCAGAGACTTTTAGTACTAGATGCTCTTGCCATCTGAAAATTCTTGAAATAAATGTATCTGTAACTCTCGAGTGGTTCATCTTAATAGATCCAGAGCAAATGAGAACTCTTCATCCATAGCAGGATTTGACAACGTGAGATCTGTGTTGGAGCACTGCTATCGACTGTTACTGTGCATTTTTAGCCCCAAGGAAAAGACATACCAGTGAATTTCTAAAAACCTGGAAAGTCAATTAATTAGGAATAGTGGCAGTTCTATGGTATCATATTGTCATTCTTCAAACAGCTGTGGTTTGGCTTGAAAGAATTTCACTGTGTAACTCGCTTTCATTGTTTGGTTTTGTACTGTCATTCTTCATTAACACATCATGTAGAAATAAGCTTTTGTGTGGAACATCCGTTTTGACTGACTAAGAATGCATCTAAAATAAAAGACATTCTAAAAAGTAAACAAGCAGGTTTTTATTTTCTATTCAAATAGATAATAAATATTACAAAGGACTCAGACCATGGGGATGGATGAAAAAAATTTGCAGGCGTAGACCCAGCCTTCCAAAAGTATGTGTTATACATACTACAGTATGTCTTAACTATACTGGGATTCCCGACCTCTCCAGTTAAATGTGGTTTTATCCCTTGTTTTTAAATGGCAGCAACTGGTAAGTCAGAACAATGGTGATTCTCACTTAACCCATTCATTCTTGTCTACCCTGTAAATTAGAAGAGAATTTCCTTTTGCCAACAGCAAGTCTTCTTCTGTAGTCAGATAATCAGAATCAATGATGCTGTAATTATCATGCTCAAAAGTTGGAGGACAGAGATTTCAATAACACAGCTTATGTAACTGGCAGTATTCAGTAAGGATGAGGCAAATCAACTCTGGAACTGAAATTGGAGGAAAGGATTAAAAGTACATTTTACTCAAGTAAGACAATTCACGATTTTATCAGTTCTCTGTTCCTATGTAAAGTGATTGGTTTAAGAGTTAATATTATTATCTACAAAATGGGGTGGTTTACTAAGTGCTTTCCACCCTTTTCCTCAACGATTTTCCGTAAATACAACATTCTGAGGATAATACAGCAAATAAAACATGAAACTTGGTAATTATTTTAAATGACTACAGGAAAATTGAATTTAAGGAACAAGCTGACCTAAAAGATAATAAAAGAGTATTAAGAGCCTTATGAAAAGAAAAGAAAATTTCAGCTGTGTTCTGTACTGTGAAGGACAGGGGAGGGTTGTGAACATTTATGTAGCTGTCATAGGTGGACACTGAGTGTACTGAACCACTCACTCATGCACTAGACCGGCTAGGCTGGCTGAGAAGCAAACTCCAGGAATCTGTCTGCCTTTCTCCTATGGACCCTTGGCCAAGAGTTATAGATGACCTGGACCTTGTCCATTATTTTCATGTGGATGTTAGTGATTCAAATTCAGGTCCTTATGCATGTAAAATAGACACTTTATCCACTGAAATATCTCCCTTGCCCTGGCTTATGGTTTTATAATGTGTTTATAAATGTATATGCACATGTAAAAGGAAAATACATCCAAAAAGAAAATTTTTACTCGAGGTTTAAACAAGTGCCCAGAAAAGGAAATTGTATTAGATTATATTACTATTAGTCTGATGACTACCATTTTTTTGAGAGCCTACAAGAGTTAAAATGTCTAGTGAAATTTAAACAGGATTGAAAGTCCAGATTCTCTTAATAGTTAAAACTGTCCAGATATCAATAGTGTTAGTTTCTGCTCAATATTAATAGGCACAGTACACTATTTTGAACATTACCTGTTTTATTACATTGTAATCTAGTGTGAAAGAAGAAACATTAGGTTCTTTGGATCATTCAATGGTTCCTGTCCTGCTTCCATCTACCACTACCAATCCTTAACACTGAATGGTGCTTCTATTGAGCAGCCTCTAGAGGGCAAAGTAATCCCTATATAAAAAATTTAAGTATTTTATTTATCACATACACACATTTATACAAAACCACAGCCCACTGCAAATTGGAAAAACATATGACAAATACAATATAAGTTATCTTGTCATTCATGAGAAAAAAAATAAATCTTCTATCTAGTCATGAAAGCAATAGAGTTCATTACTACTGTTAAATTTCCACTGTATTAAAAAGAGTTAGACTTACTTTGCTTTTTCCTAGTTTTTAAAAAAATCATGGTCTTGACCCCCTTGCTAATATAATCCCTCTTCCCTGTCTTTGACTGGACTCGTGGAGTTCGGCCTGGTGCTTGGTTGTGGATCTCTGCATCTGCTTCCATCAGATACTGGATGAAGCCTCTCTGATGACAGTAAGGTATTCACCAATCCACTTACCAGGATAGGCAGATTCAGGCACCCTCTCCACTGTTGCTAGTAGTCTAATCTGGGGTCTTCCTTGTGGATTCCTGGGAATTTTCCTAGCACCAGTTTTCTCCCTTAATCCATAATGTCTCTCTCTATCAAGATATCTCTTTTATCACTCTCCCACTCCATAGCTCGACCATCCCATTCCCTCATGTTCTCATCCCCCATCTGCTCCCCTCTAATTTACCCTTATCTCCAGTTTGCTCATGGAGATCTCCTCTGTTTCCCCTTCCCAAGGTGATTTGTATGTCCTTCTTAGGATCCTCCTTGTTTCCTAGCTACTCTGGATCTGTGGGTTGTAGGCTTCTTATACTTTGCTTTAAATCTAGTATCCACTTATGAGTGAGTGCATACCATGTTTGTCTTTCTGAGTCTGGGCTACCACACTCAGGATGATATTTTCTAGTTCCATCCATTTTCCTACAAATTTCATGATGTCATTATTTTTTTTACAGCTGAGTAATACAGATGGGGAAATCTACAGAGACAACTGAATCAAGCTCATAGGAACTCCCAAACATTAGACTGACAGGTGTGGAACCTACAAGCGACCGGTCCTGCAAGGGACCCTCTGCATATGGGAGAGAGATGTGTAGCTGGGTCTGTTTGAGGGGCCTCTGGCAGTGGGATCAGGATCTATCCCTGATGCATGAGCTGGTTTTCTGGATCCCATTACATATGGTCGGACACTTGGCTCACCTTGATGCAGCAAGGAGGGGCTTGGTTCTGTCTCAACTGAACGTACTAGGCTTAGCTGTCCCCCCAAGAGAGAACTTACTTTACCCTTTGGAGGAGGGGATGAGAAGTGGGTTGGGGAGGGGAGGGAAGGCACGGTTGGGGGGAGCGGAAGGAAGGATAAGAGGGGGATCTGTAGTTGTTATGTAAAATGAATAAAAAACTTTAAAAAATCTATTATGTGTGGATAATATCAAATGTTGCCTATATAGAGTCCTAGAATGTGTTATAAAGATTACTAAGACAATGTTGGGAAGTATTTTCTATTATTCTGAAGAAAGAATTTCTGCAAACACAAAACAGTATTATTGATGGTGTATAGGCCAAAAGATATTCTGAGATTGGCCACATAGTAACCATTACTGGGGAATCCATAGAGCAATGAGATCCTGCTGGTTTTTGTTTTTTGTTTTTAGAGTTTTTTTTTCTTTTTTAACTAAAACTGGGAGGTTCATCCTTAGTATCTTTTAAGTAATTTCTGTACTAACAAACAAACTCCTCAGACATTAAAAATGGAAACTTCTTTTAAACTTCCATCTGGATATTATTGTAACTAAATGCTTTGTCTAAGTCAGCACATGAAATAATCTTAACACTGTCACATCATTATAACCCAGGGGAGATATCGGTCAGCAGAAACACTCCAAGCTCCAGAACAATGACACTTAAAATATTACTCTGAGCTCCCCTGAGATGAGCATCCAGCTTAACAGTTTACAAGACATCTATTTGGGCTCCTTGCCTTTGAAAACCCTATCATCAAAACTAAAAAAAAAAAAAAAAGTCTGAGATGAAATAAAGAAAAACTTATTAAGGCCCACAACACATCATTTTAAAAGACTTAGTTTTATGATCCTAAAGGGAAAATTTACATTAGTTTTCAATTAGTTATTTTTCCTTTAATAAATTTCAGTAGACATCGGGATTTATAGATGAGCCAGGCTAGTGAAGACTATTGGAGTTCTGGCTCAGTCATGTTTTAGGAGCTAAAAGAGAAGACCTGGTGTGAATAAGTACATTATACCCAAGTGAAGAGATGCCATGTAGAGGGAAATTTTTCTAAAGCATTGTTTAGATTTAACATTTCCTAGGATTGATTCTATGTAAATCTTGGACCTTCTACTAAAAAGAAGAAAATTTTCAAGACAAAAAAGTACATAAATGGTTCTCTGAGGCCTTGTCTTTGTATTTAAAGGTCTGAAGGAAGAGAAAAGAGAAGGGTGGGAGGGATGGAGGGTAGAGACATAGTTTTGAATAGTACACAGAATGAACGGAACTTGAAGATCAGTGTCACGGTTTGAATAGGAAATGTTCCCCACTGGCTCATACTCTGTTAGGTTGTTTCCAGTCTGCTGACTCGATTTTGGGAAGTGACTGAAATGTCAAGAGGTAGGAAATAGCCGGGGGAAATAAGTAACTGGCCCAATTTCAGATCGTGTTACTTCAGTAGGTATAACTTCGGAGGTTATACTGCCAACCTTGCCTGGTTCCTGGAATGTTCTCTCATTCTTGTTTATCATGAAGTACACTGCTTTCATCATCAGGATTGCCTGGATCTTCTGAGCTCATGTGCCAAAATAACTATTTCCTCTTTTTGGTTTTTTTGTTTGTTTGTTTTTCTGTTTGATATTTGGTCACTTTGAGGAGAAAAGTAATCAATACAATTGGAGATGTGTTTTCCCAAAAGTGAGAGGAAACTGGGGTTCTAGAGAAAGAAATCCCCGGAGTAACAAGATCTGAAATCAATCTAAAATGCAATGGTAGCTATAGAGGCAAGTATTACATACATTGTCACAAATTGACTTGGTTTCTGAAACCAAGTATGCTAATGTTACTTGGTTTTTCGTTTAAATATCATACCTCACATTGAACTGTTTTAAGAGTGAAGACAGGTGCATAACAGCCATAAATGATATTTCTACCATGAAAAAGTTAATCCTATAACTAAACTTTTAATGTTAAGTTAAATTATTCCTAAGGCTTTTTTTGTTAATTATCAAAACATTGATTATAGGTATAATTCCCATATTATTCTTCAAGATTATAAGTAGTTGTTTTCTTTAATTTATTGTCTTTTATAATAACTAATAACCTAATATGCAGATATTTATGTGTATTCAACAGTATACATAAATCTTGAAAGAGAAAACGAATACAATAAATTCATACAGAGTTGTCGTCTTCAATAAAAGTTTTCTCATTCAAAAATTCTGTATATAAATTACACTCATAAAGAGGCTTTAAAAGTATTTATATATACACTGCCATATATATATATATATATATATATATAAATCTATAAGCATATATTCATAAATACTCATTAAAACTTTCAACATATATACTTACAGGTTATAAATGAGAATCTGTAAGTAGGAAATTTAAGACACTTTTCCAAAATTACACTCATTGAACTCACTTATGTCCAACTCTATAGCCAAGATGAAAATGTTTTTAATGATCCTCAGAATCATTATTACAGTGGCAAGTTCGAGTGAGAACTAAAGAAATTTTTTACCACTTTCTACACAAAGACAACTTCATGCATGAAGACAGCTGCCAGGTTTCATCAGAAAGAAGTCAAATGAATCTTTGTAATACACTAGTGAGGGACCAAGTTCTATTCAGCTTCAGTTTCCAATCATATCACATTCTGTAGATTTAGTTATAATTATCATACATATTATATATAGGATATATACATATATATTTCTGTAGAGTTAGAATTGATTGATATTTATGTATATATGTACACATACATTTATATACATCAATATATAGTTTTGTTGTATTTTTATAGATGAACATTAATGAGGTTAAATGATACAATTAAAATTCATAACTGTTTTTGGAGAAGGTGAATTTCATATGCACTGTAAGAAACTACAATTTAAGTTTGATTTCTGATCTATCTGGGAAGTCTCCAAGTCAGGTGACGCTTCTTCTCTTGCCATCCACTCTTCTCTTAGATACCATTCCACAGGAGAAAAACTAGAAATCAGTTAGCTTGGATCATTGCCTTGAGGAATCACATGTGATTTTTCTTTTCAGATAAGGCAAGAGAATCTCAAACTTTAGTTTCATTTTATATTGTGACAATAGCTATCCATTTACTGTACCTGAAACAAACTATAATAAGAAAGTATATAATGTTTTCCACCTTTATCATCATTCTCTTCTTCAACATACTATTTATTGCCTAATCTATATATTTTTTCTAGCAGATATATACATGAAGAAAAAACTAGTAGTGTGTCTTTCAAGACACATATATAATTATATTTAAACCTCACATTTTGCCATTCATTTCTTCTATAGATTGAAACAACCTAGTATCTAAGTCCCTTGGGAGCAGAACAGCTCTTCTGGATTATTTAATGATGCATCTGTAGGTTTGGAACATGTTCTCTCTTGCACAAGGCTCAGCAAAAATTGGTAAATGAATGTTAAAGTAAAAATGCAAACCAAATGTAAAGAGTATGAGAATGAAGATGAAAATATATTGTCTCATAATACTTTGAAAAATAATTTAGCATTTGAATTTGGTTCATGAATTTCACTGAAACATATTCAATTTTATGTGAAAAAGAATTCTTGCTTGTACTGAAGGGTACAGGAATTCAATGGGTGCATAAAGACAATCAACGTGACATTTACTACTATATTTATGTTTCTTAAGGAAATATGAGAACACATTTATTTCTAAGAAGTATACATATACTCTCCGTTAGAAGTTTGTCCAAATCTCACACATCACTGAAAAAAGGAAAATTTAAAACAATCTATAAACACTACATTAAAGAATAAATTGAATGGCAAAAAATTCTCACCATAACCATCACGTTTGTACATGTATACAAACTACTCATATACAGCAATTAACAAATGATACTAAAGCTAGTATATTGCTAGCATTTACTGACTGATCTTGGCATGGAGAAAGTTTAGATTTGATTACATTTGCTACCATACTTATTTCTTGGTATCAGAGAAATACCATGTTCACTCTGAGAACACCTTATATATCATGTCAACGTTTTAAAGTATTTGTAAGAGTTTCTTTCCTTTCTTTCTGTTAGTAAGAAAATTAAGTAGATGCTAATAATAAATTTTAGCAGATATAAATAGCAAAGTGTGGACAAATATAAACTTGTAAATCTAGTAAATATGGGCAGTAAAAACTAGTGGGTACTCGTGGCTTGAATCCAGTATGTGGAGTGTGATCCCTGGTTCAACAGCAGCAGCACCAGGGAGCTCATTTGAAATTCAGATTCTTCAGCCATGCCTCATCCTAACAATATCTAGTTTCCAGGAGATGCTTATGTACTGAAAATTTTTAAGAATCAGGTATTTTAAGTAAGAATACATCTCTAGGCCCAAAAGGAACAGCCAGGAATTGTTCAGGAGAAGCTGTGTGGCTGGTAACTATGATCACCTTTTTTCTTACACAGATTTCTATCAGCAGAAGGTGTGTTTGCACCTTCTGCACTTCCTGTATTTGTTAAAAGAAGAATCTATCCTAGAATAAAGGACACACATTTATATATGAAAGAAAACATTTATCATTTAGAAAATCACATTTTCAATACTGTGATGTTTCATTCATTTACTTATTCTACTACCATTCAGAACTTTGCTGAACACTGACTGGATTGACCTGTGGAAGATTCTAATCTGGGGAAAGTGACACAAGACTGAGGTATCTGTACTTTTAACACCCACATATCTTTCTTATGCAGATTTATGATAATGGTTCACAGTTTGCTTTATTTTCAGTACTGAAGAAGAAACCTATTTACTTGCACATTCTAGGCAAGTGTTTGTCACTGACCTATGTCCACGGTGCATTCCTCTGTGTCTGGATGCCAATATACACATTAAGGTGGAAGGGTGGATCCTTAAAACACCCCAGTCTACAAACTTTAATATTTTTCTTATGATTGATTTATTTGTTTATTTATTTATTTAGTTATTTTGGTGTCCATTGGACTACCCTGAGATTCTTATGGAGACTGTGACCTCTAGGGTCACTGTTAAGCACATTATTGTTAATATTTATAGGACGAATTTCTGGGAAAGCAGACCAGGGGATAGCTTCCAAAGGATCATGTACTAGACAATTTTTAGCAACTGGAGATTTAAAAAAATAGCAAACTTCCTGGAATAATGCATGTCTACTCTCTCAACATTCTGCGTTCTTCCTTGACCAGTTTCTACATGTTAAACAGTCTGCTGTGTTTTTTCTAAAACCTATGTTTACTAACTTACTACATAATATAAATATAATTATACAATTACAAATTATGCAAAAGAGCAAACTTTGACTGTAAATACAAGGTTGTTTATATTAAAACTTAAATGAAAATTTCAAAGAGTGAATTAAAGTGAGTCACTGAGACATTATTGTGAATGAGTCAACTCTTAAAGATGGGAATAAATAACACATACCAAATTTTGCATATATATTTCGGAACAGGCACATTATTTATTTCACTTTTGAAAAAATTGAAAGTAGAAAATATAGATATATCAAAAAAACGATTTTATAAGACTTAGAATTCTACTAAGGGAATCAATATGGAAGGAATACTATAGCATAAGGAAAGACTAGTTTAAAATGTACTCGTACATTGAATTACATGCTTATTTCAGTGCACTATAATTTAACTTTTCTTGCATTAACCTGATAGCCAAGGGTTTTGACTATATAGATAAGTCGATTTCATTTATCTCCATAGTGACTCAACAATCTATTTTCAAAATTTCCAAGGACATCTTAAAATGGATGTCAACGACGTTGATTAAAGGGGACATCACTGATGAGAATACATTGAGTGATGAGAACAGCATCAATAATAAAACAATGTTAGAAAACACTAAATTAAAGACAAGTATACAAGCATATCTTTATTTTATGCATATATTTATTAATTTTATGTTATCATTGTAGTCAATTTAAATACCAAGATAGGGTATGGTAAATAACCAAGATTATATATATATATATATATATATATATATATATATATATATATATATATATATATATAATGTCTTTGATATGCATATTTGCCTGGATATATGAGTACAGCTGAGTGGAATACAGCAATGTACAAACTTATGAATATTGAAACATGAAAAGATTCTGCTTTGTAGTTCACAAACCCTCAAGGTAAACTTCCTTATAGTTAAAGTCTGTATTTTTCTAACTTGGTAACCACAATAACATCCTATCATTTCCAATGTGAAACATTATTCTTTATTTGGAGCCCACATACAATTCAAAAGAACAGCACCATAGAAATAACTTCACAGACAATAAAAACACTACTCGATTCAGATAGAAATTCCCTTTTTAAATCAAGAAGGGTGAAACAATTTATATGTTTAAGTGACTATATTTTTCTTACAATGAGACTCTTGTAAGAGAACCTGATAAGAAATTAGAAGTCATTTCACCATTGAAAATTCTTTTAAAATAGGACTGATTTTGCCCACAATAAATTTTTTAAAGTGATAAAATTTCTTATTTATTTATTTTTGCTTTTTATTTCAGTTTCTTTTGAGACAGCATCTCACTAACTTTTTTTTTTTTTTTTTTTTTGATTTTTCGAGACAGGGTTTCTCTGTGTAGCTTTGCGCCTTTCCTGGAACTCACTTGGTAGCCCAGGCTGGCCTCGAACTCACAGAGATCCGCCTGGCTCTGCCTCCCGAGTGCTGGGATTAAAGGCGTGCGCCACCACCGCCCGGCGGCGTGTCATCTCACTAACTTTTACAGGCTAGTTGTGAACTCACTGTACCCAGGGAGGTCTTAGGCTTGCGCTTTCTCTGAACTCTCTTCCAAACAGTCTGGATTGCAGACCTGTATTTTTATGTTAAGATCCAGAAATGTTACCCAAACTTCAAATTGAAGTCTAAGAAGAAATTGCTTTAGCTGATTATATTTATATGTAATTATATATGAAATATCAGCTATAAACCATAGTCAATAGCTGAAGTAGAACAGAAGACTGCTCACAGACTCATTCAACTTTGTATCTTCAAGAAAGTGTCCTTAATAAGTATAATTGTTATTTGTATAAGCTAATAATAATAAGCAGCAGCCATTGTAACAAAAAAAGAGCTTTTTATACCTCATATCCAATGTCTTACAGTACCAGTTTTAAAATTCTGTTCCACGTAATATGAGATTCTGAATAAATATTTATAGATAGAATGTGCAGATGGAGTTTTGTGTTCAAACACTTGTAGGACACGATGATTGCTATGAATGTTCCTAGAAGCCTCGGGATGGACTATAGGAAAGTTTACAGTTCTAAGTCTTTCAGGAATGAATTAAATTTAACTGCATTACTTTGTTATTTTTCAACATTTTGTGATCCCAGAGCCATCTATCAAGGGATACTTTTAATAATTGTAGAAAATTGGCATTCTTGTAAAATAAGATTCTGTCCACTTTCATTCAGGTACTTCCCTTGAATTAAATATCACTGAAGTAGATGAGAAAATTCAATTTTTTCCTAGTGAGAACACTAAGGGAATATGCATTCCAAATGCTTATTCAAAAGTAATAATAAACAAATAAATTATTTTTCTCTCCCCAAAAGACTCCAAATTTAATAATCTATAATTTGATTAAAAAGACATCAATTTTGACAATATTCTCAAGCAGTATATAAGATGTATAATACAACACAGAATTGAAACAAAGTTGTCTTTATAACTCTTATATTTGTTAGGAAAATGTGCGACTTTTATTGATATTTGTGTAACTATGACTGCACATGGTGATAGTGACTGCATTCCTTGTGTGCGTTCAAATTTTATTGGCTACATGTTCTTTACTGTTTGAAATCCTCTCAGGAAAATCAATGTTTTCCCCTCTTTCTCAGGTGCTGCAGAATCACTGCTTTAAATTCCAACAGAAAGAGTAAAACAAGTAATTGAGCACTTTATATTTGTGAACACTAGAAAAAAAAGGAGGATTCTTCAGCAAAATATCCTTTCTTCAACTATAAGTGGACAAGATTCTTTTGACTAAAATGTGATCACTCTTCACAGTCACATAGATGCCAAAGAGGAAGTGTTGACAGCTTCTGTCTCAAGTCTTCGTGAAGCTAATAAGAGAGTTGATGCCAACTTGGCAGCCTCAATACCCTGTTGGATAGGTGATGAGAGTCCCTGAGTCTGGGTGAGAAATTTGGACTGGCAGCTGGGGGAATATCTACAGAAGGCAGTCAAAGGCAGAAAAAGAAGCTGTATTTTAAATTGTTAAAACAAAAATGTGTCATTTAAATATGACATATAGATGACAAAATAAATTAGAATTACGCTATGCCATATTGAAATGCTTGGGTTTAATGTTAGTCATTTGAATATTTAAATCACTTATTAATGAGTATGACATAGTTATGTACATTAGCCTTCTTATAGCATGCATTTCTTTCATAACTGGTAAAATAATAAATAATCAGTTTCCTCTACATTCACATAAAATTTTCTCCAATCTGTTCATAGTTTGTTATTATTGTTGCATATTTAATTGACATGAAGTTAACTAGAGTGTGTACTATGATGCAGAGATCTTGCTTTTTTTCTTTCAAAATTATTTGTCCAATTATCATTTCAAAAATAAACCCTGCTGCACTTAATTGAAACAAAACTCTTGATTATGTACTATATTTGTCTTTAAGTTTGTCTTTATGGTTTTATCATTCTACTCTGTCTTCATCATGGCTATCTATAACCAATACATTTTTTAATGATCAGAAACTCAATGTTAAAAGGAAAATTGACCATTGATCATCTTGAAAGGTAAACACATTTTTTTTTAAATTATGAGACATTGTTGTTATATTGTGGGAGCTATAGATAGACATGAAGAAGTTGAAATAATCAAAGCATCAATCTTTTATAATTTTACCAGCAAACACTTGGACAATTTCCAGAAATTAAAGATTTCAGATCTTATGATCTTATGAAATCATTACAAATTATTGAGAATATGAGATCTCAACTTCTTTTGTTAAACTAGTATAAATGTTACTCAAATATATAACATAGGAAATAAATCAATTTCATGTCAAAAATATTAAACAAATATCTAGTCAAACATTTTGATAATTTCCATGAGCATCCTGATGATGCAAAGCAAGTTATAAATACAAAAGTAAATTCTGAACAATGATACATAGAACATCCTGCTTTATTTAAAAACAAATGTCACCATTTTGTTGGTTATTAAGTACAATTGTTTTCAAAATCCAGGCTAATATCATTTTGAAAAAAATAGTGATGAATAAATCATGGACAACAGATTGTCTGAAAAAATATAAAATGTTAACTAAAATACTCCAAACTAAATAGAAAACACAGCATTTCATTAAAATATATGTAGAAATAATAATATGGATTTCTGAGGTTTATAAGCCCAAGTTAGTTTGCCATGTTCTCCTCATTAGGAATTAACTTTAGGTAGTTTGGCAGTTACATTGATTTCCTTTTATTTGTTATAGTCATTAGTTAATTGTGGTGTCTTTTGAGTGTTTAGGTACGCTTGTGTCCATTTTCCTTTCATTCTCATTGGGATTGCCCTAGGTCAGCAACTTTGCACAAAAGGTCATGGTTTCTATGGTCTCTGCTGTATCTTTTATGCCTAGAGTTTGGAAGGATTTTTTTATAACTCTCTTTTGTATCTCCTGTTTCATAATATTAATATTCTGAAGAGTTTCATAAATGATATTTCTATATCTTTTCACTGACACTTTGTAATTATTCTACACGCCACACACAAACACATGTATTAAATCTGCTAGCTCAGTTAATGTCAGTACGTTAAAGGTTTATCTTTAATGGTTCTCAGTTGATTAATGAGTGTCATTTAAAGTCTTTCTGTTAAAAATTGACAGCCCTTGAGTTCAAGAATATATTTCCTCTCTCACATTTTTCTCTCCAAACCGTAAATGGTAAGGTTCTTCAAGGGAGAGGTCATGTAAATATTTATGTTATCACAGTGTCTTGTATTTAATAAACAATCTGCAAATGTTGGATGAATACATGTAATTGAGGACTTTACAGAATAAAATCAAGTACAATGTGTACCCTTTCATTTAATAAGAGTTATCTTCAGATGTTCAGAATGTCTCAAACAATATAAGTAACTTGTGTTTTCTTCTCAAACAACCTGATGATATCCATATTGCTACCCTCATTTATCATGTCATATACTAAACCTAATATATTTTAATTTTACACAATTTGTCAAATAACTTTTGGTGGCTTCACACTTCAATTAAGCAAGAGAAAATATTTTCATCATAGACGCATAGAATGGTGAACATAGAATTCAAAGCCCACTCAACTGGACTCCAGGTATGTGTGTGGACATACATGTACATATACTAGCACAAGAAAAGATAAATATTAAGTATTAAATGTGGATATGTTGATTGATAGAATTTATAGAAAAAAATAGATACAATACAATATGTAAAATTTAACTATAGAATTATAAACAATTCCAGTGTAATAAAACACCACAAGTGTCTTTTGTTGTTTTCTTGTGGAAAGGACACTAAAACAGGCAATCAAAAAAAGCAATGACTCAGCATGCTTAACAATAACCATAGGGAAATAGGTGAATATGACAACAAAACTCCTTAAAGCAAAGCCCTCAGTATCTTATCTGTATTCCATCGCAAGGGATTCTGCTTAGGTCAAAGTAGTGAAGGATATAGGAATTTACCCAGCAAGAGGTATATGAGAGGGTTTGGGTAGAAGGAACATAATAGGGGAAATGATGTAGTTATAAAAAAAATTTAAAATTAAAAATAAATATATTCTTTTAAAAAAATCACTGCTAGTTAATTTAAATGCTCCATTTTTTAAATAATGTCTGGCATAACGTATTAAAGATAGATGGTGATTATCTTTAGTCTTGCGAGTCGTAGAATGCATTACTTGTTGCATCATCCCCATTGTGTGTTATATGAAACATAACCATCAAAAGTTTGCAATGTACAGCCTCCAGAGACATGAGCAATATTTTCTAAAAGTACACAATATGGAAGAAGAGATTTAAAAAAAAATCTCCTTTTAAACTATTTTAAAATCTATTTTGAGAATTCACACGTGGGTAGCTGTATTTACATCATTCACACCTCTTCCTCTTCCAACTCCAATATCTAATATTTCCTAAGTACCTAAAATTTTCCAGTTACTGTACTAGACATGATCACCATATAGACACATAGATTGACAGACCTATAGGCACACGTGTGGGCAGGTATATATTACTTATATATTGGACAACTCAATCTGTTTATTTCTGTTGGACATATGAAGAAACTTTGCTTTAGAGAATTTCCATAACATTCTCCATGTTTCACAGCTAAAAATAATGTTTTCCTTCATTCAATTTCTGAGGATCAATTAATGTATACTGTTTGCAACCACTCAAACTAAAACACCAGAAGAAAAACATTTAAAGGAAAGATAATAAAATGAGAAGGTCAGTAATATACTGAAGAAGTTTCTTTGTGTCAAAAGGGAACTTCGTTGATATAACAATTCATAGATGTTGCTATGACTGATTGATAAATAAAACGCTGATTGACCAGTAGCCCGGCAGGAAGGATAGTGTAGGCAGGACAAGGAGAAAGGAGACTTCTGGGAGGTGGAGGGCTGAGGAAGTAGACACTGCCAGCTGCCATGATGAGGAACAGGATGTAAAGTACCAGTCAGCCATGAGCCATGTGGCAAGGTATAGATTAATAGAAGTGGGTTAATTTAAGATAGAAGAACTAGATAACCAAAAGCCTGCCACAGCCATACAGTTTATAAGTAATATAAGTGTCTGAGTTATTATTTTATAAGTGGGCTACAGGACTTCAGGGGCTTGGCAGACCCGGAGAGAAACTCTCCAGCTACACATAGATGATCCTTATAAGGGTGTGATAGCATTTTCTTACTAAAAAAGTCTTAATTATCTTCTATCAGTGAATATGATGGTTACTAGCAATCATGCACAGTTTTATGTTCAGAAAATATCATTCTGTTGAAAACTGTATCAGGTCCTTGTTTTGATGCCACTTTAAAAGATCCTGTTTATACATTACTACAACCTTCCGAGTTGAATGATGAAAACCCTAAGACTATTGAACTGTTCGTTTCATTAAAAACTTAATTGATCTACAACAGCAGCCCTTCACCATCTTTATAATAGATTTTAGCTTCTTGTTTACTCATTTTAATGCAAATCAGAAAATAGAATAGACACAAAATAAAACTATCTCCTAAAAACTGACAGCCATGGGCTTCTTGGGATAGCTTTTAAGAATGCTTAAAGATGTCTTGAATTGAAGTAGAATTGTCAATTATTGTGAGTAACTATTAACTGAGATGAGTAGTAACAATTAGAAAAGAAAAATAAGTAACTTTATTTGTACATCTAAGGAGTTCTGCTTCAGCTTCCCAAATAAGCTGAACATCTTGCTTCGTGTTATATGAATAAAGAACACATTATTGCTTTATTAAGTGTAAAGAACTAACAATACAAAACTTTAAAAAGTAATGCAAAAAATTGTAAGTTAAGCAAATGTATTAGAACTTATTTTCCTTGAAAAAATTAAAAAAATAGATTACTAGTGCTAAGTACTTCATTCAAAACTTACTATTATTATTATAAAACCAAAATAAAAAATAAATAACATTAATTTACAAGCTAGAATTGAACAACAAAAAATGTAATATCTAGGAAGGAGAATATGTGATGGTACAATTGAGTGTGGTCATATATTGTGTACCCTAATAAACTTTGCCTGAAGATCAGAGACAAATTTTAATTTTTTTTACTTTCAATTCTTTCATTAATGGTGTTTCTAGACCTCTCCATAATTATTATTACATTCAAACTACTCTGTTTTCTAAAGTTCTTTATTCCTAAGCAACCAAACTTGAAATTTATATTCAGTCCCTGAATACTGACATATAAAATTCAAAATGTGAAAGTTTTTATTTGATCTTTTGAATCAACTTGTCAAATTCACTAATATTACATCCATGAAAAATCTAAAAGAATTTAATCTATTTTAGAAGTTAACTTGCACAGAAAAAAAATACTAAAAGAAAAAATAAACATTTATGCAACTATTGCTCAATTTCAGAAAATAAACTAAAAAATAACCATGTAAATGGCACATATTATATGTTCATTGTCTAAAGGCTCAATAAGATGAGAACATTAGCTCTTTCCACACTACTGCCAATCTTTTTTGGCCACTTATTTGCCCCCACCTTATATGAATTTCATGTAAACTATAAATCATTTATCCATAAATTATAGAAATTTATACACTTAGAATTAAAATATATTTTAAAAAGAATAATGACTCACCTAAAACAATCTAATATCTATATGATAGCAACTTCATGTACACAAATAAGTTATTTGATGAAATTTCACAATGCAATAATAATCACATTTATAAAACTAAAATCGTTGCAGTGGATGAGATTTGAACATCAAATATTCTTGATAAATACTACCTATATAATTTGATATACAAGAAGCTTATTCTTGTGGCTTCTGACTATTAAATTGTAGTAGAAGCATTAAATATCAGCTGATATCATTTATATCAAACAAACAGAGCTATCAATGATATTATGTGTATTTTTTTCACTAAAACATATGGAAGTCCATCTTTTTATGACTTGATTTACCTTTTACTTTATCTTGGTAAAGGTGAAAATGAAAATTTAGTCTAAAAACGTTTCCAACGATTTTTCTGGGAAGACTAAGTACAATCTAAGCAGGTGTTTCTAACCTTCAAGAGAGAGCATGTGTGCTTCGTTTACTTATTTTATCTTAACATTTCATCTTAAAATGGAAACCAGTAATTTGCCCTTCTCAAAGTTACAGAATAGCAGTTTACATGAAATAAACATGTCTGTAAAGAGACATGAAATACAACACATTGCTATTATTCAATTATTTGAAATAATGTTTTAAAAATACAAAGTGAAAAGTAATATATTTGAGCATCTTTTCACAATTCTCTTTACTCTTATGCACCATGCTATAGTGAAAACAGACTAAAGCAGTAATTTACTTTTGACCACCAAACTATCTACAGGATTTTGATTCAATGTTAGTAGGAACTTCTTCCAGTGTGGTCTGATTTCAAGAGTGATGGATTGTGGTGCTATTTGTAACTGACCAATGTTTCCATGTGGAGATACCATTCTTTTTATTTCTCAATGAATTATTAGCTTCTTGTACTCGTAATATACATTACATTAAAAGTTTCTTGCAATGGATTCTCATAATCTAGTATCAAAGAAAAAGTACCTTTCTACTATTGTGGCCTGTTTTATGGACTATAGGTTGCTGTGGGATGGTCTGTATGTCAAATGTGTTGCTGATTGGTCAATGAATAAATCACTGATTGGCAGTGGCCAGGCAGGAAGTATAGGCAGGACTAACAGAGAGGAGAATTGAGAGAACAGGAAGCTGGGTGAGAGAGACTGCCAGCCGCCATCAGGACAAGGAAGATGTAAAGTACCAGTAAGCCACAAGCCACGTGGCAAGGTATAGATTAATAGAAATGGATTAATTTAAGCTGTAAGAACAGTTAGCAAGAAGCCTGCCACGGCCATACAGTTTGTAAACAATATAAGTCTCTGTGTTTATTTGGTCAGGTCTGAGTAGCTGTGGGACTGGCGGGTGACAGAGATTTATCCTGACTGTGGGCCAGGCAGGAAAACTCTAGCTACAAATGGCGCCCAACGTGGGGCAAGAGTTTCCACCTAAAACCTGAGTAAAAAGATTCTAAAACGGAGCTAAAAACAGCTTCCTAAATGTCTCTCTCAAATGAGCGACAGCTGCCAGTTTGAGCTACTGGTGGGTTCCTGGCGTGCGCGCTCGACCTGCCGCCATATGGCGGGAATGAGGCCTCTGCAAGTGACACATTAAGCTGCATTGTGGATTTAGCCTTTGCTAGTACAAAACAAAAAAAGAGGTTTCTGGGCTACATGCTGCTTGGATAAAAGCATAGACCCACAAAGGCTCCCAGAGCTGGCGGTAAGCATACCACCGCCATGTTGGGAAGCTGAGGTGGGCAGAGCCAGCAGCCACAGCTGCTGCAGCTTAAAACAACAGATTCACAATAAGACAGATTCAGATGTAACAGTTTACAATGTGTGTAAAATATACGTAGGCTTAAAAGAAACAAAAAAGGTGGTATATACAGTTATATAAACAAATACATAGTTTTAAAAAATAAAGTCTTTAAAGAGACAGTAAAATTAATATAAAAAATAAGCCACATAAAGATAAATATTACACAGAGAATCTGGATTGTGTTGTCTTTGGGATTCTTAACTGCAGAGAGATATTTGATTGTAAAGGAAGCTGAGTTAAACCAATACGCATATTTTAAAGGTACCTTAACTTCAAAATTTGGATATAAGGATATGTTACTTTGGAAAGGAGACTCTGCTTTTGTTTCCACAAAAAGCCAGAGGCTATGGATTTGTTCCAGATTAAGACACATCAGGTTTGACCAGCCAAGACCCCCTGAAAGGTCTCCGATGACACCATGGCCCAGATGATCCAACATCCAAAACCGTTTCAAGGCAACTGGCTCAGATGATACAGCCTCATGGACTACTCCATGATCCTAAAATTTTCTTTGTTTCCCCAGAAGATGCAGCGCCCCCCTCCAGCAGGAAGTAGTAAGAGAAGCTACGCCCAAATTCCTAAATATACCAAGTTGACTTTAGAGATGTGTAAAGGTTAAAACCTTCCTTTTTAAGAAAAGAAAACGGGAAGTGCTGTGGGATGGTCTGTATGTCAAATGTGTTGCTGATTGGTCAATGAATAAATCACTGATTGGCAGTGGCCAGGCAGGAAATGTAGGCGGGACAAGGAGGAGAATAGAGCTGGGAAGTGGAAGGCTGAGTGATAGAGACACTGCCAGCCGCCATCAGGACAAGGAAGATGTAAAGTACCGGTAAGCCACAAGCCACGTGGCAAGGTATAGATTAATAGAAATGGATTAATTTAAGCTGTAAGAACAGTTAACAAGAAGCCTGCCACGGCCATACAGTTTGTAAACAATATAAGTCTCTGTGTTTATTTGGTTGGGTCTGAGTAGCTGTGGGACTGGCGGGTGGCAGAGATTTATCCTGACTGTGGGCCAGGCAGGAAAACTCTAGCTACAATAGGTATTTGAAGTCATTGCTACAGTTGGGTGGAAAAGAAAATGCCTATTCTAAAGGGTACCTTGAGGAAGGCTATGTTTGTGTCTGAATAAACTTCACATAAGAGGTAATATTTCAGGAAGATTTTGAAAACCACAGAAATGTTAATGTACTGAAGTTAGGAAAACATGGCTCAATGAAGTTAAGGAGTAAAAAACTGATAAACATTGAAGCAAATTAAGATATAATTTAAATATTTATCAACAACTGTGGACAACACCAAAGAAAAGATTACTTATGTGTGCATATGCACCTGTTCTTGAGTGTGGTTAACATGTGTGCATGGACATCAGAGGATAGTCTCAAGTCTATTTCTTATGTCCATTCCACCTCTAGGAGACAAGGGCTTTCACTGGCCAGAAACATCAACAAATCAGTTAAGCTGGCCAACCAGTAAGCTTCAGGGATTCATTATTTTTGTCTTTAATCACATCATCGCTAGGATTAAAAGAACTCAACAGCGGGTTCTAAGGATTGGAAACCCTAGTCAGGGATATTTGCTGTAGCTGTTGATTCATCTTCAAGAATTTAGAGCAGCACTTAGGGAATCAAAAGAATTCACAAACTGTTTAATGATTAAATTAATATGAAAATAAGTGGTGTTCATTTATTCCCAAACAACAAAGAGACACTTAAAGCCACACATAATATGTAAGATTTAATATGATCTGAGTGTCATGCAGTGTAGTAATAGCATTCATGGCCTGAGTAGGGGATTATTTGGTTCTCCAAGTAAGACACAATTAACAGTTTTATTATAATTACTATTATAATAAACATTCATGTATAAGTAAATACATGTTTCACTTTTTCTTGTTTTTACACGTAAATGAATAGTTGGTTCAAAACTGTTAATTGTGTCTTACTATTCATTTACGTGTAAAAACAAGAAAAAGTGAAACATGTATTTACTTATACATGAATGTTTATTATAATAGTAATTATAATAACCAACAAGAAGGAACTTCTCAATAAATATCAACTGATAAATGAACTTGGTAGTGTATGTGTAGCACAACATTTTTTTTCAGCAAGCAGAAGGATCATTTGCCTATCTACACACATGACTGCATGTATAAAATTTGAAGATAGTATTGTTATATGGGAGAACCCTGGCAAAAATAATTCCCCACATATTGCATAATTCCATTTATATGAAATTCCATAATAGGTAGATCTATAGAGACAAAAATATACCAATGGATTAATGCTTGCTCTAGACATAACCATGCAAGGAGGAGAAATATTGAGATAGATGTGTTCTAACAGTGTAGTATTCATTTAAATGCAACAAGGATTGTCTAAAATTAGTTTGGGTTGATAATTTCAAAAACATGTAGATATACTAAAACTTTTTATTGTATAGCTTAAAAGGGTAGGTTGTATGCTATGTGCATTATGTCATAATAACAGAATGGAAGGGAGGGGAAGGGATAAGGGAGGAGTGGAAGAAGAATATGAAGAATGAACATTTTACTAATAAGTCAATATTCTAATAATGCATTACACACATACACACACATAAACACACACACACACACACACACACACACACACACCATTATAATGTAATTGCACATTTTATACAAAGGGAAAAATTAAAGGAGTTGAAATGGAGGAAAAAAGGAAAAGAGGAAAGAAGGAAGGAAAACTTAAACCAGAACAGAAATCAGGGGCAGAGAGTGGGTGAATAAAAAACCTGATATTAAAAAGCTTATGGTCTTAAGTGGGATATTTGTTTGAAAAAAAATTCTCATCGGGTTTCTAAGGTATAAATATGATATTTCAAGAAAGTAGGTACCTCATCCCTAATTTAGATATTTAGCTCAACACAGCTGGTATGTTTCAAAGTAAAAACTAAGAATTATCTCAACAAAATTGCTCTTGCAAACAATGTAACCCACTATATTATAGCATAAATTTTAGAGTAAAGCATATTTGGGTTCAAATCTAAGTTCTTCCAATATTTAGTTTCTAAATGCTCATGAAAAAGTAATAAAATGTATATTCTTGACAATACACAATATATACAAGATTTGCCAAAAAATACAAAATAAGTAACAATATTTGACTTGGACAACTTCTTTAATAAGCACTTTAAAATTATTTGGACAATCAGATGTTGTGACTCCTAGGGTTTTACTATTTTCTTGGTAAATTCTCAAAATTTTTAATTTGTTGAGGTGCTAAATAAAGAGCAAAAACTAACGTCACCATGTTTTGAAAACTAATATGAACTTTGAAGGGAAACAGAATGTTCTCATGAGCTTTCGTTAAAATATTCACCTGTTTTTTAATAGGAAATCCATAGAATCCCCTATATGAAAGTCTCAAGACATAAATGATAATTTACATGAGTTAATATGTGCTATAAATGCAATTGTATTTCACACCCAATGTAAGTCATCCTCTTTTACATAAACATAAGGGACAGCATCTAAAATTAAAATGACTGTTTGAAATTTCTAATGAAAGCTTTTCAAGGTCCCCATTTTTATTTGTCTTGGAATAAAGAGATGTGTGCTTAGTTATTTCCTATTTGCAAATGCATAAAGCAATCCCTGTAGCAAATGAACAGTGGTGAATTTATAGTGGCTGTGTTCTCATTTACACCAACCTACACTACCTCAGCCCCAACTGCTGCATTGTCAGTGCCTGTCTTTCTGAGCACACCCAGACAATTTCACAATGGCCAACATTCCAACAATGCTATACATGTGTATTTCAACATTACAATGCAACTGCATTAAAGGGGCAGAAAGATGCAATAAAAATTAGTTTGCATTAACATTCAGACACCAGATCTCTGACGTGGTTACTTATTTCCTCACTTGCAGATTAATGACAGTCTTTATCCCAGGATATTGACAAGGACATAATATATCTTTGTAAATGATTAAAGAGGACTGAAGTAGAGGGTGCTTCACGGTAGTGTCAACTGTCCATCTTTTGGTATGAAGTGAAAAGCTTACGTCAGCTGTAATTTTTAGTGTCACTCAATTGTGAAATTCTCTTACAACTTTATAAAGCAAGCATAATAAATTGATTTTGCTAACAAGTGTGAGTTGCAATAGGTGGTTTACTGGAGATAGCATCTTGATTGTATATCAAAAGAATGGTGGTGCTGTTGTATATTAAAATTAATAGGGGTTTATTGTTTCCATAAAGCCAAAATTTTTCTAATAAACACCATAAATTATTCCATTGCATCCTCTAATACTTGTTTAAGAAGGACTGTTGCATTAAATTATTCCTCAATAAGGAAATGGGTTATTACATGAGGTGGAGTTTTATGTGCTTGGTGAGAAAGAATAATGAAAGCTTTAAGTATTTTTGCTGATTAAGTCATATAAGAAGGCAGGCAATTGTCCATTTATTTTAAAATTTGAAACACTGTATCTATTTAAGTCTTCCACTATCTGGTATTCTAATAACTCAAAATAAATAGTGGTAAACTTTTTATATTCTTGTGGCATAGTCACATTTCTATTCTATATCAAATACATTTAGAACTTAATAATTAGCTTAATATTCTGTTTTTCTTCCTAAATTAACTTAATTCTGTTTCTTACTATTTCTTGGTGAAAGTCATGGTTTGTACTGAAGCAAAAAAAAAAAAATAAAACAGTTCCTGAATGTAGGCACAAATATGGAAGGAAATAAATAATAAACAGACTGAATTTGGACATGATGCAAAGAGAGTGCTTCAAAGAAGAAACAAGTAAGATGGCAGCATCAAACACAAAAGGGTAAAGGTTTATCTTCCTGTGACTGCATTCATAAACCATACTAAAGTGTTTTAAGTATCCGTATGTATAGCTCTTAGAGGAAAACGAGTGGATATTTATGTCTATGATCTAAAGTAATGCTTTACCAAGAATAAGAAAGAATGAACAAACTGCAGAATAAATGGTAATGAAAGGTCATCAGACTATGACACATTTCT
Source organism: Peromyscus californicus insignis (assembly GCF_007827085.1). Taxonomy (NCBI): domain Eukaryota; kingdom Metazoa; phylum Chordata; class Mammalia; order Rodentia; family Cricetidae; genus Peromyscus; species Peromyscus californicus. The sequence goes on from NW_026294391.1 coordinate 45,382,822, forward strand.
GTCAGATCTGATAGCATTAAATGCTCCAGCTTTTACTAGCAAATACTATAAAAATATAGCTATGTGACTCTAACCTTTTTAAAAATGGAACTATGAAACACAGGAAAGGATGAGACATTTTGGAGTACTGACCCCAAATCTTAATTTAAGCAAATTAAGAAATTAGATGATCAGAAATTGAATGCAGTTTCATAGGAAAACTAAAAACTTGGTTTAATAGATTTCCTCTATAAAATCCTATACTATTTTGTTGAAGAGGAGTGATGTTCCATGGGGAAATGTGGTGCTAAGACTTTCAGAGTTTGTTGTCTTCTTTAAGATCCTCTCTGTCATCAGTCTATTTCCTTTATCACCAACAATTTCATCATATGGAATGTCAGCTTACTACAGTAACAGTAACACAAGTGATTTAATTCCCAAATTATATTTTGTATTAATTGAATTATATCTTGGTTTAAAAATATTTGTCATTTTTCTTTCTAAGACTTCTCCCTTTAACTTCTTGAAAACATTTACACATTTACTCATTCTGCCAGTAAGTCATATTTAAGTGTATTTCCTAAAAAAATCTTTCATACATTGTTCTTGATTTTTTAGGATAATATTCCTCCATCTCTGAGCCCTTAAATATTCTCTATACTTGATCTAAAGCTCTAGGTCATTGTACATAATTTTCCCATGTTCATAGTCATCATAAACAATATTTTCCACTGGAAGATATGGAGAAAATAGTCAAAAATTTCTTAATACTATATTAATAACATCTGATACTCTGGGCTTTTTAGCTATAATCTTGTATCTAATCGTCTAATATTGCCTACTCTTTGAATGAAATTGTATACAGACAAATGAAACATTTGCTCATGATGTTATGCTATATTTTGCAACATGTGAAAGCAGAGAGACATGGGGTTGTGGCAATGATCCTTGATGGTAAGTTATTCAAATTTATATGAAGCAGTTCAACCTCCCATTTTTGAACAATTGCTTCCTAAAATTCATATTCAATTTCATCTCCACTCATCGACCTCTGTTACTTTTTGAGTTGTTCCCTATCTTGTTGGTAACATAGCCATCTACAACAACCGAAACAATAATCTTGAAAGTATTATTAAGTACCATTTTATTTACCACAATGCCATGTACATGGCAGTGTAATAGCACATTCGAGATATAAATCACAAAGCATAAAATTTGCATTTCAAAAGTGAACATTTCATTGTTTTAGAATATATCATCACTGTTGTATGTGATTCATCAGTATCTAATAGCACACTGTTTTCATTGATCTTGTTCTCAACATGTGGGTTGCAAGTCCTTTGAGGTTGCATATCAAATATTTGTATTATGATTCATAACGGTAGCAAAATTATACTTTTGAAGTAGCAACAAAATAGTTTTATGGCTAGGGGTAACCACAACACAAGGAACTGTATTAAAGTCTCACAGCATTAGGAAGGTTGAGAACTCTAGAAACAAATGTACTCATTGGCAATATTTTCTATACCTCACTCCCCTTCAGCACCTCGTGACCATGACATAGTGTGTGTCTCTATAGATTTGTATCCAATTTAGGCCTGTTTTATGTGTAATCAAAATCCTCACTTCTATTTCTGCTTGTCTGAACTACTCTGAGGCTCTTCTAGCACACTCTTCTATAAATGAGAGAGTTATTTTTTTTCTAAAGCTTGAATCTGAGAGTGTGCTTCTGAGTCATTACCAGTCACCTGCAGATATAGTATAAGTTGTTTAAAATGGATTTCTCTTCATTCAGATCCCTGCAATGCACATTATTATGCTTATCTGCCCTAATTCACTTTAAGATCCAGGCATGATGACTTTTGATGCTCGAGTGTCCTAGGCTGAATTAGATGCTCCTCCTGAATGCTTCCAGAATATACAATACACATGCCAATGTGTTTATTTCATCTTAAAGTTATCTCCCTAAATATCATTTATTTAACATCACAATATAGTGAGGTCACAGAGATGATAAGACCAATTTAGTCATACTTCCCCCATGTTCTCTGTTAGAACTTCTAGAATACAGAATGGTATCAAAACATATTTACATGTATGCATGACTAAATATTGCATTGAATTAATTAACATACAAATCCACTGAACATTGATTAATTAAATGTTCTTAAACATAGCTGGATTCCATATTGGAGATTGGTCTGGTTTGAGAGGCAATGAAATAAGATATGCATGAGTTTCTGGAGGAAATAATGAAACAACATAAGTCCCAATTTAGAAAGCAGACAATTACAAACTGAAGAATAGCTAAGAAATGAAACCAGTTTAGATGTCCATAAAGAGGTAAATGGATAAAGAAAATGTTGTACAAATACACAATGGAATTTTACTCAGATCTAAAAAATGAAATCATATTTGTAAGTAAATGAATACGAATGGACATCACTTTTAAGCACAATATACCAAATTATGAAAGACAGATACTATTATTACTATATTATTTTCTTTTTTTTTTTTTTGGTTTTTCGAGACAGGGTTTCTCTGTGTAGCTTTGCACCTTTCCTGGGACTCACGTGGTAGCCCAGGCTGGCCTCGAACTCACAGAGATCCGCCTGGCTCTGCCTCCCGAGTGCTGGGATTAAAGGCGTGCGCCACCACCGCCCGGCTATATTATTTTCTTATATGTGAATATACAAATGCAAGTGTGTTGTGGAGTGTGGGGATGTATAGTGTAAAGTTAAAAAGTATAGAAAGAGTACCATCAATCAGGAAGGAAAAAGAGTTCTTAAGGGAGGGAAAGAGAGCAAATTTACAAGATAAGGGAGCATACATGATATAAAAGGAGAATGGGGACTATTTTAAGGAAGGAAAAGGACCAACAAAATAGGGTCAAGGTCTTTGGCAGAGGTCAATAAGAGGATAATGATGCTCATATATAAAAATGTCAAAAATGAAACCCATTATTTTGTATGCTAAAATAAGCAATTAAAAAGGGGATTTAACATATATTAAATTATACAATTCTTTAAAAAATGGGCAACATGTATGTCATTATTAATACCATTATAAATAAAGACTACAGATCATATAGTTATGACTCATAAAAATGAAATATCATACAAAGTTCTGGTTTCTATGATGTTTGCATATATATAAACTTCATAAAAGCTGGAACTTTTATGATGAAATTTTAATTTTTTTCAAATATCAATTAGCTGGGCCAAGAGCAAACGAGAGGGCAGAAAAGCAAGGCATATAAGCCAGGGTAGACAGGAAGTCGTGTTCTTTTGGAAGGTACAGAGTTGGTGAGGTAAGGTTACTTCGTGCCTTTCTGTATTTCCCTGATCTCTCTAAGGCTTTAACCCAAATTTCTGGCTTCGTGTTTTTTATTTAATAAGACCATTAAGAAATCCGTCTACAATCAGTACTTCTTATTACACGAAAGTAGTGTGGGTGTCCTTAACAGAGAATTGAGTTACTGCTTAAAATGTGGCTTTTTACTTATACTGATTTTTCTTGCCTAAATGTAAGGTTTCTTCATTATAACACCCACCATGGCTATGCTGACACTCCATAAAAATACTAACAAAGCCTTTGAGTGTGCTTTTGTAAACCTCTGTTGCAATGGAAAATTAAGCAGAGGTATTAAAACCTTATAAAAGAAAGCCTCTTGTTGCTATGGTAGTGTGTAGTTCCTAAAAGCTTAAAGAAGAATCTTGCTTCTTGGATTCACCCGGGTTCTGTTTTTGCATTGGTGATACTCAGAAGATTAAAGGGTTTTTAGAGATAAGTACTTGATATAAGCAGGTAAAAACTCCATGTTCATTTTTGGTATACAGGAACAGATTGTGAGTATACAAATCTACTCTCAATTAATGCATTGAGACAGTGTATGGTATTGATTCACTAATCAGAAAGTTCTTTTCATTTTACTCTTTTGAAATGACAGTCAGTGAAACTACATACTATTTGTGGGTTTTTTTTTTTCTGCTATTCTTTGACTTTAATGAGTACTATTTTAATTGGATTATTTGTTAGTGTTTATACAATACAATCACATTCATTTGACACAAGTGTTTAGAACACAATGACATGTTGATTTAATATCAAACCTTTTTTTATAATTCCAACTTTTTCAACACAATGAATTATAATATTTTACATGTTTCACATTCACTACTAGTTTTCATACAATGAATATATTATTCTAGAACATATATCTTTCAGAAATGTATTGAAATGAATATATAATCGATGTGCATATATGTATATAGATATTTGTATGTATATAAGCATGTTTTAAATGTCACAGTGAACCATATAAAGCATGTCATAATTTTAAGTATATTAAGAGCTATTATAATGTTTGAATACATGACATGAAAAAATCCAGAAAAAATGATATATTGGCATGTTGAAACAATCACTGATAAATATAAATTTCTGTTATAAACTGTAGTAAATCTTACAAGATACAAAACTGAACCTAGTAGAGTATTATAATGAATGTTTTAACCATTGTTATCTTGAATATAGTGAAATTCATTTAAGAGCAAAACATATTGATATATTTCAAAAATATATTTTGTGAGTAAAGAGAATGAATAAATGAAAGCAAATTATGACAGCATCATGCATGATGAAAATCTCAACTTTGCACACTAAACCTAAAATTCAATATAAGGTGATATGTAAGTGCAATGTTTCCCATGTGATCATATTTAACTGAATACCTACATGTTTTTTGCTGATGAACTATGATGCAGTAATACCCCATATATAAAATAGTAAATGTACCGTGCAATTTTGCACACACAGAAATCATAATGTCCAAGCTAATAGTCATTCCTGAGGAGTTTTCTGTATTTTTTCAAAGACAGTAAAATGACTCTGCCTCCTTTTCCCCTGTGAACTGCTTAATACTGGATTTATCACTCAATAATAATGTGTTTGTTTGTCACTGAAACCCACCTCTCAGCTCCCTGAGACTGTGTTTTACACATTTTGATTACCCAGCACTGGAGATGAGCTACAAACATATATTGAATTAAAAAATGTATATAAATAGCACTTTACAAATTTATTCTGTATTATCCATTTTATACACGTCTGAGGACTAAATACTTTATCATTTCTTAAAAAAATGCCTGATGACCTCAGAATGAGGCATGTATGTATTATTTCCTTGCCCAGAAAACATACCAGGTTTTTGATAAGAATTTATTAAATTTTATCTAAATGTGTATAAGTTTACCAGTTGTGTGAGTAAAGACTAACAATGATTTTAATGATTCTCTTTCTACTCTAACAGTTCCGGAAATAGACTGCATGTCTTTTATTTAGAACTGGTACACAATTAAGTCTTAACTAGGAGATATTTCTGACAATTCAGCTTCAATGATACCACCAAAACTACTGGTGATAGCCAATAAACCGGTACCTTTGTGATACTGTTTAAAATTTAAACAAAATTTGTTAACATATGCAGAAAATGTTCAAATAAAGTAATACAGCCACTATGAAATTTCCAAGGCAAATCTCCAGTACAGTGTTGATCTTTAAAATTTAGGAGAGCTATTATTAATTGCCATTACAGAATTAGAGAATTAAAATAATAATATCTATAAAATATTTTTAGAAGTCATGCTGGGTGACCAAGATATACTTCCAAAGGATTGTATAGGCTTTAGACACTGAGTCAGTGATCCAACACTGTTTATTCCAGTTTAGAATCAAGCAAAGCAGGTTCTTTAGAGTTCAAACACACAAATCCTTATGCACAGGTCAAGCAGATTGTAATATACTACATCTGCTCCTGTGATTGTTCCACTTTTAGATAAAATGTCATTTAAAAAAGGTTCTCCCTATTCCTCCAGGACTTCTTAGACTATTCAGAAAACTCTTGGGGAGAAAGATTACTTATTCATGAATGCAGGGTTCCTTTGGTCATCTTAGATTTGATTGACATTATCAACAACTGTGTCTGGCTCTAAAGACTTAAATATTCATCAGAGCATAATCATGGCATTTAAATATCTAAGCATCAGAATTTTCAAAGCAGTATCTTTTACAATAAATATAGCTTATTTTACATAGATGACCTAAAATAATATTAAAGCAGTTCATTATTACTAAATTCACTTTTGGAAACAATATAGCACATTTACAATACTGTTAATTTATCCTACTAAATTAGACTTACATTTTTGAACAATTTTACCTGAAATTTCATAAATAAAAAATGTGGGCTCTTGATGTAATAGTGTATGCGTGTATCTATTGTAATATATTATCTTCCTATAATTCCATTTATGAATTGAAATTTCATAAATTTACGTTATATAAAAATCAAGCTGAATTACATTCAAAAAGGGATTTCAAAACACAACCCAAATAAAACTGCAGCATAGATGGACATGTGTGTGAGTATATACACACAAATATACACATACATTTTTGTTGCTACATATTAGCTTGTTATTTATGGAATTTCATGTAAAATGGAATCTCACACGGAATTTGAACATATTAGGGAAAGGGGCTGGCTTTTTAACTAAGGATAAACTTCATCTATATTATTGCAGAAAAAAATATCTCATTCAATGTACAGAGTTATGTTACATGGGTAAAACATCATTTTTCACATAGATTTGCAGTGTTTCCAGGTGTTAGAAATTAGTGTTCTTTTTGAAAAGAAGAAAAGGGGATAGTTTAGATATGATGGGATGAAAGGGTAGATTAATGAACCTACTTTTAAAGTGCAACAACTTGTTTGAAATATTTTACATGGGTATAGATTTTAGTTTATTGATACAAGTTTAAACTTAATTTTGTTATACTGTATATATATTTCTACTCTGTTTGAGGTATTATGTTTATGTAACTTATTTATATTGTAATGGATAATTAAGAAATACAGATCAATTAGTCTTCTATGATAGTCAAACTTATAATCATGTTGTTTTCTAGGTATGCATAGACATATTTCATATAGGTAGGTAATCTTCAAACACTTGAAAGACCTACAGAATATGGCATTTAAAATGTTTTAAAAATTTAGACTTTCTAGACAATGAGACATGTCTGCTCCTGGAAGCACTGATTTACTTCAGAGAAGATTATGGGCATTGAAGACACTCTATACAGAGTTTATCTTCTTCTTGGCAAAAATAGCCATTTGGGCAAGAAACTGTTCTTGCCTGGACTGCTTGGTCGACTGGACATGCAGGACCCATAGAAAGGTGACCACTGAACTTTGCTTGGCAAAATGGTCCTTCAGGTTCCTGCTTTGCAGAGGAAACTGCCAGACATTCTACAGGACACTGAGAAAAGTGACTGAGAGACTCTAGGCCTGTGGGCTGAAGACAGATGCCCCAACTCTACAGAAGAACTTTGGATGACTGCCCAGGCTGCCAGCTGTCTCTGTCTACTCTTGCAAGACTCCCAAAAGTTGCTTGCATCCTTCTCCCATTTCTCAGGTACTATTATATCTTTCTGAGGTCTTTGATGTAGTTGAAGACTAGAGATAGTTATAATTTCCTTAGTTATGATAAAAGATAAGTTAGATATGAAACATTAAACTCACAAATATAAGATAGACATAATAACTTCCTTAATTTTGACAAATACAAATAAACTAGTTATTATAAATAAACTAGATATTGTAACTGTAATTCTTGCTTGATAATTGTTTTGTTATCTGTAATTTTACTATGTGAAAGTTAAAACCTTCCTTTTTCGCTAATTGGACTCCCAGAGCTCCACCCAGGGCCTAGCCATGGATCTCTGCATCCAGATCCCTCAGTTGTTGGATGGGGTTTCTAGCACAACAATTAGGGTGTTTGGCCATTCCATCACCAGAGTAGGTCAGTTCGGGTTGTCTCTCGACCATTGCCAGCAGTCTGTTGTGGGGGTATCTTTGTGGATTTCTTTGGGCCTCTCTAGCACTTTGCTTCTTCCTATTCTCATGTGGTCTTCATTTACCATGGTCTCCTATTCCTTGTTCTCCCTCTCTGTTGTTGATCCAGTTGGGATCTCCCGCGCCCCCAAGCTCTGGATGCAGAGATCCATGGCTAAGCCCCGGGTGGAGCTCTGGGAGTCCAATTATCAAGAAAGAGGAGGGTTTATATGAGCGAGAATTGTTGAGACCAAGGTTGGATAAAGCACAGGGACAAATAGCCAAACAAATGGAAACACATGAACTATGAACCAATGGCTGAGGGGTCACCAACTGGATCAGGCCCTCTGAATGGGTGAGACAGTTGATTGGCTTGATCTGTTGGGGAGGCATCCAGGCACTGGGACCGGGTCCTGTGCTCAGTGCATGCGTTGGCTGTTTGAAACCTGGGGCCTATGCGGGGTCGCTTGGCTCGGCCTGGGAGTAGGGGTCTGGACCAGCCTGGACTGAGTCTACCAGGTTGATCTCAGTCCTCGGGGAAGGCTTTGCCCTGGAGGAGGTGGGAATGGGGGGTGTGCTGGGGGGAATGTGAGGTGGGCGGGAAGGGGGAGAACAAGGGAATCCGTGGCTGATATGTAGAACTGAATTGTATTGCAAAATAAAAAAAAGAATAAAAAAAAAAACAAAAACAAAAAACTTTTTGAAAAAAAAAGAAAAAGAGAAGTGCTGTGGGATGTTCTGTATGTTAAATGTGTTGCTCTGATTGGTTAATAAATAAAACACTGACTGGCCAGTAGCCAGGCAGGCAGTATAGGTGAGACAAGGAGAGAAGAGAATTCTGGGAACAGGAAGGCTGAGGCAGGAGATGCTGCCAGCCACCACATGACAAGCAGCATGTAAAAGATACCGGTAAGCCACAAGCCATGTGACAACTTATAGATTAATAGAAATGGGTTAATTTAAGATGTAAGAACTAGATAACAAGAAGCCTGCAATGGCCATACAGTTTGTAAGCAATATAAGTCTCTGTGTGTTTACTCGATTGGGTCTGAGCGGCTATGGGACTGGCGGGTGAGAGAGATTTGTCCTGACTGTGGGCCAGGCAGGACTGGAAAACGGTAGCTACAGTTGTGCTCTATGCTCATTCACATACAGCTCTTTATGAACATATACCTTAACTGCTTCTGGATTAAATATGTAGGAGTGGAATAGGAATGGAAGGAGCACTTCAATTTTTATTTAAGAGACCCTAACTGTCAAAGTTTCCATTGTTAATCACTAAATGACATTCCTTTCTACCATCCATACCTACAGAATACTTGTAACTTAAGCACAAAGTTTAAAACTATTTTTGAAATTGTCATCCTTAGTCAATTTCCAAAGAAGCAGAAAGATAGTTTCAGTTTTGTGCAGTCTTTATTTTTTTTTTTTTTTTTTTTTTTTTTTTTTTTGGTTTTTCGAGGCAGGGTTTCTCTGTGTAGCTTTGCGCCTTTCCTGGAACTCGCTTTGGAGACCAGGCTGGCCTCGAACTCACAGAGATCCGCCTGGCTCTGCCTCCCGAGTGCTGGGATTAAAGGCGTGCGCCACCACCGCCCGGCCAGTCTTTATTTTATATAGTCTGTGAAACAGATTAGTGTTTCATCTCTAAAAATGTGGTTTGAACAGATATTTAATTACATCATGAGATACTGATTTTTAAACTAGTATTGTCTATTAATTTTAATAAAATAACATTGATATATTTACTTGTGTGTGTATTTGTGTATATGGGAGAGGGCTCATGTGCCTTGGCCCTTGTGTGAACAGCAGAGGACAATTTGCAAGAGTCCATTCACTCCTTCCACTATGCGGGCTTCAGGAATCAAAATCAAGTTATCAGTCTTGGCGGCAAACACTCTGCCCCACTTAGCCATCTTGGCATAACATAATACTGATCCTAAGATAATGTTAAAAAACATCCCTCATACATCTTCAGATTATAAATGGCCAAGTCTGATGTCTGCATGTGTCCCATAAATCCTTTTCAAGGATATGAACACAATTTTGGTCTTTTTAATTTGAAATGACTGGCAACAGAAAGAAAAATCATTTAAGTTTCATTTCCACTAGTCACAAAAAATTACATTTCATTAGTCACTACTTTAGTAAGGTATACATACACTTTTATGATATATGAGGAGCTTTGATTGTGTTAAAAATATACAGGTCAGAAATGTTCCAAATAATTTCCAAATGTGTATCTAAAAGAAATTTTTACAAGTAGTGCATTGTGCTTTTGTGGAACACATATCAATTGCTACATGCAGAGTCAAATTCCAAATTTTAATACAACCTACATAAAACATTTTATAAAGCAACAAAATGAATGGGCTTCCTTTAAAAGCACCCCTCAAACACTTGATGTATATTTTATTACTATTAAGAATGAATGGATATAGGAATTTTATAAATATGTAAATGATATAAATTTAAAATATCAAAATATGAGAAGTTGAGCCCTCCATCTCCATTAATTCTGTGGCTATAACACTTTCAAGTCAGTAACAAATATTTTCTAGGAAATTTCAATAAAACACACACACACTCACTCACTCATACATGCACACACATACACGCACACACACACACTCTCTCACTCACTCACTCATGCACACACACACACACACTCACTCATACACACACATACACATACTCACTCACTCATACACACACAAAACTCACTCACTCACTCATACACACACATACACTCACTCATACATGTACATCCATACCCACACACACTCACTCACTTACTCATACACACACACACACACAAACCCACACACACTCACTCACTCACTCATACACATGCATACACACACACACACACACACAGACTCACTCACTCACTAATACATGCACATATGTGCAGTGAAGGCATAACTAAAGTATGAAAAAATACCAGGTAAATAGCAAGACCAAGAGATAATGAGAAAGCTGGAAAGAGAGGTCTTTGAGCCAGGATTTATATCTGATCAATAGATATAAATTATCAATTTACAAAATTAGAACAAAGAGAAAAAATTCCCCTCACCAAATCTTCTCTCTCTCACAAATCTTTTTCTGTGCTCTTATGGGTCACATTTGGCTGGAAGTTGGAGGATAAGGAAGCAACCAGGATTTCTTACTGACCATCCACACAGAGAAATTGACATAAGGAAAAAGGCAAGTAGATGTGGACTGACTCATTAAAATTATCCTACAAATTATTTTTGAGTTCATCGTTGAAATGTGACTTTTATGTTCCTCTTTTTACACATATGTTTATCACTAAATTTTTTTTAAAAATATTATAGTAATGCATTTGTTTATGTACAGTCCATTTTCAGTATTTTATGTTAGCATATTCATTTTCTTCAAATGATGATGTCAAGAATCAGACTTCAGGCTTTATATATTTTCAGTTTATTACAGAGTTGGATTTTAGAGCCAATGGTGGAGCCTTCAGAATTAAAATATCAATGGGGTAAGTGAGGGAAAAACACTTGCAACCAACCCTGATGGTCTGAGGTGCATTCCAGAAATCAACATGGTGGAAGACGAGAAACAATTGTCACAAGTTGGCCACAGGCTTCCACATGTGCACTACAGTGGCAAGCATGTGCCCTTGCATGCCCATACAAATAAATACATGATAAAACTTTTAATGTGTATGAATGAAGTGGTTGCCTTTTCTGGTGAATTTCCTATGTTGATTTTTGCTTCACATTCAAAATTTTCTAATTAAGGTATTTCTTTAGTCATAAACATAGAAAAAACAAAGTAAGAAAAATGTGAGCCTTTCCTCCCCTGTGACATTTAATTTTAAAACAGAAGTTACAAGACTAATGTTTAAAAGTCTTTCTTGCTGCCACAATAAGAATTACTGTCAATGTTACTACACTATACCTATAATGAAAACTCTAGAAGTATCAGATTACTTTCTGCAATTGGTTTTATGTAATTTTCAACACTTAAAGTTTACTCATTTTAAAGAACTGATAAAATATTAAATAAAAGATCTATTTCTCAAGGCCTTGAGGGAAAATACAGTACGCATTCTTGCCAGGATTTATTGAACAGAATTTCAAATGGGAGGAAACTGCACCTAATTTGAATATTTTATATTTGCATGTGAAGTATATATCTAATTCTTTAAAGATTGTAATATCTACTTATATACAATTTCATATATTATACATTATACATATATGATTATACATACACATAATAAAATACTATAATGTTAGAATTTCATTACATTTGTTTTATCCCATTTTTTATCACTGGAAACTCTGAAGTACATTTTGAACAATATTATTTTAAAAAGCCATGTGAAGCATCACCAATAATATATATATATATATATATATATATATATATATATATATATATATATATATATATGCCAAGTCAGGTCAAGTAAGTAAATGCTTTGTTTAATTAGTTATAAGATATTTGTCTTAATAAATTTCTTGACTGTATGTTATTAATAATTTCAAACTGGGATTTCTACTGCTAACAGAAAGAATAAACAAATCAATTGGTTTCAAAAAAAGCACATGAGTTCACAGCTCAACACACTGCTTATAGCTCTGTTTGATATGTTCTTTAGTCCAAAATGACAAATGAGACCCATTAAGCAACATGATTTGGTCCATTTCAATGTTCTAGATTGTCAAGAATGTCTGTACCATTCATTACCATAGAAGTAGTCACAACAGGATTTAACTAGGATGCTCCCAATGATTTTGAACAAATTCGAAGATGTGTTTGTTAACTGTTCCTTGTAGGTTATACTTTTTTAGTCTTTCTATCAAATATTCAAATATAGCTAATTTCTACTTACTGTTGACTATGGTAAAACTTCTATCATTTTGCTTTTGGGTTCATTGCCTATAAATTTTACTTTTCTTAAGATAATTTGAGTACAACAAATTGTGGATTTTTCATGACATTTTCTTTATATACTCTTGCAACTATTAAAGTTTAAACTTTTTTTTTTAAACTTTTTTTTTTTTTTTTGGTTTTTCGAGACAGGGTTTCTCTGTGTAGCTTTGCACCTTTCCTGGAACTCGCTTTGGAGACCAGGCTGGCCTCGAACTCACAGAGATCCGCCTGGCTCTGCCTCCCGAGTGCTAGGATTAAAGGCGTGCGCCACCACCGCCCGGCTGCAACTATTAAAGTTTACAACACATTAAAGTCCATGTTGTTCAGCCCAGTTTCAACTGCTACATCTATATTCCTGCAACTAAGGCTCATGGATCATTACAGAAGATGGGGCAGAATGATTGTAAGAAGCAGAGGAACAGCGAGTTTCCTGTGAGAGTGTGACTTTTAGAAATGTCCGAAGCTACACCCATAAAATTTCACCAACACAGCTGCCTAAACATGACCTGAATGAGGATGACAGCAATTTACTTGCAAAATAAACATGGAAAAGCTTTTAGAGACTCAACCCTACATAAAGAACTCCTGGCAACTAAGTAATACTTAAAAGTGGGAGAAATAGTCTTCCTCAGGGAAGAGCACACCAACTCTATTGTGGATATATATATATATATATATATATATATATATATATATATATATATGCAAATTGTCAGTGCTGAAAACATATAGATACACAAAACATTATACAGACTGAACAGATTGTATTTACATAAGCGCAGACACGTATATATAAGAACAGTTAAAAAATGGAGGAGTAGATTGGGAGGACCATAGGAGGGGGTTGGGAGGAGAGATTGGGAGGACAGGAGGGAGGAAAACTGCAACAGAGATGTAAAATAAATAAATTTATTTATTTATTAAAAATAAAGCAGTTAAAGAAAAATAAGACCCCGGATTTGAAAGAGAATAAGGGGACACATGGGAAGGTTTGAAGGCAAAGGAGAAAAGGAAATGATATGATTACATTATAATTTCAACACACACAAAAATGTTTTTCTCTGTTGTCTTTATTAGATTATACGTGCAAAGATAATACTTTTTTCAAAAAAATGAAGCCTTTAAATTTTTAAGATCTACTGCTATGATTTTAAATTTATGTAAAAAATACTGAATTAGCCAAGATGTCTTTATTTTCCAATATAACAAGATACACTGGTCATAACCATTTTAATCCAACCACACCTTTTATGTGAATACTGCTCACAGAGTACACAATTTTGTTTTACGCATTTACTGAATTAATAGGTATTATGAATACTATGATTTACAGTACTGTCACATTAGCATATAAGCAATCAGCTTTCTGTCAAGTATGCTTTCATTTTCAATTAACTGAAACAACTAGTGTGTGCTGAGACTGTAGGATTAAATAAAAAAAGATATAGTTCCAATCTATATTTGACCTCATACAAACACATAGAATAAATTCAAGGAGAGCATAGATTTCCTTTAAAATTGTTTTCTAATCATGTATGAAATATATTGTTCAGCAGCTACTAGGGAATAAAATCTCAGAAATAATTCCCAGTGGCTTTTTATTCTTCCTTCATTTTTATCCTAAATATAACATTCCATCAGTTTCATAGTCTAAATATTCACCAAATGGTTTATGTAACCATACAGCACTCACTTTAAATAAACTTCAAAGGCCCTTCTATTTGTTAATATTTTGTATCTTATTTCCCCTTGTATTGAAACATATTTGTATATTTGGATGCATAAATGTAATGTCCAAACTCTTCAGTAAATGAAAGCCTACATTTTTGTCTACAGCCTCACTACTACTTGTGGCTTGAGGAAGAGCTCACGTGCAACCTTTGCTCTTTTATACAAACTGGAGTTCATGTCTGTAATATTTTTTCTCACTTAACTTTCCTAGAAAAAAACAATTTATAAATGAAAAGTCTTGCATAATAATAATCTCACAGGGAAGGACTAATCTACTTCCCCTTTCTTTGAGAATGATATTTAATAATATTTAAGTCATCAGACTCCATGGCAGGGCTTAGCTTTCTTCTTTCATCTTCCAGCAGGCACCATACTTCCTTGCACATTGAACAAATTCAATCAATATACCAATGAATTATATATTTCATCACATGGTAAATAGTGAACATGAGTGCATTTGTGTGTGTTTATGAATGTGTGTGTTCATTTGTATGCATGTGTATGTTCTCTGAATTTCTTCATTTTAGCATATTGTTTGATGACATGCATGAATTACTTATGACTGTTAGGCATTATTAATTTATTTCATGTGTATATGTGTATGACTGTGTGAGTTTATGTGTACTACTTGCATATGGGGGGTTGATAAGGCCAGAAGTGTCAAGTCCTCTGGAACTAGAGTTACAGAAAACTGTGAGTTGCCTGATGTGGGTGCCCAGAACCTCTCCTAGATCCTCAGCAAGAACAGAAATTGCTCTTAAATAAATAGTCCCAGTTCTATTTTTAATAATATTAGCCCCCTCCCAAGTAAAATAAAAGTCATAATCTCATATACTGAAACAGCTCATCTGATCCTATCTTCTACACAAAGTTTCAACAATACTTAAATATAAGTACTTAAAATATTTTAAGAATCAAATGAGTGTTTTATATAGATAATGGAATTAAATAATCTTCTCCATTCTTTTCTTTTTAAGTGTGTTTGTGTGCTTGTGTATAAATACATGTATCCTAACATTAATGACTGTCACATTCAGTCCATAAAAGCAACATATTAAGTCAATAAGTAGAATAACACTTGTACCTGGAGTCTACCTCAGGGCCTTCTTAATCACTATGCTTCCTATGTTCAGTAGTTACTGTCTGGATTTACAATATTAACTACGTGACATTTGTAGCTTTATATAAGCAAATTAATATAATAAATAGCCCTTTTATTCTTATTTATTTGATCATGCTTATGTATTCTAATTTTATGCTTTAAGGTGTATTTTTATCATTTCCATTGTTAAATATTTCTTCATTGTTTGAATTAATTATAACTTTTATTTGTTGATGCTGATAGACATTTGAATTTTTCACTCTGTTCATGTGAAAAATAGTGCTATCAAACTCATTATTGTAATATCTAATTATTTCAAAAAGTATTTGTAATTAATGCCCCTTTAATGTTGTTCAGTTTCCAGCAAATCATACAAAATCTGTCTTGTTTACATGAACCTCCAAAAGATCAGATCTTTATAAATATACTCATTTGAGTATTTTATTTGTAGTTAGAAAAAAATAAATATACTAAAATCGCATTTCAATGTGAAGAATGGGTATATTTGCTATAATAATGTTTGCCAATTTTCTATATAAAAACTACCATTTTGCAATTATACTATTTCACACAAGTAAATGATAATGGAAGTTATATCATGAATCACTGTGACTAATGCATATGGCTTCATAATTATATAAGAATACCTAGGTTATATACACACTACAGCCTGTTACTTCTGTAACTATGAAGTAACTTTCTAAATTTTGTGCATCTTATTGATGTTCTCAGTCTCCCTAAGACCATTTCCACTTTTATTATCCTAAGAATCAATTGTTTTCTACATTAAGTGGGGTATGTTAGATACAATACCAATAGAACCAGAGACACTGAACAACGCTCTCTTTTCTGGAAAAACAAATCCACTAGAAAGATAAACTTGTTAAAAAAAAGGACTTCTGAAAAATAAGATAATTACTCTCTTTAATAGATATAATCAATACTACTTCCAAAAAAGATATGATAAGTAACTGAGCAGCTGTGCTCATATACATTTGCTGGCCTTATGGAAGAGCATGGTGTATTGTGAGTGATACAACACCAGGGAGAAAAATTAGGATAGAAAATCTTTTTGTAGAATACAAGCAAATCGTCAGAATCTGTAATGTAGCATAGTTCCCTAAAATTACTCAGTTCCATTCAGAAAGCAGCCATTGAACACCTGTTGTGTGTAAGTACAGAGATAACTGTGGGTACAGTGAGATAAACAAGACAAAAGGCCTGCTTTAAAGGTGCTCAGAATTTACAGAACAAGAATGCAGGTGTAATGGAGGAGAAAGATGGCATTATACTACTGCCATGTTTTTGTGACACTTCCAGAATGGCAATTAGAGAAGAAAGAAAAGGAATTTGCAAGATGAAAACAAAGAATGTGAATGCAAATTCATGTAAGTTTCATCATATTTTCTTTTGTTTATGATATTACTCAATCTTTATTCTGATCAAAAGAGTAGTCCACAATTGGAAGGACATTAAGCAGTGCCCTGGACAAACATTGGTACCTGAACAAGACTAGTCACTTTGCAATACCTAATCATACTACATGACATTCAAAGAATCTTGCTTGTTTTTTTGTGGATTTCCTTTTTTCTTTTCTACTTTTTTTTTTTTTTTGGTTATAAGCCTACCCCTTAACAGCTGAGCTATCTCATAGTCCCGGATTTCTAGTTCAATGCAAGATTTTAAGTATCAGTATTAATTAGCAGACTAACACGGCAAATTTTAAAGCCTATAGATAATATTAAATATCCAAGAGTTTACAAGGAATATAATTTATGCAGATGTTTGTGAGTAGTTTCAAATTACTGTAGGGTTGCTAGAAGTTTAGAGTTAGTGAAATTTAAATTATTATTTCATCAAGATTAAAGGGGTACAGTTTAAGTAACATTGGTCAAGCAATGGATACTGAGTAAGGAATCTTAGAGTACATAAGTGATCAATAGGCTGTTTCTTCTTTAAATAATCATATCAAGACAAGATTGTAGAGTTAAAATTTTACAAAATGTTTATGAGAATGTGCTCTTCTCCATTCTAGAAATGAAGAAGATGATAATAAAATAAAGAAGATCTGAAAAAGATTATGAAAAGGATGCATAAAAGCTTCAAGGAAATAGATGGTGAATTTGAACATGGAAAAAGATAGCTACATAACATAAACAAAAGCAGTAAGAATGGGTATTGGCTTACAGCCCCAGGCATGAAATACTTGCTGTAAAATTGTGAGGACCTGAGTTCAATCCCTAGCACCCATATAAAAATACAGTTTGGTGGCACACATCTGTCATCCCAGTGCTGGAGGAACAGAGAAAGACATGTTCCTAGAGCTTTCTGGGTAGTTAGTCCAGCCAATCAATGAATTTAAGGTGTTATGAAGAGACATTGGCTCAATGCATAAGGTGGAACAGAGTAGAGAAATGTGCACAATATTAATGGACACATAAATAATAGGATAAGAGTACACACATTTCAAGATTGGTTCAGAATAAAGAGATAAAAATATATTCAAGCCAGGCGGTGGTGGCGCATGCCTTTAATCCCAGCACTGGGGAGGCAGAGGCAGGCGGATCTTTGTGAGTTCGAGGCCAGCCTGGTCTACAGAGCAAGATCCGGGAAAGGCGCAAAGCTACATTCACGTTAAAATAAACAGAGAAAAGAATAGTTTTCATTAGCTCAAGAACTAGACTGTCATAAACATGAGGCGAGAGGGAAAACAGAACAGAAAAATGGAGAAACCTGTAAGATAGATCAACAGTAGAATCATCAGGTATATTTGATTGATTGATTTGAAGGTAAACTAAAGTTGGGTAGCTTAAAGCTTTGATTCTGAATTTCAAAGTAGAAATGGGGAGAAAGAAGACAGGACAAATAAAAGTTCTTATAAATAGGGGAATCTTGAGCCAGGGAAAAGTGTCTTTCATCTCAAGTGCAGAAAGTTCATAATCATGAACATTTCTTGTTGTAGGGCTCCAACAGCTGGCTTCCTTCTATGTATCCAAAGGGTCAAGTTCATTATGTCCGTAGGGACTTGGAAAGCTCACAAGTAACAGTGGTCATTAATCATTCCTGCTAAATCCTTGAGATAGTAACAAGAAGTGAGGAAAATGTATAAAAGGCTAGGCTTCTCTAAAGTTATTTTAACTTAGTTTTTGACAGGTAAGTTCAGGCATGAGTTTCCTATTTGCTGTGAAGAGGGCATGGAAAGCACAGGCTTTATCTTTCGTACCATCAATCTCAACAGCGCAGAACACTGTGAACTTCACACATTACGAAAAAGATACATCATAGCCATTTACCTTCCCCTTGGTTGCTAATAAGGTAAAACAGGCCCATTCTTTACAGAAACACTGGTATTTATTCAGATAAACCCTACTCTTTCTTAATACAAAAAGAAAACCTACCATTTCACAAATCCCAGACTGTGTTTTTAAAAGCAATAGGTGTCCATTTTAAATCAATATGCAGGTAATGCAAAAACAAGGCTCTAAAGGTTAAGCATAGAGTAAATTATATTAAACTTACTACCTCATAAATAAGACGAAAGTTCACTCATTCCCTCTGCCTTCATGCATAAGCATTGAAGAATCAAAGACAGGATTCTCATCAGAAAGTTGAAGAAGATTTTAAATGACATATTAGACAAGGAGAATTGTAGCTGTCAAATGACCAAAGCTGGCAGAAATAATCCTCCTTTGCAATCCTTTTCAATCTAGGAATTGTGTTTGAGTGCATTTTCTTTTGGATGAGTGCCATTTTCCCCCTGAATAGTCTCACTTGTTATTTCTGATGCTGGACAAAAAGAAGGCCTTCTCAGAGGTGAATGTTTTAAAGGCAATTAAGTCATCCTGAGTGGAGAAAAATAACATTGGTTCATTTGTTTTCTGTCAGTTTAGTTCCACAGAAATGGTTTTAATTCACTAAATACAACAGACTTTGAGAATGACAAATGGAGAAATTACCCTCGCCTGGGACAAATCTTCCCTGGACAAACCCAACTATAATGGGGGCTGGTATTTTTGTCATGACAACTTGTTCATTGTAGAGACTGGCTGCTTTAGCCAAAGTAATCACAAACTTTGTAGTAGAATGGGTGGGCACCATCTGGATACCTTCAAAGTCTTGGAGACTTTAAAATTGAGTATTTTCACATACAACTAGGTATATTTTCTATTGCCTAGACTAAAATCTCATTTTGGGATATAGGGTAGGATGTGGGATTTTAAGAGAGTTAATATTTTCAGAAAAAGACTGGGACATTTAAAATTATTTGTGTGAAGAAAATATTGGTTTTATCATTACTTAATTTTCCTTTTAAAAGCAACTATAACCACCATTGAAGTCCTTTACACATTGATACGACAAAGTGTACATTATTATCTTTACAATATGTCAAACTGCTATGCATTATTACTTGGCTTACTTTTCCCATTATCATTTGTACAATATTCTACATAAGTGAAGTACAACAATACACCAAGAAAAATGCTTTCTTCACTATGAAAGCACACAATAATTGATAATAAGCATGTATTTTGATAAAATACATTCTGCTTAATCAGTGGAACAGAAAGTTCCTTTGTAGCTAGAGTTTTCCTGCCTGGCCCACAGTCAGGACAAATCTCTGTCACCCGCCAGTCCCAAGCCGTTTAAACCCGATCAAATAAACACAGAGATTTATATTGCTTACAAACTGTATGGCCGTGGCAGGCTTCTTGCTAACTGTTCTTACAGCTTAAATTAAACCATTTCTATTAATCTATACCTTGCCACGTGGCTTGTGGCTTACCGGTACTTTACATCTTCCTTATCCTGATGGCGGCTGGCAGTGTCTCTCTGACTCAGCCTTCCACTTCCCCGCTCTATTCTCCTCCTTGTCCCGCCTATACTTCCTGCCTGGCCATGGACCAATCAGTGATTTATTTACTGACCAATCAGCAACACATTTGACATACAGACCATCCCACAGCATTCCATACAGCACTAGTACACACATAGTGGTCCTCTGGTAATAAACACATTGATGAGGGAAGATGTATAATAATACACTTTAATTTAATGTTTTTCACACACACATGATTTAAGAATATTTATCTTCAAAACATTGTGTGGTGGTTTTTAACTAAACAAGTTCACAAGCTATAAATTAGGATTATGCCACAAACACTTCTAGTTTTTGTTATCACACTGACTCATATGTGCATTCCATACATGATTGTTTTATCGAACTTTTCCCACACTCTCTGTAACAAATGGGTATTTGTCAAACGTGTTCTGAGGTTATAAAGATGTTTTCTGCACATAGAATAAAAAACCCAGGATAACTGTCCAATGTATTAAATTGACAGCATTGCAGAGTTGAGTTTCATGTGTGACATTCACTGTTGATGTAAAAGTGAGGCTTTTTTCTCATTATTATGAGTCAAAGATAAATGATGACCTAATTTAAACTTGGGCAGAAGGTTTGAATAATTCTATCATCAGAGACAAACATAGTTCTCATAAATACATTCAAAAAGCTCAAATCATTAGCAATTTAGGAAATTTAAATACAAATCACTATGAGATGCCACTTTATCCTCCTTACAATGACTATGGTCAGATAACAAAAATGTTCTGAAACTAGATAATGGTAACAGTCACACACAACTGTGAATGTATTAAATTCCACTTAATTACATAATTTAAGGGACTAAAATAATACAATTTATCTTACGCTTAGTTTATCACTCCTTACATAAGCAATTGTTAGTCAAAGGTCTTAATCCACCATTGAGTGTTATGTAAAATGGTATAGTCACTTTGGAAAAATTCATTCAAAAGTATTATTCATAATGTTCCAAAACGGAGTCAACCTAAATGAAGATCAAATGAATAATAGAAAACATTACATGACACATTTCAGAGTTTTTATATGAAAAGAAATTGCATACTATTTTTTTTTTATTAATTTATTTTGCAATACAATTCAGTTCTACATATCAGCCACGGATTCCCTTGTTCTCCCCCTCCCGTCCCCCTCACCTTCCCCCCGACCCCCCCCCCCCCCCCCCCCATTCCCATCTCCTCCAGGGCAAAGCCTTCCCCACAGACTGAGGTCAACCTGGTAGACTCAGTCCAGGTAGGTCTAGTCCCCTCCTCCCAGGCCGAGCCAAACAATCCTGCATAGGCCCCAGGTTTCAAACAGCCAACTCATGCAATGAGCACAAGATCTATTAATGATACCATATGGATGAACACTAAAATCCTTATATTAAGCAAAGAAACCAGACATAAATGACAATATGTGATTTCTTCTATGTGAACTGTCTACAACAGGATCATCTATAGTATTATAAAGTAGATTGATTGGCTGTCTTCGGATGAGGCACAGAGAGGAGTGTGATTTGTATAAAACGGAAACTTTCTGTTATTGGTTCAAGAGTTTTTGAGTAGGAAGACATAAATCTTCTACCATTCTTTGTGGTAATGCTTTCACAACTCTGTGGTTGTGCTACAACATGAATTTCACATTAAATTGGTTTACTTTGTCAATACTTGAATCATGTCCCAGTAAATATATAAAGACAGAATGAACCTTTTCCTGGTTCATAGAAGTAGATGACTTTTACACTGGAGTTTGTGTCAACAGGAAGGGAGTTTATAGGGTATATCTGTTATTTTGATTTTTCTGAACTTGGCTATATACATCTTCCCTCTTGGGTACTGCCTTTCTTTTTGACATAATACTTTTCTAGTGTTGAAGAGCTGAAAGAGAGAAAGTAAGTTCAAGAGCAGATTAACAAATTATCAGACACATTAAGAACACTAACAGAGCTCTTTGCTTGGTATTGAGAGGTTGATTGAGACCTATCAATGGTGAGGGGGAAAGTTTCTAAATATCTGGACTATTTTCTGGAAACTTATAATACTTTGACAATAATAGTAAGAATATGAGGTCAAAGATTCATAGTAAAAATCTCATAGAAGTCCAATGCGCTATAGGAGACCATGGTAAATGAAGACCACATGAGAATAGGAAGAAGCAAAGTGCTAGAGAGGCCCACAGAAATCCACAAAGATACCCACACAACAGAATGCTGGCAATGGTCGAGAGACAGTCCGAACTGACCTACTCTGGTGATGGGATGTCCAAACACCCTAATTGTTGTGCTAGAAACCTCATCCAACTACTGAGGGATCTGGATGCAGAGATCCATGACTAGGCCCCGGGTGGATCTCTGGGAGTCCAATTAGCGAGAATGAGGAGGGCCTATATGAGCGAGAATTGTTGAGACCAAGGTTGGATAAAGCGCAGGGACAAACAGCCAAATGAATGGAAACACATGAACTATGAACCAATGGCTGAGGGGTCCCCACTGAATCAGGCCCTCTGAATGGGTGAGACAGTTGATTGGCTTGATCTGTTTGGGAGGCATCCAGGCAGTGGGACCAGATCTTGTGCTCATTGCATGAGTTGGCTGTTTGAAACCTGGGGCCTATGCAGGATTGTTTGGCTCGGCCTGGGAGGAGGGGACTAGACCTACCTGGACTGAGTCTACCAGGTTGACCTCAGTCTGTGGGGAAGGCTTTGCCCTGGAGGAGATGGGAATGGGGGTGGTTGGGGGGAAGGTGAGGGGGACGGGAGGCGGGAGAACAAGGGAATCCGTGGCTGATATGTAGAACTGAATTGTATTGCAAAATAAATTAAAATAAATTAAAAAAAATCTCAAAGAAGATATTGTCATCACTTGTAGCATGAATCTTAAAAGTTCTTATTAATAAAATCAAACCTGAGGCCAGTTATTGGGGTGAACACTGGAAGATCAGAGAGCCAGAACAAGCCACAGCTACCTCACCTCGCCGGATCCTCAGCTGGTCTTGCTTCCTCAGACTAAAGGCCTCTGAGTCCTCATCCAGAATGGGTCTCACCTGAATTGCTGCTCAAAAGCCTGAATGCTTAACCAGGCCAAATGCTTGACCAGCCAAATGCTTCTAGTTTCTGGTCCTCACACCTTATATACCTTTCTGCTTTCTACCATCACTCCCTGGGATTAAAGGCTGGCTTTCTGGGATTAAAGGCTTGAGTCATCATGCTTGGCTGTATCCTTGAACACATGGTTTTCTGCATCCTTGAACACATGAATTTCTGCCTCTGGAATGCCAGGATTAAAGGCATGTGCTACCACTGTCTATCCTCATGTTTAATATTGTGGCTGTTCTGTCTCTGACCCCAGATAAGTTTATTAGGGTACACAATATTTTGGGAAACACAATACCACCTCAGTCACTCAACAATGCAAAATTTTAGGGAAGTAGTTCCTTCAAACTCTGTTCTTCTTCCCTAATAAATACATGGGTGTATCTAAAAATGATTCTTCAATGTGTTCAAGAATACATGACTGAAAATTTTTGTTTGCAAACAAAAGAAACCCGTGCAAAATACACTGATAACTATCAAAATCATAAAATGTTTTCCTTTAATAATATTTATTTCTGAAGAAGTGAGTGTATGTTCACATTTGTAGGTATACATAATTTACTGTTTATTCAAAATATTTTAATGTAGGGGTATAATAGTTAGTATTTTGTTCCATACATGTTAATATGGGCACATGATAGCTATCTTATATCATAGGTACATGAAGAGTTTTGTTTGTATAAATCATTTAAGTGGTGAGGTAGACAATTTTCTTTTTTTTTTTTTTTTTTTTGGTTTTTCGAGACAGGGTTTCTCTGTGTAGCTTTGCGCCTTTCCTGGGACTCGCTTGGTAGCCCAGGCTGGCCTCGAACTCACAGAGATCCGCCTGTCTCTGCCTCCCGAGTGCTGGGATTAAAGGCGTGCGCCACCACCGCCCGGCCTGAGGTAGACAATTTTCAATCAACAGCTTCAAAGACAAACAAAATGTTCATAATACAGCTCTCCATGTTTCCTTATTTTATTACAACATTGCAAGAATTCAAAGTGATATTATATTTAAAAATTCATATTCTGTATAAATAAATGCTAATGAAGACATACTTTTTGGCATTAAAATATCTCTTCACTGTAAAGTGGAAATGATTTAATTAAATTTCTCACATACTTAGTTTTTACCCTTTTAAAAATAATTTAACAAACCTACATTAAATACAACTATTTTGACAAAAATTCTTATAGGAATCAGCAAAATTAGTCCTCATTCCACTTAATCTTATCAACAGGACTCACTTATCTTAAGGTAAAGGCAAATAAGCATACCACATTACAGAAACACACACACACACACACACACACACACACACACACACACACACACACACACCACAAAACAAACCAGTTGAAATAGTATGAGTTAATGTACTGCAGAATTATTTGCTAATCAGAAGTCTGGTGCTCTGACTGGAACTCTGATTTCTGTCATTTCTACATTGCAAGAATATTTTCCTTTAACATTTTATTGTGAATAGATGAAAAGATTCTGTTTATTAGATCTCTTTTAACATTCACTTTTTTGTTATTTGTTTGTCATTTAAAACATTTTCATTAGCAAATACTTTCAAATTCACAAATATATTTAAAATTAAAAGAATTAGATTGTACCATATACCTTTCAACAAATTATCCCAAATGCTGAGATCTAATTTAACCACAGTATAATTTTCAAATCTAGATAATAAATATGAATACAATTCTACTAATTAGGTGGGTATTGAGTTTGTTGGTCTAGTAATCACACTCAACAAAAAATACTGCTTCTGTGCAAACTACACATCTTTGGCTCATTGGTCATTCCATCCTTACTCCATCTTCAAGATTCTGAAAAAGCATTTCCTTTGGTTTCATGATTTCTTCCATATGTGTTGGTATGGCTAGTACTTTCATTACTCAGCCCTTATCGTTGGGTTGAGATTTCACGGTTTAGTTATACCATGCCATTTATCACAATTTTATACTTACTAATGAACTTTTTTGTTTATTATTCATATTTACACAATAGAGTGTGAGGCTACCCAAAACTGTGTTCTTCTTCTGTTCTCCTAAACAGATCCCCAATATCTCAAGCTATGCTTGTCAAAATGTTCAGCAAATCCTCATTGATTATATGAATATGCTTTCCAAGGACTAGTGAATTACATTTAATAGTAATTATTAAGTTATTATTTCTATAGTACTTTGATGTTTTAAATGTGCTCTAATTTACAAGTTACCTAATAAGCTTTGTTTTGTGTTCCAGTTGCATTGTCAACTAACAAATCTAATGTCCTTTCTGAGCCTTTGCTTTCTCTTATGGTATTCAAATCTAAGCTCATCTATTGAGTGAACACTGAAATGCACATGCATATATAACCATGGCCAGTTTTGTGCAATACTAGGAACAGTAATTATGACTTCATGAATGCAAGGTAAGCAATCTATCCATTGAGTTCTATCTCCAAACAATAGTTTTATATCTGTCTTTAAATGAGTTAATTCAATATTTTCTGAATACTTTAAAGTAATTAATTTTGATTAACATTTATATTTTATTATATTTATTATATCATACTTTGGGCAATTTTTCTAGACATGTATAACATCCAAACAATTAAGGATTGTATATACATTTGGACCTGATGGACTTACGTGTTTCATTTATTATGAAAACAAAAGCTGAGTTTTAATAATAAATAAGCTCAGATGAACAGCAATCCCCCTTTTAATGCTCTTTTAAAACAATATTTTAATGCCGCCTCCTATTTAGTGTGACAAATATATCGCAGTTTACAGAGTTTTGAAGCTCTTGACAGTCATGTATCAGTGCTATAGTTCTAAATTTTTATCTCTCTATATACAAACAAGTTCTACTCTCATACCTCATCAGAGTATTTTCTCTAACAGTGGCTAACAAAGAAACTCACAACTGGTCTCTGATGATCTGGATGAGAATGGCTTCCATAAGTTTATATGTTTCAATGCTTGGTCACCAGTTAGCTGAGCTATGTGTAGAAAGGATTAGAAAGTGTGGCCTTGTTGGGGGCAGACTTTGAGGTTCCAAAAGGCCATGGTGTTCCCAGTTAGCTCTCTCTTTCTGCAACTTATAGATTATATTTTTGTTTTACAACCATGCCTGCCTGCCTGCTGCTGTGCTTCTTGACATGATGATCCTAGACTAACTCTCTGAAACTGTTAGCAAGCCCTCAATTAAATGCTTCCTTCTATGAGTTACTTTGGTTATGGTGTTTTTGTTCCAGTAATATTACAATAGCTAAAACACAGTAAAAGAGCAAAGAATAAGTTTTTCCATAACCTGGCAATTTGATTGTGGGGACTGCTAGGTTAAACCAACTTATATATTTAAAAAATATCTTGACTATAAATTTGATTCTGGGGATATGTTGCTTTGGGAAGGAGGTACTGCTTATGTTTCCACAGAAGGAAAGAGTCTGTGGATTCATTCTGGGTTGAGAAAGATTAGGTTTGATCAAGCGAGACCCCCTGAAAATTCTGACTACAGACATGGGAAAATAAACCTAAAATAACTACAAGACAAAGACATGTAATGTATATTTTACCTGCTCAAACATAAAACAAAAAATTATCTTTTGCTGGTTTGTGTATACTGCACAGTTTATATTTATACCAATACTGATATGTATGCTGCCTTTCAAAATGTATATATTTTCAAAACAAGGGGACCAGACATCAATTAAAAACCGATGGCCCAGATTTCAATACACCTCTGTTACAGTTCCCTCTAAGTTCTGCATTCAAAACAGCTTCTAGACTGTTGGCTGAGATGGACCAGTCACACAAAATACCTCAGTCAGGACTTGGCCATAATTCTGAATTTTCTCAGGGTCTCCATAAGATTACCAGTACCTCCAATCAGCAAGTAGTCTAGAGAAATACTACCAAATTCCCAAAATATTTTTTTTTATGAATGTTTGTTTTCATTTAAGGAGGGTTGGTTACAAGTCATTAATGGTCATAGTCAATCACTTTCTAAAGAAGAAAGGGGATATGATATAAAAATTAAGGGGAGGCCAGGCGGTGGTGGCACATGCCTTTAATCCCAGCACTTACAAGGCAGAGCCAGGCAGATCTCTGCGAGTTCGATGCCAGTCTGGTCTGCAGAGCAAGATCCAGAACAGACACCAAAACTACATGGGGAAATCCTGTCTCAAAAAAAAATATGGGGAAAGGGGTAGATTATTAAAAAAAAGGTAGATTATTGAATCTACTTGAATCCAAAAAACAATTGTTAATCTCAAAATATTTTACCTTGGTATGGATTATAGCTTATTGATACAAATGTAAAGTCAATTTTGTTATATTATATGTGTATTTCTACTCTTGTTTAAGGTATTATGTTTGTGCAGCACATATAAAAATATAATGTATAATTCAAAATACAGATCAGTGCCATGGGACGTCTTTCTGTATGCTGTGAATATGTGTGGCCCAGACAGGACCAAGAAATTTCCAGTTACAAAAGCCTACCTAGCTCAGTCAGTAGAACATGAGACTCTTAATCTCAGGGTCATGGGATTGTGCTCCCCGTTGGGCTCCAGATAAGGTGAGAAATCCCTGGGAGTCTGCTTACAAAGTATTAGGGAATTTATTAGAATGTAAATTGAGGAAATACACTCATGAATATACAACCGAGTAGACAGCTGAAGTCGTCCTCTGATCTAACCAGGAGAAAATTCACCTGGTAGTTTGACCATGTTAGGAAGCAGGAAGCAGGGAGAAGGGACCTAGTGGCCCCTCTCCCTTTCCTTTTAAGAGGTCATAAACAACGGCAAGAAGCACTGCCTCCTTGCACCACCTTCTTTGGGCCATATAGTCCAAGGTCATGGGTGGAGTAAATACCACTACAGATTAATAATTTATCATCTGTAATAGTCAAACTTATAGCCATATTAGTTAGTTTTACTCAGTATACACAGATATATTTCAATTAGGTAGGTAATCTTCAAATACCTCAAAAACCTACAGAATATGACATTTAAAATGTTTCAAGAAGTTAGACTTTTCTTGAAAGTGAGACACATCTGCTCCTGGCAACACCAATTACTTCAAAGAGGATGATGGGCATTGAAAAAAAAAACTCCTTATGGACTTTGCTTTCAATATGGTAAGGCTAGCCATTTGGACAAGAAATTACTCTTTCCTGGACTGCTTGACAGTATGCTATACAAACTGGACATGCAGGACCTACATAAAACTGACCATTAAACTTTACCAAAACAAGGTGGAATGGACCTTCAAGCTTCACAGAAGAAACTTCCGGACATTTTTCAGGACACAGATGAAAGCAACTGACAAACTTTGCCAAACTAGTGAGGACAGTCTTTCAAATGTCCTGCTTCACTTAAAAGTCTGCCAGATACTCTAGGCATATAAACTGAAGAAGGATGCCCCAATGTTACAGAACAACTTTGGGTGACTATCCAGTCAGCCAGATGTCTCTGTCATTTTTAGAGTTTTTGAAGTTGCTATCAATGCACTTCCTGGTTACTCAGATAATATTACATCCTTCTGGGATCTGTGATGGAGTTGAAGACTAGATAGTTATAGTTTTCCTCAGTTATGATAAAAGATAAATTAGATATGAAACTTTAGACTCACAAAGATAGGATAGATGATAGAGTATCTCTAATTTTGCCAAATATAAATAGACTGGAGATTGTAACTGTAATTCTTGATAACTGTTTTGTTGTACATAATTTTACTATGTTAAGATTAAAACCCTCCCTTTTAATTAGACAAAAGGAGGAAATGCTGTGGATTATGCTCATTGTTATTAATAAAGCTGATTGGCTGATTGCTGGGCAGGAAGGGATTGAGCACAAGAGCCAGACAGGAGAATTCTGAGAAAAGGAAGGACAGAGTCAGGGCAGATGCCAGCCAGCTACCAAGGAAGCATGGCATGTAAAAAATGAGGTATCAATTCATAAATCATGTGGCTGGACAGAGATAAGAATTATGGGTGAATTTAAGTGTAAGAGCTAGTTAGTAATAAGCCACAGTTACTGATCAAGCATTTATAATCAATATTAAGCCTCTGAGTTAATTATTTGGGAAGCAGCTGCTGGGTACTTGGGAGTTGCTCACAGGACAGAAGCTTCTGCTTACCAATTGGACTGAGTATTTTCTTTTTAGTTGAGCTTAAGAAATTGGGAGAGGTTTGAGAGATAGGGGTAGATCCAAGATTTGTAGGGAGACAAATGGAGGGATGAATATGATCAAAATATTTTATATGAAATTCTTAAAGATATAATAAGAACATATTAGTGGATGGAGAGATGGCTTAGCAGTTGTGAACATTTGCTTCTTTTGTAGAGGATCTAGGCTTGGTTCCCAACACCCACATGGAAACTCATGACATCCTATAACTCCAATACCAGGGGTTCTGACAGTAACTTCTGACCTTTACAAGATCATGCACACATGTTGTGCATGTATGTATGTAGACTCATACACAAATATACATATAAAATAAATAAATGGATATTTTTGAATTACTATATTCAATTTATGTAAATGGATCAAAATATAAACTATATTACATATTAATATACTCACTATTATTTGGGACTTACAAAAACAACCATATCTCCCACTTTGAGCTTATACTTGAAGACATCCTGGTTTCATACATCTTTCCAGTTGGTCAACTTTGCATATGGAAAGTCCTCAATGTATGTTCACAGTCAGTATGGCTGGCCTCTGATTCTACCTATTTTTTTTTTAGTCCTCTAACAGCTTTGCAGTACTATCTACAGCCTCACTGTTACATATAGCTCCAAATCTAGCAACAAGAATAATAGTAAGAAACATAAATCCCAGACAATGAGCTGAAAAGAAACAGTAAACACCTCTCTGCTTCACTGAAATATAAAACTATTTAAATTGTCAATGGGTTTTAGATTAATTCACATTTGATGCAGATCTCTCTTACCCAAATCAACTAAGCTTTATTTATCATTGATAGGAGTCTTGATTTAGCTTTGAGAAATTTCTCATATCTAACACAATGAGGTAATCTTATTCTAGATATGATCTCAAAGAGTAGCTAGAGGATTTGGCTCAGAAATGAGACAGACTGAAACAAACATTGATGAAATTTGAAAGTAGTGCCCAAAGCAGATTAATGCTATATCTATTCAGGAATCAAATGACTCACAATTTGGAGAACAGGGTGCCCACTTGGAGATGACTTTTTCACCTAAATTATATACATTATACTTCATAAAATAAAGAACAATATCAACAAATACATGCACTTAATAAAATGTAAGATCTTATCAAACTATTGAGTATCTTGAAATTATTGCATCCTTGACTTACTTAATCTGACATTCATTTGATTTTTTATAACTGATTAACATAACTAAATAGAAATGATTAATTAACTGCAAGTTATATTGTAATAAAGTTGAACTAAGTATTCATGTCATATTTGAAAGATATCTTATTTGTTAAAAACAAATTTGTTTTCTCAAATATTTATTGCACAAAGAAATGAGAATTTATAGGACTAATCATTGATTAGGCTATCCATTCAGTTCACCTGGGCACTCTAATATATTACTTTAAAATAAATTATTTTGCATTTACAACTTTGTCTAAATATTTATATCTTGTATGATTATATGATACAAAATACAAAAGCCACTATCAGCAATCTACAGTAGAAATCATATATCTATTAAGGATGCCTTCAAATTTACTTTCTCGCTTTTGTGATTTTACATTTTA
The DNA here is from genome assembly GCF_007827085.1 of Peromyscus californicus insignis. Classification (NCBI taxonomy): domain Eukaryota; kingdom Metazoa; phylum Chordata; class Mammalia; order Rodentia; family Cricetidae; genus Peromyscus; species Peromyscus californicus. Next base: position 45,414,139 of record NW_026294391.1, read on the forward strand.
TTAAGTGCATGTATTTGTTGATATTGTTCTTTATGTTATGAAATATAATGTGAATAACTTGCTAAAAAAGCTGTCTCCATGTTGGCACCTCATTCTCTAAATGTTAGTCATTTGATGCTTGAGCACATAAAGCATTAATCTGCTTTGGACACTATTTTCAAATTTCATCAATTTTTGTTTCAGCCTGTCTCAAATAAGGAAAATAAAGAAAAAGGCAGTTACCAAAGTTTAATATTATTTGGTTGTTAATGGACACAACAAAAAAGTAAAAAAAAAAAAAAAACACATGCTTTCATCATTGATGATAAAAGATGCACTGAGATATAGCATAGCAACAGTTCACAAAACCTTGGACTTGAAACCAGCCATTGTGTTGGCCAGAATTCTGTGAACAGTTGTGATGGCTCTATCCCAGGGAACCTCTTTTAACTATAGAAGTTTGGGACAAAGCTAATACCGTGATGAATATGCCTTTATAAGAATGATATGAGTGCTTGAAGATCCAGAACTAGACCCATACACAAAGTACACACAAAAGAACAGTGTTCTAATATCTTTAAATCTGCAATAACTTCCAGACATTTCCAACATTTACTGCTCTCATGTACCCATTTCTATTGTCTGAGTATATCTTACAGCTTGGTGAAATGACATTTAAAGTTTTTGCTCATATGAAAACATTTGTTGATAATTTAGAGATACAATCACTGTTGCTATAGGAGTGATAAGTAACATCTTCTTCGTGAATTCTTAGATTTTCCCTCTACATAAATATGGGTACAGTAATTCTCCAAGATGAACATATTGAATTCAGATCAGTGTTTTTAAATCTATCTTCTTCAAATGCATACTGGCTAAACATACAATTAACCTAGAGTTGAATTAATATTTTCTCTCAGGACTCCTGATCACTAGTGCCCAAACATTTCTTACCCCCAAACTCCAAGCAGTGAAAGATATGTGGGTGGCAAGTGAGACATCGTCCCTGAAGTGGTTGCAACTTCATGTGTACTCCCATGCCCTGAAGCTGTGAAATTCTCCAGCCTGCTTGGAGGAGGTCCTGATGGAGCTATATGTGGGGGACAGTGAGAATGCCAGATGGTGGTTTGTGAGAAAATCTGGGACCAAGGCAGTCTGCCAAATGAACTGGAAAAAAAAGGGATGATCACCAAGAATATATCTCCCACACACAAGTGAATGGGAGATGAATTAAGGGCTCTCTTCCTCATACAAGTAAAAAGCCTCCATGCAAGTTTTTATGCACATGTACAACTGTTAAAACACCAGTTGTAAATATCTTAAAAGATTTGTATTGCACAAATTTATCTTATCTGCATTTTGGCTTTTGCTCCATTAAATGTAAAAAAGCAGCAGCCCATTGATAAGAAGAGTCTAGGCGACCTTACAAATAAAGCAATGGGAAAATTTTATAATCAGAAACATATGAAAAGACATCCAGGAAGAACCTCTTACTTGATTTGTGAGCTACAGGGGCATTTGCATTGTATTGATTGTTATTGTGTGTCTTTATCACTTTTATTGTTTGCTGCAGTATAGCCCTTTGAAGGTCTGCCAAACCACTGCGGCTTGCTCAAAAGCAGGGCTGAATTTTAATTAAGCTGAGCCAAATAGACACAGAACAGTTGAACTTGATTAGACCGCTTGTCCTGATCCACACACAGAGGGCATTCAGTATACTTATTTTAATAACTGACAAAGTCAATTCATATATTTCTTGAAATTATAAAGATAAAATCACTGCTTGTCAACCTACTCCACCTACATGAGAATTCTGGTTTCCTATTTTAATTTAATAACCAAAGGAAGGGTGAGAGGGTTAGGTAGCTAAAGGGGCTGTGTGTAGCATATCTTGATAACAGTCATACTTTTTATTGCCTTGGAAGAGGCAATATATGAGTTCATTATTTAAGATTTAACAAGGGGATAATTCATGAAAAGTAGCATGTGTGTTTGTGTGTGTGTGTGTGTGTGTGTGTGTGTGTGTGTGTGTGTGCGTGTGTATGCGTGTGTGTGTGTGTATGCGTGTGTGTGTGTGTATGTGTATGTATGTGTGTTATATACATGTTGGGATGATGTGTGATGTGTGTGCATGGAGATGTCTTAATTTTCTTTTCAAGGTTTCCTTTATCAAAAAATTAGTTTATCCCAACATTTCTACTGGGATAAGGGAATAGGTGAGATGTCAGAATTTTATAAATTTTTATTTTATCTTAAGAAGAACACAACATACAATGTTGTTGTTTTAGTAGAACTGGGCCAAAATATTTGCCCACAGGAACTTCTGCAATGAGCCTGTGCAATTTTCCCACGCAGCACAGAGGACTGTCTCTGACACATCCAAGTTTCTGTAAAGCAAACTGCCATTAAATTAACTCTGCTGCTAACTTGAAACAGGAGCAACTTCTAGAAGAGACTCTTAGACTCTTAGAAAAGAAATTATAAAACAACATCAAAAATCCCTTCCCTGCAGAGGCAACCTTGTGTTAATACCATATTCTTAGATGTGTATGTCCAAGATAGCTGAAAGACAGACACTAAGGTATGGACAATATACTACTACTTAAGGAAATACTTTCTCAGTAAATTTTAAAAGATAAAGTGTGCAAATTGAAACTGAACTTTTCATACAGTTCAGGGTGGTGATAACATTAGAAAGTGTGTCTCTTTCATTGATAAATCTAAATCACTAAACCCCTTAATAGAGTTTTGTCCTTCGCTTCAAACATCTTAATACTAATTGACTACTTGTAATCCTAAGAAAATATTCATCCCCTCAGGAACAGTAAAGAAAAATATATAAAGAGACATTGTTTCTGTGCAGAAAAACAAATGGGGGGTGTTGTGGATAATTGATTGATAAATAAAACACTGATTGGCCAGTAGCCAGGCAAAAAGGCAGAGAGGAGGAGACGCCAGCCTGCCGTCCAGAGAACATCATGGAGAGACAACAGGTAAAGCCACAAAACACATGACAACATGTAGATTAACAAAAATGGGCTGAGTATAAGAGTAAGAGCTAGACAGTGGTGGGCCTGAGCTAATGGCCGAACAGTTTAAATAATAAAAGCATCTGTATGTTTATTTTATAAATGGGCTATGGGACTGCTGGGGCTTGATGGGACCCAGAGGAAAAAAAAACCTCTAGCTACAAATGGCACCCAACGGGTTGACAAGAGTTTCCACCTAAAACCTAAAAAAAAAGAATCTAAAACGGAACTAAGAACAGCTTCCTAGTTGTCTCTCTCAAGTTGGCGGGTTCCTGGCGTGCCCATTTGACCTACAGTATGGCAGAAAGGAGGCGTCTACAAGAGACACATTACGTTCCATCATGGATTTAGTCTTTGCTAGTTAAAAAAAAAAAAAGAGGTTTCTGGGCTACACACTACTATGATAAAAACATAGACCCACTGTTTCTGAGAGTTGATGTCTCCCAGAGCTGGAGAAAAACATACCACCGCCATGTTAGAAAGCTGAGACTTAAAAATGCTACAGTTTAAAACAATAGATTGACAATAAAACAGATTCAAATAAAACAAGACTTTAAATGCTTTACAATGTATGTGAAAATGTACATAGGCTTAAAAGAGAAAAATATATATAGTTAAAAAAATAAATAGTTTTAAAAAATAAAGTCTTTAAAGAAACAGTAAAGGTAAGCCTACTCTGGTGATAGGATGGCCAAACACCCTAATTGTCCTGCAAGAAACCCCTTCCAATGACTGAGAGAACTGCATGCAGAGATCCACGGCTAGGCCCGGGTGGAGCTTCGGGAGTCCAATTGGCGAGAAAGAGGAGGGTTTATATGAGCGAGAATTGTTGAGACCAAGGTTGGATAAAGCACAGGGACAAATAGCCAAACGAATGGAAACACATGAACTATGAACCAATGGCTGAGGGGTCCCCAACTGGATCAGGCCCTCTGAATGGGTGAGACAGTTGATTGGCTTGATCTGTTTGGGAGGCATCCAGGAAGTGGAACCGGGTCCTGTGCTCATTGCATGAGTTGGCTGTTTGAAACCTGGGGCCTATGCAGGGTCGCTTGGCTCGGCCTGGGAGGAGGGGACTGGATCTGCCTGGACTGAGTCTACCAGGTTGATCTCAGTCCTCGGGGAGTCTTTGCCCTGGAGGAGGTGGGAATGGGGGATGGGCTAGGGGAAGGGGAGAGGGGCGGAAGGGGGGAGAACAGGGAATCCGTGGCTGATATGTAGAACTGAATTGTATTGTAAAATAAAATTTAAAAAAAGATAGATATTACACAGAAAATCTGGATTATGTTGTCTTTGGAATTTTTAACTACAAAAAAAATTTGATCGTAAAAGCTGTTAAGTTAAACCACTATATATATTTTAAAAATACCTTGACTTCAAAATTTAGATCTAAAGATATGTTGCTTTAAAAAGGAGGTTCTGCTTTTGTTTCCACAAAAAGCCAGAGGATACAGATTTGTTCCAGATTAAGATACATCATGTTTGACCAGCCAAAACCCCCGGAAAGGTCTCTGATGACACCATGGCCCAGATGATCTAACATCCAGAACCATTACAAGACAACTGGCTCAGTTGATACACCCTCACAGACTACTTTATAATCCTAAAATTTTCTTTATGTCCCCATAAAATACAGCACCCCCCTCCAACAAAAAATAATGAAAAAATCTACGCCCAAATTCCCAAATATACCAAGCTGGCTTTAAAGATAAAATTGGCTCACTCCTTCTCTAAACCCAAACATATTCCTAAAATAAAAGGTTAAGATTTTTTTTGTCCCATATCAAAAAAGCCCTCCAATGTGGGACAAAAACAAACCAATATTTTTATTTAAATTGGGTTGATTGTAAATATAATCTTTCTTAAAAAAAAGGAGGGATAGTGTAGATATAGTAAGATAAAAGGGTAGGTTAATAAACCTACTTTTAAAGAAAAACTTGTTTAAAAATGTTTTACATTGCTATGGATTTTAGTTTATTGATACAAATTTAGAGTTGATTTTGTTATAGTGTATATATATTTCTATTTTTGTATGAGGTATTATGTTTATGTAACTCAGTTAGATTGTAATGGATAATTAAAAAGTACAGATTAACAATTAGTCTTCAATGATAGTCAAACTTATAGTCATGTTAAGTTTTCTAGATATACATAGATATATTTCAGATAGATAGGTAATTGTCAAACACTTCAAAGACCTACAAAATATGGCATTTAAAATGTTTTAAAAATTTAGAATTTCTAAACAATGAGACATGTCTGCTCCTGGCAGCACCGATTCACTTCAGAGAGGAAGATGAGCATCAAAGACACTCCATATAGAGTTTATCTTTGCCTTGACAAAAATAGCCATTTGGGCAAGAAACTGTTCTTGCCTGGACTGCTTGATCAACTGGACATACTGGACCCATAGAAATGTGACCACTGAACTTGGCGAAATGGTCCTTCAGGTTCCTGCTTTGCAGAGAAAACTGCCAGACATTCTACAGGACACTAAAAAATGACTACACAGAGGAAACTGCCAAACATTCTATAGGACACCAAAAAAAAAAAAATGACTGAGAGACTTTAGCCCTGTGGGCTGAAGACAGATGCCCCAACTTTACAGGTGAACTTTGGATAACTGTCCAGGCTGCCAGCTGTCTCTGTCTACCCTACAAGACTCCTAAAAGTTGCTTGCATCCTTCTCCCATTTCTCAGGTAGTATTATATCCTTCTGAGGTCTTTGATGTAGTTAAAGAATAGAGATAGTTATAATTTCCTCAGTTATGATAAAAGATAAGTTAGATATAAAACATTAGACTCACAAATATAAGATAGATAGGGTATCTTCTTTAATTTTGCCAAATAGACTAGTTATTATAAATAGACTAGATATTATAACTGTAATTCTTGCTTGATAATTGTTATGTTATCTATAATTTTACTATGTTAAAGTTAAAAACTTTTTTTTTTTAAAAAGGGGGAAGTGTTGTGGATAATTGATTGATAAATAAAACACTGATTGGCCAGTAGCCAGGCAAAAAGGCAGAGAGGAGGAGACGCCAGCCTGCCGTCCAGAGAACATCATGGAGAGACAACAGGTAAAGCCACGAAACACATGACAACATGTAGATTAACAGAAATGGGCTGAGTATAAGAGTAAGAGCTAGACAGTGGTGGGCCTGAGCTAATGGCCGAGCAGTTTAAATAATAAAAGCATCTGTATGTTTATTTTATAAATGGGCTACGGAACTGCTGGGACTGGACAGGACCCAGAGAAAAAAAACTCTAGCTACAGGGGTTCGTGTTTGTCATTGACTTAGAAAAAAGAATATAAAGTTCGCATTCTTAAGAGAAAATTGTGAGCACACTCCAGTCACCTCTTGGTGTACTGAGACTTCATTTTTTTATTCTTACATACATGAGTAAAAGGAGTTCTGCGATGATCCAAATTAAATACCTGATACATGTGTTTTTTTAAATATGTCATTAACTAGAAAGAATGTGGACTGTGGAATCAGATCATTCTGAATCCTATTTACAAAATTTTCTAAATACATTATTTTCTGCCAGTTACTGAAACTCCATTTTATTGGATATAGAATGTAGAGAAATAACACCTGGATGGGAAAGATAATTTGCAAGAAATATTACACACAATTTCTACAAAATTGATTGCTTAAATTTAAATTAGTATTTTATGTGCAGAATTTTAATAAACTGATAATAGGAAGATGTTTCTAGTACATGAGTTTTATCATCTACTTAGAAAATGCTCAGAATCCAATATTAAAGGAATTGAAATAAGTCTCAAAATATTGTGCACACAGAAAAAAAGATGCATCTATGTATATACATATGTGGATTTTACAATCTTATATCATTCTGTTTGTATATAAGAACTGTCTAGTGTCTTCTTAACTTGTTTTATTTTATGTGTAGAGGTTGTTGTTGTGTTGTTCCAGTATGTATGTCTGTGCACCATGTGTGTGCTTGGGACCTTCAGAGCCCAGAAGAAGATGCGGGTGATGGAAGAGCAACCCGTGCTCTTAACTGCTGTGGCATATCTCCAGCTAGGTGAAAAGTGTGCTGCATGCTAATCTTGTAACTATCATCTTTCCTGATTTCCAACAAAAAGTTACTTACATATTCACTGGAATGTTCTGTGTTGCCACTTACATATTAGGAAATGAAAATGGTTTATGCTTAATTTTAAAGTATTCTTTTTAAATATCTCCTTTATACACACCAAGACTTGTAGCGAATTTTGGATGTGTTATGATTTATGAATTGTAAAATTGATTCCATATTTTTTGAGGTAGGGTCTTCCCATGTAGCCCAGTAACTGATCTTGAACTTCCTATATAGACCAGACTGACTTCAAACTCATAAAGATTTGCATGCTTTTACCTCTGGGGAGCTGGGATTAAAGGCATGGACCACCATGCCTGGCAGTTGTTCCCATACTAACAATGATGTTCACTAGAAGTATTGTATAGAAGATGAATACAATTTACTTGTATTATTATAAATAAAAAATAAATTACTCAATTGAATCTTAGCTTTCAGGTACATTTTTAAATATATTTCAGTAATGTTACTTAGTATGTGATCTTTGGATATGTTATATTTTCCCTAATGCTGCCCCCTTTCTATCTGTTTTCGATGCATTTAAGGGTCTTAGATTCACCTGTGAATACTGCAACGTGCATGTTAATCCCCAATGGCACATCTTTTTTAATTAATAACAGTATTTAATTTATTTTTTCGTTATTTATTTATTTATTTATTTATTTATTTATTTATTTATTTATTTATCTATTATCAGCTTGATACAGTATAAATTCTTATCCTAATAGTGAAATGTTTCATTGAGGATTACCCAGTAATTGAGTAAAACCGAAACTTATTATAAGCTACAGTCATCCTAGGGTCCCCAGTGCTATATAGCCTCCCTGGTTCTGAGGGTTGCAGTCTGATTGTTCTTTGCTTTATATCTAGTATCCACTTATGAGTGAGTACACACCATGTTTGTCCTTCTGGATTTGGGTTACCTCACTGTGGATATCAGTATGGCAGTTTCTCAGAAAATTGGGAATCGATCTACCTCAAGACCCAGCCATACTACTCTTGGGCATATACCCAAGGAATGCTAAATCATACCATAAAGATACATGCTCAACTATTTTCATAGCAGCACTATTCGTAACAGCCAGAACCTGGAAACAACCTAGATGCCTGTCAACTGAAGAATATATTAAGAAAATGTGGTACATATACACAATGGAGTACTACTCAGCACATGACAACATGAAATTTGCAGGCAAATGGTTGGAACTAGAAAATGTCATCCTGAGTGAGGTAATTTATTTTATTTGCTGCCATTTACATAAGTAGACAAGTTCTAAAAGTACATTCAGCAAGACAAGATATGTTATTCACATGGAGCTGTTGACTGATATTCAGTACCTCAATGGAATAGCCTAATAAACTCATTTCATATTTGTTGTTCATATATGAAAAGGTCAGACTCAAGTTTATCAGAAGCAATATAGGGAAGTTATATGTATGCATGTGCTGTGTCTTATATACTCTCCAAATTTCATGTTTAAATTTAAGTTAAGTATGAGTGGGTAGAATGTGTAGTTCAATAGAGTGCTTGGGTGGCATGCTGTAGACCCTCATTCTGATCTCTGGCACCATTAAAAATCCTTACAAATATTAGTATTTTTTAGATGGGGCTAGGTAATGAGGGCTCCACTCTTGTGAATGCATTAATGATAATATTTAGCTATAAAATCAAATGCTTGCTCCTGCCCTCTTGCTCTCTCACAATGTGAGGACCTCTCAGATGTTATGTTGAAAGAAGATGGTCTTCTTCATATGCCAGTACCTTCATCTTGCACTTCTCAGTCACTAGAACTGTGAAGAACACATTTCGTTTTTTATAAATTATTCAAATTTTGGTGTTACGATAAAGCAACATAGAACAGACTAAGGCAGATGGGGGTGCAAAATTGAAGTCTACAAAACAGCAAATAACTTATTTGTGCATTTGTGTTACTATATATTTTTTGCTATATGGTTTATTTTCAAAGGTTACACAATATTATAATAACTGCATAACTCATGCAATTACAGTGATCACTATTTGTAGTTTTATTTTTATGTTATAAATGTTAATGATTTTTGTAGGCCTCCTTTTATACCTTATAGACTGCAGATTGTTGAGTAACACTATATTATTACTGTGGAAACACATAAACCATTGTAAAACAGTACCCAATATTCAAATATTAATTGATTAAATTACAAATGAATATCATCTAAAATATTAAGAATATTACACACTCATGGTGATATATACCTATAATTGCAGGCTTAATAAGGCTGGAGTCATAGATTCACAAATTTAAGGCCATCCTAAGATACATAGTGAGTATATGCTGAGTTATATAACCAGATCTTGACTCAAAATAAAAATTTAATCAGTAAATGAATTTTAAAATAAAAGAATAAGCTTCCAATTGAGGGAAAATTAAAGTCATGTATTTTTTAATTTACTCTTACTAATCCTATTTATTTTCATACTTCTCATTGGTTCAAATCATAACCAGTACATATTTATTATTCAATTTTTTTATCAAATAAAAGGGTTAGGAGAGACCTTGATATTGCGGGAACTCAGAGCATTCAGTAAATATTAGTTCCTTTTGTTAGGACTCCAGAGTTCTCATGAAATTCAGATTACAAGTAATCTTGCCTGGAGGATAGAATAAGAATGACATCCATAAATGATTGTAATATAATACTCCAAAATGTGTCTTTACAATTTTTTTATCCTTCTGGTACATAGTAAATGATGAAGTTAAAACGATAGCCTGCCAATCCCTTCTTTGGGGGAGAGGGTTTTCTGTTTAGAGAATTGCTCTAGGATTTACTAATATATAGGTCAGAATAATGTAGAAAGGGGCAGGGATGAAGATTTGTCAAGAAGAAGAGTAAGAATGACAGAAGAAACACCTGATAGGAAAGATTTACAGTGGTAAAATGATTGTGCAATGAAAACTGCATGGCAAGATGTTTCCATAGAGAAAGATGAGAAATGAGCTTTATTTCAACAAACCGTATAAAAATCAGGAAGTTCAAAAATTACTTGAATTTGAATTTGTAATTCCTTTTAGTATCAGATTTGTATTTATTTGCCATAATATGAGCAAATCTTCAGTGGTTTATCATCTTAGAAGATTTAGTTAAAAATTTCTGAAGTCTTATATCAAATCCATTCATAGTTATTGAAAATTTAAGAACATCAAAATAAACCAAATTTCAGCACCACATTTGATATATTAGCCACATTGGAGTCCTCAATAGACTTGTGGCTATTGGTGTCCATATTAGGCTGATGCAGAAAATCTTCTTTATCACCAAATGTCTAACAGCACTGTTCAAAAACTGTGTGATGTTCTGTCTCAAAACAAACAAACAAACAAAAACTAGAGATAAAGTTTAAGGTCAGTGCAAATGGCAAGGTCAAAAAGGAACAGGCAGAAGTCTTTACTCCTAGCATTTGTGAAACAGGTGAGTGACATTGCCACTAGAATATTGCAAACAGAAGGAGGCAATGTTGAACATTTGTTTAACACAATTTCAATCTAAGGGAGTAACACTATCAATAGCATTAGGAAATGAGAAAGGATGATACTCCCAGGGATTCTTTGTAGTGAAGGTCTCTGAGATCTGTGTATAGCACAGACAAAAGATCCACATGAACAATTAACAGTATGAAGACAACCAGAGAAATGTGAGGCTTATCAAAGCATATGAACAAGGATATGATATTTCATATTTGAACATATTATTTGAAACAGTTGGAAGATGCTAATTCTATAGAGAAGGCTATTTAACTTTATGCATTGCCCTTTATTTGTGAATGAGCCCTCATTTTATCACTGATATGGTTGAAGATTTGAACAAGACTACTTAAAGAAGCAGTAAGTTTGATAACATTCAGGTATAGTGAGAGAAGTACTGACCTGTGGCCAGGTCATTGTATTTCAGAGCTGACCTTATGATCTAGGGTGAGTAATTTAACTTATTTGTTTATTTCTTTGCCTTTAAACAAGTCTGAACTGTAACTCAAACTCTCTAAAACTCAAACTATTAAAATAAAATGAGGTTTTACATGTGTGTGAAAAGAAACCTCTACATGTACTGAATACAAAAAGTATGCTACATTTGGATTACTGGATAACGCCATATGAATAATATATTTATGAAGGGTTTCCTGTACTCAAAGTATAACATATGACTGTGCTAATCATCACAATAACTCCTTAAGGGAGACACTGTAATTATCACCATATGCTAAATGTGAAAATAGTAAGACTGAAAACAAGTCTTGATTCACTTCTCATGGGTTAATTTCTGAGCAACTTTGTCTTAAATGATTATAGCAAGCTACATAAAGGACCTGATAAATAGTAAAGATAGCAGCAGAATCATAAAGAAACTCTACAGAATAACAATTGGTCTATATCAGCAATGGGTACTAAACTTTTTGGATTTAGAACAAGAATAATGCAACAGAAATCAGATACCTTGCTCTCCACTGTTATCTTATCAGATTTATTTTAAATAATCAGTTCTTGAGGAAAATAGAATAGCAAAAGCCCTTCAATTAGAAGTATCCACATTATCCTTAAGTTATCTACATAAGTCTGGTGTGTGGTAAAAGCTTAATAAATGTTTAATGCATGAGGATAAGTAGGAAATTATATGGTAAGGATATGAGGTAGTCTGAAACTCAATCGCAGCCCATAAACAGTGGCTTGGTAGTGACTTAGGTAAAAGTGATAAAAAAGAAAAGATGCTATATGGAAGTATTTGCACCACTACTTGTCCTTAACAAACGAGTAGAGTTTCAAGAGCTGAAGAACCAATGTTAACCAATGAGCTAAGGTAGTTCATCAATTCTGAAGATTATGAAAAAAGTTTCTGAAGGCAAAGGCTTCTTTCGAGTCCTCCTATAAGTCCAGCGAATGCCACTGAGCAGAAGAAATGATCTACATTCTTGTCATACATAGTAAATAGGCAAGAAGAAAAAGCAACTCAAACTAGTCCATTACAAAATGTCAACATCTAGATAAGGAGTGAGACAATTATAATATTCAGTATCTTACCAACTATAGTAAGAGCCTAGAAAAAGAAATATCTGTCAACGTTTTAAATGCATGTCAATGTGTGTGTGATAGAGATAAAAAGAGAGATAGATAATTGGCAGACCATTATTGTGTAATTTTAAAATGTACTGGTTTAGGACTCTTGAAACATTAAATTTCATTGTATATAAATTGGGAGATTTATAAACTTTTATAAATTTAGTTTATCAGTTATTTATTATCATTGTTAACCAATAGATCACTTTTGATGGCTATGGAATGATAGATGAGAACATACATCTTCCTTGTAATGGAATAAATGTGTGAAGTTCATTACAATTGTAACATGGAGCTAAATGCAAAACTTGACCAGATTCCAAAACTTTGAGATTTAGACCTCTTTTGGTGGGAGAATGATAGGAAAAAGGAACGAGTTGTAAAATAGAAAAGAAAAGAAAAGAAAATATTCAACTATCCTAGATCTGAATATGTCCCCACCTCAACTGAAAATCAATTCTTGACAGAAAACTTTTGCTATGGATAATTTCCATAAGAATAAAATAATTCATTCTATAAACCAAATAATAGTTTTAGCAGACAGTGTCAAGTTCTTGATGTATGTTAGGGAATTCCATCTCTAATTTTCACATATTTGATAAAACACATATGTGCAATTTATCGAGAATGTAATTGGTATATTTATATATAAACATGGTACTAAATGAATAAAATACTCTTCATACATGTTAGCACACATCTGACTTGATATAATATGTGCAGGTAACATTGATCAGTAACATTCAAAGGCATGGGAATATGATCTAATTAATCAGCATAGAGGCTGGAAGTAAAAACATCAATTCTGAATGCTGCAAAAAATGAGAATGGCAGAGAAATCAGTTTGTTCACATTTGTAAAACAACCCACATAAAACATTGCAGGTGAGAAAAGAGAACTCCCTCCAAGTGACAGAGAGCCATTTGGAATCAATCAATCACTCATGGTTCTCCTGGGATTCAAGGTGATTTGCAAGGTTTGGTGACTGTTGTAGAAAAAAAACTAGTAAATTACATTATATTAGCTGTAAGTATCTGCTATCTCATTCACAGGAAGGTGAACATTTCTACCGTACACACAAAATGTGCATATTGTAATGCACTGTAATTCCAAAAATGCTCTGAAAATATTCATTAATCAATTCCAATGAACTTGTGGCGGATTGAAGGCTTAAGGTAGTTTCAGCATTGGGTATAAGCCTTTTATTAGCATACTACATTTATTCCCATTGTTCTTTTGTATGTAAGAAGAAAACAAACAAAAATCCAAGTACAGCAACAAGCTAGTTACCTAAAATTTAAATTCGTAATTCATTGGACTGAAAGTATCTTGATTAAAGCATTAAGAAACAGAAATACTAATATGGATACATTATGTGTAAATTCGAAATCAAGCTACCGCAGAGCAGGCAGCTTCCTCTCATTTCCTGAAGATATCCATTCAAGCCTCTCTGTTCCTCTGCAATATATAATATCTCATAAATTCTGCCACTTTAAGTAGGCATTGAAAGTATTTCTTTCACCACCCTGCCCTAGTATTTCACAATGCTCCTGGACTCAGGATGTCTTCTCTTCCACTTGACCTTGGTCATGAAGTCATATTCTAGATGTTGTCAGAAATTCATTTTTAAGCATCACACTCTCAGGTTCTGCTTATCCTGAAGACACTAGTAACTATTTAAACAAATTTTCACTGTCACTGAGACTTGCAATATAGCTATCTAGTAGGTTTTTCTCATGATCTGTACATTTCTTGTGTTCACTTCTTTCATAAAGACTAAATTCACAGTGCATTGCAAGAACTTTCTTGCATATCTCTCAATCCTCTTAGCTTGCTTTAAGTTTTGGTGCTCATTTGGAAAAACCAGCAGTTTCAAAAACACTCTCATACATTGCTCATACTTCTATTGGAAGTTCTAAAGGAAAGCACATAACTATTCTAATTGTTTTCACTTTAAATTCATGACCACAAACTCTAAGTTGACACTTACCATGACCTTTAATCTTAATTAATATCAAATGTATCTGTTCACTAGGAAATGTTTTTAAAGCACCAAAGTAGGACGTAGTATCCAGATACCGAGTTAAGTTGCCTTGGTTAGAAACTGGACATTACATTTCCAAACTTGAGGAAATTTCAATGCATAGAAACATTTAAGAATCTTTCTCTAGATGACTGTTTTATTCCCTTGTATTTCCTCCAACTTGAAACACTTCTTCACTTCAATCAATAAAATTGCTTCTCATATACCTGAGAAACTTGAAGCAATCAAAAGAGAAGTCCCAGGTCCTATCATACCTCCCCATACATGACTGCACAGATGCACAAACCCATGGCTTACCAGCTTGTATTATGATCACAAACTCAGCCTTCTATGCTCTAGATCCTTTCCCTCTTGCCTACTCAGGGGTAAAGCTCCAGCAATTGGTTCTCTAACTCCTGGATTACCAAGCACTTCCTCTCTTCTAGATTATTCCCATCAGAGTTGTATGCTATTATTTTCCATTCTTAGAAACATTTTTCTTGACTCAATTTCCCACCCACACTCACAGCTCCATTTTGTTGTTGCTCTTTTTTTCTTGTTATTGTTTGTTTTTTTTTTTCGAGACAGGGTTTCTCTGTATAGTTTTGGGGCCTGTCTTGGATCTTGCTGGCCTCGAACTCAGAGATCTGCCTGGCTCTGGCTCCCAAGTGCTGGGATTAAAGGCATGTGCTACCACTGCTGGGCTTGTTGCTCTTAAAAGTAAAACTAGTTCATTTGGAGGAGGGTACTGTGAGTTACCTCCATTTCTCCTCCATTCTTTCTCTTGTATCAGATCTCTCTCTGAGTTATGTATTTATTATGAACATTTCCTGAGTCCATGTCTGTCAAGGTCACTAAAAGCTACTAGATTCTTAAGTCTAACAATCAAATCTTGCTTTTAATCTTCAACTAATCAGTAATATGACAACTTACAGAAGTTCACCAGTGATTCCTGACTTCTTTTCACCCCACTATTCATTCTATTTTTAGTATTTTCCTCCATTTGACTTGATAACTTCATATTACAAATGTAAGGTTTGGGGCCATAATTATTTTCTTAATTGCAAATTTATTTGATATTTCTTACTAAGTATAACAAAAATATCAAAATTTGAATCAATATAAAAATGTTCATTTTTATAATTCTCTTGGGTTTCAAGTGTAAATACATGCTCCATGTATATTCATTTATTCATATTTATGTCTATATTTATATTTAAGTTGACATTTCCATCATCATTTGCTCATATTTCTCTCCATAAAAATATATCGTATCCAAATATTTTCATCTAAAACTTTTTTGTAGATGTGACTTATCTCCTAAAGGCACTGAATCAATTTATCTAAATTAACATTTCTACTCTTGACCAGAACAAACAAGGAAGAATACACCTCAGGTGTCCTAAAACAAGGTGATTGGTTCATAGTAGCTAGTAGACAGCTAAAATATGTACTAAATGAATGAGCAAGAAGGTAACCATAATCTTTACAACAGTACCTTACAAGCATTCATAGTTCATCAAATTTTATGTAGAATAAAAATACGTGCCTGATGAGCTCTCAATTTTAAAAGAAAATTGTGTAGTTAGGTAGTTTCATTTTTATTAAGAATAAAAATAGACAAAAGCAAATGTAGGAAAAAAGGAAAAATACATACATACATATATGACCCACTTTAGGACAAAATGGGGGCAACTAATCTAATGAAGTATACTGCAAGAATGTAAAATATGAATCTGTGTAATTAAAGGAAATTAATCAGAAATTATAAATGATCAACTCTCCTATTGTATGTGAAATTACAATATAGACACACAGGTGTTTTGGACTTAATTTTCAACCATGACTTACAAAGAGTAGCATGTGAATTTTCATGCTGTTGCCATAATGCATTAGGTTGACACTGATAGAATTTACTTGTTCAATAAATATTTATGAACATGGTCTAGGAATAGTCACTGGGCCATGAAACTGGAAAAGTACTCTATTGCGAAAAAGTCAAGATAATGCATGTACACACATGAAAAACAGTATGCATGCAATCATAGAAGTATAAATTATATGCTGGAGAAATACTATGAATGTGTTTTGGAGCGAATTCGTAACAGTTAAATAGACTTCAGGGAGGGAGGGAGATTTGAATATTGCCTTAATGGATGGGAAGATGTTATCTGAGGACTAAGACAAGTGCATTTAGATGACAATGAAGAAAAGTATGAAAAACTTAAAATACCATGGCTAGTTACGTTTCACTATACATAAAATATACAGGAGAGTGAGAAAGACAGCTAATGAATCTGTAAAGGTGTGATGGTTGTGGTTAGACAGAAGTACTATGGAACATGAAATAATATTTCTGTTCTGTGTGTGTCTATACAGTTAAAGGGAATGTTTTACATTCTGGTTCTTTCACATTTATTCCTTGAATTTGGAAAGATAATAAACCTCCCTGTGTATCAGGTATCTCCTATGCAAATGTATGCATGCATGTATCATAATAATACATATCTATGTCAATACTTTATCACCTATTTACATACATTTCAAACCATGAAGAATTACTTTGTCAAGCAATGGAGAAGTCTTGACTGTAAACAGAAAATGACTATTTTATAGAGATATCATGGGCAATATGAATGATGAACTGGGTAAAATAAAAGAAAACGCTGTTAGTAGATAATTATAACAGTTCAGATGAGAATAGATCTGTCTCTGGAATAAGTTGCAATTCACTACCCATAGAAAGGAGGAAGTAATAGAGACTGAGGAATAGTGACCCATTAACATGTGGTAAGAGATCATCATGCTAATTGTGATATCTGGAGCATAAAGAAACTTCAAAATGGTACAAAATACTACATGTTAATTATATCGGGCACATGAATTTGACAGTTCATAGTTTTCTGTCAATGCCTGTGTTGATATTGCTGCAAAAACTATGTGGTCCCAGTCCTATCCCCCAATACAGACAGTTTCAGTTAACTCCTCCACTGAATCCTATGTCAAAACTTAAAATTCTCCTTATTTTTCTCTTCAAACACACACACGCACACGCACTAACTTATGTGTTATTGATCGTCCTGCCAAATCCTCGGTTACATTTTTCTTCTAAGCTTAAATGATTAATGAATTCTTCCAAGACTAATGAGCTCGATAAAAGAGCAATCTAACATTGCTCAATAATTTGGTACTCTACCCATGTATTAGTGAGAAAACACAGCCATTCATTGATTATTGCTAATGATATCATGGTGCCTGAACACCTGCAGTCCTTGTCTTGTACTTGTAGGTCATTGGAATTTATAGATTACCTGCTAGAGATTACAAAGGAGGACCTTGAGTGGCAGTGGCATTATACTCCATTTGATTCTAAGCAATTGCTTTATTAAGAATTCTAAGCTTGTTTAAAACAAAGTAATTCCTTCTTTTTTGGCCAATATCTCAAAATTATATACAAGAATAAACACAAATTTTCCAATTACGTGGTTTGGTATGAAAACTATATGGATAACTCAGGAGTAAAAATGGGGCAAAGGGAAGAATCCTCACTTCTAATGATCATTCTACTTTGTATAAAATATACCTCAGCAGTTATGAAAATGGTTGCAAAAAAGGCAATTCATCACTAGAAGTCAAGAAAAAGAAAACAAGTAAAGCCAGGAGCCTTTTGAACATCCAAAGAAACAACAAGGCTTAACTACACTTATAATTCAATATTTCTCTTTTCCCTTGAGTTTTCATGCCACTGGATATGCAAAGTAAAAAATGCATATCATATATAAACATTTTGCATGCACATTTTCAGACTGGTACTACATGGCTAAGAACAAATGAGATAACTTATAGAAGAGACTGAAAATGCCACATACAAAATGTGGAAAGGTAAGTATGTTTCTCCAAGTACAATAATGTACTGTGAAGTTAAAAATGTGAAGCAACACTCACAACTCCAGGGAGGCTACCTAGAAAAGAGGACCCTAAGAAAGACACAGGGATCGCCCAACGACAGAGAAATGGTGTCGCGTCTGCCTCGACCAGCAAGGAAGACACAACACCAGGCTCTTCTCCAAGCAGTTTATTCAGGAACCTTGAACAATCTTCTGACCCCGGGGAAAGCCATCTTCTTCTTCTTCTTCTTCTTCTTCTTCTTCTTCTTCTTCTTCTTCTTCTTCTTCTTCTTCTTCTTCTTCTTCTTCTTCTTCTCTCTGTCTCTCTCTCTCTCTCTCTCTCTCTCTCTCTCTCTCTCTCTCTCTCACTCACTCACACACACTCTGATCTCCTATCTCCTCCAATCTTCCATCTCCTCCGATCTTCTTTCCCTCCCGGGAAGCCAGCCCACGCCCTTTATAGCCACTGGGCAATCAACCCCATAGTGCCACGTGGATAATGCCGATAGGGTCAGACATATGCAAGCAAGCCAGATTAGGTCCAGGTGTGCAGAAGCAAGCCAGATCCTAGCCTTAGCCAAATAAGGAGCACCTGCCATCGGGAAGGCAGAAGCCAGACGCCGGCGCCATCTTTGAGGCACGGCCATGCACGGCTCTCTACAAAATGGAAGAGATCTACATGAGCAAACTGGACGTGAGAGGGGGTAATGAAGGGCAAGGATAGAGACAAAGAGAGCTTAGGGGAGCAGGAGATCCCAGCTCGATCAAGAGCAGAGAGGGAGAACAAGGAATATGAGACCATGATAAATGAAGACCCCATGGGAATAGGAAGAAGCAAAGTGCTAGAGAGGTGCCCAGAAATCCACAAAGATACCTCCACAATAGTCTACTGGCAATGGTCGAGAGAAAACCCGAACTGACCTACTCTGGTGATAGGATGGTCAAACACCCCAACTGTCGTGGTAGAACTCTCATCCAATGACTGATGGAAGTAGATGCAGAGATCCACGGCCAGGCCCCAGGTGGAGCTCTGGGAGTCCAATCGGGAAGAAAGAGGAGGGATTGTATGAGCAAGAATTGTTGAGACCATGATTGGAAAAAGCACAGGGACAAATAGCCAAACAGGTGAAAACACATGAACTATGAACCAATAGCTGAGGAGCCCCCAACTGGATCAGGCCCTCTGGATAAGTGAGACAGTTGATTAGCTTGAACTATTTAGGAGGTCACCAGGCAGTGGGATGGGGACCTGTCCTTAGGGCATGAGCTGGTGGTTTGGAGCCTGGGGCCTATGCAGGGACACTTTGCTCAGCAAATATGTGTGTGTGTGTGTGTGTGTGTGTGTGTGTGTGTGTGTGTGTAAAAATGTATAAGTAAATATAAAATAAAGCAGCTTTATACTCAGTAATACCTGACTTAAACAGCATTGGAAACAATGTGCTTCACTCTACACCATAACATGCACATATATATATATATATACAAATAATTTAGAACATTTGTAAAATCTTGACTTCTATGTCTTACACATAAAATTGAATTCTAAACACTGCCTTCATACTCATTATATATTTGAACATATTTTTCTTCTACATAATATTTAACTCATAATATTATACCTTGAGAATCATTATGTATTGATAATTTATCTGCTATTATATTATTATTTGATAAATATGCCCTCAAGTTCTATGAGTTAGACTTCATCCTCCTCCTTTTAGCCCTTGAGGAAAGAGGATCAGCAACACAAACTATCAGTTTAATGTCCGGAGTTAGGATGTGATACAACCAGAACTTCCATACAGTTAGAAATAGGCATGTAGGGATGCCTGAGGTTCCTAGCTAAATTTCTACAATATCCTTGTACCTGATGGCACTTTGTATGTGCCTGCCAAATTATCAATAAACTACACTTCATTAGCTAACTTATTCTTCTACAAAGTAAAATTTACCTAGTGACATAGAATTAATGACTCTTCATTGAAAGATGTCTATATTCTGAGTATAACTCAAATGTGACTATAAATAAATCCAAAGCATAAAATCATATATTATACTTTATGGATTAAAGTCTTTGCACAAGATCATAATTGCATTTTAAGCAACTTTTGTAAATTAGAAATTTCCTTTTCTTTTAAGAAGCAGATACCACGCCATTGGGTTCCCACCCCTAAGCAAAACTAAGAGATGAAGGCAAGTAGCCATTTACAGTAACCCAGGGCAGATATACTACAGTGACCAAATGTACATGAATCTCTCCCCTAGACTCAACATTTCTGTCTGATTCTTCAATATTTGTTTGCCTCCATAGACATTAAAATGCAAATAAAGATGTTTTTATTTCTCTTAGGAATTGTTTGAAACAATAATCATCTTAGGTGAACTATTTTTATACTTTAATATACATTGAATAATTCTTATTAGAATGAAGCTGTGCATTATCACATGGCAATATTTTCAATTACACACATTTAGTCAAACAAGCAGTAATATTCATCAGGTGGTAGACTTGGACCATGGAACTCAGGGAACGTTTGATCCAGGTGTTTAGACACTGTAAGGAAGGAGACAGATTTCAAAGTAGTAAGCCTAGAGAATAAGAGAATAAGATCAATGTAGGGGAATAAATTTAAATAGTGAGGGAAATGTTAGTTATTAAAGAAAGAAAATGATTAAATTGCTTATCTTTCCCATTGGCCAAGATTATTTAGTAAGAAAGTTGTGATTTAGAACTTGTAAGTTGATATAAGGATAAAAGCCAAATAAAACCAGACTTAAGTCTAAATTCCAAATTTGAAATTGAACAACTCTGAGGCTGATAAAAGATAAAAGCCTAAGAAGATGTTCCTGGTCATTAGTAAATCACTCTACAGAACCTTCAATGGTGACTTTAATGATGTGTTACGGGACCAAGTACAATAGAATGAAGCCAACGAATGACATGTGTCAATGAAACCTCATCTTAATAAAGATACTTCAGACAATTTGAGCAGTCAGAAGCTATTTAACTGACAGCAGAAGTACATAAAGAAGAACATTTTTGTTCACTTACACATAAGAGTTATTAATTTCAGGAGGAAATCCTGCCCTAATCTTATCTGTGAATTCTCTACTACAGTTTGATGTAGTTTTTTGTTTTTTGTTTTTTTTTTTGGGGGGGGAGCAGGGTTCAAGACAGGGTTTCTCAGTGTAGTTTCTTTGCCTGTCCTGGACCTTGCTCTGTAGACCAGGCTGGCCTCAAACTCACAGAGATCTGCCTAGGTCTGCCTCCTGAGTGCTGGGATTAAAGGCGTGTGCCCCCACCGCCCAGCTTGATGTAGATTTTTATATGTTAAGTGAGATAGATATATTGGGCACATAAACAGAAAAGAAAAAAAATTGCCCCACTTGAAAGTCAAAACAAAGAAACAAATAGGTTGATCTTGTACATATCAAGACCATAATAGTGGGTAATAGAGTCTGAGAATTATAGGGTAGAAAAAGGGCTAGAGGAATTCTGATTAATGGGCACCAAACTACAGTTAGTTCTAGAGTTATAAAAAAGAGAAAGCTGTATATACAATTATATTTTTCAAGATTGCTAGAGGCAAATATTTAATATTCTTTTTTCCTTTTATTGAAAATAAAGAAATGTTATAGTCTTAACCCAAATAAATTATATATATTTGCAGTGAAAGATAATTTGATCATTATACATTGTAATTATCAATCAAAATTCTATACTTAATTTGACAAATGTGAACATTTATTATATATAAATTAAACTGGAATTAAATTAATGAATGCAATATTAAGGTTTTTACACATTCAACATATGAGGTTATATTAAATAATCAGGATTACTTAACTGATATAATGCACAATAGTATGGACACAATAAACTTCAGATAAAGCTGATGGCACACAAATTCAAACCCAAAAAATTCTACCAGGGGAGAGAGGTAGAGCTGGCACAACACTCTTATTTTGAAGGAGACATAAGGAAGTTTTTTAGTGACTGTCAGCACGAATATGATTTTTCTAGGAAGGACACACCTTCTGCTTCATACCATCAAAGTTTCACACCTTTCAGCCTTCCGAGCTGTAAGTGGCATCCAAGCACCTCTAGACTATCACCATAGAATTCTGTCTGCTCATTTAAAGAAAAGCAGCAAATAAGTAGAGTAGGAGTGGTGACTACCATTCATAAATGACTAATCAGTTTTTCTAAAGCATATTCGCTGCTTTCTCCAGAAAAGCAGAAAAAAAGCATAAGCTGCTAATTCTAACTACTGAGAAGTGTCATTAGAAGTCTAATCGTAAAGTAAGTGTTTTGCTCTGAATTGGAACCTAGAAGGATATGTATTTGAAAACAAAAGCAAGTTATCTCAATTATGTGCATATTCATTTAATATCTGGGTCATTATGCAGCTCTACACAATCCTGTACACCAGGATTTTTGAATACATGCCCTGTATAGTGCTCTACTATAAGAGGCACAAAGTAAATATTCATAAAATCAATGAATATAGTGTTAGGAGGAAAGGTTACTTTTATATTATTCATCCAGGTAAAACTATTTTTTAACAGACTTCTTTATGATACACAGTTTTACTAAATTATTTCACAGCTAATAAAAAATTAAATAATACGAAGACACAGCTACTGAGGATACATAGATTGCTTCATTTTTTACTACATTAATACTCACTTCTCTGATAAGCAGCTATTACTACCTGAGCCAAATTGAGTGTTACGCTGAAATCAATGTCAATCCTATAGGTAGAGAACGAAAGGACTGAAAATAAAATCAAAGGCAACTCTCTATGGTATTATCCCTGTTCAATGAATTGTGAAGTTTTGAAGTTATCATTAGAGACTACAAAAAAATTCCTAAGGGTAGTTTTCCTTACTAGGTAAAAGACAGAACTGAAATACGAAAGAACACTTTGTTCAGTTAAGAAAATTCCCTAATGCAAAGGTTCATTTTTTTTTTCAGATCTTCAGACTTAGAAAGAAAAGAGCTCATTTTCCTTTTGCAAACTGAAGATGCCATAAAATAAGTGGTCAAAGTGTAATCTGCCTGAATTTCTGCAGCTTGAAATGCAGGTGCTATTTCATATTAATAAGTACAACAAAAATTTATTCATGTAAATGATAATTATATTACCATTTCAGGTCAAAATCCATTATATGTGTTATTAAAAAGAGAATGTTAAATTTCTTTATCAGCTTAAGTTCTGGGAAATGATAAATAAATAAATACAGAAAGAAAAAGCATTGAATATTACTTCTTTATCCATCTATAATGAGGTTTGAATTTGTGAACCTATGTGAAATATGTTCACCTGAGCTATATGAGAATGTGCAGCTCTTTAAAAGTACATGTTTATGATTCTACACAAATGGTCAGATTATGAAACCAAGAACAAGGTAAATAAACTTTCATGTGTTTTGCTGGAAACCAACCAAAGTCGAACTTTTTAGGAATAGTAAAAAAGAAAATGCAACACACACACACACACACACACACACACACACACACACACACACACACACACACACACACGAGAGAGAGAGAGACAGAGAGACAGAGAGACAGAGAGACAGAGAGACAGACAGAAACAGAGAGACACAGAGACAGAGACTGAGAGACAGAGGGTCAGAGAGACACAAATAAAGATAACACCAAAATTTTCTTCATAAAAATAATTCCATGTCCCGAAATTTAGAGAAAAATAAGAATTGTGTAAATTTTATCTGACTTATTTGGCTATACTATTACAATGTGAGAAAAGATCTATATTTAGTAAAAGCGCAACAATTTGAGGTGTTGACAGTGGTGAAATACTAAAATATTAATATAAAATTTAGAAGTATAAACATACTTCAAGAGAAAAGAAGCTGCTTTGTGGTATGTAAAACTGTCCAACAGTGGAATCACTTGGAAATGTCTAGGAATGAAATAAACATGCTATTTGCCCATGGAACTTGACTAAGGAATATATGTCAAAGCTATTACAATTAATATGCAAAGATATGTAAAAACAAGAAGGTGGGTGGTGTAGCTTCTGCTTGGAATCTCAGCACTTGAGAAGTTGCCATGAGTTGGGGGAAGTCTAAGCGACAGAGGAAGACCTTATTCAAAAACAAATTTAAGAGCCGGGCGGTGGTGGCGCACGCCTTTAATCCCAGCACTCAGGAGGCAGAGCCAGGCGGATCTCTGTGAGTTCGAGGCCAGCCTGGGCTACCAAGTGAGTTCCAGGAAAAGGCGCAAAGCTACATAGAGAAACCCTGTCTCGAAAAAAACAAAAAACAAAAAAAAAAAAAAAATTTAAGAAGGAGAAATTCAGTGTAGCATGCTTCTTTAAAAATGAATATATAACCCAACAGTGGGGAAATAAATAGTTACTATGATTATCACTTGGAAAACTGACATGCCCCAAGTAAAGAAAAATTTTATATGCAGTACAAATTGGCATGATTTATACAGGAAATAAACTTTCACAGCATACTACTGAACAAACCAATAGTGACATATACTTCAGCGTATGTCCTGGTAACTTATGTTACTAAAGCAAGGTCTAATGTGGATTTTTTTTTTGAGTAGAAAATCATTGTGGTGACTGAAGTAGTGGAGTATTGTTGGATTTCTTCCTTTATACCATTCTCCATTAATCAATCCTTATACACTATTATTTATTTATAAAGTTTAAAATGACATTAAAATATTGAAAATGTTTACTTTAAATGATGTTACATTTAAATATGCATTCATGAAAATGTTTCCTTGATGTATAACCAAGTCACAATAAGAAGACATGAAAATTATGAAGTATAATTTATACAAATCTATGCATATATATTCTGTAGGCATGAATATATGGAGAAAACTGTCTAACAATCTACATACAAAATGTAAGTTATTAAAGGAATAAATCTGCTTAAGAAAGAGTAGGATAAGTGAAACAAGGTAAAGTGCAGTTAGACTTTTGTACTTTATGTTGCCACATAACTATTTTTACAATTTTATTTTATTTTATTGATTGATTGATTGATTGATTGGTTATTCAAGACAAGGTTTCTCTGTAGCTTTAGAGCCTGGTCTGGAACTCGCTTTGAAGACCAGTCCGACCTTGAACTCACAGAGATCCCCCTGTCTTTGCCTCCTGAGTGCTGGGATTAAATGCGTGTGCCACCACCTCCTGGCTTTACAATGTTAATTTATAAAGAACATGCACCCTTGCACAAGCTTTGAATTTTAGAGAAAATAATTTAAAATTTGCGTTTCTGATTCATTGATATCTAGGAATGGTTTGATTATACTTCTTCAGCACCTAATTTAAAAATGTCGGTTGTTAAGAAGAAACTCAAGAATATAAATATATAGGAAATGAATACCTGTCTACATAAGAATGGTTGACACATACATTTTAAATCATGCATTTTTATCATGATTAAAATTTCAAAATATTTTATTACTTTGTGTGTATCTCCACACATGTAAAGTCAAAGAACAACTTGTGGAAGTTGGTTTATACCTTCTACAATGAATTCTTGGGATTTTTTATTTGTTTTGTTTTTTGAAACAGGGTTTCTCTGTGTTGTTTTGGTGCCTGTCCTAGATCTCACTCTGTAGACCAGGCCGGCCTCACACTCACAGAGATCCGCCTGACTCTGCCTCCGGAGTACTAGGATTAAAGGCGTGTGCCACCTCTGCCCTGTGGATTCTTGGGATTTAACTCAGCTGTGTCAGGATTAGTGGCAAGCACCCTTTACCTACTGAGTCATTTCATAGTTCTAATTAAAGCATTTTAGAAAGCAGAAACAGAAGGAGATTGACAAATATGATACAGAAAAAAATTAAAACACGAACGTCCTAAACACATTCTGTAATGGTGAAACATAACTAGTTGAAATCAACTATATAACTTCCAAAAGCAGTAGTAAGTCCTAAACATGCACATTTAATGATCTTTATCTAGGACAGTGGTCTCCAGATGGAGGTTCCCAGAGGTGAAATGGCCTGATCCCTTGTTGCATGAAAGAAAATGCTGGAAGGCATATTTCATCAATTTTAATCAAATGCTACTGCACTTAAATGTTTTAATTTTAACAAATACATAATCAATAGTTACATATATCTATTATGAAAGCAAAACAATTGTACAATCAGAATTGTCCCTCAGGATAGTCAATGGAAATTGGTTTCAGTCTTGCCCCAGTCATTCAGAAAAATCTCAGATGGTTAAATATCTTATATAAAGTGTTGTGGTATTTGTATATAACCTACACACATTCCTTCAAACTATTTTCATCTTCCTTAATTATTAGAATTACTGTTTAATATTCCTCTTAAATTTACATTTCAAAAATCACCATGAATTCTGTTTTAGCTAAATATGTTGATTGTTGTCTGTTTCTACAAACATCAGATGCAAGAATTGGTTAATTTTACCAGAGCTGAAAATATTTACACCTTATTTGGAAGAATGACACTAAACATTTTTATTTCCCTCTAATTATAAATCACAGATTGAAGCCACTGTTACAATCTGCCCTCATAATCTTAGTAATTGTTAATGGTCTCTTCTATGACACAGGTCCTTTGTCTTTATTTCTAAAATACAAATATAACTATCCCATAGCATTTTCAATTATGTCTATATAATTCAGTAAGAAAGATTATGACTTAAAAGTTGACATATGTTCATGCTTTTAAATATACACATAGTAAATGAAAAAATGCACATATAACCATATATTTAAAACCTTAGGAATGATTCCACTGAAATTCACCTTATACCAAAGTCAATTTCATGGAAGCAAATGGGAGTTTGGTGCCTTCAAGGGTCAGGATTTTGAAGGCCTTGGGGAGACATTAGCAAAAGGATATAGAATTTGCTTTAGTGTGAGAGAACAAGTTTAAGAGAATATTGAATAGCAATACACTGGCTTCTAGAACATTTCCAAAGGAATAGCAGTCAAGTGTTCTGATCACAAACTCTGGTAAGCATGTGAACTGATGCATATGTTAATTGGATCTATTTGACAATTCAAGAATGCTTACATGTTTCAAAAGACCATGTTGTAAATGCTAACTACATATAGTCTTTACCAATTTAGAAATAACAGTCATGCTCTACGAAAGAGCTATCAGAAGTAGATGCAATGTAAGTGATATATTAATAAAATCAATGAAGTAAAGATGCTGTTCTAGAAAAATTGGAATGTATTTAAAAGACAGTAGAAATTTGCAAAATATATGCAAATAATGGCTGTATAGCCATACAAAACTACAAAATTATGAAATCAGTATTAATATTTATTAAAAATAATAGATTAATTTTTAAAAAGTGTTTCAAACCCAGGAACAGTTAATGAAAATTAAAAATGTAGTATCAGTCCATGGCAGACCTGCCCTTTTCTGAATAGAAACAGAGGAGGAGTGGGTACGGAGGCAGAAGAAAGGTGAAGGGAGGGACTGGGAGGAGAAGAGGGGATGTGGGAAAAGAAGGGAAACTGTGGCCAGGATATAAAATAAAAAAAACAAATTTTTAAAAAGGAAGAAAAAAATATAATATCAGGTGTGAAACAATTCAAGGTTAAAAGATAAGAAATTGACATTCTTACTTGTCAAATCAGTTGACTGTTAGTAATTTGAAGTGATTTAAACCTAACATATTTGAACAGATACCTTATTAGATGAAAACTCTAAAATGTGTCAAGTACTTTAAAGAACTGAAAATGAACCTAAAACAAAATGACTGCAAATTATTAAAGCAAGAAAGAAGAAAAACAATTTAATAAGAAAAAATAGCAGAGACTTCATAGCTAAATTTGCAATAGTCTTATATCACTTAGTTAAAAAAAAACCTCTCAGATACTCAATAGAATCTACTCAAGTCATGTTTCAGAGACATATTGAGTCAATATCAGTCATCTCTCTGTATCTATGGATTCCATAACCCTAGATTCAATGAAATGCAGTTATAAAATAAAATATTTAAAAAATTATAAATAATGAATATGTACTAATATTGTCATTAGCCCTAATGAATACATTAACTAACATCTAATTTAAAGTTTATTAGGTATCATAAATAATCTGGAGATTAAAAGTATATAGGAGAGTGTGTTTATTTTACACATAAATACAACAGTATCTTTTATGAGGTGCCTAAACGTTTACAGATTTAAAGATCTGTAATGGATAAAGACTGTCTAGGAACCAATTCGTTATACCTACCAAGAAACTACTGTCTTTAAGTAACTTAAATGATAAAATGAAGCAGGCCTTTACAGCCATCCAGAAGCCTCAATTGATTTTTCCAAAATAAGAATCATTTGGAACTATGTTACAAATAATAAGAAACATTATTAGAATCCTATTAGTATTTCTCCATAATAAAGAACATTTAAAGATCATTTATATAGTTTAAATAATTAATATATTACCATAGATATTTAGTGTTCATGTGCATTATATGAAAACACAGCACACTTTAATAAAATGAGTAAATACTAAAAGGTATATAAAGCAAAAATACATGAATATAAGCTACATGAGGACAGAATGCTTATGGCATGCATCATTTTGATCTGCTTAACAATTTCCAACTTTACTTATTTTTCACAGGTATTTTGATGAACTGTGGTCTCAATTTCTTTATTTTTTCCAGTTTATTCGAAGTTCCTTGTATTAATATTGTGTGAAAGTGACAATGAGATTGAACAAGTTTAAGTGATACAACTATGCACACTTATCAGCAACAATCTCAGAGGTAGAACAATTTTACAAATTATATTTCTACAAGACTTTCATTCAAACAATAATTAAAGTTTGGCTTTGCAGTTAAAAATGGAGCAGAAATGAAATTCAAATCCTGGTTTTCTGATCTGCTAGTCTTCCTTCATTTTTATATTAATCTAAATTTCTAAATGTTACATTTCTGAAATTCTAAAATAATGCATATTAGAATCCACTATTTATATTACATCATTCATATTTCTTTGGTTATGAGCAATTATCTGGCATTAATGACTGAATAAAATTTTCAGATAATCAATATGTCTGAGATAATATAACTATACACAATTTAAATGTGACTACATTTTTATAGCATTACTTAAAGCTAATACTAGTACTTCACTTGGTATAATTCAATCTCTCCTTGATTGTATAAATATCGAGATAGTAAGCATATTTTACATTTGCATATAATAATGTCTCTATCAAATTGCTGTAGTGTGAAGTAAGTGAGCTGCAGGCAATATGTTGACCAATGCTGTGGCTGTGTTATAATACAAATTTATAAAATTAGGTTTTAAGCCAGATTTGATCCACATGAGGCTACGTAGCCTAACAACAACTCGATTGTTAATCAAAGTATCTTTATATACACACAATAAATAAAAATAAAAGAGACTTATTCATGTTGAATAAAGAAAAATACTCTGCCTAATAGGTTTTTTTCATTAGTTTTGTTTTGTTTTGATTAGATTGCTGCTTGCTTTGTTTAGTTTTAAGATTCATGAAAGACAAGTACATATTATAGACCAAATTCAATGGATATGTTTCTTTTTATCTTTTTGGAGATGATAAAACATTCCATCTACCAAAAAAGATCAATTTATATAAGTTAAGTCTATTAGAGACTAAGTTTTTGTGATAAAATATTATCAATCATTATTCTTCTATTCATAACTTCCATTTAAACACGGAATGAATGCATATTGCATGACTATTGTGTTTAGTGTCATAACTGCTTTTGCAAAAGTATTTCCAATTCTGGAAATGCCATTGATTTTCTTATTGATTATCATTCTACAGGTAGGAAATTAATCTATAGTGTCATGACTAGTGTTCCCCATCAAAAAGTGTCAGAATTCAACACTATATCTCTCTGAGAATAGGAAATGTAAATGTATCTTATGACTCTCCATCTGTATAGGATACAGTTAGCACTGTTTTCTGAGGACTGGGGAAGGAACAAATCAGACTGAGACGAACAAAAGATGTGAGGAAAGGGGAATTCTCATAACTTCACAACAGAGGGGCTTTAAATGACATTAGCATTATAGATTTTATGTGGCCAACTGTGAGGCTTCTATTAAATTTTGGGAAAAATGAAACAAGTGAGAGGGTAAATTCAACTATTGATTAAGGAGATAATGATCTATAATATAATTTCTATTTGATCATAAACAGACATAAATTTTACACTTTTTGATAAGCCTATATAATAGATTGTTAGTTTGCAAAAGTAATATTTCTTCTGATTAATGATCCTTTGCAATTAGCAATAAGCCAATTCTGGATGTCATTTAGTGCTTGCTCTTTAAAGGTTATATCATGAGAAAACTTTCAATGATATCGAAATTTTCCAGCGATTTTCTTCCCTTGTTCTAGAAAGTCACTTCACTCATTTACTCATTTCTAAAACCATCTTCATCCTTAAATTTCTAGCACAAATGGTACCTTCCTCATGAAGCTTTCACTAACCTTCACACCAAATATAATTTTTCCACTATTTTCTGAGGACATTTTGCTGTGAGTTTTATTATTTCATGTATGCATGTAACTATAGTTGGTGTTCTATAGCCATGGGGACTGCAACCTAGAATTCAACCAAGCACTGACTGAACTGATTCTTCCTGTTGTTATTCACTAAGCAATGTAGCCTTATCACTACACAACATTTGCATCAAGTGTATGGGAGGCAGGATATGTGCAGATTTAATGCCAACAATTTTCCATTTTATAAAGTGGACTTGATCTGTAGATGTGGGTCTCAACAGGAGTTACTTAAACTGACACTCCATGGATACTGAGAAAGAGCTGTTTCCCTGGTGAATGCATGTGTTCCTCGTGTATATATGTGTATGCATACGTATATAACCACCATTTACAATTGCTATGGGACCCTGGTCCTTTGATTATCCAAATTTCTTTTCAGTTTAAAATATATTCAAGAGCACAAAAAGTGAAACTTAAATAAATAAGAGTATCCCACTATGCTTGGCATAGAGAAAAAAGGAACTGTTTGATCACCTTGCTTCTGATTCATGGTAATTTGGCTGAAGTTCCAGACACAAGTTTATTAAAAACTGAGTGCTTAATAGAATTCACTTTTCCAACTTTCAGGTTTTTAGTGTCCAAAATTGTTAAGTGGATAATAGAATTGGCATTGTTAAAAAGTCATTGAACTCTTTCAGAGGAAAAAAACACTGTGATAAATATAAGCAAATAGTAATGTACTTTTCATTAAGTGTTATCATGTAAATGTTCTTTACTAAATCACATACTACTGATCATCTAAATGTATGAACACTGCCTTCACAGGGCATACTAAATTGTAAGAAATTGAAAGTGGAAACCCTCTCTTACTCACTTTTATGTCCCTAATCTAGTATAATGCCTTGAACATAACAGGAGCCCAATAAATTTGTTTGGGATGAAATGGGAAAATCTATTAGATAATTCGTGCTCTTGAATTAGACTCTGAAGGATAAATTCATTCTTTTCAATAATTTTGGCTAGCCTGAAGGCTTACAAGGTACAATGTGCTGCCTGGAAAAATATTTTAAAATATGTTTGCATATGTTAGTGCTTAGAAAAACACAAGGAAAGTAAAGCAACAATATCAAAATAAGTAATTTCTCAAAATGCATATACTTAATAAGCGACAGTACCTGACTATCATATGAATGAACAACTTGAAACTACTACAACTGACTACCTTCTTTTATGAAATTTAACATGCAAAGAGAATTTTACTTTACATAACATAAAATAAATAATTAAATTTGTATGTACTTATGAAAATAATATCAGAAAATGCATTAGAGATGTATTAAGAAAGTTAGTCTTTATGAATTTTACTATGTCTACCTCATAAAATAATTCAAGATTTGATCTTATTTCTGATCTAGTATTTTATAGCCTCCATTTGTTTATTACATGAACCATATATCTGACATTGTCTCAAATATTGACTACTATTGTTTATGTTAAAATTCAGTTATAAATAAACACCCTCCAATCAATAATACATAGTTTTCTATAATTTCTTTCACAAGTTATTTATAAGTATACAGATTTTAATATCTGGACATAGTCAATATAGTATGCATATTCCAGTAATATATAATTACTAATACTTTCAAAATCTTAGATCTTTGGTGAGCATACAGATTATACTAAGTAACTAATACACATTCAATAAAAAGAGATCTCTCTAAAAGTTTATGTGTATGTAGTTATCTGTGCACGTGTGTGCCTGTGCATGTGTGTGTTTGTGTGTGTGTGTGTGTGTGTGTGTGTGTGTGTGTGTGTGTGTGTGTGTGTGTCTGTACACTGATATATAGAGACATGGCAAAAATTCTAGTCATTCATAGATTTCAAATATTATTGGATAACTGGTAATTAAAATGGTGTGCACAGGCTTCATTAATTAAGGTAATTTAAAATGATCATCAAAATATTATTTCCTTTAGTAGTAAAATTATCATTCTATACCAAATATTAAATGAATATTTCCATGATAAAATGTAGTCAAAATTCAATGTAGTTAATTTTCACTTTGTCTTTAGTCTTCAAATATAATTTCAAACTTGTTAAATATTTAATACAGATTTTTATCATTGGCTATACTTACTCTTTTAGTTAAATATTTCATAAAATTAGAATCAAAACAAAATCAAAGAAGTTGTACAACATTATTGTTGATTACTGACATGATAAAATGTTTTCATATTACACACACATAGATTTCTGACTTATGTGAACTCATAACACACTGTAT
The DNA here is from genome assembly GCF_007827085.1 of Peromyscus californicus insignis. NCBI lineage: Eukaryota > Metazoa > Chordata > Mammalia > Rodentia > Cricetidae > Peromyscus > Peromyscus californicus. The sequence continues at coordinate 45,447,043 of NW_026294391.1, forward strand.
AAAAGCAGGCAAAGAACATTTTAAAGACATTTATATTTTAATACCATTCACAGTAGAAGAAATATGTTCATAAAGCAGTGTGGAGACAGCTCATACAGACCTAAATGGAATACAGCAATACATTAAATATAGTTTTCAAATTGATGCCATAATATTTGAATACCTGTAACAGATAATGAAAGATTAAGAAAGCATAAAGTATAAATAATCAGAAATTATGAAACTATTAAGCTACTGTGGTGAATCTAGAGTTCATGATTTTTTCCTTGCCTACCTACTACTATTTGTAAACTCTAGACAATCAAGAACACAGTTATTTTTAAAAACATGACATCTGAGAGTCATAACCAATTTTTGTAAGAGGGAAAATTATCTTCCCATACTTCCCATGCCAACCTTACAGTTCATTTCAGTGTAGTAACATATATTACGTCAATTTCTGTAAGATACAATTAATCATAGCAGTTAGCATAATACCAATAGCTATTTATCCTAAAAAGTACTTGCACAATGATTTCTATCCTTTTAAGAATCCATATATATTACAGTTGTATTACTTTTACTTTCACAATTTTATTGTCCTGGTCAATAATTTAGAATATATTTCATTACCAAGTTCACATTCTTGAAAACAAGACTCTCATTGTCTCCTTAGTTTCACTTGTGTGTCGTTTCCACCCTGCCAAATTTCAGTTCCAATCAATTGACCTTTCAACACAGATCCCATTTCTTTGAATAAGGTAAATACTGTTCTAAATATCAACCATTTTTTAAACCTTTTGTCTACCTTCACTTTCTTTTTTTTCTTTTTTTTTGTTCTTTTTTTATTAAGGAAAATTTTTTCATTCATTTTACATACCAATCAAAGATTCCCCTCTTCTCTCTTCCTGCACCCCCAGCCTCCCTCCTCAAACCACCCTCCACTCTCCCCCACAAGAAGACAAGGCCTCCCATGGGGATGCACATCCAGTAGATGCAAGACCAAGCCCTTCCCACTGACTCAAGGCTGCACAAGGTGTTCCATCATAGGTAGTGGGCTCCAAAAAGCCCCCTCATGTACCAGGGATGGATTCTGATTCTACCACCAGGGACCCCCCCCCCAAGCAGATCAAGCTACACAATTGTCTGGCCATGCAGAGGGCCTAGCCCAGTCCCATTTTCAAATTCCATTACATACCATGTTATATAACTGTCATGAAGGGATGTAGAATTTCAACTGGCTAAGAGATAAAAGGTAATTCTTCCTTTCCCAACATCTAAATCAATGTTATGCATCCAAATCTTTTGTGTGATCCTCCTTGCTTGGTTTTGTTTGATCTTTAATTTTATTTTATCGCCGGGCAGTGGTGGTACACGCCTTTCTTTAATCCCAGCACTCAGGAGGCAGAGCCAGGTGGATCTCTGTGAGTTTGAGGCCAGCCTGGTCTACAAAGCAAGATCCAGGACAGGCACCAAAACTACATAGAGAAACCCTGTCTCAAAAAAAAAAAATAAATAAATAAATTTTATTTTATCTAAAGATACTATATGTGCAAATCTATATTATGTTTTATTATGGCCACCATCCTTATTTTAATAAGATATGAAAGTCACATATTAACAGTACATGTCATATACATATCTAACATGTTTTAATTATATGTAAAATTAGTTTGATATACTGAACAAGCCAAAGCTGCTACTTGAATATTAATAATGGGCTTCTGTGACATTATTTTGTTAATTTTAGAAACTTCTTGGTTAGAAACAAGAAATGTGCAGGGAATAGAATTTTGTTCTATATACATATTTACATTTATAATACATATTAATAGTCATACAATATTTTATATATGATATTATATAATTATATGTTATATAGTTAGCCATGTTTATCACTGCTCTATTCACAATAACTGGGAAATGGAAACAACCTAAAAGTATTATAACCAATGAATGGATAATGAAAATATGGTACATATACACTATGGGACACTATTCAGCTGTAAAGAAAATGAAATCATGAACTTTGTAGGCAAATGGGTGGAACTAGAACTGACCATATTGAATGAAGTACTCCAGACCTAGAAGAAAATAATAAAATTTTCTCTCTCATAGGTAGTTCTAGCTCCATATCTTCAGATGTGTGTAAATAACCTAAAGTAAATGCAGAAACCAGGAAAGTAAAAATAGACCATTGGAGTGAGAGAGTTGAAGAATATAGAGAGGACCAGTTGGGTACAACTGACTTGATGGTGGAAGGGGGAAAATGGGGGGATCTAATTAGAGAAGGGAGAGAGATAAATGTAGAAGGAGAGACGAGTAAAATAACAGGGAAAATGTATAAAAATAGTCATACCAAATGATACACTGACACTCTGCCTAAAAATTACCTATAATACACATAAGTCTATAAATAAATACACATATATTGTTTAAGTGAAAATTTCCCATCTGGGCTGACAATGATGCATCCAAAAGCAAAAAGACGATCTAACAAATACCCCCAAGACCTGGCATAAGAAGATTCTTCTGAGTTGTTGTCCAGGGTTGTCCGAGAGACTCTTGTAAGAAACCTCCAATCACCACTTTACAAAAGCAGCAGAATCCCTAATTACATTCTAAATATTTGTCATCATACCTACAAATAAGTGTAGTACCTCAATTCACCGAACAACACCCAATCTAAATGCAGTTTGAATCCCAGTGGCATTGGCTACTTCTCCAGTACTGCTGTTGTGCTTAAAACTCAGGGAATACTGTCAAAGTAGCAGAAAGACTGTAGCAGTCAGAGGAACAGGGAGTTTTCTTTGAGATTGTGTCTCCCAGTAATGGCTACTACACTCAAAGTTGATCACCAGCATGACTCTCTAAACATGAGCTGAGCAAGGATGACAACAATAGACACACCAATGTGAAAAGAGGGAAGCAGGTGAGGCCCAAAGAACTATAGGCAACTAAGGAATGCTGAGAGTTGGAAGAAGTAGTCTTTCTCAGAGGAAAACACAGCAATTGGTCATTCAGTCCCTGAAAACCCTCATATAAGTAACATTTTACACTCTGAGAAGGTTGTATTTATAGATTTAGGAATAGATAGGTATATAGCTATGCATGAATGTATGTAACAACAAATAATGAAAAAGGAGGGCAGGAACTTAAAAGAGAAAGCAGGGGAGAGGTTGGAGGGAAAGGGAAAATTATGCGATTATATTATAATCTCAAAACATAAATAAATAATGGGAAAATGTAAGATAACAGAACTTTGTTCCATACACATATTTATGTTGTTGATAACATATTCATTCTCTTATAAAATATTTGAATATAACATAAATTATATTTTGTATTTCAGTTTTTATTTTTAATTATGAGTATGTGTGTTTATCTGTGTTTCTGTATGTGGATATGTGCATGTGAGTGCTGGTGCCTGCAGGTCCCAGAGGGACTGAATGCTCCTGGATCCAGAGCTGCTGTTAAGGGCTGTTGTGAGCCACCCAGGATAGATGCTGGGAATGGAATTTGGGTACACTGCAAAATGATAAAATTTATTAATCCCTGAGCCATCTCTCCAGGCCCTATAACATGCTTCAGCATAAAAAAATACGAGTAGACCACTCACAAATTAAATGATTAAAATTCTTTGTAGAAAATTCTCCCAAAATATGTGCCCAGACTACTTAATAATTTCTAGTGTAGAACAGGCAAATATTTTGTCATGATAATTCCTTATGAATGGGATTTGTGAGATTTCATCTCACTAGATGAAATCCTTCTCTGTTGTCCTATTCTCTTCCAAGTGTTATGTTCAGAGATTACTCAACATCTTCAGGAAGAAATTTCTTCCTTTTTATACATGACAATCAGCCAAATATTAGACTAAAATATTTATTTTCTGAGACTGTAGAGAGTCAACAGTACTCTAATTGGATTTATTAAGGATTTATTGACACAAGCTGATGGCCTTTGTACAAAAATATGCTCATAAGGCATGGGAGTTCCCCTAAAGAAGTTATAATATATTAAATATTTTTGAAAGGACTCTGTCAGTGATGTAAACATATTATTGTGCATGAGCAGAGAACATATGACATAGATCTGAAAGGTTTGGTAGAGCTAAAATAATACTGTGAATAATATTGTAAACATGCATTTAATTGAGTTGTCTGTCTTTGAAGAAAAACTAATAGAAGTTATGTTAAAGCGTTTCATTTCCATGTCTTCTGAGATTATACTGATGATGAAGCAAGGTCATTTCCACTGAGTACAGAGCATCTTTCTCTTTCCAGCCTGCTTGAGAGGGATCAGTTGAGATGCTGCTAAAAGGAAGTTTGATTGAAATGGTCCAGAAAATGTCTTAAGTTTTTAATCTTCTGACTTATAGAGATCTTAAAACTCATGAATTTTCTCAACTCTACGTAAACATCTTACAGGAAATTTGTAACAAGAAAGACAAATCAAGGCCAGTGAGACAGGTCGGTGGATAAACATTTTTTGTACAAGCATGATTTCAGTTTGCAGAACCAAGGTGAAAAACCAGATGCAGTAGCACACATTTATAATCAAAGTGCTCCTACAGCAAGATGGAAGGTAGAGTCAGGAGATCAGCACAGAAAGTGATGAACCAGCTAATCCTTGGTGTGCAAGGTGTAGCATAAACACCTTATGCTACATAAAAAAGTCCAGACCTCAAAAACTTTGTAAAAGGAGACAATCAGGTCCTAAAAGTTGTCCTATAACCTCCACATGGGCACGATAGCATACAAATGCCCAAACTCACACACCCCTGCCTATCCTTTCTCCTGCCTTGCTATTGGCTGTTCAGTTCTTTATTAGACCATCAGGTGTTTTACACAGATACAGTAACATAGCTTCAAAGAGTTAAACAAATGCAATATGAACAAAAGTAACACACCTTAAAATATTCTACTACAGATAACTATAAATTCCTCAGTCTAAGACACATGCAAGACTGTTCATTGGCTAATGTTTCCTACTGATGTATTTCTGTACTAGAATGGGATACAATTATTGTCTGTTAAAAACTATTAAAGCTATTTAGATATTACACATTTGTTGAGTTTGTCCCATAAGATCTTTTGAATTTATAATGCAAAGGAAAATGAAACTTAAAAGAAGACCACAAAAATAAAAAAGTAAATGATGTGGTGGTTCATTTTTCCCTGGTTAAGGAAAAACCACTTTTCTTTCAGGTGAAACTCTATTTGTTCATGAAGTAAGGTGTTTATAAAACTTTTGGGGCACCTTGATTGACCATGCCATTATAACTCTCATTCTCTACAAATATTTGTTCATATAAATGATTAGGACTTCTTTGAAAAAGTACAGATATTTACCTCCTCCTACAAATGGCTGAGAAAAGGCTAATCATGAGCATTCAACACAATCAAATCTGACTGGAAGAGAGTTTACATTACTTTAAGAATCTTCATTTCCCCAAGGAAGTGAAAATATAATCAAATGGTTATTTGTTTCCTAAAAGATTTATAACACATGTGGGCCAAATATATCATATTTGTCTACAATTGCAGATAATGACGTTTTGTACTTCTAGAAAGCACTTCTGATATTGCAAGGTACAAAGTGTTTTATGTGACAAGATTGTAGTCTAAATTGTTCATATGAAATGAGATACTTATGAAAAGAATAGCAAAAAGATAGAAATTAGGAATAGGCTTTTATTGACAAATCATTTTTATTTATACTGGTTAAGAAAAATCAATTCAAGTGAATTTCAAAATCTTTTGGCTTAATGCTACTCATTTTTTTGGCATAAATATATGTCTTCTTTTCTCTGATTACTAAACTTCACCATAATTTACTGTTTCTCATTTTACTTTTATGAGGACAGGAACTTGAGAGCCACATAAAATGAACATTCCAACCTGCTTTATATTTTCAGCACAGCTGAGGAAAAGGTAATATGAGGTACTTATATGAATGTAATTTTCTTCATGTTCAGTGAGCATATTTATCTTTTCCTGTTAGGTCTGTGTTCACATATTAATATAAAGGGTACTCTATTTACCAAGTGTGTGCCTACATGTGATGCCACTGTCACTACAGTATGTTAGACAAAAGCCAAAATGCAATCTAAGTGAACAGCTAAACCACAGAGATGATGTGATGATCAATCAGCACATTTATTTCTATTCTGCCACTATTAGATAACCCTGTGAATTAATATTTTTCCTTTATCATTCTCTAACAATGCATTTGAACATACTAAAATTTTCTGAAGCCAAGATACATAGATGGAAATATTTAATGCTATGCTATTTATTGTAAAGGGATCAAGAAGACTGTAGCTAATTAATTATATAATAATATTTTCAATATCAGTTATGGTAAATGTACAAGTGTCATATATATTTAAATTTGTAAAGAGTCATAATTGTCCTTTATGGCCTCAGGAAATTGTGTAAGAGTGATAACCATAACTTTTATAAAACCCATGTCCTAGCTGGTGTGATGGCACACACTTTTAATCCCAGTACTTGGGGGGCAGAGGCAGAGGCAGGCAGATCTACATAGGAAGTTACAGGCCAGCAAGGTATTATATAGTTAGCTAGACCCTAACTCAAAAAAAAATCAAATAAATGAAAAATAAATTCATGTAATATAATAGAGAATAGCACATAGGTGCAGTAACTGTACAAGGACATGGGAATGTTGCTCAGAAATAAAATGAATGCCTTATGTCTAAGTCCCTGTTTTCAATACACACATTAGCCAAAATACAAAATATAAAATGGCATAAAAAGATTATAGGAGCAGAAAAGATGCTCTCTCTTCTTGACTCTGTCACTAATTTTAGTGTTTATGGTATAGTAAGTAGCAATACTGTCCATAATAGCAGTTATATAGCCCACTTTATATTTTTGCTTCATTACTCTTTATTTACTAACTATAGGATTTGTACTTATTCAAGTAGCAGAAAGATAACTACTGCTCTGTGTCAGAGCCTAATGACCTGAAACAGATGATGCATTTTACCTTATGCACACACAGGATATATTTCCCCATCATGACAAATAATAGTTTGGTATATTTATGTCAGAGTGCAATTTTCTGTTCTTCTTGATGTACAAGGAGATTTCTGAATAATAATTAAATAGAATAAGAAATAACATTACAGATGACTAAATGTTATATTTGTTTTCAGAATTGACCTTGGTGAAAATCAATTTAACAAAAATAAGATTTATTTCCTGATTGTTGATTTCATTAATAAATTTATATTTTTATGTTTATACCAACATTATACTGCCTTGATATCATGAGACAGCTTTATATAGTTTATATAGCTTTATATAGTTTATGAGGATGCAGTACTTTTGGACTTCCATGAATATTATGTCTTCAAAAATTGGAAACTCACTGTGCACCATTTTTAGGAAATATTGATCTTTGTATGTGAAATGAGGCTTTTAAGAAATGTGGCCAATGTGGACCACTGAGTTGTACTCTTTATGGTCTAATATCATTATTCTTGAATAGACAGTTGAGTATATTTCCATTGTAGAAGAATACTTAATTGTATCTTGCAGGCATGTTATGTTCAGGTTTTGTATTGCTCTGAAGGATTCCTAATGCTAACTATGGACTGTAGTAATCTTACAGTCTGAAAGTTCACAAAGCCAAGCACACAGGGTTAGTTTATATTTAGACATACAAACTAGTATACAAGAACTTCAATTTTATTTAACATTGACTTATTTAGACTTAGAATATTTTACCTTCTCAAACTATCTTTTTTTTTTTTTTTTTTTTGGTTTTTCGAGACAGGGTTTCTCTGTGTAGCTTTGCGCCTTTCCTGGATCTCGCTCTGTAGACCAGGCTGGCCTCGAACTCACAGAGATCCGCCTGCCTCTGCCTCCCGAGTGCTGGGATTAAAGGCGTGCGCCACCCAAACTATCTTTTTAACTTTTATGAAAACTGATGTTCAAGGGTAGAATAGCATTTATGGTATAAGTTTGAAATTGAGTCACCTACTAAATATTTGCCCATTTCTAATAGAGGATGAGGATGCCATGGGGTAAAAAAAGACAGCCAGTATTAAGTTCAGAATTTGTGATAATTTTGAGAATTTTAAAAATTGTATAAGTATACAAAATTGCCAAAGAATAAAAAATAATTAAAATAAAAGTAACAAATTAGCCGGGCGGTGGTGGCGCATGCCTTTAGTCCCAGCACTCAGGAGGCAGAGGCAGGTGAATCTTTGTGAGTTCGAGGCCAGCCTGGTCTACAGAGCGAGATCCAGAAAAAGGCGCAAAGCTACACAGAGAAACCCTGTCTCAAAACCCAAAAAAAAAAAAATGTAACAAATTAATGATAAGTTCACATGGAACATTTAAAATTGCATGGAGAATTAATTTAGATCATTTATATTAAGAATTCCTTTTCTCCTGTTAAATTCTTACCTGCTAGTAATAAAAATAAACTGAATTGCAAAACAAAGTGTAAAAACACTTATATACTCACTGGTGTATAAAAACACTTATATACTCATTGGTAAAAATTAGAAACAGTAAAAGCTAAATAGTTCCTTCTCAAGGGATCCATGAAGACGTTTTACTTTCTCTATGCTACTTTATATTTGGGTTAATTGTTTCTTTATTGCCAACATCTAAGATTAACCAGAACTAAAGCAGTGTTACTTCTCTAAAGCAGCAATCAAAACAGAAAACACTTTTGTTTTCACTGAATCAGCAAAGATCAAGGCAAAGGTTAAATTCAATTTTCATTATTAAATTAGAAGAAAATTATAGAACTATTTTAAAGATGAGTGATTCCTTAGAAATGAGATGGGAAAACATCACTATATGAAGGTTTTGTAAATGATATTGAAATCCATTGATTTGGGGGCGGCAGGTAACTAATGATGTACAATATTCATTAGAACATTTCCTTTAATGTGTACAAAGTATATATATGGAACTACAGATCTTTCTATATGAAAAAAGTAACTTATAAAAATGTTAACTATCATTAGGCAGAGCCTATCTTGTATGAATGCATATAACTATATATGCTAAGTCAACTTTATTTTAGTACAGTACAGATAAAAGTATTGGAAAAATAATTTTATGTGGCTATTATTTTTTATAGGTAATAAAACATTAGATACTAAATAATAATTCAATTACACTTTAATAATTTCAAATTAATTATATAATTCTTTTTCAAATATAATTTCCATGTTTGATTTAGTAAGATATACATCATTAGCTAACTAATTATAACTAACTTGAAATGGTAGTTAAATACTAATTAATGACAGCTAATAAAATATTGCTACAGTTGTACTTTTTACTTAATAATTTTAATAATGTAATTTGTAGAAAGTGTTTTAATTAATTTAAAAGTGAGGCCTTTATACACAGTATGAACTGTAGTTATTAAACATTAAAATAAAATATTTTATTTGTAATGTGAAGTCCTTAAATTCTTTTTTTTTTTTTTTTGGTTCTTTGAGACAGGGTTTCTCTGTGTAGTTTTGTGCCTTTCCTGGAACTCACTCTGTAGCCCAGGCTGGCCTCAAACTCATAGAGATCTGCCTGCCTCTGCCTTCACCACTGCCCAGCAAGTCCTTAAATTAAACTGTACAATGGAACAAAGAAAGCATCTTCAACAAATGGTGCTGGCATAACTAAATATCTTCATATATAGCACTTTTTATCAAAATGAATTGAAAATAAACAAGTAGCATTTGTTTTAGAGTAAAAAGTGTTTACTTTTTAAATTGCCTCACAGTATAAGACTTGTTAAAATGATAGAAGAGGAATAAAGTATCAAGTGTCCCAGTGTGCTTTGTATTGTTGTGATAAACACCATGAATGAAACTAACTTCAGGATGCAAGATTTATTTGGCTTATATATCCCACTGAAGAGAAGGGAAGGCAGGAACTAAAAGCAGGAATCTAGAGGTAGGGACTAAAGAGACCACAGAAGAATGTTGTTTACTGACTTGTTCTCCATAGTTAACTAATTGTGCTCTTATACTATCTGTGTACGGACCCAGGGATGACACGGCCAAATATATTTAGGTCTTATTACATCAACCATTGATCAAGAAAATTCCCTACCAATTTGCCTACGGGCCAATCTGATGGAAACATTTTCAAGTTGACAGAAAACTAAACAGCACATCAGTTATGAGAGTTTGTAAAACTAATTATTATGGAAAGATGGAGTAAGGAAAGCCATTCATTTAATTGATTTCATATGAACCAACTTTAAAAATGAATCTGAACAGTAACATTAACTTTACAGTATTTCTCACTTGTTCGCACACACATACACATATTGTCACAAATTCCACCTCATCACAATATCAAATTATGTGATAGTTTAAGTCATAAATATTTCTTTAGAAATTCAGATATTTTAAATTGCTGTTACAGAAGGAATGTCATAGTCAAGTCTCTACTACACATTGAAGAGTTTTCAGTTTTTATTTTAGATCTAGAAAGTTACTCCTTAGTTATAAATTAAAACGAATTGACAATCTATTCAAGTGGTTTCACAGAAATGAAAATGCCAATATGTAGTTTTCCTGGAGGTTTAGATAGTAAATACTTGATCCTCATCTTGCTGCTTCTGGCAGGCAATGGAATATCTAAAAGATGTGGATGGCTTGAAGGTCTTTATGTCCCAGAGTTAGGTTTCAGAGGTGAGAGTGGGACTCAAAACATCTTCCTTCAGTTCTTCCTTTCTTCCCACTTTGATGCCTAGCCATCAGATAAGTAGTTTTGCTCTGCTGTACATGTTTGACATGATGTGCTGCCTTACCACAAACCCAAAGCAACAAGGTCAACCAATTATGTGTTGAAGGCTTCAAAAACATGAACTGAAATGAACCTTTTCTCAGTCTGTATGTAGGTAACCTGGGATCAGAAAAACAAATGTATCATTTCCTCTCTCATATGGAGCTGCAAAATTTGAAACTTTGGATATGATGCTTAAATTGGATTATCCATAGAAGGCATGAAACTAGTTCCAATAATCACAGTGACACAAGAATGAATAGCATAGTACTGAATATACAAATTACAAAGACTAATCATAAAAGTCACATACAAAACCCATCTTAAAACCTTTTAGCAAGAAAAACACAATTGAATGTTATTTAACTATAAAGATAAGTGAAACCATAAAATTTGCTGAATAAATGGTTTAAGCTGGAAATAACCATTCTGAATTAGGTAACCTGAGGTTAAAAAGACAAATGTTGTTTTTTCTCTCCCATATGGAGCTGTAAGATTTGAAACTTTGAATATGTTGCTTAAAATGGATTATTCATAGAAGGCATGAAACTAGTAATTGGCCGTGTGGTACTTCAAAGTAAGGGGGATGGAACACCGGTGGTATGAAGGTGGGGGAATGAGACTAAGTGTTAAGTAGGAAGAGGGATGAAAAGTTCTTATTGCTCGTTTGTATACTCATAGATTAGTGCATTTCTCAACCCTTATCAGAAACTTCTTTTATACAGTAGGTGAAGATCAATGCAGAGAGCCATAACTCATATACATACAGAGAAGAGACTATCAAGTCCTTAGCTCTAAATGGGATACCTACATCATATTCCTTTACCACAAGGTTCCAGTATCATTGAAAAAGAGGGGAGTGGAAGATTTTGAGAGCCTCTGGGGGGGGGGGTAAACTATTTATTCTATAACAGAAAGATGATACCTCTCCAATATACCATAGGCTACCAAATAAAAAATACAGTGCTAGGTATGCATTGCCTCTTCTGGTCAGTGGGCCCCCATAGAGACTTCCCTTCAAATTACAAGATGCTGCCCTGGTTCTAGGTTACACGTTAGAACTCAGTATTATAAAGAAACCACCTACTTGAGCCACAGGACATGAAGAAATTAAGGTGGTACTGACCTTGAAACTTCATCGTTGTTATCTAGCTTTCATAGTGTTAGGAAGTTCTACACATGCTTGCAAGAGAGAGAAGTCATTGACAGTTTTACCCAGCTGTGAACCTGTGAGCTAGAGTAATGACTGTCCTGGCAAGATATGCCTAATGATGTACTAGTGTCTCGAATGTTATGAGAGTATCTCACATTTTCTGGCTGTTTTTAAAGCCCACTACATAAGATGGATTTGTGTTTGGTGCTCTAAATTGAGCTCAATACCTATGACTTGCTAGATCATAGAGCACATCATACTATCATCCTGATAAATAGATATAATGCCAATTTACCCCCTAAGTTCTAGTCTTTATACCCAAAGATTAGTACATCCATCAACCATCATTGTAGAAGCTTCATTTTGCAGTAGATTAAAATCAATTCACAGACCCACAATGAATTGACATGAAGAGAAATAAACTTTGAAGTGTTCAGCTCTAGACAGTGTATCTATATCAAAGCCTCTCTTCTAAAGGCAAAGATATTATCATATAAGGGACAGAGAGACTGAAAGAGCTAGAAGGCATAGATGTCTGTAGTTAAACAGGATTTTCCAGTCACTATAACACATTTGCACATATGAACCCCCAGTAGCTAGGACTGGCAAAAGATCAAGCCAGCCAATATCCCAGTATGATGGGAGAGGCACTCCATGAAGTCCCGCATAGATTTGACCACTGAAGGCTGCTGCTCTGGGCGGGAAAGTCAGTTTTCTCAGGGCCAGCAATACTTAGAAGCTACACATGTTCCACTAGACAAATAGTCCAGTCCAACACACACATGCACTTACAGGCTGCACTAAGCACACTCAACAGGTATTGACAAAGAAAGAACACATCAAGTTTGGAGTGTGAAATGGTGGAAGAAATAGGTGAAGTGCTGGAAGTGAAAAATCAGGGCGGGTTTGGTCAAAATGAATTATATTCATGTCTGAAATTCTTAATTACAAAGAGAACAATGCATGATTGAAAATAGATTTGGATAAATGGCAGGCAACATGGCACACATCTGTAATCTTAGCACTAGAGAAGTTGAGGCAGGAAGATAGATATGATTTTGAGGCTAGTCTGAGATAAATATCAAAGACCTTATTCTTGTTGTTAAAAAATATTTATTGTGCTCTCATTGCAAAGAAATGGTAACTTTTGGAGGGTAGTGGGCATTTTAATTAACTGTATTTGATCATTCCTCTTTACACACATGTATTGAAACATCACACTACACCACATAAGTAGATATAACTGTCAACTAGAATGTAAAACAAACAAATTTTGACATCTACAATAGCTCAGGCTACTATTCTGAGTGTTTAAATGTGGACTAACTATCTCCTATCAGTGGAAATTAATTATTTGAAAAGCATAGATTTAGAATGTTCAAAAAGCTCCAAGGTATAATTGTGTTGATTCTTAGCTATTGCTTAGTCATTCCAAGATGTCTAGTATGATTGATAATTACTTTAAAAGTTTATATATACAACAACATTGAAACAAAAAAAATTAACACTTATTGATTTTCAAAATGTAAAACATGAATGCACATTACAGCATGATTCTCTACTCCCTCATATATTTGAACAATAAAGTCCATACTTGCTGAGAACTGGAAACAATAATTAACATAAGAATAGTCAGCAAAAATAGAAAATCTGGTAGGTGGTAATATCATGTACCACAAATGACCTACCTGTTCAAATTATAAATATGCAGCTAATTTTGTGAAATTAGCTTTTCATAATGGAATTTTAAATGCAGTTAAATATATTAATTTTCTTCATCTTTAGTATTAAAATTAATATTTAATATTGGTTCTTCCAACTATTAATTTAGATATTGCAGCATTTATTGGAACTTTAAAATACTTTTAATATTTGTATAAACATTAAAGTATATTTTTGTTTCTAATTCACATACAATGTGTTAAGTTTTTCTACAAGGTATAAAAAAGGTTTTAAATCCTTCTCCCAGTTGGTCTATTAGAAACCAACATGACATTATTATTCCTTAGCAAATTTGTTCTTACAAACAAAAGGTTAGGAAATCCCACTGTAAAAAAAAATACAAAACTAGAAAATGAAATGATCTACCTAAGGAATTTCAAAACCCCTTCCTTTTTTTAATGGTAAAGTTATTTTCCCCATCATTTGAATATTCCAAGACTATAAATGAAATTTACCTTTCTATTGTTTTGTGCATACTTTATATTAAAACCCTTATGTTGGCATAATGTACCTACTTATTTGTAGTACATTGTTTCAGGTAAAAGCCACATTAACATTACTTTTTATAAACTAAAGGATCACTTCTGTTTTCTAGGACTCTAGTTCAAGGACGAATTCATTGGAAGTATTGTAGAAAGTGATACAGTATGGACGAAGTAGAAAAGGTAGATTTATCATTCTGGTGACCTGGGGCCTTCAGGTACTTGTAAGGAAACCTATAGTGTCCCTGTCTCTAGTGAATGTTTATAGTGATAGGTGCCTATGGGGGAAATTCTCATTCAAACCATCAAGTGATTGAGGAAGTCATCTGAAACTGGTTATTAAGCCTCCATACTCACATACATATATGTGCATGCACACATGTACACAAAAGTCCACGCAGAAACTGCTACTTAGAGCTATACTGTATGTTGATATCAATCTTATTTTCTCTATCAGCATTTAAAAAGAATTCCTAGGTTGTTTATCTGTTCATTGGGTAAATAGAAATCCATTGTAATAATATGAAATAAAATGTTTTGAAACTGATATATATTAGTAATTTAAATGTTAATACTTGTGAATGAAAAGCATACACGAAAACAATTCAGTACCACTGAAATTAAAAATAAATAAATTAAAATTATTCACAGTACTATTTAAAATGTTTGATATAGTACATGTAAATATCATGTAAATATAGCTACATATATGTCATGATTTTATTATATCTACAGATATCAAAAGGTATGTAGAATATTTGTAAGAAGACTTAATGCAATCCACAGTTCTCATATTTATTTATCCCATGTTCAACAGAAAATTAAAGACTCTAAAATTGGACTTCTTTCTAATTGAAAATATTACTTAATATTTCCAAAGTCTCTAAAATATTAACAAAATTGTTTACTAATGGCGAGTAAACATTCAATCCATGGCAAAATGTAAAGAAATAATGTATCTTTAAACAATAGTTCATGGCAATGTGTCTTTTGTTGTTTTGGTTTGGGGGGGTTGTTCTTTTTGTTTTGTTTTGTTTTGTTTTGTTCTTTGTTTGTTTTGTTTTGTTTTTCCAGACATGGTCTTATTATGTAACCCTGTCTGTCCTGGAACTCACTATGTAGACATGCTGACAGAGAACTAACAGAGGGCTGCCTGCATCTGCCTCTCAAATGCTAGAATTAAAGATGTGCACCACCACACTTGGCTTATGACACAATATCTTAAAATTATGGTTAAATTTCTAGCATCATGAACCCCACTATTCCTATTTAATTCAAAAATTATTACATACTTTACAGACAACAAAACCCACTAAATTTTTGTGAAGACAAAAATTGTAATGGAACATGTAATTGATGGTATATTTAGTACATTATGGAATTATAATTCAAACATGTATTAAGGCTTCTTTTCACATCAGCTGAAATGTCTAACCCACTGAATTATAATAAACTCTCATAGATCAGAAAGCATGGAAGAATTATACAGTGAAAACTCATATTCACATCCTCTAGATTCCATAACTAACATCTCACCATACTTGCATTATCATACATGCACCATGTATACATCCATCTACTGATCGCTCCATTGTATTTCAGTGTATGTTGCAAACCTGAGAACCTTTAATCCATAAATATTTCAGTAGCTCTATCAATTCACAAACACTCAATATTCAGATAACAATGCAAACTTCACATACAAAACTGAACAGTAAAAATTTTACATGTAGCACTAGAAGAACTTCAATAATCAACGTTATTTTTATTATTGGAATTTAGATAGCATAGAAGTTGAAGTAAAAGTTGAAAATAAATATTACATTGTCAACCTGCTATTTTTTTCCTGTGGGGATAATCTAAATGTTTCTGCAGAAGTCAAAGCAAATTTACTCTCCGGTATTTAATTTAACAAATTTATAGGTCACATTTACCATGGAATATTTAAAAAGTACATAACAACTCCACAAAGTATGCTAATGTTTAACTAAAATTTATGTTATTTAAATGTCATAAATTTAAATTCCAGAGGATAATACTAGATTAAACTTTGCAAATACAAATTTCAGGGAGAATCCACAATATAGTCTTCTTTTGTAAGCAACAGATAATATCAATTTAGTTAATCAAGAAAAAGCTAGTTTCTTTTCTGTTTGTCTTCTATATGTTTCAAAGTTTTAAATGTAGATGTAATAGAGAGTGATACCAAAAACTTTAAAGGGCAAAAAGTCAGGATGGTTTAGAATGATCAATCCCTTACAAAACTACATTTTATTAATGTAAAGAGAATATTGAGACTGATCCTGTTCTGAAATAAAGTACTTACAACTCAGAAATAATTTATAAACTTCTTACATCAAAAATGCTTTAAATTTCAACAACAAAAATATTCTATTGAAGAGACAGAAGAGAAATAACAGTGACTAGGAGGTTAGAACAAGAGAGGCATTAAACTGGCTAGCACCCAAGAGCTTATAGCTAGTGAACTACATCCTCTGACTAAGTCCTACCTGCTACCTTTAACCACTTCCCATTGAATAATCCACTTATCAGGTCGGAGCAATTATGATGAAATTTTCTCTGAAAACACTCTTGCAAACACATCCAGAGTTATGGTTTACTAATCACTTGGGCAATCTTTAATCTAATCTAACTGAAAGTCAACAAAAACCACTACATTCGATTTGTTCATGTATATGCTATACATCACATATATAAAATACATTTTTGCATTGTCAAAATTGGGTTTAATCTTATAATTAATATATCATGAATTATAAGAGCTATTTCCATTAAAGTTATTATTCAAATAGTGTACAATCTAATTAAAGAACTATAAGTATTCACATTTACACTGAAATTATTCTGACTCAAATCCACATACTTTTGAAACTGGCTCTACTGGTGTTTTGTTTGTTACTTGAGTAATCTATATAATTATTATTCAGGTAGAAAAAAATAATAAATTTTACTGCCAACATGTAAATTGTGAAGAAAAAGAATTTCATCTAATTAGAATGCTTTATTTTGGGGGTGCTGTACATAATATCAAATAATGTTTTGCCTTCGTTTCTTTTGCATATCTAGTATCATTTCAATTTCTTTCAGAATCAGCCTTTTAACCAAATCATTTTGTAATAAGCTTTGGTCTTAGAAACCCATAAAAGCTTTATCAGGTCTGTACTTCCCCCTCCTCCTCCCCCTTCTCCTCCTGCTTTTCCTGCTTCTCCTCCTTCATTTTCTAACCTGTCCCCAACTGCAGAGTAGCATCCCAATGTTTATGTGCTAGAATTTAACACGCAGAGAGCTAGAATTTATCACTTGCCTGAGATGGCTACTCACAAAGTAATAATCAGGTCTGGGGATTTCTCATCCACTAGCACACAGAGGAAATGGTTTTATGTGAAAAGTGATCCACAGAGGAATGCCTGTACAATGTTCATGTTTTATCATTACTACTGCAGGAACATTGGTATTCAATAATTTGGAAGGCTGAACAATTTGATCTTGATATAGTAATTGTTAACAGATAGCCTTGTATCCTGGTACATAGTGTTTGACTGCCAGATATTAGTAAATCAAGTATTTTGATCATGATTTCACCATTAGCACTTTGCATCTAAGTTCTGCTAGATCTAGAAGAAGATGAAAGCTTGACCTGGACTCATAACAGCCCCAAATTCCTAAAGCTGCAACTCTACTAGGACTTTTTCCTTATTACTGATAAGCTGCTGTAAGAAATGGTGATATTGTAGAAAATTTTAATTTGAGGTGAGAAAGTACTATTATTGCACAGACATGTTTAAAAGACAGTCACTTTACTTCCTTATGAGAGGCAACACCACTGCAAACACACATAATTGAAACTGTTATCACTGGGGCAGCCTGAGAAAATTCAGGGCAGTAGCATAGGTCAAAGGACACATTTAAAGCAACTGTCCATTGTGCAGCAAAAAAAGGGAACATCACACCTTAACAAAGTGCTCAATTTTGATCGCTGAAACAGGAGGCACATTATAAACTATAGTTGTTCAGGAAGCTGTGAGTTTTAATGTTGCTATTATTATTTTTATTATGATTATTGTTGGGGTTATGCCACAGTTCATGAATGAAGATCAACTAACAACTTTATGTATAGTCAGTTTTTCCTTCAACTCCATGTGGATTCCAGAGATGTAACTAGGTCTTCAGATTTAGGATACAAATGCCTTTATACATTGATCCACTTCTCTGGCCTGAAGTTGTTGAGGTTTGCCAAGACCTGATATTATCATAAGATAATTGAGTAAAAAGACTGATTCTGAGAAAAGTTGAATAAATAATATTAGACATAAGAAGTAAAGAGGCAAAAAAAAAATCCCTCTCTGATGTTATGTATTGGATTGTCAAAAGATAGAGTCAGAATTAGATTAACTTTAACATCTTTTCTCCTTACACTTTAAGTCTGGTTGGTGCAATTTATTGTGTGCCAATTCAGTAATATAATAGACAGACCTAAATGGCTGTGCATACAAATACACAAAACTAATTAAACAAATAGAATTATATTGAAGCATAATGCATTTTTGTAAATCGGAATCCAAATAAACATATTTGACCTATTATATTCAAGTAGTAATTTAGATTTTGTATTTTTAAAAAATAATTGCTATTGTATTCTTTTTGAGCATATCTGATAACCACAGCATCCATTTTACTTATATTACATATCCATTACCTATTGAATATTTAATATATGTAAGTCATGGCCTTTTCCATGAATTGCTTTACATAAACAACAATTTAATGAGCTACTTGTCATTATTCCTGTTTCAGGATGATAAAGGGCAAATGCTTTATTCAAGTGCAAATGGATAATAAGTGGCAGAGCAAGAATTCAAGCAAATTTTATTCCCAAGTTCATGTATTGAAAAAAAGCACCTCTGTCTTTTCAATTCTATTTTTGTTTCTGCATATATTTTAGCAGTTACTCTCTGAAATTCAATTTATAGGGAGCATCTTTCTAGGGATATGACAATAATTTTATGGCAGAGGAGGCATTTTTCAGATACCATTAATGTCTTTAATGTCACATTTATAAGCTCTGACTGCAGAGAGCAGTGGGTTGTCTCACACTCATGTAATGAGCAGAGGAGCATTGAGTGAAGGGATCACAGTCAGATATATAATCCTTTATGAAATAAGTTAATAAGGGTTGAAACAGGGAATGCTTGATGAAATAAATTTCCTAAGGATAGCAGACTTTAACAGATGTTCAAGTATTGTTAATGTCCCCATAGACAAGTGTATCACTTTCTCAGTTATTGAGCACATGTAGTGTTCTTTTAGTACCTTTCATCCCATTTACACTAAAAGAGAGTACATATATATTTATGGACTTCAGCAAGAATGGTTTAATTTTCTCCCCTTAAACATCTTTGACTTCCTGTTCATTAATTTTCTATAACCAAAAATTGGGAAAATATGTTAATTTCTTGCTTAAATTATTTTTCTGGCTTTTTATTGCACTTAAAAATTCAAAAGCCTTAATGACACCACTCACAAAGGTTATAATGATTCTATGTCACAACCTATGTATCCATTACTTCATACGACCCATTTCTCCTTTT
Source organism: Peromyscus californicus insignis (assembly GCF_007827085.1). NCBI lineage: Eukaryota > Metazoa > Chordata > Mammalia > Rodentia > Cricetidae > Peromyscus > Peromyscus californicus. The sequence goes on from NW_026294391.1 coordinate 45,466,775, forward strand.
GTGCTAGGCATCAGCCCCACTAATTTTCCTTTTGCTGACTTTCCAACTCACGACCATTATTATTACCAGGGATGCTTTAACCTTAGCCATTATATAGCAATCATCTATTCAAACCTCAATTCTAAAAGCATGGAGGCCTTTACTTGATACACACATAAAAGATGGATCTTTTATATTCTCACACTTGTCATTCCATTTTTCATTCTCAGATCCTATTTAAAGTGTAGTTGTAGAATACATGTTATCAGGCATTCAGCTAGTAAAAAGAGTTGTTCCAATGAGGGACCATAATGCCTGGGTTCTATAAAGTATCTTGAAAATTACAGAAAACCAAACGTGCATCACAATACTTAGACTGTTACATCAATCCCTCAAAAAATTGTTAATGCCCATTTATTGTTAACATATTCACATTTGTTTATTTCTGAATATCCTTAATTATTTCTGTCACTAACATAACCAAGGTAATCTTTTTGGTCCTCTAAGTTTTGTTTCGATATAATTTCTCTATCAAAATGATTTTAGTTTAAATTTTTTTATTTTAATAGTAAAAGGAGATGTTTAATATTATAAGATAAGGTGACTAATACTGTTTGTTGAAAGAAGGAAGTTACTAATGGAAAATGTGACATTTGCCAGACTGACAGCTTGTCAAATTGACTGTCAATATGTTTAAAGAAAATATTCAAATAAAAAGCAAGTCACAAGGAACAGCACCAAAAATGGAAGTCATAGCTTTTAAAGTCAATATTTTTGGTGCTCTTGGAAGATGAAATCCAGTTCTATCTCTTTTAGAAGGTAATCTGTGTTTTATATGAATATACATTTAACTGGACATGTTAAACAAACTCCTAGAGTAATAATCTGGATGAAAACTGTACATCTTATAAACAGTAACTCACTTTAAGAGATGAATAGAGCCATTGAGTTCACAACAATGCAAATGCACTTTATGGCACAAAACTGTGTATTTTCAGTCTTTAAAATGTAGTTATACGTTTTCTGTCCCAATTTGAAGAAAGTATAGATAGTCCATAGGATTTCACTTTTCACATGTTCATGTGGAAACACTTTGGCAATGACTTGCAACACAGGTGCTGCATAAACACGTATTCCCTTAGTGTTTGAAAACTGCCTAACATTAGTGAAATATGAATCTTTATCTTCTCTTGTACTAAGAATCACTCTGCATGAACTGTTATTAGAGCCCACCATTGCTGTAAAGATAGTTATGTGGTCTCAGGAAATTTCAAGTTGGCATTAAGTATATATTAAAATTAAACTCAAATATAAGAATATTGGGTCCAAAATGCTGCAAATCATGGAAATTATGCACCATAACACAAACGAAAGATTCAACTTTACTCCAAGGTAAAGCAGACAAGAATCTCTGGAGTGTGGTACAAAAAATATAGTGATGGGAAATGTGGTGTTATAATTTCCTTTTCTAAATCTTTAAATAATGTTGAATTTATGGAGTTCTCTCTCTCTCTCTCTCTCTCTCTCTCTCTCTCTCTCTCTCTCTGTGCGCTCGTATATATGAAACATTGTTTTGCTTTTTCTGTTTCAAGAAGCAAAGCGTATCTCACAAATAATCTATAGTTTGTTGGGCAGAGAAGGCAACCTGTTTATGCAAAAATGCATTCAGATGAGGTTGTGATCTCGAACTCCTGCTTCAAAGTTGAAACAATACTATTCCATGATAGGAAAACAATGGTGGTCTTCAAAGACAGATCTATGAGGAGTTTTTCAGAAGGGAAAACAAACAAATCCCAAATTCAAATCTTGTTGCTGTGATTTAATGATTAACGGGGTTGTACCTGATTGATCAGAACACTCAGTACATTTAGGGAAAACAACCTTACAGGTGTAAGTAATAATTTGTAAATATCGCTGTGGGAACCCACAGCTGGACATTACAAAAGAGTGAGAGAATTCAGAACACTCAGCCCTAAATGGAATGTCTCCACCAAATCCCTTCCATTAGAGGTTAGGGAACCACGTGAAAGTGAGGGCAGAGAGTGTTTTAAGGACCAGTGTTGATGGAGGACACTAAGAAAATGAGACCTGCTAAATCAACATGAGCAAAGCTCATTTAAACCCACAGAGATTGAAGTAGCATGGACAGGGCATGCACAAGTCTGTATCAGATCCTTGATCCTCTGCATAAATATTTTGGCTTCCAGTTTAGTGTTTTTATGGATTTCCTGAGTGTTCAAATGCATGAGTCTCTGAATCTTGTGCCTTCTCATGGGGCCCTTTTCCTTCTGTTGATTTGTCCTGTCCAAATCGATGTGACAGTTTTTGTTTTATCTTATTGTATTTTAGTTGGTTCTATTTTTAATAAATGAATTAGGAGATGGATGAATGAAAACTTAGCCACTAAGATAAAAGTTAACAGCTGAATGGTCATTTATACTTGCTGGGAGAGGGGAAATCAGTTTTCTCCAATGGAGTGACACTGAGTATATCAGCCACTCCAGGGCAGGTCTCATGTTCAGGAATAGTTGACTAATGTATAATGCACTCCATAGTTATTTGTGTGCTTTTTACTTGGTTACAATTTAGTGAGGGTTTTGTTGTTGTTGTTGTTATTTTGGGGATTTGGGTTGTTTTGTTGTGCTTTCTTGGTTGTTTGGTAGTAGGGGTTGTTGTATTAGGTTTTTTTTTTTTTTTGAGAAAGAACTTAAAGGTTTTTTTTTTATTTTTTTTTTTGTTTGTTTTTTTACTTCAGAGTAGTACTCCATTGTGTATATGTACTATGTTTTCTTAATTCATTCTTCGGTTGAGGAGCATCTAGGTTGTTTCCAGGTTTGGGCTATTATGAATAGTGCTCCTATGAACATAGCTGAGCATGTGTCCTTGTGGTATGATTGAGCATTCCTTGGGTGTATGTCCAAGAGTGGCATAGCTGGGTCTTGAGGAAGATTGATTCCCAATATTCTGAGATTTAGATGAACACCTGTGGAGCCTCCATGGGACTGGACTAGGCTCTCTGCATAAGCAAGACAGTTATGGAGCTTGATCTGTTTAAGGGGCCAGCTGACATTAGGATCAGGATCCATCCCTGGTGCATGAGCTGGCTTTCTTGAGCCCACTACCTATTGTGGAACACCTGGCACAGCCTTGAGGCAGGGGGAGGTATTTGGACCTGCTTCTAATGAATGTACCAGGCTCTGCTGACTCCCCATGGGAGGCCTTACTTTCTTGTAGGAGGGAATGGGGGTGGGTTGCAGGGGAAGACAGGAGGGATGGAAGGGGGAAGAGGAGTTCAGTGATTGTTATGTAAAATGAATAAAAATTTCTTAATAAAAAAAGAAAAAGTTGGGTGGGTAAGGATGGGGAGAGGATATGAAATGATTTGGGGGAGGAGAATATGCTCATAATATATTTAAATATAAAAATTGTTTAAATAATAAAAATATAATAAAAATAAGAAATAGATGATAACTTAAAAAATCTAGGAAAGAGAAGATACAGATATGGTTTTCTGGCTCAAATTCACCTTTAAAAATCCTTACAATGTATGAAACTCCCCTAGATAAAGCATCATCTCTTCTTTAAAACATAACTAATTCAAGTATGCTCTGTCAATCCATGGTGCATGACATCTTGTTTTACTGGAAACACAGACAGCTTTGGTTCATATCTCTGGCCAAAAGAATTACAAACCCCAATGCAAAGCTCTGCAGGTGCTTCCTAAAAAGTTTGAGTGACACACTTATTGCAGAACTAGAGCATGAGCAACTATCTTGGGTTGATGTGCCAAAGATTCCCCACTCTGAATTTAAAGAATACCACTTCCTGATTACCATAAGCCTGGACGAAGTAAAGCCTCTGGCTGACGCTGATATTTGGAACATTAAATTTAAGTGCACAGTTTCAGACTGCTAATGTGTAAAGTTTCAAACAGTTATTCAAGCAAAGAGAATAGAAACCCAAGATCTCATTTTTTAAAAAAAAACGAGTTTTGTAACATTGTTAACACAATATTTCTGGGAGGATCAATAACCAAGGTGCTTATAGCATTTGTTTCTACTTTCTATGATTATTCTAAGCTTTATGCATTAATCTGATTAAAAGTAGGAACTCAATCCAATTTAATAGCAACTATCAGTAGGGAAGAAATTTGGTGTTATTCACATTCACAATCACCTTTTGTAAAACAGCCCATGCTCTTAAATAGTTCTTAGTTTAATGTTTTCATTTTATAGATAAGTAGCTTATTTCACTTGGTTCCTGATTAGCTGCTTCAAATTAACAGCTAACTACTATTTTTCCTTCACACTGTTCAGAAGTTGGTGAAGTATTTATTATCATTCTTGTTCTCAGTTGAAAAATTAATGTTAACCTTTGGAAGATATGCAAAAAGCATTGAGTATTTACAAGATGCCAATTTATTATAAATTATTTTTCATCTAGTGTCCCATTTAATTTCCACAAGTGTATAAATTAGATAATGTAGTAATCTCATTTACAGATAAAAAACAAATGCCAAATGGCATGGGTTGATAGAAAAGAACACAGTCTTTGGAAACCTTTTTTGCTGGGATCAAGTTTTGTTGGCAAATTGTGGTACCTTAGCAATCATATAAGGAAAATGTAACAATTTACTTCCAGTGTTTCTGGGGAAATCAATTTACCCACATATGGAATGAATTTTTAACAGTGTCTAGATGTTACAAACATTCAAACAATTTTTTATTTTCAACCACGTTTTCTCAAAACTATTGTTAGCATTGCAGCCAAATTACAAAGAAAAGCTTATGACACTTCGGAACCTGCCAGTTGCCTATTACATTTATGTTGTCCAAGATCTATAGACTCCCAAATTCTTTTGAAAATGGTGAAAAAAGAATAATTTACCTTTTTTCAATTCAAAGCATAGATTTTTTTTATATTTCATATGTTAATTTTCTAACAATTTAAAATAAGCAAACAATGTCTGCGTCCAGTGGTTAATTTATTCTTGTAAAGTTCATGATGAATGTATCCTCATAGAACACATAAATTATGACTAGTACTGTAAATATTTATAACAATCTCATTTGGTTCATTTGGGTAAATCTGCTTAGTATTTATCAGGGTTTTATAGTTTCAATGTATTTAATAAGTAGCACGTGCTATCAAAAGCATAGGCATTTTAACCCCACTAGTAACTAAGAGGAATATGAAGTCCCAGTGTTGAAGTTTTAGGTATGAAATAACATGTAACAATTCTGAAGAAACTTATTTTATATTTTCATTCTCAGATGTCCCTTTTGTTATGTGAAATAAATTATAAAGTTGGAGGTATGGTTTAAGACTAACTTCTGGGAAAATTATTTACAATAATGCGAATGAAATTGTCTAAATTTACTCAACAGTAGATGGCTATGTGATGAGTAATTTATGATTCTTTGATATGCGTAGCATATATTCATCTCCTATGTTAATTTCTTTTTCGTTCTTTCTTTTTTTTTTTTTTTGGTTTTTCAAGACAGGGTTTCTCTGTGTAGCTTTGTGCCTTTCCTGGAACTCACTCTGTAGTCCAGGCTGGCATTGATCTCAAAGAGATCTGCCTGGCTCTGCCTCCCAAGTGCTGGGATTAAAGGCATGCGCCACCACCGCCCAGCTATATGTTAATTTCTGATAGTTAATTTTATCAGAGTAAGGGACATGTTTATGTCATCTGTGTGAATCATATAAGACAATGCCTAGGTCATCCTAGAACTTTGTCATCCACAGAATTTTGCATTAAGGATGAGAAAAAAATATAAAGAAATGAAAGAACCTTGGTGTTTGGCTAGTCTAGTTTCGATCTCATTCAAAATGCCTTCCAAACTATTTTTGTTTATTTTCCAGATTTTTTGTTAAGAAATTTTTTATTCATTTTACATACTAATCATAGACGCCCTCTCATCCAAGCCCACTCCTCATCCCCAACTCTGAAAAGGTAAGGACTCCCATGGGGAGTCAGCAGAGCCTGGTACATTCAGTTGAGGTCCAAGCCCCTTCCCCTGCATCAAGGCTGTGCAAGGTGTCCCACCGCAGGTAATGGGCTCCAAAAAGCCAGTGCATGCACCAGGCATAGATCCTGATCCCACTACCAGAGTTCCTTAAACAGACCAAACTACACAACTGTCTTCCTTATGCAGAGGTCCTAGTCCAGTCCCATGCAGGCTCCACAGCTGTTGGTCTAAAGTTTATGAATTCCTACTAGCTTGGTTCGGTTGTCTCTGTGGGCTTTCCCATCATAATCTTGATGCCCCTTGCTCATAGAATACTAGTTTCTCTTTAGATCGTATAAATCTTTCGTCTTTTACTATTTTCCAGTTTTATGTGTCAAAAGACTTAGTAATATGGTACAAGTTCTCAGTAGCATTTATCAGAGTATATTCTTAAAATAACGATGATATTAACACTGTAAATATTGACAAAATGTCTATAATTCAGTTTTTCTTAGCAGAAAATTAGCAAATCATTTGATACCACTACTTTATAGACACAAAACTTACATTACATATATATAGACCAGAACTTTAAGCAGACAGAGCTGCCTCATCAGATTTTCCCATGAGCTATTTAAAAGAAACAAACATCTCCATTTATCTGTACCACTGCAGATACTTCCCTTACCTTCCCCCTAAGTATTTCTTTTGTTCTATATTCTCCTTGTTGTCATGATGATACAGGATACAAAACAGTCACTAAAGGAATAGCTTGCTTTTGATTGGGAGAATAACACTTCCTTATATTGAAACAGAAATAGCTTTTACAAGCAACTGTTCAGCATGAAATTATGAGGTGCAATCTAAAATTGTAAGTGCAATTTAGAACTAGAAATAGTCAGCATGTGTTCCTTAGAACCAAGTTTCCATAGCTGCAATTCAATAATTTTCAGATAGATTAAAAAATTGCATGTACACCCTTCTGGTCTAAGCTTTCCACTCTAATGTCAAATACATATAACATACAATTTTAATGTATTCCTAAGGAGCTATCCATTAATTTCAATTGCTAAGTTTCTTTGCTCAACTTCTTGGATCATTACATGGCTCATTAGAAATCCACATTAGAAAAGAAAGAAATCCATGCTACTGGATATCATCTTGTAATTTTTTTTTAAGTTTTAAAGTATCTGTCACCAAAATTAAAGTGAATATGGTAGATAAACCAATGAGAAATCTATTTTTAAATAAAATACTCATAAATACTGCCTCATGGAACAACTGAATAAAAACAAAAAAAAAACTAAGAATATTTTAGTGGAAACCCTTATTACCCTGTTTACAAAATAAATATTCAAAACGTTGCGAATGTAAATCTGTTCTTGAGCCCTTTAATGATTAATAACATAGGTTTCAAATTTAGAAAAATAAAGATTCTAAAAATAAAAGTTCAAGTTTCAAAATATACTTTGTATTTATTTATTTATTTTGTGTACATGTTTGTGCATGCCCATGCCAAGGTATATATGTAAGGTCAGAGAACAACTTGCTGAGGCTGTTTTTTCTCTCTTGTTATGTAGTATCCAATGGGAGTGAATTCAGGTCATCAAGCTTGGCAAAGGGCCAATTTATGCCATGACTTATTTAAGAACCCACTAATACTTCCCATCTTTTAGCTAAAATGTAAAGATGAGTTGTAGATACAGGGAGGAGATCATTTTGAAAGAGAGTAAATGGCCCAAAATATAGAAAGCACTGACTCTTTAGTTTAATTTAAACCAATTAGTGATGCATGCAAAGTCCGTGGTTTTTCTGTACCAAAAATTTGTACATATTTTGTTTTAATTATAATGGTAACAATAATGAGGCACTGTTATGTGGGCCAAATAATTTCCAGAAAAAAATAGTTTATTTGTAAAATAAATAAATTTCTCCAAATTCCATTTAAGTCCATAAGCTACAGATGGCTTGAGATGCCACTATATGTTATTATCCTAAATTGTAAACTTGGCTAATTTTGTAATGGAAATATTAAGGACTCGTGTTTTTTTTTTAATTTTTTCTTCTCTCATACAACACATCCTGAGAGCAGAATCCACTTCTCTTAGTGCAACAGCACACCTTCCTCTCCACCCGAACCAATCCTCCGTTTCCCTTCAGAATAGAGCAGACCTCCCAGGGATAGCCACCAAACACTTGGGATGACCAAGAATTGGATGCTTGATAGGTCATGAGGTTATTTTTTAAAGAGACATTTTCTATTTTATTTCAAATATTTGTGATCGAATTCTGGTATAGCACTCATTCAATCTGGATTATGAATTCATTTTATTTGTTAAAAATAATAACCCATTAGTATTCTATACTACTTCTATAAAATATTTGTTATACAACTGTGTCAAGAAAGTGAGCCTCAATATGTAATTTTGGTGTCTGAAATTGCTCTGAAAAACACCTTTTAATGCCATCAGATATCTCCTCCCAGTAAATTCTGCAACCTTTATCAAAATAAAACTCTTTTCCATTGCCAACACGACAAAAACAAGACAAATTATACTCTTTTTAAAAAATCCTGCACTTGTTCTTTTAATGCAGCCACTCTAAATCTATTAACCGTTAGACAGTGATGAATTAGGGTTACTCACAAGAACACTTAAGCAGTCACTGTTATCTACATTACTCATCTGTCTTACAATTGCCATACTCAACCAGTTCTAGAAAAACAAATGTAGTGTGGGAAAGTTGATTCCAAAATCTCTTCCAACTCTTTTTTTCTTCCTTCCTTCCTTCCTTCCTTCCTTCCTTCCTTCCTTCCTTCCTCCCTCCCTCCTTTCCCTCCCTCCATCTCTCTCTATATCTCTCTCTCTCACACCCTCTTTCTCCCCCCTCTCTCTTTCTATTTGACTTTTAAATGAAAATCATATCTTCTTTTCTTTGGTAAAGTTAGCTCTTTGATCTAATAGGGCTGATTAGTTGTGCTTTTCAGAAACATGTTCCAGCCTCTGAGACATTGTATTGTAGTATATAGCTCTGCTTGCTCATTTTTGTGTAAATATAATGGAAAACAAGTAAATATTTACTGACTCATAAAATAAGAATACTGAAGCCAATTCCTAGGTTTACATTTACTAATTCTATCAAAAGATTTGTTGTTACTGTTAAAATTTTAACAAATGTCAGTGATATGTTTCCATATTGGATTGAACAAAGTAAAAAGGTCAATGATTCTTATATCAAAAAAAGCTCCTTGAAAGAGTTTGGATTTGGAATATAAAGAAGGACATTTCTTCAAGTTGAATAATCAAATAATACCAATCTGCACTTTATATTACAATGACTATTACTTAATGCACACATTCTTAGACTTCATAGAAAGAGCAGATCCTTGGGAGTGTTTTATTTATCCATTTAAAATAAAGGAATCGTTCTTTTTGGCTGGTCCAGTTAGCTTGGTCAAACACAACATTGCAACTGTGATAGGTAATTGCAGGATGAAAACAAAATTTCACATGTTATGGAAAGAACAATAATTTAGAAAGATTTTATATAGTGTTTTTGGTTGGGACATTAGTTTTAAGAATTTATCATGAAACTTCTGTTACCATTTTGTGGAAAAATGAATTGATGAGCTTGCAAATTTGCAAAGGAAAATAAGTCAATTTTTGACTTATCCAGGGAAATGTATGCTGAAAACTGAAATCCATCACCAATATACTTCACAATGGTTCAATAAAATACTTTTAATTCTAAACATAAAATGATGATATTTCATAAAAAGTATACATGAATGGAGAAAAAACATCACTGATTATTTCACATAAACATCTTTGGGTGATAATTTTTTCAGGAATTCAATAGCTTCTTATAATGTTAGAATAATCTGGAGAGTAGATTGTGGTCAAGTTAAAAACATTGCTTGCAACATTGAAATTTTCAAAATGGAAAAATGATAAAAAATATTCCAAATCTATAATTTACTAAATTGATATATGGTGGTTTAAACGTTCCAAGAATCAGTATTATACAGATAAATGTATATGCTTCTTGAAGGCCAGGGCTTCTGTGAAAAGAAAAGTGGATATGATGTTCAAGACCACTACTTCCAGAAATATACATTTATACCTCCCTATAAATATTAATTTATAATTTGAGAATTATAAATACAAAGTTGTTTGATTCCTTTTTCCAACGAATAAGCACAATGAATATAAACCACTTACATATATGATAGTTACTAATCTAATTGTATTAATGTTTACTTAATATGTTTTTGACCAAATACAGCAATTAGAAATAAAGTGGAAGGGCATAATGGCTCAGTGGGTAAAGGCATCTTCTACGAAAGCTGAGAACCTCAGTCTGATCTCTTACTAATTATCCTCTGTTCCCAAACGTGGCACAGCTGTTGTACATCCTTACGTGTACAGATGCACACACACAAACTAATAATTGTCAAAAATGTAAAAGACAGGGGCTGGTAATGTAAATAAAAGAAAGCACATTTTATCAACGGAAAAATGATAGTCAAATTATAGATTAATTATTGATTATAAAAATTATTGTGATGTAACATACAGATATTAAATTTTAAAGCTGGCATAGTTATATAAATTTCAGATAAAGAATATGACAGATCAATGAATAGAGGCATAATAAAATATAAACTATCTAAATAGGAATAATAATCATAAATATGTACATACTTAATAAGATTGTGTTAAAATGTATGAGATAAAAAGAGATGACAACAAAGGTTAAAAAGACAAAATTACTGCTAAAGTCAGAGATTTTTAACTTGCATCTTTCAATAATGGATAGGTCAAGCAGACAGAAAATCACTAAGAATATACTTGACCTGAACAGCACTGTCTAGTAACTTGACATAGTTGACATTTATAGATTACTGTATTCAACAATAGCAGAATACATATCCTTCTCAAGCCTACATGGAATATCCCCTAAGAACAGAAATATTCTGTTCTACAAAATACACATTATCAAATAACAAAAAATGAAACATACGGCATATGTTTTCAAAATACATACATATAAAAGTAAAAACTCATAACAAAAAGGTAGTTTGAAAATCTCTAATTATTGGAAAATTTAAAATAACCTACTTCTAAATAAAATATACCAAATATTTCTCAAGAGAATTTAAAAATATGTAACTATATATAAATGATAATAGAAGTAATCAAATCAGTAAGATGAGAAAAATGGAATGCTTAAGGAAATTCAATGACATTAGGACACATGAAAAAGAAGTCTAGAAAATATCAAACATCACAAAAAGCTAGTCTTCAGAAAAGCAATAAAGTGAGTATAATACTAAGAAATGTAATCAAAAATTAAGACATTAAATGTAATATTTGTCCCATGAATAGAAGTAATAACATCAATATCTTAATTATCCCCAATAATTTGGTAAGTTACTTAAAATTAATTAATTTCTTTAAAGACATACTCGTATCCAGCCCACGTAAAGAATAGTTTCATACTGATTAAGTAAATTCTTGAATCACTAATGAGCTTGAAAATTTAAAGCCATAAAGCCCTAATGATTTTTATTGGATAATTCTACCCAAGTAAGAAAAAAATGTTTTTTTTTTAAATTTTGTTCAGAAAACAAAAGAAAAATGAAAATTTCCTACCCCTAAGAGTTCAGCAACAAACTGAAAGTATTGCAAACACATAATATGTGGATATACCACATAAATATATGTGCATGTGCAAAAATTTTCAACAAACTTTTAGCAAGCCAAATCCATCAGAGAAATATGGTAAATATAAATGACAAACTAGTGGGATTGATTCTTGTAAGCAATCCTGGATAATATTTGAAAATTTAATCAATATATTCCACAACAAAAAGCCAAAGAAGAAGAATGATATCCAAATTAACAAATGGAAATATATTTTTTAAATGTCTGAATTGCATTCATATTCTTGACAATAATTTATTTAGAGTGAGCATGTATGCAAACAGGTGTGGATATCAGAGAAAAATGTGATCATCTATTATCTCCTTTCACTATGTAGTTCCGAGATCAAACTGGGGCCATCAGGCTTGGCAAATAAGTGCCTGTCAGTAAGCGTCTTTACTTGCTGAGACATATCGCTGTCCTCGGTCCCCCAACGAACAATTTTTAAGTCAACAAATATGGAACAGAAGGATTTTACTCAATGGGAGAAAAAGTACTCACTAGTAAAATTACATAATGAAATGGTCATGCACTGGAAACTTTCTCACAAAGCAAAAAGGTAGATTTCTGAACTAAATTAATGTTTACAATACTAAAAAAAGGACATGCATTTCATACTGTGATCTTTTTCCTTTCAGATTCTATTTGTAAGTTTTATGTGAAACAAGATTGGCATTGCTGATGCACAAAATGATTAGAAATACAATTTTAAATAAACATATTTGACTTTGTTGTTGACTTTATCCTTGAGAGTATATGCAGCTTCTTCTTGTTTGTCTATGTCAATTTCAAAAGACTCAAGAAATATGTAAAACAGTAAAGAAAGAGTGAATTACTGAAGTCATCAAAATTTATTAATTGGTCTAGATCAAATTTATCTTTGTAGATTCAATATATCTATATGTGCATATGTAGTAACTTATTAATTTTATTAATACTTTGATGGGATTGAAATAACTAGCATTTTATTGATTCACAAATGTTCTTAATATGTAAAATAGTGATTTTAAGAATTTATATAGTAAAGATAAGCATAATTATCTTCACATGATTTTTTAATATTTATTAGGAAAACACAAATTCATAAAATGTTTTATCTTAGAAACATATAGAGAATGAAAACAATAGACTTACTGTACCCTTACATCCTTACACCAAGTATGGTGGCTAATCTTGGTTGTCATCTTGACTAGTTCTGTAATCAATTAAAATCTAAGCAGCTAGGCATGCCTGTGAGAGGTTTTCTAGATTGGATCATTTGAGATTGGAAGACCCACCCAAAGTCTGGATTGGAGTAGAAAGACCTACCCCAAATGTTGGTCACAGCTTCTGGTGGTAGACCACATAAAAGGACATGAAAGAAAGATGCTTTTCGTTCATGAATCTTGCTGCTGAGCCATCCTTTTTCTAGTATTAGAACCTACTTCTTCAGCATTCTAATGTAGACTGAAGACCAGCAGCTCTCCAGGATTTCCCTATACGTCCAGCACTACATAGTGACTGTTGAGAAATCCGGCTGAGCAACTACCAGAACCTTGACATTTCTGTCAAGAGACATCCATTGTTGGATTGCTTAGATCACAGCCTGTAAGCCACTCTAATAGATTCCCATTTTCTATCAGTTCACTCATCAGTTTTGTTCCTTTGGAGAACCATGAGCAATACGCCAAGTGTTGGAAACATGTGGATAAATATTTGATGAATTTTATTCCATGTGTGTGCATGTGTGTGTATGTATGTGTGTAAAAGAAAATAAAAATAACCATATTTTGATCCCAGGGCCTGGTACATGATAGGCAAGTGCCGGGCCATTGAGCTACTGTCCTGTTTTCATTGTGCATATGGTAAATCGCTCAAAAAATAGAGAAGCTATTTTAATATGTACATTTGTCCATGGCTTTATAAATAGAATATTAAGTACTGAAATTAAGGTCTCCAGCTTGCATGTCATATTTCTGTACTTCTTGAATATCCATTTAACTAAAATAACTGTTTTCCCCATCAGCATCTAGAAAGGGTAATTCACAAACGTGCAAAATATAAATATATACAATACTTTCAAATTGCAGATAAGTACTAATAATTATAATACATAAAAATGACATTTTGTAACTAAGTTTTATCAAATAAAAAATCTCAAGGGATAGGCACAGGCTATCGCCCTATGAATTATTGGTCAGATAAATCTCAAAAGCACTCAAATTATACAGGCTATTGGCATTGCTTCTGTATTCCAATTCTAACTAGATTGTATGGCCCTATTTCCAAAGACACCTCACATTTTGGTTGCAGAACACAGATAAATTAATCTTAAACTGACCAGGAAACTCTACCCAATGGCTTAGATTTCATAATACTAGAAGAGAAAAATATATTAATGATCTTAATCAGTATTAGTGATTAATAATGGTCTTAATCACCCTTCATGAGAACAACCAACCACTCTCTTGAATGTATTTGATGCTTGCTACATAGGAGTTGATTCAAGCCTGCTACTGTGAATATTGTCAAAACACATGGATAGAAAGTTCATAGAATCTAGGAAGGACCAACTCTTCCTGCTTTTCTAAATGCTCATGTCATCAAACCCCCTTCTAAATATTTATGTTTATGTTCATGGATGTTTGTTTCAAACTTGGTCAGAGAAGCTTCTTCTTACAGTGGTCAGTCATTAATATAGAGACCCATTACGAGTCAAAGTGATGAAAGTAAGCAACTACAAATGCTCAGCCATAGGGAGGAAATCTGTGTTTATCTGCTTCTCCCCAAGACTCAGAAAAAAATTGTGGGAGTGGCAAGAGAAAGAATATATGAGCTACATGATAGTGTCAAGTGCAGTGAAAACTTTCAGACATGACATGGCTGTGGTGCACAAGAACTTCCACAGCATCTGTGCTTACTGGTTCAAGATCTGTACTAGATTAAACCAGTTAAAACTTATAGCATGAATGAGAAAGTGGATACTGAGAACTCATTCCTAGCTGAGGAGCTATTAACTGTTGATGACTGGTGGAGGGGGGAGAATTATTTATCTTTTGGGTAAGTCTGGCAAATGTTAGATTGCCTATGACCCTGTGTATGACTCTACACTCATGCACATGAAACTTTGGCATGAAAACTAGAGGTGTCTTAAATTGTTCCTGAGAAATGGCTTCATATTAGTGTCTACCCCAAGCACATAAATCTCCACTGTATCTTTTTTAACTTATTTAACTATGAAGATTTGTGATATAATCTTGGCCAATTGTTTTTTTTTTCTTTCCTCACTATAATTACATCAGACTTTAAAATTAATTGTTATGGTAACTAGGATTACTTTCAACCCATCATTCAAACATTGTAATGGTCTAATCCATTAAAGTCCAATCAACTAGTCAAGTAATGTTTTTTTTGCGTATTTTAGGCTAAATACACTCAGGCACATTTAGAATTTGTGCTACATTTAAGAAACTTAAAAACACAGATACCAAATCACTCTTTTGTTCAGAAAGAACAAAAACTAAGGAAAAGTATAATGAAATTTACATTTTAACATTTAAGTATCTCTTCATGCACCCAGAAAGTGATTCCAATCTTTTATGCCATCGATGTTAGCATCCTAGACTTATTTAATACAAGTTACAGGACAACATAGTATCCAAAGAGAGTTAGTGGTTTCTGGTTTCCAGTAGGCATCTCTTTTCTTTGTCCCTTAAACTTTTTCATAGAATGGGCATACTTTCTGGAATGATTGCTCAGAATTAAAAGAGTGACAAGTAGTAAAGAAACAGAGAGACAAATGGTTTCTAGATAAATAAATGTAGTAAGCCTTTTAGAGGAAAAAGTTATTTTGAATAAACTATTTATAATGGGTTGTAGAAAATATTTTGCACCAATGTTAGTGTCCAAGAAAATTATCAGACTAAGTTAACATAAATTATTTTTAAAAATATCAGATTAATTTCTAAGAAAATTTAAGCAGATCCTTGCTGTGGGATGTCTTTCTGTATGCTGTGAATATGTGTTGCTCTGATTGGTTAATAAATAAGCTCTTTGTCCTAGGGCAAGGTAGCTTACAGTCAGGTGGGAAATCAAAGGAGAGAGACAGGAAAGAAGAAAGGCAGAAGCAGAGGAGATGCAAGCCAGATGCCCAAGGAGCAGCAAGTAATGGGATGCAGGTAAAGCCATGGTCATATGGCAATACATAGATTAATAGAAACGGTTTAATTTAAAATATAAGAGCTAGCGAGCATAATGCATACCATAGGCCATATAGTTTGTAAATAATATTAAGCTTCTGAGTGATTATTTTATAAGTGGCTGCTGGACCACAGGGCCAGGCCGGAAAAAGGAACCTTCTGACTACATTTGGCTGCCCAACGTGTTGGCTCAAGTTTCCACCTAAAACCTGAGAAAACTTAATAAGAGATTTTAAAACGGATCCCAAAACAGCTTCCTATGTCATGTCTCATGCGGGCTGCAGTACAAAAAATGGCCATAGTACAGAGACACTGCAGCTATCGGCCTTGAACACAGCATGGCAGATTCTTGCCTCAGTACACAGAGGTGTCTCCAAGATGTGCAGCACACTACAGGTGGATTTAGACTTTATTCATACAGAATAAAAAAGATTTATGGGTCAGCTGCATGCTACCTGGTGGTAGCATAGACCCCAGATTTGGCTGGGGAAGTGTGACTCTCCTGGGTACCTCCACCATATTGGGAAGCTGAGGTGGATGGAGCCAGCAGCCAAGGCTGACATTCAGTACTAGCCATGCTGCAGTTTAAAGCAATAGATTCACAAAAAAAAAACCAGATTCAGATGTAATAAACCTGTAAATGGTTTACATTATATGTAAAATTGTACGTAGGCTTAGAAGAGAGAGGCAAAGGAGGATAGACAGTTATATAAAGAAATAGATAGTTGTAAAAAGTAAAGTCTTTAAAGAGACAGTAAAAGTAATATAAAAAGTAAGACACTTAAAGATGGAAATTACACAGAGAGTCTAGATTATACTGTCTTTGGGATTTTAACTGCAGAGAGACATTCAATTGTAGGAGCTACTCAGTTAAATCAATATGTATATTTTAATGGAATCTTGACTTCAAAATTTGTGTCTAAGTATAAGATGCTTTGGAAAAGAGGTTCTGCTTTTGTTTCCACAGAAGATGAGAACCTGTGGATTGCTGGCAGGCTAATATGGTTTGATCAACCAAGACTCCCTGAAAGGTCTCTGATGAACCAAGGCCCAGATGATCCAACCCCAAAATCAGTTTCAAAGCAACTGGCTGAGACAACCCATCATCACAGACTATAGCCAAGATTTAACTATAATTCGTAATTTTCTCAGGATCCCCATAAAATTACCAGTGCCCCCAACCAGCAGGAAGTAGTACAAGAGTGTATGCCCAAATTCCAAAAATATTGTTTATAAATGTTTATTTTTATTTAAAGATGGTTGATTATAAATGCAATCTCATTCTAAAAAAGAAAAGGGGATAGTATAGATATGATAGGATAAAAGGGTAGATTATTGAATCTACTTTTAAAGAGCAACAACTTGTTTAAAATGATTTATATTGCTATGGATTTTAGTTTATTGATACAAATTTAAAGTTAATTTTGTTATACTTTATGTATATTTCTACTCTTGTTTAAGGTAGTATGTTTGTGCAGCCCAATTGAAATTGTAATGTATAATTAAAAAATACAAATTAATAATTAGTCATATATGATAACCACACTTATAGTCATGTTAGTTAAGTTTTCTAAGTATACATAGATAAATTTCAATTAGGTAGGTAATCTTCAAACACTTCAATGACCTGCAGAATGTGGCACTTAAAATGTTTTAAAAACAGACTTTCTGGACAGTAAAACATGTCTGTTCCTGGCAAAACCAATTTACTTCAAAGAAGAGGATGGGCATTGAAGAAACTCCATATGGATATTGCTTTCCTTATGACAAAAGTTAACCATTTGGGCAAGAAACTGTTCTTGCCTGGACTGCTTGACAAAATGTTGTATCAAATGGACATTCAGGACGCATGGAAAAATGACCACTAAATTTTGCCAAAACAAGGTGAGATGGTCCTTCAGGTTGCTGCTTCACAAAGGAGCAGGACATTCTGCAGGACACAGGGAGAAGCAACTGAGAAACTCTAAGCCTAAAGGCTAAAGATGGATGCCCCAATGTTACAGAAGAACTTTGGGTTACTGTCCAGGCAGACAGCTGTCTCTGTCATTCTAGATTTTTGGAAGTTGCTTACAATGCTCTTCCTGTTTACTTAGGTAATATTATATCCTTCTGGGTCTTTGATGTAATTGAAGACTAGATTGTTATAATTTTCCTTGGTTATGGTAAAAGACAAATTAGATATAAAACTTTAGACTCACAAATATAGGATAGATTATAGAATATTTTCTTTAATTTTGCCAAATACAAATAGACTGAATATTGTAACTGTAATTCTTGCTTGATAACTTTTCTATTATGTGTAATTTTACTATGCTAAAGTTAAAACCTTCTTTTTTGATTAGACAGAAAAGGGGAAGTGCTGTGGGGTGTCTTTCTGTACACTGTGAATATGTGTTGTTCTGACGGGTTAATAAATAGGCTGCTCTGGTTTATAGCAAGGCATCTTAGAGGCAGGGTAGAAATCCAAGGAGAGAGACTGGAAAGAAGAAAGGCAGATGTGGAAGAGATGCAAGCTGGCTGCCTAAGAAGCAAAAAGTAATGGGATGCAGGTAAAGCCATGGTCACATGGCAATACATAGATTAGTAGAAATGGGTTAATTTAAGATGTAAGTGATAGCTAGCAAGAGGCATGCCATAGGTCATACAGTTTGTAAATAATATTAAGCCTGTGAGTGATTATTTTGTAAGCGGCTGTGGGACTGTGGGTCCAGGCTTTTTTGATACGTCATGGGTGAAGACATTACTTAACTCTGAGATTTATTTTTTTTAATTTCATTTAATTATGTGTACTGGCTGATGTTGTCCCTGAAAATTGGTAGACAAATCAAGTTAAATAAGTGTTTGAAATAAAAAGGATGTTTTCTTCATTTAATCTTCTTTGTTCATCATACAATACAACCCATACTTTAAAACTACCTGACACATCCGCCTTTACCCTCTCGCTACCTTCTGTTTCAACTCTTTCCATCTCCCTAAGGATCACCCTTTTCCCATTTCTCTTACAAGATGACTTGTAGCCTGTTATTCTGCTCTCTAATGCTCCCCAATCTCCTTATCCTGACAATGGTCTCTTTTTATTTTCTTGGATTCTGCAGTTACTACTGATTATGTATTCATACCTGACAACTTGGAGTTAAGGGCCCTCCAATAAGTAAATAAAATCATTAAATGCCCAGGATATTTAAGTTTTGTTAAATAAAATTATTGAAAATTTAAAAGTTAAGTCACTGGTTATTAAGTATTATTACAAAAATCTGTTATTATCTCTAATGATAGATTTATGCCTTTGACTTGAAATTAAAACCTTTATTAAAGGTAGTTGTTTACTATCTCAATACCAACCACATACTGTTTGGCTCCATTCAGTTATTTTACTTTCATTAATATGTTCATATAAGCCAGGCGGTGGTGGCGCATGCCTTTAATCCCAGCACTCGGGAGGCAGAGGCAGGTGGATCTCTGTGAGTTCGAGGCCAGCCTGGTCTCCAAATCGAGTACCAGGAAAGTTGAAAGCTACACAGAGAAACCCTGTGTTGAAAAAAACAAACAAAAAAATATGTTCATATAACTGAGATACATAATATTTAATTCTTTTATACATGTGTAAAAATTCATAACAAAGAACACTTACAAGCTTATTATTATGTGTCAATTATTTTGCTTACATATGTAAGTTGTATAGATAAACTTATAATACTTGGAATATATATAATTCTTTAGTACTGAACCTTGACTCTTGAGAAATGCTTTTAGTATCAAAGCCTGGTAGATCTATTAATATTTTATACTGTTGTTTTTCTTATTAGAAGAAACTGTTTTATTAAACCTCGGCTAACCACTATCCCTCTATTTGGTTAAAATGGGAAAGAGGAAACTTGGACTCAGAAAAGTAGAGAATAAATAGGCAAGCTTAGCTGGTGACAAAACTAAGTATATTTTCCATAATTTCAAGTATAGAAAGTAACGGAATGATAAAAAACAAATGCATGTAATGGAGTATAAAAATGAAGAAGGGAGTCTAGTATTTGCTTGGTTCTATTTTTGAGATCAATGAGAAGTATAACACAAAAGAAAAATAGTCAAATACTTTACTTAAAAAATTAAGATCCCCGTGTCTTTCTTGGAGTCCTGTTTTCCAGGTAGCCTCCCTGGTGATGTGAGTAGCAGTCCAGTCATCCTTGTTCCACATCTAGCATCCTCCTATGAGTGAGTACATACCATGTTTGTCTTTCTGAGTCTGGGTTACCTCACTCAGGATGATTTTTTCTAGATCCATCCATTTGTCTGCAAACCTCATGATGCCATTGTTTTTCTCTGCTGAGTAGTATTCCATTGTGCATATGTACCACATTTTGTTTATCCATTCTTCAGTTGAAGGGCATCTAGGTTGTTTCCATGTTCTGGCTATTACAAACAATGCTGATATGAACATAGCTGAACAAGTGCTCTTGTGGTGTGGTTGAGCATTCCTTGGGTATATGCCCAAGAGTGGTATAGCTGGATCTTGGGGGAGATGGATTCCCAATTTTCTAAGAAAGCGCCATATTGATTTCCAAAGTGGTTGTACAAGCTTGCATTCCCACCAGCAGTGGAGGAGAGTTCCCCTAGCTCCACATCCTTTCCAGCATAAGGTGTCTTCAGTGTTTTTGATCTTAGCCATTCTGACAGGCATAAGGTGGTATCTTAGAGTTGTTTTGATTTGCATTTCCTGAAGATTAGGGATATTGAGCAATTCCTTAAATGTCTTTCAGCCATTTGAGTTTCCTCTGTTGAGAATTGTCTGTTTAGTTCTAGAGCCCATTTCTTAATTGGACTGTTGGGCATTTTGATGTCTAATTTCTTGAGTTCCTTATATATTCTGGATATCAGACCTCTGTCAGATGTGGGGTTGGTGAGGACCTTTTCCCATTCTGTAGGCTGTCGCTTTGCCTTGTTGACGGTATCCTTTGCTCTACAAAAGCTTCTCAGTTTCAAGAGGTCCCATTGATTGATTGTTTCTCTCAGTGTCTGTGCTACTGGTGTTATATTTAGGAAGTGATGGAAGAGATCTACATGAGCAGCCTGGACATGAGTGTGGGTAATGAAGGGCGAGGGTCGAGGGAAAGAGAGTTTGAGGGAGCGGGAGATCCCAGCTGGATCAACAACAGAGAGGGAGAACAAGGAAAAGGAGACCATGGTAAATGAAGACCACATGAGAATAGGAAGAAGCAAAGTGCTAGAGAGGTCCCACAGAAATCCACAAAGATACCCACACAACAGACTGCTGGCAATGGTCGAGATACAGACCGAACTGACCTACTCTGGTGATGGGATGGCCAAACACCCTAATTGTCGTACTAGAAACCCCATCCAACTACTGAGGTATCTGGATGCAGAGATCCATGGCTAGGCCCCGGGTGGAGCTCTGGGAGTCCAATTAGCGAGAATGAGGAGGGTTTATATGAGCGAGAATTGTTGAGACCAAGGTTGGATAAAGCACAGGGACAAATAGCCAAACAAATGGAAACACATGAACTATGAACCAATGACTGAGGGGTCACCAACTGGATCAGGCCCTCTGAATGGGTGAGACAGTTGATTGGCTTGATCTGTTTGGGAGGCGTTCAGGCAGTGGGACCAGGTCCTATGCTCATTGCATGAGTTGGCTGTTTGAAACCTGGGGCCTATGCAGGATTGCTTGGCTCGGCCTGGGAGGAGGGGACTAGACCTACCTGGACTGAGTCTACCAGGTTGATCTCAGTCCGTGGGGGAGGCTTTGCCCTGGAGGAGGTGGGAATGGGGGGTGTGCTGGGGGGAAGGTGAAGGGGGCCATAGGGGGGAGAACAAGGGAATCTGTGGCTGATATGTAGAACTGAATTGTATTGCAAAATTAAAAAAAATTAAAAAAAGGAAAAGTAAAAAAAAATTAAGATCCTCCAGAGTATAGTTAATAAAAATTTCTACATAAAAATTCTAGATAAATTCAAACTTCAAGAGAAATTTTATAAAACTCTTCAACACATCAACATGACTTATTGAATGTTTAATAAAATAAAGTTAAGAAAACAAAAATCAATGTAAAGTATCAGTATATATTATCAATACTGGGCCCCAGAGGCTCCAGGAAGCCCTGGTGAATTTGGAAGTATCCATGATTTTGTATTGGACTTATGGACTTAGATCATGTCAAACATTCATAAATCCAAAATAATACCTGGCCATAGACGAACTTTAGCTTCCTATCAATATATTCTTGAGGATAATCTTTAGAAATACTAAAAATATTTCAATCCATGAATATGAAATGAAATACTTTAGCCTTTGGATAATTAATGCATTCTTATAAATTGCCTTCATATATTGTGATAGAAAAGAAAAATTTGCTAAATATTTGTTCAAGTAAATAAATTTATTATTTTTCAAAAAACAGTTGTTAGAGATTATTAGCAGAATATCTGAGACCATACTACTAGACTAATGGACTTAAGCAGTAACTCTTACTAGTTAATTGAACATACGTGTCCATTTTTTTTTCTTTTAATACCTCTGTATGGGGTTGAGCATGTATGACATAGAACATAATGAATTATGATGTCTGGATAATCATCACCATTTTTATTTACCTGTATTATGTGTGTCGTATCTTATAACAAAATTGTTCAAACAAAAGCTGAACAAGTACAATAACAATGGACATGATAATATTTACTGGGGAGAACCAAAGAGACCTGATCTCTCCACAAAGAACAATGGGCAAATAAGGAATGCCGAGAGTAAGAGAAATAGTCTTCCCTAGGAAAGAGCATGCTACGTGGTTATCCAGTGCCAAATAGTCAGCCATGAAAAACATATTTAAAGTAACATTATACTGACCAAGTAGATTATATTTAGAAATATATATATATATATATATATATATATATGCACACACATATACATAGATGCCTGAAACAACAATCAATGGAAAAAGTGGCCCTGAATTTGAAAGAGAGCAAGGAGGGGCTTATGGGAGGGTTTGGAGGAAAGAAAGCAAAAGGCAAAATAATGTAATTATAGTTTCAAAAATAGAAGGAACAATAATTAAAAAAGTTAAAATGGAGAGATATATTCTTAAGGGAAGAACATGAAATATTTCTATCATATTATGTTGAAAAGAAATGTTCATGTATCATTAAAAACTTAAAATCAAATATCAATTATAATTAACTTAGTGCACAGTTTGGTAGTAAAGTTGACTTTATACCCCTCCTAACAAGTTCATTTTCATTTGATTCTACATAAGCCAACCATCCCCACTGTAATTACATTAGCTGCTCAATAGATAAGTGCATAAATAAATAAATAATAACTGTCCAAATTAACATTGTTTTCTTAAATAAAAATATTTTTGAGAGATTCATATTTGAATGCTGTATTTACATCATTTTGACCCTTTATTTTCCCCACTACAAATTTCTCATTTCCCCAACTCCCTGTCAATTTATTGACCTCTTATCAATTATTATTATTATTATACACACATCACACACACAAACACACACAAGAACACACACACACACACACACACACACACACACACACACACACACACAAATACAACATTCTGTGCCCATTTAGTGTTGCTCTTATGTATAAGCATTTGGGACTGATCACTTGGAATTGAATAACGTTTCAAGAGGCTTATCCCTAGAGAAAATTGATTCTCCCTCGCTCAGCAGCCATTAATTGTCTGTAGATCTTCACCTGTGGGGGGGGGGGGTTGTAAAATTTTTACTACCCACATTGACACATTAGTTGGTGTTATCATTTAAGCTTCTTATAACAATTCTTTATACAAGAAGAATTGAACATGGTACATTTAGGTTGGTATAAAATGTGCTCAGTGTATTAGGAAGAACAATGTTACCCTTAAAGAAAATGTTGACCCCAGTTCTAATCTGTAAAATTTATTCATGTTAATATGCCAAGCAAATGAAAAATAAGATAGCAGATGTAACTGAAGCTGAAAAATCTGTTAATTTCAAAATTGGGGAAATATTTTTGATTTTCCACGTTTGGTAATCTAATCAGAAAATCCACAAAAGGAGAAAAATTGAGCTAAACATAAATAATAGTAGCAATGATGAAGCTTGGAGTGGCTGCCTTTGGTGATGGAGTATGGGAACCACAATTCAGAGAATATAGATAATCTCTTGAAATGGGAGAAGAAAAGCAAGCAGATTCCTCCTATTTTCTGCAGGAGTAACTCAGCCTCTGAGTTCTCAACTTCATATAATTGGACTTTAGATATCCAGATTTCAATATAATACATTTGGTTTTAAGCCATTAAGTTTATGATTATTTGGATAAAGGAGAAATAGGACACTAATATAAACACTGGGACCTGGAAGTGACATGTTGATGTAACAAATACCTAAAATGTGGGGTTGGATAGGGAACAGAAGTTCAAATTTAAGAAGCATGATAGAGTGTTCATTATTTGCTATTTTGCCAACTGTATCATTCTATTATTCTTGGTATTTATTCCAAACCATTTACTGTATGATTTTGACATAATGGGCAGTATTCTTTCTCCTTTAAAGAACTAATATGTTTTTGTTGTTGCATATTAAATATTAAATGCACTTTGATTAATCATTATTTTCATGGAAGTTTCAGGAAATATCACAATTAAATTCTTAACCAGTTAAGAATAACCATCTTTAGCCTTGATTTTTTAGAAAAACCATGTTCTTTTTCCATTAGAGGGCTCTTGTTTTATTTTTAATTTAGTGGCCCTATTGTACTTGGTCATTTATATGTAAATTGCAGAAAATCTCTTTCTCTAGAAAGGCTGAGAAAGGGAGGAAAACTAACATAAATTCAGCACCTATAGTTTGTTCCAGAAACCAAATAATTAAAATGTCTTTACTGGGCACCTAATTTTCTCAGTTTCTAAGTGAGAAAGCACCCACAAAAACTCAGGTTCTTGCTAATGGCTGCCTGCTCCATGGTCTTTGTACTGGGACTGTCTATGTTCCAATATCAGCCCTTACTAAAACTATACATTATCTAGAAGTGCTGAACTTGAAACACAAGGAGTGGGTAATAAAAAAGAAAATCAATTTCCTACTCCTAAGTCCAACACTACACAGTAATATTCATTTGTAGGATTTCTGAGGCTTACTAATTTACTTCTCCTTTAGACATCTTCAATTTAAGGTAAAAGATGATCAAATTTTATTTGACATTAGACAGCAGAGCAACTGTAAAATTGTAGAAAGCCTCTAGCCTCTTCTCCAGGAGCAGCTACCCACCCACTGAGCTTTTTAAAACCCTAGCTATAGCTTATGGGTCAACAAATGGAACTAATGCAGCCAGTGGCCTGATCTGTGATGGGAACTAAAAAGTCAAGCTTAGTAATATCACCTAGCAATTTTCTTGTTTATGGATCCACCTAATGAGATGTGATCCTAGAAGTAGCATAGAAACTACAATCTCCTCCACACAGGGAATAAGAAAGAAAGCCAATTTTCACAGAGGTGAATAAAAGCAAATAAATACTTAGAATGCACTTAGAATTACTTGTTCAGCAATTGTCTATTTCCTTGCTATTCAAAATATCCTGGGGCCACTACTAACATCACCTGGGGACTTGCTAAAGTGGTAGATTCTAAAGTTCCTCTACTATACTATAATCTGCACTTTAAACATGAACTCTAGGTGATACTTATGAACATCAAAGATCAAAAAGCATCAGTCCTTTTCACTGGACTATAAAATATGCATCAAGTTGGAAACATTAAATATCTACTTATAAAGGAATGAAATAGAAATGCTTTTTCACACCATGCATAAACTTTACCTCAAAACAAACCACAAATTTAAATGTAAAAGCTATAACTATGACACTCTTGGGATGAAATAATAGAAAGCATGTGGCCTTGGGTTAGGCAGTATATTAATATAAACTGAACACAAAGGGGATTAAAAGTAGGTAAATTAAAAGCAGTTCCTATCTCCACTAAAATTGTGTCTTGTGTTCAAAAGACTCTTTATAGACAATGTAATAGGAAACTCACTTATTGAGGAAAAATACATACAAATAATACCACAAAATGATTTCCAAAATATGCAGAGATTTGAAAGGGAAAACTCTTCATTTAATGAGGAAAAATTATTTACAAATAATACCACATAAGTATTTCCAGAATGTGTGAAGGTTGAAATACTTACATAGGTCAGAAAATTACTAGAGGCCTTTGGGAGGGGCTTTCAAGGAAGGGAGACACAATGTACTGATATAAGGGGTTAAGAGGGAACAGGAAGGGCTAATATAGGGCAAGGAAGGGTAGGATGGGGTAGAAAAGAAAAACTTAGAGGGATAAATAATATAAAAGAATTGAACTCAAGCAAAAACTTATTACTGTAGAAAGGTCCTAAATTATGTTTATACATACACATAAAAAGAGTTAAAATAGAGTTATGATAAAATGGGCCAACAATACCCCTTACTACACAGAAAAGGCTAACATATAAGCTGGGTTCCAGGAAAGGATAACTTCTTCCAAATTGTTGACAAATAAGGTCCTCAAGATGCCCCCAAATTACAGCTATTATTGGTGCTCTTGTTTACCCTCCACAACTTGATTGTAAGATCCTATTGCTGAAGACACCACATACTTAAGTCATACAACTTGGAGAAACCAAGCTGGTACTGATTTGATGTAAATCCTTACTGGTTAGCTTTCATAGTGCTAGATGATGCTATACATACTACTGGAAGAGAAAACCCATCAGTCGTCTCACCCAACTGTGAACCCTCTGAATTACAATAATGACTGTTGTGGTGTGGCAAAGCATGTCCACTGGTATAATACTAGACTGGATATTTTGGAATTTAAGGCCCAGTCCACAAGATGAAACCCATACATGGTATCTTTATTGAACCAAGATCTATAGTTAGGCAGATATGGTAGTTTGAATGTAATTGGCTCCTATAATCTCACAGGGAGTGGCACTGTTAGGAGGTGTGGCTTTGTTGGAGTGGGTATAGTCTTGATGGAGAAATTATGTCATTGTGGGGCTGGGCTTTGAGGTTCTCTATACTCAGGATATCACCCAGTGTCTCAGTTGACTTCCTGTTGCCTACAACATGTAGGACTTGTTGGGCGGTGGTAGCTCATGCCTAGCACTTGGGAAGCAGAGGCAGTTGGATCTCTGTGAGTTCAAGGCTAGCCTGGGCTACAGAGTGAGTTCCAGGAAAGGCACAAAGCTACACAGAGAAACCCTATCTCAAAAAAAAGACAAAACAAAAAACTTGTAGGACCCTCAGCTCTTTCTCCAGTACCATGTCTGCCTGCTTTTCATCATTCTCCCCACCATGATGTTAATGGACTGAACCTCTGAAACTGTGAGTCAATGTGGTGATATTGTGTTCTGCAAAATATTGTGTACCCTAATAAACTTATCTGGGGTCAGAGATCAGAACAGTCACCAGATAGACATAGAGGCCAGAAAATGGTGGCATATACACCTTTAATCCTAGCATTTCTAAAGCAGAAATCCATCTGGATCTCTGTGAGTTCAAGGCCACACTGGAAACAGCCAGGCATGGTGACTCACGCCTTTAATCCCAGGAAGTGATGGCAGAAAGCAGAAAGATATATAAGGTGTGAGGACCAGGAACTAGAAGCTTTTGGCTGGTTAAGCTTTTAGACTTTTGAGCAGCACAGTTCAGCTGCGATTCAGTCTGGATGAGGACTCAGAGGCTTCCAGTCTGAGGAAACAGGATCAGCTGAGGAATTGGCAAGGTGAGGTGGCTGTGGCTTGTTCTGCTTCTCTGATCTTCCCGCATTCACCCCAATACCTGGCTCCAGGTTTGTTTTTTATTAATAAGACCATTTAAGATTCATGCTACAGTCACCTCAATTATATTTTTCTTGAAAGAGTAGCTGTGGCCATGGTGTTTCTTTACAACAACAACAACCTTAACTAGGACAACAGATAACTGACTCTAGGAGAGAACCTACTACTATTATTCTAATAAATGGACACAATACTAAATAGACCCCTAATGGCTTATTGTTATGCCATAAATCAATGCATCTCTAACCTTCACCTGAAAAGCTACTATTTGTAGTAGACTGTGATTAAGACAAGTAACTCACACCTGCCCAAAGAACAGACAGTAAAATTCTGCAGAGTGCTCAATCCTAAAAAGAACATGTATGAACACATGCCTCCGGCTCAGAGATAATTGAAGAAGGTGCAGAAAGAGTGTAAAACATCTGATTGTAGATCATTTTAAGAAAACAGTTTCTTTCGGACAGACAAGTGTTGCTGCATGTATTTACTCACAGGAGTTACAATAGTATGCACAAAACCTGTGTAAATACTTCAATCCATATCAAGTCCCAAATCAAGGTGGACACAAAGTCCACCTCCTTTAGCTGAGGAACTTTTAGCAATTGATATCTTTTGAAAGATTCCATTTCTTTAACACTGTATCACCTGGTAAGTGAACCATACTCTAGTAGTGGAAAATGACACACCTAAAAATATTTGGGCAGCACAAAATTGTCTTGAGTTTAAAAAACATTTTTAAATCACAAAAAAGTTGTATAGCTAGGGCAGAGAGGTGGATGCCGGAAGAGTTAGAGGACAGAGGGTGAATACAAAACATATGGGATCAAATTGTCAAAGAAGTAACAAAGATAATTTTAAAAGCAAAGGAAAAAAAGAACTTTGAGAATTCAACAAGGATGCAATTACAATTTAAAATGGCCAAGGGATAAGAACCAATCTTCAAAAACAAAACACACAAATAGTCATTAAGTACATAAAAACGTGTTTAGTATTATTAGAGAATAGAAAAAGGAAAAATTAAAACCACAATGGCATATCTTTTCACACCACTAAGGTGACTTTAGTAAAAATCTTAATCACAAGAGCTGGCAATGATGCATAAAAATTAATATCTTCTTATAATAATACTGGGAAGAAAAAAATACAGCTATTATTAGTTCTGTTAGTTCCTCAAAGTTACATAGTTTATAATTGAGCAACTCCAGTTATATCCCCCAAAGACAAAGGAGATACCACTTTAGAAAAACATGCAAATGTATGTTCATAAAAATGTGATACAGTTTAACAATTCAGCACACTTATTTGCATGACTATGTGTATGCAATCAAAATAATTACACTGCATATCATTTAGGTATAGTCTACTTAAACTTTCTTAATATTTGTGTTGCTTCTACAGGTTATATAGTTCTGTATGTAATTGCGATATTCTGTTTTGTTTTGTTTAATATCACCTGGCAAATATTTTAAAACAATTTTCAATGATTTGAAAAAAAAAGCAATATTCCTATCATAGTTCCTGATGGCATTTCTTTATTATTATTATTATTATTATTATTATTATTATTATTATTATTTCATACAATACATCCCATCCTCTATTTTCCTTCCCTCCCTTCATCCCAAATTCCCACCACTTTTCTTCTCCCCCAGATCCACTCCTCCTCTGGTTCCCTTCAAAAAGGAGCAAACCTCTCAAGGATATCAACTCAATTGAGCATAATAAGATATAATCAGAGTAGGCACAAAGTCTCATATCAAGGCTAGGAAAGGCTACCCAGTAGGAGGAAAAAGGTCCCAAGAGTAGGTAAAAATGTCAAAGACAACCCCACTCCCACTGTTAGAAGTCCCACAAAAATACTAAGCTAACAACCACAACACATAAGCGGAGGATCTAGCAAGACTCATGCAGGGTTCTGTGATTGCAGCTTCAGTCTCTGGAGCCCCTATGAGCCTCTCTTAGTTTATTTTGTAGGCCATGTTCACCTGGTCCCCTCAACTCTTCTGGCTCCTGCAATTATATTCCTCTTTCTCAATATAATCCGACTACAATTGGCTCATGTTGTATTCTGAAGCATAATTCTGTAACTATTCTTTTAGTGAAATTATATTTTCAGGCCTCATGTTTATTATTTGCTCATAAAATGTAGTCATTTGCAAATAATACTTTTTGCATTAGCAAAACCTAATGTTATATATATATATATATATATATATATATATATATATATATATATACCCCTTTATGTCAAAGATCATCTTGTAATTCTTGGTCATCAGTGCTTGTTAATCATTTTTTAATTGGTTTTGCATACAAGTCACCTATAGCTTCATAGTCATGAAAAGTATCAATGAATATTACTAGTGGAGAACCAATTATGATTTTCAAAAAAGATTATAAGCTTCAACAAATGCTTTCACTGTTATTTATGCATTACAGTTTGAACACCTACAATTCACAACCCTGAAATATAAAATGTGAAACTTCTTAGACTGTTATTTGGACAGTTCTGCAACTGACCTCTTATGACAGGCTTCAGTTAAGTAACAAGTACACAACACAATTTGTTCAGAGTCTTGGGGGGCGGGGATATGAACCCATTCCATAGCCCTTTCAACTGTGACTCACAAACTATTTCAAATATTCCAAAATATGAAAGAATCTGAAGTGGCCAACACCTCTGGTCCTCAAGCATTCCAGACAAAGAATACCCAACTTACACAAACTAAAAAGCACATTATTACCATCCATTCACATAACAACTTCAACAATGCCTTATACTAAGGGCAAAATGATTATTTGTTGCTCAGTTGAGGGACTAAAGCTCTTGGACTTACAGTGATGCAAGACAATTTGACATTGGCTAATATTTTCCATAAAGAACTTCATTACAAAATAATTAAATGGACTAAGTATGGTAGTGCACACAAGAGGCTGAGGAGGCGGACGGCACTCAGAAGGTCAGCATGTAGAAACTTCAAAACCATGAACGGTACAGAGTGAGACCCTTTTTTTTCAAAAACAGCATCAAATTACTATAATGAGTATGCATAATACATTCAGTAGTTTACCAAATATTATTCAGCAACATTTTTCATCTTTTTAATGTAATAATAAATTAAGTGATTCTG
Organism: Peromyscus californicus insignis; assembly: GCF_007827085.1. NCBI lineage: Eukaryota > Metazoa > Chordata > Mammalia > Rodentia > Cricetidae > Peromyscus > Peromyscus californicus. The sequence continues at coordinate 45,497,545 of NW_026294391.1, forward strand.
AATTATTAAACTAATTGGGAAATACATCTTGTTTAAGCAAGGCCATAATACAGTTTAAAAAAAATGCTCAATAGAAAAATGAGTCCATGCTGCACTATAGAGCAAAAAATAAATAATAGAATGTGTTCTCTATAATTTTCTCTGGTAACTTGAATACCTGAAAATTTAAATGTAATACATCATTCTCTAAAAATACATTTAAAATATTCATAAAATAAATTATTGTATAATTACCCACATCTTTCTTGAAAGGCAATCTCACTTAATATTGACCAGAAATGAATATGCAATTAGAAATACTTTATTCGGAAACTAGGGGTAATTAACTGCCATGAAATTAAAACACACTATCAATGCATTGTCCGAAAATATTAAATATATACTAAAATGTGTGGGGTTTTCAAGTCAGTTCCAATTTCTACTGTAGAGAAGTATTCATGCCTTAAAGATCCTAAGTATGTAAAGTAGCAGAGACATTTAAGGTAAGGTGTTTGTTCTAAACTGAAGGAGGATTTCATAACCCTTTAAGATTTTCTTTTATCTAGACTGTCTCACCTTATGTATCTCTAAAGTTTAAGGAATGAACAGTGCAAACAAAGAAAGCAAACTCTCTTCAAGCAACTATAAGGTTAAAGAGATTACGAGAAAAAAAAAAAAAACAATAACAAAAACTCACATCTAAATTCAAGTACTGTAGTACTACCGTATTGGAAGCAGATTACTAGCATAATCTGTCCAGTTTAAGAAAATATCGAGGATTTATAACAATTGAAAAGGAATACAATAGATGCTGATAAAGAAGCTTCTTTCAGCAAAAAAAAAAAGTGTCTAGCCTGAGGGAAAGAAGAGCCAGGCATCTCTGGATACTGTAAATTCCCTGTAGAAAAGCTTCCTTACAATGTGCCCTTTAGAAAGGGAAACAAAGAGAGTGAATCTATTAGGAAAGGTAGGAGAAACTATAGCCAAGTTCTCAAACCCTTAAATAAGATATTACATTTTTTTTCTGGAGAGGGTTTCTCCCTTAGGCAGTCTGCTTAATAACTTGAAAGATTTTGGAGAGAAAAGAAGAGTAAAAAAATAGATCTTCAGAAAAAGAAGACGGAAAGATACATGCTTCATTCGAAATATTATCAGCTTAGTAATTTCTAGTCTACTCTTTCAAATTCACATGGAAATGTTTTATTTGCAAATATGTTATGCCAAGCTCTTCAGGAACATACTGTGTCACACATCCACAAATATTTTAATGTTAATAACTTGTATCATTAATGATATTATGTTTTACTTCTCAACCAAACAAATTATTTCTTAAATTTTATGTATGGCAACTTTCAGTGTTTATTTCATTTGTATATAGCTTTGCCTTATCTTCTAAGAACAGTGTGACCTTTTCCAAACATAAAGTCACAGTTATATTCTAGTATATATATGAAACAAAATTAAATATAAGTACAGTGTTATTAGTAGAGTGTTAATGATATCATAAAGCAACATAGTAATTTAATATCATTGTATATGACCCTGAAAATCATTGAAATAAAAGGAACTAGACATAACCTCCATAATAAAATTATTATCTGATGAAAAATATTGAAGTTAATAGAAATACCTGATAATTTTAACCTGAATCATAACTTTATGGTAATAGAAAAACTGCACTGTACAAATTAACTTTGATTTTTACAAGATAATATAGGGCTTGCAAGGTGGCTCAGCAGGTACGTGTGAAGATCTAAGCTTAAACTCATATGGGGAAGGAAAAAAATTGACTTCTACAAGTTGTTTTCTCAATTCCACTTCCATATGCACACAATGGGTCATACACACACACACACACACACACACACACACACACACACACACACACACAGTAAACAAATAAATGTAAAAAGATAGAAATAAGTAGAAAACCAGTTGTATTTGTTAACTATTCTAAGTTCTGATTTTCTTTCAATGTTAGCATAATAACCACAATTGAAACTCATTTTCTGGAAAAAAAGAAGTCAGTTTCTAAAGAGAACAGAATACTATAGAAATATCTAATGCTATTATTTTTAAATAAGAGGAAAGAATTAAAACAAAATGAGAAAATATCCTAGTGAGGAAATGACAAAATGCAGTTTACAAAGGATTTTGCATCACTTATCCCATACATGAATGCCTACAATTCATTTCAGTGATATCTCCAAAACTGTCTGTTTCCATAGTTCTAAAACTATTTCTTCCATTCATGATGAAAAATGATAGGAAGTGTAAATATTTTCATGGTGTTATATGCAGTAAGAAAATTTAACATGTAGTGTCGTCTATGCTTCTCAGCCTTCTGCCTCTTCACCAGCCCAGCCATGGTCTAGCAGTAAAATGTAATCAGTAGCAAATATTCTACTCATACAGTTTTACTTTGTTCTTCATTAATGCTAAAGTGAAGTGAGGACCTTAACCTTGTGCTAAGAGGCTGACTGCCTATCCAGTGAGCTTTTTGAGATAATATTAAGGCCAAACACCAGGCCAAGCTCTGGGAGTCCAGTCCACGAGAGGGAAGAGAGATTGTATGAGCAAGGGGGCATCAAGATCATGATGGGGAAATCTACAGAGACAAACAAACCAAACTAGTGGGAACTCATAAATTTAGATCAACAGTTGTGGAGCCTGTATGAGACTGGACTAGGCCCTCTGCATAGTGAGACAGTTGTGTAGCTTGATCTGCTTAAAGGGCTCCCTGGCAGTAGGATCAGAATCCATCCCTGGTGCATGAGCAGGCTTTTTGGAGCCCACTTCTATGATGGGAAACCTCACATAGCCTTGAGGCTGGGGCGGGGGGGGGGGGTGGAGGTTACCCGCCTCTACTAAATGATGTACCTCCCCATGGGAGGCTTTACCATATTGTAGGAGGGAATGGGGGATGAGTTGGGAGGGGGAGGCTGGAGGGGTGGGAGAAGGGAAGAGGGGGATCTTTGGTATGTAAATGAATAAAAAAAATTGTTAATAAAAACAAAAAAGATTAACTTTTTTGCTTAGTTTTCAACAGTGTGTGGCCCATTAGGATGACAGAACTAATTATACAGGGTCCTTAGACACAACACACCACATCACTTCATCATGATTGTGTTCAAAACCTTACTAGTAATTCCCAGCCTAATTTGGAAATACTCACACTCAAATCACTAATCAATGCTAATATTCTTTGTTTTTCCTCTATAATGTATTACTGGAAATTAGTTAAAATTAAAATTAGTAGCCCTATTCAGTAGAAGTCCATTATTTACATATTCTTAAACTGATGAAAAGTAAAACATGAGTTCAGAAAATTATTTATGTTCCAAAAAAATATGAACATTAAAATTTATAACTGATTCAACATAAATTATTGAATAACCTGAAAGTAATTTTAATAATCATAATATTATTCATGTTGTTTTTCACTACATTCCTTCCTGGATATACAAGAATTATTAATAATTAACAAGGTAGACTTTGAAAAGTAAATAAACACATGTATATATGTACATATATACACACACATATGGATGGAACAGAGCAGTACATATCAACTTTGATGAAGATCAAAAGCACAAAAAGCCAAACTACAGTATGCTGCACAATGAATATTTTATCTCAACAACCCTTACATATGGTTGAAAATTCTAAAAAAATTATTACTATATTGCTGAAAATCTACTTCAATGGCAAAGAGATTGCCTAGCATATGTGAAATCCCAGGGTTGACTACTACCAGAATCATATATGCATGAAAATCCCTAGGGTCTGGGGAGGTACATCAGTCTGTAGAGTACTTGCCTCACAAGCCTGACAATATGAATTTAATCACCAGACCCTATGTGAGAAAGAAGGCTGTAGTAACACACATTTGCGATTCCTATGTTGATGAGACAGAGACATCTGGTCTGATACTTACTTCAAAGCAGATATATAGCATTCCTGTGAATGACACTAGAAGTTGTCTCTTGGTCTCCATAATCACACACACACACATACACACACACACACACACACACACACACACACACACACACACACACACACACACACACAAGCAGAAACAAATACATACATACACATATACATACATATGTACACATACACATACATAAAAAAGGAACTTCACTTATAAGGTTTTTGAATGAGATGTCTGTATAACCAGTTAGGGAGTGTATTTCTGGGAGACACTAATTAAAAGTGGTCAGCCCTGAAATTATATACATTCAAGCAATGATAATGGAATCAGTAGGTTGTGTGTGTGTGTGTGTGTGTACTCACATATATTCACACACATATATATATATATATATATATATATATATATATAAAACAATAAAAAGAAAAAGACTATTAATTTGAGAAAGGGGAGTAAAATGGAAAGGGTTAGAAGGAGGAAAGGGAAGAGAAGAATGATATAATTATATTTTAATTAAATATACTAAATAAAACCATGGAATACTTACTATTTTTCTCTAGATATTAGTTACAAAACTCAAGGTTTTGGAAACATTGATAATACAGGAAAAAGATTTATATAAAGCTTTTATTATGACTTATCTTTGTCTCTAATTAAAATATTATACATGAAAATACAATTTTAAGAAAAACTCAATTCAAGAATATATTACACAAAAATTATACTAGGAAAACACAGTACAAGCTCTTTAGATCCAGGTCTTTTCTTTTGTGATTAGCAATATCTCCAGGCTTTATTCTTTTATCTGTCCAGTATGTGGTTACACTTGTTTATTTAAATTCAAATGGAATACTTTCAGTTTCTCTTTGGTAATAGGTACATTTAAAGTGTGTTATAGCTACACAGACCTAAAGGCACCCTATTAAGTAGTGGAGAAAAAGTTTTCCATTTTATAAAAGGTTTATTTATTTTTATTTTTTGAAATTTAAATACAATTATATCATTTTCTCCTTTTCATTTCCTTTCTCCAACCCCTTCCATATATACTCACAAGTCTCCTGACTCAAATTCATGGCTGCATTTGTACAAGCTGCTCATTCTATATAATGTTTACTTATATATTTATGATTTATATTTTGTTATATTCTCCTATATTTTCAATATTTATCTTTGATGAAATATTTTCACATAGATATTCATTAATTCAATAGTAGTAAACTCATCTGCAATGAAAGAGTGCACTGAACAGATTTTGATAAAAGAGATGTTTTTTCAGAAAAATATACAACTGTGACTCACATGCATATAAAATAGATGCATGTCCAAGATTATATTTCTGATCATTCAGTAAGGAATCCTTGGCATGTGTTATAACATTTCACAGGGTTGTCTTCTATAGTTATCTTTTTGTGGTTGTAAATGGACATTAATAAACTTATAAACTGTCAATTTCAGCCATGTGTAAAACCATTTGTTTTAATCTATGTCTAAAATTTAGGTTATTGTATTTTTATATTATCCATTAAATGCCATGAATTTATAGTCACTTTATGCTTTTCCCATTGAAATTTTCTATTTTGTCTCAATGATCATCTTTAACATTTTTCAATTCTTATTTATCCTGTTCCTCACTATCTCACATTATTATAGGGTCAGTGCCTATAGATTTATTTTGTTCATTATTATTTCTTTGTAGCTGTTGATTTTTAATGTTCTTATAGCAATATGACCACTTAAAACCAAAACAGCTCTCTCACTCTCCCATTATCAAAGAACTTGCTTTGTTCAGAAAAAAGACCTTTAATAATTGCCTCAAACAGACTTTCTGGAGACTTCTTCAATATTTCTGAGAATGTGCCATACCTTGGCATGTGGCATAGGAAATGTCTCTTGTGAAAAAAAAATCCCCATTTCTTATCACGAAGCCATGATCTTGTGTTCCCTCTGGAACCTTTCTAGAGTTCTGAAGTATGTACCATGTTATAATAGACAGAGGTGCTCATCTTCATTGTCAGTTCTTCTGATATGGGATCTCAACTATAGTTTTCTTCATATTCTATGTTAAGTGGATCAAAAACATACTCAAAAAACTTCCTTCAATATCTCGAACAGTAAAGACATGTTCCATAGCTTCCTTTCCTTCAAAGGGACAGACCAATAGTAAGAGTTTTTCTTTGATCATACGCAAACTACCAAATTTACTCATGAATTCATTGGCTTTGGATCAACTAGATTGTTGTGACATCTTGAAATTTTTAGGAATTTTTTTGGGGGGGGGGGGTTTTCGAGACAGGGTTTCTCTGTGTAGCTTTGTGCCTTTCCTGGAACTCACTTGGTAGCCCAGGCTGGCCTCGAACTCACAGAGATCTGCCTGGCTCTGCCTCCCAAGTGCTGGGATTAAAGGCGTGCGCCACCACCACCCGGCCGAAATTTTTAGGAATTTTAACAAAGCCAATTTTGTTCCTTACTTTTTAAAGTTGGTATCTCCATGAAGAAAGAAAATTCTGAGGCTTTGAGCTGCAACTATCTTCCTGAATTTTAGCAAACATTAAGTGCAAATAATGTCCACTAACACTATTAGTAAACCTCATACAATTGGAAGTATATATCAATGTAGAATACAAAGTTTATGTTTGTATTATACTTAAAATGGCATTATAGTAATATTGAAGTTACATTAAGAGAAAGCCAAAAGAACAAAAAGTACCTTTGAGTAGAGACCTGAAATTTTAACAGCGCTAGTCAACCACTTATCCAAGAGACATCCCCTGGAAATCTGATACTTGATAAGACATACTGAATACATAGGAGGGATGAGTATTACTTTAATTAAGAAAACTTAATTTTCATTTCCATAAGTCATATTCTCTGGGCCAGTTGCTTCTGTGGGATTATCTTTTTGCATACTGTAAAGATGTGTTTATGCCAAAACACCTTGTGATTGGTTTAATAAAGAGCTGAATGGCCAATAACTAGGCAGGAGAGGATAGATGTGACTTCCAGGAAGAGAGAGGAACTTTGAGGAAGAATCAGAGAGGTGGAGATTCACCAGCCAGACACAGAGGAGGTAGGATGCATGATACTGAACAGAGGTAACAAGCCACATGGCAGAATGTAGATAAATATAAATGGGTTGATTTAAGTTTTAAGAGCTAGTTGAGAATGAGCCTAAGCTCTCATACTTAATAAGAACCCTCCATATCATTATTTGGGAGCTGATGGTTCAAAGAAAGTCTGTCTACATTTGGTGCCCAACCTGTGGCACATACATTTAAGCATAGGACCTGCAAAGGCTTGTAGGGGTTACCGCAGAGTCAGATAGGCAGGCCTGGGTGCTCAAGGTATGCAGAGGCAAGGTTCCTTTAAGAGGCACTGCTAAACAGCTAAACATTTGAATAGCTGGTGTGCTCCTCAGCAGGAGAAATGCCTGCTGCAGGGTGAGCCTACCAACTTTCCAAAGCTATGGCTCCTGGCCAGTGCCTGCAGGCATGAGACTAGGCTCTCACAGAAGTGCAAACAGCAGCTATAGCCCAGAACCAGTTGGATGGACCTAAGGAGGGCAGAGCCACCCAACAACACTATGTGCCAAGCAGAGATACAAAAGGAGGCTGAAGACACACAGAAGGGATTTGCAATATTTTAGCAACATTCTCCCAGAGCCACAACATGCAGAAAAACAGGTCCAGACTGAGAAAAATCTCTGAGCAGGTACAATATGCTTGAAAATGTGCTTAGATGCTAAATAAAGAAAATAAAATGGATACAGATAGTCATAGAAAAAAATACTTTAAAAATAATAAAAAGTCTTTAAAGAGAAAGTAAACTAATATAAAAAGAACAAGTGACATAAGGATGGAGAATACCACAACACAGGGCATATTGACCCTATATAGTGCTTAATTAACTTAAAAATTTTAAATGCTAATGAAAAATAGCTGTTAAGAGACATTGCATTATGGAAACTTCTGAATTAAACCATCCTATATATTTTAAGGATGTCTTAACTTCAGAATGGAAGTCAGAAAATATGTTGCTTTGGGGGAGATGTTATGGCTTTGTTTCTGCAGGAAACAAAAAGCTGTGAATTTCTTCAAAATTTGAAGATAAGTTTTGACTATGAGGGTGGGGAGGAGGGAGGATAGGGGAATCTGTGTCTGATATGTAAAATTAAATTAAATTATAAAATTTTTTAAAAAATAAAAATAAAAAAATAAATTTAAAAAGATTTGATGGTGAGAGACTTTCTAAAAATCTTGGGTAGAGACATGAAGAAAAAAATAAAAACAAGAAATACTATAAGACAGGTCATAAATATCCCGATTCCTCAACATAGGAACAGCTCTGATGTATATGCTGATCCCTTGTCAAGGGAACAGGTGTGAGACTGGATGAGACATGATAAATCTTGTTGGCTCCAGAGTTCTCATGACTTACTATTACATGCCTTCCTTTCATATGGCATGGATGGCGATTTATATTAATTACAGTTTGATTATGCAGTCCAATCGGACTTATAAAGTTAACAGATGTCTTTTACCTGCTCAAATATAGAGCAGAGAATCATCTTTAGGTGATTTGTGCACACCACACATTTCATACTTGTGTTCATGCAGATACGTATGTTTTAAACCTTTAAAAGTTTATCTGTTTTCAGAACAAAAGGACCAGATATCAATGAAGAAAAGACAAGTAGCCCAGATGATCCAGTCTCTCAGAATGCCTCTGTTGCAGTTTCCTCAAAAATTTCTATCCAGAACAACTTTAAAGTTGTTAGCTAAGGTGGTCCAGTGTTGTTCAATAATCTTTTCGTACACTGTGAATATGTGTCACTCCGATTGTTTTAATAAAAAGCTGAACGCCCAATAGCTACATAGGATTTTTTTTTTTATTTTGCAATACAACAAATAATATGGCTAACTCTCCCAGGACTGGACTATTATCCCAATTTTATTAGGGTCTCTTAAAGATTCCTGCACCACCCCCAGACAACAGAAAACAGTCTAGAGAACACAACACCCACATTCCCAAGAGGTCAGGTGGATGGCTTTTGGTCATTTGATGGGTTATAGATATTTGTCATCACTTCTGGGGACTGGTTACAAGTTGTTATTGGTCATGGTCAAGAAAAATGCTAAATAAAGGAGTTAAATTCAATGATGTCTTTCTAAAGGAAAAAAGGGTGATATAGTACAGAAACAATGAGATAAAAGGGTAGACTATTGAGTCTACTTTTAAATAACCACTAGTCTCAAATATTTTACATTGGTATAGAATTTATTATATTGATACAAATTTAAGGTTATTTTATTATATATATTATTGTTTAAGGAATTGTTTCTATGCAGCACATTTAAAAATGTAATGTTAAATCTTAGTCTTTGAAATCTCTTTAGGATAATAAATATAAATATAGGTTATTAGTCAGCTATAACTATCAAACTTATAGTCATGTTAGGTATGTTTTCAAAGTCACACAGAGATAAAGTTTAGATAGATAGATGGATTCTAAATACTTCAAAGACCTACAGAGTATGACATTTAAAATGTTTGAATACCATAAGACTTTTCATACCAGAGAGACATCCCTGCTCCTGGCAGTACCAATCTACTTCAGAAAAGGGTGATGGGAATCAAACCTCCATATGGAGTTTGCTTTCTTTGTGGAAAAAGCTAGCCATTTGGCATAAAACTGTCATTGCATTGACTGCTGAAAGAGTGCTGTCCAAACTAGACCAGCAGTACACAAAGAAATGTGACTGCCAAACTTGCCAAGACCAGGTAAGTCATATCTTCAAAAATTCCTGCTTCACAAAAAAGTTTGTCATATATCCTAGGCCTGGAGACCCAAGATGGATGCCTTAACACTGCAAAAGAAACTTGAGTGACTGTCCAAGCGGCCAGCTGTTTCTGTCATTTCCTTTAATTTTGGAAGTTGCTTGTTCTGCACTTCCTGTTTTCTAAGGTAATATATCCTTTTGAGTTCTTTGATGGAGTTGAAGACTAGAAAATCATACTTATAGTTTTTCATAGCTATGATAGAACATAAATTAGTACAAAACTTTGTTGGATTCATCAAGAGAGGCTAGATAATGGAGTATTTACTATAAATTTGCCAAATACAAATGAACTGGACATTGTAAATGTAATTCTTACTTGACAAAAGTTCTTCTTGTATATAGATAGTTTCATTTGTTAAAGTTAATACCTTTCCTTTCTGTTTAGATAGCACTTAATAATTGTTCTCATTGTATATGGCTTTATTATGTCAGGGTTAAAACCTTTATATTTCACTTAGACAAAAGTAGAAAAACATTGTGGAATAATCTTTTTGTATACTGTAAATATGTGTCACTCTGATTGGTTTAATAAAAAGATGAATGGCCAATAGCTACACAGGCTTTTTGGGGCAGGGAGAATGCTGGGAAGAAGAAGGCAAAGATGCCATAAGATGCAGAGTGAGCAGGATGGACACGATGAAGATGAGGTAATAAAGCCATGAGGCAGAAAGTAAATTAGTAGAAATAGGTTTATCTAAGTTATAAGAGCTAGTTACCAATAAGCCTAAGCTATTGGCTGAGCTTTCATAACTAATAAGAAGTCTCTGTGTCATGATTTGGGAGTTGGCAAGAGGGAAAGAAAAATCTGCCTATACTCCAGCCTCACAGACTACTTCCTACAGGACTTCAGATAAATCCTGCATTTTCCCATCACACATGCACCTACCTCTCCCAGGACTTGAACATTATCCCAATTTTCTCAGCATCTCCTAAAGATGCCATCATCCTCAGACAAGAGGAAGTAATTTTAAGAACATAATGCCTGAATTCTCAAGAGGTGGGGTGGGTGAGTTTTGGTTGTTTGATGGGTTGTGGATGTGTGTGATTGTTTAGAAGGTGTTAATTGCGAGTTGTTACTGGTCATGGTCAGGGCAGAAACTACACAATGGAGGTTGGAATAAGGGATTCCTTTCTTTCTTTTTCTTTCATTCTTTCTTTCTTTCTTTCTTTCTTTCTTTCTTTCTTTCTTTCTTTCTTTCTTTCTTTTTCTTTCTCTCTTTCTCTCTCTCTCTCTCTCTCTCTCTCTCTCTCTCTCTCTCTTTCCTCTTTCACTCTTATCTAGTGAAAAAAAAGTAAAAAATAAAGGAGGGATATAGGAATTATAGGATAGACTATTCAATCTACTTTTAAACTAAAAAGCAAGTACTAGTTCCACATAATTTATATTGGTATATGTTTTGTATATTGATACAAATTTAAGGTTATTTTTATTATAACATACTATATATATATATATATATATATATATATATATATATATATATGCCATCTCTTGTTTTGGTATTGTACCTATGCACCTCATTTAAAAATGTAATTTAAAGTTCTAGTCCTTGAAAGCTTTTATTATAAACTATTTAGGATAATTAAGAAATGAAGGTTAGTAGTTAGTCATCTATAATAATCACACTTTTAGTCATGTTAGGTATGTTTTTAAGATCAAACAGATATCTTTTAGATAGGCAAGTGGTCGTCAAATACTTCAGAGATCTACAGAATATGGCATTTAGATGTTTTAATAACATAAGGCTTTTCATGACAGTGAGATATTCCTGGAAACACCAATCTCCTTCAGAGGAGATGATGGGCATCAAAGAACATCCATATGAAATTTGCTTTCAATGTGACAACACTAGTCACTGGGCAAGAAACTGTCCTTGCCTCAACTGTTGAAAATATGCTGTTAAAATTGCACAGCAGGTCACAAAGGAAGTCGACTGACAAGCTTTGCCAAGAAAAGGTAGGCAAGTCCTTCAAAATTTAAGCTTCACAGAAATTTCTGTCAGATATTCTGGGCCTGTAGGCTAAAGATGGATGCCCAACATTGCAGAGGAACCTTGGGTGACTGTCCTGTCAGCCAGCTGTCTCTGTCATTTCTATAGGTTTGTAAGTTGTATGCTCTGCGCTTCCTGTTTACTCAGATACTATTTTATCCTTTTCAGTTCTCTCATGGGGTTGAAAACTAGATATTTATAGTTTCACGTTTTTCTTTGTTACCAAATTTTAAGAAAGTAACTTACAAAAGAGATGTAAAGTTTATTAGGTTGAGAGACACAAAGCTTAAGTTGTTTAAGAAAATGTTTTAAGGTTAAAATGTTATTATTCAATTGGTAATAAAGTTATTATATAAAGTGATTTAGGTATAAAACTGTAGACTCACCAAGATAGGATAGATAATATAGTACTTTCTCCAAATTTGCCTAATACAAATGGACTAGACACTGTGAATGTATTTTTTTTACCTGATAATTGTTCTCATTGTATATAGTTTTACTGTGCTAGAGTTGAAACCTTTTCTTTTTATGTAGACAAAAAAAACATTTAAAAATGTTTTGAGATAATCTTTTTCTATACTGTGAAGATATGTCTTTGCCAAGACACTGCCTGATTGGTTTAATAAAGAGCTGAACAGCCAATAGTCAGGCAGGAGAGAATAGGCAGGATTTCTGGGGAGCAAGAGGAACTTGGGGAAAGAATCAGAGAGGTGGAGATTTGCCAGCCAGATAGGAAGTGTGTGAGATGCAAGGTACTGAGCAGAGGCAATGAGCCATGTGGCAGAATGTAGATTAACAGAAATGGGTTAATGTAAATTTTAAGAGCTTATTAGGAAGAAGCTTAAGCTAAGGCCAAGCTTTCATACTTAATAAGAAGTCTTCATGTCATTATTTTGGAGTTGCTGGTCCAAAACAAGAACTGACTACAAGTTATTTACTAACTTAATCAAGCATGAAGACAGGAATATTATACAGACCTCATCATATATCCACTTGCTAGTAAGCATGAAATTCATAACTGATTTTTATATATACCAGACAAATTATGCAAAGAGAAAAGGTTAGGAAACCATATTTTCTCTTGCTCATACCCATCAGAGACAAGATCTCTATAAACTAGTGGATCTCAACCTTCCTAATGCTACAAACTCTTTAATAAAGTTCTTCCTGTTCTGTTGATCCCAAACAAAAATTATTTTCATTCCTACTTCAAAATTGTAATTTTACTACTGTTATGAATCAAAATATAAATATCTGTGTTTTCTGATGGTCTTGGGCAACCCCTATGAAAGGGTAGTTTTACCTTCCTCAAAGTGGTCACAGATGGCATTTTGAGAACTGCTACTATAAATCAATAATTCATTTATATACATGACCAACTAGTAAGAGGCTGAGGTCAAACTTCCAAACACATTGACCAAATACATGGTATCCCTTTTACCATATGATCAGATCATAAAAACAAATTCACAACTTTTCTTGCCAACAGTTGGAACTATTGCACTGGCTGGAAACAACCCAAAACCTAAGTACAAAATCAGTTGAGTGGAGAATAAAATTTAAAAAGCATGAAAAATTCTGTAGATACTTATGGTTCATTTCCAGGATCAAAGAGAGCATAAGTGTATACTTTAAATTCCTCATGAAGTTTAGCTGGCTATAGTATGGAATTCCATTGGGCACTCTGGCAGATGACCTCCAAAAGCATTTGGGTAGCATGCAGCAGAGGCCTCGACCACAGCACCACATACTTTCTTTTCCTTCAAAAAAGATAAAATGACCAGTGCAGAGAAAAGAGTGAAAACCAACTGGCTACATTTTTTTAAAATGATAACATCAGATAGATGCTACAGATCGCACAAAGAAAGAAAATCAAGAAGCATAAATTGAAGTAAAATAACTGAATTCAAATAGAGGGAACACTTTTTTATCCACAATTAGAAGAGAAGTCAATGGAAAGTCCACAAAATAAGACAGAACTCACAGATATTATAATAATTAAAAGGCAATGAAATTCTTGAGTTGGATAAAATCAAATACCTATGTTATATGTAACAACTTATATTCTTCCCATGGAATACTTAATGACAAAAAAATGATTATATAGAAATTAAGGTTCTTGAGGGTAGGAATATAAATATTCTGAAATGATATTTGAGTGTAAGATTATTCTTCCCCCAAAGTTGGAATTAAATTCAGAGATTTCTTGATATCTTCCATTATTTTCCTTTTAGTTCTTTTTCTCCAAAGCGCACATGCAAATCAAGTACAATTCTTTTGCTAGGTACTTACTTCTTAGTTCAGTACAAGAAAATTCTCAACATTTAGGCTTATTCAAAAATGGCATGTGGTATGTCTGTGCGGGAGTAAGATTCCCAACACTGAATCTATTCAAACAGATCCTGTATGACTAGTTACCAAGACTCAGTTGCAAGGGATTTCCTGCATTGTGAAGGAGGTTAGATTCCATGACCTCTAAATTCTCTCACAATTCCAAACTTTATAGCTCAATGCTAGCTTGATGTCCTAATATCACAGAGTATTCTCCTTAGAAACAATTTAGCTTAAAGTCCTGGTCACATTTAATCCCCACTACATTTTTAATTCAAGTAGTTCAAAACCACAAACCAAAAATACAATCTGTAGCTTCTGCATATAATATGCTCATTTATATATGAATTGAATAAGTTTAATTCCCACTTTAAATGTCTGACAGCAGACTGCAGAAAGAACTTCTCTGCATGATCTCACAGCATGGTCCAAAGGAATAGAACAGAGCCTGCCATAACGTTTAAAAGCAAGAGAATCAGAGTTCACTTGGGAGGTGAATTCCTCCACAGTCAGGCTTTTGTAAAGATTTTAGCCTTAGGGCCTTGTTCATTCCTATCTTCTTCTCATTCAGTCTCAGTATTTGAAAACACAAAATGCATATCAGTTTGAAATTACATAGAGAATTTTTCTTTGGCTCAATGTTAAATTCAGTAGTAATATGAAAGATTAAATACCCTTTTCTTGCACATGTACTCCCCAGTTTACGAATCTTACTCATAAAATCTTGAAACTTAGGAATGAGTAAGGGGAAGTTACTTCTGCATTTTGGAAGATTACTTTTTCAATGAAAAATATACTGTATTTGAAATCTATCAGGTATTCATAGGATTACTAAATCACAGGTGTTAAGCTGAGTTAGCAATCATCTATTCCACATTAATAATGTTGCTCCAGACAGTCTTAGTCATCATTTACATAATTTTTCACATTTTTAATATATTGTTGACCATATGTAAGTTCAGAAGTTTATCTTCCCTTGTAGTTTATATCTATTATGACAATATATTTTCTATAACATAACTTTATATAATAGGTAATTTTCATAAATTCCCCATCCAACTTGAAAACTTTAAACAAAAGCATTACTTGTGTGGCATTATTCTTCATTTGCAAGGAAAGTATATTCAGCACGGTTTAGTAGCTTTACAAAATATTTTATAATTCTGTTGCTTTCTAAGCTCAATAGAATTTAATTATTGGAACTGTTAAATAACAGTGTCTCATTGTTAAGACCTTAAGGCACTGGGTTTTCAGATATTAAGATTTTATGGATAATTGTTAATTTTTTTAGTAAAATTGACTTCAAAATGAAAAAGGAAATATATTTTTGAACAAATCATTATCTTCTATTACTGAAGAAATATAATAATCATTTTTTCATAAATTATTAAAAGAAAGCAAACCATCTTCTTCAGTTTGATATCTTGGTTTGATTTTTCTACCATTGGCACCCAGTCATAATTTCTGATCTATTATTAAATGATAGTCACATATTTACCATCTCTATGACTTTACTTTTATTCCTGAATAATGAATAATTATGATGTCATGAAGAATAAGGTGACAGGATGATTGAGTACACAGTCAAGGACCAAGCAATCAATAGACAATACCTAAAATATTGGATGTGGCTAACCTAAATTCTCTGATCCTGGAAAACAGCAATGGCAGAGCCTTTTATTATCAGGCTTTTGTGTCCTTCCGATATGACTTAAATACGACTCACAGATGTCTCTCAATTGACAAAGCCAGATCCACACCCTATTATTTCTCACTCTATACCTCATAAATGATTACTCCACCATATTTCTGAGTTATCTGGATAAAGCGCCTTACACAGTGGTTTCACAAAACTTAATTAAGGCCTCTCTCATACATCCTGTCCTCTGAACTTCAAAAACCCTCATCCTGAAGAGGTATATGCCAGCTTCTTAGGAGACTCCTGAGAGCACTGATTAATGTCAGGATGAAAACTTTACCAAATCAAATGTGTGGTCATGCCATCATGCTAACCTTTATCCCACTTCCCTACACCCATTTCTTTCTAGCCTTTTCTATTCTCCTTTACAAAACAAAGGTTCCTTTTCCATCTGACCTTAAAAATATGTCATAATTGGAGCATTTCCCTTTTATAACAGCCTCTCTTGTCTGTCTAGGAGAAGCCTTGTGAAGGAGAGCCTTTCCTAACCCAAGACTGATTTTGTTTATATTTCATAATATCAGTATTCTATGACTAAAGTTCTATTACTTCTGTTACTTTTATTGAAGGTCATTTTAAAGCAGAGATGAATAATCATGATGCCTGCATTCATAGCATTCACATTTTATCTAGTCTATTAAACTAAGGACATTAGGTTAGTATTCAGTCTTATTCACTTTCAAAATGACATGCATGCAACTGGCATCTTTGAACACGATGAAGTAAATGTCCTTTGAAGAGAAAAAGAACAAGTTTATTACTGGGAAGAATTTTGTAATTATTGGCTTCATAATTGGAATGTACGGTTCTCATGTCACCTCTATTTTCCAAACTCAAAATATATGATTTAATGAACTCTATTCATTTTTTATTACTGCAGAGTTTTAAAGGAAGGGATTAGAGCAGACATTTCAATTGTTTGTTATAATATTTTATCCTTTATTTTGGTGAATTTTATATTAGGACAACTACCATAATGGGCTCTGCATGTATTAAATATGACATTGTGCAGCGCATTCAAAATGGATGCATTCCCTACTCAATTGACTCATAAACCAGAATATGAAACACACAAAGACTGACAGGATTCCAAAACACTCTATGAATTATTTAATAGTTTCAGTATTTTTCATATAAGAAGTGAAGCAGAAACATTGCAAACATGAATTCTGTTCTACTAAATAGATGGTCTTATTCTTAAAAGTACAAAGATGCTAAAAATTGAAGTTTGGACAATTCATTGTTTCAATACAACAAATTCAAAATAAACATGCTTCATTAATGCAAAACTTCAGAAGAGCAAGTTTCATGTCTATATGTTCAGCAAGATCACCTGGTGAGTTTTAAATGTAGATTTAGAGTTTAACTTTCACTTTTTGATTGCCCTCAGTAAGAATCTCTGAAAGTAGAGGCTATAAATTTATGTACTTTTATATTTTAACTGCTTTCCAATTGTTTCATATGCACCAAAAGGACTGAGCAGCATTCAAGGTTGCAAAATGTTATTAGACTTTGATAATCAATAGAACTAGGTTGCTATATTCTTTAGCAATCCCGACAATTCTTTTGCCTTAAATATGTGTCTTTCAGGAAAATCACATAACACATAGCTGTTTTGCTCATCACATTCTTCAGAGTTATAAAAAAAGGAATAGCAATTGAAAACCAAAATTAGTTTGAGGCTTCTGAAAGGACAGGCAGAATATTTCAAACAAATCTTGTAGAATATCTTGATTTAATAGTTGAACCAGCTTTTATGTTGTCAGGTTTTTCTAACAACAGAAAAATGAGTGTGTGTTTCCATCAATAAGAATTCAATTAAGCATGGATATACAAATGAGCTGCAGCTTGCAGGAACTCCTGTGCCAATTATCAATTCAACTCCGACCAGAGAAGCATTATCCATGTTTGTGAAGCCCCAGGTGGCAGCTTGGGTTGAGTGGAGAGTATCAGATCAGTGTGAGCTCATAATTGGCAGTTCTAGGGTTAATAATGTTATATTTGACAAAGTGGGAGGCCTGAATTTTTGTTCTGAGAGTTCATTCATTTTTCAAATGTGGTAGCAATGATTAATACTCTTTTAAATCTGGTTATTTTCTCACTTTGTGCCGCAGAGGAGACTTATACTTCTTTGCCATTTTGCCACTGACAGGATCATGAGAATAATATTTTGTCAAAGAAATATGGATAGCAGTATCAGAGGTGACTTCTAGACCACTATATTTACTTGTATTGTGAGATATTCTGGCACTTCCATTTCTTGAACCAAAGGGAACTGCAGCATTCTATTTGATGAACACTCCCTTAAAGCTAAATCTGTGAAGATAACACACAACACAGACACACTGCCAATCCCATCTGAAGTGGACTCATAGGAAGTGCTAAACACAAATACAACCATTGTTTTGTTAGCTAAGATACTGCTTGTTACAACAGTACAAACTTGAATATGCTAATCAATAAAGCAAGCCAAATTAATGGGAACCGATTAGCTGATTCAACATCATCCAGAGTAGAAATGTATTCACTTATACTATAAGTCCTATAGTGTATTCTTTTTGTGTATGTTTTGTCTGTTATTTAACTCTCTAAAGGCATTTTTCATCAGTGTATTCTTTTTGTGTATGTTTTGTCTGTTATTTAACTCTCTAAAGGCATTTTTCATCAGTGTATTCTTTTTGTGTATGTTTTGTCTGTTATTTAACTCTCTAAAGGCATTTTTCATCAAGTATCTTAGTGGCAGCACTAAATAAAGCACCTAATATTAATAATGGGGCAAAGCCAATGTATTATTTCAATCCAAAGCGTATATTTCACATATCATTTGTCACTTGAACCTATGCTACTCCTACGAAATGCAGTACTGTTTTTTGTTTCTTGTTTTTGAGGAGGGGTTCTTTTTTGTTTATTTGTTTGTTTTAGATATTATTTTCTAAGATGAAATTCTCAACTGTTAAATTTATAATCATTAATTTATGAATTTATTACAATTTGTTTTCCCTGTGACTCCTCAATCAAAGTATACACACATTCAGAAGTAGAGAAACCACTACCACTATGGTTCCTTTGCACACAAAGAGATTTTGAAACAATGTCTGGGCAGAGGGAAGTTTTCTAACTAGGTAAGCTCAATCAAAAATGATGACTACTTTGAATTCTCCCATTCCTTCCCTGGAGGGATCTAAAAAGAAAATGAATGTAAAACAATCAAAAATATTTCTATTTACTGCCAACTCATGTTAAGTTGGAAATGAAGACAAGAACATCTTAATGCTAAAGGAAAGGCATGAAATGAGAAAATACAAAGTACCACTTGTACGGCCAGCTTCCTTATAATAACACCATGTTTGTTATAAGGACACTGGTTCATTGAAAAATAACATCACTGATACAAACATCATTGGAAGTATGTCTTATTTTCTAAATTAGAGTTCTCATAGTCATTCAATTTTGATACAAAATTATTAATTCATAATAAAACCTGCATATTTTTGACCTGATAATTGATGTATAAATGTTTACCATCATTCACACATACCTGAAATATACATTTCCAGACAGATGCATAAAAATTTATAATCATTCATACTTACCTCAATTATCCATTTCCAAAATTATGAAAGCCATGAAAATTATAATATATAAGAGCAATACCTGTAGAAACTCTATTTTTATATTTTCCATTTCCATTATAAGTATCAATAGTTGTTAAATAAAAATTGTTAAAGATATTTCAGACTGCATCCTGTCCAATTTTGAATCTATTTTATTTCCTTATTGCCAACAAAATTCTCCACATTTCACTGGGAATGATGTTTCTACTAGAAGAAGTGTAATGATATTTTCTGAATGAAAAATAAAGCACATGGTATGAAAATGTCCACCACAATTAGTATGTGTTAACAATAAAGCACTCCAAAACCAGTCTTTTGTGTCCCATGACCCATTAATTCTGTGCCCTTCCTTAGTTTCTAAATATTCTGTTTTTCTTATTCTCCCTAAGCCATGTGACTTTTTATTGTGGTTTGAATGTGAAATATATCTCAAATGCTCATGTGTTTGAACATTTGGTCTATAAATGGTGGTTTAAGGGTCTCTTAACTGCTTAGGAAGGTTATGTTACCTTTAGGAAGTAGACCCTTGATAAAGCCATTATGGCCCTACCCCGGTTTCCTGTTTACCTTCTCTGCTTCCTGACTGTGAATACAATGTTATTACCAGCATCTTGTTTCTGCTGTCCTGCCTTCTCCATCATAATTGACTGTATTCCTTTGAACTATAAGTGGAAATAAAACCTTCTTCTCTTCAGTTGGTTCTTAGGTATTTTGTCACAGTTATGTGAATTGTAGTTAATTGTCTTAGTTACTGTTTATTGCTATGACAAGACACCATGACGAAGGGCAAGTAATAAAAAAAAGCATTTAACTGGAGACTTGTTTACAGTCTCAGAGGGTTAGCATACATGATCATCATGGTAGCAAGTAGGACAGTAAGCATGCAGACAAGGTGCTAAAGCAGGAAGTGAGAATTTGTGTTATATTGCAAGTTGGAGACAAATGAGGAGTGATTGGCGTGGCTTGGGTTTTTGAAACTTCAAAGCCCACACACAGTGACACACCTCCTACAGACAACAAGGCCACAGCTTCTTATCTTTCCTAAACAGTCCACCAACTGGGAACCAAATATTCAAATATATGAGTCTGTAGGGGTGGTGGGGGGCATTCTCATTCAGACCACCATACTAATGTACTTACTTTTCCCTCTACCAATAAGAGGAACAGTTTTTGAATAATGGAGAAGCAACACATCTGAATGAAATAGGAAGAAGCCTGTGGGCCAAATACTTCCTGTACTGCACTGTGAATATCTCCTGTTTTCATGACTTTAAGGTCACCTCCAATCCTTTTTTTTTTTTTTTTTGGTTTTTCGAGACAGGGTTTCTCGTGTAGCTTTGCGCCTTTCCTGGAACTCACTTTGGAGACCAGGCTGGCCTCGAACTCACAGAGATCCGCCTGGCTCTGCCTCCCGAGTGCTGGGATTAAAGGCGTGCGCCACCACCCGCCCGGCTCCAATCTTTTTAATATTGGTATAGACATTAGTAAGTCAGAGGACAGCACATGTGGTCTATGCTACAGGTTTGTTTTCTCTCCTCATGTTTTAAGAGATTACTTACAAAGAAACTTAAGCTCAGGGCAGTTAAAAAACCTTTCCTTTAGATCAGTGGCTGAAAAGGGATTCAAGTATTCATCTCTAGAAGTACAATCTAGAATCCCCATCTTGTACTTTCTAAGTACAAGAAAAAAAAAGAAAGAAAGAAAACCTGCAAGTACCTCATTCTCTGTTCTTGAACATACCTGATAGAAGTTTAAAGCAAATATAAGGCAGCATAATAAGGTTTTTCATTAAAAAAAAACTATTAAGAGAAAACATCCTTTTTGTCTTTTGTAGACAATGGGGCTTAGAAACAATAATTGGTTGTGTCATGTTACAGTTCCTTTCTACAGGATTATCCTTTCTGCAAATATATGTTCCTATAACTCTTTTTAACACAGGACAATGCAAACTGCCATGAAAGTTAGTGAAAATACACAAGATAAAACGACTTAATTCAAAGAGTACCATGAGAGGACAAATAAAAAAAAAAATCGTCAACAATTAATAAGGAGTAATTTCATTGCAAAAAAATTTAATGTTTCCATGTAATTTAACCAATAAGCCATTAAGATGATCACATGTATTGTTATTTGATTTTTCAAAAAGCAATATTCAATAAGGACATCTAAAAATACTGGGCTCCCAAGATAGCACAGCAAGTAAACATAATTGTTGTGGTACGTGGTACCTTGGGATGGATACCCAAAACCAAGATGGGAGGAAAGAATTGACATTACCAAATTTTCCTCTGGTCTCCACACCCACACTTTGGCACATGCACCTCTATAAAACATTCATGTCTGCATACTACACACATGTACACATGCACACAAACAAATATTAAAAAATAAGTTTAAATATAAAAATGTAACATGTAAAATTTTGATAACTAAATTAACCATTTTTATCAAATTGCAAGAAAAACCTCAAACACAGACACGCTGATGTAATCATAAAATTTAACACGCTAACTGAGACAGTTGTGAAGATGTAGGAACATTCATTCTATCAATAATTTGGAAACATTATGACTTAAAACTGAATTGGAACCTAAAGCAAGCAATGATTACAGACTCCTTCTGCCTCCAATTTTATATACATAGTGAACGGATACTGAAAGAATGTAAGTGGCATTTTCACTGTGAAATCACAATGAAACAAGAATTCAAAACTTAAATTCAGGTAAGTTTGTCAACAAAATATATGCTTTTAAGTATTTATAGCAGAATACAAAGGACAGTTTAAGGGTTCTCAAACTTTAATATGTGTGAGAATCAATTATGGTTACTGAAAAAAAAGGTAAATTAGTAGACCCCTTTCTATATAGTTATTATCTAATTATGGAACAAGGCTCAGGAAATCTGCATTTTTGCAACACACTTCTATTAAGAAAAATCACTGGCTGTAGCTTGCAGCTACTTGTTCTCATACCTGAACAAACATATGTGACCTAATATTTTTCTAAACTCAGCACAACAACAACAAAATGAAGAATATATAAAAAGAAAGCCAAATAGTGAAAAATTAGACAATTCCTGTTGTAAACTACAAACCTTTGGAGCTCTAAAAGATACCACAAAACCAACATGCTTTGTCAACCATGCTTAGATTATCTGGTCTGTTATTTCATCACAATAAGCCTTGTCCTGAAGTCGATTTTAAAACTAATGTAGGTTGCTCCCACTCGTGCTTATTGCATGCATTTCTCTTACTATTCTGTGCCTTTCATTCACTCCTAAAGGAATCAAACTGTGCTTCTCATACCAGCTTAGTGCTGTAATTCTTTGTTTTCTTTTGTATGACAATTTACAAACTGTTATAAAAGATCAAGTACAAGTACCACTAAAGGATATAATTTACGTTATTAAAGATGCTAAGTAATCTATAACTTCATTTGCAGTTTCTCTCCTTACTTCAGTGACTTGCATGACATACCAACGAGATGCTCTTCAGGAAGAGTTTAAAACATCACTCTATATTGGGCTGCAATGTTCTTCGTGGGATTAAATTATACAAACTGAGTCTCAAAACTATTTAATTAACAAATGAGTTAGCAGTATATATGTGCACTTGGGGAGATGGGGGCTTACATGATGGCATTCCAACTTGCATCCCATTGGCTAATAAACAGAAACAAATAAAGGAAGTTTGTTCTTATAAGGGGAAGCATCATGAAAAAGACATTGGATATATAGAGAAAATAACTTATATAAATGCTAGAAATACAGTCTTGCTTTTCTTGCAATTTGTAATCAAGAGAATAACATAATTTTAATTTTCAAAATTTTAATCTCTAAGAATTAAAAAAAATTCATATTGTATTCTAAATTTGAAGTAATTTTCTTTAAAAATGTCAAGGAAGCTGTTGTTTACTGGTGAAGCCCAAACACAAAAATAGCAGAAAATAGTATCATACAGCAACCTAGTGGGACAATAAAAATATAACAAATACTGGTGATGATTGCAGACCTGTATCCACAGCTTTTGGAAGTCAGAGTCAGGAAGGTGTCATCTTCCAGGCCAGGCTGTGCTACAGAGGCATACTCTCTTACAAACAAAACAAAATGTAACTATTTTGATGAAAGCACAACCTCAAAATTTTAAAAATACAATTATTTGGCAGATCCTCCAAATGTTAATCACATAATTTTCATATTACCCTCTGAATTTATTCAGAACAATGGGAAATAGGGGTTCAATCAAAAACATGTATCTAAGTGTTTTCAACAGCACTAGCCACAGGAACTTAAAGATAGAAATAATGGAAAGCAACAGTAACTACTGAGCGTATAAATAAAAAGTACAATATCTATAAAGTGGATTATCACTGACTGATCAGACCTAAACAGGGCATTTATATCCTTGCTCTCTAAGGCTGACGTAACATTGCAGAAGAGAGCAGATAAGAATGTAGGAGCCAGCAGACAGAGAGAAAGGCTGCAAAAGACTGTCTTCAGAGTGTGACACAGCCGATGTTGTGATGGTAGCACAGTAGCTGGAGTTGCCTATCCTGGACCTGTACAAGATTGGGTCTGTCATGAATCAAGGAGGCTATCATGGGTCCTACCCTCCCTGCTAAACCTTGGTAACTGTTGAATTCTGGGAAAGAAGCAGTCATTGCCTTCAGTTCTGTACCAAATGGTGAGTTCACCAGGCTCCAATGGATACGGTGAACAAAAGTTTCCACAAAGACTGAACATTCATCAAAGATTGGTCATTATTTGATTAGAACTTCTATGATTGTAGAGAATTTAATATGTTTCAAATCCAAGGCCAGCTTACCTTAGGCTATCTTTCATCCTCTTCTAGCCATTTATTGCCCTCCTCTGTACTTGACTAATATCTTTGCGACTATTATGTTTTGCAAATTATTATTGCAAAGACAACTAAATGTGCAAAGTACAAACAGAACACCTATTTTTCAGTAAAAAATAAATAAATCTAAGAGTACTGTCAGTAGCATCTGAGATTTCCCCAATTTGCTTTAGCCTACTTACCAAATACTTCCATTAATGTATTTTGTTATATGACTTTCTTTGTTCTATTACTTTAAAAACTTGGTGAAACAGTTTCCATGTTGAAACATGGAATTTGGGGTAACCTAAATCTGTGTTCCTATTCCATAGTCACTCCTATTTGGCTACAAGATAAACTATCTCTTATCCCCTTTTCGGTGAGAATTATGTTTTTGCAGTGACAATGGTTCCCATCTCTAGGCCACTCTGAAATTACTGGTTAAAATCAGAGTCACTTAACAAAAAAGGGACATGAATGTGGAAAAAATAAATCACTTAGAGAGTGATGTTGAGAATTAAGAAAGTTAACACATGTATATTGACCCCATATTAAATGAAGGCTATTTTAATTAACTAATATCAATCTTTCTCCTAACACAATGGATTTCATTCCTTCAAGCCCACTCAACTGTTCTTCTGGAGTGTTCCCCCTTATCCATCATAAATTTCCATGTTAATACTGGGGAATTGCATTTAGTATGCAAATATACTATAATTTGCAGCTTTACTATATTTGAATTCAAGTATATCCTCGTATAGCTAAATCTGAACTTTTTGTTCTTGAGAGTCTACAGTTCTATAATCTTCAACACAAGTAGCACAATTTTAGCATTTACTACATACCACACATGATTTTAATATATATATTTTGAATCACACATGTCATATATGTATATGTGTGTGTATGTATATGTATATATAAAATCACCTAATCTACCTAAAAAGCTCTTTCTAGCTAGAGAGTTGTCATAGTGTTTACTTATTGTAAGGACTCAAAAAAGAGCCTATAGACTAAAGTTTGCCAGTTATCCATTTTTCCAAGTAAAATTTTATTAACACACAGATATTGTCATATTTTCCATGACTGGTTTCTGGCTACTAAAGCTGTCCTGAATGTGTTAGAGACTGTGTGGCTCACAAACAAAATCTTCAGCCTAATAAATGATTCAATGTTTGAAGTCTTTTCCCATCTGATAGTAGTCTGACAATTATTTTATCAGTTGGTTTCAACAGTATAGAAAGGAACAGAAAGAAATTAAAATCAGTAGCTAGTTATGCAGAACTAGATATCAGCATTGCCTTTTGGTCTTTCTACACAGGCAGCTTTAAAGGTAGCCAAGTGAAAGGAATAGCTACAAAATCAAGTACTATAAAGAAAACCTTGTTTGTTGAACTGTTTTAAAAAACTCCTGGAGAAAGTAACACATTCTTACTGCAATCATCTGACTTCACTGGGGATATTGACTGCATTGCATCTGTTTGGATTTGTAGCCTTTACACAGATTGACTTAACAATGCAGATGTGTTTTATCTTTTCTATGTCTATTTTAATCATCACCCTGCAAAACAGAAGATTCCAAGAGGTACTCTACAGCACTCAAGGGATTACATTTACTTATAAATGAAGAACCCACTAGAGCTCTGTTTCAATAAAGAAAAATAATAGTATGCTACATAACTCAAAAGCCTATTCTAAAAGTTTTCTAGTAATAGTGGCATCATTTCAATTTTTCCTACTTGTTTTCACATATAGATTGTATAAATATATGTATAAGTCTAAAATCAATTTAAGTATGCAAGTATTGTAAATGCATCTGCTGATGTTCTAAAAGCCTAAGCTGTTGGTTATTCAGTTCTATGAAATGCTTATAACTTTTTAGACATAAATTATTTGCCTTTCTAAAGTTACTTCTTCCAAATCTTTCCTTAGCAGTTACATTTCAAAATCATCAAACATTTAGACAGAAAAAAACTATTAATTTATTCAATTGCTGCAGGATAGCGTGAGTTTTACAAGTCTTTGCCAAGTAATTTCTAACAACCTGTATTTAGGAAAAAGTTCTCTTATTATATGACTCCATGATCTAGGTCAAGGAGAAAAAAAAAACAGGAAAATATAATGGAAAATTAAACCAACATTAAACAGAAGTAAAGCACAAAGTTCTGAAGCCTTAATAAAGTTTCAGAATCTTTTTGAGGCAGTAGAAAGGACTGAGGCATGTTGGGCATCTTTCTATTTTAGAAGTCCTAGTGAGGGTATGTGTGAGGAGAGACGGAACAAATTGCTCAATGAAAGTAATGGGGTCATCCCCTTGGCTGCCTTCAGGGATGCTGTAAATCTGGGTGTTCTTCATTTTGTTTCTATTCTTTTCTCTTCCTTATGTAGCTCCCAGCGATTTCTGCTTAGAGTCCAGTGTACTCTATTACAAGGTGCATTTCTCCTTGTAGACTGAAGTGCTCTTTCAGCCAGCCCTCACAATCTTAAATGTGTTCCTTTTGGTTCAAAATGCCAAGATCATGTGTTGAAAAAAAAGTGGGTACCTTTATAGTAAGAAATTATCTCTTCTTCTTGATCCTTCCATGTTTTACTCTCTTTTGTTTTATTCATTATGATTCTTTGTCATGACTCAAACCAGCCTGGTTGTGACAAAAACATCATGTAGAATAACTATATAGGCATCCTATCCTTAGTGTTATTAGCATGCTATTCTCCTGTAATGCCTTCTGAAAGTCACAGTAAAGCTGTTTTTTATGCTAAGAAAAAATATGGTGGAAGCTGAAAACTTCCTATTTAATTATATCATAAGTGATTCTTTGTTTTATTAAAAAGTACTACACTAACTTTAAATTATATTAATATGTTTCTACTTTAATTAATATGTTTGAACAAAATATTAATTTTTAACAATATTATTGAGAAAATACATTACAAAAAAGTTTATTAGATAAATAAAAAATTATAGTAGGTAACAAAGTATTATTATCTTTTTTGTATATTATAATATGTTCTTACATGCTACAGAATATAGCTAGTACATGGTTAATATTATGGTGCTATTGAAATATATCTACATTTGATTGTGAGGACAGCTGTCTCGGTCCAATGAATCTTCGATGAGTAACATTGTAAGAACAATTTAGTTAAATAGAGGGAATAACTAACTTTCCAAAATAGATGAAGAACAAATGAATGATTTGTGCTATATATATATTCTTTTAATATAACTTATACATATTGAGAGTCTACCATGTCAGACATCATTATGTGAATTTTCCTTTTGTTTTCTTTCTTCACTCTAAAAAGAAAGACTCAGAAATCCTAATGAGCTCCATAGTATCATTAATCATATTTGACAAATAGAGGTTTTGCCATAGAAATTGAGTAACCTTCTCAGTACCATGAGTATAATTTAATCTGTGTTAATTTTTATTAACATTTTTAATTGATCATATGTATTATAATACACTAGAAATATAATCACAAATTAGTAGCAGCTTAGTTTTAAGAATTATGTTCATACCTAGCTAATGTCAGTTTTCATGTATGAACACCTATACACACACACACACACACACACACACACACACACACACACACACAATGCACATATAAAAAGGGAGAGAGAGTTAGTTTGATTAGTTCCTTCCTATATTTTTTGTTTTTCCAGTTCCAGCTGCTTTTCCCTCTTCAAACATGTTCATCAGACTTGCCTGCCTTCTGTTACTGGGAAAGCAGTGATGGCTTCATTTTATTTAATTTTTTAGTAGTGCAATTTTGGTGTATGTCTTTGATTATCATAACATACCTCTCACATCAGTAGTTCTTATTTCCCAGACAATTTATTTGTTCTTTCTCATCTTTATCCTAGTCCACACCCTCTTTCTTCTCTTCCTAATGGTACCCACCCATGAAATGACAGATTTCTCAGATACTGTTTGAACTATTCTGACTATATATTATTCATCACGTGCATTTTGACAGTTTAATCTCATATTTTCTGAATTGTACACTAGAGATGTAGGGAAAATACATAGAACACTGAATTCCAAATGCCACATCTTTTTTCCTGCATTATTTCTTCTAAGCTCCCTAGTTATTCTGAATTTCTTTTTCTCCTTCACCTCAATGTCCAATTGATGATCAAATTCTATTGATTCTCTTTCTTTGTACCCATTCTATTACCTCCTGATAGCAACTTTCAGTTTAGTTTCCTAGAATACCAGAATCCTGACCTATTGTCCTAATAAGATCTATCCACTTCAAGTTTTGGTCCCTTGCCAGAGGATATTATCACCTTGATCTTATTAAAGTGTACCTGCAATTATAGCAGTCATGATTTAAGATTTATTGTTTTAAATTACCTTATTTTTATAACTGATTATAAAATAAATTCAGTGCCTACCAAAATATACAACCAGAATCTGATCTGATCCTATCTCCTGCCACATCTTTAGGGGAGCCTGAACTTTTTCAGTATTTAAAAGAAAAATCCCATTCGCTGAATGTTCCTTCATGTTTGATACCTTTACATATTTATTCATTTATACCCTATATTCAGTGAAAATCAACTCACACCTTTGATAATAAAATCAAGTGGTCCATTTTCATAACAACTACCCTCATTACCACAGTCAGTAAAATCAAATACTCTTTGTCAAGTTTAAATAAAAGTTCCTACTACACACTAAAACTTTTGTATTCAAGCACTGTCCATCTCTTTCAAAATTGTATACTCTCAGTAAACACCTACCTTATCTTAATTATCTTTATATGTATACTACTTAGAATATTAAATACGATTAATGATTCCTGGATAAACAAACAAATCCACATTCACTTTATTATAAATTTATTTTCATCATATATGTTACCTTTATAAGTCCTCCTAATTGTCTCACACTAACCTAGGCAAACATTCTTTATTTAATCACTTTAGTTAATAAATATTTACTTAGATTTATTGTAGCAATGTACCTTTGTCTGGAATATCTCATGTGTATTGACAGGGTGTATGGAGCAGAATATGATATACAATTGTAATGAAGTACATCCAAATATTTGCTTTAAAAATATTGCTTCTGATTATTTCATGATGAATGCATACTTCTTACATAAGAAAGATGGAAAACTCCAAGAAATTTTGCAAAGTCCATTTCCAGAGCTAAATTTCTTAGAAAGTTTATTAACATGTGCACTTCAAAACTCCCTCCTTAGCCTGGATCCTTCCCATGAAAACCACATGGAATCACATTCCTATTTCCTCTTTGTTTCCTCATTGTAAAAATAAGGTGATCAGCAGCCTCAACTTTCCCACGATGGTGGATAGCCCCTTAAAATGGGACCTAAAATAAACTATTTCTTTCTCTCTTGAGTTGTTTTGTCAGAGTATTTTTATCAAAACAGGAAAAGAAATAAACGAAGACAGGCCTTAAGTTTTATATTCTGTGGATTTCAAGGACAATAAGACCATCAAAAGAAAAATGACTTTACTGCTTCCCTATCTTCAGAAATCATACAGACATATCTCTAGGTAAATATTACAGTGATTTAATATTTATGCACATGAATTTTGTCCATTGCTCAAATTAAGATGATAGATAAACCAGCTAAATATAGCATGAGGTAAAATGCCAAAAGACAACTTCATCATATTAAGTAGTTTTGACTTTGAATGAGGGGGATAAAAGCAAATTATCGTGATTATGTTGGAACAAGTCAAAACTGTTCTGAAATCATAGATTGCCTATAGCAAAATACAGCAATTTATTGCATGCTTTCAATTTTAGGCAATGCATTACAGATTTATAAAATATTTAGGAAAAATAAAAATAAAAAATAAGAATTGGAATGCCCTTGTGAAGAAAGATTTTAAAATATTGCAAACAGGATAGACCATATTGCTTTAAGAGTTTTATTTGTATAAATTTCCACACTCTTGTCTGTTTGAGAATCTACATGTTTGCTTTAATTTAAATAATTTTGCTTAGTGCTCCATTGAAATCCTTCTGTGCCCTCATTCTGTTAGAAGATAGCTGTTGCCTCTCCAAAGGTCATGTGTAGCAACTAAGTGTAACAAAGTTCCAAAATGTCTCCCTTTGCCATTTTAAGGTGTTGCTAGATAACTATATTCCCAGCCACCTCAGTGTGTCAAATTCAAGAAGATGATTTTCTTAAGCTATAATAGAATTTTCGCTGAAGTAATTTGTCTTCAATGCATGAGATATAAATTGCTCAGCTATCCCTACATCCTTGTCTGAGAAGTCAAGTGAAGATATCAAACAGTTGCTTTGACAATTTTGATTATGGGTACAAAGCAATATGATGATAGTGTCATCTTGAAGTTCCATTTACATAAAACAAATTTATAATTGATATTCTACTTTGTGGTCACCAAAGTTAATGGGCCTTTTAAGAGCCTCTACTTAATAACAATAAAGTGCCATTTTTACAAGACTTAATGCTGGAAGAATTGATACACCTCACAGTCTGACCTTCAGCTGCTCCTTTGATAGCAACTACTCTACCATTTCATGCTCAGAGATTGTACAGATTTAAAGCTGACATTATAAAATCAGCATTCTCTGAGGCTTTTAATAAAAGTAGGTTATTAATTTTGTATAGATAGAGCAAGCAGTATAGTGTGTAGACATCACTTTGATAAAGCAAGATTTTTCACTAAGGTTTAGATAATGTATAACTTCAAAATCACCTGTTTAAGTAACATGTTCTGATATACAGGTGGTACAAATGATTGTTAATATATCAACATAACAGAGCTGGGACACTTACCACAAGTAACGTTGTTTTTGAAAAATAAGTATGGAGTAAAGGACTGAGTAACTACCACCCCTGTCCACCTTTCACAAGGATACATGACAAAATGCTTTGGAGTAGTACTGGAAATTATCCCATTTCCCTGATCAAGGACAGACACAACAAAGCAAAGCACTGATAGGCTCATTCGAAATAGCAGGGTGTCAAGACTTCCTACTTCCTTAGCGAGTTTGAGTTGCTAAGTAGAGCCTCGGCCACAAATTGCAGAGAAAGTGTTTTGAGACATAGCATTGCAAGAAGCCAGAAGAGATCCTTGATTTGTCAAATTGTGTAAACAAACAAGTTCTGATTGATAGATGTAGTAGAAACTATACTTTTCTACACTTGTTGACAGTCCAAATGGAAGGACACAAAATACCAGGCTCAAATGGTAAATGAACAGAACACACCTTCTTGAAGATTCTCTAGGACACCACACCATAATCTTCAGATTAAAGAATATAAGAAGAAGACAAACATGACAAAAGGAGAGAAGTGTCAAGCTATTTACGATAATGCATCTTCAAGCTTCCCACTAAAGAAAAATATGCAAAACTGGGATTAGACACCCACAGAGTTTCGAGGTAAATGAGGTGAATATGTGACACTTATGAAGGAAATAGGCAGGATCTTGGAAAGACCTGTCCTACTATGATGAATGCCCATCCTTTTGGAATAAAGGTGGAGATGGAGGATGGAAAAGAAGTATTTAATTGTAGTGCAGTCTTAAAGTTTGAGGCAGGTTGATAGGTTACTACTGGAGGACAAGAATGGGTTTGTGGTCGAATCTTTTTTGCTCCTCAAAAACCAAAATTATGATGCCTACAGAACATAGCATTTGGAGCTAGAAGTTGATTCTGTTTTCTGTAGCATTAGTTATCACTGGTAAACTAAAATTTAAAATTCTTGACTACTCGGGTAATCCAAACAGAAGTTCACAAGATAAGAGAAATAGGTACAGAAATTTATGACTGATGTGATAAATAAGACATGCCAGTCCCTGTGCTATAGCTTTTACATGAAAGGACAGTGATGAGAAGGAAATCAAACTCTGTAGTAACCTGACTATTAGATGGGAGTTCTAGTTTGCTCTGACTCCAAGTTGTCAGATTGTTGGCCTGTGTAGACTATATCTGCACATACTGGTAGAAACCTGAGTAAATAAATGAGCTAGTCAGATAAAACTTGATCTGTTACATAATTTTTTCAGGATACTTAGAAAATGGCTTTCACAGAAAGGAGCTAAATGATATTCATTAGTGCTGAAATGTAAGGTTATGGATATCAAGCAAATTCCACATGTTTTGCAAACTTAGGTCATTCTCCATATTATCACTGCTTTATCACTGCTTTATGGAAACCTGGACCAATAGCTTATGGGACCTGTCTAATATGGCTACAGTAAGAAAATACTAAACGGTAGCACTATCTTCCATGCAGAGTCACATTAAGGTAATCCAAATCAAAGGATAGTTAAAGATAGGCACTTTGTTCTCAGTAATTTTGATTAATCTTAGAGAAAAAATATCTTACCATAAATGATATTTTCTTGTCTCTAGTAAAATAAAGTAATTAGATAGAAGGCTTCAAATAGCTTCACAAGACTCCTGGACTTGCTCAGTATACTTCATGAGATCAGTCTATAAATGAAAGGAAAACTGAAGACTAATGTGAAGCGTTAAGACCTCTCTTTAATTTGAGATCCATCAAATACTCTACCTTAAGAAAAGATGTAAACATTAAAAATATGAAAGAACTTGTTTCAAAATCAAAAGAATTCAGAGCAAAGAAACAAGTAAGTACAGCACTGGTAGGAATATGAGACTTAAGGGCAGAGTAACCACAGAAAATCGCTTTCTGTGTCTAGAGATTAAGACTAGCCAAATAGTAAAAATTTGTTAAGAGTATTATGTTAAGTAATTATGATCTGATAAACATAATTAGTGTGGCTAAATTTAAGTATGTCACCCTCAAATTTATCTAGACTCTAAGCCCATGAATTTATAAATCCGTACAAAAATACAAAAGACAGTTTGGAATGGAGAAAAGGTAGTCGTTAGAAATCTAACACAATAAAAGGAACTTGAGATGGGGAAGGTTTTATAGATTAATTCCAATAGACCCTGAATGCGATTGCATATATCATTCTAAGAGGGAAGCAATGGAAAAATGCAGACAAGAGGTAGATTTGAAGATGCTGACTTTGAACTTTGAAGTAATGTGACCATAACCCAAGAAATACAGGTAGTCTTCAGAAAATGGCAAAGGAAGTGCTTATACCCTCTCCATCAGTCACAGATAATCTGCCCTGAAAGCATTTTTATTTTACGTCAGTGACACTGTTTTTCCATTTATTCCTTTGGAAATGGTGATTGAACTAATTTCTGTCATTTTAAGCCATCAAGGCTTACAGTAGTTTGTTACACCAACTGAACATATCTAATGCTCATAGGAAATGTCTTTATTTTAGTAATATCCTATTGTGCTTCTGAAAACAATGATAGCTGTAGCAACAGCAAATGGAAATGAGAAAGTGGAACCTGGAAAATTCACTTAGTGGACTAATAACTGCTGGGATTTTTAGTAGCTTTGAACACAGGACTTTTCTAAATTAAATATTTTCCAATAAATAATATAGACATAAAGTAAGAATAATTCCTGTACTTCTCATTATACTCATCTGACACACAGTCAATTTATATTTTCCCTCTTCTATATATTATTGATTTGGAATTATACAGCAGATATTTTTAATGGGTCTGATTTATTTAAAGTATACTCATGACTTTTCCTATGTTAATATACAAGAATTTATATATATATATATATATATATATATATATATATATATAGTTAACTTGCTGTCTAACATCCTATTGTACAAGTATACAATAGAGTAAGTGTTAGTAATCCTAAGGATAATTTCTGCTTCTTAACTATTGTAAGTGGAGCTGTTATAAAATGTTCTTGGAAATAATGTCACTACATCTTTTGGGTGAATAATGGTTAGGGAAAAAGTGCTGAATTATAAATGTTTCAACTTAGAGTGGATTAATTTTCAGAATATTATAATTTCAGAATCATTGTGTACCTCTAAGCTTTTGGTTTTTTTATTTTTTATTATTCTTTCATTTATTTTATATACCAATCAGCCTCTAAGTTTATTATTCAAATATTCTGTCTAGAAATTATAATAGATTTTGAACTACATCCTTTGATTGATTCTTTCCCCTTAGTAAATTTAGATAAACTCTTAAATAAGAGTATTATATTTAGCTTCATAATCATCATCATCATCTTTCCTATTGATATTTGGTGATGGGAGTGGACCAAGCACATCCCACTTGTGAGGAAAGTGCTCTGGCACTGAGTCATGTAACAACCTTTTCGTTTATCACATTTTTGAAGGGCATTTTAAATTTATAAAATACTTTGAAAAAATAGAATATGAAAACAAGCTCAAACTCAAAACCAAGGTCGTATTTAGACCTTATTCAGATGATTTTCTGTGAATTAAAACACTAGACCCACTAAACGTTCTCAGTAATGATGACAACTTAGTCCTGGTAAACAATCTAATATATCTTGATAATCTTGTATTTTGTCAGATAATTCATAAGACATTTAAACAAGAGTGACGTGTTTTCTTTCAGATTTTAATAAGCACAAAGTATGAAAATATAATTAACACAATTGTGTTTCTCTAAGATGTTTCTAACACTTCCAGCCAATAGAACAATGGTAGGTTCTTAATCCCCCTTTTAAGCAAAAAATAGAGTACACTTTTTAAAGGTTATGCTTTTATACTTTTTGTAAATATTTTCATTCTTCTTCCTTCTTACAATAGTAAAGGTCCAAGCTCTATACACACGATTATAAAAGATTGTATAAAACATAAAATGCTAAAGCTTACAGAAACAATTGCTAGGTTTTACGCTATAATAATATCGTCTTCCTGATAAAAGAATCAGAGGTCTAAAGGGTTACAGATTCAGAATGAAGTCACATACAAACACTTAGCTCTAAAAATTGGGTCATGTTAGCAAAATTATTGACTGCTCACTTTGCATATGAAAGTACAATATTTGAGGAAATGAGACTATTTTAATGGCAGACTAGTGTCAGCAGTTATAATAATGAGGCCTTGAAGCATTGAAGACAATTTCCTTTTTTTGCTATTGCCTTTGTCCTTCCAGTTATTCTAGATTGTGTTATAGTATCTGTCTTCATATTATACATTATTACTTGGCTAGTGATGGTCTCTAATTCAGAACTAATTTGCAAAGGTCAAACTAAAGCATGGAGCATCCCAAAGTACCCATGACTATACTGCACTGTTGTTGAGTGGGTAATGGATAGTAGATTTTGGCTAGGCACAATAGATTTTCTTTAAAAAAACAGAGATGGGGTGAGGCAGAAATCCAAAGGACAAATCCTTTAAATATAGAAAACACAAAAGACTACATTATTGAATTAGTTATGTACTATGAAAGTATACATCTGATGATAAAACCCTATTCCTGAAACCACTACGTGCTTGAGTCATGGATCACAGGGATGTCAAGTTGGTACTGACCTGGAAGCCGCATCCTTTTTGGCCAGCATTCCTAATAGTAGTATGGTTTCTTGGTGTGCTCACTACTGGAGGAGAAAAGTAATCATCAATCTTACACTGCTGTGAATCATGCAAGTTACAATGACTGGCTTAGCAAGATATGCCCACTGGTACAATAAAAGCACAAACAATATGGGAGTAAGAGTAGCCAACCACTTACTGATTGGATTTTTAGGACCACCTGAGACCAATATCTGGCACCAATATTGGGGTGAAGAATCTGTGGCTAAGATAGATTAAAAGCCTAGGGGAGAGCCTACTACTATTATTCTATTAAATGGACATAATATTTCATTGATTCCTATACACATGGATAAGTGCATCTCTAAATGCTCATTAGAGAAGCTTCTTTTCACAAAAGATGATGATTACCACAGAGACCCATAATTGTTCAAGATGCACAGAATAAGCAACTGTGGAATGCTCAGCCCTAAATGAGATAACTGTATCACATGGCTCAATCCCAAGGCTCAGGGGTCATCACAGAGGAAAGGGAAGAAACACTGTAAGAGACAGAGATGTTGAATGACTATTATGAAAACATGTTTTCCAGGCACAGGAAGGCAGTTGCACATATGAACTCACGGCAATTGTGTACTATGTACAAGACTATGCTCTATCAAGACAGCCAAAATCATAACACTGTAAAGGAAAGGAAGTTCAACACCTAGCTAAGAAGCTCTTGGTAGTTGATGAGTATTGAGAGGAGAGTCAGTTCTCTTCTGGGATGCTGGCCATGAGAGGCTAACTATGCCCCAGTAGATGGTCCTAAACCATAAACATACAGATAGCTCTAAGTGTGCTTGGTGAGGGGAGGAATAAAAAGCAGAATACATAAAGTTTGTAGGAAAAAGTGATGGAAAAATAAAAGAATTGTAGGGAAGATAATAGGATGTAGATTTGATCAAAAAACACATTCTATGAATGTAAATTCTCAAACAATAAAACCTTTACATGTGAGACAATAGCCAATTGTGTATATTGTCTAATATTTAAAATTCATTAAGTATAATTCATTTCCTAAAACTTTTTCAAATATAACATTTTTCTAGGCATGGGAGAGATAATTATGATTATAAATTGTATAGCTCTCCTCTCATGAAGCCTACATTTCAATTGAAGACAGGCAGCAATAAAAATAAATGAACTATGTAGTGAGTTATTATAAGAGAGAGACAAGAAGTACCTTGCAATTTTTAAAAGGTGGACAAAGAAGATCTCAATAAACAGTGTGACACAAGGGAGGACCCAATTGAGAAAACCCTGGTAGGAAGGATGGATGATAACATAGCTGTGGGGAAAAGCAACCTAAAAAAAGGAAAGAGCTAGGGCAAAGCACTGACGTTGTGGAGAGCATGTGTAGTGTGACACAGAAGCACTAAACCTTGGAGTTGAATAAATACAATAATAAGGTTAAATGATAAACTGAAAGGCAATGGAGATTGACATCTTTGTAATTTTAACTCTCAGGACATGGAACCTTATTACAAGACAGGAGACCATCATAGGCAGAATGAAGGAAGGTATTACACTTTGAATCACAAGGAATCATATTGGCCATCATATTAAGGAAATAAATCTTAAAGAAGTAAAAGGAAGTAGCAGATAGAATGGTTCAGAGACTATTAAAATAAAACAGGTGAGAGGTATGAGCCAAGACAGTAAGAATTCACACACCTATGGACACATCCTTTTTGGTAAAGAAGCCAAAAATACACTCTGGATAAAGAAAGCATCTTCAAAAAATGATGTTTTGGAATATTATTTTAACTAAGCAAAGATGTGTTACGTTTGTTTATGCTGAAGACTATTACTTTAACTATGTCATGGTATGTTCCATTTGTTTCTGCTGCTTTTGTTAACAATGTGAAGATGTATTACTTTTGTTTATGCTGCATTTGTTTAACTATGTAAAGATGTGTTGCATTCATTTCACCTTGCCTGCCTAAGGCACCCGATTATTCTAATAAAAAGCTTAATGGCCAATAGCTAGGCAGGAGAAGGATAGGCAGGCCTGGCAGGCAGAGAGAATAAATAAGAGAAGAGAGAGAAGAAAAATAAGAGAACAAGGGAGAAAAAAAAGGTCAGAACTGAGGCCAGAAACGAGGCAGCCGCCACCCAGCCTGACATGAGAAGCAATGAAAGTGAGATACGCATAGAAGGAAAAAAAAGTAAAAAACCTGAGGCAAAACAGATAAAGGGAAACAGGTTAAGTTAAAAAGAGCTAGCCAGAAACAAAAAAGTATTATTCAGCTGTTAAAAAAATGACATGAAATGTGCAGGCAAATGGATGCAATTAGAAAAAAATCATTCTGAGTGAGGTAACTCAAACCCAGAAATACAAATATGGTATGTATTCAATTATAAGTGGATATTAGCTGTCAAATAAATGATAATCAAGCTACAATATACTGACCCAGAGGGGTAAGGTAAAGAGGAGGGCTGTAGGGAGAAGCATGGATCTCCCTGGGAAGGGAAAATAGAATAGATTGTATGGGTCCACTGGAGGCATGAGAGGATGGGAGCAAGAAGGATCAGGTGTGTGTATGGCTCAGGGGGCGGTTAGAGGAAGAGAGTGCTGGGAGAGACGACTGGAATTTGGGGGGCTGTAATTTCAATGGAGGTGTGGAAACCCAGTGCAGTGAAAACTTCCTATGAGAATGACCCTAGTTAGGACTCCTAGTAATGGAGGATATAGAGTCTGAATTGATCATCATTTGTAGCCAGGCAAGACTTCCAGTGGTGGGACTTGGTTGCATTTGTTTGAGCTGTTGGCCAAAGGGTTCCGTGATGATCCCTAATCAACCAAGACTGATGCTAGGAGAGAGGGTCGCTCTTTGAAAACTGACAGTGGGGCCCCTTTGCCTAGGACAACATTCACACAGTCTATTGAATGTAGAGAGGTCAAACTGATGCCTTAATGGAAGCTTCACCCGTGTCTAGTCTCTTTGGTGCAGGAAGGTACTCTGTAGGCTACAGAATGAAAAACATGGACACCAACCCAGCCATGAAAACCTCCACCTACAATCTGTCCTGCCTGCAAGATATGCTGGGGTATTGGTGACACAGGATATGTGGGAGTGCCCAACTAATGTTTGGTTTAACTTGAGGCCCATGCAATGCAAAGGAGCCCATTTGCCCTACAATGACTGGATGACCAGAAACTAAAGACTGGATAACCCAGAAACCTAGGTTAGAACCAAACATGATAGACCAAAAAAATAAAAAAATCAGTGAAAAGAGTGATTCCTAATGATATCCTGCTTATAGATAGTGCCTTGTCCAGTTGTCATTGGAGAGGCTTCTTCTGGCAGCAGATAGGTGCAGGTGCAGAGACCCACAGTCAGACATTATGTGAAGAGAAGAGTTTAAATTGGTGATTTCTACTGGGTCTCTCCCCTCAGAAATCGGGGACCCCTGCAGAAGTGGATAAGGAAATATTGTAGGAGGCAGAGGGGATGGAGGATACCAGGAGCACATGGCCCACTGAATCAACTAAGCAGCACGATATGGCCTCACAGAGATTGAAGGGGTCCGCACCAGGTCTTCAGTGTATATGTTTTGACTTTTGGTGTTTTTGTGAGACTCCTAACAGTGGGACAGGGTTTGTCTCTGACTCTTTTATCTGCTCTTAGGATTCTTTTCCTATTGGGTTGCATTGTCCTGCCTGGTTACGAGGGTTGTTGTCTTACCTTACTATATCTTTTTTGTCATGCTTATTTTTTGTCTCTTGGGTTCCCCCTCTTTTCTAAAGATAAAATGGAGGGTCGGGGTGAGTCTTGGGAAGAGGATAGGGGCAGAGGAACTAGGAGGTGTGGAGGGAGGAGAAACTGTGGACGGGATGTATTGTATGAGAGAAGAAACTTTTCAATAAATAAATAAATAGGAGAAAAAATAATCTAATCTTGCATCTGTTGCCAAGGTAGAGTTGATGGAATTTACTGAATGACTGAAGTGTACATAAAGATGACTTAAGAGAGACCCAATGTTATTGCTTGAGCACCTACAAGAAAGAAGTTTACATTGTGGCAAAATACAAATGGTCAAGTGTGGGAGGGAAATCAAGGGATTTGTTCAGGGTTGGAATACCTAGTCAGACCAAAAGTAAACATTTTAGCTAGGTAGGTGGATATATGTGACAAAAGTTAAGCAAGAGGACCAAGTTAGCAACCAAAAATTAGAAATCATTCGCTTATATTGAGATGTCAATAAAAATCATATTCTGGGAGAATCCCGGAGGAAATGAATATATACAGACATAGTATCCAATAGCTCAACTGTAGGGTCTTCTCTTTGTAGTTGGTTAGCAGGTTTTCTTCAGATCACAAGATGTGTTATATTAATGCTTTTCAAAGGGCTCCGCATGAAATTTTGGCTTAAAATAAACACTGTATAAGTTCATATGCTGAGTTGTGATTTCAATCAGATATTTTTAAACTTTATATCCAGTGATGTATGCTTTTTATGATGAATGATAAAATCATGATCTTGAAAAATTATGAGATAGTACAACAAATGAAACCATCAAAAACAAAGAATACTAGCATTAAATACTGGCAAGGATAAGAATATTGTGGAAATGTAAGAAATTGCAGATAGGATTATAAAGTGGTACTGTTTCATGGGAAAACAATGCAGTTTTTATAGTTTATTGTGAAATTAAGCCTATAATACAACCGTTGTTCTCTTCTGATTTTCACAAGGAAGTTGAAAACCCATGCTTAGGCAGAAATATGCACCTGGATGGTTTTAATGCTTTTACTCAAATTGGAAAGCCTTTGCAATCAACATGTCCTTCAGTAGGTAAATGAATAACCTGTATTACATATAGGTAATGGAATATTATTGAGTGCTCAAATGAAATGAAGCATCAAATCATGACATGATGTGGAGGAGACCAAAATGCATATTACTAAGTGAAAGAAGCCAATGTGAAAAGGCTACATAATGTTTGATTCCAAATATATGGCATTATGTCAAAGAAAACTGTGGAGACAGTAAAAATAATAGTGATTGCCAAGTTGATGGGGTAGGAATGTGATGCACAGTCAAAGCAGTGTGTTTATATATGGTATTATACTCTTAGCTAAATACATAGATTGTACCCTAAAAGTGATTACTAAAGAGAATGGATATTTCAGTAAAAATCTTTTATCACAATGTGAGAGGACCAGCAGAAATCTCTGTACTTTCTACAGTTTTAGTATAAATCTAAAAAAGGCTCTAAAACACAGTCCTTTAAAATTAAGTCCTACTTTATCTTCATATATTTTAAAACACAACAAATTGATATTAAGTATTCAATGAAATCCACTGACTTACTTGTACTTCCTACATTGAGGATCAATGTTCTGTTCCTCTGATAAGGATCTTGGTGTAAAAGACATTTCCTATATCTTCAGTATTCAAGTATTCAGGAAATGATACCACCAGTTGATATTAGATTCATGAATATTGATGACTTAATTATGTACAGTATATTTATTTAAACAAAAAGTATCGTGATTGACTCAGTTCAATATTGAGTTGATCTAATGTAGAGATACAGATTATTTTTCATTTAATCTAACATGGCTATATGACTTCAAATCATACCAGGAAAGCTTTTAAAAGGTTGATTATTTTTGACAAAAGTATAACTTTTTAGTACATAAATTAATATGTATCATAAATAATATGAAAAGGGACTAGTGATGTAGTTAAGTTGGTTAAGTGCTTGCTGAGCATGCATGAAGCCCTAAGCTTGGCCTCTAAAACCGTATAAAATGGACATGGTAACACATATTTCTAATCTCAGCAGTTCTATGGTGGAGACAGGAGGATCAGCAGTTCAAGGCCATCCCTAGCTACACGAGACCCTTTCTCAAAAACAATAATGATATGGGCCGGTAAGTACACGCTATGCAAGCATGAAGACCTGAATTCAAATCTTCAGAAGACAGACAAAGGTGAGCATGGTAGTATGCATCTGTAAATCCAGTGTGCATAAGCTGAGATACAAGAGAGAGACAAAAACAAGAATTCATGGATGCTTACAGGCCAGCCTGCCTATTATACATGGTGTTAAACAACAAAAAGGCCTTGTCTCTGACTATGTGAAAAGGTAAGAATCAATATTCAGGCATATTCTCTGACCTTCAAATGGCCACAATGGCATGCCCACACACATAGGCACACACAAGAATATACACACACTTTTACACGTAGCCTACACACTTCAAAAATATACAAATAAAAATAATGTGAAAAAGTGAAAATTTTGGAACCCAAATGATATTTAATGGGACACATGTATCCATTTCAACATGGCAAATTTAGTTTAGACAGAACTAAGCCTATGTTTGCATGTGCATCAACTAACCTTTGCAAATCCTGAGGGAAATCATTTAATAAGAAAGAACCTACATTATTCTTTCTGCATGGACACCATATCTTTACATTTCGAGTGCCCTTATAATAACACTACAAATAACACATTTTGCTCCTTGTACCATCTTATATGTTTTTGGATTTAAATTCAATAAAGGTTTCTAAAAGGTTATGATATTTCACTTGTCGTGTACACATCAGTAGAACATCTTTTCTGTCCTTTCTTGGCACTTGCTGTAAAAATCACTCAAGATACAGGCAATCTTAAAAATGAGAATCAAAGCTTTTGTCAAGAATTCTGATATGAAAGTCAATAATGAATACTACCAAACTGCACATGATAAGACAATGTCAATAAAAAACTGTATCTTCAATTTCTCAAGAAAGCAGTCATTCAATCAAATGACAGCACTTCTTTTTTCCCAATTTTCAGACCATTTAAGGCACAATTTCAAACACATGAAACTTAAAGAGTCTATCAGGAATTATTTACAGAGATGCATTTTAATTGAAAATATATTTTTTTCATACAATATATCCTGGTTATATTTTTCCTTCCCTCTACTCTCTCCAGTTTCTCCCTACCTCCCAGGCCCACCCCTTCCCTCTAGATTCAATGTCTTTCTGTCACACACAGAATTTTTTCATTAAAGATTCTTACTCATAAGATGGAGTCATAAAAATTATAGAAGTTTATTAATTTCAGATCTTCCACAGGTTTCCCTTTTATCTTAGATTAATTTGTATAGTACCATAGAAAGAAATGCATATGTATTAAAGGAAGACACGTTTCTTCTAGAATGGCCTTATATGTGTGTGATGGTTGGCTAATTGTTCTTTGGAGTAAGTTAGCCTCAAGTATTTCATCATCTTGTCATGGAAGAGTTCCAAGAAAATAAGTGGAATCATTTGAGGTCTATAGAGATCTGAGATTAGAAATAACCTTCTGTCAATTTTACCACATTATGTTTGCAAAGCAAATCATAAGATCAGAAAGAATTCATGAGGTGAGCATGAAAACTCAACCTCTGGAAGAAATGTAATAAAATGACAAAGCAAATGGGTATAGATACAGTGGAAAGTTTATTAAGGTTGGAGAAAGAGGTAAAGTGTTAGGAGATGAAGCTCAGAGAGCCAGACACAGAAGATCAATAGGAGAAGCAGAGAGACTAGTTAAAGGGCTATAGAAACAATCTAGAAGGTAATTCAAATCATTGATTTTCAAGTAGCAAATTCCCAGTACACACTGCTTGACAGAAATATCATTGTAATGAACAAGCATCTGAAACTCAAAAAAGGAATGCCTTACCAACATACTGCTCTGAATAACTTCTTTGATAATTTTCTAATTCCTTTTCTTTTCAGCAAGAAGAGATAAGCTTTGTATTTTCTTCTGAAAC
This sequence comes from Peromyscus californicus insignis, assembly GCF_007827085.1. Lineage (NCBI taxonomy): Eukaryota > Metazoa > Chordata > Mammalia > Rodentia > Cricetidae > Peromyscus > Peromyscus californicus. Next base: position 45,540,967 of record NW_026294391.1, read on the forward strand.
ATTTTGTGTACTAAATATCAAGTAAAATTTGGAGCAGTAGTAACTTCTACAGTTAGTTATCAATTTATATAGTATGATTTTCAAATAAGATGGAACACAGAAATTTGAGACACTGATATTGTGTTTTAGAAAACTTTAAGATTCATGTTACCCAGAATACTCAAAGTAAATAATGCGCTTAACTACCAGTATGGTTACCAGAAAAATCACTATTGAAATAATAAGAGTAAAACAATTTTTTATTAATAATCAAATCCATATACTTGACAATTAGTACATGTAGCAATGATAAGTTTTAAATGACAGTTCATTGACATAATAGGCAATTACAGACAGTTCACTTTATAGATTCACCTATATAATTTAAGCTCTGCAACTGATTGGGAACATGTCCCTGGCTAGATAAAAATAACGTTACATTTTTCTTCCTTAATATAGAAAATCAACCTCCTAAATATTTTAAGACAAAAATAGGGCCGGGCGTGGTGGTGCACGCCTTTAATCCCAGCACTCGGGAGGCAGAGGCAGGCGGATCTCTGTGAGTTCGAGGCCAGCCTGGTCTCCAAAGCGAGTTCCAGGAAAGGCGCAAAGCTACACAGAGAAACCCTGTCTCGAAAAAAAACAAAAAACAAAAAACAAAAAAAAAAAAATAAACAAATAATTGCTATGCAACTATTCCCTATATTTTGAAAATGTAACAGGAAATAGGAGTGACTTTTAAATTTCCACTTTATTTGAAAACACAAATCTAGAAATGCTTTAGCTAGAAAAAATAGCAAATAAGAAACGATTTCACTTGTTTGCATTTGCTCCATCTGTATTTTGATTATTGCAAACATTTCTTTTAGTCATTCAAAAACGAACTTGAGTGGCCATTGTAAGCACAGTGGAATACTGAAACAGAACCATCTTTACATTGTCAAGGCAAAAAAAAAATATTTCAGTGAGCCATGTTGTATTCAAGTCATTAGGATTTTTCTTTTACTCTTAGTTCATACTACTAAGCTATTATCAAGTGAATTATAATTTACAATATAGCATAGTAACCCATCATTTCCTTTGTTCAAGAAGCATATGTGAGGCTATTCAATATACATAAATTCATCATAATTGTCATGTGTGGTAGCTAAGGAGAAGGAGAATAGAACATTTGCTGATTATTTGCCCTGTGCTGTGTTATTTTAGAGGTTCATTTCAAATTTTCACAGGAACCCCAAGAAGTCTATCTGTGAAATAATTTTCCCAAGGTTATAGCTAAAATGTGGCAGGGCCTGGATTAGAACATAAAATTATCCAGTGTATATAGCTATGTAGTTTTCATGAGATTATATTTGCCTTAATTTTAATTGACATAATTGTTCAAAGTTATAAAATATAGCTTAGAACATATTCCATCCATATTGAACTGTTTATAACGTGCAAGTAATAAGTCTAATTTTATAATGAAACATTTTTAGACCAGTGACTCATATAGCTATGGCTAGACTGGAACGCCTTGTGAGGACTAAGAAGTCCGTGAATTTGTAGAAATTCTCATGACTTTGCCTCATGAATGTTGGTGTTAGGGGCATAAGCCTGTATAAACATATTTTAAAATAGTCTTTACGTTAGCTCCATAACACAAAATCCCCAACTCTAATGTCTTCAGTTCTAGGCTTCACATACATCATCCTACTCAAAAAATATAATCATAAAATATTTATTCCTGATGTATGTACATAGCAAAATACATAAGGCTCTACGTTGTGACTGGAAAATGATGATACGTTCTTAGTTATTGATAGATATGATAGGGAAGGTAAGAAGCCAAGGTAACCATTAGGGCTGTTCCATCAGCTGAGATACATTTTGGAAATCAGAGTATTCTATTTCTCTCCACATTATTGACAATTGAGTCCCAGATTCATTTTAGCTCATGCATATATCTGGTTCTTAGAGTTTAAAACAATCAAATTATTGCACTATTTTACACTGTTTTATTTCTATACTCATAAAAATCTGTACTTGAAATATCAAATTCTGCTTTATGAGGGCAAGTAAATATGGTCCTTTAATAATACTTTTAACCTTTTTCTAAGTTTATTTTATTTTATTTTATTGTATGAGCATTTTGCCTGTATGTATGTCTATATGCCATAAATGTGCAGTGACCACAGAAGTCAGAAGAAGAAGTCTCATCCCTTGGAATTGGAGTTGTGTGGGTGCTGAAAAAATTGAACATGAGTCTTCCGGAGTAGTGCTCTTAATCATTGAGCTACTCCTCCAACCCTAATGCTTTTAAATCTCAAGGACTCTATAAACAAATTCATCATCAACTACACTACATTGGAAGTAGTGATACCAGCTGTGTGCTTTTGTTTGCCGTGCCATAAGAAAAACCACCACCACCACCAACAACAACAAAAACCACAACCTATCAAACATAACAGTTTTATCTGACATACTTCAGACACTCATGTACTAGTTTTGATTTTGAACACTCTGAAAAACCACTCCTTAGACAAATACAATATGTTCCAAAGGTGGAGAACCATTGATTACCCGATGACTGTTCATTTCATTGCCATTTTCCTGGTTTTAATTTACACCAGAAATACAAAATTTAGTAAGCAAAAGGTTTTCTCTATTTAAGAAACTGTTAAAAAAAAAACATTCTTGTTATTGTCCTACACTATTAAATTAGGAATCATTATACCCTGTTTATTTTCCACTCCTTATAGTTGCACATTAAAAACTACTTCTAATTATCGTTAAAATATGTCTGTATGATTTATAAGTTTAACACTAGAATACTTAAGTTATGGAGACCAATTTAGTCTACCCACTGGATTTTTTGTCATGTACATTATCATGCTAAGTTATATATTATGGTACAATACTTACAAGAAATTCTCAGTTTCCCAGTTATAAAAAGCCTTTTAGGAAACATAACAAGAATAAAAGTATCTACAGGAACATTAAGTGGTGTTTACTTGGCTATAATAACAACAGAAAAGGAACATTTATCAAAGAATTATAGAATGACTTTAAGCTTAAGATTATGAGAGTATTCACTCACATTTTGACAAACACTGATAATATTTTTGTATTATGTTGAAATTAATTTCCTCTGAAATTGTCTGTTCTTATTCACATCTTAATTCTCATCATATTGTTATGCTGAAGTATGTATGTCCAGCAACACAAAAATTATACAAGAATAAATATGAAATAGGTTTCCATTGTAAATTAGGTTTCATGCTTGTTACAGTGAAGAAGTTGATTTCACATATGTAACCTAAGGTTTTCTCTCACTTCCAATTGTTAAAATATCTGTCACATTCTACTTGACCATGGTTATATCCTCAATGGACCCTCCATTGGAGAGTAACTGAGATATAGAAGTTTAAGTGTCCCAACAACACAGAATAAAGAAATTAAGTCAAAGACATCACACTCATTTTCAGGAAAAGTAGTGAAAACACCTACAACTTTATTAAATGTAGTTTAAGTGGATCTTTTTTCTATACACAAAAAATATGATTTATAGACAGGATGTAGGATGAAGTTACTTAAAACTTTTAATGTTTAAAAATATTATTGTTGGGGGGTGGGCTGGGGTAAGATGAGGGGGGCGGGAGGGGGGGAGAACAAGGGAATCCGTGGCTGATATGTAGAACTGAATTGTATTGCAAAATAAAAAAAAATATATTATTGTAAAGCTGGAGAGAACTCAGTAGTTAAAACACTGGCGACTGTTCCAGAGGACACAGATTCAATTCCCAGAAACCACACGGCAGCTCACAACTGTCTATAAAGCTAGGAAATCTGATACCCTCTTCTGGCTTTCACAGACACTGCACACACACAGTGTACAAACATATAACAGACAAAACAGTTATGCACATAAAATGAAAATAAAAATATAAAATGTTCTTGCAAGTTCAAATAACTTGAAAAGACTTCACAAATTTGCCAGTGAAATTAACATACGTGCCTGAGTATGCATAAACTAATGCTACTTATATACCTGTAGGTTCTCTGAATAACTTCCAGGTATAATTCAATGTTTATGAAGGCACTTAAATATTAAATACATACTTATTTGAAACTAATACATATGTATTCATAAATATTGGTTATATATGAATAAATTATCTAGAGTTTAGAACAGAAATTGTTATTTTAGTTAATGGCATTGGGAATTGTTATTACAAGGTTATTATAACAACTGCAAAAGACTGTGTTGGTTTTACTATTCATTTTTAATCCACTTAACAGAAAAAGTACTAGCTTGTAATGTCTTCATCAAATTATATTTCATCTGACCTTGGGACTCTGGTGGATAGTAAACCATAAATTCTGTCCTAAAAGGACCATGTTCATTTGAGATTTCTGTATTTTTGATTTGCTTATTTTTTATTTAGAGAATACTAACTCCTGTTGTTTCTAGCTGTCAAAATCTGATTTCTCATCTTTGTTCAAGTTGCTCAAATACTCTAAATCAAAGCTTGCGTTTTGTGTAGTGTTCTGGAAAGTGTACTGGACAGGGAATTGTAAGATCTAATTTCCAGTACTTACTGTCAAAAAAATACACTCCACTGTTTACCAGACTTGCAAGCCCTCTGGGCTCAGTTTCTAGAACTCTCAAATGAGAGTGTATGCTGAGTGTTTTGAGATATGGTTCCTATTCTTAAAATACTTAGTTTTATTTATTTTTTACTTCCACATAGCAACTAATAGTGTTTCTATGGCAATTCTGGGACATTTATTTCAGGGGAAGAAGAGTTACCAACACAAATACATGAAAAATACATAATCTATGGTTGCTAATTTCAATGACAACTAAGCATATATAAGGTCAAAACACTTGTAGATCAGAGGGAAATACTTCCTGGTAGAGATGAAGAGTTTGAACTAAGACAAAATGAAATTCAGAGTTTTCCAGGAGCAAATTTAGGGTCTCCAATAATGAAGGTAGTATATGTTATCAATATGTGGGATACAGAAGAAAGATGGTGGACAGGGGTATTAGTGAAAGATATAACAAAGGAAGGGTTTAATGTTGTAATTGTAGTGGGAAGGACATATAATAATAAAAAATAGTTGATATTAAAAATAACCCTCAAAAATATTTGTTCCATTAAGTATAGCACCAAGTTGTGAAAAGAAAATAACCTTTTCCAGCACTCAGAAGGCAGAGGCAGAAGGACCTCTGTGAGTTCGAGGCCAGCCTGGTCTACTGAGCGAGTTCCAGGACAGCCAGGGATACACAGAGAGACCCTTTCTCTAAAAACCAAATAAATAGGTGGGTGGATGGATGGATAGATAGATAGATAGATAGATAGATAGATAGATAGATAGATAGATAGATAGATAAACCTCATCATCCAGACAGCCTCTCTTGCCTTCCATAGGAACAGACATCATCATACACCTATCTATGAGGGGAAAGACATAAATAGAAATGATAATCCCTCTGTCACTTGTCCTACCTGCAACATTCTAATCAATCACTTCAACTATTTCCTCATTGCATTTCATTTTGTAAAACAGAGTTACATGATACAAACCAAAAATTTCTATAGAATTTTAAGTATACATTGTTTTTTTTCTTCCCAGTGTATATCCACTTTGACAAAGCATGTCCAAGGTTTCATAACTGGGATTTGTCAGTCAGTTTCTTTTCACAGCTTACCCTTAATAGAAGAGATCGGATCATGTTAGGCTAAAGCACTGCAAGAGTGAAATGTAATCACACCAAATTTCTTTTCTTACCACTAACCAAACAAACCTCTGCAATTCCCCTTGTAAGCTTATGAAACAACAAACAGCGATAATTGTCTGATATAATGTACATGTAAATTAGCTTGATTTAGCCAATCTACAAGGAATATAATTATCAAAACAGAACTTTGACATAGTAAGTACATATAATTTCAATTTGTCAATTAAAATGTATTTAAAAAGAAAGAATAGCTATAGTTTCCTTATTCTGTCAAACGTACATCTCGTACACACATCCCTGGCTCCCTCTTCCACAGCCTCGCCCTGTAGTTGTTGAATGTGCCAAGCTCAGTCAAAGTTTGTGAAGGAACCTGTGAGTAATGTTAATAATAGTATCTTATTTGTGTAGAAGTTATGATAATGAAGACCAGTGCAACCAGGCTTGTGCTGTTATAAACATAAACTTCTTGAGGACTTAAATCTTTTAGAAGGAGAATTATAATTTCTGATTGTAAATGCATGCTCTTCATGAAATATTTCCTTCTTTATTTTAAGCTTGCAATTTGCTATAAAAATAGTAGCACAAAAATGGGACATAATTTTTTCTGCCTCATTGTAATACTTGTTGCTAGTACACCATTTTCTTTTCAAATGAGGCTAGATAAGAGGTCTAATTTTTCTATAGCCCCACAAGCTTAAAGAGAGAAATGAGTTACCTCACAAATCAAACATTTCAATTTTATTTATTTATAATTTCTATCAGTGTGCATATTATATATTGTTGATTCTTTTCTCTTTTTCTCTGTCTCTGCCTCTCCCCCCTCCCTCTCTCACACACACACATGCATACACACATAATATATTATATAAAACTGGGAAATAAAAAGCATTTTATAGCTCTCAAGCCCTTTGGCACACTTCCTGGAAGTCTCAGTAATGACTATAGTTACTCTTAATTGCCCTCAACACACTTACATGAATGCTACATTCAGTTGAATTATTTCCTGGATTCCCTCTAATTAATCTGATAGCAGCTGTTTTAAGGCCTGTGCTGATTAACAGTTGCACGACAGCTAAATGCCTAGTACAAGAAAAGCTATCTGAAGCTTACGTATGTTCATCCACATAATTTTGTCTTTTAGGCATCAACATTACAAAGAAGATCTTCTATTTTTAGGAAGCTATATTTGTTTAAATAACACAAATGGTCTCATCCTAACATATGGAGATATGATCTCATATATTTAATAAGTACCCCCAATAAATATTATATAAAATCAAGATTTTAATAAATATTTAAAAGATTTAAATAATACAAATAAAGAGGCACTACAGTGTGTGTATTGGTGTTATACTCTTTCTACTGGTTCAAAAACGTATAATTCAAATAATATAGTAAGTAAGTGAAACCTCTAAAGTAAAGGGGCACTGAGAAAACTTAGGTCAAACCATACTTAGTGAAATTACATTCCTTTTAACTTACAGAAATGTAATTTAATGGAACTCAACCTATATGTTCAACTAAAAATCCATACTTAAAAAATGTTTAGAATGCAGTTTATCTGCTAGAAAATTCAGGTTTTGATTCCTTTGTAAAAAGTCTTCAAAACATAGAGTTTCCTAAGATTTTGAAATTAGACTTCATATTCTGACACACTGCTCCCATGTCATGCTAATTTTTAACTAATATTACTTGGTCCCATCTGGGGATAAATCCCCATGCTTTCAGAATACTCAATGTGCATCTTTCTTTGCTTGAATGTAGTATTCCTTCACTCAACCTTGAAAGTCAACTGAAATGACTCAAGGACAAGCTAAAGCTACTGTCTTTAAAATCTCTCCAATATTAACCACCTTGCAAAACTCTCTCCAAGAAGTATAAGCCATCACTGTGTGGTTTTTATTTTCACTTCATGCCCTGTTTAAGAACTTGTGGTCTCTATTTTTTTTTGCAAAGCACCTAATAATTAACTGTCACAATAAAATGTCCACTGCAAGAAAATTTACTTAAAATGTACTTTACTCAATGAATGAAATATAAATGTGACCAGCTTACATGGTGCCATTAAATTTTAAAAGCATTAAATTTAGCAAAAGAAGGAAGATATAAAAGATTGCATAATATTTATTTAAATGATATATCATTGTAGGATAGTAAAAGTTAATTGAGGCCTATAGATACCAGGACATAATGACTAGAGGTGTTGGTCAGGGTTAGAGTACTTGTCTAGCATGATTAAGCTCATGAATTTGATCTTTAGCACTTCAAAAATAGGTGACTGGATGAATAAATGAATAAATAAACAAATCACAAATCAATACAAATATGTGAGAACATAGTTTACCTTTGATATATAACATTTGGGTGGATTAGCATGAAGTAAAGAGTCATAAAAATGTAACTGCTTGATTGACCTGTGAATTGTGCATTCATGTACATTTATAAAATCCAAAGAAAAAATTACTTAAAATCTTTTGATGAGAAGAAAGTTTACAATACAATGGTATAACAATTTTGAAGGGGTCATTGCATTGCATATTTTCCTTAAACTAACATTTTATTTCACAAATTACTAAAGTCTATTCTATTATCTAAATGCTACCAATAGGTTTGACATCTACTTTTTCTTTCCTTAGTTCTATAGAAAAGCACAATTGCTTGTACGCCTACCTATCTCTTATCACTTATGCTGTATAATTTATATGAATTTTAAGATAAACAGTTAAACCTAAAAATTTAATGAAGATTTATAGGAACTGTGAAGAAATTCAGTTAAGTCATAATATACAATAACAAAGATAGTATATTAAGTTGGTATTTAGTATTAATCTAGAGATATACACAGGAAATTTCCTTAAACATAAATATACAATTAAAAGGTCGTAAATTAATTTTATTTCTCTGAAATAGAATTAGAAACAAACTAAATCATGTTTGTTTTCCAAATAGGGGTGACCTATTACAGTTTACTGTCACAAAACTCTATGCTTTTCAAAATATTGAGTAATTTAGATTTGATTTTACTCAAGTTCAGATAAACTTGGAAGAATTTTTCAGATCATCTATTTCTAGTTTATTTTTGTTGAATGACAACAGATGTTTAATTTTGGAAAGAAACGGTTTTCATGGCCAAGTGAATAATTATCTTAAAAGGATTCTGAAAAGAGCACTTAGAGGAAATACACATTCTTATGTATAAAAGTATTGAATAGATGAACATCAGAAAGTAAAGTCTTTCAATACTTAAGTTCTAAATTTTAAGTAGGTCAAACATATACTGAAGTGTAGGGATTATATTCTTAAAAGCTGAATGATGCAAAGATTTTTGAATAAACCACATAAAAATTTATAATAAAATTAGCAAATGAGCAAGTATCTATGTAGAAGGATATAGATTCCTTTGAGTATATTTTCAAGCATGGGACAGGTAGGTTATGAGGCAGATTTATTTTCAGCTTTTTGAGGAATCTCCACATTGGTTTAGTAGTGACTATGCCAGTTGACAATCCCAGCAACAATGAATAAAAATGAATAAGTATTTTTGTCTACATTCACAGCAATATTTTTTATCATAGCAGCTCTTTCAGTTAGGATAAATTCTCATTTTCGTTTTAATGTTCATTTCCCTGATAGCTAAGAATATTGAACACTTTTTCAGAAATTTTCTAGCCATTTTTATTTCTTCTTCTGGGAACTCTCTGTTCAGATGCATAGTCAAATCATTAATGATATTATACATAAGAGACTCCATAATTCAACCACCAAACTTTTAAAAATGATCAACACTGTCATCAAAGTAGCAGGACTGAAAATCTACTTACAAAAACCAGTAGCCTTTCTATATACCAATAATAAGTATGCTGAGTAATGGTGATTATAGAAACATTCCCATTTACAACAGCCTCAAAAATATCTAGGAATAAATCTAATCAAGGAGCTAAAGACCTCTGTAACAAAACCATTAAGTCTCTGAAAAAAGAAACTGAGGAAGACACAAGAAAATGGAAAAAAACCTGCCATACCTGTGTATCTTTAGGATTGATATAGTAAAAAATATCATCTTCAAAGAGCAATTTACAAATTCAATGAAATCCTAATCAAAATGTCCATGGCTGGCATTCTTCATAAGATTAGGAGGAAAAAAAAACCCAAAGAGTCATATAAAGGCACAAATCATCCTGGAAATCCAAAACAATCCTGAGCAATAGAATGAGGGTAGAAAATTTATATTAAATTTCAAATTATATTACACATTTTATAGTAGTAAAACCAGTATGTTACTGGCATAAAAACAGATACATAGACCAATGGAACAAAATAGAAGACTCAAATGTACAAAGATATAATTGCCGACATTTAATATTTGACAAAGAACGAGAGTACATCCATCACCCTGTACCAAAATCGACTCCAAATGCATAAATGCATAAATCACATAATCACATTGGTGAAAAGGAATTTTTATCTAGAATATATATATATATATATATGAAACATAAGGAAAAAACACTAAATATTAGTAAATATTTTGTTACCTATTTAACAGTGGGAGAGCCTGATACTTACAAGGACTTATATCCATATATAAAGATCTATTTTAAATGTGTCAAAACTTACAAAAACTAAAGTGTTGATTTCATTTAATTTCTTCAAATTAAACATTTACTTAGATTTCCTTTAGATAAGAATTCATTGGCTGGATTGGGAAAGGTTAATTTCTAAAGTAACCTCTTACTTTAGAACAAGGAAACTGTATTAAACTTTGAAAGTAGTAAAACCAAGTTTATTATTAATTTTACAATTCAATATAAGATCTGGATACAACGTACAATTCTGAGATAAAATTGGCATGGACAGAAACATCAAAAATATGCAAAATGATTTTGCTAAAGATAAACTGAAGTGCACACATACTATTAGAAAACAAAACTTGGGGCAGTGCATAGAAGAAAAACATATGTTAAGAAATCAATTACAATTTGGTACAAGTAAAGCACACAAGGCTAACAGAAGAGATACTAAAATGCTAATGACACTTAACATTTGTAGGAGTATAGAACAGCCCACATCTTAATTACTTCTCCAGCATCATCTGTGCTACAAGACCTGAAAAAAATTAATAAAATTTTCCAGTACAGCTGACAGTGAGAATTAATTAAATATACAAATAGCTACCACATAATATAGATCCTGTTAAAAGACATAGCAAGAAAGGGTACATTTAATTTTTCAAACTCTAGAAAAAGATAAATATACTTAAGGATAATTGTCTTTTTAAAGTTATTTTTCTTATATTAAATTATATGTATGTGTCTTGTTCGGGCATCTGCAAGTGACTGTAGGTGCTCACAGGAGCCAGAGGCATTGGTTGTTGGCTGTAAGCCTCCTAATGTGGGTGCTAGGGATGAAACACCTGTCCTCTGGTAGAAGAGCAGTCCTAACTGCTGAGTCATTGCTCCAGCCCAAGGATATATTTAAAAATCAGTATCTCTGTTTCTTTCCATCTCTCTGTCTGTCTTGCTCCTTCCTCTCTCTCTCTCTCTCTCTCTCTCTCTCTCTCTCTCTCTCTCTCTCTCTCTCTCTCTCTCTCTCTCTCTCTCTCTTCTCTTTCCTTTTTCTCCATGCTCTCTCCTCTCTCTAGCCGGTCTCTTCTTCCCATCTTTCCATGGTGGCACACGCGTGAAGGTCAGAAGACAACTTTCCATCCTTGCCTTTCATTTTGTCTCATTATTTGGCAGCTGGGTATACCACACTAGCTGGCCTGAGTGCCATGTTACTGTGCCTGGCTTCACAAAGGTTCTCAGGATTGAAACTGATGTCCTCACCCTTGTGTGGCAAGCAAATGTTTTTATCTACTGGGCTTTCCCCCAACTCAGGTATTCTTTATAATAAAGAATTAAAGAATGAAAAAGAAATGAATCAACATAGAAATATTTTTGCAGCTTACAGCAAAAACCCTATCTCATATTATACTTGTTATATGGCTATCTTCTTTTTTAGTCAGATTTGCACCACTGTTTCCTAATAAATGGACACTCAACTTAGTCCAGTGTACTCTTAGAGTAATGACTCAAATGAGAAGGTATCTTATAAAGCATCCTTACATTTTCAGCTTATAAACTTAAGAATTAGATTAATCCAGACTTTTCGATAATATAAATATTTAGGTATTTAAGTAGGGGTCATTTCAACAAAAATATATAGCTGAATAAAATATTTATGCTTCATATATATGGCTACTCACCATGAAAATATAGGACATGAAAAAAATCTTCACAGAAAGTATCCAATTTGTGAATTGTATATTTTGCACAAATAATAGCTTCAATTGCCAATATGAAAGGTTTCTATGTGCAAATACATTTAATGTAATTATTCACACTGTTCCTTGACAACATTTACAAAGATAATTAATTATCTTCTCAGCAGATTTAAGACAGCAGAACTAGTGAAAGGAAGCTTGCCTATAATACTTGTATGCCTTAACTACACTTTATGCCACAGTAATGTAGTATCTAGGATCTAGGAGAAAAATTATTGATGAAGACAATAGAGGATTTTATACTCATCCACTAGGAAGTTGGCTCTATGGCCCCTTTATTTTGTCATATAATACCATATTTTAATTTGTTTTGATTCAGACATTCTATGTCACCAAATCATTCTTTATATGGCAAAGAATCTTTAAAAACTCATTGGCATTTTCACTGTAGCAAAGGAATGCCAGTCTATAAAATAATTGTTAAATTTGAAAAGAAATTCAAATTCAGAGTATGTCTAGGAAAATGAAATATATTTCTCTCCAATGTTTACATCAACAAGGTTTAATGCATACATTGAAAAGGTATAATAAAATGTCTTACATTATGCTTACATAGAGTAAGTATATCATCTCAAGTGTTGATATATGTATCTATATAGAGAGACAAATATGATGATTAAACAATTAAATGTATTCTTCAAGTCAAAGAACTTCACAAGTATTTTGTGCAATTTTTTTTAATAAGGTCCTGAGGCATGGAATGCAGACAGCCTTAACTACCAGATGCAAGGCAATTATTCCCTCTTAAAGCTTTTGAAAAGGACACAGCTCTTCTAACTTGTTGAATTTAACAAATATGAACCACTTTGGACTTCTGTTTTCCAGAAATCCATGATAATAAAATTGTACTATTTTAAGTTACTACATTTGGGATAATTTGTTTTAACACACATTGGAAAAAACTCTTCTAGGAATATCCATGCATAGCCAGTGGAAGAAAGCATTAGAGACAAGGAATGAGGGGGCGTAAAATAGCAAAACCAGAAGGTAAGTCTGAGGCTGAAGTAACATAGCAGATATCACAAATGGAAAACAGAGAGAAAGAGAGAGACATAGACAGGGACAGACAGAGAGACACAGAAAGACAGAGACAGAGACAGACACACACAAACCAAGAGACAGAGAGACACACGCAGATCAAGAGGAAAACAGAGATGACAATGAGAACTAAGTAATTTAATACATATAGCCTTTAATCAGGCTGCCATCAAATTTCAAATGATCACTGAAGTCACTTCCATGACTACAACACTTTTGTCACTTTTTAAAAACAAACATAATAAATGAGACTGTGGGCAAGAGCAAGCTCAGTAGGTATAAGTCTTGCCACAAATATGAATACCTGCTTTTAATATCTAGCACCCACATAAAAGGCTGAACATGGCAACATATTCCTGTAATTCTAGGGCTGGTAAGAAGAGACACGAGGATCCTGAGGGCGTTGCCTGGCCAGCCAATGGCTCTAGATTCACCGAGAGACCCTTTCTCAAGAAATAAGGTGGAAATATTAAAAAAGAAAGATGTTTATTTTTGGCCTGAACATAAACACACACAAATGCACACATTTGAGATACCACACACACAAAAAAAATTGTCTAAATAAATAAATAAGACTATATCAACAATGCATCCTAGAAAACAGTTTCTTAACAAAGCTCTGGTCACTGAAACATCACCACTGAAAAAGATCATTGAAATATTATTAAAAGGCCAAGGAGCTCTCAAAGTCTTTACAAGATAGGTTGATGTAGAAAAAACACAATGGAAATTAGGAAATCTCTTTAAGGATGTTCTTGATCACTTTTTCCAGTAGTGAATGTGGGCTGCTGGGAAACTCAGAGTATAAAAGGACAATCTTGGACAGGGCTGGCATGGATACAGAAGCTGAGTGTATGGTTGAGCTGGCTGTAAGTCAAAGAAATACCATTGCCATAGGAATGGGAGTTAATGGAACTGATATAGCACCAAGCTGTTAGGTCATGATTATGACTTACCTTCGGACTATGACCTTGGACACAATCTTCCATCACTTAGACTTATTTATTTTTCTGTAATAAGATACAGCTGAACTGAGTATTCTCTAAGGGCCTTTTAACCCTCAGATCTTTTAACATAGGAGAGAATTTTCATCTCCTCTCTCTCCATTACCCAGCTTCCCTTAAGTATGCTCTATAAATTAATGAAATCTCCCTGACAACTCCTTCCCCAACACACACCAAATAGAAGTAGAAAGCATAGCTTAAGCATGTAGATGGGAAGAACTAATTCAGAATGAGAGTGCCACATGGAAGGAATTACATTACGTAAACAGAAATGCATCAAGAATAAGACAGTTCCTTACATCACAGAAGATCCCAACACAGGCACCTGTAACTTCTTGCAACTACAGGTTCTATAGTAAATATAGGCTATGTAGGCTATATAATGTGTCACCATTCTATTTTATTTCTAAAACCCTTACGCATATATGAAAAACAATGCATTGGCTGCCCAACAACAGGCAGTTACCCACACTCCCCCCATAGGCTACAGTTTGCTAGTACTTAGTCTATCAGATCATAACCAATTGAGAAGTAACACCAAGTATAATTTACAAGCCATTGAGGAAAGCATATGCAAGGTGATATGAAGCTACAGATGCAATCTTAAAATAGGAGAGTGTTTCATTTATTACTATGTGGACTTGATTGTGGCACATCTTCTCATGTGGAATTCAGTACCTCCTAAAAGAACACAGCATCACTGCAAAACATACTAAGATGGGGACAGGGAAGTAGGAAACAGAAAATATATGATTGCAGAGAAATAAAGGGACATTAATCCTATCTCAAACTCTGGCTCAATTTTTGAGGTTTTCTGGTTTAGGAATCTAGTCATATCTGTTATAACTTAAGCCAAGTGACATACATTTTCTAGGGATTTTGTATTTATTTTAACCAAAGCATGCTAACTGGTTGTGGTGGTTAGAAAAAAAATGGCCCCCAAAGGGAGTGGCACTATTAGAAGGTGTGGCCTTGTTGGAGGAAGTGTGTCACTATGGGGGCAGGCTTTGAGGTCTCCTATGCTCAAGATACCACTCAGTGTCACATTCCACTTCCTAATGACATCTGATTAAGATGTAGCCAGCACCATATCTGCCTGCATGCCACCATGCTCCCCATCATAATGATAATGTACTGAATCTCTGAAATTATAAGCAAGCTACCCAAATTAAATGTTTTCCTTATAAGAGTTGCTGTTGTCATAGTGTCTCTTCACAGCAATAGAAGCCCTAGCAAAGACACTGATAAATTGTAAAAGAGATGATTCATATATCACAAAATCTCGCCCAATTTGGCCCTTATTCTATGGCATGTGTCATCTTCAGCCACTACCTAATCAGTTATCTTATCCTAGGATTTAAGAAAGGCAGAATTCTAGGAAGGCTTAAAGATAAAAATAAGGCTCTGGGGGTGGATATCTTGGAAATATTGTTTACACAGGAAAAATATGTGGAGGGTGTTTTTTATTCCTAAGAATATTATCTGCAGTCAAAATTTCCCAAATTGCAATACACTGATTTACCATATATATTTAGATGTCTATGTACATTCATAATACTGTGTAGAAGATCTTAATATTCTGAAAACTTTCTATCTTTGGAGAACTGAAAAGACTTTGCAATTTGAGAGGCTGATATTAGTATTAGTATATGCTGTGCTGTAGACTAAATAAGGGCCTCTTAATTGTGACTACTCCCTAATCCCTAGAGTCTATAAATGTTATGGCAAACAGATGCTCATTAGTTAAATACTCAGGAACAGAAGTGGGGCATGGTGATGCATACTTGTAATCCCAGCATCCCAAAAGAAGCAGCAATTAGATCACAAGTTCAAGGTCAGTCTGGGATGTACAGAAAGTTCCAGGACACCGTGTGCTATGTAACATGATCTATTTCAACTACAATAAATAAATAGCTATACTCAATATTTTTATTATTCCTCTATTCATAAAGTCAACCTACAAACAAGAACAATACTAGAGCTTCTGGAACTTTTCATGTGTACATGAACATAGATTGTCCTTTTCTGTGTATTTTAATTAGGTAAAAATGTCTCCAATAGCCCTGATCTTATTAATGTTATAAGATCATAGTAGCCAGTTTCTTTTGTGATTCTTCCATGACACCATTTTTTGCACTGTCTGAATTCTTAGCAATTTGTGTTGGATAGTGTTTCCTGCTATCAATTCTGCATCACCGTGAATACTGCACTGTTACAGGGGAATCCAAACTAAAATGTCTAGAGTTCCTTCTCTTGTGTGTTCCAGGACATCTTATGGCTAATTAGCATACACACTTTTTGTTGGTGTTTGAGGAAAGGTAGATGGTCCATTAACCTCAGAGAGTGCTTGTGTCAAACTCAGATGGTTAATATAAAGCTTGCAGCAGCTTACTAGCAAACTTCCTCCAGTAGATAACTTGCGTTGGTACAGATATAGCCAGTAACAGCATCCCTTACATCCAATACTCTGGTTTTATGAACACTTACACTATATTCCTGATCTCTCTGTTTGGGCTCCCATTTTTCTTTTCCTTCCCTTACTTGTCTTTTCCTCTCCTCTCCTGCCCATCCTCGTCCTTCTTACCTTCTTCTTCTCTTATAAGTGAAGATTGAGCTGAGGACTTGGCCCATTTGGGGGAAGTACTCTTATCACTGAGCTACACTAGTTTTTATAAGGGAATGATTGATTTTTAACTTATATGTGAGCTGTGGGATGTTCTGTATGCTGTGAATATGAGTTGCTCTGATTGGTTGATAAATAAAATGCTGATTGGTCAGTAGACAGGCAGGAAGTATAGGCGGGATAAACAGACAAGGAGAATTTTGGGAAAAAGAAGGCTGAGTCAGGAGTCTCCAGCCAAACACAGAGAAAACAAGATGCGAAGGCAGAACTGAGAAAAGGTACCAAGCCACGTGGCTAAACATAATTAAGAATTGTGGGTTAATTTAAGTGTAGGAGCTAGTCAGTAATAAGCTTGAACTAATGGCCATACAGTTCGTAAATAACATAAGCTTCTGTGTGTTTACTTGGGTCCGAGCGGCTGCAGGACTGGCAGATGAGAGAGATTTGTCCTGACTGTGGTCAGGCAGGACACAGGAAAACTATCAGCTACTATGTGTGTGTGTGTGTGTGTGTGTGTGTGTGTGTGTGTGTGTGTGTGTGTGTGTAAACAGTATATCCTAATATGTATATACTGTTTGCCTGGTTTTTAATAAAATAATCTATTTAGTTTTATGATGAACATGTACAAATTTACTGAGTAGATGGCTGCAATTCACAGGCACAAATAATTGTAGTATGCTACCATGTCTCTTTAAGACACTACATATTCAGAGTAAATACTAAGGAAAAAGCAAATGTTAGTATGACATGTAGTTTTTAAATACATCTATTGATCCTTAAAATACTACAACATGAGCCATGTATATCATTTTTATTGGCTTACAATTTCTCAGAAAGTTAAAGAACAACCAAGAGGAAAATAATAGAAACTTGGAAGCTAATAGTAATGTGTAATGCATTAGTTAGATTATAAATCAGAAAAAATATAGCTTCACTTATCTCAGGAAATTAAACATAAGACCTATAACCACATAAGAATTCCATAAAAAGTACCAGTAAGAGAGATCAGTAGTTAAGGTCTCTTGCCATGAAAGCCTTGTGACCAAGTTGAGTACCCAGAGTCCATGTAAATATGAAAGGAGAGACCTAAGTCCTGAAAATCATCTTCTGAACTCTACATATACACCAGGGCATGCGGGTCACACACATTCATCATGTATATACACATGTGCATTTTAAAAGATTTCTTTGAGACCTTTCAAAGTTAACCCATTTTACATTCAGAATTTATGAGAATCAAACCATAAATAATAAACCCTAAACCACACAAGAGACAAGAAACCTCAACTAGGACCAAGAAATTGTCAGGCCTTAATCAATGTTTAGCATCTTAGATTAAAACACACATGGTGTGTTTATAACCTTGTAGTCCCATATTTTATAACTAATGTAATATAAATTCAAATTATTATTCTAAACCATTTATTTGTTGAGATTATTTTACAGAAACCTGCTGTGGGATGGTCTGTACGTCAAATGTGTTGCTCTGATTGGTCAATAAATAAAACACTGATTGGCCAGTAGCCAGGCAGGAAGTATAGGCGGGACTAACAGAGAGGAGAATTGAGAGAACAGGAAGGCAGAGGGAGACACTGCCAGCCGCCACCATGACAAGCAGCATGTGAAGATGCTGGTAAGCCACAAGCCATGTGGCAAGGTATAGATTTATAGAAATGGATTAATTTAAGATGTAAGAACTAGATAGCTAAAAGCCTGAGCCATTAGGCCAAACAGTTTAAATAATATAAGCCTCTGTGTGTTTATTTTATAAGTGGGCTGTCGGACTGCTGGGGCTCGGTGAGACCGGAGAGAAAACTCTCAAGCTACAGAAACCTGTCTATTATTATACTGGAAGTTTTACAATACAGTATACTTATATTTGATATCATCTACTATGTTTTGATGCCCTTATTTTGGTTATGACACAAATAAGTTATGAATTTAAGGTCTGAAACTTCTAAGCTCTTCAATATTTGTTCACCCAAATAATATCCATCATTATTTCCTTAAAATAGAGATTTTTAAAGTCCACTGTCCAAAACCATGTCTTTCTAAGGTAGCAATCTTAATTTCCTTAAATTTGTATCAATCCAGTTTTAAGCTTTCTAGTCGATACTAAGTAGATATAAAGTTTCCTTTGAAAACTTCCTCTCCTGAAACCCAGTATTATTAGTCTCGCTGGTATGAGTCAGCTATGTCTCTGACATCAGGATTCATCTTGTTACCATTTGATTTATAATTTAGGTGTCAGCAGTTGAAATGATGATCCTAAGTGAAAAGGTTCCCAGAGCTTTCAGACAGTCATGATAATTACATACATTACTAAACTGCTCAGTCATATCCACATCAAAAATCATGTCACTATTTACAACCCAATGATCTTAAACTCTCTCCACCAAAACAGAAAAGTGCTTGTCAGCAAATGGCATGTCCATCCTTCAGCTATATGTAAGGTTAACATCACAAAAGTCTATCATCTAGGGAATGTTTAGTGATACTACCTGAGAAATTTAATTATTTTGTTACTTGCTTAGATACTGAGATAAAATCACTAGTAGTGTGCATATAGGACAGAAGTCACAAGAGTTAGACAAGGTATTCAAAACAGTTATCAAAATGTATTCCAAACCTTTTGGGGTATGTGTAATCTTGTTTTATGCAACAAATTTCTTCTCTGATATTAATTGCTTCTATTTCTTTATTTAGTGTATGCTTGGAGTATGACTGATTCAGTTGGTTTAGTGATGTCTCTAAACACTTGATGCATTATGCTGATTCTGCTATTCGTCACCTGTTGGTGGTATTCCATGAAATGTTGGCAACCTGTTGTTTTCTCAGGATGGTAGCATCTTAAAACTTTCTACCTATCTATCATCAAGAAGGATCTGCCTGATACTTGCGTGACCTGCTACAAATAAACTGACATTGGAAGTTCATGGTTGCTGGCTCTTAGTTTACTGCAAAGGAGATCTAGTAATAAGGTCATCGGTTAGGACACTGTAAAAAAAAGAGAGAAAGAGTGAGGAAAAAGAAAAAAGAAAAGAAAAAACCTTGATTTTTTTTCTGTGTCTTCCTTATACAATTGTTATCTGTCTCACATTTTTAGATAGACAGACTATATAGAGAGAACAATGATCACTTTATCATCATTGTAATATTTTACATCATGCCACAGCCCAAGTATTTACTTTTACATTCTTGTGATCTTTTTCACATTCAGTAGCCATACTTTCTGTAAAACTTTCTCTGGTGATGAAGTAGCATTTATGTGTCTGTGTATTGTATGAGTATCCATGTGTGTGGCAGAATGAAGATACAGTATATCAGAATCTGAATCACTATTAAGAGTATTTAGAAGGCTTCAACCAAAATTGAGGATTATCTTCTTAAGGATTACTATATGACATCAATGTGTCATATCCTGACTGCAGAATAAACTAAGTGTAACATATATCAATGTCACTTTTTATTTTATTGAAAATAGATCTTTTTTCATACAATATATTCTGATTATGTTTTCCCCTCCCCCAACTCCTCTCAGATCCTCCCCATCCCCTTTCCCACACAAATGCACACCTTTTCTCTCTCCCATTAGAAAAACATTTTCTAAAACAAAGAATAATAAAATACAAACAAACAAACTGGAATAGGACACAATAAACAAGCGAGCAAAAAAAGAGAGCCAAAGGAAAAAAGCACAAGCAATTTATATAGAGGTAGAGACACACATGTTCTCACACACAGAAATCCCATAAAAACACAAAATCAGAAACTAGAATATACATGAAAAAGACTTATAAGATAAGAAAGAATGAAAGGAAGGAAGGGAGAGGTGAAGGGAGGAAGGGATGGAAAGAGAGAAAGAAAAAGAAAGAAAGAGAGAGGGAGAGGGAGAGGGAGGGAGGGAGGGAGGAAGGAAGGAAGGAAGGAAGGAAGGAAGGAAGGAAGGAAGGAAGGAAGGAAGGAAGGAAGGAAAGAAAGAGAACCTACAAAACTGACAGAAGTCTGTTTTGTGATGACCATGTACTTCTGGGCAAGAGGCTTGCCCTTAAGAGTGGTTTGTACACCAATGAGAGTCTGTTAAAAATACTAATTTTCCTTTGTGAATGGTTATCAAGGTGGAGATAACTTTTAGGGTAGGGATGGTGGCTATCAGCTCTAGAAGCCCATCTGGCTTAGGTCCACGTAGGCCCCGTGCATGCTGCCCCAGTCTCCGTGAGTTCACATGTGCGTTGGTCCCACTGTGTTTAAAGGGTCTTGTTTCCTTGGTGTCCTCCATTCCAATCTTTTCTGCTTCCTCTTCTGCAGGGTTCCCTGAGCCACGACAGCAGGGATTTGATAGAGAAAACACATAGACTCACAACTAAATAATGAACAAAAATATTATTTATTCTTGAAAAGCTTTTGAGAATATCATTTTCATGATTATCAAAACCCTAAAGCATTAGATAACAAAATTTAGGGCCCAATGAGAGGAAAATGTAGTTTTATAATACTAAATTTGTATCAACTTTGATGCAAATTAACTCTGTAAATGAAACTTAAGCTCATGGACATGACACAGTTGAACATATTAATTATATATCTATTAGTGATATGAAACATACTTTCTACATGTAATATCCTATTCAGTCTATTCTACTAAAATAAGAGGGGAATAACATTGACCAAAATTTACTTCAGGTAGATATTTATATTCCAAAAGATTTAGCTTCTTAATTAGATCCACTCTGGGAAAAATGGTTAAAATAAAATCTTAGACTTAAAAGTGACAGAACCATTTCAAAAAACAAACATAATTACACCAATAAGAGCCAAAATACATTTTCTATGTTCTATCAGGAAATTTCCTCTGGTCAATACCCAGCTGAAAGAAACCTGATACCTGGTTTCATCTCCTATATATAAAGAACTAAGAAGTAATCACCCCCGACTTTACATCAAGCAAAAGCTAGAAGAGAGTGAAATGCAATGACCTCTTGGGCTTATTAGAGAGCTGAACGAAGCTGCCATTCTGAGTTCTGGACAGATAGGAATACTGCAGAGTCACAGAAGTCAGGGAGCCATATACTAATAAAAACACCTCTGATATAACTTTGATGAATTGCTGGTGTATGAAAGTAGACCAACATCCAAATAAAATATAGTCATTTTCTTGCATGAACTCACACATTTTTGTGGGTTTCACTTCCTGGAAACACATCAGATTCTCACAGTAAAGAAGCTATAAACATCCACCATGGCTCTGACAGAAGAAGCGCAAGCATTATTGAAAATGCCAGAACCTTTTACATAACAAGGTCTGCTTTCTAGAAGAAGTATATTAGTGACCCTTATTTCAGCAGGAGAAATGCCTTTGTTATCCACATCAGCCTCTTTTAACAATCATAAGGGAAGGGATAAAAAGACACAGACAAGTGAGATGAGAGTTTCTAAGAAAGATATTATTACTATGTAGTCACATAGTGAGGAGGGGACAAAAATGAAGAAAGCTATTGTACTATGTAACTTCTTATGAAGATTACATCCAGGGAAAATAGGCTCATTAAAAGACTAAAATTTCACCATAAGATTAAGGACAGATCTTCCAGTTCTTGATACTACCACTTCATGGGTCTAGCATGTTACTTGCAGATTATAAATGAATGAGGTTGTACTGGTTTGATTGAGAATGGCCTTCATAGGCTCATAGATTTGAATGCTTGGTTACCAGGGTTACCAGAGAATAGCACCATTTGAAAGGATTAGGGGGTGTGGCCTTGTCAGAGGAAGCCTGTCACTGGGGATAGGCTTGAGGTTTTAAAAGCTCATACCAAGGCCAGATTCTCCTGGCCAGTGGATCAGGATGTAGCTTTCTGCTACTTCTTTGGCACCATTTCTGCCTGCCTGCCTCCATGCTTCTTGCCATGATGGTAGACATTATTCCAGAGCAGCAGTTCTCAACTTGTGGGTCAAGACCTTTTGAGGGTCACATATCAGATATCCTCCATATCAGATGTTTACGATTCATAATAGTAGCAAAATTACAGTTATAAAGTAGCAACAAAATAACTTTATGGTGGGGCTCACCACAACATAAAGAACTGTAATAAGGGGCTGTAGCATTAGGAAGGTTCTAGAGCTTAGTGATCTAGGGGCAAGTAAGAAAGGAAAAACAAATCTCAGCTATGACTGATGCTATGTTCTAATGAGAACAGTGAATGGTTAAAAAAAAAGGACATAGGCAAAGAAATTTCCTTTAGAAAAAGAAGTATTGAGAATAAAGTGGAAATGGTTATCTCATTACAATTGGAAAACAGGTGAAGGGGTAGTGAAATGGCCAGAGTCATTTTTTTCTAGACATACACAATTCAGCAGAGACTTCCACGACATTGCTGTCTTGGTTCGTTAATTTTCTGTTTCCATGCACAAACACTATGAACTAGGTAAATTATAAAAGAACATGCAATTTAGGGCTCACTATTCCTGAGAGTGAGATCACGACCATCATGGTGGGAAGTGCAGCAGCATCCAGGAAGCCTTGGCATTAGAAAAGGAACTGAGAACTTAACATCTGATCCTCAAGCATGAGGCAGAGAGAGCTAACGGGAAATCGTATAAAAATTTTAAAACCTCCAACCCTACCACCAGTGACATATCTCCTCTAACAAGGTCACACTTCCTAATTTTTTTCCAAACAGTTCCACCAACTGAGAAGAAAATATTTAAATATATGAGCCAATGAGGGTCATTCTAATTCAAACCATAACATTGCATTCCTTGGACCGCCAAATACTTGTAACCATATTATAATGCAAAATGTAGTTGTATAAATTCAAGAGTCCCCATAGTCTTTCAATCGTAACACAGTTCAGAAGTCCAAAGCCTATTCTGAGACTCAAACAATCTCTTAACTGTACTCCCTGCATAGTGTCACAGAACAAACATTATCATCCCCAAAGAGAGGAAAGGAGGTATAATGAGAAAATACTAAGACTGAAACCCAGCAAGACAAACTCCAATCCTGTAACTACATGTCTGATGTCAAAGGGCTTAAACAGACCCTTCCAGCCTTGCTTTAACTGCAACACACTTCTCTCTCTTGCGCTGGTTCTCCGCCCTCCCTCCTCCCCATTTGCAGCTCTCCCTAGCAGGTATCCCGTTGCTCTGGCATTTTCAACATTTTAGTCTCCAACATAATCCAGGCTTCATCTTCACAGCATACAATGGCCTCTCTGGGCCTATATTCAGGGACTCCTCTGCCCCATAGCTGGCCTCAATGGCTTTCCTTAACCTTGGAGGAAGATTCCACAACTCCTTACTCCTCTATCCTTCTTGACTCTAAAGCGAAAACTATGTGACAGGTGTTACCAAGGTCTGCAGCCTGCTTGAGTGGAGCCTGGCCCCTCCTTGAATTACATTTGCATAAATTTCCTTTGTAACTGGATTTAGGTAGAGGAAATCCCAAAGGATTTTTCCTTTCACAAATTTCAGGTTTAGCTGGGTAGGCTCTTGCCCTGAGGGGGCCACTCCCTTTATTCCATTTCAATTCTGGCCTTCCTTTTTTTCCTTTCCAGCCTAAGCTTTGGCTCTACCATTAAATTTCTTGGTGCTTTTTTCTCCCAAATTGTACATTTTGCATTTGATTTTGCCAAGGTTGCTCCTCGTTTTCATTATAGGTCTGCATATAAGTGATCAGTAATAACCACAGGGCAGAGTCAATACTGGGCTGCCTTGAAATCTCCTTTCCCAATAAAATTAGTCCAAACCTTGTAGTGGGTAGCTACTTCCAGCTTTGATCTGGAAGTTCCAACCCCCATTGAGGCTTCGGTAACCGTCATGCCTACAAGGTGGGCTGAGAGAGGACCCTGAAGACCCAAGATCCGGATGTGCGGGCTCTCTTGGTTCCTGGACCCTGGACACTGGAGGTAGACTGAGCAGAGTTCTCCAGAGAACACCGCTGGACTGCGGTACACCTTTCCCAGACCTTGTTACCTATCCCTTTACTTGTAAGTTACCCCACAAAATAAACCTCCCTTTTTACTACGTGGAGTTGCCTTAATAATTTCACCAATAAAACCTCCTCAATTTAGGCTCAGGCATGCTCTTAGGACAAGGACAAACACCAGCCACATTCTTTGCCAAATTAGCACAAGAATTATCTCTGACCCATTTGCTAACATTATTCCCCTCTGTAACCTTGAAATGGACATTGATCTCAGCACTACTATACTCGAAGCTCCTAATAGGATGGTCCATTAATCCCCATTTATAGCTTTGAACCACTTTCCCAATCCAAAGTCCCAAAGTCCACATTTCTCCAAGTAGTATGGTCATCTGTAATAGCAGTACTCCACTCCTTATACCAATTTCTGTCTTATTTACTTTTCTATTGTAGTGACAAAACACTATGACAAGGACAACACTTAAAAGAAATCATTTAATTTGGTGTTTTTGGTCCCAGAGTTTAGTCCATGGCTATCCTGGTGGGGAGCATGCCAGCAAGCAGGTAGCCATGATGATGGAACAGGAGCTGCAAGCTTACATCTGATGGACAAGCAAGAGGCCAAAAGAGAGATCAATAACTGGTAATGCTGTAAGATTTTGCAACCACCAAGGCCAATCCAAGTGACTTACCTCCTCCAAGAAGGCTAAACTGCCTAATCCTTCCCAAAGAGTTCCAACAAGTGGTGACCAAGCATTCAAATATATGAGTTTATTGGGGACATTCTCATTCAAACCATTGCAAGTGTCAACACTATAGGTCTACTACTAGCCGTGACACTGGATCTTTTCAGTCTGATGTAGTAGTGGTGATGATAGTGATAGTTGTGGTGGTGGTGGTATGTATGTGTGTGTGTGTGTGTGTGTGTGTGTGTGTGTGTGTGTGTGTTTGTATGTGTGTGTGTGTGTGTGTGTTTGTATGTGTGTGTGTGTGTGTGTGTGTTTGTATGTGTGTGTGTGTTTGTGTGTGTGTGTGTGTGTTTGTATGTGTGTGTGTGTGTGTGTGTGTATGTATGTGTGTGTTTGTATGTGTGTGTGTGTGTGTGTGTGTGTGTGTGTGTGTGTGTGTGTGTGCGTGTGTGTGTGTGTGTGTGTGTGTGTGTGTGTTATTGGGCTTAAACCCAGAACCTCATACATACAACTCTCTCACTGCAATCCATCACTGTCCTTTAAACTTATTATACTGAGACTAGATCTCATTATGTTATACAGATCTAAATTATGTTTTACTAGATCTCATTAGGTTATACTTCTTGAGCTCATTCTGTGGCCTAGGTGAGTCCTGAACTTCCTCCCTCAGCCTCCATACTAGCTGAGATTTTTGACTTATACCACTTGACTTGACTATTCCACACCTTTAAATGATAATTCTTAATATATTTGTGTTTTTCTCTTAGATTGTACTCACCTTAAGCCTTACACACCTCAAGTACTACCTTTAAAGTATGATGTCAGATTTAAATTGCAGTTCTGTACATATCCTTCATCTTTGTTTTCTTTGTACTCAGAATTGACATATTATGTTCAAACCAATGTCTCCATTCAATTAGTTTTCTAGTCATATTCCCATTTCAGGTAAGTAAAGTTTGTCTTCAATTTATTATTCTCTCATCTTGTCCTTTACTGATCATGTACCACTATTTGTACTCCTTATCAACATATATTTTCCCATAGTGACCTAAGTGATAATCCTCACTTAGAAGATATTAGAAGTATCCTATGTAAAAGAAACAGAATTTTTGTCATTCTTATATTTTTTGTTCCTTAACAAGAAAATTCCTAATTTGAAACTTGTCAAAGGTACACATTACTAATCATGATAGACCACACCTTTTTTGTGAGCTTTCATATAGCACACAGAGGTCTTTATCACTCATAAATGCATTAGATACTTTTGTCTTATTTTACATGCACTTTGAGATTAAAAACATAAAAAAATTCTATGTTTTCATAGAACTCATTGAATTAAACTGAAAAGGGTTATCAAATTATTTAAGTTGAAATAATTCAGCTATAACATACCTCAAAGAGAGTAATGAATCACAGTGTATTCACATGGCATATCTGATAGGTTATTATGTAAGATCTAGATCTAAATAAAACATGTATATTTGGACTCAAGGTAGCCATTACTTGTCTTGTACTTATTGTATATTCTCAAAAGGAGAGATGATTAATTTCATATTCTAAACATTTCTAACATGAAATTTGACCAACAGATAGGAAAAGTATTCTTTTTTGTTTGTTTGTTTTCAAAATGACCATCTGTACCTATTAGAAATTTCACATCTAATCTCATTAGATGCAGGTGGCAAGAATAATTAACCCAGCTCATTACATAATAGACCTAATAAGACAGTGGGCATGATGAATATGGGTTGTGAAACATATTTCAAACAATTTGGCATGAAATAGATTATTTTACTTTCTAAAACAGTTTAATTTCTATGCTTCCGTTCTCTATACTTTTCCCATTTGTCCTACATTTCTAGATAGCTAATGGCATATCCTAGCATATACAAGCATGTGACTACCAGTATAGAAAATTTACATTGGCTGTATTTCAATACTAATTTGAAAAATAAAATTTCCAGGATGGATCCTTTCATTGCTCACTAGCCATTATTTTTATACTTCTGTGTCATACTCATTCATTACTTTTCATCATTGATTTCTGGATGGAGGTCCCACTTCAACAAGCAGTTACCTATCTTCATCTTACTCTCTTTCTCAATTCTGTTCAGTATACTTTATTTCATTTACTTCAGACACTTTGAGCTAACACAAAAAATCACACTGAATCTTCCATCTCACTATTCTAGCATCTGAGTTATTAGTTATCTACCAAAATTTTGAGTGCCCCATGCTTGTTTCCTATACAATCTGTCTTTAATGTCTGTTTCTACTGAGCTTGATGGATAATTCCAGGCAAATTGATTAAGTACAATTTGCATACTAATAGTCTCTTCATTGTGATGTCCAATACTGACTAGCCCACTGGACCTAGTTGAAGACTATTTGAAAAACTCATAAGGTTATGAATGGAAATCTCAAAGTAAATATATCTAAAACAGAAACTACTTTTCAAATTCCTCTATCTTAGTAAATAACCCATCATCAAACCGCTTGCTCCCAAAATGTAGTAGTAGCAATTTTCTTTACATATATCTCATATAAGCCTCATGTTCTATTTGTCATCAAGTCCTATTTGTTTTTATTTTAATTGTGTCCAACTAGTGTTTTGCTTGCTATCCTTTACTTTCCACTTGAGATCTACTAATAGCTATCTGTCTCTAGGATGAGTTGGATAGCCTCTAACTCCACAGCCATAGCAATCTTAGATAGCCTCTAACTCAACAACTTTTACACTCTTAGAAAATGTGAATCACAGAGCTAAAGAGATGATTCAACAGTAAACAGCATGTACTGCTCATGCAGAGGAGCTGAGCTCGGGTCCCCATATCCAAGGCAGGTAACTCACAATCATGAGTAACTTCAGCATTAAGTACCTACACACATATGCACATACTCACATGTAGACACACAAGTGTGTATCTACACCACCACTATTGGAATAAATAACTACAAGACCCGAAGAATCATTTGTAAAACTTGATAGAAATTGGGTTTACTCTTTTATTTCTATGCCTCAAAACATTTCCTTCAAATAAGATATTTCTCCAAAAGTACTATCTCTATAATAGCTTTTGGGAATAATTGAGGATAAAAGAGAAGTACATAGAATCAAAATGCTGTACGAAACCAGTAATATGTAGAAATACTCACTTAATCCCTTCCACAAATAGAAATTGCAAAAGGTTTCAGTTTGGGATTATAAACTAAAATTAAAAGTAAAAAAATTATTTTATATATCAAAAACAAATACTTTACTTGGGTTTCTGAAATATATAATTTTGTATTAAAATAGGTGTCTTAATATCTATGGAACTTACATATTGCATTATCTAAATTTATAACTACACAATCACACAAACCCTATAAATAATTTATAAATTATCTTAAGAAGATGGAAAACTTCCATTTATATTAAACATAGGAAAATGGTTTCTCACTTATTTTTATAGCAGTAGAAGATTACCTTAATTTTATATCTTTGCAATTACCAGTGATACAGCCATTTCAGTTAAGTTTAATCATATACCCAAATTTACATTTTGATCATTTTTCATTGGACTTTAATTTGTAGATGATATTACATAACCCTATAGTTTCACAAACTAATTGGTCTCATTCAGACTTTCTCAAACAGCATTGAGATAATTTTTCTTAAATAAAGATGTGGATTTAACACAACATTTTTAATCTTGACTTTTATCACAGAGTTTCTTCACAATACGTAACAGACATTATCTAAGACATACATAATTTTCCTCATATTTTCTGCCTCAATCCACTGTGAGGTGAACTGGTAGTATTTTATGACTGAAGTGTACAACAGCAAAGCATATCCTTTTTCAAAGAAAGAAGTGAGAGACACAACTCGCTATCCCCACTGTTAGATATCCTGTTTAGCAAGTTTCCTGTACTGTGTTTCTTGCTGCCTGATTCTTGGGATTTCTCTTTTCCCTTCCATCTGAAAAAGAACTCACATCCCCCCAAGTGCCTAATCTCACAATAAGTTTTGTAGAGTAATCAAACACTAGGGAGCTTTTTTGAAAATCTTACAGTAAAATCCAAAAGGTGTCATATCTAAAATATGATTATTTTTGCTGATTGCCTAAAGATCACAGAGTAAAATTCAAATTTAGAATGAGTAAGAAAATGAATGACAGACACAAAGAATTTTTTTCCCTTAATTATACTGTCTGGCTTGATCAACTAGGGATAATATGAGGTCTGCATAATAAAATTCTAAGTTTCAAAGTTCAATTTTTTAACTCATGCAGAAACAGTTTTGGAAGGCATAAAAAAGACATAAAACGAAAACCAAAGAATTTAATCAAAATTAAAATAGCTGCATAAATGAAATTCATTGCATGCTAGTTTCTATGTCAGGCATCATTTTAGTGGAGCATATGTTATTATCTCATTCAGAATATGTCAACAGTGTTGTCATTCACGAAGTGGTTATAAGAAATAAATGAGATAAATAAATACTATTCTGTTTGTGCCAGCTGTATCTCAGAACAAAAGAACATTAAATTCAAAACAGATTTGAATACCATCATGGTAAAGTGCAAGGGAAAATAAAGACATCAGTAATTTACAAGTTTTATATTATATAAGGAATGGTTGAAGATTTAGGAATCATAGAACACAGTGTTTGTGAAGGTCTATGTGCAAACATAAACCTGATCTTTTAAAAGTTCATAATGTAAAATTATTCATAAAATAGAAAGCATTGCTTTTTAAAAAATGCTAGTTGCTAAATGGAAGGATGAACCAAGTGAAACAATAGCAAGCAAACCAGCTAACAATAAACAACTTGGAGGAGCAAATCCAAGTTGGACCACTCCATCCATGCTGCACAATGAGACGCCCTTCTATTAGCTTCTGTAGATTGTCTCATCTGAGACAATTAGAGCTAGTTGCACAAAAATTGTCTCATTCAAAACATGTTTTGAGAGGGTTTACAAGATCCCAGTGGAGCTACCAAACTTCCTTTGTTTTCCTAATTGAAAACTTAGAAGGTAATAACCTCCTCTCAATCCATAGAAAGCCGGAAACCCTAGGATACAAAGCAGTTTCCAAAGAAATTTAAAATAAAATCATGTATCATTAAAAATTGAACAAAACAAACCAAGCATGTCTCCCAAACAAAGTGAAAACATTCCTTTGAAACAAACAGTAAGTCACCACTGTTCATTGCAGAGTGGCATGTCAGTTACAGAGTGGCAGAATGAATGTGCCAGTTGCCAAATTGAACTAATTCATGTTCTGAATTAAAATAAAACACCCTCAATGCTGTGGGCCACTTCAGTTCAGCACTGTTCCTAAGGTTTGCTGTGATCTGTCTTGGGAGAAATATAGGCACTGAGCAGCTGCTTTGGCTCATGCTGCTCTCCTCCCAGGCACCATTCCACTCAGGATTCCTTTATTGAATCTAGGGTTCCATCGCAAAGGGACCTACACGGTCACACATGTGCTGAAACCTCCAAAGGGTAAGGAGGAAAACTCTGCAAAATTCCTATAAATAATGAAATGTGTTGACTACTAAAGTACCCTTTAGATGAACAGAGGAAATTTCATCTCAAGATCCATTTGCCAGTCTTTAGCTATTATAATCCCAGCAGGAGATTAGATTCAATAATCAGGAGTGGTCATATCATTCCAACAACTAAAGATAAAAATTTACTTCCCCCTTTCCAGAGAAATACAAACTCTTATAAAACTGTTTATTGCTTGTGGAACAATTGATCTTGCAATGCTCTGTGTAAGACACTGGGTGAGTGAGAGCTTGTAAGTGGGAATGAAGTTGAAGTATACAGAGTTCATTCCTCAAGGAACTCCTTGTATTTGAGAAGAGTTATGGCAAGCACATAAATAACCACAGGAAAATTCAGAGTGCTGTGATGATATTTTTAAATTCAACAGCCAAATAAAATATGTATAATGCATTAATTATGCAATAACTTCTTTAAGTGCAGTGATTCTGAGATGCATCCATAAACTTGTATATTTTACACTCAATGAGCTGAGACTATTTAGTAACATAATAAAAAAAATTAAAAACACAGCACTCACATATTCTGTCTTTAAAGTTTTATACCTGGCATAGAGCAGCCCATTGATAAAAGTGTGTTTTATGAATGTATAATTAACTTGTTTATATTTTATATACCTACGTGCATAAGTGTACATACAGATATGTGCCTATCATACTTAGTGGTATAATTTAAATGAAGCCTGGAGCCTTGACGAAAGTCTTTCCCTGTGTTAGCTTGAAATATTTCACATAAATTTCCAGGAGAAGATTCATTGATACAATCCTACACTCTAACTACAAAGCCAAAATATATTTGAAAGATCTCTGAGCAGAAATTGACCTTAGGGATGTGCTCTGTTGAAGATATCAGCTACAAGTGAAGGATTTGGATCTAAAGCTGTCTGTTTTATTCAGTCTGAATGTAAAATAAAAAAAGATACATTATTTTGAAAACCTACATATGTATTTGATAAGAAAGAATACAGATTAGAAATGCTACCTGTTAATGCTTAACAGATTTTTTTAATTCAGTAAGAACAGATAAAGTTAACCTCACTTTGCTTTTTCAACTGTACAATCACTAACTTTAATTGATTCCAGTTATTACTAGCAATCAATGTCCTTTTCTGTCCTTTTCTATTCTTAATACCATTATCCAAATTCAAGACTTTCTTGCCTGGACTACTCGAGTCCTTTCCACTGTGTCTGGTCAGGATACTCCTGTTAAGTGTTTACTTGAATTTCTTCAGTGCTTCCCAGTTCCTTGTTAACATTGCTTATCATGCCATACAAAGCCCTTAATTGTCTGACTCAGATCTACCTTTACCATGCTTTCTTCTGGGATTCTCACTCCTTCCTTCACCCCTGCTTTATTCAAATATCTCTGTACTTAAGCATTATTAAACTCTTAGAGGTAAAACATAAAACTCTTATAGCCAGAGAGAATAATGATAGACATAGTAATGACCATGACATATGCCAGTGATGTGATTCCTATTTCCCGTGAATATAATTGAATGCATTGAAAAGGTGGTGCCTAATATATGATTAGGGGTCTGGAGACATGGCTCAGTGGTTAAGTGTATGTACTGCTCTAGCAGATGACCCAAGATCAGTTTCATGTACTCATGTCAGGTAGCCTACAAACACCTGCAATTTTATTCCCTGAAGGATGAGATGCTTCTGGGCTCTGTACTCACATGCACATATCGATACACAAAACACAAACATCCACATAATTAAATATAAAAAATTTAAAGATATGATGAAATTACAGTTTTTGGATGAGAGTAGTCTTTATTAACTTGGTGGGTCCATTATACTCACAGGAGGGCAAGAGTCAGAGAAGACTGGGATAGTCGAAGCAGTCAGAGAGAAGACAAAGACTGGATTTCATAAAGCATGTCATGGAACTGGTTCTCAGTAGCTGGAAATGATTGAGAAATAGATACTCTTTCCAGGTCATCCTGAAGGACTATGACCATGCTGTCACTTGAATTTTAAGAATTTTGACCTCCATAAGTGGAAAACAGTAATTGTGTGTTGTTGAAGCCACTAAATTTGTGATAATTTGCACAGCAATAGAAAATTACATCTGTGACTCCAGTATCACTTATTCTTTGTAAGATCTTTGATAGCAGAGATTATGTATGTTCATAGTTCTAATCCTTGGAGAATTTAGTACAGTTGCTTATTTACATTTGTTTTGTACAAAGAATTTGCTGAACATAAAAAGAGACCAGAACTGACTCATGAATAGGAAACAATAATGTCTGTAGCATCACTGGTTCCAAAGTCATGATAGGAAGAAAAGGTTTTTTTTTTAATGTGAAAAGTGTGTTGTTACAAAAATAAGTTTTCCATATGCTTCAAATCAAAACAATCACTACAGTTATGGGAAAATTATATCAATAACTTTTATAATATGACTCATGAGTAGGGTAGAGTAAGAATGAAGTGATTAAACAAAAGAGTGAGTGAAGAAGGAGAAAGCAAAGGAGAAGGACAAGAAGAGGAAGAGGAAGAAAAAGGAGAAGAAGAAAATGAAACCCTAATCTTATAGTATATCCAGGGATAGTTGATGTCAGTCAATGTTATCAAGCACTTAATACATTGTCTTCAACAAAACTCATGCTTGTGTACAAAATCAAGTGGGTTGTTTTCATTTGAAACTTCCCTCAACACATGAAACCTTAAATGGTTTAAAAACAAACATATTCCTACTCACTATATATGTGTTCAATATTTGGAAACAGATACCTTTTAAGTTTAGAAATTTTGTTATTCTGTTTGTTTATAGATCTGTATGTGCATATATTTGTTTGTGTACATTATGTGCCATTTAACTAAAAGAATATTTACAACTACTTCCTCCCCTGCCCACCTCTGACAAGGTAGTCCAGGCTAGACTCAAAAATCACAATGTAGGCAACAGTGGCCTCCACCTTGAAGCAGTCCTCTGGACTTAGCCTGTGGTGTGTTGACATTAAAAGTGTCTTCCACTACACCTGATTAGAAGTTTTTATTTAAAATATCTCTATCCAAGAATTTCTCTTTAGTATTCCTTTATGAGTTTATGAAGATAACAATATTCAACAAGGTAATTTGGCCTAATGAATGGATCTTTGCATTTGGCTTTACTGTTCTCAGATGGTCTCATGTCTTATTGCAAACACAGTCAGGAAATGCAGAATTATCCAGAAAAATTTTTCATTTTTATAAATCTACCAATATTTCTTAGTTATATTATCAATAAAAAATTACTTAATGTTCATCTAATTGTCATACTTGAACTATTGCTATTAAAGTCACAATTTGTGCATTTTACAAGCCTGTAATTCTAGCTCAGAAGCAAGAGGAATAGCAACTTTCAAGGCAGTTTAGGCTACATAGGTAGGAAACTTTTTGTTTTAAAAAAAAATTATAAAATAAAAATACGAAATGGCAAGCTTTAAATAGAAGAGACACTTTATACTCTATAACACAAATGTACTTGACCATAATTTTACATCTGATGGTAGAGGGCTACAAATTAGTGTACCTTAAGATGTAATTATATCTTCATTTCACAAAAAAAAACAACAAACAATGACATGAAAATAATGTTATGGAACTGTAGAACTTTAATGTCTCCTTAAAAACTCTTAGTAAAGTTTTAATAAACTACAACGTGAAACATGTAAAAAAAACTAAAGAAATTGGAGAAAATGAATGTTTGTAAGATATTACCATCAAATCAATTTCTGAGCAATAATTTGTTGAAAAAGTGCTCCCACATTTATTTGCGTTTTGTATTTTTATGTTTATTGCTGCATCTTTATCAGTGTCAAAGAGCCACAAGATGGCATTGGAGAGTCCAATTATTTTACAGCATACACTTAGGAGAAAAACTGGAATATTCTTAGCAGACTTTCTTTCTAATATGTAATACATTCCAAGGAAAAAATAAGGAGTTCATTACTATAGGGAAAAATTTTCTTGGCATATATAATCTAATTTCCCATTACCATCCACACACATAATATTTACATTATACATGGAGCATGAAGGAACTGGAATGTGCATTTGACATCAAAGTAAATCAATGTAACAAACCTAAATAGAAAATATTGTAATGTGATTACTAAAACACAGATAACAACGAATGTGAAGAATGCTTAGAGAAGAAACTCAGTGATGGCCTTTTTAAAAAAATCCATATATATCCCCCAGAGATGTTAAAGCTTGGAAATGTTAACTATTATCTTTATCTTTAGCAATGCTTCCAATGCACAGGTATCATAAAACATCATAAATCTACTGAAGAAAATTTCTCTTAAATAAGTTTTTTTAAAAGAATTAAAACACAGTTTATTATTGTGAAATGTCAAAGTTACTTTTACCAAGATACATTACAACCTGCAAGGAAATTTTTTGACACAGGGTCTCACTGGCCTGAAACTCACTATTTATACAAGTTTGTCCTTGAACCTACAGGGATCCACTTGCCTCTGCTTCCCCAGTGCTGAGATTAAAGGCCTGCACCAACAGCATGCTTATCAAGCCTGGACTACCAAGTGAGTCCCAGGAAAGGTGCAAAGCTACACAGAGAAACCCTGTCTCGAAAAACCAAAAAAAAAAAAAAAAAAAGAAAAATTAATTTAGTGTTGCAACAGGTGTTTTTAAACACTAACCAACGTAGATGCCCTTCAGCTGAAAAATGGATAAATAAAATGTGGTACATATACACAATGGAGTACTACTCAGCAGAGAAAAACAATGATATCATGAGGTTTGTGGGCAAATGGATGGAACTAGAAAAAATCATCCTGAGTGAGGTAACCCAGACTCAGAAAGACAAACATGGTCTGTACTCACTCATAAGTGGATACTAGATGTAAAACAAAGGATAACCAGACTGCAACTCACAACTCCAGGGAGGCTACCTAGTAAAGAAGACCGTAAGAAAGACACAGGGATCGCCCAACGACAGAGAAATAGATGATGAGATCTATATAAGCAAACTAGGGGTGGGGGTGGGGGTTAAGGAGGGCAAAGGTCAGGGGAAAGAGAGCTTAGGGGAGCGGGAGGTCCCATCTGGATCAGGAACAGTGTGGAAGAACAAGGAATGAGAGACCATGATAAATGAAGACCCCATGGGAATAGGAAGAAGCAGAGTGCTAGAGAGGTCCCCAGAAATCCACAAAGATACCTCTACTATAGACTACTGGAAATGGTCGAGAGAGTGCCTGAGCTGACCTGCTCTGGTGATCAGATGGAGGAACACCCTGGCTGTCATGATAGAACTCTTATCCAGTGACTAATGGAAGCAGATGCAGAGATCCAAGGCCGAGCTCCAGGTGGAGCTCCAGGAGTCCAATTGTCGAGAGAGAGGAGGGATTGTTTGAGTGAGAGATATCGAGACCATGATTGAAGGAAGCACAGGGACAAATAGCCAAACTAGTGGAAACACATGAACTGTGAACCAATAGCTGAGGAGCCCCCATGGAACTGGATCAGGCCCTCTGGATAAGTGAGACAGTTGATTACCTTGAACTGTTTGGGAGGCCCCCAGGCAGTGGGACCAGGACCTGTCCTTAGTGCATGAGCTGGCTTTTTGGAACCTAGGGCTGGCTTTTTGGAGCCTGGGGCCTATGGTGAGACACTTTGCTCAGCCTTGGTGTAGGGAGGAGTGGACTGGACCTGCCTTGGCTGAGTCTGCCAGGCTGGGTTGACTCCCCAGGGAAGACCTTGCCTTGGAGGAGGTGGGAGTAGGGGGTGGATTGGGGGGGAGGGCTAGGGGGGTAGGAGGAGGGAGGACGGGGGAATCCGTGGCTGATATGTGAAATTAAGTTAATTATAAAATAAAAATACAATATTAAAAAAAAACACTAACCAACATTCATGTTTTTCCTTAACTGAACCTTTGTTTGACACTAATACTTTCTGGTTCATGGTGGTAACACAAACTGGAAAGGAGAAAGTTAAAAGTAATCAGAAATGAATTCAAGTTATTGGTGTTTGTCCTAAACCCTGTCTATGTCAGTACTCTTGATCAGTTTGCAAATCCATAAAATAGGTTGCAGAACGAAAAGGTCATTTGTATATCATTGAGTCTGTAAAGAAAATGTTTATTGGTACTGTTAAATTAACAAAATAATAAACCATCATTTGTTCTGATAGTGTTATGACTTAAAATTGCTCCTTTATGAATGAGAAACAAAGGATTTGAAAGATTCATGGATTTGTTCTAGTAAACAAGGCTTAATAGCATCTGGGTTGAAATCCCAGTACCTTTGTTTCTGATGCTGTAAATTTCATGATATTCACAGTTCAATGGAAACCATTTCTGGAAAAATAAGTGAACACAGGTGTTTTTGGTGATCATTGTAGACAAATACTGGAATGCCAATATCAGTTTTCTGTACAAATAAACTGTCAACAGGTTATAGCCAACATGAGGATTAACTATACACGTTTCTAATATGCTTCTCTTTGTATGAACTAAAGGGATTTCAAGCATGATAGAATTACCCTATTTAGGGTTTATTGTATGTCACTCATACTTAAGTCTGGGTAAAAGACATTTTGACTGGAAAGAACATATTTTTCAGAAGCATGGTTTTCATCAATATCAATCAAGAGTTTCATCATCACAATCAAGAGTTCTACATTTTCGGCTCCGGACTTCCCTTTTGGAGCACAGGTGAGTGGTGCCATCTAGCTTGCCCTGGACCCCATCCCTGGGCACCAGCCACTCTGGGGAAGACCTGCCCAACTTGGCCCCAAGTTCTGGCCACCGGGCAGGTTCCCGTCTAGCCCCACCGGGAAGGATCCCCTTCTCCAAGACCCCTGGCAGACCCTGCAGTCTCCACGTCCTGCCCACACGCCCATCCGCCTGAGCCCCAAGCCTCTTCCTGAGACTTAGAGGCCAGCCCCCCAGCTCCCATCCTGCCCCGGACTTCCCTTCTGGAGCAGGAGAGAGACAGAGAGAGAGAGAGAGAGAGAGAGAGAGAGGAGAGAGAGAGAGAGAGAGAGAGAGGAGAGGAGAGAGAGAGAGAGAGAGAGAGAGAGAGAGAGAGAGAGAGAGGAGAGAGAGAGAGAGGATAGAGAGACGAGAGAGAGAGAGAGAGAAGAGAGAGAAAAGAGAGAGAGAGAGAGAGAGAGAGGAGAGAGAGAGAAAAGAAAGAGAGAGAGAGAGAGAGAGAGAGAGAGAGAGAGAGCGCTCCCATCCTGCTCCGGACTTCCAATTTGGACAAGAGAGCTCCCATTTGGACAAGAGAGAGAGACTTCCTGAATCTGTCAGCTCTGTCTCAACCAAGTGTGCAGATAAGGCCAAGAACGAACCACAAGGAGATGGGCAGACATCAAGGCAGAAACATATACAGCAAAATGAATAGCAATACAGCATCAGCAGGACCTAGCCCTCCTCCAACACCTAGACCTGAACATCAGAAATTGGAAGAAGCAGAAGAAAACAGCCTTATGAATGACATCATGAAGAAGCTAGAGGCTTGTGTAGAGGAAAAGACAAAAAAAGTGAAGAATGCTGTAAACAACTAGAGGAAAGGGCAAACAAATTAGAAGAAATCAGTAAAGTCCTGGATGAAAACAATAAAGTACTGAGAGAAAATCAAGAAAAATCAATGAAACAAATGAAGGAAAACAGTCCAAGACCTGAAAAGGGAAATAGAAAAAATGAAGAAGACACAAACAGAGGGAATGCTGGAAATAGAAAATCTGAGTAAACGATTGGGAACTTCAGATGTAAGTATAATCAACAGAATGCAAGAGATGGAAGAGAGGATCTCTAGTGTTGAAGATACGGTAGAAGAAATAGATTCATCAGTCAAAGAAAACACTAAAGCCAACAAAGTCATGAACCAAAATGTCCAAGAAATTTGGGACACCATGAAAAGAGCAAACCTACGAATAATAGGGGTCGAAGAAGGAGAAGAATACCAACTCAAGGGCACAGAAAATATATTCAACAAGATCATAGAAGAAAACTTTCCCAACTTAAAGAAGGAAATGCCTATGAAGATACAAGAAGCTTATAGAACACCAAACACACTAGACCCCCCAAAAAAGTCCCCTTGCCACATAATAATTAAACAACTAAACATACAGAATAAAGAAAGAATATTAAGAGCAGAAAAGGAAAAAGGCCAAGTGACATATAAAGGCAAACCCATCAGAATAATACCCGATTTCTCAATGGAGACTTTGAAAGCCAGAAGGACCTGGACAGATGTAATGAAGACAATAAGAGACCATGGATGTCAGCCTAGACTAATATACCCAGCAAAACTTTCAATCACCATAGATGGAGTGAACAAGACATTCCATGACAAAGCCAGATTTAAACAATACTTATCCAATAACCCAGCCCTACAGAAAGCACTAGAAGGAAAATTCCAACCTAAGGAAGTCAGATACACCCTCGAAAGCACAGGCAACAGATAAAGCCACAGCAGTAAACCCCAACGTACAGAAGTACACACACATCACCACCAAAGAATAACAGGAATGAACAATCACTGGTCATTAATTTCCCTCAATATCAATGGACTTAATTCACCTATAAAAAGACATAGGCTTACAGAATGGATACGAAAGCAGGACCCATCTTTCTGTTGCATACAAGAAACACATCTCAAATTCAAAGATAGACACTACCTAAAAATAAAAGGCTGGGAAAAGACTTTCCAATCAAACGGTCTTAAGAAACAAGCGGGTGTAGCCATCCTGATATCCAGCAAAATAGACTTCAAACTAAAATCAATCAAAAAAGATCAAGAAGGGCACTACATACTCATCACAGGAAAGATCCACCAAGATGAAGTCTCAATTCTGAACATTTATGACCCAAACACAAGGGCACCCACATATGTAAAAGAAACATTACTAAAGCTTAAATCACATATAAAACCCCACACATTAATAGTGGGAGACCTCAACACCCCACTTTCACCACTGGACAGATCTCCCAAATTGAAACTTAACAGAGAAATAAAGGACTTAACTGATGTCATGACTCAAATGAACTTAATCGATATCTACAGAACATTCCATCCTAACAAAAAAGAATATACCTTCTTCTCAGCACCCCATGGAACCTTCTCTAAAATCGACCACATACTTGGCCACAAAACAAATCCAAACAGATACAAAACAATTGGAATAACCTCCTATGTTCTATCAGACCACCATGGTCTAAAGTTGGATTTCAACAACAACAAAAACTACAGAAAGCCTACAATATCATGGAAATTGAATAATACCCAACTGAATCACCAATGGGTTAAGGAAGAAATAAAGAAAGAAATTAAAGACTTCCTAGAGATCAATGAAAATGAAGACACCACATATCCAAACCTATGGGACACTATGAAAGCAGTACTAAGAGGGAAATTCATAGCACTAAATGCCCACATAAATAAGTTGGAGAAATCTCACACTAGTGACTTAACAGCACACCTGAAAGCTCTAGAACAAGAAGAAGCAAAGTCTCCCAGGACAAATAGACGCCAGGAAATTATCAAAGTGAGAGCTGAAATCAATAAAATAGAAACAAAGAGAACAATACAAAAAATTAATGAAACAAAGAGTTGGTTCTTTGAGAAAATCAACAAGATAGACAAGCCCCTTATCCAAACTAACCAAAAGACAGAGAGAGAGCATCCAAATCAACAAAATCAGAAACGAAAAGGGGGACATAGCAACAGACATTGAGGAAATCCAGAGAATCATCAGGTCATACTTCAAAAACCTCTATTCCACAAAACTGGAAAACCTAAAAGAAATGGATAACTTTCTGGATAGGTGCCACATACCTAAGTTAAATCAAGACCAGATATACTATTTAAATAGTCCAATATCCCCTAACGAAATAGAAACAGTCATTAAAAGTCTCCCAACCAAAAAAAGCCCAGGACCAGATGGTTTCAGCGCAGAATTCTACCAGATCTTCAAAGAAGAGTTAATACCAATACTCTCTAAATTGTTCCACACAATAGAAACAGAAGGAACATTACCAAACTCCTTCTACGAGGCTACAATTACCCTGATTCCTAAACCAAACAAGGATACAACAAAGAAAGAGAACTACAGACTGATCTCCCTCATGAACATTGATGCAAAAATACTCAATAAAATACTGGCAAACAGACTCCAAGAACACATCAAAACAATTATCCACCATGATCAAGTAGGATTCATTCCAGGGATGCAAGGGTGGTTCAACATACGAAAGTCCGTCAATGTAATACACCATATAAACAAACGCAAAGAAAAAAAACACATGATCATCTCACTGGATGCAGAAAAGGCATTTGACAAAATCCAGCACCCCTTCATGATAAATGTCTTGGAGCGATCAGGAATACAGGGAACATACCTAAACATAATAAAGGCAATTTACAGCAAGCCAACAGCCAACATCAAATTAAATGGAGAGAAACTCAAAGCAATTCCACTAAAATCAGGAACGAGGCATGGCTGTCTGCTCTCCCCATACTAATTCAATATAGTACTTGAAGTTCTAGCCAGAGCAATAAGACAACATAAGGAGATTAAAGGGATACAAATTGGAAAGGAAGAAGTCAAGATTTCCCTATTTGCAGATGACATGATAGTATACTTGAGCGACCCCAAAGATTCCACCAAGGAACTGATACAGCTTATAAACACCTTCAGCAACATAGCAGGAAACAAGATCAACTCAAAAAAAATCAGTAGCTCTCCTATATACAATGGACAAAGAAGTGGAGAAGGAAATCAGAGATACATCACCCTTTACTATAGCCACAAATGATATAAAATACCTTGGGGTAACACTAACCAAGCAAGTGAAAGACCTATATGACAAGAATTTAAGTCCCTGAAAAAAGAAATTGAAGAAGATGTCAGAAAATGGAAAGATCTCCCATGCTCATGGATAGGCAGGACTAACATAGTAAAAATGGCAATCTTACCAAAAGCAATCTACAGATTCAATGCAATCCCCATCAAAATACCAACACAATTCTTCACAGACCTGGAAAGAATAATACTCAACTTCATATGGAAAAACAAAAAACCCAGGATAGCCAAAGGAATCCTGTACAATAACACAATCTCTGGAGGCATCACGATCCCTGACTTCAAGCTCTACTATAGAGCTACAGTAATAAAAACAGCTTGGTACTGGCATAAAAACCGACATGTGGACCAATGGAATCGAATTGAAGACCCTGACATTAATCCGCACACCTATGAACATATAATTTTTGACAAAGAAGCCAAAAGTGCACAATGGAAAAAAGAAAGCATCTTCAACAAATGGTGCTGGCAAAACTGGATATCAACATGTAGAAGGCTGCAAATAGATCCATATCTATCACCGTGCACAAAACTTAAGTCCAAGGGGATCAAGGACCTCAACATAAATCCAGCTACTCTGAACCTGCTAGAAGAGAAAGTAGGAAGTAGTCTTGAACGCATTGGCATAGGAGACTACTTCCTAAATAGAACACCAGTAGCACAGACTCTGAGAGAATCAATCAATCAATGGGACCTCTTGAAACTGAGAAGCTTTTGTAGAGCAAAGGATATGGTCAACAAGGCAAAGCGACAGCCTACAGAATGGGAAAATATCTTCACCAACCCCACATCTGACAGAGGACTAATATCCAGAATATATAAGGAACTCAAGAAATTAGACATCAAAATGCCCAACAGTCCACTTAAGAAATGGGCTATAGAACTAAACAGAGAATTCTCAACAGAGGAAACTCAAATGGCCGAAAGATATTTAAGGAATTGCTGAACATCCCTAATCATCAGGGAAATGCAAATCAAAACAACTCTGAGATACCACCTTATGCCTGTCAGAGTGGTTAAGATCAAAAACACTGAAGACACCTTATGCTGGAGAGGATGTGGAGCTAGGGGAACTCTCCTCCACTGCTGGTG
Organism: Peromyscus californicus insignis; assembly: GCF_007827085.1. Classification (NCBI taxonomy): domain Eukaryota; kingdom Metazoa; phylum Chordata; class Mammalia; order Rodentia; family Cricetidae; genus Peromyscus; species Peromyscus californicus. Next base: position 45,583,744 of record NW_026294391.1, read on the forward strand.
GGAATGCAAGCTTGTACAACCAATTTGGAATTCAATATGGTGCTTTCTTAGAAAATTGGGAATCCATCTCCCCCAAGATCCAGCTATACCACTCTTGGGCATATACCCAAGGAATGGTCAACCACACCACAAGAGCACTTGTTCAGCTATGTTCATAGCAGCATTGTTTGTAATAGCCAGAACATGGAAACAACCTAGATGCCCTTCAACTGAAGAATGGATAAACAAAATGTGGTACATATACACAATGGAATACTACTCAGCAGAGAAAAACAACGACATCATGAGGTTTGCAGACAAATGGATGGATCTAGAAAAAAATCATCCTGAGTGAGGTAACCCAGACTCAGAAAGACAAACATGGTATGTACTCACTCATAGCAGGATACTAGGTGTGGAACAAGGATGACTGGACTGCTACTCACATCACCAGGGAGGCTACCTGGAAAACAGGACCCCAAGAAAGACACGGGGATCGCCCAATGACAGAGAAATGGAATGAGATCTACATGAACAGCCTGGACATGAGTGGGGGTAATGAAGGGCGAGGGTCGAGGGAAAGAGAGCTTGGGGGAGTGGGAGATCCCAGCTGGATCAACAACAGAGAGGGAGAACAAGGAATAGGAGACCATGGTAAATGAAGACCACATGAGAATAGGAAGAAGCAAAGTGCTAGAGAGGCCCACAGAAATCCACAAATATACCCACACAACAGACTGCTGGCAATGGTCGAGATACAGCCCGAACTGACCTACTCTGGTGATGGGATGGCCAAACACCCTAATTGTCGTGCTAGAAACCTCATCCAACTACTGAGGGATCTGGATGCAGAGATCCATGACTAGGCCCCGGGTGGATCTCTGGGAGTCCAATTAGCGAGAATGAGGAGTGTTTATATGAGCGAGAATTGTTGAGACCAAGGTTGGATAAAGCAAAGGGACAAATAGCCAAATGAATGGAAACACATGAACTATGAACCAATGGCTGAGGGGTCCCCACTGGATCAGGCCCTCTGAATGGGTGAGACAGTTGATTGGCTTGATCTGTTTGGGAGGCATCCAGGCAGTGGGACCAGGTCCTGTGCTCATTGCATGAGTTGGCTGTTTGAAACCTGGGGCCTATGCAGGATTGCTTGGCTCGGCCTGGGAGGAGGGGACTGGACCTACCTGGACTGAGTCTACCAGGTTGATCTCAGTCTGTGGGGAAGGCTTTGCCCTGGAGGAGATGGGAATGGGGGGGGGGGGGTTGGGGGGAAGGTGAGGGGGACGGGAGGCGGGAGAACAAGGGAATCCATGGCTGATATGTAGAACTGAATTGTATTGCAAAATAAAAAAAAAAAAAGAGTTCTACATTTTCTTAACCCAAACAGGAAAAAAAATTTATAAGTTCTAAATCATTGAATAAACATTTAAGACTAAATAGCATTTTATATACTGATTTTGAATAACAGGAATGTTTACAAATGTACATGGTTTTAAGATTTGTAGGGACATGGGAAGAGTTAAAAAGAGAATGGAGAGGGGGAAATGATGTAAATGCAGTATTCCTTTATGAAATACTCAAAAAAAAAAACAGTAAATGGAAATAAAATATAAACATTACATCAACTGCTTTCATACTCCTTTTCCTCTCAGCCTCCACTTTCTTCTAAATTTTGATTTAGTGACTTATTTTCACTATCTTACTTAACTCCAAGATTTAAATCACTCTCTCGTTTTGAACATTTCTCTTCTCTTGGTTTCCAGAAAAGTCCTAACTCCTTTTTCTTCTTCAATCTTTTTGTTCATTACTTTGCATGATAGGCTGCTCTTTGTCTTATAGCCTCTTCAAGATCAGTTGATCCTTTTCATTTCCTTTCTGTTTTCTCTAGATAGTCTTATTCCATCACAGTGCACTCAGTTTGAGGATAAACAAAATCTATACCCATTGCCTTGACTTTTATATTCTAAAGAAAGGTACTCCCCCCTGAAAGGCATGGCCACTTGTAACTGAAATGATATCCTTGAGCCAGCAGGCCATTTGCTAATGCAATAAAGAATTTCAAGATAATCATTAAGAATTATCAAAAGTGGATACTAAAACAATTTACATCAGAAAAATTGGGAAAAGGCCATGTAAAGGTACAGTGAAATCCACAAACCAAGGTTCAACTGAAACCTCCAGAATCTAGGAAATCCACTGAAGGATTCTCCCATGAAGTCTCCAGCTCTTTGGAAGCATGGCTCTTGATTTCAAAAGTCTCATCTCCCAAACTGCAAGACAACTGGTGTCTATTGTTTTAAGTAACCCCCTTTGTTTTATTTGTCACAACAGCCACAGAAACTCTAGGTCAAAAATTCATCAGTTCAATATCCCTGCTACCACAGCTCATATTGCCACAACTAAGCTTATTCCATCTCCTACTCTGAATAAACTGTCCTCCTTCCCTCTAAAACCGGCAACACTATCAATACATCTTCTCAAATTAGTTCATAATCCATCCCAAATACCCACCTGGTACTATTAACTCTCCTTCAGAATCATATTTCATTATTCTTTTTTATTTCTTTTCAGGCTCTCAATAAATCTCAGTATGATTTTCATCGAGTTCTTCACTGGTCACTCATAAATCCCATCAGTCTTTCTCACAGGGAGGATTAGCTGTCTAGAGCTATATTGTACTCTGTTGTGTCTTCCTTTCTGTGTAAAGGGAGATTTCCTGTTGGAATCACACAGATGTGTGCAGCCTCATTACATAGACAACAGTAGCTTCATCTTAATCAGACACAGAAAACTGTACAGTATGCAGGTCTTCTTAGTCACAGGCATTAAATTTCTTATGGAGTGGATTTAAAGTAATTAAACACTAAACTAAAACTTTACCCTACAAGATAAAAATACAAAATCCTTTTTGGAACATGGAATATCTTAACATTCTATGCCCATTGTATTTTTGTAAAAGTCTTCTTATTGTTCCCTTTAAATAAGTACTCATTCAAGTTTCTCTGCTTCTGAGACCTCTAGCATGATTGAATCACAATCCTCCCATTACAGAATGATTTTCTTTGTCACTTTCTTTCCAACCTCCTACATCTAACTGATCATCAAACTCAATGGATTCTAACTTTAAAAATTTCTCTGTCTTCTGTCTTCCCTATTCTCACTGCTGTTACTTTGATTCAGAAAGACATTTTTGTGTCCATTTCTGTTTTATCCCCCCTTAAAAAGGACAGATACTTTTTTTCAAACTAAAACAAGTAACGATGTTTGTTCCTAAAAGTATTTTGTGGAGTGAGGATGTAACTTAAGTATGTCCATATTTTAAAGCATCATTAGTGTCTGGTTGCTGTTTTTCTCCTTCACAGCCCCTCTTTCTTCTCTTTCCTCTGACCTTCATTTCTTCCTCCTTCTCACTCTACATGTCTCTGCAGGGACCTCAGGGACATTCTGGCCCATTTAGCAAAACTATGCAACTTATTTGTTCCTATTGCTCCTATTTCTGTCTTGTCTCTGAATGACCATTCTTTCTGTAGTCTCCAATACAGTTCAGTAAGATAGATACCTGAATTAGTAAATCACAAGTTGGGGTAAGCAAAATAATGTCGGTGGAAATATGCTTCCATTCTTATCCCTAAAACCTGTGACTATGATATTATATTACCTAGAAAAGGGGACTTAGCAAATTTGATTAAATTATCGACTTAATTACTAGGGGGATCATCCTGGATTATCTCAGAATACCCATAATAATCCTAAGTGCTTATACCAGGGAACAAGGCAAGAGAGTCAGAGTCAGAGAACCAGATGAGACAAGCAAAAGAAAAGATGGAGTCTTGTCTATAATCTCCTAAATTCCACCTGATTTGAACAGTTAGCTTCAATAAATATAAGATTAAAAACTTAAGCATCATAACTGTGCTAATGTGTTAAAGAAGCATCGATCATATACTGATTAGGGGTACTATCACAAGACTTCACCTTAGCATTAAATATATAGGACAATATTTTCTTTTTCTTTTTGTTCTCATCATGTAGGGCCATTCTGCTTCATTTATTAACTTGAAATACATCCCCTGAGAGTCATCTTGAAAGTGGTAAACATGTTGTCTTTTATCTTATTCAAGCAAACTGACCATGAACAGGCATAATTCTTGATGATTGGCCTTAATTGATAACAAGTATATAAAATTGCATTGATGGAGAAAATTAAGTTGGCAGTGAAATTCAAAGGTATACCATAGATGATTGTTACAAAAAGAAACTGAATGGGTTTCTGGATAGGTACTGGGTTCTGAATTTGTCAGACTTATTATAATTAAAGGCATTATCTCAAATATAATGGAGCTTATGATATTTCTCATTTCAAGCTTGATTTTTTAAAGTACAAAAGTATAAGAAAAATTTTCCAATAAATATTCTACATTTTTAACTTTAAAAAGTAAGGAAAAGCTCAGAAGTTTGGTTTTACAAACTATCCCAAAGGAAAATAGAGAAAAATTCCTCATACTTTTTGACTTATTTGACAAACAGAGAAGAAGCACATGGTAATATAACAAAAGGCAGATGCTGAGGGACTAAGTTGTCTCTTAATCATATAGAATTAAGTTCATTGACTTCCAGGAATACCCAAGAGAACATACATAAATCACATTGGCATGAGGTATAAATAGTCCACATGGATTTTTCTTTTCTATACAGTTAAATTTCACTTGTTTAGTAGTGTAATATGTATTACTTAAAGAAATGAAGATTCACATATAAACAAAATTTAGAACCTAAACTGTCTTTGGATATTTTTCTACTGTTTACTTTTAGAAATTATTGGGGCCCAAACTCTGTAGTTTTAATAAACCTCTTGAGGCTTGTCTTCCTCTTGCTGTCAGTAAGAATTTTTTCTAAATCATTTCACACAAACAGGTGTCTCTTGGCAGGTCTTAGAATAAAGAGAAGATCAACTCCCTGCAGCAATACTCTTACTGTGTAACAGCTTACTGCTCTAGGGAATTTTTATGTATCATTAATCTTCTCGAGAATAATATGAACTTCATGATTTATGTAACATGGGCACTTATTCCTCTCTATATGCTCTAATAACTATGAGAACTTTTTTCTAAGCTCAACTTTTCATGTGTCTGTCATCAAGAGTTATACTCTACAAGATGGCAATTTCGGATCAATATGATCAAAAGCCAACTCTAGGCACAATGATACTGTTGCCACTTTAAACCAGCATTGAGTCCAGTAAAATTCTGTTACAGAAATATCTGAAGAGTCACTTCTTTCTAACAGACTTCAAAAACACTTATGGTTTGTAAAAGTTCCTTGTCTTCATTCAAACCCTCAACATAACATGTTCTAGGTGTTGCTTATCCTGAGTTGTTTTTTTCTCCTTCACTAGTCAAACAATACATTATAAGGATCTCTTTTTAAGAAATAGAAACAGGCTTGCTCTTTTCTTTCCTTTTTCTTTCTTTCTTTCTTTCTTTCTTTCTTTCTTTCTTTCTTTCTTTCTTTCTTTTCGTCTGCCTGTCTGTCTTTCTTTCTTTCTTGGCTGGGTTCTGTGTATAGACACCATAGGCCTGGAACTCATTATGCAGATCAGGCTTGTGCTGGGATTAAAAGTGTCTAGAACCACACTCAGTTACAGGTTTTCTTAAATGCCTCTCTTTTGTTTTCCTATTATCTTTGTAATACTGTGCTGGTCCTGTATCATTTTCATTGACTACTAAAACTACTCGTCACTTACTAATTCACTTAATCATTCACTTATTAAGATATTTCAATGGCTAGGGGGTTTCAAAAATATAAAAGTATAGAAAGATAGGTGGACAAGAAAGGAAGGGTGGATCTTGGAAGAGTTGTGTAACAAGTGAATATGACAAAAATACATAATATGAAATTCTCCAAGAACTCATAAAACTAATAACAAAATATGACTGACTGGAAAAACAAAGCAAAAAGGTATATCAGTGAACCATGGTGGATTTGTTATTGCTGTTTTATATATTAGAAAAGAACATGCTGGGCTTTACCTTTCTGGACAAAATAATTCTAATATTCTTAAGGTTAGAAAGTACTTGTATGTGTTGGTGTACACCTGTAATCTTAGCACTATTCAGGATCACAAATTTTAATGATGAAGATGTGTGATGTGTTTCTGTGATATACCACTTGCCTAGCATGCACAAGACTGATTAAATCAGTTCTACAAAGAAGCAGTAACAATATCAACCTGAGTTATTTTTACCAACAAACTACCCTAGAATAAAACAAAGAAGGGCAAAAGGCATGGAAATAGAGAAGATGGGACATAGAAATGAGGGGACAGGATCCCAGGAAGGGACAAAAGAGTAGAAGAGAAGGTTAAAATAGGGAAATGAAGACTAGAGAAGAAGAGGAAAGGTGGTGATTGAAGTTGAAAAAGGCAAGAGAAAGTCAAACAGGAACATTAAGCTACACTGTATAATTTGGTTTGGACATAAAGAATCTTAAAGCAAACATTTGCTTTATATGCTTTTGTAAAAAATTCAACAATTGATAGTAACTCAGATGCTTACTTACTAAATTGTTGTGACATTTCACACATTTACCCATAGTAGTAGTCTGTCCCTTCAAGTATTGCATAGATTTTTACATGTAAAATTGTTTCAGAAAAACAATCTATTGTATAGTAACAGCTGAATATTTGCTCCCAGAAAAATTCTTGATTCTCCACATATACACAACCTTCAACCATTACTTGAGAGACCAGATTCAATCCTTATTTATCATAGCATACACGTATCAGAAATGATTACTTAAAATGAAACATAAATTTGTATTTTGAATATTTCAATTCAGGAAGCTATAAACCTTATTAGTTTTAATTTGTACCTTAAATGAATAGCAGTAGGGGTGTAAGCCAAGGTGATAAAAATAATGCATCTCTGTTTCTCTAAGAGCTCCTATTGCTTTCCAATTAGTTTTGCTAATGAGAAATAAATATTTCATTCTAAATTTTTATGGAATGACCACACATGTTAGTCTGAAGTAAACACTACACACAATTAACATGCCATAAAACTCAACATTACATTGTGTATTTTAGTTGTGTTTTGTATGTTGTTAATTATCAAAGTATCTACTTCTTTTTCTTGTGCTCACAGTGAATTAAAAATAATATTCTAGTATAACACACTTGAAAATCATTGGATCTTGAATTTTGTTTATTGAACCTTGTAAAGATTCATAAAATCAAAACAAAAGTAAATAATAAGAATAATAGAAATTAATAGCCATCTTAATTAATATGCAAGATCAAACATCAAAAGTTGATTCTGATTCTCAGGCCTTGGTGCCACTGGTTTTGTCAGGTGGGATGGATATGAAGATTGAACCATTTATCTTTTAAGGTGAAGATGCTAAGGGCCCTCCTCTTCTTGATCTATGGGGATCGGTAATATTTCTATTCAGTAAGCTACATATATCTATTTCTCTCAAAGAGGGCAGCCATGGTAACAAACATAGTTAAAATGAGTTAGTGCTAGGAAAGTTTATGAAAAAAATTGAATCTCAAGTTTTACACTTATTACTCAAAAACCACCTGAACAGACTAACATTCACATGAATCTAAACACAACTCACATTGGGAGGAAGCAGTCACAACATAAATTATAGATGAGAATTAGCAAGGCAAATGTTTCACTTACCTTCTTTGTTGTTTTGTATAATTATATAAAGATACATTTGGTTTGAGAGGTGAGAAGTAGGTATGTGACAATTGTATTAATAAACTGAAGAGTGTGAAACATTAGAATTCCAGCCTAATTTAGGATATCATCTTAATAATAGTCTCCTATTTTAGGTTCATGTCATTAAAATGAAGTTTACATTTGAAACAAGTCATTAAGATTTCTCTGTGTCTAGAGCAAGAGTTATGAATTGTCTAGTTGTTCCACATTTTTAGTTCTGCTCCATATTTCTCAAACATAGATTAAAAAACAAAAAAAGTCTTGCTGGTAAGCAGAACTTATATAGAATAGACCTGTCACCACTATTTTCTGATGAGAAAAGGTCACATTTGCATTTCAATAAATCATACAACTGACATATGCAGAAAGAACTGAAAAAAGCATATTTTATGTAATGAGCTATAATAACAAGGAAAATGAAGCTTTTAAGATTTAATCAACAATCAATCTTAGCTTATTATTTTCTTGCATTTAAACATGTCCATAAAAATAGATAAAATAAAGTGCAAAACTACAAACACTATTTTTCTATATTTCCCACAATCACAGCAATGACATTGAAAAGTAGCATCATCACTAAAATGAATTTGAATTCATCAAAATGTCCTAGGGTCACTAATAGGCTCAGTAAAACAACCTTGCACTGAATCCACACACAAATCCTTTCCTAATTGCTCCCCAAACTTTATCTGCAGAAGGGGGTTCCTGAAAGCAGAAATGCTGTTCACTTCCTCTACATGGGGCAGTTTACACTATCTCATCAACATGAGGCAGATGCTATACTATCCAAATCATGGTGGCACAACACTGCAACCTTTTGAGACTCACCTCAATCTTTGCTTTTGTCTCTTGAGACCTCAGAGAGAACACACTGTAGTTGGAGCATTTCAACTCAGTTCCTCTATTCTTCCTTTATGCCTAAAAGCTATTCCTTCAAAACTAAAATAACCCCATGTGAAGTTGGAAAATGGCAATGATAAATCATACCAATAGCTTACTAGACAGAACTTCACCTCAATATGTATTCAGTTGGGCGTTATATGATTCCTTAACTTCAACTATGAAGGGACAACTGGACACTAATGGTGCCTAATAACAGGTAAACAGTCTGGGTTTCAACAATAATTGAGTCACCATCACGTTTCATTCCCATTATACTCTTTTTCTTGCAAAAAAACATTAGGGTAAATGCCACATCATTTTCTTAAATGACACTATTTTTACTTTAAATCCTTCTAAGCAATTCAGCAGAACAGCTAAAGTATAGGCCTTAAAAGAATTCACTATTGACATCGTTAATAAGGAAATAATACTATTAAGAAGTAAGGTGAAATAATCCACAGTAATGTTCCATAAAACAATGATGCTCTGTAAGAGAACATAAAAAAAATCACATTGTTTAATGGAATCTAAATGCAAACTTTTGTTATAGAACCTATTCAAGTTTCAAATTCATGGTAATATACAAGATAAGCCACATTAATTTTCATATACTAGCACTTTTACAATTGCCTATTAATACTCTTCACTCTTTCCCTGTATACCAATGATATCTACATAAAATGGATTCCTAATGCTTCTCAACCTCTCACAAATAACACATGTGTACAGGTTGCAGTCACTTTCAATGATAAAAATAACGAAAACTAAAAGAGGCACTTCTTACCAGAACCTCTTTTGGTCACAACCTTCAGACTCTGAGTGAAAGTAGCATATAAGAGAATCAAATGCGGAATCGGAACTTTCATCTTCCAGCTCTTAAAGGCCGTTCCTTAAAGGAGAGATAAGAAGGAAAACATAATTTAAAAGATTTAGTAATACAATATAAGAATTTTGTGTACATCTGTTTCTAGATAGATAGAATTGTGCCATATATTTTTGACTAACCTTGAACTCATGACACCCTCTAGCTTTAGCCTTCCTAACGGTGGGGTTTCAGGTATGAACTAATGTATCTGGCTCTTATGCACCTTTTTGTCATATATATTTGAGGCAATGAATTACTCATAAGGAAAGAATGCCATAAACAAGATCTGCATTTCATATTTCAATAAATTGTACTTTGTAAGTTAAATCAAAATCAGTAATGCCCAAATTATGTTTCCATAAGCTTCTCAGGATGATTTCAGGTCATATATTCACTCAAGGTTTAGAATTTCTCTAAATGTGGAGACCCTGCTTTGCTTTAAATATTGAAAACAATCTATTCATTTTGCTAGCAATTTATTTAAATACACATTACTGAAATCAACATTTTAAAATATCCGCTGCTGCAACACACTGTGGTCTATTCGATGATTTTCTTTACAAACAAAATTGTATCAATTGTATACCTCTAAAAATCTGTGATATTATAACCATCTTCCAAAAACCTGAAAAACATACTTCAGGAAAAAATGTAAGGCATTTGCCTATATTGATTGATAGAAAGTACAGTGTCAATAAAAGATACAAAGATAGTATGTCTACTATAAAGGTTTGTTCAGGTTACTAAGACATTAGCATACTGTTCGAATTTACAAAAGGCAAAATATTTCCTTTTAAATTAACTGCATATACATTTACTTCCCCCAAGATGTCATCCCTTTTCCAATTTTACAAATAGAAAATTGACAGATTGTGTATACTTATGGTATATAATATGGTACTTTGGTACACACATAAATTATGAAATGGTTATCACCATCAAGTAAGTTAACACATCTATCACCTGATATAGTTGCCTTTTATAGCTGTACATCAGATACCTAAAATTTTATCCATTTACAGGGGCAAGTTTGTGCTCTTGGAACAACATCTGTTCATTCTCCTAGAAGTCTTTGGAACACACCAATTTACCGTTCCTTTTCTTTTTTATTACAAGATGAAAATAGTATAATTGAGCGCTTCAGGACTGAATTTGAAAAGTAGCAAGTCAGAACACAGTTCAAATATATTGTAGGCCCATGACAGCACAAATTTCTTTGCAAGACATTTGAAGACTGCTCATAGCCAGCTGTCTATCACTATGGGTTTATTAAATATGAGAAAGCTGAAATTGCAGTTTGACAGTCACTTTTTTTTGCTCTCTCACAGCCTCAAGTATCTGAATATTTTTTAAATAATTAATTCAATTACATTAACAAAAGTCTTTTAAAATATGCTCCACCTTATAAGTCAAAATCAAAATCCATTCCCTTGGTGCATCATAATCATTATATCAAAAAACTAAAATATAGCATCAAGAATAAGCTATTCTAACACTTTCATGCATTTACATGATGATGGCATTTTTTTAAAGCAAAGACCTAGAGTTCATGTAAAGATATAAATGCAGCTCTTCCAAAGAGCCAATTCATCAGACATATCCAAGTAAATGCCACATTTCATTGCAAGACTAAGTCATGCATTCCTAGAACCCAAGTCCTATTTCCCAGCCACCACACTAACTAGAGCTGCAGGAAATCTTAAAAGTTGGTATCTTCAGCCTTCAGGTTAGCAGCAAGAATCAGTTCCTTTCTCAATGTGAGTTTAACGTGTGCTGCCCAAGAAACTAGAGAATCCAACTATAAACTGCAAGCCCTCTCAGTTTAAATATCATGTTACTTTATTCTTGTTAAAATACTATTTTCTTACCCATTTCATTTCTATGAGACACACAGCCTAGTTTGCAATTCTATTTCTTAAATTCAAATTGGTTTAGAAAGCATCAATTTTGTAACATCAAGATCCTTAATTTAATCTCTTTAAACTGTGTATAAGGGAAAAAAATTTATATGCATTTCATAGGCTTAATGTCTTAGTCAATCTATAATAATCTTTACAAATGTCTTTGAGAAATTTTATTGTATCTTAAGTTGAAAAGATAGATTAAATATGACCAAGCATAGATATCCAAGACTTGCTGTGCTGTCAGCAAAATTAAAATTCTTACCCAGAAATAGTAATGAAAGCATAACTAATAGTCTCCTTTATCAGGAAGGAATAAGATCCAAGACCTTCATTTAATGCTTAAAAGCATAAATAATACAAAGACCTGTGTATGCTTTGTTTTCCTGCCATATTTACCCACAATTGATTGCAATTTATAAATTAGATGCAGTAGCATATTGATAAAAATCATAAAATATGCTATGACATGTTTTATATCTTCTCTATCTCAATACTTGGTTGAATTATACTCACACCTGTTGTGATGATTGGATGACACCTTGCCAAATGATGAAATAAAGTGAGCTGAATGCTACAAACATTGTTGCATAGAATTAGGCTACTAATTAAAGTTTACTTGTGGAATATTATTTTAAGGTGTGTTACTTTTATTTATGTTGCATTTGTTTAACTCTGTGATGCTGTGTTACTATGCCCATCTAAAACACCTGATGTTCTAATAAAGAGCTGAACAGCCAATAGGGAGGCAGGAGAGAGAAATAGGTGGGGCTGGCAGGCAGAGAAGATAAATAGGAGAAATCTGGGGGAAAAAGGAGTCAGAGAAAGAGGAGGAATCCAGGGGTCAGCCACCCACCTACACAATTAGCCACAGAGTAAGAGTAAGATACACAGAAGTAAGAAAATGGAAAAAGGCCAGAGGCAAAAGGTAGCTGGGATAATTTAAGAAAAGCTGGCTAGCAACAAGCCAAGCTAACACTGGGCATTCATAAATAAGAAAAAGTCTCTGTGTATTCATATGGGAGCTGGGTGGTGGGCCCCCCAAAAGAGTAAAACACAACGACAGTTACTTGCTTTCAAGTAGTGTGATTCCAACACTATCTAATGAGAATGATGACTATAAAATAGCTAAAAGGTAAGTGGCATATACAACATAAATACAATGAACAGAGGGATTATTCACATTTCATGTGAGGCAGAACATGACAGCATGAAATTTCATCAACCACTCAGAATGGCATGCAATTTGAAACTTGTAAATTGTTGATTTATGTAATTTAATAGTTTATAGTTTTAGAGCACAGATGACTGTGGTATTATAACTATAAAAACTGAAATCATGAAAATGATGTTACTATATGAACATTTACTGAGATACATATTTTTTCTTATTGTTTTATGGAAGCTCAGATTTTGAGTGTTCTAGTTTCCTTTTTGTTACTATGATAAAAAAAAGACCAGAAATAATGAGAGGATGAAAGGGTTTAACTTTGTTTATATTTGCAAGTCACAATCCATCACTGAGGGAAGACAAGGTAGGAACCAAAGGCAGAAATCTGAAAGCAGAAATCATAGAGGAATGCTGTTCACGGGCTCACTCAAAAGTCCATGCTTAGCATATGATTTCCTGACCAAGGAATGGTGTTGGGCACAGGTTGTTGTGTCTCTTACATCAATTACTAATAAAGACAACCCCTCATATGCATGCCGACAGAGTAACTTTATATAGACAATTCCTTAATTATGACTTCTCCTTTTGGATGACACTTGGATTCATTAAATTAATAATCAAGACTAACCAGAACACTATACTCCTTGTCAATGTGACACAAAAACATGTGACTATTAAACCTTTTTTTTTTTTTTTTTTTTTTGGTTTTTCGAGACAGGGTTTCTCTGTGTAGCTTTGCGCCTTTCCTGGGACTCACTTGGTAGCCCAGGCTGGCCTCAAACTCACAGAGATCCGCCTGGCTCTGCCTCCTGAGTGCTGGGATTAAAGGCGTGCGCCACCACCGCCCGGCTATTAAACCTTTTTTTTCTTGTTCTCAAGCTCTCATATAAGTATAATATAAAACACACTCCAACTCTGAATGTCCCACACTCTTTAAAAATTCTAAAACTTTAAAAGTTCAATGACTTTAAAGGTTCAAAATCTCCCAACTGTGAGGGTCCTAAAAAACCAAAAGCAAGTCATGTGTATTTTCTTATTCTAAAAGGGAAGAACTGTAACATACAGCAATCACACTTAAGCAAAAAACAAAGAAGTTCTGCAATTTAGCTTAATATCTATCATCAGGGATTCACTCATGTTCTTAGAGGTTCCAGAAGACTTGAGAAGTTAGACTCTCCAGCTTTGCCATCCACAGCACAGACCATGTGTCTTATAAAGTCTCAAGCTGACTCCACTCCATGTGTGTTGCTGTTGGTGGTGGGCCTCTCATGTTCCTTGGCATCTCCAAGATTCTGATACATTTACTAAAACTGAGGCTTCACCTTTACTAGTGGCAGGAATTTCAACACTGCCACAAGTGCCAAGCATCGCCTTCTTTTTATGACCTGTTTAATCCTGTAATTTTCATGCCTTCAAAAACCAATAATATGTGACTGACTGTTTTTGATGTTGCCTAGCTCAGCTTCTAACTTAAAATGTGTACATAGCTTCCTTGAACCACAGCTTTTGTGTGCCTAATCTGAGGGAACACATTCCTATTCACAGAAAATTTCACCTCAATGATGCCAATCAATTGTTAATCAGAGCTGATTCTTCAGCTCCAGCATGACAAGCTCACAAAAATTCTTACTTAAAATACCACATAAATGGCCCCTAGTCCAGTTTGTAATTAAGTCCTTATTCCCTTCTGAAAAATCACAAGCCAGGCCTTCACAGTCCACATTATCTTCCAAGATCTCACTGCAGCTCATTAATCTCTGTGCATTCAATAGCTTTCACAGCCCAAAGCTCAAAAGTCTTACACAATCCTGTAATAAAATATTCCAAAAGCATAAAAAGGAACATGGCCAGGTTCATCATGGCAACACCCACATTCCTGGTACAATTTTCTGCTCTATTTCCTTTCTGCTGCTGTGATAAAATACCCTTAGCAACTTAGGGGAGAGAAAATAATGGAGTTTGTTTGGTTTATATTTCTGCATCACAATCCATCACTGAGGGAAGATGAGCCAGAACTCAAAGTAGGATCCCAGAGGGGAGAACAAAGCAGGAGTGGTACTTGCTAGCTCACTCTCTGGCTCACTAAAACATTTATACTTAGAGAACTTTAAAAAATACATCCCAGGAGTGTCTGAACATGGGGTCCTCCAGCTTTTATCAGTTAATAATCAAGTTAATCCTTTACAGACATGCCCACAGATAAACATAACCTATCCAAGTCCTCAATGAAGGTTTCTCCTCTTAGATGATGCTTTTGTGTGCCACATTGACAATTCAGATTAATCATGACAATATGTGAATCAATTTTAAATGGCTTCAGTTTCTGGATGAATATACGTAAATTTACTCATCTCTTCTCTGTTAAGGATAGCATCTATCTCTTGGCTTCCTATACACCAGAATTCAATCATATGCAAAATGAGTATATCACAATAGGTAAGAGCATCAAGTCAGCCTGGGTTATTATCCATGGTTTTCCATGCATCAGCTGTGTTATTTGAATCAAATAACTTATGCTCTCTTTGGTTTATGTCCCTTATTGTCCATTAACATACTCTTCCATCCAAACTTTCTATACACACCAGCTCATTTTGCATCCTACTTGATACCATTTGCTTATTCATTGACTTATTTTATATTTTGTAGACTTACTGATATAATATGTGTTTTATTCAGTTTTCATTTCCAATGACCAAGGAATTATAGCTGAATAAAAAGAACAAATGAATGAATGCCATTGACAGTATCTGCAGTTCACTTTTCTCATTCAAACTTGTCATTTGATAGCACATAGTGAGGATAAACTACTTACAAGACGCTGCTCCAAGGACAGTAGAAGGATGTCTAATAAAGAGGGCAATAAAGAAGACAAATGCTTACCTATTTAATTATACTGGTCCTATTGCCATATGGTGAGTATGATGTGCTGAGGGAGTAGATGGAAAAACCTATTAATTTCACTTCTAGTTGGGTGTGGTAAAGCCATAGGAAAGTGCTTTAAAAGTAATAAAATTTTATGAAGGATGAGAAAGAGAGACACTCTCAGGGAAAGGGAGTTTGTAGCTTAGGATAAAAAATAAGCAAAACTATTGATCTAGTAAGTTGAAGAATGTCCTCCCCCCAAAAACTGTACACACTCAAAGGCGTTACTATTTTACCTTTTATAGTAAAGGGAATATAGAGGTATAGTTAATTTAAGTATTTTAAGGTGGGAGATGGTCATTCAGGCATATATGAAGAAACTACAGACTCTCTAATAAAAAGGATAGTAGAAAACAGAATCAGAGGAAGAAAATACGATTATAGAACCCAAAGACAGATTTTGGAATGACCATGTGCCAAAGATTACTCAGGGCCTTAAAAACTAGAAAAGATAGGGAAGTGGTTTCCCCTTCAGCTTTTCCAGAAGAAATACAGGTATGCTATCATTTTGATTTAAAACTATCAAGACTTATTTTGGACTCCTGAACTGTAGAACTGTAAAAATAAAAGTGTTTCCTTGTAATAATCCCAGTACTTGAGAGGTGGGGACTGGAAGATCAAGAGGAGTTCACTGTCCTTCTTGGTTATATCAGACCCCATTTCAGGAAATTTCTCCACCAAAAACAGAGGGTGTTTAAAAGGACTAAATTTGGTAATAATTTGTTGTAGCAACCATAGGAAGCATCTAAAAATGATGTAGTGAAAGTTAATAATGATTATCAACTTGACGGGATCTAAGAATCAGCTAGGAGACAAACCTCTGTCCATGTCTATGAGACTATTTCTAGGATACAGTAAACCAGACAGGTAAACAACAAGAAATGTGGATGGTAACATTCTATGAGCTGAGGTCCTAGACTGAATATAATGGGGAAAAAGGAGAAGAAACATTAATTGCCTTCTGCTTCTTAACTAACAGTACAGTGTAACCAGCTGCTTCCCACTCCTACTCCCATACTTTGTCTTGACACACCCTCAACCTGTGAGCTTGAATGCACCCTTCTTTCCTAAGGTTGCTTTTGCAAGATACTTTGTTCCAGCAATGAGAAACATAACTAACAAAAATTGCAAATTTCACTGGTAAATTATGCTTTGGACTATGAGGAGAGGAGTTAAAAATATCAGTCTCAAGTATGACAAAACTTGGGGTTTTGTTCTATATTATCCAAGACATCTTCTCAGAGAATAATCTGAATTATTTTCTAAACCATATGGTGAGGTTGAAGAAAAGAGTTTTTCAAGTAGTGACAAAAAGAGAGAGAGAGAGAGAGTCAGGCTTAACAGAGTGACAGTTAAAAGCAAATAAATGTAACATGGTAACACAAATGAAATATATTATAAGACCATGTGTTTTATATTGGAAACATATGGAAAATTTACACAATAGCAACAAGACATTCTGTAAAATTATATTTAGACTATGATAAATTAAATAGCCTAAGGACTCTCCTGTTAAAATTTCCGTATATTTAACTAAATATATTATCCCAAGGTTTAGTAGAGTGATGGCAGATAGCAACATTGTAATCATAGCTGGTCTTAAATATATAAATTAGGTTAAAAGGAATAAAAAAAAAGATTAGGAGGAATTTTATACTTTCAAGACAGGGACCTGTCCATATTTATGAGATAGGCAAAAGGGTTCAGTGGAGAGTAAGGCTGAATATAGATGGGTTTGGGACAATAAATTCATCAAAAAAAATGACACCATTAGGAGGGCACATATAATTTGATAATTAAAAAAGCACAAGGAGCTTCAGGGTTAAAAAGGTCCTTGTGATAATGCCCATTCGTTTTATTTGACTCATTTGGTCTTGATTAAAAAATATTAGTTCAAAATCCATTTCATTTTTCTGTGTACTTGGTGTGGGATATGAGACGCATATCTGCAAGTACAGAAGTTGAGCTGTGTCTATAATTAAGTATGGGTAAGACCAAGACATTCATGTAAAATAGAGACAGAGTGTGAACAAAGCCAGAAAAAGTTAGTGAAATTAGGAAGCAGTCAGAACGACGTTAGTGTTGCAGAGCTGGAATCTCTTTACAAGCGGAAAAGTACAAGGAGATTAATAGAAAGGTAATTTACTGGTAAAATATAGAGAAGCTGCATTTGTTTGTTTTAGTCCATGTTGATAGAAGAAATTCAGGAATGAGAAAGAACTGTATAAGGATCAAGTCTTAATTTTACTTTAGGATAAGCAAGTTATCTCATAGTTGTAAGTTCAAATTTTCTCTTAGCACTGGTATAAAGATTGGCAATACTTATTTCATCTTTTACCAGCATACTGAGGTACAAACACCTACTTCAAAGTTTGGCAAGCATTAAGCAAAATCATTGTCTTTAAAGTGATTATTTAATAATGACACTTAACTGTAGACATATTTAAATGCTCTTTTCCTGTTTCCTCATAATGTAATAATTAGCTCTGCTAAAAGTGATCCTCTATATTTTATTTAATCCTTAACATTTTGACATTACTATACTCATGATTAAAGTAACTACTTTTTCAGTCTCATAAGAAAATTAAGTATCCATTTGTGCATGCCACAGATAAAGTATATTTTCCAAGTGTTTGTTTACATAAAGCAGTGAATGTTCAAGTTGTGAGCTTGACTTCCTATAGAGATGGAAAGTAGACACTCTTTCCAGACTCTCCAATTGCAAGTTACTAAAAGGCATAATAACCAAAATTAGTCATGAGAAAATTTCTTTTCTGACAAGAAAAATTGACCAATATTTTGACAAATATTAAACACACATTCACATTTATATAGAAATAAAATGATAACAGTTATGTCTCCTACCCTTAGCAAGGAGATTTAGCAATTGACAGCTTCTAGGAGAGGGAGCAGTTAATTATCTTTAAGAGTGTAGACCCTGGTAAGCCAACCACGCTCCAGTGAAAAGGCATATATCGAAAAATATATAGACACCACAATTTGAACTTCAAGGTTGGGGAAAGAGGGATAAAAAGTTTAGTGGGTGTGGAAAAATTGGATCTGAAAGAAGTTGTGAAATTCTCAAAGAACTAATTTGTTTTAAGATGCAGAAAGACCGGTGACATGGTTCAGTGGGTAAAGGTAGTTGCTGCAAAGCCTGATGGACTTGGTGGTATCCCTAGAAAGGGAAAACTAACTCAAAAGAGGTTCCCTGAACTGTACGCAAGCACTGTGGCACAAGCATGCACACACAGGCAGATAAAGTAAAAAAAAAAAAAAAAACTAAACATTTTTTAAAGCCACAAGAAAGCAAATTCCCGCACTAGCTACATGAGTCTAGGAAATAACTCAAAATATCAGACTGAGAAAAGATGCTAACTGTTTTTCCAACCCCTATATTTTTCATTTTTAACAGTATTACTCTTGTATGCAATGCACTGTGATCATATTCTCACATTCACTTTCCACTACTGTCTCTCATCTGCTTCACAAACCCACATATTCCTTTCTTTTTCTCAACTAGGGACCCTCCCGCCTCATGTCCCTCCTCTCCTTTATTTCTTTCAGGCCCATTGTAGCCTTTTGTTGTTCTGTTGTTCTGTTTTGTTCTCAGGAGGGGCCAGAGATAGGACCCAAGCCTTTTGTGTATGGGAGGTAAGCACTCGGCCAACTGACATGCATCTGCAATTCCTGCTTCCTAACTGCCAAAGATAACATGTTTGTTTTTAATGTGTTTGTGTCTGTGTGTGGTGTGAGTGTGTGTGTTTGTGTATGTGTGTCCCACTTTAAAGTTTTCCTTAGACAAAGTTTCTGAGTATCGAGCTGTCCCAAAGAATGGTTTTATAAGAATCAAGATGGTTTCTATAGGCCCCGGACCCCATCCCTGGGCACCAGCCACTCCAGGGAAGACCTGCCCAACTTGGCCCCAGGTTCTGGCCACCGGGCAGGTTCCCTGCTAGCCCCACCGGGAAGGATCCCCTTCTCCAAGACCCCTGGCAGACCCTGCAGTCTCCACGCCCTGCCCCCACGCCCATCCGCCTGAGCCCCAAGCCTCTTCCTGAGACTTAGAGGCCGGCCCCCAGCTCCCATCTTGCTCCGGACTTCCCTTTTGGAAAACTGGTGAGTGCCCTTCCTTGCCCCGGACCCCATCCCTGGGCACCAGCCACTCCAGGGAAGACCTGCCCAACTTGGCCCCAGGTTCTGGCCACTGGGCAGGTTCCCTGCTAGCCCCACCGGGAAGGATCCCCTTCTCCAAGACCCCTGGCAGACCCTGCAGTCTCCACGCCCTGCCCCCACTCCCATCCGCCTGAGCCCCAAGCCTCTTCCTGAGACTTAGAGGCCGGCCCCCAGCTCCCATCTTGCTCCGGACTTCCCTTTTGGAAAACTGGTGAGTACCCTTCCTTGCCCCGGACCCCATCCCTGGGCACCAGCCACTCCAGGGAAGACCTGCCCAACTTGGCCCCAGGTTCTGGCCACCGGGCAGGTTCCCTGCTAGCCCCACCGGGAAGGATCCCCTTCTCCAAGACCCCTGGCAGACCCTGCAGTCTCCACGCCCTGCCCCCACTCCCATCCCCCTGAGCCCCAAGCCTCTTCCTGAGACTTAGAGGCCGGCCCCCAGCTCCCATCTTGCTCCGGACTTCCCTTTTGGAAAACTGGTGAGTGCCCTTCCTTGCCCCGGACCCCATCCCTGGGCACCAGCCACTCCAGGGAAGACCTGCCCAACTTGGCCCCAGGTTCTGGCCACCGGGCAGGTTCCCTGCTAGCCCCACCGGGAAGGATCCCCTTCTCCAAGAACCCTGGCAGACCCTGCAGTCTCCATGCCCTGCCCCCACGCCCATCCGCCTGAGCCCCAAGCCTCTTCCTGAGACTTAGAGGCCGGCCCCCCAGCTCCCATCTTGCTCCGGACTTCCCTTTTGGAAAACTGGTGAGTGCCCTTCCTTGCCCCAGACCCCATCCCTGGGCACCAGCCACTCCAGGGAAGACCTGCCCAACTTGGCCCCAGGTTCTGGCCACCGGGCAGGTTCCCTGCTAGCCCCACCGGGAAGGATCCCCTTCTCCAAGACCCCTGGCAGACCCTGCAGTCTCCACGCCCTGCCCCCACGCCCATCCGCCTGAGCCCCAAGCCTCTTCCTGAGACTTAGAGGCCGGCCCCCAGCTCCCATCTTGCTCCGGACTTCCCTTTTGGAAAACTGGTGAGTGCCCTTCCTTGCCCCAGACCCCATCCCTGGGCACCAGCCACTCCAGGGAAGACCTACCCAACTTGGCCCCAGGTTCTGGCCACCGGGCAGGTTCCCTGCTAGCCCCACCGGGAAGGATCCCCTTCTCCAAGACCCCTGGCAGGCCCTGCAGTCTCCACGCCCTGCCCCCACGCCCATCCGCCTGAGCCCCAAGCCTCTTCCTGAGACTTAGAGGCCGGCCCCCAGCTCCCATCTTGCTCCGGACTTCCCTTTTGGAACACTGGTCTGGCTGAACCAAGTGTGCAGATAAGGCCAGTAACGAAGCACAAGGAGATGGGCAGACGTCAAGGCAGAAACATATACAACAAAATGAATAGCAATACAGCATCACCAGGCCCTAGCCCTCCTCCAACACCTAGACCTGAACATCAGAAATTGGAAGAAGCAGAAGAAAACAGCCTTATGAATGACATCATGAAGAAGCTAGAGGCTTGTGTAGAGGAAAAGACAAAAAAATGTGAAGAACGCTGTAAACAACTAGAGGAAAGGGCAAACAAATTAGAAGAAATCAATAAAGTCCTGGAAGAAAACAATAAAATACTGAGAGAAAATCAAGAAAAATCAATGAAACAAATGAAGGAAACAGTCCAAGACCTGAAAAGGGAAATAGAAAAAATGAAGAAGACACAAACAGAGGGAATGCTGGAAATAGAAAATCTGAGAAAACGATTGGGAACTTCAGATGCAAGTATAATCAACAGAATGCAAGAGATGGAAGAGAGGATCTCTAGCGTTGAAGATACAGTAGAAGAAATACATTCATCAGTCAAAGAAAACACTAAAGCCAACAAAGTCATGAACCAAAATGTCCAAGAAATTTGGGACACCATGAAAAGACCAAACCTAAGAATAATAGGGGTCGAAGAAGGAGAAGAATACCAACTCAAGGGCACAGAAAATATATTCAACAAGATCATAGAAGAAAACTTTCCCAACTTAAAGAAGGAAATGCCTATGAAGATACAAGAAGCTTATAGAACACCAAACAGACTAGACCCCCAAAAAAAGTCCCCTCGCCACATAATAGTTAAACAACTAAACGTACAGAATAAAGAAAGAATATTAAGAGCAGCAAAGGAAAAAGGCCAAGTGACATATAAAGGCAAACCCATCAGAATAACACCCGATTTCTCAGTGGAGACTTTGAAAGCCAGAAGAACCTGGACAGATGTAATGCAGACACTAAGAGACCATGGATGTCAGCCTAGACTAATATACCCAGCAAAACTTTCAATCACCATAGATGGAGTGAACAAGACATTCCATGACAAAGCCAGATTTAAACAATACTTATCCACAAACCCAGCCCTACAGAAAGCACTAGAAGGAAAATTCCAACCTAAGGAAGTCAGATACACCCTCGAAAACACAGGCAACAGATAAAGCCACAGCAGTAAACCCCAACGTATAGAAGTACCCACACATCACCACCAAAAAATAACAGGAATGAACAATCACTGGTCATTAATTTCCCTCAATATCAATGGACTTAATTCACCTATAAAAAGACATAGGCTTACAGAATGGATACGAAAGCAGGACCCATCTTTCTGCTGCATACAAGAAACACATCTCAAATTCGAAGATAGACACTACCTAAAAATAAAAGGCTGGGAAAAGACTTTCCAATCAAACGGTCTTAAGAAACAAGCGGGTGTAGCCATCCTGATATCCAGCAAAATAGACTTCAAACTAAAATCAATCAAAAGAGATCAAGAAGGGCATTACATACTCATCACAGGAAAGATCCACCAAGATGAAGTCTCAATTCTGAATATTTATGCCCCAAACACAAGGGCACCCACATATGTAAAAGAAACATTACTAAAGCTTAAATCACATATAAAACCCCACACATTAATAGTGGGAGACCTCAACACCCCACTTTCACCACTGGACAGATCTCCCAAATTGAAACTTAACAGAGAAATAAAGGACTTAACTGATGTCATGACTCAAATGGACTTAATCGATATCTACAGAACATTCCATCCTAACAAAAAAGAATATACCTTCTTCTCAGCACCCCATGGAACCTTCTCTAAAATTGACCACATACTTGGCCACAAAACAAATCTAAACAGATACAAAAGAATTGGAATAACCTCCTGTGTTCTATCAGACCACCATGGTCTAAAGTTGGATTTCAACAACAACAAAAACTACAGAAAACCTGCAATCTCATGGAAACTGAATAATACCCAACTGAATCACCAATGGGTTAAGGAAGAAATAAAGAAAGAAATTAAAGACTTCCTAGAGATCAATGAAAATGAAGACACCACATATCCAAATTTATGGGACACTATGAAAGCAGTACTAAGAGGGAAATTCATAGCACTAAATGCCCACATAAATAAGTTGGAGAAATCTCACACTAGAGACTTAACAGCATACCTGAAAGCTCTAGAACAAGAAGAAGCACAGTCTCCCAGGAAAAATAGACGCCAGGAAATTATCAAAGTGAGAGCTGAAATCAATAAAATAGAAACAAAGAGAACAATACAAAAAATTAATGAAACAAAGAGTTGGTTCTTTGAGAAAATCAACAAGATAGACAAGCCCTTATCCAAACTAACCAAAAGACAGAGAGAGAGCATCCAAATCAACAAAATCAGAAATGAAAAGGGGGACATAACAACAGACATTGAGGAAATCCAGAGAATCATCAGGTCATACTTCAAAAACCTCTATTCGACAAAACTGGAAAACCTAAAAGAAATGGATAACTTTCTGGATAGGTACCACATACCTAAGTTAAATCAAGACCAGATAAACTATTTAAATAGTCCAATAACCCCTAACGAAATAGAAACAGTCATTAAAAGTCTCCCAACCAAAAAAAGCCCAGGACCAGATGGTTTCAGCGCAGAATTCTACCAGATCTTCAAAGAAGAGCTAATACCAATACTCTCTAAATTGTTCCACACAATAGAAACAGAAGGAACATTACCAAACTCCTTCTACGAGGCTACAATTACCCTAATTCCTAAACCAAACAAGGATACAACAAAGAAAGAGAACTACAGACCGATCTCCCTCATGAACATTGATGCAAAAATACTCAATAAAATACTGGCAAACAGACTCCAAGAACACATCAAAACAATTATCCACCATGATCAAGTAGGATTCATTCCAGGGATGCAAGGGTGGTTCAACATACGAAAGTCCGTCAATATAATACACCATATAAACAAACTCAAAGAAAAAAAACCATATGATCATCTCACTGGATGCAGAAAAGGCATTTGACAAAATCCAACACCCCTTCATGATAAAGGTATTAGAGCGATCAGGAATACAGGGAACATACCTAAACATAATAAAGGCAATTTACAGCAAGCCAACAGCCAACATCAAATTAAATGGAGAGAAACTCAAAGCAATTCCACTAAAATCAGGAACGAGGCAAGGCTGTCCACTCTCCCCATACTTATTCAATATAGTACTTGAAGTTCTAGCCAGAGCAATAAGACAACATAAGGAGATTAAGGGGATACAAATTGGAAAGGAAGAAGTCAAGCTTTCCCTATTTGCAGATGACATGATAGTATACTTGAGCGACCCCAAAGATTCCACCAAGGAACTGATACAGCTTATAAACACCTTCAGCAACATAGCAGGATACAAGATCAACTCAAAAAAATCAGTAGCCCTCCTATATACAATGGACAAAGAAGTGGAGAAGGAAATCAGAGATACATCTCCCTTTACTATAGCCACAAATGGCGTAAAATACCTTGGGGTAACACTAACCAAGCAAGTGAAGGACCTATATGACAAGAACTTTAAGTCCCTGAAAAAAGAAATTGAAGAAGATGTCAGAAAATGGAAAGATCTCCCATGCTCATGGATAGGCAGGACTAACATAGTAAAAATGGCAATCTTACCAAAAGCAATCTACAGATTCAATGCAATCCCCATCAAAATACCAACACAATTCTTCACAGACCTGGAAAGAATAATACTCAAATTCATATGGAAAAAACAAAAAACCCAGGATAGCCAAAGGAATCCTGTACAATAACACAACTTCTGGAGGCATCACGATCCCTGACTTCAAGCTCTACTATAGAGCTACAGTAATAAAAACAGCTTGGTACTGGTATAGAAACCGACATGTGGACCAATGGAATCGAATTGAAGACCCTGACATTAATCCGCACACCTATGAACATATAATTTTTGACAAAGAAGCCAAAAGTGCACAATGGAAAAAAGAAGGCATCTTCAACAAATGGTGCTGGCAAAACTGGATATCAACATGTAGAAGGCTGCAAATAGATCCATATCTATCACCGTGCACAAAACTTAAGTCCAAGTGGATCAAGGACCTCAACATAAATCCAGCTACTCTGAACCTGCTAGAAGAGAAAGTAGGAAGTAGTCTTGAACGCATTGGCATTGGAGACTACTTCCTAAATAGAACACCAGTAGCACAGACTCTGAGAGAAACAATCAATCAATGGGACCTTTTGAAACTGAGAAGCTTTTGTAGAGCAAAGGATACGGTCAACAAGGCAAAGCGACAGCCTACAGAATGGGAAAAGATCTTCACCAACCCCACATCTGACAGAGGACTGATATCCAGAATATATAAGGAACTCAAGAAATTAGACATCAAAATGCCCAACAGTCCAATTAAGAAATGGGCTATAGAACTAAACAGAGAATTCTCAACAGAGGAAACTCAAATGGCCGAAAGACATTTAAGGAATTGCTCAACATCCCTAATCATCAGGGAAATGCAAATCAAAACAACTCTGAGATACCACCTTACGCCTGTCAGAATGGCTAAGATCAAAAACACTGAAGACACCTTATGCTGGAGAGGATGTGGGAGCTAGGGGAACTCTCCTCCACTGCTGGTGGGAATGCAAGCTTGTACAACCACTTTGGAAATCAATATGGCGCTTTCTTAAAAAATTGGGAATCAATCTCCCCCAAGATCCAGCTATACCACTCTTGGGCATATACCCAAGAAATGCTCAACCACACCATAAGAGCACTTGTTCAGCTATGTTCATATCAGCATTGTTTGTAATAGCCAGAACATGGAAACAACCTAGATGCCCTTCAACTGAAGAATGGATAAACAAAATGTGGTACATATACACAATGGAATACTACTCAGCAGAAAAAAACAATGGCATCATGAGGTTTGCAGACAAATGGATGGATCTAGAAAAAATCATCCTGAGTGAGGTAACCCAGACTCAGAAAGACAAACATGGTATGTACTCACTCATAGCAGGATACTAGACATGAAACAAGGATGAATTGTCTGCTACTCACATCACCAGGGAGGCTACCCGGGAAAACAGGACCCCAAGAAAGACACAGGGATCGCCCAATGACAGAGAAATGGAATGAGATCTACATGAACAGCCTGGACATGAATGGGAGTAATGAAAGGCGAGGGTCGAGGGAAAGAGAGCCTGGGGGAGCGGGAGATCCCAGCTGGATCAACAACAGAGAGGGGAGAACAAGGAATAGGAGACCATGGTAAATGAAGACCACATGAGAACAGGAAGAAGCAAAGTGCTAGAGAGGCCCACAGAAATCCACAAAGATACCCACACAACAGACTGCCGGCAATGGTCGAGAGACAGCCCGAACTGACCTACTCTGGTGATGGGATGGCCAAACACCCTAATTGTTGTGCTAGAAACCTCATCCAACTACTGAGGGATCTGGATGCAGAGATCCATGACTAGGCCCTGGGTGGATCTCTGGGAGTCCAATTAACGAGAATGAGGAGGGTTTATATGAGCGAGAATTGTTGAGACCAAGGTTGGATAAAGCACAGGACAAATAGCCAAATGAATGGAAACACATGAACTATGAACCAATGGCTGAGGGGTCCACACTGGATCAGGCCCTCCGAATGGGTGAGACAGTTGATTGGCTTGATCTGTTTGGGAGGCATCCAGGCAGTGGGACCAGATCTTGTGCTCATTGCATGAGTTGGCTGTTTGAAACCTGGGGCCTATGCAGGATTGTTTGGCTCGGCCTGGGAGGAGGGGACTAGACCTACCTGGACTGAGTCTACCAGGTTGACCTCAGTCTGTAGGGAAGGCTTTGCCCTGGAGGAGATGGGAATGGGGGGGGGGGGGGGCGTTGGGGGGAAGGTGAGGGGGACGGGGAGGGGGGGAGAACAAGGGAATCCGAGACCGATATGTAGAACTGAATTGTATTGCAAAATAAATTAAAATAAATTAAAAAAAAAAAAAAAAAAAGATGGTTTCTATAATCTTAATTGGGTATGCCAAAACACACATTTGAAATGAAAACACAAACACGCACATCTCTGCACCCGTGTGTACACACACATGCCTCTGCACTCACATTTACACACACACAACTTAAACATAAAATACAGATCAATGAAAGAATTTCATAGATGTATGAAAAGTAATTTTCCATGTCAACATCAACATCAACAACTGCCACAGCAACTAAATATTTTTCTGAGACACTAAAACTTTCTCCCAATGATGGAAAGGAATGGTGACTGTGATGTACCTTCATAGGGAGAGTCTACAATAACAGAGTTTGGAATTTATAGGATCCTCTTCTGCAAAATCAAAGTTGTTTAATATATTCTACTATAGCTGAGAAAATCCACCAACATTAGCTGATGCTTTTCTACAGAGACACATCTGAATAAATAAGAAAGGAACCCCAGTTTAGCATTACTGTTAGAGGGAAGATCTACAAAGTAGTAATGTTTATCATTGTCATATCTCACTTCCATTATCTGCAAAATGGGCAGGTAAAGAGGCTCCAAGTCAGAGGATTATTGTGAAAAACAAACATAATCATATACACTCACCATTAAATATATATGCCTTGATTGAGACTGCATTATCTTTATCGTTATAAGCCACAAAAAAAGTTACAGGAGTGCTTGATAGCTATAGTTTTATCTGAATTAACTATGCATAATAATTCAAAGTTTAAGTTGCTGGGAACTAGTGAAGAAACTGAAATATTTCATACACTGCCAAAAATTTCTCAAAAATTCAATACAACTAATACTTATTCAGTGACAGGAAAAAATCCAGTAAATGGATGAAACTGGCCAGCTAAAATGGTAAGTGCATTGTGCACAAGAATAGGCAACATAAATAAAAACAGCACACCATTTTCATTTTCACTTTTCTAATGTAGCTTACTTATGCTTTTGGTATTCAGCATTCCCTCCACTGTAATTCAGCTGCAAACACTCCTATCAAAGAAACTTTTGGGACTGTGAAATCAGCAGATTGGATGAGACATATGACAAAGCCAGGGAAGAAAAGCAAATGCATTCCAACATCATTCTTCTGGGCAGCAAACATGACCCTAACTGGCTGAATTTGCCCTGCTTTGTGAGTTCTTTCTGCCAATATGTTTAACTGATAGTTGAATAAATCTGCTGACCCTCACCACATTTCTCTGTGTTAGAATTTCAATACATTGAGGAAACAATGCAAATTTGATGAAAAAGTGACTTCATGCTTATTCAAGATCTATGAGTATTGTTGAATATGGCAAAAAAAAAAAAATTTTTTTTCCCAGTAAAACTCTATCTGCACCCGTATTAGTTTTGGAGATCAGAATACTGGGTATTGAACAACGCCAATTGTTTCTGGGTTCTCAGTCTACATTGGGATCATGTAAGGAGGTTACAAAGAGACCAATATCCTAAATGTTACAAAAGCTACTGTGCTGTGGAATAATCCTTCTGTACACTGTGAAGATTTGTCACTGTGATTGGTTTATTAAAGAAGCTGACTGGCCAATAATTGAACAGAAAGAAGGCAGGCAGGAAAGCTAAACTGAGAATGCTAGAAAGGAGATGGGCAGAGTCAAGAGTTAGTTGCCAGCCAGACCCAGAGGAAGCAGGAGCTGAACATGCCAAGCTAATAAAGGTACCGCCATGTGGCAGAGCAGAAATAAGGAATATTGGTTAACTTAAAATGTAAGAGTTAGTTAATAATAAGCCTGAGATATTGACCGTGCATTTATATAATTTATATTAAGCTTCCAAGTCAATTATTTGGGAAATGGCTGCCAGGTATTTGGGAACAGGCGAGCAAGAGAAAAACATTTAACTACAGTACTGGTCTATGTATCACTATTCAAAATAATAATGTCCTCAGTAAGGTGTGCTTCCCAAAGTTCTCTATAGTGTTTTTTTTTTCCACCTACAGTTACATTAACACTTGTTGGATAATTCTTTGCTATTAAGAACAGTCTTTCACATTATAAGATGCTTAGGTGCATCTCCTGCCTCTACCCTCAAATGGCAGTTGGCAGAGTTCTTACGCATTTGCCACAAGCAAACATGTCATGAAATATTTCCGAATGATCTGTGGCATGTCTGTTGTCCCATGATCACAAGTGTAATCACGACACAGACCTATATGCTTTGTTAAACAGAAAGAAAATCAGTCTTGAGAGCATGTAACACAGCAAAATGGTCACTTTTTGAAAAAGTCACCTGGAGTTACTCAATGAGAATGCAACAACTGAAGCTGCAATTTAAGCGTTTGTTGTATGTGTCAATGTGTCAATAGAATTCTCTTATGAAAGAAAAAGAATGATAAAAAATAGCTGTTTCTATCAAAGTGATCTTTAAAATTAAGAGTGGATGTATTTTTGCTAGACAGTATAATAGCTGTCAGATATGTCCATGTTCTCACCCTTGGAATCACTAGACATCTTATTTTACACAGTAAAAATAACTATGCAGATGTGATTCAGTTAAGGACTGTGAGAAGCGAGAATTAGCCTTAGATATGAGTTGAGTGCAATATAATCATGAGCGTCCTTATAAAAAGGCTGACTAGAAGACCAAAGTCAAAACAAAGGCCATCTGGTGATGAAAGTAGGTACTGGAGTGATGAAACTATTAAACAAGGATTGCCACCAACAACTACCAGGAGCTGGAAGATTTTGGCAACAGTTACTTCTCTGATGGTCCAAAAAATAAGCACAAATTCCATTTCATACTTCTCACTTTCAGAGCTATACATGGGTAAGATTTAATCATTTAGAACAAATGATTTTATGATAACTTATTACAGTAGTGAAAGGAATCTAGTATATCTCAGAGGTTGAAAAACTAACAAGAACAATTTTGTTTGCTACCTAAAGATAATTGTGGAATTTTATGACATTATATATATATGATCTTATTTGTTTTCAATGCTTAGTAATAACATTTACTCTACACTGAGTGGGCGTGAAGTCTTAGGCAGATATGTGCTTTACATGAAGAATATTCTTATTTTTTACTTATAAATCAGGTATGTGCTATTTTTGCCTATATAGAGTATCTCTTCAAAGGTAATGTAATTAGAAAATTAGGTTCTGTTTTGCACTGACAAAATGTTAGTCAGTTATCAATAAAAGGAGTTATTTTTGAGGTTTTGATGCATACATATATATGTGCAAACACAAATAACATTTTCTCTGGAAAAAGTGTGCTTGCAAAGTTTGTGCGTGAACTGAAATTCTTCCCATGTGATATTTATGTGATTTTCAGCTAGGTACTGGCTATAGTTACTCAGCTCAAAGACTTCCACTATCTGAGGCTTCTGCTTCTTTATTGCACTATCTGCACTATCTCATCAAAGAGAATATAAATTACTTTATACCTATTTGATCTGGCTGCTTCTTAACTTCCTAACTTATAGAATATAGCGTTTCTTGTTTGAGCTTTTTTCTAAGAATTGACTTCTGGGATTGACTGTTCTTCCTACCATCATACCTGAAAACACTATGTATCAATTAGTGTTACCTCCATGCTCTAGAGTATAACAATTAAGTCAGAATTTGGTCACCACTACTTCCCAAATCATATGTTGGCATTTTGTATATCATGCTGCTGCTGTAGTCTGTGAGGAAAATGAAAATCCATTGGTCAATAGACTGAACATGTCACTCAAAAAGGTATGTTGAAGTCCTGGCCTTGAAAACCTATATACATGCTTTTATTCAGAAATAGATTATTTTTCAATATAATTTCACTAATGTCTTAGCAGCTTATGGTTGTTCTTAAATCCAATTACTAGTATCCATAGAAGAAGACTGCCAGATGCTCATAGCAAGGAAAGCCAACTAACAAGGAAGGTAGCGATGAGTGATACAATTATAAGCCAAGAAAGCCAAAAAATGCTTATGACCACTTGAATCCAAGCAGAAATCAAAAAAGAGCCTTCAGAGAAAGGACAGCAATTGCACAGCCATGATTCTTTATTTCTAACCTCTAGAAATGTTGTTGAATGAATTCCTATGTTTCAAGCCACCCAGATGTGTTCATATGTAATCATGGCATCTCTAAAATGTCAAGTTCAAGAACAAATATTTATTGTGCATTTTTTAATGTTTTCTTGGCCACTATTTTTAATGTGAACAGACATGGGAAAATGATTTTAGACAGATGTGTCTAATGTAAGAACAGAGACAAGAATTGATATTAATTCAGTCTAGATTTTAACAAAGTAATGATCTAAAGTCATTAGACTTGTTTTACAGTTTGGCAATAACAGTAATAGGATTTATTTAGTAAAATAATTGACATAGGTGATGAATAGATAAATCAAAGATGTCCCCAGATATGACTGGAGAACATAGGTATTCTATGTTAACATTAACTTAGATGAAAAAAAAAAAAGTGGAGAAATCCTAAGGATAGGAACGTTCTAGAAATATATTGTGTTTTGAATTTGTTGAGATTGTTTTATAATGCCTAAGTTAATTTTATATGCAAGTTAAACTTTCCTCATGCAAAAACCCAAAATTCAAAATGTTCTAAATTGAGAAAATTTTAAGAGTGACAATTCTGGGAATGCAAAGGTTTATTTGTATTCTCATATAACTCACAATCAAAATACATATTCCAAAGATAATATGGGAAAATATCTTTGAACTGAGAACACAGATATATGTGAAAATGAATAAATTTTGTATTTAGAAAATGGTCTTATCCCTCACATACATCATTGTGTATATGACAATATTTAAAATTCAAAAATATTTTAAAATGGTCACCACTTCTGGGTAAAGGATAGTCAAGCTAAGTTAGTATGACAGGCCTCTAATAGTAACAGTCCTCTGTCATCTATTCCTTACGTAATTTTCTGGTTTTTTGTTTTTTGATTTTTTTTTTCAGTTTTTCAAGACAGGGATTCTCTGTGTAGCCTGGCCTGAAACTCACAGAGATACTCCTGCCTCTGCCTCCCAAGTGTTTGGACTAAAGGGCTGTGCCTCCACCACCCAGATGAATCTTCTGCTTTTTTATTCTTATTTATTTATTTAGTTAGTTAGTTATTTCTTTTTTTGTATCCCAGCCAAAGTTCCCCCTCTTCTCATTTCCGCCTCCCACCCCCTAACTTTCCCAATCCACTCCTCCTCCTCTGTTTCTCTTCAGATACAGGGTGGGGCTCCCATGGATATCAGCCAGCCATGGTTTATCAAGTTGCAGTGAGACTAGGCACCTCCTCTTCTATTGAGGCTGAATGAGGCAATCCAGTAAGACAAAAGGGTTCCACAAGCAGGAAACAGAGTCAGCGAGCCCCTGCTCTTACTGTTAGCAGTCTCACATGAAGACTAAGTTACACAACTGTCACATATATACAGAGTGCCTAGATCAGTCCCATGCAGGATTCCTCATTGTCAGTTCAGTCTCTGTGAGTCCCTATGAGCCCAGGTTAGTTGGTTCTGTGGGTTTTCTTGTGGTGCCCTTGACCTAACCTGATCCTACAATCCTCTTCCACAGGGTTCCACAAGCTCTGCCTAGTGTTTGGCTGTGGGTCTTTACATCTGCTCCCATCAGTTGCTGGATGAAGCCTCTCTCTCTCCTTTTTTTTGCCATTAGTGGTTGGTTCCATTCTAGGTCTCTGGTGTATACTGCCTCTGAGACCTGGCCCTCAGAGGGGAGCTCCCTCTTTGGGAATGGTTCTTCAGCTATTCCAGTCATCTCATGGTGCAGAAATTGTAGAAGTGACCAACTGATCTTCTGCTTTTTAAGTGTGAAATAAACCTCATTTCAAATTAATAAGTAAGAGTGATGGGATATCATTTCTGAGATTAAGTTACAAAAGTACTTTTATATTGTTGATGCTTTCTTGCATGCAACTTTTTGATGAAGCCAGCTGCCATACTGGGATGTACCTTGTAGGAAAGTGTATATATATATATATATATATATATATATATATATATATATATATATATATATATATATATATATATGACTTCCAGCAAATAGCAAACAAAACCTCAGTTCGATAACTTAATGAGCTGAATGGTGCCAGCAAACATTGAATGGACTAGTATATCTCTACAACCCAGCTTTGAGATGACTGATGCACCAGCTAGTTATGAAGCTATATGAGAGACCCTGAGCCAGATGACACAGTTAATCTATGCTTGGATTTGTGCACACAAAGGTTGTGAGATAATAGATTTTGTTTTCAATAGATAAGTGATGTGGTTGGGAAGTGAAAAAATCTGAGTTGTAGACATATATTTAGGGTCATCAACAGGTATGGTTCATCAAAAACCTAAGAACTAAATGTTGCCAATGGAAGGAAAGTCAAACACATTCAGATCTGAGCTCTGAAACTCCAGCACAGTATTACTTGCTGTATTTTAAATATAAAACATTCATCATAAGCTCATGTATTTGTACCTTTGGACCCCAGCTAGTGGTACTATTAGAGAAGGTTGCAGAACCTTTAAATAAACCCACCTTTTCTTTCTTTCTTTCTTTCTTTCTTTCTTTCTTCCTTCCTTTCTTTCTTTCTTTCTTTCTTTCTTTCTTTCTTTCTTTCTTTCTTTCTTTCTTTCCTTCTCTCTCTCTCTCTCTCTCTCTCTCTCTCTCTCTCTCTCTCTCTCTCTCTCTCTTCTTTCTTCCTCCCTTCCTCCCTCCCTCCCTCCTTCCTTCCCTCCCTCCAATCCTTCAGCACTTTGTTGGGAATTTTATCACAGCAAGGAGAGAACCTCCTAAATCAGAGGCCAGCCAGGGTGGGTGGGGATGGGGTGGGGGTGGGGCAAGAATCTGTAAAGCAAAGTTGGAAGTAAGAATCAGAAAATAAAAAAAAATCAGAAAAAAAAAGGTTTTGACATAAAAGTGATCAGTTAGGGCAAATTACACAAAGGATCAAGTAAACTGAGAAAGAAGAAATGACTACTAGAATTGGTAATATCAAATTCATTAGAGACTTTAACATAAACATTTTTCCACTGAATGAACACAGGAGTATATTTGGATATGGAGACAATGAAAAGTGAGACGGCAAACACACTAAGTGCAAACGATCTGTATTTTTTATTGAAAATACATTCTTCTCTCATACATCTCAACTACAGTTTCCCCTCCCTCCACTCCTCCCAGCTCCCCACTTCCTCCGCTCTCCGGCATATCCACTCCCCCTCCATTTCCTCTTCAGAAAAGAGGTCTCCAATAGATGACAGCCAGATAGGACAAAACAAAATACAATAACACGAGGCAAAAGTCCTCATATAGAGGCAGAGCAAGGCAATCCATGAGAGGAAAAAGAGTCACGCGTACAGTCAAAAGAGTCAAAGATACACCAGCTCCCACTGTTAGGAGTCTCACAAGAATGCCAAGTTAACAGCCATAACATACATGCAGAGGACCCGGTGCAGACCTATACAATGCCTGTTCTTGCCGCTCCTGTCTCTGTGTGCACATATGAGCCCTGCTAAGTTGGTTTGATAGGCCATGTTGTCCTGGAGTCCTCCATTATGTAATATTCTGTGACATCCATAAGTCTGAAAATGGGGGTGACAGTTTCCTAACCATGTGACAAAAGGTTGTATTTATATATTCATAAAAATGTTCTGAGACAGCTGGAAAAACATAAATGTTGGAATTGCTTTTGGATCACAGTTCATCTACTATAAATGGAAGAGAAATTAAATGGTAAATTTAGTGATAAGCGTGTGAACACGTTTTATTTCAGTGAGCTTTAAAGTATCGAGAGGAAGGAAAGCAAGCTCGGTGTGTCACAGCTGAGTGTGAAGGGTGCAGAGAGTCAGAATTGTAAAGACACAAAAGAAAAGGCAAAATAATATGTAAGAATGTGATAGAGTAAATATCCCAAATAAATTAAATTCTGAATTTCTACTAAATTCAGAATTTTTGTAATATGTTTTCATTTTAAGTAAGAGGTCAGTGAATATCTCAGTATACTTTAATATATTAATAATGTAAGCTACAGTAAATGTAATTTAATGAAACCAAGTTAGATAGGTTAAAAATATACTATTTTCTAGTCTGTCTCTGTCTCTGTCTCTGTCTCTCTCTCTCTCTCTCTCTCTCTCTCTCTCTTTCTTTTGTTTTTTTTGAGGCAGGGTTTCACTGTATATCCCTGGCTGTCCTGGAACTGAGTCTGTAGACCAGGCTGGCTTTGAACTCACAGACATCTGCCGGCCTCTGCCACCCAGGTATTGAGATGAAAGGCATGTGCCTCCATAACCTGGAAGATTATTCTTGTATTAAACAAATCATGTACCTCATTTGCTAAGATATAAACATATTTCCTTTAACCTAAACTTCTTCCTTGGGTTATATTCCTTTCTCATCCTCACCCAATGGAGAGGGCATTAATGAACAGGAAAGTATCTGGGAAATCACTGAACTAAGACAAAATATTTGCAAAAATAAATTGATCATTCACATGAATAATTTCACTATTCTACAAATAAATCAAAATATATCCTCAGGTTGAGATAAAGTCATTATAGTAAAAATTTATTTTATATGAATCTGGGTTTTCTTTTAACTAAGTATATCATTCTAAGGAGAGAACAGTAGCTCTAAAATTTTTATCAAGGAAAATATTGTTCTGATTATATAAACTATTAAATAATGAATACCAGTGCTTAATGACTCTCAGTCTCATTTAATAAAGTGGACTTTTACTTTAAAAAAGAATAAATTCTGAGATAGCACATCATGCCCACTGGGGTTAAGTGATTTTTGTGGGGATTTGTTTTGTTTTGTTTTTTGGTTGTTGTTTTATTGTTTATCTTGATATGGTGGTTTTTAGAGAGAAGGGGCAGGCAGAGTCAGAGACAGACAGACACACGGAGAGAAAGCATGAATTTGGTTGAGTAAGGATGTGAGTAGGATCTGGGAGGATCTGGGGGATTGTAAACATGGTAAATTATATTGTCTGAAAAAATATAAAATCAGAGAGGTTAATGTTTTATTTTGGTAATGCTCAACTGGAATAAAAATCAGAAGAAGGTGGATAGGTGTATTTAATTCCAATTGATATATTGTACAGTGAATAAGAGTCTTAAGTTTTAAGGTTCATTGGGTGAACATATTGGTAGATAATGAAACTGTAGAAATTGTTCACACACATACATAAATATATAATATATTACATTAAATTATACTGGCAGTATAAAGTATCATAAAATATGTATCTCCATGGATATTATATAATGGTTATATATATATATATATATATTATAAAAGTTAGATCATTTCCTCGGGAGAAACATTTTTTCATACATTAAATTGTAACATGATGTCAGGTTTATTCAAAGTTAACTTTGTTTGAACAGTCAAACAGAGGAGTTCATAATAAGGATTAAGAAGCAGACATACATAAAGTGACATTGAAAATATCTAGTTCTCTTTTGCTTCTATGTGTTTTAACTGGGATGACACATTCTGTGTTACACTCTTGAGCTATGAAACCTTTCCCTGGCTCACATTCCCTGGCTGCAGGCAGGTCTTCTATTTCTTCCCTAGAAAATTGAATGCATGTTATTGGTTTAACACTACTATTTAACAGGATTTACAAATTGTACTTGGGAAATAAGCACAATTTTCAACTCCAGTAGACATTATTACTTCAATCATATCAGTAGAAAACCTGACTTTGGGAAACTAATTTTTTTTCAGGGAAATTAGATAAAAATAGTTTCCTATGATTAACATTATGCAGAGAACCATGTCTTTAGCCATTTATTAGATTGTGTACCTGAAATGGATATAACGTGATAAAGAACTACATTCACATTGTCATCCAGATGGCAAGATATCTCTATAGCTTTTGAGGGTGTTTCCTTTCTTTTTCTTTCTTTCTTTCTTTCTTTCTTTCTTTCTTTCTTTCTTTCTTTCTTTCTTTCTTTCTTTCTTTTTTTGAGATAAATTCTCTTAATAGAATACAACATCTATCTTCCATCGACCAATACAGAAATATTTTCAGATAAGATTTAGAGTAGAAATCCCTTTCAGTATATAGTTGTTCATACCAGTGAAAACACTGTTTTCTCAATTAGTTATTAACTTTTCTTCTACACTAAGTATTTTTTTTTGTTTTGCAAGACAGGGTTTCTCTGTGTAGCTTTGGTGCCTGTCCTGGATCTAGCTCTGTAGACCAGGCTGGCCTCAAACTCACAGGAGATCCACCTGGCTCTGCCTCCAGAGTGCTGGGATTAAAGGCATGTGCCACCACCGCCTGGCTAAGTAAAAGCTAAATTATAAAAGCTAAATTACATGGTCAGTAATTTTCTTTTAGACATTAAGTTTTGAGATTATAATTTAATTAAACATTTCTCCCTTTCCTCTGTCCAAACTCTACCATATACACCTTCCCTCTCTTCTTCAATTTCATGGCCTCTATTTTCCACTAATTGTTATCACATATAGACAGACAGACAGACAGATAGATAGAATAAAAGATAGATAGATCGATAGATTGATAGATAGATGATAGATCGATCGATAGATAGATAGATAGATAGATAGATAGATAGATAGATAGATAGATGATATATAGATAGAGATATAGTTACATGTATACATGTTTCTAGGGCTGACCACTTGGCACTGGACAGCATATTGGCGTGCTCCTCCCTGGGGAAGGCCACCTCTCCTGCTCCTAGCTTTACTCGGTTGCCTACAGTATTTGTGTAAGATTGAGGCCTCATGGTCTTTCCCCCATCAAGTTTATCGTATTCATTGGTGTCATCCTTGTTCAGCTCATGTTTGTTTAGTAATTTTCAATCATTTTGATGCTTAACAGATTATCAAATGACCAATATTATAAGTTATTACTTTGCAATAAAATATTTTTCACTGCTTTGAAAATCTTATTACTAGAAAATAAATCTTACTTTCAGAACCTCAAGTTTGAGAATGAATGCTTAATGGTGTCCCTGGAAGGGATTACCCAAGATCATGCTACTGTTTAGGATCTGCCTTTGCTCCTAAAAGTTCATGAATTAAAAAGGATGTTAGATTGGGGATATTTCCAAATCTTCTTTACTATGTTGTATGTGCTTTTCCTTCACTGCATTCTTGTATTTTTTCAACCAATTCACATGAAAAATTAATTCATGATGACTGACACTCCTCTGAAATTCTTCAGCAAGTATTAGATTCTAGGAGCTACAATCATGCTTGTGTTTGTTATCATCTATCAACTCACTTAGATTTTCTCTTCTAAATACATTGCTTATTAGAAATACGCTGGGTTGACAATTATCCTGCCAAAAGCTGAGAATTTTAATTAAATAACTGACAAAAAATTGGTTGTAACAAAAGGCTAAATTTTGAGGCCTTGGGAATGTGGTCATTTGTAGGTTTGGAAGGACAATGTGTATGGTGTAAAGTTCCACTGGCCTTTGGGAAAGACATAGTGGTATAATGAAAACATGCTGCCCTCTCTATTTGAAATCCAGAGCTTCAGTATCAGATATGTTACTTCAGGGAAATATGTTCATTTCCTGCTACTGATATTCTTCAGAAGAGTAGGAAATATAATAACAACCTTGCCTTTCTCAAAACACAATGTGAAATGTTACCTTTATTTCTTCTATGTTCATCATGAATTCTATATGTGACATACTAACACTGGACATCTATGAAAAAACAATATTTTGCATATACATTGTTTCTATGAATATTAGAACTGATAACTTTATAAAAAAACTCATCAAGAATACATTCTCACTAGACCTCAAATTGTAAATGGAGAAAGTGAGGTTAAATAATTTATAAACCAGTAATTTTAAAAAATACATAGATACACAGATTTTCTTAACAGAATAGTCTAATGCATCACATAACATTTTTTAGCCTTGCAGAATCAATAGTACTGTTTTATCTCAGGCTGTGGAGATGGATCAATAAAATGTTTGCCACACATGCATGAGGACCAATGTTCAGATCCCTACAGCCCATGTAAAAGCTGAGTACATATAGTGTCCACCTGTAATATCAGCAGTGAAGAGAGAGAGAGAGAGAGAGAGAGAGAGAGAGAGAGAGAGAGAGAGAGAGAAAGAATCCCTGCTCTAGATGGAAATAATAACGGACTATGCCTCAATAAATAAAGTAGAAATCATTAAGAAAGACATGAAACATCAACATTGGGCCTCCACATGCATGTACACATATATGAACACCCTCACAGGGACATACCCTTGCACACTTGCAAACGTGCATCGGCAAACATGAATGCATACTGCATACACATGCAAAGCAAAAGTTTATTGTGTGTGTATTGAACATAGGTCATTGGTTACTAGCATCAGGGAAAGAACTGAAGAAGGGGTGGTGAAGTTGGGTAACCTATACAGAATTACAATTAGATAAGATTAGTACACTCTAGTGTTATGGAGCACAGTAGAATGAATTTAATTAACAATAACTTATTTAATATTTCAAAATATGCAACAAGGGAAATATGAATCTTACCAACTCAAGGAAATAATAAATGTTTTATTTAATACATTTATTAAGCCAGAGTTGATCATTATACATTATATACATGGATACAACATATCATACTGTATTCAATATTGAAATCACTTATAAATCATATTTTAAAAATAATTCTTCTGACTACCCAAATGTTTCTGACTGGTGTTTTTATGAAGAATGATTACATTGACAAACATGTAAAGCACTATTATTCTGCTTAGAAAATATAGCCAGTGTTTCCTTATGCATGTCAATACATGTAAAAGAAATGGCTTTAAAATTAAAAATTCCTTATACACACTAGAAGGATATAATTTTGAATTGAAAGAAAAGGCTACTCTTTGGTTGCATTCAGCAATAAAATGTTATATAGAGAAATAACACATTCTTCCAAAAAGTATAAGTGAAAGGAAGTGATTTCAGTTGAATCAATCAACATAGAAAGGGAGACATGACTTTGAGGGTCTTTATAGTATACAGACTTCTTTTAAAATTCTATTCTTAATTTGGTGGCTGTAATTGTGTGTCATTTTTGCTTGCAGATTGGACCCAAAATTGTGTAAACTTTAGAAGCAAAGAAAACTCCATTCTCCCCAGCTCACCACATGCACACAAGTGACTCACTATCATCCTTTTACTCAAGTTGACTAAACATCTTCACTCTTCCAGAGATCTGAAAACATTGAGATTATAAAGAAATAGCAAAATCTTTTTGAACATTGGATGAAGACAGCATTCCTATATGGATTAAAGAATAGTAATTTATACAACGACTTCTGAGCTAGC
Source organism: Peromyscus californicus insignis (assembly GCF_007827085.1). Classification (NCBI taxonomy): domain Eukaryota; kingdom Metazoa; phylum Chordata; class Mammalia; order Rodentia; family Cricetidae; genus Peromyscus; species Peromyscus californicus. Next base: position 45,623,965 of record NW_026294391.1, read on the forward strand.
ATGTTAATGTGTGGAACAAGAACTTAATTGCTAAGTTCAGGTTCACATCACCCATAGTAGCCATTATCATTAAGATATTTCCAAAGTGACTTAAGCTCTATAGGCCTAAGTGTCTTTATGATGAAAGACTTGAACAGGATCATTACAACATGGTCTTGGAACATTTAAAATAATGTAATCCAGTAATATTCCACAGTCTTATGATTTTGGATTAGTTTTTATATAGTAATAAATTTATGTGATAAAAGTAAAGAACTTTCTTACTAATGTCTTGCTATACTCAGGACCACAAACTGGGAAGTGTATCATCAAATGACAACTTATTTTTGTTTACTATTGGTTTGAAACATAAGAGGACATATGGTATCAAACAATGCTTTATCAAATAAAGTGGTTGAACCGTCCATGTGTATCACATTAATTATAGACATAGGTACAAAGTTTCACATGGAATCTATGTGATATTCAGTGTGCCAAATAATCAGTAAAAAAAATACTTCTCTCTTTTCTTATCTTTTTAAAAAATTTCTTTTATTATAGGATAAGGGAATTTCTTAATTAAAATTTTGCAGTCAAATTGATATATTTATTATAATTCTTAGTATAAAACTGGGAAACATAAAAGAACAGTTCATTGGTTACTTTTCTCACTGAAACCACCTTTATGTGATGTAACTTTTTATAAATTTCTCTTTTTTATTATTAAGAAATTCATTTTACATAGCAATTACAGATCCCCCTCTTCCTTCCTGCTGTCCCTTCAGCCTCCCGCCAAACCCACCCCCAATTCCCTCCTACAAGAAGGTTAGGCCTCCCATGCGGTGTCAGTAGAGCCTAATACATTCAGTTGAGGCATATCCAAGCCCCTCCTCTTGCCTTGGTAATGAGCTCCAAAAAGCCAGTTCATGCACCAGGGATGGATCCTGATCCTACTGGCAGGGGGCCCCTTAAGCTGATGAAGCTACATGTCTTGCTTATGCAGAGGGCCTAGTCCAGTCCCGTGGAGGCTCCACGGGTGTTGGTCTAAATTTCATGAGTGCCCACTAGTTTGGTTTGGTTGTCACTGTAGGTTTCCCCTTCATAATGTTGATGCCCATTGCTCATAGAATCCCTCTTCCCTCTCTTTGACTGGACTCCAGGAGCTCAGCCTGGTGCTTGGCTGTGGATCTCTGCATTTGCTTCCATCAGTTATTGGATGAGGGCTCTATAACAACAGTTAGGGTATTCACCGATCTGATTACCAGAGTAGGCCAGTTCAGATACCCTCTCCACTATTGCTAGTAGTCTAAGCTGAGGTCATCCTGTGGATTCCTGGGAAATTACCTAGCACCCTGTTTCTCCATATCCCCATGATGTTTCCCTCTATCATGGTATCTCTTTCATTGCTCTCCCACTCCATCCCTGTTTCTTAACTTTCTCAAATATGGTTCAGCATTTCCATCCATTCCACATGGACATGTGATTGCTCTACTCACCTTGACTATGGATTGCTATTCTAGCTCATCTTATAAGAAGAAAGCAAAACAAATGCTGCTTTTTCTAACTATGACACTTGGCATCACTTTAAAAATTTATATCTTTTAACACTTCTTATGGCCAACAATTTGCATTTTGGGATCCCATCTACACATGAATATACAATTTGCATAACAAAAAATAGTTGCTATACTTACTTGCCATATAGATAAAGGAATCTGATTCAGTAGATTAAAAATCCTTATCATAAATTTTAATTACATTATTACACCAACACTAACACTAAAATTTCAGGGAACACACAAACAAAATAAATGACCAGTTTTTTATATTGTTTATCACAAAAAATTTGAATTTAATGTTGGATTAGGCAGACTAGGACTTGTTTTAACAATCATTTTTTGAATTCTTCATATTGTTTATAAATAGGAAGTTCTGACAGGAGCACATAGTAGCAATTTTCAGTGTCATTATAGTGCTTGGAAAGAGACAGTTCTACAATAACTACTATCCAAGCAGCAGATGTGTTTGTGGATCAACATATTGACTTTTATATAATACAAAGTAAAGATCGAAGTGTATAAAATCAATAAAGTCAAGATGATGAAAACCAGAATTTTGTAGAACTAGACCTACTGTAGTAAGAATTACAAATAAATTGTGATTCATTTTACCAGCCTACAACCATAGGTAACAAATTGAAATACATATAACCTGCTTAATACAAAGGGCACGAGTAAAATTAGGTTTTAGTATGTATTTATAGAATTATAAATAAAAATACTGCAAAAGATTTATTATTCCACATTAAGATATCCTATGAAACACACACATACACACACACGTACACACATACACATATATTTGCATGATACATATTAGTACTATTCATTTAATCAAAGGTACCAAGACTTCTGGACTATTAAAAGTCAGTTTATAATTAGTGATTATTAATATATCTGTCCTATATTTTAAAAAGTCTCTGAATTCTAAAGTATTTCAGAAGTCATTGAATAAAATGAATGTTTAAATTTTTTGAAACATGGACAGCACAGGAACGCCAGCTTAGTAAAATTTAAAGAAGTAAAATAATAGACATAGTTATATACACAAACATTTGTGCTTATTTCATATATATATATATATGTCTATGTGGACATATATGTGTGCATACATGTGCAATATATATATATATATAATTTTCCATATATTGCAATATATTTTATTTTGAGACTTAAATAACTTCCATTATTCTAAATTCCTTTAGTTATTTCAGTTATTTATCAGAAAAAAAATAATTCCCCAAAAAATTCCACATTTGATTATTCAATTATTCGTATATGTTTCTATGTAGACTATATCAAAAAAGGCAATTTAGAATACTTAATTTGAGCATACTTTGTTTAAAAGATTTCATAAATGTTATCTTTGATTAGATAACATCAATGACCTTGGCATAAAGTCAAAAATATGTACCTTTCAGCTATTTAACATAGTATTGATTGCAAAGGAACTCAGTGATTATACAACTATATTTTTATTATGTCCTCTTGCTTATATAAGAAGCACTTTAGTCATCAAACCATCTTGCCAGAGCCACAATTATTTCTTTTTAAAAATGAATTTTTTGCGAGGTTATGATTACATCATTTCCCTCTCCCCCTTTTCTCCCTTCAAACCCTTCCATATACCTTTCATTACTCTCTTTTTAATTCATGTCTCTTTTTCATTAATTATTGCTACATATGTCTACACATATTCCTAAACACATAGATACAACCTTCTCAGTCTGTATATTGTTACTTGTATGTATGCTTTCAGGGAAGACCATTAGGTATCAGATATCCAACTGGTATATTCTTACTTGCTTTTAACTCAATTACGTCTACAAATGAATAAGAATGTGTAACTTCTGATTTTATCTTAACTTGAAAGAACTTATAACCTAGTACTGAAATGTCTCTCATTAAGTAGCTGTTATGATTGAGAAATTGACATTTTGTGCATCAAGTTAAATCTTCATAAAATATATTTGTCTTTTTGTGTGAAGCCACAAATCTACCAGGAAACAAAATTGACATATATTACAGCCTTTAATCTATAGCTCTGGTGACACAGTAGTTTCTCACAAAGATGTAGTTTATCTCACTTGTTCACAAATGTCAAAGTCAGCCCAGCTCTGATCTCAAATATTCCTTCCATTGTTAATGAACAAATAAAAACTTGAATATTAGAAATTGTGGGAGCCCATTTTCAGGTGCCTATTGGCTTTACCCAGCAAGTACGCATAGAGAGGATGATTGGACCACGGGCCTGAGTGCAGGTGTCTGAGATGGTCTGCACTTGGCTCTGCTGGGGGGAGGTCTTTTGTTCCACCCCTTGGTGTTTCTATAAATACCTTAGGGCAGAGACACTTAGAGCCCGATGGAATAGGTTCCAGGTCTTCTCGAGGCTGTCCTGTATGTTCTATCTGTTTATCTCCACAATCTAAATCCTTCTGACTAATATTTCCTGCTACTCTCATCCAAGAGAACTCTGGGGAACTGTGAAGTTGGTGGGTTGCCACCCCACAAGAAATCATCTTTTTCTTTCTTGCTATAATAAGAAGTTACTGTTAGATTGAATTCAGTCATAGTCTAGGATCAAATCTACCAACAAAAAGTGTGATCTGCTTATGTCCACAGAATTTCAATATCCTCCTAAGTGTAATGAAGCAATAATAGATTCTGTTGCATAAGGATGTTGAAAAAAATAAACGAGCAGACACAAGTATGCAAAATACATTTCAAAAGGGAAATCTAAATTGTAAAACAAATTTATTATTATTGTTTATTATTATTTATATTATATGCATATTATAGGTGTTTTGCCTACATGCGCATCTGTGGGCTACAAGTGTGGCTAGTGCCTGTGTGGTAAGAAGAGAGTGACATCCCCAGCACTGAAGATATAGACGGTTTTGATTGGCTATGTGGGTGCTGGGAATCAAACTAGGGTCCTCCGGTAGAGTAGTAATTGCTACAAACAACTGAGCCATCTCTATAGCTATATGTGAAATACTTTTGAACACTAACTGTTAAAGACAAACACATTAGGTGCTAGTGATATTTATTATTTTCTTGTAAGGCATAGCAACTTTTCCTAAAGTTGTTTTACTCTACAAACGTCTCTAGTAGCAATAGATTGGCTCAGCAAAGAAAATTCCATGTCCCTTGCTTTTGGCTAATTAGTTCATTTACTTTGCTTTAGCAAAGTATTTCTTTTACACAAATATCATCTCTTAGGATGACATTAATGGAAAACTGCATGGCTCTATATGGGAATGTCCTTATCCATTATTATTCTCTCCCAATATAAAGACAATATAACCCAGTATTCAATTTATAAAAAAAAGAACATAACATAAGCCCTATACAGAATCTTACAGAAAGATCAGCTCAGCTTACCATCAAAAGACAGGGACAATTGGCTGTTTTAATGTGCACTAATTTATGCAGGATTTTTATATTATAAGTGATATGTTTGTGATTGATGCATCAGTAATTTTTTTATAATTACATTTCTGAGGTTTATTAATTTTGGGAAAATTATAGTGCAATCAGATTTGACTTTGAAAATTAAGTTATAGAGAATTTTTTAGCACAGTAGAAGTGCCTTGATGAACATGATCTAAGTTTAGGTACATTAGCAGAGTATATTTATTAAAGAAATATATCTTTCCAGATTTTTTAAGCTACTCTAGCAAAACACTCTGAGTGGCCGTTACATTTCCCAGAATCTGATACCTGTAAAAATAAATTAGCTTTGTTGTTATCAACTTTCTAGGCCTTCAATTGAGAAGAGATTAGCAATTTATTTTCCATTTATTTATAGAAGTCGAGTTGTGATTTACTGGTAGTCTTAATGTTATATTTAATAAAAACGGAAATGTGACTGACTAACTTGGTACCTTTCATTAAGTTAACTAGTTTCTTTATATACTAGACATTTTTCTCATTAATTTCAGAGAACTCTAACATACAAAAGACAATATGGTGAAATAATCATTCTCATATCCTCTCCTAGTAGGATAAGTTGGGATAAAGTATTTATAATAATAATTTAACTGTAATCATGGTAGGATTTTACTTGAAGATGGACTGTGAGATTGGTGATGAAAGTTAAAATTAGCCAAATGGGCAAATTTAAAATTAGCCTTGAGGAAACATTTAAAGCACAAATATATAAATATGGTATATTGACTTGTGGTGGTTTACATGAGAATGACTCCTATATGCTCATATATTTCAAAGCTTGCTCTCAGTTGATGAAACTATTTCATGAAGAATTGGGAGGTATAGCAATGTTGGAGGAAGTGTGTCACTGGACAGTGGGCTTTGTGGTTTCAAAATCTGAAACCATTTCCAGTTAATTCTCTCTGTCTCTCTGTCTCTGTCTCTCTCTGTCTTTCTCTATCTCTCTGTCTGTCTCTGTCTCTGTCTCTCTGTCTCTCTGTCTCTCTGTCTCTCTCTCTCTCTCTCTCTCTCTCTCTCTCTCTCTCTCTCTCTCTCTCTCTGCCTCATGTTTGTCATTAGATGTCAGTTATCAGCCACTGTTTTAACAACATGCCTGCCTGCCTATTGCCATGTTCCCCATTATGACGGGCATGGATTCAAACCCTCTGGAACCATGAACCCCCAAATTAAATGTTGTTTTGTCACAGCAATAGAAACCTGAATAAGAGATGACTGAATAGCATAAAAGTTTTCCTGAATTTCTGTTTATGTGTACTTTTTGTGTGGTTCCCTGTATGTCATGAAATTGATACACCCTTTTAATTCCTTTTCATATTTAAGATAACCTGCTTGCAAATATGTCATTATATATATATATTCAATATTTACAATTTCTTGCAATTATACGGTAACCATTATTTTCTCTTTTATATTGATAAGATTTTAATTAAGATATTTTTATGATATCTTGCATGATTAAGAAAGTTATCTTCCATTTATAGGTCAGCAATTGAAAGAACAAGGTCCTATGACTGATCCCCAGAACAATAACAACAAAATTAGCGATTTAAAAGTATATGATTTTCACTGAATTTTGCTATATTTTAAATTGAAAAAGTTTTGTGTGCCTTCATGTATATCTAAGTTCTATGCACGTGTCTGCTGCCCATGGAGGTCAGAAGAGGGCACTGGAGGGCCTGAAACTGGAGTTACAGATGGTTGTGACATGTAGGTGCTGAGAACTGAGGTTCAGTCCTCAGCAAAAGCAGCAAGTGCTCTTATCTACTAAGTCATTTTTCCAATCCTTCTTTGTGTAGACTTTAATTTTTTGAAAAATTATTTCATATGTGAGGATGTCTTGCCTGAATGTATGTTTGTGTACTATGTGGAAGCCTGGTGTCTGCAAAGACCATAAAAGAGCATTAGATGCTCTGGGACTGGAGATGGAGTTGTGAGATTCCATTTGGGTGCTAGAAATCAAGCCCTGGATCTAGAAAAGGCAGCCAGTGATCTTAACTATGAACTATCTCTCTAACACCTTGTTATCTTTTAACTCTTTACACTCAAATTGGAATTCACATGGAATTCATTATGAACATAGATGCTATTCATAATAATAACTACTTAGTGACATAGTGTGTTAGATTCTGTGGTAAGGGAATTAAGTTCTCCTCCTTTTTCTACTCTGGTCCTTACCTAAGAGTTACAGTTATTATTAGTCTCATTGTAAAAGATAAAATACAAGCTAAGAAAATGTGAGATAATGTTTTAGCAAGCAGAGAAGCCAGGAATTAATTAATAGTGACTCATAACTACATATTCTTAGATATGACCCAAACATATTGTTTGTACTTACAAAATTTGTATTTTTTAAATTATAAAGAGTTGTTTTATCTTTTTTAATGGATATGTACATGTAAGTACAAAAGACATACTGATTTTTCTTTACTTATCCTTATACCTATAGATAACTGTAGTTCTCTTCCCTCATTCAAGAAGCTTCTTCTTATAGACTAAGTAGAACATCACAGAAATCCACAATGAGTCCAAATGCAGGAAACAATTGAACTTGGGGTTCCCACCTCCAAAGAGTCCATCTAAAACATAATCCTTACACCTAAAAATCAGGGACTATTGGTGGAAAGGTATGGAAAGCTTGTAAGTGCCAGAGAACCAGGACATCTGCTGTGAGATAGTGTCTTCTATATATGACAAGGAAGCTGCACTCATGAAACCTAAACAATATAGTTTCTTAAAGAAAACCTGAAAATGACACCATCAATTGGCATGCCAATATGTATGAAGGAAATCTCCAAAGGTCCCACCCCTTGATGAAGAGCTATAGGCAATTAATGGCTGCTGGAGAGGGGAATCAATCTTCTCTACAAGTGAACCCCTGATAGGCTATCCAATCCCAAGCAGTCAGTCAGCCCTAAACACACACACACACACACACACACACACACACACACACACACACTTATGTAATATATATATATATATATATATATATATATATATATATAAACGTTAAATGAGCTCAGCAGGCTGTATATATATATCCATATATATGAATATGAATATGATATACATATATACTCAAAGAAAAAGAGGCTATTAATTTGAGAGTAAGCAGGGAAGATATGAGAGGAGTTAGTGACAATGGTATTAAATTAAAATAATCAGTTTAATAAAAATAAAGCAAAATTAATAAATATATGTTTACATATAAAAGTATATGCATATATCTATGTAAAGATAATGTGCAGGTGCACATGTGACATAGCATCCCTAATGGATTTCACAGGAATACTTTCAAGAGTCTATTACCACCATTCAATGTGAGTTCCAGAACTGAACATAGGACACAGGGTGTAGCAGCAGGTACTTTTAACTACTGAGCCATCTCACAAGGCAATTTTCAACAATGCCTTTTTCCTCTTCATTGTTTTGTAACTTTACTGGGTTTCATATTTTTTCATAAAACCCAAGGAAAATGGAAAGCATTATATTAATTAATGTCATCCAGATCCTATGTTAAAGCCTTAGCTTCCAAACTTTTGTGAGTTTGACTTGTAAAACTAGAAATTGGCCATTTAGGTAGGGAAGAAATTTGAAAGTTGGTGAAATAAAGATAGAGAGACAGAAAGCTGTAGGCAGAAGGGTTTGAGCATGTGATAAACCGATGTGGATGGTGAAACCAGAGGCCAGGGCTTGACTTAAGCAAAATGAAGATATATGAAGAAACTACATGGAAACCTATGATTTTGTAACCCAAGCAAAAAACTATAGTAAGTGGAGATAGTAGAATATATGTGATATGATAGAACAAAAGAAAATATTAGGAGTAAAAGGTTTAAGCAAGGATGGCGGCCAGACACTTGGTGAGAAGTGGGTCGGTAAAGAGTGGAGTTACCAAATTTAAGAATGTATGATAAATCCTTACAAAACCTCTCTAATTTGTAATACAATTAAAAATACAATGATAAAAAAAGGAGTTTGAGCAGAAGTACTACACATTTTAGAACACTATTGCTTCCAGAAGACATATGGCATGAAATGAAAATGTAAGTCTGAGGCATGGATTACCTCCCTGTTAGTTCTTGGCAAGGGAAGTTCAGAGGTACCCAAAACAATACAGGCTATTGCCATTGCTCTTGGTTGCCCACCATAACTAAATGGTAAGACCTCATTGCTAAAGACACACACTTTGGTTGCAATACAGAAAAATAACAATCAGGACACTAAACTTCCTGCTATCTAGTTTCCAAAGTGCTGGAAGGTCTTATCAATGACCATCTTATCAATGGTCTTATCCAGTGCTGATGGATAAGTATTGATGCTACAATACCAACTTGCCAGGAAAATAGTGCCCACTGATGGTGGCAAGACTGTTTATGTAGGTAACCAGCTGCTCTCTTAATTGGATTTGAGGTCAATTTCATAGGAGGGAATTCAAACCTGGTACTGTAAACATGGCCAATGCTCATGGCTAAAGAAATCATAGACCCTAGAAACGAATCTATTGATTTTTTTCCTAAATGGTCATATTGCTTATATACACATTTATGTTTATATACACAAACTTGAACTGTTTTCAATGTTGGTCAAAAAGCTTCTTATTATAGGGTAGTGGTCAACACAGAGAATCACAAATTCCAAAGTGAAGAGAACAAGCAACTGTAATGGGACATCTTATAATGTCCCCTCAAAGGTTGTGGGAACATTGATAAGAGTGGAAAGAACATAAGACCTGGAGAATGGGGAGAAGGTTTATGAAATGCAGTTTTCTGGATGTGCCATGGTTATTGCACTCCTAGATCTAGATTAATCTGGAGTTTCCTGCATAAAATTAAACAGGTTAAAAATTTCAGCATGGAGAGAGGAGGGACTCCTCAAGCCTCATCCTCAACTAAGGAGCTACTGGGAATCAGTGGCTGTTGGGGAGGGAGATTCATTTTTGTTTGGATTGTGGGTACTAGTAGGTTGTCCATGCCCTACTGGATGACTCCACACCCATGTACCTATGAACAGCATTAACTGGATCTAGTAGGCTGAAAAATAAATTAATAAAAATTAAAAAGATGGCATGAGATTGGGAAAAAGAGATGTGATCAGGGGATTCTGGAGGAGTAGGAGAGAGAAGTAGGAAGTGGATATGACCATTGTGCATCGTAAATATTTATAACATTTTCAAAAAGCAATATATATATATGTTTTAAAAGTCCACATGATATAGAGTTAGATAATTGCCCAAAGATATTATATGTTAGTTTCCAATGATTAATCAATTCTGACACAAATGATTGATTACACTAATATCCCACGAATATAGTATTTTAGCTTAGATTCTCCCTAAATAATGAAGATTATACTGATATAAAGCCGTGTGAAGTGGGTATAAAAGAACTGAAATTTATTTATTTTTTTCATGTGAACATATTATTTCTTTAGCCGGATGGTGGTGGTGCACGCCTTTAATCCTAGCACTTGGGAGGCATAGCTAGGCGGATCTCTGTGAGTTCGAGGCCAGCCTGGTCTACAGAGAGAGATCCAGGACAGGCTCCAAAGCGACACAGAGAAACCCTGTCTCTAAAAACCAATATATATATATATATATATATATATTCATTTTATATACAAACCACAGATCCCCATCTCATCCCTCCTCCAGCTCCCCCCGCCCCCCCTCCGCCCCGCAGCCTTCCCCTCTGACCCACCCTCCCATCCCCTCCTCCAAAATAGTAAGTCCTCCCTATGGGGGACAGAAAAGCCTGGTACATTCAGTTGAGGCAGGACCAAGCACCTCCCCATTGTATCAAGGATGAACAAGGTGTCCAACCATAGGTAATGGGCCCTGGAAAGCCGACTCATGCACCAGGGATAAATCCTGATCCCACTTTCAGGGGCCCCTGAAACAGACCCAGCTACAAATTTAAAACACAACATGAAAAATGTTTCCCTCTGACTACTTTTCGCATCTCTTAAGCCTCATCAAAAAAGCTTATATTTGCAGTAGATAGCAACTAATACAGAGAACCAGTAGTAGTCTACATGCAGAGAATAAGAGATTATGTGGTGTTCATAAGAGACTATGTGGTGTTCATTCCTAAACTGGACATCTATATCTCACCTACTCCTCCCAAGGTTTAGAGATCATCATGGAAGAGAGGGCAGAATGATCGTAACAACAGAGGTGGTAGATTACTACACTGAAACTGTGTTTTTCAGACACAACAGGGTAGTTATGCAGGTGAACCCACAGAAGTTATGACAGGATACACACGAACTAAGAAAGATTAGGCCACACAAAATCCCATCATAGAAGTGGGAGGTAAGCACATATTCTGATCCCTAAGGAATGAGCTATTAGCAATTGATAACACCTAAGAGAAGGATAGTTCCCTTTAAGGGTGTGGCTCCTTATAGGTTAATTATTCCCCAGTGAATGGGCCCACATTCAGGAATGTATAGGAAGTATAAATTGAAATGGAAGTATTTAATAACAAACCATGAAAAATACTGGACAAGAAATTGGTGAGGTTACAGAAGTGAAGATAAGTTACAGATGAGATAGGAGAGGAATGGAGAGTGAATATGATCAAAATAATTGTATAAAATTCTGAACTCCTAAAATCATAAATATGTAAATAAAAGAAAATCTCTATTTACTGCAGAAGAATATCAGGAGCTCATCTTCTGTGTAGTGGGTAGCCATTCCAGCTTTGATCTGGAAGTTCCAACCCCCATTGAGACTTCGGCAACTGTCACGCCTACAAGGCGGGGCCAAGGGAGGCGCCGGGGAACCCAAGATCTGGATCGGCGGGCGCGCTCTCTGTTGCGGGACCCTGGACTGGAGAGGTGGACCGAGCAGAGCTCCAGAGAACACCGCTGGACTGTGATACACCTTCCCCAGACTCTGCGACCTACCTATTCCTTAATTTGTAAGTTACGCCATTAAATAAATCTCCTTTTAACTACGTGGAGTGGCCTTAATAATTTCACCAATATCTGGCGCCCAACGTGGGGCACGAACCCACGACCCTGAGATTAAGAGTCTCATGCTCTACCGACTGAGCTAGCCGGTAGATTTGAGAGATTCTTCAGTTCCATATCAGAAGAGCCCTCTGGTGTGGGACAAAAGGAAACCAATAAAAGGGACCATTGTCTTCTAGATTCTAATTCTCTCCATGCTTACTCTTGATTTCTCAGAATCCTTTCTTACATGCTATGTCCTCTTTAAATCCAAATCTTCCATTTTGATAACAAATAAGTTTTTCTAATAGCAATCTCAGAAGTCTCCAGAAGGAAGATGGGGCCCCAACAACAACTCTACCCAATCCAAAATGATGCCATGGTAATCATCATCATACTACACTTCTTACCGGAATTTCAGACAGTCTTACCCATTACTCTAAGACTTGCTGCAGAACCTACAGTTAGTCTAACTGAGATTTAACTATCTGAGCTTTCTCACAGTACCCAACAGAGATAACATCACCCCCTAAACAGCAGGAAGTAATTCTAAGAAAACGACGCCCCTTCTCCCTTAGGTTTCATAATTCTCAGGGTTATGGATGATGGTTATAGGGTTGGGGGTGGAAGGAAATATTAAACTCAGTATTCTAAGAAAGAAAAGAAGAAATGGAATGGATAGGTATAAGATATTATGGTAGATTATTTTGTATACTAGTAAACAAATTTAGTAAAATAGTAGCCTTAAATAATTTGCACTGTAATTTGCACTGTTATGGGTTCTTATATGTTGATACAAATGTAAACTATTTTTATATTCCTGTTTAAGATAATTTGTATATTGATACAAATACGGAACTATATTTCTTATAATGTACATATATTTCTACTCTTATTTGAAATACTTGTATATTGATACAAATGTAAATTTATATCTGTCATACTTTATGTAGGTTCTACTTCTGTTTAGGATATTCGGTATATTGATATATATTTAAGATTATTGTCATATTGCATATCGCACTATATACTCCTACCTCTGTTATAACATCTTGTGTATTGTCACAATTTTGAAGTCATCGTTCTTTACCATACACTTGCTTATAGACTGTTTACCTTGTTACGTGAAGCCTTAGTCCTTAGGTTATTTTGGTAGATAAGACTTATAGATTTATAGTCACCTATGCTTGTCATCTCTATAGTTACGTTAGTTAGGTTATCCAGATTTACAGATACATAGGTCAGATGGACAGGTAATCTTCAAACACTTCATAGACCTAGAGAATATGGCATTTAAATAACTTAGAATTCTGTTGATGTGAGACATAATTGCTCCTGGCTGCACCAATTTGATCCTGAGAGAATGTTGGGCTTCTAAGACATTTCCATTTGGAAGTTTGTCTTCTTGGCACAAAATGGCCTACTGGGCAAAGAACTGCCCTTGCCTCGACGGCTGACAGTACTAATGCAATGCTATCCTTTCTGGACAAGCGGGACACAAGGAAAGCGACCACTGTACTCTGCCAAGACAGGGTAAGATGGTCTTTCAGAATTCCTGCTTCTGAAAATGGTCTGTCAGATACTTTAGGCCTGTAGCCAATTTGAATGCACCAACAATGCTGAGAAACATTAGGTGACTGTCCAGGCTGCCAGCTGTCTCGGTCTACTCTCGCAAGATTCCCGAAAGTTGCTTGCATCCATCTACCATTTCTCAGGTACCATTATATTCCTTCTCAGGTCTTTGATGGGATTGAAGACTAGCAGTTATAGTTACAACTTAGTAGATAGAACATATTAAGTATTAGATTCAGGTTCTTTAGGATAGGACACCTTTTGGAATGATCTTTGTAACATGCTATTTACCTATGCTCTATACTTCTCTGGACTTTAGTATGTGTTTCTTGCTTGATATTGTTTGCATTGGTTGTACTTTCATCTTATCTAGGTCATTATCCCTCATTATTCCTGGACAATATTTGATAACCATTCCTTTATATATAGTCTTGTATTAGGTTAGAACTTTCTTATTTAGACAAAAAGGGGGAGATGTAGTGGGTAGCCATTCCAGCTTTGATCTGGAAGTTCCAACCCCCATTGAGACTTCGGCAACTGTCACGCCTACAAGGCGGGGCCAAGGGAGGCGCCCCGGGACCCGAGAGCTGGATCGGCAGGCGCTTTCTCTGTTGCGGGACCCTGGATAGTGGAGGTGGACCGAGCAGAGCTCCAGAGAACACTGCTGGACTGTGATACACCTTCCCCAGACTCCGCGACCTACCTATTCCTTAATTTGTAAGTTACGCCATTAAATAAATCTCCTTTTAACTATGTGGAGTGGCCTTAATAATTTCACTAATACTTCTGGGTATAACTAAAGAAAAAATGTTTCCCTCTAAAATTTCAGAAAATACTCTAACATTATTTTAAGTCTTTATGGAAAGAATTTTGAAAGGAACAGAAACAGGAGATACAACAAATACTTCTATGAAATTGTCCTTATGTAACACAGTGCCACATACAATGACCACACACAAGGAAAACTTGAAAAGTAAAAACATAAATTAAGGATTGGGAAGATGGCTCATCAGTTAAGAGCACTTGCTTCTCTTGCAGAGGACTTGAATTCAATTTCCAGCAACCACCTGGAGGCTGACACTTGCAATAACTCCAGTTTTAGGGAATGTGATCCCTCTTCTAGTCTCCATGGGCACAAAATATATATGTGGTAACCAGATATACACATTAAAATATTGGGAATTCACATTTTAAAATAGTTCCTATGCAAAAGGCCTCATATGGTTTCTCATTTTGGCTTCATGATGTCAACATTTATCAGTATTTCAGAAGGATACAGTCCTATTTCTCCACACTTAAAGGTCCCAGGAATCTTTAATTTAATGGCTTGATGATCATTCCATTAGGGGTTATGAAAAATCTTCACCCAGATCTCTTGTACTTACTATGTGATATTATTCTTCAAAAGGAGGTTTCCTGGAGTCTGCATTGTGGGTTAGTGCTAGAGTACGTATCTTACTTGGCTCAGGCCCTGAATCACACCCACACATTGCCACCAATGTGATTAACGTAAAACATGGTTGACCAAATACGTTCCAAATAAATGCTTCTTTTCCTTTGTTTCTTTCCTGAGTAATGAATTGGGCTCCTAATAATGCCCAATGATGACTAATGAGGTTCCTTTATGTAGTGTGTTTATGAAATTATGGATACTAAAATATTTGATGTGTCCCACTCCATTGTAGTTGTTATCCTTATTAAAGTGCAAATTGTGCTAACTTATGCTCTGTCTCCATTTTTAATTGAAGACCCACAGCACTGGATGTAGTGTTCCTTCTCTGAAGGAGATAATAAGATGCTGATGAATCCCAGTGTTACTCTAAACAAACAAAACAAATCAAAATCTACCTCATTGAATAAAGATTGTGTATATTATTCTTAGAGTGAAAAGATTTATTTTAAATCAGGCTTTTCTATTTTATAGAAAGAAGTCATATCAGCAAAAGAAGACCTGAGAGTCTAAGATGAAAGGATAGACATTAAAGGATGTTTTTGGTGAGTACCCACAAAATGTGCCATTGTCACAGGCATTTTAACTGACAAAAAGATGTAATTTTTATAAATTATAACACATGACCAGAAGAATATAAGAACTGATTTTCATTGTCCTCCTTTTAATATCTGGGGAGCATTAACCAATTCCATGAATCCAATTTTCTTGAGAAAAACATCTCCAAACTAGGACCTTGTACTCCACCTCTGTTGTATTTTACCTGTAAGTGTGTCTTGACACTTGGACAACAGCAGTGTAGCCCTTGGACTTGAAGAACTGAGACATATAACACCTTTCAAACACACTTCTGTTTGTGATGTCTTGATCTATCTCTAATTTTACACATCATTTCTAGACTCATCCTCCTCTCAAATGGGGGAAATGTTCCATAGAATTCTACCATATTTTTTCAAATAAAATAGTTTGTTTTCATGTGAAATTTGAAGTTGCTTTTATTTTGCTTGTTAAGCTAGTTAATTTTCTCTTTCCATATCATATCAACATCATCCTGGATATCCAGACTAAGAAATTTTGTGTAATTTTTATTCCCCTTGAATTTCTGGCCTTCAACCAGCCACAAAACTTCTCCATTAGCATTCTTGACATGTCTTTCATAAAAGCTCTATCATCTCAATCATTACTTCTTTGTATGGTAGTTTAAGTGTTAGAGCTTTCTGCTATGATACCTGCAATAGCCTGACTAGCTTCAACCTCAATTTCTCTATCTCACAACAACAAATAAGACCCTCCAATTATATCATTCTACTTATAATATGTTAGTCACACTATATAGTATAGGATTCATGCATTTCTCATGTAACAATGATCATTTAGCTTTTCAACAGCCTCTCATGCTCTCAATTAATCTTACCAATTAAAGTATATAGCTTATTTTTCCATAACATAAACACTAATGGGTTGTTTGAATGGGGAAAGTTATAGTCTAAAAACAAATAAAACTGAATTCTTATTAATACAATTAGAATAAATCGATGGCAAACCTCTGCAGACATTCAAATACTGGTAAGCAAAAATTCTTGCTATGAGTTTCAATCAATTTTTTTTGACAATATACAAAATGAAAGAAAATATTGGTCAAGACTTACAGATCTAAAGAGAAAGATTAAGGCATTGGTTTTGAAATGACAGTTAAGTACAAAGCAGCTCAGTAAAAGCTGGAGATATTTGAAACTCCGACTGCAGACAGAAATCATTAATGACAAATCTGACAAATTGTGAAGTATGCTGACCAACTGCCAATATATTATCATTATGTTACAGGGAAATATTATTGCTGTTATATGGAAGACAAAAAAAAGCATGATGTAACTCTCACTAGACTATTTAAGAACAGAGCAGTTGGAAAACTTAGCTTCAGTATACAGTAGTGTCTCCTGATAAGAGACTCCCTAGGAAAAAATAAAACTAAATGACCAAGGACATGTCACAGGAAAAGAAAAACAAACACAATTGAGTCATCTTCAGTATCTAGCATGCAAAAGGAAAAAGAAAGAGAACAAGAAATATTTCCTGGAGAAGAGAAAAGAAAGACCAGCACACCAACAAAGAAGATATAGGATACACAGCTCAGTTACAGGAGGTAGGTTTAAAGTTGTGAGAGAAAAAGGAATGAAAAAGAATCAAATTATGTCATGTTTGGGGAAATTATAGAACAGGAGATTGTCATGTTAAGTAAAATAAGCCAAACTCAGAAATGAAAATATTGCACAATTTCTTTCATACGCACAATATACATTTAATTTTTTTAAAGATAATACAATGGAGACTATTTAGAAAGAGGAAGAAAGGGAACCAGTTGGAAAAGAGAGTGACTAGAAAGGTTAATATGGGTGAATAGGATCAAAGTGCATAGTGCATGATATACATGTATTAAAAGAACATAATGAAACCCTTTATTTTGTACAACTAATAAATGATGTTAAAAAAGAAGGCCAGAAAGAAATTTCAATGGCAAACAGGGGATTCCATGTCTTGACAAGGGCTTCTAATGTGGTCCAGAAAAAGATAAAAAGGCTAGAAGTAACTAGAAGTGATTCAAGTTCATATTTCAATAAACTTAGAATCACTTTGTAAGAGTACAAGATATAAGAACTTATTTTGAGATATTTATAATTGAATTTATAACAAAAAAAAGATCAATCAGGATAGCTTTCAGAAATGTTAGATACATAACTGAGTGAAACTTGGCATAGTAGAATGCCTATGTCTTCATAGCAGTTAATATCTCTGAAATTACTGTATTTTAAGAGCATTAACAGGAATAGACTCTTGTTTAATGTTGAAAAATTTTAAGAAGTATATATATATATATATATATATATATATATATATATATATATGAGCAAGAATAATCTATTCCTTTGTAAACAATTCATATCATGAAGGAACAAACTGAAATGGCAAAAGAAATGGTTTCAAGGGAAAAAGAATATTGAAATGCCTAAGAGAATAAACGGCATATTTCTATCCAAAGAGGCATTTAATGAGGAAAAAAAGAACGTTTCAAAGTAGGGGTTAAGATATGGCAGGAATCAAAGTAAAAAGAAGTAGATCTCAAAGAACAAGTGAGAGGAGCATATGAAATAAGTACACACATGACAAGCAAAAAACAAACAAACAAACAAAAAAAACGGGTCATACAAGAACAAAGCACTACCCAGAGAAAAGTTACAATGCCAGAAAAAAAGCAATCCATTTGACAAGATTGAAAAAGACAGCTGAATCTGATGCTGAAGGGGAAGTAGCTGAAAATAACTTTAAGAAACAGTAATTGAGAACACTTAACATGAAATGTCTTTAGGTCTCTTTCTCTCCCTTCCCTATTCCTTCTATCCTTTCCTCTAAAACAAGCACTTCAAAGACAGGAAACAATCAGAAATACAAGAGAGCAAGGTGCCAATGAGGAACATCTCAAGATGATTTGACTTCCCAGGTGCATTCCAGGCTCAAGAGTTAAGGACACAATAGAATTTGCTAATGAGATTTGAGGACTAACAAGAGGGATGAGAGAGAAAAACAGACCTAAGCACCTCATAGCTGTCTGTTATTAAGCAAAAGAATCTTTGTGAAACCAATGAAAATTGGTACAATCAGTGACTAAAATTTGAGAAAGAATTTAGCTACCTTAGGAACAAAAGAGCATGTGGAATCAAGATGACATAGAAAACTATTAGAAAGAGGATGTTTGAAGAATGTAATTTAAATCACAAACACAAGAAAAGATACCAATTCAGAATATTGTATGTTCTGACTGAATGGTCACTTTTTCTGATAATGAAGAAGCAGCTTGCCTCAATCTTAGGCTTTAAAGCCATCCTATAGTAAAGACAAACTCTGTTCATTCCCGTTTATGATTAAACCTCTGATTTTCAAGGATTGAGCTATGTTCTACCTGTAATCTTAACTACAAATGGTTCTGTATTGCCTGTTCCAGGAGTGGTAATCATGCCTTTTACTGCAAAAAGACATTGTTTATAATGATCTTGCAACCCTGTCTTTGTTTCAAAAGGGTATATGACCACCTATGACTACCTTCTTTTGACTACTTGTTATGACTACGTTGTTATGCCCACCTTGCAACCATCTTTGTTTCAGGAGGTCCTTAGGACTAACTTGTTATGATGTTCTGCTCCTGTAATCCTAACTATTTTGTCCACCAAAACACCCATTTGGAAACCTCTTACCCCGAACTATAAAAGTTTTGTTTTCCTTACATCCACCGCTGGCCTTTAGAAGCCCACTATAGAGGGAGGCAGCCCATGTAAACAAATTCAGTAGCTTGCTTTAATTAATTTGGCCACAATGATTTTGGTCAGTAGTCTTATAGTCCTCCCATCTTTAGGATTAACAATAGTATCATCACATCTGTGTTTTATAAATCATTAACAGTTCCAAGTATCTGTATCTGTAATATGACAACACAAGACTAATGATACATCTATAATCATTAATTCACAGATGAAAGAAACTCAACAAGCAAGAAAATGAGAAAAGTTCCCATTTTTTTCATTGCCTTAAAAAAACTGTGTTTGCAAGTGCACACACACACACACACACACACACACACACACACACACACACACACATGTTCATTCCCTAAACTCATCCTGGAAACTGCAATTTCTACATATTTTACCACTTATGGTGAAGATTTTCATAAATTTATTTCCAAGTGTTAAAATAGAACTTTGTTCAAGCATTTTTTATCTTGTGTGCATTGTACCTATCTATTATGGGGGTTTTTGTTGTTTTTTTGGGTTGCATATGTTTCCTATATTTTATTTGTGTTTGTTTTTTTCTGTCTGTTTTCTTCTGGCTTATTAGTTTGTTTTATTAGCCTGATTGTTTTCTAAAGAGAAAGAGAAAGAAGGAGTAGTGTTAGGTGAGTTGGGGATGGGGAGGATCTGAGGGGAGACAAGAGGGGAAACCTTGATCAGACACTGTATAAAAAATACTTTCCCAAAGCGAGTTCCAGGAAAGGCGCAAAGCTACACAGAGAAACCCTGTCTCGAAAAACCAAAAAAAAAAAAAAAAAAAAAAAATACTTTCAATAAAAAACAAAAATTGCTTTGATTTTACCCTCAAAGAAATTATTAAGCCTCTGGGAGTACCTCATAACTATGACATTTTAATTTTGGTAAATAAGGATGGGTTAACCCTCTTCAGATCAATTGATAATAGCTCCTGCGGCCCTCTATATTTTTTAAAGTGTTTTTAGAGACTGTGTTCTGTAATAAAAGTTCTTCTCCTGGAATATGTTTATTTCCCTCTATTACTTAGTAGATGATTTTGAAGTCTCATGATAATTTTAATTACAGATATAGAAATGCATTAGTCTGACATAAGTAACATGTTCTCCACTATTCTATGGTGTTTCTTGTTAAGAGACACTTTTGTATATTGCACTTCCATTACCATCTAGCAGGCTATTTTACTTTAAAATGTTGATGGAGCCAACAATTCAGTCTGAAAATAATTACTATTAGGTATCTACATTGCATTTCTTGGCAATTTTATTGAGATCCATGGTCTGAATTTTTTATTTACGCTACCAACTCCCAAATTTGCATGTCCAAAATGAGCTGCATTCCTGAATTCCAATCTGATACAGCCAAGTGTCTATTTAGCATTTGCTTGTCAATGACAATAAATCTCTTAAACTTTACATCTGGAAAAAAATTAGATATTAGGTGAATAGTAGTTAAAAATTAGGAAAAAGACTAATAGCACATGGTTCAGAAAAGGAAAAATAATTATTGGCACAGGAAGTAGTATCAAAAGCTCAGCTATTAGAAAGTGTGCTGTCCTGAGAGCAAATAATCGATTTTGTTTGGGGCACAATATACACAAGAAGATGAGGTAATTCTATTGTTGTTTAAATACTACTCACTGAGTACATAGCTTTACTCATTGTGGAAGACATTGACAGCTTCAGGAAAGTAATAGAATTTAAACTGTAAGGAAGCATCTATGGAGGCCAACAGCATACATTAAGACCCAATCTATTCGTCTATGTTAACCATAGAAATATGTGTTGCTCAGTACATATACTAGATTAGCCTATATTAAGCCTCAATGATTACTCTAAAACGTAGTGCCTTCAGCACCTGGTTAACTAATCAGTGAATTGATACACTTCCTGTTCTGATAATAGTGTCTTGGATATAATAATCATTGAATGTGTTAGCATTTAGTACTGATAAAAATGTGTCAAGTTAAATAAGGTTCATTCCTTCACGGGATTTCAAACTATAAGAAAGACAGATACCAAAATATAAAACAAAATAATTTAAGTGGCATTTGTCATAAGAGAAAAAAAACAAAGATTATGGCAACATATAGAATGTGAATTGTATATTGCCTACTTTAGACAGAGGTAGAGAAAATAGAAGTATCTCCACAAATATAGAATTCACAGGATGTTTTGTCTTGTTTTGTTTTGTTTTAAGACAGGGTTTCTCTGTGTAGCCCTATCTGTTCTGAAACTCAAGCTGTAGACCAGAATGACTTCAAAATTAAAATCGTGAGCCACCACTGGCCAGTGAATTCACAGGATTTTAAAGGATTAAACAGAAGTACCAGGGAAAAGAGATAGGAAAGTAGTTTCAGGTAAACTACAAGTGTTAAGGCCCAGAAAGGAGTGACATTTAGGTATCTTGCAAAGGTCAAATTATGAAGCACCTTTAGTACCTTTGCATTTTTGCAAGCTTAATGGTGTGTCAGCATAGAATTTTAAATTGGGGATAACAAGACAGGGCATGCATTATGGAAAGATCATTTTGAGAACAAGCAAGAGAGCTGGAAAGACTAATTAGAATGCTAATTAAAAGGATAACAATCCTATTAACAAATGGCAATAATTGCCTAAGAATGACACAAGCCATAGAGACAAACACCAGCAAACAGGTTATCATCTGCTGCCCCCTGCCATTAGACAATTAAAAAAAAAAATCTTGATCCCTACGTCCTTACAAACTGCCCATAACACAGTCACTTCCTAACTTTATTTCACGCCAGCTACAAAGAGCTTTTTCCTATCCCTTGAAAACGCAAAGTATGTTACCTGACTTCTGGTCTTGAACCGACTTTCCCTTCAACCTAATTCATATTAGGATCACTCTACCTGTTTTACGATTTGAATGGAACGAGTACTGCAGTTAGATCTAGTTTAGCTACCCTGGAGAACCACTTTAACTTCTTTTTACACACCACTCCTTTGTTTCCATGGCACTCAACTCCTACTGGTCTACTATAATCATTACTTATTATTTACATAAGATCTATGAGGAGAGAAATATCTGTCTTGTCCTCTACCACATGTCCAAAAAAAATGCCTAGTTCTTATGAATTTTTGAAGTAAGTTAAATAATGGCAGTGTGAATCAAATTTCTAAGACTGGGGGTTTATTTGGCTAATTTTTATGTTTTATCATTGTGGTTCTGTACATGTATTCCCGATGAGGTTTTAAACTTTGTAACAAAGTTTGTAAATTTGAATGACTATACATTTAGAAAGATATAAGAAAAAATGATATGCATGGAAAGTGATTTTTCTGGTTAAATAATACTATGAATTCCTTTGTTACTTTTGCTTTAAAAATTGTCGAAATTCTTTTTTGTTTTGTTTTGTTTCATTGAGACAGGCTTTCTCTGTGTAGTGCTGGTTGCCATGGAATTTCCTTTGTAGACCAGGCTGGTCTCAAACTCACAGAGATCTGCCTGGCTCTGCCTCGCAAGTGCTGAGATTAAAGGACTGCACCACCACCACCCAGCTAAAATTTAGTAATTTTTTTTCCTTATTTCCTTCCATTTTCTTTCCCTTCCTACTTATTTGTTTGTTTGTTCTTCTTTCGCATATTATATCCTGACTTCAGTTTCCCCTCCCTCCTCTCCTCCCAACGCCCCCCCCCACACACACACACACACAACCTTCCATTTCCCCCAGATTCACTCCTATTTTCCCTTTGCAAAAGACCAGGCCTCACAGGGATATCAAACTAACATGGCATAAAATGTTAAAATAAGACTAGGCACATACCCTCATATCAAGGCTGGATGAAGGAACCCAGTAAGAAGAAAAGGCTGCTAAAGGCAGGCAAAAGAGTCAGATTTAGCCCCACCTCCCACTGTTAGGAGTTCCACAAGAACACCCAGCTACACAATCATAACATATATGCAGAGGACATAGCACAGACCCATGTAGGTTCCCTGATTGCCAGTTCAGTCTCTGTGAGCCCCTGTGAGCCCCTGTGAGCCCCTGTGAGCTCTGGTTAGTTGATTCTGTGGGCCAGGTTCTTATGGCATCCTTGTACTCACTGTCTCCTACAGTCCTTCCTCCCCCTCTTCTGTAAGATTCCCTGAACTCCATCTAATATTTGGTTGTGGGTTTCTGCATTTGCTCCTGTCAGTTGCTGGATGAAGCCTCTCTGATGATGATTATGCTAGGCTCCATTCTACAAGTATAGCACATAGCCCAAAGACCTAGGATAGAGCCAAGTGTGACTGGGAAAAAAAGAAAAAGAAAGAAAAGAAAGTCAGTTAAATCATTTTCTCCTTCTTATCATTTCCTTTCATTTTTAATTTTTTTCAATTTCATACACTTCCTTCTGAATGCAAATATGAAGGTTGGAACATGATTTGCCGGACAATGTCTATCACCATGGTTATATCAATCACCTGTGATTAGCAGACAAGTTGAAGACATTCAACATATTTTTAAATGAATAATTTTAAATGTACAAGTTGTTCATCCAAGTTGTGAATACTATGTATTGGGTATGGATCTTAAAAATAATAAAGGAATATTGAACGAGAACTAAATCAACAAAAAGGGAGGAGCTTATGGGGCTCTGTACTTTTACCCTTGAAATATAAACTATTGATTGACTTTGGGAGAAGATAATCTACTGTCTTTAATCGTGTGCTCACTGCTGAACTCTCCAGGCACCAACAGATAGCTCCAAACCCATGACCGCACAGAGCCCTTGTTAATCTGTGTGATTTACTAAACAAAGTGAATAGTCCTAAATGTGGGAGAGAGATTTGTGGTAAAGAGTAATGGTTGACAGTGTAGTAAGGAAGTACGTTATGAGAGTAGTTGATATGTATTGCATACATATGTGAAATTGCCTAAAAATAATTTTAAAAAACAGTAAAATATCTTTTTGTTTGTTTGTTTTGTTTCTGTTTTTCGAGACAGTGCTGGGAATAAAGGTGTGCGCCACCACTGCCTGACTGTAAAATATCATTTTATATACAAATCTCCATATTAATATAATATGTAAGTGAATGATAGAGTTTAAATGTTGGTATATGACCCCTTCCTGCAACTATTCAACTCAGATTATAGATGGTAACTCATTTACTTTTGTTTTCTTAATACGTGTAGAAACAGGGACCATAAAATTATAGAGGGTTCAGTAATCCTTCCAAGTCTCCTGTATTTCTCTAAAAAATCAAATCCTGCTTTGTTAGACATTTTCATAATATTTAAATAAAGCTAATAGAATTGAAATAATCACAATAGTTTGTAAAACCAGAATTAAGAAAATACTGTATTACATACAGTAAACATAGTTTACAACTAGATAATATCTATACATAACTCAATCATAGAGCAAATACTTGAAAAAATATTTTTCAAATTTATGAAATAAAATATAACTATCACTCTTTCTATGCCAATCTGTAGAGCTTGTTTTGCTTTTTTTTTTTTTTTTTTTCGAGACAGGGTTTCTCTGTGTAGTTTTGGTGCCTGTCCTGGATCTCACTCTGTAGACCAGGCTGGCCTCGAACTCACAGAGATTTGCCTGGCTCTGCCTCCACAGTGCTGGGATTAAAGGCATGTGCCACTGGTGCCCAGCTGTTTTGCATTCTTAATAGGATGGTTTCTGCTCCTGGAATTAAGCATAATTATACAGGCTGTCTTATTATGAATGGTCATTAAACACAGTGAGGAATATTAAAGTCCCTCTACTAAAGAAGACATTATTTGGCTTTGTAAGTTTGGGACATAACCAAGCCATTTTAATGTCTTATGTGCATCTATTCTATATTTCAAGAAATAAATTGTGCAAATTAGCCAATCAGTAAAAGAGGCTATAGAAGACAAGTACCCCTTTCATGAATATCATCCGTGAGCCATGATTTTAATAAATACGGCTATATATATTCTAACAATCACCATTTCTTTCCAGTTTGAACATTTGATTTTAACAAGCACATAAATGTCCATCTTCACGTAAAATATCATGTATGCTTAAATTCCTAAGTGAGCATATTATATTATGCTGTGGGATGTTTTGTATGCTGTGAATGTGTTGCTCTGATTGGTTGATAAATAAAAAGCTAATTGGCCAGTAGCCAGGCAGGAAGTATAGGTGGGATAAGGAGACAAGGAGAATTCTGGGAAGAGGAAGGCAGAGTCAGGAGACACCACCCCGCCATCCAGGGAGCAGCATGTAATGGCACACAGGTAAAACCATGGAACACATGGCAACATATAACTAACAGAAATGGGCTGAGTTTAAATGTAAGACCTAGTCAGTGGTAGGCCTGAGCTAATGACCGAGTAGTTTTAATTAATATAAGCTTCTGAGTGATTATTTTATAAGCAGCTGCAGGGTCTGTAGGACTGGGCAGGGCCAGAGAAAACTTCAGCTACAATATTATATTATGCATAATATATTATTAATATGTATAGAATTACAGAGAGAAAGACATCACTTATCCATAAGGGACACCTAAATGAGTAATATATTAAATAATTAATTTTAGAAAATTCATTTGTTTCTGCTAATTTCTGATTATGTATTTTTTATTGCTGTGACTGATTATTTCAGCACTTCTGGTTTTAAGTTATGTTACCACAAATATTCCAAGAAAACTTCTTGAAAAAAATTAAATAAAATACTCTATAAATTCACTGGAGTATGAATGCTTTTATTGATTTGCCAGAAAACATGATAAATAGCTACTATACTTCAAGATTTAGTCAGCTAGTTGAAAAAATACATTCTTATGAAACCTTGAGACCGAATGGAAAACATGTGTGATATCTGCTTCTTATAATAGGGAGCTGTACAATACCAATTCTGAGGAACTGAAAATCACTGTGAGTCCATTGATACTGGGTGATATTGATGTCCTATGATTGTTAACTCCTGTTATTTTGTTGGTAGTGGTGTTGGTGGTGATAGTGTGTGTGTGTGTGTGTGTGTGTGTGTGTGTGTGTGTGTTTCCCGTCTTTGGGTTTTGCTGGTGTCAGATTATCTATGGCCTCTGTTTTCATGGGTGAAACTACATTAATGGAAAACCTTCTTCACCATAATATTTGTAGGTCAAAGTAAAATTCAACAGAATTCCTTTCATTCACTTGCTCATACTTTTTAAGTGCCTACTGCCTGGTAAGTACTGATCAAACCAGAAAACTAAGTGTATCTGGAGAGAAAGGAAATGACATGTTATAGGAGATGGCAAAGCAAAAGGAAAATGTATGTATCTGTCCTGTTGGTGTCTGAAAAATATTTCCTTAAACTTGTCTACCACCTGTGGATCTTGCAATCTTTCTGCGCCTCCTCTTCCACATAGATCCTGAGCTATGTGGGAAGGAGTGTGATAAGGACATTCAATTTAGGGCTGAACACTCCAAAGTATCTCATTTCCTGCATGTTGTTCCATTGTGGGTCTCTGTTTTACTTGCAATCTACTGTAAGATGAAGCTTCTCTGGTGAAGGTTCAGAAATGCACTCGACTAAGGATATGGCAATATATCATTAAGCATTGTTTCATTGCTATTTTCATTTAGCAGAATAATAGAAGTAGGGTTCTGCCCTAAGGCCCGTAATCTGTCAAGTCTCTAGTTCTTGCCCTCATTAACAATAGCAGGAATGGGCCTTAAAGCCAATGAAAAGGTGGTTTGTTACTTCCCTAACATTTGTGCCACTATTACTTCACAGGACATATCTTGTAGGAATATCACTACTACAGCTCTTAGGGGTCTTAGCTCGGTGAAAGTGATGATTACTTTTCTCCTTTGGGAGCTACTAAAGGACCTTTCAGCACTGTGAATGCTAGAAGTGAAGCATCTAGCTGAGCACCAGCTTGATTTCTCCATGATTGATGACATAAGCATGTGGTGTCTTCAGCAATAGGGTCTTACTGTCAGATTGTGGTGGAGAATGAATAGCATTGACAATAGCCTGTAGTGTTTAAGGAGTCCGTGGGACTCCTTTGGATAAGAACTCAGAAAGATATAACCCATTCTTGGCACTAGAGGTTATATTTGGTATCGTTCAATGTCTAGTTGGGGTACTGTCATTTAAATTCTCTAAAATTCATGACTTCACTAGTCCTAGGTAGTTGGCTAGGTTTCCAGTACCAGGCATTTTCAGCCTTGAATTCCAATCTCAACAACATTGAATGAGAGCTCCCCTTTCTCTGCACCCCCTCCTGCATTTGTTGAATGTTCTTTGCTTGATCTGTGCCATACTAACTGGTGTAAGATGAAATTGAAAAGGTTTTAATTTGCATTTCACCAACTGCTAGGAATGATCAACATTTTTTGAGACATACTCCCAATATTTGTCCTTATAGCCACAAATTAAGTGTAGTCTTCACCCTTCATCAAGTAAACTTCCCTTGCAATAGACAGAGACACTTATTTTAAAAAAAACTAATCAAATTGCAGATTTGTGAAGGCCAGTCCCAACAGGCACAAACTCAAAACAACTCCTACATCTAAGGCTCAGGGAACACTGTGGAGGAGCGGGCAAAAGGGTCATAATAGCCAGAGGATAGAGGAGTTTGCTGTGAGGCTGTGTCTCCCAGTAGTATCAGAAACTACATCCATAAAATCTCACCAGTATGATTGACTGAGGAAATCCCATAAGGCCCCAGCCCTACCAAAGAACTATGGGCAAATAAGGAGTACTGAAAGCAAGAGAATATATATTTCCCAGCAAAGAGCACTCCATTGGTTACCCACTACCAAATGCTCAGCCCTTAGAACATAGATACAAGTAACATACAGATTGAGCAGGTTATGTTTAGGAATGGATACATTTATAAATACACATATATGCATTTAAGAACTATTAGTGAAAAAGAAGCCATAGATTTGAATGAGAGCAACGAGGGTTATATGTGAGGGTTTAGAGAAAGGAAAAGGAAGGGAGGAATGATGTAGTTATATTACAATATAAAAAATAAAATATAAAACAAATCCACTATCCAACTGAATTATTAAGCAAATAATGAAGACAAACAAGGTATCAAACTATTCTAGTTACCTGAATTAAAACCAGTCTATAAAGTCATCCTCACATACATTATTCTGTAATTTAAAGACTATTTTTTTAGATACAGGAAAACGGAGTTTACAGAGTATAAAGGGTGAGCTTGGCCACCTTTAAATATTGACAAGCAGTAAAATTCTACCTCATTTAGAAAATTCATGGATTTAGAATACTCTTCCAATAGTCTACATAAAGCTTGCTACATAATAACAATGCAAATTAAAATCCTATATATGATTAACAACTTTGTTAAAAATAGGATTTTAAACAATATTTAAGTTAGGAACATTCTTTCATATTATTATTTGTTTTACTAATACCCTCGTGAGGCAGTTAGAAGGTTTTGTTCACTCAGAACAACTTGCTCTCAGAAAAAGTAGCCTAGTCCTAGGCCAGTTGAGCTATTTTCCCTCCAGTCCAAAGTCTGGTTGTTGACAAAGATCTTTTTCTAAGTAGGTCAACCTCTGCCTTAAACCTCTTAACCGGCCGTGCCTTTTCCCCCCTGCTTCAGACTCCAGCTCCTTATGATTATCGTCAGGGCTTTGGTTACCTCATTCCTGTCTGTAGTGTTGCTTTGATTCTTGCCCCACTTTTCTGGGCTTAACTTCTGAATAGGACCTTTATCATCTTCCTCCACTCTGTTTTCACGCTGCCCCTGTGCCTCATTCAACAATTTCCTTTGACATCTTTTCTTGAGAAATTCTATTTTCTTTGACATCTTTCTCAAAAAATCTTTTTACTAGGAGAGTTGTCTAGGGTTAGGCAGTGCATGCACAGGAAAAAGGGAGAAAAGAACTTAGACATGAAATATTCATGGTAAAAAAAAAAAACAAAGACTCTATAGTATTTTTATTACCTCAACTTCCTGCTTATCAACCCCTATTCTCACACTCTCTTAATGGCAGAGTTCTGAGCTCTCTCTCTCTCTCTCTCTCTCTCTCTCTCTCTCTCTCTCTCTCTCTCTCTCTCTCTCTCTGCTGGTGACCCTTCACATACTGGGCTGGAATGAGTGTTCCATAAATTTTGACTTTTTCACACTATTCTGTTTCATTGCATCGTCTTAGCTTTTAACTCACCACTCAGAGTGTTAGGTGCTCTTCAAAGAAGAAAGAATGTGATGGCATATTAAAAATGCTCTTTTCCATTGTTATTCTTCCTTTGTAGATTTTACTTCAAAATGGGAGAGAAGTTAAGAGGGCATGGAAAACAGATTTAGCTAACGTTGAAGGAAATGGAAAAATACTAGCCAGCAATCAGTCATTGTCTTTTTAAGACAAGCCTCTTGGTTTTCAATATCCAGGCCAACTAACTCAGTTATGTGAGACCATTTCAAAATATAATGTAGGACAATTGTGTGCTTCCATTAGATTGTTTTCCTTTCAACTGATGGATAAGACGCTAGAAGGAAAGAGAGTACAAGCGAACGTGATATTCTTTCAAAAGAGTGTATCTGACATAGTAATTACATACAATTAAAAGCTTTAGAGTTTGTGATCCTATTTTGAGGCCTCTTAATATGAGGATATCATCTTTGCATCACCCACCTAGTACTTTATCACTAATATACCAATTAATCTTTCTAGTAGTGAGCATTCTTACATCTTAGTCATTTCCTACTTGTTGTCATTTTGCCAACACTTAAATTGATCTCAGTGGCCCTAAGATCAATTCCACTTAAACCAATGTGTAAAGCCGGGCACATTCATTAATTAGTGTCCAATTTACACTTCTATAATTGAGACTAATTATTTGTTTGGTTTAAGTAAGTTATTAAGTATCCATTAAAACCATCTATCACAAGCATTGCATGACCATGGTTTCAAAGTTCACATGTATGTTTAAGCATCAAGCCCAGAACTACACAGCACCAAAACCTCCAGAGACAACTACCACATGCACTCTTTCACATAGAACACTAACTAAAGTTTGGGAAGGGGAGTAAAGGTTGGTTGGATTTAATCAATGCAAACCACATATATATGGATAGAAGTGTGTGTGTGTGTAATTAATATGTTAATGAAATAATAAATCTTATGGAATGACTTAATAGAACCTTAACATAAGCATCATAAATTCCAGTTTAAGAGTATAACTCACTATATGAGAAATGAAAAAATAGAATTGTTGTTCATTTTACTTATAAGGTAGCTGGGCAAAGACATAGAAGCTATTGGGTAAATATCTTTATTTTATTTTTGATAACTTAGTAGAATATGTAGCCAAAACTTTCCATTGGTATTACTCTAAAATTCTCCTGTGAATAGATACCAAGTACAATACCAGTAAAAAATGAAAAGAAAGAAAAATCCTCCATTATTTAAATATGAAGTTTTCTATGTTTGTTATAACTACATCCAATATAACATATGTTCAAGAAATCTATATTCATGGAATAGTAGTCCAGGTCACCCAAATTTTCTAGGTCAGTACTGTTGATTAACTTAATCAGGAAAATTTACAGTCTCAAGCATCATCATTGTTTTGCCTCAGTCATAAATTTCTCAAAGTAATACCTGATACAGCAATACAAAGTTCAGCAAATGGACTTACTTTCTGAAGCAGCAGGATTTTACTAGTTTTAGAAATGCCACCTTGGCTGTGGAGCCCCCATGGGACTGGACTAGGCCCTCTGGATACGGAAGACAGTTGTTTGGCTCGAACTGTTTAGGGGACACCCAGGCAGGGGGATCGGGATCTGTCCCTGGTGCATGGGCAGGCTTCTGGGAATCCGGTGCTTGTGATGTGACACCTTGCACAGCCTTGGTGCAGTGGGGAGGGGCTTGGACCTGCCTAGGCTCAGTGTGCTGGGCTCTGCTGACTCCCCATGGGAGACCTTGATTTGGGGGATGTGTGGTGGCTTGGGAGAGAGGGTTGGGGGTGGGAGGAGTGAGGAGGAGAGATCTGTGGATGGTATGTGGAGTGAGTAGAAAATTTCTTAATAAAGAAAAACAAAAAAAAAAGAAATGCCACCTTGTCTATAAAAATAATCCTTAGCTCTTATAATAAAAACAAATGAAAAAAACATTTATTGCAAACTACTATCAGACAATTTGAAGTCATAACTATGTAGGATCTCTTGGAAAAACAATTATTTAATGGAACAGAGCGATGCTCATGAATCAGTTTGCCATTGGATGTGACCTATATTAAAATAGTATGTTGTATTTTATATATTTAAAATACATATATTTTACATGAGCTGTAATATATTCTCACAAGAAGAAAAGGCCCTTGTTTTATTTTCTTTAGGTAAATTCAAAAGTTTTATTGCACCAAATGTCATTTAAGAAAATTTGGTCAAAATAATAAAGTCAGTTTTAAGGAAAATAACGCACATTGACATTGGTATTCATTAAGTGATAAAATGTCTTATCAATTTTGTAAAGGAAATTTAATAAAAAACACACCTCAAAAATTTCTCCTGTTCTTTTATTGTCTTTCTTTTCCCTCCTTCCCTCCTTCTCTTCCTCCTTCCCTGTTTCTGTCTTTCTTTCGTGAGAAAGGCTCCCATGTACATATAGCCAAGAGTAAACTCCTGATCCACTTGACTCTGTTCCCTAAGTGCTAAGACCAGAGGCATGCACAACCACACATGACTTTGAATTTTTAACTCAATGTTTGAATAAGCACATTGAAATCTTATATTAGAGATGTTTGATTAACAATTTTCTTAAGATTTATTTATTTTATTTTATGTATATGAGTATTCTGCCTGCATGGATATATGTGCATCATGTTAATTAATGCCTGGAACCCTCGGGTGTCAGAAGATAGTGTTGAACTCCCTGAAACTGGAGATCTGGATAGTTGTGAGTAGCTTTGTAGGGCTGGGAATTAAATGTGGGTCCTCTGCAAGAAGGAAAGTGGAGAGGGAGGGAAAGAGGGAAGAAGAAAAAGTAAAATAAAAAGAAAGAAAAGATAAAAGAAATATAAAATAAAATAAAAGAATAGGAGAAATTTTGAGGTGTGTTTTTATTAAATTTCTATTGAAAGAAATTGATTACACATTTTTATCACTTAACAAATACCAATAAGTATTCTTAGCCACCGAAACATTGCTCTAGTCCCAAAGTTTCATAAAAATTTGACACTTAAGAATCAACATTCAGAAGAAGCTGCATGACTTAGGGAAAATATTGAGGAGCCAGCAAGATGGTTCAGTAAGTAAAAAGAACTTGAACCCAAAGTTGAATGACCAGAGTTCAATTCCTGGAACCTACATGGTAGAAGGAAAGAGGTGATTCAAACAAGTTATGCTCTAGCCTACACACATACGCACACAAACACACAAACAGGCACATACCCAATAAATGAATGAAAGAATATGTTTACGTAGCAAATAAATTTTATATAATAAATGGTTCATAGTAAGAGAAATTAAAAACTACATAAATAAAGTACTCTCCAAAGTCTAGATTAGTAGAAAATCCAGACAATTGGAAGAACCTAAAGTTTACTTTAAATTTACTATATACAGACAACTCTAGTGGAAGGATGAAACAGTTACAGATTAAATACTTTATAAAATCTGAGAATCTTGTTAAAGGAGTAAAACAACAGTTTAGTGTCATTTATCAGGCAAGAATTTTTCTCTAGCCAAAAACATAATTCTGTAAAACATATAAGCTTAAACAGTTGCAGTGTGTAAACAGCCATTCCATGACATGTGAAAAAATAATAGTCCTTATAATAAAAAAAGTTAAGAAATCAATGCATTTAACCTTGTACCAAAAAGCTATTTAACTAATAAAAATGTTAAAGTACTTAGATATTATGCCTGAATAGGGACACTAAATTTCAGATTTTCATTGTCATTTTAAATATATGCACAGTTACCTATCATTCGCCGACTTACTAAATCTAGAACTGTGACAGTCTAGAAAGAGCTCCATCACACTTCTGATCTGTCATGGATCACTAGCTTGCTTAGTTTAACAAGCAAGGTGCTGCAAAGCCTACACACAATAGGGCCGGTCTGAAAGTTGAGTTGGGGGTGGGAGAGGGTAGAATACCA
This sequence comes from Peromyscus californicus insignis, assembly GCF_007827085.1. Classification (NCBI taxonomy): domain Eukaryota; kingdom Metazoa; phylum Chordata; class Mammalia; order Rodentia; family Cricetidae; genus Peromyscus; species Peromyscus californicus. Next base: position 45,657,303 of record NW_026294391.1, read on the forward strand.
TTCTTGATTCTTCTGCAGAGTGGTTTTCTTTTATGCTTTTAGAGAAGAGGTGTATGAAAGACTAAAAAGACTTGAATGTTACATACTTCAAGGAAGTCTATAAACAATTGATAACATTATTTTTTTCCTGTAGGCAATAGAGTAAGATTAAGCTCTGACTGGACGTCTTTAAGTTATTAAGACAACTCCTACATGTGACCCATCTGTAGTTTCCCAGCAGACGAGTCCTTATTTTAAATGTATCTATGTTTCCAAATTCTGATTTTTAAAACTACATATTTTTAGAATAAACTTACTAAACACAATCACTGAAAATAAGCAACAATACTGGCTACTGGTCCGATAAGTAGTTGGCTTTCACATGCATAACTTTCAAAGAACCTGTACACTTGTACATTATGTAATCACAACTTGTGCCTTATTTAGAATTCCCTCTGACAGCTGAAAAACAAGTATTTCAAGCTATGGCTCAGAGTTTTGTTGCTATGATTGTCCTCTTTAATTGGAAAGTTGTAACTTCCAAATGCTAGGTTATTTTAGTTTAGTAGTTTCCAAGCTGTGTATGTGCATACTGAGCAATGAAATTCACTATTAGAATTGAGTGAGAATTGAGTTAAAGGCTCTAAAACCTTTAAAAAATACCATGGCTTCCTTTATCTGTTACACTTCTAGGATTCTGGCATGTCTTCTCTTAGAGGGTGGAGGGAATAATCTCAGTGTCCTAAACAAAAAAAAGAAAGTTGTAAAATGAGGGAAAGAGGTATGGAGAAGTAGAGAATGTATGGAAAGAAGAAAAGAATAGCTAAAATAGAGTAGAAAATGAAAGGAAGGGCATAGGAAATTTGTGTTTCTGAACCGGGGTTACATTGTTTGATATAATGTCTCTCAGATCCATTGATTTTTCTCATAAGTTTCATAACTTTTTTCTATGCAGCTGAAAAAAAATGTCATTTTATTTCATTTTGTTATCCATTCACCTATTGATGGACATCTGGGATGATTTTATATTCTTACCATTGTGAACATGTATTTCTTTAGTACAATGTAGAGTCCCTTGGGTACACTGCCAGGAGTAGTATTGCTGGGTTCCCCACATTTGGATCTTAGCTTTAGTTAAATAAACATATCCAGGTGAGAGTAAATGCAGGTAATGCTAGAAAGGGGGTCACGAGGCTGGGCAGGTGGATTGGAAGTTCTCTGGAGTTGGAGAGACAAGAGAATAAAGTGGAATGGGGCTTTCCCAGGAGGAAAGCTTGAGGGAAGAAAGTGCAAGCAAGAAGATGAGGGAGGAACAGGGTAAATGGGAAAGAGAACCAGCCAAACTGAAAGATACAGCAAAGCCCCAGGTGGAAACCTGTTATTTTGTAAAGTAATTTTCAAATAGGAAGAGTGGGCAGAAAAGAAAAAGAAATTATACACAAAAGTCATTGGCTTGTGCGTGTTGAGCCTCCTTGTCCTCTAAAAAAGTAAGAATATGGAAAGAGATTCTGCTATAAGATGCATGTCTTGCTCTTTTTTTCTGCACTCTCTCCCCTCCGCGCCGTCTGCCTCTTTCTCTCTCTCTTTCTCTCTCTCTCTCTCCCCCTTTCTCTCCCAATAAAGCTCTAAAAAGGTAAAAAAAAAAAAGATGCATGTCTTATAAACTTGATGCAACTCATTCACTGATTGTCTTACTTTTTATTTATTAAAATTGTTATATTTCCAGGCACTGTGCTAGGGTCACATAAAATAGTTATGCTTTCTAAACCCCTAATGTCTGAGGGAGTCAGATGTCCCAAATGAAAATAAGGTAACAGTTTCCATAGTTGGTAAAGAATGTTCATCTCCATCAGGACTCTGAGGTAGTAAATGTATGTAAAGTATATTTGTTGAAGTCCTTAGCTGGGTCAGATACTCAGCAGTCCATAGCAACTGAGACATTATTGATGATACCCATTACAAAGAAGTCTTAGTTATGAAAACAAATTTTTGTTATGTACTGTTACTTACATCTTCACAACTTGCCTGTATGATCATTCATTTTTTTAGTTTTTCCACAACTCATTATGTATTATATATCAAATTAAATGTACAGATATGAAAAATATGGAAATAGAAGAGAAAGTGAGTATATTTAGTTTTTGGCACATTTTTAACATCCAACACATATTTTCATTGCAAATAAATCTTTAGTTAACAGCAATCAAAATCTTATGCAAGTATAAGGCAAATAGGTGAAATAAAACTCACGAAATAGTGTCAAGGAAACTCCAGCTCATTTCCAAGAAATTGTGATAATTGTTTAATTTCCCAAGAAAGAGTGTTTTGTTCAGACTTTGCATCAACACTCCACTCAAAGACCTACACTGATCTGAGTAGACCATTATGAACAGTCATGCATCTGAACGTTGATTACAGATTATTACATTTCCCCAATTGGAGCACACTGCCTGAAAGAAACTATTATAGTCTTTGGTAAACACTGGTAGGCTGTCCAAATTCTTCTTCACTGAGGAATTTAGTGTCTTAGGAATTGTGAGTGTCAACAGCCTTAGCATCAGCTGTCAGTTCCCTGAAGCAATACTGAACTGAAGGGAATGGGTTCCACAGAGTGATTCATGTGTTACTTTGCAATTTTCTTCAAAATGATAACCTTTCATCTTAGAGGGAATCTCATTAATACACAGGATGTTGGAAAGAAGGTAAAACAACAGGATGTTCTAAGGGGAAATGAAACATTACATCTTGAAGGGATGCTCCATAAGCTCAGAAAGTTATCAGTTCACAGCCTTGATATCCATTATGGAATGACAACTAACTTCTTGCAACTTGCTTTCCGGCCTTCACACACACACACACACACACACACACACACACACACACACACACACACACACACACACACACACACAAGCACACATAGACCAATAATAATAAATTAATAAATGTAGCCTTTAATTTCAAGAGTTCTCAAACAAATGATGCATTTCGAAGTTCTATAAAAATAAAGAAGCCTGCCGGGCGGTGGTGGCGCATGCCTTTAATCCCAGCACTCGGGAGGCAGAGCCAGGAGGATCTCTATGAGTTCAAGGCCAGCCTGGACTACCAAGTGAGTTCCAGGAAAGGCGCAAAGCTACACAGAGAAACCCTGTCTCGAAAAATCCAAAAAAAAATAAAAAAAAAAATAAAGAAGCCTTACTCAAATTCAGTACTTGATAATAAATAATAAGGGTTATGGCAGAAATTAATGAAATGGAGACTAAACAACATTTGATAGGGTCAATCAATCAAAGAGCTGGTTCTTTGACAATAAAGACAAGACTGACAAAACTCTAACCAAAGTAACCAAAAGAAAGAGAAAGGGGGCTAGTGATGTAACACCGTGATCCTTGAGGAGATAATCTAGTACCTAAAAGATGATTACTTCCCCTCCAGGGCACAGCCTTACCATCATGGATAGTTTCCCTCATCTTGTATAGGAATGGGATATGTGCCTTGTGTGTTTCTGCTATCCAGGATCCAAACTGATTCAAGAGGAAAGATTTAGGACAATGATTTTTCTGCATGCCTGAGCCCAAGTTGTCTCAGTTATGGTTTCTATCACTGCAACAAAACATCATGGCAAAAAAGCAAGTTATGGAGGAAAGGCTTTATTTGGCTTACAGGTCCATATTACTGTTCATCACCAAATGATGTCAGGAAGGAAGTCAGGACAGGAACTCTAACAGGGCAGGTACCTGAGGCAGAAGTGGATGCAGAGTCTATGGGGGTGCAACATACTGTTTTGCTCCCCATGGTTTTCTCAGTCTGCTTCCTTATAGAACCCAGGACTGCCAGCCTAGGGATGGCACCATTCAAAATGGGCTAGGTCCTTCCCCATCAATCACTTACTGCTGAATGTCTTAGAGTTGGATCGTATGGAGGCATTTTCTCAATTAAGGTTCCCTCCTTTCAGGTAACTCCAGTTTCTGTGCCAAATTGACGTAAGACTAAAAGAGGTATATGTGAAACAAAGGCTGAGATACACTGTGGGCCTAAATGGGAATGCTTTTTAGCAAAATCAGCTTCTATGTGCCTGTATCAAGGATGGCTTCTTCTAGGCCTGTGACTTGAACTGGTGTTTTCCTTCCAGACTCACTTTGTCTGTGAACTTTGTTTCTTATAAGGCAGTTGTGAAAGATGTCATAATGAAACCACTATTTTGTACGCTATTTGGAAACTAATTTAAAAATTGTAATAAGAATAAAACAGACAGGGAGTGATACGTTTTGGTGTTTCTGGGTGGGACTTGGAGTATGTAGTGGACAGAGGATATAGTCAAAATGTATTTTATACATGTGTGAATATTTTAAAGAATAAATAAAATATGTCAAAAATAAAAACTGGAGAATGGTTGCAGGAAACAGTAGCATTTCACTGAAAATATGTTACTAAAATCTGCCATTTCTCCCAATTCAGCAAACATGTGTAGCAGTGACTATTAGCAGGGTTGCATTGTTCCCGGTGTTGTTAATTTCAATAATGGCACTTACGTTGACAGAATGACGCTCCCTGACTATCTTATAATAGAAATAATCAGAAACATATGTGAGCAAGTTAGTTCTCTTAGAAACAGACATTGGCAGCTATTCAAGTTAGACAAGAAAATTCAATTCTGGTCCTTCTCAACTCCTCATGAAGATGAATCTTAAAATTGCATGTCAGGTTGTTTTGTATTAGAAATGAGTACTTTTAAGAGATTTGGAAAAAGAAAAATCACAAGTAGCTTGTGGATGTGCAAAGGTATTATTTCAATTTTTCTAAATAATTTCTTGTTTCTCATATTTTTTCACTAGCATATACTTATTCTTTAAGGGGAAACATGATTAAATTTACTCAATAATATTGTTACCAAAATCATTTCCCCCAGATACTATGCTCTCTTTACCTTCCTGACAAGAATGGTCTAAATTTTATCCCCCTACACACTTCTCACATGAACTGGTAGATTCATTGGAACAGCACTTACATGCTGCACTAACCTTTAATCTGCTCCACTTGACAGCAACAAGATGTAACACCTTTCTATTATTCATAGAGTCATACACTGGAAAAACTAATTTGCCTCTTGTTTGTTTCCTCAAAAAGCTAATAATCAATACAACATTTATTGAGGGTCATCAATGAGAGGGTTTCTGCTTAATGAACCTTACAGATGGATAGCATACATGAACGCATTTAGATTTTTAAGAACAATTTGCAATACTGTTGTAAAAAGAAATCCAATGCTTACATTTTAAAGACTATTCTCATCTCTAGTATTTATTTTGTATTCCTTACTTCAAGTTTATATTCCTTAGATCCTCAACTATGTGCTGGACTTGAAATACAATATTCTATACATTATCTTAAACATTAAATAGGGGCTTTATAACAACAATGTCCATTATGTCCTCACTATGAGTCACATTGCACTTTCTACACTTTCATGATATTCTTGATCTATAACAACCCTATGTATTAAATATTAATATATTGATGTAATATCTGGTGAAATGAAGAAAAAAACAATCAGGCCTGAGGGTTCACATTGACTGTGAACACCTATGTTAGTTGCAAATCAGTGATTTAAAGCCCTTATAATACTTTCTAAATTCCTATAAACATATTTTTATGAGAAATCGTTTTCCACCTCACTGTCACTGCAACAACAAAGAAAAGTTTAGATGACTCTTACAAAATTTATATGTGGATTTGTACACCTTTTTCTGCACCCAAGCATGGAAAAAAGTCTCACCATTTTTTTTCCTGCAATCTTCCTGAATCTTGGAAAACCCTAAAATCTTAATTGGTTGAAACAAATAAAAGCAAATTTGTTTTGTAGACTTATCTAGTTCCATATCTATTCACTTATATATTTTTTCTTTATTTGCAAAGATCTACCACAATTTACTTTGACACAAACTACTTCAAGTCAACCTGTAAGCCAAACATGATATATCATATTCATCTTTGTAAAATTTCCACAAATTATGTGATTTGCAAAGTTTTATTTTGTTAAAAACTTGCTCCATGTTTCCCATAGTAAGATGCTTTTGGAAAGAACTGTATAATAAAGATGTAGCTTAGAAAAGTTCACATAGATTGGCCACCTCCCATTTACAGTTTAGTTTTAATTAAAATGCATTAAAATATTTCATGTTCATAGTAATTCAGTTTTGTATTTCATAGCAAAAGAAGAACATGGAATCCATAAATCCAGTAAGAAACAGTCACATAAATACTTTAACTTTATATACAAATAGTATGACTTAAACTGGAATAGTTATTTTACCTTATTAATAGTAATGAATAAATGAAAAGTTATTAATAATAACAGAAGAAATAAAGAAAACACAGTATTTCAAATGAAGAAGGAATACATATTTTAACTTATATATTTAATGTTTTCAGTAGTATACCCCAGTACTATCTGTATATAGCACTTGTTCAAAAATATTAATGTACATAATGTATTATTTCTCATGATTCTTCTTGGATTTTTTTTTTGATTTGTCATTGTGTTTCTGAAGAGAATGGTCTTTAATTGCAAGAATGCCTTTGCCATGACATGAAAAGATTGAGCATTGACCTGACTAGGTCAATGTGGAATGAAGAAATGATAGACACACATGCAGAAAAGTTTGGATCAGGTAGGGCATGGGTTCTGATGAAGATGAGTTTGCAGCCTGGATACTCAGAGTGTTTATTTTATTAAAAGGATGGAAGGAGACCAGTTACCTAATCTCAGTAGAGAGACTGTGTAGGGGAGCAGTCTTGGATTGCATTCATCCTGAAGGAGGAAGCTGTGGTTGATACTTTCTGCACACACTGTCAATATCTGTACCCTATCTACTCAGATGAGGGGAAGGCCTTGATATTCCTGATCCTAAGCCAGGGAAGGCCTTGTCATTTCTATGGGTCTGAAATATTGGGGTCCTTGACATGGCCCTGTTCATGTCAACAGCATATGTTTGGGTTATAAATATAGGTGGTATGGTAATGCTATTCTTAAAATTTACAAGGAAATAATTAAATATGTAAGAACAATACTACTACCTAAATTTTCAGGAAAATGCAATTTATCTAATAAAATGTCCAGGCTCTAAGGAAAAAGAGGTGATGTGCTGTGTAAGTTGGAAAGGAGGGAAAGCTGTTCAAGTCGTTAAGTGAGGACTAAAAGCTGATACTTCTCAGTAAAACAGGAGTGAAGATAAAACCAACTAGGTACTTCGGTGTATTTTTAGTGAAGCATTTGTAAGATTATCTTAAAAACACAGCACTAAAGCAATGAAATCATGTATAGATGATAACACTGACCTACTTACTTAAAATGTGTGATAATAGTGTTCTGAAAGCTGTGAAAACTCATTGAGATTCACCTTTACAAGATGTGTCTATTAAGATGATATTGGCATTTCCTGCTGTGTGTGTTATTTAGCTTCTTGAAAGTTGAAACTTTATATCTCAATCAACATTCCTTTTCACATCAGTAGGAATTTCTAGGGAACACTCATAACTTGAAACACTCACTGATATCTCTCTTTTGTAATATATAGTCCATTTTTGATGTGATTGGCTGCCTTTCTTCAGCATATCTTTCTTTTTATGTTAATTCTCCTCTAGATCCTTAGGTACTTATTAGTCCAAATATCATGTATAAGTTTGAGAAAAAAAGTGCTTCTGTCTCATAACTCTCCACAGTTACATGTTATGAAAGAAACATATTATTTGTTTGGAAAATTCTAGATCCAATATTTTCTGATCTGGACTGCCATGATACATAATACAACATCTATAATATTTTGGTATTACAATTTCTTTAACTCTCACAGGGTAGAAACAGTCATATTAAATCTCCTTTCATAGACATGTAACATGCATCAAAACTTATGCTTGTACCAAGGTCCTCTTTAAAAATACAACAAAATCTTTCAATCGTTTGTAAATTAAAAGACCAGTAAATAGTAGGAATATATATATATATATGTATATGTATATGTATATGTATATGTATATGTATATGTGCAGGCAGTGGGTAGTTTCCTCTAGTTCATCTCCATTCTTCTTGGTGGGAGCCTAGTGAGACTTCAGAACCAAAAATCTAACAAGTAGCCCCTAATGCCCCTAATGAATGTCACCTTCAAAATGCATGAAAATATGGAACATATACCCTATTCACCTGTAAAGAAAAATGTATTCCTCCTTTCTGTCTTACATTTGTCCTAAAGCAATTCATGATAACTTTTGGTTTTATGTTCTTTACAGGCATTTAGAGGTTATAGCCTCAAGTAAGCAGATATCTCAATTTGCTTCTCTGGACAGAGTGAAGGAATTTGTTCCACAAAGCTGTTTTCAGATAAGTAAAAGAAAATTTATTGGTTTTTACTGGTCAAGTTCTTTCATGTTGTAAAGGCAGTCATAATTATTTCTTATGTAAACATCATAGCTGAAATTGAAGTATCAAACATTCATGGAAAAATTACATATTTACACAGTGATAGCCCCCTTTCCTTGGAAGGCACTTACAGTCACCTTAATGAAAGTTGATTGTCAGCATGTTATAAATCCATCTGGACTTGTATCTGACAACATACTATTGGAGGATTATTGGGAAGTCTGACTTTTTAATCTACCTCCACTCGTTTGATTATCTCATCCACGCTCAAAGTTTTAAATACATTTTTATTTATAATGAGGTCTTTGCATTTTTTATCTTCAGTGTAGGTTTCCTTTTTGAAAATTAAGCTTATACATGCAACTTTTACCTCACATATTCTGTTTGAAGTCTAATAAAAATCACAAACATTTCCCTTCTAAACCTGCCCATGTGCAGAGCTCACATTTCAATTAAGATGGTAACTCCATGTTTACCATTTCTCAGGCCAAATCGTGATATTATTCTTGAGAAGCCTCTTTCCCTTTTGTTTCCTATTCGATCTTGAATCACACCACAACACTTTGGCTAGATAACGCCAAGGCCCATATCACTGTCATCTTTCCCTTGGTCAGAATCTAGCTCTCGGATCTCTCTAGCTCTAGCTCTTGGGTCTCTCTGCTTCTATCATGTTATACCTCTTCCATTCGAATTTTGGCATTTCTCAACCTAACGAGAATGATCCACTTAGAATGTTATATCAAATCACTTTTCTGCTCAAACTTCAACTATTTTCCTTCATACAGAAGTAAATTTTAATAAGTAACCCACAAAATTCTTTCTTTGTGCCACCCAACTTGGTAATTATTTCAGCTTTTTCAGGTCTGTGTTGAAATCTCAACTCAGGGTTAATGTTTAGCTTGACAGTATTTTGTATTGTCTTCACATTTTAGCCTCTATTAATACCCCCAAACTCATGAGATATTCCTCACTTTTTACATGCTATTTATTTCCCATTATCTAACATATTTATTATTCTTATTATTTTGGTATATTGTCTCTTCTCTAGAATATCATTTTCTGCTTAGTTAAATATGCTTTTCTGTTTGGTTCACTACTGAGTTCCATACACTTGGACTGGTATCTAGCCAATACTGAAAGTTCTGTTTCTGGAAATTATTTTGCTCCCAATTTCTGAAATTAAAATCATTTTATACACAATTCTTAATAAATCATATATATGTATATATGTACATATATAATAATGTATAATAATAATGCTTCTGTCTCCTTACATCTACCTTCCATCCCTATTAATCCTTACTGTTACTCGTTCATATCAGTCTCTTTCCCAAATTCATGATCTTTGGGTTGGTTTTATGACCCATTTAATTTTAAGAGGACCATCTGTTTCATCACTTTTTTTTTTCAGTTTTACCAACAATGAGCTAGGTGTTGTGACACATGGCTCTAACACCAATACTTGGAAAATAGAAGCAGGAGAACCCCAAATTCCAGGTTAAATAATTTCAGCTACGTAACAAGTTTGAGGCTAGACTGAAGTATATGAGACCCAACCTTAGAAAGTACACCCTTATAATATAAAAATAATGAAGTATAAGTGTTGCTGTGGAATGCTTTACTGATTGTGAAAACCTTGAACCAAAAAAAAAATCATGTAAGTTTTAAATTTTGAGATGCTTGGAAATTATCCGCATAACAAAGTGAAGCAATTTGCATTCCTCTTGACTATCTACTAGCTTCTTATACAAAATCATGTAGGTAGAATTTGCTACCCATTCTTCCACCCATGCATACTTTCACAGTGCTCCGATTTCATTTTTCCTTCAAGCTGGTGCTTGAAGCATTCTCACTTCCTTCTCTCTCCTCACAACCGTGCTTCTAGATCCATACACCCCACAAACCTGCTATTCATCTTCAGCAGTCCTTCCATTCAAAGCTAGGCAATTTCCTGCTGCTCCTTCAAGTCTCTTCTTTCAATTACTGGTGTATTAGGTGACCAATTGTGATGATTATTAGGAGTTAAATTCCTGCTCCACTGTTAAATACAGTGACCTTCATTCATGAATCTCTCTGTGTCCCAAGTTTGCTCACTGGAAAAACAGTAACAGTAACAAACAGTATTTTTCTACCTTTCTAATGATGATTCATTGTATTGCAGTAGATGAAGCACTTGGAATTCTTTTTGCTAGATATACTTCCTAAATCTTTACATATTAGAGCAGTGGTTCTCAACTTCCTAATGCTGTGACCCTTTAATAAAGTTCCTCATGTTGTGGTGACCACAACCATCAAATTATTTTCATGCTACTCCATAATGTAATTTTGCTATTATGAATTGTAGTGTAAATATCTGATATGCAGGATATCTGATATGCGACCCCCATGAAAAGGTCATTTGATCCCCAAGGGGTCGCAGCTCACAGGGTAAGAACCATTGTATTAGATTATTTGGTACTTGCATATTATCTTGTTCTTTCACAGATATTTTAAATCTTCTCAGATAACTTCAAATTCCTCAAGGATGGGAATTATGCATTACAATTACATGCTTGAAAGCACCTAACACTATTCATTGTACATGGAGGACAATCAAAATTGTTCACAAACTGATTGATTTACACTGTTTTTACTTTTGAGTCTTAAAGACAGAAGTAAATCTTTTTCCTCTGGAAAGGAAGGTCTTATAACTAAGTATGGAAATTTGGAAATACTAAGGTGTCATCTCGAAAGAATCAATGGAAAGCCATTGTTGCTTCCACAGTTACCACATTTGCACTTGTTTGTAAATGCGCATAACTCCATCAATTGTACTTGAAGATCTAACTCTTGTTGAAACTGTAAGGAAACTGGTAGATATCCTCCAGGATTCGATGAGTTTGCTAGACAGCAATACTTCCCCTTATCCTAAATGCGAACTTCATTTGAAATATTCACTGAGACTTTAGGTAAAACCTTGATGATTTGAAAAATATACCCTGCCAACTACACTAACACATTTGGCCACATGCATCTCATTAAAGCCAATGTGCTACAAAATTCTCTAGCCATAGCACTGTATCTCAAATTATTAGTGAGAGGTTTATTTTTGTGGGGATTTTTTTTTTGCTTTCTCTGTGACTTTAGACTAAATATGAATTAGTATACTATTTTACCATCACTTAGGGACAGATCATTCATACCAATGGCAATATTTCTTCCTGGTAACATTGCCGCCAAAACAGATGTTCAGTATTCTGTTCCAGCAGTTAAGGAAATTAGGAGAGGCATGATATCTGGTTTATATATACCAGATAACTATATTATCTCTGTATAACCCTAAAGAGTTCATTCTAAAGTTTTAAGAGACGTTTCTGGAGTGTTCATTTATTTGGAAATTACATAGTTGATGTATAGAATTATCCATAACTGTAGTATGTGCAGAAGCTAATAGACATATAAAACATCACACAGGTCATTGGATTATGTTGGTATAACTTACCTTAGAAGAAAATACATGCATGTGTGTAGGTTTAGAATATATATATGTGTGTGTGTGTGTGTGTGTGTGTGTGTGTGTGTGTGTGTGTGTGTGTATTCTAGAAAAGTTAACCCTATAAAACTTTTCTTAATTCCAACGAATTTAAAAGGTTACAGACACATACTAACATGCTAGGAGAGTCCAGAAGAAAGGGTAGGCAATTCAGCCTACACTGGTTATGAAAAATATAAATAGGAAGGAACTAATCATTTTTCTCGGGATGGAGGAGTGAGTACTGATAAGACAGTGGCCACAACCATTGCAATAGTAGTAGGTCTGTATGAGCCAAGTTGTAAAAGACACATGAAAAATGCCATTTGGGGGACCTGTATATAAAAGGCCATCCATTGAGCAGGACCTGATGAACAAACATACGTGCCATTTGAGATACATTGGATCATTTATGTTATGACTATGTTCATTGTACCATTGGAATGTGAGATCCTCGTGTGATGATAATATGTATCATTCATATTCATATCATAGTGTCTATTATAGTCCCCAGTTACCAGGTATATATTGATGCTTTCATTACATTTATGTGTAAAATTTTATCTATTAAGAATGTATGATTCATTGGAATAAGCATTTTTTGATGATAGTAGGAGCATCTTTTTACACAAAATCTTATACAATTAAAGGACACTGGTAAATCTAGTTAAAACTTATGCACATTTTATTGGGGATTCATGAAGAAATTTAAAATTTTTAAAGTTGATTGTGCTGGTTTTGTTTATAGTGTTTTTTCATGGATTGAGATTTTATTCAATACTTAATTTTCTTACCTCAGGTTCAAATTTGTCATGGGCACTGTGGTGAGATTTAACAAATATAATCAGAGCACTTCTACCGAATTAAAAATAGAACTAGAAGATAGTCCCATTTCTCTGTCACTAAAGTTGTCTTAAATTTATCAATTTTCCTTACTTAAAATATCACAATCATAGATCAATCTGAGAAAATGGTAATAATCTTCCAACACACTTAACAATATCAACTTTAGTTTGCCACAAAACATTTCCAAAAGTAATAATATTGGCAAATTTGAATGAAAAAAAATAATTCCACCATTAGTGCTATAATTTTCTAATGGATCTATTGTATCTAGAGCAAAAATGGTACCTGACTGCTAGTAACGAACATGAACTAGCCTATGAATATCTCTCTATTCTTGACCTGTGCTTACACTTGCCAGCTATGTTATTGTCACACAGTCTTTTTACTATTATTCAAACATGAAAGCTTGACCCTGTCATGTGATTCTTGCATGTCTTCTCTATATCTACTCTTGTCTGACTCATTCATGTAGGATAAATTATGACCTCGTCAAAAATACTGTCTTACTATTCTCCACTATATAAGCGTATTTCATGTGAACTTACTTATAATTTTCATTTTGGCCTTATCATGAGATTTTAATTTTGTGTGTGCTACTTTTCCACTTAGACAAAAGTGCCATGAGAGAAGTGTCTTTTTGTTGAATTTTCCTTTTTATCTTAGTCCCAGATATCTGGAGAGGCACTCTCTGTGTGTGTGTGTCTCTCTCTGTCTCTCTCTCTCTGTGTCTCTCTGTTTCTGTCTCTCTCTGTGTCTTTCTCTGTGTCTCTCTGTCTCTGTCTGTGTGTGTGTGTGTGTGTGTGTGTGTGTGTGTGTGTGTGTGTACAAGTGCATAGACATTCTGAATAAGTAACTGAACAATGGTACAAATATGTAATTGATACTTTTCTGAGAGAAGAAACATGATAAATTTTTGAGTAGAAAAAATAAAAGTAAATGAATACTGCTTATGATAGAAGAAAAATGATTGTAAGACAGAGAATGCTGTAATAAATTATATAATTCGCTGAAGAATAAATATGTAAGTAATATTATTTGCCATATTGCAGTAGTTTAGGGAAATCTTAGAGTCATCTTAGTTATAACTAAGGATTAAACAATATGCAAAATTTGTATGTGTGAAATATTTGGTATTAGAATACTTATCACTAAATTGTTGCCTATTATTTCATGAACACAGAGTTTAATCCAAAATTATTACAGGATATTCAAGATTTTTTTTACTTCATTCCCCTATTCTGATATTAGAACATCATTCATAACTCCTAGCAAATATGGCTAAGTGTCTCTAAACAATGTAAAAATTTAAGTGAATGGAAATCTAAACTGCTAAATAATAAAGATAGGAGGTAAATAAGGAGGGTTTGGGGGGATTTAATTGATTGCAAAGCTAGTGATAATGATATTTATTTACCTAGACAATATTCTAGACATCCTATCAACTTTTTTTTTTAATAAATGGAACACACAAACACACCAGTATGAAGGTATGAAGCTATATTTTTCACTTTTAGTAAGAAAATCACAATAAGTAACTAGAAAAAATAAATATGCTTAATGTGATGCAAGTATATCACATGCTTTCAAAATGATGAATAGTGTGCCCCGGATTACCACTTTTACACTAATAATGAAAAGGAGAGGTTTATTTTTTAATTTACTGAAATTCAATGTATTTCAGCATAAAGTTGAAAGCATTCTGACTTTCTTTTCATTAACAATGACTTAGTGAGGCATCCATTCTCTAAATATACATGATGAGATTATTGCATTTGAAATAGTTTCTTTGTTGGAGCTACCATGGAAATGATTACTTGAAAAGGCCAATGGTTTCTTGATGTATTGGAGTTTCTTCCTTTTGAAAATCTGTCAGTTGTATTGAAAGTTTTCTTAAAGTTTAAAGTACCGATTACAGGTCTTCTCATCTGTGCAATTGTATTATAATAACTTTCTAAAGCAATTTTGTGATAAACATTTTAATTATTTTGAAATTGTTTTAATTCTATTTTACTTTCTATTATGTGTAACCTATGAATACAATCTTTGCTTACACCAATCTATAAACTGCATATATAAAGATCATATTCTCTCTGAATCATAATTTGAATAGTGTAAAGCACAGAACACCCCGACAAACACAAAGGGAAGTAGTGTGGAGCCCAAACTACTGCTACTTAGAGGAATTATCCACAGTCCAAGTGCTTATAACATTTACTACCTGTCACAGAGAACATCACTGCAGTAAAAGCATCTCCAGCACCAGTTCCCAAAGTCTCATGCTCCTAAGGCAGACTGAAGCATGGATTCATGGTTAAGCAGGCACACTGCTTTATGTTCTTGACTTAAAATGTTCAATGCATAATCCATTCTGTGAATTTCATATTCATTTCAGTATGACGTTATTTTCTTTAATCCTCTTCCTTTCTCAACTCTACATAAATTCTCCTCCCATGTCTCCTGTTGTGCATATTTTCTGTAGAAAAGTCGCTCAGTATCACCAGATTTGGGTATAGGGTTTTGAATGATAAAAGGCACAGATAAAGCTATAAGGATTAAATAGTTGGCTACTAAGTCTCTGCTTACATGAACCGTAAGTGGGACAATCTATCAACAAAAAGTTCTAAGTCTTTCATAGACACACAGACTTTTATCTTTAGGCATATATATCTCTATTCTTCAAGAAAAGTCTCAATAAAATTCCTTTACTTTTCCTCTTAGATCAAGACACTTGAAATATGTTGCTGTACGGATTTTACAAAGCAGACTTCGAGTACTCTCAGAATTAATCATTTTCAAATATGGCAATTAATCTATAATCTGTATATTGCAGAATATAACTGCCTCCTACAGAATATTAAAACAATGGTGGTCATTTTGTGTATATGTTTTGTCCATTCATTTATTCTTTGATAAAATAATTATTGAGCAAATACATACCATGTTTCATAAGTGCCACTTGCACATCTATGGCATTCAATGAGAATAAGGTCTAAATCACATAAAATAAATTCACTGTTAATCTGGCTTTATCCATAATGTTTGAGCAGCCATCTACAAGCAGACTGGAGACAAAACTCTCAACTCTTTTATCTGTAGCTACTTAATATCTTTATGCTTTACTTTCTTAGGCTTTATTTCATTTATCTATAAGATAAGATTAATGATACTACCTACATCATACAAATGATGTAAAAGCAAAATGAATTCCATGTGTAAAATGTCCGACAACTATATTAATAATTATCATTACTATAGTTTACTTTAAAAGTATGCAAGCCAAGTATAAACACTCCACTCCACTCTGTAAAATAAGTAGTTACTTTGTTACTGTCTCAGTTTGTAGAATGTTATATTGGCTTGTTTTGTTTTGAAAAAAGATCTCTTTATGTAATTATGGCTGTGCTGGAACTCTCTGTAAGTTAGGTTTTCCTCAAGCTTACAGAGATGTGCCTGCGTCTACCTCCTGAGTGCTGGGAGTAAAGGCATATGCCACCATGACTAGAGGAACATTATATTGTTATTAATTAGTAAAGAGAATACCATAAAATCAAAAAATATTTAAAAATCTCATGCTCTTCCTTTGATATCCAACTTTTTGTACATAAGCAAATCCAGAACTTTATTTTTCTTTTAAATAAAACTTACTTTTTTTCAAGATACCTACTTTTAGCAATGAATGAATTAGTATCAATTTCCCTTTCATACATAAAATTGTGCTGACAGCTGCTGGTAGCAATGGTTTTACCAGAGGCCATGGGAGTATACAGCAGGTGACAACTAGTATTAAACAGGTCAAACCACCAGATGAATAACTCTCAGATGGGAAGCCCCACCTGGAAAGGACCACGGGATCACTGACTGTAAATGACTGGTTGTTTCTGTCTGTAATTTTTCTCATGTGCCACTGCATTTCTTCTCTACAAACAGCTATGGGTTTTCTCCCTACTGCTTCTGTGTTTATCTCATGTATATATTCCATCTATTGGGCACACATTGCTGTGGGTGGTCAGGAAGACGATTTCTGCTTAATCTGTATAAATCTTATTAATAGAAATAATACTAAGATATTTTTCATAACTGACATGGGAAAGTAACAGTATTCTCAGTCACAAAGACAGCTAATTTTAGACGTAAGAACAAATTCGAAACAGACCAGCTGCCCCTGAATAGAATACACAAAGACAAGTTCACAAGTGTCTGTTAAACCAAAGTCAGGCTGATAACACTAAGGCATGGCTCCCTGTACAGGTTGTCTCAATGGCTGGCTTTCTGCACATATTCCTAGCCTCAAGGTTCAGCCAACTAACTGTTTATTGCTTAAGTCCTGAATTTCAATGTCACTCTCTGTCTGAAAACACTAACCACTCAAAGCTACATGCACAGCCAAGCATTATTCACTGGCCAGTCAGTGCAACCTCCCTAGCCTGAAAGAAACTGTGTGACTTATCATGTGCTATGAGAATGGGTCAGACCCTGTATATGTAACATACAATTGTGCGGAGTTTGGCTGTTATGGTGTATGTGTGTGCTGAAAGGGAGATGTAGCTGAGTGTATAGAGAGAGAATGTGTAGATTTGTGACTGTGTGAGACAAGGAAGATGAAGCTGTATAGAACAGAGATGTGTACACAGGACAGAGATGTGTATGTAGGATATAGAGAAGAGGTGAATGAGTAAATGAATAAAGAGGTGAGAGAGTGAGTAAAGAGGAAGTGAACAATGTAGTAGTATGTGAAGGATGTCGCAGAGTAGAGAGAAGATATGTGTTTAGAAGAGAGATGGAGCTATGTAAAAAAGAGATGTAACTGTGTGAAAAGAGATGTTAACTGTATATAGAAATATATGGCTGTGCAAGAGAGAGATGTATGTATGTAAAGAGATATGTGGCTGTATGTAAACAATGTAGATGTGTGGAGACAGAGAAATTTTCAGAAAGAAATTTTTTAAGATGAAGTAAAAGACAAAGTTACAATCAGAAAGTGTGTTTCCTTATTTACTTCTCAGATAGAAAAGTCTAGCCCTTGCTGCATTCATGGATTTTGTTTTTGCATATCCTGGAGGCAGCCTTGGAGATCTCTACCATTAGCAATAAATGAATCAGTTTCAATTTCCCTTTCATAGATAAAATTGAAAAATGAATATTACTGACAATAAATCTCTTCCAGATCTGGATTTTAGAGACATAAGATACCCATCTTTCCATTTATACATTTGTCTTAGGTCCCTCAACTTAGTGAGAATGTATAAAGTGAACATAGGTAAGATTAAAGTGAATGCAGGTAACATTATGGTGACCTAATTTAAATAACCTATTTTTAACTGTAATGCCTTAACATAATTTTAAGTTTCTGACTCCTAGTTTAACAATGAATGGCTTTAGTTGCTTTAAAGTTTTTGTCTGTCTCTCTGTTCACCATTTGCATATGGTTCATAGATATTGATGGCAACTTTAACATCACTGCATATGGTTCATTAACAGTTGACAGCTGTCAGTAAGACAAGGCTACTCATGTCCTTCTTCAGTTGTGAGGCATCAATAAACAGAGGAGAGAGAGAATATGAAACAACCACCTGCCAGGATCATTTTCATCTGGCAGGAATTACCTTCCTTGGTGGCAATTCTCCTCTGACACAGGGAAGATAATTCAGTTCAAAGAAAATGGATGAAATGTCTGCCTGAACAAATCCAGTTATTAAGAAATATTACCCATATATTTAAGTATTACCTTATCCATTTTATACTATGCTTTTGTTGCTATGGATAAATGTTCTTATTGTGGCAACAATTAGAAACAATACCCATATCAATGAAGCTAAGAGAACCCAATGCCCAAACTTAAATTGGTAGCAGACACATTGACTAGAAAATTTGTAGCTAGTACTCTGAAAAGAGTGATGAATGCATATTTTATATAACCAAAGGAAAAACAAGCATATTCTGTTGAAACGTTAAAAGACTACAGTCACAAAATTATAGTTCCATTAGCTTTGAGATAGCTGATTTTTAACGAAACTCAGATAGCAACCCATTCTCTGGTTTAGTGGATTGTATGGTCAGATATGGACCATCTATTATCTGTAACCTTATGAATAATGACAAAAGATTGAAGAATGAACCCACAGATTATACTAATGAAAATAAGATTATGGAAATGTAAGTGAAACTGGGATGCCTAAAAGTAATATGACCAATGTTTAAAACTGACTTTGATTATTTATTATTACAATATTTGTGACTGAATTTAGGATCTTATACATGCTACAGCAGCACTCTACCACTGAATTATACCTCTAGCCCTCTAATTTCCTGTTCATTTTGAGGCAAGGTCTCATGAAATTGCTTGGGATGGTTGTGATCTCACTCAATAGACTAGGCTGTCCTTGACTTTACATCCCTCTTTTCTTAGGATTACAGGGAGGCCTGCTCCACCAGGCAAGGCTTTGGTAAATGCTTTATAATGGTAAATTGACCATACAAAAGAGCCCATAAGAACTGAATTCATATTTTGAGATTCTTATGAGCTATGATTCCATGTACTTAAAGTTATTTCTATGAAGTATTATATAACTTTATATACCAAGAAGCCCTGCGTTGATGACTTCCATTGATTTTCCTATCTCATATACATATGCCAATAATAAACTGTGATTCGTGCCGAAATCATCTTATTAGTGCTCCCATGTCTGTCTATGACAGAATTTTTCTTCATTGTAATGTTTAACTTGGCTTTTAAAATATGTATACATTAAACATAAATAATGAAGAATATATGCCTGCAAAGTATATCACTAAATGATATACTTGTCGTGTCACATCAAAAGGGGTAGATTATTTTTCAATTATTCTCATGTCAATTATCCAGCTTTCTTTGCATATAACAAATATGCACTAAAATGAATAATTTTCATTATCTCAATTAATAGTAATGATTCAAAATACTCAAAATTATCACTAGAATTAAACAACCTGCACATATTATAATAATGAGTTTGAAGTGACTCAGTTTTTCCATGAAAATGAATTTTCAAACTTGTGTTCCATCACCATAATTCATAAAATGTATCAGTAAGAAATGTCTAAATGGCTAAACCCCAAGAAAAAGTACAACTGAGTGATTATAACCATTTCCCATAGATTTTACCTAAACAGACTGTGTGTCAGTACTTACTAGAGATCCTCTACCTAGCCCATGTGATGCAGAGACATAGGTACACCCCATCATAGCTTACAACAAACTGATTTATGCACAGCTGCTTGCTGACGTCACGCCCTTGACTGCTTGTGTCATATCCATCCTCCAAACCCATCCAGGAGCACATTTTCTGTGTTCTGGCTCAACCTAGTTCAGGTAAGATGACCTATCCTATATCTCCAGCCCAGATAGCAATATCTACATCAGACACAAAACCAACACAAGAAGGCCACATGTCCAGATGTCAAAAAAAAGTATCAAAGGACAATACAGTATGTCTTCCATACACACATGCAAATTATTTAAAGAAGATACAAATGAACAGCTCAATGAATTTAAAGAATGAACTCAAAGACAATAAATGCTTTAGTAGTGCCCCCAAATCATAAACATTAAGGTTGAATGAAACAGCAAAGATAATTGAGGAGCTGGAAACCAAATTCAATAAAAATAGAAATATTTAACATAATTCAAGCTGAAATGAAGATGGAATTGAAAAACTCAATAACCCAACTAGAAAACTCAAGAGAAAGCTTTGCAAGTAGAATGGCTCAGGTTGGTGAAATATCAGGAATACAGGATAATGCAGAGAGACTAGACAAAACAAGCAAAGAGTCTGAGAAATATTTAAGGAAAAGAACATGCAGGAACTGTGGGACACCATGAAAAGAACAAATCTTCGAATCAGGCACAGATGAGAGATAAGAATTCCAGGTCAATGGCACAGTCCAACTCTTAGGCAAGAATAGAGAAAGAAAACTTACCCAAACTAATGGAAGGTGTATCCACAAGATACATAAAGGACACAGCACACCAGAAAGACAACAACTGTGGAAAAAACTCCCCATGGCATATCACTGTTAAAACAGTAAACATACTGAACAATAAAATAGTACTGAAAGCTTTAAGATAAAATTCATAGGTCAAAAACTAAGGAAAACTCATCTGAATAACTACTAATTTCTCAGTGGGAACTCTGAAAGCCAGAAGAGTCTGGAATAATATATCCCAAGTTCTAAAAGACAGGCTAAAAGTCTGTCAACTAAGACTACTGTACCCACAAAACTTTCTGCAACAGTTGATGAGGAAAGAAAAACATTACATTACAAAAACTACCTAAAATATTTTATAGCCAATCTTAGAAAGAATTCAGGAAGTGATACTTCAGAATGAAGAGATGAATAAACATAGGCAAGATAAAAACCAAAGCTATATTGAATGAAATACAAATCACAAAGAGCACACACCAGAGGAAGCCTCTCTGATGACAGTTGGGATAGGCACTGATCTATGAGTATAGCAGAATATCATTAATAATCAATTTACTGGGTTTTTTTTAAATCCTGGGTCTCTGGGATGTCCAGCCTCCAGTTCCTAATCATCCAGGCAAAGTTGAGCATGAGCTCCCTTTCATGGTGTGTGCCTCAAATTAGACCAGTTATTGATTGGCCACTCCCACAAGTTCTGCACCTCCATTGACCCCATACATCTTACAGGCAGGATAGATTGTAGGTCAAAGGTTTTACGGTTGGTGTCCCAGTCCCAACACTGGATGCCTTGCCTGGCTACAGAAGATGGCTGGTTCATGTTTCATATGCTCCATTAATAGGAGTCCTCACCAGGGTCACCCTCATAGGTTCCAGGAAGTTTCCACTGGACTAGGCTTCCACATTACCCCCAAGTGTCCCCCAATTCTAGTCATTTATCTTCATATTGTCTCCCTCTGTCCCCCCATTCCCCACCTGATTCCTCCTGTTCCCACCCCCAGTCTACCACATGATATATTCTATTTCTCCCAGGGAGATCCATTTGTTCCAACTGAGCCTTCCTTGATACTTAGCCTGTCTCAGTCTTCAGGTAAATGGATGGAACTAGAAAGTTCATATTGAGTGAGGTGATTCAGACTCAGAAAGACAAACAGTGCATGTTCTCTCTCATCTGTTATTCCTAGATGCAACTCTTGAGATGTGGATGAATATAACATGGAGTAATCACAGAAACCAGAAAAGTAAAAAGAGACCACACAATGGGGCACTAGAAAGAAATAGCAGGACATAAGAGATTTGCAAGGAAAATTGGGTAAAATGAGGGTGTGCTTTAAATTGGGAGGGGGAGGAAATTTAATACAGAAGGAGAAGAGGGGAAGTAACATTACCCTGAGGATTTTTTTTTTTTTTTTTTTGGTTTTTCGAGACAGGGTTTCTCTGTGTAGCTTTGCACCTTTCCTGGAACTCACTTTGGAGACCAGGCTGGCCTCGAACTCACAGAGATCCGCCTGCCTCTGCCTCCCGAGTGCTGGGATTAAAGGCGTGCGCCACCACTGCCCGGCTCACCCTGAGGATTTTTGAAAAAGCCATAAAGAGTCATATTATTATTTGTTTACTCCCAAATTGCATGCAATACATATAAGGCAATATGTATACGTATGCATGTATAGTACAGTGAAGTTATAAAATTTGTATTTACAAAACTCCCAAGAGCCATAGATTATCTAGCAAAATCCCAAATACCAGGCATGAGAAATCCCCTTTTGAGTAGCTTATCAGGAGAATCGAAGTAATTCTCAGAACAATACAACTCCCAAAACTGTTATTGCTGTTGGTCTAGATTGCCTCCCAGAGGCTGAAGGTCATGCAGTCACCACTAAAGACACCATGCACTTTGAACACAAGACCCAGATGACACTAGCTAGATTTGAATTACAAGCTTCCTCCCTGAGGACTAGCTTGCACAGTACCTGAAGTTGCCATATAAGCTTTCAAGGGAAAGAAGTAAGCAAAAGTCCTGCCCAGATGTAACACCTATGAACCACAACAAGTACCAGCATGACACATAATGACGCAATAGGGACACTATACCTTGTCAGAGATTGAACGAGAAAATCATGAAAACACAAAACCAACTCACTACTTGCCTTTTACTTTTATTCCTGATCAGCTACATCAAATATACCTAGTTACTCATATTCATTGCATCCTTCCTTCAATCCTTTCCACCATCTTCTGCTAGGAACATTTGATCAATTGGGTAAAAGACAATAATACACATATGCCTAGAACAATATATTTGACAGTGTGCTGCCATACATGAGGATTAGAAAGGACATTGGAGGTCAATGGTTTAAGCTTCCTCATTTGATTTTAAGAAAAGTGAACCCAGCACTGTTGAATGTTAGAACCTATCAAATTCTAGCAGAGAGTCATCAGTAGATGTCAGACGTTTGTGATTTGTAGGTATTCACAATTGAAGGCTGGATCTCAATCAAGCAGCAGCCGTCTCAAAACGTTATCTTGATATATTCTCTCCACACTTCCCTTTATGGAATGTAGTGGGTAGCCATTGGAGTGGCCTTAATAATTTCACCAATAATGGAACTTCAAGAAAAGTGAAATGACTGAATAATTGTTCAACAATATTAAACAATGTTTATATGAAGCAATGGTAAATTCATAGAAGAAAGAATACTTTAAATTGCATTAGTGAAATTTTGTTGAAAAATAATTTTTAAATCATTATATCGAAACTGAATATTCTTTCATCTGGAGATTAAAAAATATCTTCATTTTAAATCATGCATTTTGGGTTATACATGATCTATCAAACACTTCTAACTTTTAAGACTATAAGTGTTATGTATTTATAGAAATTCTAAAGAAAAAAATATTGTAAACTCTCACAAAGAAGAAAATACTTCTTGAAGATGACCAACCTATAAAATAGAGGCATATTTCCTAAACAAAATTTCCCAAATGTTCTTTTGGTAGGAAATATGTTAATTTAAGACAAATAATAGAATTGAAAAAAATTTCAAATAGTGAAAACACATACTATTCATATCTATGACATGTGAAGTGTACTTGCAAATTGATAGGGAAACACATAAAGATTAAAGAAAACAGAAAAAGTATCTGAAGCAAATCATTTCTAGAAGAGAAAATCTAAAAGGGCAACAAATTTATCATTAAAAATGTTCAAATTCATAAAATACAAGCCACATAACAATAAAATAACAATGAGTAATAATTTTACAAATATCTCACTAGTATAAAATTATAAATCTCTCACATTTGGCTTGTATCTATGTAAGGAAATGTCTACACATATTTATAGAAATAGAAATGATATGATTTTTGTTTGAAGAATTCTGTCAACAACTACATGAAATATGACCCATATCCTTTACCAAGCATTGGCACACTTTGGAATCCATCCAAAAAAGACAAAATTATACACAGGTTTAAAGATGTTTATCTTTACCAATATTTGTATTGTTGAATCCTAAGACATGCCGAAATAATGTAAAAACAAAATACAATGTGTCCTTTCATTAAGGAATATTATGCACCTATTAAGGCAAAAGTGTGGCTATGCAAGAAAAGAACCCAAGGTATCTGTGCTATCTCTGTTGACATACAAAGATTCCCAGGTGTTACTATTGTGTGCTAAAAGCAGGATGTAGAAAAGCCTATATTCCATAAAATTTTTCTAAAAGGTGTTAAAACTCTATTTGAGAATGGGACTGTGACTCCTAAATATAAACATAAGATCACAGAGGGGGAAAATGCAAGTATACACACTCGGTTACTAATGTGTTCTGACTTTAATTGGAGTGGCTGTAAAGAGCAGTAGATGTGTATCAAAGGGAAAATAAAGATAGAAACAGAGTATAATAAAAAGCAAGGAAAGGAAAATGAGACTGTTTTGATTAAAGTTAGGCATTTGTGTGAGATGATACATCCATAAAAGAAATTATCAAAATATTTAAATTTAAATTTAAATACTATTCAGGGAAAAATGTATTATCCTTTTTTCATAGTTTTTTTTTGTTTGCAAGTAACTTTGTGTTAATGTCTTTAGAATATTAAATGAAATTATTTCTATTTATTGGGTGCCACAGACCACAATACACACATACTCATATACCCATACATTACACACACACATATGTGTGTGTGTATGGGTATATATAACATATATTATATACACATCATATTATAGATAAACAAATAGAAACATATACATATATATTGCTAGTTTGTTTTTAACTGAGTTGAACTTAAGGCTTCATAAATTCCTATAAATGGTTCTTTCTTTCATAGTTGGTCAAATACATAATTTAAATATGTAAATTTATGAAAGAAGAATTCTCGTTTTTGACTACTATAACCCCATCATCTTTAGTATTTGCTAGGCATAATAGAAACTGGAGAAATAACTGTTGAATTTGTGGAATAAGTAACTAAATAAGATTTTTAAAGAATTAGCAAAAATCTGGTTTCTGAAGAGGTATAATGTATATTAAGGTTCACTTCAAATTTTATACTATCATAGTTTTATACCAGTAAGTCAGAAATGACCAGCATTTAAAAGAAATAAAAGCCAGTTAACCTGATTTCAGTACTACACAATAGATACATATATTGAAACATCACATTGTTTTTAACGTCTGTCAGTTTTGTTTTCATTGAAATAATTTTAATTTTTTTAAATATATATTTTATTATTTTTGAGAATTTCATACATGAGAACTGTACTTACATCATTTCTACCCCATTCTTTCTTTTTTCCAACACTCTCCACTGCATTTCAACTTTATGACTTCTACTTTAATTATTATTGCTATGCACACACATATATATGCTTAAATTTACCTCTTTGAAAAGGAAACAGAATTTGAGGCCAGCCTGGTCTACAGAGCGAGATTCAGTACAGGCACCAAAACTATACAAAGAAACCCTGTCTCAAACAAAAGACAAAAAACAAAAAAGGAAACAGAACCCAAGGTGATTAAAATTATGATTAGTCGTTGAAGATGTAGCTTAGTTGTATGGTGCTTATCTAACATAGTCAAGGCCCTTGGTTTGATACTCATAACTACAAGAAAGAAAAGGAAATTTACAGGGCAGTGTTAATAGACTCAAAATCGGTGAACGTGGACTTTTTGATTAGAAATAAATCCATGTCCTGTAGTTTACTATATAGTATAGTGTCAATAATAAAAAATGTGGGCTGTGCAATTGGATTGTTAGGATTCAAAATCTTGTTCCTCCGGTCAATAACTGTGTGATCCAGAGAGGTGGCACACAACCCCTTTGTGTTTCCTCTCTATTCTCAGCCTTACAGGAGGAATGGTACACAAAACTCTCAGCACGTGCCAGAAGTTCATTTTCTAATACTGTTAATAATGAGGTATGATTAAGGACAAAGCAATATATTCTTTATTATCTGCTTACCAATAGAAGTGTATGCTTAATCTTAGTAGGAATGCTGGGTAGAGCATTGCATTGACACAAAGCATCTCCCACTAACAGATCTGAAGCCTGAGCCTAGGATCATGAGCAAGTTAGAATGGGCAAGACTGCTGGAGATACACAATCTAAAGCCACATATTTATTTTAGAGCTATTAATAAGATTGAGTAGAAAACAAACACTAAATATCAAGAGGAAATGCCAGTTAAATCAAGTAAGATCAAATAGAATATAGGAAGACACAACAGAACAGAAGAAAAATAATAGCTGTGTATACTAGTAACGAAATCAATTTTTATGGGAAATGCAGCATCGTCAGAAATCTCCTTGCTTTTTTCCCTACCTGCCAGGAAGAAACTCTAAGTCTTCCAATTAAACTAAGATGTGAATATCCCTGAATTGGTTGATAAGTACAGGAATTAAATTAAATGGATTAAAACCTCTCATAATATGAATTACAACCCATCCATTAATTGCTTAACTATTTCACATTAATATTTGATTCTGTTTTTTTAATTGTCCTAAGAAAGGTTCAGAAGCACTCTCCATTTATCTTAGATAACAAGCACAACTTTCATTAACTGTATTGAATTCTTCTGAGCCCAATTAATATGCTAAAACATCCCAGTTCTTACTGCCTATGTGTTGACCTGTGAAATCTTCATATTTTTAAATTAGAAGGTGGCTTAGGAAGCAATATTCTCATGCCTGCCTGGCAGATTAGGCCAGAATGAATAATATGTTAAGTCAATTTCCAGTGGAACAAAACAGGAGTGATGGTTAATTTATTAAATTAAAATACCTAGTCAGCCTCCCTGCAAAAGGAACTCGATCCAAATCCTGCAGATTTACAGTGAAAGCATACAGATTGGTATGAGAATATACTGCAAAATAAAGCAAAACAGCTGATTAGTAATGGTCTATAAGTGGAGACTGGGAAGTAAATTGTAACCAGAGAAAGTTTTCTGGTTTGCTGGGCAACAAAAGCCAACAACTGCAAAAAGCATGGCTGAGAAATGTAGTGCCAAAAGAAGAGCAGAAAACATGCCATCACAGGAGACCCTGTGCTAGAAGATAACTGCGTATGTTCAACAAGTGTAACAGGGCAGCTGTTCACCTAGAGGTGGAGAAGATGAACTAAGCCAGAAATGCATTTCCTCAACAGGTAAACCGTTACTTCGCCAGCATCTCTTGTCCTGCATAATTGAATATTGACTGAAAAGATGCATTTAGTGCCTTCCAAGTAAACCAGGCAGGCACTGCGCTGGGAGGACTCAATAGATGGATCACATCACAGGGTTTCCTGCTGACAAATGAGGGGTCTAAAACACCCCTTCGCCAACAGTATCAGCCCTGCTGGTTCCTTCTGTAAGTCATCGTTGCTATTCCAGGCATTAGCAGCCCCGATAATTCTATCAAATTCACTTAAACTTAATTCAGATGAAGAAAATTTAAAAAGATTCACCCAGTTTGATATTTGAAATACCTGCAAACAGGCAATATGTATTTTGCCACCGTTCTAAAAGAGGGCTTTGTCAAAAATCTGAGTTCCATTTTAGCCTTGAAATATCTTTCCATAGAGTTGTTATATAAAATAGTCATCTTTTGACAAAAGCATAATGAGATAATGGCAATAATTTATAAAAATCAATCTAACTCTGGCAAATTTGAATGGACAGCACATCTGCAGATGGTTCAAACAATCAATCACCATTAAAGACATACACTTTTTTAAGAGAAAAAAACTGTCTTGGTGACTTCCTGTTGGATAGTAAAACAGAGCTCTGGCAAAGCTGCCTTGGGAAGGGTTGTTTACCACTTGAAAAGGGTATCAGGAATGTACTGGATATGATGCAATGTCACAGAACAGTATCAGCTGTGTAGTTGCCAAAAATGACATCAATCCCTACTCCACAAAGACAGACATTGTTAAGGGTACCATTAATAAAGCACACACTTTTTCTTCTTCTTCCACTTTTCTGCTATGGCAGTAAGAGATCAAGGCATTCATCCCAGGGGGATTATCTTTCTAGAGAATTAAAAAAAAACTACAATGTCTTTTTGCCTCAAGGATTTTTAAGCAGAGTAATAGCTAATAAAAATGTAAAGCAATTGATAAAATCACAAAAAGTTCACCTGAGACTACATACACATATTAATACTTCTCTCTGTTTATTCCACCTTATATATCTATTTTAAAATATCATGTGGTAGCCAATAAATATATACAGGTATGATTGATTAACTTAAGTGGCATCAATTAAAATATGAATATAGCTAAAAATGAAGTAATAAATAAAAATAGTTGCATACACATATACCTGTATATAGTGATTAATGTGCTACATACACACTGCTTCTCAAAGTATTTACTAAAGTGTATTTTTTTTTTAAAGATTTATTTATTTATTATGTGTACAGTGTTCTGTCTGCACATATCCCTGCAGGCCAGAAGAGGGCACCAGATCTCGACACAGATGGTTGTGAGCCACCATGTGGTTGCTGGGAATTGAACTCAGGACCTCTGAAAGAGCAAGCAGTGCTCTTAACCTCTGAGCCATCTCTCCAGCCCCCTAAAGTGTATTTTAATCTTCCAAAATCATACCTTGTAAGTATCAACTATTAAATATGTCTGATTTAAACGTTTCATATAAGTATTTTGTAATGGATTTTCAATATTCTATGCTGTTTAATAATCCTTATTAAAACTGGTAATTAATGCTTTCAACAAAAGCCAAAGTGACTCTTATTTATTGAGTTTCCAAATGTCAAGTTCTTTCATTATCCATACCATTACTACATAAGACATGTGTGATTATCTCTTATTACACCAAGGAAGAACTGACTTTACAGGGATCGTTGGAATATTTCAGAACCATGCAGCAAGCAAATGGCAAGGCTAGGAGTAAAAAAATCTTCTCTCTCTCTCTCTCTCTCTCTCTCTCTCTCTCTCTCTCTCTCTCTCTCTCTCTCCTTTTGTCTATTAGCTATTATTATAAATGTCCTCCCACAACAACACCATTGAGAATAAAAAGGCTGATGAGCATTTAACATTCATAGACCATAGATTAACTACAAAGTGGGTATATGACAACC
The DNA here is from genome assembly GCF_007827085.1 of Peromyscus californicus insignis. Classification (NCBI taxonomy): domain Eukaryota; kingdom Metazoa; phylum Chordata; class Mammalia; order Rodentia; family Cricetidae; genus Peromyscus; species Peromyscus californicus. Next base: position 45,686,593 of record NW_026294391.1, read on the forward strand.
ACTCCTCAACTTTAGGTACAGAGTTAAAAAAAATCTTCAAGGAGAAAGGGGTGAGGAGAAAGATGTGAAAGAATACAGGAGGAAGTGTCTTTATTCATTTATTGATTGCCAACTATATATCAGGCTCTCCTAAGAGCTTGGGATAGAAGTTAACAAAGGCATTCACTGTCCCTCATCCTACAGTGTATAAGTAAGTGTACAAAATAGGTACAATATAGGTATGGCTGCATGGCAGGAAGTACAAGACATTACATCATGTGTGCAGCAGGGTGTTTGAAGAGTTAAGTTGGTTAAGGAAGACTTTCCTGGGGGAATTACACTGAAGAAAATAAGATAGATGTTAACATGATAACCGTGGGTCCAATAGCCTGAGGCTGTTCGAATTGAAAAGCATAGAGAAGGATAAAATGCATGACGGTGCTGGTGAGACCTGGAGACAAAGAGTGATATGGAGTCTGACAACAGTGGAAATAAAGCTGGTGAGACAGCTGGCACCAGATCTTGTAGGATTGTGTCTCTAAAGATTACTATAGCTTTGAAAATTCGATACTGAGAAAAAGTTAAGATGCAAATTCAGTTATCTGGTAGAATATAGGAGCTTAGATTATGGTGACAGCATTGAAAACAAGAGAAGTGAATGTAAGAGAGAGCTGCTTCACATATCACCAATATATTTATGATTACTGCTGTGGATATTTGATCATATGGTGAAGGTTAAGTTTATGTTTACAGCCATGTTTATGTAGCCTATGGGGGAATAAGGATTCAGTAATTACCCTTAGGTTTATCTTCTGATAAACAAAGTGAATAAGGGAAGGAAGAGAAGATGAAGTGTGTTGAGAGTCAATTATGTTTTGTTATCTTGATATGCTGAGAATACTGTACCTTTGGATCACTTAAAAGATTGTAGATCTCATAATAGAGGTCTGGCTAGATAGGACAACTTCAAGCTAAATATAAATGGGTAGTAAGGCAGTCGTCATAATTTGTCATCAAGAAATTCTAATTCTCTGTTTTTTGGGGTACAGAATAAGATTGAATATGCTAACATAAATTCATCACTCAGGGACTCATCAAAAACAGAGGCCATGCCAGGGTTAGTGGCATGTGCCTTTCTTTAATCATAGCACCCAGGAGGCAGAGCAAGCTGATCTCTTTGAGTCCAAAGCCAGCTTGGTCTACATAGTAAGTTCTGAGATAGCCAGAGCTACTCAAAGAGACCCTTTCTCAAAACAAAACAAACAAAGGAAATAAAGGCTGTGTTAACATATTCCAGAAATTTTAAATTTTGTTTTTAATTATATGTATATATGTGGGTATGTGTATAAGAGTGCTGGTATGTACAGGAGCTAGAAGCATCAGATGTTCCTGGAGCTGGAGTTACACACAGTTCTCATGAGTGCCAGGAATTGAATTCAGGTCCATTGCAAGAGCAGTATGCATTTAGTTCTGCACCATCTGGGCATCCCCCAACCCAGGGAATTTAATACAGGAAATTGTTTGCACATGCGCTTCAGGGACTGCCAGGCCAAAATGAGGAGAAAGAACAACGATGGAGTCTTCAGAAGAGGAGAATCCAAAAGGGACTATTATTCTAAGACTTTGAAAGCCACCTGCCGAGGCTCATGTTTCATGAGGACTTCCTGGTGGTAGCTGAGTCAAAGCCGCCACTGATGCCGGATATGCCATCTCAAACAGAAAGAGGGATGGGTGGAACAATCTTATTTCTCCACACCTCTGCCCCTCCATACTCTCCCGAATACCTCCAAATAGCCAAAACTGCTTGTAACACACAGGAAGAAAATCAGAGAAATACAGTCTCTGTGAACAAGTCAAGGTTGATAACTGTGGGTAAGGGGTCTGAGAACAAACTAGCACAGTGGGCCGTTCACTAGTTCTGGTTGACAGACTGACAAAAGAAGGAAAACAGCATTGGTGGAGAGAACATTTAATTACCAGCGGAAAACTCTCCCATCTCTTCTTTCTTCTGACATAACGACCAGTCCCATTCTGAATAATGACTGCTCTGACAACCAGGTTCACAGAGGGAATACCACATGGAGCAGCATCCCCAGTTGACCCACAAAGAGAACAATCATTCAGTTTAGTGAAAAATAGTCTGATTTTTTTCTCTTTAGAGCATTGAATCTTTTGAGAGTTGAGAAATGTTTGCTACTTAACTTAGCCTTTCCTGAGAGATAAGAAAATGAGAATTGATAAAAAGGGGGAGGCCTCCTCGTATCCTTGGTTAGTTGGTTCAGTATCACTAATGAAATTGAAATTTAGAAGGATTATAATCTTCATCATTCAGTGGAAGAATGTTGGCTAAATCACCTGCCAACTATAGTTTTAAATATGGATAAAATGTCTTAGGAATATGTACCTTTCTACACACTATTCTTACATTTGCCATATGTCTTGTTTACTCATCTAATGTTCTTCTTTTAACAGTTAACTGTAGATGGCACAGAGGTCTCTACATTGACAATTTATGTCTGAACTTCAGGAAGGAAATTCTAAACATTACCTAGAAATTGTGTGCTTTGGATAAGATTAATGAAATTCCACATTTGGGGAGTTAATATGGCTATTTTTGCTAATGAGTCAAATATTTTTAAACTAGAAAAATTAAATATTGGGGGTCACACAGTGTGTTAAATTATTTCTTCATTCTGCTTCCAAAGAGAATTTTATTTTAGATTGAGTTATATGATTAGTTCTGTACAGTGAGTGTTAAAAAGGAAGTGAAGCATGTAACTTTATAAGGATCATTAATAGGTGATATGAAAACTCTTATTCCTTCTGAAACACAGATGGACAACGAGTCAGATACTAATTATCCCAAGTATTAGTAACTGTTCTCCTTGTTGTGACCAAACATCGTATAAGCAATTTAAGGAATAAGTACTTACTTGGGCTCACAATTTGTCTGAATATATTCCATTACATCAGAAAAGGTATGAAGGTAGATATGTAGGTGGACAAGCTAGGAGTCCTCCTTTGCTTGCATTACAAGCAATCAGGAAGCAGAGAGAGGGGAATACTGCTACTCAACAGGTAATTAGATGATTAGATGCTTACAAATCCAGGCAAACTGACAGTGAAGATTAAATTTTGTATGGCATTTAGAGTAGGTAGCATAGGATATGAGACAGACCTCCCACTTGGACCACTCAGGACTTGTGGTAAGGACATAAAATTATCTTGATTATTTTGATTCATTGAAATGTTGCAACATATGTTTGGACTGGAACCTAGCCTGTAGTGGCTTATCAAAGATGTAACAGAAGCTACACATGAAAAGTGAACAAGATGGCCTAGGAAGAGAATAGATTGTTCTCTAGGAGAAAATACCTTCAAGAGAAACAGAAAGTGAAAAGGAATTGGGGAAAAGAAACTTGGATAATTTCCTATCACAGAAAAACCTCTGAAGCAAGTACTTCAAGAAGAGAACAGTCAAGTGTGTGTTGCTGCAAAAAGATCAAATATGAAAGAGGAATGAAAAATTTGCAGTGGATTTGACACCAAAGTGGTCATGATGATCTCAGCCGGAAACCTTTCATCTCATGAAGATGGGACCAAAATAGTCTGGATTGTGGAGGGGATAGGACTTAGAAGGAATGAAGAGAATATGAACAAAGCACAATGGAACAGAAATTTCATGCAAAATCAGACAGTCCAACAGTAATCATTTCAAAAACAAACTTCAAAGAAATTTTGCATAAGCACAAAATAGAAGTTATTGTTCAAGAGAAAGACTCAGCACATACTTAGTTCCAAGTGTTTCTTTCTAATATACATTTGCAGTTAAGGGCAGCAATGGAAATAGATAGATAGATAGTAGTAGTAGTAGTAGTAGTAGTAGTAGTAGTATCTGCTTCAAATATGCTGCATTAGTTGATCTTCAATTATTTTTAAAAGTTTACACCTCATAAAAGTTATAAATCCCATTTTATGCACAAATAGAGTAAGTCCATATGAGTAGCAAATGGCTTAATTTAAATTTAATTTAAATAACTTTCATAATAACCTAAACAAATGGGACAGGAAAACTTTTCTCGTTCTCTTGTTCATATCTATTTTTAGTGGTACTGGGGATTAAACCCAGCACCTCATGCATGCTACTGAAGAGCTCTACCACTACACTAAACTCTTTACTACTTGAGTATGTGGTTTTCCAGCCTAAGTTTATTAAAACCTTACCAAAAAATAAAGACAGTAGAGGGTTAAGTATTAGCAGCTCACAGCAAAATACTATTAAGAAAATAAAACATGATTCTTATCTTCAAAAATTATCTCAAATATAAACCAGGCATGATAGTTGTTGACTCCTATAATTCCAGCATTCAGGAGGCAGAGGCAAAAAGAATATGTGTTCAAGGCTATTTTGAGCTACATAGCAAGTTTTCAAGGCAGCTTCTTTTACATGGTGAGATCATATTCCAAGTTTTATGATAATAATAAAAATGAGAATTTGATAATAATCTCACATTTTTGTACTAGTCAATAGCCGCTGATGTTGTATTGGCACCCCTTATACTAATTATTTGCCTTCTGATGTATTACAGCTACATAGAAAAAGAAATCACCTTCCCTTTCTTCTGGATAGACTAGAAAATAATGTGGAATGGTTGAAGAGATAGATCAATGATAAAGAATTCTTCAGGTACTGTTTTTAGCACCCACATGGTGGCTGGCTCACAACCATCTAGAACTCCACTTCCAGGTAAGTGTATGCCCTCTTCTGAACGCTACAGGAACCAGGCATGCATGTGGTACACAAACATACATGTAAGAAAGGCACTCATACACATAAAAAAACTAATCCTTAAAAAAAAAACAAGAAAGGAAGACCTATAATTAAACTTGGTATAGAATACATTAAAATATGTAGAATTATAACACAGTTTAAAAACCAAAATTTTACAGTACTTTGCAAGATATAGTCAGAAGAAATGGTGTCGTTTTGCAAGAGAGGCTTTGAAGAAGTTTAACTTGAATAATAGTTGCAAACCAACTTATATGTATCGTAATATATCCCTTAAACATTTCAACCAAACCTCAAGGGGTTAAAGAAAATGTCAATAACCTATCCAATCATTTAGTGGGTAGGACCTTGCCCCACACTGAAATTATAATTTATGTGAAATTCACATCCAAGAAGCACCTTTTATTCTCAAAATTACTCCTCTTCTAAGTTTTAGTTGCCCATCCAAGAAGGGGGGCAGTAAGATCAAATAATGTATTGGAAAGTAGTAGTAAATGTCACAAGTACAACATATCCCTTTCTGTGAGTTAAAGTATTTTTCAATAAAATATTACAATACATTGAAGAGAAAAGTGTATATTTTGTTTTCCTCCATGTTTTTCCTTAAAGGAAGAATTGTCTAACTGTCTTAAACAAAATAGAGATGTATATGACCAAATATCTTGTACGTGTTATCATGTTGCCTTACATAAATAATAAAACAGAGTTGGTAGATGTGATTAAACTATGGATCACAAGATGGGGAAAAAAACACTGTGTGTTATCTGGGAGTTGCACAATGATTCTTCTAAGTGAAATAAGGAAGCAGGAGAGTCAGATTCATGAAAAATATGTAACAATACAAGTATAGTAGTGCAACTGATGGGTTTGCAGCTGGAAGGGACCCAAAATCCCAAAAGCTCCCAGATGATGATGACATGGAAGGAAGCAGATTCTTCTTTCAGGCATACAGGAAAAGATGAAGCCCTGCCAACCTTGATGTTAGCCCTGTGTCACCAGACTATTGACACCCACGATGTAAAAATAATAAAGCTGCAGTCTCTGAAGTACTAAATTTATGAAAATTTGTTACAGAAAAGTACTGTAAATGACATGGGAAATGTTATAGCTGGATTCTAGCCCTGTTCTAGACTGACTTTAAATGAATACACTCCTTTTTCAAACAAAGATGTTGAACTAAAGTGATCCTGAAACAGGAACTTAGAAGTTACTTTCGTCAAAAGGAATTTACTTCTCACCTGGCCAACAAGTACCTCCTGATGTTAGACAATCACAGGGCAGTGAAGGGAGAAGACCACACCTTAACCAGAAATCACACATAGTTCCTTCCTGCCCTCTACTTACACTTCAACCTAGTGTAGTGCCTTAGAAATAGACTCGAGGATCACTGGACTCTGTCATTGTTCCTCTTCCCAGTGTAGCTACACTGACGAACACTGCTTCTTCTGGATTTGCTATTGCTTATCTCGTTAAATGGCAAATGACTGATGCGTTGCCAAGCCTAGCTTGTTGTGACTGCCTTAGAATCCCGGGCCTTTGTGCTAAAATTTCTGATAGCAATCCGTGTAGTCTCCTTCCTATCACAACTATCATAATTAAGTGTACTTTTCTTTTTCATTCTCAGATTTAATCATCCCTACCCCTGCCCCTTTGGATCAAGAAGAGTTACTTTCCTTTGCTTATATGTTATGCTTCAGGAAGAAGATAATTCCTTCTACTAGGTAGTCTGGTAGAAACTAGTGAGGGATAATGAGGCCCACTTACTGTGACAAGTCGTGTCAGTTTCTTTACTTCACTGGCACTAAGTAGGTAACTTCTCTTGCCCACTCCAATTTTCTCTGAGTTCTATTTTCCAAGTCTCAAAATACACAGGCATAAGTCATATAGGGATTCACTATGAACTTGAGGTCCCTAAAGAATAGTTTCCTGGGCAATTATATGTAAAAATGTCCTCATCAGGATGATTCTTGCACAGAATGTCTTCAGCTCTAAGATTTTAAAAATTCATGGATTTATTGTCCCTAATTATAAATGAAGAAGTGTACAAGAATCTGTGCTTTCTCTGGATAAGATCACTGACACATTCAACCTTGAACCATAAGGGTCACCTGAATCACATAAAACAGCCAACAGCTGGAGTTTATTGGTATATTTTTCAACTATTAATTATAATTTTTAAACATAGTCTCAAATTCCAGGAAATTTTTGGCTTTAGGACTTACATTTTAAGTCTATGAAAATCCAATATTGTAGCAATAATACGATCAGTGATTGTACAGGTATTTTAAAATAAAAATGAAAATACTGAATGCTTTAATATTAAAATTAAGGATACATTATATTACTATACACATATTCATCTCATTTTGAAAGTCCTGTGGTTAAGATGAACCAACAATTCCACTCCAAGATAATTATGCCACAGTTGCCCCTACCTTAATGTTCAGAAGAGCACTATATACCATAGTCAAATTTAAATACCCATCAACAGGTGAGTAAACAAAATGGTATATCAATACAATGTGACATTACTCAGCTATAAAATAAAGACATACTGATGCACGAGACAGCATGAATTAACTTAATCTATGTGCCGTATTTTTTAGTGCAGATAAGAAAATAATATATTTTATGATTGTATTTATATGAAATAACCAGAATAAGTATATCTATGGGGAAAGAAAGCAGCTTAGGGAAAGAAAACAGATTAGTCACTGCCAAGGACTAGTGGGAGTGAAATCAAGAATGACTTCATATTATGCAGTATTTTCTGATAAATACGTTATAAAAATGAATTGTGACTACATAGAGGGCATGGTTGTGCAGCGCCATAATTGTAATAAATATCATCACTGAATTTTTTGGGACTTGCTTCCACTTCTACTATAATATAATTTTAATGTAATACTGAATAAATAAAATGTTCAAATGCACAAAATACATTTGACAAAATCCAAAGTACACTTATAATTCTTAAGAAAACAACTCCCAACAGTCAGCCCTGAAAACATACATACAAATAACATTATATGGGCTCAACAGGTTATACTTAGGGGTATATATGCATATACAAATACATTTATGCATGCAATAATAATGAAAAAGAAGCCATGAATTTGAAGGAGAGCAAGAAGAGATATATGAGAGGGATTGGAGGGAGGAAAGGGAAGGGAAAAGTGTGCAATTAAATTACAATTTTAAAAATAAACAAAAAATTAAAAATAACTTCCAATAAAGTAGTTTCAGAAGGAATTTACATTAACATAATGAATGTCAAATATGGAAGGCCACAATTAATATGAAAATCAATATGAATTCTCTCCCACTAACTCTAGTATAAGGCAATTATATATTAATCGACTCTATTCCATGTAATCCTGGAAGTCATAATCAGAGCAATACGTTAAGAAAACCTTAGTAAATGGTAAAATAAGAAATAAAAAGTAATTTGTTTCAAATGGTATGGCCATATATGTGGAAAACACTAAAGGAAAATAGAGCAATTTGTTAGAATTAATCAAATAAATTTAGTAAAGTTGAAAAATACAAAGTCGCAATACAAAAGATAATTCTGTTTTTAGCCATTTACAATGAACTGTCTGAAAATAAAATCAGGAAAATAAATCTATTTATAATGACAACATAAATATAAAATATTTAGGATAAAACGTAAGTAACAAAAAGCCACCTCACTGAAAATCATAAACTTTAAAGATGGAAGCTAAAGATTTAACATTATATATTAAATCTTATATAATTATATTATATTATATAATAATTAATATAATATAAGATTATTATATTACTACAAATTAATATAAATTATGATCTCCATATTCATGACTCCAAGAAATAATATTTCTAAAATATCCCTACTAAGAGTTGTTGTTATGGAAGGATGTAGTATTGAGAGTGGGAATTAAATATGGGTGGATATAATCAATGTACAGTGAATGCATATCATTGTCTATTTTTTTATAGGATTTCTTTTTTGATAGGATTTCTAATTATTTATGTCCATGGACATTGTCTTCAACAAAATTACAATTTATTAATGAAGACTCTCCTTATTCATACTTCTTATCATCCCAGCTATTACTGCCTTTCTCATCATTTCTACTCTACTTTATCTATCATAGGTAATAAATTTCTGGACACATTAGAGATCCATAATGCATTATGCTTTATGTACACATTAGAGATTCATAATGCATTATCCTTTATGTTATGTGTACTATATATGCATATGCATATATGCATATATAATATAGATGTCAAATGTGCTATATTTACTACTACATGTACTATGTTCACTAGTTTTAGCTAAAACAGTGAGACAACATAATCAGCAAATATGTCTTTTAATACAATTTGTCTCTTAGATTAACAGCAATGCTTACTCTTACCAACCCAATGAGGCTTGGCAAACACACACACATAAGGTGTTTGGAATGCTCAAGTAACCATCACATGAAAAGTCAGAGATACAATGATGGTCAAAATCATTCATTAAGGATGCAGTGAAATGTACCTATGAACATCAGTATGAAATGAGGAAGGACTAGAATATGAGAAAGAGAAATGAGATAAAATATTTTAAGCATTTAAAGTCTGTGATGGTTTGAATAAGACTTGCCCCATAGGCTCATATACTTAAACTCTTGACCCCCAGTTGTTGAAACTGTCTGGGAAGGATTAGAGGGTATGTGCTTGTTAGAGAAGGTATGTCACTGGGGTTGAACTTTGAAGTTTCAGGAGCCCATGCCATTCGAATTCTCTCTCTCTCTCTCTCTCTCTCTCTCTCTCTCTCTACCTGTCTCTGTCTCTCTGTCTCTGTATCTCTCTCCCTCTGCCTTATAGTTGCTGTCCAATGTGTAAGCGCTTAGATACTGATCCAGTGCCATTCTTCCCTACCTGCATCCATGCTCCCAGCCACAATGGTCATGGACTGAAACCCTCTGAAACTGTAAGCAAGCCCCCAGTAAATTCTTTCTTTTATAAGTAGTCTTGTTCATGGTATCTCTTCATAGCAATAGAAAAGTAACAAAAACCAAGCCTATCAGGATAAAAGGAAGGGATAAAATAGCTGCACATTGCTGTTATAGGTAAAAAATTATCTGTCCAGAATGTTGGCATGTCATTGTGATGAGATGCATATTCACTACAAAACATAATATACCCATCTTCTCACAATTTGCTTCATGTACATGTCCTAGTTTGATTTTTTGTTTATTGTGATGAAATACTGACCAAAAGTAACCAGAAGAGGAAAGGGTTTTACCTGAGTTATGGGTTACAGTCCATCTTTGAGACGCCAAGGCAGGAACCTGGAAAAAGACACCTAAGCAGAGACTATGGTAGAATGCTGCTTATTGGCTTGTTTCCAAGCTCAGTGTTCTACTACCTTTCTTCTAACAGCCCGGGCCGATGTGCTATTGGTACTGTCCACAGTGGTTTTGGCTCTCCTATATCAATTAGAAATCAATAAAATGCCTCACATACATGCCCACAAGCCAATAAAGTGGATGCAAATACTCAATGGAGTCCTTTTTCCCAGCTATGCCAAGTTGACAACCAAGATTAGCCATCACGGTATATTAAGCAGGATATTCTTTTTCAGTATTTGTGTTTTGCATCAAAATTAAAAGGAAATATTTATTTCTTGTTTTAAAGTAATAATTTTAGAATCAATAGTTCAAGTGTTTAAGTTTATAAAATAAGCATATATTGCATAAATGTTATAAAACAGAGCTGGATATTAACATTATGTTTGGTCGAAAAGTTAAATTTTAAATAAGTTATGCCTACACAAAAGTATATTTATTTTCCAAATTTAAAAAGGTTTAACTATTTTGAAGTTTCTTTTCTTTTAGCTATTAAACGTAAATCTACCTTCACTCAGAAAAAATAAAAATAAAAATTCTGAAGTGGTTATTTTTCCAAAATAAATGTGTCTTCAGGGGACTGTATTTTTTCACATCCAAATTAGGTCACCCACATGAAATCCAGGTAAATAATTCAGACTATTTCAAAATTAGGACAGTTGAAACAAAACTAGGATAAAGGGCTATTACACAAGTGAAAATAACTGATGTCTAAAATTCCTCCTTCACAATATTTTCCTGGCATAAAATTAATAATGAAAACAGATGTATTTGTTGTGATCATGACACCACCGGAGTCTATAACCATTCCAGACACATAATAGACATTTAATTTAGATTGCTTAAGTGGATGAGGAAGAGGTACTGGTGGGGTAGTGCAATACATATGTGTGTGTGTGTGTGTGTGTGTGTGTGTGTGAGAGAGAGAGAGAGAGAGAGAGAGAGAGAGAGAGAGAGAGAGAGAGAGAGAGAGAGAGAGAGAGAGAGAGAGAAATTGGGAGAGGGAAGAGTCCACTAGAATGAATGAATTTTCAAAAGATTAAGATGAGCTTCAAGTAGAACATTAGAAATAAAGGATACATTGCATATGGTCTGAAGAGGGCATGCAAGTAGCTTTAACTGTGCTATTACTATTAGAAAGGTATTACATATGAGGACCATGACCCAGAGCAAAATCATAGTATTAATGCAAGTTAGATTAGGTGCCGGGATCCTATTCTCAAAAGTGAACTAAACAGAAAGTAAGGAGGCTGAAACTAGCGGTGAACAGCATGAGAGTACTCCCTGATAAAAGCAGGAAAAGAGCCTACAATACCCCCATGTTGGTGGTCATTACATCTTTGTTAGAGCAAGATGGTTTCCTGGAGGAATGATACCAAGCTTTGTCTTCTCATTCACTCACTTAGCAGTTTTTAACTGAGCAATCGGTAGAGTTAGGTCTTTCATGGTACCATGATACCTTAAATTTACTGTGCTTAGTAGCCATATAAAAACCACCCTGATTTTATCCTTCTTTTACATTCCTTCTTTGCTTCACTACATAAACACACAAGAGTGAGCTTGGTTTGCAAAGTTCAATTATAAGATCTGAGGCATAAACTCTTACAAGAAGTGTAAAATGTTTTTGGAACTCTGCTTAATACTGTTATATCCATACAGTTATAAATGTTGATACTCAAGGCTGCAGAGATTATGTTCTATGAAGGCACAAAAAATTCTATTGAATATAAATTATTTTCAGTAGAAACATAAGGCTATGATTTTTCTTAGTTATAACAGAATATGTCAGAAGAGGAAAATAGGGAAAAGCTAATCAAAATTGCTTACAATTCTCATCCCGAGATAGGTGAATCAATTTAACACTATGCTCTGAATACTACAAAACTCATTTAGAAAAGCATTGGAAAATAAATAAATACCAGTGCAGACTTACTGGTTTCAATAATATTTTGTATTAAATTGGATAGGCAGAGACAACAGTTCAGTAACTTCACTGCTCCTTCTGCTAAAAATCCCCCACATATTAAGGATCAGCAGGATGGCCCAGATTCTGGTCTAGTACCTCTGGCATAAGTTATTGGAAAGCATGCTTTTTCATTTCTGTTGCCAAAATGAATTTTTTTCTTTTTTTTGCTGACCAGATTTGTTAAGCTTCTGTGCTTGGTTCATGCACATTCTCCTCTTGTTTAATAAATCTAGTCCAGACATTGCTGCTGAATGATCCTTATTACTATGCTGCCCAGCTGGACCAGAAATCCAGACATCTTTGTCATCACAGTTCCTCACCAGACAATGTAGTCAATTGGGGGAAAAAAACTAAAATAAATTTCAACATAATTGTTAAGTGCCACATGGACACTGGATGACCAACTGAGACTATCTTAACAATGGAAGAACTCCAACCAAAAACAGTAAATGCATTGGTTTGATTATTAAATATGCTCTATTCTTCAAGCTGGCATGTGTATTAGAACAGATTTTACAATGTTGATTCTGTTTATATATAAAAATATAACTAGCTAGTCCTTTTTCTCATTAGTTATGTGTTGGGCACTGTCATTATGTGTTTGTTATTATTTCAAGGAGTAACTTGTCCTTTTATTTGATGATGTTTTTAAATAGACTTTTTAAGGACGTGAGTAATAACACTAATTATAATTCACAAGTAAAGGAACCACTGTGGCACTTTAAGAATATAAAAACCTAAATTTCATGTGAATTTAGAGTCAGTGTGGGCATTTTAAGAGACCACAGATTTAAATTTCACACAATTTTAATTTTACAAAGTCACTACTATTGAGTAGAAGTTGTGGGTGTAGAGGTGTATGGTAGATACTTACAGTTACTTTCCTTTAAATGTACACACCGAAACTGAACTTTCATAGTTTAGGCCTTATAAGTACCACATCATGATTAAAGTAATTTGAATCATATAAGTCAAGACATAGCACTGTAGCATAACTAATAAATAGAATAGTTAGAATTTATATTGTCCTCAAAGGTTTATGAATGCCTTTTATAAAGTTCATATGAGGCTATTTCCTATGAGGAAGTTGTTTTAATGTGTGTGCTTTGTGTTGAAGGTAAGCATATTTAAAGAATTTAAATGATTAACTCAGATTTCCATCAGAGAGTGGTGAAGCTGTAGCTGAGATGCAGTTTAATCCTCTGTTGTGATTTCATTACACTGATGTGCAAGAGAAACCTTTCCGTGAAAACTTTGAGGATTCAAATAAAATTAAAGGATAAAATTATAGGTATGAACTAAAGACGGAATCCAGTTGTCCTCAAATGTTGTAGTTCAGACTAATTTCCTTCTTAGCTTTGCTTTAAGCCAGAAACTCTATATTTTCTCATTTCTCAAGCTTGAGGAATCAGAATGTATTCTAATTGAGCACTCATCCAAAATCACAAGCCTTTCACAGGTCACCTGATATATTTTATTGAGTCTGTTCAAAGTACCAGAAACTGTGCAGGATTCTGAACATTAAGACAGTCATGTCTTTGCTTTGAATAGTCAGGTGAGCAAGTGATCCCAGCCTGTACAGTGCATTTCTTGTTTCACTCTGGAAAGTCTTATTTTCTCAGACCCATTCCTGGTAATGCAATGGCTGGTCTCTCCACTTAGAAAAGGTTTATGATCTAGATTGGAGGTATGTCTGAAAATAGAAAATAATACCAACACCAAAGTGCGCATAATGATGACATTCTAAAAGTCCATTGGAATAAGGCAGTGATTCTCTTCCTGTGGCTGAGAAGTATTTCTTACTTATCAATCCAGTCCATATAATTCAAACATCCTAAATTTGTAATTTTCTAGCCTCAAGCAAGATGACCTTTTAATTTCCTACACTGGCATTCACACTGTTTATCATTTTCCCATTCTTTTCAACACTTATGGCCATACTTTTAGTTTGGCTGCTCTAGTTAGACCATTATCAAGCCTTGTCTAGCTATCTTAGCATGCTACATTCTCTATTATAGTTCGAAATAATTATCTAGCCCAGATTGACTTAATGATTAATTCTAGCCTGAAATAAAACAACACTTGAGAGACAGTTTGCTTATTGAATAATCAGAATTTCTATTATTTATGTCTATCCACAATATAACATATGCTATATAAAGTCCATTTTTTCAACATAATAGAGTAGGATGAATTTTATGAGTGTTTTTTGATTTCAAATATGCATTAAATGCTTATTTCTTTATAATATCCTTTTATCTACTGGAAGAAAGAATGGAAAGTTATGAATTTCCACATAAGGCACAGAGAAGCTGAATAACCAGCTCATGTGTAGGACATAAATTCAGTTCAGTGTCTCTTTTACTACTGGTCTGAAGATGACATTATACTGTCCCTGGACCAGAGTGTATATATTGAATTTCTTTCTAACTAAAGAATAGTATGATAGTAAATTGCAAGGTTCCAAAGGAAGTGTTTTCCATAATACCTCCAAGTAGGAGAAATAAGGTACTCTAAGTGTTGTGTCAGTAGAAATATATTCACAATTCAGGACTAGGAGTTTAGAATATTAAATATTACATCAATCATCAATAAACCATGTATTGCCTACAGATATATGCAATTCATACAGAAAAGCTTGAATACAGAATTTGATGAGAAAAGAATGAATGTGAGTAGAGGTGGATCTGATCAAAATGACTCACATGCCTCTATGGAAATGTCACCCTAATTTATACTTTGTACAATTAGTACACACAGACAAAAATAATTTCTTTAAGTTCCCCAAATTCTTCAATCCAGTGGCCATAAGAATGGATGACAAAAATAATCCCATGTACTAATTTGACCTGATATTTTAAAAGAGCAAAGAATGGATGTGATTAATATCTCCTCAATAAAATATGTGAAACATGTACACAACAATCCAATATTGACAGCTTTCTTTTTATTTTTTTATTTCATTAGTAATTTTATCTATCTGTCTCACATGTAACACAAATGGACCTCTAGCTCATAATTCTCGTCCTCTGCCCTTTGAGTTTTGAGGTTATAGGCATGTGCTGACACACCCCAGCAAAATGCCCATCTTAAGTGAGTTAAAAACTATGAACAAAAAATAATGAAGCAGACTCTCCATGACACTAAAAGTCATTAATGATATCTATAATAAAATAAAACTGCTGAATTCCAGATGCAAGTTGTTAGTATGCAACACATGAAGTAAACCACTGCTGGATGAGGAAAAATTAATAAAATGTAGCTCTAAATACATGACTGAATTATACTTACTTCTTTTTGTGAAAGTATACTGACTGAAGAATATGAGAAATCTATTTGCTAGTATTAGCTAATACTGAATTATTTTTATATAGACAGAGAAAACAACTGACAGGAAAAAATACATGGAAATAACACTTGCCTCATAGAAATATTTCATTTATACCAGGCATAATTTTCCTAAGAGGTAGTTAGGAAAAGATACAAACTTGCCTGATTTTTGTGCTTATTGAAAAGGTTTCATATGTGTTTCTGTGTACTCATCCATACCACTATTCTTTTTCACCCTAATGTGGACCTAGCTACAGAAAAATAGATGAATTTCTAAACAACAAGTGATATTTTATATTAAAACCACTAAATATGTAGCTCGGTAATAGATTGAAGACTTAAATTTAGGCCCTAGGATCAAATCTACTGTGCACACAGAAAAGTAATACACTTTGTTTTATCCTTTGGAGTCAAGCTGTTTTACTTTGGATTTATCTAAGTATCTTCTTAGCAATAGAAATACTATTCCTTTGACACATTTTCTTCTTGGGTTTCCTGTTTTATAGAAGGAGCCAAATGTATATACCATCAGTTTCCACATATCTAAGATATGTATCATTATGCTAAATTATTTTCGTTAACCCAATCCACAAATCAGAGGAAATCACTATCTCATTTTAAGAAGTTTTAAATCCACACAGGAAGCACTGAGCTATTCTCTCTTCACTGGGTATCCTGACGTACCACCACAGAAACATTTGTTAGTGTGCAATGCCACTATCTAACTTCAAAGGTATCACATCCTAAAAGAACAGAACAGAAATAGAGGCTCATATCAAGACGACCCTATTGGACCTCCAGAGAACATCTCCATCTGCTGGGAAAGTAGTCTAACCAGGCAAGCACAGGAGACTGTGGGCGTACGTGGGCTACTGTGCTACTTACTGTGTGGGCCCGTGTGATAGTGTGTAGGCCAGAGTAGACTGGTGTAGGCATGAAGCAGGCTAGTTTAGGTCCTCAGAGACCAAGTCATCTTAGGGGAGATCTGAAGAGTATGTGCATGCTCCAGAAGTGGCACCCACTCTTGATTTTCTTTTTTCACATTCGCTCCCACTTCCATGACATTTGGGGATATGGGAATAATCTCATTAGTCACTAACCTCAGGAAATGCACTATTTCAAATTATCTCTGCAACCTATAAAGTGTCACTTATAAGAAAGGTTTCTACATTTAGTAAATAAAAATATAGGACCCTTGATGTAACTGGTATTTTATATAAACAGCTAGATTTTTTTAAATATAAGTATACTTCATATAATTCATAGGACGTACTTACACTAAAATTTCCCTTATGTGGAAGTCCTGCATTTTAACAAGTTGATCAAGTAAGGATCTAGTTCTAGACTCCCAATTTTATACTACTCATATTTTTTTTTAAATTAATTGACTGTTTTTCCTTACAATATCCAAAAGACTCTCAGTCAACAACATATAACCATATAATTGCGTAATATTACCTGTGTCTTAGTAGAGTCTATTTAGAGTTTTAAATTTTTCATTGACCATGTCCATTTCAATGGAACAAATGTATGTTTTGTTCCAAAACCAAATGTCTCCCTCACAGAAGCAAATGGAAGCCAATACATATTTATGGTGTCCCTTTACTTACTTGAACAAAAAACCTGAGAGACATGACTTAGAGTCCACAAAATGGTCTACAGTTCTGCTTTTCCCTTGCACAAAGGGAGGCCCCTGGGAATTGCGTTTCACCTTTCAGTGGCTATGATGTGGTGTCATGGCAACAAGCCTGACAAGTGCAGCTCTGAGTTCTGAGCAAAAGTTCGTCTGTCCTTCCAGATGTGGTGCTGAGTCAGGACAGAACTCAGCTTTTAGGTGAAGAGCATGGGGAGAAAAGAGTTATCAGGCCAGAACTGTGCTAAAGACTGCAGGAAGATTGAAGGAAGGAACAAAATACAGTATCACTCATCACACTTAAGAGATTAAGCCTGAATTTCGGAGGTGGGAAAAAATTACATTCAGTACAGCTAAAAGGGTCATGCCTCCAATGAAAGTCAAGGATTGTTAAATAGAAATATTCCCCTACAGATGTTTTTCAGTCACTTCAAACAAAAATCTTACTCCCTGAATCCCAATGGAGTCTTACATGTTCTTTTCGCCAAGTTAACACTGTTCACCTGGATATAATATAGAAATTGAAAGTGTTTTCCTTTACACTCAAACGTTTTTTAAGAAGAAACATTTTTAGCTAGGTGGCAGTTGAAAAGAAAGTACAAATGAATTTCCCATCACAGTTATAGCACAAAAATCAAGATATTCCTTATGGATTTATACTGTTGTTTTAAAAGTTATCAACATTCGAATTCATTTTATTTAATGTCTTTCCATTTGCATAGAGAAACAGGGGGTGGCTCTAATTATGTATATTTTTGTAATGATTATGCATTTTATATGCAATAAGAGAATTTGCTTCGAAGGTATGTCTATGGCTAGAACCAGAGAATAGGCTTCAGGGTTATGTCAAGCTGCAAAGTAATCTATATGCGAATGAATTATCAGGCTCATTAATCATTTTTGTACTTGAAGTGCTAAAGTGCCAATGTTGCCCTGAGAGTGAAAATGAAGTAATTAAGGAGTTTAACAGCTACAGTCTTTTGAGGAGAAAACAAGTTGGTAATTCTTCTTTTAATATGTTACATAAATTGGATATTTTTGTTAAATTACAAAATATGGGTTTATCTATTGTGTAGCTCTGAATGACAGAAATCGTGTAATTATATTGGTATATAGGGTCAATAGATGACCGTGTGAAGATAGTTATCAATTTTTTTAATTTTTTTATTAAGAGATTTTCTATTCATTTTACATATCAACCACAGATTCCCCTGTCCTCCCTCCTCCAGAAAATAGTTATCTAAATCTTCACATTTATAAAAGAAAATCTATGTCACCCACAGAACAAAACCCCTATGAGGTTCTCACCTTTCCCTCCACTTTTGATGCTGTACAACATTACTAGTCAAATGATCTGTAGTGAAGGGCCAGTTTTTGTGCCCCTGCTCCCAATCCAGCACAGATAGATTCTTTTTGTAAAATGCAATACCATTTACTTGAAAAATGAAACAAGCCCATTTTAAAATACTGGGTCCAGCAGTTGTAACATTATGCATTGATACTTCTATAAAAGCTTCTAACAGCCTACTCTCTGTTTCCCACCCAGGCCGGAAATCATGTGAAGATCTACTGCAACCCACATCATGAAGAACCATTCTGAAAGCATGCTTTGGTTCAAAATTGACACCAATTAATTTCCTGGCTACATAGAAGTCACCTGCAAGCTACTGACTTCTGTTTCAACCTCTCACCTGCTTTAGTGAGCATGATGAACTTGACTAGGTGAGGGTTGGAACTACTTAGGGATAAGATTTTCTCCTCCATTCCACTGGACTGTGCTTTTTTATTTATTTATTTCTAGGTAATAATAAGTCCACCATTTAAATTCCCATCATTTCCTTTTCCTTTACATTGATTCTTTTGCTTCTTTTCATTTTAATTTACATGCAGTTCAAAGACCAAGACCTCTGAGACAGAACCAATGCTGCCAATTTCTGACTTTGAGAAAATGGGCCAGGTGCTTCCTGCTAAGTCAGGGAGATTCTGTTAGCGGGAGCTTTTCAGTTGTGAAGTAGTGATGGTATTATCTTCTGCACGGTATGAATGTGATTCAAAGAAAGACAAAGGGATATAACATGTACATCTACATTGCTGCTCACCCCCTCGATCTCTTTTATTATCAGATTTGTGTGTGTCTAAAAAAATAAAGGTGATATATGCATTATTTATGATAAATGTATTAGCAATTTTGCTTGCTGCTTATAAATATAACTGTCCTCATAATATTAATTAAAGAAAGCCAATGAAGCAAGCAACAAAGCAAGTAAACTACAAACACCATTACATCTTTGTCTCCTTTCTTTGGAAATGATACTCTCCCACAGTGGTTTAAACTGGAATTCTGGAAGTCTAAATCAATTCTCCAATGCCAGTTGTGGCCACACCACTTTCTAGATGTCAATGACGCTATAAAATCATTTCTCCAAAATATTTTTACATTGTCTTATTCACTTCTGTACTTTACCTACTACCTCAATTATTTTCCAATGTTTTGAAATAAATCCCCCCTACATCTATCCTCAAATCCATCCAATTGATCATCTTAAGTATTACTAGCAGAAGACTTTCTGAAACACAAACCACAAGTCAGGCTCCTGCTTGAATCCTTCCTTAGAGATTCTGTCTGAGGTTTACTCACTCTGACCTACGGGACAAGTACAGAAGACAACATTCAAAAGGCTAAAGCTTTCCCAGGTCTTAAA
This sequence comes from Peromyscus californicus insignis, assembly GCF_007827085.1. Taxonomy (NCBI): domain Eukaryota; kingdom Metazoa; phylum Chordata; class Mammalia; order Rodentia; family Cricetidae; genus Peromyscus; species Peromyscus californicus. The sequence goes on from NW_026294391.1 coordinate 45,706,376, forward strand.
TAATTAAAACTTTTTCCAAATTGGGTGGCAATAGCATCTTCTCCATACCCAGGCCTTACAGGCTACATGCAAAACTACTCTTCTATCCCTCCCAATAACTTTCATCTAAATGGTTAACATTTGATCTAACAGAGAATAGGGGCCTTCCCATTCTGCAGGCTCCTAGATCAGTCTCTTAGCCAAAAGAGGTGGGGTGTCTCTCCTGCATAAAGATCTTGCATTATTCCTTTCCCTGTAATTCAGGCAGCTGCTACTTTTAGACAGGGACAAGTGTATAGCACAACTCAATAAGAACATGGAGCAGATATTTGAAGACATGTACCATTTTCAAAAAGGCACAGGCTTAGCAGATAACAGCATTGTACAATACAGAGTGTTCTCTAAACATAAAAATGTTTTATTGTAGTACATCCAGCAGTTATTATGTGACAATTAGTTGTCCTTGATTGTCACTAGTTCATTCTATTTATATTTGCCCCCTCATTAATTATTAGAGTTTTAAGATAGAAAAATTGGTTATTATACAGTCTATATTTTAGTAAGTGCCAATTCTATAAAAAACAGATTGTTTTATTCTTAAACACAGAACATTATAATTATAAAAAGCAAGTACATTTCAAAGAATATGTTCACTAAGAGAGATTAATTTAGTATAAATTACTTTTCCAGCAATACATTAAAAATTACTTAACACAACCAATTCTAACAGTTCAAAAACATTTAGATTCAAATTTGACCACAACCACTTAATAATTCCATCAGTATTCAATTGTCAGTGCACATTTGCTTGATCTTTTGTATTATTAGCTAGACTTTTTCATAAATGCTGTTTTCTATTTTCTAATGATACAGTGACTACCTTCAACTGAATTTTATTTTCCTGAAGCGATTGCATATTTATCTTGAAGATACTTGTGATAGTATACATAATTAGGGAAAGGGTTATAAGAAATGCTACTATTTTTATTTCATTTTAGTGACAAACTTGCCTCCTTAGATTAAAATAAATTTTAGGAGTAATTACATATGCCACTTATATTCTGGATGACTCATTTTCCTGTAAGAAAGAAGCAGATTTAGAGACAGAGATCCTTGGGCTGGAAAGACGACTCAGCAGTAAAGATCATTTACTGATCTGGTAGAGGACCCCAATTCAATCCTCAGCACCCACATTGAGTGCCTCACAACTGCCTGTAGCTCCAGCTCTAGAGGTTGTGATGCCATCTGACCTCCACGAGTGCCCACATACACTGTGATGGGTAGTTTTAATATCAACTTGTCAAATTTTAGATTCAACTGAGTAGACCTGATTGTCTTAATTGATGTGGGACAACTCACCCCAATTACGGACAGCACCTTCTGGTGGCTTACCAGATGAAAAAAGGCATGACAGAAGGAAAATTATTCACACCCTTTGCTTGCTTGGCCGACCCTCCTGTCAGCCTGGTCTTCACTTTTGTTGCAGAATTTGTTGACCCCTTTGCTGCTACGGATTCCTTTGATAATATCAGAAGCAGCATTTCCCAGCTTCGGTATTTGACAAAGAACCAGCAATTCTTCAGGAAACTCCCAACTTTTTGGCACCAGATTAGGACTATCAAGGCACACAGCTTGTCTCCAGTGTAAGACATCCACTGTGAGACTACTCTGAGTGCTTAAGCACCCAGCCTCAAGGATCATGCAACTACTGAATTCTCAAACTCCCCAGTGTGAGAAAACTGTTGTTACTATTTTAACATAAGATGTCATAATAAATTCTTTTAATGTATATGTATATTAAATCTCCATTCCCTTGTTCTTGTGGTCTTGTTCCTCTAGAGAACCCTGACTATACACATGTGTTCTCTCTCTCTCTCTCTCTCTCTCTCTCTCTCTCTCTCTCTCTCTCTCTCTTAAAAAATAAAAAAAAAATAAATAAATCTTAAAGAAAAAAAAAAACAAGAGCCTGAATCAGTCTGGACCTAGAAATGAGTATAAATCATAACACCTTTTAGTAATACAGAATATCTTAAGATGGAAAGAGGCCAAAGTACACATTTAGATCTGGCTCATCTTTAGGTTATAAATATTATTATAGCTTACTCTGCTTTCTCCCAACCTTTCCTTGCCAAAACTATTTTAAAACTATACATATAATACTTTCTTCTTTCATTGGCTTTGCTGGCTTATTTTGTGTTATCCCAGGGCAACGCAATTAAATTTCTTTGTGACTTTTCTTCCGTATAAGATGGTAGTGCCTACTGGCAGTTGACATTTGCTCAGATAGTCAAGATCATCCTTCATCTGTTCCCTAAGTGTAGTAGTGCTTTCTCTTTGGGACCACTGGTCTGCAAATAATGACATGGAAATTTATTATTAGTTATGAAAGCTTGGCCTTAGCTTAGGCTAACTTAGGCTTTTCCCCAACTAGCTCTTATAGCTTAAATTAACCTATTTATGTTAATCTACGTGCTGCCACGTACCTCGGTTAAGCACTTGACTACTTTGCTAAAGAAAATGTCCTTGAAATTTTAATATCAAATATGGAAATGTCCATCTATTTATTATGTCTTTAATCAAATCCTCTTAGTGCTTAATTTGGTCAACATATTCAAACCCTTTACATCAGAATATCTTTTGATTTTCCTGGGTTTCTGTTTCTTCTTCACCACTATCAGACTTTGGATTTAAATGTTCCTAGAATAATATGAGAGCAATATCATACTGGTAAAAGTCTCTTAATCACATTCTCACTGGAGCCAAAATGTGAGGAACAACACCAAAATCAAAACTTCAATATCTAACATTGTTACACTATAAAAATGGTGAGCATTAGTCTGAAGTGTAAACTACTGCTAATTGATTTCTATCTTTAGTAGTGAAATAGGTTTAAACACAGGAATATTACATATCCCATATTATGTATTTAAAAAGGCTTTCTTATTCACTAAATGCAAAATCCTATACAATGTGCTGAAGATATAATAGTAAGCAAAATACAGGTATAATAATGCCCTGTGGAATTTATTGTCTGGTAGGGGTTGAGGACTTTAGTCAATGAATTTTAAAAGGATAACTGTACAAAATGCTCATTGTGCACTACAGTTATGGGGAGATTTCAACTATGTGGAGGAGAGTTTAATAAACAGTCCTAGAGATGGATAAGTAGAGAAAGTAGAAAATACGTTGCCAAAAAAAAATTAGAAGCATGTGGGCTTAGAATTTAGCTCAGTTGGTAGGCGGATTACCTAGCATGCATGAAACTCTGCCTTTGATCCCAACATGACATAAATAGGCCTGTGGTGGAGCATGGCTATTATCTTAGCATGCAGGAAGTAGAAAAAGGAGGATTGAAAGTTCAAGACCATTTACAACTGAATAGAAAGGTAGAAGTCAACATGAGACATAGAGAAAGAGAGAGAGAGAAGCAGAAGCAGCCTCCACATAGAGAGTCAAATGGTGAGGTATATCAAGAAAGCTAATAGATCTGGAATTGAGAGAGAAGCAAGGTGGGTAATAGTTGCAAGGCTGGGAATAAGCACTGATAAGGTATTGTGCGGAGTGTGTGTGTGTGTGTGTGTGTGTGTGTGTGTGTGTGTGTGTGTGTGTGTGTATAAATGATTTCCAGTTCCAATCGTCTACAACTCATAAAGAGGTGCCACCCACACTTGAACTGCTAATTCAGTAATATTTTGCAGCCAGTCTAGAGGTAGCAAAAAAAAGAGGATAGTAGTCAGAAGAATAGGACAGGGAAGGTCTAGCCCAGATTGGTAAAGTCTAACTTAGATACTGCTTTGGATGCTAGGATGCAAAAGGAAAAGCCACAGCAAGAGTCCTAGCCAGAAAGCAGAAAATATTTGTCATTTAGAAACTAACTGGCACGACTTCTTAGCCTACAATTTGCTTTGCCTATTCTCTTTCCCACATAGTTATCCAAGTGAAATCCGCTGAGTTTTTAATTCTTTTCATTCCCTCTCATAAATATAAAACACACATCTGACTGTTCTGCTGAGGGAGACTCCTTAGCATCTTTGGAATTACCTGTTTCAGACCTTACTGTGTACTCACATTTTTACCAACACTTGTTAAAGATGAAGCAGTTACCATCTTAGATGGTTGACAACCTGTCTTTTCCCATTGGAGACTTTATTTTAATCAAATTTTGCTTACAGTATATGTAGTGACTAACTGAGATGCACTGCATGTGATCTACGCATCATTCTTAAGAAGTGTCTGGTGGGTTTGTTTGTTGGTGTTGTCCGCCAACCCCTGATGGAGCATCAAAGGAGAACTATTTCAAAGTTTAGGAGTAAGAGATGTAATAAAAACAAAACATAGTTTCATGTGTTTATAGATTAAATAATTCTAGATCAAATTTTCACAATTTCGTGTGTATTTTTTTGTGATATTGATAGCACATTATATGGTATACCAAACCACTTGAATTTTCTCACAGGAATTATGGTTCCCTGGTTTCATCAGCTCCTCCTTTTCAAGGATTTCTTATATAAGTGTGCATGTCAGGTTAATTTATCTGGCTTCATTTCATGTAGACCAAGGTCATGAGTTTAATTTCTTTAGAGGAACTTCAGTGTTTTAAACAGAACTAAATTTGGTCCCAAACAGACCTGATTTCCCATCTCCATTCCTCTACGTTTTTCCCAGGTCGAAAGAAAAAAGTTCCCTATTTTGTCTGGACTCCAGACTCATTTACACGGTTTTATTTTAAAACACACTTCTTATACATCCATAAATCTAAGATTCTGACAGTATTACTGGGCTGCCTGTGTTTTCTTCAGTGGCAAATCAAAATATTTGGATAAATTTCCTCATTCTATGAACCTTAGTTGCCTCATTTTTAATTAAAGAATGTTTAAAAGACTCTTAAAAGATTTTTGTGACATTTAAGTGTGTCGAGCACCAAGTACTTTGCCTAATGCACAACAGTTGTTAAAGACAAAATAACACTTTCTTTCCCTGAGTGTGATATCTCCCATCCATATATGTAATGGGCAGATTGTTAGAATCATAAATAACAGACATAATGTTTAAAACAATCAATTAAGTTCCTTGCAGAATTGTTGTCCTCCTCCAAATACATTTGAATCCCAGGTGTACTATTTTGTATTAATCAAAAATTTAAAATTACATGTATTGCTTTTATATATATATGTATATGTATATATATATGACTAGACACAATCTGTTTCCTAAGCTTTATATGATCATAAAAAAGTCACTTATAATATATTTATACAATGTATTTTAAAAGTGAGCATAATAACCACTCCCTTGTAGATCTGTTGCTAAAAATAAGTAAGTCAATAAGTGAAAAGAATTGTGTACAGTGTGTTATGCAAAATTAAATCTTCCATAACAAGTAACTATTATTACTTTTTAAAGAGTTTATTTTACTAAGGAAGTACACCAAATTATAGACTGTTGAAACAGTTTTTTAAAAGGAGATTACACTATAAGAAATGGAGTGTGGGGGAAAGAGTGGGAGAGGAAAGAGATGGGTGGAGAGAGTAAGTTTCCATTTTTAACTTCCTGAAGCAGAAACTAATAACTTGTGCCATACCCTGTACCAGCATAATGACCTTGGGCAAGTCAACCTCTGTAAGTCCCAATTATTTTCCTTAGCCCCTAAGATGATTCATTTCAGAATATAACAAATGTTTATTGACTACATACCATGACTAGTAATCTTTAATATGATGGTGAATATAAAAATGAATTATGTATTGCATAATGAAGTACCTGCAACATTTGGTAAAATAACTGCTTATAAAATGACTTTAGTTGCCTGATTTAAAATTTTGAATTCAATGCTATGATTATCAAGGTGAAATTCCTAAGAATCTTTGTGACAGTAGAAATATGCTCACTTGGATTCAGCTTTAACCCATTCTTATGGTTAACCCTTTTAGATTTCACATGCTTTCTACATCCCACATTGTGAAGAGAACGCTATGTTTCTCTACCAGTGCTAGAGCAATCATTCATCTCTGAATACACACATGCACATATCAATTCATCCATTAATATTTGGTATATAAGCTGAAATGTCTTTGATGATAAAAATGGAGCTTGGAAAGAATAGCTTGAGACGTGGAAGGTGGAGTTAAACTACTCTCCCATCTTTTATTCTGTATTAAAAATTGATATTGTGTTATATTGAAAAATATCTGGATCAAGCTTCCATGAGCTAAGCTAAAGTAAAAGCGCAAAGACATATGTGACAAGATTCGTTTGGCACAAGTGAAAAAGATTGCCTTTCCTTGCACTTATTGTCCTCTTAGCAGAATGTGACATACAGTTTTTCTCAGGACTAATTTATTAAGTTGCTATTCTGTCTGGAACAAAAACTCGTTCTAGATAGATTTACTTTAAAATATAGTCATCCTATGTACCAGTTAAACCCATATTCAGCCAGTGTTGTGAATTGATATACATTTTCTTCTGTGTTACTTTCCCCTCTACTAAAAAGAAAAATCATGCCCTGGCTAAATAGCTGTTTTACAAAGGGCAAAAGATGCTAATGATATGTAAATAGTATTATTTCTTTGGTCAAAAATATGCTTTCACATTTCCTTGCCACCTATAATATAGTGTGAAGCTAGCTTGAGAGATTCATCAACTTATCTTCTTCCTACAGTAAGGTGATTGCAGTCCCCCCCTTAGCACTGCTCTCGAGGTAGAGCATAATTAGCACTCCATCAAAAACCACTTTGGAGAACACAACAGTAGTTGGCTTTCCAATCAGACTTCTGAAAAGAACTGCATTATACAGTATAAATAAAATGCTAATTTATTATCGATCATACAGGGAAGCGCATGCACAGAGAAACTTGATTGCTTTCCAATATAAAGTATTCAATTAGATACACCATCTTTCTTTTTTTTTTTTTTTAAAGAAAGATGCTCACAAAGTGGTTAGGCAGAACATTTTTCAACATACTCTGTGTGTGCTATGGGAATTCACAAGAAAAGAATCCTGTTCTTATACACAAGGGCTTCACAGCATGCAGGGAAAATAAAGTATGCACATTCTGCCCCTTAATCATGGCCCTATCTGAGAAGATTTCATTCCCAGCATTTAAGATCCACAGCCAGAATTAAAAATCAAGGTTCCAGTAACTGGGGTGACTGCCCCGTTAATAAGCCATGTAAAGCCTTAAAATGGAACACCACTAAATATACAGAGGCACCCAAGTTACAAATCATTTCAATACTGATACACTACAGAAAAAGCACTCTCTTTGAGAATTCTAAAGCCTACAGTAAGCCAAAATCTTTCCAGGGGAATTTAATATTCAATTCTGTCCAGAAGAAGATGGAAAGATTGGATGGTATCTTAAGCATCTTTATAATCATATTACTTTATCATGCTAAAATATTCATATTACAGGGGAGCCCTGGTACTTTGTGTTATCTCATCAAAATATAACTTAAAAGAAGGTATTTTGCAACAAAGTGGAAAATACAAAAGAGAAATCAGAAAGAAAGATGAATGGAATTATTTCAAAATTATATGTTCTCAACTGTAAATGATCTTGGTAAGCAAAATTATATGGATTATTTATGTCATAATAGATAAAGTCCTGAATTAGTTCCATGTGCATTGATCATAATACTTTTTTCAAAGATTTCATTTATTACTTTTAATTATGTGTATGCATGTGAGTCTAGGGGGTGGGATGTACACATATTTGCTGGTGCCCATGGAGTCCAGAGGATTCAGATCTCCTGGAGCTGGAGTTACAAGGAGGTAGTAAGGCACTTGATTTGGGTGTTAGATATTAAACTAGGGTCCTCTGAAAAAGCACCATGTGCTCTTAACCACTAAACCATCTCTCAAGACCATGTCAGCAGAATCCTATGCAGCTATAAAATATGATGGAACAGCCGGGCGGTGGTGGCGCACGCCTTTAATCCCAGCACTCGGGAGGCAGAGCCAGGCGGATCTCTGTGAGTTCGAGGCCAGCCTGGACTACCAAGTGAGTTCCAGGAAAGGCGCAAAGCTACACAGAGAAACCCTGTCTCGAAAAACCAAAAAAAAAAAAAATATATGATGGAACAAAGATGAGCAAAAACGATTACATGTTGTTGATAAGAAAGTGAGCTGAATGATCTTCTAGGTCATGGGTCACACCGTTTTCCTGTAATGGGCCAGATAGGAATCACTCTGGGGAAATACTTTCTGTTGAAGCTCCACAGACAATAAAATGAGTCAGATAATCCATAAATAAATAGGTGACTTTTTATTCCTGTAACACCTCATTTATGAACAATGAAAGTTGAATCTTGTGTATTATTGTGCATGATGAAGTAGTCATGTTTTTAAGGCTCTTTTAAAGCATTCAAAACAGCAAAAATATCTTAGCTTGCAGTTGCTACAAAAAAAAAAGAAGTAGGCTTGATTTGGTTTTTTTAGTGTTGTCATTTTAAAACTACTTTGTTATAGCAGATTCTTCTTCACATTACTTGTATATTATCTTCTTTACTTCAATGGACAAAGAAGATCCAGTTGATTACAGGTTTATATTATACAAATAAATTAATAAAAAGTTCCTTTTAGTTGGAGTTTTTCCTCTCCCAATTAAATTATAATGATAGAGCAAAACAGAACAGGATTCCTTTAACTTCATGTCTCTAAGAATAGTTACTGATTTGCTAGCCCCAGATGTCTGTTTAGGCAGACCTGGACTCAACGCACATTAATGTTGCTAAGATCATAATTATAAATCTCAGACTATAATTCATGGCACTTAAATTGCCCCTGAAGTACAGAATCAACATGAAGATGAAATGAAATAAGTGGGCAAAGCTAGGGCTTTGCGTGTCAAGAGAAGACAACAGGCTCTAAGCCATAATCTCCTTCATGTATTCTGGTTTGGGTTGGCCTGTAAGACAATGCAAACTTTTGGGTAACATTTCAAGTAGAAGTAATATGTCATAGTCAAATAAAAGAACAATTATAGCTTGGATGTCTACTAGAAAACAGTTCTCTCATATCAGATACGCATAGAACTGGAGACTGGGGACTGAAGAGATGGCTCAGAGGTTAAGAGCACTGGCTGCTCTTCCAGAAGCCCTGAGTTCAATTGCCAGCAACTACATGGTAGCTCACAACCATCCATAATGAGATCTTGTCCCCTCTTCTGGCAATCAGGCAAACATGCAGGCAGAACACTGTGTACATAATAAATAAGTAAATTTTTTTAAAAAGAACTGGATACTGATAATACAAATTGTTCAACAAATGGAGAGACATTCCATCAGACACTCACTCCCTCATACCCAAGTGATTTGTAGTAGAAACAGTCCATTTATGCAAGGCTCTAGAGCAGCCCTGTCCTTATTACGATCATGCTATCTTCATATGTGATTCTTCCATTAACATGAAGAGACAATATATATGAGCACTGCCAGCAAATCCCATTTGTTTCCAGTGATAGTTACTGATTTTGGGGGGTAAATTGGCTGAATGCATCAATTCCCAAACTTCATCACAACTAACCCTAGTTAATTCCTGAGACACAAATAACTGTCCTCACACCAAAAGAGGGAAATAACTTTCCATTGTCAAGTAAATATACAGTTTATTCAGCAATTAACTATTCATTAAACACATTTTCTTCAGAATAAAGGCTCTAAAATGTCTTATGGGCAAAAACTTTTAAAAGAAAGTGTTTCTTCAAATTTTTTAAAACTAGAATTTCATAATTCCTTTATTTTTCTATATCCATAGATATAGTAGAGAGCTGAGTCTAGATTTATATTATGTGCTGTTTTTTATACTGAAGTTTACTAAGTTTAGAGAGGAAAGACACATTATGTACTTACTGTGTGTCGGGTACTGTATGATCCACACATGCCCTTGAATACTGCAGTTAATGAAAGAGATTTTGCCCCAGTATATTTTCCAACTTAGTGTAACACCATAAATATAAGTAAATATATTCACCAATTCTGAAATAATTTACTGAGTACCTACTTTGGGCCAGGCACTGTTTGTACCATGTGTTTATGAAGTTTTTAAAAAATGCCTAACCTGTGGCTTACATGTGGATAATCTGTAAAGCAAAAAGTTCACTTTTTTAAAGCTGTTATCATGTGCCAAGAATTATTCTGCGTATACTTGTGAGGTTGAGAACCAAAGCTGTCTATCTATATCCCTCTGTAATGATGTAGCATTTTCTTCTAACATTATTAATTTTATTGATTCTTAAGAACATGAATTATTTCACTATTCTTCGCAGTGACTTCCCGAAAGACCCATCAACTCTTCCATGGAGAAAACACAGTTTTAATAATTAGATGTTTTAAAGTTCTCTCTCAGTATCCAATTTTTGAGGTTTTACCAATCACAGAGTGGCACTTACCCAGCCATATTAAAGTCCACCCTCATTTTAGTGATGCTTGGGCTCAAACCCAAGATACGAAGCTTGCAGGGTAAAGTTCCCATTATTCAAAACCTACTTACTTAAATGAAACTTAAAATTCTCAATCAATTCTTACCCTACCTTCTACCTTCAGAAAGACAGCCAAAGTTCTGATGAGTCACTAGTTCCTCTTGCCACAATTCCTTTACCAATACATTTTGTGGCTGATATTTGGGGAGTCATAATACTACAAAATTCATTTCATTTATGAATTCTGACAACCTTTTTAAAGGTATTTTCACTATTGGATGTTAATAGATAAGGAAGCCTATCCTGTGGATAGGGCACAGAATGTCAGAGTAACAGGAAAAAAGGTCTAAAGGCTGGTAAGTTCCAGGACAAGGAGCAGAACCTGGGCTGTGTAGTAACAGCAGTAGAGGTGAGTGCCATGAATTCCAACACAAAGTGATGTTGGACCCAAAAGCTGATTTTGATGGGTATTCTAGGAAGTCTTCCTGAGTAATAATAATATTTGTGGCAGACCTGGTTGATGGGAAAGAATAATGGAAGCCTTCTAAACAGAGGCAACCAGCAAGTCCAGGAAGAGGCCTGACTTACTCAACCAGGGGAAAGGCTAGTATAGATTGGACAACACAGAGAAGGCATAAGAATGGAAAGAATTGAAGTGAATGAGGAGATAAGAGAGAGATTATCACAAATCTTCTGGGTTTGTGTTTTACTAACGACAGCAGCAGGGGAATTTTCAATGATTATAAGCAAAGACATGAAGAGTTGTTTTAAGTTTAAATATTTAACAAATGTAATGCCTTTCCTCTATGAAATTAGAACTATGGTTAAATAGTATGTGTTCCAAAACTAGCCTGGGCACATGATGAAAGACTTTTTCCTAAATTATTTTTTATAACCAAACCTAGCAACATACTTGACAAAAAATACTTCAGGGAGTTGGACATACTAGTGTTTGCCTTTAATCCCAATATTCAGGAGGCAGAGGCAGGCGGATCCCTGGTTTCTAGTCCAGCCTGGTCTACAGAGCAAGTTCCAGGATATCCAAGGCTACACAGGAAAATCATATCTCAAGAAACAAAAAAAGGGTGGAAAAGGAAGGAAGGAAGGAAGGGAGGAGGGAGGGATGGAGGGAGGGAGGAAGAAAAGAGAAAGAAAACACTTCAGGAGGTAAATCTGTGTACATGTACTACCCAGCCTCACCATTTGAATTTCATCACTGGGACCCACACTGGGAAGAGGGAAGAACCAGCTCCTGCAAGTTATCCTCTGATCTTGACAAATGCACTATAGAACACAAAAGCCCACACACAATAGATAATTTTAACAACAACAAAAAAACCCCTCACTTCTGAATCACATCTTCTATAGCAACCACTCCAAAGCCACTCACCCAAATATATCCAACATAATAAAATCTGCCTGCTCTCAAACAATCCCTCTCTGGCCAGACTCTCACAATAAAATCCTTCATCCATGCCATCCATGCCCTGAAATGAAATAAATATCTACCCAATATTTCCTACTTTGAAATTCCATTAAGATAGTAGATTTAGAAGCTTAAATTTGCATAATAAAAACTATATAGAAAAGATTGAAAGGCAGACAAAGAATAACATTTTCAAATGCTTAAAAATAGTTTTTTTTCCAATCAGGGCTTTCTGGAAATTCATGTACTTGTATACTTGGGCAATGAGAAGAATCAAGAGTGATATCCATTTGATGGCTGCTGTGGGCGAGTCAATCTACTTTGGAGATGTGGTCAGTGGTAGATTCTCATGTTCCAGTTGAAGGCCATACACCCACATGGCAGTGCTAACTTTATTTCAAGAAGTTACTGATAATAATATATTTGTATTCATTTTTACTCATTAAACTTACTAGGTTTAAATTGGACACCCATGTTTTGATAGAACAATGAACTAACTAACTACAATAAAAGGTTCAACTATGTAAGTAGAGGGATAAGCAAGATTTCCACGTTAGTCATGTTAAATTAGGAGGGTCGATTAGCCATCAATTGGAACTAGCAAATAGGCATTTGGAATTATGCTCTTGTGGGGATGTCACAGTCATTCAGTTTAGAATTCAGCTAACTTGGGTATTTTTCAAAGCTACTGGGAAACTACGGGAAACAAGAGCTGGGAGATAAATTTGCAAGAGCCATGTAAAGGCAGTTAAATGTTATTTTTATGTTTGAGCAAATGTTATCTTTGGGATATGAATTGGAAATATCTGAGAATAAAAATTATGGAATGAAAGGAGTAACAGTTGGGAATACATGTAGTGCTGGTGACAAATTGAAATTGCTACTAAGATGTGCTCGAAAAGTATTACTTGTAGGATTTTCTCTTTATATCCATCTGACTTGTTTCTGTCCCACAGTGGAGAAAATCACCAATTTATTGCTTTCAGCAAGCACATGTATATTCAGTACTGCCACACCGTTCTGCTCTTTAGAAAGGTAAAATATACAGCATCACACTGAACAAATCTACCATGAGAATTACTTTAGAACACATGAGTTTGGGAGTATGATTATGTTATCATCTTAATTAAAATGTAACAAAGTATGAGTGTAAAATGATACATGTATAATACCATGGATGGAAGTAACATTTGGAATCTTTATTTTTTTATGGTTATTTTACAGTACAATTCGGTTCTACATATCAGCCACGGATTCCCTTGTTCTCCCCCCTCCCGCCCCTCTCCCCTTCCCCCCAGCCTAGAATATTTATTTATATTAGTTGCCACTAAGTAAAAAAACCTGTAAAAATAATTTTAATAACAATTTCAAATACAATGCATTCGCAAGATTATACACGCTTACCAAGGCCCTTTTAAAAGTTTCAATATTTTTACTAAATTTACAGAGACCTACAGTTAAATGAAGTTTTCAGAGTGTGACATTCAAACATCAGCAAATTAGAAAAAGAATGAGTGAATCAAGAAATCAATGTAACCACCATGCTTTCAAAGAACAGCTCACAAAGTCTAGATATGAGAACTACAAAAACTAGCTGCACATATGAAGCTGAGATGAGGAGTTGGAGGGAGAGAGGAGCCTGTGGGAAACAGCAGGGTCTAAGAGAGAGGGGCAATGAGTGTGACCGGAATGTTTTATATACATGTATTAAACTATAAAAAGTAAATGAATAGAAAAAAGAACATTAAGTTACACTGATATACTCATAATCTCAACTCACATTACTGTATTTTGAAATTTTTATTAGTTAAGTGTCCACTTTCACTTTCATTTACCCACCATATATATGGTAAGTGAGCTTAATTTTCCCTAAAGCAAAATTTCATCATATATCTCTTTAGCCCATCTATACCGCCTTCATGCCTCTAATGTAAACTTTCCTGCTGTTCAATGGCCACTACATTCAGAAGAAACCATGAAAGGGTTTCTCAACTATGACTTCCAGATTTATCTCTCTAATTATCTCTTAATTAACTCTCCCATTTCTACCTTCCTCTTTTACTCATATTTTTCCAAAGATATTGTACTACCCTTAAAAATAAATTCCTTGCCATTTTTCTGAGATTCTTGTTTTCAGCCTTCAATTACTACATAATCGATATATCTCATATTTTATGGACGAATGTGAAAATGAAGAACAAACATAAAATACCCTTAATTGAACCTAGCTGCCAATGTTCAGTAGTTATAAATTTTGTTCTCCTTCAAATAAAACAGAGCAATTACATGGCAAAAATACTAGTAGTGATTGTTTAATGCCCCCAAAATTATATTATGGATTAATTGTAGCAAAATTATAATGATGGTCACCCGTAGATCTGAACAAGTGGTTTTTTTTTCTTTTCTTTTCTTATTTTGTGGTTAGGAAAATCATGAGCATCAAAGGAAAGTGGAGCTCATTAGTAGGGATTATGCTGGCAGACAAGCCTCTGTTTTCATGGTTTCTCTTATCCCGAGAACCTCAGTCAATTAGAGCCAATTAACACAAATGTGAACTATTTCTGCTAAGTACAGGGGTCTGGATGGGATGTGTATTAGGGAGGATGACCAAGATAGAAGCCATAAATTGTATACATCCACTTAGATTGGTCTAGAAGCACCAAAATTTTCATGTAGCTTCCAGAATCAGATGAACTGAAAGATTATGAGGCTATTTCTAAAGAAGACAGGATGTTGACTGGATGGCTAAGTGATAATGGCGCAAGAAACACAAGAGCAAAATCTGAAGAGCTATAACCTTAAACAGGAATACAATCATAAAACTTAAGGATCACTGTTCTCCCTGGATATAAAAGCCAGAGGAGCATAATATAAAGACAAAAATATTAAGAGAAAAGTATTATACATACAGGAGAGTATATTGTTCTCTTTCCTTGCATCCTTGGAGATAAACTTTTTTGTTGCATGGATAACAGTAAGCTACTTGACCCATCCATCTCCAAAATCATTCATGATAGGGCAAAGTGTACCTTATATGCTAAAGAAAATGGTAATGGTTGTCAGGATTTTGTTCTGATGAGAATGTGTTTTTAAACTCATGACTAGAGCTGAATATTTGGCACAACAAACAAGGTTTTAGAAGCTATGTGGGAAAGAGATAAAGAAATTTTAGACAGCTGGAAGCAGAAGAGAGAGATTTAGGACAGGAAAACAGGCAGAAATAAAGGAAATTTTAAGTTTTTGGCCATTGAGAGTTGTGTGATATAAATCCTCATGTTGATCTTCCTTCTAAACAGTAACTTCCACATTTCTTACCACTGGGATGGTGGACTGTGCTTTGACACTTTCAATTAAAATTTTCTTGGGTGGAAAAAGCAAAGTACTTAGCAAATCCTTGGAGCAAATCCTTGGAGTACTTAGCAAATCCTCCAGGTTTCCATGCCCCATAGCCTACTTATCCACTGAGTAGAGCTAATCATATAAAAATAGGACATTGTGGACATGATTCAATGTACATCTCAAAGCAAAGTCACCAAATGCATTCTGGCTTTCTACTTCCTCACTGTTGACCCATTCTTTCTAGAAGAAACAAATTTTTGTTTTGTGAGGATCTTTGAGCAGTTCTGTGATAAGGAACATGTAGCAAAAAACTGAAGCTTGCTTCCAAGAACCAGCACTAATCTGACAAGGGCCTCAGTGATCTACCTGCACAGGAGAATCTGCAGTTCTCGTCAAGCCTTCAGAAGATAGTGTCCTTAACTAACACCTTACTGGCAACTGCATGCAAGACACAAGCACCCAGCTACCCGATAAGCTGTTTCTAGGTCCCCAACCCAAGGAAAATGTGAGAATGATAGATGATTGTAATTCTTTTAGTGTTGGAACAATGAATTTCCTACACAGCAATGAGTAACTAATACCAACGTCATCCTACTATATGATGGAGTCTATTAGTGCTGTTCAATAGCAATCTTGATCTTATGGGAAGCAATGAGGGTTTCAGATTTTCACCAGGATGCTAGCTTAACTATTTGTTAGATGTAGAATTTCTAAGCATTTACTGTATCAATTTATTTATAACTAGAAGGGGGCTTTTGATGTTTGATAAGATAAAGATCATAAATCACTAATCCACAGCTTTGCATATCCTATCTTTAATAATATTGATAATCAGAGCAATAGTTGTTCATATCATTGCATTGCTATCAGAAATCCTTAAGGCACAATGAAATCAACTTTCCATACTACACAACATTCAGTTCAGCTAATTCTTTTTATATTTGGGTGGTGTCCAGTTAAAAAAAACAGCTTGCCATACTGGGAAATAATAATGTCCTAATACTCCTTGAATATTTCTGAATATAAAATGCTAGGAACCATTAAAAGTAACCTGGATACAATTTGTTCTGTGTCATGATGCATTTCATCTATTTTTTCTATATTGTGTTCTGTTTCATAACTCTCCCATACTTCGTAAAAACGGCTTTTTCTTCTGAATATTACTATGAACACTGTAGCCTCCTCATCCTGAGCATCAGAAGTTTCTAGGGACTTACGTTTCTTGGGGCGGCTAACAATCTAAGACTGACTTCTCTATGCTTACTAAATGACAGCACCTATGCCTTGACACAAGATAAACTTAGAGGTGAAGTTTTTCTTCCAAGACTTACCCATAAGACAAGGCTGAGCCTGGTATTTCACCTAAAATTGAGACTTGCTGGCTTCTTTCCTGATTCCATGCTGCTTGTCTTACTCCTGGAGGCAGTTTTTTAACACACCCCTTGCATTAGAATCTTTGGCTCTAAGTCAGCTTCTTTCATCTTTCTATCTGACAGATATTTCCATCACCTGTCTTTAGCAACAAATATGACCAAGCATCAAATTCAATTGTTGATCTGATTATTTGGTAATTATCATAGCAAATGAGGATTATTACTCTTTTTAATTTCATAATTGGAAAAATTAGTATTGCTTCCTATCTAGCTGAAGGTCAAGTTATTGAATGGAAGCAACACTGATGGTAACAATATTGTTTCTAGTTAAATTCAAATTATACACACCACTACTAGACTATATAATGCAAGGAACATACTCAGTGATGATAAAGGGACTAACAGGTGAATATATAAGCAATAATGCCTTTTATATGGTTCTGAGATTTCTTCTCATCTGAGTTACAAACTCCGAATCATTCTTTGCTCTCAGGGGGAAAATTAGAAGGCAATTAATACATAAATGAGCTCTCATTTAATGCCAGGGTATGTGTTAAAGTGCCTTATGTAGTTTTTCAATATTCATACTCACTCTTTTAGAGAAAGGAGTCCTACTTCACAAAGGAAAACTCTGAGGGTCAGAAGTTTTAGGCAAAGTGTCCATGATTACAAAAAAAAGTTATGAAAGAACAGATTCAAGAACTAGCTATGTGGTCACATGCCTCTAATTTCCGACTCAGAACCCGGGAGGTAAAGGAGGAGAATCTCTAGGTTTGAAGCCAGCAAGATCTGCATAGACAGTTCCACATCAGCCAAGGCTACAAGGTGAAATTCTGGCTCAAAATACAAAAAAAAAAAGAAAGAAAGAAAGAAAAAGAAAAATTCAAAGCCTCTGTCTTTATGGTCACCCAAACCAGGCACTTCTTACACATGATGATCTGATGTCAGTAAGAAAGTGTTGATTAGAGTCACTTTTGCTGCTTAACACACTATGTGAGATGCATGTACCTCATGAAGGACTTTTGTTAGTGTATTAAGTAAACAGCATTTGCACACACTGCCCATGTGTTAAAGACAATGTGGATCCAGTACTTCACTAGCCAGTGAAATAGTGCTGTTTTAAATGGCATGCTGATCATCCCTCTGCTCAGGCATATAGTATCAATATATTAACTTTTTCAGCTCTCCTTTACAAGACTGTCATTTCCCATCCTGCATTGATCATCTAATTGGTCTTAAGTGAAGAGAGAAAACAAACACACCACTGCACTTGTATTTGTATTATTGCCCAAAGCATTTGCATTTAAGTCCATTAGTAGCTATATTCCCACAGCAGTAGGTTGTCATTCAATAGGCTTTCAGGGGAACCTATTAAGAGAATGAGTAATGTGGAAAGATCAAGATAAGACAAGGTAGAACTTTCACATGAACAATAAATCATGAGCATGTTCTTGGGAAGCCAAAGCAAGTCTGAATTATTTTGATGGAGGACTCTCTTCATTATGGATAACCATCATGCCATGCCTCACTCCCTGACTCATGAAGATTTTCTCTATTTCTAGTATCTTTTATTTCCTACTTTATATCATTTCAGATTATGAATTCTAAACTAGTTGTTACATTTTATAATATACACCCAAAATGATTTGATGTACAGGAAAAGTGATAGGAGAACTCCTTTGCTCAAAATGTTCTACTTTCTCTGTATGACTTTATTAATGTTATCAAATTGAGGTCAGTGGATTGCTCAGTGGGTAAAGCCACTTGCCACCAAGCTGTCTACTGGATCTTGATCCCTGGGCCCAACATTATAGAAGGAGAAAACTAAACTGACTCTGACCTCTATAGACATGTTCTCTCTCTCTCTCTCTCTCTCTCTCTCTCTCTCTCTCTCTCTCTCTCTCTCTCTCTCTCCCCCCCCACACACACACACACACACACACACACACAAATAAGTAAATATAATATATAAAACTTTAAGAGTTACAATTGTTGGCATAGAAATGTCTTCCTTTCCTTGAAATGGGTTATTTTAGATGTGTTCTAAATACAATATATATATATATATATATATATATATATATATATATATATATATATATATATATATATCATGTCTATTTTGCCCTACACTAAATATTTTCACTACTTCACCATGACCTTACTTTATATTTTCAAGTAACAGGATTGAGAGGATAAACACTGAAATAATAGCCTGCAATTCCACAGAAAAAGGTGAAAGACTGGTATAAAGTGAATCATTGGCCAGAATGTGATCATAATGTTTCTGAAATCTGGTTGTCTACTATTTACCATCTCACATTCACAAAAAAGCACTCAAAACCAAAATTTGTACAAGAAAAAGCAGAGTACAGACATTTTAGGTTAACACATAGTATGCTGATCTTCCAAACATAACTGTTATTACATTTTTTCCTGAAAATGTCCAATATCTTATTGACATAATATTCTTAGAAGTTATGTTCTTGGAAAAAGAGAAATCAGCCCAAAAAGTCTAAGATGCT
This sequence comes from Peromyscus californicus insignis, assembly GCF_007827085.1. NCBI lineage: Eukaryota > Metazoa > Chordata > Mammalia > Rodentia > Cricetidae > Peromyscus > Peromyscus californicus. The sequence goes on from NW_026294391.1 coordinate 45,725,436, forward strand.
AAGTCCTTATGTTCTAAGTCACACCAATGGCCCACATTTCCTTAACCATGGCCCATGGTAGACAGTACCTGTACCCATGGAGCTAGCACATTCTTCTGGGAGCAGGGTGAATAACACACAACAATATGGGAGAGATATATGCAGCTTTAAATAAAAAAGTTCATAGATTATTAATAAGAGATTACTCTATATCTGGTTTGAAGTGGAAAAATATTTGATGACACTTTTTTGAGATGAGGTCTAAAAACTGACCTTAAACCTGTTACATAGCTAGCTTCCTTTAACTTCTGATGCCTCTTTCTCTCTCTCCATATTGTTGGGATTACAGACATGTACCACCAGGCTGTTTTTTTTTTTTCTGAAGACATTTTATTTAACTTTAAATTTATAAGGTTTCTGGAAAGAACATTCATGCCAATGCCATTCCCATGCTATCTATTGTATTCTCTCCTATCACCATTGGGACAATTTCAGAAGCTATCAGACCCTATTCAAATAGTGGAGGTACAAAATGGTAAACAATGTCTAGGCTAGGTATACTCAATGGGGGATAGATTTGATGTCAAACAGGACAGGTTGATTCAGGAATTTTTAGTCTCCAAGTAAATCTGCACCTGAATTCAAGTCTCAATCCTGCTTATTAGGCAACCTAAACTAAAATCCTATCTCACCTATTTGAACACAAGATCTATTAAAGAAACCATTGAGGAATCAGCATTTAACCAACCTCTGTGAAGTAATTAATTCATAGAAGTGTCTATGACCCCTACATAATGATTCCATGTATATTTTCATTAGAAATATCTTCATATGTAAAGATATTTTTATAACGAATCTTCTGTAGATCTCAGATCACTCACTCCAAACCTAATATGAATTATCTAGCTCAAGAATTATTTTTATCACATTTAAAATTCATAGAACAGATGAGCTGCAATATATGAATGGGAAACTTGAATTGGAAAAAGGATCAGAATGGGGGAAAAAGATAAGTTAGAAGTAGGAATACTTTCAAGTTTCTGAAGAAGTGCTCTGTATTGCCTACAAGGTTATAAAGACAAAAAAAAAAATTCCCAGATGCAAATGATATGCTTGAGGGGTGGGGTGGTGACAGTGCAACAGAATGGTTTCCAACTCTGTGTGTTACCTGCTTTGCTTTCTAACCCAGCGCAAAGGATAGACAACTATCTGCTTGATGATGATCAAATAAGCCTCAAAGAAGCCCTTGGAAGAAACTGATTAGAAATACCCTGGCTGGATTATTGTGGCAGCTACTCCAGTAAGAGAATGATAGAGCGTAAATTAAGGTTTGGGGACAGGAAATAGATACTATCTGGACAGAAAGCCAGGGGAAATTGAAACAAAAATGAAACCAAGATCAGCCAGAGGATGAGAACAAATGAAACAAAAAAAGTAGATATATCACTGACTGGGAATCAGCCCATGATACAGAAGATAGAAAAGTGTGTCTTGATATTGATTTCTCTGTCTTCAGTCTCTGGTATTGGTATTATTTTCTATTTGTTGTTAATTTCTTAATATGGCCTCTTACTGTAACAATAATCTTCCTAGAATTAATCAAGAGAGTTTTGCCTGTTTTTTGTTTGTTTGTTTGTTTGTTTAACACATCAAGTAACTGGAAAAATTTAGGAAGAAATTTGCTGAGAAGCAGAATCAAATTTATGTGTAACATTAAAATACTAATTTGCCACATTGCTCAAGCCTGTAACAAGGTGATTAGGATGGCTGCAAAGAAAACATGTTAGCCAATTTAGAGCCTCTCTTTGCCATGGATGCCTATCATTAAAAAATGCCCGGGCAGTTGCTCATTTGATGTCCAAGTTGTGTTTCAGTCATGGGCCAGGGATAGGATTTCATCTGAGAAAAAAAAAGTGGCATTAGTCCTTGAATGCTATGGGATACAGTGTTCTGGTAAGTTTGCAGTAATCCTGATTCTTAGTGCTTTCCTGTTTCAGGTGATAACATCAAGCATGTTTGCTCTCCTCCCTATGGAGATAATTACCAGGTTCTCACCTTTATACTGAAAAACAAATTGACTGTTCTCTATGTCCTTGTGGTGGCTAATCTGGATTGTCAAATTATTAGAATCTAGGTTTATCTAGAAGATAAGCCTATGAACATGCTTATGAGGGATTATGTAGATTAGGTTAACTGAAGCAAAATTTGTCCAGGATGGGTGGCACTATTCTGTTCACTAAGGTCCTGAACTAAATGAAAATGGAGAAGTCAAGCTTAGGACAAGCATTCATTACTCTCTGCTTCCTGACTATGGGATACAATGTGATCACGTGCTTCAAGTCCCTACGGCAATGACTTCTCCTTGTAATGGACTACATCTCTTAAAACTGTAAACTAAAATGAAGCCTTCCTCCCTCAAGTTATTCTTTTTTTCATATATTTTAACACAATAATGAATAAAGTAATTGAGACAATCTTCCAACTATATATGTATATTTCTGCATATTTCATAGTTCATTGTAATTATTTTTATTTAAAGAAGACTATGTTTTTCTTGAAGGCAAAAGTGTTGTCATGCATTGAGTTCTCTTATTGCTAATCAGCTTTTTCTCCAACACTTCCATGGATGACCACTTAACATGCCACTCAGCAATGGACTTGCATTTTTTTCTATATAGTAAGTTCTCCATCATTAGGACCTTCAAACAGGACTATACCACAAAGCCATTAAAGTCTTTTCAAGCCACAAACCTTATAGTTCTTTTTTTTTTTTTTTTTTTTTGGTTTTTTTTTCGAGACAGGGTTTCTCTGTGTAGCTTTGCGCCTTTCCTGGAACTCGCTTTGGAGACCAGGCTGGCCTCGAACTCACAGAGATCCGCCTGGCTCTGCCTCCCGAGTGCTGGGATTAAAGGCGTGTGCCACCACCGCCCGGCTCCTTATAGTTCTTATATATTATCACTTAGTATCTTATATAGTATTAAATTATTATTAAGACAAAGTCAAAAATAAAAATGCATATTTCTCCTTTTTATATTATTAGTTCTTCTGCCTTTCTATTCAGTGTACAAGGTACACTTATGATGTAAACTCACTGAATTTGCGGTATTAAATAATTTTGTCCCCTTGGTAGTGTCAAACATAACGCATTACTATTAATAATCTTGTGCAACGCATTTTGATTTTGTGAAATGAAAACAAGAATTATTTAAAATATAAATATTTTTGTTGCTCTTTCCTTAGGCTAAAATGGTCCCCCCCAAAAAAGGCCAACTACTAAACACCTCAAAAATTCTCTAACTAGTCACAGAATTTGGATAGATAAATTCATGTTTCAGAAGGTATAGTTATTGGTGACATTAGTAAAGAAAAATGTATTTTTTAATTTTAAATTTTAATTTGAAAATAGAGAGCATACACAGTTAATAAATGATTCTCTTTGGAGGAAGAATAAAAGTGACTTCTTTTTGAGAGAGAAAAAAAAAGATCTCTTAAAAGAATAGTGTGTTTTTCAGACCAGACAATACCAAGCTCATGGGCAACACTTACAGTTCATAATAATAAGAAAACTTAACTGAGCATAGAACACTTTTTTGTATGCCTATATCAGAGAATGGTGTTTGATCCAAAGTAAGAAACTGTACCACATTTTTAATGCAATTGAACACATTTCATTTGGAGTCACATTAATTAAAGTAACACTAAAGTCCACAGTGGGAAGAGTAAAAATCTTTCACTAAAGAAATGAAAATGGTTCCTTAAGACACTCCGCTAGAGACTGCGGCAATTTTCCTTCTTCTGAAGAACTATGATGCCCAAATAATCCTTTCTGTAATGCAATTTTCTTCATAATTATGATGGATCAGTATTTCCTGCATATCAAAACAATTGCTCCCCAAAGGAATTGATTGTGACAGCTATGTTGTGGGTAAAGCTTAAGTACGTGCAGGAAATGGCAGAAGAACCAGAACTCTTTCCTGATCTCTACAACCCTGCGGTTTTGCAACTCCTCTCAATACAGAGACAGAGCTAAGTGGCTTTCCCTTTGACTGTGGTAGGTCAACAGAAGTCTAGGCTCAAGAAAACGCATGCGTTCTTTGTCCTCTTTCCACCAGAACCTTATGACCACTGTGAGAAAACCAGCTCAAGCAAACCTGCTGGGTCACTAGAGACACATGGCCCAGCTGACAGACAGCCAACTCCCAGGCATGTGACTGAAATTGTCGCAGATCAGTCATCCTTAGCCACCACACAACTGTCAAAGCAAAGCTCCAGTGAAATCATTGGAGCCCAGACAAGCCAGAAGAACTGGTGAGCTTAACGCTTAATAGATTACATTGTGTTGTGGTTTGTTGCACAGCAGTAGTTAACCTTGTAAATGACAATTACCTGAAATAGTGTTGTTTAAAAAAAGCAAAAAAGAAAATGACATGACCTGGTAAATCAAGAGTATACTGGAAGAGATTTTTAAATGTCAATCATCAAAAATAAATCTCAAGTTTCTTCAATGTGCACCTGATCCTAAAAATTAGCTATAATTGATGTGGCTATTCATAAAAGAAGAATTATCATAGAAATTATTATACACAAGGAAATGACTGAAAGTCTGAAATACTGGCAACAGAAAGATCAGTAGAGAACAGAAGCCACTGAAGCTGTGATTGTCACATGGTAAATATTGATTAAGGAAAATGAAAAGCGAAAGCGCAAGAAGCACAGACTGAGCATAGGTGTTGACCGTGGGCCGTGCTCCCACCCCAGAGATTACTGCTCACTTCTTAGCACTGTAGGATGGAAATGGCAAAATCTGGAAAGCTGTTAAAGCAATGTCTTAATGTTTTTGCTTCCCAAGCAGTGTGAGTTTTCTATTTAAATTTCTATTCCACAGAAGAGCTGCATCAGCGAGCAGCAAGGGAGGAGGTCTCCGTAAACTTGCTGCTTTGAATTGACTCCCGACCTTTGCATTTTGTCCTTTAAAATTGGAATTTTCAAGTCTTAAGATTATACCTCTTCAACTTACCTTGGTTAAATTTTTATCTGTAACACAAGATTGAACAGCCTAGGCCATTTTCTTTCACGTTCGCCTCACCTTTCCTTCCTCTCGATTCTGTTAAAGGGAGTCATGAACCAAGAACTGGTTAAAATGCACATCTCATAAATCTTTCCATGTAGGAACAATTGAATCCACAAACCATATAGCTGACAACTTCTGCTTCTTCACCTGTGTTATGTATTTTGATTTGGGAGGATACAAAGCCAAGAAAATATGATGTACCCTTAGAATGGGAAAGTGTACCATCCATCCCTTACAAACTCAGGCTAGCCAAAAGTATATGCTTCATTCAGTCTTAGCAAGCCACCTTACCTCACTGTGTTAAATTTTTCTATAGGTCTAGTCACCACAGGATGAGAGGTACCAACAGTGCAGTGATTAAAACAAAACAAAAGGGATCAAAACAAAAAAGGAGGGATCATTGGTCTTCAGGGCAGCTAAGGACAAAACGCTAAGACCAGAATAGCAGCTGTGTGTGGCTTCAGGTAGTGTATAGAAATGTCCCCTGCACTTTGAAAGCTCCTAAGCTTCACATTACTGGCTGTTAAAATGAGTCACCCTGTGAATACTTCCCAAGGGGGACAATATTTACATCCCAATGACACCAGATGAGAGGGTGGGTTAAGTTTGACACACTAAATTAGAGAAGTACTGCAAAGGAGCAGCAGAAGAGCAGACCTCAGAACTCCCCACTTTGTAAACTGCAGAAGCCAGCACAAGGAAGAAATTAGCTCTTGAAAGAAGTGTAAGTCATGGTATATAATAATTACAGAAAACAAGAGGGGCAGAAAGGACTGAAAAGAGAGGCTTGGAATGCATTCACTTAAAAAGAAGAGAGGAAGTTGGAGAATAGTTGACATCATAGTAATATCTATTAGATCTGGATCTTGAAATAGTTTATATTTTTATTTTTAAGGCATTCTTAATAATATGCATAGAATGGCAAAAACAAACGAAAACTAAAAACATAGTCTAAGAAAATGTATGGTGCCCATCAAGGAACCAGCTACTTTCAAGAGATATTTAATGATAATACAGAAAGAGATTTCTGAGTGGATATCTAGGCCTATTTTTTGGCCTACTTCTGAACGTCAGGTTTCAATGAGATTTGAAAAGAAGCCTTCATCTGTTAGGACAGAGAGTTTCCTGGTGCTAACATATTTTCTCTCTCTCCTTAGTGTAGATGCATGGAATGGGTACAAGCAAAGTAAATTGGATATGAGAATGCAATTGATTCTCAAAGAAGTTATTAAATTTCTAACAGCTCTAAAAGCTAGGGAAATAATGGAATCGTGGCCACAATAAAGGACAAAGAAGATTCCCTATCATTAAATGATAAACTTGATTACTAATTGGAAGTTAAATGAATCCATTTAACAAAGGACAAGAAAGGTTGGTTTAATTTTTTAAATGATTTTCTTTGAGTTCTTAGTCTAGTGTCATTTTACATATTCTCTAACTGTGTATATTTGAGTGTCTTCGCTCTAAAAGCGTTTCTTCTTATGGTCACATCCCTGGGTGCCAGCAACACACCTGGATCTCTGCCCACTTGGCTGTATGGTATCACTTACCACAAACAAGGAAAGACACATTAGCAGCAAAGACCTGTCCTTCCCATGTGTTTGCTAAACACAAAAGGGCAGGCGAGGAGCACACAGTTCAGTGAGCAGGAGGTCGTCTGCCTTACAAATATGTAGTTTGAAGCATTGGAAGGAACAAGGACTCAGTAGGTGGCTGATCTGCTGCCTCTCTACTCTGTGTGGGCCCTTAAATCCTTTCCTTTGAGCTCCCTAATATAGCTCTTCTAAGGGATAACTATTTAAATAGAAAGCTCCCACTGTTTGGCAAGTCAAAAAGCGTCAGTTCACTGTTCTAACAGCTCTACAGCAGCTCTGAAAACACAGAGGAGATGGGTGAGCAGGAATCCCCAAAATAGTCTATTTGATCTACCAGAAGTCACTTACTTACAGTGCTGCAATTGAGAAGGGAAAAGTCGTTCCTCTGGCCACTCCTTTTCATCATTAATATCCTCAGATCTATCCAAGTAACAAGTCACCTTGGAAAGACTGTGCTTCTTGCTCACATGCAGGTAGGACTTCCCAGTCCTATGATTCATGGAATTTATATTTATGTTCCAACAAAAGTAGTATGCATGTCAAGCTCCACAGAGAAGATGAGTAAGCTTGCCTCATTCACAGTGGCATAATTATTCTAAAGAAAGGTGAGAAAGGGTACAATACAATATTTAAAAGTTAAATATTAACTTAGATTGGATTCACTGAGGACTATGAAATGTGTGAGGAATCAAAGAAAATAATAAAATAAACAACTGCATGAATAATATATATGATCATATAATCTAATATTTTGTCTTGTGCTGTAGGTTACAAATTCATGAATCAAATAATGGAGAAGTGGTGGAGGAATATATAGATTAAAGCAGCATTAAGTTGATGATAGAGGATTTTAAGTTTTGTGTGATGTGAGTGCTAGAAAGGTTTCAAGAAGATGGGAACATGTCTAATGGTGAGAAAAAGAAACACCACATAGGAGGGTCAATAGGGTGTTACGAGCTGTTTGTGCAGGTGTTGCAATGAACTTGGTTTGTAGGGCCATCGTTTGCAAGTGTCACCATTTCATCACGACTCAGTAAACATTTGTCTGAGCAAGTTTTGCCTAACATATAATGAAATCTCAATAGTAGTAGTGTCGTGGGAAATCAGGAGACTATTTTTGGAGAGTGCCTTCACAAAGTAAATTGATAACCGAGAAGAACAGGAATCAAACATAGCCCATTATATGGTATAAAGTGGGTTTTCCATTTGTCTCAGACAAGAATTTTAAAAAGGAAGAGAGTCAATTTATCTCTAATCCTACTGTAAATATTCACAATTAATTTCCAACTAAAGGAGGGCAAATTTGAGAATGGAGAAAAGACAGGACAAGCAGAAAGTGACATGGACACATTTGGAAAAGTTGACCTTATTTTTTGAAGTCTTCCTAAAATGCGTACAGTGTTCAAATGATTTTTCTTCTTGTAGAGTTAAAGGGAAATGGCTAAAGCCTGTGACTTTGTGTTAACAGAGCATCTCAGTAAGAAACAAAAGAAGTACCAAACGTTCTTAGTTCTAGTTGACACTAAGGGTTTCTAAAGCGCAGCATCAAAGGCCTTTCCTTTTCTGCTCTCCCCATACTGCTTATTAACTTAAAGGATATGTAGAACTATTCACCCAATCAGTAAATGATCCACAACAAAGAAATAGATACGCATTCGGGACATGTTTGAACATAGGACTTTGCAGATGCTGCTCTGCTTTGTCATTGAGACACCAGGGCTTAATTCCCCAAAACCAGATTTTCAGTTTTGAGATAAAAGGTATGAAAGAGTAAAAAGCCATTTCTTAACCAATAATCCAACCTTCTGTTTTTCTTCTATTCTCGTTTCTACTGGCACACTGCAATGTAGGCAGGAAATAAAGATACTCTTTAAATATCACTAGTGTCTGAGACACTCAGCCTTCTCAAAGCCTCTAGCCTGATGCTGTCTGTCTTGCTGCATGAGACACACTGAGTAACATACATTGATTTACTGATAACAGCTTCCTACCTAGTGCCAGGCCATAATGAAACATCCTTGCAATAAATTCTCCAAGTTTAGGAGCTGGTACAACAAAATCCATAACTTTATCCATACATAACGATTCTTTCCATGATTTGTACAAGGGCAATGAATGAAAATATCATAAGTTGACAAGGACAAAGGATGCATAAATAGTCCAATGGCTTTCTCAGAAAATCTGACTTGACAAGGCCTCAAATAGATATTGTTATAGCATGACCCATATAAGGAAACCCAGAGGATAAGTTTAGCATAAGAGCCACAACCTAAAAGGAAGAAGACAGGTATATATATATATATATATATATATATATATATATATATATATATATATATATATATATATATATATATATATATATAGAGAGAGAGAGAGAGAGAGAGAGAGAGAGAGAGAGAGAGAGATGGATAGATGGATAGATGGATGGACGGATGGAAGGATGGACAGACAGACAGACAGATAGATAGATAGATAGATAGATAGATAGATAGATAGACAGATTCCAAAGGTGAATTAAGAATTAATTTCGCTTGAAGTAAAAAAAAAAGTTTGTTTCTGTAATAGAAAGATTAAAAAAACTGGCAAATGGGTAGATTTTCTGACATTTTTCATGGACTGAAAATATTCATCTTATATCTTGTCTTTGTTAGAGTTTTTATTGCTGAGATGAAACACAATGACCAAAAATCAAGTTGGGGAGGAAAAGGTTGATTTGGCTTACACTTCCATATCACTGTTCTTCATGGAAGAAAGTTAGGATAGGAACTCAAACAGAGCAGGAACCTAGAGGCGGTAGCTGATGCAGAGGCAACGGAGGGGTGCTGCTTACTGGCTTCCTTCTCATTTCTTGCTCATCCTGCTTTATTATAGAACCCCGGGGCCACCAGTCCAGGGATGGCACCACCCACAATGGGCTGGACCCTCCCACATCAATCACTAATTAAGAAAGTAGCTCACAAGCTTGCCGACAGCTCTATCCTATAGAGGCATTTTTCCAATTGGGACTCCCTCCTCTCTGATGACTCTAGTTTATCTCAGGTTGGCATAAAACTAGCCAGCATATATTCCATTTTTTTTATAAATAAGTATTTAACTCTCAACTCTAAGGTATAAGGCCGCTATTACACAGTAGATAACTAGCTTTGAGGAGGAGCTAAGTTTTTTGTTTCTTTACAAAACCTAAATCAGGCCAGAAACTTAAATATTACAGAATAATGGGATATCTAGTGGTGTGCCCTTCAGCTGAATCTTGAAAAAAATAGAATTTTGCTGTTTAAAATCTGTGGCTAAAGGTTGAGGTTTGATAGTTATTTAATTCACAGAAAACACTTGTGATTATCACCAATGTGCTTGGTTACTCAGTAGCATTTTTGCTTCATGACATAAGAATTTTCACAGGTTCTTTGGCTTTTTTCATAAACTTTGTGATATAGATATAACCTACTTTTGCTGACAGAACTGCTTTACTGACTGAGTAATAAAAATCATAAATGGATTTATGATCACACAGATAAAATTTTAGTAGGGGATTGTATAGTACCATTGTTGTGTTCGATTTTGCTTCTTTTTTAACTCACTAATAAAATCTTATATTAGAGAAATAAATGTGTTACAAGTGCAACCGAAACAGGTAAATTACTTAATGCTTTTACTCAGTATAATTTTGTATCATTTAAATTTATAACACCAACATGAATTTTCTAGGCAATATTAATATAAAAGAATACGATATTTGAGAAAAGGACATAATACTATATATAAAATATTTTAAGGAGATTATTTTTGTCTAGATCATCAAAATCATACATTCTTATGTTTGACCACTAAATATAAAAATGTTCAAAAAGAGAATTTACTCAAGGTTTCCACTTTTTTTTAAATTTTATCAAGTAGGTATAGCAGACTTAGAGAATTTTTGTTTTCAAAAGAAAGTAAATGAGAAAACAGAAAGTAAATGAGGAACGGTGATATGGCTCATCAAATAAAGTGTTCTGCCTTGAAGCCTACGAACCTGAGTTTGAATCCCAAGACCCACACAATGAAGAGGGAGAACCCATGCCTAGATATTGTCTTCTGTCCTCCATGTATATGCAATAGCATGCACATGTAGCCAATAAGTAAAAACTGTTAAATCATGTTGAAACAAGGAGATAATAAAGAGGGAGAGGATAGCAACTTACCACCACCTCTTCCTCCCTATATCTTGTACATAACACAAGTGGCTTCCCTAAAATTATAAATACCAGTGCTACATTATCAGTATACATTATCTAGGGAGGGCATTTCATTGTGATATAGCAAATTTTTCAAATATATATCTATGCAATTTAAACCAAATAAAATTAATAAGCAATTTTTAAATTAATCTTAGGTTTGAGTAAATAAATTTAAGACAGGGAACTTTAGCTCTGAAGATATTCTGTTAGCTTAAGAGCATAATGTGAACATGCATTGAACAATAAGCAAACAAGGACTTAGCTGAAAGTTTTTGCGGACACAGGAACATGAAAGCTGAGAAGTCAGTTATGGGATTATGGTGTAGTTTCAAAAGACTATATAGAAAGGATTTGCTTTGGAAATAACAAATATAAGTCTAGAAAGGATGTAGTCTTCAAGGTGGTATGCTATACAAAGATACATGAAAGACTGACTGAGAACCTCAGAAGCCCTTAAGAAGTACACATAAGAAAAGGAAAGGTACATCACTAATAGGATGTGGAAGTGGTTAAGAGCAATGGGAGAGGGTTTGAAACCATACAAAGGCTGATCCAAAGGATAACTGAAGTTTCCAAAAACAAGGAAGGAAAAAAAATGGACCAGAAATAACCGAGGATTTGAGAAATATGAGAAATTCAGTGTGTGTTCATTCATCCACTCAGCAAATATTTCTGCAAACTGTATTATTTCCTTGGCACTATACTATGTAAGTGCTGGAGAACAAGACAGATAACGTCCCATCTCTTTTGTACCCTTGACACTCGATGAAAAACATAAATGGATGAATAAACACCATGATATCAGATAACAGTAAGTACTATGTGCAGAATAAAATAAGGTCCAGTGGCATTAAAGTAATAGTCAGATGATTTATTCTGTTATTCAGGGAACACTTATCCAAGAAAAGGATTTTAAAACCATTTACTTTCATTCCATGCATATATACAATGACTCTTGGTCATATTTCTACCCAATTCTCTCCTGCAGACTCCCCAAACATATCTCCTGTTTCTCTCATAACTTCATTTTTTTAATAATCAAGTAAGTCCGATGAATGCCATTTATATACACATCTGGGCAAGCATCCAATGAGGCCCAGAAACCATCATGCCTTCCCTCCAAAATAAAAGTAATGGAGAGAATATTTATAACTAGATCTTTTTTGCAAAGAACACACAACTTGGAGAGCAGGAAAATTGTAGACAGTGTGGCTGGAGATTAATTGACAAGGAGGGAAATGATATGCAATGATAGAAAATTCAGGATAAAATGATATAAAATTAAAGATAAATAAAGATGATGCAGTCTCAACTATATAATGGTCTAAATATTTTCAGACTCTTTTATTGTACAAACCAAATTTTCTATTTTTTTCTTGTATATTAAATTGGAAGGCTGGAATAAAAATATGTCACTCATCTACTAAATCTATTTGAAGATTACTCTCTCTTTGAACACACAAAAAAATCACGGGATGTGCTGTGAGATGTTCTGTATGTTAAATGTGTTGCTCTGATTGGTTAATAAATAAAACACTGATTGGCCAGTAGCCAGGCAGGAAGTATAGGTAGGACGAGGAGAGAGGAGAATTCTGGGAAGTGGAAGGCTGAGGCAGAGAGATGCTGCCAGCCGCCACCATAAAAAAGCAGATGTTAAGATACTGGTAAGCCACAAGACACAAGCAAGGTATAGATTTATAGAAATGGGTTAATTTAAGATAAAACAAACAAACAAAAAACTAGATAATAAAAAGCCTGCCAAGGCCATACAGTTTGTAAACAGTATAAGTCTCTGTGTGTTTACTAGGTTGGGTCTGAGCAGTGGCGGGACTAGTGAGGGAGAGAGATTTGTCCTGACCATGGGCCAGGCACGACTGGAGAAAACTCGAGCTACAGGGATGAATTAGCCTTTGGATTCACTGACCCATCAAAATCCAAGAAGAAAGAAATAGAATGAAGTTTGAAAGAAATGTTGGAATATCTTTAAAAGGCAAGAACACCTGTAGGCTTGAGGTAGATAGAGCTCTTCATAGCCCATATGCTTCAAACTATCCACTTAGAGAAGTAAAAATTAACTATAGTATCAAGAACTTCTGGTGAGGCATAAAATTAAAAATAGAGATGGTTGTCAATCACTGGAAAGAAAGCTGAATTCCAGAGAGGAAGCTGTCTCGTGGTTACAGTAAAGAAACAAGAGATGCTCTCAAGTAAGATGATGGCTATATGAGATGTAAAATGCAGTATATTCCTGGGATAATGTAGTTTTTATACTTAGATTCATTTCTGTAAAAATACATAGACAAACTAAAGTTTATGCCATCTTCTTGGGCACCTAAGAGAGCATTTTGTAAAGTTCAGTGGTTTAAGACAATATAGAAAAGACTGCCCTTTGTCAAATCTAATACAAGACACTGATACAAGACACTAGATTGAAAATCTACTTGTGCTTTCTTATGTGTGTGTGTGTGTGTGTGTGTGTGTGTGTGTGTGTGTGTGTGTGTGTAAAAGCATGATCAGAATCTGATCCCCTGAAGGTAGAGTTGCAGGTAGTTCTGAGTCTTAGAACCCAACCAAACTCAGATATTCTGCAAAGGCAATAAGCAACTCTTAACTACTAAGCCACCTCTCCAGTTCCCAGCTTGTGCTTTGTTATCTTCAAGGCCTCTCAAACTCTTTACTTTTGCTTAAATCTGTTAAGAATGTGCTTTACCAAAGGTATTTGGAAAAAATCTTGCTTTTCTACAGACTATTTCATAGAATTATTCTTCCAAAGGAAATAAATGAATAGCTAAGCATGAGATCCTGCTGCACAACCAATTAAAACATGACAAGAGAGGATAGAAAGACAACCAGTAAATAAAAGAACTGGCTGCTCTTGCAGAGGACCCAAGTTCCAGTCTCAGCACCACATGGTGGCTCACAACTATCTATAACTCCAGGTTCAAGAGATTCAAGGTCCTCTTCAGTCATCCATGGGCATGGCACACATTTGTTACACCTATATACATCCACACACAAACATTTACACAAAGACTGAAATTAATGAATCTTGGGGGTGGGGAGTGGCTAGCGACTTTGGCAATGAAGATGCCACTGACAGATGCAATGTAAGATAATTTCAGAACTCAGGTTATAACTTCATAAGAATATTTCTAAAATGCTAAACATTTTTATTTCAAAACTTATAAGTTATATCAAATAGGTATATTTGATCAAAGATATTCTTTCCACATTGTCTTATTGCACCCCACTGAATTTTGAGCAAGGCCACTTTAAGCACTCAACAACATACTACAAACTTAAGTTTTCTTGTGTGGTGCCTTGAATGAGAATGGCACCCATAAGCTCATATATTTTAATATTTGGTCCCTAGTTGGTGGAACTTTGGAAGAAGGATTAGGACGTGTAGCCTTGTGGGAGGAGGTGAGCAGTGGGCTTAGAGGTTTTAAAAGCCCACTGCTGTGGGATATTTGTACACTGTGTAAAGATGCATTTGCTATGATTAGTGTAATAAAAAGCTGAATGCCCAATAGCTAGACAGGAGGTACAGGCAGGATTTCCAGGGAAAGAAGGGAGGAGGAGAGGAAACCTAGGCACACAAGAGAATCCTGGAGACACAGAGAATAGGAGATGGAAGATGAAAGAGAGGTAACACCCCATGATAGCATGTAGATTAATATAAATATGTTAATTTAAGTCATAAGAGCTAGTTGAGACAAGGTTGAGCTAAAGGCCAAGCTTTCATAATTAATAAGAGTTCTCTGTCTTTTTTTACAGGCTGGTGTGTCTCAACAAGAAAGCTTGCTACATACACCACCCAGTGCTGGGCCATGCATATCCACTTAACTTCAGAATGAAAGCCAGAAAATATGTTGTGTTGGGGGAGAAGTTGTGCCTTTGTTTCCACTGGAAACAAAAATGTCGTGGTTCTCTTCAAAATTAATAAAGATCACATTTGATTGGGGGAGTCGTCTTGAAAATCTTGGCTACAAACATAAAAAAGCAAACCAAGAAAGACTACAGGACAGGTAATGTATATATGGATCCCTCTACATGGGAACAGCTCTGAGACTGGATATGACATGATAAATTTTGTTGGCTACAGAGGCCTTGTGACTTATTATTACATGCCATCCTTTCATATGGCATGGATAGAGTTTTATTATACAGTCCAAACAAATTTGTAAAGTTAACAGAAGCCTTTTACCTGCTCAAACATTAAAAAAAAATCTTAAACTGACTTGTGTACACCTCATATTCCATATCTGTGTTAATGCATATATATATATATATAACCTTTAAAAGTTTGTGTGTTTTCAGAAAGAGAAAAAGGACTAAACACCAATAAAGACAAGTAGCCTAGGTGATTCAACCTCTCAGAATGCCTCTGTTCCAGTATCCTCAAAATTCTACACCCAAATTAACTTCAAAGCTGCTAGCTGAGATGATCCAGCCTCACAAACTACTCCAACCAGATTTCAAATAAGCTCTGTAATTTCCCATCACAGAGAGACTAAACAAAAGATGATACAGCTAGCTGTCCCAGGACTTGACCATTAAACTAATATTCTCAAGGTCTCCTAATGATGCTGTCACCCCCAGGCAGCAGGAAGCAGTTTGGAGAGTACAACTCTCACATTCACAATAGGTGGGGTGGGTGGGTTTTGGTCATTTGGTGAGTTATGGATATTTGTCATCATTTAGAGGGGTTGTTATAAGTTGTTATTTTTAATAGTCAGGAAAAAAGTTAAAGGAGATTAGATTCAGGGATCTTTCTGAACACAAAGGGGTATATATAGTATAGAAATGATGGGATAAAAGAGTTGATTGTTGGATCTACTTGAACAATCACTAGACTCAAATATTTTACATTTGTGTGGAGTTTTGTACACTGATACAAATATAAGATTTTATATATATATATATATATATATATATATATATTCTTGTTTAAGGTATTGTACCTTTGCAGCTTATTTTAAAATGCAATGTATGATTAAGAAGTACAGGTTTGTAATTAGTCAGTTATAACAATCAAACTATGGTCATGTTTGGCATGTTTTCAAGGTTAAACAGAGATATATTTTAGATAGATACATGATCTTCAAACACTTAGGAGACCTACATAATATGGCATTTAAAATGTTTTAATAACATAATGCTTTTCATGATAGTGATACACATCTGCTCCTGACAGCACCAATTTACTTCAAAAAAAGAATGATGATGATGATGGTCAACAAAAAGTCTACATATGGAGTTTGTATTCAATGTGGCAAAGCTAGCCATTTGGACAAGAAACTGCCCTTGCCTCAATTACTGACAGTATTCTATCCAAAATGGACAAGCAGGCCACAAAAGAAAGCAACTTCCAAACTTTGCCAAAACAAGGTAGGACATTCCTTCAAAATTCCTGCTTCACAGAAAAAGTTTGTCAGATAGTCTGTGCCTGTAGGCTCAAGATGGATGCCCTAACATTACAGAGGAACTTCGGCTAGATGTCCAGGCAGCCAGATGTTCCTGTCATTTCTATAGTTTTGGAATTTGCTTGCTCTCCACTTCCTGTTTACTCAGATAATATTATATCCTTCTCAAGTCTCTGATGGAGTTGAAGATGAGATAGTTATAGTTACAGTTTTCCTTGTCATCAACTTAAAAAAAAACTTACATAAGAGATGGAAAGTTTCTAAGGTTGAGAAACATAAAATCTTAAGTTGTTTATCTAAGAAGATGTTATCTTAAGTTGTTTAGATGTAAGGTCTAAAAAGATATTTTTAGGATGGATTATAAGTTAGGATAAAAAGTGGTTTTAGGTATAAACTTTGTATTCACTAAGACTGGATAAATTATACAGTGCTTTCTCTGAATTTGTCAAGTACAAATGGACTGGAGATGGTGAATGTAATTCTTACCAGATAACTATTCTAATTGTATATAATTTTTTTATGTTAGAGTTAAAACCTTTCCTTTTTATTTAGACAAAAGGGGGAAAATTTGGCATATTTGTACACTTTGTGAAGATGTGTACAAATTTTCTGTGATTAGTGTAATAAAAAGCTGAACAGCCAATAGCTAGGCACGAGTTATCAGCAGAATTTCTGGGGAGGGAAAGGAGAGGGAATCTAGGCACACAAGAGAAGGCAGGAGACACAGAGAGGAAATAGGAGGTGCAAGATGGAAGAGAAGTAATACCACATGATAGAACATAGATTAATATAAATGGATCAATTTAAATTATAAAAGCTAGTTGAGATAAGCCTAAGCTAAAGAACAAGCTTTCATAATAAGAAGTCTCCATTTCATTCTTTAATGGGCTCATGGTCCTGAGAAGAAAGTTCTGCTACAGCCTACACCATAGCCAGTTAATTCTCTTTGACTCATGATTTTGATCAGACATTAGCTCTCATCTACTGTTCTAGTAGCATGCCTGATTGCCTTCTGCCATGCTACCTGTCACAATTATCATGGATTCTAACCCTCTGGAACTACACTCCCCAATAAAAGTTTTCTTTTATACACTGCCTTGGTCATAGTGTCTTATTAAAGCAATAGAAAAGTAACCAAGGTAGAAATGTGTTGGAGAAAGGTGAAAGACTTTGGTATTTTAGACTAGAAAGGTAGTTAAATGCTATAAGCAGGGATTAATAGGCCATCACTGGAATTTGAAAGCCAATGGTTTTAAGAGCAATGTGTACTACAAAGTCCAGGCTCAAGAAATTTCAATGGGGAATAAAACTAGCAACTGGGCTAGAGACCATTTTTGTGATATTTTGGCAATAAATGTGGCTGCTTTTTGCCCTTCTCATAAGGATCTGCCTAAGGCTACATTGAAGAATTTTGGACTAATTTCATTAGTAGAGGAGATTTCAAGACAGCCTAATTTTGACTCTGTCACATGATTCATAGTGATCACTCTTATACAGATCTACAATTTAAAAGATCAATCAGGACAAAAAGAAACACAAAATGCACAGCATGAGAAGAAAAAGAGCATCAGAAAATGTAACATTGGAGCCAAAGCTTGTGCTGAAAGACATGAAAGGTCTAATAAGGA
Source organism: Peromyscus californicus insignis (assembly GCF_007827085.1). Taxonomy (NCBI): domain Eukaryota; kingdom Metazoa; phylum Chordata; class Mammalia; order Rodentia; family Cricetidae; genus Peromyscus; species Peromyscus californicus. The sequence goes on from NW_026294391.1 coordinate 45,743,355, forward strand.
ATGGAATAGAGAGAGTGATGCTCTCAGGACAAGAAACCACTCAACCAAGCTTCTAACTTGCAAGATGAAAAGGTCTAAGGAATTATTTGTTCCTAAAAAATAACAACAAATCAAAGCTCATCCAAATGTAATTCAAGAATAGGGATAGTTCCATCCCAAGCAGGCAGCCAAACATGGCAACATCAGTCATGTGTTTATGGCTTTAGAGGTATAAAAGTTATAGGAGTAAAGGGGTTATGTAATCTTTCCCCAAGGCTGTGGAGACCCACTGAGGCCAGACATGTGGCAAGGGAATACCTGCATGGAGGCCCAGAGAGTCCATTGTATAAAGCTATGATGGTGAAGCCTGGATGTGTCCGAGATGTCAAAATACTGGAGATGACAGAGCCATGGGAAACCTGACAAGTAAAGCTATAGACAAGGAGGGGAATCAGCCAAAGACAAAAAAGTGTGTCGCAGTGACAAGACCAGAAGAAAAGGGCCATATAAACCCTTTGACACTGAACATAGATGCTGTGGGATGTTCTGTATGGCAAATGTGTTGCTCTGATTGGTTGGTAAATAAAACACTGATTGGCCATTGGCTAGGCAGGAAGTATAGGCGGGACAAGGAGGAGAATAAAGCTGGGAAGTGGAAGGCTGAGTCAGAGAGACACTGCCAGCCGCCATGATGAGAAACAGCATGTGAAGATGCAGGTAAGCCATGAGCCATGTGGCAAGGTATAGATTAATGGAAATGGATTAATTTAAGCTGTAAGAACAGTTAGCAAGAAGCCTGCCACGGCCATACAGTTTGTAACCAATATAAGTCTCTGTGTTTACTTGGTCGAGTTTGAGCGGCTGTGGGACTGGCAGGTGAGAGAGATTTGTCCTGACTGTGGGCCAGACAGGAAAACTCTAGCTACACATAGAACTACAGGACTTGGAGTTTGCTTTGCTGCATTTTGGTCTTGCTTTGTTCCAATATTTCCTTACTGTGCCATTATAAGCTTTCAGTATTTAATTTGGTTTTTTTTTTTAAATTTTACAAGGGGTTACAATTAAAAGACTTCTTGAGTCTCAAAAGAGACATTGGACTTTTAAATATGTTGAGACTATAAATTAGCATGGGTACTTTTGAAGTGGGGCTATGTACACTTTACAATACGATATGGCTCCAAGCCTATGGGGATCAGGGAATGGAATGTGGTGCTTTGAATGAGAATAGCCCCCATGAGCTTGTATATTTGAATGCTCGTTTTCCAGTTGGTAGAACATTTTGGGAAGGATTAAGAGGTATGGCCTTGTTAGAGAAGGTATGTCACTGGGGTAGGCTTTGAAGTTTCAAAAGCCCACACCATTCCATGTTAGTTCTCTCTGTCTGCCTTGTGCTTATGAATCATGATGTAAGCTCTCAGCTACTGCTCCAGCACCAAACCTATCTGACTGCTGCCATGCTTCTCATCATGATCATGGACTCAACCTTCTGAAACTATGTGCCCCAGGTCCTCTAAAAGAACACTAAGTGCTTTTTATTGCTCAGTCATGTTTCTGATCAAAGCTTTGCATTTTTGATGGGTCTGTACAATAAGTAGCCTCACTTTTACCACCTACACTATTAACTCAACTATCTTATGGAACACAAGAACCTTCCCAATTCCTGTTGCAGTCTACTCCTGCAGTATTTTAGTGGCTTAATTTGGAATCGGCCTTCCAAATACTTTCCAAATAGGCATTGTATTTGAACTTACCTTTATAATTTCAGAATATGAAATAAAATATAATAAAAATTTTCATAATTATGTTCTCCTATTAATTTTTAACTTTTTTCTAGAAATTAAACTTGCTATTTATAAAAAATTGATGCAACATAATTATAATGACTTTTGGCATCCAGGTCACAGAAATGTAAAATTAAATGAAAGCATGTTAGAGTATTATACAATGTTGATTAATAGGAAGGTAACATGTATATTTTGATACTAACATTCGTGTATATTATATATTATACATGATATAATGAACATACAGTAACTTCATTAATAAATACACTATATTAACTTAGCCCAAATATTCAATACATTTATCCATGTATCCGGTGATATATTCCAAGCTTTGAACAAGTAAGATATAGCTATTCCCAAAGAGTAACACTTTCATTTCTAAAGCATAAAGAAAAGCCTTGATAAAATCATGTTTGTAGAAACCATACTACTAAAATGCCTCAAGGAGATAAGCAGGATCATATACTAGAAGAGACAAGTGTGGGGAAAAAAAGATATCTATTTGTGGAGTGCTGGCATGGAGTGATTCCCAATCCCTGTAGGTTTTAGAGGAAAAATGGAGATGTCAAAGACATGGGAGAGTTACATAAACCATTTTTTAATCTGACATCTTTTGAGTGGCCTCCCAATTGAACTGTATGCTTGAATGGGATAAAAATTCTAGTGGTACGGCAGTATGTACAGAGAACAGATAAACAGGAGTCTAAGCTGTCTTCTCATCTTGAGAACACTGGTAGAGCACTTTGAAAAACATAAAGTAGAAAGGCATTTCTTCTCTCACTTGCCTTCTTAATATGCAAATTACTGGAATCCATTGATATGTGAAAATTGAAAATACCAGTTCCTTTGTGACAGTTTCACACAAAGCTCAAGAAAAGACACGTTGATGTTCAAGTTATATTTCTCAGGTTCAAGGTGACATTAAGAACACATTAAAGTACAGTTTAAAAGTGAAGGACTCTACCAAACACACTTTATCAACAACAACTACCATTGATTGAGAATGCTCAATGAGTTAGTCTATGCTTGGTTTATTTTTTTTTTGCATCTGTTCTTTCAATTTCTAAATTAAGCCTTGACAAAGGTACTATTGTTTTTCTTGTTTTAAAGATAAGATGATATTATTATAATATGAAAGAGTTAAAACATTTCCAGAATAAAAAAAAAATTTAGAGTGGTATTATATATTGTTTCATATGATAGAATTTAAACAGTGACTATATGTAACAGTATTGTGAGTAGTACCACTTGTCAATAGCAACCATTTGTTGAAAAGAAGTTTATAACTTAGTGTTAGGAGTGTTAACATGTTAGTGTTTACATGGTATTCCTCCCGGACCATAGATGCATCATCATCTTCAGTGATTGGTTGTAAGCTGCAAGATGAAATAAACCCTTTTCTACCCCAAGTTGTTTGTGGTCACAGTTTTTATAATAGCAATGAAATCAAACTAAGATATTACTTCAGAATATTAACCTTTTGACTTGTCACCTTTGTCTGTATTTTATTTTTCTCCTATTATCTTCCTTTCCACTGGTTTGCCATCAACATTATCAGTTCTTTTGCTTATTTAACTATTTTATTCTCTGAGAATTTTAAATATTATTGAATGGTTTAAAATTCTATCAAGGCTCCGGACGTCCCTTTTGGAACAATCGTGAGTACCCTTCCTTGCCCCAGACCCCATCCCTGGGCACCAGCCACTCCAGGGAAGACCTGCCCAACTCGGCCCCAGGTTCTGGCCACCGGGCAGGTTCCCTGCTAGCCCCACCGGGAAGGATCCCCTTCTCCAAGACCCCTGGCAGACCCTGCAGTCTCCACGCCCTGCCCCCACGCCCATCCGCCTGAGCCCCAAGCCTCTTCCTGAGACTTAGAGGCCGGCCCCCAGCTCCCATCTTGCTCCGTACTTCCCTTTTACAACACTGGTGAGTGCCCGTCCTTGCCCCAGGCCCCATCCCTGGGCACCAGCCACTCCAGGAAAGACCTGCCCAACTCGGCCCCAGGTTCTGGCCACCGGACAGGTTCCCTGCTAGCCCCACCGGGAAGGATCCCCTTCTCCAAGACCCCTGGCAGACCCTGCAGTCTCCACGCCCTGCCCCCACGCCCATCCGCCTGAGCCCCAAGCCTCTTCCTGAGACTTAGAGGCTGGCCCCCAGCTCCCATCTTGCTCCGGACGTCCCTTTTGGAACAGTCGTGAGTACCCTTCCTTGCCCCAGACCCCATCCCTGGGCACCAGCCACTCCAGGGAAGACCTGCCCAACTCGGCCCCAGGTTCTGGCCACCGGGCAGGTTCCCTGCTAGCCCCACCGGGAAGGATCCCCTTCTCCAAGACCCCTGGCAGACCCTGCAGTCTCCACGCCCTGCCCCCACACCCATCCGCCTGAGCCCCAAGCCTCTTCCTGAGACTTAGAGGCCGGCCCCCAGCTCCCATCTTGCTCCGGACGTCCCTTTTGGAACAATCGTGAGTACCCTTCCTTGCCCCAGACCCCATCCCTGGGCACCAGCCACTCCAGGGAAGACCTGCCCAACTCGGCCCCAGGTTCTGGCCACCGGGCAGGTTCCCTGCTAGCCCCACCGGGAAGGATCCCCTTCTCCAAGACCCCTGGCAGACCCTGCAGTCTCCACGCCCTGCCACCACGCCCATCCGCCTGAGCCCCAAGCCTCTTCCTGAGACTTAGAGGCCGGCCCCCAGCTCCCATCTTGCTCCAGACTTCCCTTTTGGAACACTGACTTCCCTTTTGGAACACTGGTCTGTCTGAACCAAGTGTGCGGATAAGGCCAAGAACGAACCACAAGGAGATGGGCAGACGTCAAGGCAGAAACATATACAACAAAATGAATAGCAATACAGCATCACCAGGCCCTAGCCCTCCTCCAACACCTAGACCTGAACATCAGAAATTGGAAGAAGCAGAAGAAAACAGCCTTATGAATGACATCATGAAGAAGCTAGAGGCTTGCGTAGAGGAAAAGACAAAAAAATGTGAAGAACGCTGTAAACAACTAGAGGAAAGGGCAAACAAATTAGAAGAAATCAATAAAGTCCTGGAAGAAAACAATAAAATACTGAGAGAAAATCAAGAAAAATCAATGAAACAAATGAAGGAAACAGTCCAAGACCTGAAAAGGGAAATAGAAAAAATGAAGAAGACACAAACAGAGGGAATGCTGGAAATAGAAAATCTGAGAAAACGATTGGGAACTTCAGATGCAAGTATAATCAACAGAATGCAAGAGATGGAAGAGAGGATCTCTAGCGTTGAAGATACAGTAGAAGAAATACATTCATCAGTCAAAGAAAACACTAAAACCAACAAAGTCATGAACCAAAATGTCCAAGAAATTTGGGACACCATGAAAAGACCAAACCTAAGAATAATAGGGGTCGAAGAAGGAGAAGAATACCAACTCAAGGGCACAGAAAATATATTCAACAAGATCATAGAAGAAAACTTTCCCAACTTAAAGAAGGAAATGCCTATGAAGATACAAGAAGCTTATAGAACACCAAACAGACTAGACCCCCAAAAAAAGTCCCCTCGCCACATAATAGTTAAACAACTAAACGTACAGAATAAAGAAAGAATACTAAGAGCAGCAAAGGAAAAAGGCCAAGTGACATATAAAGGCAAACCCATCAGAATAACACCCGATTTCTCAATGGAGACTTTGAAAGCCAGAAGAACCTGGACAGATGTAATGCAGACACTAAGAGACCATGGATGTCAACCTAGACTAATATACCCAGCAAAACTTTCAATCACCATAGATGGAGTAAACAAGACATTCCATGACAAAGCCAGATTTAAACAATACTTATCCACAAACCCAGCCCTACAGAAAGCACTAGAAGGAAAATTCCAACCTAAGGAAGTCAGATACACCCTCGAAAACACAGGCAACAGATAAAGCCACAGCAGTAAACCCCAACGTATAGAAGTACCCACACATCACCACCAAAAAATAACAGGAATGAACAATCACTGGTCATTAATTTCCCTCAATATCAATGGACTTAATTCACCTATAAAAAGACATAGGCTTACAGAATGGATACGAAAGCAGGACCCATCTTTCTGCTGCATACAAGAAACACATCTCAAATTCGAAGATAGACACTACCTAAAAATAAAAGGCTGGGAAAAGACTTTCCAATCAAACGGTCTTAAGAAACAAGCGGGTGTAGCCATCCTGATATCCAGCAAAATAGACTTCAAACTAAAATCAATCAAAAGAGATCAAGAAGGGCATTACATACTCATCACAGGAAAGATCCACCAAGATGAAGTCTCAATTCTGAATATTTATGCCCCAAACACAAGGGCACCCACATATGTAAAAGAAACATTACTAAAGCTTAAATCACATATAAAACCCCACACGTTAATAGTGGGAGACCTCAACACCCCACTTTCACCACTGGACAGATCTCCCAAATTGAAACTTAACAGAGAAATAAAGGACTTAACTGATGTCATGACTCAAATGGACTTAATCGATATATACAGAACATTCCATCCTAACAAAAAAGAATATACCTTCTTCTCAGCACCCCATGGAACCTTCTCTAAAATTGACCACATACTTGGCCACAAAACAAATCTAAACAGATACAAAACAATTGGAATAACCTCCTGTGTTCTATCAGACCACCATGGTCTAAAGTTGGATTTCAACAACAACAAAAACTACAGAAAACCTGCAATCTCATGGAAACTGAATAATACCCTACTGAATCACCAATGGGTTAAGGAAGAAATAAAGAAAGAAATTAAAGACTTCCTAGAGATCAATGAAAATGAAGACACCACATATCCAAATTTATGGGACACTATGAAAGCAGTACTAAGAGGGAAATTCATAGCACTAAATGCCCACATAAATAAGTTGGAGAAATCTCACACTAGAGACTTAACAGCATACCTGAAAGCTCTAGAACAAGAAGAAGCACAGTCTCCCAGGAAAAATAGACGCCAGGAAATTATCAAAGTGAGAGCTGAAATCAATAAAATAGAAACAAAGAGAACAATACAAAAAATTAATGAAACAAAGAGTTGGTTCTTTGAGAAAATCAACAAGATAGACAAGCCCTTATCCAAACTAACCAAAAGACAGAGAGAGAGCATCCAAATCAACAAAATCAGAAATGAAAAGGGGGACATAACAACAGACATTGAGGAAATCCAGAGAATCATCAGGTCATACTTCAAAAACCTCTATTCGACAAAACTGGAAAACCTAAAAGAAATGGATAACTTTCTGGATAGGTACCACATACCTAAGTTAAATCAAGACCAGATAAACTATTTAAATAGTCCAATAACCCCTAACGAAATAGAAACAGTCATTAAAAGTCTCCCAACCAAAAAAAGCCCAGGACCAGATGGTTTCAGCGCAGAATTCTACCAGATCTTCAAAGAAGAGTTAATACCAATACTCTCTAAATTGTTCCACACAATAGAAACAGAAGGAACATTACCAAACTCCTTCTACGAGGCTACAATTACCCTAATTCCTAAACCAAACAAGGATACAACAAAGAAAGAGAACTACAGACCGATCTCCCTCATGAACATTGATGCAAAAATACTCAATAAAATACTGGCAAACAGACTCCAAGAACACATCAAAGCAATTATCCACCATGATCAAGTAGGATTCATTCCAGGGATGCAAGGGTGGTTCAACATACGAAAGTCCGTCAATGTAATACACCATATAAACAAACTCAAAGAAAAAAACCATATGATCATCTCACTGGATGCAGAAAAGGCATTTGACAAAATCCAACACCCCTTCATGATAAAGGTATTGGAGCGATCAGGAATACAGGGAACATACCTAAACATAATAAAGGCAATTTACAGCAAGCCAACAGCCAACATCAAATTAAATGGAGAGAAACTCAAAGCAATTCCACTAAAATCAGGAACGAGGCAAGGCTGTCCACTCTCCCCATACTTATTCAATATAGTACTTGAAGTTCTAGCCAGAGCAATAAGACAACATAAGGAGATTAAGGGGATACAAATTGGAAAGGAAGAAGTCAAGCTTTCCCTATTTGCAGATGACATGATAGTATACTTGAGCGACCCCAAAGATTCCACCAAGGAACTGATACAGCTTATAAACACCTTCAGCAACATAGCAGGATACAAGATCAACTCAAAAAAATCAGTAGCCCTCCTATATACAATGGACAAAGAAGCGGAGAAGGAAATCAGAGATACATCACCCTTTACTATAGCCACAAACGACATAAAATACCTTGGGGTAACACTAACCAAGCAAGTAAAGGACCTATATGACAAGAACTTTAAGTCCCTGAAAAAAGAAATTGAAGAAGATGTCAGAAAATGGAAAGATCTCCCATGCTCATGGATAGGCAGGACTAACATAGTAAAAATGGCAATCTTACCAAAAGCAATCTACAGATTCAATGCAATCCCCATCAAAATACCAACACAATTCTTCACAGACCTGGAAAAAATAATACTCAACTTCATATGGAAAAACAAAAAACCCAGGATAGCCAAAGGAATCCTGTACAATAACACAACTTCTGGAGGCATCACGATCCCTGACTTCAAGCTCTACTATAGAGCTACAGTAATAAAAACAGCTTGGTACTGGCATAAAAACCGACATGTGGACCAATGGAATCGAATTGAAGACCCTGACATTAATCCGCACACCTATGAACATATAATTTTTGACAAAGAAGCCAAAAGCACACAATGGAAAAAAGAAAGCATCTTCAACAAATGGTGCTGGCAAAACTGGATATCAACATGTAGAAGGCTGCAAATAGATCCATATCTATCACCGTGCACAAAACTTAAGTCCAAGTGGATCAAGGACCTCAACATAAATCCAGCTACTCTGAACCTGCTAGAAGAGAAAGTAGGAAGTAGTCTTGAATGCATTGGCATAGGAGACTACTTCCTAAATAGAACACCAGTAGCACAGACTCTGAGACAAACAATCAATCAATGGGACCTCTTGAAACTGAGAAGCTTTTGTAGAGCAAAGGATACGGTCAACAAGGCAAAGCGACAGCCTACAGAATGGGAAAAGATCTTCACCAACCCCACATCTGACAGAGGACTGATATCCAGAATATATAGGGAACTCAAGAAATTAGACATCAAAATGCCCAACAGTCCAATTAAGAAATGGGCTATAGAACTAAACAGAGAATTCTCAACAGAGGAAACTCAAATGGCCGAAAGACATTTAAGGAACTGCTCAACATCCCTAATCATCAGGGAAATGCAAATCAAAACAACTCTGAGATACCACCTTACGCCTGTCAGAATGGCTAAGATCAAAAACACTGAAGACACCTTATGCTGGAGAGGATGTGGAGCTAGGGGAACTCTCCTCCACTGCTGGTGGGAATGCAAGCTTGTACAACCACTTTGGAAATCAATATGGCGCTTTCTTAGAAAATTGGGAATCAATCTCCCCCAAGATCCAGCTATACCACTCTTGGGCATATACCCAAGAAATGCTCAACCACACCATAAGAGCACTTGTTCAGTTATGTTCATATCAGCATTGTTTGTAATAGCCAGAACATGGAAACAACCCAGATGCCCTTCAACTGAAGAATGGATAAACAAAATGTGGTACATATACACAATGGAATACTACTCAGCAGAGAAAAACAATGGCATCATGAGGTTTGCAGACAAATGGATGGATCTAGAAAAAATCATCCTGAGTGAGGTAACCCAGACTCAGAAAGACAAACATGGTATGTACTCACTCATAGCAGGATACTAGACATGAAACAAGGATGACTTGTCTGCTACTCACATCACCAGGGAGGCTACCTGGAAAACAGGACCCCAAGAAAGACACAGGGATCACCCAATGACAGAGAAATGGAATGAGATCTACATGAACAGCCTGGACATGAGTGGGGGTAATGAAAGGCGAGGGTTGAGGGAAAGAGAGCTTGGGGGAGCGGGAGATCCCAGCTGGATCAACAACAGAGAGGGAGAACAAGGAATAGGAGACCATGGTAAATAAAGACCACATGAGAATAGGAAGAAGCAAAGTGCTAGAGAGGCCCACAGAAATCCACAAAGATACCCACACAACAGACTGCTGGCAGAGGTCGAGAGACAGCCTGAACTGACCTACTCTGGTGATGGGATGGCCAAACACCCTAATTGTTGTGCTAGAAACCCCATCCAACTACTGAGGGATCTGGATGCAGAGATCCATGACTAGGCCCCGGGTGGATCTCTGGGAGTCCAATTAGCGAGAATGAGGAGGGTTTATATGAGCGAGAGTTGTTGAGACCAAGGTTGGATAAAGCACAGGGACAAATGGCCAAATGAATGGAAACACATGAACTATGAACCAATGGCTGAGGGGTCCCCACTGGATCAGGCCCTCTGAATGGATGAGACAGTTGATTGGCTTGATCTGTTTGGGAGGCACCCAGGCAGTGGGACCAGATCTTGTGCTCATTGCATGAGTTGGCTGTTTGAAACCTGGGGCCTATGCAGGATTGTTTGGCTCGGCCTGGGAGGAGGGGACTAGACCTACCTGGACTGAGTCTACCAGGTTGACCTCAGTCTGTGGGGAAGGCTTTGCCCTGGAGGAGATGGGAATGGGGGGGGGGTGTTGAGGGGAAGGTGAGGGGGACGGGAGGGGGGAGAACAAGGGAATCCGTGGCTGATATGTAGAACTGAATTGTATTGCAAAATAAATTAATAAAAAAAAAAAAAGAAATGAAAGTTAGTAGTTAGACATTACAATAGAAGTTGTAGTCATATTAGATATGTTTTAAAAATTGAGCAGATATATTTTAGACAGGTCATCTTCAAACCCTTCAGAGATCTACAGAATATGGCATTTAAAATGTTTTAATAACTTAGAAAATTTTTCTTTTTTGTTATGATTATGAGACATGTCGGCTCCTGGCAGTACCAATCTACTTCAGAGAAAATATGGGCATTGAAGAAACTGCATATGGAGTTAACTTTCATTGTGGCAAAAGTTAGCCACTGGACAACAAAGTATCCTTGAATCAACTGCTGACAAAATGGACAGACAGGACTTGAAACAAAGGACTACTGATTCTTGCCAAAACGAGTGTGGTTATGGCTTTATCAAAAGGCATCTTCTGAGGCCAGGACAATATGGCACCATCCCTGAAGTGGCCTTCGCAATTTGGAAAAGGTACAGTGCCCTTTTCTTCGAAGGCAGCTGAATAGGCAGTGGGCCGATGGCTTCTGATGTGCAATGGAACAGCAGCTGAAACAGTTATTCTTGAAGAGTAACTAAGCTCACGCCTCGCAATAGTAAACTGGCATTTGACAGAGGGATGTGGAGAAGAACGGGATGTTAAGATGAAGCCATATATACACAGCCAAGAATGGACAGCTGAATTAAAAAATCAACAACAATTTCCAGAATTTAAAATCCTGAATCATGACATGACACTAGTGGAATTCAGGTGTTTCTGGTACGTGGACTGCTCTCACCCAATGTGAGGTTGAACTGTCGACCTTGTGTACATCCTACTTCACAAATGAGTCTGTCAGATATGCTAAGCCTATAGGCTGAAGATGATGCCCCAACACTGTGGAGAAACCTCAGGTGACTGTCCAGGCAGCTGGCTGTTTCTGTCAACTCACAAATTTTTTGGAAGTTGCTTGCATGCACTTTCTGTTTTTATTTTTGTTAGCTAATATTATTTCCTTCTTGGGTCTCTGAGGGAGTTGAAGATTAGTTAGTTATAGTTGAAGGTTAGTTAGTTATAGTTGAAGATTAATTAGGATAGAAAGTGAATTAGATACATTTTGGACTTAACAAAATAGGATAGATAATGAAATTATTTTCTCTGAATTTGTCAAATACAAATGGACTAGACATTGTTTAGACATTTATTACTTGTATATATTGTATATAGTCATTGTACTTTTGTATATAGTTTTTCTTTTGTTAGTTATAACCTTTTTCTTTTTTTTCCTTTTTATTAAAATAGAAAAGGGGAAAAAAAAAAAAAAAAAAAAGAAACAACACAAATGGGGGGGGGCGTTGGGGGGAAGGTGAGGGGGACGGGAGGGGGGAGAACAAGGGAATCCGTGACCAATATGTAGAACTGAATTGTATTGCAAAATAAATTAAAATAAATTAAAAAAAAAAAATAAAAAAAAAAAAAAAAAAAAAAAAAAATAATAAAATTCTATCAAGCCTCATGATGTCATTGTTTTTCTCTGCTGAGTAGTATTCCATTGTGTATATGTACCACATTTTATTTATCCATTCTTCAGTTGAAGGGCATCTAGGTTGCTTCCATGTTCTGGCTATTACAAACAATGCTGATATGAACATAGCTGAACAAATGCTCTTGTGGTGTGATTGAGCATTCCTTGGGTATATGCCCAAGAGTGGTATAGCTGAATCTTGGGGGAGATGGATTCCCAATTTTCTAAGAAAGCGCCATATTGATTTCCATAGTGGTTGTACAAGTTTGCATTCCCACCAGCAGTGGAGGAGAGTTCCCCTAGCTCCACATCCTCTCCAGCATAAGGTGTCTTCAGTGTTTTTGATCTTAGCCATTCTGACAGGCGTAAGGTCTGTCTGTGAGTCCTGTAATGTGGTGTGTTGACCCACCGTTAGATTTCCATACGTCCAGTAGCTTGTTGGCCTCTCTAAGTCAGCTGGATGCACAATGAACTATTGGGGACTGATTTTAATGACAATTTTCCGCTGTACAGATTTCAGTCGTTTTCACTATAGAAAATGTGACAATTTTTCCAAGTTCAGTTGATTTTGATCAAGTATGTGGTCTGAAGATTTGGGCTTTATTTGGTTAATGCTTGCCATGGACCAAATTGCCAGCATCTCTATTTTTCTTATGATTTTAAAAAGTTTATGTGTTTCAACAGACTGCTGGCAATGGTCGAGAGACTGCCCGAACTGACCTACTCTGGTGATGGGATGGCCAAACACCCTAATTGTTGTGCTAGAAACCTCATCCAACTACTGAGGGATCTGGATGCAGAGATCCATGACTAGGCCCCGGGTGGATCTCTGGGAGTCCAATTAGCGAGAATGAGGAGGGTTTATATGATCGAGAATTGTTGAGACCAAGGTTGGATAAAGCACAGGGACAAATGGCCAAATGAATGGAAACACATGAACTATGAACCAATGGCTGAGGGGTCACCAACTGGATCAGGCCCTCTGAATGGGTGAGACAGTTGATTGGCTTGATCTGTTTGGGAGGCATCCAGGCAGTGGGACCAGATCTTGTGCTCATTGCATGAGTTGGTTGTTTGAAACCTGGGGCCTATGCAGGATTGTTTGGCTCGGCCTGGGAGGAGGGGACTAGACCTACCTGGACTGAGTCTACCAGGTTGACCTCAGTCTGTGGGGAAGGCTTTGCCCTGGAGGAGATGGGAATGGGGGGGGGGGGGTTGGGGGGAAGGTGAGGGACGGGAGGGGGGGAGAACAAGGGAATCCGTGGCTGATATGTAGAACTGAATTGTATTGCAAAATAAATTTAAAAAAAAAAGTTTATGTGTTTGAGTATGTTACCTGGATATATGTTTTCATGTCATGTGTATTCTTGGTGTCTGCAGAGGCCAGAAGATGCCATGGGATTTTCTAGAATTGGGTTTATAGATGGTTGTGAGCTGCCATGTGGGCTCTGGGAATTGAACTTGGGTCCTGTATAAGAATAGTCTGTGCTGTTAAGTCAACTCTTCATCTCCTATTTTTCCCATCTTTAACATGAATGTTATAAAAAATACAGGAAATCTGAAGTTTAATAACATCTGGTTTGATAATTTTTGGTTTTTAGCTGATTCTTAAATATTTTCAATGTCGAAACTCAACTATGTAGAGAGAAATAAAATTAAAATTATAAATGCATGTTATAGTACTTGTAAATACAAAAATAAAGCATTTGTTATATTCCGAAAAAAAATTCTATCAAGCAATTCTTGAAATCCTTTGAGTGAGAGAAGCAATGCAGATTTTATGCCAAGAAAAAAAAGAAAATCCAGGTGCTTTTTATTTTTGAACACTTCCTATAACCAATGCAGTTCTCCATTCTTCAACTCAACGCATTCTTGCTAAGTGCCTTCTATTATGCACTTAGTCATAGATAACTATTTTGTATATTGCAGTTGTTTAAACTAATTTACACAGAAATCCATTCCAATAAAAGGTAACATTGATCTATAGTGACAAATGAGTGAAGAGTTATGAAAGTAGCATAACTAGGAACTTTTAAAATGTAAATTCTAGGACATAACAAATTAACCAGCTTCCTGTGTTCTGTACAAAGATCTAGGACAAATTGGCAATTTGTAAAGCACCTATGAGAACAAGAAGGTGACAAGAAGTCTCCAATAAAGCCTGTGAGCAGTCTATCTTACAAGACCACTTAAATTTCATTTTATGGCAAGCTGGTAAGACTAACAGACATCGGGAAAACTGTAAATGTCATCTGTGTGGGCATTAATGTATCTGATGCATTTCCATATAAAAATGATAATCACTTCACATTCCCCAAACTGTGTATGTCTTTCTCAAACAGTAAATGCAAGGGGCTTGGAAAATAAGTCTACTACCAAAAGATCTAATACAATAAAGCATCACAGATAAAAAGGAGTTCAAAAAGATCTAAAATCATCACGATTGTTTCACATATTTGAGCTATTGTATAATGCAGCTTGAAGCCAAGAGGAAGAAGTGGCTTGGCTGGGGACACCGGTATACTTTCTATCTTCTTTCTCTGCTTTTAGTTTTTTTAATAGATTATAATATAGTATGATTCTTAAGTTGCCATACTTTCAATGATTTAAATGTAGAAATATCTTTTATCCCACGGAAATTGATGTAGTCACAGATGTGAGCAGATCATCTTTAAGAATTAAGGACTATATCTGTATTTAACAGCAATTAAAGAAAAAAGAGGCAATGAATTTGAAAGAGGGCAAGGAGAGACATATGAGGGGGTTGGAGAGGAGAAATGATGTATTTATATCATAATCTCAAAAATAAAAGAAATATTTAATAATAAAAGAGAATTGAATCTGGAGGTGACCTCTATGTTCAGCATCTGACCTTCAAGCCTCCATGGTCTTTGAGAAGATAGCTGAACTGTTGGCTTCACATGGAAACTAAGCAGGGCAAGGAACTGTTTGTGGCTTTTATCATCCTGTTGAGAACTTGGAAGCATGTTCATTATTTATAGGCTACATTTAAATTTTTCTCTTATACTTAGTTTTTATTCAAAGACTTTAATAAATTAATGTGCATGTATACGTAAGATATTCATTTCAAATATTTAAGAAATACTTATAAAAATAATTTTAAAATTGTCTTTGTTTCTTTCACATTGCTAATCTATTGCTAATTGATTTATTGCTATTGTGAAACACTAACCTATAACGCCAGATTGTTATTATTACTAGCACTTAAAGTGTTCATCTGCTCTCCTGCATTGGACAGAATTCTGCCAAGAAAGAGTAAATACTGGGTGATGAGGAAGAACTGAATGCAGGCAATGGACACTGCAGTCATTATGGAGAATATAAAGCTAACTATGTCTCTAGTTGTACTTCATTTTATTGGGGGGGGAGTATACAAAAATACATTTGATAGTGAAAGTGTAAAATCTAACATGAAGCTCCACACCTTTAGAATGACTGTTGTAATTTTATAGATGTTCACTGAGATTTTATAGACTTTGGTAATAGTTAATATTGCTGTGTAATGCTTTTTTCTCACAAGTGCTTAATAACAAAGCTATAATATACAGGAAATCATTTGGGTTTTTTAAATTCAGTATTCTCTTCAGAAGTACAACTTTACTGCTAACTAGGACCCCTACAACAAAGGAGAATAAGGTACCACTTTAATTCCATTACTTAAAAGTATCTCAACATTTAAATTGTGTATTTTAATGAAATACCTGCTCAAAGTGGAGTTTTGTGTGTGTGTGCAAACTCATAAGAAAAAAGAGCTAAAACATATGGAACTATGCAGGAGTTTTCTCACCAAATCCTTCCATTTCATCAAATTTAAAGCTTTTATTTTATACAACTTATTACAAAATGTATTTGGTATTTCTTTAAGGCAAATGTTTTCATCAAAGTTAACACAAACACCAAAAGCTTGCAGTCAACATAAGACCCTAACATGTATGGCTTCTTTCTATTAATTTTTAAGAAAACGTTTAAGAGAAATATACTCTAATTTACCTCTAATGTGGGCAGATGACCTCTAATCCAGGCAGATAAAGCCCCACCTTCTCTATTTCTGTGATCAAATGGAGAAGGAAAGGTGAGAGTGACCAGGAGGAAGGTAGGAGCATCATACATGATTACGAGCAGCTCAAAGTTTGGAAGCTAAATAAATTTTCTGAGGACCTAATGCTTCTGTAATGTTCTGTGCCAGCCTATATTTAACTTGTGTTGAAAAGCCCATGTTCTCTCAGAGTTAAAATTAAGCTGTCTCCATGGTGAGTTCCAACAAAACTGGCTGGTTAGCTCAGCGAGTTAGAGCATGGCAATGATAAAAATCAGATAAGGTCAGAAAACTGTCTTTTCCTCCTGGGAAGTAGTGACTCTCCAACTCCAGGCTCAAACAGGACACTCCATAGACCTTGATAGGAACATATAAGGCAAATGGGTCCAAGCAAGACAGTTATAATTTTAGGAGAAATAAATTAGGCTTTTTACATACTTAAAGCTCTTCAACAAAGAGCTGCATTCAAAAGGAGTGGAAACACGTTGTATTCCACAGCTTTTCAAAATGAGTCACAATCATCACCTTTATCTAAATTTCCACAGATTCTTTTCAAATGCATTTGCACAGGCCCAATGAAAACATCCTAAACCACAGGGTTCAAAATCTAGGAGATTTTTGTTTTTAGTAAGTTTTAGGAAACACTGGTCTGGTCCATGTTCTATTCCCAAGTGCTGAATGTATTTCTTGACCATACCTGACACTTTGTTGTTGCTAATCAAATGTAGCATAGATAGAAAATAACAGGAGGCCCAAAGTCATAGTGGGCAGTTTCTTTTTCTTTCTTTCTTTTTTTTTTGTTTTGTTCTTTCTTTGTTTTGTTTTGTTTTTTGTTTTTCGAGACAGGGTTTCTCTGTGTAGTTTTGGTGCCTGTCTTGGATCTTGCTCTGTAGACCGAGCTGGCCTTGAACTCACAGAGATCTGCCTGGCTCTGCCTCCCAAGTGCTGGGATTAAAGGGGTGTGCCACCACTGCTCGGGCTAGCGAGCAGTTTCTAATTCCAGTTCTTCCATTAATTGTCATTTTGTTTAAGCCTAATCTTAATATAAATACAACCAGAGGGTGAAAGGTGGCTTAGAGATTAAGAACACTTGCTCTTACAGAGGACCCACCCAGGTTCTATTCCCAGAACACATGTGGAAGCTCACAACCATTTGTCACTAGTTCCAGGGGATCTGAGACCCTCTTCTGACTTTCATAGGCACCAGACACACACATTGTACATATACAAATATGTAGACAAAACACTTATACTCACAAAAAATAAAATAAGTAAATCTAAAAATAAATAGATAAAATAAGGGCAATGTGAACCACTGTCTATATTGAGCATTAGTCCTTAGCTTAGAGCTGATTCTTCTTTTTCTTCCCTCCCAAATTGCACTCCAACACTTTAATAACATATAAACGTTACTATTACTTACAGAGAGAAACTTCACACAGTTAAGAATAATAGACATAGAATTAGAGCAGCCACAGCCTTTCATAGTAGAACATGTCTGGAGTCCAAACACTACGGAGGTTGAGGTGAGACTAGTGAGAATTCCAGAGTAGCCTGGGCTGCTGAGCAAGATCCTGCTATATATCAATAGCAACAGACAAATAGAATAGCACCATCCTCCAAAATGACAAGAGAAATCCCCAGAGCTCATTACGTTACTAACAATACTGACATTAAAATAAGCATTCAGGTTTGCAAATTCTTAGCTGATATATGGCCTAATTTCTCCCTCACTGGAAAGAACATTTTCCATACTGACACTAAGGGTTTGCTGCAAAGATAAAGTGAGGCTGTATATATTTAAAAATGTATAATGCATCCATAAGTTCTAGCCATTCTCTCCAAGTATTTAGTTTTATTATCACCCTGGCTCTGCTCATTATATTGTCTCTCCTCTGAATAAATCTCTAACATTTGTATGCACTAAAATCCACATGATCATCAATGACTAGTTAAACACATTTTCTTTCTTTATAGACACCTTACCCAACTTCCAAATTAAACAAGACTCCTTTGTATTACCACTCTTATAGAAGAGACTTCTGCCTCCTAAACTTACTCCTACCATAAACCTGTTTATGGAGTAAATTTTTTAGGAAGCCAGAAGGTGTGTACACTCAAAGCTATTGCCCATTGTCTTTCAGACCAAAACCTAGCTCACCAAAATTTAAGATGTTCTGTCCAAGAGCCCCTGGGTCCACTAAGGCTTGTGTTCCTCTACTGATTTCTAAGGAAACCACAGTGATTGTGTATATGCCTGCACCCTCAAAAGAAGATCTAAGTCAAAATGCTTAGGAAACAAGAGTGTTGGGAAGGTAAGTAGAACATAGATATTGGAAGAATGTATTTGAATGACCTTGCAATGTAGGAGCAAGCTGGCAATCGTCAAAAGAAAATGGCTGATGATTGGGAAAGAATCATTTTGTTTCTTGCCCTGAAATATCAGAAACACACTTTGCAAATGGTAATGACTCATCAATGATTTTCTCACAGGCAGAGATTTTAGGCTCTGGAGGCCAATGAGTGTCTGTTGCAACTCCTGGACACCACTATCTCATAAAAGCAGCCATGAATAATTCACTGATGAATAGGCATGGTTGTGTTCCTATTAAATTTTATTTAAAGAAAAAAATGGCAGGCCATATGTAGAATATTAGTAGCACTTTGTCAATAGCTACATTACATTTGATTAATTTTCTTGGCTTTTAGTATATTTTATTTAATATTCTAATCATTTGCTCTATTCCCTCATCTCTCTTATAAGAAGAATACTTATAAAAAGTATGGCTGGATGTACACCCTGGATACTATCCATTAAACATACAGTCTTATACTTGGGAACATAATAATTCTGGTATATTCTTTTTAGGATTGACAAATAGGACATTAATGATGCTAATATAGCATTTAGCCCAAGGCCACATTCTGTGTTTCAAGTCGAACTATGAAGCTATAACGTACCGACTAGAGATGGCCTGAAAGCATTGCTTATAACTCTACTAATCATGCTTTAAGTGTGAATCACAAATAGCCTTAAAATACAACATGCTAACCAGGTAAGATCATATATCCCAGCAATTCAGGGATGCAGGAGAAAGAAACGGGAAGACCACCAATTAACTAAAGACAAGTTTGGTTTGGTCATGAGTGAGACTTCCTCTCGACAAAACAAGAGCTAGGAATATACATCTCATGAGGAGAGGGCATGCTTAACATGTGTAAAGCTCTGGGTTTGACCCATAGCACTACAAGAAAAAAAAGTCTTAACTTTTAACTTTTTATGATAGGGATTTATGTTTAATGAGCTTATTAGTGTATATTTTGGAAATTTGCTGAAAACTAAGAAACATTCCTGCCATAAAAATGCTGTCTATTTGATGGAATTAACTATAGAATATTCCAAGAAAGGTATTATATTTAGTACCTTTTTGTACCTCTGGCACTTAGCACACTATGACCACATACATCATGAATACAATTGATAGCTCTAATATCAATCTTTGGAGAGTCAAGTGCAAAAGAAACCACATTCCTAAGTCCTTAGCAGTTGAACTTCACTTCCTTTTAAGCTAACAATATCAACCTTAAAAGAGTAAGTTGCAGTTTTGATGCACTAAATCATTTTCATCAAGGGATTTAGTTAGCAAGGCCAACCTTTTCCATTTGTCATGCAGGAGAGAAAGTACCAATAACTCAGGGATGTGACCACCATCAATAATAAGCGGCACTAACATAAAGCACTGATTGTATGGTTTATTCACTTTGTGCCAGAGTGTCTTCTGGCCTTCTGTGGCATTGTTGAGGCGTGATAGATGACAAGTAAGTAGGTAGATTGATAGACAGACAGATAGATGGATAGATGATAGATACACATACACTATAAATAGGTAGGTGGATTGATTGATGGATAGATAGGTAGATAGATACATGATAGAGATAGAGAGATAGATAGATAGATGATAGATAGATGATAGATAGATAGATAGATAGATAGATAGATAGATAGATAGATAGATAGATATGAGAGATAGAGAGATATCTTAGTTAGGCTGACAGATTGAGACATGATTGATGGATGGATAGATAGATAGATAGATAGATAGATAGATAGATAGATAGATAGATAGATAGATAGATGGATAGATAGACGGATGGATAGATAGATAGATAGATAGATAGATAGATAGATAGATAGATAGATAGATAGACAATAGATAGATAGTAGATAGATAGTAGATAGATAAATTATAGATAGGTTGATTAATAGATTGATAGATGATAGTTAGACAGCCAGTCAGAGAAACAGACAGGAAGATGAAGAAAAAATATGCCCATTAGCCAGCACTGCTTTCTGAAGAGCTCATTCTGCCCAATGTGAGATCCTCTGGGAGCTTGTTAGTAATGCAAACTGTCAGTTTCACCCCATACCCAGTGAATCAAAATTCCCAGGAGATCCATATGTAATCCAAATTTGAAGAACATTAATCTGTAGTACCACATACCATCCAGTTTTCTAGCCTCAGCCAAAGTGGGCAAGAAATGCAACAAGGGCATAGTACTTGCCATTAACATCAACATCTTGCTAAAACAGCAGTTAAGGTGAAGAATATTGGTGTTCTTTCATCTAGAACTACGAGTAATACAATAACACTCATTGCTACCAAGGCATTTTACATGTATAATCCCCTCCTTTACTAGAAAGCACCAACAAAGTCAATTCTGTATAGATTTATTTCCATGCCTTAGTCCTTATTGGCACTGCAATGCATTCACCTTCACTGCTGGTTGTGGCAGCATGCCCAGGTTCACCACTCAAATGCCTAAAGTAATACACGATCACCAGAAACAAGATGATGGAAACTGGCCAGCTTCCCAGCCTCTCATAACAAAGTTACATGGATGGGTGAGACACGGGAGGGAATGGGTAACAACAGGATGCTCCAGAAACCTGCTGTACAGAAACTGAGAGAATGAAATTTGGTAGAGACAGGGAAAAAACCCAGATACGTTTTTTTTTAAAATGAACACTGTAATCAAGCCAAGTACTGTTGGGAAAAATCCTATCAGTGGGGAATGTACAACAACCAAGAATGTGCTGGCAGAACATAAAACTGACTGGCAGAGCTGCAAACAGTTTCCAACTCTGCATATGAGTTGGCACCCACAATTGTAGGTTGAGCAAAATCCACAAGTGAAGATCTGTTCATTCAATCAACTATCCCTTGAGACCTGTTGTGTTAAAATAAATGACACCTTGATCCATACAAAGCTCCCAACCTAGCAGGGACAGAGACAAGCTAAATAATGATATCAAACAATCATTTTATCAGAAATATGTCATCTGATCATTGGGGTTAAATAGGGTAAAAATAGTGGTGAGGAAAATGCTCTATCAGAAAAGGTGAGGAATGTTTTAAAGAGCAGATATGAGTACTCATAAAGATATGAGATGGATACTGAAGAATGATTTTGAGTTTTCCTGGCAAAAATGTAATAGGAGCACATATCAGCAATGTCTAAATGTTATGTGTGTCTGTGGACTTAATTAGGCATAGCAAGAAATTGTTTGGGTCACACTGAGAAATGAAGCTGAGAAAGACTTCTTGCACAAAATAGGGGAGGTAGGGAGATGGCTATTACTAAGCTTCTCATAGTGAATCCTGTAAGTACCAAAGATTTATGGGAAGATTTCATATGATTAGGAATAAAGCTGGAGATTGCTAAAGATCACTTTAAATAGATAACAATTGTTTGCAGTGATACATCCCATGGGTCAAAACAAGAACAACAAGGACAACAACACTGATCCTGGGGTCTTTTTGTGGCACTTGGAGAGTTAGAAACAAGAGGGTAAATGGAAGATCTATAATCAAATACGCCTCTCAAAGGGATATTGGATATTCCCGTACTCAAGTAGCTACTTTGTACTACCCACTCAATAGCTTTTCTTGAAGCAATAATAAAGGAAGCCTTGTTCATCATTGCAGCTGGCTAGAGCTGTCCAAGTTACAATTTCTCCAAACTCAATCATGACATTTTCCCTTTTTCTACATTAAGGGCTACAGCAATTTGCATTTTATATTAGATTCAAATTTTTAAATTAAAATATGCCACTTATTTAAAATATTTGCATCTTAATGCCAGCCTGAATTTAGTAGTGCCCATTATACGTAACTTTATTTCATTCTTTAAATAACAGGGTGGGGGGCAATCATCATTTATAGAAGTTTTATCACGCTAAGTATCCTTTTTTCAAAATCATTTCACATTTTCTCTGCTTTCTTCATTAAAATGCACATCTAAATTATGTCCATTTTTGGTCTTTTTAAATTTTGGTCTTAAAACTTGCCAATAAAATGAAAGTAAAATGTGCTTTTAAAATGGGCTCTGTATCTCAAATCATTTAGACCTTAATTGTCCTAGTATTGAATTTTGGGATGATAATTACAAAACAATATATGTAATTTTACTACAGGGACTCCACTTGCAAAAATTATAATTGAGTTGTACATTTGTAGCTATCCAAACCTCATGTTTTGATGGTAGCATTGTTGTAATAAAGTGAGTCGTGAACATCAAATGTTACTGAATCTTTGAAGATTAAGGTAAAAGATTAAGGTAAGGTATTTTTTCCAGTAGAAGATACAGAAAATGAGAACCAATGATGTCTGTTAAGATTCCATAATCATCTAAACATCACATTAAATTAAGTATTTTGTTGTTTTGCTTTGTGTTTAGAATAACCAGTTGAAACTGTCTACATTTTGAAAATCTTGTCATTTCCAGTATCCTGGACACGCAGATAGTGTTTTCTAGATTTAATATAGCTTTCACTATATACAAGGCATCCTGGCTGTTGCTAGTTCTATATTTAAAATATAAAAGAACTGGACTTCAAATCAAAATAGTGAATGCACTCACTTGGCAGCTAAGTATATCATGTGAGTGCCTTTACCCCAGCTATCTACAATTTAAAGCCAGTGAACCTAAAGGTATTACATCTGTCATCAAAGCAATGCACACAAGGCCCTAAAGCTGTGTGCTATGATCCGCTGCAGTAGGAAAGCTAGGTCTTGACAGATTCATAGCATCTTAGATTTGTACAGATCCATAGGCATCCAAGCTCATGTCATGCCCTCAGGAGGAAATCCTTGTCTGCCAAGAAACAAATTTGGGGGCTAAGAACTGCTCAAAAATCCTGTATATGAATGCAAGGTACTCTGGAATTTTCTGTACAGATGGACTCTGTTGTGTGCGTGGTAAACAGAGCTATTAAATATTACTCACTCTTGGGATTTTAATAGAAGGATCACTATCTATATAAACATGGCTTTTTTCTCAACCCACTAAAGATTCTTGAACCCACCCACTAGTAACTATTCTGAAAAAGTCGAACTCTATCCGCCCACAAGCAGCAGAGGAGTAACAAAGTAAAGCAGGCATGAGTGGCAACAGAACTGCTGGGAAAAGTGATTCTTCCTAAACTAGTCAGAAGAAAACTTACAACATTTAGATAGAGCTATGATAGCATCTAGAGACTTAGATGAGTTTGCCATTCTATCCCCCGCCCCTTCCATTTCTCATCTTTATTCTGGTTGCAGAAGAACTAATAAACTTTAGCTTCCATTTCTCAACTTTACTCTGGTTGCAGAAGAACTAATAAACTTTAGCAGGAAGATGTAATTATCAGGATATTTCAAACTTGGAGCAGAGAAAATAAACTTGGAGCAGAGTGATGTGGTGGACACTCAAGACAATGTAACAACAAGAAAAGATGGTGATAGATTTAGTGGTAAATTAACTGTTCAGTAAATTGTAGAATCAATATGTTGAAGTTGTATAAATACACACATTCACATGCATACACACACACACATACATACACACCCACACATATGTGTGTGTGTGTGTCACTATGGAATCTCTGTACCAAAACCATGGATCAAAACTTTGCACAAAATCCAATGATCTTCTTTAATCACACCAGGCTTGGTGAGCAGTAAAGTGCTTGAATTTTTTTTTGGAAAATACTAAAGTGCATGAGTGAAATATGAGAATGAATTTTTTATTAATATACATGACTAATGATTAAGCAAGAAACAAATGTATTGTTCATTCAATATTTAAAAATAATACTCTTTGTTTTGGCTAGCAAAAGACTTTCATTGTAACCTGTTTTTTTAAATGTTTTCAAATAATGGTAGAAAAGTAAAATATATGTTTTCTACTGAGAATTACAAACTAAAACTATATTTGTAATGCAAAGAAGAATGTTTTACAACAATTATTAATATTTTCTATTTATAAAACATGGAAAAGAACAAAGAAATATATATTATATAATCCAAATTGTCACTAGAAAGGAAGAAAGAAAGATAGAAAGAAAGAAAATGTGTTATTTAAATAATACACAGTGTAAACATCATCTGCTAAATCACCACAAGGTGTTTGAAAGTTAATCCATATTACAGAATATTTAAGAATATCATACAAGTTTAAAATATGTATGAAGTTTAATTGGTATGAAATAAAAAGAACAGCCTCAATTCATTTTACTCACATGCAAGTTATTATAGCTGATGAGTATTTATATTGCTTTATATTAGGTGAATATAATTACATGAAATATGCTTCTTACACTTCAGGCAGATATTTTCTTTTTTGCTATGCGACAATGAAAGCTTATTTTGAAAATGTTCATGCTGCAGTACCTTATATTTTTACTTGTTTGCATTTTTGGGTGGGTGAGCATACTCTTGTGTGTGTGGATGCATTTATGTGCAGGAGCATGTGCACACATGTGCATGTCTGTGGAGGCCGTATTTTAGCCTCAGGTGTTGGGCATCTATAACCATTCACCTTATATTTTAATACAAGGTCTCTCACTGGGTCTGAGAATAACAGATTCCGCTAGGTGGGCTAGCCAGCAAGCCCCAGAGTCGGCCAGGTATTACAAAAATGAAGTTTTATTTCCACTGATTATGTGGAAATAAAATGGTTGTTCCAGAAGTGGTAATATATCACATAAAGGTTCTGCGTCAATAACTTATCTGCCATGTTCAAAGGATAGCCAACTGAGTCCATGGAGAAATGAGAAAGTGTATAAAATATCAATGTGCTAGAAAAAATGAAGTCAAGAAATTATAATTATATAATTATAAGAATTTTGCTTTCACTTCAATAAAATCACAAGCCACGCAAGCCAGGCTCGGTAGGACTTTGAACAGTAAAATGTCATGATTTGCCTTTCTTTTCAAAGGACAACTGCAGTTGTAGTTAGAGCAATGGCAAAGTCATTCAGTCAAATCAGAGGTTACTACAATTTAGAAAAGAGATACGAGGTTCCAACAAGCATGATACCAGTAGAAGTGGGAAACTGATTAAATTCTGGAGGAATAAAGACAGTACCAATAGCTCAATGGGTATGATTTGCAGGAGATGGGCCATTTGATGGATGGTTTCAAGGGATTTTGTCATACAGAATGGAAAACTAAAATTAAAATTGGTTGAAATGGAGAAACTGTGAATAAAGTTGGTTTTTAAAAAGAAGTTCTGGCCGGGCGGTGGTGGCGCATGCCTTTAATCCCAGCACTTGGGAGGCAGAGCCAGGCGGATCTCTGTGAGTTTGAGGCCAGCCTGGGCTACCAAGTGAGTTCCAGGAAAGGCGCAAAGCTACACAGAGAAACCCTGTCTCGAAAAACCAAAAAAAAAAAAAAAAAGAAGTTCTGATTTGGACAAGTTACTTTTAAATGAGAAGGGATGTGAAATAGGCGATTGAATATATTTGCTTGAAGATCAGCAGAGATCAAAGTGAGGCAAGAATGGATGAAGTCACAAAAGTGAGGGCAGATCAAGAAGAAAGCCAAAAGCAGCAAAAAAAAATACTGAAAAGGAACACAAAACGAAGTACAAATGAAACCATGATATTGTGCTATCCTGAAAGTCAGATATCCTACATCAACAGCCATTTTGACACAGACTTCAATTAACTAAAAGAAAGGAGTCTCATTTGAACAATTATCTTTATCAAGTTGATTAATGTGGAAATGTTTGTGGGAGAGTGTCTTAATTCTCGAATTGATGTTGGAGGGCCCACTGTGGATGACACCATTTCCTAGTCAGGTGGTCCTGGGGTATAAAAAAATAGCCTACCCCCAGTTTCCTGCCTTTATCTTCCTCAATAGTGGATTGTGAACCTAGAAGTGTAAAACAAACAAACCCCTTTCTTCTCAAGTTGTTTTTGGTCACAGGTTTTATGACAGTAACAGAAAGAAAATTTGAACACCAGGCAAAGTATATATGCCAAGGAGAAGGGATTATCCAATGCACAAACATTGTTCACAGGTCAAATGAGATGAGGACAGCAAATTACCTCTGAAGTACAGTGGCAAGGCTAAAGAACGTACTAGCTGTTATATTTTTGCAATATAGGGTATCCTAAAACACGATAATAAAGAGGTTCCTATCATTACATAGCTACATTTGTCCAACACTGCCTACTATATGCTTTATGCATGTTGTATTTTCCCCAATAATTCCAAAAGCAGATATTCTCTTCTCTTTGGGCATTCAGAAAACAAAACACCAAAGAAGTCACTTGTTTAAGATTATACAGCTAATAAACATCCAAGCCAAAAGAGAAACTCACACTTGCCTTGATCTGAATGTGCACAAATACTAAACCATAATATGTTTTACAACCAGCACAGGATATATTAATATTACAAAAGTGATAAAATGGAAATCAATGCTGTTTTTAAAGCTTCTTCTTAGTGGATACTTACGTATAGCAGAAATCATAGGAAGCAAAAGCTAACAAAAACCACGAGGGGGTTTATTATCTTACAGTCTGGAAGGATAGAGTGCTACTAACTGTAGGCTGACGGCTATTTCTGATATCTTCACATGAAAAATTTTATTAGATTAATGGTCCTCAAACATTCTTTTCTTCGTCACTGATGTTCTGCAGGTTTTCAGTTCTGGGTTTAGGCTATGCTCTCAATTTGGCACTCCAAAGCTATTTTATCAAATAACCCAGCAATTTAGAGCATGTGTTGGGCCTTTGCTCAGCCCCTTGAATGAAAACAGCTTTTTCTTATACAAGTGTACTATATCATGGATTAAATCTTTAAAATGGTAATGCCATATAAAGACCAAGATGGTGTATGCTTTAATCACACTTTCTTTTCTCTTATTATCTTACTGAAAACAAGACACAGAGAGTGATTTCCACACACATACCTCCTCTCCTTCCACAAAGTTGCACTGTTAACCAGGACTCTCTGAGGCACCAGCGCATATGGTAAATCAAATTGATTAGGGGTGGCTTTTCATCCTTATATTCAAGTTGGGGGAGACATAAAGAATCATAATAAGAGCTGATGAGATGCCTCAGTGCATAAGATTGCTTGCTGTCAAATCTCTTGATCCAAATTTGACCCCCAGAACCTATATGGTGGAAGGAGAAAACTGACTCCAGCAAGATTTCCTCTGACCTCCACATGTTGTGGCACGTGGATGTGTATTCTATCACATACACAGAGAATAAATAAGTAAGTAAATAAATAAATAAATAAATAAATAAATGAAAAATATGAGCTTTTTATGAAATACACATAAAATAGCAAACTGATAAGAAAAGAGGGAAAAAAACATGGCTATTAGTGAATTGGGAGCACACAATGTCCTTTGACAATGTTCTTTGAGGTGAGGAACATTTAAGCATTCAGGCATCAAAGCTATTTACGTTAACTGTTGCATTAACACAGAGTGAAGGCATAAGTCTGTCACAGGCAAAGACTCACATAGCTGGCATTATTCCAGGGGTCATGGAAACCTTGCAGATCATTAAATTTAGGGGCCACTGTCCCGATCTGTACTGTTCATTTTGGTTAGATAATATCTGCTGAATTAATATCAGCCCTTTTATACTGATGATAAAAATAATTGTGACGATAATGATGATGATGACATTGGCATTCAAATTAGTATGTTTTCTTGCCCTGACTTATCCCATGCTATAGTACTCTCCGCATAAACTTAGAGTAGGTTTCACACAAGTCATTTCAGAGACTATCTTCAGGTATGAAACAGTTTCCACTTAAATTCTTACAGCCTGTAAAAATGTAAATAAATATATACTTTGGGTGCCATGATTCCTTTTTGAAGTGTTGAAGATTTGATTGTGATACCTAGGTATAATAAGCACCTGTGATTTAAGAAATTATTTGGTGAAGTTAAAAAATTAAATTTTCTCAATATCTTTCAGTTTCCCAAATCCAGACTATGGTGAAGCTTTATCATATGTACTTTTATTCTTTTGAAATTACAGTTAACAATAACATTACATCTAGTGAGACTGGACTAGTAGAACTTCCAAAAATCAATAAAGGGTGAACTAATATCTACGAGGACATGAATTTTTGATTCCAGGAAATTGGTATTACAAGGAATATGCTCACAGAAAAGCCTACATTTTAATTATTATAATCTGTAGAAATTAAAGCCAATTGTAATTTTAGAAGCAGGAAATAACAATTCTCTTTTTTTTCTTCCAAGTATAGATGAGATTTAAATAACTTCTGATGCATAGTCTGTTCCAATAGCCGTCACTCAATTCTCATACCACCTACATAACTCTTTTGAGTAAGAAACTTAAAATACCAAGACTTACCTACTATAATGGATGCGACACTGTGTGCTAGCACAAAAATTGTCTATTTCAAATTTATGAAAACAAAAGGAAATGTATGCTGCGCACAAATAGCACAATGCAATCAAAAATATAGAAAACATAGAGATGTTAGGGTTTCTTTCCGAAATTCATTATTGTAATGGTAAAAGAAGTTCTACCTCCATTGAATATTTGATCTTTTAAAAATACCTGATAAGCTGTTTTTATTAATTCCAGTGATAATCCAAGATCAGAGAAGAAAAGATCAAATTATTTAAGAGTAGCTGTGAGGGTGATAGAGAGGACTGAATTTATTTTAGAAGACAAATGTTTAAAAATGCTTAACAGTACATTTCTTCGATCGGCACTAAGTGAACTGCTAATTCTAGTCTTGTTCTTGCTATTAAGCACAGGTAGGTAGAAAATCTGGGACTATTTCTTGAACTGAAATGAGGTAGCCATCTAGTCAAATGTCAGATGAATGGAGGAGAAAGAAGTCAAAGGGGTTGTTTATTAAAATGAACATTAGTTCATGGATAATTACTTTAGCTGTAGAGGAGAAGGGTTTTTTGGTCTGCAAGAGTGAACACTGAGTTCATTTCTGCTCAAATTTTCTATGATTTAATGAACAACTTTTAAAAATTACTGGGGAAATTGGTGTCAGTGTTTTCAACCTGACTGAAAATCTTCACAAGAAGAAAATAGAAGGTGCTCCTATCACCTCACTGCTGTTGAAGAAAGCATTTTAAAATCTAAAGTAATAGCAGTTCCCTTACATTCAAGAATGAAATTAATACATCTACATAATACAAAAATGAATAGTATTATATAAAAATCACAATAAAAACTGAACTCTGCAATAACTTATCTCTATGGTTTTAAATTAATCAATTCACATTTAGTCCCCTCCTCATCTACCTACTCAGAATCTCTGCTGAGCAAATGTTACTGAAATACAGCTTTCTCTGCTCTGAACCAACCAGTTATCTACATTCATTGCCACTCAGTTAAGTCTTTGTACCATCTGCGGACTTTCACTATCCCTTGCAAATTAAAGAACTGTCATACTATTCTCACAATTCAGAAAACTTGGTCCACTTTATTCCATTGCCTTGTCCCTTCTTTGACCTCCAAGAAAATCCTCTCCTAACCTTTATAATCAAACAAATGAACTGCTGAAGACGAAAAAAATGTCTCATGTCAACTACTAAACATGGATTTTCAATACCTTTCTCACTGTGCATGGAATCTGAGGCACATATGAGATGTTCCTTATGTACTTGTGACCTGGAAATTTATAGACTAATTATGATTTCATTATATTCCTCAGAAAAAAAATCCCCAGAAATGAAACTATGTACAATAATTCTTTGTAATTAAATATATTTAGTTTCCTTACTCTTTTCCTTACATTAATCCAGTAGCTTCCTGCTATATCAGTGAAGTGAACCTCCACAACTGAAAGAATACTGCTAGCTTGTCAGAGCTTCCAAAGACCAACCATTTTTCTCTTCATGGTCTATATGCCTATCTGGCAACTGAGAATATCACTGTGCAAGACAGTGTCTATGCCCTATACAGCAACTGCTGGGTATGGGATTATGAATTTCAGCTCCCTGACTAAATTTGAAATAAATTTAAGGACCATCAGGAGTCTTGAACTTCCTAAAGAAACTGCTTCGGGCTCACTTGCAACCACAGGGCAGTCAGTTTCTTCATCTGCCTTAAAAGCAACAGAAACTTCTCGGTGCAATTCTACATTTCAGATTATGCTTACAGAGAAAGTAACTGAAGAATCTGTGCCTCCTCACTAGTCTATAAACTCATTCTCCCCCTCTGAGACGGTATCACTATGTGGGTCAGGGTGTCCTTGCACTCATGATCTCTGGCCTCTGTCTCATAAATGCTAGGACTGCAAACAGGTACCACCACACCCTTCTACTATAATAATAATGAGAACTACCTTGGACATCTTTAGCTTAGAGTAGGCTCACTGCCTCACATCAATACACTCCACATCACATCATTACAAAAGAGCGGGCCCCAAAATGATACATCTCATTTTTCTGGGTGAAGGAGTAAATCAAGTCAGATGACTATGAATGAAGTAGCTCTGATCGTGTAGTAGGACTAAAGGATAGTGAGGACTGGGGCTAGCAAAATGGCTCAATAGGTAGAGGTACTTACCATCAAGTCCAAAGACCTGGGTTCAGTTGGAGAACCCACATGGTGGGAAGAGAGCACTGACTACTGCAAGCTGACCTGTGACCTCCACAAGCCCACACTCAGAGTGATTACTAAAGTTGTAGTAGAATCTCAGAATAGAAAGGACTTATTTCTTTGTATCACAGTGAACTATGATACTTGTTCTTTTAGGTAAGTTCTAATGATGATGCATATTACACGTAGCTTGTGCCTAAAAAAAAAAACACATTCTTCTTCATGTTTTCATCAGTATTGACAAGTTCCCAGATTACTGGAATTTCAACAAGGAGTGATCTCATAAAGTTTAGAAAAAAAAAAAGACCTCCTGGCTTCTTTTCTTCTACTTTTTTTCTTATTAATGCACTATCAATTTGTCTTCTCTCAGTCAAACCCTGAGCCAACTACTTTTCTCAGACTTCCTTGGAAGGTACATGAAAAGGAGCATGCAGGGCAAATGAGACACAGAAGAAAGAATGAAGGGACATGGAACTGGAGACAGCTGCTGCACATGAAAATGGTTAAAAAAAAAAAGGCCACTATTAGGCAAAAGAGCACCATGGCCTCTGAGAGAACAAAGCTAAGGATTGCATAGAAAAGCTAGTGCTTCAGAGGAGCATTACTGGGAAAGAATCTCTAGTTCACATTTTAAAAAAAAGGCCAAATGTCTAAGGTGGACATTGTGTGAATCTTTTCTTCTGCTTATTAGAAGTAAAGGCAAAGTATCTAATCAAGAAAATACTTTAAATCGAGCTTGAATGAGATTATTTTTCTTAGTAAGAGGCTTAATCTCTCTTTTTCATCTACCATTCAAAATTGTTATCATTATTGCCAGTTAGCAAAATCTTCACACTGGCTAGTAATAAAACCTAGTATCTTACTGAATGCAAATTATACTGTAAACAATATTCTTTCCCCACATGATCTTAGAATAAAATCATTTTGGAAATTATATTTCTATTTTATATAAAGTGTTTCCTTTTCCTTTTTTTTCCTTTTATTTTCTTCAATTTTCCCATTCCTTCCAATTAAATTGCCACTTTAGGTTCACTTTGCTGTTATCATTACTGTAAATAACTATAGTTTAAATATTCTCATTTATTCATTGAATAATTAGACTTGAATTGCCATGTTTTGCTAGGATGCATGACAAATTTCTAACCCTACTAAGAAAATATAATTTAAATACACTAGTCTCATTACACATGATGGCATCTACAGTTTGTAAAGCTGTATGTTTGTGTGTGTGTGTGTGTGTGTGTGTGTGTGTGTGTGTGTGTGTGTAATGTCTATCCTCGGTCCTGTCTCAGAAAAAGAGAAAAGACAAAAAGGATATGAAGACAGATAATGATGGCAACTGGAGCTCTAGGGTTCAATGTAACACAATTGCACTAAAGATAATACTAAGGAGATCTTTGGAACTTGACAAAATTAAAAATCAATGGTACTTGGGAGATACAGGCTCTCATACTGTTCCTGTTTTTCCTAAGCATAAATGTGAGTAGGTTGTTAAATGTTCTTTTTTCTTATGTTCACACAACCTTATTACACTAGCTCATCACAATCAGATGTGTAACTCTGGGACTCTAGCCTTATCTTTATACATTTCACATTGTATATCTGACTCATTAGGGAAGCTAGGGTATTGGCTTTGGTCTAATCATGCTCCATTTGGTCCTACTTACAATTTGTGTGTGTGTGTGTGTGTGTGTGTGTGTGTGTGTGTGTGTGTGTGTGTGTGTGTGTATGCATGTTAAATCTCTCCCATATTTGGAATGTTAGAACACATCCATACCTATATTATTTCATTCAAAGTCTAACATGAAGTCTGCCTCCTTTAGTAAGTTTTCCCTAATAACTCTCTATGAGTTCTGGCCTTTTTCTAAATTTCCACTGTATTTGGTATCACTCTTAGAAGTATGCATGGAAAATTGCCTTGAATTTCAGTTATATATGGTTCTCTTTCTTAGCCACACCTTCGACTGAGCTATTCATCTTTGGACTCAGATATCTACTGTTGTTCATTTTTGTACCTCTTGCTTCTGAATAGTGAATTAACTTAAATGACTATGTTGGTAGCTGACTGGGGTGGCACACACCTGGAATTGCAGCGCTCAGAAAACTGAGGCAGATGGTCCCCTTGTTTAAATTCAGCATGAGCTACACAGTAACACTCTGTCTCAAAATAATAATAGTAATTAAAAAACTATAGTTGGGGTGAAAGGAAAGGAAAAGATGGAAGGAGGGGAACAGAGTAGGCCAGTAATTTCATCTTCTGCCACTTGTAAGCTAAAAACTATTACTCGTCCTCTCTCCTTTATTTTACAATTTTCTTTTATTACTTTCCTACATTAAAAGCTTTAGTCTCAACTTACAATGCAGCACGTTATGGGAAACATAAATCTAAAGCTGATTTGCAATTAGAAAATATTTAAGCATTATTATGCAATTGGTTACTGACATACTACTACATGTCCTGCATGATTCTGGTGACGAGAAATAGGAGACTGACAGGCACTTGCTCCTGGAGCTAAACTAAACCGTTCAGTCATTGAGAAGAGCACACCCACTGACATGAGCAACTTACTCTCAGACTGTTATTTAAGGGCCCTGTAGGAAAATCCCAAGAAGGAAGAGCAGCAGTCCAAACTCCCCAGAGATCCCCTGAATGGATTTAGTCTGCACACTGTGGAGCTGGGTTCCTCTTGAGTACTATTCAGAAGTTTTGTCATGGTGAGAACAATTAGGAGCTGTAACAGGGATATTCAAACACTAAACACTGAGAGCCATCAGATTCATTTTTTATATTCAAATTTTCTCCCTTGGCTACATGAAGCTTTGTTTACACAAAATATTCTAAGCCTTTCTCTTTCCCATTTTTACTGCTGTGTTTTTCTCCCCTGGCTATGTCTCTTTGGAAATAAAGTTCACGGTGAGGCTGTAAACATCAGAGTGTTCCTAGCCAGTGTCATTTCTCCATACAGGAAAATGTTAACAGCTGCCTACTAGTATGTCTGGAGTACACTGAAACATCTCTCCTGAATGAAAATATGATCTTCACAGTCCTCTCTACACCTCATCATCTAAAATGTAGTCCTCTGAAGGCAGCTTTGAGTGAGAAAAAAAATCTAATATCATATTTTCTGTAAGTGTTACTATTATAGTCCAAAGGAGTGATTATTGCCATTACAATCTTTCCATTTAGCCTATTAGCTGGGGTTCATATTGTATCAAAAAATAAAAAGGCCACAATTAGATACACAATACTAAGTGGGCAGTCTTGAAATTATGTACATATAAACACTAAGTGCATTCATAAGGTTTTATTTATTATTTATGCACATATGCAACAATAATAATTAAAGAAAAGATGTTATTACTTTGAGAGGGAGTAAGGAGGAGGACATGGGAAAGACTGGAGGGTATAGGAAACAGAAGGTGTTGGAAGGAAGAAAGAAAAGGGGAATAAATTTTATACTGTGTTTTAATTACAATTTAAAAATTAACATGTTTATGTGTTTATATATACAGAGGTCTCTGTGTAGTCACTTGAATATATAAATACACATAATACAGATAGATAATTCAAAGATGCTAGATAAATAGATCTATGAACAGCTAGTCTCTCGGTTAGTAGCTATGTTATTGTAGACCAGCAAGCTCCATACATATTACTCTTTACTTTCTCAAAATTACTCCATTGCTGCAAATATAAGAGAGTGTGCCTATTAGTGGAGACATTTAGAAAGAGACTCTTATCTTTAAAGTAGAATGAGTGACTAAAATACATCTAGAAAAGGGTCCTTAGTAGAATCTCTTGGAAGCAAGCAGGC
Source organism: Peromyscus californicus insignis (assembly GCF_007827085.1). Taxonomy (NCBI): domain Eukaryota; kingdom Metazoa; phylum Chordata; class Mammalia; order Rodentia; family Cricetidae; genus Peromyscus; species Peromyscus californicus. The sequence goes on from NW_026294391.1 coordinate 45,778,113, forward strand.
AGCATGCAATATAGAGACAAAGCCAGCTGTCCTAAAGGCCAGAGAGTGAAATGTTTACAGAAGTCATTTCGGGGTCACTTTTTGACAAAAAGGGAAGAATTCTATACAGGAGCAATTCTCTGCATGAGAAGAGATATACAACTACTGGGTAAAGAAATGTTCAGAAAAAGCAAGGAGACTCACCAGTGACCTATTTTTTCCCAACCCTTCCCTTGTATGATGCCCACAGACATCAAATAAAGTCAAGAGTAGCACAATGTACATAAATATAAGATTTCAGTCCATACAGTACAAGTGGGGCAGTAAGAAAGTGATCACAAGTCACTAAAGTGAGCTACAGTCTAAAGTACTACGTCTAGTAACGTTAACCCCAAAAAGAACTTTTTGTTTCCTTACTATCTACAAAGAAGACAATATGGTATGTCAGGGACTATTGCAATATAAATAAAATACTCTTCTGTAGACTTAACACCTTATCAAGGAATCATGACCATAAATGATAAGTGGGCCAACAAACTGAAAGATCTTGGAGACTCAGTTTCATTTCACTGGCTCACAATTTCCTTGTGTAAAACAATATAATGGAGCATCTTTTACTTGTCAACTTTGCACAGTTAGAGTCTCACGACTCTCCCCTAGTTACCTCTGGTTATATTGAAATGATTTTTTTTTGTGGTAGCAATACAATCTTTTTTAAAGTTATTATTTTGTGATGTATACATAATGATTTTATAATAACCTTTGAAGCATAAATTTGAAAGTCAGTTTGAAAATGGTGGAACTTCAGGAGGTTATACACTCCAAAGCCTATGTACCCCACAAACTTAACTCTGTAGATGCAAGACCCACAGTAACAGCTTACTTTTCCTTTTCAATGTCAGATAAACATGGTTCACGTGCAGATGCAAGGTTAAGTGTTTTGACTCTGAATACATGAACATTTTACTTAATGCAGTCTAGAATTTATATTCTATGCTGAACTTTGTACACAGATAAACAATGTATTCTGAAGGTATTTATTCACTCAGTTGTACACACCCCAATGCATGTACAATTTTTTATTGTTATTATACACTTTCTTTATCAAGTGACACTGAATGGTAAACTGATTAAATGACTTTTGACATTTTCTAAATTAATTTTTTATGTCATTTTATTTTATGTCTCTGGATCTTTTGGCAGCATGCATGTCTGTGCATCATGTGCCTGCCTAGTGCCTGGAGAAGGCATCGGATCCCTTGGAATTGGAGTTACAGTTATGCACTGCTATGTGGGTGCTGGAGACTGAACCCAGGGTCTCTGGAAGAGCAACCAATGCTCTTAACTCTAGCCTCAATTACCATTTAATTTCATTTAAATTAATATATTAGTTCATGATTATCAGTATGGTAACAAAATGATTATTGCATGTAAATATTGGTACAATAAGAATGTATCAATTAATTAACCTTAACCATGCCAGGAGAATATTTTCAGTTTTTCCCTGAATTCACACACCACACACTATATCCTGACTTAGTATTTTACTCTCAAATTTAGGTAGGAATAACATTGTTCACTTAATGTTATTTATTGTAATATGTGTGTGTGCATGTATGTGTACATGCAGTTAACTACAACAAACCTTTTGAATATCTTGCCATGAAAAAAATGATCCTTTTAATGTTGTAATATGAAAAAAAAATTAGAAGTAAAATACTAAAGGGCTTCGCTTCCTCCTTTTGCTTTATCCACAGCTCACTGCTTGGCAATTTCAGATTATGTGATTGGAAGGCAATACTAAGCCACTCAGTCATCCCTTTTCTGTAGCTACAAGCCTTAGGAATCTTAGGCTTTTGGCACTTGAATAGTGTTTCTGCACAGCAGAACCAAGTAAGCATGCCAACTGAGGATTTGTCATTGTGAGCCAATGGCCACAGTAAGCAGCAAGGGGTATGTCCATTGAGCCATGTGGTTGGCCTGTAATGGTATGCTATACACATTGTAAGACACTCCAGGGTGGCATTCTCTGGGTGAAAATTAAAAGCATATTTGTAAGGTGATTAACTGAATTTGTCAAATAAACAAGCCTATTTTCATTTCTATGATATTCCTTTGCAAACCTGCTAGATCATAACTAAAATATTTCCATGACACAGATATGTATTTTAAATATGGGATAGCAAAGAAATACTTGCTATTTATAGGCATCAACGAAGTAAGATAAATATACACGACAAGATTCATCCAAAATAAAGAAATATTGAGGATCTTTAACATAAAAAGCAAGAAACCTGGAACTGAGAGGAGGTTCTATTTTAACACAAGTGTTATTTAAGTTCATGAACACTAATTTGTATTTTACAGGAATTTTATAATTTCCACTTCTATCTTAGCCAAAACATAAAACCTTACTTCTTAACCTATTTAGTCATCCACATAAACCAGATACTGAAACTCAGATAATGAACAATGTCTTCCTCATATATGTGACTATGTTTATGTTAAAATGCGAGCATTAAAGAAATGCAGCTTTAGCAGTGACACATGGGGGATTGCTTCCCCCTAAAGAACGTTAGTAATTATTGCAACTAGAAAATTACAAACAGTACTGGTGCCTTTCCTTTCTCATTTCCTCTATTACTCTGGGTACTCAAGCCCATATACTTTGGTAAATAAAATGATCCTTGAGAGTAGCTTTGTGGTTAGTTGACCCAATTCAAGTGGTAGCATCAAGTTTGTTTGTAAGCATTTGTTTGTGTAGTCCTCTTGCCAGAAACAGATCCTATATACTCAGGGGCATTAACTGGGAGAAAATTATCTCCTTAAAGTATCCACACAAAATTTTTTGAATTTGATTCAAATGCAATTATGCTTTAAATACTTAAGACAACTATATTCCCTTTTGAGTATCCCTGAAAAACAAAACTGAACGGTGAGTGAAATCTTGTATCAAAAGCTTTTCATTTACCTATGTTGTTTAATCACAGAATGATATTACCTATCAGCTGATAGTAATAGATACTAGAAAATGTCTATGAAGGCTTATAATTAGGACACAAAAAAGATATTCTGAAAAATTCATAAGATAGGGGAATCCTAATATTTGCATATGTTTCTAATGTAGAGCATATTGTTAAGCACTTAGACACACAGTGTCTCCTTTATTCAGAGCAACATGCAATTACTCGATTTTTTATGGCTCTCTGGAAGTCTTGCAGGTCAAATAAGTGTCAGAGGGTACAAGGGTCCTAACTAACAGAGCCTGAAATACAAGTCAGGAAAAATGAGTCAACCCAGTCTCCTACAAGTGGATTCTTTTCTCTTTGAGATTCCTGATATGACTAATGAAAATTGGGATGGAATTTAATAAGAAAAATGCTGGCATGACCTTATCTATATCTGCTCAAATAGTAAAATTATAATTATGCTTCATAACTTCAGCATTACCAGAAAACCTGCTACTTTTAAATCTTAATAATCAATACTTCCTTAGTTGTTACAAATTATAAAGTAACCCTCCTTATGAAAACATGAGGTTTCTCAACTGTCAAGATCATGTCCATTTTAATACTAAGTATATACAAAATATTTTCAGTAAATACACAAGAATATAAAAGATTTCAAAATATAAATATTCTTTCTCAAATTTCAGTTTCAGAAAATGCTTTACATATCAGTCTGTTTAAAATAACATTAATTTGTTAAAACACACTGCAATAATAATGTCATTTAAATTTTCCCCATTTGTGGGAATATTATCGTTGCTTATTTGCTAAGTCTCCCAATTTTACTGAAGTAATTTATTAGGAAATAAGTCAGTAGCTTACATATTCATATCATGAATGGTAGTTGTTTTTTACCCAAAATTTTCTAAGTACATGATTTTAGCTTTAAAAAGAAGCAATAAATCCATGACCTTAGCTTAAAAGGCAATAGAATAGAAAAATACACATTATATGTTACACCACTGATTGCATGTTTAAATGCTTTCCTATTAAGCAAAACTATTTATTATTGATTTGTAGGATACTTAATATCAATGCTATGAAGCGCTTTCATTACATAATCTTCCTAAAGAAAGTAACAGGTTACAAGTAGCCATTAAAATGTCTGAAACTATCTGTCCTGATGTGAGTATATGTAGTCTTTAGGCAAATAGATAGCAATTATACGTATGTACTGATTTCACACTCAGTGTCTTTTGAAACAGACTTCTTTCCCATCTATATTTATTCCCATCCTTTATTAGGATTAGAAAACCTCAAGAAGATTCCCTGTTGGGCAACATATGTATGGTGTAAGCCAGAAAACAACTGAGGAAGTCATTTATACAATGTGAAAATTGAGGATATAGGAAAAAATATCATTGCAGGCTGTATTTCTGCACGTAGCTGGAGACTACCAGCCTGGAAGCAGCTGTAGTGTTACCCTGACCCCTGAAGGAAGGAATCAGGAGTTAACTTCACATTCAATTTCCTACACAATATGAACACCAAACCTCCAAATTCACTGGCACAATATATCAATGTTTGGGCATGTCCTGCAGAAATAAGAAAGTCACCTCAAATATCAGACCTCAAAATTTCATTCAACAATCCCACCACCTGATTTGAGGTGAGGAAATCTTTTCAAAGTTACTTAGGTAGTCTCTGCATCCTACCCCTGACTTCACCAAAATGAAATGCAGGAAATCAAACAAAACCAGAAAGAATCATCTCAGCACTCAGCCAGAAAGTCTTTTAGCCCTCTTTGCAAAATAAATGCAAAGGAAAATTAGAACTAGAACTACTAGATAAGACTCAAATGGCCAGGGTTAGAATATCAACAGCTTTCATATTTGTGGTGTGTGTGTGTGTGTGTGTGTGTGTGTGTGTGTGTGTGAGTGTGTGTGTGTGTATGATCTACTTGTGGGGGGTAAATCCTTAAACAGTGGAAGGCCTAAGAAGCTGATGTGCATCTGCTTCAAAAAAAAAAGAAGAAAGAAAGAAAAAAAGAGAAAGAAAAGAAAAGAAAAAAGAAAAAAGCACAGCTCCAAAGAAAGCATGAAGGAAAATGACATTTTCTTCTGCAGTGTTCCCTCCTCTGTATAGTGAGCACAGTGCATTTATCTCATCTCATGGTAAAAGTCTCCAATGACTGCAACATGTCTTTTAAGGCATTCATTAACTAAAACTTGAAAATAGATTGCTCTTGATTTCTAGGATTTGTGTTAACAATGAATTCGAAATCATCGTGGGTTGTTGTTTTTTTAATTTAACATGGTGTTGCTACCTTTAAAGATTTTTACTTCTCTATTTCCCTGAGGGTTAAAATGGCCCAGAACGAGGTTGTCATGGCAAAGATAAAGGTAAGAAGCACTCAGTTCTGACACACTGTGGAAGCAATCATCATTTTTTATGAGGGAACCACCAGACTGAAATCTGCATCAAGCTCTACCAGGAAAAATGCAAGAGGGGACACTAAATGGTCCTTCCCTTCAGTCTACCTCAGTCATTTCAGTGAATTTAACTTTCCACTCAGTTGAGGTCACATATTTCAACCATAGGGAAAAGAACTATGACCTTGGCTGGAATCATCAGCCCCAAAGACTCAATGGGGCACTTGTGAAACATTGCAGACACATTTTGACTCTCCACGGGTGTGGCTAAAATTGCTCCCATCCAGCCCTAAAGCTTACATGATCTGCTAGCCCTCAGAAACTCACTGTGAGAAAACTCATGTTAAATTCGCCGCAGAGATCAAGGTTTACAGGACCCTTGGAGCTAATCTCTGTCTGCCCTCCTCCTCTGTTAGCTGTTACAAGCCTTCAAAAGTTAACAGGGTGATGGAGGCTCTCTCTATACAATCATTCCATCTCACTATCGTTGACTGAAGCTCACTGATGTAATGAAGTTACATAATCACCGATTATGCACGACTTCCATCCATCTTCCTACATATCCACATATCTTCTCCCCTCCCCTTCAGATCAATCTACCAGGTGAGATTTATAACACATGCAAATGCTCCATTCTCTCATCGTAGGTACTGAATATGGGACTTTAGCATTGCAGTACAGTGCACTGAACCACGTCATCAATATCGATTTTTTTATCCCATTTCCCAGGCAGAATATGCTTAAGAATCCTGAGTGCTGTAGTCTCTAACTTTTTAGTAAAAGGGTAAAATAACAGATAGAACACATCTTCAACTTAAGGTTGAGAGAAGTGTGTAATTGACTGCATTTCCCAAGCTAGCTGCATTGCAATAAAAGGATCATCTCCACTTCCAGACCTTTGACTCCCCTGCACGTGGGTTGTTGCTTCAGCTATTTAGGGTATTGGGTAAATAATTCTATTATTGGGCAATCAAACTTAGGAAAGAATGTACGTTGGTGATATTTAAGATAATATTACTCTATTATTCTCTATTTTACTCATCATTTCAGTCTTTTCTTTTTTCCCTCTGAATGATAATGCACTAGAATAAATAGAAAAGTAGTCCACAGCACTTAATTATCTCCAATAACCAGAACCTGGAGAACAATTAACAATGATTATCACCTTAAAGTTTAGGAACTTGACAAGTGGGATATCCCTGGTCCCATTGCGGCTGGGAAATGCAGCAGAATGCTGCACTGAGTTGAAAACATGTTTCTTTTAAAGAATAAAGAGTAGCGCATTTCATTTGAAATGGGCTCTTCAGTAAGTGCTCCTTTTACCGATGCTATCCCTCCAGAATGCAGGAACCACAAATATTGCATCCAAACAAAGAGTGTCTATCCAGAATTAATCCAAGACTCCCTTCCACACCGAAATAATTGGGGAGTAATTCTTTGATTTATTTCCAGTTATACTCAGAATACACACACACACACACACACACACACACACACACACACACACACACACACACACACACACACACACACACCCAACTGCAGTTATTCCATTCAGTGCCAGTAACGGCCACATCACAGCCATCAATGCGATGCAGCAATCATCCAAGTCACCCATTCCCATTACAGACGCCCAAGTTTGCTCACGCCACTGATGGGTCTACATATAAAAATGACCTTACCCACAACAGTCTTCCAAATTATTCTCCTCTGGATATCAGTCGGTAAGGTAATTGCTGGTCATCACAATGCGTATTCAGAGAAATCCACGTTTTACTCCTGTGTTCTTTTTCTTGTTTTGGCTAGCAATTAATATTGTGAACAAGATACCCATTCACAAATGCCAAGTTCACCATAAAAGCAGATAATTCCATACAGATCTTCCCTACAAGACTGTCTCCAGTTAGTTCTCAAAGTGCCCGATTGTTTAGTGACGATACAATCCAGGTGCAGAGCACGGAAGGGGAAAAAATACTAGGACGAAAAAAAGAATAGGCAGAATAAAAAATGAGAGACTGAAGGAGGAGAGATCAGAAAAAAGAGGAGAAAAATTTTAAATGTGTGGTTTTTTGTTCTTTTGTTTTTTGTTTTTGTTTTTTTTTTTTTTAAGAAGGAAGGAAAACGGACGATAAGTGAAGAAGTCTGTGAGCTCTATGACAAGAATCGGAGTCTTGCTTGCAAATCTTCTGGATACATGTAGCCTTTCAAATCTTCCTGGTCCCCAAGTAAAATTTCCAGATCCGGGATGCAGCCATAAGAAAGAATCCTATGTGTATTTCACAAGTATCCCGCAATAACAGATCCGACGGGGTTTTCCTTGTACAGTACTGCTATGTGAAAGCACACAACCCCTGCTGTTTGGGAAGGTGTCTCCTGGGTCCTAGCTCTCTTCAGCAGACCCCAAAAATGATTTTTCAAAAGAGAGTGGGTGGGGGGAAGCAGCTTTGCGTTTATCTTGAATGATGCTAATCCTGAGCGAAAACGACAAGCAAACCGCGAACAGCACGAGATCTTGATTAATAGCCAGAATCCACTCAAAATATCCCAGGAGAAGAAGGAGCGAAAACAAGAAAGAGAAACTGCAATGCATAAATGATTCCAGTGTTTCTACAAGATCGGTTCATTTGATTGAATGCATTCTCTGGTTTGCTGCAAGTCATAAAGAGGATAGTATTACTGCCACCCAATGGATATTTTAGTACTAGCCAATCCACAGACAGCCACCGCTTTGCGAGTTTTAGTTTGCAGAAGACCCGAAGAGGAAGAACGGTAGCCTGGGAATCTTTCGGAAAGGACCCTGGAAGGAATAATGGAATCTGTCCTAAAAGGCAAAAGTGGCCCAGCCAATTGGACGTTTACCCAGGCTTGCATTAGCCACCTTAGAATTGTGATTACATTTTTCTAGGCAGCTGAAAGGTACAGAGAGCGATGCCTAGTGTGACACTCATAATATCCTCCTTTCGTCTTTCTCTTTGAAGATTTATTATAGCGCGCGATATCTCTCTCTCTCTCTCTCTCTCTCTCTCCTCTCTCTCTCTCTCTCTCTCTCTCTCTCTCTCTCCCTCTCTCCCTCCCTCCCTCCCTCCCATTAAAAAAGTGGGTGGTGGTGTCATGAAAACACAGCTCAGTGTCTCAGGTGGCGAGGTGATAATCGTTCCTAAAGGGCAGTTTTACAAAGTGCTTCTCTCTCTCTCTCTCTCTCTCTCTCTCTCTCTCTCTCTCTCTCTCTCTCTCTCTCTCTCTCTCTCTCTCTCTCTCTCTCTCTCTCTCTCTCTCTCTCTCTCTCTCTCTCTCTCTCTCTCTCTCTCTCTCTCTCTCTCTCTCTATTGGTATGTAAACTGTAAATCCTTCAGGCCGTTACCCTCCCAGCAGGAGCTGCCTCAGTTTGTGGAGGAGCAAAATCTTCCCACCGAGACAGGGGTTTGGGAAAAGAATGATTGTGGTGGGCTCCCCTTGTGCGGAGGGGGGCAGGGAAGGGGATAAGGGAGTGGAAGAGAAACCGGTAGGACGAGATTGAAGAGGATCTTCTTCCCGAGCAGTAAAGATTTCCATACTTCATTAGAGTTCGCTGCATTTATCTGAAACGGATTTGTGTTGAGGGATGAGGGACAAAAGTAGGTACTTGTAGATAAATAAGGGAGTTACTTATTTTAAAGTTCCTTGCCTTTGTACTTTGAGGTGTTATGAAACTCTTAATTCTTTGATTCCCAGACTTTAATGTATGCACTTTCATTCTGTAGATGTAGTGTGAGGCCTGAGAGCCTGAGTCTCTAATAAGCTGGTCCGTGGACTATAATAATGCTGTCAGATTACATCCTGCACTTAGAGTAGCCAGCCCCTGGGAAGTGAGCGTATTTACACTGCAGCCACAGCATTAGGTTCTGACAATGGAGTAAACAGGGAAAGAGGATAGATAGATAAATGCTTTTCTGCCACCATCCCTCCCTCTCCCCACACTTGAGCTATTCCCATCCACCCACTGCAGTGCCAACTCTGAAAACCTTAACTGCTGAACAAGATTTTCCTCAAGCTTTTTAACTGGAAGACTTCACAAGATACACCAAAGGTAGAAAAGTAAATAGTCAAAGCAACCTTGGACCTTGAGAACTCTGTCTTCATATAATTCAGGGACTAAAGCACAAATTGGAGGTAGATTAAGCACTTGAAAAAATGAGAAGAAATGGGGGGGGGGATTAATTAGAAGCTAGAATACTAAGTCAGGGCACAGGTGAGGGTGAATGAGGGCCCGGAGACAGAAAGGGAAGGTCAATCTATATTTTGATGGAATGTCAATTAAATTGAAGTTGTAAACCATAAACCAAGGTGAGGGAAGATGTGCTAAAAGGCTAGTGCATTTTCAAGACTGACATGGTTTTTCTGAAGGGATTTAACCCAGGCTAACCTCTAGTGTGTATGTGGCTCTCTTCTGCCTGTACCCTTCACATATGCTACAATTTGGAAAAATGTAATGGCTAGAGTTTGAAGAGAAAATTCTCCCACTCCTTCCTAGTGAATTATCCATTTATACTATACCTTGTTGCACAGTCGTTTTGCTGACCCACTTAAGTGAAGAACTAGTCTTCCAATGTACTGGAGGGGGTATAATTAACACACTTAGTTGCTTCAAGCAAAGTTTAGACGTACAAGTCTTAGGTTATAGGCTCAGATCTGAGCTAAAATTCTGTTCCTAACTTGGCATAATTATCCATAGGAATCACTAATCTTTCCTGACCTCATTTTCTTTCTTTATCTGTAAAACGGTAGTTAAAATGAACCTGTTGCCAAGGTGTGGTTCAGGTCTGCATGAGTGAAAATTCAAATCCTGCATTTGCAATGTTTCTGCAAGTCAGTTTGTTACCCACACAGGGCACAACTTGAAATATTACCTTGACATGGGCTACAAAGAGCTTCAGAAAGCCTGGAGAAGTGCTTTAAAGACACAGGTGAATGTTGGACCATTCCAAACCTATTGAAAGAGATGATTTTTCAAAGCTTTCTCTTCAGATCAAGAAAGGGAAGTGTTTGTTTGAATCTGAGGTGAAGCATTGTCTATTCCTGGATCTTACAGAGCCAACTGTGGGCCTCACTGTTTGTTGCCATGGGATCCTCTTTGTGCGAACTGTCTTGAACTGTGTGGGAACATTTTCCTCTTGCCTCCCTTCAGTTCTCTAACTCTTCTGAAGATATGTGTCAGAACAAAATGTGGCTGCATTATTGCCAATTAAGACTAACAGCAGCTGCAAGGTGCATCTAATTAAGAAATTTAATTACTTCACTGAATTCTCATTTGCAGATGTTTGAAGCATTAAACAATATATTGTGATTTTATTTTAAAATTTGGAAATGGCTGACCTCTCCCCACATTGGGGAAGAAACAAACCCGGGACCCATGATGGGTCTTAAAAAGAAGACTTTAAGCCAGGTATGGTAGAACATATCTAAAATTTCACCATTCAGGAAGCTTAGGCAAGAGGACATAAATTCCAAAGTAGCTTGAGCTACACACTGATTTCAAGGCTATTTGGTGACATAGTAAGATATTCCTTTTAAAAAGTGCTTTGACATGAAAAGTATGTACTCTGATAAACTGCAAATATGTGATAATATATTCAGAATAGGGTAATAGTATGCATAACCATAAAGGTTTCTATTTTATTTTACCAAAGGACATCTCAAAACACTGAAAAAGGAGTTCACTATTTGAGTAGAGTACTTGCACATTATATAGCTCTTAAATGTTCTTGTCTTTGCCAGTAACAGGATAGTTAACAGTAAGTTTGGTGCTGCATTATGGGAATTGTAGGCTATAATGCAAAGCATTATGGGGTTTGTAGTAAAAACTGGCTGCAGATTAATCCATGCTTGTAGCTTTTCTCAGTGGAAGAAACTGCTGTTCTATTTTCTGATAATAAGGAAAAGATGGTTAAGATACTTTATAACATTAATGAAACAAAGTTCAGTATTAGTAGAATGATGAAATTAGAGTTTAGATACAATAGTATTGTGACTGAGGTGAATACAATAAGATCTATTTTCTCAGCCAAAAAACAAACTGAGTGAGCAGCTTCTTGATATTAATATATTATAGCTGAGGTTACAAAAGCACAATCACATTCATTGTTTAGAGGTAATAAGTGAGAAAATGTTAAGCTTAGTGTCTATGAAAGAAAATAGTAAGCAGTGGAAAAGAATTATATTGGTATCTGAAGTATAACGTCCCACTTTTTACACCATACCTCAAAGATGTGGAGAACAGTTTTATTGAGCCCCTTTTAGGTGCCTTATTATATAAAACTACCATGCATATTCAGAGTAGGTCCTCAAAGCTAGAAATGTATTTGAAGTGACTTATTTCACTCAATTCACATTTAATTAATTATGGTAATTTATAAAGTAAATTATAATTCAGTTCATTTTTGTATGTAGGTGATTCTACATGTATAAACACAATTTGCAGAGGTTTTCATTTAACTCTGTTGCCATTTTATTTCAAAGTTCAATAAGCATTTTCTGTATGATAGGAATTCACAGTCTAACTTCCCAGTAATGCTGAATGAAATCAACCCCCCTTTTGTTATAAAGACCTAAAACACAACTCTTCAAAGCCCGTGAAAGTCACCATTATCATGCTAAGTTACTTAGATGGTACTTTATACCTGAGGTTTCTTCCTTCTCTCTTTTGCTTCTTAAAGAGGCCTCCATGCACAAAAACGTGGCAGGAAAGCAAACTATTATTACAGACGTGAATAAATGCACAATCAAGTGCCCTCCATTTTCAGGCCTTTTGCCAGCAACATTCATTTGAGCCCACCACCACATATTCTCAAATGAGGTACAGACAAAGACTTGAACGTTTCAGCAAAATTCCACCATAATGTTAGGAAATAATAAAGAATGTGATGAAAAAAGCAAACAACAACAGGAAAGAAAAATGCCATGGCTGCTTTTTTTTTTTCAGATTTCTAAGTTTTGAATCATAAAAATACACAAATATATATCTTCGTGAATGCAGTTTACATTATTGTTCATACTGTGCATATTTCTTTTATGGTCATAAAAATAAAAGCAATGCCCCAAATGAAACACTATGTACATAAGCGATGCAAATGCATCCCCGGTGGAAAGCCGGCTGGCTGCTGGTGGGAGGGTATATTTATACAGTGCCTTTCATTTGGAAGGTTCCCAAAATGATTTGCAAACTGTATATAGAGGAATTGCTCACCATGGAAATTCACCCACTTCCAGGAGAGAATGCAGAAGTCATTCCATGCTGACAACCAGTTTAAATAAAACCGCAGAACAGGATTTCAGGTGGGTAAAACACTCAAATGATAATCGATTCTGGAAATACACACTTAATACCCACTATGTGCTGGATACTGCTTGAGATTTGAAGAGTATCTTTTGGGGTATATCTAATCAGGCTTCCCGTTTTCCCAAAGCTTACACATAATTGCAATTTGACTGGAACTTCAGAATTAAAAGCTCTATTTCCTGGTAAATTTCTGATCTCTGCAAATAGTTCCACAGAAATAGAATACTTGCTACTTTTGTGTTTATTTATATCTCCCTTCATGGTATCCAGGACACATGACCTATGGCAATACTTTCCACTTTAGTCTTAATACACATCAAAAAGAAAGAGAGAGAGAAAAGACTTCTGATAAGATGGTTGAAGCAGATAAAATAGTACTAACACTTCCTAGGTTGAATGATTTGGAAAGTGGTTGGGCAGAATTCAACTGCTATAGCAGTGGTTCTTAACTTGTGGGTCATAATCTCATTGGGGGGTTGAATCACCCTTTTACAGAAGTCACCTAAGACCATGGGAAAACAGATGTTTACATTATAATTCATAACAGTAATAAAATTACAGTAATGAAGTAGCAACAAAATAATTTTAAGGTGGTGGTGGGGGGTCACCATAACCTGAGGAACTGTATTAAACAGTCACAGCATTAGGAAGGCTGAGAAACATTAATCTACAGGGTTGGAGACATTCAATGAAAATGTACATATGTAACTGTGTGGAAGATGGCTTTTTTTTGAGGTGCTGCAGGGCACCTCATGGTAACTAAGGCATATATAGTAGTTTGAGGAAGGAACGGAACGATGTGAACTAGTATTTCAGAGCATGAAATGTAGAATCAAATTTTAGTGTCTCCAAAATTAACTAGATGATTAATATTTCTCAACTGAAAATGTAACAGGAAAAGAAGGTAAAGCACGCAGTGTTAAAGTTCAGCCCAGACTCAATCAGGTTCCAGCTGTATGTGGTGACAACCACTGGCTGCTTCTTTAAGATTTGCTTCTAAAGGCCAGCAAACTGTACCTGGACTATTGACTAACTGGTGTTGATTCAGAAACCATGGCTCTGTTTACTATAGCTCAGAAAAACCATGTGGTGTACACTGAAAGCTCTCCCATGGGATCAAGCTGAGACTAGACCTGTGTTTGTAGTCACATGCTTGTTTGATTCTGGGTAACAAGTAATAATCACAGATTTTATTTCTAGTCTTCACATATTTAATTTGTGTAATCAAAGACAGTAATATTTGTTCTTTTAGCCATTTGTCCACCTATTATATACTTTAAAGTGCATTGCTAGCTGTTGGAGTTCAAGGGATGGGTAAGGTGGTCTTTGTCTTTAAGTAATTAGTATCTAACATTAGAGAGACACATGTGTGATATAATGTGATAAACACTCTAAGAGAAAGTATTAGTACAGTGACCTTGAAGCATAAGCAAATAAAAACCAGAAAATGATTGAGGATCAAGAATAAAGAGTAACAACTAAACAGGTCAGTTTTCTGGTACCTAGAAGGGTATCACAACAGCTCTGGTAGTAGAATTCAAAAGTGCTTAAAATCATAGGAAGCTACTTGGAAGGTGATTCTAGAGACAACCTTGAGTAATCTTTTTTCTTTTAGACAGAGGAAATTGAGTGTCACTCGACCAAATGACATAGTTATTTAAGCTTACACAGCTAGAAAGTGGTGAGAGTTCTCTCCTGACATGACTCAGCCATAGTGCCTGTTAGCCTTTTCTTTTCCAAGATAAGTTTGGGACATAATCAAGATACCAGATGCAACAAGATCTGGGATAATGCTAGCATATGATTCTGACTATATGGCCTTGAGAAAATTTCTTGCCTTCTCTGAGTGTCAATTTCTTCCTGTAAAATAGGAACCTTCTTTGGAGAATACTGCAGCACATCTATCCATTAGAGTGCTTACAGCATAGAGTGTGTTTGCTTCGTGATGGGTTTTAAGTTTTGTTTTCATTTCTTCTCTTTGTCTATTAGAGATGGTAATTTAGAATGGTATAAATGCAGTCAAAAATGATTACAAGTTTGTGTTGTTTTTATTTTATTAAAGAATGAAAGAGAATCAGATTCCCAAGTAAGATAGCTCTTACTTAAGAAGTTGTTTGTTTTTTTTTTCCTTTTCCTGGTTACAGCTTATGGGTATTACTATTAGATGATCTCAGGTCTAGACTGACTTTACACATTAAACACAGTCAAGTAGGTGAATCTGAAATGTAACAATAATGATGACCATAACTGAAATATGTATTTATAGATTTAAAAGTCTATTCTATTTATGGCACAAAGAGAATGGTAGCATGGCAAATGAACACATGAATAGACAAGTGACTTCCAGTGTTCAGATACATGGAGGTGATACAAAATTAAACCACAATGTGATACAATGATACATTCTCTAGAATTTTTGATTGTAAATCATGGATAGTAGAAAATGTGAGTGAAGGTTTGAAACAACTGGAGATCACATAATCTCATTGTGCAACTGAAAATTACAGTAACAACTTTAAGAGACTTAGCAGATCATATTAAATCTAAACATTCACATACATAAAATCAGCAATTCTTAAGTATATATCCCAAACAAATACATATGTGTGCTGTGGGATGTTCTGTATGTTAAATGTGTTGCTCTGATTGGTTAATAAATAAAACACTGATTGGCCAGTAGCCAGGCAGGAAGTATAGGCGGGACAAGGAGAGAGAAGAATTCTGGGAGGAGGACGGCTCAGACAGGGACGCTGCCAGCCGCCATGATGAGAAGGAGATGTTAAGATACCGGTAAGCCATGAGCCACATGGCAACTTATGGATTAATAGAAATGGGTTGATTTAAGATATAAGAACAGTTAGCAAGAAGCCTGCCATGGCCATACAGTTTATAAGTAATATAAGTCTCTGTGTGTTTACTTGGTTGGGTCTGAGCAGCTGCCAGACTGGCGGGTGAGAGAGCTTTGTCCTGACTGTGGGCCAGGCAGGACCAGGAACTCTCCAGCTACATATATGTGTCAACCGAAAGCCTGTACAAAATTCAGAGCAGGTTATTCAACAAAGTTCAAAGTGAGAAATTACCCAGAAGCCTAATGTCATTGGAATGGACGACTTGATTATCATCTATTGGTACTATCGGTTTCTAGACAAGTTAAAACAATCTATAGCTATTTGCAACAATATTGATTCTCACAAGCAATGTTTAGTAAAATAAGACATATACAGAACAGTATATATTATGTGACTGCAGTTATAGAACTAGCAAATCTAATCCACTCTATACTGCCAAACAAGAGGAAAGTTAATAACTATCCTTGAAAGAAATTCTGACTAGAAAGAAGTCTAAGAGGAATATCAGGAACACTAAATATGCTGGGGTTTTCTTAACAAGATATTTGTTACTTAGATATATTGATGATGTAAGAATTCACTTAGCTATATGAAATTATATCAATTTCATATGTCAGTAAAATATTTTAATGGAAAATAAAATTGTAGAGCAGGTGAGGTGGCCCAGTCGATAAAGGCACCTATGGTCAAGCCCAATGACCTGAGTTTGATGCTCAGAACCCTTACGGTGGAAGGAGAAAAGCGGCTATCACAAACTGTCCTCTGAATGCCACACATTGCATTATTGTACACACCCTTCCAAATAAATAAATGAATGTAATAAAAATTGTTTTCATACATGAAAATATGTGGAAATACCACATCAATGATGCATGGTTAAAAAGAACCATTAATATATTACACTGTATAAGCTTAAGTGCATGAGTGCTAAATATTTCATCATGTTAAAATTTTGGGTGGAAGCTGGGCGGTGGTGGTGCATGCCTTTAATCTCAGCATTCGGGAGGCAGAGCCAGGCAGATCTCTGTGAGTTCGAGGCCAGCCTGGTCTACACAGCAAGATCCAGGACAGGCACCAAAATCTACCCAGAGAAATCCTGTCTTCAAAAAACAAAAAACAAAACAAAACAAAAGTTGAGTGTAATGTGCCCATGAAAGGGACATGAAAACCAAGTATTCGTTAATGTTAGAATTTGTTTTCATGAACTATAGAAATGGTTCCACTGGTAAAGTCCCTGCCACATAAATCATGGATGTGAGTTCAGAGCCCCATCACCCACACGAAAGCCAAATTCAGTAGCTGCATGTGTCTGTAACACAGCACTGTGGTGGGAGGGTGCAAACAGGTAGATCCATGGAACTTATTGGCCAGCTAGCATAGCTAAATTGATCAGCTGCATGTTCAGTGAGGGACCTCAAAGCAAAAAGTAAGGTGGAGGGTGAGCAAGGAGATACCTGACTTCAACCTCCGGCCTCCACATATATGCACACATACACGAATACACACACATACATACATGCACATACCCACACAAACATGTACACACATCACAGACACACATCCAAAAATAAATAACATATATTTTTAGGAAATAACCATGATTTTCTTAATAATCAACTTTATGTAATTCAACATAAAAAGGAATACAGTAATTAAGGTGTTGTCTTTTTTTGATGCCAATCAGACCAGTATTCAGTTCTTTTAAGAAATGACCCTAGCTAACATTTATTCAGAACGTATGCATGAAGTATCTTTGAAAAGTACCTTAATGTGCTAATCAATTTGTTTCTGAAAAAGTTGGCCAGTTTAGAGATTAGAATAAGCAAGGTTGTTCAATGTCTCATAGTGGCAAAGTTGGAAATTGCACTGTCTCTAAATTACTAGCCTTATTATCTGGTGTTTTTAATATTTGATTTCTTTCTCCATATTATACTTAGCTAATGATATCAATTTATTTTCTATGACTTATGTGTTGTTTTTACTGCCTTGCAATTGCAGACATATCAAACTGTACAGAAACGAATTAGTAACAGTTCAACACAATCTCTACTGCTGTGTTTCCCCAGCAGAGTCTGTGATTCTTGATTCTGTGAACATATTTGCTCTGTTTGTCTTTCACTCACAAAAAATTTAAGTCAATAATTACGTTTCTGATGAAGGTATAAACATATGATAAAATTATAACTTCAAGGGCAAAATAGGACTAGGTCAACTTTACAGATACCTAAGAAATAGTATGATGAAGGGTTTCTTAACATTATATAAATGAAAGTATACCACTCAGAATTAATTTTTGTAGTCAGTCGTAGAGGATGCCATAATTATGAAAACACCTATACTCAATTAATATACATGTGATTGTCCTATGCTATTGTCCTATTATAGTATAATGAGTATTAGGTACTATAGGAGATTATAGCATATCACAATACAGATGATACTTTCTTCAAAACTGAGCATTATCAAAAATTTCCTATAACAGAGAGATTGTTATGACACACAGAAAAGTTCACCAAGTGCTTAAACTTCTTCTTCTTTTTTTTTTTTTTGAGACAGTGTTTCTCTGTGTAGCTTTGTGCCTTTTCTGGAACTCACTCTGTAGACCAGGCTGGCCTCGAACTCACAGAGATCTGCCTGCCTCTGCCTCCCGAGTGCTGGGATTAAAGATATGTGTCACCACCGCCCGGCAAACTTCTTTATTAAACACGATAACCTATCAAATGTCCCAGGCCTTTTATATCTAGTTGGGTCCACAGTGAATTTTGGACAGATGTGTTAACTCTTCCAGACTTCATCCCTAACCTTTCTAGAGAATGAGTTCTCTGAATATCTTTATTCTGTTTCTTTTTCTGCATCTTGGTGGCCTGAAGGAACTGGCTGAAAGACAGTGAATCATGTGGGAAGGATGGGAATTCCTACATCATTGGTAATGTGTAGCCAGGAGCAACAGCCTTGGACTTTGTGTTAAAAAACAACAACAAGAAAAAAAACAACTTTCATTATACTAAGCTACCCAGAATTCCAGTTTCTTGGTTAGCACAACAGAGCTTAGAGAATGCTGATTTATATCCTCTACTCATAACCTTTCAGAATCAGAGAAAACTTTTTTTTTCTTTTCTGTTTCTCTCTATATTTCAGATGAATGAAATTATCTTGATCATGTTTCTTTGTAAATAGTGGATTTTGTCAATGCACACACTAATTTCATGTATGAAATTCTTTATTTAGCTATTGGTATGAGGTTATAAATGCTTGAGGAAACACCAGCCAAAACAAAAGCATCTCGATAATTATCTATATCAAACATATGCCATGGCCTTATGTCAACCTATCCATCTGCTTCTTTTCACCTAAAGAAACTATCTTCCTGAATCATACATGTATATTTACTTGGCTTTTTAGAAAAATGGTACTTTCACTGCATTGACTGGTATTCATATAAAGAATATACATTTTCAACTTCAAATGTTTTAATTTCATAAAGTATCATCAGTTCCAGTTCTGGATAAAATGCAGTAGATATATTTTATCTTTTCTCTCTTTCCAAACATAACTTTGCTACCTGGACAGAATGGAGGGAACTAGTATTTTAAAACACTGAAAAGGAAATTGGAGGAAGCAGACCATAATGAATGCTGGAATTTGAAGTAGCACAGAATTTACTCTCAGTTTAACATTTTTTCTGTTTTATAATGCACAACTTGAAACCAATACAAGCAAAACCTGGAAGTTATCACCAAAGGCCAGACCTACAGCTTGGCAGGTGCTATCTACCTGTGGCTGCAAGGACTAAGAAAAACAATTTTTTCTTCTGTGTGTCTCTCTATGTGTCTGTCTGTCTGTCTCTCTCCTCTCTCTCTGTCTCACTGTCTCTCTGTCGGTCTCTATCTCTCTCTGTCTCTGTCTGTCTGTCTGTCTGTCTGTCTGTCTCTCTCTCTCTCTCTCTCTCTCTCTCTGTGTGTGTGTGTGTGTGTGTGTGTGTGTGTGTGTGTGTGTGTGTGTGTTTATTTGTGGTGTGTGGTGAATATACATGAGTGTGTTGGTCTCCCTCATTCATGCAAAGGTCAGAGCCAGATGCCATGTGTCTTCCTCTATTGTTTTCTGCTTTATTTATTGCCTTGAAGCCAAATTTCTCAATCAATGGAAAACTTACTCTTTTCGCTCTCTGGACCTCTTGGGTTTTCCTTCTTTCTCACCTGCAGTGCTGTGGCTTAGCTCAGCTTTGTACATGGGTGTAGGGATTCATAACATAGGTCCTCTGCACTCTGATGCAGTGAACCAACTCCCCACTCCTCAGAAAAGGAACTCTTAACAGTCAGGAGAAAGTGCAAAGATAAATCCCTAACATGGCTTGTGTGATTCTTCATTCTCTTCTGCCCTAGTAGCTAGGCAGATCTGTGGTGGGGATGTAAGAGGCAGTTGCAAGGGGGCCTAGCAAGGGAGGGCACTCTAAGAGGTAATGTACTTACCTATTCTATGGGGCAGCAACTTTGGGGGTCATACAAACTAGTTTAATATCATTATCTATTCCTTCCACTTGAAAAAGGACATTAATTTGATCACAGTAGTCCACACATTCCAGATAGAATAATTAGGACTCAAGTTTCTGGTAAGTGAACCAGAATGGATGGAGAAAAATAAAAATAGAAAAATACAGGGGAATTTTCAAGAAGAAGAGATTCCACATATTTGTTTATGAACCCCAACATTTACCCCGAAGTTACCATACAAAGACTGCTTCCTCATTAATAATTTCCTTTATCAGTAAATTTATCTTCCATATAAATCATAATACATTTTGTTGACCTCTATTTTGTTGTCTATTTTGCAGTTAAGTTTTCCTGCCTGGCCCACAGTCAGGACAAATCTCTCTCACCTGCCAGTCCCACAGCCGCTCAGACCCAACCAAGTAAACACAGAGACTTACATTGGTTACAAACTGTATGGCCATACCAGGCTTCTTGCTAACTGTTCTTACAGCTTAAATTAATCCTTTTCCATTAATCTATACCCTGCCACATGGCTCGTGGCTTACTGGCATCTTCACGTGCTGCTTGTCATCGTGGCGGCTGGCAGTGTCTCTCTGACTCAGCCTTCCACTTCCCAGAATTCTTCTCCTCCTTGTCCCACCTATACTTCCTCCTGCCTGGCCAATCAGTGTTTTACTTACTAACCAATCACAGCAACACATTTGCCATACAGAACATCCCACAGCACTATTTTTGATGTATATTGCCTTCTATTTTTGGAGATGCATTCTCTGGACTAATTTTTATTTTGTTTTATTTTCTGGGGTTTGAAGGGGACTCATGCACAGTAGGGGCTCCCTTCCAGACTCCAGATTAGGCACAAACCACATCCAAACACCTGTTTTCACAGAGAGATCCTTTAGTGGGTGGGCAAGAAAAGTTACAGTTTCTGCTTTCTGACTCAGGCAGAAAACAGCATCAATTGATCTAGCAGGTGTCATTAAGAAGAGAAAGGGGGAGGTCTGTGTTAGCATGGGCTAGCATGTGGTGATAAAGGAGATAGAGATGAGCAAAAAGGGGAAGGGATATTTGTTCCCGAGGGACAAAAGACTGCCTCTGGATTGAGAGGAGACCAACTTGGCACATAGGCAAATGGCATTTTATAAAGATAAAGGGGGAAACTCTGTGTTAGGATGAGGTGTTTAATTTTAATTGGGCATGTTAATTACATGAACCAAAGGGGGCTTCTGATTGCTGGACTTTTGTCCTCAGCCTCAGGAGGATGAAGTAGTCAAATAAGGAAATAAACCTTGGTGGCTAACTTTAGGAACGTAATCTAACGGTTTTTAGCAAGGCAGAGGGAATGGGGGAGAAGGGTAAGGCCTGCCGGAGTCACATGTTCAAGTGGGCTAGTGTCCCTTCAGGGTTGGGGTTAGAAAACTCGGGTTCTCATGTCTGGAAGCTCTCCTATTGACCTCCATTCTCAGCCTACTATATATTCTAGCATATTTGATATATACTTACAGGGATCGCAAGACATCTCAGCAGTTTGGAGCACTTGTTCTTGCAGAGGATCTGGGTTGGGTATCCAGTACCCATTTGATAGCTCACAACAAATCATAATTCCAGTTTCAGAGAATTTAACACCCTCTTCTGGCCTCTGTGGGCACCAGACATGAACTCATGTAGTGTAGGTGCATACATTCAGGCAAAACAGCAATACACATAAAATAAAAAGAAACATTTTTAAAAAGAAAGTGGATATCAACATCACTAATTATAAGAATTACCTCTATTTTAATTTTAGTGATTGTGGCTTTTTAATACCTCTGTCAGGCTCCACTGTCCAGTGTTTTTTCTAGCTTTCCTTTTCTGCTAGATTTAAGATATTTTTGGTGTGATTGAACATGATGCTCCAGTTGTAATTTTTTTCTAAAATGGTTTTATTGTAGTTAAATTTAATAACTTACTTTTTTATTCTCTTCTCATACAATATATCCCTACTGCAGGCTCCCCTCCCTTCACCCCACTCACTTCCCCCCCCCACCTCCCCTCTGCCCAAGATAGACTCCTCCTCAGTTTCTCTTCAGAAAAGGGCAGGCCACCCTGAGATATAAGATGCAATAAGGCTAGGAACAAACCCTCACATCGAGGTTGGACAAGGCAACCCAGTAGGAGGAAAAGGGTGCCAAGTGGAAGCAAAAGAATTGCAGACACCCCCACTCTCACTGTTAGAAGTCCCACAAAAAAAACCCAAACTACATAACCACAACATATATGCAGAGGGCCTAGTGCAGACCCATGAAGGCTCCCACTTCAGTCTCCGTGAACCCCTATGAGCCCTGCTTAGTGGATTCTGTGGGCCATGTTCTGGTATCCTCAACCCTTCTGGCTCCTACAATCCTTCCTCCCCCTCTCTGCCAAGTTCCCTGAGCTGTGCCTAATGTTTGACTGTGAGTCTCTGCATCTGTTCCTCTGTTCCTATCAATTACTGGAGGACAGCTCTCTGATGACAGCTGGGCAAAGCATTGATCTATGGGTATAGCAGAATATCATTAGGAAACATTTCATGGACTGTTTTTTGTTTTGTTTTGTTTTTGCCAGTCTTGCTTGGTTCTACCCTAGATCTCTGGGCCAGTCAGCTTCTTGTTCCTAGCCATCCAGGCATGGGCCTCAAGTTAGAACAGTCGATGGCAGCCCACTTCCACAAGCTCTGAGCCATCATTGCCCTAGCACAGCTTGCAGGTAGGTTGAGGTGGTTTTGTTGCTGAGGTGGTGTCCCAGTCCCTCCACTGGAAGCTTTGCTTAGTTACAGAGGATGGCTGGTTCAGGCTCCATATCCTCCATTACTAGGCGTCCTAGCTAGGGTTACCCTCATATGTTCCACTGAATTAGGTTTCCACTTTGCCCCCCACAAAAGTCCCCCAATTCCAGTCATCTCTCCCAGTACTCTCTCCCTCTGTCCCACCCTCCCTAACCTGATGCTTCCTGTTCCCATCCCCACCCATCCCTAGTCCACACACAAAATCTATTCTATTTCCCTTTCCCAGGGAAATCCTTGTGCTCCCCCTTGAGCTTTCCTCCTTACTTAGCTGTGGAGGCCCACAGGGTCTCCCTAGTGAGACCCTTACTCAAGTTCAGAGAATCTGAGCTTGCTTTACCCAGCAGGGCTGCGTAATGGGGTGATTTGGTCATGGGCATGGTTACCAGGTGTTTTGAAGTATCTATACTTGGCTGTATGTTGTGCTTTGATCTTGAAAGGGGGAGATCTTTTGCCTCGCCCCTTGGCATTGTATAAAAAGCCCTTTCTCATAAACCTTGAGGTGGTTGGGTATTGACCCAGGGCCCTCCTAAGGCTATCCTGTGTCTCTCTCGTTCTTATCATCTCTTTATATCTTTCTATCTATCATTTCCTCATTCCTCTCTCCTCCCCACAAGAAACATTCAATAGGTTGGAGATGGACTCCGGGCAGATTCCCATACTTAGCTTCCATGGGTCTGTGGATTGTAGCATGATTATCTTTTACTATAGTGGGTCGCTGTTCCAGCTTTGACCTTGAAACACTGACCCTAGAGTGACAGCAGGTAACTGCCACACCTGCCTATGACCTTCCCCTGGAACTGACCTGCCCCTGGGGCGTGGCTGAGAGGGAGCCCCTTAAGACTTAGGTGCATACGTGTCTGGCCCTTCTGGATACTTCATGGTCCTGGAAGCTGGATGGGACACCAAGCCAGAGTTCTTCGCTGGATGGTACCTCATCTCTCCCCCATCCTGTAACCAACCCCTATTGGATGTATGTAAGTTATCTCAGAAATAAATCTCTCTTAATTACCAGTTAAATTACGTGGAATTGCCTCATTAATTACAGTAATATTTTACTTTACAGCTAATATCCATTTATAAGTGAGTACATACTATGTTTGTCTTTCTGGATCTGAGTTGCCTCACTCAGGATGATTTTGTCTTGTCTAGTTCCATCCATTTGCCCTGAAAATTTCATGATGTCATTTTTAACAGCTGAGTAATATTCCATTGTATAAATATATCACATTTCTTTATACATTCTTCAGTTGAAGGACATGTACATTGTTTCCAGGTTCCACCTATTATGAATACAGCTGCTGCTATGAACATATTTGATCAAGTGTCCTTGTGGTAGGATGGAAAATCCTTTGGGTATATGCCCAGGAGTGGTATATAGCTGGGTCTTGAGGTAGAGAGATTCCCAACTTTCTGAAAATCCATCATATTGATTTCCAAAGTGGATGTGTAAGTTTGCACTCCTACCTGTAATGAAGAAGTGTTCCCCTTGCTTCACATCCTGGCCAGCATAAGTTGTCATTTACATTATTGATCTTAGCCATTCTGACAGGTGTAAGATGGAATCTCAAAGTAGTTTTGATTTGCATTTCCCTGATGGCTAAGGATGTTGAACATAACTTTAAGTGTTTCTCAGCCATTTGAGTTCCTCTATTGAGAATTCTGTTTAGATCTGTACCTCATATTTTAATTGGATTATTTTGTTTTTTCAATATATACTTTTGTGAGTTATTTATATATTTTGGAAATTAGCCCTCTATTGGATGTGAAGTTTGTGAAATTTTTTCTGGTTCTATAGGCTATCATTTTGTCCTATTGATGGTGTCCTTTGCCTTTCATAAGCTTTTCAGTTTCAGGAGGTCCCATTTATTAATTGTTGATCTTAGTGCCTGTGCTATTAGTGTTCTGTTCAGGAAGTTGTCTCCTGTGCCAATGCATTCAAGGCTATTACCCACTTCCTTTTCTATCATGTTCAGAATATCTGGATATATATTGAGGTCTTTTATCCACTTGGACTTCACTTTTGTGCAGGGTGATAAATATAGATCTATTTGCATTCTTCTACATGCAGACATCCAGTTAGACCAGTACCATATGTTGAAGATGCTTTCTTTGTTCCACAGTGTATTTCTGGCTTTCTTATAAAAAATCAGGTGTTCATAGATGTGTAGATTTATCTCTGAGTCCTAGATTTGATTCCATTGATCAACATGTCTGTTTTTATGCTAATACCATGTGGTTTTTATTACTATAGCTCTGCAGTACAGCTTGAAGTCAGAGATGGTTATAACTCTGGAACTCCTTTTACTATACAGGATTGTTTTAGGATAATTTTTTCATTGATTTATATGTTAACTTTTTAGGAATGTTGCATGTATATATCAATAAGTGTATATTCTCCACTGATGCAAATATAATTATATAGGATATTCTCTCCACTCCAATAACAATCATAATCTTGACAATTTTGTTACTTGCTAATTCTTTTTCTTTAGGATTTATTTATTTTATGTGTTTGCCTGCATTTATGTCTGTGAACAATGTCTGACGCCTAAAGAGGTCAGAGTAGGGCAGATAACCTAGAAATAGAGTATCAAATAGTTATGAACCACCATGTGGATGCTAGGGATCAGACCTAGGTCCTCTGCAAGAGTAACAAGTGCTCATATCCAGTGAGCCAACTTTCCAGACCCATTACTTGACAATTCTGATATTTATTAATTTCTATTTGTTTATCTTGTATATATGCTGAGTTGTTCACTGGATAATTTGTGAAGAATCGAAGATGTACTAAAATCTCTAACCTTGAAAAGGAGTTTATAATATAGGGTTTTAATTTAGGGGCTGCACATGTTTGAAACCTGTTTTACATTTATATAAATGCTTTAAAGTACTCTACTTACCTGGTCACATCAACCTTTTTTATGTCACAGCTCTGCTGCTGCAAATTTTAGTTAAAGTCTTCTTTTTTCATATAACACAACTAAGAGCATTATTCAGATTATGATATTGCTAATAGTCTTATTTCCAGAACTTCCATGTTCAAGTCCTGTGTATGTGCATGTAAGCATATGTGTGTGCAGGCATGCCAGTGCAGTAGAGATTAAGTGCTTTATCACTCAGCTAATACTCCAATTTCTTGTTTCAATGTTTGGATGGCCAAATATATTGTGTCTCATAAAGTTGAAATCTGTCTGAAATTTTGATTTAATTTGTGCCTCTATGACTTTAAAATTTTATGGTTTTATCTTTTATATTTATCATAATTATTGACACCTTTGTTTATCATCTTCATTTGTATCATGTTGATTTATTACAATGTTCTCTGCCCTTTCACCCAATACCTTATTTCATTTTCACTTTGAACATTTTAAGTGAAGCTGTGTCTTGCACAAGGGTTGTCTCCCCCACTTTCCATCACCAATCATGATAATGAAACTGATACCTTGGATTTTATTTGAAATGTGGTTCAAGGACCAGAAGCACCTGGAGACTCAGAAAAGTTGCAAAACTTTAGTCCCAATTTCTGACCTACTGAATCAGAATTTGCAGGTGAACAAGAGCTCCAGGTGTTTATATGCAAAAAGAACTTTGGGAGTTACTAGAGTATAAATCCTTGGTCTTGTAAATAGGTTTTCCATTTTTATTTTGAAATCACAGTGACAATTATAAGTGTATTTATTTATTCACATTCACTTCATACATCTCTTGTAAAGCTTATAGATTCATTTTGCCTTTAGTATTATATCTAAGTGCATTTTAAACAAATATTTGTGTAGCACAGCTTTTGAAATATTGTAAACCTGAGAATATTTTTATCCTGTCTTTTTATTTAAAAGACATTTTTCAGATATGAAATACTATGTTCAAAGTTAATTTTACTTCAGTCTTTGAAAAATATCCATTTGCATCTGGTACTGTTAAAAAACCTGACATCAATATTTTTCTTCCTTTGTATGTCACCAGTTCTTTTCCTTTTGTAAATGCTTACAATGTTCTCTTTGTCTTTGAATTCTTGTACTAAACTATAATACATTCAGGTGTAAATTCTCTTTCTGTCTCTCCATCTCTCCGGCTATGTCTACCTTTATATCTGTCTGTCTCTCTCAGTATTTCTTCTCTCTCTCTCTCTCTCTCTCTCTCTCTCTCTCTCTCTCTCTCTCTCTCTCTCTCTCTCTCTCTCTCTGTGTGTGTATTTAGGGACTAAACTGAATAAAGTATCTTGTTCATAATAAAAAGAACTCCACCACAGAGCTATGTGGGAGGCCAGCTCCAACATTTTCCAGGGTTTCGATGTGAAGGAGATAGGAATAAGAAAATATTAGATAGAGAGAGAGACCTAGTTGATGAGAAGAAAGACAAACACAGAATATCTTTGGGAGGACCTGGGTCAATACCCAATGGCCCTTTCCATTAATTCAAAAGGGCTTTTTAAAACAATGCCAAGAGGTGGGGAAAAAGACCTCCGGATTGCTAGATCAAAGCACACCACACAGCCAAGTGCAGACCCTTCCAAACACCTGGTAACCATGCCCGTGGTCAAATCATCCCCTTGTGCAGCCCTGTTGGATAAAGCAAGCTCAGATAATCTGACCCTGAGTAATTTGGGCCTCCACAAATCCCCCCTTCTTAATAATATGAATCTCAAGTGGAGGTTCAGAGCTTAACTATGGAACTCCGAATCAGCTTTTTCTACTAAGAGCTTACAAGTAGCTAGAATTATTACAATACTACTCCTGAGGAATAGAATACTACCACCTAATCCTTAAATGATAACTGGACATGTCCGACTGCTACCATGGTGCCCCCTACTCTCTCTTACTTATTTCCTCTGCTCCCAAGTCCTTGTTCAAGTACCATCTGTAGGAGTCTGCGGGAGACCAGCTTCGACCTGCTCCCATCCTTTGAATGGTTCTTAGGTGGAAGAGAGAGGAATTATCAAATGATAGAAAGGGAGACCTAGACGATGAGAAGAAAGACAGAGAAACACAGGATAGCTTCAGGAGGACCTTGGTCAATACCCAATGGCCCTTTCTGCTTATTCAAAAGGGCTTTTTATATCAATGCCAAGGGGCTGGGCAAAAGACCTCCCCCTTGCTAGATCAAAGCACACAACACAGCCAAGTGTAGACCTTTCCAAACACCTGGTAACCACATCCGTGGTCAAGTCACCCCCTTATGCAGCCCTGCGGGGTAAAGCAAGCTCAGATTCTCTGACCTTGAGTAATTTGGGCCTCCACAGAGCTACACCCCTACTTCCCAGATTCTATTTTTGTTGATTTGTTAGGTTTTGTTTATGAGGTGGGAGAGTATTTCTCTGTAGCTCATGCTACATTCGAACTCCTTATGTAGCTAAGGCTGGCCTGGAATTTCTGATCTTTCCAAGTCCACCTCTCAAGTTCTAGGATTATATGGTTATACCACCAGGCACAGAATGCTAGATCCTTTTATTTTTTATTTTTTCATTTAGTACTTTCTAGGTCCTTTTAATTTGAAGCCTTTCAAAAAGTCCTATGCACTCAAATATTTCTTCTCTGCTCTTTCCATTTTTCCTGGAAATTACTTCTATGTCCACTGACATTTTCTCTTGGCTTCTTTCTCTCCCTTGTAACTTCCTCAACTTGGTATTGAAATTAAAATTTCCCCCTCATTTCTGTGATCTTCATCTCAGCATTCTTTAGTTCAAACATTTTTACCCACAACATTTTAGGGATAATTCAATTTTTTTCTTTTATTTCTTAATAGTTTTTGCTTCTCTGGGAATCTATAATCCAGGACATAATTTACTTTTAAACTATCTATGCCCCTCAGGATTCTGTGATTTTGGCTTACAGATCAATCCTTACCGAGCAGCTTGTCAAGCAAGGCACAGAGGGGCATTACCCAATGCCTTCAGCCTCAGACCCTATGAATTCAGTCAAGAGGAGTAAGAAGGACTGCAGGTGGATGACACCATCACAGCCAAAGTCAAGTGCTTCTGCACACCTTTGCTACAATGAGCATCCCCACCACCACTCTCAGAAGTGGTGTGCTTTAGAGCACACTCCGGGGTTGATAGTTTAGAAGAACGGGGTGAAGTGAACAGTGGGCATTTCTTCCCTTCCTAATACTTTTACTAGTCCAGCTCCAGAAGAGAGTTTGAATGGTTTCATTTGTATCCGTGTGGACTGAAAAACTTGCCAGACGATGAGCTAGAGAGATAAACCAGCAGTTAAAAGAGGATACTGCAATTGCAGAGGACTTGAGTCCACTTTCTAGCTCAGGACTGAATGAGAAGAAAAGAAAAAAGAAAAAAAAAGGAAGGGATATGACTGCTTCTAGGTATGAGGAGGAGAATATTTATTGTAGATAAGAGTGAGAGCATAGCCAGAGGCAGGAACATTTAGGAGAGTCCTGAGTGAACATAGCCAGACTGAGCTGGGCCATGTAAGGAGAGAGGGGGAGGGATAGCAAGAGTATGCCACCAATCAAGAGGGGTGCCTGGGCCAAGAGGCTTCTATAGCCAAAACGACTGGGTTATATGGAGAAGGGCAGCTCAGCCCCTGGTCAGGTGAAGTTTGGGATTGGGGATGGGATATGCAAACCATATACCCTGTAACAGATAGGGACTGAGGGATGCTGGGGGAACCAAGCAGCCAGGTCCACTTTGACATGTTAAATAGGCACCTCAGCTGTTTGTCTAGGGTTTGAGACCTAACAAGAACCACCTGTAACTCCAGCTCTCTTTGGACCATGGACACTGCATTCATCTGTGCACGTGCACACACACACTTCAATATAAAGTAAAATCTTAAAACAAAAGCCTTTCCACATGAATAACTATCTAGGCTTCTGAGTCAAAAGCCTTCTGAAACTTTGCAATTGCTTCCAGCTGTGTAAAGCTATGGCCCTGAAAAGGCTTACTCCATTGCCCCAACTCCTTCAGTCTGGAAAAGTCAAAACTAGCTAAAGAATTCACCTGTCCAATAACCATTGTATGATAAAGTTCTGACTTCCTTTCTTTAGAGTACTGTATTTGTCAAAAGCAAGCAAAGAAACCAAAAGCTTACAGCTACTTCTGCCACGTTGAGATGGTTATACATCTCCTGCAGCCTTGCAGAGTGTTTCTCATAGACTCTAGAAACGATTTCCTTGAAATGCATAGTTAGGGTCTCTATCTCCAAAAGTCTGTGGAGTGCTCATAGCCTAACCTTCATAAAAGTCAATGAGCAGGCACCAGAGCCATTTCTATAATTCATCAAGGAAACTTGTTATTATCCAGTTTTTGTAATTTTTTGCCCCTTTTACTGTGCTGTACCTTCTCCAGGTTTTCTCTCTACTACTTTTTTTCTATAAGAGAGCAGGCCCTCCTGAGCAAATTGTAATTGAGCCCAGCTGTTTCCCTTACGGAAGTGGTTACTGAATACCCAATCCACCTCCTTAGTTGCCAGCTTTGTTTAGCTTTGACAACCCAAGTCCTGAATAGACAAAAGAATAAGCACAAAGCAAGAGCAAAGAAGAATCATGAATGGTACTCCTATAATGTTTCCCCCTCCCCCTCCCCACACGCTGTCCCATTTTCCTCCACAAGCTCTGCTGGCTTCCTACACAGGTCTCTGTCTTGAGATAAAGGTTCTGTGTTTGAAATCTTCATGTTCCACTTTAATCAAATAACAGACAAGTATATACCTTATTCTCTCCACAGCAGGGGAGGTAAGCTCTTGCCTATGTAAGCTATGTAATTCTCAGAGTCTTGGCTTAATTCACTTAATTTTCATTAAAAGATCTAGCACAAATAGTCTGACACTCAGTTTCCTCACCTGCAAAACGAGAATAATTAGGACAATGCACATCATTGAGTTGGGGGATTAAATGTAAGGCATTGAATACAGTGTCTGTTATGAAATTCAGTGCACAGTGAATGTTTAATTTTCAAAATGTATTTTAAAATATACACATTGGCTTGTGAGCACATTGTTTTCTCTAGAGAACAAACAAAGAGATGAAGTAGTTTACAAAGGAAGAAAACTTAGGTGGCTTGGGGAAAACATGGGAGGGAGATAATGCACACTGTATGATCCTTCCTATCTTTGAGACTTTAAACCATATAAATCAATTGCATTAATGATGAAGTACTAAGTAAATAAGCATTCTGCTTAATGTCAACTCTTTAATTTACAGCTTATACTTAGAAGTTTCTTACAAAACTTTCTTAAACTTTGTGACAGTTGTTGGTAAAGCCATCCACAAACATTATTAATTAGGAGCCTGGTATATGGTAAATAAAAGGTAGACCCCCTCATCTAAAGACCACATGCTCTACTTATCAAGATAACACAAATATACCAAGAAAAAAGGCCAATGCAAACAAGAGTATACTTTGGAAGTAAAATACATTTAACATACATGCCTATATCTCCAATGTTTAGCTATTACAGAAAACCAGTATACAAAGAATACATTTGCAAGAAACATTAGATCTTTAGTATCTAATTTATTTACTTGTGGGAATGGAGGACACAAAACAGTTACGCTGTACTAGATTGTCAAATGAACAAGGAATAACTAGCCAAGTTAGTATAAATAAAATCTAATTAAATATTCTGAGTACAGTTACACTAAAAAGTAATCACTATTTTTCTGTAAATCAAACATCAACTGGGCAGCTTTCACTTTGTGTTTAAACTTTGATAACATGATCCTGAGCTCTGCAACAGAACATCTGCTTTCTTTATCCTTTCTTTGTCCCCTGCCCAAGTCTCCTGTGAGTCCCACAGACCATCCCCTTCTAATCTACCTCACCCTACTACTCATCTCCTTATTCCAGCCCCCAACTCCATCAGGCACCCCTTGCAAACTTACAGACCATACCAACTAGAAAACCAGGTAGGCTGGCTGCAGATATTCTCTTCTCCTGTTGCCCCAGATCCAATCCAGAACTGCAGCAAAACACTTTTGGCCGCCTTACCTGCCCCTGTTCCCATCTCCTGTGGATCCTCCATCCCCCAGTTCATTGCTTTGCCCCAGCCCCCAAATTCAGCAGGCACCCCCTGCTAACCCAA
Source organism: Peromyscus californicus insignis (assembly GCF_007827085.1). Classification (NCBI taxonomy): domain Eukaryota; kingdom Metazoa; phylum Chordata; class Mammalia; order Rodentia; family Cricetidae; genus Peromyscus; species Peromyscus californicus. The sequence goes on from NW_026294391.1 coordinate 45,809,967, forward strand.
GGGCAATTCTTCCCAGGACAATAAATAGAATGACAGCAGATCCACACCTCTCCTTCTGCTCTTCCAGATCCAATCCCCACAATCTCATCCCCAGCTCTGCAGCAGAAAACCTGCTGTGGTCCCCCTTTTGTCTCCGACCCCATCCCCAATGATTCACAAAGATCTTCTGTTCCAACCTTCCTTCCCCTAGTTCATCCCAGTATCCCAGCTTCAAACACCAGGAGACATTCCCTTTGAACACACCAGGCCAGGGAAACAGGTCCACAGAAAATTATCTACCAGGCAACACTCACCCACTACACTCTCCTAAAGTCTAGAGAGGATCTAGAAACCTAGGGAAAAAATACTCACTCAAAGGAGGAAAAAAAAAACAAGATTATCACCACCCAGACATCCTAATACCAGATGTCTAAATGTCAATGTAAAAACAGTCAGGGAACTGTATCTCAGCTGGAGCCCAGCAACCCTACCACAGCAGGTACTGCTATGTTGGAAAGAGACCTTAAATCAGCCTGTATAAAGGTGATACAGGCCCTTAAAGAGGAAATGAACCAGTTCCTTAAAGAAATCCAGGAAAACACAAACAGTGTGAGAAAATGACTAAATTCCTTAAGGAAATCCAGAAAAACACAAGCAAATGTGCAAGCAAATAAGTAAAACTGGTCAAGACCTGAAGATGGAAGTAGAATCAATGGAGAAATCCAAAGAGAAGGAATTCTGGAAATGAAATGGGAACTCAAACAGGAAGTCCAGAGACAAGCTTTACCAACAGAATGTAAGAGATGGAAGAAACAATCTCAGGTGTTGAAGGTATAATAGAAAAAATAGATATGTCTATCCAAGGAAATGTTAAATCTAAAACTTTCCTGGCATAAAATATCCAGGAAATGTAATACACTATGAAAAGACCAAATCTAAGAATAATAGGAATAGCAGAAGGCCCAGAAATGGTTTTCAACAAAATCATAAAAGAAAATTTTCCTAACCTAAAGAAAAGATATCTATAAAGATATAAAAAGCTTATAGAACACCAAATAGGCCATAAAAGAAATTCTCATTAGCACATATTAATCAAAACTCTAAACGTAAGGTACCAAGAATCAATATTAAAAGCTGCAAAGGAAAAGGAACCAATAACATATAAAGGCAGACCTATGAGGATTATACCTGACTGCTCAATGGAGACTAAAAGCCAGAAGGGCCCGGACAGATATGGTGTAGACTCTAAGAGACCACAGATGCCAGATCAGAATAATTACCCGGCAAAACTTTAAATCTCCATAGATGGAGAAAATAAGATATTCCATGATAAACCAAATTTAAGCAATATTTATCTACAAATACAGCCCTATAAAGAGTGCTAAATACAAAGGTTAACTACAACCATGCAAACACAGGGAATAAATAATCCCAGATCACCAAATTCGAATGAAAGGACACACACAAACAAACACCTCATTACCTGACCACCACCATCAATAACAAAATAACAGGAATCAACAATCCTTAGTCACTGATATAGCTCAGTATCAATGGTCTCAATTCCCCAATAAAAAGACACAAACTAACAGAATGGATGAGAAAACAGGATCCATCCTTCTGCTGCATTCAAAACACAGACTTTGGCATCAAAGATAGATATTATTTCAGGGTAAATGATTGAAAAAAGATATTCTAAGCAAATGGACCTAAAAAGCAAGGTGGTTTATCCATTTTCATATTTAACAAAATAGCCTTGAAAACTAATCAAAAGTGATAGGGAAGTTCATTACATTCTTATCAAAGGAAAATACCACCAAGGTGACATTTCAAGTCTTAACATCTATTCCTCAAACACAAGGGAAACCACATTTGTAAAAGAAATACTACTATGGCTTAAATTGCATATTGACCCTCACACACTAATAGTGGGAAACTTCAGTACCACACTCAGCATTAGACAGGTCATCTAGACAAAAAAAACTAAATAGAGAAATGCTAGAGCTAACAAACATTATACACCAAATGGACTTAACAGACAATTACAGAACATTTCAACCAAACACAAAAGAATATACCTTCTTCTCAGCACCTCACCAAACTTTCTCCAAAATTGTCACATACTCAGACACAAAGCAGCCCTCAACAGATTCAAGAAAACTGAAATAACTCTGGGCATTCTATCAGACCACTAAAGATTAAAGCTGGATATCAACAAGAGAAACAAGAGAAACTTTACAAACTAATGAAAACTGAATAACTCTATCGAATGAAAAATGACTCAAGACTGAAATAAAGAAAGAAATCAAATACTTTCTAGAATTCAATGAAAATGAATACACAGCATACCCAAACATATGAGACACAAAGAAAGCTGTGCTAAGAAGAAAGTTCATGGCACTAAGTGCCTTCATTTAAGAAAGAATACAACTGGAGAGATCTCATTTTACCAACTTAACAGCACACCTGAAAGCTGTAGAACAGTGGTTCTCAACCTTCCTAATGCTGCAACTCATACAGTACTTCATGTTGTGGTGATCCTCAACCATAAAGTTATTTTGTTGTTACTTTATAACTGTAATTATGCTACTGCTGTGAATCATAATGTAAATATTTTTGGAGAATGGGGTTTACCAAAGGGGTTGTGATGGAAGGGTCTTTTTGTATGCTGTGAAAATATGTTGCTCTGATTGGTTGATAAATAAAGCTGTTTGGCCAATGGTGAAACAGAATAGGGTTAGGTGGGACATTCCAACTAGAGAGGAGGAAGGAGAAAGGCAGAACAGAGAGGAGACACTGCCAGCTGCCACCATGAGAAGCAAGTCATAAAGATACTGGCAAGTCACAAGCCACGTGGCAAGGTATAGATTTATAGAAATGGGTTAATTTAAGATGTAAGATCTAGCTAGCGAAAAACCTGAGCCATTAGGCCATACAGTTCATAATTAATATAAGCCTCTGTATGTTTACTTGGGTCTGAGCAGCTGTGGACCGGGAAGGACACAGGAAAACTTCTGGCTATAGGGTTGTGACCCACAGATTGAGAACCACTGCTCTAGAACAAAAGGAAGAAATCACACAAAAAAGGAATAGATGGCAAGAAATAAACTGAGGGCTGACATCAATAAAATAGAAACAAAGAGAACAATAAAAAGAATCATTGAAACCAAGAGTGCTTTGAGAAAATCAAGAAGACTGACAAACCCTTGTCCAAGCTAACTCAAATCCAGAAAGACAATATCCAAATTAACAAAATCAGAAATGAAAAGGGGGACGTAAAAACAGACACCAAGGAAATTCAGAAAATCATAAAGACATACTTTAAAAACGTGTATGCCATCAAATTGGAAAATCTAACATAAATGGACAATTTTCTCAATAGATACCACTTTCCAAAGTTAAATGACGCTCAGATAAACAACTTAAACAGCCCTAAAACCCCTAGTGAAATAGATTCCATTCATTAAGTTTCCCAAGAAAATAAAGCCCCAGGCCAGTTCAGGTGACTTTAGCACAGATTTCTACTAGACTTTCCAAAAGAGTTAAAGCCCATACTCTTCAAATTATTCCACATAACAGAAACAGAAAGAACATGGCAAAATTCATTCTGAGGCCACAGTTACACTGATATCCAAACTACACAATTGTAGCTTAAGTTTTCCTACCTGGCCCACAGTCAGGACAAATCTCTATCACCTGCCAGTCCCACAGCCACTCAGACCCAACCAAGTAAACACAGAGACTTATATTGGTTACAAACTGTATGGCCGTGGCAGGCTTCTTGCTAACTGTTCTTATAGCTTAAATTAATCCATTTCCATAAATCTATACCTTGCCACGTGGCTTGTGGCTTACCGGCATCTTCACATGCTGTTTGTCATCGTGGCGGGTGGCAGTGTCTCTCTGACTCAGCCTTCCACTTCCCAGCTTTATTCTCCTCCTTGTCCCGCCTACACTTCCTGCCTAGCCAATGGCCAATCAGTGTTTTATTTATTGACTAATCAGCAACACATTTGCCATACAGAACATCCCACAGCACACAATGATCCAACAAAAATACAAAATACAAACTAATTTACCTTATGAACATAGATTCACAAATACTCAATAAAATACCTGCAAACAGAATTCAAGATCATTCACTATGATTAAGTAGGCTTTATCTCAGAAATGCAGGGTGTTTCAATGTACAACAATCAGTAAATGTAACCCACAATATAACCTAACCAAAAAAAAATCATCTCATCAGTTGCAGAAAAGGCAACTGACAATCTCTAACATCCCTTTGTGATAAAAGTCCTGGAATGATTAGGGATACAAAGTACATATCTAAACATCAACTTAAACGGAGACAAACTCAAAGTAATTCCACTAAAATCAGAAACAAGACAAGGTTGCCTACTCTCTCCATACCTATTCAATATAGTAGTTGAAGTCTTAGAGCAGTAAGACAAATAAAGGAAATCAAGGGGATACAAATTGGAAAGGAGTAGTCAAAGTACCTTTATTTGCAGACGATATGGTAGTATACATAAATGATCCTAAAAATTCCACCAGAGAACTCCTATAAGTGATAAACACTTTCAGTAAAGTAGATGGATACAAAATTAACTCACAAAAATCAATAGCACTCCTATATAAAAATAAAAACAGACTGGGAAAGAAATCAGGGAAACCATATCCAGAAACAACATCTTTTAAAATAGCAAGAAATAATATAAAATATCTTGGGAAAACTAACCAAACAAGTGAAAGATTGGTATGACAGGAATTATAAGTCTTTGAAGAAAGAAATTGGAGAAGATATCAGAAGATGGGAAGATCGCCCATGTTTATGGATAGGCAGCATTAACAGAGTAACATAGTCATCTTACCAAAACCATTCTACAGATTCAATGCAATCCCCATCAAGTTCTAACATAATTCTTCACAAACCTTAAAGAAATACTCAACTTCATATGAAAAGACAAAATAAAAACCCAGGATAGCTAAGACAATCCTGAACAATAAAAGAACTGCTAGAGGTATCACCATCCCTGATTTCAAGTTGTACTATAGAGCTATAGTTAAAAAAACAAACAAACAAAACAAAATACAGCATATGATATTGGCATAAAAACAGACAGGTTGATCAATGGAATCAAAGTGAAGACCCAGGCATAAATCTACACATCTATGGATACCTGATTTTCGATTAAAAAAAATACACACTGGAGTAAAGGCAGCATCTTCAGCAAATGGTGCTGTTCAAACTAGATGTCTGTAGAAGAATGCAAAAGAGATTCATAGTTGACATACTGCACAAAACTCAAGTCCGAGTGGATAAAAACAAAAAACAGATACTTTCAGAACAGAACACAGTTAGCACAGGCACTAAGATCAACAATTAGTAAATGGGCTATAGGATGCTCAGCTAAAGGAAAGCATTTGAGTAACCAGGCTTGTCAAGCATTTGGGCCTATTTTCTTCAATAGAAATGAATGATTCCTGGTCACCTGGAAGGCTGGAGTGAATGCTATCTGACAAACTGATGATCTTTTTACTATTCTATGGAGCTGGTATTTCTGAATGCCCCAATATTCTCAGCACTGTTTAGACCCTAATTCTGAACTTAGTCTCTCAGCAAATGAACCCATCTTTATGAAAGAGGTTCCATGTCCTATGCATCATCCACCAATAGAATCTATCATTATACTTACTACAAATCCTTTCTTTAGGCCCCGAGCTCTGTTTATCAGCCAATAGAACTCATTCTTATTGTAAAGGTCGCAGATACTTTGCTGCTTTGCTATGTAGCTATACCTAAAGCTTTGTTGTGATAATTGCAGCGTGGAAACCTTTTCCCTAGGTTGAAATGTGCTTAAATCTGTGAGAAGACTAACCCACAGGTCAGACTCAGGAAGTTTTGACACTGTGGCTACAAAACTGGTGCTGACCAAGTTTAATTCTTCACCTCATGTGAATCATCTCTCCACTGGCTGTGAGGCTAGAAGGGATTCCCAACATGTAACCTCACGAAACTGAAAAGCTTTGTAAGGCAAAGGACATTATCATTTGAATAAAGCAGCAGTCTGCAGAAAGGGAAAATATTTTTACAAACTCCGTATCCAATAAAGGCTAATATCCAAAATACATAAAGAACTCAAGAAACTTATTATAAAAAAATCAAATAATCGAATTTAAAAAATGGAATACAGATCTAAACAGAATTCTCGATAGCATTTCCTCTATTTGTGTCTTCTTCATTGTTTCTATTTCACTTTTCAGGTCTTGAACTGTTTCCTTTACATGTTTAATTGCCTTTTCATGGTTTTCCTGGCTTTCTTTAAGGTATTTATTGATTTCTTCCAATTTTTTATTTGTCTTTTCCTCAATTTCTATAAAGGAATTTTTCATTTCCTCTTTAAAGACCTCTAGCATCTTCATGAAATTGTTAATAAGGCTGCTTTCTTCTGCTTCTTCTACATTGTGATGTTCAGGTCTTGCTGTTGTAGAAGGGCTAAGTTCTGGTGATGCCATGTTACTTGTTATGTTGTTGTATGTATTTTTGCACTGGTGTCTACTCATCTCTTCCTACAATAGGTGCAAGAGATGCCTATGTCTGAGCGAGCTACTATTGGTCCAGTCTGTGCTTGCTGTGTCTGTGTCTCAGGGGGACACTCTGGGTCCAAACTTAGCTCTTGGTCTAATTGGAGCTGGCAGATTCTGTATCTCAGGGAGCTGCTCTTGGTCCAATTCAAGCTGGCTGACTGGTTCTGTGGCTCAGGGAGCTGGTTCTGTGGTTCTGCTCTTGGTCTTATCAGGGCTCTTGGTTCAGTCAGAATTGGTGGATTCTGTGTCTCAGGAAGCCTCTCTTGGTCCGATGAGAGCTGGAGGGTTCCGTGTCTCAGAAAGTTATTGGGGGTGCAGGTGGATGGGTATTGGAGTAGGGCATGGGTCCTGTAGTTTGCAGGGTCTGATGGGAGCAGTCCCTCAGAGCTCAGGAAACCCCCATTGAATAGGAGGCAGAAGGAGTGGTTAATGCAGAGAGGATGGAGGTCACCAGGAGAACAAGGCCCTCTGAAACACCTGATCAAGGCTCTTATAAACTCAGAGAAACTGAAGCAACAATCATATGGTCTATACAGGTCTGCACCAGGACATGTGCATATATATTATAGCTTTCAGTTTAGTACTTTTGTGGGACTCCTCAGTGTGTGAATGAGTAGGTCTTTGATTCTCATGCCTTCTCTTGGGGCTCTTTTATTTTTCTGTTGGCTTGTTTTGCCCAACTTTGATATGATTGTTGTTTTATCTTATATTTTGTATTGTTATGTTTTGTTGTTGTATCCTAGAAGCCTATTCTTTTCTTTCTTTCTTTTTAACATATATTTTATTTTTTTTACAACCTGACCTCTATTTCCACTCCTTCCTCTCTTCCAAGTCCCTCCATACCCCCATCTCCCCTCAACTCCCACCCTATGCATTCCTCCTCCTTTTCTGTTCAGAGGAGGGCAGGCCTCCCATGGATAGCAACCAAACATGGCATATCAAGTTGAAGGCTGGCAAGGCAACCAAGTATGAGGAAAAGGGTCTCAATGGCTGGCAAGAGAGTCAGAGACAGCCTCTGCTCCCACTGTTGGGAGTTCCACAAGAATACCAAGCTACACAACTGTAACATATATGCAGAGGGCCTTAAAGCAATTCCACTAAAATCAGGAACAAGGCAAGGCTGCCCACTCCATATCTATTCAATATAGCACTCAAAATTCTAGCTAGTGCAATAAGACAACAAAAGGAGATCAAGGGGATACAAATTGGAAAAGAAGAAGCAAAGTATCATTATTCACAGATGATATATTATACATAAGACTCTCCAAAAATTCCACCAGAGAACTGCTACAACTGATAAACATCTTTAGTGAAGTGTCGGGATACAAGATTGATTCAAAAACATCAGTAGCCCTCCTATATACAAATGATAAACAGGCTGAGAAAGAAACTGAGGAAACAATATCCTTCACAATAGCCACAGATATAATAAAGTATCTCTCTCTCTCTCTCTCTCTCTCTCTCTCTCTCTCTCTCTCTCTCTCTCTCTCTCTCTCTCTCTCTTTGGTTTTTTGAGAGAGGGTTTCTCTGTGTGGTTTTGGTGCCTGTACTGGATCTCACTCTGTAGACCAGGCTGGCCTCGAACTCACAGAGATCTGCCTGGCTCTGACTCCTGAGTGCTGAGATTAAAGGCAGCGTGCACCACCACTGCCCAACCAATAAAGTATCATAAGGTAATTCTAAACAAGCAAGTGAAAGACCTATATGATAATAACTTTAAGTCTTTGAAGAAAGAAATTTAAGAAGATATCAGAAAATGGAAAGATCTCCCATGCTCATGGATCAATTGAATTAACATAGTAAAAATGGCCATCTTGTCAAAAGCAATTTACAAATTCAATGGAATCCCTATAAAAATTCCATCACAATTCTTTTCAGATTTTGAAAGAACAATATTCAACTCCATATGGAAAAACAAAACAAACAAACAAACAAAAACAGGATAGCTAAAACAAACCTGTACAATAAAAGAATTTCTGGAGGTATCACCATCCTCGATTTTAAGCTCTACTTCAGAGCTACAGTAATAAAAACTGCATGATATTGGCATAAAAACAGATATTGGATCAATGGAATTGAACTGAAGACCTACACATAAATCCACACACCTATGGACACCTGATGTTTGACAAAGAAAGCAAAATTATACAACAGAAAAAAGAAAATATTCTCAACAAATGGTCTATATCTATCACCACGCACAAAACTCCAGTCCAAGTGGATCAAAGACCTCAATATATATATCCAGACACATTGAACCTGATAGAAGAGAAAGTGGAAAACAGCCTTGAAAGCACTGGCACAGGAGACAACTTCCTGAGCAGAGCACCAGTAGCTCAGGTACTAAGATTGACAATTAACAAACGGGACCTCACATAACTGAAAAGCTTCTGTAAGGCAAAGAGGACAAAACAGCAGCCTACAGAATGGGACAAGATTTTCACCGACATCACATCAGACAGAGGGCTAATTTCCAAAATATATAAAGAACTCAAGAAACTAGAGATCAACAAACCAAACAATTTAATTTAAAATGAAGTAGAGATCTAAACAGAATATTTAACAGGAATCTCAAATAGCAATAGCCGCAAGCACTTAAAGAAATGTCTAACATCCTTATCCTGTTCTTTTCTAATGACAGAAACAGTGGACTCAGATTGGAGATGAGGTGGTGAGGAACTGGGAGGTGTAGAGGGAGGGGAAACTGTATTCAGATTATACTGTATGAGAAAAAAATAAACAATGACAACATATTTACATACATTCCTTTAAAATGACTGTCCATAGTCATGTCATTTCTACTAGCAAGAGTGTCTTGAAAACATTGCTTACTCGCACTGCCAAAGTGAAAGAAGTTCTTTCAGTGAGTTAAAGGGAAGGAATCCATCAGTAAGTAGCTGTACCTGTCACAACTGAGAAGTAAGATGTACTGTGTAATCCTCGGAGAGGAAAATACAATAACATGGAAATCATTTGTATTTCTTTCTAAGAGTATTCCCCTTTTTATAATGTATTAATTTATAACAGGTTTTATATATTTTCATAAATGAACACTGATTGTTCTAACATTTACCCTACTCAATCATTTTAGTTCAGTATCTACAGAATTCTCCATAATAATAGTGTTATTTGTACTACACAGCAGTAATCATAATAAAGATAAATTTTTTAAGTCCTATTTTTTCTTTATAATAATCTAAAAATCACACTTACCATTTTACTGATTGTTCTTAACATACTTTTCAGCTACTAAGAATTGCATTGAGCCTTTTGTCTAGTTCATTTAACCTTTGACCAACTGATGATCTATTTCTTAATTTTAAATATTCTACTTCCATTTTTAATATTAACATAATGATGGATAATATCTTGGAAGCAATTGCATTATTTTTTCCTGGCTGGAATTTTGAATGATATATAAAGTGCCATATATTAAATTTGGAATTATTCTGTCAAATAATATGATTATTTTAGTACTCACATATATTTTTAGTTTTAACAGTACCTGCTTCCAGAGTTAGCCTTTAGCAAAAAAGTATGAAATTGGATGACATTATATTATCTTTCTTTCTGTAACCTATTCTGCAGATGTTTATTTTTGACATATCCTAAATTCCTTCCCATTTTTAAGTATTCAGTGCTTTTCTATTCCTTTCTCCTGGCTTATAACCTGCTTTCAAAACTGGACCTAATTTTAATCATTGATGTCAGTTCAAAATTAAGTCAACATTTCTTGGCTCCCAGAGAATATTTGGAAAGATAATGTACCTTAGTTACAGACTTAGTTTAAATATCAGGTTTGTCTTTTACTTGCTTTGTGACTTGAAGGAGTACATTATGCATCTGAGCCTGGTTTTCTCATAAAATAAAATGAACATGTAACATTCAAGTCAAGTTTGTCATGAGGCTAAAAGAAGATAATTATGCAAAGATCTTTGTATATTGTTAAAACAATACTAAGCATTTAATAAGTTCTAGACATCATTAGTCATAATTATCATATTCACTGAACTGTATTTTCAATCATGGCATGAAAATATAAAATTCCTTTTTAAATGAGATTCAGGAATCCACTCAAGCTTAAATATCATGTGACTTCCTGTAACAGCGGGTATTCAAAACATAATTAATTATTATTTTTCTCTTGTTATCTACAATCTTGAAATTTTATAAAAATGTATTATACGCATTGATTTTTTTAAAAAAATTATGTGTATGGGTGGTTTTGCCCACATATATGGTTTTGTACCACATGGGTGTAGTGCCTGTAGAAGCTAAAAGAGGGCATCAAATCTGCAGGAATTGGAGTTACAGAGGGTTATGGGCCATCATGTTGGGGCCTAGAACCAAACCCAGCTCCTCAGCAAGAGCAGTAAGTCATCACTCTAATCCCTGTGTCTTACTTTTTGAGTTATGAACTCTCATTGAACCTGGAGCTCAATTTCACTAGACTGACTGGCCACTAAGCCCTAGGCAATCTCCTGTCTCTAACACCCCCCCACTCCCCCACTCCCCCACCTCCACCCCCCGCTTGCTGAGATTAGAGGTGCACTCCACAATGCCCTGTCTTTTCTTTAGGTTCTGGGGATCAAACTCAACTCTTTATATTTAGACAAAAAACACTGTAATGAATAAGTCATGTTCCCATTCCCTGTTCCAAGTATAGTTCTTAAGCATCAGAATGTGCATGTGCAGTATATGGATGAATGGAGTCAGGAAACAACTTCAATTTTTTTTCTTTGAGAAACATACTACAAAACATTAGTGCCTAAAATTATGTTAATTTCAGCAACCATTAATATTTCTGTCAATAACTCTGCAAAGTAAACATGGCTTTCTAATTCAAGTCATTCTTTTTTAAATAGGCACTAAGGCAGGAGCAAAGAAGCAAAGCAAAACAAGTGCTGCTAGCTTATGTATTTACAGGGCCAGGGGAAAGCAGATGAAGCAAAGAGGTTGGAGATGAGCAAAAGTAGACAAAAAAGAAAACATGTTTATGGCATGTCAGTATTTCCTTCTACAGACAGCCAGTATCTGGAGGGTTATTACTTTGTTCTCATAATTCACTCTCCAAGTTGCAAAGAGGGTGGAAATGTGGGAATAAAAATAATGTATATATTTTTATAAAAAGATTTATACCCACTGAATCAAAACTTGCTTAGTTATTTTAGTAATAAATGTTAGAACAAAATAACATTTGTGCTTGTATTCAACACCTCTGAACACTTTGCTGTTCCTTCAATATTTATGAACAGAAAAAATTATGGATGATACAAGAGATAAATATTTTGTAGTTCCTTTTGTCATCTCCCTTGTTTAAAAATATGTCTTATTGATGATATTTGATAAGATACTTTAAAAATTCCCTACAATTAAATTATTCAATCACTGTGAGGCCAGAGATATATTCAAATTTGAAAAAAATGACTGTCATCCCTTTGACTGAACTTATGTTTAGCCTTTCTTGTGTCAATTCCTCAACTGAAAATTTCCCACTGCCCTTCTAATCAAATGCATTTCCCTCTTGAAAATTCCATCTCCTTCATCATATCATCTATTAGATTTAATATTGCCTGTCTTTGAAAATCTTGTTGTAATATTCCCCAGAAGAATAAATCCAGTTGCTGATACTCCTGTTAGAAAACATCATATTTTAATGGCATTATAATATATTCTAGAGTGTCTCATGGTTCTCTACATGAAGATTTATCTCAGTCCATGTGTGAAAGAGACTGGCTAGAAATGCTTGGCCTCTAGAACTCCTCAACTAATGATGGAATGGAATTGGAAGACAGACTCCCAAGCTTCCTCTCCTCTCAGTGGGTGTGGTAGTTGGAAAGAAAATGGCCCCAAGGGAGTGGCACTATTAGGAGGTGTGGTCTTGTTAGAGGAAATGTGTCACTGTGGGGGCAAGTTTTGAGGTCTCTTTCCTCACTGTGAAAGTCACTCGACTTCCTGTTGCCTGCACAGTGTAGGACTCTAGCTCCACATCTGCCTGAACACCATGCTCCCCGCCATGATGATAATGGACTGAACCTCTGAAACTGTGAGCCACCTCATTTAAATGCTTTCTTTATAAGAGTTGCTGTGGTCATGGTGTTTTTCATAGCAATAAAAACCCAAACTAAGACAGAGGGATAAATCTAAGAGTCTGAGCCTCTAGGAGGATCCCTCTCAGAACTTAACTATAGTTGCCACAGTGTTTATCTGCTTGCTTACACATCTCTTGATGGTTTTTCTTTCCTTTGTTTTTCATTTTCTCATTCTATTTATGTTTCTAGAGGATCTTTTCCTAAATAAATAACTTTCTGGCAAGTCATAATATCACCATTTTCTTTTTGAAACTATGAAGGGATGGTGGATGATATCTCAAGTGGCTTTAGGAAGAATTGTATGGTGGAAAGAATATTGGTATTAAATCACTTTCTGCCTACATGGTTACAGAGATACATTAAAGCAGGTTAGGGAACTGTTGTTAATAACTCTAGGCTATATCGTAGCCTGTAAGATTTGTGCATGTGAGGAAGTAGGAAGGCATGCAGGTGCAACAGTTCTAGTACAATACATATATGGGAACAAAAGAAATTATATGAATTGTGTGTTTTAATGGCTATTTTTAACTGCAGTTGAATCCCTAGAGAAATTTGCAGTCAGAGGGCAGCCAACTATGAATTTAGGGCATGATGCTGAAGTCAGAATGCTATTTGACAGCTATTAAAGCAATTCTAATGTCCTAGAGACAGAGGGTGGAATGTGCTCAAAATCTGTAATAGTTAAAGTACCAATAACAAATTTATATAGAATTAGCAACATACTGTAAATCTGTAATATCTTTTCTTTATGGGTTTGAATTCAGAAACCAATATTCACTTAAAAAGAAAAGATGAGATGGGGTTCTTGAAGCACTTGAAAAACCACAAGTCCACAGATTTGTTCTGCTTTTACCTATTTGCTTCTGCCCCAAACTAGGGTCAAGGCTCACCATGAACCAAGCAAATGAGTTGTGTTCCTGTTATGCCAGGCAAATGTGTTCCTGTAAGAAACTTAAGAACATGCCTGAGAGTCTTGTGTTTGCTGGACTGGGGTGAGGGTCACTGAATTTAAGGCTAGATAGAGGAGGTTTTATTGAAGCATTCTTCTGAAACAGGATTTAGCATTTTAGCAAGGACACTAGAGTCAATCTTAAAACACAGGTGAAATGGTTCTTTGAAGCTCGAAAATAAGAGTCTATAGGAAATGAGGTGACATTGCTAGAAATAACTTGGCAGAATATTGAAAGTGTCATCAAAAGGCTCACAGAATTGGGCCTCTTTAAATGGATTCATTATGTAAAGCTAGAGAATTCTCTAGTTCATGATGTTGCCCAAGAAAGCAACAATAAGTTACATAAACAAGTATTCCAGATTCCTGTGCCACCTACCTCTGCTATGCCATTTGTCCCTTTACTTTTACCTAGCCTTATAGTCTATCCTCATGACGTGTTGATGAGATGAGAGAAATTCAGAAATGATACTGGTATGGCACAATATGCAAGTCACCAAGGACCACAGTCACATCAAAGGCTCATCAGTGGGAAAACCTATGAGCAGTACAGGCACTTATCAACTTGTGTGAATGGTTATAAAGTCTCAGCTAAGACTGTATGGAGACATTAACAATACCAAATAGTTTGACTGGCTGGCCAAGGCTCTTGAAGGAGAAATATGAACAGGATAAGAACAAAGTGTCTGCTGAAAAGATATGTGTATGTGCCTATGTGAGTGGGACCATAAATAGAATATGATTCCTTGGTCAGTGCCTATTAGACATCATCTATCATAGAACGGGTTCTTACCTTTTGGGTGAATGGAATGACTACTCAGTGAGTTTCTAATTAGCTCCTTTTTTCTCTTTTGCTCACTAATTTCACCATGCCACAATGACCCTATGGATTTCTATAACTGTGAATAGAAACAGCCTACCTATGTGTAGCCTACCTACATGTACAGCAGCAGAGACCTCTCCTATCTGAATTGATTTAGCTACTGCAATCTCTGAATATACAATCCATGAGAAGTCGAGAACTGCAATGTGTCCATAGATCGCGCCGTCCTTTAAAAGAAACAAATAGTGACTCTGTGGAAAGATTGCATTGGATCCCTGTATTAATTTCCTGTGGTTTCTATAACAATGCTGCAAAAGTTTGGCAGCTTAAACTAACAAAAATTGTTCTCTTAAAGTTCTGAAATCTAGAAATTTGAAATTAATATCACTGAATCAAATTGAAGGTGTCAACAGGGCCATGATAACCCTAGAAGCTTTAGGGAATAATCTTTTCTTGTTTCGTCTATCTTCTGGCAGCTGCCTGGATTTCTGAGTTTTGGCCATCACTCCAACCAAATTGCCTAATTCTCTTCTGTGTGAAGAAAATACTCTTCTTGTCTGTCTCTTATAAGGCACAACTGCATTTAAGGCACACTCCATACTTTTCCATGGATTTGGACCTGATGTCTTTGGGGGCTACCATTTAGAATATTATAACCTCTTCTTCCCAAATAGGAGTAAAAATACTCTTCTTATTGAAAGAGATACGTATCCTAGGTGTAAGTAGGTTTGGTTTTCCTACATCTGAAGGCACACAAAAGATTTGACTGAATTACCATTATAAAATGGCATTTAACAGAGTTTGAGCCTCTTGCATACATGTTTTCATGAACCTGGAAGGTATATGATTGAGTTTATAAAATCTCCTAACTTTACTGTATACCTTATCACACTATGTATTTGAATGTTAGAATGCATACAAGAGAACTTAAGAATGGCATCCTATAGGGTTGGGACATTATTCAGGATTCAAAAATTATATGAGTCAACAGGTCTTACATACGGTGCTGCCTTCACAGATTATAAAGTTTGCGGAAGAAAAGCATTTTGAGCTTCAGTCTTAAAGGTTTTATCTTATTGGTATCTAAATTTCTACATGCACAAAATCTAACATCTCTTTGACCTACTAGCCCCAAAAGAGACCAGTCTTCTGGTAACCCCCAATTTATCTTAAAATCTCTTTAGTAAGTGCAATGCAAAACCTCTGAGCTTTCATTCAATTCAAGGTGGCATTTTTACTTATGATAAAACTGTTAAACTGTTTTGTATCTGTCTACTTTAACATTTTTGTTACATGCTCAAATTGACTATATAGTTATTTGCTTAATATTTTCTTTAAACACTCTTATTTACTTAAATAAATTAATTATACCACTGAAAATTATATCACTACCCCAAATGGTAAGTGAGTATCATTGACCATTAATACAGGGTATCTGCAAAAGTAAATTCGGATGAGAATAAATCTTTAGATTGCAGCTAGATACTGTTGACTTCTGAAGGCTCTGAACATAAGGGATGCTCAGTCTTTGTTTTAAAAAGGAGATTAGCAAATGCTAGAGAGGTGTTAAGTCAAAATAGCTCAAATAGCTCAAACTGACAATTTCTTCTTGACATAATTAGAGAGACTGGAAACAATTTAAAATGGAAATGGCAGTTTTCTTATGTTAGTTACACTTTTTCCA
The DNA here is from genome assembly GCF_007827085.1 of Peromyscus californicus insignis. Classification (NCBI taxonomy): domain Eukaryota; kingdom Metazoa; phylum Chordata; class Mammalia; order Rodentia; family Cricetidae; genus Peromyscus; species Peromyscus californicus. The sequence continues at coordinate 45,826,085 of NW_026294391.1, forward strand.
GTGCAACTTAAATTAACTTGGCTATCATCACAACTAAATTTTGATACCCTGTGGTGAAAGTTCTATAATATCCTAACATTGTGAGTGATGACAACTAACATTCCATCAAAGATCCAGGATAACCTTGAACATATATTGAAAAACAAGACAAAACACACTATTATTTCTATTATAATAAATAATACAACATAATCACTACTATTCTGTGTAATATCTAAATATTCCTCATGTCAAGTCCATTTAATTATTTGTAGAATGTGATATTGTTTACTCTAGTAACAATTGCTTCTGTTCACTTACCACCCAAAGCCTATTGGAATGATCATTTCTTCTTTCTTAATACTACTGTTTAATAATATCCCACATAACCACTATATATCCTTCTATGACATATGTGATTACTTCCATCCCCTGAGTAACACAGGATCAATGTTTCACTGGGAAGATGGTGGCATATTGACAAAGGTAGTCCTCTACATCACCCTTAGTAACTATCAATTATGTTAGTTTATTTTACTCACCTTCCAACTACCATGTAAGTTATTTTAAACTTAGTTTTTGTAGGTTTTTTTTAACATTTTTAGGTAGCAAAAAGCCTATGTATATCTTGCTGAACCTTTAATGTCTTGCATGTCTTTGGCAGCATGTGGAATAGTGCCTATCATACATTATGTGTCTCTTAATGACTAGAAGAGTTACCACATTTAATTGCTCTAGCCTTGGTTTCAAAACCTACAAATTGGAGATTATAATGCCCATCTAGAAGAGTGATTGGGAAGATAGAAAGAGACAATTTCTGAGAAGATTCTGTTACATTAGTAAAACCAATTGCTCACTTATGTTCCTATTACTGTTAGATGAGATAGATCTTAGGCTAGTAATCAGGGGTTCTGGTTTATGCCACCAACTTTCTACTTTTTAACAGTATTCTTCGCATTAACTTAATACTGCATCTCTTGTGAAAATTTTCATTTATTCAGCATGTATTGCCTGAGAGATTTGTGGAATACACGATCAAAAACCAGTTCTAGATGTAAAATAGACTCAGGAAAAAAGTAAAAACTACCACAACGGAATAATTCATCATTATCCACTGTGTCTACAAAAGAAGCCATGTATAGAACTACTTTGCCTAGGAATAGTAGAGGCAGGGAGAACAAGAGAGCAGCAAAAGAGCCAGGCACTCTTTTCTATCATTCCTTCAACTTTCTTGCCCTTGTTCCAGAGTTGAGGGTTTTCCTGCCTGTCAAGAGAAGACCATTAATAAGAGACCAGAAAATGGAGCTGGTCCCCCTTAGGGAATTTTCACTGACTCAGCCCAGGAATTCCAAACTTAACTAGCTCCAGAATGCTGCAACCTGACACCACAGAGCTTATGCACTGCAACAACAAACTGCCTTAATTTCCATGGCCCTTGTTTGCATAGTAGAGACTGTACAACTATAACTGACTTGCACAGTGGCTCAGGCTAGCCTAGAACTGGACACTACCCATTCAGGACTATCCTCATGGTATAAATTTCATGTAAGAAAACTGCACACAAATGAACTCGCCCTTCTCAAATAGTCACTTCTCGCAAATGGATACCTATAAATTCCACTGTCCCATGCTGCAGATAATACTCTAGTTAGGCTATAGATAATAATGCACTAGTGAGTACCCAGACTGCTGTCTTCTTATATTACAGTGTATTCAAACCATTCTTATTCTGGCTTGAAAGATGAATTAATTAATTAATTGTGTACCAGCCTTAATGACTATCTACCCAGGTTCTCTACATCACCATGTAGTTATGTCTCAGTCACCTAGTTAAATGATGTCTTATGCATACAACTTCTTTGTGATATTTAATTGACCTTTTTATTTTCTTCTATATTCCTCCAAGAGTTCAGTGTCCCATATTCAATTTTAGCTTTTTTCCTATTTCAAAAGATTACATTTCGAAACTCTTATTGGCCAGTTTTATGTCCTTACTTCTATAGACATTTGTGGTTCCTTCAGAAATTATTTTGCCATAGCTGGAGCCTCAATGCTTTCATAAGACCCTATACCAGTCTGCTTACATCACTGTAAACTATCTGTGTTTTGTGTAAGAATATCTATATTCATATAAAATGTTAATATTATATAAGTAGCATTAATAATATCTTTAATGGTGAGTGTTGAGTGACAAGAAATTTCCTGGAAAGATGCAACACACATTTCTATTCACCCCAGAAAGGGAGCGCATTACAAACCAAAGTAATGTGCACCATTGTCCAATTTGGTGACACCAATGAGCTTTTTTTTTATTGGAGTTACTAACAAGAGTGTGGGCAAGGGATTACTTACTTGGAGCACAGATAGTTCAAAAGGCAGCTGCTTCACCAGAAAATTCATCCCTAAATGGGGGAAGTTTTCTAAAGACCTGCAATGCTGAAGCGACCTGTGTAGCTTGTAGGTAACTCCATAGTCCAAACATCTCTTTCTTTCCCCAGTTTGGCTGGTCAGTGTCTCCACTAAGTCTCTGGTGAACAGGGTCCTCTCTGGAGCATCATATATTGCTTTCTTCATACCTAATTGCTGCTGTGGGATGTTCTGTATGGCAAATGTGTTGCTGATTGGTCAATAAATAAAACACTGTTTGGCCATTGGCTAGGCAGGAAGTATAGGCGGGACAAGGAGGAGAATAAAGCTGGGAAGTGGAAGGCTGAGTCAGAGAGACACTGCCAGCCACCATGATGACAAACAACATGTGAAGATGCTAGTAAGTCCACGTGACAAGATATAGATTAATAGGAATGGATTAATTTAAGCTGTAAGAACAGTTAGCAAGAAGCCTGCCACAGCCATACAGTTTGTAACCAATATAGGTCTCTGTGTTTACTTGGTCGGGTCTGAGTGGCTGTGGGACTGGCAGGTGAGAGAGATTTGTCCTGACTGTGGGCCAGGCAGGAAAACTCCAGCAACAAATTGCCTCATTGTCATCCTCTATAATCACTCTTCTATAGTCTTCCAGCCCCTGATATCTATAGGGCCATCAGCTGGAGATAATAAATTTTTCCCTAATGGCTCTGATAAGGCAGTTCATCAGAGATGGACTGATTTCCTTTATATTCTCTCTGGTTATGCAGCCACTACCATAAAGAGGTTTGAGTAGCTAGCTACATTACTCAGTTTTTCTGCTTCCACAGTAGTCAAACTGATCCCGTTTGCTCTCATGTCCGACAGCCTCACAAGTCAGGTTGCGTCAAACTCTTCCATTGCTTCTTTAGGAGCTGTCCCCAATTACAGCAGTTCAAATGCTCAGTATTCCATACTGACTGAATCATTGGTAAGGCTCCTATCTGCATGCTGAATCACAGAGTTCGCTTTTTTTTCCTATTAAAGGTCAGACCAGAGTGGTATCTTCTATCACTTCCACCTTGTCCTCCTTCTCACTCTGATTCTTCAACCTGGGTTCCAAGTTCTTTGATCCTAGGAAGGGCCTTTCAAACATGGATCTAACTTGTACTCTCTTTATCTTTCAGCCAATACCTCTAGCTCATCCTTTTGTGTATCTAATTTCCTTGCCTCATCAGAAGCTAGCATGTAGGATGATATGCATATCTCCCTTTATTTTTGTAATCACTCTTTCATACAAACAAGTTTCTGCATTGCTACCATCTCAGCCTCAGATTCATTTCTAGCTCCATACAACAGTGGCCAGGCAATCTCTGTGACTGCTTTCCAACAAGCTAAATCCTTGTATGCTAATCTCAAAGACTGCAAAATTTCCTCTAAACCTTTAGCTCTTTTCAGGGCATCTTCATATTCACATGGTGGACTCCACTGAGCAAGCAGAAATGCCACCCAATAACACACAGACTAAGATTGCCATCCTGGGATTCCTCCTACAGACACTCCTAATTCTGATGGCTGAGCCTTAGTAGCATGTCTCACTAGCCATAGCAAGAGCTATGCAACTACTCCTCTAGCACAAGGGCACACTAACACACACCCTCCAGGAACAGTAAGTGCTATCACAGCATCTCTGTGGATTACAATCCTTCCTCGGAGCCTCAGGTGCACACCCTCCAGAAACAGTAAGTGCTATCACAGCATCTCCATGGATTACAATCCTTTCTCGGAGCCTCAGTTGCACACCCTCCAGGAACAGTAAGTGCTATCAGAGCATCTCCATGGATTACAATCCCTCCTCAGAGCCTCAGTTTGCATGCCTTGCTACCCATAACCAGGACCATACAATCACTCCTTTCCAACTCATGTCTGGTTTTCTTATACCTGTGTTCTGGCACCAAGTGTTGCATATAGTCTTTTTCTGGGAAGATGCAACATGCATACAAATGCCACAAATATCTACTCACCCCAGAAAGGGATCTCAGGGCAGAACAAAGTAACAATCGTATCAATGTTCTGCGTGGGGATTCAATGCATTTTGTTGGGGTGGTGGTGGTGGTTACTAGGAGAAATACAGGTGAGGGGTTACTTACAAGGAGCAGGGATAACACAAAAGCAGTTGCATCACCAGACAGCCCAGCCCCAAATGGGTGATGACCCAGGAAAACTGCAAGCCTGGAACTCTCTGGGCAGCTTGCAGGCAGTACAAACATCTCTCTCTGCCTTTTGGCTGTCAGTGCCTCCGCCCTCAGCAACGGTTTATTCCCGTTTATCCTCTTGGGAGGGTCCTCAAGAAACTCCAAACTTTTTGTTCAAAGGCACATGTGTCCTTTTGCGACCTTTGTTTACCTCCTGAGACCCGTGAGCCGCTCTCCCATCCTGGAGGAAATGTTTCAATTTTTGAGGGAATGTTGCAATTCTGAGGGACATGCCATACAACAGTGAGTTAGAAAAACGGATTTAAAATACAAGAGCCTTTAATAAGAATGGCCGAGTGCATACTGTAAAGTGCTACTGGAGTTCAACTGATACGAACCTAAGAAAAATCATAAATGTGGGGAGAAGGCAAAGTGAGTGAAAAATGGTTGTCGCAAAATTACCGGCTGTTATTTATAGCATGTGCCAAATATAAATATGTCCTTGCAAAACTTGAAGAGATGAGTCGTCAGTTATTTCAAGACAAATTTCTGACTAGCTTTATATTATTTAAAAATATTTTGTGGAGACAGCATTAAAAATTCTATGTATGAAGGACAGACTTACAGAAGGACATTATCATATGACCAAAAGACTATTTACCAAAACATTCTAAACTTGTGGTTAATAATTGATTTTGTTGTTGTTACTATATTCATATACAGATTTCTTTCTGACATCTTACAGAAATGAATACATTGGATTTGTATTTTAGCAGCAATTTAACAGACCGATGGCAGAAAGCTTTTGTGACCCTTTGTTTACTTCCAGAGACTTCGGAGCTGCTCTTCTCTCCTGGAGGAAAGATTTCAATTTGGAGGGAAGGTTGCAATTCTGAGGGACACACCATACAACAGTGAGTTATTCAGAGAAATCAGTCTGCTTCTGCCTCTCAAGTCCTGGAATCAAAGACATGTGCCACCAAGTCCATCAGATTTCACTCACTATATATTTTATTTTACTTTATTAATAAATTGCAGTAAGATAAAACAAAAACCATAACATTGAAAAGAGCCCCAAGAGAAGACAAAGAATCAGAGACCCACTCATTCACATACTCAGGAGTCCTATAAAAATACTAAGCTGAAAGTTATAATATATATGCAGAGGAACTGGTGCAGACCTGTGTAGCCCTGGCATGCTGCATCAGTCTTTGTGAGTTCATAAGAGCTTTGCTCAGTTGATTCAAAGGGTCTTGTTCTCCTAGTGTCCTCCATCCCCTCTGGCTCTTACACTCTGCCTTCTCTTCCACAGAGTTCCCTGAGTTCCCTGAATTCTCGGGGGAGGGATTTGATGGAGGCATCCCATTTAGACCTGTGGCTTCCAAAGACTCACTCTCCATGTGAGGTCTGGCTGTGGGCTCTGGATCTGTTCTCATCTGCTGCAGAAGGAAGCTTCTCTGATGGTGGCCAAATAAGGCATGGATATGAGTACAGCAGAATATCATTAAGGGTCATTTTATTGATACTTTTTTTAGATCAGTAGTTTTTGGTTTTACTCTAGGTCTGTGTGATATCTAGTCTCTGGTTCTTAGTCACCCAAGGAGTCTTGCATGTGGATTCCATCTCTTGGAGTGGGCCGTAAGTTGGATGGAACTAGAAAAAATCGTCCTTAGTGAGGTATCCCGGACCCAGAAAGATAAATATGCTATGTATTCACTTATATGTGGATATTAGGCATTAAACAAATGATAACCAACGTACAATCTGTAGACCCAGGGAGGTTAGGTATAGAGGAAGGGACTGGAGGGACAAATGGATATCCCTGGATGAAGGAAATGGGATAGATTTCACAGGTGGACTAGGGAAGTTGGAGATGGGAATGGGAGGATTAGGTGGGAAAGGGGATGGCAGATAATGTTAAGCGAATGAATTCAGGAATTGAGGGCCATTTGAGGGATGTAATGGAAACATATTGCAGTGGATTATATATAAAGGGATACTAACAATGTCTCCTAATGGGGGTTACAGAGTCCCAACTGGCTATCTCTTATCACTAAAGAGACTTCCAGTATCAGGACTGGGTTGCAGTCAATTGCATTATTGGTCTAGTGGGTCCCATGGAAGTTCTCAAACAACCCAGGCTGTTGCTTAGTCAATGAGTTGCTATCTGCAAACTGACAGCGGGACCTCGTTGTCAGGGACAACACCCACACAACTCATTGAACATGGAAAAGTACAGCTGGTGCCTACATGGAGTCTTCACCCCTATGTTCTAGTGTCTTTGGTGCAGGGAAGTACTCTGCAGGCTACCAAAATAGAAAAGAAAACACCAAACCATTCACAAGACTTTTGATGTGCAATCTGCCCTGCCTGTAAAATATGCTAGGTTAGTGGTTCTCAATCTGTGGGGTGCAACCTTGTGGCTGTGTCCTTAAAGGAGGTGGCAAAAATTTATTTATTGTGGAAATGACAACAAGCATGGATTTGAAATAAAACCAAAAATGGTCTACTGCTCTGTCTTCATTTAATATTGTCAGTTGCATGTAAAGTTTTGGGCTAGAATCTGAAACAAATAATACAGAATATAGTACAGTCCTACCCATCGAGTAGTTTACCAAACTGTAAGGCAGCTACTATAAAAACAGGGAAGCAGAGAAGGCAATATCTGACAATATCATACGTGGTGTCTGAGAAGTGCCTTTGCAAGATCACACAGCAGAGATTACTTCCTCTAGTGAGCCCGTGGAGGAAGATTTCAGTAAAGCATTTTTCACCATAAATGCAAGGTTTCCCTTTGGAAGAAATGAGAAAGAAACATAGATCAATCAGGAGTGGTCATATAATGAAATTCCCATGTGCTGGATGTAGTGTTATGCAACTGAGGTATCTGGAGGAAAGGATTGCTAGCTTCATAATTTAAGCAAGGTCCACTGTTTTGGTAAGATTAAGTAAAAACATATAAATCATAATATCATAATAGCATATTATCTTGGCTGGACCTAGCAGTAAATCCGAATACAGAGTGGAGCCTAAGAAGAGAAAATATTTAAATCAGATAGAGGGGTAGAGATGGAGTGAGACAAGGGTCAATTTCACAAGTAACACTTAAGTTTAGCTCCTACTAACACACAGCTGAAATAATGATTTGACAGAATGTAGGATATGTTTTACGTGATCCCTGCAAATACTAAATGACATGGGAAAAGGAAGTCAGTCAATAAAAGCTATGTTGTGGAACAAGTATCACTGTGAGCAATTTGGGATTAGCTAATGTGCTTGGGGATTTTTACCCCAGGGAAAATTACCTAATCCTTTGAAGGGATAAGGAGCTGGAATATTTATAGACCAAGTCTAACTGATAGATACTTTAGGATTTTAGGATATATGATCATTTTCTAGTGCTGCTAGCCAAGAGTGGACTCCAGCAGCCTAAGTAAGACCTCAGTCAAGGAGATGCAGATACTGGCAGTTGGAAAGCACAATTGGGTAAACCTCCATGGGGAGTCCATAGGAGCTATAGCTAAATTAATAACAGCACAAACTGTCTACCCAATCTGATTTTCCTTTGGTCAGGAGAGTGTCTTAAACATATTTTTTTCAATGTCTGGCCTACTGTTTCCCCTATACAGAACTCAATTCGACTGTCCCATGTAGCATTTATTACTCGTAAAGTCTGTTAATGGCCACACATATTACTGATTTCTACAGAAACAGAGTTCCTCGAAAGTTTACACATATAGTTAAGGGTTTGTTTTATAAACTTTGGAAATGAGAAGAGTTTTTTTTTTTAGATTCAGTACCAAATGCTATTACTTTAACCACTTTCCTCTTCCTTTTTCACCTTTTAAAGGACGTTAGCAGAGATGGAAACAGAGTCACTGATGGGAGTATTTGAAAAGCAAGGAAAGTTATCAATCTGACTCACTTCAGGAACTACTGTTGTTTAACATTCAATGAAAAGTGTTTCTTGAGCCAACTTTAAATTCTATTTAAAATATATAGAGAGGTGAATTTGTCTTGAAGCAATAACACTAGTCAGATTCTAGCAAAGAAAATATTCTTAAAATATACCACAAAAGCGTATTATTTTAAAAAAGCCAGTGATTAAATCATTTTGAGGGATTTTTAATAGCTATCTAATTTGTGAATTTTAATGATTTGTTACTATTATTGTTAAGGGCTTGGTTTTTAAATTTTATTTATGTATATTAATTTTTCTTAAAACGAAGCACAGCTACTTTCTAAAATATAATCCTACTGATACACCACTGTTCTAATATTTACATCACTTATTAAAACTAAACAAAACAATAAAACAGATCCCATTTCTGTAAAGAAAATTATGCTAACCTTATATTTATGCTAATTTTTGCAAACTTACTAAATATTAAATTGCATTCTGAAATGCAACTATTGGTTACATTTCTATATGGTCTTGGATTAGAAATTTGTGATTCCCTGATCACTAGAAATTCTGTATTTGTTTTGAAATTTTCTATTACTTGAGAAGAAGTCATAAATCTTAAGCTCTATTGTCATTTCTGAAAGGAAAATGATGTAGAAACTATAGAAGTTGTTGTATCTTTCTGAATTTTCACAAGCTTGAAAGCCTGACTGGCAAGACTATTTGAATCAGAAGAATGTCTTATGGTTAGCATCTACTAGTAATTTATATATCAGTGGGAGAGTGCTCAGCAGATTCTCTGTTCATCTTGATAAACACAGCCACGAAGGGGGAGAAATTGAAGAGTGCGTGTCTTTGGAAAATGAATATTGTAGGATTCATGGCAAGCTTAGATAGATTTTCAAAAGTAAATAATAAATTATAATTACTGTAGCAGTGCAGTATGTCCTAAAAGCTCAAAGATGGTGACACTAGTGATACTTAGAGCTGTATGTTTGAATACTTATTCTGTGGTCGACCCGTTTCTAGGCATGTAATGAAAATTCACCTTTTCCACTCTCCTAGCAACCTGTAAAATGAATACTGTCAATATCACCATTTTACAAATAAGAAAATTCCTTGTGACTATTTTCAACTTTTAGTCTTTTAAGGTTTGTTGTGGAATTTAGAAAGCAAGTTGGGTATTTCAACACCAGTATTCATAGCATAGTCATTCATGGAAAAAAAGGTGGAGACCACCAAAGTGTCCAACAAATAAATCGATTAACAAATGTCATCTTTATATCTATATGCAATGTAATGTCATTCAAACATCAAAAATGTACATAATTCTGGTAAATATTATACTATAGTGATACTTTGACAGCATTATGTTTAACATACTTTGTCAGAAATATTGTACACTTTCACAGTAACTAGAGCAGGCTAATTCACTTAGACCAAAAGTAGAATACGTCATACCATGGAATGGGAGAGGAATTAATGAAAAATTATGACTTGTGCAGAGTTCCTATATGGGATGAGGAAAATGAAGAGGGTAATGTTTATATAATATTATGAATATAATAACTCTGCTGAACTATTTAAGTAGAACTGAATTTAATACTGTGAATATTTTACTACAGTACTATTTTTTTTTTTTTTTGGTTTTTCGAGACAGGGTTTCTCTGTGTAGCTTTGTGTCTTTCCTGGATCTCACTCTGTAGACCAGGCTGGCCTCAAACTCACAAAGATCCGCCTGCCTCTGCCTCCCGAGTGCTGGGACTAAAGGCGTGTGCCACCACCGCCCAGCTTACTACAGTACTTTTAAAGCTGCTAGGTGAATTAAATTCAGTGGATATTTAATTTAATTTTTTTTGAAACAGGATTCATGTACCCTAGACTGGACTTAAACTCTCTGTGTGGTCAAGGATAACTTGAACTCCAGAATCCTGCATTCCTACCCCCCAAGTGATAGTATTATAGACACTTTTAACCATACCTTATGTGACATCAACTATCTGTAAATAAATACTTATTATTCAGTAGACACGAACAACTGCCTTTGAAACTCAATAAAGTCTCAGGTCTCAGGCCTTTGGATATTTCACCACTTATACAAACACACACACACACACACACACACACACACACACACACACACACACACACACACATCCACATGAGGACAAGAAGCATTTAAAGGGAGGTTTCTAATAAATTTATTATTCAAACCTGAGACAAAGTGCTAGATATATTATTGGTTGGAAAGTGGACAACTCCCAACCCAAGCTTTGGGAAAAGTACAAAAGATCAAGTACTCACTTGATTCTTCTATTCGACTTATGCACGAGTGTCAAATGTGGAAATGCTCTGAAAAAGTGTAGCCTTTCTACATACTCTGGATATTTCTGTATCAGGCATGTTCCTGACAAAACAAAAATGAAAATAGTATGTCATATTTGGTTGATGAGAGAATTTAAGGACCACCTATCTCATTTTAAAAGGAGAGTTGTTTTCTAAGTCCTCCCCCTGCCCAAGGCTTATTGAGGAGTTAATAATAACTGAAAGTTGTCAGGGCAGGGAGAATCAGTTTTTGGAGTGTGTGGCCACTGGTAAGTTTCTTATATTTGAGTGGATGTTCACAAATCCATGTACATATAAACAGCAGAAATTAGACTAAGTGGGTTACAAAAAGGTAAAGTTGGAAATAGGATGCTTTAGGGAGAGATGTAAGAGGAATTGGGGAGAATGGTGTTGGATGGGATAGTATTTCATAGCGAATGTCTAAAATTCTCAAGAAAAAAACAAAATAAATAAGTAAACATTTGCTCATGCAATGTTAGTGGCTAAATTTTACAGAATATACATTTGCATACATTTTACTCAACTTTTATATGTAAAACCTTTATATTTACATTTTAACATGCACTACAACATTTTGTTAAAGTAGAAGCTCAGTGGTAGATTGGTGGCTTATCCTTTGCAAGACCCTGGGTTCACTCCCTAGTTACACAAAATAACTTCATAAAATATAAAGGAAAAATTTCAAGAAATATGCAAAAGACAGTTTGCGCAATTTCATGTCAATGTGGAAATGCATACTGAGTATCACTAAATGGCGTCTTTGGGATCCAAAGGTTAAATTAGGTCTTGTATATTGATCAGCACACCACTATTTTTTTTAACTTAAATGTTCATATGTTAATTTACCTAAACAGATAAATGAATACTAATTAATGTTTTCTACACAACTTTGCTAGTAAGTTAAGCTTTACTTTTTCTTCTGATAGATCACCATCTTTTTCAGCACATAAAGGATCTTAACAGCATTAGATTTGAAGGAACCACTGTTGTCAAAGGAAAGATTTTTAATCTTCTTGTTTGGGGAGGAATTAAGGGAATAGCAAAATACCATCCCACCACCTTGCTTCCTCTTGGGTCTATTACCTGAGTCTGATAATTTTTTACAGAATCTCCTGTGAGCCCTGATGCTGTCAGCTTCTGGTCTATAAAGAGGTACTGCTCTTATGTTTGACTTTGTAAATGTTATTGAGTATTTTCTTTTTTTATTTTTATTCATTTTAAATACCAACCACAGATCTCCCTCTCATCCCTCCTCCCACTACCTCTCCTCTGCCTTCCCCCACCCCCATTCCGTCCTCCAACATGATAAGTTCTCCCATGGGGAGACAACTAAGCCTGGTACATTCAGTTGAGGCAGGACTAAGCCCCTCCCTACTGTATCAAGGGTGAGCAAGGTGTCCTACCACAGGGAATGGGCTCCGGAAAGCCAGCTCATGCACCAAGGATAGATCCTGATCACACTGCCAGGAGCCCCTCAAACAAACCCAGCTACAAAACTGTCTCCTGTATGCATAGGGTCTAGTCCAGTCCCATGCAGGTTCCACAACTGTCAGTCTAAAGTTTGTGAGTTCCTTTGGGCTTGGCTCAGTTGTCTCTGTAGATTTTCCCACCATGATCTTGACACCCCTCCCCGCTCTTGCTCATAGAATCCCTCTTTCATCTCTTCGATTGTCCTCCTGGAGCTCAGCCTGGTACTTGGCTGTGGATCTCTGCATCTGCTTCCATCAGTTACTAGATGAAGGCTCTGTGATGACAGTTAGGGTATTCACCAATCTGACTACTGGAGTAGGCCAGTTCAGGCACCCTCTTCACTATTGCCAGTAGTCTAGTTTGGGGTCTCCTTATGGATATTTTTCTTACGTGTATATATGTGTGTTCTGTCTTCCTAAGGAGGCTGCTGAATCTTTGAAAGAATGAGTCTGTGATTTTGCAGTTCAATACAGTTTTGGAGCCAGCTAGTTTTCAGTAGTGCATTATACACCAAGGTTTCAAATGTATAGAAAATGCATGCATGCATGTACACCTTCATTTTATCCAAAGAAAGAATGGAGCTACTGAATTTCCAAGCACAGTTATTTCACACTCTTGGATCTCAGATTCTGAACCTTCAGTAAACAGAGTACTAGGAAATGATTTGTTTGTGCTTGGCCCTGATCATTATTTTAGTTGGTTATAGGAGACCTTATGGCATCATGCTTGCCTCAAGGAATGAACACAGCAAAGAGAAGGCCAAGAACATTCTACATACTGTTCCAGGTCAAATGCAAATGGGAAATGAGAATTCAAGATAAAGTCATAGTGCTTCACATCTCTTCTTCCAAGACCATTCAGTTTCTTGAGTGACTGAGTAAACGAAAGAGTCATGGAAAAAAAATACTATAGATATGCTAAAACTAAGTCCCATAAACTAAATGCAGCTCAGACCTGGTTTTGGATTTCATAAATAAATTTTCAGTGGGACATAGCCATACTGATCTGTGTGTATATTTTTATGTAGCCTCTTTAGAGGAATAATATTACATTGAATAATTGAAGCAGAGATCATAGAGACTATAGTGCCTGTTAGTGTGCAGGTCATAGCAGAGAAAAAAATATTTGCTTCTACCAATATTATGCTTCTGTATTTGTTTTCTAACAATCCTGACTTTTGAGTATTACTCAACACAAAAATAAACAAGCAAAAGTGGTAAATAGTTGATTTCTATTCTACAAAATATGAGGGGGATTTTTTACTTCATAATTTAGTGTTTAGTGTAATTTGAAGTACACACTTGTCCCCTTCTAAACAGACCAATTCCTGGTAGAATTTGAGAAATACACCACTACAGACATTCTCAATTTAGGCCAAACCTTTTAAAAATACAAATATGGTCTGGTGAGATACCTTGTCAGGTAAAGGTACCATGTTCTAAACCTCATTCCATGAATTTGATCCCTGGGACTCATATGGTGGAAGGAGAGATCCAACTCTCACTGGTTTTCTTCTGACTTCTCGACTTCTACATATCCACCAGGGCATGTAAGTCCTCCCCAACATAAAGTAAATAAATAATTGTAATGAGGTAAAATGCTTACAGTTCCTCTCTCTGTCTCTCCCTGTGGGTTTCTCCCCCTCTCTCTGTGCCTGTCTCTGTCTCTGTGTCTAGTAAGAAAATGAGAATGATACTCCACAAAACATTTATCATGCACATACACTACACACTTATATAGCACTTGCACACACACACACACACACACACACACCAAAAAAATCAGTAGGGCAGCTGACTTTATCTGGAAGTATGAACGAAACTGCAAATAAAGAATGAAATTGATGCCACAGATTTTTTTGAGTTACCCCTAGTTCTAGGATTTATGAGGTGTAATTACTCTACCTTTAAATAAAAGAAACCTGAGTCTCAATGAAACTAAGTGAGTTGCCTAAGGTTAAGCAGTCAGTAAGTAGCAGTCATAGTCTTCTAATTTCCTCTCTAAATTTGGAGGATTTTTCTGATTATACTCCATTGCCTCCTCAGTATCTTTGCCATTTCCCTAGAGGCTATCATGTTAACAACATAATTTCCTCTCTCCTGGAATTATAATTCTGCCTTCTGGAACTTAGATATTCCCATTTGATTTGTTACTGTTATAAGGCCTTAAAATGGTCAAATCAAAATCAAATCTCACAAATTTAAAAATATTTCTCCATTTTGTCTAGTTATCTTTTTGTCAACTCACTACTAAGATGATAGCCAATAATTGTCTCTCTATTTTATTGAAAATGAAATAGAACGCTGTTCAGTGTTAAATTACAGCATGCACCAATCCTGAATTAAAATCAAGCAAGCCATCTTTTTCATGTAACTAAGTCTCACAATTAGGAAAGTATGATAATTAGTTTTAAATTGGGGTAAATCATCAAAGAAAGTTAGGTATCCTGGGAGTTATTTACATGTGAACAGATGCCTATGGAAGTTAAATGGAGTGTGGAAATTTCACAGCATGCTGTAGTAGAGAAGCTAAATTAATAAAATGATCACATTTCCAGTTATGTCTTGTATGAAATACATTTTTTTTACATTTTCAAGATTCCTTCTTTTTGGCTTTTCTCCAATGACTGATGGAGGCAGACACAGAGATCCACAGCCAAACACCAGGCAAAGCTCCAGGAGTCCAGTCGGAGAAAGAAGGGAGGGATTCTATGAGCAAGTGCCTTAGGATCATGATGGGAAAACCTGCAGAGATGATCAAACCAAACTAGAGGGAACTCAGGAAAGTTGGATCAATGGCTGTGGAGCCTGCATGGGACTGGACTAGGCCCTCTGCATGGCAAGACAATTGTGTAGCTTGATTTGCTTGGGGGGAGGGGTGCCCTGGCAGTAGAATCAGAATACAACCCTGGTATATGAGGGGGCTTTTTGGAGCATGAAGGGGCTTTTTGGAGCCCACTACCTATAATGGGACACCTTGTGCAGCCTTAAAGCAGGGTGAAGGGCTTGGAGTTGCCTCTACTGAATGTGCCTCCCCATGAGAGGCCTTGCCTTCTTGTGAGGGGAAGTGGGGGGTGAGTTGAGGGGATTGGGGAGTGGATTGAGGGGGAGGCTGGGGTTGGGAGGAGGGAAGAGGGGGATCTTTCATTGGTGTGTAAAACCAATGAAAAAATTTCCTTAATAAAAAAAAGTAAAAAAATATTCCTTCTTTTCAGAAGTAGAAGACAGGAGGAAGCATAAATAGTTATTTTGGTTAAGTATGATCAGAAAAAGTACCAACCCAAGTAAACATACTTAATTGTAGTAGCAAAGAAGACATAATATGCATACTTAGGATAACAATCAACAAGAACAATGGTTAACTATCCAAAATCTTTGTGTGAACATTTTTAATCAGCTCGTAGTAAAATGAAAAGAATACTCCACAAAATATTTAGCCCTCACTTTGAGGTAAGCTGTCACACACATTCTTAAGGGGATGAATACTATAATGGTTACAAACATCTGTCCCTTCTTTGACTTTACAAAATCCGGACTTAAGTCCATTTTTCTGCTCTGTTTTCAGATACATGGCATCGTTTGGAAAAATCTACAGTCTTACCCCTATGAATCTGATCTACTGTATTTTTCCTGCTTTATAATACCCTGGAGTAGAATTTAATCCTACACTATTGGTTAACTTTGAAAGGCTCTAATTAGACATTCACGTTTCAAATATGGTTAATTAATATTTGGATGGTCTAATTAGAGTATGGCTTTTTAATTAGTGTATGTTTTGGTGTCCTTGTCTGAGAACAACAGAAAAAGTTGAATAATTCACATATTACTGACTGGAAATTATTTTTCATTTTTGAAATAAATGACATTTTAATGTAGACATTGCTGAGAGAAAATGGATAGGCAGCCCATCATTATGTAATCAGGTGAATCTGAATATTCTTCTCCTAGGTCTGTTTGGTCAAGTGGAGGTGTGCTGCCTTTGACCATCTATGGTCTTATTACCAAATTTGTTGAACTGGGCCCCCAGAGTGTAGTTTCTGTGTATCAAGTGGATCTTGCATGCTGACTCCTTGTGAAGGAGACTAAAAATGCAGAGATCTAGAACTTCATTAATTTATATGGGCAAGTCATGTCTGATTCTTTTTAAAGGTTTGCATGCCTGGAAGAATTTGATGGCAGAAGTAAGGTAGGGAAACTCGACTCTACATTTAGTTTTGTAGCAGGCCCTGAGACTCTAACTGACATTGGACAAACAGGAGAAAAAGCACCCAGTCTTAAACTAAAATTTCCTAATGAACATAGGAGTTTTTGTAGGGGGAAAAATGAAGAAACTAAGAGGCATCAGGGTTTATACACATTTTAAAAGAGGGAATGACAAATTTGTGGGGAAGCAACAAGCAAAACAGGTTTAGGCTAGGGGCTTAAATTGTGGATAATTAGCTGGAAAACATATGAGAGAAACAAGTGGAAAATAAAAGATTTGTTTCATATGTTTGTTTGTGCAGTTCTGTTTCAGCTCCATCTCCCAGTCTTGAGTCTCAGATAAGTGTTCTTTTCCTGGTACTGAGGCAGGGCACCTTTCTTCACAGGGAGTTTGTTGACCTGCTTTTAGGTAGAAATGGGAGGTCAGACAGCCCTCCTTGTATCTGGTGTTTCTCAAGTGCTTTCAGCTCAAAATAATAAATATTCTAGAGCAAGATATTTGGGGGCAGCATGTTCTGAACTCCCTCAGAGATTGCTTTAATTGTTTTACAAGTGGAGATGCAGAGGAGGAAAGACTAGTATAATCTTGCCATTTTTAACCGTCTTCATAGGTTGACGTAGACTCCACTTAAAACAACAAAAAATAAAAATACAGGGCAAAAGAAACACGGAATCATTTATTACAAAACATGGTGGTAAGTGACAGCTGCCCAACTCCTGCAAAAAAAAATGTAACAATTAAGAAGAACCACCAAATGTGTGTGACAATGCCCTCATTAATGCACATGTGTCTCTTAGGTGGTGGTCTTACCTCTTCGGCAGTTTCAATCCAGATCACTTAGTTGCTGTGGGATGGTCTGTATGTCAAGTGTGTTGCTGATTGGTCAATAAATAAAACACTGATTGGCCAGTGGCCAGGCAGGAAGTGTAGGCGGGACAAGGAGGAGAATAAAGCTGGGAAGTGGAAGGCTGAGTCAGAGAGACAAGGCCAGCCGCCATGATGACAAACAGCATGTGAAGATGCCGGTAAGCCATGAGCCACGTGGCAAGGTATAGATTTATAGAAATGGATGAATTTAAGCTGTAAGAACAGCTAGCAAGAAGCCTGGTACGGCCATACAGTTTGTGACCAATATAAGTCTCTGTGTTTACTTCGGGTCTGAGTGGCTGTGGGACTGGCGGGTGACAAAGCTTTGTCCTGACTGTGGGCAAGGCAGGAAAACTCTAGCTACACTTAGTGCTTACTTTTTCTGTTAAGACTTAAGGTGATCATGGATTGAGTGACTCTATTACTATCCTGGAGCTGCTGGAACAAAATACCACAATCTGAGTGGTAGTCTAAAGTTACTCTCTCACAGTTCCAGAGGAAGAGGATTTAAAAATTAAGGAATCACCATGACAGTGTTCCTGTGAAAGCCTGTCACTCAGAATCCTTCTTTATTTCCTCTGGCTTCTGCTTTGCAGCAATACTTGACACTACTCGTCTCATTGAAGCTTTACTCCAATCGCAGCTTCCATTATCTTATGATCATCTTCCTTTTGTGTTTGGGTATCTTCCCATAGGCTCCTTCATCTTGTACATATGCTACCAATTCTCTTTCCCTATGAAGACACTGCTCATACTGGATTAGGACTTACCGTAATGACCTTGTTAATAACATCATTATACCTGTAAAAATCTTACTTTCAAATAAGGCCACATTTACAGGTACTGGGGGTAAAGATCACAACATTTCCTTTTACGAAAAAAAAAAATCAACTCTCAGCAGTAAACATATCTTGTCTTATTCAGACTATATTTCTGAAAGTAGAGGGTCCGAATTCATTGTGAATATTTTTGGGGTTGCAAATTTATCTGTTCCCCAGGGGTCCAAGGGGGCTTTGCTATGTCCAGCGTGGGGTATCCGGGGGGGGGGGGGAAATCTACGTATACTATGTTCTTATGTCTGTTAACTTTATTCCTCTAAGACAAAATTACATCAGTTCAGCTATAGTTCCACCAGGCATTCAAGGGAGAAATAACTCTAGACATACCAAGCTCTATATCCTTCTACTTTATTTCTCTGGGACAAAATCCTGTATCCATAACCGCAGATCCGTCCAGCTCCCTAGCTCATAGCCCTGCTAATGACTAAACTCCTATGCTTCCAGCCTCATCCTCATCCTCTGTATACTCTTTCTCCATCTCTGCTTCTCTCTACTCCTGGCACTCAGAAAAGTCTACTCAAGATCTGCTTACCTTCTATGGAACCTCTGTCATCCGCTCTTCTCTCTCGCCATGCTGTTCTATCTCTTTACAGAATATGCCTGCCATTTCTTTCCCTGGGCACCTTGTTCTCTGCCTCCTCAGGAATGTTATTTTACCTCTCACCTTGATATGTAAAACCTCTTTTGTTCTCAGTCAAAGTGCTCTGGAGAACCCCTAGGCCTCCTCAAGCCTAGGGGAATGGTCTGAGCTTCATTAGCACAGGAAACAAAGCTAGGCATCTCCTGCCAGCCTGTCTCCTAAGCTCAGCAGGACAGTTAGTAACTTAGTAGGTTCAGCAGATCTGAGGAGCTGAACTGTTTACCAATAGGTTTGGGCTCACAAGGATTTCATAGCAGAAGACAGCTGGAATATTAAAGACTGGATAACACCAAATATTCATAACAAATGGCTTTGCCTTTTGACAGACCCTTGGCCGGTCAAAGTTCAGTTTAATACACAGCTGAAACTCTATGATATATTCTTGCGGCCTGCTTATGTTGCCCCATGCACACTGCAAAATGGTACAACCCTGCCAGTTACTTCATTGCTTATATCTATGTCCTACACATTGTGTAACGTCTACTCTGACTGTTCTTTAGTGTTGTGGGATGTTTGTACACTGTGAAAATGTATTGCTGTGATTGGTGTAATCACAAGCTGAATTACCAGCAGCTAGGCCGGAGGTAGAGGTGGGACTTCTGGGCAGAGAGAGCACTCTGGGAAGAAAAAGGTGGAGTCACCAGCCAGTTCTGAACAGTATGGAGAACAGTATGGAGAGATGTGATGACAAGCCACAAGACAGAATGTAGATTAAAATAAATGGATTAATTTAAGTTATAAGAGCTAGGGGACAAGCCTAAGCTAAAGCCAAGCTTTCATAAAGAATAATAAGTCTCCACTTCATTATTTAGGTGCTGGCAATACATAGCAAGACTTGTTAAAAATGTTCATTACACCTTAGTCCATAATTGTAATGCACTTTATAGGAAAGGGTTAGACAGTAAATATTCTTTGTATCATAAGCTATAGGTCTCCATAGTAGACAGTACATGGACAAATAGGTATGAAGTGTCTCAATCACTTGTTATTCATACAACCAGGTCCCATGTGCTTGGCCCAAGGCCCAAAGTTTTGTAATGATTTTCCTGACCATAAAAAAATGAGAAAATCCTGGAAATGGAAGAGATTGTTAATATATGGGCAAGGTTAATCATTTTTTAAGTGCTCTACAGAATTGTGCCTCCCACCACAATGTGTCCATTGAAGTCTCACATTAATAGCTTAAGAAGTTAGTGGCTATGGAGATTTCCCTTTAAAGAGGTAAAGTAATATTGGGTAGTCTCTGATCCTCTAAGGCTATTCTTCTTAGAATAAGAAGATATTAGAAGACAGACCACAAAGTGAGTCAAGTGTGAATATGAGGAAATGGTCAAAGGGAGGCATTCTGCAAGCCAAGAAGAGGAACTTTCAAAGAAACTCACTCTAATGGTGCTAGGACCATAGCCACTAAACTGTAAAAATAGAATCTGTTATTTAAGCAGTCCAGTATATAGGATTTGATCATGGAAGCTCGAGCACACTGATGTACTTCGTGTTTTATAAACTTAAATTTTTATATGATTGGAGTGCAACATTATATGAAGTATTAACTATAGATGCAATTTTATTTTCCTCATATTGCAATCTTGGTTTTTACTACTGTTTTAAAAATATTTTTATTGTTATATTATGAGTTCTTTTTTTTCATATTATAAAGTGTTTGGTAAAGTAAAATGTCTATTCTTAAAGCTTTCTATTACTATAACAATATTATATAATTTAAATGGCTGATTTTTCAGTATACATCTTCTAGGGTTTGTTCCTCCACAATGCTTTACATTTTAAAGATTTTTGTATACACATTCATCTTATTTACACCATACTTGTCTTATAGCAAAACATCACATATTTACCATAATTGTATAAAATTAATATTTGTCAGATTTTTTTTTTTGCTCTTCCTATCCAAAATAATATTACTACACTGGAGGTGAGAAAGATGGCTTAGTGTTTACGAGCACTCGCTGGCTGCTCTTTCAGATTACATGGGTTTGATTGCCAGCACCCTCAGGGAAGCTAGCATGGCATTTGTAACTCCAGTTCCAAGCGATCCAATGCCTGCTTCTGGCCTCCATGTGCACTAGGCATTCAAAACAATTACTACTTTATCTCACTATTTTTACTATTTTTCAAATAATTCTCTTAAACTTTCCACATATAGCAATACGTCAAAAATGGTAATAATTATAACAACAAGTTTATTTTTCTAGTTGCTTTGTGTTGGTGAACAGTTCCTGTAAAATTCAATGAAAAAAAGCAAGAGCATGCATGTCTAGCTAGATCCTGACTTTAGTGTGAATGTCTTTGGTTTACACTAATTGCTTACTATGATGGACTAAGGTATGTGATAAATATGAACACTTCTGCTGAGTAGTACGTGATGTCTAAGATTTTTCAGATTTTTTTTAAAGGCACAAATAGAAAATCCCTAAATGTTTGTTTAATCCTTGTATTACAGTTGAGTGTTAAGTTAGAGAGTTACTGTTTTCTCCTCTTAGTGAATATTGAATTTCCAAGTATCTTTACTGTTACAACCAACTGTTAGAAAGAACTGATATATGTCAATGAAATATAATCAGAAATGACATGTGTCATTCATAACCCAAAGCAAATAAGACATGAGAACCCAATTTATTTCTGTTTACTCACTGACTGCTAAATATAAAAACCTAGAAAGCTATTCCAAGAATGTCCCAGATGAAAATACTTTTTTAAAAGGGAAGATGCCAGCTGCACAGTGGTGGCACATGTCTTTAATCCCAGCCATCAGAAGGCAGAGGCAGGCAGATTGCTGAGTTGGAGGCCAGTCTGGTCTACAGATTGAGTTCCAGGACAACTAAGACTATACAGAGAAACTCTGTCTCTAAAAACTCAAAGGAAGGGTGTGTGGAGGAGGAGGGATGCCTGGGTGCTTGCTCAGCACATACAAGTAGAAATTAAACTTGTGTATATGAAAATCAATGACTTTTGAGAATGTATAAAAGCAACACTTGGTCTAGAGCAACAAAATATAATGTGTCAAAAGTCTATGACTGAAAAGGCCATAAGTCCTAGGGTATAACCTGCTATTATTATTTTGTTAAGTGGTTATCAGGTCAAATTGCCTTATAAACAAACACATTTGTACTCATGGATATGAGATGCTTTCAGCCTTAGTTAGAGAAACTTCTTTTAATAGGGAATATCAGTTAATGGAGAGACACATGACTGATGAAAGTATGAAAATAAGAGACTGAGTACTCAGCCTTAAATGGGACAACTGTATTAATCCTGCCACCATCAAGGTTCAAGAGACATTGTACAAAAAGCAAGCAGAAAGAAAATAAGAGCTGGAAGATGGACATGGCTATAGGAATCGTGAACTCACTGCAGCTATAATTTCCTATACAAAACCTATTCCAAATCAAGCCAGTTAAAATCCTGCCATAGATGGGGTAGATGATCTCTAAGCCTTCACCCCATACTGAGGAGCTATTAGCAGCTGATTTTTTGCTAAGGGAAGGAAAATCATTTTTATTGAGGATATGGCCACTGGAAAATTTCCCGTGTTCTAATGCATGTCCCCACAGCCATGCACAGATGAGCAGCGCTAACTGGATTTAGTGGGTAATCAATGCAAGGGCACTGAGTTGGCAGCGGGGCATTTGGAATACAACATGGGTGGAGTTGGTCAGAAAATGGGGTGTGTGTGATCATATTTCATTGTATACTTGTATAAAATTTTCAAAAATTAAAAAAAAAAATTAAATGGGCCTGCAAGCGGAAGAGCCAACTTTTTGCAAATTGTTCTCTTACCTCCACACATGTGTTGTGGCATGCACATGTACAGGAGTACACACACACAAACAATACAGTGTAATTTAAATTAATATTTAGCATGAAAGAAACACCCAATTTAAAACTTTAGTGGTAAAAATTATCTTATTTACAGTGGTGCCATAAAAGAAAATTACCTGGAACTGTACCTAATGAAAAGGGTTCCAGAACAATAGAAAAATAGTTCATTTTAAAGTCAAAAAATCATATGAACAAATAAAAATGCTGACAATGTTCTTGGGTAAAAAGCCTAACCTTATACAATACGCATCTGAAAAGACATGTGCATATATAAGATGAGAACTTGCTCTTTTTTCCTCTGCATTTTCCTTGTCTTAGTCTCAAACAGGAGGGGAAATCTGGCAATCATAGAGTAAGGTTTTTTTTTTTTAATAATGTTTATATGCTTAAAATCCTGTCTTGAGATATGTTTCTGGGAGGATCTATATCAATTCATCCTGCAAGAATCTTTTCAGTTGTTATTAAGAAAATTATCAGTAGAAAAAAGAACTCCTAATTGTTTTATGCTATTTAAAATTTCACTTGGTATTTCTTTGTATCTCTTTGGTAAACTGTATTTTCCTAGAAAATTTCTCTAAGTCATCTAAAAGCTTAAATTTGTATATGGTTGAACAAAATAAACTTTTTTCAGTTTTCTTATTTATTTTATTACAATTTCTTCATCTTATTAATGAAAAATGATCAGTTTCATTATTATTAAGGCAACTATCTCAAATAATTAATATCAGCTACTAGATCTTACAAGTGAGGTCAATAAAGCTATAAGATATATAATATACGTAAAACTCCATGTGATTCCTATGTTCCCAATTAATCACCTAGTTGATCAAGAAAACAATCTTGTTAATAATAACATTAAAAATAAAAAGCTAAGAATAAATTTAACCAAGAAGTTAAAGACCTATGCACTGAAAACTATAAAAAAAAATTGAAAAGGACACAAATAATGGGAAGATATTCTATGTTCATGAAGAATCAGTAATATTAAAAATGTCAATACTATATACAACAATGCATAGATTCAGTGCACTTGCTATCAGAATCAACAGAAATTGAAAAAACTCTAAAATTCATATGAACCCATAACTGACATAGCAATCCTTGCTTAAAATACATTATTAACATCTGGGATTAAAACCATTTGATACTTCCATTAACATGCATAGACCACTGATCAGGATAAAACAGCCAGTAATAAATCCAAACTTATATGGTAAACTTATTGTTGAAAGACATTCCAAAAAAGACACTGGGAAAAGATAATCTTCTGATGAACGATGCTATAAAAACTGAGTTTCCATATGGTAAATAATGAAATTGACCCTTACATAATTCAGAAAAATCAATTCAAAATAAATGAAAGACTAAATGTGGTACCTGAAACCACAGAAGTCTTGCAAGAAAACATAAGATAAAATGTCCTTGGCACTGGTATTATGAATGATTTATTGGATAGTGCACAAAAGCTCAAGCTACAAAAGCAAAATTAAAATATCAGACTAAGATGTTTGCTCTTATGTAACAAAGCCAAGTACCTATAAAAATAGAGGCTAATTTATTTTAGTAGCATAGATAAGAGAGGAAGAGCTAGGCTAGTTCATCTTCAGAAAGAAGTTTAGGAAAGTTTAGGATCTAAGTGGGAGAGGGTTAGTATGAAGGTATAAATGTTTTGAGGTAAAGACTAGTGGAAGTCTAGATAAGAAATTCTCTCACATCGCAGGTGGCATGGATAAAATTTGTAAATTATCCTGAATCTGCTAAGATAGAAAAAAAGGAAGGGTCGCACAAAAACAAAACAAAACAAAACAAAACAAAAAAATCTTCATTGATGCGATCCATCATTGTCCTCCTAGGCTTATCTCATTTAATTCACTTATTTGTAACAGTGCCCCTAGCGCAACTAGTCAAACATTATTTGGTCAGTCTCAGGAGAGAAATAACTAAAAGACCCACCTTCTCAGAACTTCGAGGCTCTGAGTGTGTGCGTGTGCGTGTGCGTGTGCGTGTGCGTGTGTGTGTGTGAAAATCATGTTTACCGCTAATTCAGATATATTTGAAAAAGAGAACTGGTCCAAGCAACCAGGAAGAAACTTTATCAGCAAACTCTATTGAATTTTCTGGCTCCTTATAATATGGATCTGACTTACTAGAGATACTTTACTTCATATTACAAAAAAAAAAAAAATGGATCTTAGAATTTTTGTATTCTTCTATACTTTGAAAATTTGTAACTATTGAAGTCACAAAACTTGGCACTGGCTAATTTTATATGAAGACTTTGCTGGAAAAGCACAGTCTCCAACATATACATATATATATATATGTATGTATGTATTCTCAGTAAGTTGGGTTTTTTTTCACAGAATTTTTACAGAATGTTTCAGTACAAGAAATCAGACACAGTGATAAAACTGTTATGAATGTTTTCATAAAGATATAAAAGGCAAATCAATGTTTTTAATTAAAATATGCAATATCTCCATATTTGAAAGAATTGACAGCAGCAACGGCAAAAACCATTCCTTTTACTCAAACCCTGTAGGTAGGTCACAACATACCCACATCCCAGGATACTCATGAACTACCTTTTTTCATGTACTCATTGAAAGAGTCTCTAAAGTGTACAGCACTGAAACAGTCTGTAAAATACCTGTTTTTAGCTTAATAGAAATTCAGTTTGAAACTAAAGGTAAGATATAAAACCTTGAGTAAGTTATATTATCAATCTATATAATAGTGCCATTTAAATGCTGTCACACATTCACAGCTATCTCTAAAAGTGGTTTAAATAATGTATTAACATTATATTGTGTTATGCCTTTTGTCTTTAAGCAGGTTAAATTTAAATTATTTTTGTCTTAAGCCACTTAACAAAAAAAACTAATGATTCTTGTAATGCCTAATCAAATATATTCTGCTGGTGACAGCTGAGTTATCAGTAGGTGTGATGCCAGTGGACATGACTAGCACAATACCAATAGCATGGTTTTCAAGGAGACCTAACAGATCACATCAATCTGATGACTGTTCATTTTGTTGATTCCCCTAGAGAGAAAACTAAGTAATTTTAAAGCCTCATGAGGAATAATGGGAAAGTGGTATAGCAAATCAAAGGAAAAAGAGAAAAGATTGATACCTACAGGGGAAGAGATGTGAAGATATGGGGATGGCATAAGAGTATAGATTTGCAGCAGTCCCCACCAGCTGGCCAGCAGGTGAGAGAACTGCCTGCAGGCTGCACCACCACTGCTGCCACCCACTGGACTCTGTTCTCCTAAGACCCACTCCACCACCCAACCCCACTCACCTCATCATCCTTCCCTGTAATTCCAGCAGACTCCATAGGTACAGGTACAACCCACACAACTTGGAACAACTGGTGAGTGACTAGCCTCCCAGCTGAGCTGCTCCAACCTCCAGACCCTAAGCTCCAGAGCATATCTTGTGCCCCTCCCCATCCCATATCAGCACCCGCAAGGCAGCTTGGCCCTGACCCCAACTTTGGAGGAATTCCACTGCTTTGGTGCAGTCTCCAGCAGTTGAGAGACCTGCCTGTAGGCTGGACCACCACTGCTGCCATCCACTGGATTCTGTTTCCCCAAGATCCACTCTTCCACCCCACCCCACCCACCTCATCATCCTCTCTGAGGCCAACACTTCCCTGGCAACTCTAGTAGATTCCATAGGCACAGATACACTCTGCACCAGTCGGAAGAGCAGGAGGATATGCTGGATCTAGGCACACAAACCCCCACAAAACTCAGCTGATATAACCTTACTGGACCTGAAAACCTGCCAGTCACCAAAACCCTTGACCATTCAGGCCAGAAGACAATAAAGGAAACAGAAAACAAAGGAACAAAACATCCACCCAACAAAGACTTACACAAGAATCAACACTCAGACCTATAATCATCCCAAATCCTGATTAGAAAGTGCCAGTGTAAGGATATACTCAAATAGCATAAAGGGCAATATGGCACAACCAGAACCCAGTGATCCTACGACAAGATCTGAACATTCCAATGCAGCTGAAGCACAGGAAAATGACCTTAAAAATAACTTTCTAAAGATGAAAGAGGATCTTAAAGAGGAAATCAAAAATTTCATAAATCTAGGAAAAGACAAACAAACATTGGAAAAAATCAGTAAAGTCCTTAAAGAAAATGAAGAAAGCCAAGAAAAAAACAATCAAACAGGTGAAGGAAACAGTTCAAGATGTGAAAATTGAAATAGAAGCAATAAAGAAAACACAAATACAAATACAAAGGGGATTCTGGAAATGGAAAATCTAGGTAAGCAAACAAGAACTACAGATGGAAGCATCACCAACTAAATACAAGAGATAGAAGAGAATCTCAGGTGTTGAAGATATGATAGAAGAAATAGATTCATTGGTTAAAGAAAATGTTAAATCCAAAAAAAAAAAAAATTCTAATGCAAAGCATACAGCAAATCTGGGACAACGTGAAAAGACGAAACCTAACAGTAATTTGGAATAGAAGGAGAAGAATCCCAACTCAAAGGGCCAGAAAATATATTCAACAAAATCATAGAAGAAAATTCCCAATCTAAAGAAGGACATGCCTATAAAGAAGAACAAGAAGCTTACAGAACACCAAATAGACTGGACCAAAAAAAAGTCCCCTCACTACATAATAATCAAACCACTAAACATATAGATAAAGGAAGAATATTAAGAGCTGCAAAGAAAAAAGGCCAAGTAACATATAAAGGCAAACCTATCAGAATTACACCTGACTTCTCAATGGAGACTCTAAAATCCAGAAGGGCCTGAACAGACATTTTGTAGATATTAAGAGACCACAGATGCCAGCCCAGACTCTTATAAGCAGCAAAATTTTCTATCACCATAAATGGAGAAAACAAGCTATTTCATGACAAAAAACAGATTTAAACAATACCTATCCACAAACCCAGCCTTACAGAAAGTACTTCAAGGAAAACTCCATTTCAAGGAAGTTAGCTGTGCCTATGAAGACACAGGCAATAGATAATCTCACACCAGAAAATACCAAAGAGGGGAAACACACACACACACACACACACACACACACACACACACACACACACACACTAGCACCACCACCACCAGAACCAAAGAAATAACAGGAATTAACAGCTACTGGTCATTAATATTTCTTAATATCAATGGACTCAATTTGCCAATAAAAAGACATAGGCTAACAGAATGGATACAAAAACAGGATCCATCCTTCTTTTGCACACAAGAAACACACCACAACTTCAAAGACAGACACTACTTCAGAGTAAAGGATTGAGAAAAGATTTTCTAAATGAAATGGTCCTAAGAAGCAAGCTTGTGTTGCTATCCTAACATCTAACAAAATAAATTTCAAACTAAAATTAATCAAAAGAGATGGAAAATGACATTTCATATTCATCAAAGAAAAAAATCCATCAAGATGAAATTTCAATTCTGAACATCTATGCCTCAAATAAAAGGACACACACATTTGTAAAAGATATATTACTAAAGCTTAAATCACACATCAAGCCCCACATATTAATAGTGGGAGACATCAATACCCCAATTTCACCAATGGAAAGGTATGACAGACAGAAACTAAACAGAGAAATAAGGGAACTAACAGATGTTATGACTCATTTGGACTTAACAGACATCTACAAAACATTTTACACAAACACAAAAGAATATATTGTCTTCTCAGCACCTCATTAAACCTTCTCTAAAACTGACCACATACTCAGTCACAAAGCAAATCTCAACAGATACAAAAAAGTAGAATAACACCCTGTATCTTATTGGATCACCATGGGTTAAAGTTAGAATTAAACAACAACACAAATTACCTAAAGCCTGCAAACTTATGGAAACTGAACAACTCTCAACTGAGTTACCAATGGGCCAAGAAAGATATAAAGAAAGAAATTAAAGACTCTCTAGAATTCAATGAAAATGAATGCACAACATACCCAAATTTTTGGAACAGTATGAAAGTTCATAGCACTAAGTGCCTATATAAAGAACATGGAAAAAATCTCACGATAACAACTATAGAACAACAAGAAGCAAACTCATCAAGGAGGAGGAGATGGCAAGAAATAATCAAACCCATGGCTGAAATTAATAATATAGAAACAAACAGAACAATACAAAGAACCAAAGAAACAAAGAGATGGTTCTTTGAGGAAATCAACAAGGTAGAAAAACCCTTATCCAAACTAACCAAAAGGCAGAGAGAGAACATCCAAATTAACCAAATCAGAAATGAAAAGAGGGACATAACAAAAGACACTGAGTAAATCCAGAGAATCATAAGGGCATACTTCACAAACCTATACTCCACAAAATTGGAAAATCTAAAAGAAACAGACAATTTTCTGGATAGGTACCGAATACCAAAATTAAATCAAGACCAGACAAGCAATTTAAATACACCTATAACCTCTAAGTTAAAAAACAAAACAAAAATCATGGTCAAATGGTTTCAATGCAGAATTCTACCAGACTTTCAAAGAAGAGCTAATATCAATACACCTCAAATTGTTCCACACAATAGAAACTGAAGGAACATTGCCAAATTCATTTTATGAGGCCACAGTCACCCTGATACCCAAACCACACAAAATCTCCACAAAGAAAGAGAATTGCAGACCAATTTCCCTAGTGAATATACAGGCAAACCAAATCAAAGAATACATCAAAAAGAACATCCACCATGATCACTTAAGTAGGCTTCACCCAGAGATGTAGGGATGATTCAACATACAAAAATCTGTCAATATAACCCCTATAAACAAACTGAAAGAAAAAAGAAAACTACATGATCATCTCATTAGATACTGAAAAAGCTTTTGATAAAATCCAACACCCCTTCATAATAGAGGTCCTGGAGAGATCAGGGACACAGAGAACATACCTAAACATAATAAAAGCAATACACAGCAAGCAGACAGGCAACATCAAATTAAATGGAAAGAAACTCAATGCAATTCCTCTAAATCAGGAACAAGACAAGGCTCCCCATGCTCTCCATATCTATTCGATATAGTACTTGAAGTTCTAGGCTAGAGCAATAAGACAACAAAAGAATATCAACAGGATACAAATTGGAAAGGAAGAAGTAACTTTCGCTATTTGCAGATGACATGATAGTCTACTTATGTGACCCCAAAAATTATACCAGGGTACTCCTGCAGCTGACAAATACCTTAAG
Source organism: Peromyscus californicus insignis (assembly GCF_007827085.1). NCBI lineage: Eukaryota > Metazoa > Chordata > Mammalia > Rodentia > Cricetidae > Peromyscus > Peromyscus californicus. The sequence goes on from NW_026294391.1 coordinate 45,855,931, forward strand.
TGATGTGGCTGGATAAAAGATCAACTAAAAAAATATAATCAGTAGCCCTCTTATATACAAATGATTAATGGGCTGAGAAAAAAAATCAGGGAAACAACACCCTTTACAATAACCACAAATGATATAAAATATCTTGGGATGATTCTAACCAAGCAAGTGAAAGACCTGTATAACAAGAACTTTAAGTCTCTGAAGACAGAAATTTAAGAAGATATCAGAAAATGGAAAGATCTCCCATGCTCATGGATTAACATAGTAAAAATGGCAATCTTACAAAAAATTCATCTACAGATTCAATGCAATCCCCACCAAAATACCAACACAATTCTTCACAGAACTCAAAAAAAACAATACTCAACTTCATATGGAAAAAAAAAGAAAACCAAGACAGCCAAAAAAATCCTATACAATAAAGGAACATTCAGAGGTATCACCACCCCTGATTTCAAGCTCTACTATAGAACTATAGTAACAAAAACCAGCATGGTATTGGCATAAAAATAGACAGGTGGATAAATGGAATAGAATTGAAGACCCTGATATAAATCCACACACCTATGAACACCTTATTTTTGAGAAAGAAGACAAAATTATACAATGGAAAAAAAAAAGAAAGCATCTTCAACAGATGGTGGTGGCATAAGTGGATATTGGCATGTGGAAGAATGCAAATAGATCCATATCTATCACCCTGCCCAAAATTCAAGTCCAAGTGGACCAAAGACCTGAACATAAATTCGTTTACACTGAACCTGATATAAGAGAAAGTGGGAAATTATCTCAAACTCATTGGCACAGGAGACTGAGTTTGACAATTAATAAATAGGACCTGATGAAATTAAAAAGATTCTGGAAGGCAAAGATCACTGTCAATAAGACAAAATGGCAGCCTACAGAATGGGAAAAGATCTTCACCAATCCCACATCTGACAATTAGAGGGCTAAATTGACAAATATATAAAGAACAAAAGAAAATAGACCTGAAAATACCAAATAATCCAATTAAAAAATGGGGTGCTGATATAAACAGAGAATTCTCAACAGAAGAATCTCAAATGGCCAAGATACACTTAAAGAATTGTGTATCATTCTTAGTCATCAGGGAAATACAAATCAAAACAACTCTGACAATACTTGTCAGAATGGCTAAGATCAAAAACACTAATGATAGCTTATGTTGGAGAGGGTGTAGAGCACTTCTGGTGGGAGTGCCAACTTGTACAGCCACTTTGGAAATGGATATGGTGGTTTCTCAGAAAATTGGGAATCAATCTACCTCAGGACCCAGCTATACCAATCTTGGGCATATACCCAAAGAGTGCTCAACCATACAACAAGGACACTTGCTCAGCTATGTTCATAGTAGCGTTATTCATAATAGTCAGATCCCAGAAACATTCTAGATGCCACTCAGCCAAAGAATGGATATAGGAAATGTGGTACATTTACACAGTGGAGTGTTATTCAGATGTAAAAAACAATGACATCATGAAATTTGAAGGCAAATGGACGAAACTAGAAAAAAAAATCATCCTGAGTGAGATAACTCAGACCCAGATTGACAAACATGGTATGGACTTTGTCATAAGTGGATATTAGCTGTAAAGTAAATAATAATCATGCTACTACAATCCACAGCCCCATAGAGGTTAGGTAATAAGGAAGGCCCAAAGAGGGAGGCATGGACTGCCTTGGGGAGGGAAAATAGAAGAAATCTCCTGGGTAAGCTGGTGGAAGGAAGAGGAAGAATGGGGATATAAGGAATATGGTTGAGCGAGTTGGGTGCAGGATTGAGGGGGATTGTAGCTGAAGTTTTTCTGTGTCCCACCTGGCCTATGGTCAGGACAAAACTCACCTGCCAGTCCTCCAGCTGCTTGGACCCAAGTAAACACACAGAGGCTTATATTAATTAAAACTGCTTGGCCATTAGCTCAGACCTACCACTGACTAGCTCCTCCACTTAAACTCAGCCCATTTCTGCTGTTCATCTGTATGTTGCCACATTTTCCGTGGCTTTACCTGTATGCCATTACATGCTGCTCCCTGGACAGTGGACTGGCATCTCCTGACTCAGCCTTCCTCTGTCCAGAATTCTCCTTGTCTGCTTATGCAATTTATCTTCCTACTTGGCTACTGGCCAATCAGCTTTTTATTTATCAACCAATCAGAGCAACACATTCACAGCATACAGAACATCCCACAGCACAAGATGGTTACCAAGTATCTTATTTAGTCACAGACACAAGATCTGAAACATGGTCAAATTTAGATCTTCTCTCCAATACAAAGTAAAGATCACCTACAAATAGGGAGGAGGTCAAGAAAGTTTTTCATACCTGGAGCTTGACCATGTTTTGATAAGAAATGTCACTTGTCTCTGGGGAATGCAGAAGAAACTGCCTAACTTACCTCATTGCAGGCAAAGATTGGCTGATGCTAGATGAGAAATAGAAAATCTGTCTTATATCAACTTCACATGCCCAGGAGTAGTTGGCCAACACTAAACAAACTCCATGTTTTTGTTTGTTTGGTTTGATTTTTGTTCTTTGGTTTTGGTTGGGTTGTTAGGGAGGTGAGAGGACTTGGGTGAGGAGAAAGAATATGATCAAAATATATGCATGGAATTTTTAAAAATAATTGTAAATAATTAAAATCAATTTCTCTGAAGCATTACATAGTTATGTTTCTGTCAAAAAGCTTTAAGTTGACCATGTAATTGATGGGGAAAAGATAAATATTTCAGAAATTTGTAACATTTTATTTTTACTTCAGAAACAATGCTATGGCAAATAGTTTATTTGGTTAAACTCATTCCTGTCATTTCTACTGGAATAAAGCTAATCTAGCAATACTAATTTGAAGCAGAGTTCAGGAGAAAAAATACTATATGCCTTTGCAATTTAGTTATGATAAAAATCCCTTGTAAAATAAAGATAAGGATTCATTAGATAGTACATGCAATGTGTAGAGAGAAGAATACCTAAATATTTGAGAAACATACCAGCCTTGTAATATTTTTGGATTATCTACTTGGACCATTTTGTTTCCCCACACATGTTTGAACTTTAAAGAACAGAATTTCTAGAGATTTCAAATAAAATACTAGCTATGATTTAAAAAACTATATCAATTTTGTGACCAGAGTAGTTCTACTGTCAGAATCTCTGTTCTTTTCACTATTTGCCATCTTCCAACTATTGCCTTATAGAAGGGAAAGGGGTTAGTGTAATTCAACATTTAGCCAAATCAATAATCTCTCTCTCTCTCTCTCTCTCTCTCTCTCTCTCTCTCTCTCTCTCTCTCTCTCTCTCTCTCTCTCTCTCTCATGTGTGTGTGTGATGGAAAACAGGATAGATATTTTTGGTAAGGAAAATTGTCTACTTCTTGGTTTCAACAACTCACTAAGGATGATAGAGGAAATTCATTTTTCTAATGCTCAGTCACTTTTGCCAAATGAAGATGGTGACAGCACCTGTCATGAGAGTGCTGAGAAGACAGAAGAAGTAAACAAACAAAATGCGTACTACAGTGGCTAGCACACAGTAGACCCACGATAATCCTGTTTTTGGTTTTGTTTTTTTGGTATTACTGATAGGGAAAAGCTCTTATCAGTTACCCTATGTCCATTTGGAAATTTAATTCACCTGTTATGCTTATATAGTTCACAAAATACTGCAAAAACGTATTTTGGTTTCATGCTGTGTAATAGTGGGAACTAAAAGTTTAACTTGGAATTAACTTTAGATGTAAATTATTTCTTCCAAAGATCTAAGACTTTAAAAGCTTCTGTCATTAAAATAAAAAGATAAACACTAGAAGAGACTAAACAGAGAATGTGGTCAAAAAGATTCTATTCTTTCTCAAGTGTATACAATAGGATGCTTATTTATTTTTTTTTTTACAATTATTTGTTTATTTCGGAGCAGGGCACATATACCATGGCCCATGTGTGAAGGTTAGTAAATAGCTTGCAGGAGTGACTTCTCTTTTTGTTCCTTACCATTCAGCGATGGAACACAATCATCTTTAGACTCTGAGCCAACTCCCCAGTTCCATTAGAGGAGTTTCACAGTGCATATGACTGGATTGTGGTTGTCAGGAAAATGGATGCCTCAGATGTTGTTAACAATGGTATAACACTGTAGTACAAGAAAGTTTCTAGGGGAGATCTTGGTGCCATCTTGTCTCCAATCCAATCCAATCAACCCATACGGAAAGATGTGCAATATATTTTGTTATATTTAAATGGGTTCTGCAACAAAAACTCCAGAAAAATGTTACTCTCATCTAACTTATAATTCTGTTTCACTTTGGTACATTTGGTTAACTGCTGGATTTATTAAATCAAAATGCTGTATTCTGGAATCCATATGTAAAAAACAAAAAAAAACAGGTAGTGCATCATTCTTTAAGTGAAAGTGCATTCAGTTATGTGGGTCTACAATCTTTATTTTACTTGACAGAACCAGTTTCCTGAATTTCTTACCCATCTGAGGGCTTTGATTTCTATTTGAATTGGATTCCAAGTTGTCTAGACATCAGAAGCTTAACCCTACAGCTTAATCTAACCATTTGGTCAAATCCTTGTCGCTGAGGTCAAATAGAAAGAAAAGAAGCTTTTATGAAAAGCCTAATAAAAGGCAACATTATCTTTATACTGTAAGAGAGATTCTGTATTTATCTGAAGACCCATGTTGTCAAATCACAGGGAAAAACTACTTAAGGAACTTGACTGGACTCCCTTTGTTCCTTTTATTTGCATATCTTCCTTTCACCTCTAGCCTGCCTTAATAATTTCATCTTATTTTGACAGATAAGAAATTATGTGTGTGTGCATACATGAATGAGTGTGTGCATGTGTATTTATCAATTAAATCTTTTTCTAGACACTTTAATCTTTCAATAATTTTCAACATTTCTCCCTACTTACATTTAAAACAAGGTTTCATAGATTAATGCAAAGCCACTGTCTTTAGAGTTGCCCTTCTGCGCCTTTCTTATTTGATTCTCATGGAAATAAACAAATGAGTAAGTATAATGGTGTGATAACTGCTATGAACAAAATAATCTATTAATTGTCCTGGGTTTTAGAAAACATTTTCACTGTATATAGGAGAGGATGAAAATGAAGGTGAGAAAGTTCATTGGGTAAACACTGAAATAATAAAGAAAAACATAAAAATGACCCCGTGTGAAGTTATAATATCCATTGTATTTCAGCAAAATTGAAAGTCAAATTACCAATGCATTTTTGTAGTCTAGGAATTAAATGATGATAAGAGGAGACATCATTTTACCAACGCAAATGAAGGCAAACTAGTACCTCTATGATTAATTCAGCAGTAAATTATGCAAATTAAAGTATATTTATGATTGAATTAATTCCATTTAATGGTTATATGTCATTAAATTGGTGCTAGTATAATATCTTTCAAATAATTAAATGGTTGAAATTGGTGGTTCATATCTCTAAATCCAGCACATCAGAGGCAGAATCAGGCAGATCTCTGTGAGTTTAAGGTTAGCCTGGTCTGCATAGCAAGTTCCGGGTCAGCCAGAGCTGCAGAGTGAGACCCTCTCTCAAATAAAATAAAAAAAAAAAATAAAAAAGTAAACATTCCATTCAAGCATATATTAGCATAGGCGATACATATATACAAACAAAAACTAGTTTTTAAGTTTTTATTTAGTTATTAAATGTTTCTTTTCTCATTTAAAATTAAGAATTGGGTACCAAATAAGAAAACTTTAAAAATAGCTAAATACCCTGGGAGTACTGCTCTGTGGTTAAAGCAGTTACTAAACAAGTAAGAGGCTCACAGCTTGGATACCTAGCACCTGTTGAAATGCTTGGCAGATGTTGCAGCTCACCTGTAACTCCAGCCTTGGAAGGCAGAAAGAGGACATTTCCAGAGCAAACTAGCTAGCCATATTAGCTTTGTAGGTGATCTCTAGGTTCAGTGGAGGGACATAATCTCAATGAAAAATGTGGAAAGTCATCGAAGAATAGTTGACATTAACCTTAGGTCTCCACATGCACTTGCTCATATGTGTACCTGCACTAGCACACGTGTATCCACACACATTCAAGGAAACACACACACACACACACACACACACACACACACACACACACACACACTATGCACATATACAAGCAAAAATAGATAAATGCTTTAAAGGCTTTTTAATAAATAAAATAGCTAAATGAAATTACCTTGATGATAGATCAGAACTAGATCATCTGGTTTAATGCTGTTGAGTCACAGACAGGGGTGTTGAGGTTCCAAGGTTATTGAACAGCAACAGCTAAGGTGTAAGAAAAGTGGACCTAGAATCTTAGTTTGTTGACTCACATCATCTTTCCTCCATTTCTCACCCTAAAACTGCACAAAAGGAAATGTCTGACCTGGAATATGCTTAGGATGTATAAATTATATGATAAGTGGGATATGTCCCTATAAATCTATTTTTTAATGATAAAAATAAAAAGGTTTTAATGCTTAAAACACACATCTCCCTCTTAGTCCCTATTCTCTTATATTACTTCCAATTGTAAAATGTACATTAATACACTAATAATGTTGATATTAAATGAGTATGTATTTGCTTTGTGGGTTTTTTTTATCTTTTTATCATTGTTGTTGCTGTTTTTATAAGATGCCTCCAGAGATCAATCAGCATCTGGAAATCCTGATTCATTTTTTGATATTTCCATGAGCATTTTTACAATTAACATTACTTTTGTGAACTTTAATTTTGTGTGTGTGAGTGTTCTGCCTGCATGTGTAGATATGGAGCATACACATGCTTGGTGCCTGAGGAGATCAGAGGAAGTGTGAATTACTTTGGTACTGGAATTACAAATGTTTGTAAGCCACCATATAACATGGTCTTCTTAACAACAGAGCCATCTTTCTAGACCTTGCATTATTTTTAAAGGTTAAGCTTTAATTTTTTTTCACTTTTGTTATAGTAACTTATGACCTACAGTATCACCTTGAGCTAAATCTCACCTGAGTCTCATTATTCTATACTTTACATTATTTTCTGTTCTACTTCAACAGTCATTTCCCACCTCAAATAGTTTAACAGCTCTTTCCTGCTCTCTCCAAAATGAAGCCTTTATTTACTTCCTTGTGATTTCCCCTCCTTCAGAATAATTCCTTAACATTGCCATGTATAGCAGAAATGAAAGCATAAACAGGGGACATTCACACGGCATATCAGATCCCAATACTTCCGTTCCCCAACCTACAGTTGATTTGACATTATAATTTGGTACTTTCACTGACTTAAAATGTGATGGGTAGCTCAAATTCTTCTTTTATTTAACATTCCAGTAGAGTGATACTGTTAAAATATATTGCCAATGTGGAGATTTGTGAATGGCTTTTAACAATTGAGGTACGTTGGTTCCCACCTCCCTTGTTTTCTAGCAACCTGGGACAGTTAAACAAGATATTAATAGGATTTCAGAAAAGATCCCTGACTAGCCTGCTTATTCTTTTTATTTATTACCATCTATCTGTCTGTCTGTCTGTCTATCTATCCATCTATCTATCTATTTATTTTACATCCTGGTTGGTCAAAGTTTCTCCTCTGTCCTCTCCTATCAGTCTCTTGCCTAACTCCACCCTCCTCTGTTCCCATCCCCAATCCACTCCTCCCTTTCTGTTTAGGAAGGGGTAAGTCTCCCATGAGTATCAACAAAGCATGGCTTATCAAGTTACAGGGAGATGCGTTGTCTTGCTAGCCTGCTTATTCTTAACAAGATGTGTAGATTTTTAATAAAGGCTTTCATTCACCTTTTACTTCAAATCACCTTTCTTATAAATGTCAATGCCTATCTATTGTGTTATAATCCCAATAACTTTTTATTAACTCCAAATTCACCCAATAGTGGCTCTCATCGGAATGTGCTCCCTTGATCCCTTATCAGTAGTTTTGGGAATTCACTTGAAATGCAAATTTTAGGGCACTCCTTCCACTTCTTCTGGGACAAAAGTCAGCAATTTGTATTTTAATAGGTTTTCCACACTTAATATTTGCTGTCAAATCATATGCTTCTTATCATCTATGCTACATAGTATGCTATCTTATTCTTAAGGAATAAGAATTCAATATTTCACACAGTGAGAAATTGTAACACATTGGTCTTTCTTTTCTAAAATTAGCATACCAAGTAATAGATTTTATTATGGCATATTCATACATAATATGCTTTGTTAATCTTTCTCCTCCTGTTTCTCCCTCATCCTCCTGAGCATCTTTTGATTCGTCCACCTCCAGTAATTTTTTTCTGCTTTCATGTCATATGTGTTTTAGTTCCCTCCCTTAACCTTCCTCAAATATTCCTGTTCTGTGGTTGGTCCCTTTTCTACTTTCATGCCCTATACCCAAACTCACACCCAAAACATGTGGGGGGCCACCCACCCCCACTTTTCCCCAGGGTACTCTTGAGCAGGAGCAACAGGAAATATTAGACAGAAAGATAGCTAGAGACAAACAGACAGAAAACACAGAACAGCCTCCAGAGGGCCTGGATCCTAACCCATCAGGCCCTGACTGTCTCTGCCAAAGTGCTTTTAAAGGAATGCCAAGGGGTGGAGTAAAAGGCCTTCCCCCAGCACAACCAAGTGCAGACTATTCCAGCCACCTGGTGACCATGCACGTGGTCAAGCAATCCTCTAATGCAGCCCTGCTGTGTAAAGCAAGCTCAGAGCTCACTAGGAAACCTCTGAGGACCCCAACAAAAATATATGTAAGCTCAGATCTGCTCATGAATGTGACCATTTAGTATTTATATTCCTGAGTCTAAGTAAGCTTATTTAGTATAATGCTTTCCAGATTTGCTCATTTTCTTGCCAATTTTGTTTTCCTTTACCGGTGAATAAAATTTATTCTGCATATGCACCACATTTTTACTATCCACTCATCTGTTAATGGACACCTAGGCTCCTTCCACTTTCTTGCACAGAGATGTGCAAGTATCTCTGTGATGGGATAGAGAATCTTTGAGTATACATTCGGGATAGTTGAGACATAAGGTAGTTTCATTTTTATTCATTTTATTTATTCATTCATTTATTTATTTATTTATTTATTTATTTATTTATTTATTTATTTATTTGTTTGTTTGTTTGTTTGTTTGTTGGGGGCCGACTCCGGACAGCTGTGTCTTGAATTTTGTGTGACCTTCCTTACTTTATCAAACCTTGCAAAAACAGGTTCCTGGCCTAACCTCAGGCTGTACAACTTCCGGTAGTACGTGCTAATCAGTTCGCTGCAGGGGCCTGGGACCAAAGCGACCTCACCCTTCCTCAGGAATTTTTCATTCTTCTCTCTCTGCTTTCCCTGCTCCCCCTCCCTGCCTGAAGCCCTGCTTATAAACCTCAATACCCAGTCAATAAACGAGACCTTGACGTGACTCAGACTGACTCTGTCTTCCTTAATGCGCCTGGTCTCCTTTCTCTCTCGCCCCCATTGATCTTTCAGGAGGTGCCTCCTCGGGTCTCCCCAATAACCTGGCCCGCGGGACGGGTCAAGTGGCGCCCGAACGTGGGGCTCGAGGCACGGTGACCTGCCGGACGACGGACAACAGAAGGGGCCCCCCAGAGAGGATCAGGGTAGAGACGCCCGGACCGCATCACTCGTGCAACGCGGGAGAGTCTTGAGGTAAGTATGTCGTCCCATCGATCATGGGCAAAAATGTATCTAAAGAGGCTGTTTTTCTCAAGGAGATGAAAGGTAATCTTAGGGAGAGAGGAATAAGAGTTAAGCAAAAGGATTTGAGGCCAGGCGGTGGTGGCACACGCCTTTAATCCCAGCACTCGGGAGGCAGAGCCAGGCGGATCTTTGTGAGTTTGAGGCCAGCCTGGTCTACAGAGCGAGATCCAGGAAAGGCGCAAAGCTACACAGAGAAACCCTGTCTCGGAAAAAAAAAAAAAAAAAAAAAGGATTTGATAAAATTCTTCCAATATATGGAGGAGAAATGTCCCTGGTTAGTGATTAATGAAGCAGGAATTCACCCTCTGACTTGGAACAAGGTTGGAAAAGATATTAAAAAATTAATCAGAGATGGGAAAATGTCCCCATGCCTTTTTTAGTTTTTATGGTGTGATTAGAGATGTTCTAAAGGAAGCAGAGGGAGATGGGCATGTTTCACATTTACTAGCCCTTGCAGAGGATTTTCTCTCAAACTCCCCCTGCCTGACACCCAAGGGTCCAGAGGTTTATTGACATCTACTGGTAAGAGCGCTCTCTGTCTTGTCTGTGTCTCTCTGTCTTGTTACTTTTGTTTTGTACTTTGCAGGCTTGATTTGTATTTTGCAGGCTCTCACTGGGACAGACGTGTCCGGACAGTGAACCTGCGGCGAAGGGAGACGTCCCAGAGTCCTAAGGCCACCTCAGAGGTGACCATTTGGTTTAGGAGCATCTTTGGGTATCTTCCCCCACAGTGGGAGGAAGTGCCACTTTGTATTTTGTCCCGGGAAATTGTCAGAGCCATTTTTTGGGGTTTTTTGTATGTTTCGTTGTGATCATTGTTACTTTACTCTCTCCTTCTCTTCCAAAAAAAAAAAGGTGCATGTCTGACTGGCAGGGATGTGGAAGCCCCTGATGTCTGTTTGATTAAGGACAGAGATCCTCGAGTCTGGATTGTTTTTGATGTGATTGAGCCTGGAGGGTTACCCCCCGCCAGAGCACATCAGGCTGTCATTGTTCTTGGAGCTTTGTTGGTTGTCTTGTTGGGGCAAAGTTTTCTCGTGTGCCCTTGGTCTTGTGTGTAATGTATTAACTGTTCTCATTGTTGACTTGACTGTGAGGGACGCTATGGGACAGTTCCCTTCTTCTCCACTAGACCTTGGCCTAGCCCACTGGAAGAATGTGTGAGCCACAATAGAGGGAACTGGGTTCCCCACCCCCACTCCCGATTGAACTGAGATAAACAGGTAGCTCCTGCCAGGTGTGGCTTGCATACTGTAAGAGGGGCTTGCTGGCTGTGAATGAGGCCGTCGTCTCAGTGCTGATGTTCCGGTTCTTGGATCGTCTGTGTAAATGTTATTTGTTTCTGTCTACTAACCTCCCTTATTTTCCTAAAGAAAGAGAAGGAAAGAGAGGCATAACAAAGGCCACCTCCGTCCCTCCCTAGCTCTCTTGCTATCAGGACTGCAGCCAGCTGGCTGCTCTCACAAGGGTGGGGGTGCGTGCTCTCCATACAGGCGGGCAAAGACAGGAGCTCTGGACAGGGCAATGGGGACTGCCTGCAATTGACAAAAACTGTGTGAACACTGAGCGGAGAATCTGACTTTAGTCAGAGGAGTTAACAAAAACTTTTTTTTCAGGAACACTGGCAGCCAAGGACATGCTCTATGCCCACTGCTCCCCTTCCCTTCCTTTACTGTGATAACTTCAAGGTCTCTTCTGCTGGCCAGCAGCTTCTCTTGTTAACCCTTCTCTGTCCTGATATTGCTTAAAAAGAAATGTTAAATTATCAGTTCAAGATACTGGGAAAATTATGCTTTTGTTTCCACAGGAAAAATAAAAATTTACATGGGTTTTGGTCATTTGAGTTCAATGGGTTATAAATACTTGCCATCATTTAAGAGAACTGGTTTCAAATTATTGTTGGTTAAGATAAAAAAAAAGTTTTAAAAAATATATAAAATGCAAGTTATTAGAATATGTAAAAGCAAGATATAAAGGTCTGAGGATAAAAAGGCTTAAATAATGATTTAAGAAAAAAAAATGACTTGAGATATATAAAAAAAATGAAACATGTTTCAGATTTCTTTGTCTTGCTATTCTGCTGTTACATTGAGACTCCAAAGGGTCATAGTTGTAAAAATGTCTGTCTACTCTACAGGTATGAATGAAAAATGTGGCCACATGTATGTTTGGTTTTGAATGTCTGAGTTTGCATGTCCTTTATGTTAAGGAATACTAGTCATCTGGCTATTCAGATACTAGTTTAAAGCATAAACTGTTCTATTTTAATAAAAAAAAAACTGAGAGGTATATTTGACTAATATATCTATAAGAGAACAAATTGGCCTGGTTATTGTTACCAAACTTAGAGATATTTTCAAGATTGGGCCTAGATTTGTTTGGCTCAGATACGTTTAATAGATAATGGTCCTCAAACCTGTCAAAGATCTGTTAAATATGGCATTTACATTATTTGATAAAAAGCTTACTATAGCAAACAGAGACTCCAAGCTCCCCAGCTCCTAGCAATGACTCCCAAGGTCTCCAAAAAAGATATGGAGCAACAACAAGAAGATGCCACCTGAATTGTGGACAACACCGACCACTGGGCAAGACACTCTGACTCAACACCTGCTGCCAGGGAATTGGCCTATGAGACACTGACAAGATAAGGTCAGTTTTTACCAAGTTGCTCCTCAACAGGGAGAATTTCACATTATGGGCCCAGCAGCCAAGACTGATGCTGTCCCGACACGTGTCCTGCCAACACTATGAAGACTATAGGAGCCTGGGATGATGGCACTCTGGGTAATGGATAGTCTCTGTTGTTTTTTAAATAGATTTAAGAGTCTGCACTCGGGTAAAGTTTATCCTTCTCAGATCTTTGATGACATTGATGACTGGACTAGCTATAGCTTTCTCAGCTTAGTAATTGATTGATCAATGGATTAATTAATTAAAGCTAATAAGTCTCTTTTAAAAAAAAGAAGATAAACAGGTTCTAAATATAGACTTACAGATGCTTTTCATTGGGCCAAGGAAATTTCAGTCCAGTCTATACTTGGCTCTCTGGATGGAAAGGACACTATGGATTTCAGGGCAAATTGATAATACTACAATTACTAAGACTATGGGTCTAAAAGTTCCAAATAAGTTCGTAAGTTTTAACTCCTGTTCCTAGTTTATATGTATCTCAACAGGTTTCCACTTGGCTGACAGATACATCCTAACATCATTTGCTGGTGACAACCTACTGCAAATGACTGTGAGCCCTGAACTTGCTGAAAGCTGATATGGACCAATTCAGCCGATATGCATACCATCTCTTCAGCTGGTCAATAGAACGTTCCCTCTTGTCTTTGACTAACATTCTGGCTTTCCAGGGCCTTGACAACAACGTCCCAATGTCAGCAGGAAGTAATTATAGAAGAGAAAACATCGCCCTTGTTTCCCGCCCCCCCTGGAATGTTAGATCAAAAGGGAATTTCTTGTCATAGGGAACCTGAGATATAGTTCTAAGTTCCTTGAGGATAAGGAACTCTGTCAGCCATCACAAGGTTTTTGGCCCTTGTGCTTCTGCTAATCATTGTTGGCTCTTATATCACTGATGTCTTAACTAAATGATAATTCATGTCTGGGTACCACTAAACTGAGGATGCTAGAATTCCAAGATCCACCTCTGAACCCATGACACACTTGCAGATGGCAAAAACTGAATAAGGGGAAGCTCGCTTTGCCATTGATAAGAGGAAAACTCTTATTTTCTGGTCCAATTAGTCTCTGATATGGAATTCTTTGAGCAGAGAGGCAGATACACTCGAGAACCTGTGTCTATGACTATTGCCCTATTGTTAGGTATTGGGGGCATCACTGCAGGAATTGGTACAGGAACTACTGCCCTCATGCAGAGCAACCACCTTATGCAGTTACAAATGGCTATGACTACTGACCTAGAGGCCATAGAAAGATCCATTTCTGCTCTGGAGAAATCTTTAACCTCACTCTCTGATGTTGTGTTACAAAACATAAGAAGTCTGGATTTACTATTTTTAAAGGAGGGGGGATTATGTGCAGCCTTGAAGGAAGAATGCTGCTTTTATGCCGACCATACCGGTCTTGTCAGGGAATCGATGGAAAAATTAAGAGAAAGGCTAGCCCAAAGAAAAAGGGAGTTTACCTTTGGTCCCTGGGCCTTTCAGCGGTTGACTCGGTTTATCAAAAATCAGATTAATTCGGCCTTACCACGACACGTCTCGATTCATTATCACAGAGTAGATTCCGAGGAGGCCGGCCAGGAGCCCCATCAAGGACTCAGATTCAGTGTCCTAAGGCCCTAATGTCCCCACGGTCCTGCTAGAGGGTACCCAATGACGGGAATAGTACAGGGCCCACGCCGGAGACAACAGCGTACAGAGGTCGTCGAGACCGGCTCAACATGGCACGCTGCCGAGCGTGGGAAGCCCCCTGTGTAGCCTAAGACAGGGGCTCTCTCGGACCCTAGCCACCCCGATCCATTTTTGAGAAAAGGGGGGGAACTGTTGGGGGCCGACTCCGGACAGCTGTGTCTTGAATTTTGTGTGACCTTCCTTACTTTATCAAACCTTGCAAAAACAGGTTCCTGGCCTAACCTCAGGCTGTACAACTTCCGGTAGTACGTGCTAATCAGTTCGCTGCAGGGGCCTGGGACCAAAGCGACCTCACCCTTCCTCAGGAATTTTTCATTCTTCTCTCTCTGCTTTCCCTGCTCCCCCTCCCTGCCTGAAGCCCTGCTTATAAACCTCAATACCCAGTCAATAAACGAGACCTTGACGTGACTCAGACTGACTCTGTCTTCCTTAATGCGCCTGGTCTCCTTTCTCTCTCGCCCCCATTGATCTTTCAGGAGGTGCCTCCTCGGGTCTCCCCAATAACCTGGCCCGCGGGACGGGTCATTTGTTTATTTATTTATTTATTTAATGTTGATCAGTGTTTTGTCTGTCTGTCTGTATGTGTGTATGTGCACCACTATATGCTTGGTTCCCATGGAGGTCAGAAGAGGGTATCTAATCCCAAGGTTGTAGGTTGCTATGTGGGTCTTGGGAAGCCAACCCAGGTCTTTGGCAAAAGCAGCAAGCACTCTGTCTGACCTGCTGAGGCACCGCTCCAGTTTTTATTTTTTTATTTTATTTCTTTGAGAAGCTTTCTCACTGATTTCAGCAGTGACTACAGCAGCTTTCACTCCCACCAGTAGTGAGTTCCTCTTTACCACATTCTCACTATCTTCTGTTTTCATTTGTTTATTTGATGGAAAGCGTTGTGACTGAGATGAATGTGAATCTCAAAGGGGTTTCAGTTTTCATTTATTTACTGGCTAAAGATGTTCAACACTTATTTTTTTTTTATTTTAATACCTTTGTGTTTTTTCATTTGAGAACTGTCTAATTCATTAATCTGTTTATTGATTGGCAACTTGCGTTCTGTTTTGTAGTTTAATTTTTGCATTAATTCTTATATTTATTCCCTCAGTTCCTCTTACTAATTGCATAGTTTATTCTTCTTGCCTTGAATTTATACTGCTTTATAGCCTGTGTTAGCCTGGTTTACAGATGAAAGTGATTGTATACCAATACTGAGATTAGGCTTCATGAGCCTGCACATGTTTCCACTCATCTTCTTTTTCATCTTAGTCATTCATGTGAGAATATACCCAAACTATGATGCTGGAGAGACAGTTCAGTGATTAAGAACACTTCTTGCAGAACACCCAGATTCAGTTTCCAGCACCCACTGTTGGTTAAAAGGCACGCTCAGAGAGGGAGAGGGAGAGGGAGAGGGAGAGGGAGAGAGAGAGAGAGAGAGAGAGAGAGAGAGAGAGAGAGAGAGAGAGAGAGAGAGGACAGATGGAAGGAAGGAGCGGAAAGGAAAGAGAAGGACGCA
The DNA here is from genome assembly GCF_007827085.1 of Peromyscus californicus insignis. Classification (NCBI taxonomy): domain Eukaryota; kingdom Metazoa; phylum Chordata; class Mammalia; order Rodentia; family Cricetidae; genus Peromyscus; species Peromyscus californicus. The sequence continues at coordinate 45,871,555 of NW_026294391.1, forward strand.
TAGAGGGCCCACCTGCTTTTTAGACTGGGATGCTGTCGCAGGCTGATGATGTAATTAAGGACTGAATCCTTACACCCACATGTTAGCTAACATGGTTCTGTGACTCTAGTTCCAGAGGACCAGACAACAACATCTAGTGGGCACTGTGCTCTGTGGGGTCTACATACCCATGGTACATAAACATTTAGACCAATCCTGTAGAGCCTGCATGGGACTGCACTAGGCCTTCTGCATAAATGAGACAGCTGTGTAGCTTGATCTGCTTAAGGGACCCCCTGGCAATAGGATCAGTATCCATCCTTGATGCATGAGCTGGCTTTTTGGAGCCCACTACCTGTGGTGGGATTGCGCAGCCTTGAGGCAGGGAAAGGTCTTGTGGGCCGCAAGAATATATCATAAAGATTCAGCTGTGTATTAAAGCTAAACTTTGACTGGCCAAAGGTCTGTCAAAAGGCAAAGCCATTTATTATGAATATTTGGTGTTACCCAGCCTTTAACATTCCAGCTGTCTTCTGCTATGAAATCCTTGCGTTCCCAGACCAATTGGTAAACAGTTCAGCTCCCCAGACCTTCTGAACTCCCCTGCTGAGCTTAGGAGACAAGCTGGCAGGAGACCCATAGCTTTGTTTCTTATGCTAATGAAGCTCAGACCATCCCCTCGCCTTGAGGAGGCCTAGTGGCTCTCCAAAGCATTTGACTGAGAACAAAAGAAGTTTTTACATATCAAGGTAAGAGGTAAAACAACATTCCTGAGGAGGCAGGGAACCACTTGCCCAGGGAAAAAAAAGGCAGGCATTTTCTGTAGACAAGGACAGAACAGCATGGCGAGAGAGAAGAGCGGATGACAGAGGTTCCATAGAGGGTAAGCAGATCTCGGTTAGAGTCTTCTGAGTGCCAAGAGTGGAGAGCAGCAGAGATGGAGAAAGAGGATACAGAGGACAAAGCTGAGGCTGGAAGAATAGTTTAGTCATTAGCAGGGCTATGAGCTAGGGAACTGGATGGAACTGTAGTTATGGAAACAGGATTTCATCTCAGAGAAATAATGTAGACAGATAAAGAGCTTGGTATGTCTAGTTACTCCTGCCTTGAATGCCTGGTGGAGCTATAGCTGTATTGACGTAATTTTGTCTTAGAGAAATACAGTTAACAGGCATAAGAACATAGTGTACATAGATTTTTTTCCTCTCAGATCCCATGCCAGATGTAGCTGATCCCCTGGACCCTGGGTACTCCAGAGGAAGGGGCTTGCACCTGCCTCAACTGAATGTACAAGGCTCTGCTGACTTCCCATAGGAGACTTTGCCTTGGAGAAGGTGGGAATCAGGAGTGGGTTGAGGGGGGAAGGCTGGGGGGCCGGAGGAGGGAGGACAGGACAATCTGTGGTTGATATGTAAAATGAATAGAACATTTCTTAATAAAAAAAGAAGATACTATAGAATCATACACAGTTTTTTAATTTAAAAAATTATATACTCAGACTGACTTTGTCAGTAATGAGGATACATGAACTAAGGTAAGGGTCCTAATTATACTAAATTACAATAGGCTATATCAACTAATAGCCATCCAGTTCTTTAATGAGATCAGACCTATTGGATACCTAAACATTTTTCGCTGCAAGACAACATGGTTGTAGGCCACTGAGGCTTGTGTGTTTGAAGTGCTGTCCTAAGAGCTAACAAATTTAAACTTCTATCCTTATTTGGTACAGCCTTCCCTTCTTGATCTAAACACTTGTATCTTAATGACATTAGCTGATGGGAACTGACCCAGTCTGGCAAACTATATGCAGAGGTGGGTTTTGAGATACTCTTTTGAGAATGCCTAGAACAAATTTCTTTCTTTTTCAGAGTGAAATAGACATTGGTTGATTGCCACTTTATAGAATGGACTGAATTAAACCCATGAAAGACATTCAGACAATGAATCTAACTTAATATTATCTTGACATCTTTAGTATTCTAAAAAAAATATAGTAACATAGTTCTTGAAGAAATAAGACAAGAGAAGAACCATGGAATAGGAAACATTCTTACTTAAGTTTACGTCAAATGAAATGCTCCATATTCTGAAGACTACCTAGTCTATCTTTTTGCAGAGGCAGATTGGGATTTGACTATAACTCTTTAGCTAACTTTAAAGATATGCGATCATTTTAAAGCTCAATCATCTGTGGCTTACCTTTCTTGCATTCAGCTTTTATGTCTTGGTCTTCTTACAGTCAAACCTGCTGAAGTGAAATCTGTCTTCTTTGTGAATAATACTTTTCAAATTGTAACAATGACATATCTTGAATAGTACCTCCCAAAGCAGGTAGAAATGCATTTTATCCAGCTTTCACCTCACATTCAAAGAGAAATCTATTTTCTAATTAAATTCTACATTTACTTTTTCTAAGATTGACAGAGCTCATCATTACAGATTGAATATTTATTATGAAATTGTATCAATTTTTATAGTTTTTTTTAAAGCACCAAGTACAGGGCACTGCACAGAAGTATGTTTTGATAAAAATTTAAATCCCATTGTTCTTTTTCTTAATTTTGAATTACTTTCTAAATGGTATGCTAATTCCCTTAAAGAGTTCTGGGAGTTTCTAAAGGTACCGAACTTCAGTTTAATTTGCAGCTGGAATCCTAGGAAAATCACCTTCATTGTAAGGCAATATTTCTTAGTATTTGAAGGTCTTCAAAAACCTACCAGATGACAGAGTGTTCTGGTTCCTTCCTTCCACTTCTATAGATTTCAATTTAGATTTTGGAGTAGGCCTAGATTTGGCATATATAAACAGATACTAAGGTATATCCTACACATTAAATTTTTTTTTAAAAAAAGTTATTCAAAAAAAAAAAAAAAAAAGTTATTCATTGTTCTGATTTTCTAGGATTCCTGTTACAAAATATAGTGTATGATAAGTAGATACTCACTACCTTTAAAAAAACAGATTATTATATGTTTTTCATAAAAACCAAATCATCTACTTAGCATTGTGGCAGAATCCCTTAAGTAATATAACTGATATAAGTAAGATCACCAAAAATTTTATGACGCTCAAATCTATGCTGATGCTATTGAATGTAGGGTTTTGGCAGTTCCCAAAACTGAGTTTGAGTGCCCATCCTCATTACACCATTTAAAAGAGTCAAATTAATAGTAGAAAGCAGAAAAAGGAGATTTATCCCATGTGGCCATACTTGGAAGAATGACAAAGAGTAACATACCAGTGAACTGTCTAACTCTGTCTTGGGGCATCTGAAGTGAGATTAATGTTTAACTAGAGAGCCAAGGATATGCATATCTAATCAGTCCTAGGTAAGGTATAGTACCATTTGTCATTGAACCATCATTGTCTGAGCTTCACTATCACTCTGTAAGGTGGTCGGATAGGTTTTTAGAACTGTTATGAAATCTTGTTCAGGGAAACAAGTTCTTCCTCTGGCTGTGGCCTATTATTTTTCTCCCAGCATGTGATTCCTAGGGAATTCCCATTTCTCTGAGGTTCACTGTTTCAATAGTTTGATTGTTAGATTGAGAGACAAATATCTCTTTAGAATATCTTCATTTCTGCCAGGTCAATTACTCTGAGAGATATCTAAAAGGGCTAGGAAAGTGTTGCAAATCACATTTCTTTATTATCATTTTATTTCTCTCAGAGAGCATATATGTCCAATGAGATAAAATATATAAAACTGCTTTGAAGTTCAAAAGTAGCTTACAAACACAAGAATTATTCTTTTGAACCTACAGAATAGGACATTCAAAGATATTTCTTTATCATAAAAAATTTTTGATATGTAGGTGTTGATATGGGTAAGGTACAATTGGGACTGACGTAAGTAAGATTAAATGACAATAATTTCTGAGAAATGTAACAGAATGTCTTTCTAAGTTATGTGTCAGGATGGATCTAAAATAGCTGTGAAATGATAAATAGCCTGAGGCATTTACTTTTAAAAAATTCTGAAAGTATTACACCATAGAGAATCCTTGATGCCTTGCTATGGACTGGGTTACAAAGACTGAACTGTGTCTGAAAAACCCCAAGAAGAAAGGTTATAACATGAAAAAAGGAAGTGTGTAAGAACATATTTCATATTAAGTGGCCATCACAAACCAAATATGAGATGATGCACATGAAAATTATTTGAAAATTATACAGTGCTACAAAAATCAGGGATGGTTACAAATTAATTCTTTCAAAGCTTTCACCTAAGGAATGGATTAAGTTGGCAATACAATGTAGCCTGAGCTACTGCATCACAGAGAGTTTGGAATTCTGGAATATTACACCTTTAGAATAATTTTTGTTTATTTGCAGTAGGTATCAATCTACTGAGGCTGATTCTTGGTACATGCTTAAATTGTGCCTGAACATTCAATGAATACTACATTTTAGCTGAATAAGGGTAAGGAGGTAATTATTATCTATTCAGGATCATGAGTCACATTTTTGTCTTGTGCCCATCCTTATAATAATTTCCAATTTTACTAACCAGGAAGTGCATTATTAAAAATTCATAATACCATCAGAGTGTTAATTCATTTATAACAGGGAAAACAAATCTTTAGATGGTAGTTTGGTTGAGGGAAAATCGTTGCTTATTTTTTTTTATAATTTCATATATATATATATGTATATATGTATATATTGAGATTTCATCTCTTGTTATTTCCTCTTATTCTCCCTGACATTGGAGGAAGAATTCTTTGGGGGGAAATTACTTCTTAAATCAGATTTTATTAGTTAATAGAATGCAGCCAAAATGAGTGCAAATGACTAACATTTTGACATTAAGACAGGCATAATAAAATTAAGAAAATACAACCAATAACAGAGAAGGCTACAGAAATATGTTGAGCACACAGGATTATCTAGTTTCTCTGTTTCACTTTTAAATGGAGCAAATAGGGATAATGTTTATCTGGTGAATTATGTCACTTCTTAGCATATGAAAACTAGGCTCTAATTTTGCATTTTTTTACATTTTCTATAATTTTATTTGCCAGCCTATATCTATTGAGTTTCTACACTGTACTAACATGTTAAGTGCTAGGATATAGTTGAAACTTAGGCAGATATCAATAGTTGGGATTGATAAGAAGACCTGTACATTGGTACATTATTTTTTTTTAATCTAGTGAAAGAGAATAACTATGATAGTTTTAGAATTAAGCACAGGAAACACCAGGAATTTTGGCATGTGTTACCCATAATTGACAGATAGCATCGTAGTAGAGGTGTGCCAATATTCACTGACTCTGGGCTTCTCAATGTGTGTGACTATGAATAACAAGACATTAGCAAACAGGATATTAGCAGAGATTTGAAAGGTACTTGATAACCAAAGCTTTTCTTCACTTGCTCTTTGGAACCCTCGGTTTAACACATGAAGAAGTCCATGCTAGTCTTTTTGAAGTTGAATAACCATGTGAAGGAATGTGGAGATGAACCAGTATAATTAAGGGGCACTAGAACTACCTTAACAACCATTAAATATGTGCAAAGTCCATCATGGACATCCTGTTATTAAAACTGCCTCAAGTTAATCACAGAGATAAGGCAAAATAACCAGGATCAGAACTTCCCTGAGGACTGTAGCATGAATCTTAAAAGTTCTTATTAATAAAAACAAACCTGGAGCTGGGTATTGGGGTGAACGCTGGAAGATCAGAGAAGCAGAACAAGCCACAGCTTCCTCACCTCACCAATTCCTCAGCTGATGCTGTTTCCTCAGACTAGAAGCCTCTGTGTCCTCATCCAAATGGATCTCAGCTGAACTGCTGCTCAAAAGCCTAAAAGCTTAACCAGGCTTCCTGGTTTTCACACCTTATATACCTTTCTGCTTTCTGCCATCACTTCCTGGGATTAAAGGCTCACTTCATGGGATTAAAGGCATGAGTCACCATGCCTGGCTGTTTCCAGTGTGGCTTTAAACTCACAGAGATCCAGATGGATCTCTGCCTCCCAAGTGATAGGATTAAAGGTATGTGCGCCACCATTTTCTGGCCTCTATATCTAGTGGCTGTTCTGTTCTCTGACCCCAGATAAGTTTATTAGGGTGTACAATATTTGGGGGAACATAATATCACCACAGAGGACCCATATACTTGTGAAAGAAATGACTATTGTGAGCTGCTAAAGTTTTGGTTCGAATGTACAAAATCTAACCAGGTGTTCTAGTTGGCTTTCTTTTGCTGTGATAAAACATTCTCACCAAAAAAAAAAAACTTGAGAGATGAAATGTTTAATTTGGCTTACACTTCCAGGTCATAATCCACCATTGAAGGTGTTAGGACAAGAGTTTAAGAAGGAACTTGAAGCAGAAGCCATAGAAGAAGGCTACTCACTAGTTCTTACTCAGCTAGCTTTCTTACACAGCCCAGAAGCACCTGCTTTGGGATGGTACTGCCCACAGTGAGCTCAGTCTGTCCATATTAATCGTCAGTCAAGGCAACCTCTTATAGATGTAGCCACACATCAATCTGATCTAAGCAGTTCCTCAACTGAGGTTTCCTCTTTCCTGGTGATTCTAGGTCATATCAGGTTGATAATAAAAAGTATCCAGCACGTCAAGATCATCCACATACAAAAAATAAAATTGAATTGATAATTCTCTCCATATAGAAAACTAACTCAAGTTGTATCAGAGACCTAAGTGTAAGAATTAAAACTATAAAACTCTTGGAAGGAAAAAATAGATGTAAATCTTTGTGATCTTGGGTTAGGAAACAGTTTCCTAGCTATGATGTAAAAAAATACAAGCAGCATAGGGGAAATAAATAGTTTTGTGCTCCTTGGAAACCATTACTATGCAATCTGGTCCAGCTGCTTCATGATTATATAACATTGGGCAAACCTTGCATCTTAGTAGCTATTTTCTTCATCTCTAAAATACAGATATCTATATCATAAAATTTTCATAAATATTAATTATTATATTTGAAATGCTTAACCTCTGTTTATACAATAGCCTATAGGGAAATGACATTTTTCTTTTTCTATTCTCTCACTGCCCCCTTCCTGTCTGTCTTTTTGCTCTTTGTGGAAAAAAGAGGACAGACAGTTCAGTTCATGTTAGTGAGAGACTATGGAGTATGATGAAGAATGTTCATTTCATGAGCCATAAAGCAGAGTGAGGAAGGAATTGAGCTGGGTGTGTGTTTCAAAGACTTGCCCTGCCCAATGAATGGTTTTTCTCCTGATTTTTCAGAAGACCAGTGCCCTGATATCGTAGAACACTTTTGATCTACTCATCTTGGTATGTATCTGGTATCCAGGAGACAGCAGTGTTTGTCACTGGGGTGCTAGGGAGCTTCTAACTCTGCTAAGGTTAGATCATGTAGAAACTGAGAAAAAATGAGCATAATTGTGCATTCTGCTCTTCGGAAATAGAGGCAGGGGACTGGACTTCAAGGTCAGTCCGGGCTCCATACTGAAACTTTGTCTCAGAAGAAAACAAAAAGATGAAAATGGAGAAGAATGTTCATCCATGGTAAGTAGGGGCACATACTTAGTCTGGATGGTTGACTGTGGCCAAGAGCTCTTTTTCAAGTCTCCATGGTATGTACTGCATATTGTCACATAGAGGGCAACCCAATATATGTATGCTTTTGGTCAAAACTCGATTAAGAGATGGAGTTGTGTCTAGCTGTGAGTGAAGGGTTTCACTTTTTATTCCCACCCTAATCCCCTCTGTTAATAGAGTTTAAAACTGACAGCCTTTGCATCTACCCTCACTGTCAGTCACAGCCTGAGGTGCCACAGGGATGCAGGATGGGTCCTACTGCTCATAGGGGCACCTGGGTTGTAGGATGTCTCAGAGGAGAAATACGCCTTCTTATATTTTGACCACAGACATTGTACGCACAGAGAGCCCTGCTCCCTTCTAGAGTGGCCCCTCTTACCATTCTCAGCTGGTTTTCATGGTAATGTAATAGTTCTTAGTATTTGTACTGGATTGAAGAAAATGTTCACCATTGTCTTGATCATTTGAATAATTGGTCTCTATTGGTGACTGGATAGGTTTAAGAGGCCTTCCTGGAGGAAGAATGTCACTGGGCCACTCTCTGACAGTTTAAAGCTTGTAGACACTCGATTTCAATCTCTCTTCTTTGTGTTTGTGATTCAAGATGCAAGCTCTCAATTTTCCCTTCCTGCTGACGTACCTGCTGCTTGCTGCCATGTCTCTTGGCCATGTCAGACTCTTTCCCCTCTGAAACTGTAAGCCAAATAAACTCTCCCTTCTGTATGTTGCCCTGGCTTTATCACAGCATTGGAAATGTAACTAAGATAGTATTCATACTTTTCTTGCCTATCTTGTGCTTACTTCACACTTCTTATAAATGACGTAGATATAGCTATTTCACCACATGTGTATTATTTTCAGAATTATAGACATCAGGCATATTTTATCTATAATTACTATAATGATTATATGCTTGATATTTCTTCTTTATTATATTCATTTATGTGTGTATGTGCAGGTACACAAATGTCATGGTACATATGTGGAGGTCGGAGAATACCTGGGGGAGCTGGTTCTCTGTGCACCATACAGGTTTAGGAGATGAGTTCAAGTCCTCCAACTAGAGGGCCCGCACTCTTACCTGCTGAGCCGTCTCCCTGGCACTATGATTTTGTATTTTATATTTTAGTTATTATTCATAGTTTTCCAAAATAGCTGTGCCAGTACACTCGGAAGGATGACTGATGCCTGAGTTAAGATAACTCTGTGAATTAATGGCTCTAAGCAACAGGAAACCCCTCTAGATTTGTAAACAAGTGAGTATAAAAAATTAAGGACTGTTAACTTCTTCCCATCATCTAATTTAACCTTTGATAATGAATTTTGTAATAGGATCAGAATATTAATATCAACTTTATATAAATATCAGGAAATCTAGTCAATTCATCAGCATGGGAGAAAATTAAGATCTGTTCTCTTAAAGATCGAATTTACTAGGTTAGAGTAAATGAAAAAAGTGAAGATGTCCAAATGAGCTGAATTACGAAGATCATCGGTATTTGACGCTGCATAGCCAGTTCAGGTCGAGAGGAGCCAGTTATCTCTGATTGATTTGAAAGAAACAAAACAGTCAGAGAATTATTTAACCATTTATGCAGTTATAGTGCTTGAAATTTGGAAAGATATGCTTGCATGAGCCGACTATACAAAAGTGGATAGCTGAAGAATCTTCACTGCGACATTAATTGGCAGGATTCAGTGACATATATTTTTGTGTCCCTACTACACATTTCTTAATAGTAATGTATACATTTATGTATCACTTATTTTTGTTTTTAAATTTTACATTTCCCTTGACAATTTCAAGAATGTATAAGACATTATGCTCATATGTACTCCCATCTTCTTTTATTTCTTTTCTGTCCACAGCTTCCCCTCCCACTGTTTCTATTCCTATGGCTTTTAAGTTCAACTTCCTATTCTATTGACAGAAAACGTTTGTTAAGAAACATAGTATTATAGTGAATGTGGGTGAGAAAGCTTTGGGTAAAAACACTGTCAACCTTAGAGTTTAGGTCACTTTTGTTTGAATGCACATAGTTTGAGCATAATTACTTTGGAAACAAATTCTACCTTAAATAAAGACAGCATGAGAGGAGCTACAGAAATGGCTTAGCACTTCCTGCGTTTTCAGAGGACGAGAGTTTGTTTCCCAACACCCACATTAGGCAGTCCATAACTGCTTGTAACTGCAGATCTGGGGGATTTGATGCCCTCTTCTAGCTTCCATAGGCGACCGCACCCAGGTGGCATATACTCATGCATACACATAAAAATGAATCCCTTTTTTTTGCTTGTTTGCAGACAGGGTCTCACTATGCAATATTGCTTAGCCTGAAACTTACAGGGATCTGCCTGCCTCTGTCTCCCAAGTGCTGGGAATAAATGTGTACAGCATCATTCCTAGCCCAATAGAAATAAATCTTTAAAAGAAAAGACAGCATGGGAATAGGGGTTAACTTAGATATTTGATACCTCAGTGGGTTTATGCTATGAAAGTTTCTTCCCAGAAAACAATTAGAGGAGGATGAGTCTTTAAGGAATTACAGAGAAGAAAAAAAGACTAATTCCATCCTATGTTTAAACAGCTAAGAACTTATAATAAATACATTCCAGCAAAAATCGATAGCATTTTCCAATGGTTCTGCACTACTTTTAAATGTGGTGATCAAAAATAATTCTAATATTAATATTAAATCCTTTAAGGCAATTTTGTTTATAGAAACAGAATCACGATGGAGATCTTGTTGGGTCTACTTAGGTCTTCAATATTTGAGAGAATAAGTGACACTTAGAGGTAGTGGCCTTAACAGTCAAAAAGATTTCAAGTGTCTGCATAAGGACTGGTACAGATTAAAAAAATTAGGTGACTTTACCTGGGATATGAACAAAAGAGGCATATCCTGATCACAATGAAGTCACATAATTCAGCTTGTCTTCATACTATGAAGTTTAATATGGACATGTCTTCCTTGGCTCTCATTCAAGTTAAATTGGTTGAATTACCTTATTCACCAAAGATGATCATTTAAAGATAATTCTGTAATAATAATGATATTACTTCTAAAGGAATAATCTAAAAGGTTGATAAATTAAATAATGAGCACCCAGAGACTCGCACAAGCTATTTATAAAGTGTTCAGAATGATGCAGCTCTAATACTGGGAGAGAGTAGACACTTCTTATCTGTCACTGACAACCCAACCTTCTAATCAGCCACCAGTGAGTCATAGTAAGTTTTACAATTGTTACGTTAAAGGTTAAACATAATTGGTGATAGTTTAACTTTCTTACCCACTACAGTAGCTTCGGGTATAAGTTTAGCTGTAACAGTCTTCTGAGTTCATGATTTCAGCACTTATTTAGTATCTCAAAGGGTAATTCCAAGTTGTTATGAATAAAAATCTTAATGTGTCTATAAAATGTTCTTGAAGAAAAATGTCACCTAAGAGGGTCACAGCACAATGAATTAAATATGCATAGTTAATTTTCATCATTTTATTTCTGAAGTATCTTTCTCTTAGGAACACAAAATTTGGGGGAGACTGTATCTCTTTCTACTTTACTTGCTATCCTTAGTGTTATGATTTTGACTATATAAACTCCATGAACAGGGCAGAATTGATTATAAAGGTTTGTCTGTCTTTTTGTCCCTGGTTATTGTAAGGTGCTATATCATTTGGTTAAATAGGGGTATTTGGTTGTTGTTTTCATCAGGTGAGGTAATGACTGCTGCTTCAGAATCAATAATTGCTGGTTTTCATCCTTGTATTACATTTTCCCTAACTGCTTAATTGTTTAAGCTTATGGAATAACTGTTGATTTTCTTTATAATTTAATTTAAGCATATAAAATCAGATTATTTTTGCTCATGTGCTCTCATAAGTTTTTATTTCAAGATCTTACAAGTTGGAAGTAGGATCCACTCTGAAGGAGCATTTAAGACAAATACTGTTATCCAGCTTCCCCTGTTCAATAGATTCATGCCACCTGCTTCCTGGCCTCAGTGGCTCTCTGAGACCATGGAAGAAGAATATATAACCCTGTCCCAGTTAGGGTTACAATTGCTGTGATGAAATGTCATGACCAAGCAACTTGGGGAGGAAAGGGTTTATTTGGCTTATATATTCACATCACTGTTCATCATCTAAAATAAACCAAGACAAGAACTCAAACAGGGCAGGAACCTGGAGGCAGGAGCTGATGCAGAGGCCTTGAAAAAGTGCTGTTTACTGACTTGCTTTTCCTGGGTTGCTCAGCCTGATTTCTCATAAAAACCAGGATCACCATTCCAGACGTGGCCCCATATACAATAGGATGGGCCCTCACTCATCAATCACTAACAAAGAAAATGCACTACAGGGGTGCCTACAGCCTGATCTTATGGAAGTATTTTCTCAATTGAGGTTCTCTCCTCTAAGATGACTATTACTTGTGTAATATTGACATAAAACTAACCAGCACAAAACTCAAAGCTAACAATACATGTAAGACAATACCAAGTTCTGCTGCCAGCTTGGGGTTATCTAGCTTCTCCTGTTCAATAGGCTCTATGGGCTGGGGTAGAGGAGTTTCAGGAAAAGGATACTCCAGACCAGATATATCTGCCACACTAAAATAATAAGTTAAATTCTACATCCTCAAATCCAAACAAAAACTATACATGCAAAACAAAAAATAACTTTAGAATGAATAATGGTAAATCCTGAGCTTCAGCCATGCTGAACTGTATAGCAGACAAAAGTATTTGTGCTTTGAAATTCCTCTATCATTCTTGATCTGTTTATTCACTGAAGTACCAATTAGAATTAAAACAAACACTTACTAAGGTGGAAGGAAAAATGTGCTCACATACACTGAAAGTAAGTGTTCTTATTGTCTAGAAGATGAGACACTAGATGTTTTCATAGATTTTATTTTTGTTTCATCTTCTTTAGATCTGATTTGGGTATACCCGAGTAGAAGGAGGAATGCTTCAATAGCACTTTATCTGAGGCTTTAGACAGAAGATGACACTAGAATGTTTATGTATTAATGAAGCATGAAATCATAAACATGAGTACATTTGCCATAGATAAGGTGAAATATCTATTTCATGGTGTCCAGTCAAGTATATGCTTACCAAGACAAATCAAATCATTTTATTTTTGTCAAGCTTCTAAGATAGTCCAGATTTTTTGCCATCTGAATTTGTATTTCACTTCCTGTGGGTGAAGTTGACACATTTCCATACAAATGTACAATGACAGAATGACTATTTTGAAATGATACTACATCACTAAAACTGGAATTGTAACTCATTATATAAAATAAACTGAATATCTTTTGCCAATGTATATTTATGGAGTGGATTCTGTGAATCATTTCAACCAGATCCTCTATGAGAATGTTGAACATGTATTCCACACTATAGTTTATTGATGATTGAGATCAACACAAAGGGAGAGCCCAGAACCGTGCTTGATCTAGTATACATTTTGTGGACATAGTCTTGCTGAGTCTGCTGCTAATGACCTCTGGCAACTTTCCTACATTGGCCTCCCAAGTAGCTGGGACTACATGTGTATGCTACAATACCTTGTAGCTAGAGTTTTCCTGCCTGGCCCACAGTCAGGACAAATCTCTCTCATCTGCCAGTCCCACAGCTGCTCAGACCCAACCAAGTAAACACAGAGACTTATATTGCTTACAAACTGTATGGCCATGGCAGACTTCTTGCTAACTGTTCTTATATCTTAAATTAATCCATTTCCATAAATCTATACCTTGCCACATGACTCGTGGCTTACCGGCATCTTCACATGCTGTTTGTCATTGTGGCGGCTGGCAGTGTCTCTGACTCAGCCTTCCACTTCCCAGCTTTAGTCTCTTCCTTGTCCCGCCTACACTTCCTGCCTGGCCAATGGCCAATCAGTGTTTTATTTATTGACCAATCAGAGCAACACATTTGCCATACAGAACATCCCACAGCAATACCTGGCTAAAGCATAAGCATATCACATTTGAGAATGACTATTGTAAATAGTAAATCCCTACTCTTAGAGTTTCTGTAACCTAAAGAGAGAAATGGGACTCAGAAATGAGAAGAAAATGTAGGAATCCTTGTAACAAGTGTAACAAGACATGTTATGTCACAGAGCAAAGCCCATAGGAGAAATATTAAGAATACAGAAAGGAAAACTCACCCATCCTCTGAGACTGCAGCTGGTCCCTGAGATACAGACTCTGCCAGCTCCAATTGGACCAAGAGGTGAGTCTTTGTTCTCCTAGCCAATCACCCTTGACTTTAGGCCAAGTTGCAGGCCAGCAGACAGGACTCCTGCAGGCAGGCCCTACTACCACCATCCCCCACCGGACCCTGTAACTTACAAGCCCTAAGTTACCTCCCCAACTCATCCATCCTCCAAGACTACAGCTGCTCCCTGAGACACAGACTCTGCCAGCTTTGATTAGACCAAGAGCTCTGATTGGACCAAGACACCATTTGTGCCAATTGGAGGAAGAGATGGGTAGATGCCAGTGTAGTGATATATTGTGTACCCCAATAAAGCTTGCCTGGGGATCAGAGGACAAAACCAGCCACTATATTAAACATAGAGGTCAGGAAGTAGTAGCACATGCTTTTAACCCTAGCATTCAGGAAGAAGAGACTGATCTGGATTTCTGTGAGTTCAAGGCTACACTGGGAACAGAGCCAGGCATGGTGGCACACATTTAATCCCAGCAGTAGCAAGGAAGTAAGATTGCAGGGCACAGAAAGGTATATAATGCATGAGTAAATAGGAAGTCTCTGTCGAGGCTGAGGCTGAGGATTTCATAGAGGTAAGAACACGGCTGGCCTGGACATGAGTGGGGGTAGTGAAAGGCGAGCGTCGAGGGAAAGAGAGCTTGGGGGAGCGGGAGATCCCAGCTGGATCAACAACAGAGAGGGAGAACAAGGAATAGGAGACCATGATAAATGAAGACCACATGAGAATAGGAAGAAGCAAAGTGCTAGAGAGGCCCACAGAAATCCACAAAGATACCCACACAACAGACTGCTGGCAATGGTCGAGAGACAGCCCAAACTGACCTGCTCTGGTGATGGGATGACCAAACACCCTAATTGTCGTGCTAGAAACCTCATCCAACTACTGAGGGATCTGGATGCAGAGATCCATGACTAGGCCCCGGATGGATCTCTGGGAGTCCAATTAGCGAGAATGAGGAGGGTTTATATGAGCGAGAATTGTTGAGACCAAGGTTGGATAAAGCACAGGGACAAATAGCCAAACGAATGGAAACACATGAACTATGAACCAATGGCTGAGGGGTCACCAACTGGATCAGGCCCTCTGAATGGGTGAGACAGTTGATTGGCTTGATCTGTTTGGGAGGCATCCAGGCAGTGGGACCGGGTCCTGTGCTCATTGCATGAGCTGGCTGTTTGAAACCTGGGGCCTATGCAGGATCGCTTGGCTCGGCCTGGGAGGAGGGGACTGGACCTGCCTGGACTGGGTCTACCAGGTTGACCTCAGTCTGTGGGGGAGGCTTTGCCCTGGAGGAGATGGGAATGGGAGGTGGGCTGGGGGGAAGGTGAGGGGGCAGGAGGGGGGAGAACAAGGGAATCCGTGGCTGATATGTAGAACTGAATTGTATTGCAAAGTAAAAAAAAAAAAAGAAATTAAAAAAAAAAAAAAGAACACGGCTGGCTTGTTTTGTCTCTCAGATCTTCCAGCTTTTACCCCAATATCTGGCTTTGGGTTTTTTTTTTTATTAATAAGACCATTTAGCAATTTGTGTTGCAAGGCAGTACAAGAATACACTCAACAATGTAAAAAGCAATATGGCACCACCAGAACCTAGTGGATCTACAGCAGCAGGACTTAAACATCCCAACATAGAAGAAATAGAAGAAAATGACCTCAAAAATGAAGTTGAAGAGGACTTTAAAGAGGAAATGAAAAATTCCTGTAAAGAAACTGAGGAAATGACAAACAAAAAATGGAAAAAATCTATAAATCCCTTAAAGAAAGCCAAGAAAAATCATGAAAAAGCAATTAAACAGGTGAGGGAGACAGTTCAAGACATGAAAATTGAAATAGAAACAATGAAGAAGACACAAACTGAGGTAATGCTGAAAATAGAAAATCTGAGTAAATGAACAGGAACTACAGATTCAAGCATAACCAACAGAATATAAGAGATGGGAGAGAATGTCTGGTGTGGAGGATACAATGGAGGAAATAGATACATAGGTCAAAGAAAATACTAAAGCCAAAAAAGTCATAACACAAAACGTCTAGGAAATCTGTGACACCAAGAAAAAGCCAAACCTAAGAATGATAGGGATAGAAGAAGGAGAGCAATACCAATTCAAAGGCATAGAAAATGCATTCAACAAAATCATAGAAGAAAAGTTACCCAACCTAAAGAAGGAAATGCCTATGAATATGCAAGAAGGTTACAGAACATCAAATAGACTGGACTCAAAATAGAATTCCCCTCATGACATAATAAACCACTAAACATATGGAATAAAGAAAAATATTAAGAGCTGCAAAGGAAAAAGGCCTAATAACATATACAGGCAGACCCATCAGAATAACACCTGACTTCTTGATGGAGACTCTGAAAGCCAGAACCTCCTGGACAGACATTATGCAGACACTAAGAGACCATGGATACCAGCACAGACTACTATACTCAGCAAAACTCTCAATTGCCATAGACAGAGTGAACAAAACATCCCATGATAAAACCAGATTTAAGCAATGCTTACCTACAAATTCAGCCCTGCAGAAAGCACTAGAAGGAAAAATCCAACCCAGTTAGATAGACCCATGAAAACACAGGCAATAGATAATCCTACACAACAAATCCCAAAGAAGAGAAACACAAAAAATAACAGAAATTAATAACCATGGGTCATTAATATCCCTTAATATCAAAGGACTTAATTTGCCTATAAAAAGACACAGGTTGACAGAATGGATATGAAAACAGAATCCACCATTCTGCTGAATACAAGAAACACATGTCCACTTCAAAGACAGATGCTACCTCAGGGTAAAGGGCTGGGAAGTCTTCCCAGTCAAATGGACTTAAGAAGCAAGCTGGTGTAGCTATCCCAATATCTAACAAAATAGACTTCAAACTAAAATCAAAAGAGATCTGGAAGGAAATAACATATTCATCATGGGTAAAATGCACCAAGATGAAGTCTCAATTCTGAACATTTATGCCACCAATACAAGGGCACACACATATGTAAAAGAAACATTACTAAAGCTTAAATCACACATCAAACCCCATATACTAATAGTGGGAGATTTCTACTCCCCACTCTCACCAATGGACAGGTCTGCCAGACAGAACCTTAACAGAGAAGTAAGGGAACTAACAGGTGTTATGACTCAAATGGACTTAATAGACATCTACCAAACATTCCACCCAAACACGAGAGAATATACCTTCTTGTCAAAACCTCATGGAACCTTCTCTAAAACTGAACACATACTCAGTCACAAAGTAAATCTCAACAAATACAAAAAAATTGGAATAACCTCCTCTATTTTATCGAACCACCATGCCTTAAAGTTAGAATTCAACAACAACAAAAATTACAGAAAGCTTGCAAACTCATGGAAAGTGAACAATGCTCACCTGAATCACCACTGAGTCAAGGAAGAAATAAAGAAATTAAAGCCTTCCTAGAATTCAATGAAAATGAATGTACAAAAAACCCAAACTTGTGGCCTAAGTTTACTAAGAGGAATGTTCAACGTGGTAATGCCTACATAAAGAAGATGGAGAAATCTCACACTACCAACCTACAGCACACCTGAAAGCTCTAGAAGAAAAAGAAGCAAACTCACCCAGGAGGAGTAGATGCCAGGAAATAATGAAATTGAAGGCTGAAATCAATAAAATAGAAACAAAGAGAACAGTACAAGAATCAATGAAACAAAGAGCTGGTTTTTTGAGGAAATCAACAAGATAGACAAAACCTTATCCAAACTAACTAAAAGGCAGAGAGACTCATTAGGTCATATTTCAAAAACCTCTACTCCATACAATTGGAAAATCTAAAAGAAATGGACAATTTCCTGGATAGGTACCATATACTCAAATGAAATCAATACCAGATAAACAATTTAAATAGACCTATAACCCCTATGGAAATAGAAGCAGTCATTAAAAGCCTCCTAACCCACTTCCCCCAAAAAGCCAAGGGCCAGATAGTTTCAGTGCAAAATTCTACCAGAATTTCAAAGAAGAGATAATACCAATATTCCTCAAATTGTTCCACACAATAGAAACAGAAGGAACATTCTCAAACTCTTTCAATGAGGCTACAGTTACCCTGACACCCAAACCACATAAAGGTTCAACAAAGAAAGAGAATAACAGACCATTCTCCCTCATGAACATTGATGTAAAAATACTCAATAAATAATGGCAAACTAAATTCAAAATGCATCAAAAAATGCATCTTAATCAAGTAGGCTTCATTCCAGAGATGCAGGGATGGTTCAATATATGAAAATCTATCAATGTAATCCACCATGTAAACAAACTGAAAGAAGAAATGATCATCTCATTAGATGCTGAAAAAGCCTTTGACAAAATACAACACCCCTTCATGATAAAGGTCCTGGCGAGATTAGGAATAAAAGGAACATACCCAAGCATAATAAAGGCAATTTATGGCAAGCTGACAGCCAACATAAAATTAAATGGAGAGAAACTCAAAGTTATTCCACTAAAATCGGGAACAAGACAAGCCTGTCCACTCTCCTCATATTTATTCAACATAGTACTCAAAGTTCTAGCTAGAGCAATAAGAAATCAAAAGGAGATCAAGGGGATACAAATTGGAAAGAAAGAAGTCAAACTTTCACTATTTGCAGATGATATGATAGTATACATAAGTGACCCAAAAATTCTACCAGGGATCTTCTACAACTGATAAACACCTTCAGTAATGTGGCAGGATACAAGATTAACTCAAAAAATCAGTAGCCCTCCTATACATAAATGATAAACAAGCTGAGAAAGCAATGATAGAACCCCACCCTTTACAATAGCCACAAACAATATAAAATACCTTGGGGTAACTCTAAGTAAGCAAGTGAATGATATGTTTGACAATAACTTTAAGTCCTTGAAAAAAGAAATTGAAGAAGATATCAGAAAATGGAAAGATCTCCCATGCTCATGAATAGGTAGAACCAACATAATAAAAATGCCAGTCTTACCAAATGCAATCTATGGATTCAATGCAATCCCCATCAAATTCCCAACACAATTCTTCACAGACATTAAAAGAACAATACTCGCTTTTGTATGGAAAAACAGAAAACCTAGGATATCTAAAACAATCCTTTACAGTAAAGTAACTTTTGCAGGCATCACCATCCTTGACTTCATGCTCTACTATAGAGCTATAGTAATAAAAACAGCTTGGAATTGAGATTAAAACCAACAGGTGGATGCTGTGGATGATTGATTGATAAATAAAACACCGATTAGCCAGTTCCATGGCTTTACCTGCATGCCATTATATGCTGCTCCCTGGACGGTGGGCTGGTGTCTCCTGACTCAGTCTTCCTCTTCCCAGAATTCTCCTTGTCTGCTTATCCCACCTATACTTCCTGCCTGGCTACTGGCCAATCAGTGTTTTATTAAACCAGTGTACAAGGGCATTATCCCACAGCAGTCATCATAAAGCTTTCATCCAGTAACTGATGGAAGCATATGCAGAGATCCACAGCCAAGCACCAGGCTGCACTCCAGGAGTCCAATGGAAGAGAGGGAAGAGGGATTACATGAGCAAGGGGGATTTAAGATCAGGATGGGGATATCTACAGAGACAACTGATCCAAGCTCAAAGGACTAGACCAAAAGCTGTGGAACATTCATGCCTTTACATACAAGAGACAGTTGTGTAGCTGGGTCTGTTTGAGGGGCCCCTGGCAGTGGGATCAGGTGCATGAGCTGGCTTTTTGGAGCCCATGACCTATGGTGGGATGCCTTGTTCACTTTGATGCAGGGGGTAAGGGCTTGGTACTGCCTCAACTGAATGTACCCATGGAAGAACTTACACTGTTGGAGGAGAGGATGGGGGGCAGGCAGGAGGGGAAAGGAGGAGGGATTAGAGGGGAATCTGTGGTTGGTATGTAAAATGAATAAAAAAAAATCAAAAATAAAAATACTGAAAAGAAGACAAAAGTAAAAAATATATAGCAAGAAGTAGCATGCATGGTATGTGGATCACTAAGACAGCAGATACTTACACTAGAGAATATTAAAACCATTTTATATAGATGCACAGAGGCAGGAGCTGAAGAGATATTTCAGTGGAGGAAAGCACTTATGAATCAAGTGTGATAACCTGAGTTTGAGTTCCCAGAATTCACATAAAGCTAAACATTTGTAGTCTCAGCACTGAAATAGTTAGAGGCATAGACAGGATATTTCCTAGAAGCTGTGGACCAGCTAGTCTGGTATAAAGAGCAGCAAAAATCAAAAGGTCTGTAGTGGGTAGCCATTCCAGCTTTGATCTGGAAGTTCCAACCCCCATTGAGACTTCGGCAACTGTCACGCCTACAAGGTGGGGCCAAGGGAGGCGCCTGGGGATCTGAGAGCTGGATTGGCGGGCGCTCTCTCTGTTGCCTCAAAGAAGGTGGAAAGTGAGAACTGAAAGATGTCTTCTAACATCCACACACATATGCCAAGACACCTGTACAACCCAAAAAATATTCACACAAGCATATACACACACACACACACACACACACACACACACACACACACACACACATACACACACACACACACACACACACACACACACACACACACACACACACACACACACACACACACACACAGGGTATGATACCTAACAAGGCTCTGGTTGCCTTTGAATTGTAACTGATCACCCTAAAGAAGGCATCTGCTTCCTTAATGCCTGAGAGGGAATCTGCTTTCCTATCTTCCCTGAATGTCCTTACAAGTATGTAAACATATGTGTATTCTTTGAACAAGCTAAAAATATCTAACTGACCTGATGTTGCAACTCAAATTATCTCCTGATAGAAAAAAATCTATTTTGTTGTTACTGATCATATCATCAGTCCCTCAAATGACACTTTAATAAATCAAGTCTATAAGGGATGCATCATGGAATTGTATTGTCACTATTGAAAAATAGTACAAAAACTATGAAATATATGACTTGGTAGCTGGGCTTCTTATTGTAATATTGGTATCTCCATATAACCATGAAGATAATAATTCTCGGTGCTTTAATCTCACCACCTAAGACCTTTTTCTTGAGTGAGATTAGCAATGAAATAAAAAATCAGGGAAATCTGTTTATCTGCAGAAAACATAATTTTGGTCTATTCTTATTTATTTGTCTATAAAAGAGACACAATAAATAGTACCAGTAGCCTAGTAACTTTTATCATTAATGGAGACAAATTAATTGACTCAAATTAGAATAGATATTACAGTTGTAAATATTAAATATTCTATCATGTTTACCTTGTAAAGTCACTGATTTTCTTGCTAAGTTTTCAAATAAAAGAGACTCCCACAACCACTAGTAATAAGGTGACTATTGATGTGGTCAATTTTCACTAATCATTTTCCAGTTGATGAATATAAAAAAAATCTTGTAATGTTAACTAGTTCATAAGAGCCTTCTACCATAAATGGTTGAAATTCTATGAGTAAATAGTTTCTGAAAAGCATTTGGCTGTGTTCCTATTCATTGAAGCATTGAACTCATAATACCATGAAACAATTAGTCAGACTATAAATTAACTAAGAAGTTTTACTTCCACATTACTGTGCTTAATTCCAGAACCTGGCTCTAAAAAAGAGACCCATTATCAGGAATCCTAGAATAAATGGATCCTCAGACATTTTTATTCCTTTATGGGGCATGTATAATTTGAATACTCTCAGTTCTTATTAATCTTCTAGTTGCATCATTATTGTTATAAAATTAAAACCATCATTTGGGTAAAAGGGAACCCTCAACTTTGAAAGCATAAGATAGACAATAAATGTTCTAGCCTATAATTATATAGTTATGAAAAATTGTGAAATATCGGGGGATGAGTTGAAATTAATCATTATGGTTTTTTGGCAGTGTTGATGATGGAACCAGGGAGTTATCACTTTGAGGCAAGCAGCCTACACTACACTGGGCTATAACTCTACCCATTTAAGTATGTTTTACAGTTCTAGAATATGGAGTAAGTCCAAGCATATACTTCATAAATCTCAGAAACACAGGACAAATTTGTTTTATTATGATGCATGTTATTTTTGCTGTTTTTAACAATGTTATTACATTTATTTACTTAGTGTGTGTGTGTGTGTGTGTGTGTGTGTGTGTGTGTGTGTGTGTGTGTGCATGTGCGTGTGTGTATTAATGTGCCACAGCATGTGTGGATGTCAGAGGATAACTTTCAGGTTTCAGTTATATTCTTCCACTCTGCGGGTTCTGAAGATGGAACACAGGTCATCAGGCTTGGTGGCAAGTGCCTTAATTCACTGAGCCGTCTCACCAGCCAAATTATTTGCAGCTTTACAAGATGACTGTTGTCTACATAAATGCATGCTAATTTTTCAAATCTCCCTACCGATAAATTGGAAGGAAAAATACAGCAGGAAAACTGTCACTGAAAAATTAAACAAAATAGATTTTTTTCAAGGAAATTTCAGAATTGAGTTAATGATTTGTATTCCCTTCACTAAATTTTTCTTCTTATAATTCATTTTGTAAAATTCAAAATTATGTGTCATATTCTGTTTCTTTTCTACTCAAAACTAACAAATGAAAGGGTGATTTTTTTTTTCTAGAACAAATAGTAATGTATTCTTATTTTACCCTAGGTATAATTTTGGTCTGTAGAAGTTTCCACCATGGTAAGTCTGATACTGAAGGAGAATATGTTACAGTTGTGCTCTGTTTAAAAATGAACAAGGATTTGGAAGCAGGCATTTAATCTATGACCTCCACTGTGTTGAGGGTGTCTTAGTTTGGGTTTCTATTGCTGTGATAAAGCACCATTACCAAAAAGCGAGTTGGAGTGGAAAGGATTTATTTGGCTTATACTTCCATATTGTTGTTCATAATGGTAGGAATTCAGGACAGGAACTCAAACAGGGCAGGAAACCAGAAAAAGAAGTTGATGATGCAGAGGCCATGGAGGAGTACTGTTTCCGGCCTTGTATTCCATGCTCAACCTTCTTTCTTATAGAACCCAGGACCACCAGCCCAGGGATGGAACTGCCCACAATAGGCTGGGTTCTCTCCATCAGTCACTAAGAAAATGACTTACAGCCAGATATGCAGTTATAATGCAGTTATAACCCCTTAGAAGACATTCCAGAGAGCTGTACTGTTCCATTTGTGAAGACACAAAGAAGATAGAAAGAGAGCCCTCAACCATAAACCAAATTGGCCACAACCTCCCTCTTTTATTCACAAACTCTAGAACCTCTACAAATTAAGTCAGTTGGTTTTGCAGGTTATTTAGTTTAGTTTAGTTTTGCTTGTTTTGGAGGAGGGTACATCTGGGCTAGTGAGATGTCTCAGGAAGTACAGGCAATTGCTGCCTGGTGACCTGAGTTCCATCTTTGGGACCCATGTGGTATAAGGAAAGAAATTACTCTGCCCTGTAAGCTGTCCTCCAACCCATCTGTGTATGCCATGGCAGGCAGACTGCACAAATAGATAAATAAACAAATGCATTTAAAAAAAAAAAATGAACAAGGAAGGATGTCTGGCAATTTCTCTCAATGTGGATAGAGATTTTTTCGGAGGACTGAGTTTTGGAGGAAAGTCCATTTTGAATAGACATTTTGCCTGCATTCAAAGTGATATTTTACAGTAATTTACCAATGGAGAAATAATTTCCCTGACTCTGTTTTATTACTTGGTTATTTAAAGTGAAAATGTCTTCAGTTGATAGTTGCTTGTGCATACATCTTCATTTGTATCTTTCTTTTTTGTTTCTAAGGTTGAACAATATCCCATTATTAATGTTCTTATAATGTGGACAGAATTCCAAGCCATTGTCCTGGAGCTACTTGTCAAGCATCTTTTTTTTTTTTAATCTTACATTTAACCTTTGTAATATCCCTTTTTTCTCTCACCATTTGTGATAGGCACTATTGGGCACTTACTAATGACCTTCATTTCTTTCTTGTTTTATTGCTAACTTTACTATTTCTTCATGATTCCAACTCAAAAGTACTAAGAAATCCTATTTTTATTTGCTCATGTGATGTATTAAAAACCTTAAGGAAAGGTTACCAAGCCTTTTACAAAAGCACTTAAGGAATACTTCCGGCCTGCTGGAGATGCTGATTTGTGTGGATTGGAGGCCTGGAGCTGCCACAACCACCTTGCAATTCTAATGGAAATTCATGGAAGATGTCTTGAGAATGACATCTGGGAAAAATGAAAAGAGCATGTAACCTTGATACCAACAATGAGTTATTGAATAAGTTTTGTATTTAACTACCTCTCTGGTCTCCTTACTATGCAAGAAACATACCTCTATTTGTAAGCGAAGTTTGGTCTAATATTCTATTAGCTTCACCAGGAAATATTCTCACTGATTTGGATGTAAGGTTGCTGACTCATTTGGATGAACCTTATTCTTTCACACTTTGTACTTCGTATAGTTAAGAACAAATATTGTTTGGCTGAATCACAGCAGATATATTGGTATGTAGTAAGCTTAGAAGACAGAAACTGTATTAATTATAACTGTAGAAATATACAAAGAAGCTAGATTTCTGATAACTATGGTCTACCCTAAGAATTTTTAGCTTCTTACCTTGAAAAACTTTTGTAGCCCAGTTTCTTATAATGTGAGGTGGAACTGGATATGGAAATCACACACAAAACCTTGATGGTTGAATACACAACCACCTAAAATCAAATGTTAATGAATCTACATTGCATAACATCCTTGTGGGCTTAGTTTTGAACACACATGTATACTTTGCACTATGGCTGCCTTTATGTCGCACAATAACTAATGATGCCCGAAGCACCATCTCAGACTTGAGACTATTACATTATGAATCACAATGTTTTTACTTTGCACACTAAGTTTTCTGCTTTTATTTGAAAATAGTGGTTTAATTTTGGTTAAAAAAAGACTTCATTTTTTTCACTTTATTCATTAGCACATGAATATCAAATTAGTTAAGCTTTGGATTGCATTGTATTAGAATATTTGATTTAAAAATTTATTTCAGTTGATGATATAAATTTCATTGAAGACTTCATTTAGCAAGTTCTAAAAATATCTGACATAACCCTAAACATATTCCCACCATTTTATACTGCATTTTCATTTTGTTTGGTTTTTCTCTCTCATTGGAAATGAGATACATGTAACTCTCAATTATAAGAAGTAATGAGTAAAACTATAAGTGGACATTTTTCTATGAAAATATACATGCATTTAGATTTTTAAAATTATAGACAATTTGACAAGTGTCAGTACAAACTCATGATTTATATCTATATTTTGTGAATACTGGTTATTATCAAAAGTTTTAAAGTTTGTCAGAGACTGAACATAATACAAGGGAGCCTGCACGGGACTGACCTAGTTCTTCTGCACACATGTTACAGTTGTGTAACTTGGTCTTCTTGTGGGACTCCTAACAGTGGGAGCAGGGGCTGCCTCTGACTCTTTTGCTAGATTTTGGGACCCTGTTTCTCATACTGCATGGCCTTGTCCAGCCTTAATAGGAGAGGAGGTGCCTAGTTTTACTACAACTTGATATGCTATGTTTTGTTGATATCTATGGGAGATCTGTCCTTTTCTGAATAGGAAGGGAGGAGGAGTAGATGAGGGGGGACGCAGAGGGGAGGTGGGCAGGGAGGGACTGGGAGGAGAGGAAGGAGGGGAAACTGTGGTCTGGTTGTAAAATAAAAAAAAAGTTTTCAAGTTTTGTCACCTTGCTTTAAAATGCTGCTTATTATTATGATTTAGACTTTTGAAATGGAAAAGTTAAGTATCTCTTCATTTTCTTTTAGGAAATATATACTCACATTCAAATAAATTATCTGACAATTTATTTTGTGCATTTTATATAGTAGTATCCTTTTCTTGTTAATTTATATTGTGCTGAAATAATTTATGCCTAACTAAAAATTTAGCCATACATTTTTATCATGCTGCTAAATTTTTCTATTTGTTTCTCCTTTTATTGTTTAGAATAAATATTGTAAATACAGCAAGTATTTACTTATTAACTATCATATAACTTCCAGTATTTGTGCTTTAATTGGAAAGACTTCTTTGTGCAAAAAAAGTGATACTTTTTTATTCATATATGTATATAATAAAGTATAAAATTCACATTTTCAGGAATTAAAAAATTTAACTTGAAAAATTTTAGTTGATACATAAAAATGTAAAAAGTCATAAACACTAGCAGAGAATCATGTAACACTTTGTACATTAATATACAATATAATGTTTAAATCAGATTAAACCTATTTTGTCTCATTTATAATTTATGACGACAATTTACTTTTCATAAATTAACATGTTTAAAATTTATTTTGAAGGGTTGTGTGAAAGACACTGTCAAGGTTTTTCTCAAAAATTTATTAGCTGTTTCCAATTTGTTGTACGGCCTGGAGAAATGGTTCAGTAAGTAAGAGCACCTGATATTCTCCCAGAGGACCCAAGTTTGGGTCACGGAACCCATGAATAGTGGTTCACAGATGCCACTGATGCCCTTTTCATGCCCATGCAGGCACATGCACTCATGGCCACACATACACACACACAAAGACAAACGTAGATACACATAATTATAAAGAAAAACATCTTGAGGAGGGGGAAGAGGGATTGTAGGAGCCAGGGGTTCAGGGACATCAGAAGAAAACCCACAGAAACAGCTAACCTGGCTCATGGGAGCTCACAGAATCTGAATCAACAACCTGGGAGCCTGCATGGGACCAGCCTAGGCCCTCTCCATATATGTGACAGTTGTGTAGTTTGGTCTACATGTGGAACTCCCAGTCGAGGGAACAGGGGCTACTCTTGGGAACCTATTCCTCATGCTGGATTGCTTTGCCCAGCCTGAATAAGCGGTGAGGTGCTTGGTCTTATGGCAGCTTGACATGTCATGCTTTGCTGATGACCACGAGAGGCCTGCCCCTTTCTAAGTGAATATGGAAGAGGGGTGGATTGGGGCGGGGGGAAGATGGGAGTTGAGGGGAGGGAGTAGGAGGAGAGGAGGGAGGAGAGACTAGTCGAGATAAAAGCAGGATTTGTCAAACACTAAAAAATCTTTTAAGAAAGAAAAATATTCATTTCTTCATCAATTGAGTTGTCATTTTATTATGTGTGTTAGGCAGTAGCATAGCACTTGGCACAAAGTAAATATTCAGCAAGCACATTGTTGTATCGCTGAAAAAACTTGTAAATTATTCCTACAAAGCCTGTTGTTATTTAACAGGTATAGTGATGCATTTATGGATCAATATGGGAATAGAATGGCATGTAGAAATTCCTCATTGAAAATACTATGCATTTTAATAGATTTGCATTTTATACTATTCTGTTTTAAAGATATTATGCTGAATTTCTATGACTCTGCTTTATAATTTAATTTTTCCCCTTTTCTGTGTTGTTATTCATGTAACACTTTTATATTCTTTTATTACCTTCTATATCATGCATCTCATACATGCTAAATATCTTCAGATCTGTAAGACTCACTATATAATAAATACATTGAGATTATCTCTGTTTGCAAGTCCTGTGTTGCTTTACACAAAACTCAGGTGATAAATTAGCTCAATATCTGTCAGATCCAACCTAACTTTATAAAGGATTTTCAAACTAAACTTGAATTTCTTTGAAAAGTTTGAATTTTTAGAGACTAAATTATTGAAAAATCTCAGAACTTCTCAAAAAATTTATTGTGGGAGACTCCTCCCTCAGTTTTTTTATTATTTAAATACTATTATTGTTACTTCATTTAAAAGAGCTGTAGAAGCACAACAGAATTATACAAAAGAATTTCTCATGTCACAGCATGAGAAATTATTTTGGGAACCAGAAAGAAAATAACAAAACACGTAGAAGCAACACTAGACTGAATTCACCAAGTTTTGTCCTGGAAAGTATTTAAAGAATGAATTTCAAAGTGCTTTTTAGGTTATAGATTTCATTATAATAATAGCCTCAGAAAATGATAAAAGCAATAAGCACCCTAGTATTTAGAATTTGTTTAAAGGATAAACTGGCATTGTGAGTAGTCCATCCTGGAGAAAATAATCTAAAACGTTTTCATAGTAGACTATTAAATTTACTCATTCATAGCAGTCAGGGATCACACAAATATCATATTTTACTCCATAGATTTGAATAAGAATAGTTTAATAGAAAGAAGATGAAAGGAAAGTTCTATGTGAATGTGTGTTGTTGACATAACCATGCCAAGGACTCCAACAAATACCTCACACCCATGGAGTGGCAGAGCCTTCCCTGGGTGAGGCTCAGAGGGATAGCAATGCCTTCCTTAGGTTAGTGCAGATATTGATAGTTGTGTGAAAAATGTCCACTGTAGGTATCCCCTTACTCCCGGATATTTAGATGTTTAGCTCCCTTAGACTCTTCCTACTGAGATAAGCTAAGCCTACTTCCTTATTCAGCTGCATACAATAATCCTCCCTCCTTGTTTAACTGTATGTAATAGCCCTGCTTAATGTTCAGATGTATGCAATAACTCCACCTCCCTGTTCAACTGTGCATAATAAGCAGGCTAAATTTCTGGTGTGCTAAGGCTTCTCCATTAGAGAGCCTAGTCCACTCGATTCCAGATTTTCTGTGTGTCTGTGAGTCTGTCTGTCTGTTTTTCATTCCCTTATCACCCTATTAGGTCAAACCCTGGAGGCACTCAGGATATGGCAAGTGGCACCTCAACAGGGACAGAGACTATGGACGCTGACTATGGAGAGCTCACATCAGTCAGATGAGGGAACACTCCTGTGAAAAGCATGCTTATATGGGTAGAGGAATAAAGGGAAAGAAAGAACTAGACAGGAACAAATAAAGGGATAGAGGGAAACATTTGGATTTGTTCAATGTAAAACATTGGGCTAAGTGGAATCTAGAGATAGTTATGTGTAAGTGCTTCCAGAGAGATTTCGGGGACAAGTAGAACCTAGAGGTAGATAGTTAAATGTCAGTGCTTTTGGTGAGATTTGAGGGAAACTGCGGACTGGGATAGAGCATTGCAGCTTCATTGGTTTCTTGGGCTGTGTTCACTATGCATGCCTTTGTTTCTAGGGAAATGTGTGATGAACTGGTTAGTAAAAAGAATATGAGAAAATCAATCATCAAACAAACAAACAACAACAAAAACTACGGGTGGATATACAGTTGTGGGACAAGAGCACATTCACAGTTTTATTGTGAGTTTAACTGTTTTCATGTCACATTTGGCAAAAAACAAGCAGTGCTCACTTGAGGGACCTCAGTGGTGGAGTTCTGGATGGTTCCCCAGCCTGCCCGACATGGTCTGCTGTCTGGGCACCTAATGAACTCTTGGTGAGATGGCCTTTTCCAATGCCCCACAAAAGTAGTGGGACCCACAGGAGCCCTCAACCATGCAGAGGTGACCTTAGCACCAAGGTGCCTGTGGCCTGTTGAGGGATGGGGAACATAGTAGCAATGTAGGCAAACAGCCAAAGGGAAAACTCTTGGTGGATTTAAATGCTGCCTAGTTTTTTAACAACCCAGCAGCTATATTTCTGATGTTTCTGGTAATTGTATGCATTCAACTAAGCCCTGTCAGGGGAGAAGCCAACTGGACCTACGCCTTTTTACTCAGTAGCTTGATCACTCTGTCCCATACCTGTTTATACTAATGAGTCACTTCGTTTTAGGGGAGCACTGTTCTAATCACTTGGAGTCCTAATGGGCTCTGTTCAGCTATTCAGTGTGGGCTACAGCTCTGCGATTTAAACAGGATTTAATATGTCACACAGACTACCAACACATATGTGTACAGCAGCTCCTTATTATGAGAGCAAATATAATTGGGAATTAATTGGGAGCCACCTCCAGGGTGTTGGATTTTCGAATATGATAGCATGGATATAGCCCAATTATATCAGCACATCCTAGAAAAGCAAAAGGCTTCAGATTGGTTTCTCCTGTTAATATTGCAAAAACAACCCTTGAGGAGGTTTGAAGCTTCAATCCCTTTACACAATTAAAACATCCCTTTTGTTTTTGTTGGACATAGTGAGCATATGTTGGACATTATGTTCTTCCTTCTTATCATCATTACTGTCTAGTGTCAAGCATTGCAGTGGACTAACCCTGGAGTAAACTTGAAGATCCATCCTGAACATCTAAGAAATAAGAAAGGGGGAGATGTAGGGAGCAAGTGAAATCCTGAGTGAATAAGTGTTTTTGACATGGGCACATCAAGAATGCTAATGTTTCAGCCTGTGAGAGTAGCAAAGCCCTGTGGGAGATGCTCAGAGGGATGGGAAAACCTTCCTCTGATCCCAAAGCAGATGTTGATAATGTGTGCAGAAAATATCCATTCTAGCTTTGTCCCTCCAGATATTTCGAATTTATGGTCCTGAAGACTGCTCCCCTATAGATATTACTCATACGAAGGTTAGCCAAATCTGGTTCCTTGTTTATATGTATGTAATAACCTCACTTCCTTGTTGGGATGTATGCAGCAATCCCACCTCCTTGTTCAATGATATATAATAAACACACTAAGCTTCTGGATTGCTATAGGTTCTCCATTAGAGAGCCCAGTCCCCCTCATTCCAGCTGTTTTGTGTCTGTGATTCTGTCTGTCCTTTCCTTACTCCCTCATCACACCCCCTCCCCCAGTTAGGTCACTCCTTGGAGCTGTGCAGGACAAGGCAGAATAACATAAAGGAATTAGTAGATTTAGGGGGAACAAAATAAAAGAAGAGACGTTGAGTCACCTAATAAGCAGCAACACAGGGAAGTGGTTAGCCTACACAAGCTTCATTAAAGACCCAGTGGAGGTCTCTAAACAAAGGACTCATGGAGATTGTCTAGAAGTAGGGCTACTGTTATTGCTAAAGATCAGCACTGACCTACACAAAATAGAGAAATGCCTAGAAATTTCTCTCAACTTGCAATCTCCTGTCAATGGGACTCTATCTAGTAAAGAGCCCCAGTTACCAAGATTCCATAGAAATTTTCCTGTTGGGTTGGTATTCCAGTCGCTTCAGTGAAAGCCTTGCCTGGTTACAGAAGATGGACAGTTCAGGCTTTATGGCCCCCATTGCTAATATCATCCTCTTAGACTCCAGGGAGTTTCCACTGCACTAGGTTTCCACATCGCCACCCCCTACAAAAGCCTCCCAATTCCAGTTGCCTCTCCCAGTACTTTTTCCCTCTCTGTTCCTACTGATCTCTTCTATTCCCATCCCTGTCTGTCTCCAGTCAACCTACGAAATCCATTCTATTTCCCCTTCTTAGGAAGATCCATGTGTCCTCCCTTGAGCCTTCCTTGTTCCTTAGCCACTCTGGGTCTGTGGGTTGTAGCATGATTACCCTTTACAGTTAATATCTACTTATAAATGAGTACATACCATGTTTTTCTTTCTGGGTCTGGGTGACCTCACTCAGGATGATTTTTTTCTAGCTCCATTTGCCTGAAAATTTAATAATGCCATTTATCTTTAGCTGTTGAGTAATACTCCATTGTGTAATTGCACCACATTTTTTTATCCATTCTTCAGTTGAGGGACATCTAGGTTGTTTCCAGTTTCTGGCTATTATTAATAAAGCTGGTATGAACATAGTAGAGCAAGTGTCCTTGTGGTAGGATGGATATATGCCCAGGAGTGGTATAGCTGGATCTTAAGGTAGATAGATTCTCAACTTTCCAAGAATTCTCCATATTGATTTCCAAAGTAGTTGTGCAAGTTTGCATTCCCACCAGCAATGGAACAGTGTTCCCCTTGCTCCATATCCTCTCCAACATGAGCTGTCACTTGTGTTATTAATCTTATCCATTCTCTGATGGCTAATGCTGTTGAACATTTCCTTAAGTGTTTTTCAGCCATTTGTGTAGATGTAACCAACCATCTTATTAAATAAGAAACACAGAACCAATGCAAAGAAGAAAGCCAAGAGGTCAGAGCTAAGAGCTAAAAACCTTACCCTTCCTCTTGTGGTGGTCCTACCTCTCTGAAGGAGACCTACTTCCTGTGTGTCTGTCTTTATAAAGACTTTCTGTTCTGCCTTCTCATTGGTTGTAAACCCAACCACATGACTGCCTTGTCACTGCCTGTCTGTACAGACCTCCAGGTCTTCTATGGTTGGTATTGAGATTAAAGGCATGTGTCTCCATGCTGGCTGTATCCTTGAACACACAGAGACCTACCTAGCTCTGCCTACCAAGTGCTGGGATTAAAGGCGTGCACTACCAATGCCCGGCCTTCGCTATGGCTTGCTAATAGCTCTGACCCCTGGGCAACTTTATTTATTAACATACAAATAAAATCACATTTCAGTACAAATAAGATATCACCATACATTTGAGATTCCTTTATTGAGAATTCTGTGTTTAGATTTGTACCCCATTTTCAATTGTATTATTTGGTTTGTTTTATTCTGGTTTCTTGAGTTCTTTACATATTTTGAATAGTAGCCCTGTATTGTGTATGGAGTTGGTGAAAATCTTTTCCTATTCTGTAGGTTACTGTTTTGTCCTATTGATGGTGTCCTATACCTTACAGAAGCGTTTCATTTTATGAGGTCCCATTTATTAATTGTCAATCTTAGTGCCTGCACTATTGTTGTTCTGTTCAGGAAATTGTCTCCTGTGCTGATGTGTTCAAGGCCATTACTCACTTTCCCTTCAATCAGGTTCAGTATACTTGGTTTTATTTTGAGGTCTTAGTTCTGCTTGAATCTATTTGCATTCTTCTACATGCTCCAATTAGACCAGCACTGTTTGTTGAAGATGTTTTCCTTTTTCCATTATATATTTATGGCTTCTTTATAAAAAATCAGGTGTCCGTAGGTACTTGGATTTATGTCTAGGTCTTTAATTCAATTCCATTGATCAACCTGTCTGTTTTTATGCCAATACCATATGGTTTTTATTGCTATATAAAGCCTTCTACCCAATTTGCCCTGCCTGCAAGATGTGCTAGGGTAAAGTTGGCACAGAACTTGTGGGAGTGGTCAGGCAATGACTGGTCCAACTTGAAACTAACACCATGAGAGGAAAGCCCACATCTGACACTGCCTAGAGGGCCAGGAACCAGAGGCTGGATAGCTCAGAGATCTAGAATAGAACCAAACACAACTGGCAAAAAGAAGTCAATGAAATGATTCCTAATGATATTCTGCCATACTTGTAGACTGGAGCCTAGCATAATCATCATCAGAGAGGCTTCATCTATCAACTGATAGAAGCAAATGCAGAGACCCACAGCCAAAAAGCATTAGGTGGAACCCTATGGAAGAGGGAGAGGAAGGATTGTAGGAGCCAGAGGGGTCAAGGACACCAGAAGGACACTGTTCATAGAATCAATTAAGCAGGGCTTATAGGAACTCACAGAGGCTGAAGCAAAAATCAGGAAGCCTGTATGACCTGGGATTTCTGCACATTTGTCATGGTTATGTTGCACGGTCTTCTTGTGGGACTCCCAAAAGTGGGAGTGTTTTTCTGATTGATTGTCCTACTCTTGGGACCCTTTTCCTCCCACTGGGTTGCCTCATCAATCCTTGATATGAGGGTCTGTACCTAGTCTTATAGTAACTTGTTATGTCAGTTTGTTTATATCCCTGGGAGGCCTCTTCTTTTTTGAAAGGAAATGGAGGAGGAGTGGATTGAGGGAGAGGGAAGGTGGGAGTGGAGGGATTAGAAGGAGAGGAGGGAGGGAAGTTGCAGTCATGTAATATATAATAGAGGAATACATTAAAAAAAGAAAAGAGATCTGCCTGCAATGGAAAATAACAAGAAAATAAAATGCCTGAAGCAGGAGCCTGGATGGGAAGAGGACAGAATAAACAAGAATGAACTGCAAGGTATTCTTTAGGATTTTATTTTCTCTTGTACTACATATATGAGTAACATAAAAATAAACTGCAGAAATACTGTATTCAATAAAGACTGTTATATTATTACTTCATTTTTCTTCCCTATAATGGATTTCTGTGTTCTGATATGTGATTGGACTGCTCAAGACATATGATAGAGAAGAAAGGAAAAAAGATTGATGTTGTTCAAATGATGATTAACCTTTATATCTCTTTGAAATATAAATGAGAATCAAATTGAAGATTCTACAATTTTATGTTTTGATTTCAAGTTTTCTTTGATGCTTTGGGCGGGATCTACCCTACAGATGTGCAACTTGAGCAATTGTAGAGGGCCTGGTGTCCATAAAACTCTAACTTATGCTTAATGCACTACCATTTACCACCATCAAATTCTTAATATTTGAGATGTGGAGATATGGTCCCCCATCTTCATTTTGCATTGAATGTGAGATCTGCAAATAATATAGTTGGTCTTCATTTGCAGTACAGCAACTGGTTACATCATTATGTGGTAGTGGTCTTTTTTTTTTTTTTTTTTTTTGGTTTTTCGAGACAGGGTTTCTCTGTGTAGCTTTACGCCTTTTTCCTGGAACTCACTTGGTAACCCAGGCTGGCCTCGAACTCACAGAGATCTGCCTGGCTCTGCCTCCTGAGTGCTGGGATTAAAGGCGTGCGCCACCACCACCCGGCTAGTAATGTTCTTTATGTGCTATTAATGAAGATACTAAAAGTCATAGTCTTATCTATCACATTCTACTAAGAATTTCAATATATTCAAGTGATTCTCATTTTTTCCTTCTCCACCCACATCATTAATTGATTAAAGAGATATAGGTATATGTAAATGTAGGTTAAAATAGAATATAACTGATGTACCCAAGATATAGTATAAGTGAATGCCAGAGTCCAGATAGAACCACGGTAGTTGACTCTTCCCAGCTTCAGACAGCTCTAGTACCTCGATGCTGTGCCTTGTACGACATAGTTTACTAACAGCAATAATACAGAAGCCTCATTTGAACCAATTCACTTAAAAGTATAAGGTCTTGCCTGGCAGTGGTGGCCCACACCTTTAATCCCAGCACTCAGGAGGCAGACCCAGGTGGATCTCCATGAGTTCGAGGCCAGCCTGGTCTACTAAATGAGATCCAGGACAGGCACCAAAACTACACAGAGAAACCCTGTCTCGAAAAAATAAAAAAATATATAAGGTCTCAGTTGAAACATTTCCTGAAAGTTGCCAGTAAGAAAGAAGGAGTAGACCATCACCATGACATCTGGGCCTAAAGAAAATTTCATAGAGACAACCCTGAATTTCAAAGGGAGAGAATCCTAAAGGAGGGGGTCTAGAACAACATTGAGATTTCAAGTTCATTTTGAGGAGCTCAAGTTTAAGGTAGTGGAGTGATGTGGGATGACTTTAGTGAATTATTCTAATGCCACTACCAAGCTATTAGGCTTACTACTTATTTTATTAATTGATGTTGTGATTTAAAAACAAAATCTATTGTTAAGGGGTCTGGAGAGATGCTGGCACAGCAGTTAAGAGCACAAACCACCGCTCTTGCAGAAGACCCAGGTTTGATTCCCAGCACCCACAGTATTTGTGGCCCGTGATTATCTGTAATTGTGTAATGTTAACATTTAACATCTCTATCTGGAAGGATAAAAGTTTTGAGTTGGCTTGACAACTATTGACCTTAGTGTTTTCCCTTAAAGTATGCAAAATTTGTCAATGAGCCTTACTCTAATAGCCTATGAATATGAACAAGTTTTCACTTAAATTGATTTTTTAAAGTTAAGAGTGTAATTGAATATTATTTTAAGGTGTGTTGCATTTGTTTATGTTGCATTTGTTTAACTCTGTGAAGATGTGTTACTGTGCCTGTCTAGAATACGCAATGGTCTAATAAGGAACTGAACATCCAGTAGTGAAGCAGGAGAAAGGATAGACGGGTCTGGCAGGCAGAGAGGATAAATAGAAGGAGAAATCTGGGAGGAGGAAGAAATAGCCAGAGAAGGAGGAGGACATCAGGGGCCAGCCACCTTGCTACACAGCAAGCCATGGAGTAAGAGTAAGATTTACAGAAGTGAGAGAATGGGAAAAACCCCAGAAACAAAAGGTCGATGGGATAATTTAAGTTAAAGAAAGCTGGCAAGAAACTAAGTCAAGCTAAGGCCAGGCATTCATAAGCAAGGATAAGCTTACCTTTTGTGATTTATTTGGGAACTGGGTGGCAGGACCCCCTAAAAGAGAAAAAACAAACAACAACATAAAAGAAATACAAATGTAGGAAATTTATCAGCTAAGAAATCACATTCATATTTTTTCTATTTTACATTTACTATTTTTCTTTGAGCACCACACAGTGTTAAAAATCCATGTCAGTAAAATAAGGAATTAAATGCAGAATTAATTATATAGAGAAAAATATCTAAAAATTCATTTGTTTTCATTTTTAATGATTTTTGTATCATATTGTTTTGATTTGTATCCACAGAGAGTTCTAGAAATAACTATTTCAAACATCAGACTCCAGATGGATGGATCTAAGCAGCAGTATTCTAAAGATAGGAAGATTTCTGTTAAATCTAACTATCTTACGTCAAAAATTGCAGAATGAAATCAATAGCTTGGTTTTAAGAACTAGGAACATTTACTAATAAAATATTCTTATCAAGAGGTAATAGTATTTTGAATTTTTGCAGCATATTTGGATTACTTTGTGATTTGTTTTATCTTCCAGATTCTGACTTGACACTGTATCTCTAACATTTGCCCTTTTCCGGCCACAGTTGTGTCAGTGATTAGAGAGAAATAAATCTCTTCCCTCAGTTTGACTTTGGCCCCGTTAAGATGTCATTCTCTCTGACAGCGCAAAGAATGCTCAGATGCCAGTTTTTATGACAAAAACCAGTCTTCTCTCATATGTATTCTAGTATTCTACTTCAAAGCAAACTTTCATTTTGACAGTCTCAGTAGAATAACACATTTGTCTTTTATTTGTCTCAATACTGATTCAAGGAAGCTTTCTATACCGGCAGTTTTCCCAAAGAAGGGGAAAAAATTCAACATTAAAAACAACCACCTACACAGTCCTCTAAACATGGCTTTCTGAGTTCAAGTATAAAAGATTTGCAATGAGAGAAAATCACATAGAACGTCTATTTCGGTGTGGAGACAAGGAACTAAAGAGGAGACCCAAAATAGGAGGGCTGGAAGCATCAGTGCCGGTGACTCAGTAGGGGACCTTTAGCAAATCACTTAACCTCCTCTCGTTGCCTTTCAAACAAATCCAGACCAGTCCTCATCTTGGAGCACTTTTATCTGCTCTTCCCATTTGTATTGCTTCTCTTGCTTCCTCTGGGCCTCTGATACTCTCCTCCCTCTTTGCTCTATGACTAAACATATTTCCTTTCTTAATCTTTTCCCTGGGCAGTTTTTTTTTTCTTCCCTTCTCATCTTGCTCTGTATGCCTGGGATGATTCTTGTGAGTCAGAGGGTATCCTTTTAGAATCACAGTTTCCATAAAGCCTTCCTGCAGCAAGCTGTACGTTTCTGCTTACTCTTTTTATTTCTATAATTATTAAACTGAACAAAACTTTCCTTACAGAACTTTTGCCTTGATGTTTATTGAAACTTATCAAGCTTACTAATCAACTGCTTTAATAAGAGTTTACTCATCAAGAGACCCAATATTTCTTCAGAACAATTACATCCGGCTCTGACAATCCTCTCTTTCCTTTTTCCTAACCTGGGTCATACTCACAGAAATAGATTTTGAAAAATGATGCATTTTTCTTAGACATAGATGGAAGAGTACTTCCCAACTTAGATGATAAAGAGGAGAAAATAGGGCCAGCAAGATGGCTCAGTGGGAACTACATGGTGGAAGGAGAGAACCAACTTTTGCAAGTTATCCTCTGATTTCCACACTTGTGCTGTGCCATGCACAGGCTCCCACACATACACAAGTTTTTAAATGAAAATAACTAAGATTAAGATTTATTGTGATGAGATAATTGCTTATTTAACTGCAATCATTGTATATATGTATATATAGCATTGACTTTGCTAAAAGTCATGTAAACATATATGTACATATACCATTACCTTTGTTAAAAGTTAGGAATTAGAATTTACTCCATCTACACTAGAGACTCCATATAGAAATGCACCATGAATTTCAGAAATATACCATATTGTATATTTGTATACAAATATGTACACACAAAGACCAATTAATGTTTTCCTTAAGCACAACTTATTTTTTAAAACACTAAACTGACATAACTGAGATGTCAGAAAACACCAGAGTAAATTTTTTGAGGTACTAGGGATGGAAACGGGCATCTACTGCATGTGAAGCAGTTGCTCTAACACTGACCTACATTTTCCAGGGCAAACTTTAATGTGAAAAATCACTTCTTCTGCATCTGTCTTGAGCTATTGAATTATGGAAACAAAAACAATCCTGCTGTCAATTTTGATTCCATGCTGTTTCTTGCTAGCTTTTAAAATAATGATCACGGAGGACAAAGGTGGAGGTAGCAACTTCCAGCTTTTTCTCTAGATGCTTAGCATCAATACATACTCCATTAATTTGACAAAAAATATTAGATGAGCTACATGCACAAGAACTAGTTTTACCCTTTCTGTTGCTATCATCTTGGGACCTAAAGCCAATAATGTTATTATTATTATGATAGGCAGAAAAGTCAAAAATTGATTCAAAATTTTCTAATTTCTATGGCTTATGTGTTGCTTCCACAGATTATGTGGAATTAGCTTTAAAACCC
This sequence comes from Peromyscus californicus insignis, assembly GCF_007827085.1. Classification (NCBI taxonomy): domain Eukaryota; kingdom Metazoa; phylum Chordata; class Mammalia; order Rodentia; family Cricetidae; genus Peromyscus; species Peromyscus californicus. The sequence continues at coordinate 45,909,995 of NW_026294391.1, forward strand.
CTAATTTAAATGTGTAGAGATGTATGGATTTATTTACTTATTTATTTATTATGCACATGTGCATACATGTGTGCACATGGAGGCCAGAGGTCAATGTTGGCTGTCTTCCTCTATCATTCTCCAAGGTAGCTTTGGAAATAGTACCTCCAACTGAAACTGACTCTCATCAATTTTTGTAGACTGGCTAGCTAACAAACTCCAGGGATCTGTCTGCATTGGCTTCCTCAGTGCTGGGATTAAAGGTATGTGCACCTGTATCCAGCTTTGTTTGATTGTTTGTTTAGCTAGTGTGATAACCGTTTTTTCTGATCTTAGTTTTTATTTTTACTATTTTTGTTGTTGTTGAATTTTTAATTATCATTTGATAATTAGATAAATGCATATAACATGTTTTGATTAAAACCACCCCTGGTCCATCCCTTCCAACACTTATATTCCCCCTACACACTTTCTTTCCCAAATGTTTTTTTTTCTTTTTTAAAAAAATACCCATTGACTCTGTTCATTGCTGTCAGAATGTGAATGCTTGTAGGGCATCCCTGAAGAAAATGTATTCTCCCATGGCTAGGCCCTGGGTGGATCTCTGGGAGTCCAATTAGCGAGAATGAGGAGGGTTTATATGAGCGAGAATTGTTGAGACCAAGGTTGGATAAAGCACAGGGACAAATAGCCAAACGAATGGAAACACATGAACTATGAACCAATGGCTGAGGGGTCTCCAACTGGATCAGGCCCTCTGAATGGGTGAGACAGTTGATTGGCTTGATCTGTTTGGGAGGCTTCCAGGTAGTGGGACCGGGTCCTGTGCTCATTGCATGAGTTGGCTGTTTGAAACCTGGGGTCTATGCAGGATTGTTTGGCTCGGCCTGGGAGGAGGGGACTAGACCTACCTGGACTGAGTCTACCAGGTTGATCTCAGTCTGTGTGGAAGGCCTTGCCCTGGAGGAGGTGGGAATGGGGGGCGGGCTGGGGGGAAGGTGAGGGGGTTGGGAGGGGGGAGAACAAGGGAATCCGTGACTAATATGTAGAACTGAATTGTATTGCAAAATAAAAATAAAAAAATTAGATAAAAAAAAATACCTATTGACTCTGTTCATTGCTGTCAGAATGTGAATGCTTGTAGGGCATCCCTGAAGAAAATGTATTCTCCCTTCCTGAGTAGCCATCCATAGCCAATAGCTTTGCATCTAGGGATGGGAATTCATGAGGCTCTCCGGAATTCATGTTGGCACCCATCTTTTTTGTGTGGATGCTGGGAATCTAAACTCAGGTCCTCATGCTAGCAAAGGAAGTTCTTTACCCATTGAGCTATATAATCAGCCCTGGGTTTTATTTTTAACTGAGGTTTTTTGGAGCATTTGGATTTGAATTTGAGAATTGTTTTGGAAATGTTATTTATTTTTATTTTATGTGTATGGGTATTTTACTTGTATGCATGTCTGTGCACCATGTGCATGAAGTGCCTGAGGAGGCCAGAAGAAGGCGATGAACCACAAGTTACAGATGGTTGTCAGTGGTCACATGAGTGCTGAGAATCAAACCCATTTACTTTGGAAGAGCAGCCAGTGCTCTTCACCATTCAGCCATCTCTCCAGTCCCATAATTTGAAAATGTTTATAGTTTTACAATATAGTTTTGCTTGTATGTTGCTTTAAAATCAGCTACAAGAAAAGCACTTTCTCCACTCTTTCCAGCAAAACTTATCCATTTAATTACATGATTGGGCTTTTTGTGGTTGCTTATTTTCTCTTTCTGAGATCATGGACTCAACTATTTTTAGATGATTATACACTAAGAAAATTCTACTGTATCCATTGTTTGCAATCACTAAAACATATTCTTCTGTTTGTAAAACACATGGATAAAAGAGATACATTTTTTGATATTCTTAGATATTCTAGGGAAAATGTTACTAACACTGACCTTTTGCATTTTTTTACTACAAATAGGCACTTCACTGTCAATTTGATTTATAGGAAAACTTAAAAATGTTATCTAGAAGAAAAAGTAAATTCAAATGATACAACTTGACACATCACTTGCATTTAAGATCATATATATTTTTTCTATATCCTTGGATACAATAGAACAAACAAAAACAAGGAAATTAGGAAAACTAGAAAAAAATGTAGAATGTCTATGGATGTTGAGGCTTGAAGAACAGCATGGTCTTGACATCTCTGTGTTTCCTTATTACTTCCCATAGATCCTGGACAGGGAGTTTCATATTAGATTCAGTAAGCACAGACAAAACTTAAAAATAAAGGAGTTCTTTCTCCAAGCCAAGGGAGTAGAGAAAACGTTGTCTACTAACTTAAAAATACCTCTAGGCAGTATTCCCATACCCCAAACAAGTATGAATTGAAAAAAAAAAAGCTGTTCTTTAGGATTTCAGTGGGGCTTACTGGGTGTGTTAATCTTCATGCTTCTCTTTGCCACATAGAATATAGAGTGGCACAGTGTTTTCTTCACTCTTCCTGGATTAGGGACGGGAGCTAATATTGTTTGTTGACAGGTGGAATCAGGCAGCACTTGAATTTCCTTGCAGTATAATATTAGAAGGTCGATGAAGACATTTGAACTTCCATTTTCCTCCCATTGAAAACAAGACATGCTCTAGTTCTCCTACCAAGATAGTGCCAGCAAGGTTGGTCAGAGACCTAGCCTTCCAACACTGCCTGATAGTTGCAGGTTGTCTAATTCCTGCATTCCTACTAGACATTCCTAATCAAGAGTAGTGACTCTGGTAGTTGTGGGATCCAGTAGTGATCTAAACCATTTCTTTTCCTAAGATCAACAAGACTAAACCAAGGTAATGCAAGTTGCAATGAGTATCCACTTCATTTTTCTCCCAGTCCCTAATGTCAACAGTACCCACTAGGGAGCTAAGATTTTGTCTTCAACGAGTGCCATGAAAATGAATGGAATGGTAAGGAAGTAGGGCTAGTTTTTAGTTCTCTTTCTCTTTTATCAGTGAAGTATGTGAAGAGTGAGCTTCTGTTCCCTCACAGAGTGGTGTGAAGCAGTTCTCTCCATTTATTTTGGGTAGTATAATCAGGCTCCAGTGGAAAAGAGAGCTTATATCTCACACATGAAATAAGGGGAATAAGTCTGTGACCTACTTTCACCAAAGTCATGTCTACAGGACCAAGGTAGAAGTTACACCTATACCCCACACACATGAAATAAGACAAGTTTGACTACTTGTGACCAAATGGTGTTGGTGAGATACAGTGGGAAAAAGAACATGTACAGTACAATGTTCTCATGCTACACTGAAATAGGTGATTGCTTTCTAAAAAGAGGTGATTAAATAGGATTCAGTGTCTCATAATATCTACAATGTCTACAATATAATAAGAAATCTTTTGTCATGTTAATAGCCAAGAAAATTGCAGCATGAATGAGGAAAAAAAGACAATCATCTGATAACAACACCAAGATGAATCATATCTTGGCATTATCTGACAAGGTTTCTAAAGCAACCGTCATAAAAATAGAAGCTATAAAAAGGAGTCAAATCGACATCATAGAACTGAAATGTAAGAAAAAAAAGTTCAATAAGTGGGCTTAATGTTTGACTGGTGACGGCAGAGGATAAAACCAGTGAATTTAAGGACAGGACAGATTATTACAACTTACCCAATCTGGAATTTATCTCAACTGTGAAGAGAACAGGAAATCAGAAAGTGGAAAAAATAGCACAGGGCTTTGAAATAATAACAAATCTAAAATTTGTGTTGTCAGAGTCTAGGAAGAAGAGAAGAAAGAAATATTTGAAAAAAAATCAGTGTCCTGTTACCAGCAATTCATGTACATTAGAAAATCAGCATGTGTATCAAAGAAGTGAACAGTAAAGCCAACAAAATATTTCTAATTGGCATACTTGGAATAACTCACCCCTGTAAAATAAAATATAATCACCAAAAAAGACCATATCTTGGGACATAAATGAATGTATCTCAATGTATCTCAACAGATTTCAAAGAATGGTAATTGCTTGAAGTATGGCAATAGTACACACACACACACACACACACACACACACACACACACACACACACACAGAAAAAAATATCTATTTACTTGAGAATAACATGTTTATAAGTAATACATGAATAAAGAAGACCTCTCATGGAAAATAATTACAAATAGAATGTAATGCTTGGGAAAATGCAGCACATTAAAAAGTGGAACATAATTACATCTTACTAAGAAATAAGTACCAAAAAATATAGATCAGATTCATGTGTTACTAGCATCAAAGTAGGACTTTGTATTTGAGAATAGACTGTTAGATATAAAACCAAAATCATATGTAACAAGAAAAAATTTGATGAACTTGATTTTCAGGATATTCCAGTAAAAGAAAAAAAAACAAGTAAATTACCATTGTTATTACTCAGTGAGAAAATACAAATAGAATGTTTAATGTAGTACACCTCACTCCAATTAGGATAGCTTATTTTGTTTTGTTTTAAAGCAGGCAATACCAAAGTCTTGGAGATCTGAAAAACTGGGACCCTCTTGAATTGATAGGAGAAATATAAAACAGGGGAAAAATCTACAACTTTGCCAAAGGTTAAATTTAGAATTTTATAAGAGCAAAAATTTCCATGCGTGAGGATATGTTCAAAAGAAATGAAAACTTATGTTCACATAAAATTCATAAATGTACTTCATAGCAACAGAACATTACTCACTGTGACCAAATAGCCTGTCAATCAACAGATTCATGGGTATTATTTAAAGAATGGAATATTAGTTAGCCATAAAAATTGATTAATGACACATGCTACAATATGAAACTTAAAAACATTAATCTAAGTTAAAAGAAGACAAAGAGAGCTACATATTAATTCAACTTTTTAGAATATATAGAATAGCAAGTTTGTGGAGACAAAACAGATTAGTATTTCCCAGGAGTCAGAACAAAGGAATTTGAGTTAATGAATATAAGGTTTCTGTTTTGATTTTTTAAAGATATATTTTATTTATTTTATGTGTATCAGTGTCCTGTCTACATGTATATATTTATGCCACATGCATGCCTGGTATCCTTGGAGTTCAGAAGAGGGTGTCAAATCCTCTGGAAATGGGGTTATGGATGGTTATGAGTCACCATGTGGGTGATGGGAAATAAACTTTAGGTCTTCTGAAAGAGCAGTAAGAGGGTTTAACCACTGAGGCAACTCTCTAGACCCAATATATTTTTCTTTTTGAGGTGACAGAAATGCTCTCAAATTCATTATAGTTATGGATGTGCATCTGTGTAAATATACTAAAAGCTACTGAAATATACACTTTAAATGGCTAAGCTTTATGGTGTATAAATTATGTCTCAATAAAATCACTAAAATAAAAGTAAATGGAACAATAATATAATTGACTGTTAGAAGATTTCAAATATCTGATTGTCTTTTCTGTAGTCTTAAAATTTGTTATTTAAAACATAATGAAACTCCAAATGAATTCCACTGAAGCCATAGCTTTCACTGTATATGTGTCCTGAGTGTGTAACTGTACTGTGTTGATGGTGCAATGAGGAATACAAAATGAATACTACTACTACTACTACTACTACTACTACTACTAATAATAATAATAATAATAATAATAAAAGAAATCTAACTTTAGGACATATATTAAAAATACGTAATCTAAGAGACTTTTGCAACTTTTTTCAGTTATTCAAATATAGCTCCAAAGATAATAACAAAATTGTTTTTAGGAAGTGTACAGAAGTCAACCATGTTGTCTTCAGGTTAAGCTCCTGTTTCAACAAAAAATAGCATAAGTAAAGTCTAGCACTAGGCTATTTGAAATAAGTTTTTGGCTTGTGCCAACAATAATTCTCCTTATTCTGATTACATGCTTATTACTAATACTTAAAGAACTTTCCTTTGGGCAATAGTTTTTGAAGTTGTCTTTTCAGCTCTCCTGTATTAACTTGGAACAATCATTATTTCTAACTGTAATTCTTGACTAGGCTACTAATGTTTTGAATTAATTGACTAGGTTACAAATGTGGAAGGATCTACTTGATGAATCTGACTGGGCAATTTTCTGTAACTTGTGTTGGCTCATTAAAGACACTGTGAAGAACATAATGATTGACAGAAAATCTTTCCTAAAGCAGCATTCATTTTGGAGACACATTACATCTCACTGGTGAACTTGGCAGCTTGACCTAATGTAAAGTGATTGAAATTAACAACCACACAGCAAGTTACTAATGCCCATGCTGAGAGATAGATATTTGAACAAATGCAGTAAATAATGTCTTGATAAATCACAACATTGGGGTTAAACGTTAAGTCATCTGAAATGCATAAAAAGAGAATGATGCACACATGTATTCATGACTTTTTACTCTCACTCATCCCCAACAAACATTGAAACTATAAATATCATAAATAGCAGCTATCTGATGGCATTGGGTAGTAACACACACTATGCTGTCAGCTCTAGCATCAGTCTGAATTTAAACCATATAACTTAGTAGCTCATCAATTTTCAACAGTTCTCTATTCCTCTGTGATTAATTTACATAGTTGGGTAGTGGGAATAGAAACAGAACTTTTCAGCTAGCATGGTGTTTCAAATTTAAAATCCCAAGCCATAGGGAGTGGAGGTAGAACAATTCCCATGAGTTCAAGGCAATCCTAAGCTACAGTATAAAACAATACCTTACCTGCTTTATTCAAAGAGAGAAAAATAATTCCTTACACAGGATAGTTAAAAGTTAGGAATAAGAAGATACAAAGATATTTAACATATCCCCTGGCATTTTGAAGCACTATTTCAAGTTTCATAATTATTAGTCATAACTATTATCTCTCTCATAGATTATACCTTAGATATATAATTAGATTTTAACAGCATGAAGATGAGGATCACAAACACGATGTTTACAACTGTGTTTTTAAAAGAATTAAAAAACTTTCCAATTATAATTCTTCATTATGCTGGTTTTCTTTTAGTGTGTGTGTGTGTGTGTGTGTGTGTGTGTGTGTGTGTGTGTGTGTGTGTGTACATGCATAGGCAGGAATTTGTGCCCTATAGGCATGACCTCAAGAAACTGCACACATGTGGATGTCAGAGAGCAACTTTCAGAAGTTAGTTGTCTCTTTCCATCATGTGAGTCCTAGGATGAAACTCTGATTCTCAGGTTTGGTGGCAAGCACCTTGTGGTGATATTTTATTTGTGTACCCCCAATAAAGCTTATCTGAAGATAAGAGGAAAAAGCCAGCCACTATATTAAACATAGAAGTAAGGTAATGATAGCACACGCCTTTAATCCCAGCACTACCATAGAGGTCTGGAAGTCTGGACAGAAAGATAGGAAGTGATATAGCTGGGCAGAAAGAGGAAGTGATATAGCTGACTGGAGAGAGGTAGTAAGAGTGCAGGGACAGAAAAGCATATAGGTGTGGGTATACAGGAAGTAGGCCTCTTTGGAAACTGAAGAGTTGGGGAGGGGAGGTTGACTGTGGCTTCTTCTATTCTCTGATCTCTGTTTTTACCTCAATATATGGCTCCAGGTATTTTTTTTTAATTAGACTCTTTAGCAATTCATCTTACAACTGGTGCCCTAATGTTTGTGGCATGAATTCACAAAAAGCCACTTGCCAGTGGCCTTACAGACTCCCAGCTCAGGCCTGAGCTACAAACAGCTGGAGTCTCTACTCCATAAGGCCTGGAGTCTCTTTGGCTTCTTTTCTCCTGGTGGATTGTGGGCTCTCTCTGGATTCCCATCTTGAACTACCATACTAGATAGCTGATTTGAAACTCCCTTGGACTTCTACTGTTCTATGCAATTGGCATTCTTCGTGAGTCAATTAAGAGCTCTTAAAGGGAAAAATTAGTTAAAATAGAAATATTTCCCACATTAAAAAATGGAAAACATTTTTACAATGGAGGGAATTTGGTCTCTGTTTCTTAACATATTAAGTAGTCTGAAAATGGAATAATTAAATGAGAGGATAATTAATGTTGATGGGATTTACATAAGATCATTTATAAATATTATTTGTTGGATCATTTTTGTTATAGCATTAAAAGTTTGGTTAATTTGAGTGCAAAGATAAAAGTTTTAGAAAAACTTGTTAAAACAAATCATAGAGATATTCAGACCCAGACAGAAGAATTTAAAGGTGAACCTATATCTGCATCGAATTGATGGTTACAGAGAAACAGCCTAAGGTTTTGAAACAGCCAAACGTAATCTATCCAGTAACATTGCAGGAACTGCCAAATGCTCAAGGCTGTGTACAAACTAACTGGAATCCAGTAGAAATGTTAGATTTGAGGAGATTTAAAGAAGCTATAGTATCATATGGCATGCATTCTCCATTTGTAAAGCAGATGTTAAACTCATGGTCAAATTGTAATAGAATTTTCCCTCAGGACTGGAAAGACTTGGTTACAGCTGTCCTAGAGGTCAGTCCACAGTTACAGTGGAGAACCTGGTGGAAAGATGAGGCTAAGACAATTGAACAACGATGTAGGGCTAGAGGTATAGAAATTTCCCAAGATCAACTTCTTGGAGAAGGCAATTACACTGATATACAAAGACAATCTTCATATGATGACTACACCATAATTCTATGCCCCATGGCAGCCATAAATATGTGGGACAGAACTGATGAAGTAGGAAAGAAAATTGAGTCATTTACAAAAGTTATACAGGGCCCAAAATAAATCTTCATGTATTTCTTACAAAGGTTGTCTTCAGCAGTAAATAGAATGATACCAAATTCAGAAGCTAATAGATAATAATTGAATCTCAATCTCTGGCTTTTGAAAATGCCACTATAGCATGAAAAGGGGGTAATTAGGCTGTTAAAGGCAAGATCAGTACTCTTGGAGGAATGGATCAGAGATAAAATTAATATTGAATCTCATGACTATGATGATACATGGATAGAAGAGGTTATATCCACAGGTTTGAAGAAAAATAATAATGTCAGATGCTTTAATTGAGGTAAAGAAGGTCACCTAAAAAGGGACTACAAACAGGGCATTCCTAGGAGTGTTTCTTCAAGTAAAAATGGCAACAGAATGTTCCTCCCTTCTGAATTATGCCAAAGGTATGGTAAAGGCAAACATTGGACTAACAAATGTAAATCAACAAGGGACATACAAAATAATCCTTTACCTTTGCTGTTGAGAAACTCCCTGAGGGGCCTCTTACAAGCCCCCATGGCAAATTCAGTTGAGTCCTTTCCTGACATCATAGAAGAATTCCCTTCCCACAGCAATTAAATAACCAAATGCCTATTGTAAAAACACAAAAAAACAAAAAACATACTGCTCGGGGTGTTAGGACAGCTACAGCAGAAAGAACAGAAAATTCAGGAGAAAGCATAAAGCAAACTTTTTGGCAAACTTCTATAAATGAACAAAGACCCAAATTAAAAACACAAATAAATGCATTCTCTTGGAAGGTCTTGTAGAAACAGGTGCAGATGTAACAATAATTGCACCAGAATCTTGGCATCCAAATTGGCCTCTTTAGGAGGTAAATGTTAAGCTGTTAGGGATTGTAACGTTGTCTCAAGTGAAACAGAGGGCCAGACATGTCCAATGTATAGGGCCAAAAGGACAGAGAGAAAAATTAAGGCCATATGTGGCTAACATAGTTATGAATTTATGGGGCCATGATTTATTACAACAATGGAATACCCAGATTAACATTCCTTCAACCTCAGAAACAAACCATAAACTAACACATGTTTCTGAGAAAAATATTAGAAGATATTATAAAAAACAGTAACCAGCCATCCAGATTGTACAAGAATGGGGCACAACAGCTGCTGATCTTTCAAAGATGCCAACAGCTCTACCTTTAAAATGGTTAACATATAAGCCTGTATGGGATCAGCAATGGCCTTTAACAACAGAGAAACTGCAGGCCTTGAAAGAGCTGGTACAAGAGCAGTTAACAATGCTTAGCATATTGAAGAATCAACCAGCCCTTGGAATTCTCCTGTATTTGTTATTAAAAAGAAATCTAGTAAGTGGAGAGTGGTAACAGACCTAAGAGCAATTAACAAGGTAATTCAGCCAATGAGCTCTCTATAATCTGGAATTCCTTTGACTACTCTGTTACCTAAAGGGTAGCCTCTTATAGTTATTGATTTAAAAAACTGTTTCTCTCAATACCATACAAGAAAAAGACAGAAACTGATTTGCCTTCATGGTGCCTCCTTATAATGATTCTCAGCCAGGTAAGAGCTATCAATGGAGAGTTCTCCCACAGGGAATGTTAAATAGTCCAACCCTGTGCCAATATTTTGTATGACAGCCATTGAAAGTAATGCATAAACAATTTCATAAATCTATAATTTATTATTACATGTATGATATTTTACCAGCTGATTCAAATGCAGATATCTTAGAAAGAATATTTGAAGAAGTAAAGAAAATTTTGCCTTGTTGGGGATTACAAGGTGCACCTGGATAGAAAGAGGAGATTCTGTTAATTATTTAGGATATAAAATAGGTCTACAAAAAATTAGACCCCAAAAGATGCAAATTAATAGAGATTGATTATGGACTCTCAATGACTTTCAACGATTATTTGGAGACATTTCCCATCTACAGACTGTTGTTGGTGTTAAAAAATGATGAACTGAGTAATTCATTTAAAACCTTTGAGGGTGACAAGGACTTCAATAGTCCAAGGGAATTATCAGCTGAAGCTGAGAGAGAATTGGCCTTGGTGGAAAATATAATACAGAATGCATGTGTCGGTCATATGGATCCAAAGTTTGATTTCATTTTGGTTATTTTACCCTCTAAGCATTCTCCTACTGGAATTTTATTGCAGAGGGAAGATATTATATCTGGAGTAGATATTTCTCTACTCAAATAAACAGAGTAAAACATTAAAAACTTATGTGGATAAGATCTGACTTGATTTTAAAAGGAAAATTGAGACTTCATCAATTAGTAGTATAGTGATAATTTATTTGTGCTGAAATGTGGTGATATTTTATTTGTGCATTAAAAAATAAAGCTTGCCTGGAGATCAGGGGACAAGGCCAGCCATTTAAAGTAAATGAAGAAGTAAGGCAGCACACATCCTTAATCCTAGCAGGCAGGATATCTGTGTGTTCAAGGCCACACTAGGGAACAGAACCAAGTGTGGTGACACACGTGTTTAATCCCAGTACCAACTATAGAGACCTGGAGGTCTGTACAGACAGACAGTGACAGAGTAGTGTAGGAAGAAGTGAGGTAGCTGGGCTAAGAGCCAATGAGAGGGCAGAAAAGCAAGGCATATAAGCCTGGGTAGACAGGAAGTCATGCTCCTTGGAAGCTGTGGTATTCATGAGGTGAGGTTAGCTGGTGGCTTTCTGTATTTTCCTGATCTCTCTAAGGCTTTAACCCAAATTTCCATGTTTTTTTATTTAATAAGACCATTTAGAAATTCGTCTACATAAAAAATTAAAAACTTATGTGGAAAAGATCTCCAACTTGATTTTAATAGGAAAATTGAGACTTCATCAGTTAGTAGGAATAGACACAGCAGAAATTGTAGAACCTTTAATTAATGATGAAATTGACAAATTAAAGGCAGAAAGTGAACCTTGTCAAAGAGCTTGCAGTAATTTTTTGGGAGAGATTAACAGCAAATATTCCAAAAGTGATAGAATTCAACTTATTAAGAAAGCTGATTGGATCATGCCTCACATAGGAAACACCCATATCTGGAGCCCCTACATTTTATACAGATGCAAATAAACGAGGAAAGGCAGATTACAAATCAGAAAATTTAAGTGAAGTGGTTCAAAGTCCTTATAATTTGGTTCAAAAATTGGAATTATATGCTATTCTGATGGTATTAATGGATTTTTTGGGACCTCTCAACATAGTTACTGACTCAATATGCTGAAGGAGTAGTCTTATATATTGAGACTGCAGAATTTATCCCTGATGAGTCATAATTAACTTCATTATTTATTCAGTTACAAGATATAATCAGGAATAGGAAGCATCCCTTATATATATAACTCACATCTGATCCCATATGGGTCTTCCAGGCCCTCTAGCACAAGGTAATGACAAGATAGATAAACTATTGGTAGACAATGTACTGTAGGCCTCAGAAATTCATAAAAAACACATCATGTCAATAATAAGGGTTTAAAAAAGGATTTTCCCATAACCTGGCAACAAGCCAAGGAAATTATAAGGAAATGTCCTACTTGTTCCTTTTACTATCAGACTCCACTACCAGCAGGATGTAACCCAAAGGGTACTCAGAGAAATGAAATCTGGCAGATGGACGTGTTTCATTTTGCAGAATTTGGAAAATTGAAATATGTACACCATACCTTTGATACCTATTCAGTTTTTCAGTGGGTAACTGCTCTGAGTTCCAAAGAGGCTGATTCTGTAAGCATGTATTTGCTAGAAGTTATGACCATCATTGTTATACCTGTACAAATGAAAACTGACCATGCTCCAGCATATGTCTCTGCTAAAATAAAACAGTTTTTTGCTTATTACAATATAAAGCACATTACAGGTATATTACACAATCCTACAGGCCAAGCACAGAAAGATCAAATCAAACTCTGAAGGATATGCTAAATAAATAGAAAGGGGTAATAAAATGACCCAGAAATAGATTACATAATGCTCTATTAACTTTGAATTTTCTCAATGCTAATGAGAAAGGAACAACAGCTGTGGATAGATTTTGGACAGTAAAAAAAACCTGTAGAATTAACCAGCCTGTATACTTTAAAGATGTGCTGACCTCAGAATGGAAACCAGGATATGTATTACATTGGGGATGAGGTTTTGCTTTTGTTTCTTCAGGAGTAGAAAAGCTATGGATACCACCAAAATTGATAAAGATTTGATTTGAATAAGAGAGACCTCTTAATTAGAAGAAGTGATAGTTCATCAACCAGCATGAACACTCGATTTAAACTACCCTATAACACTAACAAGTGCTTTTCATTTGGTCAGAAATAAGTTGCCAAAATGGAACCTCCCCAAAGCTAGGCTTGGGGAAGGGTTTTTGTTTTTGTCTTTCAGGAGAATGAAGGCTAAGGAATCTGAAGAACACTGGACAAATGAGACATCTGAAGAAAAAGGACAAATCATCCAAAAAAAGTCCCAAGAAAAAGAGTAAATTGGCCTATTGTTATATCACATATAAAATTTCGTAAGTCTTCCTAAATGTTTGTTTCTGCTCTTCTCTACAGACACTTAACACAAATGGTCTTTATATATTTCAATTAAAAATTAAAGCTGGCTGGAGTTGTAAAATGGCTCTCTCTTTCTCTAAACCCAAGCATGCCTGTTAAAAGAAAATGCAAAATCTCTGTATCATATCAGAAGAGCCATCTGATAAGGGAAAGAAGGAAACCAAAATTAAGGGACTTTTCTATTGCCGCTAATCTCACAATTTTTTGATTCTATTTTGACTCTTTAAAACTTTTCTTAAGGTATAAATTTTATATCAAACTTTGTAAGATTAATATCTATCTATTTATCTATCAAATTTTTGTCATGATATTAATGGTCATATAGAGTACTAACTAATACTAGAAAAAAGGCATCATCTAGCTGCCTGTACATGTTTTTGTGTTTGAGTCTCTATAAGTTTTCTGCAGGGAATCATGACCATGCCTAACAGCAAATGTGAAGCCTCCAAAAAGATGATGGGGCCCCACAATGATGATTCCATCAGGATGCTGATAATACCACTAAGCTGACAAAGACCACCCAAAGATAAGCTTTGGACTACAAATTACTCCGAACAATTTCGAGATGGCTAGCTGAGATAATCCAGCCTCACAGACTACGCAAGCAAGGACTTGAGATAAGCTCTGCACTTTTGCGTTATACAGAGACTGGACAACAAATCATACAGCTACCTCTCCCAGGACTTGACAATTAGCTCAGTATTTTTTTCTTTCAGGATCCTCTAAAGATGCTTTCACCCCCAGAGAGCATAAAGTAATTTTAAGAACATGATGCCCACATTCCCAAGAGGTGGGGTGGGTGTTTTTCATTTTTCAATGAGTTTTGGATAACTGAAATTGTTTAGGATGGTTGGCTACAAGTTGTTATTGTTAATGGTCAGGAAAAAAATTAACAGACGAGATTAGATTTAATGTTCTTGTTTGAAAATAAAAGGAAAAAAGAGGATATAGATGAGGTAGATTATTGAAAAAAATCTATAAAAAAGATAGAATTAATAGAATAAAGGGTAGATTATTAAATCTATATTAAAACGAAAAAGAAGACATAGATAAGAAAAATATAGATTATTAAATCTACTTTTAGAATAGCTATTTGTTTTAAATATTTTACATTGGACTGGATTTTTAAATATTGTATAAAAATTGTGTGTATTGCTACAAATTTGAGATTGGTTTACATATATAAGATAAAAAGATTGATTATTGAATCTACTTTTATAAGGCAACTTCTAGTTTTAGATATTTTACATTGGATTGTATTTTTGTATATTGTATACAAATTTTGTATATTGATACAAATTTGAGATTGATGTTGTTAGAAAATACTGTACATATATTTCTAATCTTGTTCAAGGTATTGTAGCTATACAGTTCATTTAACAATGTAATGTAATTTTCTAATCCTTGAAAGTTATTTTTACCAACTAATTATGATATAAAGAAATGAAAGTTAGCAGTTAGTCATTACCATCAAACTTGTAGTCATATTAGGTATGTTTTCAAAGACAAGCAGAGGTATATTTTAGATAGACTGGTCATCTTCAACCACTTCAGAGATCTACAGAACATGGCATTTAAGATGTTTTAATAACATACATTTTTACTCTCTTTTTTATTACAATGAGACATGTCTGCTCCTGGCAGCACCAATCTACTTCAGAGAAGCTGATGGGCATTGAAGAAACTCCTTAAAGAGTTTACTTTCATTCTGGCAGAAGTTAGCTACTGTGCAAGAAAGTGCCCTTACATCAACTACTGACAGTATGCTGTCCAAAATGGACAAGCAGGCCCCAAAACAAAGACTGCTGATCCTTGCCAAGACAAGGTAGGAAGGCTCTTTAGAAAATCCTGCTTCACAAAGGAGTCTGTCAGATATGCTAAGCCTGTAGGCTGAAGAAGATGCCCCAATGCTGCAGGGAAATGTCAGGTGACTGTCCAGGCAGCTGGCTGTTTCTGTCCTAACTCACATTTTTTGGAAGTCACTTGTTTGCACTTCCTGTTTAACTATGTAATATTATTTCCTTCTCAGGTCTCTGAGGGAGTTGAAGATTAGATAGTTATAATTATAGCTTTCCTTGTTAAGTTCAGAAAAGAAAATCACTAAGAGATGTAAAGTATATAAGTTTGAAAGACATCAAAGATAGTTTTTGGTTGATAATACAAATTAGGATAGAAAGTAAATTAGATACAATCCTTTGGAGTCACAAAAATAGGATACATAATAGAATATTTTCACTGAATTTGTTAAATGCAAATGGACTAGACATTGTTGGTGTATTTATTGCCTATATATATTATATACAGTTATTGTATTTATTGTGCATAGTTTTTCTTATATTAGTTGTAACTTTTTTATTTTAGACAAAAAGGGGGAAATGTGGGGATATTTTATTTGCACACCCCATTAAAGCTTGTCTGAAGATCAGAGAAAAAAGCCAGCTGCTATATTAAACATAGAAGTCAGACAGTGGTAACACATGCTTTTAATCCTAGCACTTGGGAGGCAGAAATCCATCCAGATCCCTGTGAGTTCAAGGCCACACTGGGAACAGAGCCAGGCACGGTGGCACGTGCTTTTAATCCTAGCTCTAACCATAGCGGTCTGGAGGTCTGTACAGATAGACAGGAAGTGATAGAGCTGAGCAAAAAGGAAGTGATGTAGCTGGGCAGAGAGAGGAAGTGAGAAGGCAGGGACAGAAAGTCATATAGGTATGGGCATACAGGATATAGGTCTCTTTTGAAGCTGAGGAGTTGGTGAGGTGATGTTGGCTGTGGCTTGTCCTATTCCCTGATCTCTCAGTTTTTACCTCAACATCTGGATCTGTTTTTTTTTTAGAAGACTGTCTAGCAATTTGTCTTACAGTGCCTTACCCTACTAAGGTATCTTATTGGCCCATCACCATATTTCATGCTTTTTTGGTACTGTCTTCATTCCATTGCTATGAAGAGACACAAGGACCATGGCAACTCTTGTAAAGGAAAACATTTAATTGAGGCTGGCTTACAGTTTCAGAAGTTTAGTTCATTATCATGGTGGGAGATGGCAGTGTCAGGCAGACATGGTGCTGGAGTTCTACATCTAGAATAGTAGAAAGCAGAAGAAAAAGTGACACTAGACATAGCTTGAGCATCAGGGACCTCAAAGCCCAACCCCACAGTGACATACTTCCTCCAACAAGGCCACACCTACTCCAACAAGGCAACAGTTTCTAATAGTGCCACTCCTTTTGAGCCAAGCATTTATACACCTGAGTCTATGGGGACCATTCCTATTAACATCAACATATTCCACTCTGTGGAATCTATAGCCTTTTAGCCATATCATAATGTAGAAATGCATTCAGTATAATGTCAAAAGTCTTCATAGTCTATAACAGTCTCAAACGTGTTTAAAATCCAAAGTTCAAAGTCTCTTCTGAGATTCATGCAATATCTTAATTGTAATCTCTTATAAAATGAACCTGAAAAAGCAGATGACATACTTCCAACATATACTGGCACAGAACATACATTACCATTCAAAAAGGGAGGAAAGGGAACATAGTGAGGAAATACCAGACCAAAGTAAAACCAAAAACTAGCTGGACAAACTGCAAACACTATATTTCTGTGTCTAATGTTAATGAACTCTTCAGATCCCAAACTCCTTTCAAATTGTTGACTGCAACACACTTCTCTTAATTCTTTTTCTGGGTCTGATTCCACTCCCGATTAGCATCTCTCCTTGGCAGGTATCCCATGGCTCTGGCATCTCCAACATTCTGGGATCTCCCAGGCAATATAGGTATTACCTTCACAGGGTGGCTTTCATGCAATCACCTCACTAGGCCTCCATGCAGGGACATACCTGCCACACACCTAGTCTCAGCAGCTTTCTTTTGTCATGTAGGGAAATTCTATAACCCCTTTCTTCTATCCTTGACACTAAAACCAGAACCATTTGGCTGAAGCTGCCAAATTCTGCTGCTTACTGGGGCTGGAACATGGCCCTTTTGTTCAATTACATTTTCACCAGCTTTCTATTTTCAATGGTTTCCTTCACTGCCTAAGCTTGGGGGTCCTGGAACTTGATCTGTAGATCAAGCTTGACTCGACCTTAGAAATCTGCTTGCCTCTGACTCCTGAGTGCTGGAATTAAAGGCATGTACCACCATGTCTGGACCTAAGCTGTTCTTTAATTCCTTTTCACAAGTTGGAAGCGTAGATGTGTGGATTCTTGACTAGAGTCAGAAGTAGAAGCTTTCAGTGAGGACAACCTGTGTTTGTTGGCAACATGTTCCTGAAGTTTTTCTTTGGCTTCCTTCATCCTCTTGGCCAAAGCTTAGTGTGATCTTCTGACTCCTCTTATTTTCCTGGTATGTTGTTTATATTACAGGATATCTGAAGTAACAAGATACACTGAATCTTGGGTACCTTAGGCCTGGGCTTCTTACTTTCTTTGTTTAAGTACTTTGTTACAACATATTGGTAGACATTATCATCTTTAAAAATATTGAAAAGTATTGGATTCTGCTAGCTCCTTTGGGCTGCAACAGCCAAGGCACAGTGGTATCTGTCAGTCCAGGAATATCCTTCTATCATTTTTTTATAATAACCATGTTGACAATACTCAGATTGGCATACACAATGCATCTATGAACAGACTTATGCTTCCTCTCTCCATTTCTCCTTTGTCTATAACAAGAATGCCCCTTACTCAAAAACAGGTATACTTGTAATGTCTTGATCAAGATACTTCAATTCATGGGAAGACATTGTTTAGATCCCTACCACTTATTTGGACCACATAATCTTTTCACTTTCACCCAGACCATAAGAAGCTATTTCTGTGGCCATGAGCTTCTCATAGAATATACAAAAATTGCATTCATCATCCACTTTAATGAGTTTCTGATAATCATTGACTGGGAAGAAGATATTCAGCTTCACCTTATACAGGTAATTTCCTAGAAGGTGGCACAAAAAAGAGCTGACTTTCCTATCTTTTAGGATAGGAATGGATGGACTTTTTTTCCTTCTCTTCTTGTTTATGTGCAGGTGTTGTGTATTCATGTGTCTATGTATATTTGCTTATGTGTGGGTGCATATATGTGTGAAGATGCATGTGCATATGTGTGAGGTGCCTGTGGAGGCCTGAATCTGATGTCAAGAATCTTCTTTGATCAATCTTCTACCTTGTTTCAGGCAGCATGGTCTCTAACTTAAACTCAGAGCACCACATATACAGTATAGCTGATCTGACCAGTCAGTCTGCTCTGGGGATCCCTTGTTTATGTGTTCTGATGCTAGAATTAGAAATGCACATGGGTATTTTGCTCCTCTTGTTTGGGCAGCAAGTGAATTAACTGCTGAGCCATCTTTTCAGCCAATGTCATTTTAAGCCTAAATGAAGTGTAACCTTCCTTATATTTTTGTCAGGCTGCCGGAAAGCAGGTGTGCATATTCCATTTATTTCTATCTAAAGAATTGTTCCAAAATTTAGTGTTTTAAAACATTATTTTAGTTGTTCCCTGTTTTGAGAATTTAGGACTCAAGAAAGGTTTAATTAATAGCATATTTGGTCACATGACTTCAATTTGCAAGGCTTATGATAGGTTGGGTCAGGTATTTGCATGCTTAATTCCTTAAGGGTCCTTAACTCTTACTCCATCTCTTGTGAATTTCATTTTGCATGGCCTTTTCATGCAATCTGGTCTTAATGATGTAACAGTCTCAAAACATTTTTACTCATTGCCTGATGAATGATTTTCCCTAGAGTAAGATTCCAAGAGGGTTAAATGGATACTGTTTCTTTTTAAATGCCTTACTTAGATCTTGGCACAGTGTGACATTAAGGACTTTCTATTGCTCAAAGCAGTCCATAGTTTACTCAGATTCAAAGAAGGTGATTTTGAACACAGTTTTTAATGACAGAAGACTAAAGAATCTGTAGCCATTTTTGATCTGCCACAGAATCACATAATTTTATGAATACATTTTAAAGCATTATCATTTGTTGAGTCATTAGTGAAGCACTGACATATAAAATGTAATATTTTAGAATTATTTATTAATTAAAAATTTATATTAGATGTCATATTTTATTTCACAAATCCTGAAAGTCTTATTTGGATTTGATTTCCTTCAGATGTTTTCTTATTTTATTCAAATTTTATGCATATATACAAACTTTTCTTGAATGAAATGAAGGTATATAAAACCATTTTCAATTATGTTCTCAATAGTGGCTCTCAATTGCATAAAATAAAACACATCAGAAATAAAAATGTAAACTCATTGGAACAGGAAAACTTGTGAAAGCAAGAGAAATTTTTTAGTTAAAATAGCATTTCCTAACACATATATCTATCATGGTCTACTTATTTAAAACAATTATTTTCTTCTGTAGCACAGAATTTTTATTGTTCTTGTTTGTTTTTGAGACAGAGTTTCTCTGTGTTGCCGTGGCTGTCCTGGAACTCATTCTGTAGACCAGGCTGTCTTCGAACTCACAGAGATCTGCCTGTCTCTGCCTCCCAAGTTCTGGGGTTAAAGGCATGTACCACCACCACCCAGAAATAGCACAGAATCTTTAATTAATTTTATTAACATAAAAGTTGCTTAGCCACCTGAGTTATTTTTTATATATTACATCTATTTCCAGTGGAGTCAGAAAGTGTTTCGTGAGTTTCTTGCTAATAAGAATTACATTAAGTATAACAATTTATTTTTCCAGATTTCTGAATTATACAATGGTATTAGCCTATATGCTCAATGGCACTGGTGTCTATAGGTGACAAAGAGATGTCAGCATCCTAGATTTTGAAGTGAAGGATGCCAAATTTTCATCCTGTTGGGTTTCTACTTTGGGAATTAACCCAAGTGATATCTGGCCTATGACAATCATCTGATCAATATAAAAAGGGATGATCATTTCCTAACTTTGATCACATCCTTTTGTATCTAGAAATGGATCATTGAAGTTTCATGACTATGATGTTAATGGCATTTGTGCACATCCAAAAACAAGAGAATGAACAACTTGACATCTGACTTAGCTGTAATGAGCAAGAAAGTTTTCTGATATGGAATTGAATTTTGCTATGAAAGAATGGAAAAGGAGAAGGTAGCACCAGACATAGTGGAGCTAATGTATGAAATAGTATTTGTTTTAATGGGGCTTTTCTGTGAAAATTGTTTTCCCTTTCTGTGAGAATGTCACAGTTCAAGAACAGATTTGAATTATTTTACTCCAAGGTTACTTCTTAAACTTTGCACACTAAAGCAGTCAGCAAAAGGAGTATGAACATCACCACATTGTCCTTTGTGAGATCAGGATGTTGACAGCAGTGTGAAATCAAAGAAAATCAATCTAGGTAGCAGTCAATACTCAATGTAGTTGTGATATGGAGGAAAATTATTTCTCAAAAATTCCCTCATCATTAACCCTTGTGAATTTATTAGGCTACACAGAGAAAGACAGTTTGTAAATGTGACTAAGTTAAGGATCCTGAAACAGGGAGACAGCCCTGAGTTCTTTGGGCTATCTCAGATATGTGTTCACATGAGCCATGGGAACAAAAAATAAAAATCAGAAGAGTATCCTGTGTGAGAGTAGATGCCTAAGAAATTTAGTGGAGTTATCTGCCTGGAACACCAAAGATGTACTTGAGGGTAATTTATTTCAAATTTGATAACTTATTATTGGAACCCAAGGCTGAGAAGCAGGACCTAAATTAATATAGCAATTGCAGAGTCTGATTTGTCCAGAAAGAACAGAATTTCCCTCACAATTCCAGTTTTTGATGCCTTTTCTAGGGAGTCAGGTGAGTGTATTCTACAAAAGGACTTACAGGTAATATGTAAAATTGGTAGCAGCTTAAGTTCCCCTCAACTGGGGAATGGCAAAGAGTGAAATTGTTATGTTCCAGAATATTATGACACAGTTATCAGGAAGAAGATAGATCTGATTAGCTGGGTTTGTGAATGTCTCTAAGAAGTGCTGTTTAATGAAGGAGAGAGGATGAAAAAAATTACGTATAGAACATGAAATCATTTTTATAAAGATACAAATTTTATACATATTATAAAATGAAAATTTGATGCCATACTTCCAACATTACTAAACAGTTCTTTATCAAAATAGATAATTGTGATGAAGATGTTGGTAATAATATCACCATCCTCGGTGACTTCCATCCTCAGACAAATGAAACCTTGAATACTTTCTATAAATATGCCCCACCTAGCAGAGATGATGCTTTCTTCCACTAAAATCCGAAGTCATGCTTTTCAGATTTTGTGAACAGCACAGTCTTTTGAGGACTTTGATGTTTTGCACAATGATTGAGCTCATATAAACTGAGCATCCTTGATAGTCCTTATTTTTTTTCTGTTAAAATATAACTTGCTTTTGTCTGTGCAAATCATGTATCTGGCTTCTTTGCATTCATTGAATATAACCTTTCTCTTTCCTTTCCTAAACAGACTACGTGTCTGGTTCTTCCCTTGACATTCAATGAGCATGCTGATAAGTGAATAAAATATCAAACTAAAGTAATAACAATGTGGTTGTCATATGGGATATTAGTCTTTCTGCAGTATTTTCTTTTCGTTTTCTGGTTTATTCCATTTTATCCTCACAAAATATATCCAGATTAAGTTTCCCCTCCCTCTACTCCTCCTAGCTCCTCCCCACCTCCCCTCCCAACCAGATCCATGCCCTTTCTGTCTTTCATTTGAAAACAAACAGGCTTCTATGGGATAAACATAAAATAAAACAAAGCAAAGAGTTATACACCAAAAAAAGACAAACAAGGAAGGAAAAGAGCCCACAAAATGTAACATGAAACAGATACAGATGCAGAGATCCGCTCATGTGCACACACAGAAATCCCATCAAAACACTAAAATGGAAGCCATACTGTATAAGTAAAAGACTTATGGGGTAAAAAGAGAGAAAAATATATAAATAAAATAATATAAAAATAAAAAATGATAAAATTTAAAAAGAGCTCTGACATGACATTATAAAACAAGGGACCTCCAACGATGCCACTTAGTTCATTTTCTGTTGGCCATCTACTGCTGTGTGTGTGTGTGTGTGTGTGTGTGTGTGTGTGTGTGTGTGTGTATGTGTGTGTGTGTGTGTGTGTGTGTGTGTGTGTGTGTGTGTGTGTGTGTGTATGTGTGTGTGTGTGTGTGTGTGTGTGTGTGTGTGTGTGTGTGTGTATGTGTGTGTGTGTGTTTCCATATGAAGTTGAAAACTGTGCTTTCCAGGCTGAGGTCCATGGGTTGTGGTTGTGCTATTGCCGGGGACCATATTGGTGTCCTTGGCTCATGTTGTCTGTGGGTCATGTTGATTTCCTTGGCCTGTGCTGCTGCTGAGGGCTGGGATGGTATCCGTGGCCTGTGCTGCAGCAGAGGGCGGTGCTGCTGTTGATGTACAGTCACTGGACATCATGCTGAAGTCCATGGGAATTGCTGAATCCAGAGACCCTATCAATGTCTGTGGTCCATGCTGTCACCAGAAACCAATTGGAAGTCCATGATAAGTGCTCCCCGCTGACTGTAAAGGACAATGAAGCTACTTTTGCGGGGGTATCAATGACTGCAAACTCAGTTGAGAGAGACGTAGATGCTTTCTGTGATAACTCCTACCCCCTCCCCAAAGTAGCAGCATAGACAGGAAACCATTGAAGAGAATTCTTAAAAGTTGTGCTAAGGATGTGGAAGTGTAGCTCTCCACAACTGAGGGCTTCTGGTGGGAGTGTGGGTCGGAAAGGACTCAGTTCTCTTTAAGGGGAGGACTACTGGGAGTTTGACCATGCTCCAGTGCGTACACGAGCAACACAAATTGGACTTGTGTTTGTGTTTTTTCTTCTACCATTTTTGTGGGGGAGGTCATAAGAGTGGGGCAGAGGGTGCCTGGGAAAAACAATAGAGCTGGCCCTGGTGGTGTGGGTGCAGGTGAGCCTGCCAAAGGGTATGAGAGCAGGAGAACTGATCCTGCACCTTGTTGCCTGCTGCATTAGGTGAGCTAGCCAAGGCAATGCCAGAGAGCTTGCCCAGGTGGTGACATTGTGGGAAAGTTGACAGCCTGACCAATCCAGCTACCACCCAGGCCTAGAACCAGGGCTGTGATTTAGGCCACCTCAAGATCCTTTTCATCTCTGAACTGCTGGAGCATGTGAAAGGGCCAGACCTTGCAGATCAAAAGCTGCAGCATCTCTATGACACAAGGCAACAAACAACAGGATATCCAAAAGGAGACCCAGTGAGGGCCCAGAATCTATAGTGTAATAGAAGCCAGAGGCCTCAAACTAGACCAATGACACACTGCAATGAACATTCACAAGTAAAGACGTATGGATGAAAAGGTATACTGTGTGACTTGCTGTGTCACACTAAAGTTTCTCCGTCAAGATTTTTGTTTGTTTGTGTTTTGTTTTTCTTTTAAATTTTCTTTTCTTTTCTTTTTTTTGGGGGGGGGAGGTTGCAAAGACAGAGGGTAGATACAAAAGGATGGGGGAATGAATGGGATTGGGATGCATGATGTGAAATCTACAAAGAATCAATAAAAACATTTAAAAAATAGCTGGGATCTCCCGCTCACCCAAGCTCTCTTTCCCTCGACCCTCGCCCTTCATTACCCCCACTCATGTCCAGGCTGTTCATGTAGATCTCTTCCATTTCTCCCTCATTGGGCGATCCCCGTGTCTTTCTTTGTGTCCTGTTTTCCAGGTAGCCTCCCTGGTGATGTGAGTAGCAGTTCAGTCATCCTTGTTCCACATCTAGTATCCTCCTATGAGTGAGTATATACCATGTTTGTCTTTCTGAGTCTGGGTTACCTCACTCAGGATGATTTTTTCTAGATCCATCCATTTGTCTGCAAACCTCATGATGTCATTGTTTTCCTCTGCTGAGTAGTATTCCATTGTGTATATGTACCACATTTTGTTTATCCATTCTTCAGTTGAAGGGCATCTAGGTTGTTTCCATGTTCTGGCTATTACAAACAATGCTGATATGAACATAGCTGAACAAGTGCTCTTGTGGTATGATTGAGCATTCCTTGGGTATATGCCCAAGAGTGGTATAGCTGGATCTTGGGGGAGATTGATTCCCAATTTTCTAAGAAAGTGCCAACAACAGAGAGGGAGAACAAGGAATAGGAGACCATAGTAAATGAAGACCACATGAGAATAGGAAGAAGCAAAGTGCTTAGAGAGGCCCACAGAAATCCACAAAGATACCCCCACAACAGACTGCTGGCAATGGTCGAGAGACAGCCCGAACTGACCTACTCTGGTGATGGGATGGCCAAACATCCTAATTGTCATACTAGAAACCCCATCCAACGACTGAGGGATCTGGATGCAGAGATCCATGGCTAGGCCCCGGATGGAGCTCTGGGAGTCCAATTAGCGAGAAAGAGGAGGGTTTATATGAGTGAGAATTGTTGAGACCAGGGTTGGATAAAGCACAGGGACAAATAGCCAAACGAATGGAAACACATGAACTATGAACCAATGGCTGAGGGGTCCCCAACTGGATCAGGCCCTCTGAATGGGTGAGACAGTTGATTGGCTTGATCTGTTTGGGAGGCATCCAGGCAGTGGGACCAGGTCCTGTGCTCATTGCATGAGTTGGCTGTTTGAAACCTGGGGCCTATGCAGGGTCGCTTGGCTCTGCCTGGGAGGAGGGGACTGGACCTGCCTGGACTGAGTCTACCAGGTTGATCTCAGTCTGTGGGGGAGGCTTTGCCCTGGAGGAGGTGGGAATGGGGGATGGGCTGGGGGGAAGGTGAGGGGGTCGGGAGTGGGGAGAACAAGGGAATCTGTGGCTGATATATAGAACTGAACTATATTGCAAAAAAAAAAAATTTAAAAAATAGAGTGAGAGATGGATCTGGGAGGACTTGGAAGTGAGTGTGTTGGGGTGCCTGATGAAAAATTCCTTAAAAATATTATATTGGAAGAGACAAAAAAGAAAAAGAATATTGTGCTTTCATGATCAGTGAGGAATTGTGTTAGAATTTTGATGGGGATGGCATTGAATCTGTAGATTGTTTTTGATACCTTTTTCAATTTCTTTCTTCAAAGGTTTGAAGTTTTTATCATGCAAGTCTTTCACTTATTTAAATAGAGTTACCCAATGATACTTTATATTATTTGAGGTTACTGTGAAAGGTGATGTCTCCTTGATTTCTATCTCAGTCTGTTGTCTATATGCTGGAGGATTACTGCTTTTGTGAGTTAATTTTGTATCCAGCTATTTTGTTGAAAGGGTTTATCAGCTATAGGAGTTTATCAGTAAAGTTTTAGGGTCACATTTGTATACAATAATATCTGCAAATAAAGTTACCTTCACTTCTTCCTTTCCAATTTGTATTCCCTTGATATCCTTCAGTTGTGTTTTTGCTCTAAGATTTCAAAAAATATATTGAATAGGTATAGAGAGAGTTGACAACTTTGTCTTGTTTCTGATATTAGTGGAATTGCTTTGAGTTTCTCACCATTTTAAGTAGATGTTGGCTATGGGCTTGATGTAAACTGCCTTTATTATGAGTATATGTGTTGCTTGTATCTGTAGTCTCTCCAGGATTTTCATCATGAGGAGGTGCTAGATTTTGTCAAAGGCCTTCTCTCCCCCTGCTTTTTAAAATTCATTTATTTTATATCTCAGGCACAGTTTCCCCTCCCTCCTTTCCTCCCAGTCCTCTCCCCCATCACCCTCTGTTCCCACCCCCCAATCCACTTCTCCTCTGTTTCTGTTCAGGAAAGGGCATGTCTCCCATGGATATCTACAAATAATGGCATATGAAGTTGCAGAAAGACTAAGCAACTCCTCATGTATTAAGACTAGGCATGGCAACCCAGTAAGAAGAGTAGGGTCCCAAAAGCTAGGAAAAGAGTCAGAGATAGTCCCTCCTCCCACTGTTAAGAGTCTAACAAGAGGACCAAGCTATACAACTGTAACATATAGTCAGAGTGCCTAGGTCAGTCCCATGCAGGCTCCCTGGTTGCCAGTTCAGTCTCTGTGACATTATGAGCCTAGGTTAGTTGATTCTGTGGGTTTTACTGTGTTTTTCTTGCATTTTCTTAATCTAATGAGATGGTCACATTTTTCCCTTTCAGTTTGTTTATATAGTAGATTATGTTTATTGATCTTTGTATATTGAATCATCCCTGCATCTCTGGGATGAGGCCTACTTAATGAGGGTGAATGAATGAATGAATCTTTTTGATGTTTTTGGACATATTTTGCAAATATTTTATTTTATATCTATAATCATAAGGAAAATTAATCCATAATTCTATTTCTTTGTTGGATCTTTATGTAGTCTGGGTATTAGGGTAATTGTGGCCTCATAAAATGAATTGGGCAATGTTCTTTCTGTTTCTATTTTTTGGAATAATTTCAGGGAAATTGGCATTCATTCTTCTTGGAAAGTCTGGTAGAATTTTGTACTAAAACCTTCTGGCCTTGGATTTTCTAGTTGGGAGACTTTTAATGACTGCTTCTATTTCATTAGGGGTTTGAGGTCTCTTTACATTATTTATCTGATCATGACTTAACTTTGATAAGTGATGCCTATTGAGACAATCATCACTATCTTTTAGATTTTCCAATTTTGTGAAGTTTTTAAAGTATGTTCTTATGATTTTCTGGATTTCCGTGGTGTCCATCTATTGGTATGTCTGCTTTATCATTCTCATTTTGTTTATTTTATTATTCTCTTACTGCCTTTTAGTTAATTTGCATAAAGATTTGTCAATCTTACTGATTTTATCAAAAACCAACTTTGCTCCACTGGTACTTTGTATTATTTCATTTGTTCCTGTTTTATTGATTTCAGCCTAGAGTTTATTTCTTGCAGTCTCCTTATTTTGAGCACTACTTCTTCCTTTTCCTGTGGAATTTCCCTAGCACCAGGTTTCTCCCTTACCCCATAATGTCTCCCTCTATCAAGATATCTCTTTCATTACTCTTCCACTCAGTCCTTCTCCTAGCTCAACCATCCCCTTCCCTTATGTTCTCAATCCCCATCCTGTACCCTTTATTGCCACCCATCCCCAGTATACTCATCAGGATATCCTCTGTTTCCCCTTCCCAAGGTGATTTGTACATCTCTCAAAGGGTCCTCCTTGTTTCCTAGCTTCTCTGGAGCTGTGGGTTGTAGTCTAGTTATCCTTTGTTTTATATCTGGTATTCACTTATGGGTAAGTATACACCATGTTTGAATTTCTGAGTCTGGGTTACCTCACTCAGGATGATATTTTCTAGTTCTATACATTTGCCTGCAAATTTCATGATGTCATTTTTTTTACAACTGAGTAATACTCCATTTTGTATATGTACAACATTTTCTTTGTCCATTCTTTGGTTGGGGGGCATCTAGTTGGCATCCAGGTTCTGGCTATTATGAATAATGCTGCTATGAACATAGTTGAACATGTGTCCTTGTGATATGATTGAACATTCCTTGGGTATATGCCCAAGAGTGATATAGCTGGGTCTTGGGAGAGATTGATTCCCAATTTTCTGAGAAACTGCCATACTGATTTCCAAAGTCGCTGTACAAGTTTGCACTCCCACCAACAGTGGAGGAGTGTTCCCCTTGCTCCACATCCTCTCCAGCATAAGCTGCCATCAGTGTTTTTGATCTTAGCCATTCTGACAGGCGTAAGATAGTATCTCAGAGTCCTTTTGATTTGCATTTCCCTGATGGCTAAGGATGTTCAGCAATTCCTTAAATATCTTTTGGCCATTTGGGACTCTTCTGTTGAAAATTCTCTATTTAGACCTGTAGCCCATTTTTTAACTGGATTGTTTGGTATTTTGATGTCTAGTTTCTTGAGTTCTTTATATTTTTTGGAGATCAGTCTTCTGTCAGATGTAGTGTTAGTGAAGGTCTTTTCTCATTCTGTAGGCTGTCATTTTGTCTTATTTACTGTGTCCTTTGCCTTACAGAAGCTTCTCAGTTTTAGGAGGTCCCATTTATTAATTGTTGCTCTCCGTGTGTCTGTGCTATGGGTGATGTTACTCTGATTTCTTTCTCAGCCTGTTTATCATTTGTGTGTGGGAGGGCCTCCCCACATCCCCACACCCCCCAAATCGAGGTCTCCCGTGGGGAGTCAGCAGAGCCCAGCACACTGAGTCTAGGCAGGTCCAAGCTCCTTCCCACTGTACCAAGACTGTGCAAGGCATCACATCACAGGCACCAGATTCCCAGAAGCCTGCCCGTAGACCAGGGACAGATCCTGATCCCCCTGCCTGGGTGCCCCCCAAACAGTTCGAGCCAAACAACCATCTTCTGTATCCAGAGGGCCTAATCCAGTCCCATGGGGGCCCCAAAGACACCAGTCCATGGTTCATGGGCTTCCACTAGTATGGCTGATCATCTCTACATGTCCTCCCATCATGATCTCCATGTCCCTCGCCTATAGAATCCCTCCTCTCTCTCATCAATTGGATTCCTGGAGCTCAGCCTGGTGCCTGGCCATAGATCTCTGCATCTGCCTCCATCAGTCACTGTACAAAGGCTCTATGATGACAGCTAGGTTATTTGCTAGACCGCTCACCAGAGTAGACCAGTCCAGCCACCTCTGGACCACTGCCAGCAGACCAAGGTGGGGTCATCCTTGTGGATTCCTGAGAGCCTCCCCAGCACCCTGCCTCTTTCTATTCCCATGATGTCCTCATCTATCATGGTATCTTCCTCCCTGCCCTCCCACTCTGTCCCTGTTCCAGGTTGACCCTCCCATTTCCCTATGTTCTCATCTCTCACTCCTCACCCTCTGCCACCCCCCCACACCCAGTCTGCTCATGTAGATCTCAAACACTGCTCCTTCGCAGGGTCATCCATGTGTCCCTCCTAGGGTCTTTCCCTGTTACCTAGTCTCTCTGGAGTTGTGGATTGCAGTCTGGCCATCCCTTCCCTCACATCTAGTATCTACTTATGAGTGAGTACACACTGTGTTTGTCCTTCTGAATCTGGGTTACCTCATTCAAGATGATATTTTCTAGTTCTATACATTTGCTTGCAAATTTCATATCATTGTTTTTTACTGCTGAGTAGTACTCCATTGTGTATATGTGCCACATTTTCTTTATCCATTCTTCAGTTGAGGGGCATCTAGGTTATTTCTAGGTTCTGGATATTATGAACAATGCTGCTATGAACATAGTTGAGCATGTGGCCTTGTGGTAAGATTGAGCATCCGTTGGGTATATGCCCAAGAGTGGTATAACTGGGTCTTGAGGAAGACTTATTCCTAATTTTCTGAGAAACTGAACCTCTGGAGGCATCATGATCCCTGACCTCAAGCTCTACTATAGAGCTATAGTAATAGAAACAGTTTGGTACTGGCATAAAAACCGACATGTGGACCAATGGAATTGAATTGAAGACCCTGACATTAATCCACACAGCTATGAACATACGATTTTCAACAAAGAAGTCAAAACTGTACCATAGAAAAAAAGAAAGCATCTTCAACAAATGGTACTGGCATAACTGGATGCCAACATGCATAAGATTGCAAATAGATCCATATCTGTTGCCATGCACAAAACTCAAGTCCAAGTGGATCAAAGACCTCAACATAAATCCAGTTACACTGAACTTGATAGAAGAGAAAGTAGGAAGTAGTCTGGAATGCATTGGCACAGGAGACCACTTCCTAAATATAACATCAGTAGCACGGACACTGAGAGTGACAATTAATAAATGGGACCTCCTGAAACTGACAAATTTTCATATGTTGAACCATCCTTGTATCGCTGGATCCCTGGAATGAAACCTACTTGATCAAGATGGATGATTTTTTTGACGTGTTCTTGGATTCAGTTTGCCAGTATTTTTGCATTAATGTTCATGAGGGATATTGGTTAGTTACTCTCTTTCTTTTTGGATATCAGGGTAACTGTAGCCTCATCGAAAGTTTGACAGTGTTCCTTCTATTTCTATTGTGTGGAACAATTTGAGGAGTATTGTTATTAGCTCTTTGAAATTCTGGTAGAATTCTGCACTGAAATCATCTGGCCCTGGTTTTTTTTTTTTTTTTTTTTTTTTTTTTTTTTTTTTTTTTTTTTTGTGGAGAGACTTTTAATGACTGCTTCTATTTTCATAGGAGTTATAGATCTATGTAAACTGTTTATCTGGTCTTGATTTAATTTGGCTATATGTTACCTATCCAGAAAATTGTCCATTTTGTGGAGTACAGGTTTTTGAAGTATGACCTGATGATTCTCTGGATTTTCTCATTGCCAGTTGTTATGTCTTCCTTTTTGTTTCAGATTTTGTTAATTTGGATATTCTCTCTCTGCCTTTTAGTTAGTTTAGACAAGGCTTTTTCTATCTTGTTGGTTTTCTCAGAGTACCAACTCATTATTTCATTGATTCTTTGTCCTGTTCTCTTTGTTTCTATATTATTGATTTCAACCCTCAATTTGATTGTTTCCTGGCATCTACTACTCCTGGGTGAGTTTGCTTCTTTTTCTTCTAGAACTATCAGGTGTGCTGTTAAGTCACTAGTGTGAGATTTCTCCAATTTCTTTATGTAGGCATTTAGCACTATGAATTTTCCTTTTAGTACTGCTTTCATAGTGTCCCATAGGTTTGGGTATGTCATACATTCATTTTCATTGAGTTCTAGGCAGGCTTTAATTTCCTTTTTTATTTCTTCCTTGAATCAGTGGTGATTCAGTTGAGCATTGGTCAGTTTCCATGAGATTGTAGGCTTTCTGTAATTTGTGTTCTTGTTGAATTCTAACTTTAAGTCATGGTGGTTTGATAAAATACAGGAGGTTATTACAATTTTTTTGTATCTGTTGAGATTTGCTTTGTGACAGAATATGTTGTCAGTTTTAGAGAAGGTTCCATGGGGTGTTGCAAAGAAGGTATATTCTCTTGTGTTTGGGTGGAATATTCTGTAAATGTCTACTAAGTCCATTTGAGTCATAATATCTGTTAGTTACCTTATTTCTCTGTTAAGATTCTGTCTGGCATACCTGTTGATTGGTGAGAGTGGGGTGTTGAAGTCTCCCACTATTAGTATGTGGGGTTTTATATGTGATTTAAGCTTTAGTGATGTTTCTTTCACATATGTGGTTGTCCTTGTATTTGGGCCATAAATGTTAAGATTTGAGACTTCATATTGATGGATTTTTCTTGGGATGAATATGTAATGTCCTTCTCTATCTCTTTTGATTAATTTTTATTTGAAGTCTATTTTGTTAGATATTGGGATAGCTACACCAGCTTGCTTCTTAAGTGCATTTGAGGTAATAGCTGTCTTTGAAGTTGAGGTGTTTCTTGTATTCAGCAGAAGGATGGATTCTGTTTTTGTATCCATTCTATCAGCCTGTGTCTTTATATAGGTGAACTGAGTCCGTTGATATTAAGGGATATTAATGACCAGTGATTGTTAATTCCATTTTTTTTGTGGTAGTGTTATATGTTTCTCTTCTTTGAGGTTTGTTGGTGTGAGATTAACTACTGCCTGTGTTTTCATGGGCACATCTACCTTCCTTGGGTTGGATTTTTCCTTCTAGTGCTTTCTGTAGGGCTGCATTTGTTTTATAGGTATTTTTTATTAAGAATTTTTTAAATTCATTTTACATACCAAAGATCTCCCTCTACCCTCCTCCCACTCTCCCAGCCTCCCCTTCCATCTCACCCCCCATTCCCTCCTACAAGAAGGTAAGACCTCCCATGGGGAGGTACATTTAGTAGCAGCAGGTCCAAGGCCCTCCCCCTGCACCAAGGCTGTGCGAGGTGTCCCATCATAGAAGTGGGCTCCAAAAGGCCTGCTCATGAAGCAGGGATGGACTCTGATCCTACTGCCAGGGGGCCTCCCAAATAGATCATGCTATATAACTGTTTTGCTGTGAAGAGTTCCTAGTCCAGTCCCATGTAGCCTCAACAGCTGTTGATCTAATTTTCATGAGTTTCCACTAATTTGGTTTGGTTGTCCCTATAGGTTTCCCCATCATGATCTTGATTCCCCTTGCTCACAGAATCTCTCTTCTCTCTCTTCAACTGGATTCCTGGAGCTTGTCCTGGTGCCTGGCCATAAATCTCTGCATCTGTTTCCATCAGTTACTGGAGAAAGGCTCTATGATGACAGGGTACCCACTGATCTGTTTTCTGGGTTATACCAGTTCAGGCACCCTCTCCACTATTGCTAGTAGTATATGCTGGGATCATCCTTGTGGATTTTTGGTAATTTCCCTAGCACTCAGTTTCTCTCTATCCCCATGATGTCTTCCTGTATCATGGTATCTCTTTCATTGCTCTCCCATTCCATCTCTGTTCCAGCTGGACCATTGCATTCCTTAATGTTCTCATCCCCTATCCCATACCTTATATTTCCCACCCCCATCCCCAATTTACTCATGGAGATCTTATCTATGTCCCCTTTCCAGGGTGATCCATTTGTCCATCTTTGGGTCCTCCTTGTTAGCTAGCTTCTCGAGTGCCGTAGGTTGTAGTGTGGTTATCCTTGACCTTACATCTAGTATCCAATTATGAGTCCATACATACCATGTTTGTCCTTCTGAGTCTGGGTTACCTCACTCAGGATGATATTTTCTAGTTCCATACATTTGCCTGCAAATTTCATGATGTCATTGTTTTTCACTGCTGAGTAGTACTCCATTGTGTATATGTACCACATTTTCTTTATCCATTCTTTGGTTGAGGGGCATCTAGGTTATTTCCAGGTTCTGGCTATTATAAGTAATGCTGCTGTGAACATACTTGAGCATGTGTCCTTGTGGTAAGATTGAGCATTCCTTGGGTATATGCCCAGGAGTGGTATAGCTTGATTCCCAGTTTTCTGAGAAACCACCATCCTGATTTCCAAAGTGGCTGTATATGTTTGCACTTCCACCAATAGTAGAGGAGTGTTCTCCTTGCCCTGCATCCTCTCCAACATAAGCTGTCTTCAGTGTTTTTGATTTTAGCCATTCTGACAGATATAAGATGGCATCTCAGAGTACTTTTGATTTGTATTTCCCTGATGACTAAGGATGTTCAGCAGTTCCTTAAATGTCTTTCAGCCATTTGAGATTCTTCTATGGAGAATTCTCTGTTTAGCTCTGTAGCCCATTTTTTTAACTGGATTGTTTGGTATTTTTGATGTCTAGTTTCTTGAATTCTTTATATATTTTGTATATCAGTCCTCTGTCAAATGTGGAGTTGTTGAAGATCTTTTCCCATTCTGTGGCTGTTGTTTTTTCCTATTTACTGTGTCTTTTGCCTTACAGAAGCTTCTCAGTTTCAGGAGGTCCCATTTATTCATTGTTGCTCTCATTGTCTGTGCTATATAAATTTAGGGAGTAGTCTCCTGTGCCAATGCATTTGAGACTACTTCCTACATTCTCTTCTATCAGATTCAGTGTAACTGGTTTTATATTGAGGTCTTTGATACACTTGGATTTGAATTTTGTGCATGGCAGTAGATATGGGTCTATTTGCAGTCTTCTACATGTTGACATCCAGTTATTCCAGCACCATTTGTTGAAGATGCTTTCTTTTTTTCCATTGTACAGTTTTGGCTTATTTGTCAAATATCAGGTATTCATAGGTGTTCAGATTAATGTCAGGGTCTTCAATTCAATTCCCTTGGTCTACATGTTTGTTTTTATGCCAATACCAAGCTGTTTTTATTATTATAGCTCTATAGTAGAACTTGAGGTCAGGGATGGTGATGCTTCCAGAAGTGGCTTTATTGTACAGGATTGTTTTAGCTATTCTTGTTTTATTGTTTTTCCATATGAAGTTAAGTATTGTTCTTTCCAGGTCCGTGAAGAATTGTGTTGGGGTTTTGTGGGAGTTGCATTGAATCTGTAGATTGCTTTTGGTAAGATTGCCATTTTTACCATGTTAATCCTACCTATCCATGAGCATGGGAGATCTTTCCATTTTCTGATATATTCTTCAGAGATTTAAAGTTCTTGTCATACAGGTCTTTCACTTGCTTACTTAGAGTTACCCCACGGTATTTCATCTTATTTGTGGCTATTGTAAAGGGTGATATTTCTCTGATTTCTTTCTCAGTCCATTTATCATTTGTATATAGGAGGACTACTGACTTTTTTTGAGTTTATCTTGTATCCTGCCACATTACTGAAGGTATTTATCAGCTGTAGAAGTTCCCTGGTAAAATTTCTGGAGGCACTTATGTATACTATCATATCATCTGCAAATAGTGAAAGTTTGACTTCTTCCTTTCCAATTTGTATCCCCTTGATCTCCTTTTGTTGTCTTATTGCTCTAGGTAGAACGTCAAGTACTATATTGAATAGATATGGGGTGAGTGGACAGCCTTTTCTTGTTTCTAATTTTAGTGGAATCACTTTGATTTCTCTTCATTTAATTTTGTGTTGACTGTTGGCTTGCTGTAAATTGTCTTTATTATATTTAGGCATGTTCCCTTTATTCCTGATCTCTCCAAGACCTTTATCATGAAGGGGTGTTGGATTTTGTCAAAGATTTTTTGAACATCTAATGAGATGGTCATGTGTTTCTACATATTGGATGCTGACACTTAATAATGGGGTTTGGCTGTGGGTCATTTGAGGTGGTCCACAAGAGGGAGAAAAGCAGGTTGTTCCACCAGAATCTGCTTAGGCCCCTGGGAATGGGGTCAGAGTGTGAAGAGAGTTCACAACAGGCATTCTGCTACAGGGCTGAGGATAAGAATGGGAGATTGGATATATCAGAGAGGGGGGAGAGTAAAGATATGAAGCTCACTTACTTCTTTCAAGGGTCTACTTGCTTCTCTGGAAGGCTTGACTGATAGGTTCCCAGGAAATGCCTACTGAAGTTGGGGTTTGGGATAATGGGATGAACCAGGGAGGATAGGAAGTTTACAGGGCAAAATCTGTGTGATCTGCTGGAGTTGGGTCAATGAGAAAGAGTAGACCACAAGTAGTCTGCTACAGAGATGGGGATGAGACTGAGGGATTACAAGTGGAGGACAGGAGATGGAGAGGTGAAGATCTGCAGCTTAGATACCTGCTTCCTTGACTAAAGTGATATATGGTTTCCCACGGAATGCCTGCTAGAGATGGGGCTGGAAGAAAGTAACGAATATGGGAAAGGAAGTTTATAGAGGAAACTATGCATGTGTGATCTACTGTGGTGCTAGGTGTAAGAGGAGGTTGCAGCAGATAGTCTGCTACAAAACTGGGGATAAGAGTGGTGGAATGGATTAAGAAGAGAAGAGGAAGAGGTGAAGATCTGCAGTTAGCCCACCTGCTTCCCAGGCCAGGTACAATGTAATGTTTTCCATAAGAGAATTTTATCTACTTAAAATGAGTTTCTATAAATAACATACAAACCATTTAACATATAATATTATACTTTTGAAAAGTACATTGTTATTCTGCCCCAGGTGAGGAATGGCAATACTGCTAATAAAATTTACTTTGTGCTTTGAGTTTTGAGCAGAGGTTGACTGTCAGGGAGTCAGGGATCAGGGACACCAGGCTCATTAATTAAAACTATACTCTACTTGTTTTGCATTTAATGAGGTAAACCACCATTTTCCCCAGTCTAATCGGGAAGAGAGGTCCTCTGTCCCCTGGGATATATTCTCAGATTTTCAAAGTCACAGGCATCGCAAAGCCACTGGAACATGCACAAAGTTGCCCAAGAATCCCACTGAATGATGGCTGTATGACTTTTTACTGGTGATGGTCATCTATGAAGGACAAAATGAATGGATTTCCTCTGATGCAACTGAAAACTGAATTCACACCACAAGATGAGACAACTCAGTTAACTTCAGCCTAGATATAAGTTCACAATTAACATTTCAAGGCCAACAAAACCTCCACCATAAACACCTCTAGAGTGGGCCTCACTTACAAGGTTTCTGTCCCTGTTACTGTGTCCTTCTCTTTCTAAATAAAAAAATCTTTGGCTGCTGGACTGATGTTTCTGTCTATAAGTTACTTTACTAACTAGATAAAGAGTCTGGACTTACAGGGAAACTGTTGATTTGAAGTAAGTATGTCATTGCCAGTGGTAGGTGGAATCAACTTCAAATCAGCAGTTTCCTTTGAAAACCCAATTTTGACAAATTATGCCCATAGGAAATTGTTTTCTTTTCTTACTTACCCTCCGTTTTGTTGAAACGGAAATGAAGAGACAGTTGTTGTAGAGACAGTCCACTAGGGACATCAGAAGCCTCTTTTCTTTATTCATTCCTCCTTGGCTTCGTTCCACCCCTTATTTCTTTGCTTTCATCCTCTCTACCCTACTCTTTTGTGCTAACAGCAGTGATGCTCTATATTTTCATTCTACGTTTTTGAGCATTTGCTATGGCTTCTGAATGAGTCTTCTTTGGATACGTTTTGAGGGAAGATGATGGAATCTTTTATGTTTTACAACCTAATGAATTAGAAATGGGTTTGAATGTCTTTAAAACTAATTACTAACTAAGATTTAAGGGCAAATTAATTAATAAACCTAACAGATTTAGGGCACCATGGGTTTGCAAGTACATTTTTTATTAAAGCTTTATGTGTACTGAATTATGTGGAATACACACAAAAATCTGATTCGATCTGCTTGCACTAGTAGTGGAAGAAGACTTCTTCATCCACAGGAATGAATGACACAAATGAATTAATGAATTAATGAACATAAAGACTTTTGTTTCTTCGAAAACTAGGGAGGGAGAAGTATTCCTGTAGGACATTTTCAGGGAGACCAGTCAAAGGACTTTAGTGCTATAGCAGCTTTGGAGAAGACAAAAGAATAATTAATATCATGAATAAAATTCACTTCAGGGTTGCCTGTTAACCCCACTAGATGTCATACACTCACGTGATCTATGGCAGGGCTTCATCATAATACTTAGATTCACAAGCATATGGTATCTCCAAAGAAATAGTTCATGGTTTTTGAATCCTAGTTTGAACTATCACTTTTTTTTGTATTTTCTCTGGGTCTTTTCATCACAGATTTAAAAAAACTCTTACCAATTCCAAGCAGGCTATGAAGATTCTGATTAGGAAAACAAAATTAAAAGTGTAAGATTTACATAATCATAAGAGAAAAACTGGCCATCCCTGACATCATATACACACAGGTAACACTAAGAAGTCTGAGCAGGTTGTATTTATGTATTTTTACATTTATATATGTGTATGTTAGTATGTATATGTTTGTGTTTGTGTGTGTAACAATAATAATCAAAGAAAAAAGAAGCCATCAATTTGAAAGGAAGTGGTGTTATGGGAGGGTTTGGAAGTAGGAATGGGAGGTTGGGAAGTGATATGACTATATTTTAATTAAAATTTTAAAAGCAAACTAAAGGAAATAAAACTAATTACACTATGAAAATGTAGAAAGTCTCAAGAACAGCTCCTCTGTAGTCATTGGTTCTTGACATTTAAAAAGTTTTTTCTTTGGTTTTGTTTTTGAGACACGGTCTCACCATGTATTTCTGCTGGCTTCAAGCTCGCATATTTGGCTCTGCCTCACATTAAAAGAAAACATTTTCTATGGTCTAGAGAGATGGCTCAGCAGTTAAGAGAACTTAACTGCTCCTATAGACGACATGAGATTAGCCCCAAGCTTCCATATGACAGTCAACAACTGTCTGCAACTCCACTTTCTGAGGTTTTGACACTATCTTCTGACCTCTGAGAGCACTGAAATGCATTCATGTATAGCACCCATATGAACATAGGCTAAATACCTATATGGATAAAATAAAAATATAAAAGCTAAACAAAAAACTTTCATAGTCAAACCAGTGATGCATTTTATAGTATTGTTACCATTTTGATGGAAAATTTTCAAAATTCCATGTAGGCTATAAAATTTCACAAACTACATGTGGCATTTGTGTTTCGCAAATTGCATGGTGGCTATTATTTTGTATCATTTTCGAGTCCTTCATTTAGTCATTGTGAATGTTTCTGAGAGCCCCTTTTTAAAGTTAAAAAAGGCAAACAGAAAGAAAAATCAAGTTACAAAGCTGAAAAAAAGCAATTGTTAAAATTGAATCTAACTCCTCCCCCCTGGCCCTTCCCCCTGCCCCACCCCATGCAAAAAAGGAGTATGAGATTGGAAACAAACACATAGAAGAGAAAAGATATTATTTAAAGTAATTTGTAACCAAATACTCCCATTGTACAACGGACTGTATATTTTAAGAATATAAAGATTAAAATTTCTTGAATTTAGTATGTTTGTTTATCTAGTGATATTGATGTAGTAAATCAGCAACTATTTTATGATTACCTTTGGATAACGGAAACAAGTAAATATGTAGATGTTATAAGAAATAAGGGTTATCATTGTGGAAAAGGAAGAAAGGTACAGTTTGAAGTAGACAACAGTGAAGAAAATAACTGTGAAATTACATTTGATAACGATACATAGCAATTACAAATTGTAATTCTGCCCATTGAAAAAGTTTTTAATCAATGTAGTGCTAAACTTATTGAATGCGTCTTATTGCTTTTAAATAGAATTTTCTACAATAAAAGGAAATAAGTTTCCTTGGTGAAGTTACTGATTCACAGTCTGGGCCAGGTGAAATTGCAAAGTGAAACTGTGACACTTTGTAGTGCCAGTAAGCAAGAATACAATTTAAAGGGCATGGGAACATTTGGAAAGGATGTAGGAAATAAATAGACATTTCTCTAGAAAAAAGATAAATCACACATAAGTATCTGGAAAGATACTCAATCTTATTATTTGTAAGGGGAATGAAAATCAAAAGTACAATAAGATACCATTTCAAAGCCACTAGGATCATTATAATTTAAACAGTGACAAATAGCAAATGTTGGCAATCATGTGGAGAAACTGAGATTCACATATATTGCTGGTGGGATTATAAAATGGCACAGCTGCTTTAGAAAACATTCTGGTGGCTCTCCAAAAAGTTAAGCATAGAGCTACCATATGACCCAGGAATTTAACTCCCAGGCATACAACCAAAAGAACTGGAAACAAATGTTCACACAAAAATGTGTACACGAATGTTCATAGCGGACTTATTCATAATCATCCAAAACGCAAAACCAACCCACATGCCCATCAACAGATGAATCGATAACGAAGCTGTGATCTATCCACATAATGTAATGTCATTCAGTTGTAAAAAGAAATGAACTACTGATGTATGCTGAAGCATGAACAAACCTTGAAAATTTTGTGAAATGAAAGAAGACAGAAATAAAAGGACACATATTGTATGAATACATTATATGAAATATTCATAATAAGAAAATCCATAGAGATAGAAAATAGATTATTGTTTGCCAGGGGATAGAGAAACTGGTTGATGCAGAACAACTATTTAAAGAGTTGAGGGATTTTCTCTGAGGGGATGAAAATGTTGTGGAGTGGTAGCTGTTGCCTGACATTGTGAATATACTAAAACTCACAACATTACACAGCTAAAAGCAGTTAAAATGTGTATTCCTTTTGACTGGATATCTATCCTTGATTTCCTGGGTAGACTAGATATTAAAGCACAAAACAGTATCTTTCCTGATAACATTGGGATAAAAAAAAAAACACAAGAAATTTTTGAAAATTCAAAAATACATAAAAATCAATCCATACTTCTCTGAACAACACTGGGCCAACGGATAAATAAAATGGCAACATTTTCTGAGACACATGCACATGAAAGCTGAAAATAAAACTTATATGATACAGTGAAAGCAGTTCTAATGGAGAAATTTATAGAAGTTAATGTCTACATAACAAAAGACAGATATAAAATAACCTAACACTGCACTTTACAAAGCCAAAAATAACAACAACAACAAAACAAAAATCAAGAAAACTAAGGCCAAATTTAGTATAAGGAAGGAAATAGTGGATATCAGTTCAGATATAAATGAAATGAAGACTGAACAATAACAGGGAGCTATCTGAATAAGAAATCAAGAAAATCCCATTGATAATAGCAACAAATAAAAGACAAAAGGTCTTGGCATTAATGTAATCAAAGAGATGAAGTTTCTCTACCCTAAAACCTAAGGAAAACAGAGCTATATATACTACCACTTGCTTATAGTCTCAGCTTCTGGGTAAGACCGAGACAGGATGATAGGGAGCTAGAGGACAGCCTATGTGATACAGAGACTCTTGGGTCATCAAAGGCCAGCATGGGCTACAGAATTACTTCCTATCTATAATAATAATAATAATAATAATAATAATAATAATAATAATAATAACAAAATCAACAATAAATCATAAAATGCTAATGAATGATACTGAAGCAGGCACAGATAAAATATTATGTGTTCATGGATTGGAGCAACTATAATGTTCAATAGTTATAAAACCTAAAGCAATCCACAGAGCCAGTGCAATCTATGTCAAAATATCAAAAGTATTCCTCCCCCAAATAGGAGACACATAATAAAACTTGTACAGAACTGTGAGACTCCAAATAGGGCTGGCAACATGGCTCAACAGGTAAAAGCACTTCTTGTAAATCCTGAAAACATGAGTCTAATTCCTAGATCCCAAAAGGAGGAAGAGAAGCAGCCC
The DNA here is from genome assembly GCF_007827085.1 of Peromyscus californicus insignis. Lineage (NCBI taxonomy): Eukaryota > Metazoa > Chordata > Mammalia > Rodentia > Cricetidae > Peromyscus > Peromyscus californicus. The sequence goes on from NW_026294391.1 coordinate 45,950,754, forward strand.
CTTTGACTTCCATAGGCACATGGTGGTGCACACATACCTACTCACCCAAACCAGAAATTTTTAAAAGACTCCAAATAATCAGAGCAATTTCCTTTTAAAATGAATAAAGTTGGAATAAAGCATTTTACTATCTGATTTTGACCATGTTAGTAGCATGTGTGCACAGACAGAAACACACACACACACACACACACACACACACACACACACACACACAAAGTGAGTGAACAAGGAAAGGAGGGAACGGAAGCAAGTGCTTCTTAGAGAAAAAATGAAGGGGCTGAGCTTTTCTTCACTGGGTAAAGTGCTTGTTGCTCACACATGGCACGTGAGACCTATTGAGTCTCAGCAATGTTACCAAGAATATACAATGAAAAAAGTATATCCTTCACAACAAACAGTGTTAGAAATGATGGACATCTACATGTATAAGAAAGAAATAACTCCTTGGTTCACAAAATTATATATACATATATATACATATATATATATATATATATATGTATACAAAATTAACTCAAAACTGATCAAAACCTTAATTATAATATACAAAACTATGAAACTAGTAGAAGAAAACATGAAAAACTTTTTCTGACATAATCTGAGCAATTAGCTGTAGCAGGAATCTTAGAATGTCTCATTAACAAAATCAAACCTCAGGCCAGTTATTGGGGTGAATGCTGGAAGATCAGAGAATCACAACAAGCCACAGCTACCTCACCTTGCCAATTCCTCAACTGATCCCTTTCTTCAAACTGGATGCCTCTGAGTCCTCATCCAAAATGAATCTCAGCTGAAGTGCTGCTCAAAAGCCTGAAAGCTCAACCAGCCAAAATGCTTCTAGTTCCTGGTCTTCATGCCTTATATACCTTTCTGCATTCTGCCATCACTCCCTGGGATTAAAGGCTCACTTCTTGGGATTAAAGGCATGTGTCACCATGCCTGGCTGTTTCCAATGAGGCCTTGAACTCACAGAGATCCAGAGGAATTTCTGCCTCTGGAGTGCTAGGATTAAAGGTGTGAGTGCCACCATTTTCTAGCCTCTGTATCTTAGTGGTTGTTCTGTTCTTTGATCCCAGATAAGTTTATTACGGTGCACAATATTTTGGGGAACACAATACCACCACAATTAACTTTGGATATGACTCCAAAAGCTGAGAACAGAAGCAAAAAATAGGGTTATGTCAAAATAAAAAGTTTGCACAGCATAGGAAATTAATCTATACAGTAAGATACAGTATTTGCAAACTGTATACTTGATGAGAGAAAAATCTAAAACATATAAAGAACTCATATAACTCAATAACAGAACAACAAATAAGTGAATGAATGGATGGATAAAAGACCTGAATAGACAGTTTTCCAAAGAAGACATACAAAGAAATGGCCAAAAGATATATGAAAAATGTTCAATATTACCAATCATCACTCAATGCAAGTTAAAATCATAATGAGGTAATTATCTCTAATTTACTAGAGGGACTATTACATTCCCAGTAGATGGAAATTAATACTGAGACCTACAACTGGTACAAAAAATAAGAGGTTATAGAGTGCTCAGTTTTAAATAATACATTTGTGTCACATGCCTTGGCTGCAAAGGCTTGAGGAATGCAGAAAGATTGTGAGATCCAAAGGTAGTAGACATCTGCAGCGAAACAGGATTTGTTAGTCATGATAAGAGTGTTGCACAAATGAACTCTCAGTGCCTATGACAGCATGACAGCATGCACAAAACCTGTTTAAGACCAAGCCAGTCAAAATCCCAGCATGGACAGGAGGAGCTCATGAAGTCCCACCCTTAACTGGGAAAGATAGGGTCAGTTTTCTTCAGGAAACCAGGGCTTTGTGAGGTTACTCATGCTCCAGCAGATTTGCCTACTACCATGAATATACAGGCTGAACTAAGTGGACTCCTTGCTTCGTTTTGTTTTCTTAAACATGAAAATGAAAGAAAAAGTGGTTATGGTAGATAAGGGAGGTACTGGAGTAGAAAGAATGTGGAGGAGATTTGATCAAAATACACCATACACATATAGGAAATTCTGAAATAATTTAAAAAGATTATTAAAAAGGACAAAAAATGTTGGGTAACATATAGAAAAAAGAGAAGAAATCTCACATACTGTTGATAAATTACTCAAATCAGTATGTAAAACAATGGTGGTGTCGCAAAATATAAAAACAGAGTTACCATATAATACAGCAATCTCACTACTGGGTGAAATGCGATCCGTTAGTCCAAAGAAATATCTGCACTTCCATAGTCATTGTAGCATTGTTACAGATGCCAAGGTATGAAATCATCCTAAGTGTCTACCAGCAGTTGACTAGATTTAACAATATGGTACATACTCCCCAAAGGATAATACTCAACCACAGGATAAAAGCCAACCACACTACTCTATTTTATGTTTAAGATACATGTCTAAATATGTTATTGACTAACTGATAGCTTCATCTATATATGACAAATTGAAACTCCAAAGTCTGCATATGAGAAATGCAAATCATCCTCTCCCGATTGTACCTAAGCAGGAACATTTTATCCAATGCTTTACCTTTATTTAACAAAACCCAAAATCAATATAACTCTCAAGATAAAATCTCGTTAATTGTTTTAGACATTTTCCTATGAATCATCATCATATCCAATCAGTCAAATTTTCATTTAGGATATAAAATATATCCATCCCTACTTATACTTAACAAGTAAAAATCACTTAAATATTAGTAAAATGGATTATAATACTCAGTATAAGAAGTGAGTCATTAAATCAAATATAAATCCAGATTTCAGCACTTTGTGTGTATTTATCTGTGTATGTGTTAGTTGTGTGAATGATGTGTGTTTGAGTGTGAGTGCAAGCATGCCACAGTGTACATGCAGAAGTCATATGACAACTTTCAGTCATTGGTTCTCTCCTTTTCACCTAGTTACCTAGTATTTTAGATAAGGTCTCTGTTAATGTTTTTCTAGGCTAGCTAGCCAGTGAGCCTCATGCTTCTGCTTCCCATTTTCTGGAATTACAGATGAACTCTACTGTATCTGACTTTTTACCTGGGTTCTTAATCTCAAACTCTAGTCACCAGATTGACCCAGAAACCCCCTTTTACCTCCTGAGCCAATTCCTTTGTTGAATTTTACTACTTTTAAATCTGCCTGAACTTCAGTTTCCTCATTAGCAAAGCAGGATAATACTCATATAGTATTTGAGAAAGGAGTGAAGAGATATGGCATACTAGTATATGATTATTCTTTCTCTCCAAAATTCACATAACACTCATTGTTGATTGTGATAGCATTAAGAGGAGGGGCCATTTCAAGAAGTCATCAGGTCTCATACTTCCTGAATGGAAAGCACTAGGGGCACTATTTGAGGCCTACATTAGTTCTTCTACTTTTCTGCTATACAAGGTAGAAATTCATGTCATCCAGTATTCAACAACAACAAAAAAAATGCATCTGGGGAGAGACAGACCTTGGATGGACAGTAAACTTGCCATCACCTTGATCTTGGACACCCCAACTTTCAGCATGTTGAGAAATTTCTATTCTCTTTGAATAATTTAGTTTTGGGATAGTGATGTGAGTCAGTGATAGAGTGCTGCCTACCTAGCACGATCCTGTATTCAATTGCTAGCAAATAGATAACCCATCCACCTTAAGGTAATTTATATAGCAGCACAGAGGGACTGAATCAGTAAGTAACCAAATTAGGCAATCTTGTTCTTGTTAAGTTGAACATTTCATATCGCAGACATTGTAAGTCCTGTTGTCGTTCCTTTGTAAAAAGTTCTGAGTCCTTAATTTGGGAGTATAGAGCGAGTTTTATTCAGGGTAAATAGGAAGGGACCAGACAAAGCCTCAGGATGAAAGCAATCACAAAGGCTTCTGGGAAGACATAGGATACTACTGTTCAGGCAAATAATGAATAGATACAGAGCAAAGGAGCAGCTGTTCTCTTCCATCCATTCATATCTACTGTTTCCCTGTGGAACATGGACAGAGCTCATCTCAGAGGACCTAATCTTCCTGGACAGAGCTTTCCCCATTTTAGAACAGATAACACAATCAGCTTTTGGTCTCTTGGGACTCTTACTAACTAGCATTGCTCTGCTACTTCTCAAATTTCTGACCTAATTTTAGTCCAGAGTAGTGATTTTCAGCCTTGCTTTCACACTATAATCATCAGGGGAGATTTCAGAAATTATGATGCCTGGGCTTTACCACAGAACAATTAAGTCAGCATCTCTGGAGACAGGGTTCCAGACACTAGTATTAAAAAAAAAACCCTGCTAAGTGAATCTAATATGCAGGATATGTAGAAAAACATTGACCCAGCATCTCATGTCACAAAAATGTGGTCTAGGAGAGCAATTTCAGCCTCAAATATGTACCATTTAGAAATGAAGAATCCCAGCCTTGCCCTAGTCCTACTGAATCGGGATGTCCAATTGAACAAGACACTTAACTGATTTGTATTTGAAAAAGACTGGTGTAGAATAATTATTCTCAAATGCACCTGCAAGGCAATATTAAAGGATTATGTCTTAGTAGATTGTAGAAGCCAGTGAAATACAGTAAGCTTATGAGTCAATAAAGAGTACCCAGGGAAAATGGGGTAGACAAGGAGAGAAGGACATAGGATATTGGCTAATTGATATAATCCAATTCGTATTCAAATATATTAGAGATTTAATAGGATCATATTTAATGTGCATTTGTCACTTTGAATTTGGGGTAACAAGCCTGGAAAAAGATCCCCCAGTTATCTGTATTTCCTAGTGTATGTGCCTTTTCATAGTTCACTTCCATAATTGTATCAAGCCAAATTTAGTGTGATGAAAAGAATATGGAAAAAGTAATGAGGCTGTTTGGGGATGGGGGCGAAGTAATAAAAGTTACTGATGATTCAGATGGTATCTTAGACAACAGATTCAGCCAGAAGGACAGCTATGTTGTAACATGCAAGAAAATTCAATGTAGAGAGGAACTTTCCAGTCCCTCAATAGTTAGGACTGAAATGTAAGTGACATGAGCCAGATATCTTAGAAGTAGACTTTCCAGTTTTAGCTAACCTTTCCTGTGGCTGCTGTCCCAGCCAGTATTTGTTATTGCAGGAGAAAGAAATCTCCATGAGAACCATGATCCAATTCCCAACCTACAGAATGCATAAGCATAATAGATGTTTGTCTTTCACTATTAAAATTTCAAATTATCTCTGTTGTATTATAATTAGGCAGTTGCAACATGGTTTGGTGTGTGGAAGTAAGGTGTGACCATAAGAAAATCTAAACCGTTGCAGTGGATCTGACACAGGGAGACAGACATTCAGAATAGCCTTGGGGGGTTGTTAGCTAAAACATACTGGCCATGATACGAGGCTGCTGGTGAAACCTTAAGCAAATTAGAGAAAAATTTCAGGTGAGGAAAGGAAGAGAGAGCTCCTCTTACGTTCTCTTGCATCTCAACCACAGCAGCAATCTCAGTTCATGTGCTCCCAAAGGGAAAGAATTCACATCTGGGCAAGGGCAGAAAAAGCAAATAGTCAAGGCTTATTTCAGCAGGTAAGAAAGCAAAATCAGAAAGCAAATGTACACTCTAGAGTGGAGGGTGGACCTGGGGCTGAGGTAACAGAAAGGGCTGCCTCTACTTATTAATTCCTGATCTACTATTTCTCCTCTTTTCCACCATTGGGGGTATCAGGGTTAGTCCTTCTCCCAGAATGGCAGGGATTTTCTTAGAAGTACTTCCTTAACCGTGGTTCAGTCAGTTATAACTAGATACATTGGATACATGAATCTGCATAAAGATGTAAAGTTGAAAATATTATTAGGGAAAGGGGCAAGGACAGCTTGCCAAAGATTGCTTGGTGGCAGGTCAGGGAAGGGAGTTGGGCTTCCTGGGAGGAAGCCAGAACTTGCTTAGACCAGTTTTGTTGTTTTTCCTCCATGTCTTGTCTTTCAGCTTATCTGGTCAGCTTGGTGTTTCCAACCTCAACCTCACTAATTAACATTAATATTCACCTTATCCCTAACATTTGTACAGTAGCACATGATTATATGAATTTCTAGGGTATTGTGTTTACTCAAAATGCAAATAGCTCTATCCTCTAGAAATGTATGGATGTGGCTTCTTTTGGAGCAGATCTATTTTTTATCTTGTAAGTTATTACTATGTAGTTCAGATTAGCTGTGAACTTGACATTTTCCCGCCTCATCCACTCAAGTGCTAGGTTCAAAGGCATGTACCATCAGCTATACATTTATTCATAAGAAATCCCCAATGATTTCTAAAGAATTGCACTATGTACTGAATGGGAAAGCATAAAATAAAAATAGGGTATTTGATCCCCACATGTCTGTAGGTAGGAAACAAACTTTAAAAATTACCAAGCTGAAAACACAGAGTACTCTTTTATAGAAAAGAAAGAATGGTTCAGATAGTGAAACCAAGTACCCAGAAAATAGAGCCAAGAATCATGCCCAGATGGTAGTATTGAGCCCTAATCAAGGAACTATCAACAGGCTACTGTCTGGATCTCAGAAGTGCAACAGATCAGTGTCTCTTGTATGCTTTCAGTATCCCTTGTAGTATAGTTGTGCTATTCTTCTACTCAACCATTGTGTATTGGGTATGTAGGGAGCAGATAACTACTTTTCTGAGTATATGAGTTTGTAAGCTGAAATTGCATAGGAATATGAACTAGAGGAACCACACCCTTGATTTCATATTTGCTACTGTAATATTATACATATATGAATATAATGGTAATAATATTATTTATTCTATAAGTTTGAGTGTATATCACACAAAAGAAGTAAATGAGATATTATGACTGGAGAGTTCACTGTGGCAGATAAATGTTATAAATACAGCTACACACACAGACACACACAGGCAAGCATGCAATCACATGCACATGTATGGACAAACTCACAAATAAACATGTATGAATATCATAGGGCTGGAGAAATGGCTCAGTGTGTAAATGTTTGCTGTGCAATGGCCTGGGTTTAAACTTTCAGCACTCATGTAAATTCCAGGTGGGTGTAACAATTTGCCTGTAGTCCCAGCATTCCTAAGGCAGATACAGATGATCCTTGAGGCTAGCTGGCTAACTAGACTAGCTGAATCAGGAAACTCTGGTTTCAATGAAGGAACCTACTTTAATATAGAAGAAGAAGAAGAAGAAGGAGGAGGAGGAGGAGGAGGAGGAGGAGGAGGAGGAGGAGGAGGAGGAGGAGAGCAATCAAGAAAGACACTCAGTATAAACTTCTGGCTTCCACATGCACACACATATACATGGATACAGACATGCTTGGGCACACATAAACAAACCACATATATACCCACAAAAATGAGGAAATAAACAAAAAAGCATACGTGACCATTTCATATATTTATCTAACAATGTGATTAATATTCTCACCACAAAGAGTTGAAACAATAAATAAATAAAAGAAATAGTATCTGGGAGCATATCATTACTTCAACCCACAGAGTATATTATAAATTGTTAGGTCTCAAGCCGTCCAAATATCCAGAAATGACATCAAACTGGATTTTAGGAGGTTTTCTGTTGGTTAGATAAAAGCCAGCATTTCTCAGAATCTTGTAAACCTGTTTTCCATCAACCAAAAGGTGTTATTTCCCTTACCTCTGGCAGAAGGGACATATGACTCCATTGACATGTACCTGCAGTTGTATATCAAAGCCCATGGTAGCCTCCAGGCTCCCCCAGTCCCTATTCAGAAGTACTTGTTATATATTTCAGTAGTCCTTCTCACCTCCCCAGTCTTCCCTCCTCTCAAACACCTGCTTGTTCACTTTAAAATAGTAAGGTTTTCCCCTTTGCGTCTGCTAGTCTCACTATTCTCTCTCTCTCCATCCTTCCCTCCTTCTCTCTCTCTCCCTTTCCTTATCTCCCCTCATCTACCTCCATATCTTGCTTTCTTTGTCCTCTCTCACTTTTCTGTGCCTGCTAATCTTTGTCCTTCCACAGATGCCCTGGCCATGTCCAATCTGTTTCTTTCTCTCTGCTCTGAACTCTTCCAGATATATCTGGGTATTTTTTCTGTCTTCTCTGTAATAAAAAACATTTCCTTAACCATACCACGGACCAGTCATTTCGGTTGTAATAAAAGGTCTTACTAAAATTTCTACTCAAATACAATCATACAGTTAAGTTGGAATTATTTCAAAACGATTGTTATCATGACATACTTGAGAAAGAAAGGCACATATATAATTAAAAATGATTCAAATGACTTTGCCTTTCAGAGAATGCAAAAATGGAATAAATGAAAGTATTTTTATAAAGAAACATGTAAGCAGAATAGGTGACAGTGTCAGAATATGGAAGAGAGACTGAAGCTTTCCTTCAATAATTTAGTGATGATTATATAGATGAAAGGAAATGTACAAGAAGCTTTTTTGTTTGTTTCTTTTTCCACAGAGGGCAGGACATGTGGGAACATGGTAGAAACTGGAGCAGCTGGAATTTGGGTCATAAATTAGGAAGCATTGCAGGAATGTAAGAGAAATGAAATAGGGAATATGTTATTAATATACATTTTCCATCTAGTAAAATTTAAAGGAACATTTATATAGCTTTTTGCTCAATTTGAGTATTACCTGTTAGTTCTATAAGTTTGGAATTTTATCAAACATATATAGCTGATAAAGAATTTATTGAGAAAAACAATGTTAAAGATAGTGTTGGTTGCTTCACTGTTTTGGGGTTTTCTGTTGTTAAGAATCCCATGCAACAACATATTCTGGCCTCTTTATGAAAAACTTGAATTAATTTTATCAATTAATTAATAAATGCCTGTGTAGTGAAAGTTTGTTCAATCAGAATCTCTGTATTTGTCATCACCTAGCTTGTGACTTTATTTTAGATATTTAGATTCTTATAAATTTGGTTACCCTATATATAAGCTATAGCATATACTTACCCTCTTCCCTGACCAATTTGCTGTATAAATCAGGAAGTAAAGAATGTTCCATAAATGAAATATTGTGTTTATAAAAGGAAAACTGATTGTATTCTATAATACAATTAGACTAGATGTGTCCTAAAAATTTAACTACATTGATTATTAGTCTATGACTCTTCAGATACTATAAATGTCTTATTGAATGAACTCACACCTAATTTGTAAATTCCTGCTTCAGAAAGCCTTTTATGGGGCTAGGAATGGAAATCAGAGCCTTGGGCATTTTAGCCAAGTCTTGTACTGTTGAGATTTGTTCCAGTTATCAATATAAAATCTATATACTAATATAAGACAGATTTTGGACTATGAAAATATGAATATTTATTTTACTGCCAATGTTATTTAGAGCAAGACCAATATAGTCTAATACTGGGATAATAATAATGCACAATTTATAGTATTAACTAATGGTTTGCAGTGATCTACTACATTTAAAAATGCCTTCCCCCCATGTAGTGACTGATTTATAATTTTCCTTATATTTAAGAGGTTTTTTACTATGGTGCTTGTTCTCACAGTTTGTTTCAGTGTTGAAAAGATGTCATTCTTAAGAGAGTCTTTAGATCCTACATTTATAGGTATTGGATTTTTATCTAACTTCAGTTCTAACACTGACAAAAATTATTGCTTCCTCTATAACATACCACTAAATATTGGAGACCTCTGTCATGTCTCTTTAAGCTTTCAAGTAAAAAAAAAACCTACTTCCTGCAAAAGTATCTTATATAAAGGTAGTTTCTTAGCTTGTTTTTGGATGGTCTCCAAGATTTCTTCTGAAATACTATGTTTAGAAGGGGATGTAATTCTCCATATGTGTTCAGGTAACCATACATCACTTCCCTTGAGATTGGTGCTAAATACATTTGGTTGAATGTTTTTTAACATTGCAGAAATAAACATAGTATAACAAACAAATCCTTATGTCACAACTGCTATTTATTTTGTCTTTCTTAAATAATTCTACAAAGTACTAATTGTTTACTTCATTATATTTCTGTGCTCACTGCTTAGGGCATTAGCCCTTGCTCCAGTTCCTAAGTTCAAAGAGGTAGCAGTGGATGGAAAATGGATATTTGTAAATTGTTCTATCTGATGTACTTCTATACTGCCTTATATGGAAGTTAAAGCAATATCAATTTTCTGTCCCAGATATACAGATTATGTGCAATCAAAGTTTTGTGGCCTTGACTTGCAAATTTTTTTCAAGCACAATTTTCGAGCACTACCGTGGTATTAAGAAAAAACATTCCGGTGTGGTTGAGCATTCCTTGGGTATATGCCCAAGAGTGGTATAGCTGGATCTTGGAGGAGATGGATTCCCAATTTTCTAAGAAAGCGCCATACTGATTTCCAAAGTGGTTGTACAAGCTTGCATTCCCACTAGCTCCACATCCTCTCCAGCATAAGATGTCTTCAGTGTTTTTGATCTTAGCCATTCTGACAGGTGTAAGGTGGTATCTCAGAGTTGTTTTGATTTGCATTTCCCTGATGATTAGGGATGTTGAGCAATTCCTTAAATATCTTTCAGCCATTTGATTTTCCTCTGTTGAGTATTCTCTGTTTAGTTCTATAGCCCATTTCTTACCTGGACTATTGGGCATTTTGATGTCTAATTTCTTGAGTTCCTTATATATTCTGGATATCAGTCCTCTGGCAGATGTGGGGTTGGTGAAGATATTTTCCCATTCTGTAGGCTGTCGCTTTGCCTTGTTGACTGTATCCTTTGCTCTACAAAAGCTTCTCAGTTTCAAGAGGTCCCATTGATTGATTGTTTCTCTCAGTGTCTGTGCTACTTTTGTTATATTTAGGAAGTGATCTCCTATGCCAATGCATTCAAGACTACTTCCTACTTTCTCTTCTAGCAGGTTCAGAGTAGCTGGATTTATGTTGAGGTCCTTGATCCACTTGGACTTAAGTTTTGTGCACGGTGATAGATATGGATCTATTTGCAGCCTTCTACATGTTGATATCCAGTTATGCCAGCACCATTTGTTGAAGATGCTTTCTTTTTTCCATTGTGCACTTTTGGCTTCTTTGTCAAAAATTATATGTTCATAAGTGTGCGGATTAATGTCAGGGTCTTCAATTCAATTCCATTGGTCCACATGTCGGTTTTTATGCCAGTACCACACTGTTTTTATTACTGTAGCTCTATAGAAGAGCTTGAAGTCGGGGATCGTGATGCCTCCAGAGGTTGTATTATTGTACAGAATTCTTTTGGCTATCCTGGGTTTTTTGTTTTTCCATATGAAGTTGAGTATTATTCTTTCCAGGTCTGTGAAGAATTGTGTTGGTATTTTGATGGGGATTGCATTGAATCTGTAGATTGCTTTTGGTAAGATTGCCATTTTTACTATGTTAGTCCTGCCTATCCATGAGCATGGGAGAACTTTCCATTTTCTGACATCTTCTTCAAATTCTTTTTTCAGGTACTTAAAATTCTTGTCATATAGGTCCTTCACTTGCTTGGTTAGTGTTACCCCAAGGTATTTTATGTCATTTGTGGCTATTGTAAAGGGTGATGTATCTCTGATTTCCTTCTCCGCTTCTTTGTCCATTGTATATAGGAGGGCTACTGATTTTTTTGAGTTAATCTTGTATCCTGCTATGTTACTGAAGGTGTTTATAAGCTGTATCAGTTCCTTGGTGGAATCTTTGGGGTCGCTCAAGTATACTATCATGTCATCTGCAAATAGGGAAAGCTTGACTTCTTCCTTTCCAATTTGTATCCCCTTAATCTCCTTATGTTGTTTTATTGCTCTGGCTAGAACTTCAAGTACTATATTGAATAAGTATGGGGAGAGCGGACCCCCTTGCCTTGTTCCTGATTTTAGTGGAATTGCTTTGAGTTTCTCTCCCTTTAATTTGATGTTGGCTGTTGGCTTACTGTAAATTGCCTTTATTATGTTTAGGTATGTTCCCTGTCTTCCTGATCGCTCCAAGACCTTTACCATGAAGGGGTGTAGATGCCCTTCAACTGAAGAATGGATAAATAAAATGTGGTACATTTACACAATGGAATACTACTCAGCAGAGAAAAACAATGACATCATGAGGTTTGCAGACAAATGGATGGATCTAGAAAAAAATCATCCTGAGTGAGGTAACCCAGACTCAGAAAGACAAACATGGTATGTACTCACTCATAGGAGGATACTAGATGTGGAACAAGGATGACTGGATTGCTACTCACATCACCAGGGAGGCTACCTGGAAAACAGGACCCCAAGAAAGACACGGGGATCGCCCAATGACGGAGAAATGGATGAGATCTACATGAACAGCCTGGACATTAGTGGGGGTAATAAAAGGCGAGGGTCGAGGGAAAGAGAGCTTGGGGGAGCAGGAGATCCCAGCTGGATCAACAACAGAGAGGGAGAACAAGGAATAGGAGACCATGGTAAATGAAGACCACATGAGAATAGGAAGAAGCAAAGTGCTAGAGAGGCCCACAGAAATCCACAAAGATACCCACACAACAGACTGCTGGCAATGGTCGAGAGACAGCCTGAACTGACCTACTCTGGTGATGGGATGGCCAAACACCCTAATTGTCATGCTAGAAACCCCATCCAACTACTGAGGGATCTGGATGCAGAGATCCATAGCTAGGCCCCGGATGGCGCTCTAGGAGTCCAATTAGCGAGAATGAGGAGGGTTTATATGAGTGAGAATTGTTGAGACCAAGGTTGGATAAAGCACAGGGACAAATAGCCAAACGAATGGAAACACATGAACTATGAACCAATGGCTGAGGGGTCCCCACTGGATCAGGCCCTCTGAATGGGTGAGATAGTTGATTGGCTTGATCTGTTTGGGAGGCACCCAGGCAGTGGGACCAGGTCCTGTGCTCATTGCATGAGTTGGCTGTTTGAAACCTGGGGCCTATGCAGGATTGTTTGGCTCGACCTGGGAGGAGGGGACTAGACCTACCTGGACTGAGTCTACCAGGTTGACCTCAGTCTGTGGGGAAGGCTTTGCCCTGGAGGAGATGGGAATGGGGGGTGGGCTGGGGGGAAGGTGAGGGGGGAAGAAGGGGGGAGAACAAGGGGATCCGTGACCGATATGTAGAACTGAATTGTATTGCAAAAGAAAAATAAAAATTTAAAAAAAAAGAAAAAACATTCTTACTTTTAAATACAATTGGAACTTATACAATCTACAAATAAATATGCATTCTATCAATGTATTATTCAGTTCTATTCGTAGAGCAGATTTTTGGGAGGGCAAATCATGACAGTTGCTTGTGTATTGTGACAACTTCAGGAACTGGCACCATTTAAGTGTAGTTTTCAATCAATGTAAATGCACCTTAACTATGTTTTCACTCACTGTATTCCTTCATTTTTCCATATTACATACAATACATGTATACATACAAAAACAATTAATGAAAAAAGAGGCTATAAATTTGAAGAACAGGAAGGTTATATGGGGAAGTTTGGAGGGAGGAAAATGAAGGGATAAATGTTGTAATTAAAATGTAATCTCAAAAATAAACAACAACAAGGAATTGAAGAAGATAGTCAAATACCAATACAGAATGAGAACAGTGATGTTCACAGAACGGTCCTTATACCCAGGCTAAAGATTTATGAATTGATTTATAGTCAATTAGATAAGTCAGTTTAAAATTACAAACTAAATTAAAACCATTGACATTTCTATAATACTATGGAGAACGCTTATAAAATATTCATTTCCAGTTATGAATTTCATTTTCGACAAAAATGATGTTTTAATTGTTAGAGTTTAATCCAAATTCAGTGAAAATCCTGTTATTATAATTTTAACCATGTTTAGAAATTATAGGTGTGGGATGCAATAACAAATTTCATTTTATGACATTTCATAATGATACTAAAAATATTTTTAAAAACTTAGCAGTATTATAAGGATGTGAAAATTCATGCAATTATGAAAAAGAATGTGCCACCTAAATGATTACATAGTTTTTCTGATTTAAAGCATTGCAGAGGTTTAAAATATCACAATTTTTTTATCCATTTGCAAAAAAATCAGCATCTTTGTTAATATGATGTTTTTGACAATTCTTTGAGAATTTCATGCTGTGAATTTTTAACATTTTATTAATTATTTGGTAATTTCAAACACTGGGTGTTGATCCTATTTACCTTCTTCCTCTAACTCCTCCAACATTTACCAAAATTCCCTACCCAACCAATTGTATATCTTCTTTTATTTTCCCTTTTCTGTATTAAAAAATGTTCATACAATAAATATATTCTGATTATGGTACCCCTCCTCTGACTTCTCCCAATCCTTTTAGCCTCACTACCCACCCATCTCCATGGCCTTTCTTTCTCTCTTTAGAAATGAAACAAATAGGAAAAAAGCAAAAAAAAAATTAAATCAGAATTTAAAAAAGAAAAAAATGTAAACACCCACACACAGAAAACTCATAAAAACACAAAGTCAGATGCTATAATAAACAAGAAAAAGACCAGCAATGAAAACAAATGCTCAAACAAAGCAATATAATACAAAGTCTACAAAAACATCTTTGAGCACATTTTGTGTTGGAAATCAGGCCTATTCTTAAGTGTAGTTACTTTATCCAGTGATATCCTATCTTAGGGTTTCTATTGCTGGGATGAAACATCATGACCAAAAAGCAATTTGGGGAGCAAAGGGTTTATTTGGCTTACTTGTCCACAGCACTGTTTATCATCAAAGGAAGTCAGGACAGGAACTCAAGCAGGGCGGGAACCTGGGGTGATATGAGATCTCAGTGTGGTTTTAATTTGCATTATTTTAATGCCTAAATATATTGAGCATTTTATATGATTCTGAAATTGATTTTTATTGAATTGAAGGTATGTATTTTATTTAGGATTTTTTGTCTATATTCATACAGAATATTGGTTAAATTTAATTTTTACATTATGCTGCATTTTCATTAGGTTTTGGTATCAAGGCAATACTGCCCCAGTGAAATAAGTTTGGAAATGTACACTTTCTATTTTATGGTATACTTTAGGGGATATATATGTTAGTACTTCTTCAAAGATATGGTAGAATTTGGTATTGGATCCATCCAAATAATGGCTTTTTTTATCATGATATTATTTTACTTTTATGGCTACATTTGTGTGTCTGTATGTGTATCATGTGTGTCCATTACCTATGGTTGTCAGAAGAGGTTTTTGGATGTCTTGGAACTAAAGTTACAGGCAGTTGTGAGCTGCCTTATGTGGGTGATGAGAGCTGAACCCAGGACCTACAAAAGAGCAGTAAGTGTTCTTAATCAATCTTTCCAGCCCTATGTCATAATAGTGCTTCAATATCATTGCTAGCTGTTGATGCATTTAAGATTTTATATCTTCATGGTTCAATTTTGTTAAGTTTTAAGTGTGTACAAGTTTATCCATTTTACGTATATGTTTTAGTGTTTTGGAATATAAGTTTTCAAATTATCTCTGATGATGTTTTAGATTTCCATTGTTATGTTGTTAATTATCCCATGTTTTCCTCCAATTTTATTCATTTGGGCCTTCTATCTTGCTTTTGATTAGTTTGGCTAAGTTTTGCCAATTTTATTTACTTTCATTTTCTCTCAAATAACCAGCACATCCTTTGCTCTTCTGATCATTATTTCATTTATTTCCACTGTGATATTCATGGCTTTATTCCATCTATCCATTTTTCTTTTGACTTATTTTGTTCTTGTTTTTCCAATACTATAAAATGCATTGTCAGGCTACTTATTGAAGTCCTTTGAATTATTTTATAATGAATGTAGACATTAATGACTATCATCAAAAGAATTGCTCTATGGGCTAAAATATGATGTCTTCTGAGAAAAAAATCATGTATATGAAAAGAAAGCACATTCTTCAGCCTCTGATTGGTGTATTCTACATGCCTGTGTCCATCTGTCGTATCCTGTATTCAATTCTATTCCTTAATGACTTTTTGGTTTAATGCACAACTGATTTATTAAAGTGAGGTGTAGTTACATCACATCATTGTATCATGACTTTTTCTTTATGTCCTGTAATATTTATTTTACAAAATTTTGCTCTAGTGTTTGGTATTTATATATTTACATATTATTTCTTGTGGATTGTTCTATTTATCAGTGTCAAGACTATCTTTGTGTCTCCAGACTGGTTTATATTTGAAGTCAGTTTTGTTAGATATGAGTATATAGAGCTACTCTTGATTATTTTCTGATTGCATTTGTTTAAAATATCCTCATCTATCCTCTCATTTTCAGTCTGTGCTTTTTTGCCTGTGAGTTTTATGTGCGTGCGTGTGATTATTAGGTCACATTTTAAAATTCAACCAGTTAGTCTTTGTATTTTAATTGAAGAATTAAGACAATTTGTATTCAGGATTATTACTGAGAGGTATGTACACAATCTTGTCATTTTGTTCTTTGTTTTGTGGTTATTTTGTGTAGTCTACATTAATTTTCCCTCCTTTATTCATCATAGAGTCTTGCTGGATTATTGAATTAATCGAGTTTGATTCTTCCTAATTGACACTTAGTTATTTTCTCTTCTGGTGAGATTTATTCTTTCCCAAGCTTCCATTTCACTGTCTGTCCTATTCTTTGGTTTGTAGGATGACTTCAAGCATCTTTTATAATACTGATTTAGTGATAACAATTCCTTTATTTATTTTTTTCTTATTGTCACTTGACAGAATCTAGATTCACATAGGAGGGAAGCCTCTAGGTTTGGCTGTAAGGGATTAAGGTTAATTCAGTTGAGAAGACTCTAAATATGGTCATCACCATTCCATGGGTAGGGAGACTATTCAATGGAGTATGAGTAACTTTGAGGTTGGCCAAAGAAAATACATTCCCACAGAAACTATTCATTGCCAGTAGTCCCTTAAGGAGGCATAAGGCCTTATGAACTTCTCACCAATGATAAAATGTTGAGGGAACTGTTCTTTTTCACGGCTTATGCTTTTGGCAGTGCTGGATGTAGAAACCAGATAACAAAAATTTCCTGCCACTAAGCTACATACCCAGCTCACTGTAGGTACTTTTAAAGTAAGGGTGTTCCCTACAGCGTCTTATAAGATTGGTTGCAAAACTGAATATCTAAAGCAGGTATACAAGGCAATATTTAAATTAAAAGAATTATTGAGGACCAGGAGCTAATAGTAGAAGCTGGAGCCACAGTAGACTCGCAGGGCTGGAAGTGATTCCAAAAAGAAAAAGAATTGCTAGGAAGGCTTGAAGCACAGGAGCTTTTGCTGTTCCTGGAGACAAAGCTCAAAGGAGAGCTAGAGGTCAGAAAAGAACCTGACTTCTCTCTTTTTCTACGCTTCAACTTTCCAACATTGTGTCCCAAATCACTGGATATCCTTAATGATGGGGAAATGAGACAAAGAGAAATATAGTTAGCTGGATTTTGGTAAAAGGGCAAAGATAATACCTCTAATCCCAGCACTTGAGAGGTTGAGAAAGGAGGATTTTCATGCATTTGAGTCCAGTCTGTGCTACAGAGAAAACCAGAAAGACATTCTCTCAAATACTACCCCTACCCTGACAAAAGGCAAAGTTAGATGAGGAAGGATCCAAAGGCAAATGCCAACACAAGATGCAGAGAGACCTTTTTTTACATTTCAGATATTCAATTTACATAAAATAAAAATATGTATATATGTTCTAGAAGGTTATGTAATAGCTTTTACACTGTAATGCAATTTCTGTAACCCATTTCATACATACTTACAGGCTTTTTACCATCTTGCTATATACACTTCGTTTTCTTTTAACACCTGCACAATAGTCCAATATAAGTAATATTCTATACTCAGTAATGCCACAATTGAAGATACCTCTACAAATGTTTGCCTCTACAATTAATTTTAGGATAAATTTTGTGGGTAAGGGGTTACGACAGGGTCTCATTCTGTAGCCCAAGTTTGCTTCAAATTTACAGTTATCCTCTTGGTTCAGTTTTTTGAGTGCTTGTCTTATAGGTGTGAGCCACCATGCATAGATAAGTTTTTAGGATACATTTATAAAATCATATTTCTTGATGATGTATATGCACCCTTAAAGTTTTGGTAGGTATTTGAACATGTCTTTATAATGTCTGTAGTAATTTCTATTCACATCATGATACTCCAAAAGGCTTCCAATATTACATAATATCATTGGTGGTCAATTGTAAATACAAATATATGTATGTGTCTATATGTATATGTGTTACAGTCTATGTCTATGGCAATGGCTAGGTCTCTCTCACTACATCTCTGCTTGTACACAAATATGTCTGTGTTTATATCTGTATGGTTGTGTTGTCTATGTCTATGTATCTATAAATGTAGTTGGTTCTCCTTCATGGATTCAGTATTTGCAAGTTTTCCTACATGCTTAAATTTATATAAAATCAATACTTTCAGCACTTTTTATTTGTGGACATGTGCAGAGTGATAAAAAAATCTTCTATTACTGAATACTCATGTGTCCAGCCAAAGCTGAGGAAAATGGCACTCTCTTCTCTTATTTCAGCTATCAGGTCCTACATTAAGGAAGTAACCTTATCATGGTCAATTTAATGCATCATGTACTTTTAAAAATTGTTCTTCTTTGTGATGGTGGATTCAATATTTAAAATTGCTCCTAAGCATAGTGCTGAATGAAGCACTGTCTGGTCTTCACAAGCTTTAAAAACTATAATAGGGTTATGGGAAAAAGTATGTGTGCTTGGTAATCTTCATTCTGCCATGACTGGTAGTTCAGTTGTCTCCAAGTTCAATGTTAATGAGTTAGCCAATTATTACATAAGACGTCATTGTACAGAAACACACATTAAATAAAGCTATAGATTGATCAGTTGATAAAAGTATGTTGACCATAAGCTTTTTCCTTTTCTCTTGGGTGTGTTTTATTGATAAACTAGTCAATTATCACTAAAAAGCCTTAAACACAAATTTAGAAAGATAGTGTTATTTAAGAAAGTGTTATTATTTTATTAGTTCATGGATACAAAGTTCGCCAGTGCTTTCTACTTACAGGATATCTGACACAAAGAACAGTCCATATTTTTGGAGCATAAGTATAAGAAAAACCTTGATTCTGAAAAAACGCTTCTTCTTTTAAAAAAAGTAATATTTTGATTCATTATTTGAGAATTTCATACAATGTAATTTAATCATATTCACCTTCCCTCCCCCAATACCTCACTTATCTATTCTCTCTACCTTTACCTCCCTATCCATCGAACTTCAAGGTTTCTTTTTTTAACCTATGGAGTCCGACTTGAGTTGTTCAACTGTTATGGGTATGGTGCCTGCAATGGACAGTGATAAAAATATCAGATGTCATACCAATGATTAAAGAACACCAACTCTTCTTTGCAAAGCAACAATCAAATGCTAATAGCTCCTCAGCTATAGGTAGGACTTTGTGCCTACCTTTCAGTCACCATACTGGAATAACATCTATCTTGAACTTGTTCAGGTCATGTACATGCTTTCACAACTGTTATGAGATCATAGGTACAACTGTTCATTGTGTCCATGAAGCACTGTTTCCTAGATGTTTTTAACCACCTCCATCTCTCATAATCTCTCCATGTCCTATAACTCAAAGATCTTTGAGCCTTGAGGCGAGGTATATGATCTAGGCAACCAATTTGGGGCTGAGCACTCCAGAATATCTTATTCTCTGCTTGTTGACTGGTTGTAGATCTCTGTGCTAATTGCCATATATTTAAGAAGAAGCTTCTCTGGTGATGGTTCAGTGATGCATTGATTTTTGAGTGTAGCAATAAGTCATTAGAAATCATTTTAATACTGTGTCCATTTAGCAGAAGAATGGTAATAGGTTCTCCCCTAGGGCCTATGACTTACCTAACCACTATTTCATTGCCCTGTTAACAGTGACAGATGTGGGTTCTATCTAGTAGAGTGGGGCTTAAATAAATTCAGAAAGTGATTGATTGTTCCCATAACAGTCATGCCAATATTACATCAATGATCATATCTTGCCAGGTAGGTCATTTTTATAGTTTTCAGTGTTTGCACCTAGGTGAGATTGCTTCTTTAATTTGCCATTTCAGTATGCATTGATCCAGATTGCTTAATTGGAAGGCTATCAGTATGGTGAGCCTTGGATTCTCTTTTATTCACTGTTACCTTGCATTATTTTATTAAAAATTATGCTTCCATAAATGTCTTTTACATTTTTCTCAAATGTATTGTGTGTGAGTAGGTAATGTATTTGTGGTTGCTTTTGCCACCACGTGTGTGTGGTATTCAGAAGACAACTTTGCAATATTGGTTCTAACCCTCTACGTTAACTCAGATCCTGAAGATCGAATGAACTCAGGTCTCCAGGTTTGCATGGTAAACACCTTTACCTGCTTAGCTGACTCCATAAATGTATTTTTTATGAAGTACTGAGAAGTACTGTGTCTGTTCATATGCTTGGGCTTCATAATACATGTGAAAAGTTCTTAGGTGTGGGGAATCTGTGGACTTCTTAGGGGAACCCCATTCCCTCATCTGGAAAATAAATGGAGAAGTAGATAACATCAGATTAAAAACAGTGATGATTTCCATTATAGTTGTAAACAAATGAAATGAAATTTTTTGTATCAGTCTTATTAGAATTAACTTACCCTAAAATGAAATTCTGGTAAGTTAACATGAATTAAAACACATGGTTTTATCATTGTGAAGTGAACCTAATAAACTGAATATTTTCAAATGAAATCTGAGGATCCATTGATCCGCAATGATAATGCACAGCAAATGAAAGTGTCAGTTTCATCAATAAGTGACAACCTACTTGCAGCTATATGAGGGTAATGCTCTCCTTTCCTTACCCATGGTACATGATGATAACCATGAAGATGAAATATAACTTCAGAATCCTCA
The DNA here is from genome assembly GCF_007827085.1 of Peromyscus californicus insignis. Classification (NCBI taxonomy): domain Eukaryota; kingdom Metazoa; phylum Chordata; class Mammalia; order Rodentia; family Cricetidae; genus Peromyscus; species Peromyscus californicus. Next base: position 45,971,631 of record NW_026294391.1, read on the forward strand.
TTAACACAAAATTCAGGAATAAGAACCAAAAATGTTGTTTTATTAAATGGTGAAATAGTAAATATTTTATGATTGAGTGCAACATGGTTTGTCTTTCAACTTTCCAACTCTGCTGTTGTACAATCCATAGTACAAAGGCAGGAAAATACTACATAAACAATAAGCGTGACAAGTGAAAGAACATTTTAGTCACAAAACCAGACAGCTGGCTTATGGGCCCTAGTTTAATGACCTCTGGTGTAAAGATCTACTTTGACTGAAGCAGAATGAACATGTCAAAATCCATTCTTGATTTTGAGGCAGTTATATTATGCCTGGCCATTTTCATGTCCATTTTTTAATACACAGCTCGAGCTAAATGGGTCTTTCATATTGTAGTTCCGGCTTACATCTTTTTGTCCTCATCTCGTTCAGAGAAGGTCATTTAGGATTATGAGCCACAGTTTTTTTTTTTTTTAAATTTTCATTTATTCTTATGCAATACATCTGGACATAGTGTCCCTTTCCTTCACTCCTCACAGTTCCCTTACTTACATTCTCCAGCAGATCAACTTCATAGCCCTGTCTGTCTCAGTCCAGAAGAAAGCAGGCCTCCCAGGGACATCAACATGGCACAGGACACAATAGGAACAGGCACAAACCCTCACAGAAAGGTTGGGTGAGTCAATCTAGTAGGAGAAAAAGAGTCCCAAAGTGTAGACAAAGGAGTCAGAGACACTCCCACGCCCACTGCAGGAGTCCCCCAAAACACCAATAACATATGCAGAGACCCTACCACAGACCCATGCAGGCTCTGTGATTGGGGTTTCAGTTTCTGTGAGCCCCCATGAGCCCTGCTTAATTGATACAGTGGGCCATGCTCTCCTAGTATCCTCAACCACGCTGCAGAGTTCCTCCTCCCACTCTTCTGCAAAGTTCCCCAAGCTCCAAGGGGAAGGATCCAATGAAGACCTCCAACCTGGGCTCTCTGTCTGCCTAATGTTTGGCTGTGAGTAGCTGCATCTTCTACAGTCAGCTGTCAGCTACACCACAGCTGTCAGCTCTGATGATGATTGAAATAGGCACCAGTCTATGGGTGTAGCAGAACATCAATAAGAATCATTTTATTGATTTTTTTGATGGTTATGCTTGCTTCTACCCTAGATTCTGAGCTATCCAGCCTCGGGTTCCTGGACATCAAGGCAGTGTCTGGCATGGGCTCCCACTCATCTGTGCCATTATTACCTGAACACATCTTGTAAGCAGGACAAATTGTAGGTCGAAGGGTTTGTGACTCAGATGGTGACCCAAGCTCACCATTGGAAGTCTTGCCTGGTCGCAGAAGATGGCTGGTTCAGGCTCCTTATCCTCCATTTCTAAGAGTTCTTGCTAGGATCACCCTCATAGAGTCCAAGGAGTTTCCACTGCACTAGGCTTCCAACCCCTCTCCCTCCAATGTTCTCCAATTCCAGTCATATTCTCCCCATAGTCACTCCCTCCCTATCCTTTCCTTGCACTTGATCCCTTCTATTCCCACCCTACCTGCCCCCAGTCCACTCACCAAATGTATTCAATTTCTCTTTTCTAGGAAGATCCATGCCCTGCTCTCACAGTTCTCGTTATTTAGCCTCTCTGGGTCTGTGGATTTTATCATGGTTGTCATTTACTTAACAGCTAATATCCACTTATAATTGAGTACATAACATGTTTGTCTTTCTGGGTCTGAGATACCTCACTCATAATGATTTTTTTCTAGTTCCATCTATTTGCCTCCAACTTTTGTGAGGTCATGTGACATTGACTTATTATTGTATATTAAACTGTGCCTGCATCCCTGGGATGAACCTATTTGGTCATGGTAGATGATCTTTTTAATCTGTTCTTGGGTTGGTTTGAAAGTATTTTGTTGAGTATTTTTGCATCTATGTTCCTAAGGGAAATTGGTCTGTAATTCTCTTTCTTTGTTGAATCTTTGTGTAGTTTGGGTATCAGGGTGACTTTATCCTGATAAAATAAGTTAGGCAATATCTTTTTTATTTCTATTTCACAGAATCATTTGTGGAGTATTGGTGTTAACTCTTCTTTGAAAGTCTGGTAGAATTCTGAACAAAAACCATCTGGCCCTGGATATTTTTTTGGTTGGGAGAATTTTAATGGCTGTTTCTGTTTCAGTAAGGGTTATAAGTCTATTTAAATTGTTTACCTGATCTTGATTTAACTATGGAAAAAAATTATCCATTTCTTTAATAATTTCCAATTTAGTGTAGTACAGGTTTTTAAAGTATGTCCTTATGATTCTCTAGATATCCTTGGTTTCTGTTGTTATATTCCCCTTTTACCTTTCTGATTTCACTAATTTACATATTCTCTGTATGTCTTTTAGTTAGTTTGGATAAGGGTTTGTCTGTCTTGTTTATTTTCGTGAAGAGCCGACTCTTTGTTTCATTGCTCCATTATATTGCTCTCTTTGTTTCTATTTTATTGATTTCAGTCCTCAGCTTGATTATTCCCTGCCATGTACTCCTCTTAGGGGTGTGTGAGTGTGTGTGTGTGTGTGTGTGTGTGTGTGTGTGTGTGTGTGTGTGTGTGTGTGTGTGACTTTTTGTTCTAGAGCAGTGGTTCTCAACCTGTGGGTCACAACCTCTTTGGTAGCCAAAGGACCCTTTCACAGGGGTTGCCTAAAACCATCTCAAAGCACAGATATTTGCATTACAATTCTTAACTTAAAAATTTTATAGTTATGAAGGAGAAACTAAAATAATTTTATGGTTGGGGGCACCACATTAGTACTATGCACTTTCCTCTTAGCACAGCTTTCATTATGTTCCATAGTTTGGTGTGTGCTGTGTATTGATTCTCATTGAATTCTAGAAAGTCTTAAATTTCTTTGTTTCTGTCCTGATCCAGTTTTTATCCAGTAGGGAGTTGTTCAGTTTCCATGAGTTTGTAGGCTTTCTTTTGTTGAAATCCAGCTTTAATCCATGGTGAGCTAGAAGGATGCAGGGAGTTATTTAAATTATTTTGTATCTGTTGAGACTTGCTTTGTGACTGAGTTTGTGGTTAATTTTGGAGAAAGTTCCATGAGGTGCTTAGAAGGTATATATTTTTGTGTTTGGGTGAAATGTTCTATAAATATCTGCTGGATACTTTTGGTTTATAATGTTAGCTCCAGCATTTTGCTCTTTAGTTTTTGGCTGGATAACTTGTCTGTTGCTGAGAGTAGGGCATTGAAGTCTCCCCCTATCAACGTATGATTTAAGCTTTAGTAATGTTTCCTTCACATATGCAGATGCCCTTGCATTTAAGGCACAGATATTAAGAACTGAAACATCATCCTGGTGGACTATTCTTTTGATGATTATGAAGTGTCAATCCCCATCTCTTTTGATAAATTTTGGTTTGAAGTCTATTTGTTAGATATTAGAATGGCTATACCAGTTTGCTTCTTAGTTCCATTTGCTTTGAAAATCTCTTTTCTAACCCTTTCCTATGAGGTAATATCTATCTTTAATGTTGAGGTGTGTTTCTTGGATGTAGCAAATGGGTGGATGGATACTGTTGTCTCATCCATCATATTAGTCTGTATCATTTTATTGGGGAATTGAATCCATTGATATTGAAAAATATCAATGACCAATGATCGTTAATTCTTGTATCTTTGTTGTTGTTGTTGATGGCGGTGGTGGTGGTGGTGGTGGTGGTGGTGGTGTGTGTGTGTGTGTGTGTGTGTGTGTGTGTGTGTGTGTGAGAGAGAGAGAGAGAGAGAGAGAGAGAGAGAGAGAGAGAGAGAGAGAGTCTTCCTTGGTTCTGTGTATGGGATTATTTATTTCTTGTGTTTTAAGGGTATAGTTAACCTTCTTAGGTTGGACTTTTCCTTCTAGAACCTTCTGTAGGTCTGAATTTGTAGATAGATATTGTTTAAATTTGATTTTATCATGGAATATCTTGTTTTTTCCATGTATGATTGTCCTAGTAAGGTTTTTATTGCTGTGAAGAGCCTCTGTAGTTCCTGTTTGCTTATATAGATTCTTCATTACCAGAATCCCTTCAATGTTTGTTTTATTTATTACTTCTATTTCCATTTTCATGTCTTTAACTGTTTTATTCATTTTCTCCAACTGTTGGCTTTTTTCTTGGCTTTAAGGGATTAATTCATTTCCTCCAGGTTTTTTTTTTTTTTTGTGTGTGTGTCATTTCCTCAATTTCTTTAAGGGATTTATTCATTTTTCTCTTTAAGGACCTCTACCTTCTTCATAAAGTTGGTTTTAAGGTCTTTTCTTGTGTTCCAGCTGTGTTCGAATATTCAGGATTTGCTGTAGTAGGGTAACTGCACTCTGGTAGTGACATATTGCCTTGGCTGTTATTGATTGTCTTCCTAAGTTGCCATCTAGGCATCTGCATTTGAGTTGATTATAGGTTTAAGTGCTGATTTCTGAGTTTTTCTTTGTTGGATAGGTCTTTTGTTCCTTGCTTTCGGTTTCCTCTTTGGTCTTCTGACCGGTGTGGCCTCTGGTTGAGCAGGCAGTCTCCAACAGATTTAGGGACTTGACCTTTGGCAACTGGCATGACCTCTGGTTGTGAAGGTGGTCTCTACCCTAGTTGGGGGCTGGAACATGGCCACAAGGAGGGGAGGGGTATTGGGGATAGGTGGGGAGCACCAACATAGTGGAAGAGGTTTGGGCAGATAGCATACCTGGAGTTCTTATAGCCAGTGTGACCTCTGATCCAGTTTTTCACCAAAACGTAATATTTTTCATTAATTATTTGAGAACTTAGTAAAATGGACATAAATTACAATTTAGTAAAGAAACATAATATAGGAACTTGAGAGATGACTCAGTAGTTACAAGCACTTGTTGCCCTTGTAGAGAACCCAAGTTTGTTTCTCTTCAATGCATCATGGTTTCACAACTGCCTGTAACTCCAATTCCAGGGAATCTGATGCCGTCGTTTGACCTTTGGGAATACCTTCACACACATGTTGCATACACACATACTTAGGCACACACACATGCACATAAAATAAATAAGTAAATATGTGAAAGAATAAATATTTTTAGCAAAATAAACCCAATGTCTTACCAATGAAGCAAAAAATCCATATTACGAGTAAAGGAACACAATGAAATACATTAAAGTTTATAAAGAAACCTTGGCAAGAAAGCTAGAAAAAAAAGGGACACAGGAAGTTATCTGATCTATTATTAGAATGAATGAATACTTCAATTTATTGAAATATCTTCTAATCAATAGCTTCTACTCTTTGATATGATTAACTTACAAGATAAGCAGTTGGCTAAAGATACATTATGATTAGTAAAAAGATGTTCTTATAACAATAACACTACTTTTGATGGTAAAAGAAGGATGATTATTTAAAATATAGAATTGTAAAATAAACAATTTGATTTGAGTGACAATATTTTAAAAAAGAAAGATCAGTTTCCTTAAGAAATACTACTCCATGCAAAAGTTGAGGTTTTACTAATAAATTTTAAGTGTGTACTTTATTGGAATGAACTCTATTAGACTATGAGGGACATGAGATATATATTATTTTATGATAAATTTTAAAAGGAAAAAGTTAAATCATTATAACATTCAGATAGTAAAAGTACTTCATTGAACCCAATCAAAAACTGTGTTATCCCATAATCCTTTTGTTCAGTAAGAAAGAATTCTTATGTCCTTATGTTATCTTTACATTTTCAACAACATCTTAACTGTTATTGCAACAGCAGTGAGTGCATCTTTGCTTTCTCTCTAGTTATAATTCAGTTTTGTGTTTTTATGTACTGCTTTCAAGAGGAGTCAATACTTTTCCTGTACACAAAGTCATATTTATTTTCTATTAGGAAATTTATCATGATCAAACTACAACAGAAGACACCATGATTGCATGAAAGCAAAGTTTACGGTTTTCTTTGTTTTTGTTGTTGCTGTTTTGGTTTTGGCAGATGCAAAGGATGAACTAGATTTTGGGTCTTCTACAATTTTAACCACTTGGTTTTTAACGTTTTCTTGTGTGACTTCTGATTGTATAAAGTACTGAAAGATTGTACACATTTGAAATTCTATTGAGTTATTTTTAATTCCTAGAATGAATTCTATAGAATTCAATATTATAGTGGAAAGAGCTAATGACAGGACAGGTTTATAATTTAGAGATTTGGGCAGACTTCTGAATGTCTTAGAGCCTCAACTTTAAAATGTTCTATGAACAATGTTGCCATCATCATCTAACACACTAAGTTGTTGTATGTGAGAAAACTTGGGAATTTGTGAAACATTACATGATTATAACATTTTGATTATTTAATAGAATACACTGGTGGGTGTCAATAAACAGAAAGTGTACATAAAGGTTTTTTCTATTTTTAAAAAACAATCAATTTTACAGTCATTAGGAAAGAGAGAACTTAATCAGTATGTACTATATATAAAAGAAAAGTTTTTGGCTGGGTTAGAGCAAAAAAATAGATTCATTTTTGTACACTGTCTGGTTTTATTGTTAATGCAAAATGCCCTGTAGTTCACTTTTTTATAGAGGGGAAATGGCATGATTAGGGAGTCACGAAGGAACAAACAAATAAACAAAATTAACTGGATAATTTAGGGAATATTGACAGTCCTGGGTGAAGACTTTGAGGGAAAACTCAGTCTATTACAAACCATCACTAAAATTTGAGTATAAGTCTAATATGATAATCCACAGATGTACAAACTGTGGTATGATATCTGTTTTAGAAATAAAATTTGGTTCTAAAAACATTCGTTTATGTACTTGATAGCTTCTTTTGTACTACAAAAGTTGCTGTGCTTGAGTTGTCCAAGAAAAATTTGTATGACCAGCAAACCCTAAACTATTTACTACTTCAATCTCTATAGAAAAGTTTATATTATTTTTAATCTTGCAATAAGAGAAAATAACTAACAAAAGCTGATGCTAAGCCAGAGGTTTGCTCTCCAAAAATGGACAGTGTAGCCCATTGCCGAGGGCAACTTTGCATACCTGATTGAACGTAGAGAGGTCAAGCTGGTGCCTGCATGGAGCTTTCAACCCTATCTTCTGGTCTCTTTGGCATGGAAAGATACTCTGTAGGAAAGAGAAACCTGGACACCAATCCAGCCACAAAACCCTTGAACAAAATCTGTGCTGCCCAAAAGATTGTGCTGAGGCAATGGTGTTCTAGAACTTGTGGGAGTGGCCAAACGATGTTTGGTTTACCTCGAGGCCCATGGCAGGAGAGGAAGCCCATGCCCTGATCTGCCTTGATGGCTAGGAACTAGAGACTGAATAGTAGAGACCTAGGGTAGAACCAACCATGACTAGAAAAAAAAAATCAATGAAATGATATTCTGCTGTACTCATAAAGCTGTGCCTTGTCTAGCACTGATTGAAAAAGCTTCTCCCAGCAGCAGATGGGGGAGGATGCAGAGCTCCACAGCCAGACTTTGCGCAGAAAAAAAGAGTCTAAAATGGCAGTCTCTATTGGATCTCTCCTCTAGGAGCTTGGAGAATCCCAGAGAAGAGACAGGGGAAAGACTGTCGGAGTCAGAGGGAATGGAGGACACCAGGAGAACATAGCCCACTGGATCAACTAAGCAGGGTTCATGGGCTCACAGAGACTGAGGTGGCAATCATGAGGCCCTGTTAGGTCTTCACCAGGTCCTCAGAATATATGTTATGGTTGATAGCTTAGTGTTTTTGTCAGACTCCTAACAGTATGAGTAGATTTGTCTCTCTCTTCCTTGATCTTGGGACTCTTCCTCCTATTGGGTTTCCTTGTCCAGCCTTTATATGAGAGCTTTTGCCTTGTCTTATTATATCTTGCTTTGCTGTGTTTGGATATTGTCTCTTGGATACCTGTGCTTTTCTGAAGAGGAAACTGATGGGGAGTGGATCTGGAGGAGAGGGGAGCAAGGGGGGATTTGGGAGGAGTGAAGGTAGAGGAAAATGTCTTGAAATGTATTATGTGAGAGAAGAATCTATTTTCAATCAAAAAGGAAGAAAATACCTTGTAAATGCTGGGCTGAGTAATTAAAATATAGTCTATATCATTGTTGAATGCTTGAATGTTTCAACTTTGTGTATGTGTGAGGGGAGTTTCAGAGGTCAGCATTGGATATAGTCTTCTTTATTCTCCACTGTGTTTTTTGTGACAGGGTCTATCATTGAACCTGCACCTCACTAAAAGGCTAGAATATATCACCAGTAGTCACCTTCAATGATCTGATTTTTCCTGCCTCCCCATTGCTGCCAGCAGTGCTAGGGTTACAGACATGCCACTACTTCTTGCCTTTTAATGAGTTCTGAGGATCTGAACTTAGGTCATTATACTTGAGCAAGAAGACTTTACCTACTGAGTCAATTCCCGGACCTTCAGTTTTTATTTTTTTTCCCTAAAAAGTGCTTTTCCTCCTTCCCTCCTGCCATTGTACACTCATGGCTCACATTATAATTTCAACAGTTTCTGAGAGTTTCATCATTCTTAATATTGACATCTGCGGAAATGCTTTCAATTTTGTATTTTCAGAGTCTCTGTTCTTATAATTAAGTCACCATTTTTGGCAGCAATGTTACATATACAATATTGTGCGTTAATTAGGGAATCAAGTCAGTGGCACATCTTGGCAGATTTAATGCTTTGTCCACCCCAATGTAGAGGTTGATAGTTATTCTTACTCTACTTGCTTCTACTGCCTCATTGTAAGGGTTTAGGCTGTTTCTGGAAGAGGAGAAAGGTAAAGTCACCCTGTGTATAATTTCATTGACATTTTGTTGCATACTTCAACAAGTATGTTGTTATACTTCTCTTTCTTTTATATTTCATGCTTAAAGTTGTTGCACACCTGGTCAATGGCATTCAGCTTAGCAATTATACAGAAGGTGGATAAAAGGGAAAGAAAAACATGTAACTAAATCACCTCACTGGTTTCTCTTTCCCAATGGCCTCAGAAACACACTGCTCATAAGAATTTACTTTAACCCGTGAAATACAATTTCTTTGCTGAGAATTATTTATTTCTCCCCTTTAAAAATGTAATCTGATTTTACTGGAAAATAACTGAAAATATCAATATATTGTAACATAATGACAGAATAAGTAATAACATATTTATAAGTGTTGAAACAAACCCTTAGCAAGCTTAAGGCATTGTTCTTTTCTTCATAAAATTATCTTTGAATTAAGTGGACAAATTATGGTTGTCATGTTTTTATTTGTTTCAATAAGCTTATTATGAAGTAATTTTTCATAATGATGAAAATTCATTACATATGAGGAAGGTTTAGATGCTGCTTTTCACATAATAGAGGCTTATAAATGTTGAATTTACTGACTGTAAAAAAAAATCGTATCATGAAAATGTCACAGCATAACTTTTACTCAACTATGAGTTTGTTTATAACACCATGGCTGAATAATTCCAGGCTTAATGGACAAGAGCCTGAATTCCTGATGTTTCTTTGTTGGCTTAGTGGCTGCAACTTAATCTACTGATATTTTAATTATCATCCGTGGCCCCACAGCCCCACATTTTTCACCCCACCAGCCACTCAGGCTGCAGCCTAGAAAGACTTCACTTTTGTGCCCCAGCTCTGCCATGGCCATGGTATGTAGTCTCTATCTTCTATTTACCAACAAAGACTCAGAAGTCAGATATGTAGGTGAATACCTGCTGGATCAGAGATACTGAGAATCAACCAGGTGACCTTCCTTTTTGACCAGAGACCAAACCAAACCCCAAAAATAAATCTCGAAACTCCAAGTCCCACCCTCCTTCTTTGAGTATGTGTTTCTATCATATTCCTGGCTCCTCCGGACTCTCTGGGGCTAATTCCAGTCAACTAATTGCCATCTCCACCCCCTGAACCAAGGTTGATTTTATTCAATTAGCGCAAATGCAAACTTGGGATTCACAGTGTGATTGAATATCCTGCAACAACATCCCATGGAAAAAGGAATAGGTTATATGTAAAAATGGATCTTTGGCAACTGCTAAGCAACCGATTCAGGAAACTAAATCCCAACCTCTAATAATTTCCTCTGAATATTAGGTTTGGTCAGTAGTTGCAAGTTTCTCTAATTTCTATTCCCTCTTACAGTTTAAGACACTGATTTTATTTTTGTCAAATTTGGTTATCTCACCAGGCATGTAGGATATCCTCATTCTACTTAACCCAACCCCAGGTTCTCTTGAAAACTACAGCCAATCAACATATGCAAGAAAATCTTATTTATACCACTCAATGCTTTTCCCATTCCTGGCCTGTTTTTGAGTGTAGTTGCCAAGTATATACTCCTCACCTTTCTCTTTCACTTCCTGCTCTGTCTTTCAACTGTACATAAGGATGAGCACAGTGAGTAGTAACTGTGACAGCCTGAAGACCAGCAGGTCTTAAAATTTCTTATGCCAAACAAATTAGTCCTTCACCTTTAAATTCAGCCTTATCAAATTATTAGGTCATGAATAGAATACAGTGAGATTCATTGCCAGAATGTCATATAAATGGTTCCTGCCCCATTCATGAAAATGTTGTTAATTTCCTCTGAAACTTCATGAGATTGGACTTACATTTTCATTTTCTCTCATTAGGCTTGTCTTCCCACCAGAATAACCTATTAAACTCTTCTTAAAGTACTCAAGGGTATTTATAGGCCCAGTGACATAAACACTTCCACATTCTTCCTGAAAACTAGTTCCAAAATATAAGAAACACATGATCAGATACATAACAGCAACAACCACACTTTGGGCACTAACTTGCTGTACTAGTTTTTTAATGCTGTTACACATTACCTGATAAAGAACATGGTTAATGAAGAGAAGTATTTGTTTCAGCTAATCTTTCATGACAGGGAAAAGTATGGCAGTAGGAGCAGTAGGTGTCTGCTCATAACATGTCCATAATTAATAAAAAGAAAGTGATAAAAGTCTTGTACTGAGCTGTATTTCTTCATTTCATACTGTTCACATCTCAGCTCATGGAATGGTGCTTCTCACATTTTTAAATTTTTCTTCACTTTTAAATGATGGAAATAATAATTTATTCACAATTCTTACAATTATCTTTGATTACTCTTTGTCTATGAAAGATAATTTTTTAAATTATTTTGTGAGATTTCCTTGTAAGAAATGAAAGAAGCAAAAAATAATTGAATACTTCATATGTCCAATTATTGTATTTTCTTGTGTCACTAAATTTTCATGACAACTTTGGTAGTTGGAATGTGGAAAATATATTTTCAAGTTAGATATAATATTGAAAAATGATTGAATTAGTGGTTATGTTCATTTGTTATGATTGGCCAGCTTCACTACATACTTTAATTAGGAAGATGACCAATTGCTATGAGTGTGTTTGCATCTAAATAAATGTGTACACATGGAGACTTGAAAATAATTTAATTATATAAACCATCTATTTTATGAATTTCTAGGTTTAATTCAAATGTGTAGGCATGTCATCCAAAATCTTTCAGGCTTACTGAAGAAAAACTGAAAAAAATCTATTTACATCACATTTTCTTGAGAGGTGTAGTAATTCCTTCTTCAGTGATAGCTAAACATTTAAGAGCCCTATATAGATAATTATCATACACATACTTGCAACCACACAAATCAAGGTTTTTAATAAGCATTATGGCACACAGAACTAGAAGCATGACAGGTCATAATTTTACTAATATAGTGAGCATAATTCTCACAAGTCTTTTTATCAGAGCACTAAAGAGATTTTAACATTATGTGGGCCATTAAAAAACTCAAGAGATAATACTGCTTATGCATGCTGCAATAAGCAAGAAGCATATTTTAGTGTGTAACGGAATTACTTATGCAGGGTTCTGTTTTTCAAATGGGAAGAAATCTCAAATCATAAATAATTAAGAAAGAATAAAATAAAAAATTGGTTTCTAATTAAATTTTTGGATCATTTTAAAGTTAAGTACTGCTGTTTTCAGTATTCTTTACTGTAGGCATTAGTTTCTTTTTTATATATCTTCTACGAACATCAAGTAAAAGCAAGATCTACTTACTAATTTTATGCTGTCCATGCATGGAACTATTATAGTAGTTGAGAAAACCAAAAAACTGAAAAGGATATTTTGACCCCTTTCCTCTAGCAACTGATAGTCGTTATGGAAAACTATGGTTCACTGTGTGAGATATGTATATAAAAAAGAAATGAGGAGAAGTCCATTATCACAGAAATTCACAGGCATGACACCACAATATGTACAAGGAAGGCATTGGTAAAGGCATCAAAATTTAAGCATAATCAATCAGTTATGATTATTGATCTTTTGCTAGAGAGATCTAACCATATTCCACTTTTGAATTTATTATAATTCAGTTGTGCCTCAATTGAAAAAGTGCTCACTGTCCTAGAGTAAAATTAGTGTTTTAATACTTATTGTATCATCATGTTCTTAGGTAATACATTTGAAATGTTTTATTTATAATGTGTGGTGGGTTTTCAACAGGAATTATTTATTATTAATAATGCGATTATTTGAGGACCAGTATTTGAAATTGGTTTTGAAGTTGTCATTAAGCTTACACAAACTTTGATAAAACTGATTTGTGATAATAATTTACTTTGATATAATTTTTTTAGTTTACCACAAACTTTAGTTCCATAATTATACTGCAGTGTATTCAAAGATTTTGGGAGAGAATAGCTATTATCTATGAAAAAATGAGTATCAGAGAAAATAAATCCCCCTGTGCATCAACAATGCTAGTTCAACCAAGCATTGTTATTTATATACACTAATAATTTCAGTGATAAAGAGCCAGGCTGGAGAATTGGAATTTTAGCCAAGCCTGAGCTACACAGAAAGTCTCTGCCTCAAAAATCAAATCAAAACAAAATCAGTTTATGCCCATTGACTATACTCTTTAAATGGAACAACAATTTCCTCAATGAAAAGTCTTGAAGTAGGTAGCTGGAGAAAAGTTTTGGTAAGAACATTATTATTTAAATATTTTTTGAGATTATAATATAATTACTTCAATTCTCCTTTCCCTTCCATCCATCTAAACATTTCCGTATACCCATTTTGACTCTCTTTTAAATTCATGACCTTTATTTTACATTGTTGTTACATACATATATGTATATATGCATATCCATATATATTCCTAAATAAGTTGGGATAATCTTTTTGTACACTATGTGAAGATGTTTGTCTATCCTTCCTCGCATACCTAAGGCACCTTCTGATTGGTACAATAAAGAGCTGAATGGCCAACAGCTAGGCAGGAGAGGATATGCAAGACTTCTTGGCAGAGATAGGAACTCTGGAAAAGAATCTGAGGTGGGAGAGATTTACCAGCTAGACATAGAGTACTGAGGAAAGGTAATGAGCCATGTGGCGGAACGTTGATTAATATAAAGGTTAATTTAAGTTTCAAGAGCTAGTTGGGAATAAGTCTAAGGTAAGGCCAAGCTTTCATAATTAATAAAAAACTCTCTGTGTCATTATTCAGGAGCCGGTGGGCCAAAGAAAGACTCATTGTATAAATACAACCTGCTCAGTCTCTATACTTAATTGTCTGCAGTTCTTTGTGAAGCATTGAGGCCTCTTGAGCTCTCCCTGGTCCATGTTAGCATGTCTCTTGTTCAGCACATGTTTAGGCAGTCATGGTGGTGAGACTTTATGATTGCAGCTTCTGACATTACTAGGAGACAGTATGTCCTAGCAAACTCCCCAATTACTCTGGCAATTAAAATCTTTCCTTTCCCTCTTATGGAATGAACCCTTATGGAATGAGCCTTAGGTGTGGGAGTTACGCTGTAGAAAGATCAGTGGGGTCTAGTCTACCCAACTCTGCACTTTTATTGGTTGTGGTTTTCTTTAATGATCTTTGTCTATTGCAAAAAGAACTTTTCTTGATGAAGGATGAGGTTTATGCTTACTTGTGGGTATAAGAAAAAGTATTTAGAACACAGTTAGGGATGACACCAGTCTAGTAAGGTGGCAGTTGTAGGCTGTCTTTCAAGATCCATTATTGGTGAAATTATTAAGGCCACTCCACGTAGTTAAAAGGGAGATTTATTTAGTGGCGTAACTTACAAATGAAGGGATAGGTAGGTTGCAGAGTCTGGGAAAGACACAGCACAGTCCAGCGGTGTTCTCTGGAGAACTGTGCTCCGTCTACCTCCAGCGTCCAGGGTCCAGGAATCAAGAGAGATGGCACATCCGGATCTCAGGTCTTCAAGGTCCTCTCTTGGCCCCGCCTTGTGGGCATGACAGTTACCGAAGCATCAATGGGGGTTGGAACTTCCACATCAAGGTTGGAATGGCTACCCACTACATCTCCCCCTTCTGTCTAAATAAGAAGGTTCTAACCTAATACAAGACTATATACAAAGGAATGGTTATCAAATATTGTTCAGGGGTAAAGAGGGTTAATGACCTAGATAAAATGGAACTACAACCAATGCAAACAATATCAAGCAAGAAACACATACTAAAATCCAGAGAATTCTAGAGCGTAGGTAAATGGCATGTTACAAAGATCATTCCAAAAGGTGTCCTATCCTAAAGAACCTGAATCTAATACTTAATATGTTCTATCTAAGATTATATATATATATATATATATATATATATATATATATATATATATATTAAGTTGTAACTACAACTGCTAGTCTTCAATCCCATCAAAGACCTGAGAAGGAATATAATGGTACCTGAGAAACGGTAGATGGATGCAAGCAACTTTCGGGAATCTTGCAAGAGTAGACAAGACAGCTGGCAGCCTGGACAGTCACCTAATGTTTCTCAGCATTGTTGGTGCATTCAATTTGGCTACAGGCCTAGAGTATTTGACAGACCATTTTCAGAAGCAGGAATTCTGAAAGACCATCTTACCCTGTCTTGACAGAGTAGAGTGGTCGCTTTCCTTGTGTTCCGCTTGTCCAGAAAGGACAGCATTTGTACTCTCAGCAGTCGAGGCAAGGGCAGTTCTTTGCCCAGTAGGCCATTTTGTGCCAAGAAGAAGACAAACTTCCAAATGGAAATATCTTAGAAGCCCAACATTCTCTCTGGATCAAATTGGTGCTGCCAGGAGCAATTGTGTCTCACGTCAACAGAATTCTAAGTTATTTAAATGCCATATTCTCTAGGTCTATGAAGTGTTTGAAGATTACCTGTCCATCCGACCTATGTATCTATAAATCTGGATAACCTAACTAGCATAACTATAGAGATGACAAGCATAGGTGACTATAAATCTATAAGTCTTATCTACCGAAATAACCTAAGGACTAACGCTTCATGTAAACAAGGTAAACAGTCTATGAGCAAATACGGTAAAGGACGATGACTTCAAAATTGTGAAAATACACAAAATATTTATAACAGAGGTAGGACGTATAGTGCGATATACAATATGACAATAATCTTAAATATATATCAATATACAGAATATCCTAAACAGAAGTAGAACATAGATACAGTATGACAGATCAAGGTTGGAATGGCTACCCACTACAATCCATGCTTTCCCTAGCTATGGAAAGTTGCCTAAATTTTCAGTACTAGGCATGATAGGCTTTTACTATTATCCTTGGTTACCTCTCAGATGTGGAAGGTAAGTCTTTACTGCTGGGACAATATGCACTTTAAGACACATGGCCCAGAAGTCCCTGAACTGGAACTGATTTGAAAGCCTACTATCTGAGGTATCTCTTTCATAGTACCAGAAAGTACCATACCAGCTTCTCGAGGAGGAAGGCAAGCAACAGTCATAACCAGCTATGACAGCCACAAACCATAACAACCAGGATAGCACAATAACCCTAAGGATGTAGCAGTGATAGACATACTTTGACAGTAATCAGCAGCTCTCTGTTTATTGTTGTTTTTATTGACAATGCCCATTTTAATTGAATTGGTATGTGAAGGGTAATTGGTAATAAGGAAAGTGAATAAAAACTGATCGTTTATGGGAAGAAAATTTAATTATGAGAAACAATGAGAGCAGAGACATACTCCATGATTGTCATGGCAAGATCTATACATTAGGAACTAAGAAATTTTGTTGAATACATGATGTTTGTTGAAAGTGATATTACATAAGGTGGGTAAGAGAGTACTACAGAGAACAAAGACAAAAGGGATGTGACTGAAAATTTATATGGTGAATAGCAGAAGAAACTGACAGGGAGGATGCAGCAGTGACAAGATTATAAAATAGCTGAGTACTTCTTACAGAGAATTGTGTTCCTGCTTTCTAAAGAATAGAGTTACTCCTGTTTACTTTGCTACTCACAGGTCATTGAGTTGGGAAATGTATGCTCTAGAATATGTTTAATATGTTTTTCTTGTGTGTGACACTCTATTAGGAGAACTGCATGAAGAAGGTAAGTCTCAAGTTGGTTATCTTCAGGGAACATGAGGGAATCCTCTCTTCTATACTATCATTAACTCACAGTGCTCTCAGGAGCCTATTTATTTCCAGTCTGGCGTACCTTCCACTTACGGAAGTATTGATCCAGAGCTGTGTCTACTCAAGTAGAAACCAGGATATCCTGAAGGGTAGCCAGAATAATAGGTTATCAATTACTTAGCTCCTATCTGGTCCCCAGATACCCATTTGACACATGGTTTTGTAGTCATCAGAGTCTGACTCTGCTTTAGTTTATCAAATTCAATGTCTTTTTAAAACACTTACTTTATGTATTTAATTGAGGGGGGCTTGTGTGCCATGGTGCTTGAAGGTCAGAGGATCATTTGAGGGAGTCTAGTTCTCTCTTTCTACCTTGTAGGTACTGGGCCCAGGGATCAAACTTAGGTATCAAGTTATCAGGATTGGTGGCAACCAAATTTACCAACTAATCCATCCTGCAGGGGTCTTAAGTCCAGTGTCTTTTGTGGGGGAATTTAAAGTCCTCTTTAAATCTTTCTCTTTTCCTTTTGAATCTGCTGTGGCAATGACAGCTTCAAAAAATTCTCTCATTTGGAAGAAAATCTGATTCTCATTCATCAAGATTTTTATTATTGTAGGTCGTTTATCACAGTGTGAATTAAATGTATTCTCCGGGAGTTTTCACTTACAATTTTCTTCAGAGAGAATGCTTTCAAATGAGAAACACATCATACTTATGATTATATAGGGGATATTGTTGTTTCTCACAAATGCTGGGAAAATACATAATCATAGGGGCTACTGTATTTTATTATGAGAAATATAATTAAAATTATATAGCACAATCATTGTCCTTGTTCTGTGTGGAAAGGGGTTGCTGATTTGAAAATAAAACAGATATCAAACATTTCCTCATGCTTGCTTTATATAACACAGAGGTTTTAAATAATACATCACTTTATTTAAAATCTATTTACATGGTAATTGCCACTGTATAATGTATGAAAGATCACTTCACTGAGTTTAAATCTGGTTTGCAATGTGGGCTTGACATATATTTCATTATTTTAGAAAGCCTCTTAAATTACCCTTTGTGTATTTCGAAAAACATAAGTAGCTATTTTTAGAACAAAATAATAATGAACTGTAGCTGTTGCTACCCTGTTTCTCGATCTTTTGCTTTCTAGATCCAGTTGCATCTCTGAAATGCCATTCTGCTTCTGTAAAAAAAAAAAATGTAGGCAGCAACAACAGATTTAAATACCACCTAAGAGGATGGTATTTTTTTTAAATCTATTTTGAATTTCTTCTGTGATAAAGTAGAATTTTGAAAGTCTTGCTTTGAACATTGCATTATATCTAAAGAAAAATAATTTCTCTGGTGAATGTTTTTAAACACCACTAACCACTCCCTCAAAACTGTGCTCTAGTATTGCCAGAAAATGTGGACACGGATGATTCCTGAAGAGCTGAGGACACTTGATCCCTCATGCGGTTTTCTCTTCTCCTCCTGTCTTGCAGATTTGCTCCTTTAGAGTCATCAATACCTCTTAGTATAGGGCCCAACTGCATTTGTCTCCTGCTATCACTAATGCTAGCTCTCAAATGTACTATGAACTTTACAGACATTTTGCAAGCAGGGAGGACTAAGTACCACTTCAATAACTTCACAAGTATAATTGACAGTAAATATAACCAGAATTCTGCTTTGAAACACTAATAATAGAACTGAGAAACATATTATTTCTGGAAAGAATCTAATGGGTGAACTCAACTTAGTTTGTAAAAACATTGCTTTGGTATGTGAGGGTTACCAGATAGCCACATTGCATCACAGTAGATGTAGTTTTTGAATCTATTATAACTTACATCCTAATTCATATCTTACATGACTTCATCTAGTTCCTGAATTATATGTCATAGAGACGAATATGATTCCCATATCTGTGTCTCTTTTTGGAGTACTCTCTGAAACTCAGTCTCATACAATCAACATTTCCACTTGGATTTTCAAAATATAATAGAGTGAAATTCAGGACATAATAGAAAAGATGAAATTATAAGAATAATAATTTTAATTGATATTTTATTAGTTATAAAATTATGGTTTGTTTTCACTGGAATTGAATTGTATTTTTTTTGTTTGTTTTTTTGAGACAGGGTTTCTCTGTGTAGCTTTGGAGCCTTTCCTAAAACTCACTCTGTAGCCCAGGCTGGCCTCGAACTCAGAGACATCCGTCTGCCTCTCTCTGCCTCCCAAGTGCTGGGATTAAAGGCGTGCGCCACCACCACCCGGCTGAGTTGTCATTTTTGCTGCAGTTAGTTATGGAAGTTTGTTGAAAGAATCAATTAGATTGTATTTGCATGTAATTGGCCAAAAATAAATTTAGGATTATTTAAAAATAAGCACAGAAAAGAAAGTGAAAGACCTCTGCAAGAAAAACTTTAAAACACCAAAGTAAAAAACAATTGAAGATACTAGAATATAGAAAGAATTCCCATGCTCATATTATGATTGTACAATTACAATTATGAAAGTGACTCCTTTGTCAAAAGTGAGCTATAGATTAAATGGAATCCCTATCACAATATCAGTAACAGTTTCCCCAGAAATAGAAAAAAATTAAGAAAACTTTGTGGTAAACAATTCAAATAAACAAAGCAATCCTGAACAAAATGAATACTGCTAAAAGATCCATGATAGTTGATATTGAGTTATTCTACAGAGCAATAATATCAAGAACAGATTTGTATTGGCAGAAAAACAGACATATAAATCAATACAATGGAATCTCCAGAATTAAAGTCACACAGCTGAAACCAGGTATTATTGGCAAAGATGTCAAAAACAAAAATAAAGAAGATAGCTTCAAGAAGTGGTACAGGAAAAACTGGATATCCATCATATACAAAAATCAATTAAAAATGGATCAAATATGATAATGTAAAAATCATAAATCTGAATCTGTTAGAGAAAAATGGGGTAAATACTTTAATATATAGGCTAAGGTGAACATTTTCTCAGGAAATGAAACCAAGAACTGGTAAGTAGGAGTACAATAAATTATTACAAGAACTTTAAAATGTTTGAGGAAGCAAAAATAAAAAACAGTTATTTGAGTGATGAGATAGCCTACAGAATGAGAGAAAATCTTTGCTAGCTCTAATCTGAGAGATGGTTAGTATAAAGAATATAGAAAATACCCAAAACTAATTAACTAAATGCCAAGAAACAGTACAAATTGAACAGTAAATAGGCAATTGGAATAAACAGTGATTTCTCAAAATATAAAGTTTAAGTGGCCAATAAATACGTGAAATAAATATTCAGTATCTTTTGCCACCAGAAAAACACATATTAAAATAATATTGAGATAATATCTCAGTCCAGTAAGAATGGCTGTTATTAAGAAAGCTAATAATGATCAACGTCATTGAGCATATAGGATAAATGAACACTTACATACCTCTGGTAGGCTGGTGGAAATGCAAGCTGGTGCAACTACTACGCAAATCAGCAGAGTTCCCTCTACAGACTGAAAAGAAAACTACCACAGGACTTAATTGGACCAATTCTGGACACATAAATGAAGGAATTTAAGTTGATGGACAGAGAATTTGTGTTTATTATAGCAACATTCAGGATACCCCAAGTTAAACAGTCAACTGTAAGTATCAAAAATACATGGGTAAACACAATGTGGTTTTAAATAGAAGGATGGTGTTTTATTCAGCCATAAAGAAGAATGAAATCATATCACTTTTATCTCTTTATCTGTCTGTCTGTCTGCCTGTCCATCCATCCATCCATCCATCCATCCATCCATCCATCCATCCATCTATCTATCTATCTATCTGCCATTTATTTTTGTTTTGTTTTTACATCCAGATAACACTTTCACCTGCTTCCTCTTTTCTCAGTCTTTCTCCCAACCTTCCCACATCCACTCCTCCTCCTCTGTTTCTCTTCAGAAAATGGAGGCACCTCCTTTCCTGTGAAGGCTGAACAAAGCAACCCAGTAGGAGGAAAGGGTCCCAAAAGCAGGTAACAGAGTCAGAGACAGCGCCTGCTCCCACAGTTAGGAGTCTCACAACTGTAACATATATTCAGATGGCCTAGGTTAGTCCCATGCAGGCTCACCAGTTATGGGTTCAGTCTCTGTGAGCTGCTGTGAGCCCAGATTAGTTGATTCCTTGGGTTTTCTTTTGATGTCCTTGGCTCCTCTGTCTCCTACAACCCTTTCTTCCCCTCTTTCACAGGATTTCCTAAGCTCTGTCTAATGTTTGGCTTTTGATCTTTGCATCTGTTTCCATCAGTTACTGGGTAAAGCCTCTCTGATGACCATTTGGCTAGGCACCAATCTATGAGTACAGCAGAATATCGTTATAAATAATGTCATTGACTTTTTTGCCAGTTGTGCTTGGTTCTATCCTAGGTCTCTGGGATATCCTTCCTCTTGGTCCTGGCCCTCCAGGCAGTTGTCAGGGGATGAGCTTCCTCTCACTGTACGGGTCTCAAGCTGGACTGGTCACTCTTTGGCCACTCTCACAATTTCTGCATCACTTTATCCTAGCACATCTTCTGGGCAGGACAAATTGTAGGTAGAAGTCTGGGTTTATGATTGGGTTGATGTCTCAATCACTCCACTGGAAGCCTTGCCTGGTATAGACTCTTTTCCCCCCATAACTAGAAGTCTTAGCTAAGGTCGCCCTCATAGATTCTAGGGAGTTTCCATTGCACTGGCTTTCTAGCTTTTCCCAGAGATGGCCCCTGATTCCAGGTATCTCTCCAGTGATCTCTCCCTCCAACCTCTCCTACATGAATTTTCTTGTTTTCACTTCCAATCCCCATCTAGACACCCCTCATCCCCCAGCAATGTCTATTCTATCGCACCTTCACAGTGAGATTCATGTTTCCCCCCCTTGAGCCCTCCTTATGATTTAGCTCCTCTGGGTCTGTGGATTGTAGCATGGTTATTCATTATTTTACAGCTATATCCATTTATGTTTTTCTTTCTGGATCTGGGTTACCTCACTCAGGATGATCTTTTCTAGTTCCATCCATTTGCCAGCAAATTTCATGATGTCATTGTTTTTAACAGAGGAGTAATACTCCGTTGTGCAAATGTACCACATTTTCTTTATCCATTTTTTGGTTGAGGGACACCTAGGTTGTCTCTAGTTTCTGGCTAGTATGAATAAAGCTGCTATGAACATAGGTCAGCAAGTATCCATTAGTATGGTGGAGAATACTTTGAGTATATGCCCAAGAGTGATACAGCTAGGTCGTTAGGTAGATCTATTCCCAATTTTCTGAGAAACTGCCATAATGATTTCCAAAGTAGCTGTGCAAGTTTGCATTCTCACCAGAAGTAGAGGAGTGTTTCCTTTATTCTACATCCTCAGCAGCATGAACTGTCACTTGTGGTTTTGATCTTAGCCATTCTGATAGGTATAATATGGAATCTCCATGTTGTGGGAATTCACTCTGCCAATGACCTTGGTATATCTGGCCCAATAGAGGCATGTTTTTTTCTGGGTACATGACTGCTTAAATTGAGAAGGACTCTCTCTCTCTCTCTCTCTCTCTCTCTCTCTCTCTCTCTCTCTCTCTCTCTCTCTCTCTCTCTCCCCCCCTCTCTTTCTCTTTTGGTCAGAGTCAGGATGGCTGGTTCCATTCATGCCCAGACAGAATGGAGGACGGACGGTTATTGTTTTGTTCTGTATCAGTGAGTGTATTTCTCCCTGTTTTATGTCTTAATAAATCCTTGATTCCCTTTAACAGACTCTTGTGGATTTGCTTAACATCTTCAAGTAGTTTTGATTTGCATTTCCCTGATGACTAAGGATGTTGAACATTAAGTTAAGTGATTCTCAGCCATTTGAGATTCACCTGTTGAGAATTCTCTGCTTAGCTCTGTACCCCGTTTTTTAAATTAGACTATTTGGTTTGTTGATGTCTAGTTTCTTGAGTTCTTTATATTTCAAAATCAGCCCTCTGTCAGATGTGGGGTTGCTGAAGATCTTTTTCCTTTTTGTAGGCTACCATTTTGTCCTCTTGAGGGTGTCCTTTGCCTTACAGAAGCATTTCAGTTTCATGAGGTCGCATTTATCAATTGCTGATCTTAGTGCCTGTACTATTGGTGTCCTGCGTCAATGTGTTCAAGGCTATTACTCACTTTCTCTTCTGTCAGGCTCAGTGTATCTGGATTTATGTTGAGGTCTTTGATCCACTTGGACTCGAGCTTTATGCAGGGTGATAGATATGGATCTATTTGCATATCTTCTACATGCCAACACTCAGTTAGACCAGCACTTTTGTTGATGATGCTTTCTTTCTTCCATTGTATAATTTTGACTTGTCAGAAATCATGTGTCCTATGTGTGTGTGGATTTATTTCTCAGTCTTCAATATGATTCCATTGATCAACCTGTCTGTTTTTAGGCCAATACCATGTGGTTTTTGTTATTATTGCTCTGTAGTACAACTTGTAATCAAGGATAGTGATTCCCCCAGATGATCTTCTGTTGTGCACCGTTTTTTAAGGTATCCTAGGTTTTTTGTTTTTCCACATGAAGTTGAGTATTATTCTTTCAAGGTCTGTAAAAAAACTGTGGTGGAATTTTGATGGAAATTGTTTGGAATCTTTAGATTGCTTTTGGTAAGATGGAAGCTTTTACTATGTTAATCCTACCTATCCATGAGCATGGGAGATCTTTCCATCTTCTGATGTCTTCACAAATTTCTTTCTTCAAAGACTTGAATTACTTAAATTACATCACTTTTAAAGAAATATATACAAATTGTAAATCATCAAATTAAGCAAAAAAAAAAGCCAAACTCAGAAATGTAAAACATTTTATGTTTTATCTCATTTGTGATTTTACAGTTTTTACACCTCCATACACAATGTGTGTCTGTCTATCTATTTATCTATGTATCTATCTATCTATCATTTATCATCTATCTATCTATCATTATTTATTTATCTACTTCAAGAAAGTAGAAGGGAGCCTGGGGAAATACAGGAGACTAATGTAGCAGTTGGAAAGAAGCTATTAGGATGAAGGTGTTTAAAGTACATGATACACTTGAAAGAAATGCTCTCCATGTCACAATGAATATTTGTCAACATAATGTGATAATTTAGGCTGGGCTAGATTTGTATTCCTGTAATTTCAGCATGGAAATTAGAGGCATGAGAGTTCAGATTTCGAAACCAGGTTAGGTAGGGTGAATTTGAGACCCATTTGAGTTATTTACTAAGATTTTGTCTCACAAAAACAAAAAAAGAACTTAAAACCAAAAAGAAAATAAAATTGTTTTTTTGGGTATTACCTAGAACAAACAAAAAAATCATGTAAATTTTGGGCAGAAAATACCTAATCTGTTCTCTCTCTGTCTCACTGTCTCTCTGTTTCTCTCTCTCTCTCTCTCTCTCTCTCTCTCTCTCTCTCTCTCTCTCTCTCTCTCTCTCTCTCTCTCTCTCTGTGTGTGTGTTGGATGATTTTGGTAAACTTGTCACAATCATAGTCATATCTTGGAAGACCAGAATATAATTGAGACAATCTTTGAAAAAAATTGGCCTGTAGTCAAATCTATAGAATATTTTTTTGATTAATAATTGATGTGAAAGGGTTCAATCCACTGTATTTGGTGCCCGTTCTTGGGCAGGTGAAACAAGATGGTGTAAGAAAGAAGAATAAGTAACCCAGTAAGCAGTATCTTTCCATGGCTTTTGCTTCATTTCCTGACTCTGAGTTCCTGTCTTAAGTCTCTCTCCTGACTTTCCTTCATGATAGAATGTGACCAGTACATGTAAACTAAATAAATCCTTTCCTCCCCAAGTTACTTTTGGTCATGTTGTTTTATCACAGCAATAGAAAATCCAAGATTATCTTTTTCTCCATTTCCTATGCCTTAAACTGATAAGATCTGTGTTTAGTTATTTTTCCTTTATTATGTCATGACAGCTTCCAGAAGCTGTTGGAGTAACGTGTTTTGCTTCCATGCTCATAGCTCACAAGAGAAGCAAAGAGAAGGGAATGTGGAAGGAGAATGATTGGCTTTACATAGGTTTCCCTTAAAAGTGACAAAGTTTCTTTCAAGACATTTTTGTGTGTCATGGGACCACACTAGTTTAAGTTAATTCATATATACATATCAAAATCTAAATTATGTTTGGGTACCAGCCTCCTGGTTTAATGCTCATACTTGAGGAGGTAAGTAATCTTAACACCATGAGGTGTATTTATATTTTTCTAACCCAACTGGACAACATCTATTCCTTTGTCAGTAAGTTTGAGTTGGAAACTCAGATTTAAGAAAATTAGGCTGTCACACTATCCTACAGATGAGGGTCATGCTTGATTATTGAAAAAAAGAAGACTTTGTATTTAGTGTTTTGAAGAAAGCAAAGTCTGAAGTGCCTAGAAATGAATGAAGAAGATTTTACCAGCTGACATTTAAGTCACCTTGTGACACAAAAGCAAGCTAACTGTTGGTCACAGTGGATCAGAAGAGATATATTTTGCTGAGAGGCTGCTTGGAAAAATATGTGATAGTAAGCATTTATACAGGTTTCTGGTGCCTATAAATTAAACAATTTAATATCAGTTTCATCTAGAAGATATTCACAAAGCTATGTATACAAAGGTCAGTGATGATCCTCAGTATGGGCCCGTGTAAATGACTGCCTCTAAAATGTGCTTTAACTTAACTTTTTAAAAAAAAATTTGAGGTTATAATTACATTATTTCCCCTTTCCCTTTCCACTCTCCAAACTCTCATGTATAATATACCTTACCTTGCTCTCTTTCAAATTCATAGCCTCTTTTTTCATTGATTGTTGTTACATACATATTTCTATGTACAGGAATAAACATATTTATACCTAAATACATAAGCATAACTTGCTAAGTCTGTATAATATTATTTACTACATGTATGCATGTTTCCAGGGATGACCATTTGGTTTCGGAAAACCAATTGGTGTGTTCTACCCAGGGAAAAACTATTTCTTCCACTCTTGGAATACCTTTGTTGCCCATAGTTCTTTGTGTAGGGTTGAGGCCTCCTGGACTTTTTCCCATCTGTGTTAGCATATCTGTTGTTCTTGCACTCTTTCTGCTCATGCTTAGGCAGTCATGTTGGTGAGACTTTGTGTGGAAAAACAATCTCACTGAAAACTCTCTGTTCCTTTGGCTCTTGCAATCTTTCTGCCAAATCTTCTGCAATGATCCCTGAGCCTTAGGTGTGTTTTATTGTAACGTATCCATCGAAACTGGTTGAGATTTACCTTTTGAGGCTATTTCTTATCATTCAATGCTGAAGACTTTCCTATACCTTGGCCATTTGCAAATTCTAGATATTTGAATAAATCCTTTCCATATTGCTCTATTGTGATGTTTACACATCAGAATGAGTATAGATAACATGAAAGTGAGCTGAAGAGGATGCCCCAGTGTTGCAAAGAAATGTCAAGTGACTGTCCAGGCAGCTGGCTGTTTTTGTCCTAACTCACTTTTTTTGGAAGTCACTTGTTTGCACTTCCTGTTAAATTATGTAATATTATTTCCTTCTTGGGTCTCTGAGGGAACTGAAGATTAGATAGTTATAGTTTTTCTTGTTAACAAATTCAGAAAAGAAACTCACTAAGAAATGTAAAGTGCCTAAGTTTAAAAGACATCAAAAGATAGTTATCGATTGATAATACAAATTAGGATAGAAAGTGACTTAGATACAATCCTTTGGATTCACAAAAACAGGATAGAGAATGGAATGTTTTTGCTGGATTTGTCAAATGCAAATGGACTAGACATTGTTGATATATTTATTGCCTGTATATATTGCATATAGCTATTGTATTTATTGTATATAGTTTTTCTCATATTAGTTATAACTTTTTTATTTTAGACAAAAAAGGGGAAATGTGGTGATATTTTGTTTGTGCTCTAACAAATAAAGCTCACCTGGGGATCAGAGGACAAAGCCAGCCACTATATTAAACATAGAGGTATGGCAGTGGTAGCACATGCCTTTAATACCAGCATTTGGGAGGCAGAAATTCATCCAGATCTCTGTGAGTTCAGGGCCACACTGGGAACAGAGCCAAGCATGGTGGTACATGTCTTTAATCCCAGCTCTAGTTAACCATAGCAGTCTGGAGGTCTGCACTGACAGACAGGAAGTGATATAGCTGGGCAGAAAGAGGAAGTGATGTAGCTGGGCAGAGACAGGAAAAAAGATGCCAGGGCACAGAAAGGTATATAAAGTTTGAGTATATAGGAAGTAGCTCTCTTGGGCTGAGGACTTCCTAATGGTCAGAACTTGTGGCTGGCTTGCTCTATTCTTCTGATTTTTCAGCTTCCATCCCAATATCTGGCTCCAGATTTTTTTAGTAATAAGACCATTTAGCAATTTGTGTTACAAGAGAAGGCAAAAATATGTTAAAATGTCTTATCTGATGGGAAGCCACTTGGAGTCCAAGAAAAATGGAGTAGCTACAAAAAGTGAACGAAGAAGTATTTTTTGGAATAGATCCTCCAGTATCAGGCCTTCTTGTTGATAGTTTATAGATCTGAGACAAAATATTTTCCTATATTTCTAATGTTCAAATTCATGAGATACAAGTGGCTGCCCTCATCCAAGAAGCACTATGCTAGTTTGTTGCAAAGCAATAAATAACCAACAGATTTATAAAATTGGATATTTTGGGCCTCAAGGGCAAATGTATGGGCCTTCCTGTGAAGGGAAAATAGAGTAGATTTTCCAGGTGGACAGGGGACATGTGGGGATGGGAGCAGGAGGAATCAGGCAGGAAGTTGGAGGGACAGATAGAGAGAATACAGGGAGAGACAACTGAAAGGGGAGAGTTTAATGGGAGCAAGAAACTTGGTGCAGTAGATACTCCCTGGATTCCATGAGAGTGATCCTAGTGAAGTCTCCTAGTAAGGAGGAATATGGAGCCCTAAATGGCCATCTTCTATAACAACACAAGTTTTCTAGCAGTGTGGCTGGGATGTCAACCAAGCCACAAGATCTATAGCCTACAATCTGTCCTGCCTACAAGATGTTCTGGGGTAATGGTGACACAGAATGTGTGGAAGTGACCAACCAAAAACTTGTCCAACTTGAGGCCCATGCCATGAGAGGTGCCCATGCCTATCACTACCTGGATGACCAGGAACCAGAGGCAGGACAGCTTAGAGACCCAGGATAGAACCAAACATGACTGGGGGAAAAGTCAATGAAATGATTCATACTGATAGTCTATTATACTCATAGATTGGTGCCTAGCCCAATTGTCATGAAAGCGGTGTAATCTAGCAACTGATGGAAGCAGATGCAGAGACCCACAGCCAAACACAAGGTAAAGCCAGGGGAACCCAGAAGAAGAAGGAGAAGAAGAATTGTAGTAGCCAGAGGGGTTAAGTACACCACAAGAATATGAACCACAGAATCAATTAAACATGGCTCATAATGGCTTCACAGAGGCTGAAGTCACAAACAGTGACCCTGCATGGGTCTGAGCTAGGTCATCTGTACATATGTTATGGTTGTGTAGCATGGTGTTTGTGTGGGAATTTCAACATTGGAAGTTGAGGCATCTATGACTCCTTTGCCTATGTTTTGGACCCTTTTACTTCTACTGTGTTGTCTCATGTGGATATCTCTGGAAGGCTTACTTGTTATAAAGGATAACAAAGGAGGAGTGGATCTTGAGGAGAGGAGAGGTGGAGAGAGGGATTAGGAGAAGTGGAGGGAGGGAAAATTGTGGTCAGGCTGCAATGTATGAGAGAAGAAAAAATGTGTATTTCTATAACTAAGGTAGACAGTCAATCAAAGAGTTTTACTTAGGGTGACAGAAAATATTATCTAAATTGTGCATTGAATCATGTGGTTTTCACCATCATGATCTTGACCCCCCCCTTTCTCATATAATCCCTCATCCCTCTCTTCAAATGACCTCCAGGATCTCAGCCCAGTGTTTAGCTGTGGATCTCTGCATCTGCTTCCATCACTTACTGGATGTATAGGTTCTATGATGACAATTAGAATAGTCACCAATCTTTTTACAGAAGAAGGCCAATTCAGGTACCCTCTACACTATTGCTAGGAGTTTTAGCTGGGGTCATCCTTGTTGGTTCCTAGGCATTTCCCTGGCACTGGGTTTCTTCCTAATCCCATAATGTCTCCCTCTATAAAGGTATCTCTTTCATTGCTTTCCTCTCTGTCCCTCCCCCAACTTGACCATCTCAATCCCTCATGTTCCCATATCCAATCACCTCCCTTCTACCACCCCTCTCAGTTTACCCTGGAGATCTTAACTATTTCCCCTTCCTGGGGTGATCCATGCATGTCTGTGTCCATCATAGGGTCATCCCTTTTACCTAGTTTCTCTGGGGTTGTGGATTATAGCTTGGTTATCCTCTGCCTTGCTTCTAATATCAACTTATGAGTGAGTACATACCATGTTTGTCTTTCTTATCTGGGTTACCACACTCAGGATGATTTTTTTTTCTAGTTTCATCTATTTACCTACAAACTTCATAAAGGCATTTTTTAGCACTGTGAACATAGTTGAACAAGTGTCTTTGTGGTATGATTGAGCATCCTTTTAGTATATGCCCAAGAGTGTTATTGCTGGGTCTTGAGGTAGACAGATTCCCAATTTTATGAGAAACCACCACACTGGTATCCAAAATGGCTGTACAAATTTGCACTCCCACCAACAATGGAGGAGTGTTCCCCCTTACTCCACATCCTCTCCAACATAAGCTGTCATCAGTGTTTTTGATCTTAGCCATTCTAAAAGGAATAAAAAGGTATCTCAGAGTCATTTTGACTTGCATTTCCCTAATGGCTAAGGATGTTGAGCACTTCCTTAAATGTTTTTTGGCCACTTGAGATTCTTCTGCTGATAATTCTCTGTTCAGATCTGTACTCCATTTTTTAATTGGATTGTTTGATATTTTGCTATTTAGTTTCTTGAGTTCTTTATACATTTTGGAGATCAGCTCTCTGTCAGATGTGTGGTTGGTGAAGATCATTTCCCATTCTGTAGGCTGCCATTTTGTCTTTTTGACTGTATCCTTTGCCTTACAGAAGCTTCTCAGTTTCAGGAGGTTCCATTTGTTAATTGTTGTTCCCAGTGTTGGTAGATGAATTTCTAAACAGTCTTATTAAATAAGAAACACAGAGCCAAATACAGAGTTAATAGCCAAAGAGATCAGAGAGCCACAACTACCTTATCTTACCACCTTGCTGCCATTGCTTCCCCAGAGAGAGCTTCTTCCTGTCTGACTTGTCTTTTTATTGCCTTTCTGTTCTGCCTTCTCATTGGCTCTACACACAACCACATGACTTCTTCATGACTGCCTGTCTATACAGACCTCGTGGTCTCTATGGTTGGTACTGGGTCACCTCCGGGTCACCATGCTTGGCTATGTCCTTGACCACAGAAAGACTGCCTGCCATGTGATTGAATTAAGGGCATGTGCTACCACAGCCTGACTCTGCTTCTGGCTGCGTTGACCTCTGATCTCCAGGCAACTTTATTTATTAACATACAAATAAAATCATATTTCAGCACAAATAAAATATCATCATAAGTGTCTGTGCTACTGGTGTTGTGTTTAGGAAGTGATATCCTGTGCCAATGTGTTCAAGGCTGCCATTTTGTCTTTTTAACTGTTTCCTTTGCCTTACAGAAGCTTCTCAGTTTCAGGAGGTCCCGTTTGTTAATTGACATTCCCAATTTCTCCCTATCTGGTTCAGTATAACTGGATTTATGTTGTAGACTTGGATCCGTTTGGACTTGAGTGTTGTGCACGGTGATAGATATGGATCTATTTGCATTCTTCTACACCTTGACATCTAGTTATACCAGCACCATTTGTTGAAGATGCTCTTTTTTCCATTGTGCAATTTTTGGCTTCTTTGTAAAAAATCAGGTGTTCATAAGTGTGTAGATTAGTACGAAAGTCTTCAATTTTATTCCGTTAATCCAAATATTAGTTTTTATGCCAATATCATGCTGTTTCTATTACTATAGCTCTATAGTAGAGCTTGAAGTCAGGGACAGTGATGCCTCTGGAAATTCATTTATTGTACAGTATTGTTTTAGCTATCCTGGGTTTTATGTTTTTCCATATGAAATTGAGTATTATTCTTTTGAGGTCAGTGAAGAATTGTGCTGCTATTTTGATGGCATTTACATTGAATCTGTGGATTGCTTTGGTAAGATTGCCATTTTGTTATGTTGGTTCTACCTATCCATGAGCATGAGGTATCTTTACATTTTCTGACATCTTCTTCATTTTCTTTCTTCAAGGACTTAAAATTCTTGTCATGAAAATCTTTCACTAGTTTGGTTTGAGTTACTCCAAAATATTTTATGTTATTTGTGGCTATTGAAAAGGGTGACATGTAGATGAATTTCAAAATAGTCTTATTAAATAAAAAACATGGAGCCAGATATAGGGGTGAAAGCCTTGGAGAGATCAGGGAAATGGGGAAAGCCACAGCTAACCTTACCTTGCCAACTTGGTAACTTCCAAATGTGAATTACTTCCTGTCTACCCACATCTATATGCCTTGCTGTTCTGCCATCTGATTTGCTCTCTCTTTTCAGCTACATCACTTTCTCTTCCTATCCAGCTCTGTCACTTCCTGTCTGTCTGTACAGACCTCCAGACCTCCATGATTAACTAGTTTTGGAATTTAAGGTGTGTGCCACCATACCTGGATCTGTTTCTAGTGTGGCCTTAAACACAGAGAGATCCTGCCTGCCAGGTGATAGGGTTAAAGGCGTGTGCTAACATTGCATGATTTCTGTGTTGTGGCTGGCTTTTTCCCTCTGATCTCCAGGCAATATTTATTAAAGCACAAATAAAATATCACCATAGTGATGGTTCTTTGATTTCTTCCTCAGACTGTTTATCATTTATGTGTAGGAGGGCTACTGATTTTTTTGAGTTAATCTTGTATCCTGGCACACTACTGGAGGTGTTTATCAGCTGTAGAAGTTCCCTGGTAGAATTTTTGGGGTCATTTATGTATACTATCATATCATCTGCAAATAGCAAAGGTTTGACTTCTTACTTTCTAATTTATATCTCCTTGATCTCTTTTTAGTTTCTTATTGAACTAGTTAGAACTTTGGGTACTGTAGCTGAAGTTTTCTCTGGTCCTTCCAGCCCCATGGACACCACAGCCACTTATAAAATAATCATTCAGAACCTTATATTAATTATAACTGCTTGGTCATTAACTTGGGCCTACCACTGATTAGCTCTTACATTTAAACTCAGCCCATTTCTGTTAATCTATATGTTGCCACATTTTACTGTGTGCCATTACATGCTGCTTCCTGGATGGCGGGCTGGCATCTCCTTACTCAGCCTGAGAGACTCTATGCCTGTAGGCTAAAGAATGGATGCCCCAACACTATAGAAGAACTTTGGGTGACTGTCCAGGCAGCCAGCTGTCTCTATCATCCTAGATTTTTGGAAGTTGCTTACAATGCATTTCCTGTTTACTTAGGTAATAGTATATACTTCTGAGTTCTTTGATGTAGTTAATGACTAGATAGTTATAATTTTCCTTAGTTATGATAAAACAAAATTAAGATATAAAACTTTAGACTCACAAATGTATAAATAAAATATTTTCTTTAATTTTACCAAATACAAATAGACTAGACATTATAACTGTAATTCTGACTTGATTTCTGTTTTGTTATATGTAAAATTACTATGTTAAAGTAAAACTTCACTTTTGGTTAGACAGAAAAGGGGAGGTGTTGTGGATGTATTTCTGTATGCTATGAATATGTGTTGCTCTGATTGCTTGATAAATAAAATGCTAATTGGCCAGTAGCCAGGCAAGAAGTATCGATGGGATAAAAAAAATTCTGGGCAGAGAAAGACTGAGAAGTAATATGATATTATTATGAACTCTTTCTGTATCTATGACATTGACATAGGATGTTAATGGCTGTGTTAATCATATCCACAAGCTAGAATGAAGTGCATAGCTCAGAACATTCCAAATTAGTTTGTTCATAATGTTCTGTCTTTATTTTTATTTGGGGGGGTTAGAGATTTTACTTCAGAATTAATTCATAATTTCTCTTCCTGGGTTAAGATCTGGCACTCAGTGGATAAGGAAGAGGAGTGATGGCATGGTCTGTAAGAATTCTTAAAATGTGGTTTTTTATAGATGAGTAATTTGAAGCAGAAAGAAGCAAAATGACTTACTTGCCTGAGATAAAACAATGACTCAGGTTCTTAGCAAAAATAGAAAATGAGCTCTGGATTTAAGACTGTTCAATTTTATTACAATAAATTACTTTTTTCCTTGTACTTTCTTTAGTAATGTAAAATATACATTGACACTTGAGTGAGAAGATTTATTTTCTGATTTTGTGCCTCTTCTGTATATATTTCACTGCATAATTACCATGTAAAACTTGATCTTCAAAACTGTATTAATCTTTCCTTCTGTCTTAGAGCTTCTAATTTTCTAAGTTTTCTTTCACATGTAAGTTTTTGCTAAACTTTGATTATTGTATTAAACTTTGTCTATTGGTGGAAGTATTAAGGCAACTCCACATAGTTAAAAGGGAGATTTATTTTGTGGGGTAACTTACAAGTTAAGGGATAGGTTACAGGGTCTGGGAAAGGTGTAGCATAGTCCAGCAGTGTTCTCTGGAGAACTCTACTTGGTCTACATCCAGTGTCCAGGATCCAGGAACCAAGAGAGCTGGCACATCCGGATCTTGGGTCTTTTGGCCCTGCCTCATAGGTGTGACAGTTACTGGAAGCCTCAATGAGGGTAGTACTTCCAGGTCAAAGCTGGAACAGCTTCCCACTACATCTCCCTCTTTTGTCTAAATAAGAAAGTTCTAACCTAATACAAGACTATGTACGATAAGAATGATCATCAAATATTGTTCAGGAGGAATAAAGGATAATGACCTAGACAAGATGGAACTACAACCAACACAAACAATATCAAACAAGAGACACATACTAAATACCAGAGAAGTCTGGAGCATGGGTAAATGGCATGTTACAGAGATCATTCCAAAGTGTATCCTATCCTGAAGAACCTGAATCTAATACTTAATATGTTTTAGCTAAGATAGAAGATTAAGTGTAACTGTTAAGTCTTCAGTCCCATCAAAGACCTGAGAAGGAATATAATAATACTTGAGAAACATGAGAAGGATGCAAGCAACTTTTGGGAGTCTTGCAAGAGTA
The DNA here is from genome assembly GCF_007827085.1 of Peromyscus californicus insignis. Classification (NCBI taxonomy): domain Eukaryota; kingdom Metazoa; phylum Chordata; class Mammalia; order Rodentia; family Cricetidae; genus Peromyscus; species Peromyscus californicus. Next base: position 46,005,264 of record NW_026294391.1, read on the forward strand.
GACAGAGACAGATGGCAGCCTGGACAGTCATTTAATGTTTCTCAGTATTGTTGGTGCATTCAAATTGGCTACAGGCCTAGAGTATCTGACAGACCATTTTCAGAAGCAGGAATTCTGAAAGACCATCTTACCCTGTCTTGGCAGAGTTCAGTAGTTTGTCACTCTTACACTCTTATACATAAAGGAAAATAAATATGAACCACAAATGTATTATTAAATATTCTAATCCCAGTTATGAAACCTCATGAATTGGATGAAAGAATTCTTTCAAAATTCTATTGCTCATTGGCAATACACTGGGCCAACCAAGGTGCTCCAATGGTGATGGACAGTAAGTTTAATGTTGCTTTTGTGGTTGCTAATACAACATCCATTTTGAAGCACATGGATTAAGAATTAATTTGCATCTTGCTCCGGACGTCCCTTTTGGAACACTCGTGAGTACCCTTCCTTGCCCCAGACCCCATCCCTGGGCACCAGCCACTCCAGGGAAGACCTGCCCAACTCGGCCCCAGGTTCTGGGCACTGGGCAGGTTCCCTGCTAGCCCCACCAGGGAGGATCCCCTTCTCCAAGACCCCTGGCAGACCCTGCAGTCTCCACGCCCTGCCCCCACGCCCATCCGCCTGAGCCCCAAGCCTCTTCCTGAGACTCAGAGGCCGGCCCCCAGCTCCCATCTTGCTCCAGACGTCCCTTTTGGAACACTCGTGAGTACCCTTCCTTGCCCCAGACCCCATCCCTGGGCACCAGCCACTCCAGGGAAGACCTGCCCAACTCGGCCCCAGGTTCTGGCCACCGGGCAGGTTCCCTGCTAGCCCCACCGGGAAGGATCCCCTTCTCCAAGACCCCTGGCAGACCCTGCAGTCTCCACGCCCTGCCCCCACGCCCATCCGCCTGAGCCCCAAGCCTCTTCCTGAGACTCAGAGGCCGGCCCCCAGCTCCCATCTTGCTCCGGACGTCCCTTTTGGAACACTCGTGAGTACCCTTCCTTGCCCCAGACCCCATCCCTGGGCACCAGCCACTCCAGGGAAGACCTGCCCAACTTGGCCCCAGGTTCTGGCCACCGGGCAGGTTCCCTGCTAGCCCGACCGGGAAGGATCCCCTTCTCCAAGACCCCTGGCAGACCCTGCAGTCTCCACGCCCTGCCCCCACGCCCATCCGCCTGAGCCCCAAGCCTCTTCCTGAGACTTAGAGGCCGGCCCCCAGCTCCCATCTTGCTCCAGACGTCCCTTTTGGAACACTCGTGAGTACCCTTCCTTGCCCCAGACCCCATCCCTGGGCACCAGCCACTCCAGGGAAGACCTGCCCAACTCGGCCCCAGGTTCTGGCCACCGGGCAGGTTCCCTGCTAGCCGCACCGGGAAGGATCCCCTTCTCCAAGACCCCTGGCAGACCCTGCAGTCTCCACGCCCTGCCCCCACGCCCATCCACCTGAGCCCCAAGCCTCTTCCTGAGACTCAGAGGCCGGCCCCCAGCTCCCATCTTGCTCCGGACTTCCCTTTTGGAATACTGGTGAGTACCCTTCCTTACCCCAGACCCCATCCCTGGGCACCAGCCACTCCAGGGAAGACCTGCCCAACTTGGCCCCAGGTTCTGGCCACCAAGCAGGTTCCCTGCTAGCCCCACCGGGAAGGATCCCCTTCTCCAAGACCCCTGGCAGACCCTGCAGTCTCCACGCCCTGCCCCCACGCCCATCCGCCTGAGCCCCAAGCCTCTTCCTGAGACTCAGAGGCCGGCCCCCAGCTCCCATCTTGCTCCGGACGTCCCTTTTGGAACACTCGTGAGTACCCTTCCTTGCCCCAGACCCCATCCCTGGGCACCAGCCACTCCAGGGAAGACCTGCCCAACTCGGCCCCAGGTTCTGGCCACCGGGCAGGTTCCCTGCTAGCCGCACCGGGAAGGATCCCCTTCTCCAAGACCCCTGGCAGACCCTGCAGTCTCCACGCCCTGCCACCACGCCCATCCACCTGAGCCCCAAGCCTCTTCCTGAGACTTAGAGGCTGGCCCCCAGCTCCCATCTTGCTCCGGACTTCCCTTTTGGAACACTGACTTCCCTTTTGGAACCCTGGTCTGTCTGAACCAAGTGTGCGGATAAGGCCAAGAACGAACCACAAGGAGATGGGCAGACGTCAAGGCAGAAACATATACAACAAAATGAATAGCAATACAGCATCACCAGGCCCTAGCCCTCCTCCAACACCTAGACCTGAACATCAGAAATTGGAAGAAGCAGAAGAAAACAGCCTTATGAATGACATCATGAAGAAGCTAGAGGCTTGCGTAGAGGAAAAGACAAAAAAATGTGAAGAACGCTGTAAACAACTAGAGGAAAGGGCAAACAAATTAGAAGAAATCAATAAAGTCCTGGAAGAAAACAATAAAATTCTGAGAGAAAATCAAGAAAAATCAATGAAACAAATGAAGGAAACAGTCCAAGACCTGAAAAGGGAAATAGAAAAAATGAAGAAGACACAAACAGAGGGAATGCTGGAAATAGAAAATCTGAGAAAACGATTGGGAACTTCAGATGCAAGTATAATCAACAGAATGCAAGAGATGGAAGAGAGGATCTCTAGCGTTGAAGATACAGTAGAAGAAATACATTCATCAGTCAAAGAAAACACTAAAGCCAACAAAGTCATGAACCAAAATGTCCAAGAAATTTGGGACACCATGAAAAGACCAAACCTAAGAATAATAGGGGTCGAAGAAGGAGAAGAATACCAACTCAAGGGCACAGAAAATATATTCAACAAGATCATAGAAGAAAACTTTCCCAACTTAAAGAAGGAAATGCCTATGAAGATACAAGAAGCTTATAGAACACCAAACAGACTAGACCCCCAAAAAAAGTCCCCTCGCCACATAATAGTTAAACAACTAAACGTACAGAATAAAGAAAGAATATTAAGAGCAGCAAAGGAAAAAGGCCAAGTGACATATAAAGGCAAACCCATCAGAATAACACCCGATTTCTCAATGGAGACTTTGAAAGCCAGAAGAACCTGGACAGATGTAATGCAGACACTAAGAGACCATGGATGTCAACCTAGACTAATATACCCAGCAAAACTTTCAATCACCATAGATGGAGTGAACAAGACATTCCATGACAAAGCCAGATTTAAACAATACTTATCCACAAACCCAGCCCTACAGAAAGCACTAGAAGGAAAATTCCAATCTAAGGAAGTCAGATACACCCTCGAAAACACAGGCAACAGATAAAGCCACAGCAGTAAACCCCAACGTATAGAAGTACCCACACATCACCACCAAAAAATAACAGGAATGAACAATCACTGGTCATTAATTTCCCTCAATATCAATGGACTTAATTCACCTATAAAAAGACATAGGCTTACAGAATGGATACGAAAGCAGGACCCATCTTTCTGCTGCATACAAGAAACACATCTCAAATTCAAAGATAGACACTACCTAAAAATAAAAGGCTGGGAAAAGACTTTCCAATCAAACGGTCTTAAGAAACAAGCGGGTGTAGCCATCCTGATATCCAGCAAAATAGACTTCAAACTAAAATCAATCAAAAGAGATCAAGAAGGGCATTACATACTCATCACAGGAAAGATCCACCAAGATGAAGTCTCAATTCTGAATATTTATGCCCCAAAAAAAGGGCACCCACATATGTAAAAGAAACATTACTAAAGCTTAAATCACATATAAAACCCCACACATTAATAGTGGGAGACCTCAACACCCCACTTTCACCACTGGACAGATCTCCCAAATTGAAACTTAACAGAGAAATAAAGGACTTAACTGATGTCATGACTCAAATGGACTTAATCGATATCTACAGAACATTCCATCCTAACAAAAAAGAATATACCTTCTTCTCAGCACCCCATGGAACCTTCTCTAAAATTGACCACATACTTGGCCACAAAACAAATCTAAACAGATACAAAACAATTGGAATAACCTCCTGTGTTCTATCAGACCACCATGGTCTAAAGTTGGATTTCAACAACAACAAAAACTACAGAAAACCTGCAATCTCATGGAAACTGAATAATACCCAACTGAATCACCAATGGGTTAAGGAAGAAATAAAGAAAGAAATTAAAGACTTCCTAGAGATCAATGAAAATGAAGACACCACATATCCAAATTTATGGGACACTATGAAAGCAGTACTAAGAGGGAAATTCATAGCACTAAATGCCCACATAAATAAGTTGGAGAAATCTCACACTAGAGACTTAACAGCATACCTGAAAGCTCTAGAACAAGAAGAAGCACAGTCTCCCAGGAAAAATAGACGCCAGGAAATTATCAAAGTGAGAGCTGAAATCAATAAAATAGAAACAAAGAGAACAATACAAAAAATTAATGAATCAAAGAGTTGGTTCTTTGAGAAAATCAACAAGATAGACAAGCCCTTATCCAAACTAACCAAAAGACAGAGAGAGAGCATCCAAATCAACAAAATCAGAAATGAAAAGGGGGACATAACAACAGACATTGAGGAAATCCAGAGAATCATCAGGTCATACTTCAAAAACCTCTATTCGACAAAACTGGAAAACCTAAAAGAAATGGATAACTTTCTGGATAGGTACCACATACCTAAGTTAAATCAAGACCAGATAAACTATTTAAATAGTCCAATAACCCCTAATGAAATAGAAACAGTCATTAAAAGTCTCCCAACCAAAAAAAGCCCAGGACCAGATGGTTTCAGCGCAGAATTCTACCAGATCTTCAAAGAAGAGTTAATACCAATATTCTCTAAATTGTTCCACACAATAGAAACAGAAGGAACATTACCAAACTCCTTCTACGAGGCTACAATTACCCTAATTCCTAAACCAAACAAGGATACAACAAAGAAAGAGAACTACAGACCGATCTCCCTCATGAACATTGATGCAAAAATACTCAATAAAATACTGGCAAACAGACTCCAAGAACACATCAAAACAATTATCCACCATGATCAAGTAGGATTCATTCCAGGGATGCAAGGGTGGTTCAACATACGAAAGTCCGTCAATGTAATACACCATATAAACAAACTCAAAGAAAAAAACCATATGATCATCTCACTGGATGCAGAAAAGGCATTTGACAAAATCCAACACCCCTTCATGATAAAAGTATTGGAGCGATCAGGAATACAGGGAACATACCTAAACATAATAAAGGCAATTTACAGCAAGCCAACAGCCAACATCAAATTAAATGGAGAGAAACTCAAAGCAATCCCACTAAAATCAGGAACGAGGCAAGGCTGTCCACTCTCCCCATACTTATTCAATATAGTACTTGAAGCTCTAGCCAGGGCAATAAGACAACATAAGGAGATTAAGGGGATACAAATTGGAAAGGAAGAAGTCAAGCTTTCCCTATTTGCAGATGACATGATAGTATACTTGAGCGACCCCAAAGATTCCACCAAGGAACTGATACAGCTTATAAACACCTTCAGCAACATAGCAGGATACAAGATCAACTCAAAAAAATCAGTAGCCCTCCTATATACAATGGACAAAGAAGCGGAGAAGGAAATCAGAGATACATCACCCTTTACTATAGCCACAAATGACATAAAATAGCTTGGGGTAACACTAACCAAGCAAGTGAAGGACCTATATGACAAGAACTTTAAGTCCCTGAAAAAAGAAATTGAAGAAGATGTCAGAAAATGGAAAGATCTCCCATGCTCATGGATAGGCAGGACTAACATAGTAAAAATGGCAATCTTACCAAAAGCAATCTACAGATTCAATGCAATCCCCATCAAAATACCAACACAATTCTTCACAGACCTGGAAAAAATAATACTCAACTTCATATGGAAAAACAAAAAACCCAGGATAGCCAAAGGAATCCTGTACAATAACACAACTTCTGGAGGCATCACGATCCCTGACTTCAAGCTCTACTATAGAGCTACAGTAATAAAAACAGCTTGGTACTGGCATAAAAACCGACATGTGGACCAATGGAATCGAATTGAAGACCCTGACATTAATCCGCACACCTATGAACATATAATTTTTGACAAAGAAGCCAAAAGTGCACAATGGAAAAAAGAAAGCATCTTCAACAAATGGTGCTGGCAAAACTGGATATCAACATGTAGAAGGCTGCAAATAGATCCATATCTATCACCGTGCACAAAACTTAAGTCCAAGTGGATCAAGGACCTCAACATAAATCCAGCTACTCTGAACCTGCTAGAAGAGAAAGTAGGAAGTAGTCTTGAACGCATTGGCATAGGAGACTACTTCCTAAATAGAACACCAGTAGCACAGACTCTGAGACAAACAATCAATCAATGGGACCTCTTGAAACTGAGAAGCTTTTGTAGAGCAAAGGATACGGTCAACAAGGCAAAGCGACAACCTACAGAATGGGAAAAGATCTTCACCAACCCCACATCTGACAGAGGACTGATATCCAGAATATATAAGGAATTCAAGAAATTAGACATCAAAATGCCCAACAGTCCAATTAAGAAATGGGCTATAGAACTAAACAGAGAATTCTCAACAGAGGAAACTCAAATGGCCGAAAGACATTTAAGGAACTGCTCAACATCCCTAATCATCAGGGAAATGCAAATCAAAACAACTCTGAGATACCACCTTATGCCTGTCAGAATGGCTAAGATCAAAAACACTGAAGACACCTTATGCTGGAGAGGATGTGGAGCTAGGGGAACTCTCCTCCACTGCTGGTGGGAATGCAAGCTTGTACAACCACTTTGGAAATCAATATGGCGCTTTCTTAGAAAATTGGGAATCAATCTCCCCCAAGATCCAGCTATACCACTCTTGGGCATATACCCAAGAAATGCTCAACCACACCATAAGAGCACTTGTTCAGCTATGTTCATATCAGCATTGTTTGTAATAGCCAGAACATGGAAACAACCCAGATGCCCTTCAACTGAAGAATGGATAAGCAAAATGTGGTACATATACACAATGGAATACTACTCAGCAGAGAAAAACAATGACATCATGAGGTTTGCAGACAAATGGATGGATCTAGAAAAAATCATCCTGAGTGAGGTAACCCAGACTCAGAAAGACAAACATGGTATGTACTCACTCATAGCAGGATACTAGACATGAAACAAGGATGACTTGTCTGCTACTCACATCACCAGGGAGGCTACCTGGAAAACAGGACCCCAAGAAAGACACAGGGATCACCCAATGACAGAGAAATGGAATGAGATCTACATGAACAGCCTGGACATGAGTGGGGGTAATGAAAGGCGAGGGTCGAGGGAAAGAGAGCTTGGGAGAGCGGGAGATCCCAGCTGGATCAACAACAGAGAGGGAGAACAAGAAATAGGAGACCATGGTAAATAAAGACCACATGAGAATAGGAAGAAGCAAAGTGCTAGAGAGGCCCACAGAAATCCACAAAGATACCCACACAACAGACTGCTGGCAGTGGTCGAGAGACAGCCCGAACTGACCTACTCTGGTGATGGGATGGCCAAACACCCTAATTGTTGTGCTAGAAACCTCATCCAACTACTGAGGGATCTGGATGCAGAGATCCATGACTAGGCCCCGGGTGGATCTCTGGGAGTCCAATTAGCGAGAATGAGGAGGGTTTATATGAACAAGAATTGTTGAGACCAAGGTTGGATAAAGCACAGGGACAAATAGCCAAATGAATGGAAACACATGAACTATGAACCAATGGCTGAGGGGTCCCCACTGGATCAGGCCCTCTGAATGGATGAGACAGTTGATTGGCTTGATCTGTTTGGGAGGCATCCAGGCAGTGGGACCAGATCTTGTGCTCATTGCATGAGTTGGCTGTTTGAAACCTGGGGCCTATGCAGGATTGTTTGGCTCGGCCTGGGAGGAGGGGACTAGACCTACCTGGACTGAGTCTACCAGGTTGACCTCAGTCTGTGGGGAAGGCTTTGCCCTGGAGGAGATGGGAATGGGGGGGTGGGGGTTGGGGGGAAAGTGAGGGGGACGGGAGGGGGGAGAACAAGGGAATCCGTGGCTGATATGTAGAACTGAATTGTATTGCAAAATAAATTAATAAAAAAAAAATGAAAAAAAAAAGAATTAATTTGCATATTGCTTTCATTTAAGAAACATACTAATTTCCAAAGGGGAAGTATTACTCATCTGTTAAAAACAATGATGTAATGAAACTTGCTGTCAAATAGATGGAACTAGAAAAGATCATCCTGAGTGAAGTAACCCAGACCTAGAAAGACAAAGATGGTATATGCTCACTTATAGGTGATATTAGCCATAAAGTAAAGGATAATCTTGGTAAAATCCACAGAACCAAAGAAGCTAAGACACAAGGAAGGCTGGGGGGCACACAAATCTCACTGTGAAGAGGAAATAAAATAGATATTGCAGGTGAATGGGGAGGGTTCTGTATGTAGGGGGGGTGGGGTGTAACGGGAGGGTTCAGGTGGGGGTAATATGGAAAGAGAGAATACTGGAAAAGACAACTGGAATCAGTGGCATCTCTGGGATTAACTAGAAACCTAGTGTATAGTTGGACTTTATTTTTTACTCTTTGACTCTTTTGGGAGGCCCAACACCCAGCTCCCAAGTAAATACATACAGAGACTTTTTCTTACTTATAAATGCCCAGCCTTAGCTTAGCTTATTTCTAGCCAGCTTTCCTTTTTTTATTAAGAAATTTTTATTCATTTTGCGTACCAATCACAGAGCTTCCTCTTCCCTCCTCCCATACCTTCAGTCCCCCCTCCCCCAACCCACTCCCCATTCCCTCCTACAAGAAGTAAAGGCCTCCCATGGGGAGAAAGCAGAGCCTGGTATATTCAGTAGAGGCATGTTCAAGCCACTCCCCCTGCCTCAAGGCTGTGCAAGGTGTCCCACCATAGGTAGTGGGATCCAAAAAGCGAGCTCATGCACCAGGGTTGGATCCTGATTCTACTGCTAGGGGGCCCCTGAAGCAGACCAGGCTGCTCAACTGTCTCACTTATGCAGAGTAGCCAGCTTTCTTAAGTTATGCCATCTAGAGTTAACCTCTGATCTTTTACCTCTCTCTCTCTCTCTCTCTCTCTCTCTATATATATATATATATATATATATATATATAATGTTTTCTTTCCTTCTTATTCTATGTCTGGCTGGGTGGCTGGATGGTAGGGTGGCTGGCCCACTCTTTTCTCACTCCTTGATCTCTTCCTCCCAGATTTCTCCTCCTATTTATTCTTTCTGCCTGTCAGCCCCGCCTATTCTTTCTCCTGCTTTGCTATTGGCCATTCAGCTTTTTATTAGATCAATCGGGTGTTTTAGGCAGGCAAAGTAACACAGCTTCACACATTTAAACAAATGCAACATAAAAGAATGCAACATATCTTTGCATCATTAAACAAATGTTCCAAAGCATAAACAAAAGTAACACATCTGTCAATAATATTCTACAATAATTGTGCAATGGAAACTCCCAGGAATCTATGAGGGTGACCCTAGCTAAGACTCCCAGCAATGGGAGATACAGAGGCCATCTCCTGTAACCAGGCAAGACTTCCAGTAGAGGGATTGCCACCCCAAACAAGCCACATAACCTCTGACCTACAATTTTCCCTGCCTACAAGATATACTGGGCTAAAGGTTGTGCAGAAAGTATGGGAGTGGCCAACCAATGACTGGTACAGTTTGAGATCCATACCATGAGAGGGAGCCCAGTCTTGACACTGCCTGGGGGGCTGGCACCCAGAGGCTAGACAGCCCAGAGACCTAGGATGGAACTAAACATGACTGGCCAAAAAAAGTCAATGAAATGATTCCTAATGATATTCTGCTATATTCATAGATCATTGCCTAGCCCAGTTGTCTTCAGACAGGCTTCACCCAGCAACTTGTGGAAACAGATGCAGAGACACACAGCCAAACATTAGGCAGAGCTCTGAGAATCCTGTGGAAGAGGGGGAGAAAGGATTATGGGAGCCGGAGGGGCCAAGGATACCACAAGAAAACCCACAGGATCAATTGACCTGGGCTTCTTGGAGCTCACAGAACTAGAGAGATTGCATGAGACTGACCTAGATCCTCTGCACATATGTTACAGTTGTGTAGCTTCTTCTTCTTGTTTGACTTCTAACAGTGGGAATAGGGGCTATCTGAGTCTTTTGCCTGCTTTTGGGATCCTTTCCTCCTACTGGGTTAACTTGTCCAGCCTTAATAGGAGCGGAGGTGCCTAGTCTTACTACAACTTGATATGCCATGGCTCACTGATATCTGTGGGAGGCTGGCTCTTTTCTGAAGAGAAAGGAGGAGGAGTGGATGTGGGAGCAGCAGGGGAGAGATTAGAGGGACAACTGGGAGGAGAGGAGGAGGGAAGGAGGGGAAACTTTGATTGGGCTGGGGAAAATTAATTAAAAATAAATTAAAAGAAATACATTCATATGGTTATAGCTGCATGCAGGATTCCTTTGTTGAGTTTTGGTAAAGCCAATAATAAACTTGGAAAATGTTGATTATTTAGATACAATGCTAATGAAGATCACATATAATTACTATATTATAAGAAATTATACTTGGCTAAATTATCCTTTTTTACACTGATTTATTTTTCATGTTAGTATTTTCTGCATAATTGTAATATTCACAGGCTATATTTTGTACTTTCATTAAGAAACCTTGATATCAAAGTATTAATACATTAAAACTCCAAACTTTTGAAAGAATTATAGTATTTCAGAAAAGTTGAATTTATCCATTCTCTAGAAACTCAGAATTCAATTATAAATTCAGCTAATCTGAATGTCCACTTTGAGTGGTAGACTTTAAATTTTATTAGTAATTTTGTTAACAATAAATGGTCTATTTAAGGTTTTGACATTTACAAATTTTAGGAATTATGCAATTCTCTTAGATTTACATAGAATTGAATACATTATAGAATTGCCATATAATTGAATATATTATACAATTATTTTAATTCTTTCCATTTTCAGTTTTGTTAAGCTCTCATACTTAATTTTATACATAATTGATTCTATTTTTCTTGTTCCAACTTGTAAGAAGTATAAAAAATATTTTTAAAAAGATTCTGCACCTCAGAATTTTTTAACTTTCTTTTTATTCATTCTTTGTGTCTTTCACATCATGTATCTCAATTCTACTCATTTCCCTGACACTTTGTACCCAACTTCTGCCTTTGCAACACCCCGCAAAAATAAAGCAAAATTTAAAAAAAAAAAAAAGAAAAGGAAAAATATCATCACGGAAGATGTTGTGTGACACAGTGAGTCATACAGTAAACTCTCATGTCCATATATCTTTACTTGAAAGTGTTCATTGCAAACTTGATCTGGTTTGCATTGGTCTGGTTCGAGGCCTTCAGTTCCTGCTGCCCTATTGATGCTTGGCCCTCACTGGGACTACTCTTGGATATCCTGCTATTGCCCTGTGTCATGGAGATCCTGTAGCTTTGGGTCTGCAGGAGCGTACCCTTCATGTGCTTCTGCAGAGATTATGGATGGGGTGGATGTTGGGATGGGCCAACTCATAACTCTTTTTCTGGGCCTGGGTATTTGCGGGATTGGTCAAACTTCCAGCTCTCCCTTGTCCTCACCACCAGGGTAAGCTCTCCAGCATTGTCATTGTTAGTTCACCATTGCAGTGATGAGCAAGTGGCTGGGCCACTTCTGTTTTCACACCCTCATGGTCAGCTCTCCTACGTCTACATCATCGGGGCATCTCTACTGTGATACCTAGGTAAGGTGCAGGGGCCACTCTCCCGAATGCTGGAGCTGATGAGGGGCAGGGGCAGGAATAACTTTCCTGCTCTTAAGACCACAGGGCCAGCTCTCCCACCCACCACAGGTGGCAAGGGATGGGGTGGGGCAGAGGAGGGCATCTCTCCTTTGCCCACATCACCATATGGCAGATGAGGGGTAGGGTCAGATATCCCACACTTGGAATTCCTATGTCATTATATTTTAATGATTTCTTCAACAAAATTTCAGATTTTAATTATAGTTTTGTCTTTAATAATTTTACTTTCTAGATTCTTCTGGTGTTTTTGTGTTTCTTTTTGCTTTCCACGTTATTCTCCTCTCTTCGTTCTCCTTCTCTCCTTTCCTTTCTCCTTTCTCTTCGCTATCATTCTCTCCTCTATCCTCTTTTCCTCCCCTCTCCTCTCGTATTTCTCCCATTATTTTCTTTCCTCCTCTATTGGTGAAATTATTAAGGCCACTCCACGTAGTTAAAAGGGAGGCTTATTTTGTGGAGTAACTTACAAGTGAAGGGATAGGCTACAGGGTCTGGGAAAGGCGTGGCGCAGTACAGCGGTGTTCTCTGGAGAACTCTGCTCAGTCTAGCTCCAGCGTCCAGGGTCCAGGAACCAAGAGAGCCCGCGTCTGGATCTCGGGTCTTCAGCATTCTCTCTCAGCCCCGCCTTGTAGGTGTGACCATTACCCAAGCCTCAATGTGGGTTGGAACTTCCAGGTCAAAGCTGGAATGGCTACCCATTACACTCCTCTGATACTGGGGACTGAAATCAGGCTCTTATAGTGCTCAGCACTATGGATTTTTTTTTTAAGTGGGAGCACACAATGAAGTACAATTCAGTGTACAGGTAGAATTTTAACTTGATTTTTCTTTCTTTTAAAATAAAACCTAAGTAATATATTTTGGTCATCTTTTGATTTATTTGAATTTTATTGATTCACAAAAAAAATGCATGTTTATACTATCGGAGCTCTCTAGATTTTTTTTAGGTTTACTCATTCACTCACAATTCTGTATTTGTCTTCACATAGGAGTTTTCTTTTTGTTTCTTTTGTGGGGCATGGATTATGTAATTTACTTTTCTCCAAAAGCTCCCAAATCTTCCACACTTCCCTACCCACTCAATTTAATTCTATCTATCTATCTATCTATCTATCTATCTATCTATCATCTATCTATCTATCTATCTATCTATCTATCTATCTATCTATCTATCTATCATCTATGTGTGCGTCTCAAAAGAAGAAAAACAACACAAAATTAAAATTAACATCAAAATAGACAAACTAAAAAAATAAGAAAACCGACAAGACTAATAACAAAACCAAAAGCATACACAAAAAACATGGATTTGGTTTTGTGTTGACCAAAACAAATCAAAATATAAATCATAATAAAGCCCCATGGTTTTGTGTTGGCAGAATACTCCTTGTCTTGGGGCCTGCCATGGAATGTGGTGATATAACTAATGACACTTCATTAAGAAAAATTGATATTCCCTTTTACATCAGGTATCATTTGCAAATATCTGTTTGGTTATGGATAGGACTTTGTGTCTATTTCCCCTTTTAAGTGCTGGGATTTTATATAGTTTAAACTTTTACAGGTATTGTGCATGGCGTCACAGTCTCTGTTAATTCATATGTGCATCACTCCTGTTGTGTCTAGAAGATTCTGCTTCTTCAGAGTTATCTACCATCTCTGACTCTTATAGTCTTTCCACTTCCCCTTGAGGGGAAAGATTTGATAAAGACATCCCATTTAGGGATGAGTGCTCCAAAGTCTCTCAATCTATGCACATTATCCAGTTGTGTATCTTTGTTAATTACTATCTACTGCAAGAATAATCTTCTCTGATGAGGGGTTCTGATGATCTATGGATATAGTTATATGTCCTTAGTAGTCATTTTATTGTTATGTTTCCTTAGCAGAATGATAATAATAGGTTCCCCCCAGAGCTCATTTTGGGTTCTTGGCTATTTTAGCAGTGTCATGTATGGAATCCGTATCATGGAATGGGCCTAAAATCATTCAATTTTAAAAAGTAGTTGGTTATTCCCATAATATTTGTGTACTACTGTAGCAGTATATTTTACAGGCATGTCAGCATTGTAGGGCACAGTGCATGTAAATGGGCGATACTGATGATTATTTTTCTCTTCCAGTAGTGTACAAAGTATTTTTCAGCACAATGAATGCTAGTAAGTAGGGGTAAAGGTTTGAGTTGGGCACCAGGTCCATTTCTACATGTTTGGTGGTGTAAGTAAGTGTGTCTACAACAATAGGAACTTACCATGAGGTTATGGAGAATAAGCAATAGCCTTGTCAACAGCCTATGATGTTTTGTGGACATATATGAGGCCCTTTGGATAATGACACAAAATGATTTAACCCATTCCTGACGCTGGAGGTTTTATTTGATGTCATAAGATGTCTAATTGAAGCATTTTCCCTCCCATTATATAGTGTTCCTTTGGTTTCTGTTTTTACAGAATATTTTAAGGAGTGTTGTCAACAATTCATCAAAGGTCTGGAATAATTCTGTACTTAATGCATATGGCCCTGGGATTTTAGTTTGTGAGATTTTAAATTATTGCTTCTATTTTACCTGTGTTTATGGGTCTGTATAAATTGTTTCATCATGATTTAACATTGGTAGGTCATATATAACAAGAAATTCATCCATTTCTTTTAGATTTTCCATTTTGGTAGAATGCATATTTTTAAAGTATTTCCATATGATTCTCTGAACTTTCTTGTTGTTTACTATAATGTCTTTCTTTTCAACTCTAATTTTATTTTCTGGATCTTCTCCCTTTGTCTTTTGGTTAATTTGCCTAAAAGTCTGTCAATCTTGTTGATTTTCTCAAAGGACCAACTCTTCATTTCATTTATTTTCAGCAGTTTATTGTTGTATTTTATGGATTTCAAGACTGAGTTAGATTATTATCTTTCTATGTCCACTTCTTGTTTTTGTCAGGCTTTCAAGTGTGTTGTTAATATAATATTTCTACAGGTTTTTTGCACTTAATTCTATGAATTTGACTTTAAGAAATACTTTCATTGTATATCATAGGTTTGGGTATGCTGTGTTTATATTTTCATTAAATTCTGAAAGGTGTTTTATTTCTTTCTTGCTTTCTGTCTTGACCAAAGTTTCATTCAGTGATGAATTCTTAAGTTTTCATGAGTTTATATACTTTATGACATTTGTGTTGTAGTTGGTATCCAGATATAATCCATAGTGTGCATGGTGTTATTTCAATTTTGTTACATCTGTTGAAACTTACGTTGCATCTCCATATGTGTTCCTTCTTGGAGAAATTTCCATGGGCTGTTCAAAATAAAGTATTTTCTTCAGTATTTGTGTGGTATGTTTGTGGTGGCCCATAAAGGTTTCCTATTGAGATCTGAGCTTGCTTTACCCAGCAGAGCTGCATTAGAAGATTGCTTGACTGTGTGCATAGTTTCTAAGTAATTGGAAGGGTCTGCACTTGGTTGAGCTAGGGGAAGGTCTTTTGCTCCACCACTTGGCATTCCTATAAAAAGTCCCTTAGAAGAGACAGGAAGGCCAGTGGATATGGATCCAAGCCTACCAGAGGCTATCCTCTGTTTCTGTTTCTCTCCCCTATATCCTTCTATCTAAATCTCTTAAACCTCTCTCCTCAAGAGTAACCTGGGGTAAAATGTGGGAGCTGGTCTCCCAGCTGGCCTCCCACAAATGTTCTATAGATATTTATTAAGTACATTTTATTATGTTGTTATTTAACTGCAGCAGTGTTTCTGTTTAGATTTGTGTCTGAGTTACGAGTCTATTGACAACAGTAAGGTATTGAGGTCACCACATTCACTGTTTTAGGGTCAATATGTGATTGTTAGTTGTAGTAGATTTTTGTTATTATGAACTTGGGTTCCCTTGTGTTTGATGTGTAAGTATTTAGACTTGCAATATACTCTTAGTGGATTTTTTCTTCAATGAATATGTAGTACTTTTCCTATCTCTTATGATTAATTTTAGTTTGAAGTCTTTGTCAGATATTAAAATAGCTACATCTGCTTGCTTCTTAGTTCAATTTTCTTGAAATAACTTTTTCCATTCTTTTTCTATAAGTCTCAAAAATGATATTTGTCCTTAGTGGTGAGTGTGTTTCTTGAATGCTGCAGAAAGGTGGATCACATTTTGTATTGCAATATATTAGTCTATGTCTTTCTTTACTGAGAAATTGAAACCATTAATATGAAGAGTTTTAAGGAGCAACAGTTATTGATTTCTGTTATTTTGCTTTCATGTGTTTTACCTCTGACTTCTTTTGACTAAGTATTCTGGAAATATTTATTTCCTGCATGCTTTTTTTGATGTAGTTAAACTTCTCTTCAGGCTGGAGTTTTTCTTTTAATGCCCTCTGTAGAGCTTCATTTGTGGGCAGAGATTGCTTAAATTTGTTTTTATTATGAAATATTTTTGTGTCTCTGTTGATTGTGACACATTGTTTTGCAGAGTATATAGTATTATGGGCTGGCTCCTGTTTTCTTTCAGAGCAGTGGTTCTCAACCTCCCTAATGCTGTGAACCTTTACTATAGTTCCTCATGTTGTGCTGTCCTATAACCATAAAAATTTCATTACTACTTCATAACTGCAATTTTGCTATTGTTATGAATCATAACATAAATAACTATGGTTTCTGATAGTATTAGGTGATCCCTGTGAAAGGGGTCATGACACACAGGTTGAGAACGTCTGTTTTAGACTTTTTTTTGAACAGTTTTTGCAGGCATTTCTGGATTTCAGAATATCCACTGAAAGTCAGGTGTTATTATAGTGATCCTGCCTTTATCTGTGACACCCTTTTCCCTTGAAAGTTTTAATAACCTTTCTTTGTTCTGTACATTTTGTGTTTTGATTACTATGTGTCCTGGAGGCTTTATTTTCTTGTACTATTTGGTGTTCTGTATGCCTTTTGAAACATGATAGGCATCTCTTTCTTTAGACTGGGGAAATTTTCTTCTTTCATTTTTTTTTTCAAATATGTTCTGTCTTTGACCTGGGTATCTTTTCCTTCCTCTATACCCGTCACTCTCAGGTTTGGTCTTTTCAGACTGTCTCAGATTTCCTGGGATGTTTTTTGCCTGGACATTTTTTTTAGATTTAATGTTTTCCTTGTCTGAGTGATTCATTTTTTCTCCCTTGCCTTTAAAACCTGAAATTCTCTCTCCCATGTTTTTTTAATATGTTGCTGAGGTTTACCTCTGAGTATTTTAACATTTTGTGGCTTTTAATTTCCAGTTTTATTTCAGTCTGTGTTTTGTTTAGTGAGTGTATTTCTTTGTTAAATTCTATTTTGTCTTGAATTGTTTTCATTATTTAATTCAGCTGCTTGCTTTTTTCATGGTCTTCATTGGGTATTTATTTACATCCTCTTTAAGGTCTTTGAACATATTCATAGTTTCTATTTTGAAGTCTTTGTCTTCTTTTTCAGCTAAATTGCTTATTACAGTTGAGTTGCTGGTTTCTGGAGTCATACTGTCTTGATTTTTCCTTTTTGTGTTTTTGGGCTGGTATCTAGGCATCTGGAGTTATGAGGTCTGAAGTGTTTTTCATTTGTTTGTTTGTTTTTATATATACGTGTAGGTATTTAGTCTCACCTTTCTTGGTTGTGTGCTCTGTTCTTTGATTGCTGTTTCCATTTCTGGCTGCTAGGTGTATGTAGCTGCTATGAGGTCCCTGAGTCTCAGTTACATTTGTGGATGTGGTGTCTCTTATGATCAATCCATGCAAGTCTATTAAATGGATAATAGAATTTATTAAGATATAAATTGAGGAAATACACTCATGATTACAGAACAGAGTAGTCAGCGGAAGTCGTTCTCTGATCTGACCAGGAACAAATCCACCTCACAGGCAGGAGCAGTGGGAGGGTCATATTACCCTTCTCCAACTCCTTATAAAAGGTCATATACAAAGGCAGGAAACACCGCCTCCTTTGGGCTGTATAGCCCAAGGTCATGGGTGAAGCAAATACCACTACATTTCCCCTTTTTGTCTACATAAGAAGGTTCTAATTTTAATGCAAACTATATACAATAAGAATGATTATCAAGTATTGTCCAGGAAAAACAAAGAATAATAACATAAACAAAAATGGAACTACAACCAATAAGAATAACATCAAATAAGAAAGACATGCTGAATGTAAAGAAATGTCCAGAGCATAGGTAAGTTGCAAATTACGGGGATTACTCCAATAGCTGTCCTATCTTGAAGATTCTGACTCTAGTACTAATATGTTCTAGCTAAGATATGAGAATATTGTAACTGTAACTGTCTAGTCTTCAACTCCTTTAAAGACCTGAGGAAGAACATAATAATTCCTGAGGAAACAGAAGATGGATGGAAGCAACTTTCAGGAATCTTGCAATAGTAGACAGAGACAGCTGGCATCCTGGACAGTCACCTAAAGTTTCTCAGTGTCAATGGGGTATTCAAATTGGCTATTGGCCTAGTATATCTGACAGACCATTTTCAGAAGTAGGTATTTTGAAAGACTATCTTACCCTGTCTTGGCAGAGTTCAGTAGTCTCTTTCCCTTGTGTCCCGCTCATTCAGAAGGGACAGAATTCATACTGTCAGCAGTCAAGGCAAGGGTAGTTCTTTTCCCAGTAGGCCATTTTGTGCCAAGAAGAAGACAAATTTTCAAATGGAAATGTCTCAGAAGCCCAACATTCTCTTGGGATCAAATTGGTGCTGCCAGGAGCTATCGTGTCTCAAGTCAATAGAATTCTAAGTTATCAAAACATTTAAATGCCATATTCTCTAGGTCTATGAAGTATTTGAAGATTACCTATCCATCTGACATATGTTTCTATTAGTCTGGAGAACCTAGCTAACACAACTATAGAAATGACAAGCATGAGTGACTATAGCCCAGTATGTCTTCTCTACTAAAATAACTTAAGGACTAAGGCTTCACATTAACAAGATAAACAATCTGTAAGCAGATGTACGATATAAGGACAATGACCTAAAAATTGTAACAATACACAAATAGCTTAAGCAGAGATAAAATGTGTAGTGCAATATGCAATATGACAATAATTCTAAATATGTATCAATATACAAAATATTCTAAACAGAGGTAGAACATATATACAGTATGACAAATATAATTTTACATTTGTATCAATATACATAATATTTCAAACAGGAGTAGGAATATGTGTACAATACAACAAATACAGTTTTGTATTTGTATCAATATACAAATTATCTTAAATAGGAATATAAGATAGTTTATAATTTTATCAATATACAAGAATCCATATCAGTGCAAATTATCTAAGGCTGATATTTTACTGAACTATTTTACTAGTAAATACAATAATCTACCTTAATATCCTATACCTATCCATTACCCTTTTTGTTTTCCTAAAAACAATACTGAGTCCAAATTTTATTGTTTCACCCCCAATGCTACAACCATCCATTCATAACCCTGAGAAAAATGAATCATTTGGAGAGAGGCATCATTTTCTTATAATTACTTCCTGCTGTTTAGGGGGCAGCATTATCTCTGTGGGGTCCTGTAAGAAAGCTTAGAATGTTAGGTCTCAATAGGGCTAGCCATAGATTCTGCAGACAGTGTCAGAAATGGATAAGATTGTCTGAGATTCTGGCTAGAAGTGTAGTATGATGGACCATTTCATCTTAGAACTATCCTGAAGAATTTTCAGTCCAAAGCTCATCATTGAGTAATGTTCTTAGGTACCATGGCATCTTTCTGGACCGAGTAGAATTGTTGTTGTGGGGCCCCATCTTCCTTCTGGAGACTTCAGAGATCGCTATTAGGAAGATGTATTTTGACTGTGGAAAAACTTGAACATTATTAATATAAAAATGGAAAGTTTGGATTTAAAGATGGCATAACATGTAAGAAAGGATTCCAAGAAATCAAGAATAAGCATGGAGAGAAATAGAATCTTGACAACAATGGTCTCTTTTTATTGGTTTTCTTTTTTCCCACACCAGGTGGCTCTTCTGATATGAGAGAGAATCTCTTAACTTTTTCTTTTAGGAATATGCTTGGATTTAGAGAAGGAGGGAGACAAATTCCAACTCAAAAGCCAGATTAATTTATAATTGAATTAGAATCACAACTTTTCCAGAGTTAAAGAGATATAGATGTAAGGCAGTGAGATATTACCCTGTGTACCAATTGATTCTTTCCTTCTGCTGTAGACATCTGGACATCCAAAGCCTTATGATTTTTGAAAGATGGGTTTTTCTACTATACTGTAAAGACAAAAAAGAATCCTGCCCTAACCCTTGCTTGTTAAATTTTTCTTACAACTTGTAGAGATGTCACATCAGTGGAAGAGCTTTTAATTCTCTTCATCAAGGGGTTTCTCCTGTTCAAATCAAATCTTTTTTAATTTTGTTGGTATCCATAGCTTTTCTTCTCCTGCAGAAACAAAAGCAAAACTCCTCCCCTAACATAGGATGTATCCTGGTTTCCATTCTGAGGTCACAACATCTTTGAAATAAAACACTTGGTTTAGCTTTTTTCTGTTGTTCTATGTCTCTCTGCAGCTGTTGTTATTTTCTCATCAGCATTGAGAAAACTCAAGGTTAATAAAGCATTATGCAATCTATTTCTAGGAGTCACTGTTACCTGTTGCTGTTTATTTAGCATATCCTTTAAAGTTTGATTGGCTCTTTCTATGACTGTTTGGCCTGTGGGATTGTGTGACATACCTGTAACATGCTTTATATTGTAATAAGCAAAAAACTCTCATTTTATTTGAGACATATGTGGGGCATTGTAAGTCTTGATTTGTACAGATATTCCCATGATGGCCATAACTTCTAATAGGTGTGTAATCGCAGAATTGGCCTTTTCAGAACTCATAGAAGTTGCCCACTGGAATCCTGAATAGGTGTCAATGGTATGGCGTACATACTATTTAATCTTCCAAATTCTGCAAAATGAAACACATCCATCTGTCAAATTTCATTTCTTTGTATACCTTTTGGATTGCTTCCTGCAAATAATGGTTATAGAAAGAATAAGTAGGACATTTTCTTACAATTTCCTTGAGTTGTTGCCAAGTGATGGAAAAATCCTTATTTAAACCCTTGCTATTTACATGGTGTTTCTAATGAAATTCTGAGGCTTCTAGCACATCGCCTATTTGTTAGTAACTGATCAATCTCATCATTACCTTGTGCTAGAAAACCTGGCAGACCCGTATGGGATCTGATGTGTGTTTTATATATATAGGATGTTCCCTATTTCTGATAATTTCTTGTAATTGTATGAACAATGAAGTTAATTCTGCATGATCAAGAATAAATTCAGCCATTTCAATATGTAAAACAACTCTCTCTGCATATTGAGATTCAGTGACTGTATAAGGATGGCATTGGCATACAGTTCTGCCTTTTTGTACAGAGTTGTATGGACTTTGAACCATTTTACTTATGTCTCCTGATTTGTATCCTGATTTCCCTGATGTATTTTCATCAGTGTAGAATGTGAGAACTCCAGAAATTGGCTTTTGTTGTACAATGTGAGGAAGGACCCATTTAGTCCTGTTTATGAATTCTGTTCTCTTGCTTTTGGTATAATGGTTGTTAATCTCTCCCAAAAAGTTACTGCAGGCTCTCTGCCAATATTCATTATCTTTCCATAGTGAGGAAATTTCCTCATTAGTTAAAGGTCCTACAATTTCTGTTGGGTTCACTCCAGTCAATTGGTGAAGTCTTAATTTTCCTTTTTGAATCAAATCAGAAATTTTTCTAAATAAGTCTTTAAATTCTTACTTGGTTTACATGGTAGAAATATCTACTCCAATATAATATCTTCAAAATCCCTGTGGGGAAGTGTCTGGAGAAGAATATGACCAGAATGCATTTATGTTTTGGATTCACACAATCCACATGTGCTTCTTGTACTGTCTTTTCTACTAGAACCATTTTTTTTCTCAGCTTGAGCTGATTAATTCTCTTGGAGTATTTAAGTCCTTGGCCCCTTTTAAAGTATTAGCCAAACTTTTTAGTCCATCTTTAGGTATTCCAGTGATACCCTGTAAGTTGAAAATGCTTCCTAACAATTTTTGAAAATCATTAAGAGTTTACAATCGATCTCTCCTGAGTTGTACCTTTTGGGGGTCTAATTTTTTGTAGCTCTATCTTATAGCCTAAGTAGTTAATAGAATCTCTTCTTTGTATTTTTTTCAGGAGCAATCTGTAGTCCCCAGCAAGGCAAAACTTTCTTTACTTCTTCAAACATACTTTCTAAGGTATCTAACTTTGGAGCAGCTGATAAGATATCATCCATATAATGATAAATTATGGATTGTGGATATTTCACATGAATTATCTCCAATGATTTTTTGCACAAAATTTTGGCATAGGGTAGGGCTGTTTAACATTCTCTGTGGGAAGACCTTCCGTTGATATTTCTTGACTGGCTCAGAATTGTTGTAATTAGGTACTATGGAGGCATTTTTCTCTCTATCATTTTCTTGTAAAAGTATGGTAAAGAAACAGTCTTTTAAGTCAATAACTATTATGGGCCATTCTTTGGATAGCAGAGAGGGCAAGGTCATCCCATTCTGTAAGGAGCCCATAGGCTGAATTACATTTGTAATAGTTCTCAGATCTGTTAGCATTCTCCAATTGTTGGACTTTTTTCTAAAAACAAATACAGGAGAATCCCAAGGGCTGGCGGATTCTTCAATATGTTGAGCATTTAACTGCTCTTGAACAAGCTGTTTTAAAGCTTGTACCTTCTCCACTGTCAAAGGCCATTGTCCAACCCAGACAGGTTTATCAGTTAGCCATTTTAAAGGAAGGGCTTTTGGTACTTCTGAGAATTCAACAGCAGTTGTACTCTGTTTATGTACAATCTGAATGGTTGGCAGCTGTTTTTGATAATGTTATAATATTATTCCTAGAAACATGAATTGGTCTGTATTCTCTCTCTGAAATTGTAGGAATTTTAATTTGTGTATTTCACTGCTGTAACAGACCTCGGCCCCAAAGATTCACTGCTATGTTTGCCACTTATGGCTTCAGTCTTCCTATTTGTCCTTCTGGATCTATGCATTCAACCCATCTCGAACTCTGTTTTACCTGAGATAGGATTCTAATCCCTAGAAACTGGACATCTACCTCTTGAAGAGGCCAATTCAGATGCCATGATTTTGGTGTAATTATAATCACATCCATACCTGTGTCTATCAGGCCCTCTAGAACAATGTCATTAATTCAATGTCTGAGTTTTGGTCTTAGCTCATTTATGGAAGTCTGCCAAAATATTGGTTTTATTGTGTTCCTTGGAACTTTTGATTCATCTATCAGAGCTTTTCTATCATCCAGAGCATTATCATTCTTTATATTAGACACTGGGTTATCTAATTGTCCTGGAGAGGAATTTCCTTCACAGTGGCTGGAAATGTTTGGACCATGTTCAATTTGGGGGCCTGCCAGAGGCCCCCTGAGGCATTTCTCACTGGTAAAGGGTTGCCTTATATATCTATTGTTGATCTGCACTCATTGGTCCAATGTATGCCTTTGCCACATCTTCTACATAATTCAGAAGTTTGGGGTCTCCTGTTTGGGTTATTTATAGATGGAGCATTGCTTCTAGGATCACCCCATGTACAATTTCTACTTACATGAGCTGGTTTACTAAATTAAAACATTTGGTACCCTGAGGCCTTCTTCCACCTCTTGAAATTTCCTTTTCTATCCAAGACTTATTACTATAGTTAAGAGACTCAACACCTTTAGTATATTGAATCCATTTTTCCAAAGGAGCTGATATGACCTTTAATGTCATAAGTAATTTTTTTGCATTCTGTATTAGCATTTTTAAATGCCAAGGACTCAGGTAATACTTGTCTTAATTATTTATCCAACACAGCTTTTTTTTTATATATATAGCTATGGTCAGCCTTTGCAAAAAAAAAAGTAAAAGATTCTTGTGTTCCTTGGAATATCTTTGTGTAAAACTCAGTTGGCTTTCCTGGTTCTGAAATTTTTTCTCAAGCATTTAGTGCTGCTGTACAGCAGAGGGATATTGTATGTTCATCGTAAGTGGCTTGTACATTTCTATCAGTGAAATGTCCCTCACCAAGAATCTGATCTTGGGAGATCTCAAAACCTCTGGTCTTACCGTGTTGTTCTAGGACTGTCACTTCCTCTCTCAACCAGCTTTTCTATGATAACTGCTGGCTGTATTCTAGAACAGCTGAGATTAACTGATTCTAATTATCTGGTATGATTCTATTTGTGGTAAACCATGTATTAACATGTTTTACATATGTTTTGTGTATACCATAGGTGACTACCACTTCTTTAATGTTTTTAAATCTCTCATAGGCATAGATTACAACACATATTCTACATATGGCTCAGGATGTCTATCATCTGCTTGCCTCTCATGGATGATGACAGGATAAGCCATTGTGTGAGAGCCATCTGGAGATGTTATGACTGTTATGGCCTTGTCCTTCTGCCTATTAGGTCCCTTGTCATCTTTACTGAGAGTTTCTTCTAGGGCTTGCAGATGAGTACCTAGGGTTTGTTCCAGTGAAGGAACCTCCTCTATTATAAGAGAGTCAAGAGATTTTATGGAATCATACAACCTTTTATGGTCTTTTGAAACACATGATTCCATAGACCTTATTTTATCAGTTAATGATAATCTTTCTTCCTTATAAAGTGTCTGAGTAGAGACAACTTCACCCTGGAGTGCTATTGTTCTAGCCATTAAGTATTCGTATTTATTATCAAGAAAATCAAATCTGTTTGTACATTTATTATTAATGGACTGAAGTTCTTGTAGTAGTTAGCAGATTCTAAACTAAGGAGCCTGTTATGTACATTTTTATTACTACCTTGTAAATCCTGGTTGGTAGATTCCAGAGAAAGTATCTTTTTAAGTAAGCCATCACTGGGACCTTGGAAAGCTTGGTTAGCAGATTCCAGAGAAAGAATCATTTTATGTAAGTTTTCATTGCTACCTTTTAAAGCCTATATCAGTCCCAATAATGACTCATCATTGTTACTATTATTAAACCAGTTTTTCAATGCTATGCGAATTATTATTGTGGATGCTAAAATGGTGTATATTATATATATATCCCAGAAAGGTCATGTATATCCTGTAAAATTTCATTTGTCACACAAACAAAAAAAAGTTTTTCAGTCCTTGTGAAGTAATATTTTCTGCCATGTTTTGATAAATATTCAAAATTTTTAAAGAAAATTTTATTAATTTGTTCATTTATGAATGAATTTTAATGTGTAAAATCATCAAGTACTCTTACCTGGAATGAAATTCTTGCTTGCTTATGTTTTCATCCTTGCAATTGCATTTTGGGTGTAGTAGCACTGTTTGGCCAGCAGGTATCAACAGTGTAGCGCTAAAGCAGGTCTGGTACAAGCTGACTGAGGTTCCATAATTGCTCCTGTGAATTAAGCACTTACTCAGGCAACAGCTCAGCACTAGGTAGGGTTGCCAGGACCACACCAGACTGTATACAACAAATGCAGCAATACACCAGTGAGCTGGAAATGCTCATGCACTGTCACACACTTGACAGGAGCTGCCTTTCTGGTTGGTGCTATAGGGCTGGTGATGGCAGGCAGGGGTGCAGTGTTAGGATCAGACTCAACTGGAATGGTAGAAGCCAGCAGGTGGGTGGGTGAACAGGTCTGCTGTCAAAGGCAGAGCATGGCATCCCAGGGTGTTCTAGAATTGGCTGCTGCTACACTGAACAATTTTAAAAGTACAGGAAGAGTCTGATAGTAATCTCTAAACAGGCAGGGAACTGTGACCCTCTCGTGTCACTAAAAACATGAAACTAGAAAGGCGCCTAGTGCTGCCTTGTGAGTCGCCTGGCCAGAGAGTGGTTGACTCACACATCAGGGGAGCTGCCTGCTTTACAGCCTCTCCACCTGGCTGTTGTGTGCAGCTGGTCACCTGAGCAGGGATCAGGCCCTTCCAGAGGGGTTTGGGCTGTGTGGGCTCTGCAGGGCAGAGAAACTCATCAGTACCTGCCCGTGTACTTTAGGGTTTGGTCACACAAGTAGCCCTAGTAGGGATGCAAGGGGCTCAGATCCATGTTGTTGAGAGCAAGTGGCTCTAGGGTGCTAGCGTTGTTGACCTTCAGTGAGCACACAAGCCTCTGAGCCAACCTGCTGCTACTGCCGCAGAGGTTGCTGGCAGAAGCTTCAGGGAGTATGGGGTCTTTTTGTCACATGGGTGCCACTTATTACAATCAATCCACATGAATTTATTAAATGGGTAACAGAATTTTTTAAGCTATAAATTGAGGAAATACACTCATGGTTACAGAACAGAGTAGACAGTGGAAGTTGTCCTCTGATCTGACCAGAAGCAAATCCACCTTGGAGGCAAGAGCAGTACAAGGACCATGTGACCTTTCTCAAACTCCTTATAAGAGGTCATATACAATGGCAGAAACACCACCTCCTTTGGGCCGTATAGCCCAAGGTCATGGGTGGAACAAATACTACTACCTGGGTCCTTGGTAGAGAGCTTTTCTGCAGAAGAATGAGAATCAGAAAGGAATGTAGATGGAATAGAAGGAAAGGCTGAGAGGGTGAAGAGGAAGAACTAGGGTGACCCTGGCTCTGCACCAAGAGGCCAAGTCCCAAGTTGATGGAGGTGGATGAAGAGGATAAGTTCAAATAGTTAGACTGCAGCAGGATTAAGGTGAAGTCTGGAGAGATTAGAAAGGAGGACAGCAATGAGAATGAAGGTTCTGTGGGTTCTATGTGGAGATATAAGTGTTTTCTTATAAGGACATTGGATAGGTTAGAGGCCCACTCTGCTTCATATAACCTAATGAACTACATGTGCCATGTCTCTATTTCTATAAGGTCAATTGAAGGGTACTGATGGTTAAATAATTCAGTGTATATTTTTGTAGGAATATTCAGTAAAATGCAACATAGAGGCAATTTGTTGCTTTTAGTATTGTAAGGAGAGAAGTAAACTGAGTTTTCTGGGTAGAGGCTCTTATGCCAATAATAACTCAATTTTGGTCAAAATTCCTAGTAACAACATCTTAGTTTATTTTCTACAGTTGTGAAGAGATATCATTACCAAGCAAATTGTAAATGGAAGCATTTAATTTTGGGACATTTTTACAGTTTCAGAGGGTGAGTCCATGATCATCACAATGGGGGACACGGCCGCAGGCAGGCAGGCATGATGCTGGAATGATAGCTGAAGGTTTACATCTCACAGGCAATAACCATAAATCAGAGAGAGAGCTAACTTAGAATGATGTGGGCCTTGGAAACCTCTAAGCCCACCTCCAGTGACACACCTCTTCCAACAAAGCCACAATACCAACAAGAATAAACCTTCTAAGCTTTCCCAAAGAGTTCACTCAACTGTGGAACTAATGTTGAAGTAACATGAACCTCTGAGGGCCATTCTCTTTTAAACAAACACCAACACCTAGCCAACTGTGCAATCACATCCCATATAGCCAGCATATTTTGTTGTGTTTCTTTAAAAATTTCTCTTAAGAAAATGACTCCTGAGAAAATTTATTTCCATTCTTGTAAAGTAGATATACACCATACCCATACTGAATTTTTTTTTTCCGAGACAGGGTTTCTCTGTGTAGCTTTGTGTCTTTCCTGGATCTTGCTCTGTAGAACAGGCTGGCCTTGAACTCACAGAGATCTGCCTGCCTAAGCCTTCCAAGTGCTGGGATTAAAGGCTTGTACCACCACCACCCGGCTCATACTGAATTTTGAAAGAAGAATTTAAGAACTTCCTGTCCATTTAAATAAGTATTTTCTTGTTCACAATAGCTGTTTTTATGCAGATGTTTGTTTTTCAAGTCAAAGTTCCTAGTGGTTTCCTATTTAATGTAGTGGTTGCTCTGAGAATTTTAATTACTTAAGAAATAACAGAAGACTGTCCTTGCTCCATGATTTTTATATAGTTTATTCACAATAGAAAATATATTTGCTCGGGGGCTGGAGAGATGGCTCAGAGGTTAAGAGCACTGCTTGCTCTTCCAAAGGTCCTGAGTTCAATTCCCAGCAACCACATCGTGGCTCACAACCATCTGTAATGAGATCTGGTGCCCTCTTCTGGGTTGCAGGGATACATGCAGACAGAACACTGTATACATAATAAATAAATCTTTAAAAAAAAATTGTTTGGGCTGGAGAGATGGCTCAGAGGTTAAGAGCACTGCTTGCTCTTCCAAAGGTCCTGAGTTCAATTCCCAGCAACCACATGGTGGCTCACAACCATCTGTAATGAGATCTGGTGCCCTCTTCTGGCCTGCAGGGATATGTGCAGACAGAACACTGTATACTAAATAAATAAATCTTTAAAAAAAAAAAAAAAAAAGAAAATATATTTGCTTAGAGACCATTTAAAACATGATTGTGAACATTTTCTTCTTCATAACCTATGAGAAATAAATTTCTGTTGTTGGAAAGCCAGCTAGTTTATGGTACTTTATTAAAATATTGAGATGGACTCAGGAGTATGGAAAACACTTCACTATTTCAATATCATAATTTTAAAATTATGTTCCCTGGGATTTAAAGTCATGTAATCTGAAAATACACTTTTGTTGAAGTTATATTGTCACAGTTTTTATTTCAGTGGACAATATGTAGATATAATCAAGTTCTCATGGAGATGGTATTCAATTAAATAACTAGGATTTGTGCTTCAGATGAGGTGAAATGGATGGTGTCCTTGGAAACAGGTTTGTCTTTTAGAATCTTACTATCTTATCTACTCACGAGGCTTGCTATAGATCAATATTCTGATATTTTCATATATACTTTATTTGTTTTGTGTATGTGTAGTTGGTTGTGAGTAAACACATATTTAGAGTTTGGAAGTCAACTTACAGGACTCTCCTTCTACATTTTTGGTTTCTGGGAGTGAGGTTAGGTCCTCAGACTTGGTAGCAAGTGCCTTTACTTGATTCAACATTCTAACATTTTAATATTGGCATTCAAATATGCATTTTCTAAAGAGGAGGTGAATGAAGGAGTTGATAAGGCTCTTAATAGTGAACAATTTTTTAAGAATCAGATGAGTGCTTTACTCTTTTGCAAATGTTTTCTCTACAATTTAAACTTTTAATTATAATTTTCCAGGTCTGATTATTTATTTGTTACTTGTAAAGATTTTTGATTGAACTCTTACTTATATATAGAAGGTCTCACTGAGAACGTCTAATCTCTTGGCATCAATGAAATACAGCAAAGTTTGTTCACCTTCAATAACTATTAAATAAAAATTACTGGTAAGCCACAAGCCATGTGGCAACTTATAGATTAATAGAAATGGTTTAATTTAAGCTATAATAACTAGATAGCAAGAAGTCTGCCATGGCCATACAGTTCATAAGTAATATAAATTTCTGTGTGTTTACTTGGGTCTGAGTGACTTGGGCCTGAGCAGGACTGGAGACAACTCCAGCTACAAATGGTGCCAGAACGTGGGGCAAGATTTTCCGCCTAAAACCTGAGAAAAAAGATTCTAAACTAGAGCTAAAAACAGCTTCCTAGTTGTCTCTCTCAAGTTAGCTGCTGCCTGCGGGCCTGAGCTACTCTATGGTGGGTTTGTGGCATGTACTCTTGACCTGCAGCATGGCAGGAATGAGGCATCTGGAGGCCACACATTACACTGTGTGGTGGATTTAGCCTTTGCTAGTACAAAAGAAAAAGTTTCTGGGCTATACACTGCTTTGATAGAACCATAGACCCACTGCTTCTGAGAGTTGATAGTACACATGGCTCTCAGACCCAGAGCTGGCAGTAAACATATCACCGCCATGTTGAAAAGCTGAGGTGGGCAGAGCCAGCAGCCACAGCTGCCTTTTCAGTCTGAAAAATGCTACAGTTTAAAACAATAGGTTCACAGTAAGACAGATTCACATAAAGTAGTTTACAATATGTGTAAAAATGTACATAGGCTTAAAAGAGAGAGAGAATATACAGTTATATAAAAATAGACAGTTTTAAAAAATAAAGTCTTTTAAAGAAAAAGTAAGAGTAATATAAAAAAAGCCACGTAAAGATGGATATCACACAGAGAATCTGGATTCTGTTGTCTTTGGGATTTTTAACTACAGGAAGACATCTGATTGTAAAGGCTGCTCAGTTAAATCAATATGTATATTTTAAGGGTACCTTAACTTCAAAATTTGGATCTAAGGATATGTTGCTTTGGAAAGGAGGCTCTGCTTTTGTTTCCACAGAAAGCAAGAGGCTATGGATTTGTTCCAGATTAAGATACTTCAGGTTTAACCAGCCAAGACCCCCTAAAGCATCTCCGAAGACACCATGGTCAAGATGATCCAACATCCAGAAGAGTTTCAAGGCAACTTGATCAGGTAATACAGCCTCACAGACTATTCCAGTAAGGACCTAACCATAATTCTTAATTTTCTCAGGATCCCCATAAGAATACAGCACCGTTTATCAGCAGGAAGTAACCTAGAAAACTATGCCCACATTCCCCCCAAAAAAATAGATTTTGGATGTTTGTCTTTGTTTAGGTTGTTGGTTACAAATTGTTATTGATCATAGTCAATATCTTTCTTAAAGAAGAAAGGGTGATATGATATAGATATGTAGGATATAAATATGATAGGATGAAAGGGTAAATTAATGAACCTACTTTTAAAGAGCAACAACTTATTTAGAAATATTTTACATTGCTGTGGATTTTAGTTTATTGATACAAATTTGAAGTTAATTTTGTTATGATGTATGTATAGTCTACTCTCATTTAAGGTATTATGTTTGTTTGGCTCATTTGAAATTGTAATGTATAATTAAAAATACAGATTAATAATTAGTCATTTATGATAGCCAAACTTCTAGTCATGTTAGTTAAGTTTCCTAAGTATATAAAGATATAATTCAGTTGGGTAGGTAATATTCAAACACTTCAAAGATCTACAGAATATGACATTTAAAATGTTTTAAAAACTTAGACTTTCTGGACAGTGAGACACATCTTCTCCTGGCAGCACCAATTTACTTAAAAAAGAAAGATGGGCATTGAAGACACTCCATAAGGAATTTATCTTCTTCTTGGCAAAAATAGCCATTTAGGCAAGAAACTGTTCTTGCCTGGACTGTTTGACAAAATGTTGTATCAACTCGATGTGCATAACCCATAGGAAAATGACCACTGAATTTTCCAAAACAAGGGGAAATGGTCCTTCAGGTTCATGCTTCACAGAGGATACTGCCAGACATTCTGCAGAACACAGAAAAAAAGTGACCGAGAGACTGGGCCTATGGGCTAAAGATAGATGCCTCAATGTTGAAGAGGAACTTTGGGTAACTGTCCAGGTAGCCAGCTGTCTCTGTCATTCTAGATTTTAGGAAGTTGCTTATAATGCTCTTTCTATTTACTTAGGTGATATTATATCCTTCTGAGGTCTTTGATGCAGTTAAAGACTAAATAGTTATAATTTCCTTAGTTATGATAAAAGATAAGTTAGATATAAAACCTTAGACTCACAAATATAGGATAGATTAGGTATCCTCTTTAATTTTGCCAAATACAAATAAACTAGATATTACAAATAAACTAGATACTGTAACTCTAATTCTTCCTTGATAATTGTTTTGTTATATGTAATTTTACTATGTTAAATTTAAAGCCTTCCTTTAAAAAAAAAAGAAAAGGGAAGGTGCTATGGATATCTGTATGCTGTGAGTGTGTTGCTCTGATTGATTGATAAATAAAATGCTAATTGGACAGTAGCCAGACAGGAAGTATAGTATAGGCAGGATAAGGAGAGAGGAGGATTCTGGGAAGTAGAAAGCTAAGTCAAGAGATGCTGCCAGCTGCCACCATGAGAAGCAAGATATAAAGTACCAATAAGCATGAGCCACATGGCAACTTATAGATTAATAAAAATGAGTTAAAGATACAAGAACTAGATAGCTAGAAGCCTGCCACAGCCATACAGTTTATAAGTAATATAAGTCTCTGTGTGTCTATTTGGATCAGGGCAGCTGTGGGTGTAAGCAGAACAGGAGAAAGCTCCAACTACAATAAAAATTTCATAAAATCAACTTTTACATAAAAGAATCACCAAAACTTTGTCGAAAGATAGGTAATTTACCTTTCAAGACCCATAAGAAATAAAGAATTAATAGTTAAGTCAGCATTCTTTTAGGGAATTGACAAGTCCTTGGGATGAAATTCAAGCTGTAATACAGCTCAAACTTTTTTTGTGTGTGTTTCTCTCTTAACAAAAATTCTTGCAGCACTGGGAATCCAGGAAAACAATATGGGATCAGAAAACTCACGCATCAATTTACTTTTTCTTAGAATTTTCTTAGGCAGCTATTGTGATTCAAATAAATGAGCATCTGAGACTACTCCTCTATTCAACATTATTAGACAAAGAATGAATGGAGCAAAGCAGAGATTCATTAGTCTCAAAGCTGAGCTATGGTGACAATTTATAAGCCCAGTTTTGGAGGTATTAGCATTGTAACAAAGAAATTTTTATTCTGTTTCATTTCACTTTTTCAAGTTCAATAGAAATATAGAATAATGTTTTTGAATGGGCCAATGGGATTTTTACAAGGTAATAAAAGATGCATTTGTCCTTCAAATTCCCAGATGATTTTTTTTTTTGGATCCACACTAACTATATTGTAGAATATGATGAAGAATATTGTGTCTCTTGAAAACTCATTTATGAAATGTGAGGCCCCTTCAGCATGACTGATTCTCTATTCATTTGAGAGCCTTTGAACTTGCCTTTTGCTGCTCTCATCATTCCTTAAGTAGATAAAATACAGTTTCTGGTGATGAAATTCTAGTAATCAAGATAGATTTACATATTATTTTTAAAGCATTTAAAACAATAAGATATTTGTTTTAAAATTGTAAAGAAGAGAACAAATTGATCTCACATTATTAGATACAAATTTTAATCCTACCAAAATTACTTTTGATGACATGCAGTCAAAATTTATTTTGGAGTGCTATCTTGTTTTAAAACATGCAAATTATTTTATCATGAAATGATAGAGCAAGCTTTTCAAAAACTTTCCTGTAGAGACAAAATACTATTTTTCTCCTAAGTTATTCAAAGTTTGTCTTAGAAACAAATACCCAAGTTTATTCCCATCAGGACAGCTATTCATCTCAGAATATTCACTGACTTCCTCTCCTATATTTCTTTTTGAAAAATATGAACAAAATGTGATCAATTTATATAATATTCATTCATTTAAAATATTATTGGGACACCAACTCTATACCAGGTCCTTTGCTATATTCTATGTAAACCATGCTGAACATCATGTAAGATCTCTATTTTCATTCATCTCAAATTCTTTCAGGGACTGGGTTGTAGTGGTAGGTGTAGTTTGGGAAGATTGGAAATAAAATCAATGAAAATTTAAATTAAAGAATGAGTCAAGTAGAAAAAGATGGCACATGCTGTGAAGACAAAGACATTATTAACAGTGTGCCTTGTTTCATACAATGAAAGCAGAAAATCATAATAATAGTTACACTTATTGGGTATTTATACATTTTTCTACTTACCCTTTTCTTTGATTAGAAAATTTCAACAACTTTATTTGTTGCTTTATGCATATTATTATTGCTATCTTAGTTTCACATGCATAAAAACTATGATTCAAATTATTAACTTAGTTCCTCCACAATGAACAAGAAAAGATTTGAAGATCAGAGAGATAACTCCGTGATAGAGTCCTTACTGTTTCTACAGAGGGCCAAGAACCCACATTGGATGTCTCAAAGCTGCCTGTAAGCGCAGCAGTAGAGTATCTGATATCCTCTGGATTCTGTGGACACTTGCCTTCACATTGACATCCCCAAATACCTATCCCTTGCCTCATGACACACATATTAAAACAAAAATAAAAGATAAAAAAGAAAAGATTTGAACATGCAGTTTGACAGAGAAAACATGTTTTAAATCACTGTACTTCATGTGTGAGTGTTTGTGAGTGCTTCCATATATATATATGGATATGATGTTTCTGCCCTTGTGCACATGTGCATATGGAGGCCAGAGGATAGTGATAGGGGTCATTCCTAAGATGTTATCCACTATTTTTTTAAGAAAGATATTTTTAACTGGCCTAGAATTTGCCAAGTAGGCTAAATTGGCAGTACAGGGAGCCCCAGGTATCTGCTTCTCAGTACTTGGATTACAAAATGCTCATCAAGCCTGATGTGTTTTTGGTTTTGTTTGTTTTGAGACAAGGTCTTACTATGTGGCTCTGGTTGTCCTGGAATATGCTATGTAGACTAGGCTGGTAACAAACTCAGAGATCAGTCTGTCTCTGCCTCCCAAGTGCTGAGATTACAGGTGTGCACCACCATTCTTGGTGGTGACTTTTATTTTTAATGTGGGTATCATGCTCAGGTATTGGTGCCTGCTAGGCAAGCAATTTATGAATGACCTATCACCCCAACCTACCACTACACTTTTCAAGGAAATAACATTTGGTTTCATTGAAGATAGATGAAGGTCTAGGCAAAGTAAACAGCCCACTAGAGTGAGATGGTATCTCACATTTAGGGGTGATATGGAAGTGGGAGAAGCATATATTTAAGGTTTAGTTTTGATTAGGAAGCTGATTATGCATAACAGGTTGGGTACCAAGGATTGAAGAAAAGGCACATATCAAATTCCATTTGAAACCTGTCTCTTCAGAGATACTTTTCGACTGCCAACCATTATAATAGGTAGATGGAATAGTTCCTGGCTGGTGATACTTATTTGGAATCACCAGGATTTATCTGACATTTAAAGTTATGATACCGAATATGTTCTAAGGCAGAATTCTTCAATTCTGACTGCATTTAAGAAGCACCTAGGCAGCACCATTTTTCACTAGGATCTCCTATTTTTAATATGCTCTTCTCAATCCAATACAATTAGAATTTCTCAAGGGATGTTTTCCTGTATCCATAATTTTAGAGAGCTCTCTATGTGATTTGAAAGAGCAGCCAGGCTTGAGAATCACTGGTGTGTGAAGAGAGCAAAATAGGACTATGCTGTGAACCAGTCCATTATGTGGAGGTGGAGAAGAGATGAATTCAGCAAAGGAGGCTGAAGAGCAAGTAATGAGATATACCTGGGAGTAATGTCCAAAGCGGGAAGTTTTGTAGGAAGGCTTGGCCTACTCCAGGAATGTACCAGAACTAAAGGATACAAAGTAGTTAAATAAAATTAGGGTCTTTATAGATGAAGTGGTATGATGAATGTTAGAAACTTTCATAAGCAACGTTTTTGGTGGGTTGTTCACAAGGTAGAGATATTTAAAACAGTTGCATTTGAAAAGACTTAATTTGAGAAAGAGCAGGGAGAATGGAGGGTCACAGAAATACATTTTTTTAAAGTTTTTATTTATAAGCAGGGAGTTACCAATGTTATTATTTATTTTTTTTGCTATCGCTGTTGTTGAAAGTATGAACCAGAGTGAACAAATTATCCTTGAGAGGCAAAAAGGGCTGCCATTGAGTACACTATTGGAGATGACATTGACTGTGAAAGGTGAAGCTCAGGGATGCTGCATAATATGCAGCAGTTGACAGGTGCCTATCTGAATACTTCTCATTCCTTTTCTTCCTACCCCACCCCCTGCTTTCCTCTTTTCACAAGTAGAAGACAATCTCTGCAGTGGATCGTGGGTTTGATTGTGGAAGCTGAGTAGCAAGTAGAAACTGAAAATTGGTGATAGGTGAAAGTGAGAAAAAAAAAAACATTTCTGAGGAAAATGTTTGAATGGAATTTAAAGTGGGAATGGTTAGCAATGTCAACCTGATTTTCTTTTCCACAGAAATTTATAGTGGCTTGAGGAAAAGGAGTTAAGGGCTAAGATCAACCAGGGGAGTGTGAATGAGTGCAAGAAGTTCTGGGCAGATTTTGTTCATACTGAACTATAGAAGCTGTGATGAGTAAGATAAAGCGTCTGGATGGAATTTTCCTTTATTTTTAAAGATTTTTGAAGCAGTAATTATATTTTCTTCTGGTCAGAGCATAAAAAATCCATCTAAACAAAAAGTATTTTAAAAAAGAAAATTCTCCTTTGTTGGAATGAGGTTTGAGGTAGGCTCAATTGGCAGTACAAGGCATCCGTGATTTAGAAAAAGCAATGTGGATCAGTTCTACTAAGGTCTGAAGTCTCATTGTCGAAAGAGGTCAAAGAAAGGACAGACCCGGGGGTCAATATCTCAGTCCTAAATGCCAGACGAACTCTAGCCAGCCATGATCACATGATCTGCAATCTTCCAAGTTTCCAGAAACATGATACCTGCGAATAATAAAAGCTTACTGGTAGGAAAGGAGGGGAAAGTGTCAGTTGATTTTTGGATATACTGGCTTGGATATACACTTTACAGCACTGGGGTGAATTTGAGGTGTATTGATTCCAAATGATTGGCACTGCTGCAAAGGAAACAATTTTTCTTTTTGTATTTTCCCATTTATTATTTATTTATTGTGTGTGTGTGCATACATGTCCATGTTGTCACAACTGACAAAAATCTCCTTTATTATGACCAAGTGATATTATAGTATATGTACCTATACATAAATAATTTCTCTTTATTCATTCATCTATTGAAGGACATGAGTTATTGCTACATATTCACCATTGTGAATAATGCAGTGGTCAGATCCATAGATGTGGATAGAACTCTGATTGCTAAGAGCTGAAGGAGAATTGGCAGAGGTGAAGAGGTAGTATGGAAAGATATACAGTTTTAGTTATTAAATGCCTAACTTTGGGGACCTATTTTAAAGCATAGGAAGTCAGGGGTATGCTTATATATTTGATCATGCTTAAAATTGCATAATGCAAGAAAATTTGAAATCATCCCTTGAATATACTCAACCTCAAATGGCAACTAAATATTTTTAAAATAATTTTTTTCCATTACAGAAGAGAGAGAAGCCATATATATCTGCCCTTTGAAATGCTTATTAATTATTGAGGCTGATTGTTTTCTGTAACAATCACCCACCTCATTACCTTTGCAATAATCTTTCAAATGAAGTTTCTCATTATCTAAGCATATATATATATATATATATATATATATATATATATATATATATATAATTTTAAATTATGCCATGTTTCCTTAATTCAGGGGCTGTTTAATATTTTTACCCCATTTATTCTGTAATTCCATAGTTTTCCCCAGTCTTTGAGTAAAAGCAATATAAAAAGAAAATAATATGAATAGGTAAAAAGGAAGAGATTTTATGCATCAAAGGAGTACATACTCAAATATATTAATTGAAATTTTATTCTTAGAGCTGAGGACAAAGGCCTGTTGGCTGAGTACTAGCCTAGCATATATTAATTCCTGGGCTCAAGCCCCAGTAGTGCAAAATTGTGTGTGGTAGTGCAGGTCTTAACTCATAGCACTGGGTAGGTAGAGGAAGGAGAATCGTGAGTTTAGTGTCATCCTAGGATAAAAAGCTAGTAAGACACCAGCCTGGGATGTTTGAGACTCTCTCATTATGTTCCTTTACAAAATCTACAATCTATATAAGCCTTTAGCATTGTGTTCAGCCCAAAATCTATGCTAACTCTGGAGATGGGAACAC
Source organism: Peromyscus californicus insignis (assembly GCF_007827085.1). NCBI lineage: Eukaryota > Metazoa > Chordata > Mammalia > Rodentia > Cricetidae > Peromyscus > Peromyscus californicus. The sequence goes on from NW_026294391.1 coordinate 46,042,656, forward strand.
TAATATCTCAGGTTAGCTTTGAACTTATTCCTGTCATAAACTTGAATCCAATCAGGTCAAACCTAAGTAAACTTGAACCTTCAGATGCAAGTTTACAAATTTTCAATACTTTCTTTGATTTCTCTCTTAATGAGACAATGAAAAAAATCAAGAATTGACATTGGTTGATGAAATACTGACTGGGAGGAGTTGGCCACTGTCTTAGTTAGGATTATTATTGCTGTAATCAAACATCACAACCCAAAGCAACTTGGGGAGAAAGGGGTTTAATTGGCTTACACTTCTATATAATTATTCATTGCTGAAGGAAGTCAGGACAGGAACTCAGACAAACCAGGAACCTGGAGGCAGGAGCTGATGGAGAGGCTATGGAGGAATGCTAATTACTGGCTTGCTCCTTATGGTTTGTTCAGCTGAATTTCTTATAGAACCTAGGACTTACAATGGTCTGGGCCCTCTCCTATCAATTAGTACTTAAGAAAATCCCCTACAGGCTTGTCTACAGCCTGTTCTTATCCTGGAGGTATTTTTTTCATTTGAGGTTTCCTCCTCCCAAACAACTCTAGCCTATGTCAAGTTACCATAAAATTAGCCAGCACAGACATAAAATCACAAATATGTTCCATTCTAAAGACACATCACTCCTAGCCTGATTCAATGTAAGCAATAAAATAGAAGCAGAACAGGCATATAGGCACATAGAACAATTGGAAAAGATTTAAGGCATTAAAGGAATTAGCTAGGTCTATAGACACACATATACTGTTTGTTATTCTAATCATGGTGAGATTTATGGTAATGGATTTTTTTCACCCACTGGCTTCCCTAGGCCCATTTTTTTTTTTGTTAGTTTATTTTAGGATTTTAGATGCAGGTCCTGGTTAATGTCTTGTATAGTTGAAAATATGTCTGTCTTTTTCAATAATTCCACTGAATATTTTCCATGTTTTGTGCCCACCTTAGTAATTATTTTCACATACTCTTTAACCCATGCATTGTATGTCACTTTTTTATTTTAAATAACTTTGTATTTCTCTCCAGAATTAGGGCTATATGCATTTTGACTGCAAAAAATTGGGAAAAACTTGTGTATAAAACTCTAAGACTAATAAAAATATTCTCTCAGTCTATTCCATGATGTAGGAAATTGAAAATTGTTGTCATTGTAAATAGTATATTTACAGTAAATCTTTCTTTGTCTCTTCATTCCTTCCTTTTTTCTTATTTATTTATTTATTTATTTATTTTTGCTTCACTGGCCTCGAACTCGATATGTAGACCAGACTGGTCTTGAATTCACAGAGTCTTCCTGCCAATGTCTCCTAAGTTCTGGAACTAAATATGTGTGCCACCAAGCTCAGCTACAATAAATCTTTCTTAAGGTGTTAAAATGTATGATTAGTGTTCTTCTCTTATAATTATGTTTTCAAAATTATGAGACAAAGACTTGCAAATTTGCCCAGACTGGCCTTGAATTCACCATTTATGTATGGCCTTGAACTCACAACTACCCTGCTATACATATAACCGCCTGAATAATTGCAATCATAGGCCTGTACCTTCAGGCTTGGCTTTGTCTTGCAACTGTTAGTTATTAAAAAGTTATTATTTAGTGTTCTGTTGTGTAATAAGTATAATGCTATATACATGAAAATGTTTTTTCTTAATATTTCAGATTGACAGTAGTATTTTTCAATTATTTATTTTTTATTTTATTTCATATGTGTGAACATTTTGCATGTACATACATACAGATACCTCAAGTGTGCCTGATGCTTATGGTAGTCAGAAGACAGTGGATGCTCTAGAACTGGAGTTACAGACGGTTTTGATCCACCATGTGGGTGGTAGGAACAGAACCTGGATACTCTGTATAGAGCAGCATGAGCTCTTAACTACTGAGCCATCTCTCCAGCCCTGGAAGTAGTACTTTTTAAACTGTGATAAAATATACATAAGTAAACTTTATCTTCCTTATTATGGCTCAGTATGATGTTCATCTTAATCATTTGTTAGTATAGTCACATTGTATTACAACCAAATCTGCAAAAATGTTTCTCATTTTGTAAAGCTGAAACTCTCCATGCATTCAAAAACGTTCCCTCAAATCTCCCATTTTAACAACTCCCATTTTACTTGCTATGTTTCTGTGGGTTTTTATCATTCGTACACATTAAATGGAATTATACAGCATTTGTTTTTCTGTGTCTGTATTTTTCACTAATCACACAATCAGTGTTTATACACATCACAGCATGTGTCAGAATTCTCTTCCTTTTTAAAGTTTATAATATTTCACTGTATCAATAGACCATATTATGTATATCCATTCCTTTGCCAATAAGATTTTGAGTTGCTTCCATCTCTTGACAGTCGTGGTCTAGGTGAACCAGAGTTCATACATTCCCCAAATGCAATTGAAAAGGATGATATATGTTTGGACATCAAAAGGACTCAGGTGATACTGACATTTAGAACCAACAACCAGGCAGCAGTGAATGCAATTCAGTATTTAGGACAGAGACAATTTGAACTAAATAAAAAATTTCACCAAATGTTACCAGTAAACAAGTTGAAAAATGCTGATTAATAATAATTGTAAATTCTAAAAATCCAAGTTGCTAATAACATGAGGTTTCTGTCTTTCCAGACAAAGGTAATGTGTAACAGTTCACATTTAATTTGTATACTAATACCAGGAACTGTATCTTTACTCTTTTGGGGTGTGAAAAGTTTAACATAGGATGCTTTAGGACAGATGTTCAGCGATATCTATATGGAGGATGGGTTTCTGTTATGCCACCACAAAAGGTACCATATAAGAATAAGAACTATTTTTAAATAAACACATCTGAGAATCAGTATATGGAGAAACAAGCTTTGTTTTAGGCTTCTATTATATGACTGAAAATCAGAATTTCTGAGAAATGAAGATTGTCATATACTCCTTCTCTGGGAATGTTCTGTGCATGAAGAAGATGTCATGTTGTTGCTGACCTTTCCCTGCACATACAAAAACAAGCAAGGAAACAAGCAAACAGAACCCCACCACTTAATTAGTTTCCACGAAAATGCTAAGTTCATCACAGTTTGCTACCCTTGGAAGCCTAAACTTTTTCCTCTGCATCATTGTCCTTTTAATAAAATGTTGTATAAGACCAAGTGCCAACTACTCTTTCAAAATGCCATCACTGAGCACTACTTGTGTATTACACATTATTAGATTCTAGTGTTCTCCTTTGTTATTTTGTCTTTTCCTAGTGTAATCTTTAGGACCACAGCCAAGAAACTTAGGAAGATACAGGGAAAATGATACTGTGAGTGCTTTATATTGATATCTATAAAAATTACAGCATGTAATGTGACAGAGATGCAGAACTATTTGATCAGGTGAAAATTCTGTTCTCTAGCTCCACATAAGTGCTGGAGCATCACATGAAGATCTAAAAATGTTATAAAATCATTAGAGAAATATGATGACTGAGTGTTTTAGCAAGGACTGACGGTAAGTGTGCTATTTCTATGACACTCTAGCTTGATGTAGCATTTAAATTTTTTCTCACTTTTATTAGCAGACTCATTTACACAAACAAGAACTTTTACAGGTAATCTTAGCCAAAAGACTGAAAAGTGATATAAACGGGAACTTTCATACATAGATTTTCATGGATTTATCTTAACTTTATATCACATGTTGTGATGGCTACTCTTTGGTTGTCAACTGATTACATCTGGAATGAACTACAATCCAGGGCACAACCTGTGAGATATCATTTTGCTTGGTTTGAAGGGGTGAATCCACTTCTAGTCCAGACCTTTGAGGTCGGAAGACACACACCTTTGACCTGAATCTTTAGGTGCGAAAACACACATCTTTGATTCAGAGAAGATACACCTTTAATTTGGGCCACACCTTCTGCTGGAAGCCTATATAAGGACAGGGTAGAAGGATGCGTTACCCTTTGATTGCTTGCCTTCAACCTGCTACCACACCCATTCTTTGGAATTCCAGCATCTACTGAAGACATCCAGCAGTGTGGACTTAATGTCATATCCCACCATTTTGGGATTAGTTGGACTGTAAATGGCAAGTGATTCTAATAAATTCCCTTTGTGTGTATGTGTGTGTGTGTGTGTGTGTGTGTGTGTGTGTGTGTGTGTGTGTGTGTGCGCGCGCGTGCATGTGTGTATAAAGAGATTCACTCTCTAAGTTCTGCTAATCTAGAAAAACCTGACTAATAAACGTATACACTCTTTAGCAAAGTAGTTTAACCTGCTTGCAGAACTATATATATGAACCCGTATTGAATATATTCTTTTATGTTATGCTCCTTTTGCTCATATTGATTCATAAGAGTAAAATATTTTAATACTTGTTGAAAATAGTTCACATCTATGGTAGATTCAATAAATATCGTAGGGAATTAGAGGTTGGTATTGAATGTATACATTTGACTTTTAACTCTAATTCCAATAAATAAAGCATGATACATACTAGGTTTTTAAAAATTATAGAAAGTAAACAGAATCAGGAAGCTAGTACAGAAAAAAATTATGCTCCAAAAACTATTATTTATAGCATGGTTTTATGAGTTATTTGATACTGTCCATGTGTCTTACCTCTAAGTCATTTTATAACCTTTAAAATATATAATATATAGTGATTCATCTATAATTTAAGTCCTTTTGGACTACTTCTTCCCCATGTATCTTCTTCCCTTTTGTTTGTGAAAACCACTGTTTACTTCACTTACAATTCAGCTTTTCTACTCCATATAAATTTGTATCTCTTGATATCTCTTCTCAACCAGTTATTGTAACTGAATCCCTTATAAGTATATGATAAAATCATTATTACATGTTATAACCTTATGGGGATTATGTGTTTTGCTTTCTCTGAATAGTATCTATCAATATTATCAAACAAAGGATCACAGCATTATGAGGAGGGGATAATATTATAAGACTTGACAAGACAGGAGAAAACCTTCTTGTCCTTGTCTAAGGACTATTACTTTAAGGAACATACTTTATTTTTAAGAACAGAAACATAGGAAGTAATCAAATCTCAGGTTTTGTAGTTTATATCTTCCATTAATGTATAATAATTAGATTACTATTGAACATTCTTGGATTGTTGAATATTTGATGCCGATTTTTCTTATTCATGCTAAACTGCAGCACATTGGTGTAGGAAAAACTTTACCTCCTACTTCTTGGCAGTATCCTCTTTCATCACCACAAACCACAATTAGTCCATAATATCATTTAATAGTTTTAGTAGAACAGGAAAAGTGGTCCATGCCATGTTTTTATCCTCTTCATGTTTATTTCTATTGTATCAAATGAAAAGAAAAATAGAGACACTGAATATCTGAATTGCCATATGACAGTAGAGTGTGTATACGTAGGGGCTAGGATAGGATTAGTCTGCTGACCTTCAAAAACCTTGAGATGCTATTTTGAAGTCATTTTAATGAAAGAAGACTATAAATTTCTTAATATATGGCTGGCAAACTTTGGGAAGACTAGGAGAAAATTGGAACAAAAAATGGTGTAGCTTACTTCACAGTAGGAAAGAAAGGACTTTTTAATTGGATTAAATCATATCACCATTAAATTTATGGATCATGGTCACTATGCCAAAGAGGTGAGATAATTTTAAATTAACTCATTAAACTGGTTAGGGAGAGGTAAAACTCACCAGTCAGAAATTTCAGAAGTAAATTGTTATTAATGTAGACAGAAATAGCATTAATGAAATCCCTCAAATTCTGGGAATTCTGTGATTTCCCTGAACATTTTTATTATATCCTGAAACCATACATTTTGTCTGATATCACTACTGAGAACAAGTTAATAGAAAATTTTCTCATAGTACACAAACAATATATTAACTTTCAAAAAACACATTTTGATATGGATACAACATAATTATTGCCTATGTGTTTTTGAAAATGGAAATTCTACATTTCAGTCTTACACTCATTGTTTAAAATATTGCATTTAAAAGTAAAAAATTATAAATATTATGAGTATTCATGATCAACTAAAACACAAAATTCATTAAAGAGAAACCCTTATATGTAGAGAGAACATAATATAACCAAATACAGCACAAATTAATTTATGTAGAGCCAATTACAAGAATGATATCTGAAGAAATAGATTTTCATAATGAAAATTAGTAGTTGAAAAATTGAAAACTGACTTAAGAATTTCAATAATTAATATTATTAATTCTTCATGAATAACAATTATATTCTAAGTTTCTAAAACCTACTTTCCTACTTTTTTTTACTATCATCCTTATTCTCCTCTATAAGGATATCCACCAACTACATATTTTTGTTGTAAAATTAATTCAGTTATACACACACACACACACACACACACACACACACACACACACACACACTGGATTTCAGTGTTTTTCTTGAGCCATTTGTGTCCTATAATTATGGATCAGAATAAATTAGAAATTAAAAGTAGAACTATTTCAACTTAAACAATTTTACAAGCTTCATGGTGTGGCCAAAAATATTTTTGAGTAACAAGAAATATATAAGGTGATTTTGCTAAAATGCTAAGTTAATAAATATTAGTGCTATTCTCATTTGGTAGAGCAGAAACTATGAATGTCAATATTTAATGATTAGGTTTCATTTTAAGTTGCCATTGAAAGACTGGGGTAAGTAGTGAGTTTCAAGTGTTACATGATAAGATTGTCTCTAGGAAACAATAAAAAGATAAGATAGCTGGATGTAGCAGTGCACACCTTTAATCCCAACCTTCAGGAGACAGAGGCAGGGAGATCTCTGTGAGTCTCAGACCAGCCTGGTCTTCACAATTAATTCCAAAACAGCTAGACTATACAGTGAGACCCAAACTCAAAAATGAAAGAAAAAATGATAAAAGATTCCCAACAATGATAATAAGCTCATCTTCTCTTTTGCTTCAGTCACAATTATGGGCGTTTTCTACCATTATGCTAAATACATAAATGAAAATATTGTCTATACTAACAACAAAATAATCAAACATCTCTATTTACAGAAATATAAATCTAAATGTTGGTTTTCTAGATTAGAATCTATGAATAAAATATATGGAAATAAACTGGTGTTTTGCACATGGTTAAGATAGTTTATTTTTTTCAAACATTTGTGGTGGACATATAACGATACAAGTAACTTGTTTTACTAAGCTCGGTAACTAGTCATCTGAGAATACAGAAGCGTATATTTGGTTAAAATATAATTACATCATTTTTCTTTCCTCCCTCAAATATCTCCCATGTCTTATTCTTCTAGTCCCTCCCATGACCCCCCATAATCCCTCTCAAATTCATGACCTCTTTTTCTATGTTTATTTATTGTTGTTACTAATATCTATAAATGCATAGCTATATAAATACAACCTGCCTTGTCTGCTGAAGAAAAAAATGGATCCATTCTCACCCTTGTCCAATGACATAGATGGGGCAGCTCCACCTTTATAAGACAAATTAAGATTCAATGATGACTCCCTTCTATATCTGCTGGCCAAGTCCAAGATTTTTTTCTTTGAGAAATTACTCATTAGTGAGTATTCTCCATGTTACAATAGTCTCAATAAATAATCTTAATTACCCAGTGTCATTTGGTTTTTTCTAGTTTTGTTTTTGTATCCCAATGTGATTGAACTTTCTTTTTAGATCTCTTTTCTCACTGCCAATTTGGTAATATTTGTTGAGTCCAACTCCTCTTTCATGCTTTCCTAAATATAGTAGGGATTTTATTTTGACTCTTCCCCATGACTAGCTAGATTTCTGCTAAGTTTGCTTAGTTTCTTGGCCTGATCATTTGATGATCTGTGTAAAAACATAACTGATTCACAGTGGTGTTGTCTCTGTTGGATGAAAGAATACTGAAAATCTGATTGATTTTCCCATTCATTTCTTTGTCTCTTTTAAGTCAAAGTTAATAAAGAATTTCTTGCCCAGTGTTAAGTGGAGCCTATGGTGCTAAGATTTACGTTTTGGTATGTATGCCTAAGCCATTACTGAAATTTTAGAATTAAAGCCACAAAATTCATGTATAAATTTTTGCCTGCAATTTATATAATTTATTTCTTCTTCTTGGGAGTGAAGTATTTTCCTACTTTCTGGGAGCCTTAATAAGTAAGTAAGTAAGCAAGCAAGCAAGTAAGTAAGTAAGTAAGTAAGTAAGTAAGTAAGTAAGTAAATAAATAAATAAATAAATAAATGAATACTTTTATAGCTCTTAAAGTAGCTTCTTTTTCCTTATTGGTACATAGATTGGTACATAATGGATTTAAAGGAACCCATTCATATAAATAGAATATTTCTAAAATACCTAGAAATTTAGGATATTTATTTCCATAATTATAAATGTGTATCAGTTAAAGAACCTTTTGGCAGAAACCAACGCACAACTGTATTAAGAATTAAATCACCCATTGTTTAGGTTAATCTTTGGAAAATGTCTTTAGCATAACACATTTAGATTAAGGAAAACTAATTAAAAAACAACAACAATAACAACAAAGGAGGTGATGAAATCCAAGTAATGTACATACATAAAGGGGACATTTGAAGGGAGTGAGAGAACCAGCTGGAGATGAGTAAGGGGAAAGAGATAGAGGATCAATAAGATCAAAGCACGTATGAAAATGTCATAGTTGAAACCCACTGTTTTGTGTGATAGCATAAAAAAAACTAATTAAAATAGTATCTTCTATGATTTATCACTGGTAGGAGAAATATACAACAGAATTTTAATTCTGTTGGTAAATACTTTCCCTAAACTTGTACAATTCAGTGATCACAAACTAGGATTAATTTTGTCAATTATTTATGTTTTTAGAAGATGTACATTTCTTTCATTTTTTTAAAAAAATACTTTATTTAACGTTTTTTTTTCATTTATTTTACATACCAACCATAGTTTCCCTTTCCTCCTCTCTTCCCATTCTCCCCACCAGCCTCCAATCTATCTCCCCTTCCCATCTACTCCTCCTTCATCTCAATTCTGAAAGGGGCAGGCCTCCCATGGGCTTGAATAAAGCATGGCACATCAAGGTAAGGCAGAACCAAGCTACCCCCCCTGCATCAAGGATGGGCAAGGTAATCCAGCATGGGGAACAGGTTACCAAAAGTCAGCTAGGCACCAAGGAAAGGTCTTGATCTCACTGCTAGGAGGCTTACAAACAGAACAAGCTACACAACTGTCATATGCACGCAGAAGGACTAGGTAGGTCCCAAGCAGGCTCCCTAACTGTTGGCCCAGAGTTCATGAGCTCTGAAGAGCTCAGGTCAGCTGACTCTGTGGGTTCCCTCATCATGACCTTGACCCCCTGGCTCGTACAATCCCTTTTTCCTTTCTTCGGGAGGACTCCCAGATCTAGGCCCAGTACTTGGTTGTGGATCTCTGCATCTGCTTCTGTCAATTACTGGATTGGAGCTTTCTGACGATAATTAGGGTAGTCACCAATCTGATTACAGGAGATGGCCAGTTCAAGCACCTTTTCTACTATTGCTAGGAGTTTTAGCTGGGGTTATCCTTGTGAATTCCTGGGGGTTTCCCTGACACCAGATTTCTCTCTAACCCCAAAATGCAACCCCCATGAGGACAGCTCTTTGACTACTCTTCCCCTCCATCAGGCCCCCAACCTGCCTCTTGCACACAGCCTGTGCAACCTGCTTCCTAAATTTCATATCCCTCCACTCCACTGCCAGTTTGCCCAGGAGATCTCTTCTATTTTCCTCTTCCTGGGGAAGTCCATACATCTCTCTTTGGGCTCTCCTTATTTAGCCTCTCTGGGACTGTGGATTGTAGATTCATTATCTTATACTTTACTCCTAATATCCACTTATGTGTGAGTATGTACCATGTTTGTCTTTCTGGGTCTGCAAAAATCACTCAGAATGATTTTTTCTAGTTGAATCCATTTGCCTGCAAATTTCATGAGGTCGTTGTTTTTTTTAACAACTGAATAGTACTCCATCATGCAAATATAAGACGTTTTCCTTATACATTCTTCAGTTGAAGGTCATCTAGATTGTTTCCAGGTCTGGCTATTATGAATAATGCTGCTATAAACACAGTTGAGCAAGTGTCCTTGTGGTATGATTGAGCATTCTTTGGGTATATGCCCAAGATTGATATAGCTGGGTCTTGAGGTAGATTGATTCCCAGTTTTCTGAGAAACTGCCATACTGATTTCTAAAGCAGCTGTACACTCCCACCAGAAGTGGAGAAGTGTTTCCCTTACTCCACATCCTCTCCAACATAAGCTTTCATCAGTGTTTTTGATCTTAGGTATTCTGACAGGTGTCAGAGTCATTTTCATTTTCATTTCCCTGATGACTAAGGATGTTGAACAATTGTTTAAATGTATTTTGGCCATTTAAGATTCTTCTGTTGAGAATTCTCTGTTTAGCTCTGTAGCCCATTTTTTAATTTGATTATTTGGTATTTTGATGTCTAGTTTATTTTTTTATATATATTTTGGAGATCAGTCCTCAGTCAGATGTGGACTGGTGAAGATCATTTCCCATTCTGTAGGCTGCTGTTTTATCCTATCGACAGTGTCCTTTGTTTTACAGAAGCTTCTCAGTTTCACGAAGTTCCATTTATTAATTGTTGGTCTCAGTGTCTGTGCTACTGGTATTATATTCAGGAAGTAGTCTTCTGTGCCAATGCATTCAAGGCTAACTCCCAATTTTTCTTCTATGAGATTCTATGTAACTTGCTTTATGTTGAGGTCTTTGAACCGCTTGGACTTTAGATTTGTGCAGGGTGATAGATATGGATCTGTTTGCAATCTTCTACATGCTGACATCCAGTTAGACCAGCACCATTTGTTGAAGATGCATTCTTTTTCCTTTTTCCATTGTATAATTTTGGCTGCTTTGTCAAAAATCATGTGTTCATAGGTGTGTGGATTTATGTCAAGGTCTTCAAGTCTATTACATTAATCCACGTGTCTGTTTTTATGGCAATACTAAGCTGTTTTTATTACTATAGCTCTATAGAACAGCTTGAAGTCAGGGATGATGACACCTCCAGAAGTTCCTTTATTTTACCGGATTGTTTTGGCTATCCTGGGCTTTCTGTTTTTCCATATGAAGTCCAGTACTGTTCTTTCAAGATCTGTGAAGAACTGTGTTGGAATTTTGATGGGAATTGCATTGAAACTGTAGATTGCTTTTGGTAAAATTGCATTTTTATTATATTGGTTCTACATGTCCATGAGCATGGGAAATATTTTCATTTTCTGATATCTTCTTCAGTTTCTTTCTTGAAAGACTTAAAGGTCTTGTCATACAGGTCCTTCGCTTGCTTAGTCAGAGTTACCCCAAGATATTTTATATTATTGTGCCTATTGTAAAGGTTGTTGTTTCTCTTGTTTCCTTCTCTTAGCATTTATCATTTGTATATAGGACTATTGCTTTTTTTAGTTAATCTTGTGCCCATCCACTTGCTGTAGGTGTTTATCAGCTGCAGGAGTTCCCTGGTAGAAATTTTAAGGTCGCGTATGTATACTATCGTATTTGCAAATAACAAAACTTTCACTTTTTCCTTTTCCAATTTGTATCCATTGATCTCCTTTTGTTGTCTTATTGCTCTAGCTAGAACTTCAAGTACTATATTAGATAGTTATGGAGAGAGTGATCAGCCTTGTCTTGTTCCTGATTTTAGTGAAATTGCTTTGAGTTTCTCTCCATTTAATTTGATGTTTGCTGTCGGCTTGCTGCAAATTGCTTTTATTGTGATTAGGATGTTCCTTGTATCCCTGATCTCTCTGAGAATTTTATCATGAAGGGATGTTGGATTTTGTTAAAGGCTTTTTCAGCATCTAATGAGATGATCATGTGGTTTTTTTTTTTGAGATTGTTTATATGGTGTATTACATTGACAGACTTTTGTATGTTGAACCACCCTTCTATCTCTGGAGTGAAGCCTACTTGATCATGGTGGATAATTGTTTTGATGTGTTCTTGGAGTCTGTTTGCAAATATTTTATTAAGTATTTTTGCATCAATGTTCATGAGGGAGATTGGTTTGTAGTTCTCTTTCTTTGTTGCATCTTTGTTTGGCTTGGGAATCAGGGTAATTGTAGCCTCGTAGAAGGAGTTTGGCATTGTTCCTTCTGTTTCTATTGTGTGGAATTATTTAAAGAGAATTAGTATTAGCTATTCTTTGAAATTCTGGTAGAATTTTGAGCTGAAACCTTCCAGCCCTGGGCTTTTTTCTTTTTTCTTTTTGGTTGGGAGACTTTTAATGACGACTTCTATTTCCAGAGGGGTTATATTTCTATTCAAATAGTTTATCTGGTCTTAATTTAATTTTGGTATGTGATACCTATCAAGAAAATTGTCCAAATCTTTTAGATTTTCTAATTTTGTGTAGTACAGGTTTTTGAAATACATCCTGATGATTCTCTGGATTTTCTCAATGTCTATTGTTATATACTCTTTTTCATTTGTGATTTTGTTAATTTGGAAATTCTCTCTCTGCCATTTAGTTAGTTTGTAAAAGGATTTCTCTATATTATTGATTTTTCAATGAACCACTCTTTGTCTCATGGATTCTTTGTATTTTTCTCCTTGTTTCTATTTTGTTGATTATTTCCTGTCATCTACTCCTCCTGAGTGAGTTTGTTTATTTTTGTTCTACAGCTTTCAAAGGTGCTGTTAAGTTGCTAGTGTGAGAGTTCTCCACATTTCTTCTGTATGCAATTAGTGCTTTGAACTTCCTGTTAGCACTGTTTTCATAGTGTCCCATAAGTTTGGGTATGTTGGCATTTATTTTCATTGAATTCTAGTACGTTTTTAATTTCTGTCTTTCTTTCTTTCTTGACCCAATTGTAATTCAGTTGTGAGTTGTTCAGTATCCATGAGTTTGTAGGCCTTCTGTAGTTTGTGGGGTTGTTGAATTCTAAATTTTAGCCATGGTGATCCAATAAGATATAGGTGTTATTCCAATTTTTTGTATCTGTTGAGATTTGCTTTGTGACAATATATATGATCTATTTTAGAGATGATTCCACAAGGTGCTGAGAAGAAGGTATATCCTTTTGTGTTTGGGTGGAATGTTCTGTAGATATCTGTTAAGTCCATTTGAGCCACAGTGTGTTAGTTCCCTTATTTCTCGTTAAGTTTCTGTGAGGCATAACCCGTCCATTGGTTAGAGTTGGGTGTTGAAGTCTCCCACTCTTAATGTGTGGGATGTGATGTGTGATTTAAGCTTCAGTAATGTTTCATTTACAAATGTGGGTGCCCTTTTATAGCCGGCATATATGGTCAGAACTGAGACTTCATCGTGATGGATTTTTCCCGTGATGAATATGTAATGTCCTTCTCAATCTCTTTTGATTAATTTTAATTTGAAGTCTATTTTGGTAGATATTAAGATAGCTACACAAGCTTGCTTCTTAAGTATATTTAATTGGAAAGACTTTTCCCAGCCCTTTACTCTGAGGTAGTGTCTATCTTTGAAGTTGAAGTGTGTTTCTTGTATGCAGCAGAAGGATGGATTCTATTTTTGTATCCGTTCTGTTAGCCTGTGTCTTTTTATGGGTGAATGAAGTCCCTTGATATTAAGGGATATTAATAACCAGTGATTGTTAATTTCTGTTATTTTTTGGTGGCAGTGTTGTTTGTTTCCCTTCTTTGGGGATTGTTAGTGTGGGTATCTATTGCCTGTATTTCCATCAGTGTATTTAACTTCCTCGGGTTGGATTTTTCCTTCTAGCGCTTTCTATGGGCTAGATTTATGAATAAGTATTGTTTAAATCTGGTTTTATCATGGAATATTTTGTTTACTCTGTCTATGATAATTGAGAGTTTTGCTGGTTATAACAGTCTGGGCTGGCATCCATGGTCTCTTAGTGTCTTCAAAATATCTGTCCAGGATCTTCTAGCTTTTAGAATCTCCATTGAGAAGTCTGGTGTAATTCTGATAGGTCTGCCTTTATATATTGTCCTTTTTCCTTTACAGCTCTTAATAGTCTTCCTATAGTATAAGCTTTCAGAAGTTCAGATTCTTGTCCTAATGATCATCTTCAAAGTATTTTCCATTTCTTAGTAAATTGAAGTTGAATCTTTTTCTGGTACAGCATCATTCATAGTAGAAAATCTAGGTATATTTGCTTACATGCAAAGTGAAGTGAATTTGTTTTGCTCAAAACAATAAATTTCACCAATTTTTTGATACTTCATATTTCCTTCTTTATCAGACTATAACCCTCCAAACTAATATTTCTAAATATCCCTATTCCCACTTTCATTGGAGTCATTAAGATCTAATACTTTAATTTGTCTCTGGTTGCCTTGCAACTAACCTATTACTCCAAGAAGGGAAGGTGCTTTGCCATCTGAAGTTCAACACTTTTTAAAATCTGGATTGACTACTTACAAGATAATATTCATGGGTTGCAGGATTTCCTTAGATAAGCTGATATCTAGACTACAAGGGAAATCTGTCAAGATTCTTGAAGTGTGCATCATCTTATGTGATAGGTAAGCATGACAAGGGACAGCTTCACTAAGAACAGTATCAAGATAATGGATAGTTTCAAGATTTTTGATTAATAGTTCTTCAGATATTTTTTATTGGTCTCTTACACTCTATTACAATCTTTACTCTGAGGGTTCAACTTTTGACTCTTTAATGCAATTATTCATTCCTCTGTCTTTCCTCTTTTCCTTCCTTCATTTTTCTTTCCTTCTCTTCTTTTCTTTCTTCATTTTCCACGTAATTTCAGATAAACTTTTCTAATGTAGAGACTTTAGAATAGTTGACCTTTCCCAGTATTTCTCCAAAGAAGCTCTAACATTTTTTATGGAAGCAATGGTAGCAAAAATACTTCACAGAAAATGAAGTACTATTTCAACCCATTCCCAAGGCTTCTGATTGTTTCTGAACTACAAGAATTCCATTCATTAGAAATAAAAGGAAAATGACCTTGCTGAGGTTTATCAGGACCACATGTTTCTAGAGATAGTGATGATTAATAAATTCCCCATGGTTTTTATTGGAGAATGAACTCGCCTACTTTAAAGAATCCACCTGCTCTTCTACATTCTGAAATAAGATTTCTCTCCACTATTCCTCATAGACTTAGGTACAAATTCCTCTTTATATTTTCTTATGACTCTCAAAAATTCACTGATGACTCTATTGCTTATTCCCTTTAGAAATATTCAAGTGATCTTTCTTTGCTTTGATATGTTTCTCATTAATGAGCATGCTGCTCATCAACAACAACTCAATAAAAAAGATCTTACTGATTGTCCCATGCATGCTGTCAAGATGCTATGACATCACTGATGCTATTTCTCAGGCAAAAACAAAGATACATGGTAGAAAACAACTCCCTTACTAACATTTGTCATAACATTTATGAAGAAAGTCAATATGGAGCCAAGGGTATAGTTCAATGTCTGATGTTTTGGTTAACATGTACAAGACAAAGGGTTTGATCTGTAGCACAACAGAAAATCATTATGATTTTATAATTACTCAGTAAATTTTGTAGCATGAACAAAATGTAGTATTTTGGTAAATAATTCACTGAAAATGGAGTTAAATTATTTTAAAATATTGGCTTAAGATATCTTACTTCCCCTCCATTTGTTCCAATGGACAAAATACAAGTAGTTATTGACACTGGACAAATTGGAAGCAGTTATTATAACTAGTGGCACAAAAATTTAAAACATACTAAGCAGATATAAAGCCTTCAGAACTGTGTGTGTGTGTGTGTGTGTGTGTGTGTGTGTGTGTGTGTGTGTGTGTGTGTTTGCAGTGTTCTTGCTTTCTCCTACCTCCTTTTGTTCATTCCTAGAAACATCAGTACCAAATGAAAAACGTATTTTGCTAAATGCATAAAGGAACATGGAGAAATGATAAAGCAGAGCACAGAAGCAGATATAAAGTTGAAATGATTATTAAAAAATGGGTCATGGGACTGGAGTCATAGCTCAGCAAGTTGAGAAATCGAACTGCTATTGCAGAGGATTAGAGTTTGGTCCCTAGCACCTATATCAGATTGCTCACAATCACATATAACCACAGGTCCATGGGATTCAATGCCTCTTATGGCTTCTGCAAGTACCTGTATCCAAATGAACATGATTACAAAGACATTCACATATACATGTACTTGGAAAGAAAAAGAAAAGGAAACAAACAAATGAAAACCTGGCTCCTCTGAAGTTTCTTGATTCTTATTCCTAAGATCTTATTCTCCAAGCTGCTGCTGCTTCTTCTCAGTGTTCCTTGCCACAATACTAGAAGACTTCCAGTAGGATAATTGTTGTCCCCACCATTGCCTCTGCTTCCAGATCACAGCTGTTCCCAAACCTTTTTCATTCTTAAAAATTGCAATTTATTACATATCCACAAGGAAAAAAATGTTAAATGATAATTTTGAGAGTAGGTAATTAATATTAACTATAATTAATGAGAAATTAATGAATTTCAGATATGAAGTGGGTACAAGGTAAAAATTTGTTTAATACATATTCTATGAGGAGCCCATGCAGATGTTATAACTGGTTCAAAGGAAAAATCAAACTAGTACACATTTATTTGGAGTAAAATAATGTTAAAGTGAATTACAAATGAAGACAAACTGTGTTTTTTATTTCTAGGTATGAGAGGAGAAATCAATTAAGTTTCAGTCAGGATAGTTTATGCATAATCTTGATATTTATTTAGGTTTAGTATTTTTCAGTTATGTACAGATTATAAAAAGTCTAGAGTAGAACATTGCTTAGAAACTTGTACTATGGAAGTAGTTTTTATTGAAACATGTCTGTTGCATTGACACACATGCGTATTTTGTAAATTCAGAAAAATTTCTATAGCAAAATAAAATATAAATATTATTATTATATCAAATCTGGTTGTATATTTTAAAAATAAAATAACGTTTGTTTTATTTTAGTGACTTTATAAATATAAACTCATACATTATAAGCTCTTGATTATGTTTTGTTATGCCCAAAACATGTAACAAAATTTACCATCTTAACAAATATAACAACTTCCATAATTTTTCATCTTGTGAAACAGAAACTTTTCATCAATTATCACTGCATTTCTCCATACTTATCAGCCCTTTTCAACTGTTATTACACTTTCTGATTCTATAAATTTGAGTACTCTACATAGATCACATTACTTGAAACAGAAAATATTTGTGCTAGTATTCCCTACCTCTTTAATGGTAGATTATATGCCATTGTGTGTGCCATACTTGATTTATATGTTTATCCATTGATGTCAACTTGGATTGCTTCCGTACTTGGGCTGTTATGAAAACAGAATTCTGCTATGATCATGAATATAAAAATATTTCTTCAAAATACCTCTTTCATTTCTTTTAGATAACATATCATATTGTAGAATTGCTGAATCATGTAATAATTCCACATTTTTCACATTGTTTTAGGAAGCAACTAATCTAGATTATATTTCCACTCACAGTGTGTCAAGGTTCCAATTTCTTCATATCCTTGGTGACAGTGGTGACTTTGTTTTGCTTTCTTAACAGCATTCAAATGTATATGAGGAAGTATCACATTGTGGATTTGATTTGAAATTTTCTAATGATTAATGCTCATGAATATGTTTTCATATTTCATGAATAATTTATACATCTTCTTTGGGAAACATTCTTTGCCTATTAAAAAATTCCACTTTTACTATTATGCCATAGGAATATCTTTATATATTCTGGAAATTAAACCCTTGCGAAATATATGATTTACAGATATTTTCCCATTCTATGAGTTGACTTTTCACTCCATTGTTTGATTACACTATATACTTTTAGATGATAGAATATTTTTATTGTAGCCATGTATTCTTTTAATTTTAATATTGAGTGTATCTTGTGTCCATCAATCACTACTGCTTCTATTTTCTAATTTTCTCCAAACACTAGCTGAATAGAATTAATGTATTTAGAGATTTTTATAATTTAGTAGTCTTCACTCATCCAACTCTTGATTTTCTTATTTTATTATTTTCTGTATCTTTCACTAATATTCTTTTGTTCATTTCTGGTTTTGTTAGTTTTCCTGTTTTTTCAAAACTCATCATAAAGTTGCTCATTTTTCTTGACATTATTTTAATTAGTGTGTTCAATTGTTTAAGTGTCAGATGTCTTTTTAGCATATCCTTTAAATTGTTCATTAAAATTCTTAATGATGGTCTGAATTTTCATGTTACTCATTGAACTACAGTGTTATTTTTGCTACTTTTATTTGGTCTTTATGATTTTCTACTTTAAAAAAATTACTTGGTAAGATTGCAAAATACTGAGTTTCATTGCCACATTTTTGTTACAGGGTCTTGATGTATGTAGTCGAGACTCATGTCAAATTCATCATATAGCACAAGCGAGCTGGCCAACGGTGGTGATCTTCTGCCTAATCCTCAGCAGTACTATGAATACAGCCATGTCCTATCAGGTCAGCTCATTATGAGATTTTTAAACTTCCATATCATTGGCCTTTCCTCATAGCTGGCTCTCTCACCCTCCCTTGTACCTTCTAACTTGTGCCTTCTTTTGACTCTAACCTTCTGATTCCATGCCGTGTGTGTGTCTGTGTGTGTGTCTGTGTATTGATTATACACATACTTATATCTAGATTTTGTATATAATATAAAGTGTATTTGTCTTTCTTTACCCTGCTATCCTCTTTTACTCCTGTGTATATGCTTTCAGTAGCCTCTCTCTGCAGAAGTAGCCCTTTTTCACTTTCATGACTTATATGTTCATTTCTATTGATCACATTAATTATTCCTGAAGTTATTTATGATAATGTTCCCGCTTCCAGAATTCCCAACTTATAATGTAAGAATTCTTTGAGTTAGCATTTCTTTTCTTTAATATGCATTTTATATCAACAATGTGAATATGGTATATATTAGCTACTTCAATAATAGAGTACACTAGATAGAGTATGGAGACACAGTAATGACAGATGCACTATGCCTACATTGGGAAGCTATTCTTGGGATATTAGAAAATGCACAAGCATTACATTTTCACATTTAGATGATGACATAGATGCTTTTAATGAGAAAGCATGACACAAATTTATTGTTTTCAAATGGTTTTGAATTTCCGTATAGAATGCAAATTAATATAAATTATTCGCAACCATAGACTAATTAATTTCCAATGAGTACATTTGCAAAGATGTAGATTTTTTTGTTACAGAGAGTTAGAGTTATCACAAACAAAATGCCTTAGCATTGATGAGAACTTTAGCTGATGCAGATGACTCACAGGTACTCTAGAGGATTTGGCAAGTAAAGGAAGACTGAGCTGTAAAGCTTTTCAGGTTTTCTTCCAATGAAAGATTCTTTTCTTCAATGAAAATGTTTCACGTCTCGAATGTCTCTAGTTTCACTCGGTTGTGTTACGTGGCTGGGAGATTTACTTATGACTAAAATGGACATGTTGAATAGATTTTTGAGGAATTAGAAGATGAAGATTAGGTGTCATAAGTAGTTCTTTATCTCTATCACTATTTTGTTCCTTATCAATATACTTTTGGTATAAATAGATATTCTTTATAACTTAATTTTTTTATTTTTTGAGAATTTTATGTATGAGTACTGTATTTATGTTACTTACACACCCCTATATCCTCCTTCCAACTCTTCTTGTGTTCATTACCTCTTTTCCTTTGATTACTATTTACACACACACACACACACACACACACACACACACACACACACACACATTTATGACTTTGCACTTGGGATGGATTGGATAATCTAGATATTACAAAATATATAAAGATGGATATATTATAGTGTAGAGGTTTAATTATCTCATATTATGGGGACAGCAAGTAAATAATCAGGATCAGGTGACCTTATATGCTTAGCCACTTATGAGCTATTTGACAACATGACATTGAAATAGAATGGAAAATGCCATGATGAAGAAAAGGCTGAGCATTTAGTGTGCCCTTACTTTGTATCTGTTCTTGTGAAAATTCATTAAGGCAAAACTAGTATGACTGTACTTCAAGGATAGTGGCATGAAGATCCAATCACATAGCACTATACTCACCTCTTAAAGTTATATTGTGGTTTGAATGAGATTGGCTTGCATGCCAGGCCCAGTTGCTCTCTCTCTCTCTCTCTCTCTCTCTCTCTCTCTCTCTCTCTCTCTCTCTCTCTCTCTCTCTCTCTCTCACACACACACACACACACACACACACATTTTATGTTTGTCTGTCTCATGCTTGGAGATCATATGTAAGCTCTCAGCTACTGCATCAGCACAATGCTTTCCTATTGCTATGATCCTTGTGATGATGGTCATAGATTCACCTTCTGAAATCATAAGCAAGCCCATAATTATGTGCCTTGTTTTATACATGGCCTTGGTCATGGTGTGTCTTCACAGCAATAAAAGAGTAACTACAATGAGGTCCTACTACCTAAACTCTTCCATATATAGTACCATACTCTCAACACATGCATTCAAATTCTATCCAAGCTATAGAAAAAATGTTTCATATTTATTTGATTGTTCTTTTAAAACTATACTAGTGTTTCAGCTTTGAGTTTTATGAAGTATTATAGAATAGATTTTGTCTTTTAAAAATTCATATGGTAAAATCTTTGTCTCCCAGCTCATTTGGAAATAGGTAAGTTACAGCTATAATTAGATAAGATAATTCTGTACCAGAATAATATGGTACATTAATTCAATGGAACATAGGAGTGTTCTAGTTTCATTTCTATTGCTCTGACAAAATATTCTAGCAAGGAAAAACTTAGAAAAGACAAGAGGTTTATTTCAGCTTACAATTTCTGGATGCAGTCCATCATTGTAGGGAAATGAAAGCATAAAATTAAACAGCTGGTTACATCACATCCACGACCAAAAGCAGAGAGAAATGAATACATACATGCTCGCTTGCTGGCTTATCATCAGCTCAATTTCTCTCCTCTCATATAGTTCAGAACCAACAAATCCTAAATAAGGGTATCACACACAGTGCGCTAGGTCTTTACACATCAACTACCTTAAGATGATGCCTAAAGACATGTCCATGGGCCAAACACAATACATATAATCTCTCCTTGAAACTCTTTCGTGGTGATTCTGAGTTGTGACAAGTAGACAATTAATGCTAACCATAACAGGGACTTATTAGGAGGAGAGACACCTTATACACAGAAGTGAACATAGTTAAAAATGTTATGTGGATATAAATGCAGATATTTCAGTGATATGTCTACAGGCCTATCAACTTACATGATTATAGGCAAACTACTATCAACAAGGGCAGAAACATGGGGCAGATTGCCCTTCTTGGGTTTTGTAAGGAAGCAACCAGGCTGACAGATTCCTCTCAGGTCTTTAATGCCCACAACCATGAGACAATAAAATTCTTGATGTTTTAGTGACCTAACTGGTTACAACTCTGCTATGGCAGCGGTAGCGCACAAATGCATGAAGGATAGATGTCTGCTTTGAATCTTTCAATATGTGTGCTTCATTTAGAATACCCATAGAGGTTAGAAAAGTAGTAAAAGGCTATGACAGAGGAAAAGATATTTTAGAGAGGGGGCAAATAATACAGAGACAAAACAGCGTGAAAGAAAATAGTGGAACAGGATGATTAAATGGAGGGGGCATGAGATACAGAGTAGAAAAGGAAATGTGGGAAGGAATAATTAGAGGACTTTTGAAAAACCATATGGGAACCTACTACTATAGAAGCTTTCCAAAATATGTACATACACACATAAAATAAGTTTAAATAGAGTTACCCTATAACAGAGAGATAGTACCCAAACTACATACCAACATTTTAGTTAACAAAAACCCCAATACCAGAAATTGATTACTTATGTCTGAGTTGTTGGTCAATGGATTCGCATAGACCTCTAAACATTAAAGGTTATTTGTAAACAATGCTTTTGTTTACCCTCCAGAACATGGTGGGAAGACTCTATTGCTGAAGGCATCAGGTACTAGGATCACAAAACACGGAGAAATCACGCTGTTATTCCCCTGGGTGCTTCATACTTACTGTCCATCTTTTGTAGTGCTGGAAGATACTATTCACACTACTAGAGGAGAAAACTAATTATTACTCTCATCCAACAGGAAATCTTGCAAACAACAATAAATAATAACTGCCTGATAAGAAATGAGCAGTGGTGCAGGACATGAATGTTATGAGAGTAATTAGAGTTAAAGCCCACTCCATGAGATGAAACCCATTCTTGGAACTGTCAAAGGGAGCCAAGAATTTGTGGCTAGATAGAAGACCTTGGGGGAGAAACAAGTGCTAATATTTTGCTAAATGCATGTAGTATTAAGATGACTCCTTATGAGTTATTCTATACCCATAGATCAGGCACATTGCATCTCTCAACAAAAAGAGTTTCTTATGGAATAGATGACAATTAACACAGAACCTCAACTGGTTAACACGTAGAGAATAAGATACAGTGGAGGGCTTCACTCTAAATAAAATTTACACATCACACCCTTCCCTACTAACTTCAGGAGCCTTCATGGAAGAGGGAGCAGAACTAGTTTAAGTAAAAGAGGTGGTAGATGACTTTAAGGAAACTGGTTTTGAGACACAGAAGGGTATTTGCACATATGAATTCACAGTGATCATTACAACGTACATAAAACCTGTTCAAGCTGAATGCAGACAAAATTCCAGTAGGAAAGAGGGACTATGAGCTTGACGTTCCACTCCCAGCTGAGGCACCATTGGCATTTGACTGCTGCTGGAAGGGTCAGTTTTCTCTCTCTCTCTCTCTCTCTCTCTCTCTCTCTCTCTCTCTCTCTCTCTCTCTCTCTCTCTCTCCCTATCTCTCCTTTTAATGAAAATAGATTCTTCTCTCACATAATATATTCTGATTACAGTTTCCCCTCTTTTTACTCCTCCCAGTTGCTTCCCACATCCCCTCCCATCTGCATCCACTCCCTTTCTGTCTTTCAGAAAAGAACAGCCTTTTTAGGAAATAATAATACAATATAACAAAATAAAGTATAAGATAAAACAAAAACTATCACATTAAATAACATCAAAATTGGACAAGACAAACTAACAGAAGGAAAAGAGCCCAAGAGAAGTCACAAGAATCAGAGACCCACTTGTTAGTACACTCAGGCATGACATCAAAACACTAAACTAGAAGCCATAATATATATATATATATATGTATTTATATATATAAATTTATATATATATATGTTTATATATATATTTATATATATATTTATATAAAATTAATAAAAATATATAAAACTATATATATATTTATATAAAATTTAGAGGGCCTTGTTTTCTTCTCCATTCCCTCTGTCTCTTACACTTTTTCTGCCTCCTCTTCTGGGGGGGTGGTTCGCTGAGCTCTGAGAGGAAGGATTTCATGGGGACACCCTATTTAAGTTTGATTATTTCCTCCCCACTCTCTGAGCAATGTCTGGGTGTGGGTTTCTGTATTTGTTGCCATTGCTGCAGAGGGTGCTTCTTTGGTGATAGCTGAGCAAGTCACTCATCTATGAGTATAGCAGAATATCATTAGGAGTAATTTTATCACTCATTTTTAAGGCCAATAGTATTTAGTTTTACCTTAGGTTCCTGGACTGTCTAGTCTCTGGTTCTTGGTCATTCAAACAGTGTGGGATATAGGTTCCACCTCATAGAGTGAGCCTTAAGTCAAATCTGTTGTTGGTTGGTTACTCCCGCAAGCTTTGTGCTACCATTGCTTTAGTATATCTTACAAGCAAGTCAGCATTGTGAATCAAAGGTTTTGTGGCTGGCTGATTGTTTGTGTCTCTATTTTGGGAGCCTGGAGAGTACTTTCCTATACCAAGGACTCTAGCATGGAGGGGGAAAAGCTCTATGTAGGCACCAGCTTGACTTCTTCTTGTAACATGAGTTGTGTAGGTATTGTCTTCAGCAATGGAGCCTTGTTGTCAGTTTGTTGAGATCAACCAATTGTCTTGGCAACAGCCTAGGTTGTTTAAAGATTCCCTGTAGGGCTCCTTAGGCCAAAAACCCAATCCCAGTACTGTAAGTTTCTACTGTTTTCCTATTTCCTGGCAAATGCCCCTTAATTTCAGCAGTCGCTCCCTGCATTCTATTCTTCAACCCCCCCTCCTTTGCCCCTCTCCACTTGATTCTGCTGTTCTAGCCCTCCATCCATCCATAATTACTCTATTTCTCTCTCTCTTTTCTTATCTATTTTCCCTTCTTAATGAGATATATTGGTTTTCTGTAGTCACATACTCTATACCTCCCCTCTATGATTCTATGGATTGTAGCTGGGTTATCATTGTTTAACAGTTAATATCCATATATTAATGAATACATACAGTATTTATCTTCCTGAGTTTCAAATACCTCACTTGGGATGATTTTTTTCCAGTTACATCCATTTTCCTGCAAATTTCATAATGTAATTTTTTAAATCAGCTGAATAATACTTCATTATATAAATATATCATGTGTTATTTATCCATTCTTCTGTTGAGGGACATCTAGATTGTTTCTAATTTCTGGATATTAAGAATAGAGCAGCAATGAATATGATTGATCAAGTTTCTCTGTGGAAGAATTTCTTTAGGTATATGCCCAAGAGTGATATACCTGGATTTTGAGCTCTATCTATTCCAATCTTTGTGAGTAATCAACAATATTATTTCCCCAGTGGCCATACAAGTTTCCACTCCCACCAGCAATGCATGAGTGTTTCTCTTATTCTATATCTGTGACAGGATGTGCTGTCACTTTTTCCATTAGTCTTAGCCATTTGACACATGTTAGATGAAATCTCAAAGTAATTTTGATTTGAAATCCTTCAATTCATTGAAAACAAAATTGAAGAAGATCTGAAAAGATTCAATGATCCCCCATGTTTGTAGATCAGTAAGATCAACATAATAAACATGGCCATCTTACCAAGAGCAATCTACAGATTCAACGCAATCCCCTTTGAAATTCCAACACAAATTTTGACAGATCTTCAGTCATTTTTTTTAAATGGTATAACCCCTGGAAGTTTGATCACAGTCTTGGGCAGGCTCCACACTCAAGAGTATATGAAAAACTCAAGTTGAACTCATTGGCCCAAAACAAGCAAAAAACAAAACAAAACAACAAAAATCTACAACTTGACATTGGGTAGTTTGGGAGGTGAGGGCAAAGAGGACCAATACAGGAAGAGTTGGTGGGATAAATGTCATTAAAAATACTTGTTGTGAAAATTCCTAAGAACCAATGCAGCTATTATTTTTTTAAAAGAGTTTGGAAGTACTTGAACATACCATAAAATAAATCATCAGGCCTTGGTTTACAGTGCAGTAGATGTACTTTTCCTGTTTACTGGCATTGTGAAGTTCTAAAATTAAATAATATTTTAAGAATATACCAAATTTAGGCATGTCCTTATTTAGGTTAGGAGATTTTCATTTTATGATTTTGTTAAATACGTTCTCTGGGTTTTTGATCTGGATCTCTTCTCCTTCTATTACTATTATTCTTAGATTTGGTCTTTTCATAATGTCCCAGATTTCCTCGATGTTTTATGTTAGGATTTTTTTAGATTTAGCATTTTCTTAGACTGATGAATCTATTTCCTCTATAGTGTCTTCAACGCCTTAGATTCTCTCTTCTGTATCTTGTATTATGTTGATGATGCTTGCATCTGTAGCTCCTGCTCATGCAGATTTTCCATTTCCAGAATTCTCTCTGTGTTTTCCTTTATTGCTTCTATTTCCATTTTCAATTCTAGACCAGTTTCCTTTATGTTTGTTTTTTCTTAGCTTTATTTTAAGGATTTGTTGATTTCTTCCAATATTTGTTTGCCTTTTACTCAATTTCTTTAAGGGATTTGTTCATATCCTTTTTAAGGGCCTCTATCATCATCTTCATAAAGTAAATTTTAAGGTCATTTTCTTATGCTTCAGCTGTGTTAGATTGTTCAGGATTTGGCTGTTGTAGGATAGCTGGGCACTGGTGATGCCATATTGCCTTTTCTGTTGTTGATTATGTTCTTACACTGGTGTTTTGGCATCTGGATTTGGGATGATTTTAAGTCTAGGTGTGGCAGTTTCTCAGAAAAGTTGGAATCAACCTACTACAAGACCGAGCTATACTGCTCTTGGGTATATACCCAAAGGATGTTCACTCATACCACAAAGACACTTGTACAACTGTGTTCATAGCAGCTTTGTTTGTAATAACCAGAACCTGGAAACAACCTAAATGTCCCTCAACCAAGGAATGGATTTAAAAAATGTGATGCATTTACACAATGGAGATTATTACTCAGCTATTAAAAACAAGGATACCAGCAAATTTGTAGGCAAATGGATGGAACTAGAAAAAATCATCCTGAGTGAGGTAACTCAGACCAAGAAAGATAAACATGGCATGTTCTCACTCATAAGTATATATTAGCTATGAAACAAAGGATAGTCTTGGGAAAATCCACAGCCTCAGAGAGGCTAGGTAATAAGGCATGGTCATGGGGCACACCCAGATTTTCCTGGGAAGGGGAAATAGAAGAGATTTTTGTGAGTGGACTGAGGGCAGGTGGGGATTGGAACATGAGCAATGAGGTTCAGGGGTACAGGGGAGAACACTGAAAGAGACTACTGGAAAGGGGGTGTATTTCAGGGTCAGGTAAAAGCATGGCATAAGAGAATCTCCAAGGAATCTACAAGGAAGACCCCAGCTTAGACTCCTAGCAGTAGCAGATAAGTAGCCTGAACTAGCCATCTCCTTTGACCAGACTGGTGCCTAGCATAATTGTTATCAGTGAGGCTTCATCCAGCAAATGATAGAAACAGATGCAGAACCACAGCCAAACATTAGGTGGAGCTCAGGGAATCCTGCAGAACAGAAGGTGAACAGATTATAGGAGCCAGAGGGGTCGTGAACATCAGAAGAAAACTCACAGAATCAACTAACCTGGGTTCATATGGGCTCACAGAGACTGAACTGGCAACCAGGGAGCCTGTATGGGACTGATTTAGGCACTCTGCATATATGTTAAGAGTTGTGTAGCTTGGTCCTCTTGTGGAACTCCTAACAGTGGGAACAGGGGCTGTCTGTGACTCTTTTACAGGCTTTTGGGACCCCATTCCTCATACTGGGTTGCCTTGCTCAGCCTTAATACATGGGGAGGTGCTTAGTCTTACTGCAACTTGATATGCCATGTTTGGTTAATACTCATGGGGGACCTGTTCTTTCCTAAACAGAAATGGAGGAAGAGTGGATTGGGGGTTGGGAACAGCGGGGAGACTGGAGAGAGGGACTCGAAGGAGAGAAGGAGGGGAAATTGTGGCTGGGATGTAAAACAAACAAACAAACAAATACATACACAAATAAGTTTATTTTTAAAAAGAATATACGATCATCAGGTATTATTTAGTAACAATTATACATGGATATTTTATTCATAAAGATTTCAAATATTGAATCCCCAGGGGAGTCCTTGCCTTGGAGGAGGTGGGAATGAGGGGTGGATTGGAGGAGGGCTGGGTGTGGTGGGAGGAGGGAGGACAGGGGAATCCGTGGCTGATATGCAAAATTAAATTAATTATAAATTAAAAAAAAGATTTCAAATAAAGATGCATTTATTATGCATATAGCTAAAATATTCTCATTTAACCATGCAAATTAGTTCATTCTACTTGTTACTAATATACAGACAGAAAAACATTTCAATTTTGTTTACAAGTGGAATGTTTTTCAGAGGAGCTGCTATTTTTCTATCTAACGAAAACACTCTTCAAATTACTTCACCAAGTAAAAATTTCAAGGAAGTTCTGAAGTAACTGATGTTTAAAGTTTGTTGCTGGGAAAAGATGAGGCCAAGGTAAAAATAAATTAAGCCAAGTTCAATTTTTTTGACAATAAATATGATTTGTAAGACAATTAGAACAAGTTTAGCCCTGAGACAAAAATTGAAAGTTTGTTCAAAAGCATTGGAAGACAAGCTTTTAGTTATTGGTGGATTATACAGCTAAACTATAGAATTAGAAAATGACTTAAGCACTTGACTCCTAGCTATATGAATCTGTAATAGAACCTTCAGTATCCAAACGAGAATGTTTGTTCTACTTGCCCTGAGAGACTGATGAAGAGTAAATCTTTTCTACAGGTGATTAGATTTGCAATTTGAGGGAGCAGTTTTAGGGGGCAAGATTTTAATGAAACTAAGTAGATGATGTCCTTTGTGGATAGAAAGATATGGAGCCATATTTCCTATCAGCCAATTCCCAGCTTCAGACAAGTTATATGAATTACTTAGACTTGGCCTCAAGTAGGTAAGAACATACCTTGAAAGACTTTAATAATCTTGAAAGTTAAATGTAAAATGCCTAGCACAGTTTGCAGGCTGTAGGAAAAGGGTAATAACTTGTAGTTTTAATTGGTGTTTTTCAGCTAAATTTTCTTCCAGCTGAACATGATATTAGAATTCTTTCTTTTCCCCACTTGGCTATATATAGCTCTAGTTAGAGTTTATTTTTTCCAGTATGAAAATATGCAACTGTTCATTAAAAAATGGAAAATAATATAACCACAGCAGCTTCAAGCATATGGTAGAGACAAGATCATGACATCTAAACATGTCCATGTTTCAAATCCCAGAATTGAAATATGTTGAATTATATAGCAAAATAGACTTTGCAGATGTGATTGTGTTAATGATTTTGAACATGTTCTACTCAGGTAGACTTGTTGTACTCATATGAGGGAAACAGGAAGAGTTATACTCATAGTAAAAGGTTTTAGAAGGACAGAAACAGAAATTGAAATGAACTGTTGTGGAATATTACTTTAACTAGGCAAAGATGTGTAACATTTGTTTATGCTGCATTTGGTTAACTGTGTAAAGATGAGTTGCATATGCATTAGTTAAATGAAATTAACCTGGGCTATGAGAGGCTGGGTTAGCAACTAGTTGACAAAAAATAGCAGGGAGGAGTAGAGCGTGGGTTTTGAGTTGGGGTGGTATGGAAGGAGAGATGGAAGAAATGAAGAAAAGGAGGTTAGATTCAAGGATCTTTTTCTGAAAAGAAATAAGGGGATATAGGAATGATAGGATAAAAGGTACTTTAAACTAAAAAATAACTATTAATATTAGATATTTTACATTGGTGTGGATTTTTATATATTGATGCAAATTTAAGGTTATTTTTGTTAGAACATAATGTATACGTATTTCTACTCTAGTTTAAGGGATGTTTGTATATTGGTACAAATTTATGGGATTTTTTTTTACAACATACTGTATATATGTTTCTACTCTTGCTTAAGATATTACACCTATGGAGTTCATTTAAAAATGTAAAGTAAACTTCTGATCCTTAAGTGCTTTTACTATAAACAGTTTAGGATAACGAAAAAAATGCAGGGTAGTAGTTAGTCATCTATAACAATCAAACTGGTGATTATGTTAGGTATGTGTTCAAGGTCGTACAGAGATATATTTTAGGTAGATAGATGCTATTTAAACACTTCAAAGACCTATAGGATATGGCATTTAAAATATTTTGTTAACATAGGGCTTTTCATGACAGTGGAAAAAAAGTCTGCTTCTGATAGCACCAATCTACTTCATAAAAGGATAATGGGCATTGAAGAACCTCCATATGGAGTTTGTTTTCATTGAGGCAAAGCTAGCCATTTGGGCAAGAAACTGCTCTTGCCTTGACTGCTGACAGTATGCTGTGCAAACTGGATAAGCATGACACAAAGGAAAAAGACTGCCAATCTTTGCCAAGACAAGGCAGGAAAGTACTTCAAAATTCCAACATCATAGAGAAGTCTGCCAGATATTCTAGGCCTGTAGGCTGAAGAAGGATGCCACAGCATTTCAGAGGAACCTTGCATGACTGTCCAGGCAGCCATATGTCTCTGTCATTTCTATAGTTTTGGGAGTTACTTGCTCTGCACTTTCTGTTTACTTGTGTAATATTATATCCTTCTGTGGTCTTCGATGGAGTGCAAGAGTAGATAATTATAGTTAAAGGATTCTTTTAGTAATGATAGATGGTGAACTAGGTACAAAACTTTAGTCTTACCAAGATAGGATAAATATGGAATATTTTCTTTGAATTTGCCAAATACCAATGGATTGGATATTACAAATGCAAGTTTTACTTATAACTGTGCTTATTGTATATAGTTTTCCGATGTCAAAGTTAAAACCCTTCCTTTTTATTTAGACAAAAGAGGGGGAAATGCTGTAGAATATTGTGGTGATATTTTATTTGTTCTGAATGTGATATTTTATTTGTATGTTAGTAAATAAAGTTAGCCTAGAGATCAGAGGTCATAGCCATAAACAGAAGTCAGGCAGTGGTAGCACATTCCCTTAATCTGATCACATGGCAGGCAGAGTCTCTGTGTGTTCAAGGACACAGCCAAGTGTGGTGACAGACCATTTTAATCCCAGTACCAACCATAGAAACCTGGAAGTCTGTATAGATAGGCAGTGATGAGGAAGTGATGTGACTGGGCTTAGAGCCAATGAGAAGGCAGAACAGGAAGGCAATAAAGGCGCAGGTTTGACAGGTGCTGTAGGCTGGCAAAGTGAAATGGCAACACATCTTCACATAGACAAGCAAATGCAGCATAAAAAAAGTAACACATCTTTAACTAGTTAAAGTAATATTCTGTAGATGAATTTCTAAACAGTCTTATTAAATAAGAAACACACAGCCAAATACAGAGGTGTATGCTGTGGAGATCAGAGCAATAGCTGCCAACTAACCTTAGCTCACCACCTCACCGTAGCTAAGAGCACCTTCCTAGTTCATGTTGCTTATGGTGGGCCGAGGTACAGTGATGTGTCCCCTGGCTGTGGTGGGTTCACAGCATGCAGGCTGGAGCTACAGCATGGCAGATTCCTGCCGAGTTACACAGAGGTATCTCCTAGCCATGCATAGTCTTGTCACTTAAATTCTTGCATATTACAGTAATGACCACAAGTTTTCAACAGACTCCCAAATCGAGGGGCCTACTCCCACCAACTACTCCTGCTCTGTATCCAACATACAGGGTCCTACCCAGACCTGCCTACCTGCATCTACACCTAGCACTCTTTGTTCCACCTGCAGTACCCCATTCCATACCCAGACTTGCTGAGGCCTCCTCCATGTACAGCCTGGTGAGTACTCCCTCAACCAGATACTTGTATTTCTTTGTCCTTCTGAATCTGTCCTGGTTCCCACAGTCCAAACTTGGGCCTATTCTGATCAACTGAGACTTGCAGTAGCAACATCTAGGCTTTAGCGGGTTGCCAAATCCCATGCCCTGGCCCAGTCCCATCAATTCCAGATATGCTCTAGCCAACATACAGGCCCCAGACAAGATGCTACCTGTACCCAACCAGAGCACCCTTGGTGCTATCTCCACCACCCCACTCCATACCCACACTTCTCATATCCTCCTCCAGTGTATAGCTTGGTATACAAGCCCCTACCTGGTACTTGTTTTGCACATTCATCTAGATCTAGCATGAATTTAATAGCCAGCACCCTTGGCTATTCTAGCTTCTTGCCCCTTGCATTAAGGACTTCTAGGTAGTAGAGGCCCAAATCCTACAGCTCAGACTAATCTCACAAATCCTCCTGTACAGTAGCTAACATTGAGGCTTATCCTAGAACCTACCCTACCAGAATCTATCCACAGGACACTCAGTGTAGACTATACTTACATTACTCCTTATTCATTCTCTCCATGTCTTCCTGAGGGTCTAACTTGTTGAATAAAATCCCCACTCAATACTTGTTTTTACATAAAGGACTGTTCTAGGCAGATAACATATCCAGTGACCAAACATTCTCCAGTCCCCTCCCCTAGCAACCTCTAGGATTCCTAGTCCCATCAACACCCCCTGTACTGGGAAAAGTATCTTGATTCCACCCCACCCTTACCAAACCACAGGAACTTTGGCTGCCTACATGCCCCTTTCCATGCCCAGGATGTCCATATCTTCCAGATTCCAGACAGGTGAATTGTGGTGATATATCATGCACCCCAATAAAACTTATCTAGGCATCAGAGGACAGAGCTAGCCACTAGATTAGACATAGAGGCCAGACAGTGATGGCACACACCCTTAATCCTATCACTCAGGAATTCAAGGCCACAAAGGGTACAGAACCAGGCATGGTGGCACACACCTTTAATCTCAAGATTTGAGATCTCATGCCTTTTCTTGGGAAGCACACAAGCTTTTAATCCCAGCAAGTAAGATGGAAGGGCAGAAAAAAGGTATATAAAGCATGAGGAAACAAGAACTCACTCTTTTGAAACTGAGGATTTCCTAGGGGTAAGAACTTGTGGCTGACTACTTCTGCTTTTCTGATCTTTCAGCTTTCACCACAATATCGGGCTCTGGGTTTTTATTATAAGACCTTTTAAGATTTGTGTTACAGATAACACCAGATAATTGTTTTTCAAATACTCTGGAGTCCAGACTGCTTGGAATATCATCAGGTAACCCCAGAATAGCTACTTCTTCTCACTAGTAGTGACTTGTAGTTTTTCACAGGGTCCCAGATCTTTGCTCCAGCCTAGTCCTACCATGCACTCCTGTGCTAGGCAACATCTAGGTTCCTGCAATGACCTACCACTGTAACAAGGCTCACAGGACCATATGTATACCTCTACAACCCAACTCTATACCCAGATTTCCCTTGTCCTTTCCAGGATCAAACCTGTGGAGCAACCCAAAACATAATCTTGACAGTTTTTTCCACATCCTGCTGAGATATCTCAGTACCCTAGCCTAGTCAGACAACCTACAAAACATAGTAGGGGCCTCTAGTCTTCAAAGGGGTCCCAAATCCAAGGCGCCAGCCTAGGCCCAGAATTTCATCTTTTGTTACAGCCCAAATCAGTGCTCACACCAGGACTTATCCTACCCATCTCTTCCCACATCTACCTTCAGGACACCTTATACCACCTAAAGAACCCCACTTCATATCCAGACTTCCTGTATTCTCCTCCTTGGTTAGCCTGCTGAGTACATCTCTATCTGATACTTGTTGTTCCACAATTCTGCTATATCAAGATTGGTCCCACAACCAGTGCCCATGCCTAGTATTGCCACCAGCTCCTTGACATAGATAGCTCTAAGCTTCTGCAGACTCTAATCCCTCCAACTGGCCTGGTCCTGACACATTCCACTGTGCTGTAGACAACTCCCAAAAGGATCCATCCCACCTGCATCCATTCACAGGACACATTTAGATGTTTAATCCACTTCACTATATAACCACCAGACTTATCACAATCCCCAGCTCCCAGAATTTAGCCTACTGAGTAATCCCTAACATACAAAGGAACACTTGTGTTTCCAGATACTGACTAATCTGTTCTGGCCACCTGAACCTTGCAGTTTCAGGCTGTAGTCTTCAAGGTTACAGAAGAGATAGGAGCAGCAGTTAGGTCTGGATTCTCAAAGAAAGGAACAGAAAATCCTATAATCTGAACCCAGGAGAGAGGAGTCCATGTTTTACCATTATGAAAGTGGAGGAAATCCAATCATAACTAGATTGAAATAAACAGTTTTAGTACAATCTCCTTTGGCCTCCACTTGCATCTCTGATTCTCATGGTCTCCACTGAAAGAATTCAGAGGAGGCACACAGTATGAAATAGATAAAGTAAACAGACAATGTTGCATAATAAAGTTGTATATTCTTTTTTTTCCATTTTCTTTTTTTATTTTATAATTGAATTTCATTTTACATATCAGCCATGGATTCCCTTATTCTCCCCACTCCCGCCCCCCCTCGCCACCTTCCCCAGAGCCCACCCCCCATTCCCAGCTCCTCCAGGGCAAAGAGTCCCCTGAGGATTCAGCTCAACCTGGTAGATTCAGTCCAGGTAGGTCCAGTCCCCTCCTCCCAGGCTGAGCCAAGTGTTCCTGCATAAGTCCCAGGTTCCAAAGAGCCAGCTCATGCACTGAGGACATGTCCCGGTCCCATTGCCTGGATGCCTCCCAAACAGATCAAGCTAATCAACTGTCTCACTTATCCAGAAGGCCTCATCCAGTTGGAGGCTCCTTAGCTATTGGTTCATAGTTCTTGTGTTTTTATTTGTTTGGCTATTTGTCCTTGTGCTTTTTCCTATTTTAGTCTCAACAATTCTCGCTCATACAATCCCTCCTCTTTCTCGCCAACTGGACTCCTGGAGCTCCACTTGGGGCCTGGCCGTGGATCTCTGTATCCGATTCCATCAGTCATTGGATGAGGTTTCTAGCACAACAATTAGGGTGTTTGGCCATCCTATCACCACAGTAGGTCAGTTCGGGCTTTCTCTCCACCATTGCCAGTAGTCTATTGTGGAGGTAATTCTGGGGACCTCTCTAGCACTTTGCTTCTTCCTATTCTCATGTGGTCTTCATTTATCATGGTCTCTTACTCCTTGTTCTCCCTCTCTGTTCTTGATCCAACTGGGATCTCCCGCACCCCTAAGCTCTCTTTCCCTTGACGCTTGCCCTTCATTACCCCCACTCACGTCCAGGTTGTTCATGTAGATCTCATCCATTTCTCTGTCACTGGGCAATCCCTGTATCTTTCTTGGGGTCCTGTTTTCTAGGTAGCCTCCCTGGAATTGTGAGTAGTAGTCTAGTCATCTTTGTTTTACATCTAGAATCCTCCTATGAGTGAGTATATACCATATTTGTCTTTCTGAGTCTGGGTTACCTCACTCAGGATGATTTTTTTAGATCCATCCATTCGCATGCAAACCTCATGATGTCATTGTTTTTCTCTGATGAGTAGTATTCCATTGTGTATATGTACCATATTTTTTATCCATTCTTCAGTTGAAGGGCATCTAGGTTGTTTCCAGGTTCTGGCTATTACAAACAATGCTGATATGAACATACCTGAGCAAGTACCCTTGTGGTATGATTGAGCACTCCTTGAGTATATGTCCAAGAGTGGTATAGCTGGGTATAGATTGATTCCCAATTTTCTAAGAAAGCGCCATATTGATTTCCAAAGTGATTGTGCAAGCTTGCATTCCCACCAGCAGTGGAGGAGATTTCCCCTAGCTCTACATCCTCTCCAACATAAGCTGTCTTCAGTGTTTTTATCTTAGCCATTCTGACAGGTGTAAGGTGGTATCTCAGAGTCATTTTGATTTGCATTTCCCTGAAGATTAGAGATGTTGAGCAATTCCTTAAATGTCCTTCAGCCATTTGAGCTTCCTCTGTTGAGAATTCTCTGTTTAGTTCTATAGCCTATTTCTTAATTGGACTGTTGGGCATTTTGATGTCTAATTTCTTGAGTTCTTTATATATTCTGGATATTAGCCTTCTGACAGATGTGGGATTGGTGTCTGTAGGCTGTTGCTTTGCCTTGTTGAACGTATCCTTTGCTCTACAAAAGCTTCTTAGTTTCAAGAGGTCCCATTGATTGATTGTTTCTCTCAGTGTCTGTGCTACTGGTGTTATATTTAGGAAGTGATCTCCTATGCCAATGCATTCAAGACTACTTCCTACTTTCTCTTCTAGCAGGTTCAGAGTAGCTGGATTTATGTTGAGGTCTTTGATCCACTTGGACTTAAGTTTTGTGCATGGTGATAGATATGGATCTATTTGCAGCCTTCTACACATTGATATCCAGTTATGCCACCACCATTTGTTGAAGATGCTTTCTTTTTTCCATTGTATAGTTGTGACTTCTTTGTCAAAAATTATATGTTCATAGGTGTGCAGATTAATGTCAGGGTCTTCAATTCGATCCCATTGTTTCACATGTCGGTTTTTATGTCAGTACCAAGCTGTTTTTATTACTGTAGCTCTATAGTAGAGCTTGAAGTCAGGGAATGTGATGCCTCCAGCGGTTGTGTTATTATACAGGATTCTTTTGGCTATCCTGGGTTTTTTGTTTTTCCATATGAAGTTAAGTATTATACTTTTCAGGTCTGAGAAGAATAGTGTTGGTATTTTGATGGGGATTGCATTGAATCTGTAGATTGCTTTTGGTAAGATTGCCATTTTTACTATGTTAATCCTGCCTATCCATGAGCATGGGAGATCTTTCCATTTTCTGACATCTTCTTCAATTTCTTTTTTCAGGGACTTAAAGTTCTTGTCATATAGGTCCTTCACTTGCTTGGTTAGTGTTACCCCAAGGAATTTTATATCATTTGTGGTTATTGTAAAGGGTGATGTATCTCTGATTTCCTTCTCAGCCTGTTTGTCAATTGTATATAGGATGGCTACTGATTTTTTTGAGTTGATCTTGTATCCTGCTATGTTGCTGAAGGTGTTTATAAGCTGTATCAGTTCCTTGGTTGAATCTTTGGGGTTACTCAAGTGTACTATCAAGTCATCTGCAAATAGGGAAAGCTTGACTTCTTCCTTTCCAATTTGTATCCCCTTAATCTCCTTATGTTGTCTTATTGCTCTGGCTAGAACTTCAAGTACTATATTGAGTAAGTATGGGGAAAGCAGACAGCCTTGCCTCATTCCTGATTTTAGTGGAATCGGTTTGAGTTTCTCTCCATTTAATGTGATGTTGACTGTTGACTTGCTGTAAATTGCCTTTATTATGTTTAGGTATGTTCCCTGTATTCTTGATCGCTCCAAGACCTTTATCATGAAGGGGTGTTGGATTTTTTCAAATGCCTTTTCTGCATCTAGTGAGATGATCATGTGTTTTTTTTTCCTTTGAGTTTGTTTATATGGTGTATTACATTGATGGACTTTCGTATGTTGAACCACCCTTGCATCCCTGGGATGAAGCCTACTTGATCATGGTGGATAATTGTTTTGATGTGTTCTTGGAGTCTGTTTGCCAGTATTTTGGCATCAATGTTCATGATGGAGATCGGTCTGTAGTTCTCTTTCTTTGTTACATCCTTGTTTGGTTTAGGAATCAGGGTAATTGTAGCCTCATAGAAGGAGTTTGGTAATGTTCCTTCTGTTTCTATTGTGTGGAACAATTGAAAGAGTATTGGTATTAACTCTTCTTTGAAGATCTGGTAGAATTCTATGCTGAAACCATCTGGTCCTGGATTTTTTTTGATTGGGAGAATTTAACGACTGATTCTATTTCCTTAGGGGTTATTGGACTATTTAAATAGTTTATCTGGTCTTGATTTAACTTAGATATGTGGTACCTATCCAGAAAATTATCCATTTCTTTCAAATTTTCCAGTTTTGTGGAGTAGAGGTTTTTGAAGTATGACCTGATGATTCTCTAGATTTCCTCATTGTCTGTTGTTATGTCTCTCTTTTCATTTCTGATTTTGTTAATTTGGATGCTCTCTCTCTGTCTTTTGGTTAGTTTGAATAAGGGCTTGTCTATCTTGTTGATTTTCTCAAAGAAACAACTTTTTGTTTCATTATTTTTTGTATTTTTCTCTTTGTTTCTATTTTATTGATTTCAGCTCTCATTTTGATAATTTCCTGGTGTCTATTCTTCCTGGGAGACTTTGCTTCTTCTTGTTCTAGAGCTTTCAGGTGTGCTGTTAAGTCACTAGTGTGAGATATCTCCAACTTCTTTATGTTAGCATTTAGTGCTATGAATTTCCCTCTTAGCACTGCTTTCATAGTGTCCCATAAGTTTGGGTATGCGGTGTCTTCATTTTCGTTATATCTAGGGAGTCTTTAATTCCTTTCTTTATTTATTCCTTAACCCATTGGTGATTCAGTTGAGCATTATTCAGTTTCCATGAGATTGTAGGTTTTCTGTAGTTTTTGTTGTTGTTGAAATCTACCTGTAAACCATGTGGTCTAATAGAACACGGGAGGTTATTCCAATTGTTTTGTATCTGTTGAGATTTGCTTTGTGACCAAGTATGTGGTCGATTTTAGAGAAGGTTCCATTGGGTGCTGAGAAGAAGGTATATTCTTTTTTGTTAGGATGGAATGTTCTGTAGATATCAATTCAGTTCATTTGATTTATAACATCAGTTAAGTCCTTTATTTCTCTGTTAAGTTTCAATTTGGGAGATCTGTCCAGTGGTGAAAGTGGGGTGTTGAAGTCTCCCACTATTAATGTGTGGGGTTTTATATGTGGTTTAAGCTTTAGTAATGTTTCTTTTACATATGAGGGTGCCCTTGTGTTTGGGGCATAAATGTTTAGAACTGAAACTTCATCTTGGTGGATCTTTCCTGTGATGAGTATGTAATGCCCTTCTTGATCTCTTTTGATTGATTTTAGTTTGAAGTCTATTTTGCTGGATATCAGGATGGCTACACCCGCTTGCTTCTTAAGATCATTTGATTGGAAAGTCATTTCCCAGCCTTTTATTCTTAGGTATTGTCTGTCTTTGAATTTGAGGTGTGTTTCTTGTATGCAGCAGAAAGATGGGTCCTGCTTTCCTAACCATTCTGTAAGCCCGTATCCTTTTATAGGTGAATTAAGTCCATTGGTATTGAGGGATATTAATGACCAATGATTGTTCATTCCTGTTATTTTTTGGTGGTAGTGTGTGTGTACTTCTCTTCTTTGGGGTTTACTCCTGTGGCATTATCTATTGCCTGTGATTTCGAGGGTGTATCTGAGTTCCTTAGGTTGGAATTTTCCTTCTAGTGCTTTCTGTAGGGCTGGATTATTGGATAAGTATTGTTTAAATCTGGCTTTGTCTTAGAATGTCTTGTTCACTCCATCTATGATGATTGAAAGTTTTGCTGGGTATATTAGTCTAGGCTGGTATCCGTGGTCTCTTAGTGTCTGCATTACATCTGTCCAGGTCCTTCTTGCTTTCAAAATCTCCATTGAGAAATCAGGTGTTATTTTGATGGATTTGCCTTTATAAGTCACTTGGCCTTTTTCCTTTGCTGCTCTTAATATTCTTTCTTTATTCTGTATGTTTAATTGTTTAATTATTATATGGTGAGGGGACTTTTTGGGGGGTCTAGTCTGTTTGGTGTTCTATAGGCTTCTTGTGTCTTCATATGCATTTCCTTCTTTAAGTTGGGAAAGTTTTCTTCCATGATCTTGTTGAATATTTTTTCTGTGCCTTTTAATTGGTATTCTTCTCCTTCCTCTATCCCTATTATTTGTAGGTTTGGTCTTTTCATGGTGTTCCAAATGTCTTGGACATTTTGGGTCATGATTTTATTGGCTTTAGTGTTTTCTTTGACTGATGAATCTATTTCTTCTACTGTATCTTCAATGCCAGAGATCCTCTCTTCCATCTCTTGCACTCTGTTGGTTATACTTGCATCTGAAGTTCCCGTTCGTTTACTCAGATTTTCTATTTCCATCATTCCCTCTGTTTTGTCTTCTTTATTTTTTCTATTTCCCTTTTCAGGTCTTGGACTGTTTCCTTCATCTGTTTCATTGCTTTTTCATGGTTTTCTTTCAGGGATTTATTTTTTTCTTCTGCTTTATTTGTCCTTTCCTCTAGTTTTTTTATAGCGTCTTCCCATTTTTTCTTTTTCTTTTCCTCAATTTCATTTTTGATTTTTTCTCTATAAGGCTCTAGCCTCTTCATGATGTTATTCATAAGGTTGCTTTCTTCTGCTTCTTCCACTTTGTGATGTTCAGTTCTAGCTGTTGGAGGAGGGCTAGGTTCTGGTGATGCTGTATTGCTCTTCATTTTGCTGTATGTACTTCTGCCTTGACGTCTGCCCATCTCCTTGTGGATTCGTTCTTGGTCTTATCAGCGCTCTTGGTCCAGACAGAGCTGACAGATTCAGGAAGCCTCTCTCTGGTCCAGATGGAAGCTCTCTTGTCCAGATGGGAGCTCCGGGGTGAGATGGGAGCTGGGGGCTGGTCTCTAAGTCTCAGGAAGTGGCTGGGGTCTTGGGCGGATGGACGTAGAGCATGGCGTAGAGATTGCAGGTACTGCTGGGGGTCTTGGAGAAGGGGAACCTTCCTAGTGCGAGTGGGGGGGGGGGTCCTGCCCGATGTCTAGGACCTTGGGCCAAGTTGGGCAGGTCTTTCCCTGAATGGCTGGTGTCCAGGGATGGGACTTAGGGGCAGGCCTCTCTGGGTATGAGCCCAGGCACTCACCTCTTGTCCAGATGGGAGCTCTGGGGTGGGATGGGAGCTGAGGGCTGGTCTCTAAGTCTCAGGAAGTGGCTGGGGTCTTGGGCAGATGGGCGTAGGGGCAGGGCATGGAGATTGCAGGGTCTGCCAGAGGTCTTGGAGAAGGGGAACCTTCCCAGTGGGGGTGGGGAGGGGGTCCTGCCTGAGGCCAGAACCTGGGCCCAAGTTGGGCAGGTCTTCCCCAGAATGGCTGGTGCCCATGTATGGGACCTCGGGCAGGCCTCTCTACGTTGTATATTCTTAAAGTGAGGATATGGGAAGTGGACATTCGCAGGGGAAAAAAGCATTTGAAGAGAAATGCTACCAGGAATAGTAGTAGGCAGTGGCCAGAGAAACCACTGTGAAGTTCTACATGTTTTAGACAGGCTTTATACTATTTCTAAAGTCTCTGAAATGGAGATCTTTCTTTCTGATCATATTTCCATTCAAAGATGAGATTAGAAGACCCATTTGGAT
The DNA here is from genome assembly GCF_007827085.1 of Peromyscus californicus insignis. NCBI lineage: Eukaryota > Metazoa > Chordata > Mammalia > Rodentia > Cricetidae > Peromyscus > Peromyscus californicus. The sequence goes on from NW_026294391.1 coordinate 46,083,182, forward strand.
TGACTCTTGTTTTTTTTCCTAACCCTAACCTTATCCTAACTTGGTTTGACTCTTAATGGGGTTTTGTACTGAAAGCTGATTACTAGATTTCTTCAAAATTTCCTGGAAGAACACAATGTTATGTGTCTACCCAGGGCCAGAGTTAGACTCAGAGCCCCTTCTTTTGACCCATAATGATATTCATTAGCTTCATTTCCTAGTTTTATAACTGATTAGCTGATCAAGAAGGAAAGGTCAATCCTCATGAGAAAATGTTGTAGAGGGAAGAATTTCTAACTCTAAGAATACTTTTAAAAGCCATATGGAAACCAATTGTTCTGTTAGCTACTATTCCATAAGTTTAATTTAACACTGAACAGTGGCTAATACCTGAACCAGAAGCCATAGGTTGCTAAATAAAAAGCCTGGTGCCAGGTATGGAAGCTGTTGAATTTTTCACCTGGAGTTGTTGGTCAGGGATGCCCCAGAACTACCCCTAAACAATACAGGCTATTGGCCTTGCTCTCTCTTGCCCACCAGAACTACATGGTAAGATCCTATTACTGAACACACCACATAATTTTCATTCCAAGACATGGAGAAATCAAGTTGTTACTAACCATGTAACTTCTTTCCTGCTGGCTAGATTTTGTACTACCAGAAAGTGCTGTGTAGGCTGGTGTATGTGTATGGATGGAAAGATCATCTGTAGTCTTACCTAGCTAAGAATCTTGCAAGTTATATTAATGAACAACATAGTAAAATATGCCCATGAATGCAAGAGTAGAACAAATTTTATGGGGATAGCCAACTGCTTAAGAGTGAACTTAAGGCCTACTCCATAGAAAGCAACATATGCCTGCTGCTGTAACCCTTGCTGAGAACACATGGTTATGGAGCTCACAGGCCCCAGGATTGAACCTAATACTATTACTTTGCTAAATGAATTAAGTATCAAACTGCACTCTAAATTCATATTTCTATAACTGCAGATCAGTGCACTTCTTAGACCTCCACAGATAACTTTATGCAGTAGTTTGTAGTTTAAAAAGTCTTTCAAAAGTGGTCATTCTACAAAAAATAAGTGGATATGGAATGCTCAGCTGCAAAATGGACATCTGCACCCCTCTCCTCAAGGTTCAGAGACCACTGCAGAGAGCATTTAAAAAGATTTTAAGAGTCAGAGGCTGCAGAAGACAAGAGTGAAATAGTGTCCTCCAGATATGACAGGGTCATTGCTCTCGTGAATTCACAGCAGTTGTGGTTGCATGCATAAGGCCTGTATTAGATTAAGCCAATTAGTATTCCAGGATGCACTGGGGGAGGGCTCAGGACTCTCCACCTCTAACTGACAAACTACTGACAGTTGGTGGCTTCTAGAGAATTATGACCGTTAGAATGAGAATGAAATCCATAATATCAGTTAGTCACTAATTGCTTTTTAAACTTGATTTTTAAGAAGGTTCTTTGTATCATTTAAATGCAAAAATTAGGAATAAAAATATGAATGCTTAGTCACTAAGGAGTGCAACTGTTTGTGAAAGATTAGGAGGTGTGGCCTTGTTGGAGTGAGTTTGGCCATGTTGGCTCAATACACTAGTAACTAAGGCAGGGAACAGGAGTCAGTTTGCTTTAAGAGTGTCATCTATGGTAAGTCAACCATGCTCAAGTGGATTTCCCACACCCATGATTGTAAGCGTAGCTTGAACTGAATAGGTTACTATAAAAAAAAAAAAAGACATGAAGTGGGTAGGGAGGTTGGGCTTGGATCTGGGAGGGGTCAGTTAGAGGAATGGAAAGACAATTCAGTCAAAATATATTGCATGCATGTATGAAATTTTCAAAGAATTAAGAAACATTATATTAAACATATATGACTAGGCACCTAAATTTAAGAAACAGAAAATAGTTAAGTAAAATAATTTTATTTAAATTTTGGCTCAGTGTGTGTGCGTGTGTGTGTGTGTGTGTGTGTGTGTGTGTGTGTGTGTGTGTATGTGTGTGATGTGTGTGTAAAATTTACAGCCCATAATGCCTGTGGCTATCTTCCAATTTATAGAAAGCAGTGAGACAAAGTTTCAAGTACATGAGTGAGACACGTTGGCCCATTCATACAGACCTTGGGCACATGTTGCCTCTGTTCTCAGCTGTGGTATCAGTTCTGGATAAGGGAAATACAAGGACGTAATGATTTTCCATTTTGAAAACGAGAGTGGTCCTTCATGGGATGAAGTCCCACTCATTAGGCAGGAGTCCTTTGTCCATAAGCTCATTCCTGTGGCAGATACAGAGCAAAAATCTTTGTTCCTTTTTCTTTGGAATTGAACTTAAGCTCCCCATTCCTGTATTCCTGTTAATCACATGATTTTACCATATGAAAAAGAAGGTGCTAGCTTTTTAGTATAACTAAAGTGGAGGAACATAACTATACCTATTTAAAATATTTTTTTTTATCTTGCCAGAGCTTTAGAATAGGATCAAAGTTATACTAACATGTATTATACCTTTTCACTTCCTACAAGTTGAGCATCTGATAATATACCTATATACTCTTCAATGTAAAACCCATAGATATTGCCTCTTGTTGCATTTATATTCTAGTTTTATTAATTGCATTCATATTTTCATTCCTAATTTTTGCATTTAAATGATATAAAAGCACCTCTTTTAAAAAATCAAGTTTAGAAAGGAATTAGTGACTAGCTGATATTATGGATGAGCATATCACAGCATTTATGATTACTTTTTTCCCATTTTCCCCTTCCCATCTTGTTACTATATTAGTCTTATGTCAAAAACATTCTCAACATATCTCTTCCATAAAGGCACGTTTCTTCCCTCTACTGTATGTGCTGGCCAGTTTAATGTCACAAGATATAGTCATATGGGAAGAGGGAATCTCAACTGAGAAAATTACCTCATCCAAGTTTGGCCTGTGGACAACCTTGTGTGGCATTTTCTTATTGATAATTGATGTTGAAGGACCTATCTCACTGTAGGTGATACCACTCTTGGCCTAGTGGTCTTGAGACCAATAAGACAACAGACTGAACAAGTCAGGAGGATCAGGCCAGTAAGCAACACTCCTCTATGGCCTCTGCATTAAGATCCTGCCTCTAGGATCCTGACCTATTTGAGTTCCTACACTGACTTTCTTCCATGATGGACTGTGATGTGCAAGTATAAACAAAATAAACCCTATCCTCCCTAAGTTACATTTGCTCATCGTATTTTATCACAGCAATAGAAACTGCAACTAAGACACTGTGTAAATTAACAAACTTTTATGCTTGTTACATAAATATAGGTAAGTTTAGAACATAGTAATAGATTATATTTTCAGAAAATATTTATTGACAACATTGGAGGTGTTAACAAATTTTGTGTAACACTCTATATACCCTAAGAAGTTGAGTTCAACCACCTATCCTCAGTAAGCCATTTAAAAGATCCAAATTAACAGTAGAAAGAAGAAAAAGAGAGACTTATTCAATGTGGCCACATTGGAAAGAGGGATAAGGAGATCCAGAGACCCTTCAAAGTCTCTGGTGTACATCTGAGGTTTTGAAGTGAGATTAAAGTTTAACTAAAGGGCCAGGGATGTTCATATCTAAGCAATTGTGGTCAAGTTGTGGCTTCTACCCACCATCAACTCACCCATCACTGCCTGATCTTTAGTCTTATCTGGCAAGGTGATTTGGCAGTTAGAATTGCGTGAAAACTCTTTAAGGAGGTAAGTTCTGATTCTGTATGGAAACCTTTCCTTCACCCAGCATGAGATAACTGTAGAAATTCCCATTACTTTGAAGTCCATTGTTTCACTGGTCTGATAGACTGAGAGACACAAGTGTCTCTTTAGTATACTCTCATTTCTGCTAGGCCTGTAATGGAAGCAGCCCACTCTGAAGGCCCTGCTAAACCCCAAATTTCTTATAAAGGATGATGAAGGTTATACTTGTCACTTCCAATTCCATTACTTTCTCTGAGATGTGATTAATATATTCTAATATGCTGAGTGTTTGGTGCTCCTGAAGGACTTTACTTACATTATAGGGTGAGATATAAAAGCACCAGTTGTCTAAAAGGTGATGTGTCTTCTATTTGGGGGCATAGTACCGTCACTCACACACATCACCTCAGATAGGTTGTGGCAAACCACACCATTAAGTTTTGCCCTGCTCTTGCAAAATACATAGGTAGAGGTACCCAGTCTTCTTCACCCATCTCTAGGAGATAAGGTAAAAGGAGGACATTTGTTTTGAATGCCCCATCCATTATGTCAATGTGTCTGACAGTGCATTTGTGGTCTGGCCCTCAACTCTATGGGGCCTGAAGTCCCTTCTTTGTCATATGCATATGCAAATTCCCTTCTTTGTTATATACCCAGCCAAATTCCTTGTCTGGCCTGCATCCCTGTAGCACCCTAAATACCTGCCTTGTCATACACCCACTGAAGTCACTTTTCTGGTCCCTGACAATTTGAGACCAAGGTCTTTTTCTTCTCATATACCCATCCAAAGTCCCTCCTTTATCATGTACCCACCCAAGTTTCTTGTCTGCCCCCAAACCTTGTGAGACCTAAATTCCCTCGTCATATCCCCACCCAAACTCCGTCTCTTGGCATATATCCATTTATTTTCCCCTTTACCACTTCCACCATTAGTGACTAATGCTCCATCCATTATGTCCATGGGTCTGATAGTTCATTTGTGGTCTGGCCCTCAACTTTGTGGGGCCAAAGTCCCTTGATTGTTCTATGCTTACCCAAATTCTCTGTCACATACCCAACCAAATTCCTTGTCTGGCCTCTATCCCTATAGACCCTAAATACCTGCCTTGCTATATACCCACTCAAAGGACCCTCTGTGTCATACACCCACCTAAGTCACTTGTCTGGTCCCCAACCACTTGATATCAAGGTCTGCTTCTTCTCATATACCCATCCAAAGTTCCCCCTTTATCATGTACCCCCTCCAAGGTTCTTGTCTACCCCAAACCTTGTGAGTCCCAAATCCTTTCCTTGTCATATACCTACCCAAACTTCCTCTCTTGCTGTATATCCACCATTTCTTTTACCCTTTACCAGTTCCACTATTAGTGACTCAAAAAGTCACATAAATTTTCAAACTGGAATGCATTTATTTTTAAAAATATAATTTTGAATTGTATCGTTTATTGGAATGGGAATTTCCCATCTTCAAGATAGCCATCTATTGGCTATCTACCTCAAGACTCATGGTGCTTGCTTCAGAGGTAGTGGGTTGATCCTCAGCAGGATTTGCAGGTTGCTCCACCAGAGGCTGTGTCTCCTCCATCAGTGATGAATCTTTGCCTTTCTTTGGCATGGGTGGAGTTGCTTCTTTGACATCAGTTGTGGAGCTTGCTTCAGAGGTAGTGGGTCGATTGTCAGCAGGCTTTGCAGGTTGATCCTCAGCTGGCTTTGCATGTTGCTCTGCCAGAGACTGTGGCTCCTCCATTGGTGGTGAATCTTTGCCTTTTTTTGCCATGGGTGGAGTTACTTCTTCAGCATCCATCATGGAGCTTGTTTCAGAAGTAGTGGGTTGATCCTCAGCAGGCTTTGCATGTTGGTCCACCAGAGGCTGTGGCTCCTCCATCAATGGTGAATCTTTGCCTTTCTTTGCCATGGGTGGAGTTATTTCTTCAGCATCCGTCATGGTGCTTGCTTCACAGGTAGTGGGTTGATCTTCAGCAGGCTTTGCAGGTTGGTCCACCAGAGGCCGTGTCTCCTCTATCGGTGGTGAATCTTCGCCTTTCTTTTGTGCTGGTGGAGTTACTTCTTCAGGATCAGTCATGGTGCTTGCTTCACAGGTAGTGGGGTCGATCCTCAGCAGGCATTGTGGTTTGCTCCATCAGGGGCTGTGACTCCTCCACTGGTGGTGAATCTTTGCCTTTTTTTGGCACGGGTGGAGTTAATTCTTCAGCATTCTTCTTTGTGCTACTCCTTTGCAGGCCACGTTTCCTACGTTTGTTGTTCTTTAGGCCCTGGGATGGCAAGAGGACACAAGAGTTAATTTAAGGTGAAGGTCAGGATAAGCATGTGAAGGGTTCTTTGTCAGAACAAGTGAGGATAGGTAAGGGGATTTAGGTCAGGCCAGAGAAAGGTAGTTACTTTAGGCAAGAGTAAATCAGCGAAGGAGGGAGCTTGGGTAGGGTGGGTCATCTTACCGTTCCATTAAGAATGCTTGGGGGATAAAGTTTGTAGGCCACCTTGGTCTTTATCAGTGTCACAGGATTAGCCACTGCTTGAGTATTCATCGAAAAAGCAGAAAGATCCGCTCCGGACGCGGATTTCTTGGTCACATTCGCCATTATCAGGATTTAGTTGTGTTACCTTCGAGAGGTCTCATCAACTGACAGAGCAGAGCAGGCCACACCCCTCAAGTCTGATTGGTCATCAAGGTCTCAACCAATAGTAGGTGAGCTCGTGCTCTGACATCACAAAGCATGGCTCTGACCCTGGTGAAGGAAAGAACAGCAGGATGTACCACTGGGGACACTTCTGTTGATGGGGGGAAGATACTGAGAAGGCAAAGAGACTCTAGTCTTAGAAGGAGACTTCCCTTTAACAACTCCAAGGCTATTTTCCATGCCATCCATCTTCATATATGCCCTTTAGTTGTGGCAGAACACACGACAGAGCATTTCCGTTTCCAACTTCTTCCCCAAGACTCCCCCTGCTCAATGGTTTATTCCAATATGTCTTCCTTAATCTTGGACTAAAATCTTGAATGACTTCCCTAAAATCATTCCCAAGTAACATTTCTGTATTTGAATATCAGTATATATGTCAACCATCCTACCAACCAGTGCTATAGCAAACATCTAGGCTCCCACCAGGGTCCAGCCCCCTACTCACAGCCATCCACAGGACACATTGCTCTGTACCCTTCTTTACTTCATATACAGATTTCCCTTGTCCCCCTCAGGGTCAAGCCTGGTGATTGTACCCCACCACCCTATACTTGTTTTTCTGTGTCTCACAGTAACTCACCTGGGTCCCACAGCCAAGTCTTACAGCCTGTATCTTTCAGTAGCTACCTCTAGGCTTCCTCAGGGTCCAAATATATCACCCCACCTAGTCTCACCACTAAATCCTATAGCCAACAGCTAGGCTTACTCCTGGACTGGCCCCATCCAAATCCACTCACAGGACCCTTTACAGCATGTATACCACCACACTCCATACATAGACTTCACAGATCCTTCTTCATGGTCTAGTCTGTTGAGTGTGTGTGTGTGTGTACGCGTGCGCGCGTGTGTGTTTGTGTGTGTGTGTGTACGTGTGCACATGAGTGCACGTGTGGGGCATACACAAACAGCACACACACAGACACACACAGACACACACAGACACACACACACACACACACACACACACGCACACCCTTGAATTTTCTATTTCCATATTCCTCTGGGCCTGACAGGCCTACTTAGGCTGTGTAGCTTTATAGTAGTGATCTCTAGGCTTCTACACTTTCCCAAGTTAGGCTCCCTGGCCTAGTCTCAATACCTCCTCCTTTGCTGTGGCCAACACATAGGTTCCTGTAATACCCTCATTCACCCACAGGACCCTTCCCACCACCTACACCAGCCAGTCCATAACCAGTGTCCTCACATCATCCAGTGTCTAGCCTACTGAGAATGCCACACACTATCAAATACTTGTTTTCAACATACTGCCAGATAGTAACCTGGAAACCATAGGCAATGCCCAATCTTAGTCTGGACTCTTTGCCTTGAAGTAGTGACTTCTAGGCTTCAACAGGGTCCCTGGACACACATAGGCTAGTCAGAACACCTCTTCCTATACTATAGCCAACTTCTGATGTACCACAAGGTATTACCCTCTACATCAACCAACAGGGCCCTCCGTGCTGCCCATACCTCTCCACAACATACCCAGACTTCCTACATCCCCCTTCAAGGTCTAGTCAGGTGGACACATCCACACTCGGTGCTTGCTTTTCCACATTCAGTGGAATCTATTCTAGATAGAATAGCCCCTGTCCCATTGTAGAATGTCTTCCTGCACCTTACAGTAGTGATTTAGGGCCTTCTTCAAAGTCCCAAATCTCAAACCACAGCATGATCCCACCACCCATTGCTCTTCTATAGCCAAAATCTAGGGTCCCTTGACACTTAACATACCTGCACCCACCCATGGAATACTTGCTGTGCATAACAACCCCACTATGTATCCAGACTTCCCATGTCCTCCCCAAAGTTCAAACCTGGTGAATATTTTCCCTACCACATACTATTTTTCTACATTCCACAAAGCACAGCTCATATCTCACTGCCAGTATCCCAGCCTAGTCTTGGCACTTACATTCTTGCATGTTGCAGGAGTTATCACTAGATTTCAACAGAGTCCCAAAACCAGGAGTATGCTCTAACCACCTACTATTATTCTGCAGCAAACGTACAGGGTCCTACCAGGACCCGCCCTCCATGCATCTACACACAATATACTTTGTGCCACCTACATTACCCCACTGCATATCCAGAGTTCTCAAGGAGCCTTCTTCATGTTATAGACTTATGAGTACTCCTTCCCAACCAGATACTTGTTTTTCAATATCCGTCTGGATCTGTCTTGGTTCCCACATCAATATTATGGCCTAGTCTGATCAACTGAGCCTTGCAGTAGCAACATCTTGGGTTCTGCATGTTCCCAAATCCCATGCCCTGGCTTGGTCCCATCACATCCAGATGTGCCCTAGACAACATACAGGCTCCAGACAAGGTGCTACTTGTACCCACCCACAGGACCTTTTGTGCTATCTCCACCACCGCTCTCCATACCCATACTTCTGATGTCCTCCTCCAGGGCCTAGCTTGGTATATAATCTCCAACCTAATACTTGTTTTGCATATCCATAAGGATTTAGCCTGCATTCAATAGCCAGCAGCCCTGGCTAGTCTGGCTGCCTGCCCCTTGCTGTATGAAGCTCTAGGCAGTAATTTTCCAAGTCCTGCAGCCCAGACTAGTCTCACAAATCCTCCTGTACTGTAGCTAACATCTAGGCTCCTGCTAGGACTGCCTTACCAGAATCCATCCACAAGTCACTTTTTGTAGACTATACTACATTACTCCTTATTCAGACTTTCTTTTTTTTTTTTAATTTATTTTAATTTATTTTGCAATACAATTCAGTTCTACATATCGGTCACGGATTCCCTTGTTCTCCCCCCTCCCGTCCCCCTCACCTTCCCCCCAACGCCCCCCCCCCATTCCCATCTCCTCCAGGGCAAAGCCTTCCCCACAGACTGAGGTCAACCTGGTAGACTCAGTCCAGGTAGGTCTAGTACCCTCCTCCCAGGCCAAGCCAAACAATCCTGCATAGGCCCCAGGTTTCAAACAGCCAACTCATGCAATGAGCACAAGATCTGGTCCCACTGCCTGGATGCCTCCCAAACAGATCAAGCCAATCAACTGTCTCACCCATTCGGAGGGCCTGACTTTCTGTGTCTTCTCGAGGGTCTAACTGCCCTCAACATAATACCTGTTTTGCATATAGGGCAGGATCTACCCCAGGTACCATACCCTTTGTCAGGCCTATCCCAGCCCCAGCCACTAGCACCCTCTAGCATCCACACATAGGGCATGGTGTTGCCTGTACCACATCTTGCTATACCAAAACTTCCCATATTCTCCTCCAGAGGCTAGGCTATTCAATACTCCACACAAAATCCAATACTTTTGTTTTCATATCCTGTAGGATTTAATTCATTTGCCTCAGGTATTGCCCCATAGTACTCTGAAATCCTTGCCTTGCAGTAATAATCTCTAGGCTTCAAGAGAGCTTTGAATCCCAGGCCCTTGCCTAGTCTCTCAGCATTTCATCCTTTGCTATAGCCAACATCTCTCCTCCAACCAGGACTTACTCTACCCACATCTATCCTCATCTACCTTCAGGACAACTTGTACCAATTAAACCACACCACTTCATACCCAGACTTCATGTGGTCTCCTCCTGTGTTAACCTGGTGAGTACATCCCTATCTGATTCTTGTTTTCCACAATTCTGTCAGTATAAATTAGCACAATCCCACAACCTGTGTCCATGCCTATTATGGCCACCACATCCTTGCCATAGACAGCTCTAGGCTTTTGCAGACTCTAACCCCTCCAACTGGCCTGGTCCTACAATATTCACTTGGGTAGGACCAATGTCTATATGCCCAACTGGAATTATTCTACCTACCTCCATTCACTAGACACATTTAGATGATTCAACCATGTTGCTATATACCTACACTCTCCACATGTCCCAGCCCCCAGGGATTAGTCTAGAGAGTAACCCCCAACACAGCAATGATTGCTTGTTTTTCCACATGCTGACTGTCCTACTACGGCCACCAGTGCCTTGCAGTTGCAAGCTGTAGGCTTCTACATGTTTCCTAATCCTTTAAGCCAAGCCTAATCCCAGAAATTCCCACTGTGGTATAGCCAATATCTAGGGGCCCTTAGTACTTACTCTACCTCACCCACCCAGGGAACATTTGTTCTGCTTTCACAACCCCTCTCCTTATCTAGAATTCCCACGTCCTCCCCAAAGTTCAAACCTGGTGAATATTTTCCTTACCAGATAGTGTTTCTCCACATCCCGCCACACATAGCTCATATCTCACTACCAGTGTCTCAGCATAGTCTTGTCACTTAAATTCTTGCATATTACAGTAATGACCACAAGTTTTCAACAGACTCCCAAATCCAGGGACCTACTCCTGTTCTGTAGCAAACATACAGGGCACTACCAGGACCTGCCTACCTGCATCTACACCCAGTACACTTTGTACCACCTACAGTACCCCACTCTATACCCAGACTTGCTGAGGCCTCCTTCATGTATAGCCTGGTGAGTACTCCCTCAACCAGATACTTGTGTTTCCACATCCCTCTAGATCAATCCTCGTTCACACAGTCAATACTCTGGCCTAATCTGATCAACTGAGCCTTGCAGCAGCACCATGTAGGCTGCTGCAGGATGCCAAATCCCCTTCCCTGGCCTAGTCCCATCACTTCCAGGTGTGCTGTAGCCAACATACAGGCTCCAGACAAGGTGCAACCTGAACCCAACCATAGGACCCTTCTTACTACCTCCACCACCCCATTCCATACCCACACTTCTGATGTCCTCCTTCAGGATCTGGCTTGGTATATAAGCCCCTAAGTGATAATGGTTTTGCACATCCATCTGGATCTAGTCTGAGTTCAATATTCAGTGCCTGTGGCTATTCTGGTTGTCTGTCCCTTGCAGTATGGACATCTAGGCAGGAGAGTCTCAAATCCCTCAGCTCAGACTAGTCTCACAAATTCTCTTGTACTGTAGCTAACATTGAGTCTCATGCTAGGTCCTGCCCTACCAGAATCCAACTACAGGACACTTAGTGTTGACTATACTACAGTACTCTTTATTCAGACTTTCCAGTCTTCCTGAGGGCCTAACTTGTTGAGTACATCCCCCAAATTAATACTTGTTATTATATATAGTGTTAGATCTATCCCAGGTCCCATAGCCAGTGTCCAAGCATTCCCCAGATGTCTCCAATAGCAAACTATAGGATTGCTAGTCTCATCAACTCCTCTTGTGCTAGAGTCACTGTCTAGATTCCCCACAAGACTACCCCTCCCTCATCAAATCAAAGGCTCTTTGGGTGCCTACATCACTCTCTCCATTCCCAGACTCTCTAAATCCTCCACCAGAGTCTAGACAGGTAAGTACCCTGCTGCAACAGATAATAGTTTTCCAAATTCAGTGGAATCAAGACTCAATGAAATATCCAATGACATCCCTATATTAGCTGCTTCTTCTCACTAGTAGTGATTTCTAGCTTTTGGCAGGCCCCCAAATTCTTTGCTCCAGCCTAATCACACCATGCCCTCCTGTGCTAAAGGCAACAGCTATGTTGCTGTAAGGACTCACTGTGATAAGACTTACCAACAGGACCATTTGTGTTGCTTAAACAACCCAACTCCATACACAGATTTCCATGTCCTCTACAGGGTCAAGCCTGTTTAGTAACCCTAAGGTACTCTTGATATATGTTTCTCTACATTCTGATGAAACTATCCAAGTAGCCAAGTCAAGTCTGACAACCTATGGCACATAGTAGGTGTCTCTAGGCCTCAGGAGTGTCCGTCTGCCTAGTCCCACCACCTATTCCTGTGCTCTAACAAACATTTAGTTTTCATCCCTTACTCACCTTACTTCTTGGTCATGATTTGGGAGCTGGTTCATGACCCAAAAGAAAGACTGCTACAGTGCACTTTGAAGATGAATAAGGGATTCTGAGGCATGAAATTAATTCAGCTGGAAATGGCAAGGAGAAATTCTGTACTAAAGCCTTGGGAAGGAACAGCCTACTTGCTTAGCTATGTTCTTAGCAGCTTTATTCCAGCCAGAACCTGGAAATAACCTAGATGTCCCTCAACTGAAGAATGGATAAAGAACATATTGCACATTTACACAATGAAGTGTCACTCAGCTGTTAAAAACAAAGACATCATAAAATTCAAAGGCAAATGGATGGATAGAAAAAAATCATCTGTAGTGAGGCAACCCAGACCCAGAAAGAAAAACGTGATATGTACTCACTCATAAGTGGATATTTGCTGTAAAGCAATGGGTAACCATCCTATAATCCAAAGACCCATAGAGGCTAGGCAGCAAGGAGGGCTCAAGGGGGGCATTTGGATCTCCCTGGGAAGGGGAAATAGAAGAGATTTTGTAGGTGGACTGGCAGCAATTGGGGATGGGAACATGAAGGATCATGTGGGGGTGGTGCAGAGAGAGAGAGTACTGAGAGAGACAACTGGACAGGGAGTCATTTCAGGGTCAGGTAAAAACCTGGTGCAAGGGAAACTCCCAGGAATCTACAAGGATGACCCCAACTAAGACTCCTATTAACAGGGGATATGTAGCGTGAAGTGGCCATCTACTGTGACTAGACAAGACTACCAGTGGGGGGATTGGGATACCAATTCAGCCACATACCCTTTGACCTACAGTTTGTCCAGCCTATAGAATATACTGGAGTAAGTGTGGCACAGAGATTGTGGGAGTGGTCAACCAATGAGTGGTCCAGCCTGAGACTGATGCCATGAGAGTGAGCCCACACCTGACACTGCCTGGAGCACCAGGACCAAGAGCCTAGATGGCCCAGAGACAGAGGAGTGGATGGGGAGGCAGAGAGAGGAAGAGAGACTTGGAGGAGAGAAAGGAGGGTTAAACTGCAGTCAGGGTGAAAAAAATAAATATTAAAAAAGAAACAAACAAAAAAGAAATAGGCTTTTGACACTTTTTGTCCAGTGAAGCTAATTGTAGACTTCTGACGCACAGAGGTGTAAAAGAATGTATTCATGTTACTCTAAGCCACATGTGTAATGTATGATACAAACAAGAAATGAACACTAGTACATGCAAATTAAATTGAAGTCTATTTTCATTAGTTAGTAACATTTAACAAGGCACCAATCCTCCAAGAACATGCTTACTTAAATTAGCATAAATTTATTTAATATTAAAATGTATTCTTGTTATTTTTATGTGTAGCATGTGAATAAATATGCTTATGTATGTGTACTTGTATGTGCAGTTGTACATGTACAAGTGAGTTTGTGGATATCAGAAACTGATGTCAGGCGTTTTCCTCAGTTGTGCATTGCTCTCCACCTTATCCTTTCCTTTCTTTGAGACAGGATTTTCCACTGAGCCTGGAGCTTACTAATTAAGCTATAGTGGCTAGCCTCTAGGACTTGGAGATCCTACCTGTCTCCACCACTCCAGTGTGGGTGTCAGAGACATGTCCTGACTCTCCTGGCTTTCTTGTGGGGGGGCGGTATTGGTGATATGAACTCAAATCATCGTGTTGTAGCAGCAATCATTTTGTAAACTGAGACATCTTCCCAGTTACCATTTTTTATTATTATCATTGTATATTTTATTCACTCCAGTGTAAAACCTCATTACATAATATAATCTATAATGACCAGATCTGTATAGATGATATACTTATCACTCAAAGCATGCAACACTTATTTTTAGAGGCAACATTCAAAATCCTCTCCACAAGATATTTCAAAGCATTAGATTAATTGTTGTCAAACATTTATTTTACTCACAAGTCTTTAGGGTTGCCTTAGGGATCTGCTAATCCAGCCCAATCTTCAGTAGGTCTCAACTGAGCTGACTCACATTTCTTAGATCACTTACTGCTTCATCTTTCTAGTCTGGTAGGGCTAGGGACAGTTGAGCTGGTAGGAAGTATCTCTGTTCTGTATTCTCAAAATCTCTATAGAAGCATTTGTCCAGGTTGAGGCAAAGGAATTGCTGAGAGAAAAAGGATGGATGTTTGACTACTTGAACCTTCACCTCAGAACTGACACATAAGCATTGCATTCTTGTTCAATGAAGGGCACAAAAGACACCCAGGTTTTGGTGACTGGTAAACTGAACTCAGTTTTTAATGAGGCAAGCTACAAAGTCACATTGCAAAGCTCATGGATAGAGAAAGTTAAAATTTTTGAAATACTTGGCAAACTGTATACCACATAGTAACTCTTGGAGATCATGTCTTGACTCTCACCTGATTTTCTAACCCTTGTATTTGAACCACACACTTCAAATACCTTTTGGTCTCTACTTCTGTGTAATAACTATGTTGATGTGCTTATGATAAACTACTGTAGTCTGGCTATGAATTTTGAAAAGATCTGATCAATTAATTCACTTGACAGCATTAATAACTATTTGCCTCGTGAATATGTTTCTTACTCCAATTTGTATTGATTTTTGAAGGGTAAAGAGTCAAACAATTTTTGTCAAATTGCTTTTCTAATACATGATTCCAGGTTCAAAAAACCTCACTCTTGTGGAGTTACTAATTGGATGATATCTCAAGACTCTTCTAGAAATGTTTCTAACACAGCTTAGCTAAGGACCATATGTTGCATCCTGCTTTTTCTCATAACATCTTTCCATTTTATTTCTGCATCCAGGTGTTACTTATTTCTAAAGAAATGATGGTATAGGCACATATGTGGGTACCCATTAGAGTAAAAGAAGTTATTGCATCCATGTCGTGTAATTTCCAGAGTCCAGATGGGCTGGTGTGGCAGCTGTGTTTTGATCAACTGTGAAGGTGTTTGTCTCAGGATGTGTTGACAACAACACCATTAGACACAATCAACTTCCCAAGAGCCATGTGGCTTAGTTTTATTTTCTTGATGTTTGTGTTATTGTCCTTTTTCTTAAAAAGCACATCATATGCAGAATATGAGTGTGAATACATGAATGAAGATTACTATTGTCTGCATGATCTCTGAGATTCACTCTTTTGATGTTTCTGTCTGCTAGTGAAACTTAAATAATACATTGATCCAACCTTTGAATCATCTTACATGTTTATTCTCTAGTTTTACTGTGAATTTTAAAATTTGATTTAATACTAATGCATAAGAAAATTAATGTTTAATGGTTTACAGTACAAAAAGTTTAACATAAAACTAAATTTGTGTAATTACCACCATCATCAGGTCACAGAACTGTTGTGTTGTTGTATTAATGATCTTGTAACTCATAGTTTCCCCAATCTGGAAGCAAACTTAGGTGCTTTAGTTAGTAAATCAATAAAAACTTTAGGCAGATCCATACCATGAAATATAATACTATACATTACAAGGCCAGAAATTTTTATATAAATAGTAAGCATCAATGATTAATCTTAGAAAAAATATATGTTATATGATTATTATTTCCCTTGAACATTTAATTTCCACTTATTTGATTCATATCTAATATTGCTCTAGTTTCCACCATAGCTCTGGTCTTCAGTCAAAAGCCTTAAAAATAAAAATCATATCAGACATCAGAACTACTTTGTTTTTTATTATGTATCATTAAAATTTAAATTTAGCATGTAAATTAGTAGGTTTGATCATAAGCATCTTCATATATTTCTGTCATTGTCCTTTGTTCTCATTCCTCTTCCTCGCTGCCCTCTCCAGTATTTCCTGAAAGATCGTTTTAGAGAATTTCACTGGTCTTGCAAATCCTTGTACATGAATTAGAAAGTTCTTTATGATGAGGATTTTCCCTACAAGCAGAACTTAATAACATGCCTCACTCATCTGATAATGGATATTCTAATAATCATCACTATACAACTGTGTTCTGTAATTCATCATACTTTATTTCCAAGGATTTCTCTATGGTCTGAAACCCCCAGTACCTCTCAGCTTACTTAGTTGTCATTTTAGTGCTAAGATATATATCTTCTAAGAAATGCTCAGTGATTATTTTTAAGGATATAACTGGAAAGCCTGAAGTCTCCTAGTTTGTGTCTGTGATTATGGGGATGACTAACGGGGGAGGGCTATCTGTGAATTGGTTAAAATTGCACTGAAGATTGAGGTATGACTGGCAGGTGCAAGGCCTGAGGCAGAGTGAATTTTAGTCTCTTCACTTAAAGCTTCTAGAGATCATAGTGTGTGGTATCTGCCCACATTCACAAATGGAATACACTGAAGAGACATAAACACTTACTAAAGCCCTTGTAGGAGCACATTTTCACTGCCAGCAGCTTGTTGCCAAGCAAACATTTTGAAAACACTTGGACGATCCTGGCTGCCCTTGTGTTTTCATAAATATTTCCAGCCGGCAGTCACAGAAGCATTCCTTGCAGAAGAGAGTGGTCAACGGGAAAGCTGGAGATGGATTAGGCTCCATGAGCAGCTGTTGAGTTGTGAAAATGTATGCAAAAGCATATGGCTGTCTTTAGGGCCTTGAAGCAATGTTTATTTAAATGTATTTATTAGTTTATTATTTACCTTTTCCTGCAAACATAAAAACACAGGTTCCCATTTCAGAAGATTTTTTTCTAAAAAACTCTTCTCTTTCAAAAATAAACTGTGTAAAGGTTGAGCATGACACAAATATCTATTTACATAAAAATACATTTTTTGAAGAAGAAGAAAAAAATCAAGAATAATTTGGCCTGCTTGTCATCATGGACCTCTTGCCTTCTTACATGTCCACTTTTATTTAGAAGATGTACCATTTAATTTTCCATCATGTAAGCTGAATTGCAGGATATCTCGGTGAAAAGCATTCAGAATTTGATGCTAGTGCAGAGTGCTGCAATTTGCTTACTTGAGTATAAATGCTGAGCTTTCAATACTTCTATACACTCAGCTATGTGCTGTGTTTAATTCAAATATTGAACTATATCTAAGAATATCTCATGTGAAGGTCCTAAGTCTGCAGGCCAAGATTTTCTCACATATTGGACCTATGTTGGTTTTGCCACCAGGGAAACATCCTTCAGAGTGGAACCCTCTATGTAGGCAGAAAATTCTCCCATTTTTTTTTCTTCACATAGATAAGGTTTGGGGCTTCTGAAGTGAGCAAGACATCTTCTGCATGTCTAAGTGTATTTAAATTACAATAGATTAATTAAAGTAGTCAAATCTCACTTTTAACTAAGTATTTTCTTTAGAATTCAGTCCCATATAATAGGTCACCCTAGATGTATTCTGTGAACAAACAATAATGGAAAATTTCAACTGAATTGTACATTAGCTAGTAGACATTGTCATTTCTCATTTGCACGCTAAAGTCATAATTATAATTGCAAAAATATGGTGCTTTTTTCATTTTTTTTAACCCACAATTTCCAAATTTGACAATGGAATCAATTTTTTAACATGCAACACATTACCATTTTAAGGAGTGGTTCTTGGAAAATGTTAAAATTTTGATGGAATTTCTAATAAGATGAAGAATTTCAGAATGATCCTTCAATAATGCTAACAGTGGTAGTTGCTAGAAATTAGCCCAATTTAAAACACATGAGCAAGCAAAGCAACTAAAAAAAAAACTAATCCAAGTGGTCACTCCTTCACATAAGATAGGTAAGTAATATTTAACACTTCTGAGCTACTGGAAATAGACTTTACAAGGAGGTTTGGTTGAAATGGTCTCTTAAGATAGTTTATCTTTTACACAAAAGAAACAGTAATGAAGAAATAAAGATGAGAACAGAAATCATAAGTCTGCATTCCTGATCATCATACTTGTGATTCCCAGAAAATGACTCGGCTTAGAAGGTGATAAATCATACAGATACTTTGCAATGGTTGTTTATTCTCATCATCTGTCCCATATAATATGTAGCTCCCTTCTAATTATCCAAGTAAGATATTCTAACATCTTTCAAGTGCAAGTTTTACTGTAGTAGTACACACAAGAAATTTTAATCATCCACTTAGCACAAGACTTAGTCTCTTAGTTTTTAAAATGATCTTCTCTCTGTCTCTATCTCTTTCTGTCTCTCTGTGTGTCTCTGTCTCTGTGTGTCTCTGTCTCTCTCTCTGTCCTTCTACTGTTAGTTGTGTTCCATGGATAAAACTTAAGTTGTCAAGCTTGCACACCAAATTCCTTTACCTGCTGAGCCATCTTCATGCCCATGTCTTTTATAGAGATGTTTTAAACTTCCTGAAATTCTGGCATATGAACATATACATGTTTGTGAGTATGTGTATGTGTGTTTTGAACAAATATTTTAAAAGGTATGATTGTATAGCCCTAAATACTTTCTGGTTGAATTTTTTTCTAACATTCTAAAACAAAAAGGAATAATACCTTCTTTAAAAAAAAAAAAAGAAAGAAAGATATAGGAAAGTTCAGCCAGGCATGGTGGTACACACCCTTAATCTTACCACTTGGCAGAGGCAGGTGGATCTCTGTGAGTTCAAGGCCAGTCTGGTCTACATAGCTGGTTCCAGGTCAATTGGTGCTATATAGTAAAATACTGTCTCAAAGAAAGAGAAAAAGAAAGAAAGAAAGAAAGAAAGAAAGAAAGAAAGAAAGAAAGAAAGAAAGAAAGAGGGAGGGAGGGAGGGAGGGAGAGAGGAAGGAAGAAAAAGATAGAAGACAGAAAAACAGCTCAGTTGCATGCAGTTGGAGTGATTTTTCCAAAATAACAGCTGCAACCTCATGATAAAGACCATTTCTCACCATTGGCTGGAGATGATAATATGACTCTATTCTAAAACTGCCCGAAATAATAGATTAGCATCCTCCAAGCACCTGGCACTCAACCACGCTCCTTTCCTAATGTGTGCTTCTTAGTGTTGTTTTGACTTTTTTCTTTACAAATGTTGTACCAAGGCACGAATTGGACACAAGGCAATTAGAAGTAGAGCCATAGATCTTAAATACACATGACTTTTATGGATCTCTATTGGCTAAAGTGTCTATCAGTAATATAGGTTTTGTAAAAATAATATGGAAATGTTTAAAAAATAAAAGAAAGTAATAGTTTTCAGTTACTTAATAAACCAACACATTTTAAAAATTTTATTTTTTTATTCATTTTACATACCAAACGCGGTTGCCCCTCCCTCCCCTCCTTGCGCCCCCCCCCCACCTTCCCCCCACCCTACTCCCCATTCACTCCCCAGAAAGGCTAATGCCTCCCATGGGGAGTCAGTGAAGCCTGGCACATCAAGTTGTGGTAGAACGAAGCTCCTTCCCCGCAGACCCCACATCAAGGCTAAGTAAGGCAGTTAGTTATGTGGCTTGTTCTGTTTGAGGGCCTCCTGGCAGTAGGATCAGGATCTCTCCCTGGTGCATGAGCTGGCTTTTTGGAGCCTGCTACCTATGGTGGAATGCCTTAAACCAACACATTTTAAGAATTTTAAAAATTCGCCATGAACAAATACTGACCGATAAAATCTCTCAGAGTCAAATATGTCAAACACCATATTCTGGTCTAAAGTATATTTCTCCAACTTGCATAATCAGAAGCTTAACATACTTTGAAACAAGTGTTCCAACTTTAAGTTGTATTTGGACCATTTGAAAATTTTAAAATTCATGTCACTGTTTTATGGACAGAAATAGGGCTGCACATTTTTACAAACTTACCTCCCTCCATGATGCCAATGGTTTGGGTTGAGGGACTAAGTTGTGTAGCAAAGTAGTTCTTAGAGAAAAGCTGAAGGAATAACTGAGGCTTTACTTGTGTTCACTTTTAAGGTGAACCAGCTATTATTGGTAGTCCTGGGTCCAGGAATTTTCAAAATCTCACAGCAGTGGGTGGCTGCATGCAGATAGAACTACAGACCTGAATACTGTCTGGAAAGAGTTTCCATATCTTTCACATGTGTTGAAGGGCTGGAAGGAAAGTATAACCAAACATAAGGCAAATATATGGGAGCAGGGCAATGCTATGTACTAGTAGGTTTCTGATAGAGCTCCCTCTTTTATCTCTTGCACAAAATAGAGTTACAAAATCTAATTTATTATCTAATTTAAAATATACCATGAGATGGGCTTATGTGCTTTGCAATCTCTCAAGAGTTTCTAAGCAAAGCCTAATGAAGCTCTATTTCAAGAGAAAGTTTTGAAATCCTGGGGCAGACATATTTAAACAAAGAGGGGAAAAAGGCAGGGGTAAACACAAACTGTTTTATTCTTAGGTGCCAAAAAAGACATAGGAGTCTTAGAGTATACATGTAAGGTCCCATGTGAGATATCAATGGAAATGCTTACTTAGACTTAGTGACAAAAAATCAGAAATATCTGTTCAATGATTTGAATACTATGTGTTATACAGAAACTCAAACAATTTTCTTCATTCTATTTTCTATAAGATGTAGTATGCAAAGGAATGGAGTTTTAATGCTTTGGGATATTTAGATAAAAAGTCATCATCAAGTATGTTTATGATTATAAGCTATCCTCCATTACTCTGTGGTGGAATATCATTAGTGAAACAGAACACTCTCAATAACTCACCTGTAAAATAGTTTTTTTTCTTGGAAAATGCTTATTTGGTAACTGAAATATCAAAATTTATAAAGACATTTCAGCAGTGAAATGAAGTAGGATATAGATGTTTCTCTTCCTTTGATAGACAGTGTTATTAAAAGCTGGAAGACAGAGAAACAGTGTTACTATGTACGGAATGAATCTAGTACTGCCAGAGTCAATTAGTTGCAGCTTAGCTGCAGTTTAACCTAAGGGATGGGAGGTGATGGTGGTGGTGGTGGAGGTGATTTTTTAAAAGTCTCATTTCCATGTATATTTACATACATTGTCAGGTTTCTAGCCTCTTTCATTTCCTTGAATATGCATTTTCCAAAGCATGTTTACCAACTCAAAGCCAGGAGTGTTTAAAAATATCAATTTAATGTAACTTAGAGCAGCAGTGTTTTGTCCCCTTCCATTTATGTTGTGTAGAAAAACAGACTTCACTGTGGAGAAAAAAGTGTGTTCAGATTAAAGCTTTAAATTGGTGGCTAGTAGCCCAGTTATGAAAAACTTGGCTGCCTGCTGCTCCTTGGTAATGTGTTCTACAGGCTGTTGTTTTCTTCTGATCGCCTATTTACAGTGATTTACTCCAAATATGTGGGCGTCTTAAGTATATGGGTGTTGTCCAAGAAAAAAAGAGTCAGTTTATTCTAAATGATGAAATGAGAGGCAACACACAATAGCTTTTGTAGGTCCCCTACTAATTCTTAAATTGAAAAAAGACCTGCAATAAATGCTTGGAGACTGGAAGAGGAATAAGTTAAATAGGAAGAACCACCTGTGGCCACAATACTGAGGAGGAAGAAGAAAGAGGTTGATAAAATTTGAGCCTTTAAGAAATTTATAAATCAAGGTGATGTGGATGAACATCATCTAAACAAAATGAACTCATTTACAAAGCAGAATAAAAAATAATACTGTGCCAGTTTAGTAAATTTAACACAAGATAATGCAATACTTCTTTCTAGGATTAAACAGATACCCGATATGACAGAAAAAGCCTAACAGTTATTCTAATTAAGAATTCTCCCAGTTCATACAGATCCAGCAATCAGTGCATTGAGGTTAATATTGTTCAATTATTTATGAGTTTACTCAGTAACATCATAACTCAATATGAAGTATTCACTTTTATTGAATAAACCTAATGTGACAAGCATTTCACAAGGTCTTAAAGATAAATGGATGGATAAATGGATAAAATGTGTACAAGCTCTAAATGTACAGGAAAGAGAGGACAAAAATGTGAAATTTAACTGCAAGTTCAATATAATAATTATCACTCCAGAATTGATGAAATGGTACACAGACACAGAAAGCTGTTATTAACTGTGCTTGAATGATGCAGAAAAAATTATCTGAGATGATGCCATTAAATTTTTTGAGAAATACTTAAGGAAATCCAAGTATTTTTATCAGTGTTGCTTTACTAGTGTGAAGTCTATCAAAACACAACATCACTTTGCCATGACACTCTTTTTGTTACAGATCTGTGTAATTTTTTGCTTCCATTTCAGATGATAATAAATTATGCATTGACTATCACTTCCAGAAATTTTCATTGGCTTGAGTTTAAAGCCATTGGTAAATAATGTGAAAATGGATTCGTTTTCCAGTTTTGTCTTTTGATATTTACATATGTGTTTCTCAATTTGATGCAGTGAACCGACAATTTAAGCATTTAAGCAAAAAAGACAATATAAAAACTCAGGTGTTTAAATATGGAACACTTAGCTAACAGTTTGCTAGTACTCCCACCATGGATGAGATCCAAAAAACGAGAGAGAGAGAGGCTACTGTACTCTACCTTCTGTGTCATTTTGGCCTGTTTTACTCAAAAGTCAATGACTTGCCACAGGAATCCCAAATCAAGGTGCAAATAAATATTTTGCTACCTATGACAATAGATACAGTGGTGAGAGGCCCTCAAAGCCATTTAGTTGTTAGAATAACAATGCCTAGTAGAATGTTCTGATTATTGAGAGACCTAATTGGAACAGAATCTAAGAATTTAGTTTTTTAAGATGATAACAATTGGGTACAAGATTCTGTTAGGTTAAACTCCATTGTGCCCTTGATAGAATTTAGAATCACTGTGGAAACAAAGCTCTGAGCATGTCTGTGATGGGTTACCTGAATTGAAATTACATGACTTGAAGTGGGAGGAGCCACTCTAAATATAAGAGAAACCATTCGAGACTGAATAAAACAGAGGACGTTAATACAAGGAAGGTGATAGTTTTCCCACTGTGGACACAATATGACCAGTCAGCTTCTGCTTCTATCATTGTGCCTTCTCTACCATGATGCACTGGATCCCCTGGAAATGGAAACTAAAATCAAACCTTCTTTCCAAGTTGCCTTTGTCAGTATTTTGTCACAGCAACATGACAAATATAAAAAATGGTACTGGGAAATAGTGTCAATGCTGTGATAAACTTGATTATGTGGTTTTTGGGCCTTTGGAACTGGATGGGGGGTTGAAGAATTGGGAACTTCCAGCTAGAAAATTCCTCACAAACCATTAGATCAGTTTAATGGGCCCAATTGATAGGATCTTGAAAGACAAGAATGCAAACAGTAACACTGACATTGAAGGCCTGTCTAATGAGACTAGCAATATTTATGTGATATTCTAAAAAAACATCTCTCTGTGTTCCATCCATTTTAGTTCCTCACTAAAAACTTTAGTAAGACTAAATTTAAAAGTAATTGACTATTATTTTTTTTAGTGAAAGAAATTTCAAGAAAAGATAACATGCAGGCTACTTCAGGTCTGTTACCATTGCTCTCATCCAGGTCTCCAGTGATGTATAACAAGAAGTAGAGAAGGATAAACTAAACATGGTTTAGGGAGGGAAGGACTAATGAACATGTTTAAAATTTCAGAAAGGGAGAATGCAGATTAAGTAGCATGTGTAATTGCTAATAAATTTAGTGCTACTAAATAGGAAGCTGGTCCTCTGTACTGGCATCATGAGCAAGGTGCACTTTGGTCAAGACCACAACCTTCCAAGGCTCAATCCTATGAAATGCAAATTTATATGAAAAGAGAGAGCTTTAACTGAGATATGTTTGTGAAAGCTGTCTTTGCAAAATAAAAAAGAAAAGAAAAAAAGAAAGAAGAGAGAAAGAAAGAAAGACAGAAAGAAAGAAAGAAAGAAAGAGAAAGAAAGAAAGAAAGAAAGAAAGAAAGAAAGAAAGAAAGAAAGAAAGAAAGAAAGAAAGAAAGAAAGAGGAAGAAAGAAAGAAACCCTTAGCCTAGGAAGGTATTTCCCCAGAGTGAAAACACAAAGACTGTGCTGGTTGCTTTTACCAAACTGACCACAAACTTAAACTTAGCCACATCTGAAAGAGAAGAACTTAACTAGAAAATGCCTCCATCAGACAGGCCTGTTGGGCATTTTTAAATTAATTATTGAAACGGGAGGTCTCTTCTCACTATGGTTGGTACGAGGCCTGGTTGTATAAGAAGGCAGACTGAGCAAGTCATGAGGAGCAAGGCAGTAGGCAGTGTTCCCCATAGGTTCTAGTTCCTGCTTCCATGTTTCTGCCTCGAGTTTCTTGGACTGTGATATGAAAATATAAGCCAAATAAATGCTTTCTTCCTCAATATGCTTTTGCTCATGGTGCTTAGTTATAGCAATAGAAACACTATATGTGGTGGTATTGTGTTCCCCAAATATTGTGCACCCTAATAAAGTTATCCGGGGTCAAAGAACAGAACAACCACTAGATACAGAGGCTAGAAAATAGTGGCACTCACGCCTTTAATCCTAGCATTCCAGAGGCAGAGAGCTACCTGGATCTCTGTGTGTTCAAGGATACAGCCAAGCATGGTGACTCACACCTTTAATCCCAGAAAGTGAGCCTTTAATCCCAGGGAGTGATGACAGAAAGCAGAAAGGTATATAAGGTGTGAGGACCAGAAACTAGAAGCATTTGGCTGGTTAAGCTTTTAGGTTTTTGAGCAGCAGTTCAGCTGAGATCCATTTGGATGAGGACTCAGAGGCTTCCAGTCTGAGGAAACAGGATCAGTTGAGGAATTGGCAAGGTGAGGTGGCTGTGGCTTGTTCTGCTTCTCTGATCTTCCAGCATTCACACCAATACCTGGCTCAGGTTTGATCTTATTAATAAGACCATTTTAAGATTCATGCTACACTTTTGCTCATGGTGCTTAGTTATAGCAATAGAAACACTAAGACAAGGACCAATGGAACTAGGGTCCAACAAGGCCAGACTCCATTCCAACTTGGCAGTATAACTTCATAGCATTATCCACATGGTACTGATTTTGTAGACTTTTGTAGATTTTTTATGCAACATACAGTATGGAGAAGATCATAGAGTTTTGCACTACAGTGCTAGTGAGCTACTGAGTTTATCTGAATTTATCTGTGACAGGGTCAGAGTTCCTACAAGGAAACCCTGAGAGGCAATGGCATGAAAGTTTGAACATGAACCTAGGATGTTGAAGGTAAGAAACCAATGGGATTCTGCTGAGGAAAGCTGTAGGTATGGAGCCGAGCTGGCTCAAGAGAGAGGCTATGAATGCTTCATGAAACAGAGCCAGACATACATAGCCCTTTGGAGCTCAGATAATTACATTAATAGTCTCAGATGCCAGACAAGGACCTGCAGAGTTCGATTAGTACCCTACAAGGTTTTAGTGTTGCTTTGGTCTGATCATTCCTTGTCATGTGCCTATTCTCTTCTCTTTTGAAATGGCAATGCGTATTCAATGGCATTGTATATTGGAAGTAAGTAACTTGTTTGTGATTTTATAGGAGATTACAGACAAGTGATTGTCTTGCCTCTTATATGCGACATGAACTTTACATTCACTTTCTAGTTTTCCCCAAAGATACTATATGTTTAACATATCCTTTCTTCATAGTGAAACTTCATTATTTTCATAAATATGAAGGTTCTTGCATGATGGAACTTCATTATTTTCATAAATATGAAGGTTCTTGCACTAGACACCTTTTCTGCTTTTCTTTTTAAATGTTTACTTTTATGCTTATTTTGAATATTGTTTAATTTTTTGTGTTTGATATTTTGCCAATAGATTTGTTCATATTTTGTGTTTTCTAACTTTATTCTATTCTTCATTTTTATGTTTAGAGCATTCTCATGTTAATTATTTGCTTTACTATCTTTACTAACAAAATACTCAGGTGTTTACATAGCAATCCTTGCTATATTCTACAAACAGTATGGCATATTCTTCAATTTCACTAATGGAGAATTTTCAGTGGTTTTTCTTAGAGTGTTCCTTGCTTAGTCTTCATTTTGTTTCATTTCTCTATGACTCATCATAGCTTGAATGATTTTCTACCTTTTCCTCAACTGACACATATTTCACTTTACTATCTTTTTTTTTTGTTTTGGTTTTTTGAGACAGGGTTTCTCTGTGTAGCTTTGGTGCCTGTCCTGGATCTTGCTCTGTAGACCAGGCTGGCCTCGAACTCACAGAGATCTGCCTGGCTCTGCCTCCCGAGTGCTGGGATTAAAGGTGTGTGCCACCACCGCCTGGCTCACTTTACTATCTTAATGAATTTTAGTTCAAAATAATTATAAGCTATTTATAGATATGAACTAAGAAGAAAAATCACAATATTCCATATTAATGTTTTTTTACTCCTCAGAATCTCCTCTTTCTGTCTCTTTCCACTAATTCTTATACAATTATTAGCTATGTTCTCCTCTGTTCCATTCTCATATTAATTATATGCATCCATTCTATTTCTTTGCTAATAGACAATGACTGGTCCCAGAGCATTTTGTCCAATATCTCCCATTGAGTCAATACTAATAAACATGGCATGAATTAAAGAAAGTCTATAAAAAATCAAATAAATTGATGATCAACTAAACAGGTCAAACAAATTAGAAAAATCACTTACTGTGTTTTGGAATAGAAAGAAAATGAACCGAAACATCTGGCTTAAGAAATGAAAATAGATACTAGGGTGACAACAAAGCAGATACTAAACATCCTTATAGATAAAAAAAATTTTAGCAAATGTTTAGAAGGGGAAAAATCAAAAAAAGGAAAACAGAGGTTCAGAAAATGAAGACAATTTAATATAGAAAAGCACCAACAATTTTGAAAAGGAAATATATTTTGGCTCAGTGGCCTTAAATCAGTACTACAAGGATTTACATAAAACCAAAGAAACTACTTGGTTATAATATCCAATCACTCTTCTAGAAAAAGATGATATGACATAAGATTTAAGTGGACAAAGATAACATTTTAAGATCCAGATGTTGGTAATGTAAGTCAAGCATAAGTTACAGGGTTGTTTTAGGAATCAAGATTGAAGGTGGTGTGAAAATAGGTGACGGAATGATGCCTGAGAGACTGGGTGCTTTTAAAAAAGCATATGTTTACAAAACATTAACTGAAAAAAAGTCCTTTACACAGACAGTAGACCAAAAAGGTTTGAAATGAAAAGTATATCTTTGTAATTTTTTACTTGATCAGTACTTTTGATAACATTTAATATTTTAAAACAAACCATTGATAGTAATCAAATCAACTTCAAATAGCGATAATTTGACTTCTACCTTTCCAATTTGTATCCCCTTGATCTTCTTTTGTTGTTTTATTGCTCTAGCTAGAACTTGAAGTACTATACTGAATAGATATGGAGAGACTGTACAGCTTTTTTTTCCCCAGATTTTATGGAATTGCTTTGAGTTTCTCTTCATTTAATTTGAAATTGACTGTTGGTTTGCTGTATACTACCTTTATTATATTTAGGTATGTCCCTTGTATTCCAGAGGTCTCCAAGACTTTTTATCATGAAGGGGTATTGGATTTTGTCAAAGACTTTTTCAGCATCTAATGAGGTGATAATATGTGCTTTTTTAAAATTTCAGCTTGTTTATATGGTGAATTACTTTGACAGTTTTCCCTATTTTGAATCATTCCTACATCTCTGGGATGAAACTTACTTGATTGTGGTGGGTGATATTTTTGAAGTGTTCTTGGATTCAGTTTGCCTGTATTTTATTGACTAGTTTTGCATCCATGTTCATGAGGAAAATTGATTTTTCTCTTTCTCTGTTGAGTCATTGGGTAGTTTAAAAGTCAGGTTAACTATGTATATATGCTTATGTATAAAAAAGCAACCCAAAATTTCTATCACGAAACTCCTACAGCTGATAAACACCTTCAGTGAAGTGGCTGGATACAAAATAAGCTCAAAAAATCAGTAGTACTCCTATAGACAAATGATAAATGAGCAAGTGAAAGACCTGTCTGACAAGAAATTCAAGTCTTTGAAGAAATAAATTGAAGAAGATGCCAGAAGATGGAAAGATTTCCAATGCCCATGGACTGGTAGAATTAACATAGTAAAAATGGCCATCTTATGAAAAATCAATCTCCAGATTCAATGCAATTTCCATAAAAATTCCAACACAATTCTTTACAAAACTTGAAAGAACAGTACTTAACTTCATATGAAAAAAAAACAAAGCAAAACAAAAAAAAAAAAGAAAACCAAAGATAGTTATATTGATCCTGCATAGTTAAAGAACTTTAGAAGGCAACATCATCCCTGATCTCAAGCTGTACTACAGAGTTGTTACATAGACTCAGACAAGTTGATCAATAGAACTGAATCAAAGATCTAGAAGTAAATCACATATCTATAGACACTTGATTTTTGATGAAGAAGCAAGAAATATAAAATGGAAAAAATAAAGCAACATCAACAAATGGTTCAGGTCTACCTGAGTTTCAGCATGAAGAAGAATGCAAATAGACCCCGCACACAACTGAACACTATTGAATGCAAATAGACCCTGCACACATTTATCACCTTGTACACAACTGAATTCCAAGTGGATCAAAGACCTTACTTAACACAAAACCAGATACATTGAACCTGATAGATGAGCAAGTACACAATAGCCTTGAACTCTTTGGCACAAGAGACAACTTCCTGAACAAAGTATCAACAGTGCACACTCTAAGATCAACAATTAATAAATGGGACCTCAAGGAACTGAAAAGCTTCCGTAAGGCAAAGGACACCATCAAAAGGACAAAAGGGCAGCCCAAGGAATGGAAAAAAGGTTTTCACAGCTCCACATCTAACAGAGTAGGCTGATTTCCAAAATATATAAATAACTCAAGAAACTAGATATCAAAAAACCAAGTAATCCAATGAAAAATGGGGTACAGATCTAAGCAGAATTCTCTACAGAAGAATCTCAAATGACTGAGAAGCACTTAAAGAAATGTTCAGCATCCTTAGCAGTCAGGGAAATGAAAATCAAAATGACTGCAATTCCATCTTACACCTGTCGAAATGGCTAAAATAAAAAAAAAAAAACAAGTGAAAGCTCATGCTGGAAAGGATGTGGAGCAAAGGGAACACTCCTCCACTGCTGATAGGAATGCAAACTTTTACAGCCACTTTGGAAATCAGTAGGGTGGTTTCTCAGATAATTGATTATCCATTTACCTCAAGACCTAGCTATACAACTCCTGGATATATGTCCAAAGAATACTCTATACCATCACAAGGACACTTGCTCAACCATGCTCATCATAGCTTTACTAGTAATACCCAGAAACTGGAAACAGCCTAGATGTCCATCAGCTGAATAATGGATAAAGAAAATGTGGTACATTTACACAGTGGCATATTCTTCATCTGGTAAAAACAATGGCATCATGAAATTTGCCTGTAAATAGATGGAACTATAAAAGATCATCTTGAGTGAGGTAAAGCAGACACAGAAAGTCAAGCATTGTATGCACTCACTTATAGGTAGATATGAGACATATGACAGATATGTAAACACATTTATTTATGATATATATTCTATTTGTTAAATTCTATAACCATCACAGAGAAGAAGTTTTATTTGTCTTCTAGTTCTTTAAGTTTATTTTGAAGAAATCAGGCATTATTTTTTTTTTTTTTGCAATACAATTCAGTTCTACATATCAGCCACAGATTCCCTTGTTCTCCCCCCTCCCACCCCCCTCACCTTCCCCCCCAACCCACCCCCCATTCTCACCTCCTCCAGGGCAAAGACTCCGCTGAGGACTGAGATCAACCTGGTAGACTCAGTCCAGGCAGGTCCAGTCCCCTCCTTCCAGGCCGAGCCAAGTGACCCTGCATAGGCCCCAGGTTTCAAACAGCCAACTCATGCAATGAGCACAGGACCCAGTCCCACTGCCTGGATGCCTCCCAAACAGATCAAGCCTATCAACGGTCTCATCCATTCAGAGGGCCTGATCCCGTTGGGGACCCCTCAGCCATTGGTTCATAGTTCATGTGTTTCCGTTCATTTGGCTATTTGTCCCTGTGCTTTATCCAACCTTGGTCTCAACAATTCTCGCTCATATAAATCCTCCGATTTCTCGCTAATTGGACTCTCAGAGCTCCACCCGGGGTCTAGCCATGAATCTCTGCATCCAGACCCCTCAGTATTTGGATGAGGTTTCTCCCACGACAATTAGGGTGTTTGGCCATCCCATCACCAGAGTAGGTCAGTTCGGGCTGTCTCTCGACCATTGCCAGCAGTCTGTTGTGGGGGTATCTTTGTGGGTTTTCGTGGGCCTCTCTAGCACTTTGCTTCTTACAATCAATCAATGGGACCTCTTGAAACTGAGAAGCTTTTGTAGAGCAAAGGATACAGTCAACAAGGCAAAGCGACAGCCTACACAATGGGAAAAGGTCTTCACCAACCCCACATCTGACAGAGGACTGATATCCAGAATATGTAAGGAACTCAAGAAATTAGACATCAAAATGCCCAACAGTCCAATTAAGAAATGGGCTATAGAACTAAACAGAGAATTCTCAACAGAGGAAACTCAAATGGCTGAAAGACATTTAAGGAATTGCTCAACATCCCTAATCATCAGGGAAATGCAAATCAAAACAACTCTGAGATACCACCTTACGCCTGTCAGAAAGGCTAAGATCAAAAACACTGAAGACACATTATTTTTTAATTTGAGGGTTGTGACTTTACTGTCCTAGACAAAAAACGATTAGTTCAGTATTCCCATTGAAACCAAAGAAAAGTGGCTAAAATTTGGATTAGAAGTCAAAAAGCTACTCCTTTATGAGATTAGCTCTCAGTGTCAAGGTATGTTGGTGTACACTTGCAATCCTAACATTACAGAGGTTGACAAAGGAAGATCTTAAGTTTCAGGAAAACCTAAGCTACATTGTGAGACTTGTTTAAAAATAATAATCCAAACTAAATCCTAAAGCAAACAAAAACAAAAAATCAGCAAAACCAAATAACAATAAAACATAGAACTTTTCCCAATATGTGCATGCCATATTATAGACATGCCCAGTAGGTTTCTCTTAAAGAGTTTGCTTCAAGCACAGTATCTATCACACACAAGGGAACAAAAGTAGTAATAAGAATATGAAATAGAGTCATGGAAAATGAAACAATCATAATTATCTTTAATACATAGAAAGAAAAAGAGTAAAGGAATGTAAGGAAGACAGAATCCTAGGAGAATGATCAGAGCCTATATTTTTGATTATCTTTCTTTGACTTTTTTGACCTGCTTGGGGATTGAACCTAGAGACTTGTATGTACTGTTTATGTTCTCTATTCTTGACTCAGTAGCTTATTTCTAGAAAGATAATGCACTTACTCATTCTTTAGGTCTTCTCTTTTGTCTTGAATCATGAAGAATTATCATAGTCAGGGTTTGCCATAAGTGTTGAAAAGTAATCTGTTGAGAAGGAGTCACCATGCCCTACTTTTCTGGAAGAACATTATAATGCAATTTATTAGCTATGTGTGTTTAAGAAGTCAACTCTCTCTCTGTCAACTGTTTAAGAATTTCAACTGTCTCTCCCCGTGTTCTCTCCCATAAGCCCTCTCCCCTTCTCTTCCCAATTTGATCTTCCTGTTCCAGAACCCCCATACATCCATATTTATCTATTTTATTTCTCTTTCCTAATACAATCTATCTCTTACCTCTAGTACCTTACTCTATACCTACCCTCTTTGATTCTACAGATTGTAGTTTGAGGAACATTGAGTTCACAGGTAATATTGACATATAAGTGAATACATACCACATATGTCTTTCAGGGTCTGGGATACCTCACACAGGAGGGAACCCCAAGGGAGAGGAGGCAGAAAGAGTGTAAGAGACAGAGGGGATGAAGTACATCAAGAAAACAATGCTGTCTAAATCAATATGAGCAAAGTTCATATGAACCCACAGAGACTGAAGTAGCATGCACAAGGCCTTCATGGGGCTGTACCTGGTCTTTTGGCCTCCAGTTTAGTGTTTTTATGTGTTTTCTGAGTGTGCAAATGAGTATGTCTCTAATTATATATGTGTATATATATATATATATATATATAAATTTTTAATTAAAAGACGATTTTCTTTCCCTTTACGTACCAACCCATTTCCCCTCTCTCCTCTTCTCCTGCTCCCCCCACCTACCCACATTTCACCCTCCATCCCCTCCTCATAGGGAGTAAGGCCTCCCTTGGGTAGTTAACACATGCTGTTAGAGCATGTTGGGGGCTGGACCTAATCCCTATCCCCGCATCAAGGCTGAGTAAGGCATGGCACTATAGGGAATGGGCTCTAAAAAGCCAGTTTGTATACCCGGGGTAAGTCCTGGTCCCATTGTCAGGGGGACACACAAACCCATCAAGCCACACAAATTTCACCCACATTCAAAGGGCCTAGTTGGTGCCACACAGGCTCCCCAGCTGTCAGTCCAGAGTTCATGAGCTCCCACTAGCTTGGGTCAGCTATTTCTGTGGTTTTTCCCATCATGATTCTGAACCCCCTTGCTCTTAAAATCCTTCCTCCTTCTCTTCAACTGAAGTCCAGGATCTTGGCCAAGTGCTTGGCTGTGGGTCCTCTGCATCTGCTTGCATCAGTCACTGGATGTAGGTTCTATGATGACAATTAGGGTAGACATCAATCTCAGTGCAGGGGAAGGCTAGTTCAAGAACCCTCTCCACCATTGCTATGAGTCTAGCTGGGGACAATCTTGTGAGTTCCTGGGGTTTTCCCTAGCCGCATATGTCTTCCCATCCCCTTAATGGTACACTCTGTCAAGATATCTATTTCATTGCTCTCCCTTGTGGTGCTTGCCTTTAATCCTAGCACTCCAGAGGCAGAGGAAGACAGATCTCTGTAAGTTCAAGGCCAGCCTGGTCTCCAGAGTGTATCTCTGATTCTTATACCTTCTCAAGGCCCTTTTCCTTCTACTAGGTCGTCCTGTCCAAATTTAACATGGCAGTTTTTGCTTTATCTTATTATGTATTATTTTCTTATATACTTTTTAAAATGAATGAATGAATGAATGAATGAATGAATGAATGAATGAAAACCTAGCCACTAGAGTAAAGGTTAACAACTGAATTGTCACTCATACCTGCTAGGAGAAAGAAAATCAGTTTTCTCTAATGGAGTAACACTGTGTATATCAACCACTCCAGGGCAGGCCTCATGTTCAGCATATAATAGACCTTTATTTGTTCTCAGTACTTTTATTTGGATATGGATTTTGAGATTTTTATCACCCACTCCAGGGCAGGTGTCATGTTCAGGAGTAGTTGGCCAACATATAGTGTACTCTCATTTGTTTTCTCTGCTTTTATTTGGCTACAGTTTGGTGTGGGTCTTGTTTGTTTTTCCTGTTTTGGTATTATTCATTTTGTGTTCTTGGTTTGGGAGACTTCTATTGGGTTTTTGGTCTTTTTTTCTTTTTTTAGAATGTAATGTTGGGTGAGTAGTTAGGGAGAGAGGATCTGGAAGGGAATAATAATATGACCAAAATATATTTAAATTTTAAAAATGTTTTAAATAATAAAATTATAATTAAAAGATGTACAAATTCAGCTTCCTATAAATATGTAAGTAAAAGAAATATAAATATATACATTCCATTCAGATGACAAAAAATGAAGTCCTTTTAACTGACAGAGTTGTACTGCATATTTTACACAAGCAGTTTTAGGTAAACATGAATCATGTATATTTACATGCTTGTAAATATATTTCTAGAATTTTTCTCATGGCTATATTTTCTTATGTATACTTATGAATTATTTGAATTGTGCTTTTCAAATATATTCAAGCATATTATGTTATAATTGAGTTGGGGGAGAGACTGAGTTGTACTATAATCAACAACTTCTGGCTGCAGTTATTTCCTTAGGATAAATAGGTCAAAATAAAGTCCCATTTTAAAGAATTTTTTCCTGTGAAATTTACACTAATATTTATGCTTTCTTTTTTATGCTTTCTAGCTGCATCTAAGAGTATTATTTCCTAGTAGTCATATGTCCATCATTAATGAACAATGATATTTAATTAAAAATGAATCATGGTACCATGAAATATTGAATGGATTTTGTTATCTATAAAAAGAAAATGAGTCATGCAACCACAGGGTAGATAAATAAAATTAATTTCTGGCTTCAATTTTAGTTTATTCAGGAACCAATATGCTAAGCTGATTTCTATATTATTAACTATATATTTTATTCTTTTTGTATCACCTATCTATACTGCCTTATAGTATTTATACTAATACAATGTTCTCAATTTTAATGTGAGAAATAATACATTAAACTATTAACCATTTGTCATGCTTGGGTTTGTTTCCTCCTAGGCTATAATTTGCCTTTCATTTTAAAATGTCATTTAACAGACATACAATTTTTATCAATAAATAGTCACATACTTCTTTACTTTTAAGTTTTTTTCAGGAATGTATGATTCTAAAATGGCATAAATCTCAAAGGGGGAAATGTTTTGGTTGTCCTCATTTCACAATAAGAAATAATATTGAAGGACATAAATCACTTAACTTTCTCTAGTTTCACCTAATGAGATTTATTACCTATATTAATTGAAAAGGAAACAAAAACAATTGCTTTTTGACAAGTAATTCTGGTTTTAAATTATATCATAAATTGTCATCTCAAAATCACAAATCAGTTATATTAAACTCTTTACAAAACATGTCTTAGAATATGCTCCAAAAGATCAATATTTTCATCCTTCATAACATGAATAATTATATATATATTATATATAAAAGTATTTGTTCTTGTATCAAGTTTCTTAAGGTAAGTAAATAATAGGAAGCAAGACAGTAACTAAACTTAAATCATACAGAATTTGGCTGTCAAGGAAATCTGCATATGTCCTTGATATCAGTGAAGCCTTTTACAGTAGATTTGATAAAAGTTATTTTTTTACTTGATTTTCCTTTCACCCATTATTTCCTCTGGGAAAGGCTTAGATGATGCAAGAGCATTACTGCAGACAGAATGACTCTTCTTACTGTAATGTTGTATTCATCACAAGTTAAAAAAAGAAGCTTCAAAAATACTCTGGTAAACATTTGCTACAGAAGAGTCAGTGACATAATTAATCATGGTTGCATTTTGGAGGTCTATTTAAAGTACATTTATATGTCCACTTTGTATAATATATATGACTTTGTCCACATGTATCACTCTCACAAATTTGTTTGGTAACTCCTAATAATAATGTCTTAGCGGATTCATACTGCATTTTATACACTGAAAATGAAACCTATTGGAGGAGAAAGTAGAAATACATCTGTATGTATGTATATATATATATATATATATATATATATATATATATATATATAAATACACACATATGGACTTACACATACATGATGATAACAAAAATATTTTCCATTTCTCACACAAATGTAGACAGAAGTTTCTGTCCTGCCAGCAACTCCCTATACCTGGCAGCCACTTCTAAATTATTGACTCAGAGGCTTAATATTAATTATAAATGTTTGGCTGATGGCTCAGTCTTATTATTAACTAGTTATTACACTTAAATTAACCCATAATTCTCATCTATGTTTAGCCATGTGGCTTGGTACCTTTCCTCAGTCTGACATTCTCCTCTTACTTCCTCTGCATCTAGCTCTGCCCTTCCTCTTCCCAGAATTCTCCTAGTCTGATTGTTCCACCTATACTTCCTGCCTGGCTACTGGAAAATCAGTATTTTATTAAACCAATTTGAGTGACAAATCTTTACAGTGTACAAGAGCATTTTCCCACAGCAGACAAGTTTAAGCACTACTTTTTTGGTATATTAGGTTTGAATAGAAAATAATTTAGACAGAATTTTTCTGTACTATCAATTTACCAGTTGATTACAACTTATAATGTTTAGTTTTGTGCTTGATTTAGAATTCTAGTCCTATATTTCTACCTACAAAATGAATTCATGTTTTACTTTATATTCCACATAGCATATTTCCAAAACTATATTTATCAGATGTCCTAAAGTTGGTTGCTAGAATAACACAATTGTCCAAGTGTAATTATTGACAGATATGATATAGTTTTTACTGCTATTTCCCTTGTTTTATATCAATTTTCCAATGTTCACCAAACTTTTGTACACTTTTATTGAAGAATAAGCTTGTGTTGTTATGTGGGAACATCCTATCTTTACTGTTAACACAATAACCTACAAAAATGTGAACTTAGCTTGTGTATTTTCTTCTCTCTGGCTCTTTGTGGGCCTGCAATCCAACCCCTAAATAAATCATACACAGAGACTTATTCTTACTTGTAAATGCCTGGGCTTAGCTTCGCTTGTTTCTTGTCAGCTTTTCTTAACTTAAATTACCCCATCTACCTTTTGCCTTTGGGCTTTTATCTTTCTCTATTTCTGTATACCTTTCCCTAGTTCTTTCTCTGTGGCTTGCTATGTAGCTGAGTGGCTGCCCCCTAGAGTCTTCCTCTCCTATTTCTTGCTCCTCAACTCTCTCCTCTCAGATTTCTCCTCCTACTTATTCTCTCTGCATGCCAACCCTGCCTATCCTTTCTCCTGCCTTGCTATTGGCCGTTTGGTTCTTTATTAGACCAATCAGGTCTTTTAAGTAGGCAAAATAAATACAGCTTCACAGAGTTAAACAAACGTAACAGAAAAGAATGCAACACATCTTTGCATCATTAATCAAATGTTCCACAGCACAAACAAATGCAACACATCTTCAAATCATATTCTGCAACAAGTGTGGGTGCCCGTTGTGGTGACAGATGTAGAGTTAATGTTATTTTGCATAAATATGTGATGAAATCCTAAAGGTAAAGTTATTCCTTTGGTATTTTTGTATTCACAGTTCTTAGAAGAAGGAGTTTTCTTATAAGAAAACTCAGTTTTCTTTAATAAAAGCTCAGTTTTCTTTGCTCATGTGCATATCACTATTAATGTGGATTCATATTTCAACCCAATGTCATTCTGACTTCAAATTCTATGAATTTATTTCCACAAAACCATGTTGAATATTAGAACCAGTGTTTGGGAGGAAGAGCAAACCTTTTATAAAGGAGATAATGAACTATTGTTTCTAAGGTGAAGACAAGCAATCCTGAGTATGAATAGAGAAAAGGCATTTCAGATAAATAATTCACTGTAACTATAGCACTTTCAAAAACTCACATCTGTAGGCTGAGATCCACAGAGCTATTCTACTTTCTTGGTGAAATAAGAATATTTAATTTATCTATAGCAGGATTTCTGAACCCCAGAACTATTGCCTTTTGTGCCTGATAACATTTTGTGGAATCTATGTTATGAAGAACATAGCATCATATCCACTAATTGTGACAATCAGAATTTTCTTCAATTCTGCTAATGGGAAGGGGGAAAAAAGAACAGAAAAAAGTTCGTTAGGCTTAGACCCATTCATTTAAAGTATAGACACATATTTTAGAAGGCAGTGATGGAATTAAGTAGGAAGCACATGGATCTTTAAATCCTGCCTATATAAGGAATTATTTGATAAGATTTGCATTATCAATGGCAGGGGAACAGTTAAGAAACTCTGAGAACAGCACAAGGAATAATTAAAGGAGTCCTGAACTGAATTATGACTTTAGAAAATGGAATGGAAGAAAGGTGAAACAAAAGTTTGCCAGTTAGATCTGGGGTTTGGATGGTTTTGAAAAGAGAAGCCACTTTAGAAAAAGGAAAACTGAATGATAAAATACGCCTAAGATGAAATACCAAGTATGTATTTCTAGATCATGAACAAGATATTAATAAATGAGCAACATTTAGGTAATAGGCATCATGGGCAAAAATGAGAAGACACATATCATGAGATAAGACTCACAAGGAGATGACTATGTGAAACACTGTCGTGTGAATTAAAAGATGTTAGAATAGAGCCTGATGTGATGATTCAGGCCTATAATGCCAGTATTTAGGTAGAAAGCTGAGACAAGAGAATTTCAAGTTTGATACCAGCCTGGGTTACAGGGTAAGACTGTCTCAATAAGCAAATAAATAAATAAATAAATAAATAAATAAATAAATAAATAAATAAATAAGTAAGTAAGTAAAATACTATCATATGAAATTCCATAAAGAAAGACAGAAAGAGACATTTCAATAGACATTTATGATAACAGAATCAGTAGCCCCAACTTTGATAAATATTCATTTAGGATTCAATATAGTTTTGGCTTCTAGAGTCATGGTGG
Source organism: Peromyscus californicus insignis (assembly GCF_007827085.1). Classification (NCBI taxonomy): domain Eukaryota; kingdom Metazoa; phylum Chordata; class Mammalia; order Rodentia; family Cricetidae; genus Peromyscus; species Peromyscus californicus. The sequence continues at coordinate 46,121,545 of NW_026294391.1, forward strand.
TCTTCAGTAACTAAAACAAGATCAGTTTCAATGGTTTATAAAAGAGTAGACTTGAATTGGTTGTAGGTAAATCTGCAGTCCAAATAATTTAACCATGAAGAGAGTAAAGCACATTTCCCTTCTGATTTCACAGTAATGCATTGGGAGTGGGAGACTGTAGCCCCATTGTTTGGCTGAAATCTGAATGAGCTTTAACAAACATACATGACAAGTGAAGTCTGAAAATAACTGAACCACAACACTTTATGCGAAAAAGTCCATGTAAGAACATCTCTGAGTTTGCTCATATTACCTTTAAAATTATAGTACACACTTGTTCAAAAGCAATGAAAACTACAGAAAACTCTTAAAATAGAGAGTTATGTGGCCTAAGAGTGACATATCCACAGCATGACTCTATTGTGTTTTCAAGATATAAGAGTTTGGATGAAAAAGCATGCATTTTTTGTATTTTCCTATTTACACCAAATAAATGAGCTTAAAAAAACACAAAAATGTTCTAGAAATGGCTATCAAAAGAAGTTTGAGATTCTCATTTTTTTATAAGATAGTGTCCATTATGTCATATAGGAACTATTACATTAAAAGAGAGATTTACCAAGTAAAATGCATTTCCTTGATTTATTAATATTAACTTTCAGAGTTCTGATTTACATGCATTAACTTCCAAGAATCAGGTATAGGGCTTTGATTTATACATCATGCATATAAAAGTTCTTATTAATGAATCCTAAATTTTAAAGTTGTGATTTAGTGTGTTAGTTTATAAATCTTAACTTTAAACTTCCGATTTAGTGCTATGATTTATGGGCACCAAGTTCCACGCTATTTATGAATCATAATGTTAAAGTTCTGATTTAATACAATAGTTACTGTAAGAAGCATTAGTACAATAAAATGTGCAATTCCAAAGAGATAAAGATAAAACTGTTCAATTCCTATATTCAACACACTGTATATATTCTCAATTGTACCTCCACCCTCAGTGGTACATTTTTAACAGTAGAGTGAGATAAGGCTAGAGGAGAACACAATGGAGTTTTAATAAACCAAGATGAAAGAACTCTCTTCTCTCTTTATTAGACTAGTTTAGAGATCTTACATCCCTTACAGTTTAATAAGTAGCCAAAAGAATTAGAAAACCTCAGCCCTGCCTAAGATCACTGTCAGAATAAGATAGTCATTTTCTTAGTATAATAGATATACCTACAGGTTTGGCTAAAGTTGATTAGAGCATCTTTGAGACTAATTCTCTGATATAAAGCCTCCAAATAAAATATTTGATCACAGTTATATATAAACACCCTACACACCCTCTACTTGCATTTCTTCTTCCTTATCAATCCACCAATCCTTCACCATTCAATATTCAATATGATAGCAAGAATATATATATACATATATATATATATATATATATATATACACACACACACACACACACACACACACACACACACACACACACACACCTTTGTGCACTTGCTATGTGGATCTTCAGCCACAGGTGTATTAAGTAAGAAACAAAAACTGGATTTTGATGGGGGAAATGCAATGTTTTCATTAACAATTTTATATCAACTACAAGTTGAAATTATAACAGTTAAGATCTATTGATTAAAAAAATACATCATTAATCCTATTGATTTGTTGCTTAATGTAGTTACTAAAATATTAACATTATTCATGCAGTTTCCACTATTCTATTGATCACCATTGCTCTGATCCTTTCATTATCTTTTGAACAAAAGCATCTGTAACTTACAATCCCCTCCAAATTCTTCTGACACAGTGATGAAATCATAGTAAAAATGAGGAAATGTGTCTAAATGAGAATATAATCCATTAATTTTATTAGTGTTTGCCCCAGAAAATCTTGACTCCTTTTTTTAAAATTTAATTTAATTTTATTTTACAATACAATTCAGTTCTACATATCAGCCACGGATTCCTTGGTTCTCCACCCTCCCGCTCCCCTCCCCTTCCCCCCAGCCTACCCACTATTCCCCGCTCCTCCAGGGCAAGCCCTCACCCAAGGACTGAGACCAACCTGGTAGACTCACTCCAGGCAGGTCCAGTCCCCTCCTCCCAGGCCGAGTCAAGCGACCCTGTATAAGCCCCACGTTTCAAACAGCCAACTCATGCACTGAGCACAGGTACCGATCCCACTGCCTGGATGCCTCCCAAAAAGATCAAGCCAATCGACTATCTCACCCATTCAGAGGGCCTGATCCAATTGGGGGCCCCTCAGCCATTGGACTCCTATTAAGAGAAAAATGCACCAGGGATAGATCGTGATCCCACTGCCAGGGGCCCCTCAAACAGACAAAGCTACACAACTGTCTCCTGTGCGCAGAGGGTCTAGTCTGGTCCCATGAAGGCTCCACAGCTGTTGGTCCAGTGCATGAGCTGGCTTTTTGAAGCCCATTACCTGTGGTAGGAGGCCTTGTTTAGCCTTGATGCAGGGGGGATGAGCTTGGTCCTACCTCAACTAAATATACCAGGCTTGATCCTGCCCCCGACCTCCCATCTGTACAAGTGGTGAGTGCCTGGGCTCAGCCTAGATCCCATCCCTGGGCACCAGCCATTCCGGGGAAGACCTGCCCAACTTGGGCCCAGGTTCTGGGCATCAGGCAGGATCTGCTCCACCCCCACCAGGAAGGCTCCCATTCTCCAAGACCCCCTGCAGACCCTGCAATCTCCATGCCCTGCCCCCGCGCCCACCCGAGACCCCAGCCACTTCCTGAGACTTAGAGACCAGCCCCCAGCTCCCATCCTGCCCCAGACCTCCCATCTGGACAAGACTTCCCATCCTGCCCCGGAGCTCTCATCTGGACAAGAGAGAGAGGCTTCCTGAATCTGTCAGCTCTGTCTGGACCAAGAGCGCTGATAAGACCAAGAACAAATCCACAAGGAGATGGGCAGACATCAAGCCAGAAGTACATACAATAAAATGAAGAGCAATACAGCATCACCAGAACCTAGCCCTCCTCCAACAGCTAGACCTGAACGTCAAAAAATGAAAGAAGCAGAAGAAACCAGCCTTATGAATAATATCATGAAGAAAGTAGAGGCCTATATAGAAGGAATCACTGTAGGTAGAGTTTTCCTGCCTGGCCCACAGTCAGGGCAAATCTCTCTCACCTGCCAGTCCCACAGCCGTCAGACCCGACCAAGTAAACACAGAGACTTGTATTGGTTTCAAACTGTATGGCCGTGGCAGGCTTCTTGCTAACTGTTCTTTCAGCTTAAATTAATCCATTTTTATAAATCTATACCTTGCCACATGGCTCGTGGCTTACCGGCATCTTCACATGCTGTTTCTCATCGTGGCGGCTGGCAGTGTCTCTCTGACTCAGCCTTCCACTTCCCAGCTTTATTCTCCTCCTTATCCCGCCTACACTTCCTGCCTAGCCAATGGCCAATCAGTGTTTTAATTATTGACTAATCAGCAACACATTTGACATACAGAACATCCCACAGCAAATCACAAATAAAATTGAGGAAAAGACAAACAAAAAATGGGAAGAATGCTATAAAAAACTAGAGGAAAGGACAAATAAAGCAGAAGAAAACAATAAAGCTCTGGAAGAAAACAATAAAGTCCTGAAAGAAAATCATGAAAAAGCAATGAAACAGATGAAGGAAACAGTCCAAGACCTGAAAAGGGAAATAGAAAAAATGAAGACACAAGCAGAGGGAATGCTGGAAATACAAGATCTGAGTAAATGAATGGGAACTTCAGATGCAAGTATAACCAAAAGAATGCCAGAAATGGAAGAGAGGATCTTTGACGTTGAAGATATGGTAGAAGAAATAGATTCATCAGTCAAAGAACACACTAAAGCCAACAAAGTCATGACCCAAAATGTCCAAGAAATTTGGGACTCCATGAAAAGACCAAACCTACGAACAATAGGGATAGAGGAAGGAGAAGAACACCAACTCAAAGGCACAGAAAATATATTCAACAAGATCATAGAAGAAAACTGTCCCAATTTAAAGAAGGAAATGCCCATGAAGATACAAAAAGCCTATAGAACACCCCCAAAAGACTATCCCCCACAAAAAGTCCCCTTGCGACATAATAATTAAACAACTAAATGTACAGAATAAAGAAAGAATATTAAGAGCAGCAAAGGAAAAAGGCCAAGTGACTTATAAAGGCAAACCCATCAAAATAACACCCGATTTCTCAATGGAGACTTTGAAAGCCAGAAGGACCTGGACAGATGTAATGCAGACACTAAGAGACCATGGATGCCAGCCTAGACTAATATACCCAGCAAAACTTTCAATCATCATAGACGGAGTGAACAGGACATTCTAAGACAAAGCCAGATTTAAACAATACTTATCCAATAACCCAGCCCTACAGAAAGCACTAGAAGGAAAATTCCAACCTAAGGAACTCAGATACACCCTCAAAATCACAGGCAATAGATAATGCCACAGGAGTAAACCCCAAAGAAGAGAAGTACACACACACTACCACCAAAAAATAACAGGAATGAACAGTCACTGGTCATTAATATCCCTTAATATCAATGGACTTAATTCACCTATAAAAGGACACGGGCTTACAGAATGGATATGAAAGCAGGACCCATCTTTCTGCTGCATACAAGAAACATACCTCAGATTCAAAGATAGACACTACCTAACAATAAAAGGCTGGGGAAAAAACTTTCTAATTAAACAATCAAACGGTCTTAAGAAACAAGCAGGTGTAGCCATCCTAATATCCAGCAAAATAGACTTCAAACTAAAATCAATCAAAAGAGATCAAGAAGGGCATTACATACTCATTACAGGAAAGATCCACCAAGATGAAGTTGCAATTCTGAACATTTATGCCCCAAACACAAGGGCACCCACATATGTAAAAGAAACATTACTAAAGCTTAAACCACATATAAAACCCCACACATTAATAGTGGGAGACTTCAACACCCCCATTCACCACTGGACAGATCTTCCAAATTGAAACATAACAGAGAAATAAAGGACTTAACTGATGTTGTAACTCAAATGGACTCAATCGATATCTACAGAACATTCCATCCTGACAAAAAAGAATATGCATTCTTCTCAGCACCCCATGGAACCTTCTCTAAAATCAACCACATACTTGGCCACAAAGCAAATCTCAACAGATACAAAAAAATTGGAGTAACCTCCTGCATTCTATAAGACCACCATGGTTTAAAGGTAGATTTCAACATGAACAAAAACTACAGAAAACCTACAATCTCATGGAAACTGAATAATGCTCAACTGAATCACCAATGGGTTAAGGAATAAATAAAGAAAGGAATTAAAGACTTCCTAGAGATCAACAAAAAATGAAGACACCACATACCCAAACTTATGGGACACTATGAAAGCAGTGCTAAGAGGGAAAATCATAGCACTAAATGCTCACATAAAGAAGTTGGAGAAATCTCACACTAGTGACTTAACAGCACACCTGAAAGCTCTAGAACAAGAAGAAGCAAAGTCTCCCAGGAAGAATAGACGCCAGGAAATTATCAAAGTGAGAGCTGAAAACAATACAATAGAAACAAAGAGAACAATACAAAAACTTAATGAAACAAAGAGTTGGTTCTTTGAGAAAATCAACAAGATAGACAAGCCCTTATCCAAACTAACCAAAAGACAGAGAGAGAGCATCCAAATTAACAAAATCAGAAATGAAAAGGAGGACATAACAACAGACATTGAGGAAATCCAGAGTATCATCAGGTCATACTTCAAAAACCTCTACTCCACAAAACTGGAAAATCATCAGGTCATACTTCAAAAACCTCTACTCCACAAAACTGGAAAAGAAATGGATAACTTTCTGGATAGGTACCACATACCTAAGATAATCAAGACCAGATAAACTGTTTAAATAGTCCAATAACCCCTAAGGACATAGAATCAGTCATTAAAAGTCTCCCAACCAAAAAAAGCCCAGGACCAGATGGTTTCAGTGCAGAATTCTACCAGATCTTCAAAGAAGGGTTAATACCAATACTCTCTAAATTGTTCCACACAATAGAAACAGAAGGAACATTACCAAACTCCTTCTACGAGGCTACAATTACCCTGATTCCTAAACCAAACAAGGATACAACAAAGAAAGAGAACTACAGACCGATCTCCCTCATGAACATTGATGCAAAAATACTCAATAAAATACTTGCAAACAGACTCCAAGAACACATCAAAACAATTATCCACCGTGATCAAGTAGGCTTCATCCCAGTGATGCAAGGGTGGTTCAACATACGATAGTCCATCAATGTAATATACTATATAAAAAAACTCAAAGAAAAAACACACATGATCATCTCACTAGATGCAGAAAAGGCATTTGACAAAATCCAACACCCCTTCATGATAAAGGTCTTGGAGCTATCAGGAATACAGGGAACATACCTAAACATAATAAAGGCAATTTACAGCAAGCCAACAGCCAACATCACATTAAATGGAGAGAAACTAAAAGTGATTCCAGAAATCAGAAATGAGGCAAGGCTCTCCGCTCTCCCCATACTTATTCAATATAGTACTTGAAGTTCTAGCCAGAGCAATAAGACAACATAAGGAGATTAAGGGGATACAAATTGGAAAGGAAGAAGTCAAGCTTTCCCTATTTGCAGATGACATGATAGTATACTTGAGCGACACCAAAGATTCCACCAAGGAACTGATGCAACTTATAAACACCTTCAGTAACATAGCAGGATACAAGATCAACTCAAAAAAATCAGTAGCCCTCCTATATACAATTGACAAACAGGCTGAGAAGGAAATCAGAGATACATCACCCTCTACAATAACCACAAATGATATAAAATCCCTTGGGGTAACACTAACCAAGCAAGTGAAGGACCTATATGACAAGAACTTTAAGTCCCTGAAAAAAGAAATTAAAGAAGATGTCAGAAAATGGAAAGATCTCCCATGCTCATGGATAGGCAGGACTAACATAGTAAAAATGGCAATCTTACCAAAAGCAGTCTACAGATGCAATGCAATCCCCATCAAAATGCTAACACAATTCTTCTCAGACCTGGAAAGAATAATACTTAACTTCATATGGAAAAACAAAAAACCCAGGATAGCCAAAAGAATCCTGTACAATAACACAACCTCTGGAGGCATCATGATCCCTGAACTCAAGTTCTACTATACAGCTACAGTAATAAAAACAGTTTGGTACTGGCATAAAAACCGACATGTGGACCAATGGAATCGAATTGAAGACCCTGATATTAATCCACACACCAATGAACATATAATTTTTGACAAAGAAGCCACAACTATACAATGGAAAAAAGAAAGCATCTTCAACAAATGGTGCTGGCATAACTGGATATCAACATGTAGAAGGCTGCAAATAGATCCATATCTATCACCGTGCACAAAACTTAAATCCAAGTGGATCAAAGACCTCAACATAAATCCAGCTACTCTGAACCTGCTAGAAGAGAAAGTAGGAAGTAGTCTTGAACACATTGGCATAGGAGATCACTTCCTAAATATAACAAAAGTAGCACAGACTCTGAGAGAAACAATCAATCAATGGGACCTCTTGAAACTGAGAAGCTTTTGTAGAGCAAAGGAAATGATCAACAAGGCAAAGCAACAGCCTACAGAATGGAAAAAGGTCTTCACCAACCCCACATCTGACAGAGGACTGATATCCAGAATATATAAGGAACTCAAGAAATTCGACATCAAAATGCCCAACAGTCCAATTTAGAAATGGGCTATAGAACTAAACAGAGAATTCTCAACAGAGGAAACTCAAATGGCTGAAAGACATTTAAGGAATTGCTCAACATCCCTAATCTTCAGGGAAATGCAAATCAAAACAACTCTAAGATACCACCTTACATCTGTCAGAATGGCTACGATCAAAAACACTGAAGACACCTTATGCTGGAGAGGATGTGGTGCTAGGGGAACTCTCCTCCACTGCTGGTGGGAATGCAAGCTTGTACAAACACTTTGGAAATCAATATGGCGCTTTCCTAGAAAATTGGGAATCCATCTTCCCCAAGATCAAGCTATACCACTCTTGGGCATATACCCAAGGAATGCTCAATCATACCACAAGAGCACTTGTTCAGCTATGTTCATATCAGCATTGTTTGTAATAGCCAGAACATGGAAATAACCTAGATGCCCTTCCACTGAAGAATGGATAAATAAAATGTGGTACATATACACAATGGAATACTACTCAGCAGAGAAAAACAATGACATCATGAGGTTTGCAGGCAAATGGATGGATCTAGAAAAAAATCATCCTGAGTGAGGTAACCCAGACTCAGAAAGACAAACATGGTATGTACTCACTCATAGGAGGATACTAGATGTAAAACAAAGATGACTAGACTGCTACTCACAACTCCAGGGTGGCTACCTAGAAAACAGGACCCCAAGAAAGACACAGGGATTGCCCAGTGACAGAGAAATGGATGAGATCTACATGAACAACATGGACATGAGTGGGGTAATGAAGGGCAATGGTCAAGGGAAAGAGAGCTTAGGGGAGTGGGAGATCCCAGCTGGATCAACAACAGAGAGGGAGAACAAGGAATAAAAGACCATGGTAAATGAAGACCACATGGGAATAGGAAGAAGCAAAGTCCTAGAGAGGCCCACAGAAATCCACAAAGATACCCACACAACAGACTGCTGACAATGGTCGAGAGACAGCCCGAACTGACCTACTCTGGTGATGGGATGCCCAAATACCCTAATTGTTGTCCTAGAAACCCCATCCAATGACTGAAGGAACTGCATGCAGAGATCCATGGCCAGACCCCAGGTAGAGCTCCAGGAGTCCAATTGCCGAGAAAGAGGAGGGTTTGTATGAGCAAGAACAGTTGAGACCAAGGTTGGATAAAGCACAGGGACAAATAGCCAAATGAATGGAAATATATGAACTACGAACCAATAGCTGAGGAGCCCCCAACTGGATGAGGCCTGTGGTAGTATTTTACTTGTACTGAAATGTGATTTTAATTGTATGTTAATAAATAAAGTTGCCTGGGGGTCAGAGCTATTAGAGCCATAGCAAGTGCGTGGGGGCGGTGGCGCATGCCTTTAAGGACCTGGAGGGCGGTACATACAGGCAGTGATGAGGCAGTCACATGTTTGGGTTTACAACCAATGAGAAGGCAGAACAGCTAGAGTATATAAAGACATACACACAGGAAGTAGGTCCCTTTCGGAGAGTTCTCTTGGCTGAAGAGGATCCCTGAATCAGGAAGGGTGAGGCTCTTAGCTCTGACCTCTTGGCTTTCTTCTCTGAATCGGCTCTGTGTTTCTTATTTAATAAGACCGTTGGTTACATGTACATTTGGCGCCCCATTAATAAGACCGCTGGTTACATCTACAGAGGCCCTCTGGATAAGTAAGACAGTTGATTAGCTTGATCTGTTTGAGAGGCATTCAGGAAGTTGGACCGGGTCCTGTACTCAGTGCATGTGCTGGCTGTTTGAAACCTGGGGTTTATACAGGGACACTTGGCTCAGCCTGGGAGGAGGGTACTAGACCTGCCTGGACTGAATCTACCAGGTTGAATTCAATCCTCAGGGGAGTCTTTGCCCTGGAGGAGATGGGAATGGGGGGTCGACTGGGGGGAGGCAGGAGGGGTGGAGTGGCGGGAGGGTGGAGAACAAGGGAATCCGTGGCTGATATGTAAAATTAAATTAAATTATTAAAAAAAAGATGGAAGGAGGAAGGCTACAGGATTGCTCTCACCAAGAAACATCCTTGCGCTTGCTGCATTCATTAGAGTAAAGCATAATGTTTATGTTTACAGTAGAACCATGAAAGAAGATGTTGGTGACATCTTATAAATTAAAATGTATAAGTAATTTTCCAAATTGTTTTATAAAGACCTAATCCTCTTGTGTGAACTCTAACTTGGGATTATATTTAAATATAAATAGCTTTAACATAAACGAGCCCAGAATCCTCAAATTTTTGAGAGTGTTTTAAGCTTTCAGCAGGGAGCACCCACAAGTTAAGAGTTAAAGAAGTCAGAGTCCAGTCCTGGAATACAGCATCACATGTGGACATTTTAGATTTTTATGAGAACTTCTGGGGCTAGTGGATACATGACTTTACACATAAAAGTCATAAATAAGTCTTAGAATATCCCACGGATGTCACAAAACTGCTCAGTGAGCTTTCTGCCAAATGTTTCTGATAATTATACAATCATAAGCAATTTAAAAAGTAGCCTCTAAATTTTTTCAATGATAAAAAATAATATACCAGGCTTTGCTGACTGTCCATGGGAGGCCTTTCAGAGGAAAGGATGGCATATAGGTCATGGGAGAAGACATGGGGGAGCGGGAGGAGGGATGAGAGGCAGATCTGTGGTTGATATGTAAAATGAATAAAAACATCTTAAATAAAAAAGAGAGAAATATGAAGCTTAGAGTAAAACTTTTTTCCTTCCCAGACAGGTTAAAATTTCTAAAATTCTTTGAAAAATCATGGTTTACTGAACACTACTTATGGCATGAACACTGTATACATACATGGCTGTCTCTCCAAATTCTTTCACTGAATTCTCACCTCATCTCTATCATGTAAATACTGTTGGTGCAATTGTTGCTACAACATGGACTCTGAAGCATAGATATGCAGTATTATCAAGATTGCACATTGCCTGCATTAAGAGTCAAAGTTAGACTCTGTTTTCTAAATCCCATAGATTAACCAGCCGTTCAAGGAAGACATTTGGAGTCTGCAGCTGGGAGCTGTGCCCTAACTTGTTTTCTAAAAAGGGATATGCAAAGTAGAAATGTCAGACTCTTAGTCCAAACCCCTTACTTTATACGTTGCATTCTTGTCTTTCTTTTTTACTAAAGATATGCTAGGAAAATCAGTCAAAATGTTTTGAGATAGTGGTGGATTTATCAGGCTAGCTAACCAGTCATGTGGAGCTCCAAAATCAAATTCCAAATAGATTCTGCGGAAAATAAAGAAGACAAAATTCTCAGAATAAGATGCAACTCATTTCTTCCTGTTTTCTTAGCAGAAATGGACATTTGTGGTCTCATTAGGCTATCTATTTAATGAGAGGACAGCGTCTGTCATAAGTAGTGGTAGTCTTTCTAGTCATTCTCTACACACTTTTGAAGAGCAGGCTAGAAGATGGCACCTGCATACATTTAATTTCACAGAGTTTCACACATCTTTTAAAACCACAACAATTCTTCCTTGCTTTACTACAAATCCAGAAGCAAAGTCAAACATTACTTTGAATGTTTCATTCTCAAGAGATAATGTAGATTTCAAAGAAATTCACTATTATATTCAATAATGGCATACTTGGAATTGGAAGGTGGATGCAGTTTGAAATTTGAATCTGAGCCATGAATTCACCTTTGAGTTTACCAAAGGAAAAAAATATTGCCCTGAGATGAAGCAACAGCCCCCCCCCCACAAAAAAACTAATAAAACCAGTTATTGCTAAATACTAATGAATAATGACTTTTCTTTCTTTCTTTTTTATTCTTTTTGCTTAGGATAAGTTTTAAACTCTCCTAACAAAATAAAGATGAAATTCAATGCCATATATATGTTTGAAGCAGCGGGGAGGGTCTGAGTCCTGCCTCAACTGAATGTACCAGGCTTTGTTGTCCCCCGATGGGAGAACTTACCTTGTTGGAGGAGGGGATGAGGGGTGGGCTGGGGGAGGGGTTAGGTGAGGGAGAGGGTGGGAGGAGGGGGGAGAGGGGGATCTGTGGTTGGTATGTAAAATGAACAAAAAAAATTAGAAAATAATTTTAAAAATGTAAGGAACTGATAGGTATTGTATCTAATGTCTTTTATTTAGCTAAAGATAAATTGTTAGCAAACTAGGATTATGTTGACTTTTAGTATCATCTGAGTTAGAATACCTACAGCAGTTACCGCATAAAAATTCATTTGTCAGATGTATTGAAATAGCTCTTCTTTTCATGCTAGCTAGCTCAAAAGCACTATATAACAGTGAGTTCTGGCCTTTTATTCAGACATTATTAGGGATAATTCCAGGACTAATGATTTCACTGTCACAGAAAGCATCAATTAAAGCAAGAAAAAATTAAATGTATGTAAACAGCACCATAAAATTCATTTTTGCATGCATGTTCTATCAAGTCACACACATATGGAAAACAGATCGGGGACAAGAGAATAATTGTTTGGTGAAATAAATAAATGCCAATTTTAGCTATACCACTCACAGAGGAAACACAAGAAACTAATGAGCATATGTCACTTCTTTTAATCTAAATGACAAGTTTTAATTATATATATATATATATATATATATATATATATGGAGCTACAGAGCTTGCTCAGCAGTTAGGACCACTTAATAGTCTTACAGAAAGTCTGGGTTTATTTCCCAGTACCTACATGACACTCACAACCGTCAATACTTCTAGTTCCAGGGGATCTGGTGCCAATTTAATGTTTCCACAGACTTCTGGATGTGTGTTGGGCCAAAAACCCACAGAGAAACACACATCCACATGAAATTATAAATAATAAACATTTTAAAAATTCATATATGTGTGTTTTATGTTAGGATTTTAGTTATGAATTCTTTCTTTACTTTAACATTTTTTTCATTTATTTTACATTCAGACCTCAGTTTCCCCTCCTTCCTCTCCTCCAAGTACTACCCTCCCGTTGACTCCTCCTCCATCTTCATTCAGAAAGGGGCAGGCCTCCCATGCACTTGAACAAAGCATGACACATCAAGTTGAGGCAGGACTGAGCTCCTCCTGTTGCTTCAAGATTGGGTAACAGGTTCCCAAAGCCAGCTATGCACTGGGGACAGGTTCTGATCTCAGTGCTAAGAGCCTTACAAATAGACCAAGCTACACAGCTGTCACACACATGCAGAGGGCCTAGGTCAGTCCCATGCAGGCTCCATAACTGTTGGTTCAGAGTCCCTGAGCGCCCAATAACTCAGTTCAGCTATCTCTGTGTGTTTCCCGAAATGACCCCCCCCCCCCCCCCCCCCCCCGGCTCATACAATCCCTTTTCCCTTTCTTCAGCAAGATTCCTGTAGCTCAGCCCAGTGCTTGGCTGTGGATCTCTGCATCTGCTTCCATCAGTTACTGGATAGAGTATCTCTGATGACAATTAGGGTAGTCATCAATCTTATTACAGTAGATGGCCAGTTCAGGCATCCTCTCCATTATTGCTAGGAGTCAGTCTTAGCTGGGGTTATTCTTCTGATTTCCTGGGGGCTTCCCTGGTGCCAGATTTCTCCCTAACTCCAAAATGTCCCACATCAAGACATTTTTTTCCTTACTCTCCCTTATAAGCCCCCTCCAACCCACAACCAGCCCGGCAACCTGCTCCCTCAAGATCCCATCCCTCTGCATAGCCCAGTCCACCACCCTCAATTTACCCAAGATATGTCTTCTATTTCCCCTTCCCAGGGAAATCCATGCATCACTCTCTGAGTCCTCCTTGTTATCTAGCCTCTCTGAAACTGCGGATTGTAGGGTCAATATCCTATACTTTACTCTTAATGTTTACTTATGAGTGAGTACATACCGTGGTTTTCTTTCTGTATCTGGCTTACCTCACTCAGAATAATTTTTTCTATTTCAATCCATTTGCCTGCAAATTTCCTGAGTTCATTCTTTTTTACAGATGAGTAATACTCAGTATGTAAATGTACCACATTTTCATTATCCATTCTTTGGTTGAGGGGCATCTAGGTTATTTCCAGGTTCTGGCTATTACAAATAACACTGCTATGAACATAGTTGAACAAGTGTCCTTGCAGTATGATTGAGCATCCTTTGGGTATATGCTCCAGATTGGTATAGCTGGGTCTTGAGTTAGATTGATTTCCACTTTTTGGGAAACCCCGATACTGATTTCCAAAGTGGCTGCACAAGTTTGCATTCCCACCAGCAGTGGAGGAGTGTTCCCATTACTCTACATCCTCCCCAACATAAGCTGTCATCAGTGTTTTTGATCTTAGCCATTCTGACAGGTATAAGATGGTATTTCAGAGTCATTTTCATTTTCCTTTTCCTGATGACTAAGTACGTTGAGCAATTGCTTAAATGCCTTTTGGCCATTTGAGATTGTTCTTTTGAGAATTCTCTGTTTAGATCTGTATCCTATTTTTAAATTGGATTATTTGTTATTTTGATAACTAGTTTCTTGAGTTCTTCATATATTTTGGAAATCAGCCCTCTGTCAGATGTGAGGTTGGTGAAGATCTTTTCCCACTCTGTAGGCTGTTGTTTTGTCATATTGACAGTGTCTTTTGCCTTGTCTCAGTTTCATGAGGTCCTATTTATTAATTGTCGATCTCTGTCTATGCTACTGGTGTTATAGTCAGGAAGTAGTCTTCTGTGCCAATGTGTTCAAGGCTACTTCCCACTTTCTCTTCTATGAGGTTCAGTATAACTGGCTTTATGTTGAGGTCTTTGAACCACATGGACTTGAGCTTTGTGCATGGCTATAGATATGGATCTATTTGCATTCTTCTATATGCAGACATCCAGTTATGCCAGCACCATTTATTGAAGATGCTTTCTTTTTTTCAATTGTATAATTTTGGCTTTTTTGTCAAAAATTAGGTGTTCATAGGCATGTGGATTTATGTCAGCATCTTTGATTGGATTCCATTGATCCATGTGTATATTTTTATGCCAATATCAAGCTATTTTTATTATTATATCTCTATAGTAGAGCTTGAAGTCAGGGATGGTGATGACTCTGGAAGTTCCTTTATTGTACAAGATTGTTTTGGCTATCCTGATTTTTTAATTTTTCCATATGAAGTTGAGTATTGTTCTTTCGAGTTCTGTGTTGGGATTTTGATGGGGACTGTGGTGAATCTGTAATTTCTTTTGGTAAAATTACCATTTTTTACTGTTAATCCTACCTATTCATGTGCATGGGTGGAGAGATGGCTCAGCTATTAGAGGCTAAGCTCACAAACCAAAAATATAAGAGATATGAACTCTTAGTATGTGCTGAAAAAATGAACACTGAACAATGTGGGGATAATAGATCAAGATGCTTTATTGAGATTACATTTCACTTCCCTACATATATGCCAATCAAATCATACAGATTCTGAAATCCTCTTATTTTTTCTTCTACATTGAAAAGTATCATTGCAAATCTACCAACTCTTTGCAGTGCTCACCTGAAAATGCAAGAGGATGTTCTGGAAGTATCTTGGGCAAAAATATCATACACATATTTTATATATATATACATACCATACATATATTGCATTATACTTTAAAAATATTCACTTTTGATGCCTCTGTTATTTCATAATAGGTATAGTATATTTCAATGACCGCATTGACCATATACTCACTATGTCATTTTCTTTGACACAATGTTCCAGGAGAATGTGGGGTAAACTGAATTTTTTCTAGTTGTAAGTAAAAACACTTCTCAAGAAAGTCTTTAAAAGTCACACATCTCTGTCAGACCTGTTATTCTTAGTTTGCATGGGTTTCTTTCAGCCTTAGTCTCAACACGAAAAGTTACTACAACAAAGTCATTAGAATTCCTCTAGAGATTGTCAGTCAGTAAAGGCATATTTTTTGTGAACCAATGAGATTTCAGAGTTTTTTATTATGCTGAAACACTTTAGCAACACAGTTTTCAATAAAAATTAAGTGTGGAGTATCAGTCTATGAATAACTGTGGAGTTAGCATAGTCAAACTATTTCATCAGATGGCTAGAATTAGAACATAGACTTTTCCTATAAGTCGTATTTCCTTTCCTTCAGCATATGAAAACATGAATATATATATATATATATATATATATATATATGGTAATTGATAGTAAAACATTGCTATCTTCAAATAATTAATAACATAACCAATACCTACTTATGTATCTATCAGGTATTTGATTCTAAACCTTATAAAACTAATTCACAAAGGAAGAAATTGCATTAGAGATTTCCATGTTAACTTTTGAAGTATGATGGCAGCTGTTGACAGACAGAATTTATGAATATATTTTTAAATGTAGAAACAAGTAGGACTACAATTCTTGCAGATTACATCTATTCTAGACTAACAAGCCCCATGGATTTTCAGAGAGCAAATTACATGTTAGATCATGCTAAAATACATTTGAACAAGTAATTCCTACAGTATTAAGACACCTTTGAATTTTTTAAGACTATTTTTCAAGTTCTAAGGAAGCTGTTATAAATTAGATTCAATTTCACAGGCCTAAAAGTTGCATGTTGAGGATTTTTCTTGGCTATGTTAAGGACAATTTTGCTAAAATTTCACCGGATGAAACTACTTATGAAAAACTATAATGAGACTATATTAACTAATGTGGTCAGGATAAACTTCTAAGTTATGGTTAAAGATTTTGAACATATAAAATAA
The DNA here is from genome assembly GCF_007827085.1 of Peromyscus californicus insignis. Lineage (NCBI taxonomy): Eukaryota > Metazoa > Chordata > Mammalia > Rodentia > Cricetidae > Peromyscus > Peromyscus californicus. Next base: position 46,137,967 of record NW_026294391.1, read on the forward strand.
CATTACTGAAAACTCTTAAAATATAAAGTGGATAGTTTTTTTTCCTTCTCACAGAAATTCCAATTATATTATATTCTAAATAAATATTGATTTGCTTCTCAGAAATCATCAATTTCTCTTATTTGTGGTTATTAAACTCCCCACTTGATATTTCTTAAAAAATGCTTACAGTGTATTGATGTATGTTGGAATTTATGCATAGATTTGAATTAAATCTTACAATTTTTCATCTTTGCCATTTTATAAGATGAAAACTGATTCAGTCCATCATTTTACTACAACTATTCCTAGCATCAAGCAGAAAGTAACTCTGGCTAGATTCACCAATAAAGGATAATAAGCTAGAAGTTGACATAGGAACTTATAGCAAAACCAAAGTATAAAGAGAACCTCTAGAAAGAATCAACTTAATCAACATGTGCACTTCAGTTAATGAAGCTCAAATCACAACTTATTTTCTGATTTAGCAGTTTGGGGGTTTATTTTGTCCCAAGATTATCTAGGAATAAGCAAAGGGCTGATGTCAAAAACTACACCCAAGGTGAGCAAGCAAGAAGTTTTCAGAGACGAGAAAGTCACTGGAAGCTGAAGCAGGCAGTTAGCACAAGAAATGTCGACTTCAAATTCTTTAATATAGGTCTTCTTTGAGGGAAGTTACTTCTTTTGATTCTAACAAAATTAAACCTTTGACCAACAGTTTGAATAATAGGAAATCTCTACACTTTTAGACTCACACAAGAACAATTTAATAGACAGCAAAAACATAGAAAATCAGTGACCTTATGGAAGCTTGGTGAGCTTTGAAAGCCTCAGTGGTACACAAGGTCAAGAAGAGATGTTGAATTCCTTCACCTTTTAGAAGTCCAATGTGCTTTGGCCATGATGCTGTGGAAGGCCATGTTGATGTCCCTGGTCAGTTTTACCTCCAGAGGCCATGTTGAGTCCATGGTCTGTTCTGCAGCCTGAGACCATGTTGGTGTTTCTGGTCTGTGTTACAGTGGATATCTGTGACCTGGGCTGCTGTCAGAGGCCATGTTAACATCTGTGATCCATGTAAAGGCTATTTGGTTGTTTGTGGTCCATGTAGAGGCTATGTGGAAGTCCATTGTCCTTGATGTTGCCAAAGACCACGATGTCCATGGTTTGTACTCTTTGACTGCTGACTCATAATCAAGAGTGAGAGACAATAAAAGCTCCTGTGACCTCCCCCCCCCCAAAAAAAAGAAAGAAACCCTCCAGACAGGAAGCTATTAAAGAAAGGTTTTAAAAATCAGGATGCTGAAGTGCAGCTCTTCACAGTTGATGGCTTCTGGTGGGGTTGGGGGTGGGACAGGACTCATAAAGAGTTGGTCTCTTGGAGTTTGATCACACTCCAATGAGTATATGAGAAACACAAATTGGAACTGGTGTATTTTTCCTTGTTTGAAGAGGGCACAAGAGTGAGAGGGTGGATCTGGGAGGGAGGAAAAGTGTGTGTGATGGGGTGCATTGTATGAAATTCCCAAATAATCAATAAAAATGGTATGTTAAAATAAAAGAAAGAGAGAATGTTGAAAACAGCATGGTCTGGCAGAGATGGCTAACTGACTAAGAGGATCTTGTTCACAAATTCAGAAATAATGTTCCGCTATGCCCTTTGCTAGGATTTCATTTTGTCTGTTTGCTGTCATAATCATCTGACAGAACAGTATGGAGGAAACATAACTTTCTGTGACTTGGATAAAAGGTCTTTCAACCTCAATCCTGGCTGTATACCTTGAAGTACTCTTTAACCTAGCTCCAGTCCTCTCAGCCATAGGTTTGGAGTAGCTTTGTCTTTTCAGGTTTAATAAAAACAACAACAACAACAATGAAAAGTGCTTTAATGGGGAAACCCACAGGGGACACTTGAACTGAGCTCTTGGGAGCTCGGGGACTCTGGACCAACAGTTAGGGAGCCTGCATGGGATGGACCTAAGCCCTTGCTCAGCTTTGATGCAGGGGGAGGAGCTTGGTCCTATCTAAACTTGATGTGTCGTGCATGGGAGGCCTGCCCCTTTCTGAATGGAGATGGAGGAGGAGTGTATTGGGGTGGGGGTAGATGGGAGTCAGGGGGAGTGAACGAGTGGAGAGGAGGGAGGAGAAACTAAGAGAGCTATGTAAAACAAATTAAAAAATGTTAATTAAATAAAAAAATTTTTGAAAATGAAAGAAACGTGCTTCTGTGCCCACCAAGGCATGCCCATTATTTTGGCATGTTTCATAATCTAGGAAATCATAATTTTAATTAAAAATATATGTTTAAAAGAAAGTGTTTGGTGATCCTTCTTTGATAAAGGGATTTGACACTTTTCAAAAAACCTTGCTTGCCCTTCAAAAAAGAAAATAAAGAAAGAAATAACCTGATAAATAATTCAAAATAATTATTTTAAAGAAAGTCAAAAAGATCGAATAAAACCCAGATAAACAGCAAAATGAGATCAAGACAACAATGCATGCAATAAATGTTTAATGAGAAAACAGAAACTATCAAAAATAACAAAAATTCTGGGGTTTAAGAAAGCAGTAACAAAATTAAAAAATTCAGCGGAGAGCTTCACCTGCAAATTCAATCATACAAAAGAAAGGATAATTGAATTTGACTACAGGTCATGTGAAATTAGCTAGTTAAAGAAACAAAAAGGAAATAAAAGAAAAAAGAAAGAAGAATGCCTATGAGGCTTAGCACTTCCGATTCAAAAACTATGTGTGTGTCATAGGCATTCCAGGAGAAAATACAGACAAAAGCCTGTTTGAAGAGATAATGGCTGTTTCCCCACTATTAGGCAGGATAGGGACATCCAGATTGACAAAGCTCAAAGATCAACCCCCAAAACTCTGAGACATATTACAACATGAACTCCAAAAAGTTGCATTTAAAAGAATTGATCACATGCATAGGAACCTTCATGAGATTACAACAGATTTTCCATTGGAAAATTTGTAGAACAAGAATATAAAATGAAATCCCTAAAATAATGACAAAATATCAGACAACTTACTAAATGTATCTTACAAGAAATAATTAAGGAGGATGCTCAAGTTCAAATGAAAAGACAATAATGACATGCAAATACAGAAACATAATTCTCACTGGTTATGGTAAATATATGCACAAACTAACATTATTTTAATAGCTTAATGATGGTCCATAAATTGCTTTTAAACATATAAGTTAAACATAAAATGTGCTCAAAATAATTAGAACTAAATTAGTCTGCACCCACAATATAAAATGTTCATGGTGTGATATCCGTAAATGGTTGATTAGAGGTCCCTACCATGCTTCCACCTGCAAAAGGAAGAACACAACAGAAGTCCTGTTATTTCACTAAAATGTTTGAAGATGAACACCAGAGTAAATGGAAATGCAGCAGAGATGCTGCAGAGCAACAGAGAAAACAGATGGCAGTATTATAAGGAAGAAAGTTAAGCATGCCACATCTGTAGTTCCATCTGTTTCTTTTTCTTTGAAAAGGATTTATTATTTTTAATGATGTGGGGGAGTATGTGAACAGGAGTGCAGGTACCCTCAGAGGTCGAGAGAGGTTATCATATCCAAACTCCAGTCTTCTTCAGAAGCAGTACACTAACTGAGTCATTTATCTCTGGCTGCAATTGTCACTTCTCTTGTGATCAACCACAAGTTAACAAAGACTGCATAAAGGATAAATAAAGTTAAGTAAGAGGTTCTAAGTAAGTCTTACTAACACGATACAAACCGGATTACATTTGCTGCTTGAAGAAACCTGGAGACCCCGTAGACACTGATTCTAATTTTTTTGGAGGGATTTGGGCTCGGAAAGAACAGTCTTTAATAAATCACTAGACAAGTGGGTTTGCTGACCCATCAAGGCTGCAGGACAAGGAGCCTTTTTTCTTCTAGCAGCTCCAAGCAGAGCTTGAAGCAAGGTTTATAAGCACAAAAATCACAACCATCTATACCAAGTTACAGTTACATTTTTCACCAATCAGGAGTCAATGATTAGGGGTTTTCTTTGTGTGTTTTATTACTGTCAACTGACAGAATGTTCAACCAATCAGATTCATTTGTCCACAGCTGGGGTCTGTTTTGATGTCTGGTGGCCCATGTTTCCACCAAAGGCCACACGGATGCCCAGGGTCGAGGCGGCAACCTATGACCATGTTGGTGTTAGAGAACTGTGCTGCCACCGAGGTCATGCCAATTTGAGTGGCCAGCACTGTCACCTGGGGCCATGGTGTGATCCAGGCCAGGGCTGCTTCTGAGGGCCGTGTCTGAGTCTTTGGTCCTACTGCAGACAGGGTCTGTTTTGATGTCTGTGGCTCCCGATACTATTAAAAGCCATGCTAATGCCTGGAGTCTGGGCCACCACGTGGGGCCATGTTGGTGTCCAGGGGCCATGCCAATTTGAGTTTCCAGCACTGTTATCTGGGGCTCTAGTGCCATCTGGGCCAAGGCTGCTGCTGAGGGCCATGTCTGGGCCCATGGTACGGCCACAGCTGGGGTCTGTGGTCATGTCCATGTTCAGTGTTAGCACAGGGGGTCATAGGAAGAACACATGTGGAAATCTGAGGGCTGCCCTGAGTCAGCCCTGCCCTTCACTCCCCCTGGGGAAAACTGGCCCTGTCTCTCCAAGGATACTACTGCAGGAGAGCAGGCTCCACCCCTCAGGAGAGGACACCAGCCCACACTCAGCAAAGATGGCTCCACCCTTCAACATGGGTGTAAAACTCACCTAGGTAGCACACTAGAGCTACCAGCTCTGATGATGAAAGAGCAGCAGAGCTTACCCGAGCCCCTTCTTCTGCCATGTGGTGGGATGGGTGAGGGAAAGATGCCCTCTATTGGTGAAATTATTAAGGCCACTCCACGTAGTTAAAAGGGAGATTTATTTAATGGCGTAACTTACAAATGAAGGGATAGGTAGGTTGCGGGTTCTGTGAAAGATGCAGCGTAGTCCACGGTGCTCTCTGGAGAACTCTCCTCCATCTACAGGTCCAAGAAGGAAGAGAAGTGGCGTGACCTCGGTTCTCCAGGGTCCTCTCTTGGCCCCGCCTTGTAGGCGTGACAGTTACTGAAGCCTCGGTGGGGGTTGGCACTTCCAGATCAAAGCTGGAATGGCTACCCACTACAGCCCTCCCCCCTCTGCCCCTTGCTACATGTAGCAAGTGAGAGAACTGGCCCTGGGATCACAAGAATGAATGACATAGCCCTGCCTCTCACCAGCTGCAACACACAGGAGAGCAGGCCCTGCACCCCACCTGGATAGCACACTAGAGATGATACCCTGTTGTCTGGGGTTTAGGTGAGTCAGCACTGAGGGCATGAGAATAGCAAAGCTAATCCTGTAACAATAGTTCCCCAAAACATAATGCCTGTTTCTAATAACAAAACCTGTTCCTAACAACAACAACAAAAAGTCAAATGAATCTGATTGATTGACTGTTTCTAACAACACTGATTTTAATTTGAAGAGGTGCTGGATTAACACACAACAGAATATCTTGGAGAAACAACCTACATTTTCTCTCCACTCAGTCCCTAAATGAACAGTGGTGTCTTGAAACTCTGTCAGCTTGGGTTTATGTCAAGTTGTCAAGTGGCCATCTTTATCACTTCATTGTTTGCAGTAAGAAGCTATGCTACCAGGAATCCCTGCCCATTTTCTTCTGCCATAAGAAACAGCTGATTGATTGATCAAGATCATCTGACCACTCATGAACAGTAGAATCAGTGAAGTCCCTATTTTAAAACTGAGTGTCTCATTTTGGGTCCTGAGAAATAGATGCACAGCTCTAGCATCCACATCAACACATAAAAAGAAGTTTAGCACCATCCTTTGAGCTGAAAGTCCAACTTATAACTTTGAGAATCGTACAAATAAACCAAGGAAACTTTCAGTAAACTCTTCCTGCTAATTAATGACCTAAAGAATCAAGTGAACATTTTCTCTGAGGTGCATGGCTCATTGAAGTACCCATAAAAAATACCACCCCCTTCTCCCTGGATTCTCAGTCTTAAGAAGGAGTTTCAAAGCTCACACCAAGCACACTGGCCTCATAAGACCATGTGAAGCTACAGCGTGCTTCTTGGACAAGGACAAATATACCAATGGAGTATATCAGAATGGCTTAACTCCTATGCAGCTCAGAGCCACTGAGAGATAACACCCTGTCCCCTCTATGAGATAGAGTGCATTGTACATATCAAGGCTTACAAAAATGTGTCTTACTCAAGTAGAACACTGAAAGTATTCAAGTGCCAGCTTTGTCTTGCCTATACAGGAACAGAAAAGGTTGCACCCCTGTACAATCCATAGAAACTGGGATGGATGGGAGCCACACATCTGCAGGTGGATATAGCCAAAACATGCAAGTAACCACATAATATAGGTTCATGCTCACCATTGAAGTAACCTCCAAAACACCTGTAGCACAAAGTGATACTTACAACTCATTACAGTTAAAGAAACTACACAGTTCTAAAACATTTTGCCCAACTGGTATCTAAGCACAACCCAACATGATCTTACACATCTGTCAGTCTCTGATAGGTACAATGCAATGTGCTCACTAGAAGGAAGAGGTAAATAGTCTCTCAGTGGATATACACAGCATGGGGGTTTAGTCATGCTGATAGCTTACTCAACTGGAACCATAGACAATAACACTAAGAGAAAGCCTTTTAGCACAAAACTTATCCTATAAACATTGGTACATGCAATGATCTATCACAAGCTCACAATAAGCATGAGAAGCAACATAACATGACTACTACAGAGGAATGTAATAACTCTGTAGCAGTATTTCCTCCATCCCCAAGAAAGGAAATTTATGAATTATTCTAAGAGGAATTCGCAATAGTGATTTTTAGAACAGTTTATGTGATATCAAAGAATAAAGTTATTTCTTGAAATTATGAAGATAATTTATGATCTGAATGAGGAATTCAACAAAGAAGCAGAGTTAATGAAAAAGAACCATATAGAAACCCTGATGATAAGAAATTTAATAACAGAAATGAAAACACACTTTTGCAGTTGTGTTCAATCTATAGTCTATGTGCCATATATAGCTGAGAATAGCCATGAATATGATACAAGACAAAATTGTAAACTTAAAGTATTTTGAAACTTTTGTGATTTTTTTCTTAACTCAATTGTGTAATTCTCAAGCATGAACTCTATAAATGGTAATATCATGTGCAATACCAAAATGTTGAAGGGGCTGGAGATACATGTCAGTGGTTAAGAGCACTTGGTGTGCTTACAGTGGATCTGGGTTCAATTCCCATTACACACAGGATGGCTCACAACCACTTATACCTCCATTTCCTAGGGATCCATTGCCCTCTTCTGGCCTCCAAGGCTACTGCAAACATATGGTGCTCATGCATATGTACAAACAAAACACTCTTATACATTCAATATGTAAATATTTCCAAAAATGTAAATTTTTCTAAAAATGTCAGACACTGGGCATGTCTAGTAAAGTTACCATGACAGATTAAATCAAACAGCAGAAATAATTTCTAAGCTTGTATACAGCTATTTTGAAAAACTGCAGTCATGAAAAATAAAGAAAACCACCAAACAAACAAAATGGCATAAAGGAAAAGTTCATATTGTGACTATTCCAAAAGTTAAATGTTGCTAGAGTTTTTCTGCCTGGCCCACAGTCAGGGCAAATCTCTCTCACCCGCCAGTCCCAAGCCGCTCAAACCCGACCAAGTAAACGCAGAGACTTATATTGGTTACAAACTGTATGGCCGTGGCAGGCTTCTTGCTAACTGTTCTTACAGCTTAAATTAATCCATTTCTATTAATCTATACCTTGCCACGTGGCTTGTGGCTTACCGGTACTTTACATCTTCCTTGTCCTGATGGCGGCTGGCAGTGTCTCCCCTCCCAGCTTCCTGTTCTCTCAATTTTCCTCTCTGTTAGTCCCGCCTATACTTCCTGCCTGGCCACTGCCAATCAGTGATTTATTCATTGACCAATCAGCAACACATTTGACATACAGACCATCCCACAGCACCTCCCCTTTTCTTTTCTTGAAAAGGAAGGTTTTAACCTTTACATATCTCCAAAGTCAGCTTGGTATATTTGGGAATTTGGGCGTAGCTTCTCTTACTACTTCCTGCTGGAGGGGGGCGCTGTATCTTCTGGGGAAACAAAGAAAATTTTAGGATCATGGAGTAGTCCGTGAGGCTGTATCATCTGAGCCAGTTGCCTTGAAACGGTTCTGGATGTTGGATCATCTGGGCCATGGTGTCATCGGAGACCTTTCAGGTGGTCTTGGCTGGTCAAACCTGATGTGTCTTAATCTTGAGCAAATCCATAGCCTCTGGCTTTCTGTGGAAACAAAAGAGACTCTTTTTCAAAGCAACATATCCTTACATCCAAATTTTGAAGTCAAAGTATCTTTAAAATATACATACTGGTTTAACTCAGCTTCCTTTACAATCAGATATCTCTCTGTAGTTAAGAATCCCAAAGACAACACAATCCAGACTCTCTGTGTAATAGTCATCTCTATGTGGCTTATTTTTTATATTAATTTTACTGTCTCTTTAAAGACTTTATTTTTTTTTAAAACCATGTATTTGTTTCTATACTGTATATATCACCTTTTTTTGTCTCTTTTAAGCCTACGTATATTTTACACACATTTTAAACTATTACATCTGAATCTGTCTTATTATGAATCTGTTGCTTTAAGCTGTAGCAGCTGTGGCTGCTGGCTCCGCCCACCTCAGCTTCCCAACATGGCGGCGGCAGTATGCTTACCGCCAGCTCTGGGAGCCATCGTGGGTCTATGCTTTTATCCAAGCAGCATGTAGCCCAGAAACCTCTCTTTTTGTTTTGTACTAGCACAATGCAGCTTAATGTGTCACTTGCAGAGGCTTCATTCCCGCCATACGGGGGCAGGTCGAGCGCACACGCTAGGAACCCGCCAGTAGCTCAAACCGGCAGCTGCCGCTCATTTGAGAGAGACAATTAGGAACTGTTTTTAGCTCCGTTTTAGAATCTTTTTTTTTCAGGTTTTAGGTGGAAACTCTTGCCCCACGTTGGGCGCCATTTGTTGCTAGAGTTTTTCTGCCTGGCCCACAGTCAGGGCAAATCTCTCTCACCTGCCAGTCCCAAGCCGCTCAAACCCGACCAAGTAAACGCAGAGACTTATATTGGTTACAAACTGTATGGCCGTGGCAGGCTTCTTGCTAACTGTTCTTACAGCTTAAATTAATCCATTTCTATTAATCTATACCTTGCCACGTGGCTTGTGGCTTACCGGTACTTTACATCTTCCTTGTCCTGATGGCGGCTGGCAGTGTCTCCCCTCCCAGCTTCCTGTTCTCTCAATTTTCCTCTCTGTTAGTCCCGCCTATACTTCCTGCCTGGCCACTGCCAATCAGTGATTTATTCATTGACCAATCAGCAACACATTTGACATACAGACCATCCCACAGCAGTTAAAAAAAAGGAAATTGACAAAGCACAAACCATCTCAGTTAAATGGTAGCTTTGGCTATCTATGCCAAAAGTTGTAACCCCAAATTTTGACAGAAAGATTGGAGGTTCAACACCATTTGTAACTACATAGCAAGTTAAAGATCAACTCTATGAGACCCTACATTATGAAAGAGGTAGGAAGAAAAGAAAAAATACATTTGATCAATAAAATTTCCTCCATCCAAGGAAAATAGCAATTTCATCATTAAAAGGGCAATCTGAGTTCTAATGACAGCAATTGTTGTGCCAAGTCATATAACAGAGAATCCTCATTAGACTCACTGCAAACCTCTCCATAATAACTTCGTAGACTAAAAGATGATAGAATGATATTTCAGTATCTGAAAACAAGAAAAAATAAATAAAGGCTTGCAAACCAAGAATACTACACCAAGGCTGCTCCAGAAATTAGGGAGAAATAAATTTCTTTTTTTAAAAAAAGTATAAACAGGGAAATAAATAACCATCAGACTATCTTAATAAGGTTTTGTGGCAGCCGCCACAATGTTGATGTTTAAGAAGAACAAGATTGCCATCTATGAACTCTTTTTTATGGAAGGAGTGATGGTTGCCAAGAAGGATGTCCATATGCCCAAACACCCTGATCTGGCAGACAAGAATGTGCCCAAACCTTCATGTAATGAAGACCTTGCAGCCTCTGAAGTCCAAGGCTATGTGAAGGAGCAGTTTGACTGGAGACATTTCTGTTGGTACCTCACCAACAACGGCACCCAGCATCTCTGAGATGACCTCTGCCTACCTTTGGAGAGCGTGCCTGCTACCCTACGCGGTAGTCATCCTGAAAGTGGCAGGTCTTATCCCGAAGGTCCAGAGGGTGTGCGACCTGCAAGATTCTCAAGAGGGGAGGCAGACAGAGGCAACTACAGAAGGAGTACTGTGCCCCCTGGTGCTGACAAGAAAGATGAGGCCTAGGCTGGCTCAGTGACTGAATTCCAGTGTAGAGGTGGCTTTGGTCATGGATTTGGTCAGCCACCTCAGTAAAGTTGGAGATATGCTTGCTGTATTGAGTAAACTTTTAAGAAAAAAAAATGTGAAAAAATAAACTTCCAAGGTTTTATATTAGAAAAGAGTCAATGGAACCAGTAAGATGGTTCAAAGAATAAATGTGCTTGATCCAAATCCTGACGATCTAAATTTGATTGCAGACACTCTCATGATGAAGAGAGACCTGACTATCGCCATATGTTAACCTCTAACTACACTGGAGCTAGGTCACATGTACTCCCACACTGAACACACACAGAAGCACACACACACAAATTTTAAAAAGGAAAGAGAAGATCACAACCACTACTTTGCTAAAGTGAAAACCCACTAGAAGAATAGGTACAGGAGAGTGAAAAAGAATCAAACATTAATACAAAAAATTCCACCAAATCATGACAACAAATGCAGAAGAAAGAAGCAGATATATAAAACAACAGGAAAAATATCAAAATGTAGGTGGGAGAAAGAGCTTGGTACTTGGGAGCATTTGTTGCTCTTGCAGAAGACTTGAGTTCGGCTCCCAGAACTCATATTGATTCACAACCACACCTAACTCCAGTTCTAGAGTATCTTTTTTTTTTTTTTTTTTTTCGAGACAGGGTTTCTCTGTGTAGCTTTGCGCCTTTCCTGGAACTCACTTGGTAGTCCAGGCTGGCCTCGAACTCACAGAGATCCGCCTGGCTCTGCCTCCCGAGTGCTGGGATTAAAGGCGTGCGCCACCACCGCCCGGCTCTAGAGTATCTTATGCCCCCTTCTTAATGCCTCAGGTACCAGCTGTGTGCTTGGTGCACATACACCCATGCCAGTAAAAAAACTCATATTCATAAAATAAATACATTTAAAACTTAAAAATAGTAATGTGAATTTTATTTAAATAGTAATAACAACTTTCAGAAAACAAATGTATAATATTGGTGAAATTATTAAGGCCACTTCACGTAGTTAAAAGGGAGGTTTATTTAGTGGCGTAACTTACAAATGAAGGTATAGGTAGGTTGAAGGGTCTGGGGAAGACATAGCACAGTCCAGTGGTGTTCTCTGGAGAACTCTGCTCGGTCTACCTCTAGCATCCAGGGTCCAGGAACCAAGAGAGCCGGCCCATCCGGATCTCCGGTCTTCAGGGTCCTCTCTTGGCCTCGCCTTGTAGGCATGACAGTTACCGAAGCCTCAGTGGGGGTTGGAACTTCCAGATCAAAGCTGGAATGGCTACCCACTACAGTATAAGATGCCAAACATGATTTAAAAATGGATGAATAAATTTAAAAAAAAGACTCAGTGACATGCTGCCCATGAAACAATTCATTTTTTCAGTAAAGCATATATCATCTAAAAGTAAAGAGAAGGAAAAATATACACCATGCAATCGAGAAACGAATGTAGATCATTGTTTTTTCCTTACATTGCAAAAACAGATTTTAAGTTAAAAAAAGCTGGAGATTGCATTAAAATTACAAAGAGTGAACACTTTTGAATGTATCTGCAGTCATGTTGGAGTAACTAATCATCCACAACAAAACTATTACATCTAATAGAAAAATGAAACTCAAATACAATAATATTTGGTTGCTTTAACACCTTAGTCATGTTTATCAATGGACTGACAATACAAGCCCAAACCAATGAATAAATAAATAAATAAATAAATAAACAGACAAATAAATATAGCAATGAAACATCAGAGATTAATTGTACTAGAGAACTAATGTACCTTGGCAGTTATTTACAAAAGTATTTCATAGAACATCTGCAGATTACAGCAGGACTTGTGTGAAAAGTGGAGAAGGGGGGAAAGGAAAGCAAATATCACTTAATCATAAAACATTGAAATTCTTGCCATTTGGGAGAAAATGCCAGATACAACAGGACGAATTCTCTCTAATCTCACATTTATGGAATACCTAAAAAATTTTAATTCAAGGAAGCAAACTCTACAATGGTCCTTAATAGGAGAGGCAATCAACAAATGCTGGTAAAAGAATTTTACTTTTTCAGTTAAAAGTAAATTTGAAGAGCTAATGTAAAATATGGTACCTTCAGTTGGAAATTTTATGAAAGCAGATTTTTTTTATTTTATAATTTAATTTAATTTTACATATCAGCCACAGATTCCCTTGTCCTCCCCCCTCCCACCCCCCCTTTCCCCCAGCTGAGCCCCCATTCCCATCTCCTCCAGGGCAAAGACTCCCCTGAGGATTGAGTTCAACCTGGTAGATTCAGTCCAGGTGGGTCCAGTCCCCTCCTCCCAGGCCGAGCCAAGCGACCCTGCATAAGCCCCAGGTTCCAAACAGCCAACTCATGCACTAAGGACAGGTCCTGGTCCCACTGCCTGGATGCCTCCCAAACAGATCAAGCCAGTCAACTGTCTCACTTATCCAGAGGGCCTGATCCAGTTGGGGGCTCCTCAGCTATTGGTTCATAGTTCATGTGTTTCCATTCGTTTGGCTATTTGTCCCTGTGCTTTATCCAACCTTGGTCTCAACTGTTCTTGCTCATACAAACCCTCCTCTTTCTCGCCAATTGGACTCCTGGAGCTCCACCTGGGGCCTGGCCGTGGATCTCTGCATCCAGATCCCTCAGTAGTTGGATGGGGTTTCTAGCATGACAATTAGGGTGTTTGGCCATCCTATCACCAGAGTAGGTCAATTCGGTCTGTCTCTTGACCATTGCCAGTAGTCTATTGTGGGTGTATCTTTGTGGATTTCTGTGGGCCTCTCTAGTACTTTGCTTCTTCCTATTCTCATGCGGTCTTCATTTATCATGGTCTCTTATTCCGTGTTATCCCTCTCTGTTCTTGATCCAGCTGGGATCCCCCGTTCCCCTAAGCTCTCTTTCCCTCGACCCTTGCCCTTCATTACCCCCACTCACATCCATGATGTTCACGTAGATCTCATCCATTTCTCTGTCATTGGGTGATCCCTGTGTCTGAAAGCAGATTTTAAATGTTCATATTACTAAAATTGTACCGATAAGGACTTTGAAAGGGCTCAGAAAATAACAGTGTTTGGAACCTGTGCTGTATTCCCAAAACCCATGGTGGAAGAAGAGAACCAACTCCTGAAGTGGTCCTTTGACCTCCTCTTGTGTACTGTGGCATGCCTGTGAGCACTCATAGTCACAGACCACACACACATAGTAATAATAATAATAATAATAATAATAATAATAATAATAATAATATAACACATTTAATTTAAACTTAAATGACAATTATGTAAGGTGGAAGATGTTAGCTAGTTCAATCAGGATCATTTTACAATGTATTTATGAAATCATCACAATAAGTATCTTAAATACAAGTTCTGTCAATTATATCTCAATAAAGGTGGAAAAGAGAATTAGTAGATAATATCAGAAGTTTATTTGGAATTATGAAATATACTTTTAAAGTAGATAAGAAATGATGTGTTTTCTCCCTTTCCCTGTGTAGTGGTGTGAATGAGAATGGGCTCTGTAGGCTCATATATTTCAATGTTGCTTCCTAGTTGGGGGAGCTGTTTTGGAAGGATTAGGTTATGTGGGCCTGCTGGAGGAAGCACGTTACTGGGATTGGCTTTGGGGCTTCAAAAGCCCCCACTTGCCCAGTTTCTCTCTTCTCCCTGCCTGTAAAGAAGATGGAATCTGCTTCTCTAACAACACAGCAGCCTGCCTGCTGCCATCTTCCCAGCCATGCTAATAATGGACTCATCCCCTGAAACTGCAAGCAAGCCCCCAGTAAAAAGCTTTCTTTTGTAAGTTGACTTGGTCATGGTGTCTCTTTACAGCACTAAATAAGTAATTAAGAGATTCCTGCTTTTTTTCTTTCTGTTGCCCTTCTCGTTCACATTATTCTTTTCTACTCTTCCTATTTTATATTTATAAATGTAACACACTTTAGTTAGTTTTCTGTTGTCATGATAAACACCAAGGGAGGAATAAGTTTGTTTTAGCTTATACTTCCAGGTAACTATCCATCACTAGGAAGTCAGGACAGGAATTCAAGCAGAAACTAAATCAACAATCATGTAGAAATACTGCTTCATGGCTTGTTCTCCAGCTTGCCACTAGCTGGAGTTTTTCACCTTTTTTTTTTTAATTGAAATAGAATTACATCACTTTCCCCCTTTTCTTTCCTCCCTCCAGCCTCTCCTAGCAACACTCCTTGCTCAAACCCCTTTCATGTCTCCCCACTTTTAAGTGGCTAGTCTTTTTTCTTTATTATTATTGAACAGATATATATGCCAATTATATTTCAATAAAAGTGGAAAATAAAATTAATAGGTAATATCAGAAGTTTATTTGAAATTATAAAATATACATTTTAGGTAAAGAAGAAAGCATGTTTTTTCTCTCTTCTTCCATGTGGTTGTATGAATGGGAATGGCCCCCATAGGCTCATATATTTGAATGTTTGGTCCCTAGTTGTAAAAAATGTTTTAGAATGATTGATTAGGTACACACACACACACACACACACACACACACACACACACACACACTCAGAGAGAGAGAGAGAGAGAGAGAGAGAGAGAGAGATTGTTCAAGCTGTTTTTCACCTGTACCTGTATCAAGTGAGTGCAATCTCAAGTCATCATAAAAAGACTGTATCTGCACACAGATCACTTTCTTAAGTCTCGCTGTTCTACCTAATCTGAAATCTCCCTCTTTCATGTTGCTGCAGTCTCAGGATGCTTTATTCATAAAAAATGCACCTAATATAATAATTTAAAATAACAATAGTAAGGGGATTTTCTTTGTCTTTTGTTGTTTTTAAAGCTGTAGTGGAAAGTTTAGGTTGATAATTTGTACTATTAGTAAATTATTTCTACCAATCTGGCTCATCTAGATTTATCCCATTGACCTTAGTGGAGCGTCCATGATAGGTGAATTAATAAACATTTGCTTCTATGGAAAAGAATGATATAGAATTTATCTACCTAAAAACAATTTACAAAATAAGAGCCAACAAGGCTTGCTTGGCTTTTATTCTCTCCTCCAGCTTTTGTCATGGATACAGTTGCTTAGGGAAGGAATGGAATTTGTCATGGAAGGAAATAATTAGTCTGGTTAACATTTTTTTAATCAGTTGGCTCTGTTTTAGCAAAGTGATGGATTGTTTATAACCATCAAGTACTTCTAAGCTTGTTGGAATTTCACAAAATTAATGAACAACTCATTAGACTGGAATTTTAAGCTGATGAATTGGTTTGTCTTTAAGCTATTAAAATATTAGAACAGATAAATATTTATTGACATGGAAAGACACTTATGATGTACTTTTAAGGAATACATCAAGCTATTCTATTTAAGCTTATGCTTACTTTTGTTCTCTACTAAAATCATATGGAAATGGTTATCTAAATATGAAATGTTAAAGTGGTAGTATTCAGTGCAGGAAGCAAGGGATGCCATGAGTGAAGTCCTGAATGAATGTGTATTTCCACATGGGCACAGCCATGTCAGGGACTCCAATGCCAATGACCCATGGGAAATTTGCAAAATTGTTACCCAAAAGGGTAGGCTCAAGAGCGATACCAAAGCTTTTCTTGGGGGTTCAAGTATGAGTATTTATGAACTACTGATCAGTGTATGCAAAAACTAGCAATTGTGGCTTCCTCCTTCTGGATGTTTATAGCCCTAGACTGAGCACCTACAGAGATCTCCCACAAGACTAGCTAGCCCCTCCCCCTATTCTGTACCTAATAAATATGCTAAGGTTTTGGATTGTGGTGGAGGAAGTCAGAGAACCCCGCCTTATCCCAGCTTTATTGTATGTGTCTCTGTGTGTCTTTCTTTTCTTCATTCCCTTGAAGCCCTTAGCCTGGATTCTGGAACCCAAGCAGAACGGGTCACTGCAAGTGGTGGTTGGACAAGGACTTGGATGTGGACACCTGAGATACAGGGAACTCACATTAACACTTGTATCCAGTCAGATGAGAGAATGCTCCCAAGAGAAACACACCAAAAGTAAAGTAAAAGATAAAGTTAAAAAAAATGAAAGGAGTGAAATTATATCACCAGGTATAAAACATTGTACAAAGATAATCTGGAGGTAGGCAGTTATCTGTCAGTGCTTTGAAGGAAACTTTGAGGAAGCACAAAAGTAGAGTTAAAAACATTATGGCATAATCACATCTTAGATTATGTTCAAGAGACATGCCTCTGGTTTCCAGACAAAGAGACAGTAAGTTTAGCTACTTGGGGGGAAAATGAAGAAATGTTAAGAGATAGCTATATGGCTGAAGGACCTGATCAGATTACAATTTTCATTTTCAGTTTATGGAATCTAATATGTGATTCTACAGATTCATGGCCATTTCTTCAAAGGAGGGCAGAATCTATAGAACTGGATCCTCAGGGAGTCTAGACTTTTATTCCTTGACCCACAGAGTACAAAGAAATAACCCACACTCTTGGAGAAGAACTGATGCCTTCTCCCCAAGAAACAGTCACAGATGTGTTGGGGTGGGACATGGCTGCAGGCCAGACAGAGCCCCTGGGGATTATGGAGACAGAGAGGTGAAATTCACAGATCAGACATGCCCTGACTTGCCTGATGCCTCAGACAATGATATTGAGGAAAGTGATTACAGGTTTGATGTCAGTCACTCAAGCCATAGTAAAAGTACAAATTGGGTCGGGATCACAGCCAGATGTAAGAAGAAATACTCTCACTCCATTATAGCAAATCTTGTTTATTTAGGGTGAGAGGGGTCCAAGTACAAGTGGAGAAAGAGTTTTCCTGCCTGGCCCACAGTCAGGATAAATCTCTCTCACCTGTCAAGTCCCACAGCCGCTCAGACCCGACCAAGTAAACACAGAGACTTATATTGGTTACAAACTGTATGGCCATGGCAGGCTTCTTGCTAACTGTTCTTACAGCTTAAATTAATCCATTTCCATTAATCTATACTTTGCCACATGGCTCGTGGCTTACCGGCATCTTCACATGCTGTTTCTCATCGTGGCGGCTGGCAGTGTCTCTCTGACTCAGCCTTCCACTTCCCAGCTTTATTCTCCTCCTTGTCCCACCTACACTTCCTGCCTAGCCACTGGCCAATCAGTGATTTATTTATTGACCAATCAGCAACACATTTGACATACAGACCATCCCACAGCATACGAGTGTTTATGAATGGCTGATCAGTGTATACAAAGACTAGCACCCGAGGCTTCTTCTTCTCTAATGTTTATAGCCTGAGACTGCTTGCCTAAAAAGACCTCCTACTGAAACTAGCTAACCTCTCTCCCTGTACTATATCTAATAAGTATCTGGGTTGTGGTGGTAGGGTTACAGAATCTCATCTGATCTGAGCTTCATTCTATGTGTGTCTATGAGTCTGTCTTTTCTTCATTCCCTCAAAGATCCTAACCAGGATTCGAGGACCCAAGCTACTTGGGATGGACGAATTCAGGGGTCAAAAAAAAAATTTGTGTAATTTCTCACACTGGGTGTAGCAGTGCTTGCCTTTGATCTTGCATTGGGAGGCAGAGGCAAGATCTCTCTGAGTTCAAGGTTAGGGTGGTGTACAGAGTGAGTTCCAGAACAGTCAGAGCTACACAGAGAAGCCCTGTCTTAAAAACAAAACAACACAAACAAAGAAAAACTTTTATAATTTCTGAAGATTCAACAGCTCTTAGATGTAGTAGACAAAATTATGTTATAGAGCAACAGGAACCTGAGCCCAACCACTAGTTTGGGTAAAAGAAGGATTTTTAGCATGACTTTAGAGTTTGAAATAAACAAAGTGTGTGTCATTCTCCAACTGACATGTATAGAGAACAACATTATTTCACTCACTGGGACAGTGAGCATAGTACCGAGTACAATTTTTAGGAATTCTCACAATGTCAATGGCAAGTTTCTTCAGCAATCTAAACACATACACACATATACACACAGCTATAGGAGACAAGAAGAAACTATTTTATATAGTAGCTACTTCCATATTTCCTTAGAATACTGGCCAAATACAATGTATTCAAGGTCAAAGTTGTTGAATATAGAGGTGAAGTTCTATGAGGAAGTATTAACAAAAAGAAAATCATAACCTCAATGAAGCTTTGGGAATGTCTTCAGTGGTATTTATTTATTAAGTACTAAAAATTAGCTGTACAGCAATGTAGTATAACTACCTGTATAAGACAAAATATAAGCAGAAAATTGTTGAAATTATTTTTTCTCCTTTATCTAGCATTCCAACTTTTGGATACACACATCTAATTTCTTATAAAGTTTATCTTTGATTTGAAAGATAACTAGGGTGAAAATGTCAATATAAAGCAAGTAAGTATGAATTCAAATGGTTATACTTAAGTAATTGACAAAGTTGCAACAGCACAGAGAGATTTATTTAGACTTTATAAATCAGTAGACTGGTTGGTCAAATTTAACGAACTCAAAGATATAGTAAAATACAAGCTTGCCATCACAGAAGTCCATATAATTAAAGACTGACCTAGGATGTTTTCTCAGAAATCAGAGGGAAAGTTTAATAAAATGCAGATGATAGATCGAAATGTAAGAAATCCAAAGGACAGCTCCAGAAAAAATTATGTATAACAAGGACTATATGGAGAAACAGCAAAGTCATCCAAATAAAACAAAAAAGAGAAAAATTTCACAAGCATAAGAAAATGGATTATCAAATGGAAGAGAATTTCTAAGAACAAGAAAAAAAATAATAGCTAGAGTTTTGAGCTCTTAATTAGGATTAACAAAACTTTTTTGATGATTTGTTATAGCAGTAATCAAATACAAAAATAGAAGATAAAATTAAGAAAACCACAATCTTGGTAGAGTACTTAAAGCTTAATGTTTTGAAAGATCAAGCAATACAGAAACACAGGAAATTATGAACATGATAAATAATGGATACAACAGGATGTTAATTGGAACTACTCAATGTGAGTGCCAAAGTGAGTGGCAAAAATGACTCCAGAGAGCTCAGAAAGAAGGGACTAAAAAGTAACTGAATTCCTTGCAGCATCTCATTCCCAAGTAGTAAGTAAAAGGAAAATTTGAATAATCACTTGAGGATTTTTTAAAGAGAGTTGTTAATGTCCTATTCTGCCCCAGTGTGCTTTATCAGGGAAAAGTGATGGGCAATACAAGACAGAGATACTTTCTGAACTATCTTTAAGGAATCTTCTGGGAAAGCAAAGGGAACTTCAGCAGAAATATTGTGTCAGAGAATGGGAAATATATTAAATTGTCAGAAATGAAAAGGTATTTAAAAAACTTCAAGAGATTTTCTTTTGCTAAGTGATTCTCTTTGTGTCAAACTACAAACTATACGGACTTCCTAAAAATAAACAAACAAACAAACAAACAAACAAAAAACTACACTTAAGTATTTGTCACAGCCAGAAGAAACCAATGACAGACACATGGTGCAATAATACTCCTACACTGCATCTTCATCCTGGAAATAAAACAGAACAAATGTACTAAACAGGGTGCTGGCAATTAAATAAATAAGCAGTGAAAATCAAGTTGCTTTGGTATATGTATAATTGTTAAAGGAAAGAAAAACCTCTGTACTCTCTGTTACTGCATTTTAACTTTTAGTAAACAAAAGATCCAGATATACAAATATGAAACCAAAAACTACATTGACATTTAAGACACTTCTTTTTTTTCCAATTCAGAATTTAAAAAGTTACACAAACCAAACTCCAGAAGCTATGTATACAGAGCTAATAATGCAGACATTCATCATTTTTTTAAAAAAAGTATACTTAGCATAACTATAATAAGGAAATTCAAATGATAAAAAAAAATGTGAAAAGCTGAAATATCACCATAATAGATTTCAAATTGTACTGCAAAGTTACAGGAATAAACAAAACAAAAACATGGTATTGATACAAAACAAATATACAGATCAATACAATAGAAAACAACTCAGATATAAATCCATGTATTTATAGACACATGAGTTTTGACAAAGATACCAAAAATACATATTGGAAAGAAGATCCTCAATTCAACAAATGGTTCTGCTGAACCTGAGTTTTCACTTAAAGAATGAAAGTAGAGTCCTGTGTTGTTCTGTATAAAAATCTATAACAAGTGAATGAAAGATCTGAATATATGATCTGAAACAGTACAACTGACAGAATCAAAAGTAAGGAAGACACTTCAGGATATCAATATAACCGAAAAGTTTCTAAATAGGACTTCAATTGCTTGGGAAATGGCACCAACACCTATCAATTAGGACCTCCTGGAATTTAAAGCAAAACAAAAACAACAACAACAAAACCCTTCTTCACAGCAAAACAAAAAATCAAATGAAAAGGCAGCCTACAAAATAGGAGAAAATCCTTCTGAGCTGTCTGACTGACAGATGATTAAAATCTTGATTGAACAAAGAATTCAAGAAAAAAAAGTAGAGAGAAATCAAATAAGCCAAATCAATAAATGGGGTAGTGAAATGAGAAGACATTTCTGGCATCCAACGTGGTGGCAAGAGTTTCCACCTAAAAACTGAGAAAAAAGATTCTAAAACTGAGCTAAAAACAGTTCCTAATTATCTCTCTCAAATGAGCGGCAGCTGCCAGTTTGAGCTACTTGTGGGTTTCTAGCATATGCCCTGTGGCGGGAATGAGGCCTCTGCAAGTGGCACATTAAGCTGCATGGTGGATTTAGACTTTGCTAGTACAAAATAAAAAAAAGAGGTTTCTGGGCTACATGCTGCTTGGCTAAAAGCATAGACCCACGATAGCTCCCAGAGCTGGCGGTAAACCACCGCCATGTTGGGAAGCTGAGGTGGGCGGAGCAAGCAGCCACAGCTGCTACAGCTTAAAGCAATAGATTCACAATAAGACAGACTCAGATGTAATAGTTTACAATGTGTGTAAAAGATATGTAGGCTTGAAAGAGACAAAAATGTGATATATACGGTTATATAAACAAATACATAGTTTTAAAAAATAAAGTCTTTAAAGAGACAGTAAAGTTAATATAAAAAATAAGCCACATGAAGATGAATATTACACAGAGAATCTGGATTGTGTTGTCTTTGGGACTTTTAACTGCAGAAAACTATTTGATTGTAAAAGCTGTTGAGTTATGCCAAAATGTATATTTTAAGGGTACCTTGACTTCAAAATTTGAATATAAGGATATGTTGCTTTGGAAAAGAGACTCTGCCTTTGTTCCCACAGAAAGCCAGAGGCTATGGATTTGTTCCAGATTAAGATACATCAGGTTTGACCAGCCAAGACCCCCTGAAAGGTCTCCGATGACACCATGGCCCAGATGATCCAACATCCAGAATGGTTTGAAGGCAACTGACTCAGACAATACAGCCTCATGGACTATTCCATAATCCTAAAATTTTCTTTGTGTCCCCATAAGATACAGCACCCCCCTCCAGCAGGAAGTAGTAAGAGAAGCTATGCCCAAATTCCCAAATTATATGTAATTTTACTTTGTTAAGGTTAAAACCTTCCTTTTTGAAAAAAAAAGGGGGAAGTGCTGTGGAATGTTCTGTATGGCAAATGTGTTGCTCTGATTGGTCAATAAATAAATCACTGATTGGCCATTGGCTAGGCAAGAAGTGTAGGCGGGACAAGGAGGAGAATAAAGCTGGGAAGTGGAAGGCTAAGTTAGAGAGACACTGCCAGCCTCCATGATGAGAAACAGCATGTGAAGATGCTGGTAAACCACGAGCCATGTGGCAAAGTATAGATTAATGGAAATGGATTAATTTAAGCTGTAAGAACAGTTAGCAAGAAGCCTGCCATGGCCATACAGTTTGTAACCAATATAAGTCTCTGTGTTTACTTGGTCGGGTTTGAGCTGCTGTGGGACTGTCAGGTGAGAGAGATTTATCCTGACTGTGGGCCAGACAGGAAAACTCTAGCTATACATTTCCCAAAAGATAAAATACAAATGGCCAATAAACAGACACACACACACAAATACATTGGGCATCACTAGCCATCAGTGCATGCAAACCAAATGCAAACCAAAACAACACTGAAATTGCATCACACCCCTGTCAGAACAGCAGTCATCAAGAAAACAAGTAACTAAAAATGCTGCTGCTGATGCAGACAATAATATCCTTATGTACTTACAGTAGGAAAATAAACTAGTCCAATCACTTTGGATATCAGTATGGAGGTTCCTATGAAAACTATAGTCTTGCCACATGACTTATAAACACCACTCTTGGTTATTTACCATTATGGTACTTTGAATGAGATGTCCCCATAAGTCTCAGGCATTGAATACTTGGTCCCCATTTGGTAGAACTGTTGGGAAGGATTAGGAGGTGTGGCCTTGTTGGAGTAGGTTTACCACTGAGAGCAAGCTTTGAGGTTTCAAAAGACTCAGGACATTCCCAATGTTCTTTCTGCCTCCTGCTTTCAGTTCTAGATGTGTGCTCTCCGCTGTTTCTGCTACCATGCCTTCACTCCAATATCATGAACACTAACCCTTTGGAACCATGAGCCTAATTAAATGCTTTCTTTTATAGATTGCCTTGGTCACAGTGTTTTATCACAGCCATCCACTAGTTCTTACCTCTATGAAATCCTCAGTCTAAAGAGAGTGAGTTCATGTTTCCTCACACCTTATATACCTTTCTCTGTCCAGCCATCACTTCCTAGGATTCAAGGAATGTGTGCTTCCCAGTACTGGGTTAAAGGTGTGTGCCACCATTGCCTGGCTCTGTTTCCAGTGTGGCATTGAACTCACAGAGATCCAGACGGATCTCTGCCTCCCAAGTGATATGGTTGAGGGTGTTTGCCACCACTGTCTGACCTATTTGTCTAATCTAGTGGCTGGCTCTGTCCTCTGATCCTCAGGCAAGCTTTATTGGGGTACACAATATATCACCACAGGAAGAGTCACTCATTGTGGCACCATTCCATGGTTTTGGGTTGTTGACTCTACTATATAGAGAGAGTAAGCACACATAAGAATGCATGTGTTCATTTTGCTTTCTGCTATTTCCTGTGCATGTGACTAGCCACTTTAAGTTCCTGTCTTGACTTCCCCACAATAGTGTGAGTTCAACCCCTCATCTCCTAAATTGTTTTGGATCGGGGTATTTTATCACAGCCACAAAACTGGAATTAGGACAGCATCCATTAGCAGAAGAGTGGGTAAAGAAAATGCGGTTTGTACACACAATTATCTTCTCTTTCTCAATTCTAAAGAAGAACAAGGTTATGTCGTTTGCAGAAAATGGATGGCTCTTAGACTTCATATAGATGCACAAAATTACATAGATAAAGATGATGCAAAAATAGAAGAAAATCTGTCTAGGAAAGAAAGATAACAAATGGGAAAGGAGTGGAATGAAAGGAAATGGGAGCAAGTATGGTAAGAATATGTTCAAAGAATATTTATGAACTTACACAAAAATTGCCCTGTTTAACCAAGTGCAATATATTTAAATTGTTCCTTCTTAAAGAAGATTATAGCAACTATAGAAGAAATTCAATTAGAATACAGAATTACCCCACAGAAAAGAACCTAAAGAGAACCCAAGGAGTGATTTTATTCAATTTTAAGAAACAAATAGGGGCTGGAGAGATGGCTCAGAAGTTGAGAGCACTGGCTGCTCTTCCAGAGGTCCTGAGTTCAATTCCCAGCAACCACATGGTGGCTCACAACCATCCATAATGAGATCTGGTTCCCTTGTCTGGCCTGCAGACATAATGCAAGCAGAATACTGTGTACATAATAAATAAATAAATAAATCTTAAAACACACACACAAAAAAAGAAAGAAAAAAAAGAAACAAATAGTTCAAATGGCATCAAATATTTGCACAGCAAAATGAAAGAATGGGGGAGATAAGTTAAGAATGAAGGGTGGGCCGGGCGGTGGTGGCACATGTCTTTAATCCCAGGACTCAGGAGGCAGAGCCAGGTGGATCTCTGTGAGTTTGAGGCCAGCCTGGTCTCCAAAGCGAGTTCCAGGACAGGCAAAAGCTACACAGAGAAACCTTGTCTCAGAAAAAAAAAATGAAGGGTGGGACATAAGTGCAGAATAAGTACTTCTTAATGTGATTTTTACATCTACTACTATATTATGAAATATAAACAATTAATACATGTTAGGTCAAATAAAGATATGTCTTCTCATAGAAGAGCTGTGTCAGTATTGGTGACAGATATAAATTCCTATGCTTTCTACTGAAACCAATTCATTACTTGTGTTCTGACACAGAAAGGACAATTACATATTTTCCAATCATTGTGATTTCCTTCACCAACACTGCTTTTATAATAGCAAGAAATTTCTATTTGTACAAGATAATTATTCATGAAAATACAGAATAAGATGAATTCAAAGACATACAGATGTTCTTCATGCATTGTGAATTTATTACAGTTATTTTTTCTTGAACATACGTATTTAAAATGAGGTTTCTTCTGTCCTGTCCTCCAGGGAATAAGAAATGGGATATATGACACTACAGGCCCTTTAAATAAAATATATAAAAACTTATTAGTGTATAAACTTTCTAAAATGTACATTTATCTAGCAAGTAAAAAGCCTAGTGCCAAGATCTGTTTACCTCTTTTGTAGTTGTATGCTAGTGAAGTCCTATGGAACTCCTAAAATTACAGGCTTTTGCCAATACAGTTAACTTCCTTCTAGAATTCAAGAGTAGGACTCAATTGGGAAGACACCACATATTTGAATCATAGAGCATGGAAAAATAAGGCTGGTACTAACCTGGAAGTTTCATCCCTATTGGTTGGCATTCATAGTTGGAGAAGGCATTAGGCACACTTCCGGAGGAGAAAAGTAATCACGCATCTTTCCCAGTTGAGAACCTTGAGAGCTGCAATAGTGACTAGCATGGCAAAATATGCCTATTCGTGTGATAGACATATGAATGTTATGAAAGCGAGTGATTACTCTTTGATTGGATTTAAGGCTCATTTCAAAAGATGGAACCCATACCTGGTACTATTATCAGGGCCAAGTTCCAGTGCATAGATAGGTATTAGGCCCTAGGGAAAAAATTCTACTATTATTCTGCTAAACAAACGTAATGTTGAAAAGACTTCTAATGAGATGTCTATTTCCATAGATTAGTGTAATTCTCAACTATCATCTGATAAGCTTCTTGCAGTAGATTACAATTAACACAGAGACCCACAACTGGTCAACGTATAAAGAATAAGAGACTGTGGAGTGTTCAGCCCTAAATCGAATGACTATACCAAACTCTTCCCCCAAGACTCAAGGTTCTTCATGCAAGATGGGGCAGAAAGACTGTAAGAACAAGAAGCAATGGATGACTACTAGGAAACAATGTTTTCTGGACAAAACAGGGAAGTTGCACACGTGAACTCACAGTGATGGTGACAGTATGCATCAGACCTTTGCAAGCTCCAGGTAGACAAAATTCCCAGCATAGAGGGGAGAAAGTAGGCACAATTCCACCCCTAGATGATTAGCTATTGGAATTTGATAGCTGCTGGGAAAGCAGGAGTCAATTTTCTTTACAAGTGTGACCTTTGGTAGGTTGACCATGCTCCGTGTCAGACTCCACTCCCAAGAATATATGGACAACACAAATTGGACTCTTGATAGGTTTAAAAACGAGAGAACACAAAATTTCATGGGTAGGGACATGGATGTGGATCTGGGGAGGTGAATATGAATATTGTTTAAAATTGATATATCTTTCTTATTCCTTTAATGAGATTTCAGAAAATGAATATGAGTATTATTTAAAAATTCAGATTTCTTTCTTATTCCCTTAATGAGAATTCTGAGTTATGTTTCAGCATAGTTTGTTTTGTAATTATAAAATGTAATAACTAAGGCAATTCTATTTTTAACTACTCTAGACTAATAAAGACTATAAAATAAAGTTTAATGATACATTCTTTAAACTCTTTTTATGATTTTTTCAGGTTTATCTAAAAAATGTAACATGAATTTCTAAAGGTCTTATCATAAAAAACCCAGAGCCTGATATCAGGGTGAAAGCTGAAAGATCAAAGAAGCAGAGCAAGCCAAGGCCACCACCTCTTACCTCACCAGCTCCTCAGCCTGAACAAGAGCTCCAGCTGAAAGGACTTCAGCCAAAAAATCCTTTAGTTCCTCTCTCCTCAAGCATTATATACCTTTCTCTGCTCAGCTGTTGAAGGTGTATTCACTTCCCAGTACTGGGATTAAAGGCATGCACCACCACTGCCTGGCTCTGTTTTCTCTCCTAGACTGAGTCAGACTCATGTAGTCCAGGGTGGCTTTGAACTCCAGATGGATCTCTGCCTCCCGAGTGCTAGGATTAAAGTTGTGTGCCACCACTGCCTGGCCTCCATGTTTAATCTAGTGGTTTGTTCTGTTCTCTGATTTTCAGGCAAATTTTATTAGAGTGCACAATATAGTGCCAAACAAAAACATTGATTTCAAACATGTAGCACAACTAAAAAGTCATAAATAATATAATAAAATTATAGACAGCATTTATTTTATTAACAAACCAATCATAGAAAGATAATACACTAAAATTGATAACAGGTAGAAAATAATACATCATAAGAGTGTATTAGTATTATTAGAGATATTTAAAGGTAAGCTCTACTATACAGATTATGTGGTGTACATTTCCAGAGCTTCTGCAAAACTGTAAGCATTTAATTCCTTGATAATGTTCAATAGACACGGAGCATACATTTTAGATTGACGCAAAATTCTATTTGTAATTAGTGTGAGGTTTCTTATGGATGGTGAGTGTAGAATATTTTTTAACCAACCAAGAATTGCAGAAAATTTCTATGAATTAAAGTTCAGGAAAAAAATATGTCAGTAGTCATTAGTATTTTACAATTTTAAAATTCCAAAGGACAGCAAAGAAAAAGGAAATTATGTAAGACTGATATACTACCTGGAGCCATCTAGATTTCATTCGTGTTCAGTGTCCACTATTTTCTCTGCTTACATCATATTTACTTTTTATTAGAATCTTATAGGTTCTGCAATTCTTACTCTTCATAATCTGGTTCAATTTACCAATGTTACATTCTAGCATCTTCAACATAGCTTTTTCTTCAGTCAAAACAATGTCTTTTCTTTTTAATCATGATAATACTTGTATCAAACACCATGTTATTGCTTTGGCAATTCCTTACGTCTATATTTGTTACATTAGCTTTCAAAATCTGGTGAGTTATGATACTACCTTTGATTCTTAAGAGCTTTAAGGCATTAACTTTATATGGCCATATTTTGCTCCCTAGATGTTTTATATAGGCAATATCTGTGTATTGAGAATAGCAGAAGCTGTGGAGAACAGTATCCTTCACATATATGTTAATATATAAGCACCTTTAAATATTTAACATACTATTTGATACACTGTGGCTTCTAGAACAATGACAGAAGCATCACTCAGTATGCATTGCATGGTACTTCACTGTATCCATACATTAAAGCTCCTAACTCTGAGCAATTGCATTTAATTTTAGGGCCTTTCAAGAGGTTAAAGATAATGGTCTAATCTTAATATATTAGTGCCAATATGCTTATCAATAGACTAACAGGCATCAGAGATTCCCATATCCTTTTGCACGTGCAAAGAGAGATTCCAGCAGCCTCCTGCATACCAGTAGAAAAGGACTCTGAATGAAATTGAAGTTGTTGGAACCTCGACTGTGCTTCTTGGTCTCCAGATTTGTGAGAAGTAAGTTTGTGATGTTTATGTCGCCCAATCTGTGATATTTTATGATGGCAATCCAAACAGACTAATAGATCTGGGAATTACTTAGAATACCAAGTGTCAGATCTCAACTCAGAATATGGAATCAGAAGTTCTGGAGTGAAAGCTGTGCCAAAGTACTCTCACAAGTGCACCAGGGGACAATGACACAATCAAAAATTTGAAAACCACTAGTCTGACACATTGTTGAGTATATTTGCACGCACTGAGTAATTGGAAGAATTTATTTTGTCAATTGATTAGAAATGAATATTCTCTGTAAGTGATTGAATTGTGAAGCCTCTGATGTTATAAATTCCTAAGCCAGTTTAACCAGGTAAGTTCATGATGTTTTAACAACCATACACCAGATAAGTAGTTTCTAATGCTTTGGAATTCTACCTCACTTGAGGACCTAAAACGATCTGCTTCAAACCAGGCCTATTTTTTGTCAGTGCTCATTTGGCCTGTCCTTGCCATTCTTCATTTCTCCCCTACATTTTTGTAATGTGGAAAAGACTGCAATAGATTAGGAGAATTCATTTCCCAAGTAGCTTCTGGCTTTAGTCTCCACATCCAGCGTTTAAAAGGCTTGAAGACTTTTTAGAGAGTCCATGTAAGTATGAAGAAAAGGTTTCAATGGAAATCAAAATGACTTAGTGAGAAAAAAATCTGCACCCTATTGATAGTGGCACTTTTGTTCTGAGGGCTCAGTTATATGAGAAATTGAAGAATGTCATTAGAGTTACTGGCTTGAAACGTATCCAGGATTACTTTGTTAAAGTGTTCAGTATTATAGAAAAATATATTTTAATATTTAGAAACTTTGCCATCTTCACTGCATGAATATGACCTTGAAGGATATGAAAAAGACAGTATGTAAACATGGACCTTTATGTCCAGTTCAAAAGAATGAATTAGCCACGTGGCCCTCTTTAGCACTTTTTTTCTCATAATTAAAGATTACAAAAGTTGCATTTGTCATTATGTGAAAGGAATTGAAATAAAGTACATTATTTATTCCTACAAAATTTAAGATTCATAATTAAGGAGATTAAAGAACTGTCTGAGAACATGAGGACAGTTGAGGGTATTTTGTTTGTTTGTTTTTGTATTTTGTGATGTAATTCTTTCATCTTCAAATGCCTTCTGCCAAAATGGAATGGGGTATGGCAGAAAAAGAATCAAGTATTCCCTTGCAATTCAGATTCGAAACTTAATAAATATGTGAACCCAACCAGGTATCAAAAGCCTGTTATTAACTTAAAAATCATAACAATAACATATGCAAAATGTTTCTGAACATGGTTTCCATTTATGCTTCAAAATATTTGATATACTTCCTAGTGTGGTGTGACCTTTGTTTAATCTTTCAATAGACTGTAGGTCTGTAGAGACCCACAAAGGATTCCTAGTAAGAATTTAACTCAGGGTCCGAGAATGTGAGCATGCTTTAGCCAGCAGGACTGCACAAGGGAATGATTGGACCATGGGCATGGTTACCAGGTGTTTGGAAGGGTCTACACTTGGCTATGCAATGTGCTTTGATCTAGCAAGGGGGAGGTCTTTTGCCTTACCCCTTGGCATTGCTATAAAAAGCCCTTTTGAATAATTGGAAAAGGCCATTGAGTATTGACCCAGGTCCTCCAGAAGCTATCCTGTGTTTCTGTCTTTGTCCTCTTCACTATCTTTCTATCTAATATTTTCTTATTCCTCTCTCCTCCTCATAGGAACGCTGGAAAATGTGAGAGCTGGTTTCCAACAGAGGTCCTTGTTGGCAAAATCTAAAACTTGGTTTTCTTTTTGAACCATGACAGTTACCACAGAACTTGTCACATATTAACAAGTTTGATTTAATAGAGACATTAAATACAAATACAAGCTCCATAATTTATATGAATAATGCTTGTTCTTATAAGTTCATGAAGTAGTCTTTATTAAGGAACAACATACAATTAAATCCAAACAATGAATTTCAGAGGGATTTAATTACACAGAAAAATGACACGGTTTATTGAATTACCAAAGCACTCAATTATATAAGTGATAGCACTCCTCATTAGTGCTATCAATTATTAATAAAAATTTCAAAGATACATGTTAGTATTTGCATCTATGTATATATGTGTGTATGTATGAATTTTTTTCTAAGAAGGCCATTGTGTTTACATGAGTTAAGTCAATCTGATTACTTCTATTGCATACATTCTTGAAGGTAATAATTTGAAGCTATTTATAACTTAATTTTATATTTGCTGATAATATTTTGAATGCACTTGAGAAAGACTTATTTTCATGAATTTGTGGTGAATATTTTCTTTCTTTAGAAATATTTTCATTTAGACATGCTAAATCCTAATTTATGTCTATTGAAAATTCATTTTGACAATACCATAATTTGTTTCATTATTCTTGTTGGAAGCTTTCTTAATAGTATTTCATTTTAAAAACTATAAGCTTTCTTATAAACAATAACTTTACCAAAATTGAAAAAAAATCTAAAATATGATCAGATTCTTATAACAAAATTTCCTGTAAAACAAATCACTTAACAATGAGTTCCAGGGCTGAGTGTCTATTCATGTTCAGGAATAGTAAAACAGCAAAATCATAATCAGTTCATTTCTAATATTCATGTTTTCATTTCTAAAAGAGATGAAGAGTGCACAAAATAATGATGATGGAACTGAGGTGGATAGACAAGAGAGTTGTAACAGGCAATTCCATTTGATCACTGATAATGGAAACTGCAATCCAGTAATCTGATTTGATGCCAGACCTTCTTCTTTCTGCTTAGTATTTGCTATTAGTTATTGAGACAGTCTGTGGACACTCAAAAAGCCACCACCACATGACCTAACAGTTTTCATACTCACCATCATCTTTTCTTGCCTTACTACCAATCAAATACACCCCAATATATCATAATACTTGGAAAATCACAAACTTTTTGAGAAGAAAATTTAGGTATTCTTTCCTTGAATAGAAAAACAAAACACACCAGAAGAGACTTTATTTTTGTTTTTGAAACATGGTCTTGTGTAGGATTGGTGACCTGAAATTTGCTATGTGGCCCTGGCTGATTTCCAGTTCAAGATCCTCCTTTCTCTACTTGTCAGTTGCTAGGATTGCAGGTGTATACCTACAGTTTTTTATTAAGTAAGCCTTCTGATTTTATTAAATGAAAAAATGGTAATTTATGGCATATTAGTCAATCGAGAGGCCTTTTGCAAAAGAAGGGAGGGAGAGAATGAAGGATGAAGGGGACTGTTTCTGTGAGATTCAACGTGGTAATAAACAGTGGGAAATTTCATTGCTTAAACTAAATATGAATGTGCCAAAACAATAGACCAAACCAAATGGGCATGGGGTTTTTTCAATTTATTTTGTATATTCTGTGACATCAAAATTTTTCCATACCATATCCTTCCCTGTACAAGTTGTTCAAAAGTAAAGCATATCAGGAAAGTCTGATAGAGTGGAAAATACTTCAGAATTCCCCTTTTACATACACTGTAGTACTGTGACTTAAATAAAAGAGCACGGCCTTCGAAGGAAGATTTAGGTTTGAAACCTTGATCTTTCAGGTACTTCTCTTCTATAATTGTGGAATGATTGCTTACACTTTTTAAACAAATTAAGATAATCATCCTATCAAATTTATATGCATATTTCACAGTTTGAGGTCTTTGGGTTCTACATGACTAGAAGAATTTTGTATTACTTTCTACTGATCCTCCCTTCTTATTGTAACTATTATAGAGAAGTTTGTTAAAATGTTCTGTTATTGCCGGGCGGTGGTGGCACACGCCTTTAATCCCAGCACTCGGGAGGCAGAGCCTGGCGGATCTCTGTGAGTTCGAGGCCAGCCTGGGCTACCAAGTGAGTTCCAGGAAAAGGCGCAAAGCTACACAGAGAAACCCTGTCTCGAAAAAACCAAAAAAAAAAAAATGTTCTGTTATTGACTTGTCTATTTCTCCTACCACATTTTTTTCTGTTAGTTCTTTTTAAATGTATGTATTTGATTCTTTTACTTTCAAACTTTGTGTCCTCGTATTTAAGTTATGCTTAATGTAAGCAATGCATGTTTTTAAAAACTCCTGCATGACTTCCTTGTTTTAAAATATTAGGCCTACTTACAAATTGTGAATTCTCCATATATTTGGCTTTAATTCTTATAATGATTAATATTGCCAATGTGACAGTATCTAGAATCACTTAGGAGATAAGACTCTGAGCATATGAGTTGCTATGTAGATTAGGTTAATTGACCTGGAAGATGTGCCTCACATGAGTGTAATACCATTCTGTAGGCTAGGGTCCAGGACTGCATTAAAAGGAGAAAGCTGATCCATCATTAGGTTTCGTTAGCCTTTGCTTCTTGACTACAGATAGAGTGTAACCCCAGATGCCTCCACTCCTGCATCCCAAATGGACTATAGCTTCCAATTTGTGAGGCAAAATAAGCCCCCATTTAAGTTGCTTTTCTCAGGTATATTTTGTTACAGCAATGTAAGTATCTAATACAATGCTACAATAACAACCATTTCCCAAGATCTTTAACCTTACCATTCTACTAGCTTCTGGCTTCTCATTTCACTTGAAGCTGTAAGTCTTCTTGTTCCTTGAAGTTCAGGTTTCATTCAGTATTGGTGTTGGAGATTTTCATGTTCTCTTTCATTTTTCTGCATCTCATCTAAAATCATTGTGCTCCATGCTATCTGTTTTCTTCTCCAACTGCATGAACGTTATACTTTTTATCATGTCCAGTATGCCTTTTGTAGTTTTGTTTTTCCATATTGATATAGCATCACTATTCTTTTGCAAGAAATGTGATTTGATTTGTTTTCTGTTTTCCTATGTTCTCTAGAGCATTATTTATTATGCAGTTTAAAGCATACGTTAAGTTCTTAATTTCACTTAGGATTTAGGGTTTACTTTGGTTCTCTAATTTCTACTTGATCAGTATATGTGTGTATTTATGAGTCCTATTTTCTAATAAGATTGTCTATAATGTATTGATTTTATTTATTTAGTTGTATGTACTTTTTTTGCATCATTTATTGACATATGGTACAATTTTGAGTGAAATTCCAGACACCAAGAGAGTTAAACTTTTTCCAACATATAATCAGAGACAAAGAAGAAGACTTTAATTTCATCATAGAATGACATGATTCAAGGATATGTCTTAAACTGTAGAAACCTTGATGCATATTTCTAGGCCTTATGCCTAGAACACAGGCATTCAGGAGTTTCCATATTGGCAAGCCTTGGACTCCACTGTTTGTCTCCCTAGCACTGTGAGCCTCTGTAAATATCTACTTGGCACTATGGCCTCTTAGCTGCTACTTTTTTCTTGCTTTTTGGCCTCTAACTCCATTCATTTCTAAAGGGAAATTGAGTGCAGATGTTGAGTTCTTTGATAGTCTCGAATTCTAAAGTCTTGGCACCTGAAATGTTGGCTGCATTTGTACCTCTGAAAGCCAGGGTTTACCCTTCCAATTTAGTGAGAAGATTGCAAGCTTGAGGCTACTGCTTTTGCTTTTGGTAGGGCTTCTAGATCCAGTGAAGTTAAGGAAAGTCCTCTAGAGGAAACTGTCAGAAAATGTACATCCAGTTATATTCCATATATATATATATATTTTTCTGTGTTTTGGTTATACAGGTACCTGAAATACTTGTCAAAATGTGTTTAATAGTGTATATTATACAACTTATATAGTTTTCTTAAAATAAATAAATTAGTGCAATATTTCATCCAACCCAAAGACACTTAAAAGTGTTTTCTAAGTCATAGTTTCTTATTTACTGTACTTCTTCATAGAATATTAAACATACTGGAAAACACATTGGTCATATTTAATCATTATCCATTCCCTAGCCCCATGGCCTCATAACCAGATAGACAGTTTTTGTTTTGTTTTGTTTGTTTGTTTGTTTTTAAATATTTTTTATTATTTAAAAGATTTTTTTAAATTTAAAAAATGGACTGTTTTCTCGTACACTACATCCTGACCATAGTTTCCCCTCTCTCCATTCCTCTCAACTCCTCCTAACATCTCCCCTCTTCCCTATATCCACTCCCCCTCTATTTCCCTTCAGAAAAGATCAGGCCTTCAAGAGAAAACAACCAAATACAACAAAGTAAAATACAGCAAGACAAGGAGAAAGCCCGTACACCCAGGCTGGGCAAGGCATCCCAACAGGAGGAAAAGAGTCAGAGATATACCCACTTCTACTGTTAGGAGCCCCGCAGAAACAAGATAATGGTCATAATACATAGGCAGAGGACCTGCTTCAAACCCAGGTAGGCCCAGTACTTACTGTTTCAGTCTCTGTAAGCCCATATATGCCCTGCTTTGTTGATTTGATGGGCTGTGTTCTCTTAGCGTCCTCCATCCAATCTGACTCCTACAATCATTCTTCTTCCTCTTCCTTGGGGTTCCCCAACCTCTGAAGGGAGAAACCCTACGGAGACCTCTGATTTAGACTGTGTCTCTTCATAATGTCTGGCCATGTGTCTCTGCAACCTGTCCTTTCTTCTTCCTGAGGAAGCCACTCTGGTGACAACTGGACAAGGCACTGATTTATGAGTATAGCAGAATATCATTAGGAATCATTTCATTGACTTTTTTTAGATCAGTCTTACTTGGTCAACCCTAGGTCTCTGGGCTATCCAGTCTCTGGTTCTTAGCCATCCAGGCAGTATCAGGCATGGGCTCCCTATCATGGAGTAGGCCTCAAGTTAAATAAGATATTGATTGGCCACCATTGCCCTAGAACATCTTTTTTTTTTTTTTTTTTTTTTTTTTTTTTTTTTTTTTTTTTTTTGTTTTTTTGGGACAGGGTTTCTCTGTGTAGCTTTGCTCCTTTCCTGGAACTCGCTTTGTAGACCAGGCTGGCCTCGAACTCACAGATCCGCCTGGCTCTGCCTCCCGAGTGCTGGGGTTAAAGGCATGCGCCCTAGCACATATTGAAGGCAGGACAGATTGTAGGTCAAAGGTTTTGTGGATAGGTTGGTGACTACATTTCTCTTTTGGTAGCAGGCAGAGTACCTCCCTGCACCAAACAGACTAGAACATAGGAGTGAAGGGTTCACAAAGGCACCAGCTTGACCTCTCCACATTCAATGAGCTGTGCGGAGGTTTGTCCTTAGCAATCTGGCCGTGCTATCAGTTTGCAGAGAGCAACTCTGTGTCATAGAATCAGACTGGGTTGTTTGGGCGGATCTCCATTGGAACCCCTTGGCCAACAACTCACTTGTATTTAACCCAATGCTGGGTTAAATAAGAAAAACCCTGAGAGGCTTGCCTGGCTACAAGAGATGGCCAGTTCAGACTGTATCCCTCTTTACAAGGAGTCATCACTAGGATCATCCTCATAGATTCTAGGAAGTTTTCACTGTACTAGGTTTCCACTCCCCCCGAAATGCCCCCTGAATTCTAGCCATTTTTCCCAGCATTCTCCCTCCAAACCATCTTTCCCCACACCTGATCCCTCCTGTCCCCATCTGCCACCAGTGCACCTATAAAATCTATTCTATTTCCCCTTCTCAGGGATATCCATGCATCTTCCCTGGAGTTGAGCTCTTTACTTAACCTCATTGGGTCTATGGATTGTAGCTTGGTTATCATTTGCTTAACAGCTAGTATCTACTCATAAGGGAATACATACCATATTTCTGTTTCTGGGTCTGGATTACCTCACACAGGATGATTTTTTTTCCTAGTTACACTCATTTGCCTGCAAATTTTAAGATTTCATTTTGTTAGCAGCTGAGTAATACTCCAATATGTAAATGTACCACATTTTCTTTATCTGTTCTTCAGTTAAGGAACATTTAGATTGTTTCCAGATTCTGGTTATTATAAACAAAGCTGCAATGAATATGGTTAAACAAGCATCCTTGTGGGAGGATTGAGCATCCTTTGAGTATATGCCCAAGAGAGGTAGAGCTGGGTCTTGAGGTAGAACAATTTCCAATTTTTTTTGAGGAGCTATCATATTGATTTCCATAGTAGCTGTACAAGTTTACAGTCCCACTAGCAATAGAGGAGTGTTCTCTTTGCTCTACATCCTCATCAGTATGAGCTGTCCCTTGTGTTATTGAGCTTAGCCATTCTGACAGGTGTAACATGGAATCCCAAAGTAGTTTTGATTTGAATTCTCCTGATGGCTAAGGATGTTGAACATTGCTTTGTTTCTCAGCAATTTGAGATTCCTCAGTTGATGATTTTCTGTTTAGACCTGTACCCCTTTTAAAAATTGAATTATTTGGCTTTGTAATATGTAGTTTCTTGAGTTCTGTATTTATTTTGGATATTATATCTCTATCAGATTTGGAAATGATAAAAAATCTTCTCCTAATCTGTAGGCTGCCACTTTGTCCAATTGACAGTGTACTTTGCCTTACAAAAACGTTTCGGTTTCATGAAGTTGAATTTTTTAGTTGATGATCATAGTGCCTACCTTATTGGTGTTCTATTCTGAAAGTCATCGCCTGTGCCAATGTGTTCAAGGCTGTCCCCACTTTCCCTTCTATCAGGTTCAGTGTATCTAGTTTTATGTTGAGATCTTTGACCCATGTGAACTTGAGTTTTGTGCAGGATAAAGGTCTATTTGCATTCTTCTACATGCATTTATCAAGTATGACCAGCACAAATTGTTGAAGATGCTTTCTTTTTTCTAGTGTGTATTTCTGTCTTCTGTATCAAAAATCAAATATCCATAGGTGTGTGGATTTATGTCTGAGGGTTCACTTTGATTTTGTAAATCAGTGTGTCTGTTTTTATGCCAATACCATGTTTTTTTTTTGTTTGTTTGTTTGTTATCACAATAGCTCTGTAGTACAACTTAAAATCAGGGATGGTAATACCTCCAGATGTTCTTTTATTGTACAGGATTGTTTTAGCTATCCTTGGTTTCTTGGTTTTTCCATATGAAGTTGAGTATTGTTCTTTCAAGGTCTGTAAAGAATTGTGTTGGAATTTTGATGGGAATGAATCTGTAGATTGCTTTTGGTAGGATGGCCTTTTTAAATTTTTTTCCCCCGAGACAGAGTTTCTCTGTGTAGTTTTAGTGCCTGTTCTGGATCTCACTCTGTAGACCAGGCTGACCTCGAACTCACAGAGATCTGCCTGGCTCTGCCTCCCAAGTACTGGGATTAATGGAGTGCACCACCACCGCCCAGGATGGCCATTTAAAATATGCTAATCTTAACAATCGATGAGCATGGGAGATTTTTCCATTTTAGGAAATCTTTATTTTCTTTCTTTTGAAGTTCTTGTCATACAGGTCTTTCACTCGCTTGGTAAAAGTTACACCAAGATATTTTATATTATTTGAGGTTACTGTTAAGAGTGTTGTTTCCATGAGTTCTTTCTCAGACCACTTATCATTTGTATATAGGAGGGCTTCTGACTTTTTTGAGTTAATCTTATATCCAGGCACTTTGCTGAAAGGGTTTATCAGCCGTAGGAGTTCCCTGATGGTATAGTTAGGGTTACTCATGTATACTATCATATCATCTACAAATAATAATACTTGGATTTCATCCTTTCCAACTTTTATCCCCTTGATATGTTTAGTTGTCCTATTGCTCTAGCTAGAACTTGACGTACTATATTGAATAGACATGGAGAAAGGTGACAAACTTGCCTTGTTTTTAATTTTAGTGGAATTTCTTTGAGTTTTTCTGCATTTAGTTTGATGTTATCTATAGAGTTGCTGTTCATTACGTTTAGGTAGGCCCCTTGTATCCCTATTCTCTCCAGGACTTTTTATCATGAAGGAGTGTTGGATTTTGTCAAAGGCTTTTTCAGCATCTAATGAGATGATCATGGGTTTTGTTTTTCTTTCAGTTTGTTTATATGGTGGATTATATTGATTCATTTTTGTATGTTGAATCATCCCTGCATCTCTGGCAAGAAGTCTACTAGATCATGGGGGATTATCTTTTTTCTAGTTTTGCCAGTATTTTATTGAGTATTCTTGCATCTAGGTTCATAAGGGAAATTGGTCTGTAATTATCTTTCCTTTTTGAATCTTTTTGTTATTTAGGTATCAGGGTAACTATGGCATCATAAAATGAATTGGGCAATATTCATTCTGTTTCCATTTTGTGAAATTATTTGAGTAGTAATGGTGTTTACTCTTCTTTGAGAGTCTGGTAGAATTCTGTGCTAAAACCATCTGGCCCAGGGCTTTTTTGTTTGTTTGTTTGGGAGACTTTTAATGCTTTTAATGACTGCTTCTATTTCACGAGGGGTCATAGGTCTTTTAATATTTTCTTTGTTCTGTATATTTAGTGTTTTGATTATTATGCAGTGATGGAACTTTATTTTCTGGTCCAATCTATTTGGTCTTCAGTGTATTTCTGGTACCTTTATAGGCATCTACTTAACAGGTTAGAGAAATTCTCTTTTATGATTGTTTATCTTTATTCATTTCTTTTAGATTTTTCCAATTTGGTGGAGCATAATTTTTAAAATTAGTCCTTATGATTCTTTGAATTTATTCACTGCCTATTTTTATGTTCTTCTTTTCTTTTCTGGTTTTGTTGATTTGGATAGTCTCTCTCAAGTTTTTAGTTAGTTATTGATTTTCTCAAAGAACCAACTATTTGTTTTATTGATTCTTTTTATTGTTCTCTTAGTTTCTATTTTATTGATTTCCGCCCTCAGTTTTATTATTTCTTGCCATCTACTCCTCTTGGGATTGCTAACTTCTTTTTGTGCTAGACCTTTCAGTTAGCTGTTAAGTTGCTAGTGTAAGATCTTTGCACTTATTTCATGTAGGCACATAGTGCTATGAACTTTGCTCTTGCATCGCTTTCATTGTGTCATATATATTTTAGTATGCTCTGTACTCATTGTCATTCAAGTCTAGAAAGTCTTTCCTTCCTTTATTTATGTGTTGACCCATTTTTCATTGAGTAGAGAGCTCTTCAGTGTCCATGAGTTTGTAAACGTTCATTGTTTCTGTTGTTGTTGATATTCAGTTTTAATCCATGGTGACCTTGTAGATTTCAGGGAGTTATTTTAATTTTCTTGAATATATTAAGACTTCCTTTATGTCTTTGTATGTGGACAGTTTTGGAGAAAGTTTCATGAGTTGCTAAGAAGAGCATACATTCTTTTGTGTTGTGTGAAATATTTTTTAAATATCTGTTGGCCCCCTTTTAGTTTATAAAGTCTGTTAACTCCAATGTTTCTCTATTTAGTTTGTGTCTAGATGACCTGTCCATTGGTGAGAGTGGAGTACTGAAGTCTTTCAATATCAGTGTGTGAAGGTCAATATGCAATTTAAGCTGTAGTAGTATTTACTTTAAAAACTTGGTGCCCATGTGTTTGGGGCATAGATGTTGAGAATTAAAGAGACATCTTGGTGGATTTTTCCTTTAATGAGTATGAAGAGTCTTTCTCCATTTCTTTGGATTAGTTTTGGTTTGAAGTCTATTTTGTTTGATATTAAAATTTTGACACCATCTTGCTTTTTAGTTCCATTTGATTGAAATATCTTTTTTCAGCCCTTTATCCTGAAATAATGTCTATCATTAATATTGAGATGTATTTCTTAGATGCAGCAGAATGACAAATTCTCTTTTCACATCCATTCTCTTTGTGACTTTTTATTAAAGAATTGAGACCATTGATATTGAGAGATATCAATGTGCAAAGATTGTTGCATCCTATTACTTTGTTACTGCTGGTGGTGGTGGTAGTTATGGTGTGTGTGTCTCCCCTTTTCCGGTTTTAGTAGTGTGAGATTATTCATTCCCTGTGTTTTCAAGGGTGTAGATAACCTCCATGGGTTGGAGTTTTCCTTCTAGTACCTTTTGTATGGTTGGATTTGTGGATAGATTTTGTTTGAATTTGAATTTGTCATGAAATATCATGTTTTCTCCATCTATGGTGATTGAAAATTTTACTGGCTATATTAGTCTGGGCTGGCATCTGTGGTCTCTCTTAAAGTCTAAAAGACATCTGTCTAGGCCCTTCTGCTTTTTAGAGTATCCATTGAGAAATCAGATATAATTCTAATAGATCTGTCTTTATATGTTGCTCAGCCTCTTTCCTTTTTTATTTTCCTTTTAATTATTTCCCTTTAATATTTTCTTTGTTCTGTATGTTTAGTGTTTTGATTATTATGTAGTGATGGAACTTTCTTTTCTGGTCTGATCTATTTGGTCTTCAGTATGTTTCTTGTACCTTTATAGGCATCTACTTAATAGGTTAGGAAAATTCTCTTCTATGATTGGGTTGAAAATATTTTGTGGGCCTTTGAGTTGGTATTCTTCTTCCTGTATTCCTATTAATTTTAGATTTGGTCTTTTCATATTGTCACAGATTTCCTGGATGTTTTGTGTCAGGAATTTTTCAGATTTGTCACTTTTCTGACTGATGTATCAATTTCTCCTATCATATCTTCAGTGCCAGAGATTATCTCTTCCATTTTTATATTCTGTTGGTGAAACTTGCCTCTGTAGTTCTTATTCAAATTCATAAATTTTTCATTTCCAGAATCCCCTCAATTTGTGCTTTATTCATTGCTTCTATTTCCATTTTCAGGTCTTGAACAGTTTTATCAATTTTCTTCAACTATTTCTTTGTTTTTTCCTTGGCTTTCTTTAAGGGATTTATTCATTTCTTCCGGTTGTATGTTTATGTTTTCCTGGCTTTCTTTGAGGGATTTATTCATTTCTTCTTTAAAGACCTCTATCTTCTTCATACAGTTGGTTTTAAGGTCTTTTTTCTCATGCTTCAGCTATGTTGGAAAATTCAAGGCCTGCTGTGGTAGGATAGATGGGCTCTAGTTAAGGCATATTGTCCTGGCTGTTATTGATTATGTTCTTATGCTGGTGTCTATACATCTGGGTTTGGGGTGATCATAAATCTAAGTACTGTTTTCTTGATTTATCTTTCTTGGGTGGATGTTTTGTTCTTTGCTTTCTTTTTCTCTGGATTTTGGAGTGTGATGGCTATGTGTTATCTGTTTTACTCATGTGCTCAGCTGGCATGTTCATGGGGAATGTCTGTTGGTATAGGAGGCTAGGATGTAAAGATGAATGGGGGGAGAGATGCAAAGAGAGGATGGACTGTGGGATCCACAGAAGGCATGGAGAGGTGGAGAGGAGGCTGAAGCTGGTGTTCTGTTGCAATGCTAGGGAAGAGCCTGAGGGATTGGGTCTTCTGGAGTAACAGAGTGCCAGATATACAGGGTTAATATTGTCATTATAGTGATGGCTATACTAGTTTCAAGAACTTAGTATTCAATAAAACGAGAAAAGGTTAAGGGTAAATTTAAATACTGTATTATTTTCTTTTCTGTTGTTGTTATAAAACATCATAACCAGGAACAATTCATAGAAGGAAGAGTTTATTTGGATTTACAATTCCAGAGAGAATATATAATTACCAGGGAGGCATGGTAGCCAGCACTTATGGAAGGAAGAGGAGAGATCAATCACATCTTCATCCACAAACAGGAAAGAGAGAATGAACTGGAAGCTGGGCAAAGCTATAAACTCTCAAAGCCTACCCCCAGTGAAGTGCTTCCTCCAGAAAGGCTGTACATCTTAACAAACCACAGCAGAGCAATTAGATAGGAAGCTGAGATCATGTGCCTAGTACACTGCAGCCCCTTTTCTGAGATGTGCCTGGTAAAGTTCAAGATTAACAAAATAATTTGATGACTTTTTTTATAATGAATACCAGAAAATATGTTTTAGACTTTCCTTTCTTAAAACATTTACCCAAGTGGCTCACAATGCCAAATCCTTCCTCTTCTCCTTTGAGATTTATCTGTACCTTCTAAAACCCAGTGATGTCTTCCTCAAGGCCTGAAAGTAATTCCTTTGAATCTAAAAGCCTGCTCCCACTTAGGTACTTCTTCCATTAAGGCCATACCTCTTGCACCTCCACAATCATCACCAGTACTGGGGGAAAATAGTAAAATGCCTTGAGTCTATGGGGAATATTTCTCATCCAAACCACCATAAACATCCCCTGAGTCTTATACCTCTTATAAGGAAAGTATTTTCTTCATATTCTACCTAATAACTTCTGATTTTATGCTATTAGCCAAAGACAAAGTTCACAAGTCCACCATTAATTACAAAAGAGCCTGAGAATTGAAATATTTTCAAAGAGGAAAGAATCACTGATAATTTCTTTGTTGAGTGCTGGAGATTGAACATATGACCTTGAATATGATAAGTAAGCATTCTACCACTGATCTGTACCTCTGGTGCTAGAGATTGGACTGAAGGCATCAGGAATACTGGACAAACATTCTAATTTTACAGGAAAATCCCACACTTTATATAGATTCTTGAAAAATATGCGTATACCTTCAGAAGAAAATTGTAAGAGTAGATACTGTATAAACAACTACTTTTGTATATCTATTTGTCACAGTATGTATTTAGTGTTCAGATTTTTGAAGTATATCACATCATTTATAATAGACTATATGCATTTTAAGAAGACACAGTAATATGAAAAGTTATCATAAATATTCTGTATGTATAACAAATGCCTAACTCTATAAATGTGAACTCATATTTGATTTTGTATGTATAAGTCTAGCTTTCAGCCTTGAGTACAATAAATGCTTTAACCATATTTTGAATAACATTTAGAACTGCACATCTTGCAAAGTCTAAATAAATCTAGCTTATATGACACTCAGTGAAGGATAAGAGGGCACAAAAAATGTACAGTATCAATACAGCTATTAAATACTGTAGATCATTTTTGAAAGTTGCATATAGACTATAGATTTAACTGTCAAATAACACTAGTTTATACAGTTTTAAACAGAGGTAAAAATAATTGAGACGGTTTTCTTTTTTATTTGTATTTTTTAAAGTTTAGATAATGTTTCACTCTGTATCCCTGACTGTCTTTGAACTCACTATGTAGAACAAGTTGGACATAAACTCATAGAAATCTTCCTGTCTCTGCTTCTCCAGTATGGGAATTAAAAGTTTGTGTGCTATCATACTTATGATTCAACTGAGAGTTTTATAAGATAGCTTGAAAGTTTAAAGGTGTTATTTAGTTCTTATTTGTATGGAACTCAGGTTCTTGAATGGTAAATCCTAGTAGAGAATGATAATTACTGTCTGTGTTATGTTCTCAATCAGAAATACAAAATCTTTCTTTGTTGTTTGTTTTTCAAGACAGGGTTTCTCTGTGTAGCCCTGGCTGTCCTGGAATTCCCTTTGTAGAACAGGCTGGTGATACAAAATCTTTTATCCATTTAATATTGTCTTTAAGTCCTTGTCTGGAGCATTCTCACAACTTTTGTGAGAATTTTGACTAATGAATGGAGATAATACTTTCCCTGACAAAGAACAAGCTGTCTCACAAATATCATTAATTCCTAGAATGGGCTTGCTTAGTGCAAAATAAAAGTCTATCATTCCAAACAGATATGCCATTATTTAGGTACTTGAAAAATCTTGGTTGCATCTTCTT
Organism: Peromyscus californicus insignis; assembly: GCF_007827085.1. Classification (NCBI taxonomy): domain Eukaryota; kingdom Metazoa; phylum Chordata; class Mammalia; order Rodentia; family Cricetidae; genus Peromyscus; species Peromyscus californicus. The sequence continues at coordinate 46,181,635 of NW_026294391.1, forward strand.
TCTTGGAGATTTGGATAATATTGACTTCAACACTGAAATAACAATTACCTCATAATTTTAGTATGGAAAGTTATGTCAGCAAAACAAAATAATGATGTCTGTATACTATTCACAAACTATGGAAATTTTTCTACAAAATGAAAAACATGTGAAATAAGCAGTGGAATAATAGTCTACTTCAAGGAAAGCTGTAATTGAAAATACATTAGGTTTACCGTGAGTGGCCACATTGCTCACCTTAAAAATATACAACCTCTATTTTATTCACTAAAAATGTTATCACATTTCTCTCAGTTTAGAATAAAGATCTTAAACCATACATTATTTCATAGAGAAAAATTAAGAATACTAGACATACAAAATCTGAGTGCCTAGACTTTTCTATCATCACTTTCTTGACTCTCTATTGACCTACAAATGTATATCTTTTGCTGATTGTAAAAATTGTATATGCTCATAAAATAACATTTTTATTGTGAGCTTCTTGTGTTCATTATGGCTATATCTTGAGTAAATAAGAAATTCGGAGTTTAGAACTTTAATTTTGAAAATACCATATATATTACCATAATTTGTCTCCATAAGGACTGATTATTTTAATTAATGTTAAGCAAATATTAGTCATTTGACTATATTAATGGGGTCAATAAATATTAGTGCAATTTGAATATGTAATTATACAAACATCCTTAGAAAAGACAGATGGTAACTGCAAAAGATGTATTTATTCATTTCACAAGCATTCATTTCACTCCTATTGTATATTACACATCATTAGCATCGATGGCAAATAGATGGATGGTAGAAAGATTCCACTATTGTTATTCTATGGAAGAAAATACCTTTCTAAAGAGATAACAATTGAGCATGAAAATTAATAGACAGGACAAGATATATAGATATCCTGTCCCACGGAATAGAGTTCAAGGAATGAGTGCAGAATATCTCAGATGGGCTTTTGAGCCCACTGCTGAATATGATAAGCTGTGAGAGTAAATAAGGTGATGACATGTTTAATCAATACACATAAACACATTAATCTTGTTAGTATTCATTACTTTCTTCCCAATCCCTTCCCATTTTGAGATGCATTTTTATTTCTAATCCCTGAATGCTTGGATGACTCATCACTCAATAGGGGTAAAGAAAACTAGGTTGTGTATCAACTTTAAGTGTTACTTTTCTAAGCTAAAACGCAAGAGTTTAAAAGCTACAGCTGGCTGTAGGACTAAAACCTGAAAACCACCTCATCACATAATATCTTCCAATGTCCAAGAAAATAACACACACACACACACACACACACACACACACACACACACACACACACACACACCAAACAAACAAACTTAAAAGCACAAATAGTTATTGGTAATAGCACATTCAGCGGAATTATTGTAACCAGCCTCACAGAAATGAAGATACTCTAAATAAATATTCTGTCTTTCAAAGTATCAGACCAATAAAACAAGAGACACCAAAGAAAGGGGGAATTTCCTAGGAATCTATGCTAGGAGAGAAGAAAAAGTCCCCACCCAATGAGGGAACTTGTTTCCTGGAAGAGGTTTCACATGGCTCTAACCACTTGTCTTGCTACCTTTACAGCATGAGAATGAAGCCCAGACCACGACAGGGACATGGTGAGGGGAGTCACACCTTGACTGAGATGTGCAAATGCTGGGCCTTCTACTCACACTTTCATCTCACCTCAGGACTCTCCACCACCAGAAAGACTTGGGGAGTTTACTGAATTTTGTTGTCACTCTTGCCAATATGGCCACATTGAGTAAAACTTTTTTTTCACTTTTCCACTTTTAATTTAGCTCTATTAACTGGCTTATCACAGATGACTGGCCTGTCCTGCTTACAGTATAAATTGTGATTCTCCAAGTTTGATAAACTCAAAGAAGAGCAAGAAAACATGTGGTTTTAGAAAAACAAGGGCATTGTTGACAGAAGGTGATTTTCTCCTTGACCAGGGGAGGGTAGGTTGGTCCTTGGAAAGTGGCCCCTCCCTTCTGTGAAGACAAGGGGCTAGGGCTTCCTTAAACATTGTTCTCAAGGGGCACAGAGGTAAAGCTCAACATTGTTAGTAGCTTATTCTAGAAGAAAGATCATATATACATAACCTGTATTTACATTTTATAGCAGAAAGTGACTGGGCACTATGCTTTTAATCACAAGCCTTGCTGAGTTATAAGACCTAGGGGATCTCAGAATTTTCTTCTTAATACTTTCCTTTTGAAAACTGGCCGTGTAGGGAACTACTCCTACCAAGTTGTTTCAGTTTGCTTTCTTCCTTTTTAGGACTAACACATGTAGAATTAACTACAGGAAAAGTCACTTCTTTCTGTGCCAATAGCACTTCCCCAAACATGAGGAATATTTTCTGCAAGAAATATGGCAAACACCAGACCCACAAAGAGAACCTATTGGGAAAGGATTTCCTATATGCCCAGGGAAAGCAGTGTTATTATAGGGAAAGACTAAGTGTATTTTTTTTAAAGGCTAATTGTTCTGGTTCTAAGCTGATTTTGTCCCAAAGTCAGTAACATCATGAGGATTTATTAAAAATAAGAAGAAAAGGAAGAAAAGGAGGAAGAGGTTGCCAAAAAAGGAACAGGAGATTTCAGGATCTTTCCTGAGAGGCCAAAACTCTCATTCCACACACTATCCAGAGCTGTAATCTATAGATTGATGAATTAAAGAATATTCTGTGACATGCCACCCAAACTCTAAATTTGGAATAAGATGAAAATTCTGTTCTTATCTTCTTCACCTGCTTCTAATTGTGAATTCAATACAACTCTTTGAGAAAAATCGAAGAAAGCACCAAGTTGATTTTTTTCTTAAAGAAAAGGTCTCATTCTCTAGCGCAGGCTGGCCTTGAACTAACAACAGTCCAGCAATCCTCCGCCTCACCTTTTAAGTGCTCAGACTATAGGTGTGAAGGAACTATCATGCCCAACACCAGCACTTTCACTTTTAAATGGAAATTACAATTCTATATCTCATGCAATTGTTAAGACATAAAAGTCTGAGGATTGAGGACGGTAATATTTTTAGTTGGAATAATAGACCAAAAGTTCTGCTTTTTTATTTTATAGTTAATTTAATTTTACATATCAGCAACAGATTCCCCTGTCCTCCCTCCTCCCACCCCCCAGCCTTCTCCCCTGAAACCAACCCTCCATTCCCTCCTCCTCCAAGGCAAGGTCTCCCTCCCCTGGGGAGTCAGCCCAGCCTGGTAGATTCAGTTGAGGCAGGTCCAGTCCCCTCCTCCCTACACCAAGGCTGAGCAAAATGTCTCAGCATAGGCCCTAGGTTCCAAAAAGCCTGCTCATGCACCAAGGACAGGTCCCGGTCCCACTGCCTGGGGGTCTCCTAAATAGTTCAAGCTAATCAACTGTCTCACTTATCCAGAGGGCCTGTTCCAGTTCCATGGGGGCTCCTCAGATATTGGTTCACAGTTCATGTGATTCCACTAGTTTGGCTATTTGTCCCTGTGCTTTTTCCAATCATGGTCTCAATATCTGTTGCTCATAAAATAATACCTACTCTCTCTTGCCCATTGGACTCCTGGAGCTCCACCTGGGGTTTGGCCGTGGATCTCTGCAACTGCTTTCATCAGTCACTGGATGAGAGTTTTATCATGACAGTTAGACTTGACCACCCTATCAGAACAGCTAGCTAATAGGCTAATTATGTACCTAGTATATTCTAACCTCTTTTCTGAGATCTGTTTAGATATGCACAAGGAGGTCTAAATAATTTGCTGATTTTTTTTCTAGAAAGCACCAGTAGATTGGCCCCAGACTTTCCTTTCTTAAAGCATTTACCAAAAACTCTCAGAAGGTTGAATTCTTTTCTGTTTCTTTGAGATATATCTCTATCTTCTAAAACCCAGAAATGTCTTTCTCAAGAGCCTGAAAGTAATTATTTTGAAAGAATCATACAAGGAATTGGACCTATGTTTCTTATCTAGGTGGAACAATGGAATCCCACATCCTCCAATTGTATGTGGAGGGATGGAGCATACCTCTTGTGGTTACTGTTTTAACCTCTTCAAACATAGTTACTGGCATCATTTATCTTCGGTCAGTTTATTCCTCTATGGCATTGATTCACACTACTGTGTAGATACATGGTGGAATCTCAGCACACAGCAAGCTCCCAGAAGAGTGAGCTGGGCCTATGGGATTTTAATGAAGCCATCACTGCCTGAACTGAACTTTGTTCTTCTATGATCTCCAGTTCGAGAAGCAGGTGAGAATGAGTAGGAGGTGACAGTTGGGGTGCAAGAGACAGTGAACATTAGAGGAGGTGTGTCCCTAGGAGTGGACTTCTAGGTCTCAAAATCCCATGCCATTCCCAGTTAGCTCTTTCTCTGCTTCCAACTTGCAGACCAGGTGTGAGCTCTCAGCTATTTCCCCAGCACCACCATGCCTGCTGATATGCCTTCCACCAGGATGGCCATGGACTCACCCTCGGAAACTGGATGCAAACTCTTCTGTAAGTTGCCTTGGTCATGGTGTCTCCTCACAGAAACAGAAAAATAACCAAAATAGTAGATGTAGTGGAAAGGTACTATCATGTAAAGTAACATGATAACTATGGAAAACAAAGGAAAGAAAAAGGAGAGAACGGGTGGAAGGAAAGGGGCTCTTGCCAAAGACAGTTGAAGAGAAAGAGAGGGCAGTGCCTCCCTGCGCTTTTTATTAAGAATGGATGCATGTATTCCATGTAACTAGAGTTCAAAAGATGAGATTAATACAATGATATATAAACAAAAGTTATAGATAAAAAGAAATAAAATCTTAAGAGTGAGATTGATACTACTTAGAACAAATAAATTAGCAATAAATATTCTAAAGATGTTAGATTAAAAATAAGTAAAAATTGAATTACTGACATGGAGATATGGCTGAAATGATAACAATGAAAGGAGATACAAAATAGAGATACAAAATTAGAGAAAAACTAACAAAGAGAGTTGAAAACTGAGTCAGAAATGAAAAGAGTACATGGACCTGACATGAAAGGACTAATGGAGTAAAATACCCTTAAGCTCTTCTGATGTGTTTGAAGATAGTTTATATAAGATTACATCATTGAAATCCATAAAATTGAAAGAATGCTAAATGAAGATACTTAAAAGTAAAATGATAAAGTTATTAAACCTTTTAGTAATAAGATGAATCACTGATCTATAGTGAGTAAACAATGTTCACAAATCTTGGTGTTGTAAAAAGTGGCATAGAGACAGAGGTAGGAGAGAGAGTTTGAACAGAGATAGACTCATCTTTTGTAATAAAGAGTTGATCAATATTGTCTAAAGTGAAACATGATTTGAAAATATGCAGTGACTCTAAGTTTTTGATAGTTTCCATGATCCATTTCTTAAGCTTAAATAACTCTTTTAGGAAGTATCATCTGAAGAAAAGAATCATTCAAAAACAGACTTTTGTTTTGTTTTTGCTTTATTTTCCCTCTATAATAAATTAAACAGAAACCAGGAAAAAAAAGAGGTTTACTCAACTCTTGCTCTTGATCATTTTTATTGATTCAATCTTTCCTAGGTGATATTTCTTCAGTTTTTAGTTTGCTTTTAAATAGGGATGACACATAAAACTGAGTAAGAATCAATGTGTAAGCTTTAAGGCTTAATAGTGAATTTTGTTAGATAAGTTAAGAGCTATATTTATGGGTAATAATGAGCACATTTGAGGAATTCAAAAGATACTTAAAAACTAAAAATAAATAAATAAATGGCGATCATTACTAAAATTCAGGTTTTTATAGGAATTTGTTATTTATGGTACACACTGCTTATAAAATCTAATATAAAAACACAAATAAAGCTTATTTCATATTTACCTTCACCTGCAAAAGTCAACTCTATTATATTTCAAATTGAAAACTTGCCCTCTTTTATTACCAACGGTAATGGAGGTCATTTCAGAACTCAGTAATATGTGGCTATAGTTGAGTGAAATCAAAGTTAAGTGAATGACCCCTTACAAGTTGGATAGAACCCCACCACCTTTTTTTGATTAAGCACTGCATAAGAACTTTGAAAGTAAATCCAGAAAAGAAAAAAAAAAAAAAACCTCCGTAGATTTCCCTAATTTGAATGTACTCCTGGAAATTCATGCGTTGGAAATCCCCAAACAATGGTGTTAGAGAACTGGACCTTTTTGTTCCCTCGCCCATGCAATAGTTTCTGCTATGCTATGACTTAACCGGAAGGCTTTCATCAGATGCCTTTTCCTTTTGTTTAAATGTATAGAGCTTTAATTAAATAAACCTGTACTTTTTATGAATTATCTGGTCTTCTGTATTCTGTTATAAAAGCACAAATTGGACTAAGTCTATTTTGAGACAAAGAACATCAGGGATCATTGTGGACAGGAGGTGAAAAGATTTTAAAGACAGAGCACAAGGGAATTTGCTGTGAGAATGTATCTCCTAGTAATGACAGAAGCTATAACCATAAAATTTCACCAGCATGACTGCCTAAATGTGAGCTGAGTAAGGATACCACCATGGGACATGCTAATGTGGATGGGCAAAAGCGCATGAGGCCTCAACCCGACAGAAAGAATTATCAGGAACTAGGGGGTTCTGAGAGGCAGGGCAAGTCTTCTCTAGGCAAAAACACACCAATTAATTATACAGTACCAATGGTCAGCCCTAAAATCATATACATGACTCAGCATGCCACAGAGACACAGACACATCAAAGTTTGTTGTATTATTCACAGTGACCAAAATATGGAGCTGTAACTCACCTGGCAAAAAAATGAAGATATTCAAAAGAGATATACATGTCTCTCAATTTGAATATGAGACTAAGGAAACAGGGGGCTCAAAAGACATGGAGATTTCTCCAGGAAATTTCAATCTGGAAGAACCAAAAAGGCCAGTCATAGGGAAAATTCGTCTCCAGGAAAGATATTTCACATAATTCTAAAAGCTTGTCAGACCACCTTACTAGATTGAGACTGAAGACCAAACAAAGATGGGTCAGTAGTGAGTGGGACTACACCTTGACTACTTAGATGTGCATATCCTTGACCCACTATTTAAAATTTCATATCTCTTTAGAACCCCTGAAGACAGGACTTGGAGGAGTTTACTGGGTCTCTTTGTTTTTCTGCCCAAGGTAGCCACACTGAAGAAATCATCCCAATCTGCCTTTTATTATTAATTTGAGTAATTTAGAGTGAATGATGGAAGTGCTTGGGATGCCCAAGTTTGATAACATCATCTGACTAAGTGTTCATCAGCAGAAGATTAAAGAAAATGAGAGTATATACACAAAGAATGAAATTTATTTGGACATAAAAAAGAAATTATGTCATATTATAAGAAAATAGATACAGGTAATTGTGACAATTGAAGTAAATGAGAAGCAGAAAGGCAAATGCCACTGTTTTTTTCTATTGTATATATAAAAGTCATACGAACACGACATGAAATTAGAAGCAATAATATCTAGAAAAGGGAAGGGGACTAGTTAGAATAGAAAGCGTGGAGAGAGACAGTATATAGGGAGGGGATGTGACTATGATCAAAGAGCATCATATACCTGAAATCGTCATTGTAAAACCCATAGGTTAGTATATGCCAACACAATTTATGAAATAATTCAATAATATTCTAGTGGATGCTATATAAATAATGTCAATTTGAACATGGATGTTTTGTCCACATTACATGAAACAACTTCATTTCAGCTCCTCTCATGTATCAAATGTTCACATCTTTCAATTATCATTGGTACTACACTTTGATATTTCTCCCCATTGTGAAATATGTCATTTATCATTGTGTTATCTCCTTTTTTTCTGATGCATGGTCCTGTCATTTACTTTTTCCAATGGAATTGAAAGTGTGACAAAAGCAAAATCTTGCATATTTACATTCATTTTCAAGCTTATCCTGCTCTGCTGCTCATTTATGGAAAACATATTCCATGCTTTAATGAAACTTAGGAGAGATCAGTGAATGGGAAAGATTAAAGCTTTCTATAACGTATTGCCACCTGCCTCCATCTCAAGATGTTTTGTGACTACAGGAAATACCTTAGGTGCATATCAAACCTTCATTTTTGATCACATTTTGTAGGAGGCCCAGAGGTTCTTGTCCTCACAGATAAGCACTAAGGGAACCAGGTTGTTAAAAAACAACCAAGCAAGGTTGTTTTTTCAAAGGAAGAGTTACATAACCTGCTATCTGCCCAGAAGCCTAGGAGCAGATGTGGTAAAATAGCTGCATGACCTTTCTCTATCTGTGTGGCCAAAGCCATGTTATATCCTCTCTCAGACCCTTATTGAGAACTTATCAATCTATAGAACCTATTTTTTTTTTTTTTTGTTTTTGTTTTTTCGAGACAGGGTTTCTCTGAGTAGCTTTGTGCCTTTCCTGGAACTCACTTGGTAGCCCAGGCTGGCCTCGAACTCACAGAGATCCGCCTGCCTCTGCCTCCCGAGTGCTGGGATTAAAGGCGTGCGCCACCACCGCCCGGCTAGAACCTATTTTTATAGAAGGTGTTACATGTACTTTACCAAGAATTTCAATGTAGGCATGCCTTAAGTTTTATTGTGTATATGGGAATGAGTTTATTAGCACCAGAAAATTTTTCAGCAATTTGTGCTGTGCCTAAAATGAGCTACTCGGGGTCAGACTCCTGAAGTTTGAACCAGCACTGGCTGCTTATTTATACTGAACCAAACCATCTTCTTGCTTGCCATGGATTGTTAGTCTGCTAGCTGTGGTGGTCACAGAGACCACTGCAGCATTTTAATTGTTCTTACATACAAGTGAAAAGTTTAGGAAGCAATGCATGTACTAGGTTGAGTTAGCTATTGGGCAAGATACATATAACTGAAGAGTGTTGTATCTGATAAATATGTATGATTTGTCCATTTTTAAAGTTGTGCTCCAAGCTTCATTTTTTTTTTTACAAATAATACCTAAATCTTTACTAAAAGCACTTTTTAATCAACTAATTGTTTTCCATTTCAAACATCTTTGTTTATTTCTAAGCATTTAATATTGCCAACAGATTTTTATTTCATAATTTAAGTGACATTTCTCTTAACAGTAATATGATTTCTATTTATTTATCCCATAACCTATATTTTTATATTTACAACATAAATATCATTTATTGGACTTTTACAATTCATCTGTAAGATGTTAGTTTTAAAAATATTCAACAATTGCTTTTGTAAGTCTATTCCCCAATAATTCCTAAAGGAAGTTATTAATAATTTTTAAATGTCACCAAGGTATTGTGAACAAAAGTAGTTTCAGGCTAATTTATCTTCCTGTTACTTGGCTGTGTTGTTTAAATATTGAGAAAATATCCAATATTATGAATGTCTTTCTAAAGTATAGATTTTCTTCTTAGTATGGTCTTATGAACTAGCCATGTTAATAATCAGTTGAGAGCACATATTTGAATTTCAATCTAGACCTAATAAATAAAAATTTGTATTCAAACAGAAATTTTATTTAAAATTTGCATACATTAAGGTTTGAATGGCAAAAAATATCTAAAATGAGGCTAAGCAGACTATTGACATCCATGTCAAAGTTCATTTGTAAATAAAACATTATTGTCACGGGGTCAAGCTCAGTAGCTAACACGAACGTTTTCCTACCATAATGTACATAGCTGCCTTAAAAGTCTTTATAGGTATTGTGCCATTATTCAAGTACCTATGAGCGGGTCTGTAAACTTCGAAGTGTAATAAGAGTGGAGCCTGAAGAATTTCAGCATTGGTATTTTCTTCAAGTTAGTAGTCTTCTCCAAAGGGACTTATTCTTATATCACGCTGTGTAGAATTAAGAATGTGACTGTCTAATTCTGATGGAGAGCTTTGTGGTGAGGAAAAACAAAGACTCTTCTTTGGGCAATAACCAAACCATAATTCCCTTCATGGGCATAGCTGAAAAGTATCCATTTGGTAGGGCACAGGAAGAGCCTGTTAGGAAGGTTGATGCAGGCATCTGGCTGAAATACATTTAAAATCTACAGCAATCAAAAGCTGAGCTTTCCAGGCAGGATTACTTGCACTAAATTCAATTTTTTTGTTTTGTCAAAGACTGTAGACATCATTGTTCTCCCGTAGCAAACTTGGGACATTTTATATTAAAACATCCACATTTGTAAACACACAATATTGTAATATTAACAAGTAACAACAGCTACAATAAATTTCACCTCAATTTAAAAAAAAAAGTCTTTATAGACCACAAGTTTACTATCTATAGCTTTACTGAAATTTTGGCTCACTGTTGCAATTTGTACAATAGTATACGTTGAAGATTCATGTGTTGAAGGCTTGGTCCTTAATGTAGCCATACTCAGAGGTGGGAGTTTGAGATGTGATTGTTTTTTTTTTCTTTTGGTAATTGGATTTTAAGGATTCTAATTTCATCAAGTGATTAATCCATCAAAATGAGGCCTAGTTGGAGAGAATTGCAGGGAGTATGCTGTTGCTAGATATATTTTTATACTTAGACCTGGTTTGCTCTCTTTGTGCTGGCTTCCTTGAAGTCAACAACTTTCTTTGTATTGAACAATTTTCCTCTGCCACACGCTCCTATAATCTTGATGTTTCTGTTGCACTACAGGCCTAGGAGCATTCCACCATGACGTTCAATCTCTGATATCATCTGTCAAAACAAATCTTTTCTACTCTGAGTCAATTTTATCAGATATTCTGACAGTGTAACAAAAAGCTAATATACTAATCTTTGATCTACATCATGATTATATGATATTTATGAGAGATAATGTTTTGGGAAAAGAGCATCATATTTTAAAATCAGGTGTTAGCTGTATGCTGAAATCTTTTAATCTCTCTTTGCTTTTGTTACCATTATTTTGAGAAAAGTAAAAACAGTATCAGGTTTGTGAACAAGTGTATGTTTCTATATAAAATCAGATACCCAATCAGTTATACAAATAGATATCTAGATTCCAAATTCAGTGCTTCACTTTACTATCCTATTATTTAGAATACAGAAAACAAGAGTACGTGGAGTCTGGTTGGATAGCACAAGCCTCTGTTTACTACTACTTACTAGTAGAGTGCATTAGCCAGTTACTCATCTATACACCCTTGATTCTGAGCTATTAAAAATGAGCATTCCTAAGTTTAACAGGCATGAATCTATTAATTAGCTGTCCTCAATTTCAATGAATTGATACTTTGATCAAATCAATTCAAGAAAAGTTAAATAGATGACTATAAAATTCAAAAGCTAGCAATTAAATGAAAATAGGTGGGGCTTTCAGGAATAGTACATTGTAGACTGATAGAAAGAAGCAAATTCTGTTAAAATGTGTACTGCTCAGAGCTCAAGTTGCCAGCATGCCTGCTGTTTAGACTGCAGTACCCTCATTCTGAGCATTGTGCTGTTTGATTATTAGGCATATGTCTAGAAATTAATTTAAAGGAACTTTTGTGATACAATGTAGTTGCTCTGAGCTGTATCTTTTAAACAACCAATAGGAAGAATGGTAGCTGACACAACTCGGAGTACGTTTTATGTATTTAACACTAATAAGTGTATGACTTATTGGATATTTTAAAGGTCAGAGAAAGAAATGTTGAGACTGTCTCTTTTTGGTACTTACAAAAAAATCAAGTAAACAGAAATAGAAATTAAGGGCAGGGAAAGCGAGTACTAGGGAATTTTTGAAATCTAATAGACTGTATTAAACATTAACTAGTCAGTAAAAATTCAAGTTTAAATCTGAGTACAGATTTTTAACACTTGTCCAGACAGAAATAGATTTGGAAGTCAAGGTGACAATCACAAATTATGTGGTATAGTATGTGGCACGGGTTTCTTAAACTGGAGTTCCATCATAACCACCTAGAGGGATTTTTTTTTTTAAATCGAGATTCATGGAATCCACCCTAAGCATTGCTGACTCAAAGGTCTGAGGTCGGGCCTGAGAAGCTGAATTTTTAAGTGATTTGCAAGGAATGTTGCTGCTCTTGTCTGAGGACCAACTTTGAAAACCACTGTCACCGGTATACCTTTTCTAGGAAGAACTGAGTTACTCCAACACTACATTTATTGTTCTGGATATGTTAAATTCTCAGAAGGAGATCAGAAATGCTGCAGTTACTTAAAAACATGGACACAAAATTATAAACACCCTTTGGTTCATAAATGCTATAAAATAATTCTTTAAAATAGCTTTTGGATCATAAGCTTAACATTAGCTGATGTGACCTCGCTGTATAATTCATGTGTTATTAGAATTCACATTACAAGAGATGAGGCCAATTATTGTCCTATCCAAGTGAAGTTTCCAAAAAAGAAAATAGTTTCAAGATTCCTTCTATCAGAGTTGCAATCTAATTACTGGAGGATAAAATGATCTGTACATATCTTTATAAATAATGTGACATTAGTGTTCAGTGTTTTGAATGCTTAGTGTGAAAATATACTACTTTTATTTATTTATACAGTGTGAGAAGTAGATAAGTGATATGACTAAGCTTTGAAAACTATGCAATCATCTAGCATGATACTACAATTTGCATGATCACCATATTTATAGTGTTGTCAAATGAAGAAAATTATGTTTATAAGGTGTAGTGAAAAATCAGAAAGCTCTTACCCCTAATACTAAAATATTTTTTTGAAAAATGTATCTCTAAATATCACTAATGTTTACAAGAAAACCTAAAGAAATCAGTGACATATATGAAGTATGCAAGTGGCTGGCAAAGCTTTAATTAAATCTATGGTAGGTTTGTTACTAATTAAGATTTTGAAAAAAGAGTTCTACACCAAAATGTGTGCTGTGACTGAATCAGAAAATAATCCATAATGAAATACAGAAAGAAAATGTCAGCCATGCAAATAAACAAAGTAAAAATTTTATAAGTATTAAAGCTTTATATACTCGTTCTCAAAAGAATTTCTCATGATTTGGTAGTAGAATGATTAAACTTGGAAATCTTATAACATTCAGATAATCAAATAAGAGACCAATGAAGGTAATATTGAATTCAACCTTCTACATAGTATTATTTGTAGTAAGACAGGACAGACTGAATATAGGAGTAGGATTAAATGGTATCTATAATATGTGAAGAACATTCTCTAATGCCATAAAATGTTCATATGTACTGAAAAAGGGGGGAAGCTAAAATAGTCAAGAAAACATTGTGAGAGCAATCTAGGAAAAAGGATTTTGTGAGTTTCCAGTGATAAGGATACAGATAAAGAAAAATAACATGCAAATTTAACCTCACCACAGCATGAAGTTTGTAGGTAACACAGAATATAAACATTCTATACTGGGGATATGTCTGAGAGAGCTCCTTGGCTACCTTTCTGGAATTTCCTCAGATCATGCTAATATTAATTGCAGTATATGAGAAAATAGGTTTCTACCTATTTATATCCATGTGAAATGCCTAAGTTTAAATCATACTTCCACAGCACTACTTAGTAGATGTTCAGCCTTGGATGAGATTTTTAAGCTCTATATAACTCAGATTTACTTATGAAAGATGATACTCTTTTGGCTTTATAACAAACATCTTAAATGTGTGGCAAGTGATATTAAACACATATAAAGCTGTGACTGTCACATAATCTCCTATGATAATGACTATTTTAGCAAGATTCTTTGCATCTCAGAGAATTTAGCTTTTTTCCCTTTGAAAGTGGCTAAAAAGAGAAACAATACATATGTCTACAGTGGAAAGATGCCCATTTCTTTCCAGGGCTTCATTAGAACATCACAACATTGACCATTACATATGAGTTCAGAGCCAAGCACCCAATTGGTTGAGATATTAAGCATTTGGAATCTGGAGTTTAATACCAACAGCTTCAACTCATTCCTCTGTGGTCCAAAGCAGGCACTGAAGCCTTGTACTATACCCAAGAACAATGCTGTAAGAGTTCCTCTATAGAACTTTTATTTCTTTCTTCTTTTGTTCTGGAAACAATAGTCACCCGCAAATGATATCTATTACATTTTATATTAGGGTAATGATTAAGGTATAGGCTTGAAATTTAAATCAATGAGCTTTGTTTCAACTAAATATGTATTAAGTTTTTAACCCCTGCAATCCTGAGTTTTCTTGCCTTTAAAATAGTAATAATATAAAGACATACTTCATTAGACTGTTGAGAAAATTAAATGATGTAAGTAAGATAACATAATGAGTTGATAAGTATTAAGTTTTTGTATGCAGAATAATTACAGCAGTACTATACATTACTGTTATACAATGTTAGAAGATAATAGTAGTAAAATATAGGAGAGAACTGAGGAACTCCATATTGCTCTTCAATAATATATTGCTCTACATGAGACACTATCATGAGTTAATGATTTCTTTTGTAATTTAGTAGAAGCATTAGCATACACTGAATTTCATTTAGGTACATTTAAAATGTTAAATTAACCCATGCAATAAGAACTTTTGCACACAAATGTATAAATGTGGGCAAAAGCATTATCTCAAAAGCATAATTGCAAATGTTGCAATATCAAAAGATCAAAACCTATGCCTAAACTGTGAAATTCTCAAAATACAATTCTGGGAAAATTATTTTTAAAAATCTTTAGATGATATTTATTTTTTAATTTAAAAGGTGGTTTATTCGAAACATTAATAAAAACACTGTGTTATGGAACACTTCATAAGTCACTTTACATTGTAAAATAGACAATATATTTTTGCAACCATGAATACTTAAATATAATAATGACAATTCCATGAGTATTATAGTCGTGAGCAAGATAACAATATTTGTAAGGAAGTAGATCAAACCTACAAATGCATAAGTACATATCACTATGGTTACTGATTGAAAAAAAATTATCATTCATAAGCCCCTATAAAAAACTTCTTCAATTATTTCTGGTAGGTAGTAAGGAGAAACCAAAAGAGCCTATATCATTAGTTCTCAAAATTCTAATGATGTGACCTTTTAATACATTTCCTCATGTTGTTGTGACCTCCAACCATAAAATTCTTTTGTTGCTGCTTCATAACTGTAATTCTGCTACTGTTATTAAATCATAATGTAAATGTCTATGTTTTCCAGCCTTCTTAGACTGCCCCTGTGAAAGGGTTGTTCAACATCCACATTACCCACAGGTTTAGGACTGGTAGCCTATATTGTTGTGAAGGTCTCTGGGGCCTCCTTGATCAATAACTCTTAAGCAGGTATATCTGGCACTGGAATATTTTTGTTTATTAACCCTTGTCTTCTAGGAAAAAACATTATCTAGCTATGCTTGATATCTTCATTCTAACTCTTTGTTTCCATGATATTTTTAATTGGCTTATATAATAGGAGATTTTCATATAACTTTTTATACACTCATGGTTTATGTCACCAACCCCTTTCCCATTTTGTCTTCTACACACCTACACTGTTTGTGCTTCATCCTTTCTACCAACAAGATATTGAAATCAAGCTGGAAATGAGCTTCAAGTTTCCTCCCTGTTGGCTAACATTCACAGGCACCAGGGTAAGAAAAGACATCAATTGTCTTACCTAGCTATGAACTACAATAACAACCTCCCAGGCAAGATATGCTCACTGTTACAATAGGGACACAGCTGTTAGAGGGTAACCAACCACATTCTTCCTAGATATGGCCTACACCACAGAAAGGAAATCATGCCTTTTACTATAAACTCATGCCTGTGGAGGTCTTAGTTAGGTCTTAGGTGGGGAATTTTCCACTGCTATTTAGATAAATTAGCATAGACTGAAGCTGCCTTCTAAATATTTATATGTATGCCCATATACGAGTGCTACTCCTAGTGTTACTCAGAGACGTTTCACTTTGAAATGAATCGCAGTGAATATAAAGATGCATGACTGAGAATAAGCGACAGTTGTACATACTCAACTCTGAAGTATTTATATCATCCCCGATAAGGCTTGTGGACTAACACAGAAGAGGAGATGGAAAGACTGTAACAGCAAGAAGAAAGGAAGACAGGCTTCAGAATGTTATCTTTTGGAAATAGTGTAGCTATTACAGTTATGATCTTAAAGCAACTAAGATTGCCTATATCGGATCTGCACAACACTGGGCCTGTCAACAGTTGCTACAAAGATGATCTACATACCATTGAAAATTGGGGGAAAATGTTGACAATTAAAATTGTAGACAAAACAAAAACTAAATAAGAAAATAAATATAATTAAAAATGTGCGTCGTTGAGCCTGGGACGATGGCTCACGGGTTAAGATCATTTGGTGCTCTTACTGAGGACCCAGGTTCAGTTCCCAGAATCCAGGTGGTGGCTTCACAACCAACTGTTAACTACAGTTCAAAAGTACTTGAAGCCATCTTCTGGCTTTTTTTTTTTTATTAATTTATTTTGCAATACAATTCAGTTCTACATATCAGCCACGGATTCCCTTGTTCTCCCCCCTCCCGTCCCCCTCACCTTCCCCCCACCCCATTCCCATCTCCTCCAGGGCAAAGCCTTCCCCACAGACTGAGGTCAACCTGGTAGACTCAGTCCAGGTAGGTCTAGTCCCCTCCTCCCAGGCCGAGCCAAACAATCCTGCATAGGCCCCAGGTTTCAAACAGCCAACTCATGCAATGAGCACAAGATCTGGTCCCACTGCCTGGGTGCCTCCCAAACAGATCAAGCCAATCAACTGTCTCATCCGTTCAGAGGGCCTGATCCAGTGGGGACCCCTCAGCCATTGGTTCATAGTTCATGTGTTTCCATTCATTTGGCTATTTGTCCCTGTGCTTTATCCAACCTTGGTCTCAACAATTCTCGCTCATATAAACCCTCCTCATTCTCGCTAATTGGACTCCCAGAGATCCACCCGGGGCCTAGTCATGGATCTCTGAGAAGGTGCATCTTCTGGCTTTTATGGGTACTGCATGCATGTGATACACAAACACACAGGCAAAACACCCATACATATATAATAATAAATGAATCTCTTAAAAATTGAAAATAAATTTTGATATAAGAAGAAGACACTACTGGGATAGGTCATAGATAATTTCATGGATGTATACTACTGAAGTTGACTAATTTCATGATCATTAACTAGAGAAGTCTTGTTTCACTGTGAATAGCTAAGTAGAAATTTATTTTCTCTTGTAGCACCTGATTCTCCTTAGAGAAATGTATCAACATTCATTTTCTACAAGGGGCTTCACTTTGTGAAAATCTTCTGTTGTTCAAACTATACTAACAGGAGAATTCCGTATTAAATTTTATTATTTTCTGTACCATGCTTCTATGCTGTCTGGAGAATGGGGAAATCTATTATACAGGCATTTATGTACAGAAGCACAAATTTAATGATAAAATACTAGTAATTGAACAGTAGTAATATTCCATATATCTTTTTACACTCCTATATATGTAATTACATTGAAAAAGTAAAATCAGGCAAAAGCAGCTTTAATTCATTAAAAGATCATCAACCCAGAGAACTTTTAATACGAATATTAATAAGCCTTGTGTTTTAAACTGCAATATTCATTATTGTCACATAGCATGCCCAAAAGACATACCTGAATTTTCTTCTATATAATCTATCAAATTCTTTAAAAAAACAGATATAAAATCCATTATTATTTCCAGTCATATGTAAGCAGGTAGGTATAATGCTAGAATTTGGGATCCAATGGGCGTGAACATATATATAAACACACATACGAGCTTTGTTTCAACTAAATATGTTCTAAGATTTTTAACCTCTGCAATCATGAGTTTTCTTGCCTTTAAAATAGTAATAATATAAAGTAATAATATATATGTGTGTTTATATATATATGTGTGTATGCGTGTGTGTGTGTGTGTGTGTGTGTGTGTGTGTGTGTGTGTGTGTGTGTGTATGCTGGTGTTTTGTATGTTAGGACACATTGAGAACAATTTTGAAACTGCCATTTAATGGGCAATGTAAAGGAAATAATAGATTATTTTTTTAAAAAAGCTTAGTTTTAATGGAAAATATAAGAATTGCATCACCTTTCAAAGCCAAAGCCAAATTTCCAACCTAGATTAATTGACCATTGACCATTTTATGTATTTTGTAATATTGAAGGAACTTGTATAGCAGCAATTGCCTTAGGCCCAGAAGCTTACTGTGCTTAGTGGATTCCTCCTATTAGCCAAAGGGTGTTTTTAGAAGGGGCAGAAAAAGCACACAATGGAATACTTTGAGAGCTACTCTGTGTACAATTAAAAAATGTTCTAATTTCTTCTCCACAATTCACCTTTCCATCATACAAAAATGAGCTCGAGCTCTCAAGATTTCAACATTTGACAGTATAGTGTTTGAGATTGTACCTTACATGATTATAATCAGTACCATGTAAATGTCTGTTCCCTCTGAAAATTTGTATTTTGAGATCCCACTAGAGCATTTGTGACCTGATTAGATTACCTGGAATTAGTCCTCATGATGAGATTCATGTTCTTACAAGAAGAGACTGGAACGGTTTCTGTTTCTTTGATTCAAGGAGAAGATAAGCAGGCATGAGCAAACCAAGAAGTAGGCTTTCATCTGACACAGGTTTTGCTGACCCCTTGATCCTGGCATTTGCAAGTATCCACAACTATGAGCAGCAAATGCTTGATGCTTACAACATCTGATCTCATATTTTAATACTTAAACCCAAGTGGACTAGAATATCACCTATAACATTTGCAGGAATTTTGTGTACAAAGAGGAAGGAAATCATGACACCTTTCCATCACTGTCCCTTGAAATAGTTCTAAGAAACTTCTGGCATCAATTATTGGAAGGGAAAAGAGACTCAAGACAGTATTTAGATGTATGATAAGGAGTCATCGGACTGTAGTCAATGTTAAATGCCCTATCCAATGTCTATATATTCTATCGAAATGTCTTTAAAAATTATACACATCTACCAATAAATCCAAATAAGATAGTCTAATATCTGAAACTCAGCCTAAACATAAGCATTTGGATATAGTCAAACCCAGTGAATTTCCAAAATATAATATTTCTGAGAGTTTTGTTGCATTTTTTCTTTAGACTTTGTCATGCTTATTTATAAAGTATCAATTTGGGTACTATACAATACAACTCTTATTTCCAAAATAAACTTATTTCCTTTGATGAAATTTTAAACTTGTTTACTATATATAACTGCTATTTGCCCTTCTCACATTATCTCAGCTAATCCTCACAGCATAAAGATGTGCATTATCAATGTAATGTTATTAAGAACTATTCAGATTTTACGAACGGAAGTGGGATTTGCTAAAGTTTAATAACTAAATAAGACAGGCAGAATTTGCAATTAGGTTTGTTTCTTTTTTTTATGTTTTTGTTATCTTTTTTAATTTTATTTTGCAATACAATTCAGTTCCACACATCAGCCACAGATTCCCTTGTTTTCCCCCCTCCGGCCCCCCTCACCTTCCCCCCAGCCCATCCCCCAGTTCCACCTCCTCCAGGGCAAAGCCTCCCCCGAGGACTGAGATCAACCTGGTAGACTCAGTCCAGGTAGGTCCAGGCGCCTCCTCCCAGGCCGAGCCAAGCGATCCTGCATAGGCCCCAGGTTTCAAACAGCCAACTCATGCAATGAGCACAGGACCCGGTCCCACTGCCTGGATGCCTCCCAAACAGATCAAGCCAATCAACTGTCTCACCCATTCAGAGGGCCTGATCCAGTTGGTGATCCCTCAGCCATTGGACATGAGTGGGGGTAATGAAGGGCGAGGGTCGAGGGAAAGAGAGCTTGGGGGAGCAGGAGATCCCAGCTGGATCAAGAACAGAGAGGGAGAACAAGGAATAGGAGACCATGGTAAATGAACACTACATGAGAATAGGAAGAACCAAAGTGCTAGAGAGGCCCACAGAAATCCACAAAGACACCCCCACAATAGACTGCTGGCAATGGTCGAGATACAGCCCGAACTGACCTACTCTGGTGATGGGATGGCCAAACACCCTAATTGTCATGCTAGAAACCCCATCTAACGACTGAGGGATCTGGATGCAGAGATCCATGGCTAGGCCCGGGGGATCTCTGGGAGTCCAGTTAGCGAGAATGAGGAGGGTTTATATGAGCGAGAATTGTTGAGACCAAGGTTGGATAAAGCACAGGGACAAATAGCCAAACGAATGGAAACACACGAACTATGAACCAATTAGGTTTGTTTCTTACTCCAAATTTCATGAGATGAAATGGCATTTTCTAGTGTTTAGTAAGAGAATCCAACTAAATCATTTTTAACATTTCATTTTACTTTATTCTGTGTGAACATGCATGCACGCCGTGGTGTGTGGAAGTCAGAGGACAACATCCAGGAAACAGTTCTCTCCTTCTATCATGTGTGTCCTGCAGATTGAACTTAGGTCATCAGGCTTACCTACACCCTTGCTTACCCACTGAACCATCCTACCAGATGTAACTAGTACATTCACAAAAACTTGTGAACCACCAAATACAAAGTAAGGTAACAGTAATAATTCTATCGAGTAGGTTTACACAATAAATTTGGTTGAAATTCTATGTAATGTAAAAACATATATGTAAACATCAAATTTAAAAACATATATGTAAATATAAAATATACATAATACAATTATGCATGCA
The DNA here is from genome assembly GCF_007827085.1 of Peromyscus californicus insignis. Lineage (NCBI taxonomy): Eukaryota > Metazoa > Chordata > Mammalia > Rodentia > Cricetidae > Peromyscus > Peromyscus californicus. Next base: position 46,202,264 of record NW_026294391.1, read on the forward strand.
TTTTAGATGATTGGGTAATAAAGTCAAATGTATAGATATAGATATAGAGATCTTAAGTATGAACAATTAGGTATCATTGATATAAAGTAAAGGAAACTTTCTGAGTGTTCAATTAAAGTTTTTATTTCATTTGACTTTCCAGGGTAAATAAAAGGTTTTCCCATATGGAAGACCTTATATAGTTACACACCTCAGTATTTCCTTAGAAATTCATAATTTTAAATTAAAACATTAAAATTCATTTTTTACTTCACTAAAAGCCAAATATATTATTATGTTTAGATGAGTCTTATAATATAGCTGGCTGGAAGAAAACTAAAATGCCCAAGAAATTCTTTTCATGACGCTCCTTCTCATGTTATGAGAAATTTGAATCTGGGAATTTTAAACTGGAGCGGTGTAATGATGCCCCAAGGCCTACACACAAGCAAGTGTCCTCTTGGGCCACAATACATTTTTAAACTAAGAATTAATTAAAAAATACTTCACATGTATGTTTTAGTGCCTGCCTGTATGTATATGTATCATGTGTGTGTGTCTGGTATCTGTGGAGGCCAGAAATGGGTCAGACACTCTGGAACTGATGCAACGGGTCCTTGTGAACTGCTCAGTGTGGGTTTTGGAAACTGAACTCTGCTTTTTGCAAATTATCTGAGTTTCATTTCTATTACTGTGAGAAAACACTATGACTAAAGCAGCAAGGAGGGGAAAGGGTTTGTCTCATCAAGCAGTTTATAGTCCACAATCAAGGGAAGCAAAGGTAGGAACATGGACGTAGGGCCTGAAGCAGAGACCATGGAAGGATGTTGCTTACTGGCTTGCTTTCCTAAACCTTGATTACGTTGCTTTCTTATAAAACCCAGGACCACCTGTACAGGGGTTGTATCACCTATAGAGGAATGGGCTTTTCCTACAGTTATCAATCAAGAAAATGCCCCCACAAACATGCCCCCAGGCTAGTCTGAAGAAGACGACTCCTATATCATCTTCCCAAGTGATTCTAGTTTCTGTTAAGTTGGCAAAAACTAGCAAGCAGAGCATCTCTATAGGCTCTGAATCACAACTTTTAAGATAAGTTCTTCATCTAGGTTTTCAGAAGGAAAAAGAAAGAATGTACAGGGATCCTAAAAGATGAATATTAAAAGGGAGTCACAAAATCTGGACAGATGGCTCAGAACACTGACTGGTCTTCCAGAGGACTCACATTCTGTTTTCAGTACCTACATGGTGGTTCTCAACCACCTGTATGTCCATTTCCAACTTCAGAAGGCACCAGACACACATGTAGTACACAGATATACATGCAGGCAAACACAAATACATCTAAAATAAAAATAAATAGATCTAAAAAATCTCCAAAAGGTAGAAGAACATAACAAAGAAATTTCCTTCTGTTACCACATTATCTATCTTTCACCCTAAATAGCAAAAAGAGAACACAATGAAAGGGGCACTGGAAAGAATGAAATTAGTTTCTACCCAAAACTTCACAGTATAGTTTCAGCTGTCCAGTTTGAAGCTTTAGTAGCTGGTTTTTTTTTCTCTCTAGGTTTGCTTTTAACCAAATTCCTGTTATTTTACCCATAAATATTACCAAGTATGTTTTTAACATATTGATAAATTGATATTATTTTTATTTTCCCCATATTGTGACGTGGTATCTCATTTTGTTGTCTTTCATGCTTGTATCTTGAGACAGATTCTTTCTATGTAGATGACAGTGTCTTGGACCTCACCAGGATGCCCAGGCCAGTCTGATACTTCTCATCTTTATTCCTGCTAACATGTGGTGGAATTACATTTGTGCTATTTTCTTATCTACTATATGAGAAGAACATTTTCTGTTTAAAAACTGAGTCAGATTATTTTGCTTTGTCTTTTTGTTTGACACATACTATTATTGGGTACAATGTTATGCTGCAATTCACATGTACTTTGTACAACAATCAAATAAAGGAAAATAACATACCCTTCAGTTTAAGCTCATATCATTTTTGAATGGCAAATACATTATAAATTGCACAAGAAATTGTGACTAATGAGTACCAACCCATTACATAACAGAGCACTAGAATTTTTCCTTCTTAATTAATGATAACATTGTGCCTGTTGACAAACATCTGTTGGAAAACTTACTTCCCATGCATAATGACTCTTGTTCATCTTGTCACATTTAAAGCGCAAAAAATTCCCCCAATTATTGTCTCAGTATACAGGTGGTTATGGGTTAAGATTTACTCTGAAACAGCTGGCTCTTTTTCTGTAGTGGACCAGAGGGTAAACATTTTATATCCCCTGGGCCTCATGTTTCTATTACAAATATTCACCTGTACTGTCATCTGACACAGATAATATGAAAATGAGTGGATATTTTTGATTTCCAATAAAACTTGCTCTACAAAAGCATACTAATGACCAGATATAGTCTGAAGGAGATGATTCTAGATTAATCAGGGTTGAACTACATTTTTCTTATTGGGAGATTTCTTATCAAGTATGGTAGCACATACCTTTACCCCCAGCACTCTGAGACAGAGGTAGGTAAATCTCTATGTGTTAGAGGCCAGGCTGATCTACAGAACCAGATCCAGACCGGCTAGAGCTATTTAGTGAGAAAAGAAGGAAAGAAAAGAAGGAGAAAGAAGAAATAAAGAAAGAAAGGAAAGAATGAAGGAAGAAGGAAGAAAAGAAAAAAAGATTTCTTTGTGAATATTCAGCTTCTACAGACAAAAAAAATCTTGAAGTTTTTTGAGTAATGTGTTACCATGTTTGAGGGAATTGTATTTAATATTTATAATGCAGATGACTTGCACTTTTACGTTATATACTTCACCCACCTTTCCAGAATACAGACTCCCTAGTGTTATTTTTTCATTGACTTAAAACCCCCTAGAATCCAAAGGTTTAATGACTTTGCTAGTCATCTGACTGCTTCCCCTCAGTTCTCCACACTAGTACTTACACCAGGTCCTCTGCTTTCCAGCATTATGCAAATAGACTTGTTACTTACCGTGTCTATACAGCATGTAAGCTGTAGCTTCTTTAGCTTCCCTTAATGAGGCATAACCCATTCAGATGTTTCCTTTTCTTTTAAAAACTGGATGACACATCTTACCCAGTGTTATTGTAACTAACATCCTCAAATTCTTTCTGAGTTTATAAAAATTTCAATTTCTTTACTATTATTTTTGTGAAGATTCTGGAAAGGACATTCACAGATGTATCTACTCAACTATATTTACCTAGAGGTAAGTAGATTCTGAATTTTACAAAAGAACAAGACTTACATAATATGCAAAGTGAACTTAAAAATTCAGATGTTATTTAAGTGTTGCTAGTCAAAGGCATAGTACACAAGAAACAAAATTACTTTGACATTTCTGAATGCCAGTGTATATGACTCTAACCAATATTCAGTTCTCCATTTAAACTTCAGCATCAAATCTGCATGTGACAAAAAAAATATCACACACACAATAAAACAAAAGAACAACAAATCCTCCATGAAAGGATCTTTTCTTCCCACCATGTGTTTGCTCTATCACCATGGACTTTAATTAACCCTCTACAACCAGACACCCAGTTAAACAACTTCTTTCTTTTCTTTAATTTTTTTTATTAGAACATACACAGTGTATTATACTAGTGGATGAGCATCCAACACAGTACAAAGTAGCTGTACTTTAATTTTATGTAAGCAGAATTTATCCCATGGCAGTGGAAAACAATTTCAATAAATTTTCAGAGCAAAGTAGAAGGAAGAAAAGGCATTTTAACAGTATAATAGATGTTAATTTTGTTTTAAATTCAACATTAAAATTACATGTATTTAAAGTACATCTTAAATATTTTAATATTCATTTCAAGGAAAAAATAAGATGTTGCAAAATATTTTTGAAACTAGAAAAAGTGAACAATACAATGTAAAAAGAAAATTCAGTGGTAACTGAAGACAGTTATCTTAAATATTTTATGACAGTCAGTCATTTCTTATTCATTACTGACACGACATATATATTCCTCAATTTTATATATAGAGAGAGGTTATTGAAAACATATGAGTAAAACATTTAAGGTTAGTCATGTATCTAAATATGGTGATGGTAATAGTTAGTGTATATGCTAATCTAACACTTAAATGAAAGTAGTCAAAACCAGTAAGTAGATGGATGATAGACAAAATAAACAAGTTACTGAAAATTGTTAATTGTTGCTTTGCATCCCATTAAACAACTGGTAGAATTTTCCTTGACATGATCATAGTAAATTCTGTGTGTGTGTATGTGTGTGTGTGTGTGTGTGTGTGTGTGTGTGTGTGTGTGTGTGTGTGTGTGTTTTAATCAGATCAAATGCCTTGCATGGAAAAAGCATATTCTCTTTGAGTTTTATGTCCACTCTCCATCAAGTAAGCTGTACAATGTGCAAGCAGTATTTCACAGCATACAGGAGTGTAGTATAAATGGGTATCAGGGTAGTTGTAATCTGGATGCTGTTAAATGTTAGAAATGCACACACGTTTGCCTTTGCAGACACTAATCTGAGTGACTAAGAAACAAATGTGTTAAGTAAAACTTTTTTGAGAATATTAGCCTTAATAGAACTTTTTGTGTGCATACATAATTAGTGTTGAGAACACTGTCTGAGAACATTGTCTGGTACAAAAGAAACACTCAAGAGGTGTTTGTGGATTTAATTTTATATGAGCTCTGGTTCTTTGCTTAGCCTAATTTAATAACATTGCAGAAAGAACCAGGAGCTCAATTTGACCAAGTACTTCATCAATTTTGTCCATTGTTTCCTTTTGAGAGTTTTTTGTAAAAAAAATGTTGTCAATAGTAAAAACATACTTTTCAATTATTTCAAAGCACTAATCCATACAAATCTGATTCAGATCATTCATAATTAGCCCATCTAAGTAATGTCCATCTGATTGAAGAGACAAATGATAGGCCTCATTAGTATATACACAAGCTCTGACAACAAAATATTAAAATAACAAGACCTATATTTTACTGATATTTTTGAAAAACCTACTTTGATGTAATTGCACTAGATTCATTTTTCCTACACACTTTCACTGACACTGTAGTCTCAATATTGTCTGTTTCTAGGCAACCTTGACAATAGCTAAAAAAATGATTTTAAGGTGTTTTCTTCATAGACACAAAAAATCACTCCCTTTTTGATCTACCAGCCTCCTAATGCTAGACAATTCTTGTTCTTCAAAATAGAGAAGGGCTTGATCTAGTATGGTGGGTTTTTTTGTTGACCCATCTGTTTATTCCTAACTAATTCAAAACCTTAATTCTAAAAAACATCTCTCAAATATTTTATATTCACTGCTCCTCTAATCAAAGCCCTTAACTGGGTAGAACACTGTTTTAACCATAGACAAATTATACTCAAATGAATTCAACTATTGCTTTTCCACATGTTCAACCTGATAACTTTGTTTTAATGAAGTGGACTGTGAATGTTATTAGCTAATTCAATCTAATACTAGTATCTTTTGAGTTTCTGTTGAAATAAGCACAATTTATTTAATTCCTACCATTTGCCTTTTAGAACTTATAAGTTAAAGTTACATGTAGTTCTTACATAAATTCATTCATTCATATTTCATGGAACAGATTTTATTTCTTTTATATATGCCAATTCAAAGCATGGGCCTGAATATTGACATACAGAAAGATACAATATATAAAGAAAAATATTTTATTATAATCCACCTCTGTTATTATTAATTATTCAATGATCTTTCATTGTGTAGATTTACAAATTCAGATTCTATTCATACAGATTTTCTAGCTTATTGACAATGCTCTAAGAACATGTATACGTATATGAATAAATGAAATTTGTTTATATATAACATGCAATTATATATAAAATTATATATAACTAAACTCTGTATAATTTTATTTATTATTCTCTCATACAATACATCCAAACTGCAGCCTCTCCTCCCGCTCCTCCTACAAATCACCCCCACCTCTTTTGTCCCCTTGATGCAATGCTCCTTCATTTCTTTAAGAGCAGCCCTCCCAGTGATATCAACCAAACTTGGCATAACAAGATGGAATAAGACTAGGCGTATAGCCCTGTATCAAGACTGGATGAGGCAACCCATTAGGAAGAAATAGGTCACACAAGCAGGCAAAAGAGTCAGAGACACCTCCACTCCCATTGTTAGGAGTCCAACAAAAACTCCAAGCTAAACAGCCACAACATGTATGTAGAGGACCTAGCACAGACACATGCAGGCTCTGGGTCAACACCAAGAACATTTTGAAAATGAATGATTAAAAGATTTTCCCCTAAATAACTTTCTAAATGAATTGCCATAGTCTTTAAAAGAAGATTAAAAACAAAATTTTTGTGTGTCTGTATATATGCACATGTGTGGAAATAGCTGTGTAGGTCAGAAGGGGACATATATTCCATGAAGTTGGAGTTACAGGAGGTTTTCTCTGCTTGATGTGAGTGCTGGAGACTGAATTCAGGTTATTTGCAGGAGCAGGGAACAGGATTTCTAGCTATATCTCCAGTCCCCTGATGCACTTGCATTCTTAGGTAAGGCAAAAGCAAAAAGGGTGGTCTTTTTATAACTAGTTATTTGAGAAAGGAAGGGTATCTATCAACATTTTGTAAGATAAGATTGTACAAAAGTAAAATGTGAGCTTTTTTTCTTTCCCCCTCTGTGTTTTTGCGTGTTATAGTTGATTACACAGATTATTTAAACCTGCTAGGTCCATTTGTCATTAATGAAAATTTAATAATTAAATATGATCAAGGAGTTTATTTAGAAGGCATGGTATCTCTCAGAGACAGAATCAAATATAACCATGCTCCAAAATTCTTGGGAAATTTATTACTTGTCTCAAGATGTGTTCTAAAGACTATTTTATGACTTGTAGAGGCAAAAAGAAAGCTGATTAGAGCACGTGAAATTGAGCACTGTTTTTAGACATGGTTTTTCTTATACTTTGTGAAATGAGAACAATAGATATGCTTTGTTGTTTATTGTTGTGCATGACAATGGCATTTGTGAATATTTTGCACATTGCATAGCAGAGTTTGATTCAAATGAATTGGTATATTATGGATAGCTACCTACAACTCTCTATATAATTAATTCAGTACATATATAGATTCAGATATATGGAAAGCCAGCAAGATATTTGGGTTTATAGATGTGCTGAACAGACTCTCCTTCACACACACACACACACACACACACACACACACACACACACACACACACATTCATCCTTAATGTATACCTACTTGATAAGTAGTTATGCTTAGGTAACTCACTTATTTGTCTCTTGACCTTGTTGATTTTTACTGTGATAAGTAAAGCCTTTTATATCTACCAAATTGATGTGTGTCCAATTGTTCAATGACTCCATGTCAATGGAATTACCATGTAATGCTGTGAAAACAATAGAGACATTTAATTATAAAATTGATATTCTAAAAGTGTAGTTTGCACTAGAGTTTGCAGTCAATGGCATAACATATGGAAAAAATTAAATAAACCTTGAAAGGAAAATAACATCTGTATGTGCAAAGACTATAATGATGCAGAGATTCTTAATATATTGAGACATAAATTTCATAAAATATTTATATCTTCTGGCATTATATACTAAAACCATCACTGAAAAAAATTAAATGGATTTTAATTTTACATTTTTCTCATGATTAATGATATTGAGCGTTTTTTTCTGTTTTTTATTTATAAACATCAATTTTATATTGTCTTTTACAATGTCATCCACTTCATAAATTATTTTATTTTAAAATACTTTACATCTAGAAAACAGTTATGATGATAAGAGTTCTCAGATATCTCGTATTCAGTTTTACTTACTAGTCACATATCAAACTATTGTAGTTCAAATGCATTATAACTTTTTACCTATTGTTAGATTTAAGGTATAGGTTTCAGGGATCTTTCATAACAAATCATAAGCATGGTCAAAATATCTTTTTGCTTATTTCCATTTAATAAAAAGAATGATTTTCAATGTTCTTGCTACAAAAAATAATAAATTTTGAAATGATACGTATGTTAGTTATCTTGATGTTATCATTCTAATCTACCTATCCATCTATCTATAAATATATATATATACTATTAATATACAATATGTATATACATCAAAATATCACATTATACCTTATAAATATACATAATAATTATGTCAATTAAAATGAATACCTCATAAAATATGTATATATTGGGTAGATTTTAACATATATTTATATATATATTTCAATAAAGCTATTATTTAAAGTAATATTGTTAAATGACTTAGGGAAGAGATTATAGAACTCTGTTAGTAGAGCCAAAAGTAGATGTTTTCTTTCATGTAGCTATTCAACTATAGATTGCTATCTTTAAAAAGACAAAGTTTCCTTAATAAAAATTGAAAGAAGAGTAGGAAAATGAGAACATCTTTCAAACATAACATTACTGTAACTAAAAAAAATCACTTAGGCCAGGATTTAGTAATTTCGTATCTGAATATTTATTTGTATCTCTGTGTTCTTGGCATAACAAAAATATACCCTTCAGACACTAATCTTTATAAGACTTTTTTGAGGCAGTAAATCTCTGTGTAGATGTATGTCATTTCTTTCATAAAGGAAGCCTTTACTATAGTATACATAATGAATTAGTACTGTTTCTATAGTAAATTCTCTAAATCCAATTTTACAACAATTCTGAAAGAAGAGACATATACTTATTTATGCATTTAGACACACATGACAGATAAGTTCCAAAGCAGGCCTGATGTCATGTGTACCAGACCCAGAGTACTTAAATGATTGTCAATAAATTACTAGTTACTTTCTGTCTCTTAGATTTTCTTCAATTTTAAGATTAGTATTAGTGTTTCCTTCAAATACTAAGGTTACTTTGCAAGTTAATATTCAAACCATGATAATGTTTTCCTAAGCATGATTTAGGGTTGTCCTGGACAATTTGGGTGTATGAAAGCATAATAGGAACACATGCAATTCCAGAATTTCTTGTTTTCACTTTGTAGTGTCAGTGGAAACATTTAGTTAGTAATGTAGTTGATTCATATGTCTGATTATTTGGATCAATCATCCTGGCTGGGAATATGTAATGGACACAAGTCAGAGTAAGAGAGCTGTTTGCCCTTCAAGCTAAGGTAGTTTCACCAAATTCCAGAACCATGTATATGAACAGATTTTCATTTGTAACAGAAAATAAATATTCTATAATTAGAAGAAATAATAATGGACAGTATATTGAAAAGGCATTCATAGTATGTCATACATATTTCTGTATTACTTCATTTCCATATGCTTACTTGATTAATTTTTATCTATTCTGGGAATAAGAGTTTCTTCAGTGTTTGAAATATGCTGAATTAATAATATGCTATAGGGTGAATAGAATTAATATGGTCTAATTCTAATATATTTCTCATCAACCAATTAAAAGTACTTGCTTGGTTCAGATGGTACACTAGACTGAGGGATATTTTCCATATTACTTTTCAGAAAATTGAATTTAGCTGTAAGTGATAAAGTTTTCATAGTACCATACTTTCTCCCTTTATTTCTCACTGTTGCTTTATCTATATTTCATAATATTTCTATTAACTTGATTTTACCTTTTTTGAAGTGAACTCACTGAAATTACAGTTGTGTGTTTTTGGAGTGTTTTGTTTTTCTGTCAATCAAGATCATAAGCATGTCTTATAATATGGGCATATAATGGTTTACCCAAGTTATTTCAGCAACTTTAAGTTGCTTAAAATTGGGAACCACAGGAAGCTATTTTTTTCTTTAAGTCATATCATTTTCAAGGTGTTTTACTCTTTTCATTTGAAAATATTGTTCTACACATCAAGTGATGATAATCTAAATCTATGTTGGAGAAAAAAAAAACAATATGAGAAATTAAGAGTAAAACCATGAAACTGATTCTGATGTTTTATTTCATCTCACTCTGTGCTGAAAAGTATGAAAGCAAGTTTGTTTTGTCTCATCATGAGTTATTTTCTCTTTCAGTGTGCTCCTCGTTCCTCTTGGATAATATTAATTCACCTCTGTATATTAAACTGCCATGGGTGTTCTGTAGCCTTCCAACTCTCTTTCTGTCTCTAGTCTAGGATGTTTTTGTGAATTCTAAGTCCATAGGCGATTGTCTATCTCCACTTAGAAAGTCAAACTATACCTCAAGTGTAAAAATCTCCATCATCAAAGAGATTTTTACTGGATAATTTTTGATAAGAAACATTCTAATCAGTGAAACACCTCATATACCCTATTACTTATGCTAGACTTTTACATGCTTTCCTGTATTCCTCCCTTTCTTTCTCTTTTAAGCTACAATCAAATCATACAAAGCATGTATGTTAATCGATTACTAAGTATTTTTATTGTCTTTTCTAGTTTTGCTGTTTCATTACAGCTCTGTCCATCATTACTTCCCACCTACACAGCATACTGTCCATCATTCTAAGTTGGTCTCTACCATATTTGGTCTCTATATTTTAACACAAAGGTGTTATTTTAAAATGTAATACAAACTTCTATTTTAGACTCTGATAAAGTAATTGTGTGCAGCCAATGTTGTTATTGGTAACCAAAGAACAGAATGAAAAACAAATGCAAAATATCCACTTCAGAGGCTGGGATACCTGAGTGAAGTGATGTGCAGAGAGGTGAGCCAACATTCTCTAAGCTCCTTTTCTTTTTCTGGCACCTGCTACTTCTTAGAACTGGGAAAGATGCCAAGAATTCTGTCAGAAAGCTGTAGTCAAGAAGCAAAGAAGGCAACTCAGAGCTTGGCAATCTCCTGGGGCTTGCAAAACAAAGATTGGAGATTGAGAGCAATAAATCAGCCAGGTTGTATACCTCTGAGATTCCAGTAAAAAAAAAAAAAGTGAGACAGAGTTGTGACTCCCAGTATTTGGAAGTATTTCCCTCAGGGTATTTGTTCAAATTTCATGAGCATCTACAAAACTACACAGAAAGTTGCATGTTTAAATTTCCTATTTATAAATAATTAGATATCTGAAAAACTAAGAAGTTGAAACATCAGTAGTGCTAATTTTGTCATTATTCTCTTTATTTGGGAAAGAATGGCCACACTCTTGATCTCCTCAGCTGAAGGTGTATTATGACCAAGGGCTTGAAATCTATAGAGGCTCCCTTCTTCTCCACTTAAATGTCTGGTAGTTGATGCTGGCTACTAGTTTGGACCTTTTCCTTAAATACTTTCCTTAGGCCTTTCTGTAAGAGTAAATGATTACTTTGCAGCATGATGACTTACTTCCAAGGAAGAATATTGCAAAAGGGCCAGGTAAAAGAAGTCAGATTTCTCTTATGACTTATGTGTAGAAATGGCATAAATATATTCCCAAATTGAAGCAGGTCCACTCAGATTCAAATGACAATATACCCTACTTCTTCATGTTACTGTTAAATTATAAGGAAAATGCAAGGGGTATGAGATATTATAGTAGCTGTCTTTTAGATCTATGTTGTTTTATTCAAGGAAAGCACAACACAAAGTTCTTATCAATATTGTAGAGCTGAGATGACAAGATTCAACATGCATTCTTGGTAACAAGTAGATGGCTCAGTGAATAAGTGCTTTCTGTGCAAGAATGAGGCTGGAGAGATGGCTCAGTAGTTAAGAGGACTTGCTGCTCTTGCAGAGGATCAGAATTTGATTCCCGGTCACCACATATTTACTTACAACCATTTCCAGGGGATCAGAAACATTCTTCTGGCTTCTCTGGGCCCTAGGCACACACATGGTACACAGAAACACATGCAAGCAAAACACACATATACATAAAAATAAAACATGAAAAAGAGAATGAGGACTTGAGTTTGAATATCCAACATCCAGAAGAAATCAAGATGCATGAAACTCAGGTTGCAGAGTGCTGGAGCACTAGGCTGTCAACCCAACCAAAATGGTACACTCTGCATTTACTGAGAGACTTTATTTCAAAAGAAGGAGGAGATGAAGAAAATGAGGAGGAGTAGGAGGAAGGAGAGGAGGAGGAGCAGAAGAAGGAGGAGGAGGAGGAGAAGAAGAAGAAAAGAAGAAAAGAAGAAAGATAAAACATAAGACCGTAACATCAAACTCTTGCTTTCACATACTCATTGTGTACAAACATATATGTAAACTCCACACACATCTCTCTCTCTCTCTCTCTCTCTCTCTCTCTCTCTCTCTCTCTCTCTCTCTCTCACACACACACACACACACACACACACACACACACACACACACGCATGTGAACCAGAATTGATGTTTAAAAACTCTAGAATTAACGTGCTTTTAAAAGTTGAGGAGAACTCCTAGTAAACTAAGTACTCCCTAAGTTGGTAATCCTGTATAGTTACACATCAAAAACAAGAAAACAAAAATATGGAATCTCAGAAAGACCAAATTATAGTTTTAAATTCATTCAGACTTTGATTAGACTGGATGACCTTTGCAATTCTTTCCCCCTGAAAATACGACTAACTCTCTCAGAAAAGATGATATCTTCTAGAAAAATCAGAAATTTTACGTACAACATATGAGATCCCGTTGCCAAAAAATTAATAGGATAAAATATTGAAAAAAAGTGAACTGGAATTATATTATTATGAAATAGATTAGCACTGGGGAATTATCATTAATGTAAGTCATATAGGCATACAAGGAATATAGTGGATTACCAACAATATTTGGTTATTTAAGAAAACAAGAGATGACCCTGCCTAGCCCCATTAAGACTGAGCAGGAGAAAGAGACCCACACACCTGCCTGGGCAGCCTCTCCAGGAAGTGAGGAGAAAACATGAGCAGAGCCAGGTGGTTGGGCACTATTATGGTGAGCAAATACATGGTGGGTTGCGGTAGAGAGAGACAGAATGGTTCATGTCCTATGTAGAGAGGCAGATCTGAAGAGGTGAAGGTGTTGAGGATTGCGCTGAGGTGGGTAGCTTGCTTGCCACCCAGGGCCACGGTGTCATCCAGGCCTGGCCTGTTACCAAGGCCCATGTCTGGGTCCTTGACCTTGCTGCAGACACGGTCTGCATTGATGCCTGTGGCTCCTATTACCACTGAAGGTCAAGAGGATAGGGCTGCACAGAGTTGGATCCACTTTCACTGGCTGCAGCACTAGGGAGAATTGTCCTTGCCCCTCACCAGCTGTAGCATTCAGGAAAGCGGCTCCTACTCCTTGCCTGGGCAGCAAAATGGAGCTCCCCCAGTTCACGGGGCTAAGGGTAGGCGGGCCCTGAGCGTATGAGAGTGGGAGAGTTGGCCTCACCTCCCTTGTCTGCCATGTGGTGATGTGGGTGGGTTAGGGAAAGATGCCCTCTGCCCCTTGCTCATCACCACTTTCAGCAAGCAGGAGAGTTGACTCAACTCCTCACCAGCGGTAGCACTCCGGAGATTCGGCCCTGTACCTCGCCTTGGTAGCACAGTAGAGTTGACCCTGTTGACAGGAGCATAGGTGACCAGTCTCCAGGAATGTGAATATGCGAAATCTGGCTCCACCTCTCAGTAGCATGGATGAAGGAGAGATGCTCCTGTGCCCTCACCACCCATGGCTTGTGGGACAGCAGGCCCTGAGGTCATGAGAACTGGAGAGCTGTCCCTGTCTCCCACCAGCTGCAACACTGTGCAGAGTGTCGCCAGCACCTCACCTGGGCAACGCAGTAGAGCTGGCCCTGGTGGTGAGTAGGGAGGAGAGCTGGGGGATGACCAACCCTATAACCACTCAGGCCCAGAACCAGGCCTCTAAGTTGGCCCACCCCATCATCCCTTCTTCTATGTTTCCCTGGAACACGTGAAGAGAGCAGGTCCTGCAGATACAAAGCTGCAGGATCTCCCCAACACAGGGCAACAACAGGATATCCAAGAGAAGTCCCACTGAGGGCCCAGTACTGATAGTGTAGCAGAAACCAGAGGCCTCAAACCAGACCAATGATTGTTTGCAATGAATACTTGCAAGTAAAGATACATGGACTAAAGGATATATTGTGTGACTCATGGTCACATTACAGTTTTTATGATGTTTCTTTTTCTACTCTCATTAATTTCTCTTCAATTAATTTTTTTTTTATGTTTTATATTCTTTTTTTTTTATTAATTTATTTTGCAATACAATTCAGTTCTACATATCAGCCACGGATTCCCTTGTTCTCCCCCTTCCCGTCCCCCTCACCTTCCCCCCGACCCCCCCCCCCCATTCCCATCTCCTCCAGGGCAAAGCCTTCCCCACAGACTGAGGTCAACCTGGTAGACTCAGTCCAGGTAGGTCTAGTCCCCTCCTCCCAGGCCGAGCCAAACAATCCTGCATAGGCCCCAGGTTTCAAACAGCCAACTCATGCAATGAGCACAAGATCTGGTCCCACTGCCTGGATGCCTCCCAAACAGATCAAGCCAATCAACTGTCTCATCCATTCAGAGGGCCTGATCCAGTGGGGACCCCTCAGCCATTGGTTCATAGTTCATGTGTTTCCATTCATTTGGCTATTTGTCCCTGTGCTTTATCCAACCTTGGTCTCAACAATTCTCGCTCATATAAACCCTCCTCATTCTCGCTAATTGGACTCCCAGAGATCCACCCGGGGCCTAGTCATGGATCTCTGCATCCAGATCCCTCAGTAGTTGGATGAGGTTTCTAGCACAACAATTAGGGTGTTTGGCCATCCCATCACCAGAGTAGGTCAGTTCGGGCTGTCTCTCGACCACTGCCAGCAGTCTGTTGTGTGGGTATCTTTGTGGATTTCTGTGGGCCTCTCTAGCACTTTGCTTCTTCCTATTCTCATGTGGTCTTTATTTACCATGGTCTCCTATTCCTTGTTCTCCCTCTCTGTTGTTGATCCAGCTGGGATCTCCCGCTCCCCCAAGCTCTCTTTCCCTCAACCCTCGCCTTTCATTACCCCCACTCATGTCCAGGCTGTTCATGTAGATCTCATTCCATTTCTCTGTCATTGGGTGATCCCTGTGTCTTTCTTGGGGTCCTGTTTTCCAGGTAGCCTCCCTGGTGATGTGAGTAGCAGACAAGTCATCCTTGTTTCATGTCTAGTATCTTGCTATGAGTGAGTACATACCATGTTTGTCTTTCTGAGTCTGGGTTACCTCACTCAGGATGATTTTTTCTAGATCCATCCATTTGTCTGTAAACCTCATGATGCCATTGTTTTTCTCTGCTGAGTAGTATTCCATTGTGTATATGTACCACATTTTGTTTATCCATTCTTCAGTTGAAGGGCATCTGGGTTGTTTCCATGTTCTGGCTATTACAAACAATGCTGATATGAACATAACTGAACAAGTGCTCTTATGGTGTGGTTGAGCATTTCTTGGGTATATGCCCAAGAGTGGTATAGCTGGATCTTGGGGGAGATTGATTCCCAATTTTCTAAGAAAGCGCCATATTGATTTCCAAAGTGGTTGTACAAGCTTGCATTCCCACCAGCAGTGGAGGAGAGTTCCCCTAGCTCCACATCCTCTCCAGCATAAGGTGTCTTCAGTGTTTTTGATCTTAGCCATTCTGACAGGCGTAAGGTGGTATCTCAGAGTTGTTTTGATTTGCATTTCCCTGATGATTAGGGATGTTGAGCAGTTCCTTAAATGTCTTTCGGCCATTTGAGTTTCCTCTGTTGAGAATTCTCTGTTTAGCTCTATAGCCCATTTCTTAATTGGACTGTTGGGCATTTTGATGTCTAATTTCTTGAATTCCTTATATATTCTGGATATCAGTCCTCTGTCAGATGTGGGGTTGGTGAAGATCTTTTCCCATTCTGTAGGCTGTCGCTTTGCCTTGTTGACCGTATCCTTTGCTCTACAAAAGCTTCTCAGTTTCAAGAGGTCCCATTTCTTTAATTAAATTTTATTTTATTTTGTGGAGGAGGTCGTAAGGGCAGAGGGTGGATATGAAGGGATAGGAAGATGAATGGAATTGAGATGCATGATGTCAAAACCACAAAGAAATAACAAAAACTTTAAAAAACAAGAAATAAAGAAAAGAGGCAAGGCATATAGGATAAAGATATGAAACAATAAAGTGGTAGGCTTAAATCCAATTGCACTAATAATTACATTATATTGAACAATATAAAAATTCAAAAGGTTGTTTTCAGATTGATTAAGAAAACAAAAACTCAAATGTAATTTAAAAAGAAAATATACTAAAACTAAAAAAAGAATTTGGATGAAATTAAAGATTGAAATATGAGAAAGATGTTGTCATAACAAAGACAATAGGACAAGAAGACAAGAATTAGTAACAAATATAAAATGGGTCAAACTATAATTCCAAAATGTTCACAGTTTCAGTAAATATATACCTAATAAGTTGGCCTTAAAAGAGATTTCATAGAACAGAAAAAAAATCAGTAAAACTAGATGATATATTTTTTTTCTTTTGCTTTTCGAGACAGGGTTTCTCTGCATAATTTTGGTGCCTGTCTTAGATCTCGCTCTGTAGACCAGGCTGGTCTCGAACTCACAGAGATCTGCCTGGCTCTGCCTCCCAAGTGCTGGGATTAAAGGCATGTGCCACCACCACCTAGCTAGATGGTATTTTAATAACACTGGTAGACATAAAGGTACAGTAACTAAATGCTTTTCAAGAAATAATTTTTTGTTGCAATTCCCTGTATTTGCTCTCAGTTGCAGAGAAATACCTCATGAAAACCCTTAATAAGGGAGATAGAATTAGAGAGCTACTGACCATCACCATTTAGTTCATTAGAGGGTAACCTTCTTGTACTATTTACATGCTATAGACATTTATATGATAAACTCAAATTTGGACTATGATGGAATTCAAATTCTCTCAGGTTTTCTATTTTTTACTCTTTTAAAATTGTTAATCAAAAAGCATTTTATATTAAAGGCAAAGAGATCATTATTTAACATACACATAAATTATGCAATTCACTTCTCAGTGAAATTTATTAACACATCCATAATGTACACTACAATCAAGTCTGTGGCACTGTTGATGAAAGTATGTGTTGTTGCAATCACATTGTCAGTATTGACTAAAACTAAGCATCGGAATTGCCAGTAAGTCTACTCTTTAGTTTCTAGGCAATGGAATAACAAACACCAAATCAAAGAGAGACAGTTTTTATAACAGTACTATTCTTTTTTTTTTTCAAAAAGTATTTTATATGTATGGGTGTTTTGTCTGTACATGTCTGTGCAGTATGTGAAAGCAGCACCCATACAGGCAAGAAGAGGGCAATAGATCCCTTGATACTAGTACTAGAGGCAACTGTGAGCTGCTATGAAGATGCTGGGAATCAAAACTGGGTCCTTTGGAAGAGCAACAAGTTCTCTTAGCTGCTTAGCCATCTCTCTAGCTAAAAACTATTTTTAATAACTAAAACCTGAAGAAATAAAATATTTATGAACAGTTGAATATGAATAAATTATGAAATACACATGCAATAGGAGAATAAAAAGCAATCCAAATTCATATTAGGAGCTACTAAACAGTAAAGGTAGACTTTACATTAGTCAGAGTTCACTTGGAACTCAAAGGTAGGAGACTTACTTTAAAAAAATAATTTAAAATAAATAATCACTAATTTTCAAGTATGAAAGAAGCATAAAGCAGGGTGGTGGTGGCACACACCTTTAATCCCAGTACTTGGGAGCTAGTGGCAGGTGGATCTTTGAGTTTGAGGCCACTCTGGTCTACAGAGCAAGTTCCAGGAGAGCCAGGACTACACAGAGAAACCCTGTCTCAAAAAAAAAAAAAAACCCAAAAGAGATCGTTAGGCTAGCTAGCTAGCTAGATGCATAGAAAGACAGACAGATAGATAATAGATAGATAGTTATAGGAAGAGAGAAAGAGAGAGAGAGAGAGAGAGAGAGAGAGAGAGAGAGAGAGAGAGAGAGAGAGAGAGAGAGAGAAATAGAAGAAAGAAACATAAGAGGCCAATCGCGTACATTGTGGTGTCAGAGAGATAAGTAACAGAAGAGAATAACTGTCATACTTATGGATAGAAAGAAAAAAGAAAATGAATGAAGGTATATTATTAGCATTTAAAAATTAAAAGTGGATCCTCACAGCACAGTCTTTAATTCAATCTCTAACCTTCTTCCCTTTCACCATAATCTCTATGGTCTGATAACACCATTAATTATTAAAGGCTAACATACAACAACTCCAAATCAAAAGGAGTTTGCAGAATCCTTGATTTGTGATGCCCAAAGATCACAAAGCAGAATGACTTATGATGTGTCTGAATGAGAATTTCAGAAACAGAAACTTTCTTCTCTGAAAAGCAGTTAAGGGCCAATTTTAAGCTGTTCACAAATGTGACTTTAACTTTCAAAAGGACTGAATGTCAAACATGAATGCTATCTCCTAAGTTCTGAGACAAAATCAAATTTCCCAGACATTTCCAGTATCAGACCTAGATAAAGAAATATATGTTTATAGATGATGGTAAAATTGGCTAAACTGAGTTGAATCCACGACCTTCTAACTTACGGGTTATAATGGTTACCATGGTGACTGTAATGCTAATGAAGCAAATTTTATGACACAGTATATTTTCTATTGCTGTTGCAAATATATTTTCATTTATAGACACTATTTCATTTAATAATAGCTGGAAGATGTAAAGTAGTTTTTTGAACGATTAATTAGAGCTTAATTTAGACTAACAACTTGAGAAGAAAAAAAACATTTATCATCATACATCATGGTATTTTCAGCTGCATTTATGGGGAAATATAACATATTTATCCACTTGCAACTTTGGCCAATTGAACTGAGACTCCAACAAAAATCTCTTTCTAAATTTTATAGAAAATATAGGTCTTATTTCTAGAAAAGCGTAATCTTCTTTGCTTTAATATGATAGTGAAAATACTAAAGAACATTATTAAAAAGGTCTATAAAAAAGCAATTGTCTAAAGTCAGGAAGTGATTTTACTGTCCAAAATACTCAGAATTGGAAATAATATGGTTTCCTTACCTGTGGCAATTTCAGTAATAAATGTACATCTCTGTGTATTTTCCATTAGAAATTGGCAAGCTATGCTCACATTCATTTTGATCTTTGGGGAATGGATTTTATATTTTAAATATCATTAACAGACAACTTTTATTAAGGTGTGTTGTAGTTCAAATATGAAATTCTTCCCACAGACCCATGTTGCAGCCTGCATTTCCTGGCCTACCTGGGACCTATTATTGAAAGTACTGGAAACTTCAAGGAAGTGGTACTAGATGGAGGAAGTAGGTTACTATGCGCATGTCATTGCACTGTATCTTGCACTGTTCCACTCTATTCTGGCCATCATGAGATAAAAAACTTATCTGCTATGTGCTTTTGGCATCATAATGTTCCACTTCACTGTGCGGATTGGTTTTCATTGACGAGTAGATTTAGAATCACTTAGGTATATCCTGTAAATTATAGCCACTGAATTTGCAGGAATCATCTGGCCTTCCCTGTATCACCCCTACAGTGAATTGAAGTGTGGTGAATTGGCAGAAAAATGAAGACAATCTATCTACTGCTTCCATCAATTTTCTTTTAAAGTTTTCTATTAATTATATAAAAATTACTATGGAATTATGGTTTAAAACAAGAGAGTTCTATTAATTTCTACTTTTAAAGGTCAGAATACCAACATAGGTCACACTAGATGAAAATTAAAAGGATTAGCCTGTTGGAATTCCCTATGGACTCTAGTGAAAACTGATTCCCTTGACTTTTCAGGCCCATCAAGGATGTTCTCATTCCATGACTCATGCTCTCCTCCTATTTTCAATGCACTTCTGACTCTGATCTCTCTTCACATCTGTTTCTTTGACTATAGCCAGGAATAGTTCTTCACTTTTAAGGATTCCTATGACTAGATCATTGGCAACTGGATAGTCTGTGATAAACTCAGTGTCTCAAAGTTTCTGACCCAGTAATTTTCTCCCTTCTAGTGGTCTTGAAACTATGGCAGGCTCATGTATAAACTCAGCATCTGGGTAAAATCTCAGACCCATCTCCAGTTCTTGAAACCGTGATTATTAGGTAGTAAACTAAATTCAACCACATCTACTAGTGAGGTTAATGTCAAGAAAGTCTTACTTCAAATACTCAAAACTTTATTCAAGATTTTATGTTCTGAAAGCACAAGTCTCAACTGTCTAGGCCATGTGAGCTCAATAAAAGTACTAAGTAAACCTGAAAACTCTTTAAGTCAATGATTTTTCCACATGCACCATGAGTAGGAATGTCATAGAGGAGTGTCTTCAATGATCACATTTTGATCTCAGATTCATCCACCTGATATTTCACTCTGGAATTGATTGCACAAGTTTAAATATTTATTCACTGTCTCAAATTATTCTTACTTGGGTAATCTTTAAAACACTAAAATAAATAACCACATGAGCTCATAGTTTGAGATCTAGCCATTTTCTACTAGTTACACTCAACACTTGGTTATTAACTATCTTTCCAGTGAAATTTAAAGACATCAGATTTAAATATCTTAAAAATCACAAAAGATACCAGTATATTGGGGGTTTATTTACTAAACAAAATGTTTCATTCGATAGTGTTATGGCCCTGTGCCTAGCCAGCTGTATTTTGGCTCCTCTTCAATGATAACAAATACAAAGTAAACAGGACCATGTTTATTCAACAACTCCCTACATCAAATTGCTCCATAAGCAGTCTATATGTGAATAAAACACAAAATTAGCTCAATTTATTCTAATTGCATGATTTCTATTATAATTTAAAATCACACTTTTCAAAAGATCATGACAGTTCATTATGTGAAGATATAAATATTTATCAACAGCGTTATTGGAAATGAACTAATAAGCACATCTGAATTATCATTTTAAACATACAACAC
Organism: Peromyscus californicus insignis; assembly: GCF_007827085.1. Lineage (NCBI taxonomy): Eukaryota > Metazoa > Chordata > Mammalia > Rodentia > Cricetidae > Peromyscus > Peromyscus californicus. The sequence continues at coordinate 46,223,165 of NW_026294391.1, forward strand.
ACTCAACTTAAACATAAAATACAGCAAAAGACCAAGCTGAGATACCCCAAAAGTTACAAAAGACAGCAGATTCACAAAATATTGAAATACGTAATTGAAAATGACTAAACTTTCAGTGACTTCACAAATTAATCAAGGATGTGTATTTCATTGGTCCATTGTTATAGATCTTAGAGGATATTTGAACCTGATTTGAGAGAAATATTAAACATTATTTTTATATTCTGTACTGCTGTGGAATGTTCTGTATGGCAAATGTGTTGCTAATTAGTTAATAAATAAAACACTGATTGGCCATTGGCTAGGCAGGAAGTGTAGGCGGAACAAGGAGGAGAATAAAGCTGGGAAGTGGAAGGCTGAGTAAGAGACACTGCCAGCCGCCATCAGGACAAGGAAGATGTAAAGTACCGGTAAGCCACAAGCCACGTGGCAAGGTATAGATTAATAGAAATGGATTAATTTAAGCTGTAAGAACAGTTAACAAGAAGCCTGCCACGGTCATACAGTTTGAAACCAATATAAGTGTCTGTGTTTACTTGATCGGGTTTGAGCGGCTTGGGACTGGCGGGTGAGAGAGATTTGTCCTGACTGTGGGCCAGGCAGGAAAACTCCAGCTACACTGTACAATATATAGAGATCACAATCTGAAATCACATGCAAATATTTGAAATTTGTAGGCACATGCTGGGATGATCAAATTATATAACTATATAATTTTTGTTCCCCAAACTTTCTACTCATCCAAGGAAATGAAGCCTCAAATTTATTCATTTAACTAAGTTAAAAATGCCAATTTTCATAGGAAACAAGAACCCATTTATTCTCAAGTTATAAGCTCTAACATTTAAAAATACATTTTCAATTCTGTCATCTTTCTAAGTAATCAACACAAAATATTAAAGCCATTTCTTCTCATTAAAGATTAAAATGGAAATTTATTTTATTTATGATATTTTGACATTTTCTTACCTGCGTATTCTTGAGAGTATCATGAGTGGGCATATATACTTGATTTTTGACAGCAAATTATAAATAGCAAAAAAGATATGTAGAATAATTTAATAAATTTGTATTTACTTTAAGGACATAATGGATTTTTTTGATGTTGTATGCTATGTAACTTCAAGGATGTCATACTTATGATTATGATACTTCTGGAGTTATACAACTTGCATGGCTCTTTATAGTGGCCCTGCCTTATTTCAGATCAAACATTGGGACATGAGTATGGATAGAGGCAATGCCATTAAACTGGCTTTTCTTTCAGCACGTACAGCTTAGTAAGGAAAACTAGTAGCTAAAGGCCACTATGATACACCTTTTTACAAGACAGTGTAAGGTCTTTGTATTTACGCAGTAGTCTAGTTAAAACAGGACAAATAAAATTGAGCAGTTATGGCCAGTGGTTGTCCCAAGAAAAATTCAAAATGCGTAGTCTTATGCTGTTTTTCAGTATTGATACTCTGTATTAACAGAATAATTTAACCACAAGAAATTGTCTTTGGACATAGAAGCTAAGTGTTCATTATAGCATTCCTCTTGCTTATGACAAAGCCATCATTATCAAACAAAACACTGTTTTCCCAGTAATTTTCTCAGGGACTATTTTGACTCTGCCTCCAAACATCACTAATTCTTCTTTAAATGTCTCCCTTATAAATTGTTTAACTTTTAATTTGGCCCTTAAATATTAGTGCATCCCTTTGTTCTTGATATTTCTGAGAATTTTTGTGTTTCCCAAACAAAACTCAATGTCCTTCATACCCATTTTTACTGTTCTACAGCTATGGCTCAACTCTACTTCTAAGCCTTTCCTTTGAAACTTCAGCACAGGGATATACTATTTGTATTTTACATGAATATTGATTTTATGTAAGTCAAGAGTCTAGATACAAAAAAAATTTCTTTGAAAAGTGAAGGATTACTGAGGACAGAGATTTCTGAAATTATGTTTTGTTCAAACACATGTCCATATCAAGAACATCATAAGCACATAATAAGTATTCATTTAGTAGTAGGTAAATGTGTAAAGACCATGGATAAGAATTCCAGTGGCCTTTCTCTTGGACTTGTCTCTAATCTGTTACCGATTTTTGTTTAGCTAGTGTGCAGCTTGTTCTGTTTACAGTGGTGCTGTCTGGGCAAACAATGCAGAATTCAGATTGCCATGCAAGTATCCTTGAAAAGAGGAGTACAAAGTGCTGTGACAGTTCAACAGTGCCTCCCCACAATAAGGAGGGCAACTACAGTTCACTAGTTCCCACCTAATTCTCTACAAACCCACCAAACCAGAAAAATTATGTATGAAAATATCAATTATTGTCTTGGTGTTTCAATCTTCTTTCTCCTGGAGTCACTTATATCCGAGCATTCCATCCATTTTCATCAAATTATAAAATAGAGCTACTGTTTAAGGAAAGGCCCATGAGCTCATTAAGTTGACTCATCTCATTATCTGAATTCAAAGTCCAAACTTGCCTCTTGTAAGCTCAAGAACACATTTCAGTAGGAATTCACTGAGATCACCACCAAAAATGGAATCTCTGGAGCTTTGTACATACCATAGCTATAATATTACATAGCTTGCAAAGGAAACCGATTGGTTTGATGTATTAGATGACACTGACATATTTGAAGACTTATTAACTTTCTACTTTCAAAATAGAAATTATAATACAATTACTACATTTCTCCTTTCCCTCTCCTCCCTCCAGGCCATCCCATATACTCTTCCTTGTTCTCTTTCAAGTGCATGGTCTCCTTTTTTCACTAATTGTTCCCACATGCATATATGTACGTGTACATACATGTATATTCCTAAATATAACCTGCTCAGTTGATGTAATGTTATTTGTATGTATGTTTTTAGTGCTGATCATTTGGTATTGGATAACCAGTTGGTGTGCTCTTCCCTGGGGAAGAAATTTTCTTCCACTCTCAGCATTCCTTGTTTACCTGCAGCTCTTTGTGTAGGGTTGAGGCCTTGTGGCCTTTTCCCCTATTGGTCTCATCCTTGTTCAGTTCACAGTGGAGCAGCCATGTTGGTGAGACTTTATGGGTATAGATTCTGACATTACTTGGAGACGCAATTTCACAGCAAACTCCCTGATCCTCTCTGGCTCTTCCCCCACTTCTATAATGTTCCCTGAACCTTAGGTTTGGGAGTGTTTCAAAGATGTGGGTTCCACAGCTCTGTGGTTTGATTGGCTGTGGTTTTCTAAAGCACTGGAGACCTGTTTTTAAATATACACTGACATCTGAGTTCATAACAACACAGATTCTCATGTAGAAAATCTGATAATAAAATTGAGCCTCTTTGACTTATGAAATTTCATATCTCAGTCCAAATGCTTATACCTTTTATTTACTGGTCCAAGGAACCATGTTTGAAATGTGAATTGCTAAGTATCATAATTTTGTAAAAAATATTGATAATAAAGTACCAGCTCAAGTTGCTAGAGAATCTGCTGACAGTGCCCAAGCCAATATAGAATGGGCAATTTGGCAGACCTGAAAATCAACCATATGAGAGACATAGTTGTGTCATTATCCTTTTAATCATCCTCTGATTAAAAATTACTGAAGCATGAGCAATATCTAAACACAAACCCTGGTAATATAGTTTTCAAAAAGAAATGTATATTTAAAACATTAAGTTCTTATCCTTGCACTGACTTTTTTTATTCTTTTGATTTTTTTTGCAAAATTTAGATTAAGAAGTTTATAATCAAGAAAAAACATTAGCAAATTGTAATTCTAAGTCAACTTCAAACTGAAAATTTAACTTCAAAACTAATATAATTTGAAATGAGGGACAAGGATATGAAAGGATATTATATAAAATGCACATTAAGTTATGGGTGATAGCAAGCATTTCAAAATTAGGAATGTGCTAACTAACAGATGTTAATTTAAAAATTTAGAGTAATATTAGAACCAAACAGTTCTCTTTGGTAATCAAGATGCAAATCATATTACTATAAAAAATCATGGATTATGTGAAAAATGTGTTAAGCAAAATGTTTGATTGTAATGATCATAGGAAATGAATTTTTAAAAGGTAGCATAATAACTATATTTTAAAACCTTAAAGTATAGTGGTTTTATATAATGGATACCCAATTAATGGTTCCTAAATGAATAACCCAGTAAAGATTAAAGGCTTCCAAAATATATAATCTTAAAAGCAACTCAGAAGTTCTTTTTTTTATTGAGGATGGACAGAGAGGGAAGGCAATGAAAGAGATTTTTTTTTATAATTTAATTTAATTTTACATATCAGCCATGGATTCCCCTGTCCTCCCTCCTCCCACGCCCCCCCCTTGCCCTCTCCCCAGCCCACCCCCAATTCCCATCTCCTCCAGGGCAAGGACTCCCCTGGGGATTCAGCTCAGCCTGGTAGATTCAGTAGAGGCAAGTCCAGTCCCCTCCTCCCTTCACCCAGGCTGAGCAAAGTGTCCCTCATGCACTAAGGACAGGTCCCGGTCCCACTGCCTGGAGGTCTCCCAAACAGTTCAAGTTAATCAAATGTCTCACTTATCCAGAGGGCCTGATCCAGTTCTTAAAATAATTTTTCCTTTGACAGTTTGGGATTCTGACTGAAAAGTTGTTACATTCTCTATTGAATTATGGCAACTTTAGACACTAAAGGAAAAAGTGTTGGATACATGAGTAATAGTGGACTATATTTTCTCAGTTGCTAAAGAGATTAAATAAACATCTTAATATATTAAGATATATATATATATATCTCTTCCAAAGTTCCTCCCAAGTTTTCCACACTCCAGTGGATGATCATAAACCCATGCACATAAAGACAGTACTGACTGGAATAAAAGCTAGAAAAGAGGACATTTAATTGAAAGAGGGACATGGCAAGAAAGTTCTGGGATGAATTGGATGGAAGTGGAGGTAGAAATGATTAAAACACATTGTATACATATATGAAATTCTCAAAGAATGAATAAAAACGTAATTTAATCATGGTATATGCTGCTAAGCTATGAGAATAAAGGGAGATTGTGTGAAAGGGTTGCTATCCTACATAAGAGAGATTTGTGTTCACTCTTTCTAAAAAGAGTATGTACATCTTTTGCTAAAGCACTGTGATATGACTATCAAAAGTTTAGCACACTTTTCTGTGTAGTTGTTAGTAACTGAATTTCTATCTCTGTTCAGATAGTGATTGTTTGTTAACGGTAGAAACTAACTTATCAGTGTCTTGATTGTCTTACAAACATTAAATGGTTATTTGAGGTGCATTCTCCAATTCTCAATCACACTGAACAACAATGTGATTGTTCAAATGATATTAAATGGAGTGACTGTTTAGTTGCACTATCATAAGTAGCTACAACATAATAATTTTAATAAACATTTCAGTAGTGTGCAAAAACAGAAACAAATTTTCATTTACTTCATATATATGAAATAGACTCAAACTAAACTGAGACAGTATATAGTAAGAAGACATCTACTACCCAACCATTTTACTAGAAGAACTTTAGCTAGCCATGTGAAAATAGCAGATGTATGGAAGCTTGGAGTCAGTAATTTCATAAGTCACCACGCATTTTATGTACACATGTATTCTCTTTCATCACTTATGCTCTGGACTGAAAATTGCATATACATTACATTTTTTCCATTTTCAGAATAAAAATTTTCAAAAGCTACACTTAATTAAAAGTTCTGTATATATCTGGATTTGATAATCAAGAAATGAAGGTATTGTCAAATAAGAATACTTGTGCCAAAGTTTCAGTGTGTTTCTACAAAAATGTCTACATATTTAGCTTCAGTTGATACTTATCTTTGGACTAGATGAGAGAATCATTCCACTTTTTTCCATATTGACAGGATAAAATGTAAAACCACGGGAGAAAGAAGAGTAAATTTTGGCATGATAAGTTACAACAATTTTTAATAAAAATTCCACATGAAGATGTGTCTTTAGGTGATCTAAAAAAATCTTGTGATACAAAAAATGTGTTTCAAACTTTTAATAAGTATGTATGTGATATGTTTTTTTTAAAACAAAACAAAACAAAACAAAAACAGAACAATGTGACTGGAAGAATATCAAGTCTCCAGAGATGTCTGTGCCCTAATCCCTGCAACCTTAAATATGCTACATTGTATTTTGTTAGGATGTGCTATGTTATGTGATAGAATGTGATGTTATGATATGTTATATGGTAAAGAGATGTGCAGTTGGGATTAAAGCTACAATTCATGTGAGCTTCAAATAAATACAATATTCTGGATCATTCATTTGGTCTGAGTATACTCTGAAGAGTTCTCGCAAGGTACTTGCCTAGCATCTACAAGGCCATGGGTTTGTTCCCCAGTGCCAACAGCCAAACAAATAAATGGAAGAGGTCGGCAGAAGAGGTCAGAAAACATCTATGTGGTTATGAAAGAGATAGAATGATGCACCAGTAGAAGAGACTGACTTATTTGCTTATCTTCATAATGTTGTTCTATATATGGTTTGGTAATGAACTGTGAATAAACAGCACATTGTTTCTACCAGCATATGCTTAATCTCCTTCATTTAATAGTGTGCCAGCAAGGTAGTTAACAGCTAGAATACAAACCAGAAATTTGTCAGTTTTCTTGCTCTGTAGCAACCACTAGATTCATATGTCACAGTTTATTTGGGGATTCTACACTTGGTGGGTGGTCATTGTTTTTCATTTGATCCTGTGATAAATCAGTAATACATAGCTACATGGAGATGGAGGAATGGATATATCTGTGTGTAGACATCTTGTTGTAAATCTGTGTCTTTTACGGGTACCTTATTGAGATTAACTTTCAAAACCTGATTTCTGCATATACAAACTATGTGGGGTGATTAATTGCAAGTTAGACATTCTCACTGGAACACTCAGTCCATTATCTTTCATATTTTTTTCATTCTCTTTGTCTTGTGTTACTGAATTCTGAATACTTTTTATCATAATCAGTTCTTACTTCCATTGCTTTTATTTGTAGCTACAACCAATTTTCTTTGAAAATTTAATTTGTTATGGTGGTCCATAATCTTAGAATGTCACATCCGTTTTCAAATATGCTGCACCAATTTTCAGTTTATGTCATCTACCACAAATATTTTCTTCCTTTAATTTCTTGAAAATAGTTGGTTCTATAAAATACATTCTAATTATGGTTTCCACTCCCTCTACTCCTTCTAGATCCTCCCCACCTTCCCTCCTATCTGGATCCACCCTCTTTCTGTCTCTCACTAGAAAACAAACATACATCTAAGAGAGAATAATAAAATAAAATATAACAAAATAAAACAAAAGAACAAATTGCCCAAGAAAAGGCACAAAAAATAGAGATGCAGAAATACACTTGTTCACATACCAAGAAATACAACAAAAGTATATAAATAAAAGTAAAATAAAAAATAAATAAAATAAAAAATTTAAAAAGTCCTGATTTGGCATCATTAGACAAGGAAACTGCAAAGATGCCATTGAGTTCCTTTTCTGTTGGCCATCTACTGCTAGGCGTGCAGCCTTCTTTAAGAGGAGTTTGTTTAACTAGTGAGAATCCTTTGAACAAAAGTATGTTTTTACTTGCAAGTGCATGTTAATTGGAGATTGCTTCTGTGTTAAGAGATGGAGACAAGTGTCCCCTTCTTTCAGTTCTAGGACCCCATCTGTATTAGACACATGCAAGCTCTGTGCATGAAGCTTCAGTCTCTACGAGTTCATATATGCATCCATACTGCGGTGTTAGTAAGACCTTAGTTCCTTGGTGTCTTCCATTCCCTCTGGCTCTTCCACTCTCTCTGACTCTTCTTCCACAGGGTTCTCTGAGCCCTGAGGGAGAGATTAGATGGAGACATCCTGTTTAGGACTGAGTGATTTAAGTTCTCTCACTGTCTGTGTATTGTCAGGCTGTAAGTCTCTGCATTTGTCCCCATCTGCTGCGAAAAAAAGCTTCTCTGATAATGACTGAACAAGGCACTTATCTCTGAGTATAGCAGAATGTTACTAGGAATCATTTTAATGATACATTTCTTTTGTAAAACATTAGTATTTGCTTTTTCCCTAGGTCACTGCACTATCCAGTCTCGGGGTCTTGGTCACCCAAGCAGTTTGGGCATGGGCTTCTTCTCATAAACTGGGCCTTAAATCTAATAAGCTATTTACTCCCACAAACTTTGTGTTACCATTGCAATAGCATATCTTGCTGACAGTACATCATATATCAAAGGGTTTGTAGCTGATTTGGTGTTTATGTTTCTCCTTTGTCTTGTGTTATGTTTCTCCTTTGGAGCATGCTGTTTACCTTCTGGTTGCGAGAACATCAGTGAGTAGTGGTAAAGGTTCTATGTAAACACCAGCTTGTGTTCTCCATGTTCAATGGTTTGTGTAGGTGTTATTGTCTGCAATGAAGTCTTGTCAGTTTGTGGAGAGCAACCCATAGCCTTTGCAAAAACCTGGGACCATTGGATCCCATTTACCAACAAAGTAAGGCTTCATTTGGTGATGAGAGATGTCCAGTTGGGCTTGTGGTCATTTGAATAAAATGGCCCACATAGGCTTATATATTTGAGTGATTAGGAATCAGGGAGTGGTATTACTTGAATGGATTAGGAGGTGTGGCTTTGTTAGAGGACATGTGTCACTGGGGTTAGACTTTTGGGTTTCAGAAGCCCGGGCCAAGTCCAGAGTCTCTATTTCTCAGCCAGTGGATCAGGAGGTAGCTCTCAGCTGCTTCTCCAGCATGATTTCTACCTGTTTACCACTATACTTCCCTCCATGATGATAATGGATGATACCTCTGAAAATGTAAGTTAAGCCCTTAATTAAATGTTTTCTTTTACAAAAGCTGACTTGGATATGGTGTCTCTTCATATATGGACATCTAGGACACTGATTTCCATGATGGCCATACAAATTTGCACTCCCACCAGCAACAGGTGAGTGTTCCCCTACTCCACATCCTCATCAGCAAGAACTGTTGTTTGTTTTATTAATCTTAGTCATTGTGAATGCTGTTAGATGAAAATCCCAAAGTACTTTTGATTTGCATTTTCCTGATGACTATTGTTGAACATTTCTTTAAGTGCTCCTTAGCCATTGAGTTTCCTGTTTTGAGAATTCTCTATATAGAATTGCATCCGTTTTAAAAATTGGGCTATTTGTTTCCTTCATATCTATTTTTTAGGTCATTTTACATTTTGGATATTAGCCCTCTATCAGATGTGTAGTTGGTAAAAATCTTTTCCCCTTCTGTTGGCTGCTGCTTTGTCCTTTGCCTTACAGAAGTTTTTCAGTTTAATGAAGTCCTATTTATTAACTGTTGATATTACTGCCTATACGAATGGTGTTCTGTTTAGAAAGTTGTCTCCTGTGTCGATGCATTCAAGGCTATTCCCCACTTTCTCTTCTACCAGATTCAGTGTGTCTGGTTTTATTTGATGTTTCTGATCTAATTGGCATTGAGTTTTCTGCAGAGTGATAACTGGATCTATTTGAGTTCTTTTACATGCAGACCTCCAGGTCGAGCAGAACCTTTTCTTGAATGTTTATTTTTTTTCTATTTTTGGCTTGTAAAATTAAAAATCAGGTGTCCATAGGCATGTGGAATATGTCTGGGTCTTTAGAATGATTCTTCTAATTAACATGTCTGTCTTTGTGCCAATATCATTCTGTTTTTATTATAGTAGCTCTGTAGTACAATTTGAGGTGGGGGATGGTAATACCTTCAGCAGTTTTTATTATTCAGGATTATTTAGTTATCCTGTGTGTTTTGTATTTCCATATGAAGCTGAAAAACATTGTCCTTTCAAGATTTATGAAGAATTGTGTTTGAATTTTGATGGGGATTGGATTGAATCTGTGAATTGCTTTTGGTAGGATGGAATTTTTTTAATATATTTATCCTACCAATCCATGAGAAAAGGGGATCTTCCCATCTTTTGAGATCTTAAGCTTCTTTCTACAGTGTCTTAATGTTTTTATCCTACATGTCTCAAACTTGCTTGGTTAGAGATACCCCAAAGATATTTTATATTATTTGCAACTATTGTGAAATGTGTTGTTTCCCTGATTTCTTCCTCAGTCTTTTGTCATTTGTACATAGGAAAGTTATTGATTTTTGTAAATAACTTTGTTTCCAGCTACATTGCTGAATTTGCTTATCAGCTGTAGGAGTTTCATGGTGGAATTTTTAGGGTCATTTATGTATACTATCATATTGTCTGAAAATAGAGATATTTTGAATTTTTCCCTCCAATTTGTTTTCCATTGATCTCTATCAGTTGTCATATTGCTCTAGCTATGACTTCAATTAGTATATGTAATATGCATGGATAGAGTGGACAACTATTACTTGTTCCTAATTTTAGTAGAAATTCTATAAGTTTCTCTCCATTTAGGTCGATGTTAGCTGTGGGCTTGCTGTAAATTACATTTACTATGTTGAGCTATGTCCTCTGTATACCAAGTCTCTCCAAAACTTTTATCACACAAGGGTGTTGCATTTTGTCAAAGGCCGTTTCTACAATGAATGAGAATATCATATTTTTTTCCAGTTTGTTTATATGGGAGATTATATTTATCAATTTACAAATATTGAATCATCTCTACATTTCTGAGATGAAGCCTATTTGATCATGATAGTCTATTATTTTGATGTGTCTTGAATTTGGTTTGTAAGCATTTTATTGAGAATTTTTTCAATTATGTTCATAAAGGAAATACGCCTGTAAGTCTCTTTCTCTGTTGGGTCTTTATGTGGTTTAGGTATGGATTGACTGTGGCCTCATGAAATCAGTTGGGCAGTGTGCCTCTATTTCTATTTTGTGGAATGCTTTGAGGATTATTGGTATAATTCTGTGCTAAAACCACTTGGCTCTGGGCTTTTATTTTTTGGTAAAATTTTAATCACTGCTTCTGTTTCAGTAGGGGTATAAGTTGTTTATTTGATCTTGATTTAACTTTGGTAACTGGTATATATCAAGAAAACTATCCATTTATTTTTGATTTTCCAACTTGATATAGTACAGGTTTTTAAAGTATGTCCTTATGAGTCTCTGGATTTCCTTGGTATCTGTTTTTATCTTTAATTTTGTTAATTTGTCTAAGGATTTTTCAATCTTTGATTTTTTTCAAAGAACCAACTCTGTTGTATTGATTTTTTGTATGATTGTTTTGTTGTTGTTGTTGTGTGTTTGTTTCTATTTTATTGATTTCAACCCTGAGTTGACTATTTCTTGTTGTCTTGTGGGTGAGTGTCAGTATGTGATGTAAGCTGTAGTAGTATATCTTTTACAAAAAAAGTGTGCCCTTGTGTTTGGTGTATAGATGTTAAGAATTGAAATGTCATCTTAGTGGATATTTCCTTTGATGAGTATGTAGTGGCCTTCCCTATCTCTTCTGAGTAGTTTTGATTTTAAGTCTATTTTGTCAGATATTAAATGGACTACACAGGATTACTTACTAGGTCCATTTACTTGGAATACCTCCTTACACCCTTTACCCTTAGATGATGTCTATCCTTCGTGTTAAAGTGTGTTTTCTTGTATGCTGCAGAAGGATGGATCCTGTTTTTGTATTCATTCTGCTAGTCTTTGTCTTTTTATTGGGGAATTTAGAGCATTGATGCTGAAAGATATCAATGACCAGTGGCTGTTAATTCCTGTTATGTTTTTGGTGTGTGTGTGTGTGTGTGTGTGTGTGTGTGTGTGTGTGTGTGCACATGTGAGTATAACCTAATTCCTGTATCAAAGACCCAATTCCAGTTTTCTTATCATCTACTAATGCCATTGTTATTCCATTCACTTTGTCAGGCTTTTGTCTGTTACCTCCTTGATTTTAGGAGATACTTTATACCCAACACAACAGTGAATAAAAAGTGTGGAAAGTGGGTATCTTCATCATTTTCTTGACTGTAGATGGAAAACTTGTTTTTTTAACAATTAAATATTATGTTAACTGTAGGGACTTTTTATTAAGAAATTTTTATTCATTTTTCATACCAATCTGATCCCCCTCTTCTCTCCTCCCATCCCTCCAGCCTCCCCCCACAACCCACCCCTCTCATTCTCTCCCACAAGAAGGTAAGTCCTCCCATGAGGAGTCAGCAGAGCCTTTTACATTCAGTAGAGGCAGGTCCAAGCCCCTTCCCCTGCATGTTCTTTGTAAGTCAAAAATATCCCTAATATTCCTAGTAGGCTAAGTTTTATTATCATCAATGTGGGTTTATTTCTACATCTATAGTTATGAACACTTGATTTTCCTTTTTCATTTTTTTAAGACAGGCTTTCTCTGTGTAGTAGCTCTTGCTGTTCTGGCACTTCATTGTAGCCCAGGCTGTCCTTGAACTCACAGAGATCCACTTGCCTCTTTCTCCCGAGTACTGGGATTAAAGGTATGCACCACCATGCTGGGCTAAATTTCCTTCTCTTATTGATGTGAGTAAGTTATATAGTAATATATAATTTAATGTTGAATGTTTTGTTCTATTAAGACAAGATATCACTATGTATCCTAGGCTGGCCTGGAACTCATTATGTACACCAAGCTAGCCTCAAACTCAAAGAGATCTTCGTGCCTCTGCTTCCTGAGTGTTGAGCTTAAAGTGGAGTGTTGCCATGCTGGGCTGAGTTTTAATGTTTATACAGACTTGCACACCTGCAGTCTATGTGGTCATCATTTATAATCTGTTTCACACATTTAAGGGCTTGATTTACTGCTATGAGTGTGTGTCTTGTTATTATCCTTTTCTGATGAATCTAAGAAAAGTACTTGATTTTCAGGTTCATTCACTCTTTTCCATGTTGTTACAGCAGAGCAAAACCATGCAATCTCCTTACATAACAGACACAGAACTAGTTTTATACATCAATTTATTTTATTTCATTTTATTTATGGGAGTATTTTGCCTGAAAAAAATATATATCTCACATGGATGTCAGAAGAGGGCATTAGATCCCCTGGGACTGGAGTTATAGATTGTTGGGAGCTACCACAATGGGTGCTGGGAGTAAAACCCTGGTCCTTTGGAAGAGCAGCCAATGCTCTTAACTACTGAGTCATCTCCATGATCCCTGCCAATTAATTTTTGATAGACAATATTTGTGAGAAATATCTTTGGATTGACATCACTTCTTTTGAGAAATGAAAATCTTCACTCTATTAGTGTCACTATTTATCCTAGCATTCAAAGATACAGTCTGCCCTTGGCAAATATAGTTTCCCTTTGTCCTGAAGGAGTATGACTTTAACAACTCAGTTCTTAGTGAGTGGATTAACAGACTATCCCAACAATTTACATCATTTTGCATTCCATCAGCAAAGCTATTAATTTGACTGTTGCTATTTCCTTGTGAGGCTAAGAAAGTTACAGCCATAGAACTCAGATACTTCTTTGTGAAGTCAGGTTACCTCTTTGGCTTTTACCTCTTTTTCTGTGTTTCCCTGACTATCCTGCTGTATATGTGATGCTTTGAGAAGACTTAAGGAAAGAACTGGCCATCTTACCTACTTGTCACTTCTACAGTTGAAACACAACTGCTTTTAATATTATATTTTCATTAAGCTAGTCTTTAAGATGCAAACTGTTAGGGAGTGCTCTTAGCTAAGACAGTTAGGAAGCTGACAGGGGTCATCTCTCAGAGGGCTAGCCTCATTACCTCTTCATGTATTTATAATAAAAGGAGCATATCTCATTTATCATTCTCTCAATTTAAGACATGAAAATGCTGGCCATATGAAAATACTGGAATCTAATGGAGTGGGAGGATTTTTTTATAAAGGAAATGAAAGCAAAATCTTTTCAAACACTTTTAGTCTTGACATCTACTTTTTTTTCTTGAAAACATCTTGTTCACCTTGGAAAACACAGTTTGTCTGGCCTATTTTCCTGTATGCATAGCATAGGGCATGCTGTTATGTTATGTTATGATGTGCAGGGGGTGTTAACGTAGAATTTTCCTGATCAAATAGATTCTTCAACTTAATCTCAGTAATTTCTAATTGAAGAATAAGTGTATGGACTGATTCTGTTATGATTGAGAGGAACTAAATTAGGTCCATATGGTTTTACACTAGGGATATGTTTTATTTCAAATCTCATTCTTAAAATCCACACATTTGAAGGAAGCAGAAAACAACAGATAAATTTACTGAAATTAAACACAGAAGATGTTCAGTGACCTATATAATGAGCAATTGAAAATAAACAGGATTTTAATTTCTCTAAATGTTCAAGCATGTAATTTTTAAAATTCATTTTACAATCTAGGCTATTTGATAGCAATTGAGTTGTAATTGCTCAAGAGTATGTTCCAACACAGTTATTAAAGAAATCAATGATTGCCTGAGGTAGATAGCTATGGTTTAAATCTATACAAATTAGTTATCATTGATCTAGCTGACACTTACTACATTTATATATTAATTCTCCTTGTTTATTAGCCAAAGGCAGTTTACATAAATTCACAATCATGATTCTTCATGCATAACAAATATATTTTAAAAACAAATGTCATTGATTAATATTGTCTAAGAATCATCATTTTTCTGGTTCTCTAAAGAAAACATATTTTAAGAAAGTTATTTGAAAAATAGAACTTAGTGTTTAGCAGCGTGGGATGATACTTTAAGAATATTTCTATCAATTTACAAAATCAAACCTTTGCTATTCAAATTGGGTTTCTGTATTAATCAGAGTTCTCTAGAGTAACAGAACTGATAGAATGAATCTCTCTAGTATACAAAGAAGATTGATTAGAGTGATTTACAGGCTATGGTCCAGCTAATCCAACAATGGCTGCCTATGAACAACAAGTCCAATAATCCAGTACTTGCTCAGTCCACAAGGCTGGTTGTCACAGCTTGTCTTCAGTATATTCTGAAATCCCTAAGAAGTAGACCCTAACACCAGTGAAGGAATGGTCTTTCTAGCAAAGTGAGGGCAAACAATCAAAGAACAACAGCTCCCTTCTTCCATGTCCTTTATACACGCTTCAAGCGGAAGGTATGACCCAGATTAAAGGAATGTCTGCCTGCTTCAAATTACAGATTAAAGGAATGGATTTTTTCCCAGCTCAAAAATACCTGTATTAAATGTGTGTCTTTCTAACCCAAAGATCTAGATTAGAAGTGGATCTTCCTACTTCAAATTAAGTAAAATTCCATTGCAGATGTGCCCTCCTTTTTTTAGATTTTGGTTAATTCCAAATGTAGTCAAGTTGATAACCAAGAAGAGCCATCACAGTACTTTTATTTATTCAAAATCTTCCTGTATGTAATTAATTTATTATTTTCATCTTCACAAGTGAGAAGCAGTTGAAGGACTTTCTCAACTGAACATAACTGTTGAGGTGTATCAGGGGGCTTTCTTCATTATGCCCAAATACCAGAAAGAAACATTTTATGAAGGGAGAAGCATTGATTTTTGTACATAGTTTCAGAAGTTTCAGCCCATAGACCAGGTTTATCAGCCCTTGTAGTGGTACAATATGACATAGCATAGGAGTTCAGGCTGCAGGAACTTCAGAGGATCAGAAACTAAACCAAACCAAATAAACACAAATCCCAGAAGAGATTATGAACTTATCATATCTTTCGAGGATACCTGAAATGACAAACTTCCTTTATACCACTTCCTAGTAGCTGATGACCAACTCTTTTTTCTTGAGTGCCTTGGTACATTCAAGATTCAGATCATAAAAGGTGTTGAAGTATGATTTCTGGAGGTTTCATGTGCACAATTTTATAACATTTTCCAAATCCAATATCAAAAATTATAATATTGTTTTATCTCTTAAATTTAGAATAAGTCCCAGTGATGATCTCAGACTGAGGGTATTAAGAAACTTCTTAAACAAAAATCAATTACTCTCTTCTTTTAACATAGAATTTCTTAACACAAAAACTGGTTGGAAATAGGGAAAAATTCACCCATGGCCTGTAGTTAATATAGTATCAGTGATATGCTCGCTATTTAATAGCTGTACCAATGATGTAGCTTGGCTTTTCTCCTCTATATCATAGATCAAAAATTGTTTATTATTCTAACAAATATTATGAGGATAGAGGTAGAATATAATATAATATATCAGATGGGAAACTAGTCATTTGACTTAGTAACTTTTAATGATGTTAGACCAAAATAAGTAGGTCATAAACAGAAATCAAACCAACATTTTGTAGGGATATTAATATGGCAGTGGTTATTGTTGTATACAAGACTTATTATCTTCAAAATTCAGAAAGTGAATAGTATGTGAAATGATGTTTTACTGGAAGAAGTTGGTTATAATTTTTTAATAATCAGATATTTTACACAATGGTATACTAATATTAATTTTATCTAAGTTATTTAGATTGAACATGGATATCAAGGCTGTTCATTTTTTATTTTATATATATATTTGGTTTTTCGAGACAGGGTTTCTCTGTGTAGCTTTGCTCCTTTCCTGGAACTCACAAAGATCCGCCTGCCTCTGCCTCCCAAATGCTGGGATTAAAGGCATGAGCCACCATCACCTGGCTTTTTATGATATTTTGATCGAATTCTGAATTGTTCTCTATGACAATTCCTCTATACATTGAAGACAAGTTTTGGCTTTTAACTATATAAACATGTTTGCTGCCTGGAAACCTTGAGGATGTTTTAAATCTCAAATTTCCAAGGGCTTTGAATAAGATATTTGTTTCATAAGCAGACTAAACAGAAATTGGATATAAGGAAATGAGAGCTCACTTGATAAACTCAATGTCCATTTCTCTGGTTGCAATGTTGTAAAGCTGCTTTGCCAGTAATCACCATAATTAGTTTATGCTGCTTTTTTCATCACCACTTTTTTCTTTTTTAATTCATTTATATTTTAAGCAAATTAATTCATTTTACATTCCAACCACGGTATCCCCTCCCTCCTCTCCTCCCATTCCCTCCTCAAACTTTTTCTTCCCCCAATCCACTATTTCTCTGTTTCTGTTCCATAGAGTGCCAGGACCCAGAGCTGGATACCCCAGAGACCTAGGATATAACAAAATATGATTGGAGAAAAAAAATTCAAAATAATGATACCTAATGACATTCTGCTATACTCATAGATCAGTGACTACCCCAATTTTCATCATCATCAGTTTTTAAATATCAAATGTGCCTGAAAAGCATAACATTGAAATTTGGAATATATCTACATCTATATCATCTATATCTACATCAATATCTACATCTCCATATATATATCTTTTTTTTTTTTTTTGGTTTTTCGAGGAAGGGTTTCTCTGTGTAGCTTTGCGCCTTTCCTGGAACTCGCTTTGTAGACCAGGCTGGCCTCGAACCCACAGAGATCCGCTTGCCTCTGCCTCCCGAGTGCTGGGATTAAAGGCGTGTGCCACCACTGCCTGGCCTAATACCTATGTCTTATAAAAACATTCATAGAGACAAGCTTGAGCATTAATGTTTTGATAAACAAGTGATAAGATGCTCTATAATTAAAACATTTAAAGAAAAACTATCTCATCTAGGCCATGATTTTGGCTAAATTGATCTTGTGTGGACCTCTGCAGGTAAACATAGCTGTTGTGAGTTCATGAGTGGAATTCATATGTCATGTTCAAAAGATAGCATTTCATAGCATTTCTTTTTGTCTTCTGGCTTTTAGAATATTTCTGTCTCCTCTTTCATGGTGATCCCTTAGCCTTGGTGGGAGGAGGTTGATAAAGATTCCCTTCCTGAGGAGTTATTGGCAGTTGATAATTTCTGAGGGCAGAAGAGTCTTCCTTTTTTTTCATGTGTGGTCCGTGGTAGGTTCCCCATGCTCCAGTGGATGGCACTACACCCATGCACATATGGATAGCACTAACTAGACTTACTGGGCTATCAGAAAACAAAACAAACAAACAACCAAACAAAGAACAAAAAAACAAACACAAATTTGGAAGTGGTACATGTTGGGGGATACAAGAAGTTTGAGGATGGAAATAGTGGTTGAATAAAGTCATATTTAATTGTATATGTGTATGGAATTATTAGGAATAAGGACAATTATTTTTAATATTTTTAAGAAGCATTTTCAATAAAGAATGCAATTAAGTCAATAATTATGATCATTTATTAATGTTATTTCTTGTTTGTGAGTCAAAGGTAACTTCTATATATGACTCATTGCACACGATTAATTTAAAATTTTGTTGATTTATATTCTCAAAAATTGTTGCCACCTTTGAATCTACATTTTCACTATGAGGATATAATAGTATAATTTTTTTTTCTGAATAAGAGTTTCACTCTGAAGCACATGCTGGCCAGGAACTCCCTGGCTGGCCTCAAATTCATGATAGTATGCCTGTCTCCGCCTCCTAAATCTTGGATTCTACATGAGCCACCATGCCTAAAAATTATTTCAATCAGTTTCTTTCTTTTTCTTAATGTGGCTCATGTTTTTTCAGTATCTTTCTAGGAGACAGAAGAGAAAGCATGAATCGGGACTTCTTTAGAGTTAGGTTAATATTTCCACCTTACCCAAATGGCATATATTAAGACATTGACGATGGACTCTATATTCAGTTCTGAACATGCTTTGTATCCAGTCCTTGTTTTAGAATGAAACTCTCCCTACTTGAGTAATTTTGTATCCATCCTTTATGTTTGGCATGAAACATTTAAACTTCTGTTCCTATTTCACCTCTCCAGTTATATGGTTTTATATTTTGAATTGTGTATGAAGCTCCCCTGTCACTACATATTCATTTCAAGTTGCTAATTCCATCCACTGTGACTTCTCATGAGATTTACTAAAGGATACCCAAATGAGGGAAGACACATGAACACAAGATTATGCCATGTGTAAGTTGTACCAGTTCAGATAATTACTACAATGTAAGAATGAACATCTTTTCTAGGAGATGAGCTGTCTAGTTTTCCGTACTTGAATCACGTTTACAACAGTTGATAGGTTCGACATCAAGCCAATCAAGTAATTTTTATTCAAACAAGTCTTTTATTGTCACAAAAGACATCCCAAATCATACTTGCAATTCAGGGTCTTGTTTCTGGAGCTTAGGTCTTAGCTATCAGCCTCTTGCACTGTTTCCTTTACAGACACATAGTACCATCCAAAAACTTTCTGATATCCTTGGTTTTGAACTGTTGTGGCTTGCTGTATCAGAGCCATTGAATTTGAAACAAGTTCAGTATTATTTTCTTCAAGGATTGATTCATGCTTCTGGGCTTCAGAGACAGAACAAGCAACACCTGTTCTCATCCAAATCCTGTGGATGTATTTTCCACCCAGGAAATTTCAGGCTTCAATCAAAGACCCATTCTCCTGAATAATGATGTTGACAAGGAAAAGAGCATGCACAAATCTTGTCTTGTAATGGAAGACAAACATATCCTTGATCATGTCATGAACATGCCTGCAAATGGTTCGGACAGTGGCCAGTTACTTCCTGTTACCCCATCATTTGTCAGCCTGGAGCCTCTTCTTTTTCTTTCCAAGGAGACTCAGGTCTACATTGATGTGATTGAAGTCACTCCAGAGGGTCACTTTGGGACCCTTCATAATGACTATATACCCCTTCCTAGTGATGTCAACATTTTCTGGAGTGTCTATAGTCTGATTATTAAGACTCATTTTCATTATACTAGTGGATAAGGCAAAGAGACAGCAATTGAGTAATTTTTAGATAATGCCTCAGATCAGCAGAAAGGTCATATATACACCCCATGCCAAGTTAGAACCTATTAGTATAAGTGGAAGAGATGGTACTAGAACTCATGCATGGGTAGAACATGTACCATTCATGGTAGAAGATGTGACAACACATAATAAAGGCTCACTTTCTTCTGGGATAGTTATGCAACACATATCAAGGTTTTTTTTTTCCTCAGTATTCTTTCTTATTATACTTTATTCATATTTTATTTGATTTTTAATAATAATAATAATTTTGATCATATAGAAACAATAATCATAACAATTTTGATCATATTCTTAAAATTAACATTCCTTTATTTTATGTGTTCTCATTTAAAATTTTATAACCATCATCATATAAATAATATTGTGAACCACGCACTTTGATAGTACTTCAAACACATCAATATTCTGAAGATGGCAGTTGCGGACATATTAACCCCAGCACTCAAGCTCACATTTTGTTTTGCTTGCACAGAATCAGTAATTGATTTATACTGTAAATGTAGAGGGCAAAAAGCCTTGTGCACACAGATAAGCACTGGAGAAGCCAGGAAAGTTAAACACACAGCTTGCCTCTTCAATGGAATGAGGTGTGTAGCTGTTCTTCCTGGAATGTTAGGAATGAGGTAGTTTATAACCTGGTGATCTTTTCCTATCTGATGAGACAGGCTCTATCAGTATCTCCCAGAATTTATGTTTTTACTTATCCAAGACACTTTTCCATAAATCTTGAGCATTACTTTTAGACCATAAAACCCACTCTTATGAATGATGTCACTTGTGCTTTACAGCAGCCTAAGTGACTTCTCTGTTATCTTAAGGCCAGGCCAATCCTGACACCCACAGGCATTATGTTTACATCAGTCAAGCTCCTTAGACCCTAAATCTTGGGCACTATCTCTGAGTCAACAATATCCATTCTTGTGAAAGAAGCCAGATGTACTTTGTAAGGAGTATCAATGTAAACATGTCTTAAATTGTTGTGCACTTGGGACTGAGTTAATTGTTATCTGAATATTGTTTTCAAAAATTGTGCTGTGCTTAAATATGACTAAAGCATAATGATCTGGGCCAGATTCTAGAAGTCTTGTTCTAGCACCAGTTACAATAAAATCAGGCTGAGCCAAGTTTCATTCTTGTCTCTTAGTGGACTGTTTTTTTCTTTGTCTGCTGTAAAGCCTGCAGGGGAATCACCACAAGTAAACAACTAAATCTATTAGTGACACATAGCTAAGGCTCTTGATCATAAATGTGGACCATACCTGAAACCTATCCATAAAGTGGTACATGAGACTGTTACCCTTGTACGTGGGCCACACAAACTGACATCTTAGTGAGTTCTGGGCAGCATATGCACGTAAGCCTTGTCTGTCCTCCTGAGTCATCTAAGACATAGAGTGATAGACCTTCAAATTTAAATAATTATCAGTGCAGAATGCCATTATTCATCGTCTGTGACACATTTGGGAGACAATCAATAGGTACAGATTTAACAAAGTGTTTATCCTGAAAATATACAATGAATTACTTGGCAACACAAGGTAGGAATTGGTTAATGTTGATACCTGGAATATATGTGCTATATATGCTTTGCTTGTGACCAGCCATCCTTGCTGGTCTCTTGGGGTAGTTGAAATAGCATTCTAAGCTTGCCTGGAGGTAGGCATCTTCCTTTCCTCTGCTGCCTCATTGTCCATTGTTAAAGTAACTGTAGCAAACCTGGGACTGGGGAACCCTCAATTGAGAAAGATATTGCAAATCAAACCCCGTTGGACAAAACTGCTGCTGAGAGAGTTCACAAGACAGTTCACAGGCATCTTGGACTGCCTTTCTGTACCAGTTTCTGTTGTAAATATTCTAGCCTAAGAACAGAAGCAGACAACCTTTTGTCATCTTAATAAGATAGTGGACCCACACTTACCTAGGTTTAACAATATCCTCAAATATTGAAAAGTCTGTAGAAATTCCATGACTATATGTAAAAGATTATTTATCTTGAGTATATGAATAATATAAAATGCTGAGCCTCAAAGTCCTTTTGTCAATCACTTTCTTTTCCCTTATTCTGATATCTGCAAAATCTTCATCATCTGAGAAATATGAAGCATCCAGGGTTCAAATTTTTTGCCTGGTTCTGCAGGATTCCTGCTGGAGAACTAGATCACATAAACAAACAAATAAAAAGAAGCATATAGAAGGGAAGCAGAATGTCATCTGGAATTTATGAGGAAAACTGCACTATTTACAAACACAAGCAATTTAATTTCTGTAGTTGGCCATGTGAACTGCTGAAATTGCCTCTTTCTTATTTTGCTTAGATATATTTGTTCATCACATAACCTAATTTGGCCTTTTATTTCAAGTCTTCTGTTGTACATAAGGCTTAAATTTAATTCCTCATTCTGGATTTCATGAGTCCCTGGTTACCTGTTCTTTCTAACCCTTTGATATAATTCAGAATTTTCTTTATTGCTCACTCTGATTTAGAAAAACTGACTTGTGTGCATGTGCTTATGTCCATGTGTATGGATGTTTGATGTCTGAGTGTCCATTTAAGTATTGGTGGTATACATGTATGTGTATACATTGTAGCAAGAAGGTTACATAAATTTTCATACAAAACTGTTCTCCAAATTTTTTTTTTTCATTTTTCGAGACAGGGTTTCTCTGTGTAGCTTTGCGCCTTTCCTGGGACTCGCTTGGTAGCCCAGGCTGGCCTTGAACTCATAGAGATCCACCTGGCTCTGCCTCCCGAGTCCTGGGATTAAAGGCGTGCGCCACCACCGCCCGGCTCCAAATTATTTTTTAGGAGGATCATTCACTAAACCTTGAGCTTGCCAATTGGCTAGACTGGCTAGCTAGCAAACACCAAGGACCTTCCTCTTTTCACCCTATGCCCAAACACTGGAGTTACAAATATGTGTACCACTGCACCTGGCCTTTTACTCAGGTTCTAGGTTATATCAGAACTCTGTTGTATGATATTTTCTTTGTGTTCTGACAAATTAAGCTTGCCTGAAGATCAGAGAAGCAGAGCAGCCAGCCACTAGAAACTTCTTACTTCTACAAATCCTCAATCTGAATGGAGGCCCTGTCTGTAAGAATCCTCAGACTGAATGGGTGGCTGAGATCCTGTCTCCATCAGGCCTATATTCCTGTCTCCACCTCCCTAGCTCTGGGATTAAAGGTGTGCACCACCACTGCCCAGTTTCTATTTCTCTTTTAGACTGGTTCAATCTTGTGTAGCCCAGGGTGGCCTTAAACTCCTGATCTTCTTGCTTCCTTCTCCCAAGTGCTAGTATTAAAGGTGTGTGTTACCACTTTCTGTGGTTAACTAATGGCTAGCTCTGCCTTCTGATCTCTAGGCAAGTTTTATTTGTCAGAACACACACAAAATATTATACAACAGATCTCAGATCCTCATACTATACAGCAAGAACGTGAGCCATTTCCTCTGTCTCCAAACTCCTGTTTTATACTTATTAAATATCAAGGTCACTTCCATCTTTTTATCCTTTACATTAGTTGTCACCTGTATTAGAAATGCTTTTACCTGGATAGGTCATGACTGATGTGTGTGTGTGTGTATTTGTGTGTGTGTGTGTGTGTGTGTGTGTGTGTGTGTGTGTGTGTGTGTGTGATATTTAAATACAACATACTCCTTTTTTCTCCTTCTTTTATTAAGAATTTTTAAATTCATTTTATATACCAATCACAGATCTCCTTCTTCCCTTCTCCTGTCCCTCCAGCCTCTCCCCCAACCCACCCCCATTTCATCCTACAAGAAGGTAAGGTCTTCCAAGGGGAGTCAGCAGAGCCTGATACATTCTATAGAGGCAGGTCCAAGCCGCTAACCCTCCCCTGGCCCCACAAAAGTTGCCATTAAATGGTAATCCCTCATAAGGGTTTGGTACAGTATGATTTTAACAACATTTACTTTAATTTCTTTTGAGTCCCAAGCCTCTCTTCAAAGTTTGCCATTGTATGAACAGTTAGGGTGCTCTGATCATTGTCTTGAAATGATAGGCACTTCTTCACCTTCAGGCAGCACATTGCATTCTTTTGTTGTTGTTGTTGTTTTGCCCCAGAAAATATTTCTGAGCACGGTTCATTGTCAGGGAAAACTTCAGCTACATATCTCTTTTGTAATGTGTTATACTTTCTGTCCAATGAGTTCTTAAATTTTAATTTTATTGAAATAATGTGATTTTTATTTAAATATAAAAGGGCTATCTATGACCATCTATTCTGAAATAATTGTCCCCACCTAATTATATCAAGAAAAAATATGACTAATTATTATTTCCTTCATTCCTTATTTATTCCTCCATTAGGTTTATATTCACTCAATAGAATGGAAGCTTCATAGAAACAGGAACTTTTTTTATGGACTAAGCATTATTTTTTTCTCATTTTACATACCAAACACAGTTCCCCCTTCCTCCCTTCCTCTTGCTCCCCCTACCTCCTCCCAGCCCCCCATTCACTCTCAGAAACTGCAAGGCCTCCCATGGGAAGGCAATAAGTTCCAGCTCATCAAGTTAAGGCAAGACCAAGCCCCTCCCCGGTGCATCAATGCTGAGATAGGTATCCCATCATAGGCAATGGGATCAAAAAAGCCAGTTCATGCACCAGGGATAAATCCAAGTCCCACTGCCAGGGGCC
This sequence comes from Peromyscus californicus insignis, assembly GCF_007827085.1. Taxonomy (NCBI): domain Eukaryota; kingdom Metazoa; phylum Chordata; class Mammalia; order Rodentia; family Cricetidae; genus Peromyscus; species Peromyscus californicus. The sequence goes on from NW_026294391.1 coordinate 46,247,517, forward strand.
CCACAAGCAGAACAAGCCATGCAACTCTCACCCACATTCAGAGGAACTACTTTGGGCCCCTGCTGATTCCCCTGCTGTCAGCCCAGTGTCCATGAGCTCCCACTAGCTCAGGTCAACTGTCTCTGTGGGTTTCCCCATCATGATGTTGAAATGCTCATACAATCCCTCCTCCTTCTCTTTGACTGGATTCCAGGTGCTTTGCTGCTGTGGGATGGTCTGTATGTCAAATCTGTTGCTCTGATTGGTCAATAAATAAAACCCTGATTGGCCAGTGGCCAAGCAGGAAGTATCAGCGGAACTAACAGAGAGGAAAATTAAGGGAACAGAAAGGGAAAGGGAGTCACTGCCAGCCGCCGCCATGACAAGCAGCACGTGAAGATGCCGGTAAGCCATGAGTCACGTGGCAAGGTATAGATTTATGAAAATGAATTAATTTAAGCTATAAGAACAGTTAGCAAGAAGCCTGCCACGGCCATACAGTTTGTAAGCAATATAAGTCTCTGTGTTTACTTGGTTGGGTCTGAGCGACTGTGGGACTGGTGGGTGACAGAGATTTGTCCTGACTGTGGGCAAAGCAGGAAAACTCTAGCTACACTTTCCCCAGTGCCTAGCTGTGGATCTCTACATCTGCTTCCATCAGTCACTGGATGAAGGCCTTAAGATGACAATTAGTATAGTTACCAGTCTGATTACAGCGGAAGGCCAATTCAGGCACCCTCTCCACTATTGCTAGGAGTCTTAGCTGGGGTCATCCTTGTGGATTCCTGGGAATTTCCCTAGCACCAGGTTTCTCCCTAACCCCATAATGTCTCCCTCTATCAAGATATCTCTTTCATTGCTCTCCCTATCTGTCCCTCCCACTACATGACCATGCTGTTCCCTCATGTTCTCATTCCCAACCCCCTTCACTCTGCCCCACTCCTAGTTGACCCAAGAGACCTTATCTATTTCCCTCTTCCAGGACATTTCATGCATGTCCCTCTAAGGTCCTCCTTGTTATCTAGTTTCTCTGGGATTGTGGATTGTAGCCTGGTTATCCCTTGCTTTACATATAAGATCCATTTATGGTGAATACATACCATGTTTGTCTTTCTGGGTTAAGTCACTCAGGACGATATTTTCTAGTTCAATCCATTTGCCTGCAAATTTCACAATGTCATTGTTTTTTACCACTGAGTAATACTAAATTGTGTGAATGTTTCATGTTTTCTTTATTCTTTCTTCAGTTGAGGGGCATGTAGGTTGTTTCCAGGTTCTGGCTATCATGAATAATGCTGCTATGAACATGGTTCAGCAAGTGTCCTTGTATTATGATTGACCATCCTTTGGGTATATGCCCAAGAGTGGTAGTGCTGAGTCTTGAGGTAGATTGATTCCCTATTTTCTGAGAAACTGCCATATTGATTTCCAAAGAGGCTGTACAAGTTTGCACTCCCACCAGCAATGGAGGAATGCTTCTCTTGTTCCACATCCTCTCCAACATAAGCTGTCATCAGTGTTTTTGATCTTAGCCATTCTGACAGGTGTAAGATGGTATCTCAGATTCGTATTGATTTACATTTCCCTGATGGCTAAGAATGTTGAACAATTCCTTAAATGACTTTTGGCCAATTGAGATTCTTTTGTTGAGAATTATCTGTTTAGATCTGTACCTCAGTTTTAAATTGGATTACTTGGTATTTTGATGTAATTTCTTGAATTCTTTATATATTTTGGATATCAGACCTCTGTCAGTTGTGTGGTTGGTGAAGATATTTTCCCATTTTATCTTATTTACCATGTCTTTTACTTTATAGGAGCATCTCAGTTCCAGAATGTCACAGTTATTAATTGTTGCTTTCAGTGTCTGTGTTCTGGTGTTATAGTTATGAAGTGATCTCCTGTGCAAATGCATTCATGGCTACTTCCTACTTTCTCTTCTCTCAGGTTCAATGTAACAGGATTTATGTTGAGGTCTTTGACACACTTGGACTTGAGTTTTGTACATGGCAATAGATATGGAACTATTTGCATCTTGACATGTCAACATCCAGTTATTCAAGCACCATTTGCTTTCTTTTTTCCATTGTACAATTTTGACTTCCATGTCAAAAATCAGGTGTTCATAGATGTGAGGATTAGTGGCAGGGTCTTCAATTTGATTTCATTGATCCACATGTCTGTTTTTATGCCAATACCAAGCTTTTTTTTAAACCACAGCTCTGTAATAAAGCTTAAAGTCAGGGATGATGATACCCCCAGAAGTTCCTTTATTGTACATGATTGTTTTGGCTCTCCTGGGTTTTTGGTTTTTCCATATGAAGTTGAGTATCATTCTATTGTGGTCTGTGAAGAATTGTGTTGGCATTTTCATGGGTATTGTATTGAATCTGCAGATTGCTTTTGATAAGATTGGTATTTTTACTATGTTGATCCTACCTATCCAAGAGCATAGGAGATCTTTCCATTTTCTGATATCTTCTTCAATTTCTTTCTTCAAAGATTTAAAGTTCATGTCATGCATGTCTTTCACTTGTTTGGTTAGAGTTACCTCAAGATATTTTATGTTATTTTGGTTAGTGCAAAAGATGGTATTCCCCTGATTTCTTTCTCAGCCCTTTTATCATTGGTATAAAGGAGGGCTACTGATTTTTTTGAGTTAATCTTGTATCCTGCCACATTAGTGAAGGTGTTTATCAGTTGTAGGAGTTCCCAGGTAGAATTTTTGTGGTCATTTATATATACTATCATATCATCTGCAAATAGTGAAAGTTTGACTTCCTCCTTTCCAATTTGTATCCACTTGATATCCTTTGTTGTCTTATTGCTCTAGCTAGAACTTCAAGTACTATACTGAATAGATATGGAGAGAGTGGACAGCATTGTCTTGTTCCTGATTTTAGTGGAATTGCTTTGAGTTTAGTTAGTCTCTCCGTTTAGTTAGATGTTGGCTGTCAGCTTACTGTATATTGCCTTTATTATGTTTTGGTATGTTTCTTGTATCCCTGATCCCTCCACAGATATCTATCATGATGGGGTTCAATTTTGTTGAAAGCTTTTTCAACATCTAGTGAGATGATCATGTGGGTTTTTTTTCTTTTAGTTTGTTTATATGGTGGATTTCATTGAAAGATTTTCATATGTTGAACCATCCCTGCTTCTCTGGGATGAAGCTTGATTGACCATGGTGAATGATATTTTTGATGTGTTCTTGGATTCGGTTTGGCAGTATTTTATTGCATATTTTTGCATTAGTGTTTATGAAGGAGATCAGTCTGTAATTCTCTTTCTTTGTTGTGTCTTTGTGTGGTTTGGATATCAGGGTAACTGTTGCCTCATAAAAAGAGTTTGGCAGTTTTCATTCTGTTTCTATTGTGTGGAACAATTTGAGGAGTATTAGTATTACCTCCTCTTTGAAATTCTGGTAGAATTCTGCACTGAAACCATCTGGCCCTAGGCTTTTTTGGTTGGGAGACTTTTAATGACTGCTTCTATTTCCTGAGGGGATATAGTTTATTTAAATTGTTTATCTTGTCTTGATTTAAATTTAGTGTGTGGTACCTATCCAGAAAATTGTCCATTTCTTTTGAGTTTTCCAATTTTATGGAGTACAGTTTTTCTAAGTATGACTTAATGATTCTCTGGATTTTGTCAGTGTCTGTTGTTAGGTTCTCCTTTTCATTTTTGATTTTGTTAATTTGGATATTCTCTCTCTGCCATTTAGTTAGTTTGGATAAGGGTTTGTTTATCTTATTGATTTTTTTCAAAGAACTCGTTCTTTGTTTCATTGACTCTCTGTATTGTTCTATTTGTTTCTATTTTATTGATTTCAGCCCTCAGTTTGATTATTTCCTGGCATTTACTCCTCCTGGGTGAGTTTGCTTCTTTTTGTTTTAGATCTTTCAGGTGTGTTATTAAGTCACTAGTGTGGGATTTCTCCCAGTTCTTTATGTGGACACTTAGTTCTATGAACTTCCCTCTTAGCACAGCTTCCACCATGTCCCATAAGTTTGGGTATGTTGTTCATTCATTTTCATTTAATTTTAGGAAGTCTTTAATTTTTTTATTTCTTTATTGACCCAGTGGTGATTCAGTTGAGTGTTATTCAGTTTCCTTGAGTTTGTGGGCTGTCTGTAATTTGTGTTGTTGTGGAATTCTAAGATTAAAGCTATGATGGTCCAATAAAATACAGGCGATTATTCCAATTTTTTTGTATCTGTTGAGATTTGCTTTATGACCGAGTATGTGTTTAATTTCAGAGAAAATTCCATGTGTTCTGAGAAGAAGGTATATTCATCTATGTTTGGTTGAAATGTTCTATAGATGTCTGTTAAGACCATTTGAGTCATAACATCTGTTAGTTCCCTTATTTCTCTGCTAAGTTTTTATCTGGCATACCTTCCATTGGTAAGAGTAGGGTGTTGATGTCTCCCACTATTAGTGTGTAGGGTTTGATATGTGATTTAAGCTTCAGTAATGATTCTTTTACAAATATGGGTACCCTTGTATTTGGGGCATAGATGTTCAGAACTGAGAATTCATCGTGATGGATTTTTGTTGTGATGAATATAAAATGTTCTTCTCCATCTTTTTTATTAATTTTAGTTTGAATTCTACTTTGTTATATATTAGGATAGCTACACCAACTTGTTTATTAATTCTATTTAATTGACAAATCTTTCCCCACCCCTTTACTCTGAGGTAATGTCTGTCTATCAAGTTGAGTTGTGTTTCTTGTATGCAGCAGAAGGATGGATTCTGTTTTCATACCCATTCTGTTAGCCTGTGTTTTTTATAGGCAAATTGTGTCCACTGATACTAAGAGATACTAATGACAAATGATTGTTAATTTTTGTTATTTTTGGTTTTGGTGGTGGTGGTGGTAGGGTGTGTGTGTGTGTTCCCCTTCTTTGGGATTTGCTGGTGTGAGGTTATCTATTGCCTGTGTTTTTGTGGGTGGAACTAACTTCCTTTGGTTGGAGCTTTCCTTCTAGTACTTTCTGTAGGGTTGGATTTGTGGGTAGGTATTGCTTAAATCTGATTTTTGTCATGGAATATCTTGTTTTCTCTGTCTGTGGTGATTGAAATCGTGGCTGGGTATAGTAGTCTCAGCTGGCATCCATGGTACCTTAGTGTCTGCCAAACATCTACAGGCTTTCAGAGTTTCCATTGAAAAACTGGGTGTAATTCTGATATGTCTGCCTTTATATGTTACATATCTTTTTCTTTTACATTTCTTAATATCCTTTCTTTATTCTGTATATTTGGTGTTCTTATTATTATGTGGCAAGGGGACTTTTGTTTTTGTTTTTTGTTTTTTGTTTTTTGGTCCAGTCTATTTGGTGTTATATAATCTTCTTGTACCTTCATAGGCATACCCTTCTTTAAGTTGAGAAAGTGTTCTTCTATGATTTTGTTAAATCCTACAATCAGTACAGGTGGTGTCTGTGACTCTGGGGGTTGTTCTTCCTCCAATCACTGCAGGTGGTGCCTGTGGCTAGGGGACCTCTGATGCCATGTGGTATGGTTGGCCTGCTGACTGGCTTCTGGGGCTGTTATGGGTGGGGAGGGGCACAGGGTGTTCTTTGCAGCCTAGGGCCTAGAAAGTGGGGCTGTCCAGACAGGAGACCAGCTACTCACCTCTTCCTCTAATCCCAGGAACTTTTTCTAACTTGTTTAACAATATTATAATATGATAAAAGAAACTCTAATAGTATTTAGATCATAAGAATTATGAAATAAATATTTGTTGCATGAATAAATGAATATTGGAGAGGTAAAGTATTGCATTAAATATTTATCTTTAATTTTAGCCAAACTTAAAGTCCCTTAAACCCAGAGGATGTTGAAGTAATAGTGGTATAAGGTGAGGAGAATCTGAAACATTTTTCTTTAAAAATTTTAGATTTATTTATTTTATTTTATGTATATGAATGTATATGTACCATGTGCATGCAATTTCTGCAGAGACAAGAATAGGGCATCTGATTCCCTAGAACTGAAGTTACCAATGGTTGTGAGGCACCATGTTACCCAGGTCCTCTGGAAAAGCAGCCAGTAGTCTTAACTGCTAAGGCATCTCTCTAGCTCCTCAACTATTTGTTCTTAACTTTTTAAGAAATGAATGTTAGTATTGTCGTACAAATTGAAATTGTTACAAAATTATCTGCACTTCCCATGTATTTACAGATTCTATATCCCATCCCAATAATTTCCCAGACAACCAAATTAAAAAATGGCAATGTGTATCTTGCAGTGGTGATATGCAATAAAAGACAAAGAATCTGCCCAAAGGTGAGTTGAACAAAAGTGACAACAATGTATATGCCAAGTTGACATGGAAGAACCCTTGAAGCCTTAACCCTCTACCAAGAACTATAGGAAAAAGCTGGGACCATACAATAACAACTAATGAAAAAAGATGTAACTTGAGTTTTCCTGCCTGGCCCACAGTCAGGACAAATCTCTCTCACCTGCCAGTCCCACAGTCTCTCAGACCCGACCAAGTAAACACAGAGACTTATATTGGTTACAAACTGTATGGCCGTGGCAGGCCTCTTGCTAACTGTTCCTACAGCTTAAATTAATTCATTCCCACTAATCTATACCTTGCCACATGGCTCGTGGCTTACCGGCATCTTCACATGCTGCTTGTCATCATGGCGGCTGGCAGTGTCTCTCTGACTCAGCCTTACCCTTCCCAGCTTTATTCTCCTCCTTGTCCCACCTACACTTCCTGCCTAGCCAATGGCCAATCAGTGATTTATTTATTGACTAATCAGCAACACATTTGCCATACAGAACATCCCACAACACTTCCCCCATTTTTTTTTCAAAAAGGAAGCTTTTAACCTTAACAAAGTAAAATTACATATAATTTGGGAATTTGGGCATAGCTTCTCTTACTAATTCCTGCTGGAGGGGGGCGCTGTATCTTATGGGGACACAAAGAAAATTTTAGGATTATGGAGTAGTCCATGAGGGTGTATCGTCTGAGCCAGTTGCCTTGAAACGGTTCTGGATGTTGGATCATCTGGGCCATGGTGTCATCGGAGACCTTTCAGGGGGTCTTGGCTGGTCAAACCTGATGTATCTTAGTCTGGAACAAATCCATAGCCTCTGGCTTTCTGTGGGAACAAAAGCAGAGTCTCCTTTCCAAAGCAACATATCCTTATATCCAAATTTTGAAGTCAAGGTACCTTTAAAATATACATTTTGGCATAACTCAACAGCTTTTACAATCAAATGTTTTTCTGCAGTTAAAAGTCCCAAAGACAACACAATGCAGATTCTCTGTGTAATATCCATTTTTATGTGGCTTATTTTTTATACTACCTTTACTGTCTCTTTAAAGACTTTATTTTTTAAAACTATGTATTTGTTTCTATAACTCTATATATCATCTTTTTTGTCTCTTTCAAGCCTACGTATCTTTTACACACATTGTAAACTATTACATCTGAATCTGTCTTATTGTGAATCTATTGCCTTAAACTGCAGCAGCTGTGGCTGTTGGCTCCACCCACCTCAGCTTCCCAACATGGCGGTGTTACCTTTTCCACCAGCTCTGGGAGCTATCGTGGGTCTATGCTTTTAGCCAAGCAGCATGTAGTCCAGAAACCTCTTTTTTTTGTTTTGTACTAGCAAAGTCTAAATCCACCATGCAGCTTAATGTGCCACTTGCAGAGGCCTCATTCCCGCCATAGGGCAGGTCGAGTGCGCACACTAGGAACCCGCCAGTAGCTCAAACCGGCAGCTGCCACTCATTTGAGAGAGACAAATTTGACTCATTTGACATAGCCAAAAAGAGGCTATGAATTTGAAGGATATCAGGGAGGAGAATATGGGAGTGATTGTAAAGAGAAAAGGGAAGGGGAAATATTGTTATTATTATCTTAAGTATAAAAAAGAAAAATAATTTGAATTAATTTTTAGGAACAAATATTTTCAAGTTATATTATGAATCACAGAGGGAAGATATATTGGTAGGAACAGAAGAATTGTGGAAAGGAAACTATGAGGGGGTAAAAAGTCAACAGTGATTGAGAGAGTGCAAAAAGAAAGTACAAAATATGACATGGGGAAAGAAGAAGAATTAATGAAAAAGGAGAAAAGTGGAGATGGACAGCAATATGGAGGGCAAAACAGAAAAACTGTAATAAGATATACATATTTGATCTTGCTCCGGACGTCCCTTTTGGAACAGTCGTGAGTACCCTTCCTTGCCCCAGACCCCATCCCTGGGCACCAGCCACTCCAGGGAAGACCTGCCCAACTCGGCCCCAGGTTCTGGCCACCGGGCAGGTTCCCTGCTAGCCCCACCGGGAAGGATCCCCTTCTCCAAGACCCCTGGCAGACCCTGCAGTCTCCACGCCCTGCCCCCACGCCCATCCGCCTGAGCCCCAAGCCTCTTCCTGAGACTCAGAGGCCGGCCCCCAGCTCCCATCTTGCTCCGGACGTCCCTTTTGGAATACTGGTGAGTACCCTTCCTTGCCCCAGACCCCATCCCTGGGCACCAGCCACTCCAGGGAAGACCTGCCCAACTTGGCCCCAGGTTCTGGCCACCGGGCAGGTTCCCTGCTAGCCGCACCGGGAAGGATCCCCTTCTCCAAGACCCCTGGCAGACCCTGCAGTCTCCACGCCCTGCCCCCACGCCCATCCGCCTGAGCCCCAAGCCTCTTCCTGAGACTTAGAGGCCGGCCCCCAGCTCCCATCTTGCTCCGGACGTCCCTTTTGGAACAATCGTGAGTACCCTTCCTTGCCCCAGACCCCATCCCTGGGCACCAGCCACTCCAGGGAAGACCTGCCCAACTCGGCCCCAGGTTCTGGCCACCGGGCAGGTTCCCTGCTAGCCCCACCGGGAAGGATCCCCTTCTCCAAGACCCCTGGCAGACCCTGCAGTCTCCACGCCCTGCCACCACACCCATCCGCCTGAGCCCCAAGCCTCTTCCTGAGACTTAGAGGCCGGCCCCCAGCTCCCATCTTGCTCCAGACTTCCCTTTTGGAACACTGACTTCCCTTTTGGAACACTGGTCTGTCTGAACCAAGTGTGCGGATAAGGCCAAGAACGAACCACAAGGAGATGGGCAGACGTCAAGGCAGAAACATATACAACAAAATGAATAGCAATACAGCATCACCAGGCCCTAGCCCTCCTCCAACACCTAGACCTGAACATCAGAAATTGGAAGAAGCAGAAGAAAACAGCCTTATGAATGACATCATGAAGAAGCTAGAGGCTTGCGTAGAGGAAAAGACAAAAAAATGTGAAGAACGCTGTAAACAACTAGAGGAAAGGGCAAACAAATTAGAAGAAATCAATAAAGTCCTGGAAGAAAACAATAAAATACTGAGAGAAAATCAAGAAAAATCAATGAAACAAATGAAGGAAACAGTCCAAGACCTGAAAAGGGAAATAGAAAAAATGAAGAAGACACAAACAGAGGGAATGCTGGAAATAGAAAATCTGAGAAAACGATTGGGAACTTCAGATGCAAGTATAATCAACAGAATGCAAGAGATGGAAGAGAGGATCTCTAGCGTTGAAGATACAGTAGAAGAAATACATTCATCAGTCAAAGAAAACACTAAAACCAACAAAGTCATGAACCAAAATGTCCAAGAAATTTGGGACACCATGAAAAGACCAAACCTAAGAATAATAGGGGTCGAAGAAGGAGAAGAATACCAACTCAAGGGCACAGAAAATATATTCAACAAGATCATAGAAGAAAACTTTCCCAACTTAAAGAAGGAAATGCCTATGAAGATACAAGAAGCTTATAGAACACCAAACAGACTAGACCCCCAAAAAAAGTCCCCTCGCCACATAATAGTTAAACAACTAAACGTACAGAATAAAGAAAGAATATTAAGAGCAGCAAAGGAAAAAGGCCAAGTGACATATAAAGGCAAACCCATCAGAATAACACCCGATTTCTCAATGGAGACTTTGAAAGCCAGAAGAACCTGGACAGATGTAATGCAGACACTAAGAGACCATGGATGTCAACCTAGACTAATATACCCAGCAAAACTTTCAATCACCATAGATGGAGTAAACAAGACATTCCATGACAAAGCCAGATTTAAACAATACTTATCCACAAACCCAGCCCTACAGAAAGCACTAGAAGGAAAATTCCAACCTAAGGAAGTCAGATACACCCTCGAAAACACAGGCAACAGATAAAGCCACAGCAGTAAACCCCAACGTATAGAAGTACCCACACATCACCACCAAAAAATAACAGGAATGAACAATCACTGGTCATTAATTTCCCTCAATATCAATGGACTTAATTCACCTATAAAAAGACATAGGCTTACAGAATGGATACGAAAGCAGGACCCATCTTTCTGCTGCATACAAGAAACACATCTCAAATTCGAAGATAGACACTACCTAAAAATAAAAGGCTGGGAAAAGACTTTCCAATCAAACGGTCTTAAGAAACAAGCGGGTGTAGCCATCCTGATATCCAGCAAAATAGACTTCAAACTAAAATCAATCAAAAGAGATCAAGAAGGGCATTACATACTCATCACAGGAAAGATCCACCAAGATGAAGTCTCAATTCTGAATATTTATGCCCCAAACACAAGGGCACCCACATATGTAAAAGAAACATTACTAAAGCTTAAATCACATATAAAACCCCACACGTTAATAGTGGGAGACCTCAACACCCCACTTTCACCACTGGACAGATCTACCAAATTGAAACTTAACAGAGAAATAAAGGACAACTGATGTCATGACTCAAATGGACTTAATCGATATATACAGAACATTCCATCCTAACAAAAAAGAATATACCTTCTTCTCAGCACCCCATGGAACCTTCTCTAAAATTGACCACATACTTGGCCACAAAACAAATCTAAACAGATACAAAACAATTGGAATAACCTCCTGTGTTCTATCAGACCACCATGGTCTAAAGTTGGATTTCAACAACAACAAAAACTACAGAAAACCTGCAATCTCATGGAAACTGAATAATACCCAACTGAATCACCAATGGGTTAAGGAAGAAATAAAGAAAGAAATTAAAGACTTCCTAGAGATCAATGAAAATGAAGACACCACATATCCAAATTTATGGGACACTATGAAAGCAGTACTAAGAGGGAAATTCATAGCACTAAATGCCCACATAAATAAGTTGGAGAAATCTCACACTAGAGACTTAACAGCATACCTGAAAGCTCTAGAACAAGAAGAAGCACAGTCTCCCAGGAAAAATAGACGCCAGGAAATTATCAAAGTGAGAGCTGAAATCAATAAAATAGAAACAAAGAGAACAATACAAAAAATTAATGAAACAAAGAGTTGGTTCTTTGAGAAAATCAACAAGATAGACAAGCCCTTATCCAAACTAACCAAAAGACAGAGAGAGAGCATCCAAATCAACAAAATCAGAAATGAAAAGGGGGACATAACAACAGACATTGAGGAAATCCAGAGAATCATCAGGTCATACTTCAAAAACCTCTATTCGACAAAACTGGAAAACCTAAAAGAAATGGATAACTTTCTGGATAGGTACCACATACCTAAGTTAAATCAAGACCAGATAAACTATTTAAATAGTCCAATAACCCCTAACGAAATAGAAACAGTCATTAAAAGTCTCCCAACCAAAAAAAGCCCAGGACCAGATGGTTTCAGCGCAGAATTCTACCAGATCTTCAAAGAAGAGTTAATACCAATACTCTCTAAATTGTTCCACACAATAGAAACAGAAGGAACATTACCAAACTCCTTCTACGAGGCTACAATTACCCTAATTCCTAAACCAAACAAGGATACAACAAAGAAAGAGAACTACAGACCGATCTCCCTCATGAACATTGATGCAAAAATACTCAATAAAATACTGGCAAACAGACTCCAAGAACACATCAAAGCAATTATCCACCATGATCAAGTAGGATTCATTCCAGGGATGCAAGGGTGGTTCAACATACGAAAGTCCGTCAATGTAATACACCATATAAACAAACTCAAAGAAAAAAACCATATGATCATCTCACTGGATGCAGAAAAGGCATTTGACAAAATCCAACACCCCTTCATGATAAAGGTATTGGAGCGATCAGGAATACAGGGAACATACCTAAACATAATAAAGGCAATTTACAGCAAGCCAACAGCCAACATCAAATTAAATGGAGAGAAACTCAAAGCAATTCCACTAAAATCAGGAACGAGGCAAGGCTGTCCACTCTCCCCATACTTATTCAATATAGTACTTGAAGTTCTAGCCAGAGCAATAAGACAACATAAGGAGATTAAGGGGATACAAATTGGAAAGGAAGAAGTCAAGCTTTCCCTATTTGCAGATGACATGATAGTATACTTGAGCGACCCCAAAGATTCCACCAAGGAACTGATACAGCTTATAAACACCTTCAGCAACATAGCAGGATACAAGATCAACTCAAAAAAATCAGTAGCCCTCCTACATACAATGGACAAAGAAGCGGAGAAGGAAATCAGAGATACATCACCCTTTACTATAGCCACAAACGACATAAAATACCTTGGGGTAACACTAACCAAGCAAGTGAAGGACCTATATGACAAGAACTTTAAGTCCCTGAAAAAAGAAATTGAAGAAGATGTCAGAAAATGGAAAGATCTCCCATGCTCATGGATAGGCAGGACTAACATAGTAAAAATGGCAATCTTACCAAAAGCAATCTACAGATTCAATGCAATCCCCATCAAAATACCAACACAATTCTTCACAGACCTGGAAAAAATAATACTCAACTTCATATGGAAAAACAAAAAACCCAGGATAGCCAAAGGAATCCTGTACAATAACACAACTTCTGGAGGCATCACGATCCCTGACTTCAAGCTCTACTATAGAGCTACAGTAATAAAAACAGCTTGGTACTGGCATAAAAACCGACATGTGGACCAATGGAATCGAATTGAAGACCCTGACATTAATCCGCACACCTATGAACATATAATTTTTGACAAAGAAGCCAAAAGTGTACAATGGAAAAAAGAAAGCATCTTCAACAAATGGTGCTGGCAAAACTGGATATCAACATGTAGAAGGCTGCAAATAGATCCATATCTATCACCGTGCACAAAACTTAAGTCCAAGTGGATCAAGGACCTCAACATAAATCCAGCTACTCTGAACCTGCTAGAAGAGAAAGTAGGAAGTAGTCTTGAACGCATTGGCATAGGAGACTACTTCCTAAATAGAACACCAGTAGCACAGACTCTGAGACAAACAATCAATCAATGGGACCTCTTGAAACTGAGAAGCTTTTGTAGAGCAAAGGATACGGTCAACAAGGCAAAGCGACAGCCTACAGAATGGGAAAAGATCTTCACCAACCCCACATCTGACAGAGGACTGATATCCAGAATATATAGGGAACTCAAGAAATTAGACATCAAAATGCCCAACAGTCCAATTAAGAAATGGGCTATAGAACTAAACAGAGAATTCTCAACAGAGGAAACTCAAATGGCCGAAAGACATTTAAGGAACTGCTCAACATCCCTAATCATCAGGGAAATGCAAATCAAAACAACTCTGAGATACCACCTTATGCCTGTCAGAATGGCTAAGATCAAAAACACTGAAGACACCTTATGCTGGAGAGGATGTGGAGCTAGGGGAACTCTCCTCCACTGCTGGTGGGAATGCAAGCTTGTACAACCACTTTGGAAATCAATATGGCGCTTTCTTAGAAAATTGGGAATCAATCTCCCCCAAGATCCAGCTATACCACTCTTGGGCATATACCCAAGAAATGCTCAACCACACCATAAGAGCACTTGTTCAGTTATGTTCATATCAGCATTGTTTGTAATAGCCAGAACATGGAAACAACCCAGATGCCCTTCAACTGAAGAATGGATAAACAAAATGTGGTACATATACACAATGGAATACTACTCAGCAGAGAAAAACAATGGCATCATGAGGTTTGCAGACAAATGGATGGATCTAGAAAAAATCATCCTGAGTGAGGTAACCCAGACTCAGAAAGACAAACATGGTATGTACTCACTCATAGCAGGATACTAGACATGAAACAAGGATGACTTGTCTGCTACTCACATCACCAGGGAGGCTACCTGGAAAACAGGACCCCAAGAAAGACACAGGGATCCCCCAATGACAGAGAAATGGAATGAGATCTACATGAACAGCCTGGACATGAGTGGGGGTAATGAAAGGCGAGGGTTGAGGGAAAGAGAGCTTGGGGGAGCGGGAGATCCCAGCTGGATCAACAACAGAGAGGGAGAACAAGGAATAGGAGACCATGGTAAATAAAGACCACATGAGAATAGGAAGAAGCAAAGTGCTAGAGAGGCCCACAGAAATCCACAAAGATACCCACACAACAGACTGCTGGCAGAGGTCGAGAGACAGCCTGAACTGACCTACTCTGGTGATGGGATGGCCAAACACCCTAATTGTTGTGCTAGAAACCCCATCCAACTACTGAGGGATCTGGATGCAGAGATCCATGACTAGGCCCCGGGTGGATCTCTGGGAGTCCAATTAGCGAGAATGAGGAGGGTTTATATGAGCGAGAATTGTTGAGACCAAGGTTGGATAAAGCACAGGGACAAATAGCCAAATGAATGGAAACACATGAACTATGAACCAATGGCTGAGGGGTCCCCACTGGATCAGGCCCTCTGAATGGATGAGACAGTTGATTGGCTTGATCTGTTTGGGAGGCACCCAGGCAGTGGGACCAGATCTTGTGCTCATTGCATGAGTTGGCTGTTTGAAACCTGGGGCCTATGCAGGATTGTTTGGCTCGGCCTGGGAGGAGGGGACTAGACCTACCTGGACTGAGTCTACCAGGTTGACCTCAGTCTGTGGGGAAGGCTTTGCCCTGGAGGAGATGGGAATGGGGGGGGGGGTGTTGAGGGGAAGGTGAGGGGGACGGGAGGGGGGGAGAACAAGGGAATCCGTGGCTGATATGTAGAACTGAATTGTATTGCAAAATAAATTAATAAAAAAAAAAAAAAAAGAAATGAAAGTTAGTAGTTAGACATTACAATAGAAGTTGTAGTCATATTAGATATGTTTTAAAAATTGAGCAGATATATTTTAGACAGGTCATCTTCAAACCCTTCGGAGATCTACAGAATATGGCATTTAAAATGTTTTAATAACTTAGAAAATTTTTCTTTTTTGTTATGATTATGAGACATGTCGGCTCCTGGCAGTACCAATCTACTTCAGAGAAAATATGGGCATTGAAGAAACTGCATATGGAGTTAACTTTCATTGTGGCAAAAGTTAGCCACTGGACAACAAAGTATCCTTGAATCAACTGCTGACAAAATGGACAGACAGGACATGAAACAAAGGACTACTGATTCTTGCCAAAACGAGTGTGGTTATGGCTTTATCAAAAGGCATCTTCTGAGGCCAGGACAATATGGCACCATCCCTGAAGTGGCCTTCGCAATTTGGAAAAGGTACAGTGCCCTTTTCTTCGAAGGCAGCTGAATAGACAGTGGGCCGATGGCTTCTGATGTGCAATGGAACAGCAGCTGAAACAGTTATTCTTGAAGAGTAACTAAGCTCACGCCTCGCAATAGTAAACTGGCATTTGACAGAGGGATGTGGAGAAGAACGGGATGTTAAGATGAAGCCATATATACACAGCCAAGAATGGACAGCTGAATTAAAAAATCAACAACAATTTCCAGAATTTAAAATCCTGAATCATGACATGACACTAGTGGAATTCAGGTGTTTCTGGTACATGGACTGCTCTCACCCAATGTGAGGTTGAACTGTCGACCTTGTGTACATCCTACTTCACAAATGAGTCTGTCAGATATGCTAAGCCTATAGGCTGAAGATGATGCCCCAACACTGTGGAGAAACCTCAGGTGACTGTCCAGGCAGCTGGCTGTTTCTGTCAACTCACAAATTTTTTGGAAGTTGCTTGCATGCACTTTCTGTTTTTAATTTTTGTTAGCTAATATTATTTCCTTCTTGGGTCTCTGAGGGAGTTGAAGATTAGTTAGTTATAGTTGAAGGTTAGTTAGTTATAGTTGAAGATTAATTAGGATAGAAAGTGAATTAGATACATTTTGGACTTAACAAAATAGGATAGATAATGAAATTATTTTCTCTGAATTTGTCAAATACAAATGGACTAGACATTGTTTAGACATTTATTACTTGTATATATTGTATATAGTCATTGTACTTTTGTATATAGTTTTTCTTTTGTTAGTTATAACCTTTTTCTTTTTTTTCCTTTTTATTAAAATAGAAAAGGGGAAAAAAAAAAAAGAATGGAAAAGAAAGCAGTGTCTTAGAACAATGGCTTCAAGTATCAGTAATCAGCAGTTTATTGAAGAAGAAAAGCATGCAGAGGGAGGGTGGAAGTTAGGCCCAGCAACTCGCCACTCTTAACTGGATAGAACAGGTTTGGTTCTGTCTGTAGAATTAATTAAGCTTCCCCTACCTAGAATAGGTCTTAATTTTAGATAGACATACAACCTGCAAACTGAATTTCAAATACTTTTCCTACTGTACTAGAGAAAAGAAGGTAATAACCAAATATTTGGAAAAGTTTGTAAAATTTTGAGCTTCTTGGGGAGAAAAATATTTTCATATAGTGCGTAATAACCTATCATATTATGTGATATGCAAAATGTCTTTTGATGGTGATATTTATATATGATAACAGGTATCAATAAAAACAAGGAATTGATACACAGACATTTCCTGCTTTTACCTCTTTAATGCTGAGAAAATGTTTACACAATCTAAGAGCCTAATACTGTTCCTCTTTTTTCCCTCCTCAGTAAATAAAACACAAGTTTAAATTAAATTGTACTACTCATTTTAGCTGACAATGTTTACTATAACACACACACATACACATACACACACACACACACACACACACACACACACACAACTAGAAATAACTTTAATGGTGCTCCTAGACATGGATATGTATCCTCTACATATTCTTTCCAAATGGTCGTTGTTTCTTCCTACCACTCTTCCTATGCTCTATCATTCTCTCCAAGATGTCCTCTCTCCAGAAAGTGTTAATTTACTCCTGAAAAAATGTATCCTTTTTTTGTTTCACTCAAAGTTCAGTTTCTAAACTAGGTAGTTCCTTGGGAGACCAGAAAGAAACCCCTTTTAATAACAGGAAGAGAAAAGTGAGCCCTTTCCAAAACACTATACTGTCTATTTCTATAGGAACTGTAATAATAGATTTTCATATTGATATATGCAATAAATACTAAATGTCAAAAAAAAAAAAAGATATACATATTTACATATCATATATATACATATATACATATCACATATATATCTCATATATACATATATGTAATGAGATATATACTATATAATGATATATATCATATATATCTTCATATATATATATGTATATATATATGAAGATATAGAGAGAGACAGACAGACAAAGACAGAGATAAGAAATCTCATAATCAGCTTTGTGGTGGCGGTGTATGCCTTTGCCTTTATTCCCAGCACTTGGGAGGCAGAGGCAGGCTGATCTATGTGAGTTTGAGGCCAGCCTGGGTACAGAGTGAGTTCCAGGAATGACTCCAAAGCTACACAGAGAAACCCTGTCTCAAAAAACAAAAATAAAAACAAAAAATAAATCTCATAATCAAGCCATTTTTCTGTATGCTTACAAAAGAGTTAATAAAAGTTTAAATATTGATTTGAGAAAGGCAGACGATATTCAGAAGATACTTTTTTAAATTTCATCACTCATTAGCAATTACAATTTGAGTATTCCAATTTTGGTTGAAATCTAGACTAAAGAGATAGATTTAATCAGCAATACAAAAATAATTATTAGAAAGGTGATCGTTTCACATTCCAGAAGAGTTAGTATGTACAGGAACATACACTTAGGTCATGAGAAAAGAAAGAAGTCCAAAAATGAAACATTTTTTGGAAAATAATATGAAATTAGGATAATATATTACTATGGAAATGAAAGATAAAGGACCTTAAACACCATTATACGTTAATGAATGTTCAAGCATCATATTAGAATTTGTTGTCTTGCTGAGTATATTGAATAGGTAAAACTAGGTAGTGCAATTATTGGCATCATTGATTAGATAATGTGCCAAAGCTTTAAAAAAACAAAATTAATTAGACATATACTATACCTGATGGTTCAAAAATATTTGTGAAAAATCAAGTGAAAGCTAAAGCAGAGGATAAGAGCCCTTGGGTCCATTCAAGGCAGAGAAGTAGAATGAGGTAGGCCCATTTCAAAAGCAAAATAAGCGTGAGTTAGGTACAAGGATGAAGCAACATGCATGAAATACACATTTGTGATGTTGTTTAAGAACAGACAGTCCCTAAACTCTATTATGTAATTACATGTATGTAAATATTTAAACACCAGAAAAATAAAAGAAAATAAGAAAGTGATTGTTACAGATAGTGATATGGATGTGTAAAAGTATTGAGGCAAGTGATATAGCTCATTGACAACCTGCTCTCTTAGCATGCACAAGGCCTTGGGTTTAATCTGCAGCACTTCCAAATGGGTGTAAGTGTTATATTAACAGGCTATACAAACGTGTAACATATTTTCACATATGGAAATAAAGGCTTGTTTTTATTGCTGGTTTGTAATTTAATTCTTGTTTTCTCTGTGAACCTTCATTTCATATGATCCAAAGTCATCTTCATTACATGTATATTAGTCTTCTAGGAGGCTAACAGTTAATGATGAAAGCCAGAGTTCCGAAGAAGAACTATACTGGTGCCAATATTAACACTCACATACCAAGTTTTGGATATTTAGAGTATTGTTGCTTTTCATTGTGCCAGAAAATGTGGCTTTTCAAAACAGTTCTTGAGATGTATTGTCATTTTGATTGGCATGTTCCATATTTTACAGCACTAGAATTAAGTTTTCAGGGTAATATGTTTATTCGGTTTGGAAATTCTCATTCTAAATGGAGGTCTTATAATTATATTGTTCAATAATTTCTCATACTGCTTGGAGGGACACTTTAGCAAATTAAAGAGAAGACAAAAATCCATTTTATTATTTAATGATACCTTTCTACTAATTCATCCATCTTATAAAACCAGGGACTGTTTTCTTTTGAAATTTATCCAAACCAGATTGACAGAAATCAAACACACAACACTTTCAAGGCACTGTTGGAAATATAGAGAAGTAAAATAGATCATGGTATTATTTAATAGATGTTTTATTTCAGTGAGACAAGAAGAAAAATTAAGAACCACAGTAATGTTTTTAAATATTCAAATAATTTATTTTCAGTGTAACAGCTATAAAATTTTTCCATATTGATGTTAAATATCTACACACAATTCATATGTGTTCAAAGGTCACATATTAACATAAATACAAATAAAGAGTAGTCAAATCTACTATTTTATCACTACATTTATTAAGCTACCAGTTACTAAAGTTTTAATCAGTTGATTCCTATTTTGCAATATGGAGCTTTGCATTTTATAAATGCTTTGTCTTCCTAATCCCTTTCTGACTATTACCAAGATTTGAAATAGTTTTCATTAAAAAAAAAACATGTAGTATTTTTGTATTTATACTTGTGTTTGAAATATTTCAAATGGTAGTTGACTGTATTTGAAAGACTTGCATATTGTAGCTGAAGTTTTCTCCTGTCCCGTCTGGGTCCACAGCCACTCAGACCCAAATAAACACACAGACGCTTATATTATTTAAACTATTTGGCCTAGTGGCTCAGGCTTCTTGCTGTCTAGTTCTTACATCTTAAATTAACCCATTTCTTTTTTTAATTTAATTTAATTTTATTTTACAATACAATTCAGTTCTACAAATCAGCCACGGATTCCTTTGTTCTCCCCCCTCCCGCCCCCCCCCTCCCCTTCCCCCCAGCCTACCCTCTATTCCCACTTCCTCCAGGGCAAAGCCTCCCCTGAGGACTGAGATCAACCTGGTAGACTCAGTCCAGGCAGGTCCAGTCCCCCCCTCCCAGGCTGAGCCAAGCAACCCTGTATAAGCCCCAGGTTTCAAACAGCCAACTCATGCAATAAGCACAGGACCCGGTCCCACTGCCTGGATCAATTAACCCATTTCTATAAGTCTATACCTTGCCACCTGGCTCGTGGCTTACTGGTATCTTTACACATTGCTTCACATAGCAGCGGCTGGCAGCATCTCCTGACCCTGCCCTCCTGTTCCCAGAATTCTCTTCTCTCTTTGTCCTGCCTATACTTCCTACCTGGCTACTTGCCAATCAGCACTTTATTTATTAACCAATCAGAACAACACATTCACAGCATACAGATAGCCACAGCAGCATATATATTTGGCATGCAGTTTTTGATTAATATTTAGGAAGCATGCACTAAGGTGGTTCTCAAGGAAACAAAGTCTCTCTTTGGCATAGAACACGTTAGCATGCTTCAGGTATTCTTCATTCAACACATTAGAAATACATTTTGTTTAATCAATTGATGCCTAAAGTAAATTTTTTCTGTTTTAGAACAAGAATAATATCAGAATAAATCCACCAAAAAATAAATTTTGTCTTATACATTAGATACATGTTGGAAATGGAGTATATCTCTTACATATTATCAAATGGAAACATACAGGTTTACCTTCCCAGTTAACTATACAGGAATGCTCAGCAAGTTACATATAATCATTCAACTGATAGTATTAATGGCCTGCCAAGCATGCAACACTCATCTTTGTAGCAATAGAGGATACTTAGAAATATTATACACAGTCCTGTTCCATAAGGGCTGTCAATCTAAACTAGGTATAAGTCATGACAGTAGATGATAAATCACTGTACAAAAGCACATCATAAAACCAGAGAGCAATATAAAGAATGGCCACAAACATAATATAAGTGATTCGGGAGATACATACTCTAGAAACTTCAAGAAAGAAAATGCCATTCTTCTTTAGGTGGTTATTCATTATGGTCCTTTATCAACTAGTTCCAAAGCATTGTTCAGATATATATTATATAAAGTTATTTGCAGCCATGTATATCACTTATATGTTTATAGACAATGATGGCCATGATTAAAAATTTAAAAAAAACTGGCTTCATATAATAAATAATGTCATCTGTGTACTTGTTTAAAAAATTCATTCAGGGTTAATTAATACATGCACACCTAAGCTACTTTTCCTAGTCATCCAGACAAAATATGAGGGGATTTTTATATTCATTATCTTTGCTTAGACTACTTGTTTATCTGGAATCTGGAAATGTTATTAGTGTTACTGACATAAAGATCCTGGGCAGCGCTGTATGAGCACAATCATATGGCCAAACTTCTAACACCATCAATTCCACTCTATGTATCGATAACCCCCTTAAGATGGAGAAAAACCTGCAACCCAAAGTGGGGAGACAAAAATTTATGTTCATAATATCTTTTATTTAGGGTTGATAACATATCTTTCATCAAATATTGAATATGCATGAGATAACAGCATGGTGTCCAAAGGATTTTTAACAAAAATGGAAATTGTTACATATGTTTAAATTGGATGGAAAGTTGAATGATAATATTAGATTCTGGCAATGTTATTGAGATTCAAAGCTAGTACCAAGAGAACTTGATCCAGTTGAAATACTGTAGAGTTTTACTTAAGAAATGATAAATGCTGAAATACCTAATGATACTGACTGATTCTGAATTAAATTTCTACCTACATTTGTAACTAATTCAAAAATACTTTTAATGACTTTTACACTTTGATAAACATTCTCAGAGTAGTTTAGTATAATTACCATCAGAGATTAATTTTATGGATGAGCATGTATTCATTAGTCTCTACATACCTAAGAAAGAAAAATAATACTCCATTTCTGCACTAGTAATCCATTTCCAAGACATACTCTTGCAAGTCCACATCAATGAAAGGCTATTAAATCATTTTCTCTGATTTCTTTTTAAACACAAAGTGGAGAAAGATAATTATTTTAGAGTTATTTCTGGTTCTAATATTAATGGAGGGTATTTATACTACTCCAGTCAATCACGGATTATTGTTTAGTTTCAATTGCCAAAAAAAAATGAGTAAAATGCAGAGTTCCCTATCTCCCTTGTCTCTACTGATTATCTTTAGTTAGTTTTGTGTCTAAAATCAATAAAATTAATATTTTACCCTAATTAATTGTTTTGTAAGTAAAATTTTCAGTTGATTTTATTGAATTTTGCTGTATTCATGTACACTCTCCACTTTAAAAGACATTTGTTTCTTTAAGGCAATTATTACAGTTCCCTAGAGTCTGCTCCCCAGGACCCTTCCCTCTATCTATACCATCCCAGCTGCTGGGCCCTGTTCCCAACCCCAATAGACCTTAGCCACTCAGATGCAAGCCATACCAGCCAGAATCAGTGAGTGACCTACCTGACAACTGAGCTGCCCCTTCCTGGATTCTGTCCCTCAGTCCAATGGCCCACATCTTCCCAGGCCCTGTTGTTGGGCCCAGGCTCCAACCCCAGTAGACTTCTGCCACTCAGGCACAGGCCACACCAGCCAGAAATGGTGAGTGGCCCATCTACCAGCAGAACTTATCCCCTATACTGTTCTCCAGGACCCTTCACCCTACCTACCCCTTCCCAGATCCTTGATGGCCCCAGATGTTGTGCCCTGACCCCAACCAGTGGACTTCAGCCACTCAGATGCAGATCATACCAGTTAAAACTAGTGAGTGGCCCACCTGCCAGCAGTGATACCCCCTCCCCTGGATTCTGTTCACTGGAACCCTTCCCAGGCCCACACCATCCCAGCTCCTTTCTGGTCACACTGCTGGGCCCTGTCCCCAACCTCAATGGACTTCTCTCACCCAGGGGCAGGCCACACCAGTCAGAATCTGTAAGTGATCCTCCTGCCAGAGAAACTCCCCAGATTTTATATCTCAAGACCTTTCCCAAGCTCACACCATTCCGGTTTGTTGTCAGCCTTGTTGTTGGACCCCACATCAAACCCCAGTGGACTTTCCCCACTCCAGTGCAAGCCACACCAGTCAGAACAGGCTGAACCCACACCAGCTTGATCAGACACCAGCTGCTTAGGAGCAGGCCACACTAGTCAGAAGAACAGAGACCCTCTGCTGCTATAAAGTCCAACCTAACCATCAGAAGGACAACTCCCAGCTTGGACAAAGACTCACAATTAGACCAGAAGTCATGCATGGCCAGGTGACAGAAATCCAGGCCACAAAGACTAGAAAACCAAAAAGGAAACAGAAAACAAGGAACAAAATACACATCCAACAAAGACAAACTCAGAAATCAGGGGCTAGACCTAACCATCCCAAGCCCAGATACCTAATCACCAATGTTAGAATACAATCATCAACAATCAGGGCAATGTGTCATGACCAGAGCCCAGCAATCCTAACATAGCAAGATCTGAATATTTCAATGAATCTGAAGCACAAGAAAATGACTTAAGAACAATTTTATGAAGATGACAAAGGAAACAAAAAACCTCCCTTAATGAAATCAAAGAAAAGACTACTAAAAAGTTGGAGAAAAACAATAAATCCCTTAAGGAATGCCAGCAAAATAAAAAACAAAACAAAACAGGTAAAGGAAAGCAGTAATGACATGAAAAGAAAATAGAAGCATAAAGAAAACACAAACCGAGAGATCAAGCATCACCAACGGAATACAAAAGATGGAAGAAAGAATCTCAGGTGTTGAAAATACAATAGAAACATAGATTCATTAGTCAAATAAATGTTAAATATAAAAAACCTGACAAAATAAAACATCCATGAAATCAGGGACATCATGTAAAGACCAAACCTAAGAAT
Organism: Peromyscus californicus insignis; assembly: GCF_007827085.1. Lineage (NCBI taxonomy): Eukaryota > Metazoa > Chordata > Mammalia > Rodentia > Cricetidae > Peromyscus > Peromyscus californicus. The sequence continues at coordinate 46,271,350 of NW_026294391.1, forward strand.
AATAGGAATAGTAAAAGGAGAAGAATCCCAGTTCAAAAACCCAGAAAATATATTTAAAAACAATCATAGAAGAAAATTTTCCTAACTTAAAGAAGAACATGCCTATAAAGTTACAAGAAGTTTATAGAACAAAAAATAGATTGGAAATACAAAGAATCATTAGGTCATACTTCAAAAACCTATAGTCTACAGAATTGTAAAATCTAAAAGAAATGAACAGGGCACATGCCTTTAATCCCAGCACTCGGGAGGCAGAGGCAGGAAGATCTCTGTGATTTCTATGGGTACATCAAGCTAGGACCTTCAGCAGACCTAGGCTTGGCTACATACATGGCAGGGAACCCAGAACACAGCAGGGAAGCAATCCATTTCTTTCCTTCTGGACACCAGAGCCACTGACTTGGTCCTGGGAGTTTTGGGATGTCACCTCTCCTTTCTCTATTGTCAGGTACAGGGGACAGCCTTACCCACCTCACCAGATTTAATTGCACTTTCAGAGTTACTTAATGAAAAACGATTTCCAGCTAAGATAAGAGCTCATTGTCTCACTCCAGATCCACTGCCTGTGTTTCTCACATGCATACAGACAGGGCCCTGATCTTTGCCTTGTCCCTAATTCAAAAAAAAAGTAAGTTCTCATGCACCACAAAGTTTTCTCTTCCCAGTTCCCTGTTCTAACTCACTGTTCAGCTAATGGTACAGGACCATCACAGAATCAGAGTACAGAGATCATCAAGTAAGAAACTGTAACAGCTAAAAGGTATTTATACCCCCAAACCCAAAAGAGTCTGGGTGCTACAAAAAAGACTTTAATGTAAACATCTATTACTATGAGATGCTTTTAACAATTTATCACCTGTCTCCTGGATGTCAAACGAGTAAAGGAAACAGGTGCTTTAAAATAATCTGTCTCTGATAAAGCTTAACATGTTTCAAAATCCATCTGGACAGGACGGATCTACCTCAGATAAATGTCAACATAAAATAATAATGATTCTTTTCTCGCTAAGCTTTTTCTGTGTCACCAGCATCTTGTCAGACAGAAGGTTCCCAGCCACAGCCAAGAGGGATACATGTCTCCAGAACAACGGAAGGCAGACAGTATCCCACAATGCCTGTCTACCTCGGAAGACTCCCCTTCCCCATTCCCCCAAGAACCAACCGATGTCCAATAGTCAGCTGGAAGCAGCTTTTGAGAGAAACAACACTCTTATTCCCTTCTACCTGCTTTTTTTTATAATAAGAGAAAATCTGGTATGTAAGAATTATGTCCTTAATTACATCACCAGCCTGTGAAGGCGTCACAGCCTAAAAAGTGGGCGTGCCCTCTCTATGCCCTCTCTTTCTGCACTTTCTCCTTCTGTACTCTCTGTCTCTCTGTCTCTTTCTTTCTCTGTCTCTCTCTTTCTCTCTCTCTCCCCTCTCTCTCTCAATAAAGCTCTAGAAAGGTTAAAAAAAAGAAATGAACAATTTTCTTAGTAAATACCACTTGCCAAATTCAAGATTAGACAATTTAAATAGACCAAAATTCCCCAAGGAAATAGAAGTCACAAAAAGTATTTCAACCAAAAAAATAAAAAGCCAAAGCCAGATAGTTTTAGCTCAGAATTCTACCAGATCTTCAAAGACTAGCTAATACCAAGACTCCTGAAATTATTCCACAAAATAGAAACAGAAGGAACATAGCCAAATTTGTTTTCTGAGGCCACAGTCATCCCCATACCCAAACCACACAAAGACTCAACATATGAAGAGCATTACAGAGTAATTCCCCTCAAAACATAGGTGCAAATGTATTCAATAAAATGCTCAAAAATATAATCCAAGGAAACATCAAAGAGATCATCCACCACAATCAAGTAGGCTACATCTCATGTACACAGGAATGGTTCAGCATACTAAAATCTGTCAGTGTAATACACTGTATAATCAAACTGAAAGAATATTCATCTCATTAGATTCTGAAAATCCTTTGACAAAATCCAGCACTCCTTCATGATGAAAGTCTTGGAGGGATCAGGTATACAAAATACATATCTAAACGTCATAAAGGAAACATACAGCAAGCCAATAGCCAACATCAAATTAAATGGAGAGAAACTTAAAGCAATTCCACTAAAATCAGGGACAAGACAAGGCTGTCCACTCTCCGTATCTGTTCAATACAGCTAGAGCAATAAGAAATCTCAAGGAGATCGAGGGAGATACAAATTGGGAAGGAAGAAGTCAAAGTATAACTATTTGAATACGATATGATAGTATACATAAATAACCCCAAAAATTCTACCAGGAAACTCCCACAGCTAATAAACACCTTCAACAAAATGACTGGATACAAAATTAACTCAAAAAAATAACAAAAGCAAAAACAGTACCATCCTATTACAAGTGGTAAATGTACTGAGAAAGTAATCAGTGAAACAATACTCTTCATAATAGCCACAAATAATATAAAATATTTTGGTGTAACTTTAACCAAGTAAATGAAAGACCTATATGACAAGAATTTTAGGTCTTTGAGCAAAGAAATAGAGAAGATATCAGAAGATGGAAAGATCTCCCAGGCTCATGGATCAGCAGGATTGTAGTAAAATGTCAATCTTACCAAGAGCATTCTACACATCGAATACAATCACCATCAAAATTCCATCACAATTCTTTATAGACTTTGAGAAAACAATGCTCAACTTCATATGGAAAACCAAAAAAAAAAAAAAAACCCAGGATAGCTAAAACAATCCTGTACAGTAAAAGAACTTCCAGAGGTATCACCATCCTTGATTTCAAGCTCTACTAAAGAGCTATAGTAATAAAACCACATGGAAGAACTGGCAGAAAAACAGACAAGTGTATCAATGGACTTGAATCAAAGACACAGAGGTAAATCCACACACCTATGGAACTTGATTTTTGACAAAGAAGACAAAATTATACAATGGAAAAAAAAAACATCTTTAACAAATGGTGCTGATCTAACTGAATGTTGGCATATAGAAGTGATAGATCCATATCAATCACTCTGCATGAAACTTAAGTCCAAGTGGATCAAAGACCTCAACATAAAACCAGATACACTGAAGCTGATAGAAGAGAAAGTGGGGAATAGCCTTGAGTGCATTTAGATAGTAAACATCTTCTTAAACTGAACACCAATAATGTAAGCACTAAGGTAAACAAGTAACAAATGGGATCTCATAAAACTGAGAAGCTTCTGTAAGGCAAACAACACTGTCAAAAGGACAAAATAACACCCACAGAATGGGAAAAAGATCTTCACCAAACCCACATCTGACAGAGGGTTAATATCCAAAATATATAAAGAACTCAAGAATCTAGATATCTAAAACAAACAAGCAAACAAACAAAAAACAAATATGCCAATTAAAGAATGAGGTACAGATCTAAACAGAGAATTCTCCACAGAGGAATCTCAATTGGCCAAGAACCACTTAATGTTTAACATACTTAACTATTAGAGAAATGAAAATCAAAAGGACACTGGGAATGCATTTAACACCTCTGCAAATAGCTAAGACCAAAAACACAAGTGACAGCTCATACTACCGAGGATGTGGAACATGGGGAACATTTCCCCATTGCTGGTGGTAGTGTAAACTTCTGCAGTCACTTTGAAAATCAATATGGTGGTTTCTTAGAAGACCCAGATATACCACTCCTGGGCATATACCCAAAGGATGTGTCACCACACCATTTGCTCAACTATGTTCATAGCAACTTTACTCATAACAGCCATAAATTGGAAAGAATTTAAAACCTGTTTTAAATTGTATTTGTCACATCTTAAAAATTGAAGTTAATTATTTTCAGTTTATACACTGGTGAAAGTTCATCATGGTAAAGTAAAACAATTTCTTACATTAAAAAATGCTTAAAATGGGCTAAAGAGATAGCTAAGGAGTTGCCAGTGGGTACCAATTCGTAGACAACTGGAGTTCAGTTACAACACCCACATCAGGTGACTATAAACACCATAACTCCAGCTTCAGGAGGTCCAATGTCTCTGGCCTCCACAAGAACCCATAAGCACATATATGTACCCACACTCACAGAAAAAAAAAAGAAAATAAAAAACATCTTACAAAACACTCAAAAGATACTGAAAAGGATCTTCAAATCAAGAATCAAGACTTTTGGAGAACAGTGAGTTTATCATTATTTCTTCTTTACTACATGTAGAAATATGGTTATAAAGAGGCCCTTCTGGCCTCTGTAGGAACCCATACTCCTGAGCACATATTCAAATACAAATAACCATAATTAAAAATAAAAACTATACAATAGATACAAAACTTAATGCAATAGTCAGGGAAAGTTGAATTATTAGCAATAGATAATGTTATAGATTAATAAAAATTTATACATATGTAATCTCAATTATAGCCAAAATGAGAGTAAACCTCATATGTCACAAAATTCAAATATAAAAAGCTATAATGATAAATGAAAAAAAATAAGAGTACGTATCATCATAAACCTATCTGCACTTAACTAATGACCTCAAAATATGCCAATTAATAGCTGAAGAAAACAGAAAAAGAATGTATAAAAAAGAAATCATCAAATGACCTTCATATTGTCAATGCTTCAATATAAACAAAGGATAGCAAACAAAACGCATAGCAATTTGAGCAATAAGCTTGTATTTTAAGATATGGACAGAACTCTTTGTAAGATATATTAAAATCACTTTAAAACTCATAAAGCAAACTTTAGGCCATAAAGAAAGATTTAATGAAATCCAACTGATAAATAGAAATATATTTCTTGATTACAATGCAATAACATAGAAATTAAAAACAGATTTAGTTCAATATACAATATCTTAGATAATATAAAGAGACATTCTAAAGAAATTTTTGACTTTATTTTTTTTTTTGAGACAGGATTTCTCTATGTAGCTATGGCTGTTCTGGAACTCATTCTGTAGACCAGGCTGGCTTCAAACTTAGAGTTCAGTCTGCTTCTGCCTCCCGAGTGCTGGGATTAAATGTGGGTATCACCACCACTCAGCCCTAAAGTGATTTTTGAATAAAAATAAAGTTGTAAAATTAGTTTAGAAACTTTTAGAAATGAGTGGCAATAAAAATTATATGTTTACAATGCAAAGAATGCAACTACACATATATTTTATAGCTTAAAATTTATTTGGGGAAAAGTAGAAAACTAGCTTCATAAATAAAAGTAAAAAACATGGAAAGATAAGGGTTAGTGATTAATTCAGACAATCAACAAAATGAAAAGTTGTTTTTGGAAAACAATTGAGAATTAAACAGATTTTGATAAGAGGATTGAGGAGAAGAATATATAAACATAATGCAGACTGACCTAAAAACTAATACACAATCTATCATTTAGACAGTTACTGCAGTTGGTCTTCTTGTCATAGATCTATAACTCAACAACATGCAATGTGGAGGCAGAAATATCACAAGTTCAAGACCTGCCTAGGAGTGAATTTAAAGGCCAGCCTGGGACAACTTGTGTAAATATTTATGTAACAGCTCTTTTAAAGTTCTTGTTTTACTTCTCCATATAATTCTTCCCTTTGATAGCTAACTAATATTGTGTATGTTCAGTTTTTGGACTGTCTTTATCAGTACCTCCACAAGCAAATGAAGGTAATGATTTATTGCTGACAATTAAAACTCAAAATTACATCACTATTCACTATTTCTTTTTTTTTAAAAGATGTATTTATTTATTATGTATACAGTGTTCTGCCTGCATGTGTCCTTGCAGGCCAGAAGAGGGAGCCAGATCTCATTACAGATGGTTGTGAGCCACCATGTGGGTGCTGGGAATTGAACTCAGAACCTCTGGAAGAACAGCCAGTGTTCTTAACCTCTGAGCCATCTCTCCAGCCCATTATTCACTATTTTTAATATCTTTTATCCAAAAAGGAGGAGTGGGCTAACTAGGAAATTTTGCTTCTGAGTAAAAGTGAAATACCCCCACTCAGTTCCTGATATCACCAAGAAAGAATGACACCACATTTTTCCCACTTAATTGGAGTATAAACTGAATTCCAATCTTGGACCAACTGACACCAAGAAAGAGGGGGAAAAGTAACTAATAGCCTTTGCTACAGCCTGTGTTTTGGGGGAGGTCTACGAGACCCCCCTTGGTCAATAACTCAAGATGTAACCCATTTCTAGCATTGGCAATGTTTACTTGTTGGCATAATGAGATATATACTTGGGGAACTCTTTCCCATATTGCTTGATGACTCCATTTCAATTCCTTTCATTTAGGTATATATTTTAGGAAACTGATGCAATGGCAGGTTTCCATATGGCTTTACAAAAGGCCTCCCGTTTCAGTTGTCCCTCTGAATATTCCCTCCTTTACCTTACTCTCCCTTTCTCTGCCTTACTTAACCCCATTCTTCTAGTTTTCCCTTTATTTCTTTATAATACTTTATTCCCCTTCTTTGTAATATCCTCTCTCCCTTCCTGGTCACTGGCTACCTAACTTCTGTCATTATTTGAGTTGAGACATACACACATAAAGTTTAAAAGTTAACATCTACTTATAAGAGAAAACTGTATTTGCCTTTTGGGGTCTATCTTGCACCACTCTGAATGATTTTTTTGATAATAATGTCCTGGTGCTAAAGATACAACTTACTTATGTCATGAAACATAGAGAAAATTGAGCTGATGCCCAAATAGAACTGCAACCCTGCTGACTAATGTTCATGGTGCTGGAAGGCACCCAATATACTATCAAAACAGAAAATAGTTATCAATATTACCCAGCTACAAACCCTAAAACCTACAACAGAGACTTACCTGCAAGACATACTGGTGAAATAGTGGCACAAATGTTATGAGAGTGTGCTGGCTAGTTTTATGTCAACTTGACACAAGCTAAAGTCATCTGAGAAGAGGGAACCTCAATGAAGAAAATGCCTCCATAAGATTGGGTTCTAGGCAGGCTGATAAGTCATTTTCTTAATTAATGATTGATAGGGAAGGGCCCAGACCCTTGTGGCTGGTGTCATCTCTGGGTGGGTGTTGCTGGGTTCTTTAGTAAAGCAGGCTGAATAAACCACGGGGAGCAAGCCAATAAGCATCATACCCCATGGCCTCTGGATCAGCTCCTGCCCCAAGGTTCCTACCCTGTTTTAATTCCTGTCCTTGTTTTCTTGGATGATGAATCATGATATGGAAGCATAAGCCAAATAAACCATTTCTTCCCCAAGTTGCTTTGGTCATGGTGCTTCATCACAGCAAAAGAATCTTTAACTAAGATGGAGAGTAATCAGTTACTTTTTTATTGGATTTAAAGTCCACTCTATGAGATGGAATGAATACACCACTAAAGTGATCAACAACCTAAGACATGGTAGGTCATAAGCCTAGGTTAGAGCCTAATACTATTATTCAGCTAAAAGAATCCACAGCTGAACAATGTGCAGAGAATGAGAAACTTTGGGGCATTCAGCCCTAAATGCCATGTCTTCATCAAACTCCTCCACTCAAGGCTCAGGGATCTGTGTGAATGGAGGTTGAAAGATTTTAAGAGAGGTAATAGAGGACTCCAGGAAAACAGTGCCTTACAGACACACAGAGACTGTGACAGCATGCACAAGACCTACACAGGTTTACATCCTCGAATTGAGAAGGGGAAGTGAGCACAAAGTCACACCCCAACCAAGAAGCTGTTTGCAATTGGTGTCTGCTGGGAAAGGGAAAATTACTCCAATGAATTGTCACTGAGTATATCAAATACACTCTAGATCAGGCCCCAGGGCCAGGAACAATTGACTAATGCAAAACAGACTCTATGTTTTTGGGTGTGTGTGTTGTTTTGATTTGATGTTTTTTGTTATTGATTTTCCTTTGTTTCTTTGTTATTTTTTTATTTTAAGAGAGGATATAAAGTTGTGTTGATATGGAAGGGAGGGAGAATTTCGGAGGAGTTGGAGGAAAGGGAATATAATCAAAATACACTGTATGAAGAAAAATTTAAATATGAAGGGGGAATTTTAAGCTGATCAAAGAATCTGACAACACCACATAATAGTCTTTCCATCTCTGTTCACTTCGGACTTGCATACAAGCTGCACTGGAGCAGATAGAATTGCCTCTGAAAATTCCTCTATTGATTGTGTCCTTTTTACACAAATTATCTATATTTGAAAACATGAGCTCAAAGTTCAAGTGCCTGAAAGAAATCTAAAGAGAGTTAACACAGAAAAACAGTCATTTCCCATCCCATGGACCAGGAATACAAAAAAAAAAAAAAAAAAAAAAAAAAAAAAAGTGTGACCTGCACATGTTTTGATGACAGTGCAGTTTTGGTTCCTGTGTTAGTGGTTTTTCTGTTGCTGTAATAACAGCCATGACTAAAATTAAGTTATGGGGAAGAGTTTATTTGGGTTATGGGTGCAGATGGAAAGTCCATAATAGCTGGAGCAGCAAGCTGAGAGATTGCAGGGTTATTGTAAACATGAAGAGAGAGTGAGCGGGAAATGGGGAGAGCTCTGCTCTGAACTCTCAGAGCCTGGCACCATTGATGTGCTTCCTCCAGTAAGGCCCCATCACCTAATCCTCCCCAAACTGCACCACCAAATGGGGGCAAGTGTTTGAATACCTGAGTCTAAGAAGGTAATTTTTCATTTAAACAATTACACTCCACTCCACAGCACTCATGGGCTCATGGTCACATCATAATGTAAAATGTATTTAGCCCAACTTTGACAAGCCCTACAGTCTTTCACATTATCAACACTGTTTCAAAGTCAATGCCCGAATTTTCTTCTGAGACTGAGGGCAATCTCTCAACTATAAGCCTGTATAGAATAAGGAAACAAATTATACACTTCCAGCATAAAATGGCACAGAATTTACATTTCTATTCCAAAAGAAGAATAGAGCATAGTGAGAAAATACTGAAACAAAGCAAAACTCAAACTGAGAAGGGCAAGCAACAAATTCTGTGTGTAGCTCTATGACCAGTATCTGGAACTTAAAGGGGCTTGAGTGACTCCTCTCCAAATTTGATGTCTGCGACACACATCTTTCTATGGGGTGGGTTCCATTTCCTGTATGAGACTCACTTTGGTGGATATTTTATGACTCTGCCATCACCAACACCTTAGTGTCCCCACTTCAAACCAGGCTTTACTTGCATAGCTTCATACAATGGTTTCCCAGAGCTTCGTGCTCTCTTAGAGCTTTTACACAGGGACTACACTGCCACAAGTTACCTGGTCTCAGTTGCTCTACTAAAGCCATAGAAGAAAAAGCTATTACCTCCTCACTCTTGCATCAGTCATACCTCCAAAGGCCATACTACATAGGCAGCACTGCCAAGTTTGAATACCAACTTGTGACGGACAATCCCCTAAATCACATTAGCAACAGCTTTTGTGTGCAGTTGCTTTCTATGAGCAGAAAACCCTGTAGGCACTCTATCATAAGTTGGAAGCCTAGCTGTATAGGGTCATGCCCTGAAGACACGTTCTTATTATTTCAATACAGAGCAGGAGGGGGCTCCTTAATGGTGCTAATCTTAACAATTACACATACTTTTTAAAATATGCCCTTGACTGTAGTATGGTGCTATTTTTCATTGTGACCTGTATGAGAGTTCTCAATAAAAATAAAAATGCCACCGACTTAGTGTTATGCTTTCTTAAAATTTACTCTACCGTAGGAGTTTCTTTCTTTCTTTGTTTCTTTCTTTCTTTCTTTCTTCTCTCTCTCTCTCTCTCTCTCTCTCTCTCTCTCTCTCTCTCTCTCTCTCTCTCTCTCTCTCTCTCTCCCTTCCTTTCTTTCTTCATACAGCATGTCATGTTTTCCCTTTTCCAGCTTATCCCATATCCTCCTCACTTTCCTCCTCACTCAACCTTACCAACTGCCTCAGGTTCTTTGGACATGGGCAGAAAGCAACCAGATACTTTCCCAAAATATCACAGGAAAGGTCTCTAGCCCAGCTGGTGTGAAAGTACTTACTTCCCCTTGAAATGTCATGAGTCAAGTCTCTGAAGTCTGCTTTATATTCAGAACTTCTATCTTCAGGACTCATACTAGAATAATGTGCTAAGCTTTGTTTATAGCATTCAAATTCTTTTCTAGTACAAAGTTCCAAAGTCTTCCACATTCCTCCAAAAACATGGCCATGTTCTTCACAGCAGTAGCCCACACTATGGTACAAACTTCTGTATTAGATGCTTTTCTATTACTGTGATAAAACATCATGACCAAAAGCAATTTATGGAAGAAAGAATTTATTTTGGACTTAAGGCTCCAGCTAGAAAGAGACTATAATGGCAGGGAAATTGTAATAGCAGATGGTCAGGGCAAAAATCTGAGAGATCATTATCTTTAACTGCAAATAAAAAGCAGAGAGACTAAGCTGGAAGGGGGTGAGACTATGTACTGTCAAAGCCTGCACCAAGCAGTGTAATTCCACCATCCAGACACCATCACCTAAAACTCAGGTAAGCACTACCAACTAGGGAATAAGTGCCCAAATACATGAGCCTATGGGGGCCATCCTTCATTCATACACCCACAAACATCACATCAAATAAGAATCATTTCGTTTTTATTGTTTGAGAATTTCATACATGTACATTTGATTAAAATGTACCCATTTTTTCCTCATCCGTATCTACCACCAATATTTCCTCCCAAATTAATGTGTCTTCTTTTTAAAAATCAGCACGAGTCCATTTAATGCTGCTGTATGTTCATGAGTGTGGGAACCATTTATATCCTTAAAGGAAATTGACTTTTCTCCTCCCAGCAACTATCAATTGCCAATAACTACAAATAAAGATCAGTTTAAGTGGCAATATCTTCAGTTCTGTGTTCATATAAGTATGGATGTCAGTAATCAGAAGAAAGAATGACCCAATCAATACAAATAGTCAATGAAAATTATTTCATAAATGTAAGAATGTTTCAATATCATAAAATATACCAATGTTAATTTTTATGTAAATATAGTGAGTGAGTATTTATGTTATTTCATCTAACAAAAGATAAAAAATTAGTTGAGTCATTTAACAATTCAAAATTTTAAAACATTATTATTTTTTAAAACTTCTCTCTGGCCCAAAATATAAAACTATTTCCTTATGGTAAATAATTTTTTGCACCTTAACAGCAAATATTGCAGTTACTGTGGAAATACAAAGTACAGCTATTATAGCTCATTCTCTCTACCATGTAAATCACATGCTATTCGTAATCTAGGAACTCATTTAAATAAGACCAAGTCAGATATTTATGAGGGAGCTATATTTCTCCCTTCACTAATTTTTTAAGTTAATACCCACAAATCACTAGCTTTCATTATGGTGTTTTCATATGTACTTTGTTCTTATTGGCCCTCCTTACTCATGGACTTTCCCTCTCCTCTTGCTTCCTCTTGCTGGTCCCCTTCCTTACCCCCATAATCTTCTCTTCTGTTTTCATGTCACATGTACTCCATTATACCCTCTTTTTTCCTCTCCAATACATTATTCTCTTTTCTTTATATTTGTGGTAAACGTTCTCATTTCATCTTTACTCCCACCCACCCACCTACACTCCTCAACACACACATTTATCTACATGCCACATTAAAGAGAGAACATACACATTTAATATTCCCTTTAAGAGCATGGCATGTTTTGCTAGGTATAACAATTCCCAATTTTGTTTGATTTTTCACATATGCTATTGTTTCATTATTTTGTGGATGAATAAATCTTCATCTCTATTAACCTGTTTGTGGACATCTAAGCTGAATCTGTTTCTGAGTTATTATAAATAGTGTAACAATAAACATGAATGTGCAAGTATTTCTGTGGTAGAACTTATATATCTTTGAATAAAATCTCAGGAGTGATATATCTGGGACATATGGTTGTTTAAAGCTTTGTTTGTTATTTGAGAAGCATTTATACTTTTTTCTTATAGTGGCTACACCAGTTTTCACTCCCACAAGCACTGATTAAGAGTTCTTCCTTCCCCATATCTTTGCCAGTACTTGTGGAACATTTGTTTTCTTAATGCTAGCCATTCTGTATGGAATGAGATGAAATCTCAAAGAATTTTTAATTTACCTAGAACTTGTGGCTAAGGATATTATTGTCCATTTTAATTCATTTTATATCAACCAGTCTCTTCAGTGCACTAGCAAATACATTGACTAGAACATTTGATATTTTGGTATTTAACTTTTCATTATTTATATATTTTATGCATTAATTTTCTGTTTGATGTACATAAAGATTTTCTCACATTCTACAGTTTGCTTCTTCACTATAGTGACTGCTTCCTTTGATGTACTGAATATTCTTTATTTGGTCTAATTACTTTTGTCAAATTTTGATAATATTCCCTCTACTATTGGATAACATTCAAAAAATTCTTTTCATGGTTGTGTTTTGTAGTGAGTGTTTTCCTGAGTTTCATGTTTCATATTAAAGTTTTTGATCCACTTTGAATTAAATTTTGGCAGGTTGAAAGACATGGGTATAATTTTATTGATCTACTCATGCATATTCAGTTGCCCAGGAATCACTTGCTGAAGAGAAAAGATTATCTTTTTTTCCTGTATGTGCTTTTGGCACTTTATAAAGGAACTTAATAATGAATTAAAAGTAACTATTTTGGATGATATGCTAAAATGCTCATTATCTCAATTTTTAAAAAAAGATTTATTTATTTTCTTGTATGTGTGTGAGTCTTTTGTCTGTCTGGTGCCCTTGGAGACCAGAAGAAGGCATCAGACCTCCTGGAATTGGAGTTTCATATGGTTCTGAGCTCCTTTGTGAATACTGGAAACTTTACCTGAGTCCCCTGCAAGAGCGCCAAGTGTTCGTAATCATTGAGGCATTTCTCAAGTCCCCATTTCCTCAAATTTAGCAATGAAAATGACAGTGTAATATTTACGTAAACTTACCCTAAAAATTCTGTCTAGAAAAAGAAATCTAATAATAGGCCAGTCTTCAAAAGAAGAATAAATATGGGATGTTGTTATTTTCTGTTATTAAGAAGGCAGAACAGAAAGTCTATATAAAGTCTTTAACACAGGAAGTAGCTATCTTTCAGAGAGGTAGGACCACCGCAGGAGGAAGGGTAAGGTTTTACCTCTTAGCTCTGACCTCTTGGCTTTCTTCTTTGCATTGGTTCTGTGTTTCTTATTTAATAAGACGGTTGGTTACATCTACAAGACAAATTCACAAAACAGATATGTTATCAAAACAAGAGTATTTCAACAAAAGAAATACCAATGTGCTGTGGGACATTTGATTTCACAGTGACACTCCTGATACTGTTAATAAAGTTAAACCTTTGATCAAGGGGCAGAGTTCATGCCTAGCTCCTGCTGAGGGTTTTGCCCACCATGGTCTCCTTGCACTCACCCGGGCTGACAATCCCAGGGCCTCAGTCACAGCTACTTTCAACCTGCTATACAGCTGACAGAGTCAGCTGCCCACTGCTGGCTCTGTCATCCATGCATCCCAGTGCCCTTGAACACTGTGCTCTCAGCCCCTGGCCGCACACTGCTACAGGTGCCCTAGGCCTAGCCTGTGCAGCACAGCAGCGAGCCCTTCTGTTTGGACATCCTACCTCACAGGCATGCCTCCTTGTTATCCTGGGCCTCGGGGTGGCAAAAGTACCTGGGACAAGAGGAGTTAGCCCAGCTGCCAGAACACCCCACGGCCCTCTTCCTCCAGACACACATATGGGAATTCGATGAAGTCCTGAATTACACACCAATAGAAAAATAAATTATTCAATTGATGGTGTTGGGAAAACTGGATCACTCTATGGAGGAAAATAAAACTGAATAATCATTTACCACTAAATGAAATGCTCAGTTATACTTGTGTTAAGGCTAAAATTTAAATAGTGAAACAACTAAATTAGTTGAAAATGTGGAACTACATGATCTATAGGCAAAAGATATCTTTTAAAAATATTTTATTTTTATTTTTATTATGTATACATGTGGTTCTCAGTGTGGGCTTTGTGCTTTGAATGAATATGTGATATTTTATTTGTACTGAAATGTGATTTTATTTGTATGTTAACAAATAAAGTTGCCTGAGGGTCAGAGCTAATAGCAAGCTATAGCAGAGCAGGGTGTTGGTGGCGCATGCCTTTAATCCCAGAACTTGGTAGGCAGAGTTAGGTAGATCTCTGTGTGTTCAAGGATACAGCCAGCATGGAGACACACGCCTTTAAACTTAATACCAACCATAGAAGACCTGGAGGTCTGTACAGATAGGCAGTGACAAGGAGGTCATGTGGTTGGGTTTACAACCAATGAGAAGGCAGAACAGGAAGTCTATATAAAGACAAACACACAGGAAGTAGGTCTCTTGGCTGAAGAGGATAGCTGCAACAGTGAAGGGTAAGGCTTTTAGTTCTGACCTCTTGGGCTTTCATCTTTGCATTGGCTCTGTGTTTCTTATTTAACAAGACAGTTACTTCTACATCTGGTGCCCAACGTTTGTGGTACGAATTCACGAAAAAGTGCTTGCCTGTGGCCTTGTAGGCCCCAGCTCAGGCTCGAGTTACACTCGGCCGGTTGTAGTGGCACATGCCAGTAGGATTTACTGAAGGAGGCAGAGGCATGAGGATCCCGAGTTTGAGGCTGGCCTAGGAGGCTTGCTCAGGAGAAGCTTCGGCCAGGGCTGAGTCACAAACAGTGGTGGGACCATGGAGGCAGTAGCCACGACTCCGAGTTGCTGGCTTCTTCTCATCGTGTTGGTGACTGCAATGATGCTGCTACCTGGGACAAAAGGTTTACTGATGCTTGTTCAGAGAAGAACTACCAGGACCATTGTGTTACCAGAAAGCATCCACAAAGGTCAGTTTGGAAAAGTTTGGCAAGACAAATGGTGGGGAGAAATTGCTGTGAAGATTTTCTCGTCTAGGGAAGAATGTTCATGGTTCTGAGAGACAGACATTTATCAGACTGTGATTACTCCAAACCACAGAGGAGGCACAAAAAAAAGTCTGCAGTGAAGTGAACCATGACAATGCCTAACAGTGACTTTGAAATCTTCAAAAAGATGACAGGACTCCAAAATGATGATTCCACAAGGACTATGGTAAAGCGATTAAGCTGATTAACACCACCAAAAGATCGACTTTGGACTACAAACTGCTTAGGACAATTTAGAGATGGCTAGCTGAGATGATCCAGCCTGACAGACTACTTGAACAAGGACTTGAAACAAGCCCTGCACTTTCTCATTATGCAGCGGCTGGACAAATGATATAGGACTTGACAATTAACTTCCCCTAAAGATGGAAGTAATTTTAAGAAAACGATGCCCACATTCCCAAGAGCTGGGATGGGAGGTTTTTGGTAGTTTAATGAGTTATGGATATTGTCATTGTTTATGATGGTTGGTTACAGGTTGTTAATTGTTAATGGTCAGGAAAAAAGCTGAACATGGAGATTAGATTCAGAGGTTTTGTTTAAAAAAGAAAGAAAAAAGAGAAAAGAACATAGATATGAGATAGATCACTGAATCTATTCTGAGAAAAAAGATAAAGAATAATAGGATAAATGGGTAGATCACTGAATCTACACTAAAAAAAAAAAGAGGAAGATATAAAAATGACAAAAGGTAGATTACTGAATCTATTATGAAATGAAAAAATACTTTAAAAAAGGAATTACTTGTTTTAAATAAGTAATGAAAATTTTTGTCTGAATCTGTCAAATGTTAATGGACTAGACATCATTAATGTAATCTTGACTGTGTATATTGTATATACTTATTGGACATAATTTTTCTTGTATTAGTTATTAGCTTTTTTTAATTTTAGTCAAAAAGGGGAAATATGGTGGTATCGTGTTCCCCAAAATATTGTGCACCCTAATAAACTTATCTGGGGTCAGAGACAGAACAGCCACTAGCTACAAAGGCTAGAAAATGGTGGCACTCAAACCTTTAATCCTAGCACTCCAGAGGTAGAAAACCCTCTGGATCTCTGTGAGTTCAAGGCCACATTGGAAATGGCCAGGCATGGTGACATATGCCTTTAATCCCAGAAAGCGAGCCTTTAATCCCAGGAAGTGGTGGTAGAAAGCAGAAAGGTATATAAGGCGTGAGGACCAGAAACTAGAAGCATTTGGCTGGTTAAGCTTTCAGGCTTCTAGCAGCACAGTTCAGCTGAGAGCCATTCAGATATGAGGACACAGAGGCTTCCAGTCTGAGGAAACAAGACCAGCTGAGAAGTTGGCCAGGTGAGGTTAGCTGTGGCTTGTTCTGTCTTTCTGACCATCCAGCATTTTACCACAATAACTGGCCCTGGGTTTGATTTTATTAATAAGACTCTCTAAGATTCATGCTACACCTGTGCAGTCCATAAGAGAGTGTGGATGTGAGCCATCTGACATGGTTGGTAGCAGCTGAATAGAGGTTCTCTGAAAGAGCAGTATGCACTTTTTAATTTTATTGTTAAGAAATGTTGTGTTCATTTTACATACCAACCACAGATTCCCCTCTCCTCCCTCTTCCTGCCCTCCGGTTTTCCCCCACAACCTACCCCCTATTCCTACCTCCCCCAAGTCAAGGTCTCCCATGGTCAGTCAGCAGAGCCTGGTACACTCGGCTGAGACAGGTCCAAGCCCCTCCCCTATGCACCAAGGCTGCGCAAGGTATCACATCCTAGGCACAGGGCTCCAGAAATCCCACTCATGCACCAGGGACAGATCTCGATCCGCCTCCCTGGGGGGCTCCTAAACCATTCAAGCTAAACAACTGTTTCACATATCCAGAGGGCCTAGTCCAGTCTTAAAGTTCACAGGTTTTCACTTCTGCCCACAGAATCCCTCCTCTCTCTCATTGATTGGATCCTGGAGCTGGGCCTAGCACCTGGCCATGGATCTCTGCATTCACTTCCATCAGTAACTGGATGAAGACTCTCTGATGACAGGTTATTCACTCATTAGGTCACTGGAGCAGACCAGTCCAGGCACCCTCTCAACCTTTGCCAGTAGTCATAAGTGTAGTCATCCTTGTGGATTCCTGGGAACTTCCGTAGCACCCTGCCTCTTCCTACTCCCATAATGTCTTCATTTTTGATGGTGTCTCTTTCCTTGCTCTCCCACTCTGTTCCTGTTCCAGCTTGAACCTCTGATGGGGGAATGTCTTTCTGTATGCTGTGAATATGTGTTGCTCTGATTGGCTGATAAATAAAGCTGTTTCACCTATGGCAAGGCAGGTTAGAGGCAGGCAGGAAATTCAAGGAGATAGACAGGAAGAAGGCAAGAGAGACACCAGTGAGTCGCCCAAGGACCAACATGTAATGGGACGTGGGTAAAGCCACAGAACATGTGGAGATACATAGATTAATAGTTGTGGGCTAATTTAAGATATAAGAACTAGCTAGCAAAAATCTTGAGCCATGGCCATGCAGTTATAATTAATATAAGCCTCTGTGTTTACTTGGGTCTGTCTGAGCAGCTGTGGGACTGTGGGGCAGGGCCAGGAAAACCTCAGCTACTAACATCCCATTTCAATGTTCTCATCTCCCATTTTTTGCCCTCCATTATCCCCCTCACTCCCAGTTTGCTCATGTATATCTCATCTATTTCTCCTTCGCTGGGCTATCTATGGACCCTCCTTGTTAGCTAGCTTCTCTGGAGCTGTGGGTTGTAGTCTGGTTATCCTTTGTCTTACATCTAGTATTTACTTACGAGTGAGTACATACAATATTTGTCCTTCTGAGTCTGAGTTACCTCACTCAGGATGATATTTTCTAGTTCCATCCATTTGCCTACAAATTTCATGGTATCATTGTTTTTTACTGCTGTGTAGTACTCCATTGTGTATATGTGCCGCATTTTCTTTATCCATTCTTCAGTTGAGTGGCATCTAGTTTGTTTCCAGGTTCTGGATATTACACATAATGCTGCTACAAACACAGCTGAGCATGTGTCCTTGTGATAAGATTGAGCATTCCTTGGACATATGCCCAAGAATGGTATAGCTGGGTCCTGAAGTAGATTGATTCCCAATTTTCTGAGAAACTGCCATAATGATTTCCAAAGTGGCTGTACAAGTTTGCATTCCCATCAGCAGTGGAGGAGTGTTCACCTTGCTTCACATCTTCTCCAACATAAGGTGTCTTCAGTGTGTTTGATCTTAGCCATTCTGACAGGTGTAAGATGGTATCTCAGAGCCATTTTGATTTGCATTTCCCTGATGACTAAGGATGTTGAGCAGTTCCTTAACCCCACATCTGACAGAGGGCTGGTCTCCAAAATATATAAAGAATTCAAAAAGCTAGACATCAAAATACTAAACAATTCAATTAAAAAAATGGGCTATAGAACTTAACAGAGAATTCTCAACAAAAAAATCTCAAATGGCAGCATGCACTCTTAATTGCTGAGTCATCTCTCTGGCCCCCACAATAAGACTTCATGGAACTTGGAAAATACTTAAAAGAAACATTTTTTTTTATGAAACTGATTATATCAAACGAAATGAATTCTGTTTAACAAAGAATACTGGGCAATGCCTCTATGCCTGATGAAATTGAAAAAAAAAACATATTTATAATACCTGAAAGAAATATTTTCCTCTTATATAAGATTGTCTAGAAATACATATTATCTTAAGAACAAAAACATAATGATGTAAAACACACTATGATGTTATAGTTTTGTAGTAGAACTTGAAATCAGGAATGTGGATGCCTCCCGTAGTTCTGGTATTCAGGATTGGTTTAGCTATCCTCATTTCCTATTTTTTCTTTTTATTTTATTTTTGTGCTTGTGTTTGTGTGTTTCCATATAATGCCACAAATTGTCATTTCAAGACTTGTGAAGAACTGTGTTGGAATTTAGGTGTGGATGGCTTGAATCTATAGCTTGCTTTTGGTAAGATGGCTATATTTACTGTTAATCCTACTCATCCTTGAGCATGAGAGATCTTTTTATCTTCAGATATCTTCAACAATTTCTTTCTACAATGACTTGAAGTTTTTAATCATACAAGTATTTCACTTGCTTGGTTGGAGTTACCTCAAGGTATTTTATATTATTTAAGGCTACTGTAAAGGATGTTGTTTCCCTGATTTTTTTCTCAGCCCATTCATCATTTGGAGGCCTAATTATTTTTATGAGTTAACTTTGTATCCATCTAATTTGCTGAAAGTGTTTATCAGCTATAGGACTTTCCTGGTATAATTTTTAGGTTCATTTATGATACTATTATAAGATCTGAAAACGGAGATATTTTTATTTCTTTCTTTCCAACATGTATCCCCTTGATCTCTGTACTTGCTGGTTTTGTGTGTCAACTTGACACTAGCTAGAATCATCAGAGAGGAAGAAGACTCATTGAGGAAATGCCTCCGTGATATTCAGCTGTAAGGCATTTTCCCATTTAGTGGTCAATAGAGGAATGCTCAGCCCATGGTGGGTGGTTCCATCCCTAGGCTGCTGGTCCAGCCTTCTATAAGAAGGTGGGCTGAGCAATCCATGAGAAGCAAGCCAGTAACCAGCTCCCCTCCATGGTCACTGCATCAGCTTCTGCCTCCAGGACCCTGCCCTGTTTGAGTTCCTGTCCTGACTTCCTTATATGATGAACAGTGATATGGAAGTGTAAGCCAAATAAACCCTTTCTTCCCCAACTTGGTTTTTGGTCATGATATTTCATTGCGGCAAGAGAAACCCTAACTAAGACAGTGTTCTTCAGTTTTCTTGTTCTAGATATACTTTAAGTACTATATTGAGTAGGAATAGAGAGAGTGGACAAATTGCCTTGTTTCTGATTTTGGTAGAACTGCTTTGAGTTTCTCTGCATTTAAATTTCTATTGCTGTGGGCTTGCTATCTACTGCCTTTATAATGTTTGGGTATGGCTTTGGATCTCTGTTCTCTACAAGACTTACCATGAAAGTGTTTTAGATTTAATTAAAGGCATTTTCCTGAATCTAATGAGATAATCATGTTGTTTTTGTCTTTCAGTCCATTTACATGGTAGATTATCCTGATTTTCATATATTGAACCATCCTTGAATCACCAGGGTGAAGGTTATTCAATCATGGTAGATGTTCCATTTGGTGTTTTCTTGGATTTGGTTTGCAAGTATTTTATTGAGTATTTTTGCATCTATGTTCATAAGGGAAATTGGTCTATAATTCTCTTTTGTTGGATCTTTATGTTGTTTGGGGATTGGGTAACTTTGGCTTTGTAAAATGAATTAGTAAATGTTCCTTCTGTTTCTATTTTGTAGAACTATTTGAGGAGTATTGGCATTAACTCTTCCTTGAAAGTCTGGTGTGATTCTACACTA
The DNA here is from genome assembly GCF_007827085.1 of Peromyscus californicus insignis. Lineage (NCBI taxonomy): Eukaryota > Metazoa > Chordata > Mammalia > Rodentia > Cricetidae > Peromyscus > Peromyscus californicus. The sequence goes on from NW_026294391.1 coordinate 46,291,649, forward strand.
AAAACATATAGCTTGGGAATTTTTTTGGTTGGGAGACTTTTCATGACAACTTCTGTTTCACTAGGAGTTATAGGTCTGTTTAAATTTCTTATCTGATATTTATTTAACTTTGGTAGCTAGTATTTATCAAGAAAATTATCCTTTCTTTTAGAGTTTCTAATCTAGTGGACTACAGGTTTTTAATGAATGTCATTATGATTCTCTGGATTTCCTCAGTTTCTGTTGGTATGTCTGTCCTAGTTAGGGATTTATTGCTGTGAAAAGACACTGTGACCACAACAATTCTTATTAAGAAAACATTTAATTGGGGTGGCTCACTTACAGTTTCAGAGGTTCAGTCCGTTATCATCATGAGGGGGAGCATGGCAGCCTATAGGCAGATGGAATGCTGGAGTATCTGAGAGTTACATCTTGCAGGCAACAGAAGTCAACCAAGATACTGGGTAGTATCCTAAGCATAGGAAAATTCTTGGTCTGTCCTCACAGTAAGACACTTCCTCCAACAAGGTCATATGAACTCCAACAAAGCCACACCTCCTAATAGTGCCACACCCTATGAGATTATGGGAGCCAATTACATTCAAACTACCACAATGTTTCCCTTTTCATTCATAATCTTGTTAATTTGTGTATTCTCTCTCAACCTTTTAGTCAATTTAAATAAGGGTTTGTCAATCATACTGATTTTTCTCAAAGAATCAACTCTTTGTTTTATTGATTCTTTGTTTTGTTTTGTTTTATTTAATTTGCTCTGTTTATATTTTATTTATTTCAGTACTAAGTTTGATTATTTCTTTCCACATACTCTTTTGGGGTATGATTTTATTCTTTTTGTTCTAGAGCTTTTAAGTGTGCTGTTAAGTTGCTAGTATGAGAATTCTCCAATTATTTTATATAGACACTTAGTACTATGAACTTGCCTCATCACTGTTTTCATTTTGTCACATAAGTTTGAGTATGTGTATTCATCTGATTAAATTCTAGAAAGTCTTTTTTTATTTCTTCTTTGACCCATTTTTCATTCAGTAGAGAGTTAGTTAGATTCCATTAGTTTGTAAGCTTTCTGTTGTTTCTGTTTTTGTTGGTATCCATCTATAATCTGTGGTGGTATGACAGGAAACAGGTAGTTATTTTAATTTTGTTTTAATCTGTTGAGACTTGTGTTGTGTCTGAGTATGTGGTTAATTTTGGAGAAAGTTCCGTAAGGTGCTGAGAAGAAGATATGTTCTTTGTGCTTGGGTGAAATGTTCTGTAAATATCTGTTAGGTCCATTTGGTTTCTAACATCTGTTAGCTTCTGTACTTCTCTGTTTAGTTTTTGTCTGGATGACCAATACATGTTGAAAGTGGAGTATTGAAGACATGCACTATGATTGTGTTAGTGTTAACATGTTATTTAAACTGTATAAGTATTTATTTTAAAAACTTGGATGCCCTTGTTTTGGGGGAATAGATGTTAAGAATTGCAATGTCATCTTGGTGGATTTTTCCCTTATGAGTATGTAGTGTCCTTCCGTATCTCTTTTGATTAGATTTGGTTTGAATCTGTTTTGTCAGATATTAAAATTGCTGTACCAGCTTGCTTCTTAGGAAGTTTTGCCTGATTATAGGAGATGGCTGGCTCAGGCTCCATATCCCCACTGCTAAGAGTTTTAGCTACGGTGACCATAATAGATTGCTGGGAGTTTCCATTGTACTAGTTTTCTAGTTCATCTAAGAGATGTCCCCAGATTACAGTTGTCTCTCCCAGTACTCTTCCCCTCACCTGACTCCTCCTGTTCTGACCCCTCCCTGCATCCAAAAGTGTGTCTACTCTATTTCCCATTCACAGTGAAATTCATGCATTCCCCCAACCAAGGCCCTCCTTGTTACTTAGCTTTTCTGGGTCTGGAGATTGTAACATGGTTATCTTTTACTTTATGTATAATATATGCTTAAAAGTAAGAATATTTCATATTTGTCTTTCTGGGTCTAGGCTACCTCATTCAGGATGAGCTTTTCTAGTTCCATCCATTGGCCAGCAAATTTCATGATGCTATTATTTTTAACAGCTAAGTAATACTACATTGTGTAAATATACCACATTTTCTTTTTTTTTTTTTTTTTTTTTTTTTTTTTTTAGATGCCACTTTTTTTTTTATTTATTTTAGTTTATTTTGCAATACAATTCAGTTCTACATATCGGTCACGGATTCCCTTGTTCTCCCCCCCTCCCGTCCCCCTCACCTTCCCCCCAACGCCGCCCCCCCCATTCCCATCTCCTCCAGGGCAAAGCCTTCCCCACAGACTGAGGTCAACCCGGTAGACTCAGTCCAGGTAGGTCTAGTCCCCTCCTCCCAGGCCGAGCCAAACAATCCTGCATAGGCCCCAAGTCTCAAACAGCCAACTCATGCAATAAGCACAAGATCTGGTCCCACTGCCTGGATGCCTCCCAAACAGATCAAGCCAATCAACTGTCTCACCCATTCGGAGGGCCTGATCCAGTGTGGACCCCTCAGCCATTGGTCCACAGTTCATGTGTTTCCATTCATTTGGCTATTTGTCCCTGTGCTTTATCCAACCTTGGTCTCAACAATTCTCGCTCATATAAACCCTCCTCATTCTCGTTAATTGGACTCCCAGAGATCCACCCAGGGCCTAGACATGGATCTCTGCATCCAGATCCCTCAGTAGTTGGATGAGGTTTCCAGCACAACAATTAGGGTGTTTGGCCATCCCATCACCAGAGCAGGTCAGTTCGGGCTGTCTCTCGACCATTGCCGGCAGTCTGTTGTGTGGGTATCTTTGTGGATTTCTGCGGGCCTCTCCAGCACCCTGCCTCTTCCTGTTCTCATGTGGTCCTCATCTACCATGGTCTCCTATTCCTTCCCCTCCCTCTCTGTTGTCGATCCAGCTGGGATCTCCCGCTCCCCCCAAGCTCTCTTTCCCTCGACCCTCGCCTTTCATTACCCCCACTCATGTCCAGGCTGTTCATGTAGATCTCATTCCATTTCTCTGTCATTGGGCGATCCCTGTGTCTTTCTTGGGGTCCTGTTTTCCGGGTAGCCTCCCTGGTGATGTGAGTAGCAGATCATTCATCCTTGTTTCATGTCTAGTATCCTGCTATGAGTGAGTACATACCATGTTTGTCTTTCTGAGTCTGGGTTACCTCACTCAGGATGATTTTCTCTAGATCCATCCATTTGTCCGCAAACCTCATGATGCCATTGTCCTTTTCTGGTGAGTAGTATTCCATTGTGTATATGTACCACATTTTGTTTATCCATTCTTCAGTTGAAGGGCATCTGGGTTGTTTCCATGTTCTGGCTATTACAAACAATGCTGATATGAACATAGCTGAACAAGTGCTCTTATGGTGTGGTTGAGCATTTCTTGGGTATATGCCCAAGAGTGGTATAGCTGGATCTTGGGGGAGATTGATTCCCAATTTTCTAAGAAAGCGCCATATTGATTTCCAAAGTGGTTGTACAAGCTTGCATTCCCACCAGCAGTGGAGGAGAGTTCCCCTAGCTCCACATCCTCTCCAGCATAAGGTGTCTTCAGTGTTTTTGATCTTAGCCATTCTGACAGGCGTAAGGTGGTATCTCAGAGTTGTTTTGATTTGCATTTCCCTGATGATTAGGGATGATGAGCAATTCCTTAAATGTCTTTCGGCCATTTGAGTTTCCTCTGTTGAGAATTCTCTGTTTAGTTCTATAGCCCATTTCTTAATTGGACTGTTGGGCATTTTGATGTCTAATTTCTTGAGTTCCTTATATATTCTGGATATCAGTCCTCTGTCAGATGATACCACATTTTCTTTATCCATTCTTCCATTGAGGGACATCTAGGTTGTTTCCACTTTCTGGCTATTTCTTTCTTTTTTTTAAAGGAAGGTTTTAACTTTAACATAGTAAAATTACATATAACAAAACATTTATCAAGCAAGAATTACAGTTTCAATATCTAGTCTATTTATAATATCTAGTCTATTTGTATTTGGCAAAATTAAAGACAATATCCTATCTATCTAACTTATCTTTTATTATAACTAAGGAAATTATAACTATCTAGTCTTCAATTACATCAAAGACCTCAGAAAGATATAATATTACTTGAGAAATGGAAGAAGGACACAAGCAACTTTTGAGAGTCTTGCGAGAGTAGATAGAGTCAGCTGGCAGCCTGGACAGTCATCCAATGTGCCTCTGTAAAGTAGGGGCATCTGTCTTCAGCCCACAGGCCTAGAGTCTCTCAGTTACTTCTCTCTGTGTCCTGTAGAATGTCTGGTAGTTTCCTCTGTGAAGCAGGAACCTGAAGGACCATTTTGCCAAGCAAAGTTCAGTGGTCACCTTCCTATGTGTCCTGCATGTCCAGTCGATCAAGCAGGCCAGGCCAGAACAGTTTCTTGCCCAAATGGCTATTTTTGCCAAGAAGCAGATAAACTCCACATAGAGTGTCTTTGATGTCCATCCTCCTCTCTGAAGTAAATCGGTGCTGCCAGGAGCAGACATGTCTCACTGTCCAGAAAGTCTAAATTTTTAAAACATTTTAAATGCCGTATTCTGTAAGGCTTTGAAATATTTGAAGATTACCAACCTAATTGAATTATATGTATGTATACCTAGAAAACCTAACATAACTATAAGTTTAACTATCATAGAAGACTAATTATTAATCTGTATTTTTAATTATTCATTACAATCTAAACAAGTTACATAAATATAATATCTCCAACAAGAGTAGAAATATATATACAGTATAACCAAATTAAGTTAAAACTTGTTTCAATAAACTAAAACCCATAGCAATGTAAAAAATTTCTAAACAAGCTGTTGCTCTTTAAAAGTAGGTTCATTAATCTACCCTTTTATCCTATCATATCTGTATCACATCCCCTTTTCTTCTTCAGAAAGAGATTGCATTTATATTCAACATGTTTTAAATAAAAATATTGGTTTTTCTCTGTCCCACACCAGAGGGCTCTTCTGATATGGGACAGAAGAATCTCTCAACATTTTCTGTTTGCAATATGCTTAGGTTTAGAGAAGGAGTGACCCAATTCCATCTCTAAAGCCCACTTGGTATATTTGCAAATTTGGGTGTAGCTTCTCATACTACTTCCTGCTGGATGAAGGCACTGTATTATTATGGGGACATAAAGAAAATTTTAGGATTATGGAGTAGTCCTTGAGGCTATGTTGTCTGAGCCAGTTGCTTTGAAACCATTCTGAATGTTTGATCATCTGGGTCATGGTGTCATCGGAGACCTTTCAGGGGGTCTTGGCTGGTCAAACCTGATGTATCTTAATCTGGAACAAATCCATAGGATGCAACATATCCTTACATCCAAATTTTGAAGTCAAAGTACCTTTAAAATGTACATATTGGTTTAACTGAGCAGTCTTTGCAATCAAATATCTTTCTGCAGTTAAAAATCCCAAAGAGAACACAAGCCATGTTCTCTGTGTGATATCCATCTTTATGTGGCTTGTTTTTTATATTACTTTTACTTTATCTTTAAAGACTTTATTTTTAAAACTATTTTTATATAACTTCATATATTCCTTTTTGTCTCTCTTACAAGCCTACATACACATTTACACACATTGTAAACTATTCCATCTGAATCTGTCTTATTGTGAACCTCTTGCTTTCAACTGCAGCATTGCTAAGACTGAAAGGGCAGCTATGACTGCTGGCTCCACCCACCTCAGCTTTCCAACATGGCAGAACTATGTTTACAGCCAGCTTTGGAGGAACCATGCTCACCACTGGACTCTGGGAGGCAGTGGGTCTATGCCTCTATCAAAGCAGCATGTAGTCCAGAAACCTCTTTTTTTAAACTAGTAAAAACTATTTCTACCATGCAGCATAGTGTGCAGCTTGGAGACACCTCTGTGTAACATGGCATAGGTCAAGCCTGCATGCCACAAACCCACCATCAAGAAGCTCAAGTCTGCATATTGTGGTCTCTTGCTGCCCACATGAGACATGAAGCAGGAACTTAGTTTGAAATTTGAGCTGTTGGGCACCATTTGTAACTGGAGTTTTCTCCAGTCTTGCCTGGGCCTGCAGCTGCTAAGACCCAAATAAACACATAGATGATTATATTAATTAAAACTGCTTGGCCTAATGGCTCAGGATTCTTGCTAGCTAGATATTACACTTAAATAAACCCATAATTCTTATTTATGTTTAGCCACATGGCTTGGTACCTTTTCCCAGGTCTGACTTCACATCTTGCTTCCTCTGTGTCTGGCTGGTGACTCCTGACTCAGCCTTCTTGTTCCCAGAATTCTCCTCTCTCTTTGTCCAGCCTATGCTTCCTGCCTGGCTACTGGCCAATCAGTACTTTATTTATTAACCAATCAGAGCAACACATTCACAGCATACAGAGTGATATCCACAGCAGATGTTGACATGTGTTTCTTGTATGCAGCAAAAGCATGGATCCTGTTTTTGTATCCATTCTTTTATGCTTTGTTTTTGTATTGGCAAGTAGAGCCCCTTGATATTGAGAGCTATTAATGACCACTGATTGTTAATTCCTGTTATTTTGTTGTTTTTAGTGGTGGTGGTTGTAGTAGTAGTAGTAGTAAAAGTAGTAGTAATAGTAGAGTGTGTGTGTGTGTGTGTGTGTGTGTGTGTGTGTGTGTGTGTGTGTGTGTTTCCCTTCTTCAGATTTATTTTTTGGTGTGAGGTAATGTATTGCCTGTGTTTTCCTCATTGTAGTTAACTTCCTTGGGTTGGAGTTTTACTCCTAGTACCTTCGGAAGGACTAGGCTTGTGGATAGATACTGTTTAAATTTGACTTTTTCATGAAATATCTTGTTTTCTCCATCTATGCTGATTGAAACCCTTGGGGGCTGAGAGGAGGGTTGTTATGTAAAATAAATAAAAAAATTAAATAAAAAAGAAAGTTTTACTGTCTATGTTAGTTATTGTCTCTTAGAGTCTGTAAGACATCTGTCCAGGCTATTCTGACTTTTAGAGTGTACATTATGGAGATGGGTTAGAGTGTACTTTAAGAAGTTGGGTGTAATTCTAATAGATCTGCCTTTATATGTCACTTGGCCTTTTTCCCTTGAAGCTTTAACATTCTTTCTTTGTTCTGTATGTTTAGTGTTTTGACTATTATGTGACTCTGGGACTTTCTTTTCTGATCCAATCTATAAGGTGTTCTGTGTGCTTCATGTAGCTTTATAGGCATGTCATTCATTAGGTTAGGAAAATTTTATTTTATGATTTTGTCAAATAGATTCTCTGTATTTTTAAGATGTGCTTCTTCTTCTTCTATTCATATTATTCTTAGGTTTGGTCTTTTCATTGTGTCTCAGATTTCCTGGATGTTTTGTATTAGGAGTTTTTTAGATTTAACATTTTCTTTGACAGATGTTTCTATTTCTTTTATTGCAGCTTCAATGCCTGAGAACCTCTCTTCCATATCTTGTATTCTTTTTTTTCTTTTTTTAAATTTTTTAAATTTTATAATTTAATTTAATTTTACATATCAGCCACAGATTCCCTTGTTCTTACCCCTCACGCCCCCCCAGTCTTCCCCCCAGCCCATCCCCCATTCCCATCTCCTCCAGGGCAAAGACTCCCCTGGGGATTGAGTTCAACCTGGTAGATTCAGTCTAGGCAGGTCTAGTACCCTCTTCCCAGGCTGAGCCAAGTGTCCCTGTATAAGCCCCAGGTTCCAAACAGCCAGCTCATATACTGAGAACAGGTCCCAGTCCCAGTGCCTGGATTCCTCCCAAGTAGATTAAGCTAATCAACTGTCTCACTTATCCAGAGGGCCTGATCCAGTTGGAGGTATTCTTTAGGTAATTTTTGCATCTATAGTTTCTGTTAGCTTACCCAGATTTTCCATTTCCAGAATTCCCTCTGTTTGGATTTTCTTTATTGCTTCTATATCAATTTTCATGTCCTTAATAGGTTCCTTCTCCTGTTTGTTTGTTTTTCAGCTTTCTTGTCATTCTTTATGAGAAATTATTAATTTCCTCCAATTTTTATTGTATTTTTCTCATTTTCCTTCAGGGAATTTTTCATTTCCTCTTTAAGGACCTCTATAATCTTTATAAAATGTTCTTAAGGTTGTTTTCTTGTGCTTCAGCTACGTTGAAATATTCACATCTTTCTGTGGTAGAATAGCTGGGCTCTGGGGGCGCCATATTGCCCTGGATATAGTTGCTTGCATTTTTAAACTGGCATTTACGCACCTGAATTTAGAATGATTAGATCAAGGCCCCAATAAATGAGTTTGTCTTTGTTGGATGTGGGCTTTGCTACTTGGTTTCTGTTTCCTCTTCTATTTTCTAATCTTGGTAGCCTGGGTTTCTGGAGGCCTGTGTGACCTCTGATCTAGTAGACAGTCTCTGTCCAAATTGGGATCTGGCCTTATGGTGGGTAGGTTGGCCTTTGTTGCAACAGATCTCTGTTCTTCTGAGTGGTATGGACTGTGCCTGAGTGGCTGAAGTCCACTGTGGTTGGGGCCTGGGCCAGTAGCAAGGCAAGTAATGAGCTGGGAAGGCATGGCATATGGGTAGGGTCTTTGCAAACATAATTGAGGGAGGGATCAGTTCATTTGGCTGATGGGTCACTTACTTGTTGTGGATGGTATAGCTTGTGCCTGAGTGGAGAAAATCTCATGGGGTCAGGGACAAGGCCTGGACTTAAGTTGACATGGAGTGGGGTGAGGGAAGGGTCTTTGTGATCAGATGGTAGAAGTGGGGCAGTTCAGGTGGCAGGCAAGTCACTCACCTGTTATTCTAACTGGGTTGGACTGTACCTGAGTGGTGAAAGTCTGCTGGGGAAGAGGATCAGGTTACATTTTAAACCTTGAGAACATTATTCATGTTTGGATGTTTAGGGGAATTAATGTTGTTCTCACAAATAATTATAAAGTCACATTTTAGTGTTCAAGAAAATCTACTAAATATGCTTGAAAGTTACCATAAAGAAGGTGATTTGTTCATGTTTCAAAAAAGTTGCAACATTTATGGACATCTTTTGACTTTTGCCTAATATCTCTTCAGCTTCATCACTCTGACTATCTAAAATCTTAACAATTTTATCATAAAAATCACATATATATTCACCAAACAATATCTTCAACTATCATATATATATATATATATATATATATATATATATATATATATATATATATATATAATCTTTGATGATTGTACATATATATGTAAATATATAACCTTTAGGTGATACCTTGATTTGGTTAAAGAGAAATAAATGAAGATTAGCATAGAATCGTGTTGCTTTTAGTAAATCGTGATTTATTAATGGTGATTTTTTTTCCTTAATTCTGTCTCTGATATCTGCACTTCATGAAGAACTTTTAGTACCATGCAGTAGAATTTTAACAGATGACATTTTCATTGGGGTTTTAAAATTTTTATTTATTTCTGAGAAAATATCTAAGTAGTTTTTTAAATATATTAGCCCAAGGCCATTAATGAAAGTTTTTAATGGTGTATTTGTTTGTAACATAAAACAGATTTTCCTTTATTATTTTCAGTCTGTTGCCTGCATGTTGAAATATTTCAAGCAAAAATCTGATATAATATTTTTATTTCTAAAAACATAAAAACAAAAACAGTGTTCACAGATGTTTACAATTTATATACTTTTGCTGTTTGCATTTCCAAATTCCTCAGAGCTTGTATCACTTTCTGTTAAGCTTCTAAAATGTTATCTCAGGAATTTACTCCTCTATTTCAAAATTGTGTGCAAATTGCCCTGGGTTTGAGTGAACTAATCAACTTACTCAAAGGAATAGTTGAAACTTTCATAATCAGATATGACATACTTTACTTCTAGTTAACATAAGTAATGTGCTTTTAAAGGATGAATTGAAAATAGAGATAGCTGCAAAGTAAAAAGTAAAATGTAACCTTAAGATAACACTTGTTAGCAATTTTCTGTATGTGCATCCATATTAACAGAAGCAGTACCATATGGAGTTCTTTGTAATTTTTCTAAGTTTAAATGACATCTTAATAATGAAAAATTTAAACTTGTAGAAAAATACAAAGTCAATATTAATCATATCAGCATCTACAATTCTACTAGATCAGTCAGACTTTACCAGAGAAATAGAACCAATACTGTTGGTAGAGTGTGTGTACACACAAATGTTTGCCATAGAAATAGAACAAATACTATTGGTAGAGTGCACACACACACACACACACACACACACACACACTCACACAAGCAAATGAGCACCACACACATGTATTTATATAGACATGATATATGTTTGTATACAAAAAAGAAACAGCAAGAATTAGTATTGCAACTTAAGTGTGTAGGTAGTTTACTGCAAGAAGTCACCCATGTTAATGAAGGGAACCTATATTAAACTCAACAGATCACCAATAGATGACATGAAAATGTGGAGAGGAATTGTTAGGAAAAGGGGGTCAGGGAAAGCAGAAGAGACATAAGAGGATAGGGGTGATGAATATGCTCTCTCTCTCTCTCTCTCTCTCTCTCTCTCTCTCTCTCTCTCTCTCTCTCTCTCTCTCCACATATATACGACACTTCAGGGAAGGGCATTCTTTGACTAATTAGATAAGGTCCAATAACAATTGCTATGTTGGGATAACTTTTACAGATTTAATTTGCATTTTTCTCTACATATTTTTAAATTACCTTGCAAGGAACTCTATTACTTATATTAAACAGTAGAGGAAAAAGTCACATTGTATAAACAGAATCTGCCAACTCAGTCTTCTGACTTATGTCAATGTCATTGATACACACTTCAGTCATCTTTAAAAATGTCTTTACAGTTACATCTAGAGATTTACAAAAAATGTAGTTAGCAGGTTGTACTCAAGTCACTATATAGGAAAAATCACGAAATCCCTATGGTATTAGTTAATGTCATGTGAAATATTGCAGTCTGAATGTACTATTGGATTCCCATTATAGAATATTTAATTTTAGTTTGTGTGAAAAAGGACTATGATATTGTACCTGACACTTCAATGATTGAAAGAAGATTGGCAGAAACTGGGAATTTGAGATATGGAAATTAATAAGGGGATTGCAGAACACAGGAATGACATAAGCAAAGTTTACTACATATGAGAGCACACACAGTATGCTATGCTCAGGAACTCTGATGGAAAGAAAAACAAATGGCTTCCAGACATTGAAGTTGGACAGGCCCTGGGGTTTATGTATACTTTTCAACTGAGTTTAGATAGCACATGTGATAACTTTTTGCAACAATAAAATATAAACACTGTATATTTAAGGAATTTCAATGGAATTTTGGCTTTAAATTTCCATTTCATCAGCTTCTCCTTGATTGCTCTTAACAATCAAAGGTTAAGATATCTCATAGTTTCATAACTTCATAAGAGTTAACATGTCAATGTTGTCCTCTGTCCCTTCCCCCAACACACCTGATCCCTCCAGCTCCTATCCCCACCCTCCAACAGCAAAATCTATTCTATTTCGCCTTCGCAGGGACCCAATCTCTCTGCATCTGTGGATTTTCACTTAATTATCACTTATTAACAGATAATATCCACACAGATTGTTGAATGTAGAGAGGTACTAACATGGAACCTTCAGTTCTATGTTCTAGTCTCTTTGGCATGAGAAAGTACCCTGCAGGAACGAGAAACCTGGACACCAACCTATCCACAAAACCCATCATCTACAATCTGTCTTGCTTTCAAGATGTGCTGGGGAAATGGCAGCACAGAACTGATGGAAGTGGCCAATCAATGTTTGGTTTAACATGAGGCTCATGCCATGAGAGAGTCATGCTCAGCATTGCCAGGAACTGGAGACTGGGTAGACTGGAGAACTAGGGTAGAACTAAACACAACTGAAAATAAAAAAGAAAAAAAAAATCAGCAAAATGATTTCTAGTGATATTCTGTTATACTCATAGATTGGTGCCATGCCCAATCAGCAGCAGAGAGTCTTTATCCAGAAAAAGATGGGAACATTTGCAGAGACCCATAGCCAGATATTATGCAGAGTCTAAATTAGGGTCACTCCTCTCAGTGATCAGGGAACCCTGTGAATGAAGGGTGGGAAAAACTGTAGGAGTCAGAGGAAGTGGAGGACAGCAGGAGAACAATACCCAACAAATCAACTAAGCAGGGCTCATATGGCCTCACAGAGACTGAAGCGAGAAGCACAGGGCCTGTACGGGTCTGCACCAGTTCCTCTGTGTATGTTGGCTTTGAGTCTTTGTGGGACTCTTAATAGAAGGAATCCAGGTGTCTCTGACACTTTTGCCTACCCTTGGAGCTCTTTTCCTCCCATTGTGTTCCCTGTCCAGCCTCAATATGAGGGCTTTTGCCTTGTCTTACTGTATCTTGTTTTGTAATTTGGTTGTCTCCTGGAAGCCTGCTCTCTCTGGAGGGAAACAGAGGAGATAGGGGGAGCTGGGAGGAGTGGAAAGATGGGAAACTGTAATTGGGATGCATTGTATGAGACAAGAATCTATTTTCAATTAAAAATAAAAGAATCAACATGTCATCTAGGTGCAGGGGGTGGCACAGGTCTGTAATACCAGTACTCTGAAGGCTTATATAGGAAGAACATAGTGTGCCTATGACCAATATTAGCTATACTATGAGTTTCAGAATAGACTAGCATATGGGTATAAGCGAGAATACATCTCCCAAGAGAAAAAAAAACAGAATTAAGGCGTCTATTTTTCAAAGTAAGGATAATTGAATGTTTAACAGTCAGTAGCATATTATGAAATGAAATATTTTCCTAAAAATTTCATGGTTTGAATGTATGTACGATATTCCTTTCTGTGAATTTGTGATTCATGCGAATCGAACTTATGATTTTTAGATCTGAGTATTGCTTTTAAAAAGATTTCTATTTTCAAGGGAAAGTTTACTATTTGCTAACTGTTTTATTATGTCTGATGTCATTAAGTTGACCAGAAATGTCTATATTATTTCATAAATTGTTAGAAAAGAGGCACCTAAGAAGCTAATAAAAAGTAGGATTTTTTTGTGGTTGTATTGATTTAATCTACATAGGGAATATTGAAAGTTAATAATGTATTTTTTTTTAATCTGAAGATTCATACATGCTTGGAAATAGTGGGTAACTTTAAGGTCATGATTAGAGGTTTACAAGAATTAGAAACACACAATTAAGTGGATGGCCCCTCAAGCTTTGTACAATGGCAAACATCTAAATCATGAAAAGAACAGAGTTCAGTGTCTTATGAGATTTCCAGCATACCCAAGACTGTCTAAGAAATGGCCCCATGAAGGATGAGAGCTGGGGAGACAACAGACTGGACTGAACATTCTCAGAGCCCAGTGTTCTCATGTCATTGATTAAAGAAAATGAGCCAATTGCTAGTCTATAAAGGAATTTCAATCTACATATGTGATTTACAGAATAGTAGTCATTCAATGCAAGATTTTTCATAAATTATGATTAGAGAACTTTAATGCCAGTATGATATTTCTAACTCTACAAATGTGTACGCATGTCTCCTGTATCAAAAAGAGAAACGAAGGCTTTTAAAAATATGATAAGCTCTTGTAGAATTTAATATCTCACTAACATTTGAAAATTGATTTTATAAAAGCAGAGGACTGGATACATATGTATGCATCTATACCTGTATGCCTAACTTTATGAATTCCTTGAAAATTACTCAAATAATTCTCCCTTGCCCATAGAGATTTCTTTAGCAAGGTAATTCTTTCATGTCAATAAATTACAACTACCAAAATCAAGATATAACTGTAATATTTTAAACTAGTCCATAGATATGATCCAAATTTTACCACTGTCCCCAATGTATGGGTTTTATTTTCCTCTAGTCCGTGTTGATCCAGGATCTCATGTTGCAATTGTGCTTGTGGTTCTCTAGTTGTATTTACTTGCAACTTTCCCCTTGGTCTTCCCTTGTCTTTTCATAACTCAGACATTTGAAAAATGCACCAGGTAGTTATCTTGTAAAATTTCACCAATTTTACGTAGTATGATATTTCTTGATTATTAGCTTCAGGTTATACTTTTTTTGTCAGAAGCTACCTTTTAGGGAACACATTTTGGAGAGAGCAATGATAATATAAACTTATGCTTGCAGTTTTAAGAAAAATGGTGCTAAATGACTGCTATTCCTTGTTCTTATAAAGGTAAAAAAAGGGGTCAATAATATAGTGAAAAAGAAAATTTGGCAGCTTTCTTGCCTTTTAGCTTTCCAAGTAGTTGAGATTTTTCTCCCTTTAAATTAGATAATTTTTCTGCACAATTTCCTATTTGAATGAGTATTACCACAATTACACATAGAGAAAACAATATAAGGTTACAGATTCCAACATAGTACTTTAGTGAATGGATAGTCTTTAATTTTTAAATTTGTACTATATCCCTAAGAATGTGACTCAGCACAAATAATGTTTGAAAAGATATAAAAATTACACTTCGTACTGTGACAAAGGTTAATTTGGTCACAATATTGCTATGCACTGTCATTTTAAGTACGTATTTCCGACTACAAAAGCAGCAGAGTAGAGGAATCAAACACATTGATTTACTGGAGAAGAAACCCAAGTCTTTGATTTTGATCTTTGGAAGATCCTGGATCTTCCTAATTTTTGCCTATATAAGGGAAATCATACTATCACTAAGTGATGTAATTATGGAAGACTAAATGGAATAATAGAACCAGATTCCTTACTGTAGCTCTAGAAATTTAGTCCTCACTTACATATATGATCTAATTCTCAATGACATTATTCAAATCCATTTTTGTAGCCTTGATCGAGTACTTCAATTTCTCTTCATCTCTAGCCTCTATTTTGAAAAGGAAGCAATAATAATACCTGATTGACTGTGGTAATATATTGTGTCCCCCAATTTACAGTATACCCTAATAAAACTTATCTGTGATGAGAGAACAGAACAGCCATTAGATTAGACATAGAGGCCAGACATGGTGGAACACACCTTTAAACCCAGAACTTGAGATCTCATGTCTTACTTGGGGAAGACACATGCCTTTAATCCCAAGAAGTGATGGCAGGAAGCAGAAAGGTATATAACGCATGAGGACCAGGAACTGAGGCCTTTAAGCTTTCAGGCTTTTAGCAGCAGTTCAGATGTGATCCATTCAAGTGAGGACTCAGAAGCTTTCAGTCTGAGGATTCATGGAAATAGGATCGGATGAGGAGATGTTGAGATGAGGTTGGCTGTGGCTTATTCTGCTTCTCTGATCTTTCAGAATTCACCCCACTATCTGGCTCCAGGTTTTCTTTAATTTAAAAGACTGTTTAGTAATTTGTTTTAGCAACTTGACAGTGTCATTAAGTGTCTTAGTAACCATTCAACATATTTCTATTGTCTTTCTTATTATTTTCATTAAGATTATTAATAAGTTACCATATTTCTCATTAATGTCCCCTTTTAGGAAAACAGGCTTTATAAGAATTTAGTTACTAAAGTGCTATTTGAAACTTGAAGAAAATACTAAGAAAAATACTGCTGAGGAACATTCGCTTTACATCCAGAAAGTAATTGCCAAAAAAAGACGTTTATTTTGTATGAATACCTGTACTTCATAGAAAACTTCGGATCTGTTTTTACCATTTTCTACAGTTATGTGTAACATGAATTTCTAAATGGTCTTATTAAATAAAAAACATGGAGCCAAATATAGGGGTGAAAGCCTTGGAGACCAGGGAAATAGGAAAAGCTACCTGTAGATGTAATTCTAAACAGTCTTATTAAATAAGAAACACAGAGCCAAATAAAGAGTTAAAAGCCCAAGAGGTCAGAGCACTAGCAAATAGCCTTTAGCTTACCAGTCACTGCCGTCCTTCCCTAAAGAAAAGAGACCTACTTCCTGTGTGTCTGTATTTTTTTATTGACTTTCTGTTCTGCCTTCTCATTAGATCTAAACCCAACCACATGACTTCTTCGTCACTGCCTGTCTATACAGACCTCAAGGTCTCTATGGTTGGTACTTGTATTAAAGGCATGTGTCACCAAGCTGGCTATGTCCTTGAACACACAGACTCTGCCTGCCATGTGATCGGATTAAGGGCATGTGCTACTATTGCCAGACTTCTGCTAAATGACTTGCTATTAGCTCTGACCCCCAGGCAACTTTTTTTATTAACACACAAATAAAATCACATTTCAGCACAAATAAAATATCACCATAGCTACCAACCAACCTTACCTCACCAGCTCCGCAGCTTGCAAATGAGAGCTACTTCCTGTCTTACCCATGCCTTTATTGCCTTGCTCTTATGCCCTCTCATTGGCTGTCTTAGCCCAGCTACCTGACTTCCTTGTCACTTCCTGTCTGTACAGACCTCCAGGTCTCTATGGTTGGTAGTGGGATTAAAGGCGTGTGTTACCACACTTGGCTCTGTTCCCTAGTGTGGCCTTGAACACACAGAGACCCTGCCTGCCAAGTGATCAGATTAAGGGCATGTGCTACCACTGCCTGACTTTTGTGTTTACTTAAAATGGCTTGATATTTCTTCTGATCTCCAGGCAAACCTTATTAAAGCACATATAAAATATCACCACAGTTATGTTATAATTTTTGTAAGTTATAACAATATATTGATATTTGCTGATATTTTAAATTTATATTAGACAATATAATGAATACTTTGATATAAGGCTCAAAGGTGTGTGTGCATGTGTGTGTTCATTATGTTGACCTTAATAGATTTGGTACTGATTTGATTAATCAGAATTTCACCTTGTTTGGTTAATGTTTGAGATCAATAATGGCTTACCTCAACTGCTTAAATTATTCATCAAAATTTCCTGTCAATGTCATTGTCACCTGGGGTGTTCAATGTTCACAATGTTCACATAGCCGGGCGGTGGTGGTGCACGCCTTTAATCCCAGCACTCGGGAGGCAGAGCCAGGCGGATCTCTGTGAGTTCGAGGCCAGCCTGGGCTACCAAGTGAGTTCCAGGAAAAGGCGCAAAGCTACACAGAGAAACCCTGTCTCGAAGAAAAAAAAAACAAAAAACCAAAAAAACAATGTTCACATAGCTCATCCAGCAAACAGGGATATATAGAAATCCAGTTTTTGTCATCTCTCTCTCTCTCTCTCTCTCTCTCTCTCTCTCTCTCTCTCTCTCTCTCTCTCTCTCTCTCTGTGTGTGTGTGTGTGTGTGTGTGTGTGTGTGTGTGTGTGTACACACCCGCATGTTCCTTTAAATGTTGTCTTTGTGTTCACATCAAGGCTAAGATAGAAAATCACTAGAAATTATTATTCTTTGGCATTTTCTATGTGTGTGACACACAGCCACCAGCAACAAGGATTCATCTAATATTGACTTGTTCCCTTCCTTTTAATGCAATACTTCCTCTAATGCCTGCAGAAGTGCAATTCATTACCCCTGAAGACAGAAGATTCCACTTTCTAAGAAAAGAAGCTCAAATTGTTGGGAAAGTTATTTTTTAGTTACAGCATAGGCTGATGACTACATTATAATTTCTTTTGGAAGACTATAGACATTGTCTCTATGTGACATGAAAGTAAAATTAAATAATAAAAAGAAAAATTATTAAATTTTGGGGCTGAGTGGATTAAGTTCATAGAGTGCATACCACAAAATCATGAAGACCTGATTTGAGCTCCTTGGCATCCATGTAAAAAGTTGGGTGCAGCAAGATGGATTTCTAGAACTTACTAGCCAGGTAGCCAAGCCATTCTGTGAGCTCTTGGATCAGTAAGAGATTATGTCTCAAACATAAGATGAAGAGTGATAAAGATACTCAGTACCAACCTCTGTCCCCCACACATGGATATGCTGGAGCATGCATACCTGCCCACCCATGTGGACATACCAAATTACATATACACATAACACATGTACAAATAAAAATGATGAAAATAAAAAACAGAAAATTATAATTATAAAAATATATGCCAAGTTTATAAATTATTAATCACAGAAGACACATGTTCCTTTAAAATAATAAATAAAAATCCATTGTTTCCTAGTTATTGTCAATTTTCTTCTCCATTCAATAGTAGCAAATAGATGAGACTAACACAGTCTAACCTGTAAAAGACCTGTGAAACAGGCATGGCAGGAATGGTTTTTCTTTTTGTGAGGCTAAGTAGATTCCACCATGAATTAGCAAGTGACTTATCAGAGCTCCTGTCAGAAGCATGACCTGTCTTGTGACTCCGGAGCCAGTGTTTTCAGCACACCACCCTGTTGTTCAGTGTGACTCCAAATGTATAATCTGCCAAATCAATTCCACAAGTCAATTAGGACATGTCTTTCTGTGTTGAGTTGGTAGCAGTCAGCTTTAACTTCACTTTCCCCTATGAAAGAGTGGACCTTGAGGTGGTTACTGAAAGTAAGCAGAGCACCAGAATGTAGGACAATTGTTCTTAGATGAGTTCAAAAGTTTAAAGGAAACAATTAAGAATTAAGAGAAGGTTACAGCTTGTATGATAATATATATCATTGGCCTGCACAATTTTGGTGGGCAAGATGACTGAACAGGTAAATGTTCTTGTCGACAAGCTTAAAGACCTGAGTTCGATACCTGGAACTCACATGGAGGAAGGAGAGAATGATGTCCTATGGCCTCCACATTTGTGCCATGGCACCATCCCTTTCAAAAATAAATAAATAAATGCTAATGTTCCATAGGATCATTTGAAACACGTTTGTTTTTTATGTGTCTTTATGTGTCTCTGTTTGCTTTAGCACCTTCCAAAATACATTTCAACAATTTATCCTGTGTATTTGAAGGCATACAACAATACTATCTATCTAACATCTGTAACTTTGTCCTAAAACAGGTTTCCACACCACCCTCTATACCTACACACAAATGCAAATATTAAAACCAGGCATTTTTTTAAAAAAATGTTTAATTAAAGTTTCAAAGAATTAAATTTTATTTATTTACTCTTCCCTCCATACATTATATTCTGACCAGAGTTTCCCCTCCCTTCATCTCTCCCAGATCCCCTCCCACATGCCCTCCCCTTCCATCCTCCTCCATTTCCCTTCAAATAAGGGCAGGCCTCCCAAGGATATCAAGCAAACACGGCATATCAAATTGTGATAAGACTAGGCACATAACTTTATATCAAAGCTAGATTAGGCAACCCAGTAGAAAGAAAGGGGTTCCAAAATCAGGAAAAAGAATCAGAGATATCCCCCAACTCTAACTGTTAGGCATCCCACAAAAACCCCAAGCTATGAACCGTAGCATATATTCAGAGGACCTAGTACATACCCATGCAGGCTCCATGATTGCCCCTTCCGTCTCTGTCAGCCCCTATGTGTTTCTGTAGACCATGTTCTCCTGGTGTCCTCAACCACTCTGGTTCCTACCATTCTTCCTCTCCCTCTTTAGAGGGATTCATTCCTCAAATTCTGCCTGATGTTTGGCTTGGTCTCTGTATCTGCTTCCATCAGTTGCTGGATTGGGCTAGGCATCAATCTATCAATACAGCAGAGACTATCATCAAGAATCATTTCACTGACTTTTTTTTGCCAGTTGTGTTTGGTACTATCGGGATATCCAACCTCCGGTTTCGGGCCATCCAGCTAGTGATGGGCATGGGCTCCCTCTCATGATGTGGGCTTCAAGTTGGCTCAGTTATTTGTTAGCCATTCTTACAAGTTCTGTGTCACCATTACCCCCAGCATATGTTGCAGACAGGATAGATTGTAGGTCAAAGGTTTTGAGGCCAGACTGATCTCCCAGTCCCACCACTGGAGGCCTTGCTTGGCTACAGAAGATGGCTGGTTGAGGTCTATATCCCTCTTTACTAGGAGTCTTCAATAGGGCCATCCTGGTACAACAAATTAACTTTTGGGGGTCCAAAAGAGCTTCAATGGAAGACCTGTGAGATACTCATTTTATTCAGTAATTTATGAGCATTTATAAAATATTTCATTGCTGATATTGACAAAAACAAACAAATAAAACTAGTGTTCTAGTTTTTTAAGAGACTTGATTATAGAATCTGTATTTTACCCTATTCTCAGATATGATCAAAACTGTTACATATGGATTGTGAGATAGTTTTGAAAAGTTTTCAGAATGTGAAACTTTTGAACTGAAATGCACTTATCTGAAGCTTAAAAGCTAATATCCACACATAAAATATGCAATATTTTATCCTTTTGGTTCTGGATTAATGTATCCAAGGAAACAGCATCTAATAAATACAAACTCGCAGAGACTGGCAGTGTGCACAAGATCTGCACAGGTGACAAACCTGACAAAATATCAGCATAGAGAAAGGGAAATGGACACGAAGTCCTCCTACTAACAAAGAAGTTATTTGCTACTGATACCTAATGGGAAAGAGAAGTATCAGTTGTTCTTAATGGAGGGTGACTTGATCTATTAACTACATACCATGGTAGGCTGAATGCCGAGGAGTAGTTGACCAACACAAAATGGACTCCATGTGTTGTTGTTTTTCAATTTTTGGTATATGCAATTTTTGTGTTGTTTTGTTTTGTTATTTTTTTGTCTTACTATTTTTTAAGTTTGCTTATTTATTTTGATTTTCATTTATTGCCCTTTTTTGCTTTTCCTTTTTCTTTTAAAAGACTTATTTTATTTTATTTTATTTTTATTTTGCAATACAATTCAGTTCTACATATCAGCTATGGATTCCCTTGTTCTCCCCCCTCTGTCCCCCCTCACTTTCCCCCCAGCCCACCCCCCAGTCCCACATCCTTCAGGGCAAAGCCTCCCTTGAGGACTGAGATCAACCTGATAGAATCAGTCCAGGTAGGTCCAGTCCCCTCCTCCCAGGCCAAGCCAAGCGATCCTGCATAGGCCCCAGGTTTCAAACAGCCAACTCATGCAATGAGCACAGGACCCAGTCCCACTGCCTGGATGCCTCCCAAACAGATCAAGCCAATCAACTGTCTCACCCATTCAGAGGGCCTGATCCAGTTGGTGACCCCTCAGCCATTGGTTAATAGTTCATGTGTTTCCATTCGTTTGGCTATTTGTCCCTGTGCTTTATCCAACCTTGGTCTCAACAATTCTCGCTCATATAAACCCTCCTCATTCTCCCTAATTGGACTCCCAGAGATCCCCCGGGCCTAGCCATGGATCTCTGCATCCAGATCCCTCAGTCATTGGATGGGGTTTCTAGGACGACAATTAGTGTGTTTGGCCACCCCATCACCAGAGTAGGTCAGTTCGGGCTGTATCTCGACCATTGCCAGCAGTCTGTTGTGGGGGTATCTTTGTGGATTTCTGTGGGCCTCTCTAGCACTTTGGTTCTTCCTATTCTCATGTGGTGTTCATTTACCATGGTCTCCTATTCCTTGTTCTTCCTTTCTGTTGTTGATCCAGCTGGGATCTCCTGCTCCCCCAAGCTCTCTTTCCCTCGACCCTCGCCCTTCATTACCCCCACTCATGTCCAGGCTGTTCATGTAGATCTCTTCCATTTCTCCGTCATTGGGCGATCCCGTGTCTTTCTTGGGGTTCTGTTTTCCAGGTAGCCTCCCTGGTGATGTGAGTAGCAGTCCAGCCATCCTTGTTCCACATCTAGTATCCTCCTATGAGTGAGTACATACCATGTTTGTCTTTCTGAGTCTGGGTTACCTCACTCAGGATGATTTTTCTAGATCCATCCATTTGTCTGCAAACCTCACTTCCTAAATATAACACCAGTAGCACAGACACTGAGAGAAACAATCAATCAATGGGACCTCTTGAAACTGAGAAGCTTTTGTAGAGCAAAGGATACAGTCAAAAAGGCAAAGCGACAGCCTACAGAATGGGAAAAGTTCTTCACCAACCCCATATCTGACAGAGGACTGATATCTAGAATATATAAGGAACTCAAGAAATTAGATATCAAAATGCCCAACAGTTCAATTAAGAAATGGGCTATAGAACTAAACAGAGAATTCTCAACAGAGGAAACTCAAATGGCTAAAAGACATTTAAGGAATTGCTCAATCCCTAATCATCAGGGAAATGCAAATCAAAACAACTCTGAGATACCACCTTACACCTGTCAGAATGGCTAAGGTCCAAAACACTGAAGACACCTTATGCTGGAGAGGATGTGGAGCTAGGGGAACTCTCCTCCACTGCTGGTGGGAATGCAAGCTTGTACAACCACTTTGGAAATCAATATGGCGCTTTCTTAGAAAATTGGGAATCCATCTCCCCCAAGATCCAGCTATACCACTCTTGGGCATATACCCAAGGAATGCTCAACCACACCACAAGAGCACTTGTGCAGCTATGTTCACATCAGCATTGTTTGTAATAGTCAGAACATGGAAACAACTTAGATGCCCTTCAACTGAAGAATGGATAAACAAAATGTGGTACATATACACAATGGAATACTATTCAGCAGAGAAAAACAATGACATCATGAGGTTTGCAGACAAATGGATGGAGCTTTTCCTTTTTCTAGAGACAGTTAGAAATGTGGAGAGCATCTCGGAAGAGTTGGAAGAGAAGAAGGAACATGCTCAAAATACATTTTCTAAAAAATAATAACAAAATTAAAAATAAAAGAGCAAAAGTTACTGAAATATAAGTTCCCAATAAGGTTGAAGAATTAAAAGTATTCCAGTTCTAAAATGTATATCTGGGAGAAATGAAAATCAGAAAAGAAAATAAGGATCTACTCTATGACTCAGGTTTGAGTAACTAATCCACAATAACAATATATTGTTATTCTTCAGGAGTTAAGTTATTAAAAATAGCTTCTGATTCACTCTAGTAACAGTGACATTTTTTGTGTTCAAAATTGGTATCTTAAATAGTCTTATAACTTTTTCTTTTTATTAACATGACAACCTCAACCTTTCTGGTGGCAGTGTGTAAATCCCTTAAATTTAATGTTATTATTGCATAGCTATGTTCCATTTTTTTTTGCTGAGATTTAATCTGGCAAATAGTAATTGTATATATTTCTGAGATATAATGTGATTCTTTTATATATACATATAAACACATTATGGAATGATAAAATCAACTTAATTTTTATATATAGTATTTCCAAAATGTATCATTACTTTGAGAAAAAACATTTAAAATCTTCTCTTTTGGCCTATTATGGAAGTAAGAGGGGATACAGAAGGATGGGAGGGAGAAAAAATAATGGCTATTTGGGAGGGTATACATGATCATATATATATATATATATATATATATATATATATATATATATATATACTGCTCATGACAGAAAAAATGTAATACATATCTTTCTGAGTTTATTTTTTCACTTAACATAATAATCTGCAATTCTATTCCATTTGTATCTGCAATAACATGATTTAATTGATTATATTTTAAATTAAAAATTTAAATTAGTATAAACTATATTAGAAATTACAAAGAAGTAGAAAGCAGATTTGGGACAATTAGGTAATAGATTAAGACTAGTGAGAAGAGCAAGAGAAGACAAATGTTAATAATAGGGAGGATGTATAAAATCTGAATACTTTAAATTAATGTCTGAAAATTATTAACTCATTAATTTTTACAGTTAGTATGTAGTAATAACAACCTAAAAATTAATTACCATTTTTTCACAGGGCACATATTGGTGTCTAAACCTAACTAGGTCTCAGAAGGATTCCGGAGGAACACCTTGCGCACATATGTGAGTTTTCCCACAGTGGTGGACATTTGACATCTTCAAGTTTCACCGATGCTGGGGGACCCCAAACTTCCCTTTCTGCAGTTCATCAATCAAAGTCCATCCTTATCTGTTAGCCCTTTAAACGAACTAAGGCCTTGGAACAAACAGGATGGGCTTACTTTCAACATTCTCACCACTCCTGACCATGCACTAAAGCATTCAGAGCAAAGGACAGGAAGGTGTCAACAGGGAACAGGGGAGTTCAGACCATCTTACCTTAGTGGACTCTCTTCATGAAAACCCAAGCACTCTAGATGGGGCTCAGGAGGGAGCTGGTCAACACAGGTGTCTCTCCTCAGGCTTGGAGAAAATCTTGAGTAGGTCTGAGAAACTTTCATTTTTATCCTTAAATGGGATGATGGCTGGGTTAGAGATTTCTCTATCCTTTCTTTTTTAGGGGGCAATGGGGAATTTGGTAAGCTTAAGACTCTTTAGTAAGGGGAAGGATGTCCTATTAATTTTGACAACTCATCTGTAAGTAGTTTTAATCAGACACTTCATCCAAGATCCCAAGAAGCTAAAGTACACACACACACACACACACACACACACACACACACACACACACGCACGCACACCACAAATCAACTACCTAGGTGGCCAGGAACCCAAGGCCTTAGCTTATCCTCATTCTAGATAGCACACCAAGTTCCCTGGTTCAGTCTTCACAGATCTCAGCCCACAATGTTGTGGATGAAGAGGCTTTAGCTTCTAGTCTCAGATGGCAGGCCACTTCCCAGAGAATCTGAAGGGCCATGGAGACACAGGCAAAGTGGGCCAGAATGTAGGCCCTGGAGGAGATGCATGAGTTCAGCTTGCCAAGGTAGGTCACTGTGTATACTGCATGATAAGGATGAAAAGGAAATATAACCAGACAATCAAACAGTTGAGTCCAAGGAATTAGTGGACAAAGCCCAGAAAAGGAAATGGGTAGATATTTTCCATGTTACTGTGGTGGGCTCTGAGACAGTGCTCCATCCATGTATGGAACACTCCTGTAGTCCTGGAAGCCTACATATTGCAGAGCATCCTTGGGGTTGGCAAAAGCCATCTTCAACAGCCTAGTGTAGCCTGCAATGACAGTCAACAAGTTACATCTTGATGACCAGTCACAAGCCACAGAACAGGATGACCAAGAATACCTGGCTGATCACCAGGCCCAAGGAAGGTATCTCTGCTAGCTTTCCTGTGCTCCAATACTGGACAGGGCAATGGTGGGTGAGACCAAAAGTGAAATTAATACCAATTAAAGCACTATGTAGACACATTTGGAAATTTCATGCTTAAACCTTTTAACTTAATATAGTTAATATTACTTAAGTATCATGAAACAGAGTACTTCACACATTTGAGGGAATTTTTATATCCTACTCTATGAGTTTTATCCTATATAATAAATACACTCGGGTCATTCAATTCTAATTTAAAAGCTTGGCTCTGAATATACTCCATTCTCAGTTTCCCACCAATGGACATATTCTCATTTGTCTACATAAGTACCTATCAAAGTGTGCCACCAAATTTAAATGAGAAACCTCAAATGGACTCTCTGGCACAAAGCCATTATTGCTTCCTCACTTCCAGAGATCTATAATTCTATTACAGAAATTCTTGTTCAGTTCATAATCACTTTTTTGATCACATCATACTAACATGCATATAAATATTTAGATACATGAATGATGTGTATGTCATGAGATTCACAGTAAGCATATATTTAAAGGATTTTGCCTCAAAGTTGTGACCTCAAATATTTCATTATTGTATTTCATTGTCTTTGTTCTAAGCTAATGGTCCACATATTCAAACAACTTAAAATTTTCATCCTATTTTCTTATGTGTTGACTGTCTACTCTAGCTCCAATGCAAATCATCAGGAAATTTAAATTTTGATATGTATTTAGTAGATAATTATAGATGTAACCAACCTTCTTATTAAATAGGAAACACAGAACCAATGCAAAGAAGAAAGCCAAGAGGTCAGAGCTAAGAGCTAAAACCTTACCCTTCCTCCTGCGGTGGTCCTACCTCTCCGAACTAGAGCTACCCCTGTGTTAAAGTCTTTATATAGAGTTCCTGTCCTGCCTTCTCATTGGTTATAAACCCAACCACATGACCGCCTCCTCACGGCCTGTCTGTATAGGCCTCCAGGTTTTCCATGATTGGTATTGAGATTAAAGGCATGTGTATCCAATAATGGCTGTATCCCTGAACACACAGAGACTTACCCAGCTCTGCCTACCAAGTGCTGGGATTACAAGTGTACGCCACCACTGCCCTGCTTTCCTATGGCTTGCTGATAGCTCTGACCCCCGGGCAACTTTATTTATTAACATACAAATAACATTTTAATACAAATAAAATATCACCATAGATAATAAGTAGATAAAATACAGAATTATCTTATGATTTTTTTTTGAGACAGGATTTCTCTTTGTAGCTTCAGAGCCTGTCCTGCAACTCACTCTGTAGCCCAGGCTGGCCTCAGACTCAGAGAGATCTGCCTGTCTCTGCTTCCTGAGTGCTGGGACTAAAGGCGAGTACCACCACAGCCTGGCATCTTATGATTTTTTTTTTACCAATATATTTTATCTAAGCAGGTGCACAGCTGTCAATGTTCATCCCATTGATCATCCCAATATGAATTTGTTTCTTGGTATTATTTTCATCTTCTGTTTCTCTACGTTGTAACAGATTCTAAAAAATAATCAGAAAAATACTTTCCTGAAACACCGATCATTTCTATTTTCAGAATAGTTCTGATACTTAGAATATGAAACAATTATTTATATGAAATACTAGGAGTTTTTTAGGAATGGAAATTAAAGCACAAATTAAAACCAGTTTTTTGTTTTGAAATATACATTATATTATTATTAACTACTATGGTTGAGTTTACATCTCCTATTTAGCTATGTAAACGTGGTGGTTCAAATGAGAATGGCTGCTGATAGGCTCATATATTTGAATTATTGGTTCACAGTTGGTGGAACTGTTTGAGAAGGATTAGAGGGTGTAGCTTTGTTGGAGAGGATGTGTCACTGGGGTTGTTTTTAAGGTTTCAAAGCTCAAGCCTGGTTCAATCTCCATCTCTTTGTCTGCTGCTATGGATCATATGGAAGTTCTCAACTACTGGTCCAGAGCCATGCCTGCTTACATGCTGCCATGATCCCTGCCATGAGTGTCATGGACTAATCATCCCGAACTATAAGCAAGCCACCAATTAAATACTTTCTTTTATAAGTTGCCTTGGTCATGGTGTCTCTTCACAGCAGTAGAACAGTAAGACAGTAAATTAAACAAAACCATCAATTATTTGTTCCTCTTTTGAGGTTAAGCTCTTTTTAATTTTCATTTTACTCTCTTTCTTGGCTTTATAATTATAGTTCTTAGATTTAAATGGTTGTTTGGGGATGACAGTACATGTCTTTAACATATCACTATTCTTAAGATAAAAATGTCCTACCTCAGCTACAGTATCAGCATCTTTAAACCCTGCTCTCCCAGCCCTTATGTTTTGCTTGTAATGTATTTTACTGCAACACAGGGTTTGAAAAACGCAGTGCATCATTATTATCTTAGTTTTAAACATATGATTATATTCCGAAGTAAGGTTTGTCATTTGAATAAAATTTTAGTTTTTTTTATGTTTTAAAAATGAATTGTCATATCCATCTCCACCCCCCATCCCCTCTGCTCCAATTTTCCCCACATACTCCTATCACTGTACTTTCCCAAATTCATGTACTTATTCTTTTATTTTAAACACATTGAGTTCATTTTATCTGGCCAGTATGTGAAGGAATATAGGGCTATCTACTGGAACAGGCACATATTCTCAGGTGCTGCTTTCTTGAAAGCTGTTTCTTCCTCCACCAGCAGCATCCAATTATCATTAGTACCTCCTCAGCTAGGGACGAAACATCATAAATTCCTTCCCTATCTATGCTTAAATGTTGCCTGGCTTGACCCATGCAGATCTTGTGCAAAGCTGTTACAGCTCCTGTGAGTTTGTGCAATAGATCTCTCATGTCAAGAAAACATTATTTTGCTGCAGTCACCCACTAACTCTGGCTCTTCCAATTTTCGCTCCCACACTTCTGTGATAATCCCTGATCCCCAGGAGGAAGTAGTATGATATATATATATATATATATATATATATATATATATATATATATATATATATATATATATATATATATATATATCCCATTTAGGGCTGAGATCTCATAAGTCTCTTATTCTCTGCACACTGACTAGTTGGTTGTAGATCTCTGCATTTAATAGTCATCAACTGCAAAATGAAACTTCTCTAATGACATTTGAGAGATATACTAATCTGTGTGTATAAAGATAAGTACCCAGTAGGGCAGTTTAATATTATATTAATTTAGCAAATCAGAGTAAGTTTTCCCTTAGGACCTATGATCTACCCAACCATGGTTTCTTGCCTTGGTTAATGATATAAGACATGCATTTTACCTAAGAAAGCATGTCTTAAATCAAATCAGGAAAATTTGGCTTACTCTTATAACATTCATGACACTCACGTACCATTTGGCATATCTTCCCCTACCGGGTCTTATATCTCACAGGTTTCATGGCTGCATAAGACTGTCAAATAGTTTACTCCCCTGATAATATTCATTGAAATTGCAAGCACTTTAGAATATAGCTCATAGGGCTGAAACTTCCAGGTTGGTAGCAGCTTGATTTTTCAATTTCCTGTAATTCAGTGATGTGCTGTCATAAGCAATAGGATCATAGCATGAAGTTTTAGAGGGTAACTAAGAGCAGTGACAATATGACAACAGTTCATAATATTTGGAGTATTTGTGACATCGTTGACTAACTACTGGAACAGAGGTATGACATACCACTGGGGTTTGTTTTTGAATAATGTACAGTATATGAGAGAGTAATTATCCAAATATTGTAGGGTAACTACATTTAAACTCTTTGTTTTAGGAAGCTTACACATTATGTTTGCCTGTACTTTTTGCAAAGGTCTTCAGTGTTAGTTATCTCTCCCAAACGCCCACTTCTACACTGATTCTCACCTGTAAAACTTAACCCTTCCTATTCTAGTAATTCACCTTTCTTCCTTCATAACATATATATTCTACCCTATCCTTGACATTTAGCCCTGTGGTGGTGTGAATGAGAATGTCTCCCATAATCTCAGGTATTTGAACATCTGGTCTACATTTGGTGGCATTATTTTGGGAGGTGATGCCACCTTTATGAATTATAACACTTGGAGTGGGCATATTCTCTCCCTACTTCAGGTGTATTTTATTTTATATACAAGTCAATGTTCAAAGTTCTTGTTACATTTACTATTTTCAAGATGCTGTTCTAATGGCATCTTGATTGCATTTATCCCAATGAGAAGTCTACTGTTTGATTCTTTTCATACAATGTATCTTTTTGACTCTGGTTCCTTTTATAACCTTTGGTTATTAAGAGTAATTAAAAGTAGATTTTTATTTTTTATTAAGAAAATTATTTTATTCATTTTACATACCAATCACAGATCCTCCTCTTCCCTCCTCCGACCCCTTCAGGCTCCCCCCACAACCCACCCCTCATTCCCTCCTACAAGAAGGTAAGGCTTTCCATGGGGAGTCAGCAGTGCCTGGTATATTTACATTCAGTTGAGGCAGGTCCAAGCCCCTCCCCTGTCTCAAGGCTGTGCAAGGTATCCCACCATAGGTAATGGGCTCCAAAAAGCCAGCTCATGCACCAGGGATAGATCCTGATCTTATTGCCAGGGTGCCCCTTAAGCAGATGAAGCTACAAAACTGTCTCCCTATGCAGAGGGCCTAGTCCAGTCCAGTGGAGGCTCCACAGCTGTTCGTCTAAAGTTCATGAGTTCCTTCTAGTTTCGTTTGGTTGTCTCTGTCGGTTTCCCCATCATGATCATGATACCCCTTGCTCATAGAATCCCTCTTTTCTCTCTTTGACTGGATTCCTGGAGCTTGGCCTGGTGTTGGGCTGTGGATCTCTGCATCTGCTTCCATCAGGTACTGGATGGAGACTCTATTAATGACAGTCAGGGTATTCACCAATCTGATTACCAGGGTATGCCAGTTCAGGCACCCTCACCTCTATTGCTAGTAGGGTAACCAAGAGCAGTGACAATATGACATCTAAATTGGCGTCATCCTTGTGGATTCCTGTGAACTTCCTTAGCACCTGGTTTCTCCCTGTCTCCATGATTTCTCACTCTATCATGGTATCTCTTTCATTGCTTTCCCACTCCATCCTGTTTCAGCTCAACCATCCCATTCCCTTATGTTCTCATCTCCCATTCCCTAACCTCCATTGCCCACTCCTCATCCCCAGTTTAGTCATGGAGATTTCTTCTATTTCTCCTTCCCAGTGTGATCCATGCATCTCTCTTTTGGACATTTGAGATTCTTCTGTGGAGAATTCTCTGTTTAGCTCTGCACCCCAGTTTTTAATCAGATTGTTCGGTATTTTGATGTCTAGTTTCTTGAATTCTTTATATATTTTAGAGATCAACCCTCTGTCAGATGTGGGATTAGTGAAGATCTTTTCCCATTCTGTAGTCTGTCATTTTGTCTTATGCCCCAGCCAGTGGGGTTTTCAACAGGGACCTAAAGGGAGGGCCGGCGAATGAGAGGGACAAGAGACACAAAGAATGAGAGCAAGACAGGATGTCTGATCAAGCTCCAAAATTTTATTTTTCTCTCAAGGCATATATCGGTAGGCAAAGGGGGTTGCAAGCAGGAAGGGACTTAATTATGGGGGTTGCAAGCAGGAAAGGACTTAATTATGGGCTGTTGGGCCAGCAGGAAATGTTGCTCTGGGGGTTATCTATCTACTCTTGCCTAACTGCCTAATTGCCTAACTGCACCTCATTCACCTGATATCTGAGAAGAGGTTCTGGGATCTGTGAGAAGAGGTTCTGATGCTATGGAGACTTAAGAAAGGCCTAGATCTAAGAAAAACAAGAGAAGTCCAAATATGGCGGCATGTGTGTCAAGGGTCGCTTAGGCTTATGGCTCCTGTCAGTCTTATTTACCATGTCCTTTGCCTTACAGAACCTTCTTGGTTTCAGGAGGTCCCATTTATTAACTGTTGCTCTCAGTGTCTTTGCTACTGGTGTTACATTTACGAAGTAGTCTCCTGTGCCAATGCATTCAAGACTACTTCCGAGTAGAAATATCTTAATGAATACATTTTATAACAACAAAACAAATTATGCAAAAATAACTCAAAACTTTCATAAAGAGAATAAAAATGAAACATATTTTAAATAATGTTTGGTAAGTTTTTGAGAATTACATACAATGTGATTTGATCATGACTGATACATATATAGATGATTGTTTTGTAGGAAAGAAATGTTGAGTCTACTGAATACAGAGCCTTTATATTATACAGTAAATATTGTTAGTCTTTGCATTCAAGGGAGCCACTTTATCTTTCTACTAATTTGATTTTATACTAATATCCCCTAACAAAACATATCAGATCAAATGTAGTTATTGATTCTGTTTGGAAGGTGTGCCAAAGACGTATCTTCTTGGACTAAACTATATCCTTTCAAAATTATATGTGAAATCCTCTTCTTTGAGGTGACTATATCTAGAAATAAGGCTTTCAGAACTCAGTTTCTTAAACTCTAGGTCATGTAACTGGATGCAGAGGTTGCAAAATATTTGGCCACTGGGAAAAGTTTTCTGAAAATGCAGTAAGCAGGAGTCAATTAGGAAAAGGCTAACGGAACCAGAAGTGTTTCTCATAGCGCACTCTTAGTTGCATTCCACATCACTGAAGCTTTAGCTCTGAACAAACAACACATGCAAATCTTGTCACACCAAGCAATTCCAGCATATGCTGCCTCCGACAACATATTCAAGAATATATAATGGATGACATAAAATTTTACTGTAATGAAAACAACCTTGAACTTACATGCATGCACTTTCTAGACTCCTAGATTCAATTCTTCCACTCAAGAGTGACTGCCTAGTTCTTCCTAGTCTTACCACAACTGTGCAGAAGTTCAGAAACTCTTAATGTATAGTAAACTGAAGCTTATATCACTTTTTCCCCTTCTTTTAAGAATTCATATTTTACTCAGCTTGATACCCAGTGTCTGTAAATCATTTGCAGTACTATTTATCTTTTTTAGTTTTTTTAGACAGAAAAAGCACATCAGACCCCGACAGTAAAGGAAGATTCTTTCCCTAAAGTATAAATATATATTTGTAAAAGCTGAATTGATAATTAGTTTGGAACTTAAGGGATTCATCACTGTTTTGACTCTACTACTTCTCAGAGTTATGGATGCATGTCAAATGCCCTGAGTATTTATGCCTCATTTCCTCATTTGTAGCTCTGGGAAGCAAATAAATAACTAAGCCTTCTGAGTAGAATTTCATTAGAGGAAATATTTTGATGAAGAGTTGAACTCACTAAAGGAAGTTTTTATATAAAGAAGAGGTTTCAACATTATTAACCACACCTAGAAAGTTCCAGTTACATTATAAAATGATAAAATGTCAAAGTAAGTATGAAAGTTTTCTACTATTACTGTGATGGCTGCAGTCAAACTCTAGGAGGGGAGGTGAATATATATATATATATATACATATATATATATATATGTATATATATATATATATGAGTTTTGAGAGATTTTCAATTTTATATCCTACATTGGCCTGTAAATGACTATGTAGCTCAAGCTGTCCATGAACTCATGGCAATCCTTTTGACTCAACATCTTGAGTATTGGTATTTTAGGCAGGAGCCACCATGCTGGGCTCCTATTTTTTTTTGTTTTTGCTTGTTTTATTTGTGAGTCTTTTGCTTAATATTTAGTTATTGAACACCCCAAACAAACCTTTCATGTGTATATTTCCTATCTTATAGATTTAAGTTTACTGTATTCCTTTTATTTAAAATGAAGACAGAAAAAAATGACTGAAGTAATAAAAATATATAATGGAACTTACATAGAAGTTGAGTTCTGCAAGGTACAGTGTATAATATTGTGAATCATAAATAGTTTGCAATAAAAAAGAAATAATTGCATTTGATAACATCTCACAAATATTGTATCAGAAGTGATGACAATTCTAAAAAGGAAAAGGAAGGTGAAGGCGACAGGAAACAGAAAATAGATTAGACAGAGATACCTTTGCATTGAGGAAACAAGTGTTTAAAAATGACTTCTAAAAAATTACTCTTCTTGATCAAAGGGAAGATGTCATCTAGGAGAGTACACTATGAAACTGTCTTTAAATGCTTTTCAAAATATGTATCTGAAAAAATATCATTTAGATTCATTTTAGTAAAAAGTCTCCTCTTCCCACATATTCACAATTGCAAAAGAAATGCTAAGTAAGAAATTGGTTTTAAGTAACTTAAAATTGATCTTTAAGCACAACTTTTACTTTTAGTGAAAAAAAAGAAATGGCAGACCTTTTCTTTAGTTTGCTTCTTGTACAACCCTGTGAGAAAAGTTTCAGTAGTTTAATAAGTCAAAGAGGCAGTTTTCAGGGTGTTCAGAAGAGAAGATTTGGTATAAAACTAACCCTGCATGACACCTTGATATCAGTCTTCCAAATCAGTGATAAAATACATTTCTCATCTTGAAGCCACCCAATATGTGGTATTTTGTTATAATTTTACTGGATAACGAAAACAGAAAAACTTTCTACTTATTTTTAATGGGAAAATATGTTGCCACACAGTTGAATTATTCGAATAAAAGAAAAGAAGAGAAAGGCAGAAGGGAGCATTATGTTAGAGGAGTTAGCAAGCTATTGGCTTCTTGCTGACTCTCAGAACTAAGTTGTGTCAAACTGTATTGTTTTCTGATTTATTTTTCAATTCAGCAAAATACTTAGTCATTGCTTCAGTGTTTCCTCTGAAAGAAGTCAATGTTCTCTCAAAGTTCTAAGTTTGAGAAATATGATACTCTCAGGTTCATTATATTGACTCATATTTTCTGGCATTTATATAATTGTCTGGAACACAGCAGTATTTTTAGTGTTGTAATTTATTATTTTATTATCTATAGTCTTTTTCTTTTTTATTAAGAAAAATTTTTTACTCATTTTACATACCAAAGATCCCCCTCTTCCCTCCTCATGCTCCTCTAGCCTTCCCCTCCCAACCCCCATTCCCTCCTACAAGAAGGTAAGGCCTCCCATGGAGTAGTATTTTCATAAATTAGAGTTGCTACAGATGGACTTCATACTGTGTCGCCGCCCTAGAGGTGATGGGATAATAATATAGGATAAAATAAAAACAAATAAACCCCAACAGTACAAAACAAACAAACAAAAAGAGCTAAGAAAAAGCATAATAAAAGCACACAGGCACATAATCACATAATCACTCACAAAGCAAAAAGTTAGTTTTCTCCATCAATATCTTCCTGGTTATACAAACCACAATTTAGGGCAGGCCCCATGCACTGTAGTAGATGGGTCACACAAAATGAAATCAGTGGGGTTTTTTTGAGGGTTTTTTTTTCCTCACAAAGTGTTATATGGGCAGTTTCTTTTTTAAAGTTATAGATCTTCTGCTTATGCATTATATTTTATTAAGTTTTTATTTAAAATATCTTTTATTCATTCTACACACCAACCATAGATCTCTCTCTTATCCCTCCTCTCAATCCCCCTATGCTCCCCCTCCACAGACCCACCACCCATCCCCTTCTCTAAAAGGGAAAGGCCTCACATGAGAGTCAGTAAAGCCTGGTAGATTCAGTTGAGGAAGGAACAAGACCCTCCCCTCTGCATCAAAGCTGAGCAAGGAGTCCCACCATAGGTAATTGGCTCCAAAAAGCCAGCTCATGTACCAGGGATAGATCCTGATCCCACTGCCAGGAGGCCCTCAAACACACCAAACTATATAACTGTCTCACTTATGCAGAGGGCCTAGTCCAGTCCCATGGAGGCTTCACAGTTGTCAATCTAAAGTTAGTGAGTTCCTACAAGCTTGGTTCAGTTGTCTCTGTAGATTTCCCCATCATGATCTTGATCCCCCTTGCTCATATAATCCCTCTTCCCTCTCTTCCACTAGATTCCTGGAGCTTGGCCTCGTCCTTGGTTGCGGATTTCTGCATCTTTTTCTATCTCTTACTGGCTGAAGGCCCCGTGATGACAGTCACAGTATTCACCAATCTGACTACCAGTATAGGCCAGTTCACACATCCTTTCCACTATTGCTATTAGTTTAATCTGGTGTTATTCTTGTTGATTCCCGGGAATTTCCCTAGCACCCCTTGTCACATAATATCTCCTATCAAGATATCTTTTTCTTTGCTCTCCCACTCCTTCCCTCTCCCAGCTTGACCATCCCATTCCCTCAAGTTCTCATGCTCTCATCTCCCATCCCCTTCCCTCTTTTGCCCCCCACCCCCAGTTAGACATCAAAATACCAAACAATCCAATTAAAAAATGAGCTATAGAGCTAAACAGAGAATTATCAACAGAAGAATTGCAAATGGCTGAAAGGCATTTAAAGACTTGCTCAACATCCTTAGTCATCAGGAAAATGCAAATCAAAATGACTTTGAGATGTAATCTTACACCTGTCAGAATGGTTAAGATCAAAAATATTGATGACAGCTTATGTTGGAGAGGATATGGAGTAAGGGCAATAATCCTCCACTGTTGGTGGGAATACAAGGTTGTACAGCCACTTTGAAAATCAGGATGGTCGTTTCTTAGAAAATTGGGAATCCATCTACCTCAAGACCCAGTGATACCACTCTTGGACATACACCCAAGGGATGCTCAATCATATCACAAGGACACATGTTCTTGTTCACAGCAGCATTATTCATAAAGACAGAACCTGGAAACAACCTAGATGCCCCTCAACTGAAGAATGGATAAAAAAAATGTGGTACATATACACAATGGAATACTACTCAGCAGAAAAAGCAATGACATCATGAAATTTGCAGGCAAATGGATGGAATTAGAAAATATCATCATGAGTGAGATAACCCAGACTCAGAAAGACAAACATAGTATGTACTTACTCATAAATGGATACTAGATGTAAAGCAAAAGAGAATCAGACTACAACCTACAGCACCAGAAAAGCTAGGAAACAAGGAGGATCCTAAGAGGAATGTATGTATTGCCTTGGGAAGAGTAAACAGATGAGATCTCCATGTCTGTTATCTTGTATGATTTTATTTTGTTTAATTTGTATGCACTTTCTGTGTGTTCATGTGTGTACCCAGTGTCACAGATTTCTGCTTTTTCTTCTATCCCATCTCCATTCACTTGTGACTGCCAAATGACTTGAAGAACATCTCTCTAACAGGGACCCCATAGCCACCACACTTGTCTGGTACCCAGAAAGGCAGCTGTTCTAAGAGGAATCTGGACAAAACAGAACTGAGGAGAGGAAGGTGGTCATAGGTAGCTCTTCTGGGTACCAGACAAGTGTGGTGGCTGTGAGGTCCCTGTTAAAGAGCTGTTTTTCAAGTCATTTGGCAGTCACAAATAAATAGAGATGGGCTGGGATGAGGGGCACATTCCATCTCCATCACATTGGGGCTTACAGCACTTCCTTCAACCTTTCCTTCTAGCCCATCACTATTCTTCTGTGACTCTCCATTGACTCCCAGAATGACAGTCTATCAGGGACCCTATAGCCACCAGATTTAGTTAAGATTCCAAATGGAGCAATATCAATCTAAGGATGGAAAACCCACCCAACAAATGTGAGACCAGATATTTACACGAAGAAGCACCCCAAACATAAAAAGTCCAGATGCTTATATCCCTGCATGGGGAAAATCCTCACAAACATGAAGAAACAGACAACATGCCCTATTCAGAAGAAAGCAGCCCTATTGCAATAGGCCCTGAGAAAAGCATTTTAGCTGAAATACTTGACAAAGACTTCAAAATAGCCATTGTAAATATTCTTGTGGACCTTTAAAAGGATGTTAATAAAGGCCTTCATGAAGACTATGAAAGCATAAACAGTTTAATAAAATAATGAAAACAATTTATGACATGAAAACAGAATTTAGCAAAGAAATAGTACCACTAAAGAAAAGCCAAACTGAAATATATCTCAGGAATCCAAATAAAAACCTCAGAGCTAAACCTCACGAATAGACTAGAAGAAAATAGAGAAGTTCAGGTCTTGAAGACAAGGTGGAAGAAAAGGATATCCTAGTCAAAGAAAATGTTAAATTTTCAGACACAAAATATCCAGGAACTCTGAGACACTTTGAAGAAAAACAAACCTATGAATAGTAGATGTAGAGGAAAGAGAAGAAACCCATGTCAGGCACAGGAAATATTCTTTAACAAAGTCATAGAAGAAACTACCACTCATCTAAAGAAGGAGGTGCCTATTATGGTACAGGAGGCATACAGAACACCAAATAGACATCACCAGATATTAAATATACCATGACATATAATAATCAAAACATTAAATGTGCAGAACAAAGAAAGGATAATAAAAACTTTAAGGGAAATGAACCAGATAACATATAACAGCAGACCCATTATAATAACACCTGACTTTTTTTTCAGTGTAGACTCTCAGAAGCAAAAGAC
This sequence comes from Peromyscus californicus insignis, assembly GCF_007827085.1. Taxonomy (NCBI): domain Eukaryota; kingdom Metazoa; phylum Chordata; class Mammalia; order Rodentia; family Cricetidae; genus Peromyscus; species Peromyscus californicus. The sequence continues at coordinate 46,328,906 of NW_026294391.1, forward strand.
AATCTTTGAGCTCTGAAAGACCATAGATGCTTGCCCAAACTAGTATGCCCAGCAAAACTAGTAATCACAATTGATAGAAAATGAAAAACATTTCATAATAAAAGCAAATTTATGCAATTTCTATCAATGCAGGGCTACAGAAGGAACTAGAAGAAAACTTTGAGTTTGAAGAGAAAGTTAACTGCATCCAAAAGGACACATGAAATGAATAATCTCAGAACAGTTAATGGAAATGGGAGGGAAACAACACAATATCAAAATATCAGAAATTGATAAACATCCCAATAATAACTCTCAATATTAATGATCTCAATTTCCCAATAAAAAGAAATTAACAGATTGAATTAACAAAAAACAGTATCAATCTTTCCATTGCATCAAAGAAATACACCTTACCACCAAGGTCAGATACTTCCTTAGGATAAAAAGATGAACAAGAGTATTCCAAACAAATGGTACCAAGAAACAAGAACTTGTGGTTATAATGTTAAGTTTTTCTATTGCTTTTTGAGATTATAACATGATTACACATTTTAATCTTCTCTTTCCCCACTCCAAACCCTCCAATATATCCCTCCTTGCTCTCTTTCAAATTCATGACCTATTTTTCATTAATTGTGTTGTTGCATATATATGTGTATATATTTCTAAATATATAAGTACAACCTGATTAGTTTGTATAATTTTCCTTGTTTGGCTTTTTTAAGACTGACCATTCATTTGACGTTGGATAAGCAATTGGTGTGCTTTTTCCTAGGAAAGACTATTTCTCTCATTGTCACCATTCCATTGTTGCCTGTAGTTCTCTGTGTAGAGTGGGAATGCCTGGATTTCCCCTGTCCACATTACTGCATCTATTGTTGTTATTCTTGTTCAGTTCATTTTCAGGTAGTCATGGTGGTGGACTTCAGGGTTGTAGCTTCAGGAGTTCCTAGGAGTCTCACAGAAAACTTTCTATTCCTCCAACTCTTACAATTTTTCTGCCCCTTTTCTATACTGTTCTCTTAGTCTTGGATGTAGGAGTCCTGTTGTAAATGTATCCACTGGGACTGAGTTCCATAACTGCATTTTTATTCATTATATATTTCTATAGTGGTCTCTGTCAGCTGAAAAATGAAGTTTCCTTCATGCTGAATGAGGACTACACTTATCTGTGAGTATAAGGACACATATTTAAAATGTAGTTAGGGATTATGTTGTTTTAGTAAATTGGTGCTTGTAAGTTCTCAAGATTCATGACTTTATAAGCCCTGGTTGGTTGGCTAGGTATCACTGCCTGGGGGGGCAGCCTCAGCAACACAGGGTACTAGACTTTTCTAGCTGAGGGGATTAGGGAAAAAGACACTCACACTCTTTCTTGATGGTTTTCCTCTTTATTCTTATTCTTTCTTGTTCTCCTATATTCTTTCTGTGTACTTTCTACTGCATACTTTTTTTTCTACAGCTTATATACCCCAACAAAGTTTTTCAGGTAAAACAGGAATGACAATGTGGTTACATTCTATTTTTCAAGTGAATGATTATAATAAATACAGGTAGAAATGTGTTTTTCATTTCCCTTACATAATTAAACATTTTGCATATTATGGATGAAAAACAAATTATTCCAAGAACCCACAGACATTCATACCCAAGCAACTTGTTATAGACTAACCATGTAGGCAAGCAAGACATTTTTCTCAGTCAAGTCTTTTACTGGCAGGCTGCAGTTTTGCAGTTACAAAGAAAAAGCCAATTACTTTATTACTTATCTTAAAAGGTAATCTTATAAGAAATCTTAAAGGAATCACACACCTAAACTTTTATACATGAAAAAGAATCAGTCAGCTCTACTTTAAATCCTTAGGGTACATACTCACTCATCAATAGTTTTTTTTTTTTTTAATCAGGAGATGGCGGGCAGAAATGGATATAAGGAATTAATTATCACCTTTGGACATCAACCAATCCTAGCAAAAAAAGTACATCAGCTAATAATTGGGCTGCTTTGTTCATGTTCCCTGACCTTAAAGTGTTCTTTACTCAACTATGTGCCTTTCTAAAACTTTAGATTATCTTCTTGGGTTTTTCTCCTCAATGGTGTTTAACAAAAACATCTTAGAGTAGCCTTAAGTTATTTTTAAAGCCCCTTTTCAGCTATGCACCCAGAAACCTGAGAACACATCTTCCAACATTAATATTAAAAGAATTTAAGGTAATTAGGCTACTGGGACTCAATTGTTGTTCTTAATCATTAGCCCAAACCAGAATGTATATAGCTCCTCAAACAAAACTCATTTGTTCTAGCTATGTGACACTTCCTTTCTTTATTTTTATTCATCAAAACCCTGTATAAACTAACATTATTATCAATCAGACAGTACAGCTTAGGAAGGAATTGTGTTCCTAATAATGCACAAGTAAAAAAAATGCCCAGGAGAACATGGTGTTTCCATGAGATAAACACACTACATTACAGGCAGTGGGGATCTCCCAACACTTATTCACATCATGCCAGATACAAGAGAAAGAGAGCAGCAGCAAACATGTGTAGACAAATTTATAATTGGTCTTAATAAATAAAATACATGGAGCCAGAAATTTGGGTTAAAGCCTGAGAGAAAGATCAGAGGAATAGGATAAACCATGAGCTAACCTCACCTCACCAACTCCACAGCTTCCAAAGAGAGCTACTTCCTGTCTAACCAGGATTATATGCCATCTGATTTGCTCTCTGTCTAGGTATATCTTTTCTTCTTCCTGGCCAGTTATGTTACTTCCTGTCTGTACAGGCCTCCAGGACTCTATGATTAGTACTAGGATTAAAGGCGTGTGTCACCAGGCTTGGCTCTGTTCCCTTGTGTGGCCTTGAACATGCAGAGATCCCTGCCTGCTAAGTGATATGATTAAGTATGTGTGCTACCACTGCCTGACTTCTTTGTTTACTTAAAATGGCTTGCTATTTCCTCTGATCTCCAGGCAATTTTTATTTATTAAAACACAAATAAAATATCACCCCATTTCAGCACAAATAAAATAACTCCACGAGCATGTAAAGACACAACAGAAGCAAAAGACATTCAAGGGTCTGTGGTTTCAGGGCCTTTCCTATCTGAGATTCACTCATCAGGGAGTTGCCTTCTGGTCAGCTGATGCCTTGAACTTCAGTTGTTACCTGCTGCTTTCTGACATGGCCACTGGCAGCTCAGTTTCCATTACCCGGCATGATTTCCCTCCGGTTGATCTGGTCTCAAGTCCAATTAGAGAGCTGATGGCTACCACCAAGGTATGTGATCCATTATTGTACCTTAAGGATTGTTCCATATTGATCATTATTGTAGTTCATGGGCATCACATCACAGTAGGACTGTTGGTTGCTTCCCTCATTTTGAAGAATGTATGACACATTCTGGTACTGTGAAAGCTAGTCTTTGAAGAGGAGGCCTTCATGTAATTTTCCAATCAGGGCATCTGAAATGCATGGTATCTTCAGCAATAGGTCCTTATCTTCCACATCTGGGGACAACCAAGTGTAATAGTAATAGCCTGTAACATTTTGGGAGTCTCCTGGAAAACTATTACCAACAACTCAAGAGAGGGCTTCCCATCCCTCCTGTTTGAGTTTCTATTAGTGGTCTTTGGCCCTTTTAGGGAACATTGTTTACCCTGATAGTAAAATTGTATTGAAAAATACACAAATTATCTATCTAAAATACCTATAATACATGTAAGTCTCTGTATGTGTGTATATCTAAATTTAATATTATAGTTAATAGAATGACTTTTTCAGACATCTTTACTATTGCCTTACTTTCCTACTTCCTTCTGTATTTATCTCCCTCCCTTTCTAATTAGAGCCCCTGGTTTTCCTATTTCACACATCAAATCACTTATATTCCTATATGCTCTTTCCTATTGCTTCCCAATCCCACTTCCCACACTGGATATGATCCAGTTTTACTTTTTTGGTTTCTGCAGATACTTCATGATATGTATTTACATCTGGAAATTAGAAAGGACATGTGAAGTTTATCTTTTTCTGTCTTGGTTACCTTGTTCCATACAATCTTTTCTAGTTTCATCAGTTTTCCTGCAAAGATCATTATTTCATTTTTCTTTGCACTAATAATAGTATTCCACAGTGTCTGTTTATATTGCTTTCATCTATTGAAGGAAATTTAGATTGTTTCCATTTCCTGGTTATTGTGAATCAATTGGTAATTAACATGGTTGTGAAAGAATCTTTGGAGGATGATATGAAATCCTTTGAGCATGTGCCAAGGAATGGTATAGCTGAGTCATATTGTAGAAATTCATTTTTAGCTTTTTTAGAATTTTCACACTGATTTCCAGAGTGTCTGGACCATTTTGCAGTTTCAACAACAGTAAATGAATATTCCATGTTCCTCACTGCACCCAAAGCATTTGTTGTTGGTTGTTTTGTTGATCTTTCCCATTTTGACTGGGATAAGATGAAATCTCAAAGTTTTTTGATTAGCATTTTTCTTTTTTTTTTTTTTGGGGGGGGGGGTTTTCGAGACAGGGTTTTTCTGTGTAGCTTTGCGCCTTTCCTGGAACTCGCTTTGGAGACCAGGCTGGTCTCGAACTCACAGAGATCCGCCTGGCTCTGCCTCCCGAGTGCTGGGATTAAAGGCGTGCACCACCACTGCCCAGCGATTAGCATTTTTCTAATGGTTAGGGACAATAAACATTTCTTAAAATGTTTCTTCACCATTTTATTTTCTTCTTGTGAGAACTCATTGTTCTAGTCACATGCCCATTTTTGAATGGGTTGTTAATTTCCTTGACTTTTCATTTTCTGTGTTCTTTATATGTTTTGTATATTAATTCTCTGTTAAGTGTGTATCTTGTAGAGACTCTTTCCAGTTTTGTGGCTTTCTCTTCACTGAATTGATTGCTTCTTTAACTGTGCAGTTTTATCATGTTCCAGTGCCTGGAAAATGGATTCTAATTCACATAGTCCTTTCTTAAACCTATATAACATAGGATACTGTGTATATTTTCTTCTAGTAGTTTCAGTGCTTTGTATTTTATTTTCAGGTCTTCAATCGAGTTTGAGTTAATTTTGTGCAAGGTGATAGGTAAAGCTCTAATTTTGTTTTTCATGTAAGCATCCAGGTTCCCAGCACCCATTGCTGAAGATGCTTTCTTTTCTATACCATGTGCTTTTGGAATCTTCATCAAATACTGAATGGTTGAACTTACATATAATCATGTATAGATCTTTGATTTTATCCATTTTTTGAGAGAGAAAGAAAGAGCATGAGTTTATTGGGTGACGTCATAGGCAGACTCTGGGAGGAGTTGCAGAAAAGGAAAGAATATAATCAAAATATATTGTATGAAAAATGTTTCCAAATAAAAACAGATTTTATTCACTTAAAGTATGGAAGGGGCTTTTATTGGGGAGCTGGGAGTGGGTTGTCCTGGATTTTTTTTTTGTCTACTTGACACAGCTAGAGTAATTTTGGATAAAGGGGTTTCAATGGGGAAAATCTTTCCATAAAACTGGCACATAGGGAAGTCTGTTGGACATTTTCTTGATTGACTTTGCTGTGCCCATCCCATTGTGGGCAGTGCCCCCAATGGGCAGATGGTTCCAAATTGTATAAGAAAGCAGGTTGAATAAGCCATGGAAAGCAAGCCAGTAAGTAGCACACCCTCATGGCTTTGGTTTCACTTCCTGCTTCCAGAATCCTGGCTTGAGTTCCTGCTTTATATTACTTTAGTATGGACTGCTGCCTATAATTGTAAGCTGAAATAAACCCCTTCTTCCTCAAGTTGCTTTTGTTCACATTGTTATATTACAGCAGTAGAAATTTGACTAAGATAGAAATTGGTACCAGATTTCACAGCATATTGCTGTGAGAGGCCTTACCCTGTTATTTTGGTAGCATTGTAGAAGGATTTTGGGACTTTGCATTATGAATTTCATGAAATGCTCAGAGTTTTAAAAGTTGTTGTGAGTGTCTGTGCTACAAAGGATATGGTCAACAAGGCAAATCGACAGCCTACAGAATGGGAAAAGTTCTTCACCAACCCCACATCTGACAGAGGACTGATATCCAGAATATATAAGGAACTCAAGAAATTAGACATCAAAATGCCCAACAGTCCAATTAAGAAATGGGCTATAGAACTAAACAGAGAATTCTCAACAGAGGAAACTCAAATGGCTGAAAGACATTTAAGGAATTGCTCAATCCCTAATCATCAGGGAAATGCAAATCAAAATGACTCTGAGATACCACCTTACACCTGTCAGAATGGCTAAGATCAAAAACACTGAAGACAGTTTATGCTGGAGAGGATGTGGAGCTAGGGGAACTCTCCTCCACTGCTGGTGGGAATGCAAGCTTGTACAACCACTTTGGAAATCAATATGGCGCTTTCTTAGAAAATTGGGATTCAATCTCCCCCAAGATCCAGCTATACCACTCTTGGGCATACACCCAAGGAATGCTTAATCATACCACAAGGGCACTTGCTCAGCTGTGTTCATATCAACATTGCTTGTAATAGCCAGAACCTGGAAACCACCTAGATGTCCTTCCACTGAAGAATGGATAAATAAAATGTGGTACATATACACAATGGAATACTACTTAGCAGAGAAAAACAATGACATCATGAGGTTTGCAGGCAAATGGATGGATCTAAAAAAAATCATCCTGAGTGAGGTAACCCAGACTCAGAAAGACAAACATGGTATGTACTCATTCATAGGAGGATACTCGATGTGAAGCAGGGATGACTGGACTGCTACTCACAACTCCGGGGAGGCTACCTAGAGAGCAGGAACCCGGGAAAGACACAGGGATCACCCAATGACAGAGAAATGGATGAAATCTACACGGACAACCTGGATGTGAGTGGGGGTAATGAAAGGCAAGGGTCAAGGGAAAGAGAGCTTGGGGGAGTGGGAGATCCCAGCTGGACCAAGAACAGAGAGGGAGAACAAGGAATAAGAGATCATGATAAATGAAGACCACATGAGTATAGGAAGAAGCAAAGTGCTAGAGAGGTCCACAGAAATCCACAAAGATACCTCCACAATAGACTACTGGCAATGGTCAAGAGACAGCCAAAAATGACCTACTGTGGTGATAGGATGGCCAAACACCCTAATTGTCATGCTAGAAACCTCATCCAATGACTGAGGGAACTGGATGCAGAGATCCACTGCCAGGCCCCAGGTGGAGCTCCAGGAGTCCAATTGGCGAGAAAAAGGAGGGTTTGTATGAGCAAGAATTGTTGAGACCAAGATTGGAAAAGTCACAGGGACAAATAGCTAAACGAATGGAAACAAATGAACTATGAACCAATAACTGAGGAGCCCCCAACTGGATCAGGCCCTCTGGATAAGTGAGACAGTCAATTAGCTTGATCTGTTTGGGAGGCATCCAGGCAGTGGGACCGGGACCTGTCCTTGGTTCATGTGCTGGCTGTTTGGAACCTGGGGCTTATACAGGGACACTTGGCTCAGCCTGGGAGGAGGGAACTGGACCTGCCTGGACTGAATCTATCAAGGTGAACTCAATGCTCAGTGGAGTCTTTGCCATGGAGGAGGAGATGGGAATGGGGGGTGGGCTGGCGGGAAGGCGGGAGGAGAGGGAGCTGGAGGTGGGAGAACAAGGGAATCCAAGGCTGATATGTAAAATTAAATTATAAAATAAAATTTAAAAAAAAGTTGTTGTGGGAACTTAGAAGATAATACTCAGAGCAGTGCAGATTGTGGAGACCTGACTGGTGAAATTTCAAAAGGATATTTGGGAGTCTGTAAAGATGCTATTGGGTGCCACTCAGTATTTTGAATTAAGAGTCTGTGGTTCTTATCAGCAGGAGCTGAAGAATAATTGACTGTGATTAACAAGACATCTGAATAACTAAAGTGAAACCTTTACTTGCAGGAGCAATCAATACTGGTCAGCTGGGGTTAAAGAATCAGCTGTGATTAATAAGAGATCAGCATAATTGAGTCAACATCTTCTGGGAAGTGTTTCCTTAGATTCAGTATATGAAAGTGGTGGTTAAGATATGGCCATGGGCTGTTACCTTGTGCTTGCTTCTGAACTTGGTAATGTCTAAGAGTCTTCCATGTGACACTAGTTTTGAAGGCATGAATCAGTCCTGGAAAGCAAACTGAGACTTGGAATTGTGCTAAGCCAAGAGAAGACATTGGTGAAGATGCCACCTTCCTTACAGTAGAACCCTCAGTGCTGAAGGGATCATTGAAAAAGCCTAGGCTTGGCACTCTGTGGCAGGGTCAGAGTACCTGAAGAGAGTCAGGGAGAGGCTGTTGATGATGTAGCCCAGTTACAGCAGAGGAGTCAGTATTTTAGATATAGCAGTACTGTGGAGTAATCACCAAGGACAGCAGCAGGTGTAGATTGGAGCCAGTTTGCTTCTACTAGACAAGCTGCATGTACTGAGGAAAACAGAACAAGATAAGTGGAAGATAGCCCAGAAAATCATGAATAAATCCCAGATGTCTGACACCAAGCCTTTTTACACTATTGGACTTTGTATTTGTTTGTTTGTTTTTATCTGATTGTAACTTTGACCTGGCCCTTACCTTTTCAGATAAGTAGTGTGTAACTTTAAAAAAACAATTTGCAGGAGCTGACAGTTAGGAGATTCTAGAATTTTAGAGAGACTGTGGAATTTTATCAAGACTTTGAATATTTAGAGAGGACCTGAAACTTGAAAGAGACATTGGGCATGTTTAAACAGAAAGGACTTTTAAAGTATTGAAGATTTAAAGACTGTAAGACTTTTGAAGTTATACTATATTTATGTTGTGCTGTTAATATGATATCTTGAGGATGTAAAAGAAAGAAAAGGATAGAATTGAATACTGATGTGTTTGTGTGTCAAGTTGAAAAGTGGTCAACTGTCTGGGCTGACATTTTGTCAACTTGACACAAGTTAGAATTATTTGGGAAAGGAACCACAATTGAGAAAATGCCTCCATACAATTGACTTGTAGGTAAGTTTGTGGGCCATTATCTTAGTGATTGATGTGGGCATGACCAGCCCATTTTGATTGATGCTACTCCTGGACAGGTTTTTCCTGGGGTATAGAAGAACGCACACTGAACAACCTATATGGAACAAATCAGCAAGCAGTGTTCTTCCATGGCTTTGGTTTCAGTTCCATCTTCTAAGTTCCTGCCTTTATTTCCTGCTCTGACTTCCTTCAATGATGTGCTGTAATGTGGAGGTGAAAGCTAAACAAAAATGCATTCCTCCACAAGTTTCTTTTGGTCATGTTGTTTTATCACAACAATAGAAACACACTACCGAATGTGTCTTTAGATAGCCCTGTCCTGGTGGTATTCTCAATAGCCACTAACCTTGCCTGGTACAGTCTGGGGGTTGTAAATTGGCATGGAAATTTAAAGCAGGTCCTTGTTGGTGCACAGCACAAATTAGTTATATATGTGGACGGTAGGTTTTTTTGTTTTTGTTTTTTTTTTGTTTTTTTTTCATCTTCAGTTGTCTCTGATGCAGCTTATACGAAGATAATTGTTGTTCTGTTAACTGAATACCACTCTGTAATTGCAAAAAAAAAATTGCAGCTGTTTTGTTGACATTCTGAATGCTTCTAAGTAAATACAATTTTTTTTATTAAAAAAAAAGAAACCCTAATTCGAAGGCTGATACAGAAGGAGAAGGAAGGAGGAGGGCCAAATGCCACTAAGAATGTTTGAACACCCTTACAGAATCATATTGCTTTATATTTACCTACAATTGCTTATATATCTTAAATGAAGTTATGTCACTTGGGCTGACAATGCTTCAGACAAGAACCAGAGACTATCTAACCAAACCCCCAGTACTAAGCAAGATATACCTCCTTTCCAGTTGTTGATCAAAGTAATTCAAGAGATTCTCAAATCAATAGAGGCTATTGCTATTGCCCTTGGGTGCCTCTCAGAATACCTACTGCTGAAAACACCATACAGGTGAGACACAACACTCAGAAGATTCAAGCTGGTTCTGAACTAAAAGCCTTGTTTTCGAGGTCTAGCATTCATAGCAACTTAAGTAGCTATACCAGCTACTAAGAGATAGAATCAATGAATAGTCCCATCCTGCTGTGACACCTATGAACCACAACAATTAACAGCATGACAAGATATCTCCAAAGGTATAATATTGGCATTCATATCTTGGTGGTAACCAACAGCTCTCAATTGGACATGAGGCCCACTCAACAGCAGTGATATTATGCCTGGTAGTGGAAACTTAACCAACTACCCCAGACAAGTGAGGTCATTGATTTTAGAGAAGAACCTATTGCTTTTATTTTTGCAGATCAACGTTCTTTCTAATCAAACTCTAAATAATTACCATTATACCCACAGATAAGCATATCATGTGCCTCTCATCAAAGCTTCTCTTTGCTGCTGATGGAGACCATTACAGAAAACCACAACTGGTCAAAATCCAGTTGTCAACTAATCTTTTGGGTTTCCATCCCCAACAGGCCTACTTACAGCACAACTCCTGCACTTAAGCCTCAGGGAACATTTTGGAACAATGATCAGAATTATTGTAGGAGCCAGAGGATCAGGGAATCTGCTATCAGATTGTGTTTCCTAGAAATAACAGAGAAAGAGAAACTACATCCATGGTAATTCAACAATATTGCTGCCTAAGCAAGACATGAACAATGACAAACACCAATAAACATGCTAATATGGAAGGGTGAGATCTTATGAAGGCCCACACCTAGACAAAGACTGCAGGCAACTAATGACTGCTGAGCCTGGGATAATTCGTCTTCCTGTAATGAATCCCCTAATTGTTTATCCCATATCAAGTGGTCAGCCATGAAATCATATATACAGATGCAATAATAAGAAGGACTTAGCAATTTTTATTATTTATGTATTTATATCTACATATATACATACATATGTAAGAAAAAATAACAAAAGAAAATGGCCATGAATTTGAGAAGGAGTTAGGGAACATGGGAGGTATTTTTGAGGAGGAGACATGGGAGATGCTGGATGGAGGAAAGGGAATGAGGGAAATGATTTCATTGTATTTTAATTAAAATGAGAAACATTAAAATATACAAGCATAGAATATAAATAAAACCTCAAACTTCAGCATGCACAGGAATACTCTGAAGGGCTTATTAAGGCAGATTTTCAGGTTTGTCTCTGGCACTATCTCAGTAAGTAGGTTTATTCTAAGGTACATAAATTTGTGTTTCCAAGAAGTTTCAAAGTTGTGTTGATGCTACTGATCTAGGAACCACATCCTTATAGCAACTTTTATTATAGAAAAATGCTAATGTTTTCAGTATAAATCTTTGTGCTAAAATATTCGTTTAATCATTTTATTACTTGTGTAAATTGTGGTGAGTTATTTAGCTTCTTTTGACTTAAGATTACACAGAAATAGGCATATTGAGAAGAAATATTTTATGAGGCTATAAAATATCATGGCTATAAACTTTATACTTCATTAAGCATATGTAAATGTGCTGTTTTCTAGAAGATACTCAACAGATATCAACATCTTCCAATTTTACCCTGAAATTACTACTTTGTTGAATGCAATGGAATTATGAATCCAAGTGAGAACAGTGGAATAGGGCAACATTTTGTGTGCTGGGAGTACCATTAAAGACTTAAGAATGGTAGATGTATGAAGAATCTAGATCCTACATTAGGCAATATTGAAAGAAACCGTGTGAGACAGGGGGAAGAGAAAACTGCTAAGAGTTAAAGTTGCTGTATTAGAAAGTCTAGGCAGTTGGAGTCAGCTCCTGCTTAAGATCTTGATTGGTTTTAGACTAATTGGAACCAATTATGGTAATTAGTGTTCTCTTCTTCCCCTATATGATAATAAAACCCATTAGCACTAGGTTTTGTAAAATTGTTTCTGATTTAGGGAAGTTGATAAATGCAGGGATTGCTTTCTAGGGGAAAATCTGCATTTTGTTGCTCACAGTCCTCAGGGGAAATGTCTCTATGAATTTTTCCTGGTTTGGGGTCAGATAAATGTAATTTACTTTTATTTTGTACATGTAACAATTCATAGGTTCCATAAACATCTTGAAATATGCTCTATACTTATTGTCACATCAAATATTTCAACACATTGCCACATGTAGCCATGTGGATTCTGCCAATGGACAGTCACCAGTTGTTATAGTTTTTCTTGATAACGTATTAGTAGTAGTTGAGCCATCAAAGTGTAGGCATATGGATTTAAATTTAAATTATTCTGTAAAATAGGCCTCTTTTGTTATAGGAAGTTCACATATGTGTATGAAGTATTCAGTATGATTGCATACATTTAAAATCAGGACAATTTTATTATACCTGGTCCATATTAGCAAAATGTTAAAAGTGTTTTCAGGATGTTTCTCTAACTTTCCAACAGACCTATTTGGTGGCCCACCATAAATGTCTTAGCTTTCACCTCTCAAATTTCTTTAAGTATTGTCTACTAACATTAGAGCATATTTGTCTTTATAAATAAAGCAATGATCAAAGTGATAGAGAAGGAGGATGGTAGAGGGTAACTGGAGAATTAATGTGGCCAAAGTACCTGACATAATTGAATGAAAATGCTGCTGTGAAACACATCACTAGGAATTATTTATGCTAGTAACATTTTAAGAGAAGGGGGCCAGCTAGTAAGATAGCTCATGGTATAAAGGGATCTGTTACTAAACCTACTTACTTGATTTCAATAATGCCCACAAGGTGAAAACTTTATAACTGATTTTGTTTTCAAGTTTTCCTTAGTCCTCCACAGACATGACAAGGCTTCATGGCTCACTCTCTCTTTCTCTCTGTCTCTGTCTCTGTCTCTCTGTCTCTGTCTCTGTCTCTCTGTCTCTCTGTCTCTGTCTCTGTCTCTCTCTGTCCCTGTCTCTCTGTCTCTCTCTGTCTCTCTGTCTCTCTCTCTCCCTCCCTCTCTGTAGCACACACACATTCTAAATGTAATTTTACAAGTTAAGAAATAAAAGCAGCCGGGCGGTGGTGGCGCACGCCTTTAATCCCAGCACTTGGGAGGCAGAGCCAGGCGGATCTCTGTGAGTTCGAGGCCAGCCTGGTCTCCAAAGCGAGTTCCAGGAAAGGCGCAAAGCTACACAGAGAAACCCTGTCTCGAAAAACCAAAAAAAAAAAAAAAAAAGAAATAAAAGCAAATGATGAGATGTCACCATCATCATATCTTACCTGAGAGATACTGTTATTCCCACCTCTCCATCCTCTCTCTCCTTCTCTCTCCTTCCCATTCCCAGTGGGAAGCATTGGTAAATGACTGAGTAGAACAGACATTCAAAGGCTACCCCTTGCCTTCAATCATTTACTTAGTTTCTGAACAATTCAAACTTCAGAATATATTGTAGGGACAGTCTTCATTTAGACACAAGTTTAGACTCCATTATTTTAAAAAAACTGCCTTCACCTGTTATAGCTGCTTCTATTATTTCCTTTCTCTGTATTTGCCTATAGGTATATTAACTCAACACTCTTGAAATTAGTAACAAATTGTGAACTTTATCTTGTATTTTTTAATATTTTGTCAAAAAGATGAAGATATTGACATTATACATCTACTTTTTACATAAAATAAAGATAATGAATTATGCCCAAATGTCTTGTACCATTTGATGCAACTAATAAAATGATTTAAAGCTTATTACAATAACATCACTCTTTTCATTTGGATTCAAGAATGTGATGCAAATTGAGGTGATATAGAATAATGTCATCTGTCATACAGTGATGAAAGTTAACTCTAGTTGTGGCTGCAAAGCATGAATAGAAGTACATCTTCATACTCTAACAGCCAATACTTGATTGTCTCAGTATTTCTTCTGCTGTTATACTGTTACAAATAGATGGGGCAAATTGTGAACAATGTAAATTGGGTTCATGGCTCTGGAAGTTATGATATCCAAGATCATGGCATTGTACTTGGGAAGGGCCTTCTTGGTACATCATGACATGATGGAAAGTGTCGTATGGAGAGATAATGTGCTAGTAGATAATGTGAGAGTTAACTCCTTCCTGACTCATTAAATCCAAAGACAATGACCTTAATATGTTCATGAAGACAAATCTCTCAAAATGTAATCACCACTTAAAGAGCCCAACTCTGAATACTTTGAGGATGCTAACTAAATTTAAACATGAGTTTTGGAGGGGAAATTCAAATACTTATATGGAGAAACAATTTAGGATTCTCTGTAATCTATGTCTTCTGGTAGAAAGAATCAAATTGATTTGAATTTCCAATTGTTAGTTTCTCATTTAGAAAGCACCATAACCCAGCAGTTCAAGTCTAGAGACCAGGGTCAGAGCTACACTTGTAGCATGTGAAGGAGGCAGCCCTGAAAATCCATAGTTACAGGATCTTCATGACACAGGGCAACAACAGAATATCCAAGAGTCCCAGTGAGGGCCCACTATCAAGCAGAAGCCAGAGGCATCAAACCAGACCAATAACTCATTGTAATGATCAATTACAAGTAAAGATGTATGGACTGTAGGGTATACTGTATGACTCACTGGGCCACACTATGGCTTACATACTGAGATTTTTTGTTCTGTTTTTTGTTTGTTTTTTGCTGTTTTGTTTATTTTTGGTTTTAATTTAAAATTTGTTTTGGTAGGGAGGTTGCAAGGGCAGAGGGCAGAAGCAATGGGATGGGGAGATAATTAGGACAAAGAATCAATATGAAGTTTAAAAATAAATAAGTAAAACTAAAATACACTATGAATGTTGGAGAAGCTATTTTACTGCAGTGGTACAGTTTCAGATCTAGTTGCAAAACCTACTACTGTGCAATTTTAGTGCCTTCCTTCTATGCTGATTATATAGTTAATTTTCCAAAGAGTAGAGTATGATGAGAAATTATTTTCTATTTTGTAAACTGATCAAAGTCTACCCAACTCTCCTTGCCCCAACATCTCAAATGTACTTAGTTAATTTTATTATTATAAGCCCATTCAAAATAACTAGCATTGTTCTGAAAATATAATGAAACAATCCTACCAGTAATAACAGGACTGTCCGACTAATAATTTGAACCCTCCTTTCCAATATGCTTGGATATGTACTGTCTGATGCAGTAAGTCTTCAGATGTTTCTTGTTCTTCAACTGCCTCTCTCTTCACTTTCAGCATTCCTGTTCTGTGCAGCTTTGGACTTGCAGTTTTCATTTTAGCAGAGCACTTTGCAACTTATTTTCTTGATCACATCTATTTCTTGGTAAATTATTAGACGGGTCACATTTGAAACTTACTTTAAAAAGCATTAGTATAACCTTGAAGGAGGTTCCTCCTCACTTTTAAGTCAAAATACTATATGAAACAAATAATTAAATGAAAAATTATAAAACCTAAGTTACATATAAAACATTCTAACTTCTTCATTGTTGAATATTATTTCATTTTATCTTAATTTATATATATATATATATATATATATATATATATATATATATATATATATATATATATATATATAGTGTTTATCAGTATTCACTTGTTTGCAACAGATGACAGCAATTCCTCATCTGGGAAAAAAAACAAAAAATTTATTTGACAAATGACCTAAGATCAAAAAGCATGTAATTTCTGTTCACTCTGACATTTTATACTTGTCAATTTTATGTTCTTATTCTATTGCATAGTATTTCACTATATTTTTATTCATGTTACCTTATCTATTATGATACTGAAGGACATTTAAGTGGTTTTAATTTTTCCTCTGGAAACAATACTGCTAAGACCTTTTCTATTCATGTATCATTATTTAAGCATGAGTTTTTCTGGGTTTTATAATTGAGAGCCAAATTTATAAGACACCAAAATATGTATTTTCTATTGCATTTTGTAAAGCCAGTTTATTTTCCAAAGACATTGAATCAAATTATATTCCCACTACAGTACATAATGTTTCTAGTTATTCCACATCTTCATTATATGCTCAATATGTAAATTTTCCCAATATTTTGGGAAGGAAATAGCATTTCAATTGTGATCTTAATTAGATTTTATTTGTGTGTGTGTGTGTGTGTGTGTGTGTGTGTGTGTGTGTGTGTGTGTGTATGCTGCATATATGCAGATGCCTAAGGAACCCATAAGAGGGTGAGATATCCCTGGAGCTGAATTTACAAGTGTTTGTGAGCCACATAATATGTGGGCTGGCAAACAAACTCTGGTAATCTGGAAGAATAGTGAGCAATCTCAATCACTGATCCATCTCTCCCTCCAACAAAATTTGTATTGTTTTGATCAGAAATGAGACTGAGCTTTGATTATCTGCATTTTTGTTCATTGGGTTTCTTCTTTAAAGTCCTTGTTCAAATACATTGCACGTCTGTCTAATGAGTTGATTTTTTTTTCATAGTGATAGATCAGTGAGATAAACACTAGGTCATTGTGTTTATTTATAAAAAATAATAACCAAGCAACACTAATTCACATATTTTATGGATGCATGTACACACACATAAACACACATATGTATGTATATATGTTATTAAATATTAGATACACATTACCCTCCAATCCAGGATAATGATTAGGTTTACATTAGGGGAAAGGAAATTCTCATGATCAGGGAAGAACATGTGAGGAGATACTCCAATGCTTTTATTAAAATTGTAGCTTTTAAAAAACTACCCATGCACTTCTCTTAGCAACCCAACTATAACTCACTGGATCTTAAAAAAAAAGAAAATAAAGAATTAAGATGACTGATAAGAAAGAAGATGGGGATCATCAGAGGTGGAGAAGGATAACAGAGAATCATGAGTGTGAATATATAATACATTGTATATGTATTTGAATATATCTTAAATGAAACATAATATATATATATATAATTAATATGTACAAATAAAATATGAATGACAGAATGTTTACAGTTTACCAATAAAATATTGTGTATGTGGTTCTCCATTACATTAATATTTTCAAATGAACATAAGTTTATATTCTACTTCTAAATTGAATGTTGTAAAAAGTTACACTTACCATATACTTACTGTGATTGATTATATGTATTGACTTTGTATACAGTCTTTTCAACATGTGATTAAAATTCTTACTAAATAATAAGTAATCTGTAGGTTGTGATTCATCAAGTTCAATATTGCCTAATAAAAACATTAATCTTTTTTTCTCTTTTGAACTGTAAGATTTTTTTCTTCTGGAACTGTACTGCATTTTAAACTCAATATAATGTCAAATATGAGTAGTATATTCCTGAAATTAAAGGGAACTTTTTAAAATATATTCCCCTAATGTTTGTAACCTTTATTGTAGGATTTGGGGATGCATCCTTAATCAACATAAAGAAATTACTACTGAGGGTGGGCGGTGGTGGCGTACACCTTTAATCCCAGCACTCGGGAGGCAGAGGCAGGCAGATCTCTGTGAGTTCGAGGCCAGCCTGGTCTACAAAGCGAGTTCCAGGAAAGGCGCAAAGCTACACAGAGAAACCCTGTCTCGAAAAACAAAAAACAAAAACAAAAAGAAAAAAGAAAGAAATTACCTACTGCTACATTTTTTGAAATCATTAATTTGATTATAAAGCAATGCTAAATTGTATTAAATGTGTTCTAGACCCCTGAAATCTAAATAGCTGATACTACATTTTTTAAATCATAAATTTAGTATAGAGTTTCTCATATTTATTTCTGTGATCTCTCTTTCCTTATAGTTCTCTACTCAGTCACTTATTATATTGTTCAAATGTATCAGTATACATATAATTGCATCTGTTCTGTAACAAGCAAAATAAATGGAGAGTCTTTGATTCTCCCTCTCCATCCTACCTTTGTGGCATTCATTTGTTGTTACACTTCATTGGGCATTTTGCTACTTTTGAGTTTGAGTCAGTTTGAGTTCAACATCTGAAAACTACTTCTCTGAAAATCCTTCAAAGACAATTATCTAGGTCAGATTCTTCAGAGTGTATTTTCATTTTGCTTTGGGATCTAAAAGAATGTTCTATTAGCTCTGGTCACCTTAAATTATTGGATAGATGTTTTTAGAATTACCTCTTGAGTTGTGATTTAGATCGTTGCTGTGGGATGTTCTGTATGTCAAATGTGTTGCTGATTAGTCAATAAATAAAACACTGATTGGCATTAAAGGCGTGCGCCACCACCGCCCGGCCAGGCGGATCTCTGTGAGTTCGAGGCCAGCCTGGGCTACCAAGTGAGTTCCAGGAAAAAGGCGCAAAGCTACACAGAGAAACCCTGTCTCGAAAAAACCAAAAAAAAAAAAAAAAACAAAACAAAAACACTGATTGGCCATTGGCTAGGTAGGAAGTATAGGCGGGACAAGGAGGAGAATAAAGCTGGGAAGTGGAAGGCTGAGTCAGAGAGACACTGCCAGCCGCCATGATGACAAACAGCATGTGAAGATGCCGGTAAGCCACGAGCCATGTGGCAAGGTATAGATTAATGGAAATGGATTAATTTAAGCTGTAAGAACAGTTAGCAAGAAGCCTGCCATGGCCATAGAGTTTGTAACCAATACAAGTCTCTGTGTTTACTTGGTCGGGTCTGACGGCTGTGGGACTGGCAGGTGAGAGAGATTTGTCCTGACTGTGGGCCAGGCAGGAAAACTCTAGCTACAGATCGTTATTAATATAAAAGCAATTTGGGATACATTTCATTTTTTTAAATCTTTTTTAATTATTTTTTTCATTTTACATACCAACCACTGTTCCTCCTCCCTCCCCTTCTTCAGTCCACCCCACCTCCTCCCATCCCTTGCCCCATTCACTCCTCATAGGGGGTGAGGCCTCCCTTGAGTAGTCAACATAGGCTGGCATACCAAGATGGGGCAGGACTAAGCTCCTCTCCCCTGCATCATGTCTGAGTAAGGCATAGCACCATAGACAACGGGCTCTAAAAAGCCAGTTCATGTACCCAGAGTAACTCCTGGTCCAATTGCCAGGGGCCCCACAAACAGTTCAAGCCTCACAACAGAGAGGGAGAGCAATGAAAGAGATATCTTGACAGAGTGAGCCAATATGGGGTTAGGGAGAAACCTGGTGCTAGGGAAATCCCCAGGAACCCACAAGGATGTCCCCAGCTAAGACTCATAGCAATAGTGGAGAGGGTGCCTGAACTAGCTTCCCCTAGATTGGTGACTACCCTAATTTTCATCATAGAACCTACATCCAGTGACTTTTGGAACCAGAAGCAGAGACCCACAGCCAAGCACTCAGCCAAGATTCTGGAGTTCAGTTGAAGAGAGGGAGGAGGGATTATAGGAGCAAAAAGGGTCAAGATAATGATGGGCAAAACCACAGACAGCTGACCTGAGCTAGTGGGAGCTCATGGACTCTGGACCGACAGCTGGGGAGCCTACAGAAGACCGAACTAGGCCCTCTGGATGTGGGAGACATTTGTGTAGGATACATTTTTAAAAGAAAATTTTTGTGCTATTCTGTTTTAAGAATAATTTATTGTTCTGTCCTAGTTCTCGATACATGTCCAGTTCAATAGGTTTCTATACATTCTTCTGAAAACAGGGAGGGAAGATGTGCTTCTAGTATTTTCTTACTTTCAAGGTACAGATCTTTTGGATTCCAACTCAATTTGAGGGTGTTTCCTATTAGATATTTTGGCTTTGTCTATTTTCTCGAGGGTCTTGAGACGATCTGAAAACCACAGTTCAAGTTCATGTTTGTCTGGTGTTATTAACTTGAAACCCAGACATCAATTTATTAATTTTTTTCTCTTGGTTCCAGTTCACACATACTTTTCCTTGGCTTTTGAATTATTTGATACCATTTTTTTCTAGTCTTGAATGCAGTCTGAATATTTAAAAATATTTTCCATCATTTTTATTTGTTTTCACTGGAAGTGTTCAGATTACTTAGTTTGTTAAGATTCCAGAGGCAATAACTTAAACTTTATGATTTCTGACCTCACTTTCAACTTTGTGGTTGATGCTGTGTTCACTATATTAAAGATTTGTTGTTAGTACGTGCCATATTTCTAAAAGCAAATACCAAGTGCAAGCAAGCACTATAATTGTCCAGTTGTGAGAGGTTTGTGAGCTACATGTTCCCATAGTTTATACCTCAGTGCCCTTGCCCTAGGCAATTCCATTTGATGAGCAAAGCACTTTTAGTTAAATGATAAGTTGAGTTTAACTAACTCTTCATTGCTTCAATCATTTCATAGGTTGTAATAATAATCTCTTGACAGTTACTGAATATTGTTTATATTAATGAATGACATTTTTCTACAATTATACATAAATTGATATTGAATGAAGTGAATCAGCTATTAAGTACATGAGCTTCTTTTAGATGTTAATTTGTTAAAATGTGAATTGTTTGTAGGCATGTATTTGGTCTTCTGATTAAAAATATGTGCAATAATTCATGTCTTTGTTTTTATAAAATTAAAACTTTTACAATTACAAAACTGCTAATATGTAGTTCTTATAATCTTAGATGTAATATGAAATGTTTTATAACTAGAAGGGGCTGCTGCATATATTTTCTGAAGTTAAATACTGCAAACCTGAGTTGTTTTGTTACATTAAAATATAATAAGTAGGTGGATGCTTAAATTCCTTCTAACTTATGAATCTAATGATGAAAGAAGCAAAGTCTGATTTTAATAAGCATAATTTTCTAAAATTTAGCACTGTGTCTGATTCAAATTAAGCAGTTCATGAATAATGGTTGGTTACTTTGTAATAGATGAAAAATATTTTAAATAATATGCCCATGTTATATTGTATGTCACTGAAATACTTATTTGAAGAAACATTAACTCAGACTAGGCATTTTTCATATCTTTTCCTTAAGTATTCCTTTACAGATTATATTTGTTAAGTGATAACTGCGACAACTTCAAAATAATCAGATTTTGTGTAGATAAGAGAAATGTTTAGAAGACTTTCTCTGGCGTTAATAAAGAGACATTTGGGTAATTATTTCCCCCCAGTGTTAAATGAAGTGTGTACTTAATTTTCAACTTTTAACCTCGAAAATACTTATGAAAGAACTTAGCAGAGGTATACAAACATGCAATATTTCTAAGTATATAAAATTATCTTTAGTAGTACACAGTGAATTAATTTTTGGAGCAGGATCATGCAATAAACTACCCAGGTACATACTCTAGTTGGATTACTTTCCAAAGACATAAGACATTTCTGCTGCTTCTTTTATCTTACTGGCAAAAAATATTTGTATATAAGTTCACAACTAAGTATCCCAGCAAAATAAACATGAAATTAGGTTAATATGCAAATAGAGAGCAAGAATTATAACTAACCATATGCTATATTCCATTTGAAAATATTGGTTTTCTCTTATGATTTAGGGCATGAAATCCACATGCTGGGTAAGCCATCCACCACAGTCCTATATCCTTAATTCTGAGGATTGTTTAAATTTAATGAAATAATATAATTTTATTTTATTAAAATAATAAATTTGACTTATCACTATATCCATAGATAAAGGTGTCTCTCAATTCATATCAGAGAAGTGTCTATTTGCAGTAGATAGTGACCAACACAGAGCCCTTAACTGGCCAATGTATAAATAATAAGAAACTGCAGAATGTTCAACCTTAAATGTGCAGGCGTGTGTGTGTGTGTGTGTGTGTGTGTGTGTGTGTGTGTGTGTGTGTGTGTGTGTGATTCTCCCTCAAAGGCTCAGGGATCATTACAGAAGATGGAGCTGAAAGAATGTAAGAGCCAGAGATGGTGAACCACTACAGAGAAAGAGTGTCAGTGTCTTCTGGACACACCACAGCAATAACATATATGAACTTGCAGTTGTTGAGACAGAACACACAAGAACCATGTAAGTCCAAGGCAGACCAAATCCCAAAGTGGAGAGTGGAGGGCATTGGGCATACAACCCCATCTCTAACTGGGTAGCTATTGTCAATTCTTAGCTATTGGAAGAGGGAGGGTCAGTGTTCTCTAATAATACATATTGGTTTACCCCAGTTACCAGATTGGTGAATACCCTGATTGTCATCTTAGAACCTTTCTCCAGTAACT
This sequence comes from Peromyscus californicus insignis, assembly GCF_007827085.1. NCBI lineage: Eukaryota > Metazoa > Chordata > Mammalia > Rodentia > Cricetidae > Peromyscus > Peromyscus californicus. Next base: position 46,350,949 of record NW_026294391.1, read on the forward strand.
GATGGAAGCAGATGCAGAGATCCACAGCCAAACACCAGGCTGACATCCAAGAATCCAGTCGAAGAGAGAGAAGAGGGATTCTATGAGCAAGGGCTTCAAGATCATGATGGGAAAACCTACAGAGACAACTAAACCAAACTAGTGGGACTCATAAATTTGGATCAACAGTTGTAGAGCCTGCATGGGACTGGACTAGGCCTTCTGCATGGTGAGATAGTTATGTAGCTTGATCGACTTAAGGGGCCCCTGGCAGTAGGACCAGAATCCATCCCTGGTGCATAAGCAGGCTTTTTGGAGCCTACTACCTATGGCAGGATACCTTGCACAGCCTTGAGAAAGGGGGAGGGGCTTGAACCTGCCTCAACTAAATATACCAGGCTCTGCTGACTCCCCATGGGAGGACTTACCTTCTTGTAGGAGGGAATGGGGAGTGGGCTGTGCAGGGAGGCTGGAGAGGCGGCAGGAGGGAAGAGGGGGAATCTGTGATTGGTATTTAAAATAAATAAAAAAATTTCTTAATAAAAAGGAAAACTATTTTCAATATAAACAAAAACAAACAAACAAACAAAAACGAGTATAGATCCTGAGAAGTTAACCATGCTCCCATTGGAGGGCACATATCAAAGAATATTTAAGCAGCACAAGTTGGCCTTCATGAGTAAAAATAGCAAGATATAACATTGTGTGTGTAGGTAAATAGTTTAAAAGTGGGAAGAATTAAGAGGAAGACAGTGAATATGTACAAACATGTACAAAAAAAATCTTAAACTACTAATACAAGTTTAAAATAACAAATTCATTAATGAGAGAGTCAAACCAGGTTGCAATGAAAATAGTGCCTAGAAAATCTCAGTGTAAGCGGGGATCTTAAATTCAAGAGAACAAAATAGTTATCAGGTTGTAAATTTCTACCAGCATTTTGGGTATATAGTGGATCTTTATGTGAACATTGATTACAAGCATACCTGATGGTTACATTACTGCTCTATCTCAGTGTCCATGATCTCTATTCAATGGCACCATAAACAATATGTGTGTTTAATAGGTGGTTGTGAAGCACATGATTGACTGAGTTTTAGGTGGATTTTAAACCGGAGATTATACTCGGGGAAATGAAAGAGAAGCCTAATTTAATCTTTCCTTTACAAATATATCCCTACACAAAGGGCATGTTATTTTAATGCTTAACATAACATTTATGAATATTATCAACTAAACTATTAATCTTTTTCACAACTAGAGATGTTGTTCTTAAATTTTTTCTCCATTTTGTATAGCTGTGCATTAAAAGTCAGAAAGAAAAGTTAATGCTATATGTAAGGATACATCCTAAAAATTCTGAAAAGGGTAACACTTTGTTGTCAACATAGATTTCTGAGAAAGTGGATGGTAATGAAAATGTGCTTGCAAAATGTATTCTTTTGAGATGTGGCTGTAAGTCTGCATTACTCATAAGAAGTTCACAGGTTATCTATGACAAGTATGTGTGGCTGTTGATCCAAGGATCTCACTTGCTATCACACTCCCTTCAGACAGTGAATCAAAGGAGTATAAACTAAAAACCCACAGATAAGGGATTGTTTGGGGATTATAAATAATTCATTCACTCCTTCCAGCATTTAAATGACAATAAAATATTACTGATCTAAGGGCATGTCATGTTTCTTTCTCTTCATGTCAATTTCTACTTGGTTTTCTTTTCTCCCTTGGATATTCCCAAAATAAGAATATATAACGAAGTATTTCTTTCTAGAAACCATCACTTCTGAGCAAGTAATAGACAATTTTAAAGCTAAAGAGATTAATCATAGAAGAAAAATACCATGATTTGACTGGATTTTGAGCTATTCAGAGACTAGTTTTACAACATAGTCATAATTTGCCTATTAGCAAAATTTAATTAAACCCTATATGATGACAAATTTCTTCCTCTAATGTCCATTGCATTTGAATTGTATGACGAAGATTTAACACAAAAGAAACTGATATCCCAAATTTGAGAAAACAAGATTTTTAATGGCAAATTGACAGGAAAGATCTTCATTGTAATAATATATATCATTGATAAATAATGGAAGCACTTTTTGCCTTCTCCTCACCAAATAGTACCTTGGGTAGCACTGAAGAATACTAGCTCTCCAACAGACATGAAACAATTCCAACGTAATCTGTTATCAGTTTCTCAAATGGTTCTAGAAATAAAGATTCAGCTAAACTTACGCCAAATTCACTGGTATGGCTATTAAGAATGAAATTAATATACAGAATGATTAAAGTACCATACAGAACAATTTATGGGTTAATTATATACTTATTATAACCTTAACATATGTTTATGATTGACATATACCCTGAATATACAAACATTAATTAAGAAAAAAAATTTGGCCCACAAGATGACTCAGCAAGAAAAGATGCTTGCTGCCAAACCCAGGGACCTGAGTTCAATCCCTGAAGCCCACATAATGGAAATAAAGAACTGACTCTGAAACTGTCCTCTGAACTACACATAGGTGAAATGACATACACAATAAATGCTGGATTACAAGCACATCCACACTATGCATATATACACACACAGTATATCCATATCTATATACATATAAACTATATATAGGTATATATAGTATATATGGTATACTATATACACTTATGTACTGACTTATGTACTGTATAACATATATATACTCTAAAGCATAGTATACTGTATGTACATGTATATTGTGTGTGTATATATATATATATATACTGTGTGTGTTTGTATATATATGTGTGTGTGTGTGCTTTTTAAATAGCAATAATTAAAAGAAAACTTTGTGTTTAGTATTTTAAAAGAATCAGACAAACTTACAGTACTGATTTATGTTGATTCTGTTGCTATAACCAAATAGGGGAAATAGGTCATTTATTAACATATATATGTATATACATATATATAGCATACACACACACACACACACACACACACATATATATATATATATATATATATATATATATAATATATATATATATAATGATAATCCCACTTTACAACATCTCGGCTTGTAAAAATCACATTAAGCCCTTCAAGAGAGAAGAGCTACCATCATGAAATTACTTATTTTTTCCATTTCCTCAACATGTATCTACAACAGGAATTTAATCACATTATGAATTTTGGTAAAGAGAAACTACATTGACTGAAGAAAATTCTGAGTAATACACCATTAAAATAATGTGGAAGTTATTACAGAAATGCTGCTTATTACTGCCAAAGGTACCCAAAAAAGCCTTATACTGAGAAAGTAAAATATTTGATACAATTTTGAAAGATTAATGGGAAGATGAACAGGAAAGATTGGCAAGGAAAATAAAAACTACCCAACAGAGGTATAATGAAAAGAAAAGGTAACATTACAATTAAATATATCTTTATATAAAGAATGAATAATTTGGTAATACTAGATTGCAACAAATGAGAAAATCCATGTTGTTTCTAGGCTGAAATATAACTTATAAAAGAGTTTTTTTTGTAGATAGTGAACAGAACGCCAAGATTTTAAGCAAATCATATTATATGGTAACTCAATAAAGAGTATTGAAAATAAACTTAATGGAAAATTTATGTTTTAATCTTTTATTGTTATCCAATTGTTTTCATTTTAATTGCCATAGTAATAACACATATACATGGTGATGGATAACAGATATCAAAATACAATGAGGTAGTAGAAATGATTTCAAATTTTCCATAGAACAATAAGGTTGGCATAGTTTAAAAATTCACATTTTAAAAGGAGATTTACTTGTTTGCTCTCAGAAACATCACTTTTAATAGTAATCTCCATAGTATAATAATGTTAATTTATGGAACTAATTCATAGGCAACTGGGTAAAAATCTTAGAACACTTACTTTTATTAAAAATCAGATGGGGCTGGAAAGTTGGCTCAGTGCTTACAAGTTTATCCTGTTCTTGCAGACTCACCTTTAGGTGCTACCACCCATGTCGGATGGCTCATAAAATGCTAGCATTAAAATTTGCAGCAATTTATCCATATGTGCACATATTGGAATAAGGAAATTAATTCATAATGTATGTTACTTTATTTAATTAAAAATTTAAAGATAGAACTTGATGCAAGTATTAGAAAATCTTGAAACACTGTGGGAAAATGACATTGTAGCTAACTAGAAACGATGTTTTCCTTTTTGAATTTTGTTGCATTTATTTATTTATGCCTCTGTGTGGTGGTGGAGTGGCATCTATCTGTGCCTCAGTGCATATATGGAGGTCAGAGGCATGTGGGGATCAGTACTCTCTTGGATCATCATCATGTGAGTCTCTGGTATCAAACATAGTCCTCATGCAGGGCAACAAATGCAATTATCTGTAGAGCCATCATATTGGCCCCAAATAAAATAATTGTAATTGTGAAAATATCCAAATTAGGACATAAGAGAAAGACTAGCTTTGGAAGACAATAAAAATATGAAATACATCATTATTGACTATTATTATATTATTATATTTATTTCATGTGATAATGACATTTGGTTCATACAGGGTGAAATAAATATTATTAAAGTAATTTACTTGATCCTTCTGCATTTTATAAAATAGCTGATATATAAAACTTGAAATTATATGTGTGGTTCACATTGCATTTATATTGGATGGTACTGAACTAAGGAGACACTATATTCTCTTACTGGGGACAGTGGAAAAAAGCTAAAACGAAAAAGAAAAACCTTAAAAAAATCCCTTAACTTCCTGCTGTGACATAATGGCATAGACTAATGCTCTCTGTTGTCTTACAAGTGTAAGTATGAATTTGGGAAAGTATACAAGAAAAATGAAGACATATGACAGGTACAAATATGAAAGCATGAAATATTTAATATGAAAATATTTGCTACAAATATTTTATTAATAAAACAGTCAAAAGTTAAGTTAGTGGATGAATATTTAAGAAAAAATATTTTACTCCTAATTTACTCACTTGACTGTAAGTTTTTGTTCCGTTTTGTAATACAATTTCCAGTGCTGGAATAAGGTTTACAATCCCAGCAAAATGAGTGGAATAGGGGTGTATGATATAAAATTCCCGCAGAATCAATAAAGAATCATGTTATTAAAAAATCTATAAGCATTAATGCAGACATGAATGTTCAATCTTAGTATTCATGGCATGACTTTAAGAAAACGTTGGTCTTTTGAGACAAGATCTCAAAAAATAGCTCAGACTAGCCTGGAACTTGTGGCATAGGTCATTCTAGCTTTGATCATGTAGCTATCTTTCTGCCTTGGCCTCTTGGGTATTGGGAATAATAGGTACAAGCCACAATAGCAAGCTTTCAATAATTTTTATGGATCTTGATTCATAAGCCCCATATAAAACTTAAAAGAGTAACAAGACAGAAAGTTCTAGAATACCTAAAGATTTTGGAGGGTTAAATTATTTATTTACATATTTCATGCAAGTGCTAGTTCCAAAGGATAGCTTAGCAATATATAAGGCTGATGCTCTTCACTGATAAAAACAAAACAAAACAAAACAAAAACTGAAAAGCTGCATTCAAAGTCAGAATTAATGATTTTTTTCTCAATCAGTCTAAGATTTCAGGTAGCTATATAATGCATTGCTAACGAACTGTGAGGTATAGCTAGTTTAGAGGATAAAGACCTATAAATAAATGACCAGAATCTTAAAGCATAAGTATTTCTGTGCCTATGGCATAAGCGTGAAACAAATGAATCAGAAATGAACTCAGTTTTTGAAGCATAGTCCTATACTGTATAAACACATTCATTTAACAATCAACTACATGTACTACAGAGCTATAATAAGATTGCACTGGTAAATGACAGCACAGCCATCTAGTTTGAATAAAGACACTAAGATGTTTGCATAATGACAAAACCAAAATAATCTGAAGTTGTGTTTCTCAAAACATAACCCTGTCATTGTGCAATATAAGCTGGGAAATTTGTCATAAAACCCCCTTACAAAAACATAGACCAACTATAAGCCAGGACTGTAAAATTTTATGAATGTGTAACCTATAAAGCAACTCCAGGCTTCTGAAGTTACAACAGCAGAAAGATAGGTGAAAAAGCTTTGTTGCTATGCTTCAAATGTGGCATAGAAGATAACAAGCACCAAAGAGCCTTCTAGAGAGCAGAGATAGTTGCCACTATAGAAAGAAAGAGAAAAGAAATTCCTCTGAGAAAACACATCTGTTGGGTCATGCACTCAGCTTACAGCATTGAGATCCTATGACATTTTTGCAGTCTTTGCCTTATAAGGCTTGAAAATGGCTAGGAATCAGTAACTGCCATCTGTATTCACTCTTTTCCCCTTTTAAATGAACCCTTCATTTTGGTTGTTCTATTTATATCCCATTATTTAATATCAAATAAAGAGAAGTCAAATAGCATCCTTGAAAAACAAATGTCATGTTTGATTCTGAGGGAAAAGATGACCAGTAATGCATGATGCTTAGATTTTTAACACATAGAAACTATAGTACATTGATATATAATTCTATTTTGATGTGTAGTTGGATTGTTCCTCATATCTGTCCATGTCCAATTCCTAATACAATTATAGAAACTTTTACATTTAATAGAGCAAATAACTGATCACAAACTACAAATTGAATCCTTTTAAAATATGAATTGCTTTAATTCATTTAAAACATAAATTATGAGCAAAGTTCTGAGAAAGAGTTTGAAATAACCAGGCTCTCTCCTAAATCTCACAGTGGAATAGCCATACTCTAAACTACTTTATTTTTTTCTATTTTTTTCTAAACTACTTTATACCTTTTCTTCTTCTAGATTTTTTACTGATTCTTTGGGAATTCCACATCATGCACCACAATGCCACTCATTTCCTAGTACATCAATATCTGCCTTTCACTGTTACAATGTCCAACCCCCAAGAAGAAAATTTAAAAAATATATTAAATATAAAAACAAAGCAAAATCCCACGACTTCATTCCTCTGTCTTTTCTTCATCTCCATCACCTCTTCAATCTTCTTAGTGGCATTGCCAGCTGTGGTATGTCACACTGTACACTCTTTTGGCCAAACAACTTACTTGCAAATGTTCACTGTAATGAGTTATTGGTTTGGTTCAAGGCTTCTGGTATACCATCAATACTGGACCCTCACCAAAACTTCTCTCAGATATCCTACTGTTGTCTTGAGTCATGGAGATTCTAGTGTTATCCTACCAGTCCTTTCAAGTACTTCATCAGGGCATAGATGGGGTAGATGTTGGAATGGGCCAATTCAAAACATTGGATGTGAGTCTAGGTGGTAGCTGAATTGTTCAGTACAGGCCTCTGCTAGGACTGCCCCTCTCAAGCTAGGGGTAGAAACAGCTCTCCCAAGAAAGGGGACAGCTCTCTCAGGGCTAGTATCATGGGGCCAGCTCTTCAGTGTGGGACAGGGCCAGCTCTCCCAGGACTGTTGAGGGGTGGGGCCAGATCTTCCAAGGCCAGCAAAGTTTGGGGCTGGCTCAGCACAACCCTCAGATTTTAATATACATGATTCTCACAGCCCCTGGTGGTAATACTGGCCACAGACATCAACATAGACCCCAGCTGCAGCCAGACTTTGGACCCAGACATGGCCATAGTCAGTAGCTCAGTTGTCACCATGGTTCTGGGTGGCAATGAAGATCACTCAGATTAGCATGACCTGGGAAGCAGGGTGGCCTTTGGGAATCAACTAGGCCCCAGGTAGAGGCCCAGGCATCCATATGGCCTTTGGTGGTAACAGGATCCGTGGACATCAATGCAGGACCTGGTTGTGGTAGGGACACAGACCCAGACATGGCCTCAGGTGGCAGTGCAGGATACCCACATCAACCTGTTCCTCATTGATTTTACTTCTTCCATTTCACCTGTCTCCACAGCATATGAACTGTTCTGTTTCACTTTCCCTCCCATTTCTCCACCATATAATTGCTTTCAATAATGGGGCCCACCTGCCTGGTAACTCAAGGCTCTGGGTAGGCCTGTGGGTGTCTTCCACCTGCCTAGGCCTAGCAGTGCCTGGCAGGCTTGTGGGTTTCTTTAGCCAGCCCTGGCTATGAGGTGCAAGGTGGGCCAGTGTGTGCCTTCTACCCACCTGGGATGAGCAACACCAGCACTTTTCTTGTTTTTTAAAAAGATATTCTGTACAAATTTAATACAGTATATTTGTATCATAATATTTCACAGCCCACAACTACTCCCAGATCTTCTCCCACCATTTTCTTACTGTCTCTTAAAAAAGAAAAAAGCTCACAAAAACATAGAGTCCATCTTGTGTTGGCCAATTACTTTTGAGCATGTGTCTTGCTATGAAAAGTGGTTGATACACACAGCGTCACTCCACAGAAGAAAACTGAGTTTCCCTTTCCTAGCTTCTTGTAAATGGAGGTGGAATTTTTCTGTCCCAAAAGGTCCCAAATAAACACATGAAAGCTTATATTAATTACAAAATGTTCAGCCAATAGCTCAGAATTATTGCTAACTAGTTCTTACATTTAAATTAACCCATTTCTATTAATCTGTGTATTGCCATGTGGCTCATGGGTTTACAGTTCCTCTGGCATGGGTGGCTCATGTCTCTCTTGACTCCACACTTCTTCATCGCAGTCCTCTAGTTTAATTGTCCTGCCTAACCTTATCCTGCCTTGCTATAGGCCAAAAAGCTTTATTATTAACCAATGAGAGTAATACATATTCATAGCATAGAGAAAGATCATCCCATAGCATCTTCCCTTTTCTGTCTAATCAAACAGAAAGGTTTTAACTTTAAAATAGTAAAATCACATAAAAAAAACAGTTTTCAAGCAAGAATTATAGTTACCATAGTCTATTTGTATTTGAAAAAATCATAGAATACATTAAATTATTCATTATCTTGATGAGTCTAAAGTTTCAAATCTAATTTACCTTTTACCATAAATAAAGAAAACTAAGCCGGGCGGTGGTGGCGCACGCCTTTAATCCCAGCACTCGGGAGGCAGAGCCAGGCGGATCTCTGTGAGTTCAAGGCCAGCCTGGGCTACCAAGTGAGTTCCAGGAGAGGCGCAAAGCTACACAGAGAAACCCTGTCTCGAAAAACCAAAAAAAAAAAAAAAAAAAAAAAAAAAAAAAAGAAAACTATAATTATAATTATCCAGTCTTCAACTCCACCAAAGTCTTGAGAAGGAAATAATAATACCTGAGTAAGCAGGAAGTGCAGGCTAGTGACCTCCAAAAAAAATGTGAGAAATAACAGAAACAGCTAGCTGCCTGGACAGTTACCCAACATTCCTCTGTAATGTTGGGGCATCCAACTCTGGCCTACAGCCCTAGCATATCTGACAGACTTTCCTGTGAAGCAGGAAATTCTGAAGCACTGCTCTACTTTGTCTTGGCAAAGTTTGGCAGTTACTTTTCTTGCTTCTGCTGGTCCAATTTGGACAGTAACTGTCAGCAATTGAGGCAAATGCAGTTTCCTTGCTCCTGTGGATAGATTTTGCCATATTTTGATACCTATCATCTTCTCTGAAGTAGATTCGTTTTGCCAGGAGCAGAGATGTCTAAGTTATTAAAACATTTTAAATGTCATATTCTGTATGTCTTTGAAGTGTTTGAAGATTACCTATCTATCTGAAATATACCTTTGTCTACCTAGAAAACCTAATTAACATGACTATAAGTTTGACTATTATAGATAACTATTAATCTGTATTCATTAATTATATACTACATTTTTAATTGAGCTACATAAACATAATATCTTAAACAAGAGTAGAAATATACATACAGTATAACAAAATTAACTTTATATTTGTATCAATAAACTAAAATCCATACCAATGTAAAATAGTTTGAGATTAACAGTTGTTTTTTGGATTAAAGTGGATTCAATAATCTATCATTTTTCAATCACAATAATCTACCCCTTTTTTCCCATCATTTCTATGCCATATCCCTCCTTCTTCTTTTAGAAAGATTGATTATGACCAATAACAAATTTTAACCAATGCCCTTAAATGAAAACAAACATTTATAGCCAATATTTTGGGAATATAGGCATAGTTTTCTAGACTACTTCCTGTTGATTGGTGCATACTGCTAATCTTTGAGAGACTCTGAGAAAATCAGATAATTATTAAATCTTGGCTGGAGTATTTTGTGAGGTTGGATCATCTCAGTCAGTGGCCTTGAAGTGTTTATGAATGTTGGATCATCTGGGCCACTTTTATTGGTATCTGGTCCCCTTGTTCTGAAAATATATAAACTTTTAAAGGTTTTATATATTTATATATATACAAATATCAACTGTGCATTGTACACAAGCCAGCCAAAGATAATTTTTTTGTTTTATGTTTGAGCAGGTAAAATATACATGGCATGTCTTGTAGTTACTTTAAGTTTATTTTCTCATGTCTATAGTCAGGATTTCAGGGGCTCTTCCTTGATCAAACATGTTTTTCCTTAACCTGGTATGAATCCATAGCCTTTCATTTCTTGTAGAAATAAAAACATAACTTCTCCCCAAAAGTAACATATCTTTTGACTTAAATTTTAGAGACAGGATTTTATATATACATATAAAAATAATATATATATAAACCTATATATATATAGGTTTAATTTAGTAGCTTTCATAATCAAATGTCTCTTAGCAGTTAGCTCATTAAAAGTAAAAAAAATCTAAAGATAACACAATAAAATATAGAATGCAGACTCTTTGTATTTTCCATTTTACATGGCTTATTATAGTTTATTTTATTACTCTATTTCTTTTTAAGGACTTTATTATTTTTAAATTACTTTTTAAATCTATGACTATCTCTATTCTTTTTCTTCTCTCTTCCAAGCCTATGTATATTCTTAAGCACATTGTATCCTGGTTAGAAGTTTTTTTTTTTCCACCTGAATCTGTCCTTACGGTGCATCTGTAACCTTCTCTGTCTGTATAAGCAAAAACCCTAAATTAGCCATGCAGAGATGCCTTTCAGTACTGTGGCTCTGTGTGAGACTGCAGAACTCCACCATGGTTCTGCTCAAGCCCACAAGCCTAGGGGACACTCTGTACCAGGCCAACATGAGAGAAATGAACTATGAAGCTGCCCTTGGCTCTATTTTGTGTGTCTAGGATCCTTTGTAAAGCTTTCTCAGGCTTTATGTGGATGTACATGCCCCACATTGGGCCACCACGTGTAAAGAGAAGTGGAGTTTTTCTGTCCCGTCTGCTGGTCCCAACTAAAAACACAAAAAATTATATTAATTACAAAATCCTCAGCCAATAGGTCAGACTTATTGCTAACTAGCTCTTACATTTAAATTAACCCATTTCTATTAATCTATGTATTGCCATGTGCCTCATGGCTTTCCAGCTCCTCTCGCATCTTGCTTCTTGGGCAGCTGACTCATGTCTCTCTCAACTCCACCCTTCTTCACTCTGGTCCTCAGTTTGATTGTTCCACCTGTATTTTTTCTGCCTTGTTATAGGCCAAACAGCTTCATTATTAAACAATGAGAGTAATACATCTTCACAGTACACAAAAGGATCATCCCACAGTAGCTTCTTGTTAAGAGTGGGACTTTATGTACACTTTCTCTCATCTATGCTTTGATTTTGTCTATCTTGAGCTTGTTCATGCTCTCACAATCTCTGTGAGTACACATGCGATGTGGATCTGCCCTGTTATATCTGAGAATGCCATTTACTTAAAATTGTCCACCACCTCTGTCTCTTAAAATCTTCTACATAAATCCCTGACAAAGATATAGATATTTCACTAAAGGCTACATACTCAAAATCTCCCTTTCTCTGAACCATGTTACCCAGTTGCAAGTCTCTGTGTTAATCAGCATCTATTGCAAGAAGAAGATTCTCTGATGAGGTTTGAACAATGAACTGATCTATGGGTATAGAAATATGTTATTAAGATTCATTTCACTACTATGCTCATTTAGTAGAATAATAGAGATTTCCTCCTAAGAAGCATATGTATCTAGTCAAAGGTTCTTGGCCTCATTGTTAACAGTATTAGGTATGGGTTCTATCTCATGCAGTGGGCCTTATATCAAATAAAAAAAACATAATTGGTTACTCCCCTAATGTTCATACCACTATTGCACCAGTGGAATTCAATGTTTTTTTGTTTTGTTTTGTTTGTTTGCTGGGGAATGTCTTTCTGTATGCAGTGAATATGTATTGCTCTGATTGGTTGATAAATAAAGCTACATTGGCCTATGACAAGGCAACTTAGAGGTAGGCAGAAAGCCAAACAGATAGACAGGAAGAGAAAGGAGAGGCAGGAAGACGCCAGGCTGCCACCCAAAAAACACCATGCCAGCAGACCTGTAAAGCCACAGAACACATAGCAAAACATAGATTAATAAAATGGGTTAATTTAAAACATAAGAGCTAGCTAACTAGAAGCCTGCCTTAGGTCATGTAATTAGTAATTAATATTAAGCCTCTGAAAGATAATTTAGATATAAAACCTTAGACACACAAATATAAGATAGATAGGATATGTAGATGTAACCAACCATCATATTAAATAAGAAACACAGAACCAATGCAAAGAAGAAAGCCACGAGGTCAGAGCTAAGAGCTAAAACTTTACCCTTCCTCCTGCAATGGTCCTACCTCTCTGAAAGAGAGCTACTTCCTTGTTAAAGTCTTTATATAGACTTTCTGTTCTGCTTCTCATTGGTTGTAAACCCAACCACATGACTGCCTGGTCACTGCCTGTTTGTATAGACCTCCAGGTCTGCTATGGTTGGTAATGAGATTAAAGGAGTGTGTATCCAATGCTGAATGTATCCCTGAACACACAGAGACTTACCTAGCTCTGCCTACCAAATGCTGGGATTACAAGTGTACGCCACCACCACCCAGCTTTCCTATGGCTTGCTAATAGCTCTGACCCCCGGGCAACTTTATTTATTAACATACAAATAACATTTTAATACAAATAAAATATCACCATAAAGATATCTTCTTTAATTATGTCAAATAAACTAGTTATTATAAATAGACTAGATATTATAGCTATAATTCTTACTTGATAACTGTTTTGTTATCTGTAATTTTACTATACGAAAGTTAAAAACTTCCTTTTAGAAAAAAAGAAAAGAGGAAATGCTGTGGGATATTCTGTATGTTATGTATGTTGCTCTGATTGGGTAATAAATAAAACACTGGTTGGCCAGTAGCCAGGCAGGAAGTGTAGACAGCACAAAGAGAAGAGAATTGGGGGAAGTGGAAGGCTGAGAGAGACCTGCCAGCCGCTGCCATAACAAGTGAGATATAAGGTACTGGTAAGCCACGAGCCACGTGGCTACTTATAGATTAATAGAAATGGGTTAATTTAAGATATAAGAACAGTTAGCAAGAAGCCTGAGCCATTAGGCCAAACAGTTTAAATAATACAAGCGTCTGTGTGTTTATTTTATAAGTGAGCTGTCGGACTGCCAGGGCTTGGTGAGACCTGGAGAGAAGCTCTCAAGCTACAATTTTATAAGCAGCCATGGGACCGTGGGGGCCAGACAGGACCAGAGGAATGTGGGACCATGGAACTGTGGGACCTGGGTAGGACTGGAGAAACCTTCCAACTACATTCATTTAGTAGAATAATAGAGGTTTCCTCCTAAGAAGCATATGTGTCTAGTCAAATGTTCTTGGCATCATTGTAAACAGTATCAGGCATGGGTTCTATCTCATGGAGTGGGCCTTATATCAAATAAAAATGTAGTTGGTTGCTCCCCTAATGTTCATACCACTATTGCACCAGTGGAATTCAATGTTTTTACTTTTATTTTGTTTGTTTGTCTTTGAACTCTAGTATGTCTATGTAACCAAATTTTTTGTTGAGTGACATATGCAAATGATTTGGAAAATGATAATCTCCTGTTTGGATAAGGATTCTTGTGGTGATGCATAGACTATTTTTGTAAGTGCTTATGGAATGTTGATTACCATGAGACAGAAAGACACAGGCATCCTGTTATACAGAGCTACCTAAGTATTAGAATTTTTATTTTGTGTTTGTTTTTAATACAATAACATTGAGAATTAGTCTAAATATTTGTTGTTGTTGCTCACCAAAGTACTTCATTCTTTCTTATTGTTGCATTTCCATTTGGAATATTGTTTCTTTTTCCTGAAGAATACCGCTTAATATTTCCTTTAATTCTGGTCTCTGGAATCTTCATCCCATAAAGCATCTTAAATTGTCTCTGAAAAATTATTTTGTTTACATGTTTTTTAAATTATGTTTTCAGAGTATATAATTTAAATATACTTGTTATCTTTGTTTAGAATTTTAAACAGTTTTTTTTTCTTTCCACAATTTTTCTGTTTCTCTCAGAAAGAAAGCTGTCAGTCTTATTAATGCTCTTCTAAAAGCAGTTGCTTTCAGTGTTATCATTTAAGGTCTACTGTAATGTGTTTGTGTTGTAACTTGCATTTCCTTCCCTTGGTTTCATAAATATCTTGTAATTTGAAGTATGTTATCATAAGGCACTTTGGGAAAAAATTTCCCAATAACTTGAAATATTGCCCTTGTTCATTTTATCATACCTTCCCTTTGAGACTCCAAAGATCTTCCCACAACACAGTCTGAATGTACATGAGGAGAGACCTATCACTTCCCTGTTTGTCCTTTCCTTTTGCTGTCATAAAATACTTGACAGAGGCAAATTTGTGCTCTCAAAATCCTCTCTTCAGTGCTTTATTTATTTATCACTCTTTCTTCTTCTGTAAACATTTAGTAACTGACTAAATGACTGGCTTCTGCCACATCATGTTCATTTAAAGTAACTCCATGGCTCTTTGTAGCTTGACATCTCACTCTTCATTGGTGAATAATATCCTCCTCACAAATAATCAAATATTGCACATGATGGTAACAAATCCAAAGGGCTTTGTATCTTGTTATTCTACAATGAAATCCTTTCTTCTGGAAGGTAGTCATGGGTATTTTACAATTATGCATTTAGTTGCAGAAGAATCCTGTATCACTTATTTATTGCATCACTGTTACAAAATACTTGACAAGAATCAAGACGAGGGAGGAAGAACGATAATTTAGCTTACAATTTGAGGGAATACATTCCATAATGGAACTAAAGGTGTGGCAGGAAGAGACAGAAAGTGAGCAGGAAGTAGGCTTTGGTTATAAAATTTCATGGTCCACTTCCAGTGACCTACTTGCTCCAGTGAGGCTGTACCTTTTAAAAATTCCATCACATTCCAAAAGAGTACAGCCAGTTGAAGATCAAGATTTTAAGAATATGAGCCTACTAGTAATATTTCAAAATCAAACCCAAAGAAGTCCCAATATGTATTTCTACCAGTGTGTGTTTGTGTGTGTGTGTGTGTGTGTGTGTGTATGTGTGTGTGTGTCTGTGTCTGTTTGTGCTGCAATAATATTTTTTTAAAAGAGTCAATCAATTAAAGAAGAACATGGGAGAAGAAAAAAGGGAGGAAATCATATAATATTTTAATCAAAAATAATATTAAAAAAGAAAGTACTTCCTGAGTCATCACTATATCTACCTGAAAGAAAGTATATGAACT
Source organism: Peromyscus californicus insignis (assembly GCF_007827085.1). Lineage (NCBI taxonomy): Eukaryota > Metazoa > Chordata > Mammalia > Rodentia > Cricetidae > Peromyscus > Peromyscus californicus. The sequence continues at coordinate 46,366,523 of NW_026294391.1, forward strand.
TTGATGGGTAAATTAAAATAATTACAAAATGTTACACAGGACTAGCACCAAATTTGACAAATTTATTAGATTACTTTATTCAGAATATAAATTATAAAATTTGTTTAAATCAGTTGGGAATGAAGACACTGAAGTGTATTTAGGAACAAATTGTTGAAAGGAATATTAGGCATCTATCGGCCAAGGGAAATTCCTCATAAAAAGGTGTAATGTGTATTATTCCACATAGAAGAGAATAGCTGGTGAATCTAGAGCAATGTATTTATGAGTTAAGGACAAGTGAAATTTAACTTTAAAACATCCATTAAAACTAAGAGTAGTAGGAGTAAAACGAAATTACAGTGTGGGTGCTCAAACACAAGAAACAGTTTATTACTTAAAAATTCATGAAATTTATTCAATAAAATTTAAACAAATTCTAGATTACCAAAAAATTGATCAAATTTTATATGATGCCTAGAATAATCAGAAAATTTATTAATTTCATAAAAATACTTAGCATATCTTTAAAAACAACAGAATAATGGCAAAATATCAGAAGTTAGAAAGACACAGGATGCTCAAGATATAAATATATACAAATGTTGATTTAGTGCACTATACCATATAAATATACACATTTATGTCAATATATTTACTAACAACAAAAGACCAATGGCTAAAACAAACAAAATTGTTGCTGTAGCACAAAAACACACAAACATTCTTATTTTGGATCCTAAAATTTCAGATCATTTTAAAGAGATTAGTTGGGAAAGGGGAGGTAGATTAGCAATTAAGAGTACTTGTTGGTCTTCCACCAGAACCTAAAATCTATTTCCAGTACCCACAGAGCAGGTCCAAAACATATGTAACTCCACTTCCAGGGGGTCCAATATTCTCTTCTGGTCTGGCAAGAGCACCAGGCACTGTGGTGCACAGAAATACAGACATGCAGGCAAAGCACTCATACATAACAAATTAAATATTTAACAGAGAATGATTCATAAAAATATATTGTACATAGTTGAACACCAGATAAAAATATTAAAAATACTTCAAACTATTTTGAAAAAAAATATTTTAATGATTGAGGCTATGATTGAAACTGTTAATGAGCTCCAATAGTATTAGAAGGCATTGGAAGGAAGTAGAAAAGAATAGAATTCAGGTTGGTGTATAAACATTAAAATGATGTAAAGAAAATATAATTCATAGACTATTAATGCTATACTAGAGAATAAAAAATTACGAATTTTGTATAGAGTCATCAGTGATCTTCTGCGATTACTTGACAAACACCCCCAACACACACAATATAGACCAATGATATCTATACAAATATCCTAAATTAAGATTTACAAAAGGAAGTAGCATATGACTATATTGTGTGAAATAGAAAAACACTTTTTAATGTATATTGCATTTCTGAGTTTCTTGTTATGGTAGTTTGTGTGTCATAGCAACTTTATTGATACATGATCCATATATTACACAATATTATATGGAATTTTTATCCTATATGAATTAGTGAGAGAAACTATGTATGCATTCAACATCTGAAGTTTATTTTAGATAGGGGTTTATTAGCACATAGATAAAGTAATTAGCAACATTGCGAGGTGGAACATACATAGTTATAGAAGACTTGTGTTTTCCTTTGCAAAAACACTAGGTAGATATTTGATATTGTTTACTTTTAAAAAATTCTTTGTAGATTAAAGATATATATGTAAAAAATTTCTAACACTACTGGAAAGTATAGAGAATTGGATTTCTTTTTGAGAAATGAGATTTTGAACCATGAGAAAACTTTTAGAAACCATATATAAATATTGAGCCCAATATTTATACTAGTACTAAAACTCACCAAGGATAGGAACAAAGCACCAAATAGCAATGTTTATATATCTTGTCAACAAATTTATCAAAGCAATTTAGCATCATATCTAATAGAAAGCATGGATTAAAAGAAGAACTTTCAACATAAAATTCAATACTATGCACTAGTGACAAGTCTGGACATAGATGATTTTTCTATAATACTAAGTAATTTTTGGCAGTGTCACATTCTGCCACCCAGTCTGGCCTAGAACTTTCTGTGTAGATAAGGTGGGCTTTGAACTCACAGAGATCTACCTGTCTCTTCTTCCCAAGTGCTGAGATTAAACATTTGCCTCACCACATCTGGCTAACACTGTTTTTCAAATATTAGAAGTACATTTACAGTTGTCATAGGTAGAAAGATAAATACATAGAAATACATACACATGTATATACATACTTAGTAAAAGGGGGTGAGAGACATTGTACTTATAATTCATATATATACATACATAGGTATAAATGTGTGTACATATATATATATATATATATATATATATATATATATATATATTCACACACACCTAAATATGTATTCATATGTGACACAGAATAGTTTTTGTTCATAAAAATTATATGTATAGATCTAATATGTATGATTGTAACTATTGGCAAAATTTATTCTCTAAAATGTGTGTTGAATCATCATATGAATCACCATAGAGTTGATAGTAAATAGCCATCTTAAAAATATGTAGAACCGAATTGTATTGTAAAATAAAATTAAAAAAATAAATAAATAAAATCAATTTGAAAACAGAGTAAAAAAATCTATATAATGGGGAAAGATGGTTCAGTGGTCAAGAGCACTTACTGCTTTTCCAGAGGACTTCAGTTTGGTTCCCAGCACAGATGACTGCAACTCCAGCTCCAGGAAATCTAAAAATATGGACCCGTGGGGCACCTGCACTTATGTGCACATACTGGCAAACACACACACACACACACACACACACACACACACACACACACACACACACACACACATACATTCACACATAATTACACACAATAAAATATCTTAAAAATATAGAGATAATCACAAATAATTGTATTTTGTCACTTTTGGATTCATTTTTATATTGTATTTATTTGTTTATTGTGTGTGTGTGTGTGTGTGTGTGTGTGTGTGTATACAACTGCACATGTGGTCACAACACGCATATGCAGAGGCAAGAATACAACTTTCATGAGTCCATTCTCTCCATACCATGTGAGACCTGGAGAAAGAACTCAGGTCATCTTGCTTGGCAAGTGGAGGGTTAATATAGGTGGTGTGATGACCATGGAGAACGCAATGAAAATGATATTACAATAAGGGTAGAAAAGAAGAAGATATTGGCAGCCGCCAAAAATATATTTCCAAGATACTGTTTCATGTAGTCTTTAATTTTCTGGTGAGTTGACTCCCAGTGGAAGGTGTTATATCTGTTTATAGGATATGCAGACTGCAAGTAAGGACCAATGTTATTTTCTGATAGTCATAATCCAGCAGTCTGAGATATCTTGGAGTGTATCATATTATATGTAAGTCCTCTGAGCATTGATTTAGGCTTATCTGCTAGTTTCTGAGTCTAAAATCTGCATACCTCTTAGACCAGTCAAAGAAAATCAAGTTGCTTCAATTAACTAGCGAATTCTGACCATTGCTTGTCAATATAGTTGATTTCAGGAGTTTTAGTACAAGTCGCTTATGTCTTTTATTCCAGCTCTTCTCTTACTGTCATGTTTTGTCAATGAATAAGTGCAAGTATAGTATGGTTTTGCTTTCTCTGCTAACCTGCAGGAGGGTAAATTAGTGAAAGTGAATCACATTAATAAAGATTGTTCCAACTTTGGACATAAGGAAGAGATGAGAATGAGAAAGCCATCATTAAGTGGAAGTAGTAGATAGGACCTTCCATTATATGAAAAACACCACAGGAAGGAAAGGGAAGTAAGAAATAAAAATTGATAAAGGTTCGATTTGAACAAGAGAAACCTCTTAATTAGAGGAGGTGATAGTTCATCAACCAACATGAACATCCAATTTAAACTAACTTATACCAGTAACACATGTCTTTTCATTATCAATGAATATTTAAAATATTTTGTGTAAAGCCCAACTTTTTTTTTTTTTTGGTTTTTTGAGACAGGGTTTCTCTGTGTAGCTTTGCGCCTTTTCCTGGAACTCACTTGGTAGCCCAGGCTGGCCTCGAACTCACAGAGATCCGCCTGGCTCTGCCTCCCGAGTGCTGGGATTAAAGGCATGCGCCACCACCGCCCGGCTAAAGCCCAACTTTTTACCTAACCCTGGTAACAGACATAGTAGCAAGGCAGATAAGAATTCTTGAAATAAAAAAGAAAAGAAAAATTTTGAAATAAGAATGTAAAAAATGAGAAATATCTTCACAAATATAATACTATGGACATTCTTTGAATATTAATCAATATTAAGTAGCCTGCCGATAATATTATGGTCTGTATGAAGAGTAATTAATCATTCCTGGGGTTGGCCACAAAAAAGACAAGGCTGTTAATAGAAAATTTTAACTTTCAGCATCATCCCCTATTCTCTGAGGCTAGGAGAAAACTGAACATTGAGCTAATAATCCCACATTTGTATACGCAAAGAAGTCTAGTTAAAAGTTTCAATTCATAGTCAAGTTGAGAAGTTGTGAATCACAGGCAAGTGGTATCCAAAATTTCAGAGGAATCTTAATAGGACTTGATCTTTAACTTTTTTGTTCCATGCTAACTCCAGGTAATGTCGGAACTAAATCAAGAGAATTTCTTGCTATGAGAAAGAAACACATAAGTACTCTTTTGGTGTCAGAATTGAAGCGCACCACGTGAAGGAACTATACAACACGGCTTTTAAAATGTTTTAACTTCCACGTATAGTCCATTCTATATCTTTGCCAAGTTCTATCCAGCCTGTGAGAACGTGTTGGAAAATTATTCCTCCACAGTTTACAACAAATAATATGATGTAATTTCTAGGAATTTTAATAGTTTAAGGGATCATATATTTCAGTATTTCTAGTTTCTAAGTACAAATATAATTTTTACTTTGGAAAATGCTTTACCAAACTGCTAAACTTTCTGGACTGCATACAGATAGTCACGTAAACAAAATACATATGAAATAAATAAATTTACTAAGCCAAGATAATATATACTTAATAGCCACACAATTTTATATATTAGTAATATATTTATGCAAATTTAATATTGCTAAATATATAAGATACATGTGAAAAATTTTTATAAATACTAGTCTTCTATTATAGCGTATTGTACATCTATTATATAAATAGAAAACAAAGTAGAATTGCTAGAAAGGTCAACAATTCACAAAAACGCATACAATCTATTTTTATTTATACGGCATCTATTAAGATATGCATTCTATACAGTGAGACCTTATCTTGAACACCTCAAAATAAAATATATAAATATGAAGTTATTTTATGGGAAAATTGCACATACTTTTATTAAATACCTTTTCTTTGGGGATATATGTAGATTTTATTCATATTTTGTAAGATGTAGGAGGACTTTTCTGTCCTACCAGTCAGCTCTCAAATAACCACACAGAGACTTATTATTAATTATAAATGCTCAGCCAATAGTTTTGCCTTGTTCTAATTAGCTCTTAAAACTTAAATTAACCCATATTTTTTTTAATCTATGCACTACCACATAGCTTGGTACCTCTTTCCTTCCTTCCTTTCTTTCTTCTTTCTTTCTTTCTTTCTTTCTTTCTTTCTTTCTTTCTTTCTTTCTTTCTTTCTTTCTTTCTTTCTTTCTGTCTTTCCTTTTTGTTTTTCAAGACAGGGTTTCTCTGTGTAGCTTTGTTACCTTTCCTGGAGCTCACTCTGTGGCCCAGGCTGGCCTTGAACTCACAGAGATCCACCTGCCTCTGCCTCACGAGTGCTTGGATTAAAGGTGCGTGCCAACCCCCACACCCCCACACCCACTCAGTACCTTTTTTCAACAAGTTTGTCTTGCTTCTCTCTGCTTCTCCTAGCAATTCCACCCTTCTTCATCCAGAGATTTTTCTCTGTTCCCAATTCCTGCCTAACCTCTTCCTGGCTAGCTATTAACCATTTAGGTCTTTGTTAAACCACTGAGAGCAATACATGTTCACAGTTCCACAACAGAAAGAGGCATATGATACATTCATATAATTATTTAGCCCATTTCTCAATTGATGAACATTTTAATACTTAGGTGTTAGTTCTAAATTAAAATATAGTACAGTGAACATCCTGTAGCAAATACCCTTTTGTACTTGTATGATTCTATCTTCAGGATAAATTACTTGAATTGTAATTGCTGTATGAAAAGAGATGGACATTTAAAACTTTTAATGTGGTTTTAAAAAGATAAAATTAGTTTTATACTTGTAATGTCAAATTTTATACTAAATATAAAAGACTGTTTCCAGTTTCCAATGGGAAAACTCTATAGTTTTTAGTATAAACATCTATTGTTAAAAAATAAATGTAGGCCGGTGAAGCAGGTAAACTGACTTCATATATTCACCTCTTTCTCTATTCCTCCACACCCAGTCTGCTAATCTCACCCAACTTCTGGAATAGAACACCAGCTCTAGACTTCCTTGTGCATCTACCCCAATCTCCTGTTGTTCCCACAGATCTCCCCCCCCAACTTCCCTCCCTCTACTCATTGTTTTATCCCAGCCCCCAGATGCAACAGGCACTCCCTGCTAACTCCAAGCCACTCGTGCCTTAAAAGAGGGTAGGTTGACTGCAGAGCTTCACCTCTCTTTCTGGTCCCTCGGATCTTTCCCTCCTAATCACCCTTCCCCCACTTTTTTACTTTATCCTAGGCTCCAACTCCAGGAGGCACTGCCTGCTAAACCACAGGCCATTGCTGCCTAGGAAACCGGTAGGCAAACAGTAGATATTCCCTTCTCCTTCCATTTCTCCAAGTCTAATAGCCCAGTCCCATCCCCAGCTCTATGGCAGACCTTCTGGAATAACCTCTCTTCACTTTTTACCCCCATTCCAAGATACTAAGTAAGTAGATCTTGGTGGAACACTCTCATTTCCTTTTTCTTGTGAATCCTATCAGAACCCTAGCCTTAGGAATGGGGATTCCTAAGGGCCAGCCCCCAATACCCAGCAGTACATTTTACCTGGAGCCCCAAATGGCCCCACCTATCAGGCCCACATAAAATTCCCTATTAGGCAACACATAGCCACTTCACTCTTCTAAAATCCAGAGTAGAAACTTAAACCAAGGGAAAATATGCCCGTCAAAAAAAAAAGACAAAAACAGATATCCACACCCAGAAGTATAATCTTCCCAAACCCAGATGCATAGATGCCAGTTTTAAAACACAACCAAAATGCCAGAACAATGTGTCTCCACTGAGCCCAATTACTCTACCACAGCAGGTCCTGAATATTCTATCATAGATGAAACACACGAAAAAAAAAGGAGCTTAAAACAGCCAGTATGAATATGATAGAGGTGCTTAAAGTAGAAGTGAGTAAACCCCCTAAGGATATCTGGGAAAACACAAAGGAAGACTAGGAGTAAATGAATAAATCCCTTAAAGAAATTCAGGAAAAAAGAAAAGAAGAGTAGGAGGAAATGAATAAAAGTTTTTTAAGGCCTGAAAATGGAAATAGAATCAATAAAGTAACCCAAACTGAGGGAAATTTGGAAAAGAAAAATTTAGGAATTTGAACAAGAGCTGCTAAGGCAAGCTTCCCCAATAGAGAACAAGAAATGGAAGAAAAAAATAACACATTAAAGATATGATAGAAGAAACAGATACCTTAGTTAAGGAACATGTTAAGTCTAATAAAAAAAATCCTGGCCAAAAAAAAAAAATCCAAGAAAACTATGAAAAGACCAAATCTAAGATTAACAGGAAAGGCAGAAGAAAAGAAACACAGGTCAAAAACACTGAAAATATTTTCAACAAATCATTGAAGAAAAATTTCAAACCTAAAGAAGGAGATGCTCATGAAGGTACAAGAAGCACACAGAACACCAAAAAGATTGAACCAGAAAAGAAAGCCCCTAGGCACATAATTATCAAAACAGTCAACACATAGAAGAAAAGATGAATATTAAAAGCTGCAAGGGAAGAAGACCAAGTAATGTATGAAGGCAGAATTATTAGAATTATATCTGACTTCTCAATGGAGATTCTAAAACCAGAGGAGCTTGGACAGCTGTGCTGAAGACGCTAAGAGAACAGAGATGCCAGCCGAGATTACCACGCCCAGAAAACCTTTCAATCAATATAAATAGAGAAAATAAGGCATTCCGTAATTAAGTCAAATTTGGACAATATCTATACAAATTTCCAGTCCTACAGAAGTTGCTAGAATGAAAAAATCCCAAACAAGAAGGTTAATTACACACATGAAAACACAGGAAATAACCTCGCATCATTAAAATCAAAATAAGGGAGTCAATCTCTCTCTCTGTCTAGGTCTCTCTCTCTGTCTCTCTCTCTCTCTCTCTGTCTCTCTCTCTCTCTCTCTCTCTCTCTCTCTCATATATCTATGTATGTTTCTCTCTCTCTCTCTTTTCTGTTCTCTCTCTATCATACACACACACACACATACACACACACACACACACACACACACACACACACACACACACACAAGCTATCACCACTACCAATAACAAAATAAAAGGAATTAATGATAATTGTTAATTGATATCTCTCAATATCAATAGCCTCTATTCCCCAGTAGAAAGACAAAGATCAACAGAATGGATGGTTTTGCTGCATACAAGAAACACACCAAAGAAACATGGATAGACGTTATATCAGGGTGAAAGGTTGGAAAAAATATTTCAAGCAAATTGGTCTATGAAGAGTACTGGGCAGACATTTTAATATCTAACAAAATAGACTTCAAACTAAAATTAAGCAAAAGAGGTGGTGAATGACACTGCATATTCATGACAGGAAAAAGCCACCAAGATGACATTGCAATTCTTGTGCCCCAAACAAGAGGGCACCCACATTTTTTAAAGAAATACCACTACAGCTTAAATCAAGTACTTACTTAAAAAAAATTGAATAGATCTCATACTAGCAAACTAACAGAACAGCTGAAATCTCTAGAAGTGCTGTGGAATGTCATTTTGTATGCTGTGAATGTGTGTTGCTCTGATTGGTTGTTAAATAAAACACTGATTAGCCAGTAGCCAGGCAGGAAGTATAGGCAGAATAAGCAGACAAGGAGAATTCTGGGAAGAGGAAGGCTAAGTCAGGAGTCATCAGGAAGACACAGAGGAAGCAAGATGACAAGGTAGAACTGAGAAAAGGTACCAAGCCACATGGCTAAACATAGATAAGAATTATGGGTTAATTTAAGTGTAAGAGCTAGTCAGTAATAAGCCTGAGCTAATGGCCATACAGTTCATACTTAATATAAGCCTCTGTATATTTGAGTCTGAGCAGCTGTGGACCAGGTGGGACACAGGACAACTTCCAACTACACAGAAGAAAAATAAGTAAGCACACCTGGGAGAAGTGGACTGTAAAAAGTTAAGAAATTGAGGGCTGGAATCAATAAAATAGAAATAAAGAAAACAATACAAAAAATCAATGAAACAAAGAGTTGGTTATTTGAGAAAATCAACAAGATAGACATCTTTATTCAAACTAACTAAAAGACAGAGAGAAAATAATCAAACTAACAAAATCAGTAACAAAAAAGGATATAACAACAGACCCTGAGGAAATCCAGAGAATCACAATGATATACTTTAAAACCCTGTATTCCACCAAATTGGAAAATAAAAAAAGCATTATTTTCTCGATAGGGATTGCTAACCAAAGTTAAACCAAGTAAAGTTAAGCAATTTCAATAGACCTATAACTGCTAGTTAAATAGAAGCAGTAATTAAAAGTCTCCTGACCAAAAAAGTCCAAGGCCAAAAGGTTTTAGCAGAATTCTACCAGACATTCAAACTACAGTTAACACCAGTTCTCCTCAAATTATTACACAAAATAGAAACAGAATAAAACATTGCTAAATATATTTTATGAGGCCAAAGTCACCCTGATACCCAAACCACATAAAGACTCAACAGGGAAAGAGAATTTATCATCAGGGAAATGAAAATCAAAACTATTTTAAGGTTTTGTTTTACACTCATCACAATGGCTAAGTCCAATAAAACAAATGACAACTCATTCTGGTGAGGATGTGGAGTTAGGGAAACATTCATCCATTGTAAATAGGAGTCCAGACTTATACAGACACTATAGAAACCCACCTGGCAGTTCCTTAGAATGTTTGGAATTAATCTACCTTATGGCCTAGCTATATAACTCTTGGGCATATACCAATGGAATCTTCATCCTACAAGTGCACTTGCTCAAGGATGTTCATTGCTGCTCTGTTCAGAATAGCCAGAAATTGGAAGCAATCTAGGTGTCTGTTAACAGAAGAATGGATAAAGAAAATGTAGCACATTTGCATGATAGAGTATTACTCAAGTGTTAAAAATGACATTATGAAATTTGTAGGCAAATGGATATATGTAGAAAAATCATTCTCAGTCAGGTAACTCAGACCCAGAGACACAAATATGATATATATTGACGTATGTGTATATATTAGCCATTAAATAAATGATAACCAAACTACAATCCATAGGCCCAGAGAGGTTAGGTATAGAGGAAAGACTAGGGGATACACATGAATCTCCTTGGGATGGAAAAATAGAATAGCTTTTATGGGCAGAATGGGGCCAAGAGTAGAACAGGAAGATCAGGTTTTGAAGGAAAAAGATGGGTTTGAGGGAGGGAATGTGAGGAGAGACAGCTAGAATTGATGGGCACTTGAAGTGTGGTATGGAAACATAGTCCAATGAACTCCTTCTAAAATATATAAAGGTGATCATAAAAAGTGTCCAAATAATGAGGGGTATAGAATCCCCAACTGGCTATCTCTTGTCACCAAATACCAGGACTGGGTTATATCCAATTGAGTTGTTGGCCACGTGGTCCCATGGAAATCTCCAAACAACCTAGGCAATAGGTTGCTCTCCAGAAACTGACAGCAAAGTCCCAGTTGCTGAAGACAACACTCAAATAACGCAATGAATATGGAGAGGTTGTGCTGGTGCATACATAGAACCCTCACCCTTTATTCTAGTGTCTTTGGTACAGAAGGTACTCTGTAGGCTACCAAATGAGAAACATCAATACCAATCCAGCCACAAACCCTTTGATCTACAATGGTGTACTGCTTGCAAAATATGCCAGAGCAGTGGTGGCACAATGCTTGTGAGAGTAACCAACCAGTGTCTGATATGACTTAAGGCCCATTCTACAAAATGGAACCCATGCCTGACACTGCTTGGGTGACCAAGAACCAGAGCCCAGAGACCTAGGGTAAACCAAATACTACTGGTCTTAAAAACAAAGCAAAAAGAAAATAGTAATGAAAATGACGTCTAATGATATTCTGTTATACTCTTAGAGCAGAACCTTAATCAGTCATCATCAGAGAAGCTTCCTCTGGCATCAGATGAGAACAGATGCAGAGATCCACAGCCAAACATTATGCAGAAAGAGAATCAAGAAGAGAAGTTTCCATTAACTCTCTCCACTTGGAGTTCTGGGAACCTTCCTGAAAAGGAGGCAGAATGATTGTAAGAGCCAGAAGGGAAGGAGGACACCAAGAAAACAAGTCCCTCTAAATCAACATGAACTAAGTTCATATAAACTCACTGAGATTTAAGTAGCACATAGTCTACATGGGTCTGCACCATAGCCTCCACACATATTATAGCTTTCAGTTTAGTGTTTTAATATGGGACTCCAGAGTATGTGAATGAGTTGGTCTCTGATTCTTGTGTCTTCTCTTGGGTTTTTTTAATCCTTCCATTTGTTTGCCTTGTCCAACTTTGATGTAATGTTTTTGGTTTTATCTTACTATATTTTACGTTCTTATGTTTTGTTATTATCTTAGAACCCTGTTCTTTTCCAGTGAAAGACAGAAAAGGACTGGATTTGGATGATAGGAGAGGATGGGTTGAAAAGACTGGAAGAGAGAGAATAGACACTGTAATCAAGATATATTTATCGGAAAAGAATCTATTTTCAATAAAAGGAAAATAATTGAAATGTAACTTTTGTTCCAAGAGGGTTTTTTACAATGTCCTGAAAACTAAATGGATATTCTACAGCGGCAGGGGAGAACATATTGCAGCAGTAGCTTATCTATTTCTGAGAAATAGAAGGTGTTTGTATATTAGTCTATTCTACTAATCCTTTTGCCTATTTCTCCCAAACTTTTGATATGTCTATATTCTCTTTTAAAATATGTGCTCTGATTCTGTAGTGACTGAGAGTAGACTGAACTGCATTTCTAAACATTTTCCAAGTAGTGTGAACATTCTCTGGGGTCACAGATTTAGAAAATTGTCATGGACAAGATGTTGAATTCTAAAGCCTGCACTATCAATGGGGAGCACCGTGTTATGTTGCACAACATGCATTATATATAATATTGAATGATTTTAGGACCAGAAGTAGACATTACAGCTAACTATGGCTTATGTGTGTTTAGATAATATATACAACATAATAAGCACATTGGGCATAGCGTGGCGTGCCTTTGAAGTGGGTGAAAACAGGGGAAAGACTTGGGATACTCCATAATCTCTATGAGATAATTTAAACCTTCTCACACATATTAGCCATACATAACTTATGGTCATTTTAAAAAATGGTAGATTTCATAGTAGGTTGGATGTCCCTTTTTGTTGGGTATGTTGTTTAAGCTCTCACAAGGCTGTAGCGAAGATGTCAGTTCTTACTGTGGTTTATCACAAACTTGAAACATTGGACTGTTAAGATAATTCCCATTTATCCAGCTGCAGTACCAAGTGTCTTAGAAATTTTTTTTGAAATGGTCTGACTTCATATACAACAAAATTCTCCAAATTCTTTGCCACAAGTCAGGCTTAAGGTAAATATTTGTAACTTAATAAAAATTTCAGTTTTCCTTTCCTTTCTTTCTTCCTTCCTTATCCCCTTTCACTCTCCCCCTCTCTCCTGCTTTTCTTCTAGTAATATCAACCCAGGGCATTGCACATGCTAGGCAAGCGATCTACTACGAAGTTACCCTCTACCTCAGCCAATTCTTCTTATAAGGCATTTCATCTTACTCAGTTAGGCTCATCCAAGACAATCTTGATTTGGTTTATGATTCATAAACACATCAACAAAAGTCCCTTACTATGTCAAATAATATAGACAATCAAGTTATTGACATCCCATCACCTTTGCCATATTCTTTGCCATATGATAAGTATATATGATGATGTATATGATTAAACACGATGTAATAATTCTGAAATATATATATATTTATATCAAATTATATTTTTGCCTATAAAAGGTATTTTATTATTTGCCTATTAATTCAAAATATAAACAAAAATAACCAAAATAATGAACACAATAAATTAACAAAGCATAGAGAAAGGCATAGTGGCACACTGTGGTGATCCTATCATGAATGAAGTATAGGCTGGAGAATTATGAGTTCAAGATCATCTTGAGCTACACAGGAGGAATATGTTTCAAAACTGAACAAGAACCACAGAGCCTCAGGCAAAGGCAGATGCAATGTCAAGGACAAGATTGTATAATATGATTAAAATTAAAGGAAATAATTTATACTAAAATATACAAAGCACTCAAGATAAACATCCTAACAACACATAGGATGATAATTTTCTACTGACTCACAAACTCCAAAGACCTCACGACGTAAGAGCAGAGCACACTATTATAGCATAATAGTAGCAATAAGCTGAAGCCATGGAATAAAATACAAATCATTATTAGAATATTAAATTTATTATGCTGTCAATATTTGATTAAAAATATTTTCCTTAAAATAAAAATACGCATTTTGATATCAAATGACTGTATGACACTATTACATATTAGAAATGTTAATTAGCATAAATGTTTGTGTAAATATATTCTGTTCAGTACATTTTACTATGTAGAGGAAGAAAAGAATTTTTTTTTTCAAGACAAGGTTTCTCTGTGTAGTTTTGGTGCCTATCCTAGATCTTGCTATGTAGACCAGCCTGGCCTCGAACTCACAGAGATCTGCCTGGCTCTGCCTCCTGAGTGCTGGGATGAATGGCATGTGCCACCACCGCCCGGCTAAGAACTCTTTGATATACCACAAGGTATCACATGTTAGAAGACAAAGGAAGGCCACTTTGTGCTCAGTATATAGTTTTTTTTGTAATCAAATCAACCCAGGAATTACATGAAATTACTTGTAGTGGAACAGGTACAAGAAATAGCATGGTTTTCAACTTCCTGTGACCTGTAAATAGAGTTACTGCCTGGGTAGGTGGTTAGACTACCCGAGCTCATATGACCTCTTTTCATTTTTTTTCACATAATCCTTTTGACTTTTAATCTTCATCAGAAAGATTTGACTTGATAATCCTTGTAGTATACAAAATTGTTTGAGAGACGGTCAGAATTATGTATACTTTAGTCTAATTTTTTATTTAGTGGAGTTTGTCAGACCACAAGTAAAAGCTAATGCTACATTTGGGAATGCTCAAAGTACTATAAAGTCCTTATGTGGATGAGGAGAGAACAAATAATTAGGCAATAATCCTACTGTCAAAGGAAGGCATGCTGTCTTTTATTTGGAAAAGAGCATGGAAAGGCAAGGAAATGAGCAGAATATGGAATGCTCTTGAACAGCAACTTTGTACCAGATTTCGATTTCTTTTCCTGCTTTTGTTGGACTGCTAAGAATGCAGCCTTAGCATATGGGAAAGCAATGTAATTAAAAAGACCCAAAATTTGTTCTTGATAATTTGGAACTATCTGGACACCTTTTACAATAGTTTTGGCAAGAGTATAGGAATCCAATTTCCAGCCTCTCACTTATGCTTTTCTGTATTACAATTAATGAATTTGGCCTTTTAAAGCACTTATTGGCAAACATCCTTAGTGTTAATTATCCCTATTTCCATACCTCTTCTGCCATTATTTCCCACACCTCTTCCTACCTAAATCTCTCTCCCCATTATTCCCTTTTTTTTCTCTTCATGGCACCTCTGTTCTACTATCTCTCTGCTTTAATATTTTCTTCCCCCTCCCCACCAATGGTTCCTTTCTATTTTCCTGGATTCTACGGGTAAAACAAATTAAAAAATAATTTAAAGATTTGATGCTATAATCCACACATAAATGAGAACATGCCTCACTTGTCTTTCTGAGTCTGGGTTACTTCACTCAACATATTTTTTTTCCAGTACCATTCTTCAACTTGCAAATTTAATAATGTTAATTTTCTAATTAAATAATATTCTGTTTTATGTACCTCATTTTCATTATCTACTCACCTATTAATGGGTATCTGGTGTCTTTCCATGTCTTAGTTATTGAAAATAGAGCCGCTATGCCCACAGATAAGCATGTCTCCAATAGGAAACAGAGTTTTTAGGTATATATCCAGGAGAGGTACGGCTGGGGTGGTTGGCAGATCATTAGCAGCTGCCACACTGATTGCATAGTGGGTGCACCAATTTGCATTCCCACCAACAGTGCAAGAAGGTTCCCTGTTCTGCACATCTTTTCCAGCATTTACACATATATTCATATGAAAAAGTTAAATAGTAGGTGGCCTATAGAAAGGATAATGCTCTTCTAGAAGCCATAGGTTACCAAATAAAAATCTCAATGATAGGTGTAGGATATCTCCTCTAAACTTGTTTGCTATAGGTTTCCTGGAGACCCCTGCAAAATAAACACTATTGGTGTTGCTCGTGTGTTTCTTCAAGGATTTTTTTGCTGAAGACACCACGTACTTTGGCCACAGGACTGAAAAATCAAGTTAGTAGTGACTAAGAAGTACACTCTTTGATGGCTAGTACCTAAAAATACTATGTAGGCTGTTTGGAGGGGAGAGTCATCAGCAGTCTCACCTAGCTGTGAATCACAGTAATCATCAGAGTGGTAAAATATGCCTAATGGTGTAATGATGGCATGAATATTATGGGGGTAACCAACTGCCTTCTGAGTGAATTTATGGCCAACTCCACAGGAGGAAACACATTCCTGTTACTGAAAATCTGGCCAAGAACATGGTTAGGGAGCTCCCAGGCACTAGGGCTGAATCTACTACTGATAAATGGACATAGTATCAAACTGCTCTCTAAGTTTGTATTTCTATCCATGTAGATTAGTGCAGCTCCCAGAACTCACCAGAGAATTTCTTTTTGTAGTGTACAGTGGCTAACACAGAAATTCACAACTGATCAAAATGCAAAAATCACATGTCATCTGACTGCTTAGCCACAAAATGGGACATCTATAACAACACATCCCTGTACCAAAGGCTCAGGTGCCATCACAAAAGAAAGGGTCGAAACACTGTAAAAGTCAAAGGAACAAAAATAATGCCTTCTGGACAATGACACAAAAGCTGTAGTGTCTACACAAGCCAGTCAAATTTCCAGAATAGTGGAGAGACAGGGCTCATGAGTCCCCACTCCTAAGCAAGGTATTATAGACTCACTTTTCAGGGAGGAAAAGTCAGTTTTCTTTAAGAATTTGGCCCTCGTAGGTTGCTTGTGATCCACACTCATGGGTATATGGACACATAAATTGGACTTGGGGTACTAAAAAAAATGAGGCCACAACATTGGGAAGGAGGGGGAAACTGAGGGTATATCTGCAGGGGTTAGTGGGAGGAATGGGGTATAAAAATGGGTTATAAATACAAAATTCTCAAGGAATTAATAAAATATTATATTATTGAATATTTATTTCTAGTATGAATATTATACAAATTAAAGAATTCTGAGTACTTTTGCTATCTTTTTCATTCTATCATGAATGGCATACACCTGTTTTCACACAAAGGAACATACTTGGAAAAAACATAAGAAAATACAACCTACTAATATCATCTCTCTTTACAACTTTCCAATGTTCTAAAGAATCCCCATATGGAGAATATTAACACTGAATATCATTGTATTTTTCTTTCTTATTTGTTTATTGGTGTTGTAAATCAGTGAAGATTAAACCCAGGGCTTTCACACTATGTGAAATAAATGCTCTACCTCTAAACTCGTCCTAGCTCTTGTACCAAATTTTATGGGGTGTTTGTTTGCTTGCTTGCTTTTTCATCTATACAGAATAAATTGTTTCAACAAGACAAGTCTTAATTTCACTTAGTAGTAACTTTATAAATACATATGATTTTGTACTCATATTGTTTATGTTACCATGTGATGAAAGCTCATTGATGCTATTGAATTACAGGGTTTTTGTTGTTGTTACAAAACAATGTTAAACTGCGTGCATTTTTGGCTTTAATACTAAACAGTTAAACCTTTCAGAGTTTTTGATTTTTCATGTTGTTAAGATTGATCAAACTGAAACCCAGACTACTATATTAATAATAATACCAACATTTGGAAAATATTCAGCTAAATTTAATTTCTTCTTCAAAACAATCCAATTTAAAGTGTTTAAATGAAAAGTTAATATAGATTGTAATAAAGAATGCTGTATTTTCCACAAAACAGTATTTGCATGCATCTTCTCATGTCTCAGATTCTCACATAGTAAAGAGGTGCATAAAACTCACTTTCATAAATTCCTTTTTGAAATATGTAAACTGCCTGGATCATTATTTCCTGCTTTAATTATTAGAAAATCACTGGGCCTGTGTGGGAGCCCGTTCTCGGGTTCCTCGTGGCTTTACCCAGCAGGTCCGCATAGAGGATGATTAGACCACGGGCCGAGTGCAGGTGTCTGGGATGGTCTACACTTGGCTGTGCTGGGGGAGGAGGTCTTTTGCTCCACCCCTTGGCGTCTCTATAAAAACCCTGGGCCAGAGACAGTCCGGGCCCGTTGGAATATGTTCCAGGCCCTCTCGAGGCTATCCTTTATTTTCTATCTGTTTATCTCTGTGAGATTCTCTGCAATAAATCCTTCTATCTAATATTTCCTGCTGCTCGCACTCAAGAAAACTCTGGGGAACTGTGGGGGTGGTTGGGTAAACGCCCCACAGGCCTGGATACTTATAATTTACTGATGAATAACACATGGTATTAAGATTAGAAAGCATGTGGTTGGGGAGACAGAAATGGTTCACTGGTTTAGAGTACCAACTATGCTCGCAGAGAACCAGAATTCAGTTCTCTGCACCCATCCCGGGCAGCTCCAAAGTACTTGTAACTCCAGTTCCAGTGGATCTTACACCTTCTTCTGACCTCCATGGGCACCTGCACTCAAGAGCGCATACCCTGACCCATTCCACACATATGTAATTAATTATTCTGGATTTATATTTCCTTGAATATACTCATTTTTAGGATGTACAGTAATATCTTTTGCTCGTACATTTGATCCTTTTTCGACATTCTGAATGTCTGAAACAATGCTGAAGCAGTGAGAGAAGATTTCTATTGTATTAAAGTTAAAATAAAAAAAGTTTTAAATTATATAAAAAGTGTGGTTTTAATGGCTTAGTAAGTCAAGAAAAAGGCAAAATCTGAGTATTTTATCACTACAAATTGTTTTAGGAACACAAAGTCTGTGTTCATCTTACTAAATTTATCTAGATGTTCTGTAATCACAAAGTACTTGATATTATTAAAATAATTCAAATAGACAGGATGTTCTGCATTATCACTTCTAATATACAAACTAAGGAAAACTTCACAAGACTTTGAGAGAAAATTTGTGATTAATGGACAGAAGAAATTTCATTGATTATAGTCAAGTATAATATTAGAATAACAGACAAATTTAAAGTAGTAGGGAAAAACCACAAATATATAAAGGAATTTTTTGTTTTCAAATAGCAAAGTAATAACACAGCTTGTACATAGTATGTTATAAGATACACACACACACAGACACATACACACACACACACACACACACACACACACACACACACACACATATATATATATAAACTGTACCCTGGTACTTTTTCATTTAATACCCCCAAAATACTCAAATTATTTTTCCTCAAACATACAAGCTACTAATATAACAAAAGTCTTACTTAATAAAGGATGCTTCATTAGTTAGGGAAAACAAGACAATAATTATAATAAAGGATTATTTTAAATATGTACACACAAATATCTAAATACACTTATTTAGATATAAACATAAAAGTAGTGCATAATTTACATTAAGACAGTAGTGTATAATATGTAATAAACAAATAGTAACATATTAACTCATGTGTGCTTAAAACAGATAAGACATTAAATTGTAACGGAATTTTATACAGTACATAACATTATAGAATACCTTGATGAATGTCATATAAGTTGTTATATATAAGTACATATCCAGTGCATTCGACAAAATAAAATTATAATACACAGTATATAATATATGATATGTAATGCCTTTGTTATATACAGAATGTGACATGTAAAATTTAACACATTTTATATATTCTTTTTCATTTCTCACTACTCTGGTTATATATGTTTTATTTATTAACAGTATTTAAAAATGATGATATTTTTCTCACATTTTCTCACTTTGACAATATAGTAAAAATTCAAACCACAAATTACTTCTAAATTTCAAAAAACTCTTAAGACCTGAATTTTATAAATCTTAGTTATATGTATATTCACTCTTTCAAATATTTCAAAAAACATTTCTGAGGAGATTCAAAGAAAACAAGCCATGTGAATACTGATTGCCTGCTGAGTGATTTATGTAGGCAATCTCACTAGACTTCACATAAATCCTGTAAGAAGCATGCCATTATAATCCTTTACAAATGGATTATAATTACCTGGATAATTATCTCTTCCAAAATCTTGCCAGGATTTGAAACCAAGTATATTTACCGCTAATGTTAGTCATGTACTGTATCACTATGCTAGCAAAATTTATGTGACATATATTTTTGTATGAAGAATAATTGGCAATATACTTTTCCCAGAATAGCCATAAACTAATTATATGAGGCTAGTAAAGTAAATCATTTCTAAAACTGTGTCAAACTTGTGAATCAATGCAGAATCTCACATGATCTCATGCCCCCAGCAATTAAATGTAGTTCTGTCTTATTTGTTCATGAAGACTTTTCTTAATTTGAAAGTCTTATCTTTCATCTGTGGTTTGCAGTCAATAGTATGCTATAGATCCTCCCATTACCTTGAATCATTACCATCCCATGTTATTATGAAAAAGAATCTCGTAGATTCATATTAAATCCAAACTTTCTAACCTTGTGTTTTCATCATTACGTAAGATTGATATTGAAGGTGGTTTTGAAAACTATCCAACCTTGTAATAGAAGGTTATTTTAGGAAGGTACGCTGTATTAATCCCAGCATGGGTTATTGATGCTAACATCGGGGAATGGGGAAATTTAGGTAGGCATGACCTTAAGATAAAATTACCCTTCTGCTGCAAAGGGAATACCCTGGTGGAGCTCTTGCTTTAGGGATAATTGCTGGACAAGATGAATGATCTCAGTTTCTCTATACTTTATATCCAGGTTCCATACACTCTATTACCCTTTCTAGAAAAATCAAAATAAAATAAAACACCACAGATGAAGGCCTGGAAATTATATGAACATTTTCAACAAACTGAGCAGAAACTACTGACATTCATTTTCTTATATTATTTTTCTTGACAAAAACTAGGGTCATTTAGAATCTTTGCTCCACTCCATTGTTCCTCCTGTAATATTTTGTTGTTTTTCTGCCTTTCCTGGGAACAAGTTAATAATGATAATAAACTGTGTTCTCCTATTGCTTTGGGATTCTGGAACCCAGGGTCTACGCACTTCAACTGATCAATTAATAACTGAAATTGTCATTTGTGCTGCACATCTTTCTTTTGTAAATTAAAGTTTAAACATTTTCCAGTTCATAGCCAATTAACAGAATTATTTTTAGATGTATATATTTCTTTCTTTAATCCATTATTTATCTTGAAAATTGGAGCTAATACTCTCACATCAGCTTCTATTTGTAATGTGCATAGAGTGTAAGAAATGGAGGCACACGACATAGCATTGTAGGATCCTTATACATTTTAGAATTCTAAGATAAACATTAATTCTAACAAATTACTAGAAATGTCATTTCTTTTTAAAGTGTAAATGAACATATACTTTTGAAGTAGCGAAAAACACCTGAAGCCTTCCCTCCACCACCACGTGCAGGCGTGTGTGTGTGTGTGTGTGTGTGTGTGTGTGTGTGTGTGTGTGTGTGTGTATGTGTGTGTGTGTTTGGTGAGCAATAGAGTGATAATCAAGAGGAGGTTACAATTCAATAAGCCAAATCTAGAAAAATTAAGTCTAAAGAAACCAACAAGGCAAATAATACTAGAACCTCAATCCCACAACAGTGCATAAATCACTAATGTCCTGAATCAATTCTATTGTATGAAATGCTTCTGCCTAGGGCAAATGACTCTATTCCCAAGAAGTATTAACAGATATCCTCCCTACTTTCTTGGAATGTATCTTACAGTATAAAGGTACAGTATTCCATTGATTTTATGCAGTTATTTTAATGGTTACCAAAATTTACTTCAAAAAATCATAACCTTGGCTGTAGTAGGAATTTCTAAGGCCAATATTGAACACATTGAAGCTCAGTATTTCCCTATGTACATATCAACATCTCTTGCTGATGGTAAGTGGGAAATAGCATAAAATTTGGTGACAATGAAGTAGAGCAAAACAATTTAAAATATAGAAAAATAAGATGATAGAAAGACAATATACAATAAATTGTAAATGAGCAATAAAAATCAGAATACATGTCAGACTGCTTTTAAAAATCCATATGTGTGATTCTAACATACGATAAAACATAAGAAAAGCAAATAATTAAAAGGGTAGAAAAATCATATTAGGCATATTCTATCTCCAAAGCCAATAGTAGGTATACTGTAACCCCAAAGCTAATATTAGGCAACCTAGTTCCCAAAGCAAATACACATATATTAATATAAAATAAGAAAAAATTTAAAACAAACAGTGTTGTTACAGAAAGAAATAGGTAATTACACGAGGATCAAAGTGATAACTAGGGACTGGAAAGATGGCTCACTGGTTAAAAGCACTTACTGCTCTTGAGGAGAACCTGAGTTCTGTTCCTAGCACCCATCATTGATAACAAGTTCTTAAATTCCTGCTGAAAGAGATTCAATGCCTCTCTTGTACCTGCACTCACTTACATATACCCTCACAGAGTCTGCATGCATAGATATAATTCAAAATAAAAATCAGTATTAAAAGTAAAGTGATAACTCAGCAGAAATTCAAAATTTCCAAGTCAGTATATACCTAAAATATATTTACAAAAGTGTACTACAACTCATGAGCGATGAATTAATTTGCTATTGTCCTAAAATCTTTCAAGAAACCTATTTTTGATATGTGAAATTGCAAATAAAGAAGAAACTTTATTATATGAAATATCTGTGGAAAAGTTCTCAAACAGCTTGACTAACTGGGAAAATACAGGATTCCATCTGATATTAAGAGAAATGCATTATTCTATGAAAACAAGGGAAGATTCTAAATCAGTGATTTATTATAAGAGCAAACTTTATATAATTTAAAAAATAGGTTCCATATTCTTTTACTCTAATACCAATATAATTTAGAAGTTCATAATAAAATGATATAAATTCCTCTATATTAGAAACTGAGAAACACAATGGAAATTCATAACAAAAATTTTACAGATAACAGGAATGAAAAGTAAAGAAAACATTGCACATCAAAACCACAGAAGATTGTAAAAAGTGGCAAAATAAAAGCACGTAAAATATCAATATATATACTGTGAAAGCATATAGGCTCAAATTTATATGTGTGCTAGAAAATAAACCTAGTCTCACACATGTTAAGCATAAGTTATATCATGAAACTGTCCCTATAACAAGACTCAAAATTCAATGGAAGTACCTACCTTTGGAGTCAGAAAAGGAAACACTGAAATATCTTAGATAGCAGAAGGAATCAGCTGATCATAATAGCTTATTAAATGAAATAGTAGAAGAGAAACAAGGCATTGTTTTTAAATGAAGTTAGCTCTCAAAGAAACAAATAGATTTATGGATTTCTTTAACATTGATAAGACAAAAGAGAAGACATGTTCTGGTTTTATTGTGTTTCTTTCATAGACATGCTCTAGTACCATTGCTGTGATAAAACACTCTGGCCAAAAATAACTTAGAAGAGGAAAGAGTTTTGATTTCATTTTGTAGGTCACAATCCATCATTAAGGGAAGTCAGGCCACAACCTTAAGCAGGAACTTGAGACAGAAGTCCTGGAGAAATGCTGCTTTCTGGCTCATTCAACAGGTCATTCTTAGTTAGCTTTTGTTCTTTCTTTCTTTATTTTATTTTATTTTATTTTTCAATACAAGTCTTTTATTGTTCCAAAAGACACAATAAATTGTACTTCTAACCCAGGATCTTTTTTCTGGAGCTAGGTGACTTGGGTCTTACTCATCAACCTGCTGCACTCACTGTTCCTGTTTCAGACACAGAGGTGTCATCCAAAAAATTGCTGATACCCTTGATTTGAACTGTTATGGCTTGCTGAACCAAAGCTGCTGAATTTGAAACAAGTTCATTTCCGTCAAAGAATAATTTATCCTTCTGGGCTTGAGAAACAGAACAAGCAACACCTGTCCTCGCCCAGAGTCTGTGGATATATTTCCGATTTCAACCAAGTATCCATTCTCCCAAATAGTGGCATTGGTATGGAAGTGAGCACATATAGACCTCACCTTGTAATGGAATCCCAGTGTAACACCCTTGATCATGTTCTGAACATGACTACAGATGGATTAGACAGTAGCAAGTTCCATTCTGTTATCCCATCATTTTTCAAATTTAGCCTCTTCTTGTTCTTTCAAGGAAACTGTACCCTCTGGAGGGTTCCTCTGGGACCCTTCACAATGACTATGTGCCCTTTCAAAGTGATGTAGATTCTTATATAGTCCAGAGCCACCTGCCTGAGAATGGTGCTGCTTACAGTGAACTGCCTTTCCTACATCAATTAACCATTAAAATAAACCCCCCATAGACAAACCCACCATCCAATATGAACTTGGCAGTCCCTCAATTGAGACTTCCTTCTCAGGTTACTCTAGGTTTGCTCAAATTGACACTTAAATCTATCAAAGAACTATGTCTAACAAAATGAATGCTAAAACAGGTCATTCTTAGGCTAACAATGAATGCATACTTATAGTCAAAGTTAGTCTTTAATCTCATGTCTCCATTTTCAGGCAGTATGATAAGCCTATGCAATATGCAGCCCTTTTTTATTGCTATTAGGTCGAAGCAAGTCAATGAAAACGCTGGAAGAACAACATGAGGAGAGAATTAAGTATATTTGTGGTTTTCTTCACACCTCCTGAAATTCTTTATTAATACTTTGCTCCTTGTTAATTTCACAAGGTTCACTCAATATCATTCTGCCTTTGAATTTTAGCAAAAATGTCCTGTTTGTGTGGGTGATTCTATTCTTGAGAGTATCAACACTCCAATAAAACTGGTGTTTTGAGCTGTTGTTAAGAGCAATTGGGTATGGTTTGGAAATGCCTGCACTGGGAAAGAACAAATTAAGTTTAGAAGAGATTATTACATTTTTCCCTTCAAATACAACTCCTAAAGTAAGAAAGTCAAATTCTTTCTATTCTCTCTGATTTTCCTGTGTGATGAGGCCAATTTAAATTGTTTCTAAAAATAAAGCTTTGGCTTCTAGGGTTTAGGTAGTTCTCTGGATGATTGCATACAAAGGAGGATGTGTCTACCAACTCCTAAATATCCAGACACAATCCTAAAACTACTTATGAAATAAGTATCAGAGCAAATAGCAGTTGAAAATAGAATCCTATTCTGGATAATTTTCATATTTTCAAACTTGGAGAAATGAAGCAATTAACAGATACACACTTTTAATTGTAGCACTCCTTCACTCTACTTATGGGAATATTACCTATTGTTGAGTGTATTGTTCCTATATATATATATATATATATATATATATATATATATATATATATATTGAACTGGAGTCTGGTTGGATAGCTATACTGACCTTGGTTAAGCTTATTCACACATGGGAACCCTGTACACTTGGTCCAATACTCTGACTCTATATCTCACATTCTCCAGCAGGCTAGCCATAATTTTTTCCATAGTCATCACAAAAGGCAAACAGAAATATGGAAGACTTAAAGTCATTGTCATCAAACCTATTGCTGGTAAGTCTCAAGCCCAAACCTAACACTAAAGAATGAAACTATTACAATTTGTGCAGCAAGGAAGAGGAAACAGCTGAGACTGATTTACTAATCTACCAAAGAAACTTTGATCTGTCATTTGCTGTGGATATCGCTCTGTATAAATAAACACTGATTGGCCAGTAACCAGACAAGAAGTATAGGCAGAACTAACAGAGAGGAGAATTGAGGGAACAGGAAGTCAGAAGAGGAAACTGCTCGAGCCGCCTTCAGGACAAGGAAGATATAAGGTACCAATGAGCCACGAGCCACGTGACAAAGTATAGATTAATAGAAATGGGCTAAATATAAGAGTAAGAGCTAGACAATGATAGGCCTGAGCTAATAGTCAAGCAGTTTAAATAATATAAGCATCTGTATGTTTATTTTATAAGTGGGCTAAGGGACTGCCGGGGATTGGCAGGACCCGGAGAAAAAACTCCAGCTACAAATGGTGCCCAATGGCTCGAGTTTCCACCTTAAACCTGAGAATATTTAATCACCAATTCTAAACAGAGCCAAAACCAGGTTCCTGCTTCATGTCTCATATGGGCAGCTAGATGCCGCAAAATGCAGGTTTGAGCTACTGGCAGGTTCCTGCTTGGCAGTAATGAGGCATCTACCAGCGGTACATTATGCTGCTGCTGTGTGGTGGATTTAGCCTTTCCTAGTATAAAATAAAAGAGGTTTCTGGGCTACACGCTGCTTTGATAGAAACATAGACACACTATTTCTGAGAGTTGATGGCTCCCAGATCTGGTGAAAAACGTACCATCACCATGTTGGGAAGCGAAAGTGAGAAGAGCCAGCAGCCACAGCTCCGTTTCAGTCTTAGAATGCTGCAGTTTAAAGCAATAGGTTCACAATAAGACTGATTCGGATGGAATAGTTTACAATGTATGTAAAAATGTACGCAGGCTGGAAAGAGAGAGAAAAAGGAATATATACAGTTATATAAACAAATAGTTTTTAAAAGTAAAGTCTTTAAAGAAACAGTAAAGGTAATAAGCCACGTAAAGATGGCTATCACACAGAGAATCTGGATTATGTTGTCTTTGATATTAGTAACTAAAGAAAAACATTTGATTGTAAAAGCTGTTGAGTTATGCCAAAATGTATACTTTAAAGGTACCTTGTCTTCAAAATTTGGATATAAGGATATGTTGCTTTGGAAAGGAGGCTCTGCTTTTGTTCCCACAGAAAGCCAGAGGCTATGGATTTGTTCCAGATTAAGATACATTAGGTTTGACCAGCCAAGACCACCTGAAATGTCTCCGATGACACCATGGCCAAGATGATCCAACATCCAAAACTGTTTCAAGGCAACTGGCTCAGACAATATAGCTCATGGACTACTCCATAATCCTAAAATTTTCTTTGTGTCCCCATAAGATACAGCACCCCCCTCCATCAGGAGGTAGTAAAAGAAGCTACACCCAAATTCCCAAGTATACCATGCTGGCTTTGGAGATGGAATTGGCTCATTCCTTCTTTAAACACAAACATATTCCTAAAATAAAAGGTTAAAAGATTCTTTTGTCCCATATCAAAAGAGCCCTCTGGTGTGGGACAGAGAAAAACCAATATTTTTATTTAAAACAGGCTGATTATAAATGCAATCTCTTTGTAAAAAAGAAAAGGGGATATGATATAGATATAAAGGATATAGATATGATAGGATAAAAGGGTAGATTAATGAACCTACTATTAAAGAACAACAACTTGTCTAAAATGTTTTACATTTGGTATAGATTTTAGTTTATGTTTAAAATGTTTTACATTGGTGTAGATTTTAGTTTACTGATACAAGTTTAAACTTAATTTTGTTATACTGTATATATATTTCTATTCTTGT
This sequence comes from Peromyscus californicus insignis, assembly GCF_007827085.1. NCBI lineage: Eukaryota > Metazoa > Chordata > Mammalia > Rodentia > Cricetidae > Peromyscus > Peromyscus californicus. Next base: position 46,393,555 of record NW_026294391.1, read on the forward strand.
TTGAGGTATTATGTTTATGTAACTCATTTAGAATAGAATGGATAATTAAATAGATTAATATTTAGTCATCTATGATAATCATATTCATAGCCATGTTAGTTAAGTCTTCTAGATATACATAGATATATTTCAGATAGATAAGTAATCTTCAAATACTTCAAAGACCTACAGAATATGGCATTTAAAATATTTTTAAAAATTTAGACTTTCTGGACAGTGAGACATGTCTGTTCCTGACAGCACTGGATTTACTTCAGAGAGGAGGATGAGCTTCAAAGACACTCCATATGGAGTTTATCTTCACCTTGGCAAAAATAGCCTTTTGGGCAAGAAACTCTTCTTGCCTGGACTGCTTGATTGACTGGACATACAGGACCCATAGAAAGATGACCACTGAACTTTGCTTGACAAAATGGTCCTTCAGGTTCCTGACGCGCAGAGAAAACTGCCAGACATTCTAAAGGACACTGAGAATAATGACCGAGAGACTCTAGGCCTGTGGGCTAAAGACAGATGCCCCAACTTTACAAAGGAATATAAGGTGACTGTCCAGGCTGTCAGCTGTCTCTGTCTACCCTGCAAGACTCCTGAAAGTTGCTTGCATCCTCCTGTTTCTCAAGTAATATTATATCCTTCTGAGGTCTTTGATGAAGTTGAAGACTAGATACTTACAATTTTCCTTAGTTATGATAAAAGATAAGTTAGATATAAAACCTTAAACTCACAAATATAAGATAGATAGGATATCTTCTTTAGTATTGCAACTGTAATTCTTGCTTGATAATTGTTTTGTTATATGTAATTTTATTATGTTTAAGTTAAAACCTTCCTTTTTGAAAAAGAAGAAAAGGGGAAGTGCTGTGGATATTGCTCTGTATAAACACTGATTGGCCAGTAGTCAGACAGGAAGTATAGGCGGGACTAATAAAGAGGAGAATTGAGGGAACAGGATGACAGAGGGGGAGACTGCTGGAGCCGCCGCCAGGACAAGGAAGATGTAAGGTACCAGTAAGCCACGAGCCACGTGGCAAAGTATAGATTAATAGAAATGGGCTAAATATAAGAGTAAGGGCTAGACAATGATAGGCCTGAGCTAATGGTCAAGCAGTTTAAATAATATAAGCATCTGTATGTTTATTTTATAAGTGGGCTAAGGGACTGCCGGGGCTTGGCAGGGCCTGGAGAGAAAACTCCAGCTACAGCCATTATTCCCCAAACATTAGTGTAGATGTAACCAACCATCTTATTAAATAGGAAACACAGAGTCAACACAGAGATGAAAGCCAAGAGGTCAGAGCAATAGCTAGGAACTAAAAACCTTACCCTTCACTGTCGCTGTACCTCTCTGAAAGATACCTACTTCCTGTATCTGTCTTTCTTTATAGAGTTTCTGTTCTGCCTTCTCATTGGTTTTAAACCCAACCACATGACCTCCTAGTTACTGCCTGTCTGTACAGACCTCCAGGTCTTCTATGGTTGATATTGAGATTAAAGGCGTGTGTCTCCAATGCTGGCTGTATCCTTGAACACACAGAGATCTACCTAACTCTGCCTACCAAGTGCTGGGATTAAAGGCGTGCACCACCACCGCTGGGCTTTCGCTATGCCTTGCTAATAGCTCTGACCCCCGGGCAACTTTATTTATTAACATACAAATAAAACCACATTTCAGTACAAATAAAATATCACCATACATTAACCTTTGTGTCATAAGGCCAATTTTCATAACTTCACATCCCTACCTACACCATCTAGTAGTTCAAATGTACCCCCTCTTATTTCTGGACTTTGATGGCTTCCTCTGTCCTAAGGACCAAGAGAATTTTATCAGTTTGGGGCTAAAAGATTTATAAATATGGATATTTATTTCTAATTTGTGATGTATTATTTTATTTTATAATCTGGGTTTTTATTTCAGATAAATATGCCTCCACAAAAAAAGTTGTACCTTAAAATCAAGGATATTTTTTAGACATCTTGAATTTCCCATAGACTTTAACTTGATAGATATTCAATAAATAACTGCTCGTTGTTTAATGTGCTTGCTACTTGTGATATTATCACAAAAAATCTTTCTTCTATATTAAGTGCAAAAAAGCACATTTTATTAAAATGTAGATTTTTCTAGAGGCGGTATGGAATGCATATTAGCTTAAAAATGAAGCCCTCAATTAAATATCTTTCTTCCTCGATGGAACACCTTGTTAATTGACCTTAAAGAAGATTATGTAAAGCATAGAAAAATCTCAAGTAACTGGTGCAGTTATAAAGCAGAGGTTTTCAACCCTGGCTTCACACTAGAATCAGGAGGGCAATTTCTTCAAATAGTATCTATGCCCAGGGCTTACCCCAGATGAATTAGATCACTATCTCTGAAGATAGAACATGGACATCCATATTTTTTAAACATCCATAGATAATTTAATGTGATGCCAAGGCTGATGGCAGGTGCTTTAAACTCTTCTAAAAATGCCAACAAGAAAGTTCAGAAATTGAGCAACGCACCTGGAAGCAGCACACGGCTGTTAACTTGGATATTGCTAAACAACTCTGACAGGTGAAACAGTATCCTAATTAATTGGTCTTCCTAAGTCCATTATGGTCCTTCACCTGGCAGTGGTTCTAAAAAACAGGTTTGGAAATGCTGAATTTCAGTTAGAATAAAGTAGTTCCTAGATGCTGGCCAAGCAAACTTACAACTTGACTTATATTGTGATATAAAATTGATTTGATATCACTGGGATGCAGATCTCCTGATGAGAGCTGACAAAGACCAGCTGAGGCTCTAGTTAAATGATGTGTGAGAACTCCTAGGAGCAGACAATTGGAAACTAATGAGATGATAAAGGCTTTCAGGTATGTGAGTTGATCAGCTTCCTGCTGAGACCCTCCCTCTGAAGTAGAAGAGAATTCTCTGGCTCAAGGCCCTCCTTTACATCTTAGGAGTAATCAGGAGTAGTCCAGGGCAAATGTAATATTCCATTAAGATTTGTCCCTGTTCATTTTGGAGATGAAGTCAGCAAGAAATCTGATCCAATAAGTATGGTTTCTATTACCCACAGACATATATTTTAATACAAAGAATATTTGTATAATCATGTTCATATAGTTGCACCAAGATGGTTGGTGACAGAATTTAAGAAGGCAATATTGGAGGTTTCATATATAGCTCATCAATAGAGTACCTGTTTAGCTTATCATGTGTGAGACCTTACATTCATTCTGTAATAATGAAACCAAAAGACCAGACATGTCTATAATCCCAACATTTGGTCAGTGAAAGCAGGAGAATAAGTTCAAAATTATCTTTGTTTACATAGCAAGTTTGAAGCCAGCCTAGGACAGATGAGTCTTTGTTTCAAAAGACCAAAAACAATAAGAAAATAGTGTTAGATCATAGATTCAGACCACATGGCAAGGAACCAAGTTTTTTGCCTCTTAAGTCTGTTGACTTTGACTAAAACTTTTACCCATAATCATCATCAAACTGGCTGTTGACTATTTATCCAGCACACAGTGGTTATGATGAGCAAAATTATGGATAAGGTTGTATTTTACAGTCAGAGTAAAATCATAAAAGGGCCTCTACAAGAAAATTAGTGGACTTAGATGTTCCAAGTTCAGGGAAATTAAAATCCTCATGCTAAAAAAATATTGCCTAGGAATGAAAAATATTGGCAAAGTATGAAGAAAGGTGCTAACATTATCAAAAGATTATCAATTTATTGTGAAACAATTTATTGTGAAACAATATTTAGACTAGCCTAGAAAAGTAATCTTCAAAATGGCCATAAATGCTCCACAGTACAGGGTTTTCATTATCAGATATGTGTAGAAAATGTGGCAAACTACCTCTTTATGAGAGATCATCACTACTAAAGGCCAGTGATGAGCCAGATGTATGCTTACTTAGTCCAAAGTCACAAAAATATTAGAAAAAATAGAATCAATTTTACCATACAATACATAGTACATCTTAGGGAAAACTGAATCTATAGAATTTTTGTAATTAATTACCAACAGAAAGTTGATCAATTAAATGAAACTAAATGAAACAAAAAGCTAGATAATGAGCAAAATTCTATGAACTTATTTTTCTTAATACATATGACTTGAGGTAGGTATAACTATAAAATAATCTTTTAGATTTTAGCACTCACAGGAGTATGTCTTCTGAGCTATACTATTAAAATTAATTCAAGGAACAGTTCTAAAGCAACTAATGACAAAAATTCAAGAATCTAATATCCATATCACTTTCCTCTGTAAGTCTTTCAGTTTTTCAGTGTCTCTTGACAAATAACATCAACATTTTCATGATACTTTGTGCAGCAAAATCAAATGTAACTATTACCAACCATTTCTCCTTTCCTTTATATATTCTTTCTTTCTGGAAAGACTGTTTTTATAATAGTTCAAAACTTTTTAGAAAAATTTCATTTGGAATCTACTGTATCAGTTTTCCAAAATGTATACTGTATCATGATTGTATTTCTTTAACACTTAGCTCACTAATATTGCTACTAGATAGGGAAGAATAACTTAATATTGATGTGGCTCCATCAATAGCCTTTGAATATGAATGAATAATGTATTATCCATTCTTATAAATCAGGAATCAAAAGTTGTTTTACATTAGAATATCTACATATTACTTCAGTAGACTGAATTTTATAATCAACTGTTATTGCACAGTTATTTGAAGGAAGAGGTAGTTTAATATTTTTTCATATTTTTCCTTTTATTGAAAATAGATTTTTTCTCATACAATATATCCTGATTATAGTTTCTCATCCCTCTACTTCTCCCAATTCCTTCTTACCTCCTATCTCCTCTGATCCATTCCCTTTCTGTCTTTCATTGGAAAAGAACAGGTTTCTAAGACACAGCTACCAAACATGAAAAAATACAATATGATAAGATAAAGCAGAAAACATCTTATTGAAGTTGAACAAGGCAACTCAACAGAAGGAAATGAGTCCTAAGAGCACAAATAAGAATCAAAGACCTACTCCTTCTCACACTCGGGAGTCCCACAAAAATACTAAGCTAAAAGTTATTCACAGAGGACCTGGTGGAGACCCATGTAAGCCCCGTGCTTGCTGCTTTGGTTTCTGTGTACTTATATGCACCTTGCTTAGTTGATTCAGAAGGCCTCATTCTCCTGGTATCCCCCATCCCCTCTGGATCTGACAATTTTTCTGCCTCCTCTTCTGAGGGATTCCCTGAGCTTGGAGGGGAGAGATTTGATTGAGTCGTCCTGTTTAGATTCTCTCTCTGTATTTCTGGCTGTGGGTCTCTGCATCTGTGCCCATCTGCTGCTGGAGAAAGTTCCTCTGATGATGACTGAGCAAAGCACAGATCTATGAGTATAGCAGAAATCATGAGGAGTCATTTTATTGATACTTATTTTAGAAGACCAGTAGTATTTAGTTTTACCCTAGTGTAGATGAAATTCTAAATGGTCTTATTAAATAAGAAACACAGAGCAAATGCAGAGTTAAAAGCCCAAAATATCAGAGCACTAGTGAAGCCTTTAGCTTACCAGTCACTACCATCCTTCCCCTGAGAGAGAGTGGTCTTCTCCTGTGTGACCCATCTTTTTATTGCCTTTCTGTTCTACCTTCTCATTGGCTTTAAACTCAACCACATGATTTCCTTGTCACTGCCTGTCTATACAGACCTCCAGGTCTCTATGGTTCGAGCTGAGATTAAAGGTTCGGGTCACCCCTTGGCTATGTCCTTGAACACACAGAGACACTGCCTGCCATGTGATCAGGTTAAGGGCGTGTACCACCACTGCCAGACTTCTGCTAAATGGCTTGCTTTTAGCTCTGACCCCCAGGCAACTTTATTCATCAACATACAAACAAAATCATATTTCAGCACAAACAAAATATCACCATACCCTAGGTCTTCGGGCTGTCTAGCCTTTTATTCTTGGTCACCCAAACAGTGTCAGGTAATGAGATCTCCTAAAAATTGGGGATATACGTCCCAACTAGCCATATCTTGTTACCAAATGAGGATTCCAGTAGTGTGACTGGGCTGCATTCAATTGATTTCTTGGCTAAAGGAGTCACACTAAAATCCCACAAACAACCCAGCCTGTAGCTAAGGTAATGGGTTGTTCTCTGGAAACTGACAGAAAGGCTGGATTGCTGAGGATAACACCCACACAACTCACTGAACATGGGCAAATCCATGCGCCTTCACCCCTACATTGTAGTGTCTTTGGTGCTGGGAAAGCACTGTCCAGTCTGCCAAAAAATAAATGTAAATACCAACCCAGCCACAAAATCTTTGGCCTACAATCTGTCCTGCCTACAAGATACGCTGCCACAGTGATGGCACAGAACTTTTGAGAGCAACCAATCAATGTCTGATTTGACTTAAGGCCAACTCCAAGAGAAGAAATAGTTTTTGAAAAGGCTCTGGAATAACTTCTTGATGACAAGTTGAATGGTATCATGAATGCAATAGAACAGATATAAATGTGCAAGTAGTGGTAAAACAAAGGTAAAAATATATGATCCACATACTTAACCCCTCATATAATGTATGAAGAAACACACACACACACACACACACACACACACACACACACACACACACACACACACACATATATATATATATATATATATATATATATATATATATAATTGATAAAATTCAGGAATATCTTTCTCTGAATAATTTATTTAATGAAGAGCACATAGCAATAAGAACAAATACATTTGTACTGACTTAATCCTCACACCATATCTGTTGCTTTACCTATATCAATTTAATACCCTCAATGAATTTATATCCTATGTATTAATATGCATTCTTTAAAACAAGAAAATGATTTTAATCCATTGCATAAGAGTCCAAACCACTTGGTGTTAGTGATGATAATGGTATCCCCAGTTAGGGACTGAATAGTGGTAATCTGTCCTTTAGACCATGTAGTATAGTTCTGTAGCATATAGGATGTTTCATCAGTCACAGAGTGTATATAAGTTGATAGTCCCATAAAACTGCTGTTTTAACTACTCCCTATGATACTCATAAGACAATGTGTCTTAAGATGGCATCTCTCAAAACATATCTCTCTCATTAAATTACTTCTAACTCATGCATGAAAATAAATTAGCACGTACTATGATAGCTTCATGTTAAATAATTGTACCTATTACCCAATGTTCATATCATTGTTTATTGTTTCTGCAAGTTTATAGAAATCAATACTTTTTAGATCACATATTAAAAATTCTCTTCACAAAGTATGATAATGTATCAGGGAAAATTACTCTGTAGTTTTCATTGAAAAATGTACTGTGCTTTCTCATGCTGGCACAACAAACAATTATATTTTACAACAGAACGTTGAAATACATTTAGGCTGAAATCTCAAGATATATAAGGCTTATATTATTTGATTGGAACATACCTTGTTATATTATATGACCAACCCAGAAATGTCACATACATAAATTATATTACATTTTACAAAGGAAAAAAAGTTCATATCCTTAAAGATTTATAAACTTATAAAATATAAGGAAATATATGCTACCTTAGGAAATGAATATGATTTTATTCACAAAGACAAATTGTAGAGAAATAATCATTTAGTTGCTTGTAGTTGTGGTAATAAATTAGGAGAAATTTTGGCTTGGGTAATTAAATCCCTTAGTAACAAAATACGTAAGTCACTGGCAATTGAAATAATGAAACTGCTCTTAGGAAAAAAGAACCTCTTTGGTCTTTACAACTCTTTAGTCAAAATGCAGGCATTGTAATAAAATTAATGAGCAACAATTTTTGGAAATGTATTTGAATCCAAATTAACCAAATTTACTGAAACATTTCACAAGAGAAATTTAGGATAGCTAGTTACTTTGAAGAAAGTATAAAATGTGCAATATGTTGCCTATGCTTTTCAATTTCTATAATGTGAATATTTGAATATTGAAATCACCAGATTTAATAAAATTTCTAATACCCCAAGCATGCTTCTCTTTTTCATTTTTATTTTTTTATTTTATTGAAAGATAGATTTTTTTCGTACCATATACTTTTTTGTTGTTGTTTTCTTTTATTTATTTAAAATATTTTCATTTTACATATGTACCCCAGTTCTCCATCCTTCCCCTCCTCTTGCCCCCTACCTCCTCCCATCCCATCCCCTATCTATTCCTCAGAAGGAGTAAGGCCTCCCTTGGGGAGCCAACAAAGTATGGCATACCAAGTTGAGGCAGGACAAAACCCCTTCCCCCTGCATCAAGGCTGATCAAGGTATCCCACCATAGGGAATGTGCTCCAAAAAGCCAGTTCATGCACCGGGGATAAGTTCTGATTCCACTACCTATAATGGTATTTGCTCTGTCCATGACCTTGGGCTATAGGGCCAGAAGGAGACAATGCTTCTTGCCTTTCTATGTGACTTCTTAAAAGGAAAGGGAGAAGGGTCACAAGCCCCTTCTCCCTGCTCCTGTCTGTGAGGTAGATTTGCTCTCAGTCAGATCAGAGGGCAAATTCGACTGTCTACTCCATTCTGTATTCATGAGTGTATTTCTTCAATTTACCTTAATAAATTTACCTAATACTTCTTAAACAGACTCCTATGGATTTATCACTTTAACTACCGGGGCCCCAGAAACAGATCAAGCCACAGCACTGTCACTCACATTCAGAGGGCATAGATTGGTCCAATGCAGGATCCCCAGCTGTCAGTCCAGAGTACATGGGCTCCCACTAGCTCTGGTCAACTGTCTCTGTGGTTTTCCCTATCATACTCTTGACCCCCCTTGCTTGTATGATCCCTAGTCTCTCTCTTTAACTGAACTCCAGGAACTCAATCCAGTTGTTCCCTATGGATCCCTTCATCTGCTTCCCTCAGTTACTGGATGTAGGTTCTAGGATGACAATTATAGTAGTCACTAATCTGATTACAAGGGAAGGCCAGCTCAGGCACTTTCACCACTATTGCTAGGTCTCTTATCTCGGTTTGTCCTTGTGAATTCCTGGGAATTCCCCTAGCACCAGGTTTCTCCCTAACCGCATAATGGCTCCCTCTTGATTATCACAATATTTCTTTCATTGTTCTCCCTCTCCACCCCTCCCCCAAATCAGCCATCTTGATCCCTCCTGTTCCCCTTCCCCCTCCCCTCCCTTCTACCCCTATCTCAGTTTGCCCAGGAGGCAAACTATTTGCCCTTCCTGGGGCCCTCCACTCCTGTCCCTCTTAGGGTCCTTCTATTTACCTAGCTTCTCTGGTGTGGATTGTAGCCTGGTTATCCTTTGCTATGCATCTAATATCCACTTATGAGTGAGTACATGCTGTGTTTGTCTTTCTGGGTCTGGGTTACCTCACTCAGGATTTTTTCTAGTTCCATCCATTTGCCTACAAATTTCATGATATCATTGTTTTTTACAGCTGAGTAATACTCCATTGTGTACATGCACCATATTTGCTTTATCCATTATTTAGTAGAGGGGCATCTAGGTTGTTTCCATGTTCTGGCTATTATGAATAATGCTGCTATGAATGAAGTTGAGCAAGTGTCCTTCTGGTGTGACTGAGCATTTTTGGGTATATGCCCAATAGTAGTGGTATTGGTGGGTTTTGAGGTAGATTGACTCCCAATTTTCTGATAAACTTCCATACTGATTTCCAGAGTAGCTGTACAAGTTTGCACTTCCACCAGCAGTGGAGGAGTGTTCCCCTTACTCCACATCCTCTCCAACATAAGGTGTCATCAGTGTCTTTGAACTTAGCCATTCTAACAAGCATAAGATGGTATCTCAGTGTTATTTTGATTTGCATTTCTCTGATGACTAAGGATGTTGAACAATTCCTTAAATGTCTTTCAGCCATTTGAGATTCTTCTGTTAAGAATTCTCTGTTTAGCTCTGTACCCCATTTTTTAATTGTATTATTTGGTATTTTGATGTCTAGTTTCTTGAGTTCTTCATGTATTTTGAAGATCAGAAGTGTCAGATGTAGGGTTAATGAAGATATTTTCCCATTCTGTCAGCTGCTATTTTGCCTTATTTAACATGTCCTTTGACTTACAGAGGCCTCTCAGTTTCAGAAGATCCCATTTATTAATTTTTGCTCACAATGTCTGTGCTACTGGTATTATATTCAGGAAATGGTATCCTGTGTCAATGCATTAAAAGCTACTTCCCACTTTCTCTTCTATCAGGTTTAGTATAACTGGATTTATGTTGAGGTCTTTGATTCATTTGGACTTGAGTTTTGTGCATGGCAATAGATATGTATTTATTTTCATTCTTCTACATGTTGACATTCAGTTATCCCAGCACCATTTGTTGAAGATACTTTCTTTTTCCATTATACAATTTTGGCTTCTTTTTTCTTTTTTCAACAATTAGGTATTCATAGGTGTGTGGATTAATGTCAGGGTCCTCAGTTTGATTCCATTGATCCGCATTCTGTTTTTATGCTAGTACTAAGCTGTTTTTATTACTATAGTTCTATAGTAGAGCTTGAAGTCAGGGATGAAGATACCACTGGAGTTCTTATATTGTACAAGATTGTTTTGACTATCCTCGGGGTTTTTGTTTTTCCATATGAAGTTGAGTGTTTTTCTTTTGAGATCTGTGAAGAAATGTGTTAGGATTTTAATGGAGATTGCATTGAATCTGTAGATTGCTTTTGGTAAGATTGCAATTTTTACTATGTTGATCCTACCTATCCAAGAGCATAGGAGATTTTTCCATTTTCTGATATCTTCAATTTCTTTCTTCAGAAACTTAAAGGTCTTGTTATACAGGTCTTTCACCTATTTTGTTAGAGTTTCCCCAAGATATTTTATGTTATTTGTGGCTATTATAAAGGGTGATGTTTCTCTGATTTCTTTCTCAGCCCATTTATCATTTGTGGATAGGAGGGCTACTTTTTTTGTTTGTTTGTTTGTTTTTAGTTAACCTTGTATCCTGCCATATTACTGAAGGTGTTTATCAGCAATAGGAGTTCCCTGGTAGAATTTCTAGGGTCACTTGCGTATACTAACATATCATCTGCAAATAGCTGAAGTTTGACTTCTTCCTTTTCAATTTGTATCCCCTTGATCTCCTTTTGTTGTCTTATTGTTCTAGCTAGAACTTCCAATACTATACTGAACAGATATGGAGAGAGCTGACAGCCTTTTCTTATTCTTGATTTTGCTGGAATCACTTTGAATTCCTTTTCATTTAGTTTGATGTTAGCTGTTGGCTTGCTGTATATTGCCTTTATTATGTTTAGGCATGTTCCTTTTATCCCTGATCTCTCCAATACCTTCGTCATGAAGGGGTGTTGTATTTTGTCAAAGGCTTTTTCAGCATCTAATGAGATGATCATGTGTTTTTTTTCTTTCAGTTTGTTTATATGATGGATTATGTTGACAGATTTTCATATGTTGAACCACCCCTGCATCACTGGAATGAAGCCTACTTGATCGTGGTTGATGATTTTTGATGTGTTCTTGGATTCCATATCATATATTTTAACTACAGTTTCCCATCCTCCAATTCCTCTCAGTGCTCTCCACCTCTCTTTGCACCCAGACCTGCCCACATTCTGTCTCTTGTTAGAAAGCAAACAGGCATCTAAGGAATAATACTAAAACAAAATATAGTAAGATAAAACAAAACAAAACAAAGTAGAGCAAAAATGAAGCAAAGGAAAGAGCCAAAAATAAAGCACAAGAAATACATCTAAACATTCTTGTGCAGCCATCATCAGAGAAACTTTGTCCTGTAGGAAGTGGGAACAAATATAGAGACCCACAGCCCATTGATACATAGAAAGTGAGAGAGTTCTTGGAACACACAGTCCTAAATGGGATGTCTCCATCAAATCCCTCCCCTCAGAGATCAGAAGAGGAGGCAGAAAGAGTGTAAGAGCCATAGGGGATCGAAAACACCAAGGAAACAAGGCCTTTCAAACACAGCACTGCTGACCCACATTTGACCTCATAGAGATTGAGGCAGCATGCACAGGGCCAGCACAGGTCCTCACCAGATGGGCTCCTAGATCGGGAAAGAGAAGTGTATATTTGCTTCCAGCCCTAACCCAGAAGCTATATCTAAATGATAACCACTTGAAAATGAAACAAACAAACAAACAAGGAAACAGTTTTCTCCAAACTACTCATAAGGGTAGGCCCCATGTCCAGCAGGAGATGGCGAACAGAAAACAGATTCAGTGGCTTCTGGTATTGTGCTTTTATGGGACCCCTGTAGGTGCAAGCACATGTGTCTTTGCTTCTCTTTTTATAACAATATTTACTGAATAATGCATTTCATTGGAACAAATTTGTACTAGCATAAAATGAAATACTACATAAATAATTTATAAAAAAATTTTCCAAAATTATAATTTTCTGATGATAATAATTAGTACTCTAATATATAATTAATTATATTATTAGATTAGTGAATACATCACATTTATAAAATTAAAATATTTTGCCTCTGGATGGTTTCTTCTCTATCCAAATATCCATATTCTCTGCAAATCAAAACCATATTAATTGCCAATTTTTGTACTTTGCAAAATATGCTTCTAATCATATATAAAACATTTACAAAGTAAGCTAGTTTTTTAAGTGTGTTTAACAGTACCTGTTTAAAAAATACAATGGTAAAGTTCAACCATCATTATAAAACAAAAAAGAAAAATAAATTAATAGTAGTCAGTAAAATGTCAGCAATTAATTCTCAGGTCTACAAAAATGGTATACCAGTTATAGGAAGACTGAATCATTTTGTAAAATAATATATTGTTCTGTAATTTAAAAAATACCATGCCATAAGATAGTAATTGTATGGTGTTATTTTAGGAGACCATTACTGTATACATCCATGTGGTTTTACTTTAAAGAAATAATAAAATATTGAAAATATCTCTAAGAATCCTCAAAACACTCAGGAGGAAAAGGCAGATGGATCTTAATGAGTTTGAGGCCATCCTGTTCAACGTAGAGAGTTCCAAGGTAGGCAGTGGTACATAGAGAGACCTACCTCAAAAACCTAAAAAAATTAAAGAACAAATCAAAAGAATGATTAATGGTTGTGGTGACTGATGTGGTCAGGGGAAAAAATAAAGGCATTTCAAGGGTCAGTCAACAAATATACATGGCAATAAATATGTATTCTCACACGCTGTTATATCAGAAAGAGATTTATTTGAAAGAGACACACATGATGTCTAACTATGCTGTACACAAAGACAATTAATTTATAGCTAGAACACTAGGTACTCATGGTACCACAAGATTTAGAGGGTCAATTTCATTAGATGACTAGAACCCGAAGTGCCAGTACGGGGGCTTAAAGAGATACCTTAGCAAATAAGAGGACTGGCTGTTCTTTCAGAAAACCCAATTTAGGTTCATGAGTTCATGCAGCAGCTCACAACCATCTGTAACTCCAATTGCAGGGGGGCCCAATATCTTCTTCTGACCTCTGTGGGCACCAGACATATATATGTTCTACATACATATGTACAGACAAAACTCACACATATAAATTAAAAATAAATAAATCTTTAGTGAAAAATGTTCAGCAGCAGTGTTTCTAATCTGTGCTTCATAAGAAAAGGAAGTTTAGCTTCTGGGCAGCTCTAGTGATATATTGTGTATCAAATAAAGCTTGCCTGAGGATAAGAGGACAGTGCCAGCCACTAGATTAAACATAGAGGCCAGGCAGTGGTGGTACACACCTTTAATCCCAGTACTTGGGAGTCACACACCTTTAGTCCCAGCACTTGACATCCCATGCTTTTGCTACCAGTATTTGGGAAGCGTAGACAGCATTCATTCCAGCACTAGGGGGGAAGTGATACGGCTGGGAGAACAAAGGTATATAAGGCATGAGGAGACAGGAAATAGAAGCCTTTTTGGCTGGAGGCCTTTTGGCTGAGGACTCAGAGGCTTTCAGTCAGAGGATTTGTCAAGATAGGGCTGGAGAGATGGCTCAGCTGTTAAAAGCTAGGCTCACAACCAAAAGATAGGATCTCGCCTTCTATTCGGTCTAAGGATTTGGTAGTGGTGAGAAATTTCTCTAGTGGCTTGTTCCTTTAGCTCTCTGATCTTTCAGCATTTACTCCAATATTTGGCTCTGGGTTTTTTATTATAAGACAACTAGCATTTGAGCAACAGACGGCCTGGGGTTACATAGGCCACCTTCCCTCCCCTCCTATACTACTAAACTGGTGCACTGAAGTGCAGTGGCAGGTGGAGTGGAAGAAACAGTCATTGGAATCACTTTCATTTTCTTTGGTTCCAACAAAGCAACCTTAGTGAAGTTGCCTACGGGCTAAAAAATCGCCACAAGAAGGTGTTGTTCTCCACATACTACTTACTGCCAACAAACTGCTGTGACTGTCTCACCTGCTCAGGAGTTTGTGTCAGGAGCACAGCAAGAGTTCACCCACTCGGTCGTCTTGAAAGGAGACACTGGAGAGTGAGTTCTGAAAAATATCAGTAAGAACTTACAAGAATATCTTTCCCCCATCAAAAATGTAATTACCATATACAATTGGAGAAGGCTGATGCACATGGCCTGTTGACAAAATAGTGAGAAGCCAAGAGGCTGAGACTGGTGGTAGATAGGAATTGAGGTGGGAAAAGTGAAAAGGCCATGGAGGACCTGGACTATCAAAAAGTATTCGGACAATACAGAGAGGCTCAGTACTCACTGAACTTAGCAGTCTGGAAGTGATATGACAGGATTTGTTTGCAATAACAGGAAGATTGATGGTGGTCAGAGGGTAGCGCTAAGAAAGAAGGATTAGTAAAGGAAAGATACCTCAGGGACAATGGGCCATTTAACCCAAGCAGTCTAGAGAGAATGACCTTGAGTCAAAGTCTTTTTTAAAACTCTACTGTTTACCAGAGACTTCCAGCTGGCTGGGAAGAAGGTCCATTTCTGTGGACCAGTAAGGAAAAGCTGGGAGACAATCCGCAGCAAAAATACCTGGCTCACATCAGGACATTTCTTCTGGACCTCTGATGGGCTCAACTAGCAACAGATGATGCTCATCCAAATCAAGTATTAGGAGCTCAGGAACACTGTTGATTCCCCATTTACAGCGACTATCAAGCAGCAACCTAAATTCTGAGGATTAAATGTATCTATCACTAAGAAAAAAAGAGTCCAAGAGTCCTCAAAATGCACTATGTTCAAAAATGTCATAATCATTTAACACATTGTATGTTGACAATATGTGCATATAAGCAGAATAATTACTTATGGAATAATAGAGAGAAATATAATTTTCCTGAAAGTGGAAAGTGGTCCACAAACTTTTTTAAAGTCATTAACCTGTCAGAGAGTGGTTTTGGGGTTTTTGTTTTTGTTGTTGTTTCTTTGTTTTTGTTTTGCTTTTTATTTTAAAACAACAGCAACAAAACAATTGTAATGCTCAGATCTTATAAAGTAGAAACTAAGCCAGTATTCTTGGGAGAACTTGATAGATACTTTATACACATATAAAGGTGATGTTTTTTCTTTGTACAGTTGACCTACTTGATTTGATCAGAATAATTTACAACTATGATATGGTAGGAATGACCACAATATGGTCAGTTACATCTGAGTAAAAGAAGTTATTAATATATTGAATCTATACAAATGAATAATATTACAAAGTAAAACTGTTAGACCAATGTACTGGTTTCTGAATTCTGGGAGGCTACAGGGTTGCAGATACTGATAAAATGTTTAATTTTTATTTATAGAAGCTTAGTCAACAAACTGAGCAATAGAAATAGACTAACAAAGAAAAGATATTCTACTCTAGGGATATAGAATAGTAGCAGAGGGATTGTGTAGCATGCACCAAGCCCTAGGTTCAATCCCCAGTGCTGTAAAAATAGACATCCCTTAATTCCATCACAAATCGAATAATGATGTTTCTGCCAAATAGCTACAATGAGACTTTCTTCTTTGCACATATGTGGACTCAAACACTGGGCTTTAAGGTAGCAATCTGATTCTGCTGTCTGCCTCTAGACTGACAAAGGGTCATAAACTTCCTGACTCAGTCCATGCTTGGGACCATGAGTTGTTAATGTCTTCTTAGCTTGGAAGCTTGTAATTGAATCTATTCTTTAAAATATAAATTGCCCAGAAAACCTATTGCACTTCCTTCCAAGAAGCTCTGAGACTATTTTCCTTCGTTGAAGACATAGATTTCAGCTTTTCTATTACACTAAAATCTACAGGAAAATATCAGAAAGTAAAAACTCACTTGGTAATGAGACCACGAAGTTACTGTTGTGCTAATATAAGAATTACCTATTGTACTGCAGTCAATAACCTTATTGTTAGAGCTTCACTATATTTTTAATAGAAAGAAAAAAAAAACTGTCTTATAGTAGTATGAGCACTAAGAAATTTCTAATGCCTTCCTATAAAATATCTAATATTTAAAATATTTCTATTAATAAAACAAAATATGTGACACTAGAGGCGAATGGTGGTGACATACACCTTTAATCCCATCACTCGGGAGGCAGAGGCAGGTGGATCTCTGTGAGTTTGAGGCCAGTCTGGTCTACAAAGCAAGTTCCAGGAAAGGTGCAAAGCTACACAGAGAAATCCTGTCTCGAAAAACAAAAAACGAACAAACAAAAAAGTGACACTAGGAGAACTGAACATCTCTTCCAATTAGATGATTTTTTTTGCATGTATTTTTTTACATTGATAATTAGGAAATCTATTGGGTTGGCAAGATTGTTCAGTGGGTAAAGGTATTTTGCTGTGGGATGTGAACATGTGTTGCTCTGATTGGTTGATAAATAAAGCTGTTTGGTCAATGGCGAGGCAGAATAAGGTTAGGCAGAGCATTTAAACTGAAGAGATGGGAGAAGAAAGGAGAGTGAGAGAAGACACCAGCCTGCTGCCCAAGGAGCAACAAGATACCAGCAGACCAGTACTGTCATGGCCAAGTGGCAATGTATAGATTAATAAGAATGGGTTAATTTAAGATGAAAGAGCTAGCTAGCAAGAAGCTGAAACCATAAGCCATACAGTTTGTAATTAATATAAGCCTCTGAGGAATTACTTTATAAGCAGATGTGGGACCCGTGGGTGGGAGAGATTCATCCAGACTGCTGGGCAAGGCAGGACTGGAGAAACTTCTGTCTACGAATGGTGCCCATATGTGACAGCAAGAGTTTCCACCTAAAACCTGAGAGAACTTAAAAAGAGTTTCTACAATGGTGCTAAAAACAGCTTCGTAGTTCATGTCTCTCATTACCAGCCACAGTACAGAGACACATTCCCTGGTTGTGGCAGGCTTCAGCTGCAGCATGGTGGATTCCCACCATGGTTCACGGAGGTGTCTCTAAGCCTTGCAGCACACTGCTTGACAGATTTAGCTTTCACCAATACAGACAAAAAAAAAAAAAAAAAAAAAAAAAACGGTTTCTGGGCTACACGCTGCTTAATGGAGGCATAGACCCACTGCTTCCCAGAGTTGGCAGTGAGCATGGCTCCCAGAGCTCCTAGTAAAAGTACCTCTGCAATGTTGAAAAGTCAAGCAAGGTGGAGCCAGAAGCCAAGGCTTCTGCTTCAGTCCTAGCCATGTTGCAGTCTAAAGCAATGATCAGAAAAGGATTATAGATGCACAATAAGACAGATTCAGATGGAATAAACCTCAAAATGTTTTACAATGTGTGTAAAAGTGTACATAGGCTTGGAAGAGAGAGGGAAAGGAGTATAGGCAGTTATATAAAGAAACAGATGTCTTAAAAATTAAAGTCTTTATAGAGAAAGTAAAAGTAATATAAAAAATAAGCCATGTAAAGATGGAAATTATACAGAGAGTCTGGATTAGATTGGCACTGGGATTTTTAACTGCAAAGAGACGTTGGATTGTAGGCGCTACTCAGTTAAACCAATATGTATATTTTAAAGGTATCTTGACTTCAAAATTTATGTCTAAGAATATGTTTCTTTGGAAAAGAGGTTCTGCTTTTGTTTCCACAGAAGATGAGAAGCTATGGATTGCTTCCAGGCTAAAATGGTTTGATCAACCATGACCCCCTGAAAGGTCAATACAGCCTCAGAGATTACTATAGTCAAGGTATAACTATAATTCTTAGTTTTTTTCAGGATCCCCATAAGATTGCCACTGGCCCCAATCAGCAGTAAGTAGTAGTATGGGAAGCACAAATTCCCAAAATATTGTTTATAAATGTTTATTTTTATCCCAAGGATATTGATTATAAATACAATCTCTTTCTAAAAAAGAAAAGAGGATATTATAAATATGATAGGATGAAAGGGTAGATTAGGTAGATTATCGAATCTACTTTTAAAGAGCAACAACTTGTTTAAAATGCTTTACATTGCTATGGAATTTGGTTTATTGATGCAAATTAAGCTACTTTTGTTATACTGTATATATTTCTGCTCCTGTTTGGGATGTTACGTTTGTAAGCTCATTTGAAATTATAGTGTATAGTTGTGAAATACAGATTAACAATTATTTGTCTATGATAATCAAACTCGTAGTCATGTTAGCTTTCTAGATATACATAGAAATATTTCAGTTAGTTAGATAAGCTGCAAACACTTCAAAGACTTAGGGAATATGGCATTTAAAATGTTTTAAAAACTTAGATTGTTCTGGACAGTGAGACATGTCTTCTCCTAGCAGCACCAATTTACTTCAAAGAGGAAGATGGGCATCGAAGTCACTCCATATGGAGTTTATCTTCTTCTTGACAAAACTGGTCATTTGGGCAAGGAACTGCTCTTGCCTGGACTACTTGACAATATGTTGCATAGACTGGACATGCAGGACCCATGGCAAAGTGACCACTAAACTTTGCCTAAATAGGGTGAGATGGTCCTTCAGGTTCCTGCCTCACAGATAAGACTGCCAGACATTCTGCAGGACATGGGGTAAAATGACTGATAAACTTTGCCGGAATGGGCAGAACAGCCCTTAAAATTTCCTGCTTCACTGAAAGTTATGCCAGAGATTCTAGGCCTGTAGGCTGATGATAGATGTCCCAGTGTTACAGAGGAATTTTGGATGTCTGTCCAGGCAGCCAGATGTCTCTGTCATTTCTAGAATTATGGAAGTTGCTTGCAATGCACTTCCTGTTTACTTTTGTAATATTATATCCTTCTGGGTTCTTTGATGTAGGTGAAGACTAGATACTTATAATTTTCCTTAGTTGTGATAAAGGATAGATTAGATATAAAACTTTGGACTCACAAAATATAGGATAGATGATAGAATGTTTTCTTTAATTTTTCCAAGTACAAATAAACTGAATACTGTAACTGTAATTCTTTCTTGATAACTGTTTATGTAATTTTAATATGTTATAGTTAAAATCTTCCATTTTGATTAGACAGAAAAGGGGAAGTGCTGTGGGATGTCCTTCTGTATGATGTCAATATGTGTTATTCTGATTGGTTGATAAATAAAGCTGTTTGGCCAATCGTGAGGCAGAATAAGGTTAGGTGGAACATTAGAACTGAAGAGATGGGAGAAGAAAGGAGAGTGAGAGGAAAAGCCAGCCCACCGTCCAAGGAGCAACAAGATGCCAGCAGACCGGTACTGCTACAGCCACGAGGCAACATATAGATAAATAAGAATGGGTTAATTTAAGACAAAAGTGCTAGCTAGCAAAAAGCTGAAACCATAGGCCATACAGTTTGTAATTAATATAAGCCTCTGAGGAATTATTTTATAAGCAGATGTGGGACCCGTGGGTGAGAGAGATTCATCCAGACTGCTGGGCAAGGCAGGATTGGAGAAACTTCTGTGTACAGTGTTTGCCACAGAATCCTGGCAACCTGAGTCCAATACCTAAAACCCACATGAAAGTGGGAGAAGAGAACAGAGTCCAAAATGTCCTCTGTCCTCCAGTGTCACAGCACACACCATGCCACACAGACAATAATCTATGATGAATAAATATATACCTATCAATAAACAGGTTTCTATTTGCTTTGTTTTTCAACTGGTTTATAAAGTTTTCTCATTCCCCAGACCTATTATAAAATCCAAAACATGTCTCTAAATAAAAATGGTAGCCTCAAATTTTTCATGCATTAAATTCTAGTTTAGGAAAATAAAATCAAATACTTTCAAATGTCTGGTGAATACATGCAAATATAATTATGGATAACTGTAAATCAATGTCTTGATCACATATTTAATCAAAGAGATAATAAAATATTTTAGAAATAATATCTGTAAGATAGTACCAAAATTGATAAGCTCTTCTCTTTCTAGACAATAAAGAAACTGTATTTTCTGATTCTGTTACCTTAAATGATCTAAACAGAAAAGGGGCAGCCATTTTAGGGAAATAGCAAACTACATACAAAAATAAGTAATAAATGTTATTTCTTCCTGATATGAGACTTGAGATATTTTAATCACTTTGATGGGTGGAAATTTATGTTCCTGCCATAAATTTCTATAGCATTTGAAAGAAAATGCTTTAAATAATTTTTATTTTATATAAACACATCCAAATGAACCCCTTTGTAAAACTTAAATTTATATTTGTCTTTTTATGCTTAAATATTATGAAACAGATGTGGAGAGATGACTCGGTCATCAACAGTGCTTATTGTTCTTATAGGGAACCCAAGTTGTGTACCCAGCTCTTGCATTGGGTGGCCCACAGTTACTTGTTACTCCAGCTCCAAGGTATTTGATGGCCTGTTCTTAGGTTCATGGGCACCTCTCTCTCATGCACATACCCACATAAAGATACAAATTGTTCTAGTTTGTTTTTTGGCACCTTGATATAAGATGAAATCATTGGAGAAGATTAATTGACAAAATGTCCCATTAGAATGATATGGAGACATTGGGGCATTTTTTAAAATTGATGTTTGATGTAAAAAGGCTCAGTGCACTGTTGGTGGTTCCAAGCCTGGACAAGTAGTTTTCAAGTGTTTAAGAAAATAATCTGAGCAAGTCATGAGGAGTAAAGCAATAGACATCACTATTCCATGGTCTTTATTTCAGTTCCTACCTCCAAGTTCCTGCTTGAGTTCCTTCCCTGACTTCTATCAATGATGTGGAAATGTAAGCAAAATAACCCTTTTTGTTTTAGTCATAGTATTTATCATAGTAATGGAAAGCAAACTAGGACACAAACATATATATGCACAATTAAAAAGAAAATCATTAATAATATTATAAACCAATGCAAATGAAAATATTTTTAAACTTTATACTTTAGGATTTTGACTAAAATATGTTTGACATTATGAAACAAGAAGACACTTTAAGAAAATTACTTTTTTTCTTCTGATGAGAAAACTTTATTACATTATGTTACATACAAACTTGTTTTGTCTTATGTAATATTTCTTCTAGTATAGTTGTAAACTACCATATTAGTTATAAAATTCAATAAAGCAAGTGAACTTTTCACAGAAAAAAGCACTGGGAGACATTTCTATAAAATACTTTAGCAGATCAAGAAATCTCATTACCTATAGCCATATATATCACATTTTCTACCTTCTTAAATTGACATAGATGAACATATTACTTGATACTGTCCTCAAATGAAGCCAACGGAGATTGAAAATATAATTAAGAACATAATATAATCCATCTCTCTATACTTATAATTTCTTTGTATTGAATGATATTTTTCAGTAACTTCATATCATACTATTCTTGGCAAAATGCATCTTTATATCTTGTCCATATTTGCCAAATGGACTTTGTGATCTTAATGTATTTAGTTTTGAATTATTTGGCTTTGCCCTAGCCCTGGACTATCTAGTCTCAGGTTCTTGGTCATCTAAGCAGTGGTGTATATGGGTTCCATCTTGTACAGTGAGACTTAAGTCAAATAAGATGTTTGTTGGTTACTCCCACAAGCCTTGTGCCATCATTGCTTTAGCGTATCTTGCAGGCAGGACACCATTGTAGATCAAAGGATTTGGGGAATAGGTTGGTATGGTGGTTTGAATAAAACTGGTCCCCATGGGCTCATAGATTTGAATGCTTGCTCACCAGGGAATGACTTTATTAGGAGCGGTGGACTTGCTCGAATAGGTGTGGCCTTGTTGGAAGAAGTGTGTCACTGGGGGTAGGCTTTGAGGTTTCAAAGGCCCAAGCCAGGACCTGTGTCTTTCTCTCTTCCTGCCGCCTAAGTATTCAGATTTAGAACTTTCAGCTCCTTTTCCAGCACCATGCCTGCTTGTGTGCTGCTGTGTTTCACCCTGTGCTTTCTGCTACACTGATAATGGACTAAACCTCCAAAACTGTAAGTAAGCCTCAAATAAATGCTTCCCTTTATGAGAGTTGCCATGGTCATGGTGTGTCTTCACATCAATAAAACACTAAGACAGTGTTTATGTTTCTCCTTTATCAGTCTGCAGAGTACCTTCTTGTATCTAAGAGGCTGGGACTTTGGGGTGAAGATTCTATGTAGGCACCAGCTTCATTTCTCCATGTTCATTGAGTTATGTAGGTGTTGTCTTCAGCAATGGGGCCTTGCTGTCAATTTGTGTGGAACAGCCACAGTCTTGGCAATGGCCTGGGTTATTTCGAGATGTCAATGGCACCCCTTTGGGGTTTCCCATGGACCTGTTTTGACCAACAACTCAATTAATTGTAACCCAGTCTTGGTACTGGAAGCTTTATTTGGTGACAAGAGATGGCCAGTTGGGGCTCTGTCTCCCCCACGTGGTTATTCTGTTTTGATTTACTTCATATATGAACATATTTTAGGAAGCTTCTGTGGTATTAAGTTTTCATACTACCCCTCAAATGCCCCATAATTTCAGCTGTCTTTCTCAATGTTCCCTTCCTTGCTCCACTTTCTCCTCCTGCTCCTGACTTGATCCTCCTGTTCAGCCCCCCTTGAAGGAGCAGCTTTCCTCTAGGCCAAGACACCCTGCTCCTGAGCTCCTCCTCACCCACACTGTACACTACCGCACCAGTTACAGACTCTGCAGCACCCACTGGAGCAGGTTTGGGGTGAGTCCCTGTGACCTCCTCTTGACCACACACCTGCCCTGTCCTGACAAGGCTAACTTCCTGCTTAGCTACAAACTGTCCTGCTGTGTACCTCCCTTAGACACATTGATCACTGGGATCTTTGTTTTGTGGCTTTCTTCTGCTCTGCTGTTCCTGGCTTCCCTGAAGAGGGTCCTGGAAGCATTCCCTGGACAAGCCCCATTGACTGGCTTGACAGCAGCATTTATAATCAATTCATAGGATGCTTAAATCCCAGCATGTCCCCCACCAAACTGTCAACAGGTAGGTTTCTCAACTAATTCTGCTCTGCCTTACTTACCTAGATCCTACAATAGCTTGGTAAGGCCCTTGGACTACAGAAATTAAGACAGATAGATGTCTGCCCCACCTACCGTGTCCTCACCTGGGACCTAATACAGTGGCAGACGGGAGTCACCACTTATCTTCAGGGTGAGATTCTGTTCCTCTGCCTTCCACCTAAAGCAGACAGTGCGCTAACTTGACTCCCCTGCTTCTTCTCTAGGCTGTTTCCCTTCCTCTAGTGGGGCACAAATAGGTGCTAGCCTTGGTCTTCTCTCCTCTTACTCCTTCCTGCCACTAAAGTTCTGGTTCCATCTTTTCCTTTGTTTACAAACTACTTCTGAATAGTTGTGTTAGTTTTGTTCAGTGTTCATTCTTATATACTCACCATTGCTACTGCTACTAATGCCAAATGTTCATCCTCCCATATTGCCTGCCTTTTCCTCACCAAGACACTCAGGGGAAGGGACTAGGGCACAGCAGGTGGGTTTGCCAGCTAAAAATACCACACTCCAAGAAAAATGGGGTCCTGCCCCTTTAGTGATGGAGCAGAGTGAAGAGGGAGGCACTTTGATATGGAAAGGTGTAGGGACTACCTTCTCACCTTGTTCTATGGAGAAAAGGTGGCCATTATTTGTCCTAGCCTAGGGATCCCCTCTGATTTCCTATTTGCAGTTACTTGCATTAAAAAGTAGCCTTTTCTGGACTGAAAGAAAAGATTTCTTCTTTCTAAAAACAATGATACCTAAATTTTATGTATCAACAAGTAGTTCAAGTCCATTATATAAATTTCTCAAGGATATATTTGTAAGACCAAAAACACTCTAAAATGTGCATATCTTAAGTTTGAACACCCTGTATAACAAATATCTACAAGGAAACAAACCAAGCTGTAGATGACATGTCTCTAAATCTCAATTTATGCATGTTTACCTCACATAGTAATGAGACCTTTTTCTTTTTTTCTCTTAATGAAATTTTGATTTCAGTGATAAATTATGCTGTCATCTTAGATACAGACTAAACAATAGAAATCTAAAATTGAAACTAAAAAGAGGCCCATTGATAGAAAGGAATTTTCAAATCCCTTTTCTTTAAGACAATGGCAAATCAATACTGTTATCTACAAAATAATTGTTACCTACAACATAAATTCTTAGGATTGATATGCAAGCAAGACAAGAACAAAATTGTAAAGTTACCATATGTCACATGGTTTAAATTTCTGTAAAAAATTCTTGAATGAACTTAAAGAAGGAAAAGCATTCAGCATAATTACATATATATACATATACACATATGTATTTATAATAATAAAAATTTAATAAGAATAATATAACATACACATAATATATTAATAACCATATATATTAAATAAAAAACTCTATAAAATATTTCTCATATGGCTATCAATAAAATGTGTTAAATAATAACACAATTTGATAATGCTGTCAAATACAACAAAACTTTATAATGTCATAAGTTTATAGGATTCAACTGAGGAAAGGTGTACAATTCAGTAATTCATTCCAGACAAGCAACACTGAAAAGTGTTTCCTTAAGCAATCAATCATATTTTAACTTGTTTGCTGAAAAAAGATGACCACATATCTTCCTGATATGACAAATACCCAGTATTATGTTTAGCTCTGCTACCAGCATTATTAAATGCTGTATTGAGTTTTCTATCCATGCTAGCTATCAGCTAACACTATTATTGAAATGTTAACTGACAAAATTTAGATATAAAGCATGGTTTGAAGAAAGTAGTTGGTTTCAATATTGACATTAAAACATATAATGTATTACTTAGATAAGATAGTAACTAATTACAAATACAATCAAATAAAAGTGCTCCATTTACATTGGCAAAAAAAGAAGATATCGAAGAAAAATTCCAATAGTAAGTATCCTGGTTTTCATTCACACACACACACACACACACACATACATACAAACACACACACACACACACACACACACACACACACACTATCTATATCTCTTAAATTTATATTTGTATATATCTGTATATATAAATATATATTTTGTATATATATGTAACATACATATATATAGGGAGAGAAAATATTTTTTCCAGGGAGAATCACACAAGGGTCCAAACCCCAAATGAGAAACTACAGCAGTCAATGGTTTCTGACAGAGGGAGAATCAGTCCTTTTTCTTGTTTCATTTTTGTTTTTGGATTTGGAGGAGACCTTAATCCTAAGTGGTCAGTCCTAAATACAAACAAATAAAGGTAATATTAATTGGACTCAGTAGGTTCTATATTTATACACACAAGTTATATATCACATATCTGTTCTGTTATATATAAATATATAAAAATTAAATATAGAAAATGTTGTTATTATTAATTCAAAAGTTCAAATGACATGGAAAGAATTCCATGGAGAGGGAGGAAGATGAAAATCATGTAAACTCATAAATGATGTCCTTAAATAAAACTTTTTAAAAATTAAAATAAAGATATTCCTCAGCTATGAATTTAATGTTCTTTTAAATAAATTCACATCTCAATAGAGACAAAAAAGAATTTAAAATACCACATTTTCTAAAGTAAACATTGTACATGAAAGAAGGTCCCAGCTTAAATTCCAGGAGAAGCTCATTTGGGGTTTAATCAAAGTAAAAAGGAAATGTTAAAGGCCAATTTGGCTAAAGCCTTAGATATTTGTATTTCTGTTATAAGAATATTTCTTCATCTATGTGTGATGAGATTTCTAGTTTGCTCATAAATATGTAATATTTATAATTTCATTTTATTCAGTATGAGTTGCACAAGAAGACCTGAAGTTTATTTTTGCCATTGTTTTCTGTTTTTAAATAAAATATAATACAATAGAAGAAAATCTCCAGAACAGCAAGTAAAGTAGAAATTACAATACAAATTTGTAATAACAAAATACTCAGTGAAGAGTGAAGATGAACAAGAAGCCATAAGATTGATACCCAAGGTTAAAACGAAGACTATAAACAGAGAAGCTCATCTTAGAAGCTATAAAATACAATTAAAGTTAAGGTTACTGATATTTATGGAATTTATAAATCCTATCTTCTCTTAAATATACTGAGAAGGTATCTACTTAAAAGGGCAAATACAATTTGTATTTCAATTCCTTAAATGTTACATTTGAATTCACACTAGAACTATAGGTGCTTTCATTATGAGTTGATACTTTATCAGTTCTCCAATTTTTTTTTTTTTTTTTGGTTTTTCAAGACAAGGTTTCTCTGTGTAGCTTTGCGCCTTTCCTGGAACTCACTTGGTAGTCCAGGCTGGCCTCGAACTCACAGAGATCCACCTGGCTCTGCCTCCCGAGTGCTGGGATTAATAAAAGGTGTGTGCCACCACCGCCCGGCAGTTCTCCAATTCTTAATATAAGTAATAATCTTTTACGATATTGGTTTATAATAATTATGGAGTAGCATATTTTATTTTGTCACTAAACATGTGCATGTTTGTAGCTTGAGTTTTCCTGCCTGGCCCACAGTCAGGACAAATCTCTCTCACCTGCCAGTCCCACAGCCGCTCAGATCCAACCAAGTAAACACAGAGACTTATATTGCTTACAAACTGTATGGCCATGGCAGGCTTCTTGCTAACTGTTCTTATATCTTAAATTAATCCATTTCTATAAATCTACACCTTGCCACGTGGCTTGTGGCTTACCGGCATCTTCACATGCTGTTTCTCATCATGGCGGCTGGCAGTGTCTCTCTGACTCAGCCTTCCACTTCTCAGCTTTATTCTCCTCCTTGTCCCGCCTATACTTCTTGCCTGGCCACTGGCCAATCAGTGATTTATTTATTGACCAATCAGCAACGCACTTGACATACAGACCATCCCACAGCACATGTTTGCTGTAATTTTTTCTTTAAAAATTATTTCATTACTTCATAAAGAATTGTAACTTATATATGCCTTGTATCATTTGTCTTAATTTATAAAACCATGCTCTAATATCATGTATTCATATACATACTCAAAGTAAAGCTACACTCTGTCTTTCCATAAAGCTAATTAAAACAAGATTATGAAAAACATTTCAAACATTATATCTTACCATGTAACACTTTTTCCAAGTTTTTACTTTTGTGATTTATATTCAAATTCTATCTTTCTTCCACTAGTAAACACAATTGTCATGGGTAGCTCTTGTTTGACATTAGACACACTTTAGATGACTGCAAATGCTTTGCATTTAATGAGGACTGTCAGGCTATAGATAAACAATAATCTTATATTTTTCCCCTTGACTGCTTAACTACATTTGCAGACATATCCATGAAAAGAAATACTAAAACATTTAGCAGATTTTTGATATTATCTCACACAAAACTTAAACTTCAATTTCTCTTAGTTCAGATCAAAGCAATTCACAGCAGCACAGATAGCATTTTAAAAAATACTTTTGCAGGACATTTGGACCAAATAAATTTAATCTTATATATTTTATCAGAAAATTAAAGGACACTCAATAAGGGATGCATGATGTTATCTAACACAATGGATCTGACAGAAGTAATGCTCCTAGATGACAAGTGGGGCATGTGATATTTACTTCTTGTAAAAGATAGTTGATTTCATAACATTAAAATTCTTAGAATGGAAGAATTTTCTTTCAAGAAATATAATTTCTATCATATTTATTTAGAAAAGTAAATTTCTTAGAACATGGTAGCACTATAAATTCAAGAACAAATACTTCATATGTAGGTTTGTTTTTCATTTATCATTCATTGTGTTTATCAACAAGCAGCAAGGAGAACTTGCTCAGATTAATTTGCAATTTTTCTAGAGGTAAGGAATGATAAATTATTAGTTCCCTACTAGCATTTCACATATGACTGTAAGACACTATGTTTTGTTGTTGTATTTTTACTTCCCTGCTTTAAGGTAAATCAGTTTAAAATAAATTTATATAACATCTGGGATGATTCCTTACATAAGTGCTAGTGGGTTTTATTTTATGCTTCTTATATCCATATTATTGTATAGATCATAATAATTGTGTCAGTTTATGCTACTAAATCTCATCACTCTAGAGCTTGTATTACCTAAATAATGCTGGGCTATTGGTAGAATTATTTATATTCTTGAAATTTACCAATAACTTTGAATATTAATAAAGTTCTCTCTGTTCCAATTTGAGCCCCCGTAGTGCACCAAGGCTAGGAATGTCAAGCAAATGAGAGAGACTTAAAACACTGAGTCTGACAGTAAAGTAGCAATTTTTATTTGCACAGATGGGAATGAAAATTAAAAACAAAAATCTACTAGGACAAATAAAAAAGAAGTCTACCTAAGTTATTGTGGCAATGCTGTCTGAGATACCGTGCAAAGGCATGCTCAGATAAAACAGAAGGCTTACTTGGAAAGTAAGTAGGCATGCTGTAATGTCTAAAAGGCCTTGTTTTTTTCCTTGGGGTCTGATTGAAGGCAGACATGAGTCAACGTAGAATAATGGTGTAATAGGGGGCAGAAGTCTTAGAATGCTAGTCCCTGGAAAACAAACAAACAAACAAACAACAGCAACAAAACAAGTGGTGCTGTTAGGGTCAGTCCCGTTATAAGAGGGGACAGCTGCTTCAGTAAGATAAGGATTTAGTCTAAGTTATGAATTTTCTAAGCCTTCCTATCTATGCTCAATAGAAAAAAACTCAGTATCCAATATAGAAAATTCATAATAATGTAAAATGTGAAACAGGAACCTTTCAAAAATTAGAAATAGTCGAATAAAATCTGAGTGTGTGAAGAATAATAGGATGGCACTGGTAAGGTTCTAACATGTGTGTACCAACAAAGTCATGGGGAATTTCCTAATTCCTGAGTATGAGGAACTATGGGAAGACAGACTAGCCTATGCTTCCATAAGAGTAAGACTGGAAGGCTTTGAAACACATTATTGACAAGAAGCAGAAAGCAAGCAAAGAACATGGTGTCAGGTATGACTTTCTAAGTCCCCCAAGTGAGCTGCTTTCTCCAATTAGGCCCTAACATAGAAAGTTTTCAGAATATCCCCAAAATACCTCCCAACCAAAGCTGGGAACAAGAGTTTAGTATGGTGATATTTTATTTGTACTGAAATGTGATTTTATTTGTATGTTAATAAATAAAGTTGCCTGGAGGTCAGAGAGCCATAGCAAAAGCTGGGCCGTGGTGGCACACACCTTTAATCCCAGCACTTGGTAGGCAGAGCTAAGTAGATCGTGTTCAAGGATACAGGCAGCATTGGAGACACATACCTTTAATCTCAATACCAACCATAGAAGACCTGGAGGTCTGTACAGACAGGCAGTGACGAGGCAGTCATGTGGTTGGGTTTACAACCAATGAGAAGGCAGAACAGAAAGTCTTTATAAAGACAGACACACAGGAAGTAGCTCTCTTTCGGAGAGGTAGGACCACCACAATAGTGAAGGGTAAGGTTTTTAGCTCTTAGCTATTGCTCTGACCTCTTGGCTTTTATCTCTGTATTGGCTCTGTGTTTCTTATTTAGTAAGATGGTTGGTTACTTCTACAGTTTAGTATGAACTATGATGGTTTTTGATGTTGATACCATAGCATTAGCCTTAGGATATTTAACTTTCTAGAAAAATTAGACATTAGTAATAATACAATGTCTAAGTGTGAAATTATGACATGAAGTATACATGTGTATTAGTCAGAGTTCTCTAAAGTAACAGAATTTATATAATGAATCTCTCTCTCTCTTTCTCCATATTCTCTCCATATAGAAAGAGGATTTATTGGAATGGCTTATGGACTGTGGTCCAGATAATTTAACAATGGATGCCTATGAACAAAAAGTTCAAGAATCCAATAGTTGTTCAGTCTACAAGGTTAGGTGTCTCAACTTGTCCTTCACGCCAGAATCCTAAACAAGTAAATGGCAGTAAAGGAATATACGTGATGAGGAGAGCAAGAGCAAGAAAGCAGAGAGAGAGAGAGAGAGAGAGAGAAAGAGAGAGAGAGAGAGAGAGACAGAGACAGAGACAGAGACAGAGACAGAGACAGAGACACAGAGAGACACACAGAGAGAGAGATTGAGCTTCCTTCTTTCATGTCCGTTATATAGGCTTCCAGCAGAAGGTGTGATCCAGACTAAAGATGGATCTTCCTAACTCAAAGTTTTGTATTAGAAGTGGGTTTCCAACTTCAAATGATTAAAAAAAAGAAAATCCCTCACAAATGTGGGAGTGCCCACTTTTTGGGATTTGGTTAATTTCAGATGTAGTTAAGTTGACTAACAAGAATATCCATTACAACATGATTTCAGTTAATTCCTCTTTTCCCATGAACAAAGAAAAATGAGAAGAAGGAAACAAATATTTAGCTGTAATGGAAAATTCCCTTAACAGCTGCACTGCTTTGTGTTTCTTGAGGTAAAAGTGAAAGTGATTACATCTGATCACAGAAGAACTTATGAGAAGGACAACAGTTGAGGAAGATATCTCTAATGTGAATTGAAAAATTCTCAGATGAAGAAGTTAAGAAGGTAGAAAAAAATTAACTAAATAGAGAAATAACAACAAAAACGTTCCCAGAGTTTACACAAGGATAAAATCATGAGATTGAAATGTTTCACGCATTTGTCAAAGTTAACAGGAAAATAAAATCTCACAGATATGCTAGAGAACAATATGTTTATAAATAAGAGAATGAAACAACAAAATCAGAAATTAAGACCCAATCTGTGTGTGTTGCATACAAAAAATCAAACCATAGGAATACCTCACTGAGAAAATGTAGCAGCAAAACATCTCAAGCACAAGGAATATAGAAAACTAAAAGAAATTGAGTATCTAAATGAGTCCTTAACTTTCAGAAATGAATTCAAATGCCTTTTGTAAGGAACGAATTAAGTAAATGAAAACAATTCTTTAAAAAAAAGGTTACATTATGTTGGTAGCCGTTCTACCTAGTTTCAGACCAGTATATGAGTGCTTGTTGAACTGGTCTCCAGATGAGACAAAGCCCATGGGGACTGTCTCACTCGGCAAGAACCAATGGACTTTGGGACAGCACAGAATACTGCTGGGAACCTATGCTTTCTTCTCTCTTGTAGTATTGATGATTCTCTTGGAGCTTTTAGTGTCATTTTGTCAGTCATGCATGGAATAGATGTGATCATTCCCAGAAACCCCACTTTTTTCTAAAATATTTTTCCTTAAAATTCTTTGAGAGCTAATGCTTCTCAGATTACTTGTCTGGGGAAGCCAGCTCTCACTTCAGACCCTTGGAGCTGTTCTGATTCAGTGGACAAGATCAGAGGCAAATCACCCCTATTTCTGTAAATATGCTTTGTGAAATTTTGAACAATAATGTTGCTGAAAATGTGTGCCTATGTCAATCACCTTTTAGTTTCATAAAGACAGGGTGTGCCGGGTTTGATATTTGACCAAGCTAGCAAAATGATAAATGTTGTTTTTGGTTTAAAGAGGCTTTGATGTAAAAGTTGAGAGAAAAAATATTTAACATATTTTATTTGCTGAAGGTTAACATGGGAGGATGGGGAAAAAAAAACTTGTTTGCTAGTAGGGAAAAACATGCTTCTTTTGATGTATAAATAAAGATGGCTGGAGTTATTTGGTCCAGCCACTTGTGTAAGACCCATATGGTGGTTAGACAAATCATTTCTTCACACTGACACCCCTTCCCTGCCTCGGGACTTGAACCCAGGCTCTGGCAGGACTGCAGCAACATTAACCATGCAAAGTGGTGGTATATAGTAAAATCACATTTCACTAAATCCTACTATGGGGTGGTGTACACAGCAGAGGTGAATAAAAATAGACATTCAAATAACAGTAATAAAAATAACTATCATTTACACAACTCTTGTGTGACACTATTGCTGAGGAGGTATGAACAAATCTCTACTCACCTCATATACGGAACTGAGGACAGACCAAAGTAAGTATACAACCAAATTCCAACTTGGCATGCCAAGAAACTTTTTTTTGGAGGGGGAGGTACTTACAAGCCTATTTGTAAGGAGTTACTTACAGTAGTAGAAGTTACTCAAAGAGAATGGCATCACATAAAGCCCATCCCATTACCCATGACAACTCACAAAACCTAGAAATCCAGAGCTTACTGCACAAACTTGCAGGGAGCTTGACATGTTGATGAGTATCTCTTTCAAACAGTTCAGATGATTTGAGCCACTCCCAGGCAGTATGTCTTTCAGAAGTTCTTGCTGTTTATGCATGGGCAAGGAGGAGCTTCCTATAAATGGTCAGTTTCAGAGAATTCCTGAAGCTATTGGATTGTTCACTTCTTTAGTTTAACAAGCTTCCCTAAAGGAAAAAAATTCTCACCTTCTTTCAGAACACCCTTCCAAGATAGAAGAATTTTATCTGAGAAGAAATTGTTACACAGCAACAATTTCATAGCAAGAGACATCTTCGGTCAACATATATCTTAAAATAGTTGAGGAAAAAGAAAACAAATAAATACAAAATAATTTGACTCACAGAGAATGGAATAGCATCACAAACACCAAATTATGATTCTGTCACTATGTGTGCACGTGTCCTTCCTCCTAAAGTGTCATTCAGCTAGAAATGAAGTTTTAAAATGACATAGCTACCAAACAAGGTAAAAGACAATATGCCTTGAGAGAACACTAACCATTTCAAAGGTGCCCAAAGGCAGAAGAAACAAGCAGGTGGGATAGCTGATGTAAGCATGACAATCAGGGGCCACAGAAATTACCACATACCTTGCAAGGAGGATCTGTGGGACATGGCTGGATTTATGAGGCTATTCAGAAGTCTTTTCTAGGAATTGTTAATACCTTCTAGTATCCCTTCACTATATATCACAGTTAACAGTGATTGCTCCCCTTTGTAAACTTTGATTGGTTTTGGGAGGGATAAATTTTTGAAGAAAGTAAACCACAGAGACATAGTGTTGGGAACAGTAATTCCAATGAAAATTGTGGTTTGTGGTTCATAAGCAGGCTTTAAAATGGATGAAATTAAGTATAAGTCTGCTGACATAACTTTGGGGAACTCTCCATCACTCTGGTATTCATGAAACATAGGCAGCTAGGTATATTTTCACCATGCATAAAAGTAGAAGATTATTTAATTTCCCCAGAGTAACAAAAGTGTCCTAATAATGGCATCTGGTAGATCCCTTAATAAAAGCTGGATTTGACATGCAATAATCCCAGAGTTATGACAACTAGAACTTTTCAAGTGTCTCACATACAAACATGCAACAATGAATTAGTAGGTATTTGATGAGATTCACACCTGAAAAGTTGAAATTAGAGTATACATATGTAATGAGTTTGGAAAAAGATTAACACTCATAGAGAAACAAGAGAGGACAGTCCATCCAAGATGTAAGACAGAATTCTATTAAAACAGAAAATAAAGAACATGAAACATTTCTTGTAATAAAAGCTAAAAAAAATTTAATAAAACTGCTAAAGATAAAATTGGAAAAAAATCTCATGGGAGGAGAACATGACAAAATATTTTAAAAGAGTAAAAATAACAAAATTTGCTAAACCAAGCAACTAGTTTAATGAACAAAGCCAATTAGTTAAAGTATCAGAAATTAAAAGAAACAGAGAAAAGAGATGAAAGTAAATTATAGAAGAACAAAATATCCAAGTATATATTATAAATCTCTAGGTTAAAGTGTTTCATCAAGATACTAGAAAATGAAAACAGACCTCACAGCATGTCAAATGATTGGGAGGAATCAGAATTATGAAAGAAAGAGCAAACTTAAAAGTTTGTAAAAAGAGAACACACAGAAGTTAGTAAAGATTAATAAGATCAAGTCATGAGGCAGTTGTAAAAAGGAATGGAATTATTAAAGTATGGAATTCATGATTTCTGAAATAAAAACACAATAATTCTTATGTGATAGCACATTGGACAGAATGATCTGGTTTACAAGCATCAAGAAAGGATATAGAGTGCATATGTGAAAGAAAAGTTAACATGTATTGAGACTTAAATGTAGAAGTTAAGGAAAACAAAAAAGAACTAAAAATGGACAAGATAGGAGGCAGGGAAGAGATATGAGACTTTTGAAGGTGAAGGTGGGTAATTTGGGGGGGGGGAGTGATAAAAATACCATAGATTTAAAAAACTCTCAATGCCAAAGAATAGAAATAAGAAAAATACATGTCAACACATAACAGTTAAAATGTACTTAAATTCTAGGAAGGTTGTTCTTAAAGGATGGATAATCAGATAGACATCACAGTATCTTTAGAATCAAAAAACGAGGGAATGGTATTTTTAAAGTAGTGGAGAATATTTTTATCTCACTGTGTATAATTATTTAAACTGACATTTATGTTCAAAAATTTAATAAATACTAAAAGTTCTGCAGAATGTTTTCTACAAAAAGGCAATCATTTGATAAAAGTATCTAGGATATATAATGAGCAATGTATGTCTTGACATAGTATTTGACATGTATAGGTTGTTGTAAATAGCTGCTGAACTGATGTAAACCAAGACAAAACTTGTTGAAGGAGACTCAGTCCAAAAGACATTGACACCTACAGACAAAATAAAAAGTACAGTGTAAAGGAGGCATGTTTACAGGTTTCAATTAGACTTTCTGTACCTTAATTCTATATTGTCTTTTGGAAATCATACTTTTTGCTGTGTCAGTTATATAAATTTAGCCACAGTGGATATCTGTGAGGTTTGTGGACTAGAATTAAATGTCAAATGCCCAAGAAACCAAAATAATTTTGTGTCATGCTTTAAACATCATTAACTATCGAGGGCATATGTTTTGATTATTAGTTCATAGGCTGAAAACCACTTGTAGAAAGGAAAATGTACCTTTCAAAGTGACTGATTTTCAAAGAAATAATCATTTGAGAAACAGCCACTACTGAAATTAATGAAATGATAATTCCTAAGCAGAAGAAAAAGGGCCTAATTATCTCATCTGCTTACAATATATATTCATTCTTTCATGGTACACATTCAGATTTCTACAGTCTGAAATCAATTAAAATAATTCTAGACCATTTTTATAAGACTTTCTAAGGAACAATAGCTCACTGTATTTTTGTGAAGGGTGAATATATGAAGAAATCTAATTTTTTCCATGGACCTTAATAAATTAGTGATTTTATAGTTCTATTTTATTAACCTTGAATGTATAATGATAATTGATCACAGTCTTTTGAGTCCATGTCCAGAATAAGCTTGCATTAAGTAAAGGAAAATAATTTATGTATGGACTCAATTATCCACTGTAATAAAAAGCTAAAGCTGCAGAATTTTTTCTGTCTTTGTCTTCTGTTCTTTTATTTTTTCAAACTACATTGCATTGGACTTTAATATCAATTATTTTGAGTTTTGTTCCTCAATAGGTACATTCTATGGAATAAATGTGGTTTTTCTGTTTTTTATATAGGGTCTCAATATATAAAGCTGTCTGAACTAAAACTTTTTATGCAGATGAGGCCTGCTTCCAAAGTGCAGAGTGTTGAGATTAAAGGCATGGTTCACCATGCCAGTTTTTCTTTGTTTTTTTTTTTTTAATTTATGTGTGCATGTAGGGGGTCATGCTTGTGTATATGCATATGTTTGTGTAAGAGTTTATATGTCACACGGAGGTCAAAAGAGGGTGGTGGATGCCCTGGAGCTGGAATTGTAGACTAAGGTGAGATTCTGGAATTAGTTCCTGTGCAAGAGCAGGAAGTGCTCTTAACAGCTAAAATTTGTTTATTTTTTTCTCATTTTTGTTTTGCTTGACAGACAAATATCATTTTTCAAATGAATTTAAAGTACATTAAAACCTTCTGAACAATGTATTTGACTTGTAAGCCTATGGAAAATTATGTAACTACTCTCCTAAAGGAAGTTACAATTGTTGCTTGACAGTTTTGTCAAAATACATAATTTAGGCAGGCCACTACAACCAGAGAAACAGAGAGGATAACTGCTGATCTTCACGTCTCACACAACTCCTCCATAGCCAACACTCAAGCCCCATCTCCTGCTCTGGAGCAGACTTCCTGTGGATTTTCCTTACTCTCTGTCCCCATAAGCAGATCTTAGTGGAATACCTGGCTCTCCTCCCTCCTTGGACTAAATCAGCTCCCCATCCTCATTCCAACGTATCAGCTCCCAATACCTAAAACTACATTTTACCTGGAATCCTAAATGGCCACTGCTATCTGGATCCCAGAAGAATTTCCTACAAGCCAACTCACAACAGCCACATTCTCCTATGAACTGGAGAGGCAACAGAAACTAAAAAGCAAAATACCCACCCAACAACAATAAGGCCAGATATTAATATGTAGAATTACAATCTTCCCAAACCCAGGTGCCTAGAAAATAACTTAAAAAGACAATCAGTAACAATTGGGATAATATGTTGCCACTAGAGCCCAGCAGCCCTACCACCTGAATACTGCAACATAGCAGAAGTACAAGTTAAAGACATTAAATAGCATTTATGAATATGATAGAGGTCTTTAAAAGGTAATGATCAAATCTTATAAAGAAATCTAAGAAAACACAAGTAAACAGTGGAAGTAAGTGAATTAAAACAGTTTAAGAGCTGAACTGAGAGAAATCTCCAAATGAAAAATTTAGGAATTCGAGTAGGAATCTCAGAGTCTATCCTCACCAATAGAATACAAGAAAACATCCAGGAAGTCTTGGACACTATGAAAATACCAAATATAATAATAATAGGAATAGAGGAAGGAGAAGAAATCTTGGTGAAAGGCAGAGGAAATATTTTCACCAATGTCACAGAAAAATAATTTCCCTAATATAAAGAAGGAGATGCCTGTCAAGGTATAAGAAGCATACAGAACTACAAACAGACTGGACCAGAAAGAAAGTCTGTTCGACACATAATAATCAAAACTCTAAAAGTACAGAACATACAAATATTAATACAAATTGCAAGGGAAAAATACCAAGTAATATAGAGAATCAGACCTATTTAAAAAAAAAAAAACCTGACTTCTCATCAGAGACTCTGAAATCCAGAAGGGCCTATATGGATGTTCTATGGACTCTAAGAAAAAACAGACACCAGCTGTAACTGCTATATTCAGCAGGACATTGCAATTATTAACATCTAAACACCAAAGAGCGCCCAAGTTCACAAAAGAAACACTACTACAGCTAAAATCATATATTGACTCTCATGCAAAGTACCTGACTCTTACCAATAGACATGTCATCCAGAAAAAATCTAAACAGAGAAATCCAGGAGCTAACAGACTTTATAAACCAAATGACTTAACAGACATTTACAGAACATTTCACACAAACAGAAATGAATATAATTTCTTCTCAGCACCTCATGGAACTTTCTCCAAAACTAACGACATACTAAAACAAAAAGAAAGACTCAATAGGTATAAGAAAAATGAAATAATATCCTGTATCCTTTAAGACCACTACAGAGTAGAACTGTATATCAAAAACAACAGCAACAACAGAAAGCTTACAAACTCATGAAAACTGAACAACTCTCTACCGAAAGAAAAAATGGTCAATATAGAGATTAAGAAAGAAGTTAAAAACTTCCTAGAATCAAATGGAAATGAAGATACAATATACTTTTTTGTTTGTTTGTTTTTTCGAGACAGGGTTTCTCTGTGTTGCTTTGCACCTTTCCTGGAACTCACGCTGTAGTCCAGGCTGGCCTTGAACTCACAGAAGATACAATATACTTAAACATAAGGGACACAATGAAAGCTGCTTTAAGAAGGCTGCTTTAAGAGGCAAGTTGTAGTACTACTTGCCTCCACAAAATATTGGAAAGATCCCATACTAGCAATTTAACAGCACACTTGAATAAGACACTCAAATGGAGTAGAATGCCAAGAAATAATCAAACTCAGTGAAGAAATCAATTAAATTCAAACCAAAAAAATATTACAAAGAATCAATGAATCAAGAGTTGGTTCTATGGGAAAATCAGTAAGCTTCACAAATCCTTATCAACACTAACTAAAAGGCAGAGAGAGAAGATCCAAGTTAACAGAACCAGAAATGACAAAAGAAGACATAACAGACATTGAGGAAATCCAGGAAATCATAAAGAGATAGTTTACAAACTTGTACTCTACCAAATTAGAGAACCCAAAAGAAATGGATGATTTTCTCAATACAATTGACTTACCAAAGGTAAATCATGATAAAATAAGCAATTTAGTCAGGCCTATAATCCCTAATGAAATAGAAATAGTAATTAGAAGCCTCCCAAACAAACAAAAAAACCCATGACCAGATGGTTTTAGCATAGAATTCTACTAGACTGTCAAAGAAGAGTTAACACCAATACTCCTCAAATCATTCTACAAAAAAGAAACAGAAGGAGCCTTGCCCAACTCATTTTATCAGGCTACAGTTACCCTGAAACCTAAACAACATAAAGACCTAACATATTTTCACATACTACACATCCAGAGGCCTAATATTCAAAATATATAAAGAACTCCAAGAACCTATATATCACAAAACCATGCACTCTTTAAATGTGGTACAGATAGAAACAGAATTCTCAAAAGAAGAAGCTTTTTTTCTCTAGTAACTGATGGAAGCAGATGCAGAGATCCACAGCCAAACACCAGGCAGAGTTCCAAGAGTCCATTCGAAGAGAGAGAAGAGGGATTCTCTGAGCAAGGGGCATGAAGATCATGATAGGGAAACCTACAGAGACAACCAAACCAAACTAGTGGGAACTCATGCAAGTTAGACCAACACCTGTGGAGCCTCCATGGGACTGGACTAGGCCCTCTGCATAAGTGAGACAATTGACAATTGCGTAGCTTCATCTGCTTAAGGGGCCCCTTGGCAGTAGGATCAGGATCCATTCCTGGTGCATGAGCTGGCTTTTTGAAGTCCACTACCAATGGTGGGACACCTAGAACAGACTTGAGGCAGGGGGAGGGCCTTGGACCTACCTCTACTCAATGTACCAGGCTCTGCTGACTCCCCATGGGAAGGTTTACTTTCTTGTAAGAGGGAATGGGGGTGTGTTGTGGGGAATGCTGGAAGGGCAGGAGGAGGGAAGAGGAAGATCTGTGATTGGTATGTAAAGTGAATAAAAAAAATCTTAATAGAAAAAGAAGAAGCTCTAATGGCTGAGAAGCACTTAAAGAACTGTTTTATTTCCTTAGTCCTCAGGGAAAGAAAAATCAAAACTACTTTGGGATTTCATCTTACACATTTCAGAATGGCTAAACCCAGTAAAGCAAGTGATAATTCATGCTTGAGAGCATGTGGAGTAGAGGGACCACTAATCCATTGATAGTGGGAGTGCAAACTCATATATGCCACTATGGAAATCAGTGTGGCAGTTCCTCAGGAAGATGGGAATAAATCTACCTCATAATGTAGCTATACCACTACTGGGCATTGCTGTGGGATGTTCTGTATGGCAAATGTGTTGCTAATTAGTCAATAAATAAAACACTGATTGGCCATTGGTTAGGCAGGAAGTGTAGGTGGGACAAGGGGGAGAATAAAGCTGAGAAGTGGAAGGCTGAGTCAGAGAGACACTGCCAGCCACCATGATGACAAACAGCATGTGAAGATGCCGGTAAGCCACGAGCCACATGGCAAGGTATAGATTAATGGAAATGGATTAATTTAAGCTGTAAGAACAGTTAGCAAGAAGCCTGCCATGGCCATACAGTTTGTAATCAATATTAGTCTCTGTGTTTACTTGGTTGGGTCTGAGCGACTGTGGGATTGGCAGGTGAGAGAGATTTGCCCTGACCCTGGGCCAGGCAGGAAAACTCAAGCTACAAATGGCGTCCAACGTGGTGGCAAGAGTTTCCACCTAAAACCTGAGAAAAAAGATTCTAAAACGGAGCTAAAAACAGTTCCTAATTGTCTCTCTCAAATGAGCGGCAGCTGCCAGTTTGAGCTACATGTGGGTTCCTAGCGTGAGCGCTCGACCTGCAGTATGGCGGGAATGAGGCCTCTGCAAGTGGAACATTAAGCTGCATGGTGGATTTAGACTTTGCTAGTACAAAACAAAAAAAAGAGGTTTCTGGGCTACACGCTGCTTGGATAAAAGCATAGACCTACGATAGCTCCCAGAGCTGGTGGTAAAGTACCACGGCCATGTTGGGAAGCTGAGGTGGGTGGAGCCAGCAGCCACAGCTGCTGCAGTTTAAGGCAAT
This sequence comes from Peromyscus californicus insignis, assembly GCF_007827085.1. Taxonomy (NCBI): domain Eukaryota; kingdom Metazoa; phylum Chordata; class Mammalia; order Rodentia; family Cricetidae; genus Peromyscus; species Peromyscus californicus. The sequence continues at coordinate 46,434,028 of NW_026294391.1, forward strand.
AGATTCACAATAAGACAGATTCAGATGTAATAGTTTACAATGTGTGTAAAAGATACGTAGGCTTGAAAGAGACAAAAAAAGATGATATATAGAGTTATAGAAACAAATACATAGTTTTAAAAAATAAAGTCTTTAAAGAGACAATAAAGGTAGTATAAAAAATAAGCCACGTAAAAATGGATATTACACAGAGAATCTGCATTGTGTTGTCTTTGGGACTTTTAACTGCAGAAAAACATTTGATTGTAAAAGCTGTTGAGTTATGCCAAAATGTATATTTTAAAGGTACCTTGACTTCAAAATTTGAATATAAGGATATGTTGCTTTGGAAAGGAGACTCTGCTTTTGGTCCCACAGAAAGCTAGAGGCTATGGATTTGTTCCAGATTAAGACACATCAGGTTTGACCAGCCAAGACCCCCTGAAAGGTCTCCGATGACACCATGGCCCAGATGATCCAACATCCAGAACTGTTTGAAGGCATCTGGCTCAGACGATACAGCCTCATGGACTATTCCATAATCCTAAAATTTTCTTTGTTTCCCCATAAGATACAGCGCCCCCCTCCAGCAGGAAGTAGTAAGAGAAGCTACGCCCAAATTCCCAAATTATATGTAATTTTACTTTGTTAAGGTTAAAACCTTCCTTTTTGAAAAAAAAAGGGGGGGGGAAGTGCTGTGGGATGTTCTGTATGGCAAATGTGTTGCTAATTAGTCAATAAATAAAACACTGATTGGCCATTGGCTAGGCAGGAAGTGTAGGAGGGACAAGGAGGAGAATAAAGCTGGGAAGTGGAAGGCTGAGTCAGAGAGACACTGCCAGCTGCCATGATGACAAACAGCATGTGAAGATGCCGGTAAGCCACGAGCCACATGGCAAGGTATAGATTAATGGAAATGGATTAATTTAAGCTGTAAGAACAGTTAGCAAGAAGCCTGCCATGGCCATACAGTTTGTAATCAATATAAGTCTCTGTGTTTACTTGGTTGGGTCTGAGTGGCTGTGGGACTGGCAGGTGAGAGAGATTTGCCCTGACCCTGGGCCAGGCAGGAAAACTCAAGCTACAGGGCATATACACAAAGGACACTTCATCCTATCACATAGACACTTGTTCAACATTTGATCATTGCTGTTCAATTAATAATAGCAAGAAACTGGAAACAACCTAGACGTCTCTCAATAGAAGAATGGATAAAGAAAATGTGGTATATTTACACAATGGGGTATTATTTAGGTGTTAGACAAATGAAATCATGAAATTTGGAGGTAAATTGATGGAGCTAGAAAATATCATTCAACATCATGCATCCCAGACCCTGAAAGACAAATATGATATATACTCAATTATAGGTTGATATTAGCTGTTAAGTGAACGATAGCTAAACTACAATCCATAGAAGCAGAGAGATTTTGTATAGAGTAAATATTTCGGTGGGATAGATCAGATTAGGAAAGATAAATAGAATGGATAATTATTAACTGATGGGGTTCTAGAATGGGAAGATCAAGTGTGGTAGTAGAGTGAAAAGTGGGGCAAGGGATGGAATATGGGGAAAGAAAACAAAAATTAAGGATCATTTAAGTGGTAGTATAGAAATATAATACAGTAGAAACTTCTTAAAGTAAATATATATAGTGAACTAAATGAAATCACCAAATGGAGGAGATAGAGCCTCAACTGGATATCTCTTGTAACCAAATTAAACTTCCAGTATTGGGATTAATTTATATCTAATTGAGTTGTTGGCCAATGATGTCCCATGGGAATCCCAGAACATCCCAGGCTATTGTCAAGACTATGGTTTGCTCTCCACAAACTGACAAAAAGTCCCATTGCTGAAGACAACATCTACACAACTCACTGAACATAGAGAAGCCAAGCTGGTGTCTACACAGCCGTCAACATTTTGCTCTAGTGTCTTTGGTACAGGAAGGGACTCTGAGATACCAAAGAAAAATGTAAACACCAACCCAGCCACAAAGCTTTTGATCACAATATGTCCTACCTACAAGAAATTCTTGTGGGAGTAACCAACTAATATCTAATTTGACTTAAGGCCAACTCCACAAGATAGAACCCACATCCAACACTGCTAGGATGACCAAGAACCGGAAACTAGATATCCCTGGGACCTAGTTTAAAATGAAATACTACTATTCTAAGACAAACAAAGAAAAAAAAAAACAATGTAGTAATAAAATGACTCCTAAAGACATTCTGCTAAACTTATAGATTAATGCTATGATTGGCCTTCATCAGAGAAGTTTCCTCCTACAAGAGATGGAAACACATACAGAGACACACAGCAGATATTATCCAGTGAATGAGAGACCTTGGATTATTCATCCCTAAATGGAATGTCTCCATCAAAGCACTCCCTTGAGGGTACTCTCTTCTCAGAAGAGAAGGCAGGAAGAGTGTATTTGTCAGTAGAGGGGATGGAAGACACCAAGAAAATAAAGCCTTCTAAATCAACATGATCAAAGCTCATATGAACTCAGAGAGACTGAGAAAGCAAGCATAGTGCCTGCATGGTCTGTACCAGGCTGTTTAAGCATATATTATGGCTTCCAGTTTAGTGTTTTTATTTTTATGGGATTCCTGAGTATGTAAACAAGTGGCTTTCTGTGTCTATTGTCTATATCTATATCTTGTGATTTTTCTTGGGCTCTTTGTTTGCTTTGTCTAATTCTGAAGTGCTTGTTTTTGTTTTATCTTAAGTTCAAATTTATTTAAAATATAAGTAATCACCAAGAAAAACAAAATATATAATTTAACAGAAAGTATTACTCAAGAAATACAATTTTGTCCACTTTACATTGTATTTAATTTGATCCTAATAAACAAAATTATCCAACATTATTCTACTTTGTACTCATGGATACTAGGCAGCTTGTTTAAATGCATGGAAATTCTAAACATCCCCTCTTGGGGTGGGTGACATCAGGAAAATACGGCCCACTGAATCAACTAAGCAGAACTCACAGAGACTGAAGGCACTGGCACGGGGCCTGCATGGGTCTGTACAAGGCTGTCATCTCTTGGAGGCCTGCTCTTTTCTGAAGAGGAAATAGAGGGGTGTGGATCTGGGGGAGAGGGAAGGTGAGTAAAGGAAGAGTAGAGGGAGCAGACACTGTGGTCAGGATGTATTGTATGAGTGAAGAATCTATTTTCAATAAATAAATAAATAATTTAGAAAAAAAGAAATTCTAAAGAAAAATATTAAAAATTACCCCTAAAATATTGATCTATTTTTCTCTTTTCTTTTATGGAAAATATATTTTTTCATATAATATATACTGATTATGGTTTTCTTCCCTATACTCCTTTCACTTCCTCCCCACTTCCCATTCCATACAGATAAACTCCCTTTCTGTCTCTTAGTAATCAAATAGGCATATAAGGAATAAAAGTAAAATAAGTTAAGATGAAACTAAAACAATTCAATCAGAATATGACCCAAAAAAGCCAGAAAAAAAACCAAAAAAGTACAAAAAACACATATAGACAGAGAGATACATATGTTTGTATACACAGGACTCCCATTTTTAAAAAAGTCATAACATACATGCAAAGAATCTATAAAGTAGGGAAAAGCAGGAAAGAAAGAATACCCTGGCTCAACATTATGAGTCAAAGAACCTCCAAAGATGCCATTGAGTTGGTTTTCTGTTGGCCATCTACTGCTGGGTAGTTTGCAAGTGGTTTTCAATTGGAGATTGCTTCTGGGTTAAGGATGAGGACGTGTGTCCTCTTCTCCTTTCTGTTCTAGGTCCCCATCTGGTGCAGACCCATGTAGGCCGAGCTGTAGTATCTGTGAGTTCATACATGTGTAGGACTTTCTGTGTTTAAAAGGCTTTGTTCCCTTGGTTTACTCTTTTCCATTTGGCTTCTATTTTTTCTGCATCCTCTTCTGAAGAGCCTCCTGACCCATGAGGGGAGGGATTTGATGAAATTTTCCATTTAGGATGTGTCCCAACATCTCTCACTCTCTGTATTTTCTGTCTGTGTATCTCTTTATTTGTTCTTATCTGCTACATGAGGAAGCTTTAAATCTCTGAAGATGACTGAGCAAGACACTGATTTATAAGTATAACATGTCATTAGGATTCATTTTATTTTCATATTCCTTAGCAGAATTGTAGTATTTGGTTCCCCCATTGGTCCCTGGGCTATCAAGTTTCAGGTTCTTGGTCACACAATCAGTGTTGGTATGCGTTGCATCCCATGGAGTGGACTTTAAATCAAATCAGGTATTGATTGGTAACTTCCACAAGTTTTGTTCCACTATTGCACCAGCATATCTTGCAGGTGGGTCACCATTGTGGAGTGAAGGGTTGTATTTTGGTTAGTATTTATCTTTCTCCTTAGGACTTTCTGTGTTTAGAAGGTTTTGTTTCCTTAGTGCCCTCCGTCCAATCTGGTTCTTACACTTTTTCTGTCCCCTCTTCTGCATAGCTTGGTAGAATGCAGAGTACCTTCCAGTACTATGAGCACTAGTCTGTAGGGGTGCAAGCTGTAGCTATGTACCATCTTGACTTGTCTGCATTTAGGTATTGTCTTGTGTAAGTGTTATCTTCAGCAATATGACCTTACCATCAGATTTCAGAGAGCAACCAATAGCTTTGGCAATAGCCTTGGTTATTTAGGGGTTTGTATTGGAGCTTTGGGCAAACAACTCTGTTAGATGTAATTCATTCCTAGTACTGGAAGTTTCATCTGATGATGAGAGATATTCAGGACTCTGTCCTTCCTGCTATTTGGTGGTTTCATTTAGATTACCTTCATATGTGTGTTCATTTTAGAAAACTTCTACTGTATTATGTTTCCTTATGACTCCTAAACTTGCCTTCAGTTTTAGCATTCCCCTCCTGTATTTCCTCTCTTACCCCATCTTCCCTCCCATTCCATTTGATCCTTTAGTTTTAGTACCATACCACCCCCTTTATCAATAACCATCCATTCTATTTTCCCTTCCTAGAGTGATCTATTCCCAACCACTGTCCCTCACTCTCTACCTAACCTCTGTGGTTATAAAGACTTTAGCTTGCAATGATTTAACAGCTAAATCCACACATAAAAGAATACATACCATTTTTGTATTTTGAGGTCTGGGTTTTGTTGCAGAATATTTGCTCACACTGTAAAGATGTGTCTCTGCCTAAGGTGCTTTCTGATTGGTTTAATAAAGAGCTAAATGGCCAATAGCTAGACAGGGGAAAATAGGTGGGACTTGTGGACGCAGAAAGAGAAACTGGGAAAAGGAATCTAGGTGTGTGATTTCACCGGCAGACTTTGAGCCAGTCAGATTTGCCATAGTAAAAGGAGGTAACTGAGCCTTGTTGTAGATGTAACCGTCTTATTAAATAAGAAACACAGAGCCAATTGCAGAGTTAAAAGCCCAAGAGGTCAGAACAGTAGCTAAGAGCTAAAAACCCTTTCTTACCCTACTGCCGCTGCTGTCTTTCCTCTCAGCAAGAGACCTACTTCCTGTGTGTTTGTCCATTTATTGACTTTCTGTTCTGCCTTCTCATTGGTTGTAAACCCAACCACATGACCTCCTCGACACTGCTTGTCTGTGCAGACCTCCAGATCTTCTATGGTTGGTATTGAGATTAAAGGTCTGTGTCTCCATGCTGGCTGTATCCTTGAACACACAGAGATCCTCCTAGCTCTGCCTCTCAAGTGCTGGGATTAAAGGCATGCGCCACCACTGCCCAGCTTCTGCTATGGTTTGTCATTAGCTCTGACCCCCAGGCAACTTTAGTTCTTAACATACAAATAAAATCACATTTCAGTACAAATAAAATATCACCATACCTTGTGGCAGAATGTAGATTAATAGAAGCAGGTTAATCTGTTATAAAAGCTAGTTGGGGACAGACCAAGATTTCATAATTAGTAAGTCTCTGGGTCATTATTTGTGGACTGGTGGTCCAAAGACAGTCTGACAAGAAAGATTACTACGGGGTTACCCCGCTTTGAAATGATTTTTTTAAATTCCTGTGAATTTCATGATTTCATTTTTAAACATTTGAGTAATATTCCATTGTATATATGTACCACATTTTCTTTATGCATACTTCTTTTTAGGGACAGCTAGTTTGTTTTCAAATTCTGGCTATTACTAGTAGAGCACCAATAAAGATAGTTGAGCAAATGTTCCTGTAGTTGGAACTTTGGGTATATGTTCAAGAATGATAGAGCTGGATCTTGAGGTAGATCTATTTCCAGATTCCCGGGGAGCTGCGATACTGATTTCCATAATGCTTGTATGAATTTGCACTCCCACCAGGAATGGATAAGTGCTCCTCTTACTCCATGTTCTTGCCAGCATGAGCTGTCAATTTTTTCATTGCTCTTAGGTATTCTGAGGGGTGTAAGATGAAATCTCAAAGTAGTTTTACTTTTCATTTCCCTGATTATGGTGATATTTTATTTGTACTGAAATGTAATTTTATTTGTATGTTAATAAATAAAGTTGCCTGGGGGTCAGAGCTAATAGCAAGCCATAGCAGAGCTGGGCGTTCATGGTGCAAGCCTTTAATCCCAGTACTTGGTAGGCAGAGCTAGGTAGATCTCTGTGTGGTCAAGGATAGAGCCAGCATTGGAGACACATGCCTTTAATCTCAATACCAACCATAGAAGACCTGGAGGTCTGTACAGACAAGCAGTGACGAGGTCATGTGGTTGGGTTTACAACCAATGAGAAGGCAGAACAGAAAGTCTATATAAAGACAAACACACAGGACGTAGCTCTCTCTTGGCTGAAGAGGATCACTGAAGCAGGAAGGGTAAGGCTCTTAGCTCTGACCTCTTGGGCTTTTATCTTTACATTGGCTCTGTGTTTCTTATTTAATAAGACACTTACTTCTACACCTGATGACTAAAGATGTTGCATATTGCTTTATGTGCTTCTCAGACATTTGAGTTTTGCATTTTGAGAATTTTCTCTTTAGATCTGTACCCCATTTTCTAATAGATTGAAATTTGCTTATTTTTCACTTTCCCAAAGGTTTTTTTTTTGTTTTCTTTTTTAAAAAGAAGTTCAATTGGTTCTTGTTTGTTCCTAATGCTAATTTTGACCTGCTTACATCTGGAAACATCCTTGTTTTTAAGTGAGAGGCACCATGTTCAGGATTAACCGCATCTTCATGATAAAGGTTTGTTGATCCAGGTGGGGTTCCCTGGATACCCAGATCCTGGAAAACAGGTTTAGAGATTAAGACTTGCCTTCGGAAAACAATACACAATTTCTCAACCTGTGGCTTGTGACCCCTTGGAAAAACCTTTATCTCCAACTATGTTTAAATTATGATTCATAACAGTGGCAAAATTACAGTTATGAAATAACAACAAAAATAATTTCATGGTTGGTGGTCACCACAACATGAAGAACTATATTAATGGGTCACAGCATTAGGAATGTTGGAAACCACTGACTTAATACTATAAATTGCTCTTAAAATCAGAGTCTGTTAAATGTTATAGGATGGATTGTGTGCCAGGTATAACTAGCAAAAGTGAGCTAAGTGCAGGTGAGGTAGTGAATCCTGCCATTTGATAAAACTCATTTTACAAATTCCTATTGTGTGCTTTAGAACACTTGACATTGAGTCAGAAGATAGATTGTCCTACAAGAAATTAGTTCATTATTCACATTGTTTTTTGATTTAAAGAAAATACAAACATTGGATTATATAGACTGTATTATGTTTCTTAATTCTAGCTTCTAGTATTGGATCAAAACTCTAATTCTGAATTGCTGAATTGTTTTGGTGAAAATATAGTTTTCATTTACTCATTATGGGACAGATAAGTGTTATGCTGAGATAAAATATACTTGACTGATCATATTATTTGGGGCTAGATAAAAGAAAACTTTAATAATTTACAAAAGACTAGGTATGGTATTACAAACCTCAGAATCATGATCTTACTGCTTTTTATCCCCAGTGCATATATCAACAGGCCCTGATTCCTGCCTAAGCCATATTAATAGAGCTCTAATAATTTCACATACAAATCTGAACTTATTGATTTCCCATGCTTCACTTCATATAACTTTCCAATTTATTTCAGGTCAACTTCCAACTACACTGAACTACTTATGCCTTTCCTGGTCTTCAATTCAAAGTCTCAATCCCAGCTTTCCCTTTTGTTTACTTTCACTATCAAAATCCCTCTCAGATACAATCACCTCTAAATAAATGATTTCCCTAGGACATTAACTTTGAGGCTTTCTTATTTAAGACATCTATTTTCTTTTACCAAACATTTGAATTTAAGAAAATTAGGCAAATAAGGCACTTGTAATTTGGGCTCTAGAGAAATAGAAAGGGTAGCTGGATTTAAATGGAAAAAAAAAGAAATAGATGAATGACATAATAGTTTAGAATGCAACATGAAAAGAGAGCAAACGTATAAATACAAAGAGGTGAAACTGAAAGGCCACAAAAAAGAAAACAAAGCCAACAAAACAAGTACACTGTCAGGCCTCGGCTATATGAAAGAGCTTTTGGTGGAATTATATCTAAAGAAAACTGATTTGTAAACTCAGTGAGAAGTCTGAGCAGAGTAAATGTTGAAACTGTATCAATAGACTGAAGATGCAGTTCCTTTTTGTCTCCTGCATTGCTTCAATGACTGTGAGACTCTGTGGTCAAGAGGAACTTTAAATTGATTCATCTTTATCACTCTCCCATCTTCTTTGTCAACAGATTATATTAAATATCCTATCTTATTTACAAAAGTACACTGTGTGTGTGTGTGTGTGTGTGTGTGTGTGTGTGTGTGTGTGTGCGCACATTCACATACATCAAGCTTGTCTTTGAAGGTCAAAGGATGATTCACATGAGCCAGTTTTCTTCTTCTACCATGTTGGTGCCAAGGATAAAACTCAGGCTATCACTTCTAAAGATGCAGAAGCATCTTTAGCTACTGCACCATCTCACAGGCCCCAGCACCTAGTCATTTTCAGGTACCATTGAATATGTATTAGATGGAATATTTTATCACATATTAGAGTTAACATGAGGAAATGAGACAGAGATAAAATCACATCTAGAAAGAAGTGGTGCCACCATTTCTCTAAAGACAAGCACAAGTTGATGCTATCTGCATAACTTTTATGACAGAAATTTTACTACACATAATAATGCATGCTTATTGTTTAAAAAGTCCATCTGCATAAGAGGTAAGAAGTTAGCAAAAACTGTACCAATTCTGAAGAATCCTGTTAGCATAGTAATGAATATTATTCATGATGTTTCATGTACGTGTATACCTATGAAATGGTCATCTAAAATATTTTTATAATTCATAAATAAAATAACTATTATATTGATATAATTATAATATAACATTAAATACTATATATAGCTTTATTCCCTGATCTTTAATTTATAAATATATATGGATATATAATAATTCAGATTACTATATGATAATTTATTCACTCAATGCCTTGAAATACTTATTTTAGCAATTGCTTTGAAAATTTATTATTGTGCTGTATCTTTCAGCAAAGTATTTCTTGAAAACAGAAAATTATAGAGATAAGTATTTGCTTGTTTTTACCAAATTTCTAACACTGAACACAGAGCCAAGTGGATGAATAAATATTTAACTAGAAAGTCAGAAAAAACACACCAGTGTGGTACGTTAACTGTCCAAGCTAACACCTGAATATAGTAAAAAATATTTGTTTATCATTTTATACTTCATCCAAGAAAAGTACTAACAGCTAAATCCAGAGTAACCAGAACTAGAGGAGGAGATAAAAGATCCAGGAAATGCTCTTGAGTGGCTGGCTGTGATGCTTTCAAATTATATTTATATCTGCTTTTCAATAAGATGGTTTTGTAATAGTCTAGTGGTTTCCTGTGGGCTATTGACTTCTACATCTTCTCTTCAAAATTTTGCCTATTTTGTTTTGTCAAAATTTCATTTGTAAAGCTGAGTATTATGTATCCCTTTGATTTCCTTTCCCACCATGATCTGAATTTAATTGTGTGGTGACTCACCAATGTTAAGTCCTGCAGGAATTTGCATTCATCATCAAGCGCTGAGTGCCTCCTAGGGTCTCAAAATAATTGCCAGAGTAAAAATAATCTGTTTGTTTGAGTAAAAACATTGTTTCATCCCTTATTCCTGTGAGACACTTTATGATCAAAGAATAATATTGAATGTCTGCAATGTCAAGCACAGCAATAAGTGATACATACAATTTAAAAATAGTATCAGCCTTATAACATTGAGGGAACTCATAGAAAAGCGAAGATAGCAAACCTGCTTATAAAATATAAAATCGTTTTATTTGAACTCATTAGGAAACATTCCTTTAGTCTCCCTTAGTAACCACTGACCTCAAATCTTTTGTTTTCTCATCTCCATTTAATATTTTATATCAGTTTCCTTTCCAAAGGTCAAGTAATTTGTAAAATGTTAATAAGAAAAGAAGATGTTTTGAAAATGATTTTTTTCTTTCCTTTCATTTTAAGAAATAGACTCATGTAACTCAGGCTATCCTTGAATTTTCTATGTAGCAGAGACTGGCCTAAAACTCCTAGCCTTCCTAACTAGATATCAGATAACTCACAACTTCCTCTAACTGCAGCTCCAGGGGATTTGACACATTCTTTTAAATTCCATTGTCACATGAACTCAACACACACACACACACACACACACACATACACACACACACACACACACACACACACACACACACACACACACACACATTTTCAAAAGTAAAAATAAAATCTTAAAAATATTTCATCTTCTGGAAATAGTCTCCATGTTATTTAGCTAGAGTTGAATACCAATAGAAATACCCTTTTATTTCACCTTAGACTTCCGTTTCTAAGAATTACTTTTGAAGATAGTCACATCACTGTGAATCCATTAGCATTTAGGACTGTTTCCCACCTAGAGCAATGGTTTCCTCATATGCCATTCCTTTTAAATTGTATCATACCTTGCCAAAAATCTTAGAAGCCATAAAGAACAGAAGGCAGTGATATTAAAGTACTGACTGAGGGGAAAAATGAATATCTGTCAATAAAGGTTCCTATAATTGACAAAGGGGTTTGAAAAATAATAAAAAAAAAATGATGAAAATTTCCAAAACAAACACAAACTGAGAACTCATCACTGATTTAACTACATTTCAGTAAATACTAGAGGCAGTCTTCAGAGTTGAATGAAAAAAAGAAAAAGCTGGACAGTAGCTTGAACCCACACAAAGAAATAAAAGGCACAAGGAAAGAATGTCATATTTAGGGAATAAATTTTTCTTTGCAATCTTTCTCATTACTATTAAAAATAATAATTGTGTAAAGTCCTTATTAAATGGTGCTGATGGGTTTATAATCTGTAAAACCTGTAATGGATAATATAAATATGATAAAGAAAATAAAGGACAAAGATATAATTGCACGACAGCAAAAGCACAAAGAGAGAGAACTATATCAGAGCAAAATTTCCCCTGATTGTTGCAATTAAATGTGTATTAATCTCAATTAGATTGTTTCAAATTATGGTGATAATATTAATCTTTCAGGAAACCACCAAGAAAATAACTCAAAACATTAATTTACTCCTAAAGACTAGACCATATCCATCTGGAGTATAAAACAGATTATTGACTGTAATTGAAAGGAAAAAGATAATTATTTCTTCATATGTAATTTGTCACTCTGTAAAGATTATAGCTTCTAACTCTGTGGAGGAAATAGTTTGTATATGCAGAAAAGAAAAATATTCAATTGGAAAAATGAATTTAGTCAAATGACATTTACAAATGTCTCTTCTTGGCATACTGCCAAAACCGTGAATTTGTTTTTGTTTTTGTTTTTTTTTATTTTGCAATACAATTCAGTTCTACGTATCAGCCACGGATTCCCTTGTTCTCCCCCCTCCCGTCCCCCTCACCTTCCCCCCAGGCTCCCCCCATTCCCATCTCCTCCAGGGCAAAGCCTTCCCCACAGACTGAGATCAACCTGGTAGACTCAGTCCAGGTAGGTCCAGTCCCCTCCTCCAAGGCCGAGCCAAGCAATCCTGCATAGGCCCCAGGTTTCAAACAGCCAATTCATGCAATGAGCACAGGACCCGGTCCCACTGCCTGGATGCCTCCCAAACAGATCAAGCCAATCAACTGTCTCACCCATTCAGAGGGCATGATCCAGTGGGGACCCCTCAGCCATTGGTTCATAGTTCATGTGTTTCCATTCATTTGGCTATTTGTCCCTGTGCTTTATCCAACCTTGGTCTCAACAATTCTCGCTCATATAAACCCTCCTCATTCTCGCTAATTGGACTCCCAGAGATCCACCCAGGGCCTAGTCATGGATCTCTGCATCCAGATCCCTCAGTAGTTGGATGAGGTTTCTAGCACGACAATTAGGGTGTTTGGCCATCCCATCACCAGAGTAGGTCAGTTCGGGCTGTCTCTCGACCATTGCCAGCAGTCTGTTGTGTGGGTATCTTTGTGGATTTCTGTGGGCCCCTCTAGCACTTTGCTTCTTCCTATTCTCATGTGGTCTTCATTTACCATGGTCTCCTATTCCTTGTTCTCCCTCTCTGTTGTTGATCCAGCTGGGATCTCCTGCTCCCCCAAGCTCTCTTTCCCTTGACCCTCGCCTTTCACTACCCCCACTCATGTCCAGGCTGTTCACGTAGATCTCATTCCACTTCTCTGTCATTGGGCGATCCCCATGTCTTTCTTGGGGTCCCGTTTTCCAGGTAGCCTCCCTGGTGATGTGAGTAGCAGACAAGTCATCCTTGTTTCATGTCTAATATCCTGCTATGAGTGAGTACATACCATGTTTGTCTTTCTGAGTCTGGGTTACCTCACTCAGGATGATTTTTTCTAGATCCATCCATTTGTCTACAAACCTCATGATGTCATTGTTTTTCTCTGCTGAGTAGTATTCCATTGTGTATATGTACCACATTTTGTTTATCCATTCTTCAGTTGAAGGGCATCTAGGTTGTTTCCATGTTCTGGCTATTACAAACAATGCTGATATGAACATAGATGAACAAGTGCTCTTACGGTGTGGTTGAGCATTCCTTGGGTATATGCCCAAGAGTGTTATAGCTGGATCTTGGGGGAGATTGATTCCCAATTTTCTAAGCAAGCGCCATATTGATTTCCAAAGTGGTTGTACAAGCTTGCATTCCCACCAGCAGTGGAGGAGAGTTCCCCTAGCTCCACATCCTCTCCAGCATAAGGTGTCTTCAGTGTTTTTGATCTTAGCTACTCTGACAGGCGTAAGGTGGTATCTCAGAGTTGTTTTGATTTGCATTTCCCTGATGATTAGGGATTGAGCAATTCCTTAAATGTCTTTCAGCCATTTGAGTTTCCTCTGTTGAGAATTCTCTGTTTAGTTCTATAGCCCATTTCTTAATTGGACTGTTGGGCATTTTGATGTCTAATTTCTTGAGTTCCTTATATATTCTGGATATCAGTCCTCTGTCAGATGTGGGGTTGGTGAAGATATTTCCCATTCTGTAGGCTGTCGCTTTGCCTTGTTGACTGTATCCTTTGCTCTACAAAAGCGTCTCAGTTTTAAGAGGTCCCATTGATTGATTGTTTCTCTCAGAGTCCGTGCTACTGGTGTTATATTTAGGAAGTGATCTCCTATGCCAATGCATTCAAGACTACTTCCTACTTTCTCTTCTAGCAGGTTCAGAGTAGCTGGATTTATGTTGAGGTCCTTGATCAACTTGGACTTAAGTTTTGTGCACAGTGATAGATATGGATCTATTTGCAACCTTCTACATGTTGATATCCAGTTATGCCAGCACCATTTGTTGAAGATGCTTTCTTTTTTCCATTGTGCACTTTTGGCTTCTTTGTCAAAAATTATATGTTCATAGGTGTGCGGATTAATGTCAGGGTCTTCAATTCCATTCCATTGGTCCACATGTCAGTTTTTATGCCAGTACCAAGCTGTTTTTATTACTGTAGCTCTATAGTAGAGCTTGAAATCAGGGATCGTGATGCCTCCAGAGGTTGTGTTATTGTACAGGATTCCTTTGGCTATCCTGGGTTTTTTTTTTTTCCATATGAAGTTGAGTATTATTCTTTCCAGGTCTGTGAAGAATTGTGTTGGTATTTTGATGGGGATTGCATTGAATCTGTAGATTGCTTTTGGTAAGATTGCCATTTTTACTATGTTAGTCCTGCCTATCCATGAGCATGGGAGATCTTTCCATTTTCTGACATCTTCTTCAATTTCTTTTTTCAGGGACTTAAAGTTCTTGTCATATAGGTCCTTCACTTGCTTGGTTAGTGTTACCCCAAGGTATTTTATGTCATTTGTGGCTATAGTAAAGGGTGATGTATCTCTGATTTCCTTCTTCGCTTCTTTGTCCATTGTATATAGGAGGGCTACTGATTTTTTTGAGTTGATCTTGTATCCTGCTATGTTGCTGAAGGTGTTTATAAGGTGTATCAGTTCCTCGGTGGAATCTTTGGGGTCACTCAAGTATACTATCATGTCATCTGCAAATAGGGAAAGCTTGACTTCTTCCTTTCCAATTTGTATCCCCTTAATCTCCTTATGTTGTCTTATTGCTCTGGCTAGAACTTCAAGTACTATATTGAATAAGTATGGGGAGAGCGGACAGCCTTGCCTCGTTCCTGATTTTAGTGGAATTGCTTTGAGTTTCTCTCCATTTAATTTGATGTTGGCTGTTGGCTTGCTGTAAATTGCCTTTTTTATATTTAGGTATGTTCCCGGTATTCCTGATCGCTCCAAGACCTTTATCATGAAGGGGTGTTGGATTTTGTCAAATGCCTTTTCTGCATCCAGTGAGATGATCATGTGGTTTTTTTCTTTGAGTTTGTTTATATGGTGTATTACATTGATGGACTTTCGTATGTTGAACCACCCTTGCATCCCTGGAATGAATCCTACTTGATCATGGTGGATAATTGTTTTGATGTGTTTTTGGAGTCTGTTTGCCAGTATTTTATTGAGTATTTTTGCATCAATGTTCATGAGGGAGATCGGTCTGTAGTTCTCTTTCTTTGTTGTATCCTTGTTTGGTTTAGGAATCAGGGTAATTGTAGCCTCATAGAAGGAGTTTGGTAATGTTCCTTCTGTTCTATTGTGTGGAACAATTTAAAGAGTATTGGTATTAACTCTTCTTTGAAGATCTGGTAGAATTCTGCTGAAACTGAAACCATCTGGTCCTGGGCTTTTTTTGGTTGGGAGACTTTTAATGACTGTTTCTATTTCCTTAGGGGTTATTGGACTATTTAAATAGTTTATCTGGTCTTGATTTAACTTAGGTATGTGGTACCTATCCAGAAAATTATCCATTTCTTTTAGATTTTCCAGTTTTGTGGAGTAGAGGTTTTTGAAGTATGACCTGATGATTCTCTGGATTTCCTCAATGTCTGTTGTTATGTCCCCCTTTTCATTTCTGATTTTGTTAATTTGGATGCTCTCTCTCTGTCTTTTGGTTAGTTTGGATAAGGGCTTGTCTATCTTGTTGATTTTCTCAAAGAACCAACTCTTTGTTTCATTAATTTTTTGTATTGTTCTCTTTGTTTCTATTTTATTGATTTCAGCTCTCAATTTGATAATTTCCTGGCATCTATTCTTCCTGGGAGACTTTGCTTCTTCTTGTTCTAGAGCTTTCAGGTGTGCTGTTAAGTCACTAGTGTGAGATTTCTCCAACTTCTTTATGTGGGCATTTAGTGCTATGAATTTCCCTCTTAGCACTGCTTTCATAGTGTCCCATAAGTTTGGGTATGTGGTGTCTTCATTTTCATTGATCTCTAGGAAGTCTTTAATTTCTTTCTTTATTTCTTCCTTAACCCATTGGTGATTCAGTTGAGCATTATTCAGTTTCCATGAGATTGTAGGTTTTCTGTAGTTTTTGTTGTTGTTGAAATCTAACTTTAAACCATGGTGGTCTGATAGAACACAGGAGGTTATTCCAATTGTTTTGTATCTGTTGAGATTTGCTTTGTGGCCAAGTATGTGGTCGATTTTAGAGAAGGTTCCATGGGGTGCTGAGAAGAAGGTATATTCTTTTTTGTTAGGATGGAATGTTCTGTAGATATCGATTAAGTCCATTTGAGTCATAATCAGTTAAGTCCTTTATTTCTCTGTTAAGTTTCGATTTGGGAGATCTGTCCAGTGGTGAAAGTGGGGTGTTGAAGTCTCCCACTATTAATGTGTGGGGTTTTATATGTGGTTTAAGCTTTAGTAATGTTTCTTTTACATATGTGGGTGCCCTTGTGTTTGGGGCATAAATGTTCAGAATTGAAACTTCATCTTGGTGGATCTTTCCTGTGATGAGTATGTAATGCCCTTCTTGATCTCTTTTGATTGATTTTAGTTTGAAGTCTATTTTGCTGGATATTAGGATGGCTACACCCACTTGTTTCTTAAGACCATTTGATTGGAAAGTCTTTTCCCAGCCTTTTATTCTTAGGTAGTGTCTATCTTTGAATTTGAGGTGTGTTTCTTGTATGCAGCAGAAAGATGGGTCCTGCTTTCATATCCATTCTGTAAGCCTGTGTCTTTTTATAGGTGAATTAAGTCCATTGATATTAAGGGATATTAATGACCAGTGATTGTTCATTCCTGTTATTTTTTGGTGGTAGTGTGTGTGTACTTCTCTTCTTTGGGGTTTACTGCTGTGGCATTATCTATTGCCTGTGTTTTCGAGGGTGTATCTGACTTCCTTAGGTTGGAATTTTCCTTCTAGTGCTTTCTGTAGGGCTGGGTTTGTGGATAAGTATTGTTTAAATCTGGCTTTGTCTTGGAATGTCTTGTTCACTCCGTCTATGATGATTGAAAGTTTTGCTGGGTATATTAGTCTAGGCTGGCATCCATGGTCTCTTAGTGTCTGCATTACATCTGTCCAGGTCCTTCTGGCTTTCAAAGTCTCCATTGAGATACCTTCTTCATGATGTCATTCATAAGGCTGTTTTCTTCTGCTTCTTCCAATTTCTGATGTTCAGGTCTAGGTGTTGGAGGAGGGCTAGGACCTGGTGATGCTGTATTGCTATTCATTTTGTTGTATATGTTTCTGCCTTGACGTCTGCCCATCTCCTTGTGGTTCGTTCTTGGCCTTATCCGCACACTTGGTTCAGACAGACCAGTGTTCCAAAAGGGAAGTCAGTGTTCCAAAAGGGAAGTCCGGAGCAAGATGGGAGCTGGGGGCCGGCCTCTAAGTCTCAGGAAGAGGTTTGGGGCTCGGGCGGATGGGCGTGGGGGCAGGGCGTGGAGACTGCAGGGTCTGCCAGGGGTCTTGGAGAAGGGGTTCTTTCCTGGTGGGGCTAGAAGGGAACCTGCCCGGTGGACAGATCCTGGGGCCAAATTGGGAAGGTCTTCCCCGGAGTGGCTGGTGCCCAGGGATGGGGTCGGGGCAAGCTAGGGCACCACTCACCTGTGTTGTGAATTTGTTTTATTTCATGGATTTCTTCTGATGTGTAAGGTATATCCAAAATTATTTTTCTATTTTTGTATTATTAGCCTAAAATTGTAAAAGTTTATAGTGACATTTTTCAAATAAAGTTTTTCATTTTCCTCCCCTGTCTCCTTTTCTCCTTCTTCCCTCCAACCCCAATAACATTTTGCTTTTATAAGTGTCCTTTTTTGCCTCGCTTCCTTCCTCAGCACGTCTGGTTCCCATTCATAGTCCCCATTAGCTAGTTTGATTGCCTATACTCACATTCATACCCACTTATATACAAACATACAAACATCAAAGGTAGGAGCCTTCTGGGTCTGGATTATCTCACTCAATATAAATCCTTTATGAAGTCTACCATTTTCTTGATAATTTTATGATTTGTGTACTTTGCTTATACCCACATTTTGATTAAAAAAGCCTCAATTATTGATCTTGATTAGCATTTAAAGAAGCTTTGAATTACTGTTTTTTGTATGGAATTTACATTTGTATTATATAAAGATATTGTTTGACTGATGATTTTATATCTTCCTTGATGATCCAGGAAAAGTTCTTAATCATATATGTTCATAATGATAAGGTTAATATGCATATAAAATTATTTTAACTCCAGAAATAAAGAAATTGAACCTAGTAGAAAATGTGTACATTGATTCTACAGTGTAAATGTACTATGTAAACAAAAAAGTTGTGAATTTTGAGGTAAAAAATACACATGGAGGACAATCTATGTTCATACAGTTTTCTAAAAAAAATCAGTAAAATTTGATGGGCATAGAGGAAGGAAAAATTCATTTCTAGAAGATGTAAGAATCAGTGGCAGCATATTTCTTGAATGAAGTACCTACATTTTAATAATACTGTCACATACTACTTTTAAGAAATAACTCTGAATGAACAGAAGTGAAAATGACTTGAGACAGTTGCCTTGTTCATTCAGTAGTGGATAGTCTGGATGACAGATAATTTATCTCTGATCAAACAGGTAGAATTTCTTTATAATTTTGGATGAATTGAGAAGAAACTATGAAAACAGAATCCAGGCCAGGTAGTATAGGCCTTTAATTCTAGCTACTCAGAGGGGAAACTGAAACAAAGTGGTAGCAATTTCAAAGATTTCCTGGGCCACAGGATACAATATTAGCCAACATAACAAGATCCTGTTTCAAAATTCAAAAACTATAAAGAGGAGTTAAAATGTACCTCAGTGATAGAATACTTACCTAACATATGCCAATGTGTCTAAACCACTGACACCAATACAACTTACTTGGTTTAGCTTACTTTATGTGATAAAATGACAACTTCCTTCTTCTGGAATAGAAACAGAATTTCCCAGGATTATGCACATTTCCTGGAAGATCATTATTGACAAGCTTCTATACTAAGTATCCTAATCAAAGATATTACTCTGAAGATAAATGCTGGGAATAGATTGTTGAAGTTGCTGATGTGTGTGACTACAGTCAGTTGTTAGGTTATTTCTTAAAACAGCCATTTCTTTGGTGAGGTAGTCTATTTTTATTTGTTTAAAGATGGTATCAAGTATTTATCACAGCAGTTTTCTTACGGCTGTTTGTTTTCAAGTCTATCTTAAATTATACTAACATTAGGTTCATATAATTGCTAATGTTTGTTGTCTTTTCCTGTTCCAGTTCTTTCCTTGTTCTTGGTATACTGAGTATTATGGATTATATTATACCATGAATCTTACTTGGTTTCATTTTTAAAAGTCGTAAATTTTCCTTAAGGAATGCCTTGAGGGGCAAGTGGGTACATCTGTTTAGTTTTTCACTCATAGCCCCTGAAAGTGATGGAAGTTGATTGACCCTTCCTCATTGCTACTAGGTGTCAAATGAGTTCACCTTCTTCCTGAGTTCTAGTGATACATTCCAGCTTAATCATGTCACAGATGCAAGCTTCGAAGTGATTTCTTTTTCATATTTCACTATCTTAACTCCAACTGCATTAGTTTACAAGAATCCCATTTCCTAAAAATAAATAATAGGTAGATAGATAAAACATGAACAAACAAGATATTTGATTTCATCTTTCAATAAATACTTTACATAAAATAATAACTTATTGTATTATACATAGCACAGTTTTCATAAAGAGATTTTACTCAGTTTGTGACTGAATAAGTTTAATTTTAATAATAAATACAATAGTATAGAAGCTAACAAATCATAATGAAATAAAAATTCCAAGATACCATGGGTCAACCTCATGTACTGCAAAAATACATTTTAACACATCATATGGAAAATAAAAAGCTTGGGCCAGGTAATATTTTATTATACTTGCAATTTTAATTTCCTTTGAATATTAAATTCTTGCAACTATAGTTTCTTTTAGGAGAAAAATAAAAAATCAAACTAATTTATAGTTAGTATGTCAATGAACTACTTTACTAAAATATTCTTAAAAATAGGCTTAGAAAAGGGCATGGTTTTAACAAGTGCACATTTCATCATAGAAATTTAGACAATGTTACCTTAGATGTTATTTTGAAATTATAGTAACTCCATAGCTTATACATTGTCAACTGCCTCTTTAATCTACATGAAAGCACATGATTACTCAGCAAACACTGGGGCTGTGAAAATTGGAAGCACCTGGGATCTTTGCCATATAATCCAATGACAGGAAACTTGTTTTTTAAATAATATGCATCATTTGGTATTGACAAAAATGAGTTTTAGCAAAAATCTGAAAATAAGTATGTCTTTGAAAGAATTCTATAAAACAGAGACATTTTACAGGGGATTTCTATCTAATGTATTATCACTGGAAGAGAAATGAGCATGCCAGAATTTATCTGTGCATTCTTAGATGAAGGATAATTATAAGTACAAAAAAAAAAAATCCAAAGCCAGCTTTTCTGATACCTTTATCTGGTAACTATCATTGACCTTATTGAATGGAGGAACTACCACAAGGACTGACCTTATTTAAACAGCTTCAATTCTTACCTTTAAATGTAAATATAAAATGCTAATCACAATATATAAGCAATCACTACTGTCTGCTGCAGTTACTTCATTTTGCAGATGGTGAGAGCTCTACTAATACATCTATTGTTAGCGTGAAAGTCAAGCGATCATCTGTGTAGGTGGTTGTGTGGGAGCAATGCTAAGATTCACAAGGATTTTCTCCCACATTGGCAATCCACATTGAACAGAAAGCCATATGAAGCAATCTTCTGTTCCTCTGGCAATTTTAATAATTCACTTAATTTGTAATAATACAAAAATTCTCAATAACTGCTTTCCATTTTCCACTCAGATTTTACCTTCATGTTTAAAATATATTTCTACCTGTGAATTTTTTCAGTTGAATATCTATTGATTAAAGAGCTTATAAATTTATTCAAGATAGAATACTCAGAAAAAAATTAGTAATTCTATTCAAATTGTCAGTTATAAAATTAAAAAGACCTTTTTAAATTTGCATCAATCACAAAGTAATATATGTCTTCTAAGGTTGAAAGAAACTATTAGTTTTCTCTGGCTTGAGTAGTAACAGTTATAAGGATGAATGGCCACACAGGTATTATCAAGGCACCCTAAAACATCTAGATCTTAGACCACACATGAACCTGTTTTCATATGAGAACTACAAATTCTTCAGTATTTTTCCAATATATTATACTTTTATACTTAGTAGATCTCAATGTTTTTCATTGCTTTTGTGCACACACACACACACACACACACACACACAAGGGAGAGGGAGAAACAAATACACATGCCATGCATTGATGATAAATAGCATTAAATACATATAAAATTGCTTTAAAATTCAGCAAATCCATGTTGTTATGATGAAAACCAAGCCTAAACTTAACATTGTCCCCCAATGAACCTCACTAATGCAAAATCATAACTAAACCTCAAAGCTGGTCTTCAAACATAAGATATTCATATAGTTTTTTTTTAATTTAGTCATAGGAACTTGTAATCATTTTTTTCCATTGAAGCTAATATTTTTCAAATTTTCACTTTTGTTCTTTTTTTATTTTTTTTTCATTTTACATACCAACTACTGTTTCCCCTCCCTCCCCTTCGACTATTCTCCCCACAGTCTCCCCATCCCACTCCCCCCATTCCCTCCTCAAAGTGTAGGCTTCCCCTTGGTAGTCAACACAGGCTGGCACATCAAGCTAGGGCAAGACCTAGGCCCTCTCCCCTGCATCAAGGCTGAGTAAGGCATCCCACCATAGGGAATGGGCTCTAAAAAGCCAGTTCATGTACTCCAGATAGGTCCTGGTCCCATTGCCAGGGGACCCCACAAACAGATCAAGCCACACAACTGTCACCCACATTCAGAGGGCCTAGTTTTGGTCCCATGCAGGCTCCTCATCTGTGAATCCAGAGTATGGGAACTCCCACCAGCTCAGGTCAGCTATCTCTGTGGTTTTGTCAGTCATGATTGGAGTTTGGGGAGGGACTAAGAGGGAGAGAAATGAAAGATATCTTAACAGAGTGAGTCAGTATGGAGTTACAAAGAAATGTGGTCCTAGGGGCAATCCCCAGGAGCACACAAGGATGTCCCTGGCTAAGACTCCTAGCAACAGTGGAGAGAGTGCCTGAACTACCCTCCTTCTGAACTACTCGGATTGGTGACTACCCCAAATGACATCATAGAACCTACATCCAGTGACTGAGGGAAGCAGATGCAGAGACCCACAGCCAAGCACTTGGCTGAGCTCCTGGAGTTCAGTTGAACACAGGGAGGAGGGATTATAGGGGCAAGAGGGTCAAGATCAAATTTTCATTTTTTAGTAGCTAAATGTAACACTCTTTTTATTATTTTATTAAAGAATTTCATGTGTGTGAGAGTGTGTGTGTGTGTGTGTGTGTGTGTGTGTGTGTGTGTGTGTGTGTATGTGGTATTTGTGCACATGAATGCCCCAACAAACATACACACAGATCACAGGGCAACTTTTCAGGACTTGGTTGTTTCTTTCTTTCCACTTCATTTTTGAGGCATAGTCTTTCATTTCTGCCACTGGATTGTGTAACATAAAATTTCAGTAGATTCTCCTGTCCTCAGCTTCTCTTCTTGCATTAGCAGTACTGGAATCAGCATTCCATGACATCTAGAATTTATGTGCATTTCTAGGATCACATACAGGTCCTCCAGCTCCTGATCTAGTGATCTGATTCCTGAAATTTATTTTAAAATGCTTGGCTTTATATTGGTTCCCCATTTGTGTATGGTGACATTTCCACTGTGATCATAAACAAATTAATCATTTTTTATCATTTATTTTGCCATTGTTATAAAAAATGAGTTAGTGAACATCAAATACTAGAACAGCGGGTAGTTTTCACAAAATGCTTTACTAATGGTGCAAACTGAAGCTATTAATGTTGTCGATGTAGTGGTTATTCCATAGTGAAGCTACAAAATTCAAAATTCTCTTTAATTGGTGTATTCCCCTCCTCTTTCCATGTTTTTTTTAACTTTTTATATATTCTTGTACATAGTACTAGGATTAGCAAACTGTTTCTTTTAAAGTATAACATGCATTTTGACAATTGACCCATCATGCCTCTCTTTCCCCACCATTCCTTCCCTTCTCCTTCTAATTTTCTTCCCCTTATTCTTAATTCTGCTCGTACATATGTATTTTTAAAAGCTATAAGACCATGAAATAGCCTGGCAGTGTAGCTGGGCGGTGGTGGCACATGCCTTTAATCCCAGCATTCGGGAGGCAGAGGCAGGCAGATCTTTGTGAGTTTGAGACCAGCCTGGTCTACAGAGCGAGATCCAGGAAAAGTGCAAAGCTACACAGAGAAACCTTCTGTCTTGAAAAACCAAAAAAAAAAAAAAGACCATGAAATAAAGATTACAAGATTTATCTTTCTACATCTTGATAATTCCACTTTGATGTGATGCAATTATAAAATTTGTGAAAATATACTCTACTCGTAAAAGCTACAGAAATGATTCAAAGCCATTAACATAATTCAATTTCATACAAGAATATAGAAAGAAACAAATTCAGACAAACAAAAATAATAATGAGATATACCAGAGGGGAAAAAACTAAAAGATGATGTTAAAAGTGAATATTTTAAGTTGTTTGTTTGAAGTGGAATGCCAAGTATTCTAAAATGGCCATGAACTTGTTATGGAGCTAAGGAAGACATTGAACTTCTTATTCTCCTGTCTCCCGCTCTAGAGCGCTGGGATTACAGGTGTGTACCACATTGCCTGATTATGTGGTTTGGGAATTCAAACCAAGAGCTTCCTGAATGCTTGGAAACTAATCTAACAACTGAGTTACATCACTGGCGTAGGTGTGATTTATATGGTAATGTGTCCATATTATTTTTTTAATGAGAAGTATTAATGATGTGAGAAGTAAGAATTTAATAGTAAAACAAAAAAACTAAAATTCAATTTAAATAGTCAACGACCTTCACTCTTTTGGGGTGCTGACTTTTACCCGGTTGACAGAGACAGTAAAGCTATCAGTTGGGTATGACATTGAAAAACATAAACAATTTCAGTTGATTTACAAAGATTTGATATTATCAATGCAAAATAATCCATGCAGGAACCATGCAAAAATTTATGTTCTGAATTCACTTAGTTTTATATTCACACAGTCCAAATAAGAGTCCAACAAAAATAAACAAATACAGGCAATATCAAAGTAACAATAAGAATAATGACAAATAATACAGATAATTCAGAGTTCTTAATTTGCTGATTTTAATCAGTGAGGAGGTGACAACTTTGCAGTTCTTGGCAAAAAATATTGAAGATCAGATCAGTCTGAAAATAACTGGATATTCCATATAAATATAATTTAAGCGTTACTAGCTGTGTGTCTCCGTTCCTGGTCAGTTTGGAGTGATCTCTCACTTCAACAGCCTAGTTTATATCACCACTAAAAATAACAGTATAACATTTTCTCTCTAAAGCTGGTTAAAAAAATAATTTTACTATAATATAATATAGTATAATTATAGCTATTATTTGTAGCATTTTTTTTCCTCCACCTTGAAATGAACATAAATATTGAAGAAGAGGGATGACCAAATTGATCCTAGGGAACCATTTGACACTTTGACTTTTTTTTTTTTTTTGGTTTTTCAAGACAGGGTTTCTCTGTAGCTTTGGAGCCTGTCCTGAACTAGCACTGTAGACCAGGCTGGCCCCGAACTCACAGAGATCCACCTGCCTCTGCCTCCCAAGTGCTGGGATTACAGGCATGTGCCACCACCGCCCGGCGACACTTTGACTTTGAAATGTAGTATATGCTTTTGTATCTTAGTTGGTATTGTATTGGAATGGAGAGGAAAGTAAATAGGGAGGCATTTTATAAGATTTATCATAGCAAAAAAAAAAGCCCAAAAATACGGAAAAAAATCTATCCATTTTCTCTGGCCAAATTATATTACAGTCTTCATCAATCCAAAAAACAATAAGTAATTGATTTCTAACTGGAAACAGAGTCAGACTTTCTCAACCACATGATAAAAACATGCCATTTGATAACGAAAAAATGTTGGGATATAATAAAAACTACACAAATCTTATAATTACAGGTAGGAAAGTTAAAGTTCTATCAATGCACTAAGTTTAAACAAAAATTAAAATAGAAAAAATGCATTAGTTGTTCAATATTTACTTTGAAACTTAAATGTGCTTAATTTAAAACAAATAAAAATGCGTCCAAATCATAAATGTTTAAACAGGAAGACATTTAAGGGGTTGAGAGATGGCATAGCAGTTAAAGAGTACTTGTTACTCTTGAAGATGATCTGTGTTCTATTCCCCAAACCCACATGGCAGCTAACAACTATCATTAACTCCAATTCCACAGCCACCAGGCATGCTCAGGGTGCACAGGTATGTATGTAGCCAAAACACTGATACCTATTAAAAATAAATTCATATTTTTTTAAAAACAGTAAGATTTTTGTACAATCCATATAACTTCTTGTGAAATTTTTCAAAGGTTCTCCCAATAAATGTTTAAGATTTGTTGTTACTGGGCTTTTTTTGGTTGGGAGACTTTTAATGACTGATTTTATTTCCTTAGATTTTTACCAGATTTAGTAATAGTAAGAGAAGGTATAAGCCTCAGTGATGACACAAGTCAGAACCTAAATTCATATAGGAAGTTTGAAGACCACACTATGCTTTTATCTTTGAGGAGAAACCTGTGAATGTCTAGTAGTTATTTCTGTTTTTATCAATCACAAACTGCCTGCTTCATATCATAGAAATAAAAGTTTATTTTCAAATATGGGATTCTGATCTACTGCCAAGACATAAAACAATATCTACTTTGTTTAGTAACTCCAGATCTGTATATTAACCAACTTTCTCAAATTATTACCAAAAGTAGAATTTCCACATAGATCACTCAAGAGGGAAAACTTATAGAAGCAAAATTTATACCCAAGAGTACCAACCTACCAGAAGTTCAGTGGCACAATTTAAATTCTCCAGATCTTAAAATTATGTTTGTACAAACAAGTATGTCTAAAATAGTGTGATACTTTCTAGATGTGTTTTAAAGAAACCATTTCTTCATTTTTACTTCAGTCAGCAATGTTGTCTGGGACTGAGATTGGGGGAAGACTTTTACTTTTCATTTTCCATCCTTTTTATGCTTCCATAATTTATTCTGTAATAATAGTCTAGTTTTAAAAATTAAAAAAGATAATCACAAAACAAAGAATCAATCTTTCAACAACATAGCTGAACTGTAATATTAATATATGGTTACAAGAAGAAATGATGGTATTAAAGAGAGGTAAGTAAGATGACTTCTGGCTATCCAAAGAAAGAGCTTGAAGGTGGAAGCCAGGTTTAGTGAAGTGGAGAGAAGGTCAGTTGGTTCTGCAGTGCCAACACTTTCACTCTGCCTCTTGGTATGGTCAAGAATTGCTTTCCCATAGAGTCATTTGTCTTCATGTCACCAGCAGTACATAGGTAACACTTATATCTAGTAATTAGTCATCACATATACAGTCACTTGCAAATATCTGTAGGATATTGGTTCCAGAACCCCCATGGATGCCAACATATATACATTCTCAGTCACTTATAAAAATGCTGTAGTATTTGCATATAACCTACTCATTCTTCTATAAAATTTAAATCATCCCTTGATTACTTATGATAGTTAATGATATGCAAATGTTATGCAAATTCATCATATACTGTATTGTTTAGAGAATAATGAGTGACAAGTAAAAATGCCTTTAAATATTTATTATATACCTGATTTCTTCTAATGCTTTCAATTTTCACTTGGGAGAATTTATGGATATAAACTCCACAGATATAGAGGGCCTATTGTGTCTGTTTGGACTCTAACTTTAAAACTTTAAAGTATGAAAGTATTTTAAAGAACAGAATAAGAATTTTCAAATTCCCAAATGACAAAAGTAGTTTCTAGATGTATTCAAGTATTCAAAAGGCACCCAAGCATTTGGACAGGTATAGAAGATGTTTGGAATATGGAAGAGGTTCAGTGTGCTAGTGATCATGAGGACTGGCTATACAAATCCAGAGATTTAATTATCTATTTAGTTATCTTTCTTTTTTTTTTTTTTTTTTGGTTTTTCGAGACAGGGTTTCTCTGTGTAGCTTTGCGCCTTTCCTGGAACTCGCTTTGGAGACCAGGCTGGCCTCGAACTCACAGAGATCCGCCTGGCTCTGCCTCCCAAGTGCTGGGATTAAAGGCGTGCGCCACCACCGCCCGGCTTTAGTTATCTTTCTTAAAGATACTTTAAAAGACCTTGAAGCTCATTATTTTCTTGCTTTCCTGAGAACTCTATTTCTACCTTTACTGGTGATTATTTCTGAACTCTTTTAATATTCTCTTTCATCTGGAGGATTTGAGATTGTATAACAGGTTGCCTAGAAGTTTATCCTGAGTAAGCTCTTGATTCTATTTGCCTTTTTTCCAGAGCTTAGTTCTTCACTTTCACAACTTAGAAGTCTTTTAGTATTGTAAAAATTTTCAGCCATCAAAATCTGACTTCTTTCTAAGATTACAAGTCTTATGTATAACAGTTCACTTGACATTTTCACAGAAGTATCAAATAGTTATAACCTCACAAGATTTAGCAATATTTGAAATATTAATTCACAAAATGATGATTTTTATGAAATTAAAATTTAACTGTCATCCTGAGATTGAATCTGAAAAACTTAAATAAGCAGTTCTAAATTACTATACCTAAAACATATCTCACCCTAATAAGCTAGAACTCTTGATTATGTAGGAAACTGATCCAATTCATGTAGACTCATGTACGTGAAAACTAGTCTTTAGGATAGGCAACTTAAAGGTCAAGTAAACTTGATTTCAGGACTTCAGAGATTTGAAGACAGCATTAGAAATTAGTTTTTCATTTTACTTTCTTTCGTGGTTTGTCTCTGCATTGTCCTCATTTTCTGCCATATTTTCTACAGCATAGTGATCTCTAGGTATTCCAACCTGGACTCGTACTTACTTAATCTCACCGAAAAATAAAAACACATCTTGCCCTATTTAAACTCTCAGGGTTGCAGTTTACTAGGTCAAATATTGCAACTAATTTGATTGCTTTGATGGATGATTTGAAAATTCTGGTAAGCCAAACACCCATTGCATATACATTTTTTAAACTAGGAAGTGAAGGGAACCACCAAAAATGACAAAAACATGCAAGCAAGCAAACAAACAAAACAATATTACCTATTCATAAATGCAGTCTATTCTACTTGAAGCATTTCTCTAATATGTTCACATTTCTCCTAGACTAGGTGAATATTGTTTTATTCCTGGAAACTTTCCACAACATTCTACTTCATGTCCCTTCATTAACATTATCTCAAAATTTCCATTTACACTCTTAAGAACCTATGCCATCTGATTCTTGCCAAACACATCCCTGACTTATTATATCTCACCCACATTATCCATCTTGATAGTCCTTGAATATGTAAAATGCATCCAGCCCTTAAAATCCTTTGCACTTATCAATTTCCATTACTTTGATTATTTTTCCCCATTTCCGTATCTAGCTGTTTTCAAATCCCTCAGGTTTCTGATTAAAGGTTATCCCTTCATAAATGCTTTCTCTTAGATTATAAAGAAAATGCCCAGCCACTGTCCCATATATCTATATACCACACAACATAGATGATGAGTAATTATCTTCTTTGCACAGTTATTAATCTCATTATTTATTTAGATTTGTCTATGGAATATAATGCTCAACACGAGAAATGTATTTCTATTATTTTCACTGACTTCTCAGATTAAACTTTTCATTGTACCATAAGATCTCTAATATTTTTTTCTGAATGGTGACATGTACATTAATAAGTGATTGCAAGAACTTGTGACTTGTCCATAAGCCATATATTAAAACACAGCAAACTGTTTCAATGTTTATTTTGAAGACTAGTGTAGGAATAAATGATTTGAGAACTCCAATGTTTTGATTTGCTGAAATAGGGGGTATAGAAATATATTATAAAATAAAGGAGATTCCACTCCAAGTTTTATAGTCACAGAACAGTGGTTATCTTATTCCATTAATCATTCAGCAAGAGACAAAATTATATAAGGACAATACATGAGTAAAACTGATTGCTACAAAGGTGTGGAATTACAAATGTTCTTCTGCTCACATTGTATAGAATGAGGTAATGTGATGAAGAGATTAGATTAGACATTTTGTAAAGTATTTTACTATCTAGCTGTTAGAAAATTATAAAATGATGAACGCTTGCTTCATAAAAGTTGAAATGCTTTTGAACATGTATGTATGAGAGTCAAATACAAGTAGCAAGAATTGGACAATTAATCTAAGAGAAATAATCTTGACATAGATTAAAGGTAAGTTTTGCAAACCTCCAATTATAAACTTCATATTAATAATTAGGGTAAGTACTGAGGCAAAAAATATTTGATATTTAGAAGTAGCTGATAGAATCTGTAGAATATCATAGTAGATTCTGTATTCATCATAGTAATTTTGAAGAGAGATGGGTATTTTAGAATAATAATGGAAGTATGTCTTTTGATTTTTGTTAAGTCCCTGTGTGTGTCTGAAAAATAAACAATCTAGAGAGTGACTGTATAACAAAAGAGGGAAAGTAGATGATTCTAGTATACCTTAAAAGTGACTGAGAGAAGATGAGGTAGGGGAAACTGCAGTCTAGATGTAAAATAAATAAATAAATTACAAAAAATTATTTGTTATTTTGTGGGGGTGATACACAGGCAGCAGTGCCTGTGTGGACTTAAGTTGACAACCTGTGGATGTCAATACCTCCTTCTACTACTATGAGGTTCCACGGATAAAATCCAGGTCATTAAGCTAAACAGCAAGAGACTTTAAAAACTGAGCTATTTCACAGTGAACTGCTAGAATACTTTTTATTTATCAAATTGAAAAATATGACTACCAAGCTTTTTGCGAAAGTGACATTATACAAAATAGGGAAGTAAAAATAGTGAAATTATATATAGAACTAAAACAATTTTGAAGTTTCTCTGAATGTCATTGATTAATTCAATTATTAATCTACAGTATAAATTACATTGATTGCATTGGAATTTCAAGTACAGTTTAACTTCAGAGGAAGATGAACAAACATATGATATTGATACCTAAGACAGTTCAGCCTTCTATAGAAGGAAGACATATACATTGAATGCATAGTAATTCAAAATGATTTCAGACACTATTGCTGAAATTATGATAGTTGTTAAATTTGTAAAACTTGAAAATTCAGATGAAACCTTTAAAAATATTCATAGTATTTTAAAACAGTAATGCTATCTTTATTATATAAATATATATAATTTATATGCAATTTTTTATTGAAACAATACATTTTCTTCCAACACAAAGGTAAAAAAGCCTTTTGAGAAAATTTAAGGAAAGTTCAGGCAAGTCTTATCATGTGGATGGAGCACTAAATTATTTTACAAAAGAACAATATATACAAAATGACAAAACAAAATGTAACTACCAAAGGCTTGGCAAAATGTAACAATATGGTAGTGTACAGTGTAGACCACACAGAGAGAAACACATTATTATATGATATTATATATTTATATACATTATATTTAACACAGAGAGAAACACACCTACAATCCTTAGGGCACTAATGAATGTTCCTGGTATAAAGTGGAGATTATTATAGATTTAAAGCATCATTAGGCAGCCATCTCAATAAGACTGCAATGCACGTTGAAAGCACAAGGAGGGAAAATGGCACCTGAAGGGTCCATTCACTCACAAGAGAAGGAGCATATTCCTGGACTAAAAGGAAATTAGATTGCAGCTCGAAATACCTTTGTTGCAAGCATCTTAATATTGCATATCCAAAAGAACTTTCTCGGGGACAAATGAAGACTCAGTGGACAAAGGTGCTTGCTGCTAAAGTAGATACCAGTACCCTCATTGTGGATGAAGAGAATCGACTCCCAAAAGTTGTTCTCTGAACTTCACATATGTGCTTTGACATATGGATATTCACTTACCCAGACATAAACATCCACACAAAATAAATACAAATGTATTAAAGATAAATAGAAACAACTTCTGTAATTTATTATTTTTGACAGTTCCTTACAAATTTCAGACAATGTGTTTTGGTAGTATTCAGCCCCTCATCCAAGTCCTCCTAGATCCACTGTTCACCTCTCTACCCAAAGAAATTTGTGTCCTGTTTTCGTTTGTCTTTAAAACCCAGTTTGTGCTGTCCATATATTCTTGGATGTGTGGCTTTCCATTGGAACATGATCAGTCTACCAGGATTACATTAAAAAAACCATGACTCTCTCTCTCTCCCAGCAGCTATCAATTGCTAATAGGTCTTCAGGTCAGAGTAGGACTTGGGAACCAGTACCTCCATGCTTGGATTTACTTTTGCTTGAGCTTGTGCATATTATGTGCATGCTATCATAATAACCATGAAATCATATCGCAGCTGTCCTGCTGTATCTAGAAGACACTGCTTCCTTGTAGTTGTCCACTGCCTCTGGCTCCTATAAATCTTTCTGTTCCCTCATCTGATGTGATACTGGAGCCTTGGAAAGAGGAGGTATGTTATAGATACCCCATTTAGGGCTGAGTATTCCATTCTCTTATTCTCTAAAATCTGAACAGTTGTGGGTCACTATGTTAATTGTCATCTATTGCAATTAGAAGCTTCTCTGGTGAATGCTGAGAGACACACTGATGTAAGGGATAGAATGGTAAGTCATTAGCAGTCAATTTAATACCATGCCTATTCAGCAGAATATCTGTGGTAGATTGTCTAGACACAGGTTCTTGGCCCATATAATAGTGCCTTCAATAACAGTGTTTTACTGTCAAATTCTGGAGGCTCACTAATAGCATTAGTAATTGCATATAATGTTTATAGAGTCTGTGAGACCTCACTGGCCAACAGCTTTAAAAGAGGTAACTCATTCTTGGCCCTGGACTTTTTATTTGTGAGCCTGTTGTGTCAAGGGTAGATATTGTCTTCCTATTATAGAGTAACTCCATTTTAACTTTTTGTACATATATATTATATATTAAAATATTTGTTATATCTTTATATAAATGTATTAATAATGTGTTTATTATATTTTAATGTAAATATACTATTATTTTAAATATTACACATATATACAGACACACACACACATATATATCAATATGTGTCTATAGTAGTAGAATTTCATGCAATTTCTTGGAAGATTTTGTTTTATTTATTGCTCTAAGTATTCTCTGCTTTACACTGCCCTTCCATGCCAACCCTAATTTATTCTTTCCTAGTCCTTTTTAAATTTTATGCCACTGAGCTCTATCCATCTCCCATCCTTGCCTTTCCTATGTCCCCTTACAAATTTCCTGACCTTCATTGGTATATCAAACAGAAGACACTAACATGAAGATTTAAAGTTAACATTCACAAATGAGAAAACACACAATGTCCTCCTTTTCCCACATCTACTTCAGCATTTATTGTCAAATTTTATTTTAGCCATTCTTACTGCGTGTCTTAGTCACTGTTCTAGTGCTGTGAAGAGACACTATGACCGAAGCAACTCTTAGAAAAGAATCATTTAATTGGGGCTGCTTACACTTTCAAGGATTAGTCCATTATCATCATGGTGAGGGCACAGACAGGCATGAAGCTGGAGAAGTAGCTCATAGTTCTATATCATGATCCATAGGCAAAGAGACAGAGAGTGGGACTTTCTTTTCGGAAACCTCAAAGCCCAACCCCAGAAACACACTTCCTCTAATAAGACCACATTTATTCGAGCAAGGCCACACCTCCTAATCCTTCTCAAATAGTGCCACTACAGGGTAACTAAGTACTCAAATATATCAGCCTATAGTGTCAGTTTTATTCAAACTACCACATCTGGGTAAGTTGAAATCTCAGAGTAGTTTTGATTTGTATTTCCCTGATGGCTATGACGGTCAGTCTCTCTGTGTCTCTCTCTGTCTCTCTGTCTCTGTCTCTCTCTGCTTTCTTTATCTTTCTAGGTCTGGGTTACCGCACTCAGAATAATTGCTTCCTACTCCATAAATTTTCCTGTGAAGATCGTGATTTTATTTTTCTCAACAGTAAATAATATTCTGTTATAGAAATATACTGTTTTTATTATATGTTCAGTTGTTGATAGACATCTAGGCTGTTTACATACCTGGCTATAATGAACTGAACAGCTGTGAATATGGTTGAGAGGAGGATATAGAATCCTTTGGGTATATGTCCAAGGGTTCTATAGCTGGATCATATGGTAGACCTACTTTTTGCTACTTGAATAATCTCCACACAGATTTTCCCAATGATTACAGGAGTTTGTACTCCTACCAGCTGTATAAGCATTCCCTTTCTCCATACCTATGTCATATTTTTTTCTTAACCATTCTAGCTGTGGTAAGGTGAAATACCAAAGTAGTTTATAATTCCCTGATGGCTAAAGGCATATAAAGAGCAGCACTCGTTTATGTTTAACATTTTAATTATATAATAAAAACCAAATGACTCATTGATTCTTCCCATTAGCCTCTCCTACTTCATTCATAATGCAATTACATTTGATTTTAGGTGAACAAGTTCCTGAGCAATAATGCAGTTTTGTTGTTGTTGTTGTTCTCACGTGTGCTCATTCTTAAATTTAAAAACATGGGAAATTTTCTTAGCTTCCT
Organism: Peromyscus californicus insignis; assembly: GCF_007827085.1. Lineage (NCBI taxonomy): Eukaryota > Metazoa > Chordata > Mammalia > Rodentia > Cricetidae > Peromyscus > Peromyscus californicus. Next base: position 46,467,678 of record NW_026294391.1, read on the forward strand.
TTTTGTTATAATGAGATGTGATGTTACAAATATTAAGTAATCAATGTTTAAATAAAATATCAGGCAGTGCTAGTAAAACTGTGGATTTTATCTTTCACTGGTTCACAACTAAGCCCGTATACTGAGACTGAAACTTCAGAAACTTTGAAAGCACTTTGACAGAACAATTTTATGCTTGTAGAATCTAACAGTAACTTAAAGATGAGCTTGGAGTTTGTTTCTTTTTTACATAGCTTGAACACTGTTCTATTAAAACTATCCATCTGTGAGAAATGTAATGATATTTTTAAAAGTGAATGAAAAGTTTAAAAAATAATGATTTTTCTGTACAAAACAAGAAGTGCTGCTACAGAACACTTTGATGACACCTAGAATATGGTGATCATTTACTATCAATTAAAGAAGTGAGGGTGTATAGTTAGAGAAACTGCACTCACCTGTATTAATTTGTTGTAATATGTCTCTATCTATATACCCTCAGTTCTTTAATTGATATTGACCTTCATAATGCCCTTGGTAAAATTTCATTTATCTCAAATTACCCATAGATATACTCTAAGGAAGATACATACATTATAAATGCTTCAGAAAAAATACTTTTCAGTACTTGGAGCCATAATTTATAATTCTAATAATGGTATTACATTGTACTGAAGGCAAGATACCTTTCTTTCAATTTTATCATTTTACTCTGTATGCTTATATTTTCACAATAGCAAGGAAATTAAAGCAAGTATATCATCAATGTTAATTTGAAGACACAGACTATCTCCTGTGAGCTCTACATCCTCCAATTTTGTCATATAGGGACAAAGAAATATCTTTAGCTTAACGTTTAAAGGTCTTGATCATTGGAATGAGGATTCAAGGCTTATATCATTTCAGGCTTGATGCTTATGGGTAAGTTGGTAGACAGGAAAATTATGTACACAAATGGTACAACAAACATTTGGAATCTAACAGTAGTCACTAGGTCTTGTTGGTTTGCAGTGTTGCTTATAGGCTACAGCCAGTATGAAACAAATGAAAATACAACACAAAAATGCAGAGGTTAAGTCTACACAAGTATCTTTGTGTGTGTGTGTGAGTGTGTGTGTGTGTGTGTGTGTGTGTGTGTGTGTGTGTGTGTGCTTTATTCATTTTAATTTTTATGTGCATTGGTGTTTTGCCGGCATGTACATCTGTGTGAGAATGATGGATCCCCTGGAACTAGAGTTATATACAGTTGTGAGCTGCCATGTGGGTGCTGGGAATTGAACCCATGTCCTCTGGAAGAGCAGCCCGTGCTCTTAACAATTGAGCCATCTCTCCAACCTCCACACAAACATCTCTTTTTGCAATAACTGTGAAGTGTGTGTAAACTTCTGAATGTTTAACATGTGTGACAGGCTTCTTGAAACACCAGAATTCTAGCATTCAAGAAGTAAAATAACTGTCCTTCATGTTATTATATGCTTGTCTTATGTTCATCATTAGACCCTGTTCTCTTGTTGGATATAAACAGTGTTGCAGACCACCAACATGAGAATAAGTCACTTGTGCGATCCTTTGAACATGACACATACACAAGGTCACTGTGCCACTTTCAAAATGCCAAGTACGTCTTTCTCTCTGCTAATCAGAATGACTGCTGCTTATTTGCCTGTTACAACTTAACAAATCTTTAGTTTTGTCATCCTTGTAGATCAAATATTTTGAGAGTAATTGCCATGGAATAATTGTCTTGGCTTATTAACAGCATCCAATCTAAAATTAGTCTCCACTCCTTGGAATTTCTTCAAGATTTTCTAACCAAAACCTATGTCTTATTTATAAATCTTTTCAAACGCTTTTGCACAGAGATGCCACATATGACTTATGTGTATTATGGATCATAGCAACAAGTCATAAGCCCAATATTACACCACAGTTGTATTATTGATATTTTTTCTTTGGCTGCAATTGATATCTGTAAAATAAATGCAAAGATATGTTACCAAACATTATTATTATAATAAATCAATTTAAGCATTTGCAAAAGTGATGGTTTGAATGAAAATGGCTCCCACAGACTCATATATTTGCATAATTTGTCCCTAGTTAGTGAATTGTTGCAAAGGGTTAGGAGGTATAGTCTTGTTGGAGGAAGTATGGCTTTGTTGGAGAGGTATGGACTTGTTGGAGGAAATGTGTCACAAGAGGTAGGCTTTGAGGTTTCAAAATCCCATGCCTACTTCCCACCCCAGCCTGATGCCTGTGAATCAGAATGTAAAGCTCTCAGTTACTGCTCCAGCACCATGCCTATTTACATCCCCCAATGATAAGCATGGACTAACCATTTAAAACTGTAAGGAAGCCCACAGTTAAATGCTTTTTTAAATGAGAATTGCCTCCGTCATTATGGTTTTTTTCAAAGCAATATAGCAGTAACTAAGACAGCAATATAATTGTGTAGTTCACAAACTAACAAAATATCAGAATTCTAAAGCTAACTTAGTTCTTTTAATAGATGTTTTGCTTCCTGACTGTAGTGACAGTATCTTCACTGGAGATCTAGCTCTTGCACTAGAGCAACATACCTGGTAAATTCCTAGGGAATATGTACCAAAGAAGAAGTAAATAAGAGGAAAAGAATTTTCCATAATTGGTGAGTGTATTTGGAGTTACCATATATGGTAAGGGATGAGTAAAAAAATTTACCTTCCCTAAAAGATATTCAGATCCTCATCAGTAGAATCCACAATCATGTTACTTTACAAGATGAAAGGGACTTTGGAGATGTGAATATACTCTTCATCATATACCACCTCTACCATTTTGATCTTGGATAATTGATTTCCCTGTCTCTGCCAGAGTTTACAATGGTTCCTGTGAAGTATATTTTGTTTTTTATTCTACTCTACTTTTGGGAGGAATACTTGGTCCCCAAGTTCTCCTTAGCTGTCTATGACCCAGTTTCAGCTTTAGCACTGTCAGCAATTTACCTGTCATTTTCCATAAAAATAAAGGAAGATAAGAAGTGTAAGATACACACTCTCTTTAAGGAGTTACTATAAAAGTAGAAAGGCTGTGTAGATGTTATTATGTGCATTGTCACACTCACTTCAGTCAGTTCCTAAAGAAGCCTTTTGACAGTCTGTTTAAAGAAATTGCTACATCAAATATACTCCTTATTTTCATTCTGGTGTCTTTCTGTTTTCTACCTTTGCTCTTTTTAAAATCTTTCATATCCCCACCATATATTACAGTCAGGATTCTAAAACCTTTATGTCTATTTTTATATTTTTTTATTTAATTGATAACATTTATTAAATAAAACAGAATCATTGATAACTTGCATTTCAGCAATAAAGTCTGAAGTGAACCTTTTCATTATTTTTCTGCTTCTTGTGAAGATTGTGATATTTCCAGGGAGCATGTCCCACTGCTTAGAGCATACCGCTCCTGCAAGAATATTTATATGTGAACTATTGAATATGTAAGTTTATATATAAATTTAATGCTTCAATAACTTCCCACTTTCTTAAAATAGTTTTTCATTTCTCTCCATTTGTTTTAGGCATTCTTAAAGATCTTTTTGTTGTTTGAGGGAATAAAAAAGTACTTCATATTTTGGTGGTCTTCCAAGTTCTGTATTTTTGTATTTTTATTCAGTATATGAGAAGAGATTTTTAGACAAAAGTATAGATACAACAGCCTATACACACACACACACACACACACACACACACACACACACACACACACACACACACACACAGGGTAGGGGACAATACTAAAGAAAGAAATTGACAGGGAAGGGGAGGAGGACATGGGAGGAATTGAAGGGAAGGGAGGGTGGGATGACAATGATGTAAATAAAGTACTCATGTATGAAATTCTCAAAAAAATCCAATCAAAGTTTTTTTTCTTAAAAAAGGAGGAATTAAAAAAAAAAAAACAAAAACAAAAAAAAAAGCCGGGCAGTGGTGGCGCACGCCTTTAATCCCAGCACTCGGGAGGCAGAGCCAGGCGGATCTCTGTGAGTTCGAGGCCAGTCTGGGCTACCAAGTGAGTTCCAGGAGAGGCGCAAAGCTACACAGAGAAACCCTGTCTCGGAAAAAAAAAAAAAAAAAAAAAAGGAGGAATTATTTTTTCCAAAGACAAGAAAATGTTGTACTTTACACAATCATGAGGACCAATCTTTAAATCACCAGAATGTACATAGAGTAGCATGCATCAATAATTTTCAGTACTCCTTTCAGCAAGATGGGAGGAGAGAGAAAAATCCCAGGAAGTTCACGGGTCAGCTGCTTTGTCTTACAAAGCAGTGGAGAACTAAAGAGAGACCTTGTCTCAATTAAGGGTAAGCCAAGGATCAACATTCAAGGCTGTCCTCTTATCTCCACACACATACATGCTACCCAAGCATTCACAATACATATGTACACATCATACATAAGCATATGATCATACATGTGCACAAAGGTTTTAAAAATTCATATATAACAGTATTGATTATAAAGACATATACATAATTAGATTACAATATGAAGGCCATAAATACTTGTAAATAATTTTTAAAATTGGAAAAACAATTAGCCATCACCTCAAAGAAATACATTCTGATTACAAATTTTTACTTTAGCATATTTGAATATATTAATGTACAAAAATAAACAATGTAAATAGGATTTAGTTTGATAAGAAAGGATAAAATGGGAGCCAAGAGAGAGCAGGGTGAAAGAGAGAGAGAGAAAGAGGGAAAGATAGAGTAAAAGAGGGAGAAACAGACAGACTGAGAGAGAAAGGGAGAGACAGACAGTCACAGAGAGACCAAAAGAATGAGAACAAGATCTATAGTTCTATAGTGTTTCTCCTTCCAAGAACAATAGTCTTCTTAGATCATAGCCCCACCCTTTTGACATCTCCAAGTACAAATGTATCAGTTGTTTTGGTTAGTCAGTGTTTCCTTACTGTGACAATTAACTGAAAATTAAACTCAAACAAGGAAAGAATTATTTGGGCTAATGGGTTTAGAGAGTATGGTCTATCATCATCAGGGTATATTATTTCTGTGCCAAGGAGAAGGCAAAATAAATTGGTAGAGACAGTGTGATGGAAAAGAGCTTCTAGTCTCATGGAAGCCAAGGAAAAAGTTATGCTTGTCCAAAATACCTATATGATGAGCACTATTGCTGAAGACAACATACATCTTGGCTGGAAAGTACAGAAAAATAAGTTAGAACTGAACTAGATGCTCTCTTCCTGCTTCCTGCTATCAGACTTTCAAAGTTCAAGAAAATGCTCTGGAGGAGATAAAACATCAATGGTGTCACCTAGATCTGCTATATTGCTAACCTCTCAAGCAAGCTATCTCCACTGGTAAAACTGTGGCACAACTGTTATGGACAGTAACAAATTACCACTATCTCCTCTACCCCACCTTCTTCTCCTCCCACAACCTCTCTCCTGGTCCCCTTCTCCTTCTTCTCCTTTTCTTTGTAACCCATTGAATCAAATTAGTGGTGCTTTTATGCAGATGGTTGTGGAACTATTCACTGGAGTATGAAAAACCCACTAGAGGCCACACTCCTCCTCTAGAAGCTATGAAGTTAACTTTTACTTTTTGGATCAGCATACAAAATATTAGTATTCATTATGATATTTGGAACATATTTTGTTCCACTTTATCTTCTTCCTCTACTTCTTCTCTCCCATCCCCCTGTTCTACTTGTACCTTTCCACTGCCAGTGGCCTTCTTTCTATTCTCCTATCATAAGTCATAAACATTTTTAAATATTTTAAGCCTTTGTATTTTCATGGACATTGAAAAACTAGCTTCTCAACTTTGACAAAAAAACCATTGATATTGGGATAACATAGAATTTGTACTTCATCTTGTGGAAAACTGATATCTTAGTAATAACATACCATATAATCCACAAGAATTGAATATCAAAACTTTTCTCTTTATACTGCTTAAGTATTTGTGTGTCTTCATGTTTCCTAAACTCCATATTTGGGGAAAATGCTTATAGGATATCATATTCACATCTCAGCATTGTACTCCTCTCTGACATTTTGTACGCCAGCATTTTGACCTTTTGATTCTCATGGGTTTCAGTTCCTTCCTTACCTAGGTAGTGAGGCCAGTACAACTTGTAAATTCTTACCTCTTCTTAGTATCAATGTCTTCACTCTAAATTATTTAACTTTTATTAGAGGAAAACGTTGAGAAATGAAATACTCACCTAAACACATTGTTCTTCCTTCACGATCAAATGCCCTAAATTATTGACCACACTTGCAACTCTCTGATGTCACAATAATATTCTGTCTTATTGTTTATTTTATTTTATTTACTCCAGATGTGCTGCTACTTGATCTCATTGGTTGCTGTACAATTTATTCTGGGTATCTAAAAGCTACAAACTGCTTATTACAGGATCAAAAGAACTGCTTATGGAGGTTAGGATGAATAAGTAAGTGCCACAAAACTATCATTTTTGGGCTATGGGTATAGTTCAGTGGTAAAGCATTTCCCTTGTATGTGTGGAGCCCTGGTATTTTCTCCTTGGCACCACAATAAACAAACAAAAATAATGAAACAACAGAAAAAAATTGCTATATTTTCTATGTTGATATTTTATATTAATTTTTAAATTTTATCTTCATTAATTTAATAATTTAATATAAGATTACTCCTCTATGGCAGGTGAAGAAATTGAAGTATTTACCCTATTTCCATAGGGTAAAAAGTTATCCCAATATGGTAAAATAGAAAAATGTTCTTTGATTTCAGAATTTTCCTGCATATAAATTTGATTGATTTCTTGACAATTATATCTATCACAGCAAGTTCAGAGAAGGAACAAGTTAAACATAATGAAGGATCTTATTTTACACAAATCCTTCTTTTACGTCCTTATTCTATATAAATTTATGTTGTTCCTTAGGCACTTTATGTATATAATATTTGAGGAGCGGAGACAACTAGATGATTTGAGGTTTTTAAAAACAAATGTGTTCTGAAACAGATCAAGTCAATTTGACAGGCAAGAACTGTCACAAACTATTATTACTTTTTATTTATGTTCTTTCTGAATAACATTTAGGTCTATTCACAGAAACAATCAAATCATCCACTGTAATAAATTTACTTAGGAGAAAATAAAAAAGGAATATCTTGTTTATTTTATAAATAATGGATTATTTAACACAATGGGCTACTTTTCTCTATTGAAAATTCACCGGTATAACTCCTTATAGTTTCAATATTGTGAATAAGCTTCTATATGGCTTTATAAGTTATTGAATTATGTAAACACTGTCTAGCTCAGATCACTGACTAAAAATAGAGGACTGGTCTAGATTATCTATAAACCATCACATAGATTAAAATATCACCTATTGCTTAATGCATATATATTTTTTGTTTGTGATGCTAGGGATCAAAGCCAGTGCCTGGTGAATGCCAGTCAATCTACAACTTAGCTACATCCCAAGCCCACATTATTTACATTTGCAAATGGAAACATAATATGTAAATCATAATGTCTTGGGTTGTATGTACTTTTTCTGGTACAGAATTCCAAAATTATTATAATCCAAATATAGGATTTAATTATTTTTTGGGTATTGAAATGCTACATGGATATGTAGTTCTACTGTAGAATGGGAGGGCACATTATGTCTTCAAAAAGTAGAAAATAGCTAATGTTTATGGAGTGGCTGAAATGTAGTTTTACATCATAGGATACAGATAAACCTTTGTCTAGAGAACTTTTGACCTAAATGCTTAATACATGACACTCTAACCCAGGCAAGCAATTTCATGTCTTATAATCAATGCTAAGAAACATTAGATGTTTTAACAGCCTTATGAGTTTAATAGCCTTCAGAATGTCTATAATTACCCATGTTAGCAGCCAAGATGCCTCTCAGCCAGAGGCACTCAGCCTTTAATAGCCATCAAGCCACTTTGAATAGAGTTGAAAACACTTTTAAACCTTTTGGGGTTATTAGGGATAATTAAAAGTGGTTGAAAGTGTATAATGTCATTTATCAAAGCACTAAAAGCTATGCCATATGAAATATACCTCAACATTAGTAAATGCATTTCAAATTCTTTCTTGGTTAAAATATAACTAAATAATATAATATAAATAAGTATATTTTACTTTGTACTATTTATAGCTTTATATTATTATTTTTTTGAGACATGGTTTCACTGTGTACCTCTAGATGACTAGGAATTTGCTATACAGCCCAGGATGGATATAGATATATAAAACTCTAACCAAAACTCACATGTATCACAAATACATAATGCTTATTCACTAAAGTGATGACCACCAATTTAACTAGACTAATTATTTATGTCTTTTCTTAAGTTACTCTTTTGTGCTATGTATATTTACAGAGATATTCATTTCACCTATGTAACTTCTAGTTGAAGAACTAAAAAGTCTATAAAAATTAGATTCTTTAAATATTATAACAGTGTGACAGTGTTCTTACTTTGCTTTCTTTTGCAGTGATAAAAACCATGACCAAAAGCAACTTGGGAGTGAAAGGGTTTACTTCATCTTAGCCTTCCAGGTCACATTCCATCTTTGAGCAAGGTCAGGCAATAGCTCAGTGCAGGAGCTTGACACAGAAACTATGGATAAATGTTGCTTACTGATTTGCTCCCCCAATGACTCATTTTTTTACCTGACTAGTGATGTACTGCCCACAGTGGGCTGGACCTCCACAGAACAATATGATCTAGATAATCCCTCATTTGAGGTTGTCTAGTTCCACGTGACTCTAGTTTGTGTCAAGATGACAAAAATCTAACCAATATAGGCAGCATGTTTTTGAAGGTGAGAGCTACTATTTCATTTTGACCTATATTCACAAGGAAAGATCTTCCTGAATTGTGTTGTTGCTATAATTTTCAATAACTTCAGACTTCTCATTATTTTAGCAAGGGGAAGATGCACAGGTTCAAGGTACCCCACAAAACCTACTATTCTGAGAAAAAGAACTAAGTGTGCTTTCCAATTACTTACCATGAACTTGATATTAGTTGCATTCTGCAGAAGTTATAAGCAAAGATGTTTCAGTTGTCCACCTCCATATTAGACATATATAATTATACCAAAGAAAATTGTTAATGTACTTAACATATAATTAAAAACTAATATGAAAATAATTTGCATGGCAACAAATGAATAGCTCCAATATTAATTAACCAATAATGTGTTAATTTCTTCTTCCTCAATTTGATCAAGAAGTGCCTAAGGGCAGATCCCTGGATATGTCTATAATGGCCTTTATAGAGAGAATTAATTTGTGGGAGAGATCCAACTGCATATGAGAGATACCATCTTAGAGACTGAGAAATAATGGAACAAAATAGGGTGTGGCAAAGGTCCACTGATGCAGACTTTTCCTTATGTAGCTTTCTACCCTCCATTGTATAACCTGTTCAGTCCCCCTTGAAGCTGTTTTCATCATATATTTGGTAACATGGAAATTTTGGTAACACAAGCATCAGTATATGATATGTAAGCTTAGAAATAGAAAGGGGGGCTGGTTAGATATCTCAGTAGGTAATCATCTTAGTTAAGGTTTCCACTGCTGTGATAAAACACCATTGACTAAAATCAAATAGGGAAGTGAAGGATTTATTTCAGCTTATAACTCCAAAATAGTCTGGGCAGAAACCCGGGGACAGAAGTTGATGCAGAGGCCACAAAAGAGTGCTGCTTACTGGCTTATTCTTGATGGCTTCCTCAGGTTGCTTTCTTGTACATCCCAAAACCACCTACTCAGGGGTTGAATCACTCACAATAGGCTGGGCCCTCCCACATCAATCATCCATCAAGAAAATGCACTACAGGCCAGTCTGGTTGGGGAATTCTCTCAGCTGAGATTCCTTCTTCTCAAATGTCTATAGTTTGTGGTAAGTTAACAGGAATGTTGACAGTGTAGTGAATGTACCAGTCAGCCATCCTGATGAGATGAGTTTGATCCTTTGGGACCTGCATCGTGGAAAGAGAGCTGAATTCTGCAAGTTGTCCTCTGACCTCCACCTTGACATGCACACACACTAGTAATAAAATTAAAATATTTGAGGGAAATAAAAATATCAATTTTTGATGCATTAAGAAGAGCAGAGTTACATAGCCTTGTGCATTATCATAGAGGGATATTGTGTCCTAAAAGATTAGCTACTGATGGAGCTTAAATCTATAAAGTTTATGTTTTAATTGATAAATCACTTATAAATATTGTAATATGTTTTGTACATTGAACTAAAGACCTAGCTCTGTAACAAGTTGACCCAGAATTTACCACCATCAGTTTTAAAAGTATTTACTTACAATACTGCGTGTGAATTAAGGTTTTATCTAAAAGGGCTCTTTTCAGGGGCATTTGATATGGTCTCCTCCTCCCCCTCTTTTCTACCCTCCTACTCCCCGTCTTCCTCTTCTTCGTAGCCAAACTTCACTGTTGCTTCAAAGCCCCAGATTTCACCAAAGGTATTGTTTTTTTTTCATTTGCAAATATTTAGAAAGATTAGCAACACTATATTATTCTTCTTAAAATCTATGTATTTTATTTCCTCAATGATCTAATACTTGCCAGAGATCTGCAGCTTTGAGAGATGAGAAGAGATACAAGAAAGTGACCAAAAAATGTAGAGCATGATTGGTTATCCTTGTTTTAACATTTTGGTGACCATCAAAGCATTGCAAACACTTTGTGTAAAAGTAGCACAGGCAGGAGGAAAATATCACCCCAGTGACATCCATCTAAACAAATAAATATTCACTTATACATTCCTTACACATCTGCAGAAGAGCCAGGCTCACTTAACAAAATAAATATAATGGGTTTCTCTAAATATAAAAATATTTGAGAGAAAATTTATAGTATCTCTACAATATCTATAGTGTTTTGTGCATTGCCTATACATGTGTGTATACACTTAATCACATTAAGTATAAGGTTAAATTTATGATATCTGTGTACAAAATATGTTTTGGTTGCTGAATTATTAGAGATGGACACCCAAAAGACATATTTGCACTGAATTCTAGTTCCTAGTGTATATGCAATTTTAGTGGGACAGGACAGCAGTATATTTAAGAGTATAAACACTAAAGTTGAAATGATTTGTCTTTGAATTTCACTTCTGGTACTTTCTAGTACTACTTATTGAAGATAGCTGTTTTTAGAAAACAAAATAAGTTAAAACATATAGGTACTCAGAATGCAAAACTTATATAGCAAATAAGGGTAGTACCTGGTCCCAAGATGAGGTTAGGATTGTCAGCACATTGCCTTTAGGTGGCAGCAGCTTTTTCAGGGTCAGGTTCAACTGCTGTGAGTTACCTGGAGCCATTTCAGTGTGAGAAACATGGGTGAACATGGCTTATTGCAAAATTCTATGATTAATCTATGCTTTATCAGAATTGCATTGTAGATTTCTTTTCTCTCTCAAGCCTGCCTTCTCCTTTCTTTCATAGTCTCTACTTATAATAAAACACCCATGTTGCACACTCTCAGTATCTGCATCAAACAAGTACCATGTAAGTTTATGTCACATAAATGTAGCAATTTATATTTATGTTAGTAACCTTTGTAAACGCATGTAAACTAGAGAAATTTTATTACAAATTATGTTCATAAACTATGTCAATAATGGCCAAGATATAAGGAAATTATGTTGATAATTTTTATGATACCATAAAAATATATTTGAAGTAAAATTGAACCACTGTTAGAATTCTGAAACTTGTAGACTTTTATCTGAAATGCTTCAAGGTCTATAACCATCTCACTCAATAATTTATTCATTAATTCACCTGACCAATATGTACTGTGTACTATGCCAAATGTTGCAGATAACAAAATTAAAACGATTCCTGTCATCGTGGCGTTTATAGTCGGGGTGGGGGGTGTGTGTGGAAGAAAATGTTTAAAAACAATTAAATAGCTATATAAAGTAATGATATCAAGGGAAATAAGTAAGTACTCTACAGGCATATAAGAAAGGCAAACTTATTTAACCAAGAGAAACAAACTATGTATGTAAGCTGAGATGTAAACGAAGAGAAGGTGTTAGCCAAATGTGAAAGACAAGAAGCACAAAAAAAGTTCTTTATTCCTAGGGTCTCATTGAAAGATATACTCTGTATGAAAAAGAAGCTGGGTGTGGTGCCACATGTTCATAATGAAAGCACTGGGGAGGCTGAGGCAACATTTTTGCCTATCACATTTGACTAACAGCAGGGGTAGTGGTGGAGACAGAATAAAATGAGAATTGCAAACAGTAATTATTAATGATGATAGATGATGAGAAAAGATCTTTGAATGACAACTATTCACAGAACAACACAGAAGCATAGAATGTAGATTTATATAAGGATTTCTCTGCATCGTAGGATGGATAGCAACCTCCCTGACCTCCAATAATTTGCTCTCAGTAGCACCAGCTCCAATTTCTAAAATCCAAAGTCAAAATATTAATAATCTCCTGACACTGCCAAATGTTTCCAGGGGAGCAAATTCACTCCTGCTTCATTTAGACTCACTGTTCTAAATACGACACGCACCATTGGTGTCTGCAGTGCTCTCTTTTGGAAAGCAGATAGACACTAAGCACTGTAACTGTGAATAGTCTTATTTTACTTTATGAGTGACAAGTGAAGTTTCAAAAGAACAGTGAGAATTTAACCTCGTAGAGACACTGTAATCAATACATTTGCTTTAAAATTTTGTCATGTAATTTTCACATTTTTACAGTTCTGGAATTCAAATCTACAGCCATACATATGCCAGAATGTACTATTATTACTGAGCTACACTCCCAGGGTTAGTTTTGATTTTTTTTATTAGTAAAAACATCTTTCTTGAAAATTATTTCTTTTCTTTTCTGTATGTTTTAAAATTAAATTGTAATAAAACATTTACCTTTTTGAATATTATCAATACAATTTATTTACTTTTTCATTTTTTGAGTTTTGAGGCAGAGTCTTGTTATAGAGCTCAGGGTGGAATAGAAGTCTAATAATTAAAGCCTGCCTAGAGATCAGAGTAAACACAAAAGTCATGCAATGTTAGTGCATGCCTTTAATCCTATCACTTGGCAGGCTGGATCTCTGTGAGTTCAAGGCCACACTTCAAACAGAGCCATGTGTGGTGGCACACACCTTAAATTCCAACACTAGTTAACCATGGAAGTCTGGAAGTCTGTACGGACACACAGGGAGTGACAGAGTTGGGCAGGAAGGGCAAATGATGTAGCTGAACAGAGAGAGCAATCAGATGGCAGAACAGCAAGGCATACAGGCGTGGGTAGACAGGAAGTCACTCACATTTGGAAGCTGAGGTATTGATGAGGTGAAGTTAGCTTGTGGCTGTTCCTATTCCTCTGATCTCTGTCAGGCTTTAACTCCCATATCTGGCTCCGTGTTTTTTATTTAATAAGACCATTTAGAAATTAATCGACAACTTAATTCATTGACTATTTTTGTCAAGAAGAGATATTATGTAAGTATAATAGTAACAACATCAAATTATTTTGTTGAAACAATAGTAAGAAAATAAAATGATTTTGTAGAGAAATATGATTTTATTCATGCAGAGACTTCTAGACTACAAAATTAAGAAATACATTTTAGACCTAAAACTTCATATGACAAAAATCACAAAAAAGGATTTGAGGTGATTATTTATTTAGATTTATATTTGTGGCTGCTTGTGAAGCTAGATGGTAGGCAGGAAAGTCATAAAGAGAATTCAAAAATCAATTGTACTGTTTAAAAGAATGGAAGCATGCATTCATGATCATGTTATCAACAATCTTCTATATGTGTATACTTTGATTATAATGCAAATGAAGCAATTTAGCATATATTTAACAATATATGTTAAGCACATTATAGGTAAAATGTGTAAAATAATTATATTCACTTTAATTTTATAAACTAACAGCTACAAATATATGGTTAACTTCATATTAATTTCAGTTTATATTATTCAGTGTTTATAAGTAATATTTTATATGTGATTGATATATAATACAAATCTGAAAGGCAAGTGGTACAAAAGAACCAAAAGGAACACAATGAGATTTTTCAAAAAAATTAAAAGTCCAGGTTTTCCAAATCATGACAGTTCATCCTAGCAGAATCATGAATTTTCCACAATGGAAGACATATTATAACTTTTTCCAGGGTAGAAGGAAAAGAAGGTCTGGTAAAATATAGAAAAAAATATAGGTCACTTACACCAGAAGATCAGAGAGGAAACACAAAGCAAGGAACAAAACATCTGTCCAACAAATAAAAACACAGGTATCAACCTAGACCTATAATCTTCCCAAATGCAAATGCCTAAACACCAGTGTAAAAACTCAATAACAGAAAAGGCAATATTTCACCATCATAGCCCAGTTTTCCTATGATGGCAAGACCTGACCATTTCAATGCAGCTGAAGCACAAGAAAATGGCCTTAAAAATAACTTTATGAAGATGATGGAGGTCCTTAAAAAGGAAATTTTAAAAATCCCTTAAAGAAATGGAGGAAAAGACAAGCAAATTTGGAGGAAATCAATAAATCTCTTAAAGAATTTCAAGAAAACAAAAAACAATCAGTTGGCTGAAACAAATAAAATTGTTTAAGACCTGAAAATGGATATAGAAGCAACAAAGAAAACAGAGGGAATTCTGGAAATGGAAAACCTGGGTAAACAAACAGGAACTACAGATGTAAGCATCACTTAGTGCTATGAAATTTCCTCTTAGCACTACTTTCATTGTGTTCTGTAAGTTGGTGTATGTTGTGCATTTATTTTCATTAATTTCATTGAAGTATTTAATTTGCTTTTCTATTTCTTCCTTGACCCCTGCATCTTATCAGATCAATATGGATTAAAGTTGAAGTTCAACAACACAAACTACAGAAAGCCTAAAAACTCTCTCAAGTGAATTGCCATAAAGAAATAGCAGAGGTCTCACACTAGTGACTTAACAGCACATCTCAGAGTTCTAGAACAAAAGGAAGCAAACACCCAAGTAAAGTAGACAAGAATTGATCAAACTGAGGGCTGAAATCAGTAAAATAGAAACAAGCAGAGAAATACAAAGAATCAATGAAACAGAGTTGGTCCATTGAGAATATCAATAAGATGGACACTTTTCCCTAAACTAACTAAATGGCAGAGAGAGAATATCCAGATTAATAAAATCAGAAACAAAAAAGGGGACATAACAACAGACATTGAGGAAATCCAGACAATCACTAGGTCATACTTCAAAAATCTGTACTCCACAAAATTGGAAAATCGAAAAGAAATGGACAATTTTCTTGATAAGTACCACATATCAAAGTTAAATCAGGACCAGATAAACAGTTTAAATAGAACTATAACCTCTAAAGAAATAGATGCAGATGTTAAAAGTCTCCCAACCATAAAAAAAGAAAAAAGAAAAAAGAAAAGCCAATGGCCAGATTGTTTTAGTGCAGAATTCTACCAGAATTTCAAAGTATTAATACCAATACCTTTCAAATTTTTCCACACAATAGAAACAGAAAGAACATTGCCAAATTCTTTTTATGAGACTACAGTTACCTTGATTCCTAAACCACACCAAGTCTCAACAAAGAAAAAGAATTACAGACCAATCTCCCTCGTGAACATTGATGCAAAAATACTCAATAAAATGCTGGCAAACCAAATCAAGGACATATCAAAAATGATATCTACCATGATCAGGTAGGTTTCATCCCAGAGATGCAGGGGTGTTCTATCATAAGAAAATCTGTCAATGTAATCCACCATATAAGCAATCTGAAAGAAAAAAAAAAAACATGATAATCTCATTAGATGCTGAAAAAGCCTTTGAAAAAATCCAAAACCCCTTCATGATAAAAGTCTTGGAGCGATCATGGATAAAGGAAACATATCTAAATAAAACAAAAGCAATATGCTGCAAGCCAAGAGCCAATGACACATTAAATAAAGAAAAACTCAAAATCATTCTACTAAAATCAGGAACAAGACAAGGCTGTCTACATTTGAACTATCTATTCAATATAGTACTTGAAGTTCTAGCTAGAACAATAAGACAACAAAAGGAGATTAAGTAGATACAAATTGAAAAAGAAATCAAAGTATTACTATTTGTGGATGACATGATAGTATACAAAAATGACACCAAAAATTCTACCAGAAAACTCCTATAGCTAATAAACACCTTTAGCAAAGTGGCTGTTGTTAATGAATTTCTAAATGTTCTTATTAATAAAAAACATGGAGCCAGAAATTTGGGTTAAAGCCTTAGAGAGATCAGTGAAATACCGAAAGCCACCAGCTAACCTCACCTCACCAACTCCATGGCTTCCAAGGAGAGTAACTTCCTATCTACCCAGGATTATATGCCATGCTTTTCTGCCCTTGCATTGGCTCTTAGCCCAGCTACCTCACTTCCTCTTCCTACACAGCTCTGTCACTGTCTGTCTCTCTGTCTCTCTGTATAGACCTCCAGGTCTCTATGGATGGTACTGGGATTAAAGGCATGTGTCACCAAGCTTGGCTCTGTTCCCTAGTGTAGTCTTGAACACACAGAGATCCTGCCTGCTAAGGGATTAAGGGCGTGTGCTGCCTGACTTCTTTGTTTACATAAAATGACTGGCCTTTTCTCCCTGATCTCCAGGCAAGCTTTATTTATTAGCACACAAATAAAATAACACCACATTTCAGCACAAATAAAATATCACCACAGGGTGTATACAAGATTAACTAAAAAAAAAAAGCAGTAGCCCTCCTACATACAAATGATTAATATGCTGAGCTAGAAATCAGGGGTGATCTAATAAGAGAACAAAATGAGTTAAGCAAATGGTAGTTTTCTTGGACAAATACTCAAAAATAATTTGCATGAAAGTGTGAACTACTTATAACTGGCATATACTTGTCACTCAACAAATATTTGAAAAAACACTAATGAATGCTACTTTAATTGACAGTGTAGAAGTAACAGCTTGGTATTTCCCAGAGACTTTGTTTAACCTGTTGAATTTTAGTGGGACGTTTTATTTGGTCTGTTTTTTCCATTCCTTGCCTACATTTACTGACTATGAATCACAAAGTATTTCTGTTATCGTTTAGTACTTTCTTGCATACTAGCATGGTACACTACTTTGACATACTGGCTGCCTAAAATCTTCAGCAGTTTTGTAAGTCAGAATAAATGAAAGAAACACAGGTAAAAGAAAAAAACATTAAATTCATGTGGGAATTCTTCATTTGAATAATGGACCAAATTCAATAACTGCACTACAGTACCATGAAACTGTCACAGAGATTTAAGAAGATTGTGAGGCTGGCTTACCACCTCTTAAAATCTGGCCACAAAACCAAAAAGATTAAATCTCTGCTCTTTAGGTCATCATTTAAGACCATTCCTAGTCAAATTGCTGTTTTCTTCTAGAGAGGAGTTAGCTAATGCTGTGTACATGTCTTACACATTCACTTTTTACTTTGTTTTTTTTTTTTTTTTTTTTTTTTTTTTTTTTTTTTTTTTTGGTTTTTTTTTTTCGAGACAGGGTTTCTCTGTGTAGCTTTGCGCCTTTCCTGGGACTCACTTGGTAGCCCAGGCTGGCCTCGAACTCACAGAGATCCGCCTGGCTCTGCCTCCCGAGTGCTGGGATTAAAGGCGTGCGCCACCACCGCCCGGCCACTTTTTACTTTGTAAACAGTCTGTTTATATGTTCAAACCTTACCTGGTTACAAATTACAATGAAGCATTTTTTTAACAGCCTTCAGTATACACTCCACCTCCCAATGTGCATGTCATGCATCTTTTTTCACTTGAATAGAAGCCATGACAATTTACAGTTTTCACATTGCCAGTCTATCGTTTTCTTTGGAATGACAAAATACAACCATTGACTCCACTATTTGGTGGTTATCCATGACAACTGACTGATTACGTTAAAATCTGACTTGATTACATTTTTTTTAAAAAAAGGACTCATATACTGCAGCACGATGCTTTTGACCTTCAGAATGTGAAAGTCATTGCTCTGTACTCTTGCCACAGACTGGAGACTCAAGAGCAATCACACATTTCTAAATTTAGAAAATGCACAATATGAGGATATTAGTTTATTTTCAGTAACTGAAACCACTTAAGTACTATATGTAAGTAAATTATCTAATTGATTCATATTTGTATTTTATTTATCTAAAAATTAGTTTTCGATCTAATCAAAATAGTGACAACTGGTTGTGAGGCAGAGAAGGAAAATTGTGTTGAAATCCTGAGTTTTAAAAGTGATAATGGGTTTTGCACTTTCCTCTTGTTGTTTTTCCCTTTATTGAAAAACTAATTTTACTTGCATACTATATCCTGATTAAGGTTCCCCCTCCCTCTACTCCTCCCATTTCCTCCCCACCTTCCCTCTCACATAGATCCACATCTGTTTTTCATTAAGGAAAAACATATTCTAAGGGAATAATAAAATAAAAAAATAAGATAAAACAAAAACTATCACAATGAGGTTGGACATGACAAAGAGACGGAAGGAAAATAGCCCAAAAGAAGACAAAAGAATCAGAGACCCACTCATTCATGCACTCAGTAATCCTATAAAAACACTAAACTGGAAACCAAAATGTGCATGCAGAAGACCTGGTGTAGACCTGTGCAGGACCTGTGTTTGCTGATTCAGTCTCTGAGAGTTGATATGAGCTTTGATCATGTTGATTTAGAAGGCCTTATGTGCTTAGTGTCCTCCATCCCCTCTAACTTTTGCATTCTTTCTGTCTCCTCTTCTGAAGGGGTCCCTAAGCCCTGAGGGGAGGGATTTGATGGAGACAACCCTTTCAGAACTGTGTGTTCCAAGGTCTCTCACTCTCTGTGTAATGTGTGGCTTTGGGCTCCTGTGTTTGTTCCAATCTGCTGCAGGAGGAAGCTTCTCTTTTCATGGACTAACAAGGAACTGATATATGAGTATAGCAGAACGTCATTAGGAATCATTTTATTCCTGTGTTTTGTTTGTTTGTTTTATAACAGTACGAACTGTAGTATTTGCTTTTCCCCTTGGTCCCTGAGCTGACTATCTCCTCTCTGGTTCTTGGTCACCCAAGCAGTGTCAGGTATGGATTGCATTTCATGGAGTGGTCCTTAAGTCAAATCAGATATATTGGTTGGTTTCTGTGGTAGTTTAAACGTATTTGGCCCCCACAAACTCATGGGAAGTGGCACTATTAGAAAGTGTGGTCTTGTTGGAGAAGGCTGGAGGACACACACCTTTAATACAGACCTTGAGGCTGGAATGCATACCTTTAACCTGGGCCACAACTTCTGTTGGAAGTGTTTCAGCTTTGAAGTCTTTTACTTAAGCTTTAATCAGTGTGACAGTTACTGTACTTCCTGTTGCCTCTGAGTCAAGATGTAGGACTCTCAGCTCCAGCACCATGTCTGCCTGCATGCTTCTATACTCCCTGCCATGATGAACTGAACCTCTGAACTATAAGTAAGCTCCCTCAATTAAATGTTTTCTTTATAAGAGTTGCCATGATCATGTTGTCTCCTGACAGCAATAAAATCCTAAGAGAGTTGCTCCCACAAGCTTTGTAACGCCCTTGCCCTATCATATCTTGTAGGTAGGATACCATTATAGATTAAGGGCTGGCTTGGTGCACTTTCCTCTTGATTGTATTAAAGTGCTATGACAGTATTAAAATAATTTTACATTCTGTGAAATAATAATTAGGAAAAAGAAGATATAAACTCCCAACCTCAAAATACATTTAAAAGCCAGGTGGTTGTGGTGCATGCCTTTAATTCCAGCACTCTGGAGCCAGAGGCAGGTAGATCTCTGTGAGTGTGAGGACAGCCTGGTCTACAGAGTGAGTTCTAGGACAGCCAGGGCTACACAGAGAATCTCTGTCTTGAACCCACACACCTTAAAATTCATTTAAATTCATATAACTTTATTGGGAAACTACAAAAGGTATTTTGTTAGTCAGTTTTGTTTATTAATGTGTTCACATGCCTGATAAATAGAAACGTTGGAGGTAGGGCTTGTTTTGGCCTACACTTTAAGATTATAAGCCATTATGGCAGAGAGGGCATGAAGCAAGGACACAAGGCAACTGGCCATTTGCATCTATATTCAGGAAAGAGAAAAATGAGCAGTTGTGCTCAGCTTACATTCTCCTTTTTCTCTCAGTGTAGAACCCCAGTTCATGGAATGGCACCACCACATTTAGAGTGGGTCTTCCCACCTCAATTACTCTAATCTAGACTTTCCCTCACAGAAGTAACTGCAGATTTGTTTCCACAGAGATTATAAATCCCATCTAGATTAACCATCACAAATATGTTACAGGGTTTTAGAAACTGGATGCACATAGTACTGCATTTTAAAGAAATGAAGGTCACACCTATAAAAAGGTCAAAAAGTACTTTTATCCCTTTTCAATGCTAATTAAAATACTGAAAATTTTAAAGCTAACAGGATTATTTTAAAAGTTGCAAGTATTCTGTACTCAGTCATAAACCATTCTTCTACTGGGAAGACTATTGTTTTAAGAAACAAAGCCTATCAGAGGAATCATGTAAACTGTATTCTATAATCCTGTAATACAATAAGTTGTAATATATACTAATAGTACATTCATCTCATTATTTAAGCAAACAAAACGTTGATACATACTGTGTTCTTATGTAACTATAAGTTTATAAGTGTAGTTGTATATTTATATGTTAAATAAATTTAAACTCATTTATATATTTTAATCCTCATATTTATTCAAATAATCTAATGTTAAGGAACACCAAAAGTCAACCTAATATTCAACAGATTTCAATCACTGATTATTTTATTAAGTAAGATAAAGCTTCTAACACCATGAATGTCAGATTTGTCATTAAGATGAAATATGTCAATAATTTTATTAATTCCTAAATATATTCCAATAATAAATTATGCATTTTTATTTAGGCATCTATAGCATGAATATGACATTTTCCAATTAAGGAGTTTATGCTCTTACCTGACCTATTCTTTTTCTAGATTTAGTAATATCTAGTCAGAAATTCTTGAAATATTATTGATAAATAAAAATGCATATATTTAAAATACATAGTGTGATGCTTGGAAATATATCAACATTATAAAATCCTCATGAAAAACCAATTTACATATCCAACACAATATACTTATTAATATAATAACAACATAATTATTCTTTTATGATAAAAATCAATTAAAATCTACACTTTTTTCAGATTTCAAGTATAAAACAGAGTACTGTTAATCATATACATTATAATGTATATTAGATTCTTATGATTTATTCATCTATAATTGAATTTATATTCCTATAACCAGAATATAGCCATTTTTTTTCATCCTCTAGTCACCATTCTTCTACTTTCTGTTTCTATGCATTCAAATATAAGATTCCTAATGTAAGTGAAATTACACCATATTTTTCTTTCTGTGCCTATGGTATATAAGCAGTTTCTTCTGAGATTAAAACTTCCATCTTGGAGGGAAACTCAATAAAGCAACAGGATGTGCTAAACAAGGTGAAATATTCTATTCTGAAAGGAAACTCCTTAAACACAAGGAATTCACAACTCAATACTAGCTGGAAGCTATTATCTACCCATTTCTATAAATCTATACTTTGCCACTTGGTCCATGGCTTACCAGTACCTTTACATCTTGCTTCTCATGGCGGTGACTGGCAGGATCTCCCCTGCTCTCTTTTTCCTTCGTCTCTATTTGTTTGGATTTTCCACCTGCCTCTAAGCTGCCTTTCCATAGGCCAAATGGCTTTATAATCAATCAATCTGAGCAACATATTTTCACAGTGTACAGAAAGACATTCCCCCAACAGGTGATGCAGTTGTATTTGAGTGATTTCTGCTCAGTAAGTAACCCCTCACCCACATTCCTATAAGTAACCCCAACAAAACTCATTGGTTCACCACATTGGATTTTAGTTGTATATTTCTTTGTTCACTAAGACATAACACAGTCACATAAGTTGTATCCAAGTTTTACTTCATTGTTCTTTTGTTTCTGGTTACATTTCAAACTGGGGATTGCTATGTACATAGCCTGATCCAACCTGGAACTTTCTATATAGCCCACACAGGCCGAAAACTCATGATTAATCTCTCTTTACTCCATAAGTATTTGAATTATAGACATGTACATAACTAGCTTATTTCCATGTACTGCCTGCTTATGAGAAAAGTTGCCACAAACGTGGAAGTAAAGATAGGTGTTTGAGATACTTCTTTCATTTCCGTTAAATACATTCATATGCAGAATAAAGACATGCAGTTCATATGATAGTTCTATTTTAATTTTATAAGCTTAGGATATAGAATATGATATGCACACACATGGTAAAATGATTACTGCACTGAAGATAATTAATACATCCATCTTCACACAAATTTCTCTCTCTCTTCTTCCTAAACCTCCCCTCTGCGTGCGTGTGTGTGTGTGTGTGTGTGTGTGTGTGTGTGTGTGTGTGTGTGCATTATGATAACACTCAACATTTATTCTCAGGGAAGGAATTATAGCTTGTAGTAATCAACCTGTTAAGTATGTATAAAGCTCTGGGTTGAATCTCTAGCACCAAAACAACAACAACAAAAAAAACAACTTTACTTTCAGAACACTTCCAATATCATTGACTATGGCTATTAGGATATGTTAGCTTCAAAACCCTACTAATTGTGTAACTGAAAGCAGATACCCTGAATAACTTCTCTCTAATTCTCCCATCTCTACCTAGGGTAACCTCTACTTGTTTCTTAAGTATTCATGTTATTCAGATTCCACAGATCAACAAGATAATGCATCATTTTTCTTTCTTTAATTTTTTATTTGATTACACTTCTTTGTTGTGGAATGATCTTTTCTTTAACTATGATTGGCTTAATAAAAAGCTGTTCGGCTAATAGATAGGCAGGATTTCCAGCTACAGAGGATGCTAGGAAAAAGAAAGGTAGAGATACAAAGAGATATGGATGAAGCAGAAAAGCAGGATTGACATTACATGGATGAGATGAATGAGCTTTGGAGCAGCACTTAGATTAATAGAAATGGGTTGATTTAAGTTAAACAAACTATCTGGAAACAAGCCTAAGCTAAGGGCAAGCATTCACAACTAATAATAAGTCTCCATGTCATGACTGGGGGCTTGCCTTCCAAAAAAGTTCTGCTACATAGCACTAGTAGACTAGACTGTTCCATCAGAATGAGACACAAGATTATACAGAGATGTGCTGTGGAATACTCCTTTACACTTTGTGAAGATATGTCACTGTGATTGGTTTAATAAAAAGTTAAATGTTCAATAGCTAAGCAGAATTTGGGGGGCAGAGAGAATGCTGGGAAGAAAAAAAACAAAGTCTCCAGATATAGAGGAAGCATGACATGTAGGAGATGAGGTAACAAACCATGACCCATGTGGCATCAAGTAAATTAATATAAATGGGTTAATTTAAGTTAAAAGAGTTAGCTAAAAACAAGCCTAAGCTATTGACTGAGCTCTCATAATTAATAATAAGTCTCTATCCTGTGATTTAAAAGCTGGTTGGCAAGGCAAAGAATGTCTGGCTACACTTCTTTTTTTAAAAAAAAAACCATAATTCTTTACAGATTCTTTGGAAATTTCCCATCATGCACCCTAATCCCACTTACCTCCTAGTACCTTCATATCTAGCCCTCACCCCTACAGCATTCTCCGTGTCTTGTTTAGGGTTTCTTTTTTTTTTAAGTTGGAAAAGTATATGCAATATTTCTCATAATGAAGTATATTTGAATAAAGCCTGCTGCAATTGGGTAAGTTTGATTCTTTTTTCTTCAGGGATATCAGCTGTGTTTATTTTATTTTATTTTATTTGAGTTCCTGGAATTCAATTGATGACAGAGAGAAGAGATACTGCAGGCGAGGGACGTCAAGATCATGATGGGAGGATGTGCAGAGATGACGGACCACACTAGCAGAAACCCATGAACTGTGGACTGATGGCTGTGGAGCCCCCATGGGACTAGACTAGGCCCTCTGGACACGGAAGACAGTTGTATGGCTCGAACTGTTTGGTTAGGGTTTCTATTGTTGCAATAAAACACTGTGACCAAAAGGCAAGGTGAGAAGGAAAGGATTTATTTGGGATACACTTCAACATTGCTCAACGGTCCTGGTGGCAACATGGCCCCCAAACACCAACGTGATATCAGATGGGTGACCAGACCCCAGGCATCCACACAGCCTTGGTAGCAACAGGAGCCATGGACATCAACTCAGACCCTAGTTGCTGCAGTGTCAAAGATCCAGACATGGCCCTAAATCAGGACCTTGGGCCCAAGTACCTCCATAACCCAGGTGACAACACAAGCCACCCAGATTAATATGTCCTCAACAGCAGCATGGCCCTTGAACACCAACATGGTCTCAGGTAGCTGAACAGACATCAGGCATCTGCTTGGCCCTTGGTTGTATTAGGAGGCACACATATTACTCCAGACCTTGGCCACTGTAGGGTCATAGATCCAGGCATGGCCCTCTGCAGCAAACCCTGCCTGGACAACACCATGGCAACAGGTGGCAGCACAGTCCACTCAGGTCAGCATGGTCCCAGTGGAAGCATGACCTTTAGACACCAACATAGCACAGGTTGTGGCCTTGACCCAGGGCATCTGTGTGCCCTTTGATGACAACATGGGCCACAGACATCAACACAGACCCCAGCTGTGGTAGGGACGCAGACCCAGACATGGCCCTATGATGCAGCCTGGATCCAGATGTCACCATGGCCCCAGGTCCACAGTTCATGGGTTTCCGCTAGTGTGGTCCGTCATCTCTGCACATCCAATAAGCATGGCCCCCATTGCAGCAGGGCTGTCAGACACCAACATGGATTCAGGTGGCAGTCAAGACTCTGGACATCCACATGGCTTTCAGTGGTTACTGAAGCCTTGGACATCAACACAGAACCCGGCAGCTATAAGGCCACAGATCCAGATATGGCCTTTGGCAGCAGCTCAGTTCTGGATGTCATCATAGCCCCAGGTGGCAGCACAGACCTCTCTAATCAGCATGGCAGCAGTGGCAGAGGGCCCTCAAACACCAACATGACCACATGTGATGACCTATTCCCAGGGTATCCCCATGATCTTTGGTGGAATCATGGGTTATAAATGTCAATAGAGACCCCAGCTGTGGTAGGACTGTGGACCTAGACATGGGCCCTGAGAGTAGCCTGTCTAGGGCACCATCCTGGCCCCAGATGGCAAGCAGGCTACCCACATTGGTCTGTTCGTCACCACCTTCACCTCTTCAGTTCTGCCTCTTTCCACAGCACATGAACTGTTCTGTTTTTCTTCCTTTCCCATTTCTTCACCATATTTGCTCATCATAATGGTACCTACCTGACCATCACTGGGCAGACTCATGGATACCTTCAGCCAGTCCAGACTATAAGCCTGTTTTTTTTCTTAGTCTACTTTTTGTAACTTAAAATGATGATTTCAAGGTCATTTGTGTTTTTGCAAATGACATTTTTTCCTTCTGAAAGACAAAATAAATTTCATTGTGATAAATGGATGTGTACACACATACATAAGCACATACTCCTTATATTTCTTTATCTATTTATTTATTTATTTATGGGAAGACATTTAGGTTGATTCCACATCTTTAGCTACTGAAACATGTGAATATGGGAGTTCTGATAGACTTTTGCATTAGTGTTATTACTTGTTTTGTATACATACTTAAAAGAAAGAAAATGAAAACTGTAATAAGATGAATCATTGTTGCACTTCATCATCCCCTTACTTCTTCAAGAAAAGATAAAATCTAATTTATTTTCTCATTTTTTGCAACAATGAAGAAAGTGTCAGATATATAAAACTGCTATACTTTATAAACTCTATTGTTACAAAAATACTGTTTTAAGTTTTGTTAAGAACATAACTTTTAGAACCCGAGTAACATTCTATACACTTCTTCAAAAATTTTGTAAAACAAATTACCAGAGCTTGACTTCCCCACTTGTTGGTGTTCTGGCTAATTGTCATCACAGACAATGTGCATAGTTCTAGAATACACTCAACAAAATATCCTAAAAATAAAAATCTGTTGCTCAGTTGCTACTTTCACTCAGCTAGCTTTTCTGTGAGAGTTCATACTGCAGACCTATTATTTTTATTGTGAAAAGTTTCCAATGACTTAACACTTAGTCAATAATGTGGAAGAGGAATTTTTGCTATCCCAACAGAAAGTGAGGACTTGCTTCCTTGAAAGGAGGAAACAAAGATTTAGGGATGTGTCTTACTAAATCTCATTACAAAATAGAAGCCAGTTCTGTAAACATAATAATAAAAGATTCTTATTTTGCATGCCCTGGAAGGGAAACATTATGGTATTTTCAAATTAGTGAAATAATCACTGTGTTCATCAAAAGAGAAATTATCATTTTAACTCAAAAAGGACATATGCATTAGAATGCTTTTGTAGTGAAATACCTGCTGTAAGTTTGGAGGAAAATGTCAGAAAAAAGCATCAATTGAAGTTGAAGAGACTAGGCTTGTAAATATGTTAAAAAGACTGACTACTAAATCAGTTTTTAAGAACCTGCAGATTCTGACTGGAGAGATGGTTCAGAGGTTAACAGCACTGATTGTTCTTCCAGTAGACCTGGGTTCCATTCCCAACACTCATATGGTATCCACAATATGGTACCATTTGTAACTCCAGTCCTAGGGGATTTGACACCCTCTGTCGGTCTCCAAAGGCACAAGGCATACACATGGTACACAGACATATGTAGAGGAGATACACCCATACACACAGAATAAAAATTAACAAATGTTTAGGAAAAGAAATAACCAGGCAGTGGTGGTGTACGTCTTTAATTCCAACATTTGAGAGGTACAGATAATCAGATCTCTATGAGTTAGAGACCACCCTGGTCTGCACATCTAGTTCCAGGATAGGACTATTATACAGAAAAGCATTTTCTGGAAAAAAACAAACAAACAAACAAAAAAAACCAAAAAAGCAAAGCAAAAAACAAAAAAACCTGCAGATGTTTAACTTATTAAAAAATATTTTGAAGCGCTACAAGCTCCATTATTCTTAAATTAAGACTTGATTGCAAATAATATTAATATTTGTATAAATAAGTGAAAACTGTGTATCTTAAGAAGAAAACAAGGTTCTAGGGACACAGGGTCCCCCTAGTTCTTCCTGGTTACCCTTCAGCTTTTCCTTCTAGCCTATCTCCAGCCCTTGAGAACCTCCTCATCAACCAACCAGGAGAACAGCTCTCCATCAGGGAACCCAGAGAAATCACACTTGGATAGGTTCCAAAGTGCCCAATTGCAACCAAAAATAGGAACACCTATGCAACAAAGATGAAGCCAGATATCTTTATAAAAACACGTCAATTGTAACAACTCCAGATGCCTAGATCTCAGAAAAAAATACAAGCATGAGCAACAAATGCAATATGCTTTCTCCAGAAGCTAGAAAGTCTATTATGTGAATCCCTGAGAAAAGAAATTTAACTGAAGCCCCAGTCAAGGATTTCAAAATAGCAATTATGAATAGATTCAAAGAACTTAAAGGGGATATGAATAAATGCCTTGATGAGGACCATGAAAACACAGAGCAGAATCGAATAATGAAAACAATTCAAGACATGAAAGAAGGATTTTACTAAGAAATTGAATAACAAAATAAATCCCAAACTGAAATAAAACTAGAAATGGAAGAAAAAAATCCACTAACACTTTAAATGACATGGAAGATAGACATAGACTTTCAAGTCTTGAAGACAGAGTAGAAATGGATATCTCATTCAAACAAAATGTTACATATAGCCTGAAGGACCTAGACAGATGTTCTGCAAACTGTGAGATACCATGGATGCTACGTGGAGTATTAGTTTATGATGTGTTGCAGTCATTTATGCTGTGCAACATTTGCTTAATGATGCAAAGGTATATTGTGTCATGGGTGAGTTTTATTTGTTCGTTTTTTTTCTTGTCCAGTCTACTTGGTGTTCTGTATGATTTTTTTAACCTTAGTAGGTGTCTCATTCTTTAGATTTAGGACATGTTTTTCTATAATTTTGTTAAAAATATTTTCTGTATCTATGTTACATAAACTAATACTCCCATGCTACGTGGAGTATTAGTTTATGATGTGTTGCAGTCATTTATGCTGTGGAACATTTGCTTAATGATGCAAAGGTATGTTGCATTCTCTTACGTTGCATTTGTTTAACTCTGTAAAACTGTATTATTTTTGTCTGTCTAAAACACCTAATAAAGAACTGAATGTCCAATAGCAAGACAGAAGAGAGGGTTAGGTGGGCTGCCAGGCAGAGAGAATAAATAGGAGGAAAAATCTGGGCTCAAAAAATGGAAAGCAGGGAGTAAGAAAAGGAGAAGAGGACGATGCCAGGGGCCAGCCACACAGCCACACAGCCAGCCAAGGAATAAGAAGGAAAGCTAGATATATAGAATAAAGAAAGGTAAAAAGCCCAGAGGCAAAATGTAGTTAAAGAAAATGGAATAACTAAGTTAGAAAAGCAGGCTAGAAACAAGGCAAGCTAAGGTGGGGCATTCATAAGTAATAATAAATCTCTATGTATTTATTATTTGGGAGTTGGGTCGCAAGCCTCCAAAAAGTAAAACAAAAACAAAAACAAAAATAAACAACTGCAGGATATCATCCCATATAGCTCTACTCAGCAAAAGTAGCAATCACAATTGATGAAAAGAAAAAAAACATTTCATTATAAAAACAAATGAGCAATTTCTGTACACCAATACAGCCCTACAGAAGGCACTGGAAGAACACCATCAGTCTGAAGAGGTTAGCTGCACCAAAGGAATAGAAGAAATAAATAATCCTAGAACAATTATTCAAAAGAGGGAAAACACACTACTACAACAAAATAACAGGAATTTTAAAAAATGATCGTTAAAATGTCACAATTCCTGTAATAAAATTCAAACTAATAGACTGGATTAGGTAACAGCATCTGTCTTTCTGTTGGATCTGAGAAACGTATTTCACCACTAAAGACAGATATCATCTTAGGGTTAAAGGATGTAAAAATGTTTTTCTTAAGGAGATGGAATCAAGAAGCAAACAGGTATAACTATTTTAGTATCTGATAAACAGACTTCATACCAAAACTAATTATAAAAGAAAAGATACTACATATTTACTAAATGAACAATCCACCAAAAATATACAATTCTAATCATTTATATACCAAACACAAGGGCACCTAAATTCATAAAAGAAACATTACCACAGCTAAAATCTCATAATGACCTTACCACAGTGATAGTGGGTGGCTTCATTATCCCACTTTCTTTAATAGACCAATCATCCAATCAAAAACTAAATAAGAAACACTAGAGCTAAACAAAATCATAAATTAAATGAACCAGACAGACATGTACAGAACATTCCACCCCCACAATAAAGAATATACTTTCTTCTCAGGAGTCCATGAAAATTTCTCCAAAATTGATCAAATATCAGGATACAAACAAGTCTTAACATAATTAAAAGTTTGAAATAATATCTTACACTCAATGAGATGAAATATCAACAATATCAACAATACAAATGACAGAAGGTATGTAAACTCTTGGGAGCTTAAAAACTCACTACTAAATGAAAATTGTGCCAAGTACAATCAAGAAGAAAACTTAACAATTTTTAGAAAAGAATGAAAAAGAAAGCATAGCACACCCAAACCTACAAGACACAATTGAGGGCAGTTCTAAGAGGCAAGCTCATAACAAAAACAACCTATATAAAGTCTGAGAAATCTCATATTAATAACTTAAAGACACATGTTAAACCTCTAAATATCATGAATAAATAAATGATGTCCAAAAAGAGTGGGTGGGAAAAAATAATCAAACTCAGAGTTGAAATCAATGAAGTAGAAAAAAAATACAAATAATCAGTGAAACTAAAATTTGTTCTTTGAGAACATCATCAAGATTGACAGACCTTTAACCAAATTAACAAAACAATGAAGATAAAAGACCCAAATTAATAAAATTAGAGATGTAAAGGGAGACATTACAATAGACACCAAGGAAATTCAGAGAATCTTAAGAACATATGTTAAAAATCTGTATTCCACAATCTGGAAAATTTAAATAAATGGATGAATCTTCTGATATATATATATATATATATATATATATATATATATATATATATATATATATATATATATATATATTACCAAAGTTAAATCAAGAAGAAATAAATAATTTAAACAGATGCATAGCTCCTGGTGAAATGAAAGCAATGATGAAAATAAATTCCAACTGATAAAAAAAAAAATCCAGGGCCAGATGGTTTCAATGCAAAATTTTGCCAGAACTTCAAAGAATAACTAAAGCCAATACATCTCAAATTGTTCTGCAAAATAGAAACTGAATGACCATTTTCTAATTATTTTAATGGATGTACTATTGCCATTATACCAAAACCATACAAAAACCCAACAAAAAATAAAATTATAGGCCAGAATCTTTTATGAACACAGATGCGAATACTCTCAATAAATTACTTACAAACCACATCCATGAACACATCAAAAAATTAATGGCATGATGAATTGTCTTTATCCCAGAGATGTAGGAATGATTCAATACATGTAAATTGATAAATGTAGTCCATCATATAAAAAGACTGAAAGACAACTCCACATGTTCATCTCATTAGATGCAGAAAATGCCTTTGACAAAAACCAACATCCCTTCATGATAAACGTCCTGGAGAGACTAGGGATACAAGGGAAATATATCAACATAATAAAGGCAATTAACATAAGACCACAGTCAACATAAACATAAACACAGAGAAACTCAAAACATTTCAACTAAAATCGAGAACAAGACACAAAACAAATCTGTCCTATTCAGTATATTGTCTGAAGTCTCAGCTAGAGTAATAATTTAACTAAAGCAGATTAATGGAATACAAATAGGAAAGAGAGAATTCAAAGTATTATATCCTTATGTGCAGATGATTTTATGCACAATAGATCCTAAAAACTTCACCAGGGAGCTTCTATACCTGATGAATTCTTTCAGCAATGTACCAGGATACACAATTAAGACACAGAAGTCAAGAGTCTTAATATGTACAAATGACAGATTAATAAATTAGAGAATCAGTAATTTTCTCAATAGTCTAAAAATTATTCAAATAATCCTAGCTAAATTTAAAAGTGAAAGACTTGTATAATAAACATTTTCAGACATTGATGAAAAAAAATGATGAAAAGATCTCCCATGCTCTTAGATCAGCTGCATAAATATCCTGAAAATGGTCATGTTACCAAAAGCAAACTACAGACTTGATGCAATTTCCAACAAAATTCCAAAATAATTCTTCATAGAAATTGAAAAATAAACCCAAAAATCTCTAGCTTCATATTGAAACATGTAAAACATATAGCTAAAATAATCCTGAATAATAAAAGAACTGCTGGAGGTATCACCACATCAGATACAACAATTAAAGTTGTATTATTGAGCTATAGTAGTAAAACTTAGCATAGTATCAGCATAGAAACATGTACATTGATCAATGAAATAGAATTGAAGAATCCAACATAATTCCATGTACCTATGGACAACCGATTTTTGATGAGGTGTATAATCACTATATGTTGTACAAAATTTTAATAAAAAGTGAAAGAAAAGATGTTAATTTTATTAAAATAAAATTAGAAATGAACATTCTTTAAGATTTTATGCTTTAAAGTCTTAATATGGGAAAACAGTCAACAACAGAAAAGATTATATAATACCTCCATATGCTGTAAAAATAAGTTTCTTTGAAGAGATATAAAAGCTACATCTATCTAGAGGTACAAGGTAAGTATTAGAATGGAGTTAGAAATTGTACTCTTTTAGTAAAGTGAGAATAGTAGGCTCTCCTATAGGTTCCATTGCTTCACTTGTCCCTGGAGGGTTGGTTAGATTGACAGTACCAGCAATGAAGTCCCTCCTATTGAGAGTGAAACTTAAGTCCAATTAAATAACTTTTAGTTAATCCCAAGACATAAGTTTCACTATTGCACTTTTGGTGATATCTTGATGAAATTGCCAGCTGAAAATTCTTAGGTATGAACATGAATGAAGAAACCAAAATAAAACTACAATACAGATGACTTATATGATGATCCCTCTACTTTGAAACAGCTCTGAAACTGGATAAGACATAGTAAATCTTCTTGGCTACAGAGGCCTCATGACTTATTACATGACATCCTTTTGTACGGCATGGATGGAGATTTATGCTATAGTTTGGTTATGCAATTTATAAAGACACAAATTATAAAAGATGTGTTTCACCTGTTCAAACATAGAGCAGAAAATCATCTTTAGCTGAACTGTACACAAGGCCCATTCCATACTCGTGTTAATATAGATATGTGTGTTACCTTTAAAAGTTTGTATATTTTCAGAAAAAGGACCCAATACCAATGAAAACAAGTAGCTCAGGTGACCCAGCCTCTGAGAATGCTGCTGTTGCAGTATCCTCAAAAATCTGTGTTCAGAACAACTTCAAGGCAACTGTCTAAAATGGTCCAGCCTCACATATTACTCCAGAAACTAAACAAAAAATGATAGTGTTAAATTCCCCAGGACTTGGCCATTATCTCAATTTTCTTAAGGTCTCCTAAAGATACTGTCATCTCCCAGTCAGCCAGAAGTAATTTTGAGAACACAATGCCCACATACCCAAGATGTTGGAGGGGTGGTTTTGGTCATTCAGTGGGTTATGGATGTTTGTCATTCTTTATGGGAGCTAGTTGGAAGTTGTTATTGGTCATGGTCAGGGTGGAAACTAAGAAAAGGAGGTTAGATTAAAGGATTTCTTTCTTTCTTTTTTCTTTTCCTTGATCCTTCTTTCTCTCCTACCTAGAAAAAAAATATGGAGAGTATAGAAATGATAGAATAACATGGTAGATAATTGAATCTACTTTTAAACTGAAAAGCAACTACTAGTCTCAAATATTTTACATTGGTATGAATTTATTGTATTGATACAAATTTAAGGTTATTTTTGTTATAACAAACCATATATATGTTTCTACTCTTATTTATGGTATTGTGCCTATGCAGCTCATTTAAAAATAATGTAAAGTTTTAGTCCTTGAAAGCTATTTAGGATAACAAAGAAAGACAGGTTAGCAGTTAGTCATCTATAACAATCAAATTGTAGTCATGTTAGGTATGTTTTCAAGGTTCAGCAGAGATATATGTTAGATAGATTGGTAGTCTTCAAACATTTCAGAGATCTACAGAGTATGGCATTTGAAATGTTTTAATAACATAAGATTTTTCATGACAGTGAGATCGTCTGCTCCTAGAAGCACAAATCTAATTCAGAGAAGCTGTTGGGCTTCAAAGAACCTCCATATGGAGTTTACTTTAAATGTGGTAAAACTAGCTACTGGGCAAGAAACTGCCATTGTCTAGACTGCTGACAGTATGCTATCCAAATTGGACAAGGAGAACACATAGGAATTTGACTGTCAAACTTTGCCATGATAAGGTAGGCCAGTCTTTCAAACTTCCTGATTCATGGCCATGTCTGTCACATATTCTAGGCCTGTAGGTCAGAAATGGATGCCCCAATATTGAAGAGGATCCTTGGATGACTGTCTAGGCAGCCAGCTGTCTCTGTCATTTCTATAGTTTTGGAAATTGTTCTCTCTGTATTTCCTGTTTACTCAGATAATATTTTATCCTTTTCAAATCTCTGATGGGATTGAAGAATAGATAGTTATGGTTTTACAATTTACTTTGCTACCAAATTCAGGAATAAAACTTAAAAAAGAGATGTAACATTTATAAGGTTGAGAAACATAAAACCTTAAGTTGTTTATCTAAGAAAATGTTTTAAGATCTAAAAAGATAATTTTAGTTTGGTAATATAAGTTATGATAGAAAATGATTTAGGTAAAAAACTTTGGACTCACCAAGATAGGATAGATAATAGAGTACTTTCTCCAACATTGCCAAATGCAAAGGGACTGGACATTATGAATATAATTTTTACCTGATAATTTGTCTTATTGTATACAGTTTTACTATGTTAAAGTTAAAACCTTTCCTTTTTATTTAGACAAAAAGGGGGAAATATTGTGGGATATTTGATCACACTGTGTGAAGATGTGTTGCTGTTTTCCCTCACCTATCAAAGACACCTTCTGATTGGTTTAATAAAGAGATACACGGACAATATCTAGGCAGGACAGGATAAGCAGGACTTCTGGGCAGAGAGAGCAACTCTGGGAAGAATCTGAGAGGTGGGGAATTTACCAATGACATGCAGAGGAAGACGAATGTACAATACTAAGGAGAGGTAATGAGTCACATAGCAGAACATAGATTAAAATAAGCAGGTTAATTTAAGTTTTAAGAACTAGTTAGGAATAAGCCTAAGCAAAGGCCAAACTTTCACACTTAGTAAGAATTCTCTGTTATTATTCAGGAGCTGGTGGTCCAAAGAAAGACCTGTTACAAAGGATGTACCTATTGCTGAAGACACAGAACACTTTAGACACAGAATTTGGAGAAATATAGCTGAATATGGCCTGGAAGCCTGCTACTTGAGGATTATGAATTTTCTGTTTATTGGGCCCTGTTTAATGATAAGCACACATGTTGTCTAATGGAGTCATTAAAAAATGCACTGTATGTTGGATATTATTCTTTTTTCTCTTCCTACAAGCAATAAATAGGAAATAATTGCTTGTCAAGATTGTAACTCAATAAGAGGCACAATTTATTTCAAATATAATTATGATGGATTATAAAACATATTTGTTTAAAAAAACAAGTTTCTGTAAGGTAGGGTCAAAACTAATTTCCTTCTCTACAAAATAATTTACTTAGTAAACAAAAATCATTCAGACTTATTAAGTCAAATAAATTTCAAGAACAGAAAGAATTAAAAGAACACTAAAGACTTGGTTAATAAAGTGGTTATTGTGGTGATATTGTGTTCCCCAAAATATTGTGAACCCTAATAAAATGATCTGGGGTAAGAGAACAGAACAGCCATTAGATAGAGGCCAGAAAATGGTGGCACACATGCTTTTAATCTTAGCATTCTAGAGGCAGAGATCCGTCTGGATCTCTGTGAGTTCAAAGCCACACTGAAAACAGCCAGGTGTGGTAACAAGAGCCTTTAATCCCAGGAAGTCATGGCAGAAAGCAGAACGGTATTAAAGTGTGAGGACAGGAAACTAGAGCTGGCTAAGCTTTTAGGCTTTGAGCAGCACAGTTCAGCTAAGATCCATTTGGATGAGGACTCAGAGATGTCCAGTCTGAGGAAACAGGATCAGCTGAGGAATTGGCAAGGTGAGGTAGCTGTGGCTTGTTCTGCTTCTCTGATCTTCCAGTATTGACCCCAATAACTGGCCCTGGGTTTGTTTTTATTAATAAGACCTTTCAAGATTTGTGTTACAGGTTATAATTAATGACTATTGCCCAAGCAATTTTAAAAATACTGTTACACTCAAATTAATCTGTATCTTATGTTTAGATTCCAGCTGGTTATACAGATGAAAATTCTTTATAGCTAAAGAACAGAAACAGTAATTTTACAAATTCTTTCCTGCTTATAACTGAATATATCCTGAGAAAATAAAGCAGTCCACAGTATAAATATTTTAAGTACAGTAGGTGAGAATGTTTTTAATTGCAAAAATTGGACACATTTCTTTGATTAAAAAATCCCTATACTGTTTTTCTCTAAGAGTTAACTATTAGGTATTCAGAATAATTGTGAGCAATAAGATTTATTTTTATCTTATTTTTAATATTAATTTTATTTTTATTTTTGAGAATTTAATACATGATTACTATATTTACAGCATTTCTACTCCTCTCTATCCCCCTCCAATTCTTCCTGTGTCTGTTCCTACACACACACAAAAAAATCTACTGAGTCTATTCAGTGTTGCTTGTGTGTGCAGGCATTTAGTTATGACAATTTGTGATTGATTAATTTATCAGGGGATTCCTACCTGGAAAAAACTGCCTCATCCTCTCTAAACAACCAATGATAATCTATAATTCCTCTTCATCTATAGTAAGGCCCTTGTGAAATTTGTCCTTCATGATTGCATCTCTATTGCTGTCTTTATACAAGCCTTGTTTAGGAACCATATTGCTGAGATTTTCATGAGTACAGTTTCCCTGTAAGTCATTAACACACTATCTTTCAGGGGGTAATCTGCCCTCTGGCTCTTACAATCTTTCTGTAGCTTCTGTTATTTTCCCTGAGCCTTAAACTTCGGGGTTGTGTTGTAGATGTATCACTTGGTATTAGGTACTCATGGTCATGTATTCTCTGCATTTTAACCAGTTTTGGATTTCTGTGATAGTGTACATCTCTTGTAAAGAGAAGTTTCTTTGATGAGGAATGAGAGCTACACTTATATGTTAATTTTGAATACTGTTAGAAACTATACTATTTCAGCAAAATGACATCAATAGGTTCTCTTCTCAAATAGTCTTCTTTCTACTTTCATGACTTTAGAAATAAAATCTAATTATACCTATGAGAAAAAAAGTAAAGAAACCTGAAGAATTTTCCTTTGAAAATTTGTCTTATTTGGCTTAACACAATGATCTGCAATTACAATCATTTTTTCTGAAAATGACATCTCATTGTTCTTTATAACTAGACAATACTAAATTTTGTATATGTACTATATTCTCATTTTTCTATTTTTCCATTAATTTTATCTCAGCTAATTCTGTAACTTGGCTTTTGTGATACAATGAATGCGAGTTATGCAGATATCTCCATTTCTTAGACTTATCATTTTATACATAATATGGTTTACAGTCTTGTTAATAATTCTATAATAAAATCAGAAAAGGTATCTTGATACAATAAAACTAAAATTGAAAATTAAAGAGAATATTGAAAACATATGATGGAGATAGGTAGCATTCTACTACATATTAACTACTATTTATATCATTTCAATTTCATAAGTAATACAATATCTGCTATGCTAAGTGATAATTAAATTTAAATTTAAGAAAATAAGTAGACTTAATGTTTTGGTTTCAAAATATGGTGCAAATTTTATGATGCTCTTCTCTTTAAACTGGAATTTAATTCTTTCCCTATTTAACATAAGATGGTATTAAGTCATCACTTCTAAAATGTAAAATACAATTGAAATAATACTATGAAACTTACAAGGTCAAGTCTTTTAAAGCATGCAAATTTTCTCTGATGGTCTTATTCCTGAGTGGATCATTTTATAAAGAAATTCCCCTGCTAATTACCACCACAAATCGGTAGCCATAAGATTAAAACACATTAGATACTCTAGCACTACTAACCCTTCAGATGACTGTGGACCAAGAGAAATCCAAGTTCAAATGTCTGTTGTGGAGAAGCAACAATGCCAAGTCTCAAGTGACATATAAAGTATTCAAAGATAACAACATGATGGTCAGTTTGGCAGAAACATACTGAGAAAGATGTGACTAGGAAGAGAAAGTTAATTGTGAAGGAGGCTGATAAGGCAGTATTTTACTTTGACATACAGCATACTTCTCAATACTAATAATTTCTATCCCCAAAAGGGCTCTGTTTAAATTAGAAAAGCTATAGAAAATATATTTCTACTCTCTGGAACATTTCTGGAAGGCACATTCACACTGCACTTTCTTGGCATTTAATCATATATTTAGAATGACAAATTGAAAGGTTGAAGTTACTAGCCTAAGTGATAACATTTAATTTGATAGCTTGCTGAATAATAGATGAGACTATTATATTCATTTTCATTCATGTTCATGAGTGCCAACAGACATATGATTACCATTATATGCAAAAAGTACATAAATTCTGTGTACTGTCAATTTTACCATTTTTGAGATATAAACCTAGCAACCACTTATATACATCTTTATCATTCACTTAAAGAAAAACAGAAAAATAAGAGTTTTAATTTCTTTGCTTTTATTTTATTTTTTTCCTATTATTGAAAGTAGACATTTTTCTCATACAATATATCCTGATTACAGTCTCCCCTCCCTCTGCTCCTCACATTTCCTCTCCACCTCCCCTCCCCTCTGGATTTTTCTATATCTCATTAGAAAATAACATGCTTCTTCTAGGAGATAACAATCAAACATGACAAAATAAAATATAAGTAGATGAAGCAAAAACTAGCATATTGAAGTTGGACACAGCAACCCAATGGAAGGAAAAAAAAAGTCCTAAGTGCAGGCACAACCATCAGAAACCTACTCATTCACACACTTAGCAGTCCCCAGAAAAATACTAAGCTGAAAGCTATAATATATACACAGGTGATGCAGTATAGACCATGTATAGGGCAGACCTGTGTAGGCCTTGTACATGCTGCTTCAGTCTCTGTGAGTTCATATGCACTTTGCTCAGTTGATTCAGAAGGCTTTGTTCTCCTGGTGTGCTACACCACTTCTGGCTCTTATACATTTTTTACATCAGTGTTTGCTGAACTCTGAAGGGAGGGATTTGATGGAGACATCCTATTTAGAGTTGTGTGTTTCTAGGACTCTCTCTCTCCATAAAGTCTGGTTATGTGTCTTTGCATTTATTCCTGACTACTACAGGAAGATGCTTCTCTTATGATGACTGAAGAAGGCATTGATCTATGAGTCCAACAGAATGTCATTAGGAGTTATTTTTTTTTTTTTTTATTGAAATTTTACTTCTTTTTTTTTTATCTTTTTTTTTTCTTTTTTTTTTATTAATTTATTTTGCAATACAATTCAGTTCTACATATCAGCCACGGATTCCCTTGTTCTCCCCCCTCCCGTCCCCCTCACCTTCCCCCCACCCCACCCCCATTCCCATCTCCTCCAGGGCAAAGCCTTCCCCACAGACTGAGGTCAACCTGGTAGACTCAGTCCAGGTAGGTCTAGTCCCCTCCTCCCAGGCCGAGCCAAACAATCCTGCATAGGCCCCAGGTTTCAAACAGCCAACTCATGCAATGAGCACAAGATCTGATCCCACTGCCTGGATGCCTCCCAAACAGATCAAGCCAATCAACTGTCTCACCCATTCGGAGGGCCTGATCCAGTGTGGACCCCTCAGCCATTGGTTCATAGTTCATGTGTTTCCATTCATTTGGCTATTTGTCCCTGTGCTTTATCCAACCTTGGTCTCAACGATTCTCGCTCATATAAACCCTCCTCATTCTCGTTAATTGGACTCCCAGAGATCCACCCAGGGCCTAGTCATGGATCTCTGCATCCAGATCCCTCAGTAGTTGGATGAGGTTTCTAGCACAACAATTAGGGTGTTTGGCCATCCCATCACCAGAGTAGGTCAGTTCGGGCTGTCTCTCGACCATTGCCGGCAGTCTGTTGTGTGGGTATCTTTGTGGATTTCTGTGGGCCTCTCTAGCACTTTGCTTCTTCCTATTCTCATGTGGTCTTTATTTACCATGGTCTCCTATTCCTTGTTCTCCCTCTCTGTTGTTGATCCAGCTGGGATCTCCCGCTCCCCCAAGCTCTCTTTCCCTCAACCCTCGCCTTTCATTACCGCCACTCATGTCCAGGCTGTTCATGTAGATCTCATTCCATTTCTCTGTCATTGGGTGATCCCTGTGTCTTTCTTGGGGTCCTGTTTTCCAGGTAGCCTCCCTGGTGATGTGAGTAGCAGACAAGTCATCCTTGTTTCATGTCTAGTATCTTGCTATGAGTGAGTACATACCATGTTTGTCTTTCTGAGTCTGGGTTACCTCACTCAGGATGATTTTTTCTAGATCCATCCATTTGTCTGTAAACCTCATGATGCCATTGTTTTTCTCTGCTGAGTAGTATTCCATTGTGTATATGTACCACATTTTGTTTATCCATTCTTCAGTTGAAGGGCATCTGGGTTGTTTCCATGTTCTGGCTATTACAAACAATGCTGATATGAACATAACTGAACAAGTGCTCTTATGGTGTGGTTGAGCATTTCTTGGGTATATGCCCAAGAGTGGTATAGCTGGATCTTGGGGGAGATTGATTCCCAATTTTCTAAGAAAGCGCCATATTGATTTCCAAAGTGGTTGTACAAGCTTGCATTCCCACCAGCAGTGGAGGAGAGTTCCCCTAGCTCCACATCCTCTCCAGCATAAGGTGTCTTCAGTGTTTTTGATCTTAGCCATTCTGACAGGCGTAAGGTGGTATCTCAGAGTTGTTTTGATTTGCATTTCCCTGATGATTAGGGATGTTGAGCAGTTCCTTAAATGTCTTTCGGCCATTTGAGTTTCCTCTGTTGAGAATTCTCTGTTTAGCTCTATAGCCCATTTCTCAATTGGACTGTTGGGCATTTTGATGTCTAATTTCTTGAATTCCTTATATATTCTGGATATCAGTCCTCTGTCAGATGTGGGGTTGGTAAAGATCTTTTCCAATTCTGTAGGCTGTCGCTTTGCCTTGTTGACCGTATCCTTTGCTCTACAAAAGCTTCTCAGTTTCAAGAGGTCCCATTGATTGATTGTTTGTCTCAGAGTCTGTGCTACTGGTGTTCTATTTAGGAAGTAGTCTCCTATGCCAATGCGTTCAAGACTACTTCCTACTTTCTCTTCTAGCAGGTTCAGAGTAGCTGGATTTATGTTGAGGTCCTTGATCCACTTGGACTTAAGTTTTGTGCACGGTGATAGATATGGATCTATTTGCAGCCTTCTACATGTTGATATCCAGTTTTGCCAGCACCATTTGTTGAAGATGCTTTCTTTTTTCCATTGTGCACTTTTGGCTTCTTTGTCAAAAATTATATGTTCATAGGTGTGTGGATTAATGTCAGGGTCTTCAATTCGATTCCATTGGTCCACATGTCGGTTTTTATGCCAGTACCAAGCTGTTTTTATTACTGTAGCTCTATAGTAGAGCTTGAAGTCAGGGATCGTGATGCCTCCAGAAGTTGTGTTATTGTACAGGATTCCTTTGGCTATCCTGGGTTTTTTGTTTTTCCATATGAAGTTGAGTATTATTTTTTCCAGGTCTGTGAAGAATTGTGTTGGTATTTTGATGGGGATTGCATTGAATCTGTAGATTGCTTTTGGTAGGATTGCCATTTTTACTATGTTAGTCCTGCCTATCCATGAGCATGGGAGATCTTTCCATTTTCTGACATCTTCTTCAATTTCTTTTTTCAGGGACTTAAAGTTCTTGTCATATAGGTCCTTCACTTGCTTGGTTAGTGTTACCCCAAGGTATTTTATGTCATTTGTGGCTATAGTAAAGGGTGATGTATCTCTGATTTCCTTCTCCGCTTCTTTGTCCATTGTATATAGGAGGGCTACTGATTTTTTTGAGTTGATCTTGTATCCTGCTATGTTGCTGAAGGTGTTTATAAGCTGTATCAGTTCCTTGGTGGAATCTTTGGGGTCGCTCAAGTATACTATCATGTCATCTGCAAATAGGGAAAGCTTGACTTCTTCCTTTCCAATTTGTATCCCCTTAATCTCCTTATGTTGTCTTATTGCTCTGGCTAGAACTTCAAGTACTATATTGAATAAGTATGGGGAGAGCGGACAGCCTTGCCTCGTTCCTGATTTTAGTGGAATTGCTTTGAGTTTCTCTCCATTTAATTTGATGTTGGCTTTTGGCTTGCTGTAAATTGCCTTTATTATGTTTAGGTATGTTCCCTGTATTCCTGATCGCTCCAATACCTTTATCATGAAGGGGTGTTGGATTTTGTCAAATGCCTTTTCTGCATCCAGTGAGATGATCATATGGTTTTTTTCTTTGAGTTTGTTTATATGGTGTATTACATTGACGGACTTTCGTATGTTGAACCACCCTTGCATCCCTGGAATGAATCCTACTTGATCATGGTGGATAATTGTTTTGATGTGTTCTTGGAGTCTGTTTGCCAGTATTTTATTGAGTATTTTTGCATCAGTGTTCATGAGGGAGATCGGTCTGTAGTTCTCTTTCTTTGTTGTATCCTTGTTTGGTTTAGGAATTAGGGTAATTGTAGCCTCGTAGAAGGAGTTTGGTAATGTTCCTTCTGTTTCTATTGTGTGGAACAATTTAGAGAGTATTGGTATTAACTCTTCTTTGAAGATCTGGTAGAATTCTGCGCTGAAACCATCTGGTCCTGGGTTTTTTTTGGTTGGGAGACTTTTAATGACTGTTTCTATTTCGTTAGGGGTTATTGGACTATTTAAATAGTTTATCTGGTCTTGATTTAATTAGGTATGTGGTACCTATCCAGAAAGTTATCCATTTCTTTTAGGTTTTCCAGTTTTGTCGAATAGAGGTTTTTGAAGTATGACCTGATGATTCTCTGGATTTCCTCAATGTCTGTTGTTATGTCCCCCTTTTCATTTCTGATTTTGTTTATTTGGATGCTCTCTCTCTGTCTTTTGGTTAGTTTGGATAAGGGCTTGTCTATCTTGTTGATTTTCTCAAAGAACCAACTCTTTGTTTCATTAATTTTTTGTATTGTTCTCTTTGTTTCTATTTTATTGATTTCAGCTCTCACTTTGATAATTTCCTGGCGTCTATTTTTCCTGGGAGACTGTGCTTCTTCTTGTTCTAGAGCTTTCAGGTATGCTATTAAGTCTCTAGTGTGAGATTTCTCCAACTTATTTATGTGGGCATTTAGTGCTATGAATTTCCCTCTTAGTACTGCTTTCATAGTGTCCCATAAATTTGGATATGTGGTGTCTTCAATTTCATTGATCTCTAGGAAGTCTTTAATTTCTTTCTTTATTTCTTCCTTAACCCATTGGTGATTCAGTTGGGTATTATTCAGTTTCCATGAGATTGCAGGTTTTCTGTAGTTTTTGTTGTTGTTGAAATCCAACTTTAGACCATGGTGGTCTGATAGAACACAGGAGGTTATTCCAATTGTTTTGTATCTGTTTAGATTTGTTTTGTGGCCAAGTATGTGGTCAATTTTAGAGAAGGTTCCATGGGGTGC
Source organism: Peromyscus californicus insignis (assembly GCF_007827085.1). Classification (NCBI taxonomy): domain Eukaryota; kingdom Metazoa; phylum Chordata; class Mammalia; order Rodentia; family Cricetidae; genus Peromyscus; species Peromyscus californicus. The sequence goes on from NW_026294391.1 coordinate 46,510,700, forward strand.
TGAGAAGAAGGTATATTCTTTTTTGTTAGGATGGAATGTTCTGTAGATATCGATTAAGTCCATTTGAGTCATGACATCAGTTAAGTCCTTTATTTCTCTGTTAAGTTTCAATTTGGGAGATCTGTCCAGTGGTGAAAGTGGGGTGTTGAGGTCTCCCACTATTAATGTGTGGGGTTTTATATGTGATTTAAGCTTTAGTAATGTTTCTTTTACATATGTGGGTGCCCTTGTGTTTGGGGCATAAATATTCAGAATTGAGACTTCATCTTGGTGGATCTTTCCTGTGATGAGTATGTAATGCCCTTCTTGATCTCTTTTGATTGATTTTAGTTTGAAGTCTATTTTGCTGGATATCAGGATGGCTACACCCGCTTGTTTCTTAAGACCGTTTGATTGGAAAGTCTTTTCCCAGCCTTTTATTTTTAGGTAGTGTCTATCTTTGAATTTGAGATGTGTTTCTTGTATGCAGCAGAAAGATGGGTCCTGCTTTCGTATCCATTCTGTAAGCCTATGTCTTTTTATAGGTGAATTAAGTCCATTGATATTGAGGGAAATTAATGACCAGTGATTGTTCATTCCTGTTATTTTTTGGTGGTGATGTGTGGGTACTTCTATACGTTGGGGTTTACTGCTGTGGCTTTATCTGTTGCCTGTGTTTTCGAGGGTGTATCTGACTTCCTTAGGTTGGAATTTTCCTTCTAGTGCTTTCTGTAGGGCTGGGTTTGTGGATAAGTATTGTTTAAATCTGGCTTTGTCATGGAATGTCTTGTTCACTCCATCTATGGTGATTGAAAGTTTTGCTGGGTATATTAGTCTAGGTTGACATCCATGGTCTCTTAGTGTCTGCATTACATCTGTCCAGGTTCTTCTGGCTTTCAAAGTCTCCATTGAGAAATCGGGTGTTATTCTGATGGGTTTGCCTTTATATGTCACTTGGCCTTTTTCCTTTGCTGCTCTTAATATTCTTTCTTTATTCTGTACGTTTAGTTGTTTAACTATTATGTGGCGAGGGGACTTTTTTTGGGGGTCTAGTCTGTTTGGTGTTCTATAAGCTTCTTGTATCTTCATAGGCATTTCCTTCTTTAAGTTGGGAAAGTTTTCTTCTATGATCTTGTTGAATATATTTTCTGTGCCCTTGAGTTGGTATTCTTCTCCTTCTTCGACCCCTATTATTCTTAGGTTTGGTCTTTTCATGGTGTCCCAAATTTCTTGGACATTTTGGTTCATGACTTTGTTGGCTTTAGTGTTTTCTTTGACTGATGAATGTATTTCTTCTACTGTATCTTCAACGCTAGAGATCCTCTCTTCCATCTCTTGCATTCTGTTGATTATACTTGCATCTGAAGTTCCCAATCGTTTTCTCAGATTTTCTATTTCCAGCATTCCCTCTGTTTGTGTCTTCTTCATTTTTTCTATTTCCCTTTTCAGGTCTTGGACTGTTTCCTTCATTTGTTTCATTGATTTTTCTTGATTTTCTCTCAGTATTTTATTGTTTTCTTCCAGGACTTTATTGATTTCTTCTAATTTGTTTGCCCTTTCCTCTAGTTGTTTACAGCATTCTTCACATTTTTTTGTCTTTTCCTCTACGCAAGCCTCTAGCTTCTTCATGATGTCATTCATAAGGCTGTTTTCTTCTGCTTCTTCCAATTTCTGATGTTCAGGTCTAGGTGTTGGAGGAGGGCTAGGGCCAGGTGATGCTGTATTGCTATTCATTTTGTTGTATATATTTCTGCCTTGACGTCTGCCCATCTCCTTGTGGTTCGTTCTTGGCCTTATCCGCACACTTGGTTCAGACAGACCAGTGTTCCAAAAGGGAAGTCAGTGTTCCAAAAGGGAAGTCCGGAGCAAGATGGGAGCTGGGGGCCGGCCTCTGAGTCTCAGGAAGTGGCTTGGGGCTCAGGCGGATGGGCGTGGGGGCAGGGCGTGGAGACTGCAGGGTCTGCCAGGGGTCTTGGAGAAGGGGATTCTTCCCGGTGGGGCTAGCAGGGAACCTGCCCGGTGGCCAGAACCTGGGGCCGAGTTGGGCAGGTCTTCCCTGGAGTGGCTGGTGCCCAGGGATGGGGTCTGGGGCAAGGAAGGGTACTCACGAGTGTTCCAAAAGGGACGTCCGGAGCAAGATGGGAGCTGGGGGCCGGCCTCTAAGTCTCAGGAAGAGGCTTGGGGCTCAGGCGGATGGGCGTGGGGGCAGGGCGTGGAGACTGCAGGGTCTGCCAGGGGTCTTGGAGAAGGGGATCCTTCCCGGTGCAGCTAGCAGGGAACCTGCCAGTATTCCAAAAGGGAAGTCCGGAGCAAGATGGGAGCTGGGGGCCGGCCTCTGAGTCTCAGGAAGAGGCCCATTAGGAGTTATTTTATTGATAATTTTTTTAGAGCAGTAATATTTGGTTTTGCTCTAGGACTTTGAGCTGTCTAGTCTCTGGTTCTTAGTTATCCAACCAAGGTTGGGTATGGATTCCATCTCATGGAGTGGACCTTAAGTCAAATCAGACATTATTTGGTTACTCCTACAAGTTCTGTGCCACCATTGACCTGCATGTTTTTCAGGCAATATGCCATTGTAGATCAAAGGTTTTATGGCTGGGTTGATGTTTACATTCCTCTTTTGGAAGGTTGCAGAGCACCTTCCCACACCAAAGACACTAGAACATAGGAGTGAAGATCACTGGTGTCTTGTCTACATGTGCTTACATGCATTGTATGTATGATTGGTGCACTTGGAGGCCAAAAGATGGAAACAGATCCCCTGGCACTGGAGTTACAATTGGAGCTAGGAACAAAGCCCCAGTCCTCTGCAAGAGAAGCAAGAGCTCATTTTCCCCCTTTGGGGAAGCTTTTGGGTTTTTGTTGTTGTTGTGTTGTTTTACTTTTTTTAATATATTCATCTCTTATATATTGCATCTGGATTAGGGTTTCCCCTCCCTCTTCTCCTCCCAGTCCCTCCTTCAATTTCACCTGTCCCCCAGGTCCACTCCTTCTCCTTTCCCTTCAGAAAATGTCAGGCTTCCCAGGGATATCAACCCAATATGGCATTTCAAGTCTTATTAAAACTAGGCATATTCTCATGTATTAAGGCTGGACAAGGCAACCCAATAGGAGAGAAAGGGTCCCAAAGGCAGGCAAAAGTGTCAGAGACAACCCTTGTTCCTACTATTAGGGATCCCACAGGAACATCAAGATATACAACCACACCATGTATGCAGAGGACATAGGTCAGACCCATAAAGGCTCCCTGATTGGCAGTTGAGTCTCTGTGAGCCCCTGTGAGCTCACAGAGATTCTGTGGAGTGTTTTCTTGTAGTGTCTCAACCCCTCTGACTCCTACAACCCTTCCTTGCCCTCTTATGCGGGATACTTGAAGTTCTGCCTAATGTTTGGCTGTGGGTGTTTGCATCTGCTCCCATCAATTTCTGAAAGAAGCCTCTCTGATGACTATTATGTTAGGCTCCAGTCTGCAAGTATAGTAGGGTAATATCAGGAATCATTTCATTGATTTTTTTCTTTTGCTTATCATATTTGGTTCTATCCTTGGTCTCTGAACTATCCAAATTCTGGGTCCTGGCCCTCGAGGCAGTGTCTGCCGTGGGCTCCCTCTCATAGCATGGGTCTCAATTTGGACCAGTCATTGCTTGGCTGCTCCCACAAGTTCTGTTCCACCTTCACCCCAGCACATCTTTCAGGCAGGAGTAATTGTAGGGCTAAGGTTTTGTGGCTGGACTGGTGTTCCAATCCCTCCACTGGAAGCCTTGCCTGGTTATAGAAGATGATTGGTTCAGGTTCTATAACCCCCATTACTAGGAGCCTTCACTAGGGTCAGCTTCGTGGATTTCTGGGAGTTTCTATTGCAATGGAAACTCACCTTCAAAATGCCCACATTCCAGTTTTCTCAGCCAGTCAGTACTCTCTCGCTCCATATACCCTAACAAATCCATCCTGATCCCATCTCTACCTGCCCTCAGGCTATCTGTGAAATCTATTCTATTTCCTTATCCCAGTGAGATCCATGCATCTCCCCTTGGTCCCTCCTTGTTATTTAGGCTATCTGGGTCCGTGGATTATAGCATGATTATCCTTTATTTTATAGCTAATATCCACTTATAAGTGGGTACCTATCATGTTTGTCTTTATGGGTCTGGGTTACCTCACTCAGTATAATTTTTCAATTATCCTGCAATTTTCATGATATAATTTTTTTTTTTTTTTACAGAAGAGTAATACTCCATTGTATAAATGTACCACATTCCTTTATCCATTCTTCATTTGAGGGATACCTAGGTTGTTGTCACTTTATGGCTATTATGAATAAAGTTCTAATGAATATAGTTGAGCAAGTAGCCTTGTGGCAGGATGGAGTGTCCTTTGGTTATAAGCCCAGGAGTGGTATTGCTGGGTCCCGAGGTAGATTGACTCACAATTTCTCAAGAAACTTCCATATTGCTTTCCAACATGATTGCACAATTTTACACTCCTATCAGCAATGGAGGAGTGCTCACTCCACTTCCACACCAGCATGAGCTGTCCTCAGCATGGCAGATTCCCACCGTGGCACACAGCTTACTGCATGGCAGATTTAGTTTTGCTAGTACAGAAAAAGAGAGGTTTTTGGGCTACATGTTGCTGGATGGAAGCATAGACCCACTGCGTCCCAGACTCAGGGCATGGTTCCCCAAAAGCTGGCAGTAAACTTGGTTCTGCCATGTTGGAAAGCTGAGATGGGTGGAGCCAGCAGGCAAAGCTGCTATTTTAGTCCTAGTAATGCTGCAGGCAAGAGATTCACAATAAGACAGCCTCAGATGGGATAAGACTTTAAATGGTTTACAGTGTGTTTAAAAATATACATAGGCTTTTCCTCAATTTCTTTAAGGGAATTTTTCATTTTTTCTTTAAAGGTCTCTAGCATCTTCATGAAGCTATTTTTAAGGTCACTTTCTTCTGCTTCTATATTATGATGTTCGGGTCTTGCTGTTGGAGGAGGGCTACGTTCTGGTGATGTCATATTGCTCTTTATGTTGTTGTATGTATTTTTGCATTGACGTCTGCCCATCTCTTCCTCTAATAGGTGCAAGAGGTACCTGTGTATGAGCGAGCTGCTATTGGTCCATTCTGTGTTTCTTGTGTCTCTGTCTCAAGGGGCCCCTCTAGGTCCAATCTTAGCTCTTGGTCTAATTGGAGCTGGAAGATTCTGTATCTCAGGGAGCTGCTCTTGGCCCAATCCAAGCTAGCTGATTCTATGACTCAGTGAGTCACCCTTGGTCCAGTCAGAGCTGGTGGATTCTGTGTCTCAGGAAGCCTCTCTTGGTTCAGTGAGAGCGGGCAGATTCTGTGTCTCAGGAAGCCACTCTTGGTCCAATGAGAGCTCTTGGGCCAATGGGAGCTGGTGGATTCCTTGTCTCAGGCAGTTTCTGGAGTCACAGGCAGATGGGTATTGGGGTAGGACATCATGCCCATTAGTTGTGTCTTTTAAGATACTATGCTAGATTTGTCACAGTGATACATATATTTAAATAATGAAAAGTCCCCAGATATAACTTTAAAAGGTCAAATATCTCCTAGTATATTGTCCACCACCAAAATAACCTCTAAAAAGGCAAAAGTGAATACCTGGAGGGCAATAGAAGTATACAAAGGAAAATGCATGACTGCCACAGAAAGATCTGATCATATCAGCTTGGCAGTGGAAATTATGTACTAGAATTAAGAAATTGAATCTCTGGAGTATCTGTAAAGAGGTACTATATAAAATAAATATTTTATTGACATCAGAAATAATCCCCATACTTCTGATGATACATCAATCTGATATTTATTAGATGCTACACTGAGAATTGGTTAACTAGGGAAAGCTATTCTATCTTTTCTATATGAGAGGTACTATTTCCTTTTCTTCTGAAACCCAAGGATAAAACAATGTGTATGAGATAAAGTTGAAACTCATGAGAGTCAGAATAGAAAAGCCCGACTATATATACCTTAATTTAAGCTCTATCACCATAATATTTGACAGAAAACTGAATAGAAGATTAACTGGCAACAGAAAGTGATTTTTAAAATGTAAACAATTAATACATTGGGAAGATCTATTAATTTATCCAATACCCAAGATTTGCAACTTGGAGTTACAGAAGTATTAAAGCTCAACTCCAATGCTGTTTTCATCCTAAAGTCACATCAGGGTATATGTGCTGATAAATACCATTGTTCTAAATTAGTCTGCATAATAATGTATCAAGATCTACAATTCAGTTAAATATATTTAAATATAGATTGGCATGAACTGCAGAATTGGTTGGATTCTTTCATCTAAACAAAAAGCATATCATAAAAGAAAAAGAAATAAGCTTGCATTTATGAGGTATCAGCTATATTACCCTCTTCTTCTTTTCAATGTCTACCTTAAGACTCAGAAACACTTCAGGCAATACAGCTAATTCCTGTCATGTCAGTACTTGGAAGGAAGAGGCAAGAAGTTTTCTGTGAGTTGAATAGCAACCTTAAATACAGAAAATATTTGAAAAACTCAAAACCAACAAGAAATAATAATAAGAACAGTGTAGGATATTATTGAGTAGCAAAGTGCACGGAAAATAAATAAATTATTAATGATTTGTTCAGTCTTGCTTCTACTTGCATTCAAATGAAAGTTCCAGATGTTTAAATGTATCGTTCAATGTTCTCACTCTTCTCAAAACAAAAGAAAAATATATATGAGCCATGTGATCATGTGTAAGATTTTAATTGGCAATGGGATAAATTTACAATCTTTAAAATATTCTTATGTAATAAGAGAAGTTTCAAATTAAAAAAAATATTTTCCTGTAAATGTCTAAAGATATTAGTAGTAAAGTAAATATTAAACTTAACATTTTAATTCTAATTGTTCTGCATTCTTTTCTAATTCCAAAACTTTGTGTCTCTCAAATAGATTTTTTTTACAAATAGATATGCTTTCTAAGTATTTTAGTATTTGTAATTCTTACTTTTGTTTGTACTAGAATTCCCAAAAATGTTAATAAGCAATAGGTTTTTTTTACTTGTTCTGAATAGAGTAGAAATGTTTTTGTTCTTTTAAAAATTGTTATGTTTCTATTGATATTTGTTTGCATATGTAAGTATAGCTATGAAGTATGTTTGTGTGTGTGTGTGTGTGTGTGTGTGTGTGTGTGTGTGTGTGTGTGTGTGTGCATGTGCTTGTACCCTAGCACTTGTTTGTTAGGCAAAGGCAAATGGATATCTACGAGTTTTGGCTGACCTGGTCTACATAGCAATTTCCAAGCCAGCCAGAGCTACATAGTAAGACCCTATTTAAAAGAAAACAAAAGAAAAATGAGTCGAGGATACTAAATTTTGTCAAATGAATTATCCAGTCTTTCAGAATGACCTTGATTTTTGTTTCCTTGGTTTTTCAGCATTTTATATTCCTCATAATAACCATGTATAGTCAGAAGGTTTCTCTGATCCCCCAAGCCCCTGCAGTCCCATGGCCCACTTATAGAATAATCACTCAGAAGCTTATATTAATTATTACTGCTTGGCCATTAACTCAGTCTTATTACTGACTAGCTCTTACACTTAAATTATACCATAATTTTTATCTATGTTTAGCCACATGGCTTGGTACCTTTTCTCAGTTCTGCCTTGACATCTTGCTTCCTCTGTGTCTGGCTGATGACTCCTCATTCAGCCCTTCCCCTTCCTAGAATTCTCCTTATCTCCTTACCCCGCCTATACTTCCTACCTGACTACTGGCCAATCAGCATTTATTTATTGACCAATCAGAGCAACACATATTCACAGCATACAGAATGACGTCCCATAGCACTTCCCCTTTTCAGTCTAATCAAAAAGGAAGGTTTTAACTTTAACATAGTAAAATTACATATAACAAACAGTTATCAAGCAACAATTACAGTTATAATATCTAGTCTATTTATGTTTGGTAAAATTAAAGAAAACATTCTATCTATGCTATATTTGTGAGTTTAAGGTTTTATATGTAATTTATCTTTTCTCATAAACAAGAAAAACTATAACTATCTAGTCTTCAACTACATCAAAGACCCCAGAAGGATATAATATTACCCAAGTAATCAGGAAGTGCATTGTAAGGAACTTCCAAAATTCTGGAAATGACAGAGACAGCTGCCACCTGGACAGTTACCCAAAGTTCCTCTGTAATGTTGGGGCATCCATCTTCAGCCAATAGGCCTAGAGTTTTTTTAGTCACTTCTCCCTGTGTCCTGTAGAATATTTGGCAATCTCCTCTGTGAAGCAGAAACCTGAGGAACCATTTTTGCCTTGCAAAGTTCAGTGGTCACCTTCCTATGGATCTGGCTTGTCCAATTTATATAACATTTTTTCAAGCAGTCCAGGAAAAAACAGTTTCTTGCCCAAATGTCTAACTTTTGCCATAAGGAAAGCAAACTCCATATGGAGTTTCTTCAGTGCTTATCATTGGTGCTGCCAGATATGTCTCACAGTCCAGAAAGTCTAAGTTTTTAAAACATTTTAAATGGCATATTCTGTAGCTCTTTGAAGTGTTTGAGGATTACCTATCTATCTGAAATATAATCTATGTATACCTATAAAACTTAACTAACATGACTATAAGTTTAATTATCATGGATGACTAATTATTGATCTGTATTTTTAATTATACATTACAATTTCAAATGAGTTGCACAAACATAATACCTTAAACAAGAGTAGAAATATAGAGTATAACAAAATTAACTTTAACTTATCAATAAACTAAAATCCATAGCAATGTAAAACATTTCAAACAAGTTGTTGCTCTTTAAATGTAGATTCAATAATTTACCCTTTCATCCTACCATGTCTGTAATATCCCATTTTCTTCTTTAAAAAGAGATTGCATTTATAATCAACTCATGTTCAATAAAAATAAACATTTATAAACAATATTTTTGGAACTTGGGTGTAGCTTCTCATACTACTTCTGCTGGATGGGGGCACTGGCAATCTTACAGGGATCTTGAGCAAACTAAGAGTTATAGTTAAATCTTGGCTGTGGCATCTGTGAGGATAGATAATCTCAGCCAGTCGCTTTGAAGGTGATTTTGGATGTTGGATGATCTGGGCCATGGTGTTATCAGAGACCTTTCAGGGCATCTTGGCTGATCAAACCATGTACGTCTAGAAGCAATCCATAAGTTCTTATCTTCTGTGGAAACAAAAGCACAAAAGCAATTTTAAGAACATCATGCCCACATTCCCAAGAGGTGGGGTGAGTGGTTTTTGGTCTTTCAATGGTTTTGGATAATTGTCATTGTTTAGGATGGTTGTTTACAAGTTCTTATTGTTAATGGTCAGGAAAAAGGCTAAACAAAGGAGATTAGATTTAAGGTTCTTGTTTGCAAAAACAAAGAAAAAAGAGGGTATAGATAAGAGGTAGGTTATTGAATCTACTCTGAAAAATACGATAATAGAAATGATAAAATAAAGGGCAGGTTATTGAATCTACTCTGAAAAGAAAAAAGAGAGGACACAGATATGCTATAGATAAAAAGATAGATTACTGAATCTACTTTTAAAAAGGAACTGCTTATTTTAAATATTTTACATTGGATTGGATTTTTGTATGTTGTATACAATTTTGGATTGGACTCACCAAAATAGGATAAATAATGAAATTTTTTGGCTGAATTTATCAAATGTTAATGGATTGGACATTGTTCATATATATATGTTCATATATATGAATGGAGTTTTTTGTCTGAAGCTGTCAAATATTAATGGACTAGACATTGTTAATGTAATTTTGACTATATATTGTATATACTTGTTGGATATAGTTTTTCTTATATTAGTTATAAGCTTCTTTTATTATTATTTTTAGACAAAAAAGTGGAAATGTGGTGATATTGTCTCCCCCAATATGTTGTACACCCAAATAAACTTATTTGGGGTCAGAGAACAGAATAGCCACTAGACAGACATAGAGGCCAGAAACTGGTGGCACACAGAGACTTATATTAACTGTAAATTCTTGGCTAAGAGTTCAGGCTTATTACTAGCTAAATCTTAAATTTAAATTAACCCATATTTCTTATCTATGCTCTGCCACATGGCTTGATACATTTTGTCATAGGGCATGTTCATCTTCCTTCTCCCTGTATCTCTTTTTGACTTCTCTGATTCTGCTCTCCCTCATCTTTTTCCTGCCTGACTTTATCCGGTTCACCTATTGGCCTTGATTATTAAACCAATCATAGTGATGTATATTCTCATAGTGTACAGAAGGATTATTCCAGAGCAGAGTGGGAGTGGGAGGCAGATGAGACTGGGTAGTGGGGTAGTGCATGTAATCACAGTGCATTATTAACAAATGTGAAATTGTCAAAAATTAGCAGATGGAGAGATGAGTCAGCAGTTAACAGTGCTTGCTGCTTCTCCAGAGGACCAGAGTTTGAATCTCAGTACCGCATCAGGTGGTCCACAAAAACCTGTAACTGCAGCTCCAGTTGATAGGACATACTGAAGACACCGGCACATACATGGCATGCACACGCATGTACACATACACACACACGTACACACATATACAAAAACCTTTTAAAAAATAAAAATATTGTCCACGTGGTGGTGGTGTATGCCTTTAATCCCAGCACTCAGGAGGCAGAGGCAGGTGGATTTCTGTGAGTTCTAGGTCAGCCTTTTCTACAGAGCAAGTTACAGGACAGCCAAGACTACACAGAGAAACCCTGTCCTGAAAAAAACAAAAATAAATAAATAAATAAATAAATAAATAAATTATTTTAAACCCAGAGTTGCTAAAAATTCTCATAATTCTTTCATTCTATGTGCATTTGTTATATTCATTTCTGATATTTTAGTTAACCAGTACATCATTTCACTGGTTAAATTACTTCCACTGGGATTTAATCTAGGAATTGCTTTGTTGTAATTTTCTTTTTCCTTTTCACACATAAAATATCCATCACATTCAGTTTACTTCATACAAGATGCTTCTAGGCTACTTTATTGTCAGAATATATCAATTAGTTAAACCAGAGAAGAACCAGTAAGGCAAATATGAATAACATGCATAATTACTCATGAATATATATATATATATATATATATATATATATATATATATATAATTATTCATGATTGCAGTACTGGATAATCATGTCCAGTGTCTGTTAGGCAGAGAGTCAGGAAGGAAAGGTCACAAACAGGCTCACTGGCCTAGGCTGAAGCTATGCCCCACAGGCAATTGCCAAGGAATAGCCATGAGCTACATAGATGTTTTCTGTGATACTCGTAGCTAATACTATATGGAAATGGAATACTTCCTCCATGATGCACTGGCCTTACCCCTGCTTTACAAGCTTTCTAACTGATTAAATCCAGACTAGCTGACCAAGTGTCAATTAATGATTTTAAATATATCTATAAAGGTGTTTGAAAAAGTAGGAACCATTGTCTAGTCAAATAGAGAGATGATGAAACAATTATACACCTCTTTCTTTTCTTCATATTAATGAATTATAAAATAAATAGTCTGTGTTTAGCTTGACATTGTTACCTTTATGAGTGCAAATTTCTCACATAACTTTTTTCTTTCCTGGGGATTTCTGAAAAAGCAATCAGAACTGTTTATTTTTTCCTAGTTTGTATCATCATAATTCAGATTTTTGAGAACTAAGCACTCTCATTTTGGTAACTCATTGTTCTTTTTTAATACTTTTTAAGATTTAAAATTGTCATATACATTATCAAATATCATTATGGAATTTTCAAATGATTTGTTTTTGTTGGTTTCTTGCCTCCTTCCTCCCCTGGATATCTTCTTTACTCATAACCTTCTATTCAGGAACTCTAGGGTCATCTGACAAGATTATGAAAATTGAGCCCATTTACCTACCTTCTCTTTTCCATAGAGTACTCTTTAAAAATGGCCAACCACAACATTTTAATATTTCCATGGTTATAGTCAGCCCAGGATCCCAATAGTTCTTATATGATGGAAACTATAGATTCTTCTTTAGCCTATCACTAAGACAAATTATAAGTTCAATAATTGTGATTCTGTTTGGTCATCACTGATCCGTCTCTCACAATTGTTCCTTAGATAATATTTTATCAATATGTATTTCTTACTAATGTTCCAGTAGTTATTCATTATGCTATATAATCATTCATTATGCTATATAACCTTATGTAATTCCATGACACAAATAAAATATCTTAATGAATCTTTTGACTGTTCACCAAGTTATTCACCCTATACACTATATCAGGATTTTACTAGACATGTCATCCTTTGTGCTTGGAAACCAAAGGCTATTTGGCTAACAGGTTGCCTCTATGGTGCAGAATTCAGAATAATTTGCATTTCTGAACAAGTCTGGTGTTTGTGAACCTATCAATCTATTTAAATCTCAGCTATCTCTCATCCTGTCATTGTCCTCTACATGGTTGCCATTCCTGGGGATTGGTAAGAACATTATCTTCCCAGGTCTTTGGAGTTCTGTATGTCTTACTACCACTAGTATGCCCAGTGAACTGTGTAGCTTTGTAAAATATTATACACATATTATATACCACTTATGGTTTGGAACATAAAAATCCGTTGGATATCTGCTTTATTCTCTGTACCATTCTGCTCACCACTCTCCTTTATACAAAGTAGAACCTCAGCCAATTTGACATCAAACTGACCCTATAAAGAAGGACCCCAGGAGTGCTTTCCATAAATATGCTGGCCAGAGTGCCAACACCATGGGAACACTTATAGCTACATTTTTCTCTGGCTCAGTTGTCCTCCAGCCCCTGATACAAAACTGCCTCCATAGTGGTTACCAGAACAGCTCCCGTGTCCTATTTGTGTGTGTTACAACAAAAGAGCCTATTGACAACCATTTATCAAGAACACAGGTACAGAGGATCTTACCATTGTATCTCCAAGACAAATGTGATCTTGAGAATCTCCCTGGCCACAAATGCACTTCCAGATCCCTAATCTGCTGGCCTACATCATGTCTGTGTGCTTATGAAATAATTTTCTCACTGTGTTTTACATAAACATGAGTGGATTCCGTTTTGTTATTAGTATCTAGTATAGAAAGTGTTAGTACTGACAGCTTTCATCCAACCTTAGGACTGGAGATTCAAAAACATTTAGTTAACTATCTATCCATGAAGCTAGTGCCCTAAAGAAATTTATAACTAAGATAGAAAGCCTACTGTCTAGGAACCCAGTCTCTACAACCTTGGCTGCTTTATTTCCTGGTGTTCTTAGGTACCATATGGTAGAGGTCCAGTCTGATGTGAATCTAAAGTCTTAAACACATCGTTCCATTTAACCCTATACTTGCTCGATACTGTTGTGGATATTTGCCTGGAAGAATGCTGGAGACCTAAAGAAATTTATAAATAGAATATGCTTTTATACTGGTGTTATGGGGTCCACATTGAGGAAGATTACTTATACTCTAGTGTCTTAGAGACTTTTATGGGTATTAGCCTGTTTCTCTATACTGTTGACTATTTTTCTATTTTGCAGATATCTTCCCAGCAAGATGGTGCCAATGTTGATGATTACCATATCTCTATTACTCTTGCTCAAGGGAAATATCTACCTAGCTAGTTACCATAAGCTTAATTTAAGGGGGGTCATTTCACCTCCAACTGAGTCTACATGCTCAGAAATGAAGCTTGTTAAGTCATTCATCTACCTGTGTGTTGTAGAAATTAGAATTGTTTTTGTCACTGAAAATACATTATGCTGAGGATCTCATGGCCTACTCTATCCTTGGCTAGCCCATTTGCTCTGGAATTAGTACAATTATACTAATTAGCCAGAAAGCACTATTGTCTCTGTGGATCTTTCAAGCACCTCTCAGCCATCTTCACAGGGAAAATAGCTAGATACTTTTAGTCCAAGCCTATCTATGATCTTGAAAAAAAAAGTACCTTTGTGATTAGCATTCTGCCTTCTACTGAATGAATGCTCCTTCCAGACTCACTCTATCCTACCTTCTTCATTTCTGGGACTCTGATTGACACCTGGACCTGACTGGCAGAATGCTTATAGTCAATTCCAGTCATTTTGCCCCTGAACTGCTAACCTGTATGCCTTTTCAGTGATGGCATTGGCCCTATGAATACAGGATAAGAGTAGAATTCATTCACTGAGGTTGTTAATTCAAGAATCATATTATATAAATTTTGTCTATAATAATCATGTTTAAACTAAAATGCCATTGTAATTTAAGACAATATTCAAAGAAAGATCTCAGATATAATGAATTTTTGAGGCTGAAGAGATGTCTCAGTAGTTAAAAGCAGATGTCCCAAGTTTAGTTCCCAACATCAGAGTCATTTGTCTCCAAATTGCCTGTAACTCCAGCTCCAGAAGATCTAATGGCTTTGGCCATGAGGGTAGTGCATTCATGTGGACTTCTCCTCTTTTCACATACTCATAATCTAAAATAAATAAAATACATCTTAAAAACTGAAGTCTTAACGTATGTTATAATATGGTGATACCCTTAAAGAAGAAATTACAACACAGTTATGTATAGGGACAAAAGAAAGATGCAAATACAGTACTCATATATTGAATTCTCAAAAAATTAAATTGAATAAAAATAATGTGAATAGAACTTTTGTAGTGGAAGGGAATATTTGAAAACCATGTATCTGACAAGGGTTTAATATCCAGATAATATAGTGAATGTTTTACAATTTTCAGCAAAAAGAGACAATTTATAATAAAAAAGTCATCAGTATTTCAAAAAAGACAAACAAATTTGGCCAATAACAACATGAAAAGATAAACAAATGTATTAGTCATTAGAGATATAAATATAAAATCACAATAGTATAACACTTTATATCTACTAAGATGTCTACATTAAAAATTGAAAATAACAAGTACTCACAATAATGTGAAGAATTTGGAACCATCATACAGGGCTGCTATGGAAACCTGGCTGTGCCTTAAAGTGTTCTTCATAGAATTACCATATGACTGATTAATTTCATTCCCAGGTATATACCTAAAGTAAATAAGATACCCAAACAGATATTTCTTCTGTTCAACATTTGTTCACTGTTTTTTGAAGTATATTTCATAATGGATTAAATGTGGAAGCAAATCAGGTGCTCACCAACATATGAATAGATATAACAGAATGTTATTTAGCTAAGAAAATGAAATTCTGGTATAGGCTAAAGGATATATGAATCTTGAAAACATGCTGAATAACATTAGCCAGATGTAAAGTGACACATTTTACGTGATATTGTGGATATGACATACTTTCAATATGCAAATTCACATATAAAGAATAATTGACCTTATCAGTTTCATTTTATATTAGAGGTAAGAAAATTATGGAAAAGAAATGGTTTAATAGATGGGGAAATTTTATTTGACATAAGAAGTAGTTTGGGAAATGAACAGCAGTGACTGTTGCACATTGTGGCACATGGTTAAATTCACTGACAGATACACTTAAATATTGAAAGAATTGCATCATAATTAAAAATAGGAATGTGATATAAAAGGAACATTAAATGACTCAGTTGGATAAAAACAATTTTAGAATATATGAATTGTACAAAATATTTTCAAAATAATTTCAAATATTTTATGCAATGTTAGACATATTTTAACCCAGGCTAGTGAGTAGACATCAAATATTTAGATCATTAAAAATAAAAGTAAATGTTGCAATATTAATTATTAGATATAATTATAAGGTACACATGTGCATTTATTAATGAATGCTTTCACTTCTCTAGACTGATAAATTATGCTCTAGAAATATATCGCTTATATTGTTGTAAAATGGTAGCATATCCTCTGGAGGTGTTACTCAGTAGTACAATGTGTACATAGTGTATGTGGATCCCAGTATTCAATTCTCAGCACAAAAAGAATCTATCAGATTGCTAGTGGTATACCCAAAGGAAGCTAAGTCATCATGCAACAGAGATACCTGCAATCTCAAACTTACCTCAGTAAGTAATTGTCTCAACACAATTCATGAGAGTCATGTTATGGGATCCACCTAGATGCCCATCAATACCTGAATGAATAAAGATATGAAGAAAATTTATTCGACTAAAAAAGGAAATAAAATTACATCTTCATAGGAAATGGATAGAACTGAAGATCATCCTATTAAGTATGCCAGATTTAGAAAGACAAATATTGAGTGTTTTCTTTCACATGCAGAATCTATATCTTTAATAATTAAGAAATTAAAAGAAAAGGTGCTATTTAAGAAAAAGTAGATGATTCAGAGGGAGGTGTGAAAAAGACAAAGAGTACAATGGAAGTAAATATGACCAAGGTATATTGTATGCATGTATATATTATTCAATGACACCCATTTTCTACAGTGAATATAGAGTAAAATATTACAGTGAATGGCAGAGAAGTCACAAGTGCTCACCTCCAAATTTGTACAACAGAAGCTACTAATGGTTTAAATCAGTAGTTATCATACTATATACAAATCATGCAGAATATATTTTCATAAAACACAACAGCTGTTTCTTAATATATAAGAACTGGATCTTCCAGAATGAGAAAAAGCAGTAATCTTTCCCAGTTCTCTCTCCCTTGCCTTCCTCTAATCACTCTTGTTCCTATCCCCACCTGAGCTGAGTCAACTCTCGAAACTTTTTCTATTTCCTCTTCCCAGGGAGATCCATGCATCTCTCTTGAGCTGCCTTATTACATAGCTTCTCTTGGTCTGTTGACTGTAACATGATTATTCTTTACTTTACAGATATTATTCACTTATAAGTGAGTACATACCTTGTTTATCTTTCTGGGTCTAGGTTGCCTCATTCAGGATGATTTCCTCTAGTTCCATCCATTTGTCTGCAAATTTCACAACATTTTTTTAACAGCTATTATCAGCTCCACTGTGTTAATGTACCACATTTTCTTTATCCATTCTTTGATTGAAGGACACCTAGGTTGTTTCCAGCTTTAAAAAAATGGCCCACAGAATTAACTAACCAGGCCCCTTAGAGGCTGAGCTGACAATCAGGGAGTTGTATGGGTCTGACCTATGTCCTCTGCATATATATATATATGTGTGTGTGTGTGTGTGTGTGTGTGTGTGTGTGTGTGTGTGTGTGTGTCATGGTTGTGTAGCTTGGTGTTCTTGTGGGACTTAACATTGGGAGTGGGTATATGTCTGACTTTTTTTGCCTTCTTTTGGAACCCTTTTCCTCATACTGGGTTGCATCATCCAGCATTAATATGAAGAGATATTCCTAGTCTTATTATAACTTGATAAGTTGTTTGGTTGATATCCCTGGGAGGCCTGCCCTTTTCTGAAAGGAAAGGAAGAGGAATGGATCTGGAGGAGAGGGAATTCGGGGGAGAGAACTGGGATGAGAGGATGGAGAGGAAACTGAGTACAGGTTGTAATATATGAGAAAAGAATAAAAAAAGAAAGTGAATGGACATTTTATTATAAAAGATATTTTATTGTATCTAAAAGTTTATACAATATTTGAATTTATATAAATATTATTTAGAATAATTGTTATGTATGCATTTTGGTTCTTTTTAATACTCCTTCATCCTAAAGTAATAGTGTGGAATTTTGTGAAAAATTATCCCTGTTACTTAAGCTAGATAATTCTATTTATTATGAAGAAATTAAACATTAATTTCCATTGTTACAATTCATAAGTGTGAGTCACCATTTTGGGGTCAAATAAAATATATTTTGAAAAATATAAATTAGTTTACAGTTAAGACAGGTCTAACAATAATATATCCTAAAAACATTGTTACAGTGAATTAAAAGCTGATGGAAAATTTCACTGTTATATATAACTTGATAGTACAGCTCAACAAATCATCTTTAGTATAAATGTGGGTTTTAGAATTAATAATATAAAAAGTGTGTTTTAAAATGCAGTTATCAACAATTTGAAAATTTCAACTAATCCTTTTTTCCTTTGCCACCTTTCCCATTATTTTTTCTTGCTCTTGTCACAACATCTGCATATTCAATAGCTGTGGCATTTAAAAATACTGTATTTAACAATTAAATAATATTTTCCTAGTTTTTATTTACATATTCTGACTTCTCTATGAATAATCCATTCATAACATGAAGAACGTAAAATCTAGTTGCTAAATGGAGCTATTTTAGTTTCAGTTGTGTTTGTGAGTGTACAACAGTAAGAGCCAATAATCTCCTATCCTGAAGTTAGAAAAAGACATGTTTTTGCAGGACTTGTAAGGACATGTACAAATACAAGTTTTACAACACTACTACCTAATGAACTTCAAAATAGAAACATATTGAGGTTGTAGAAACAGAAATTATAGACGTAGTTTCAAGGACAAAAGTCATGGAGCAATTTCTCTTCCATTTTTTTTCTTTTTCCCTTTAACTTTTTATTGATGCTTTGTGGGTTTCACATCATGCATCCCAATCCCATTCATCTCCTAGTCCCCTTGCAACCACTGCCCTTGCAACCTTCCCACCTCAAACAAAAATTTAAAAATAAAACCAACCAACCAAACAAACAAACAAAAATCGTGGCGTGGAATCTGGCCCAGTGAGCCACACAATACACCCTTTAATCCCTACATCTTTACTTGTAAGTGAGTATTCATTGTAATGAGCCATTGGTCTGGCTCCAGCCTTCTGGCTTCTACTACCTTATCGAAATTGGACCTCACTGGGACTTCTCTTGGACATCCTGTTGTCCTGTGTCATGAAGATCCTGTAGCCTTCGATCTGCAGGTCTGGCCCCCTTACATACTCCAGCAGTTCATAGATAAGGTGGATGTTGGAATGGGCTAACTTGTAGCCCTAGTTCTGGGCCTGGGAGGTGGAGCTTTTCCTCATTGTCACCACCAGAGGGAAGTGTTCAGCACGGCCCCAGTTAGCTTACCCAATGCAGAAGTCAGCAAGGAGTGTTGCTCGCTCTCCTGCTCTCATGCCCTCAGGTCCAGCTCACTAGTACTCACACTAGCTCTCCTGTTTTGCCCAGGCAAAGTGCAGGGCCCACTCTCCTGAGTGCTGGAGCTGGTGAGAGGAAGGGCTACCTCTTCCATTCTCATAACCTCAAAGCTGGCTCTCCGGCCTGCTGCAGGTGGCAAGGTAGAGGGCATATTTCCCTCACCTGTGCCAACACATGGCATATGAGGGAGGGGTGGGGGCCGCTTTCCTGCTCTTGCTTCCATAGGCTCACCTTTGCCCCTGCCAACAGGATCTGCTAAAGTAGGATGCAGTGTGAGCTGAATCAGGAAAAAAAATTTCCCTACTGTCTGCCTCCTAAGAGAATCTCATAGATTTTTTGCTAATTACTGGGTAATCAATGTCCATAGAATAAGGACTTAAGCCATTTTAGATTATTTTAAAGGAAAGGCTAACAGCTAAAAATGTGCTCTATCAGAGAAGATACTTTTACTGAATTCAAATAATTAAAGATTAAGTATTAAATCTCTTAATTGAAGTCTGAAGTGATAAAGCATTAGAAATAGAGGAATAATTATTTTGCTTCCCACCAAGATCCTGAATTCAAAATAGGAATTATAAATCTGCTCAAGGAACTCAAAGACAATATGAATACATCTGATAGGTGGCAGAGAGGTAAATAACAGAATTAGATTGGTGATTATACAAAGGAGGGTTAAGAAAACAAACAACTTAAATTTTAGCAAAATGACAAGATCCAAAAAAATCTATCAATAATAACTATAAACATGAATAGTATCAACTTTCTAATAAAAAACACAGGCTAACAGGCTGAAGCAAAATACCGGATCCACCATTCTGTAGCAAGAAACACACTTTACCTCTAAAGGTATGAAACACATCAGAGTAAAAGGATGAACACAAGCACTTCAAATAAATGGAACCAAGAAACAAGTAGGCACAACTATTTTAATATCGGACAAAGTAAACTTCAAACTAAAACTAATAAGAAAAGACCAAGAAGGTAAATTCATACTGATCAAATGAACAATCCACCAAGAACACATTATAATACTAAATATATGTGCACTAAATTCTGTCTATCCAACTTAACAAAGCAAATGCAACTGACATAAAGCAAGAGATTACAAAAAACATATTAATAGTACATGACTTAAGCACCCTACTTTCACCAATGGAGTGAACATCTAAACCCAAAGAAAATAAGCATAGAAAGTGATCATCATATATGAAATAGAGCTAACATGTATGTACAGGCATACCATCAAAAGACTAGATATTGATATTGTGAAAATGGCTATCCTACCAAAAGCAAACTGCAGATTTAATGCTTTTTCCATTGAAATTCCAAAGCCATGCTTCACAGAAATTGAAAAAATAATCTTACAATTAATATAGAAACAAAAAGCCACAGGATAGCCAAAAATTCTAAACAATTAAAACACTATTGGAAATATAACCATTCTTTATTGCAAGTTATGCTATAGAGCTATAGTAATAAAGGCATAATGATATTGATATAAAACAAAGAAAGTATCAGTGTGGTAGAATTGAGGACCCAGATATAAGCCTATACTCCTGCAGCCACATGCCTTTTGACAAAGGAGTCAAAAATACAGATTAAGAGAAATCATAGCATCTTCAATGATTCTGGTCAAACTGAATAACCATGTGTAAACAAATAAAACTATAATGTATATTTTACACTGAATAAAATTCAACTCCAAATGAACCAAAGATCTTATCATATGTGATATCCATAAATCTTTTAAAAGAGAAAGTAAGAGATATATTTCAACTTACAGGCACACACACACAAAAGATTCTCTGAACAGGATCACAGTAGAGTAGCACAAGATTCAAGACCAACAATTGAGAAAGGAGACTGCATGAAACTAAATAGGTTCTGTATAGAAAAGGACATCAATATTTGAGTGAAGAGGTAGCATATACTATGGGAAAAATCACTTTCCAACTCTGCATCTGACAGTGGGTTGGTGTCTGATATATACAAATACCCCCCCCCCCCAAAAAAAAATAAAAAAACCAAACAACACAATGGAAAAACAGGGCATGGAAAAAATAGTTCCTAAAGAATACATATAAGTAACAGGGAAATATATTTTAAATGTTCATCATCCTTAGCCACCAGAAAGCCACAAATTGAAATTTCTTGGAAATTTCATCTTACCATAGTCAGAATGACTAAGGTTAAAAAAAGGACAACATTCTCGCTAATTGGACTCCCGGAGCTCCACCCGGGGCCTAGTCATGGATTTCTGCATCCAGATCCCTCAGTAGTTGGATGAGGTTTCTAGCACGACAATTAGGGTGTTTGGCCATCCCATCACCAGAGTAGGGTCAGTTCGGGCTGTCTCTCGACCACTGCCAGCAGTCTGTTGTGTGGGTATCTTTGTGGATTTCTGTGGGCCTCTCTAGCACTTTGCTTCTTCCTATTCTCATGTGGTCTTTATTTACCATGGTCTCCTATTAGCGAGAATGAGGAGGGTTTATATGAGCGAGAATTGTTGAGACCAAGGTTGGATAAAGCACAGGGACAAATAGCCAAATGAATGGAAACACATGAACTATGAACCAATGGCTGAGGGGTCCCCACTGGATCAGGCCCTCTGAATGGATGAGACACTTGATTGACTTGATCTGTTTGGGAGGCATCCAGGCAGTGGGACCGGGTCCTGTGCTCATTGCATGAGTTGGCTGTTTGAAACCTGGGGCCTATGCAGGATTGTTTGGCTCGGCCTGGGAGGAGGGGACTAGACCTACCTGGACTGAGTCTACCAGGTTGACCTCAGTCTGTGGGGAAGGCTTTGCCCTGGAGGAGATGGGAATGGGGGGGGGGGTTGGGGGTAAGGTGAGGGGGACGGGAGGAGGGAGAACAAGGGAATCCGTGGCTGATATGTAGAACTGAATTGTATTGCAAAATAAATTAATAAAAAAAAAAAGGACAACAGATGCTAGAAACAGAGGAACTCTTATTCACTGTAAGTGAAAAGGCAAACTCATGCAATTGCTATAAAATCAGTGTGGAGATTGCTAAAAAAAAAGCTAGAAATAATATATCTACCTCTTTGCAACAGCCATATCATTTCTAGATATATGCCCAAATGTCTCTATATACTACTACAGAAAAAGTTCTCATCCATGTTTGTTGCTGCTTTATTCACAATACCAGGAAATGGAAACAGCCTAGATGGCCATCTACTGATAAATGGATAATGAAAATATGCTACATATACACAATGGAATTTTATTCCGCTATAAAGAAAAGTTATAGTATGAAATTTTCATGCATATGAATGGAAATAGAGACTATTATACTGTTGTAACACAGACACCAGTGGGATGAATCTTCCCTCATATATAGACACCATCTTCAAATCTTTAAATGTGTATGTTTAAGTTGGAAACTACAGAAAAACTGTCTCATTTAATGTTCTATTGCTGTGAAGAGGCACCAAGACCATGGCAACTCTTATAAAGGAAAACATTTAATTGGGGCTGGCTTACAGTTTCAGAGGTTTAGTCCAGTATTGTTATGGCAGAAACCATTGTACCATGCAGGTAGACATGGTGCTAGAGGAACTGAGGGCCCTATATCATGATCCACAGGCAGAAGGAAATGAACTGGCTTGAGCTGTAGAGAACTCAAAGCCCACCCCCTAATTATGCACCTCTTCCAACAAAGCCATACTTCCTCCAGTAAGGCCACACCTTCTAATAGTGCCACTCCCTATAGGCATATGTGGACCAATTACATTCAAACTATCACAAAAACCTACTACTATAAAAGCATCCTAAGATGTATATGTATATAAATAGTTTAAATTGGATTTTCCTATAATGTGGAAATAATGGCCTGCCCAGATAATATAGTCTACAAAATACAAACCTCATTTCCAGATATAAGGTACCTCATTTCAAGTTTTTGGTCAAAACAGTGTTTTCTAGATACAAGTAGGTTGTTACATACAAGACTTCACAGGGCCAGAGACTACATGCATAGAACTTGCACAAAGTCAAGCCAGGTAGTCAGTCCAAGCATGGATGGGAAGAGTCACAAATTGTCACCTCTAAGTGAGGAACTGTTGACATTTGATGGCTGCTACAGGGGGCAGTCAGTTTTCTTCAATGATAAGGCTCCTTGGTGACTGTCCATGCTCTAGTAGGTTGACCTTACAGTAATGCACATATGAACACCACAGAGTGGACTCTGGGTTTTATATATGAAGTTGGAAACAAATAGTGGTAGGGTGTATAGGAGGAATTGGAAGTGAGGCAATGAGATATGGGGAATGAATTGATAATTTACTATTTGTAAAAATAAAAATAAAAAACAATTCAAATATATTTAAAAATTAGAAATATCTTTCCATACTAAAATAAAGATGTCTACAATTACCTTCTTGAACTTGCACGAAATAAATATTTCTAAAACGGAGCATCCAGAAAGATCTTCTGGCTGTTAGAAGGAGAAGTTAAATGAAATTAAACTGCTCCTTTTAAGAGCTAGATGAATTTTTCCATGTACTACAGACACTCGAGTGGTTAGAATAGAGGAACTGGGGAAAAACGTGCTATGTAGGGCAAAGTAAATGGACAGTTGTTAGTTATCTGAAGTACACATTCTTTAGACAAGCAATTATGGAGAAGTACATAATCTCAAATTTATAAACAGGCAGTCTAAGAAAGCATAGTTTTGGGTCTAGCCATTGTTTCACACTAGGGTCTTGAAACTCAGTGTATAGGCAAAAAAAATGTCTGAGTCTATAAATTCAAAGTAAAAAAATGTCACTAAAATATACAACTTCTATGTAGTTTCAGCCAAAGTTCTGTGGATTGTGGTTGCTATTTGACCACCCTGGGTCAAGCACTTCCTTCTAGTCTAATCACTTTCATAAATACAGAAGTTGTAGCAACAGTATCTAAGCTCACTGCCCACCTACAGATTGGGGGTCCAGCATTCCTCAATTGAACTTTGTTTGAAAGCATGGGGCAGAAGGGTAGCTCTATATTAACCTGGATGTCCACCAAAAAGAAAAATGCTGTTACTTACTTAGTGACTATTATCTTCTCTTGATAAACATGAACATCATCCATAGATGTCAATGTGAGACAAATCTGGCTTGTGTTCATGACTGGGTGACAAAATCTTGCCATTTCACAATCATATTATTGTACACACAGAAATAAGAACTCTGTGATACAGAAAGCCCAACTAGCCTATATAATAGCTTCCAAGAGTGACTGCTACCTCCTTAACATTTGGAACCTTCATCCATTTCTCATACTTCTGAATAAAAATTATTAACACACTATACATGATCACCAAATAGCCTATGTTTCTTGACAACACCAATCCAGACCATATGTCTTCTCTTAGAACTTACAAAAAGTTTCATAAGCCAGATTGCATTAAAAATATCATCTTAACAGTCTCTTGTTGAAAGACAACAATAACGCTCACTCAGTATTCCTGGTTGTAACAAATAACAAACTCAAGTATGTTATTAACACAGTATTCATCTTTCACATCTATCTAGAGGCATCTACTGTTGTATTGCTATTTCTTAAATCTTCTAAGCATTATAAAAGCTAAACAGTAACTTCATTGCCATGATATTTTCTTTCATCTTTGCTTACACCCATACCTTCAGGGGTTTTCTGCTAAGAATAGATGTAAATTTTAACAAAAGGTTAATGGCTGTTAATAGCTAAATGTGTTTTCTTTTCAGAAGTAAAATGCCATCACAGAAAATAACTCTTGGCCTCTTGCAAATGGTCTGAGTTTTAATTATTGTACATGCTTTGCTGGGCAAGTCATTTACTCTTTTAGAATTACAGTTTCTTTATTTTAAAAAGTGATCTTGATCTATGCAAGTACTTTCTTGGAGTCTTTGACATTTGCAAAAGCATGGATAACCAGTAACTTAAAACTGTGCCACTTGAACCTTTCAATCATGTGTTTTTAAATCTGACCCATTATAACTTTCATGTGAAAGTGTTTGTGCTACTCAATGCTGCTATTAGGAAAGTAGCTTATGAACCCATTTTGTTCATTTACATGAAAAAGTGTGAGTATTTTGAAAAAAAGATGAGAAAAATTTCGATCAGAAGTGTGTAGTTGTTTTGTTTCTTTGTTTTGTTTTGTTTACTTTTTGGCACCCCACCACTCAGCTCCCAGATAAATACACTAGGACTTATTCTTACTTTAATGCTCCACCTTAGATTGGCTTGTTTATAGCCAGCTTTTCTAACTTAACTTATCCCA
This sequence comes from Peromyscus californicus insignis, assembly GCF_007827085.1. Taxonomy (NCBI): domain Eukaryota; kingdom Metazoa; phylum Chordata; class Mammalia; order Rodentia; family Cricetidae; genus Peromyscus; species Peromyscus californicus. The sequence goes on from NW_026294391.1 coordinate 46,535,942, forward strand.
TTTCTCTTCTTCCACACTTTCCTTCTGGGCTTTTTACCTTTCTTTATTCTATATATCTTTCTTCCCTTTTTACTCTGTGGCTAGCAATGAAGTTGGGTGGCTGGGTGGCTGATCCCTGATGTCCTCCTCTCCTTCTTCTCTAGCTCTTTGCTTTCTTCTTCGAGCCTAGATTTCTCTTCCTATTTATTCTCTCTGCCTGGCAGTACCACTTATCCCTCTCTTACCTAGCTATTGGCTGTTTATTACAACAATTAGGTAGGCAAAGTAACACAGCTTTCAGAGTTAAACAAATGCAATATAAAATAATGCACATCTTTATATCCTTAAACAAATATTTCTCAGCATAAATGAATGCAACACATCTTAAACTAATATTACACAGCAGAAGCATTTGGTGTCTATAGCAACAAGGAAAATTTTACCTAATTTAAAGGTTTGTTTTCTCCACAGTTTTATTCATTACCAACCAAATTAAAAAAAAAACACATTCTTTCCTCCCTGTACATACTAAAGTGCTATATTTTTTTTCTAGCCCACAATATTATTATGCTTTAGATAGGAACTGATACAATGGACATATAACTGTATACATGATTTTTATTTGTAATCAATATCACCAACAAAGCAGCTTAATATAACAACATAACATGTATTTATAACATTTATTATAACTATGTAATTTATAACTGAGTCAGGAATTTTGGTCGTTTTTTGGGATCTCTCATGATTTCAACTAAGTTGTTGCCTCCAAATATTCTAATTTGGAGGCTTCATTTGGGGGAAAATCTGCTTCTAAGCCGATAAAGTTTGTTGTCAGAATTGTTTTGCACCTGTATATTAAGGGCCTTAGCTTTTTGCCATCAGCTTGAGGCAACCCTCAGTTATTAAGGGCTAGCCACAGTTTTCTATGCGTATTGAACATGAACATATACTTTATCAAGCTTGTTTAGTTCTGATATAAAAGAATTTCAACTGATCAAGTCATACTTACCTCCACATGATTTCCCTTAGTATTAAATCAATATAGAATGATTTGGGATCCCAAAGACATCTCCAAAGTTCTACCATGTTTGCCATATTCTATGGTTAGAGAAAATCAGAATCCCTATTCACAATCATTAGGAGCAAATGACATATTATATGAAATACAAATGGCTTGGAATGATGAGTTGTGTTTTAAGATCAGTCTACCAAGTCCTCAGAAGGAATAAAAAGGTAAGTTTTAAAAAATATTAAGTTTCTCCCCAATTTTTATCTTTGGCAGTGTCCTTTGACTTGTCCACTCTAGTTCCATGGAGTTTATGGTGATAGTTTATTTGTACTGAAATGTGATTTTATTTGTATGTTAAAAATAAAGTTGCCTGGGGGTCACAGCTAATAGCAAGCCATAGCAGAAGTCTGGCAGTGGTAGCACACGCCCTTAATCCCGATCACATGACAGGCAGATCTCTGTGTGTTCAAGGATACCACCAGCATGGAGACACATGCCTTTAATCTCAATACCAACCACAGAAGACCTGGAGGTCTATATAGGTGGGCAGTGATGAGGAAGTCATGTGTTTGGGTTTACAACCAATGGGAAGGCAAAATAGAAAGTCTATAAGAAGACAGATACACAGGAAATAGCACTCTTGCTGAGGAGGAAAGCAGCAACAGTGAGGGGTAAGGTTTTTAGCACTTAGCTATTACTCTGACCTCTTGGGCTTTCATCTCTGCATTGGGCTCTGTGTTTCTTATTTAACAAGACGGTTACATCTACATTTGGCACCCATGTGGCGGGAATTCATTAAAAACTGCTTGGCTTGGCTTGGGTTGGCGTCAGGTCCGGTTTCCCACCTGGGCGGCCCTGCTCCCTAGCTCAGGCCCAGCTCGCTTAGGTCTCAGGCCCAACTGACCATAGTTACAAGCAGTTACCCACAGCTGGAGCTACTTGCTTAAAGCTGATGCTACAAACAACTCAGGCCTGCCGGAGCTACCAGTCAGCGGCACTCGACTGTAATTGCAACAGCTACAAAGAAACGCCAGTGCACATGGTCGGAGCTTAAGGAAGCCAGAGCCCAAGCTCCACAAGCAGGAACATGTGATTGGATTTCAGCTTTTAGCCAGAACTTGTGGCTTCTCTCTCTCTCCCTCCCTCTCCCTCTCTCTCTCTCTCTCTCTCTCTCTCTCTCTCTCTCTCTCTCTCTCTCTCTGGATCCCCACCTTGGAAGCTAGTTAGCTGTTTTGAAATTCCCTCAGATTTCTACTGTTCTACACAGACTTGGTAAATCAATTAAGATATTAAATATTTTAAAGGAAAAAAACTATTTAAAAGAGAATTTTTGTAAAGCAAATGTTAAACACCTGGTAAACTTGTAATAGGATTCTACCACAGGACTGGCAGGAGCTGGCACAGGCTGTTCTTGAACCTGGACAAAAGCTCCAGTGGCAAATGTGGTTCAAACAAGAGGCTAAAAATATAGAAAAACAATGGAGGGATAAAGGAATACAAGTCTGCCAGGATCAGCTTATTAGAGAAGGCCAATATCCTTCAGTACAAACACAATGTTTATATGATGTCCAAACCCTAATTCTATGTCAAATGGCAGCCTTGAATGCATGGGACAGAGTTGAGGAACCAGGAAAAAAACCTGAGTCATTTACAAAGGTTATACAGGGCCCAAAAGAATCTTTCACAGATTTCTTACAAAGATTAGCTTCAGCAGTAAAGAGAATGGTCCCAAATTCAGAAGCCAGTCAGATAATAATCGAATCTTTGACTTTTGAGAACGCAAATGCAGTATGCAAGAGAATAATCAGGCCGTTAAAGGCAAGATCTGCTCCTTGGAAGATTGGATTAGAGAAACGGTTAATGTTGAGGCTCATGACCATGATGATATGTGGGTAGGAGAAGCAATTTCAAAAGGTTTGAGGAATGTTAGATGTTTTGGATGTGGAAAGCAAGGATATTTGAAAAGGGACTGTAAACAGGTCATTCCTAGAAACAATGTTTCTTCAAGGAACAATGGCAACAGAAAATCCCTTCCTTGTGGAGTATGCAGAAGGTGTGGTAAGGGAAATCACTGGACCCACGAATGTAGATCAACAAGGGACAGGCAAGGTAATAATTTGCCTCGGTCTTTGGGAAACTCCCAGAGGAACCTCAGGCAGGTCCCCACAGCAAATCCAGTTCAGACCTTTCCTGCAGTCATAGAAGAAACCCCTACTCAGAGCAATTAAATAACCAGATGCCTAATGGAATAAATCAGGCTGATAGGGATGATGAAACAGCTGAGACAGAGAGAACAGAAAATTCAGGAGAAAACATAATGAAAATTTTTGGCAAACTTCTATAAATGAACAAAGACCAAAATTAACAATAAGAATAAATGGTGTTTTTTTGTCTGGTCTGGTAGACACAGGTGCTGAGGTTACCATAATTGCACCAGAATTTTAGCATCCAACTTGGCCTCTTCAGGAGATAAACGTTCAATTGTTAAGAATTGGAACATTATCTCAAGTGAAACAGAGTGCAAGATGGCTCAAATGTATAGGTCCAGAAGGACAGAGAGGAAAATTAAAACAATATGTGGCTAACATAGCTATGAAACTGTGGGGTCAAGACTTGTTGCAACAATGGAATACTCAGATTAACATCCCTCCAACCTCAGAAACAAATCATAAACTAGCACATGTTTCTGAGAGAAATAGTAGAAGATATTATTCTAATGAGTGGTCACCAGCCATCCATATTATACAAGAACAGGGCACAAAAACTGATGATCTTCCAAAGACACCAACAGCTCTACCTTTAAAATGGTTAACAGACAAGCAGTATGGGTTCAGCAATGGCCTTTAATAACAGAGAAACTCCAGACTTTAGAAGAGCTGGTAGAAGAACAGTTACATGTTCAGCATATTGAAGAATCAACCAGCCCTTGGAATTCTCCTGTATTTGTTATTAAAAAGAAATCTGGTAAATGGAGAATGGTATCAGACCTTAGAGCAATTAACAAAGTAATTCAGCCAATGGGCTCTCTAACAATCTGGAATTCCTTTGCCTATTCTGTTACCAAAAGGATGGCCTCTCATAGTTGTTGATTTAAAAGACTGTTTCTTTCCAATACCCTTACAAGAAAAAGACAGAGAAAGATTTGCCTTCATGGTGCCTACTTACAATAATTTTCAACCGGTTAAAAGATTTCAATGGAGGGTCCTCCCACAGGGAATGTGGAATAGCCCAACCCTGTGCCAAGATTTTGTACAACAGTCATTGGAAGTGATACGTAAAAATTTCCTAAATCTATAATTTATCATTATATGGATGATATTTTACTAGCTGACTCAAATGCAGATACTTTAGAAAGAATGTTTGAAGAAGTAAAGAAAATTTTGCCTTGCTGGAGATTACAAATTACTCCTGAAAAGATACAAAGAGGAGATTCTATTAATTATTTAAGATATAAAATAGAGCTACAAAAAATTAGACCCCAAAAGGTGCAAATTAAGAGAGATTGACTACAGACTCTTAATGACTTTCAAAGATTATTTGGAAACATTTCTCATCTATGAACTATTGTTGGGGTAAAAAATGATGAACTGAATATTTCGTTCAAAACCTTAGAAGGTGACAAGGACTTAAACAGTCCAAGAGAATTATCACCTGAACCTGAGAAAGAATTGGCCTTGGTAGAAAAGAAAGTCCTTGAAGGACATGTGGATTGTATTGATCCGAAGCTGGATTGCATTTTGGTTATTTTACCCTCTAGGCATTCTCCTACAGGAATTTTAATGCAGAGCGAAGATATTATATTGGAATGGATATTTTTACCAAATAAACCGAATAAAAAATTAAAAACTTATTTGGAAAAAATCTCTGACTTGCTTTAGAAAAGAAAATTGAGCTGTGGGGCATTTTCTTAGTTAATGCTTGATAGGGGAGGGCCCAGCCAATGGTGGGGGGAATCTCTAGATGAGTTCTATAAGAAATCAAACTGAGCAAGTCTTGGAGAGCAAACTAGTAAGCAGAACCCCTCAATGACCTCTGTATCAGCTCCTGCCTCCCGGTTCCTGCCTTGTTTGAGTTTGTGCCCTGATTTCCTTTGATGACGAACAGGATATGGAAGCATAAGCCAAATAAATGCTTTCCTCCCCAAATTGCTTTTTGATCATGGTGTTTCATTGTAGCAATAGTAACCCTAACTAATATATGTAGATGTAACCAACCATCTTATTAAATAAGAAACAAAGAGCCGGTTCAGAGAAGAAAGCCAAGAGGTCAGAGCTAAGAGCCTCACCCTTCCTGCTTCAGCGATCCTCTTCAGTCAAGAGAGCTCTCCGAAAAGGACCTACTTCCTGTGTGTATGTCTTTATATAGTCTAGCTGTTCTGCCTTCTCATTGGTTTTAAACCAAAACACGTGACTGCCTCATCACTGCCTGTATGTACAGCCCTCCAGGTCCTCTATGGTATTGAGATTAAAGGCGTGCGCCACCACCGCCATGCACTTGCTATGGCTCTAATAGCTCTGACCCCCAGGCAACTTTATTTATTAACATACAATTAAAATCACATTTCAGTACAAGTAAAATACCACCACATTTCCCTTTTTCTATTTTAAACATATGTATGTATGCCAGTGTGGGAAGTTGACATGGCATGAGTGGAGGTCAGAGGACAACTTCAGGTATCAGTCTTCAATTCCCATCTTGTTTGAGATAGGATCTCCAGATTGTATGCCACCTTAGTTGGATCACATGCTTCTGAGGATTCCTCCATCTCTGTCTCCCATCTGGTCCTTTCGATTACTGATATATGGTACCACGTCCAGCTATACACAGATTCTCTGGATCCTCATGCTTGCTTAGCAAGCACTTTATACCCTGAGCCATTCATTTGGCCCTAAAGTCAAATCTGTTAAATCAATACTTTGAAATATCCATGATGCACATTTGTAATGTACAATAATTGGGCAGTTTTTACACCACAAGTTCTTTGAAAATAATAAACAATCAAAACAATGAGACTTAATTGTTAAGAATTTTAAGATTATAAGCTCTGTCTTTTCACTTGTTGAGAACCTGAAACAGTCACTTTAATTAATTGTACCTTCATAACCTTTACTTTAAAATAAATACTAAAAGGCTAAGGACATAAGTAGTAAAGTTCCTATAAATGTGCATGAAATTCTGGATTCAATCACATCACCTTAAAGTAAAGTTAAATGAAATAAAGATGTGAAGCTAGAGCATCTGTAAGGGTCTATGTGTATTTAAATAAAATATACCCAAAATACTAAAGGAATACTTAGTAACCAAAAACATTTGCAAATCCATCAATGCATATGCTTACACTGGAAACAACAGTACAAAAGTCGAGTTTACATGTGAGGAAGGGTTTGCTACTAAACATAGTCACATTTGCATTTCAATCCTGAAACTTACTAAGTATAAGTGAGTACACCTTTGGGTCTAATCTTCTTTCCCATATGTGACTGAAAAAGAGAACTACCTTGCCAATTGGCTTTGTGACTCAACTAACTTACATACAGCAAATAGTAGAATTTCTGGTACTAGGATTTTACTCAGGCTTTTTTTCTCATTTGGAAACAAAGAGAAACCAAAATATAAAACACAATACAAAAATATACAAAAATAAATTTCACCTTTATGTTGTAATCCAAACTTCAAACTAGAGCTCCCTGAAATTTTCATTTTAGTGTTTATAAACATACAACATCCTACAAAAGATGTGTGTGCATGTTTGTGACTAAAGCTATTGTGTGTGTAAAGACGTTCCCTTGTTAGCTAAATGAATCCTATAAGTTGAGAGACCAGAATATGAAATGTCTCCCTTGGCAGTTATAAAGGATAGTCATGTGTACATTTCTGAATGTTCCATTACACACACTTTAATTGCAGTGGCATTTTAATTGCACTGTGATTGCAGTTTTATAAGCAAGACTTATAAAAATAGTCTTATGTTATACTATATTGAGTGAAGCATTTCAGCATTTAAGAAGATGATATAAATAAGAAGTGTAAACTACATTAAGTTCTTTTTATAAGGTGATTGCTCTTTAATTCCACCTTCACTGCCCATAGGCTGAAAACAGTTGGAGAATGAACACTGTAATTGACTAGCATGGGAGATTTTAGCACTTACTTGCAGTGTTGAGGGAAATCAGTTTTTGCACATGTTCTGAACTAAGCTAAAATTTCTATCTTGAGCATTCCTATTAAGTGTCCATATTATCAACCTTGCCTATATATGTTCCATTCTAATTTCTTTGTGGGATATCGTTGCTCACATAATCAACAAAAACATGGATATGATACTATGATTTTTAAGATCAGGTATAGCTTCTTTAATCATTCCTTTGTGGCTATTTCAGGTATTAAGAAAATACATAATTGAAAAACTATTTTTTAAAAATGCCAGGCCCACAATTTCTGTTTCTGTTTCTTCCCATAACTTTTTATTATTTTTTTCCATTTTCCCCTTTTTTTAAAATCTAAATTCACTGAGAGAAAGTGATGCCACTCTAAAGATATGCTGACAAGGGATTGATTTGGAGAAATTGAGCAGATGGTATCACAGCATCTGTTTTACCTTTCTGGTCTCTGGACAGTATTGTTGGTTGTTTTTTGTTCTTTGGGGGACCTGTCACCCAGCTCCCAAATAAATCACACACAAAAGTTTATCTTAATTATAAATGCCTAGCCTTAGCTTGGCTTGATTCTTGCCAGATTTTCTTAAATTATCCAGTCTCTCTTTTGCTTCTGGGCTTATACCTTCCTCTTACTTCAGGGTATCTTACTCTCATGCTTACTCCATGGCTGGCTGTATGGCTGGCTGGCTGGCCCTAGCGTCCTCCTCTCCTTGTTCTGTTGCTCTTTCTTCTTTTCCTCCCAGATTCTCCTTCTACTTATTCCTTCTGCCTGCCAGCACCACCGATCCTTTCTCCTGCCTGACTGTTGGCCATTCAGCTCCTTATCTGACTGTCAAGTGTTTTAGACAGGCACAGTAACACAACTTCAGAGAGTTAAACAAATGTAACATAAAAGAATGCAACATAGCTTTGCATCATTAAGCAAATGTTCCACAGCATAAGAAAAATGTAACACATCTTAAAATAATAATACATAATATTATTCTACAACAGGATAGGAAACCATATTATAAGGGAGCAACCAATATTTGTGATACTTAAGCCATTAGAATCTTTTAGTATTTGACCAGTTATACTGAAGGGAAGTAAAACACTTATTGCTACAAACATTTTTGTTTCTAAATCAACTAATTCTTCAAATGTGCTATTTGACACATTGTTAGAAATGATTTTGTTCTTATTTTGAAAATACTGTTTTCATTTATTTTGAGTTTTCTCCTGTTTCTAAGTTCCAATTAACAAATTACAGAACAAATAAATTCATTTCAAGTTAATGTATTTTTAAACATTTCTTAAATAATATATGGTTTTGCTTTCTAGGCCTCTTAATTCTTGATGAAATAATTAAAAATATTGGGTACATAATTCTAATTCTCCTATAATGATCCTAATTGCTTATTTAATAATACTAGGGACAGAAGCACAAAATGTGTTCAATTTGTTTCTTGAGACTTCTTGGAAAATTAAATAAAAACTCAAATTTGGAAAAATAAGAAAACATCTACAAATCTCTAATAAGTTAGAGTGAACTTTGGGCCAAGTCAGATACAAGCCCAAATGGATGATATCTCTTTTAGTTTACCAAGCATCTTTTAGTTAACCAAATTGTTCCAATGTTGTAGCCAAATATACTGGCCATATTTCATCAAATCACAAAGCATGGAACACAGACTGGTTAGGAAAGGGTTGGTAAGAAATGACAAAGTCTGTTTGTCTTTTCTACAACACTAAATATTTGAATTCATTTCAGAAGAAAGTATATATATATACATATATGAATAATCATATCTTCTTTCTGCCTGTGTTTTTGGAAAAATATCATTGTGCATTAAATCAGATACAAAAATAATATAGCTCTCCTGTTCATTACAAAAAGATAAAATTTGGGGTTAGGAAGATCATTGGGTGCCCTGCACCCATATAAAATCTGATCATAGCAATGTGCATCTGTAATCCCATCTACCCTAAATGGGGATACACAGGTCCAATGAGAGACACTGTCTCAAACATAAAGCTCAGAATCTATTGAGGAAGATACCCCAACATCCCAAATATATACACTTGTATGGAAAAGTATACACAAACACACACACACACACACACACACACACACACACACACACACACACACACGAAGGACAGAGTGGGGGAGGGAGAGAGAGAGAGAGGTTAGGAGAGGAGGGGAAGGAGAGACAGAGAGAGACTTAAATTTGTATCCATAAGAACTAAAACAAAATAATTATCATTGAAAATCTTCAACTTCTATCAATTGCTGTTTTATCAATTAAGTTTAAATATGAATAGTCCAAATCAAACTACAGCAGCATCTCTATTTCTATATATATATATATATATATATATATATATATATATATGTATTTCAAATTTAAATATTTCTTCATTTGAAGTTATCCCTCTTGAGAATTTTACAAAAATATTAATATTGTAGGTAAAACACATCAATGACAATCTATGATGATTTTCTAAATAAAAAAATCTATTCTTCATTATTTTCCCAATATAATAAAATCATCATTATCACAATAGAATAAAGCTACCATGAAGTAAGAAGCAAAACCACATGTGCATCATTTTTCAAGCACATTTAGTAGTGCAAATAGAGACATAAAATTTACAGGGCATCAATGTCTAATTGATCCTCATAAACCAACATTATGTATGTGCACAGCAATGTTCAAATTTCCAATAAAATATTTTTAATCTGAAAATTATGAAAGATGTTTTAATTTTTAAATTCCCTAGTTACTAGTTTTAATAAATGTCTTTCCATTTTTCAGATTTAAAAGATACTTTACTGGATAGAACCAAATTTCCATGTGCAGCTGAGAATTGAAGGGGCTACCTAGAAATTATGAACAGCAATAAGCCTTGTATGGTAACTATGATGGAATTGAAAGCCATCATCTAGCTCCTGAACTACCTTTGGCATTTCCTTGATTCCAGCCTCTTTATATAAGTAATAAATGTCCTTTTTGTTTAAATCACATTTATGACTTTATTTTCTTTCAGCACAAAGTAGATACTACACCTAAGAAGGAATTTAAATAAATGCTCAATTTAAAACATAGAACACAAGCAATAATGCCTATCTGGAAATGAAATGACTACAAGAGAATAGAGCAGGATACATTCAAACTTAGTTAAAATCGTTTTCTTTTGTTTTAGTGAGCATGAATGTTGTGTACCTTTGTGTGATACATACACGTGTGCTGGGGTGCATAGCATGACCCTGTATGTGGAAGCCAGAGAAGGACACTGAGAATCCTACTTGACCACTCTCTGTTCTATTCTATTGAGACAGGGCCTTTCAGTAAATTTGGACCTGGGCTGATGACCAGCTCAGGTGATTCTCCTGCCTCCATATTACAACTCTATATGTCCACATGTACATGTGGCCATATCCAGCATTTTACTTCTTTGCTGGGGATTCCAACTCAGGTTTTTATGCTTGCTCAGCAAGTACTCTTAGGACTATTGGTACTGAGCTATCCCTCTGTTCAAACATTTAATTTTGAAGACATCAAATAGAGTGTTATTGGCAAACTGAAATTGGTTATTTGATGAGAAAAGAGAAACTAACTTAATATAAGCTACAAAGTAGAAATACTTAGATTTTGAAAAGAAAATTGTAAAAAAAAATTAAAATTACAAGAATGTCATGGGTTTGTCCTAAGTTCCTTGCATATATATTATGGTTGTTGGTTTGGTGTTTTGGAAGGACTCCTATGGAAGTAGGGGTGTCTCTGACTATTTTGCCTGCTGTTGTGACCCTTTTCCTCCTCCTCCCACCCAGTTTTGATGTGAGGCATTGTACTTGGTCTTATTCTATCTTGCTGTACCATGTTCAGTTGATGTCCCTGGGAAGCCCGCTTTTTCAGGAGGGAGATGGGGGAAGTGGATCTGGGGGAGAGAGGAAGGGAGTGGAGCTGGTGGTGGTGAGGGGAAGAAAACTGTTGTCAGGATGTATTGTACGAGAGAATAAAAAAATTAAAATACAAGAATGTATTCCTCAAATATTCTCTAAGAATAGGAAAGCATAGATTACTTGCATATTTTAGGGTATATTAATTACAAACTTATTTTACAATAGAAAAGACTGTGCAAACATTACTTTTCCACTGAAGATAATACTACTTTCCAAGAATGTGTCTGACAAAAGTACCAAAATTTAGTGATTCTAATGAAAACTGCTAATAAAATTACAATTACTATAGATACAATGATATTTAAACTGGAATGAGCATGGAAAATGGGCAACTTACAAAGTGCTTTTATCAGATCCAGTAATGTTTATATAGCTATTGCTTCTTATCCCTAATTCCCGATTTTAATGGCTGACACTACTATATCAATGTATAGAAATTAAAATGTTTACTTATGTACTTTATTACATTAATTTTTAAATAGAAAAATTAGATATGATTAGCTCTGTAGGTTTTCAAATAGATTTCATAAAGTTAAAATCCTAATTTGGGAAAAAAGATGCATGTATACAGTAAATACATATAGATATATGATGAACATATCAAAAATCAAATATATGATTAATTGTGAAAAAATAGATTTTATTTTGTTTGATTTAGGAAAAAACACAAAGGAATTTTGTTACTATAACCATTATTTTTTATTGATATTGTAGTAGTAAGTACTGTTATTGACAAAGAGAATGGAATGAAAGAAAATTAAGTGGGGACAGGAAATATATTATAAGAGTGTAACATGCTAAATACTCAGAGACCCAAGAGAGTCTGAAACTATTAGAATAATTGTTACAAAAGTTATGAAAGTAGGATCAGAGAACTTTTCGTAAAAGGTAAGATGGCAAGTAACTTTAGTTTTCTGGGCCATACAGTGTTTAATGTAGCCCTGAACGCTGTGGAGACTCAAAGTGGAATTGAAACAGTATGTAAAGTTGTGAGGGAAAAGTGGTGGTGGCGGTATAGGATGAAATGGAGGGGAGGAAATGAAGGTGGATTTGACATAAATATACTCATGCATGAAATTATCAAAAATAAAATAACAAAGAGTATTGTGATAGATTTAGTGATATATTTTTATTGTGACTACCTTATAGATTAGTATCCTAAAGTTTTCAGGACCTCAGGAATGTTTGTATAATACTTTATTCATTGAAAATGAAAATTCCCAGGAATTTATGAAGGTGACTCCAGCTAAGACTCCTAGCAATGGGGGATACAAAGTCTGAACTGGTATTCTCTTGTAACCAGGCAAGACTCCTAATGGAGGGATTGGGATAACAGCCCAGTCACAAAACCTTTGGCCTACAGTTTGTACTGCCTACAAGATGTGCTGGAGTATACTTGGCACAGAAATTGTGATACTGGCCAACCAATGACGGGTTCAAATTGAGACCCATGCCACGAGAAGTAGCCCAACCCTAACATTGCCTGGAGGGCCAGGAACCAGAGGATAGAGAGCCCAAAGACCTAGGATAGAACCAAATACAATTGTCAAAAAAAGTCAATGATGCTGCTGCCTAATGATATTCTGCTATACTCATATGTTGGTACCTAGTCCAGTTGTCATCAGAGAGGCTTCATTCAACAACTGATGGAAACAGATGCAGAGACTCACAGGCAAACATTAGGCAGACCTTGGGGAATCCTACAGAAAAGGGAGAGGAAGAATTGTAGGAGCCAGAGGGTTCAAGAACACCACAAGATAACCTACAGCATCAACCAACCTGGGCTTGTAGGGGCTCAGAGATATTGAACTGATAACTAGGATGTCTACAAGGGCTGACATAAGACTTCTGCCTGTATGTTACAGTTGTGTAGCTTGGTCTTCTTATGAGACCCCAAAGAGGGGGAGCAAGGGCTATCTATAACTCTTTTGCTGGCTTTTGGGAACTGTATCCTGACACTGAGCTTCCTAGTCCAGCCTACAACTTGATATGCCATGTTTGGTTGATATCCATGGAAGGCTTGTTCTCTCCTGAAAAGAAACAGAAGTGGATGTGGTTGGGGGCAGACACTGGGAGGACAGGAAGGAGAGGAAACAGAGGATGGTCGGTTTGTAAAACGAAACAATGTCAATGTGCCATGGAAAATGTTTGGATTTCATGATTCATGCTTTTGATTAATTTTACGTCAATCATAATTCATAAGGCTCTGAAGCAAACAGATGTAATTCAATTTCTGACAGAAATGTTGTGCTTAACTTAGTAGGATCAAAGTCACATTTAAAAAAAGAAAAATTTTCTAAGCCTAGATATAGTTTCTCTTTTGGAAATGCTGTAAAACATTAATTAATTTGAGGTCAATTTTTGGCTTGTAAAGGATGCTTTTCACTCGTTATAATGCTTCTGTCTTGGCTCCCTTTCCTATATCTTTCCACTTTTCCTTTATCACCAGCTAGATATGAAACATCATATGCATGCTTAAAATATATAAGATGAGATACTTTTCTCTAATATAAAATTTGAATAATATTGTTCTGTGTTGACTGTAGATTTAATTCTAGATATTTAGTATTTAATAATATTTCCAGTGTGTGTCATAGTTGAAGTATGTCTATGTTTTCCTTGGGGAAATGAGTAAAATGATTTAATAGAAAGAAGTTAAGTCTAATTGTTTATAAAAATTGATGAACATTTTCTTTTACTTTTTGGTTCACATAAGTAATTTTAAACTGATGAGTTCAAACTGGAATATTCACATATATTAGAGAAAATGATGTATGATGCTTTTTGGTTTTTATTGGAAATAGAGTCTTCTCTCATACAATACATCCTGATCACAGGTTCTTCTCCCTCCATTCTTCCCAGCTCCTCCCCTAACTCCCATTTCCTCCAAATCCACCCCCCTCCATTTCCTCTTCCGAAAAGAACAGGCCTTCAAGAGATGACTTTCAAGCATGATAAGTTTTAAATTATATAGAGAAGGCATACATCCATTCCTTACTAGCATAGGATTTAAAGCATGTCATAATTGCAAAATCCAAAGGTAATAGTGATATTCTTTTAAACCAGCCATAGTAAAATGAGCAGAGGAAATTTAGTGAACATTAATATGTACTATTACTAGGGAATACAATTTAAAATAAGTGCATTCATCTTTCTATATGAAATTGTTCTATAGATGTACAGGCCTAAATTTTTCAAGAGTAAAATCATAATCTCTACTATGTAAGATTAATATATAAAAGCTTACATAATATATGATCATATCCTTATAAGCAAATATTTAAACATCCCATATGCTATGTAAAAGGTTTTTATGCAAGGCAAAGTATTAGGCCCTTGTGTAAAAACAGTATCTCCCACAGCATAAACTAAATCATCAGTGAACACAAAAGAAAATTGTAGAGAACACCATTTATAACACAAAATAGCATATCTGTGGATATTTAAACACTAATAACTTATTAACAAGGGGCATAAGGGAAGTACTATTTGTAGTCTTGCAGTCTGTTTGTCTTTTCTACAGCACTAAATATTTGAATTAATTTCAGAAGAAAGTATATATATGAAGAATCATATCTTCTTTCTACCTGTGTTTTTGGAAAAAATATCAACATTGGCTAAATATGGCTATTGGCCCCTTTCTTTAGACTTTTATAATCATATATTTTTCTAATTTGTAAGAATTAATGATTTAGCTCAATTTTCTTATCTCATATTTTAATTAATTTAATTAAATTAATTAATCATAATTTATATCTTATCTCATATTTTAATTTAACAATAAGGTTTAAAATTTTTCCTGATCAATTATTCTATAGTCTCCTTTGTTATCCTGTGATTACAGTTATAAAGACTACACAACTGAACTCCAGGAGCTCAGCCAAGTGCTTGGCTGTGGGTTTCTGAATCTGCTTCCATCAGTCACTGGACGTAGGTTCTATAATGTCAATTAGGGTAGTCACCAATCTGACTACAGGGGAAGGCTAGTTCAGGCACCCTCTCTACTTTTGCTAGGAGTCTTATGTGGGGTCATCCTCGTGGATTTCTGGGATTTTCCCTAGTACCAGGTTGGTATGTAAAAATTAAAAAGAATCTCTTAAATAGAAAACAGACTACAGAATTATAACAGAAGACAAAATGTATGAAAGCGGCTATTTCAGAACACAGTTAGAGGGTCATAACTGTATTCTACTAAGGACAATGTAAACTTCACCTTTGCCTTGTCATCCTCTTTTAGTGCCCACATGACCCACCTCTGATAGGCCTTGGGTTCCTTATTAATCAGGTTCAAGACTTCAGAAGTGTCAAAAAATTCACTCACCACCAAGTTACATTTGTGGATCTTTTAGAAAGGGAAATAAACTCAATTCTGTTAATTACTAGAAGAGTTTTAGAGATTTTAAATACAAGAATAAAACAAAAGTAGCCAAAACCACCCTTCTTTTACAAATGTTGACAGCACTTTGTATCATAAAAGCAAATCTTACTTTATTCCAGACTGCTTCTTTCTGCTTTTTTTCTTAAGGATTCCATTCTCTCCCAAGATTAAGGAACAGACAAAGGATAGAGGAAGTGAACTAGAATGACAATTTCATACTGCAAAAAATAATTTCATAGATGGCTTATCATGTCTCTTGACTACTTAGTTGTTTTGAAAAGGCCTCTGTTGTACCAACTACATAAATCATGGGAGAGAGAATGTCTCATAATGTACTCCTTTATGAAGTTTTCAATTCAGTAGTAAGGATATGCCATAGAATAAGGAATGCTAGTAAGATAAATTGAAAGTGGTTACCAAGAATGAGGATATGAGCACACTGATGGTTCAAAGTTAACAAAATCACACAGGTTTGAAAAATCATTGTTCAACTTATATGAAAATAATATTTCAAGTTCCTTCCTTCTGAAGTAGATGGTAAAAGTTTCACAAGGTCAAAAAGTATTTTTTGTCTATTACTTCAACTCCTCAATCCCAGTAATGTTTCCTACACACACACACACACACAAACACACACACATACACACACACACACACACACATACACACACACACACACACACACACACACACACACACACACACACAATGAACTGAATCTGTATAGACTGCTGCAAACACCCATACACCAATTTCACTAGGAAGTCCGAATGGTAACTGTATTATTGTGAAGTTTCTCTTATTTTGTATGCAAAAGGCCTTCATAGTTCAGTTTGTAATTCCATATCACTGCTGTATAAATCAAGCTAAAATTGAAACTTTGAAATTCCCTATGGTAGAAAATTCCTAGAATACTCTTAATAAAGTGTAACTTTACATTGCAGCTATCTGAAACTAAATCTTACCAAAACAATATTAAGAGCACTGTATACATTAAGATTTGAATGTGGTTCTAAATCAAGATGGACGAATTATTGCTAAATGTTCAGGATTCATCTATAGAGTTAAAAAATGCTTACACTTGATCATTTAAAGGCTTCCAGAAGCGCCCAAAATGTTCTTGAACTGAAATTGCATGTGTCTGTTAGAACAGGATAAGTGGTGCATGGAAGCAAGGCAGCATCTTTTAGGATATCTTGATTCTCTAGGTAACAGTAAGCACAATGTTTACCTGCTGCAATTGTGAGAATCAGAATCCACAAATATAATTGACCAAGTAACCATGGTTACAGGAAAGATTGAATCCACCAGTCACTTCCACAGCTATTCCTTCTAAATCAACAGAGCTTGAATGCTGTTCTGTGTTGCCATTATTATATTTTCTTCCTCCTTCCCAGACACCAAAGTCAAGACCATGACAAACTATTTATACACAAAATATAAAGTTTCAAATAAAAGTGACATCATCAGTGGTACAGATAATATGGAGTCCTAGGGAAATATTTTCTACCTGGTTAAGAAGATAGAGTAACCCTGGACTCACATGGAGATGACAACAGTCATGCGATGAGTATCTCACCTCATGAAAACAGACGGAAGAGATCTTGGGAGAGGAGCTTCCTTAAACTGCTGGACAAATTGTGTTGTTACTATCCAATTTTTCTGCAGAGTTTGATTACTAGGTCTTGCAAAATTAAGGTTTTTAAGAGGTTCATAAGCTGAAACAGACCTTCAGAAATCAGACGAAGAGAAAGATGCATCAAGTGCATTGGCCATTTGAAATTGTTGACTTTTATCTTAAGTATTGCAGGCTAAATTACACCAATTTTAAAACTGTGCTCCTGACCAGGGCTCTTCACTCCAGAACCTCCAGCTCACCTGGACCAAGAAAACCCAATCTTGCAAATGACAGATCATTGTTCTGCTTTCAACTCAATGCTTTGATCTATTCCTGTGGCTTCACTTAACCTTGAGGCCACAAGGAAATGTATTTGTATCCTATTTGGAAGGGGAATACAAATACTTGAGAATGACATCAATTATTAATGTGTTTTACTATAATATTTGGATTTTTTATAATAATTGTACAAATTGTTTTTACACATAGATTATGCATAATGGGAAAGATTTTTAAAAGAACCTAAATGCATACATAGCAAATATCAACATATTCATAATTCAATACTTAAATAGGTACATACATATAGGTGTTTCTTTCCTTGCATTTGCTTTTTCTATGTGTGTAGATGTATGTGTAATCAGGCTCATAATAAAAAACAAATTTATTTTCTGCTAAATTTTTCCTATTGCACAATCCTTACCATTTTAACACAAGTTCTTTGAAATGACAGAAATATTAAATTACTTTAGTGCATATGAACACATTAACTTGGTTTCCTGATTTTAGACATGATGTTGCTTTCATATTTAAATTTTCATTGTGCTATGACTTACTCTATTAAAATATGTTTTTACTGTTACAATTGTTAGCATACAATATGAAAGCTGGACAGATTATCATAAGAGTTTAGACATGCTTAAGTGGCATGGTCTGTTTTATTATTAGTCTTCCAGTTATATGCAATTATGAATAAATAGTCTTTGCTGTACCACACCTAATAGTACAGAGAGCATTCTTACCTGAAAAGCAATTTCATCTTAATTTCAGAATATCACCAGCCCTGCAGATGAATTGTAAGCTCTCCTTTAAATATTTTCTTGTTGATCTTCTCAGTGTTTCCAAGCATATCAATATATTATGTATAAATTCTCCTGGTTTTCTTTCATTTGAAAATTATATTGTGGCAATCACTAGAATGAGTTTTCAGATCTCTGGCTTCAGGAAGTCTAATTAACAGAATTCCCCAGCCTTTGCCCTCTAAAATCCAGCATGACTTTTTCAAGGAGGTAACAATTACCAACAGCTGTTCTTGATGGTGCTTGAATATGGTGGGGATATTAAGACAAACCTGTTCTGAGAAGCAGAGAGCTAATTTGACTGCCCATTTTTTGTTCATGAACTTCCTATCAGATTCATTAAGATTTTCTTGGTACTGTGCAATATTCTAATACATTCCCTGCACAAATTGTCTTCTTTTCTTTCCCTATCTTGTGTCACAGTGAGACTCATCTTTCAGTTCCCATGATTCCTTCACAGACATTCTGGAACTATTCTCTTGCATATCTAACCTATCTTGGCACGTTTCTCAGAGGACTAGAACTAAAATATGTGTCCTTTCATCCTCTTGTTTCTATGCTCTTTCCACTAGTTAAAATATGTTGTTCTTTGTTTTATAATATGAGATTTTAATGCCTGTTTTCTAGAGTCAAAATGAAAATTACATGAAAGAAGAAATCAAAGAATTATACTGGAGAAACATAAGCAACAATGGTAGCAAGAAAAGACATTACATAATGTGTCAAGCCAGGGTCAAATGAAGGGACAGTTTCTTGTTTCTTGCTTCTTTTCATGCTGGCAGTGTCTTTGTATTTTGAAATCAAACCCATCAATGTGGGAGAAGAATATTGTGTTGCAAGGGGCTCAAGGTTTCTTGGAAAACCTAGCTCTTTTGACTTTGGACACACCAAATCACATGATGAGGCCACAGGCCCTCTTCCTAGTAATAGGGATTAATCCATCCTTGGAGTAACTCAGTGGAAGCATAAAAGGGATTGTATATATCAAACAACTTGTTGTCTAGTGACATGAGGTGCATTTCTGGGATTGATTGTATTTGGCACTTCTGCTTCTGCTTTTGTACCTCTTAAACATATTAATTTTCATTAGTTTAAGACATTCTTTTCATGATATAGAACTGTCCTTATCGTCAAAGAATCACTGTTTGGTTGGTAGGTTGGTTTTTGTTTTGTTTTGTTTTTTCAAGACAAGATTTCTCTATGTAGCCGTGGTTGTCCTGGAACTAGCTTTATAGACTAGGTTGGCCTTCAGACCGCAGAGATCCATCTGCCTCTGACTCCCCAGGACTGGGATTAAAGGCATGTGTGCCACCGCTGCCAGGCATCACAAAATTCTTTTAAAAAAGCCATTGTTTCATTTCTGAAATAGTCGAAAAAAATTTTTTTTCACCAGATGCTACTTAAAGGATAACTGAAATTGTTTTCGAAGTTAGGTATTACCATTTGAATCTGGTTGAGACCCGATGACTATGGGAAATATTTGCACATCTGAGTGTGTTTACATGTGTGCACTTTTGCTCATGCATTGAGGCAGGAAATGCCAAAGCACTAGGCCATGCCTTAAGCAAATAATGAGCTGTGACATGTGCAGAGAACACTCTAGCGAGTGGCAACCTGACCCATAAACTCCAAACTGAAAAATGGTGACGTGCAGCCCAGAGCCAACCAAGAAATGCCACAGCAGCTAGGAGCAAAATCCCACCAAACGTCAGCCTTTTGTTTTATAAATGAGAGCTTGCTTGCAACCTCCTGGAGTCTGTGACATTGACTCTGGGTCTACTCACTCCCTGCCCCCGGGTATCAGAGACAGTTAGACCCAAGCTGCAGAGCCAGGAACAATGTGTGTCTACTGCCTTTGCTAATTATTCATTGCCCAACTGTGCAACATCCAAAAACATGCTTCTTGGTGCTTTTTATTTGAGACTAAACAGTTTGTATAGCCTTGATTTTATCATAACATATAAATAACATGTAATCTTGACTAAAACATTTTTCAGGCCTATGACAAATCTCACAATCTCTCCCATACCAGTTAGGTCAGGTTTTGAGTTTGTCAATTTCAGTAATAATTATATTTTCTATAAATATCATTTCATGATGATGAAATGTATTATATCTCCATAGTTCTTAAAAATGTCTGTATTTTTCTTTGTGTTTAAAATTGTATTTGTCAGAGTTTTCTATATTTATTTATTTTTAAACCCAGTGTGTTCATATTATGAGTCATGAATTCATACTTTAAAAGTTGCAAATTTTGAAGATTTTATTCACTTATTTTATCCTTCAAAATTGAACACTTATTTACTTTGTATGGGACATGCTAAAATCTTATTAATCTTTTTTTAATGAGTAATGCTTTGACTTTACAGTTTTAAAAAGTGTTATTCTCAGGGATCAAGGAGGGAATGCATAGATCTCCTGGAGAAAGGGAAATAGAATATTTTGTGGGTGCACTGGGGGTGGGTAGGGGTGAAAACAAGAAGGATCTGATCAGGGGTAAAAGAGGAAAGTACTGGGAGAGAACTGGAATCGGGGGGCACTTTGGGGACAAGGCAGAAACCTAGTACAACAGAAGCTCTCGGGAATCTATGAGGGTGACCCTAGCAAAGAGTCCTAGTAATGGGGGACATGGAACCTGAACCAGCCATCTCCTGTAATCAACCAAGGCTTCCAGTGAAGGGATTGGGTCAGCAACCCAGCCACAGAACCTTCAACCTACAATTTGTGCTGCCTACAAGATATATTGGGGGTAAAGGTGGAGCAGAAATTGTGGGAGTGGCCAACCAATGACTGGTTCAGCCTGAGAGTCTTATCATGAGAGGGGTGCCACACCTGACACAGCCTAGAGGGCCGGGAAGCAGAAGCTGGATAGCCCGATGTCCTAGGATAGTACCAAACACAACTGGATATAAAAAGGCAATGAAATGATTCCTGACGTTACTCTTCTTAGACACATAGACCAGATCCTAGCATAATCTTCATCAGAAAGGCTCCATGCAACAACTGATTGGATCAGATGCAGAGACCCACAGCCAATCATTAGACAGAGTTCAGCAAATCCTGTGGAAGAAGGGGAGGAAAGATTGCAGGAGCCCGAGGAGATTGCAGGAGTCAAGGACACCACAAGAACATGGTCCACAGAATAAACTAAACAGGGCTCACAGGGACTGGAGCGACAATCACAGACCCTGCATGGGTCTGCACTAGTTCCTCTGCATATATGTTATGGTTATCCAGCTTGGTGTTCTTGTGGGACTCCAAACAGTGGAAGTGTGGGCTGTTACTGACTCTTTGGCCTGCTCTTGGGACCACTTTCCTCCTAAGTGGTTGCATCATCCAGCCTTAATATGAGGGTATGTGACTAGTATTATTGTAACTTGTTGTGCCATATTTGGTTGATATCCTCGGGAGGCCTGCCCTTTCCTGAAGGGAAACTGAGGAGTGGATCTGGGGTAGAGTAGAGGTGAGGGACAGAGCTGGTGAAAGGAGGAGGGAGAGAAAACTGTGGCTGAAATGTAATATATGAGATAAGAATAAATAAAATCTAAAAGAAATTAAAAGTGTTATTCTCAGTATTAATCATATTCTATTATGCCTTTCTAACTTATAGATTTTAAATTAAGGCTATATCTGTTTAATTATGGGAAGTGTGTAGTGTAACAGTGATTTTAGTGCAAATATAAGGACTCGATGTTTAATCTCTGGAACTCACAAAAAACCCGGAACAACTCTGAACAACTATAACCCCAGTATCAGGGTATAGAAATAGAAAGGTCATGGGAGCTTGCTGGCTAGGTGTCGAGACTAGCTGGATTCTCAAGCTTCCAGGGAAATGTGAGGGAACTAGTTTGAAGGAAATAAGAAGAGTGATAGTGCTGGACCCCAAAGTTTAGGATCTCAAGTGGGCGCTCCAAGAACCCAGACTCCAGTCCAGTTGATGCAACAGCAGGAGGATTTATTAAGCTTCTATATAGAAGGGCTCCTCTGCTCCCAAGAGCAAGAGTCGCATCTTACTGCAGCCATATAGGTGCTTTTAAAGGAAAAGCCCATGAAACCCACAAGATTACAATTCCCATACAATTTCGTTTCACAAGATCATGGTCTGATCACAGAGTGGGTACAGTCCACATCAACATGTACATTCTTCCTGAAACCTCAAGGGGGGTATCAGGGTGGGAGTCGAGTTTACAAAGGTCACAGTGGTCCTTCCTGGAACACTTGCAACTATCCCAGTCACAGTTGAGCACATCTCTTAACAGAAATCTTTTTACATTGTTACATTGTTACAGGGGTGATTGAGTAGTGGCTGAGTCAGGTGGCCCTTAGAACTAGTTTTTTTTTTTTTTCAATTCCTTATTTCCTGGGGCTTGGGGGTGTAAGCCTGAAGGGTTAGGGTCTTTCAATAGAAGACCATTGATGTGCCTGAGGAGCATCTACATTTACACATGTATGTACCACACTCAGATATACAACACATAAACAAATATAAAGTTAATAAATAAAAACTAAATTTATATTTACTTCCTTGTGTGCTTACAAAAACTGGATTATTCTATACACATTGCATAACTATTTTAAAATGTTGTTTATATTTTTTATACACAAGCTTTTATTTTATACAAAAGCTTGCCATGATAGCTCATGATTTTAGAGTAGCTTATTATTCCCTCTTGTAATGTTCACTAGTGAAGGATTTAGTTTCAAGCTATAAATTATATTCCTCAGTTGTGTCTCATTACTTTGTATAAGTAGTGAGATTATTCTGTTATACTCATTTGTTTCAGTGGATTAAATTTAAGGTATGTTTAATTATTTTATCATTTGGTTTCCTTTATTCTTGGTCTTTGTATCAACCTATGTTAATGGAAAAATACAAGAGCAGCTATATTGCTGGCAATTTCTAGTCAGTCCAGGATTTAGTATTGACTCCTTTATAGCCAAGTGTTATTCTTTTCTACAAGCCTTGCTTCTCTATCTTCTTCATTTATGACAGTTTGTACTTTCTCAAATTGAACTTCAATCTTAAAAATCAACCTTCTCAGCAAGATACACAAAGAATTTCATTTCATCTTCCTTCTTCTCTCCTGCCTCATCAATAGCCGTGTCCCATATCCAAACAGACATTCAGGCATTATCCAATCATTTTCCATTTCAAGACTATTCCTTGATCTTTCAGATCTCCTTATCAAAATTCATATCGTTCTTTGTGCCTTGAATATCCCTTCTCCTTTTCTGTTCTGATTGATTCTTACACATTCTCAACAGTCACCTTAGGATTCACCAAGTCTGCAAAGCTCACCCTATCCCTGCTCCTGTCCAATTCTGGGCTCATTTGTTTCCTTTGCAACTGTCTACAATAGCATCTGTCATCCTGCTACCTTTGTATCTGACAGCTCCAAAAATATTGGCTGAGTTTCCCTGACTCCACATATTCTCATTATATACCCCTTTGCTGTCAACTTGAGCAATGAAAACCACTACTCAGTACATACTTATGTAGTTATGTATATAAAATATGTACATATACTCATTTATTTATAAATTAATTATGTATAGAGGCAGATTACAGACATTGATATGGACTTAAATTCCTATCTAAAAGCACAAAATACAATGATATTTACATATTTTACTTTACATATTTAAGCTGTATTTGCAAGTTACTGGCCAATTGTTAACTGTAGAAATAGTCATTATTATCAAAACATTACTTCCAAGTTATTTTAAAAATAACCTTTTAGATAATAAACTCAATCTACATTTTGAATTTATCAATACAAAAGTTATTTTAAAACTAATTTGTATCTTTAAAACCATCATATTCATGTATCTAGAACCAACAGTCATCTCTCAGATTTATGGTAAGTAGCTTGAGTCTGGTAAAAGGAATATAACTCTTTCAGAAGGTAAAATTGGAAAATACTATTATTTAATTTTCAAAACACAGAAATAAGTAATTTACACTATACCATTTGCATATCTAACAAACACACATGTATCATCTCTTTCTGTTTAGAAATTGAACAGGTACAGAGAAGCCATTCAATAAATATTAGACAAATGAATTTTCTACTGGATTGTAAAAGTTAAAGAAAAATTATAATATAAAAATATTTAAATTAAGAATAAAACAAAAACTGGCCTGGTGGTTCACATTTGCTATCCTAGACTCAGGAGGCTGTGTCTGGATGCCACAGATCATAGAAACTATTTCTCAAAATAAAACAATGCAAGAAAAAAAAAGGAATGAGTCAGTCTCTCAAAACTTGACCCAGTACATTGCTCTATATTTGCCCAGGGTTTAAATAGTTAGAATATATTATAGAATGTACAAATACTTTTACAGAAAGCATGTAATATAATTTCACTTGAGCAAGTTAATCTATGATTTAAATATAATTGTAAAAGCATCAGTGGACCCTAGATCAATTCATTTAACCACATTAATGCTAAGATTCCTTATTAATTAGATCAGAAATTTGAGTTCAAGTTCTTTCCAGCTCTGACATATTGAGTTTCTGATGGGGTAATGTCTGTCTGTATACTGTGAAAATATGTTGCTCTGATTGGTTGATAAATAAAGCTGTTGGGCCAATGGTGAAGCAGAATAAGGTTAGGTGGGACATTCTAACTGGAGAGATAGGGGAGAAGAAAAGAGAGCTGAGGAGATGCTAGCCCACTGTCCAGGGAGCAGCATGTAATGGCACACAGGTAAAGCCACTGAACATATGGCAGCATATAGATTAGCAGAAATGGGCTGAGTTTAAGTGTAAGAGCTAGTCAGTAGGAACCTGAGCTAATGGCCAAGCAGTTTTAATTAATATAAGCATGTGTATGTTTACTTGGGTCTGAGTGGTGGTGGACTGGGCAGAACACAGGAAAACTTCTGGTTACAAGTTTCCATGAGTTACATAATGAAAACAGGTTCATTAGATAACCTGCATTCTGTAGTTATAAAGGAGAAACTATGTACTTAGATCACAGCACCAATTGTAACAAGACAAATTAGTTATGTCTGTGAAATTCATTATGTGTCTTTCTTACCTTCTAGAAAGTACATGTATTTTATTTGTATGCATCATATTTTTTATTGTTGTAAATGTACAAAAATAAAAGTGACGATCAAGTGAATGGTTTCTGAAGAATGGGGAAGCATTCATAAACATGGTGCAATTTAATATTTGTGTGTAATTGCTATCAATGATACTGAGCTCATATTCAGAACATATAACAAAGGAAATTCCAATTGAAGTTTAGCAGGAACTACCTCTCTCTTTATCTCCTTCCTGTTTGCTTATCTTTGATTGCTTTCTTCTGGATATTTTCTTTATTTATTTTCATTACTATGCTTTATAATTTAATAGATAAGGTAGCCAATTAAGTGCAACAGACAAAGATAAAAATTAGTGGCTTATTTGATATATATTTTCATTATATTTAATGAAATTCATTTATATTTGAAAGATTCAAGGGCAAGTAAATTTCAATTAAAACTTTTAAAGATTGTAGGAAAATTATTTTAGTATTATCTGGAAACACAGCAGCAGGAGAAGCTTTCCCTTAGTGAGGGAAGGTATATTAGACAAGAGTACCCCATGATTTTAAGTTTTATTTGGTAGTATGATAAACACCCATAAGCAGTCAGGGTCATGAATGGAAAAAGAATGGAAGTAGGGCAATAGGAATCAACATGGAGAAATAGAAATATAGTTAGGAGCATTAATATGCTCTGGTATATAAGATTTAAGACATAGCTTATGAGGAATTACAATCTGATGATATATAGATGAGCTAGGACAGTCAGATGCAGAATGGGAATTACTGTTTGAAAAAAATCTATCATCATCATCATCACCACCACCACCATCATCATCATCATCATCATCATCATCATCAGAAAGTAGTGATACTTGAGAACAGAGACTTCTTTGGAGTTAATGTTTGTTTGTTGTTGAAAAAAGAGTCATGACAAGTACCCAACCAAAGTAGCCCCTACTTGTAATGGCTCTCTCCGAAGTGCTAGGCTTACCATTGCAGAAGAGAGGGCAAGTAAGAACGTTAAGTCCCTGAAATAGGTATTTATTTTTTTCACAATACACTACTGAAGCATGAATTCATTAAAAAGATGTCATCTGAATTGCAGTTGTAACACAGATAAATTATCAAGAAATCTGATGATAGTCCTTGTTCATTTTTAAAATAAGAAAATCATATATGACAGGAGAATGATGGGTTAAAAATAGGTGACATAACAAAACAAGAACAGAATTTTCTTAAATGATTTCTTCTGTTCTTTTGAGATTATAATATAACTACGTCATTTCCCCCTTCTTGTCCATCACTCCAAACCCTGTTATATACCCCTCCTTCCTCTCTTTCAAATTCATGGCCTCCTTTTTAGAGTATTACATTAATATATGTATATGTACATGCCTATATTCTTAAATACATAAATACAACCTGCTAAGTCTGTATAACGTTATTTGTATGTATATTTTTATGGGTTGACCATGTGGTATTAAAAGCCATTTGTGTGCTCTTCCCCTGAGAAGACTATTTCCCCCATTCTCAACATCTGCCAGTTACTTGTAATACTTTGTGTAGGGCTTAGGCCTCATGGGCTTTCCCTTGTCCACTTTGGCATGTTTATTAGTGTTGTCTTTATCTGACACATGTTTAGGCTGTCATGTTTCTTAGACTTTCTTACATTCCTATGAGACACAATCCTGCAGAAAACTCCCTGATCCTCCAGCTCTTACAATTTTCTTGCCCCCTCTTCTGCAATAGTCTTTTGATTATTATACAGTTATGTATTTTAAAGCCTAGTTTCCTTGGAGGAACAAAAATTACTTGAGGAAATTCTAAGTATCTGTATCACTACAGAAAGCTCTGGTTTATATATGGCAGGAAGCAAAAGTCCTAGAATAAAATAATGTTTCGATACTTGGTAAAACAAAAACATGGAGTGCAAACATACAAGGATATAGTGGTTAACTTTTGTGCATGTGTGTGTGTGTGTGTGTGTGTGTGTGTGTGTGTGTGTGTGTGTGTGTGTGTGTTGGTGCTGGCATTCCATAGGAAGCATGTGGAAGTCAGAGGACAAATTGCAAGTGTCCATTCACCCTTTTACAGTGTATGACTCATAAGATTTAGCTATGGTCATTAAGAATATGTCATTGGGTATTCCACCACATAATTGTGTAGTAATTATTGCTACTATGTCCATCTACTTCTAAAGAATTTAGGGAAATCCACTACCTCTTCCAGGTATATAAACTCTGGATCTGCATTCAGTTTCACATTCCTGGAGGGTTTAATCTTTAAAATAAAGGCTCCATCATATCATTGCCTTAAAAATAAAATATGATCTGCCAGTCAGTGAACTAGTTTGAATTTGTGTCTTCTTGTCAGGTGGCAATGTGGAAAAATTGTGCATGCAGGGACAGGGAAAGTAGCAGAGGATTCAGAACCCTGAAAAGTCTTGAGAAAAAGTTTTGTACTGAGCATGTTGATATATCTGATGGTAACTGGGGAAGTTTCATAGGAGTGATATAGGAAATGAAACATAAAATAAGGCATTATTTGTGTGACTCAATTTAATGTAAAACAGTGTTTATGGCAGTTTTCAGATGTTTGTAGGCATGGTTAGAAGTTGGCTAGAAGCCCAAAGGTCTTTGAAAGTTTAAACTCTCATCCTTATTGAAGAGCATAAATGAAAATAATAATGTTACAGTTTTCAGTAGACTGAGTTTTGGATTATTTTATAATTATGTCATTGTTATGTGCTCTTAGGAAAATATCAAGAATTTATTTGGCCAGTAAAGCTTAATAAGTTGGTGGATTGGCAATTGGAGCAAACATAGCATTTGATTTTCTACTGTAATTGCAGATGAGTTGGTTTCTGAAAGAGAAGCAAAGACAAAGAAAAATAATTTGGTACATAAGTTTAAAAAAGGAATCTTGGCCTTCAGTGCTGTTCTGACTTTGTCTACTATGTTGTCCTGTCTCCACTAATATAGATTCAAGGAGATAAATAAATTGCTAACATTAGTGACTACACTTGTGCTATGTTTGTTTATCAGATATAAGCATTTCTCAAGAGGACAGTGCAGTTCTTTGTTATTTGAATTCGGTTTCTTACTAATTGATTTTTCTCCCAGAGCTGAAGTATGTGGGCAACAGAAGGAATGCAAAGAGGAAAGGAGAATGCAGGAGATCCTATTTCTCTTTGGAAACTTTTCCTTACTCTTTTCTCTTTCGACCACCATCCAGTGGAGGTGGGGTGTTTTACACTATCTTTTGATTTTGGAGGTTTGTCTAATGTTTCCTGCTTTGACTTACATGCTGAGTAGTCTTAATGAGGTATGATGCTTCTACAATTGCCATGAAAATATTTTTGAGTGAGTTTGTAAATTCAGCAAAGGGGAGAGATGCATTAAAAGGAGCTTGTGCAGCCCAACTGAGATTAGGTGTTGGCCAGCTTATCTACAGATTCATAAATAATTCAATGTGTCCCGTTTTTCATAAATAACATTTTGTGTTTTTATGCCTCTTGCAATAGAATAAGTAAGTGATACAGTGAGGCTTGCTAAAAGTCATTCTGAGTACTCTTATTTTGCAATTTCTTTCACTTTCTTGAAAAAGATTCAGGGGAACTCGATGAGGAAGTACAGTGTAGACATGCCTCTGCTAATGATATTCTGTGCTTTTCAGGACCAAGTAAAATAGTCACCATTATTGTTCCCTTGATGAGCATCAAATTAACCCTTTAAAGCCTGTAAACTTTTTTCCAGCATCCACTGTTTTTAACTCACATCTTTCATGATGAAAAAAAAATCTCTTAAACAAACTGAGAGATTCCCTTATTTGTCTTTGCTCTAGTTTCTTGAATTATCATGATCATTCAATAATCTTTTATTCAGATTGTCTGTTCAAATCATTGCTCCTTGGGTTTCAAGGTTAACATTTAGATACTTGATCCAGATGGAGTTCATTTTTGTGCAATGTAACAGATACAGGCCTAATTTCATTATCTGCATGTGGATATCCAGTTTTCCCAGTGTAATTTGTTGAAGATATTTTCTTTTCTCTCGCATATATTTCTGCAACTTTGTTGAACATTAAATAGCTGAATTCATTTGTCCTCATGTTTAGATCTTTGATTTTTTTCCATATGTCTGCATATCTGGCTTTTTTTTATTTTTGCCAGTACCAAATTGCTTTTGTTACTATGGCTGTGTAATGTATCTTAAGATCTAGCATTGTTCTTTTTGCTCAGTATTGTTTTAGTTATGTGGGGTCTTTTGTGGTTCCATTTAGGATAGTCTTTTTTTCTATTTTTGTGAAGAATTAGATGGGAATATAATTGAGATTGCACTGGACCTGTACATTTTGTAAAATTTCTGTTTTCACATCAGTAATTCTTATTCTGTTTTTCTTTTTTTCTTTTCTTTTGTGTGTGTGTGTGTGTGTGTGTGTGTGTGTGTGTGTGAGACAGGGTTTCTCTGTATAGCTTTGGAGCCTGTCCTGGAACTCTCTCTGTAGACCAGTCTGGCCTCAAACTCACAGAGATCCTCCTGTCTCTCCCTCTCAAGGGCTGGGATTAAAGGTGTGTGCCACCACTGCCCAGCTTTACAACAGTAATTCTGCAAATCCATATGCATAGAATGTCTTTCCATTTACTAATGTTCTTCTCTATCTCTTTCTTCAAAGGTTAAAAGTTTTTATTATAGAGGTACTTCACTTTTTTGGTGAGGTTTATTCCTATGTATTTTCTTGGAGGCTATTGTGAATTACCATGATCTCTTTCTTGGTATGTTTGTTGTTGGTTTAAGAAAATCTTTTGATTTGTGCAAGTTGATCCTATATCTTGCCATATTGCTGTATTTGTTCATTTCTAGGAGTTTTCAGGCAATTTTTTGGGATCTCTTAGGTATACTCTTGTGTCATCTGAAAATAGTTGTATTTTGACTTATTTTCCAATATGTATGTTTTTTATTTTCCCTGGTTTAAAGTTACATCTAGTACTTTGAGTACAATATTGAAAAGGAGTGAGTACAGTAAACAGCACTGTCTCATTCGTGACTTTGGTAGGATTGCTTCAAGTAGGATTGCTGTAGGTTTATCATATATAATTTTTATCACATTGAAGAGTGTTCCCTCTAGTACTACTCATTCTAGGACTTGTATCTTGAAGGCATGATGGATTGTTGTAGAAGACATTTTTGCATATATTGATATTATCACGTTTTTTTTTTAAATTTAATTCCCTTTACATGGTTGATTACATTTATTGACTTGTATGTGTTGAACCATTCCTTCATCTCTGGGATAAAGCCAACTTGGTAATAGTGGATAATCGGTGGTGATATTTTATTTGTGCTCTAATAAATAAAGCTTGCACGGAGATCAGAGGACAAAGCCAGCCACTATATTAAACATAGAAGTCAGACAACAGTGGCACTTGCCTTCCATACTGGCATTTGGGAGGCAGAGATTCATCTGGATCTCTATGAATTTAAAGCCACACTGGGAACAGAGCCAGGTTTGGCGGTACATGCCTTTAATTCCCGGCACTAATTAATCATAGAGGTCTGGAGGTATGTACAGACAGACAGGAGGTGATAGAACTGGGCAGAAAGAGGAAGGGATGTAGCTGGGCAGAGAGAGGAAGTGAGATGGCAGGGCACAGAAAGGATATAGGCATGAGCATACAGGAAGTAGCTCTCTCTTGGCTGAGGAGTTCCTAGCAGTAAGAATGTGGCTGGCTTCTTTCTACTTCTCTGATCTCTCATTTTGCACCCCAATATCTGGGTCTGGGTTTTTTTTTTATTAATAAAACCATTTAACAATTTGTCTTACAGATAATCTGTTGTCATGTATGTCTAGTGCAGTGTGCAACTCTTTATTTTTGTTAGTTGAGCTGAGGGTCTGTCATATTTGTTTCTCTTCTTGTGCTCTAATTTTTATCTTGTATCACCATCAACGGGGTTTGGATTTGTTTTGCTCTTGTTTTCTCAAATTTTTAGTTGCAATGTTAAGTTATTTATTTATGCTTTTTCTTATTTTTCTGTATGTGTAGAGCTATACATTTCACTCCTACAACTGCCTTCAATGTGTCTCAGCAGTTTAGTCATGTTTTCATTCCAGAAAATTTGTATTACTTCTTTGACTCATTTAACATTCAGTAATGAGTTCTTTAATCTTTATGAGTTTGTATCTTCACTGGAGACACAGTTATTGGCTACTAATTTTAAGTTATACTGCATTGTGTTCAGACAGGATACATGGAGTTAATTCAACCTTTTTGATTTTATAAGGATTTGCTTTGTGTCTCATTTTAGAGAATATGGTCTATTTTAGAGAAGCTTCCATATGCTGCTGAGTAGAATGTACATTCTTTGGTATTTGGGTAGAATATTCTGTAGATATTTGTTAAGTGCATTCGATGTAAGATCGTGTTTCTATGCACATTTTTTGTCTAGATGGCCTGTCTATTGGAGAAAGTGGGGTATTAAAATAACCTACTATTATTGGGTTAGTATTAATCAAGATCTTGAAATCTAGTAGTACATATTTTATGAAATTGGCTACACCAGAGTTTTATCTGTATGTGTCTAGGATAATGTCTCCTTGGTTGATTGCTTCCTTGATTAGAATGATGTGTCCTTCTTTATCTCTTCTAATAAGTTTTAGTTTGAAATCTGTTTTGTCAGATATTAGGATAGAAACACCTGCTTGCTTATTTGTCCCAATTTATTGAAGTATTTTTGCCCACTTTCCCTCCTATAATGTAGTCCCTTTCTTTAAAGCTGAAAAGTGTTTCCTGCAGACAATAGACAGATGCATTTTTTCTTGATCAATTCTGCCAGCCTGTCTCTTTCCACTGGAGAATTGAGGCCAATAATATTCAAAGTTCATATTGATTTTTTTTTGTTGATTGCAATAACTGTGCTCTTGATATTTGGTACTGTTGTTTGTGTTCTTAGTGGTACTTTGTGTTTTAGAAACTACAACTGTGTATTTCATTTCACACTCACTTGACTATACTTATTCCAAACTTCAGCCCAAAATATTGCTTCCTAGATTGTCTGTTGGTATGGTTTGTTGGGTATAAATTGTTTTCAACTGTTTATGTTGTGGAAAGTTTTTCTTTCTCCAACCATGATGAATAGTTTTGTTCAGTATGTTAGTCTAGCTTGGCCATCATGGTTCTTTAGATTTGAAATGCATTGCTCCAGGCTCTTTTGGCTTCAAGGTTTCTATTGAGAAATCCACTTTTATTCTAATGAGTTTTTCTTTTATGTGACTTGTATTTTATCTCTTGTAGCTTTCAACACATTTCTTTTGTTCTATATACATAGTGTTTTAACTATGGTGTGTTTTCACTGCTATAGAGGCTGTGGGACCTGGGAAATTGGAGCTGCTAAATGAAGCAGACTAAAGTCTCATGCAATAGCGATCTATATTCAGAGCATCTGCCACTTTATACTTTGAGGGTTAAGAAAAATCACATGAATAAATTTCTCATGAGTTCAGGTTGTATAGCTGTATACAATCAAAAGACAATCTGCACATGGTAAACAAACAAACAAACAAACATGTTTTCCACAGAGGCATATAAAGGATAGTTTAAACATTTAATTGAATAACAACTTCAAGCAATAATGAGTAATCTGAAGTAAACTCATTCCTATCCACTACACCTGGAAGGAGGAAGAAAACACAATCTAAAAACAATTCCATCTTTTGTAGAAACTTGATATCACAAGACTGTTGGCCTGTTTTCTTGGAGTGTTTCCACAAACACTCAAATTTTTCCTCACACAACTCTCTCTATTCTTGGAGCATTTCCTGACAATATGAAATGGAAATTTTGTTTTTTTTGAGACAGGGTTTCTCTGTGTAGCTTTGTGCCTTTCCTGGAACACGCTTTGGAGACCAGGCTGGCCTCGAACTCACAGAGATCCGCCTGCCTCTGCCTCCCGAGTGCTGGGATTAAAGGCGTGCGCCACCACCACCCAGCGACCTGAGATTCTTATCCCTCCTCTAACCCTACAATGAATGTTTGATATTTTCATTGGGTCCCATTTCTAGTATGTTTCTTTCCTGTACTTTTAAAAATGTTTTTATATACTTTGTTTATTTTGACTAGATCTCCCTTTTGTCTTAAATTCCTGATATCCTGTCTTCTGCTTCAATCATTCTACTCATAAGGCTTTTCTTTGAGTTTTAGTTGAATTATTGGGTTTTTCAACAACAATTAATTTTTAAAAGTCATGGATACAGGAAGCAAAGAGAGTATATATGAGTGTTTTAAAGGAATGAGCAATGATGTAATTAAGTTATAATCTCAAAAAATAAATATTCTAAACAGTCAAGCTTACTGCTAAGAGAAAAAAAGTTTTATTTTCCTGAGCTCAGGAGTCACTTCTTGTTAAACAATCCATTGAGGGTTCATCTTTTCTTCTTTAAATTGCTCTATAAGAACTCAGTTTTATGAAACATAAATAATGATACTCCTTTTATTGTTATTGCCACTAATAATAAATTCATTTTATTCTGAGATAAGAATTTTATATTTTATGCCAGCGTCCATGAAACTATTTCAAGGTCAATTGCTAAAGTAAGATGCAATTTCCATTGCCCTTGGTTACCTCCCCCAATTTGAAGTTAATACCCTATCATTAAAGATGCCACATACTTCAGACATAGAACTTTGAAGAATTGATCCAGAATTTACCTGGGTGCCTCTTCCATGAGGAATAACTCTCACAGTGTCTAAAATTTCTATGTAAGCTACAAAGGGAGAAAAATAATAGTCATACCCAGATGTAATGACTATGAGCAACAGCAAGAAATTACCAGGGGTGCAAAAGTGCACTTTTATCTTGTGGGTAACCAACAGTTATTCAGTTGGACTTAAATCCTACTCAATGAGAGGGAATTCATGCATTATATTGTAAAACTAGCCATGTACCTGTGGCTACAATGTTCATAGACCCTAGGAGACAACCTACTCTTGCTGTTTTCCTAAACTTTCATAGTTTCTAATTGTATTCTAAATACTTACATCCTCATATTAACAGGTAAGCATAGCCCTCCTGCTCTTCATCAAAGATGATGCTTCTTTTTGCAACAAACGATTACTATTACAGAGATCCACAGCTGGTCAAAATACAGAGAAAACTGTTCTTGGGGAGCCCAGCAACAATTGCTTCATCCACAAAATCCCACACCTAATGCTCATGGAACCTTGTGGAAGAGAGGGTGGAAACATTTTATGAGCCAGAGGACCATCGTGTGAGATGTAGGATAGCACCTTCTACAAAATCTCACATTCTTGATAAGATGCAACCCAAAGGCAAGAAACCAGAGAAGTTAAACTAAATGAAGTGAGGTCTTTATAGTAAAGGTAGAACACCAACAGAGAATTAAAGTAAGAAAATATAGGAAAACCAATTCTGTTCCTTGTAAGTCCCTGTGTTGTCAGCACCCACATCAAGAAATAGCATCGTTGGGAGCTTAGACAACCTCTACATGTACTTTTTCTTCATTTTGGATAACTGCTATCAAGAAATCTAACAGTACATCAGTTCAAATTTGCTTTACTACAGGTGGCATCATATACAAAGGACTTTGGATTAAAATTATTTTCCTTGCCGGGCGGTGGTGGCGCACGCCTTTAATCCCAGCACTCGGGAGGCAGAGGCAGGCGGATCTCTGTGAGTTCGAGGCCAGCCTGGTCTCCAAAGCGAGTTCCAGGAAAGGCGCAAAGCTACACAGAGAAACCCTGTCTCGAAAAACCAAAAAAAAAAAAAAAAAATTATTTTCCTTGACATCTGCTTAATAAGATTGATCCAAAAATACTATGATAAAAGTTCATTAAATCTGTTTGTTTTGTGGTACTCTAATGGATGAACATATTGAAATATGTTTATTCCTTCTACTATCCATGTACACTGGAGCTCTCCATTTTCAGCTAATATGGATGATGTTGCTGTTATCATTTTAGAAGAAACCATTTAATGAACATATTTCTGTTTGCCTTATGTATGAGAGTAGACTTTTAAGTTCAGCCCATTAGTTTTCCCAAAGTAAACAGCATATATTTAATCTCCAATAACAGTCAGTGGCTGTTTTCTTTATTTTCTACATTCATGTAAACACTCCAAACTGTGTGTCCTTTTATTTTTATAACTTCTATTTTTATGCTTTTATTAAATAATCATTAATCTTGAAATACAATTACATATTTCTGTGAAATAAACAGGGGGAAATCTGGAACTTATTGAACACATATTATGGACTGTTCATTATCTTTATGGATAAATATCAATGATAAATAAAACTAAGAATAGCCACCAAGAAGATTATAATTGGGCAAGAAAAAAGATGTCAGAAAGTCTTCCCAAAAAGAAGTCAAGGGACAGGCAGACTAACTGGGAGAATAACAATACATACTGAGAAAGCATAATTGCAAAACTGTGAAAGCACAAAGTGTGAAAAAATTCAAGAAATGGAAGGTATTCTATATGTATTGATCTACTATGGAATGTATTTATCCTTTTGTGTGATACTATGTATTATGAAATGTACACAAGATTTTTTCTTCATAAGTGAAGTTAAGTGAGGTCAGATGGACTCTCTTACAAAATAGATGATATAAATCATTTAAGCTGTTTAAGTCTTCGGTATCTTGTCAGAACAAGAGAATATTAATGTAGGATTATTGTATTAAAATTATCTTTTTTTGAAAAAAAAACGCAACACATTGAAGTTATTCTGTGCACGTTAGGGAGTTAACTGTAGTGAGGAACATTAAGTACAAAACACAGATTTTATTCCCAGAAAAAATATGTTTAAAGGACAAAAGGGATAGATACCCATTAACCTATTCATTTTTAATATAATGACTAGAACTAGTGAAACTTTTTGAACCAATAATTCCATTTCCAAAATTCAGGCTCCAACTACAAGGTCAAAAAGAAAAAAGAATTGACAGTGAGCACTGACTTCAAATTTTTAAATAACTCAATTTACCATGTTATGTTCCCAGGACCCTTTCGGTCTGATTAGAAACACTTTCAAGTATTAACTCACTCTTTCAACTTGATTACCTCTGACTAAACAAGGTTTCCACAAGTGCTTTGACCATCTACATCTTTCAGGAAAACAGATTAAAGTTATTGCCAATTTCACTAAAAAGAGCTGTCTTCATTAAGTTAATGGAAAGTATTGAGATATTGAAAATTAATGGATGCAGAACATCTTTAAAAATTAATAAATTGATAGTCTATATATCATTTGGGTAAAAAAAAGTCTCAAAAACTGTAGACATCTTTAAAATAACCTGAATGCACTCTTCTAAAAACTAACTGGCGAAATACATGAGGCCAGTTTTGTTTTTTGACCACACTGCAAATGAAACTTGTAGCAATCTGACATTGAATAATTTTATTTGTTTAGAAACCATCAAAAGAAAAAAAAACTTTTTAATAAAAAAATTCAACTTCATGATGATGAAGAACCACGTTGATAATAACACAGAATGTAAATGACAACCAGGACTTTATAAAATGAATTATACACAAAGTAATAGTCGTGTTGCAGAAATGCTATTTGGTTTTGGCTTTACTTTTGTGTTTTGTTTTCTTTTACTTAGTTCATACCGTTGTCTCTTATTCTATGCACACTGACCAGTTGTGGAGTTCTGTGCTACTTGCCATCTACTTCAAAAATAAGCTCCTGTGCCTGGCGGTGGTGGATCATGGCTTTAATTCCAGCACCCAGGATGCAGAGCCAGGTGGATCTCTGTGAGTTTGAGGCCAGCCTGGTCTACAGAGAGAGAGATCCAGGACAGGCACCAAAACTACACAGAGAAACCCTGTCTTGATAAACAAATAAATAGATAGATAGATAGATAGATAGATAGATAGATAGATAGATAGATAGATAAGCTTCTGTGATAAGGACTGAGAAATGTACTGATCTGATAATTTTATAATTTTATTTTTCTTAGCAGCTGAATAATATTTCATTGTGTAATAAACATGGGTGTTTTGATTCATATAAGTATCAATAATTAAATGTGGGACATCAGGACTGAAGTAATTATTTGTACATCAGGGACAATGAGTCCCTTTATTACTTTTTCCCTCCCAGTTCCTTCCTCCCCTCCCATTTGATCCGTATCCATCCACTATCATCTGTCATTAGAAAACAAATAGGCTTCTTAGGGAAAATGATAAAATAATATAAAACAAAATCAAAATAGGCCAAAACAAACAGAAGGAAAAGAGTCTAAGAAATGGCACATGAAACAGATACTTATACAGAAACCCATTCGTTCATGCAGTCAGGAATCCCATAAAAATACTAAACTGGAAGCCAGAATAAATATATGCAAAGGACCTGTAGGGTAAAAAAAAAAAAGAGAAAAAAAAAAACAAAACAAACAAACTCCAAAGATGCTGTTAAGTTGATTTTCTGTTTGCTATCTTCTGCTGGGCATACAGTTTGTTTTTACTTAATATTCTTATTTGTATTTTTTATTTTTCATTTTTATCTTATTTTTATTATTTCTCTTTTAGTTTTCCTTGGGGCGGTACACTACAAGTTTGAGGAGCAGATACAGAGGGCCTGGGAGGTTAGAGAGATTGGGGTGCCTGATGTGAAATTCCCAAAGAGTTAATAAAAATTATATTAACAAAAAAAAGAAGGAGAGAAAGTACAGGGCATATACAGACACACATTGGGTAGTTCCTGTCTCTTGCCGTGTGGTGCCTGTCAACATTTTTCCAGCCTGAAAGTCATCAACAGTTTTGTCCCCTCTATCCTAGACCTACAGAAGCACAAGCCAAAATAAATAAATAAATAAATCCTTTTTTTAAAAAAAGTAAAGAAAAAATGACTGGTTTGTTTCCCAGTACAACTTCCTTAGAAAAAACTAAACTTTCACTTTCAGTTGGTTGTCAGCTGGAGATTGCTTCCCGGTTAGAGTGTGAACATGTATCCTCTTCTCCTTTCACTCTTAAGACCCCATCTGGTGCAGAACTGTGTAGGCTCCAGTATCCATGAGTTCATATGAGCTGTGATCATGTTGATTTAAAGGCCCTTGTTTCTTGATGTTCTTCATCCCCTCTGGCTCTTCAAGTCTTTCTACCTCCTCTTCAATAGGATTCCCTAAGCCCTGAGGGGTGAGGATTTTATAGAGACATCCCATTGAGGGCCCAGTGTTCCAAGATCTCTTAGGGTCTTCTTTCTTGGAAGTCCTATTCTACTGCTTTTGCTTATTTACAATGTTCCTTTTTTATTCAAACTTATTATTTTATATTGAGCAGCACACAATAATTGGGTCTTTCATAATACAAATCACTTAGTTTTCATAAAACCTTGATAAATTTTGTATCACTGTAAAAGAGTTACTCTAAAGAAATTAAGTTGGAGACTGTAAACTTTTTATTTTATAAATAACTTCATAGTAAAATAAGAACTCAACTATAATATTTGAACGACTAAATCCTATGGCATATTCTATTTAGAACTTTGTTGTGCTTATAATTCACATTTTATTCAAGCCATTTTGATAAAATTTCTTAATGTCACTATAGATTTTACTTTTTATATACTTTAAGCATCAACCATCATACTGAGATAGGACCCTTAATTTTTATATAATTTGATTATACAAAAGTTAATTATTTTTATTTCTAATAAGTTAATTATTTTTATTATGAGCTTTCTTTGAATAGAGGCATGGCTAGAGCTGTATCTTTCATTAACAGCTGAAAATATTATTGTATCTTGTGTCCAATACATTGGCTCCATTACTTATTTATACTATGCATTCATTGTGATCTAAAAGCACAAATGAACTGACTAATATGAGAACTTACCTATTTCCAATCAGAGTGAACTAAAAATATCATAATATATGCTATACGTCCACATTAAGCAGTCTCCAAGAAACACTGAACCTTTTTTTCCTCTGATATATCAGAAGAAGGGCAAGCACAAAGGTTGTGAATAAATGATGTAAACATTTACAATAATCTAAGTCCTAAGTAAGTCGAAGCTAAGTTTTTCTTATATTTAGAAGAACCTAGGAATTTTAAGACTTCGGTCTGGTCTATCATTATAGAGATAGCTGGTATGAAAACCATGAATAGTTTTCATGGGAGATCTTAGTATGAAAATACGATTGTCAAATAACCCATATTTAAAAGGAATTTATGTTTCACTATAAGTATATGTAACTAAGTAACCAGGAAATTATCTTGTCACAAATAGTGACATAGAGAGAACTTGCTTAAAAGACTCATTCTCAGAAAAGAATGCATGATATTGGCACTTTCAAATGTATATGAGTTCAGTACATAAAAATGTTTTAAATGAAAGCACACAAAACTTAAATATTAGATAGAGGAAAATGTGACACAAAAGAGTAATCATTTAACTACATTTAAATGAGTATAACAATGAAAAATAATTATTAAAGATTATGTTCAATGCAATGTGATTCACTGAAGTCACATTAATGAACTAAGGTGTTTATTGGCAGATGAATGCATGAAGAAAATATGGTACACATATAAAATTGAAAAAATGTGAACATTCTGTCATTTGTGACAAGATTCCTAAGGCTACCATAACAAATTTAGATGACATTAATTGGTCACTGTTGCTTATACCAGTACACTCAGCACTCAGGAAGCTGAGGCAGGAGTACAAGTTTCAGGCTAGCCTGAACAGGTGTACAAGATGAATTCAAGAGCAGTCAGCATATGCTAAACAATGATATCCTACCTCAAAACAAATAAAAGCAAAACAAAAATTACCAGAAGCTGAATGGCTTAAAACATTGTTACCTCACATTTCTGGAGGCCAATCCAAAATAAAAGTTTTGATAGCACCATGCTCCCTTCAACAGCTCAGTGTTGGCCTTACAGAGATCCACCTGTCACTGCCTCCCAACTGTCCTGTTTGAATTAAAGGTGTATGTGACCACACACAGATATCCAGGGGAGATTTTTTTTTTTTTTTGTATTTTTCGAGACAGGGTTTCTCTGTGTAGCTTTGTGCCTTTCCTGGAACTCACTTGGTAGTCCAGGCTGGCCTCGAACTCATAGAGATCCTCCTGGCTCTGCCTCCCGAGTGCTGGGATTAAAGGCGTGCGCCACCACCGCCCGGCGAGATTTTTTTTTTTTTATTTGCCTCTTCTAGCATCTGAAAACTATAGGCTTTCTCTGGCCTCCATTTTCATGCTTTTCTCTTTTCTCCTTTACATCCTGTCTACCTCTTCTCTGTGGCTGTATTATAAGGATACTGGAGTAATTCGTGGTGATACAAAGTAGACAAGTATAGTTTAATTAGATAGGTAAAGAGCGTTTTACAAATAAGGTCATAGTCATAGTTTTAGGATTTTAAGAAAGACATATTTTTATAGGGCCCACCATATAAACCACTATAAAAGAATACAATGAGCCAGGGGGTCATGGCAGGGGAATCCACAGAAACAGCTGACCTGAGCTCTTGGGAGTTCATGGACTCTGGACCAACAGTTAGGGAGCCTGTATGGGACCGACCTAAGCCCTCTGCAGGTGTGTGACAGTTGTGTAGTTTGGTCTGTTTGTAGGGCTCCTAACAGCAAGATCAGGACCTGTCCTTGGCACTTAGCTGGCTTTTGGGAACCTGTTCCCCATGCTGAATTACCTTACCCAGCCTTGATGCAAGGGGGGGAGCTTGGTTCTGCCTCAACTTCATATGTCATGCTTTATTCAAGACCATGGGAGGCCTGCCCCTTTCAGAATGGAGATGAAGGAGGAGTGGATTTGGGGGAGTAGAGGGGAGGTGGGGAGGGAACGGAAGGAGAGGAGTGAGAGGAAACTGTGGTCAGTATGTAAAATAAGTGAAAATATTATTTAAATAAGATTACATAAAAAAGAACAACAACAACTTCCCATTTGTTTTGAATAGATATTATAAACAAGTTTACAAACAAAATA
Source organism: Peromyscus californicus insignis (assembly GCF_007827085.1). Taxonomy (NCBI): domain Eukaryota; kingdom Metazoa; phylum Chordata; class Mammalia; order Rodentia; family Cricetidae; genus Peromyscus; species Peromyscus californicus. The sequence goes on from NW_026294391.1 coordinate 46,577,118, forward strand.
GGGGAAATACATGAATGTCTAATGAGTGAGAAATTTTCAGTAAATACATACTCATATATTACATATGTATAAAATGAGTGAACAAGCATAATAGAAACATCCCAGCAGAAAACAATGCTGAGCAACAAAGCAGGAAACACATAGGTAAATTTCACTGAGCTTTCATGATATGGAAGAAAAATAAATATAATGACTAAAGGCTATAATATTAAGATGAAAATGAAAAACCTGTATGCATATTAATCATAATTAAATTTAAGCAATCAGAAAATTGCCTAGAATACTTATTTTCTGTATGAAAGCCTAAAAAGAAAGTGTCTTGGCTACATTCAGCAATCTCTTCACTTATATTTTACTTCACTTATATTTGTATCTTCAGTGCGCCTGGAAAATAAGTTAAGTGTAAACAGTTAGAAAACTTTTACACATATATTTTAGATAGGAAAATATTAAGCTAATCTTTGGCCTCCTGGGAAGTTGTAATTGTAGGATATTTGAAAATATGCTATTTCGAAGACTGGCAATGAGTGATAAGATATATTTGAAATGCAACTGAAAATGGAAATGGAAAAGGGAACACCCCAGATGTTACTGAGAGACACCAAGGGAGCAGATCAGACAGACAGGGTTTAGTGAGATCTAGACATAAAATCATGGAATATATCATGGATATGTTAGATATCATGAGCATATAAGATGAATAAGGAAAGATTTAAATTTAAGATTTTAATATTGAAAATTTGTGAGAAATTGTGGTGATTCCCCTGCAGGCTTTATAGCGTGCAGGGAAAAAATTATCCACAAAGAGACAAGAATGAGACTTGGCTCAGCCCAATTATATTGTAACCAGTGCTGGACCAGGAAATTTAGAGTCTGGCCCAGCTCATTTTGCTTTAGTCATATTTAAGCACAGCACACTTTTGAAAACAGTTTTCAGATAACAATTAACTCAGCCCCAAGGGAACAACAATTTAAAGCATGTTTACACTGAGATTCCTACAAAGTACATCTGGCTTCTTTCAAAAGAATGAGTACCATTGACTCAGAGACAGTGCCCAAGATTTAGGGAGCTTAACTGAGGTAAACATAATGCCTGTAGGTGTCAGGATTGGCCTGGCCCTCAGATAACACAGAAGTCACTTAGGCTATTGTAAAGCACAAATTATATCACTCATAAAAGTGAGTTTTATGGTCTAAAAACAGGGCTCAAGATTTACAGGGAAAAGGTCTTGGATAAGTAAAAACATAAATTCTGGGAGATACGGCAGAGTCTGTCTCATCAGATGACAAAGGATCACCAGGTTATAAAACTACATCATTCTTAGAATTCCAGGAGGAGCAGCTGTGCACCTCATTCCATTGAGGAGGTAACTGTGTTTAACCTTGTTGGCTTCTCCAGTGCTTATCTGTGTGCACAAGGCTTTTTGCTCTCTACAAGTAATGATGCTCAGAAACCACTAAAGTAGCCATTAGAGAAAATAATAAGTTGAAAGTCACTGAGGAAAATGAGGGTGTCTGAAAATCTAAATTTTTAAATAGGTTGACACTGAAATTATTTGTAATAATACTAGGATCAGATTTGGAAAGGGGAACAAGGAAACAGGTATTAAGTTTTTTTTGAAAATATTTCTCATTTGTTTGTTTGTTCAAGACAAAGTTGCTCTGTGTAGCCCTGGCTGTCCTGGAACTCAATCTGTAGACCAGGCTGACCTCAAACTCAGAGATCTACCTGCTTCTCTCTCCCAAGTACTGGGATTAAAAGCATGTGCCACCAGCGCCTCACAGAATTTCTTTTATTTTTGAGATTGTAATAAATTTACATTTCTGCCTTCCTTTTCCTCCTTCCAAACTCTCCCATATACCCCTTCCCACTCTTCTTCAAATTCATAGGCTTTTTTCACTGATTGTTATCGTATGTGAGGGTGTGTGTGTTTTTTCCTAAATATAACCTGTTCATTCCATATAATGCTACTTGTATTTATATTTTCAGGATGTTTCCTGGGATGATACCATGTAAGATGGCTTTCAACATAAAAGAGACACTACTTGGTATTTTGGAGAGATCTATCCAGAAAGTCATGTCAGAATACACTTGTTTTCTGAGACCTTGGTAAAGTAGCACAGACTAACATATCGTGAGAAGATGTCTCACAATGGCTGAGTTTTTAAAGGAGCTCTAGAAGATGGAAAGTAGAAAGCATATTCAGTGAAGGGATAGGCAAGATATTTTTCCAAATCCAAGATCACAGAGACTTAGTGTAGACAAAGTTAAAAGGGACATTTGCATCAGAAAATGCATCAGGAATATGTATATCTTAAGGCAGATAGATAACAGAAGTGATGTATGCTTCTGGCTGCAACAAAGAATTACAGTTATATCGTGAATGTTTGAATGAGACATGTATCCCATTGACTCATGTATTAGAAAACTTGGTCCCCAATTGGTGGCACTTTTGTGCGAGGCTGTGGAACTCTTAAGAGGTGGAATCTTATAGGAGTCAATATATCACTGTGGGTGAATTTGTGTGGGTTATAGCTACACTCCATCCCTGTTCTCCCTCTCTGTTTCCTGTGTGTGGATGAAAATTCCATTAGCCCACTTTCTGCTGCTGCTGCTGCTGCTGCTGCTGCTGCTGCTGCTGCTGCTGCTGCTGCTTGCTGCTGCTGCCATAATCTCTGACTGTTGCCATGCCTTCCTTACCATGATGGACCCTATAGCCTCTGGAAGCAAAAGCTAAAATAACCCCCTTTCTTCTACATGTGTTTTCTGTCAGAGGCTTTTCCAACAGCTTTAGAAAAATAGCTAATATGGAAATTAGTACCAGAGAAAGTGGGGTTTTGCTCTGATAAATCTGACCATGTGGCTTTTATGACTTTGGATTATTTTGTGGGTGAGACTGGAACTTTGGCCTGGAAAAGTTGTTGAATGTTGGAAGCAGAACTTATTTGGCCATTATTCTACTCAGATCTTAGAGATAAGAAGTTGATAAAATTAGAGAGTAGAGGCATGGCATGTGATGTTTCAGAAAAGAACAAGGACTCTATCAGTATCAAGACTAGAGATTATTCATGTGATATTTTAGCAAAGAATCTAGGTGTATTCTACTTCTGTCCTGAAATTTTGTAAACAGTCTGAATTTCAAAACAATGTAATAATTTCTTAAGTGGAAGAAATTTCAGGACAATATAACATTTAGTCTGTAGTATGGTTGGTATAGATTACCCTTATACAGATCTATAATGAAAAAGAGCAAGCAGGACAAAAATAATTTAAAAAGGTGCGCTTTGGGGAAGAAAGGAGCACTGGGAAGTGCAATCAAGTCATGTGTTAAAAAAAAATCAGTAATTGTTAATGAGATTAGCATTGTTAATGTTGCTCTGTATTGGAGCAACAAGAAAGATTCCAAGAAGACAAGATTCCTTTCATCTTACCCTGCAACTAACTTGTAAGAGAGCCTAAAGTGTTGCTTGCTCCTAGACAAAAACTGCCCAGGCAAGTTCTTCACCAGCTTCAGCATAGAGAACTTTCTGCAACTGTGACCCAAGGGGCCAGGGTTCATTCCAAGCTTGCAGCTGAGCTCAGCAGTATCTTCCATATGGTACTTGTTTTATAGATAATAAACATGTGAGATTTCAGGAGTCCTAGATTTTTCATCTATGATTGCAGAGAGCTGTTGATGGTAGACAACGTGTGTCAGGGTCAGAGTTCACGTGACCCTGAGAACGTGTGAAGGTGATCTCTGGGTTGCAGTGGAGATGCCAAGATGTTGTAGATGTTCTTTAGTTCAGCATTTCTTCGTTATTCCCAGTCTTTCCTTTTAGAATGGTAATGTACATTCTGTGCCATTATATGTTGGAAGAATGAAATTTGCTTTTTGGTTTTACAGAGGATTATAATTAAAATATTTTCCTGACTCTCAGAAGAGACATTGATATTCAGACTTTTGAAAAGTATTGAGATCATTGAAGACTATGGAACTTTTAAAGTTGGACTTAATGTGTTTTGCAGCATGACATGGCCATGAGCCTATGGGGGTGCAGGTGTGGCATTTGGTGGTTTCAGGGAGATGATTCTCGAAGGATCATGTATTTAAATTCTTGATTCTCAGTTTTGGTGCTGTTTTAGGAGGTTATGGAACAGTTAGGAGAGGGAGTCTTGCTAGAGGAAATATACCATTGGGGGTAGGTTTGGAGAAGGTATAGACCCCCCTATCTCTCTTTCTCTCTGTCTTTCTCTCTGTCTCTCTGTCTCTCTCTCTGTCTCTCTCTGTCTCTCTCTGTTTCTCTCTCTCTCTCTCTCTCTCTCTCTCTCTCTCTCTCTCTCTCTCTCTCTCTCTCTCTCTCTCTCCCTGGGTGTGGATGAAAGTATGATCGACCATCTTCCTGCTCCTGCTGAAATAATTTTCCTGACTATTGTCATGCCTTCCCTGCCATGATAGACTCTATAACTCTGGAACTGTAAGGTAAAATAAACCATTTCTTCCTTTAAGTTTCTTTTTGTCATGGTAGTTTATCACAGCAACAGAAAGGTAATGGATGAGGGATGTTGTGGCCGTCTAACGAAATTTCAAAATGTTGTTCTTACAATTAATTGTAGAAGAGAATAATGCATCCTCTAAGTCATGCAATCTTCACAGCATATGGGCTTCTGGAAGATGTCTACAGTTTGTGGCACCATGTTGAATGTCTTCATCTTTGGCATTTACATGTTCTCTATTTTACATCTTTGGTGAGTATATCTGCAATGTATTTAGAGGCAAATTGACATTCATTGCACTGAGAGCTGTCTGTTACATTAAGGTGAATTTTCAAGTAGAAATCTTTTCAAAAGGCATGATTCAATAAAGTTCATCAAATACCACATGAAAATTGTGATTGTTGCTAAAATTCCTTCCCTGGGGGAGACATAAACGATGTCTACCTATCCTTCTATGGTACCAATAACAAACCAAAGTATGGTTCCATCAAACTTTGACTTTGGGTAACACAATTAATTTATTAGGCTTACTTAGAAAGTAATGGATGAAGGGCATGGGTGGCCTTAAAGCAGCCACCGTGAAAGGTCTGCACCCAGCATGGATAATACCTCTCCATGGCACATAGATGGATTCCCTCCACAACATCCCAGCCTATATATCTAGCCCCTTTCTGAGGCTATGTGAAAATATGTCAAAACTGCATATAACTCATTGAGAGAAGTGGCTGGATACTTGAGTTAGGATCTCAAGACTCTTCCTTCCTTTCCTTCTATAAGCCCAGCTGTGATAATCTTTTCTAAGTAGGTAAAGCTGAACTCATGAATATGGTAGCAATTTAGCTGAGGTAATAGTTCTGAACAACAGAGGTCCAAATAATTATGGAATGTCTCACCTGGATATTTCTTGACAAAACCTCTTTTTGGAATGCAATGGGTATGCATGTTTAAGATAATGAAGTTTCTTTATTATTCTAGCAGTAAGGTAACCTCAATTATTTAGCCAAGTAAGGTTTTATTTTTTATCTGTTTCTCTACCACATTGCACCCTTTCTTATCAAATTCTTACTCAGAGAAAAGAAAAAGAACGTGAATTAAGTAGTTGATTAAATAACTGATTTTGCTAGTTACTCTTCTGGCATAAGGTCCTTGTTGCACGATAGTCTAAAAATAGTACATGATCAAGCAGCTAATATGGATACTCCTTTAGCATAGTTTTCCATCTATCATTTAACTTATTCTTCACATCAACATGATAAAAAGTAGTTGCTAACCCCATTTTGCAGGAAATTGAGATTCAAAGTTGATTTAATTCACTCCATTATCTGCAGTCAACACAAAAAAATTAAGGATTTTCAATGCAAACTGATGCCAGGGTCCTCTTGTTTAATTACTATGCTTTGTTGACACATGGATATAAATGGGCTTTAGGAGACTCTACACAATTTTACTATGTATATTATAAAATAAAAGAGGTTATGTTTTATAATTTGAAAAAGTTAGAAAATTGAGACTTTATGGCCTCAAACTCCATTAGCACAGCCTGCTTTATCTTGTATCTTTAGACACAATTGTAACCCTCTAGACAGGGATGATCCTAAAAATTAGGAAAGTTATTAGAGCCCAACTGAGTTTTCTTTTATTCAGTTTATAGAATCATTTCTATGCCTTGAATGTTTATCTGCAATAGCCAATGAAGCACGTTGTGAGGTGGGATCTTTAAGGAGCAATCAGACCCTTAGGTCTAGAACTCATGAAAGAACAATGAATATCATTATGGAAAAAAGTAGCTTGCTATTATTATATTAACATCTTTACCTCTCTCTTTTCAATCCTACTAGGAGATTCTTTCTCTCATGTGATAACAGAAATAAATCCATCATCAGATGTGATGCACTGATTCTGAAATTTCATTTTGTTGATGAAAATTATAGCTAATAAATAAAATGATTATTCTCTATTCTGTGGGAACTCTGATAGACTCAACCCAAAATGATAATTAAGTATATCTAACCTAATTATTCTATGAATGCTATTTTGTTTTTACTGGTAGAAAGAATAAAACTTTTGTGTGAAGCAAAATTAGTCTATTGCTTTGGCCTTTGAGGGTACATAATAATTTTGTTAATATTTTTGGAAGTTATGCAAAGTATGTCAATATCTCTAAAACTTTTTTTCTGAATGTCTTTTTGGGGTCAATTTTCTTGGGTTTGTTTAAAATGGAAATATTGTTTCTCTAACTGAATTAAGGCACAGATGTATTGATTTTGAATTATATCTGTGGCCACTGGTGTTTGTATATTGAAATTTACGTACAACTAAGATTCTACATTGTATTCATGAACTCATTAGCAAGTCTGTAATTTTTGCATTTCTTTCAGGCAAAAACTAAAAATAAAAGAATAATGTTAACAAAGATATTCTGCAACATCAATGTGAATTATATAACCATAACCACAGAAACCAAATAAACAGTCACATGCCATAATTATATACACCAAATAAAACAGTTACACACCTCACCCTTATTTTAAAGAAAATAGTTTTATATAACATGTAGATATATGATTATCATGAATAAGTGATTATTTGGTTTGTCTTCTTTAAAATATTCTTATAATATGCTTCCATTACTGAAACTTAAAAGGCTACAATTATCATTAAAATAAATATACCTGATTATGCAGTTCACAATTAAAAGGAAATGCATTGTTAATTAATAGAACATTTGGAAGTAATACTAATATTCTGCTGGGTGGTAGTTACTGGCTTTCAGCATTCCACAATTTATACTCCACTCAGCTCAAACTACTGGCAGCTTCTAAAACAAACAAAACTGTTTAAGTCATGGGTGCCTGCTGACACTGTTCTTCTCTAGGAATCACATGATACTTTTAATAGAGAGCAATTAATGCTCCCTGCTGTAACAAAACAACTCTTCCCCACAATCTTATCTTACTATGCAAAGATTCCCCGCATTTCATAAAGGTTAAGCTGTTGTCTCTTACAAAATTCATCATTTTGAGAATGAAGAAAATAACAAAAAAATTCCAAAGGAACTTTTGCAAAACGATGTTACATCATCTTAATTTTAAGAAATAAATATAATTATTATATAGAAGTGAAATGTGGAGAGATGACATAGGCAACTAAGGATCCATAGGATACTGTGTTCTTCAGAGGATCACAATATTGTAAACGCTCCCCATCAATCAATCTGGAGCTCTTCTCTTTCCAAATGACTTATGAGGGTAGGCTATAGGACTCCTTTCCAATTGGACTGTCAAGTAAGAGATACTAAGGATAGAAATTATTATGTTAAAAGCTATTCATTTGTTTTGGTTTAGAACATGCCAGAAATGTTAAAATTAAAGACATGGCTGTGAATAAAGGAAAAAGATAAGCAACATTGCATCATGAATTTAGAAGACATCAACAATGTTGAATTAATGTTGTTAATGGTGAGACCAGTTATGGATAGCATTTTAGAAAAATTTACACAAATGCTGTTTTTTTCTAAGAAGAAAGAACTTAAGGCAAGTTGTAAGCATTCATAAGAAAAATATTTCAGTTCTGAAGTTCTGAAAATTTATCTAAATGAATTTATTTTTCTTTATTATATGACAAAATTTAGATATTTCAAGCCATGCTTATTGTCCTGGCTAGTTCTGTATAAACTTGTCACATACTTGAGTCATCTGAAAGAAGAGAACCTCAATTGAGAAAATGCCTCCATAAGATCCACTGTAAGATATTTTCTTAATTATTGGTTGATTGGGGTACCATCTCTGGGCTGAGTTTTCTTGGTTCTAAAAAGCAGGCTGAGCAAGACATAGAAGCAAGCTAGAATTCAGCACTCCTCCATCACCTCTGTATCAGTTCCTGTCTCTAGTTCCTGCCCTGTTTGAGTTTCTATCCTGACTTTCTTTGATGCTGATGGAAGTATAAGTTAAATAAACCCTTTCCTCCCCAACTTGCTTTTTGGTCATGTTGTTTCATTGCAGCAATAGAAACCCTAAGACATTATTTTATTCATTGAAAAGTAGGAATTAAAAATAACCAAACCAGGGGCAGAGGTGATGAATTAGCAGTTACGAGCATTTGATCTTCTAGAGAATCTGCATTTAGCTTTCAACTCCCACATAGCAGTTTGCAGCCATTTGTAACACTGGTTCCAGGAGATCTGATGTCTTTTTCTGGCTTCGCAGGCACCACATATGCACATGGTTCACAGATACACATGACAGGCAAAACACCATACATATAAAATAAAAAGAAACAAAGGAACAAATAGACAAGTCAACCAGCAAAATGGACCAGGAACTGGTGTTTTGACATTTTACTACCTTGATGAACTCTATCCTTTGAATGAGTTTTTAAGTGATGTATTCCAAGAGACAGTTATTTCAGAAATATATCAAACTTGTGTGATGGAAAAAAAATGATCTCTTCAATTAAGATTGATCTTAAGTTTAATTTAAGATTTATCCCACTAAACCCTTAAAAAAGGCAAATAATATAGGTGCAATTAACATTTCACTTTATGAGTGTGTAATCTAAGGCACAAATTTTTTTTGGATAGTCACAAAGGTACAGTTTGGAATACTAAGCAGTTTGTCTCCAAATCTATGTTCTTGCTTCCATATTAGAGAGTTTCTGATGACATAGTGACTTCAATTGGGTAACTTACATCTTTAGAAAATGTCTCATTGTCATAAAAAAGAAAAAAATCTATGTTATTAAAACATCTTAAATGTCATATTCTGTAGATCTCTGAAGTGTTTGAAGATGACCTGTCTATCTAAAATATATTTGTTTGACCTTGAAAACATACCTAATATGACTACAAGTTTGATTGCAATAGGTGACTAAATACTAACTTGCATTTCTTTATATCCTAATTAGTTGGTAATAATAACTTTCAAAGACAAGAAAATTGCATTCCATTGTTAAATGAGCTGTATAGGTATAATACCTTAAGCAAGATTAGAAATATATGTACAGTATTTTCTAACAAAATCAATCACAAACTTATATCAATATACATAATTTGTATACAATATATAAAAATCCAATCCAATGTAAAATATTTAAAACTAATAGTTGCTTTCTAAAGTAGATTCAATAATCTACCTTTTATCTTATCATACCTATATCCTCTTTTTTTTCTTTTCAGAATAGAGTCAATAATCTTTTATTTTATAACTATATCCTCTTTTTTCTTTTTCTTTTTCTTTTTTTTCAAACAAGAACCACAAATCTTTTAGCCTTTTTCCTGACCAATAACAATAACAACTTGTAACCAACCATCCTAAACAATGACAATTATCCATAACCTATTGAATGACCAATAACCACCCATCCCACCTCTTGGGAATGTGGGCATTGTGTTCTTAAAATTACTTCCTGCTGTCTGGGTGCAAAGGCATCTCCAGGGAACCCTGAAAAGAAAATTTTTCGGTTAATTGTCAAGTCCTAGGAGATTTAGCTGTATCATTGTTGTCCAGACTCTGCATAAAATGAAAGTGCAGGGATTGTCTCAACTCAGCTAGCAATCTTGAAATTGCCCTGAGCAGTTTGTAGTCCAAAGCCAATCATTGGGTAGTATTTGTCAGCTAAATAGCATTATCATTGTCCATGTGGAATCATCATTGTGGGGTCCAGTCATCTTTTTGGAGACTTCAAAGTCACTGTTATGTGTGGTCATGGTTCACTGTAGAAAATCTTTTTCATGGGACATTTTTTTTTCTGGATGATTTGTCCTTTTTTCTTCAGATGTCTCATTTGTCCAATACTCTTCAGATTCCTTAGCCTTCATTCTCCTGAAAGACCCTTCCCCAGCCCTAACTTTGGGAGGTTTTCAAATCTAATCTTTATCAATGTTAATTTATGGTTTTTCTTGAATTTTTGGTTCTCTTTCTCTCTGTTTTTTCTAGACAGGGTTTCTTTGTATGGATTTGGTGCCTGTCCTGGATCTCACTTTGTAGAACAGGCTGGTCTCAAACTCACAGAGATCCACCTGGCTCTCTCTCCCGTGTGGTGTTGTTCTCTCTTTGTAACTGTTCTATCATCCAGAGCAGTTTGGATATTTAAAATAGTCATTAGGTTCTTTAATTGCTCTGGGAAGGAGTTTCTTCCATGGTGACAGGAAAGGACTGAACCAGATGTGTCATGGGGGCTGTAAAGAGGCTCCTCAGAGAGTTTTTCAATGGCAAAGGATTACCTTGTCTGTCCCTTGTTGATCTACATTCGTTGGTCCAATGTTTGCCTTTAGCATGCCTTCTGCATGATCCAGAAGAGAGCGGGATTCTGTTGCCATTGTTCCTTGAAAAAACATTGTTTCTAGAAAAAACATTGTTTCTAGAATGCCCTGTTATACTCCCTTTTTAGGTGACCTTGTTTACCACATTTGAAACATCAGACATTACTATTTTTCTTCAAATCTTGGGAAATCACTTCTCCTGTACAAGTATCAACCCGGTCACAAGATTCAATATTAATTGTATCTCAGATCCATTCCTCAAAGGGTGCTGATCTTTCCTTTAACAGCCTAATCACTCTTTTGCATTGTGCATTAGTATTTTACAAAGCCAAAGATTTAATTATTATCTGTTTAGCTTCTGAATTTGGTATCATTCTATTTACTGCTGAAGACAGCCTTTGTAAGAAATCTATAAAGGTTTCTTTTGGGCCCTGTGTAACTTTTGTAAATGACTCAATTTTCTTTCCTACTTCTTCAATTCTGTCTCAAGCATTCAAGGCTGCCATTTGACATAAAATTGGATGTGGTCATCATATAAATATTGTCTTTGTATATCAACATAATTGCCTTCTCCAAGAAATTGATCTTGGGAAATTTCCATACCTCTAGTCCTACATCATTGTTCAATGGCCTTAGCCTTATCTTTCCACCAGGTCCTCCATTGTAACTTGGGGCCAGCCTCTACGACTGCTGTAAACAAATCTTTCTAGTCTTGAGGATTAATTCTATTACAAGCTGACCACGAGTTTAACATATGCTTCACGAATGGAGAATGCATACCATATGAAACTGTAGCTTCTTTGAATCTCCTCAAATTTATCATTTGCACAGGAGTCCAGTTAGCTTTTACACACCCTTGAGCATTTGAGAGTTCCTGTATGGTTATAGGATAGATTAAGGTTGGCTGTTTGAAAGCCTTAGGCTGTTTCCCTGTAACTGTATAATGCAATGATGAGATTGGTTCACCTTTAAATTCCTCTGTCTTGATCTGAATTTCTCTATGATCTGGTTTAACAAGTTTTTCTAAAATTTTTATCTTGGCACTCACATTAACCAATATTTTTAATGATAAATCAGAAATGATCAAACAAATAATATTTATAATTGAAATTACATCTATCACATCAAATTAATTATCCTCTCATTTAGTTGTTCCATTTTCAGACCACCTAATGTGTTATCAAACAGAGACCAAACACCCTCCATTGTAAAAATGTTTCTCGTTTTTTAATGTGGGAAAAATAAATTCTCTTTTAACTAATTTCTCCCTTAAAGAAATCTTAATTGGGCCAGGCGGTGGTGGCGCACGCCTTTAATCCCAGCACTCGGGAGGCAGAGCCAGGCGGATCTCTGTGAGTTCGAGGCCAGCCTGGACTACCAAGTGAGTTCCAGGAAAGGCGCAAAGCTACACAGAGAAACCCTGTCTCGAAAAACCAAAAAAAAAAAAAAAAAAAAAAAAAAAAAAAAAAAAAAAAAGAAATCTTAATTGACTCCCCAATGCAGTAGAAGCTCAAGTGGGATTCAAGGCAACTACCTACTGTGGTAGCAGCCCAAGATGGGGATTCAGGGAGAGCCCACAACCCACTAGGAAAGAAGAAGTGAAAGATCCAGCCATCTGAATAAAGCTGGTTAGGGACTCTGCCCCACATGGTGTGGAGACTCCAGCTGAGTGCAGCTCAGGCTTGAGCTGGGGCCTATAAGGCCACAGGCAATCAGCTTTTTCATGAATTTGTGCCACAAAAGTTGGGCACCAGATGTAACACAAAGTGCTAAATGATCTTATTAGTAGAAAACCTGTAGCCAGATATTGAGGTGAAAGCTGAAAGATCAGAGAAGCAGAGGAAGCCAGCCACAAGTTCTTACCTCTATGAAATCCTCAGTCTAAAGAGAGAAAGAGTTCCTATTTCCTCATGCCTTATATACCTTTCTGTGTCCTGCCACATTACTCCCTGGGATTAAAGGTGTGTGTCACCACTGCCAGGTTCTGTTTCTCTCATGTAGCCCAGTGTGGCCTTGAACTCACAGAGATCCAGATGGATCTCTGCCTCCTGAGTAATATGATTAAAGGTCTGTGCCACTACTGCCTGACCTCTAAGTCGAATCTAGTGGCTGGCTCTGTCCTCTGATCCTCAAGGCAAGCTTTGTTAGGGTACACAATATATCACCACACTTTTGTTATTAACCAAATGGACCTAACAGATATTTAAAGAACATTTCACCCAAACACAAAAGAATATACCTCCTACTCTGCACCACATGGAACTTTCTCAAAGACTGACAACATACTGAGACAAAAAACAAGTCTCAATAGATATTCAAAAAAATGGAAATAACTCCATGCATCCTATCAGACCACCAGAGACCAGCTACCTGAGTGCATGTGGGTCTCTGAGAACCATGCTGCTGCTGGGGCCATACTGATCTGATTGACCTGAGCTGCCACAGGGGCCATGGTGACATGTAGGCCTGAGCTGCTGCTGAGGGCCATATCTGGGTCAGTGATCTTGCTGCAGCTGGGATGTGTGTTGTTGTTTTAGGCCCTTATTACCACAGGGGTGAATTTTATTAGCATGGCATATATCCAAGAGGAGACTTGGTGAAGGTCCAGTGATGATGATGAATCAGAAACGAGAGGCCTTGAACCAGAACAATGAATCATTGCAATGAACACTTGCAAGTAAAGCTGATAGATCAAAAGAGTATACTGCGTGACACCCTATGACACCCAGTGCTACTAAGACCAATGAAGAGGTGTTGGAGAGGCAGGAAAGATGGAGGATCAAAGTGGTTTTTTACTTTGTTTGTTCGGTTTGGTTTTAATTTATTTTTAAGGAGGTGATGCTGTAAGTGTGAATGGAGGATATCAAGGGACTGAGAAATGAGTGGAATTGGGGTTCATGATGTGAAATTATCAAAGAATCAATAAAGGAATTCTGTTTAAAAAAGAAAATATAAGAGAAACAAAAAATGGATATCAAATACAAAAGTTTACAAACTCATGGAAACTGAATAAATCTATACTGAGTGGAAAAAGGGTCAAGATAGGAATAAAAAAGAAATCAAAGATGTTCTAGAAAAATGAATACACAACATACACAAACTTATGGGACACAATGAAAGCAGTGCAAAGAGGAAAGTTCATAGCACTAAGTGCCTATATTTAAAAAAAAATGGCCGGGCGGTGGTGGTGCACGCCTTTAATCCCAGCACTCGGGAGGCAGAGGCAGGAGGATCTCTGTGAGTTCGAGGCCAGCCTGGTCTACAAAGTGAGTTCCAGGAAAGGCGCAATACTACAGAGAAACCCTGTCTCGAAAAACCAACAAAAAAAAAAGAGGTAAAAAAAAAATGGAGAGATCTCATACTAGCAACTTAACAGCATGCCTGAAAGCTCTAGAAAAAAAAATCAAAGTGAGCACACATAAGATAAAAGACAGCAAGAAATATTAAATTGAGAGTTGAAATTAATAAAATAAAATAAAAAAGAATACATATTATCAATCAGAATAAGAGTTGGTTCTTTGAGAAAGTCAACAAGATAGACAAACCCTTATCTATACTAACTAAAAGAGAGATAGAGAATATACAAATTGACAATATCAGAAACAAAAGGGTAGATATGACAACAAACAACCAAGGAAATCTAGAGAATCATAAGGACATATTTTAAAAACCTGTACTCCACCAAATTGGAAAATCTAAAAGAAACGGATAATTTTCTTAATAGTAACTACTTACCAAAGTTAAATCAATATCAGATAAACAATATAAATATACCTGTGAAACCTAGTGAAATAAAAGCAATCATTAAAAGTCTACCAAACAAAGACAGCTCAAGGTCAGATGATTTTGACAAAGAATCCCAACAGACTTTCAAAGGAGAGTTAAGACCAATACTCCTCAAATTATTCCACAAAATAGAAACAAAAGGAACATAGTCTAATTCATTTTATGAGGTCACTGTTACCCTGATATGCAAACCACATAAAGATTCAACAAAGAAAGAGAATTACAGACCAATTTCCTTTATGAACAAAGATTGAAAACTATTCAATAAAGTACTTGGAAACGGAATCCTAGAACACATCAAATGAACATCCACCATGATCAAGTAGGCTTCATCCCAGACATTCAGGATGAATAAGTACATGAAAATCAGTAGGTATAATTCACCATATAAACAAACTGAAAAACAAAACAAAACAAATGAGCATATCATTAGATTTAGAAAAAGAATGACAAAACCTAACACTCCTTCATGATAAAAGTTGTGGACAGATTAAGGATGCAGGGGACATACCTAAATATAATAAAGGCAATTACTAGCATGCCAGTACCTAACATCAAATTAAAGGCAGAGAAACTCAAAGCAACTCTGCTAAAATCAGGAATAAGACAAGGTTGTTGCCTCATCCATCCCTTCAATATAGTACTTTAAATTCCAAATAAAGCAACAAGATAACTAACTGAAGATCAAAGAGACACAAATTGGAAAGGAGGAAACCAAAGTATCATTATTTGAAGATAGTATGATAGTATAAATAAGTTACCATAAAAATTCCACAAGGGAAATTCTACAGCTGATAATCACTATCAGCAAAGTGGCTGGATACAAGATAAATTTAAAAAAAAATCAGTATCCCTCCTATATACAAACAACAAATGGACTGAGAAAGAAATCATGGAACAAACACCTTTCACAATAGCCTCCAAAAATATAAAATATATTGGGATAACTCCAAGCAAGCAAGTGAAAAGACATATGTGATCAAAACTTCAAGTCTTTTAAGAAAGAAATTGAAGATATCAGAAGATGAAAAGATATCCTACACTCATAGATTATTAGGATTAATATAGTAAAAATGGTCATACTACCAAGGACAATCTACAGATTTAATGCAATCTCCATCAAAATTCCAACACAATTCTTTACAGATCTCAAAAGAACAATCCTCAACTTCTTATTGAAAAACAAAATACCCAGGAAAACTAAAAACAAAAGTCCTGAAGAAGAAAAGGACTTCTTGAGGTATCACTATCCCTGATTTCAAGTTGTAACACAGAGCTATAATAAGAAAAAACACATTGTATTGGCATGAAAATAGGCAGGTTAATCTGTGGAGTCCAACTGAAGGCCCAGACATAATATGAACACCTAATTTTTTATAAAGAAGCCAGAAATACATAATGGAAAAAAGAAAGCATCCCAACAAATGGTGCTGATCAAACTAGATGTCTGCATGTTAAAGATTACAAATAGATCACTTTTCAAAATCTCAAGTTCAAGTGAATCAAAGAACTCAACATAAAACCAGGCACACACACACACACACACACACACAAAAAAAAAAAAAAAAAAAAACAGCCACACTGAACCTAATCAAAGACAAATTTGGGAACAACCTTGAACACATTGGCACAGGAGACAACTTTCTTAACAGAACACCATTAGCACAGGCTTTACTAAAATCAGCAATTAATAAATGGGACCTCATGAAACTGAAAGGCTTTGGTAAGGAAAAGTACACTGACAATTGGCAAATCAGTGGCCTGCAGAATGGGGAAAGATTTTTTCCAGCTTCACTTCCAATGGAGGACTTATGACTAAATATATAAAGAACACAAAAAAATAGCTATCAAAAAAAAAAAACAAATAATCCAATTAAAAACTATGAAACAGATCTAAACAGAGAATTCTCAGTAGAAGAATTCAAATGGCTGAGAAACACTTAAAGAAATGTTCAACATCCTTAGCCATCAGGGAAATGCAAATCAAAACTGCTTTGAGATTGCATCTTACACTTGTCAGAATGGCCAAGATTAATAACACAAGTGACAGCACATGTGGGCAGGGATGTGAAGTAAGGGGAACACACCTCCATTGCTAGTGGGAGTACAAACTTATACAGCCACTAAGGAAATCAATATGATGATTCTTCAGAGAAGTGGGAATTGATCTAACTCAAGACCCAGCTATACCACTCTTTGTCTTATATTCAATCCTACAACAAGGACACTTGCTTGACAATAATCATTTTGGCTTTATTCATAATGGTCAGAAACTGAAAAGAATCTTTATATCCCCCAACAGAAGAATGGATAAAGAAAATTACACAGCTATTGAAAAACAACAACAAACCTTCATGAAATTTTCAGACAAATGGATGGAACTAGAAAAAAAAATGTCCTGAGTGAAGTAATCCAAAACCAGAAAGATAAATATGGTATATATTCACTTATAAGCTGTTAAGTAAATAATAACCAAGCTACAATCCATAGATCCAGAGAAGTTAGGTAAAGAGAGATAGTCTGGGGGGCAGTGCAGCTATCTCCCTGAGATAAGGAAGTAGAATAAGTTTTATGGGCCGACTGAGGGCAGAGGGGTTATTTAGTTGATGGGGAGAAGTGGAGAGAGAGAGAGAGAGAGAGAGAGTGCTTGGAAAGAGAGCTAGAAATGGGGGAGACACATGAGGCTTGTGTGGAAACCTAGTGCAGTATAAACCTCCTGGAATATATGAGGGTGATCTTAATGAGGACTCCTAGTAATGGGGGATATGGAGTCTCAACTGGTCATCTCTTATGGCCAGTCAAGCTAGGGTCTGGTTTGCATTCAACTGAGTTTTTGGCCAAGAGTGTCCCATGGGAATCCTCAAACAACCCAGGCTGTTGCTAAAACAAAAGGCTGCTCTCCCCAAACTTACATCAGGGTCCCATTATTAAGGATAACACCCACAAGACTCAGTGAACATGGAGAAGTTGAGCTGCTGCCTACAGGGAACCTTCACCCCTACATTCTAGTCTCTTTGGCACAGGAAGTTAACTTTGTGAAACACTGAAAGAGAAACATGGATATCAACCCAGCTGCAAAACCTTTAACCTCTACTCTGTCCTGCCTGCAAAATATGCTAGGGCAATGAAGGCACAGACAATGTGGGAGCAGCTAATCAATGTCTGATTTGATAAAAGACCCACTGTATGAAAAGGAACCCACAACAAACCCTGCTTGGATAACAAAGAATCAGAGACTAGATAGCCCAGAGACTCAGGGTAAAATCAAACACTACTGGTAAAAAAGGCAACAAAATGATTCCTAATGATATTCTGCTATACTCATAGATAAGTGCCTTATCGGGTCATCATCAGGGTGTCTTCCTCCTAGCATTATTGTAGATGTAACCAACCGTGTTATTAAATAAGAAACACAGAACTAATGCAAAGAAGAAAGCCAAGAGGTCAGAGCTAAGAGCTAAAACCTTACCCTTCCTCCTGCGGTGGTCCTACCTCTCCGAACCAGAGCTACTTCCTGTGTTAAAGTCTTTATATAGCGTTTCTGTTCTGCCTTCTCATTGGTTGTAAACCTAACCACATGACCGCCTTGTCACGGCCTGTCTGTATAGACCTACAGGTTTTCTATGGTTGGTATTGAGATTAAAGGCATGTGTATCTAATACTGGCTGTATCCCTGAACACACAGAGACTTACCTAGCTCTGCCTACCAAGTGCTGGGATTACAAGCATACGCCACCACTGCCCTGCTTTCCTATGGCTTGCTAGTAGCTCTGACTCCTGGCAACTTTATTTATTAACATACAAATAACATTTTAAAACAAATAAAATATCACCATATTTCCCCTTTTCTATTTTAATAAAAAGAAAAAAGGAAAAAGCTTATAACTAACATAAGAAAAACTATATACAAAAGTACAATAACTATATACAATATATCAAGTAATAAATACCTAAACAATGTCTAGTTCATTTATATTTGACAAATTCAGAGAAAATAATTCCATTATCTATTGTATCTAATTCACTTTCTATTCTAATTAATCTTCAACTATAATTAACTAATCTTCAACTCCCTCAGAGACCCAAGAAGGAAATAATATTAGCTAACAAAAATAAAAACAGGAAGTACATGCAAGCAACTTCCAAAAAATTGTGAGTTGACAGAAACAGCCAGCTGCTTGGACAGTCATCTGAGGTTTCTCTGCAGTGTTGGGGCATCATCTTCAGCCTATAGGCTTAGTGTATCTGACAGACTCATTTGTGAAGTAGGATGTACACAAGGTCAACAGTTCAACCTCGCATTGGGTGAGAGCAGTCTATATACCAGAAACACCTGAATTCCACTAGTGTCATGTCATGATTCAGGATTTTAAATTCTGGAAATGGTTGATGCTTTTTGAATTCATCTGTCCATTGTTCTTGGCTATGTGTGTATGTGGCTTCATCTCAGCATCCCGTTCTTCTCCACATCCCTCTACTAAATGCCAGTCTACTATTGAGAAGTGTGAACTTAGTTACTCTTCAAG
The DNA here is from genome assembly GCF_007827085.1 of Peromyscus californicus insignis. Classification (NCBI taxonomy): domain Eukaryota; kingdom Metazoa; phylum Chordata; class Mammalia; order Rodentia; family Cricetidae; genus Peromyscus; species Peromyscus californicus. Next base: position 46,596,166 of record NW_026294391.1, read on the forward strand.
AATAACTGTTTCAGCTGCTGTTCCATTGCACATCAGAAGCCATCGGCCCACTGCCTGTTCAGCTGCCTTCGAAGAAAAGGGCACTGTACCTTTTCCGGATTGTGAAGGCCACTTCAGGGATGGTGCCATATTGTCTTGGCCTCAGAAGATGCCTTTTGATAAAGCCATAACCACACTTGTTTTGGCAAGAATCAGTAGTCCTTTGTTTCGTGTCCTGTCTGTCCTGTTTGTCAGCAGTTGATTCGAGGATAATTTGTTGTCCAGTGGCTAACTTTTGCCACAATAAAAGTTAACTCCAATTGCAGTTTTTTCAATGCCCATATTTTCTCTGAAGTAGATTGGTACTGCCAGGAGCCGACATGGCTCATAGTCATGACAAAAAAAAAATTTTTCTAAGTTATTAAAACATATTAAATGCCATATTCTGTAGATCTCTGAAGGGTTTGAAGATAACCTATCTAAAATATATCTACTCAATCTTGAAAACATACCTAATATGACTACAAGTTCTATTATAATGTCTAACTACTAACTTTCATTTCTTTATATCCTAATAGTTGGTAATAACAACATTCAAGGATCAGAAAATTGCATTACATTGTTAAATGAACGGTATAAGTACAATTAGAAATATACATATAGCATTTTCTAACAATATCAATTTCAATACATCATGTGGGAACAGATAAAGATATTCAGAGTCAGACATTTTATATATATATATATATACACATATATGTATGTATGTATGTATGTATATATATATATATATATATATATATATATATATATATATATATATATATATATATATATATATATATAAAGAGAGTTTAAATTGTATGTCTTCATCAAATTTCTCTGCTCAGAGCTCAGGGAATCCTGCCAAAGAGGAGGTGGGAAAATTCTAAGACAGAGAAGAGTTGGAAAACACTAAGAGAACAAGGCCGTCTGAATCAACTACACAAGGTAAATATGAACTCACAGAGACTGAAACAGCAAACACAACGTCTGCATAGGTCTGCACCAAGTATTACAGCTATTATCAAATATTTTAATGGGATTCCTGACTGTGAGAATGAGTGTGTCTCTGACTCTTGTGTCTGCTGTTGCTCTTTTCCTCTTTTTGGTTTGCCATATCCAACTTCAATATGATAGTTTTTGATTCATCTTATTATATTTTATTTTGTCATGTTTGATTGTGATGTTTTAGAAGCCTTTTCTTTTCTAATGAAAGGCAGGAAGGAGTTACACCATACAACAGGGCCCATGTGGGAGGTTTATTGAGGGAACGGGAGAGAAGAGGCAGAGACTAGTCACTGGAGATGGGAGTAACGGAAAAGAAAGAGAAAGAGACAGAGCAAAGGCAGAAAAAGCAGAAGAGACAGAGCAATGGAAGAGAAAGATGAAGAGACGGGAGGTGTACAAGGCCTGCCTTTTATAAGTAAACATAGCAAATGTGCTCACGGGGTGCTCTTAATGGCTGCAGCTAAGGATATATCCTATCAGGACCCTAAGGCCAGGCCAATACAGATTCCTAAATGCTAACAGGAAGAAAATCGATCCAGAGGGGAGGGAAAGTGGGAAGGAACTGGGAGTGCAGGGAAAGGAAACTATACTTCAGATATACTGCATAAGAAAAAAATCTATTTTCAATAAAATGAAAATGATTGTATTAACTTCTTTTCATTTGCTTAAATTTGCAAACAGAACATAACCATAAAGAAAGCAAATAGTGTGCAAAATAATTTTACTATTAAAAAATGTAAATGTCAAAAATATAAAGAAAACTTAAATGAATTTTACAAAAGGAAGGAAACAAATGAAACATGACAACTAAATGGAAAGCATGACACTGGATTGATCAGAACTGAAGGTGAAAGGGGAATCATATACATGAGATTACTGGGAAAATAGGCATGAATAGGATATGACCAGATCAAGGTAATACTGTTATATCACATACAACATTCTGTACTGTGTTGTTAGAGAAAACATGCTATAAGTGTATGTCTGTAAAGAAAGGTGAAAGAGTAAATACAGTAAAGTGTAAATATAAGCAATTGAATCAAGTGAAGAACATAAAGTTACATTCTCACATCTTTTTGAATGTTGAAATGATGTCAAACATGAAACTGACTGCAAAGTAATATAACAGAAGAGCATGTATTATCAATTATGAAATTCATAAAATTTTATCAATATATATTAATAAGTCATCAAACATTGAGGCAGAAACTAAAGATCATATGAAATTAAAAATAGGTATTTTCAAGAATGAAACTGTCAAAGAATAAATGATTGTGCTGTAGGATATCTTTCTGTGTGCTGTGAATATGTGTTGTTCTGATTGGTTGATAAATAAAGCCTTTTGGCCTATGGCAAGTCAGGTTATAGCTAGATGGGAAATTGAAGAGAGAGACACCATCCCATTGTCCAGGGAGCAGCATGTAATGGCACACAGGTAAAGCCACGGAACACAGGGCAACTTACAGATTAATAGAAATGGCCTGAGTTTAGTTACAAGAGCTAGCTAGCAAGAAGCCTACCTTAGGCCATGCAATTGGTAACTAATATAAGTCTCTAAATGATTATTTTATAAGCAGCCGCAGGCCTCAGGGCCAGGCAGGAACAGAGAAAATTTCTGACTACATGTTTGAATGTAATAAAAACATTTGCCGGGCGGTGGTGGCGCACGCCTTTAATCCCAGCACTCGGGAGGCAGAGACGGGCGGATCTCTGTGAGTTCGAGGCCAGCCTGGGCTACCAAGTGAGTTCCAGGAGAGGGAAAAAGCTACACAGAGAAACCCTGTCTCGAAAAACCAAAAAAAATAAATAAATAATAATAAAAAAAAACATTTACCAAAATAAAGAAATGGTATATATTAATTCAATTGTTTTCTAATACAAATCCATCAAGAGACTAAAGTAATATAGTCCAGTTTATTAATGGTACATGTGTTACTTTCACAGCAAATATCCATTTTAATGGTAGTACTCTTTCATCTCTCATGAATGTTTTGGTTTGCTAGCATTTATTAGTAATATTAGTTATGAATATTCATTTTTATTATTATTTAATTAGCCTAATCATTTTGAATTAAATGTCATTTGTCTATTTGTGTATAAGGGATTGAGGCTCAGAGAATTACATACTTTGCTCAAGGACATATTGGTATTATGATTCTTGTGTTTAACACCCCCATCAGCATGAATTTATTCACATAAGTTTTCTACCATAGGCTTCTGGTATGTAGTAAAATAAGTAATGAAATATAAAAGAACATGAATAATGAAATAGGTAAGAACATCTCCATTAAAAATGAAATGTGGCCAGGCGGTGGTGGCACACGCCTTTAATCCCAGCACTCAGGAGGCAGAGCCAGGCAGATCTCTGTGAGTTCGAGGCCAGTCTGGGCTACCAAGTGAGTTCCAGGAGAGGCGCAAAGCTACACAGAGAAACCCTGTCTCGAAAAACCAAAAGAAAAAAAAATGAAATGTGATTCTTCTTGGTGAAACAATGAGTTCTGAGTTCTGTTTTTTATTTTTTTCTGAAGATTAGTCCTTTACAATAAGGAGTTTGATCTGTGAATAATGCCTGAATTCATTCATATTTTTGAAGAGGAAAAATATAACAATGAAAATAAAGAATACAGAAATATTTCTTTTATATAATAATGTCCTGGATATAAAAGAGGCTGATTAATTGAAAAATTTCACATTTCACACAGTTGCTCTGATACTGAGCAGTTTCAACCATAGTTGGCTTAAAACCAAATGATTCCTTTGAGATCTTTTTCTAGCTCCAAAGCAACAATGCAACTGAAGAAATCTGCATTGGTAGACACCTCAAAGCTGTGGCAGCATTTAGTATGACAAAATGTCTGACAGTATCTCCTCTCACTGGGACAGCCATTAGGAACCCAGAAAATATGTCAATAGACTGAGTGATACATCAGTCTCGGAAGATGTGCCTGTTTAATTTTTTCAGTCTCTTTTTAGCAGAATCACAAAATAAATGTGAGCCATGAATATCTGAAATAATATTTGAAGTCTTTCTATTTGTATTGCATTAAGCAATCATTTAATAATTAATAATATTTAGTAATAATTTAATTTACCATTTAATAGCATTAAGGCTCTACCACAGTGATTTCAAAAGTCTATTATAATCGCCTTGGGGAGCTCATTAGCAGCAGATTACAAGATGCCTCCTTCCAAGTCTCTGCTTCTTGTCTGAAGTGATGCTTGATAGTTTTTATTCAGCAAATTCCTAGAGGGTACTAATACTTCTGGCCAAAGAACCATACACAGAAATGTTGACCTAAAATTTATGTAACATTTTGAAATTTGCAAAGAAAAGTTCCTCCTAATATTTTAAAATTACCTAAAATCCTTTGTATACAAGGAAATTTTGCAAATACACAAATATGAATATCTTTGAAAGTCCTCTGCAGCTGATTTAACATATCCATGGATCTAGATCTACATCATCCAACACAATATCTATTGTGTATTTGTGCGATTTGAAATGAATAAAAATTAAGTAATATGAAATATTAAATTCCTTAACTATGCTAGCTACATTTAAAAGCTCTGTATGCCACATGTGATTAGCATCTTCCACATTTTACCAAGAAGAGCTTGCATTTGAAAAAAAGAAGGTATTCTGCATAGGTAGTAGAGTTAGTTATCCTTCACCTTTGTAAGTCGCCCAAACCTAAGGAACTATTAATATAAGATCAAGCAATTTTATCAGTGATGTGATTTCATACATTTAATCTTCTACTACGTTCTCTTGCATCACACACACAACCACCACCACCAATAACAACTTTTTTGTGTCATTCAGTTGTTAATATTTGCAATTATAACATTCTAGGCTTTGATACAGTTAAATGGATGAAGATTGCTTTTCATCTACATTACAAGTTTTCTAAAGTTCTAATTTGAAGATATGGATAATTGAGAAAATACAAATAATAAAATATATTTTCATCTTTGGACATAGGTAGAGACTGAAAAAGGAGCAGGGGAATATATCATGGAGGGAGACTGTAAAGGTTTCATTTAATTTTTTTTAAATCTGGAGCGGGAAGGTGATTCATTTATAGCTTTCAGCTTAAGTGTGGGGCCTGGATTTTGAATCCCCAAAACCCATATAAAAGTCAGTCAGGCATGATGCATATCTGCATCCCCAGCACTTGCAAGATAGAGAGACATGGAGTTTCTGGAACAAGCTGACTGTCTAGACTAGCTGGAATTGGGAGCTCCTTACTCAGTGAGAGATTGTGTCTCAGTAAGTAAAAGTGGTGAGCAAATTGAGGAACACACCAGGCATCAACATCAGGTCTATACACACACACACACACACACACACACACACACACACAGAGAGAGAGAGAGAGAGACAGAGACAGAGAGAGAGAGAGAGAGAGAGAGAGAGAGAGAGAGAATAAAAAATATTTTAGCTACTAAATGAGCCTGAGCATTATACTGTTTCTTTTTGTGTGGTGCTAATAGGAATAAGGAGAACATAATTTCAGGGATTTTTCGATCCTATAAGGAACCATGTAGAATATTATTTTAAGATGTGTTACATTTGTTTGTTCTGTGGAACATTTGTTTTATTGATGAAAAGATGTGTTGCATTCTTTTATGTTGCATTTGTTTAACTCTGTGAAGCTGTGTTACTTTGCCTGTCTAAAACACCTGATGGTCTCATAAAGAGCTGAATGGCCAATACCATGGAAGGAGAAAGGACAGATGGGACTTGCAGGCAGAGACAATAAATAGAAGGTGAAATCTGGGAGGAAAAGAAGAAAGAGCAAGAGAACAAGGAGAGGAGGGTGCTAGAGTCAGCTACCCAGCCCTCCAGCCAGCAATGGAGTAAGAGTGAAAGGAAGATATACAGAAGTAAAGAAAAAGGAAAAAGCCCAGAGGCAAAAGGTAGATGGGATAATTTAAGTTAAGAAAAAGTGGCTAGAAACAACCCAAGCTAAGGCTGGGCATTTATAAGCAATTATAAGACTCCATACGTGATTTATTTGGGAGCTAGGTGGCGGGCCTCTGCCAAGAACAAAGGACCCTAAAAGAGTCAAAGAGAAAAGAGTAAAATACAAACAACGACAGAACAATACATGTTTGTGTCACCACTATATAAAAATGTTCTGTGATGTTATGGGGCCGTTTTGGATAACTGTGCCCTATTTATAAAATAAACCCATTAAGATTGTGATGCTGAAGACATGAAGAATGTGTGTGTGAATATATTTGCTACACTAGTAGAACTTATGCAAATATTTTGTATAACATGTATCTCATGTTAAACATTGTCTAGTAATAAACACGAATATCTGAAGTACATTACTGCAATACAGTTCCAGAAATTCACATCTTACTCTCTGTGCAGTGGCTGCTGAAAGACTCCATTTTGTAGTGTTGTGCAAAATAAAAGGAAAAGTATTTCAGTCTTTTAAAGCTTGACACGCCTTTATTTTTAAATATAAAATATGAAATATATATAATAGGCAGGATTTTCAGATGACTTGAAATGTTTCTTGCCCAAGTTTTGTTAATCCCCTGCCAAGGGTGGGTGGACTCTGAATATAATCTCAAGATTATGTTACATTTGTTGACAAAGGAGATTATGCATATGTCATTAAGATCTCAAGTAGGTCCACACTAAAATAGGGAGATTGTCCAAAGAATGATTATCTGATTATCAGATAAAATCAGGTTAACACTTAAAAGACACTGAATTTCTCCTACTGTAAGAGTTTCAGAGGACAAAGGGCTTAGAATAAGGGAGGGTCTTAGTTGGCATTAAGGATACATGCAGAACAGCTCCATGCATTGAGAACAACCTTCGATGAGAGCAAAAAAGAGAATGTGTAGCTGAGTCATCCACCAACATGGAAGTAAATGCTGCTAAGAACCTGAATGACTTTGAAAGAAAATCGAAGTGTCCAGATAAGAAAACAACTGATTAACATGTTGATCTCAGCCTTGTGAGACTTCAAGTGAAATCAGTTTTTGTATGTCCAACTTCAGAGCAGTAGAAACCAATATTTGTGCTGTTTTATATGGCTTGGTTTGGAATAATTTGTTATTGATATAAAATTAATACAATGGGCTAGCACTTCGAGACTTATTTTTTACCATTTATTATCTTAGAGTAGCAGAAAATTTTACCACATCAATTTTTTTTTTTATAATTACTGCAAACCAAACATGCTCTTCACATTCATTATTATTCTCCTTTTAGGATTCAGAGGATTTTAATGAGTATACAGTTAGCAGGTGTGTTGTTCAGCTTTCCACTGCTGCAACAAAAGACCAGAGAACAATTATGTTGAAGAGAAAAAAATACTGGTAGTTTATGGTTTTAGAGTTTTCAGTCCATGATAACTTGTCCTTGATGTTTATGGGCTTCGGAAAAAAACAGGATTGTAGTATGTTACATGTGGTAGAGCAATGCTGGTCATCTCAGGGCAAGTGAGGAAGGGGAGGGAAAGGAGAGCAGGGTAGGTTAAGTGATGCAGACAGGGGGAAAATACACCGTACACCCTTTATAGGACATTTAAAACATGCTAGGACCTACCTTTCAATGAATCCATCATTTCCCATTAAGTTATAAATCTAGCAACAGATTAGCCCACTGATTTGATCAAAGAACTGAGGATTCTCCAAGGTCCATACTTTTGAACATTCTTGTCATAGCTCTTCTGCTCTGCACATACTTGCCACCATGCAGAATTGTAGCCATTACTCAAGGGAATTATTTCCCCTTTAAATTGTTTATGTAGGGTATTTTTATCACACCGATAAAAAATCTGACCACAACAAATATCTCTATTTTTCAACTCAATATTTTCAAGGTCAACAACCAAAAGGTGGTCATTTAAGATTCTTTATGAAATGTTATGCTGTCATAATAGCAGTGCCATAGCAATAATTGGAAGAGTGAAGAGATTTTAATCTCTTCTCAATCAATTTAATTTTTTTATATCATTATTATTAGATTTCTATGAGTAATGTAATATTTCTCAATATCTATGAACTATAGTTTTAAAAATTTTTCACTTGGAACATTTTATACCATTTTACTGTTTTATTTTGGAGATTCAGTTGAATTTTGTGGTGGATGGAATGAGAAGGGCCCCCATAGGCTCAAGTTTTCTTGGTCATGTGTTTTGTCAAGGCAATAGAAAAGTAAGACAGAGAAATTCTTGATAATGGATGTAAGAGTCACTTACCATCATTGAAAATGTAAAAAGTAACTAAACTGTTGAGGAAAACAGTTTTAACAGTGAACCATCGATATAGTGATTTCTTCTTCTTAAAAATTATTAAGTAGGGACAACTTGATATTTCTATGTGTTTTATATGGTCTACTCACATCAATGTCCAGAAAGCTTGCTAACATGTATATCTTGGCATATCTTGGGCTTACTCCATTAAAATATCTGTTTTGGGAACATAGCCTTAACCTCTGTTCATGAGTACTGAAGACTGGTTATAATTGGTTTCATGCTCACAGATGTACACATTTCTCATTGCTGGCATTGGGACAAACCTGGCAATGGCACTTTCTGCTCTGTACCTTGTAAAGCATGTCTGACTGCTGACTATGACCATGCAATTTCTACATCCCAGACTCTGACAAGAGAAACTGTCACTGATATAGTTAAAACAATGAAAACCATGCATCTAGACTTTCCTTGGATCCCTACTGTTTTAAGCTTCCCTGAGAATTTGGAAATCTTTGGCTGTAAGCTATAATTGCTCCATGAAAACAGAAGTCACTCCTGCCTTCCTTAGTGGAAAACTCCTCACCTCCTTATACAATCTTCTACAGAAGGCATCCATGATTGTTCTTTAAGCTAAAAAACTGCATCTGGGATTTTCTAACATCAATGCTGTCAAATGTTCATGATGTTGGGGTCCAGGGAATTTGAGGACTATGTAGTTAAACTTAATGGTCTAATCTCATTTTGCTCAATTGAAGATATGCAAAACTTCCTCTCCCTCTGCTCACTTAACAATAGAGTCACAAATAACCATTTCATTTACACTAAATAAGGCAGGTAGAGAGGTGAGGCTTTTGTTGAATTTGATTCAGATGATGAAAAGTTGTCATTGAAAAAATCAGTGAAAGTAATGGATAACAGAAAAAATGAATAAATTGGGATGTTCAAGTATCACAAAGATGAAATGGATTGGATGTTGAAGCATAGTAGTCAGAAAAGTACCATCAGTTTACCTATGACTTTGTGAGTCTCCATGGACTGCTGTTTGGAATTGTAAAGGAAAAAAATGTTCAGTTCTTCTCAGGGTGGGAAGCAATGCCGATGGACCGAGAGTACAAGATCAAAGGAGAGGTCTTTGTGCATTTTTCCTCAGAAGAGTTAGGTAAGAGGCTCTATGTTAACAGGGAAGACTAAGGGCAAAAATGCATTAAAGTGTCCAAGAGCAATCAAACAGAATTTGGGTCATACTAGGATTGACCACTAATCGTCATGTCAGTGTAGAAGCTGAGTGCCATGGCTGGCTCAACATAGTTGAGTGTCAGCATTGGTATTATAAAGCATACAGGACTACATATAATGAGGTCTATGATATGTCGTATGGGCTATGAAGGGTATAAGGATTATTGTGGCCATGGTCATGCCTATAGCTTTACCAATGACCTATTTCATAGATACCAGAGCCACTATCTCTCAGGAATGTATACCCACAGGTACATATATAGGCTGAGACTTCACAGAGCAGATCACCACTGACTATAATGTCTTCATAAGGCATGTCCTACAAAGCAGTGGGGAGTGACATTTATAGCATTTTCTCACCACTGCATTCTCTGAGAATTCGTTCTGAGACTGTCCTGATGGAGGAGTAAAAGGCAGGACAAATTCCACTTGAGTTTACTACCCACAAAGAAATCTTGGCAGCTATGTCAAAAGACAGAGCCAACACACAACACAGATTCATAGAACACTTCCTGAATTGAACAATAGAAGCCGGTAGTGTGGCTTATATAATGGCCAAGTAATATAGGACACGGCGGTATCAGAAGCCCAGGTCATTTACAGAAGCCTAGAAAGTCAACGTGGTCCTGTTGCCTCTACCGTGCTGTTTACAGTAGTCAGAACAACGTGGATAAACATAACAAGAATTATAGGAACATTTGAGTTACTTTAATCAAAATTTCACGGCAGCCAATGAATAGTGAAGGAGTTTATAACTCTTTGTGAGATTTTCACTTTTCTGAAAAGGAAACAGAGGGGAGTGAATCTGGAGGAGAGGAGAAATTGAAGGAACTGGAAAGATTGGAGGGAGAGCAAACTGTGGTCGGGATGTAATGTATGAAAGAGAATCTATTTCAAATATTTAAAAATAAATAAATACTCAAGTTAAGAAACAGTGATAAACCTACAGTGAAAGTGATGCTGTTGTTCACTTGCAAATTAGAACCCACACCCTGCCAGTCTCCAATCTCCTTTCTTCAGCTTTTCATGAGATTTAACCTGTATAGTCATCCCTCTTAGGTATAGTAACACATTTTAGCTCAATTATTAGTGAATCTTTATGTTCTATCAGTAATGTGTTTCAACTATGGAATAATTTTCAACTCATCCCAATTTTGTAGATCTATTCTTTTTCTCATTTTTATTCCGAACATTTGGATATATTTAATATGATGGCAGAATTTTACCCCACATAAGTTAAGTTGCTAGGAATCAATATGATTCAGAACTCTACATTTGTATCTTTAATGAGAATGTAAGGACAATGGTGAGAATTCAGTAACTTTTCAATGTTTGACAGTTTTCAATGGTTCTTGTAAGTCATAAGAATATAAAGTTATTGTTTTTCTCTGCTGAGTAGGATTCCATTGTGTATATGTACCACATTTTGTTTATCCGTTCTTCAGTTGAAGGGCATCTAGGTTGTTTCCATGTTCTGGCTATTACAAACAATGCTGATATGAACATAGCTGAACAAGTACTCTTATGGTGTGGTTGAGCATTCCTTGGGTATATGCTCAAGAGTGGTATAGCTGGATCTTGGGGGAGATGGATTCCCAATTTTCTAAGAAAGCAGACAAATGGATGGATCTAGAAAAAATCATCCTGAGTGAGGTAACCCAGACTCAGAAACACAAACATGGTATGTATTCACTCATAGCAGGATACTAGACATGAAACAAGGATGACTTGTCTGCTACTCACATCACCAGGGAGGCTACCTGGAAAACAGGACCCCAAGAAAGACACAGGGATCACCCAATGACAGAGAAATGGAATGAGATCTACATGAACAGCCTGGACATGAGTGGGGGTAGTGTAAGGCGAGGGTCGAGGGAAAGAGAGCTTGAGGGAGCGGGAGATCCCAGCTGGATCAACAACAGAGAGGGAGAACAAGGAATAGGAGACCATGGTAAATGAAGACCACATGAGAATAGGAAGAAGCAAAGTGCTAGAGAGACCCACAGAAATCCACAAAGATACCCACACAACAGACTGCTGGCAATGGTCGAGAGACAGCCCGAACTGACCTACTCTGGTGATGGGATGGCCAAACACCCTAATTGTTGTGCTAGAAACCTCATCCAACTACTGAGGGATCTGGATGCAGAGATCCATGACTAGGCCCTGGGTGGAGCTCTGGGAGTCCAATTAGCGAGAATGAGGAGGGTTTATATGAGCGAGAATTGTTGAGACCGAGGCTGGATAAAGCACAGGGACAAATAGCCAAATAAATGGAAACACATGAACTATGAACCAATGGCTGAGGGGTCCCCACTGGATCAGGCCCTCCGAATGGGTGAGACAGTTGATTGGCTTGATCTGTTTGGGAGGCATCCAGGCAGTGGGACCGGGTCCTGTGCTCATTGTATGAGTTGGCTGTTTGAAACCTGGGGCCTATGCAGGATTGTTTGGCTCAGCCTGGGAGGAGGTGACTAGACCTACCTGGACTGAGTCTACCAGGTTGACCTCAGTCTGTGGGGAAGGCTTTGCCCTGGAGGAGATGGGAATGGGGGGGGGGGTTGGGGGGAAGGTGAGGGGGACGGGAGGGGGGAGAACAAGGGAATCCGTGGCTGATATGTAGAACTGAATTGTATTGCAAAATAAATTAAAAAAAAAAGAATATAAAGTTGACAGAATATTTCTGGAAATCTAAACAGGGATGATTATTTTGGACAATCAATGATAAAAACAATCCCCTAAAAGTCAAGGTAATTTTTATACCTATACTGTGAAAAAATATATGTGAAATACTTGAAAATTTATATGTGATACATGAACTATCAGAGAATATATAACAAATTTTGCATATAAATAACTGGTAGATTTGGTGTGATCTGTAGCCGTGAAATATGATAGAAAAGTTTGAGTTTTGAACAAGAATCTGCAACTGAGTTCTCATAATGCCAAAATGTTACATTTTATATTTTTGAAACTCATAAAATCCACACACTTTTTGGTCTAGGCTTTTCCCATGCTACAAAGGATGTCCAACATTTAATGAACTATAAAACAATATTTAAAAAATTAAAATAAGTAGATCTTATAAAATATTTTATATATATAGATACTGAAATTTGTTTGTATTTTATTAAAAATTCAAGCTGAATAGAGTGTTCTACTTTGCTTAGTTTTACTATACACTACTTCAAGAGTAAAATAGGTATGTCTAAGATTTTTTTAAAAACTTAAATGAATTCGTGAAAATAAAATACTTGAATGAATGCTCGCCATATATTTGGTACCATTGACTACCACTTTTCTACTGTTTACCTTAACTGCTGGTCCAATTTGGGGAATCTGTATGTCAAAGCTCTGATAAGGAGAGAGCTACTGGCCATCAGTATAAACAAATATATATATATATATATATGTGTGTGTGTGTGTGTGTGTGTGTGTGTGTATATATATAATTATTGGTTTCCATATCTTAGACAGAGGAAAATTATATTACCTTAAAATTTTTGGAACAGGTACATAAAATAATAATAAAAGAAATTCATTTCTTGTTGATAAGCAATTAGTAAACTAGAAGTAAGTTATATTCATAAAGGAAGGAATTTCATTTGGCTGGCTCGATGTTAAATTTTTATAATAATCTTCGTGTAATTGAGTAAGTCACATTTCTGTAATTAAAAGATGTTACCACGAGAGACAGAGAGGGGGGTATGTAAAACCATAAGCTAAAATAGTGTTAATTTGACCTGTGAGTTCTTGCCTGTGTCTTTTTTATTAAGAAAGAAAAGGTTTTTAATTTCTGGAATTCATATAAAACATTTAAATAAGTCTAGAAATTTTTATTAAAATGAAAATCTGAAGCTTGTTTATTAGGATTTACATTAAATTGATGATTTGATTTTTCAGCTGGACAGAATAAAGCAGATCTGATTAACTGGAACTTAGCACAGTTCAGCAAACATTTGTAAATGAGTCAGTTGCCTTAGGGCTATTATTACAAGGATAATGATTTTCAGCAATTCTGGATGACATATACTAATATTTAAATGGAAAATGTCCGTCATTAAATAGTTAAGTTTATTTTGCTTTTGTAGATAGGAAAAAGGAAAATGACACAGATTACCTTTGGCAATATAACCCATCAAATAAATAATTTTGTGCTTTTTTCACATTTTATAATTTCAAGTATTTATATTTTTCAAGTTCAATATTGGTTCCTAGAGTCTAAAGAGATATCCAATGTATAGGTGTGTCAATGCTTGTAAGTTATATGGCATTGTTGATTATCGAATGTGCAACTCCTTCCAAAGTTCAAAAAGTGTTTTATGAGACATAGAATTCAATTCAAGTGAAACAGAAAACCTGTTTTGCCAAAAGGTAAATATCCCCTCAGTTATCAACCTTTTAAAATTATAGGGTATTTGCAATTAATTTGAGATCTCTCTTCTCAATACCTTCTCTCCAAAGGACATCTATCCATTCAGTATTTATGGAACATTTCCCCCTCCCATTATTTGGGAAGTTATTTGCAACTATGAGATTCCTGATGCAAATAAAATACATATGTGTCTTCAAGAAAAATAAAAATACTAAACAAATAAATAAATAAATAATAAACAAGGTGAGGGAGATACCAAATAAGGTCCTCAGATATGTCTAGACCCTTAGAAAATCTTCTTTAAAATTTCTTTTGCAAAATTATAAAGTAACTACTTATGAGAAAGATGTGAAAATAATAATAATAAAATAAAATAAGGGAGAGACCAAAGAAGGTTCTCAGCTCTGCCTGGGCCCTTAGAAAACCTTTCAAATTGCATTTGTAAAATTATAAAATTAGGAGAGTCCCATTAGCACAATAAAATTTTTATTATTATTTTCCATTGGCACAATGGCTCTATTTGAATCTAGTGCTGTTTTGGCCAGCTATATCTACCTCCAGCTGCTGCCACCAAATGCAGTTTTTTTTTCCAAGATGGTTTTGTAACTAAATCTTTTTCATTTTATTTACCAATAAAAACTTGGGAGTCCAAGTCTGGGGTGAAAACTTGCTAGTTCAAAGAGGTTGAGCAGCAATTAGCTGACCTTTCCTCTTCAGGGTTTCTCAGAGAGAGCATCTCTTCCAACACTCCAAACCAAAAAGACTACCACACTCAAAAGTCCCTCCCTACTACTTCCTGTGTGTCTCCTTATCCATTTTTCCAGACTCCCTCTGACTTCCTATGATTACTTTCTGTAAACTAGTTGTTGGATCCATTCACCTCCTGAGTCAAGGTTGATATTATTTAACATAAACACAAACTTGGGGTTCTCATTGTTATCATATATCCTGCAACACGGATCTATAGCAGTCATGATGGTAATCAACTTGATATGGAGCATGTACTCAATTTGTAATCCCCCTGAAATTTTTCCTATCTACCCTGGCAATAAGATGTTAGAAAGTGTCTTTCAGCTGAAGTTTGGTCATTTCTTTGCTACTGTTAATCCCTGAAAATCTTCCCTATATTGGTATCTTCATAATGTTTTCTACTATTCCATTTAATGGAGATATTCATGTCTGAACCTGTGTGAATATGCATCTCAGTATGGTTTAGGTACATTGAGAAACAAAAAAAAAGTTTTACATTGATATTTATAGCAATAAAATTTGTTGAGGTACATGGTGTTTAGTTTACAATAATAGAGTGATTTGGTATAGAATAATTATTAAACTCCAAATTATATTTACACTTTCGTATTTCACTTTTATTTAAAAAAATATTTTTCTCTACAGGTGGTACAATCTTTTCCTATTGAGTTAGTTATACAAAAGAAAAGGGTAGAAACAGTTGTATAAATCATGCATTTGGAAACTGAATTTAGGAGCTAATGAAGACTTACTGCAATCAATGAAGCTCATCTCTAAGGTTTTTCTGTCTCCAGAAATCTGTCTTCAAGAAACACAAGAAGTCTGAGCTCTTACTCATTACAGTCATTTGGAGCTATTGTGACTAATTCTTGCTGGTGGATTGTAAATGAAAGTCACTTGTGTCTAGGATCACTGCTGGACCAAATGACTTAATTTTCCAAGTGAGACAACTCTTTAGTGCTTCTTCTCCTATTAACGAAGCAAATTGTGTGATCCAGATGGTAAAGGGAGAATATAACAGAGTTTCTATTACCTTGGACTGCTGTGTCACTATATGATATATTCCTGATTCGAAAAGTTACAGAGACCCATCCAAAAATGCACATAATGTGTTAAAATGCTAAGCTAGCAGCTTGTGCATACTACACACTTAGGAGTCTATTCTGTTTGATACACACTTAAAATTATATATAATTCTACAAGCACTTGTGATCACATGGTCTTGTACACTTGGAAATACTGTGTTGCTTGAATTTCTGGTACAACTGAAAACCAAGCACCTAACAATTACATTACAACTACATCATTGTCTAAAATTTTACAAAATACTTTCAATAAGGAAACTGAGTCATGGAAAATTCTGATAATTTTTTCCAAATGTTCAGAAAATATTAAAATATAAAGCATTGATTTTTGTTCCTATATTTCTTATATCTTAGTAAAATTAATAAAATTGTCCTTTTTTTAAAAGGAGTAATTATATCATAACCTGATGACAAAGAGAATGATGAACTATCCTTCTTCAGAAAGTTTTTAAGCTCATAATTGTTTCTAAAATTGTTTATTGTTCTTCCACTTTCAAACAATTTAAAGGTGTTGCTCATAGCTTTTTTGTGTATTTCATGCAGTTATTTAATGTTTCCATTGAAAATAGATGCTTTGAACCCCAGATAGCTCACATGAGAGAGTTTAATTAGAGAACATAAGCTTTTATTATGACAAAACCCCAGGATCATAGTTACAATCATAATGATACAGTATCTGGACTATAAATATCAATCAAGTCACGATCATTTGATTATTTTCAATGAAAATGGCTCATAGAATATTGACAAAAATAAAATAGGAAAAAGAAATTTCCTTTTCTCTTCTTTTTCTTAACACTGTTATGAGAGAATAAATTACAGTGGGGTCTCATGGTTGATGTAGTTTAAATGTAATTGGTCCCCATAAGCACATAGAGTGGAACTATTAGGAGGTGTGGCTTTGTTGGAGGAAGTGTGTCACTGTGGGGATAGGCTTTGAGGTTTCCTGTGCTCATGCTACTTCCAGCGTCACAGTCCACTTCCTGTTGCTTTCTGATCAAGATATAGCCAGCACCATGTACAGCCAGCACCATGTCTGCCTGCATGCTGCCATGCTCTCCATCATGATGATAATGGATTGAACCTCTGAAACCATAAGCAAGCCACCTCCATTAAATGTCTTCCTTATAAGAGTTGCTGTGGTCATGTTGTCTCTTTACATCAATAGAAACCCTAACTAAGACAGTAGACAATAAATAAATTAAATATACACATTAGAAAACTTGCCTCTCCTCCCATTCGACATGTGGATACACACACAATATAGACCTAGGAAAATATATACTTAGTAAATGTCCATTTATCTCACATTCTGAGAGCACAGAAAAATACTTGTATTTGATTTTCTTTTCTAGTTATTTTTTCAAAACAATTCAGGATATATGACAATGAGAAGACACAAATATATTACTGTGTGGAAATATGAGCTTCTATGACATTGGGAAGTGGTTTGAGATTGATGACACAAAGCTGCTCCAGCAGTTGATCTGGCATTGTGTGCTCTTCTCTTCTAATGAAAGATGGAGCTACACATGAATCACAATTATCAAGAACTATCTGTTACTGTCAATGACAGAAGAATCACATTCAGTTTCACTGTGTGCATTAGTTATTACCGCTAAATATTAAATAGATGTAATGCACTGGAGGTACAGAAGGAAGACAATAAAAATAAGCTGAGATATTTATAAGATGCCACAATAGAAAGCAGAATTCATGTTAACAACATTTTTGGCATTGAATATGACTTATGTAGTCATGCAATGGTAAAGGTTCTCTTGCTTCAGAAGTTTATTTTTATAGAAAAATGCAACAAGCATATAATCACTCATATTAAGTGCACTAGGGAAAGTAACTGAGTGATTAAATATTTCTGGATATTCTCCAGCATCATAATATGCTTACACTTTTAGTTATATTATTGATGGGTACATGACTTGTTTTACAAAAAAAAAAAAAAGAAGAATCTCAACATAAAATACAAATAATTTCAAATATTTTAGTTAAGAGAAGTAAAACCAAATACTATATTTTGTGCAGGAAATAAAGATTGATGCATTTTTACCCAAGCCATATAGATTAAAATAAAACAACAACAAACCTTATTATGTCGTTTTAAAACCACTTTTAAGTTCAAGATTATTTAACTCTGAAAACCCATACATAGAAATGCTATTTATATACACTAGGATGTAAAATTTCAAATATTTATAATAATGGAAGGGGATCTGGGAAATACTGGTTTCAATTTATATTTGCATTGGGATTTGTAGTCACCTACTGAAAACCTCAACAAGCAGCTAATTCTGTTTTTCTCTTACACTGTTACATTAGCATATCCAAGTAATATAATAACAATTTCTTAAATGATGAATGTGTGAGTAATCTTCAGACTCATGAATTAATGGCTCCAATTATTGAAACTAAGTAGGAAAAAAACAAAGAGATTAATAGGACCAAAGGGATAATGAATGGTCTCATTGCAGTCTCTCTCCAAGATCCAGGCCTGAACCTGCCCTATCCTCCTCTCCACACACCTTCCCCAGCACCCTATATTTAGACCAGGTCCCATATTCAGTATCCATGTCTAGACTGGTCACCCTTCCTTTGATGCAGGCTTCTACAAGCATCCACCCTACTTGCCACCAATTCATGTAACCCTTCCCATCCAGCACTTTATACTGCAAGACATTGGGTTTGGACATCTAGAAACAATAAATAAATTTAACGATATGTCAGAATAAAGAATCTAGCCGGGCGGTGGTGGCACACACCTTTAATCCCAGCACTCGGGAGGCAGAGGCAGGTGGATCTCTGTGAGTTCGACGCCAGCCTGGTCTACAAAGTGAGTTCCAGGAAAGGCGCAAAACTACAGAGAAACCCTGTCTCGAAAAACCCAAAAAAAAAAAAAAAAAAAAAAGAATCCACTTGCACAAATCTGTAGCTTTTCTATTTACTGATAACAAGCATACAGAGAAACAGATCATGATCACAATCCTATTCAAACTAGAACAAAAGAAATAAAATATCTAGGAATAAACCTAACCAAGATGAAACACCTTTTCAATGACAATGTTAAACCTCTGAAGAAAGAGATAAATACAGTAGAAAATGAAAAGACATTCCATGCTCACGAGTTGGTAGAATTAACATTGTGAAAATGACCATTTTATCAAAATCCATTTACAGATTGGTTGCAATCCCAATAAACATCTTCATCTAATCCTTTACAGAAATAGAAAAATGTATCCTAAAATCACATGGAACCACAAAAGACTCCAGATAACCAAAACAATACTGGGCAAAAAGATAAATGCTGGAAGGATTACCATTCCAGATCTTAACATATATTACAGAGCAATAGTAATAAAAACAATTTGGTATTGCCACAAAACCCAATATGTAGACATATGAAACAAAAGCAAAGATTGAAAAATGACTATAAATAAATTCAGTCATTTAATGTTCAACAAAGACACAGATAATGTATTCTAGAAAAAAGAAAGCATCTTCAACAAATTGTGCTGGGAAAACTGAATATTCACATTTTAAAGAATGAAATTAAATCCATATTTATTAAAATGCACAAAAAAATCCAAGTGGATCAAAGACCCAAACATGAAGCCTGAAACAGTGACTGAAAATGACGCTAGAAAAACATAGGCAGTACCCTTCATGATATAGGTAGGAAAGAGTTTCTGAATAATACTTTATTTTCCCAAGAATTGAGCACAATAATTGACAAATTCAACCTTATGAAACAAAAAAACCTGCACAGATAAAGAAACAATCAATACGGCGAGGAGGAAGCCCAAAGAAAAGAAGAGAATCTTTTTTCAGCTATTTATCTGACAGAGGATTACTATCCAGAATATAAAAGTAATTAAAAAACAAAGAGTAAAAATGTAAGCAACAAGAAAGCAGACATTCAAAAAGTGGCCTGGGACCTGAATAGAGACAGAGTTCTCAAAAGAAAAAAAAAAAGACTAAGGAATATCTCCAAAAATTATTCACTGTTTCTAGCAGTTAGGGAAATGCAAATCAAAGCAAATTTGAGGTTTCATCTTACCCCAGTCAGAATGACAAAGATTAACCAAACAACTGACAACAGATGCTTGAGGGAATGTGAAGAAATGGAATTTTCATTCACTGTTGGTGAGATTGTGTATGGACCCAGTTATTATATAAAACAGTGCATGCAATTCTGAAAAGGATAAAAATAAACCTAGTATATGAGCCATCGGTACCACTGCATGCCATATGAACAAAGCATTTGACATCCTATGCCACAGGTAATTTCTCAGTCATGTCCACTGATGTTCTATTTATCATATATAGTAAAAGTAAACTAATGAATGAATAATGAAAACATGGATAATATAACTAGGCTTTCTTCACATTCCTTTATCATATTATTATATTTGATTTCCTTGAATTGTACTAGTGAACCTCATAGACTCAAGCATTCATCTAACCATTTTCTTTTGTGGAAAACTAAAACTAATGCAAAAGGAGAGTGATATGGAACATTATACATGCATTATTAGGAAGATTATGCAAAGGTAGTAGAAATAGAAATGAGAAATAAATAATAAGATATTAAACAGAGAGATGGGGAGGGGTTTATTTCCCAGTATGATCAAGAGTGACTAAGAAAGCCCTGAAGTAAGAATGTACTGTTCATGTTCAATGAAGATCATAAAACCTAGACTGACTAAAATAAATAATAAATGGAAGGGAATGAAATTAAAGCATCTAATTTGAGTTAAATTTTATAGGACTGTATAGATATGCTAAGGAGTTCCAGTCTTATACTTATAATGAGCCTTTGTATGATTGGAAACAAAGAACTTATGCTATTTGATTTTTTTAAAATATTACTTGCTGTGGGATATTTGTACACTGAGGTATAGGCAGGGTTTCCAGGGAGAGAAAAGAGGAGATGAATTGAGGCATGCAGGAGATGCCATGGAGAGATGGGAAGTCAGATACATAGAACAAAAGAAAGGTAAAAAGCCACATGGTAAAACATAGATTAATAAAAAGCAGGTTAATATACTTATATGTGCTAGTGGGACAAGTCTCAGCTAAGACAGAGTTTTCATAATAATAAGTCTCTGTGTCAGTTATTTGTGGGCTGGTGGTCCTTATGAAAAAGCATACTACATATGGCATCCAACATGGAGGCTCAAATATTTAAACATAGAACCTGAGAAAGCTAAGAAAAGTTTTGGACAAGGAGCCAGATGTGGATTCTCCATTACTCCCCTTCACCCCCCAGTTTGCTCATATAATCCCTCCTCTCTCTCATCAACTGGACTCCTGGAGCTCCACCTGGCAAATGTACCATAGCTACTAAGACACAATGGATTACAGAGGTTGATGGATTCAACCAACTTTTGAATGTGTCTTGACTTCAAAATGGAAGTGAAAAGATATGCTGTTTTGGGTAAAAGGTTATGCTTTTGTTCCTACAGAAAATGAAAGGCTATGGATTCATTAAAATTTGAAGACAATCAGATTTCATCTAGGAAGGCCTCCTGAAAATCCTGGCTACTGCTCTTATCTCAATTGCTGACAGTATACTGTCCAAACTGGACCAGCAGGATGCAAAATAAAGTGACTGCCAAACTTTGCCAAGACAAGGTAGAACAGTCCTTCAAAATTCCCTGCTTCTCAGAAATGTCTTTCAGATTCACTAGGCCTATAGACCAAAGATAGATGACCCAACATTACAAAATAAGTTTGGGTGACTGTCAAGGCAGGCAGATATCCCTATTGTTAGATAACATTACACCCTTCTGGGGTCTTTGATGAAGTTAAAAACTAAATGATTATACTTAAAATTTTCCTTAGTTTTGAAAAGAAAAACTAGGTATAAAACTTTAGACTCACAAAGATAAGATAGATAATAGAGCATTTTCTCTAATTTTGCCAAATATAAATGGACTGGATATTGTAACTGTATTTCTTATTTGATGATTGTTTAGGTTATTCACAGTTTTACTATGATAAAGCTAAAACCTTCCTTTTTAATTAGACAAAAAGGGGGACATTTTGTGGAGTAATTCTTTTTGTACACTGTAAATATGTGTTACTCTTATTGGTTTAATAAAGAACTGACTGGCCAATAGCTAGGCAGGAAGAGGTTAGGCAAGAAAGTCAGACTGAGAGAACACTGACAAGAAGTGGGAGGGAGTTGCCATCCAGACACAGAGGAAGCAAAAGATGAGCATGCCATGCTGATAAAAGGTACTGCCACCTGGTAGAGTGTAGACAAAAAATATGGGTTAATTTAAGTTTCAAGAGCTAGTTATTTGGCCAATCATTTATAATTAATAATAAGTCTCAGTGTGATTATTTGGGAGCCTGCTGGTAGAACACAAAGAAAGTCTGCCTACAAATTGATTTGTGCACAACACATATTTCATACTTGTGTTAATGCAAATATATATGTTATCATTAAAAGTTTATCTGTTTTCAGAAGAAAAGGACCAGACACCAGTAAAGACAAGTATCCCAGGTAATCCAGCCTCAAAATGCCTCTTATGCATTTTCTTCAGAATTCTGTATCCAGAACAACTTCAAAGCTGCTAAATGAGATAGCCCAGCCTCACAGACTATCCATCAGAGACTTCAGATAACGTCTATACTTTCCTACCACACAGAGATTAAATAAAAAATTATAGAACTGGCTCTCCAAGATCTTGACCATTATCTCAGTTTTCTCAGGGTCCCCTAAAGATGCCATCAATCCAAGACAACAGGAAACAGGCTAGAGAACACTACACACATATTCCCAAGAGGTGGTTTATTTTTTATTATGATCAATCCACGTGAGCCTATTAAATGGGTAACAGAATTTATTAAGGTATAAATTGAGGAAATACACTCATGATTATAGAACATAGTAGACAGCAGAAGTCATCCTCTGATCTGACCGGGAGCAAATCCACCTCACAGGCAGAAGCAGAGAGGGGTCCTGTGACCCTTCTCCAACTCC
This sequence comes from Peromyscus californicus insignis, assembly GCF_007827085.1. Taxonomy (NCBI): domain Eukaryota; kingdom Metazoa; phylum Chordata; class Mammalia; order Rodentia; family Cricetidae; genus Peromyscus; species Peromyscus californicus. The sequence continues at coordinate 46,618,870 of NW_026294391.1, forward strand.
TTATAAGAGGTCACGTACAAGGGCAGGAAACACCACCTTCTTTGGGCCATATAGCCCAAGGTCAAGAGTGGAACAAGTACCACTACATTTCCCCTTTTTTCTAAATAGGAAGGTTGCAATCTTAATGCAAACTATATATAATAGAAATGATTATCAAGCATTGTCCAAGAAAAACAAAGGGTAATAACATAAACAAAAATGGAACTATAACCAACAAGAATAACATCAAAGAAAAGACACATACTAAAATTCAGAGAAGTCTGGTGTATAGGTAAATGACACATTACAGAGGTCATTCCAAAAGGTGTCCTATCCTGAAGAATCTGAATCTAATATTTAATATGTTCTAGCTAAGACACAAGAGCTAGTCAGTAGGAAACCTGAGCTAATGGCCAAGCAGTTATAAATAATATAAGCCTCTGTGTGTTTATTTGGAACCAAGCACCTGTGGGACATGGGTGGAAGAGATTTTTCCTGACCGTTGGCCAGGGAGGACCAGAGAGAAACCTTCCAGCTACAGTGGTTTTTGGTTATTCTGTGGTTTATGGATGTTTGTCATTGTTTAGGGGGGTTTGTTACAACTTGTTATTAGTAATGGTCAGGAAAAGCAGCTGAGCAAAGGAGATTAGATTCAGGGATCTCTTTCTGAAGGGAAAATGGGGGATATAGTATAGAAATGATGGGATGAAAGGGTAGATTGTAGAATATACAGTTGAACAACCACTAGTCTCCGATATTTTACATTGGTAAGGATTTTTTGTATATTGATACAAATTTAAGGTTATTTTTGTTATACTGTATAATGTTTTTAGTCTTGTTTAAGGCATTGTACCTATGCTGCTCATTTAAAAATGTAATGCAAGGTTCTAGTCCTTGAAACTATTTAGGATAATTAAGTAATGTAGGTTAATAGTATCAATGACAATCAAACTTGTAGTCATGTAAGGTATGTTTTAAAGGTCATACAGAGATATACTTTAAGATGGTCTTCAAACAGTTCAAAGACCTACAAAAATGGCATTGAAAATGTTTTAATAACTTAAGCCTTTCATGCTAATGAGACATTTATGTTCCTGGCAACAACAATTTACTTCAAAAAAGGATGAGAGGCCCTGAAGAACTTCTATATTGAGTTTGTTTTCTATGTGGCAACTAGCTAATTGGTCAAGAAACTGCCTTCGCCTGGACTGCTGACAGTAAGCTGTCCATATTAGACAAACAGGACATAAAGGAAGTGACTGCTGAAATTTGCCCTGACAAGGTATGACAGTACTTCAAAAATTTTTTGCTTCAAAAAAAAAATCTGTCACATATTCTAGTCCTACAGGCTGAAGATGGATTTCTCAACATTGCAGAAGAACCTTAGTTGATTGTTCAGGCAGCCAGCTGCTTCTGTCATTTCTATTGTTTTGGATGATGTTTGCTCTGCACTTCTTATTTACTCAGGTAATATTATAACCTTCTCAGATCTCTGATGGAGTTGAAGATGAAATGGTTATAGTTACAGTTTTCCTTGTTACCAAATTCAGAGAAGAAACTCACAAAAGAGGTATAAAAGCTTAAATTTTTATCTAAGAAAATGTTTTGAGGCCTAAAAAGATAATTTTGGGTTTGTAATACATGTTAGGATAAAAAGTGAATAAGCAATAAAACTTTGGGCTCATTGTGATCAGATAGATAATAGAGTAATTTCTCCAAATTTGCCAAATACAAATGGACTAGACATTGTGAATATAATTCTTACCTGATAAATGTTCTTACACTATATAATTTTCCTGTATTAGAGTTAAAATTTTTCTTTTTTATTTAAACAAAAAGGGGGAAATGTTGTGTGATATTTGTATACTGTGTGAAGATGTTATTTGCTGTGTTTAGTATAATAAAGAGCTTACTGCTCAATAGCCAGGCAGGAGGTATAGGCGGAATTGCCAAGGCGAGAAAGGAAGAGTCAATGAATCAAGGTGCACAGGAAATACCATGGAGAAAAAGGAAGTCAGACATCCAAAAAAAAAAAAAAAGAAAAAGAAAGAATGGTAAAAAACCACATGGTAAAATGTAGATTAATAAAAGCAGGCTAATTTAAGCTGTAAGAGCTAGTGGGACAAGTCTAAGCTAAGGCTGAGCTTTCATAATTAATAATAACTCTCTATGTCATTTTTGTGAGCTGATGGACCAAAGAAAAATCCACCTATAATTATTTTACGATCTGAGATTGTAAAATAATTATATCATTTCCCCTTTCTGTTTTCTCCCTCTGAATACTCCCACATAGTGTTCCAACTCCTTTTTCAATTTTGTAGCCTATTTTTAACCAATTTTTGAGATATATATGTATATACTTGCCATTCATTTTAGCACATGGTGACTTCATCAACAGGGACTTACCTTCCATCTCTGGAGGGCAACCAAGGGTAATGTCAATAGTCTATATTGCCTGGTACTGAAGGTTTCACATTGACCTCAACTTTAGTGTATATGAAGTCAGAGTCAAGCCAAGAACATTCAAGTCACTGAGCCAATAGCATATTCTATGCCCATTCTCTAAGCATTCGTATATATAACAGGTGCTTATATAACGTGTCCCATTTTCACATTATTTCATTTATAATTATCAAAGTTTCTTTACATATTTGTTAGCTTGTTTATATTTGCTTACCACATAGAGAATTTAAATTTCACATAAAAAATGGCCATTTATAAATTAAATATGACTTCCTACATGCTTTGAACAGCAAATCCACGCAGAAAATCTGTCTTTAAAAAGGCAAGAACAACATTCTTTATAAATTTCTTCTAAAGGTACTGAAAACTTTTTCTCTAACTCATAATTAAGTTATACCAGATTACAATCTTAGAATTTAAAATTTTTCCTTCCTTGTAAAAGAAGGAATTATGCTTTCTTACCATGACTATCTTAACATTATTTACTACTGGAAATGCCAGCATATTTTGAGCACTTTAAGCTCAAGTGACAGCAACATATAAACTGTATGCAGCTGTCTTATAATAAAGAACTAAGTACTATACATAAGATTAACTGGATAGAAAGCTGGTGTGTATGTGTCTGTCAGTATGTGCACATCCATGCCTGTGTATGTATGTTGGAGGAAGGAAAGAAAGAGATGTTGAATTGATAGAAGTGAGATATCTTAAATGGTTTCTCAATAAAGAAACCATGAAAGGGAGATTTTTTTTTTCCTTATATTGATTCTTTGTGGATTTCACTTCAAGCATTCTGATCCCACTTATCTCCCTGTCTCCTAGCATCTGCCCTCTACCCTTGCAACCTCTCCCTAATCAAAACCAAATTTTAAAAAAAGACAAAGAAAACAAAATAAAAAAACAAAAACACACAAAAAAGAAGCATCTTTTTGAGGAAGCTGTAATGTGGCCCATTGAATCACACAATTTACTCTTAGACTGTTCATCTTTACTTGGAAGTTTTCATTGCTACAAGTCATTAATTTGACTTGAGATCTCTGGTTTCTGCTACCCCACCAATAATGGGCCCTCACTTCGGCTCATCTTGGATACCCTGTTATTCTCCTGTCTGCCAAGGAAAAGTTATGTCACAGAACATCAAATTAGGAAACTGTATAAACTGCTGACATGACCACTCCATGGTATGGTCAAGGAAAAGATTTTATTTTAGATATGAGAGATTAGCCAGAGTCATTCAAAAGAATCCAGAGCAGAGAGAGAATGATGAAGCAGACTGAACATGACTTACCATAATGGGCCTGGCAATGAGAGAGAGAGAGAGAGAGAGAGAGAGAGAGAGAGAGAGAGAGAGAGAGAGAGAGAGAGAGAGAGAGAAATAGCAGGGTCATAAGGAGAATGAGTATGAGGAGCTGGTGTGGGGTGTGAGCCCATGAGCAGAAGGGAGTTTAGAATGGGGTAGGGGGTAAGAAGAGCTAGAATGCTAGATAGCATGGACTTTGAAATGTAGAGGAGGTACTTGTGATGCTGAGGGACCCTGGAGACCAGCATACATTTTGATATGATAATACACACCACAGATAGCCACTTGTCCCTTTCATGTTTTGGAATCCTGAGAAATGTAGTTTCCTTTGGACATGAAATTAACGTTGGTCTCAGGAATAATAGCAGCAAGTTATGTACTTATATCCTTTCTCCCCTAAAATCATTGCTGTTATTGTTGCTATAATTATTCATGTCTTAAGGAGTCCTCGAGTGGACTGAGATAATGCGTGATTATTTAAGATTGTTGAAGTTTGTTAACTAAAGAGCATGTCCAAAGAAAATTTAGTATATTATTTCTTGCGTGCTTAAAAGTAGTATTTTATGGCGGCAGATCATCCCTGTTTTGTTACTTGTCTTTGTTTCCCCCATCTTCTCATAATCTATATATGCTTAACAGGTGGGAATATTTCACAAAGAACTTCTCTTGAAAGAAGAGAAAGGGAAGGATAATTTTCTGCAAATCTTTTATTTCAATATTTTTAAAATGTTCAAGGTGAAGATTGCTCAGATAATATGGGGACTTTTCTTTGTTTGTTGCTAGGGACAAAAACCAGGGCAGTGGACATTCTATCACCAATCTACACTCCAAGCCCAAGACATAAAATGTTTGAAAAGAGTTTTACGAGATAATATTGTCACTCACTGTACCATCATTCATGTATGTTCTTTGGAGGAGGAAAAGGTATGCCAGCTGGTAAAGTGCTTACCTAACATATGTGAAACCTGAGCTTTCATCTCCAGCACAGCATAAACTCTGTAAGATGGAACATGCCTATAATACCAGAAGTTTGGATGGTAGAGGCAAAAAGATCAGAAGTTTAAGGTAGTCTGTGGCTACATAGTGAGCATCAGGTCAACCTAGGCTATTGAGAACCTGTCACAATAATGTGCAAAAACTAAAGTAAAAAAAAAATCTATGAAAATAAAAGCACTTCAAGGAAAAGAATATTTTTCCATATACTCTCTGAAGTCAATATCTTCTATTTTTGAACACATGAAAGTTAATGTGAAGGTTGTTTAAGCCATTTTATAATCCAGCAGAAAAGAAATTCAAATTTATTACCATATTCATCATCTTATGGCCTTGTACAGTATGGCAGGACTATAGAAGTAAGTGAAAACCAATTTAATATGTATTCTTCTTAAGTTGACTTTATCAAGTCAAGAGATTTTATTTCAAAAAATGCATCAGTGATATTGACAGAGAGTCGAATACTTGGATCCTTTCACAGAAAGTAACACCCAAAGTCATTGCTCCCAAATTACACATATCAGAACATTTCAAGCCATATATAAATTCTAATCACTAAGAAAAGCATGAGCTCTAATAATGGGGCTTGATAATAAATATATGAAATGGAGCGGCTATTCTAAATGAAGATGCTACTGCACGTGGGTGAGTTAGTGCATTTATCCACCAAAGTAAAAATGACAACAAAATAATCTCTCTCGTGGGAGCATTAGGCATCAGAGAAACTATAAATAAACAAAAATTAATAAAAAATAAAGAGCTATTAGTAGGCTAGAGGAAGCAAAAGAGAGAAGTACAGATGATATGGGGAAGGAAGTCTAAGTTTTGGCATTTGTAATAAAGCAACTTATAATTCTACTTACACTTCTACACAACATTCTAATGTTTCTAATTTTATTTATGCAGTTACATATCTACAACTGAATGTCTCCCATAGCTCCAATAAGCTCCATGAGGCAAATAACTTCGTCCTTATTGTGCATCAATATATTTTTTCTGTCAAAAACAGTGTCTGACCCATGGAAGACATCCACAGGACAATTGTTAAAAACTAAAACACAATCGAGGATGATTCTTTTAATTCTTCTCCCTCAATTATTAAAGATTATTTTCACGTGCCTGTTATCTAATTTCAACTTCAATATACTATTATTATGTTACAATAATGTCCTTTCTTTACAAATCTAGGCAATGATTGTAGACAAATCTATGGTCACTTACAATGCAGTGGTTGTAAACAAATAATTGAGTCATTTACAACTTTTTATTAATTTACACCTTCCACAAACTGAGATGGCATTTCCTGGTATTCGATTCCCTTAAATAAATAGTGGTTTATTGGCTGTTGTACCAATTAAAATTTCACCTATCAAATTTGAAAGGGCTTTCATAAAATTGTTTTTAAAGATTTGAGTATGTGACCTGGAGCAACCACAGAAACAAAGAAACTAAAAGAAGCTATGGAGTGGGAGCTCTAGAGATGGGGATAGAGTACATAGGTGCTAAGAAGTGGGGAATGGGCAAAGTGTGTGTGTGTGTGTGTGTGTGTGTGTGTGTGTGTGTGTGTGTGTGTGACAGTTCAAATGAAGTTACGCCATTTGGAGTGATAATACTCCCTCCAATAGTCATACACTATAAAGCCAGGTATGGAAAATGTCCTTTTGAGGCTTTGGTCAATGACGCCTAAGAGACCCCAAAAATAATAAAGACTATTCCTATTACCCTTGGTTGCCTTCCAGAATGTAAAGGTAAGATCCTATTGATAAAGCCAACACATATTTTTGAAATAGGAGTTGGAAGAATCTAGCTGGAACTAACCTGGATGCCTCCTCCATGAGGCATAACCAACACCTGTCTAATTGGACTTGAGGCTTATACAATATGAAGGAATTCCTGCCTTGTACTGAGACCCTAGGCAAGCACACATGGTTAGTGATCTCATAAACCCTAGAGAAAAATTTACTGTTGTCACTTTCCTAAACCAATATAATTTCTAACTGAATTCTGAATATTTACTCTTAAACTCACAGACAAGTTTAGCTCTTCTCGTCAAAGAAGCTTCTTTTGTAGAATATAGTGACTATTACATAATTCCACAACTGGTCAAAATTAGAGTCGAACAGAACGTTGGGTATCAAACCACAAATGATACATCTACAATACAGTTCCTAATCACGAAGCTCAGGGATCATCACAGAATAGGGGACAGAGAGATTGTAAGGGTGAGGGGACCAGGATATCTGCTGTGAAATAGTATTTTCTATATATGACAGAGAAACTTCACCAATAAAATGTCAACAATACATTCACCTAAACAAGACACAAATAATGATTATACCACATGATATACCAACTTGGATAGGGGAAACCTCACAAGCCTACCCAACCACCCAGAAGAAGAGCTACCAACTATTTTTTTTTTCGAGACAGGGTTTCTCTGTGTAGCTTTGCGCCTTTCCTCGATCTCGCTCTGTAGACCAGGCTGGCCTTGAACTCACAAAGATCCGCCTGCCTCTGCCTCCCGAGTGCTGGGACTAAAGGCGTGTGCCACCACCGCCCGGCTAAGAGCTACCAACTATTAATGGATGCTGAGAGGGAAAAATCATTCTTCCCCAGGGACAAGTTGGCCAATAGGTTATCCAATTCCAATTGATCAGACCTAAACACATGTACAAGAGCAACACTAAGTAGACTCAGCAATGTACCATGTGTAGCATGTGTGAGTATGCATATATGTATGTGTATATATGTATATATATATGTGTATATATATATATATATATATATATATATATATAAAACAACAATTAATGAGGTCAAGAATTTGAGAGCGGAGCATGGGAGGAGTTAGAAGAGAGAAGAGGTGGTTGAAATGATGTAAGTACATTACTCACCTACAAAATTACAAAAACAAATAAAACTTTAAGCTAAGATCTGAATTATACACTTCCATCCCAAAAGTTCTAAGTGTAACATTTAAAACATTTTATAAAAGTTATTTTACAAATCATGAGAGAAAAGGACTAGAAATTTTATCTTGAGGGCTTCAGTTGTTGGATCAAAACAAATAGTAACTGTGCAAACACTTTACAAATGTAAAAATCATAATATCCTCTTCGAAATAGCCATTTGATTTTATATATGTATAATGTAACCGCAAATTTGTATTTCAATGAGTTGGCTTTTTATTTATAAGAAAATACAATTCAATAGTTAACTGTCAAAAACAAAAGAATTGCACAAATTTTGCATTCAGGCCTCCTCTTTGTCTTGTTCGAGCTATGTTGTTTTGTTAAATGGGAAAGTGAATATATTTCAAACCTCTGTCTATGCTGACATAGACTGTATTGCATGATCTATGAACTTCATGTTAGTTTGAAACCTGCTGTGGCAATGAATTCTACCCTCTTTTTTCCTATTGCTAGTTATTGAGTCAATGGTAATCTACCTATTAATAATTTTCCTTTTTAAGCCCTCACTATTATAGACATGCATTTATCTAGTTCTTTTTCTCTAACATAAGATGTTTTGATTGTTAACTCTAGTTTCAGTACATTTTATCAAGAAACCTTGAATTGTTTACAGAATTATCTCTATTCAAATTTAATCGATGAGCTTCTTGTTTTTCTAATTATTTATTATAATTGCTCAAACATGTTGTTGGAATCAGTCTATCCCTGTCTATTACAAACCTCTGTAGCATGTGGTAATCTTACAATTTTACTTCTTTAACTCTTTAACCAGCCAGCTCTGACTAATCTGTCTTTTTATCCACAACCATGAACTATTGTATGCCTTCTGACCATATCATTTAATCTCTACTACCCATTCCCAGCATTAACAAGATTGGAGATAAAACTTATATTTCAAATACAATACCTCCATTTAATGGAACATACCTATCTATTTGTCATAAAATGTAGTGCATCTTCTTTTTCCATTTTTTTCCAGTTTTGAAAAATGAAGACTTCTGTTTGAAACATTGCTGATACCTTATAATGAAATAAGCTATGTTAATAAAACTGAAGCTATTATCTTATTTAAAATACCACAATTAACTTTCATTACTAACTGATGAAAATTATGAATTATGTGTTATTCAGCTTAAAATAATTTATTATGCTGAATACAATAAAGTTAAATGTGTGTTGTGCATTTCTTAGAATTTGAACAGTACAATGCCATGTATCTACAACCAAAATGATGACACAAATCAAGTATATCAACAAAAAATATCTCATATTTGTTCTTTGTAGTTAACACTTTCTTCTGCTCTGGACCCCTAGCAACTATTGAACTATTTTCTATTCCTATAGCTTTTTCATTTTCAGAATATCTTATAAATGGATTGATTAATTCAGAGACATTTTCATGTGGCTCTATTTCAGTTAACAGAACACATTTGAGAGTTATCTGTTGTTTCATGTGTCAGGAGATTTTTTTCAATACTGCTAAACAGCATTTCATTATATGAATGTATTACAGTTTATCCATTTACCAGATGAAGGACATTTACAATGTGTGGTAATTATACCAAAGCTGTTCTACACATCTGCATCCAGGTTTTTGTACAAACAAGAGTTTTATTTATTTTTTATTTATTTTTTTTATTTTTTTATTTTTATTTTTTTTTTGGTTTTTCAAGACAGGGTTTCTCTGTGTAGCTTTGCGCCTTTCCTGGAGCTCACTTGGTAGTCCAGGCTGGCCTCGAACTCACAGAGATCCGCCTGCCTCTGCCTCCCGAGTGCTGGGATTAAAGGCATGCACCACCACCACCCCGTGAGTTTTATATTTTTTTAAAACAAACGGGATTTCTTTGTCACAAAGCATGTGTGGTTCCCCTTGAAAGATATTTTCAAAATGGCTTCTGCTTTCTGAAGTGACAATTGCTATTAGACCTTCTAAGTGTTCTGGGTGCTTGCCCTCAAGTAATATTTTAGCCACTCTAATAAACATGTTGCATTAGCCAGAGTTCTTTAGAAGGACAGAATTGATACAATACAAATATGTTATACATGAATTTATTAAATTAGCATATGCAGTACAATTGGAATAGTAACAGCATCTCTTGCACATGAAAGAAGCCTAGAACCCTGCTGCTCAGTAATAGAGGCTGAGTACCTTAATAGTCACAATCTGGTATTGAAACCTTAGAGGGTCCTGCAGAACTACTGTTCCTCAGTTATGTTGGAAGCCTGGAAACTCTGGGTCTTCACACATTAATGAAGGCAATCAGGACAATTCCTGAACTGAGGCTCTCTGTTCAGTTGTGACAAGTTGGCCTTTAAAACCAACCAATATACATGTGGAACTGACTTATTATGGTTTAAATCAAATTTCCATTAATTACTAAAAATATTAAGAATGATTTCATGAGCTTATTATATATATGTGTATATATATATATAATAAATATATAAATATATGTCTTTGGGGGTATGTTCACATATTTGCTCTTGCTTTCTTTGAAGTATGTTCCTTCACATTCATGAGTTTTTAAGGACACATGCATTCTGGAAACAAATGTGTTGCCAGATACATGATTAACAAATTCTTTTTACTGTCTGTGGTTTTTCTTTTCTTCAAAGTTTGCTCCTCTCCTTGTAGTTTTCTTTTAACCTGTGCCTGTACTTGCATGGTGTGTATGTGTGTGGGGGGGGAGATATAAAAATAAAGCCTAGGGAAAGGGTTAGGCCTTAGGAGTGAGATTATTTTCTGTTTGCCAACCCGAGGGCTCCACAATCTCTTGCCAATTTTCATGTATTCCTTAATGATTTGTTAGCAATTCCATTTGGCTTCTTTGAGTTAAGAATTAGTTAGTTGCCCGTACCTGAACCTAAGTTATGAATGTGTAGTTTGTTTAGCTTTTGTCACTGTGAGAATGCTAATAAGGTTTATGGTGGTATTTTATTTGTATTAAAATGTTATTTGTATGTTAATAAATAAAGTTGCCCGGGGGTCAGAGCTATTAGCAAGCCATAGGAAAGCAGGGCAGTGGTAGCGTACACTTGTAATTCCAGCACTTGGTAGGCAGAGCTGGGTAAGTCTCTGTGTGTTCAGGGATACAGCCATTATTGGATACACATGCCTTTAATCTTAATACCAATCATGGAAAACCTGGAGGCCTATACAGACAGGCCGTGAGGAGGCGGTCATGTGGTTGGGTTTACAACCAATGAGAAGGCAGGACAGGAACTCTATATAAAGACTTTAACACAGGGGTAGCTCTGGTTCGGAGAGGTAGGACCACCACAGGAGGAAGGGTAAGGTTTTAGCTCTTAGCTCTGACCTCTTGGCTTTCTTCTTTGCATTAGTTCTGTGTTTCTTATTTAATAAGAAGGTTGGATACATCTACAAAGGTTCTTTGTAATTCTCCACTTCCCTAGTAAAATCTATAAGACCTTTGTTCTGTTTTTAATACAACTTTATTTATCTTCTTGGAGAACTAAAAACCAATTTCCTTGTGGCCCACAAAGCTTCCCTACAAAGTTAGGAGAGAAAGAAAACAGTTTTATTTTAAAATAAATACTAAACTGAAGTATGATAAAAATCAAAGATATGTTGAAACTATGAAAAGGGCTAGGAAAATGGTTCAGTAGATAAAGTACCTGTCACCCAAGCATGAGGACCTGAGATAAAATCACCAGAATTAATATAAAAACCAGGAGTATTAGCATGTATCTATAATTCCAGAGCAAGAATGAGATGAGAGATTCCCTAAAAACTGTGTCCCAGGTAGCCTGATACACACAGCAGGGAAAAAAACAGATACCATGTCTCAAACAAGGTAGAAGGAAGGATGAATATTTGAAGTTTTCCTCTGTTTTCATATGTGCACTGTGGTATGAACCACAAACACATGTACACACAGACACAGACACACACACACACATACACACACACACACACACATTCACTTATGCATGCACACACAAATATATGTGTAAAATTTTTTGGAACAGGGTCTCATTATGTAGCCCTGGCTGGCCTGGAACTTACTTCTTATAACAGGCTGGTCTGGAATTCATAGCCCATTTCTGCCACAGAAGGACTGTTGACCACCATGTCCTAGCTACAATATTTCTTTTTTTTTGTTTCTTTTTTTTTTGTTTTTTTTTTTTTTCGAGACAGGGTTTCTCTGTGTAGTTTTGGTGCCTGTCCTGTATCTCACTCTGTAGACCAGGCTGGACTCAAACTCACAGAGGTCCGCCTGGCTCTGCCTCCCGAGTGCTGGGATTAAAGGCATGCACCACCACTGCCCGGTAATATTTCTTAAAACAAGTTCTGAGGAAAGAAGAAATCTCACCTTTAAAGAATCAAATACATACTATCTATTATTCTTGAGATAAGTGAAAAATAGACCTCAAGTAAAAGGTCTTGGCAACACCCTTTTTGACACATAATTTACCCTAAATTCACTTGGCAATTAGGTAATGTGACCATTTGTGTAATCTCACTCAAAGGTTATTAAACTAAGGACTATAACTCCACATGGGGGTTATGTAACTATTTATATTGTTCTGATTTAGTTGATGAAAAAATTACCATGAAATGGAAATTTGGGGACTAATAAAAGCGTTGTGATATGTAACGATCAAAAATTAATTCAAAATCAAACACATAATGAACCTAAGGTTTTTATGACAACATTTGCCCATGCGGTATCTTTCCATTTCATTGTGCTCTACATTTCTCATTCTATTTTATAAATCAGGCAATGCCAACAAGTGTCCTCTGAAGCACCTCAATTCATGTTAAAGACTAATGTGCACGATGAATTGCAGTATTTGTACTCTGTGGGAAAAGTTTGCTGTTCTTGAGCAAACGTAATAGTTAATCATGAAAAACAAAGACTTCTACTAATTTCTTACTTATCATTCCTCAGCATTCAAGTATCAAATCTGATCGGATCAAGTTAAAATGTTTAATTGTAAAACTTATTTGATATATTTCCTTGAGTTTTATTTTAAAAATGATTCAACTTTAGCTTGGAATAAAATGATGAACTTTAGCTTGGAATAAAAAGCCATTTAGAATTAAAAATCATTTCTGAAATGGCCTGTATTGGTCAGAGTTCTCTAGAGTAAGAGAATTTATAGAATGAGTCTCTCTCTCTCTCTCTCTCTCTCTCTCTCTCTCTCTCTCTCTCTCTCTCTCTCTCTCTCTCTCTCTCTCTCATTCACTCACTCAATATATATAAAGGGGACTTACTAGAGTGACTTATAGGCTGCAGTCTACCTAATCTGAAAATGACTGTCTCCCAGCAGAAAGTACAAAAATCTGATAGTTGTTCAGTCCATGAGGCTGGATTTCAGCTGGTCTTCAGTATACACCGGAATCCTGAAGAAGCAAGCTCTAATGACCGTGAAGCTCTAATGAACTGGCTAGTAAGAGCAAGAGCAATCAGACAAAGAGAGAGAGCTTCCTTTTTCCATGTTCTTTATATAGTGTGACACTAAAGGTGTGGCCCAGAGTAGAGGTGTGTTTTCCCAGTTCAAATGATCCAGATTAAAGGTGCGTCTTCCCCGGAGAAATGGATGAGATCTACATGAACAGCCTGGACGTGAGTGGGGGTAATGAAGGGTGAAGGTCGAGGGAAAGAGAGCTTTGGGGAGTGGGAGATCCCAGCTGGATCAACAACAGAGAGGGAGAACAAGGAATAGGAGACCATGGTAAATGAAGACCACATGAGAATAGGAAGAAGCAAAGTGCTAGAGAGGCCCACAGAAATCCACAAAGATACCCCCACAACAGACTGCTGGCAATGGTTGAGATACAGCCCGAACTGACCTACTCTGGTGATAGGATGGCCAGACATCCTAATTGTCATGCTAGAAATCCCATCCAATGACTGAGGGAACTGGATGCAGAGATCCACAGCTAGGCCCGGGTGGAGCTCCGGGAGTCCAATTGGCGAGAAAGAGGAGGGTTTATATGAGCGAGAATTGTTGAGATCAAGGTTGGATAAAGCACAGGAACAAATAGCCAAACAAATGAAAACACATGAACTATGAACCAATGGCTGAGGGGCCCCCAACTGGATCAGGCCCTCTGAATATGTGAGACAGTTGATTGGTTTGATCTGTTTGGGAGGCATCCAGGCAGTGGGACCGGGTCCTGTGCTCAGTTCATGAGTTGGCTGTTTGAAACCTGGGGCTTATGCAGGGACCCTTGGCTCAGCCTGGGAGGAGGGGACTGGACCTGCCTGGACTGAGTCTACCAGGTTGATCTCAATCCTCGGGGGAGTGTTTGCCCTGGAGGAGATGGGAATGGGAGGTGGGCTGGGGGGAAGAGGAGAGGGGCGGGGGAGGGGGGGAGGAGAACAAGGAAATCCGTGGCTGATATAATAAATAAATGAATAAATAAGATAATGGAGTGATATATATATATATATATATATATATATATATATATATATATATATATATATATATATATATATATATAAAGGTGTGTCTTCCCATCTCAAGATCCAAATTAAAGACAAAACTTTTCCCATATCAAAAGATCTGGATTAAAGGCATGTCTTCCTACCTCAGAGATCCTGATTAAAGTGGCTATTCCTATTTCAAATTAAGCAAAAATTCTTCACAGGTATGCCCTCCATTTTGTGGTTTTAGTTAATTCCAGGTGTGATCAACTTGACAACCAAGAATACCAATCACATGGCCCCATACAGTGCTTCCACTTTGTACTGTGTCTTTAATTAGCATTCTAAGCACTGAGAAATATAAAATTGAAATATTGATGAGCTTCGAAAAATACTGAAGATTTTCTATGTTCTTCACTATTAACTACTTCACAAAGTTTTAATTCTTTATGTAAAAATAAACAAGCACATTATTTATTAGTATATAGGTTTACTTTAATCTTTAATGAACAATGCATTTCTGTGAGCCAAAGAATTATTTTAAAATGAATTTCTTTGGTACATTCAGTTTCATGCACCTATTTACTCAGGGTCACATAAAAATTTCTCAGGTGGAAAGGGATCACAGCTAGAAAATGTTTAAGAATCTAAGGTCTTTGGCCTAAATTTCTCTGTCCAAAGGAAATTTCAATTTCTCACACCTTTGTGAGAGAAGATATGTTTTTATGTGGAACCAGGCAGAGAGACACAGTTAGGCAGAGACTGGAGAAAATGGGAGAGTTGTCTAATAACAGCACTTTAAAGAAATGGCTTATAGGTCCTTGAACACTCTTGGATTTAAAATTGAGAAGAGCTAAATTAATGTTTTAAAATATTGTGAATGTTTTAACGTGGAACCAGACAGAGACACAGCTAGGCAAAGACTGTAGAAAGGGGGAGAGATGTCTAATGACAGCACTTTAAGGAGATGGCTTATAGGTCCTTGAACATTCTTGGGTTTAAAATTGAGAAGAGCTAAAGATAGAAACACCATTCTCTATAGTAACTGTTCTAAGAAAAGAGGAAGCTATGGAAACCTTTCCTCTGCGTTCAAATAGAGCTTTCTCTTATGCCTGTAAACATCAGGACCACTTGGCCCTCCCAAAATCAGAGAAAGAGAGAGATTATATCAGATATTTAATTACATAGTAATTTAGGAAGCTAGCAAGATTTATTTTGGTTATTTGACACAGTCATTATGTGTAGACCAGGGTGGCCTCACACTTTAGATACTCCTGATTTTGCCTCTAGAGTGCTGGTAAAATGGGCATAAGACATCAAAAGGTAACTGGAAAAAGTTACCTAGAACAAGGTAACTTTTTATTTTGATATGATTTAATTGATGGAAAAGCTACTTGACTTACCCAATTGCACACTTCTAAGAGATGAAAATGGGTACATTATAACAAACACCAAGGAAACTTACAGGATTATCAGGAATACCTTGAAAGCTTATAACAAGTTAGAAAATAGTAGATAATTTCCTAGGCACATATTATAAGCACAAGTTAAGTAAATTTATAATGAGCTGTGACATTGAAAGACTGATCGTCTCCAAACAAAGAAAAGTCCAGGATGGAACACATTCATTGTCAAATTCTACCAAACTGTAAAGAAGAGATAACACCAATTATCCTCTTCATAAAATAGAGAGTGAAAGAACACAACACTGTTAATTTCAATGTATATATGAAGGCTGCAATACAATGACATGAAAATGAAATAAACACACACACAGTAATAATAAATAAAAATTTAAAACCATAGGTCAATTTCCACGATGTTGATAGACAAAATTTCCATTAAAATACTTGCAAACTAGCTGGGCGGCGGTGGTGGCGCACGCCTTTAATCCCAGCACTCGGGAGGCAGAGGCAGGTGGATCTCTGTGAGTTCGAGGCCAGCCTGGTCTACAAAGTGAGTTCCAGGAAAGGCGCAAAACTACAGAGAAACCCTGTCTCGAAAAACCAAAAAAAAAAAAAAAAAACTTGCAAACTGAATTTAATGATCTGAGTTCAAGTGCCCAGTACCTGCATAAAAGGTTGAGTATGAGTGTCTGCACTGTAAGCACAGAGCAGTGAAGCAGAGACAGGCAGAGTTCACTGTCCAGCTAGCCTGACTAAAAAGACAAGTCAGTTCAGTGAAGAGACCCTGTCTCAATATGTAAGGTGGAAAGAAACTGAGGAAGATATCTCATTTTTAACCTCTGATCTCTATAGGCACCACCAATATGTGCTCAAATGTGCATATGATCACATGTGCATGTGTGTATTAAATGCAAAAAGTGTGAACAATGTTTAAAAACACCAAAATAAAAGAAAGTTCAGAAGAAAACACACTGATATATTTAGTGTGGTTTATGTATGATCATTTTGTGCTCTACTTATTTGTTGAATGTCTATTGCATGCTCATATATTGTACCTCATTCTAGAAACTGGGGAAGTAATACTTAGCAGACTAATAAAATCCTGTCCAGAGAAAACTTACATTCTAGCATAGGAGATTTATTGGTTTGGAATTTCATATGCATATAATGTATTTTGATTTGATTAAATCCAGCCTTTTCCCTACTTTCCAATTTCTCTGTTCTATCCCCACCACCTTTCCCTCACAACTTTATGTACTCTTTTTCTTTTAAACCCACTGAATCTGCTTAGTGCTACCTGAATGTGTATGGGTATAAGATCATCTATTAAACAGGGCATTCAGGGGCTGCATCCCTGAGCAAAACTGAATTTTCTCACCCAGGAGCCACACATTTCCAATATCATCTCAGATAGTGATGAGGATTCATAAACCCCTACCAGATTTGTGCTGGGATTTTGGTTTCTTTGACCTTGTGCAATTCTGTGTATCCAGTCACCGCCACTGTTAGTTCATGTGTTCAATGGTCCCTGTCATGTCCAGTAAATACTTTATTTTTGTCAGATGTTCAGTACCTCTGACTTATACAATCTTTCTGCCTCCTCTTCTTTAATAGTCCTTGAGATGGAGAGGATCCAATAATGCTGTCCCATTTAGAGCTGAGCACTCTACTCTCTTATTCACTGTATATTAGAATAAATTTTAATGCATAAAATTTTAACCTGTGATATATACAATGAGAAAAAGAAAGTAGAAAGGGCAAACTGTGTTAGGAATAAAAATGTGAAGTTATTTTCTTTCATTTTTGTTTGTTTATTTGTTTTAGAATTGCAACAACTTAGTACAGTAAGAGTAAGCTATGATCAGTGTTATTAGTAATAGCTAGAACCTGAAAACAACCTAGATGCCACAACCAAAGAATGGATAAAGAAAATGTGGTACATATACACAATGGAGTACTATTCAGCAGGAAAAAAAATGCATTATAAAAATTTCAGGCAAATGAATGGAACTGAAAAGAATCATCTTGAGTGAGGTAACCCAGACCCAGAAAGACAAACATGGTATGTACTCACACTGTACATGGGTATTGACTTTAAATTAAAGGATAACCATGTTACAATCCTCAGCCCCAGAAGACTAGATAACAAGGAGAGCTCAAAGGGGGATGCATGGATCTCCCTGGGAAAGGGAAATAGAAGAGATCTCCTGGGCAAACTGGGGGCAGGTGGGGATGGGAACATGAGGAATTGGGTTAAGGGATGGATGGAGGGGGAGAGTAATGAAAGAGACAACTCGATGGGGGGTGTATTTCCAAGTCAAGTACAATCCTGATGCAAGGGAAACTCCTGTGACCCTACAAGATGATCTCAGCTAAGAATCTTAGCAATAGTAGATAAACTGGTGTTAATAAATGAAGTTTACCTGGAGATCAGAGGTCATAGCCAGCCATAAACAGAAGTCAGGCAGTGGTGGCACATGCCCTTTATCCCATCACATGGCAGGCAGAGTCTCTGTGTTCAAGGACACAGCCAAGCATGGTGGTGACATATACCTTTAATCCCACTATCAACCATAGAGACCTGGAGGTCAGTATAGGCAGGCAGTGACGAGGAAGTGAGGTGTCTGGGTTAAGAGCCAATGAGACGGCAGAACAGCAAGGCAATAAAGGTGCAAGTTGGATAGGAAGAGGTTCTCTTGAGAAGCCACAATGGTGTGGTGAGCTAAGGTTAATTTGGTGGCTATCACTATTGCTCTGATCTCTATGGCTTGCATCCCTGTATTTGGCCCTGTGTTTCTGATTTACTAAGACTGTTTAGAAATTTGTCTACAAATGGCACCAAAACATGGGGCAAGAGTTTCTCTTAGACCAGCGGCAGCCTGCGGGCTTGAGCTACTCTATGGCAGGTTCTGTGGGATTGATCTGAAGCATGGCTGTGGGTTCCCGCCAAGGTACACAATGGTGTCTCCAAGCCACACAGAGCACTGCATGGCAGATTAGCTTTAGCTTTTGCTAGTAAACACACACACACACACACACACACACACACGAAGAGGTTTCTGGCCTACATGCTGCTGGATGGAAGCATAGACCCAGTGCTTCCCAGAGTTGGTGGTGAGCATGGCTCCCCAAAAGCTGGCAGTAAGCTTACCACTACCATGTTGGGATGCTTACCTGGGGTGGAGCCAGCAGCCAACACTACTGCCTTGGTTCTAGCCATGAAGTTTACCATTTTAAAGTCTCTCTTGGCCAGAAAAGGATTATAGATTCAGAATAAGACAGATTCAGATGAAATGAATCTCTAAACGGTTTACACTGTGTGTAAAATTGTACGTAGGCTTAAAACAAAGAGAAAAGGATAGACAGTTATATAAAGAAATGGATAGTTTTAAAAAATAAAGTCTTTAAAGAGAAAGTAAAAGCAATATAAAATATAAGCCACATAAAGATGGAAATCACACAGAGTGTCTGGATTATACTGTCTTTGGAATTTTTTACTGCAGAAAGACATTTGATTTTAAAGGTTGCTAAATTAAACCAATATGCATATTTTAAAGGTATCTTTACTTTAAAATTTGAATCTAAGGATATGATGCTTTGGAAAGGAGCCTCTGCTTTTGTCTCCACAGAAAGCAAGAGGCTATGGATTTGTACCAGGTTAAGATGGATCAGGTTTGACCAGCCAAGACCCCCTGAAAGGTCTCTGATGACACCATTACCCAGATGATTCAACATCCAGAATGGTTTCAAGGTAACTTGCTGTGGGACGGTCTGTATGTCAAATGTGTTGCTCTGATTGGTCAATAAATAAAATACTGATTGGCCAGTAGCCAGGCAGGAAGTATAGGCTGGACTAACAGAGAGGAGAATTGAGAGAACAGGAAGGCAGAGGGAGACACTGCCAGCTGCCACCATGACAAGAAGCATGTGAAGAGGCCGGTAAGCCACGAGCCACATGGCAAGGTGTAGATTTATAGAAACGGATTAACTTAAGATGTAAGAACTAGATAGCTAGAAGCCTGAGCCATTAGGCCAAACAGTTTAAATAATATAAGTGTCTGTGTGTTTATTTTATACGTGGGCTGTTGGACTGCCGGGGCTTGGCGGAACCTGGAGAGAAAACTCTCCAGGTACAGCAACTGGCTCAGACAATGCAGCCTCACAGACTATTCCAGTCAGGACTTCACCATAATTCTTAATTTTCTCAGGATCCCCATAAGAATACAGTGCCCTCTATCAACAGGAAGTAGCCCACATTCACAAAAAATTGATTGTGGATGATTGTCTTTGTTTAGATTGTTGGTTATAAATTGTTATTGGTCATAGTCAATCTTTTCTAAAAGAAGAAAGGGTGATATGATATAGAAATATAGGATATAGGTATGATAGGATAAAGGGATAGATTATTGAACCTACTTTTAAAGAGCAACAACTTGTTTGAAATGTTTTACATTGCTATGGATGTTAGTTTACTGATACAAATTTAAAGTTAATTTTGTTATACTGTATGTATATTTCTACTCTTGCTTAAAGTATTGTGTTTGTGCAATTCATTTAAATTGTAATGGATAATTAAGAAATACAGATTAATAGTCAGTCTTCTATGATAGTCAACCTTATAGTCATGTTAAGTTTTCTAAGTATACATAGATACAATCCAATTAGGTAGGTAATCTTCAAACACTTCAAAGACCTACAGAATATGGCATTTAAAATGTTTTAAAAACTTAGACTTTCTGGACAGTGAGACATGTCTACTCCTGGCAGCACCAATTTACTTCAGAAAGAAAGGTGGGCATCAAAGGCACTCCATACAGAATTTATCTTCTTCTTGGCAAAAATAGCCATTTGGGCAAGAAACTGTTCTTGCCTAGACTGCTTGACAAAATGTTGCATCAGCTGGACATGCAGGACCCATAGGAAGGTGATCACTGAACATTGCAAGATGAGATGGTCCTTCAGGTTCCTGCTTCACAGAAGAAACAGCCAGACATTCTACAGGACACAGAGAGGAGACTGAGAGACTCTATGCCTGGGGCTGAAGATGGATGCCCAAATGTTGCAGAGGAACTTTAGGTAACTGGTCAGACAGCCAGCAGTCTCTGTCATTCTAGACTTTTGGAAATTGCTTAAAATGCATTTCCTGTTTACTTAGGTAATATCTCCTTCTGGGGTCTTTGATGTAGTTGAAGACTAGATAGTTATAATTTTCCTTAGTTATGATAAAAGATAAGTTAGATATAAAACCTTAGACTCACAAATCTAGTATAAATAGAATATTTTCTTTGAATTTGCCAAATATAAATAGACTAGATATTGTAATGGTAATTCTTGCTTGATAACTGTTTTGTTATGTGTAATTTTACTATGTTAAAGTTAAAACCTTCCTTTAAAAAAAAAGAAAAGGGAATTGCTCTGGATGTCTTTCTGTATGCTGTGAATATATGTTGTTCTGATTGGTTGATAAATAAAATGCTGATTGACCAGTAGCCAGGCAGGAGGTATAGGTGGGATAAGCAGATAAGGAGAATTCTGGGAAGAAGAAGGCTGAGTCAGAGGAGACACCAGTCTGCTGTCCTGGGAGCAGCATGTAACAGCACACAGGTAAAGCCATGGAACACATGGTGACATATAGATTAACAGAAATGGGCTGAGTTTAAGTATAAGAGCTAGTCAGTAGTTAGCCTGAGCTAATGGCTGAGCAGTTTTAACTAATATAAGCTTCTGTGTGTTTACTTCGGGGACGCGAATGGGAGAGATTTGTCCCAACCACCAGCAGGCCAGGACACAGAAAAACTTCCAGCTACAGTAACTACCCCAATTGTCATTGGAAAGCCTTCATCCAGTAACTGATGGAAACAGATGTAGAGATCCACAGGCAAGCACTGGGCCTAATTTGAGAATCCTGTTGAGGACAGGGAGGAAGGATTGGTCAAACCAGAGTGGTCAGGGGCATCACAAGGGAACTGTCAGAAGCAACTGGCCTGGTCATTGGAGCTCACAGACTATGGATCGATGACTAGGGAGCCTGCATGGGACAGGCCTAGGCCCTCAGCATATGTGTGATGGTTGTGTGGCTTGGTCTACTTGTAGGACCCCTGGGAGTGGAAGTAGGGCCTGTCCCTAATGCTTTGGCTGGCTTTTGGGAACCTATTTCAAATGCTGAGTTGCCTTGCCCAGCCTTAATACAAGGAGAGGGGCTTAGTCTTACCTCAACTTGATGGGCCATGCTTTGTTGACACCCATGGGAGGCCTGCCCCATTCTGAACAGAGAGAGGTATAGGAGAAGTGGATTGGGGAGAGGGGGTCAGAAGGAAGTTGGGGAAAAGAGAATGGAAGGAGAAGGAGGGGAAGCTTTGGTGGGGATGCAAAATACATGAAAAAATTTAATTAAAGAAAGAGAAACAGAGTAAGCTATGATAACATCAAAGAAAAGAACTTATAAATGGGGAAAACCATACATAAAATACTTACTAGACAAAAAAAATTTGTAAATTCAAGTTAGAGATAGCAAAGTAGACTAGAGGTAAATAGAGAAGGGGAAAAAATTCGTAGACACTGTGTAACTAGGACCCATGTATGTGATCCTAGAATTTTTTTTTTAATTAAATTTTTCATTATTTCATTTCATTAAAATAATCATTTATTTTACATGCTGATTACAGTTTCTTCTTCCTCCTCTCATCCCATTCCCCCGTCACCTCCCCTCAACCACCCCCCAATGCACACCCCCTTCCTCTCCATTCAGAAAGGGGCAGTCCTACCATAGGCATCAAAAAAGCATGGCACATCAAGCTGAGGCAGGACCAAGCTCCTCCACCTGCATCAAGGCTGATAAAAGAGAAAGTGGGAAGTAGCCTTGAACGCATTGGCACAGAATACAACTTCCTGAATAGAACACCAGTAGCAGACCCTGAGATTGACTATTAATGAATGAGACCTCCTGAAACTGAAAAGCTTCTGTAAGGCAGGGGACACTGTTAATAAGACAAAACAGCAGTCTACAGAATGGGAAAAGATCTTCATCAACCCCACATCTGACAGAGGGCTGATCTCCAAAATATTTAAAGAACTTAAAAAACTAGACATCGAAATATCAAATAATTCAATTATAAATGGTGTATAGCTCTAAACAGAGAATTCTCAATAGAAGAATCTCAAATGGCCAAGATATACTTGAAGAACTGTTTGACATCCATAGTCATCAGGGAAATGTAAATCAAAATGACTCTGAGATACCATCTTACACCTATCAGAATGACTAAGATCAAAAACACTAATAACAGCTTATGTTGGAGAGGATGTGGAGCAAGGGGAACACTCATCCACTGCTGGTGGAAGTGCAAACTGCTACAGTCATTTTGGAAATCAATATGGCAGTTTCTCAGAAAGTTGGGAATCAATCTATCTCAAGACCCAGCTATACCACTCTTGGGCATATACTCAAAGGATGCTCAATCATACCACAAGGACACATGCTCAACTATGTCCATAGCAGCATTATTTGTAATAGCCAGAACCTGGAAACAACCTAGATGTCCCTCAATGGAAGAAAGGATAAAGAAACTGTGGTACATTTACACAATGGAGTATTACTCAGCTGTAAAAAGAAAGAAAGAAAGAAAGAAAGAAGGAAGGAAGGAAGGAAGAAAAAAGAAAATGATATTATGAACTTTGAAGGCAAAAGGATGGAACTAGAAAAAATCAACCTGAGTGAGGTAACCCAGTCCAGAAAGATAAACATGTAATGAACTTTGGGTTTTTTAATGTTGATACTATTTAATTGTAGTGGATTGGAGGAAGAAGAAGAGATACCAGGTAGCAGTTCAGTTGAATTAATCGTACCAAATAAGAAAAAATTCCCCTGAATTACATTATTGTTATAGCTTTAAAATTCACTTTGTCTCAAAATAGCTCTTGAATTACAGAAATTCTAGCTAATTAGATATATGACACCATGTGAATAGAACACACTGCCTTTGAGACATCCAAAAGGTACTTGCTTAGGAAATATTCCATTGACATTTCTCACAGAAAATAACTTTCTGTTTGTCTGGAATAAGCTGAGACCCTGACAGCATGAATCAATAAGAACTGTCTGAGCTATGGTTTTCAAGTCAAAATGTATTTACTAGTTTGTCATATATACAATACGTAGGGCAAAAGAAAGTTTGCACATTAAAATTTGTTTTGTAATAACATTTGGGATTGTAATTTAGGGGAAATGCATTGAAGTATATTCCTATCTCTTTAAGGACTGATAAAACCTGATTTTTCAGTTTCTTTGATATCTGTGCATATAGAGAAAGCCTCTAATAAACAAGTGTGAAATATTTCCCACAAACATGATAAAATTTTCCTGCCTTCTGTTTTTATCAAGTGAAAAACTAATACATGATTCTTCAAACTTCAGTATACTCTTGAAGTTCATCTTTTATTTTGAGAAAATAATCTACCAAAAGGTCTTTGATTAGACCTTTTAATTTCACTGAGCTTTGAAAAGTAATTTGGTAATCTTCCACAATTATTAGTTCTAAAGTGGTTAACTGAAAGCTTTCAAAGAAAATCAATAAATAACAATATTTCTCTTCCTTGTTAATGTCAGTACATAACAAAAATAAGGGTTGACATTGCTTTTGCAACCTTAGTTTCTCATCATTCTCAGAGAATCCCAATGTTTGTTACATCCTTAATTAAGGAACCATTAGAGAATCTCAAAATTATGGATATTACAAATTTCTTGCAATTTAATATGCTTCATGTATGGTACTTGTTTCTTTTCTGCATAAAGCATGTAGTTTAAAAATCAAGTTGGTGTTACAGAAAAAGAACAGAATATCCCAAACCCACCTAATGTTTGGCTGTAGGTCTCTGCATCTGCTATCCTCAGTTTCTGGATGAAGCCTCTCTGATGAAAATTATCCCAGGAGATAGGGTATTATAGATAGTATAGGAGAATATCATTGGGAATCATTTCATTGACTTTTTTTTCCCATCGTGTTTGGTTCCATCCTAGGTCTCTAGGCTATCCAGACTCTGGTTCCCAGCCCTTCAGGCAATGTCAACCATAAAAAAAACCTCAAAAACTGAATCAAAGAATACCAAAAATATCATCCACCATGATCAAACAGGCTTCATCCCAAAGATGGTTTAACATACGAAAATCTATCAATGTAATCCACCATATAAACAAACTGAAAAGAAAAAAACATGATCATCTCATTAGATGCTGAAAAAACCTTTCATAAAATCCAATGCCCTTTTATGATAAAAGTTTTGGAGAGATCAGGGGTACAAGGAACATACCTAAACATAATAAAGGCAATTTACAGAAAGCCTATATCCAGTATCAAATTAAATGAAGAAAAACCCAAAGCAATTCCACTAAAATCAGGAACATGACAAGACTGCCCTCTGTTTCTATAACTATTCAATATAGTATTTTAAGTTCTAACCAGAGCAGTAAGAACACTATAGGAGATCAAATTGGAAAAGAATTGGAAGTATTGCCATTTGAAGATGATATGATAGTATACATAAATGACACCAAAAATTCTACCAGGAAACTCCTGCATCTGATAAACACCATTAGTCAATTAGCTGGATACAAAATTAACTAAAAAAGAATCAGTAGCTCTTCTATATGCAAATGACAAATGAGCTGAGAAAGAAATCAGGGGAAAAACACCCTTCACAACAGCCTCAAATAATATAAAATATCTTGGGCTAACTAAACAAGCAAATGAAATACCTGTATAACAATAACTTCAAGTTTTGAAGAAAAATTGGAGATGTCAGAAGATGGAAAGATATCCCATGCTCATGGATCAGCAGGAGTAACATAGTAAAAAAAGCCATCTTACCAAAAGCAATCTACAGATTCAACACAATCCCCATAGAATTTGCAACACAGTTCTTTACATACATTAAAAGAACAATACTCATTTTTTTTCCTTAAGACAAAACTCTTGGTCTTTATTGTACATCATTTTTTCATATTAATACGTACATGAGATGTGTCATCTTTATTCTTTTTCTTTTATTCATCTCTGACAGCTTTTAATACTCATTCTACTTGAATTTTTTACCAGTATTATTATTCTTAAGAATGTACATTCTATACTCAGCTTTTTACACATACATATATAAAGACAAAAAGAATAGTTAAAATGATAATGTCATATATATATATATATATATATATATATATATATATTTATGGCCACAACATAATTAATCTAGTGGTGATTAAAAATCATTATCTGTCATTCATTTCTTTGACCTGACCCCGACTTTTATTTCTCATCTAAGTATCCACAGTTATAGAAACTTCAGAGATTGTTCCACAGATTCAGTCATGTAACATAGTTTACATATAGAGTATATGGAGCTATTGATATCAACAATAACAACAAAATGGACTATGTCATATAATCTCATTCAATTTAGAGACTTATTGGCACCTCTAGATAGAGTTTTTTTTATTACTTTTTTAAGAAAATCAAAAACCAGAGAAACTGAACTTTCCTGTGTACTCAGCAAAGTACAATGGCTGAATTGGGCACTGGTATCCTGACTGCCAAATGGTGTTTGTGGTCCAAAATCTGTACAGTTTTACAAAGATAAAAAACCACACTTGGCAGGTTAAGTAAATAACATTTGAAAATGGAAGAGAAGTAAGAATATGTTAATGACTTTCATTATATTGTTAATCATCTTTTTGGAAATCCAGGCATCCTTTCTTTCATCTAAAATGTACAAAGTTCCAAGTACTTAATCTGATATAATTACTGTCTTATATTAACGGTTAAGGAATAAACTGTATCAATAAATACTATAAATATCCCTAATGTGAAATTATTTGAAATGAAAAAAAAAAAGCATTTGCTTCATAAACCTATAACAGTGAAGTTTTCTTTAATTAGAAAGGGAAAAAAATCTCAGGAGATTCACGGAAAGCTCCATATGTCTCTTAAACTTTTAAGAATAAAAATTCTAAGTGAAGATTTCCATGTGAATTTTATTTTATTTTATTTTTATTTATTTGTTTATTTATTTATTTATTTTTCTTTATTAAGAAATTTTCTACTCACTCCTCATGCTATCCACAGACCGCCCCTCCTCCCTCCTCCCACCCCCCAGCCCTCTTTCCCAAGCCACCCCACATCCCCACATCCCCCAAATCGAGGTCTCCCATGGGGAGTCAGCAGAGCCCAGCACACTGAGCCTAGGCAGGTCCAAGCACCTTCCCACTGCACCAAGGCTGTGCAAGGTGTCACACCACAGGCACTGGATTCCCAGAAGCCTGCCAATGCACCAGGGACAGATCTCAATCCCCCTGCCTGGGTGCCCCCCAAACAGTTCGAGCCAAACAACTGTCTTTCATGTCCAGAGGCCCTAGTCTAGTCCCATGGGGGCTCCACAGCCACCAGTCTATAGTTCATGGGTTTCTGCTAGTGTGGTCTGTCATCTCTGCACATCCTCCCATCATGATCTTGACATTCCTTGCCTGCAGTGTCTCTCCTTTCTCTCATCAATTGGATTCCTGGAACTACCCCTGGTGCCTGGTCATAGATCTCTGTATCTGCCTCCATCTGTCACTTGACAGGGAAATGGGAGGGTAAAGCTGGATCAGGGACAGACTGGAAGGGCAGGGAGGAAGATACCATGATAGATGAGGACATCATGGGAATAGGAAGAGGCAGAGTGCTGGGGAGGTTCTCAGGAATCCACAAGGTTGACCCCACCTTGGTCTGCTGGCAGTGGTCCAGAGGGTGCCTGGACTGGTCTACTCTGGTGACCAGCCTAGCAAATAACCTAGCTGTCATCATAGAGCCATGTGAACTTTATAATATAAGAAGCCATACATTCCTTAAGGATTCTTGGTGATAATCAAAATAATAGTTTAACAATAAGTCCTACTCATTGTGTTATCACTTTGTACCTGGTATTTTCTGACCCTATTTACTAAAAGAAAATAGGATTGAAATGAATCAATAATATTCAATAAATTGATTGCTACAATATAAGAGCACAATACAGAGGTACACAAAAAGAATGACTCAATATGTTAATGTCATGAGAGCTACTGTCAAGGAAGTAATGGTTAATGTTGTTATTTAACGATAGGAGCTAGGCTGGAGAGATCACTCAGTAGTTAAAAGGACTTGCAACTATTTGAGAATTTGGCTCCCAGTAGCCCCATCTGGCAGTGCACAACCATAATAATTCTATCTGCAGAGGATCCAACATCTCTGGCATCTGTGGGCACCTGCACTCATATGTACACACCCACGCATATTTACATAATAAAAGATAAATAAATAAGTGAACATCTTTCTTTAAGTAAGAGCTCAACCAAAGGTATATGTAGAATATTCTACCTAAACTGGAAAATCAATCTATTTAATGGTTTGGAGAATGTGAATATATTACACAGTGTGGCATGTTTAGGCAAGGACCAACATTTTTCTTTGGGATTATATCCGAATTTGTTTCAAGAAATGGGGAAATAAAGTTAGACACAAAGAAGTATCTTTGAAGCCTTATATTACATATGCATCAGACAACAGTTTCACTAGAAGAAAAACATACACTTAGATATCTGGCAGAAATAGCAAAGTAATCAAGTTTAGGTTTATTCTCAAATTCAGGATCATAGGTCTTTTATCACTTGTAGTGAAAATTAATATTTTTTTTACAGCTTTGGGAAACTGGTCTGAAATTATCTTATTTATATTTACAATGTTGAAAGGTACTATAATCACATTTCCACCTATATATCCCTTCTCACTCCATATTTCCATAAAGAGAATTCTTGCATTCTATACATGTAGGCTCCTAGCAGCCACCATACTCTTACTTTGTGACCTGATAAAAATCATTGGACTGTAAAATAATTCCCTCATAAATAACAGAAAATCTACTGATTTCAGGAAAAGAATAATGGTCAAGTCAGTTAATTCCAAGGAGGAAATAGTTTAGTTAACACTGGCTGTGAAAACTGCATGGGAGGCTCATGTTTACACTAAAGAAAAAGAGGAGAAAGATAGAGTATTTTCTGTGAATTAGGACTTAAACTGGCCTCCTTAGAGTTGTGTTTTAGATTAAATGTACAAAGTGACAGTAATTTGAAACAAAACTATTGTAACAAAATGTAAAAAAGAATCAAAATTGAATGTGCCTTTTCATAAGCAAAGGGCACAATTTAATGACATTTTCTTTCTAAAGGGAACTCTATAGGAAATCTAAGATCAATGCTGGATATAGATTTACTTGCATTAAACATGCTGATACTACATTATTTTTGAAAGGTTAAGAAAAGACTTCAGGAGTCTGATAAAATGAAAAGTGTTTGCTGGATATTTTTACCCCAAGTATGTTGAATCAAACAATAAACTGATTCTATGAAATGATAATTGTAGCAGACACAGTTAATATTGCACCTGGCTCTTACCACTTCCCTCCTTCTTGCTACCTATGAACTTAAAACTACTGGCTTCTTAATCTAAAATGTTTGGTCTCTGTGGCTTAATAAGCAGACAGACAATAGGCCAGAACTCACATGTACTTAATACTCCCCATAAATATTGTTCACTTGTGACTGAAAGAAATTGGAGCATAACTGTCACAACTTCCTTTCCTTTTAACTGAGTCCTTTCAGATACTGATTCTAGTGTCAATAAGCTTCATACACGTGCAGTGGTAGCTGACTTGCCTTTCTTATCTCATTCTCCTACTCCTTCATTGCTAGACCTTTAATATCCTAATGAAATCATCTTCACTTATTTCTTAGAGTCAGGATTCTTAAAACTGTAGAAGTTTCTCTTAATAAGACACATCAAAAGAAAGGGGAAATTCGATGTTATACTTGTGTGTGATAATCTTGAAGGAACAAATGACAGATCAATTTGAGTAAAATACATTGAAAGTCTATCCTTGGTTTTTTAACTTATTTAATATCCACATGCTAATAAAAAAGAAACTGCCAAAATCATATCTAGTTTTATAATTATTACAAAAACTAAAAGCTTCTTGTTCACCTTTATTTTCTATATTTTACAACCTGTAGTATTTTTGCCAAAAATTCAAATAAATCAGTGCTAGTTTGAGTTTTATAGATCATTTCAAATTTTATTTGTTTCACCCAGTATTAAAACTGTGTACAACTTCTCCTACATATTTGTGTGTGAATTATTATTTTCTATATAATAAATTGACCCTCTCATATATGGTATATCAGAACAACATTATTTAGCTCACCATTTTGTAGTTTATCAATGTAGGCTTGACTCAGCTAGGTACTTCTTGTTTTGGTTGGATTTCCTCATGATTTGGTGCTCTGCTGTCAGACTAATCTGGAGGCTCCTTGGCAGAGATGACATCTACTGAATAATGCACATCCTCCAAAGGCTAGCTCAAGTCTATTCTTATGGCTATAGCAGAATTCCAAAAGGAAGAGCACAGGTACAAAAGGCTTCTTTGAAATATAGCCTTGGGATTATCAACCGTGCCATCTCTACCATGGTTCACAAAGCAAGTCAGGAGTTGAAGCAAGATCATATTCCTAATGGGAAAAGACTAAAGGTGTATTGCAGAGTATATATCCAAAAATAAAGGAACAATTGAGTTTTTGACTCACAATCTGTTTACACTTTGCCAAATTAAAATGTAATGATAATTAAAATGAAAAAAAAGAATTGAAATGTTTTATTTCTAATTTATATTTTAACACTGATTTACTAGTTATCATTTAATATGAAAGTCTTACAAAAGTAAGTTTCTTTTGGCTTATGTTTCCAGAGGATTAGAGACCTCAATGGCTGGTGCAGCATGTCATCAAGTAACACTCCTGGTGGCAGGAGCAAGAAGCTAAGGGCACATAACTTGAACCACAAGCACAATTCAGAAGAAGAAAACTGGAAATAGGCAAGGCTTTTTACTCTAAAAACCTAACATGAAGTGACATACTTCCTCCAGCTAGGCCATACAGCCTAAAACTCTCCAAACACCACCAACAACGAGGAAACAATCATTCAAATGCACAAGACTGGGGGGAGGGTATTTTTCAAGCATTCGTTTGAATTCCACTACCTAGTCTGCATGCTTTCGTGACCATATCATTATGTAAGATACATTCAGTCTAACTTCAAAAGTCCTCATTGTCTTTCACAGTCTCAACAGTGTTTAAACATCCCAAGTCTCTTTTGAGACTTAAGGATTAAGTAATTTTGTAACTATGTATGGTGATATTTTATTTGTATTAAAATGTTATTTGTATGTTAATAATTAAAGTTGCCCGGGGGTCAGAGCTATTAGCAAGCCATAGGAAAGCAGGGCAGTGGTGGCGTACGCTTGTAATCCCAGTACTTGGTAGGCAGAGCTAGGTAAGTCTCTGTGTGTTCAGGGATACAGTCATTATTGGATACACATGCCTTTAATCTCAATACCAATCATGGAAAACCTGGAGGCCTATACAGACAGGCCGTGAGGAGGCAGTCATGTGGTTGGGTTTACAACCAATGAGAAGGCAGGACAGGAACTCTATATAAAGACTTTAACACAGGGGTAGCTCTGGTTCGGAGAGGTAGGACCACCGCAGGAGGAAGGGTAAGGTTTTAGCTCTTAGCTCTGACCTCTTGGCTTTCTTCTTTGCATTGGTTCTGTGTTTCTTATTTAATAAGAAGGTTGGCTACATCTACAACTATGTGATGTAATTTCTTAACTGTAACCCCCATGTAAAATCAAACTATACATTACCATTCTGAAAGAGAGAGAGAGAGAAAGAGAGAGAGAGAGAGAGAGAGAGAGAGAGAGAGAGAGAGAGAGAGAGAGAGAGAGAGAAGGGCACACAGTGAGAAAACATTGAGCGAAAGCAAGAATGAACACAACAGCAGGACAAACACCAAATCCTGCAACTCCACATCCAGTGACAAAGGATTCAGATGGTTCCCACTAGTATTGCTACCTGTTTATTTTTCTGTCTTGGGCTGGTTCCACTTCATGGATATGGCATTCTTTAGTGGAAATCTTAGTGCTTTGGCATCTCCAACATCTTGGAGTCTCCACATCTTCGTGCAATGGCTTCTGAGGGCATCTTGCCCTTCCAGAACCTTGATACATGGACTCCCCAATCACATACTGTCTGGCCTCAGCATCTCTCTGAAACCAAGGTGGAAGACTCCATGGATCCTTTATTCTTGCATGCCTTTAAAATCCTCACTACAGAGAAGATATAATCAACTTCTATTGCCAGATTAGAATGGACCCTTCCCCTACTTGGATAACATTTTCAGAAGAAACAAACATTTTGTTTGTTGCTGCTTTCTAGGAGCACAGAACCACTTAGTTTCTCACTTATGAGCTGAACAATTAGCTTGGTGAAGTCTTGTTAGCAGGGCACTTTTCTTATTGTTCCAGTGAAAAATAGGTATCACTTTAAGGGCACTAATCTCCTTAACAAATAGATCCTCTCTTTAGACACTTGCCTTGATTGTACACACGTGAGTAAGTGGTGATCTTTTTCTCTCTTCAGTTGAATATTTGGTATTCCCATCTGACCAATTTGCTCTTTTTCATTGTAGACCTGAATAAGCATTATCAATAATAACCATTCTATATAATAAATACTATGTTGTTTTGAAATATCCTCTACCAAAGAAATAAATCCATCAATGTTTAATTTAGCTTCAATCAAGTTCTTAGGACAAGGGCAGAAAACACCCAGACTCTGCCAGAATATCACAGTAATGACTTCCAGCCAAGCTGCTGTTAAAGTTCTTGCTTACCTTTGAAATCTCTTGAGCTGGACTTCTATAGTGTGCATTTCTTGAAGCACTAGAAATTTCCAGGCTCTTACTAAAAGGCCTATTGAGTTTTACTTACTACATTCAGCTACTTTTCTACTCCAAAGCTGAAAGTCTTCCACATTTCTCCAAAACCTAGCATACTCAATTAATTCACAACAACATCCCACTTCTGGTACTATTTAGGATATTAATTACTTTTCCAATGCTGTAGTAAACTACCATATCAAGTCATCTTATAGAAGAAGCTTAAGGGATAAGAGTTAATCCTGGTGGTGACACATATCAGCAAGTAGCAAGTATGGCAGCAGAAGCAGAAAGCTGAGAGTGAGAGATCACATCACCAATCACAAACATAATCTTCAAAGCCCCAGTGACATAATTCATCCAGCAAGACCCCAACTTCTAATCTTCCCAAACAGTACTACCAACCAGGGATCAAGTGTTCAAATTCCCAAGCCTACTGGGGACACTTTCCATTCAAACCATCACACCTGAGTACTTTCTAATAAAAATCCCAAATAGCTTATTATAGTAAATACAAATATATTGATTTAAATCCTGTAACTCATGAGTTCTTCCTTTCTTATTAATGTGAATCAGTAAAGATTTTCATTCTTTCAACTTATCATAACATACTCATATTTTCTAGGTGAAGATTGATTTTTAGTAACATTCACATTTTCAAACTGGGCAATATAAGTCAAAATTGCATCACTAAATTGTAAAGATAAAAGTGATAGAATATGGGTAATAGTAGTTACAACTTGAACTATATAGGCATTTTGCTATATTTGCATTTTATTATATACTTATATTTTATTCTTGTTATATGATAAGTAAATCAAGAAATGTTAGAAAATAAGTATTTTAAATCTTATGTTATCTAAAAATGAGCATCCTCCTCACAATTTCACACATTAATCAGTCTATATAGCATGCTTTATTTTATTAGCAATAAGTGTGAAATTCAAGTGATTGTTTTAGATATGAATTTTGGTAAAAATAGAAATATCTTTCCTCTTTGAATTTGTGCTTTTATAATGTTTCAAGGATCCTTATAGACTTTACCCTCTACTTTAAACTTAGAAAAGAAACTAACACAAAATACTAGGGCAACAAAACATTCTCATTGTTTTACAAGAATATGACTGAATGCTAGATTTGAAGATTTATAAGAGTACATAAGAGAAAACAATGGCTCATTAGGTTAATAATGTCTAACATCCCTGTATCTATAAATGCATGAACAAACTCACAGAGGTATGCATACAGAAGAGGGATATGTTACTTTACTTTGAACTTAATTTATATCATATTTTCAGCTGTGGTAATAACATTCCTGTATCATATATGCTATATTATTTGTTTAATCTTTTTTTTTCCTTTCTGGAGATTTATAGAAAAACAGTTTAGTCAAACAATGGGATGTAAAACAAAGATATGCAATTTGATTAGGCCAAAGTAAAACACTTAATTGCATGGAGATGAAAGATTAATTCTTTTTAATCATGTTTCCATCTCTCAGTACAAAAATTCCATAGAATCACATGTTAGTATGAATACAGCAAAGTCAAGCTGACAACTTGAATGTGGTCCTATCAAACAGCAAAATGTCAATGATATATTTATAACAAAAGAGTAAAGTCAGTTACAAGTTTCCCCCACATAACTTAGTATCTGTGATTCAGAGCTTTTACAAATACCAAATAATTCATTTCCTACTAACCCAAAGCAGAAATAGGAAATCTTTCTCTGCATACTTGTAGGTTTACTATCTAAATAACATCTTTAGCAATTCTATAAATGATTGGTTTGGTTATTAAACTGGAGAAAACTGCAAATAATTGCAAATATCACAAAAGGAACAAACAAGTGGGTTCAGAGTTGTTGAGTGAAATGAGAAATGACACACTCCCTTTTATCATGCATATACTACTGCACACATTGGGAAGTCTTTCACTGTAGTGTTTTTGATTATTAGTCAGTAAATGTATTGGTCAAAAATACATCAACATTTTAACAAAATGTAGGACATGCAAGTCATTAGCATCTTTTCACATGATGGTAAACAATTGGCTTGCTAATCATTTCTTACTGTAAAGTACAGGATATGAATTTCAAAGGGTTTAAATTTCCTGTTGTTTTTCCAGGACTGCTATAAGCCCCAGAAAAAGACAAGAATTTGAGTATGATACTATGTAAGTGTTTAGCTAATATCTAAAATGTATTGACTCCATGATTTCCTGATTTTTTTTTATTTTTATTTTGCAATGCAATTCAGTTCTACATATCAGCCATGGATTCCCTTGTTCTCCCCCCTCCAGCCGCCCTCACCTTCCCCCCAGCCCACCCCCCATTCCCACCTTCTCCAGGGCAAAGCCTCCCCCGCGGACTGAGATTAACCTGGTAGACTCAGTCCAGGTAGGTCCAGTCCTGATGTTTTAAAACTGGAGAACATTCATCATTTTTGGTATCCTGCTTAGATCTCCAAACTCCAACTCAGAAACAACTATGGATGGAAAGAGGTGATGTATGTTTTAAAATCTACTGCTTGTCTATAAGCTCAATGGCAAACACTAATTAAAAACTTCTGGGGGTAGTGTGATGGTTCAGCTGGTAAAGGTACTTTCCACCAAGCCTGACAAAGTGAGTTCTAGCCCCAGTTCTAGCAGTGAGTTCTGGGGCTAGAACTCACATGGTGGAAAAAGAGAATGAACTCTGACATTCATATGCATATTGTACCATGCATATCCCACCCCAAGCATACACTCAAATAAATAAATGTGAAAATAAAATTTCAAAAGCAAATTTAAACTTTATTGAAAACATTTTACCATAATATTTTAAAAATCTTGACCATCTTTTATGGTTCAAGCCACTTCTCTAACCATTTTTCCAGTTACCTCTGATTTAGTTTTGTTCCTAAAATTCTCGATGGGAACAGTAACATATATAGGTGTGTCTATCTGGGTTGTTCCTGGAAAGAGTAAGTTGAGATAATTTTTCACAAAATGAGTCTGTGAAAATTTCCAAAGCAGTAGAAGTCCTGCAACCATATTCAGTTTAT
Source organism: Peromyscus californicus insignis (assembly GCF_007827085.1). Taxonomy (NCBI): domain Eukaryota; kingdom Metazoa; phylum Chordata; class Mammalia; order Rodentia; family Cricetidae; genus Peromyscus; species Peromyscus californicus. The sequence continues at coordinate 46,654,256 of NW_026294391.1, forward strand.
TTCAAGAAAGCAGCTTCACCATTCCATTCTGACGCTCTAATCATTAAGGGTCTCTATTTTTATCTTCCTCCCAAAGACATGAGTCTCTTTACATGGAAATGCTCCTTGCTCATTTCCCCCTTCATTAGGCATCAGCCCAATTCCTTTCCAGGAATAATAAAGTTTCTTCCCCTCTGTTCCTTTAAAAGTATTTTTTTCTGGATGACAATGACACAATGGATACATGACTTAAAGGGTTTCCTTTTTACTATTGTCGTATTTCATGGAAAACAAAATCTTAATGTGTAATGTCGTGAATTCAGAGTAATTCATTAGATTTTTGGAAAGGCTCCAATTTAGATTATTATGGGATGTTTTCTAAATCTACTTTTATATGGTTTATGATTTTGTCAAAATTCTTTTATTTAGCCTTTATTGAAAACTATAATTCCCCCAGAGGTTTTTATCTGTTGTCTAAATTGTTACTTGATCCAGCATTACTGTAACTTTTCCAGGAAGTTGTTACAAATTTAGGATCTCAGATCTCATATCACACACTCAATTGCAATTTATATTGTTGAAAGACTCTAGCCCTATGTGATTCAGTTGCACATTAGAGTTTCAGTCTACTATCTAAAAGTATTTTCTTCACAGGATGGAAAAGTCCATCTAGACATCCTAGTTTGCATATGACATGCGCATTATTTTTTCTCTTGCCTACAAGCCGGATGCCTTACACATAGACATTTAAGAAAATAAGTCACTCACTGTATCAAAAACATATCAGTCATTGAATTAAGGTATTCATAGTAAATGATACTAGTGAAATTTTAACTTTGAGTGTCTATTCTATCCCACATAATCTTGAGAAAGGTAGTCTTTTTGTTCTGCACCTGAGTTCCCTATTTCTCATTGTATTCTTTAGGTCTGTTTTTCAATAATGGTAAAAAAACAAACAAAAAAAACTGCTCCTAAATCTCAATGGCTTATAACAGTAAATGTTCTGTTTTTCTCTCCCTGTCAGGTTTACAGGTCAACTACAGTAGCTTTTTTCAGGCTGTGGATTGGGTCTAGATCTCCTCCACATGCCTTTCATTCTGAAAAGAACAGTTATTATGATGATAAATGCACAGATGTACAAGAAGCCAAGACACATCATATCAGCACAGTTTGAACCACCAATCACTCCATACATGCTAGTAGTAGTTTTTCCAATCTAGTCACATGAAAAATCTCTAAGTCAGCATGACAAAGAAAAAATAGAGAGATTCTATTAATAGACACTATCAAATTTCATGACAAAAAGACTATGGGCAGAATTGAAATAGGGGTGAAAACTAGGAACAACAATTGTATCTACACTGTTTCTCTTTGTCATTGGGAAGATAGCTGCATTTTTGATAAAGGAAATGGTTCCAACTAACTTTATTTCTTAGGGATGCAAATTTAAGTGCAGCATTACAGATGACTTTCATTTGTAAGCATCCTTTATTTTCCTATCATATATAATTTCCTAGATCGTGAAAAACTCACAATACAAAAATTTTGCTTCAGTTTAAATTTTAAATATGTACCATGAGGTATTGATAGCATTAATTGTTCATTTCGTCAACATTGCCATTTTCTTTAAAATATTATATGACATAGAAATCTAACAAAATCCAAGTTACCATAGGAGTAGAAATGTGCTTTTTAACTCAGTTTTATATATTTCTTTACTAAATAGGGCCAATGCACAGCTTCCCCTATTGGAACCAAGATCACAGGCAGCTTGGTTTTAATCCTGCCCAAAGTTTGCTTGTGCATTGCTCTACATTTTAACTCTGATTCTCTAATGGTCATTTGTTATACTGTGATTACATTAATTAACTACAGAGAGATAGTTGTCTGGCTAAATTGTCAAGTAAAAGACAGGGTATCAATACAAAAGAAAAATGCTACATTTCAAAATAAAATATACTACTGAATGTTAATGAGTTTTGACACCTTAAAAATTCAAATACCTTATCTAGTAAATTATGCTCATAAAAAATGATCTGAGGAATATTTTTCTGTATTATTGACAGTCTTGTAGCTAGAGTTTTCCTGCCTGGCCCACAGTCAGGACAAATCTCTCTCACCTGCCAGTCCCATAGCCACTCAGACCCAACCAAGTAAACACAGAGACTTATATTGCTTACAAACTGTATGGTCGTACCAGGCTTCTTGCTAACTGTTCTTATATCTTAAATTAATCCATTTCTATAAATCTATACCTTGCCACGTGGCTCGTGGTTTACCAGCATCTTCACATGCTATTTGTCATGGTGGTGGCTGGCAGTGTCTCTGACTCAGCCTTCCACTTCCCAGAATTCTTCTCCTCCTTGTCCCGCCTATACTTCCTCCTGCCTGACTACTGGCCAATCAGTGTTTTATTTACTAACCAATCAGAGCAACACATTTGCCATACAGAATATCCCACAGCACAATCTGAACAAAGAAGTGAGATTTGTGTGTAGTATTTTTTTTGGAATTGTAATAAAAGGAAAAAGTAAAACCCTGACTAATATAAACATTTATCTCCAATACTGTATTTTTTGGCTTTACATATGATCATTTCTTCATTATTTTTCTCCTCATAGTAACAGAGTTAAAATTTGACAATAACTTATTGGTTATTCAATGACATACATAGGACATTGAATTTAGTAATGACACTGTCCAAAGGGAGCTTTAATTTCTCCTGAAATTCATCTCCTGATGAAACCTGCTGCCCACACTCCATCTCCATTGTCTATAATTTATTCAGAATGTCAAGAAACATTATGCACAGCCGGGCGGTGGTGGCGCACGCCTTTAATCCCAGCACTTGGGAGGCAGAGGCAGGTGGATCTTTGTGAGTTCGAGGCCAGCCTGGTCTACAGAGCGAGATCCAGGAAAGGCGCAAAGCTACACAGAGAAACTCTGTCTCGAAAAAAAAAAAAAAAAAAAAAAAAGAAACATTATGCACATATGTACTAAGCTGAAATCCATTATCAGTACTTGTGTTTCTATAGGATCCGTGCTTTTATGTGTTACTAGTATACAGAGTACAGTCAGGATGTAATTATGTATTCTCTCCTTACACAGTTTATTCAATGGGAAAATGTAAAGCTACCTATGAATAAGATTCAGATTTATGTATATGCCCAAAACATTTCATGTTCATATATACCCTACAAGACTTTATGGTCCTGAAGACTGTAATGTGATTTCAATTTAACCACCTAAAACCTGTGATTACATATACTTTAAGCTTTCTCAAGAGCAAAGCACCAACTTTATACATAATATGACTCAAGTCATAAAGGGTTTTGTTTGTATAGAGAAGAGGAAAATAGTTGTGTTGGTCATTTTTCATCACTGTGACAAAAATCCTGAAATAACCAAATAAAAAGGATGAAAATCTTACTTTGGCTCCTGATTGTGAAGGTCTCAGTGCATGTTTAGTCAACCTAATCCATTTTCAGTCTATGATCATGAACTATATTCTGACAGATGCAAGTGGAAGAAGAAGCTGCTTACCTCAAGTGTAGTTGAAAAGCAAAGACAAAGTGGGATTCTAAGGCTGAGATACTTCATCAAGAATAGATCTTCATATGATCAGGAGATGTCTACATTTTACAAGGTCCACAACCACCCAGTGCCATCACAGGACCATGTCTTTAACAAATAGCCTTCTCTGTGTACATTTACATAAAACATATCAGTGCTGAATCATAGATATCTAATTTTTTTATTCTCCTTTATTTGATTTATTTTTATAATGCATATAAGATATGCATATATAAGATACAATGCATATAAGAACATATAAGATATGTTCTTACATTATTCCCTTTCTTACATCACCTAAGTGTACTAAGATGAATCTTAGCATCACCATATATGGCATAAGTAGACAACATACATATACCTCATGATATGATGCAATGAAGCATTCCTGTTTTTAAAACACTGAACCTAAATCAAATCTTCCCTAAATTAGAGTTTACAGGAAATATATAGCATAGAGAAACAAGTGAAATGATATTACTAGAATGTAGACAAATGACCTAGTTCCTTCAGAAAATAAATGACAACGGAAAACGGAAAACGGAATGGGTGTGGAGAGCTCTTACAGAAATAAACTTAAGGGACAAAACAAAAACAAAAACAAAAACAAACATATTCTTCGAAGAATAACTAAAAAGAGAAAACAAAACAACAAAAAACATAAAAATCATCTTCAAATGGATGAGAAAAGTTTAGGTTTTTTTCATTATCAATTGGCATTAAATTCTGCTATTTTAAAAATGTGTAATTATAATTTTTAGAAGTAACATATTTTGTTTACATGTATGCAATAAAGTATTTATGTGCAAAGTGATATTAGTCTGGAGTTTTTCTTAATTTCCCCTTCCTAAAATACTAGCAATTGTTGATCCTCAGATAATATTTATATATATATATAAAATAGATATATAATTATGCATTATATATTATAGATATATATAATTATACATTATATATATATAGAGAGAGAGATGATAGAGATTGAGATAGATAAATTAGCTATATTAACTTTATGTATACATAAATTTCCATTATAATGTTTTTATGTGAATTTTTCCTCTTAATGTTTTTGTTGCCACAGATTTGTCTTAGGGATCTGTACATTTAACATATCCAAAAAATATATCATTGTTCATTGACAAGATGTAATTACCTGTGAATGGGATGATTATCAGCTAGATATTTAGCACTGGTTTCCTATCAGCTCAAGTATCTCATATCAGACCTCCACCTTAAGTCTTCAACACTGAGAAAACTTTTCTGTATTTGTACCTTTGCAAATAGCCTACTTTTTCTATTAAATGATTTGGAAGACAGATCACTGTGGGGTTATCATGCCACCACTTCTTTAAGCTTTAATAGGTATACAGTGTATCAATCATATGCAAATAAATGAATTTTTTAAGTTTTAGTAATGAAAATAGTTTAGTCTTTGATTTTACAATAGGTTCCATCAAAAATAAAAATCATATTAACTCTCCTCAAGAGTAATGAGGCTATGACTTCCATTTCCTTTTGACTGTATGTTTTGGTGTTACCTCAGAAAGTCACCAGATGTTGTAGAGAACAGTTTACTCTCTTAAGTAATAACAGGTTGAATTCTTAGAAGGAGGTGTTGCCATAATAGGCAAGAGATCCTGAAAATTCAAAACATTAACCTAGAAACGTAATTTCACCAGTATCCAGAAAATTTAATTCACCATGAGATTCACCTAGGGTATTTGACAAGAGCACAAATTATTGGATCCTCTCCTAAAGAATAAAAAATATCTTGGGTTGTCAAGGAAAGCAAAGCATGCACGCATTTTTTCAGTGTCATTGATAGGTTCTAGGAGAAATGACTTGTATAGGCAGCTTACAAAGTATCTAAGTATGAAGAAATACAGCAGTTATATCGCTACACAGATTTACTTCAGCCTGAAGACTCTTCATATTATATATCATATTATATACAAAGTTGAAAAATACATCAGACCAAATGCAAAGGGGTATTATTTAAATGGTGCATAGATGAGCCTTGGTTATTTCTATTTGTATTTAAACCCTCTTATGTCAATTTAAAATGATGCCAGTTTTGAGAACTACTGAAATTATGCAATAGCCAGTTTTGTACACTTAGCAGTGTGAGTTTAACAGCAATTCCATTCTCACAAATTAAAATTAAATATCTAAAAATATTTTTTAAGTCTTGATCAAGATTTGTATTGTTTCATTTTTAGTTATAATTTATTTTTACATGGTTATTAAAACATAGGATTTGTAGATGTATTAATACAGTACAACACAACAGCGTCTAGAGTTGACAGTCATTATGGCTTTATAACTTCCTCAATGGGATTCACATTTGTTAGTATTCTTTTTTAACACACAGTTTCCTCATGTTTTTCATTTGATGAGCGATTTCTTTGGAGTGATATTTTCCTTTTTTTCTCTTTCTTTCTACTGCATTTATGATTGTCATCTTAGCGCCTCCTTGGGAATTGTCCATTATATTAACTGAGAATCCCTTACACAAAATGAGTGCTACATAACATAGGACACAGATCTAGGCTTAGTGACAGAATCTGAAGAAAATGTTATCAATTTCTGGTGTGACACACACACACACACACACACACACACACACACACACACACTGAAGTATTCGATATATTTCAAACGTGAAAAAAAATTAGTTAACATTCATATACCAAGCAGAAATATTTTACAATTGACAATTTGCTATATTTATCACATATGTATTTATCCTTATATCACTCTACATAGTCATAAAGTCATCTTAATTTTTGTACACATTCCAAAGTAAGTTGCATACATCATTCTATTTCTGTCTCTAACATTACAACATGCAAATTATAAACCAGAAATCAGTTTTTGCTTTTCTTTAATCTCTGTCTTCATTTTCTTGAAGCAGGGTTCACTGTATCAATTTTGCTATTCAGATGAGGATGATCTGAAGGTCTGGATCATCCTGCCTCTCCTTGCTGAGTTCAGGATTTTATAGGCATGCTTCATCACACTCAGATCATGTGGTACTAGGAACTGATACTAGCGCTTCATGCATGGTAAGCAAACACTAAGCTACAAAGCTAGCCCCTGAGCATGGGACATTTCAGGCCCTCTACACCCACAGTTCTCCATGCTGGGGATTAAACTCAGGGATTTCCACTTACTAAACATACATTTTATCACTAAGCTAAATCCCTAGCCCCTTCAATTGTCTAACTCTAACTTTTTGTCTTAGGGTTTCTGTTGCTGTGATAAAGCACTATGCCTAAAGCTACTAGAGGAGGAAAGGGTTTATATTTCAGCTTACAACTTTTGGGTCACACTTCATCACTGAAAGGTCAGGGCAGAAACCTGGAGGCAAGAACTAATACAGAGGCTATAAGGAATGATGATGCTAGAAATAGTAGGCTGATTTCTTGTGGATTGCTTAGCCTGCTTTCTTATAAAGCTCAGATGCCCAAGGCTGACACCCCCCACAGTGGGCTGGGCCCTCCCAAATCAAGAATTAGTCAAGAAACTGCCAGACAGACTTGTTTATAGTACAATGATGTGAAAGAATTTTCACAGCTGACAGTCTCAATTCCCAAATGAATCTAGCTTATGTCATGTTGACATAAAACTTACCAATATACTTTTTTTTCTAAAATTTTATGCAATTAAAGCTCATATAAAGGTAGGTAAAATTTTAAAACGTGATTTGATGAGTTTTGATAAATTATACAAGCTCTTATTAAGATATATACTATTGCTGTTATGATACCCTGTCCCCAAACAAGTGGTCATATGTTCCTTTCCAGTCAGTCCTCACCCTTACCCTTATTTTCAAAGGTAACCATTACTCTGATTTTTCCACACTCAATATTTTTCCTCTTCTTCCATAAAGTCATTTTACATAAATTATTATACACTACACATTTTTTGTGTAGGGCTTCATTTAATCCACACTATATATAATATATATCATTACACTACGAACATAACCTTGCCTCACAATTCTAGAAAGGAGAGTAAGTCATGCATACACAGAATAGGGGAAAAGTCTCAGTAGTGCACATAGTGCCAACTGTTGAGAGTAAGTTCCCTGGACATTACGTATATAGAATCAATGACAGGATCTAGTGTGGTACAATGGGAAAAATGCAACATAAAATTTGCAATGGATAGATCCATCTTTACCATATACAGGAGCTTATATTGGTAGAAGAAGAATGGTATTGTGGGATGGAAAAAAAGTGCCTTATCAAAGCCTGTAGTTGTGTTGTTGTTGTTGTTGTTGTTGTTTTTGTTTTACTCTTTGTTCTTTGGGGGTTCACCTCCCATCTCCCAAATAAATACACAGAGACATATTTTTATTTATAAATGCCCAGCCTTAGCTTGGCTTGTTTTTAGTCATTTTTTCTAACTTAAATTAACCCATTTCTCTTCTTCCACATTTTGCCTCTGTGCTTTTTATCTTTCTTTATTCTATATGTCTTTCTTTCCTCCTTACTCTGTGGCTGGCTGTGTGGCTAGATGGCTAGCCCCTGATGTCCTCCTCTCCTTCTTCTTTCCTCACTTCTCTCTTCTATTTATTATGTCTGCCTTTGGAACCTCACCTTTTTCCCTCTCCTGCCTAGATATTGGCCATTCAGCTCTTTATTAGACCAATCAATTGTTTTAGGCAGGCAAAATAACACAGCTTCACAGAGTTAAACAAATGCAACATAAAATAATCCAACACATCTTTGTATCATTAAACAATTATTCCATAGCATAAATGAATGTAATACATCTTAAACTAATATTCCACAACAAAAGTCTGTATTTTATATAGAGATTGAGACATGGGATCCTCTTGTAGAAAAAGGAACTGTATAAAAGCATATCTTGCAGACATGAAAGAATTGTTTGAGTTTGAATATTGTTGTCTACCAGAGACCTGCTTAGGCGAAAGGTGAGGTCCAATTCCTCCAATTCCCAAAGAGGATGTGTGGAGTTGGCTGGGGGGAGAAAAGGAGGAGTTGGACAGGATCTGAGGGTGAAGGAGGGTGAATCAGGATAGCTGCCAGCAGCTTTTAATTGAAAAAAAAACTATACCTTTTATTGCATATCGGATTAAATGAGAGAAAGGGGGCATGTGAGCTGAGGTGTGGCTTGAATCAGGGATTGAGGAAGGTAGCCTTGCCCTTGACAATAGGCACCAATCATATGTTAATGAAAGGACCTAAAGTTCCTCTTGCCAGAGATAAGGAGAATGATTCCTTTAGAAAGCAGGAACACCCCAGGGAATGGAGAGCCTTATCCAAATTCCTGACTTTGGGAAAAGGACTTCTGCTGTGGGATGGTCTGTATGTCAAATGTGTTGCTGATTGGTCAATGAATAAATCACTGATTGGCAGTGGCCAGGCAGGAAGTATAGGCGGGACTAACAGAGAGGAGAATTGAGAGAACAGGAAGCTGGGTGAGAGAGACACTGTAAGCCGCCATGATGAGAAACAGCATGTAAAGATGCCGGTAAGCTATGAGCCATGTGGCAAGGTATAGATTAATGGAAATGGATTAATTTAAGCTGTAAGAACAGTTAGCAAGAAGCCTGCCAGGGCCATACAGTTTGTAACCAATTTAAGTCTCTGTGTTTACTTGGTTGGGTCTGAGTGGCTGTGGGACTGGCGGGTGTCAGAGATTTGTCCTGACTGTGGGCCAGTCAGGAAAACTCAAACTACAGACTTCTTTTGTGTAGCTGGAGTTTTCTCCAATATGGCATTTAAAATGTTTTAAAATTTAGACTTTCTGGACAGTGAGACATGTCTGCTCCTGGCAGCACCGATTTACTTCAGAGAAGAGGATGGGCATCAAAGACACTCTATATGGAGTTTATCTTCTTCTTGGCAAAAATAGCCATTTGGGCAAGAAACTGTTCTTGCCTGGACTGCTTGATTGACTGGACATGCAGGACCCATACGAAGGTAACCACTGAACTTTTCTTGACAAAATGGTCCTTCAGGTTCATGCTTTGCAGAGGAAACTGTCAGATGTGCTACAGGACATGGAGAGAAGTGAATGAGAGACTCTAGGCTTGTGGCCTGAAGACAGATGCCCCAACTTTACAGAGGACCTTTGAATGACTGTCCAGGCTACCATCTGTCTCTGTCTATTCTCGCAAGACTCCCAAAAGTTGCATGCATCCTTCTCCCATTTCTCAGGTAATATTATATCTATCCTTCTGAGGTCTTCTATGTATTTGAAGACTAGATAGTTATAATTTCCTTAGTTATGATAAAAGATAAGTTAGATATGAAACCTTAGACTCACAAATATAGGATAGATAGGATATCTTCTTTAATTTTGCCAAATACAAATAGACTAGATATTATAAGTGGACTAGATATTGTAATTCTTGCTTCATAACTGTTTTGTTATATGTAATTTTACTATGTTGAAGTTAAAACCTTCCTCTTTAAAAAAAAGGGGGAAGTGCTGTGGATATTGCTCTGTGCACTGTGAATGTGTTGTTCTGATTTGGTTGATAAATAAAAAGCTGATTGGCCAGTAGCCAGACAGGAAGTATAGTATAGGCAAGACAAGCAGAGAGGAGGATTCTGGGAAGAGGAAGGCTGGGTCAGGAGTCACCAGCCAGACACAGAGGAAGCAAGATATAAAAGTACCAGTAAGCCAAAAGCCACATGGCAACTTACAGATTAATAGAAATGGGTTAATTTAAGATATAAGAACTAGATAGCAAGAAGCCTGCCACGGCCATACAGTTTATAAGTAATATAAATCTTTGTGTGTTTACTTGGGTCCAAGCGACTGCAGGACTGGTGAGTGAGGGAGATTTTTCTTGACCACAGGTTAGGTGGGATACAGGAAAACTTCAGCTACACTTCTGAGGAGCAGACACTATACTACAATTTCTTAATCTTCCTATATGCACCTATTCCCATCATAATGCTCGCAAAAAGGAAGGTACTGATGTTTTACTCTTTTCCCATTATACAGTACCATTCTGATTTCTCTATATTTATTAACCAAACTCTTGCCCTTAATGGATTCAGGCTCTGGATGTGAATTGTAAACATTTCATCCATGGTGTGTCTAGTAATCTAGTAAATCAAGCAAATCTCTAACTTTCCTGTTCTTGGTATAATTAAGAGGGCACAATGGGATTCCTGGTTCCAAGGTGGCAGGTATTTTTTTCCAAAGAATTATTTTATTTAGAAAGGCTGGCATTGTACACATTTTCAACCCTTACCAAAGCCTGAACAAAATTTCCCAATGGGAAAGGCATTAATAGTGAGAATCTTTTAAAATGAAAGTTAAAAGGTGCAGGACAAACATGGTCTGTAATGTCAAAATGCTAGAACTTTGCCAAGCAATAATGATTACCATGCAGTCCACACCAATTGTCCTTAAACCATTATACCCATGTCTCTAGCTGGAAGGTTTCTCCCATCCCAACCAGCCCCATGGTCCTGCATTTCTCTGGTTCTGCCCAGTCCTATGGTCCCATAGCTGCTTATAAAATAATCATTCAGAGGATTAATATTATTTACAAGCTGTATGGCCTATGGTAAGCTTCTTGCTAGCTAGCTCTTATAGTTTAACTCAACCCATAACTATTAATCTACATATTGCCATGTGTTCTATGGCTTTACTTGTATTCCATCACATGTTGTTCCTAGGATGTCAGTCTAGCATCTCCTCCACTCTGCCTTTTTCTTTCTCCTTGGATCCCCTGCCTGCCTTTAAAGTGCCTTGCCATAGGCCAGAGCAGCTTATTTATTAACTAATGGGAACAACATATATTCACAGTGTACAGAAAGACATTCCCCAGCATTTGTCTATTGCTTTTTAAGTCTGTAACCCCAAGTAGCTGCCAGCTGACCTAAATGCTGCAAGAGCAGCATGTGTACACCTCAATATTTAGTTAAGGCTGTAAGAATTCTGAACTCTAGGTCTAGAATAACATTACTTATTGGATGGGGAAGTGTATTTGGAAAAGCATAAAGAGGAACAATGGTGCTTTTATAATGATTATGATGTATTTCTTAAAATATGATATATTTCTTTAAAGTCAAAAATAGGAGGATCCAAGACCCTCATACAGACATGCTTACAGGCAAAACACCAATGCACATGAAATAAAAATAAATACGTCATTTAAAAAGACTTTAAAGAGGTGAAATGTCACCTAAAACCTGTAAAAATAAATTTATATCATTTAATCTGACCAAAAATAATGATGAAAGTAAATACTGTTAAAACTGTGTAAACATAACTTAGGTAACATCACAGGCTGAAAGAAGGTATGCAGACATATATTAAGGCAAGGTAGAAATAAATAAAAAAAATTCTCCTTAGTATAATTGGAATGTACGAAAATTTATGAAAAAGAATAACCTTTGTGTGGTAGGATTCATGTTGTTAGTGCAGCAATAAGGAACCATTCAAGAAACTTCTTTCGCCAACAGAAAAATCTCTGGCCTGAGTAGAAATCCAATATTCTATTTGGGCTGGTCAATCACTTAGCCAAGGGACCACCCCTGGAAGCTGGGCTTACCTTAAGCCATGCTAATGAGATGGCTTGAATATTATCTCCTTTAAGGAGATACTGTATTTTTCTTTCCCAGAATTTCTGCCTGATTTAGACTCGAAAAGGTCGACAGACATAGCCAAACCTCATGGCTACTCAAGCTATTTGAATTTACTTGAGTGCATAGCCTTACTCTTGGGAAAGAAAAAGAGGTTTAATCATAAACAGGAATTAACCTAATTTTTCTTTACTATGAGATGGCTTTTAAGCCTCAGATGCATGCAGGCTGGTTCTTCAATATTCCTCAGTAGTGTACAACTGCTCAGTCACCTTTCCTCAAGTAAGTAACATCCAACCTGTGCCCATGCAAGAAACTAATAATTAAATACACAAAAATTAAATGTGAAAGTAGGAAAGACACTTTTTGGAAAGAATAAGAGGTTCAGCCCAACTGGAAACAGGTAGGAGAGGACCTGGTAGGGAATATAGTATAGAACTGTGAAATAATAAATAATAAACCTTCAACAACATGTAAAGTGTGTTCATATACAGTATTTTGTGACATGTTTATATGGATCTTAGGAAAATACCTAGAAATGCACTTGTTCTGTATAAAGCAAGTGTACTTCAGTTTTCCACAAAACTGTATAACTTGCTTATCTAAGGTACTTGTGTCATTTTTTCACACACTCACTCAATAATATATGAGAGTTCTAATTGTTTGAAATTCTTACCAGCATTTATCATTATGACTAATTTAACCACTCTTGTCAGTGTAGTGGTATATATATCATTGTGCTGTTAATTTTCACATGCAGGGCAGCTAACAACTTTAAGATATTTTTCATCAGACTTTTGCCATTCCTGGTTTGAATGACATTTTTTAAACTTTTTTTCCCGATTTTGACTTGATTTTGACATATTAATACATTGTTAAAAGCTCTTACAACCAAATTAATAAGACATGTATACAGTTCTTATTACATACTGAACCATGTAGATGGTATGTGTTGGGGATCTCCAGCTTGGGGCCCCATTCCACACTCCTGTCTCACTCCTCCCATTTCAGACCCTGCCCATGAGAAAGCCCAACAAGAGTCAGCCCCTCAGCAGGGCTACTCAAGACTACACCTGCAAGCTACTTAAGATCTGGTCACCATATTTGCCACATGATTCCTCCACTGCCTTCTCAAGAGTCACCCAGGAGTTGCTTTCCTCCCTTCGTTAAACCTGGACTTTCCAATTCGGTTTGACTGGCTTATTATGTTGGCAGAGGATACCCAATAACCAGGGATTGAATACTTTTCAGTATGTATTTGGAATACTATATCCTACAAAATACTAATGCATAGTCATTAGTTCATCCAGATCTGGTAAACGTTGGGTACACATTTCACTCATAATATGTTTATTTTGTTTTTGGTATATGAAGACATATATATTTATCTCAAAATTGTCACTTTTAATTTCAAACTGATATTATCTATTATTCTTTGTGTTTGAAGTATTAGGGTATATAATAAAGTTCTCTCAGACATCTTGAGTTTAAATTGAGACATTTACCATTGTATCATTAATTTTTGCTTTGCTGAAATATTTAATTAGTGTTTTATAATTTCATATTTTTTCTGTTGGGCAGAAACAACACAAAGATACTCAGTTCTAGAAGTGAGAACTATTATAACTTTAGATTAGAGAAGCTAATAGTTATGGACATACTTAAGGATTCACAAAAGAACATGGAAATTTCAAGCTGGAGCTAGAAGGATAATCTTGTGTATGACAAGAAGAATGTCATTAGATATATTTTGCAGGGTCCCTATAAACTGATTAATTTGTCTAAATTTATAGACTTCAGGGAAAGGAGGTTACCTTTAATTTTCTGGTACCCAGGCCCAGGGTGACTTAGGCTAATGCTTAGTAAATCACCAAATGAAACAGTACTTGCTTGAACTTGAACTTAAGAAGGAATCTTGGTCAAATACTAAGAGGGTCTAAAAAAGACCTGGATAATGACAACAGCAGTAAACATGACAACTGGGATAGGGGAAATTTCACAAGGCTTCACCCATAGATGAAGAGCTGTAGACAGTCAATGCCTCATAAGAGAGAATAAGTCTTCTCCAGAGTCAAGCCACTTGATAGATTATCCAACCACAAATGTTACAGATTTTAGATTTATAATAATTTAGCAAATTATTCCAAAATCTATTACTATTTTTTCTAGGAATAAATTATTAGTATAGTTATATTTTAACTGTAATGTATTACATATATTTATATCATTGCCATTTATGTATCATTATTAAAACATGATTTTATAAAAATACTATAGTTTCACAAAATATTTGTATTACTATTATTTGGATAGAATCAAGAAAACAATTGAATTAAGTCTAAAATTAAGATATAAAAATATAAGATGAAGATATAATTCTACTTTCATAGAAGTTTTTTCTGATACTAATGATTCTGGAAAAAAATAATCTAAATGAAATATCACTCAATAAAGCAATTCAAAAGAACATTGACAACTACAGTTTAAGCCTCTATATTATTTCATTTTGTCTGGTGATTGCTTTTAAGAAAATCAGATATTTAATATATATAACATTCCAGTGCCAAAATATATTGAACAGAATACTCACTCCCTGATAAGAGGTTTGCTTGCACCTAAAACCTTCCACCACCACTAATAAATTATAGTATGGATACAGAACTTTAAGGGTTTAGTTTTTCACATTGATTATTTAGCAAATTTGGTAAATAATTTGTTTATAAATAGAGATTAAAAATATGTAATCAACCTAGGTGCCCATCAACACATGAATGGAGAAAATATGTATGTGAAATAAATTGATTCTGAAGGATAAGGGGACTCTTGTTATATTTTTAATCCCTATCTTTCAGAAAATGCACAGATTATTAATTGTAAGTACATTTTATCATCTAAATATTTTCAATAAACTCTCTTGTACTTGGCCTCACAAAACTCCCTTGTTTCAAATTATATAACACCTTACCATTATTGTATGTTGCCTGTTAGGTAAACATACAATAGAGAATTGATGTCTCTTAATGCCAAATCCTAAACCTACCATTCAAAAAGCCAAAAAGGAATAATGTTGTGGGATACTTGATCACATTGTGTGGAAACGTGTCATTGTGATTGGTTTAATAAAAAAGCTGAATGGCCAGTAACTAGGCAGGATAGGTTAGGTGGGACTTCCAGGCAGAGAGAGAAAGGATGAACAGTTTTGAGAAGAGGTGAAGAGCCATGTGGCAGAAGTAGATTAATAGAAAGAGGTTAATTTAAGTTATAAGAGCTAGCAGGGAACAAGCCTAAGCTAAAGGCCGAGCTTTCAGAATGAATGTCTCCATGTCACTATTTGGGGGCTGGCAGTCCAAGAAAGTCTGACAAGGAAGTTTAACTAGAGAATACTGCTGTAGGCTGTGCTTGACATTTGACTATCTTGTCCTTACTTTTTATTAGGCTTTATTTTTTTGGAAAAAGGATGAAAGAAACTCAGTTATGGATAGATATTTTCATGTAGGTGCATGGGATGAGATATCAGAGCTCTTATCTATCAAATCAGATGTTTTGATTCAAGGCCTATCTATGGTATTTCTCCCTAAAGTGTTAAATTTTTCTTATTCAAAATCCTTATTTCTAAAATCAGGGCTTTCCCAACAATTACTTCTCTCTGGCTTCTTGATTGAAAAGCAGTAATACATTTTTTGGCAGGAACATTTGTTTTTAAATTTTACTGTCCAGCTATACTCAATTTTAGCTTGAAAATTGACCATTCTGCTTGCAAGGATAGATTTTTCTAGTACTCCCAGCCCTGAGGCCAGTTCTTTTATTTAAGAGTCAAGGCAGTATGTCTTCTGTGGCCAAAGAGACAGACAGAGATAAAGATTAATACTCAAAACTTCCATTTCATGCACCAAGTTTCCACCTTTACAAAATATGCAGTCTCACGACTTATTTATTGGCAGTCATAGCCTTTATTATGCATTTTCTTCCTTCATAGACAAGTATAAATATAAAAGAATCAGCAGATAAAAAGAACATAAAACAACATGACAGAGATAACTTAAATGGAAAAAAATGAATTAGGAAATTGTAAAAGTATAAATAAGACATGATATGTCATTTCTATATTTTGAAGAACCCAATTATACATTCTGTCTTTGTAATAAATTTTATAAAAAATTATAAAACTGCTTTCAATCTATAACAACAATGAAATTTAAACATCTAAGTTGATAGTCTTAATACAAAGTATATTTGCTTACCTATCCTCAATATTGTTTTGCAGATGACCAAAGAAATATATTAATACCAACCATAGAAACATCAAGTCCCTAGCCATATCTTTGTAAATTCTATAATCTATAATCTATGTATTTCAGAGATCCAGAAAATTAAGCTTTGCAAATAAACTGGAAACAATTCTCTCTTTGAATTTTTGCTGCATAATTTCCTTGGCAATTTTTACTCATTACAGTTCACATTTACCCATATTTCCAAGGACTGTTATTTAATTATGATAACTATATACCTATATTTCCTAAGCACTGGTTGCCGGTTTTTCCAAATATGGTAGCAAAATTGAGAAAGAAATTACTCAAGCCTATTTTCTGTTTAACTGCAATTCAGTTCTACTGTGAAGGTTAAAGAAGCAAAATGATCTCAAGGCAAGGAATATTATGGAAATGAAAAGGTCCTAAATAGGTAATAATAACTCTACGATATTCAATGATCTTATTAAGTATGTATGGAGTATTACTGTTGTTGCTGCTGTTGTTTCCATTTTGTGACCCTGTAGCAAGCAGAAATAACTACACTCTTTCAATTTGAAATTCACTGTTCTTTAAAAAAGTCAACAACTAAATCTTTTGGTTCTTCATTTTGGCAACTTGTCCCACTATTTCTTTCTTCCTTTTTTTTCTTCTCTCATGTATTACATACTGACTGCAGTTTCCTCTCTTTCCCCTCACCCTAGTCTCTCCCTTCACCTCCCCTCTTCACCACATCCACTCTCCTTTGGTTTCCCTTCAGAAAAGTGCAGACCTCCCAGGGACATCAACCAAACACGACATAATATGCTACTTTTAAGAACAGGCACATATTATCAGATCTAGGCTGGATGAGGCACCCAGTAGTAGGAAAAGGGTCCACAAACAGGCAAGTGAGTCAGAGACAGCCCACACTCTCACTGTTAGAAATCTCACAAGAAAATCAAAACTACTCAGTCATAACATATATGCAGAGGACCTAAGTCAGACCCTTACAGGCTCCCCGATCTCTTCAAGACTCCATGAGTCCCTGTCAATTGGTTCTGTGGACCATGTTCTCTTCTTGTGGTGTCCCTGACCCCTCTGGTTCCTCTGATCCTTTCTCTCTGTCCTCCGCAGGATTTCCTGAGATCCACCTGGTGTTTGACTGTAGAACTCTGCATCTGTTCCCATCAGCTGCTGGATGAAGTCTCTCTGGTCTCTTTGATGAGGAATCTGCTAGGCTCAGGTCCCAGATCAGTTTGCAGGCAGGGCAAACTGTATGTAGGTTGAAGGATTTGTAGCTGGGTTGGTATCTCAATCCCTCCACTTGAGGCCTTGCCTAGTTACAGAAGATGGCTGGTTCAATCTCTGTGTCCTCCATGAATAGGAGTCTTTGATAAGGTTACTCTCTTAGATTCCATTGAGTTTCCATTTCACTGGGTTTTCACCTTGCTCCCAAACGTCCTGCAATTCCAGTAATTTCTCCCAGTATTTACTCCTCTCCCAATATGATCTCTCCTGTTCCCAAGCCACCCACCCCGAGTCCACCCACAAAATCTATTCTATTTTTCCCCAGGGAGATACTTGAGGACCCTTCTAAGCCCTCCTTGTTACTGAGCCTCTAGGGTTCTGTGAACCAAAGCATTATTATCTTTTACATTATAGTTAATATCAACTTATAAGTGAGTACATACCATATTTGTCTTTCTGGATTTCGGTTACCTCACTCAGGATGATGTTTTCAAGTTCCATCCATTTCCTGATAATTTCATGATATCATTGTTTTTAACAACTAAGTAGTACTCCATTGTATAACTGTACCACATACTGTTTACCCATTCTTCAGGTGAGGGACATTTAGGTTGTTTCCAGTTTATGGCTATGAGGAATAAAGCTGCCTTGAAAATAGATGAGTGCATGTCCTTCTGATAGGATGGAGCAAACTTTGGGTATATACCCAGGAGTTGGAGGGATGGGTATTGATTAAGATACATTCCCAATTTTCTGAGAAACTGCCATGTTGTTTTCCATCCTGGCTGTACAAGTTTGCACTCTCAAGAGAAATGGATGAATGTTCCCCTTGCTCCACATGCTCACCAGCATGAGCTATCTCTTGTATTTTTCATCTTAGCCATTCTTACAGGTGTAAGATGGAATGTCAGTATCATTTTGATTTGCATTTCCTTGATAGCTAAAGATGATAAATATTAAGTGCTTCTCAGACATTTGAGATTTCTTTGTTGGGAATTCTCTATTTAGATCTGTACACATTTTTTTAATTGTATTAACTGATTTGTTAATGTCTAGCTTCTTGAGTTCTTTATTCATTTTGGAAGTTTGCCCACTATAAGATATGAGATTGATGCAAATCATTTACCATTCTGTAGGCTGCTGTTTCGTCCTATTGATTGTGTCCTTTGTCTTACAGAAGATTTTCAGTTTCATGATGTCCCTATTATTAATTGTTGATCTTAGTGCCTGTGTGAATGGTGTTCTATTCAGGAAGTTGTATCTATTTTTATGTTGAGGTTTTTTAATTCATTTGGACTTGAATTTTCTTCAGGGTGATAGATATGTATCTATTTGCATTCTTCTACATACCGACATCCAGTTACACAATCGCCATCTGCTGAAAATGCTTTCCATTTTCCCATTGTATATTTCTGCCTTCTTTATCCAAAATCAAGTGCCCATAGGTGTGTAGATTTATGTCTGGGGCTTCAATTCATTTCCATTAATAAATATATCTATTTTTATGCCAATACCAAGTGGTTTTTATTACTACAGCTCTTCAGTACTTCTTGAAATCAGGGATGGTGAAAATACTATAAGTTCTTTTATTATATTGGACAATTATAGATATATGAGTTTTTTGTTTTTCCAAATTAAATTGAGTGTTGTTCTTTCAAAGTCTATAAAAAATTATGAACCAATAGCTGAGGAGCCCCCATGGAACTGGATCAGGCCCTCTGGATAAGTGAGACAGTTGATTAGCTAGAACTGTTTGGGAGGTCCCCAGGCAGTGGGACCAAGACCTGTCCTTAGTGCATGAGCTGGCTGTTTGGAACCTGAGGCCTGTGCAGGGACACTTGACTCAGCCTGGGTGAAGGGAGGAGGGGACTGGACCTGCCTGGACTGAATCTACGAGGATGAGCTGAATCCCCAGGGGAGTCCTTGCCCTGGAGGAGATGGTAATGGGGGGGTGGGCTGGAGGAAGGGCAGGGGGGAGCAAAAGGAGGGAGGACAGGGGAACCTGTGGCTGATATGTAAAATTAAATTAAATTATAAAATAAAAAAGAATTATGATGGAATTTTGATGGGGATTGAATTGAAACTCTAGATTGCTTTTTGTAGGGTGGACATTTTTACTATACTAATCCTACTCATCAATGAGCATGGGAGTTCCTTCTGTTTTCTGATATCTTCTTCAATTTCCTTTTTTAAAAACTCGAAGTTTTTATCATACAGGTCTTTCACTTGTTTGCTTAGAGTTAACCCAAAATATTTTATGGTATTTGAGGCTATTGTGATGGGTGTCATTTCCCTGATTTCCTTCACAGCCCATTTGTCATTTGTATACAGGAAGGCTACTGATTTTTTAGTTAACCTTGTATCCAGCCAGTTCACTAAAGGTGTTTATCAGCTGTAGGAGTTCCCTAGTAAAATTTTTGGTGTTGCTTATGTATACCATCATATCATCTGAAAATATCAATGCTTTGATTTCTTTTATTGCGATATGTATCCCCTTGACCTCCATTAGTTGTCTTATTGTTCAAGATAAAACTTCACGTGCTTTATTGAACAGATATGGAGAAAGTAGACAGCCTTTTCTGTTCCTGGTTTTAGTGGAATTGCTTTGAGTTTCTCTTCATTTAATTTGATGTTGGCAGTAAGCTTGTTGTGTATTGCTTTATTATTTCAAGGTATGTCTCTTGTATTCTTGATCTTACCAAGACTTTTATTATGAATGGCTGTTTGATTTTGTTGAAGACTTTTTTTTCAGCATCTAATGAGATGATCATGTGGGGTTTTTATTTTAGTTTCTTTATATGGTGGATTATATTGACATGTTTTTGTATGTTGAACTATCCCTGCATCTCTGAGATGAAGCCTACTTGATCATAGTGGATTATCTTCTTGATGTGTTCTTTGATTCAGTTGGAAAGTATTTTATTGGGTATTTTTATATCAATATTTATGAGGAAATTTGGTCTGTAATTCTCTTTGTTGAGTCTTTGTATGCTTTGAGTATCAGGGTAACTGTGGCCTCATAAAATAAATTTAGCAGTGTTCCTTCTGTTACTATTTTGTGGAATAATTTGAGGAGTATTATTATGAGGTCTTCTTTTAATGTCTGGTTCAGTTCTGTGCCCTGGGATTTTGTTGTTGTGAGGCTTTTAGTGGCTACTTAAATTTCCTTAAGGATTATAGGTCTATTTACATTGTTTATTTGATCTTGATTTTACTTTGGTAAGTGATATCTATTGAGAAAACTGTCCATTTCTTTTAGATTTTCCAATTTTGTGGAGTACAGGTTTTTAAAATATGATGTAATGATCCTTTGGATTTCCTTATTGTGTATTGTTATATCCCCAATTTTGTTTCTGATTTTGTTAATTGTATATTGTCTCTCTGCTTTTTAGTTAGCTTGGATAAGAGTTTGTCTATCTTGCTGAATTTCTTAAAGGACCAACTCTTTGTTTCATTAATTCATTTTGTTGTTCTCTGGTGTGCTATGGAAGAATGCTACTGTACACTGGTTTAATAAAATGCTGATTGACCATTAGCCAGGCAGGAAGCATAGGCAGAATAAGCAGATAAGGAGAATTCTGGGAAGAGAAAGGCTGAATAAGCAGACACCAGCCTGCTGTCCAGGGAGCAGCATTTAATGGCACACAGGTAAAACCACAGAACACGTGGCAACCTATAGATTAACAGAAATGGGCTGAGTTTAAATGTAAGAGCTAGTCAGTGGTAGGCCTGAGCTAATGGCCAAGCAGTTTTAATTAATATAAACCTCTATGTGTTCACTTGGTTCCCAGTGGCTGTGGGACTGGTGGGTGAGAGAGATTTGTCCCAACTGCCTGCCTTTGGGACACAGAAAATCTTCCAGCTACAAAAAGCACCAAAAGGCTCGAGTTTCCACATGAAACCTGAGAATATTTAATAAGCAATTCTAAATGGAGCCAAAAAGAGGTTCCTGCTTCATGTCTCATGTGAGTGGTGAGACATTACAACATGTGGGCTTGAGCTACTCTATGGTAGGTTCCTGGTGTGCGGACTTGACCTGCAGCATGGCGGGAATGAGGCCATGCTTCACTTCATGCTGTGTGGTGGATTTAGCCTTTGCTAGTATGGACAAAAAAAAAAGAGTTTTGGGGCTACAGGCTACTGGATGGAAGGATAGACTCACTGTCTCCCAGAGTCAGGAGACAGTATGGCTCCCAGAGCTGGCAGTCAATTATCTCCACCATGTTAAAAGCATAAACACCGACATGTGGACCAATGGAATGAAAAAAAGACCCTGTCATTAATCTGCACACCTAGGAACATATAATTTTTTGACAAAGAAGCCAAAAGTGAACAATGGAAAAAAGAAAGCATCTTCAACAAATGGTGTTGGCATAACTGGATATCAACATGTAGAAGGCTGCAAATAGATCCATATCTATCACAGTGCACAAAACTTAAGTCCAAGTAGAGCAAAGACCTCAACATAAATCCAGCTACTCTGAACCTGATAGAAGAGAAAGTAGGAAGTAGTCTTGAACACATTGGCATAGGAGATCACTTCCTAAACATAACACCAGTAGCACAGACACTGAGAGAAACAATCAATGAATGGGACCTCTTGAAACTGAGAAGCTTTTGTAGAGCAAAGGATACGGTCAACAAGGCAAAGTGACAGCATACAGAATGGGAAAAGATCTTCACCAACCCCACATCTGACAGAGGACTGATATCCAGAATATATAAGGAACTCAAGAAATTAGACATCAAAATGCCCAACATTCCAATTAAGAAATGTGCTATAGAACTAAACAGAGAATTCTCAACAGAGGAAACTCAAATGGCTGAAAGACATTTAACGAATTGCTCAACATCCCTAATTATCAAGGAAATGCAAATCAAAACAACTCTGAGATACCACCTTATGCCTGTCAGAATGGCTAAGATCAAAAACACTGAAGACACCTTATGCTGGAGAGGATGTGGAGCTAGGGGAACTCTCCTCCACTGCTGGTGGAAATGCAAGCTTGCACAACCACTTTGGAAATCAATATGGCGCTTTCTTAGAAAACTGGAAATCAATCTCCCCAAAGATCCAGCTATACCACTCTTGGGCATATACCCAAGGAATGCTCAATCATACCACAAGGGCACTTGTTCAACTGTGTTCATATCAGCATTGTTTGTAATAGCCAGAACCTGGAAACAACCTAGATGCCCTTCAACCGAAGAATGGACAAATAAAATGTGGTACATATACACAATGGAATACTACTCAGCAGAGAAAAACAATGACATCATGAGGTTTGCAGGCAAATGGATGGATCTAGAAAAAATCATCCTGAATGAGGTAATCCAGACTCAGAAAGACAAACATGGCATGCACTGACTCATAGGAGGATACTAGATGTGGAACAAGGATGACTGGACTGCTACTTACAACACCAGGGAGGCAACCTGGAAAACAGGACTCCAAGAAAGAAATGGGGATCGCCCAATGATGGAGAAATGGATGAGATCTACATGAACAGCCTGACGTGAGTGGGGGTAATGAAGGGCAAGGGTCGAAGGAAAGAGAGCTTGGGGGAGCGGGAGATCCCAGCTGGATCAACAACAGAGAGGGAGAACAAGGAATAGGAGACCATGGTAAATGAAGACCACATGAGAATAGGAAGAAGCAAAGTGCTAGAGAGGTCCACAGAAATCCACAAAGATACCCCCACAATAGACTGCTGGCAATGGTCGAGAGACAGCCCAAACTGACCTACTCTGGTGATAGGATGGCCAAACACCCTAATTGTCATGCTAAAAACCCCATCCAATGACTGAGGGAACTGGATGCAGAGGTCCACGGCTAGGCCCCAGTGGAGCTCCGGGAGTCCAATTGGCGAGAAAGAGGAGGGTTTATATGAGCGAGAATTGTTGAGACCAAGGTTGGATAAAGCACAGGGACAAATAGCCAAACAAATGGAAACACATGAACTATGAACCAATGGCTGAGGGGTCCCCAACTGGATCAGGCCCTCTGAATAGGTGAGACAGTTGATTGGCTTGATCTGTTTGGGAGGCATCCAGGCAGTGGGACCAGGTCCTGTGCTCAGTTCATGAGTTGGCTGTTTGAAACCTGGAGCTCATGCAGGGATGCTTGGCTCAGCCTGGGTGGAGTGGACTGGACCGGCCTGGACTGAGTCTACCAAGTTGATCTCAATCCTCGGAGAGTCTTTGCCCTGGAGGAGATGGGAATGGGGGGTTGGCTGGGGGGAAGTGGAGAGGGGCGGGAGGGGGGAGAACAAGGGAATCCATGTGTGATATGTAGAATTAAATTATATTGTAAAATAAAATTAAAAAAGCTTAGTTGGGCAGAGCCAGCAGCCAAGACTTCTGCTTCAGTACTAGCCACTGCATTTTAAAGCAGTAGATTCACAATAAGACAGATTCAGATGAAATAAGACTTTAAATAGTTTATAATATGTGTAAAAATGTATGTAGGCTTGGAAGAGAGAGAAAAAGGAATATAGACAGTTATATGAAGAAATAGAAAGTTTTAAAATATATAGTCTTTAATAGGGCAGTAAAAGTAATTAAAAAATAAGCCACGTAAAGATGAAAATCACACAGAGAGTCTGGATTATATTGTCTTTGACATTTTTAACTTCAGAAAGACGTTTGATTGTAGAGGCTGCTCAGTTAAATCAATATGTATATTTTAAAGGTATCTTGATTTCAAAATTTGGATCTAAAGATATGTTGCTTTGGAAAAGAGGCTCTGCTTTTGTTTCCACAGAAAACAAGAGGCTATGAATTTGTTCCAGATTAAGATACATCAGTTTTGACCAGCCAAGATCCCCTGAAAGGTCTCCACTGACACCATGGCCCAGATCATCCAACATCCAAAATCACCTTCAAGGCAACTTGGCTCAGAAAATACATCCTCACAAACTTTTCCAGTCATTACTTGACCATAATTCTTAATTTTCTGAGGATCCCCCTAAGAATACAGCACCCTTTATCAGCAGGAGGTAGCCTAGACAACTACACCCACATTCCCCAAAAAATGTATTATGGATGTTTGTCTTTGTTTAGGTTGTTGGTTACAAATGGTTATTGGTCATAGTCAATCTCTTTCTAAAAGAAGAAAGAAGGATATGATATAGAAATATAGGATATAGGATAGGATGGAAGGGGAGATTATTAAATCTACATTTAAAGAGCAACAATTTGTTGGAAATGTTTTACATTGCTATGGATTTTAGTTTACTGATAAAAATTTAAAGTTAATTTTGTTATATGTATGTATTATTTCTACTCTTGTTTAAGGTATTAGGTTTATGTAACTCATTTAAATTGTAATGGATAATTAAGAAATACAGATTAATAATTAGTCATCTATGATAATCAAACTTATAGTCATGTTAGTCCAGTTTTTAGATATACATAGATATATTTCAATTAGGTAGGTAATCTTCAAACACTTCAAAGACCTACAGAATATGGTGTTTAAAATGTTATAAGAACTTGGAATTTTCTGGACACTGAGATATGTCTACACCTGGCAGCACCAATCTACTTCAGAGAAGATAATGGGCATTGAAGAAACTCATTATGGAGTTTTCTTTTTTTGTGGCAAACGTTAGCCACTGAACAAAAAAAAATGCCCTTGTGTTGACTGATTGACAGTATGTCATATAAACTGGACATGCAGGATCCATAAAAAGGTAACCACTGAACTTTGCAAGGCAAGATGGTCCTTCAGGTTCCTGCTTCACAGAAGAAATTGCCAGACATTCTACAGGACACAAAGAGAAGTGACTGAGAGACTCTAGGCCTATATGGCTGAAGATGGATGCCCCAGTGTTGCAGAGGAAATTTGGGTACCTGTCCAGGAAGGCAGCTGTCTCTGTCATTCTAGGACACTTGGAAGTTGCTTACAATGCTCTTCCTGTTTACTTAGGTAATATTATATCCTTCTGAGGTCTTTGATGTAGTTGAAGACTAGGTACTTATAATTTTCCTTGGTTATGATAATAGATAAATTAGATATAAAACTTTAGATTCATAAATATAGGAAAGATAGAATATTTTCTTTAGTTTTGCCAAATACAAATAGACAAGATATTACAACTGTAATTCTTGCTTGATAACTGTTTTGTTATATGTAATTTTTGCTGTGGGATGTTCTGTATGGCAAATGTGTTGCTAATTAGTCAATAAATAAAACACTGATTGGCCATTGGCTAGGCAGGAAGTGTAGGCGGGACAAGGAGGAGAATAAAGCTGGGAAGTGGAAGGCTGAGTCAGAGAGACACTGCCAGCTGCCACGATGAGAAACAGCATGTGAAGATGCCGGTAAGCCACGAGCCATGTGGCAAGGTATAGATTAATGGAAATGGATTAATTTAAGCTGTAAGAACAGTTAGCAAGAAGCCTGCCATGGCCATACAGTTTGTAAGCAATATAAGTCTCTGTGTTTACTTGGTCGCGTCTGAGCTGCTGTGGGACTGGCAGGTGAGAGAGATTTGTACTGACTGTGGGCCAGGCAGGAAAACTCTAGCTACAAATTTTACTATGTTGAAGTTAAAACTTTCCTTTTTAATTAAACAGAAAAGGGGAAATGCTATGGAATAATGCTTTTATACATTGATTTAATAAAACGCTGATTGGCCAGTAGCCAGGCAGGAAGTATAGGCGGGATAAGCAGACAAGGAGAATTCTGGGAAAAGGAAGGCTGAGTCAGGAGATGCCAGCCTGATGTTCAGGGAGCAGCAATGTAATGGCACATAGGTAAAGCCACAGAACACGTGGAAACATGTAGATTAATAGAAATAGGCTGAGTTTAAATGTAAGAGCTAGTCAGTGGTAGGCCCAAGCTAATGGCAAGCAAGTTTTAATTAAAATAAACCTCTGTGTGTTTACTTGGGTCCCAGTGGCTGCGGAACTGTTGGGTGAGAGAAATTTGTCCCAACTGCCTGCCAGCTGTATCTTCCAGCTACACTGGTGTTTCTATTTTATTGATTTCAGCTCTCAGTTTGTTGATTTCCTGCCATCTATTCCTCTTGGGTATATTTGCTTTATTTTTTCTAGAGCTTTCAGGTGTGCTGTTAAGATGCCAGTATGAGATCTCTGAAATTTCTTTATGTGAGCATGCAGTGCTATGAAAATTCCTCTTAGCACAGCTTTCATTGCCTCCCATAAGTTTTCATATGTTATGAATTCATTTTCATTGAATTCTAGGAAGTCTTTCATTTCTTTCTTCTGCCTTGACGCTGGAGCTGTTCTGTAGGAAGTTATTCAGTTTCCATGAGTTTGTAGGCTTTCTGCTGTTTTTAATATGCAGCTTTATTCCATGGTGGTCTGACAGGATACCAGGGTTTGTTTCAAGTTTTCTATAACTGTTGAGACTTGCTTTGTGACTATGTATGTGGTTAATTTTAGAGAATTTTCCAAGAGGTGCTGATAAGAAGATATATTCTTTTGTGTTTGGTTAAAATGCTCTGTAGATATCTCTTAGGTCCATTTGATTCATAATGTCTGGTATCTCCACTATTTCTCTGTTTAGTTTTTGTCTGGATGATGAGAGTTGGGTATCAAAGTCTCCCACTATTAATGTGTGAGGGTCAGAATGTGATTTAAGCTTTAGTAATATTTCTTTTACAAAATGTATGTGCCTTAGCATTTGGGGCATAGGTGTTCAGAATTGAAATGTAATCTTGGTGGATTTTTCCTTTGATGAGAATGGAATGTCCTCCTCCATCTCTTTTGGTTAATTTTAGTTTAAAGTTTATTTTTGTTAGATATTAGAATAACTATACCAGCTTCCTTCTTAGGTCCATTTGCTTGGAAAATCTTTTTCCAACTTTGTACTCTGAGGTAATATTTATCTTTGATGTTGAGTTTTGTTTCTTGTACACCACAGAAGGATGGATCCTATTTTCATATCCATACTGTTACCCTTGTTACCTTTTATGTGGGGGGATTGAGTCCATTGATATTGAGAGATATTAATGACCAAGACCAACAATCATTAATTCCTGTTATTTTCTTGTTGTTGTTGGTAGTGTGTGTGTGTGTGTGTGTGTGTGTGTGTGTGTGTGTGTGTGTGTGTGTGTGTTTCCATTTTTTGGGTTTTGCTGGTGGGATATTATCTATTGCCTGAGTTTTCTTGGGTGTAGTTAATTTTCTTAGAGGGGAGTTTTCTTTTTATTCCTTCTGTAGGGCTGGATTTGTGGACAAATATTAAATTTGACTTTTTCATGAAATATCTTGTTTTATCCATCTATGGTGATTAAAAATTTTGCTGGGTATAGTAGTCTGAGCTGTTATCTGTGGTCTCTTAGAGTCTATAAGCCATCTGTTCAGGCCCTCCTGGCTTTTAGAGTCTCCATTTACAAGTTAGTGTGATTCTGATGGGTCTGCCTTTATATGTTACTTGACCTTTCTCCCTTACAGATTTTAATATTCTTTCTTTGTTCTTTATGTTTTGTATTTTGATTATTATGTGGTATTGGACATTCTTTTCTAATCCAATCTATTTGGTGTTTTCCAAGCTTTTTGTAGCTTTATAGGCATTTCTTTATTTAGGTTGGGAAAATTTTCTTCTATGACTTCATTAAATATATTTTCTGTAAATATGTTTTCTGGGGTCTTGATCTGGGATTCTTCTCCTTCATCTATTCCTATTATTCTTTTCATAGTGGTTGGTTTTCATAGTAGTTTGGTCTTTTTATACTGTCCCAGATTACCTGGATGTTTTTGTTAAGACTTTTTGAGATTTTAACATTTTCTTTGACCTATGAATTTATTTCTTCAATTCTTGAGATTCTTTCTTCCATCTCTTTTGTTCTGTTGGTGAAGCTTACATCTGTAGCTCCTGTTCAGTTACCCAGACTTTCCAATTTCAGAATTCCCTCCATTTGTGTTTTATTTATTTTCAGGTCATGTATAAGTTCTTCATGTGTTTGTTTGTTTTTCTCTCAGTTTTCTGGGCATCCTTTAAGGGATTTATTGATTTTCTCCAATTTTTTTTTGTCTTTTCTTCAATTTCTTTAAGGGATTTTTTAAATTTCCTATTTAAGGACTGCTATCATCTTCATAAAGTTGTTTTTTAATTTGCTCTCTTGTGCTTCAATGGCATTGGAATATTCAGGTTTTGCTGTCATAGGTTAGCTAGGCTGTCATGGTGCCAAATTTCTCTGAACTTTTTATTGTATTTTTATACTAGTATTTCAGCATTTGGGTTTGGGATGATTATAAGTCTAGGTCCTGATTTCTGAGTTTGTCTTTGTTATACGGATGTTTTGTTGCTTGGTTTCTATTTCCTATTTGGTCTTCTAGCCTTTGTGGCCTGGGTTTCTGGTGACCAACATGAACTATGATCTAGTAGGGAGTCTCTGTCCACCTTGGGGGCTGGCCTTCTGGCAACTAGCTTGTCCTTTGGTGATGCAGGGGGTCTCTTTTCTTCAGACTTATGTGGCGTACACCTGTTCTTCCATGTAGTGTGGTCTATACCTAAGTAGCAGGAGTATGGCCTGGCCTTGGGGCTGGGGATGAGGTGGAGGGATGGGTGGTGGAATGAGTCTTTGAGAACAGAATCTAGGGAGTGGGTCATTTTAACTGGCAGCAGGTCACTCACATGTCCTGAATTGTGTGGCCTGACTCTATTGTTTCTTATTGTTATGAACTTACTATTGATTTATCAATTTATTTTCAGAATGTTTTAAATTATTCTTTCTCTTTATTCTTAATAAAACTCACTTATAATACACAAAAGTATTTGAATATCAATATTCTGATTCAAATGAAGTGATATCATATTGTATAAGGCTACACCTTTCTGTTATTAGCCACTTATCAGGCAAACTTCTTTTCAAATAATGAAGAGAAAGTGATAGATATTCAACAACTGCTTCAAATTAGGCAATATGAGAAAGTAAATTTTTGAACCAAAAAGCAGGACTGTAACTATTTTATGTGTTGTACAGTATATAGTCTTTATCACAGCTATTTAATTCTACTATAATAAAAATTCATCCATAGACATGGGCAAATTTATTGTTACAACTATTCCAATAAAACTTGGTTTCCAAACCTGGTTGAGGATATGTTTGGTCCAAGGAAGATGGTTTAATGTACCTTGGAATATAAGATAACAGCTAAATTCTATATTATATGTAAATATAATAACAGTAGATGTGTTATCGTACAATTTTAGAAAAGAAAGAAAAATCCAAGCATCTAAAACTTGACAAAATTAATCCTAGCTATGTTTCTATAGCTCTGTTATAAAAATATATTACACTTCATCCAGTACCATAGAATAATACCTCTTCTTTTCTATCTCATTCACACACACATAAACCATAATCTAAGATCTGCACACAATTGAAAACCACACAGTATTTTTTTCTTCCTTAGTATGGGAAACTTCACTTAACATAAAAATCTCTCTGCAAGTACAGTGGTCAATTTACAAGTTGCAAAGGTTTATGGCAAGACAGTAAAGTTAAGATGCAAAGTATTGAAAAAACAAATGACCACCTTAAATAATTTGAAAACAATATTTTACATATGACAAATAGTTTATTTTTAAGTCAATCTTCATCAAAGGCATTTCCAGAATAAAATTTTTAGGTCAAAATCTTCTGGCTATATAATTAGTACACAATTCACTGGGAAATGATATTGTTTTTAAGTTTCAAATACCTTCATAATATTTATAGGCAAGATTAAATGCTAATAATATAATATGATCATCACAATAAAAAAGAGGAAAGCTAAAATGTCACTCATTTTTGCATTATTATTTTTATGGAATCCTTGTTAAGAAATAAATGTTAATTGAAAAGGAAATATTCAAATGTAATCATGATATTATGAAACATTATGTAGCATAAAAATTTTAAAGAGGAGTTTCTATGAGTGTGAAAATAAATTACAGATATATCAAGGTTAATAAATACCTGAAGATTCTCTGCTAGGAAAACATTTGTGCTCTAACTTAAAAGTTATGTTTACATTTCAGGGTTAAGCCTATACTGTTATGTTCCATTGCTGTGGAATATCTTTCTATATGCTGTGAATGTGTGCTGCTCTGATTGGTTGATAAATAAAGCTGTTTGGCCAATGGTGAGGCAGAATAAGGTTAGGCAGTACATTCCAAATAGAGGAAGGAAAAGGAGAGCTGAGGAGACACTGCTAGCCACCACCAGGAAAAGCAAGATGTAAAGTACTGGTAAGCCATAGGCAAAGTATAGATTTATAGAAATGGGTTATTTTAAGATGTAAGAGCTAGCTAGCAAGAAGCCTGAGCCATTAGGCTACATAGTTTGAAATTAATATAAGTTTCTGAATGATTATTTTAAAAGCAGCTGCAGGGCTGTGGGAGCCAGGCAGACCCAGAGAAAATGTACAACTACATTTCACGTACCAATGTGAAGCTCTCAAATTTCCATAAGGCCTAAAAGAGTCCCTCCTCCTGTCCCAGCCCTCCTCTGGTGCCTTCTGAGTGTCCACCTAGCCACACAGGATAGCTTAATAACTCCAACTGCAATCACAGAGGCCAGCGGAGCTGTCTGATTCTTTTTAAAACCCTACTCAGCCACAGAGGCTGTTGGCTCCTAACTTGAACCCACACGACACTGCCCCATTCTTAGCAGGCTCCAGCTGCTACCATAGGCTCACCATGCATTCACACAGGTTAATTCCCATCAGTTCTTTAAATGGTCATGCCAGCAGCTGGCCCTGTGCTTTACCCTGGGCTTTAAAATCCCCACTCTGAGCTGCCTGACTGCTCCCCTGAGCTCACACAGCTGCATGTGCAAGCTTGTGCCCACATATGCCGGCACTCCCAGAGTGTGCCTGCTATGCAGTCTGGGCATGGCATCATTCTGCTCTACTTACTCACTGGGGCAGTCTTCTCCAGCCTTTTGAGCACCTGCTTAGCCTGGTAGTTGCTTTTTCTAACCAATTTTTTTTAGGTGTAGTTCATTTCAATTGTGCTTAAAACTCACAGGTCAGTCAGCTTCTGGAGCGCTAAGCCAGCACAGAACTAAAGCATTCAGGAGCTGCTTTGGTGTCACACCTGGGACAGTTGTTCGCCAAATATTATTATTACATCCTAAAATCCTCCCACAAACCAGTGGGTTAAACAAGAGTATTACATCTACAACAATCTTCTGAGGATTTTAATTGAGGTAAATTACTCAATAACTTTAAATATTAGACTGATAAATAAATAAATACTTTTAAAAAAGCTTACAATTTGTAAACTCTTTCCATGCCAATGGCAGGAAATTAGAAACCTGCTCATTTCTGCTTTGGTTGGGATGATTGATAGGAGAGATAAGCAACCTATCTGGGATGTATACATATTTAGCTATAATTGCTGTTAGTCTGGCAATTCATGTCTTATCCTTAAAAAATGGTTTGATAACAGTGCCAAAAATGAGAACCCGACTGAAATTATATGGACTTTGCAAAATGGTAATGAGAAATTTTCAGAAAAATTACAAACCATGTTGATTTGTTTTGAGGAACTGGTAGATAGAACATTGGCTTGGGAAGGTAATATGAATATCGTAGACATAGTCACTAAGGATAACAAAGTAGCCTTGACAGATAGGATAAAAGCTTTAGAGATATTTACACAAACCATGGAAAATTGTTATGAGAAATTGTCAAGACAAAGACTAGCTTTGGGGAGAGTAATTTGTAAGCCATAAAGATAGTCACTAAACATGCAAGGCAGCGTTGATATATAAGATAAAAGCTTTAGAATTATATTTGAATTATTAGAAGAAGAAACTAACTGATTTAATGAAAACTTTAGAAGCTCTCACTGTTCAGAAGGTTCAGACCCTACAAAAGGCAATTACCAATAGATTCTAAGCCTTAGAAGAACTTATTAAAACTGATTAAAAAAAGAGTGTTCAGACACAGACAAAAGAACTTAGAGGGAAGACAACTTCACCATTACCTTACAGCATTAGAAATGAGCTGCCTAGGATTGTTATCACACCCTCCATGATTTATCCTGTTACTATTTGTGAAATCACAGCAAATAACAATTATCCCAAAGGATATACAGACTGAAAATGGGAACCTATACATATGAAAGATTTAAAAGATATTAAAGAAATAATAGTTTCCTATGGTATGCATTCATCATATGTGAGGCATATGATGAATATGTCATCCTCTAGGAACAGAATCACTTCAAATGACTGGAACCAGTCTCAGCAGTATTAGAATATGGTCAAAATGAATAAGCTGGTTGAGTGAAGAAGCTAAAGCGCTTGAACAGCAAAGTAAGATTAGAAGTTTTGAGATTTTCCAAGATCAAATACTTGGTGAGGGCTATTATGCTGATGTAAATAATTAGGTGACATTTGATGAGCACACCTTGTCACTATGCCATACAGCAGCCTTAAATGCTTGAGATAAGATTCAAGAATCAGGAAAAATAACTGAGCCATTCATTAAAGTTATACAAGGCTCAAAAGAACCCTTCACTGACATTTTGCAAAGATTGACTAAAGCTGTAAGTAGAATGATATCAGATCCAGAAGTTAGACAATCACTAGTTGAATCTTTGGCTTTAAAAATGTCAATTTGGAATGCAAAAAGATAATTGGGCCTTTAAATATCAGATAGAAGAATGAATCCAATACATAGTCAATATTAATTCTCTTAAATATAATGATGAGGCTTGGATAGGAGAGGCAATTTCCAAAGGTCTGAAGAGACATTAAAATGTCAAATGTTTTAATTGTAGTAAACCAGACCATCTAAGAAGAAACTGTAGACAGGGTATTCCTAGAAACAATGTTTCTTCTAGGAATGACCCAAATAGAAGGACTCAGTCTTCTGGATTATGCAGAGGATGTAGCAAAGGCCAAGATTGGACCAATGAATGCAAATCAATTAGAGACAAACAAGGCAACCCTTTACCATTGGTCTCAAGTCCAACATGGTCCAGTCATTCCTGTTCACTGTAGAGGAAACTTCTCCCTAGAACAATTGGAGGATCCAGTGGCTATTGTAAAACAAACAAACAAACAAACAAAAAACACTGCTCTGGATGATAGAACAACTTTGGAAGATGAATCAAAAATTCCAGGAGAAACCACAAAACAAATATTTTGGCAGACTTCTATAAATGAGCAAAGACCAAAGCCAAGGGTACAAATAAATAAGATTATAATTGAGGGTCTACTGGACACAGGGGCAGATGTGACTGTAATTACACCAGAACCATGGAATCCAAATTGGACTCTTCAGGAGGTAGATGTTCAGTTTAGTTCTTAGGGATTGGAACCCTATATCAGGTAAAAAAAATGGATTGAATGTATAGAGCCAGAAAGAAAGAGAGGGAAATTGAGACCATATGTAGCTAATGCAACAATGAATCTATGGGGTCAAGATCTGTTACAGCAATGGAATATCCAGAATAAAATCCCTCCAATCTCAGAAACAGATCATAAAACAACTCATGTTTCTGGGAAGAATACTATAAAGTACTATAAAAAAAGTCACTAACCATTCAGGCTGTACAAAAATAGGACACAATAGCTCTTGATCTCTCAGGGGTACCAGTGGCCTTACCTTTAAAATGGCTAACTGACAAACCTGTCTGGGTTGGACAATGGCCTATGACATCAGAGAGACTACATGCCTTAGAACAGCTGTTTCAGGAGCAGCTAAAATGTACAACATATTGAAAAATCTACCAGCCCTTGGAATTCTTCTGTATTTGTTATTAAAAGAAATCTAAAAAATGGAGAATGTTGACAAATCTGAAAGCCAGAAATAAAGTAATTCATCTGATAGGCTCGCTACAGCCTGGAATGCCTTTGCCTTATCTGTTACCTAAGGAATGACTTATTATACTTATTGACTTAAAAGACTGTTTCTTCACTATACCTCTATAAGAAAAGGATAGGGAAACATGCCATCATGGTACCTACTTATAATAATTCTCAGCCTGGTAAGATATATCAACAGAATATTCTCCCACATAGAATGTTAAATATCCCTACCTTGTGCCAATATTTTGTGGAAAAAAAAACATTGGAAATATTTCATACACAGTTTCCACAGTTTATAGTTTACCATTATATGGATGATATCTTATTAGCTGATTCAAAGGTAGATACTTTAGAAAAAATTCTTGAAGAAGTAAAGAAAGTTTTGTTTTGATGGGAGTTATAAATTGTTCCTGAAATAATACAAAGAGGAGATTCTATTAATTACTTAGGATATAAAATAGGTCTACAAAAAATTTGACCCCAAAGGTATAAATCAGGAGAGATTGATTACAGACTCTTTAAAATGACTTTCAAAGATTGCTAGGAGACACTTCCAATTTACTACCCACTATTGGGATAAAAAATCATGAACTGAGTAATTTGTTCAAAACCTTGGATGGTGGCAAGGACTTAAATAATTCAAGGGAATTATCAACTGAAGCTAAGAGAGAATTGGCTCTAATGGAAAATAAATTATAAAATGCACATGAGGATTGTGAAGATCAAAAGCTTGACTGTATTCTTTCTATATTATCCTCTACACATTCCCCTACAGAGATTTTAATGCAAAGGGAAGATATTATATTGGAATGGATATTTTTGCCACATAAACAAAGTAAGAAATTAAAGATAAATGTGGAAAAGATTTCTAATTTGATTTTAAAAGGAAAAGTAAGACTTTGACAATTGACAGGAATGGACCCAGCAGAAATTGTAGTACCTTTAACTAATGAGGAAATTTCCTCTTTGTGGTCAGAAAATGAATATTGGCAAAGATCTTAGAGTAATTTTTGGGGAGAGATTAACAACAGTTATCCCAAAAGTGGGAGACTTAAATTCATAAAAAGAACCAGTTGAGTCCTTCCCTTACATTGTAGAGGAAACTCCAATCTCTGGAGCCTCTACATTCTATAATGATACAAATAAATTAGGAAAGGCAGGTTACAAATCAAGAAACTTAATCAAAGTGGTTCAAAGCCCTTACAATTCTGTGCGAAAGTCAGAATTGTACGCCATTCTCATAGTACTAATAGACTTTGCAGAAATATAGTTACAGACTCACAATATGAAGAAAGAGTTGTTTTACATATTGAAACCACTGAATTTTTTCCTGATAAAACAACTAACTTTGTTATTTATACAGTTACAGGAAACAGCAAGGAATAGGAATCATTATATATATAAAAAGCACATCTCAGATCCCATACAGGTCTGTCAGGTCCTCTAGCACAAGATAATAATGAAATTGATCAGTTATTAATGGAAAATTTTCT
Organism: Peromyscus californicus insignis; assembly: GCF_007827085.1. Classification (NCBI taxonomy): domain Eukaryota; kingdom Metazoa; phylum Chordata; class Mammalia; order Rodentia; family Cricetidae; genus Peromyscus; species Peromyscus californicus. The sequence goes on from NW_026294391.1 coordinate 46,690,138, forward strand.
AGAGGCCTCAGAATTTCATAAAACACCATGTCAATAGCAAAGGTTTGAAAAAGGATCTTTCCATCACTTGGCAACAAGCCAAAGAGATTGTAAAATAATGTCCTACTTGCTCCTTCTACAACCTAACTCCATTACCTGCAGGAAGCAATCCTAAATGTATGCAAAGAAATAAAAATTGGCACATGGATGTGTTTCATTTTGCAGAATTAAGAATATTAAAATATGTACACAATACAATACATCTGTTTTCAGGATTTCAATGAGTAATTGCACTCAGTTCCAAAAAGTCTGATTCTGTAATTACACACCTGTTAAAAGTCAAGGCCATTATGAGAATACCTGTGTAAATTAAGACTGACAGTGTTCCAGCATATGTTTCCAGTAAAATGAAAGTTTTTTTGCATATTATACTATAAAGAATATTGCACGTATACTACACAATCTAACAGGACAAGTGATTGTAGAAAGATCTAATCACACTTTAAAAGAAATGCTTAATAAAGAGACAGAGGGAACTAAGACCCCTCCCCCCAGAGATAGATTGAATAATGCCTTATTAACCTTAAATTTTCTAAATGCTAATGAAAAAGGAACAACAGGTGGGGAGAGACACTGGACAATAGAAAAACAATTGAGTGAAATCAGCCTGTATACTTTAAAGATATGTTGACCTCAGAATGGAAACCAGGATATGTGTTATGTTGGAGAAGGGGTTTCACTTTTGTTTCTAGAAAAGCTATGGATACCATCAAAATTAAAAAGATTTGATTCAAACAGGAGAGACCACTTAATAAAAAGAAGAGATAGTTCATCCACCAATGTGACAATTTTACAAGTCAAAAGGAAAACGCACCAAATAAGGGTCATGGCAGGGTTGTATTTTTAATCTTTATAGGAAAAGAGAAACACCCATTTTCAAGAAGTCAAAAGACCTTGGACATCTAGACATCTAAAGAAGAAAGGAAAGCTATCCAGAAAAATTAACCAAGTAAAGAAAAATCTGACCTAATGGTACCAATATTCTATACAGGGTTAAATCCTATTATCTAAACATCAATATATCTTCACGTCTCAAAAAAGTTGATATCCCAGCTCAATTAAAAACTAAAGCTGGATTTGGAGTTTGAGTGTGGCTCTCTCCATCTCTAAATCCAAGCATGCTGTTAAAAGAAAAATTCAGAGTCTCTCTCTCATATCAGAAGAGCCACCTGGTATGCTAAAGAAGAAAACTAAAATCTGGAGACTATTGTTGTCACAATTCTTTCTCCCAATACTTATTTTTGACTCTTTAAATCCTTTTTTAGATATAATCCTATCTTAAAATTTAAACTTACCAGTTTGATATTAATAATGTTTAAGTTTTCCACAATGAACAATTTTTCTAACAGCAATCTCTGAGTCTCCAGAAGGATGATGGGGCCCCACAGCAATTCTATCTGGTTCATAATAATGCCATTGAGCTGATAAACACCACTCAAAGATTGGCTTTGGACTATAAACTGCTCAGGAGAATTCCAAGGTGGCTAGCTGAGATGGTCCACCATCTTTTACCACTCTAGCCAGAACTTTACCCATTACTCTGAGACTGGCTACAAATGTCAAAGCTAGTCCTCATGAGACTTAACCATTGTTTTAGTTTTTTACAGGATCCCACAGAGATATCATCACCCCCTAGACATCAGAAAGCAGTTCTAAGAAAATGACACCCCCTTCTCCCAACAGGAATTTGTTTTCTCAGGGTTATGGATAATTGTCATCTGTTAGGGGTTGATTATAAGTTATTACAGGGTTTGGGTGGAACAATAAAGATTAGACTCAAAAATCTCATTTGGAATAGGAAAAAAAGGGATAAATAGGATAGGATAATAAGGTAGTTTGTCATATCTATTTGTAAATCAAAAAAGCAACTATCAGTTTTAGAAAATTTGCATTGATATGGATTCTTGTATATTGATACAAATGTAAAGTTATTTTTCTATTCCTGTTTAAGATAATTTGTATATTGATGCAAATTCAAAATTATATTTGTCATTTTGTATATATCTTTCTAATTTGGTTTAAAATATATTTGTATATTGATACAAATGTAACATTATTTTTTATTATGCTGTATGTATGTTCTACTTCTGTTTAGGATCTTTTATGTATTGATGCAAATTAAGGATGTTTTTGTCACATTTCACTATACATTTCTACCTCTGATGAACATATTTTTGTATATTGCCACAACTTCAAGGTCATTGTCCTTAAATTGTATATCTGTTTATTTTTTTAATGTGAAGTATTAGTCTTTAAGCTGTATAGGTTGATAAGAATTGCAGGTTAATAGCCACCCATGTTTGTCAAACTTATAGTCATGTTAGTTAGGTTTCCTAAATAAACAGAGATATATTTCAGATGGGTAGGTAATCTTCAAATACTTCAAAGACTCAGAGAATATGGCATTTAAATGTCTTAATAACTTAGAATTCTGTTGATGTGAGACACAAATGCTCCTGGCAGCACCAATTTACTCCTGAGAGGATGATGGGCATCAAAGGCACTCCATATGGAGTTTGTCGTCCTCTTGGTAAAACTGGCCTTTTGGGCAAAGAACTGCACTTGTCTCAACTGCTGACAGTAAGCACACTGTCCAATCCAGACAAGCAGGACACAAGGAAAAGTGACTGCTAAACTTTGCCAAGCCAGAGTAGGGCAGTCTTTCAAATTTTCCTGCTTCTGAAGATGGTCTGTCAGATATTCTAGGCCATTAGCCAAATTAGGATGCCCCAACATTGCAGAAAAACATTAGGTGACTGTCCAGGCAGTCAGGTGTTTCTGTCATTACTTGCATTTTTGGAAGTTGCTTGTTTGTACTTCCTGTTTAGTTAGGTATTATTATTTTCCTCCTCAAGCCTTTAATGGGATTGAAGACTAGATAGTTACAGTTACAACCCTCTCATATCTTAGCTAAGAGCATATCAGGTAGATGACTTAGATTCTCCAAGGACAGCTATTGGAGTAATCTCTGTAATTTACCAATTACCTATGGTCTGGCCATTTCATATGTGTTTCTTGCTTGATGCTGTTCTTAGTTCCATTTTTGTTTATGTTAGTACCTTTTCTTTCTTCTAGACAATACTTGATAATTGTTCTTATTGTATACAGCTTTGTGTTCAGATTAGAATACCCTTTTATTTAGAATAAAGGGATAAGTGTTGTGGGAATTTGTTCCATTCAGCCAATGGCTTTGGAGTAGAAAACCCTAGAAAGTGGTCTTGGCTGCATACATGACCACTTAATAGCAGAGGAATAGGGGAATCTCTTGGGCAGTCAGAAGAGAAGCAAGTCTTACAGATGGTCTCCATTACCCCTGGTCAGAACAGAAAAGACTGTGGCAGCCGGATCAACAGGATTAGCAGCGGCATCTTCCTTGTTCTGTATTAGTGAGTCTGTATTTGCATTGCACCCCTTCATAAATAATTAAAAAGGATTTTGTGGGTTCACACTTCAGAATCAATATGATGGTGTCTCAGAAAATTGGGAATTGACATATCTCAAGACTCCACTATACCACTCCTGGACATATACCCAAAGGATTCTCTGCCATACCACAAGGACACTTGTTCAACTATGTTCATAACAGCTTTATACATTATAGCCTGAAACCCGAAAGAACCTCAATTCCTTTTTATGGGAAAGCACTACTGTGAATTGAAACCAGCACTTCCTTGTACCTGATAAGCACATGCAGTAGCATTGAGCTCTGCCCCTGGCCCTTGATAATTATTATTCATTCACTTTTTAATAATTATTTTTTATTATTTTACATCCTAACCACAGCTTCCCCTTCTTCCTCTCCTCTTAGCCCCCCATTCATTTCCTTCTAACCCCATGTCCACTTCCCCATTTCTATTCACAAAAGGGCAGGCCTCACATGGTTATCAACCAAACATGGCATATCAAGTTGCAATTAGATTAGGCACCTCCCCTCATATTAAGGCTGGAAAAGGCAACTCAGTATTAGGAAAAGGGTCCCTAAAAAGCAAGCAAAAGAGTCAGAGACTCTTTAGAAGGGTAATTTCCATAAAAAGCCACATGAGTATGGAAGAGTTGACACACTGAATGATTAATTCGAACTTTATTCTTCTGGAGAATTGGAATGTTGCAGATTGAAAACCAAATTACTCTTAATTTCTCTTTAGCCCCATGTATAGGCATATATCACTCATCTCTGTATCTTTGACTATCAGGTAAAACTTTTGGAATCTATTAATTTAGCAGAATGCAAAGTTTCCACCAACCTCATAGGTAAGATTTTGGTAAATGGATTGATTGACAACTGATATTTTTTCTGTTACTACAGATTTCATATAACCCCATCTACCATGGAACACATGATTCCAGACAACCTAGATTTTGTTTCCCTTGGATCAATAACAGAGTTTTTCAAGTAGAAACTCCAGTGCCAGAGATGGGTTTTATGTCTTATTGAGTTGTTGGCCAAAGGGGTTCCATAAAAACAGCACCCCCAATGTAACAGGCTATTGGCAAAGCTCTTGGTTACCTTCTGCAACCCTATTACTGAAGAAATACAATACTTATTCATTGTCATTGCACATGGAGAAATTGAGCTGTGAATGTAGACTTTTTGTTTTGTTTGGTATTTTTGCCTTTTTAAAATATTTTTGGGTGTTTTGGGTGTGTATGTGTTTGTTTGGTTGGTTTGGGGGATTCTTAGAGAGAGATAGAAATAACAAATTTGCGTGGATAGGGAAGTAGGGAAAATCTGTGAGGAGCTGGATTAGAAAAAATTGTCAAAACATTTTATGAAAAATTAAAACATATAAAGAACTATTTTTATATTGATAGTGCCAATAAAAAGTGAACAACAAACAGTAACCCTATTGGCAAGATCAAGTTTAATGTGATTTAAAACTGAGGAATGGAAAATATGTGGATTTCTCTTAAATATATACTTTTAATTAGGAGTTAGTCTATATTCTCAGCAACAGAGAAAACATATACACTCTAATGATGTTCATGGGCTACTAGGATAGATTGTTCTTAAAGGGCATGGAAGAGTCTTATACTGGAATATAATTCAGTGGTGCTCTATAACACATGCGATGTCTTGAATTCACTTCCTAGTAAAAGGAGGGAGAAGTCTCAATGAGCATAAATACTTATCAATCTTAATGTCTTCTAACATGCAGGATATTGTGAGTAAATCAAAGCAGAATACTTGTATTATTCTCGATATGAGGGAGAAAATAGAATGCACACTGTTTGTTATTAGGGGATAGTAATAGACAAAAATGAAAATATTCACAGACAAGGAGATGCAATGCTTTTCATAGACAGAACCATACAGACTTTATGATTAGTCTATTCCTGGAAAACCTAATATCAAAAAAAAAAAGATCTCACCTTTAAGAACTTTTAATACTAATTTAATTATTTTTACTGTCTTACTCAACTTCTTTGTACCTGGAGATATTGTTGTGGGTACACAAGTGGACATTAATAACCACTGTACAAACTGCAGACTAGGCAATTAAGTCATTAATGTTGTAGAATATTATTTTAAGGTTTGTTTATGTCATGGAGTATTTGTTTAATGATGCAAAGATGTGTTGTATTCTTTTATGTTTTGCATTTGCTTAACTCCGTAAAAATGTGTTACTTTATCTGTCTGAAGCAGCTGATTGGTCTAATACAGAGCTGAATGGCCAATAGAAGGCAGGAGAAAGGATAGGTGGGCCTGGCGGGCAGAGAGAAAAAAAATAGGAGAAAAAGAGAGAGAAAGAAGGGGCCAGGCATTCAGCCATACAGCCAGTCATGGAGTGAAAGTGAAAGTAAGATTATAGAAGTAAGAAAAGAAAAAAGCCCAGAGTCAAAATGTAGATGGGATAATTTAAGAAAGGCTGGCTAGAAATAAGCCAAGCTAAGGTGGGGCATTTATGAGTAATAATAATCTTCCATATGTGATTTATATGTGAGCTGGGTGACAGGCCCCCAAAAGAGCTAAGAACCAAAGAGTAAAGAATAGAAACAACCAACAACACATTAACACAGTATATATGCTAGTATAACTATCACATTTCACTTTCACTGTGTTCAAATGTATATGATTGTCATTCAATAAAACATAAAGTGATAATGAAATGGTTCCAGTATAGTTAACCCTAGGTAACAAGTATACCTAGTACTTGATATCCAGCTAGTATGAAGAGTGAAGTGTTTTGATTATGATCAAGGAAGAGTCACTATTATCAGCATTACAGATATTTTGGGCTTGATATTTTAGTGTATTGGGAAGAGAGATATTCCATGAATTATTTCTAGGTCTTCATCTACTAGATGACAAGAACTCTACTACCCCTACTCTATCTTCAAACATTGTCAAATCTACCATAGAACTTTCAAGAACATCCACTAGACACTTGTGGTAGTTTGAATGCAAATGGCCTCCATAATCTCATAAACCCATAATCCCATAATCTCATAGGGAGTGGCACTATTAGGAGGTATGGCTTTGTTGGAGTGGGTATGGCATTGTTAGAGGAAGTATGTCACTATGGGGGTAGGCTTTGAGGTTTCATATACTCAGGAATCTTCCCAGTGTGTCAGTTGATATCCTGCTGCCTGCAAGATGTAGGACACTTAGCTAGTTCTCCAGCACCATGTCTGCCTGCATACTACCGTGCGTGCCACGACTATAATTGACTTAACCTCTGAAACTGCAAGTGAGCCCCTTCAATTAATTGTTTTCTTTATAAGTGTTTCTGTGGTCATGGTGTCTCTTCACAGCTATAGAAACCCAAACTAAGACAATCTTCTTGTTTAAATCTAGTGCTGTGGGATGGTCTGTTTGTCAAGTGTGTTGCTAATTAGTCAATAAATAAAACACTGATTGGCCATTGGCTAGGCAGGAAGTGTAGGCGGGACAAGGAGGAGAATAAAGCTGGGAAGTGGAAGGCTGAGTCAGAGAGACACTGCCAGCTGCCACGATGACAAACAGCATGTGAAGATGGCGGTAAGCCACGAGCCATGCATGTGGCAAGGTATAGATTAATGGAAATGGATTAATTTAAGCTGTAAGAACAGTTAGCAAGAAGCCTGCCATGGCCATACAGTTTGTAAGCAATATAAGTCTCTGTGTTTACTTGGTTGGGTCTGAGTGGCTGTGGGACTGGCAGGTGAGAGAGATTTGTCCTGACTGTGGGCAAGCAGGAAAACTCTAGCTAGTTTCTGTGGTCATGGTGTCTCTTCACAGCTATAGAAACCCAAACTAAGACAATCTTCTTGTTTAAATCTAGTTATTCCTGCTGGGATTTAGGCTCATCTTCATAAAAAAAAAAATCTGAAAGATTAGATTACTTGTGTCATTTAAGAAGATTCAGTGTCATGGTTTCTGGCCTGGATGTATGAAAATATGACTGTGTAGTCAGAGGTAGAAAAATAGTAACAGAAAAAAAGAAAACTAATTACATTACAGACATATGACAACACCAAGTTTTAAATCAGTACTTTGAATTCCTACGTTTTTGACTTTGTAATATGACCTGTTCTACATTTACTAATACGTTTTGTTGCTTGGAATTGCCAACCACTTGGATAGTTTTCTAACTTCACATGATTTTTGTACATTTAATTTAACAAGCATTTAAATGGCATTCATAAATCTTACCCATGGGATATAACAAAGAAATAAAACTCTATTCTAAATTTGTCTTGGGTCAGAGTCACATTTACAGTACCAAATGAAAGCAAATTAGTTCAGTAAGTAAAGATTTGATGTGTCTGATAGGTGCTAGTGAAGATGAGAAAGACATCATTCATGGTGTAGTCTCATATAAAAAAAATTCTAGAAACAGTAATAAAGTACAGTCTTTTAAAAAAGATTCTTTAGGCTTAGAATACACATTTAATTCTAGACTGGTACAATTAATCAGAGTGATCTTTGGCAGTTATGATCCTTGAGCTTGAATTTTCTTATTTAATTGCATGCAGGTAAACTATCTAGGCCCTGCATCTTTCATTTAACATTAAGAATAAAATTAAATGTTATGAGTGTTTACAGCATGATGAATACAACTAGATAATTATCACCTTACAGGCTTGATGATTTAGCCTGGCCTACAATACCTTATAGTTATATTCATTAGGAAGGCTAACAACAATATAATAACTACCTGCAATTTTTCAGAGTACACAGTATAAATTCATTTTAAGCAAAATACTTTTCATTTATCTGAAAATGTTGATTCCAGTCAATCAAATTCAAATTGATTACCCAAAGTATAACATATCATTCCGCTAATGTCTTAATTACTTTTAAACTGAAATAAGCATGGCTTTAAAAATAAAATACATATCTTCAATGTTTAAAAGATGGGGTATTTTATTACATTTTTGACAATTTCACATATGTATATAATGCATTCTGATTATTCTAAGCCCTATTCTATCTCATCTCATTCCCATCCCTTACTTACCTCAATTACTCCCTAAATGTCCCTTTCTCACATGTATGTATTCTTGTTTGGTGACACACAGAGTTTAGTCAGGACTATCCTTGATTACGTATGGAAATATCCAATAGAATCTGATGGGCCCACCAATGAGTATGCATCTAAAGACACTGACTCTCCATCCCCCAGAACCCATCTGTAGCCAGTAATTTACCAAGGATGGGTAGGATCCCATGAGCTCCTCACCAATCCATCTGGCTGTTGACATATTTAGTCTTGTACAAGCCCAGTAGACGCTAATAAAATTTGGAAATATAAATTTAAATAACTGTCATTTCAAGGAAGTTTTGATTAATAATGTTGACATCATAAATAAGAGAGGGTCTGTTGATTAGTACTTCTATAGTAGTGCTTGAAGAAACAAGTTTATTCAATTTTGCCTTATTTTATATTTTAACACATGAGCATAGTTAATTCCCTGAATCAAATGCAGAAATAATGACTCATTTGAAAGTAAAAAGTAATATCTCATAAAACACCATACCCTTCAGGAACTTGACCATGGACTTTATAGTTTTTAGAACCGTTAAAAATTAATATATATTATTTATTATTCTTTATTGTATTGTTGTAAACACACAATTGTACAAGAAGTGAGAACCACCATGAATGATATGTAATGATTAGAGAAAAACTAAGAAAAGGTTTTGACCTAATTATTTCCATATTTATTTGTATTAAAAAATTATTGCCTTGAAGTGCAAGGTTGTGTTGCATACATACAATAAATCTATTAAAAACTAAAGTCAGAAAGTGAAGTATATCTAGTTGAGTTATTATTTATTATTATTATATGTAATTAAGTAGCTTACATGCAAATATTTTATTAATAATGAGATAATTTGAACTTAATAAAATATATCTGAAATGGAATTCAATTTTCAAATTCTAGAACTGATAATTATGAATACTGTTATTTTAATGATATTAAGAGGCATGAGTAGTTGGATATATCAATACTAAGGTCAGCCTTTGGGAATTTTATCATTTGTCCAGAGGATAGAAAAAGTTCAAAGATATGAAGTTGCTTGAATTATTACAGTGTTTCAGAAGAGAGTATATCATAATGGTCAAAACTTTGCATGATGGAAAAAGAAGGGGATCAAGTAACTGGGAGATTATATTTTGGAGTAAATAGATACCCAAAACAAAATTTCATAATGTAACAGGACAAATGTCAGATATTTCTCCTGTTGTAGGTAGAGGAGTACATGTATAAACAAGTGTTCTTTTAAATTTGTTTAAACTTTGTGGAGATATCATACTAAGATATCGTAAACATCACTCAAAGTATTATAGTATATAACGATAACAATATTCATTACAGTTCAATTTAAATCTATTTTTTTTAGGAATGCCACTTTTTTAAAAAAATCAACATTCTCTTTTTTCCTTTATTTCTCCTTTGTCCTCACTCCTTTATTTATTTCCTGCTCTGAAGCTTGAGTTGGAGCTGCTAGGCAAAGGGCCTGGCCATCCATTCTGCAGAGAAAACCTAAGAGTAAAAGAGTAAAGCGTTAGCTAGTCAGAGTGCACCCTTCCGTAGATATCAAACTGAATTTTCCTTTCTGCATGTGGTAAGAATAACATTTAATGTCACTATACCACTGAATGAATGAATGTTGAGTTCATTAATGTTACTCACTAAAAGAATCTTTTATGAATATCCTCTACATATGGTAATTAAAATTACTGAGAAAGTATTTTACCAAAATTCATTGCTCTGTGGTATGAATTGTAGTTTTAACAGATTGAACTTGGCCCTTTCCCAATCAAAGATGTATCCAATATAGTCACTACAGATGGAAAGATCTCCCATGCTCATGGATTGGAAGGATTAACATAGTAAAAATGGCTATCTTACCAAAAGCAATATATAGATTCATTGCAATCCCCATCAAAATTCAAACACAATTCTTTACAGACCTTGAAAAGACAATTGTCAAGTTCATATAAAAAAAAAAACAGAATAGTTAAATGCTGTTATCTGTTTTTTTATTATCTACAGTGGTTGTGCCTTAAGCAATGGCTGTCCTAGAGATTGTAACTCTACTGCTACCAGCAGGGGTTTGATTGCAAGGGCCACAGCCTGAGGCGATTTTGTTCCCTCAGGCACCTACTCTTTCAAACTACTGAAGGAAACTTTATCTAAATCTAAAGAACTCATGATTCAATGGTTTAGGTGGAATTCTGCTCCCTCAGAGAGGCTGAATAGCAAATAGCTAATCTTCTCACTTTGCTGGCATCTTCCAAAAAACAAAAACAAAACAAACAAACAAATAAAAAACCCATCATCCTTCCCTCAGCCTCCACTTAAAAAAAACATTGCTACACATGGTTCCTCCTTACCACTTCCTGTCAGCTACTTACTGACTCAGCCTCCTACTGGAAGGTTAATTTTATTTAATCAAGCACATCTTTGAATTGGTAACAAAAGCAGTTGAAAAAAATGCAACACACCTTAAAATAATATTCCCCAACAGTTAAAACAATTCTGAAAAATCAAAGAACTGTTGGAGGTATCACCATTACTGGTTTCAAGTTGTACTACAGAACTGTAGTAATAAAAACCACATGCTGTTGGCATAAAAATAGACATATTGATCAATGGAATCTAATTGAAGACAAAGACATAAATTCACACAGCTATGGAACCTGATTTTTAAATAAAAAACTAGAGATAAACAATGTAAAAAAGAAAGCATCTTCTGCAAATGACCAAACTGGATGTCTGCATATAGAAGAATGCAAATAGATGCATATTTATCACCCTGCACTAATCTCAAGCCCAAGTTGATCAAAGACCTCAACACAAAACCAGACACACTAAACCTGATAGAAGAGAAATTTGAGAACAGCCTCAATGCATTGGCACAGGAGATAATTCCCTGAACCAAACAAATAGTACAGACACTAAGATCAACAATTAATAAATGGGACTTCATGAGACTGAAAAGCTTCTGTAAGGCAAAGGACAGTGTCATTTAGACAAAAAGGCAGCCTATGGAATGGGGAAGATTTTTAGCAACTCCACATCTGATAGATGTCTAATATCCAAAATATATAAAGAACTCATGAAACTATATATTAAAAAAGCAAATAATCCAATTAAAATGGTGTACAGTTCTAAACAGAGACTTCTCAATAGAGGAATCTCAATGGCTGAGGAACACTTAGAAATGTTCAATATCCTTAGCCATCAGGGAAACACAAATCAAAACCACTTGGAGATTCCATTTTACACTTGTCAAAATGGCTAAGATCAATAACAAAAGTGACAGCTCATGCTGGAGAGGATGTGGAGCAAGGGGAGCATTCCTTCCATTGTTGGTAAGAGTGCAAAAATGTACAATCACTTTGGAAATCAATATGTCAGTTCCTCAGAAAATTTGGAATCATTCTCCTTCAAGACCCAGCTATACCTCTCTTGGGCATATATCCATAGGATGCTCCATCCTACCACAGGACATTTGCACAACCATGTTCATTGCAGCTTTATTCATAATAGCCAGAAACTGGAAACAATCTAGATGTCCATCAATTGAATACTGGATAAAGATATTATGGTACATTCACACAATGGAGTATTACATAAAAATGATATAAAATTTGCAGGCAAATGGATGCAATAGAAAAAATCATCCTAAGTGAGGTGCCCCAGACCCAGAAAGTCAAATATGACATGTATTCACTTGTAAGTGGCTATTACCTGTCAAATAAATGGTAACAAAGCTACAATCCACAGACCTAAAGAGTTTAGGTAAGGAGGAAGGCTCTGGGGAGATTCATGGATCTCCCTGGGAAGGGGAAATAGAATAGATTGTGTGGGTGTATTCAGAGCAGGTGGGGACGTGGTGACAGTCATCAGGTGAAGGAAGAGTGCAGGGAGAGAGTGCAGGGAGAGACAGTAGAAATTGGGAGCCATTGGAGGGGGCTTTATGGAAACCTAGTGCAGTGGAAACTTCCTAGAATCTATGATGGTGACACTGGTGAGGACTCCTAGTAATGGAGTTTATGAATTCTAAACTGGCCATCTTTTGTAAAGAGGCAAGGCTTCCAGTGTTCGGACTGGGTTACATTTGGTTGAGTTGTTGGCTGAGAAGTTCCTGTGGTGATCCCTAAACAACCCAGACTGATGCTAGAACAGAGGGTTTCCCTCTGAAAACTGACAGCCAGTCCCCATTGCCAAGGATGACTTTCACTCAGGTCATTGAACATAGAGAGATTGAACTGCTGCAGGCTTGGAATCTTCACCTCTACATTCTAGTATCTTCCTCATGAGAAGGTACTCTGCAGGCTACAAAAGAGAAAGTGGGACACCAAGCCAGCCATAAATTCCTCTATCTACAATCTGTGACCACAAGGTGTACTGGGGCAATGATGGGGAAGACAATGTAGGAGTAGCCAACCAATGCTTGATTTAACTTGTGGCCCATGCCCCAAGAGGCTAAGTAGCCCATGCCTGACACTGCCTGGATGGCCAGGAACCAGAGGCTGGATAGCCCAGAGACCTAGGATAGAACCAAAAATGACTGGCTATATAAATAAATAAATAAATATGTAAATAAAAAAGAGTCTATGAAATGATTCCTAATGATATTTTGCTATACTCATGGATAGGTACCTTGTCGAGTCATCATCAGAGAGGCTTCCTCCCGTAGCAGATGCAAGTGGGTGCAGACACCAATAGCCAAATATTATGCAGAGAAATTGGAGATTTTCATAAGGTTGCCTCCTTCAGAGCTCGGGGAACCACATGAAAGAGGGGGAAGAAGGACTGTAGGAGTCAGAGGGGGTGGAAGATACCAGGAGAACATGGCCCACTGAATGAATTAGGCATAGCTCACATGGGCTTTCTGAGACTGAAGTGAGAAGAAGCATAGGGCCTACATGTGTCTGCATGAGGTCCTCTGTGTATAAGTTATGGCTGTTAGCTTGGTATATTTTGTGGGATTCCTAAAAGTGGGAACAGGAGTATCTCTGACTCTTTTGCTTGCTCTTGTGACTTTTATTCCTCCAATTATATTCCCTTGTCCAGCCTCAGTATGAGGGCTTTTACCTTGACTTATTTTATCTTGTTTTGTCCTGTCTGGCTGTCATCTCTTGGAGACAGGCTCTTTTTGGAAGAGAAAATAGAATGGGAGTGAATCTGGGGAGGAAGGGAGTTGGGATCAGCTAGGAGGAGTGGATGGAGGGGAAACTGTGCTTGGGGTATAAAAAAGAACTTAAAAAGAAATGATGAATAGTATTCTATAATAAGTCTGTTTTTTGTATTTTCAAAATATACTAATTTTATTTTTTTATTTTAAAACAGTTCATAGTTTGCATATGGTATATATGATAAGGATAATTAAAATATTTTATAATAGTAGAAATACACAGATCCACATCATATTTTCAATAACAATGAGCCAATATATGAAAATTTTGAAAATAAATATAGTGAGAAATTGTGTTTATGCCACATTTAATCAGCTACAAAATTCCATTTTATGTCTTTTTGTTAAAAAATATTACAGGCTCAAAAAAAGCATCACTTTTAGCAGAAACAAAGATGCACAAAATACAGAATTATTATCAAAGGAATAGAAATTGCAAGAACAAGAGTCAATTATAAAACACTCAAATGACTGATTTTCAAGAGAGCACTTGGTCAAACTGATTTGGAACATTTTAAAATCTGTTTGCAGCAATACTAGATTAGTGCTTGATTGAGGGAAATCAAAAGTGTATATACTCCAGGGGATGGCAATCTTGAGGGGACATCTTATTCTCCCTGACATAATGCAATGGCTATATGTTAAAAATTTAGATCCTTGAGAAACTCTTTCAAATATCACCAATGACAAATGTGAAAAATGTTTATTAGAGCATTCTTTATATTGAAAAAAGCAAATAACCTAAATGGAACTGTCTATAAATGTGTTAATGTTAATATACGAAGTGTTACTTTTATAAAATGTGAAATACCAGGCCAAAGATGTAGCTCTGTGGTAGAGAAGTTACTTAGCAAGAATAAAGGCCTGAGTTTGATTTCAAGCACCATAAAGGTACCACCACCACCACCACCACCACAATAATAATAAAATAATAATAAAAATAATAAGCTAATGTTTAAATAGAATATTAAAAAAGGCTAGATACATTTGTAAACATTTTACACTTAGTCATTTCATAATTCCATAGAAGAAATGTGTGGTGTTTTGTATGAGAAATATCACTCATAGGCTAATGTATTTGAACATTTAGACCCCCAGTTTGTGAGGCTGTTTGAAGAGTTTATGGAGCATTTAGGATGAGGGACCTTGCTGGAGGTGGGTCACTGGGTGTAGGCTTCGAGAGCATATAGTTTTACTTCCAGTTCACTGTCTCTGCTTCCTGTCTGTAGATGGAGATGTGAGCTATCAGCTATGTAATCCTACACCCAGGCCTTTCTATTTTTGCACTTCCCTTGCCATTACATACTTTCCCTTTGGAAACATAAGCCAAAATAAACTCTTTATTCTAAAGAAAAATTAAGTGACATGTGTCAAGATATGTAAACATTAGAAAAGTTGGGTCTAGTGATACAAACCTGAATTTCAAGCTATTCAGGCTGCTAGAAAGGGAGGTTTGCCAGTTCAATTCCTGCCTAGGCCACAGAGCAAGTGCAAGGCCAGCCTGAAAATTAAATGACACTCTGTCTCATAAAAAGGGGGTTGGGCTTCTCTTCTCTGATGTTCCCTGAGCATTGGGAGGGGTTGGTGATTACACATGTCCCATTTAGGCCTGAAACTTACAATCACTTGCTTTCAATATTTCGACCAGTTAAAAGTCTCTGCATTAACTTTTGCCTACTACAAAAAGAAGCTTATCTGGCAAAGACTGAAGGCAGCACAAATCTGTAGGTATAAATGTAACTCTTTAGAAGTCAATTTGACAACATGACTCTTTGGCAAAATAACAAGAATAGATTCCTCTCTAAGACATATGTTCTTCCCAGCCATTTTTTAAACCATGTTTACAAGATAAGACAGGAATATTCTACTTTTGGAGCAGATCTCAAATCTAAGTAGAAAGTGCTCAGTTACCCCCATAATAGTCATTCCACTATTATATCATAGGTACATCTTACCTGGCAGGTAGATATTTTAGTATACACTGTCCAGTGCAAGGTAAGACCATTGATGTCTTTTTTTACCCAGCAGCCTGTCTAGCTCCTTTCAGTGGCAGGAGCCATGTGACTTCTTCATGGGACAAGGTCTGAGAATAACATGAACAGCTATCCTTGTGGAAGAGCCCTGGAGACCCTAACCCATTCGGCAAATTCTGTGGACAGTTCACTGCATAATTCTGGGAGCATAAGTGCTACGCTCTCTCCTTGCTTTCACTGTGCTAGCCATATACTTTCACTGTGCTACCTTTAGTTTCACTTTCTCAGTCATGGATAAAACAGCTATTACAAAAGGAAAACTTCCCTCTGATGACTCTCCTCTGAGTGAACCAGAGGGAATGTTGTTAAAAATATACAGTGGACCTGGTTCAACCCCTAAAGCCTTTGATGTTTTAGGTGTGACCATGAATTCAGGCTTTTTAAGAACAGGATGTTGCCTTTCCAATGTCGGAGTAGCTCATAAAGTTTAATATTACATATTTTCATAACTGTTCTGGGAAGAATTATTTTAACCACAAGAGACTTAGAGAAATGCTAATAAATAGATTGTATCAAGAGTTAATGGGGACAGTCTAGAGACAGGAAATAAAGTAGAATAATAGAAACCTACAGTTCTCTCATTTCTAATAGCTGTGCTAATACCATAAGAAGTTGAGAAAGACATAAGAACAAGGGATAAACAATGCCAACTATTAAGAGTAAGGTTCCAAGTTGTGTTGCCTATAGGACAAATGGAAAAACCTAGTATATCCTCAGAGGAGATGGAGTAGTACAGAAAGTAGAATGAATTGATCCAGCTTTGGCTGTTGGGTTGATTGTAAGAACCCAAACCCTACCAATGTAAATATTAACCACTATAGACAAAACTGTCCCCCATCCTGCATGACGTTATAACCACAAATGTGCCAACTGGGCACATTGTTCTACCTGTAGGTGTGCCTAGTTAGAAAGCTTCTTTGTGGCTCACAACACTGCTTATGCTTTTATCATTAGAGATATGAATCAAGTAGGTAATTGCTGCAAGCTGCAGGAAAATGGAATTCAACTATAACACAAGATACTACTTGGAAAAGTCAAGCCATGGCTTAAGAAGTCTTGTGATATTTTAGATTTTGTGTATATACTAAGTGGTTCCTAAAATGATTTTCTGGTGTGCTTCCAAAAACTCCTAACAGTGTATTTATCTAAAATACTTATCAAGCATTCAAGGCCAAATGATCTCCTGAACTAAGGTAAAACCCTTATGGAAACAACACCTGTTTCCTAGGTCTGATGGATAGCTTTATTTCTTGTGCAATTTAAGGTGAGACCCTCCTTTCTTATACAGCCTTACAAACATTATAGACTCATAATTTCTTACCTAACCACTTCTAGCAATGTAGTTTGAGCACACAAATTCCCTTTTTTGATATACTAACTGATCATTAGCTCTCAGTTGACCTCCTCCTTTACCACTCCCCTTTGGGGTTGTAAAAGAAAGCCTGACAGTCACTGTCTGAGGAAAATTCTTACCTGCCTTTATGACCCTGTAGGAATTCAAGCCTGGTGACCTGACTGGAGGGGGAGGATTGCTATTGCTAGTGTTTATAACTGTATATCCTAGAGAGCTTGAGAAGAAGAACTGAGGGGTATAAGGAGATTCAGAGGAAGAATTTGAGAGAGTGGACTTGAAGATGAGATGGAAAAGGGAAAAGAGAATGGAAGAACTAGGGTAAGAACTGAAGAGGAACTAGATTGAGGACTAGAAGAGAGTACTAGAGGAATGAGATGGAAGATGAAGGAGAGCCAGATGGGGAAGAACAAGATGAGGAAGAGCAAGATGAGAAAGAAGGAGATGAGAGAAGAGATAGGAAAGAATTAGATGGATGAGAACCTAGATGGGGCAGAACTAATATGAGAGAATTAAGATAGAACTTATAGAGGACAGCAGATAAATGTAGATAGAAATCAGTCAAGAAAGGAACTAGGCACGAGAATAGAATAGAAGCTGTGTAGAGAGAGAACTGACACAAAATAATAAAGTATATGGACTAAGGAGTTTCGTGTATGTAGATTCATTTCATTTCATCAAAGATTAAATTGTCAGCTGGTTGTAGATTCTTCCCGGACCCTGGGAGGGGACTATTGAGGGGCTGGACCCCCATAGTCACCTATAGGTAATGGTTACTGGTGGGAAAGTTAGGAGACGGAAGGGGAAAGAAGCAAAACAACAAACTGGTAATTATTGTAAACATTTTTATAAATTTAATGAAACAAATTTGATTACAAACCTGTTCACATAAACCATTGAAATTGTATAAATAAAAATGACCCAGGCTATCTGGGGCAACTTGTTCGAACAACAGGTCATCACAGTTTCTTTGTTGTGTCATCTAAACACATCCATCCCAGGCCATCAAAGCCATCTGGAGCTAGACTTCCAGAAACCTAGTACTATGAAAGCTAGTTAGCAGAAAGGAGGTTTCATAGTCAGAAATTTATATTTTTCTGTCTTGCAACCAAAGTGCACAGAGTCTTCAGCAATAGGGTCTTACCATCTAGTTATGGTTTTCAGTCAAGATCAGTGGCAATAGGGCATATGTAAGTGGCAGTGGATGGGGAGGAGTGGAGTACTATGAAATGTTGTCTTCTGGACAGGACAGGGCTGATGCACTCATAATCTCAAAGTATCTGTGTCTGGCTCAACAAAAACTGCAAAAGATCAACCAGTCAAACATCCAGTAAGGGTCAAGGAGGGACTCCCAAACTCTACCTTTAGCTGAGGAGTTATTTGTAGTTGATCGCTGCTGGGGGAGGACAGTCAGTTTTCTTCATGGGTATAATGACTAGTAGGTAGTCTGCGCTCCATTATATAGGCCAACACTCACGAGAATATAGGCAACATTATTTGGAATCAGTGAATATAAAAAACAAGCATGTGAAGTTGGGAGGGGTACTTGTTGGAGGGAAACATGGACATTGGCAACAGGAAATAGTAAGTGGATATGATGAAAATTTATTGTAGATATGCATGAACTTCTCATAGAATGAATAAAATTATTATTTTAAAAGGTCTTTGTAACAGTTGAAGAATAAGAGCCCATGAATTTGGGACACTGAAAGGGGTGAGGTACATAGAATGGGTTGGAGAGAGGAAAGAAAAGTGGGAAAATGATGTAATTATATTATAATTGAAAATATTTAAAAGGCAGTAGTGATCAGTGATAATGTACTTGTCCAGCATGTAAACAGGACCTGGTTTGGTCCCTAGCACCACCAAAACAGAAATAAGAAAATGTCATGTTGAAAAGAAATGCCTATTATAGCAAAATCTGTAAAGGACTGTATCATAAATAATAGTTAACATTTGTAAATATCAAAACAAACAACCCACAGGTCCTCAAAATTCACATAATTGGAAGCTTTACTATAAAAATACACATTTTATCATAAATTTAGAAAATTACGATGCTTTTGCACATGAACTATGAACCAATAGCTGAGGAGCCCCCAACTGGATCAGGTCCTCTGGATAAGTGAGACAGTTGATTAGCTTGGATTGTTTGGGAGGCACCAAGGCAGTGGGACCAGGACCTGTCCTTAGTGCATGAGCTGACTGTTTGGAACCTGGAGCCTATACAGGGACACTTTGCTCAGCCTGGGAGCGGGGGACTAGACCTGCCTGGACTGAATCTACGAGGTTGAGCTGAATCCCCAGGGAGTACTTGCCCTGGAGGAGATGGGAATGGGGGGTAGCCTGTGGGAAGGGTCGGGGGCAGGGGGAGGGAGGACAGGGGAATCCGTGGCTGATATGTAAAATTAAATTAAATTATAAAATAAAAAAACTCCAAAAAATAAAAAAAGGTAATCTTATAAGAAATCTTAAAAGAATCACAAATCTAAACTTTTATACATGAAAAAGAATTGGTCAGCTCTACTTTAAACCTTTTGGGTGCATACCCACTGTTCAATAGTTTCTTATATCAGGAGATTGAGGGCAGAAATGGGTATAATGAATTAATCATCACCTTTGGTCTCCAACTGATCCTAGGAAGAAAGGTACATCACGTAATGATAATTGATCTCCTTTGTTCTTGTTCCCTGACCTTAAAGAGTTCCATATTCAACTATATTCCTTTCTAAAACTTTAGATTATCTTCTTGGGTTTTTTACCTCAAAGCTATTCAACAAAGAAATCTTAGTATAACTTTAAGTTATTTTCAAAACTTTATTTCAGCTATGATGCACTCTGAAACCTGTGAACATATCTCCCAACATTAAGGTTAAAAGAATTTAATTAATTTAAGTGTAAGAGCTAGTCAGTAATAAGTCTGAGCTAATGGCCAAGCAGTTATAATTAATATAAGTCTCTCTGTGTGTTTACTTGGGGGACACAAGCGGAAGAGATTTGTCCTGACCCCTAGCCAGCCAGTACATAGGAAAACTTCCAACTACACGTGTGAGTGTCATTTCCCTAACCATCTCAGATTAAAAAAAAAAGTCATAGTATGCACCAATTCTATGGATTCCCTTTGAGCCCTAATTTGCTGGAGACTGTCCCCTCACTGCCCCAGGCAGTGATAGACATATCAATATTTATGTGATCTTGACCTGTAACTTTCTCATTATTATCATTCTTACTTATAAATGTTATGCTTGTTTCATAAAAGGAAGTTAATAAATTTCTTTACCCCAAAAAGGAGTCATTATAACTAGTTATTAAGATTCCAGGATCCACAGACAGACACCATCTGCTTTCACATCCTGCTTCCACAAATTCTTTTTGTTTGTTTGTTTTGTTATTTGACAGTTCTTCACTATGAAGCCCTGGATGTCTTGGAACTTACTATGTAGACCAGGGTGGCCTCAAACTCTTTGTGATACACCTGCCTCTGCCTCCTCAGCACTGGGATCAAAGGTGTATACCAGGATTAGAGGCCCACATTCTTGAAATAGTTTCCTTGAGCAAGACATTTTTTTTATCATTTTTATACATTAATTTCTTCATCTTTGAAAGAAGACTACTATATTTAAGTCATAAAGAACTTTTTACACAGCTAAAATAAATTAAGGCTTTTAAAATGAATAGAATAGTACTTTTCAGAGATTTATGATCTATAAATGTCAGGTAATTTACTATGGTTATTTTGCTTGTAGATATGCATTCCATATCTGCAGCTTTAGCCTAGTTTCTACCTTCAGAAATACACCTTATATTACCATTGGCATAAACTCATCACATAATTTTTTTATAACCATAGAATTATAATGCATAATTTCTATATTTTTAAATAGCAGTATATAAAGCAAGTGTGAAAATGGTAATATATTAGTTATTTTCTCATTTCTATGATCAAATACCTGACAAACAAAGAAAGGCAAGGTTCGTTTTTATTCTGGGTTTGAGGTATAATCCACCATAGTAAAGGATCAGCAGAGTTCATGGTGGTAGCATTGTGTCATTGGGACTCTACATATTTTGTTAAATCAGGAAGCAAAAAGGTAGGCTGTTGGTGTACATCAGAATTTCTCCTTTTTTTTGTCTCATTTGTATTCAGTTTAGAACACCAACCCATGGGATGGTGCCACCTGTATTCAGGAAGGAACTAATTCCTCAGTTAATCCTCCCTGGAAACTGTTAGGTGGGGGAGGCACAGGCCCTTAATCCCAGAATTCAGGAGGCAGAGGCATTTGGATCTCTGTGAGTTCAAGGCCATCCTGGTCTACAGAGCGAGTTCCAGGACAACTAGGGTTACACAGGTAAACCCTGTTTCAAAAAAAAAGACAACAACAAAAAAGCCCAACATCAAAACACAGCCAAGTCCTGCTGTTGATGACGAAGATTAATTATATGTGTATTCACTTATTAATTAACTTTCAATTGTTCAGTACTATTTTTACTGTATATTCTCATGTTTACAAATTTAAACTTTACTCTTAAAAGCACATTGTTACGCTATTTTTGTTTTAATTTTTACCTATTTTATATTTGTCATAATTCATGTTATAAACTAGAAATAAACATATTTGATAAATTCACTTCTAATTAAGTCTTTAATTTTCTTCCAGAAATAAACTTTATCTACTACATTCCCTTGATTTTTAGTTTTTTAAAACAACATGCACTAATATTAAGTTACTTTTTATTAGTAGCTGACCAAACACTATTAAATAGATACATGTAATAGCTAGAAATTTGTAACAGGCCTTTCTATCCCTATTTCAACTATTCCTTTTTTTCTGAACTCTAGCAATCATAATTTTATGTAGTTATCAACATAACTGGTTTCTCCATTATTGCCAGTTATGACACTCTTCCTGGGCCAAGGTTCATTTTTCTTTCCTTTATTTCATCTATTCATATATATTATCCCCCTTATTGTAGCAAAAGCTGAGAATTTACAAAAAGGAAATGAACCAACATCATACTTCATACTTTGGACTTAGTTCTGAATAAATGATCTAATTTTACCTGCACATTATTTTCTTTTCTCTTGAGAAAGTGTGTCATATTTAGTTATTGCTACCAGTTAAATATGTCCCCTAAATCTTATGTGAAACCAATCACCAATGTGTCAGTATTAGAAAGTGGTGGCATCATAAGATTAAGTGATGAGGACGGAGCTGATATATAAGTTAATACTATTCTCAAATAAACTTTGAGGTGCTACCTGCTTTTTATATCCCTTACACTGTGAAAATGAAGTGTCTCCTCTAAAGGATGTAATATCGTGGAAGCAGAAGAGCTCTTGCTAGACACTGAATCTTGTTGTTGAACTTCTGGATTTCATAACTGAGAGATATAAATGTCTGTACTTACCAAATTATTAAGTCTCATGTATTTTATTTTAGCAGCAGCAACAGACTATGATTATTTATTACTCTCATCTATTGTAGATTAATTTCCCTATTATGCGTTCAACCATAGTAACAAATATCACTGATATTTGTTGATGATCTAAGTAAGATGTAAATTGCTATTTACTAAATGTTATTTTATGTCAGGTGGTAGTGGCACACGCCTTTAATCCCAGCTCGGGAGGCAGAGGTTGGCCAGTCTGGTCTATAGAGCTAGTTCTAGAACAACCAAGGTGACACAAAGAAACCCAGTCTCAAAAACAAAATGTTACTCTTGTTCTTTAATGGAAATTTTCCAATTATTGAACCTTAAAGAAATGAACCTTAAATAAAAACAATAAGCTCTTAATAACCTATATTTGATGTGTTAATGAATTAGTAACATAGCATTGTCTTTTCTGATCCAGTTCAAAAAGGTCAAAAAATTTTATACTTTACATTTATTTATTGTGTATGTGTATGTAAATTGTGAATGGAAGTGCCAACTCTGACTGTGGAGATAAGAGGAAATCTTGTGGGAGTTGGTTCTTTCCTTCCAGAACGTGGGTTTGTATGCATCAAAGTCATGTCATCAGTCTTAGTGGTATGCATCTTTACCCCCTGAGCCATCTTTTTGGCCCATCCAATAGTATTTTTGGAGTATATAACATATAAAAGACAGTTTTCTACACACTCAATATACAGAAATAACTCATACAATACTTGACATTCAGATAGGTACTATTTTGGACATCAAATACTCTAACTCTTTTACTTTGAACTTATAAAGAATTGGGAAATTATAGTTATATTTTTGTTAGACATAAATATCTTTAATTGTTATTACTTATAAAATTAAAAACAAGGAAGTTTTTGATAATATATTCTGATTATCTGAGAGTAATTTATAGAAATAAAATGATAAAGTCAGCAAGGCCTGTTACATAGACTTGTAATCACAACTCCCTGAGAGACTGAGGCAGGACTGTAGGCTTGTGATGTAGCTGTGCTACTTAGTGAAGTTCCGTCTCAAAATTAAAAAGGGAAACAGAGCTGAATATGTCACTAATGGTGGAGTGCTTGTCTGATGTGAGATATCCTGGTTCATTCTCCAGTGCAACAAGAAAAAAAGAAAATTTGAATGTACAGAAATAGGGAATAAAATAATAATTGTTAGAGGTGGTGTTAAAGTAAGACATTGAGAAGATATATATCAAAGGAAATAAAGTAGAAGACAACTAGGATAATCAAGTCCAGATATATAATTCACAACATGGTTAGTTATTAATACTGTATTCCACTCAAGATATTTCCTGAAAAAGTAGATCTTAGGTGCTGTTGTGACAAAAAAAATGAGTCACCAGTGATATATTTCTTTGAATAACTATAGTAATATACATACATATGAAAGCATCATGTCATACAGAGTGTGTGCCATAAAAAATTTATAAAGGTCATACAAAATAAATTTATTTAACATCTAACCATGTATAAAGTTTATCTTAATCATAAGAATCTCCCTATATTTGGTATTATAGTAAAAATACACATGATTTATAAGTATGATAGCTTATCTATTCAACTTTGCAAATCATGTTTATTATAAGAAATATAATTAATTTACTTATGATCTACTTCACAACTAAACTAACATAGTGGTCTTATATTAATATGATCTTCTGACAGCTCTGTCTCTAAGTCTATCAATTCTCATTGATACTCCCTCTTTACTTCTCTCTTCTCCCCACTCCTGACTCCCCATGGGAGGCCTTACCTTCTTGTAGGAGGGGATGAGGGAAAGTGGGTGGGGGAAGGCTGGAGGGGTGGGAGGAGAAAAGAGGGTGATCTATGATTGGTATGTAAAATGAATAAAAAATTCTTAATAAAAAATAGCTACAGAAAATAAAACAAAAAACAAAATGTATCCAGGTCTGTCTTTTTTATTTTCAGACTTGAAAAATACAAGTGAAGTCATGCAATCAACACGTTTTTGAAAACCAATATGAAACTTTGTTTTTCAGTATCCAAGAGTTGGAGAAATAAATGTTTGAGGAATTTTACTATAAAGTAAGCACTATGATACAGGGTTGTAAACATTCCTATAGGCTAACAAAAGGAGTATGTCTTAGAGTTTCTACTGCTGCAACAAAAAATCATGGCCAACAATTAAGTTGAGGAAGAAAAGAGTTTTTGCTTTTCCATTTCCTATGACTGTTTATCATCAAAGGAAGTCAGGACAGGAACTCAAGCAGAGCAGGGATCCAGAGGCAGGAACTGATGCTGAGGGCAGGCAAGGGTGTTGCTTACTGACTTGCCTCCCATGACTTGCTCAGCATACTTTTTTATAGAACCCAGAACCACCAGCCCAGGGATGGCACCACCAAAAATGGGGTGCCCCCCAATCAATCACTAATTAAGAAAATGCCTTACAACCCAATCTTATGGAGGCATTTTCACAATTGAGGTTCTCTCCTTTCAAAAGACTCTAGCTTGTGTCAAGCTGATATAAGCCTAGCCAGCACAACATACTATTAGTCTAATCCCAGGAGTTTTGGAACTCTATCTGGAGAAAACGGTTCTTGAGTTGGACCCAAAAATCTAATAATTCAGTAGTTAGGAAATGAAAAATCAATTTTTTTCTAAGGAAAAGAAACTTGAGAGAAATGGTATAGATATATATGTTGTTAGCTATCAAGGTAAAAAAAGCAGTCTAATATTTTAGTTTCACAAAGTGAGTTTTAAGAGGTGCTAAGAAATGAAGCTGAAGAGAAAAACGTTAATAAAAACTTACAACTTCTCCGAGTCTTTACATGAAGGAAATGCAAGTATTTTATTTTCATCTTACTATGAATACTTTGAGGTTTTTAAGCATGCAAAGTGTAGGTTATTTGAATTGCATGCAAATCACTTTAAGAGCAAGGTGTAGAAATGTATTTGAAAACCCCATGATAGAAGCAGAGATCGCTTTTCATAGTCCTTTGAGAATTTCATATAATGTGTTTTAAATATATTTGCCTTCCTTGCCCCACTCTTCCCAGTAATCCAAGCCAGAGTTGGTGAGGACTTGAATAGAATAATAGTATTTGCAGATCAGAGGATAGATTCCAGAGACAATGGGCAATAATATTTAGAGAATTTATCAAGCAGTAATAAGTAATAGAGACTGAGTAATAACATTGGTGTAATAGTACATTAGCCCCAAGTGCAGTAACTAGAAACACCAATCAATGTTTGTAACTTCATAAAGTTTCTGTGGGTAAGGATTCTAAGTCAGCTTACATGGATGCTTCAGGCTTGGGTTTTCTGATGATTTTACAATCAGAATGATGTCAGCTAATATTGTGTGACAATTGGCCGGACACATTGAGTGAGCTAACTCATTCAGAGGGCTATGAGAAGGAGGCCTTAGTTCCTTGCTGCCTGCAACAATGAGTAATGTCCTTCTCGATGAAGGTCTCCATAGAATTTCTTGAGGGTCTTCATACTGATTCAAGAAGAAGGAAAAGGCTGTGATCTGCCATGGCACTTCTGCCACAAGAAACGGAGAAGAAATGGCAAGGAAGAAGATGACCACCTTTATTTGAAAAATTCATGGTTGTGTGTTTTAAGATCATACAGTTGTACTGAGTGATGAAGAAATACATTGAAGAGCTATCAGCATTTAGATGCTACTTTAAAACCTTAAGAGTAAATTTATCTGATTAGAGCATAAACATGAAATGAAAAAAAAACATTGTTTTTAAAACTTGGCAAAAAAGGCTTTAGCAAGATAAAGGATAAAGATAATTTCATCCCACTAAAATGACAAGAAATAAATAGTTTCAGGAAAAAAAAGATTACTGTCAAAGGAAGTAGAAGTGTCTGGTGAACTAAAATATGTCCATTGCATTTGGTAGTTTCCACCATACTAAAAGCATTGCCAGAGCAATTTCAAGTGTGTGAGTATGGTACAGCAAACAGACAATGCAGAGTTAATTGCAAATAAAAGAGAAATATTATTATATGTAACTATTTATCATTTGTGCATAAATCTGAAAACAGAACCACTTCAGAATTATTACAATAGAGAAATTTATTACTATGGTTTAATTACATATGTAGTTGAATTGCTTAAATACTACACAGGAAATAAGGAGGCAATTTGAGATTTCCATCTCAAAACAGTTGCAGTAACTTTGACGAAGGCATAAAGAGAGGAGCTAGAGTTACTGGTCCCCAGAAAACAGCATCTCCTGGAACAAGGTATAGTAATTAATTTCCTGGAGGACCTGGAGCTACAAAGGAAAAGCAGCTACTGTGGAACAACTCCATTGGCAGGGAGAGATGGTGAGAAGTGTCCTTGCTTCTGCTAGAGATGCACACACACTCACACTTGTCGATTATAGTTGAAGCCAACTGACCAAGATTCTATGAAAAACCCTTCTCCTGTGTGTTGTTGGTTGTTTTTACTCTTTTACTCTTTTGGCTCTTTGGGGAGCCCACCACCCAGCTCTCAAATAAGTTATACATGGAGGTTTATTCTTAATTATAAATGCCCGGCCTTATCTTGGCTTGTTTCTAGCCAGCCTCTCTTAAATTATCCCATCTACCTTTTGACTCTGGAATTTTTCCTTTTCTTACTTCTTTAATCTTACTTTTTCACTCTTACTCTGTGTCTGGCTTTGTGGCTATGTGGCTGGCCCCTTCTTTTCATGCTCCTTGATCTTGCTACTTCTTCCTTTTCTCCCAGATTTCTCCTTCTATTTATTCTCTCTGCCTGCCAGCCCTGACTATACTTTCTCTTGCCTAGATATTGGCCATTCCGTGCTTTGTTAGACCATTGCATGTTTTATACAGCCACAGTAACAAAGCTTCACAGAGTCAAACAAATGCAGCATAAAAGAATGCAACACATCTTTGCATCATTAAACAAATGTTCCACAAATAAACAAATGTAACACATCTTCAAATATTCTTTAACACTTTGTGTAATACAAAATTGAAAAGGGAAAGAAATGCACATTAAAAAATAAAGCAATAGAGGAAAAACTGTCAATTAAAAAAATAACAACTTACCAATCTGGTGAACACAATCCAAATTAGAAGCCTCATGTGAGAAAGTTTATAGAACTTTATACATCATGAAAGCTGATTTTACATAAATATTTCAAAGCCAAGGTAAAACAACCATTTTAAGCAAAAAAAAAAATATTTAGCCTGACTTGAAATGATTGGGCTTGATATATATCTTATTATATGTAAAATAAACAAGAATTGCCTACAAAAGATGTAGAACACATTTATTTCTAATCAATATTTCCTTTGAGTCATAATAAAATGAGATGTACACAGACATTTGCTATAGTCATAAAACAGCATGTAAAACACAGTTTTATCACCCAAGTTAGTATAGATACTGATTTGTCAAAAATTTAAATGTCCAGGTCATCTGTCTCTGTGGGTTTCCCTGTCATGATCTTGACCCCCCTTGGAATTTCCCTAGCATCAAGTTTCGTCCTTACCCCGTAATGGCTTCCTCTATAAAGATATCTCTTTCATTGCTCTCCCACTCCTTCCCTCCCCCTACATGGTCAAGTCCACCACAGAAATACCCAGCATTCCTGCTATCAAGTTCTATTCTACTTACTTCCTGTTGCTATGAATCGTACTATGACCAAAAGCAACTAAAGGGAGTGAGGATTTACTTCATTTTACACTTTGCACATCATCTGTGGGAATCCTGAGCAGGAGCTTGAAACAGAAACCACAGAGGAATGCTGCTTACTGGCTTTTCCTCAGTGCCGTTCTCAGCTATGTTTCTCATGCAGTCCAGGCCCACCTGTCTAGGGACTGCATCACTCACAATAGGCTGGGCCTTTCAGAATCCAATAGCAATTAAGAAAATCCCCTACAGAGATGTCCAGGGACCAGTCTAATCTAGACTACTTCTCAATTGAAGATCCCTCTTCCCAGGGGATTCTGAGCTATATCGGGTGGACGGCTAAGCTAACTACAACAATCACTAAATCACTTTTTATTTTATATGATGAAAGGCACTAACTCTTTTCCATGGAGAAAATGTATAGCACTTGAATACAAACAAAATTTGCATAGCCTCTACCAGATTCTCAGACTGAGTGATATGAATCCCTGCAAAAGCTTAGCATTTATTCAATAACAAAACATAATTTTAAAATAAGACCCACTCTGCTAATATACATTATTTACAAAGTTTTAAGTGTCTAACGGTGCTGAAGAATGTATCTTTAAGTGTTTGGTCTGAGTCATTGGCTTAGAGAAATGAAATATTAGCTCAGATGACAATAAGTTTAGTCATTCTAGGGCACCTGAACTGAAATAGTTTTTGTTATAGGTATCAGTGTTTGATTTGTTTTATTTTGGCTCAGCTGAAGTGAAAATTTTTCAAAGATATTTATCTTGTATATATGTATATATGGCTGCTGAGGAGTGTGTATGAAAACACCCTGAGAGAGGGGAATTAATTTAAATTTATCATGTCTATGAAAAATTATTTGGGCTACATTTGGAGCTACCGTGTTACATATTTGCACAAGTTCCTGATGACAAAACTTCACATGAATGCAGATATCAATATTAAATTAACAAAATGAAAACCACATATGTGTTATTAGCTTGTCCAAAAGTTAAAACTGACATGTGTAAAATATCAGAGAATTTTGTGGTGGTATTTTACTTATACTGAAATGTGATTTTAATTGTATGTTAATAAATAAAGTTGTCTGGGTGTCAGAGCTATTAGAGTCATAGCAAGTGCATGGCGGCGGTGGCGCACGCCTTTAAGGACCTGGAGGGCGGTACATTCAGGCAGTGACGAGGCAGTCACATGTTTGGGTTTACAACCAATGAGAAGGCAGAACAGGAAGACTTTAAAGACAGACACACAGGAAGTAGGTCTTTTTCGGAGAGCTCTCTTGGCTGGAGAGGATCCCTGAATCAGGAAGGGTGAGGCTCTTAGCTCTGACCTCTTGGCTTTCTTCTCTGAATTGGCTCTGTGTTTCTTATTTTATAAGACCGTTGGTTACATCTACAGAATTTGCTAAGGTTTTTATGCCAATAAATGTTTGTTTAGAAGTAGAGTACACTGATATACATGGAAGTGGGGGTTATATACTGGTTATATATACTGGAGATTGGACCTAGAGTCTTGTGCATGTTTAGGCATGCACTTTACTATTGAAATGTACCCACAGTCCTCTTCTTTGGCCTTTTATTCTGAGGCAGTCCCTCAGTAAGTTCCCAGGTAGACTTTGACTTCAAATATTCCTTTCTCAGCTTTATGAGTAGATAGGGTTGTAGATATTTCTTTTTACAAGGTGATCAACACTAAGATATATATTTCATATCTTTTGACCAACCTCTCAACTCCTCAAGAGTCCTCCCTGGTCCATTCAGTACCTAGTAACTACCATTTTATTCTTAGCTTCTATAAATTCACTTTTTTTTTTAGATTGAACACTTAAGTCAAATTACATAGTATTTGTCTTTCTATATTTGGCTTACTTCACTTACCATAATGCTCTTCAACTTCATTCATGAAACAGGTAGGAAGATTTTCTTGTTTTAATAGAGAATAGTCTTCCACTGTGTGTATATAACACTTGTTTACTATTATCTAATCATTTGTTAATGGACATTTAGATTTATTTCATAACTTTGCTGTTATGAATGTTATTTTAAAATGTTAATATATTTTTGATAATTTCATAAATGAATATTGTGTTTGCATCATTCTCACTCTATTTTTCCCTCCTCCAACTGCTATGTCCTCCAGCCTTGGGTTTTCTCAAATTCATGGCCTCTTTTTCTTTAGTTCTTATTGTTACATATATGCATATAAGTGATAAATATAAGCTGTTGGTGTTAATCCTGTTTAGTGTTGCTCATATGTATATGTTTTGAGAGCTGACTTCTTGGTGTTCAATCATTGAAGGGGTCATCCCATAGCTCTTCATCTAAAGGTAGTCATCAGTATGTCAAATTATATCATCATCATTTAGGGCTTGTTTAGTCAGCCATATTGTTGAGATTTTATGGGTGCAGCTTCCTTGTCATATATAAAAGACAAAGTCTCACAATAAGCTTTTTCATCCTCTGTCTCTTATAATCTTGCTGCAAATTGTGTAACATTTTCTGAACCTTAGATGGGGAGTTTGAGTTATAGATATATCAGTTGGGGCTGGGTACCTCACTATCAGTTGTTCTTTGCATTTTGACCAGTTGTTGCTATAAAAAACAGTATATGTATGTATCTTATCAGCATACTTATGCCAGGTTCTTTGGGTATATTTTCAGTATATCTGATGGATCACAGGGTGGTTCCATTTTTAATTTTCTTTCATTACTGTCCATGATGACTATATTACATCATATTGATACCCATACTGTTTAAGGATTCTTTATTCTGTACATTATCAACTAATTCTTGTTATTTCTTTTCTTTGATACTAACCAGTGTGCTTTAAGCAATATTTCATTGCATTGTGGTTTCCATTTATATTTTCCTGATGAATGCTAATGTTGAGAACTGTTTTCATGAACTTGCTATGCATTCATGTTTTCTTTTGATAAATATCTTTATCTATCAGCATCATTTTTGGAAAAGACTTTATGTAAATGACCCCAAAGTATAGTTAGAAAAATAATAAAATCAGAGAAAAGAGATTCAATACACTATCAATTCTATACACAGCAAACAAACCAAGCACCTGTAAAAAGATACAACATGTAGAATGAGAGTAAATAGCCATGAACTATACATCTGACAGAAAGTTAATACTGAAAACACATAAGAGATTAATATATCACCCGGGCGGTGGTGGTGCATGCCTTTAATCCCAGCACTTGGGAGGCAGAGCCAGGTGGATCTCTGTGAGTTCGAAGCCAGCCTGGTCTACAGAGCGAGATCCAGGACAGGCACCAAAGCTACACAGAGAAACCATGTCTCGAAAAACCAAAAAAAATTAATATGTCTCAAGAACAAAAATTATACTTACATTTAAAGATAGAAATGCTCAAGTTTGGGAAAAGGTTCTAGTCTCTGTGGGCAAGAATTCATACATAGGAAGGCAATAAGAACAACAATTACTAAGCAAAAACTCATGCAACTGAAATGCTGTATGACAAAGGCCACATTAATTCAGACAAAGCTACAAAAGGACAAAGGTCTCTACCAGTTACACATCCAGGAGGGATTTGTATATAAAATACACAAACAACTAAAATAATCTGGACATCAAGGAAAAAATAATTCAATTTAAAAATGGGGTACAGATCTAATGGCTGGGAAACACTTAAATGATCAACATCCTAGTCATCCATCAGGGAAATGCAAACAAAACTACTTTGAGATTTTATCTCACACATGTCAGAATGGCCAAGATCAATGAACCAGATGACAGCTCATGCTGGCAAGGATTCTGGAGTAAAGGAGCACTCCTCCATTGCTGGTGAAGAGTGCAAACTTATATAATCTTTATGGAAGTCAATGTTGCAGTTCCTCAGGAAGCTAGAAAAAAATGTACTTGAAGACCCTCTCATGGTCATATACCCAAAGGACTCCACATCCTTCTATGGAGATTCTTGCTCATTCATGTTCATTGCTGCTCTACTCACAATAGGCAGAAATTAGGAACAGTCTAGGAGTCCATCAACAGATGAATGGATAAAGAAAATGTGGTACATTTACAGAGTGGAATATTATTCAGCTATTTAAAAAGAGGTGATCATGAAATTAGCAGGTAAATGGGTGAGGCTAGAAAAATCATCCTGAATGAGGTAAACCAGACCTAAAAAGACCATATGATATGTATTCTCTTATATGTTCATTTTAGCTTTAAGCCTTCAATGGGTATGTTACAATCCATTTAGCCACAGAGGTTAGGCATAAAGTAAATGACTGGGAAGTGGAGAGGATCTCTTAAGGAAGGGGAAATAAAATAGTTATGGAGAGACACAGGTTAAACAAGAACAGTAGGATTAAATGGGGAGGAAGAGAAAAGAGGGTAAGAGGGATGAATATAGGGAGGGGCAACTAGCACTAAATGCCATTTGAGGAATCATACTTATAGCTACTACTGTAGAATCTTAATATATATGTATGTAAATACACACACATACATATATATTAAGCCCACTCCATAAGATAGACCCCGTGCCTAGTGTGTGGCCAAGAACCTGAGGCTAGGTAGTCCAGGGACTGAAGGGAAAATTAATCAAAATACTACTACTCTGATAAAGGAGCATAGCAATAAAGTGACTCCTAATGACATTCTACTATACCCATAGATCATCGTCTTGCTCAGCCATCGTCAGAGAAGATTCCTCCTGCAGTAAATAGGAACAAATACAAAGACTTGCAACTGGACATTGTGAAGAAAGTGAGAGACTTTGGAACACTCAGTACTAAATGGAATGTTTTCATCAAACTCTTTCCTTCAGGGCTTAGAGAGCGATGAAGAAGAAGGAGCAGAAAGATTCTAAGAGCCAGAGGTGATGGATGACTCCAAAAAAACAGTGTCTTCCAGATTCAACGGGACTGATGCACACATGAACCCACAGAGTCTGTAGCACCATGCAAGGGCCTGCACAGGTTCCAGCTAGAGAGGGTCCAAGTGGTGAGAAAGTAAAGAGGATACATGCTCCCATCCCTAATCATGAAGCTATCTTTGATTAACAACCACTTGAAAAGTACATCATTTTACTCTAATGTAGTCTCACTAGGTATATAAACAATACTTAAAGGCAGGCACCATGCCCAGAAGTAGATGACCAACACAAAATGAACTCATGGTATTTTCGTAGATAATATTTGTTTCATGTTGTTTTATTTGTGCATTTTTTTTTAAATCTTATGCTTGTATATTAGGATTTCTGAATTTATGAGGTTTTCTTTGTGTGTGTATGTGCACTTCTTGGGCTTTTTTTACTGTTTTAATATTAGTTCATTTGCTTTTGTTATTTGTCTGTTTCTTTTCTTTTTTTTTCTTTTTTTTGGTTTTTCGAGACAGGGTTTCTCTGTTCTCTGTGTAGCTTTGCGCCTTTCCTGGAACTCACTCGGTAGCCCAGGCTGGCTTTGAACTCACAGAGATCCGCCTGGCTCTGCCTCCCAAGTGCTGGGATTAAAGGCGTGCGCCACCACTGCCCGGCATGTCTGTTTGTTTTCTAAAGAAAGAGGGAAAGCATGAAGTTATATGGTTAGGAAAGTGGGGAGGTTCTGGGAGGAAATGGGGGATGGTAAAATGTGATCAGGCTTATTACATGAATTTTCAGTAATAAAAAAATAAATATGACTTACAAGAAAAAGAATTCATATTCTTCTTGCAGTGGACCTATATTACGCACCTACATTAGGCAACTCACAGCTGCCTGTATCTTTAGTTCCAGGTGATCCCGTGTCCTCTTCTGGACTCTAGAGTCATTTACACTCACATGTATATACACAAAACAAACAAACAAACACACAATTAAAATAAAATTTAAAGAAAATATGAATTCATTACTTTTAGTATACACCATAAATCCCTACAGTATTTAGGGAAGGAGAGTGGCTCAGTACTTAAGAGCACTGGCTCTTCACCCAGAGAACCGGAGTAAAGTTGCCAGCACCCACATAGCAGCTCAAAACTGTGTGTAACTCCAGTTCCAGAAGGAGCCCATTCCCTCTCCTGTCCTCCTTGGCATGCGCACGGTACACATACAAATATGCAAGCAAAGACTCATACACATGAAAAATAATAATTAAAAAATTCCTATAATATTGGTTGCTTGTTAATCCACAAATTCATATGTGTAAGATTTACCCTAAATTAATAGATTAAGACTATGTCTCATTATTAGTAACACCCAAATCAAGAAGATAAATATAAAATCATAACCTTCACATTTTTGAGTTGTATTGAAATGAGTTTTCATTCATATAAATGATTAGATGAGAATTTAAGTCACTGCTTTTATTCCACCAAGAATTACTACAGAATGAAAAGAAGACATGCTTTGAAAGAGACAGTATCTCTGGTTCCACAGATCTACATCCTTAAAGGATATTTTTATATACTTAAGCTAATGATTTCTATTTTGATATCCAGTGGTTTTTGATATTCATGAATCAAAAAATTCAAACAGGACATTATATTTTGAGAGTATAGATAGCTAAAACATAGCATGCAACCTTCTCCTTTTCTCAATAATCAAAGCTTGCCTTTGATCTGACTTGAGACTCTTTATGCTTCTCTACTAAACAGTGAGTAGGGCTTCCTTTGCTGAAATTAAGTAGGGCAAGATGTCCTGTTACAATAATAACTTTTTGCATTTGTCCAAATGCAAAACCTTTAGGTACCAAATATTGGGTAAAGATATGTATCGTATATTTTTTTAAATTTTATGTCCATTTTTCTTGTCAGTTAGCATATTTTTTCCTCAAAGCTCTAAACATTTCGTGTCAGTGAACAGAAACAGAATATTTTACAGATACATTTCAAAGAATATTTTTTGTAAAGATGCACCCCTAGTGATGAAGTGTTTGTGCTGAGAATGATAAGGGTAGTTTCTCTATTGTTCACACAGCAGGTTGTCAACATTTTCTCCTTAATAGGAAAAAATCTTATCCTCAGCAATGCTATATGAGTTTCTCAGTTACTTGGAACAATAATAACAATAACAATAATAAAAAACCCAGAAGTAATAAAGGGCCTATCATTAATATCACAACAAATAGTGGTGTTTGCTGGTTTTAATGGCCATTTAGAGGCATTAAATTCTGTTCTTTCAACAACTACATCAAGTTAATAAGATCAGGATAAACACTGGTAAAAGTAATAATACGAAACATTCTAATGCAGAACATTAGACAGTTTATTTGGTAAAGGCACTTGCTGCCAAGCCTGATGACCTGAATTCAGTCCTTAGAATCCATGTGTTAAAAGGAGAAAAACTGACCCACACAAGTTGTCCTCTGAACTCCACATACACCATGTCACCCATGTGCTTCTGCATACATACAAATTTTAAATATTTGAACTCTGCATATGACTCTGTAGACAATAAGAATAAATATGATGCACTCAGATTACACCCCTCCACACACACACACACACCTTACCCACCCCCTGACACACACACGTACAAGTGAGCAAATTTTAACTAAAAGAAAGACATTTTTAATTAATTTTTTGATTTAATTATTAGGATACATATTTTGAGAACACATTATGATTCCTATAAGGTTATCACTGTATGTTTGGTGATGCCTGTTTAGAAATTAATAAATAAAATAATTTGATTATTCAATATAGCAATTCACAAATGAACAGTTAACAATGATCAAAATTTCTAACAAATCTGACATGATACACAAACACTAACAAATGAAATAACGTTTAGTAAAATAGAATAATTAATATTAAAGATAGTAGAAAAAGTAATCTAAATATCTTGGGGAAACAGATGACTAGACACTGTAAAGATAAATATGAAATAAATTATGAACAAATAGTATATACAGTCTGTAAAAGCGATTTTCTTATACTTGGAAGTATTGGTAATACATTCTGAAACTTAGCTTGTGTATGTTATATTTGATCATTTGCAAATGTGTTATAGATAATAACTGTTTTCCTACTTTTGAAGATAGAAGTTACACATAAAGGGAAAATGAAGACAAAACTGAACTCCCTGATATTGAATTTAAATCTGAGGTATCATTGAACACTCATGATATGTCTATGCTGACATACATAAAAGAATAGGTGTGTGTATGCACAAGCTGAAATATCAGTACATTTTATCCCTGCACACTGAGAAGTCCTACAGATGACTCCTTGGTAATAGCTATCATACTTAATGCCTGGGTCTTGCTTTCTTAGCCCTACTCCTCTACAAAAAAAGAATATAAATAACAAAGATTTTTGTGGAATCAGTCAAATTAATTCTTTCAAAAATATAAGTGGAGGTTGTTGAAAGGCTCCAAGTTAACCTGAAAGCGATACTAAAGTCAAAGCTTTAAGTAACAAAATACATTTCTAGATAATAGCCACAAAATACAAAATAAATAATCATTACTTTATAGTACTATAAATAAGATTAATAAAGAAATATAAGTAGTGGCAGCTTCTATTTAGGGTAGAATTACAACTCATAAATATACTAATAAGGAATAAAAATGAGCTCATCCTTATCCAAATACTACAATGGTGATCAGTACATACATGATGTGCTGATGGGTGCTAGAATCAGTGGGAAAAGATTGAAGGACCATAGTAACTGAAAAGTCGCAAAGTATCTCACTTGGAATATTTCCTTTACCACAGGAAAACTGATCATAAATTTACAGTAGAAATAAATAGCAGGGATGACACTTACCATGTCACTAAGGTCAGTGTCATCTTAGGACTACTGTCCCCTGATATGGTGCCCTGTGGGGGTCAAAGCACCATTTCTATGTCTCTTTTTCAAAGAAGTTGAAAGTAAATCCAATAAATGAAAATATCAAAATACAATAACACGAAGACATCCATTTCAAATCACTTCAAAGACTTAAAGGAAAATACAAAAATGTTGAAAGAATAATTAAATGATAGCAGTACAGAAAATGATACTATAAAAAGAATGTATGCCACAGATTTAAAATAATTATTAAAATCTAAAATTCTGCATTGAAATCAACAAGGTCATTTTAGTTTTATGGAAATTCAAATGAAATATAATAGCCAATGAGCATTTAAAAAGAAAAATGAAGTTAAGACACTTTCATTATTTGATCCATAGTTATAATAAAAATATAATTAAGTCAGTAATTGTCCTAAAGATGGGTTATTATTAGTTAAAATAATAAATTCAAAAGAATGAAATTTATGGCTTTGATTTTTATGTCAATAGCAAGTAAACAAAGTGAAAATTTCAAACCCCTCAATACCTGGTGTTGGTACAACTCAGTGAACTTGCACCTTGATCTGAACCTAACTCAGACTGAAAAATTAATTTATATGCAGTCACAGACATTAAACTAATAGTTAGAGTTCAAGGTCAAAAAGTAAAGCATATCAGAATATCTTCATGAACTGAGTGGACTCAAAGATCTCTTAAAAGTCTTAAATTACATTTTTGGCCAAGGGAAAGCAGGTAGGCTAACTGCAGATCTTTACCTCTCACTGCACTCCTCCAAATCCATCCCCCATCTCATGCCGCCAAGCTCTGTAGCTTACCACCTGCTGCATCATCTCCTGCCCTCTGACCCCAACTCTAGTGGAGCATATAGATCTTGCCTTCTAGACTTCCTTGCCCACACTCATCAATTTATCCCATTCCCTAACTTCAGCAGGCATTCTCTAAGAACCTGCATGCCACTCCAGTCAGAGAAGCAGGCAGAATAACTGCTGATCTGAACCTATCCTTCCTCTCCTTTAAATCCACTTACCCAATTTCATCTCCAGTGATGTAGCAGGCTACCTGTTGTAGTCCCTCCTCACCTACTACCTGGAGTGACCTCTACCCACTAATTGCCTCAATTCTCAGGAGACTAAGAAGATCCTGGTGAGACACCTGCTTTTCCTCACTTCCATGACTTCTCAACATCTCACACCCAGTCCATTCTCATTCCTAAGTGTAAGCTCCAAATATCTAGAAACACATTTTAAATGGAACTTCAGTGGCTCACCTGTCAGGATCTCAGCAAAAATTTCAATCACAATATATGGAGAAAATAAGACATTCCATGATAAAAAAAAAAATGCAAAATCTTTCTACAAATTCTGCCCTAGAAGGAAAACTCCAATCTACAGAGGTTAACCACACCCAGGAAAACTCAATGACTAAATGATCTCAGACCAGCAAATCTAAAGAAGGGACACACACACACACACACACACACACACACACACACACACACTACCACCAGCACAACAACAAAAACAACCATCAAACAATACAAATGAACAAATGAACAAACACTGCTCATTGATATCTCTCAATATCTTTTTTTTTTTATTTTTTGATTTTTTTTATTTTTTTTTCATGGTTAACTTTTTCTTTTTATTTTGCAATACAATTCAGTTCTACATATCAGCCACAGATTCCCTTGTTCTCCCCCCTCCTGTCCCCCTCACCTTCCCCCCAGCCCCCCCCCCATTCCCATCTCCTCCAGGGCAAAGCCTTCCCCACAGACTGAGATCAATATCAATGTTCCCAATGTTACAATTAAAATATTAAATATTAACAGGATAGATGCAAAAACAGGATCCATCCTTCTATTGCATAAAAGAAACACACCTCAAAATCAAGGATAGCCATTACTTTAAGGTGAAAGGATAAAAAAAATATATTCCAAACAAGTGGACCTAAGAAGTAAGCTGGTGTAGTCATTTTAATATCTGTTTTTCATAACTCACATTTTTTGGAAGTCACTTGTTTGCACTTCCTGTTTAGCTAGGAAATACTATTTCCTTCTTGGGTCTCTGAGGGAGTTGAAGTTTAGATAGTTATAGTTATAATTTTTTTGTTAGCAAATTCAGAAAAGAAACTCACTAAAGATGTATAAAGTATATAACTTTGAAAAACATCAAAAGATAGTTTTGGTAGTGCAAATTAGGATAGAAGGTAAATTAGATACAATCCTTTGGATTCACAAAGGTAGGATAGATAATGAAATATTTTTTCTGAATTTGCCAAATGCAAATGGACTAGACATTGTTGATATATTTATTGACTGTATATATTGTATATATAGTTATTATTCTTATTGTGTATAGTTTTTCTTATATTAGTTATAACTTTTTTAATTTCAGAAAAAAGGGGGAAATGTGGTGATATTTTATTTGTGCATCCCAATAAAGCTTATCTGGGAATCAGAGGAAAAGGCCAGCCACTATATTAAACATAGAGGTCAGCCAGTGGTAGCACACACCTTTAATCATGGCATTCGGGAGTCAGAGATTCATCTGGATTTCTGTGAGTTCAAGGCCACACTAGGAACAGAGGCAGGGATGGTGACATATGTCTTTAATCCCAGCATTAGTTAACCATAGAGGTCTAGAGGTCTGTACGTACAGACAGGAAATGATAGAGCTGGGCAGAAAGAGGAAGTGATGTAGCTGGGCAGAGAGAGGAGGTAAAATGGTAGGGCACAGAAAGGTATATAGGCATGAGTATACAGGAAGTAGCTCTCTCTGGAGGCTGAGGAGTTGGTAAGATGAGGTTGGCTGTGGCTTGTCCTATTCCTCTGATCTCTCAGTTTTCACCCCAATATTTGGCTCCAGGTTTTTTATTAATAAGACCAGTTAGTAATTTGTCTTGCATCATAGTCATTTTAATATTTGACAAAATAGACTTTAAACCAAAACGAATCAAAAGAGATCGGGAAGGACACTACATACTCACCAAAGGAAAAATGCATCAAGAAAAAATTGCAGTTACTAGTATCTTTGCACAGAAAGCAAGGGCATCCAAGTTTGTAAAAGAAACACTACTACAGCTTAGATCACATATTGACCCTCACACACTGATAGTGAGAGATATCAATATACCCACTATCACCCATGGACAGGTCATCCAGACAAAAACTAAACAGTGAAATACTGGAGCTAACAGATTAAGTTATAAACCAAATGGACCTAACAGATACTTACAGAACATTTCACCCAAACACAAAAGATTATACTTTCTCAGCAATTCATGGTACTTTCTCCAAGACTGACAACATACTAAGACACAAAACAAGTCTCAATAGATACAAGACAGATGAAGTAACTCTATGCACCCCATGAGACCACCACAGATTAAAACTGGGTATCAACAGCAACAGAAACAAAAGGAAGCCTACAAAATCATAGAAACTGAACAATGTGGTGATATTTTGTTTGTACTCTCACAAATAAAGCTTGCCTGGAGATCAGAGTGTGGAGCTAGCCACTAGATAACCATTAAGGCCAGTCAGTGGTGGCACACACCTTTAATCCCAGCACTTAGGAGGAGGAAGCAGGAAGATCAGGAGTTCAAAACCACCCTGGGCTACACAAGATTGATCCAGTCTAAAAGAGAAACAGAACCAGGCAGTGGTGGCACATGCCTTTGTTCCCAGCACTTGGGATCTCAAGCTTTTAAGGAAGGTAGAGATAGGAAGTAATTATGACTGGGTGGAGGGGGTATATAAGGCAGGAGGAGACAGGAGCTCAGCTCCCTTTCAGGCTGAGGATTCATTCTCTAGTGGCTGGTTGCTTTGCTTCTCTGATCTTTCAGCATTTACCCCAATATCTGACTACTGGTTTTTATTATTAATACCAATTAGGATTGGTGTTACATAAAAACTCTCTAGTGAATGAAAAATGGATCAAGACAGGAGTAAAAAAAGAAATTAAAGACTTTATACAATTCAGTAAAAATGAATACACAGCATACCCAAACTTATGGGACACAATGAAAGCTGTGCTAAGAGGAAAGGTCATAGTACTAAGTGTCTATATTAAAAAAAAATTAGAGAAATCTCATATTAGCAACTTAACAGCACACCTGAAAGCTTTAGAAAAAATAGAAGTGAGCATACCCAAGAGGATAGCAGGAAATAATTAAACTGAGGGCTGAAATCAATAAAATAGAAACAAAAATACAAAGAATTAATGAAACTAAGAGTTGGCTCTTTGAGAAAATCAGCAAGATAAACACTTATCAGTACTAACTAAAACAGAAAAAGAGAATACCCAAATTGACAAAATCAGAAACAAAAGGAGAGACATGACAAGAGACACTGAGGAAATCCAGAAAACATAAGGACATAGTTTAAAAACCTGTATTCCACCAAATTGGAAAACCTAAAAGGAATAGATAATTTTCTCCATAGGTACCACTTATCAAAGTTAAGTCAAGATCAGATACACAATATAAATAGACCTACCTATAAAACCTAGTGAAATAGTAGCAGTCATTAAAAGTTTACCAACCAAAGAAAGCCCAGGGCCAGATGGTTTTGTTACATAATTCTTCCAGACTTTCAAAGAAGAACTAACACCAATATTTCTCAGATTATTCCATAAAAGAAAAATAGAAGGAACATAGCCAAATTCTTTTTATGAAGTCACAGTTATCCAGATACCCAAACTACATAAAGACCCAGCAAAGAAAGAATTGCAGACCAATTTCACTCATGAACATATATTCAAAAATGCTCAGTAAAATACTTGCAAATTGATGGGCTGGGGGGAAGGTGGGGGGGGCGGGGAGGGGGTAGAACAGGGGAATCTGTGGCTGATATGTAAAATTAAATTAAATTATAAAGTAAAATAATTAAAAAATAAATAAAATAAAATTTCTGCATTAAAAAATACTTGCAAATTGAATCCAAGAGCACAGCAAAAGGATCATCCACCATGATCAAGTAGGCTTCATTCAAGACATCTAGGGATGGTTCAACATATGTAAATAAATAAATGCAAATAATGTCCACATATGTAAATTAATAAATAACCATATAAACAATCTTTTTTTTTTTTTTTTTGGTTTTTCGAGACAGGGTTTCTCTGTGTAGCTTTGCGCCTGTCCTGGAACTCACTTGGTAGCCCAGGCTGGCCTCGAACTCACAGAGATCCACCTGGCTCTGCCTCCCAAGTGCTGGGATTAAAGGCGTGCGCCGCCACCGCCCGGCCCATATAAACAATCTTAAAGATGAAAAAACACACATGGTCATCTCATTACATTCAGAAAAGACCTCTGACAAAATCTAACACCCCTTCATGATAAAAGTCCTGGAGAGATTAATGATATAAGGGATATACCTAAAGATAAAAAGACAATTTACTGTAAACCCATCACCAACATCAACTTAAAAGGAGAGAAATTCAAAAAATATCCACTAAAATCAGAAACAATCCAATATAGAACTTGAAGTCTGAGCTGGAGCAATGAGACGATTGAAGGAGATCAAGGGTATACAAAGTAGAAAGGAAGAAGTATCATTATTTACAGATGATAATTGTAGTATCCACAGGTAATTCTAAAAACTCCACTTGGAAATTCTGCCAGCAGGCACTTTCAGTAAAGTACCTGGATGCAAAATTAACTCAGAAAAATCAATAGCATTCCTATATACAAATGACAAATGGTCTGAGGAAGAAGTCAGGGAAACAACACCTTTCACGATAGTCTCAAGTCATATAAATACCTTGGGGTAACTCTAAGCAAGCAAATGAAATATTTTTATGACATTAACTTCAAGTCATTGAAGAAAGAAATAAAATAAGATATTAGAAGATAGATCTACCATGCTCATGGATCAGTAGTATTAACATAGTAAAAATGGCCATCCTACCATAAGCAATCTACAGATTCAATGCAATCCCCATCAATATTCCGACACAATTCTTCATAGATCTTGAAAGGAAAATTTTTGCTTCATATGTAAGCACACACAAAAAATAAAGACAGTTAAAACAATCCTGAATAATAAAATAACTGATTGAGGTATCATCATGCCTGATTTTAAGTTGTATTACATAATTATAGTAATAAAAAAACCCATGATATTGGCTAAAAAATAGACATGTTGATCAGTGGAATCAACTTGAATAACAGACATAAATCCATACACCTATAGACACATGATTTTTCATAAAGTAGCCTGAAATAAACACTAGAAAAAAAGACAGCATCTTCAACAAATGATGGTACTCAAACTGGACTGCATGTAGAATAATCCAAATTGGTCCATACTTACCACCCTTCACAAAACTCAAGTCCAAATGGATCAAAGACCTCAACCTAAAGTCCTATAAACTGAACCAGAGAGAAGAGAAAATAGGAAATAGCCTTTAACTCATTGACACAAGAAAAGACTTTCTGAATAGAACACAGCACAGGCACCAGGATAAACGATTAATAAATGGGACTCATGAAACTGAGAAGCTTCTGCATGGCAAAGGACATCATAATTCAGACAGATCAGGAGCCTACAGCATAGACAAAGATTTTTTACCAATTACTCATCTGTTAGAGGACTAATCATCTAAAATACATAAAGAACTAAAATTTAAAAAAAACTAGATATCAAGCCAAAAAATAACCCAATTAAAATGCGGTTTAGATCTAAACATAGAATTCCCAAAAGAGGAAACTCAAATGGCTGAGAGACAAAGAAATGTTCAATAATTTTAGCCATCAAGGAATGTGCATCAAAACTACTTAGAGATTCCATTTTATACCCATCAGAATGTTTATTAACAATAAAACATATGACAGTTCATGCTGGCAAAGATGTAGAGTAAGGAGAACATTCATCTGTTGCTGAATGGAATGGAAACTTGTATAGTCACTGTGGAAATCAGTGTGCCGTTCCTCAGGAAGGTTGGAAATAGAGCTGCCTCAAGATCCTACTATACATTCTTGGACATATATCCACAGAGACACTTGCTCAACCATGTTCATTGTTGCTCTGTTCATAATAGGCAGAGATTAGTAAAAAACTCAACAAATGAATGGATATAGAAAATGTGGTATATTTATACAATGGAGTATTACTCAGCCATTAAAAAAAATAAAATCATGATAGTCACAGTTAAAAAGATTACCTCACATAAAATCCTGAGTGAGGTAATCCAGAACCTGGAAGTCAAATATGGTATGCATTCGTTTATATGTGGATATTAGCTGTTAAGTCAATGATAGCCAAGCTACAATATGTGGCACCACAGAGGTTAGGAATAAAGTAAGTTGCTACAGAGGGTTAAATATATCTCCCCAGGGGCACGAGGGAGGTAATATGGGGAGAGGCAGCTAAACTTAAGGGTCATTTGAGGGGTAGTATGGAAATAGAATACAGTAGAAGCTTCAAAATTTATACATATATTAAAGAGAGCTAAATGAAATTGCAAAATAATGAAATAGACAGATCTCCAACTGGCCATCTCTTGTTACCAAATGAAGCTTCAAATACCGGAATTGATTTGAACTGGTGCCTACATTGAACCTCACCTCTACATGCTAGCGTCTTTGATTCAAGAAGGTATTCTGAAAATTACTAAAGGAGAAACATAAACACCCATCAAGCCATAAAACCTTTGATCTACAATGCTTCCTGCAAGATATGTGAGGGCAATAGTGGCACAAATCTTGTAGGAGCAACCAACCAATGTCTTATTTGACCTAAGGTCCACTCCATAGGATGGAACTCATACTTGACACTGCTTGGGTGACCAGAAGTCTGAGTCTAGAAACCCTAGAGTCCTAGGATAAAGCCAAATACTACTGTTCTAAAAAAATAAAATGACTCCTAATGATATTTTGCCATACTTATAAATCAGTGCCTTGCTCGGGAACCATCAGAGAATCTTCCTACTGCAGAAGATGGGAACAAATACAGAGACCCAGAGCCTGTCATTATGCAGAGATTAAGAGACCTTGGAACACTCAGCTCTAAATGACGTCTTCACCAAATCTTTCACCTCAGGGCTCAGGGAACCCCTCAGAAAAGGAGACAGAA
Organism: Peromyscus californicus insignis; assembly: GCF_007827085.1. Taxonomy (NCBI): domain Eukaryota; kingdom Metazoa; phylum Chordata; class Mammalia; order Rodentia; family Cricetidae; genus Peromyscus; species Peromyscus californicus. The sequence continues at coordinate 46,735,097 of NW_026294391.1, forward strand.
ATAGTACAAGAGCCAGATGGGATGGAAGACATCAAGGAAACAAGGAGGCACATATGAATTCAGAGATACTGAGTTATGAGCACAGGGGGTGCAGGGGTCTGAATCAGATGAGGTGCTACAGCTGAAAGGACCAGCGGACACATGTTGGAGAATATCCTAACCTAGAACCTATTTCCAATTGACAGCCACTAGCAAGTTAAAATCTAGTTTATTCCAACAGAGTTTCATTGGGGAAGCAAACTACTCTCTAAGGGCAGTGTGTATGCCCAGCAGTAGATGGCCAACAGAAAATAAACTCAGTGGCATCTTTGCAGGTTCCTGTCTCATGTTGTCTTTTCCTTTTTTAAGAATTCTATCTTATTTTTATTTTATTTTTAACTTTTATATATTTTTATTCTCTCTTTTGCCCTACCAGTCTTTTGTGCATAGGTTATGGCTTCTGGTTTACCTTTGTTAATGGGATTCCTGAGTGCATCGAAGAGTGAGTCTCTGCATCTCTATTGTTTCCTTGTGTCTGTTCTTGGGCTCTTTTCCTTCTGTTTGTTTGTTTTGGCCTGCTCTAATGTTATTTTTTGTTTTTATTATTATATTTCATTATTATCTCTGAGAAGCTTATTTGTTTTCTAATGAGGGACAGAAAAGAGGTGGATCCAGATGGGAGAGGAGGTGGGGAGGAACAGGGAGGAGTCAAGGGAGAGGAAACTAGAGTTAGGATATTGTAAGTGGGAAAAAATCTCTTTTCAATAAAAAGTCATTAATTAGAGCAAAGATTATTAAGTAAAATCCTTAACAAAATACTCTTAACAGAATACTCCTAACAAAATACTCTTAACAAAACATATATTTAAAAAATTAAATTCTGTCCTGTTGGTGTGGGCCTGTAATTCCAGCTACCTGCTGTGGAATCTGAGGCTTGAAAAATCATAGGATCAAATCTTGTTTGGGCAAGTTCATGAGACTCTGCCCCAATAAATAAATAAATAAATAAATAAATAAATAAATAAATAAATAAATAAATAAATAAAGTTTGAAATACTGCTCAGCTGTAGAATATTTGCTGAGCATGTGAGAGGCCTTAGATTTAATCTACAGGAAAAACAAAACAAAACAGAACAAAAAAAACAGTGAGAGACTTCACAAAGATGTAAATGACATATATGTTTGACAAAGGACTTATATCTGGAATACATAATCTCAGTAATGTAAGAATATAAAGGGAAGATGTCAGCACATATGTGACCTAGCACATATATTACTTGGAGGGATGGCATCATCATGCTGGTCAGCTCATGGCATGTTAAGAGAATTGTCTGAACTACTCTGTTGCAAAACATGAAAACAGGATTTGCTAAACATTTATCTGAAGACTGTAACAACAGAGTACATCCTAACTAACATCTGAATGATAAAATAAAAATCACAATTTACCTTAAGATATATCATTTTGTGAATGTGAATGAAAACATCAGGTAATGACAACGAATGTCTGATGGAAACAGGAATACACAGAAGTAAAATTAAGATGGAGTCTCTACGACTAGAGTGAAATCAGTATTACTTCCTGTTGGACTCTCTCTGAACAACAAGCATGAGGTTTCTTTTGTTTGCAGTTGGTTGTTGGGTTGTGGTTGTTGTTGTTGTTTTACTTTTTTGTTTTTTACCCAGTGTGTGTGAGTATGTAGCATAGCACGTATGTGGAAGTCAGAGAACAATTTGCAACAGTTGGCTCTCATCTACCATATGGACTTCTCCTGGGGTGGAACTCAGGTCAAAAGACTTGTTAGCAGGTGCCTTTACACGCTGAGCCATCTGGGAAGCCTTTGTTTTTGGCTTTTATAAATTCTTGATGAGACACTTCTGTTTATTTTTGCTTTGATTTCAATTATCTGATGTCATGGGGTTTTTGTTCCTGTTATTTGTAAATGGGCTATTCTATTATCAGTTCACACTAGAAATATAAGTGAAACATCCCTAGGGATTGTAGTAAGAATCTAGTTAGCAAAAGCACATCTATTATGCCACCTATACTATTACAAAAACATGAATTTGTGTTTAAAATTTGATGTAAACTATAACAGATTTACAGCCATTCCTTAGTTTATCTTGAAAGATTACCTATTAGAACATCTATCGGTAGGTGTGACTGAAATAATAACTTAAAATATAAGCAAAAAGTTATCCAAACATACTATTGAAAACCTATTTGTCTCCTGGAAAATAATACTAGTTTGAAATTAAGAGTGAAAACTCCAGCTGTACTTGAGGGCTGAGTTTGAAATTTTTTTTAGGATTTTCTGAAGGTACTACTTGGATATCAAGTTTTGGTGGGTTGGCCAGGCTCTCCTCAAACTTCCATGATGGTGCTCCTTCTGCTTATGCCATCTGAGTACCTGGGAAAAGAGTTTACACCACTTTGTCTAGCTACAATGATTTAACAGCTATGTTGAGCATATTGTCTAGCTATAATAAGGAAAATGACTACTCAGTATAATAATGACTTCATATTATCCTATGGAACACCTGAATAATAAGATTAAAAACAGCTTGACCTTAAGAACTGGTAGTGAATGTGAATGAAAAAAATCAGCTGATGATGACAAATGTCTGGAAAAAGGGGTAATAAAATATGATGCTGCTGTTCTACAACGATCAATTTTAGTGGTCAATGTTTTGAAGAGCAAGGAAGAACAGCTAGTGTCTAAGGTTTACCACACCATGCTTTGAATTAGCATTGTTTTCTCAAATGTCTAGTATGGGGGTGCTCACCTGACCCTTGCGCAGGAAGGCCTTGGCTCCTGTTTTGTTTGCTTGCTTTGCTTTGTTTTGTTTCACGGTGCTGCAGATAAAATTGTCAAAAATTCTGAATGGAAACTTCACAAATAAAGAAATGGTCTGAGAGCCCCTCAGAAATTATTTAAGCACACTAGAGAGTTTTCCATTTAAAACCACAATAATAACTAAAAGACATCACATTAAATCATTACTGTACTGCAGAGCTGGTTTATTTACTATAGCTATAATATGTTAAACAGTAGCTGTTGCCAGCCAGTGGTGGTGCACGCCTTTAATCCCAGCATTCAGGAGGCAGAGGCAGGTGGATCTCTCTGAGTTTGAGGCCAGCCTGGTCTATGGAGTGAGTTCCAAGACAGCTAGTGCTGTTACACAGAGAAACCATGTCTCAAAAAACAAACCAAAAAATTACTAGGCCAGGTAGTGGTGGCGCATGTCTTTAATCCCAGGACTCAGGAGGCAAAGGTAGGCAGATCTTAGTGAGTTCAAAGCTATTCTGGTCTACAGAGTGAGTTCCAGGACAGGCTCCAAAGCTACACAGAGAAACACTCTTTCAAAAAAAATTACTAGCTGTTACTCAATACAGTTTAGAAACATTTTAAAAATGTATATGTTAGTCTGTACATGATAAATCCTGAAGAGAACAACTAAAATTAAAAATACTGAAGACCTAAAACACTATTAATATGAAGCAAGTAAAATAATGATACATTATATTAATACAAAAATGTTGCATGGGGCTGGAGGGATGGTTTAGCAATTAAGAATACTTGTTCCCCTCTTGTAGAGGACCCAGGTTCAATTTCCAGCCCCACATCATGGTGGTTCACAATCATCCATAACTCCATTTCCAAGAGATTCAAAGCCCTCTTCTGACTTCTTCAGATACCATGAATGTATGTGGTACACATATATACAGTTGAGCCAAACATACATACACATAAAATAAGTAAATCTTAAAAAACTGTTTGAGCCATTTTGGAAATTGCTTCACAAATATTTAATAAAATAGCCAGGCATGGTGGCCCATGTCTGCTATCTCAACCATCAAGTAGATGAAGTAGAATTATCACTTGTTGAAGGACAGCCTGAGCTACAGTCCCATCTCATCATGAGCTAGAGTGAAACATTGACTCAAAAAAATTAATCATAAACATAGTGAGAAACAAAGGAGAATGGATAGGATAACAGAAAATGTTCTTGTAGAAAGGAAAAGAAGAAAGGATGCAGTAACACTTTGTTGTTACTGATGAGAAAAAGTCACCTTAGACTTCTACAGTGGATAATTGATAGTTTATAAACAAATGACTTCATACTGGCTTTAATACTTCCTCTGTTCTCTGGGCTTGTTGCTATTTTCTCATAGATTCATCATATATCTCTAACCCCAGGACCTCTTGGTATTTCAAAGTAGCCAAGGGTACCTAGCCTATAAGAATCAATTCCCTTTTTTCTTTGAATAAAAAATACCCATTGTCTTAAAGCATGTCAATAAAAATTGTGGTACTCAAGAGAGCCCTACAGAAGTTCCATGTTTTATGGATGAAGGAATAAGTTAATGTTATTCTTAGACTACTTCAAAATAGAGAAATTAAAATAACAGCAAGACAATAAATTTGTACCCAAAAATTTGGCCAAAATTTGAAAGGTTGATAAAACAAAAATGCCTATAAGTATATACATTATTCACAGAAATCAAGATATAAAAAATTGAATTCACACAGCTGAATTAATACCACTTCATTGAAATTTTCAGATATATTAATAAATACAATCATCATATTATCTTTTAATGGAATTTTCATCTAGTTATCCCTTTCCTATAAGAATTCATATTTGCAAAGGCTTTCATGTTCAAAGATTTTGATATAAGTTCTAGAAACCATAATAAAATATGAAAAACAATGTATATTACCATTGAGAGAAGGCTGGCTAAATTAAACACATACATACACACACACACACACACACACACACACACACACACACACACACACGGATTCCAGCCTGTGTATGCTATCATAAGGATCCTGCACTCTATTTTCTCATTGATAAGAGGAAGAGAATGAATAATATGTGCACTGAGTTCAAGGACATCTGACATACACGACGAATTTCAGACCAGGTTGGGTGATAGGAAAACCAAAGCAACAAACCAAAAATTTACAGTGGTCCATTATGGTACACTTATGACAAGATTCTGAAATAAAATTGTAAAACAAATCATTAATTGTGACTATTGAGGAAAATCATGAATGAGTTCAGGAGAAATGTGGTAAAAGATGAGTTATTATTTTATCCAGTATTTAAATTTGGGGCAATAAGAATATATATGCTATTACATAAAAGCAAAATTATCTTCAGGAGTTTACAGAGAGACAAAGAGCACTGTAATATTATTGAAATATTTATTTTCCTACTATGGATAGTATATCTGCCATAGAACCATTTTAAGATTTGTAATTTTTAATTGTATGTACATGTGTGTATCTGAGGTGAGATATATATATATATATATAAAATGTGTGTGTGTATGTATGTATGTATGTGTACTGTGTGTGTGTGGCCTCATGGAGTCCAGAAACTTCATGGATCCCCTCGAGCTAGACTTATAAGTAGGTCCATGCCACCTTACATTGGTGTTGGGAACTGAACTCTGGTCCTCTGCAAGAACAGGATTTATGCTCAACTGATGTGCTGTCTCTCCAGCTAGCCGGCCTCCTTTTCCAAAGAAATGTTATCTCTTAGAAAGACTCCTTGACTTTCAGGATTCAACCTCAGTAGATGTTTTGGCTTACACAGTGGTTCCCATGTTCTTTTCTCATTAAATACTCATGGGATATTTTTTCCTTTTTTATTTTTATTTTTTTCTGAGAATATAATTACAACATTTCTCCCTTTCCCTTTCCTCCCTCCAAACACTCCTACATATGCCGACTTGCTCCCTTTTAAATTCATGACTTCTTTTTATCCATTAATTGCTATTGCATACATATAGTATTATGTTTTTTGTATGTATATTTTCTGGGCTGATCATTTTGTATTAGATAAACAATTGATGTGCTTTTCCTTGGGGGAGACTATTCATGGGATAAATTTTTACTGGCTCTGTCATTTCAGATATTGTCATGACATCCTTTATTAGTAAATCTCATTAAATGTGACGTCAAATGTCAGGTAGTTTCCACAACTTCTGCTTTGACTTTAGGATAACAAACTGAAAAGCATGAGATTCTGTCCCAAGTCAGGTTCCACTCACCACTGGATCTGAAATCACCTAGAGGATCAAAAAGACTGTAAACTTCTCTGTGTAAAGTGAACAATTGTATGGAAGAGGCTCATATGTGATAAAGGGGCCATAGTGAGTGACAGAACTTGGAGGGACATAGAGGCCTCAACATCAGGGAGAAGCAAGAGACTCTGGGCTGTTCCTCTAGCAAGAGAGGAGCAATGCAGCCTCCAGAAATGAAGGGCAAGAAAAAGTAACCTACAGAACAATTGCAGCATACACAGTGGGGCACAATAATGAAGATCCAGGAGAGAGACACTGTAATGCAGGAAACAGCTAAAACTGGAGACAGGTGCAGAGTCCAGGGTAGAATCGCTGTTGAAAGATCCTTAGAGATATGGGTAAAAGAGCCTCAGGCAAGCAAATCCTACAGATAGTTTGAGTCTCACTCTCACCTAACCTTCTTTAAACCTGCAGTTAGTACCTGGACACCAAGATCTTTTCTTTAATATTTGATTTCATTTCCTAATAGAAATGTGGAGTGGTGAGAATAAAAATGAATTAAAAGAAGATCTTCATTAGGTTGGCATGAGAGACAAAGTGTGGCTATAGAGGAATTTATTGCAGAAGTCTTGTCTTAGTATTACCATTGACTACCTGTATATGCTGTGGAATATTATTTAACTAAGTAAAGATGTGTTACATTTGTTTATGATGCAGAATATTACTTTAACTATGTGAAGGTATGCTACATGTGACTGCTGAATTTGTTTAATGATGTAAAGATGCGTTATATTTGTTTATGCTGCATTTGTTTAATTATGAAAAGATGTGTTGCTGTTTCACCTTGCCTGCCTAAGGCACCTGATTGGTCTAATAAAGAACCTAATGTACAATGGTTAGGCAGAAGAAGGATGGGAAAGGCTGGTGGGCAGAGAGGATAAATAAGAGGAAAGAGAGAAGAGGAAAGGAGAGGAGAGGAGAACAGAGGAGAGGAGAGAAGAGGAGAGGAGAGAAGAGAAGAGGAGAGAAGAGGAGGGGAGGGGAGGGGAGGGGAGGGGAGGGGAGGAGAGGGGAGGAGAGGGGAGGAGAGGGGAGGAGAGGGGAGGAGGGGGAGGAGAGGAGAGGAGAGGGGAGGAGAGGGGAGGAGAGGGGAGGAGAGGGGAGGAGGGGGAGGAGAGGAGAGGAGAGGGGAGGAGAGGGGAGGAGAGGGGAGGAGAGGAGAGGAGAGGAGAGGAGAGGAGAGGAGAGGAAAGGAGAGGGGAGGAGAGGGGAGGAGAGGGGAGGAGGGGGAGGAGAGGAGAGGAGAGGGGAGGAGAGGGGAGGAGAGGGGAGGAGAGGAGAGGAGAGGAGAGGAGAGGAGAGGAGAGGAGAGGGGAGGAGAGGGGAGGAGAGGGGAGGAGAGGGGAGGAGAGGAGAGGAGAGGAGAGAAAATGGAGGAGAGAATGAGGGAGAAAGAGAGAGACAAGCCCAATGCCAGAAGCCAGATAGCTGCCAGCCAGCAGACACAAAGTAGGACATACAAAAAGAAAGATAAAAAGCACCGAGGCAAAAGGTAGATAAAGAGAAACAGGTTAATTTAAGTTAAAGAGTTAACCAGAAACAAGCCTAGGCTAGGCTAAGCATTCAAAACTAATAATAGTGTGTCATGATTTGGGAGCTGGTTGGTGGCCTAAAAGGAAAAGCCTGGTGCATTTGGTGTTCCATGTCCTGTATTTCTGTGTAGGGCTTGAGAAAGCTGAGGATAGAAAAAAAAAAGGATATGACCGCTATAAGGGGCTCTGCCATGCCAGTACAACATAGGAACAAAATGCTATGTAAAAATGTCTGCCACAGGGCAGACACTGACTTCCTAGAGCTGGAGTGGTTGAATGCAGTTCCTGGTCAAAAGCAACTCCAGACTGGCCCTGCCAGCTTAAGGCTCTGCTCTCACAGACCCTAGGAGGGGGTGGACCCAGCAGTAGCTTAGCAGTTTAAGCTTTTGCTCATGCAGACAGAAAAGGCTAGAGATACACAGTAAAGACAGACTCAGATGGAGAAAAAACTTTAAACAAGTTACAGTGTGTTTAAAAGTGTTTGTAGGCTTAAGGAAGAAAAGAAAATGGTTATAGACAGTCTAAGAAAAAGGTAAATAGCTGATAAATAATAATAAAAATAAGCCACATAAAGATGAAAAATACACAGGGAATCTGGATCCTGTATGGTGTTGTGTTAATTTTGATTTTTTTAATGCTGATGAATGAAAAACAACTGCCGAGAGACATGGGATTGTAAAAGGGACTGCTGAATTAAACCAGCTTAGATACTTTAGGGATTCTTTAACTTTAAAATGTAAATCAAAAAATGCATTGGTTTTTGACAGACAATGAAAGTCTGTGAATTCATTCAAGGTTAATAGTGATCAGGTTTGATCAGGGGAAACAATCTGAAAATCCTGGCTACAGATATAAAGAAATAAACCTGTAAAACTAAAAGACAGGTGACATATTTTACCTACTCAAACATAAAACAAAAAATTTTCTTTGACTGACTTGTGTACAATGCACAGTCCATATGTATGTTTTCTTTTGAAAGTTTGTTTGTTTTCAGAGAAAGTGGCCCAGAAACCAATGAAAATGGGTGGCCCAGGTGATCCAGCCTCTTAGAGTGCCTCTGTTCCATTTTCTCAGAGTTCTGTGTCCAGAACAGCTTGGAGGCTACTGCTGAGATGGTCCAGTCTCATAGACTATTATATCCAGGACCACTCTCATAAGACTATTATATCCAGGACCACAGATAAGCTATTTGTTTTTCCAGTGTACTGACAATGGACAATAAATGTTATAAGTAGTTTTCCCAGGACTTGACTATTATTTCAATTTTCTCAGGTTCCCTAAAAAGATGCCTTCACCCAGAGACAACAGGAAGCTGTCTAGAGAACACAACACCCATGTTCCCAAATGGTAAGGTGGGTGGGTTTTGGTTATTCATTGGGTTATTAATGTTTTTCATCAAATAGTGGGGATATAGGAATATAGAATAAAAGACAATTATTAGCCTCTAATATTTTACATTGGTGTGGATTTTTGTATATTGATATAAATTTAAAGTTATTTTTGTTATATGTGTGTGTGTTTATACTCTTATTTAAGTTATTGTACACTGCAGTTTATTTAAAGATGCAGCCAGGCAGTGGTGTTGCATACCTTTAATCCCCACACTCGGGAGGCAGAGGCAGTTGGATCTCTGTGAGTTTGAGGCCAGCCTGGTCTACAGAGCGAGTTCCAGGAAAGGTTCCAAAGTTACAGAGAAACCCTGTCTTAAAAAAACACACAAAAAAAATGTAAGGTAAAGTTCTAGTTCTTGAAAGTTATTTTAAACCATTTAGGACAATTAAGAAACATAGGTTAGTAGTCATCTATAACAATCAAACTTGTAGTTATGTTAGATATGTTTTCAAGATTATACAGAGATATATTTTAGATAGATAGATGGTCTTCAATCACTTCAAAGACCTACAGAATATGACATTTAAAGTGTTTTGTTAACATAGGGCTTTTTGTGACAGTGAGACATATTTGCTCCTGGCAGCATCATTGTACTTCATAAAAGGATGATGGGCATTAAAGAACTGTCATATGGAATTTACTTTCATTATAGCAAAGGTAGCCATTTGGACAAAAAAACTGCCATTGCCTTGACTGCTGACAATATTCTGGACAAACTCGACAAGCAAGACACAAAGGAAAAAGACTGTCGAACTTTGCGAAAACAAGGCAGGACAGTCCTTCAAAATTCAAGCTTTATAGAAAAGTTTGCCAGATAGTCTAGACCTGTAAGCCAAAAATGGATGTCCCAGTGTTGCAGAGGAACCTTGGGTGACTGTCCAGGCAGCCAGATGTTTGTTGTTTCTCTGTTAGCTTTATGCCTTTCCTGGAACTCACTTTGTAGACCAGGCTGGCCTCAAACTCACAGAGATCCACCTGCCTCTGCCTCCTGAGTGCTGGGATTAAAGGCATGTGCCACCACCACCCAGCTAGAGTTTTTTTTCTTTTACCTCTGTGACACACCATACTTGGGGCCAGGCCCTGATCACCAATTCCACACCTTCTTTTGACCCAATACTCAGCTTAGCTGAGCTCTGTCTTCCACTTAGGAAAGGTTTGAGGTTTTCTTAGGCCCCAAATTATCTTGTTTTGTGTGTGACTCCTTTTATAAGTACTCTAATTCTCACACCTACTCCATACCCTCCCTTGCACTTGTCGTTTATGTGTTAGAGAATAGAGTGCCATCTTATTTAATAGTTGCTCCTAGACTCTAAAAGTCTAAAAACAGTGACTCATTCATCATCTTGTCATTGTTTCCTCCTCCTCCTCCTCCTCCTCCTCCTCCTCCAACTCTTTCTCTTCCTCTTCCTTCTCTGTCTTCTTCCTCCCTACAAATCATTCCTATTACAAAGAACAGATGTTTGGTAAATGTTTGTTTGGGGAATAAAAATGTCAGTGATTAAGAGGTTAACTATTATAATTTATGTTCCTACATTGTTGAATGAATGAAACACATCCAAATACATAAGCTTAATTTTATTTTATTTTGTAGAATGGAGAGTAGGAATCAGGAAAGCCAAGAGTGCGTCATCCACTATGTTTTTTTACGTTTTCTTGTTGTAAACAATTTTATTGAAATTTTTTATATTCTAAGAAAATGCCTATTCTGATGCCATGTTTTCTTGTTTCAGTTAACTAAGATGAATTTTTCTTAATTTGCTTTCAATACTGAAACTCTTAACTATTAAGCATCATAAACAATGTTGACTGTATGACATGTATCAGTCACATACTTAGATGGTGACGCTAACTCAGCGTTTCTAAAAGAAGTAAATTTTGAAAACTTTGAAATGCTAAACTGAAAGTTATTCATGTAGAGTAAGGCTATAAATATGAGATGCACTGTTTTCTCTCCAACATCACCTCAGGCTCCCACTAGTTGGTTGAATGTTCTCTTTAAAAGTGGTGGAAAGCAATATGTTTAGACTTCAGTGCTGGTTGGAGGAATTGCTGGAATTGACATTGGACTGTGCACTGGCTATGATGCCAAAAAGAATCATAGATGCAAATCTGGCTCGGGTTTTCTCTTGCTCATCTCTCACAGCCTCCTGATACAAGGATGGAAAGGCACTGGGAACAGTGTTATGGACCTTGGCCAGAAACTCAAGGACTCTCATTTTGCTGGTTTCATAGTGGGCCCGGGGACCCCACAAGAATTGATAACATGGAGAACCTCTGAAGGGTACCCGCCGATACTCCAGGTACCCCTCACTCACAAAGTCTTTAGTGATGAGCTTCTTGACATTTCCATAGATGAAGTGATTGACTCCAACATGTACCCCCATCTCACTAAGCACTTTCCAGACATATTCCTCATTAACACAGTTGCCATTCATGAAGATCACACACAGGATTATCATCAAGAGGCCACTCTTGGGCATTATTGCCTCACCATGCATAATTTCATCACCAATAGGACTTAATATGCTGACAAGGCCATAGCAGTGTCTGGTTGGGTCAGTTTCCTTAACATCAATACCAAAGGCCAGCACCATGAGCTCAGAGGCTTTCTTAAGAACTTTGGGGAACTCTTCCTTGCTCTGTGGGATGACCTGCTTTAGTATGTCTTCCTTTGTTATTAGCTCCCTGTTGTTATACTTTCGAAGCATGAACAGTACCAGTGAAACTGCAAGGTCATCTCTCTGGGTTGAAGACGAATAACTAGTTGAGGGCAGTGCCCGGGAAGTGCTTGATCTCTTCTCATCTTTGTTCTTGGCACCTTCACCCAACTTGATGCATGGAGCACTTACAGAAGCAGTGGTGGGCCTCTGAGACTTCTTAGATTTGCCAAGTGACTTGGCAGCAGAGAAGCTCTGAACATCACTACTACAAAGGGGAGAAGAGGAGGAAGGTGTCTCTCTCTCTTCTGCTTTAGTGGCCTGAGCTTCTTGAATAGACCGGCTTTCACTTCGGGCTTGATGACGTCTCTCACGCGCCCGGAGCTTACTTTTATGACCACGAGGCATGATGATTCTGGTCACGGAGTAAAAACCAAAGAGCAAGTAATGCAGGCTCCTAGGGATGAGAGGATGGGATGGTGTGTGCATCTGAAGAACGGTGAGACCATCTTGGTCTTTAAGCTTGCATCTACAAACTTCTGTAACAGCAATATATTAAGAATCTACAGTGCCCTTGCCTCAGTTAGTTTGCCCTCCTGAGAACCCATTAAAGGAAATTAGAGAGTAAATGTGAGTTTGATTGACACCTGGTAGCCCTGCCTAGGGCAGACTAGAGCTAAGAGCAGGTGCTAGCAGGTCTGGGGTCCATGAAATAGGAAATGATCACTGAATTTGCCTTTAAAATCATCATGCCACATTTGAATTTACATTGAAGATCATCATGCAATCAGAATTTCCCATTTATAGCTCCTCTGAAGCTGTATCTGTAACCATTAAGAGAAAAATGAAGCAGGGCCCTAGCCAGCTATCCTTTCTGGGGATTCCAGAGCTGCCAATAGAGGCTAAACAGATTTTAGTCTTCAGTTGAAACCATAAACCATAGAACAAGGTCCCTACCTCCCTGAAGCCCGACTCCCCAATAGCCCCACCCAAAGGTCTCCGAGGGTAGATAACAAGGGCAAAGGTCTGTGTCTACCCTCTGTTGCTATGTTGAGAGTCCCCTCAGTTCTCACTCAAAATCTTATCCTTTATTTCTTGTAAACCTCAGAAAACGTTTTCCTTTGCTGACCTGAGTCCACTAACCTGAGATCAAAGTCTTCATTTGCCCCTTAGTACTTCAAGGAAGATGTGAGCTCAAGTTGGGACTGCCTGCCATACCGGAAGTCTCTTACCATTGGGTTCGGGTAAGGAACAGTGCGGGGTTCCGTTCACACGTAACAGAGAGCACAGGGGCAAAGTTCTAAATGCCATCGCCTTTAATCTTTCTGTCACTTTTCTCCTCTGAAGAAATCACTAATCAAAGAGGTAGAAGCCAGTACTATTTTGCACTGCCAACTGTACCTGCGGTTTCCCAGTGATGAAAGCATGGGATGGGTTGTCACCGTTGCATGGCATTGAGCATTCACGGCATGTAAGGGGGTGGAGGGTGGAAATGTTCATCTTGGCTACTTCTTTAAAGGTCCCTTGAAAATACCAACTCCAAGAATGCTCTGAGATGTTTCCCAGTTGCAAGCCTTGGATCAGATTCAGACACTGGATACAGATGATGAAGCTGCCAGGATCCCAGAATAGATGTTGGGGTTGTAAGAGAAAAAGACTCTGTGAATTTGGTTCTGTTCGCCAGTTAATACTGGATTTTGGAATCTTCTGTCTACTCTTTTAATTGGAAGAACCTGAGCTGTACAATTTTTTGTCTCCATTTATATTAGCATATATATTTATACCCCTAAGAAATATGTGTGTCTGTGTATTGTTTTTCATGAAAGATTACTTACCCTTCTTATATATGAAACATTCAATTTCTTATACTTGATATCTTACTATTTGTATCTATCATGTAACTAGGCTGCAACCATTTGATATACTACTATTTTAAAGGCCATTTCTCAGCAAGAAATAACTATTAGTAAAATAAAGATGTTATAAGCTTCTAGAATCATTCTGCCTCAATTCAAACCTTTGCACTGCCTCAGTATGACCTCTACATTACTGACAGAAGCCAAGGCACTGACCCAGATTCTTCAGTGAATCAGGACAGATTCATTGTCACACAATGAAAAGGCTAGAGTGAAATTTTAACATTTTCCTCCAACTGATTCTATTGTCTTCTTCAGTTACGGGCTACAGACCTGTCTTTATCTCAGGGAATATGACCACTTGCTCAAATACAAGTACTAATTCAGTCAATACTTAGTCTTTCTCAGGGATTCTTAGTTTTGCTATTTATCTGTTACTAATATTGTTCTTTTATTCTTTTGCCTATGCCTTCCAGGGTTAAGTTTCATAAACAACAATCCAAGTCTGGACACCACACTGGATGCTGAGTGAAAAGCACTGTATCAATCTCCTTTGATTGCTGTACCAAAATGCCATAACTATTTTCAATTTTTATATTTTGGAACTAAACCTGCAGTTCATAAGTGTACTTGAAACAACATAAATGAAATAAATCACTTAGCATGTTTGTTTAGTAATAAATAAGGCAAACATATTTGATGATTTTCTCACATTTGAATCATCCATAATTTCTCTTCTGGAATTTTCTAAGATCTTAAATTTGTATTTTGCCTGAGAGCATAAGGATTGTTTAATCTACAGTACTTATCAAGAAAATGCCTTACAGACTTGCCTAAAGACCTATATATGGCAGAATTTTCTCGGCTATGGTTTAACGTTGGAGTTTCAATATATAAATTTCGGGACACAATTTTTTGTCTATCAGATAGTAAATATGTAAACAATTTAAGAAATGACATCTTCACATTAGGTATTTCCCTTTGAACAAATGTACTGATTTATTTATTGACTACATTTTTTTTATATTTGCTTACAAAAAGCTTTTATACATTGTTGTTGTGTTCATTTATGGGTAAGTCTTAGTTATTTGCTATTATGCTTATATTATTTGTTTGTTTGTTTCATGTGGCAAAGTTTTTGGATTTAGTGATGTATTTAGCAGATTTCTGGTTTCTGATAAATTTGAGTATTTTATAAAATAATTCTGTTGGAATTTTCCAACTAGAGACTCATACCATTTATTATTTCTTTCTTGATATTCTTGCCTCTTATATAGTTCGGTGCTTCACTACTGTTGTTATATATTTCATGTTTAAACAATAGATGATAATATACAACTCCAATTTGTCCTTGACTTTAATGTGGATATTTCTAACATTTCACATTTAGTCAAGCTTGTTGTAGATGTTATGAAATGACACTTCTCTTCTAATGAGCCTGTTCTTTTCCAATGAGAGACAAAAAAGGAGTGCATCCAGATGAGAAGGGACGTGGGGAGGAACTTGGAAGAGTAGAGGAAGGGGAAACTGTAATAGGATATATTATATGAAGAAAAGAATCTATGTTTAATAACAGGGGAAAGTGGTTTTAAAAAGAGAATTACCTTCTAATACAAGTTTGCTGAGAGTTTTTATCCTAAATAGTTGTTCAATATTTTGCCAAAGTTTTTCTTACGCATATGTATAGATGGCCAAATGTCTTTTATCCTCTAACTTATCAATGTAAGGAAATTCCAACCAGTTCTTTATGTGATATCTTTGCACTTTACTGTCTACTTATTAACTATGTCACTGAATGATGCAAATTTATTTATGATGCATGTCTCCACATAAATGAACTTGGCTCAAGAAATCTTTATTTTTTTAAGATTTATTTATTTTTATACATAAATATATGTGTCTGCATGTATTTATGGGCACCACATTTATGCATTTACCCTCAGAGGCCAGAGAGAATAGGATCCCTGGAGTTATAGGCAGTTGTGGGCCAACTGATATGGGTGCTAGAAAACAAATCCAGGGCCTCTGCAAGAGCAGTCCATTGCTCTTAAACT
Source organism: Peromyscus californicus insignis (assembly GCF_007827085.1). Taxonomy (NCBI): domain Eukaryota; kingdom Metazoa; phylum Chordata; class Mammalia; order Rodentia; family Cricetidae; genus Peromyscus; species Peromyscus californicus. The sequence goes on from NW_026294391.1 coordinate 46,750,670, forward strand.
CTGAGCCATCTCTCCAGCTCACATGACATCTTTTCTTGAGGAAGCATTATTTGGCCTTTGTACCAATATCAATGTAACTGTTGAAATGAGTTCAATAATTTATCTTTTAATATAACTTAGAACAGTTTACATAAGAAAGCAATTGATTTTTCTAGAACCACTTTGTGAAACTGGCCTACAAATTTGACTTTTTCTAGAATATTTTAAGGAGAATAGACTAGTGTTTTACGTAGAATCTCAGATTTGACACTGAAGTGCAAGCAATCATAGAAAACTGCATCAACTAGACTTCACAAACATCATGAAAACAATTTCATTGATAAGATAGCATTGTAGGTGTAAGAGGGAGATGAAAAGGTGAAGGGCTGAGTGTGACAAGAATGGATTGTAAGCATGTATAAAATTTTTAAAGAATAAATTAATAAAAGTGAATATAAAAGGAAAACCTACAAAGTGGAAAATAAAATTTTAGCTCATATGGATGGTGAGGAAGTACTGTCTGGGTAATTTAATGAATTCTTTTAATAAATATGAGGCTTTTTTTCTACTGAAGAAGTTGGTAGTTGTGCAACATTGTGAATACACTAAATTACATTTTTGAAAGTTTACCTACATATTGTGTGAATTTTATCTTGATTAAATAGTGCAATCAATGAAGTCAAATTATAAAATGGTCTGGTGAAATTTTCAATGTATAAAGTGGTAATGTGCTGTGGGATGGTCTTTCTGTATGCTGTGAATATGTGTTGCTATCATTGGTTAATAAAGAAGCTGCTCTGGCCTCTGGCAAAGCAGGTTATAGCCAGGCAGGAAATCCAAGGAAAAATACAGAGAGAAGAAGGGCAGCTGGCCCAGTCCACCACCCAAGTAGCTACATGCCAGCAGACCAGTAATGCCATGGTCATGTGGCAATACATAGATTAACAGAAATGGGTTAATTTAAAATGAAAGAGCTAGCTAACAAGAATCCTGAGCCATAGACCAAACAGTTTGCAAATAATATTAAGCCTCTGACTAGTAATTTGGGAATGGGCAGGCGGGCAAGATTCATCCGTTTACAATAATGTTTAAGACAACAGTCTTATACGGTAGGAATGTCTAAGAACCTAGTAAGACACTGAAGTTTCTACATTAAGAATGAAGCCTTTAATGTTTTATGCTAGCAGAATAAGATAAACTACTTATAAATACTATAATCTCTCAGTTACCCATTAAAATTTTATGATAGTAACACTATTTGTTTTAATTAATTTTAATGTTTATATTAAAGCTATTTTAACTCTGAAGGTTTTAACTCACAAAAAGAAAGAAGGGGAAACATAATAATAAATACAACAAAAGAGATAAACAGAAAAGCAACAATGCAACCACAGACTAGGGTTAGAGAGCCAGTTTAACACCTAACAGTGATGAAGGCTTGAGCTCATAGCCAGCACCCACACAACAAGGCAGGCTTCCCCATAAATATCTACACCTTAGCTCTGAGGAGCAATGAAACAGCAGCATTGCTGGAGCCTGCTGCTCTCCAGCCTAGATGAAAAGAAGCAAACTCAAAGTTCAGGGAGAGACCTCTGCTTCAAAAGGAAAGAAAGAAAGTGATCGTGGAGGACACCCTATGCACTATTGTGACCTCTGCATAACTGTATGTGCGCACGCACACATACACATACACACACACACACACACACACACACACACACACACACACACACATAATCACATAAACACACACCAATTAATTAATTAGTTATACTTTTTTTAAAACAACACAAAATGGGACTAGAGAGATTGGTCAGTGGTTAAAACTGTGTATTGATCTTGCAAAAGACCTTAGTTCTATATGTGCATCAGGTGGCTCACAACTCCCTATAAGTCCGGTTCCAGAAGATCCAGTGCCTTCCTCTGTACTCCAAGGGCACCTGCATTCAGATGCACATACATATCCATGTTGTTCAAATTTCTAATGGTCTTATAATAAAAAGCCCGGAGCAAGATATTGAGGTGAAAGTCAAAAGATCAGAGAAGCAGAGCAAGACACGGCCAACCTCACCTCATCAATTCCTCAGCCAATCCTGTTTCCATTAATCCTCAGACTAAAAACCTCCAAGTCCTCACCCAAAAGGGTCTCTGTTGAAGTGTTTCAGTTCCTGTTTCCTCCTGTCTTATATACTTTACTCCACCCTACTGTCACTTCCTAGGATTAATGGCGTGTGTGTTTCCCAGTATTAGGAATAAATGTATGTGCCACCACTACCTGGCTCTATTTCTAGTGTAGTCTTGAACTCACAGAGATCCAAACGGATCTCTGCCTCCTGAGTGATGGGATTAAGAGTGTGTGCCACCACTGCCTTGCTTCTATGTCTAATCTAGTGGCTGGCTCTGTCCTCTGATCCTCAGGCAAGTTTGTTAGGGTACACAATATATCACCACAGAGCCATACACTGACATAAACACATAATTTAAAATAACAATAAATTCTTAAAATAAAACCATGGAATGATCAATAATTCCATTAAATAAATGTTTAAAACTCACTAATTACAAAAGCAGGGTAGACAGAAGTCCTAACAACATGTTTCCTACAATATCTCACTTAAATTTTATGATACCTAGATAAAAAGATGAAAACTTATAGAGCACTTAGACCATAATCAAACAAAACTTATGCAAGAAGAAGCCCTATATGGTGGTCTGATAGAACACAGGAGGTTATTCCAATTGTTTTGTATCTGTTGAGATTTGTTTTGTGGCCAAGTATGTGGTCGATTTTAGAGAAGGTTCAATGGGGTGCTGAGAAGAAGGTATATTCTTTTTTGTTAGGATGGAATGTTCTGTAGATATCGATTAAGTCCATTTGAGTCATGACATCAGTTAAGTCCTTTATTTCTCTGTTAAGTTTCAATTTGGGAGATCTGTCCAGTGGTGAAAGTGGGGTGTTGAGGTCTCCCACTATTAATGTATGGGGTTTTATGTGTGATTTAAGCTTTAGTAATGTTTCTTTTACATATGTGGGTGCCCTTGTGTTTGGGGCATAAATATTCAGAATTGAGATTTCATCTTGGTGGATCTTTCCTGTGATGAATATGTAATGCCCTTCTTGATCTCTTTTGATTGATTTTAGTTTGAAGTCTATTTTGCTGGATATCAGGATGGCTACACCGCTTGTTTCTTAAGACCGTTTGATTGGAAAGTCTTTTCCCAGCCTTTCATTCTAAGGTAGTGTCTATCTTTGAATTTGAGATGTGTTTCTTGTATGCAGCAGAAAGATGGGTTCTGCTTTCGTATCCATTCTGTAAGCTTATGTCTTTTTATAGGTGAATTAAGTCCATCGATATTGAGGGATATTAATGACCAGTGATTGTTCATTACTGTTATTTTTTGGTGGTAATGTGTGTGTTCTTCTCTTTGTTGGGGTTTACTGCTGTGGCTTTATCTATTGCCTGTGTTTTCAAGGGTGGATCTGACTTCCTTAGGTTGGAATTTTCCTTCTAGTGCTTTCTGTAGGGCTGGGTTTGTGGATAAGTATTGTTCAAATCTGGCCTTATCTTGGAATGTCTTGTTCACTCAATCTATGATGATTGAAAGTTTCTGGGTATATTAGTCTAGGCTGGCATCCATGGTCTCTTAGTGTCTGCATTACATCTGTCCAGGTCCTTCTGGCTTTCAAAGTCTCCATTGAGAAATCGGGTATTATTCTAATGGGTTTGCCTTTATAAGTCACTTGGCCTTTTTCCTTTGCTGCTCTTAATATTCTTTCTTTATTCTGGACGTTTAGTTGTTTAATTATTATGTGGCAGGGGACATTTTTTGGGGGTCTAGTCTGTTTGGTGTTCTATAGGCTTCTTGAATCTTCATAGGCATTTCCTTCTTTAAGTTGGGAAAGTTTTCTTCTATGATCTTGTTGAATATATTTTCTGTGCCTTTGAGTTGGTATTCTTCTCCTTCTTCTACCCCTATTATTCGTAGGTTTGGTCTTTTCATGGGGTCCCAAATTTCTTGGACATTTTGGTTCATGACTTTGTTGGCATTAGTGTTTTCTTTGACTGATGAATCTATTTCTTCTACTGTATCTTCAATGCCAGAGATCCTCTCTTCCATCTCTTGCATTCTGTTGGTTATACTTGCATCTGAAGTTCCCGATCGTTTACTCAGATTTTCTATTTCCAGCATTCCCTCTGTTTGTGTCTTCTTCATTTTTTCTATTTCCCTTTTCAGGTCTTGGACTGTTTCCTTCATTTGTTTCATTGCTTTTTCTTGATTTTCTTTCAGTACTTTATTGTTTTCTTCCAGGACTTTATTGATTTCTTCTAATTTGTTTGCCCTTTCCTCTAGTTTTTTAAAGCATTCTTCCCACTTTTTTTCTTTTCCTCTACACAAGCCTCTACCTTCTTCATGATGTCATTCATAAGACTGTTTTCTTCTCCTTCCAATTTTTGATGTTCAGGTCTAGATGTTGGAGGAGGGCTCAGTTCTGCTGATGCTGTATTGCTCTTCATTTTGTTGTATGTATTTCTGCTTTGACATCTGCCCATCTCCTTGTGGTTCGTTCTTGGTCTTATCAGCACACTTGTTTCAGACAGAGCTGACAGATTCAGGAAGTCTCTCTCTCTTGTCCAGATGGAAGCTCTCTTGTCCAAATGGCGACTCCGGGGCAGGATGGGTGCTCTTGTCCAGAAGGAAAGTCCAGGGCAGGATGGGAGCTCTTGTCTGTCTCTCTCTCTCTCTCTCTCTCTCTCTCTCTCTCTCTCTCTCTCTCTCTCTCTCTCTTTGGTCCAGAAGAGAAGTCCAGGGCAGGATGGGAGCTGGGGGCCGGTCTCTAAGTCCCAGGAAGTGGCTGGGGTTTCGGGGTCTCTGTTCCAGAAGGGAAGTCCGGGGCAAGATGGGAGCTGGGGGCTGGTCTCTAAGTCTCAGGAAGTGGCTTGGGTCTCAGGCGGATGGGCGTGGGGGCAGGGTGTGGAGATTACAGGGTCTGCTGGGGGTCTTGGAGAAGGGGATCCTTCCCGGTGGGGCTAGAAGGGAACCTGCCTGGTGGCCAGAACCTGTGGCCAAGTTGGGCAGGTCTTCCCTGGAGTGGCTGGTGCCCAGGGATGGGGTCCGGGCTGAGCCAGGACACTCACCTCTGGTCCAGAAGGGAAGTCCTGGGCAAGATGGAAGCTGGGGGCCGGTCTCTAAGTCTCAGGAAGTGGCTGGGGTCTTGGGTGGATGGGCGTGGGGGCAGGGCGTGGAGATTGCAGGGTCTGCTGGGGGTCTTGGAGAAGGGTGTCCTTCCCGGTGGGCCTAGAAGGGAACCTGCCTGGTGGCCAGAACCTGGGGGCAAGTTGGGCAGGTCTTCCCTGGAGTGGCTGGTGCCCAGGGATGGGATCCTGGCTGAGCCAGGACACTCACCTCTGGTCTGGAAGGGAAGTCCCCCTCTGGTCCAAAAGGGAAGTCCCCTATTTCTTTATATAACTGCATTCATTACTTTTTTTCTCTCTTCCAAGTCTATGTACTTTTTTTTTTTTCGGTTTTTCGAGACAGGATTTCTCTGTGTAGCACAGTTTTACACACATTGTAAACCATTTAGAGGTTTATCCCATCTGAATCTCTCTTATTGTGAATGTATTGCTTTATACTGTAGCATTTTCTGCCCACCTCAGCTTCCCAACATGGCGGTAGTAAATTTACTGCCAGCTCTAGATCTGGAAGCCATATGTACCATCAACTCTCAGAAGCAGTGGGTCTATGCTTCTATCAAAGCAGTGTAAAGCCTAGAAACCTCTTTTTTTTTTTCGTCTGTACTAGCAAAGGTTAAATCCACCTCACAGTGTAATGTGCAGCTTGCAGATGCCTCATTCCCACCATGCTGCAGGTCAACCTCGCACACCACTAACCTGCCATAGAGTAGTAGTGTCTGGGATAGGGGAAGAATTGTTGTTTTGCCCAGATTTCGGGGTCCTCCAAAAGACTGCCACAGAGATCAAATCCCTTATGTAAAAGCAAAGAGCGTTAATTTTCAAAGTCAGAGCTTGGACTGTCTGTCCGATTCAGCACTGAGAGCAGAGAGCCCAGAGCCCAGGCAGGGTGGGGATTTTATCATAGCAGAGGTTGGGGTGAGGGGATTTCCAGGGTTCAGACCCCGATTGGCTGACATTTGTCTAGGAGTATAGGGAATGTTTGGAATGTCAGGTATCTTCTCTTAGGGGTCACCTCATGGCTCTTTCTGGGTCCTGGTGTTGCCTGCCAGAAGCTGTGTCTGGCAGTTGTGTGGTCAAGCTGTTTTAGGGCTTCCCCCACATTGTGAGGGAAGGAATAGGAGGGGAACACATTATATGCATGTATGAAATTCTCAAACAATTCAAAACAAGAAAAAAATTAAAATCATAAATAAACAACATAATTATAAAAGCTAAGTAGGTTAAAGAGGATTTTGATTGAAATTGAACCTCTTACTTATAACAAAAGAAATTTATACATATATTCAATTTAAAAAGTAAAAAGAAAGCACTTTGTCTTTGAAATGCAATTAAAATTAGTTTCAGGAAACCACACAGCATAAATGTTCATACCAGTAAAAAAATAAAATATTTTTCAAATAATGTGTAACTTTGTTATGGTTTGAAAGAAAATAGCCCCCAAAGGGAGTGGCATTGTAAGAAGGTGTGGCCTTGTTGGAGGAAGTGTGTCACTTTGAAGGCAGGCTTTGAGATCTCATACATGCTCAGTCCACACCCAGTGAGACTATTCACTTCATGTTGCCTGCAAGATGCAGAACTCTCAGTTCCTCTAGCACGATGCCATGTTCCACCATAATGATAATAGACTAAACTTCTGAACTGTAAGCCATCCCCAATGAAATGTTTTCTTTTAAAAGAGTTACCATAGTCATGGTGTCTCTTCACAGCAATAGAAACCTTAACTAAGACCAGGTTTTCTCAGGAAAATATAAAACCAGACATATGGAAGGAAATACCTAAAAACAAGGTTAAAAATTAGTAATGTTGAAAGTAGAAAAATGATAAACTTAAAATCTTCTTTCGAGCCGGGCAGTGGTGGCGCACGCCTTTAATTCCAGCACTCGGGAGGCAGAGCCAGGCGGATCTCTGTGAGTTCGAGGCCAGCCTGGACTACCAAGTGAGTTCCAGGAAAGGCGCAAAGCTACACAGAGAAACCCTGTCTCGAAAAACCAAAAAAAAAAAAAAAAATCTTCTTTCGAGACATAACAAATTGATGTATTTTTTGCATTGCTGACAAAGAGACACAGAGTACAAAAATGGACACTAGCTAAAAGAAAAAGATAATCAAAGACCCAAGATATTAAAATAACTAGAAATATAAATATGATAAACCATACTATCCACATATATTTGACAATTCACAGAGAATTATAGAGACTATCAAGTTCTGTAATTCATAAAATTTAAACATAAAGAATTATAGGACATCTATATCACATCCCTCCTATCAAGGCTCAGAGATAATCTTCATAAGGTGCGGCAGGAAGATTATAAACTCCAAAGGTAACTTCAAGGAACCAGTGATTCTGGACAAGATGGGGCAGTTGTATGTATGAACTCAATGGTGATGTGACAACAGGCACAAGACCTATGCAAGCTCAAGCCAGGCAAAATCTCAGATTGGAAAAGGGAGTTGGCAACAAAGTCCTACCTCTAGCTGAGAGGCTATTAACATTTGATAGCTTCTAGGGGAGGGAGAATCAGTTTTCTTTAAGACAATGATCACTGGTATACTGAACATACTTCAGGGCAGGCCTCATGCACAGGAGTAGTCAGCCAACACAAACTGGGCAAAAAGAAATAAATAAGTAAGAAAATAATTACATAAATAAATAGCAATGAGAGAGAAAGAGAGGAGTAGATGATATGAAGTTGGGTGGGTAGGGTAGGGAATTGGTGATGTATATGGAAGGGGTTGGGAGAGGGTGTGAATATACTTTAATGCATTTTATGAAATTTTCAAAGAATTAATAAAATATTATTTTAAAATATGACAATTGCAGTAAGTCAGAAACTGTAACACAATAATGGATGAAATAAAAGAGACAAATAAAGCAAAATACCAAAGCTATGATTAAAAGAATCAACAAGATACCATTTTGTTTATCTATATACAAAGTTTCTATCACAATATCAGTTGCATGCTTTGTAGATACACACAGGATAGATTAAATAATGATAAAGAAAATTAAATCAACCAGAACAGTTAAAATAATTTTAGAAAGGAATAAATGAGAGGAATTGCATTACCTAAGATTACACGCCAACATTAATCAAGTCAACATGAAATTGACAGGAGTAAACACATAAGCAAACAAAAAGAACCAGAAATACATTATATAGCTAACAGACTTTTGGCAACATTGTCAAAGCAATTCAGTAGAGAAAGTGTAGTCTTTCTAACAAATGGTGTGAAAACAATTTGACTTCTATAGGATTTTTTCTGAAGAGAGCCTTGTCCTAAATGTATTTTATAGTAGATATTTCACATTGATTTAGTTCTAAATATAAAACATAAAAGCATAAAACTTTTAGAAAAAACTAGAAGTTCTGGGGATATAGCTCAGTGGTTGAACACCTGCCTAGCATGCAAGAGGTCCTAGGTTCAACCCCCAGTATGAAAATAAAAAAGGTATAATACAGAAGATCTTGGTGGTGACCTGGAGGATAATGAAGAATTTTAAACCTTAACCCCAAATTATGAAGCATAAAAGGAATTATGGATAAATTTAACTTTATTAAATTTAATAATGCCTGACTGTGAAAGACACAGAAAAATGAAAGGACTTTGCAGTCTGGGACAAATTATATGCAAATCACATAACCAGTGAAGGACTTATAACTTGAAAAATTACTTAAACTCAATACCAAGCCAAAAAGAGCCAATTTTTGCAAAGCAAAACTATATATAATCTGAACATACTCACTTATTCAAAAAGGATACATGCACGGGCAAATAAAAAGATGTTCAACATCATTATACTATAGGTAAATGCAAATTAGTTTAAATATAAAATTCACTAATATCTCTGTAAAGCAACCTAGAAGTTATTTATCAAATTAAATATATATTTAATCATACATTCTAGTAGTTACCTTTTGAGTATGTAGTCTAAGAAGTGAAAACCTTTGCTGGTAATGAGCACAAACTAGAAACAACCCAAGTAGATTTTGCCAGATGGTTAAACAAATCATAGTGTACACATAAAATGAACTCCTGACACAAAAACTAACAATAACTACAAACAATAAATTGAACCAGATCTAAAAGTGTATTTCTTTGAGTGGAAAATAACAATCTCTAGAGGTTACTTTTAATTTCATTGATATGAAATTCTTAAAATTATGATACTATAAATGAAGAAAACTCAGGGGCTTCCTGGGATAGTTAAACGGGAGTATAAGTACAAGGAATGTAAACATAGGCCATTTGGGAAATAATTGGAGCAAGCTGTACTCTAATTGTAATTTTAGGTAAAAACATATACATTTTTTTCAATAGAGCTAAATACCAGAACTTACACCATAAAAGAAACAACAAAAACAATAAGTGACTCAACATTAAAACTGAGTAAATACAGATTAGACTGTGGTTTTATAATTTTATCTTTTTACTCAAATAGAATTGCATCACTTTTCCCCTCCCTTTCTTCCCTCCAGCCCATTCCAGCTACCCTCCCTGGAGTCCCTCCTACTTCCCCCTTCTAAATTAACAGTCTTTTTGCTTTGATTATTATTGTTGTACATATATATATATATATGTATATATATTTATATATATGTACACACACACATATATATATAAATATGAGGAGTAGGTGTATGTGTGCACAAACATATATAAACACAACCTGCTTAATCTATTTAGTGTTGCTTGTATGTATATGTTTTTGGAGCTGACCACTCAGTATTAGACAACCAATTAAAGTGGTCATCCCTAGGAAAGAAGAGTTCCCCCCTCTCTCAGCAGTTGTTAGCTGCCTGTAGTTCCTTATCTAAGGGTGAAGCCTCATTATATTTCCTCCTTCCACGCTGGCGTGTCATGATGTCATGATTATTAAGATCTTGTTTAGTCAGCCATATTGTTGAGAGTTCATCGGTGCAGTTTGCCTGCCATACATAAAAGACACAATCTTGCAATAGACTTTCTGGTCCTCTGACTCTTATAATCTTTCTGCCCCCTTTTTTTCCAGGGTGTTACCTGAGCCTTAGGTGTAAGGGTTGTGTTGTAGATATATCATTTTATTCTGGAAACTCCTCAGTCAGTTATCTGCATCTTGACAAGTTGTGGTTCTTTGTAATTGTCTACAACTGCTGCTTCAAAAAGACATTTCTCTGATGAGGGGTGAGAACTAACCTTATTTTGTAGCTTTATTTTTTAAGATTTATTTTTATTTTAAGTATGTGTGTGAGGGCATGGGGAGGGAATATGAGCGTAGTCACTCCAGGAAGCCGCAAGAGTGCATTGGATCCCCTGAAGCTGGAGTTGCAGGGATGTGAGACCTGCTGACAGGGATGCTTGGAACCAAACTCCAGTCTTCTGTGGGAGCAGCACATATTTTTGGTTTCAACCATCTGCTCAGTCCCTAAAACTGATATTGTTAGAAGCTGGGCCCCCCAAAAAAGCTGAGGAACTCTCTCTACCACTTATAATTTCTATGAGCCTAAAGTGATTTTAAAATAAAGGGTCAAAAGACTTCTGATATTAGCTCCAATATCTAAAAACATAGAAGCCATTACTTCTATATTTTCAAGAAATAGCTGTAAAATTGAAAGTCAATTACTTTTCCAAAACTGAGCAGAGGACTTAGGTTAGCAAGGTCACAGGGTCAACTGCCACCCTGAAGTGAGGAGAAACAGGCACATTCAGAAAGATACAATGATTTGCTTCCCTGGAGCAGAAACTACAGGAAACCACACAGGCAGAACCAATTACTTCACTAGTAATATTGACAAATTACTGTGGAATGAATGCAGACTAGTTTGAAACTGCAAAACTCCTGGGAGTGGCAATCGCAGAGGGGACCTTAGAGTTTTGCAGACTTTTGGTCGAGAGGTCACCAGGTTCTTATAATGGGAATCTGAGAAAAGTCCCCTAGTGGTTCTGCCAAGAGGAAGAAGAATATTCTTTCTCAATAACAGAGGCTTATTCCCCAGGGTAACATGGAGACTTGATGTTACCAAGAGGAATTATTTTCCATTTAACTCCAGAAATATTCATCTTTCCTGTCTCAACTAAGGAAAAAATAAATAACATAGTTGACATAATATAGGGCTCCAAATACATTGATTGGAAAGTAGGCAAGTGAGAAAGCAAAGGGCTGAGATAGGGAGTAGGGTAATAATATTGTGATCATAGCATTACGAAGAAGCAGACCCACAAAAACACTAAAATCTAATTTTATAAAATTCTAGAGCCCCTATTCCAAGTCTACATCATAACATCATAGCCAAAGGCCCCTACTATAAATCTGAACTTACAGTTAATAAATCTGAAAAACAAAGGTGCTCTCAAAACTAATACAAGGAGATCCTAAAGCAAAGAGAAGAAACAAAATCAAAGATACCAACAGAATTGAAAGCTGTGAGCACTTAGAGCTACCACAAACATCAAATACAGGTTGATTCCTAACCTTGTTAATGTCAATCCTCATGGTAACAGAACAGAACACTAATGCCCGTTTGGATTTCAACAAAAAATTACAAAGAACAAAACCCAAGAAGAACACAATCTAAAAGTGTAACACAATCATCAGAATTGGACCCCAGACTCAGGCTGATGTTAAGAAAGAAAGTTAACATAGATATAATTTTTTGGCTCTTTTCTTGACAGGGTTTCATTGTGTTAGTGTTGAATATCCAATCCTGCTTCAGCCTCTAGCAGGAAGGAGGAGGAAACAGGATTGAAAGTTCCAAAAATGTCTGGACTATAGAGTGCATTCAAGATAAGCCTGAAGAATTTTGAGACCTGATGTCAAAATAAAAGCAAAGAGAAAGCTGAGGATATAGTTCTATCAATGGTAGAGTGCTTACCTAACATGCATCACCAGTACACATTCTCCCCAAAAAAGAATTAAAGACAAGGGAGATAGTTCAGCTGGTTTAGGCACTTGCCATCAAGCCTATAACCTGGATTTAACCTCTGGAACCTACATGACACACATACTCACACATGGTACTCACATAATAAACAAACAAATAAATAAATATAAATTAAGAAAATATAGACCACAAATTTAGAGACTGTGTTTGCAAATTGTGTATCTGATAATTGAGACAAAGTTGAATTAGGGCACCCAAAATATAGTTCTGTCTCCTAACCCATATTTGTGAATGTGGCATCTAGGGAAAGTATCTTTGAAAATACACATAATTGAAGCTCTCAAAATAAGAATTTTTGAACCAGGGTAAACTTTAAACTCAATGGCAGGTGGCATATGAAAAAGACAGATCTGAAACACAGAGAAGAGACACAGAGTCAGGTAAAGATTGACTAAAGTTATGGTTTATAAGCCAAGAATGCCATTAATTACTGAGTAGTCATCAGCAGACAGGAGAAAGGCATGGGATAGCCTCTGCTTTGAAGCCTCTAAAATGAACTGATCCACGTGATACCTTGATTTCCGACTTCTGACCTCCATGTCTGTGAGAAAACAAATTTCTTTCATTGTAAGTGACCCAGTTTGTTACAGTTGCTCTAGGAAACAAACTTGCAAGCCTGTTTTTAAAAATGAGCAAAATTGTACAAACAAATATCTCACAGAAGAAGACATATGATGGGGAATTAACATATGAATAGATATGCAACATAATTTGACATTAGAAAAATCCAAATTATAACAACTATTTACCAGCCTACACCAAATAGAAAAAACTAAAAATAACTCCTGGTGAATATGCAGAGAAAGGACTTAGAAGCTTGATGTGATGGCAGTACCTGTAGTTGCGGCTTTCTAGAGGCTGACACCAGAGAATCTTGAGCTCTGGTCAGCTGAAGTATAGAAGAAGCTATCACAATCCCCATTGCATCACCAAAACAGAAACAGAAGAGTACACAAATAAAAGAACAAAAGGAAGGTATGTGGGAAGATGAAAAATTTTGAATGAGGTAAGGATTTCAGTTAATCATAGTGTTGTAATACATGTTGGTTAGTTTATGACAAATATGTTAGTTTAAGGTATTGATTGGCAATAGTAGAAATTAAATACTAAGAAAAAAAGAGTGCAGGACAGTGAGATGGCCCAGCAGATAAATATGCTTGCCCGCAAGCCTAAGGAGCTGTATTTCATCTCCTGGATGGATTCACAAGGTAAAAGGAGAGAACTAACTCTTAATTCTTATCAGCTCCTTCTACTTCCACCTCAGACATATCTGAGACCCATAGCATGAGAGAGGACCCACCTCTGACACAGCCTGGAGGGCTAGGACCCAGAGGCTGGACAGTCAAGACACCTAGGATAGAACCAAACATGACTAGGGGGGAAAATTCAATGAAAAGGTTCCTAATGATATTCTACTATACTCATAGATTGGTGTCTAGCCCATTGTCATAGGAGAGACTTCATCCAGCAACTGATGGAAACAGATGCAGAGACCCATAGCCAACATTAGGTGGAGCTAGGGGAATCCTGCAAAAGAGAGGGAGGGATGATTGTAGAAGCCAGATGGGTCAAGAAAACCCACAGAATTGACTAACTTGGGCTCATAGGAACTCACCGAGACTGATTCAAAGACCAGGGAGCCTGCATGGGATTAACTTAGGCACTCTGCATATATGTTACAGTTGTGTAGCTTAGTGCTCTTGTGGGACTCAGATACAGTCGGAACAGGGGCTGTCTCTGACTCTTTTGCTGGCTTTTGGGGACCTTTTCCTCCTACTGGGTTGCCTTGCCCAGCCTTAATAGGAGAAGATGTGCCCAGTCTCAAAGCAGCTTGATATGCCATATTTTATTGATATCCATGGGAGCCCTGGCCTTTTCTGAAGAGAAATGTAGGAGGAGTGGATAGGGGCAGGAGAACTGGGAGGGAGTGTGACCAACTGCAGTCAGGACCAAAAACAATAAAAAAAAATCTGAAACCACAGGTCTGTGTCATTGTGATTGGCTAAATAAAAGGTCTTCAATAAAATCTTTTGTAAAAAGAACATTTATGGGTCAACCACAAGGGCAGATTTCTACAGGAACCCGGTTCTGATGTGGAATGCTACTTCTTGTATCACTCAGGGTCCTTCCCTTGCTAAGTCTGAACAAGTGTTATTAGTAGGAAGGGAGCATGATGAATCAGAAATTACTAAATCTAGTGATTCCAATCTGAGTCTACTGGAGCTGAAGTCCGCAGAGGGAATCTAGACAATATCCTTTAATGTGGTGGGTTGACCTGATAAACTTCACCCCAAGTCTTCACCTTACAGTCATAGAAAGAAATAAATAGTTCAAAAATAATAAGTTCCTTAAAGAGAGAAGTAAAATACTAAAAAATACTAAGCCATGTGGAGATGGGAAATATGGGGAGTCTGTATCCTGTATGTTATCGTGCTGATTTTGAATTTTTTGAATGCTGATGAAAAAAAGACAGCTGCTGACAGACATGGGATTGAAAGAAGGACAGTTGAAATAAACCAGCCTATATACTTTAGGAATGCCTTAACTTTAAATGGAAGTGAAAAATGCTGCAGGGAAGAGGCTTTTGCTTTTATTTCCACAGAAAACAAGAGGCTATGGATTCCTTCAGAATTGATATGAATCTGGTTTGAACAGGAAAGACCTCCTGAAATGTGACAGGTGATATAAATCAGCAAATGTTATGGCTGATCTTCTCAGGACCTGTCCATTATCTTAGATTTTCTCAGGGTCTCTTAAAGATGCTTCACCCACAAACAACAGGAAGCAGTCTGGAGAAAATGACGCCCACATTCCCAAGAGTTAGGGAGTGTGAGTGGTCTTTGGCTATTTGGTGGGTTATGGATGTTTGATAACATTTAGGGGAATATAGTATATTGACACAAATTTAAAGTTATTTTTGCATACACACACACACACACACACACACACACACACACACACACACACATATATATATATATATATATATATATATATATATATATACATACTCTTGTTTAAGGTATTGTACCTATGCAGTTCATTTAAAAATGTAAGGTAAAATTCTAGCTTTTGAAAGCCATTATAAACTATTTAGGATAATCAAGAACCACAGGTTAGTAGTCATTTATAACAATCAAATTTGTAGGTATGTTAGGTATGTTTTCAAGATTATATAGAGATGTATTTAGACAGATACATGGTCTTCAAACACTTCGAAGACCTATAGAATATGGCATTTAAAATATTCTCTTAACATAAGGTTTTTCAGAACAATTACACACATCTGCTCCTGGCAGCACCAATTTACTTCAGAGAAAATGATAGGCATTGAAGAAACTCCATAGGAGTTTGCTTTCAAGGTGGTAAGATTAGCTATTTGGGCAAGAAACTGCTTTTGCTTTGACTCCTTGACAGTGTGCTATATAAAATGGACATGCACAGGACCCACAGGAAAATGACTTCTGAATTTTGATAAAACAAGATATGAGGGTCCTTCAGAGTTCCTACTTCACAGAAGAGTCTGCCAGGCATTCTGCATGACACAGAGGAAAAGAACTGATGAACTATGCCAATACAAGACAGGACAATCCTTCAAATTTCCTGCTTCACTGTAAAGTCTGCCAGAAATTCTAGGTCTGTAGGCTGAAGATGAATGTCCCAACATTGCAGAGGAACTTTGAGTGACTGTCCAGGCAGTCAAATATCTCTGTCATTACTAGAGTTTTGGAAGTTGTTTGAAATACACTTCTTCTTTACTCAGGTAATAATTTATCCTTCTGGGGTCTTTGAAGGAGTTAAGACTACATAGTTACATTTACAGTTTTCCTTAAGTTTGAAAGTAAATTAGGTATAAAACTTTGAAGTCACTAAGATGGGATGGATGTGGAGTGTTTTCTCTGAATTTGCTAAATACAAATGGACTAAATATAAAAATGTAATCCTTACTTGATAAGTGTTTTTGTTGTATATAGTTTAATTATGTTAAAGTTAAAACCTTTCATTTTTGTTTAGACAAAAAGGGAAAATGTGGAATATACTGGGGAACATTTGTTTAGTGATGCAAAAATGTGTTGTATTCTTTTATATTGCATTTATTTAATTCTGTGAAGTTGTGTTACTGTGCCTGTCTAAAACACTTGACGGTCTAATAAAGAACTGACTGATCAATTGTGAGGCAGGAGAAAGGATAGGTTGGGCTGGCAGGCAAAGAGAACTAAAAGGAGGAGGATGCTAGGGACCAGCCACACAGCCATATAGCCAGCTGTGGAGTAAGAGTGAAAGTAAGATATACAGAAGTAAGAGAAAGGTAAAAGTCCAGAGACCAAAGGTAAATGGGATAATTTAAGAAAAGCTGGATAGAAATAAATCAAGCTAAGGCTGGGCATTTATAAGAAAGAATAAGCCTCCATGCGTGATTTATTTGGGATCTGGGTGGTGGCCCCCTAAAAAGAGCAAAGAACAAAGAGTAAAAGGGCAAAGAGTAAAAATAACCAACAACAGGGATGCCTGTGTCTAACAGCCATGCCTGGTGCTCCCAGAGCTAACATTAGGCTGGGGCTTTGGGCAAGGCATTCTTTTCTAGCACGGGTGACTTGGCTACCTTTTTCCTCAGGTTCCTCACTTTTGCCTCTTTATTTTTTAAGACAAAGATCTTTGCACTTATCTTGGTCCAGTCCAGAATCTTCATTTTATCCCAGGCTGGTCTTGAAATTGCAACACTCCTGCCTTGGTCTCCCAAGTGTTGAGATTATAGGTGTGTGCTACCAGGCAGTTTCCTCATGTTTAGTTTTGTGAAGGCCTATGAGTCTTTCTTCTCTTTGCTGACTTGTAGCTGAAACTGGCCCAATGCCCAATCCTCTGGGCAAAAAGTAGTAATTAAAATTTACAGCAGTTCTTCTGAAGATGTCAGGAATATTTGATGGAGATTTAAATTGTTTAATTCAACCAAGTCTGTATTCTTTCAGTCACACTTAGTTTTGGGCCCTGTGTATCACTAACCATCGCAATCACTTTAACAGTAAATGGCCCTATATGTAGTAATTCTCTGCCCATCATGGGAAAGTATTTAGGGGAAATTCCCCACACCAATAGTATTTATTAGTCACATAGACCTCAAAACAGAGCTATAGGACTAGGAATGATTTGCACTATGCTTCAAAGAACCAAGGTATACTGTCTATGATGTTCATCTAAACTTAGAAAAAAAGAGCAGAGTCAATAGTAAACCTTTTATTTGTAGTAACTGAGATGCATAACCCTCTAACTCTCCCTTGGATTTCCACTGCTTATAGCTATAGGCTAGTCCCTATTACATTAGATGTTTTAATTTTCATCAATCACCATACTCTACACACAAAAAGACTAGCTTCTGTGTTGTAAAAGTACTGTAGAGGGGAAATATTTTTCTCCAGCAGCATCAAGGAAGCTCACAATTGCTATGTACTGGTTAAGTATATGCAACTCACTAGAGCACTGAAAAGGTGGAAATCTCTGAAATTTCATTAAAAAATAATATCACAGAGTGACACAGGGGAATAAGCTGTACTCTGATACTGAATAGGGGAGAGTTCAAGGCCTATGGTCCTTTTGTGTTATATTCTGATCATCCCAATCACCCCACTAAATTCAGACTACAAAGTTTGATTCAGAGTTGCCTTAATATATTTGGCTATTGTTGTTGGTTTGGGCTAGTTGTGGGTTTCACTATTTTGTCCTGCTGGCTCAAACTCATTGTGATCATCTTGCTTCTGCCTCCCAAGTGCTGAGATTAGAGGAGTGAGCCACCATCTTAACTTACATTATTTCTCTTAAATTGGCTAGGACCCTGCAAGATCTCACATCTTCTCTTCTCTGTTTTTTTTTTATGACTATATATTTAACCTTGTGTTCAAAACCCTTACTGCTATCTACCTTTGTCTCTTCAGACTTATTTTAGACTTTGGTCTCTCTCATGTGCTCTGGAAGCTGCTCTAACTCCAGTAATGTTCCTCACTAACTGAAGATTTCTTCTCCAGTGTGTTTTCTAGGACTGAGTCAGTATTGCAAACTCCTTGTTTCTCAAAGGAAAGAGTGAAGTCTTGCTCACATATTAAAATTTAAAGCATATCACAAAGATATTCTTGTACTTTAAACATTAATGTACAAATGCTACTTTGTATATATGAAGCCATAATACATGCATGAATACTTTTGTAATTAGAAAATTCAAATTACATTAAATTTAATTTTCAAAGATCTTTTTATTTTGTATTTATTTTATCTATTTATGTGTTTTATCTACATGTATGTATGTCCACCAAATGCATGTCATGTGCCCATGAACGTCAGAAAAGCATGTCAGAAACCCTGGAACTGAAGTTATAAATGGTTGTGAGCTACCATATGGGCTCCTGGAACTGAACCTGGGTCATCTACAAGAACAGTAAGTAGTCTTAGCTGACTGAGCCAATCCTCCAGTCCCAATATTTAAAAAAATTTGGATTGGCATAATTAGTAGACAAAGAAATAGATAATGAAATAATAGTCAGAATATAATTTCATCCAAAAGACTGAACAAATTGAAAACTGATTAACTAAAATTCCTGTCATTTGATGATGTTCATCTATACTAATATGTGAGAATATAAATTGATATAGCATTAGACTAGGCTTGTTAGTGTAATTCTGTGATCTGGCTAAAGCAGGAGGATTGAAAGTTCAAGGTCTTCATAAGTTATAGATTTAGTTCAAGACCAACACTGACAACTTTCAGACAACCTATCTCAACCTAAACTTGTCCCAAACCAAAATGAAAAATTAACAAGGCTGCAGATACAGTGCAGTGGTAGAGCTTGTGTAGCATAAAATTCTGTAGTCAATATTCAGTATGCTGAAAATAAGAAGATACAGCATCATTGAATACATTTCAATAATATTCATAATAACTTACAATCATTGCATTGGCTTTATTTAACTCAAATTTAAAAGTTCTGTTTCCTATCAAAAATCATGCTCAATAAATATCATCTCAATTTAACCAGTCAAAACAACAAATAAAAACCAACTTCTGTTTGCATCAGAAAGAGACTGGTAAAATCAATTTATGAATTTACGACATATGCATATTTTAGAATGTCATAGAGTAAAGTGTGAGTTGAATTTACACTTGTACAGATATAAACACACATATAAAAGACCCTGCATATTTTTTATAAGGGACAAGGGCAAGAGGCAGAAAAATACAAACATTATCCAAGTAGGTTAAAATGCACATTTTTTCCTAGTAAGCAAAAACCCAGACTACATTTTAAAATAATATATACAGTATTTTAAATTGTGGTTGCTCGTAAGACATTGAATTATAAAGTAGGAAGTAGACCATCATTAGACACTGAATATGTCAACACTTAACTTTGATTTTGGATTCGGTAGCCTTCAGAATTGTAAGACACAAATTTCTGGTAAGGGGATTATTAGACTATGGATTTTCTTGACTGTGTGATAATACAATGAGCAGACTGTAAGGCAGGAAGAAAGGCCTCACCATGAACTCTGTCTATCAGATCTCAAACTGGCAACTTCTAGAACTGTGAGAAATAGTTGATGCTTAAGAAAAGTCTATGATCACCTGTTAATAGCAAGCTGAACTAAGTTACTCACCAACCTCTTTTTATAATGGCTGTACTAAGACCTTAAAGTACAAAGATTTTAAATTCATATAAGCAGCAGGGATTCTTGAAACACCCAGTTTTGCTCAAGAAACAAATAAGATCCTGAGAAAGAAGCCATAAGTTTTGTGAAATAGTTTCTCCTTAGTTCTTGAATAAAGTAAGCATAGTCATATATAATAGAATGAAATAAATAGTTAATATCTTTGTTTTCACTTCTTGATAATTATTATAGTGCTGCATTCTCCAACATTTCAAAAAACTACCTAATTTCCTGCCGTGTTATCTTGTTCTAAATCATTAAATGTGATCAAAGAATTTCTAATTTGTTTTACAGAAGAAATGAAATACAGTTAAATGCCATTCACAGAGAAAAAAAGTTTGCACAATGCCATTCATAAACTCAAGTTTGAAAGGTACTTTTTTTTTTTTTTTTGGTTTTTTGAGACAGAGTTTCTCAGTGTAGTTTTGGTGCCTGTCCTGGATCTCGCTCTGTAGACCAGGCTAGGCTCAAACTCACAGAAATCTGCCTGGCTCTGCTTCCCAAGTGCTGGGATTAAAGGTGTGTGCCACCACCACCCGGCTGAAAGGTGCTTTAACTTGATAAAAGGAGCACTTTCTGAAATTCAATGAAGAACAAAGAACAAAATAGAAATATAACATTATAAATATCTTGTCCTCAGGCCCATCTTGACATTCCACTACTTAGAATGTAGACTTTCCAAAATGATAAATGATTCAGATAGTACTGTGAGGAGCAACAAGACACAGCTGTTGGGATGTAGACTGATTATAGCCTTGCTTGCAGGTATGGTTTGGACTTTCTCTTCCTCATCTTTTAGCACCTCTTCATATCATGGTGGGAAAGCACTGTAAACAATAGTATACATCTTAGCTAAAATTTCAAAGCATTTCATCTTACTGCTTTCAATATGGGCTTGGGAATCTCACAGAAGTGCATAATGTGGAGTCTCACAGTTGGGCAGTTGTCAGTATTCCATATACTTTCAATGCACCAGGTCTTGAGTTATGAGCTTTGTGGGTTCCCCCAAAATGAAGTGTATTCTTACTCTATATAACTCCATTATGTTCATGCTTTGTAAAACTTGGGGGTTTTTTTGGTTTTTTTTTTGTTGTTTTTTTTTGTTTTTTTTGTTTGTTTGTTTGTTTTTTTTTTTTTTTTTTTTTTTTTTTTTTTTTTTTTTTTTTTTTTTTTTGGTGGCGCTACTGCCCTTCATGAAGATCATGACCAGGAAACTCATCAGTAGTCCAGTATTGGACACACTTTTAGCATTATTCAGCTCTAAATAGCAAACTAGGTCCAGTGCTTGCAGGAGTCAGTTTTCTTCAATCAAGATCAAAGATCAGCACCAGGTTGTCAAAAGATTTTCTCAGGGTCATAGGGAAGTGGCTCTTATGCATTTGGATTACATGTCCCAATATTTCTCCATCTGTGATGGGCTACTTCATATAGTACTTTTATATCAGGCAGTGAACCAATATAATCACCTTCTTGTGGGCATGCAAGAATATTGAACTTTCATCCACTTGATGGTTAGCTCTTCTGTTAGTAGTAATGGTAATATTTGGGGTCCTCCCAAGGCCCTCTGGGATGGCTGGTATCCCTGCAGCCAATTGGGTCCTATAAACACATGAAAAAAGTGAAGAGGAAGGTGAACTTATTATTTTCCTCTTTATGCAATGGCCTGGAATCCATCAGATATGATGGCCATTCTTGGGCCCAAGGATGTTTCTTACAAGCACAGAGGTTATTCTTCTGTCCTTATGACATGATGCTTTT
Organism: Peromyscus californicus insignis; assembly: GCF_007827085.1. NCBI lineage: Eukaryota > Metazoa > Chordata > Mammalia > Rodentia > Cricetidae > Peromyscus > Peromyscus californicus. The sequence goes on from NW_026294391.1 coordinate 46,772,215, forward strand.
AGATAGTGGGATCAGGCAGATCAACAGTTAACTCTGACCTAGAGGAGAAAGAATAGGATAGTTGAGTACATTTGCTGGGAGATAATTCCATGTGAGAAAAACTCTTGGCACACTTAAATTCTGAGAGAGTTCTTCCCTGTATCAGTGTTTATTTTTTTCTTTACATTGTGTGTGTGTGTGTGTGTGTGTGTGTGTGTGTGTGTGTGTGTGTGTGCTGTGTACATATAGAGGACAGAAAATAACTTTCAGGAATCTCATTATGCCCTTACCTTACAGGGAAAGTTCAATCCTCCACCTGCCTAATGGATACTGTGGACACTGCAGTGCCCCACAACAAAAGCCAAAAGCTTCTCTCAAAAGCAAAAGGTGGAAATTTGAGCAAATCATATTCTTTTGCTCCAATCTGCTTTCTGTGATTGATAGCTGAGGGACAGGACTCTACAATGCCCTTCCTTTTCCAAATGAGTGCTGTCTGAAATACAGGCGTTTCTGAATTGCATAGCCAAAATAAACAAGAGGATAATTTAGAAAATCATCAGCATAAGAATTTGCCTCTGAGAGTGCCTGCCTTGTTTAGTTGTTAACCCTTCTGTTAACAATTCGGACTCTATTTTCTACAACAACAAGGCTAATACCTATGGCAATGACCTTCCTTTCTTTAGGCTCAACAAGGGAAATTAGGGGATAATTCCTGTTCAAAGCTGAATAGTACTAACAGCAGCAGCAGATGTCTTTGAGGAGACCATTGTCTTCTGTTGCCTGTTGGAGATTGCCTTGACTCCAACTCTGAGAAGAGCTTGCAACCTGACATTACCGAGCTGATATCAAGCATCCACTTCCCTGAAATGTCAGAGGGAAAATGTATAGAATTTATAGAAAACCACTTCCAATCACTACAAAATTCCTAAGCCTGTCAGGCTAAATGAGGCAATTTGAGTCCCTCTGTTATGGAATGCTCTATATTCAGAGTCAGGACTCACAAGACACTGTCCATTTCTACCTACAGATTTCTTTCTGGCTTTTCCATTAAAAGTTTAATCTTTTAGCTCTGGTCAGATCTTCTGGGAAGATGACCACTGGTCAATACTCTCAGAGCCTCATCTGATCCACCACCCACTTGAATTTAAAATTGAGTTACACTAAAGAGCTAGCAGTTTCCCAAGGCTCAAAAGTTTGAAATGCCACTTGCTTCAAGATTATAGTAGAAACTTTCCTCTCAATTCCTCTCTTCCCATATGCTCCATCTTTCTTTTCATTTGCTCTTTAGGTCTTAGGGTATCTCTCAACTTATCCTTTATATTCTTTCTTAGGCTCTGAAATTCAAAAGAATAAATAGATACTGTTCATTCTAATATTCCTGTACTAGTACACAAGCCCCAAATAAACAGATGCTCAGTAAATAATTGAGTAATTAATAATCAAGTGGGCCAGAGGCCTAATTTACTATAATGTGTTTTCCTATCTTCAATATCTATGAATATCCAAATACATATCTTTTGATTTAAAGAATAGTAGAGTAGAAATGAATAAAGAATGCCAAAAGACAAGGGTGAATAAGGAAAACAACAAAATTTTAATTCTTCTCACTTTTGGAGGGATGCAGAACATCTCTATATATCTCAGGCTAGCATGGACCTCACTATGTAACCCAGTCAGGTCTCAAACTTTGTGATCCTCCTGCTCCAACCTCTCATGTACTAGAAAGAGGTGTATGCTATCTTGCCTGTATTTTTTGTCTGTTTCATGATTCTAGTTATTATGCCACTGAATACTTTCACATTTCCAAAGTAATACATAATTTATTACCCTAGTATCATGTTCCAAATCACTGCTAGATGGAGAGTTTTTCATGCTAAATAATAAATCATTTAATCTTAAATCTCTTATACAAAAGATAACAATGCATTTGTAAACTGAAGTTCTGAAACTACCTCTAACATACTAAAATAAATGTCTTAAACAAAATATTAAAAATACGAAATGAAACATGGACATAAGCATTCTGGATAGTCCCCAGCCCCACCTTGATCTTCTACTGCTTTCAAGCTGGCCTTTAATTTTTCCTTTAGAGTGAAGACTCAGCCTCAGATTTTACTACAGTAGGTGGAGCTGCCTTTGGAATCTTCTGTTCTTAAAACAAAGAAAAGTTAATCTATCAAAGGAAAGCAACCACTCAAAGCTTATTTAAATGTAATTCAAGAAGGGGTCCAAGTTCCATCCCAAGCAGGCATTCTATCTTTGCAGCATCACCACCAGTTTCCAGCTATAGAGTAATGCAGATACAGGAATAAGGGGTTTGTGGACTCTTTCCCCAGGTTAAGAAAAGCTGCTGAGCCCTGGTTTGTGGCAGGAGAATCTCTACATGGACGCTAAGAGAAGACACTGTGTTGTGGTGGTATTTTAAATAAATTTGCCTGGGGTCAGAGCTATTAGAGCCATAGCAAGTGCGTGGCAGTGGTGGTGTATGCCTTTAAGGACCTGGAGGGCGGTACATACAGGCAGTGACGAGGCAGTCACATGATTGGGTTTACAACCAATCAGACGCCAGAACAGAGAGACTATAGAGACAGACACACAGGAAGGAGGGCTCTTTTTTCGGAGAGCTCTCCTGGCTGAGGAGGATCCCTGAATCAGGAAGGGTGAGGCTCTTGGTTCTGACCTCTTGGCTTTCTTCTCTGAATCGGCTCTGTGTTCTTGTCTGATAAAACCGTTGGCTACATCTACACTGAATTACATCTACACTGTGTGAAGCTGTAAAAGTAAAGCCTGGATTGTGTTGGAGACACAAAGATGTTGGAGATGCCAGAGCCATCAATACCTTCCAATGTATCGATGCTGCATGTTGAGTGTGGAACCAGATCAAGATAGAGAGAAGTGTGTTTCAGTCAGCAAAACTGGAAGGGAAGAATCATCTAGGCCCTTTGACACCAGAAATACTAACTACAGGATTGGAGTTTACCATGCTGGGTTTAATTAAGTATTACTTGGTGCCATATTTCCACACTATTCTCCATTTCTCCCCTTTGTAATGGTAATATATATTCTGTACAATTGTTTGTTGGAAGTATATAATTTATTTTTTGTTTGATATCACAGAAGATTACAATTAAGACATTGTTTTGAGTCTCAGAAAAAAACTTCCGAGTTTGAAACTGTATTGAAATTGTGAAATACTATGGGATATTTTATATTTTATACTGAATATATCTTGCATTATGTTATGGCTACAAACCTATCAGGGTCAGGGAGTGGAATGTGGTGCTTTGAATGAGAATGGCCCCCATAATAGCAAATGTTTGAATGCTTAGTCCCCTGTTTGTGGAACTGTTTGGGAGGGATTTGGAGGCATGGCCTTGTGGGAAGAGGTGTGTCACTACAGACAGGCTTAGAGGTTTCAAAAGCCCATGTCATTCCAGATTAGCTCTCTCTTCTCCCTTCCTGCATCTCCTCCCTCCCCACTCCCTACCCCCCACCCCCACTCTGCCTTCTGGTTGTGTATCAGATGTAAGTTCTTAGCTGTAGCCCCAGTGCCATGCTTGCATGCCTACATGCCTGCTACTATCTTCCCTGCTATGATGGTTATGGACTCACCCTCTGAAACTATAAGATCAAAAAAAAAATCTTTCTCCTATGTATTGCTTTGGTCATGGCATCTCATCACAGCAATAGAAAAGTAACTAAGAAATTGGGTTCCTATTGCACCTCTTCTCTGGTATGAATTATAAATCTTCCATAAAATCTCTATCTTTATAATTGAAAGGCTTAAATCTCTGACCTCTGCTGGTTTGATGCCAAATCTGGTTTGGTACTTTCATTTAATCTAAGAATGTCAAAGTGCAAAACCTCAAGCAATCCCTGTCCAGTTCCATCAAGGCTTAAACAAAGTATGAAATTTTTCTGGCCTTTCTTTCTTCTTTTGTAGCAGTGTCCTCAAACCTTTCTCAGGTTCTTTATCATAATAAAACACAGGGCTTGAAATTCTTCCCTGGAAGTTTGTTCTTTGCTAATCTGATAGTAGCCTAGTTCAGACCAATTTCTTCACTTCTTTAAGGACTTACAGAGATTTAGGAAGCTAATGTATGTCACCTTAATACAGGGTGTCTCAGAGTTGAGGGTACAGATATAATTCTAAAGGTATAGAGGTAGCCTCTTTTATGTATACAAAGGTATTACATAGTTGTTTCCTTTGGATTGTATGTGACAATTGCCATCTTACATCAGAACAGTACAAGATCATCATGAGTTTGAGCCCACTAAATTCTCTTGTGTAGGTAGAAAGTATGATGATGAGGTCCATGAAGCACAGGAACCTTCACAAGATCCTTGATAGGCTACTCTTCCTTCCCAGGTGTACCAGAGATAAACAATTAACCATAAATGTTGGTGATTCTTCAGTAGTATGGCTTCCAATGAGTTGCTCAGAGGATGTTTTGATACTGTAGCTGACTTTGAGTCAAACATGCTTCTGTAAGTAACCCTAAAATGTTAAAAGAGGTCAGTCTATACACACTTTCATACAATGATACCAACTTTATTTTAGACAATGGCAAAAGAATATGTACAACAGTTTGTAAGGTATGTTTAAAATTCAATGTATTTCTTTGCTTGTATGGAAGAAAAAGTTTCAAAATGTAAAATAATACCTGCAAGATTTTTTAATGTGGTTAGCTTTGAGATACTTAGTTATAGATGAAAAATATTTACCTTTTTTCTAGAAAATCTGACAACATATGTCTTATTTATGTATCCATTTCTTTATTTGTACATTTATTTTGTGGATATGTGTCTTAGTTAAGGTTTCTAATGCTATAACAATGTACCATTTAAAAAAAAACAATTTGGGGGCTGGAGAGATGGCTCAGAGGTTAAGAGCACTGGCTGCTCTTCCAGAGGTCCTGAGTTCAATTCCCAGCACCCACATGGTGGCTCACAACCATCTATAATGAGATCTGGTGCCCTCCTCCACTGAACAAGGATATATGCAGACAGAACATTGTACACATAATATATAAATAAATCTTTAAGAAAAACAATTTGGGAAGCAAAGTATTTATTTCAGCTTACAACTCTCTAGTCACACACCATAAAATGAGCAAAGTCAGGCCAGGAACTCAAGGCAGGAAACTGCAGGCAAGAAGTGAAGCAAAAGCCAAGGAAGAATGCTGTTTACTAGGCTTGTACAGCATGGTTTCTTCAATGTGCTTTCTTACAAAATACAGGAGAACCTGTCCGTGGGTAATACTGACCATAATGCACTTATTCCTCTCACACCAATCATCAAAAAACAAAAAAAAAAAAAAACAAAAAAAAAAACTGCCCCAAAGCCATTCTGACTTGTCTGCAGGCCAATGTGATGAAATCTTCCTCAATTGAGGTTCTTTTTCCTAGACAGCTCTAGCTTGTCATGCTGACAAAAAAAAAAAAAAAAAAAAAAAGCACCTACCCAGTATAGTGTATTTGTGTTTATGTGCAGAGGTGCATGTGTGTGTGTGTGTGTGTGTGTGTGTGTGTGTGTGTGTGTGTGTGTGTGTGTGTGTTGTGTGTATGTATATACAGGTGCAATTGGAGATCAGAGGACAACCTCAGAATTCATATCTTAATTTATTATCCTGTTACTTTGATATGTAGTTGGACTTTCTTGGAACACCAGCCCCCAAATAATGGCATAGAGACTTATTATTAATGATGAAAGTATGGTGTTTACCTTACCCTTGTTCCAAACTAGTTCTTATAATTTAAATTAATCTGTTTCTGTTAATCTACATTCTGCCATGTGACTCTTAACCTTTCTTCCATGATGTATGTCTGACTTCCTCAATATCTCATTGGCATCTTTCACATGCCTCAGATTCTGCTCCAGTTCCTCTCTCTCCCCACAAGTCCCGATCATTCTCTCCTACCTACCTATTTACCATTCAGCTCTTTATTAAACCAATCAGAAGGTGCCTTTCATACAGTGTGATCAAATATCCCACAAAACTGATAAAATACCATAACAAAAACAACTTAAAAGATAAGCAGTTTATTTTCACCATTTATAGTACAGTCCATCATGATGGGGAAGTTGAGGCTACAGGAGTTTGAAATAACTAGCAACTTTCCATCTGCTGCCAGAAGAGACAAACTGCTCAGTACCTTTTCTCCATTTATACTGTTCAGTACCCCTTGCTCAGAGAAGAATGCCACTTGAACTTCTGCTTACCAGTTAGGGATTATATTAGGCTAGCCAGACATATAGATCTGTCTATGAATCTATAATAATAGGATTACAAGTGCAGATGAGCATGCATGGCTTTTTTACATGAGTCCTACAGATCAAATTCAGTTCCTCAAGCCCACAGGGTAAGCACGTTACTAGCTGAGTGATCTTCTCACCTATACCATTTTTTTCTTCTCTAACTAAAATATTTAAACAAAACTAATATAATTCAGAGTAACTGAGTGCTATACACCGTATGAAATATGTAATGGGAAAACCTTGAAATCTGAATGGCTTGACATACTCAATGTTCATTTATTATGCAAATAAAGTTTGATATGTGTTGGTGGGTGTTATTTTATTTCAGGTGACCCAAGTATTCAGGCTATTTACAACAAGTGGCTCCATGTCATTGGTTGTTCTTGCTCTTTGGGGGGGGGTGCCTTCTACTCAGCTCCCAAATAAATCACACACAGAGGCTTATTCTTAATTATAAATGCCAAGCCTTAGCTTGGCTTGTTTCTAGCCACCTTTTCTTTACTTTAAATTATCCAATCTACCTTTTGCCTCTGGACTTTTTCCTTTTCTTACATCTGTATATCTTAATTTCACTCTTACTCCATGGCTGGCTGTTTGGCGGGGTGGCTGGCCCCTAGCATCCTCCTCTCCTTGTTCTCTTCCTCTTTCTTCCTTTCTTACCAGATTTCTCTGTCTATTTATTCTCTCTGCCTGCTAGCCCTGCCTCTTCTTTCTCCTGCCTTGCTGTTGGCCATTCAGCTCTTTATTAGACCCCCAGGTGTTTTAGACAGGCAAAGTAACACAGCTTCACAGAGTTAAACAAATGCAGCATAAAAGAATGCAACCTCATGATGGAGACAGTTTATAGGCTCCACCTAAGAGGTCTGTGTTAGCAATCTGAACCGCCCCATGGGCACTCGCCCAGCATTCTGGTGTCATCTTACATAAAGCCCTCTTTAAGAGGAAAAAACCCTCCCCCTCTCTCCTTCTCCCTCCCTTCCTTCCCTTCTTCCTTTCTTCTTTAATAATAAAACTTTCCACTTGGATGCCATGTCTGCATGGTGTGAGTAACCTTCCACTGCACCACGCCACAGCCCACTGCCGACCACGTCTGCATGGCATCTCCCTCACTGGCAGCCGGGCACCTTGGGTCAAACCTGCTAAGGCCTGTCTCATGCCATTTTACAAATCTCTGGCCTATATAAAGGACATTGAGTTCCTACGGAAGTTTGGAGCTCACTTCATTTAGTCTTGAACTAAGCTCTCAGACAAAACATTATAGTAGCTTTTTTGCCCTGTTGGCTATCCTGTCACACAAGGTTGGAGGTGTCCAACGTTGGATTGCACTGGGACAAGTATGAAACTGGGACTTCAGATCTAAGGCCAAAATGGAGTTCTGGATCCCCACACTCAGAAGGAAGCATCTCTCCTAGATGGTCAGCTTCGAGTTGGGGGAGAAGAGAAATAAACAACTTTTCATTCCTGCCTTCTTCGATGCATCTTTTCATTTTTTCATACTAAGCACCATGAACTCTCAACTGTTTTCTGTTGCTCTTGCAAACATAGCTTTGTGTGTGAATAGCTATTCACCTTGGTATGTCCATGGGTACATCACCACCAGGTGATCTTAGCTGCCATCCTGCTTTGATGCACCCTGTGTTAAAACTATCTTCGGCATATTAATGCATGTTCAACTTCCTTTATAATATAGTATGAGCTTGGCACTGTGGAAATGCATTTCATACTAATACATGGGAGGCTGAAACAGGAGAATTATAAAGATAAACTTAGGCTCACATCAGTGCCCAAGCCAGTCTTAACAACAAAATAGGACTTTGTGTTAAAAATGAAAAACACCTAGTCTGTTAATGTGGTTTTATTTAAACCATTTCCTGGACACAAAGCGTACTGTTTGTCCCATCATATCAGAATCTTTATATACCTTTAAAAAATATTTTTTTAGCTATGTATGTGTGTGAGTGTGTGTGTGTGTGTGTGTGTGTGTGTGTGTGTGTGTCTGTTTGTGTGTATGGGCTTGTGAGTGCAGATGCCCAGAAAGACCAGAAGCATTGAATTCTTTTGAAGCTGAAGTTACAGGTGGTTGTGAGGCACTAGATGTAAGTGCTGGAAACCTAAATTCAGGTTCTCTGCAAAAGCAGAGCCATCTCTCTGATCCCTGCCTCATGACTTTGTATACTTTTACACAAGGTACTACCTACTTCTTTGCCAAACTTAGCCTGTAACTGCTTAGAAGCAAAATATTTGAGGAATATGGCTGGAGCTTCAACTGTAGTTTTATTTGGTTACTGTTCATTAACAGTTTCCACTTTCTGTTTTGATCAGTGGAGTCATTCATACTCATTTTTTTACTTTTCAAACTAATGGTCTCCTTAAATTTGAGATTTCAAATGTAGTCGTTTTATATTTAGTTAGCTTGTGGAAATTCTCAAATATTCAATAGTAGAGAATATTTTTAACACTCAGAATCAGCAAGCATCATCATCTAGTCAACCCATGTACATTTAAATAGTCTCCACCAATGGAATAACGGGAAACAAATCCTGTCATTGTGCTATTACATCTCCACTGATTATTTGTTTCTACAAGATAGAATCACAAATTACATTTGTCATACCTCAAAATATTAAGACTTCAGTGAATGCAACGCCAGGTCACTTTTACCTGACTGACTTACACATTTGTAAATGTTATTTTCCTTGAATCTGGGTTCAACTTTTATCTTTGCTTTTTATGTCCATTGAGGATGAGATCTTTTCCCTACAACATGTCTACTATGCATTAGTTCTTTTTCCTTGAAAGTACTTTTAGTTTAAAATCAAAAACAGGTTTTATGTTTTTCTAGCTTCCCATGGTCTTAAATTTTGCTGACTGCAAAGCTGGAGCCCTTTCCTCTTGAGTCTCTTTCTTCCTTCTCTCTCTCTCTCTCTCTCTCTCTCTCTCTCTCTCTCTCTCTCTCTCTCTCTCTCTCTCTCCCTCATCTATTCTCCCTCCTTTCCTTCCCCCTGCCTTCTTTCTCTTTCTCCCTCTTATTATCTTCCTCTGCTCGTTTTGTCTCTCCTTTCCTATCCTTCATGATTATAAAGAGGATTTCACAGCTGACACTTTCAATTTATACCATTTCCACCACAGAAAAATGATTCCCATTGGGAAGAAAACCTAATGCCTATGTTACTTTGAAATAATGTTGGCAGTTTTGAATGTAAGCACACTCATTAATTAATTAATTAAGAGTGGCATAAAGTTAATTTTTCTAATTTTGTCTTTCCCTCTGAGTTTGTCTGATCTAATATATTTGTACATAGAAATCATTCCTTGTCTATAATGATGTTTATTATGATTGCTTATAATCCTTAAATTCCAACTCTTCCTTTATTTTATAAAAGATTACTTATCAAATTTGTATATTACTTATCTAATACAATGTATTTTCTTTTTAAAGTAATTGATAATATCTGTGAAATGACTTATTGGATGAATATTTTGAAGGAATGAGCTTTTATTAGTTGAAATTGATGGTAATGTGTGCTTTGGGTTTGTAGTGGCTTTTTTTTATTTTTTATTTTCGAGACAGCATCTTACCATGTAACCCAGAATGACCTCAATTTCTCTGGGTACTACTTCTGTGGGTCTAATATGGGACTCTTTATTTCTAATATTTGAGCTTTTGCATGTTTTAAGTATTCCTTTTTTCATATTGAATATGGCTAATATCCTTCTGAGTACTGCTTGGGCTGTTTTCCCAGTGTGGTGGTTTGGATAGGAATGGCTCCCATAGGCTCATATAATTGAATTCTTAGTCATTAGGGAGTGGAGCTACTTGACAGGGAATAGGAAGTGTGGCCTTGTTGGAGTAGATGCGGCCTTGGTGAAGAAGGTGTGTCACTGTGGGAGGGCTTTGGGGCTGCAAATGCTCAAGCCATGCCCAGTTGCTGCCTTCATATGAGGAAGTAGAACTCTCAGATACCATTTGTACTTGTGTGTTATCGTGCTTCCCATCGTGAGCATAATGTACTAAAACTCTGAAACTGTAAGCAAGCCCCAATTAAATGTTTTCATTTATAAGAATTGCTGTGGTCATGGTGTCTCTTTACAGCAGTAGAACACTGGCTAAGACACCCAGATAACATTGTAGATCTTCATGTGTAGCATATGAATATTTTACAAGTCATATATATCAATATATTATGTTTTCATATTTTTAAATGTGTGAAAATAGAAGTGAGTGAAAATTAATTTTGAGAAGTAACAAATAAGAACATAAAATACTTTAGAAGAGAATGTGTGGTTTCAGAAGTACTAAAAATGTCGTGCTTATGATGTATATGCAGTAAAATATTTAAGTTCTATGTTTATACTCTACTAGTATTTATTAGTAATAATGATAGACATGAAATTAAACTAGTCAAAATGATATTTTATGAGCAATGAATATATACCAAACTTCTTAATTGATAACTTTATTACTAAATCATTTTGTTTAGTAGACATCAATTATTTGAAAAGTATTTTGCATTCCTTCCTTCATTATATGCATATTCTTTAACTGATCTTTCTATCTCTTAGATATTTTAGGGTAACTTTATTCCTTTGTATCTGATTCCTAATATGTTTGGTCATAATAAACCAGATTCAAAACTCACAATAATTTCTTTTTGCATTTTCCAAAATAACAAGGTGCTAGTGCTTTTTAATTAAAGTTAAATCCATTCCAGATGAGTAATATTTGAAGCCTTTTTATTATAAAATAATCATCCACATACTTTAAACATGTAATTATTGATAATAAACACCCATATATACCATAATAGATGTTCATTATTGCATAATTACTATCAAAGTATAGGATATAGTAAGTAATTTCAATCAAAAGAGAATAATAAACTAATTCAAGGCAAGTAAGCATGTTTATGTGAGCTAAAACAATTATTGACAGCAGTTACAAGGCATAAGTCTCAAAGAAAAGAGCAAGTTATAGTATATAAGAAATCAGTACACACTCTAAACTTTGGTGAAAAGATTTGTTTTATTATTGTTCCATTCATAGGTACTGTACTCAGAATGGACTATTCATTGATATTGGTACTTAAGTAATCAGTGTGCTTTGAACATGCATTAACATGCGTATTTCACATGTAGGTTCTATTTCTTTCTTTTTTTTTTTTTTTTTTTTTGGAGACAGGGTTTCTCTGTGTAGCTTTGCGCCTTTCCTGGAACTCACTTGGTAGCCCAGGCTGGCCTCGAACTCACAGAGATCTGCCTGGCTCTGCCTCCCAAGTGCTGGGATTAAAGGCATGCGCCACCACCGCCCGGCTGTAGATTCTATTTCTAATAACTATTTGTTGACGATTTTATAATGTGTACAAAGTATGTTGATCATATACCCCTCCCATTCCTCCCCTCCAACTCTTCCTTGATTTCCACACCATGTCCCCTTTCCAACTTTATGCCTTCTTTTATGTATAAACCACTGAGTCCAGTTAGTGCTGCTCATATGCATGTGAGTGTAGGGCTATCCAGTGGAGCACGCGTGACCACACAGAGGACACATCCCTAAAGAAATACGTTTCTCCCTCTCCCAGCAGCTATCAATTGCTAATGGCTCCCCAGCTAAGGTTCTGACTTCTTGAGGAATCCATTCTCCATGCTGGAATGTTGACTACCTTCATCTTTTACAGATCCCATGGAGGGAACAATAGTTGCTGTGAGTTCATTATTACAAAGGCCCTATTGTGTCCAGATTTTACTGTTTTGCAGGAGTCTTCCCCAATCACTGACAATTACACTCTTTCAATCTATTTTCACAATGTTCCCCAAGGCTTGCAGGAGGTGGTGAGGGTGTGTAATATAGACATTACCTTGAACACTCCACCATCACTTAACCTCTATACTTTCCCTGCTTGTTATTCTGTATTAACTGCAAATGGAAGCTTCTCTGATAAGGGCTATGAGCTACACTGTAGATTGTATTCTGATATTCACCCTGATTTTTCTAATCACAAACCTGCTGTGAAGATCTAAGATAAATCTTGTCAAATAATCCATGAAGTAAATATCCTACTGCCTTTTTGATATATCTGCCACCTATGAAATCTCTATATCTTCAATAATCTTGAAGTCACTTACTCCACTGAAAACATTTAATCCCTAATATTTACCACATCTTTACTCTTTGGTCCATTCTTTAATCTGTAATACTTTATCAGTCTGATTTCATACATAGTTCAAATGATTAGACTTGAGGATAGGTTAAGTTTTAACAGTGTAAGATTAATTTTAAATAGAAATAAATATTTCTCTTACAACATATATATCAACTATCAATATATCAACTATCCATACTGTCTAGAAATGAGAAACAAATATTACCATTGCCTTTACAAACAGGGTTAGTAATAGAATATTGAATTATGAAGTTTCTGACTTTTTTGTTTATTTTTTTTCGAGACAGGGTTTCTCTGTGTAGCTTTGCGCCTTTTCCTGGAACTCACTTGGTAGTCCAGGCTAGCCTTGAACTCACAGAGATCCACCTGCCTCTGCCTCCCGAGTGCTGGGATTAAAGGCGTGCGCCACCACCGTTAAACTGAAGTTTCTGACTTTTTCTCCTCTTCCTCCTCCTATTCTTTCATCTTGTCAACATATTCTTGCTATGTGGAGCATGAATTTATGGTCCTGCTGCCTCCATATCCAAAATTGTGGGATTACAGATGTGTGCTATTATCAATACTCTTGGAAAACATGCTTAAAGGATCACAGATACATTCTAACCTTCTAAGATCCCCATAGAAACACCAAGTGTAACTGAATAAAAATGATTAAGTGGAATTTATTTTTATTTCAGCGAATTCTTATCTTTGGAGTACTAGGAAAATCTCCCTTGTGTTTGTTAAAAACAGTTCCATTATGTTGTGCATTAATATGACTCTATTCAATATTTTGGGTAACTCATAATGATACTTTTGAAATACAGAGAGAAGATGACTTCCATCGTTGTTGTTTGTTTTTTGCTCTTTTGGGGGGCCTGCCACAACCTCCCCAATAAATCATACATGGAGGCTTGTTATTACTTATAAATGCCCAGACTTAACTTGGCTTAGCTTCTAGCCAGATTTTCTTAACTTTTTTTTTATTTTTATTTTTATTTTTTTTTTTTTGGTTTTTCGAGACAGGGTTTCTCTGTGTAGCTTTGCGCCTTTCCTGGAACTCACTTTGTAGACCAGGCTGGCCTCAAAATCACAGAGATCCGCCTGGCTCTGCCTCCCAAGTGCTGGGATTAAAGGCGTGCACCATCACCGCCCAGCCTCAGATTTTCTTAACTTTAAATTATCCCATCTACCTTTTGCCTCTGGGATTTTCCCATTCTCTTATTTCTGTAAATCTTAATCTTACTCTGTGTCTGGCTGTGTAGCTGGGTGGCTGACCCCTGGAGTCCTTCTTCTCTCTCGTTTCTTTTTCTTTCCCAGATTTCTCCTTCTACATATTCTTTCTGTCTTCCAGCCCTGCCTATCCTTTCTCCTACCCCGCTGTTAGCTGTTCAGTTCTTCATTAGACTCTCAGGTGTTTTAGACAGGCACAGCAACACAGCTTCAGAGTTAAACAAATGCAACATAAACAAAAGTAACACACCTTAATATAATATTCCCCAACACTCCATATTAGCAAGCATTGCAACTGATATAGATAGTGAGGATGTGGGCTGCCTATGTAGAAATCAATGACAACAATTATAAGATTACTAAGGGCATAAAACTATATTTCTTTTTATTCCCCGTAAGAGTACATGTGTGCGCTAGCGTATCATTTAAGATTAAAAATATTATGGTGAAGACAGAAAGAACTGAGCTTATGACAGAAAATTTTATAAATCTTAAGAAGTTAAAGACTTTTATTTCTCCTTTAGTTTTGAATGGAATATTGAAAGAAAGTTGTATGCAACCGTTTTTCAGAATTATTTAAGGTAACTGCAGATTGTGACTAGAATGACTTTCCCTCTTTTCTTTATCATGTCTCAGAGACATATAAGTAATTATTAGAGGTATTTAGAATGATGTGGCTTAAAGATTGACATATATCACTCAACTTTTTTTTATAAAACTAATACTTATGTCAGGATTAACTTGAGGCCCATGAATTGTGAGGTAGCCCATTCCCTACACTGCCCAGACACCCAGGAACTGGAGACTGGATAGCCCAGAGTAGAACCAAACATGACTGGCAAAAAAACAAAACACTTTCTAATGATATTCTGCTATACTCATAGATCAGTGCCTTGTCCAGTTGTTATCAGAAAGGTTTCTTCCGGCAGTAGGTGGGAGTGGATGCAGACACCCACAGCCAGACATTATGCAGAGAGACAGTCTAAATTGGAGGTCTCCATCAGGTCCCTCCCTTTGGGGTCAGAGAACCCCACAGAAGAGTGAAAGGAACGATTGTGGAGTCTAAGGGGATTGAGGAGTCCAAGAGCGGTCCAAGTTGGCCCACTGGATCAACTAAGCAGAGCTCATTTGGGCTCACAGACACTGAAAGACAAACCACAGAGCCTGCATGGGTCTTCACCAGGTCCTCTGAGTACATGTGGTTGTTTAGCTTGGTGGTTTTGTGGGACTCCTAACAGTGGGAGTGGATGTGTCTCTGACTCTTTTGCCTGAACTCGGGAATCTTTTCCTCCTATTGGATTGACTTTTCCATCCTCAATATGAGGGTTTTGCTCTTGTGACTCTTTCGTCCTATTGGGTTTCCTTGTCCATCCTGGCCATGAAGGCTTTTTTGCCTTGTCTTATTGTATCTTGTTTTGTCTTGTTTGGCTGTTGCATCTTGGAGACCGGCTCCTTTAAGGGAAAAGGAAGGGGAGTGGATCTGGGGGAGAAGGGAGGTGGAAGGCAGCTGGGAGGAGTGGAGGGAGGGGAAATTGTGATTGGGATGTGTTGTATGAGAGAAGAATCTATTTTCAATATAAAAAACTAATATAAACATATATGTTATGTTTACACATCATAGATAATTTTTCCCTGACATTTATGGAAAATAAGAATGAACATAAGCAATCAAATATAACATTTAAAAATATTGACTTTGTTTTTACCATCACTATTTAACCTCAATGGGTTTGATGTTTGTTAAAATACAATGCTACAAGAATACAAATGCCTATAATGACACTTTAATAAGCAAGCATATGAAAAATATGTTATTTGTTTACTTTCATTCCTCACAATATTATATCTCATACATTTTAATAGTATGTTTCAAGGTAGTTATTCAACTTGAATAAGTTCAAACAGATACTAAATTATGTCATAAAACAAAAATAAGAAAAGAAAAAATGTTATCTACTTTTATGCACTTCAGAGACAATGTTTTTGTTGGTGAATAGAAAAAACAGATTTTTAGTTGTTATCAAGAACTATATGAAGCCTTTGACTTTACCCCTCTAGCAAGCTTGAATGTTATCCTGTCTCAGTTGCATAAGTGCTCCAAAAGACATGACACTCTTGGATAAGACACAAATAACTTTATTGTTAATAGTAATAGAAATAGTCAGAGTGCTAGCATTTTCTTACAATGTTTGCAAAGCTGATGTTTCCAAAGAGCAGCATGGAGATTTTTACTTGAGTTCAGTACAAGTGGTCAGTCACATCATAGGAAAGGAATCTAAGACTTAAGCCTGTGTTGTGAATAATGGCAAATAAGCATGCCTTCTTGATACCATGGAAATGACTCTTTTCTATCCCAAGTGTTTACAAACAAAATTCCTTAATAAGATGACCTTTTTTAAAAAGGTAAAATGACGTCTTACTTGTAAGATATGCAGAAAAGCAAGAGGCTCGTGGAGTATTGTCTAATACTAGCCACATGCTATATTTTAGTTGAATTCATTTGTATAATTGATTTTCTCCTATTTAAACTTAAATTTTTGGAAATTAATTGATTTAATTGGAAAGAATACATTTTCAGAATAATTATTAATTAGCAAACTTTTTAAAAAGATTTATTTATTTATTATGTATACAATGTTCTGCCTGCATATATGCCTGTGCAACCAAAAGAGGGCATCAGATCCCATTATAGATGGCTGTGAGCTACCCTGTGGTTGCTGGGAATTGAACTCAGGACTTCTGGAAAGAGCAACAAAGGCTCTTAACCTCTGAGCCATCTCTCTAGCCCCTAATTATCAAACTTTTAATAGCTAAGTAAAAGCAACATATGTAGAATAAAATAAACAATAGGCAATCAATTCAAATCTGCAGGGACAAATTGGTATTAAGTGTTGCATGTTCATATAATAAGTTACTGATAAAAATGCATCCATTAACTGTATACCTATTCCAAATGAATTTCTTAATCATCAGTCTCATTCAGCTGTGAATTCTGAAGGATACAACAATGACTAGCCTGACAAGACAAGTCTATTGGTACAATATTGACACAAACACCATGGAAGTAGCCAAATATTTTCTGATTGTACTTAAAGTCCAGCTTTCCAAGACGAAACCCACACCTGGCACCATTATCAAGTCAAAAACCTATGGCTAAACAGATCATAGGAGAGAACCTACTGCCATTACTGTAAATGGACATGGTATTAAAATAACTTCTAGGGCCTTACCATTATATCCATAGATTAATGTACCTCTCAACCCTCATCTGAGAAGTCTCAACTTGCAACAGACAGTGATTGACAGAGACCCACAGCTGGCCAAGGCACTGAAAATAAGAGACTACAGAATGCTTAGCTCTAAATGAAATGATATATATCACATATCCTCTCCCAAAGCTCACAGATCATTGTGAAATGGGGCACAGAAACAGTATAAGAGCCAGATGGGGTGGATGGCTGCAAGGAAACTGTCTTCTGGACACAACAGGAAAGCTGTACGATGAATTCATGATGGTTGTAATTTCAAATACCAGCATGAAAAGAGTAGCTGTGCACAAAATCCTACCCCTACCTCTGTCACCATTGACAATTGTTTGCTGCTGGTAGAAGGAGAGTTCATTTTATCTATGAATTCAGTTCATGGTTAAAGGACCACATTTCAGTTGTAAGACATATATCTAAGAAAATTTGGGCAGCACAAATTGATCTTGAGGGGATCTTAACAAACAAAAAATACAAAGTTTGGTGGGTTAGGAACTGGATGAGTCTTGGAAGAGTTGGGGGAAGAGGGTCAAATTGATCAAAATATAAGAAATATCAAAGGAACTAATATAATTTTTAAAAGAGACAAAATAAAAACTTAAACAGGATGAAATTATACTGGTCAATTGTGTTATTAGGATTCTTTTTCAAATTAACACATACTAGGAATATATGGGAAGAGAACCTTAACTGAGAAAATGCCTGCATTAAAGGAAATGTTATATATCACATATCTCCTCCCAAGGCTCACTGATCACAGAGCACAGAAATAGGGTAAGATCCAGAGGCAAGTCTGTAGTGGCATTTGTGTTGATTAATGATTGCTGTGGGAAGGTCTAGCAAACTGTAGGTGGTGCCACTGCTGGGAAAGTATTCCTGGGTTCTATAAGAAAACCTGCTGAACAAGCCATGGGAAGCAAACCAGTCAACAGCAGCTCTAGGGCCTCTACTTTCATTCCTGCCTCCAGGTTCCTATCTTGACTTCCTGCCCTTCAAGATGGTCTATGAACTATAAGCAGATGCTTTCTTTCCTCCTCAAGTTGATTTTGGTCATGGTGTTTTATTACATCAACAGAAATATAAGTACAACCAAAACAAAATTCCATCTTTCTGAAGTTGTAGATAAAAATAAGATATTTTACAAAAATATATTTGATTGCCTCTGAAGGGATTCAATCAAACTTGTAAATGACAGATATATGAATATAATGAAAGTGGTCAAGTATGGAAAATTCTCCCTTAATACTACATTTTATGTATATTAATGGTTTATAACACATAGGCATTCTTGATTATTCAAGTTTCATTTTGTTTAAAACAGATACATAATAATTATAAAAGGCAATAAGCTTTTCAGTGTCAGACTTCTGATGTAAGCATTTATTCTCTTTTGTAATGAAACATTTCAGCTTCAAATAATCTATAGAAAATGAATCAATGAAATACAATAAGACATAAATCCTCATCAGTGTTCTAGTACAGCAGTCTTCTAGTAAAAAGGAGATTTTTGAAATACTAAATATAGAATTAGATTTAAGGTTTAAAGATTTACAATTCGGCATTCTAAGCACTAATAATCTCTTTACCAAAGACCTGTGCAGTGCTCATGATTACTTTGGGATTCAAAAGAACACGACTTTATTTTGTACTTTTGAACCCACTAATGACTTTAACAGATGACATTTCTTGTTAAGGAAGATGAGAGTGCACTTTTGGAGCAAGTAATCTTCAAATCAACTCAAACCAGAGATTCATACAAAACTGCTAAAAATCTTCTGGTTATGATATCACTTATCATAATGTGTTGAAGCTATGTTTCAAAACCAAATATAGTAATGTTAAAACTGCCTGCAAAATCATCCCAAACATATCAGCTCTGCCTCTAAAAATTCATGAGAATATAAAGATGAAAACACTGAATATGCTATGGTAACTTGGAGATTACTTATGATTAATTTCATATCTTGTTACCAATTTCTGAAGATGACACTAAGTATTGCACTAAATAATAAAATATCTTATGAACTTATCATGAATGTAAGCTTTTACATTTTAAAAATATGAATTCAAATTTCTCCTCAACATTGACATAAAAACAGGCACTGAATAGAGTTACATCAATCCTTCCCAAATGTCTCAAAAAATATGTGCACTGTTACAATAAAAACAGTTCACCAGCTGTTTGTGTAAAAATTATTTGATGAAAAACAAGCATGGCCATATGGCACTCTAGCTCTGCTGTGGGTGCATGAAGAATAATTTTGTAGGCTGTAGTACATAATGGTCATGCTAAGTAGGGTGTCAACTACTGCAAGCACATTACATTAATAGTTAATCTGTCCTTTTATCCTCTAAGTACCTACACTCCTTAACAGCTTGTAGTTTGGAAACAAGTTAACAACTCACTGATTAAGAATTAAAAATATGAAAATGACAAAATATTTGATGTAATATGTACATACAGAATAGTCTTGCTAATTAAAGATGTTGCTTAAATAATGCATTAAGTGAATGATACGAATGTTATTGAGGATGTGGCTCCTGTTTCTAACTAAAGGTTCTGAAAGTGCAAATCTGTCAAAGGTAATCCACCTCTGACACAGAAGAAAAATCTAATTATAAGAGGTACTTTGTAGTGGGTAGCCATTCCAGCTTTGATCTGCAAGTTCCAACCCCCATTTAGGCTTCGATAACTGTCATGCCTACAAGGCGGGGCCAAGAGAGGACCCTGTGCCGCTTCTCTTGTTTCCTGGACCCTGGACACTAGAGGTGGACCTAGGAGAGTTCTCCAGAGAAGACCGCTGGACTGCGCTGCGTCTTTCCCAGAACCCGCAACCTACCTATCCCTTAATTTGTAAGTTACGCCACTAAATAAATCTCCCTTTTAACTACGTGGAGTGGCCTTAATAATTTCACCAATATCACTTCATGTGAGAAACAATTCAATGTAATCATTTGCAGTCCTAGATAAAAATGTACATTACTCACATTTGTATCCTTTGCCATATCGATTGCTGTATCTTGCATATAAAACCATATGTTAAATGTTTGGTGAATAGAATCGTTTAGAAACAATGAGCTGAAAATGCTACCAGTGGATATTTGTGTCACTTGTAATACAACAGGGAATGGAGAATAGCTCTTACCCACTTTATTGGCTTTGTGGTTGAGTATTTATTGGACTATGATATCCTAATATTTAACTGATATTAACTTTACTTTTTTAATTCCTTCTGTGTATCTAGAGGTAGAGTTCACTTAAAAACAAAATTGTATGGATTATCTCTCATTCATCAACTTTGCTTGTCTTAAAATATCTTTTAATTTTTGAGATTATAAGACTGCAATTATAACATGTTTCCCTTCCCTTTCCAAACTATTCCATATAACCTGCCCTGTTCTCCTTCAAATCCATGTCCTCTTCTTTCATTAATTGTTCTTGCATGCATATATATGTATATATATATATATATTTCTAACTATAAATATAATATGCTCTATCCATATGTTACTTGTATGTATGTTGTCAGGGCTGATCATTTGACACTGGATAGCTTATTGGTATGCTGTTTCCTTGGGAAGACCACATCTCCCACTCCCAGGTCACATGGATTTTTCTCTGTCTGCTTTGGCATATCCATTGGTGCTAGCCTGTTTAGTTCACATTTGCGCAGTCCCATTGGTATGACTTTATGGCAATGGGAAGAGTCAAAATAGAGAATGAGGATAGTCAGATTGAAATCCAGTCATTTACATTTATGTGTTTTGATCAACATAGTGACAAAAAAGTGTTAACTGATACATAACACTCTCATTTATAACGTCTAAATGTCAGTTGAGTTTCATGATGATGTTAATAACTGAAAATGAAAGCACAGCAGAGAGTTCCATGAGAAAAATGTTTCAGACATGTTATCTTCTACTAAAATGCTTATTACCTAGGGTTCATTTGATACATGAATACCTAGTTTATACTTATGATCTATGTGATATTTACTTCCATACAAATTCTGAGAAAAGATGTATTAGTATTTTACTTGCTAGGTTTAGAAATACACACCATCATACTATGAGTAACTTCTATCTCCACAGAGGGCAAACATTTATATAAAAATCTATGAAAAGTAACTTTTCAGATGTTGATATCATCTTAATGTTTACTAGTATGTAATTACTAAGTTGCTTAGGCTGGCCTTGAACTCACTCTTGATCCTAAACAGGTACTGAATTTATGACCTCAGCCTCCTGAACAAGTTGCAATTACAGACAGAATTTTAATTTTCATATTCAAGCCTATTATATATTTTGATCTGATTCAGTTTGTGAATTTGTATTATGAAGATTGTGGTCTCTCCCAAATGTTTTCTAATATTATTTCAGTATTTCCTTTAAAATTTTAAAATGATAGTGAATTTTCCAGTTAAAAACTGTAAGCAAGTGATTCACATACTGGATTTTGTCTGGATTTGTTGTTGTGTTTTTATTCATACAATAAAGATTTTGTGATGATTATTATTCAGCTAATTTAGTTTGTTAATGGATGTGCTTATAAACATGATTCAATTGTAAAATACATAAAAAACAGAAACATGAATAAATCTTAAAATATCAACTTGATTAAACTTCAGAAACTGAACATACATATAGAATTACCATCCGTATTAGATATCAAATCCAAAATAAATTTTAAAAAGTAACAGTGGAAATTGATTAAGTGTTTGTCATGAAAGCATGGATAACTGAGTTTAAGCCATATTTTAAGAAGTCAGGTTGGAATGTGGCATATAATCCATAATTCCAGAGCTGAGAAGCTAGAGATGGGAAAATCCCTGAGATTTACTGACCTGCCAGGTTACCCTCCAAAGCAAGCTCTACATCAGTGAGAGAACCTGTCTCAAAATCTAAAGTAGAGAAACAACTGTAGAATGATATCTGGCATTGACCTCTGGCCTCCACATAACATGCATTTCTACACATACATAAACAAACAAATAACAAAATAAAAACACAGCAGATAGTGTACCATGAAAAGATGTTGTAGCCAGCTATTTTATTTTTTTTTATTTTACTTTAGTGTGTGTGTGTGTGTGTGTGTGTGTGTGTGTGTGTGTGTGTGTGTATGTGTGTGTGTGTGTGTGTGTGTGTGTGTGTGTGTGTATTTAACCTAGGGCCACCTGTATTCTGCCCCGGAACCCCTTACTATCTGCTTGTAGGCCCATATTATCTTTTCTTTTGTAAAACTTAAGAGCACTTCACAGTCTGTCTAGTAATAATTACTATCCTATGTTCTTAAATATCTAAAAATATTGTTAGTTTTTTTAACTTCATATAAATTGTAGACTATTCTGTGAGGTGCTTATTCATCATGACTATTGTTTCTGTTTTTCTCTTGGGTGCTCTTCACTTTTTTATTGTCTTGGAGTATTTTAGAATTTTGTGTTGAAGCTTTTTTCCTATTTCATGACTCATTTAATACATCTTTCCCTTCATAGCTTGTTCTTTCACTCTATGAATAATATATTTACATAGCAAGACCGTGTTAATCTTATATTTTACTTTATTAGCATTTTATTTTCGGTCTTTAATTGTATGTACATATGTGTGTCTGTGTGTAGGTATGTCTGAGTCCTGGTGCCTACAGAGGCCAGAAGCTTCTGATTCCTCTGGAGCTGGGGTTACTCTTGGTTGTGAGCTCCCTGATGTACATGCTAGGAACTGAACTTGGGTCCTCTACAAGGGTAGTACATGTTCTTAATCACTGAGTCATCTTCCCCCACACACTTTATCTGAGTTTGTCATTTTATCTATTGTTTATTTTACCTTAGTTGATAACTAGGATACTTTCCAGGTTCTGAAATTGTTCTATTTAATTATGCTTGTTTCACCTTTTGCAGTGTGATATAAATTCATCTGGAATTCATTATTTCAGACATCAAGTGTAATGTTTCCCCTTTAAAAATCCAAGTGATAAAGACTGCTTAAGAGAAGACAGCTGATTCCCTACTGCACTGTAGAAGTTCTAAGTTAGGTAACTGTATATGGGTGGGTTTGTGTTAGTCCCTCTACTCTCATCCATGGTTTCACTTTGCATAGCTTCAGTTGCCCACTGTTCATGTTATAGCACAAAGTTGTTAAGGGGAATAGTAAAGATAATAATCTGCTGATACATTTTAAGTTGAACATCACTGTGAATAGTTTATTAAATCTCAATCTGCCCAGTTCTGTCTTGCTCACTTAGGAGATTAATGTCATGATATATAATCAGTTTTGTTCAAGTAACATTTATATGACCTTAAAACAACCTCAAAGTCCAAGAGCAGTGATGCTAGCAATTAGCCTAATTAATTCTTTAGGTGAAAATATGAATAGTTTTTGACATAAGGAAAGAATATTATATTGGCGAATGAACATTTTTAATGTCTACAGTTAAAACATAATTTTAACTAAAATTGTAAGGAAGAAAATTAATTCATACTGATTTTGGTATCATACCTAGAACTGCGAAAGTTACAGCTAAAGTATGTGTTGAGTACTTGGCTAAGATGGGAAACTATTTAATGTGTGGATTTAAGTGTGTATGAAAACCATAGTTCATTACTACCTGTATTCTCTGCATCTGCAGGGAATCATAGACTGTTTCTAAGAGGGAACTACTATTTTCAGAATTCTTTACTCTTTTTTAAGCACCTATTTATTCTTTTGGAAATACTATCTTATTAAGATTTTGTACATTTTGATACATTAATAGAAGCAGCTAAGTTTTACTCTTCTTTAAAACTATCTTGCCCATTCATATTTCTATATACATATTAGAGTCAGCTTATCAATTTCTTTTGTAAATACTGAAGAAGTTTCTATCTAGGGTGAACTGAATTTGATGCTCAATTGAAGAAAACACCTTTAGAACACTAAGCTCTCTCAGTCAGTGAATAATTATTGCTTTATGCTCAGAAATATTTTGTAGAGACATATTGAACATGTCTGTTAAACTTATTTTGGATTTTAAAACATTTTGCTTGTTGATTTTTTAAAAGTTATTGATCATATCTTTATTTAGTTAAATGAGAATGTAGGGCCAGGGATATTACTAAACAGTAGTGTGCTTGCCTAGAATGCATGAGGCTCTGTGTGTCATTTCCTAGGACCACAAAAAAATTAAAAATGTGAAGAAATAAATAGGGATATAGAGATGAAGCTTAGTCAATACTGACTTTGTTCCTACATCCTTGAAAATTTTGTTGAATAACTTCATGTATTTTCACAATATATGTCTAAGAATTCCCTGTCAAATATCATATGCTAATTATGATAATCATTTCTCAATGTGTATGTCTGTGTGTATGTGTGTGTGTGTGTGTGTGTGTGTGTGTGTGTGTGTGTGTGTGTGTGTATGTGTACATTGATCTCATTATAATGACTTATGATAGTCTCTGTCTGGTGCCTGAGAAGGCTAGAAGGCATTTTATCCCTTGGAGCTGGAGTTGCAGGTTGTTTGACCTGCCTGAGGTGGATGCTGGGAATCTAACTCCAGTCCATCTGCAAAAGCAGCAAGTGCTCTTAACCCTTGAGCCATCTCTGTCTCTCTGGGACACTTTTTAAACTGTGAAAGAGAATCAATGATAGTCTTATTGCATCATTTTCTTGTTTCTCTTTGGGAGGGCAAATTTTCCAAACTATTTAACGATTAACTATGATAGTTATAGTAGGAATTTTGATTGTCTTTATTGAATTGGAATTTCATTCCTGCTCTAAATTAAAAGTTTTTAATAGCAAGCAGCAAATTATATAAAATACATCTCTGGTGTTGATATATTACTTTTCTCCCTTTCTTCAAATTAATTTTATGAACCTAAAAGGGTTGGTGATTTTATTATTAAAAATGATGTTGTAATTCTACAAGAAATGTGTTATTTTCATTTATTTTATATATTTAAAATATTTACTCAATTTACTTAAACCCACTTATTTATAATGTATTGTAATTACCTTGGTATATTTGTTTTTTATCTTTTCTGGATTTTCTGACATTTGATTTAGGATTGCTTCATCTGTGTTTACAAAAGGAATATATTGTGATATGATATCTCCATAAAGATCCTGGTAGGTTTGGGAGTTGTGGTTATGCCATTCTTATAAAACGTGCTGCAGGAAGCACGGTGACACACATCTGAAATCTCAGCATTTGGAAGTTCAGATAGGAGGATTGCTGCAAGCCTTAGTCCATCTTGGGATACATAGTGAGTTAGAGGTGAGTCAGGGCTATATAACAAGACTTCCAGAGACAACCCCTAAAATAGCATAGCATAGCATAGCATAGCATAACATAGCATAGGAGAAAATAGAAAATGTTGGGATATGTCCTCCTTTTCTATCTTTGTGTGTGTGTGTGTGTGTGTGTGTGTGTGTGTGTGTGTGTGTGTGTCTGCAGTGCTTCAATGTAATGTTGATTTACTTTCTTCCATGTCACTGAAGGTATCTGACTCTGATATGTTTTTTAATTATACATTTAATTCTACTGTGAATTGTGACTATATACTTTCAAATCTTTGAGATCAAATTAAAGTTACGTTATGTTCTAAGATACCGTCAGATATTTTAAAAGTTGCACAGTGATTTGGAGAAATACATATTTGTTGAATCTTTTGAAATAAGTCTTTGTTCTTTGAACAGGAATCTCATACAATGTCTGCTTGCTTTGCTCTACTGTCCCTGGATTATGGACCAATGTGGAGAAAGAAAACCAGATCCAACTCTGTTAAAGTAATAAAAGAAAATCTTCATTGCTTGCCAATAATATTATACACATATGAAAGAAAAATTATCAGAGAAAATCAAAACTTAAAATGCATGTATTAGGATCAAAATAATAATAAAAGCAAAACTAAAACCAGGCCTAGTAACATAAACCTGTAAATCCCAGATTCTTTGGAGGCTTGGGTAGGAGGAATGAATTTGAGTCACCCTGGACTACAGTGGAAATTTAAGGCCTGCTTGTACAATTTAATGAGACTTGCCTCAAAATTAAAATAAATAAATAAATAAATAAATAAATAAATAAATAAATAAATAAATAAAATGAGAGGGACATCATCCAGCAACCAATGGGAGCAGATGTAGAGACCCACAGCCAAATACTAGGTGGAGCCAGGGGAACCCCACAAAAGAGGGGGAGGAAGGATTGCAGAAGCCAGAGGGGTCCAGGGCACCTTGAGAACACTGGCCACAAAATCAATTCAGCAGGGCTCAGGAGGGCTCACGGAGACTGAAATAACAAACATAGACCCTGTATGGGTCTGATCTAGGTCCTTTGCATATACTTTATGGTTGTTTAGCTTGGTGTTCTTGTGGGACTATTAACAATGGTAGATGGTGGTGTCACTGACCCTTTTGTCTATTCTTAGGACCCTTTTCCTCCGACTGGGTTGCTATGTCTAGCTGTGATATGAGGGTTTGTGTCCAGTCTTATTGTGTCTTATTAGGCCATGTTCAGTGGATATCCCTGGGAAGCCTGCTCTTTTGTTCTCTCCTTTTATTTTCTTTCTGGAGAAGAGGGGAAGTGGGGGGAGGGACTGGGAGGAGTGGAGGGAGAGAAAACTGCCTACTATGCATGAGACTCTAAATTCAATCACCAACAATGTAAAAACAGGTTAAGATAACAAAACTATTGAAAAAAGTAATTGTATTATCAAAATTAACATAGATAAAATGAAAAACTTTTATTAAAAACACAGAAATTTAAATAATCATTTACTACAACACTGAAAATGAGTGTGAACTTCTTAAAATATTCAACTCAATTTTCATCTGAGATCTGAAGGCTTGTTTACAAATAGAATCATATCAGATTTTGCATAAGAAAACTTTATATTTTGAATATTGTAATTCTTAGCTTCTGAGCTATTGAAAATTTATGTGCATTAGTTCAAAGATATTTTAAAAGTTTCCTAATGAAAGCACAACAATTTTGAAGTAAAAAAGGTTATTAAGTTAAGAATATCTTGAGAAAGAGAAATATGAAACTTTAAAATGTAATATCCATTTCTAATTGAACTTGAGTTATAAATCATAGCTATCACCTCTATCTTTCAAAAATAATAGCATATTGTTATGTGTGGGTAGATATGTTAACAAAGACTGCAATAAAGTTGTCAATTAAAAATACCTCATGTTTGTAGATTAGAGGATTATTGGTAGATAGGAAGCTGTATGGTTTGAATAGAAGACAAATTCAAAAGTGCTAAATATGAAGCTAACACCAGAAGTAAGCATATTTTCTCTATGAAGTTGCGAAGAAAAGCAAATGGAGCATCAATGAGTATGACAGCCAAAATAGCTTTTGGTCCATCACCAAGTTAATTATCTTAAGGAGCTTTATTGAGAACATCTGGGAGATTCATGTCCCTAGTTTTCCAACTTGTAAACTGAACAGCTGAATGTAGTGAATTCTACACAGAGAATGATGCCCAAGAAATTCCTCTGAATAAAAGTCCCTTATAATGCAGAATTGGTAATACTGATCATTGTCACTGGAGAAAGAAATCATGCTAAAATTGAGACAATCTTCAAGATATTTCAAAGAAGAATACATTACATTCTGTCTGTATGTCCATCCATCCATAAATCCATCCTTCCATTGATCCATCTATCTATCTATACATCCATCCATCCATCCATCCATCCATCCATCCATGTATCTATCAATCTGTTTGTCTATCTAGATACAGATTTATTATTTTCAGAGCAAAAACCTTTGGTTTGACAATTGGACTTGGGCGTTCATGTTTTCTGCACTACATTCCCACAATGGTAAATAGATGTGTCAGGGTACATCCTGTTTACTTTTGCTGAAGTAGAGGTCAGTCTTACATATGAGACAGGCTTACTAGAGAAAGTATCTTCAATGACAAATAATATTGTACTTCATTTGGTAATATTGAAAGATAAGCACATGTGAAAAGATCTCTGAAGAAATACAAAGGGTAAAGGGGATATACAGAGAATAAGAAAGAATGTAATAATTACTGTCTAAGGAGAAGACAATCCTGAGTACTCTGATACTATTATTAAATGTTGATGTGTATATATTAAATAATCATATTGTTCTCCCCTCCCCAAATATGCACAATGAAAGCACAAAATCTCTGAATAACAAAAAGAATCAAGGAAAATTTAAAAGATGTTGAACAGATTCAAGCACCAGGATAGGAGGAAGAACTAATGGTTGAATGCATCTCTATGCCATAGAATGAACCAAAATCTCAGATTTAAAGGTTCTATTCATTGTCTAGGCAAACTATATAAACTAAGACCACACATAATGTATGTAATCAGTCTTGAATGTATGATTAACAATAATAATAATAACTGATTATTATTGGTTAATAATGATATTATTATTTCTCACATACTTAAAAAAACACTATTTCTATAGGACCCATCTACAACCCTCCTGTGTATATATCCTAAGAGATACTTGAACACTTTTAGTTATTGCTGTATTATTCACAACAGCAAAGAAATGAAACCAGCCTTGGCATCCATGCACAGATGAATGGGTAATGAAAATGTGGTATTTTGAAATGGACTTTTATTCGGCTACAAAGAACAATGAAATTGTGAAATATGCAACAAAATGGATGGATACAGAAAGTATTATATTAAGGAAAGTATCCCAGACTCAAAGATTAAAAATTGCATATTTTCTCTCATGTAGATCATGTCTTTATGTAAGACAGGATGACTTTAAGTATAGGCTGTGAAACCAGGAAGGAGACCACATGAGGGCAGGGATCTATGCGGAAGAGGAGGCAGAGAAAGTCCAAGAGCCGGAGGTCGTGGATGATTCCAAAGAAACAGCATCTTCCACACACAACAGAACTGACAGTCATATGAGTTCACAGGGCCTGTGACAGTACACAGAAGACCTGCACAGGCTTAAACATGGCAAAATGCCAGCACTGGGAAGGGAAGGTAGATACGAAGTCCCATGCCTCACCAAATTCTGGGAAATGAGTTTCCTCTAAAGGAATGTCAACCATACTCCAGGGCAGGTCCCATGACCAATAGTTGGCCAACTTATCTCTCTCTCTCTCTCTCTCTCTCTCTCTCCCTCCCCTTCTTCTTTCTCTCTCTCTCTCTTTCTTTCTTCAGTCTTTTTCTCTTTTTTCTTTCTTTTCTTGTTCCTCTTCTTTTAGTTAGTTGTTTGTTTTTTGTGTGAGAGAGATAAAAACATGAAGTTGTGTGGGAAGGGAGATAGAGAGGATCTAGGAGGAGTAATAATATAATCAAAGTATATTGTATGAAAAAATTAATAAAAAAACATTAAGAAATGATATGCAATAGGACACATGTGCCATGAAAGTAGAAAGGAAGCTATGGGAAAATATGGAAGGGTAAAAGGGGATGAGGGGAAAAAGATGGGATAAGAGAATGAATATATATAAATTTTGTTTGAAATTTTCATAATGAAACCTAACACTGCATATGATAATTTAAGATGTTGATTTTTTTAAATCACCTGTTCAAAAAAGTACAATTTCTTTAGATTTATTAAAAAATGACATTAAACAGGAATTCTATCTATACTTATTCATATATCACAAATATCAGATTAATATATTTTCAGATATTTAATAACAAAGAAATCAAACTCTCGTGAATACATTGTCCTGGAAAATATTTGACAAAACAAAAACCTTGACAACATTTAACATGGGAATTACAGGTATTAGAAAATAAAAAGTAAAATTACATTGTTTAATATATTCTTTGCACTTTTCAGCAGAACACAAGACTAAGGCCCATGTTAACTGTACTACTTAATTCCATATAAATATTATCTGGATAATTATATGGAAAACATTGTTTTTGGTTTTATGGTTCAACATTATGGTCATTTGAATCAGAATGAGCACCATAAGCTCACATATTTGAATGTTTGGTTACAGTTGATGTGATGTCCTTGTTGAAGGAGGTCTGTCATTGGGGTGGACTTTGAGGATTCAAAATTCAATGCCATTCCCAGCTAGCTTTTTCTCTCTCTCTCTGTCTTGTGGTAGCTGTTTCAATATGTAAGCTCTCAGGTACTGTTCCAGTACCATGCCTGCCTGACTGATGCCATACTCCTAGCCATGATGGCCATTGAGTTGACCTCTCAAACTGTAAACAATTCCTCAGTTAAATGCTTTCTACCCTTGGTCATTGGGTTTTTTCACTTAAATATAAAAGTAACTAAGACAACTAACAACATAGATAAAGCCTTGAGAAACTTCAAGGAAAAAAATTAAACATGGGAAATTACTCAAAAAATCATAAACAAGAGGTCAAAACCATTATGAATGTCAAATTATAAACATCAACAGAGAGTGAGAAATACTAAGAAAAAGAGAAGGCAATGCAAGAATCATGTTAGTCTCAATTTCCTCTTTTAATAGCAGGGAGTTTAAGACAAACCATCAGATATACTAAGAATAAGGTGAAACTAGTGGTATATAATGTAAATGCAATACATTCTTCTCCCTTCCTTGTCCCCCAATATATTGTGCACCCTAATACACTTATCTGAGGTCAGAGAACAGAACAGCCACTAGATAGACATAGAGGCCAGAAAATGGTGGCATACACACCTTTAATCCTATCACTTGGGAGGCAGAGATCCATCCGTATCTGTGTGAGTTCAAGGCCACACTGGCATGGTGACACACACCTTTAATCCCAGGAAGTGATGGCAGGAAGCAGAAAGGTACATAAGGCATGAGGACCAGGAACTAGGGCTTTAAAACTTTTAGGCTCTTAGCAGCAGTTCAGCTGAGATCCATTTGGATGAGTACTCAGAAGCTTCCAGTTTGAGGAAACATGATAAGCTGAGAAGTTGGCAAGGTGAGGTTAGCTGTGGATTGTTCTCTCTGTTCTTTCAGAACTTACCCCATTAGCTGGTACTGGGTTTTTTATTAATAAGACTGTTTAGCAATTCCTGTTATACTTCCTAGAGAGAAAAACTTAGAGATCATGCATATTGCATTTGTTAAGCAAAATATTGATAAACATTTTTATAAGTACCATGAAAAATAAACTTAAAAACTGTTACCTGCATATGAATCTAATTTCCTTGTGTGTACATGTGTTTGATCGGGGAAAGAAGACATTTTTTACACTTTTATTTCAGCCTCTTCTATGCCATGTCATTTTTTAATATATGATATATTTTCTAATAATCAAGCACAATTTAATAAAGTTCAAATTTGCTAATAATATATCAAAATCATTTCAAATGAAAGTATGTGATAATAGTGTGATTTGAACAAGCTAGTGGGCACTAGAACAAAAGTATAATGCTTCACATGAAATCTAAAGGATCTGTAAGGAAATGAAGTAGTATTAAACATTCTAAGAAAATTTATAAATCTATTAATATAGTCATTTTTGATGGAACATAGGTGGATATACTTTATATGTGGAAAAACACTTTTATTTTTTATTTGATAACTTTTTGCCTTTTATGACAACATAATGATAAGGACAAGATAAACATTTTTAAAAGATTTTACCCTCAGTAATTCCTATCTAATGATGACCTCTATCTTCACTTATTTCTTTGTTTTCTCCAGCTTTCTTGAGGTAGAATTGGCAAATAACATTTCTTATGCATGAACACAATGTTGAATCATAGAATGATAAACTGTTAAAATAAAGAAATGTTAAAATAGCAAGTACATGTAAAATATATTTATATTAAAATTACCAAAGATTTTGAAGTCATTAAGGAATAGTTATAAATCAGCAAAAAGAAATGCTGTGGGATGTTCTGTATGGCAAATGTGTTGCTAATTAGTCAATAAATAAAACACTGATTGGCCATTGGCTAGGCAGGAAGTGTAGGCAGGACAAGGAGGAGAATAAAGCTGGGAAGTGGAAGACTGAGTCAGAGAGACACTGCCAGCTGCCACGATGAGAAACAGCATGTGAAGATGCCGGTAAGCCACGAGCCATGTGGCAAGGTATAGATTTATGGAAATGGATTAATTTAAGCTGTAAGAACAGTTAGCAAGAAGCCTGCCACGGCCATACAGTTTGTAACCAGTATAAGTCTCTGTGTTTACTTGGTCGGGTTTGAGCGGCTGTGGGACTGGCAGGTGAGAGAGATTTGTCCTGACTGTGGGCCAGGCAGGAAAACTCCAGTTACAAAGAAACATTATATTCTAAGTTATATTTCAATGCTAAATATTTTTATATTGCATATTGCAATCTACTTTACTTTTTAAAAATGGCTTCTGAGCAATTATTTCATGGGTGTAAGATTTCTTCTATACTACTAAAACATTTAAATTTATAAAAGGATGTTGACCCATAGGTACATATATTCAGTCTCAGTAAAGATCACATATATATATTTTTAAAATAACATTTAAGCTTAGCATAATGGTTCATTCCTGTAATCTCAGCAATAAGAAGAGAGAGGAAGAAGGATCACGAGTTAGAGGCTATTTGAGCTACAGAGCAAGACTTTGTCTTCAACAATAAAAACAAAAGTCATTTAGTAGCATTTAGGATAATCATATTAGCAAATGTTAAAGTCATAAACACAGTTTTGGCAATGTGCACTTTTTGCTTCTTGTAGAGGTATTCATAAGCTTAACCTTTCTGAAAATGCACGTTCTACAAATATTGAATGGCCTTCCTAGAGATGCAGTCAAAGACATCTACAAAATGACCATTATGTTATTATATCACATACAACAGAAAAACAGTTAAGTAAAATTCTTCAGGTTACTAGAGAGAAATGTTTAGGTACATTAGGCCCATAGCCCATTTTTGTTAAATAAAAAAATAAATAAGTAAAATAGAGGTTCCTTAGCCAGGACTAAGTTACTTACATTCAATTGAGAATTGCCACACCACAGATTTCATAGTGATAAGCAGAAATCTGGAGATTAAAAAAGTAGTCGATATGATCATGTTTCGTTCCATCAAAGCAGATACAGATGCCATTATTCTTTAGTAAAGGAGTATTTTTGTGTTAAATTCATTAAATGAATTATCTACATTCATTTGACATTTTGATAGATAAAATAAAAATTCATTTCACATTTATAGTCCTAAGAACCTTTAGAAATACAAAACTGTCACTTGTATTAGTTAGGCCTTTATTAAAGTAACTTCTGACATTTTGAAGTTAGAATATGTAAGAAGATTAGAAAAAAATCAAGATCATTGGGTAAAGTATTCTGACATACTATGCAGTTGGATGGTGTACAGAAGAGGAGACAGAAGCACTTAAGTATGACTTTTAAAATTTTGTCAAATATATTTTCTATATTTTTATCTAACTGACAGAAACAAATCTTAGCTTTTATAACTAAACATAAGAAAATTCAGCCATTTGCCTAAATATTTTTGGAATTAGATGGCGAGAATATTTGGTAAATATTGGAAAATCTTCTAGAAGCATAGCTGGGATATTGCATTTCTTTCTTTCCTTTTTATCTGTTTTGTTTCTGTAACTTTCATGTGCATCTCATGATCCTTCTTGGAACTAGAGATATATGAACATGTAACAGAATGAGAAAACATAATAACACTAGAAGATAACTAAAGAACATTTTATAATTGTCATCGGCAGTTCTCAGTGCTTCACACCCTTTAGTAACTCACTTAATACAGAAAACTACAAAGGAAATATTATGATCATTCCCATTTTACAATGAGAACGCAACAGCAAGTCACTGGCAGATCCGGTATTTGAATTAAAGAAAGCTGGTACCAATGGCGGTGCTGGCTGTAGCAGATGTTTGTCATTTAACCACTTCTTTCAAAACCCAATTATTCATTATTTAGAAAATATTTTATAATCTATTTGACGTCTCTCTAGTGAAAATATTCTAGTAGACAGAACCAGAATATGTTTGTCTTGTAGATATTGACAGAACTCAGATTTTACGTTGCTTTTCTTGACCCTTCTCTCTGTGATGTGTGGAAGAAAGCATGGAGAAGAAGTAATACTGACGATTTGCCTCATTGTTCTTATTGCTTAGAACACTTCTCATAGGCGATAACTACTAAACATTATAATCGCTTATTTGATTAATTTTACATTCACAGTGTGACTGCCAGAGCACATATATACAGTTATAGACAAATTTGGCAATATGATATGTATAGTTCATACGTATCTTAAATTTTCAAATTGGCATTAATCTCAGTGAAAGAAAAATCATTACTGTTCATTTGTTGCTCACAAATACATGAGTTTTGATACCAATAACATCCAAACCATAAACAAAATGTGTTTCATTTCCATAGTAAATAAAGTTAAAAATTACCATTTAGTTATATTTTTATTGATTGTTTAATATAGTGATAATTTTAGGAATAAATGCTTGGGAATTTCCCTCAACGTAAATACAGTGAGAGGCAGATAAATTTTAAATTGGCTTGCAGAAGTAAAACAATACTTCCAGAAACAGGTATGACATATCACTAATCTATAAAGCCAGTATACATGACATAATTCAAAATTAAGTAACATAAAAGAAAATGTCTGAGAAATGATTTTTCTTCGATTCAAAGTTGAACTATTGGGAAGGAGTGTCTGAGGCTTGAGCAGAGGCTATAGCCAGGGGAACAATTGGGGTGATGTTGAGACTGGCAGTGGCATATAGCAAAGTTGGGGCAGGCAGTAGCTGCTACTAGCTACTAACACTGTGGCTGAGAGTGATGTCTGGGTCCCTAAGAGGACTAAGACTGACAATGGCTGGCTATCATAACAGAGCCTGTGGCAGTACATAGAACTCCATAAGCCTAGGCCAACCACCCCACATCAGGGATCTGAAGAAAGTGTAATGGAATCTTATCTTGTGCAGGAAGCCTTGCAGGGATTTCTGCCCACCGGCTCTACTGGGGCAATGACATACAACTGACTGGCACCTGTGGAATTAAAAGATGTCTTGTGGGTTTGCAATATAAACTACACTAGTGTTTAGTGTTGTGGACGTAGCAGGGCCATAGGTTAGTTCTTAGAAAATATAACTTCCTTAACTATGATAGAGGGTCAACAGGGGTGAGGTTCTGACAGTACTGATAGTAGAGTATGTAGGCCAAGGCTTAGAGAGGGCGAGAACAGCGTCTCACTAAGGACAAAACACCTTAGATAAAGGGCTTAGGAATTACTTGGTAGTAGCGCCAAACTGGATTTTGCTGCTCTTACATTAGAATTTGGTTATGTTTGCTGCATTCTGACTCTCTGCTGTAAAGACTATTGGTGAAATTATTAAGGCCACTCCACGTAGTTGAAAGGAAAGTTTATTAGTGGCATAACTTACAAATGAAGGGATAGGTAGGTCGCAGGGTCTGGGGAAGGTGTATCGCAGTCCAGCGGTGTTCTCTGGAGCTCTCCTCGGTCAATCTCCACTGTCCAGGGTCCAGGAACAGAGAACTGGTCTATCGGGATCTCAGGTCTTCAGGGTCCTCCCTTGGCCCGTCTTGTAGGCGTGACAGTTACCGAAGTTTCAATGGGGGTTGGAACTTCCAGATTAAAGCTGGAATGGCTATCCACTACAAAAGACAGTGTATTGGGCCTAAAACAAACACAAAATATACAAGTAAACGTATACAGACTGAGCAGGTTGTATTTATGTATTTATGAATATATATGCATGTACCAACAATTAAAGACAAAAGAGGCCATGAATTTTATTTATGTATTTATTTTGGTTTTTCAAGACAGGGTTTCTTTGTGTAGCTTTACGCCTTTCCTGGAACTCACTCTGTAGACCAGACTGGCCTCAAAATCACAGAGCTCCACTGGCTCTGCCTCGAGAGTGCTGGGATTAAAGGCCTGTGCCACCACTGCCCAGCTAGGCCATGGATTTTAACAGAGCAAGGAGGAATATATGGCAGGGTTTGGAGGGAGGAATGATGTTATCATAATCTCAAAATTGTTTTAAAAAATGTAAACTTGCAAAGAAAAAAAGACTCAATGAGTAAGACACTTCCACCATTTCTCACCACATTCTCATAACCAATAATGGATTCATGTCAGCTGTCCTGTCCTTTGACCTCCAGAGTTAAACTATGGTATATGCACAGACCAGACTTGCATATGCAAATTAAACAAAGGAATTAAAAACCTTTTGAAGTAAGTCTGATGGGGGTATGCTGGTAAGGGTTGCTGGGATTTTGAGGCAGAGCCTCTAAGCCAGCTCACCTTGGACAGTTCAGACACAAGATTGGAACAAGACAGACATCCCATTGAACCTCATCTGTAAAGGTGACTGTCTGCAGGGGACCCACATAGACAACTCGTTTTCTAATGTCAAGAATAGCTTGCCACTGGTAGGAGGGAGAGGTGAAGGATTGTAACTGTAAAACAGCAGCAGCATGGGGCCGTGAGAAGGCTCAGTCAGTAAGGCACTTGCTGCCTAAACTGGTGGTTGCAGTGCAATCTCTGGGACCCACGTGTTGGAAATAGAGAACACACTTAACTCACTCCTGAAAGTGGTCCTCTTACCTTAACATGCATGTCATGGCAAGTGTGTGTGTGTGTGTGTGTGTGTGTGTGTGTGTGTGTGTGTGTGTGTGTGTGTGTGTTTGTATACACATGTGCACATACACACAATAAATACATGTAAAATAGAAACTTGAAACAGAAGAGTGGCAAATTGTCTCTGAAAATCAGTAAGAAGCTTCAGGCCTAATGTGTTACACTAGGACATTGGCTGAGGGAAAAGGCTAGTTGACATTGCAGAGCTCCTGGGAGGCCATAGAACAGCCACATCTGTGGCTGTAAATTTCTCAATTCATCCTGATGTCCCCATCCCCACCCCCAACAGTCCCTACACAGCCACTCAGAACCAAGTAAACACACAGAGGCTTAATATTATTTACAAACTGAATGGTCTATGGCAGGCCTCTTGCTAGCTAGCTCCTTAAATTAACCCATAGCTATTAATCTATGTATCACCACATGTTCCATGGCTTTACCTGCATCCCATTCCATGTTGCTCTTTTGGTGGCTGGTCTGCGTCTCTTCAGACTCTGCCTTTCTCTTTCCTGTCTCTCTCCTTAGATTTCCAGCCTGCCTCTAAGCTGCTTTGCCATAGGCCAAAGCAGCTTATTTATTAACCAATGTGAATAACATATATTCACAGCATACAGAAAGACATCCCCCAGAACACATCTCCACTTTCCACTCCTAGGTAGAACTGTTTTACTTGTCTTTGACAGCCAGAAACCAACTAGCAGGTTGGGACACACACACACACACACACACACACACACACACACACACACACACACACAAACACTGGATGCTCAAAATGTGTCCTTTGGGCCTCACTGTTTCCTCCAAAAGAGACAAGTGAATTGTCACTGAGTGAATATAACAGAATGGACAATGGCATTGCCTGTCCACTGTCAGAAACATAGCAACTAATCATTTTTTATCCAAGGAACATAAATAGATGGGCCAGCCTTCAGGGGTTATGGGTAGTGGCAGCCTATGCACTGGTTTTGATGCCTAGAGCTTTGGTTTCTCCAAGACTGTGGCCCAAATCTGCAGACTGGTGAGGTAACCTGGAGTGATTTCAGTACTTCATCACCCTATGTCCCTGCAACTATACTGCAGGGCACTGTCTCTGCATACTGCTCACCAATACACAGGACAAAAAAAAAAACCCCACTACTTTTCTTAGAAAATAAATACAAATCCTCCATCATGTCTCCAGACACAGACACAGATTATGCTCACTACATCAAGAATGTCAGGGTTCTAAGGGTCAAATTCAGATCCTCATGCTTGCAAAGCAAGCACTTTACCAGCTGAGCCATCTCCATGCCTCTAAACAATTTCTTTAAAAAAGAAATATATTTCTATATATATAATAGAAATTGCAACTTGTATTTATGACTGAAAAATTATGCTATGCTGGGTCAAAGTGTATGTTTAATGAGACATCGTGTTTTAGAACCATGCTAACTCAGTGTTAAAGTGTCCAATGGTAAGAGAAAATATTCTTCTTTGTGTGTATGACAATGGGACAATGCATTCTGTACTTCTTTTATAAAAAAACTGTTTCCTGTCTTCTTAATATCTGCTGAAAAGCAAATCCAGACCAAGTAGCAGATTAGCACAGAGGTCTCAAGCACAGGTTTGGAAAGTCAGATAGTCATGGGCTTAAATCCTAGGTTAGTTACGGATTTGCTTTTTTATTTTCAGAAAGGAAATACATATACATAGTCAAAAGAATCCAAGAAGTGTTCTCCAAACCCAAGTAAAGAAATAAGTTCTCTGTCAAAATTATCAATGACAATGTAACATTGGAAAAGGCAAAGGTTAGACTTTTGAAATGAAATGATGGACTTCTAGAATCAATGGTGACAGGTTCTTATATCTGGATGGGAAACAAGATACAAAAATATTTTATTCTCCTCTTATTTAGTGAGATAAATAAACTTTGAATATTAGTGAATATCCATGGCTTGGTACTATCTCATGGTACAAAACTATGATACATTGTAATTTGCAGTATTGATGGTTATGTCTGCCTTTTATTTAAAGAGTCAGTTTTTAAATGTCTTGATTATTTCCTTAGGATACAAATAGTTTAATCTAATATTTCTTAGAGGTGATATAAAAGAAATTTCTATTGATCAGTCAGGAGTAACTGGTGATATCATTCTCATTTTTGGACATGCTATAATCATGTAAAATATTACCTGATACTCTGCTTGTCAATTCCAGTAAGGATTTATTTTGTAATCACTTATCTAGTTGAATTTGTAACTTCCAATTGAATGATCATTGTAATCATTTTTGTAGGATACTAACTGATTTCAATGATTCTACAAGTTATTTTTAAAACACAACGTGTTTTACTAAGGCATCTTTATTGTACTTTTATAGTCTATGTCTTACTTGTCAGGCAGTGGGATAAAAAGCAAGAGAAATTGCCTACTTGCTTGATACTAAACACAGGACATGCTAAATTAAAATATATACTTGTAACTAAATTCATGGGCTAAAAACTGCTTATCTAATAAATGTGATTACACATTTTATCCATATTTCATTCTATTTTTCTGAAATTTAGAATGAAAAATTGGCTGATTATTACTGCAGTAGTTTTGCCTTGAAATTAAGCTGCCAGTGCTAAAGAAGCTACTCTACACACTGCTTATGGGGAAAAACATAAAACTGATTAAAAGATACAACGCT
The DNA here is from genome assembly GCF_007827085.1 of Peromyscus californicus insignis. NCBI lineage: Eukaryota > Metazoa > Chordata > Mammalia > Rodentia > Cricetidae > Peromyscus > Peromyscus californicus. The sequence continues at coordinate 46,811,299 of NW_026294391.1, forward strand.
AAACAACAGCAACTACAACAAGAAAAAGTATCAGAGGTCCATCAGGCTCACTGGTAAGCCAAAGCTCTCAACAAAACCTGCTGTGGGATGTTCTGTATGTTACATGTGTTGCTCTGATTGGGTAATAAATAAAACACTGATTGGCCAGTAGTCAGGCAGCAAGTATAGGCGGGACAAAGAGAAGAGAACTGGGGGAAGTGGAATGCAGAGGCAGAGAGAGCTGCCAGCAGCTGCCATGACAAATGAGATGTAAGGTACCAGTAAGCCACGAGCCACGTGGCAACTTATACATTAATAGAAATGGATTAATTTAAGATAGAAGAAGTAGATAACAAGAAGCCTGCCACGGCCATACAGTTTATAAGTAATATAAGCATCTGAGTGATTATTTTATATGTGGGTTGTGGGACTGCGGGGGGTTGGTGGGACCTGGAGAGAAGCTCTCCAGCTACAAAAACTTTTATCACTTTATAAAGCCCCATGGTCTGGCTTCAGCACTTCCCTCCAAGCCTACTTTCTGTCATTCTTTGCCTGTTCCCCTCTCCAGTACTGCTGCTTTATTTGTAATAATTCTATAGGGAAACTTCCTGTACTTAAATGACTAACTTCATTTTTTTTCAGAGTTCTGGATAAAGACCTTTGTTGAGAAATGTAATCACTTGTACGTCCTCACCTGCTTTCCTTTCCAGCATTTACCTGTTCTTGTTATTGTTTTCTATGCATGCTTTTGCATTATCATCCTTCCCAAAAAATCTAGCTTTATTAGAACAGAGGTTTTACTTTCTTAACCACTGCATTACATTCACAAAAGCATTATTTGTCATGTAGTAGATTTACTATTAATATAAAAATATGTATTTTACATTATTAATCATTACAGGTATATACTTATGCACACATATATAGCATCTAAAAGGAGTAATACAATTTATGAATGTGGAGAAGCAAAATTATACGGTATAATCTCCATTGTGAAGTCAAATAATATTCTGCTTTAATTGTAAGTTAAAATATCAGTCATCAAGTTATTACTCAGATTAATGAAAGTAATCAAAAATATAATTTTAAAGATCAATTACATAGATTTAATCTAATTCTTTCATGAAAATCTGTTAATAAACCAGTCACATCTTCTTATAATTGATAACTATATGCTTAAAAAACTGTGGCTAGATTATTACATTTGTACTAATTATCTCTATCTATTTGCTCTTACTGTACTCAAAAGATTCTCCCTACTGGTTACTTTCTTCAAATGTCTTACTTCATTTTTTTCAGGGCAAGAATAAGAAAGTAAAATAGAAATTCTCTTCTGTATTTAGACATCTAAAGTCCTTACAGTATGTCTTGCACATTGCCAAAATGGAAGCAGAATATTAGAAGATATTAGCATTCTATCATTAAAAAATTTAGAGTCATATTTTCCAAGTTTGGTGGTGGGGAATAATAGTAAGTAGGGTGGTATTCAAAACATAGAGTACCATTCTGGTCTTGATTTACCAGGCGTGTCTGTTGCTTTTAAATAACCTGCATGCAGTATTTAGACTATAACCTGTGCAGTTGTTTGAATGAGGAATGACGTGGATAGGTACAGGTATTTGAACACTTTGTTCCCAATTGGTGGACTGTTTGGGGATGTCTTGGAGTTGTGGCCTTGCTGGAGAAAGCATGTCACTGGAAACAGGCTTTGAGATGATCCAGTCTCACCCAATTTGCTGTTCATTCTCTCTGCTTCCTGCTTGCATTTGAAGACGTGAACACTCAGCTTCCTGATCCTGACACCATATCTGCAACTTGCTACCATGCTCTCCTCCTGTGATGGACTCTTATCCTTCTGGAACTGTAAACCAAAATAAACTCTGCCTTAAATTGCCTTTGTCTTGGTGTCTTATCACAAACAACAGATAAGTAACTAATACAGCCTACCTGGTAAACAAGACTGTACATACTAGAGTGCTCTAGGGAGAGAGGCCAATAGCTCGGAACAGAGAAAGCCTAGGGCCAAAATGGGTATAAAAAAAGACTGAAAATGCTGAATCTTTAGTGGGCCAACAAAGTGTTATTGGTTTTAACTCCTTAACACTTTTCTGTGATGAATTTGAACAAACCTCTAAGTCCTGGGGGGGGAGAAAAAAAAACAAACCTCAGTTGACTGAGAGTAAGAATGAAGATCTTAAATCTGTATGACACAAAATATAATAATATAAACAAAATATATTTGTGCATTGATTGTGTGTGTGTGTGTGTGTGTGTGTGTGTGTGTGTGTGTGTGTGTGTATGTGTTTGTGTCTTTCTTTCCTTAACCCGTCTTCCTGCTTCTCCTTGAATAAACTCTTAGAGAGCATATTTTTATAGGTGGGAATGTCTAAAAGAGAACAGATATCTCTGTTGATTATTCTCACTTTGTGATATGGATTCTTTTCACTTATTAAAAACCAATGAATCAATATGTTTTGGCTCTTATAAAAATAAAAGGCAGGCACAAGAGAATAAAATTACCTTTATATTCTTAGAAAAGTTTCAACACATAATTTTCATGTTTGAATAGTGGCTAATGTGTGAGATAGCAAATGTTGTCTTCATTTATTCATCAGAGTTAAAGCTGAAATGCATGCATAGGCCTCACAAAAATATGGATCCTTTGTCTATTATTTTGCTGAACAAAGATATTTGAATATTTATCCTAGGACAATAATTTTTAGACTGGACTAGCAGTAATGTTATGATCTGCTTCACTGTTCATCTCTTGCACCCTAAGTAGTCAGTGAATAAAGATGAGAACAGTCTTTCTTCATAAGGTCTAACTGATATTTGAAGCCTCTGGCTTCCATAGTTAAGTTTTGATGACTTCTTGCCACGTTTTACGAAAACTCCTAGCAAAATCTTGTCTTTTTTCTTTGTATCTAACACAGATGGTATTTGTTTAGCCTACTTTAATAATTAGAAATTGCCATATAGCATAGAAGACAAATTGCTTCCTGTATGCTATATGGTTATTACTGGAAAGACTAGTCATAGAAATTTTCCTAGGCTAGGAAAAAGTTCAAAGTACAAAAGCTAACAAACTGAAATCCCATTTTCATCAGTTATATAAAAAACCTGCAGCTCTCCATATTTAGGTCAGAGGGACTATTGTCATGAAATTTGAGTTATTTTTCTCCTCTTTTTTTCCTCCTCCTTCTCTTCTTCAGTACTAGAGGTCTAACCTACTGCCTTGTGTATGCTAGGCAAGTGTTTTACCACTGAGCTATATTCAAAGACATCTTTTATCCATTTTTATGCTGAGACATGTTCTGAGCTATCCAATCTGGCTTTGATGTCACTGTGAATTTTCCCTCCTCCAGCTTTACCCTTGCGTGTAGCTGGGATGATAGATGTGTGTAATAATTTTATATATGGTAAAAATTGGTTGAAGAAGTAAGATGGTACAAATTTTTCTTTCAATAAGATATTTCTGAATGTTTTCAGATTTAATAGCTTAATTGATTTACTTTTCTCATATTTTAGTCGTGAATATTGACCATGATATTATAATCAATTGAGAAACGAAGATTAAGGACTGAAAAAACATCAGTGAATGAAGGTCCTCATTTAGTTACCTCAAAGTCATTAAATCTCGGTTTTTCCTTGAGCACACCAAAAGTAAATAATCTCGAAATACATGATTTTCCTTTCAAGTAAGAGACTGTCCTTTTTTTAACCAGTGCATTTTAAAATCTAAAACAGCAGTTGTCAACCTGTGGGTCATGACCGTTTGTCAAACAAGGCTTTCACAGGGGTCACATATCAGACATCCTGAATATAAGATATTTATACTGTTTCATAACAGTAACAAAATTACAGTTATGAAGTAGCAACAAAAATAACTTTATGGCTGGATGTCACCAACATAAGCAACTGTATTAAAGGGTTACAAAATTAGGAAGGTTGAGAACCAATGTTCTAAAAGATATTAAGTCACTTTATTTTTTGGAAAAAAGAAAGAAATTATCTTGAAGTAGCAGTATTAGAAAGAATAGTAAAATATTAAGAAAAAGTAAAAGGTTACAACTATATGTTCCAATATATAATTTATTCAATAGTTAATTTAGACAAAGTCAGCAATCATCATACATTATGCTGAAATGAAGAAAGTCATGAGTTCTTATGTAGAAGGGCCTGTTCTATTTATAAGCCCTGGTAAACTCCATCTCATAGTTAATGAGAACTGAAAAGAATATGGAAAAGTGCAGCTAGAACATTTCTACAGGCTAAGTTTGAAAGAATATGTGGTTTGGCCAAGTCTCTGTTGTTACATGATCACACATAACTGAAAGGGAGCCTGTGAAATGAAGTTTAGCCCTATCTTCAGAAAGAAGGAGACTTTTTTTGGTAAACAGCTGACATTCCTTTGCTTATGTATTCTCTGCCTCTGATTAACAAATACTCAGTTGGGAGGCTGGAGAAATGGCTAATCTGAGTGCCTACTGCTCTTGCAGAGAATAAGAGTTCAATTCCCAACACCCACATGGTGGCTCGCAACCATCCACACTTTCAGTTTCAGAGTGAACATGGTCCATGTACACACAAGAATTAACACTCAAACACATAATATAAAAATAAACAAATCTAAAAGAAAAAAATAAATACTAACAACAAAACCAAATACTCAGTTCAACTTTTACGTTTCCATGGATGCATATGTTTCTCCAGCCATTTGACTCTGTGGTCCTTGGCTCTGCTGTTCTATTTGGCCACAACTTATAAATGAGTACTGGGGGACATCGATAATCATCTTACTTTACAATGTGTGAAGTGGTCATGCATAAAAATACTTACTAGATTGAGTCTTTTCATTTATTTAGTGGGAGAGGTACAGGGCATGTTTGTGGAAGCCAGAGAAGGACAAGTTTCAGAAGTTATTTTTCTCCCTCCCCGATGTTGAGTGCCTTGGATTGAACTGAGGTCCTAAAGGCTTGGCAGAGAGTTGTTTACCCACTGAGCCATCTCACCAGCTACTTGCTGTATATTTATTTACTTACTTGTTCAATGCTTATATGCCACCCTTCTAGCAGATATTGAAATGTACTAAATTGCTAATGATACAATGACATTCAATATAGTTTTTGAGAAAGATGGTGGCCCTAACCTCACTATGTAGCTGAGGATAACCTGGAGCTGCTGATATTCCTGCCTCCATCTCCCAAGTGCTGGGATTATATGCATGCACTTCTTTGCCTGCTTTAGGCAGTGCTTTGGCTACTACCAAGGACTTTGGGCATGTAAGTTAAATGCTAAAAACTGAACCACAACCCCACCCCCCAGGATACTTTCAACATTTATTTATTTTGTAGCACGAATTCTAAAATGGCCTTTTAATAAAAAGCCTGGAGCCAGATATTGGGATAAATGCTAAAAGATCACAGAGACAAAGTAACATCTCACCTTGCCAACTCCATGAATCCTCTGACTGAATGTCTCTGAGTCCTTAGCCCAAAGCTCTCCAGCAGAAAAGCTTTAGTTCCTGTCTCCTAAGGCCTTGTATACCTTTCTCCACCCAGCTATTTCACTTCCTTTCTAGTTCTGGGATTAAAGGCGTGGGACGCCCCAAGCAAAGGCATGGCCTCTCAAGTGCTGGGATTAAAGGCGTGTGCCATCACTGCCTGGCATCTATGTTTAATCTAGTGGCTTGTTCTGTTCTCTGATCTTCAGGCAAATTTTAATAGGGTATAGAATATATCACCACATTATTTGTTTACTTATTATTCATGTATTCCTTTATTATGTCTGTTCACGTGAACACTGGTAAATCAGGATTCCTGTGAAATTACAAGTTACTTTGCTCAGCCTTGTCAGTCAGCACAGAAAGACTGTGTCTCTTGGGCAAATAATTTCAGGAAGAAGAGAAACGTGGGCTATGGCAGCAACAATTTCCTCATTCTGAAGCCCCTCGTCTTGCCCCTATAAATTGTCACAACCAGCTTTACCCTTGGCAGTCCCCTCAGTTTCCAAAGGGAGAAACTGCCCTTGATGTACGCAATGGTAAGCTTAGTCTTATCTGTTGAGACTCCTTGTTTTTGTTTTTGTTTTTGTTTTTGTTTTAACCATCTTTCTCTTTACACATTCGGTGTTAAAACATGGGAAGGGAATCTGAGGTCACTGGCAGCTCAAGCGTTTTACACAACTCCCCATGTTCTCATCCACTCACGAGTCCTGGGTGGAGTGGGCCTGGCAGGGCCACCTGTATCTCTCAGGCAGCCATTTCTTTCATTTTCCACCGCCCCCCTTCTCTCCTCCCTCCCTTCTATTTTGCTCTGACACTCTGTCTTTCAGACAAGAGGCCTATTTTCCATTTGACCAAACCATACATCCACCACATTCAAAGTCTCAGGGCAAGGTAACGCTTAGGACCTAACTCAGAGGTGGCCCAGTTAGGTCTCAGGGTCTCACAGGGGCTCCTTCTGACTTGTCTTGAGACTTCTCAATCAAAGGTTCTGGAAGCTTTCCCACATCCATGAGGCTTGCTCAGTTGAGAATTTCAGGAACTCTTCACTGGCCTGTGTGAAACTCTTCCACTGGCTCTGTGGTCTCTGGACTCATGGAGGGTACCGAGTTTGGGGAAGCCTCTTCTGTTGCTGTGCTCCGAGGCTCTGAATCAACCCACACAGATACAAGAGGCTACTGCAAGGCAAGATTTAATGCAGGGCAGCACAAAAGAAGGGGGGAAGGGGAGGGACTGATCGATTAAGGCCACAGAGCAGACTGAGGAGCTAAACTGCAACCCTGAATGTCAGTTGAATCAAGTATTTAAGCACAGAAATCACATACATTTATTGCCAAGTTACAGTTACAATTTTCACCAATCAGGATTTAGAAATTAGGGACTTCCTTGAATGTTTCATCATTGTCAACTGATACACAATGCAAGCTTTTCAGTCCAACCAATTAGACACATTTGTTCTTTTGGTTGTTAGGAGCAGCCATGCTCCCAATGTTTCTAGAGAACTAAAAATGCATAACAACTATTTCTACAGTTTAAAAAGAAAGTAGGTTCGTTATTGGAAGGTTCCCAGCTCCACTAGGGTTTGGGAACCTGAACTTTGTTTCACCCTACAAGTAAGATGGAATCTGGTCAAAATGGCAGTACTTAGGACAAGGTGCTTTTTGCCCAACACTACTTTCAGATATGTTTGCCTGGTCCCAACATCTACTACTTTCAGATATGTTTGGTCTAAACCCTGATGGATGCATATGGGTGGCTGGATTTCACCCATTTTTACTTTGGCTCCGTTTTGCCCCTGCCATAGGTTGCAAATCACACACCCTTGGCCTGTCTACAGGCTAATCTAATAAGAAAGCTCCTTTTGGGGGACCTCAAATTGGTCAAACTTGTTCAGCTCTTGGTCCAAATTTGGCCTCAATATACATTTGACAATGGCCACTCTAGCCCAAATTAGAAACTTTCAATTTTAATATCTAAATTGACTTGAATAACTTTGTAAAATTTAACGGAGAATGGTCCAAGGGTTTTGCCCCATATCATTCTCAGCTCACCTTAACCCTTATCATCCCTGCCACTCAGCTCCTACTTGCAATCTTATGAGTCAGAATGCCTGCTATGCCCATTAGGTTTCCAAGCCTGCTTCCTTTAACTGAGATAGAAGACCTTCTGTTCTTGGGACACTTTTGCCTTATACTTATGGTCTGCCTTTGTGTCTGTCCCACCAAGCCCTGGATACTCTGGCTTGTATTTTTATAGTTTTCTGTTTTGATGGTCTCTAGCTTACAGATGTTTATATTATTGGCAACTTGATGTCTTTATAAGAGAGAAAGTACTCGTTATGCTTTTCAGGTTATCTGCCCCTGGTTATAGATATATAAGTCACTGAGTTCAGTCTTACAGAGAGTTAAATGTTTTTTGGGTATTGATAATATTGGAAGATTGTCATATACTGTTTTATTTCACTGAAAAGCTGGCTATGGAGATGGGATTTGGCCTGCCTACTTCAGACACAAGCATGTTTGTCTAAAAGTTTCCTCCAAAGCCTCTGTCCTGACTGACAAAGAGAAGGAGATAAATGAAACAAGAAAAAAGAAATCATGTGCTTGAGACGAGCTAAAAGATTAACTGTTTCCAATAAAGAGGTCTTTTATTTATCTCATAGTATTTATTTTTTTAATCAAAGTAAATGTATATATAAAATTGAAATGGCTAAATGTAATAATTATAGATGTCATTGTCTCCGAATACTCCCCACTACTTGATTCTTGTTTACAAAAATAAAAACATAATGGTTCCCCATTCAAGGTCATAGATAGCTTTCAAGCTCTTGCTGAAATGTAAACTTTCTTTATCTCAGGATCTGTAAGACTATTGGGAGCATGCTTTAAAAAGCTGTGAGATCTGAGCCTGGTGGTAGTGATGCACACCTTTAATCCCAGCACTGGGAGGCAGAAGAAGGCAGATCTCTGTTGAGTTCAAGGCCAGCCTGGGCTACAGAGTGAGTTCCAGGCAAGGCCAAAGCTATACAGAGGAACCCTGTCTCGAAAAACAAAACAAAACAAAAAAGCTGTGAGATCCTAAGCAGAACAAAGTTAGCTTAAAACTTGTAACAAAAAGGGATTAATAGTTGAACGTCTATGAACAAATAATCTTAATTTGCTATAGTGTGTCATGTATATAACTTGGATCCAACTCTAGTTTGGGAAAATAGAAACAGAAGGTCTGTGAAAAATATTTAAATTGATGTAAAATATAAAGTTATGTTTTGGTAAAAGAGGTTACAGAGGATTGGATTTAACAATAACATGTTTGATCATTGAGATTTATAAATTCCTAGTTATAATGGTCTATTCATGCTAACTAAAACTGACTTAAAGATGTATGTCTAATAATTTATGTCTTTGCTAAATTTGTCAGGATTTAGATATTTGAAGAAACTGAGTCATATTAAAAACTGTGATATTTTGTAAAAGTACACAATAAAAGGATTGGGAAAATGAGGTTCTCAGTCTCCTCATGGACTATATCTATGGCTTAAAGTTTGTTTTGATACTAACAGATCTTCAATTCAAAAATTGTATTTTTGAGGCTCAAAGTTAACAGGAATAAAATTATTAAATCTTAATTTTACTAAAGTTAGTATTTTATTAAAAATTGTTTAAGGTAATTAATTAAGATATAAAAGTTAATGCTCAGTCACCTTGTAAGTGACCAAATTCTTTCATGTGCTCAGAACTATGTTTGTAATCATGCTAAGTACAAATGTAATCCATTTACAGAGATGAGCTTGTAGAGAAAGACCCAATTTATGTCTCCCATTATATAGTCTTATCCATATGTTGTCAAAGTTAGGCCTAAAACAAGCAACTCAAAACAAGTTTAAAGTAAACTTAAAGTTTGTTTAACATAAAGTAGTATTCAGAATCGGGTATATTTGTTTAAAGAATGGGTATACAAACTGCATGCTTAAATAAAATGGGTTAAGTTATAACACACTTGTATGGCAGGATGTTCCCAGGCTTTAGATTGTACCCCTTCCCATCAGAGGAAATTGCACACTGGCCTCATTACAGGTTAAGGATGCACAGAAAAATAAGACCTTTGAGAAGTCTGTTGCTTCTTCTGTCTCTGGCTATATAGGTCTGATAGCTCTGGCTTTGTAGGCTAAACCAGAAAAACCTGTTTGTCTATAGGGAAAATGAATTACTTCTTATGTCTCTCATGACAAGGGGATGGATTCTCTTTTGCATCGGTGGACCTTGGAGTTTGCATCCATATCTTAAATGTCTCAAACAACAGAGAGGTACATAAGAAATTATTCTTCCCTCAAATTTTCCCATACTGGAATATGAAAATGCTATGAACAGAGGAAACTTGTACCTAAGCTATGACCCAATGGCTATAGGACCTGCATACCTTTTCAATTGGCCATCATGCCTTCTCCCATGGCTTTCAATTTTTCGTCTTAAACAAAGCTAGTTCCAGGGTCCATACCCTAACCATCTATGTTCTCAGATTAAAAGAGACTACCAGATACTCTGTCATAAAACTCACAGTTTGGAATAATTATTCAGAATATCCAAGCAGTGCCTTTGGAAACTTTGCTAGACAATCTTATTAAAAAAAAGTCTCACTAAGATACTATTTCTCTTTTAAACTGTCAATTGGGTGCTGAATTTAGCTGACTTGTTTTACAAAGCTTCTAGGAGCTTGTTCCTTATGCAGGAATCTGATGTCACAAACAGCTAATTACAGTAACCATAGCCTGTGGAACTCTGGTACATGGTCAAGCCAGTGGTACAATTGCCTTTAACCTTACAAACAAAAGTTACATTAACTTTGTTTCTTAATATTCTCTACTGGGTTGGATAGTTATTACCTCCTGACTTATGTTCTGGATCTTGGTCATCTGTTATGCTCTTTTGTAGCACCTTGAATGGACCCCCATCTGAGGCATTCTAATTACTGCCCATTTGACATCACCTATTTTGTGAAGCAGTTGAAGGGCGATTGCTTACCCCAACCCTGGAAAACAGTTCAGATGACCTCTTACAGAGGGCTAACGGGCCACGGCTCATCCAACACGTTTCTCTTTTTGCCACTCTAGGCATTGTTCTCGGCACTCAGAACTAAAACAGTCGGACTGAAGCCTTCCTTGCACCAATTAAACCCTCTGTCTCACCAGCTCACAAAAACAATCAATCAATCAAACAAACAAACCCTTACAGAATTTCAGATCAGATTAACAACCTTCAGGACCAATTCAATGCTTTTGCTGCTATGGGGCTCCAAAATTTAAAAATACTAGACTGGACTACTGCTTAAGAATGAAATGTATGTCCTCCTCCTCCAATAACGCTGCTTGCACACCAAGACATCCTGACTGGTTTGAGATGAGGCCCGAAGACACAGGAACCAGCTCAAAGTTCAACCACATACCTCTTACGTACAGGCTTTTGCTTCTCTTCCATTCTGGATCTGCCTGTTAATCGTTCCTTTCCTCCTTTTTTTCCTTTACTTAGGTTTTTCACTCTGTCTTTTAAATGTTTTACTTACTGAACTTCCCCCTATACCCAAACAAATTATTGCACTAAATTCTCCCACTGGCTCTCACCCTCCAACAGTTCCATTGGTTTCTGACACATCTTCAGAGACATCTTTTATGCTGTAGAGAAACTCTGGCTACAAGGGACCCTCATCTTTTTACCCCAGGCCACATACAATTCTTTACATTTGTCCTCTACTTCTCCTGTTCCCTTCCTTTGATGTTCTGTAGATTTCTGTCGCTTCTGCTAGTTCACTTTGGTGCAATACTCCTGGCAGTAGAATTAGTCACTGCCACCTGAATCAACTCTGTATCCATTTCCTCTCACTGGCTCACTCTGTCTCTCCCACTTCTGCCCCTCTGCATCCCTCCACCTTCTTGGGAAATCTCTGTTTTATTCTGTAACAAAATCGTGTTCACAATCCTCTAACCACTGTTTCAAAAGTTCTTCAAGAAATCAAAGATGACAATTGCATGATCCATTGCTGCTAATCAAGTTAAAATTCTTCTCCTAGTACATGACCTGATAACTTAGAACTAACCTCCTCCTACAACAACCCTCCTCAACTGGAAGCAGTTAAGAAAGAATCAATGTCCCTCTTCCCCATTTCTTTCTTCTTTTTTTTCTTTTAACACCTACAGTCTCCACTTTTTTTGACACTACCCACTTCTTTCTATGCCTTTTAAGGGTTGGAATAATAGAGTGCCTTGGTGGTAACACAGGATTCCTATGACAGTACAAACGACTTTGCTCAGCTTTATTGGTCAGCACAGAAAGGAATGCCTATGGAGGCATCCTGTCTCCCCCTGGGAGAACAACTTCTGTGGGGAGAGAAACATGGGCTGTGGCTGCAACAATTTTCTCATTCTCAAGCCCCAACGATCACCCCTTTAAAGTGTCATAACCCTTTTTCGCTTGGAAGACCTTTTAATTTCCCATGAAAGAGAGGCTATCCCTTCCTTGTGTGCACTTATAAACAGTTGCATCTGTTGAAGGTCAGACTTTCTGCCTTCCATCTCTTCACGATGCCTCAGAAACCTAACAAGCACGTACCTTGGTGCATGTGTGGAGCTCAAAGAACGATTTGTAGGAGTGAGTTCTCTCTATCCACCACACAGGTTCCAGGAATAGAACTCAGGCAGTCAGGCATGGTGGCACTTCACTGGCACTTCAAAATATTTCTGAAGTGGATCAAAACATGCTATTCTCCTGTAGTGAGAAGCCTCAGATACATAGTCTTTTGGCATGTATACCTTTGAAACTGTTAGGTTTACTGACTCATTTTCAGTGCACTGAGCATGACAGAGGTGATAGCTTTAGAGACCGTGTTACAAATAGATTTATCATCTGTTTTCTGCCTTTAATTAATTTGTTTTCTCTGAGGGAACTCAGTTACTATATTGTAAGCTGCACTATGGAGTGGACAACTTGAAAGGGAACTTTGGTCTGTAACTAGTAGCTAGTAAGGATTTGAAGTCTGACAATAGGAACATGAGTAATTCTAGAAGCTTCCAGTTTCCCATGTGAGCCTTGAGCTGAGTCTCCATCTGACACTTGATTTCAGTCCCATAAGACATTCTACCAAGAGCTACAGAGATGGCTCAATGCTTAAGACTATATGAAATATACAGAGGACTGAACGTCAGTTCCCAGGATCCAGGTTCAAGAGCTCACAACTGCCTGTAACTCCAGTTCTAGAGCCATCTGTCAGTATTGGCCTCCTCGAGAGCCTGCACCCATGTGCACATAGCCCCACAGAGATACATACACATAATTAAAATATTAAAATAATAAATCCTGAGCAAAGGATTATGACACCTGTTAGGCAGAGACAGGTGGAGTTCTGTGAATAAAAGACCAGCCTGATTTACATAGCAAGTTAGTGCCAGCCAAGACTATACAGAAAGACCCTTCTTAAAAAATAAATAAAGAGAGACTAGGACATATGAACTCACAGAAGTTACCCAAGATCAAGATCAAACCATTTAAAACTTCTAGCATGAATGGGGAGGGCTCTCAAGGCCCCATCCCTAGCTGGGGAATTGTTGGCACTTGATAGCTGCTGAGGAAATAAAAGTCAGGTTTTTATCAGAAAGTGACCACTGTTAGATTGCCCATTCCCCAGTGGATGATTGTGGTGTTATATTGTGCACCCTAAAAAAATTTGCCTGAAGATCGGAGTGCAGAACAAGCCACGAGATTAAACATAAAAGCCAGGCAGTGATGGCATACACTTTTAATCCTAGCACTCAGGAGGCAGAGATCCATCTGGGTCTCTGTGAGTTCAAAGCCACACTGGGTTACATGAGATTGATACAGTCTAGGAGAGAAGCAGAGTCAGGCTGTGGTGGCACACACTTTTAATCCCAGTACTTGGTAATCACGTGCCTTTAATCCAAGCACTTGAGATCTCATGCCTCTGCTACCAGTATTTGGGAAGCACACACGCCATTAATCCCAGCACTACGAGGGAAGTGATATGGCTGGGCAGAGAAAGGTATATAAAGCATAAGGAGACAGGAACTAAAGCATTTTCGGCTGGAGAGCTTTCAGCTGAGGACTCAAGAGACATTCAGTCAGAGGATTCATGGAGTTGGCGAGGTGAGAAGTAGCTGTGACTTGCTCCTTTCTCTCAATGATATTTCAGCATTTACTCCAATATCTGGTTCTGGGTTTCATTATAATATAATTTAAAGTTCATGCAATAGATGACCCCACACCTCTGTGAATATGAGCAGCACTAACTGGACTCAGTGTTATTTTGAAAAAGATGACACAAAGTTGCATGAAGTTGGGAGGGAGATGTGTTGAGGAGGAACCAGGAAGGATTAGAAGGTGGGAATAGAAGAGAAAAGAATATATCAAGATATGAAATACAGATATTTGAAGCTTTCAAAGAACAACAAAAATTTAGGACATCATTCTGAATTGTAGAACACAAGTAAACTGTATATAGTCCTGGCCCACAGAAAATTTTAAAAATACATTAAACTGCTATTTTAATCCACAAAGTTGTATGTTAATGTGTTATTTATACAGTCATAGATAACTGATTCAGAATTGTTTGGCTTGAAAGAGAAACATGTATGTGATCTCTTATATACCTAGGAATGCATTGTAAAATAGTTTATATTTATCAACAATACTTATCTCCAATAACCAAATATGAATCCCAAAATTAATTTTACCTTTCACTTTTTACTATTTTCCACGGTTTATATTTTTTAGCATGAATGTGATTTATTTTTAATCATTATAATAAAGTAAATAGTTCAAGTCATTTTAATTTTAGTGAGAAAATTATAAATGATATGATATACTGTTTAAAAAACAATGAGACTAAACATAGTGGTGCACACCTTTAATCCCAGAATGTGAGAGACAGAAACAGGAATATCTCTGTGAATTCCTGGAAGTCTGATCTATATAGCAAGTTCCAGGACAGCCAGGACTACATAGTGAGACTCTGTATCAAGAAAACAAAAACAAAAACAAACAAACAAAAGAAAGAAAACAGAGAGGACATGTAGGTTTGACCATAAATATGTGAACATGTTACAGAGAACAAATGAGGCAATTTGGTAAAGAACAACTAAATAACAAATCTTCTCTTTAAGAATAATAATAAAAAAAACTCTATATCAATTAATTATAGCACTATAGAAATTGAAGTGAAAGTAAAGGAACCCACTGAATACAAGTAATTCAGTAATCGAGCAAAAAAAATAAATGTCTAACACTCAGAGAAGATTAAACACAAGTATGCATGCACCTATTTTGGTAGCTAAGGCACAACTGTCGAAATAATGAAAGAATTTCCATTACTTCAATACTTACAGATCAATAGCATTCCATTAAGAAAAGGATATGTAACATAATAGTGGCTAAGTTCTTCCATAAATCCTTCCCCACAGATACAGCATATAAAACATCAATTCATACCCCAAAATACCTTCACAAGAACTAAGGAAATAAAATGAGAGACTATGGTGACTGTTTTTAGTTCAACAAAATTAAAAAAAAAATAGTTGAATTCAAGAAGGAAAGTGTTCCCTAACTCTCTTTTCCCACAGTTCTGAGTAGCCCAGTTTTGAGAGGGCAGCCCTGAGGAATGAAAGAGAAAATTCAGTCCAAGCCTGAGATATGCAACACACTTCAGGCTTCTCATGAGGAACCCTAATGCTGGGAACAGTTCCATGATGCTTACTGTGAGGCCAATACTGTGGTCTGAGCCACAAGAACTGTACCAGGTTAGACAGCTTACTATGGCACAAGCCTGAGACCATTGTGCTGGTGATAGGAGCTTCATTCAAATTAGTTGCAGACTTGGAGTGGGCCTGAGGTACACCCGACCTACTCTTAGGTTCGTATAGGTTGAATGTCTGTGAGAATCAGGTGACACATGTGCTGTGGGATGGTCTGTATGTCAAATGTGTTGCTGATTGGTCAGTAAATAAATCACTGATTGGTCCGTGGCCAGGCAGGAAGTATAGGCGGGACAAGGAGGAGAATAGAGCTGGGAAGTGGAAGGCTGAGTGGAGAGACACTGCCAGCCGCCATCAGGATAAGGAAGATGTAAAGTACCGGTAAGCCACAAGCCACGTGGCAAGGTATAGATTAATGGAAATGGATTAATTTAAGCTGTAAGAACAGTTAGCAAGAAGCCTGCCACGGCCATACAGTTTGTAACCAATATAAGTCTCTGTGTTTACTTGATCGGGTTTGAGCGGCTTGGGACTGGCGGGTGAGAGAGATTTGTCCTGACTGTGGGTCAGGTAGGAAAACTCTAGCAACACACATGGCTAAATTCCAGACTTGGTGTCCAAAGTACCCAGACTTGGGTATCATAGCTATTGTCAGGGTTGTATCTATGGTGAGGAGGATAAACATGCGTTAGTATGTTGCTCCACTTACAGCTAAAACAGCACATTCTGTGTTCTGCTTTGTAATCCTGCTTCTCTCTTGAAACAGCTACAACTCCTCTTTGCTTGAGAAACAGACACTTGTAAAATACTGTTCTAACATCAGTTAGACTTTGTGCTTGGGCATTTGTTGGTTTTCTGTTCAGGGATTGGTTGGTTTTCCTGCTCAGGGATTGGTTGGTTTCATGCTCATTGGGTCAGGAGCAGATTTGGCTCTGGTTTCAGGGCCAAAGTGTGTTGATTTTATCACTGGCCCGTTTTAACCTTTTGGCTCTAGTTTAGGGCCAGGGTGTATTTCTTTCACTGGCTCTGGTTCCAGGGCCAAAGTGTGTTTCTTTGGCTCTGGTTTCAGGTTCAGAGTGTATTTCTTTGGTTCTAGTTTCAGGGCCAAAGTGTTTCTTTCACTGGCTCTGGTTCCAGGGCCAGGGTGGGTTTCTTTCACTGGTTCTGGTTTCAGGGTCAGGGTGGGTTTCTTTGGCTGGCCTTTTTACCTTACAGTCCTTGGTTATGTAGGCTGAAATTCTAATCCACAAATAACAGAAAAGGTCAAAACGATTATGATCAACGTCCTATAAATCTTGTAAGAAACCAGATTGGGATCCAGGCTTTCATATTAAGAGCTCGCCTAGGCCTGCCAGACTAATAGGCCAGAGTCATCCAACTCTCAGAGTGGTGTTTGATTTCTCAAAGATTTAATTTCTGCAACATGTACAATGGGAATTTAGAATGCTCTAACACCAGGCAGATGTCTATATTTCAGTTGGAAAGGATGGGGTTTGGGCTTTTATCACAGAACTAGATAAGCCATGGTGCATCCCAAAGATTGTGAAGGTGCCTGTGACAGTGAGGTTACAGTATAACCCAGCTTACTATATTAGCATAGGTAGACAAGAGTCTGTCCATCTTAATAATATCCTAACACTATGGTCTTATTAATAAAAAATAAAAGAGCCAGCTATTGGGGTGAATGCTGAAAGGTCAGAGAAACAGAATAAGCCACAGTCAACCTTGCCTCTCCAATTCCTCAGGTGATCTCGTTTCCTCAAACTGGAAGCCTCTGTGTCCTCATCCGAATGGATCTCAGTTGAACTGCTGCTGAAAGCTAAAAGCTTAAAAGACACTAGTTCCTGGTCCTCACATCTTACATACCTTTCTGCTTCCTGCCATCACTTCCTGAGATTAATGTTGTGTGTCACCATGCCTGGCTGTTTCCAGTGTGGCTTTGAACTCACAGAGATCCGGGTGGATCTATGCCTCCGGAATGCTAGTATTAAAGACATGTGCTACCACAGCCTAACCTCTCTGTTTAATATAGTGGCTGTTATGTTCTCTGATCCCCAGATAAGCTTACTGGGGTACATAATATATCAACCACAAAGGGGTGGAGCAAAACACCTCCCCCCAGCACAGCCAAGTGCAAACCATCTCAGACACCTGCACTCAGGCTCATGGTCCAATCATCCTCTTTATGCAGACCTGCTGGGTAAAGATACTAGGAAATCTAGGTGTGCTCCAACAAAAATGATGCTATTAGATTTTAACTTTCTCCCTGAAAACATATCTGTGTTCCCTTAATTGAGGCTACTATTTTGCTAAGTGTTAGTATGTATGTTTGTGTGCATGTGTGCATGAGTTCCTGGAGGAGAGGATCAAATGGGTGTAATTCTATTGCCAAAGGGTTTTTCACTGAATTTGGGGGCTTGCAGATTAAGCTAGACTGTATGGCCAGGAATCCTCCTTTCTTTGTCCCCCAACCCCCTCAGCAGAAGCAGCACATGCCAAAATATCTAGTTTTCATGTGGGTTCTGGTGTCAATTTAGGTTCCCATGCCTTCAAAGTAAGCAAGCACTTTAGCAACTGATCTACCTTCTTTGGCTTATATTTTACACACCATTTCGATATATACTGGTATGGTAAATTACCAGTGCTATGATGGCTACAAGAATTAAATATTTTCCCTTGAATATTTTGATAATTAACAGCTTTTAATTACTTAAAAATAACTTTTTTTTCTAAATATTATTTTGTGTGTCTGAGTGTTTTGCCCATGCAACACATATATGCAGGGCACTCAGAGGCCAGAAGAGGGCATCAGATCCCCTGGGTCTGGAGTTAGGGATGGTTGAGTGTTGTCCTGTGGGTGCTGGGAATTAAGTCAATGTTCCCAGGAAGAGAAGCCAATGAACTTAACTGCTGAGACACTACTCCAGCCCATTTAAATGTAATTTTAGATTTAAATATTAGTTTAGTGTTAAATTCTATTTGAGCCCCTTCTCAGTTAAATAATTTTAGAGAGTCCATTTAGAGTCTATGAATTTGTTTTCTTTTTCCATTTAAACAAGTTTTCTGTGAAGAACAAGTGAGAAATTATGTTTGCTTATATGTAGGACAGTATATTTCTGGGAATGAATGTTCATAGAATAGTACTAGAGATAAACAGAGTGCTAATGACTGAGAGAAATAATGTAAAATGTTATACAGAAAAACCCTGTCTCAAAAAACCACCAAAATAGTTAAAACTATAATTAAAATTGCATTTTGAATCAAACAGCATGGCATAGCTCTTCTAAACCATCTTCCAATGAAAACATCCAAAGAAACTTTAATTTTTCCTAAAATACAGGTTTTTTTTTTTCTTTTTTGGTTTTTCAAGACAGGGTTTCTCTGTGTAGTTTTGGTGCCTGTCCTGGATCTCACTGTTTAGACCAGGGTGGCCATGAACTCACAGAGATCTGCCTGGCTCTGCCTCCTGAGTGCTGGGATTAAAGGCGTGTGCCACTGCCGCCCAGCTAATATAGTTTTAAACACTACATGGATGCCTAAAAACATTTTCATTTCTTTAAAAAATATCTACTTTTCTTTTTGTCTAAATGTGTGTCTGTGCACTATGTGCAGGCCTAATGCCCTTGGAGGCCAGAAGAGGGTGTTGAATCCTCTGGAAGTGGAGTTACAGCCAGCTGTGAGCCACCATGTGCGTAATGTGACTGACTGGAACCTGAGTCCTTTGGAAAAGCAACCAGTGCTCTCAGCCCACTGTCCCATACCTTCAGCTACTAAAAGCATTTTTCTGATAGTTTTATTAAATTGTTTTATAAAAATAAAAAGCATCTGTTATTGCAGTTGTTATAGCTTCAACATAAAGGAATTATTAAAATTTAGTGAGCAACTTGTAGGAAAAGATTAACCCAGGAGGACTTTTTGGAAGGTCATCCTGTAGTTTTTTTCAACCATGACATCTCAAAAACACTGATAGGGTTGATTAAACAACTTAGTGATTACATCTAATTTTGTTACAGCTTAAATAATTCCATATTATTAATGTGGGTTCAGAAATGTGAATAAACCAAAGTTAGACAGTTCCTTATCTGTTTAGGAACAAAACTGTTTTATCCTCTTTTCCTTTTTTGTGGAAAAAAGTCAAAGAAGTGTATGGTGTGTGTATGACCAAGTTTTTGAAGTAAAAACACAAAACCATGGTTTGTCTTATTTTACTTTACTTTAGAGCACAAATATTTCTTAAATTTTTACAATAAAAAACTTTAATATTCATAATTAAACTACTGAATGCTTTAAAAAAAATCCAACCACTTTTTGGGAACAGAGATAAGATCTTAGAAAACTATTAATTTTTCACCAAGTTCAGGCAATTCCTTAGTTAACTGTGAGAGGAGAAAGGAAGCTTATTATACTTCTATAATCGTGTAATATTAATTAATATTTATTACCTGGAGTAACAAAACCAGGTAGTAGGAAAGGGAAAAAAAGAAAAGGTGGAGAGAAAGCAATACTCTTATAAATACTGCAAACAGAAGGCAAACAAAAACCTACTACTCAAGCTGAGGTGTTTTTCTTTTTCAAGTCCCATGTACTGAAGTGGTAGCCAACTCCTGGTGGTGCCTCAGGACGTTGCTTAGGAATTTTCTTCCTCCTCAGAGGAAGAGTCACTGATATCTGCTCCTCCAATTTCAATTCTAATTCCTCTCCAATTTGTCTGTGTCATACGATTCATGAGGAACCAAAGCACGTGGTTGTCAAAAAGGTAAGTGTGGTGTAAGCTAAGACTATCTCGTTTCTGCTTATTAAGTACATTTTTTTTAACCCAGTAAGCTTTGTGGAAGATTTAGCTACGGGTGCCCAAATCTTGACCTCCTGGTCTAGGCCACTGGATGCCAGCACAGATAGGTAAGGATGAGGATCAATACAGTTTATTGTTCCTCCTTCATCTGCCTCCAAGAACTGAACTATCTGGCAGGACGATTTTTCCCAGATGAAGATGTGCCCGCAATCACTACCTCTCATCACAAATTCACTTCTGGGGCCATAGAAATTTACCCCTTTCACTGTGGCATTATTTCTGTGTCCTTTATATCTCTTAACATATTCAGCTCCATTGCTATCAGAAGAGTTGAAGATGTAAATATCTTCATCATTATAGCTAGCCAGGAGCTCTGTGCCATCATAACTGTACATCACAGAGGTGATATATGCTGGATAATTACAGCTTCGAAGGTGAAGAGGGCAGAATTTTTTGAAAACTCCATTGTTGACATTCTCATCAATTTTCCTTTTTTCATAAATTCCTACAAACTGATCTTGGCCACCTACGGCAAACTGGTAGAAACTGGAAAGATTCACAAAGACCGTATAGAGTCCCACTTTCTTATCATATTCTTTGGTTACCACCACTTTTGAAGCTGGGTGGGTTTGTCTGAGGTCAGTATTGAAAACAACTGCATCTTCACCTGAAGTTAAGAATCTGAAAGGGGAGTCTGGCTCCAAAGCCAATCTATGAGATGCTGACTCATGCTTCACCAAACGTTTAGTCATCTGGGTGCCTGGCAGAGCAGACAACTGTGCAATGCGTACCTGCCCATCACGGCCACACAAGGCCAAGACAGCATCATTACAATTAGGAAGGAATTTAGCCTGTAAGATATTACTTTTGTGGCCACTACCAAAGTTCAGTACTGGTTGCTCATGAAGCCAGTCCCACAGGTACACTTTTAGGTCATCACTGCCACTAGCCAGCAAGGTGCCATGTTGGTTAAAATGCACAGTGTTGACACATCTGGTATGGCCTTGATAAATATAGTGTATCGAGAAACGCTGCACAAATACTCTTGCCCCACAGGCCTCATACACAAAGCGGGCACTTGAACCGAGCTGTCTATCGCGAAGGGCATTAAGGACTTTCCATCGAGGTCTCGGGAGAGGAGATGTCTCTAAGGTCATCCATTGATCTAGTAAACTATCAATATGACATTGTTCACTGCTGTCCTCAATGGGCTGTTCATGTACTTCAGACCCTTCATCCATCTCATCCAGAACCTCACCAGCCTCCAACTCATGGTGGCGGAACTGGCTTTCCAGGCCCTGCTCTTCCACCACCTCACCGGCCTCCAACTCTAGGTGGCTGGACAAGCTTTCCACATGGCTGATAAAATTGTCAGAGTCCCCCAAGTCAGGACAGTTGGAGTCATTGTCATCATTGTGATCGTCATCATCTTCATCACCGTTGTAACCCGGGAAACTGTTTCCAGAATTTTCAGGGTCAGTACCTCCAGAAACACTGCTATCTCTGGTGCCAGCAACATTGCTGCTTGGTGTCGGACTAATTTCTGGACCCTTGGTTTTGGTATCAGAAACTGTCTCTGTATCCACCAGGGCACCAGAAGTCTCACCCGAGCAGCTGAGCAGGCTTTTGTTCTCAGAGTTCTCTGCGGCGGCATCTGAGTTGGCCTTTTGGGACATTTTGAACAATTTTTGCGGTAGTGGGTGTGAATTGAAGAAATCAGCAACCACTAGGACTTCAGGAAGGCCGTCAGGCTCACAGTCCACTGCAACAAGCTCAAGAGAAGTGGCGACAGACCGACAGACCAGAGAAGCAAGAAGCAGCAAGCACACCACGATGTCGCAGATAAAATGGGAGATCAACAAAATGGGAGAACGGAAACAGCTTCCTGACATAATTGATGTGCATTACGGTAACTGGTGAGGTTCAGAAAGCTTCGAAGAGTATCTCACCTACCTTGATATCTTAGGGCAGATTGTTTTTGTTTCTTTCTTCTTTTCTTTCTTTCCTTTCTTTTCTTTTCTTTTCCTTTTTTTTTTTTTTTTTTTTTTTTTTTTTGCAGTTTAAGAGCTCTGCTTGGACAGAGATGAGGCTGCTCCATGTGCTGCTTACTATTTCTTTTGTCTTTTCTTTTTTTTTTCTAAATTAAATTCACGTGTGAAGAGTGGACGGAGAGTATGTACAGTAGGATGACAATTGAGGGAGTCCAGTTCTTGTGTGAGTTAAGGAGATTGATCTCATATTGTCAGGATTGGCTGCAAGCACCTTTACCGGCTGTATCATCTTTTAGCAGACACAAAAGTCTTTTGAATATTGCAGTTTGGTGTACTTGTAGAAATAGACTTAGTAGTGAGCTATCAGTGAAAAGCGATCCTCTCTAAGCTAAATAGTTTCATAAATCTCTCAGTACTTTGTTTGAAGTAAATGTTCAGTATTAAATGAAAATAAAAGCTAGAGCAATTAAAAGGTCAATTAAAAACTCCATAGCTCATAATTTTGTAACATGTAAGAAACTTAAAAATTCAAAGATTTTGAGAAAACCTTGAAAACATTTATCTGGAAAATTTGTATAGGGCTTAGCAGAAAATAACAGTGTAGCTAATTGATTTTCAAATAAGCACTTTTTAGTTTGAGTAGATCTTAGATTCTATATTAGACATAATTTCCCACAGAAATTTTCACTGTTTAACTGAAATTCAAGATTAGCTTGTCTCCTGTATTTCTTTCAGGATCCCTTAGTGAGCAAAACTTAGTGCCCTCCATATAAATAAGGTTGAAATTGAAAGGTTTTTGCACCGTGATAGGTCTCTGCCAAAGCAACAATCCAAATCAGACCAAATCAAACCGATTAGAATAAGCCCCGGTTTAATGACTAAAACATTCCCGGGTGATTCTCCGGACCCCCAGGAAGCAGACGAGGATGAGAGACCGGAAAACCACATGTCTGTATTCTGGGATGCAGCTTAAATACCCTATGCGAGTGGTCTTGAGCATCTCTGGGGAGGAGCCATGTTTAGCGGGCTTTAAGGGGTGGTTTTGGGGAAAGAGACGGTGAAGGGGACTTGAGGTGGATCTTCCACCAGAACATTCCAGATTCTTTGGGTATATTGATGCCAGGATGCCAGGGTGCCAGGGGCTGAGATGGAGCTTCCACCAGAACAGAAATCAACTGATGAGTTTAAAGTGGACATGGACATAAATAACTGATCTAACAATTGTTGATAGAACAACATCCTCTTTCTTTTTCATCAGAAACTTTATACACATATTTTTTAGAGCCCATTTAATTTAAGGCACTTATGGAGCACCAACCTAATTTTATGAAGAAAACTTGATATTGTAGAACTACCACAATCTTTTCTACAGTCTTCAAAATGTATAGGAGTCTTCTATAGAGTGTTAGAGGAAAGGAGAACAGCTGTGCAAAGATAGTTAATTGTTAACATGAGTTAGTTACCTTCAAATTTGAATGAATTACCACTAGGATAGTAAGACTATATTTTCTTTTTTGTGTTGAGGAGTGATGGTGTATAGGCATGTGCGTGCACACATGCATTTGAGTGTGCTTGCATATGTGTGCATGCTTGTGAAATCTGGAGGGTGATGCCTGGTATCTTACACTATTGTTTTCACCACTTTATATTTTTTCTTTATTTATTTTTTAAAATTTTTTTTTCAATTTACATACCAATCCCAGTCCTCCCCTCACCTTTTCCTACCCTCCTACCTCCCCTGATCCCATCCCTATCCACTCCTCAGAGAGGGTAAGGTCTCCCTTGGGGAGTCAACAAAGTCTGGCATACTAAGTTGAGGCAGGACCAAGGCCCTCACTGTGTCAAGGCTGAGCAAGGTATCCCACCTTAGAGAATGTGTTCCAAAAAGCCATTTCACATACCTGGGATAAGTTCTGGTCCCACTGTCAGGGGCTCTGCAAACAGATCTAGCCACATAACTGTCACCTGCATTCAGTGGGTCTAGTTTGGATCCATTCATGATCCCCAGCTGACAGGCCAGAGTCCATGAGCTCCTACCAGCTTGGGTCAGCTCTTTCTGTGGTTTTACCAATCATGATCTTGATTTTACTTGCTCCTGTGAGCCCTCCTCCCTCTTTTCAACTGAAGTCTAGGAGTTCAGCCCAGTGCTTAATTGTGAATCACTGCATCTGCTTCCATCAGTTACTGGATGTAGGTTCTATGATGACAATTAGGGTAGTCACTAATCTGCTTATAGGGGAAGGTAAGTTCAGCCATCCTCTCTATTATTGCTAGGAGTCTTAGATTGTGTCATCCTTGTGGGTTCCTGGGGATTTCCCTAGCACCAGGTTGTGGTGGTATAAATAAAGTTGCCTGGGGTCAGAGCTATTAGAGCCATAGCAAGTGCGTGGCAGTGGTGGTGTACGCCTTTAAGGGCCTGGAGGGCGGTACATGCAGGCAGTGACGAGGCAGTCACATGATTGGGTTTACAACCAATGAGAAGCCAGAACAAGGAGACTAGAGAGACAGACACAGGAAGTAGGGCTCCTTTTCGGAGAGCTCTCTGGGCTGAGGAGGATCCCTGAATCAGGAAGGGTGAGGCTCTTGGCTCTGACCTCTTGGCTTTCTTCTCTGAATTGGCTCTGTGTTTCTTGTCTGATAAGACCACTGAATTACATCTACATTTGGCGCCCAACGTGACAAGAATCCGTTAAAAACCGTTTAACTGCCAAGCTGGATTCACACCTCGGACACTAGGTGGCTGTTTTGAAATTCCCTAGGATTTGTACTGTTCTCCGAGGACTTAGTTATCCAATATTTTAAAGGAAACTATTTAACAGAGAAATTTTTTTCCACATTTAAAAAAAAATGGGTTTTCTGTGTTCATTGGAAGAAAATTGGGCTTTGTTTGCAATTTTAGACAGTCTAACAATGGAAAAGCTATATGAGAAGATTAATGTTGATAGAATTATGCATTTTATTACTATATTTATTCTTATTTTGCTATTTAAGAAGATGGTCAATTTGAGTGCCAGGGTGACAGCTTTAGAAAAATTTGATACACCTGTAAAAACTCAGACAGAAGAAACTAACAGTGAAGTTGCTTCAAGATTGGATCATATGGTTACAGAAAGAAAGCCTGTTTTCACACAGTCACCCTTGGTTTGTCCAGTAACCGTACAGCAGTTGCCTGATCAAATGACTACACAAAATATTTGGGCTCCAATCGAAATGTTAGATTTACGAAGGTTTAAGGAGGCAATAGTATCTTATGGCATGCATTCCCCATATGTAAAGCAAATGTTAAACTCTTGGTCAACATATAATAGGATTGTACCACAGGATTGGCGGGAGCTGGCACAAGCTGTTCTGGAACCCAGTCAAAGGCTTCAGTGGCTAACTTGGTTCAAGGATGAAGCTAAAAACATAGAAAAACAGTGGAGGGATAAAGGAATACAAGTCTGCCAGGATCAGCTTCTTGGAGAATGCCAATATGCTTCAGCACCAGCACAATGTTTATATGATGTCCAAACCTTAATTTTATGTCAAACAGCAGCCTTGAATGCATGGGACAGAGTTGAGGAACCAGGAAAAAAACTGAGTCATTTACAAAGGTTGTACAAGGCCCAAAAGAATCTTTCACAGATTTTTTACAAAGACTGGCTTCAGCAGTAAAGAGAATGGTCCCGGATTCAGAAGCTAGTAAGATAATAATTGAATCTTTGGCCTTTGAGAATGCGAATGCAGCATGCAAAACAATAATCAGGCCATTAAAGGCAAGATCTGCACCTTTGGAAGATTGGATTAGAGACACGGTTAATGTTGAAGCTCATGAGCATGATGATACGTGGGTAGGAGAAGCAATTTTAAGAGGTTTGAGGAATGTTAGATGTTTTGGATGTGGAAGGCAAGGACATTTGAAAAGGGACTGTAAACAGGTCATTCCTAGAAACAATGTTTCCTCAAGGAACAATGGCAACAGAAGGCCCCTTCCTTCTGGAGTATGCAGAAGGTGTGGTAAGGGAAAACACTGGACCAACGAATGTAGATCAACAAGGGACAGACAGGGTAATCCTTTGCCTCAGTCTTCGGGAAACTCCCGGAGGGGCCTCATGCAGGCCCCAATAGCAAATCCAGTTCAAACCTTTCCTGCAGTCACAGAGGAAACCCCTACTCAGAGCAATTAAATAACCAAATGCCTATTGGAATAAGTCATGCTGGTCAGGATGATGAAACAGAGAGAATAGAAAATTCAGGAGAAAACATAAAGAAAATTTTTTGGCAAACTTCTATTAATGAACAAAGACCAAAATTATCAATAAAAATAAATGATGTTTTGTTGTCTGGTCTGGTAGACAGAGGTGCAGACGTTACCATAATTGCACCAGAATTTTGGCATCCAACTTGGCCTCTTCAGGAGGTAAACGTTCAACTATTAGGTATTGGGACATTATCTCAGGTGAAACAGAGTGCAAGATGGCTCGAATGTATAGGTCCAGAAGGACAGAGAGGAAAATTGAAAATGAGACAACTGAAGAAAAGGGACAAATCATCTATCCCAGGAAACAGAGTGAAACGGCGTATGGTTTTCTGCAGAAAATCACAGCCAGGCCTAACATCAACTGAAGTCTCCAGGAAGAAGTTGGGGCCCCACATCAACAACAATTCCACGTGGACAATAATAATATCACTAAGCTGACAAACATCATCTACAGATCAGCTTTGAACTACAAGGTGTTCAGAGTAATTTTGAGATGACTAGCTGAGATGATCCAGTCTCAAAGACTACTTGAATAAGGACTTGAGATAAACCCTGAACTTTGGCATTATACACAGACTGGATAATGAAGGATATGGTTACCTTTCCTAGAATTTTCCTTTCAGGATAAAGATAACTTCGCCCATACCCAGTAGGAAGCAATTTTAAGAATACGACGCCCACATTCCCAAAGAGGTGGTGTGGGGCAGGTGGTTTTTTGGTCTTTTTAATGGGTTTTGGGTCTGGGATAATTTTCATTGTTTAGGGGGTTGGTTACAAGTTGTTGTCAAGGGTTAGGAAAAAGGCTAAGCAAAGGAGATTAGATTTAAGGTTCTTGTTTAAAAAAAAAGAGAAAGAGAAAGAAAGAAAGAAGAAGAAAAAGACAATTACTAGTTTTAAGTATTTTACATTGGATTGGATTGTTTTATATTGTATACAAGTTATATATATTGGAATTGATATTGTTAGAAAATGCTATATGTATATTTCTAATTGTACTTATATCGTTCATTTAACAATGCAATTTTCTGATCCTTGAATGTTATTATTACCAACTATTATTATATAACGAAATGAAAGTTAGTAGTTAGACATTACAATGGAACTTGTAGTCATATTAGATATGTTTTAAAAATTGAGCAGATATATTTTAGACAGGTCATCTTCAAACCCTTCAGAGATCTACAGAATATGGCATTTGACAGAGGGATGTGGAGAAGAACGGGATGCTGAGATGAAGCCATATATACACAGCCAAGAAGAATGGACTAGAAATTATTTAGACATTTATTACTTGTATATATTGTGTATAGTTATTGTACTTTTGTATGTAGTTTTCCTTTTGTTAGTTATAACCTTTTTCTTTTTATTAAATTAGAAAAGGGGAAATGTGGTGGTATAAATAAAGTTGCCTGGGGTCAGAGCTATTAGAGCCATAGCAAGTGCGTGGCAGTGGTGGTGTACGCCTTTAAGGACCTGGAGGGCGGTACATGCAGGCAGCGACGAGGCAGTCACATGATTGGGTTTACAACCAATGAGAAGCCAGAACAAGGAGACTAGAGAGACAGACACAGGAAGTAGGGCTCCTTTTCGGAGAGCTCTCTGGGCTGAGGAGGATCCCTGAATCAGAAAGGGTAAGGCTCTTGGCTCTGACCTCTTGGCTTTCTTCTCTGAATTGGCTCTGTGTTTCTTGTCTGATAAGACCACTGAATTACATCTACACCAGGTTTCTCCCTAAACCCCCAATGGTTCCCTCTACCATGATATCTCTTTCATTGCTCTCCCTCTCCATCCCTCTCTCCACTTGGCCATCTCAGTTCCTCCTGTTCCTATCCCCCACCCCTTTCCTTATACCCCACCTCCCAGTTTACCCAGGAGATCTTAACTATTTTTCCTTCCTGGGGCCCTCAATATGTGTCCTTCTTAAGGTCCTCCTTTTTACCTATCTTCTCTGGAGTTGTGGATTGTAACCTGATTATCCTTTGTTTGCATCTAATATCCATTTAAGAGTGAGTATATACTATGTTTTCCTTTCTGGGTCTGGGTTACCTCAGGATGATTCTTTCTAGTTCTATCTATTTGCCTGCTAATTTCATGATGTCATTCATTTTTTTCCAGGTTCTAGCTATTACAAATAATGCTGCTATTTTCTGAGACAGGATCTCTTGGTGAATCTGAAACTTGTCTTTTTGTCTAGACTGGATGGCCAGTGAGCCTCTGGATTCCACCTGGCTCTACTCTTCAGCAAAGGCCCTCAAATGCCCACTGCTATATCCAGTCTTTTACCTGGGTTCTAGACATCTAAACTCAGGACATCATGCTTTCAAAGCAAAGACTTTACACTGAACCATCCCTCCAGCCACTACTTCTGTTATAGTAATTACTGCCAGAAACAATAACAGAATATGAAAAATAAGAATCCCTGAAAGTAATTCTAAGATAATGAAAAATTGATCAAAAATTGTAGCATAAAGTCTTCTAAAGGAAAATGTGTCTAATGGTAATAGAAAAATAAATAAAAGAAAATCCATAGCAACTTTTTAAGAATAGCATAGTTGCTTGATATCTAACAGAAACACTTCATGATTAATGTGGTAAATGAATTAACATATATTCCTAGAATGAATAATGCATAGAAGTTAGAATGAATGAACTAAAATTGATTTCACCAAGTTGGGAAGATGGCTCACACCTGTATTCCCAGCACTTGGGAGTTAGAGGCAGGAACTTCAGGGTTTCAAGGGCAGTCTTGTCTATATAGCAAGTTCAAGGCCAGCCTGGAATATATAAACCTGAATGATCAGAGAAGTGGTGGCAAAGTGACCAGTGACCACCTTCCTCTCTCTCTCTCTCCTTCCTCAATCCAAAAGGGGATGAAAATCTTTCTAAGCCCCACCCTACTACTTCCTATGTCTCTATGTGTATTGGGTCCTCCAAAAGCTCTATGGCTAATTTTGGTCAGCTAGTAGCTATCTCTACCCTCTGATTCAAAGTATTGTCAGTCTCAAGAGTGTCAGAGTATGATAAAAATATCCCACAATAAACTACAGTTCCAAGGGATCCAACAGCCTCTTCTAGCCTTAGCAGACACCAAGCACACACACTTGGTGAATATAGGTGCATACAGACAATACACTCAAGCACACAAGATAAATCTAAAAATTAATGAAAAAATAAAAAGGAGAAATTGTTCATTAACAAGGTTCTCATTCATATGTGAAATATGTAAGTGGGAAATGTGGAGAAACTATTCATATCATGAAGAAAAGAGAAAAATTACAAGTCAATACACAGACTAGAATTGGTATGATGTCTAAGTAGACAGATGACTATTAAGAAAAATAGACAGGCGTGCATCTAGGGTGAGCATATTTCCAGTAGGATAGACCGAACACGAATTCTCTAAAATAGTTGAATAATATGTTTCTAGACTTCAAAAATGTCACTGTGAAGAATTACATGTAGTCAATGTGGAAAATGATAGGCATACATATTTGAAGTGACATTTGGTATGGCCATTAGAATAAGAGGAAGTCACAGGCAATTAAGCAGTCTATGTTGAGCATCATGGGAACTTTAAATTTTACTTTGTTCTAAGTGTTATGGGAAACTTTTAGAATATTTTGAGCAGTTTAACAAATTATGTTTCTTGTTTTAAAAGAATTTCACTAGCTGTTTCAAGTAAAAATAGTGCAGGGTTGGAAGAAGTACTAAACACTTGTTTTAATCTATATGAGAAAATAATGCATTTAAATTATAGTGGGGATAGTGCAGGTGGTAAAAAAATAGATTTGGAATAAAATTTAAAGATGAAATTCTAGTATTAGTTGATGAAATTAAGGCAAATATATGGTGAATTATATAGGCTAGTGATATTACGGTGTAGGGCAGAGCAAGGTGTTAAACACCTTAGGTCTGGGGCAACCTCTTCATGAACTCATGGATATGAGACCAGAAAAATAAACCTATCACATTCATTTTCCTCATTGTGTTCTGCTGCTTGTGCTGCTAATGGTGTCATAACAGGGAAGGAGAAAAATCCAGATGGGTAATGATAAACTAGGCAAGTTCTGAATGACTCTTAAGCATTTGGCAGAGTTCTCAAGTATGGGAATGTAGTAAGCCAATAACTAGATTCAAATAAAGTCCAAATTATTTTTCTATTTGAAAATAATAGAGAGTTATGGGGTTAAAAGTATATATTTTATGACAGTATTACAGTAATAAAATATGTCAGCCTTATTCTGAAAATATCAAAGAAAGAAATAAGTAATTCATCTGTCCCAAAGTGTTTAGTCTTCAGAGAGACTGTCATTTCTGAAAGATAATATTACACCTTTCATGTAATAAGCAAATCTACTCTTCTTTCATGTAAATGAGGCACACTTTTGCAAACCAAACAATTAAGATGTAAAATCCATACTAAGATTAGTATGAACATTTTTCATAAAGTATTATCAAACTTACATTTAAATATGTTTTCTATATTTTAGAAATTGATATTCCAAGTTTTCAAAGGTCAAGAAGATCAGACTGTCACTTGGAATCAAAAGAGGTAAATATCCTGAAACAAATGCGATTGTTGTCATACTATAATATGTGAATTATTAACTGAGGATCTTGTTAAAACAGGTTGACAGAAAATATTATTAATAATTGCTTTGGGTCAGTGATAGTGTGAATAATAGTTTCCAGCAAATATATTTGCATAGAACAATGAAAGAAGTAGACAGTGCAGCAGACAAGCACCCAACCTAAATTTTCTATTGGACCATTGTGTACACTCCTGTGTCCCTGCCCATCTTCATCTTGCTTCAGTTGCATTTCTGGTAGGATCCAGTAAAGTGGGAAATAGGTAGAAATGAACAGGTGAGCACAGGACAAATTGTGGAAAAAAGAAAGTCTTAGTGTGAGTGGAGCAAAGACTAAGTGTACACTGCTTGGGACAAAACAAACTCGGAATTGAATATGATTTATTGCACAAGTTCTCAAACTTTTATAACTCAAGACCTCATTATACTAAAAAATTATTGCAAATCCTAAATCACAGTTTATGTGGATTTTGTATAGTGATATTTACCATATTAAAAATAAAAGCTGAAAAATGTTTATTTATTACTTAATGATAAACCCATTGCATATTACCATAAACAATGTATATTTTATGAAAGATATTTAATGTTTCTTAAACAAAATACATTTAATGGGGAGATCTGCATTGTTTTTGACCTTTTTGGTGTTTTAATATCTAGTTTAAAGGGAGATATTTGGATTCTCATATTTGTTTCTTCATGTTGCTACATAACAAATTATGCACTGGCTAGAAATTTTGACTGTAAAATTGTGAGAATGTAGAAGTAAGGAAAATAATATTTTGGGATTATCAGAAAAAATAATTTAGGCCCTGAGATCCACTAAAATGGTTTTAGAGACATCCACCACAATGTTCCCAAGCATAATTTGACAATTAAAATGAATATAGAAAAGCTGCATTTAAGTAGTAGGTTATACATAAATAATTCAGATAAGGAATTACCTGATCACATTGGTATATTACAAATTGCACTCTCAAGGCAGGAAATAAGTTGGAGAAATGCAAGGCTAGATGTTCAGAAACTAATTAAATATGAATAATTTGTCACATTTTATGTGGAAGGACTGACATACAGATACATTTATAATCAAGGTGATGTTTTTGTGTCTGTTATCCTCCATTCATGAATAACTTATTTTAAAGCAAGTACTACTGTTTTTGTAGGCGGGAGTTAGTTTTTATTTTTTGAGTGTAGCGATTGAACTCAGAGCCTTATTGATGCTATGCAAGTGTGCTATCATTGGGCTATTATACATATTCTAGTATCAATTTTAAACTTTGTGTGTTTATGTGTATGTATATGTGTATGATGGTATGTGTGTGGTATATAGGCCTATGTGTGTATGGGGGGGGTTGTCAAGGTCATGTGCATACCAAGATCAGAGAAGGACATCCAGTGTCCTTCTTTATCATCCTCCAAATTTCTCCTTTGAGACAGGATCCTTTAGTTAACCTGGCACATGGATGATGATCAGTAAACCCCAGTGATTCTCCTATCTGAGCCTTCTACTACACAGGAATTACAGGCATATGTAGACATATCTTTTACATAGGTACTGGGGTCCAATCAGGTCATCATGCTTGCATAGCAGCAACTCCTACCCACTGAGATATTTCCTTATTCACCTCAGGTACCACTGTTTAATCATTTTTCTTAACTATAGCTTTTGACACCAAGTAAAAATTTGTAGAAAACAAAAGAAAGATCCAGCTAAATAGCTATCAGAATAGTGCAGGCAAAAGATGGTTTTATCATGTATTTAATGACAGTGAGAACATAGAGAAGTAAATAAAAACTGTATGTCATTGAATTAATTTTGATTAGATAAAAATAGCATCATCTGAGAATTAGAAAAGGGTCTTTGAGGGAAAAGGTGACAACACCATGTTTACCCTCTATCTATAGTGGGTGATCATGATTCACGGAAAGGAGAAAATGGAGTGAAATCTAAATCTAAAGGGGTAGTTTCTGTGTGCATTTTGAATATGACGGATTTCTGTTGCTCATGGGAATTGAGCCTCTCTTGGCAGTTTAGACTTTAAACTTATATAACTGTCTTATTTAATTAAACCAAGATCACACTATATTCTAATATTTGTTTTCGATACTTTAATATTTTATTGTTTGTTTCTAGTACTTTTGATGTTTTAGTGTTTATCTTTAATGTCTTTGTGTTTTAAATATTTAATAAGAATTTTTAGATGGTTGCTGGCCTATATTTACTGTTCTATTAGTAAGTGCAACTTTCCTCCAACCAATTGGGATTAATTTGGCTGCAGCACAGTGGATGCTATTTGGTATTCAGATGCACTTTAGTATACTCAGAGATTCAATCTACAATGTGGAAACTGCATTAACTTTATAGTTGTGTGAAGAAATTTTCTCATGTAATTATTCAAATGAACACATACTAGAAAGCATGGAGGGTGGCGGGTAGAGTATTGTGAAATATTATCTTGTGGAAATGGCATTGATTTGCACTCATGAAGTCATAGCAAATGTGGTTACCTTCACAAAGCCTGTACAAGATCAAGCCTGCCAAAATTCCAGTATCGATGGTGTATGTTCTTCTGGCTCTTCCACTTACAAAGAAGCTATTGGCAGCTGATAATTGCTGAGGTAAAGACAATCACTCTTTATTGAGGATGCTGCCATTTATAAGATTCCTATGCTCCAATGAGTGTCCCCTCACCCATGCACATATGGGCAGCACTAACTGGACTTACCTGATTGTCAAAAAAAAAGACATGAGTTTGGAAGAGATTGTATGGAGGGAGTTGGAGGGGAAATGGGGAGGTACACTTGATCATATTTCATTCCATACATAGATGAAATTAATAAAGAAAACATTTTTAAAAAGAAAACATACAAAAATTACTGGTTACAAAAAATGAGTGAATGTCCTATCATCGTCCTCTTACTTCACAAGCTGCAGTTAGAGTTAATGAATATCTGTAAGCATGGATCTTAATAATTCACAACTCATTATATAAATACTATGTGATAAAAAATAAAGAAAAAAAACATCATGGGAGTATATTTTGGGCATATTAAAATAAGTTCAAAAGGTAACAAAACAATCTGGCTTCATGTTTTCAAGAGAGTATCCCCAAAGGACAGGAAAGAATAAACACTAAAAAGGATTTAGTTTTCATGTCCTTTATTGCTGCACATTTTTCCATCTGGTTAGGGTCATTATTTTATCAAGTACTTGTCTATTTAGCACAATGTCTTTATATTTTATTTTCACTGTACTCTACAGGCTTAATTGTTGTCCCATCCCAAAGGGATGTAAATCATTTTAAAGTTAAAAAGAGAAGCATCTGCATAGATAGAAAATAGCAGTCATTTCATTATAATTACTCTATTTGTTTTGCTTTTAATTATGCCAAAATGTATCAGTATCTCAAAAAAATGACTACCACCTGCCATGAAGGATTAATGGATCCCCTTAACTCTATTTTTATTACTTAAAAAAAAAACTTCTTTAAAAGTTTCAACCCTGTCTTAAAAACAAACCTTCAACATTGATTACATCCTGCACATTTCTCTTGGTTGCATGCTTAGCGAGGTACAGGTTGTGACACTTAGGGAACATAAAACGTTTAAAAACTATATTGTTCTTTGCCTCTCACAGATTATTGTGCATTTAACTGATCTTACAATCAACAGAGACTATTGACTATTAACTCACTCATTAGATACTTTTATAATGTAAAGAAACAAATAACATCACTTCTAAGGGTGTATATGGTCAAAATTCATGGTAATAGACAAAATAAAACTAATACTAAAAAGGAAAAAAAGCACCTCTAAAGATATATTTCTAAAATTTGTATTGCATTTTATTCAGTTATGATTGCGTGTGTGTGTGTGTGTGTGTGTGTGTGTGTGTGTGTGTGTGTGTGTGTGTTGGATAGGCCAGAGTGTGCATGTGGAAGTCAGATGACAAGTAATGGGAGCCAATTCTTTCTTCCCAACAGGGAAGGCCTGGGATTTGAATTCAGTTCCTCAGACTTAGCTTGGCAGGTGACGCCCCACTTGCTAGTCCATCTTGCTGGCCCTAACATCATTGTCTTGTACCTTAACCAATGCATAATTAAACAATTGGTTTGAAGAGTAGCCAAAGGTATATTGTATTGCATAGA
The DNA here is from genome assembly GCF_007827085.1 of Peromyscus californicus insignis. Lineage (NCBI taxonomy): Eukaryota > Metazoa > Chordata > Mammalia > Rodentia > Cricetidae > Peromyscus > Peromyscus californicus. The sequence goes on from NW_026294391.1 coordinate 46,846,295, forward strand.
TCTTGTTTCAAGAGGTACCATATTTTTTTCCTTCTATTTGGGGGCTTGGACTGAGTTCTGTAAAATACAAATAGAAGGCCTATATTACATTGTTTTATGAACAATTTGATAAAATATAATTTTATGAACAATTTGATAAAATATAATCTTAAGTTATAAAACAACATAGCTTATTTTCCTGCATAGCTCCTAAATAAACCCCAAGGTTACTTTATTAAAAAAAAAACCTAAAAATATGCTGTGGATATCACTCTGTATGTGTGAATGTGTTGCTCTGATTGGTTAATAAAAAAAGTTCTGATTGGCCAGTAGCCAGGCAGGAAGTATAGTTGGGACAAAGAGAGAGGAGAATTCTTGGAACAGGAAGACTGAGTTATGAGTCGCCAGCCAGACACAGAGGAAGCAAGATGTAAAGATACTGGTAAGGCCACAAGCCATGTGGCAAGGTGTAGGTTTATAGAAATGGGTTAATTTAATATGTAAGAGCTAGTCAGTAGTTAACCTGAGCTAATGGCCAAGAAATTTTAATTAATATGAGCTTCTGAGTAATTATTTTATAAGTGAGCTGTGGAACTGCAGGGGCTTGGTGGACCCAGAGAGAAACTTTACAGCTACACAAATATGGCATTCATATTGTAAAATCCTTTGGAATAGATGCATATTATTCTATAATAATTTTCTGTAATGGTCCTTTGAAAACCTAATGATCATTTAGAGGACAAAAGTTTGGAAGAATTTTTAAAATCTTCCTTTGAGTTCCACCATTCACAATGCAACAGGAAAGTCACATCATTAAAATAACTTGTATTCATTGCCAAGCATATTGTAACAAAGTTATAACCAGGGCTAAGGAGGTAACTCAGTAAAGTGCTTGCCTTGCAAGCAGGACCTACATTTCATCTCCAGATACCATGAAAAGAAAGCAAGCAAAGTGGTGGGCATTTGTAATCTCGGTGCTGTGTGGTCAACAGGTAGGTCCATGGGACTTGATGGACAGCTAGCCTAGCCTAATCAATGGCTTCCAGGCAAATGAGAGTCTCTGTCTCAAAAATAAGATGGACAGTACCTGAGGAACTCTGTGTTTGTCCTCTGACCTTTATGCACAGGAGTACACATGAACACACACATATGCACATGTTATACCCAAAGAGGTTTAATGAAGAATGAGGTCTTCAAGTTATGGAAAATTGAGGAAACTATTTACAAATCTCAAAAGAGATTAGTTAAGGAAGTAGTAAACTGAAGAGAAACATTCACCTGAAAGGAGATGAAAATCAAAAGGATTTTTTTTATTTTTTATTTAAGAATTTTTTATTCATTTTACATACCAACCACAGATCCCCCTCTCATCCCTCCTCCCACTCCTCCCCAGCCTCTCCCCCCATCTCCATGACCTCCTCCAAAAGGATAAGGCCTCCCATGGGGAGTCAGCAAAGCCTGGTACATTCAGTTGAGGCAGGAACAAGCCCAGACCCTCTGCATCAAGGGTGAGCAAGGCATCCCACCATAGGGAATGGGCTCCAAAAAGCTAGCTCATGCACCAGGGATAGAAAGGATTTTGTAAGGACAGATTTTATTCTTTGGAACACAGATAGAGATATTTTCATCAAACTGATCATTCATGCAAAAAGACATAGCTAGAAAATACTTGAAACTGATAAATATTTGTTAAACACCTGTAAAATTTCCAGGGAGACCATGAACTGCTATTCAACATAGAAGTTGAAATGTATAACAATCAAAGTCATTTTCACGTGAACCAGGGGATTATTGTAAACAAAACAAGCCCCACCTCAAGCCTCAAAATGTTCATGCCCTAACCTCTGGAAAATAAGAATATGATAGAATATAATTCAATAGGAGAATGAATGTTACAAATATTAAAGTTCTTTACAGAAGATTTTCCTTGAGTTATCTAGATAGGCCTGATGTAATAATCCTTTTACATGCCACATGCGAAGAAAGTGGAAAATCCAGAGTCAGAGAAATGTGACTATGGAAAGAGATAAAAGAATGAAAGAATCTGGAAAAGGAAAGGCAAGAGACTGTATCTTATAGCCTCCACAAGAAACATCATTCTAATTTTCTTACTATTTTTTCACTGAAAATAGACTTTCATACAATACAATCTGATTATGGTTTCCCCTCCTTGAACTTCTTCAAGCATCAAGATCCTCCCTACCTCCCTACCCACCCAAAGTCACACACTTTCTTGCTCTCTCTCTCATTAGAAAATAAAAAGGTATTTTAAAAACTAAGATAAAATCAAATCAAAACAAAACAAAAATGAATAGGGCAAACGAACAGAAAAAAAAAACTAAAAGAAAAAGAGCACAAAAAAGCACAAGAAACCCATATAGATGCAGAAACATAGACACCCAAACACACACATTTGTACACAAAGAAATCCCATAAAAATTGGAATCCATAATGTGTAAGCAAAAGACCTATGGGGGGGGGAGAAAGAAAAAAAAGACCCAGAAAGCATTAGGAGACAAAAACAAACAAACCTTCAAGATACCTTTGAGTTTATTTTATATTGGCCATTTACTTCTAGACATGTGGACTGCCCTTAAGTGTGATCTGTACACCAAGTGAGACTCCCTTGGAAGAAACTGATACTTTTTCTGCAGGCAGTTATCAGTTGGAGGAAGTTTCTAGGTTCGTCATGGAGGCTTGAGTCTACTTCCTCTCTCAGCACTGTGATCCTGTCTGGCTCATACTTGTGTGGGCACTGCACATACTGCTACAGTCTCTATGAATTCACATGTGAGTCAGTCCTGTTGTGTCCAAAAAACACTGTGTCCTTGGTGTCTTCCATTGTCACGGGCTCTTATAGTCTTTCGGCCTTTTCTTCTGCAGAGTTCTCTGAGCTGAGGGGAGGCATTTGATGGAGCCATTCCATTTAGGACTGAGTGTTCCAAGGTCTGTCACTTTGTATATTGTCCAATTGTGAGTCTCTATTTGATGCCATCTACTACAGGAGGAAGCTTCTCAGACGATGGCTGAGCAAAGCACTGATCTATGAGTATAGCAAAATTTATAGCAAAATTAGGAGACCTACTATTGCTATGCTTCTTTAACACAGTGTGCTATGGGCTGCAGGAAAATATTATAAGAACTCAGCTGGTTATGGCAAAGTCACTACCCCAAGGGATCAAGGAATTCCTTCAGAGGAAGCCAAATTCCAAGGAGCTTTTGGTGTTACTTGGCTTGTTATACATCAGCTGTCTTCTATTATGAAAATCATGTGTGCCTACATAGTTTTCCCTATTGATTTTTTCCCTAAAAATGGCTAACAGTGTGGACTGATCACTCTCTGGACACACACATTCAATGTATTTGGAGAACAGCCTCAGAAATGGCTTCCTTCCTCCCAGCTCATCTGTTTCTCCCCATTCAGCACTGGAATCAGATATCTCCCTTAGCCACTTTCAAGGACTAACAGAAATAACAGTCCACATGCTAGTCTCCTGATTTAAGGTAAATTTCACAAGGAGACACCACCTAGGTCAGGTGGACGTTAAGTAATAGCTTTACACAATTTAGCTCAGACCCTTCTTTCTTACAGCCTTACTAACTTTATAGACCTCTAACTCCTCACCTAACCATTTCTAGGAATATTTAGATAACCTTCTGCACTGAGAACTATGCTCAACCAGAACCTCAATTCAAGCCTCCTTGTAATTATTGTCATTGTCAGCATCTGGCCAGGTCCATCCCCAGACGGAGGAAAGTACCTTATCAGAGATATCTCTGTACTCTCTAAGAACAGACTTAAGCATCCAGACTACCCATTTGAGAAGGCCTGGCAGATGTGCCAATTAAGCTTAACTACCTCTTTTCCCAAATCTTTCCTCTAGTTCCAGATCTCCCTTTAACCATCACCAGAGGCATCTAGCTGTACACAGGTGACCCAGCACATTTTCCCCCCACTCTGTAGGAAAATGGCAGATAACTTGAACAGATAGGAGCCACAGGAAAAAAGAAGGCAGTTTTATTTTCTCCCATTGACCTAGCAACTTATAGATTATTAACATTTTCTACCAATCATGTTTAAGATTATAATTGAGCACATAAGATCCCTCTTCTTAGATATTACCCGAGTTTAGCCTTTAGTTAATTCATTAGTCACTGCTGGGAATGTCTTTCTGTGTGCTGTGAAGGTGTTGCTCTGATTGATTGATAAATAAAATGCTGATTGGCCAGTAGCCAGTTAGGAAGAATAGTGTAGGCAGGATAAGCAGAGAGGAGAATGCTGGGAACAGGAAGGCTGAGTCAGGAGATGCTGGCTGCCACTGCGGCTATGAGAAGTAAGATGTACAGTACCGGTAAGCCACAAGCCATGTGGCAACTTAAAGATTAATAGAAATGGGTTAATTTAAGATATAAGAACTAGATAGCAAGAAGCTTGCCATGGAGATACAGTTTATAAGTAATATAAGTCTCTGTGTGTTTACCTGCTTCTGAGTGGCTGTGGGCCTTGGCGGGACTGGAGAATCTCCAGCTACAAGTCACTTCCCTTTTGGGTTGCAAATGATAATTAACAATTACTGCTCCTCTATGTGATTCTTATCACCCCTCCAACTGACCCTGAAAGCCTGACAATCACAGCCTGAGGAAATGCTTATCTGCATTTATGACCACAGAGGAATTCAGGCCTGGTGACCTGGCTGGAGGGGAGGGTTGTGATTATTTGAGTATGTAACTGTAAAGCTAGAGACTGAGGGAATTAAAGTGAAGAGGAATTAAAGTGAATGGACTAAAGAGCTCAGAGCTTGGTGTGCTGAGGTTCTATTGTCCCAAAAATAGTCCTCACCATTTGTAGTTTCTCTCCTGAGCCCCTGGGATGTATAATATTAAGGGTGCTCCCTCTAATATTATACAAGAACAGTAATTCTCAACCTTCTTAATGCTGTGGCCCTTTAATACAGTTCCTCATGTCATGGTGGCACCAACCACAAAATTCAATTGCTACTTCATAACTATAATTTTGCTACTGTTATGGATCATAATGTAAATATCTGATATGCAGGATATCTGATATGGGACTCTCAAAGGCAACATGACCCATAGGTTGAGAACTACTCCCCTCTCCAAACTAAAGTTTAGCAGAATAGTAGAATTTGGTTTCCCTTAGGTCAATAGCCTGTGTAGGATCAGGTTTTTGGCCACCCATACAGTATTTGGCATCTCATGGATTAGGCCTTAAATCCAGTCAGATAGTGGTTGGTTATTCCCCTTTTTAAATCCAATCAGATAGTGGTTGGTTAAAACTTTTGTGCCATTATTGTACTCTTGAGTCCTTTAATCTATACCTAACCCCTGTGGTTATGTGGATTATAGTATGCTTATCAAAGACTTAACAGCTAACATCCACATATAAGCAAATACATAGCATACTTATCTTTTGGGGTTTGGGTTACCTACCTCATTCAGCATGATTCTTCTTACCTAGCTCCATCCATTTACCTGCAAATGTCATGATTTCAGGTTTTTGTTTGTTTTTTTTTTCCAGATACGTAATCGTCCATTGTGTAAATGTACCACATTTTCTTTATTCTTTCATCTGTGGAAGGGCATCTTGACTGTTTCCAATTTCTGCCTATTATGAATAGAACAGATATGAACATGGTTGAATAAGTGTCTGTGTAGTAGAATGTAGAGTCTTTGAGATATATACTCAACAATAGTGTAGACAGATCTTCAGGTACATCTATGCCCATCTTCCAGAGGAGCCATAGTGTTTGTGTACATTTACAGTCCCACCAGCAATGGATGAGGGTTCCCCTATATCACATCGTCCCCAGAATGAGCTGTTGCTTGTTTTATTGTTCTTAGCTTTTTTACTGGTGTAAGGTGAGATCTTAGGGTAGTTTGATTTGCATTTCCTGGATGACTAAGTATATTAAACATTTCTCTAAGTGTTTCTCAGCCATTTGTATTTGACTCTATAAGTTTCAATGTAAGATGCATTTGTATATTTAAAACCACTAAATTTGTAATCATTTACTACAGAAAAATTAAGAAGACAAAACAGGGTTATCTCTGTATATTAATTTCAGTTAAGCATTTCATAGCATCTGTAAAATATTATGTTAACTAATTTTACTAAAAATCTCTACTAAAAATCAATTTTTAAGTATATAATTGTAAGCATATATCAGAATTCAGTCTTTGATATGAAACATGTAATGGTATTATTAGTTTCTTTCCCTTAATAGTTACTTAGAACCAAATATGCTTAAATGAACACATTATTGTGTATTTTTCTCAAAAACCAGAATATGCATGCTTAGAGTAAAGTCATTCAGGAAATTATATTTTTTTGCTCTCATTCTATTTATTTATTTTTAATATTTGTTCCTTTGAGTTTTGTGTGTCTATGGTTGTCCCTGTGTGTAGGTTTGGGTACCATGTTCCTGCTGGTGCCTGCCAAGGAGAGAAGAGATGTGGAATCTCTAGAACTGAAGTTAGAGATGGATGTAAGCCATCATGCTGGTACTGGAAACAAAACCTGGTCCACTGAAAGAGTAGTAAGAGGTCCTAACTGCTGAGCAATCTGTCCAAACCCATTGTATCTCCCATTTTAAAGTAAAGTATATGTGGATAGACTTAAAAATACATGTAGAAGATGAAAGTAGATCAACTACATTTAACTAAAAATAAGACAAAGTCTATCAAGATGTCAATAAATGTGAATATAGTTCTGTTATTTTGAGAATTATTTCTGTAGAAGTGAAAAATCTTTTGTGCTTAACATGAGTTGACAAAATGAATATTTAATAGCTGCTTTTCTTTCTGTGTCTGCTGATACACACCTATATTGCCATCTAATAGAATGCAGAAGTAGACAAAGCTCTGTGAATTAGAGGCCAGCCTCACCTATGCAAAGAGTTCCAGGCCAGTAATAAGCTACACAGTGAGACCCTATCTCATCTATTTTTCTCTTGTCTTGTGAGTTTAATAAGTTCCAGTAAAATTAGTAAGTAGGCAATTTACTGAATTACACTGTAATTACTGCTAAGTAAAAAGAGTGTGTTTTTACCTTTTCTTCATAGCAGAAAATTAAATAATTTCTACACTCCAAAATAGTTCAAACTCAATGTCCAACTAGTTTACTATAGTTTCAATTAGAGGGGAAGTAAACAATGGATATTATTCCCTAAAAATATAAGTAGAATTATTAATTAAATTCTTATATTATATTTGGAAAATGTCTAATGATATTGTGTCAAATTCACCCAAAAACCTTTCTTTTACTATATAGGTAATCATAACATCAAAAAGTTAAACAAATAAATTTAAATTACTACTTAAATAATATAATGTTTTAGCATTAGCTTTTTGAGTAGGTAATATAGTTAAATAATTTAAAATCATATTGGCTACGTGCTTGTTACCTTCACATTCCCTATCCACTGTACTCTACAATGCATTGATGAAAATTTGTATTATATATTTTTTCTTATCCTTCCATATTTATGAAAATACATGCAAACTCAAAAATATATTGACTACAATTAGCATCATTTCTTAGGAAAAAAAGGTAGCATACATAATACTGTCTTATCATTTTGTTTTAAAGTGTTATTGGAAATCACTTTTGCTTGGCACATAAAGGCCATATTTTTTTACAAATGCATAGCATTTATGTAGCCTGAGTTAATCAATTTCCTCTTGACATTCAGGTGGTTTGGTTTTGGTTGTTAATATTACTTGCCTTGATAAGTATCCTGGTTCATATATCATTCAGAATGCTTGTGCATTTCTATCAAAGCAGGGAAATGGGATCAAAAGGCAATTGCACATGTATGAGGGCGCATAAAGTCATCTTTTCCTTCATTAAAATTGCATTACTGTTCCTTCTTACTAGCAATTCATGAAAATGTTTTATTTTTTTAATAGCTTAATATCCTGGTTAGGTTTTTTGTCAACTTGACTCAAAATAGAGTTTTTTGGAAATAGGGAACCTCAAATGAGAATATGTCCCCACCAGAGTGGGCAATGAGGAAGTCTTTGGAGATTTTTTAAAACTAATGATTCATATTAGAGGGCTCAGCCCCCTATTGGAACTGCCACTCCTGAGCAAGTGGTCTATGTTGTGCAAGAAAGCAGGCTCAGAAAGTCACAAGATGAGAAAGCCTGAAAGCAACATCCCTTCATGATCTCTGCTTTAGTTTCTGCCTCCATGTTCCTGTGTTGGCTTCCCTCAACTGAGTATGACTTGGGATTTGTAAGACAAACTGTTGCCTCCCTAAGCTGCTTTTGGTCATGATGTTTTATTCTAGCAATAGAAACCCTAAAACATTTGCCAATCATATTTTCTTAAAATATTTGCCTTGTAAATATGAAATATCTTGGCTAGAAGTATGTTAACTTGACATAACCTAGAGTCATCAGAGAGGAGGGAGCCTCAACTAAGAAAATGCCGCCATAAGATCTGTCTTTAAGGCATTTTCTTAAATAGTGATTGATGGCAGAAGGTCCAGCCCACTGTGGGTCATACCATCCCTGGGCTGGTGGTCCTATATTCTATAAGAAAGCAGGCTGAGGAAGCCATGGGGAGCAAACCAGTAAGTGTCAACCCTCCATGGCCTCTGCATCAGTTCCTGCCCTAGGTTCATGCCCTGTTTGAGTTCCTGTCCTGACTTCCTTCAATGATAGACTATGATGTGGAAGTGTAAGACAAATAAAACTTTTCCTCCCCAAGTTGCTTTTGGTTATGGTGTTTCAGTATAGCAATAGAATACTAAGACAAGTTGGTAACTGGATAATGGGGGTGGGGTATTGCTGTGATAGACCAGACCATGTTGTTTTAAGGAAGATTGTGGAAGGACTTTGGAACTTTGGGCTAGAAAAGTCATTGAATGTTGAGAGCTCAGTGAGCTGTTTGGAAGGAACTTGGAAGATAAGAATGTTGAGAGCAGTGCAGACAATGGAGGCCTGCCTTGTGAAGCATCAAAGGGAAGTAAAGACTTTACCATGCATTCTGTGTGAAGAATCTGTTATGTCTAGTCAGTTGGAGCTAAAGACCTTTGCTTTGTTGGAATACTCGATGCTGGTAACTGGAGCTGAGAAATTAGAGGTGATTAAGAAGAGGCCACCATCCTTGAAGTAAAATCTTCTGGAAAGTGTTTCCTGAGAGTCAGCACACAAAAGCTGTGTTACAGACATGGCCTAGGCTGTACCTTGTGCTGGCAGCTGAACTTGGTAGTGTAATAGTCACCCTTGGCTGGTGGTTCTGGGTTCTAGAAGAAAATAAGCTCAGTGAGCCACGTGAAGCAAGCCAGTAAGCAGCACCTCTCCCTGGCCTCTGCATCAGCTCCTGTTTCCAGGTTCCTGCCCTGTTTAAGTTCCTGTTCTGACTTCCTTTGATAATAAAGAGTGATGTTTTATTCTAGCAATAGAAACCCTAAAACATAAATCCTTTCCTTCCCAAGTTGCTTTGATCATGGTGTTTCATCACAGCAATAGTAACCCTGACTAAGACAAATCTCTATAGTGTACTTGTGTGTTTTTTTTATTATATTTATTCTTTGACAATTACATACATATATTTAATACATTCTGATTTTCTGACCTCTCTTATCTCCCTCCCACTTCTATCCACACTTCTCACTACAGGTTTAAAGTGGACCTACCCTCATTAAAAGTATAAGTGAAAAATCTGAAAGTCACTTCTTATTATATTATTTATTTATTCAGTGTCGGGGCTGAACCCTGGGAGTTGAGAATATTAGGCAAGCACTCAAACAGTAAGCTATAGCCCCAGACCTTCTTAAAATTTATTTTGAAACTAGGTCTCAATAAGTTGTTCAGGCTTCTCTTCAATTCAGTTTAGATCCCAGGTGGGCCTTGAAGTGCCTCAGATTCCCAAGTATTGAGATTACAGGTGTTTGTTACCACATCTAGCCATTTCCTATTTTAAAATAGCATTTGCATCTGTGTTTCTAAGAACTGTCAGTTAATATTCATTACCTAGTTTTCTGTTGCATTGTAAGTCTTATTATTCTTGACTTCTAATGGTCTTCTAGTTTAATTTTTATTATAATAATTTTAACATACACATGAAAGTGAAAGCAATGTCTATATTGGGATAATCATATCTCCTTAAACATTTATTACTTGTTCATAGTGAAAACTTTCAAAATTCTTTCTTTTTAGCCTTTTATATATTATTGCTGTCTATTAACATACTACTGTGCAGTAGCATGCCAAAATGACTTGGTTTTTCTGTCACTCAGTGCCCATTCATCAGACATTCTCTACCCCTCCAAGCTCATTTCTCTACCTAAAATCTGGTAGCAATGATTCTACACTTAACTCCAGTGCCTGTCTTTTTATTCATTAATAAGGGTAATCACTGCCTGTATTACATACTATAAGAATATTTCACTGGCTTTCATTAGTCTTTTGACTTATGATTTGATTTGATTTAAAAATTAGAACCATCCATTGCTCTTTTCATTGACGTTTCTGAACTTTGACTTTATGTTGGAAAATACTTCCTAGCTACTAACTTAAAAAAGCTCACTTGTGTTCACTTCTGAAACATGGGCAATTTTGTTCTTTTAAAAGTTGAAAGCAGCTTCTATAGCTGGAAAGATGGCTCAGCAGTTAAGAGTATGGCTGCCTTTGCAGAGGACTTGGGTTTGTTTCCCAGCATGCACACTGTGGCTCACAACCATCTGTAACTCCATTTCAGAAGGGACCTGACTATTGGTGAACTTATTAAGGCCACTCCATGTAGTTAAAAGGGAGGTTTATTTTGTGGGGTAACTTACAAGTAAAGGGATAGGTAACGGGGTCTGGGAAAGGTGTGGCACAGTCCGGTGGTGTTCTCTGGAGATCTCTGTTTGGTCTACCTCCAGCATCCAGGGTCCAGGAACCAAGAGAACTGGCCCATCCAGATCTCGGGTCTTCAGGGTCCTCCCTTGGCCCCGCCTTGTAGGCATGACAATTACTGAAGCCTCACTGGGGGTTCGAACTTCCAGATCAATGCTGGAATTGCTACCCACTACACCTGACATTGTCTCCTGGCCTCTGCATGTACCAGACATAAATACAGACAAAGCATCCATAGATATTTAAAAAGAAAGTCTAAAGTAGATTGAATTTACCCTGGTGTATACTGTGATGAATCCAGAACTTAATTTTTCATCCTACTAAGTGACTTCCACCTATCCAATTAAAACTTATTTTTTAAAGTGACTTTAAATGAGACTAGTAGTACACATCTGAAATCCTACTGTTGTTGGTTGTTTTATTACTCTTTTGGGGGGGGGGCCTGCAACTCAGCTCCCAAAAAAATCACACACAGAGGCTTATTCTTAATTATAAACACTAAGTCTTAGCTTAGCTTGTTTCTTGCCAGCTTTCCTTAACTTAAATTATCCCATCTACCCTTTGCCTCTGTGTTTTTCCCATTCTCTTACTTCTGTAAATCTTACTTTTATTCCATGGCTTGCTATGTACCTGAGTGGCTGGCTCCTGGAGTCCTCCTCCTTGTCTGATTACTTCTTCTCCCCAGATTTCTCCTATGTATTCTCTCTGCCTGCCAGCCCCACCTAGCCTTTCTCCTGCCTTGCTATTGGCTGTTCAGCTCTTTATTAGACCATCAGGTGTTTTAGACAGGCAAAGTAATACAGCTTCACACAATACAATACAAATGCAACATAAACAAAAGTAACACACCTTAAAATAGTATTCTACAGTATCCTACCACCCAGCAGGCTGAAGCAGAATGATTAAGAGTTTGAAACCAGCCATGGCTATACAGTGGGACCATTCTTCAATCACTTTTACCCAAATATTTTTAAATATCACTTTATAAGGATGCTTTTTTTATGTGTATGTGTATGTGTGTCATGTATATGTAGGCACTTTTGGAAGACAGAAGATGATGTCAGATCCCCTGGAGCTAGTTACATGCCATTTTGATTTGCCTGATAGAGGTACTTCTAGGTCCTCTGGAAGAGTAAAAAATACTCTTAATCATGAAGCCATTTCTCCAGACTTTTAAATACCACATTTATTATATACTAGCTATACTTATTTTGGTTAATTCTGAACTTTGCATGATATTTCACTTTAAACTTGTTTATTTTATCCAGAGTAGATATTGCTCATACAATATAATTTCATTACCATATCCCCTCCCCAACTCCTCCTAGACCCTCTCCAACTCCCAACCCACTCAAATCCAAACCGTTTCTTTCCTCCATTAGAAAAAAAAGCAAACACCCAAAGAAAAAAAATGTAATAAAATAAGATAAAGCAAAAACTGGACTAAGACAAAACAAATATACAATCAAAAAGCCAGAGGAAAAAAGCATTACAAATACATATAAATGCAAAGACACACACATTAGCACACATAGAAATCCCATGAAAGCACAAAAACAGAGTCAATAATATATAAGCAAAACACCTGTAAGATAAAAAAAAATGCCCAGACTGAGCATCATGATACAAAGACTTCCAAAAATACCATTGAGTGTCTTTGTGTTGGTCATCTACTGCTGGGTGTAAATAGAGACTGCCTTTTGTGTTTTGTATACTGAGTGGGACTCTGACGGAGGAAACCAAATTTTCTTCTGTGAGTACTTATCAATTGGAGACAGCTTCTGGGTTAGAAATGAGGGCTTTGTCCACCTCCCCTCTCAAGACTGGGACCCTGAGTTGAGATGTATGTCAGTCGTGTTATGCCTAGAGGGCCTTGTTTTCTTGGTATCCTCCATCCCCACTGGCTCTTTGGGTATTTCTGCCTCCTCTTCCAAAGAGTTATGAGCCCTGAGGGATTTGATGAAAACATCCAACTTATGACTAAGTGTTTCAAGGTCTCTCACTCTCTCACATTGCCTAGTTGTAGATCTCTATTTTCTCCCATCTACTGAAGTAGGAAGCTTCTCTGATGATGGCTGAGCAAGACATTGATCCATGAATATAGCAGAATATCATTAGGAGTCATTTTATGTGTACATCCCTTTAGCAGAACAGTATCATTGCTTCATTTAAATGAAATTTTGAGTATGTGTGTACATGTGTGTGCTTATAGGTATGTCTATGTTTGTATGTGTGTGTGTATGTATGAGTGCAGGACAAAAGAGATCCCCTGAAACTGGAGTTACAGGTAGGTGTAAGCTGCCAGACTTGGGTGTTGGGAACTAAACTCAGATCATCTGGAAGACCAGCAAGTGCTCTTTACCACTGAGCTTTATTCCTACATTGTATTTTTTATTCTTATTTAATTTTGTCATACAATATATTTTGATGATGTTCTTTCCCTCCCCCAACTTTTCCCAATCTTCCCCACCTCCCTTCCCCCCCAACTTCATATTTGCTCTCTCTCAAATTAAAAAAAAAGGAAAAACAACAAAAATCAAAACAAAATCCCAATAAGACAAAAGAATGCCAAACAACAGTGCAGTATAAACAACAAAAAGATGGAGTCCTTTTTGTATTAGCCAACTACTTCTGGGCATGAGACTCCCATGGATTTTGATTGATAAACTCAGTAACTGTCCATTGGAAAAATCAGATTTTCCCTTTCTCAGAAGCTCTCAATTGGAAATAGCTTCTTTTTCCTAATTTAGGGGTTGGGCTTTGTGTCTGCCTCTCCTTCTCAGTACTAGAATTTTGTCTGGATTGAATCTGTACAGATCTTGCATGTGCTGCCACAGTCTTTTGATTTTATATGTTAATCAGTGTTTTTGTGTCTAGAAGTCACTGTTTCCTTGGAGTCATCTGCTACCTCTGGCTCTTACAAGGGGAAAGATAGTGTTTTCCAAATCTAAAAAAGGAGTTGTTTCAACTTCTTGAAATTCTTCCTATAGATCTTACTTTTCTAGGAAATTATGCATTTCTTCAATTTTGCTCAGGTCTGTCTGCATAAATGAAATCTTCGATAATTTTTTCAAACAATGTTAGTGATTTTAATTGCTCTTTATTATTTTATTTTGTGTCTAGTTTTTTACTTCTCCTTCTCTTATAGGGTCTAATGATTTTCATTGATTTTTTTAATTGAAAAAAAATTAAATACAATGTATTCTGATCAGTTTCCTCTCACTCATCTCCTCCAAGATTCCCTCCACCTCCCCACTTGATCAACTCCATGTCTTCTTCCTCTCTCTCCTTAGAAAACAAACAAGTAAATAAACAAACCAGAATAAAAGTAAAAGTAAAGAAGGACGAGAAAAACTTACTTCACCTTACAGCACACACACACACACACACACACACACACACACACACACACACACACACAACATAAAAACAAACTCAGAAACCATAATATACAAGGAAAAGACCAATAAGATTAAAAATGACCAAATAAAGTAATATAAGACAAAAAAAATCTCAAAAAAATACCATTTTGTTTTGGCCATCTACTACTGGACATGCAGCCTGCCCTTAAGTGTGGTTTATATACCAAGTGAGACTCCATTAGGGAAAACTAATTTTCCCTTTGCAAAGCTGTTTCAGTTGGAACTAGGTTCTTGGTTAGGGTTGGGGTCTCATGCCTACTTTTGCCTCTCAGCTCTGGGATCGTATCTGACTTGGACTTGTGCAGGCCCTGAGCATGATGCTTTAGTCTCTGTGAGTTCCTATATGAGTCAGTCCTGTTGTATTTGGAAAGAACTGTTTCCCTGGTGGCTCTTACAATCTTTCTGACTTTTATTTATTTAATGCTTTCAGCTTTTGTTTTCTGGCTGTTGAATTCATTTTGTCCATCAGTTCATTTCATAAACACAGCTATACACTTGTGTATGTAAGTTTCTTTAATTAAGATTATGTTTTAGTTTTGTATTAATACTTATACTTACAAAGTAGGCTAGTTATACTTATTTGTAAATATTTAAACATGTTTATTTTTTTATTTCTAAACTTAAGAGTTCATTTTCATTCTATGGTTTATCATTAAGCTTATATATTTACAGCCGGGTGGTAGTGGGGCACGCCTTTAATCCCAGCACTCAGGAGGCAGAGGCAGGAGGATCTCTGTGAGTTCAAGGCCAGCCTGGGCTACAGAATGAGTTCCAGGAAAGGCTCAAAGCTACACAGAGAAACCCTGTCTCGAAAAACCAAAAAAAAAGCTTATATATTTACATTATATGCTTAGACGTTTTCTTTAGACAGCATGTATCAGTAACATATGGTGAACAATAACAAAATTAGCTGACTTTTAACTTTGCCTTCTTTTCTATGTCCACATACAACACATATAAATATAGCTTACAAATGAACCATAGATGTAAACTCAACATCATACTGTAAAATATGAAAAGAAAATAGGACGAAAATCATTATCACGTTAGACTTGATAAAGTTTCTGAAACAGTATGAAAACCCATGAACTATTAAAAACATAAAAGAACAAACTATGCCCTTATTCTTTGATAGACATGGCTAAAAATGAAATAAATTGCCAGGTATAAAGTGGTAGAAAACATCTGCAAAGCATGTAATTTGGCAAGAACTTGTTATTCAGGAATATAAAGAAAAGATTGTAACATTATTAAGAAAAACAGCTTAAATGAGCAAAAAAATCTGTAGAGATCCTTAAATTATTTCAATATCTATTTCATTTATGTATTTTATATGTTAACATGTGTTTTCTTTAATACAAAACTTTGTTTGACAAGATATTACCTAAAATTGTGCTCCAAGTTGCTATCCATAAGAGAAATACAAATTGAAATACAATTATAAGGCAGAATGAAGTAAGAGACAGAGGAGAGGATAGGAGAGGAGTGCTGAATAATGTTGTCCTATGGGCATGACATGACTATTAAACACATGAACCTTTAGTAGCTATGGCTGCCTGTGCAAGGCTGGTGCAAGTTCATGCCTATTTACATTCTAGGATTGGCTACAGAGCCACCCACCTTCCAGCAGAGAAACTCTTGGCAGTTGCTACCTGCTGGGGAAAGTGTCATCTCTTTGCTTTAGGAATGTGACCACTGATAAGTTGCTCATGCACCAATGGATGACCTGCCCCTTCCTGCCCCCACGTACAAGTGCATGTAGGCAGTACTAACTGGACTCAGTGTGTTAAAATACATAATCTGTAATACATACATACATACATACATACATACATACACACATACATGTGCATGTAGGCAGTACTAACTGGACTCAGTGTGTTAAAATACATAATCTGTAATACATACATACATACATACATACATACATACACACATACATGTGCATGTAGGCAGTACTAACTGGACTCAGTGTATTAAAATACATAATCTGTAATACATACACACACACACACACACACACACACACACACACACACACACACATAAATTCCAAAAGGAAGACATTTGTTTGGAGGGAGATGTGACTGTTTCTAGGGGGAATTGGATGGGTCAGTGTAGGGTAAATATGATCAAGATACATTGTATACATATATGAAATTTCAAAAAAGAATGAAATATTGATACATAAGCAGCTACCTTTCCTGAAGGTGTTTATGTAGTACTAATAGGCACTTATGACTCAGAAATTCCAGTGTTAGATATCTAACTAAAAGAAATTTTTTTAAAGTTCACAGACTTTGCACTAGTCATCATTCTCCAGATAAACAAAAGCAGTGGATCTTTATATATGTACGTGTATGTATTGTGTTAGTATGTATATGCACATGTAAACTAGACATTACCTCTTGAGATTACTGAGACTGCGAAGTATCAAGATCTGTAAATGGCAAACTGGAGGGATAGAGGAACCACTAATACACTTTAAAATTGAGGTGAATGGTTTGCAAACCTTCAGATCTAGCAGTTTAATATGTTTCTCTCAGAAAAGACAGAAGTCTGAAAGTATAGCAGATATTTCAGTCCTAGAATGAATTCCAGAGAAGGCCTCTTCCAAACAGTAAGACAACCAGAGTACTCTCTCATTCTCAGGAGCCTTTTTGATCTATGCAGGCCTTTAAATAATTGAATGATGACCACCTACATTATTTAGGGCAATATCTTTATTCAGCTCACCAATTCAGTTGATAGAACATTCTCAGACATTCTAAAGACAATGTTGGAAAGGTATCTGGTTATAATAACCACTATTGAAACCTTTTAAAAGTTGCATTATTTATATTCACTTTAAATTAGAAGGAAAAGTCCAACATGTGATGAGTAAAAGAAGAGATGGTCTAGCCATGCAGTTGACCACTTTTCAGTAATAATAAAGAGGAATGAAGCACTGGTATACACAACACCCTGCATGAATCTCAAAAATATGCTGCTAAACTTAAAAGTGAAACACAGAAGACCATAGAGTGTGTTATTTTATTCAGATGTAATTCTGCAGAAGACAAATGTCCAGTGAGAGAAACTGGTTGCCTATGGTGAAAAATAAGGCAACAATACCGAGGATCACTAAGGATTTATTGAAGAGATCTCTGGCCTGTTAGTTGGGTTACACACAGATTCATATAACTGCAAGAACATACCACATACCTAAAACATAATGGTTTTAGGATATGTTTGTTATTCCTCAGAAGGTGGAGAACACAATGTTACCACATTACTTCTGAGAGTAAAACAGATATTTTCTAATAGAGAGAGAGAGAGAGAGATAAATTGTGACATCTCAATGGAAAGTAGTGGAATTGAAAATGTGATTGTAAATCAAATGTGGTCACTATATTATATTTATAATTATTTGACAAAATAATTATACATTTATTTATTTTATTCTTTATAATTCCCCACCCCTGTTTGTGTGTGTGTGTGTGTGTGTGTGTGTGTGTGTACCTATGTGCCAAGGCATGTAGAGGTCAATGGACAACTTTGAGGAGTCTGTTTCTGTCTTACTTATTGTTTTTGAGATAGGGTCTCTCATTATTTCTGTGCTGCTGGTTACTCCAGGCTTTAGAGTTTGGAAGCTTGGGAATAGTTCTTCTGTTTCCAAAATCCCATATAACAGCAGGAATAATGAAATTGCAAATACGTACCATTATACCAGCTTTTTACAATAATTCCAGGGAAGGAACTCAGGTCATGAGGACTGAGTGGCAGGCACTTTTAACCATTGAACCATCGCACTGGCACCTAAATTGATTAACAACAAAGAAGGTACATATTTTTAAAGTTGCTTTAAGGAATTGAAAATCATATTTCTCATTTAATTTAAATTATCTGAATAATAAATACAGTCCTAAGTCAGAATATATTAGTTCAATATTGTAAATTCTACACCACCCCAATTGCATCTGGTCTTAGTCTATATGCAAAAAACTGAATGACATTGACAAATGATGATGATGAGACTTGGAAAGTCAATACTATAGAGTCTGAGGTATGCTAAACTCTTTTAAATGTGAAGGGTTTATAAATATGAGGACAATGGAAACATATAAGGAAAAGTTTAGTTGTTTTTTTTTTTCTGGTCATTGTTGTCTCATTTTTCAACAAGATTTCTTTTTGTGTGTTTGACCATACTTTTCAAGAACCTTTACTAGCTACATTATTATCTAATAGTTTTACTATTCGGTTGCATTATCCCTGTGTCTAAATCATTCTCTATTAATGACTCAGTCACTGAAGGTACACTAAAGCTTTTAGCCACTAAGAAATCATAGGTCATTCAGGAAATTGTTGCTGCCTTGCATAATTTGCTATTAAGGACATTCACCTGTGCCAACAGCAATTAGAGACTTCCCCACCAATTGTACAAAAACATGAAAGAGTTAATGGACCTCTCTAGTAGTATACCTAACAGGATCAAATCATTATTTCAGAGCATGTCTAATCATAATTTCTTATTCAATTAATATTGGAACTGTACAAATTTATGGAGTACATCATGATAATTCTTAATTAAGTTAAGGTAGCTCAGTCACTGGCATTTCAATTATGCAACGTATTGCTCAAAATGTTTGGGTGGGAGCTCCACCTCAACCCCTGGTACCCTGGCATCCCTATACCCAAAGAGTCTGGGATGTTTGGAAGGAGTCTGGTGGAAGATCCACCTCAACTCCCCTCCCCATCTGTTTCCCTAAACCTGCCCTTTCAAAGCCTGCCAAACACACCTCCTCCCCAAACCTGCCCCTTCCAAGCCCGCCAAACAGCTCCTCCCCCAGAGAGGCTCAAGACCACTCCCACAGAGTATATAAGCAGCATCCCAGAAAACAGACACATGGTTTTTCAGGTCTTGCATCCCTGTCTCCCCTGTCTCCTCTCTGTGGGCTGGGGAATTGCCCATGAGTGTTTTACCCATTAAACCTGGGCTTTCCAATTTGGTCTGATTCAGTTTGCTGCTTCATCAGAAAGGCCTTCAGGAGGTCTAAAACTTATCACAAAAGTGTTCAATAATATCCTGTGATCTCTGAGACAGAAAAATAAAACAATTTTTATTCATTCTGTAGAATGAGATGTCAGTAATTACCATTAGACAATCTAAATTATTTTATTTTTGTCATTTATTCTTTATCAATAAGTTTTCTTCACATATTATTTTTATGTAATTGGTGCATGTATCACTTACTAGTCTAAATTTACCACAAAAACTGACACACAACTTGTAGAAACTTTTTGTGATATGGAAGATCATATTGATATTTTTATTTTAAGAATAAACAAATCAGTTCTTACATATTGAGTCCCCAAATTTGTGGGTCTGGATCTTGAAACTCTTTTTACCATAACTTAAAATACCCTGATGTTTTAGTGTAGTCCAAATTATATCTCTTTTATCAAGCATAAATATAATATCAGTCACTTTTTACTCTTCTTTCTCCTGAAACTTGGTATTTTATTTTTTTTACCAAGAATTATGAAGCATCATGCCATGTGGAGGGAAAAAATTAATGCTATAGTAAAAGCACTTTAAGTTCCCAGCATGCAGGCAAGACGCTATTTTCAGGATAGCGTCTGAACTCTGATGCAGTTGCTTTTAAAGTTCTTAAATCCATCTATGCTCTCCTACTTTAAACTCATTTTATAATGTGGCTTCAGGCTTCTTACTCAGAAGACAGAAATAATATGGTCTCAAACCCAGTAGAGTCTAGGACTCTGGCATTTGCAATTACTTCAAAATTCAGAGAGGTAGAGAAGATGGGCAGGCTGGAAAGCACTTGTCAATATATTTAATCGCTCAGAAAACACAAGTTTCTCAAATATCTGTGTCCTCCCTGCTATTACTTTTGCAATCTCTGAAGTTTGCAGCACCTTCTGTTAATGTAATGTTAGCTGCCAGAAAAGCATACCTTCACCAAAATAAAATGTTTCTAAATTGCTCTGATGTCAAAATTTAGTCATTTTATACAATGGGAACAAACATCTCTCTACTAAGCTAAGCATATTTAGGAAAATGTTCTTTGAAGTTAGAAACAAATGGTTTTGAAGGAAATAATCAAGCTGATGGCTTTCTTATTATGACTCAAAGAAAAAGGAATGAATTAGCATATAGTTAGAACCTAGTTTGATATGATAAAGGAGTAAAACAATTCTGACCACTTGACTTCTTATCTTAATCTGTTTATTTATTTTTTTTAAATTTAAAGAATAGGAAGTAGAATTAGGATTATGTAAGAATCCATTAAAAGACACCTTATTTTCCTGCCTTTCCTCTAGAATAAAATATATTGGTGTTAGCAGGACAACAGGCAGGCAGAAGATGTTTTCAGGAACTGGACTGGATAATAAATGTCAAGTGGGTGATTTAATATTTCCTAATTTTGTAAAAAAGAAGAAATAAAGTGTTTTATTCCCATGGCATACTTACACTAGGGCATACATACCAAACATTGTACTAAAATCGATTATTTTGTTTTAGTTTTATAGTTATCTATATTTATATATATTAGATCTGACCAAGGCTTCCCTACTTAAAAACTCCATTTCCCATGTTAATCTTGTTTGGCCTATATTACATGTCAGAAAAACATGATTCACAACCCAAATCCTCCCATTTAATAGAAAGTAAACTTTTGCTGGTCATAACCTTAAATGATAAGGCATACAGAATCTCAACTATTATCTTGACCTATAGAGAAAATGATGTTTTTCCTCTTAGATTATTCCTGTCAACAAATATTGTGTTATTTTTCCTGAAATAATACTTTATTTACTCTACTTTGTTCATTCAGTTACTCTCATATCTCTTTCTTTCAATTATTTTATACAAACTGTTCTGTTATGGTCATCAATAATATACACAAATCCTGTTTAACTGGCCAGTTTTCAACCCTTGTATTTTTTTTTTCATTCACTGGCACTATTTTAAATTATTTGATTCCAGTTTTTAAAAATAGTTGATATTGCACATATCCAACAAGTCAAATACTATTTTGCTTCCAGTCTTCTTTCTGTCTTCATCCTTTATCTACCTCCTGAACTCTAAAGTATATCAACTTTAAATCAGAAAATATGTCTTCTTGCCGGACAGTGGTGGCACATGCCTTTAATCCCAGCACTCGGGAGGCAGAGACAGGTGGAACTCTGTGAGTTTGAGGCCAGCCTGGGCTACCAAGTGAGTTCCAGGAAAGGCGCAAAGCTATGCAGAGAAACCCTGTCTCGGAAAAAAAAAAAGAAAGAAAGAAAGAAAATATGTCTTCTCTATATACAATTATCAGCTACAAAATTTTATTTATAATTGTAGAGTTAGTATATGTTATTTTATATTCTATGCACTAGTATTTCTCATTTTTCTATTTCCAACCCAAACTTCTTCATTAAATTATGTACAGCTTCATTATAATTTCTTGATTATAGAAAGGCATTACACTACTGTCAAAGACAAATTCCCTAAGACATGTTCTAATGAGTCCATGTTGTTAAGCCCTGTGCCTTTTCTCAACCCTTAGTGAATACACCTAGTCTTTAGAAAAACAAATAATTCTATATGTAAAAACTTTTATTAGAATTTTATGATTGTGCCATGCAGATGTAACAGCAAAATATACTGATCTACAAATGGCAACTGTATGTGTTAGCAAATAAATCAACCAAAATACATTGGGATCTCAGAAAGAGTTAAATCTTAGACTTAGTAGCCAACACCAGATAAATTTCCTGTTTCTTGTAGTTTCATCTGAGGCTGTTCTCCATTACATTAGAGGCTACACCTAAGACTAATTATAAATCAAATAATTTTCTGGTTGGAGAATGAGCAAAGAATCTAGAAATCAAATGACAAAAGAAGAGGCACAAGTTTTTAAAAATTTATTGTTTTGCATGCCATTTTGATTTGATTGTAAATGAAATTGTTTTATCAATTACATGTTTAGATTTCTCACTGATAATGTGTAAGGATTCTCTTCCTAAAACCTACAATATTGTATTGAAGTAATAGTAACAATAATTATTTTTTGTCCTATTTCTGATCTCAGGAGTTGTAATGTACATTAGATTGGGAAATTCTTTTGTGCTACGTGAATTCACTGGAAAACTGTTTCTGGAAGCATGGTTGTGTTGTCACCTCACCCTCATGTCATGCTCAAGTGTTTCAGTGTCCTCCAGGGCCACTTATCAGGGAATGGGGCTGTGAAGCAGGGAGTAAAACATCACAATTGAAAAAAACATTCTGTCTTGATAACAGCTAGAAAGTAAACCATTTCCTGCATCCCTTATCCCATGTTATAACAGTACTTGCAAAGGGAAGGAGAATCTGGAAGTTCAGCCATGGGAAGCTCGGCCATGGAGAGAAAACTCAAGTGGTAATGCCAGATAATGGCCTCAATTTCCCAGACTGTTTCTGCTGGATGTTGTGAGCATCCCATTTGATGATGTCATCTCTGCCTGCTGCTGTTTGTTCTTTTACTTGGAATCCCCACCCAAAGGGATAGTTTGCTCTGCTTGGGACCCTAGTTTCTGCTTTACAAAAGCTTTAATTTTATAGTTTGCTTAAATAGTAAGTCACAATGGTTGATATAAATTATTTGATTTTATAAAAGAAATTTACAGTTTTCAAGGACATCTGTTATACTAAATGTTTGTATTAATTCTATAAATGCTACAAGCCATTGAATTTGTGTAACACTTGAATTCTCTTTATTAAATTGATTATTTACCTCTGATTTTACAAAGTACAGTTTTTTCCAGTAAAGATGACATTTGGTAGTTCTCTCTTGTGTTCATATATAGCTTCCTGGCAGGTTACTAGCCAGTTAGCTCTTCACAAGGACCTCATGATTATTGGTAAGCCTTAGCATCCCCTTTTTCTATAGAATTCCTTTTCTTCCCCATCCTTCCATCAGTCAAAAGGGCTGTTCACTTTTTAAATTGAATGTGATTCATATAATAATTCTGATCAAAGGTTCTCATCCCAGATGCTCCCTACGTCCCCACCCATCAAATTCCGTGTCTTCTTGTTCTCTCATTAGAAAATAGGCAAACCAAGCAAACAAACCAACATAAAACAAAACAAACAGAAAAAAGAAAAAGCATGAGAAATACACACACTCAAAAAAAAAGAAAAACAAACAAACAAACCATAAAACCACACAATTGGAAATCATAATATGTAAACAAAAGACCAGTATGGTAAAGATGCCCAAATAAAGCATTCTGAGATAAAAAATTCTTCAAAGTACCGATGAATTCGTTTTGTGTCAGCAATCTACTTCTGAAAATAAGGTCTGCCCTTAGAATTTGTTTGTATATCCACTGAGACTCCACTGGAGAAAACTAATTTTTCCTTTGGGAGCAGTTGACCTGGAATTCCCCTGATAGTGATGTCCAGCTGATTGCATTAAAGAAGCTTCTTTAGTAAGATTCCTACTGGATGTGTTGAATACCCAATTCGATGATGTTTTTCTGTATGTAATTATATCTCTCCTATTTGTTTATTCACTTGGGCTTGCTATATACTTAATAAACTTGCTCATTCAAAAGTGAAAGTATAGCTTTTGTAGATCAGTCTCCAGATCATACAGAATAGGAGTAATGTTCAGTCTTTGAGCACCAGGAATGAGTTTTTTCTTATTTGTCCTTTACTTTATTGAGAAATGTTCTATGTGGGCTTTCTTGTGATAGTTTATCATCAATTTTTTTGAAAAGTTTATTCAATGTATAGTAAAATGCTAATATGTCTTCGTTATTTTTTTTCTAAATTGTCATTGTGGTCTATTAAATAATTTTCTTCTTAGATGATAAAGCCAAATTTTCACTTCTGGAATAAGCTCTGTTTGTTTTTATTGTATAATCTTTGATATGTAGGAGACTTTTTTCTTGTATTAATAGGATAATAGTCAACTGAAAAAGAAGTTGGGAAGTGCTTTAGTTTCTAATTTTGTGCTTCTTATATAATTTCTCACATTATTTTCTCTTCTTTTTTTCACTTTTTTCTTTTTTCTTTTTCTTTTTTCTTTTTTTTTGAGATGGGGTTTCTTTGTGTAGTTCCAACTGTCCTGGAATTCATTCTGTAGGCCACATTGCCCCCAAATTCAGAGATCTGATAGCCTCTGCTTCCCCAGTGCTGGGATTAATGGTGTGCCACCACCGCATGGCTCATTTTATTTCTTTAATTGACTTAAAATTAGTATTCATGTGCTAGGGATGTATATAGCAGATAGAGCATTAACATGGCATGTGTAAGGCACTGTGTACCATTTCCAGTACTGGCAAATGAGTGAGTAAACTGCTTAACCGAAGGTGTGAGTGTAAGAATATCTTCATTATATAATTAAATATGAAAGGATATAGACAACATTTGACTGTGTTCAGAACAGAACAAATGAAAAAGAGACTCACTTAAAATTAGTATTCATGTGCTAGGGATGTATATAGCAGATAGAGCATTAACATGGCATGTGTAAGGCACTGTGTACCATTTCCAGTACTGGCAAATGAGTGAGTAAACTGCTTAACCGAAGGTGTGAGTGTAAGAATATCTTCATTATATAATTAAATATGAAAGGATATAGACAACATTTGACTGTGTTCAGAACAGAACAAATGAAAAAGAGACTCACTGATAAGCTAGTTGTACATTTTACCTATTTGGGGTATGTTTCAGATGGATTGTGTTTCAGAGATCCTGAAAAACAAAATCCAATTCACAACTGCTAATATTATCATAAATTTAGCTGTACACTATGAATGCTTACTTTAAGGCCTATGCTCTATGCATATAATTTTATTATATATTAGAAAAAACTATTTTAATTTTTCAGTATCCAAAGGCGTCAAGAAGCATAAACACATTTATATAAAGTGTATATATGTATATATATATATGTATATATATATATGTATATATATGTTGTGTACACACACACACACACACACACACACACACACACACACACACACACACATAATGAGAGAGAGAGAAGCCTGTGATTGTGAGGGAGACTATTCTATTGGAAAACAGCACAAAGCACAAATACTAAAGGTTAATGGAGACAAATTTGTTTAACCAAGCCATTGCATTTTTTCATCAACTCGATAAAGTTATTTCTAGGCATTCTTACTGTCAGTCACATGAGTATAAAACTGTGACCTCAGACTATTTTGCTGGAAACTTTTACCTTAGAAGAACTGCCTTTCAGCTTTTACTCAAGTCTCAGGGGTTAGGTCAGGTTAAGGGATAGTGTATACATTTTTTTAAAGAAAATATTTTCAAACTCTTCATAGCACATGCAGTATTGCCCTTCTCAACCTCATCTGACCTGATAAAATGGTAATGCCAGATTTAGTTGTGAAAATCTCCTTTTGGGGATATTATTAATTCTACACTAAAAAAAAAGTTACTGCTTTTAAAAGACTCAAAGCTTTCCAACTGACTCTAAATGTCTTCTGTGCCATTGTATTCTTTGTCTAAGCTTCCCTATGGAGTCTATTTAAAGAGAGATTCAAGAGTGAAACCCACACTGATAGTTTCTTAGAAGGATTTGTTATTGCACTTGACAGAGTGTGGTTTAATCATCTGGAGGCTTTTGTTCAAAAAACTTAACATTTAAGAGAAGAAACAAATTAATCTTCATGACCCTTTGATCATAACTTTTTCATGCTTATATGTTTTAAATTATTTTCTTAATAAAACTTATAAATGTATGTGCCCTTTTATTAAATTATTGTAATATGAATTAATTCACTTATTTATTCAGGAGTTTTTGAAACACTGCCTCACTCTGTAGTTTAAACTGTCCTAGAACTCACAACGTCATCCATTCTGGCCTCAATCTTATGGCAATCCCTTGTCTGACTCATGAGTGCTAGGAGTACAAGCATGACAGACTAAACTATTGCTTTTTAAAATAAAAATACAATTTATATATATCACAGAAGAAAATATACCTGTGCTAATTATCGAATCTTAAACTGTCTTTTTTTTTTGAGGAATACAGCTGAAGAATGGACAGCATTTTGCTCAAGGCTCAAGATTCAGTCTTCCTTGTAGTCTTTCATACCACCTAATGCCTTACATTTTTTTTTATATCAGCATTAAGTGGTTTGTATTAATTTGCAAACTATTATATGTAGATTAAATGTAGGTTTTGAAATGTAATATTTAAACTTTGAATGGTAGTAGTATGCCACTTAAGAAAAGTGGAATTCTCTTTATGAATTCCTATCTATGAGCATGTATAGTCTGTATGAATTATGGCATAAATATTTATTACTTTTTAAAATTATAGATGAGACAATAATACTTATTACTATTTTTAACTATGCTTATGCTACATGCCAAGCATTCTGCTAGGCTATATACATATTTTACTTAGAAAAATAACTATGGTTATACATTTATTTTAGATGAATATTTTGAGTTTGAAAACAGTAAAAGCTTCTCAGAGATACCTAATTTATGAGTGACATCATTAATTTCTCTGTAATGTGTTTGATTTTGGAGCTCCTAATCATCTTGATCAATTTAGAATGCTAGTCTTCAACCCATTCAAACAGTGACTATGAATTGAGATGGCTTAAGAATGCCTACCTCAGGCAGCTCACAACTACCTGGAATTCCTGAGCATCTCATGTCCTCTTTCTGCTTTCACAAATACCTGCATTCATTTGTGCACATACATGCATGCACACTCATGCATGTAATTAAAATAAAAATAAGTCTTTTGAAATACCAAATCATTTGAGACACTGACTCAATCAAAAAAGTTCCACACAGAAACGTCCCACTTATTACATCTCAATGATACATGGTTTTGAGACAATTAGGACAAATATAAACACAGGCCATGAAAATGAAAAAAAGTGTATAATTGTACAATAGCTCTTGGCATGCTCAAGTTTTATTTCACCTGTCAGGCTGCTCCCCACACATTTTGAGGTAAGTTCAATTTTGGAACTTTATATTTTATCTTTGACATACATATTAAGTTAATGTTCAAATTTAAGTATCTATGTTCCCATAGCAGAAATATGAACGTAACAATTATAGTGACAAGCAATTTCAGAGTAAATATAGCTGTGTTTATATAAATAAAACAAAGAGAACAGAGAATACCCTAAGGAACGTATGTGAAAAGTAACAGTCACTTCTTAAATTATACATGTACTTCTACCCCTGATAGAAATTCTAAATCAATACTCTTAATATTTTCTAGCTGCTTACAAAACATCTTCAGCTAAATCAAATACAAAACTATATGCTGGGTATGTTGGCACATGCCTGTAATCCTAGTACTTGGGAAGTAGATGTTGGAGAATCAGGAGTTCAAGGTTATCCTCAGTTACATAATGAGTTTGATGCCAGCCTTGGCTACATGGGACCCTGTCTTAAATAAATAAAACAAGCAAAGTCATTTTCCACAGAAACACAAGATTTATAATCAAGTACTTCATAATGGAATTAACATACCAAACCGCAAAGCCAGATTGCCTTTATTTTGATAACCTTATTTCTGCTAATATTCATCTAATATCTTTAAACTAGGGGTCCAAATACCAGTTTCTTCACTAGGCACTACTTACCATAGTTTACCAATCAGTGTCAATTCAGTCTCTTCCACTTGTTATAATATAATTTTTTGAAAATTATGCACAGAATACAATGAAACATCACTAAATTTTAAAATAAAAAATGATAGCATTATATATTTTTTCAAATATTGTTATGTACAAATTACTTGGATTATTTCCTTGACTAGTATGTTAGTAATAATATTTTTTAACAACAAAAAAAATCTGAAAAAGATGTTTCAGTGAACATGATTTATCATTAATTACTTTTATAATGTTCTTATTACATATAAATAAATCTTTCATTTTCAATAATCAATAGTCAAGATTTATTGCTTACATTAAATGATCATGTAGAATTTAAAGTTTATTTTATTCTTAAAGATTAATATTGTATTTATTCCTTCATCCTGATATGAACTTAAATTTGTTAAAAAAAATTTTAAAAAATCACACCTGCATTTCTCTTAAAACAAGTTTTCAGAAATAAGTGAAGGAAAAATAAGGTAACATCTATTTCACATAAAAATAATTTATGGTACAAAATCAGATACTTTATAAAAGCTATAGCCTTGTTAGATCTGTGTAGTTAGTGAATTGCTGCCATTTGATTTGGATCTTAAACGTGATATTTTGTTAGCTTTTTTCTTTAATATATTAAATGTCATTCTGATAAAATGATAAATGTGCACATTTCTAAAAAACTTTTAGGTAGATGTGCAGAGAAATACAGAAAAATTGCTAGGCACAGGAAATGCATTTTTGTCCTTCATTTCAGAAATGCTTATTTCAGTAGTATTTGATGACACATGGGAATATTAATAGGCATGCTCTCAGTTTGTCATTTCCATCTCGGTTGAGAACAGCTTCAAACTATTACTAACTTCAGGAGATTAGTTAAGTAGAACAGGGTTCTGTGTCAATTCAATGGAATTGCAAGTTGTTTAAAGCAGAGAGAATATTATGTGTGGACTCAAGAGTGAGAGAAATGTGTGATGTGAATTGTGGAGTGGAAACAGTGAGCAAACAGTAGGCAGGAAAAATTAACGTAGAACTTGAGAGCCATTGTAACAACCTGATATTTTATTATGTTGGTTGTACTAAGATACTTTTTGAAAATGAGCAATAAACAATAAGTCCTGTGTGGATAGCACCACTTTACAAAGATCATTTTGGTTGACTTTGGTAAGCATTAATGATAAGCATAATTGAAAATTTACATAATATTTATTCTTTAATATTTTATGTTACAATTTAGTCTCTCAGTATCCCTGACTGAAACCTTAAGAATCCTTCACAAATGTTTCTCAAATATGTGCAAATATGTGGTTATATATGTATATTATCCTTACTTTTAAAACAGGCAGCACTACATTAGCCAATTATTCTGCTTATTGAATAAGAAATATATACTTTGATTTTATTTTTCCTCATACTATTTGTCACTATATTACATTATATATCATAAATATACATTTGTTTTTCTGTTTAATGTCTGCTTCTTTCATTACATATTAAAAACCAGGGTGTTTCTTGTTCACAGCTGCATCACTAAAGACAAGAACTTGGTGTGAACTCAAATGTTTGCAAATGTTTAAATGAAGAGTCATTAATATTGTTTCATGTCAGCCCATATCCCATTCTTCCTAAGAGCTGCACAGTGTTCCATTGTATAAGTAACACTATGTTTATAGCTCTCTCTCTTTCTCTCTCTGTGTGTTTCTGTATGCTTCTTAGTGTTTGTATTTTAGTACATTTACGACATGCCCATTTTGAGTATATTCAGTTAATGAATTCCTGAGGAAAAAATTCTGAATCAAAGTGCATGCAGAGCTGGTATGTATTTGTAAATTATAGTCCTAAATGAGAGTTCTCATTTGTTTTTGACACTTAAGACTACACAAAACAAAATAAAAAACAACAAACAAAACCTCCAAAAAACAAAACAGTATATAAGGATGGCATAATTGATTTTTTAAAACCCGAGGCTTATTTTTAAATGCATTTGTTTTTAGACATTTCTGCATTTGTAAACAATGCATTCACTTTAAACATCCTCTTCCCTACTACTCTTGTCACCCCCTTCTTCCTTACAAAGCCCTCTCTCTCCTTCTTGTCTATTCATTTTGTTTTGTGGTTCATTGAGATTGGCTAGGGCTGTCTTGTGTGCCCATTGGTTTGAAGCTATCTGTTAGAGCATGGTGGGTTCATCAGCGGACCCAGAACTAAAGACAGGGATTCACCCTCTCCTAGAATCTATCAAGAGCTAATACTTCAGAAGTAAGGTAGGGTCCAGAGAACTCATCCCACTTCCTTTACTTACTGTTACTAGAGCTGGTCTTCTCCAGGCCCAGTGCAGGTTAATACATATGTTGTGAGTTAATAGTTGCAATAGTTGTGTTGAAATTGAAGCACAGTATTTCACAGTCCTCCACCCTACTTTTTGGCTTTCACAAATTTCCTGCCCCCTCTTTCCTAATAGTCCCTGAGACTTAAAAGGGATGCTATATGTATCTTGTTTATGGCTGGGCCCACAACCATTACTGCTTCCCTTCATCTTGGGTTACAAGTTTATTGCATTCACTGTAGTTCATTGTAGGGATAGGGATTTTTTTTCTATGGGTATAAGCATAATACACAATATTATGTAGTTTTTAGGTAAGGGTAAATATATTGAACCTATTTCCTACATCTTTTTTCATTTCTATGATGAAAACACTTAAAATACTTTGTGGCAACTTTAAAAATGGTCTATTTTGGGTTTTTATCCATAATCATCTTTGCTTGCAATAGCATATCAGAAATACATCCTTGTACTTAATAACTTAGAACCCAATTGACCAAGTTTTTTTCTATTCCTACCTAACACATTCTATCCCTAGCAACTGATAACCATCATCCTACTCTGGGAGATCAACTTTTTCAGACTCCACAAAAGAGGAGATCATGTAGTACTTGTTTTCCTTTGACTGATTTAAAGATCTTCAGTCCACTCGTATTGCTGCAAATGACAAGTTTTATAATTCAACAACAGTCAAGTGTGTCTATGTACCACATTTTCATTATCCATTTTGCCACTGATAGACACATATTGTTTCTGTAAATTAGCTATTGTGAGTAGTGTGTCAATGAACATGGGGATGTAGATGTATCTTTTCCATACAGATTTCATTTCCTTTGGACATCCATTGGAGGTTACAATATAGAATTTCAGTAAAGTAAAGAAATTGCTCATGATATTTTGATAATTATGCTGTGAATACAATGCCCATTATGAACTGACCACATCAAAGAAAGAAAAATAAAATTATTTCACCTCTTGGAGAACTGTTTTTCCACCTAGATTACAGAAAGTGGAGATGATAGTTAATAAAAATGATTTTCTTATGGGCAGCTCCTATACACAGCAGTAGATGGCCAAAACAAAATGAACTCAGTGGTATTTTTGTAGATTTTTTTTGTCTCATATGTTTTGTTTGGGCTTTTAAAAGAAATCTTAACTGGTTTTTCTGCATTATGGTTTCTGGTTTTGTGTTTTTATGGGTTTTGGGGTGTGTGTGTGTGTGTGTGTGTGTGTGTGTGTGTGTGTGTGTGTATGCGTGTATGCTTCTTGTGCTTTTTCTGTTTTTTTTTTTTTTGTTTTAAATTCTGGTTTATTTGTCTGCTTTCTGATGAGAGAGAAAGAATGCATGCAGCTGGGTGTGTAGGAAGGTGGGTGTAGTTGGAGTTTTCCTGCCTGGCCCACAGTCAGGGCAAATCTCTCTCACCTGCCAGTCCCACAGCCGTCAGACCCGACCAAGTAAACACAGAGACTTGTATTGGTTTCAAACTGTATGGCCATGGCAGGCTTCTTGCTAACTGTTCTTTCAGCTTAAATTAATCCATTTTTATAAATCTATACCTTGCCACATGGCTCGTGGCTTACCGGCATCTTCACATGCTGTTTCTCATCGTGGTGGCTGGCAGTGTCTCTCTGACTCAGCCTTCCACTTCCCAGCTTTATTCTCCTCCTTGTCCCGCCTACACTTCCTGCCTAGCCAATGGCCAATCAGTGTTTTAATTATTGACTAATCAGCAACACATTTGACATACAGAACATCCCACAGCAGGTGGGGATATTCTGGGAAGAATTGGGGAAAGGAAAACCGTGATCAAAGAATATATTATATGAAAAATAATTTTCAATTAAAAAGGATAAAAAGCTGCAAATTAAAAAATAAAAGCATGATCTGGGGAAAAATATTTTCTTGTTGCTTCAGGAAGAAGAATTTGCCCTTGGATTTCACAAAGAATGTAACAAAAATGGCACCCATATGATTATTATTAATTTTTTTTTTGGTTTTTCGAGACAGGGTTTCTCTGTGTAGCTTTGGAGCCTGTCCTGGAACTCACTTTGTAGACTAGGCTGGCCTTGAATTCACAGAGATCCACCTGCCTCTGCCTTCTGAGTGCTGGTATTAAAGGTGTGCACCACCACCACCGCCCGGCTGGTCATATGATTATTAATAAAACATACATAGGTAATATTTTATTGGCAATGTTTTCATTGACAACATGGAAAACTATATTTTCTTGTGCAGGAATAATTAATTATATGCTATTAATACTTCAAAATTTCCTCTTACATTTTTACATAAATTATAATACATCAAAATGATTCTAGATAATAATTTGTTTTTGTGTTTGTTTTGTTTTGTTTTTCAAGACCATGTAGTTTGGCTGTCCTAGAATTCACAATGTAAACCAGGCTGGCCTCAAACTCAGAGATCTACCTGTCTTTACCTCCCAAGTGCTGGGATCAAAGGCGTGAACCACTACATTCAGCTTTCTAGATCTTTTTTTTTTTTTTTTTTTTTTTTTTTTTTTTGTGATTGTTAAACAGTGTGCTTTAAAGACAAATATCCAGGCAATAATCTCAACACAACAAAAGAGGCTACTAGTTGATGAGTAATTAATATAGATGCTTTTCAAGCTATCTCCTTTATATCTATTTGAATCACATAGTTGTCCTTTTAAATTAAGTATTGTTACTGATATTATACAAACAGAAAGCAATCCTAATGAAACCACTGAAAAAAAGTTTTAATTAATTTATCCAGGCGCAGATCTGGCTTATAAATTAAGATAAGGACGCCGGGCGGTGGTGGCGCACGCCTTTAATCCCAGCACTCGGGAGGCAGAGCCAGGTGGATCTCTGTGAGTTCGAGGCCAGCCTGGGCTACTAAGCGAGTCCCAGGAAAGGCGCAAAGCTACACAGAGAAACTCTGTCTCGAAAAACGGAAAAAAAAAAAATAAATAAAAAAAATAAATTAAGATAAGGAATCTCTCTTCCTAGATTTGCTGTTGACTTGCTGATGTTGGCTAAAAAAATTAACTTCTGTGTCTGTACTTCTTGATAGCAAAACATGAAGAGGAGAATAAGTTCACATGTTCCATTATAGTTTTGGAAGTTTCGGTATTTATATGAATGCCAAAAGAAACTATTCTGAACTGCATCATGATGAACCCATTCTTTTTATTTGGATAAGCAGTTCTTCGTGTATGACTAAAGTCTATTACAATACATTTAAGAATATCTTATTTACTCCTCTGCACAAAAAATATTACAGTTAGAAACCATTATTAGCTCACACTCTTTTTGTACTTTAGGAATTTTCAGAATTTTAATATTAGCATATTTCTCCCTTTAGTTATTTTAAAAAATTCTTTGATATAGATTTCAATTTCTTCATTTTTTTATTGGAATAGAGACTCAAATTTAACTGAGGAACAAAAGCTGGATAGCTTTATATAAGAAGGGTGATTTATTAATTTTTAAATATAATTATAGTTTTAGCAATATATAGTCATTCACATTTTATTGTCATTATATTGCCAATATAATTTAATGGTGACTCTTGGTTTCTTATTTATGAATAATTTCAGTACAATATTTTTTCTCATTATCTTATTTTGTTTTTATTAATTTATTTTTGTACTTTTTCATTTATTTTGTTTACTTGACCATATTCACCCTCTAATGATTTAGGTATGTTTTGTTCCAAAATAACAATGTGGTCAATATATAGAATAACTATACTAAATAATGTGTATTAATTATATGTGTATAATGGTTACTTAATGCATATGTATATATAGCTATTTAATAGTCACTGAATAGAATTGTCTTAAGAGACAAAGTCTTGTGACTCCAAAATTATAAATTCTTAACCCTAAGTTACTATTAAACTCTTGACCTTCTCTTTCTTTTACAAGCCCCTAGTATTTTCCTTTCTTAATAAAAAGATGATATGGAGGAAACTCATACTTCTTTACTTATTTAGATATTTCCACTAAGATTATTTTCATGTTCTTTTCAGTTTTACTTGAGAAACTAAAAACTATTCTTCATTTATGTATGAAAGATCATTTTTGATACTTAAGATTTTTATACAGTACTCTAACTTTCTCTGGGAATGCTATATCAATGAACAATGCTGATGAGATGACATTGCATCCCATTTTAATGTTGGTTAATTATAATGATTCCAGAAGACATTGATCAAATACATCCCATAAAAAAGCATTTTTTTATTAGTTAGGTATTTTATACATGCATGTATTTGTATTCAATGGAAAAATATAAGAAACAAATAATTCAAAATTTTAAATGAAAAAGAAAAAACAGAATATTAAAGCAAACATGAATCAGTTTTTGAAAAAGAAAATATTAAGGGAGAATCCAGTTGTTACTTTCCATTATTGAAAACAATATTAATGAATGAACATTGCAATCTTTGCAGTTAAGCAGCAGGTGTATAGATAATCAGTGATATGGTTTATTTTTTAAGATTTGTTTATATTCATGCTTGCATGTTACCTTATCACATGTGTGCGTGTTGCCTATGGAGTCCAGAAGACGGCACAGGATCCCCTGGAACTTAAGTTACAGGTAGCTGTGAGGCCCTGCATGGTTTTGGGCCATAGATCCCGGAACCTGTGGAAGAGCAGTCAGTACTTTAAATCACTGATCCCTCTCTCCAGCCTCAATCAACAATTCCTTGTGTGAGTGAGCTTTACAACACTAAAGTGTTAAAATAAAGTTAGTAATACAAATGTAATAACTCATATCTTTTAATATGAGCTTTATATCACTAAACTGTTACAATAAAGTAATATAAATGTAATAACTCATATTTGTGGATGGATAGCTAGATTTGGGTGTCATATATATGTATATAGATAAATTAATATG
This sequence comes from Peromyscus californicus insignis, assembly GCF_007827085.1. Lineage (NCBI taxonomy): Eukaryota > Metazoa > Chordata > Mammalia > Rodentia > Cricetidae > Peromyscus > Peromyscus californicus. Next base: position 46,881,410 of record NW_026294391.1, read on the forward strand.
TATTTTTGATAATTTCAGCATACACAAATGATACATAATTTTACCTAACAGAATTATTTATGTGGAATCTCCTACATTTAGTTTGTTTCTTGCTCTATATTTCATTAGAGAACTTTTATTTCCTATCAAACAGTCTCTAGACAAGTTTCAATCTGTCTTGTTACTGTCCACCTGAATATTTCACCTCCTTTTCTCATTCTGCATATTGCTTTTACTGAGAATTAGTAACTCAAGACTACAACCATGTACTGACTATATCTTTCCAATGGTATGAGATACTGAGATGAATAAGATCTGACTTGTATCAGATGGTCAGAGTCTATGATGCTGAACTTTTGGAACCACTGTCATCTTCCACATGCTTCTTCCATTTTGTTTCCTAATGGGCCAGATATGTTGATACTATCTATGGTAACATTTGCTGTCCTTTGTTTGGTTCAAGACACTTTTCAGGCAGATATAATATGTTGTCACTTTGTGTCACTCTCAGTACCTATTACAGAGCAGACAGTGAATAAAAGGTCACTTAATAAATGCAAAGAATTTATATTCTTAGTGTTGACATAAGGGAGCAATACTTCCACACAATAGTGATTTCTCTACTATAGATATGCCTGATGGATGGAACTAGAAAAAAATCATCCTGGGTGAGGTAACCCAGACTCAGAAAGACAAACAAGGTATGTACTCACTCAGAGTGGATACTAGATGTAAAGCAAAGGATAACCAGACTGCAACTCACAATTCCAGGGAGGCTACCTAGCAAAGAGGACCCTAAGAAAGATACAGGGATTGTCCAATGACCGAGAAATGGATGAGATCTACATGAGCAAACTGGGGGTGGGGGGTAATGGAGGGCAAGGGTCGGGGGAAAGAGAACTTAGGCGAGAGGGAGGTCCCAGCTGGATCAGGAGCAGAGTAGGAGAACGGAGAGGGAGATACCATGATGAATGAAGACCCCATGGGAATAGGAAGAAGCAACGTGCTAGAGAGGTCCACAGAAATCCACAAAGATACCTCCACAATAGACTACTGGCAATGGTCAAGAGAAAGCCCGAACTGACCTACTCTGGTGATCCGATAGCCAAACACCCTAACTGTCATGGTAGAACTCTCATCAAATGACTGATGGAAGAGGATGCAGAGATCCACGGCTGAGCCCCAGGTGGAGCGCCTGGAGTCCAATTGGCAAGAGAGAGGAGGGATTGTATGAGCAAGAGATATTGAGACCATGATTAGAAAAAGCACAGGGACAAATAGCCAAACTAGTGAAAACGCATGAACTGTGAACCAATGGCAGAGGAGTCCCCATGGAACTGGACCAGGCCCTCTGGATAAGTGAGACAGTTGATCAGCTTGAACTGTTTAGGAGGCCCCCAGGCAGTGGGACCAGGACCTGTCCTTGAAGCATGGGCTGGCTTTTTGGAGTCTGGGTCCTATGCTCGGACACTTTGCTGAGGCTTGGTGTAGGAGGGAGGGGACTGGACCTGCCTTGGCTGAGTCTACCAGGCTGGGCTGACTCCCCAGGGAAGACCTTGCCTTGGAGGAGGTGGGAATGGGGGGTGGATTGGGGGGGAGGGCTGGAGGGTGGGAAGAGGGAGGACGGGGGAATCTGTAGCTGGTATGTGAAATTAAGTTAATTACAAAATAAAAATACTATAAAATAAGAAAGTATGAAGTGAGGATATGTGTTCAAATAATTTCAGGAAATGGTCCTTTTGAGAATTTTGTAAAACATAAAATAGAGGAAACCATAGAAAAAATTAATCTTAGGTGAAAATCCATCAATGGATTGCTTCAGCTTGGTCCTTGGGGAACTCTAGAGAAAACATAATGCTTTCCAATTATCCTTATAACTTGCAAGGGAACTGGGTTTTCATATTGCCCCTCTATTCACACACTGGTTCATAAAATCACCCTGGGAGTAACCACATTATTACAAGATGGTGCAAAATCTCTTCCATTTGTGGGTAAATCGACTTCAGAAGATTGAGGATAAATGATCTATTCACACTTTGGAATCTATTTGGAAGGAAAAGTGGTATGGAAGGTGGATGGTGGTGAAAATACTTTGAAGGGATTTGACAGTACATGTATGTAAAGAACCATGGGGTACCTGTGGGAGTTTCCTTTGTAGAAGAGTTTCATTGCTTCATTTTGTGATGAAAGTACAAAATAATAAATATAACCTTTAGAGTGTACAGAAACACTTGCCATGGCAAAACTAAAACTATTCATGGCTGGGCAGTGCTACTCTGTTCCAGTAACTTCTGGTAACTTGTTGGATGTGGTTGAAATGCCCGTTGTCCATCCTTCCTCACATCCTTTGCATTGCTGCTCTGGAGTATCATGACAGAGAACAGGCTCAAGTAGTGCTCCCAGTGTTTGAAGGTATTTGGAATTGTCAACAATTATCATGGGCAAATCAGGACACATAAAGCCTATGATTTGCCATTTGGTTGCATGTAATGAAAATAATGTTTACCAGTGAGTGCAAAAATTTTAATTGAGTTAAGAATGTTCAAGAACAGGAAAAATAAACTTTATATAGGATTCAATGCTTGGATATTAATTCTTTTTGAAGACTTTAATTTCAAGGTCTCGTATGTGTTTATAATCTTTACATGAATTCTTATGTTACAAATAAATGATGGATGGGTGTCATTGTAATAGCTGCCAGATTCTGTAAAGCCTGAGGGACCAAATTAAGTTTTAAAGTTTTATTCAAATGGATTGGTGACCTAACTTAGTATCCCCTCTTCAATAACTCATGGCTCTAATAGAGCTCATGGTTCTAACAGGAAGTATTAAATATGTCAGAAAGACAAAGAGTCAATATAAAGTACGTAAAACTGAACAGGAATTTTTTTAATCTAGAGAATTATAGTCTTCTTTCTTTAATAAATGATTATGGGAAGACTCTTGGTGGTTTCAACTACATATAAAATGACTTGTTTTTGCCAACATCATGAACTAGTATTGACCTGAATCACAAGGACTGATAATCTTTTGTCATGTAGAAATATATTCTCCATATCTTAACAACAAACAATATTGTCCCACTACATAAAATAATTTTATTGACAAATGTGAGACATTTACTCACTAAATAAAGTTTTTTTCAGGCAATCTCAACTAGATACAAAAAAGAAGAAGGAAATAATCCATCTTAAATCCATGCTTAATATTTGCTTTTTAATATATATCCTTTCCAATATTTTTCTTTCTCTTCATTAAATTCATGAGGATTTCTTATTTTCAGATTGGCCTTAAGATATGCTGAATAAGAATTTATGAAAAAAACTCATTTCAGAAATAAGACGTCAAATGTCACATAGTTTTACTGTGCCATGCTATGCCTGCACATAATTATCAGATGTTATCTGTCCTATTAATTACAAAATAAAATCATTCTGAATCTTTCAAATAAGAATATAAGTATTTATAACTTATAGAGGCCTTATAATAAGAAATCTAGGCTCCAGAAATTTTCAGAAAGTAAAAGTTAAAGTGTGCATCAAGTTTCAAAGCTATTTGTATAACAAATTGTTCATGGAATTGCTATACTGTTTCAGATATGACCATATAACATATTTGTATTTTAAATTTATATTTTCATACAGATATATTTCGCATTGTATTGTATTGAGTATATTGAATACCCATACCTCTCCACCCTCCCTTTCCTCCCCTCTTTTGTTTGTTCTTTGTTCTTGTAAAGAGTCCTACTTTCATTTCATTTATGCATACATGACTTAATGTAATTACATAAACTCTAGAAACCAAAAAAGAGAAATTTGTAGTTTGCCTTTCTGAGATTGGCTTATTTCAATTAATATGATTATCTCCAGTTACATCCATTTTAGAGAAAATGACATATCTTTATTCTTCATGGGTAAAGAATATCCTTTGTGTGTGCATGCCTCATATTCTTTCCCTATTCTTTAATTGTTGGACATCTAGGTTGGTCATAGACTTTTGATGTGGGATAATGCTTTTGTACACTGGTTTAATAAAATGCTGATTGGCCAGTAGCCAGGCACAAAGTATAGGTGGGATAAGCAGACAAGAACAATTCTGGTAAGAGGAAGGCTGAGTCAGGAGATGCCAGCCCGCTGTCCAAGGAGCAGCATGTAATGGTACACAGGTAAAGCCACGGAACATGTGGTGACATATAGATTAACTGAAATGGGCTGAGTTTAAGTGTAAGAGCTAATCAGTAGTTAGTCTGAGCTAATGGCCGAGCAGTTTATTTGGGTCTGAGCGGCTGCAGGCCCTGGGCAGGACCAGAGAGACCTCCAACTACAGACTTTAGCTATTTTGAATAGTGTTGCAATAAATATTAATGTACAAATGTTTTTTCGTGATATGTTGACTTGAATTCCTTCAAGTAAATACTCAGGTGTGGTACGGTTAGGCCATATAGTAGATGTATTTTCAATTTCTTAAAAAAATGGCTGTACTAATTTGTGTAGAGGTTTGACGAGTGTTATGTGAAGTCTTCCTTTTATGACTACATAATTTTAATTGAACCAAATAAGGTGAATGTATAGCTTATTTGAATAAAGTACATTGTTACTAGTATATTTTATATAAAATAATTGTAGAAATATAGAGTAAATTATTCTATTTTATTTCACCTCAGTTTATTTCACTTAATTGGATGTGATTTTAAAGCAGACTTTCCAAAGTTCATAAGTGATATTCAAGCTAGTACAACTTTAATGGCCTGGTTCTTATCCTAGTGAAAAGATGAGGAACTTGTGCTTCATAACCTAGGGAGAGGGTGAATACAATCCAAGTACAGTACACTCATGTATAACAATGTCCTGATAAATCCCATTGTTTGTACAATAAATATGTACTATTTATTGAATATTTAATGAAAAAAATAGCATGCCAGAACTATACCCTATTTCTACTCTTATGTATTGTCACAATGGAATTTGAAACTAGTTTATTAGCATTCTACTCTTATCTTTATTTCAAGGCCTATAATGATACTACTTACATTCACTGTGTTTGTTCATGTGTGCACGTTTAACTTCTGCCTTTGATATGAGATGATATGTTAACTTTCCAAATTCCATATACAAGGGATTTGATTCCTTCATTTATTCACAGCTGAATTCAAGGGCTCCTCTATTCACCAAAACAAGGAACAGTAGCTAGCTAAATTACTATTTAAAACAGAAAATGTTCTTTCTTTGGTGAGAAAAGTTCTTGCTTCCTTTTCGGCATTATCTTATGTGTTCAGCAAATCCTGACTACAATGACCTCATAGCCCCAGGTTGTGTTTCTAAGTGAAATAAGAATAAAAATTTAACCTCCTGGTTTTACCTATTCTGCTAATTAAAAGGGACTAAATCAAATTTATTTTCTAAGTCCAAGTACAATCAAACATTTTAGAGTAACAAAATGTGCTTTCATTTGTTTGGCAATGTCTGACATTCCCCAATTACATGATACAAATTTTCACTGAAACTGAAAGCACTTAAATTGCCAAATCTTAGCTAATGTAATATTGGAGAGTCAATTAGTCAGTTGCTCAACTATTATGTATGTTTGAATTCTGAGACATGTCAGTTTCAGAAAGGAGTTGTGCACTGCAGATTAGACTTGATGTGTTGAAAAGTATAGAAGATGCTAAATAAATTGAGGAAGTATGGAGAAACTTTTGAAAGAGAATGTCAATTCCTGAGGAGGAAGATGCACAAAAATTAAGAAGGTTTTTCATATTTTTTACTACAATGTTGAGCAAAAGGATAGAAGTTTTTTTTACATAGTGCTTTATTGAAGTTTGTCATACACATTTCAAAACCATTTAATATCATTTATGACTATATCATGGCTAATATGCTATATAAGTACATTTTTCTTAACATTTTCAGTCTCTTGCTTTACATATTATTGCCTTATAAGTTTTACTCAGAAATATTTCTGGAATCTATTAATTTATTTCTAAATCTGTATTATTACCATTTGTCTGATCATTGTACTTCCTAACTGGTTTGCCAATCTCTCCATCCTTTCCTAAAAAAGTATGATTTATGATTTGTTCAGAGAGTTCAGCTACAATATTATCAGCTATCTTCTGAAAAAGTTTTCAAGCTTAACATGGTTAGGATAAAAGTGACAATCCTCAATGTGGTTTTGTAAGGGACTGCGTTATCTGTCATCCATGCCTTCATCCTCATCCCTTACACTCTGATCATTGAACATATTGAGTTTACTTGATTTTGTAGCTAGTGATCTCTTACTTGAAATAGGGCTATGGTGAATGATATTCATTCCAACAGAAACCTCATCACATTCCACAATAGGTCTCTTCCCTCCTCAAACTTTCATTGATAATGTTTCTCTTTATTTCTAATGATAGCACTAAACATTACAGTGTTTTATTTGTTTGTACTTTTAAATTAAATCATTTATCCATGACCTGGAGATGTAGCTTCATTCTTAAGTACTTGCCTGTTTTGCAAGGGCCTGGGTTTAATGCTTGGCACCACAAACAGAACAAAGCTACAAGAACAAAGCTCTCTCTTCCAAAATATGGTATGCAAGAGTTCAATAACCACAAGGTCTACTTTTTCATGCTTTGTAGAAAATGTTTTTTCTCTCTATTCTATACCAGAATCGAGCGCCTTTCTCAGGTATGGGTCTGACATTGGTTTATTAATGTTGGTGTCCTCAACATCTAGACTATTTTGAGTTCATTTATGTCTGCTGAACCAAACGTTATAACTCCACATACAGCAACAGTTTAACTAGAAGCATATGTGTTCCTACAATCACGTTTCTCCAATCTCATTAAAAATACCCTACACATGGTAACTTTTTTACTTTGTAAATGGGTGGTCTACTCTTCCTTTTTCACAGAGAAAACTGACAGTACTTTGTTTAGGTAGGAACTTAAGACAAATAGAAAATGTGTTATAAGAGCTGGCAACAGAAGCAAATTAAGCAATCTTACCTAAGGTAATTCCAAACTTCTTCTAATTAGTTGACTCAATGTGTTGAAAATGGAGAAAAATGTGTTCACAAAATCAATAGATGAGTGCTGAATGAAAAGAGCTGTTATTCTCATAATAGTGATGTGATGGCAATTGCTAGTCCTGCTTAATTTGATTCATTCGTAGAGCTTCTAGTCTCTGCTGTCCCTATAGGGATGTTTGAGTCTCTATTTTGGCAGGGAAACTTCTACTTTGAATATTTGGACCTAACAAAGTATCAATGTTAAGATCCTCTTATTTTGTGAATACGCATTCATTTATTGATATGTATACTTGTACACGAATACCTCTCTATATTTTTGAGTTATATCATGCAGAATTTCATGGAAACTTCCTTTGACATTTCAGCACTGTGTAGTCCCATTCCAGAATGTGGTGGCATTTTTGTCTTCAAAAATTAGTGTTAATCAATGCCTTTTACAATTACATCATAAATATTTGGGTTACATGTCTCATCACCCAGTGACTCAAGTTAATCAGTATAATTAATTTTTATAAGTTTCCAAAGATAGAGTACTCACTTGCAGTGGTACACGAAAGATTTCACTACTACTGTCAACTGATTACTCTGAGACCAGGAATTGACTCAAAACCAGTGATAAACTTTGATTGTCTCCTGAAGTGGCTTAAAGCAGGTCTAAAATTTTGCTTTGTTTTGTTCTGCAGGTGATAATTCAAATCGTCAGACTTAACATAATCTTTGATTAATTAAACATAGCTAGAGATCTTTTCAAGTCCAGGTGCTTTTTGACAGCTGATTAGCATGCATTCTTTGCTACCCATTGTGATAAATGTCTATACCCTGTTTCTGTTTCTGATGGTTAACTGTGTCTTGAAGATAAAAAGGCAGTTAAATACCATCTGATCCTACTAGTTTTACTGGCTCACATCCATTAAAGCAGTCTTCAGGTCCTTGTGTGCTTTTATCCCCTCCATCTTCCTCACAGAATTGTTAAAGACTCTGGCTTTAATACTGAATATATGGGATATATGACTTTCTTTTTGTGTAAATATGTGGGGGCTATAAATTTGTGTGTGTGTGTTTGTGTGTGTGTGTGTGTGTGTGTGTGTGTGTGTGTGTGTGTGCATATGGCTGAAAGATGGTGTTTTCCAGTATCATATGGCATCCTTTTGTTTTGCACCATGGTCTCTCAATGAACCTGGAGATCACTGATTAGCTAGACCAGCTGGCATATAAGCCATGAGGATTCTCCATCTCTATTTCTCGGTGCTGGGATTTTAGGTGCTTGCCAATATACCCAACTGTTTATATGGATTCTAGGGATCCAAACTATCATCCTCACAATTACAGAAAGGGTACTTTACCCACTGAGTCATTCTCCTAGCCCCCACTTACAGGGCATTCTTATTCCTCCAAAAAACGGACTACTTTTTATATTAAGTTTTTATAATTTAAAATGTTTCACATAATCAAATGCCAGTTTTTATTGGTCAGTTAGAAAATGATGCTTCAGTCAGTTTCCCACATAGTACATTGGAAATACGATCTCAACTGAATTAGTTTAAGTAATATACTCAGTCTTAAACAAAATTATATGGCATTTTTTTATCTTGTGTTTAAAAAATGTTTTCAGTTTTTAAAACATTTTCTTTATTCATGAGAATTTCATAGTAGAATACAATGCAATGTGAACATGTCTAACCCCCAGCCTCCAACACTTCCCTCTCAACATATTCTCTTGCTCCTTTCCCCCTTTCCCTCCTAGTTCCTCTACCACCTCTGAAAACCCACTAATCCAGCTAAGGTTGCCCATATGTGCATGGCTGTGGAGCCGTCCCCTGGAGCATGGGAAACGTACCAGTGGCCACATCCTCAAAAATGAATGATTTTCTCTCCTCCAGCAAGCATCAACTGCCAATAGTGCCTTTGTATTTCCATGATTACTTGTTAGATTTTAAAAACATTAAAAAAAAAAAACAATTTCCCTCAAATACTTTAGCCTGAATGTTGCTTTTCACTACTATTGGTCTATATGTCAATATCTATTCCCACCAGACTGTGCTGAACTAGGGCGTGGATGCCCAAGCAAACAACTCTAGTGTCAAAAAGGAGGATGTTATCTTCCTCAGCCAAGAAATAAGAAATTGCTTGTGGAAGCAAAGATGAATTTTGTAGGGCCTTTTGAATAATCTACCTTTTTGTTTTCTAAATCTAAATTTTACATTTACTAAAATACATACCATTTTCTGATCAAGGTTTTAAATTTCAAACTTGTAACATTTTAATTTAAATGAAAAATAGCTACACTTAGAAGAAAACAGCTACATGGAATATTCAGAAAAAGCAATCCCATTTCTGTCCTGCTCAATACCTATAAACTACATACATTGTAAGGGTTGGCACAGATCCTCTGACTTCTTCACATGCTTTTTAAAAGAAAAGATTCATTTTTTTAATTGTTAAGGTGTGTGTGTGTGTGTGTGTGTGTGTGTGTGTGTGTGTGTGTGTGTGTGTGATGAGTGTGCTGATACACAGAGATGTCAGAATACCAAAAGATGACGTCAGGCTCCTTGGGACTGGAGTTACAGGCAATTGTTAGCTACCTGACAAGGGTGCTGGAAACCAAACTAGGATCCTTTGGAAAAGTAGCAAGCTCTCTTAACCTCTAGACGATCTCTCTAGCCCCCAGATTTTCTCTTAAGAAACATAAATCCTCAACTGTTTTCCAAGTCACAAATAAGCCTCTAGGCCAAAATGTTGCTGTGACATTTTCACCTTACTCATCAAGTTCTGTTTTACTCTTTCTGCAACCAGGCATCCTGAGATAAGAACTTATGGTTTGAAAAAAAAAAGAAATAGTAGTAGTAGTATGGGTGACATTGTTTTCTCTCTGAGCACAACAGTTTTACTCCATCAGAGTCCTAAATCTCATAAAATATTGAAACTTTTAGAGATAATCTAAAGAAAATAGGAAACTTGGTTCTTGATGGTTGTTACCCTACCATGGATACTTGTTTCCAAGCCCATGTTTCCGGTTCTACATTCTCTGCTTATTTCTCTACTGGCATAAAGGACAGACTACATTTCTTTAGATTTGATACTCTACTTTCCGCCCAAATTTCCCAATATTCTACAATTTCTAATTTTGTCTAAGAACGTGTCTGTATAATACTTTTAATTCTTTTTCTAGAGGCTAGTATTAAAGATCAGAGTCTTGAGCATTCTGGATAAGCTTTCTAAGGCTGAGCTACAATCCCCCCACCATCTTAGACTTAATAGTTTCATCACACAGGAATCACATTCTTCCTGGATATAAGCAAGACAGATGGTGATAAATTAAAAAATAGCATCAATTGAAAGTCCTAAATTATTGGAAATATATTGTTATCTATACATGTATTTGTTAATTTATTTTTCACATAGTAGCATATCTATATCCTGATCTCATAGATAATTAAATTGTTAAACTGAAGCTTAAATAATTTGTTAAATGTCACTCAGCATGACAAATAGAAAAGTATATCTGACATGAAAGGTTATTCCATTAATTCTGTGCTGTTCTATTTCACTAAGCAAATAACTAATTTATATCTCAGAATTATACATATGTGAAAAAGTTTGGAAATTTGTAGGTTAAGAGAGTAAAGTCATTAGTATATGATTCCAGTATGGACTATGAAGTTTGAAATTTCAAATATACATTTTAGCTGTGCAATCTTGGGCAAGATATTCAAACACAGTATGTCAGCTACCTTATCTATAAATCAGAGTTAATCCATCCAGTATCATATGCACTGCAATGTTTATATGAAATACAAGTGAGTTAGCATATTAAATATTTGTAAGTTCATAGCATAGGGTAATGATAAATGAATATGGTATATAGAAAGGACTTATTAAAAGTTATTAGTTTCATTAATATTATCATTATTGTTAACAATATTCCTAACTTCAAGCCTTACAAACAGCTCATTGACCTTTTGATTCTTTAAGAAAATTATGAAACTGTAACCAATATATTCTGGAATCCCCCTTACCTCCTTTTTTTAGGAATCACGTACAAATACAACTCTCTTCCTACTCCCATCCCCGCCTCCCCCCTCTTTGTGTGTGTGTGTGTGTGTGTGTGTTAGAGAGGTGAGGAAATTTTACAGAATCTTCCAAATGTTTGTGATAGGTACTGACAGACCTCAATTATACAAAGATATTGGTATGTCGAAAGAAAAATTTCCGTCTCTCTTTCACCTAAAGTATTTTTAAAATATTTTATTTTATTTTATTAAAAATAGTTTTTATGATACAGTAGATCCCAATTACAGTTTTCCCTCCCTCTATTCCCCCCAGTTCCTCTCTACCTCCCCTCCCATCCAGATCCACATCCTTTCTGTCTCTCATTAGAAACAAACAGGCCTCTAAGGGTAATAGTAAAATAAGATAATATATAATAAGATAAAGCAAAAACTAACACATCAGCATAGGGCAAAACAAACAAGAAGAAGGTACAGAGCCCAAGAAAAGGCATTAATAAAACAGATATAGACACAGAGACCCACTTGTTCACACACTCAGGGATTCCATAAAAAACACAAAACTGGAAGCCAAAATATATACACAAAAAACCCATAACCCATAGGGTTATAGATGTAAATAAAATAAGTTTTAAATAAAACATTAGAAAAGGTTTGAAAATAAAATGAAAAGGGCCTGACAGGACAGTCTGAGAAAAGTACTTCCAAAAATGTCTACTGCTGGGCATGTGGCCTAAACACAGACCTGATAGTGATTGGATTGGGAAGAGAGGAGAAAGAAGAGGGAGAGGTGAAGACCTGCAGTTAACCTACCTTCTTCCTTGGCTGGAGTCCAATCTATAAGACCATGAAACAGGTTCTAGCTTCACAAGTTCAGGTATTATGTTTTTGTTTTTTTCTTATCGTTCTATTTGGAAAGAAAATTCGACATGTAAAAAAGGGAACATGGGAGATATTGAGGAAATAACCATGAATTGCTTATCTAAAATTGATGGATTTGTATTTATATCGGGAACTATGGGGGTCCATCCCCTCAATAGTCCCCTCCCAGGGTCCAGGAAGAATCTACAACCAGCTGATAATTAATCTTTGAAGAAAAGAAATGAATCTATGTACATGAAATTCCTTAGTCCATACACTTTATTATTCTGTCAGTTCTCTCTCTACAAGCTTATACTCTGCTTGCATTTTTAGCTCCTTTCTTGCCCAATTTCTCTTTACATTTATCTGCTGTCCCCTCTAGGTGCTATCTTAATTCTTTCATCTAGTTCTGCTCCTTCTAGGTTCTCATTCATCTAGTTCTTTCCCATATTAGCTCTTTTCCTATCTCCTTCTTTCTCATCTTGTTCTCCCCCATCTTTTTCTTCCTCATCTGGCTCTTCCTCATCTTCCATCTCATTCCTCTAGTACTCTCTTCTAGTCCTTCAACCTAGTCCTTCCCCATCTCAGTTTGCTCCTCTCAAGTTCTTACCCATCTAGTTCTTCCATACTCTTTTCTCTTCTCCATCCCGTGCGTGCCCCTGGAAGTCCCAGTATATGAAGGGAGGGTCCCAGCTAAATTGTGTAAAGCTATTACTTAAAGTCCACTTGACCTAGGCGGTGTCTCCTTGTGGAATTTACCTTAAGTCAGGTGACTAGCATGTGAACTCTTATCACTGTTAGTCCTTGAAAGTGGCTAAGGGAGATATCTGATTCTAGAGAAAGCCTTTCCTGAGGCTGTTCTCCAAAGTTCTGGAATATGCATGTCCAGAGAGTGATCAGTCCACACTGTTAGCCCTTTTTAAGGAAAAGTCAATTGGGAAAACTATGAAGGCACACATGATTTTCATAACAGAATACACCTGATATATAACAAGCCAAATAACACCAAAAGCTCCTTGGAATTTGGCTTCCTCTGGAGGAAATCCTTGCCTTGATCCCTCCAGGTAGTGACTTTGCCATAACCAGCTGAGTTCTTATGATATATTCATATGGCCTGCAGCATATTTATAATGTAAAGATTTGCCCTGTGGTAAAAATTATATGTTCATAAGTGTGCAGATTAATGTCAGGGTCTTCTATTTGATTCCATTGGTCCATATGTTGGTTTTTATGCCAGTACCAAGCTGTTTTTATTACTGTAGCTCTATAGTAGAGCTTGAAGTCAGGGATTGTGATGCCTCCAGAGGTTGTTTTATTGTACAGGATTCTTTTGGCTATCCTGGGTTTTTTGTTTTTCCAAATGATGTTGAGTATTGTTCTTTCTAGGTCTGTGAAGAATTGTGTTGGTATTTTGATGGGGATTGCATTGAATCTGTAGATTGCTTTTGGTAAGATTGCCATTTTTACTATGTTAATCCTGCCTATCCATGAGCATGGTAGATCTTTCCATTTTCTGACATTTTCAATTTCTTTTTGCAGGGACTTAAAGTTATTGTCATATAGGTCCTTCACTTGCTTAGTTAGAGTTACCCCAAGGTATTTTATGTCATTTGTGGCTATTATAAAGGGTGATGAATCTCTGATTTCCTTCTCAGCCTGTTTGTCAATTTTATACAGGAGGGCTACTAATTTTTTTGAGTTGATCTTGTATCCTGCTATGTTGCTGAAGGTGTTTATAAGCTGTATCAGTTCCTTGGTCGAATCTTTGGGGTCGCTCAAGTATACTATCATGTCATCTGCAAATAGGGAAAGCTTGACTTCTTCCTTTCCAATTTGTATCCCCTTGATCCCTTATGTTGTCTTATTGCTCTGGCTAAAATTTCAAGAACTATATTGAATAAGTATGGAGAGAGCAGACAACCTTGCCTTGTTCCTAATTTTAGTGGAATCGCATTGAGTTTCTCTCCATTTAATTTGATGTTGGCTGTTGGCTTGCTGTGAATTGCCTTTATTATGTTTAGGTATGTTCCCTGTATTCCTGATCTCTCTGAGACCTTTATCATGAAGGGGTGTTGAATTTTGTCAAATGCCTTTTCAGCATCTAGTGAGATGATCATGTGGTTTCATATAATTTTTGACAAAGAAGTCAAAACTGTACAATGGAAAAAAGAAAGCATCTTCAAAAAATGGTGCTGGCATAACTGGATGTCAGCATGTAGAAGGCTGCAAATAGAGCCATATCTGTCACCTTGCACAAAACTTAAGTCCAAGTGGATCAAAGACCTCAACATAAATCCAGTTACTCTGAACCTGATAGAAGAGAAAGTAGGAAGTAGTCTTGAATGCACTGGCACTAGAGATCACTTTCTAAATATAACATCAGTAGCACAGACACTGAGAGAAACAATCAATGGGACCTCTTGAAACTGAGAAGCTTTTGTAGAGCAAAGGACAAGGTCAACAAGACAAAGCGACAGCCTACAGAATGGGAAAAGATCTTCACCAACCCCACATCTGACAGAGGGCTGATATCCAGAATATATAAAGAACTCAAGAAATTAGACATCAAAATGCCCAACAGTCCAATTAAGAAATGGGCTATAAAGCTAAACAGAGAATTCTTAACAGAGGAAACTCAAATGGCTGAAAGACATTTAAGGAATTGCTCAACATCCCTAATCATCAGGGAAATGCAAATCAAAACCACTCCTCTGAGATACCACCTTATACCCTTCAGAATGGCTAAGATCAAAAACACTAATAACAGCTTATGCTGGAGAGGACGTGGAGCAAGGGGAACTCTCCTCCACTATTGGTGGGAATGCAAGCTTGTACAGCCACTTTGGAAATGAATATGGTGCTTTCTTAGAAAATTGGGAATCAATCTCCCCCAAGACCCAGCTATACCACTCTTGGGCATATACCCAAGGAATGCTCAATCATACCACAAGGGCACATGCTCAGCTATGTTCATAGCATTATCTGTAATAGCTAGAACCTGGAAACAACCTAGAAGCCCTTCAACTGAAGAATGGATAAATAAAATGTAGTACATATACACAATGGAGTACTATTCAACAGAGAAAAACAATGATATCGTGAGGTTTGCAGGCAAATGGATGGATCTAGAAAAAATCATCCTGAGTGAGGTAATCCAGACTCAGAAAGACAAACATGGTATGTACTCACTCATAGGTAGATACTAGATGTAAAACAAAGGATGACTAGACTGCTACTCACAACTCCAGGGAGGCTGGCTACCTAGAAAACAGGACCCTAAGAAAGACACAGGGATTGTCCAATGACAGAAAAATGGATGAGATCTACATGAGCAAACTGGATGTGAGCGGGGCGGTAATGAAGGGCAAGGATCGAGGGAAAGAGAGCTTAGGGGAGTGGAAGATCCCAGCTGGATCAAGAATAGAGAGGGAGAACAAGGAAAGAGAGACCATGATAAATGAAGACCCCAGGGGAATAGGAAGAAGCAAAGTGCTGGAGAGGTCCCCAGAAATCCACAAAGATAACTCCACTATAGACTACTGGCAATGGTCGAGAGAAAGGTCGAGCTGACCTACTCTGGTGGTCGGATGGCCAAACACCCTAACTGTCGTGGTAGAACTCTCATCCAATGACTGATGGAAGAGGATGCAGAGATCCACGGCCAGGCCCCAGGTGGAGCTTTAGGAGTCCAATTGTCGAGAAAGAGGAGGGATTATATGAGTTAGAGTTGTTGAGACCATGATTGGAGAAAGCACATGGACAAATAGCCAAACTAGTGGAAACACATGAACTGTGAACCAATAGCTGAGGAGCCCCCAACTGGATCAGGCCCTCTGTATAAGTGAGACAGTCCATTAGCTTGAACTGTTTGGGAGGCACCCAGGCAGTGGGACAGGAACCTGTCCTTAGTGCATGAGCTGGCTGTTTGGAGCCTGTGGCCTATGCTGGGACACTTTGCTCAGCCTGGGTGAAGGGAGGAGGGGACTGGACCTACCTCGACTGCATCTACCAGGCTGAGCTGAATCCCCAGGTGAGTCCTTGCCCTGGAGGAGTTGGGAATGGGAGGTGGGTTGGAGGGGCGGGAGGAGGGAGGACAGGGGAATCCATGGCTCATATGTAAAATTAAATTAAATTACAAAATAAAAAAAAATTGCCCTGCGGTTGCCATGGCCTAAAGGCTTTAGGCTGCATTAGTCAGAAAAAAAGTTTTGCCAACCTCATTTATTCCTGATATAGGTAGGTGAAGGCCAGTTTTTTCTAACTGATTAACTGGCAGTTGTCCTCAATCCATTTATCCTTCTTAGGCCTCTCTATTGTAATGCATTACAATACTCACTCTCATCTCTCCGCAAAGCATGGACAAGTCAATGGCCTACGGAAACTTAGAGTTTCTGAAAATGCAAGTGTAAGACCTAATGAAATTGCTCCAACATTATGTTGGGACTGTGTAAGAAAACATAGTGTTCTTCATCTTCTTGAGTGGTCTACTTGGCAGACTTCGTATTTTAAGTGATTGCAGGCCAGGGAAATGATGTGACTGTCACTGAATAATTAATTAGGATAGGCAGAACAATGCTTAAAAGTGATTAGCTAAGTAACTCAGTTGCTATCCTTTGTATTATTTCAGTCCTATGACTAACTATAGAGATTACCTGTATAAAATGGATCTCTCAAAGAACATTGCTACCCTAAAAATACTAAACAGAATATATTACAACAATCCAACCAAAACAAATATTCTATTTTAGTATGCACACAAATTGCTTTCCATACTTCTTTCTACTGCCTTTGGTTTCTAATGTTTTATACAAAACTTTGCTCTACATTGCAGGCCTGTCCAACCCACCATCTGGGGGCTGCATGTACAAAAGATATCGATGGATGCACCACAACACAAAAATTTAAGCTTTCTTTAAACATCATGAAATTTTTTTGCAATTTTTTTTTTGAGCTGAGGATCGAACCCAGGGCCTTGAGCTAAATTCTCAACCCTTTTTGTTTTTTGCAATTTTTTGTAACTCAGTTGTGCACTTATCAAGCATGAATTTTGTGGACGACAACTTGTTACAATGTCAGAGACACACACAAACCTGGAAGAAAGCTATTTTCATTCTGAATAATTTTGTTTTATGTTAAGATAAATTGTTTATGAGTGTAGATAAAACGTTTGGTGTAACATTTAAATTTCTCTACTTTGTTCTGAGTTCATTTTTTTTTCTAGAAGTTGGTATTCTTTGATGTTTCACTGAATCCAGTACATGAATTATTTTGAAAATGATACTACCTAAATGTATTAGCACTACCTACTTTATATTTCAGTTTGAATTATTGTAGTTAAAAGCAAAAGACAACAAAGATAAAATTAGCATTAGAAAATGGAAGACACCAGGAGAACACACCCCACAGAATCAAATAAGCAGGGCTCATAGGGACTCACAGAGACTGACATGGCAATCATGGAGCCCGTATAGGACTAAGCTAGGTCCTCTGCATGTATGTTGTGGTTGTTTAGTTTGCTGTTTAGTTCTTGTGGGACTCCTAACAGTGGGAGTGGGTATGTCTCTGACTCTTGTGCCTGCTCTTGGGTCACTTTTCTTCCTACTAGGTTGCCTCGTCTAGCCTTAATATGAAGGGATGTGCCCAGTTTTATTATGACTTGACAGACCATGTTTGGTTGATATCCCTGGGAGGCCTGCTGTTTTCTGAAGGAAAATGGAGGAGCAGTGAAGCTGAAGTAGAGGGTAGGTGTGGAGGGGAGAGGGGAAGGCATGGAAGGAGGAGAGGCTGCAGTTGTGATGCATTGTATGAGAGAAGAATAAATAATTTCTTTAAACAAAAGCGACATGCCACACACTGTACCATAACTGTGGATAGCATCACAGCATGTACTAGGGCTCAGACTTAATAAAAAAGAAAGTGAACTAAGAACCAGCATTCATTGCTTTAGTTTTGGATTCTGTATGCAATGTGACCAACCTTCTTAAGATCCTGACATTATGATTTCCCTGTCATGTTGGACTTACTCTGGAACTGTGAGCCAAAACAAACCCTTTCTTCCTTAAACTGCTCTTGTTAGGATATCATAGGCAAGTAAATCACATAACCATACCTGTTCTTTAGGTATTCTTGACATTTCTTTTCTTTTCATTTCTTAAAAAGTTATTCTTCTCTGGTACATTACATCCCATCTGCAGTTTCTTCTCCCTCCACTGTTCCCAGCTCCCAGCTCTCCCCACCTCCCTGATACCCCAGCTCCTCTGGTCCTCTTCAGAAGAGAGCAGGCCTCTCAGGGATATCAACTGAACATGGCATAGCAAAATGCAATGACTAGGCACAAACCCTGGATGAGGCAACCCAGTAGGAGGAAAACGGTGCCACAAACAGGTAAATGAGTCAGAGACACTCCAATTCCCATAATTATGAGTCCAAAGGAAAAAAAGAACAAGCTCAACAACCACAGCATATATGCAGAGGACCTAACACAGATGCATGCAGGCTCCATCGTTGCTCCTTCAATCTATCAGCCCTGCATCATTGACACTTGGGCCATCCTCTCCTGGTGTTCTCAGCTCCTCTGGCTCCTACAATCCTTTCGCCCTAATGTTTGGCTGTGGGTTTCTGCATCTGCTTCCATCAGCTGTGGGAATAAGCCTGTGACGATGACTGGGTTAGACAAACGGTGTCTTTTAACCTAAATTAAAGTCAATCTAAAAACTCCTTCACAGACATGACCAGAGGCTAACCAATCTAATTTATGCACTCTCTCACAAACATTTCTAAAAGCTTGTGATTGCAGACCTTGTCACATTGATAATTTTAACTAACACATATTGCTTTTTGTTTAATCTTAGGAGTGTTGTGTCTCTAAATTTTTCTTGCTCTTGGTTGATATCATTGAAAGTAGGTTCTCACCTGAATTTGAAGGGATACTTTCCAAAAGATGATAGATACTGACAAATACATTCACTATAATATTTAGAATTGTGGTGTGTGTGTGTGTGTGTGT
Organism: Peromyscus californicus insignis; assembly: GCF_007827085.1. Classification (NCBI taxonomy): domain Eukaryota; kingdom Metazoa; phylum Chordata; class Mammalia; order Rodentia; family Cricetidae; genus Peromyscus; species Peromyscus californicus. The sequence goes on from NW_026294391.1 coordinate 46,900,280, forward strand.
GTGTGGTGTGTTATGTGTATTGTATTTCCCCTTTAAGGATGAACTTGAAGTATGAGAGAAGAAAGGTGCAAGTTTGAAACATGCTGGAAAATGGCCATCCAACATACTAACTAAAATTGTGTGCATATTGCTTAAGGATTTAATAATTTAAGTGAGAATCACAATAGAAGAAATTGAAGGTAGAAGGCTGCTGAGATGGCTAATGCAGTAAAAGCAAATGCCATGAACCCTGATGATGTTATTTCAATCCTGGAATTCATGGAAGAAAAAACTGGATGTAGTGACTCCCATCTGTAATCTAAGCCCCACCACTTCTATGCTCCTGGATTGTAGTTTGGAGACAGAAAACCGGCCAAAAGCCAAAAGTTCCCATATACAGCCCAGAAAAGATGTAATAGATAGATCCTGTCTCAAAAACAAGGTAGAAAGAGAGAACCACTCCACAAAACTTGTCTTCTGATGTCCATGAACACACAGACAGACAGACAGACAGACACACACACACACACACACACACACACACACACACACACACACACACACACAGATAAATAAATAAGTAAATATTTAAAAAACAAATTTAAAGCAAAATAGGATGCCACTGTAAAAACTAAAACTTACAGTAACTGGAAGATTTATTTAATTTTTGTAATTAAAAATACATTTTAAATTATTATTTTACGTTATTTGTATGGGTGTTTTGCCTGCACATGTCTGTGTACAACATGAATGTCATACCTGTGGAAGCCAGAAAAGGGCATTGGATCTCTTAAGACTAGAGTTACAGACAGTTGTGAGCCACCATATGGGTGTTGGTAATTGAATCCTAGTCTTCTGGAATAACAACTGTTAATCCATCTCTTTAGCTCCAACGAAGTATTTTTTCCCCTTTGGCAGTTAAGGTTTTGGTGATGCACTAGTAAGAAACCATCTAATGGAATTTACCCATTGTGACAGACATAGATGAATATAGCCAGCTGGTACTGTGAAAGTGAAGGCAGACCCTAACAGTACGGGTCAATTACTAAAATAATATAAACTTCAAAGGATCTGAAGAACCAGCCACTTTACAAGAAGATATTACTTTGAGAGAGTAGTACATGGGGAAAAGCAGAGATGACAGGTGCGGGGGAAATCCCAATGGTGATTCATTTAATTAATTCCTGACCTCTCACACTAGCCTCAAATCTACCTACTGTAACTATTCTAAGTACACACACACACACACACACACACACACACACACACACACACACACACACACCAGTAATTTATTGTATTATACTTTTTGTGTGTGGGTGTGTTTAATCGAGTTCCTGAGTAGACCAATCTATTTAGAAAGAGTAGAACCTGTAAAGAAATATTTTAAGGAGCACTAACAACAACAAAACTTCCAGGCCACTTTCAGTTCTCATTTTCTGTTTCAACACCTCAGTCTTGAGATAGAATACAACTCTGTCTGAATCAGTACAGTGACCCAAACAGAATGAAGTAAGAACCAACCTTAGTTAGTGCCAGGCAGCCGTGTATATGAACTATTTTTCACAACCTTATGGCTTTTAGTTATTTTTGGAAGAGAATGGGTAAGCAGCACTATCTTGTTTGATTGAGATAGGACCTCAAACTTATGATCCTCCTATTTTAGTTTCCAAAGGACTAGGATAATGGGCAAGAGCTACCATGCCCTACATGACTTAATTTCGGTTCTTCCAAACATTTCCCTTGTTTCTAAACTAAATTATATGATAGTGTTGCTGATGAACCATCTTGGGTTTATTTCCCATTATTCCATGATGTTAGGAAACGATTTTTTTCATGGTTAGTCTGATTTGATACCACATTAGGGAGCTAAGTGACAGAAATAAAGGAGTTGGAGCCAATAAACTCTATATGCCTAATTTAAGCAACTGAAGTTTAAGAAACGACATATTTGTAATCTTGGGGTCTCCAGTGCAATCCACGCTTTAATTTCACAGATTCCCATAATGGCCCCTCAAGGCCTCTCACCCTCTGGGGCCTCATCTGTTGCCTGGCTTTGCAGCTTTCCTTAACTGTGCAGGAAGATTCCACTTATGTATTACTTATGTATCCTTTGTGACTAAAAACCCAGAGCCATGTGAATGACACTGAGATGTTTGGCCGCCTGCTTCTGATGAACCCTGGCCTGCTTGAAAAACATCTGCAGCAGCTTTTGTTAATTCCTTAGGCCTTTTCCTTTTACAAATTGGAATCTTAGCTGAGTGGGGTGTTGCCCTGAGGGCACCCTTCTCATTATCCTAATGCAGATTTGGCTTCTCCTTAATAGTGTTAATCTTCTTAGCAATTACAGCCTCCCTCCCAGCACAAAAGTTGGCTAGAACATTTAGCTTGTCGGTGTTCTTTTTTTCCTAAAGATTTTTATTTATATTTTTTTATTTCTTTCTGTCCCATTTGTTCCTTTTCATTGTTGACATGTGTGTGATTACTAATAACCACAAGACACAGTCAATATTAGACTGTATTGAAATTTCCTCTGCCAAAAAATTAGTCCATTACCTTTAAATTTAGCTTCACACACATTCTAAGGACATAGTCAGAAAGCCATGTTCTTTGCCAATACATCATAACAATAGGTCTTCTGCTCAGTTGCTAATATTGTTTCCCTCTAAAACCTCTTGAGCTCAGCACTACTGTCTTGTAGGATCTTACAAGGATGACCTATTAAATGTTCCTTACAGTGTAAAACTGCTTTTCTATTCCAAAGTTCCAAAGTCTTCCACATTCCTCCAAAAACCACACACACACAAACACACACACACACACACACACACACACACACACACACACACACACACACACACACACGGGGTGGGGGGAAGGGGACAGGTTAGTTTTCAATTGTTGTTAAAACACCATGACCAAGGCAACTTATACAAGGAAGTGTTTAATTGTGCTTACAGATCCAAAGGATTGAGAGTCCATGATGGTAGAGCAAAGACATAGCAGCAGGAACTTGAAAGAGCTCATAGCTTAAAATCCAAGCAGGAGGCCAAGTGAACAGTGGGAATGACAGGAGACTTGGAAAACTCCTAAGCTTTCTTAAACAGCAACCAAGAGGCAGTAAGTATTTAAATGCCTGAGGCTAACAGGAGACATCTTATTCAAACCAAGAGACCTCTAATAAATGGAAATTTTCCCTGCCAGAGGGGAACTTGTCTCCTGGACAGAGATTTCACAAGGTTCTGAGGATTGTCAGACCAACTTAGACAATGATATGTCAACACTGGGCAGCTACACACCTTGACCTGATCTACTACTCGATTTGCATATCCTTGACTATATATTTAATTTTAATCTCATTTCACTTTCCAGAAGACTGACTTGGCAGGTTAATTGGATCTCTTTTTCCCTTTTCCCAATGTAGTCACATTGAATAAATCTCCTTATTTTTGCTGCTTTGCAGGATGAATGAATAAATAAATACAACAAAACTCAGGAACTAAAGTATCAACATATTTTACCATGCACTGAATAGACTTATAGACTGATGGTTAAGTAAATAAAGTTATTATATCTTCTATCATTAAAAGCATGTGATATGTTTTTTATCTTAAAAGGGTAATAAAGCTCAATATTTGAAAACAAAAACAAAAACAAAAAAATTAAAAAGGTAGAATTATGGAATAATGAGTGGAATCGCTTGTTTCTCTGTTCTTACTTTAGAAACATGGTGTAGGTGATTCAGAGTAATTCACTATGGGTGACTAAATAATCACTGTCTAAGAAGTAATAAATGATAGTTTTGGTGCTGTTCATAAGCTATGCTTATGTTTATTACTGTTGGTATATATGTCTTCCTGGTGAGGCTTTATTTTCACCAGCCAGTGCCTATATGAAAATTGCACTCTAGCCTCAGAAATGCTTTGCCTGAAAGAGATCCAAAAGTACCTGCTGGTTTGGGTAGTTAAAGCATAGTTTTTAACCACTGATGATTTTTCATCTGGTTTCAGGAATATAAAGATTCTAGCTCCTTTGCTCTGTGGTTGAGACAACCTCAGATGTTACCTACATTATTGTGACTACCTACAACCTAAAGAAGAAACATTCCACACAGATGAGGTATGGCTTAAAATTCATGCTTGGTAAAATAGAAAGGTAAGATTCTGTCAATTCAGTTTATAATTTTATGAAGTTATGCATGGCATAAAATTTTATTTTTCATAGTACAGTAGCCAACCAACAATACTTGTAGTAAAAGTTCCTGAACTAATAAACCTGGTTATTGCATGTAGGAAATTCTCAAAGAATAAACTAAATTATTTCCAATTTTCCAATTTGTTCAGAGACTTCCTATAAAATAAAATGTAAACATGCATTATTGTCAAAATATTAGAGGAACTATAAGAATTGTATATACCCTAGGAAAATATTGACCCACTTTTTTTCAATTGTAAGATTAAATGTTATCTTGTAAACATTCACAGTTCATATATTTTTAAAGCAGTCATTTATGTTAGAATACAATAATAAAATAAAACTAGTTATTATTATTTATCATTTATTTGAAACATATAGTGCATGAAACTTATTATATATGTGTTCATGTGCCTATGTGTGAGTACTTGTATGTGCAGGGGTGGGCAATTGTGTGTGTGTGTGTGTGTGTGTGTGTGTGTGTGTGTGTGTGTGAGGGTAGAGGGTTGTAGTCCAAAATGTAACCTTAGGAATGCAATCCATTTCCATTGAAACAGAGTCTCTCATGTGCTATATGATCACCAATTAGGCTAGACTAACTAGAAACTGAGCCCTAGGCAGCCACCTGATGTTGTCTCCTTTGCACTGTTATTACGGTTGTACAGTAAGCATCACCATGTCAGTCAATTTTACATAGATGCTGAGAATTTAAATTAGGTCCTTGCATTAGCATAGCAATCATATTACTGAGCTACCTCCCCTAGCCCCATGATGTATTTTTTTCTTAGTAGAACAGATATACAAGGGAAGTTTCACTGTAGTAGGGTTTTGTTGTTGTTGTAGCTCTTTTTATTCTATAATATATTGTTTTGAGGTATTGGTATACTGTTACTCATTGTTATAATTTATTCAATTCTATGTGTGATACTTGAGGTGACCAGGATTATTTTCATATGCTATTTATTAGTTTTCTTTAAGCAACTATTTGAACTATTTGAATGCCTTCAATATGAAGAATATCTATCTGTTAATAGAAACACATACTAAACAGAATAGGGTCTCCCCTCTACAACATTACATAATTGAATTAAAAATGAAGTTGAAGTAACACATAATTATTATTGAAAACTACAAGCTTTCAATCATTATAGGAAAATATGAAAGTTACACTGAACTTCTGTGTATGGGATCTTTTTGTTTTAACTTCCTTATTTTGTGCAACACAATCTTTTCATACTTTTATGGTTCTCTAGATTATAATTTATGTATCTATTTTGTAAACCATTAGATGTCAGTTATCTATTATTTTTAGCAGAGCTTAAATAATTTACTTTGAAGCAATATTTCAATATCCAAGAATTTCCATTGATAGCTACTAGACATCTGAATATATGTATAAGAATGTTCATTCCAGAGGCTGGAGAGATTGTCTAGTGGTTAAGAGCACTCACTGCTTTTGCAGACAACTTGGGTTTGGTTCCCAACACCCACATGGTGCCTCACAATCACAGGAAACTTCATTTCCAGGAGACTAGATGCCCTCTTTTGCCCTCGGTATATACCAGATACATATGAGGTGCATATATATACATGCAGTCAAATACTCATACATATAAAAAGTATTTTAAAAAGTATATTCATTCTAATAATAAGAAAATTTTATAGCAGCACATCACTACATGACTTTTGAGATGATACTCTGGAATGTATTTAATGGCAGTGAAAGATATAAAAATATATTAAATATATATACAAAAATGTTCACATATTTCTTTTCAGAGGACAATGATTCAAAACTAAAAAATTTCCATTTCTTATATTTGTATATATGTATGGCACCACTTGGCATCTTAGAAACAGAATAATCTCTTTCATGATTATTGTTTTATAAACATGTTTTATCATTTTATTTCATATTATTATATCTAATAGGATAACTTCTAAATTTTTTCATCCAGGCTTCTTTTACTAAATTTTTCTTTACTTTGAAACCTTCTTACATATATACAATGAAACATGATCATATCTACGCCAATTTCTCCCCTGCAACTCCATCTTTATCCCTCCAATCTGCCCCTCCTAGCTTCAAGTCTTTTTCTGTTTTGTTTTTTGTTTTTTGTTTTTGTTTGTTTGTTTTTCGAGACAGGGTTTCTCTGTGTGGCTTTGCGCCTTTCCTGGAACTCACTCAGTAGCCCAGGCTGGCCTCGAACTCACAGAGATCCACCTGCCTCTGCCTCCCGAGTGCTGGGATTAAAGGCATGCGCCACCACTGCCCGGCTTGCTTTTTGTTTTTGATAAGCTATTAAATCCAGCTAGTGCTAAACATATGTGAATGGATGTGAGTGACTATCCACTGGAGCATAGGAAACCCTCAATAATGGGTGGCACCTGAATAACACCTACTCCATCTTTTCCACAATTTTAACTGGCTTTATATTATGTATGTTTTTGAATATTATCACATATATATGTTCATGATTTCAATAGCCATGTCATTCTCAGAAGCATTCCTCAAACTCCTACCCAACCCTTTAATTCTTACATTTTTTTTTTAGATTTTTTAATGTGTATGAATGTTTTTGCATACATGGATATATGTGCACAGTGTACATGCTGGATGCCCACAGAGATCAGAAGAAGGCATTTGAACCTATAGACATGGAGTTGTGGATGGCTGTAAGCTCTGTCAGTGTTGGGAACCAAACCAGGTTCCTCTGTAAGAACAACAAGTATTCTTAACAGTTGAGTCATCTCTCTAGTCCTGGCTCTTACATTCTTTCTGTCTACTCTTCCACAATGTTCTCAGACTCTTTGTGGTGGTAGGATTAATATGGATGTCCCATTTAAGGTACAGGAGTCAGTCTCTTATTCTCAGCAATTATGCATGTCTCTATTGACTGTTGTCCACTGCAAAAAGAAGCATCTCTGAACAAGACTGAGAGCAAGCAGGGCAGCCCTGTGGCATAAACACAAATATTTAGAAGGCAATTTGACAGCATAGCTATTTCAGAAAAGAATAGTACCAGATTCTCCCCTAAGGCCTGTGACCTCCCAGCCCATGAGCTTTAGACCAGAATTACAGTATCAAGCATGCAATTCCCTTCTGTGGAGCAGGCCTCAGATCCAAACAGAAAGTGGTTAACTACATCATGTATCCACTTGCCACTATTGCACCACTTGACATACCTTAACTGCAGGTCAGTATGCAGCATGTAGGCTCCAGTGCCCGGTAAAATCACTGAAATGTTACCTACCCCCAACCCTGCTAACAGCCTATATAGTAGCCTCCGGCACTGTGGAAGATATGAAGATGAAAGGACGTTTCCTCTTCAGTTTGAGATGGATGTCTCCAAATCTGGCAACCAAAGTGTATATTATCTTCAACAATAGGATCTTACTATATAGTGATAGTGGATAACCAAGGACAATGACGATAGCCTGTGTTCTTTTGGAAATCTGTGGGGCATCTCTCACCAAGAACTTGTAAGAAGTTATCCCAGGCCTTTTATTGTAATTTTCATTGAAAAACTCATGGCTCCTGGGAGCTACATTGTCTACCAATTCAGGGTAATTCTGTTCAAAATCACTTTTTAAAAGATGTATTTTGAGGTCAGCTTACTCTCTAGTGATCTTCAATGAGGCTTTGTCATAGATCCTTGTTTTTTTTTTTTTTTTTTTTTTTTTTTGGAGGGGGTAACCCATTTACTACCAACTCCTTTCACTTTTCCTGTACCCTAGCATGAATTAATCTGGCCCTCAGCATTCTCCCGTCTCTTTTTCATTTCACGTGTTTTCTACTATGCTTCCACTTACTTTTGTTTTGAGTTAGATTGTGAAATAACAGTCATCCATATGGCTTTCATACCCCTTTCCTTAGGGCTAGCCTTTCCCTTCACTCCTTGATATTCCCTGTACTCCAATATGCTTCTCTGCTTAGGCCTCTCTGTTCCCCAGTATGCTAAATCACTACTTCTTTTTTACCTGTAATTTACTATCCTCCCTTCCCTTATCAAGTCCTCTCTTAAAAAAGAGCCTTGCTTCCACTTCTGTTTTAAGTGAAACCTATAAAACAAAAGATTTCAACCTCTGACTTGTATACAAGAGAGAAGAGACAGTGAATGTTTTTATGGTTCTGGGTCACCTCACTCAAAGTATTTTTCTCTCAGCTCTATACATTTTCCTGCAAATTGCAAAAATAATCATTTAATTTTTCTTTATAGCTGAGTAATATTTCACTGTGTATATGTACCACATTTTTCTTATCTATTCATCTGTTGATGTAGATCTAGGAGGATTCCATTTCTTAAATATTATGAATAGGATAGCAATAAACACAGATGTACAATTGTTTCTTCAGTAGAATAGAAAGTTTGTTTGTTGCATATATGCCCAGAAGTAGTATAGCTGGGTCATATGGAAATTTATTTCTAGTTTTCTGAGAAACATCCCAAATGATTTCCACAGTGACTTCACTATTTTAAATTCCTGCTAGCAGTCTACAAGAGATCCTGATACCCCCAAACTGCTAGGGAAGTAAGTAGGGTTTATGCTTCAACTTATAAGTACAGGTACGTATTATCTGAGTAAGATTTCAATAGCACTGGAAATAAGATAATAGTCAAAAATGAGATTGCATAAAACTAAAAAGCTGCTGTGGAGCAAAGAAAATTAGGTAAATCAAGAAGCAATCCTGTGATAGGCAATTAGTGTCTAGAATATATGAAGACCAAAAAAAAAAAAAAAGCAAAAATGTAAACATTAAGAAAGTAAATAAACTAATTGAAAATGAGACATGGAACTTAGTTTTTTCCATTACTGTGATAAAACACCGCTACCAAGGCAAATTATAGAAGGAAGGGTTTATTTGGAGCTTACAGTTTCAGAAGGAGAGCAATGTTTCATCATTGTGGTGAGGAACATAGCAGAAGGCAGACAGATGCTGGAGCAGAGGCTGAGAGCTCACATCTAGATCCACAAACAGGAGGCAGAAAACACACAGGGAATAACATGTGTCATTTGAAACCTGTCCTCAGTGACATATCTCCTCCACACAGCTCCTACTTCTTCCTAAACAGGTCCAACAACCAGGGACCAAGTATTCAAACATAATGAGCCTTTGGGGCCATTCACACCCAACCCACCAAATCTCACTCCCTGGTCCCCATAGGCTCATGATCATATCCTAATGCAAATTGTATTTAGTAAAACTTCAAAAGTCTTCATAGTTTTCCAGTAACAGAGTCAATATAAGGTTCTCTTGAAATCATCTCTGCCAAATAAATTATTCCATTACTTTTCAGTGAAGCATCAGGTAAATTCTTAGTACAATGACAGAAAAAAAAGCTATATCAAAATATCCTAAGAATATTGTTCCCTTCTGAAAGCTTTCAGATCTCATCACTACTGTCTTCCAAATTTCTACCAGGATAGTCCATTAAGCTCTGCTTACAGCATTCACCCACTTTTCTTGTCCACAGTTGCGAGTCTTCCACATTCCTCAAGAAAATACATGGTTAGGTCTGTCATAGCTATAACCCATTCCCTAATATCAACTTCTATTTTAGTTATTTTTATGTTGCTGTGATAAAAACACCATGACTGAGACATCTTATAGAAGGGAGGGTCTGTGGTGATATTGTGTTCCCCAAAATATTGTGTACCTTAATAAACTTATCTGGGGTCAGAGAACAGAAAAGCCACAAGATACTTAGGCTAGAAAATGTTAGCACACGCCTTTAATCCTAGCATTCCAGAGACAGAAATCTCTCTGGATCTCTGTGAGTTCAAGGCCACATTGGAAACAGCCAGGCATGGTGACTCATGCCTTTAATCCCAGAAAGCAGCCTTTAATCCCAGGGAGTGGTGGTAGAGAGCAGAAAGGTTTATAAGGCGTGAGGACCAGAAACTAGAAGCATTTGGCTGGTTAAGCATTTGGCTGGTTAAGCATTTTGGCTGCTTAAGCTTTCAGGCTTTGGAGCAACACAGTTCAGCTGAGATTCATTCTGGATGAGGACTCAGAGGCTTGCAGTCTGAGGAAACAGAACCAGCAGAGAAGTTGGCCAGGTGAGATAGCTGTGGCTTGTTCTGTCTCTCTGACCTTCCAGTGTTCACCCCATTACCTGGCTCAGGTTTCATTTTATTAACAAGACTCTCTAAGATTCCTGCTACAAGGGTCTATTTTGGGATAATAGTTTCAGAGGGATAGAAGTGTATCACAATCATGATGAGGAGCATGTCAGCAGACTAGCAGACATGGTCATAGACTAGCAGCTAAGAGCTCATTCCAGATCCACAAACAGGAAGCAGAGAGCACACTTGGAATGGCATGAGTCTTTTGAAACCTCTAGTCCTTGTCAGTGACACAGTTTCAAAAGACCACACCTCCTATTACTTCCTAAATAGTTCTACCAAGTGGGGACCATTTGCCCTTAAACCACCACAGAACTGGGGAGAAAACTCACAAGAAATGTGAGTAACTAGGAAGAATGTTTAAAAGTGTTCAACATCTCTAGCCACCAAGGAAAAGAAAATTAAAACAACTTTTAAGATTCTATCGCAGCCCAGTGGTGGGGGCCCATACCTTTAATTCCAGCACTTGGGAGGCAGAGGCAGGCAGATCTCTTAGTTCAAGGCCAGCATGCTGCAAAGTGAGTTCAGGACATACAGGGTTACACAGAGAAACTCTGTCTCGAATAACAACACAAACAAACAAAGAAAACAAACAAATAACAAAACAATTCTACCTCACTCCAGTTAGAATGGCCATTATTAGGAATACAAATGATATCAAATAGTGACACCAATTTTGCAGAAAAAGACTATTATTTATATCTATGATCTCTTTTCCCTCCTTTTTTACTTCTGCTCCTCCTTTCTTCACCTTCTCTACCTCTCTTCAGGCCATTATGACAAGTCAAAATCTTTAGAATGAATTGTAATATCTAAGTCCAAAAGTCCTAAGTATTCCATTCAAAATTTTTTGAGATTTTCAAAATTTGAAAACATCCATTGATCGCACATCTAGTACAATCAAAATATTCTCATTACTGGTCTTTGTTTTACTTTATTTTGCCTCATTGTACTAACAAGAAAACACCTGTACTAACTTGGTTACAGTGTATTAAAAACTGAAATTCATGTGATTATCAGACATCTGAGGAAGTGGTTGTTTACCAAAAGCTTTAACAGTGATTTTGTGACCCTCCTGTCACACCACCAGTGAAAACAGGTTTTTTCATAACTATAATTCTTGCTTGATAACTGTTTTGTTATATGTAATTTTACTATGTTGAAGTTAAAATCTTCCTTTTGAATAGAAAAAAAGGGGAAATGATGGGAGTGTCCTTTTGTATGCTGTGAATATATGTTGTTCTGATTAGTTGATAAATAAAGCTGTTTTGACAATGGTGAGGTAGAATAGGGTTAGGTGGGACATTCTAGCTAGAGAGGAGGAAGGAGAAAGACAGAGCAGAGAAGACGCTGCCAGCCACTGCCATGAGAAGCAAGATGTAAAGATACTGGTAAGCCACGAGCCATGTGGCAAAGCATAGATGTATAGAAATGGGTTAATTTAAGATGTAAGATCTAGCTATTGAGAAGCCTGAGCCAACAGGCCATACAGTTTTAATTAATATAAGCCTCTGTGTGTTTATTTGGGTCTGAGTGGCTATGGACCTGGGGGTGGGGGTTGGAAAAAACTCCAGCTACACACACACACACACACACACACACACACACACACACACACCCCTGAGATACAGGATTGGATAATGCCTATTACTCGCTACTTTTGGAAAAAGCATCTTTACTATTCTCTTGAAACTTATTTGGCATAGATCAATAATCTTTAAGCTGAGTTCACATATACCCAATATTTAATAAAACTATAGATATAAACAAATAAACATTTACCTGCTATTAACATTTCTGTGGTGATATTTTATTCGTACTCTAATAAATAAAGCTTTCATGGAGATCAGAAGAAAAATCCAGCCACTATATTAAACATAGAAGTCAGGCAGTGGTAACACATGACTTTAATCCTAGCATTCGGGAGGCAGAGATTTATCTAGATCTCTCTGAGTTCAAGGCCGCACTGGGAACAGAGCCATGCATGGTGGCACACACCTTTGATCCCAGCACTAGTTAACTATAGAGGTCTGGAAGTCTGTACAGACAGACAGAAAGTGATAGAGCTGGGCAGAAAGAGAAAGTGATGTAACTGGACAGAGAGAGGAAGTGAGATGGCAGGGCACAGAAAGGTATATAGGCATGAGTATACAGGAAGTAGCTCTCTGGAGGCTGAAGAGTTGGTAAGGTGAGGTTGGCTGTGTCTTGTCCTATTCCTTTGATCTCTCAGTTTTCACCCCAATATCTGGCTATGGGATTTTTATTAATAAGACCTTTTAAGAACATTACACATATTCTCTGAAGCAATGGTTTTTGTGTTGGGGCTACACATTAAAAACTAAGTCGGGAGGCACAGGCAGGCGGATCTCTGTGAGTTTGAGGCCAGCCTCAGCTACAGAGTGAGTTCCAGGAAAGGCTCAAAGCTACACGGAGAAACCCTGTCTCAAAAAAACAAAAACAAAAAAAACCTAAGTAGCAAACTTTTAGAAATTACCTTATAGCAACAAATGACTCCACATCAATTAAGTTTTGATTTCTGTGAAAGCTCCAACAGATAACAACCCAGAAATAATCTTAAAAGAGGCAACAGAGTCTATATTAACAATAAAGTAGCAGGTATGAATACTCTGCCAATGCAGGTCTCATCTCCCCATGTAATCTGTTCCATAGGGTTTTGACTAGTAAGACAGAAGACAGCTTCCTCTCATCTTTACTAAAATACATGCTAAGGTCAGCTTGTTCAACACAGTGAGTTTCATGCCAAACAGTGCAAGGTAGTGAGATCCTGCCTCAAATAAAATAGATTTCATGCTAAAGGGGGAGGCAATTTAGTTAAAGGTGTGTGTGTGCACAGATGGTGCTGTGGGGCGAGGGGATAGAATGAGGATCCCACGGAGGATGTGGCCAGAGCACGAGAAACTGGTGATGCTTGTTGTCAGTCAGGTGGAGCACTGTTATGGCAAGGACATGCTGCTCATCTTTGTTGGTGGCATGCCTCCCAGCGGCACCACCCTTATGTACACAATGAGGTTTGCTGTGGGGAGGAGATACACATCATTCCTCATGTACTGGCCATAGAGTAGATCTGGTCAAATTCTGGCCAGGAGAAACATCTGGAAGAGGCAGGTGTGACAAATGAGGTACTATATACCACCAGGCAGGCCATCATCCTGGAGGTGATTGCCAAGCATGGTGAGCCAGCACGCATGCTCATGCTATGTAACAAGGATCCCTTCACACTCAAGTCCTTTGTCTACCTGACACACCTGTTCCCCAACTCCAAATTTCTGCTAATGGTGTAGACGGCTGGGCCTGGGTGCACTCCATGATCTCTTGCAAGGTCACCATCTCAGGCTTTGACCTCAGTAGCTATGGAGACTGTTTTATGAAGTGGAACAGGCAATCAAGGTGATATATGCATAGTGCATGGAGGTGGCCAGGGAAAATGCCTGTCTGTGTACTATGAGCAGTTGATGCTAAATCCCTGGTGCTTACTCAAGTACATCCTGAACTTTGTGAGCATCACCTGGAGTGATACAGTCCTGCACCATGAAGACCTCGTTGGAAAGCCAGGCGGGGGGGGGGGGGGGGGGGGGGGGGGGGGGGGGGGGGGGGGGGAGGGCATCTCCTTGTCCAAGACCAAGTGCTTGATGGACCAGGTCATCAAACTCTTGAACTTGGAAGCAGTCTCCCAGTGGACTGGCCACATCCCTGGGGACATGGTGAGGGATATGGCCCAGACTGACCCCATGCTGACTCAGCTTGGCTATGACCTGTATATAAACCTGCCCCACGTACACACGTGTGCCTCTCTCTGTCTCTCTGTCTCTTTCTCTCTGTGAATTTACATGTCTAATAGCTTGGTTTCTGCCTTAAATAGTGACTCCTTTCCCTAGGTTTGTATATAGATTTTTCATTGAGATATAAAGAGGGGGAGAGGTCAAGACTGAAATGCAGTATAATCATCCTACTTGTGTACTTAATGCATAAGAGCTTTATTTCATTTATTATTTTCATTAAAATTATACCCTTTGGGTGCTCTGAAAGGCTGCAGCATTAGGCAAAAGACAGAGCAACACAGAGTTCCTTATCATAATCTCCTGTGACTGAATGTCACCCTTAGTTGGCCAAGGCAGGCTTTGTCCTCTTCCCATGAACATCACTGAATGAATGTGAGGTTGATAAATGAAAATGTGTGTCTCATAAGCATATTGTTTAACTCTCGAAGGTATACAAAGACAAAAGAGAAAAATCTCAGTAATATATAAAGGGAGGGTGTAGATGAATTTCTAAACAGTCTTATTAAATAAGAAACACAGAGCCACATATAAGGGTGCAAGCCGCAGAGATCAGAGCTATAGCTGCCAACTAACCTTAGTTCACCACATCACAGTAGCTTCCCAAGAGAACCTATTCCTGTCTAACCTGTGCCTTTAGTACCTTCCTGTTCTGCCTTCTCGTTGGTTCTAAGCCCAGGCACATCACTTCCTCATCACTGCCTGTCTATACAGACCTCCAGGTCTCTATGGTTGGTACTGGGATTAAAGGTGTGTGTCACCATGCTTGGCTGTGTCCTTGAACACACAGAGACTCTGCCTGCCATGTGATCACATTAAGAGCATGTGCTACCAACACCTGACTTCTGTTTATGGATGGCTATGACCTCTGATCTCCAGGCAAACTTTATTTGTTAACATACAAATAAAATATCACCACATTTCAGCACAATTACAATATCACCACAGGAGGGGCCTGCAATCTCTGCTTCATTAGGTCGGAGTCAAGCTGATTAAAATATGAAGAAATGTTGCATATTATTTTAACTTATCAGGTAAAAAAAAGTTGGGGATACTTGTTTATAAGTAAATGCTTTGATTTCCTCCTTCATTAAGCTGGAGTTTGTAGTGTAGAACAATTAGAGGAGGGTCATGCTAATATGAGCCCCGTCTTTTAGAATCTAATGGTATAGATAGTAGTTTGACCTAGACAACAAGCAGGTCATTCTTCCATGAGAGGCTCCTAATGGAGATGACCAGGAGATGAGACAATAAATAAGAAAGCTGGGGTCAGGAGGTCTTGTATAAGTTGATGGCTTATGCCTAACAAGTTTATTAAGAATTACTGAATTGGAGATACTATTATTCAGGAGGTGGGTATGGGACAAAGTCAGCAGAAAGCCATCATACAATGGGATGAAGTCAACAAAAAGGTAATTAAGCAGTGTTGCACAAAGGCAACATGGGATATCTCAAGTACACCACAGACCAAGCACACAGTGGCCTTAGGAATGATAAGGATAGTCCCTTAAGGTAGGAAGAGTTGATAAAGTCAGAAGATCCCCCAAGGTCCTGCCCCAGGGCCTTACTGGAGCTGACAAGCATGTTTCTGGTTTTAGACAAGGAACTATGTTACTTCTCCATAAATCAGGGCCTCTGGAAAAGCCCTGGACTCTCCTGCCTCTCAACAGTAGTTAATGATAGACACTTCATTCCTTAGAAATAATTATTAAATACTGTAGACAAATTTCTAAACATTCTTATTATATAAGGAACACAGAGCCAAATACAGGGGTAATAGCCGAAGAGATCAGAGAAATAGTGAATAGTCACCGACTAGCCTTAACTTACTACCACAGGGAAGCTTCCCAAGAGAGAGACCTTCTTCCTGCCTAACCTGTGCTTTTGTTGCTTTCCTGTTCTGCCTTCTCATTGGCTGTAAGCCCAGCCACATGACTTCTTCATCACTGCCTGTCTATACAGACCTCCAGGTACTGGTTGGTACTGGGATTAAAGGCTTGTGTCACCATGCTTGGCTGTGTCCTTGACCACACAGAGATTCTGCCTGCCATGTGATTGGATTAAGGGCATGTGCTACCACCACCTGACTTCTGTTTATGGTTCACTATGTGACCTCTGATCTCCAGGCAAACTTTATTAACATACAAATAAAATATCACATTTCAGCACAAATAAAATATCACCAGAAAATACTCATTGTGTATCACATTCCTACTTGCACAGAACAACCACACTCAGACATGTTCTCAGTTTCCTATCTTCTGTTGTCCACATTTAATGGAATTCAAGAATGTTGTAATGATGTTAAATAGACCAAATATGAGTACAAATATCTATCTAGAAAAACATAATAGTATCAAATCTTATGTATTATTTTACATGCCTACATTCAGCATCCATTTCAGTATTTTAATATCTAAAGTTCTATGAACATTTCTCTTACTCTAAATAAAAATCAGTGTATGTTTAATTCTAATGATGAACATTATGACTCAATGATTTGATTTATGTTAATACCCACCATCATTATTTTTATGCTGATGTTTGCATCTTGCTTCTTCTCAAATATTTTTAGACAATGTGTACTATTAACCAAACCACACTTTATGAAGTAAAATAAAGAACTAAAATGGGTTCTGCAGTACAAACATACTTTTTGCATTCAATTGAATTCCTTGGATTTAAAAAATAATCACTGTAGACAAAACATCACAATACAAAGTGTCAGGAAACCAGAAAGATTAAAGAAACATTCTAGGAATGGACTGAAGCAGATTAGTGAGAAGACAATTGTAATACACATTAATTAGGTATCTGTTTATACTTCTACTGTCACTAGAATAGCTTATATTGTTCACTGATATGCTCTGTTATTATAGGCATTTGTGACTTTTTGGTTAATGGTATTTTAATCTGCAAAACTACATCTATGTGGCATGAATTTATAATAAAAATAGAATCACTCATATTTTTCTGTGTGGTATTTGTTTTCAAAGAAATGGTTCTTTCCTACCATAAAGAATAATCATCATAAAAAATGTATAAATAGAAATTTAACTCATTAATTGGCCTGTGGTTCTTTCATGCTAAGGACATTATCCACATTTTGTCTCATCTATAAATGGATTTTAAGAATGAAGTGACTTAAAAATAACAGTTATTATCACAGCTGATATTTTGTCATATTTTATCATTATTATAATGATTACTGAATGTTATGTCTGATGTTGTCCTAATATCATCACTAAACAGACAGATATTCTTTGAAGCCAGGTAGGCCAGTATATAGTCAATAAAGATTAGAAATTGTGGTGCTTAAGATTTATTATCATTGAACTATATATATATATATATATAAAATCTCGTACATGTTCTTCCAAAAATAATCAGCATCACATATAAGAAACTACAAGAATTCTGTTCCAAAGCTTCAGTTTTAGTGCTGACAAATAGTTAAGCCAGAAATGGCTATAAGAACTCTTAATGGGTGGGGTCAGAGGACTGCTTTTGTTTGGTTGGTTCTATGTTACTTTCTAAGAAATTAAAGGGCAAAGAAAAAAGGGAAATTCATAGACAAGTGGTGGTGGCACATGCCTTTAATCACTGCCCTTGGGAGGCAGAGGCAGGTGAATTTCTGTGAGTTCGAAGCTAGCCTCGGCTACAAGTGAGTTTCAGGACAGCCAGGTCTGTTACGCAGAGAAACCCTATCTCAAAAAAGAAAAAGAAAAAAGAAAAATTCAGCGCCAAAGTTTTTTAAACTATCTGACCTTTTAATAGCTCATAAATTTGAAGCTTTTAAAGACATGTGAAAATAGATGCCTTTAAACTTAATGCAGTGTACAACTGGGGTTCCTCCTTCTAGCATGCATATTACATAGGTATTTAGCATAGAGGCTGAAGTGTTTGTGCTGGAGTACAAAGTATGTCTAGATGATAATATATGGCTAAAATTTAAGTAAAAGATATGCTATAACCTTTCTGCAATCTGACTTGGTTATCTTAAGCAATGTGTGACAGTCTTGTCATTGGAAATGAAATAATAATAAAAATGGTTTTAAAAGCTGCCCACCTTTAAGTTAAATTGAGACTTCTACAGGAAAATTGCACTTTGTTGCTATATATTGCTTTGCCCTTCAGCTCAGCTGTTGGCCCTGCATTAATATTCAGGCAGCATCAGTGCCAGTCCTGGTGATTCACTGAGGTATTATGACTATGCAAATGAGCAAGAGCTTTTTATGTCTATGGTTTGTCTTTCTTAGATGCTTGAAAGAATAATTGGAACCAATCAAATACTGATAACTTGCATGTAGATAACTGTTGCTCTGGAAGTTAAAGCCATTTAATAATTCTTATTATATTGACCTTAAGATTTTATTTTAATCAACCTCTTGAAAAAAAAGTGCTTTACAGCATCTATTAAATTGGCTGAATTAGAAGTTAGACTGTCATATTATTTTAAATTTCTGATTATAGTGACAACATTTTCAAGTAAGCAGTATACAAATATTAGAATGTTTTAATGAATTATTTTGTATTTATGGGACTTTATCCATTTTCCCTGGGAATTTGAAAATCATGAATTAGGACCAGGGTATATAGTTTAGTGGTACAGAGTGCTTAGTATGTATAAGACCCTGGATATTTATCCTTACCATGCTTCCAAATTACAAATGTAGGAGATAATGGAGTGATCTAGGTATATGAACTGTAGATCTATTGACATATAGACATAATAAATAAATATAGAGAGTAGGAGAGAAAAATGTGTGTAGTATGTAGACTGGAGTCTTAGACATAAATAACATTTGGTTTTGAATCCACATTAATGTTTTCTTGAATTCACATATATGGGATAGGGAGAGAGTGTGTGAGAGAGAAAGAGACAGAGACACAGAGACACATAAAGAAAGTGCTGAGTAGCTGGGAAACTTGAAACTTCTGGTCCTCTGTGGTGATACATTCTCTACCCTAATAAACTTGCCTGAGGATTAGAGGACAGAGCCAGCCACTAGATTAGACATAGAGGTCAGGCAGTGGTCACACACACCGTTAATCCTATCACTCAGGAGGCAGTGATCCATCTGGATCTCTGTGAGTTCAAGGCTACACTGGAAACAGAGCCAGGCAGTGGTGACACACAACTTTAATCACAGTATTGGGAAGCAAACATGCCTTTAATCCCAGGAAGTGATGTCTGGGAAGAGAAAGGTATATAAGGGGTGAGGAAACAGGAACTCACTCTCTCTAGACTGAGAATTTTGTAGAGGTAAGAACTAGTGGCTGACTGCTCTACTTCTCTGATCTTTCAGCTTTCATCCTGATAGCTGGCTTTTTTTTCTTTTTCTCTTTTTTTTTTTATTAAAAGACCATCTAAGATTTGAACAGCATTCCTCTTCTCTCTATCTCCAAATACTAGGATTCAGGCAAGTGCCACCATGTCTGGTTTATGTAGTGCAGAACATACTGGGTTTCATGAATGCTAGGGTAGTACACTACCAACTGTGGTATAGTCTCAGATCAAGATGAATATATAACAATGAGAAAAATAAACCATAAATTTTCTTTAACTTAAATAAACAGGAAAAACTTTATTAAGAAAATGAAAGCATAAATAACTCCTAAGTAACTCATGTTGCACCTTGATCAGTGATTTTTTTTCCTCTGTAATAAACTTTTAAACCTTTAGATTTGAGTCTCAGGTGTTTTTTGTGACACAGTGAAAAGATCCCTCATATACCACAGAGTGTTTCTGTTGTGCCCTCCAACTGACTAACATTTATCATCCTTTTCTTTTGATGTTCTAGTACTGTCTGGTTTCTACAGAGATAACCTTCAAATTGCTACAACTTGCTCTCTGTATAAAACTGTTTTATGACTGTGAAAAAGATCAGCTTTCTTTAATATTTAGTAATTTTAATTTCATCAAGAGACATTTCAACTACAGAAAATAATTTCAGACATAAAATTTGTTTTGTGTATTTACAAAAATGAGTTGCATGTTTTATGATAATGGTAAATACCAGGTAGTTCAGGTTAGTCTGTGTTCTGGTTTTATTGCTGCTGATTTATATTAAGGTTTGTTATTTTATACCCTCTGTTTGAAATAATAAAGATTTAATTCTTGCACAAACCACATGCACTCAGGATGGTGAGTGAGTTGTGTCCATTACAGGTTTTCATAAACCTTGGCGGATCAGGACTTCAGAGTGACAAGTGTTCCTCCACTTGTCATGTCAGTGGACAAACAGTCCTGGAGGGTCATGTACCAGCAATTAAATGCCCAAGCCCTACAGTGAAACATGTCACTTCAGCCAACAACTCATTGAGTAAAAGTTGCACATATCCACACACAAATTCAAGGGCTGGAGAAAGAAACCAAACATTCTCTATGTGCATAGAAAGCAGTATTGTGCACATTAATAATTTCAGTCACATGGCATTGTATTCTTTTATGTTCTAAAAAAGCTACATTATTTTCCAACATCAAATTTCAAGTTATAGAATAAAAAATCATAACTCCCAGGAATATTTACAAATATTTAGAAATTGGTAAAACCTGAGACACAGTAAAACATTTCATAGAAAAATCTATCA
The DNA here is from genome assembly GCF_007827085.1 of Peromyscus californicus insignis. NCBI lineage: Eukaryota > Metazoa > Chordata > Mammalia > Rodentia > Cricetidae > Peromyscus > Peromyscus californicus. The sequence continues at coordinate 46,920,973 of NW_026294391.1, forward strand.
TTGTATACATGTGTATTTTTGTGTGTCTTCTAACTAAAATCTTATTCATGTCTTCAAATATACATGCATATAAATATTAGAGCTGGATTGACTTGGGACTAGACATATAGTTGCCCAGTAAGACAATGCATACACATTTTATTGAATAATGTTGTTTGTTAAAAATAAACAAATTCTAAGAGTTAGCATGTTCGAATTCACTTCAGTTCATCCCCAGAATAAATATTAACTAATATGAAAATCAAAATGAACTGATATTATGTATATTTTTTACTACACACAGAATTTGTAAATCTATTTCCTAGGTGTCTTTTTTAATCAAATCTGTGCTGTTTTAGTACAATTTACATTGAATAAATACCTCTGACTGCTAGTCATGGTTCATCCTAGAATTTTGGAGAAAAAACCAGAAAGCTATACTAGATGTTTAGCATTTTAAATAAGTGATACACAAACACTAACCAAAAACAAAAACAAAAAAACCTTATAAATTTTAGTGAAAACTGCTAACACTAAGCTATAGAAAAATATAAGCAATTACATTTACTCAGGTAGCAAATTTGAAAAGCAAGACACAGAAATAAACTTTCCCTATATTAAACCAAGTACAACTCAATAAGCTACTATTTGAATAAGCTAATATTTCTTATAGAAATCATTTATCTATTTTGTGTCATGCATAGTGTTTTACACAGTGTGATTTAATAAAAGGAAGAAGACTAGGTCTAGTGCATAGTAGAAACTGAAAAACAATTCAGTCACCTATACATCATTCCTATTATGCAATATGATTAGAGCTGGACAGGGGAAAGTGCTATATGTCTTGCATAGTTCCAGTTTCAGTTTTGAAATTTATTAATTAGAAATCATTGCATATAATTTTATGTGAATGTTTTAGTGCTTACACATATGTGTGTGTGTGTACCAAATGCATTTCTGGTGCCCAGAGAGACTAGAAGAGGGTATCAAATGCCCTGTAACTGGAGTTGGAAATGGTTGTGAATCACCATGTGTGTGCTGGGGCCCACTCACAGATCCTCTGCAAGAGCAGCAAGTGATCTTAACTTCTAAGCTGTCTCTCCATCTGTCCAGCCCCTTAAAATTGTGTGTGTGTGTGTGTGTGTGTGTGTGTGTGTGTGTGTGTGTGTGTGTGTGGGTAATGGTGGGGTGCGGATTGAACCCATGACATTATGATTACTTGTCAAGGGGTCTACCATTGATCTACCAACCCAGTCTGCTGTGGGATGTTCTGTATGGCAAATGTGTTGCTTATTAGTCAATAAATAAAACACTGATTGGCCATTGGCTAGGCAGGAAGTGTAGGCGGGACAGGGAGGAGAATAAAGCTGGGAAGTGGAAGGCTGAGTGAGAGAGACACTGCCAGCCGCCATGATGAGAAACAGCATGTGAAGATGCCGGTAAGCCACGAGCCATGTGGCAAGGTATAGATTAATGGAGATGGATTCATTTAAGCTGTAAGAAAAGTTAGCAAGAAGCCTGCCATGGCCATACAGTTTGTAAGGAATATAAGTCTCTGTGTTTATTTGGTTGGGTCTGACGGCTGTGGGACTGGCAGGTGAGAGAGATTTGCCCTGACTGTGGGCCAGGCAGGAAAACTCTAGCTACACCAGTCCTTAAATATAACTTAACCCCACTGAGACTTAGCATAGAATGGTATACTTTAAGCATAATGACCATCATCATCTTCAGCAAATCAGTCTACTTGCTGTTAAGCTTCCTTCATAAGAGGAAGTGGGTAGGATCATTGGACCCTTACCTACGATTTTAACCATTCTGCATTATAATACCAGATGTATGTAATCATGCTGGGATTGCATGTGGCCATATGGCTTCCTGAGACACAGAGTATGTAATGAGTGTAAGGTTTACTTAATGGAGACTCAATCTATGCTGGGTGAGTTTTTAGTGGTATGGCTTTTGGGGGATGACCCATGTGCGGTGATATTGTGTTCCCCAAAATATTGTGCACCCTAATAAACTTATCTGGGATTCAGAGAACAGAACATCCACTAGATAAACATAGAGGCCAGAAAATGGTGGCACACACCTTTAATGCTAGCATTCTGAAAGCAGAGATCCATCCGGAACTCTGTGAGTTCAAAGCCACACTGGAAACAGCCAGGCATGGTGACACATGATTTTAATCCCAGGAAGTGATGGCAGGAAGCAGAAAGGTAAATAAGGCATGAGGACCAGGAAATAGAGCCTGGTTAAGCTTTTAGGCTTCTAGTCCATTTGGATGAGGACACAGAGGCTTCCAGTTTGAGGAAACGAGATCAGCTGAGGAATTGGTGAGGTAAGGTTAGCTGTGGCTGGTTATGTTTCTCCGATCTTTCAGCATTCACCCCAATACCTGGCTCTGGGTTTGTTTTTATTAATAAGACATTTTAAGATTCATGCTACATCTGGCGCCCAACGTTCATGGTATGAATTCGAGAAAAAGCTACTTGTCTGTTGATGTGGGATGGTCTATATGTCAAATGTGTTGCTGATTGGTCAATGAATAAATCACTGATTGGCAGTGGCCAGGCAGGAAGTATAGGTGGGACAAGGAGGAGAATAGAGCTGGGAAGTGGAAGGCTGAGTCAGAGAGACACTGCCAGCCGCCATGATGACAAACAGCATGTGAAGATGCCGGTAAGCCACGAGCCACGTGGCAAGGTATAGATTAATAGAAATGGATTAATTTAAGCTGTAAGAACAGTTAGCAAGAAGCCTGCCACGGCCATACAGTTTGTAACCAATATAAGTCTCTGTGTTTACTTGATCGGGTTTGAGCGGCTTGGGACTGGCGGGTGAGAGAGATTTGTCCTGACTATGGGTCAGGCAGGAAAACTCTAGCTACAAATGGCGTCCAACGTGGTGGCAAGAGTTTCCACCTAAAACCTGAAAAAAAAGATTCTAAAACGGAGCTAAAAACAGCTTCCTAATTGTCTCTCTCAAATGAGCGGCAGCTGCCGGTTTGAGCTACTGGCGGGTTGCTGGCGTGCGCGCTCGACTTGCAGTATGGCGGGAATGAGGCCTCTGCAAGTGGCACATTAAGCTACATTGTGGATTTAGCCTTTGCTAGTACAAAACAAAAAAAGAGGTTTCTGGGCTACATGCTGCTTGGATAAAAGCATAGACCCACGATAGCTCCCAGAGCTGGCGGTAAAGTACCACGCCATGTTGGGAAGCTGAGGTGGGCGGAGCCAGCAGCCACAGCTGCTGCAGCTTAAAGCAATAGATTCACAATAAGACAGATTCAGATGTAATAGTTTAAAATGTGTGTAAAATATACGTAGGCTTAAAAGAGACAAAAAAAAGGTGATATATACAGTATAGAAACAAATACATGGTTTTAAAAGATAAAGTCTTTAAAGAGACAGTAAAATTAATATAAAAAATAAGCCACGTAGAGATGACTATTACACAGAGAGTCTGGATTGTGTTGTCTTTGGGATTCTTAACTACAGAGAGATATTTGATTATAAAGGAAGCTGAGTTAAACCAGTATGTATATTTTAAAGATACTGTGACTTCAAAATTTGGATGTCTTGTGCTCATTGCATGAGTTGGCTGTTTGAAACCTGGGGCCTATGCAGGATTGTTTGCCTCAGCCTGGGAGGAGGGGACTAGACCTACCTGGACTGAGTCTACCAGGTTGACCTCAGTCTGTGGGGAAGGCTTTGCCCTGGAGGAGATGGGAATGGGGGGGGGGGCATTGGGGGGAAGGTGAGGGGGACGGGAGGGGGGAGAACAAGGGAATCCGTGACCGATATGTAGAACTGAATTGTATTGCAAAATAAATTAAAATAAATTCAAAAAAAAAAAAAAAAGTTAAACCCCAAAAAAAAAAAAAATTTGGATGTAAGGATATGTTGCTTTGAAAAAGAGTCTCTTTTGTTTCCACAGAAAGCAAGAGGCTATGGATTTGTTCCAGATTAAGACACATCAGGTTTGACCAGCCAAGACCACCTGAAAGGTCTCTGATGACACCATGGCTCAGATGATCCAACATCCAGAACCGTTTCAAGGCAACTGGCTCAGATGATACAGCCTCACGGACTACTCCATGATCCTAAAATTTTCTTTGTTTCCCCAGAAGATACAGCGCCCCCCTCCAGCAGGAAGTAGTAAGAGAAGCTACACCCAAATTCCCAAATATACCAAGCTGACTTTGGAGATGTGTAAAGGTTAAAACCTTCCTTTTTAAGAAAAGAAAAGGGGAAGTGATGTGGGATGGTCTATATGTCAAATGTGTTGCTGATTGGTCAATGAATAAATCACTGATTGGCAGTGGCCAGGCAGGAAGTATAGGCGGGACAAGGAGGAGAATAGAGCTGGGAAGTGGAAGGCTGAGTCAGAGAGACACTGCCAGCCGCCATGATGACAAACAGCATGTGAAGATGCCGGTAAGCCACAAGCCACGTGGCAAGGTATAGATTAATAGAAATGGATTAATTTAAGCTGTAAGAGCAGTTAGCAAGAAGCCTGCCACGGCCATACAGTTTGTAACCAATATAAGTCTCTGTGTTTACTTGATCGGGTTTGAGCGGCTTGGGACTGGCGGGTGAGAGAGATTTGCCCTGACTGTGGGCCAGGCAGGAAAACTCTAGCTACAGTCTGTGGTCTTGAGGGCCCCAGCTCAGACCCGAGGTACCCTCAGCCAGTTGTGGTGGTGCATGCTGGTAGGATTTGCTGAAGGAGGCAGAGGCAAAAGGACCCTGAGTTTGAGGCCAGCCTAGGAGGCTTGCTAAGGAGAAGATACAGCCGGGGCTGAGCCACAAAGTGTGGCTGTAGGATCATGGAGGCAGTGGCTGCTACTCCAAGTTGCTGGCTCCTTCTTATCATGTTGGTGACGAAGGTTTTACTGTTGCTTGACCAGAGAAGAATTGCCAGGACCATCATGTTACAAGAAAGCATCCGCAAAGGTCAGTTTGGAAAAGTTTGGTGAGGCAAATGGTGGGGAGAAGAAATTGCTGTGGAGATTTTCTCTTCTAGGGAAGAACGTTCATGGTTCTGAGAGACAGACACTTATCAGACTGTGATTGCTTCAAACTACAGAGGAGGCACACACACACACACACACACACACACAAATATCTGCAGGGGACCATAACCACGCCTAACAGTGACTTTGAAATCGTCAAAAGGATGACGGGGATCCTACAAAGATATTCCACATGGACTATGGTAAAGCCATTAAGCTGACTAACACCATGCAAAGATCGACTTTGGACTACAAACTGCTCAGGACAATTGCGAGATGGCTAGCTGAGATGATCCAGATCACAGACTACTCGAGCAAGGAGTTGAGACAAGCCCTGCACTTCCCCATTATGCAGATACTGGACAAATTATACAACTAACTCTTTCAGGATTTGACAATTAACCCAAAAATTTTCTTTTCAGGATCCCCTAAAGATGTCTTTGTCCCCAGAAAAGCAGGAAGTAATTTTAAGAAAATGACTCCCACATTCCCAAGAGGTGGGGTGTGTGTTTTTTGGTCATTCAATGGCTTATGGATAATTGTTATTGTTTACGATGGTTGGTTACAAGTTGTTAATTGCTAATGGTCAAAAAAAAAGCTAAAAAGGAGAGAGATACAGGGTTCTTGTTGAAAAAAAGAAAAAAGAAGATATTGAATCTACTCTGAAAAAAGGGAAGATATAGAAATGATAAAATAAAAGGTAGATTTTTGGATCTACTCAAAAATGAGAATATGGATATGATAATATAAAAAGGGAGATTATTGAATCTACTTTTAAAAAGGAACTACTTGTTTTAAATAGTAATAGTAATGATTTTTTTTTGTCTGAATTTGTCAAATGTTAGTGGACTGGACATTGTTAATGTATATAATGGAGATTTTGTCTGAACCTGTCAAATGCTAATGGACTAGACATTGTTAATATAATTCTTGACTGTCTATATTATATATACTTATTGTATATAGTTTTTGTATTGGTTATAAGCTTTTTTAATTTTAGACAAAAAGGGGGAAATGTGGTGATATTGTGTTCCCCAAAATATTGTGCACCCTAATAAACTTATCTGGGGTCAGAGAACAGAACAGCCACTAGACAGACATAGAGGCCAGAAAATGTGACCCACATACCTTTAATCCTAGCATTCCAAAGGCAGAGATCCATCTGGATCTCTGTGAGTTCAAAGCCACATTGGAAACAGCCAGGCATGGTGACACACACCTTTAATCCCAGGAAGTGATGGCAGGAAGCAGAAAGGTATAAAGGCATGAGGAACTAGAGCCTGGTTAAGCTTTCAGGCTTTCAAGCAGCAGTTCAGCTGAGATCCATTCGGATGAGGATTCAAAGTCTTTCAGTCTGAGGAAACAGGATCAGCTGAGGAGTTGGCAAGGTGAGGTTGGATGTGGCTTGTTCTGTTTCTCTATCATTCAGCGTTCACCCCAATACCTCGCTCTGGGTTTGTTTTTATTAATAAGACCCTTTAGGATTCATGTTACACCCATGTTGCTCTAAGTGAACTCTCACCCACACTCAGTAAATAAGTCCAATGAACTCATTGATGGAATACTACTTTGATATGAGTGGATGTCCTGTCTGGGGGTAGTAGACTATTGATGTCTATCCAGGAAAAGATCAGGTAGCATTTAGTTTCTTCAGTCAATTATAAAAAGAGAAGGAATAAAAAGACACAGACAATACTGACTATCTCCCAAAGTCATCACTTTTATCATTAAATATTGTATTCTTAAATGCTTTCATAAATGCCTTGTATATTTTTCTTCAGAGAATTTTTAAACTAATTTTTATTTATTAATTCACTGTGTTAAGAGTTTCCCTCAGAACCATCAAATATACTGATACTTCCTCTCAAAACCCTGAAAGTGCATGTCATGTAATTATATTCTACTGCACATTTAAACATATATCACTATCAGCTGAGTTGATTTCTTGTCACACTTACACATTTTTTCCTCAAATCTTATCTAAGATGCACAAGTTAAATTCTTCTGCTTACATTTTATAACTATAAGTTGCTAAAATACAAAGATGACATAAAACTGTTACAAACAGAAAAAGTATATAATCTCATAGAAATCTTTTAGACAAGCTTTTGCCTGTTTGTGTTTTCATTTGCTTAAGAAAACAAAACAGGAATATGTAGATGGTCATATTATGATGGAACTTGATAAACTCAAAGTCAAGGAAAGAATCTTATTGTGATATTAAAAACATGTAGCTGAACGTTTATAGATTTTTAAGTTAAAATGAAAAAATTTAAATGAAAATCTATTAAAAGCTAAAGTTAGGTTATCATGTAAAATGCATATATACCCCCTCTATCTCTCTATCTCTCTATCTATCTATCTATCTATCTATCTATCTATCTATCTATCTATCTATATTACTTAATATATGTTACTTAGTTGGTGCTTTTAAGATTAACTTACCAATCACGCATTTATTTTATTTTTAATTTATTCTTCTCTTATATATTGCATCCTGACTGCAGTTTCCCCTCCCTCCTCTCTCCCCAGTTCTCCCCATTTCCTCCAGATCCATTCCTCCTCCTCTGCCTTCAGAAAAGAACACACCTCCCAGGGATATTAACCACACATGGCATGTCAAGTCACAATAAAACTAGGCATATTCTATCATAGTAAGTCTCGATGGGGCAATCCAGTAGGAGGAAAGGGTCCCCAAAACAAGCAAAATTGTCAGAAACAGTCCCTGCTCCCACTATTAGGAGTCCCACAGGAACCATTAGCTATACAATCATAGCATATATGCAGAAAACTTATGTCAGACACATATAGGTTCCAGGACTGTTGGTTGAGTCTCGGTGAGCTCCTATGATCCCTGGTTAGTTGATTATGTGGGTCGTTTTCTTGTGGTGTCTTGAACCCTCTGCCTCCTACATTCCTTACTTAACAGAATCCTCTTCTGCAGAATTCCTCATAATCTGCCCAATAATGGCTTAAGGTTTTCTAATATAAGTGATAAAATCAATTGTCGAAATAAGTATATGTATGAAAGCTGAACTTGTTCAGGATTATGATTAGAGAGTTGTTATTATTCTAGAGGAATCAAATAAAAGTAAGTATGGTATAATGTACATATTATGAGCACTCCCTTACAAAATTATTTTAATTAAGCCACAATACTAATTGAATGTGACAGCCTAAGATAGGCAGTGAGTTGAAGACTTTCTCAGACAATTTAGTGATTCTGTTTGCCAAACTAAAACCTGAAAAAGGGCTGGAATTGTTACTCATGGGAGAATCTTTGCCTAGCATCAACAAGGACCTGAGGTCCATCCTTAGTACTTTAAAAGAAGTGTTTGTTTATTTTTTGTGGTTTTATTGAGAATGTCATACATGAGCATTGTACCTTTACCACTCTTGCTCTTCTATCCAACCTCCAACTCTTCCCAGATCCCCCCAGCTCATCCGAAATTTATAACATTTCTTTTAATCATTATAAATATGTAGATACATATGTGACATGGGGGTGAATAACATACTAGGGAGTTCATCTCTGAAGGAAACTGGTTGAGCTCTCTTAGAGCCAATGAGCTAATATCTAGGAGTGGGATCATGTGAAATTTTCCCCGTCCATGTTTACTTGTAACTGGTGCCATCATTATTCTGGTCTTGTTTGGGCAATCCTCTTTTTAACAATTCTTAGGTAAATTTTCCCTCAAGGATATTATCTAACAGCACAATTCCTGGTCCTTTGGGTATTACAATCACTCATACCAATCTTCCATGATTTTCCCTGTGCTTTAGGTGTAAGAATTGACCTATAGATCTACATGTTTGGCTTGGACACCCCACATGTTAGACATCCCACAACCAATTATTTTCTATATTCTGACCACTTGTAGATGTCTGTAATAGTCTCTATCTGGACCGAAAAGATGCTTCTTTGGTGAGGGATGAGAGCTATACTTATTTGTGGATATAAGGAATGGACATTAAACTGAATATTTTTGAAAAGTAAGGTGATGGATACATAGCTTGGTTTTTAAAAAAATACTTTTTTGTGCAAGCTTAAGGATCTGAGCTCAAGTCACAGAATCAATGCTAAAAAAAAAGCTGAAAGCGCTGACATACACTTGTCACCCTAGTACTGGGGAGGCAGAGACAGGTAGATCGCGAAGGTTCCCCAGCAAGCCATCCTAGTCAAGTCAGAGCATTCCAGTCTAGGGAGGGACAAACAAAGAAACAAACAAAAGCAAAAATGAACTTCAATGACTCCTGAAGAATGACTTCTGAGTATGTCGTCTGTCTTCCATATTTAGTTTTTCTCAGGTGCACCCAACTCCCTCAAAATTTGAATCACTCCATACAAGCTTAAAAAATAGTACTTTCGTGGAAAAGTATGTAATCATAAAAATAAAATTGTATTTAAATGTTTGTCATGATTGTTTTGTAATATATTAGGGTTATCAATGTATGAAAATTCTGGAGCTCTTTTGAAATAAAAATACTAAGTAGTTACATAGAATTTTGTAGGGATGGATTTCTGTAGTATTTGATGTATTTTTATCCTCATAAATGTTTTGGAAGTACACTCACTGCCTTGGCATTTTTGTGCTTACTAGACAGGTGACATCTGTATCCCAAAAGACATAAATAAATTTACAATAAATGTTGTAGTCTTTCCAAGTTGTTGGGTTTTTTACTCTTTTTGGGGGGCCTGCCACCCAGCACCCAAATAAATCACACACAGAGGCTAATTCTTAGTTATCGATGCCTGGCCTTAGCTTGGATTTTTTTTTTAGCCAGCTTTCCTTAACTTTAAATTATCCCATCTACATTTTTCCTCTGGGATTCTCCTGTACTATTTCTTCTTTTTATTTATTTTTATTTTTTTTTATTAAGGAACTCTTTATTCATTTTATATACCAACCACAGACTCCCCCTTTACCTCCCTCCTCTATTCCCTCCAGCCTTCCACCCTCCACATTCCCACTCTCTTCTCCAACAAGGTATGGCCTCCCATGAGGAGTCAGAAGAGTCTGTTACATTCAGTAGAAGCAGGTCCAAGCACCTCCCCTGAATCAAGGAAGTGCAAGGTGTGCTACCACAGGCAGTGGGCTCCAAAAAGCCAGCACATGCACCAGGAATGGATCCTGATCCTACTGCCAGGGGGCCCCTTAAGCAGATCAAGCTCCACAACTGTCTCGCTTATGCAGAGGGCCTAGTCTAGTCCCATGGAGGCTCCACAGCTTTGATCTAAATTTCATGAGTTCCCACTAGTTTGATTTGGTTGTCTCTGTAAGCTTCCCCATCATGATCTTGATGTCCTTGTTCATAGAATCCCTCTCCTCTCTCTTCAACTGGACTCCTGGAGCTTGGCCTGGTGGTTGGCTTTGGATCTCTGCATCTGCTTCCCTCAGTTACTGGATAAAGGCTCTATGATGACAGTTAGGGTACTCACTGATCTGATTACTGGGGTAAGCCAGTTCAGGCACATCTCTACTATTGCTAGTAGTCTAAGCTGGGGTCATCATTGTGGATTCCTGAGAACTCCCTCTAGCACCCAGTTTCTTCCTATCCCCATGATGTCTCCCTCTATCATGATATCTCTTTCACAGCTCTCCTACTCTATCCCTGTCCCAGCTTGACCACACTGTTCCCTTATGTTCTCATCTGCCATCTCCTACCTTCTATTGACCCCTTCATCACCAGTTTACTTATATAAATCTCAACTTTTTTCCCTTACCAGGGCAATCCATGTGTCCTTCTCAGGGTTCTCCTTGTTAGCTATCTTCTCAGGACATGTGGCATGTAGTCTGGTTCTCCTTTGCTTTACATCTAGTATCCACTTCTGAGTGAGTATATACCATGTTTGTCCTTCTGAGTCTGAGTTATCTCACTCAGGATGATATTTTCTAGTTCCATCCATTTGCCTGCAAATTTCATGATGTCATTGTTTTTCACTGCTGAGTAGTAAGTACTTCATTGTGTATATGTACAAGATTTTCTTAGTCTATTCTTTGGTTGATGGGCACCTAGGTTGTTTCCAGGTCCTGGCTATTACAAATAATGATGCTATGAACACAGTTGAGTAAGTGTCCTTGTGGTATGATTTAGCATTGTTTTGAGTATATACCCAAGAATGGTATAGCTAGGTCATGAGGAAGATTGATTCTGAGAAACTGCCATGCTAATTTCCAAAGGGGTTGTACGAATCTGCTCTCCCACCAACAGTGAAGGAGTGTTCCCCTTGCTCCACATCCTCTTCAAAATAAGTTGTCATCAATCTTTTTTTATCTTAGCCATTCTGACAGGTGTAAGATGGTATTTCAGAGTCATTTTGATTTGCATTTCCCTGATGACTAAGGATGTTGAGCAATTCCTTAAATGTCTTTCAGCCATTTGAGATTCTTCTGTTGAGAATTCCCTGTTTACTTTTGCAGAGGACTTGAGTTCAAGTCATGGCACCCACATGGTAGCCAGAAACTGTCCATGACTCTAATTCCAGAGAACCTAATGCTCTGGTCTGGCATATGGTGCACATAGTTACATGTAGGCAAATATTCACACATATAAAATAAAAATAAATGATTTAAAAAGTGTTGAACATTATTCTGTTAATGTTCAGTTCTTCCTTCAATATACATATAGACTATCTGAAATAAAATATTAGGACTAAGTTGTCTAGAACTAATCATGGTATTCATATTATTTTACCAAGGAAATATGATTGATTATTCCATACATGTCAATGAAGAAGATAACTAAGACAGTTGTCTTAAATAGTTAAAGCAACATATCTCTCTTAGATTTAAAATACAATTGAAAAGCTATCATCTGAAGAGTATGAATTATTTATTGTTGTTCAGCTTTACTTTCTGTGCTGATGGAAATTATATCCAGTGCCAGAGCCATTAACCACACATGGCTTTTGAGCCCTGGAAATGCTCCATGATGAAATCAGTTTAATATATTCTTTGCTGAAGTGTAATTTGGATTTCTGAGCTTCATATCAGGAAGTCTTTTATTAAAATGTATATTTCTTTAAGTATTTCATATTTTGGTCATATTTATCTTGTTCTCCAACCTCTCCCAAATCCACACCCACTTCGTTGCCCACCCAACTTGATATCCTCTTTTTCTTGTATGTGCTGAACTTCCTAAAAAATGTGGACATTTTATCTATGTCAGTTGGCCCAAATTGCAACTACTAAAATACCTTTCAGTCTGTGGCATAATGATTATGTAGGCTATAAAAATCGGAAATCAAGGGGTTGGAGAGATATTTCACGGGTTAAGAACAGAACCCAGATTTTGTTTATAGGACCCACATGTTGGCTTACAACCATCTTTTAACTCAAGTTCCAGAGGCTCCCATAACCCCTTCTGACCTCTGAGAGCACTGCATATATATGGTACACAGACATGCATGCAGGTAAACACTTATACACACATAATTAAAAAAAAACATGTCTTTAAAAATGGAAAGTCAATATCAGTGAGGAAAGAGATAAAATATTTACTCAGCCTAAATTGTTGGTTTGTTATAATTTCCCCTATTAGTCACTTTGCCTTATCACAAAACAGATGTATCCTATAATACTGAGAGTTTTGATGATGAAGCATCTAGTAATGAATGTATCTTGTACATCTTACTACCATCTATTCATTCATTAAAATATTAATTGAATACTTCTGTGTTACTCTTTTGTATTCTGGGGGATAAAGTGGTTATCACAAAGTTCTTGCTACAATCAGATTCATCTAAGTGGGAGGTGTCTTTCAAGTAGGAATGGCAAGCAACATATTAAACATATGATGCACAAAATTTACAATGCACTATATATTCACGGGAACACAGTATGCTTTTCAGGGGCTCTCAGTGCTGAGAAAGGACAATTGTTTTAGACGTGGTGGTCAATGATTTTACAGAGGAGGAGGCATTGATTAAGTAGAGAGCATACTGAAGGAGTGAAGAAGATAAAGATGGGAAGGGTGAGTGCTCCCAAGTTAGGCAATATTAAGTGAAAGATCTTTATTTAGGGGGGCTTATATTTAAGGTCCTTAAAGAAGGCCATAGTGGAATGTCAATCTTTTATTAAACATGGAATGTTTTAGAACACTTAAGTCAAATGGCTTGTCTCTGAGGTATAGCAGATGTGTTGAGTAGTTAATTTTTACTCTAATAATTACTTCAGCAAAATTAAAGTATATTGAAGAAATCAAATATTAGTTATTGTCTAGGAAACAAAAGGTAAACACCAAAATTCAATGTATTCACAGTTTAATTAGAAGGCAAACATTAACATCAGGAAAAGTTACAACCTAGTCCTGAGAGAGATCTTCATTCCTGATTTCCTGGTGCCTTCAGATAAAAAATTGGTTTTTTTATTGAAAGTTTTAATAGATATAATTTTTAACTGTGTATTTAAAATATTAGGTATATCTTTCAATCAAGCTGCTGGAATTTAGTAGAAATCACTAGAATTATTTTATCTGTTTCTCATATTCTGGTCTCTACTTCGACAGAAACATTTTGTTTTTAACTATTTTTATCCGAAGTAAAGAAAGTATAAAAGTAAGAATGGCCCTTTTGAAGACAGATTTTTATTTAATTTTCTTTTCTGTATATTGGTCGTTTTTGCCTGCATGTCTACCACATGTATGCAATGTCTTCAACACCTAGAAGAGGGCGGTAGATCCCCTGTAACTGCTTACAAATGTTTGTTATCCACCATTCTGGTGCTGTTAACCAAAATGTCAAAAAAGTGGGGAAAAAGACATTGATACACTTAAAAAAACCACTTCGAAAAACAATGCTGAAGTTCTTCAAAACTCACAAAAAATCAACTGTATATGATATAGCAATCCCATTCCTAAAGGAACATTAAATCTGTGTATGGAAGAGATTTCTATATTGACATATTTCCTGCACTGCTGTTTACTGTAGCTGTTATAGAATCATCCTAAATGTCTGTCCACAAATATATGGAGACTTATGATGAGATATTATTCAGTCGAACTAAATGAATCTTTTTTCATTCACAAAAATGTAGGGGGATCTGGACGACATTACATTAATTAAAACAACCATATGGGAAAAGACAAATACTTCACAACTGAAATAACACACAAAAGCTACAGAAGTCAAGTTCAGAAGCATTAGGTAGAGTGGTGCTTGCTAGATGCTGGGTATAGGAACAATGGGAGATGTTGAGCAATATGTATGGAGATTTACACATGATAAATAAGGTGGATTCTGGTTTTTAGCATGTTGACTATTGGTAATAATAATGTATTGTATACATGACATCTGCTAAGAGACTCTTTCTTAAATTTTAGTTTTTCTCATTGCACTCTTTTCTTGGTTGTTTTCACACTCTTAAAATGTGATGATTGTGCCAGTGAGGTGGCTAAGCAGTTGTAAAAGCACTTGCAGTGCAAGCCTGATGATAAGTTTCCCTCCCAAATTCTATGTAAAGGTGGAATGAAATCAACTGCTGAATGTTTTCCTCTAGCATTCATATAAGTCCTTGGCATGTATGCATGAGTACACAAACAATAAGAATAAAAACACAATGTAAAGTACTACATAAGTGAGGAATTAGTTACTTAGCTTGGTTAAGGTAATCAGTGTATAAGTCCATCACATTATTGTGTTGTGCAACATACATATAATTAATTACTTGTCCATTATATTTTGGTAAACCTGTAAAAACATATATTAGTGCCATTGATAACAAATTTCAAACACCTTCAAAATAATTATATAGTGCTTGGCAAGACAGCTCAATTATGCCTGATAACCTGAGTTCAATCCTGGAACATGCAGAAAGGCAGAAGGAACAAACTGACTCCACAAAATTCTCTAACCTTCACATTTCCAAATAGGTGTAGTGGCGTGTACACATCTATATTCATATAGCAAACACACGTCTATTAACAATACTTTTATAATAATTTCTACAAAATTCCTAATGAAAGCAGCAGTTGCTAATATTGGATTAACAAGGCTTTGGATCCTTATAGTCATTTCTTCTAGGAAATAATATAGATATATTCCGCTTAATACCAGCAACACATCCATGAAATGAGACAATGAAAGAAATAAAATGAAAGAATCCAAGTGGAGATGCTAAGTAAGAGTTTATGCCCTATGGTCTGAAAGGGGAAATATAATGAATTTCCTATTACCACAAGCTTAAACCAATTTAAGTGTAATGGAAGCACAGGGCAAGTATTTGCAGAGCAAACTGACATGTGAAAAGGCAAAATGAATTACTAAAACTGATTCTCCTCTGAGCTTGGAAGGTAGCCCAGCAGATAAGAGTATGTACTTTTCCCGCAGATGACCTAAGTTCTGTTCCTAGTGTCCAAATCTAGTGGCTCACAGCCATTTGTAATTCCAGTTCCAAGGGATCTTTCTTGCATTTGTGGCCTTCTTGAACAACTGGACTCACATGCATAACCCTACCAACACAGACATGCAAACATACACGTGATTAAAAAAGTTTAAATCCTTTTTCTTCCCTGACTGAAGTTTAATTTTTTTTATATTTTTGGTTTTTGAGACAAAGTATCATACAGCCTAGACTAGCACTGAACTCAGTGTGTACCTGAAGATGATCTAAAACTCCGTATCCTCTTGCCTCAACCTCACAATGGCTACGATTTAAGCATGTGCCATTGCAACCAATTCTCACTGAAACATTTTTCCCTTGATGAATCATTCTATGTGGGTGTATACATAATAATCATGTTATAATCCATAAATGTACATAATTATCACTATGAAGTAAAGATAAAGTGGTTAGGATATGTGTTGTTCATATGTTATAATGTATATAGTAGAGTTAAACAAAGGCATGACTGTAGCAATTAACACTGACAACATCCAAGTTGTACATAATCATTATTGAAATGGTATATTCTTTGCAAAAGATATGATTCTTTAAATGATTCTCATAGTGTTGTAGTTATATGAAAAATAACTAAAACTTACTTTGCAACATCGTTTTAGATTGAAAACATGCTCAGTTTATGGAAAATATAAATCTTTCCATATGAATGTTATGAAGGAGACCAGCTCCCTCTTTTTCCCCTAGGGTACTCTTGAGCAGGGAAAAATAAGGAATATGTAAATAGAAATATAGAGGAGAGAGAAAGACAGTTAGAAAACACAGGATAGCCTTGGGAGTGCCTGGGTCAAAACCCACCAGCCCCTTTTGTTTCTAGGAAAGTTTTTTTTTAAAGGCATGCCAAGGGGTGGAGCAAAAGACCTCCCCCCAGCACAGCCAAGTGCAGGCCATCTCAGACACCTGGTGACCATGAACATGGTCAAGCCATCCCCTAGTACAGCCCTGCTGTGTAAAGCAAGCTCAGATTTCACTAGGAAACCTTTGTGGGCTACCATAAAATTGATAAAACACATTGTAAAGATGTGCACAGAATGATGTTCAGCATCAAGAGGCATTTCATGTAAAATCATTTAGATTGTGTATATCCTGTCTTTATTTATATTTATTCTAAAATGGCAAAATGTATTTCCTCCTTTATGCAATGCTGATAAACATGACTGTCAGTTAAAATATCAGTAATTATTTTAAAAGCTTGCGTACTTTCAGATACATAAGTATCATACTTCTAATACTGTACATTATTGTAGCACACATAACAGAACAATTGGGGAATATTTTGCTGATTTTTTTTCTAAAAATCAGGGTCAATGATTACAAAATACATTCATGTAACAATAATGGTTGATTTTTAAAATATATAAAGTAACATAAATTTTTCAATCTAAATTATTTTAAAATAATTCATTTCCCAAGATTTTATATTTCTTATGGTAATATATTTATGCCTTTTAAAGTTATAATACAGAAGAAATATATTTTAATTAAATATATAGAACCTGATTTAAATAATTAAGAAAAACCATCAAGATATGCAGATTAAGAATTTTATTTTACAGGTACTATATAAAGTTGATGACATATATTAAGTAATTCTAATTCCAACCAAGCAAATTTATTTTATTGCTGTGTTATAATGAAGAATATGATGCAAAATGTAAGCAAATAAAATGTCCAGTTAATTGATGTCTGGATTAACGTTTATGTCTTAAACAACTACAACTGAAAAAGTAAGAAACAAAAATTTTCAGGTATTGGGTAGCAACCCGTGCAGAGCCATGATCTCAGAACAGCAATGACAATGCACAGCGTAATAGCTGGAGAGTTTTCAGACCAAAAACAGGATAGGAAACTCTCAGACATCCCAGCAGTATTCTGGAGTAGAAACCATTACAGAAAATCACAACTTGTCAAAATGTTGAGAACAGCTGACTGAGAAGTGCTCAGCCCCAACTGATAAATCTACAACACAACGCCTACACCTAAAGCACAGTGAACATTGTAGCAGAAAGGATGGAAAGATTATAAGAACCAGAGAACCAGGATGCCTGCCCAGAGAGTCTGTCTCTCTGTACATGTGTATACATATATTGCAATAATACATTATATACTATATAAATGCAATATATAATTATAATAATTAAATAATAAGAGGCCAAGAATTTAAGATGGTATGGCGGATCACAGGAGGAGTTGAAAGAAAGGGAGAGGGGAAACATTTTTCAATATTTTAAATGAAACTTTATCACTTCCCCCTTATATTCTTCCCTCCAGCTTTTCTCTATTACTCTCCCTTGAACCCCTCCCATGTCCCCCTGAGGTTGATATAACCTTTAATTATATTTGTTACACACACACACACACACACACACACACACACACACACACACACGTGTGTGTGTACATATATATACATATGTGTGTAAAGAAATTTATATGAGTAGAACCTGCTGAATCCAGTTTAGTCCATGTTTATTTTCCCTTACATAATAAGGGAACTCACCTTTGGGAAAAGCTAATTCTTCTGGTAGCAGTCAGTAGTTGCTTGTACTTCATTGTCTAGGAGTGAGACCCTGGAAAAATTTTTACCTTCTATGTTAACATGTCCATTGTCATTGCTGTCATTCCAGTCTTACTTATGCAGCAATTTCTAGGAGAGACTGTGTCACAGCAGACTTCGTGGGATCCTGTCTCTTACAGTCCTTTTGTCCTCTCTTTCATAATGTTCCCTGAGTCATAGTAAATTTAAATAAAAATATAGTAAAGTACACTATAGTTCAGAGGAATGATTGAAAAGAAAGATGACTGAAAGTTCTAAGATGTTGTAGACGCTTTCTTGTTTATAAAATATCATCAGAGTCTTAACACACACAAATATAAGAAAATTACAAGAAAGCTAAGAGAATCAACACAAAACACGTGGAATGTCTCTTGGCTTTATATGAAGCCAGGGATAATTTGTGTTCCCACCAACCAGATTTCAATGCACTACATTACCTAGGATATCAAGTGAATTGTTTTGAAGCATATTAGTTTATCTGTGTGTGGGATGGAGGGTGGGGAGGGAGAATTTAACTAGCCACAAGGCCTATCTGTTTTATTAAACAAAATTCAAAAGCAACATCAGAAAGATTCAAATTCCAAGGGGTGGGCAAATCAAAAGGGTGATCAAAAGACATCCTAATCAAATTGCTGAAAACGATAAAGTGAAAATCTTTTAAGTAGCCAGAAGAAGGAGTAAACATAAGTAAATGAACTCACTTCCACTGGACATGAAAGTTTAAAGAAAGTCTTTCAAGTAGAAAAAAAAAGATACCAGACAGAAATCTGGACCTATGTAAAGAAGTTATAAATACCTAAAGTGATAATTATGTGAATAAATGTAAAATAATGTTTACTTTACTTCATATGTCTCTATTATATAAGTGAATGTTTAAATAAGAGTAAAATTTTCATGCTGATTATAAAAATATAAATAGGTTCTTCTATAAATAGTGCATGAGCCACAAGGTTATAAATTGAACTCTTTTCTATTATAAATGAAAGAAAACAATATTATTCAAGACCATATTGTTATGTTATTCATATTGGAACTCTGAAAGAAAAATTTCCAAAAGAAATATATTGAAGGGAGAAATGCACATGACCTTACAACAGCATCATTAGTCATTAAATTCAAATTTAAGTGACCATGAAATATGACTGTATACTCACTTGAATGACTGCTTTAAAAACAAATTAGTTCAATGAGATTTATGGAGTTTGGGACTAGATACGTGTTTGTTTGTGTGGTTACCTTAATTCAGATGGTTGACATTTTTATTTTTGAGTTCCTTCCCATACACTTTTTAAAAATGACAATATTAAGTGGAAAAAATGGGAAGCAATTAGAAGTCTTTTTCTCTCTGTCTTATGTTATTTGAGACAGTTTCCCACTAACCTAGGCTGATCTGGAACTCACTGTGTAGCCCAATCTGATAAGTTCATGGAATCATCCTATCTCATCTTCCTAAGTGCTGAAACTGTAGAGTGTACCACCATACCTGGAGTAATTAGGGCTCTTATTTAATACTAAGGAAATGCAAAATATTACACTTGCTTTGGAAAATAGCTTAGCAGCTTCACATAAATTTAAACATATACTTGCTACATGACTCTGAAATTCCAAGATCAGTTATTTACAACTTTAATAATAATAATAATAATAATGTGACAATAACATTATTCTGACTTCTCAAACTTGAAAGTGATGAAATGGCGTTTACCTATGAGCACATAAAATAGTATGGAATATCTATACAGTGGAATGCTCTTTAACAACATAAATGTGTAGAACACTGATAAACAAGAATATGGATATATGTTAAATACATGTTGATATGTACAAGTGTTGGGTCCCACCTGAGCTGTCGAACAGTCCTGAATAGGGGAGTGAGGATTTAGAAAAAACAGCTAGGAAAAACAGAGACAGACAAATAGACAGAGAAAGAAAAATAGGGTAGGGAGAATGCTCAGTGAATACTGTAGCAGCTATGAGTTTATTTCTTACAGCCTTTTTACACCCAAAGCAAGGAGGGTTAAAGACCTCCCCCTCTCAAGGACACCATTGTTGAAGGAACAAACAAGCATAAACACCCCCTTTATTCTCAAGACATCTGGCAACTACGCCTTTGGTTATTCTTCCTGTTATCCATCCTTAAAGAGCAAAGACAAGCTTGAACTCTCTGACTTTGAGTCAAGATAGAAACAAGCCACAAGCTGGAGTCACTGAGGGCTCCCACATCCAAGAAAACAGATCACCAAATCTATATACTGAATGAATTCATGTATTTAACCTGGTGGGAAAGATGAAATAAAAGGTGCACAGTGGGAGACTGATGAATGTTAGGGCCTGTGATTAGAGGGAGTGATAAATCCAGAAGTTGAATAATAATAACCACCACAACAAAATGAGGCTATGAATCTCAGATTTTATGCAAAACTTGATACCAAAGAACTTCTTCTCTCAATAGTGGACCTTTGATAATATGTTTAAAGTTAATTAAAGAGGGGTATGGGGGCAATGGCTTCATCAATTCATATTCTTATGAAAACTCCTCTTCTTTTACTTGCTTGTTTCTTCAGTACTGCTACTCAGAACAGCAACTCCCATAGCACCTCAAAACTTGCTACAGGGGCAAGCACTTGGGCTCCATCCCAAGCCCCTACTGATTCAGCAACTGTTTAGCTGGTTATGAACTCAGTAATACTATTTTAACAAGCCCTGGTGTTGATTCTAGTAGCACAGAATTTGAAACCTATAATTTGTGTTTATTTTCAAATAACACATGCAAATGAATTAGCTGCTTTTACCTAGCTGTTCATATGTAAAGCCCCTTGTGAAATACCAACACTGAAATCTTGCATTCTTCCTTGCTCCTCCACAACACATTGCTTATACCCTTATTAACCACACATTTCCTTTCACCTTCCATTATATTTCATTGCTGACATGTCTATAACCTTCACTAGAATGCCAGTTCCATGGGGCATAGATTCTCATATTTCAAGATTTATAAAGCTCATTGCCAGCATAATCATAGAAAGGGCAAATCCAGCTGGCCATGAAGGTTAAAATAATTGGGAAGTATCAGTCTCCAAGATACATAAAGTTCTGAGCTTGATTCATGTAAATCACTTACATTTTAGTAGTCATCATCTCAAAATCATCAAAATGAAGGTGGAGCATAGCAGCTATGAAAACGTTGTTCTTAGATCTTCTTCTGTGGAAAGCATTATTGAGAACCGAGCCTGGCTGCTGAGTTCAGCCTTTGTCAAAGTGCACTTCCTACAGACTCCTTCTAGTCAATGACAGTGAGCCTCAGGTGATCAGAGCTCAGGCATTTGTGCAAATACAGGAGTTATCTAAAGAACAATTTTGGCTCAAAGATTCTTCATTAGCCTTACCGAAACTTTCTTTAAATTATATTGTACTTAAAGATATTTTTTTACACCAGCCTTCTTGCCTCCATTCCTTCTTTCCTTTCCTTCCTCATCAAGGTTGAAATGGAATAGAGCTGGTCCCATCCCACGTTCCCTGATAGCTGTTTTCCCCAAACAAATCTCTGTCTTCTTTAATCCTGTCTTGGTATCTGCTGCTAGGATCTGAATGGGAAGGATTATATCTAGTTTTAGTCTTTGAACAGTTATGCTTTCCTAAGCAATCATTTTTTTTAATGAATGGAGAATGTTCCCTAGATGAAAGAATATTTCCTCTAAGCCCTTTGGCTGTTGAATGGTAGAGGTTAAAGTATGATTCCAATGTATGGTCCAATCACAGTTTTTCTGTCAAATATGTCCTCAGTTATAGTCATAAATTATTTTAATTTCATAGACTATTGTATTAGAAAGTATGTGATATAATTCCTGAAAACAAAATACAGTAAAAATAATTCAAGTAATGGTCAGATGTGAAGTGACAAGATCAAATTTGCCATGTACAGTGTGTGTTACAGTCTGTTTACTCGGTGGTATGAGCTGTATGCTCATTGTGAATGTATGTCCTCTAAAGCTGTATGTGTTGCTTTTGGTTGTCATGTGCTCAGAAATAAGAATATAAGTGTGATTTTAAAAAAACTAGATAATGGTATGCAGTAGTCCAGTAAAGCAGACAACATAATTGGATAGCCATCCGCATTGGCATAGGAGATCACTTCCTAAATAGAACACCAGTAGCACAGACACTGAGACAAACAATCAATCAATGGGACCTCTTGAAACTGAGAAGCTTTTGTAGAGCAAAGGATACGGTCAACAAGGCAAAGCGACAGCCTACAGAATGGGAAAAGATCTTCACCAACCCCACATCTGACAGAGGACTGATATCCAGAATATATAAGGAACTCAAGGAATTAGACATCAAAATGCCCAACAGTCCAATTAAGAAATGGGCTAGAGAACTAAACAGACAATTCTCAACAGAGGAAACTCAAATGACTGAAATACATTTAAGGAATTGCTCAACATCCCTAATCATCAGGGAAATGCAAATCAAAACAACTCTGAGATACCACCTTACGCCTGTCAGAATGGCTAAGATCAAAAACACTGAAGACACTTTATGCTGGAGAGGATGTGGAGCTAGGGGAACTCTCCTCCACTGCTGGTGGGAATGCAAGCTTGTACAACCACTTTGGAAATCAATATGGTGCTTTCTTAGAAAATTGAGAATCCATCTCCCCCAAGATCCAGCTATACCACTCTTGGGCATATACCCAAGGAATGCTCAACCACATCACAAGAGCACTTGTTCAGCTATGTTCATAGCAGCATTGTTTGTAATAGCCAGAACATGGAAACAACCTAGATCCCCTTCAACTGAAGAATGGATAAACAAAATGTGGTACATATACACAATGGAATACTACTCAGCAGAGAAAAACAATGACATCATGAGGTTTGCAGACAAATGGATGGATCTAGAAAAAATCATCCTGAGTGAGGTAACCCAGACTCAGGAAGACAAACATGGTATGTACTCACTCATAGGAGGATACTAGATGTGGAACAAGGATGACTGGACCGCTACTCACATCTCCAGGGAGGCTACCTGGAAAACAGGACCCCAAGAAAGACATGGGGATCGCCCAATGACAGAGAAATGGAAGAGATCTACATGAATAGACTGGACACAAGTGGGGGTAGTGAAGGGCGAGGGTCCAGGGAAAGAGAGCTTGGGCGAGCGGGAGATCCCAGCTGGATCAACAACAGAGAGGGAGAACAAGGAATAGGAGACCATGGTAAATGAAGACCACATGAGAATAGGAAGAAGCAAAGTGCTAGAGAGGCCCACAGAAATCCACAAAGATATCCCCACAACAGAAACACCATCCAACTACTGAGGGATCTGGATACAGAGATCCATGGCTAGGCCCGGGTGGATCTCTGGGAGTCCAACTAGTGAGAATGAGGAGGGTTTATATGAGCGAGAATTGTTGAGACCAATGTTGGATAAAGCACAGGGACAAATAGCCAAACGAATGGAAACACATGAACTATGAACCAATGGCTGAGGGGGCCCCAACTGGATCAGGCCCTCTGAATGGGTGAGACAGTTGATTGGCTTGATCTGTTTGGGAGGCATCCAGGCAGTGGGACCAGGTCCTGTGCTCATTGCATGAGTTGGCTGTTTGAAACCTGGGGCCTATGCAGGATCGCTTGGCTCGGCCTGGGAGGAGGGGACTGAACCTACCTGGACTGAGTCTACCAGGTTGATCTCAGTCCTCAGGGGAGGCTTTGCCCTGGAGGAGGTGGGAATGGGGGGTGGGCTGGGGGGAAGGTGAGGGGGGCAGGCGGGGAGAGAACAAGGGAATCCGTGGCTGATATGTAGAACTGAATTGTATTGCAAAATAAAAAAAAAAAGAAGAGACCTTACTACAAAATAAAATATAGGGTCAAATACAGTGGTGAATATCCATAATACTAGCACCTGGGAGGTTGAGATAGGAGTATCACCCCACAAGTTCAAGGTGCACCTGGACTCCTGGGCTTCACACTAAGTTCGGGGCCAACCTGAAATATGTAGTGAGATCTTTTATTAAAATACAAAAATATGAGAGAGAGAAAAAGAAAAAGTGAGACAGAGACATGGAAAGTAGGAAGTTAATGTAATAAAGTTGTGTCAAGAGATAAACTTTAGATGGGAAGTTAGGTAGTTGGGACATTTCAGAACATACATTTCTCATTTTTTTTTTCACTGCTCAAAAAACAGAGCCTTTCTAGTTTTATTGAACCTACAATCAATCTGAGTCTTTTAGTAGGTGATACAAAATTTAACGAAGAGACTAAAGGAAAAGTCTATTATTCTTTTCACTCCTGGTGATCAGAACATGAGAATCCACACTGTTTACTTGGTATTCTGTGTACTTCTTACACCTTAATATTCATCTTTTTTCTTTAGAGTAGGGAAATTTTCTTCTGTGATTTTTCTAAAAATATTTTCTGTGCCTTTGACCTTTGTTTTGTACCTACTACTCATAGGTTTGATATTGTCTTACAATTCCATATTCCTGGATGTTTTGTAACTAGATTTGTGTTTTTGTTTGGTTGGTTGGTTTGTTTCTTGTTTTGTTTTGACTTTTGATTTAACATTTTCTTTGACTGTGTTATCCATTTCTTTTTTTCTTGTCTTCCAGGCCTGAGATTCTCTCTTCTATGTCTTTATTTCTACATTACAAAATCCTCTTCCATCTTTTAATCTGTTAGTGAAGTTATACTTCCTGAGTTTTTCATTTTGAGTTTTATTTCAGTCTGACTTCTCTTTAGTTATTCTAATTTTTGTTAAATTATACTTTCATATCTTGAATTGTTTTTCTTATTTCATTCAGCCATCTGTGCTTTCATGATCTTCACTGGCACATTTATTCATATCATTTTTAAGGTCCTTGAACATATTCATAATTGTTATTTTGGAGTCCTTGCCTTTTCTTTCAGCTAAAGTGCTTTTCTTGGAGAATGTAAAAATAGTGATGCTGACTTCTCGAAGAGGCATGTTGTTTTGGCTGTTCATGTTTGTGGTTTTGTGATGAGATTTAGGCATCTGGAAGTTTGTGCTGCTTTTTGGTGTAGATATCTATCTGGTTCCGTCTTTGTTGTGCAGGTGTTCCGATCTTTGTTCCTGGATTTGACAGGTTGTACATCAGAAGAATGATACTTCAGTCTTCAGTCTTACAGTCACTCTGGGTTTTTTGTGTTCATACTTTGACCAACTCCAGATCTGAAGCTCTTGTTATAACTCTGGGTTCAGATTCCAAGCAGTCTCAGATTAGTACAGTTGATGGGGTGATGACAGGTTATCAGAATAGGGAAGGGGACTATTTCTGGAGTTTTCTTAAGCAGGATTTGGGGTATGGCTCCCAGAAAGACAATAGAGACAGAATTTGGGGTACCTTAGTCTGCAAAGGTGATAGTGAATCCAAAGTGGAATGAGGTGTGCTAGGAGGAGAGACTGAGACTGACAGGCACTAGCAGGTCTAACAGTCCTCTGAGGAGACAAAGATGAACACAGGTTGCCAACTGAGTCCCAGCCATAAGTGGCTGCTGTGGAATCCCCTAGTAGAGAACAATTTTGAGGGTAGGCAGGAATGGAGATGGGATGAGGGGGACAGCTGAAGGGGATGCTGACAAAGAACTGGAGGGTCCCTGGGACTACACCTGGAGGGCAAGCCCGAAGTGGATGGTGGTGAGCTGGGAGGAGGCTATACAGTTGGTTTGGAAGAACATATCATATGAGTTCAGTGGGCAGCAAAGTTCCTGCTACTGATGCATGTTAACTACCAATATAACTGTGTAACCATATTAAGAAAATGACAACCTTATTTGAGCAGATATTTTAGGAAATAATTGTTAGAGATGTTGATACATTCATTAAAAATACATTTCAGTTTATCCAGTCATTCTGATCATATTTATTGTGTTTATTTAATATTAAGCACTACATCAAATTCAGCAGCTGACCACAGTTACTTAAGCTTAGTTCGTTGTTTCATCAAAATGTAAAAAAATAAAAATGAATGTTAAAGGCTGAAAGATTGGCTCAGTTGATAAAATGCTTGCCATTTAAAAATAAGGACCTGAGTTCAATCACTAGTGCAATATTTTGAAAGTAAAACTTCAGGCACCATGGAATATGCCTGCAATCGCAGTTCTGGGTAGGTTGAGGCAGGAGGATCCCTGTGGCTTACTGGTCAGTCAGCTACTACAGCTGAATCAATTGGTGAAAGGCTTACTGTACAAACATAAGGACCCTTGTCCTCCACACACACCCCACACAAACACCTGCACACTCCCACTATATATATTGTTAAATAGTAATAATTAAATAATTCAGTAAGTTCCACTGAGGAAATTTGAGTAACAGTACGAAAACTCACAATGCCACTATGTCTATTATGCCACTAATAAGAACTGGAATATACTGAGTGCTTATTGTATGTTCTTTTTAGATATTAATATATCATCTCTATTAGAGTACTACAAAGTAGATGTCATTGTTTTCATTACAGTTAAGTAAGTGGATGTTTCTAAATGTTAAATAACTTTACTGTAGTTACGCACCTAGTAAGAGACAGAAGAAACCAACCAGAGAAATCTGATTTCACAGCCTGATCCCTTAACCACAAGACTATAGAGCCAATCAGAGTCATCAAAGATAATTTGACAGAGATGATATGTGGAAATTCAATCTTTACGGATAGTCAGGGCTGATGGAGGCAGAAGCTGGTGAAGGGCACTTCAGGAAGAAGGCGTGGTATGAGTATTGGTATATAGAACTGGCTATATTCCAGATACACACAAGTAATCTAATCTGTCATTGGTGCAGTGCAGTTATGAAGATACCAGAGTTGGGCTGACTGGTTAGAGGTTATAGCCTTGGTCCAATATACAAGAATGAGAAACAAGTATAGGTTTGTACTAGTTAAGAATGGAGCAAACATTGCTAGATTCTGTAGGGAATAGAAAAATGAATGAAGCATAACCACGTCACCAAGGGTCTGTATTCATATAGGTATATAGAGATGGAATATCATAGACTAAACAATTTTGAAAAAAATGCCAACTTTATCAAGGTCATTGAAAACCTTCTCCATAAGACAAGAGTGAAAACTAACCTTCATAACTAGCCTGGAAAAGTGCTAATTTTAAGATTGATAAGTATAGAATAATTTTAAGGCTAAAACTTAATTTCCATGACTACACAATCAGAAATAACTAGCTTGGAAGCAATTGCCAGAAAAGAAAATTCCAAGTTTTTATTATTGGCTCAAAGTTAAAATTTGTCAGCAAAACAATTCTTTAAAGGAAGGAAGGATGAAGTGGAAAAATGTACACTCAAGCAGAGGCCCTAAAAACAGCAAGTTCTCTTCCCACAGCTGTCAGTTGTGGTCAAGTGTTCAGAGAATACTATGTCTGCCTTGGGACTTTGAAATCAATATAAGCAACTTGGAAAGAACACAGATTGTGATAAAAAAAAAAGGGCTTAGGAAATAGATGCACTGGGCAAAGGTTAGGGTATTCTGAGCTACACTGACACACACCAACACTCCAAGAATGGAGATTCAACTAGTTTAAGTGGGAATTGTTTTTAATATACATTCTTTTATGCTTGAAATTTTCCTAGAAAATTAAATGCAACATGCATTTTAATGGAAGGTTGTAAATCTTAAATTTTGAGAGAGAAGGGCTTGGGCATACAAAAATTACAATTTTCTCTAATATCATCTTGGCCCAATTGAAAACATCTGGGATTTTATGTCAGTACTGACATACTTGGAAACAAATTAATATTTACTAAAGGAAACTTCTATTATTTTTTCACTTTAAAAGAAAATCTAACTTGGCAATTTCCAGGTTACATTAATGATCAAATAAATGTACTGACAAAATCAATTTATTAAAATCATTCTGCATATACATATGCATTAAAATCACTATGCATTAATCACAAAATATGGTCTTGATTAATATATTTAGCATTTCTTTGGTCTGTAGATAGCCATGAAGGATTTGGGGATAGATCAGAGAACAAAACAGACAAAATGTGTTACCTTCTTGGTGTTTATCTTCTATTTGTTATAGACATTGAGAACTAAACTAGCTGGTCTAGGCCTTGTGGTCCAGACCCATAGTCCCAGTTACTTGGGAGGCTGAGGTAGGAGGATGGTACGTTAAAGTCCTGTCTATGTAGGCTACAAAGTCATTTCAGTGCTTTCCTGGAGAGCTTGTCTCAAATAAATAAATAAATAAATAAATAAATAAATAAATAAATAGATAAATAAATAAGGGCCTGGAGACATGACTTAGTGGTTAAGAATACTGTTCTTCCAGAGGACCCAGCCCAGTACCCACATTAGATGTTTCATAACCACTTGAAATTCCAGCTTCAGGAGATATGACACCCTCTTCTGGCCTTCTCAGGCAAAAACATGCGCGCACACACACACACACACACACACACACACACACACACACACACATGTACACAAGCATGCATGCATGTACACACGTGCACACACACAAATAAATCTTAAAAATAAACAAATAAAAGAATGGCTATCAAGAGTGCTCAAAATGGATAAAGGACACTGTCATTAAGTCTGGCAACCCAAGCTCTCTCCCTGAGATCCACATGGTGAAAGGAAAGCACAAATTCCTATAAGTTGTTTGTACGTTTATGTCTAGGTTACTTCTATGTAAGCACTGTGGCACACACCTGCACATATACACACTAAATAAATGAATTTTTAAAATGTTTTAACATTTTTAAAGAATAATAGCAGGCTTCAGAATAACACCAAATATAGCTTGGTTGTACATTGTTTGCCTAGCATGCACAGGGTTCTGAGTTTATGGAAAGTACTGCAATGAAACAAAAGAGAAATATAATAAATACATTCCTATATAAATCATCTAGTAAAGTTAAAGCTGATAATGTTGTAGGAAATGAAAATCAGCCAGGTGAGGCCGCATAATCCTGTAACCTACACACCCAGTGGGCTGGGTGAGGCTCTGACTAGGCAACGTAGTGAGTTCCAAGCCAAATGGAACATGACTAAGGAAATCAGAAGAGTTTGAATGTGCTGAGGGAATGGAGCAGAGTGGTTGTGAAAAAAGGGTGATATAGCCAGATTAAAGGAGGGAAATAAGACAGCTACAAAGAAGGCATGCATTAACCTGGTATAAGGATATTGTGAGAAGAAAAAAAGAACTAGCTCAAAAACTAACGATTCCTGTGTTTTTCAGAAACAGGCAATGTGTTTGAAGTACAGTGAGACACTGAAAATAAAAATCACAGAATTGAGGACACATAATATGTGCAGCCTCCAAAGCTTTGGTAATTTTTTTACTTACTTGGAAAAATAATTATTCATCAGAGTTTTAATTTAAGTAAAGGAAAAGCATGTTTTGAATTGTTTCAAAAGGATCATATTGGCGTGCCATCAACAAGACTGAAGATAAGTCTTTTTCCAATACTTTTATATTAATACAATAGTCTATTTGAAGATAGTTTACAAAAGCTTTGGAAACCAGGAAGAGGTGACAATGTAGAAAACAGGAAAGAGACACAAAAGAGGACAGAATGACAGTTTTACTTTACTTGTATCACTCCTCTTCAAACACCAATAAGCACATGGTAGAAAGAGGTATCCTGTGCTCCATCAAGAAGATAAAAGTGAGTACAGAATTTTTCTGGACTACATCACAGGGCCTGGCATATTAAGGAACTCAGACAGTTTGATAGAAAAAAGGAGGAGGAATTTATTATTATTATTATTGTTGCAGTAGTAGTAGTAGTAGTAGTAGTAGTAGTAGTAGTAGTAGTAGTAGTTTGATGCTGGAGAGATGGATCAATGGTTAAGAGAACTTTTTGTTCTTGCAGAGAACACAGATTGTGTACTCAGGATCAAAGTCTGGCTACTCACAATCTCCTATAACTCCAGCTCCACAGGCTCCAACATCTCTTCTGTCCTTCACAGGAACTGTGCTCACATACACGTAACTACACACAGATCACATACATATAAATAAGAATAAAATAAATCTCTTTCAAAAATCTGATTTCAAACTATGGGAAAATGATGAGAACTGTCATTTGGAAGTAGACAACACATGAACTGGCAACACGTTTACGAAAAAAAGCTCAATGTTATAGGCCAGGAAAGAGGTACAAAGAAAAAGTACTTTGAAATTTTCAAAGAACACAGCCATATTTTGAAAACAATAATACTGTAAAGGGGATATGCAAATAACATTTCTTCAGTAGGAATGTTCAAAAATAAAAATTAATAATCATTCCAATAATTTATTAAAGCTTACCAACTATAAAAAGTATCCAAATCTGATATCAGAAGTCTGAAGTCTGACATGTGTAAGTAGATGAAGTAAAAATGTAAAATTTATAAGCCCAAATATATTTATGTAGTTATATGTTTAAATAACCTGTTAGGATTTTTGTAACCAAAACATGAAAATCTACCTAAAAAGAAAAGATAATCAAAATGTACCAAAAGAAAAATTTCCCCAATTATAAGAGGCTAATGCCAAATAAAGACAAAAGCACCTACAGAATTATAAGTAAACTATTAACCATAATCCAAATAAAAATAAAAATAATCCAAATTATTGTAAATGATTACTTTGAATGTAAATACAGTAACACCTTTAGTCAAAAGATGTTGAGAAGCTGACTTGATTAATTAAAAGAGTCCTGTGGAATAAATAAATCATTATATAATAATAAAGATATTAGTCACCATTTAGATCTAGCAACTGCAAAAGCATGCACAGGTAAGGTTGAAGGATCTAAATACATAAAGCAAATATGAATAGGACTAAAGATAAAGATAGACTGCAACATATTAAAGGATTTCCAAAATGGACATCTGATGTGGACCAAAAATCAATAATGAAACAACAAGAAGCAGAATAACACTAGCAAACAGATGTACCTAACATACACACACACACACACACACACACACACACACACACACACACACACACATACACACACACACACAAAGTCCATTCAACATCAGAATTATATACTATTTTTGTAAGCACACACAAATTGTTTTCCAGGCTAAATCATATATTAGGCAAAATGGATGTCAAAATAAACTTGTGAAACACTGAACTAAGAGTTTGAATCAGCCAGGCTGATGGCACATGCCTTTAGTTCCAGCATTCACAAACCAAAGGCAGGAGGGTGTCTGTGAGTTCGAAGCCAGCCTGTTCTACAAAGTGAGTTCCAGGATAGCTAGGGCTGTTAAACAGAGAAACCTTGTCTTGAAAGGGAAAGAGAGAGAGAGAGAGAGAGAGAGAGAGAGAGAGAGAGAGAGAGAGAGAGAGAGAGGGAGAGAGAGAGAGAGAGAGATTGAAACACAGAAAATAAGGAGAGGCAGGGAAAAGCAAAGAAAGACAGTGTATTTTCTAATAATAACAGCGAAATTATTAAATAAGGAAGAATTTTGAAAATTAACATATGTATGACATTAAATATGAGTCAAACCAAGGAAAAAATTAAGTGAGAATTTAAAAAATAAAATAAAACTGTCTGAATAGTGGTTACAGCATGGTGATAATGCCAGAATCACTGATTCAGTCCTCCCATGGGCCACAGGAGAAATTTGTGGGCCTGGAGAAATGGCTCAGTAGTTAGGAAAGCTTGATGCTATTTCAGAGAACTAAAGTTCAGTTCCCAGTGCCCCACAATGAGTAGTTTACAACCACCTTTACCTCCAGTTCCAAAGAATCTGACTCCCTCTTCTGGCCTCTATAGGCACTTTCACTAACACACACACACACACACACACACACACACACACACACACACACACACACACACACATCCACTTGGGGGCTAAAGCATAAACAGTTCTGAGAGGGAAATTTATAATAATAAATGCACATCACAAAAGAAAACATCTGTAAACAACCTAATGCCTCACTTAAGTAATTAGAAAAATAAGAACCAAATTGTACTCAAAGATAGTAGAAGGAAAGGGATGATAAAAATCAGACAAGAGAAATGAAAAACACACAATATAAGATTATTTGAAAATGGATTCTTTTGTGCACTAGAACTCCAAAAATTATTCCTCATCTGTAATTGAAACAATACCTTTGGTAAACCTTTTTCACCAACAATCTTTGCAAATCATGATACCACTCTACTTCAAGGAGTTCAGTTTGCTTAGCTTCTACATACATATGAGAGAGATCATGTTGTATTGATCTTTATGTGCTTTGCCAATTTCACTTAACAAATGTTTTGCCACAAACTAATAATGAATGTTTCATATGATTAGTCTTATTGGCCATTAAATAATGTATACATGTATCAAAACGTTACCTTAAGGGAGAAAGGAAAGGGCAAAAGATTTTCGTGTCACAAAAGAATATATGTGATTAGATGTTCATATTACATATATTGTTTTGTGATATGAAGATCTTATGGGGATTTTTGGTGGGAGGATGAAGATCAGCAGGAACAGAACAGAGGAAAGGAGGAGAGGAGTTGGGAAGGATCAACATAAACAACACATTATTAAAATGCCATAATAAAAATCACTGCTTTGTGTGCTAATTACAAAAATACTTAAACATTTTTTAAAAATTAAGGAATATGATTGTTTGGAAGGAGTCTGGTGGAAGATCTACCTCGGCTCCCTTCCCTATCTCTTTCCCTAAACCCGCCTACACAGCTCCTCTCCAAATCTGCCCCTTCAAAGCCCGCCAAATACAGCTCCTCCCCCAGAGAGGTTCAGGAGGACTCCCACAGGGGCATCCCTGAAAACAGACACGTGGTTCTTCCAGTCTCATCCCCTTCTCCTCTCTGAGGCCCGAGGGAGCACTTTACCCATTAAACCTGGGCTTTTCCTGATTCCATCTGATTTGGTTTGTTGCGTTGGTGGAGAGGCCTTCAGGAGGCTTAAAACTTATCAATGATTCTTTGAAAATTTCATACAATGTATTTTGATGAATTTTACTTATGCCTCCCTTAAATCCTCACAGATCCACCCCACTCCCTCCCTACCCATGGAACCTCCTGCTCTCATTTTTAAAACCCACTGAGTCCAATTTGTGTGGTCCATATACTCTTGTGTACAGGGCTTGGATCTCTGGGTCCTGATCAATCTGCTAAGAATAGCATTGTTAAAGAAATGTGATGCTTCCTCTCCCAGTCCCTGACAAATTATTTTTTTCACCCAATCAATCAATGATATTCTGACAGCCCTATGGGATTAAGGCAGAAGAATCCCAGTTGATTACAGTATGCAATCTTTTCAGTGGACTATTTAATTCTGTTTCCTAATAAATCTGAGGATTATTTTACTCTATCATTATCAGAGACATTAGTCTGTCATTTTCTGTTCTCATAGTAGCTTTAGTTCTGGCTTCATTGCATGAATTTGGAGGTGTCCTTCTTTGTAGTGCTGAAGCTTGAACCTGCTAAGGCAAGTGTTAGAGTCTGAGCTGTAACTCCAGCTCTAGAGTGACTCCCAGTCTTCAGATTTTGAAGTATATGAGAAGAATTAGTTTTAAATCTTCTTTAAATATTTGGAAGAAATTAGAAGGAAAACTATGTAGCCATACACTTTTCTCTGTTAGGAGTCATTTGATTGTTTATTCAGTCTCCTTTTCTTAATGGTTTATTCAGACATTTGTTTTCCTTAAGACTCTGTCATGTACATTTAAGAATTTTTCTATAATCAAAGTCAGAAAAGAAAAAGTAAAATATTATCTGCTGGTTATTATCTTTTTGCATGAACCAATGAGTTTTATTGGGGTTACTTAAAGGAATATGGGTGAAGGGTTACTTAAAGGTGTAGAAATGGCTCAAAGATAACTGATTCGCCATAGCCTAGCTCAGCACAGGTGACACCTTGCAAAAATCTTAAAACTTGGGAGCATGCTGCATAGCCTGACGACAGCTTAAAAGGTTGCAGAGTGTCTCACACAAGTCTTTCTGTTGGTCTGTATCTCTTCCAGGCAGCTCAGCTGGTTTCTGCTTCTTCAAGCAGTTGGTCTAAGTTTCAGTCTTTTGCAGCTTGGCCTATCTGCAGAGTATTCTTTGTAGCTTGCCTTGTCTGAGGATCTTCTTTATAGCTTGACTTCTTTACTCTTGGTAAGGAGAAGTCTAGTGAGTCTAGTCAGTTTCAGGGACTTCGTGAAGCTATTTTGAGTTGTTTACCTTCTGTCTTAAGAAGCTTCTCTGCAGGATGAAATGTTTCAAACTCTGTAGGAAATTGCTACACAGCCTAGAGATATCCTTTTTTCCACATTAACCTGAATAAACACAATTATTCTTTGACCTAGACAGGGTTCTGAGAGAGTGGACCAGGAGATCAGAAGATAGAGGATAGGATAAGAAAGTTTTGGATTTGGGGTTCTTTCACAGCTATATCTGTGCCAACCAAGTTTATTAAGAATTAAAGCATTTTATATACTATTTCCAATGGAAAAGCAGGAAAAAGTCAGAAGAAACAATCATACAGTGATACAAAGTCAGCAGGAAGTTAATCCAGCTGTGTTACATCAAGGGAACACAGTATTTCAAGAGCATTATGGACCGAGTACATTGTGGTCTTGAGACTGGTAACTCCAATCTCTTTAGGGGAAAAAGCCAAGTTCCCAGGAGCCAAAATCTTAATTCTTTAAATCTTTGGTCCCAGAACCAGACTGGCCTTGTCAGTCTGGTCCTGGAAATGGACACAAAACTATGTTCCTGTTATCCTTTCAACAGGGACTCGTAGAAAGCTTTGGGTCAACCCAACTCTCAACAATTATTCAAATTTTTCCCAAGAGTGTCTCCTGACCCTACACACTGCTACTCTCTCCCTTTTTTGTTCTCATAGAGGGCAATATAGATGCCTTACAATGGTCAAGATTGCCCTCTAGGGATTACATGCTGGAAATACTGTTGATATTTGCAAAAATTTAGTATTTATTATCCTTTGATGTCCATCTCAATTTAGAATCACAGAAAAAGGAGCAAGAAGAAGTCAATTTTCTGTTTTCAACTTTCCAGCTTTAAATTACTTTGAAAAAATGCTTCATGCCATGGCTTCAGCAAGAAAACAACATGATTTTTGGAATCTCCTTTGAATTGCATTCCCTTCAAAATATTCTCTCTCTTTTTAGGACAAGAGCAGATAACAACAGTGAACAGATGAATCTCCAAGAATAAAGATGTGTTTAGTCTATTTGAGTGCTATAACAAACTACCATGTAGACTCAGTGCCTTATAAACACTAGAAATACATTCCCCATAGTTTTTACAGCTGGGAAGCTCAAGATTAAAGTTCTACTTGGCTTGTACCTCATGAGGGCTAGCTTCATGGTTCACTCCATCTTCTTAAAACAGAAAGGGGAAGGGGCCACTTCATGACCTCATTGCCTCTTCAGGCTTCCACCTTCAAATACCAATATTTTGCAGACTAAGTGGTATTTGTGGGAGATACAAACATTCAAATTAGAGCATCAAATAAACAAACAGAAAAGAAGAGCCACAGAAAAAGCAAAAGAAACATATACAGATGCAGAGATACACACATTTCCACACACAGAAATCCCACAAAAACAAACAAACAAGTAAAAAACTGTAATATAAACTGTAATATATAAGCAAAAGAACTGTAAGGTAAAAAATGGAAAATGCCCAGACAAAACATTATGAGACAAAAACAACAACAACAAAAAAAACCCAAGAAAACAAAACCCTTGAAAAATAGCATTGAGCTTTCTTTGTGTTGACTATCTACTGCTGGGCATGGAGCCTGCCTTCAACGTGATTTGAACACCCAGTGAAACTACTGGAGAAAGTAATTTTTTTCTTTGTGAATGGTTGTCAAGTGTAGCTAGCTTCTGTGTTAGGGGTGGGGGCTTTCATCCACTTCCCCTTTAAGTGCTGGGATCTCATCTGGCTTATACCTGTCCAAGTCCTGTGCATATTGCCTAGTCTCTGTGAGTTTATATGTGCATCAGTCCTGTTGTGTCTAGAAGCCCTTATTTCCTTGGTGTTTCCCATTCAAGTGGCTCTTACAATCTTACCACCTTCTCTTCCACAGAGTCCTCTGAGCACTGTGGGTAGGGGAGAGGGTTGATGGAAACATTACATTTTGGAATAGGTGCTCCAAGATCTCTCACTCTCTACACCTTGTCCAGTTATGGGTCTCTGTAATTGTTCTCATCTACTGCACTAGGAAGTTTATCTGATGATAGCTGAGCAAGACACTGATCTATAAATATTGTTAGAAGTATTGTTAGAAGTCATTTTATTGCTATAGCAGAGCAGTATTGTTTGGTTCTCCCCTAGTTCCATGGCCTATGTAATCTCAGACTCTTGATTACCCAGGCAGTGTACAACATGGGTTCCATCTCATGGATCAGACATTAAATCCAATCAGATAGTGGTTGGTTATCCCCACAATGGTCGTGCAGGCAGGTTTTCATCATAGACAGTAGGGTTTGTAGGTAGGTTGGTGTTAACCTTTCTTCTCTGCTAGTGTGGAGATTACCTTCCAGTACAATAAAAGTAGTCAGTAGGTGTGAAGGTTCTAAATAGGCACCAGGTCAACTTCTTCATATTCAGTGAGTTATGTAGGTGCTATCTTCATCAGCAGAGTCTTACGATCAGTTTGAGGAGAGCAACCAATAGTTTTGGCAATAGCCTGAGTTGTTTAGGGGTTTCCATGGGGCCCCTTTGGCCAACAACTCAATTAGATGTAACCCATTCCCAGCAATGGAGTTATAATTTGGTGACAGGAAATGACTTGCTGGGACTTGGTCTCCTCCTTTACTTGGTGATTCCATTTAAATTTATTTCGTATGTGCATATATTTTAAGAAGCTTCTAATGTATTAGGTTTCTATATTATACCTCAAGTGGCCCTTAGTTTTAGTTTTCCTTCCTTCTAATCCTTCTTTTACCATCCTCTTCTTCTCCTCTCCATTTGATCCACCTGTACCATACCTCCATCCATACATAACTACCTTGTCCTTCCTAGGCAGATCCATCCCTCCTGCCAAATCCCTTACTCTATACCTAACCTCTGTAGCCTACTTATTGGAGATTTAAAAGCTAACATCCACATATAAACAAATACATACCACATTTGTCTGTGTGGGTCTGGGTTACCTCAGGATGTTTTTTTTTCTAGCTCCATGCATTTACTTATGAATTTCATTTTGTTGTTGTTTTTACAGCTGAATAATAGTCCACCATGTAAATGTACTACATTCTCTTTATCCATCTGTCAACGGACAGACATAGGTTGTTTCCAATTTCTAACTATTATGAATAGAGCAGCAATGAATATGGATGAGCAAGTGTCTCTGTAGCAGGATGTAGAGTTCTATGGTTATGTGGATAGCTGGATCTTTAAGTAAGATCTATTCCCAGCTTCCCAAGGAACTGCCACAGTGATTGCCATAGTTGCTGGACATGTTAGCACTCCCCCCAGCAATGTATGAGTGTTCTATTACTCCACGTCCTTGCCAACATGAGCTGTGACATATGTTATTGGTCTTGACCATTCTGACTGGTGTAAGATGAAGTATCAAAGTAGTTTTGAGTTGTATTTCCCTGAAGACTAAGGATGTTGAATATTTCTTTTAGTGTTTCTCAGGCATTTGATGCTGTCTTCTTTATACTGTATATTTCTGACTTTTTTATAAAAATAATCAGTTGCCCATAGGTATGTGGACCTATTTCTGGGTCTTCCATTAGACTGCATTAATCAATGTGTCTGATTTTATGCTAGTACCATGTTTTTATTACTATAGCTCTATAGTATAGTTTTAGATTGGGGATGGTCAAATCTCCAGTAGTTCTTTTATTATTCAGGTTTGTTTCATCTATCTAGTTCTTTTGTTTCCATAAGAAGCTAAAAATTGTCCTTTCAAAATCTGTGAAGAATTATCTTGGGATTTTGATAGGGGTTGCATTGAATATGTAGATCGCTTTTGGTAGAACGGTGATTTTTACTATGTCAATCCTACCTATCCATGAGCATGGAAGATCTTTTCATCTTTTGATGAAATTGATATCTACAATTTCTTTCTTTAATGGCTTAAAGATTTTATCATATGAGTCTTTCACTTGCTTGGTTAGAGTTACCCAAGGTATTTAATATTATTTGAGGCTATTGTAAAATGAACTGATCCCCTGATTTTTTCCTCAGAACATTTGTCATTTCTATGTAGGAGGGCTACTGATTTTTATGAGTTATTTTTTTTATTCATCTTCTTTGCTGAAAGAAACTGTAGGAGTTTCCTTGTGGAATTTTTAGGGTCACTTATAAATACAATCATAACAACTGCAAATAAGCTGCTTTGACTTCTTCCTTTCCAATTTATATCCCCTTGATCTCCTTCAGTAGTGTTACGGCTCTAGCTATGACGTTAAATACTATATTGAATAGTTATGAAGAGAATGGACATCCATGTCTTATTCCTGATTTTAGTGGAATTGCATTGAGTTTATCTCATTTCAGTTTATTTTGACTTTCATGGTCTTCCTGCAATTGTCTTTATTGTGTTTAGGTATATGCTTTGTATCCCTTGTCTTTCCTGGAAATTTATCATGATGGCATCTGGGATTTTTGTCAAAGTCTTTTTCCATGTCTAGTGAGATGGTCATATTTTTTGTCTTTCTGTTTGTTTATATGGTAGATTATTACCTTTATTGATTTATGTATGTTGAACCATTTCTGCATCTCTGGGATGAAGCCCACTTGATTGTGGTAGATGATCTTTTGGATGTATTCTTGGATTCATTTTGCAAGTATTTTATTGAGGATTTTTGCATCTATGTTCATAAAGGAAATTGGTCTATAATTCTCTTCCTTTGTTGGATCTTTATCTTTAAGTGATTTGAGTATCCAGGTAATTATGGACTCAAAAATGAATTGGACAATATTCTTTCTTTCTTTTTTAGAGAATGTTTTGAGGAATATTGATGTTAATTCTTCTTTGAAAGTCTGGTGGAATTCTATGCCGAATCCTTCTTTTTCTGTGCATTTTTTTGGAGATAGTAGGCTTTTAATTACTACTTATACATCACTAGGTATTATAGGTTTGTTTCAATCTCTTATCTGATCTTTATTTAATCTTGGTAGATAGTATTTATCAAGAAATTTATCCACTTCTTTTAGGTTTTCCAGATTGGTGAAGTATAGATTTTTAAAATATATCCTTATGATTCTCTGGAATTCCTTGCTTTCTCTTGTTACATCCCCCTTTTAATCTATAATTTTGTTAATTTGGGTCTTCTCTCTCTCTCTCTGCCTTTTAGTTTATTTGGCTATGACATTACATGAAGAAAACTCTTAAGACTACAAAAATTAAAACTAATTAATTTATTGAATTTTCACGACTAAAAATCTACATAGAAATTTATTTTATTTTTATATACCAGCAAAGAAGCACCTGAAAATAAAATTAAGAATCTGTAGCTGAAGTTTTCCTGGTTCTAATCTCTCTCACCCACCAGTCCCACAGCTGCTCAGAACCAACCAAGTAAACTTACAGAGACTTATATTACTTATAAACTGTATGGCTATGGTAGGCTTCTTGCTAACTGTTCCTATATCTTAAATCAACCCATTTCTATTAATCTATAAGTTGCCACATGGCTCGTGGCTTCGGTGTCTTAACATCTTCTCATGGCGGTGACTGACAATGTCTCTCTGCCTCAGCCTTCCACTTCCCAGAATTCTCTTCTCTGCTTGTCCCGCCTATACTTCCTGCCTGGCTACTGGCCAATCAGCATTTTATTTATACAGAGCAATATCCACAGCAAGAATCTCTTTCACATTATCATCAAAATAATAAAATATTTCAGAAAAAAAACTGAAGTGCTAAAAGACTTACACTTGAAAAGTATAAATATTGATGGAAGTAATTAAACGAGGGATAAATTAAAAAATAAATATATGATGCTATACATTGATTATAATGTATATGTGGAATACAAAAGAGAGCCCCAAACCAAAACATGTGCAGTAAACTGATATTTGATACTATACCAAGAATGTACCATGGAAAATAGTCTCTTCAACAAATGATTCTGGGAAACTGAGCCATTCCCTTCTCCCACCCCTCTTCTCCACTCTCCCTCACCCCCCCTTCTGCCACCCTCTCCTCTGTTTTACACTCTCTTTTGTACTCTTCCCTCACATCTCTTGCACTGCATTCCCTGGCTATCATTTGAATCCTAATCTACATTATATCATGCAAAAAAATCAATTAAAATTAGGGAAATATTTAAATGTAAGGTCTGAATATATAAACTCCTAGAAAGAAAAAATCATAGTAGAGTTTCTTAGTATTTATTTTGATGTAAAATTCTTGATCATTACCCTGGAAGCATAAGTAGCAAAAAATAAACAAGCAGTAGTACATCAATCTAAAAAGATTCAGCGCAGAAACAGTAAACAGGAATAAAAGGCAAATTACAGAATGGAAGAAAATATTTGAAAAGAAACCTGATAATGGTTTAATAGTAAAATGACAAGTGAAGAGAAATGTTGGTGAGAGTCTGGAGGAAACAGGTACATTCAGAATGTAAACAGGCACTGGCCTTGCTGAAACCAGTATGGGGGCTAATCAAAAACTGAAAAATTAGAATTATCAGATGACCCAACATTCGTCTTCTGTATTCATAACTGAAAGACGAGAAATGAATATCTCCATTTAGATATTTCCATTTAGATGTTGGTACAGCATTATTCACAGTAGTAAATAAGAGAAAACAACTCATGTTGTTTGACAGATGAATGTACAAAGTGGTCTCTCTCTATAATAATATGTTTACAGATTTAAATGAGAAAGGAATTTTGACATTTGTAACTATATGTGTGAATCTGGAGGATGCTATGCTAAGTGATATATACCACATACCAGGGGATAGTGTACTCATCGAAGCTATTTATTAGATTCACAGAGAGAGTATACTGTAGCAATTGCCAGGATTGTAAGGCATAGACAATTGGGCATTCAGTAGATATGAAATTTCAATTATTCTAAGTTATGAAGGTCAATTTAGTGCTTATACTGAGCAATAATCTAGACTTCAAAATTTGTTAATAGGAACTCTAAAACATTGTTATGATATATGCAAGCCAGAAGCAAAAAAGAAAAAAAAGCAAGCACAAAATCAGGACAGAAAACACTTTGAGAGGGTTGAATACATTTTGAGTACGGTGATTGTCTCTTATATGTGTTTGCATATGTATACAATCAGCACATTACAGACTTTTTGTACATGTGCTTTTAAAAAATGCATTTACTAGTGTGCGTGTGTGTGTGTGTGTGTGTGTGTGTGTGTGTGTGTGTGTGTGTACATCCCTGGTACACATGTGGAGATCAGAAGACAACTTTTCAAAGTCAGTTGTGTCCTTCCACCTTGGATCCTTTAATTGAACTTAGCTCTTCAGGCTTACACAGCATGTGCTTTTACAGGCTAAGCCATCCTAATGGCCCTACATGAGTGTTTTTTGTGTGTCAATCCCATCTCAATAAAGTGTTTGAAAAGAAAAGAGAATCATGACATTATGACAGAAAATTCAATCAATAGCCCTAACTAGGGACTTGTGAGGAACAAAATATTTAAAAAATTTGCCAGACATCTCAGAATCATTATTTCTAGGTTCTATAATCTTCTGAAAATTACACAAATTTTGTATTACTTATATAGTCTAATGAAATATTAGCCTTGTATTTTCCCTATTTCCTTTGAATTTGTCTTTCTGCACCCTCATTTTTGGTCTTGAGTTTCTTGGTGCTATTTTTTCACTATCTAGAATTAGAAATCAATTCTTTTGTTTAAAGTATGTGTTACCCCCTCTAATTATAAGCTGCTTCTACTTTATATAACAAAAGAATTGATTTCTGAAAGCTCTATTCAGACATTAGAAAAACCAACAATTGGAATTATCATTCAAATCTGTGTCCCTTATGAACATTAACAGGCAGTGCTAAGCTGTAGCTTTATTTTTAGACTTATTTCTACATTCTTCTACTTTCTGCCCATCTTGTATCATAGCAGGCATCTTTCTTTTCCTCTTAAATTTTGGCTTGTTTTCTACTCATTTTAGGGAATTGCTACTTATTTAGACTTCTTGAGCTGGGCTTTTATGTTTTCTTTGTCTCCTTGCTCTGAGTTTCACCTTTCCATATGTGCTGTGTTACAGATCACTAGGTAATGATTCTTGCAAACTGTAATTACTAGATCCCTACTAAGTTTTCTTCCTTTGGATCCAGTCATCAGGGAGGTAATGGCTAGAACTTACAGTTGAGGAGCTAGAGTATGTATTCTCATGCCATTATATCAGGAGTAACCTTTATCCTTATCTATGGAAACTGGGTACAGGACCCACAAAGTACCTCCATCTAGTGTCCCAGGAGAATGGACACGTCTTGGTGGTTCCAGATCCCTTCTACCTCTCTCAGGGTAGGTAGGTACTCTCTCAAACAGCTTCTCTTTGAAGTTTTCAGCTCTTGTGAAGGAGATTTGTACCCTGGGTTCTACATCAGGTCCTTCTATTTTTTTTCTCCAGCCCCAGTAATGGGAGTAACGTCTTGAATTTGATAACCTCATGGTTATCTCTTTTACCTTGTTATTTTGGAAGCTCCTAAAAGTTTTGCACTAGCTTACTATATAAAACTCTCTCCCCGCTGAGTTGACATGTGTCCTGTTTTCCTGACTTTACTTGTGACTGGCATCCCCTGATAACATAGTATTTAAAGACAACACACAGACACAGAAGCAAATGCTTTAGAGTCACAAGGGCTGTGTCTAAATGTTGAACACTTCTTTTCAATTTTTGTGCATCTAGAAAAGGTACTTATATTCTTGAGTTTCAATATCCCCATCT
This sequence comes from Peromyscus californicus insignis, assembly GCF_007827085.1. Taxonomy (NCBI): domain Eukaryota; kingdom Metazoa; phylum Chordata; class Mammalia; order Rodentia; family Cricetidae; genus Peromyscus; species Peromyscus californicus. The sequence continues at coordinate 46,963,778 of NW_026294391.1, forward strand.
CTGAGGCTTAGAAAAGTGTTCCCATTCCACCACTTGATCACAAATATTGAATGAGATAACTAAAGTGACTATGCATAGAGAACATCTACAGGAGATTCTCACAGAATATTCAAAAAATGCTAAAGGTTTTTCTTTCTTAATTTTAGGAAGCAACTTTCTTGTTGGACCTTTAGGTATTAAATCATCATCTAACTGGCAGCCTTCATACAAGATTGGTGGAAAAGACAACATAATCCTTTCAGGTCTGTAGTTGGAAGTTTTCCTGTGTCCTGCCCAGTCCCGCAGCTGCTCAGATCCAAACAAACACACAGAGGCTTATATTATTTTCAAACTATGGCCATGGCAGGCTTCTTGCTAGCTAGATCTTATATCTTAAATTAACTCATTTCTATAAATCTATACCTTGCCATGTGGCTTATGGCTTACCAATACTTTACATCTTGCTTCTCCTGACTCAGCTCTTCCTCTTCCCAGAATTCTCCTCATCTGCTTACCCCACCTATACTTCCTGCCTGGCTACTGGCCAATCAGCATTTTATTTATCAACCAAGCAGTGCAACACATATTCCCAGCATACAAAATGACATCCCACAGAACAGGTCCGTATATGTTTCAATCTGCATTGTTATTTTCTCAGAGCTTATGTCATAGGTATATTTAGACTGTATATTAAAAACAGTCCAATGCATAACAAACATCACTAAAATATTCATTCTGTCATTCCCATCTCTTTGTGACTCTAAAAGGCACTGGGAAAGAGTCTAGCCACTTTTATATCTCTGTTGTCACAGAGGTACACCTTTATAGATTCCCAAAATGAAGTGGTGTGAAATCCAAACTATACTATGAGCAAAAGGATTCTAGTTCACAACTCATATTTTAGCAACTTGTCAGTCAGTTCTATCTTTTGTCATTAGCAAGTACATCTGTAATCTTCTTGTTCCAAGCAAACATGTACCCTAATACTACAGCAGTTCCAGATATTATAGAATTATGTTTGATCAACTATGTTTCACTTCACTTAACATTTTATGGTAAGTTGGGACAAATGTATAAAGCAGGGGCTTTCTTATACTTCTTAGAGACCGGGGTTGACTTTTGTACTGGAGCCTTTGGCTAGATGTTCTGGCCCAATCCTCCACACTGAAAATAATTTTAATTAAAGTGCCATTATCTTTTCAGAAAAAGGAATAAACAAAGCCAAACCCTATTTACCTCCCTCAGACTCTGTCATAGCTACTCCACTTTTGCTAAACAGATAGCCTATATTTTATGGTATTCAATCCTTCATTCTTCTTGGTTTTACCTCATATGCACAAGTTCTCAAACATAGTTTATTTGCACCTGTTTTTCATATTACTTGAATGAAATAATCTACAAAAAAAGGATCTAGGTTCTTTCATTCAGTATTACAGTTATGGTAAAATTCATGTAACTCTAATTTGTTATTATGTTTCATAGTGTCTGATTTATTACAATTTATGTTATTAAAGACTCAGAGAGCTTTACTTTCTTCAATGGTTCATATCCAGCCATTTTGCTGCTATTGTTGTTTTTGAGATAAAGATTCTCTGTGTGTAGCTCTTGTTGTCCTGGAACTCCCTTTATAGACCAAGCTAGCCTGGAACTCACAGAGATCTACCTGCTTCTCCCTCTCAAGTGTTGATATTAAAAGAGTGCACCACCACCACCCAGCCCATATCCAGCCCTTTTTATTACTAATTTTCCCTGCTGGAATTATCCAAATTTTAATTAAGGAATGCCACTTTAGATTTCTTTATGCACTGTTTAGACATCTCTTTGCCTGTCATTATGGACTACATATTCTGTAGCATTAAAAGAAAAATCTTCCTGACTTGTCTTGAACATTCAGTCATTGACAGTTTAGTTTGCTATTTGTCTGAGAAGCCCAAATTCTCTTTATTAGATTATACTATCTTTAACATTGGAATTTGCGCCTTAACTGTGATAGTTTTACTTAAATATTATTCCAGTTACTTTTCTTTATTAATGTGTATCTATGGTTGCCTCTGTATATTCACATTCATATCCATTTCCATACCAACAATTCTTAGGCATACACCTACATCTATACAAATCTGTCCATATTTATGTGCAAAATCATGTATTAATGTTGTTCCCATTTCAGTTCAATACTACATAGTCCACTCCAGCCTTCATCTGCCTTTTTCTACTTGCAGTTCTGTTTCTTCTTTAGACTTAGAGCCAATGGTCAGCCAACTGTCTTAAAAAATATATCTGGAACTGAGGATGTAGCTAAGTTGTAGCAGTGCTTATCTACCATACATGCAACTCTATATTCACAACCACTGTATGAATTGCATAGTAGCATAAAGCTCTAAATCCTAGAACTTGAAAGCCTGAAGCAGGAGTATCAGAATTTCAAGGTCATCCTCAGGTACATAGCGAATTTGAGACCAGCCTGGGCTACATGAGACCTTATTTCAAATAAGGTTAAGAAAAAGAGTTTCAGTGGGAAGAGGGGGAATGAGAAAGTAATGCCTAAAATTCATTATACACATGTTTCAAACACACAAAGAACCAGGGAGGTGGCTCAGTGGGCAAAGTTACTGCCACTAAGTGTGACATTCTGAGCAGCAGCCACATGATGAAAAGAGAGAACGGCCTCCTGCAAGTTGTACTCTGACTCCAACAGGAGTGTCATGATCTGCTAATACATGTGCATGGACACACACACACACACACACACACACACACACACACACACACACACACACACAGATATAAAGCAAAAGATGGCTTCCTTTAATTTTCAGTTTGTTACTTTGTTTCCTATTCTGGCTAGGCTGATTTGTTTCTATCTTGATTCTGCTTTAGAGATTTTCTACATTCTGGCATAATTGATTGTTTCTCTAGCTTCATTTCAGTGCATTTTTATACTTCAATATATATTGTACTCAAATTTCATCAATGTTCCAAAAATCATGAGTATACAAATCTTAAAAACATAGAAATTGTAGTTGTTACCACTCTCTAGCTCCTCAAGGTTTTTCATCTGTGTTCTATTATCAATCCCATTAGATTCTGAGTTACTTTGCTCATCGTTGTCCAAAAATTATATATACAATTAGATATGCCTAAATTTCTATTTTATTTTTCTTTATGTACAAAGGGGAAAACATTACATATCTTAGTTTGTATTTTTGCCTCCCTATCCCAGAATTCTATCAAGTAAAATGACCCATGTCATGAAGGATTCCATTGGTTATATGTAACATTGTTTCCTTAATTTCCTATGCAAATGCTTACACTGTTATCAATATTGTTCAACAAAAATGTGTTAATTAAAATAATAATGAGTTTTTTTTCCTTTTCCTTTGCTTTTACTTCCAAGTCCTTCTTTGGTAACTTTGGAATGTAACCTCCAGCTAAATTTTTGAAACGGCAACTACTAAATAAATGGGTAAAGGCTGTGGTGATATTGTGTTCCCCAATATATTGTGAACACTAATAAACTTATCAGGGGTCAGAGAACAGAACAGCCACCAGATATAGAGGCCAGAAAATGATGGCACACACACCTTTAATCCTAACTTTCCATAGGCAGAGATCCGTTTGGATCTCTTTGAGTTCAAAGCCACACTGGAAACAGCCAGGCATGGAGACACACGCCTTTAATCCCAGAAAGTGATGGCAGAAAGCAGAAAGATATATAAGGCGTGAAAACCAGGAACTAGAGCGGGTTAAGCTTTTAGGCTTTTGAGCAGTAGTTCATCTGGGATCCATTCTGGATGAGGACTCAGAGGCTTCCAGTCTGAGGACACAGGATTAGCTGAGGAATTGGCAAGGACTTTTAAGATTCATGCTACAAAAGGCATGAGCACATTCATTAGATTTTTGTCAGATTATCCAATATGATTATAATGAAATACTTGACATTCCCACTAGCAGTATATGAAAGTACTTAGTCTCCACAATCTTGCCAACTGAGCATGTTGTAAATTCTCTCAAATTTTGGCAATGTGACTTGTAAGAAACTGTATGTATGTCAGTGTAGGACTTTTCTTATTGTAAGAAACATTTATCTTATTCTCATTGGCTTATGAAATGCATTATAAAATTTTAACATTTAAAATTCAAAATTAATCATTCTCCATTATTTCCTATAGATTTTGTAATTGGACACTAATCATTTAGCAGAAAGACATTTGTTTTCCTAAATAGTCTTTTCATTTGTCTTTTGTTGATTCCTCCCCATCTTCCTCACTGTCTCTCCCCCTTCCTCATTTGTCATATAATTTTCTTCATTTACATAGTAGACTTTTACATTCTCTCATTGTTTCCGGACTATGGGTTCTAGAGAAAACAGTTAGGCTTCTTGACTTTGGGTAAGCTACTAAAGTATCATTTTCTCAACAAGTTTTAATTACATATGTTGGTCTTTGGTGGTCCCATTGGCACAAAGCAGCTTTAAATCGGCTAAAACTATAGCTTCCTTTGGTTTCCTTTATGTTTTTATTCTGATTCTTGGGTCAGCTTGAGCACATGAAGTTTCAATTGGCCTGTGATCTTCTTTTGATTAGTCAAGTTGTCTTGACACTAAAGCACTGGACTAGGAAATTCGCCTTTGAAAGACTTCCAGCTCCCACAATTGGGAAAGTAGATTATATGATATTTATATTTGTCTCTCTCTCTATTTATCTATATTTTGATTCTCTACTCACCTATCGTTTTCAGATGAACACTCACAGATAGAGAAGTGTTTCCATGGGTTAGGTTGTCTTTGGGAAATGCTGCAAGACAACACTTGTTTCTCTTTTAAGATTCAAATATATGATGCCATAATAATATCTCTAAAAAAACCTGTAAGAAAGAAAACTTTGACTATGCTGATTATGACCTTGGACTATTGCTGAAATATTGTATCTGGAAATTTATTCATATCATGGAGATATAATTTTATACACAAATAATTTTGTGTTATGCATATTATATCTACATCTCTCTATATATTTAGATGCAGTATTCTAATCCAAACATAGCAGGGTTAAGTGGACAATAAGTATTTTTCATTTTCTCAACATTGAATATGAAAGCTATAACTTTGGTTAGTCTTTGTACTAACAATACTAAACTTTTCCCTAAAGGATTATTCCTTTTAGTTAGTGATCAATAAAGCCATGAAAGTAATCACTATTAATTTGCCTCTCAGTTTTCCATTAGTACTAACAGAACTCACAATTACTAAAAGGGTTAGGTACTGAACACATGTTCCAATTGCTCACTTCACGTAGACAACAAGCCAAGAAAGCAAGTGGGGATTGAAATCAATTCCAAGCTCTTCTAAATGTCACTTGCTTCTTGGGGAAGAGCTGTGTACGGTGGGAGTAAGCAATGTCTTTTCTAATTAGTATAAAGGATCCATCTGTGCACCAAGATTCCTACTATTGGGATATGCACACCTGGAGTTGTGTTTATATTGAATCTTAACCAACAGTCTATATTTCTCTGTGTCTGATGCATCTAAACTATCAAGGAAGGTTTCAGTATTATTTTCATTTTGCTAGGTAGGATACAGTGTACTTTGTGGACAGCAAATAATCTGCTCATAATCCCACAAGTAACCTGAGCCCAAGCTGCATTTATTTATCTCCCATTAAAAGAAACCATATTCTAAAAAAGGAAAAAAGAAACTGTGCTCTGAAACTGTTACTCTCACACACTGTATTTATTAATGTCATGTTATTTTTATTATTTGTATTTGCTTTCTTGAACATTAAAAAATCATGATTATGATTCCAACAGAAAATTAATGTCTCTATAATGTGATATGAAATCTGATAGAAGGTACCGAATGGAGGAAAGTAACCATCAGTAAGGGGAGCAGGCAAAGAGGAGAGTGGAGGATCAGTGGCCATCAGTATGTGAAGCTGGTAGATAGGGAAGGGGAAGATCAATAACAAAGTATGTCTAAAAATTCAACAATGACACAAAATACGTAGTGTTATCACTTTCAAAGATACAAATTCCTCTATTCTGGAGTTATATATGTAATTTTGCATTTGTTTCTAATTTTATTCTGAAAATTTATTCTGCGTGTTGTATTGACTTTTCAATCCAAGCTTGTTTTTCTTTCTATTTTATAAGTACCCCCGCATCCGATATGGAATAAAAGTATGCATCTAAGCATGTTCTATGATATTTCTAAGGAATATACAATAGTAAATAATATTAATATGTTAGGCTTATAAATATTAGGGATTGTGTACTAAAATTGTTTTATTTTGAAATACTGCCAGTTTATATTTTACATTGTTGAAATAGAGTTGTACATTTAGGCATCTCTAATCATAGTAATAAAACTCTCCTGTCCTATAAGAAGTAGTTATTCCTTTATTGTCAAAATTTTGAAATGACAGTGCTCCTTACAAAGTCTCTTAAGGAAAATATTTAATAAATTATCCTCTAAAATGTGCAGATGATTCACTAGGTGGCAGATGACTGAATATTTTTGGAATATGAAATTTTAGTAATGATTTACAAAAAAGTAGAAACGTATAAAATGAGCATTACTAACAGAAGGAACTTGAAATGGAATATTCTTTTTGATACATATTCACTTTCCCAATTATTATTATCCTGAAAAAGCAAATAAGGGAGCCCCACTGATTGCTGAGTGAAAAGGTTAAATCATGTGATTCAGTTCATAGCTTGTGAAACTTCACATAAGAAAATATGCGAAACATGTAAGGCAAAACATCATATATTGTAACTTCAAAACAACATTTATTTAGAAAAACATTACAAACAGGGAAATGATGGAGCATATACATGTGCCTGTACTCCACAATTCCATAGTGAAGATTGGTCATGGGTCTGTACAAGCCAGAATGAAGTACACAAGATGAACCTTCCTAGCAAACCTCTAAATACGCACTTATTTTTTATGTGGGTCAGGGGAAAACTGTGTTTCAAAGGTACAGAAGAACTCCCTGATCAAAGAAGTCTTTGTTAGAAATGGAGAATTCTGACAGTAACCTGTAACTTTGCTGAGTTTACTCAGAGTATATGAGCCACCCTTTTATGCTATTAAAATGAAAAATTAGTTTAACTTCACAATTCTCTTGAAATTTACTCAATGTAACTTGAAGGATCATTTCATAGCTTCCCCAGGATATGGTACAGTCATAATTGTACTGTCAAACATTTTTTGGTTTTTCTTTCTTACCTGCTCAGAATTTCAGAATTTTACTTTTCTTTCTTTCTAGGAAACATTATTATTATTATTATTATTATTATTATTATTATTATATTTTCCCTATGAAAAATTATTTTTTATAACTTTTCCCCTTTGCTCAATATTTTTTCTTTTATAGTATTTATTTATTTATGAAGAAACTTGTTTTCATAACGAATTCTGCTCTGGTATTTTCTTCCTCTACTTCTTGAACAACAATAGTAGGGTGAGCTATTCTTGCCATACCAAGCATAACCAGTAAGTTTTCATGAGCACAGTTTTCCCCAAGGCAATGGACAGAGATCATCTGCCTGATGGGGACATGAAAACCAGGATGCCACAGTTACAAGCAGTATGTTCTTCCTTAAGAGAGAATCAACATAAAAGAAGCAGTAGCAAGAGTTGGAGACTGTGACCAGAAATAACTAATGACATTAAGATTTGTATTTAGGTGTAACAGAAACCAAGACCACATTTCTTTTGTATAATATAGATAAAATTAATTTAAATTGAATTTCTCTTTCCTGCACTTATCTGAGACATAACTGCTGTAACAATGGCCAAAGCATTCTGCTACTCCCGTTTCTTCATTCAGAATTAATTATTGCAATTCTCCTTCAGACAATGAGATATTTCTGACTTTGGGGTGATCAATGGAATTTTTAGATTTACTAACAAATAGCTAACAATTCATGCTTTGGGCACCAAAAGGCATATTCTTGGTAATGTATGATTCACTGTTGGAAAAGCCAACGTGAAAACTGTATGGCAACACTTGAGAGTAAAATCATCCCCAGAAAAGTCTATAATACACTAACACCAGAAATAGCAGCAATAGTATAATCAGTTATGAAATCTTCTATGATAATTTCCAATGTATCACATAATTTGAAAACATATTTTATAAAGCAAGCATTAAGCTTTTCACTCTTATGTAAAAGAAATAAAAAATAAATACTTAATAAAGTATTGTAACATGAAATTTAAGACAATTTTCATACATAATTTAATTTCTTTTAATAATATATAGAAATAACATTGCTGGACATGTGGTATATGAAAAATGGAATTCTGCTAGTGCTTTTTAACTTATGTATTTTTTAAGTTCATAAACTTTTATGACATTGTAGATATTTGAATATTAAATAATTAGGTAATTAGAAACTCAATATTTTAATATACTCTTCTGTTGTATACATCAGTAGTTCTGTTCAAAGTCAATTAGAAAAACTTTAAAATTTGTAATGAATAAAAATTTTGTTTTCCCTTTAAAGAAATATTCGTCATCCTTAGCCATTAGGGAAATGCAAATCGAAACCACTCTGAGATTCCATCTTATCCCTGTCACAATTGTTAAAATCAAAAACACAAATGGCAGCTTATACTGGAGATGATGTGGAGCAAGGGGAGCACTCCTTCTTTACTGCTGGGGTGCAAACTTGTTCAGTCACTTTGGAAATCAATATGGCAGTTCCTCTGAAAACTAGCAACCAATCTACTTCAAGATTCAGCTATACCAGTCTTCAGAGTATACTCAAATGATACGAAATCATACCACAAGTACTCTTCCTCGTGTCCATAGCTGCATTATTGGTAATAGCCAGAGCCTGGAAACAACCTAGATGCCCCTCAACTGAAGAAGGGATAAAGAAAATGTGGGACATTTACACAATGGAGTATTACTCAACTGTTAAAAACAATGACATCAGGAAATTTGAAAGCAAATAGATGGAATTAGAAAAAGTCATCCTGAGTGAGGTAACCTAGACCCAGAAAGACAAATGTGGTATGTACTCACTCATAAGTGGGTATTAGTATAAAGGATAACCATACTGCCATAGCCTGAGGAAGCCAAGAAGCTTTCAATGAATATTTTTCAATGGGAAGCAAGATATTAGACACTTCTGGAATTCCAGGTCTGTGCTATCTACCCAAACAGTTTAGTGGCTATGGCTCAACAATATTGCAAGCTGGGTTTCATCTTAATGCTACATTAGCTGAATGAGCACTATTTATTGTGACAGAGTATAAACTCAACTATTGAGTCTTTAGCAATAAATAATGAAGTTTTGTAATACAAAATAACCAAGCATTGTGCTGATAGAAGCACAATTGAAATGATGGCAAAAATATAACGTTCTGCTATTAGACAACATAATTTAAGTTTAGCTGTAAGGTTTCTGAATTCTTTTATTTTAAGGTGGTAGACTAAAAACCTGCATTTGACTATAGAACTTTGTTTTTTTATTTTTATAAATTTTGTTTTAGACATCAGATTTACATGTTAAACTTTGACACTCAAACCAAGAAACATTTGACAGGGAATCCAATGACCATAATATAGAAACCCTATTGATGGACTATTAAGCATTTGAAAGCAAACTCCCTTTTAAGTCACCCAAATTTTCACCAGACACACAGGAATCCATGTGCTTCATTTCATATCAGCTGCTTTGTGTCTGAATTATTTGATGACATGTTGCTAAGATCAGCAGATTGTTTCATATTCACCAGGGATCTGAACAATATAAAATTGCCATGAGAATGACACTGTTAACTCCAGTGGTGTCTCTGACTGTTTTTCCTCCCTAGCAAGAACTTTCAGTGACATGGGAAGTCAAATGCCCCTGAGATACCATTTTATATCCTCTGCTTTAGCTTCACTTTATTTTCTTTTCACCCGCTGAAGAAATCTGCATCCCATAAATTGGTTACATTCATTTACAATATTCTGAAAGCTTTGCAAAAATATTTACCCCCTAGGAATTTTTGGTTTCTTCAACTATAAAATAGAGGTAAAACCCTAGTGATAAAAACATGTAATAATGAATGGATGCGTTTGGCCATAGTTCCCGGCACATGACAGGAGCTCAATGCATGTCAAATCTTCAGTATCATTGTTCCTTCTGATTAACAACAATAACAATAGAGGCATGGTTATAACTTTGGGGATGTCAGTGCAGTTTAAAAGAACCCATTCCCTCAATAAAACATTGCCCCATTCCTGTGTGTAGTCGTGTGGGTGGCAGAAACCATAGCAACAACGCACAATGTCATTCAGTGCACTATTGATTGGACCAGTGTGGGACACAGGCCTGAGCTGAGTTAATCAGATTCTCTCTCTTAGGAATGTGAAATTGCCATGCTGCTCTGTGAAGGCTGGGATAGAGGGACTCATAAATCTTAAAAAGAGAAAAAGCCTTCTGTCTTATTTGTAAAAAGTCTGAGAGAAAAAAGATTTTCAGGATAATAACAATGAATCAGATATGGAAGCAAAAACACTAGCAATGGAAAGAGCTGCCTGCATGCCCCTAACCTTCCTTTGCCTAGTTTCTCATAGCCTGACTTTCTTTGAATTTTAGGAGAAAATCCAATATCCATTTATAAATACACATGTATGTTTAAACTGTTTTAAGTTCTCCTCAGCTGTGTGCATTCAGGAGATATTCAACCAAAGTAATACATCAAATAATGATCACCAAACTATATTATTTGTCAGGAGTAATATTTGAACTTGTACTTTATTTTATTGCAATATAATATCAATGTTTCTGTGATATTATGATAGAATTATATGAAACATTTTAATAAAATTCCTTTCTCAATTCCTCATTTGTGTGTCTAAGTGAACAAGGAACATTAAAATAATTTTTCTTCTCAGAAATTAGTTTTAGGGCCAAAATAAAAGATTTTACTTGAAATGTAAATAAATCAAATTATAATTGCTTGAAATGCATACTAGAATTTGTTATTTTAAGAAAAGCATAGATTTATATATTTACTTAGTGGAAAATATGCTGAATTTTAAGTTAAATAATTATTTGTAAATCATAATATAAAACATTATTGTTTTCCAAAGCATCCAATAATCATGACATAATTTATTAATTACATTAATATGATAGTCGACTTAGCTCCTCAAGTTATAACTTTGGGCTTGGGGTACTCAAATTATGCTTAATTTCACAATGCATTTTCATGGTAGAGCTGGCTGAATGTTTAAGTGGTGCTTAACACAAAATGACTAAGAATAGCAACAAAACTAAAAAGAAAGCACTTAAAGAAAGAAAAAATGTATGGAAAAATTACTAAAAATACTACAAATTACTAAAATAATGGTGTGAAAATGCTTAAATGGGGTTTCAAAAGAAAAGGAAAATTAAATTCATTGTAACAAAGTAAATTATGACTATCTGTGAGAATATGTGTAGAAGCTAACATCCACTAATTTAAAAAACATGTGGTTCACATGCAGCAAAGGCGCTGCATATTGCCTGTCAGGGTAGCTTAGTGTTTAAGGTGAAAATGCCTTGAAGCCTAGCAGGAGATGAAATAATTCACTGTTAAATAACCATAAGTCTTGCTCAAGAAACTCAGACTGACTTAGAACACTCTTTGAAAAATAATGACAAGCACTGAGACCAGTGGAGCACTGTTCTAGAAAATAAGAAGAATGAATCTCCCACTAAAATCAGGAACAAGGAAAGGCTGTCCACTCTTCTCATATCTATTCAGTATATTACTTGAAGTTCTAGCTAGAGCAATAAGAAAACAAACGGAGATCAAGGGGATACAAATTGGAAAGGAAAAAGTCAAACTTTTGCTATTTGCAGATGATATGATAGTATACATAAGTGTCCCAAAAAATTCTACCTGGTAACTCCTAAAACTGATAAACACTTTCAGTAATATGGTAGGATACAAGATTAACTCAAAAAAATCAGTAGCCCTCCTAGACACAAATGATAAATGGGCCAAGAAAGAAATCAGAGAAACATCATCTTTTACAATAGCCACAAATAATAAAAAATACCTTGGGGTAACTCTAACCAAGCAAGTGAAAGACCTACATAACAAGAACTTTAAGTCCTTGAAGAAAGAAATTGAAGATATTAGAAAATGGAAAGACCTCCCATACTCATGGATAGTTAGAACCAACATAATAAAAATTGTAATTTACCAAAAGCAATCAACAGATTCAGTGCAATCCCCATCAAAATCCCAACATAATTCTTCACAGACATGGAAAGAACAATATTCAACGTCATATGGAAAAAAAAACCCAGGATAGCTAAAGCAATACTTTACAATAAAGCAACTTCTCTAGGCATCACCATCCTTGACTTTAAGCTCTACTATAGAGCTATAGTAATAAAAACAGCTTTGTGTTGGCATAAAAACTGACATGTGGAACAATGGAATCAAATTGAAGACCTTGACATTAATCCACACACCTATGAACACCTGATTTTTGACAAAGAAGCTAAAACTATATACTGGAAAAAAAGAAAGCATCTTCAACAAATGGTGCTGGCATAACTGGATATCAACATATAGAAGGTTGAAAATAGATCCATATCTATCACCATGCATAAAACTCAAGTGGATCAAAGACCTCAACATAAAACCAGTTACACTGAACCTGATAGAAGAGGAAGTTGGAAGTAGCCTGGAAGGCATTGGCACAGGAGACCACTTCCTAAATATAACACCCGTAGCATAGACACTGGGAGCAAAAATTAATAAATGGGACCTTCTGAAATTGAGAAGCTTCTGTAAGACAAAGAACACAGAAAATAAGACAAAATGACAGCCTATAGAATGGGTAAAGATCTTCACCAACCCCAAATCGACAGAGGGCTGATCTCCAAAATATAGAAAGAACTCAAGAAACTAGACATCAAAATACCAAACAATCCAACTAAAAATGGACACAGATCTAAACAAGGAATTCTCAACAGAAGAATCTCAAATGGCTGAAAGACATTTAAGGAATTGCTCAACATCCTTAGTCATCAGGGAAATGCAAATCAAAATGTCTGAAACACCATCTCACACCTGTCAGAATGGCTAAGATCAACACTGATGACAAATTATGTTGGAGAGGATGTGGAGCAAGGGGAATACTCCTCCACTGTTGGTGGGAGTGCAAACTTGTACAACCACTTTGGAAATCAGTATGGCAGTTTCTCAGAAAATTGGGAATCAATCTACCTCAAGACCCAGATATACCACTCTTGGGCATATACTCAAAGGATGCTCAATCATACCACAAGGACACATGCTCAGCTATGTTCATAGCAGCATTATTGGTAATAGCCAGAACCTGGAAACAACCTAGAAGAATGGATAAAGAAAATGTGGTACATATACACAATGGAGTATTACTCAGCTGTAAAAAAACAATGACATTATGAAATTTGTGGGCAAATGTATGTAACTACAAAATATCATCCTGTGTGAGGTAAACCTGGACTCAGAAAGACAAATATGTTATGTGCTCACTCATAAATTCATACTGTATGTAAAGCAAAGGATAATCAGACTACAACCCATAGCTACAGAGAAGCTAGGAAACAGGAGGATCCTAAGAGGGATGTATGGATCACCTTAGGAAAGGGTAATAGGTGAGATCCACATGAGTAAAGTGGAGATGATGGGGGCAATAGAGTAGAAGAGACTGGGGATGAGAACATAAGGGAACAGTATGATCGAGATGGAACAGGGACAGAGTGGGAGAGCAATGTAAGATATATCTTGATAGAAGGAGATATTATGGGCTTAGGAAGAAACCTGGTGCTAGGGAAATTCCCAGTAATCCACAAGGACGACCCCAGATTAGACTACTGGCAATAGTGGAGATGTGTCTGAACTGGCCTACCCCAGTAATCAGATTGGTGAACACCCTAACTCATCATAGAGCCTTCATCCAGTATCTGATGGAAGCAGATGCAGAGATCCACAGCCAAGCACCAGGTGGAGCTTCAGGAGTCCGGTTGAAAAAGAGGGAAGAGGGATTATATGAGTAAGGGGGTGTTAAGATCATGATGAGGAAATCTACAGAGATAACTGAACCAACATCATATGAACTCATGAACTTTAGACCCACAGCTGTGGAAGCTGCATGGGACTGGACTAGGTCCTTTGCATAGGTGAGCCAGTTGTGAAGCTTGGTCTGTTTGATGGGCCCCTGGCTGTGGGATCAGGATCTATCCCTGGTACATGAGCTGACTTTCTGGAGCCCATTACCTATGGTGGCAAGCCTTGCTCCGCCTTGATGCAGGGGGCAGGGGCTTGGTCTTGCCTCAACTGAATGTATCAGGCTTTGTTGACTCCCCATGAGAGGCTTTCCCCTTTTGGAGGAAGGGATGGGGAGTTGAGGGGAGGGGGAGCCTGCGGGGAGCAGGAGGAAGGATGAGAAGGCTATCTATGGTTGGTATTTAAAATTAATAAAATAATTCTTCAGTAAAAAAGAATGAAACTCATATGAAATTGAGTAATCCCACATAAGAATGAATTCATGAAAACATTACCTGAAAATTTCTCATACTTCATTATTTCTTGTATCCTATAGTAATACAGACTCCATAATACTGTACTTTTAGATTAGCTGGCTCATTATTATAACTTAAAGATCAAATGCACATTATAAGTTTTATATTTCAAGCTTTTTAATTTATCCTCTTTACTTTCTCAAGTAGCATGATGAGGAAAATAGCATTTTGTTGTAATTTATACATATTATTAGTTGTGTTGACTTTAGCTTGTTATGTTTACCAAGTTTTTATTTTTTTAAGTCTGCCACCTAGATATGACAGTATCACCTGCCAGACATCTAGCTGTGTGTTCCTGCTGCTAAAAGTTCCTTCAACCTCTGATTTGTTGTCTCTAATATGTTAGCGTTTACAGAATAAAAAAAAACCTGAGCTACTGTAAGTAGAATCCTGGGTGGTATGTGAGTATAGGTACCTTCATTCAGGATTGGAAAGGTTTTATAGAATTTAAAAGGCAGGAAAAGACGTAATCAAGTTCTATTGTGAGTATTTAGGGAACAAGGTGAAATTTAATATTTATGCCATTGCTTGATTAGGAATAGCTTACAGGAAATCAACAGGATATATGATGTACTCATGTAGAAAATAACTTACCAAATTTAAAAATAAAATTCACACAAAACATTTAACCTCTGAAGATATATTACTGGAAATTGAAAGTAGTGTGCAGTTCTCATCAGTGAACTACCTAGAGACTACCTTCCACTTGCAATGCACATGTCCCTGGGAAAACTCTAGGATATTATTTGTGTCTCTTCAAAAAGACCATGTGATCTCCTCCTTACTTTGTTCATATCAATCCTATGCCCTCTTTTATTCATCCATTGGAAAATGAATCCAGGATTAGGTGCCAAATTCACTTTCCCTGGAACTGTCAATGTTGTTCCTACCAAATTAAGAAAGATATTACACGGATAGGAGAAATGATGCTCAGCAATTAAGAGGGCTTCTTGCTCTTCCAGAGGAATCATGTTTCCTTATCACCACCCATTTTACTTGGCTCACAACTGCTTATATTTCCAGGTCCAAGGGATCCAAAATTCTCTTGTGGACCAATGTGCACACCTCCCACCTATACATAAATTAAATAAAAGTAAATAAATAAGTAAATAAAATATTAGGGCACAGAGGTAAATACCAGCCCCTTGTCATATAGTTCATCTTCAAGAGTTTGAGACAGGTATGTCATATTCTCCATATTTAATACTTAAGTCTGCTTTAATTCTTCTTCAAAGTATCACTATTCCAAAACCAATTGGTTTTAATTTGTAATTGGCCTCACCAACAATACAAGATTATTCAATAGTTCAAAATTGTGAGAAGCACCTTAAAGGTTTTGGGCCATTGGATCACATTCCTATCTTATCACAATGACTCATATGAGTACATTATGGCAACATCTTCACTATGTTAATAGTTGTACAAATAGGAATTGAACACACATATCCCAGATTCAGTACACTACATTTTCCTCTAAAGAAGAATCTGCTTCTAAGTTGTCAAAGTCTAAAGAATTCTGTTCCAGAATCACAGAAGAGTAACACACACACACACACACACACACACACACACACACACACACACACACACACACGAAAAGTAATTACATTTCAGTGTCACAAAGGCTTCTGCAGTTTAGTCAAACATTCTCAGCTCAGACAAAATAGCTTCTTGTCATTTACACAAGAGCAATTGCCTTTTATTGCCTTTTTCTTGTATTCAGTGAAACATAACAGTCTAAAGTTTCTTGCAAAAATAGGATGTTACAAGTGAATAATAAGCTTGGTTTCAGTGATTATAGTATTTTTATGGTCAATGAAGTTTTACACATTATATCTAAATTCTAGATGACAGCCTTCAAAAGGTAACTCAAACACAAATAGGACTAGCCTCATAGTTCCTTGACTTTCCACAACTTTAGTCAATATATATATAATTTGAATTTTCTTACATACAGTTGAAGAGGAGCAGGAAGTTCTGGTGTATTATTGCCCAGTATGGTGAATATAGGTAGTAATGTACTGTATATTTCAAAAAGTTTATGTAAAACGAGGGTTGAGAGGATGCTCAGTGGTTAAGATCACTGGCTGCTTTCCCAGAAGACCTGGGCTCCATTTTTCAGCACCCACATAGTGATTCACAAAAATCTCTAACTCTAGTTTCCAGAGTATCAGACACTCTCTTCTTGTCTCCACAGGCACTGCATGAACATGCACATAAATGTGCACGCAGGTAAAGCAATCATATACATAAACCAAAGTTGAAAAAAATAAATTATGTAAAGGGGGGTTGGGTATTTCCCCACAAGGAACTGTAAAAAAAAAAAAAAGATGAGTATGCTTTTACCACTTTTAAACAGTACCCAGTATATAAACACATCAAAATGTCACATGATGCCCTATTTACATTTCTAGCTTTTTAAATACAAGTTGAAAAAGAAGTTTAAATTTTAAAAGAAGCTGCGTATCATCCTGCTTCACAAATAATATGTCCTAAAAATACTTACTAAACATCCCCTTCTTCTAAATATTAATCCTCATTGTATTTGCAAAGAAAACAACACCTCTATGATTATCTGCTTTGTGTTTTTACCATCAGACTGATTTTTATTTGTCTTTGTCTATCATCTTCATAATACCGTGTTGGAGTTAATAGTTGTTATGACTAGTATGGTGAGACCTTGACTCTGTTTAATGCTTTCTTATAATATATTCATAGGAAAATTTTGAATAGTATTCTCCACTTGTCATACCAGGAAGAGACAGTTTTTTAAATATTTTTTCTTGTGTTCCTCAGATTCCATCATATATTTTTCATACACCCACTCATTCATTTGTTATTTCCCAGAGTTTTACGATGTGCTTACTTCCATTCTAGGAACTAAAAGAATGGATTTAATGAACTGAACTATATGATATGTTCTCTATACTTTTCAACAACATATTTCTGACTTAAGGAGATAGTGACAGCTTTCTTGGGTTAGAGTAAATGAGAATGGCAGGTTAGAATATGAACATGGCATAAAAACTAGAAATGTCCTATTCCCATAGTTTATACTTCAGAAACTACCCTTGATTGCACATTAATGTACTAATCTGTGTGTAGCTAGAGTTTTCCTGCCTTGCACACAGTCAGGACAAATCTCTCTCACCCGCCAGTCCCACAGCTGCTCAGACCCAACAAAGTAAACACAGAGACTTATATTGCTTACAAACTGTATGGCCGTGGCAGGCTTCTTGCTAACTGTTCTTATAGCTTAAATTAATCCATTTCCATAAATCTATACCTTGTCACGTGGCTCGTGGCTTACCAACATCTTCACATGCTGCATTTAAAGCTTGTTACCTCTAAGCCACCAAGGGATAGCAACACACAATTCACATCTTGTTGAAACAAATAAAAATAAGGCCTCATAACTATCTGTGTTGATTGATATTTAGCTGAATCATTTTTTCCAGTGTTCCAGTGCACTGTACTTCAGAATTATGCTTTATACATGTTGTAGGGCTGTAATATCTGGTCTTGCTTTATGATTTCTGCTTTTAGCTATCTGAAATTTTTTGGTGAAATCTCTACTAAATGATATATGACTGTAGTCCCTATGCTTGAATTAAAGTCTCCAAATGTATTTTGTGTGATTTCATATCATTTTTAACTTTATAATGTAAGCTATGAATAATTCACTTTGGTGGAAAAAGAGGCATCTAAAGGTGAATAAGTGAAT
This sequence comes from Peromyscus californicus insignis, assembly GCF_007827085.1. Lineage (NCBI taxonomy): Eukaryota > Metazoa > Chordata > Mammalia > Rodentia > Cricetidae > Peromyscus > Peromyscus californicus. Next base: position 46,982,055 of record NW_026294391.1, read on the forward strand.
AGCTAGAATGATGCATTTTAAATACAGTCCTTGGGCACCTTAAATTCCTAAGCTGTTTTGTAAGCCAAAAATAAAGTGTAAAAAGGTTTGAAGGTTGTCATCCACATCTAAAAAATAAGCATAAAAGCTTTGCAGCAAAACAGTTACACAGAAAGAATTTACAGGAAAATGGAAAAAGGATAAAATACATTAAAGATAGTAGAAAATATAATATATAATTCTCCTAATAGAGAAAATAAACTATTAGTACTCCAGAGCCTGTAAATAAATAAAAATGAAACTTTCTTAGAGCACTTGTAAGTTTTTATGACTTGTAATTTTGCTGTTATAGAAAGCATAAGACAAGGCAGACATGGTGCATCTCTGTAATTTCAGCATTCATAAGGTGGTGGTGAGGGAGAGTCACAAATCTGAGCACAATCTGGAGTGCATAGAGAGACTATGTCTTAAGAACAGAAAAACCGAGAAGTAAAAATGTAACTTTTTATAGTTTAAATTAGTTTGATATTGTTAGGATGAAATGTATAGATTGCCTTCTATTTTAATGATAATTTTTAACTTATTGAGGCAAAAATGACATATTAAGTAATAAATACAATTAATTTTTACTTTTATATTTTCATTATTCATTTTAGTGAAAATATTTCCAGTTATTTATACTGTGAATATAATTACTTTTTTGGTCCACTCATTTACTATAACACTAATTATGTGAAAATTTAAAGTAGCACAACTAGCTGTTCTCTCATTTAAGATAGGACTAAATTTTTAATATAATGAATAATTTATTAATTTTATTTTACTACAGATCTAGATATTGCTCAATTTATCCACATATGATAACAAAATTTTTACTATCGCTGCAACTTTGTGAAATTAAGTCATGTAAAACATGGAGTTTAAGATAATATTTTCTGTATTTATATTTTTAAAAACAAGAGAATAGCACCATTTGGTGAGATTGATCAATGTGTAAGTGAAAATATGAGAACCTAAGTTTTTATCCCTAACACCCAGGTAAAAAGTTAAGTGTGGTCGCACACACTAATCCTGGATCTGGGAGGCATAGACAAGAGGACCTCAGGGCCTTGTTGGCCAACCTGTATAGCCAAATTAGTGATGATCAGGTTCAGAGACCCTGTTACAAAAATAAGGTAGAGAGTGATTGAGGAAGAAATCAGACTTCAATCTCTCTATTATAGACTTCCATGCATGCACACAGTGAGAGAGAGAGAGAGAGAGAGAGAGAGAGAGAGAGAGAGACAGAGACAGAGACAGAGAGACAGAGACAGAGACAGAGAGAGAGAGAGAAAGGAAGAGAGAGAGACACAGAGACAGACAGACACAGAGAGATACAGGGAGACAGAATCAGAGAGAGAGAGAGAGGTACAATGTGGCAGTTTTGTTACAAATATTCTGTTATCTATTTACTACGCATACTACTGCTTTTATTTTATATTGAATTTTACCTAAAATACGAGGGCACACAGCATATAGACCTCCATATATATTCTTACACAGAACCTTACAAATGACTCCTTGTATATTCTTACACAGAAACTTGCAAATGATAAGAGAGGGTAAGCCTAAAATAAACGACACTTCGTTTGATTCTAGAAAATGGCTATATCATTGCACATTTTTTAGAGTATTGGGGTATGTATATCTTTTTAGCTTTGAAATTTAGAAATACATAATTTATTTATACTGTGTTCTGGAATAGGGTTTCAGGCAGTCCTCAAACTCCCAGGTAGCTGAGAATGAACTTGAACTTCTCATACTCCTGTCTTACTCTCCAAGTGCTGGGATTACAGGTATTCACTATCAGACCCCGTTTATACTATAATAATGATGGAATACAGGGTCCTTTTCATGCCAGGCAAGAACTGCCAACTGAGCTACATTCCCAGATCTATAATTTGTATTTAAATAAATATCATTTGCAGATTATTTTCAACCAGTCAAAAAATGGCAGGATGTGACAACAGCATACTAACAATCATATTGTCAATTTTTAATGAAGTATTATTCGTGTGTGTGTGTGTGTCTGAGTGTATGTGTGTGCATGATGCTTATACAGGTGCCTGTGGATACCAGAACCTATAGAACTGAAATTGAAGGCATTACTGCCACCCTGAATGGGTGTTGGAAACTGAACCCTGATCCTTGGTAAGAGCAGTTTGTGCTGTCAACTACTAAGCCATACCTCCAGCTTCAAATGCTTATTTTTAATTCAAGAAATCACTATCATCAATTATTTTCATCACTTTAAAATATTTTCTATATTTTGTAGGTAGTAAGTAGTAATTACATAGTAGTCTATGAATATAATAAAATATACAATTTTGATCACTACTTTACCAGTATTTATACAAACTTAACTATTTCCATTTCCAATGATCCTAATGCTCCTTAAGTCATTTATGCAAACAATGTATTTCTCTTAAAAAGTTAGATTAAATGAAAACTATGCTTTATTTTAAAGTTATATAAAAATTTATTCTCATTTCATTTACATTAAGTAAAGATAAAAATATTTGAAAAAGTTAAATGGATAAAATTCCTTCATTTCATGTTGCCACTTTACCATCTCTTGCTACCCCTCTTTCATCAATGTATAATAAGACATCTTCAACAATCTTATGAAACCCTGTCCTTGTTAATTTTTGTCAATTTGACATGATCTTGAGTTATCTGGAAAGAGCAAATCTCAATTGAAAAAATGCCTGCATAAGATTGGGGTGGTCCTGGGTTTTATTTAAAAAAAAAAAACAGAAAAAAAAAACAGACTGAGCAAGCTATAGTGTAAAAGCCAGTGAGCAGCACTCCTTCATGGTCTGTGCTTCAGCTCTTGCCTCCAGGCTCCTGTCCTGATTTCACTTGGTGATAGAGTATGACATGGGAGTTGTAAGACAGAATGTAGCTTGAGTTTTCCTGCCTGACCCACAGTCAGGACAAATCTCTGACACCCGCCAGTCCCACAGCCGCTCAGACCCAACCAAGTAAACACAGAGACTTATATTGCTTACAAACTGTATGGCCATGGCAGGCTTCTTGTTAGCTCTTATATCTTAAATTAATCCATTTCTATAAATCTATACCTTGCTATGTGGCTCATGCCTTACCAGCATCTTTACAAGCTGCTTGTCCTGGCGGCTGCTGGCAGTCCCTCTCTTCCCTTCCTGTTCCCTTAATTCTCCTCTCTGTTAGTCCTGCCTATACTTCCTGCCTGGCCACTGGCCAATCAGTGTTTTATTTATTGACCAATCAGAGCAACAGATTTGGCATACAGACCAACCCACAGCAACAGAATAAATCCTTTCTTCCCCAAGTTGTTTTTGGTCAAATTATTTTATCATAGCAATATAGATATAAGTGAGATAAACCCTTTCATGACTGTTTTTCCTTAGGGGAAAATCTCTTATCTCAGTAGTAATAAAATTCTGACAAAATGAAGGTACTTGAAGAAAATAAGATACTGAATTATATTATTTGAATTGAAAATAACTTGAAATAATTATTTAATACAATGTGCTATTTCATTGCATGTATACATTATAGAATGATTCAACTAAAGTAACTGTAAATCTATTACACCAAATATTTGCCATTTTATGGTGAAAACATTCAAAATCCTCTACTTTGATTGTTCTAAAATACACCAAATATTGTACTACACAGAACAATGTCTACAGTTACCAGCACTAAGAATATCCTCCTTTACCTAGTTAAATTGTATTCATTGTTAAATATTTCTTATTGTTTTCTCGAATTACTAGTTTATTGTCACTATTTGTATTTGTTAGTTTTTGTCAACTTGATATGAACTAGAGTCACCTAGGAAGGAGGGTAGTTGAATTGAGGAATTGCCTTCATCAGATTGGCCTATGGGCATATCTGTGGAGCATTTTTATTGATTAATGATGATGTAGGATGACCTATCCCACTGTGGCTTGGTGCCACCCCTGAGCTGGTAGCCCCAGGTTATATAACAAAGCAGGGTAAACAAGCAGTGAAGAGCAAGCCAGTAAACAGTGTTCCTTCATGCTCTCTGCTTAGCTCCTGCCTCCAGAATCCTGCCTTGAGTTCTTGTCCTTAATTATCTCAGTGATATATTTTGATCTCAGAGTTGTAAGATGATATAGAACTTTTCCTTCCTAAGTTGCTTTCGGCCATGGTATTTATCGCAACAACTGAAAGCAGACCAAGACAACTTCAGTTCATTATATTCTACTCTAGGCATTTTCACAGTTTTAAACAATTGTAAATGAAATCATCCAGTATGTATATTGTTTGGCTTGGTTAATTTCATTAAACATAAAAGCTTATATGTTGATCCTGATGGCAGAATTCTCTCTCTCCCTCTACCTCCTCCTCCCTTCCTAACTCTCTCTCTGTTTCTTTGTCTCTCTCTGTGTCTCTGTCTCTGTTCCCCCTCTGTGAGTGTGTGTGTGTTTAATCAATTCTTCATTGACACTTATCTTGGTTTTTATGAGTATTGTGATCATGGGAATGCAGCTATCTCTTAGACTTTTGATTTCAGGACGTTTGGGTATGTGCCCAGCAGTAGGCAGCTGAATCATTTGGTAATTCTAATTTTTATGAGCACCTTCATTATTTTTCACACTGGCTATACTAATATACTATCTAAACAACAGTGTTCCAGGTTTCTCTTTCTCCATATTCTGACCACTATTTGTTTCCTTTCATTTTTTCAAACAACAACAAAAAATCAAAAGAGAAAAGATTTTAATGAAGGACATTTCTCAGGAGCAGCCATAAGTTACATTTACATGTTACTTTATTTTTATTATATTTTTTATTGTTTAAAATTATCTTTAAATTTAAATATATTTTGAACATATTCCTGCCCTCTCCCAAGTCCTTGCAGAACCCTCCTCCTCCCAAGCCAATACCAAAAAAAATACCCCAAAATTGTAACCAAACACACATACACAAAACATGTACAGTACATTATTTGTTGGTCAAGTACTCCTGAACCTGAGGCCTGTCCTGAGTGGTTGATATACCAAGTGTTACTTCTTTGAAGAAAACTGAATTTCTTTCTCCAAGCGTGTGTAAACAATAGTTGAGTTGTTAACTTTTACCCTAGTGGATAGGTTTTCATTCATTCATCTGTTTTGTTTTTCATTTTTTTTAAAAAAAATAACAAAATAATATAATAAGATAAAACAAAAACTACCACATCAAATTGGGAATGATGTCTCATAGTGGTTGGATTTTGGATATTACTTATAATTAGTGATATTGAGCACTTTTATACACTTGAATACTTATATGTCTCATTTGAAGAAATGCATATTCACATATTTAGCTTATTTCTTATTTGATTATTTTTGTTAAATTTTTACATTTCTTTATATATTGTAGGCATTAAGCACATACTGAAAAAATATGATAGAAATATTTTCTGATTCTATAAATAGTGCCTACACTCTGTTCATTGTTTCTTTTACTGTGTAGTAGGGTCTCATTTTTTTTTTTTTTTTTTTTTTGGTTTTTCGAGACAAGGTTTCTCTGTGTAGCTTTGCGCCTTTCCTGGAACTCACTTGGTAGCCCAGGCTGGCCTCGAACTCGCAGAGATCCGCCGGCCTCTGCCTCCCGAGTGCTGGGATTAAAGGCGATGATGCAATTTGTCTGTTTTCTGTTGATTTGGAGAGCTACCTAAAACAATATTGTTTGTACCAGTATCATAAAGTATTTTGTGTTTCTTAATTTCATAGTCTCATGTCTTACACTTAGTGTTTTAAATACATTCAAGTTGTTTTTTTGTGTATAATAAAAGAAAATAATCTCATTTTATTCTTCGGAAAATGTATACCATTTATTGATGATACTGTACTTTCTCTCATGTATGTTCTTGATGATTTTGTCAAAACTCAGTTAGCTGTATATAGGTATTTGAGTATTCCCAATCATCCAATATACTCCATGTCTTTATCAGTTTTATGCTAAAAGCTTTGTGTCTTGGTTAGTATAGCTTTGTCCTAGCATGTTCTGATTGTTTCTGCTTTGTTATCCTTCAGAGTCTCTGTGGCTATCAGAACATTTGATGATTCCATATGAATTTTAGTATTTTTAATATATTTTTGTGAAGCATGTCAGTATTTAGATATTTAGATGAGAATTACACTGAATCTATAGATAATGTTCAGTTCTTTTATTTTCATATTATACTTCAGAAATATCTATATTGTAGAATGCAATTTTTTATCCATTGTTGCATAGTTTTTTATTTATTTTATTTATTTATATTTTTTGTATGAGTGCTCTGCATGTACACCTGCACACCAGAAGAGGGCATCAGATCCCACTATAGATGATTGTGAGCCACCATGTGGTTGCTGGGAATTGAACTCAAGATCACTGGAAGTGCAGCCAGTGCTCTTAACTGCTGAGCCATCTCTCCAGACCCCCATTGTTACATAGTTTTATGTACAATGTTTTCTCTTTTCATGGTAATAATTTCAAATAATAACTCATTTTTTTCATAGGGCTCTTGATGTCAAATTTAAATTTTTAAATAATACTATCATTATTATAAATATTTGTGGGCAAGGGAAAGTAATTTTAAGTACTGAAAAGTCCAAACATCCAAGTTTACAGGCTAGAAACTAATTACTTACATCATAGAATTAGGTTATTTAGTATGATTGAACATTTTGTCTAAAAATAATTCTTTTTAAAATATGGAAGAGTAGATTGTTGAGTTGCATTAATTTCCACCTGCCCAAATTCCTACAATCATCAAACTTTCCCATTCATTTATTACTCTTTAAAAATAATATTTTAATTTAATTTTTAGTTATATCTTTTAGAAGTATAACAGCTATTGATTGTATGATGGATAATTTCTATCATCATTTAATTTCTATTTTGAAGAGAAGGACATTTTTAATCAAGTAGGTTACCCTCAAAATCAAGTTTTGACAAAGAGTCACATAAATCTGTCATATTGCATGAGAGATATAAAAAAAAGTCAGAGGAAAGAATACTCTTTGACCTTCACACAAATTCTCTTTATGTTCCACTGCTACAGGGCTGAGAACCCTTTAAACTTCATGACCTACTTAACATGACTGTAAATGTCATTCCTATTCATAGTAACATTAATGCTTTCCTGGGTTTTGCTAAACTATTTACCAAACTGATATATTGCAGATTTGAATTCCACAGCTTGATTGTGTACTGCATAAAGAGTTGCATTGTTCATCAGTCTAAAGTAGAACATGATTCATGCTCATTGAGAGTCAGCTTGTTTCCTTGGTATGTGAATGAGAGGAGAAAAAAATCACTTATATTTTCAGTAAAATATTCATTATTTATGTAACTGTTTTTTTCTTTACATAGTTTACTTCTCTTCAATATAAGCAAGCTATATACTGTAATGCCTTATAGATTATATATATATATACACATATATATTCTAGTATTATTTTTACCCTTCTTTAAACTTGGTGTGATTTTAATCTGTCACATTTTACATAGTATTAGTTATATGCTGACTACTGAGTGAACTGACATGTAAAACAATCTAGTAAATTTTCAAGGAAAATTCATCAGTATTACAGAGTTAGGAACAAATCAGAATTGGAAATTTGAGTTTTGTGTATATAAATATACACATGCTTTCTTTTCAATGCTTTCTTTCTTATTCTTATACCTGATAGAAATTAGAACAAAAAAATCTAGCAATGTAAGTAATTCAAAATGTATATTGTGCTGGGAATGGAGCTCAATTGATATAGCATTTGCCTAGCATGTACAAAGCTCTGGGTTCAATCCCAAGCATTGCCCAAAATAAAATAGTATCTGATTTAAGACTAATTTTTACATGTAACCAATGCTGAAAGAAAATTTAAGATTTATCTTTTGCAATATATGAATATCATAGAAATATGTTCATACTGATTCTAATTCGAAATTTACTTAAGAATTTATTTGAAAGTAATCACTTCTGGCTATGACAGTCTTTTAAAAGTACTTTGGTAAAGCCAAGAGGAGAATATTATTAACTATAAAGAGAAGTCATATTCCTTTTTAAGTAATTACTGTGTAGACAATAACATGCATATATTTGTATATATTCAAATTTTAGAATATTTTCCATTTTAATGATAGTTAAAATTTTTTAGGAGGGGCTTAAGAGATAGCTGAGCAGTTAATTGTTCTGGCTTTAATGGTTACCTGAACACACATAGCTTACACAGATACACAAAAATGAAAATAAAAATAAAATTGAAAAAATTAAGATTAGTGATAGATATAACTCAAAGGTAATGTTCTTGCTTAGTATGGAATAGGCCTTAGAGTCAATCTTCATCATCCAAAAACATAATATTTAAAAATAAAAATAATAAACTTGGATTGGAGAGGTGGCTGGCTCAGTGGTTAAGAGTACTAGCTGTTCTTCCAGAGGATGTGGGTTCGATTCCCAATATCCACATGTCAGCTCACAACTGACTGCAATTCCATTTTCAAGGGATGTGACTCCTTCTTCTGGTCTCCACTGGCACTGCATGCATATGGTGCACAAACAGATATACAGGAAAAATGCTCATATACATAAAATAAAATAATAAACAGTGTAAATGAGGAATCATAGTAAAACCATATTGATACCAAAACCAAAAATTGACGATAAAAATCTCATGAAGTGTAGACGAAATTCTAAACAGTCTTATTAAATAAGAAACACAGATCTAAATACAGAGGAAATAGCCAAAGAGATCAGAACAATAGCCATGACTGACTTTAGTTTACCACAAGCAGTAGCTTCCCCAGAGAGAGCTTCTTCCTGTCTGACTTGTGTTTTTATTGCCTTTCTGTTCTGTCTTCTCATTGGCTTTAAGCCCAGGCACATGACTTCCTCGTCACTGCCTGTCTATACAGACCTCCAGGTCTCTATGGTTGGTACTGAGATTAAAGACTCATGTCATCACGCTTGGCTGTGTCCTTGACCACACGGAGACTCTGCTTGCCATGTGATTGGATTAAGGGCGTGTGCTACCACTGCCAGACTTCTGCTTAATGGCTATTTGACCTCTGATCTCCAGGCAACTTTATTTATTAGCATACAAATAAAATATCACATTTTACCACAAATAAAATATCACCACATTTCCCCCTTTTATCTTAATAATAAAAAAGCTATAACTAATATAAGAAAACTACATAAAATAAGTACAATAACTATATACAGTATATACAAGCAATAAATACCTCAATAATATCTAATCTATTTGACATTGACATTTGACAAACTCAGAGAAAATATTCCATTATCTACCCTATTTTGGTAGTCCAAAATGTACCTGATTCACTTTTTATCCTAACTTATATTACTAAAAGAGAACTATCTTATAATGTCTTTCAAATTTATACACTTACGCCTCTTTAGTAAGTTTCTTTTCTGAAATTCTTAACAAGGAAAACTATAATTATAACTACTAATTTTCAACTAACTGTAACTATAACCATAACTATCTAATCTTCAATGCCCTTAGAGACCCAAGAAGGAAATAATACTACCTAATAAAACAGGAAGTGCAAACAAGCAGCTTCCAAAAAACTCTGAGTTGACAGAAACAGCCAGCTGTCTTGACAGTCACCTAAGTTTTCTCCCCAGGTTGGGGCATCATCTTCAGCCTATAGGCTTACTGTGTCTGACAGACTCATTAGTGAAGTAGGATGTACACAAGGCTTAGAGTTTGACCTTACATTTGCTGAGAGTAGTTCATGTACCAAAAAAACATCTGAATTCCACCAGTATCCTGTCATGATTCAGGATTTTAAGTTCTGGAAATTGTTGGTGTTTTTGGAATTCAGCTGCCCATACCATTCTCTGCATCCCATTCTTCTTGGCTTATGGGTAGCTTCATCTCTTTTATTAAATGCCAGTCCACCATTGAGAGGTTAGACTCTGTTAGCCTAGTTACTCTTTCAAGAATAACTGTTTCAGCTACTGTTCCACTGCAAACCAGAAGCCATTGGTCCACTGCCTGTTCAGCTACCTTTGAAGAAAGGGGCACTGTACCTTTTTCTGTATTGCAAAGGCCACTTCAGCAATGGTGCCATATTGTCCTGGCCTCAGAGGACGCCTGTTGCTAAAGCCACAGACACATTTGTCTTGGCAAGAATCGGTATTCCTTTGTTTCATGTCCTGTCTGTCCATTTTGTCCTGTTTGTCAGCAGTCGAAGTTAATTCCATATGCAGTTTCTTCAATGCCCATATCTTCTCTGAAGTAGATTGTTACTGCCAGGAGCCAACATGTCTCATAGTCATAAAAAAGAGAAAAAAATTCTAAGTTATTAAAACATTTTAAATGTCATATTCTGTAGATCTCTGAAGGGTTTGAAGATGACCTGTCTATCTAAAATATATCTACTCAACTTTGAAAACATATCTAATATGACTACAAGTTCGATTGTAATATCTAACTACTAACTTTCATTTCTTTATATCCTAATAGTTGATAATAATAACATTCAAGGATCAGCAAATTGCATTACATTGTTAAATAAACTGTATAAGTACAATCTCTTGAACAAGATTAGAAATATATGTATAGCATTTTCTAACAATCTCAATCTCAATATATATAATTTTTACACAATATACAAAAATCCAACCCAACATAAAGTATTTAAAGCTAGTAATTGTCTTTTAAAAGTATATTTAATAATCTATTTTTTCTATATTGTATCTATATCTTTTCTTTACTTTTCAGAGTAGATTCAATAATCTACCCTCTATTCAATCATTTCTATATATCTTTTTTTTCAAACATGAACCTTAAATCTAATCTCCTTTGCTTAGCCCTTTTCCTAACAATTAACAACAACCTGTAACCAACCCTTCTAAACAATGAAAATTATCCCAAACCCAGAACTCACTGAAAGACCAAAAACCACCCTTAAGATTGCCTTAAATTTTTTGTAGAAGAAATTGAAAGTGTTATTACTTTGTACTTAATTGTTTCTTGTGGGTTACTTTTCAAATTGTAGTTTAGGCAATTTGTTAGAATTGCTCTTATTCAAATTTTATGACTACTGAATATAGAAAGCTACTAGGTGAACTTTTCATAGCAACCATGCTTTTTATCCATTAAATAATTTGATTGCTTAAGCAAATCAACTGTGTGTATGTTAATAATAATATCAAGATCTCTAATCAATCCAGACACAATGATACAGTAATTTAACAAGAATTGCTTTGTTCTCCTACCAGCATGTCAGATCTAGGTTTTAATTATCTTCTCGCCACCTCTAGGCTTTTGCATATTCAGATAGTATGTAAATTAATGTAATCTTTCATTTTTGAAAGAGTTAAGGGATATGAATTTCTCTAGACCATTTTTTACACTCTTGTATTGACTTCTATCTTCCTTCCTATATAATTTACATAAAGGAAATATAGACATTTAATTCTGGACAGTAGGTAGAACAATAATAAGGGCTTGCTGTCAACTAAATAGCCATTAGCCTTAGAATTTGTAAAGTGTGACTGATGAAAATCGGGCAATAATTTTTAAATGAATGTCGAAACCAAGGCATTCATTCAAGTAGACTGATTTTAAACTCTATGTAGTCAAGGCTGACTTTGAATTTGTGGTTCTCCAGACTCTATTTCCCTGGTGCTGGGATTATAGGCATTATATATTGCACATGTGCCAAAAGCCTGACTCACTAAATCTGAAACAACTCTGTTGTTTTAAAGAGGCACTTTAATACCTTTAAAATACTTTCCCTGATTTATTTTTTTATGCATATGTTTTCCTTGCATGTAAATGAGTACACATGTGTTTATAGTGCCAGTGAGGGTCTGAAAAGGGCTTCAGCTCCATTGGAACTTGAGATACAGACAATTGTAAGCCACCCTCAAAGTACTGGGAACCAAATCTGAGTCCTCTTCAAGTGCAAGTGCTCTCAATGACTAATGCATCTTTCCATCTGCTCTCAGACTCTGTTTTAACTTGATGTCTACAACTAAAAACACATCCTTTGTTCTAGATGATACTTGATCTACTAATAGATAGACAATATAGTAATAAATTCATGAGATTATATACCTACAATATATTATATATAATATGTAATAATATATCCTAAGTGAGATAAATAACACATATCATAGGTGATATGTAATATGCAATGTATATGAAATATAGGACTTATATATCATATGATGTGATATAAGTGATCTTCTATGTACATTGCATAGTGTGATATATCTCATATATGATATATGTATGATTAAACATGATGTGCAATATATCTCATGTCAAATATATATGAAATGCCAAATAACACATATCAAACAAAACCAAATAAATAAACAAAAACCTTGCCCCTCTACTCCACATACATGCTGTGGCACACATCCCCTTTCTTTAAAGACATAAATTGAAATCTCAAAATAGTACCAAATACATTTGCTAAAAGTGTCCAATAAATAATTATCTTATTTGGCTAAAAACCTATGCACTGATAACCATAATCTGGTCTAACTGAAGAATGTGCTCACTTGTCAGTTGTTTGTGTCTGTGTGTGTATGTAAACAAATGTTACTTTTTAAGGTTCTGAGTAAGTAAATACATGCTAAAATTTACAGAAAAAAAAGTGACATATCATTTGCAAAATTTTATCTATATGAATATTATTGAGACTGTTCACCTTAAATGAAACTGGAAGGAAAGATAAATTATGAAACTAAAATGATAAAATTGACTACAATTTTTATCCATTATACCAATTTTATAAACTATATCAATCAAAACAATATTATAGTTTATGCATTGACATTGACTTTTTAGTAATAAAATATAAGTGTGTACTTATACATTTATACTAAAATCTACTTCAAATATTATAAATACGCATGAGAATACATTATAAAGGACTAATTTTGAAATTACTACTTCTCATTTTGCCTTTGAAAAACATAGAAGTTTATACTCTAGTATTTCATATAGCTCTGTTCACAATAGCAATAAAACCTGATGTGTTTACTAAGTGTAATGATGCTCACATATAACTTAGTGTTCAACAGGTGCTTCAATCTATTTTAATAAATGCATGAGAGTACCAGGTTATCTTTATTATCTTTACTAATTCACTAATATTAAAATATTATTGTTTTGCCATAGGAATGTTATCATGGTCTTATTATGGAATCTACTGCTGCTGTCCTGAGTAAAATTTCTCCCCCTTTAAATTATTGTCTTAAAGTTAGTGGAAATGTTAACATTTATTTAGTTAGCTGCAGTTAAAAGGATGCTAATACAAATGTTATATAAAATAAAATTGTGTACAATGTTTTCCTGATACAGATAATGTAATGAAAGAATAATACAATGCACATAAAAGATTTTTTTTTCCTAATCAGAGAAAGTACTTGGTTACTCCCTCTCCCCACCCCACAAACACACACATCTGTTGTACAAGTGGTATATGTTGCCTGGCAAGTTAGTATTTTAGAATGCAGGGTTCACAGCTGGCTAAAACTTTTGATTTTTCTATCCCATCAACCTGCCTAAAACCCTCCAGCACTGTGAATGCTAGCTAGCAAGGAGAGTGTTTCCAGACTATTTACCACGTGATTTCTCTGTACCTTGCAACCAAGGTTTGTGGAGTTTCCAGTCTCAGGTTCTTACTTTCTAGTTCTAGTGGCTAGCCAAGATTAATGACAACAGTTTATCTTGTTTTGGGAGCCACTGAGCATACCAGCTAACAATTCATAGGGATTATCCTACACCTGGCACTATGATTTACCTTTAAAAACCTATGACTTTGGGCTGGGAAAATGGCTTGAAGATTAAGAGCATTGCTCTTATTCCAGAGGACCTAAGTTTGGTTCACAGCACCCACATCTGGTGGCTCAAATCTGCCCATAACTCAAGCTCCAAGGAACCCAAAACCTGGTTCTGGCCTATGATGGCTATTCTTGGTTGTCAACTTGACTATATAAGAATTAACTAAAATCCAAGAATCTGTGTCCCATGAGGGATTTTTCTTAGTTAAATAATTTGAAATGGGGAGACACCTTTATTCCAAATCTTTTGAGGTGGGAAGATGTCATAGCTCTAGAGGCTATGGGACCTGGGAGAATGGCGCCAATAAATGAAGCATATGATGGTCTCTTGTAATACCCAACTTTATTCATAATCCAGATTCTCTGTGTGGTAGCCATCTTTATGTGGCTTATTTTTTATATTACCTTGAGCCTATTGCTTTAAACTGCAGCCTTCTAAGCCTGAAATGGCGTTGTGGCTGCTGGCTCCACCCACTTCAGCTTCCCAACATGGTGGTGGTACATTTTCTGCCAGCTCTGGGAGCCATCAACTCTCAGAAATAGTGGGTCTATGCTTCTATCAAAGCAGCATGTAGCCCAGAAACCTCTTTTTGTTTTGTACTAGCAAAGGCTAAATCCACCACGCAGCTTAATGTGCCACTTGCAGAGGACTCATTCCCGCCATAAGGCAGGTCGAGCATGCAGGCCAGGAACCTGTCATAGTAGCTCAAACACACAGGCTGCCTCTAGCTTGAAAGAGACAACTAGGAACTGTTTTTAGCTCCATTTTAGAATCTTTTTACTCGGGTTTTAGGTGGAAACGCTTGCCAACATGTTGGGCACCATTTGTAGCTAGAGTTTTCCTGCCTTGCCCACAGCCAGGACAAATCTCTCTCACCCGCCAGTCCCACAGCCACTCAGACCCAACCAAGTAAACACAGAGACTTATATTGCTTACAAGTGTACTGAAGTCAGTTCTGCATGCATGTACAACAACCACCTCACCAGCATAAACACAATGAGTTTTAATGACAAATTTGGATATTATATCCAGAAAAGAGCAGTTAAAAGATAGACTGTGGTCATATTAAAGTTAAAATGTGTTAAAACAGTCCCCCATGTTCCTAACAATTGAAATAATTGTATTCAGTACCCAAACATCTAAAAATATTTTCAAGTCCTCTTTTTAGCACCATAAACAGTGCTAGAAAATGGAAGAAAAATTATCCCTTGAATCAATAATCTTCACATCTTTGTGAAATATATGGAGGAATACATGTAAAACTCCATTTTCAAAAACCATGTAATGCCTAAGGACTCAGCAGAGATACAGTCAGACTGTGATGGTGATGTGGCATGCCAGCAAAGTTCTCCTTGAGGAGCTGCTGTCCAAGTTTATATATATGGAGAGAGCAGCTGGGTCACAGGTGTACATTTGTTCAGCTTTAGTGGAAACTGTCTAACAAAGTTCCCAAATGTTTGCCTCAAATTACACTTGTTCCAGCAGTATATGAAAGTGTCACTTGCTCTATGACCTTGTGCCTTCTTGGTGAATGAAATTAGAACAAAGGAGGGGTGGGGGAATTGTAGATGTATTTTATGAGTTGAGTAAAATGTCAAGATAGATAGATCTGAGAGATAGCCCATACTAAGGCCTATAGGAAAATGAAAGCATCATTTATTGGAGGAACTCAGTGTATCATGATGTTATATAAGGATAAACATCAGTATGAAATAAGTTTAAATGTTAAGCATGCATGAGATGATGAAAGGCTTTTCATGTCAAATAAATGCATTGGAGAGAAGAGTGTAAAATAACAACAAGGATGTCTAAAAATGTCACAAGGAATCATACTAAAATACCTATAATATATGTAAGTCTGTGTATACATATGCATCTGTAGTTTAAATGTGATATTCTTCTCTGGTTTAACACTGCTTACCCCATGTACCACAGACTATCTAACAAAACCCCTAATAGCAGGCATGAAAAGCCTTCGTTTGAATGGCTGATCAGGGTTGTCCAAGAAGACTCCCCAAATATCAGGCTCTTGTTATTGCCCTTGGTTACCCCCAGAAGTGGACACTATGTCCCCAGTGCTTAAAATACCAAGCAATTCAAACAGAAGTCCAAGAGAGCTCAGAGGACATGAGGTGGATCTTACCTGAAAGCCTACTCCTAGTGGACTAGCTTTTATGGTACCTGAAAGTGTCATGAAAGCTTCCAAGGGAAGGAAGCAGTCAATAGTCCTACTCAGTTACAATGCCTTTGAACCACAAAAATGACCAGCATGGCATGATAACCCTACATTGGCAGTAGTGGTTACTTGGTGTTCTCTAATTGAACTTAAGAGTCACTCAACAAGAGGGAAATCATGCTTGGTACTGGAAACCTGTCCAACTGCCCTGCGGTAATGATCATTAAGGAGGACCTATAACCTCTACTTTACTAAGCCAGCATAATCCCTAACTATATTGTAAATATTTATCTTTATGCTCACAGATAAATGTATCCCTCACCCCACATCAAGGAAATTTCTCTTTGGTACAGATGGAAACCTTTTGGGAAACCACAACCAATCAAATACATAATTGTGGAGCCCAGACCCAACTAATATATCTACAACCCAATTCTTGCACCTAAGGCTCAAGAGGGAGTGGAATGACTATAAGAGCCAGGAGAACAGGGCGTTTTCTGTGAAACTTTCTCTCTTAGAAGTGTTAGCGATGCTGTAGCCACAAATTCTCACCCACATGGCTACCACGCATGAGCTGAACAAGGATGACACAGATAGATGTGCTAGTATGGAAGGGAGAAAGCTCATGGAGCCTTAACCCTAGACAAAAAAAATCAAAAACAACAACAACAACAACACAACCTACAGGCAACTGAGGGATGCTGAGAGATGGAGAAATAGTCTTCCCCAGGAAAGGGCACATTCACTGACATCTGCTGGTTATCTAATACCAAATGGCAAGCCCTGAAAACATATACATAATATGCATACAAGTAACATTATATAATATTATATGGAATGAGCATGCTGTGATTATCTGTTTAGGAACATACACATATGTATGTATTTATATAAATATGTAACAGTAATTAAGGAAATGAGGCATAATTTGTGAGAGAACAAAGGAATACAGGATACATGGGAAGATTTGGAGTGAGGGAAGGGAAGAGGGAAATTATGGAATTATAATCTTAAAAAAAATTACCTTAAAAGTAAGATGTAAGCAATAAAATATTTTATTATTAGAAATCCGTTAAGGGAGTATGATGAAAAATATGAAGGCAAGAACTGTAAGGACCCATTCAACAAACATAAATGCAGATAGTTGAGAGAATCCTATACTGATCAAGGATACTGTCAATTGGGGGTTAAAAATTAGTGTAACAGGCAAAATTAATATGACTATTGACTATAATAGTTAAGAGAGAAATTTTATGAAGAGTTCATAGTGAGTTGGAAGTGCTTCTAAGATACTTAAATAGAAATATCTGCCTGATAAATAAAATATGAAGGTCTGAGTCCCTGTATAAATGTTCTACACTTGTGATTTTTTACTTTTGAAGTGTCAGATGTAGTCCATGACAGAATTTATGAGAAGCAATGTGTTTCCTGTCAGTAGGAGTGAAAATATAAAGGGACCTGGGACAACTGAGAAATACTATAAATATGGGGTAAACCAATAGGAGAGGGAGATATGCATACAGTGGCTTAGCAGGCTAAAACAGTCACTGTCTTGGACCCCAAGGAAAAATGTGGTGTGGGGCTGGAAAGATGGTGCAGTGGTTAAGAGCACTTGCTGCCCTTCCAGATGACCTGAGTTCATTTCCCAGGACCCACATAGGCAGCTTAAAGTCATATGTAACTCCAGGTCCAGAAGAGCCAATACCCTTTCTGGCCTCTACAGGTGCCTTGACACACATGACAGACACACAGAAACACATACACACGAATAAAAATTAAATACGCTTATCTTAGTGTTTCCCTTGCTTTGAAGAGACACCATGAACATGACAACTCTTATAAAGGAAAGTGTGGATAGAAAACACTTTCTTAGTTCATCTGAAAGTGATTCAAAAAGAATAATATAGATTTTCCAAAAAAAAAAAATGAAAACCAACAACTGAGATTTATTAGCTAAAACAGTATCACCATTTTATCCCAGATAATGTTTTAATGCTTTATTCTCTAGAGCTACCCTTTGTAGGATATTGATTAATAACTCAAATTTCTACCAACAGGGTACAAGTAGCAAGCTATATCCAGTGAAACTATAAAGCATGTTTTCAGATATTGTCAAATGTTCCTTGTCTTCAAATTACCCCTTGTTGGGAACCACTTCACTAAAGTGATTATTTATACAATTAAGCTGTATCTTTGCATTATTCTCCTTAGGAAGTTACAGTTATAACATAGTAGATATTTTGGGGAACAAGTATGCATGCATGTTTACATATTTAACTTCTCCCACAGAATTACCTTAAAAATGGAGTTTGTCTCTGAGTTTTCTTTCTTTCTTTTGGCAAATGCATGATACTCATATGTGTAATCTAAAGTTGATTTCACAGGTAACAAATGATCTCTTGAGTTATGGATCTCTCCACTGTCAGAGATAATGAAAATTGTGCACAGACAATGTAACAGAAGAAGAAGTGGTGGTTGCTACTCATTGCCTATGGAGCATTAGTGGGAGGGAGAGGAGATACATTTTACGAAGGTACTGTAAATAAAACCCAGAATTCTGAAAAATGATTAGGGTAGTGTGGGGAATGGTTTTCAAAAAAAATGGTAATAAGTAACCAGAGGAAATCTGAGTAGAAACAGGAGAAGAATAAATGATAAGGAAGTGTTTTTTTTTTAATTTGAGATTAAACGTTTTCAGTGGCAAAATTCTTGCCTAATGTAGTCAATCAATATTAACACACACACACACGGTTATTGAACTTCTTTGGGTTTTATTTGGAAGAATAAGAAAATAGGGGCAAACTGGTGTGACTAGATATTACAGGCACAACAAAGAGTAGAATATCCCTCACACTGTGAATACTAAGAAGTGACAGTACATAATACTCAGGCAAGTAATTCATGGTAGACAGTAGAAGGGAAAAGTATGTGGAGGAAAGATATGTATGCATGTATAAATGAATGTGTGTGTGTGTGTGTGTGTGTGTGTGTGTGTGTGTGTGTGTGTGTGGACAACCTATATTTTCTCTTTAACAAAAGGAAGAAATTTAAGCTGTACAAGATTTTTCATTTCTTCATACAGTTACACATCTGGTCTTATACTAGTAACAAGGCTGAAAAGGAGAAGGTTATGGTTTAAACTGGTAGCAGTGGGCATTAGAAGAATGAGTCATGCAGAAAAATGTAATGAGATTAACAGGAGTTTAAATTTAGAAATAATAAATACAGGAAAAGGCAATTCAACATGTTGAGTACTTCTTCAATAAAACTTAGTTTCTGGAATGATAGCAGACCTCATTGAGGTTGTGGGAGCTTAGGCTCTTCATTGTTTAATACTGGACATGGAATGTCTGAGTGTTTAAAAATGTAACTATGCATACCAGAATACTGAATACATGCATTTACTTTAGAAGTAAATACGAATTACAACCCCATACATCAAATAAAAGGCCAGGCATGAAATTTAAAGATGCGAGTTTATTTATTACCCCTAAGAGGTCCTCAAAAGAACATCCCAGAGGAATCCAGCTTTTTAAAAAATATTTATTCTTTAACAAACGATGTAGAGATCCTTCAAATATTAGATGACTCCAAGGCTGAGGTAGAGAAACTATTAGATTGGTCTTGAAAATCTCATGATGTCAAAGAAGACAGAAAAGTATAAGATGAATTGAAACAGAGTAAATGACCCAACCTATGATTTCTTACTCTAACTAAGCTTGAATACAATGTGGACTGGTATTTCAGTTTTCTGTCCTAAAGTCCTTGCCATGATGGGTGTCAAAATAAACTATCTTTCCCTTTAAAAATGGAAGAAATGACATTGTAGCCAATCGTTTTTAAATTAGTTTTTCCCTGCGATATTTTCTGGACACTTTTCCACTTGGCCAGTTCTTCCCAAATCTTCCCACCCATTCAAGTCCATGGCCTTTATCTCTTTCTAGAAAACAAACAGACAAACACACAACAAAAACAACCAACCAACTAGAAAAAGCTCCATAAGAAACACACTCCCCCACATACACACACATACAGACACATATAACTAAAAAACAAACAAACAAACAAAAACCCACTAAATCAGAAACCATAATAAACAAGCAAAAGGCCAGTAGGACAAAAATGGCCAACAAAGCAATATCAGACAAAAAGTCTATAAAAAATATTGAGTTCATTTTGTGTTGGTGATATGCTGCTTGGCATGAAATTTACCCTTAATGTACTTAATATGCCCAGTAAAACTCCATTGGAGAAATAATTTCTTTTCAATCAGGTGTCAATTGCAGATAGCTTTGTGGTTAAGGATGGGAACCAGTGTCCACTTTCCACTCTAAGAAGTGAGACCCTGTCTGGCTTGAACATGTTACAATCTCTCTGAGTTCGTATGTGCATCAGTCCTACTATGCATTAAGGAGATTGTTTCCTTTGGATTATCCATTCTCCCTGACTCATACAATCTTTTGCCTCCACTTCCATGTAGCTCCCTGAGCCCTGAGGGAAAGGGTTTAAGGAAGACATCCAATTTGGGACCGAGTGTTCCAAAATCTACACATTGTGCAATTGTCGGTGTCCATGTTAGTTCCCACATACTGCATGAGGAAGTTTCTCTGATGTTGGCTGAGCAAGGCACTGATCTATGTGTATAGACCATTAGGATCCATTCTATTACTATGATCTTTTAGCAGAATAATAGTATTTGGTTTGCCCCTAGGCCCATAGTCTAGCCAGTCTTTGGTTCTTGGCCAGCTGAGTAATGTCAGAGATGAGGTCTTTTTTAGTCAGTGTTCTATTTCTGTGAAGAAACACCATGGCCACTACAACTCTTATAAAAGAAAGCACTTAATTGGGGGTTGTTTACAGTTTCAGAGGTTTAGTCCTTTATCATGGTGGGGAGCATTGGTGGCATGCAGGCAGACATGGTACTAGAGAAGAAGCTGAGAATTTTACTTCTAGAACCATAGGCAGCAGGAAGAGAGAGCCTCTGAGACTTGGCTTGGGTGTTTGAAATTTCAAAGCCCATCTCCAGTGACACATTTCCTCCAACAAAGCCACACCTCCTAATCCTTTCAAATAGTGCCACTCCCTGGTGGTCATGAATTCAAATAAAGAGCCATTGGGGGCCATTCTTATTCAAACCACCACAGTGTCTATTTTAGGAAGTGGGCTTAGAATCCTACCAGAGAGTTGCTGATACATTTGTGCCACTCTTGCACCAGCATGTCTTACAGGAATGTCACTATTGTAGATTGAAAGGTTTGCAACTGTTTGGAGTTTACCTTTCTTCTCTAGTAGCAGCAGAGAATATTCAAGTACCATGAACACTAACCAGTAAGGTTGAAGTCTCTAGGTAGGTACCATCTCCACTCTCCATGTTCAAAAATGAGGTATGAAACTGTTGTATTCAGCAATAGGGTCTTACTATCAGTTTGTAGAGAGCAACAATAGCTGTGGAAATAGCCTGAAATATTTTTGGTTTCCATGGGTGCCTTTGGCTAACAACTCATGTAGATGTAACCCATTCCTGGCTCTTGAGGTTTTTCACTTGGTGACAAAAGACATCTAGTTGGGGCTTTGGTGACTCCACTTAGATTTCTTTAATATATTTATATATGTTAGGAAGCTTCTACATTAGGAGGTTTCCATTTGGCCCTTTAAATAGCTCTTAGTGTTATTTGTCCCACCCATATTCCTTCCTCTACTCCTCTCTTCCATCTTCCCTCCCATTTAATCATCTCATTCTATCTCTCCATCTCTCTCCTATATATGAAATAAATTCCCCCTTACTTGGCAGATCCTCCTAATCCTTTACTAAGTACCAACACTGTGGTTATATGGAGTGTAACAGACCTAAGGAAGGCTTATCACCTGACTTCCACATACAAGAAAAAACATGCAATATTTTTCTCTTTGTGTCTAGGTTACCTCACTTAGGATTATTTTTTTTTCTAGCTCCATCCATTCACCTACAAATCTCATAATTTTGTTTTTTAATAGATGAATAGTATTGTATTGTGTAAAAGATCCACATTTTCATTATTCATTCATCAGTTCATGGACACCTAATGTAGCCTGTTTCCAATTTCTGGCTATTATGAATAAAGAAGCAATGAACATAAGTGACCAAGCATATGTCTAGTAGGATGTAGAGTTCTTAGAATATATGCCCAAGAGTGGTATAGCTAAATCTTGAGAAAGACCTATTCCCAGATTCCTGATGAACCATCACACTGATTTCCAAATTAGCAGCCATGATTAAGTGTTCCCCCTTTCTCAAATCCTTATGAGCATAAGCTATCATTTTTTTTTGTTGATTTTGACCATTCTGACAGGTGCAAAATGAAATCTCAAAATAGTTTTGAGTTGCAGTTCCCTTATAGTGTTGAACATTCTTTAAGTATTTCTCAGCCATTTGAGATTCTTCTATTGAGAATTCTGTTTATATCTCTACTCCATTTTAATTTTGTTATTGTTTTCTCATGTTGGTTTTTAAGTTCACTATATATTTTAGATATTAACCCTCTATAAGATGAGTATTTAGTAAAGATCTTCTCCCATTCTGTAGTCTACTGTTTTCTCTGTGTGACATTGTCCTTTGCCATACAGAAGCTTTTCTCAGTTTCATGAGCTCCAATTTACTACTTGTTGGCCTTAGTGTCCTATTCAGAAACTGGTCCTGGTACCAGTTAGTTCAAGAATATTCTCCATTTTCTCTTCTATCATATTGAGAGTATCTGGCCTTACATTAAGATCCTTAATCTGTTTAGACTTCAGTTTTGTACACGGTGATACGTATTGATATATTTGTATTCTTCTACATACAGTCATTCAGGTTGATCAGCATCATTTATTGAAGAAGCTGTCTTGCTTCCTGTATGTTTCTGGATTCTTTATTAATATATATTTTAAAAAAGCTGTCCATACTGGGTTTTCAGTTTGATTCCATTGATCGATGTGTCTGCTTTTATACCAATGCCATGCTGTTTTTATTACTATAGCTCTGTAGTATAATTTGTGGTGGGGATGGTGATGCTGCTAGCAGTTCTATAATTATTCATGATTTTGTTTTTAGCCATCCTGAATGTTTTTGTGCTTCCATATTTAGCAGAAAATTGTTTTTTTCAGTTTCTGTGAAAAATTGTGTATGAATTTTGATGGGGTCTGTGCTGAATCTGTAGATTCCTTTTGATAGGATGGCAATTTTCCCTATAATAATCCTACTGGTCCATGAGCATGGAAGCTCTTTCTAATATATGACCTCTCGTTAATGTCACAAGGTTTTTTATCATATAAGTCTTTCACTTGTTTGATTAGAATTATCTGAATTTTTGAGACAATTTGAAAGTTATTGTTTCCCTGACTTCTTTGTCTGTTTGTAGTTTGTATATGGGAAGGCTACTAATTTTTGTAGTTTAATTTTATAGAATGTGTAATATCAACTAGAAATTTACATGGAATTTGTAGGGCCTTTTGTGTATGCAATCAAATCATCTGCAAATAAAAACACTTTGACTTCTTCCTTTCCTGTTTGTATCCCCATGATCTTGTTTAGTTATCTTATTGCTCTAGCTATGATTTCAAGTACCTTATTAAACAGGTATGGAGAGAGTACAACCTGGTTTTGTTTCTTATTTTAGTTATAAAGCTTTGAGTTTCTCTCCATTTAAGTTGATGTTGACTGTGGGCTTGCTCTAAATTACCTTTATTATGATGCTATATTCCCCTTGTATCCCAAATATCTCTAGGATACTATATCATGAAGGGATATTGTCAAAGCCCTATTCTACATCTAATGAAATGATTGTGTGGTTTTAACCTGCATCTCTGGGATGAAACCTGCTTGATCATGGTGGATATTTTTGATTTTTCTTGGATTCAGTTTGTAAGTATTTTATTGTAAGTTTTTTCATCTGTTCAAAAGGGAAACTGGTCTGGAATTCCTTTTTCCTTGGGTCTTTGTATAGTATAGATATCAGAGTAATTGTGGCCTCATTAAAAAAAAAAGATAGTGTTCCTTGTTTCTACTCTGCAGAATAATTTGAGGAGTATTGGTGTTAATTCTTCTTTGAAAGCCTAGTAGAATTTGCTCTGAGGCCATCTGGTCTTGGGCTTTTTTGTGGGCTGGAGTTTGGGAGACTTTTATTACTACTTCTATTTCATGAGGGGTTATAGATGTGATTCAAATTGCTTATCTGATTTAATGCTTAAGGATTTAATTTTTGCAAGGTCATATATATCAAGAAACCCATCCATCTTTTAGGTCTTCTCATTTGGTGAAGTACAGATTTTGAAAGTCATCGTTATTTTCTGAATTTCTTTGGTATCTCTTGTGAAGTTCATCTTTTCTTCTCTAATTTTATTAGTTGGAATCTCTCCTCTCTCTCTAGTTTAGGTTTTTTTCACATTTCTATTTTATTGATTTCATCCAGGAATTACATTATTTCTTGTTATCTAATCTTTGAGTGTTAGTTCTTGTGTTCAAGAGCTTTCAGGTGTGTTGCTAAATTGTTAATAAAAGCTCTCTCAACAATTTTTTATGTAAGCATTTAGTGCTCTGAACTTGACTATTAGAACTACCTTAATTGTATCCCATAGGTTTGGGTATGTTGTGTTTTCATTTTCATTCAATTCTAAAAATGGTTTTAGTTTATTTCTTAATTTCTGTCTGAATATGTTTTTTGTTCAGTAGTAAGTTGTTCAGTTTCCACGAGTACATAAACTTTCTGTTGTTGTTATCCTGCTTTAACCTACAGTGCTCGGACAGGCTGTAAGGTGGTATTTCAACTTTCTTGTATCTGTTGAGACTTGTTTTGTGTCCATGAACTGCTTAGAACAAACTATTTTCTTTTTGTGTGAAATATTTTTTAAAATATCTGCTGGGCTCATTTGATTTTTGATGTTATTTAACTCTAGCATTTTTCTGCTTAGTTTTGTCTGGAAGATCTGTCTGTTGGCAAGAGTCAGTTATTGAAGCCACCCAATATCACTGTGTGAGGAGCAATATGTGATTTTAGCTCTATTAGCTATAGTGTTTCTTTTATGAACTTGGATGTCCTTGTGTTTGGGGCAGAGATGTTAATAATTGTGATTTGCTTTCTGTGTATTTTTCCTTTAATGAATATTTGGTGTCTGTCCCTATCTGTTCTGATTAGTTTTGGTTTGAACTCTATTTTGTCATGCATTAAAACAGCTACATCAGCTTGTTTCTTAGGTCCATTTGCTTTGAATGTCTTTTTCAGTCCATTTACCCTGATGTGATATCTATCCTTGATAGTGAGATATAGTTCTTCAATGATGCAGAAAGATGGATCTTGTTTTCTAAGCCAGTCTGTTACTCTGTTTCTTTTTATTGGGGGGATTGAGACTATTATTACGGAAAGTTTTCAATAAACACTGTTTGATTTCTGATATTTGCTATTATGATGTGGGTTTCCTTCCACCCATTTTTTTCACTCTTCTGGAATTATTTATTACTTGTTTTTTGGGGGGTGTGATTAGCCTCTTAGAGTGATGTTTTCCTTCTAGTGCTTCCTGTAGAATTGGATTGGTAGATAGGTGTTGCTTCAATTTGGTTATGTGGTGCACTGTTTTACTTTCTCGGTAGATTGTGATTGATCATTTATCTGGTTATAGAAGTCTGAGCTGGCATCTTTGGACTCTCAGAGTTTGTACAACATCTATCCAGACTTTTCTGGCTCTTATAGTGTTCATTGAGAAGTTGAATGTGTTTGTTTAATAGATATACTTTTATATATTACCTGGTCTTTTTCTCTTACATCTTTTTGTTTTGTTTTGTTTTTCGAGACAGTGTTTCTCTGTGTAGCTTTATGCGTTTCCTGGAACTGACTTTGGAGACCAGGTTGGCCTTGAACTCACAGAGATCTGCCTACCTCTGCCTCCTGAAGCTGCACACTCGGTTGAAGAGGACGACCTTCCCTGAATAGAGGAGGACCGGTCTTTGGTCAAGGGTATACGAGTAGCTGCACTCCTCTGCTAGAACCTCCAAACAAGCTCTCTTACATCTTTTAATTATCTTTTCTTTGTTATGTGTGTTTAGTGTTTTGATTATTATGTGTCAAGGTGACTTTGTTTTCTGGTCCAATCTGTTTTGTGTTCTGTATGCTTCTTGTACCTCGATAGGCATCTCCTACTTTAGATTAGGAAAATTTTGTGTGACTTTGTTAAAAACAACATTTTCTGTGCCATTGATTGATCTGGGTTCCCAGAAGAGTAGGTGACTTACTGATATGTTAAAATATATGTATTTCCTTGGTATACACAATTAATGATAGTAATATAAGTGGTTAAATCAGGGATTAACAGAAAGACAGGACTAATGTCATAGCAATGGGTAGTGCTATAATATGTATGTGGTTTGTCACTCACAGTATTTTATTCTGGAAACTTCTTTTCCAGCACCACAATGTTGACATCATAGGGCCTTTTAAGAAATGGACCTAGTTGGGGCTGGAAACAACTTCCTGTAACTCCAGCTTCAGGACATCCAACACTCTTCTAGTGTCTGTGGACATTGCACTTATGTGTGAATACCGCCCCCCCCCAGATACACATATAATTAAATTTAAAATTAGATCATTAGAAAAGAAATAGACCTAATGAAAAGTTCTTAGAGAATTATAGGTACTGCTCTCAGAAGAGTACACTGG
Organism: Peromyscus californicus insignis; assembly: GCF_007827085.1. Lineage (NCBI taxonomy): Eukaryota > Metazoa > Chordata > Mammalia > Rodentia > Cricetidae > Peromyscus > Peromyscus californicus. The sequence goes on from NW_026294391.1 coordinate 47,008,730, forward strand.
TCTCCTAGTATGAATTCTCAAGAGAGCAAACTGCTAAGAAAGCCTGAGTCTGACTCTAATCTGTTTTTTTTCTCTTCGATGTTCCCTTGCTTTCACTCTATCACTATTCATCTTGCTGTTTGAGATTTTATCCTTTGGTTCCAAGCAGTTTACCACCATGACAACAGAAAAGGATGCAACAATGCTTTAAGGGTTCTTGTCAGAACCGAGCATATGTTGGTACCATACCTGGAACCTCCAGTACTGTGAGTAAAATAAACTTTCTTATAAGAATACTACTTCAGGAATAACAACAATGTCTATACAGATGATATATATATATATATATATATATATACATATAGATATATATGATATCAGGAGAACTTGTCATATAATTATGGAGCCTAATAAATTCCACAATTGGCCATATGAAAGCTGGAGACATTTAAATACTAGTAGCATGGCTGTTGAAATCTGAGGCTTAGAACCAATAAATTCAGTAATGTAACACTCAGCTCCAAGATCTAAGACTGAAAACCTGGCGGGGAGGTACTGGAGTACAAAGGCCAGATAATCTAGATTTCTGACAGTTACAAGCAGGAGGTTATCCAAGCTCTGTGGCAGGTGTTGGGGGTGAGGGAAGGAGAGAAATTTCTTATTCTTGTTTTATCTGGCCTCTTTGACCAACTGAATGTTGTTCACATTATGGCAACATTTTCCCACTCAGTCAACTACCTCAAATGTTAATCTTCTCTGAAATCATTGTCACAGAAACACACAGAAAATTTACTATACTAGCCAAATGAACACAAAAATTAACCATCACAGTGGTCCAACAATATTGGATTCATATATAAATTTGATTTAATATGTTGGCTGGTTTCACTAAATACTTTTCTCTCCCTAGATTATAAATGTTCAATAGGTGGAAATAGTGATACATTTAGTTTTCCTACTATGAAAACACATCTCAAAATCATTTTCATATAATAAATCCAAGTAAAGGAGTTTGTTTACTGGTGGATTTTAATAAACTAAAATTGCTCTACCTTTTTTATCTAAGTTCTTTCTCACACAGAAATTGATTATTACATAATCTTCTGGTTGAATTGAATGAAATCATGAATCTCCCATTTATGATATTAAATTATCCTTCCTCAACTTGCAAGGTTTATCTTTAGTGTTGATACATGAATCTTCCCTTTTAATCATTTGCTACTTTTTTATTATGCAATGGTACTAATATTTGTAAGTCAGAATTCTGTCTCCACATTTTCTGGCTTAAAGAGTGCAAACCCAACAGATTCTTAACATCTAGTCTTTCTGTCAGTAACAACTCTTAATGAGTTTTTCATTGACTTAAAAATGATTTATTGGAGATTCACAGATCCTGATAGGAGCTGCCATAGCGAAAGGTATATATGCTTGGGATTATTATGCTTGAGTCATTCAACTGACTTGCTCACTAGGCTTTTCTAATTATAGTTGACTGCCTTTTGATATTTTCCACAGGGAAAGAATGTGCTGGTCTTGTAGAACTGACTAGTCAGGTTGACAGTTATTTTCTCATGGTAAATTAACAGGTCAGTGTTCAGGTTTACTCTGAAACATCCTGGGAAATTCATTATATGGACTAACATCTCTAAATCTGATGGCAAAGAAACAGGGAAAATATTGAGTTTCTAGGCCTGGATCATGATAAATATCTTAAAGAAATTCCACTGGGTGAGAGCCCTTTGCAGGACATTACTTCTAGCAATATACATATATATATCAGAATGTCACTTATCATATTTACAGCTTTCTGTATAATATCCATAGTTAAGAAATAACAGATGGCTTGACTTCAATCTTATGTAAAATGATCACTATATTCTTATAATAAACTATGCTTTTTCGTATAATATCACTTTGAATAAGCCTAACTTATCTTAAGTATAACCAAAAATCAAACATATTTGCTATTAGGAAATCTTCGGAAGAATTTACAAAAACTCATTATCAATGTGTTATTATTTGTAAAGTTTTTTTTTCTCTCTGTTTGACATTTTTTGCAGAGTGATTTAGGTAAACTTTATTGGTTTAGATTTTTTATTTTATTATATATATGCATGCTTGTGCCTGAGGCACTCAGAAAAAGATACTGTATTCTTTTTTGGAATCCAATTGGAATTGTAGTTACCCAATAGGAATCAAATCATATTGGAAATGGAGTTACAGATGGTTGTAAACTATCATATTGTTTCTGGGAACTGATCCCAGGGGCTTGCAAGAGCAACAAGTGCTTTTAACCACTGAGCCATTATCTCCAGGCTTTTAATTTTTTATATTAAGTAATAAATCAGTAATAATAAAAATTTTGAGGAAAAATAAATTCAGGTTACAATTTTGAAAAATAATTCAGGAAGTAAAGGGAATAAGCTATTTGTAACATTTTCCTTTTTAACCCATCATCTTGGCACAGGTACTTGTCAAGAACATTGAACCACACTCTTAATACAGGCAGATGAATAGGAAAAATGTTGTTTCCACTCTACAGGCTAAGGATTATGGGTCTAAAACAGTTTCATATTTTTTTAAGTTCAGAAAGCTAGTATGAACTACATTGATTTGACTGTATGAATTTCTATCTCCAGTTTTTCTATACCTCATATTATTTAATAGCTGGACTTTGTAATGGAAATAGAAGAACTTTGTTAAATATGTTGCATAAATGTGAAGGAACAAGCCACAGATGAGCAATTCAATTGCATTTTAAGTTATTGCTACATTATACTGAATCAATCTGTAATCAAAATATTCTTACAACCTGTACTTCAATGTATTAATGAAAAATTTTCAAGTATTGTCATTCTTCTTGTGCTCATCATATTTTGAGATGTCAGGACATGTGACTGACACTTGATTTTGCTTTGTTTTGCTCTCATAAGAATTTAGGAAATTCAGTATATATTTTCAGCAAAATCTCCAAGAATGTGTTTCAAAAAACTGATGGTACTTTGTTGTTTCAGCAGAATGTATACACTAAGGCGCAATCTAGTGGGTTGATACATAATGTACGTAAATTTTCAAATACTATCTCTTGTAGTTGTGGTACAGGCTTTGTCCCCCTATATCTATGAACAGGAATTTAGATAAAGACTTTTATTCATGCCTTTCCCTAAGCCAGAAAATATCATGGTACATTTCTAAAGGCTTATAGTACTTTACCAAGATCATTCCTGAATGAAATGGATTTCAGCTTCAGCAAATTTTCATCTTTCCATTATAATCTTAAACAGCTGATCAACAGAAGAATATCCCAAAGTCTACCTCCTGAATTCATACATTTAGAAGTATTTTCCTCTGTATCCATTTACAGCCCTTCAATGCTAAACTCCTTAGAGCATTTTAGATCACAGGAAGACTTCCACCTTGCATGTTCTTTTTTCAGCACTGTGTCAGTCTAAACACAACTACAGATTTTTTTTTCTGGAAGCCATTCCTAAATAGGATGGCAAGGAATGACTTTACTTGCAGGTGAGTAAAAACCACAGAAATATATTCCAGTGAATCCGTGTCACATGCTGTCCAAATCACCTTCATTTCCTCCATACTATTAGCACCTAATGGAAGAAAAATGTGAAAAAAAAAAAACATAAAATGTGTATTACAGTGGAAAGAATCAGCTAACAAAAAATTTTGTCTTAAGTTACAAGTTTATACAATGAAAAAACAAATAGATTTCTGTGTTGGAGGAGGGCTAGGTCCTGTGATGCTGTGGATCTCTGGGAGTCCAATTAGCGAGAATGAGGAGGGTTTATATGAGCGAGAATTGTTGAGATCAAGGTTGGATAAAGCACAGGGACAAATAGCCAAACGAATGGAAACACATGAACTATGAACCAATGGCTGAGGGGTCACCAACTGGATCAGGCCCTCTGAATGGGTGAGACAGTTGATTGGCTTGATCTGTTTGGGAGGCATGCAGGCAGTAGGACCGGGTCCTGTGCTCATTGCATGAGTTGGATGTTTGAAACCTGGGGCCTATGCAGGATCGCTTGGCTGTGCCTGGGAGTAGGGGTCTGGACCTACCTGGACTGAGTCTACCAGGTTGACCTCAGTCCGCGGGGAAGGCTTTGCCCTGGAGGAGGTGGGAATGGGGGGTAGGCTGGGGGGAAGGTGAGGGGGGCGGGAGGGGGGAGAACAAGGGAATCCGTGGCTGATATGTAGAATTGAATTGTATTGCAAAATAAAAATAAAAAAAATAAAAACCAAATAGGTAAGTAAAGGATCCATAGAGGTAGGCTGGCCTTCCTTAGATTCATGAACATTCTGCTTCATCTTGATGTCTGTTATCTATTATTGTATTGTTGATATTTAATATGATGTAATTTGTGGGTTATCATATAGTTTTCCTTAACCTACATATTTCTTTATACCAACTTGTTTGCCTTTCAAGATACACACAAAATCAAGTAAGCACAGTTTTTAGCATCTCAAGTGTCACAAGCATCAAAGAGCTCTCATTGGCAAGGAATACATCAGCCATTGCCGATTCCTGAAACACGGCATCTGTTTCAATGTGTATTCCTTAGATCAATGTACCTATTTGCTAATATGGTTTCGAAGTTCGAGAATTATTGAAAATAGAAATATGTTTCACTGAAGACCATAGACTGATTTTCAACCATGTTCTGTCGTCTGGCATCAATGATTCAATTTAACTGCCTTTAATGAACGTTTCTGGGTGACAAATCCCTGGGTCCTGCACATAATTTCTCATACGTAAAAGACGCTTATTTTTTTTCACAAACAAGTAAATTGAAATTTTCTCTATATCCAGGTCTTGCTGTTCTGCGTTGGCTTAATCTGGTGGCACTGACTCTGAAATAATGGCTTTATATGTGTTATTCAGGACTCTTCTATTCTACTCAAAATACTCCTGGGTAGCCAGAGACCACCATAATAAAGTTGAAACACTGAGAAATTCACAACAAATAGTCCTTGTCCTGTGTATATGTGTGAGTACTTATAAATCTGTTCTCTTATTTTCATATATTTTAAAAGAAGGGAAATGAGTATGTCAATCTCAGTTTTTAGAACAAAGTTAAAATAGTCTTATATTAGTATCATCTGATGGTGAATATGTGTTTGTGGTTATACTGACATAAATTAGAATATTTTCTCCAAATAGTTGAGTCCCTAAGAACCAAAACTTTTTATTTCTTGATTGTAGACAAGTGGAACACAGGAAATAATCCCTAATTCTAATGTATTAACAATGGGGAAGATTAATCCCAATGGAAGATCATTCTAGGAGAACTGACTCCTATTCATTGATTAGAGAAATAACTGTAGTGACTAAACTCTCCTTATTTAGTTTATGTTTTATGATTTTCAAATTTAATAAAATATTTGAAAAGTCAATGTAAGAACTCTAAGTAAGAAAGCATCAAATGAGTTTCAATACATAAAGGCCCATGTACATAGGCTAAGGATCCTGGTATTTTATAAAATTATATAAAGAATATAATATACTGACATTTTCTTTCTTACATGCATTTAATGAACTCTATCATACTACTACAGCCTTGCTTTTAATTAACTATTTTTTAAAAGAATGAATATACATGTGTGTTCACATGTGAGTAAATGCACTTCTGAGCAGGTGCTCACAAAGTCCAGAAGAAGGTGTTGGATTCCCTGCAGGTGACCTGCCTGAGATGAGTCCTAGGAATTGAACTGGGGATCTCTGCAAGAGCAACAAGTGCTCTTAACCACTGAGCCATTTCTCCAGATCCAACAGCCTTATTTTTATATTTATAGGAAAAAATACATGGAAAGATACAGGACAATACAGTTAATTTTTTGTTAAGTACAGGATTAAATAGTGATTTTATTTATATTTTGGCAAGAAAATAATTTAGCTCAACATATACAGTGCAGTTTGTTGTGGCCATATTTCTTACATGGAAGCTTAGCACTCCAGGAAGAAAATTGCATAAACTGCCATAAAAGTAGAAATTGCTTATTGGCACTTCTTAGTGTGCCCAAATGACCTAACTGTGATATCCCTAAATAATAGAAGTCTATGTCTGTATGAAATACTTAGAATTTCTTCCTAATATAATAATCAAACCGTCTACAGTCCAGTAGCTACTGACACAATTATTTGAGTACACAAGGATAGTTAGGTTTCAGAGCTAGGTAAAAATTATAAACTTTATAGGTTATTAAATGAAATGCCTACTAGTGATATATTAGGAGTTTTTCATACTTTGGATGCCAATGTCCCCCGTAGGTCCATACTTTTGAATACTTGTTTCCCAGTTGGTATTATCTGGGTGTGTTAGGTAATGTGGCCTTGATGTATGACACTGAAGGCAGGCTTTGAAACTTTAAAGACTTTCATTATTCCTAGTTCACTCTTTCTGTTTTGAGGTTATGGTAAAGGATATGAATTCTGAGCATTCTTCTCTAGCCACCATGTTTGATGCCATGTCTCCCCACCATGATGCGTACTTATCCCTCTGGAACCATAATGGCTTTTCCTTCTATAAGTTGCAATAAAAAAAAATACAAAGCTGTTACTCGAGGAGGCTCTTGAGATCCCCTCAAACTATATAGGCTATTGTCACTGCTTCTGGTTGCCCACCTAAACTGTATGATGAGTCCCTATTGTTGATGACAGCCCATGCTGTACTTGCAGGACAGAGAAATCAAGCAGAAAATAAGCTGGAAGCTTCCAGTATGTTGGCTATCTCTTACACTACTAAAATGCGTTTTGAAGGCTTCCAGGGGAGAAAAAGGAATCAACAGTCTTACCAGCTGTGCATCCTGTGCACTAAAAACCAAACTTCTCTACAGGGCATCATCATCTATGGCACTTACCTGGTGGGTGGGCTGGTCTAGTGGATCCAAGATGCCTGTACTCAGATGATTACTGTATTTCCCAGAGTCACTGGAGGGCTGGGTTCTGCTGGGTCACTCTCTTTTCCATTAAGATCTTTGCACATGTTTTCCCTAATAGGTAGATGGGTTTTTATTTTCAGAATTATTTTATTGTTTATTTTTTTATTTTATATATCAAACCAGTTACCCCTCCCTCTCATACTCTCTTCCATACCTCCTCCCTATCTTACCCCATCCCGTCCTCATAGAGGGTAAGGCCTACTTTGGATAGTCAACACAGGCTGGCATACCAAGTTGGGGCAGGACCAAGCCTCTCCCCGCTGCATTACTGCTGAGTAAGACATAGCACCATAAGGAATGGGCTCTAAAAAGCCAGTTCTGGCACCCAAAGTAAGTCCTAGTCCCATTGCCAGGGAACCCACAAACACATCAAGTCACACAACTGTCACCCACATTCAGAGGGCCTCGTGCGGTCCCATGCAGGCTCTGCAGCTGTCAGTCCTGAGTCCATGAGCTCCCACCAGCTTGGGTCAGGTATCTCTGTGTTTTTTTCCCATCATGATTCTGACCCTCCCTTGCTCCTATAATCCCTCCTCTCTCTCTTGAACTGAACTCCATGATCTTGGCCAAGTGCTTGGCTGTGGGTCTCTGCATCTGTTTCCATCAGTCACTGAATATAGGTTCTATGATAACCATTAGGGTAGATACCAATCTGAGTACAGGGGAAGGCTAGTTCACGCACCCAGACCACCACTGCTGAGTCTTAGCTGAGAACATCCTTGTAAGTTCCATGGGATTTCCCTAGCTCCAGATTTCTTTCTAACCCCTTAATGGTTCACTCTGTTAAGATATCTCTACAATTGCTCCTCCTCTCTGTCTCTCCCCCATTTCTGCCATCTTGAACCCTCATGTTCCCACCCTACCATCCCCTCCTCTCCACTCCCCTCTCCCGTTTACTCAGGAGATCTTAACCCTTTCCCCTTCCTGGGACGATCCATGCACGTTCCTCTTAGAGTCCTCCTCTTTACCTAGCTTCTCTAGGGTTTTGGATTGTAACCTGGTTAGCCTTTGATTCGCATCTAATATTCACTTGTAAATGAGTAAATACTGTGTTGGTCTTTCTGGGTCTGTGTTACCTTATTCAGGATGATTTTTTCTAGTTCTATACATTTGTTTACAGATTTCATGATGATAATGTTTTTTAATGTTGCATAATATTCCATTGTGTAAATGTGCCACATTTTTTTTTATCCATTCTTTGGTTGAGGGGCATCTAGGTTGTTTCCAGGTTCTGGCTATTCTAAATAATGCTGATATGAACATAGCTGAGCAAATGTCCTTGTGGTGTGGTTGAGTGAGGCAGGCCAGCAACAGTTGAACATCTTTTGGGTATATACCCAAGAATGATATTGCTGGGTCTTGAGGTAGGCTGATTCTCAGTTTTCTGAGATACTGCCATGCTTTTTTCCAGAATGGCTGTACAAGACTGCATTCCCACCAGCAGTAGAGGAGTGTTCCGCTTCCTCCACATCCTCTCCAACATATGCTGTCATTTGTGTTTTTTATCTTAGCCATTCTGACAGGCTAAGATGGTATTTCAGAGTAGTTTTGATTTGCATTTCCCTGATCACTAAGAATAGTGAACACTTCTTTAAATGTCTTTCGGCCATTTGAGATTCTATTGTTGTGAATTCTCTGTTTAGACCTGTACCCCATTTTAAAATTGGATTATTATTATTGGAAATTATGTGATGTCTAGTTTCTTGAATTATTTATATATTTTGGAGATCAGCCCTCTGTCAGATGTGGGGTTGGTAAAGATCCTTTCCCATTCTGTAGGTTGATGTTTTGTCTTATTGACAGTGTCCTTCGCCTTAAAGAAGCATCTCAGTTTCAGGAGGTCCCATTTATTAATTATTGGCGTCCAACATGGTGGCAAGAGTTTCCACCTAAAACCTGAAAAAAAAGATTCTAAAACGGAGCTAAAAACAGCTTCCTAATTGTCTCTCTCAAATGAGCGGCAGCTGCCGGTTTGAGCTACTGGCGGGTTGCTGGCGTGCGCGCTCGACCTGCAGTATGGCGGGAATGAGGCCTCTACAAGTGGCACATTAAGCTACATTGTGGATTTAGCCTTTGCTAGTACAAAACAAAAGAGGTTTCTGGGCTACACGCTGCTTGGATAAAAGCATAGACCCAGGATAGCTCCCAGAGCTGGCGGTAAACCACCGCCATGTTGGGAAGCTGAGGTGGGCGGAGCCAGCAGCCACAGCTGCTGCAGCTTAAAGCAATAGATTCACAATAAGACAGATTCAGATGTAATAGTTTAAAATGTGTGTAAAATATACGTAGGCTTAAAAGAGACAAAAAAAAGGGTGATATATACAGTATAAAAACAAATACATGGTTTTAAAAAATAAAGTCTTTAAAGAGACAGTAAAATTAATATAAAAAATAAGCCACGTAGAGATGACTATTACACAGAGAGTCTGGATTGTGTTGTCTTTGGAATTCTTAACTACAGAGAGATATTTGATTGTAAAGAAAGCTGAGTTAAACCAGTATGTATATTTTAAAGATACTTTGACTTCAAAATTTGGATGTAAGGATATGTTGCTTTGGAAAGGAGTCTCTTTTGTTTCCACAGAAAGCAAGAGGCTATGGATTTGTTCCAGAGTAAGATACATCAGGTTTGACCAGCCAAGACCCCCTGAAAGGTCTCCGATGACACCATGGCCCAGATGATCCAACATCCAGAACCGTTTCAAGACAACTGGCTCAGATGATACAGCCTCACGGACTACTCCATGATCCTAAAATTTTCTTTGTTTCCCCAGAAGATACAGCGCCCCCCTCCAGCAGGAAGTAGTAAGAGAAGCTACGCCCAAATTCCCAAATATACCAAGCTGACTTTGGAGATATGTAAAGGTTAAAACCTTCCTTTTTAAGAAAAGAAAAGGGGAGGTGCTGTGGGATGGTCTGTATGTCAAATGTGTTGCTGATTGGTCAATGAATAAATCACTGATTGGCAGTGGCCAGGCAGGAAGTATAGGCGGGACTAACAGAGGAAAATTCTGGGAAGTGGAAGGCTGAGTCACAGAGACACAGCCAGCCGCCATCAGGACAAGGAAGATGTAAAGTACCGGTAAGCCACAAGCCACGTGGCAAGGTATAGATTAATAGAAATGGATTAATTTAAGCTGTGAGAACAGTTAGCAAGAAGCCTGCCACGGCCATACAGTTTGTAACCAATATAAGTCTCTGTGTTTACTTGATCGGGTTTGAGCGGCTTGGGACTGGCGGGTGAGAGAGATTTGCCCTGACTGTGGGCCAGGCAGAAAAACTCTAACAACAAATTATTGCTTTCAGTGTCTGCTCCTGGTGTTTTATTTAGGAAGTGATCTCCTGTGCCAATGTGCTAAGGCTACTTCCTGCTTTCTTTTCTATGAGGTTCAGTGTAACTGGATTTATGTTGAGGTCTTTGATCCATTTGGACTTGAGTTTTGTGCATGGTGATAGATATGGATCTATTTGCATTCTTCTACATATAGACATCCAGTTATGCCAGCACCATTTGTTGAAGATGCTTTCTTTTTTTTCATTTCCATCAAAATCACGTGTTCATAGGTGTGTGGGTTAATGTCAGGATCTTTGATTTGATTCCTTTGATCATTGTGTCTGTTTTTATGCCAATACCAATCTATTTTTAGTATTATAGCTTGAAGTCAGGGATCGTGATACCTCTGTTAGTTCCTTTATAGTACATGATTGTTTTGACTGTCCTGGGGTTTTTGTTTCTCCATATGAAGTTGAGTATTGTTCTGCCAAGTTCTGTAAAGAATTGAATTGGGATTTTGATGCCAATTTCATTGCATCTGTAGACTGTTTTTGGTAATACTGTCATTTTTACTATGTTGATCCTACCTATCCAAGAGCATGGGAGATCTTTCCATTTTCTGATACTTTCTTCAATTTCTTTCTTCAAAGACTCAAAGTTCTTGTCATATATGTCTTTCACTTGTTTGGTTAGAATTACCCCAACATATTTGTTATGTGTGGCTATTTTAAAGGGTAATGCTCCACTAATTTCTTTCTTAGCCCATTTATCATTTGCATATAGGAGGGATACTGATTCTTTTGAGTTAATCTTGTCTCCTGACACAATACTGAAAGTGTTTATCAGCTGTCGGAGTTCCCTGGTAGAATTTTTGGGGTCACTTATGTATACTATCATATCATCTGCAAATAGTGAAAGTTGGACCTCTTCCTTTCCAATTTGTATCCCCTTGATATCTTTTTGTTGTCTTATTGCTCTAGCTAGAACTTTGAGTACTATATTGAATAGACTTGGGAGAGTGGACATCCTTGTCTTGTTCCTGATTTTAGGGGAACTGCTTTAAGTTTCTCATGTAGGAATGTACTGAATAAACTAGGAAGGACCTAGAGATGATCATCTGGAAAGACTGAAATATACCAAATTACTTCCCCTGAAGGAAAGTAAAGGAGTCCAGGCTGTTGAGCCACAATAAATCAAGCCATTGAAGCTTAATAGACATCTTCAAGTATATGAGAGGCTAGCTTCAGAAGGAAATTAGGCAGTTGATCCATTTAAAACTGCAGTTAGAAAAATTGACTTTCATCAAACCAGATAGAGATGTGATCTTTCTGTGTATTATAGAATCAAAGAATTTGAAACAAGATATTTTAAAAGTAATTTTTCATTGGCTATTAGCTATGTAGAATTAGTGTAATACAATTTACTGTTTAACTGTACAGTTAAGAGGAAACTAAAATGAGCAGCAGAGTAAAGGAAGAGGAAGAATACTGTGCTTTTATACCATGTGACTCTTGAGATTGTTTACAGTCTATTTGGGAAGACAGTAGACATGAAATAAGTAATTTTTACAGGGAGCAGAGAGAATATATAAATATCTATGGAACTCCACCTGGGGAGAACTGCGCAAATGGACCATTGCAGGCACATACTTATTGTTTTTATATGGAATACTCATTATGTCTTCTTTTGATAGATTCAGAGGATTCTCTTCACTTTTAGTGTTAACACAAACATATGTATGATAGATTTTAAGTATGGTAAAAGTGTTTTCAGTCACAATAACATATACGGAAGTAACTTGAATAAATATGGTCACAAATATTCAGTGGATACCGTCCCTTCCAACCTGCTGAATTAGTTGCCACTTCACAACTTTTTGTTTGGTATTCGTCTAGTTTGAATGTTCTTTCTGGTTTTAAGTCATAAAATCATATGTTTACTGTCCCTGCCTTTTTTTATCTCCAAGTTTATGCTTCATTGAATATGTGTGAACCACTATTTATAAAGATGAACTAGGGAAATCTAATAAATTATAGATAAGGAAAGAAATAATAGATTTTCTGTTTTCATTAACAAGTCTCTGAAGGTGTGGTGAGAAGGGAGTTTCTGAAAAGACAGACTTTTGAAAGAAATGACAGTGACTCTGTTATCTGATAGTCTGCATACAAAGTGCCATATCCATTTTAGGAAAAACTGTAGGAAAATTATCAGTGGCATATAATGGTTGAATCTTGGCAATAACCTAAAATATATTATACTTTAATCCTAATGACTGAGATTATAATAATTTTCTTACATGTTTTATAAATGTGAGGCTTTGAGACTCTAAATGTCTCACATTATAAGCAGGAAACAAGTGTAGTAGCAAGTTCTGTCATTTTGAAAGCCTCTTCTTGCATTTTCTTTATACATGTGTCAACATGTGTTTACATTTTAAGTCATCCAAGTTTTATTTAACATAGATCTGGAAAGGCTTAGTTCTATTTTAAGCATGATTTTACATTCACCAGTGTTGACCAGCTATACCTCTGCTTGCAATTACAGGCCTGTACCACCACATGCATTTTATACCGTGCTGCCAATCTAACCTAGAGCTTCTTGCAAGCTAGGTAAGCATTGCACTAACTAAGCTACAAGCCCAGTCCCCATTCAAATTTATAACACAATGCTTAATAATTGGCAGTTAATTCATAGATAATGAATTGAATTAGTGTCCAGACAACAAAATTACTGGAAGGAGAGGTTAAAATTTAACATCCATGTGTTTAAGTTCCAAATGCTTAAGGGCTGGTAATAGAAAAATTAGGAACTAGGTGCAAACTAGTTCATGTGTCTTGATAGTAGCTTTATATACTTCCTAACTATATTAAAATGTCATGAAAACATTTCAATATAAAGCCTCGTTTCTAGCTGTCATAACTGAGTTTAAGTGTTTTGAAAGTTCTTTGATATTTATTTTGCAGCTGTCTGTATGTATCACAGATAGTTGTGTGTCATGGCACAAGTGTGGAGGTCAGAGGACAACTTGAGGGAGTTGGTTCACCTACAGTGCTATCTTGTCAGCCTGAGTCAAATCTGAGATACAGTGCTACTAGAAAAAAAATGGGTATGTAGTGTACGGACTCTAAAATGATAGCATACAACTTTAGGTTATTCAATTAAAAAAACTATTTACTTAAAGGCAAGACTTTAATTCACATCCTGGTTTGAGGCTTAGTAACTCTAAAAAGGTCATGGCAGAGGTAGATCAGATTTTTTAAAGGCATTGAAGCTTGACTTCTTAAAGGAAAAAATTTTATGAAAAAAAACACACTTTTATCTCTGAGAAACATCAAGAAGATTACTTATTGGAGTTTTCTGCTCCTGGTTTTGATATAAATCTTAGTTTCAAAGAAAGTTTTCTGCTATAAAGGAAGATATATGCAGGAGTAGACATTCTTATATCACATGAAATAGACTTGAAATCAAAAACTATCTACAGAGACAAGAAACGTTATGATACAAAGATAAAAATTCAATTCAACAAGAAGATAGAACAATTATAAATATATACTCCACATCAGAGCCCTTAAATATATAAGCAAATACAGGCAGATCTGATGACAGGGATAGATAGCAATATGATAATAGTATAGAATTTAAATATCCCTCCTATAACATAACAAACAGAACAGCCAGGCAGAAAAATCAATAAAAAGACAGTTGACTGGAATACCATTGTAGAGGAGATGCATCCACTTCACATATCCAAAACTTTTAAAAATGCACAAGGAATATTCTCCACTAAATATCACTGGTTAGGTCACAATGTAAGTCTTAACACATATTAGAAGACCAAATTATTCTACATGTATTTTCTGACAACAATTAAATGGAACTAAAATTTTATCTGTTGTAAAAACAGAAATAAAAAAGCATATGGAAACTAAACAACACATTATTGAACAACCATAGTGTCAAATATGAAATCTAAAGGAAATTTCAAAGTATTGCAAGATAAAGGAAAATGAAAACACAGTATAATAAAAACCATGGGATTCAGTAAATAAGCAGTATCCACATGGGAAGTTATAATGATAAATGTCCACCTTAATTCATTCATAAGTGGATACGAGCTGTTAAATAAATGAGAATCAAGCTACAATCCACAGCCCTAGAGAGCTTAGGTAAAGAAGGGGGCTCTAGGGGGTTACACATAGATCTCTTTGGGAAGGGGAAACAGAACAGACTTTGTGGGCAGACTAGGGGTGGGTGGGGATAGGAGTGGGAAGGATCAAGTGAAGTGGGAAGGGAGGGAGACATAGAGTTCAGGAGAGATAGCTGAAATCAGAACGGGGGTGCTTAGAGGGGTATACAAACCTACTTCAATGTAAACTTTCTAGAATCTATGAGGGTGACCCTAGTGAGGACTCCTAGAGGCTATGGCATCTGAACTGGCCATCCACAGGTAGCCAGGCAAGACTTACAGTGGTAGGGCAGGGTTGCATTCTGTTGAGTTGTTGGCTGAGCCTGTGGAGATCCCTAAACAACCCAGGCTGATGTAAGGACAGAGGGTCACTCTCTGAAAACTAACAGTGGGGACCCATACAACTCATTGAATTAGGTGGAGCTGGTGCCTGCATGGAGCCTTCACCCATGCGTTCTAGTCTCTTTGGCATGGGAAGGTACTGTAGAGGGTACGGAAAGAGAAACCTGTACACCAACCCAGCCAAAAAACCCTTGAACCTTCAACCTGTCCTGCCTGCAAGGTGTGCTGGGGCAATGGTGGCACAGAACTTGTGGGAGTGGCTAGCCAATGGTAGCCAATGGCGGGTTTAACTTGAGGCTCATACCACAAGAGGGAGCCTAAGCTCTCAACTGCCTGTATGGCCAGGAAGTGGAGACTGAATAATGAAGAGAGACTTAGGACAGAACCAAACATGACTGGCCAAATAAAAAAGAAATCAATGAAATGATTTTTTTATTCCTAATGATATTCCACTCTTCTATAGTCATAGACTGGTGCCTTGTCCAGTCATCATCACAGAAACTTCCTCTGGCAGCTTATGGGAGCAGACGCAGAGACCCACAGCCAAAAATTATGGAGAGTCTAAATTAGATATCTTGATTGGGTCCTTTCCCTTGGAGCTCAGGGAACCCAGCAGAAGAGGACAAGAAAAGACTATAGGAGCCAGAGGGGATAGAGAACACCAGAAGAACACGGCCCATGGAATCAACTAAGTAAGGCTCACATGGGCTCATAGAGACTGAAGCTGCAATCATGGACCCTGCATGGGTCTACACAAGGTCCTCTGTGTATATATTATGGCTATTAGCTTGTGTATATGCATGCTCTTGGGACTTTTTTCCTCCTATTGGGGTCCAACCTTGATATGAGGGACTTTGCTTTGTCTTATTATAGCTTGCTTTGTTATATTTGGTTGTTATCTCTTAGAGGCCTGCTCTTTTTCTGAACAGAAACAGAGGGAGAGTGGATCTAGGAGAGAGGAGTAGTAGGGAGCAGCTTGGAGGAGTAGAGGGAGGGGAAACTGTTGTCCAGATGTATTGTCTGAGAGAATAATCTATTTTTCAGGAAAAATATAGATAAAATAAAAGAAGGAAAAAAGAAAAAATAGAAAGACTTTGCATCTAAAAAAAACTATTAAAAATCATACTAAGTGCAGTATTTGGAGAATGAAAAAAATAAAGTACACAAGATATAAGAAAAAGATCAATAAAACTAAATGGTTGTTTCTTAAAATTCTAACGAAAATTAGCAACCCCAAAATGATGATGGTTCCTGAGAGTACTTAAGGAAAAAACAGAAGAATAAAATAAAATTAGAAATAAAAGAGGAAAAATTTTAGTGTATGCTTCAAAAATGGAAAGGATAAAGACACTTGAGTGTCATATCTCATACTTGAATTAAATCCTGGAGTCCACATGATAGAAGGAGAGAACCTATTCCATAAGATGCCTCTGAAACACACATCATGGAACATCCTCTAACACACACATGCAAAATACAAACACACATATACCTGGTCATTAATAAATAAAACCAAAAATAAATAAAGAAAAGAATAGTGAAACACTGTAAAAACATGTATGTCAATAATTTGATAACTTGCACATTTGGTTTAATTTCTGAAAACATTCAACCCACTAAGCTTGAATCAAGAAGTAATAGGAAACCAATGAATTAAGAGATGTGATAACTAATCAAATATCACAAAACACAGAAAGATACAAAGCAAGATGGTTTTATAACAAAACTTTCAAAATAATTAGCCAATTCATTTTAAATGATTGACCTCATAATAAAACAGAATAAAATGCCTCATTCCAAAATCCCTTCTATCAGGTCAATGTCACTAGATACCAAAGACAAGGAAATACTGAAAAAGAAAATAAAACTACAGATCCATCCATATCCATGATGATCATAAATGTAAAAATCCTTAATAAAATACCAGTCAATTGACTTCAACAAGACATTAAAAAAATTCATACATACACTACAACGAAATAGAATTTCCCCCTGGATATGAGAATGTTTTAACATATACAAATCAATCAGTGTGATAGAGCATATTAAAAAAACAAAAATAAAAATACAAGAAATGGTCATCAAAATAATTGCAGAACAAACATTTATCAAACTTTACCACCCATTCCTGATTAAAACTCCCAAAACAACCCCTGCACATGAGGCTCAGGGACCATTCCTGAAGAGGGGGACAGAAAGATAATTAAAGCAAGAGGATGAGAACATCTCCTGTGAGATAGCATCTTCTAGAAATGGCAGACAATCTATACCCAGGAAATCTCAACACTGTTTTTGTCCCTAAATAAGAATTGAGCCGGGCGGTGGTGGCGCACGCCTTTAATCCCAGCACTCGGGAGACAGAGCCAGGCGGATCTCTGTGAATTCGAGGCCAGCCTGGACTACCAAGTGAGTTCCAGGAAAAGGCACAAAGCTACACAGAGAAACCCTGTCTCGAAAAACCAAAAAAAAAAAAAAAAAAAAAAAAGAATTGAAAAGGAACTCCAGTTGACATGCCAGTGTGGATGGAGGAAATCTCACAAGGCTTCACACCAAGAAAAGCTATAGGTAATCCCTTAACTCATTATCCAATCTCAGGTAGTTGGTCTTAAAAACACATAAATATGATATGAAAAATGTTAAAGTGACTTCAGTAGGTTGTATTTATAAGTTTATAAATGTGCATATATGTAACAATAATTATTAAAGAGTAAGGCACTATTAACTTGAGAGGGAACAGGGGTACACAGGAAGAGTTGAAGGGGGAAATAAACTAAATACAGTACTCGTGAAATTCTCAAAAAAATCAAGTCAAGATTATATATACATTAGAGGAAATATGAAAGGACAGGAAAGAATACATGGGAAATTGCAATACTCCAGTTACTATCAAGCAAACACAAACTGTCATCACAATATAGAGGGAAATTATCTCAGTATAATAAAGGTTATATATAAAGACACCATTTATAAGTGAAGGGAATTATCTCAAAATTTTCCTCTAAGACGTAGGTTAAGGGAATTGACAATGTCCATTCTTTCTATTCTTTACAAATTAGTATTTGAAGTCATATTCAGATCAAGTAAATGATTAAATGAAAAAAATATAAATCAGAGAAAATAATGTAAAGCTACACTTACTATCAAATAACACTATCATGGAAAAACATCTCAGTAAACTTTTGAAAACTTTTGTCACTAATAAATGAATTCAAAAAAAGTTGTAGGACACATAATTGTAGCACAGTCACAAAATCACATGTTACATTAAAGCATTTCATACATATATCGTGTATTTTTTTGACTTTTAAGTAATTTAATTTCAGTTTCAATGATTTGACGGCATACCCCATGAAAACATATAGTCAGTATAAAGGATGTTCCATATTGACTGTACAAATTAATGGCTCTTACAGGGAAAAGATAATAGATTTGATACCATTTCCCCAGTTGTAGATTCTTTTTGAACTTTTTTGTTTGTTTATTTGTTTGTTTAAATTTATTTTTTATTTTTATTTTGCAATACAATTCAGTTCTACATATCAGCCACGGATTCCCTTGTTCTCCCCCCCCCTCCCGCCCCCAATTCCCACTTCCTCCAGGGTAAAGCCTGCGGACTGAGATCAACCTGGTAGACTCAGTCCAGGTAGGTTCAGTCCCCTCCTCCCAGGCTGAGCCAAGCGATCCTGCATAGGCCCCAGGTTTCAAACAGCCAACTCATGCAGTGAGCACAGGACCCGGTCCCACTGCCTGCATGCCTCCCAAACAGATCAAGCCAATCAACTGTGTCACCCATTCAGAGGGCCTGATCCAGTTGGTGACCCCTCAGCCATTGGTTCATAGTTCATGTGTTTCCATTTGTTTGGCTATTTGTCCCTGTGCTTTATCCAACCTTGGTCTCAACAATTCTCGCTCATATAAGCCCTCCTCATTCTCGCTAACTGGACTCCCAGAGATCCACCCGGGGCCTGGTCATGGATCTCTGCATCCAGATCCCTCAATAGTTGGATGAGGTTTCTAGTACGACAATTAGGGTGTTTGGCCATCCCATCACCAGAGTAGGTCAGTTCGGGCTGTATCTCGACCATTGCCAGCAGTCTGTTGTGGGGGTATCTTTGTGGATTTCTGTGGGCCTCTCTAGCACTTTGCTTCTTCCTATCATGTATTTTGATCATATCCACATTCCCCTATTACTCAAAAGTTCCCCACCCCATTCCTCTGTGCTGCTTCCTCTTGCCCCTTCTATTATGTCTTTTTAGAAATATAGATATCACACATGACAGAAAACATGTGACACTTGTTTTTCTTAGTCTTTTCTTCGTTTGGCATGCTGATCTCAGTTTTATCTACTTCTCTGAAAATAATGTAGTATCCAGTTTCTTTGTAGCCTTATAGCTCCATGATATTTCCAAAACACATATTCTTTTTCTATTCATGTATTGGTGGACATATCAGTTGATACCATAACTTTGCTACCAAGAAGAGGATTGCAATAAACATGAATATGCCTTTATCTGTGTGGTATGCTAACTTCTACCCTATAGAGTAGATAGATACCCAGCAGTGGTATGTTTGGATAATATTGTGGTTCCTTTTTATGTTTTAAGTTTATTTTATTTTTTAATAATTTATTTTATTTTTGAGATTATAATTACATCATTTCCCCCTTTTCTCTCTTCTCTCAAATCCTCCCATTTACCCCTTCTTGCTCTCTTTCAAATTTACAAATGCCTCTTATTTTCTTTTATTTATATAATTTTTATTATTTTTTCTTTCCTTTTACATACCAACCCCTATTCCCCACCTCCTCTTCTCTTGCTCCCCTTCATCTACCCCCATCTCACCTCCCCTCCTCATAGAGGGTAAGGCCTCCCTTGGGTATTCAACACAGGCTGGCATACCAATTTGGGGCTGGACCTAGCCCCTCACGCCTGCATCAAGGTTGAGTAAGGCATCGCACCATACAGAATGGGCTCTAAAAAGCCAGTTTGTGTACCCAGGATAAGTCCTGGTCCCATTGCCAGAGGACTAACAAATAACATCAAGCCACACAACCTTCACCCACATTCAGAGGGCCTAGCTCAGTCCCATGCAGGCCCCCAGCTGTCAGTCCAGAGACCATGAGCTCCCATGAGCTTGGGTCAGCTATCTCTGCGGGTTTTCCCATCATGATTCTCACCCCCCTTGCTCTTACAACCCTTTCTCCCTCTCTTCAACTGAACTCCAGGATCGTGGCCAAGTGCTTGGCTGTGGGTCTCTGCATTGCTTCCATCAGTTATTGGATGTAGGTTCTATGATGACAATTAGGGTAGACACCAATCTGAGTGAAGGGGAAGCATAGCCTCTTATTTTCACTAACTGTTGCTAGATGTTTACATATATTATATATATATATATATATATATATATATATATATATATATATTCCTAAATACATGAGTAAAACTGCTCAGTCTGTATAATGTTACTTGCATATATGTTTTCATGGCTGACCATTTGGTATTGGATAACTAATTGTGACAATGACCATTTTATTAAAGCTACTTGCTTATTCAGTGCAGTCTGACTCAAAATCCCCATTTAATCACTCACAGAAATAGAGGAAACTATCCTAAAAATTTACTTTTAACATTTCATTATTAATATTTTAATTATGTTAATGTATGTGTGTGTGTGTGTGTGTGTGTGTGTGAATGTAGTGCTGGCAGAGGCCAGAAGACCAGATCCATTGGAGTTAGTATTATTGATGGTTGTGAGCTACCATGTAGGTGCTGGAAACCAAATCCAGGTCCTTTGTAAGAGCATTAAGTGCTCTTAACTGCTGAGCCATCTCTGCAGCCCCTAGATTCTTGATTTGAAACTGTATTCAAAAGTAAAGAAAGTAATTGAAACTGTACTGTACTAGTATAAAAGTAGCTATATTTGTTGACTCACACTTTTAATTCCAGCACTCTAGAGTCTGAGGCAGGACTTTCAAGGGCAGCCTGGGTTATATACTGAGTTCTAAGCCAGACTCAGATACATACTGAGATCCTGTGTCCAAAAGTAATAGTATGGAACTGGCTTGAATGTAGACAAGTGGAGCATAATAGAGAATCTGGAAATAAATGCACAACACTGTCATCAACTTGTCTTCACAAGAGTGTCAAGCACACACAAAAGGAAAAAGATAATGTCGGCAACACATGATGTTGGAACTCATTGTCATACAAACATATGAAATCGGACCCTTCTGTTACATTGTGCAAAATAATCAACACAAAATGGAATTGAGGACATGGCCTCTAAAACAGTTAACAAAATCAAAAGTGCTGATTGAGATAGTATCAAGCTAAAAGGGTCGAGTACAGCAAAGTAATAAATCAAAAATTGGAAACAGCAAAAATAAACAGATTTCTCAAATAAACACAGAAACAGTTATCACACAGAAATTTAAGTTATATATATTTATCCATGGAAATAAAAGTATTAACTTAAATACTTGTGCTCCATTTCCCTAACCTTTATATTCAGTCTGATAAATGCTATGGGTTTTATTTAAAATTCAAAAAGACTCTCAGATGTCGTGATAGGGTATAAAAGTGCATTTTCTCTCTCTCTCTCTCTCTCTCTCTCTCTCTCTCTCTCTCTCTCTCTCTCTCTCTCTCTCTCTCTGTGTGTGTGTGTGTGTGTGTGCCTGTATGTCTCTCTCTCTCTCATTTTTGGTGCTAAAAGTTTACTCATTTACCTTTCATTTCAATTTATGGTGATTCATTTTCTTTAAACAATATATACGGACAATCATTGCAGTCAAAGAGTAGAAAGTACAGGACAGTATAAATTACTTAGCATAAGAGGCAGTCTCTGAACCATCTTCAGAAAAATTATAAGCTATTAAATACTGAAGTCATTAAAGTGAATCTCCTCCTTGTGAAGAAGATCAAATGCACATTGTATGAGAAAGTCATTGCCGAATAAAAACATATTGTGTGTCAAAAAAGTCATTCTTGATACTCATCTCTATAAACGTATTTGAAAACTACTTGATATTAGTAGAAAATGGGTAGTGTCCCTGCCACTTATTGTAAGAATTCCAGCATGATTTCCCTTTTTAGTAAATTTTTCTCTGTAGAAAAATTGCCTAAATTGATTTTGATTCTTCCAAGTGTATGTTGTATTACATTTTATTCTAGATAATTGCACATCAAAGAGAAAATATCTAAGACTAGGAAGACCAGTGTATTTGCAATATAAGAATAAATTATTCAAAGTGTCACAGCCAAATATATAAAGGTCAAATTATAGATTTAGCTACAAAAATGTGAGAAATGTATCTATGCTTCCCCCTCAAGGCTAGTGAACTCTGGAAGAAAATTTACCTTATGCTTTGTATAAAATTAAATGCCTGCCAGAGACAAGTGTTTTCAAATGAGAGAAAAATCATTTTAAGTAATATCTAATTTTTCTAAGAGTTAAGAATTTGAACCAACAGGTCAAAGAGTGCTTATTTTTTCTTTTTTTAAATTCAAGGCTAAGTAAGTCTCTCAGGCTGTGAGATGTTGTGTTTCATTATGAGAAACCATGTTGTGTTGTTATTTATACAAGATGATAAATAGGCAGAAAATGTAACTACATGGATATAAGTAATTACATATATTATCTATCAACACTTTATAATCATTGTTAATGTATTGTTTTAATTAGTGAATATTTGGAGATTACTTATCAGGATCATAAACTGTAATAAATTGAAACTGTTGGAAAGACCTCCACATTGTGCTGAAGTACAGTATATGTCCCAAGTAGAGTAGTGTGACACTCTGCTTGCCTAGAAGTAAAGTTCCAACATCTTACTTTGGGAGGTCAAGTAGATTGGATATACCTGTTCAACTCTTTCTAGTTTTATCTCAGCTACATAGTGTAGTTTTAAATTAAAGTCACCCTCTTCTGAGGCCAAACCAACTCTGATGTCTACACTGGGGAAAGGCATAAACACCTGCCACTTTCTGCTTAAATTGAAAGTGATGAGCATTTGTTGCTCTAGAGTAACCCACAAATTTAAACAAGATTGCTAGGCCCATTTTTCAGCTTGACTTCAACCTCTGTTTCTGTTAATACATGTTGATTTTAATAAATTCCTTATACATCAAGTCTGTCTCACATCTACTTCTGAAAAACCTAATCAGGAACATTTGGTACGTGGAATGATTTGAGAAAGTAGGCAATAAGATGGTGTTTTACAGCTGTCATGTAGGAGAGAGGAGTTGAGAAACTCCAGGTACAAGGTGACTACTAAATTGTTAAAAATTTGACTAATAATGATTAATAATGTGTGCCAGAAGAATGCCTTAGCAAACACAGTGCACTTGATTCATAATACTCATCAAGAAAACAACAAATAAAATTATAATTGGTTACGTGAAAATATAGCATTGTAAATCATCAGGTAATGCAAATGAAAACAACAATAAAATGTAATTTTGAAGCCACTAGGATGGTTCTGATTAAAAAGATAGAAAATAACAAATGCTTAAGGGTATTTGAAAAATATTGTTCTCCATCTACTCTGTTGAGAAAAATGTAAAATGATTCAATCATGTAAGAAAACAACTCTTTAAAATTCTAGCCATGGTGATTCTATGCATCAGTCAATGAATTAAAGATAACCTCAGAGGGCACTAAACTACATGGGTGTTGCATTAAGGAATAAAAACAAAACAACTTCCTCTTGAATTACTTCAACCAAGAGTGAGACCAAATTTGAATTCTCCACTTCTCTCCAGGTGCCTCCCTTCTGTCTGTAGTGTGGTTACTGGCCTTTCTGTAATTTGTCCATTGTGTCTATGCCTAATGCCTGTGAGCCATGCCTGTGTCTCTTCCTAGTACCTGTTCTGTGAGTGTGTGTGCATGCATGCATGTGTGTTTGTGTGTCTGTCTGTCATTAACAAAGGGCTTTGCTTTGTAGTTACTAAACAACATAGAAAACATGGTAGATATCATAGTTAGGGTTTCTCTAGCTGTGATAAAACACCATGACCAATAGCAAATTGGAAAGGAAAGGTTTATATCTTATGCTTTCCAGGTAACAGACCACCATTTGATTAAGTCAGGGCAGGAGTTCAAGGCAGTAATTTGGAGGAAGGGACTGATGCAGAGGCTACAGAGGATTGCTGCTTACTGGCTTGCTTCTCATTATCCATAGATCTGCTTTGTTACATTACCTAGTACCACCAGCCTAGTAGTTTCCCTTCCATATTAATCACCAATTGAGAAAATACCCTACAGCCTCATCTTATGTAGGCATTTTCTCAGTTGAAGTCTCTTCCTCTCAGATGTGTAGTGGGTAGCCATTCCAGCTTTGGTCTGGAAGTTTCAACCCCCATTGAGGCTTCCTATCACGCCTACAAGGCAGGGCCAAGGGAGGGCCCTGAAGACTCCAGATCTGGACACACCATGCTCTCTTGTGCAGCTGGGAGCCCGGACGCGAGAGGTGGACCGAGGAAAGTCTCCAGAGGACTGCGCTGCGTCTTTTCCATCTCCTGCCATCTACCTTTCCCTTCATTTGTAAGTTACCCACTAAATAAATCTCCCTTTTAACCATGTGGAGTGGCCTTAATAATTTCACCAATACAGATGACTCTAGCTTGTGTCAAGCTGACATAAAATTAGCCAGGACAACATGGGAAAGAAATGAAGGATTATTTACAGAAATCTTTAACAGAATTTCACAAGGGAAGAAGTTACTTTACTGACCTTGATAAATAGTAAATATTGCTGCTGCAAATAGATATTATCAAGTTATAGCTCATGTTGTTTGCAGCATTTTGGTGGGTATTTGTTGTACAAGGTTGCTTTCAACCTGTTTGCTGTTCTCAGCAAATGATTACCACTACATACAAATAGATTTTTCTGGGTCAGGGACAGCAAGGACTATGTAATTTAAGATTAAATTTATGTATTTGACTTAGTTTGTAAAAAAAAGACTGCAGGGGAAATCTAAGCCACCATGAGATTGGTTACATTGTTCTCTAAGACGAGTTAATTAAACCTGCTATCCTACTGTGTACTCAGTCAATTTAAGTACATAGTCTTAAATGATCTCATATTATGAACGTGGCTGCAATGCCCAGCAAATTATCAATCTTGTGTGTGTCAAGAGATGTTTTCTGGACAAAAACGTATCATTAGAGTTCCATATTGTCTTTAATTCCTTTTTTGTTGTTTTTTGTTTTTTTTTTCAAGACAGGGTTTCTCTGTGTAGCTTTGTGCCTTTTCTGGAACTCGCTTTGGAGACCAGGCTGGCCTCGAACTCACAGAGATCCGCCTGCCTCATTCCACTTCTGGATTAATAATTCTAGCAAATTAAAATATTTCTAGATAAAAAACTTACATAGAAAGCATTACTCATAATAACTCAAAGTGGCATCAAAATAATTTCTATCAAAAATGGCCCATAAATCCAAAGAATAGGAAAATAAAATATCCTATGTTAATAGAACTGAAAATTGCTGCAGAATAAAAAAATATGAAGTATTGGAACATCAGTAAAATTTGAAAAAAATACTAAATCACAAAAAAATGGTAAGTCACAAAATCAATTCCATTAATAGCAAACACCCACAATAAGCAAACCCAAAGCCACAATGTTAATTAACAATTTGTTAAGAAAGAGAATAAAGATGCCACTAATAGGTGTTCATTTTTTAAGGAAATCAAAAGTATTATAAATTTAGATGATAATGAGCACTGTGCAAAACTGAATGTAGTAAAAATTATATTGAATGCAGATTTCTTATATTGAATGTAGATTTTTTTTTTTTTTTTTGGTTTTTCGAGACAGGGTTTCTCTGTGTAGCTTTGCGCCTTTCCTGGGACTCACTTGGTAGCCCAGGCTGGCCTCGAACTCACAGAGATCCGCCTGGCTCTGCCTCCCGAGTGCTGGGATTAAAGGCGTGCGCCACCACCGCCCGGCCGAATGTAGATTTTTAAATTGGTATTTTATATGGCATGTGACCAGCATTTCAATAAAACTGTAAGAAGTTTAAACTCACCATGTCTTGAAAACAGGGTCAAAGTTTCTTATTTAAAAAAAATAAGGAAATTGGATTATTCTAGATAATGCAATTGAGGCTCTACAGAAGATAAAAAAAATATGAGGGACAATAACAGACAACTGAATATGAAATTGTGAAAAACAGCTGATCTCTTTGGTAATATGTATAAATGCTAATATGCAGACTCCTTGGGAGAGCACAAACTCCAGAAATAGATATAAATATAAAGATTCAGGGCAAATCATATCTTTAAATGTCAGAGTCCTTTATTACCATGCTTGGACATCTTGTATAATTTAAAACGTAAGTTTATTTATTCAGGTTCCAAAATCCACATATTCAACTCTTTCTGGGTACTTTTCTCACCCAGATAGTTTATGACATGAAATAATAAGGTCTTTAAAGAGTACCCATACATTGAAGAGGCTATGCAATAATTCCCCTGCCGCTGTGGTTTCACCCTTCCTAATTAGTCCATGAGATTTACCAGCTATTAATTATCAAAATGGAAACATTGAGAATCGGTCAGTACTCTAGTAAGAGGATCACCATATGATTTCTCTGGGTTTGGAAACAAGGGTGTGTCATCCATAAGTACAGTCTTCTGGAAAACAGCTTCTAGTGTTCTACTGGCTTTTTGCTCAAATGCATTGATTTTTCATAGAAAGCTAACTGACCATGTAGTCCATGTAGACCAATTCGTCATGAGTTAGGATATGTGAAAATCTTAAGACTTGGTTCATCCAACAAAATTCCGGTGTAAGATTGCACTGATGTGTTACATTGATCTCAGGTAGTAGTGGGTACAAGTAAGATGCATGGTAGGTTCTTCAGACTACCTTGCAAACTATCACTGTTCCATGAAGGACACACTTCAGCTTACTTCTGTGAATACAAGGGGGAATTCTATATTACTAGCTTAAGAAAAGACGGCAACCCAAGATTCATTTACACATAGATTTTCTTAGTATTGGATACAAGTAAAAGTGGATGGTTGGTGAATTATAGTCTCTGTAGCTGGAGAGTTTCTCTCCAGCTCCTGCCAAGCCCAGGCAGTCCCACAGCCCACTTATAAAATAAATACACAGACTCTTATATTATTTAAATTGTTTGGCCTAAGGGCTCAGGCTTCTAGCTATCTAGTTCTTATCTCTTAAATTAACCCATTTCTATAAATCTATATCTTGCCACATGGCTCGTGGCTTACCAGTATCTTACATGTTGGTACTCAGCATCTCCTGACTCAGCCTTCCTGTTCCCAGAATGTTCTTCTCTGCTTGTCCTGCCTATACTTCCTGCCTGGCTACTGGCCAATCAGCAGTAGCTGATTTATTTATACAGAGCAATATCCACAGCACTTCCCCTTTTCTTTTTTTCAAAAAGGAAGGTGTTAAGTAAAATTACATATAACAAAACAATTATCAAGCAAGAATTATAGTTATAATACCTAGTCTATTTATAATATCTAGTCTATTTGTATTTGGCAAAATTAAAGAAGATATCCTATCTATCCTATATTTGTGAGTCTAAGGTTTCATATCTAACTTATCTTTTATCATAACTAAGGAAAATTATAACTACCCAGTCTTCAACTACACCAAAGCCCTCAGAAGGATATACTATTATCTGAGAAATGGGAGAAGGATGCAAGCAACTTTTGGGAGTCTTGCGAGAGTAGACAGAGACAGCTGGCAGCCTGGACAGTCATCCAAAGTTCCTCTGTAAGTTTGGGGCATCTGTATTCAGTCCACAGGCCTAGAGTCTCCCAGTCATTTTTCTCTGTGTCCTGTAAAATGTATGGCAGTTTGCTCTGCAAAGCAGGAACTTGAAGGACCATTTTGCCAAGAAAAGTTCAGTGGTCACCTTCCTATGGGTCCCGAATGTCCAGTTGATACAACATTTTGTCAAGCAGACCAGGCAAGAACAGTTTCTTGCCCAAATAGCTATTTTGCCAAGAAGAAGATAAACTCCATATGGAGTGTCTTCAATGCCCATCCTCCTCTCTGAAGTAAATCAATACTGCCAGGAGCAGACATGTCTCACTGTCCAGAAAGTCTAAATTTTTAAAACATTTTAAATGCCATATTCTGTAGGTCTTTGATGTGTTTTAAGATTACCTACCTAATTGAATTATATCTATGTATACCCAGAAAACTTAATATGATTATAAGTTTGACTATCATAGAAGACTAGTTATTAATCTGTATTTCTTAATTATCCATTACAATTTAAATGAGTTACATAAACATAATACCTTAAACAAGAGTAGAAATATACATATAGTATAACAAAATTCACTTTAAATTTGTATCAATAAACTAAAATCCATAGCGATGTAAAACATTTTTAAACAAGTTGTTGCTCTTTAAAAATAGGTTCAACAATCTACCCTTTTGTTCTATCATATCTATATCCTATATATCTATATCATATCCCAATTTCTTCTTTTAGAAAGATATTGGATGTGGATAATTGTAAAGATTACTGTTAATAGGTAGGGCTTAAGGTGGTCCACCTCTAATTCTTCCATAGGGAACAAAAAAAGCACCCCACGTTTAAATGATAGACAGTAGATACTGCCACTCTTCCTCCACTTGATCAGAATTCATTTCTTCTATCAATAAATGGTATGTTCTTATGCAAAATTATAGTTTAATGAGAGTTTTGCTCTGTCTATGGTGGAACTATGTCATTTTTTAAGAGAGATATTATAGAGTTAAGTCTAGTGAATTGTCAGTTACCCAGAGCGAAAAAGATAAAAGGGTTAGAAAAAAGTGAATTTTGACATATATACCTGTAAATGGACACAAAGGGGTATTATAAAGTATGAGTTATTGACTCTTGTGTTAACACATAACAAATATCACCCTTAATGGACATAACACTAAGCAGAAAAGCACTTTTCCACTTTAGGTTCATAAGTCCCTGTTATCAATGGCCCAGTGCTGGAAGACTAGCTACATGAACAACATAGCCACAGTATCAGAAGAGGCTATTCTGCTTCTAGGTAAAAATGTGGACTCCCATTGACCAAGATTGCCCTTGTTACTGGAGCCAATGATTGCCAAACCTGTTATTAGCCTTAATATGTTCTTGTCCTTTAAGAACTACAACTTATCATTTGGTGGCAAGTGGACCACACTAGGCTCCTTCTATTCTGGCAAATACTTCATTTCCATAACAGATACTTAGTCGGGGTACTACTTTGTCTTTATTGCATGCAAGGCTTCAGTCAGCACCACTGTCCAAGGGTTTACATAGTGCTGAAAATGGTGATTATATATAACAGAGTTGCAGACAAGAGATATTTATTCACAGTAAAGTGGCATGAGATTGGACAACTGATCATAGTCATCATATCATAAATCATGTCATAGTACACCAATCATATATATTTTATAATCAGGAATCTTTTATTCCCATATATTATTGGAACAGCTTGCTGAAGGCAGTTGAGGCATAAGCTCACAAGCTTCCAAATGTTGTATGTGATGCAAATTAACAATTTTTATGTAGTTTTCTTGCTCGTATGCAGACAACTTTGGAACCAATAAATGAAATCAGCAGTTTCCATGCACTTGTCATTATCCTTACTGACCAAAGGTGAGCTTTTTTTTCTCTAATTCTGCAACTCTGAACTCTGCATGGTTAGGAATCCTTTTGCTAGAAAAGGACACAACTTCCCCATTAAAACAGTGGGATTCCCATTGAACTATAAACTACAACATCACAGAAGCAAAAATGGTCACTTTTGACAAGAGAGGCTGTGGTGCTATTGTGTTCCCCAAAATTGTGTACACTCTAATAAACTTATCTGAGGTCAGAGAACAGAATAGCCACTAGATATAGAGGCCAGAAAATGATGGCACACACACCTTTAATCCTAGCATTCTGGAGACAGAGATCCATCCGGATCTCTGTGAGTTCAAAGCCACACTGGAAACAGCCAGGCATGGTAACTCATGCCTTTAATCCCAGGAAGTGATGGCAGAAAGCAGAAAGATATACAAGGCATGAAAACCAGGAACTAGGCCTGGTTAAGCTTTTAGGCTTTTGAGTAGCAGTTCAGCTGAGATCCATTTGGATGAGGACTCAGAGGCTTCCAGTCTGAGGAAGCAAGATCAGCTGAGGAATTGGCAAGGTGAGGTGGCTGTTGTTTGTTCTGCTTCTCTGATCTTCCAGCATTCACCCCAATACCAGGCCCTGGGTTTGTTTTTATTTTTTATTTATTTATTTATTTATTTATTTATTTATTTATTTATTTATTTATTTATTTATTTTTGGTTTTTCGAGACAGGGTTTCTCTGTGTAGCTTTGCGCCTTTTCCTGGAACTCACTTGGTAGCCCAGGCTGGCCTCGAACTCACAGAGATCCGCCTGGCTCTGCCTCCCGAGTGCTGGGATTAAAGGCGTGCGCCACCACCGCCCGGCTGGGTTTGTTTTTATTAATAAGACATTTTAAGATTCATATTACAAGAAGCAATCTCTGGCCTCATAAGAAGCAATGCTGCTTAAACAGGCCCATGCAGGAATGTGTGAAATCCAGGTGCTGCATATGAGTGCGTCATCTTAGCCCCTTGCCCAAATGTAACTGTAAAGGGATAAGTATGGCCACCTTGTTATGAGGAGGAAAGAGTGGCCAGACACTCAATGAACTAAGGGGTAAAAATTCAAGTTTATGTGTCTTCAAATGGTAGGGTTATTTAAAGTGAAATTAGAATAGGGAACTGGCTAGCAACTGTGAAAAAGTATCTAAATGTAGCAGTGGAACTTTTGCCTTATTGATCTTCTTCTACGCTTCCCCAAAGCAACAGGTAGTCATTGGAATTTTCTAGATCTTTCCCCAAATGAGAAAACAGGTCAATGTGACATAAGACGTGATTCTGATAGAGACTAAGATGTGACATCTAGATCTACTTTCAAGGAAGGACATATTGCTCAACTCTGCATAAGACTGTCTCATCAGAGGTCACATTCTTCTGAGGAGTTCCAGTATGCCTCACTGAGCAAAACAGGAGTACAAGAGCAGAGCCCTTACAGCCCTTTGTGAGACACTAGGAAAACCTAAATCACAGTTTGTTATCTCTCTGCCCTATAAACACTTGCTTCTGAAACTCTAACAAAAATTGCCTTCAGAGAATCCAACGCAGAATAATAAACCTAATAGTATTTTTCTCAAATTCAGACATATACTTATAATAGTAATGCTTGCATGAAATTCTTTTCATTTAGTTTGATATTCTTCTAGACTATTAAAATGCCATGGTTAGTATAAATCAACCTTTGGAAAGAATTTTTAATAACTAAAATATTATGAAAGTGAACATTTAAATTTTGACATTTTATTTTCTTTGATGCTGGGAAGTGCTGCATTGAAGGTTATTTGATCAGCTCCTGAAAACAATATAACATGACAAAAATATCTAATATTTTGAGCATTCAAGTTGCTAGACACCTTGGACTAGAAAGATTAACATTTGAGTTTTGAATGTCTTTTTGTTATTTTAGGCACTTTTCAATGTGATATTTAAAAATATTTTCAAATCATTTGAATAACTCAGGAACACCTACGGATTGTTGAACCTATTTTTGTATTATTCTATACTGCTGATTTTGAGACTTTGAAACATTTTAAAGCTATTAACCAAGGGAAAGATAACAGCATTTGTATATTTACATATAATTGGAGTGTGAGTAAGTATTTTGGGAGGTAAGGTGAAGTTATGAGTGTTTAGGATCCCCCTAATCTTATCTCACCATTTGCCACACACTTTCTTTAAAGGATGCATTTGTCAGATGAAAAGCATAGATGACATATCCCATAGCATGCTCCTAACAGCTGCTTCTGACGCTGATGTGATCCTCCTGTTTATATTAGCATCCAAATATATGATAAACATCAACTGGCTGGGATGTTTAAGCTCTATAAGTTTACTTGGGCGCCCTTCTAGTCTTCTGTTCTTTATTCTGATCCTATGGCACTTCAGTTAGAATTCCTCCTCTAAGTAAAAGTTTATGGCAAGGAAAGGGAAGTTTTACTGTATCACACAGTCTGGCATTCTCAGCTTTTCTGCATGAATGACAATGGTAATTTGGAAAATAATCCATAAACAATGTATCATATTTTGAAGCCAGGCACGCATATCTTCATCATCATAGACTTTTTCATGAATAATAAAATACTAGCTTTACAAGTCTACCATTCAATATTCCTAATATAAAACTAAGAGAGCTTGTATTCATATTGAATGTTGCACCTTACAAAGTATCTATACATATCTATCTATCTCTCTATCTCTCTATCTATCTCTATCGATCTCTATTTATCTCTATCATCTATATCTATCTATCATCTATAACTATATCTATCTATCTATATCTATATCTA
Source organism: Peromyscus californicus insignis (assembly GCF_007827085.1). NCBI lineage: Eukaryota > Metazoa > Chordata > Mammalia > Rodentia > Cricetidae > Peromyscus > Peromyscus californicus. The sequence continues at coordinate 47,040,885 of NW_026294391.1, forward strand.
TATATCTATATATATCTATATATATTAGCTGATCCATAGAAACAACATGTGAGCATGGCTAGGCAGGCTTTAAATATTTCAGTTTTGTAGGAAGTACTGGGACCAAGAGAAAAAATAAAAGTGAAAATAGAAAATGATTGTAATTAAATACTGGGTTGACAAATTTAATTTATGATCCTGTGATAGAACTTTCTGACTAAAATCAACTTAGAGAAAGAAAGAGTTCATTTCACCTTCAGGTTATTCAGAGAAGTCAAGGAAAGAGTTTGAGCAGGATCTTGAAGCAGAAGCCATGGAGGAATGACACTTGCAGGCTCATGTGTAACTAGCAAAACAAACTGTCCAGGGAATGGTGCTACCCATGGTGGGCTGGGTCACATGCCAGTCTTATCTGGGAAATGCATCAATTGGAGAGATTCCCTTCTCAGGTGACCACAGGCTTTTTAAGGCTGACAGTTAAAGCTAACTAGGACAGCCTGTGAAAAGACAGTTGTAAAATGAGTCTTAAAAGGTCTTATTAATAAAAAATCTGGAGCCAGATATTGGGGTGAAAACAGAGAGATCAGAGGAATAGGACAAGCCACAGCCAATCTAACCTTACCAATTCCTCAGCCTCCAGAGAGAGCTAATTCCTGTACACTTACATCTATATCCTTTCTGTGCCCTGCCATCTCACTTCCTCTCTCTGCCCAACTTCATTACTTCCTCTTTTTGCCCAGCTCTATCATTTCCTGTCTCTCTGTAGAGACCTCCAGACCTCTATGGCTAACTAGCACTGGGATTAAAGGCTGCCACCCCTCCTGGCTCTATTTCCAGTGTGGCCTTGAACTCACAGAGGTCAAGATGAATCTCTGCCTCCTGAATGGTAGGATTAAAGGCATGAGCTACCACTGCCTGACCTCTATATTTAATGTAGTGTCTGGCATTTTCCTCTGATACCAAGATAAGCTTTATTGGGGTGCACAAATAAAATATCACCACATTTCCCCTTTTTTGTCTAAAATAAAAAAGTTATAACTAATGCAAGAAAAACTATACATAAGTACAATAACTATATGCAATATATACAAGTAATAAATACATCAACAATGTCTAGTCCATTTGCATTTGACAAATTCAGTGAGAATATTTCATTATCTGTTCTATTTTGGTGAGTCCAAAATATACCTAATTCACTTTCTATCCTAACTTGCATTACCAACCAAAAACTATCTTTTGATGTCTTTTAAACTTACATACTTTACACCTCTTAGTGAATTTCTTTTCTGAATTTGTTAACAAGGAAAACTATAACTATCTAATATTCAACTCCCTCAGAGACCTGAGAAGGAAATAATATTACCTAGTTAACCAGGAAGTGCAAACAAGTGACTTCCAAAAAAATGTGAGTTACAACAGAAACAGCTAGCTGCCTGGAGAGTCACCCAAGGTTTCTCTGCAACATTGGGGCACCCATCTTTGGCCCACAGGCCTAGCATATTTGACAGACTCATCTGTGAAGCAGGATTTTCTAAAGAGCCTTCTTACCTGGTAAAGATCAGCAGTCCTTTCTTTTGTGTCCTGCTTGTCCATTTTGGACAGTATACTGTGAGCAGTCAATGCAAGGGCATTTTCTTGCCCAGTGGCTATCTATTGCCAGAATGAAAGTAAACTCAATAAGGAGTTTCTTCAATGCCCATCATCTTCTTTGAAGTAGATTGGTGCTGCCAGTTGCAGACATGTCTCATAGTCATTAAAAAAAACTATATTATTAAAACATCTTAAATGCCATATTCTGTAGATCTCTAAAGTGTTTGAAGATGACCTCTCTATCTAAAATACATCTCTGCTTGACCTTGAAAACATATCTCCCTGTCTCGAAAAACCAAAAAAAAAAGAAAGAAAACTTACCTATTATGACATACAAGTTCAATTGTAATGACTAACAACTTGCATTTCTTTATTATCCTAAATAGTTGGTAATAATAACTTTCAAGGACTAGAAAATTGCATTACATTTTTAAATGAACTATATAGGTATAATACCTTGAACAAGATTAGAAATGTAAGTACAGTATTTTCAAACAAAATCAATCTCAAATTTGTATCAATATACCTAATTTGTATATAATATACAAAAATGCAATCCAATGTAAAATATTTAAAACTAGTAGTTGCCTTCTAAAAGTGCTGGACCCCAAAATTTAGGGTCTCAAGTGGGCGCTCCAAGAACCCAGACTCCAGTCCAGTTGATACAACAGCACGAGGAATTTATTGGCTTCTGTACAGAAAGGCTTCTCTGCTCCCAAGAGCAAGAGTCGCCTCTTACTGCAGCCCCATGAGGGCTTTTAAAGGAAAAACCCATAAAACCCACAAGATTACAATTCCCATACAATTTCATGGCCTGATCACAGGGTGATCACAGAGTGGGTACAGTCACATCCGCATGCACATTCTTCCTGAAACCTCAAGGGGGGTATCAAGGCGGGAGTGGAGTTTACACAAGGTCACAGTGGTCCTTCCTGGAACACCTGCAACTATCCCAGTCACAGTTGAGCACATCTCTTAACAGAGATCTTTTTACATTGTTACATTGTTACAGGGGTGATTGAGTAGTGGCTGAGTCAGGTGACCCTTGGAACTAGTTTTTTTAGTTTCTCATTTCCTGGTGCTTGAAGTTTCTCTCTTTCTGAGGCTTGGGGGTGTAAGCCTGAAGGGCTAGGGTCTTTCATTCCTCCATTTTCTTTTTGGCAAATTTTAATCTTAAAATTATGGTATTACATTAACTCATGGCCTGTAATGGCCATGCATAGTCTATGTATAGTTAGCCATCTTGTCTCTATGCCAGGGAGTTTTCTTTTGACCCAGCATTTCAGCCTTTTCTGAACAAGGAATAGGGGACGACATATTCTCCTCTGGAACTGCTTCAAGCTGGCATCTGGGCACCGCTGTCAGGTCCCCCTCCCCCCAAAAGGCTGAAAAACTGGGCAAGGGGGCATTTGTCAGTAGCATGTAGCTGCCTGACCCCTTAGGGACAGAGAAGAATCATGTTAGCTGGGCTGGTCCACGTTAGCCTTTAGCAAGTCCGGAGCCCACAGTCGTCTGGAGCAGTGGAGTCAGCAACTGAAACTTGGAGGTGTCTGTCAGTCAAGTAGAAATCTGTTGAGACAATTTTAAACTAGGAACAGAAGTTAAAATTTATGAACTTATTTGGAACCCTTAGGTCCATAAACTTAGTAATGGGAAAAGCAGTAGTCCCAAGACCAGGAGAGAGGAAAAATATCATCTTTAGGAATACTTATCTGGGGTCCTTTTAACCTCTGTGAAGTGGGTCTAGGTTTTTATGACTCTTTTGATCCTTTGAGGCCTACTTATAAAATGACATAAAAGTTTTAGATACATTAGTATTACCAATCTGTACTGAAATCCATATTGTAGACAAAGCAGGCAATGGGTATCTGTAAAACAGCAGAAGTGGACTCATACCTTTGAGTCCCAACAAGAACTACAGATTTGGGCATTTTTCTTCTGTCCAGAAAGCCAGGTATAAGTTGGACAGAGATTTTTGTTCTGGTGAGAAGCACTTTTAGATTTACATTTAGACATATTTAGATGACATCTAAAACAAATCTAAAATGTTAAGCTTGTGACTGAACAGCAAGTAGTCATTGCTCTACCAGGTCATCAGGACTCCTAAATGTCAAGCTCTGAACCATAGAATAGGAGAGTAATTTGAAACATAACTTATTTTAGACTCATATATGGACCTTTATGACATTTAAATTTTTATATCTTAGAACATTTTTTAAAAGTGAGCTAACAAGCTAGCTATGGCCTTGCAGAAGGATCTGGTTGTCTGATGCTGCCATGCTAACAAAGTTAGAGCTAGCCTAGCCATCAGTACTGTCAGAGATCTGAGAAGAATAAACTATATCTGAGTGCAGACCAAGAAGCATCCAATCCTATAAATTACAGGGATTAATCCCTACCCAGGTCTCCATAGCATTGGGGGCACCAGTCAGAACAGCATCAATCTTCTTCCGCCATCAGGCCCACAAAGCAGAGTATTTTTCCTGTGGAATAGGGACACGGAAGACTGACCTTGACCAGGCAAAAGGGTACAATCAATTCCAGTGTCCTACTGCTTGTCCACAGTCTGGGCTGGGTCCTGGCAGCAGGCGTTGCATTGGGGCATCTTGCCCTGTGGTCAGCATTGCCATAATCCAGGCAAAGACATTCTGGTGCCTCATACGTGATCTTCGGAGACTTTGGGTCACTGCTAGGATCTGGAAGCCTGTCTGATATAATAAACTTTTAGATCAACATTTAAATGCCATATTCTGCAGATCTCTGAAGTATGAGGGCTGTCCAGGTGTCTGAATAGACAAACTTTATTTCTAATTACTTGTTTCAAGCTCAACCCTGAAAACATATACAAGGGATTGAGTAAATGAGTAAACTTATCCCTGTAATATTATATCAGTACTTATTGATCCTGACTATAATTAAAAAGAAACTTGATTACTCATGACTGACTATTAAAAACAATGTTTTTACGTTGAAGCTCTTTTAGCATCAAATACAGGTTCACTAAAAAAGCCAAAACAAAATATCAATATATGTATCAGCTTATTCAAATAACTTAAGTTTAATAAACTTAGCAAATACAAGGAGGCTAGACAACATTTTTAAGCCTGAATGTACCTTGGGTAAGAAGAAACATTTTCAAGTCATTGGTTTTTAACTATAAAAACTGTTCTTAAAAGATTAAGATCTCTCAAAGTTTTTTGTAATAACAATGAAGTACCTTTTTTTTTTTTTTTTTTTTTTTTTTACTTTAAGGGGGAGAAAACATGGCATCCTCTTAATCTGAAACCAAGTTCCAGAGTACAAACAATCCCAAAGTTTAATATCTGGGACTCATTTATAATCTTTTTGATTCTTTTACTTAGAGGCTTGGATGATTTCTTTGACCCTACCTTTGGCAGCATATACATAGCCTGTTGGTTTTTTATTTTATTATGGCTGGTGTTTTCGGTGATCATCACCTGACACTGGCAATTTTTTAAAACTGTTAAGGTCTACCATTGCAACCAGATTCTGGAACTTAGGTGGCCCTTGGAACTAGTTTTTTTTAGTTTCTCATTTCCTGGGGCTTGAAGTTTCTCTCTTTCTGAGGCTTAGGGGTGTAAGCCTGAAGGGCTAGGGTCTTTCAAAAGTAGATTCAATAATCTACCTTTTTATCTTATCATATCCATATTCTCTCTTTTTTCTTCTCAGAGTAGATTCAATAATCTACCCTTTATCATTTTTATGTCTTTTTTAAGAGTAGAATCAATAATCTACCTCTTATTTATATCCACTTTTTTTCCAAACAAAAACCCTGAATCTAAATTCCTTTGTTTACCCTTCGTCTTGACCATTAACAATAATAACCTGTAACCAACCATCCTAAACAAAGAAAATTATCCATAACCCATTGAATGACCCAAAACCACCCTCCCCATCTCTTGGGAATGTGAGCATCATGTTCTTAAAATTACTTCCTGCTGTCTGGGGGACGAGGCATCTTTAGGGGATCTTGAAAAGAAAATTTTTGGGTTAAGTGTCAAGTCCTGGTAGAGGTAACTATATCATTTGTTGTCCAGTCTCTGCATAATGCAGAAATACTTGTCTAAAGTCCTTGCTCAAATAGTCTGTGAGGCTGGATCAGTGGTATTATCATCATCCTGATCGAATCATCATTGTGGGGTCCCATCATCTTTCTATAGACTTCAAATTTGCTGTGAGGTGTGATCATGATTCCCTACAGAAAACTGATAGACACTCAAACATGAAAACATACACAGGCAGCTAGATGGGCCTTTTTTCTACAATTAGTTAGTACTCTATATGACCATTAACATCATGACAAAAGTTTAATATATATATATGTATGTATACATATAAATCTTAGAAGTTTTGATATAAAATTCATACATTAAGAAAAGTTTTAAAGAGTCAAAATAAAATCAATGAATTATGAAATTAGTGGCAACAGAATAGTCCCTTAATTTTGGTTTTCTTCTGTCCCATATTAGATGGCTCTTCTGACATGATACAGAGATTTTGCATTATCTTTTAGCAAGCATGCTTGGGTTTAGAGGAGAGAGGCATGTTCCAACTCCAAAGGCACCTTTAATTTTTAATTGACCTGAGACTACCTAAAGATCATTTGTGTAGCTGAAAATTTTCCTTTGTCCCACCTGGTCTGTAGCTGCTCAGACCCAAGTAAACACACAGAGGCTTATATTAATTAAAACTGCTTGGCCATTAGCTCAGGCTTATTATTGACTAGCTCTTACACATAAATTAACCCATAATTCTTATTGACTAGCTCTTATACATAAATTAACCCATAATTCTTATCTGTGTTTAGCCATGTGGCTTGGTACCTATTTTCAGTTCTGCTTCACATCATGCTTCCTCTGTGTCTTGCTGGTGATTCCTTATTCTACCTTCCTCTTCACAGAATTCTCCTTGTCTGCTCATCCTACCTATACTTCCTACCTGGCTACTGGCGAATCAGCATTTTATTTATCAACCAATCATTGCAACGTAGATTCACAGTATACAGAATATCCACAGCAGCTCCTATTTTCTGTCTAATCTAAAAGGAAGATTTTAACTTTAACATAGTAAAATTACATAGAATACAACAGTTATCAAGCAAGAATTACAGTTACAATATCTAGTCTATTTGTATTTGGCAAAATTAAAGAAGATATCCTATCTGTCCTATATTTGTGAGTCTAAGGTTTCATATCTATCTTATTTCTTATCATAACCATATTTATCTACTTTTCAACTACATCAAAGACCTTAGAAGGATATAATATTATTACCTAAGTAAACAGGAAGTACATTGTAAGAAACTTCCAAAAATTTAGAATGACAGAGACAGCTGACTGCCTGGACAGTTATCTAAAGTTCTTCTGCAACGTTGGGGCATCCATTTTTAGCCCATAGGCCTAGAGTCTCTCAGTCACTTTTCTTTGTGTCCTGTAGAATGTTTGGCAGTTTCTTCTGTGTCGCAGGAACCTGAAGGACCATTTGCCTTACAAAGTTCAGTGGTCACCTTCCTATGGGTCCTGCATGTCCAGTTGATACAACATTTTGTCAAGCAGTCCAGGCAAGAACAGTTTCTTGCCCAAATGGCTATTTTTGTCAAGAAGAAGATAAGCTCCATATGAAGTACCTTCAATACCCATCTTTCACTCTGAATTAAATCAGTGCTATCAGGAGCAGACATGTCTCATTGTCCAGGAAAGTCTAAGTTTTTAAAATATTTTAAATGCCATATTCTATAGGTCTTTGAAGTGTTTGATGATTATCTACCTAATTGAATTATATCTATGTATACCTAGAAAACTTAACTAACATGACTATAAGTTTGATTATTATGAATGACTAATTATTAATCTGTATTTCTTAATTACCATTTCAATTTAAATGAGTTACATAAACATAATACCTTAAAAGAGAGTGTATATATATATATGTGTGTGTGTGTATTGTGTATACATATATATATGTGTGTGTGTGTATATATATGTGTGTGTGTGTATAGTATAACAGAATCAACTCTAAATTTGTATCAATAAACTAAAATCCATAGCATTGTAAAACATTTTAAACAAGTTGTTGCTCTTTAAAAGTAGGTTCATTAATCTACCCTTTCATCCTATCATATCTATATTCTATATTTCTATACCATATCTCCCTTTCTTCTTTTAGAAAGAGATTATGACCAATAACAATTTGCAACCAACAACCTAAACAAAGACAAACATCCATAATCCATTTTGGGGGAATGTAGTCGTAGTTTTCTAGGCCACTTCTTGCTGATAAAGGGTGCTGTATTTTTATGTGGTCCTGAGAAAATTAAGAATTATAGTCAAGTCTTGACTGGAATTGTTGTGGATAACGTTCTGTATAAATAAAATGCTGATTGGCCAGTATCCAGGCAGGAAGTATAGGCGGGACAAACAGAAAAGAGAATTCTGGGAACAGGAAGGCTGAGTCAGGAGACGCTGCCAGCCATCGCCATGAGTACCAACATGTAAGATATTGGTAAGCCACGAGCCATGTGACAAGGTATAGATTTATAGAAATGGGTTAATTTAAGATGTAAGAACTAGATAGCTAGAAGCCTGAGCCATTAGGCCAAACAGTTTAAATAATATAAGAGTCTGTGTGCTTATTTTATAAGTGGGTTGCGGGACTGTCGGGGCTTGGTGGGAGCTGGAGAGAAACTCTCTAGCAACATGGAATAGTCTGTGAGGCTGCATTGTCTGAGCTAGTTGCCTTGAAGCTGTTTTTGGATGTTGGATGATGTGGGCTATGGTGTCATTGGAGACTTTTGAGGGGATTGTGGCTGGTCAAACCATATTAACCTTGAAGCAATCCACATGTTCTCATCTTCTGTGGAAACAAAAGCAGAACCTCTTTTCCAAAGCATCATATCCTGGGACATAAATTTTGAAATCGAGATACCTTTAAAATATACATATTGATTTAACTCAGCAGCTTTTACAATCAATTGTCTCTCTGCAGTTAAAAATCCCAAAGACAATATAATACAGATTCTCTGTGTGATTTCCATCTTTACGTGGCTTATTTTTATATTACCTTTACTGTCTCTTTAAAGACTTTATTTTTTAAAACTATTTCTTTATATAGCTGTCTGTATTCATTTTCTTCTCTCTTCTAAGCCTAGGTACATTTTTACATGCACTGTAAACCATTTAAAGTCTTATTCCATCTGATTCTGCCTTATTGTGAATCTATTGCTTTAAACTACAGCATTACTAGGACTGAAATGGCAGCTTTGGCTGCTGGCTCCACCCACCTCAGCTTTCCAACATGGCTGAACTACATTTATCACTAGCTCTTGGGGAACTATGCTCTCTGCCGACTCTGGAATGCAATGAGTCCATGCCTCCATCCAGCAGCATGCAGCCCAGAAACATTTTTTTTTACTAGCAAAAGCTAAATCCATCATGCAGCATACTGTGTGGCTTGGAAATGCCTCTGTGTACCATGGTGAAAATCCAACATGCTGCACTAAAGCCCACATGCCTCTGCAAACCTGCCATACTGAAGCTCATGGTTTGCCTGAGAGACACAACTAGGAAGCTGTTTTTAGCTCCATTTTAAATTTTTTTTAAAGCTTTCTCAGGTTTTAGGTAAAAACCCTTGCCTCACGTTTTGGCGCCATATTTGTGTTAAGTGTTTGTAGAGGACAGCAGAAACAAACATTTAAGAAGACTTATAAAATTTTATGCTGGGCAGTGGTAGCACACGCCATTCATCCCACCACTCAGCAGGCAGAAACAGGTGGGTCTCTGTGAGTTCAAGGCCAGCCTGGTCTGCAGAGCAAGCTCCAGGACAGGCACCAAAACTACACAGAGAAACCCTGTCTCAAAAAAACCAATAGGCCAATTTACTCTTTTTCTTGGGACATTTTTTCTGGATGATTTGTCCTTTTTCTTCAGATGTTTCATTTGTCCAGTGTTCTTCAGATTCCTTAGCCTTCATTCTCCTAAAAGACAAAAACAAAAACCCTTCCTCAACCCTAAGTTTGGGGAGGTTCCCTTTTGGCAGGTTATATCTGATTAAATAAAAAGCATTTGTTAGTTGTATAAGTTTAATTTGAATTGAATGGTCATGTTGGTTGATGAACTATCACCTCTTCTAATTAAGAGGTCTCTCTTGTTCAAAGTGAACCTTTATCAATTTTGATTATATCCATAGCCTTTCCTCTCCTATAGAAACAAAAGCAAATCCTCATCCCCAACATAGTACATATCCTGGTTTCCATTCTGAGGTCAGCACATCTTTAAAGTATAGAGGCTGATTTAATTCTGTAGTTTTTCTATTAGCCAATGTCTCTCTGCAGCTGTTGTTCCTTTCTCATTGGCATTAAGAAAATTCAAAGTTAATAGAGCATTATGCAGTCTATTTCTGAGGGTTTTTGTTACCCCTTTCTGTTTATTTAGCATATCCTTTAGAGTTCTGTTTGATCTTTCTATAACTGCTTGACCTGTAGGATTATGTGGTATACCTGTAATATGCTTTATATTGTAATAAGCAAAAAACTGTTTCATTTTAACAGAGACATATGCTGGAGCATTGTCAGTTTTAATTTGTGCAGGTATTCCCATGATGGCCATAACTTGTAGCAAATGTGATTACAGAATCAGCCTTTTTGGAACTCAGAGCAGTTGCCCACTGAAATCTTGACTAGGTATCAATGGTGTGGTGTACATATTTCTGTTTTCCAATTCTACAAAATGAAACACATCCATCTGCCAGATTTCATTCCTCTTAGTACCTTTTGGGTTACATCCTGCTGGTAATGGCATCTGATTGTAAAAGGAACAAGTAGGACATTTCCTTAGCTTGTTGCCAGGTTATGGAAAAATCCTTTTTAAAACCTTTACTATTGACATGATGTTTTTATGAAATTCTGAGGCCTCCAGCACATTTTCTATCAATAGTTTATCAATCATGTCATTGCCTTGTGCTAGAGGGCCTGGCAGACCTCTATGGGATCAGATGTGAGTTATACATAAGGGATAATTTCTATTCCCAATTGTTTCTTATAACTGAATCAATAACGAAGTTAATTCTGACTCATCAGGGATAAATTCTCCTGTTCCAATATGTAAGACCACTCTTTCTGCATATTGAGACTCAGTAACTTTGTTGAGGGTTTCTGAAAAATCCATTAATACCATCAAAATGGCATGTAATTCTGATTTATGTACAGAATTATGAGGATTTTGAACTACTTTACTTAAATTTTCTGATTTGTAACCTGCCTTTCCTTGTTTCTTTGTGTCTGTATAAAATGTAGGGCCTCCAGATATTGGTGTTTCCTGAACAATATGAGGCATGATCCAGTTATCTCTCTTTATAAGTTGAATTCTATTGTTTTGGGGATATTTGTTGCTAATCTCTCCCAAAAAAATTACTGCAATCTCTTTGCCAAGGTTCACTTTCTGCTCAGAATTTGTCAATTTCATCATTAGTTAAAGGTACTACAATTTCTGCTGGGTCTTTTTCTTTTAAAATCAAAATAAGAAACAGATATTGAGGCTGGGGTGTCTGTTAACCATTTTAAAGGTAGAGCTGTTGGTGTCTTTGAAAGATCAGCAGCTGTTGTGCCTTGTTCTTATACAATCTGGATGGTTGGTTACTGTTTTTTATAATACCTTTTAATATTTTTCTCAAAAACGAGTGTTCGTTTATGATTTGTTTCTGATGTTGGAGGAATGTTAATCTTGATATTTTATTATTGTAATAAATCAGGGCCCAATAAATTCATAGCTATAATAGGCACATATGGCTTTAATTTTCCTCTCTGTCCTTCTGGCCCTATACATTTGACCCATTTTGTACTCTGTTTCACTTGAGATAATGCTCCAATCCCTAATAGCTGAATATTTACCTCCTGAAGAGGCCAATTTGGATGACAAGATTCTGGTACATTTATTGTTATGTCCACACCTGTGTTTACAAGATCTTCAATGAGAACATCATTTATTCATATTTTTAATTTTGGTCTTTGTTTATTTATAGAAGTTTGCCCAAAAATTGCTTTAAGGTTTCTCCTAATTTTTTTTCTCTCTGCTATAATTGTTCTATAACCCCAAGCAGTATTTTTTTTAAAATAGGTATTTGGTTATTTAATTGCTCTGGGAAGGGGTTTCTTTTATAATGGCAGGAAAGGACTGAACTGAATTTGCCATGGGGTCTGTGAAAGGCCCCTCAGGGAGTTTCTCTATGGCAAAGGCAAACAATTACCTTGTCTGTCCCTTTTTGATCTACATTCATTGGTCCAGTGTTTGCCATTAGCATGCCTTCTGCATGATCCAGAAAGGAGTGGCATTCTGTTGACATTGTTCCTTGAGAAAACATTGTTTCTAGAATGCCCTGTTACACTCCCTTTTTAGGTGACCTTGTTTACTGCAATTAAGGCATTTGATACTATTATTTTTCTTCAAAACTCTAGAAATCACCTCTCCTATCCAAGTACCATCATGGTCATGAGATTCAGTATTAATTGTATCTCTGATCCATTCCCCCAAGGGTGCTATCTTGCCTTTAACAGCCTAATTACCTTTTTGCATTGTACATTCGCATTTTCAAAAGCCAGAGATTCAATTATTTCTGTCTAGCTTCTGAATTTAGTACCATTCTATTTAGTGCTGAAGACAGCCTTTGTAAGAAATCCATGAAGGTTTTTATTTTGTCCTGTATAACTTCTGTAAATGACTCAATTTTCTTTCCTACTTCTTCATTTCTGTCCCAAGCATTCAAGGCTACCATGCAGCCTAGAATTAGGGTGTGGTCATCATATAAAGATTGTCTTTATATATCAGTATAATTGCCTTCTCCAAGAAATTGATCTTGGGAAATTTCCATACTTCTAGCCCTACATCACTTTTTTATCATCTTAGCCTCCTCTTTCCACCAGGTTCTCCATTGTAACTGTGGGCCAGTCTCTAGGCCAGCTGTAACCAAATTTGTCCAGTCTTGATGGATAATTCTATTACAAGTTGACCATGAGTTTAACATCTGCTTTGCAAATAGAGAGTGCATACCATGTGAGACCTATAGCTTCCTTAAATCTCCTAAAATCTAACTTTTCCACAGGAGTCCAGTTAGCTCATACAAAGCCTTTAGCATTTGGCAGTTCCTGTAATATTACCAGATAGATTAAGTTTGGTTGTTTGAAAACCTTAGGCTGTTTCTCTGTAACCATATAATTCAATGCTAAGATAGGTTCACCTTTAAATTCTTCTGTCTAGGTCTAAATTTCTCTATCATTTAACAAGTTTTTTTCTAAAAATTTTATCTTGGCACTCAAATTAACCAACCATTTTAACGATGAAACAAAAGTGACCAAACAAATAATATTCATAATTGACTTTATGTAAATCCCATCAATATTAATTATCCTCTCATTTAGTTGCTCCATTTTCTGACCACCTAATTTGTTATCAAACAGACCAACAAAATTCCCTCCATTGTAAAATTGTTTCCCATTTTTTTAATGTGGAAAAAAACTCTCTTTTAACTCATTTCTCCCTTTAAGATACCGTAATTGACTAACCAAATTTGCCAACAATGATGATTCAGATGTGAAGCTGACTCCTTTGTGTAGAATAATAGAAGCTCAAGCAGATTTGATGACAGCTACTCAGTGTGGTATCAGCCTGATATGGGGATCCAGAGAGAGCCCATAACCCACTGGGACAGAAGAAGTGAAAGATCCAGCCATCTGGACCCAGTTGGTTAGGGACTCCGGCCCACATGGGGTGGAGACTCTGGCCACATGCAGCTCAGGCTTGAGCTGAGGCCTGTAAGGCCCCAGGCAAGTTGCTTTTTTAGTGAATTTGTATCACAAACATTAGGGCACCAGATGTAAAATAAATCTTAAAAGGTCATATTAATAATAAAAAAAAAAACCTGGAGCCAGATACTGGGGTGAAAACTGAGAGATAAGAGGAATAGGACAAGCCACAACTAAACCTCACCTTCCCAACTCCTCAGCCTCCAGAGAGAACTACTTCCTGTATACTCAAGCCTATATACCATTCTGTGCCCTGTCGTCTTACTTCCTTTCTCTATCCAGCTTCATCACTTCCTCTTTCTGCCCAGCTCTATTACTTCCTGTCTGTACAGTCCTCCAGACCTCTATGGTTTAACTAGCACTGGGATTAAAGACATGTGTCACCCCTCTGGGCTCTGTTCCTAGTGTGGCCTTGAACTCACAGAGATCCAGATGAATCTCTGCCTCCCAAATCCTAGAATTAAAGGCATGTGCTACCACTGCCTGATCTCTATGTTTAATATAGTGGCTGTCTTTTTCCTCTGATCGCCAAGCAAGCTTTATTGGGGTGCACAAATAAAATATCACCACAGAGAGTGAGTGTAATACATAAGAAAACTATCTTAGGGCTAGGGAAAAACCTAGAAGAGAATTCTCCCTTATGGTGGCTAGTGAGAAGTCATTGCCTTTCCAGCTCACCAGAAAAAGAAAATTATGTGTGTTCTTCTTGTTTGGGGATGTTGGGCCCTGAATATGAAAGCTAACATCTGGGGGTCAGACAAGCCAAATAGGTTAGTAATGTGGAAATAGAAGGGGTGTGTCAGGGTCGAAGATCTGAACCATGATCCTAGTGTTGCCAGAGCCTACACAAAAGTGGTCACTACACAGGGCTAGGACATGTGAAAGATTTCTACTGAATGTTTTCAAACTCACACCTCTCACCAATGGCACAGCAACTGAAATCTGAAAACAAAACAAAACAAAAAAAACAAACAAAAACTTCTGTAATGTGACTAAGGCAACCTTTAACAAGAAACCATAACATTGGGTTCCTTGTCAAAGAAATAAATAAAATAATTCCATCCATGAAAGCAGAATAGTTACTGAAGGAAGAATATGGGACTGATAGAAAACAAATCAACAGTTATCATAACACCTTACTGTAGCAAAAATCTTAGAGAGTATTATTAATAAAAATTATGTCATGTAGCAAAGAATATTAACAGGTCTTATTAATAAAAACAAACCTGAGGCCAGTTATTGGCGTGAATGCTGGAAGATCAGAGAAGCAGAACAAGCCACAGCTACCTCACCTCACCAGTTCCTCAGCTGATCCTGTTTCCTCAGACTGGAAGCTTCTGAGTCCTCATCCAGAATGAATCTCAGCTGAACTGCTGCTTCAAAGCATGAAAACCTTAACCAGCCTAAAAGCTTCTAGTTTCTGGTCTTCATGCTTTATATATTTTTCTGCTTTTGCCATCACTCCCTGGATTAAAGGCTCACTTCTTGGGATTAAAGGAGTGTGTCACCATGCCTGGCTGTTTCCAATGTGGCCTTGAACTCACAGAGATCCAGAGGGATTTCTACCTGTGGAATGCTAGGATTAAAGGTGTAAGTGCCACCATTTTCTAGCCTTTGTATCTAGTGGCTGTTCTGTCTCTGACCCCAGGTAAGTTTATTAGGGTGCACAATATTTTGGGGAACACAATACCACCACACCTTACTTAATAAGAGATCAACGTTGATCTATTGAACTATCAAGTTTGATGTTTGGCAGTAATTTAGTTGAGTGTTATTGAGTGAAATCCCTGTCACCTTAGTTTCAGCCAATATCTGTCTACTTGTTTCAAGGCATATTGTATCAGTGTTTGAAATGGCCAGTGTCAGAATCTGGCTGACATGTGCTAATTTTGTCATTCAGCATACATGTGAACATCTGAGTGTATTAAGTTATGGCAAATACTCTCCCTTAGCCACACAAAATAAAATATTCATTTTGTGTTCATTCTCATGCCAATCTATATGTCTCTACATAAGAACTCTTTATCCCCATATTTCATTGTTCCTTTTGTTTTGGGACTCTGAGCAATATACCAAGTCAAAGTTGCCATGATTCCACACTATCTCAAACCACACCTTTTTTTGTTTCAAGTGAGTTGATAAAGGTATATCTGAGCCACTGCCCATTTGGTATATTTCCCTTAGTGTAAACATTCAAGTCTATCCCAGTGTGAGATTGCCATGGAATTACAAAATATTTTCACTTTGTTTCTAAAACCAAGCTTAGCCACTAGAGAGATGACTTGTGGGTTAAGAACTCAGTCTGCTCTTCCAGAGGAACCAGATTCTGTTCCCTGCAACTACATCCTGTGGCTTACAATCACCTGTAACTCCAGTTCCGGGGAATCTGATATTCTTTTCTTACCTCTTTAGACAACCACATGCATGTGCTACAGATATATATACTTTAGATCATAAAGTTCATATAAAATTAAAGAAATATGTCTTTAAAACCAAGTTTATCACCAGGAATGGTGGCATACACCTTTAATCCCAGCAGTCCAGAGGCAGAAACAAGTGGATCTCTGAGTTCAAGGACAGCCTGGTCCACAGAGGAAGTTCCAGGACATCCAGGGCTACACAAAGAAACCCTGTCTAGAATACCCAAAATAAATAAATAAAATCAAGCTTATGTATATACTGAGTTAAAGTTACTCATCTAATGTCTGTGTACTAAGCTTGAGATACTCTTCTATTGGACATAGTTCACAGCTTTTAACCATTTATAATGCAAGATTTTAACTTGTGCACACACTAGAAGATTGCTGTGTGTTTATTGTCATGGAAAAAATGAGTAAGTGTAGCTTTGTTCCTCATAATCCCAGATATTCTCTAGTATCTCATCATCATCTCTTCCTCACCCTCCTCTTCCTCTTTACCCCAATGTTTTATTGAAGATTTTTAAACTTTTACTTGAAAACCAAGCATTTCTAGTCCAATACAATTAGTGTTGGTGGCACAGTGGTGATTATAGCTGCCTTCCAATTCAATACAATTAAGTACTTAAATAATTTACACATAAATCTTTTAAATATTTTCCACAATAAAAATGGATTTATAATAGGGTGAATTACTTTTATGTTACAGTTATTCATAGATTCAACATGTCAGAGAGCAGCAGTCCTGTTTTTAGTACATTTTAGTGGGTGTGTAGTTTTAGGAGACACACATGGCTGTTACCAGACTTAAGGCAAAAATCTTGGCCCTGACAGGCTAGTAAGCCATGTTTTCCACCCAGGCCTAATAATCCAATTAAAGAAGTAAGTAATACCATAAAGCAGAAAACAGATTGATTCAATGTGTCTACATTGGGAAGGGGACAGCTAAGTCCAGTGGCCAACATCCCATCCTCTGGTTCATCATTCAAGATCCTGAAATGAGGTTTAGGTTTAAGTAGAGAGCCATAGATATTCATACCTTAGCAATGCCAGTCAAGAAATGGTCCAGTCCAAGTCCACCACTGTTTAGGCTCAAATCTCTCTTGCAAGGTGGTCTGACAAGTTGTCAGAACTGTGTGAAATCTCTTTCCAGGTAACAAACAATCCTTTGTCTGCCATCACATTTCAGTCTTTTTCCTTTTGCCAATATGAGATTCCTGGGAGAAATTCCAATTCTCTGGGGTGCCTTGTTTCAGTTGTCTGATAATCAAAGGAAGACCCATGAATATTCCTATAGAGTATTATTATGCCTGTCAGCATAGTTACATGGCTACTTTAGGTTCCTTGAATTGGAACTTCTAAGATACAATGGAAGCAGTAGACAGGGACCACATATAATCCATTTTTAAATCCCCAGAAATTGCACTGTATGTGATAAAATTGGTATTCAGTAAATGTTTGTTAAATTGATAGTTTATAAATAATAGAAAATGTATTTTTGAAAATAATACACTTTTCAACCCAGAGTTGAAGTAGAAAAGATTTCATCAGGAAAAAGACAGGCACAACTGGGAATTAGAATAGAGGAGAGTGTGTAGTTAGTGTCACTGACGGTTCCAGCATCTCCAAATGAGTGCAATAGCAATGGGAAACGAAGCAGTCACACTGATTGACCTAGTACTACAGTTGATTAACCCTGTATCCAGGAAGAGAGATGTTAAGGAATGAAATGAATGCAACTGTAAGCAGAGGGGCACTGATAACTTACCACAATGAACCTTTCTGATAGCCTAAAGCAACCTGCACAGCATGATAAAATGTAGGACACGGAAGTTACGACAGCTGAGAGATACAGGCTTCAAGGGAGGATAGAGACCAGTCTAGCTAAACTCTCTCATGGGTCTCCTGGCAAGGCAACATCCATATTCTATTAAGAAGGAAAAAAGAAAATCTGTTTAAACTTTACACTAGCTATGTATTATATAATTCTCCACACTTTGCTATGACTGACTTCACAAGCTGTGTCATTATGCAAAGGCACAACCCCATAGACAGCTGCGTGGACACAATATGTATTCTCTTTGGAAAACATTTAATGATTTAACTGAGCCAGGATAGAAAGACATGGAAATTATAGGGACATGAGATAGGAAAGGAGTCCTAGGAATCTAGCTGAAACCTCTCTCCAACAACTAAGCTAGAATTACAACATAATTAACAATGGCTTAAGACCTTTCTCCCTTCCTAGGAATAAATTTAAAATGATCTAAGAATCTCACCAGAAATGCCATTATAAGGAAAAAACATACACTAAACTCCTTGTACAATACAAATGACTCATGATGTCACCCTGTTTATATTATATTATATGTAAAAATATACCATAATATAATTCTATGGCCTCCCTTCTTATCTAATTTATCAAGAGATAAAAAAAAAAAGAAAAAATATAATGCCTTCAAAACAGTGTTTGTTGTTTCTTTATACCTAGGATTTAATTTATTTTATGCATATGTGTTACGCCTACATATATGTATGTGTACCACATACATTCAGTGCCCATGGAAGGGAGGATTCAGAATCTCTAGAACTGGAGTTACAGATGGTGGTGAGCTATTATATGGATGCTGGGAGCTGAATCTGAAACTTCCATAAGAGCAGCAAGTGATATTAACCTCTGAGTCATCTCTCCAGACCCAAATATTTATTTACTTTTTATTGTAGACATACATGTGTGCACCTGCTTGCCTATATGTGCACCATGTGCACACAGGTACTCATAGAGACCAGAAGAGGACATAAGATTCCCTTGGAACTGAAGTTACAGATAATTGTGAGCTGACCAATGTGGGTACTGGGAACTAAATCCAGGTTCTCTGCCAGGGCAACAACTGCTCTTAACTAGTGAGCCACCTCTCCAGCCCCTTATATTTTGTGATGTAACTTGAAAACTGCCCAAGTTGTATGTATAGCTAATGCTAAGACAATTAGTTATGACTGTTGAAGAGCATATATATCTACACATGATATTTCTTACTTTCTGAAAGTCTCTTCCCGAAATCTGAGTATGTCTTATCTTCTTCTTGATTCCCCTCTTTCCCCCAGTCTCAGTGCTCAAAGACTAAACTGTTTTAAATCAGACTTCCAACTCTGAATCAAACTCAAAAAGTCTTAAATTCTTCTCTTTGATAAAGTCATGAATCTTTGTTTTCCTTGTTTTAAGTTCCTCCAAAGATTAAGAGAACTTCTTAAGCTGCTGAGGTTGACAATGTGGAGCCATGTCTCTGTTACTTCACTGCTGACAGGAGATACAGTGAAAATATATGAACTCAATGCATGTAAAATTCAATATCCAATTATTAAATGGTATATTCTAGGAAGTACATGTCAGATGAATAGAATGAAGATGCTGGAAAAGATGGTTTCTTTATGAATTTAGCTTCAGTTTGATTTCTCTAGTAGCTCAAGTTAATAAGGGGCAGCACAAAACTATTCCAGTCGAGAGGCACAAAGGCACACTTCTGTTACAATGGCTACCTCTGAATCTAGATTTCCCTGCTCATTTTTGCTTCTGCTGGAACTGAACTCCTTTTTCTTTCCAGTCACATTCTGGAACATCCCAGTCTAAATGGTTTAAAGTCATAGCAAAGGGCAAGTTTCCTGCCCAGGTATTTATCAAATTCTGAAGCTATTCATTCAAAAAAGAGAAAGACTATATTATTTAATATCCACATGCAAAATACATTTTATATAAATCAAATATCCTTATAATTGAAGAGGAATTTAATGACTGAGAAGTATTATTACAAGCAGTGTAAATGCCATTAATGCATTCTGCTAGATATATTAATACTTGGAATTGCCTGTTAGGATTATAATTTCTTGACATTCATTATGTTTGGTAAAACTATGTGCATTTATTTGGCCAACAAAACATGAAATGTAAATGAAATATGATATTTCTGCTATAGAGTTTAGAAGTAATAAATAATTTTAATATCTTTGCAGTCTGTCATAAGTCTAGATGTTAACTTGATAATTCTTGCTGTCTGAGTGCTGAGAAAGAGATCTTTTAGTTTACCATGTGATATAGCATGAGAAAAATCCTACTGCATTCTACATGTGATTAATAACATTGTCCATAGACAGATAAACAGCTAGATATATGATAGATAGATAGATAGATAGATAGATAGATAGATAGATAGATAGAGAGATAGATAGATAGATAGTTAGAAGGACAAAAGACAGATAGATTGGTACCATAATTATCACCGCTCTTTTGTGCCTATGTTCTGTTTACTATTATTTCCAAGAATTTAACTTTTAAATGATGAGGAAATAACACAGATTTCATGTGAGATATTTCCAACTTGGTCCAAGCAATAAATCTGTCAGTAGGAGAAGGAAAAAAAGAGGGCAACAATTTTCATACTTGTCAATCACAGTCTATAAAACAATTTTATTTGTGCATATACTGGTGCTTTATCAGTCATTACATAAAGACAAGCATGAAAATGGAAAACAAACAATACTGCAATAAGACTAGAGTGTCACAAATGGTAGAATTAGACTCAGCATTTTAGTTGTGCTTCTTCACTACTATGCACTGAAATTTCTCTTCAGCATTGAGAGTTACCTTGAGCTTTTCTGCAGGAACAGTACTATGACATGAAAACATTCAGTTCATCATTGCTAAAGCCCCTTCCTGCTTTCTGAAGAGCATCATTGTGTTACATCCATATAAATAAAATCAAAAGGTTAATTAGTCATTGTATCATACCATAACCATGTTGTTATGATGTTCTAACTGCCTTCTAAGTGCCACAATCTCAATTTGTCCAAACTAAATTAATCCTTTTCCCCCTAAACCTGCCCTCCTTTATAACTGAAAGACATCAGCATCTCCCAAATTGGTAATTATTTTTGTTGTGTCTCTACTTGCTCGGCTCACCACTATTCTAATCAATCAGGAAGCTATGTTAATTAAAATCCTTAAATATCTCTTGAATTTATCTTCTTATTCTCACTGCTGACATTGCAGTTCAGATCACAGCCATGCCTTGCTAAGATATTTGCAGAATTCTTTAAGAGCCTAGGCTTGTTCTCATTCTCCACACAGTTCTGAAACAAGGAGGAAGCTGAAACACTCATCCTTTCAAGTTTACTTAGTTACATAAATTTCATAATCTAGTACTTCCCCCTTTTCTTTCTAGCTCTGTTTTTCTCCTCTTGTCCCCTTGCCACCCTGTCTCCCACACACATCTGTAATCCTAACTCTACTTCAGTGTGCAGCACAATCATATTATCCCTGGGAAAACTTCTTTGATATACTTAGGTTGTCTTGTGAGGTGCTTACATTATAGGTGCTCAAGTCTTTCCCTTTCAATACAGAATTTTCAAGAGGGAATAAAGGGAATATTTATTTTAGTATTACCTCTGTGTCACCAATGAATTTCCTAGTTCACAGTAGGCACTTAGAAAATGTTCACCCAATACATGGAATAATCTTATTTAACTTTCATAAATATCAGCTCCAGCTTCAAATATTAAATTAGCTGCAATGTGGTGAAATTTACTTAAACATTAATGATTATATTTAAATGGCAAATTTTAGGTGCAAAATACTTTTAACTTTATTTTTTGGTTGAATAGCACAAAAAGGGAATGATATCAATTAATATTTGTTTAATTGCTTACTAAATTAATATGTATTATTTCATCACACCACAATGGGAACTGAAGCAGAAGGTGAGTAAGGTGTAGGCCCTTCAGGTGGTCTGCCAAGTGACACACTGAAAATCTAAAATCCAATATAAAACCTCACATTGCTCTGAGTTTCAGATGAATGCTCAGCTTTCAAGTCTAGTAGCTTTCAAGAGAGAAGACTATATTCTGCTAAATTCAGAAATTTATAAATAAATATTTTTATAACAAACCTACATACATATCATCACTAAGAAATTTCTGTAGACCGAAATGTACCGCTTTTGCCTTTTATTATTTTGTTTATTTTATAATATAATATTTTTGGTTCTTTGAGAACTTCACGCATATGTACAATGCATTTTCCTCACATCTATCATCCCACCCCCAAACTTACAATCATCCTTTTTTATAACTTCACCCCAGATCAGGTGTGGTGCCATCCACTAGAACATTGTCAATTTACCAGGGACCACACACTAAAAGAAAAGTGGCCCTCCCCCAACATCATCAACTGTCAACAGATCTTCAGCTAAGAATGGGAACTTCTGCGCACCTCCTGAATTCATACAGCATTTTTTTAATTAAAAAGTGAGCCAATTAATAAGAAACTATACCTAGTTTGAGAAACGTCACCTTAAAGATCAAAGCATCAGTATATGAAACTCCCCAACTCAGTGTTGAGTATTTAACCCCTAACTGATGTGTCATGATCCTTAGCCACTTAATTGTTCACTCAGGTTGAAACACATGAAATGGCTGTATCTACACAGATTGACTCTTCTTTGGGGCCAGCCTGTAAGAGAAATCAAACAACTTGACCCATTTCACATGAAAATAATTAAACTCAAGGGTAGTGAGAAAAATGCCAAGATTACCTAGAGCACCAAAAGCTGTTGAAGAGAAGACCCACTATATAATACAGGGCACTCAGAATCTCACTCCAATAGTCACCTGAGACAAGCCCCTTTTCTAAAGCATCTCAGGCATGAGCCAGTCACAAGAGCCCATTCTTTGTGATTTTATTTTGCTGCCTTCACATCATCCAGTGCTGGGGCCAGGGATTTAAGGAGGGGGGACTTTATGTTTCTTATCTAGCTCCCCCGAGTTTCTAAACCATTCAAAGGCATATAAAGCATCAATCAGTATGCACATAACATCTAGTTACTCAGAACAACAAAGACAAAAATATTTAATTTTCTTGATCTTATTTATTCCAATTTGAAGGGAATGAATTACATTTAAGACAGAAGATTTTAAAGTGTACCAATGTGTTTAAATGATTTCCTTAGTTCCACTGTGCATGTGTTTTAATCTTATAACAAGAGA
Organism: Peromyscus californicus insignis; assembly: GCF_007827085.1. Classification (NCBI taxonomy): domain Eukaryota; kingdom Metazoa; phylum Chordata; class Mammalia; order Rodentia; family Cricetidae; genus Peromyscus; species Peromyscus californicus. The sequence continues at coordinate 47,063,718 of NW_026294391.1, forward strand.
ATGAAGGGAAAATGGTTTTACTTAAATGTCATTGGTATAGAGATTCAAATACGCTAGATATTTTTGCCATGCTACATGACTAATGCCTGGCAAAACTTGGATTTCAACTTGAGATACCTATTTTTCATGTTTGAACCCTTTACCACCAAACCTCCTTATTTTCAGTTACACATTCAGATAAAGACAGAAATGTGAATCTAGAAATGTATGTATATGTGACTGAATATAAATGTGGATGCAAATGCTGATATGATTATAGCTATATGATACCACCTCTATTTTAAATATGATATGAGGAGTGAATATATGCTATGTCAATTTTGAAATGTGCTCTTTCATTTTCATTTCTTTGTAAACTTTCCTCTTTCAGTATCTTGCATGACTAACTAGGTTTCTTCCTGTCTTTTCTTGAACTATTTTCTGCGTGGGATAATTGCTTCTTGTACTATGAGCAACCAACACTTCCCTGAAATAACTGAAAAGACCCAAGAGACAGATTTATAGTCAGAGGCCTTTGGTGTTAAAATACACTTGGGACTTCAATTGAGGTTGAACATTAGAGCCCTAGGGGATGGGTACGCCTTATCAGTTTTCTTTGCTTTTCTTTTCTGCTTATTTTTAATAAGTGGCAGGGGATTCCATAAGTATGTACCCAGAGCAAATTCAAAAATATTGCAAAAGGAAAGAATATTCTTAGCATCATATTTTCATTGTTAAATTAATGTTAAAATACTAGCTGAAATTGCCAAGGGCAACATACATACCCTTAATACAAAGACTGCATAATTAGGTATGTGTAATTTTAGAATAATGGAGATTTCCTGTATATATTAGAATGATATCTTTTGCAGATATGTTATCGGAGCATTAAAAATAAGCTACAACCACAAAAGTCAGATTAATTATCAGTTTCAGGAGAAATAATAATTGTAACAGTTAGTAGAGATGTGTTTGGCATGAGAAGATTGGCCCTCACCTTTGTAGGAAAGAAGCAATTCAGCCTACATGAGATCATATTCTCTGTCTTGGTCATTGGAAAGAAAATAGAAAGAAATTTAAAAAGGGAGGTTTACTCAAAAGAAAAGGCATTAAAAGGTTCCAATGATGCAAGTTAAATCATATTAGAAAATATTCTCAGTGGACATTGTTACATTGCCCTACCTGATAGTCTTTAAAATTAAAGCAAAAAGAATACCTGCTGAGACTTGCAATACTTATGCAGAAAATTCTGTTCTAGATATGGACAGATATCATTTTGATAAACTCATGTGAATAAAAACTTAAAAGTGTTCTCTATCTACATTAGCTTAGGTGATGCAAATGAGAGGTTCATATATGTAATTATTTCAAAAATGACATTACTTGATAAAAGAGTGAAATAGCAACATTGCCAAGTCTACAAAAGCAATTTGAGTCAATGTGGAAAACAGAAAAAAACAACACATTAAAAAGAAAATGCTAAAAAAGTAAAAGGAGCAAGACACTTCTGATTGTAAGCTCAGTGATTATAATCCTGTAAAACTATTGTTTCTGCTGAACTTTAGTTCAACCAGTATCATGAGCAAAGAAGAAATAAGTTCCAAATTAGTTTACTTGCATTTGGAGAAAAATAATAACATTTATAAGACTATTTCTACTTGGAGGATTAATTTTTTTTGCCAGAGAATTGAACAACTAGACTCACTTGCTATCTAATTGTTCTCTGTTTTCTTAGGGAGAGAAGATGGGGATGAGGAATACAAAAAGGTATGTGGAGACATATAATGTACATATCTAAGCTGGCTTTAGAAACCATATAAAGTGAAGATAAAGAGAACAGTTCCATGTACAAATCATTGAACTAACAAGGTGGAAATCTAAGGTTAGAATCTTTATTTACAATATAAATTAGCACAGGTTTTTCTAACCTTATTGTCTTCATCTAATAGACTTGAAAATTTTCAGGCAAGAATTTTGGAAAACAGGACTGATTAGTAAAACCAGTGCTAACTTAACATGTTTTAATGGAATGAAGGGAATTTTATTTATTTTTATACTGTAACATTTCCAAAATAATAGTGACTTTGCAGTTCAATTCATTCACATTCCTACCATCTGATGAATGTCTATTGATGTTGAGTAAATCCATATAGAGGTGAATAATGCTAGGCAAGATCCTTCTTTACCTTTGAGGGGGTTGAGCAGGCAGCAGGGGCAGAAGTACAGAACAAAAGGGACACCAGCAATCAGTAGTCCTGATTCACTGTAAATCCTATACATAGTAACAGAGACCAGAACGGCAAGCTATATTCAAGAGTGCAGTAGTAGCACTTATATGTTGGGAATAAAGATCAGCAATCTAATTGAATTTAAGGCTCACTTAGTAGGAGAGAATTCATGCCTGGTGCTGTGCCCATAGCTTGTGAGGTCATGGAACCCTAGAAAGAACTAGTCAAAATGTACAGAACAACTGACCATGGAATGCCCAGCCCCAACTGATACATTTGTAACACAACCCTACACCTAAAGCCCAGAGGATATGTCAGAAGAGTAGGCAGAAAGAGTGTAAAATCCATAGGACTGGGATATATACTTGAGATAGTAGTTTCTGTTTTATAACAGGGAAGCTGTATCCATGAAATGTAAAAAACATGTTTCTCTACACAAGACCAGAACAATGAGATCACCAGCTGACATGTCAATGTAGATGGGGAAAATCCCATATGGCTCTACTCCTACATGGAGAGCTACGCTCATTTAATGACTGCTGAGAGAAGAATTAGTCTTCTAGGAAAGTCCACTTTCCAATTCCAAGTAGTCAGCCCTAAACATATATACATGCACGCAACAGTATATGGACTCAGAAGACTGTATTTATTTATATATGATTAACAAATTTAGCATATGTGTATATATTATATATAAATTATATATAAAATATTTCAGATATTATATATATAACATAATCATATATCTGTGTGTGCTTTTAGTTGTTGGAAAATTTACAGATGAAAACTTCTCTATAGACAAAGGAAAGTAGAATGATATTAGAAGAAGAAGATGCTGTCTCACATTGTATGAGAACCATTTTTGAAGGACTGACATTTCAGACAAAACGTAAAATACCGTATTACTTGAAATACATAGTGTCAGGTGCGCAGCAGAACAGAAGGTTAGATGGACCACTGTAATGCAACAAGGAAAGTGAGCTGGAGCAACATGAACAGAGGGTAGTTGGAGATGATCATAAAGAGGCGAAACCTGGGGAGATAAAAATGAGTAAGGTATCATAAACAGTTCTGGGTGCTGCAGTCAAAGTGCTGCAGGAGAACTAGAATAGGGTAGCTAAAGTAGCAAATTTTCCTAACTATTTTCCAGGAGAAAGGTCTGGTAATGAATGCTACTTGCTGTTTTACAATGAATGTGCAGAACTTCTAGTTAAATGAAATTTGGGGTGGCAGAATTTCAAATATTTTCCTTTACGGTATTAGAATTGAAAAAAGCAGCACAGAATTTGTCTTGATTTTTAGTTCCTCTTGATTGCACATAGTCATTCTCAACATGAAGCACCTTTGCCCACCAACCTGTGGATATTTGGCAGTATTGGTTGTTACTACAGGGGAATGAGTCTTTACTAGTTACCTAGTCATTAAATGTATCTACTGTACTTTAGTGTACTCTGTAATTATCCAACCAACTAATCTATCCAACAGAGCTTGTGTTTGCAGGTGTTTTATAAGAATATTTATTGAAGTTTACTTTATGGGATCTCTCAATACAACACCTATGAGGTGCCTAAGGTATATATAAACTAAACAGTCATTACACTTAAGAAGCAATGAGATACTTTATCTCTGTTTAACATGATAGTCTAACTGGCATTTGGTAAATGTCTTAAGGGATTTTAACACATTTGGAGGTAACTATGTAAACAAAAGTGAGGTATTATTTTCAATTATTTTTATTGTAGAAATCAAAATTAAATTTTGAGACTGGAATGTTGACTCAGCTGGTGGAGGCACTTGCTACCGAGCTTGATGTCCTGAGTTCCATTCCTGGAATTGACATGTTGGAAATAAAGGACCAACCCGCACAAATCGTTTTCTGACCTCCACATATATACCATGGAACACGTATTTTTTCCACCTATCATACACATAGAAAATAAATAAAAATGTGCTGAAAAGTTTAAATACATTCCTTGCTGCCATGTCATATCCTGCCTTAAAAATATGATACAGATCATTTCAATTATTGTTGTTATACACACATGTGCAAACACGCACACACACACACACACACACACACACACACACACACGCGCACACACACACACACACACACACACACACACACACACACCCTGTTAGGAATGCGTCGAATCTTCAAAGGAAGTAATGCATTTAGATAAGCACTAGCAAACTGATAGACTTACTGAGAAATGGTAAATTCCTGGTTTAAATGGGGACAAAGGGACAACAGGTGTACAAACAGGTTCAAAGGCCCTGAGATGTGAGTTATCTTATGTATTTTAGACACAGCGAGTAGCTCCTGAGACTTCAGCAGGATAAATGAGAAAGATACCATTAGCTAAAGAATTTAGGTTGGTTAAGGGGGAAAAGGAATATTTGTGCTGTAGAGACCTTAATTAGGTCTATGATTTTTATTATTAGTGATGTCTAAAGACATAAATTTTGTCATTAAAGTAGCATTCCATATTGGGAAGACAAAAGAGGAAAGCTGAAAGTATAAAAGATTTAGCTTCTTCAGGCCTTGACACCAATGCTTGTTGTAAGAATTTACGCCAAATGCTTGATGAAATTTTGGATTTGGAAGGTTCTTTTCTCTCTGCTTTAGCAGTAATATCCTGTTCTGCCTATAATTGTGTGATGATTAATTTAAAAAATAGGAGGAACTATAAATCTCCTAGACTCCCTAGAACATAGTATTTGTTTGCATATATTTTTTATTCCCTGGAAAACAACAAGGACCAAAACAGCAGAATAATATTCTTGGGTGGTATAATTAATAAAGCAAAGAGGAATATTATTTCCTCAAACAAGAAAGAAACTAAAGGAAACTGCTGCAGCAATAGCAATAACAACTGTGGCCTAGAGGCCCTTTTACATTGTAAAGCAACTCTTATTAACCTAATTAAAATAAAGGGACCTTTATTGGCCTTAAAGAAATTCCAATGGATAAAACTGTAAGAATACATGAATTTGTGCTGGATGTACTTCACAGAATGGTGCCTGAAGGCATATGCAGAGAACTGATGGCATTATAAGTATTGTGAAGGAGACTTAATATACAGACAGCAGAGCTAAATTTTGATGAGTACCATAAAATGTTATTTTTTTTATATTTCTAATTATTTCTTTAAAATGAAGTATTTTAACTATACATGTAGCAGTGCTTTTGATAGTCATTACTTGTTATATTTACATAATTCATAAGTTTTGTTTCTCAGCTTATAGTATTCTACAACCAATTAAACTTTTTCATAAATGGTTATCATTTACACTTAATGTCCATAGTGCCCAAGCTGTACTTTCCTGATGAATATTGCAGAGTATAGTCTGTTGAATGTTATGTTTCAAGAAAAGCATATGGAAATCTTTCTGTGTCCTACACAACTGTCACTCATTGCCAGTGTCATGGAAAACGCAGTGATTACTACAGTTAAGACTTTTCACGTTCAGATGGGCTTAATGTGGTCAATTGTCAGTTTTCTGTTGAAATAAAAGGGTTAATATTTGGGAAAAATATTTCTTGAAAAAGAAAACTGCAGAAGTTGCTGTCACATCAAAAATCAACTTAGACACTATTAAAATTATATTTAACAGAGTTGCCATATCCAACCTTCTATTTTTCTGTTGTCTATACACAGATGTGGATCTAAAGGAGGAAATGTGTGACTTTCATCTTGTCTTGACTATTTTACGTTGATTACAAATTATATAGATGGGAGGAATGTGAAGTAGAGTATAATGAAAGCCAAGAAAAGAAGGCCATAGCAGTTCAATCCCACAGTTAAGCAATTTTGGAATTAGAAAGATGTGTACAAATTAGAACTCCTCAATTTATTAAGTATGTGAACTCTGACAATTTATTTGACCTTATTATCTGTTTTCTGACCCTAGAGGGATTCCAATATTAATACATCTATATTACTAGGTCATTATGAAAATAAGGCAAGAATGTAAAGTCCTTGTCATGCTGTTTTAAATGTAGCAATGATTCAAGCATGATAGTTGATCTACTACATTCATACCTTTCTTCATAACATGTACCCATTGAAATTTTGGCAGCTGTGAGGTTATTCTTACTATCTTCATATCATGACTAAATATAGGCTAGTGATACAGTTTAGGTTTAGAATCATTCCTTAGCATGTCTGAGACTCACAAAAATGGCCATAGCATGTCCCATGCCCAATAGATCCACAAAATTAAAAAAAAAAGAAGAGAAAATGAAATAATTTACAAGCATCAATTCTCAATCTTGGCAAAATTTCACTCACTTCCCATTTGACCCAGTTCTTCCCAATAACAATGTGCATGATTAGGCAATGGAAAACATTTCAGGAAATGTTTCATCCACTGTAGTGCTGAAAGATGAAACTTCAGGTGGAATAGAATGGAGCTGTAAGACCGATGTAATTCTTTCCAAACAAGATCTTCCCTTACTACCTAGAAATATGATCTACTTAGAGCATATCTTGTAGAGAAACTCAATTATATTTTTATGACTATGGGGAAGGAATTTTGTCTGTATATGATGTACTCCTGCTTCTTATTAGCCCCAGCATTTTACTGACATAGAGTATGAAGTGTAGACTTGTCCAAAACATTGCTAATTAAAATTTACTTTTTGCTTAAGTACCTAAGCCCCACACTTCTCATGAGTGAAAATACTTCTGAGAAACAAAATCCAAAAGAGTATTTTCTAGACTTCCATTTTTAAGAGAGTGGAATCAGGTCCCTTTAACAGTATCTATTAGACAAGCACATTCTTATTAGAGAGAATCTTGGGTGAGTCACAATATTCTAGTCAGAACAAAGGCAGGCTCAGAGACTCGTGGGTAAAGGAGAGAGGTTTGTCTGGGATAGTTCAATAGTGGAGGATTCAGACGTATTAGGGCGTTCCTGCCACCTAATTCTAATGACCCTAGGTCTTCTCTTAGCCTCTCAGATTCTTAATCCCCACTAATATACGTTTTTTCAGAATTGGGACCTCCATGACATTTCTTGGCCATGTTGGACAGAGAAGTCTAGGCCAAGGTCTTTGCAAGATGTGGCTTAGGGAGGCAAGGTCACAAATCCACAAGCATGGTAGACTTCATACTGTAAAAGTGTATGTCATGAAGGAGGATGAACCATAGAAACATATAGACTCAGGACAAATTTCAATCAAATACATCGAACGACTCCAGGGCATGTGCCTGCTTGTTCAGTCAGAAACAGATGAGTCACTGCTATTAGAGTGCACAATACATCTTGATGTGCCATAGAGGAAAACATGAAGAGATTTAATTATTTGGACTGAACCTAATTACCATACTATGGCAATGTATTTCCAAGACCCAGAAGGTTGTCAATATATCTGGGAAGATATCTGTCTAGTTCAAGGTAAAGATCCAAGTGTAGGAATCACACAAGAACTTACAGATTTTTTATACAATTTTCAAGATCTGCACCAGATCCAGAATCTGTTGAAGGTACCAACCTGCAAACTCCATAGTATACTTCAAAACATTGCAGACTTATTTAGTGCTGTTTATGAATTGCCAAGAAACAAGGAACGGCTGAATAAGCTCTTGCAAAAATCAAGACTATATTAAAAAATTACTACAACTCTTCCACACTTGTGAAGGCCAGCAGAACATGGAAGGCTTACTTTTTTATATATAATTTTTAAAGCAATCTTCTTTCTCAACAATGCACGTTTGTTTAAGATCATGTTTTCTGATCAATGCATGGTAGATATTGTAGGATACAGCGAGTATGACCCTAGTTTGGATCAGCCATATCGGCACAGGGGATTCTTGACTGAAAATGCAAAATTCAAGGAATTTATGGCAATAACACACTACAAACGTAGGCAAAAATATACCAGACCTACATAATGCAATATATTCGTGACATTCTATTACCTGCATCATCCATGTCGCAAAAGAATTCTCTCTTATCTTACCACTTTTATTTTTTCCAACAAAATTGAAATAGTTACCATGCTGCAGGAAGATGAAATGTTTTTGCTCAAAGTTTTTGGTCAGTAAAAGATAACACTGTAGGTGATGACAGTGTGAATTGTTATTTTTCCTTAAGGAATTCTGTGAATTTCTTAAGACCTTAAATGCTCCAAAGAAAGATACATTATTGAAAACAATGATAAACCTTGGAATCATGAGTGCTCTGAAAGTTTCAGTACATGTGTAAGACTCTGAAGTAAAATTAGAAGCTGAAGAAATATTTACTTATCTAGCAGACTATAATCCACGAATAGTCTGAGTGTATGCAATAGAAGAATCTCAGGACATGGAAAATGATGATGACTTTCTAATCAATATAAAGATCAAACATATAACCTGTGATCCTGATCCTGAATCTTCACGTTTTAAGTTTGACAGCAGTTCTCTGCATTCTCCTTGATGCAGAAAACATGTGTGCAACAGCTAATGTATGTGAAAGAACAGAATTTATTAATTTCTTCTATACACACTGCATGAATAACTTGGCAGCACCAATTTTGTCTATCACAGAACAAAATGATAGTGATGATCACAGGGCCAACATCTGTCCTGATAATTACCGAAATGAACAGTTACTTGTAGTAGTTTTAGAATTACTCAGCTTTTGTGAAAATCACCACACAACTTACATTAAAGATTATACTTTGAGCAACAACTTGCTCAGCAGAGTCCTGGTGCTGATAAATTCACAGCACACTTTTCTGCTTTTATGTGCTCTCAAGTTTATGAGACAGATGATTGGCCTCAACGATGAAGTTTATAATCTTTACATAATAAGGAAAAATCTTTTTGAGCCTGTTATAAATGTTTTCTACATAATGAAAATAGGTATAATTTGTTAAACTCAGCTATTATTGAGCTATTTGAATTCATAAGAGCAGAAAACTTCAAGTCTCTTATTGCACACATTGTGGAAAATTATTCTGTGGATTTTGAATCAATTGAGTATGTCCAGGCATTTCAAGTGGTGAAGATTAAATTTGAAGAAGAGAAGGAAAGAGAAGGTAAAGGAAGATGGAATTTACGTAATATAACAAATAGAATATGCCAGAAAATATGCTTCAGACGTATGAAAACTGTGGAGGTAAAAGTCAAGGAAAAAAATACCAAAGCAATTCCATCAACGGTAAGGAACTTTCGAAATCGTTATGATGTGTTTATGGAAATTAAAGAGACAAATGAAAATGAAGTAGAACAGCCAGAAAGAAACTCATCTGAAGCATGTGACTGTTCTTCATCTCATTCTGATGCTTCTGCTGGTAGAATGAGTAGGCCATGCTGCAGCAGCATGGTTCCTTTAGTGGACTACCCAGATGATGATGACGATGATGATGATGAAGATGATGACGATGATCATTATGACAATGATGAAGAGGAAGAAGATGCACCTCCCCAAAAAAGACCTAATCTTGGTTCATAAAATTGGATGAGGCCCTCAAGTTTTGATTCAAATAAAATTCTATAAATATCACAAACTAAAAAATCTAATTAAAAATCCTTTCTCTTATGGACTTTTAAATATGGTAGAATAAGTAGCACATATAATGAATAAAAGCTTCAATTTTATATAAAGGAAATCCTCCATAATAGGGATGCATAGTATAAAATAACCAGGCCCTGAGTGACAACTTCTTATCAAGAACATCTTATTTTGGCAGCATGGTTTGGGAGGAGGTACCAGTTTGATAAAGTAATACAATTTTCACTCAGGTCTTTATATTACAAACAACTACAAAAGTTTTATTACAAAGCCTACTTTCAAAAAAGGGTCTAGCTGGGCGGTGGTGGCGCACGCCTTTAATCCCAGCACTCGGGAGGCAGAGCCAGGCGGATCTCTGTGAGTTCAAGGCCAGCCTGGGCTACCAAGTGAGTCCCAGGAAAGGCTCAAAGCTACACAGAGAAACCCTGTCTCGAAAAACAAAAACAAAAAAACAAAAAAAAAAACCAAAAAACAAAAAAGGGTCTAGCAATGGCATTTTTCCATAAATTGAAGTGGTTTGAAAGAATCTTTTGTATGTATAGAAAAAAAGTAAATATTAAAGTAAAAATAAAGTAAGACTTTTCAACATTTCTGTGAGGATTTATCAGAACATCAGCATTATGTATAATAAGAGAGAAACAACATTCAGCACAATTAAGTGCATATGTTCATGAATAAAATGTTAAGCTGGATCCTAAGTGAGCTGTTGTTAATGCACTTCTTTTTAGATGAGAAATATCAAGTATCAGTATCAATACAGTACTATTCCTACTGTGCATTCTCTAGTTCCTCCATGGAATAAAACAGGATGCACCAAATATCCAGAGTGTTAATATTATTTCTTCATTCATTAGTGAAGTTTTGTCCGTTTCCCCCAGAGTAGGAGGTACATATTAGTATGCACACATTTCTTTCTGGTTGCTGAAACAAAGTAACTAACAAAAACAGCATAACAGAGGAAATTTTAATTTTGTCTTACACTGTGAGGGAATACATTCTATCTTAGTGCGAAAGGTATAGGAGTAGACTATTCAATCATGGGAGGAATCTAAAGTAGCATGTCACATTGCTCCCACAATCAACAAGCAACTAGATAAATTCTGATGCTTACCTCAATTTTTCTTTTGACTTAGTGCAGGACATCAGCCCATGATTCAGTGTCACACATATCTAAGGTGTGTCTTTCATACTCAGTTATTCCAGTCTTTAAACTATCATGTAAATATGACAACAACTTTGTCTCCTACGTAGATTCTGTTATTGTCTATCACTAATTGACCCCTTGCCTACTTAACACCCAAACATATAACTCTTAAGTAGTAACCTACCACATATCACCCCAAAAGGCTCATGGTCCTTTTATACTGCAAAATGTATTCAGTCTAACCCACGTTCATGCCTAGGGCAGCCTGCCTCAGGCACCAAGGAGAAAAGAAGACCCTACCCAGCCCCATAAAGGCTGAGCAGGAGAAGGAGACCCAGGGCAGCCTGCTCTGGGCACAAAGGAGAGAAAACACCTGCTGGGCAGTTGTGCACTGTTACAGTGAGCAAATATATGATATGGGAGAGAGAGACTGATTTATGTCCTGTGCAGAGATGCAGATCTGAAGAGGTGAAGACCATGAGGAATGTGCTGAAGTGAATGGCTTGCTTGCCACTGAGGGCCAAGGTGATTTCTGCGCCTGGGCAGTTGCCAATGCCCATGCCTGGGTCCATGGTCATCCTGCAGCTGTGGTCTGTGTTCATGTCCATGGCACCTGATGCAACGGAAGGACCAGAGAATAGGACTGCACAGAGTAGGCCCTGCTCTTCACTGGCTACAACACTAGGGAGAACTGGCCCTGCCCCTTACTGGCTGCAGCAGTCCAGAGAGCAGGCCCTGACTTCACCTGGGGAGCACAGTCGAGCTGAACCTGTTAGTGGAAGTAAAGGTGAGCGGGATCCAAGGTCATGAGCATGAGAAGGCTGCCCCCACGGCTTGTCTGTCTGTCATGCAGCAACATGGGTAAGGGAAAGATGCTGTTCCTCCTCTCCTGCTCTAGGCAACGGAGCTGACCCTCCCACTGCAGCTAAAGCACTCTGGAAAGCAGACCTTGCCTAGGGAGCACAGCAAAGCTAACCCTGTTGGTGCCGGAGGAGCATGACAGCTGGCCCTCTCCCTCTCTAGCTGCCATACTTTGGACAAGTGGGGGGATATTTTTTCATTTAAACCAGCATATTATGCCCCTTGCCCCCACAGGCCTGTAGCTATGTCATGATGCTGTTGTGTGACATTTTTTCCCTGGGGAAATGCAATATAAATGTCTAGTCACCTCAGATAAGGAACCCATGACAGATCAAAGTACAGATACCAATGAAGTCCAACTTGGTGAACCAACTGGGCTTACATACAGGAATATGGGTGAAGTCTTACTTACAGGAACAGAAATAATTCAAATACAGCTGCATCACCAAGGCCCACCCCTGCAAGGGGGACAGCTCACAAAAGGTGGAAACTTGGAACATACTGCAAATCCAGGAGGCAATACAACAGGCTGGAGAGTGTCCTCTCCATGTGACTCAGTTGATCCAGACATCTTCCAGGCAGCAGACCTGGTATCAGAATCTTCTTTGTTGTTTGACTTGTCTGAGAGTGACTCTTAGCAGCCTTTTACTGATTAATCTTGGGAAGGAGAGGCTTAGTGAATCTGATCAGTTTCAAGGACTTCCTGAAGCTGCCTAGAGTTATTTACCTTCTGTCTTAAAGTCCTTTCCTACAGGAGGGAATGTTTCATTCTCAGAGGAAACTGCTACACAAAACTCCACCCCTTCTTCTGGCTCATATTTTTTTCTTCCCCCTCTTCTGCAATGATCTCTGAGTCTTTGAAGGGGTTACTGTAGATGTTTGCCTGTGGCTAAGAACTAGGCCACCATGATGGAGCAACAGTCACTTGCTATCTTAGGGTTATATTGCTATGATGAAACATCAATACAAAAAGCAGGTTGGTGAGGAAAATATTTATTTAGTGCACTCTGGAACATCATAGTGCATCCTTAAAGGAAGTCAGGGCAGAAACTCAAACAGGTTAGGAACCTGGAGGCAGGAAATAATGCAGAGGTGATAAAGTGGGGTAGCTTACTGAGTTCCTCTCTAGGTCTTGCTTAGTTGGCTTTCTAATACAACCCAGGACTACCAGCCCAGAAACTGTCTCACCCAAAGTGGACTGTGCACTCCCAAATCAATCTGAACTCCATCTTGTAGAGCAAACATTAAATCCAATTAGAAGGCTGTTGGTCTTACACATGATAGCTCAGCCACCATTGCCCAAGCAGACACATGATACCTGGCATGACAGTATTTTGTCATGCAGCATCCATAGATGAGCAGAATATTGGTGACAGTTCTCCACTAGAAGCCTGCATAGCATAATGGTACTATGGAAGCCAGCCAGCAGAGTGGGGCTTTCGAGTTCTGTCCCAGCTTAATTTCTCCATGTCTTGCAGTTAAAGCATGATCTTCAGCAATAGTGTCTTATAGTCTAGTTCTGACCTGTAACCAACAGCAGTAGCAACAGCCTTTATGGTTTGTAGGGTCTCAGGGGTTTTCCTGGTCAAAACCTCATCATGAAGTACCCACCCTTGGCACTGGTATTTTTATTCAATAACCTCATGGCTTCTGGGGTATCCTTTTCAACCTACATAGAGCACATTTTGATTTAAACTCTTTAGCAACTGTTAAACAACCCATTTTTCCCTTGAACTTACCCAGCTCTAGGATTTTAATGTAGAAGAAAGTACCATTGCACCTGTTTTTCACTCAATGGCTGCTTTCTAAACCTGCAAATCACTCAGAGGTTAGCATTATGTCATCTACATAAAAAAAATCTTTTCCAGAGGATGGGCAGGACAAGGCAACAACCTGAGACACCATTACATAGTGAATAGTGTGATTACAAAGATAACCTGGGTGACACACTCTAAAAGTCTATTGTTATCTGTTCTGAGCAAATGACAGGTGATCCCAGAAGTTCAAACTAAGAAGATACTGAAGCCAAACATAAGCAGGTCTAATACATCATGGAAAGTTTCCATCTGTTTGTATCAGTTGCTTGCTGCACAGATCAAGGTTGGGCACAAATCATGGATGAGATACACTAACTTAACTATCTCCCCATAATCCTCAGTCATTCTCTCTGAGCCATTACATTTCCATAACCTGGAGTTCTTCCATGGAGCCTCCCTACATTTCTCTATCCCTAATGAACTCAGTGGGATTGACTTAATTTGTTCAGCCAGAGGCAATGTAGCACACTCTAGCTCCCTGCGTCAGAGAAGGTGTGGGTTGGCACAATAGGTCTTGTCTCTCCATATACCATACTTGGCTTGATGGAGAGGCTTTGGCTGGGCAAACCATCTCCAGCCCTAATGTAACATTTTGTTATAGCGAAATACACCCTCAGTCTTAGGGTTTCTACTGCTTTGAAGAGACACCATGACCACCACAACTCTTACAAAGAAAACTTTTAATTGGAGTGGCTTGCTTACAGTTTCAGAGATTCTGTCCATAATCATCATGACAGTGAGCATGGTGGTATGCTGGCAGTCATGGTGTAGGAGTAGTAGCTGAGAGTCCTACACTTTGCAGGCAACAGGAAGTTGACTGCCATACTGCGTGAAGCTGGAACAAAAGAGACCTCAAAGCCTACTCCCACAGGGACACACTTCCTCCAACAAGACTATGCTTACTCCAACAAGGCCACACCTTCTGACAGTGCCACTCCATTTGTGGACCATTTTCTTTCAAACCACCATACCCTCCTTACCCTGGGAAGATAACTACCCATCTCTGGGAAAGACTTTGTCATCTTCATATGTATGTTTCTATCATGAATGCCTTCTATGAGCTGTTCCTCAGGCTTGAAAGCCTTCCAGAAGGTCCTGAGCACACAATTTGGCTATTATTTCCTTAGAGATTTCAGTTTGTCACAAATATTGCCACATTTTTGAAGAACCCAGACAGACTCTGATTTGCCTTATTCTTACATTCTCTAGATTGTTCTTTACCTGAAGGACTAAGTCACTGAGATCTGCCAAAATATTTCCTACGTTATAAAGACAATTGTTCCACGGAGAGAGCTCAGAAAAGTTGTAAGAGTTCCATAACAGCCTTGAGGACCTTGCTGGATCAACACATTCTTTAACTATTCTGTGAACATAGTTCATTCTGGCCCAGTGAACTGGAATTCAGATATAACTTCTTTTATTCCTAGTTTCCTCAGTAGCACCTGTCCCTCCTTTAATGGCCCTCCAGCCTCTGATATTTGTGGGATCTCAGACAGAGAATATAGGATAAAAGTTCAGAACCTACTTCTGGGTTTGAAAACTCACCAAACCCCACCAATCCCTGAGCTCAAACACCCACCAGTCTCTGAGGCCCAAAACCACCCAATCCTTGAGCTCAAAATCACACCAATCCCTGGGTTTGCCTCTAAATTCCACCAATCCCCACCTTGGAAATCTCCATCATGGAAAACTCCATCCTCAAGAAACCCTATATAAAGCTTGCCTCCTGTTCTTGTGTGCGGTTTGTTGTGCAGTATGACTTTATGGTATTCCTAGGATTCCAATTGCTAGGATTCCTTTCCCTTCAGAGCTGTAATACTTGTATAGGGAAACCTCTCCCCTTAGAGCTATAAAACATGCACTGGGGAAACTGTTCCCCTCGGAGCTGTACCACTTCCATTAAGGAAACTTTTCCCCTTAAAGCTGTAACACAGAGATAACCAAGTGTTCCTAATGGCTTTGATCTACCAGTCTGACAGGAACTTGTTTCCCTCACAATGTCTCATGTTATACAGCCTTTGCTTTAAGGAAGGATGGGAAATCACATTACACATTTTTTTCTGTCTCCACAGAAGTTAGATTGATCCCATCAGCTCCCAAGTCCCACAGTCTCACAAGCCTCACTGTGACTGGCTCTTCCATTGATTGTTTTAAGTTTTCCAGATTTCCAACAGTTCAAGGGCTGAATATGTCCTAATTGCCCTAGTTTCTTGCATTGGATCATGTTTGATGCCACCATCTGAAGGCTGGATTACAGATTTTCACTCTTCTATTAAAGGTTGGACTTGAGAAGTATCTTCTATTGGTTTTACCACCTCTCTCTCATCCACTTGACTATCTAATTTACTTGCAAAATCAGAGCTGACATGGAGGATGCTAGTCTCATCTCCCTTTCTTGTTGCAATTGCTCCTTTATACAAAGAAGTTCCTGCCTGGCCACTGTAATAGCCTCAGATACATTTATAACTATACACAACAGACCAGTAGTCAACTTATCTCACTGTGGACAATCTTAACTTTCGTGTACTATAGACTGCAAAATTTCCTCTAAACTTTTAACTGTTTTCAGGGTATCTCTGTCTTCATGTGGTAGACCTCACTCACCAAGCAGGCATTCCCTCCATCACATACCATACAGATGAAGACTGCCATCCTGGGATTCCTCCCACCAACACTTTTTTCTTTTGTTTTGTTTGTATTTTATTGATTTTTTTTATTAAGAAATCTTTTATTCATTTTACATACCAACCACAGATCCCCCTCTCTTCCCTTCTCCTGCTCCTCAGCTTTTCCCCTCAACCCACCCCCATTCTCACCTCTGACAAGATAAGGCCTCCCAATGGGGAGTCAGAAGAGGCTGGTACATTTGGTTAAGGCAGGTCCAAGCCCCTTGCCCTGCATCAAGGTTGTGCAAGGTGTCCCACCATAGATATTGTGACACAAAAAGCCAGCTTATGCATCAGGGATAGATCCTGATCCTACTGGCAATGGGCCCCTTAAGCAGATCAAGCTATACAACTGTCTGGATTATGCAGAGGGCCTAGTCCAGTCCCATGGAGGCTCCACCGCTGTTTGTCTAAAGTTCATCAATTCCCACTAGCTTGGTTTGGTTATCTCTGTAGGTTTCCTCATCATGATCTTGATGCCCATTGCTCATAGAATCCCTTTTCTCTCTCTTTTATTGGACTCCTGGAGCTGGGCCCCACTTGTAGTGGGTAGCCATTCCAGCTTTGATCTGGAAGTTCCAACCCCCATTGAGACTTCGGCAACTGTCACGCCTACAAGGTGGGGCCAAGGGAGGCGCCTGGGGACCCGAGAGCTGGGCGCTCTCTCTGTTGCGGGACCCTGGATAGTGGAGGTGGACCAAGCAGAGCTCCAGAGAACACCGCTGGACTGTGATACACCTTCCCCAGACTCCGTGACCTACCTAGTCCTTAATTTGTAAGTTACGCCATTAAATAAATCTCCTTTTAACTACGTGGAGTGGCCTTAATAATTTCACCAATATCTGGCACCCAACGTGGGGCGCCAGACACTCTTAATCCTGATGGCTCAGCATTAGTTGTATGTCTTCCTGTTCATAGCAAGAACTATATAATGACTGTCATAGCACAAAGACACAGTAACTCACACCATACAAGCAAGCAAAACGGTATCAGCATTTCTACCATAGATGCTCCTGCCTCAGGCTGCTGAGGCTTACTTTCATGCCTTGCTAGCTAGGAACAAATACCAATGGCTCCCCAACTTATTTTTGATTCTTTTTGTGTCCCTTTTCAGGTGCCAGTTAGGCTGTGTGACAAAACTTTTCCTTAGGAAATTATACAAGCATTTCTACTTACCCCATATAGGAAACCCATGACAGACCAAAGTACAGACAACACCAAAATCCAACTTGGTCTACCAATGAGTTATTTATAGGATTATGGGTGAGGGGTTGCTTACAGGAGCAGAAATTACTTAAAGACAGCTGTGTTACCAAAGCCCACCCCAGAATGAGTGACAGCTCACAAAAGCTGGAAAGTTGAAGCTCTCTGAACAGCCTGCAGGCAGCTTAACAGTTCTGAGAGTGTCTTTTCCATGTGACTCAGTTGGTCTAAACCTCTTTCAGGCAGTTTGGCTGGTTTCTGCTTCTTCCAGGTAACTGGTCTGGTTCCAGAGTCTTCTTTGAAGCTTGGCTTGTCTGAGAGTGACTCTCAGCTGCTTTTGTTGTTTACTCCTGGGGGGAGGAACCTAGTGAATCTCTGGTCAGCTGACATCCTGAAGCTATTTAGGACTCTTTACCTTCTGTAGTAAAGCCCTTTCAGGAGGAAATGTTTAAATATCAGAGGAAACTGCTACACAACAATGTCAAATGTACTTAATACTACTTCAAATATCCCTATAGTCTTTCACAGTCTCAAAACTATTCAAAAGTTCAAAGTCCAAAGATGTTTTTGAGACTCCAGACAGTCTCTTAATTGTCACCTAGGAAAAAAAAATAAGAGCAAATCACATTCTTTTCCATGCAATGGCACAGAAAAATTATAATCATTCTAAAATGGAGGAATAAATGGGGACATAGTAGGAAAATACTGGACCGAAGCAAGACAAAACCTTGTTGCCAGCATACAAAATCCTGTGCCTCAATGTCCTGTGTCAAAGGTTTTAGATGTCTCCATCCTTCCAGCTTTGCTACCTACAACATCTCTCTCTTGGGCTGTTTCTATTCACTGTATGCTACTCTCTCTGTTAGATGTCTCAGAGCCTAGGCATCTTCAATATCTTAGGATCTCCAGCACAATCCAGACTTCCCTTTCATAGCTTCATGCGATGGTCTTTCTTCACCTCTTTGCAGAGAATCTTCTGCAACCCTTTGCCTGACCCCCATAGCTCTCTCAAGAAGAATCCATGATCCCTTCACTCTTTCATTTGTAATGCCTCCAAAGCAAGGACCAGATGGATGATACTTTAGAAGCTCAGATTCCAACATTGGATGGACATTGGCCCCGTTAAATCTACATTAGCAGCAGCGTGTATATATGGTTGCTTTCTAGAATCACCAAACTCCTTAGGCTCTCTTTCTTGAGATGGAAACTTTTCATGAGATGGTCATGCTCTGAGGATACCCTTCCTATCCCAACAGAGGAGAAGCCAGACTTTAAAGTCACTAATCTCTGTGGCAATTACTTTCTCCTTATCAGCACATCTGTTTGATGTACCATTAAACTTCTGTGTGCTTTAGGTCTCTCTAGACTGTATGTTTTGTATTTCTTTCTGCATCACTTACTCTTCTTCAAGGTAGACCTGCACAAGTTTAGTCAGTAATAATCATTCACAGACTCCACATTATGCTGTCTTGAAATTTCTCCCAATAAAATCAAAACATTTTGTTTCATACTCACATAACTCATGAGGACATGGACAGAAAACAGCCTGATTCTGTGACAAAATGCTACATGACTGGGCTCTAGCTTAGTTTCTAACACAGACTTTCTCCTCTGAAAACTCATGAGATAAACCTTGATAGTCGATTGTCTTTGTTACTTCTGTATTGCCTTGGTCAAATACCATGTCTGTATGACAAACACCATAACCAATGAAATTTATAAAGGAAAGAATTTAATTGTGGCTTATGGTTCCAGAGGGTAGCAGAGTCTATTAACACCATGGTGGGGTGCATGGCAGCAGGTAGGCAGGCATGATACTGAAGCAGTGGCTAAGAAAGCTAACATCAGATGCATAGGCAGAGAGACCTAACTGAGAATGTCATAGGCTTTTGAACGTTTGAAGTTCAGTCCCAGTAACACAGCTCCTCCAACAAGGCCACACCTGCTAATCCTTCCCAAACAGTTACACCAACTGGGAACCTGGGAACAGAGCATTAAAATATATGAGCCTAACAGGGCATTCTCTTTCAAACCACCATATCCACACTATACTTAGTACTGATGTCCTTCAGATTTCTTACTAGAAAGACCCATTAAGATCCCTTACAGCATTCACCTGCTTTCTAGTCTAATGTCTTCCACATTCCTCCAAACAAAACATGGTTAGGTTCTTCAGGGCAACAACCTCACATCTCCTAGTAACAACAACTGTATTAGTTATATTTGTTTCTGTGACAAGATATCATAACCTAATGTGACTTATCAAAAAAGAGCTTCTTTTTGTTGACTTACAAGTCTAGAGTGAAAGTCTATAATGCGTGGGGGGTAGGAAATAACAGCAGATGGCTGGAGTAGAAAGCTGGTGATCATAACTTTATCCAAATTCAGGAAGTGCAGGGAGTCTATAAGCTCCCAAAGCTCCCACCCCCTTAGTAACACACATCAGCAAGGATCTACTTCTTAAAGGTACAATAACCTCTGCAAACATTGAAAGTAACTGAGAACCAAGTGTCCAAATGCGTGAGTTTATAGGATATATTTCTCCTTTAATCATACCAAATTACATTCCTCCATCATACAGTGACAGAGAGCATACATTTGCATCTCAGAAGGGAGGAATTTGGGATGTGGCCAGGAAATATGACACTGAAACAAGACAACAACAACAAAACAGTAAAAGAAATATTACAACACACAATTTCATGTTGTCCAGCTGTCTTGTGATAGAGTTATCTGGGTTCCAAAGGGCTTGTCTAACTCTGTCCCACCCTTCTGCTGCCTAATGCACATTGCAATGACTCTTCCTGATTGTCACCTACATCTGGGATTACCTAAATCTAAAATTGGAGGGCATACCTGTGAGGGATTTTTTGCTTAATTTGAAGTGAGTAGTGTCAGGGTTCAGATCCAGGGGTTCAGCCCTGACCTATCAAATTGTTCGTTGAAGGATGTGGTGAGGAACTGAGAAATTCTAGATAGAAATATAGACGAAGAAAAAGACAGAGACATGGGATAGCTTCAGAAGGGCCCTGAGTTAATACCCAGTTGCCTTGAGTTATTATTTTTTTTGTTATTATTTGTAATGGGCTTTTTATAGACTAGCAAGGGGAGAGGCAAAAGGCCTCCACCTTTCAAGATCAAAGCACAAGGTACAACCAAATGTAGACCCTTCAAAACAACCTGGTAAACATGCCATTGGCCAAATCATCCTATTATGCAGTCTTGGTGGGTAAAGCAAACTCAGACTTTCTGATCTTGAGTAAGGCCTTACTAGGTCACCTCTGTGGGCTCCCACAGAGTAGATCCACACATGTCTTTAATCCAGATTTTAAAGAAGGAAGACACACCTTTAATCTGGGCCACGCCTTCTTCTGGAAGCCTCTTGAAGGACTAGGGAGAAAGAAATTTTGTCCTTTGCCTGCTTGCCCTTGCCTTGCTAGCAAGTCCATTCTTTGTGTATACTGAAGAACAGCTAAGACGTCCAGCCTTGTGGACTGAACAGCTACTTCATTCTTGGACTTCCATTTACATCAGCCATTGTTATATTAGCTGGACTGCAGCCTCTAAGTCATTCTAATAAATTCCCTTTCTCTGTATATATATAGAATTATTCATTCTACAAATTCTGTTACTCTAGAGAACCCTGACTAATATAGAGTATATACTCTTAATAAGCAAACAATAATTTCATGAAATGTGAAATCAATTAATCTGTGGTCATGACCTCGTGGGACTTACTGACTCATTTGCAGAGGATCCAACACACCCGAGAATCTGCATGTGTGTACCTCTCACATAATTTAGTTAAATTAAATGTTGTAATGAGATTATGTACATTGTTATTAAATGTCAAAAAAGTAGTTTGTTAGAAAAGCATGTCATGTTTTCCTTCTGTCTAGACTATTATGGCAAAAGTTATCTATTATACATTTCTACACTGTGGTTTGAATGAGAATGGCCTATATATCCTCAAATATTTAAATGGTTGGTTCCTAGCTGGTGGAACTATTTGGGAATAATTAGAAGATGTGGCTTATTGGAAAAGATGTGTTATTGGAGGTGGGCTTTTATATTTCAAAGCCCATGGGCCCAATCTCTGTCTGCCTCCTGCCTGCATATCAGGATGTAAACTGTTTCCTTACCATGTCTGCCTGTGTGCTGCCATGCTCCCATCATGATTATCCTGGAATAGCCCTCTGAAAATAAAAGAAAGCCTCCAATAAACTCTTACTTCAATAAGTTGCTTTGGTCATGGTGTGTACCTTGAATCCTAATTGGTCTTAACAAAAACCTGGGTCAGATACTGTGGTAAATGCTGAAAGATCAGCGAGACAAGGGAACAAACCAAAGCCACCTTTCACCTCACCAAGTCCTCAGCCAAAAGAACTGAGCTCCTCTCTCCTCCCGCCTCATATTCCTTTCTCTGCCCAGCCATATCACTTCCTGTATCAACCTCCCTAGTGCTGGGATTAAAGGCATGTGCCTCCCAAGTACTAGAAGCAAAGGCATGAGATCCCAAGTCCTGGGATTAAAGGTATGTGCCACCACTGCCTGGCCTTTATGGGTAACTACTGGCTGGCTTTGCACTCTGATCTTTACGCAATTTTTATTTGTTAGACCCCACACAAAATATCACCACAATGGTGTCTCTTCACAGCAATAAAAATTATCTGAGATATATATATAGACTTTGTTTTGAGAATATATATGTATACACACACTTTTATTGTGGTGGAAGTAGATACAATTCCTTAATGGAGTAGTTATTTAAAATTATATCATGAAGTAAATTTCTATATGATATTATTTCTGTTTATTCTTTTATCAGCTAGTTTTAATCTTTAATAAAAAATAGAGAGTATAGGAGAAGAAAAATAATATTTACATTTCTTGCTGTATTTTCTGCCCAATGAGAGTGTAGAGAAAGATTTAAAAGGCATATGCGTAATGGAAAGTAGAAGTAAATAAAGTATAAATAAGATAAATCATAGAGAGAAGATGGGCAGTCTGTTGATCTGTAAAGTCTTTGTGAGATTTGTCGTGTGTGTGTGTGTGTGTGTGTGTGTGTGTGTGTGTGCGTGTGTGTGTAAAACAATGAACAAGGAGTCCATTAATTCGAAAGAGCAAGAAGCATATGAGAGACTGAGGTGAGGAAAGGGAAATGGCTGAAATGATGGAATTATATTTGTGTTCATGTATTTGAAAATTTGGTGCCCATTTGGTGGTGTTGTTTGGAAAGGTTGTGGAGAGATGCATCTTTCTGGAGGAAATACGTCATTATAGGTGGGTTTAGAAATTTTATAGACCTTCCCTACTTCCAGTTCTCTCTCTCTTGTACTTTCTCTCTGTCTCCATCTCTCTCTCTCTCTCTCTCTCTCTCTCTCTCTCTCTCTCTCTCTCTCTCTCTCTCTCTCTCTCTCTCTCTCTGTAACTCTGTCTGACTCTGTCTCTCTCTGTCTCTCACTCTGTCTCTCTCTGTCTCTCTCTTTCTCTCTCTTTCTCTGTCTCTCTCTCTCTCCACGTTTATGGCTGAAGATGTGATCTCTCATGTTCCTCTTCTTGCTCCTGTGCCTGCCCCTTGTGGTCATGCCTTCCTGCCAAGATGCTAACTTATGCCGCTAGCACTATAAACTAAAATGAAATCTTTCTTTCAAAAATCACTTTTGTCATGGTGTTTTATCACAACTGAACAGCCACTAAAACAGAAGTGGTACAGAAAATAACAGTAATCTCAATATCCATTTATTAAGCAAAAGTTAAAAAAAAAACAGTTTGCTTTTCATTCCCAAGAACTTACATGAGGAATCCTCCAAGTTTTTTTCAAAAACATAACAAAGTTAAATAATGTGGCCTATGCAAAGAGGTAACTTTAACAGTATATATTCAAAGTCTGTTATATCCAGAAAAAAAGGATTGTGATAAAATTAACCGTTGCTTTAAAATATAAGTAATCTTTCTAAAGGATTAAGATGAGAAACACAGCTCACTTTAAACATAGTCATGGCCTATGGCCAATCTTGATATATTAGAGAACATGGAGAGTTTAAAAGCTCCATTAATTAATTAGTTTATTAATTATTTGCTTGATTTGATATTTTAGTTGAAACAAATAGATTGTCAAATTAATGTTAATTTGAAAGTGGAGTAAAAGTACGTTTTTGCAGAATGTAATCTTTTGGGGGATACCATAGTATAGTTTGGGAACTACGTTCTCTAGCTGAAGGTCATTCATAAAGATGGCTTATAATAAATAAGTTTCAATTATGATTCTCATGGGGCTGAAGATATAGTTCAACCAATAAAACATTCACCTTGTAATCATAAGGACCTGTAAAAGACCCAGAAGTTCTGTAAAAATGTTACCTGTGGTAGCACTATCTTGTACCACTTTTGTGAAAGCAGAGACAGAAGGGTCCCTGGGGCTTGCTGCCTTCTCAATCTAGCCTAAATGGTCAGGTCTAGGCCAATAAGAGACAGTCTCAAGTAAGGTAGACAGCATTCCTGAAGACTGCACCCAAGTATCTTCTAGTCACCACACACATGTGCCCACGAACCAACATATGTTTACACACACACACACACACACACACACACACACACACACACACACACACACACACAAATACGATACTGGCAATCAGTAAGTGTGTGTGTATGTGTGTGTGTGTGTGTGTGTGTGTGTGTGTGTGTGTGTGTGTGTGTATGTGTGTATGTGTGTATCACGAAAGAGTGTAAGTTTTATAAGTAACAACTTATAATGACAAAGTTCTCTAACATTTCAAACACCTTTTACTTGTTCTATAGTTAAGAGGATAAAACACAAATGTGATTTTATTTAGTCATTTCAATAAAGAATTGTGATATAGCCTATGATTCAGGTATGATGAATATGAAGAATTTAATGGTTTACACATTTCTTTCTCAAATCTCAGTAAATACAGAGATAAATGAATAGCTGAATTGTATGATAGTAACATATACCACAAGTCTAGTGACATCCCAGATAAATTGTAAGATAGGGCAGCAATCCAGCAGCATGAAATTATTCAATATTGCTCTAGAAGAATATGGGCAAGAAGCTAGGGTGCTACTAAGGAAAATATAATTGGACAGAAGTGAAAAATCACTTTGGGGTAAATAGAGGCCAAGTTGCAAATAATTATTAAACTATTTCAAAGGATTTGGAAGTTTCTCAAAACTATCAAATGGCTTATGAAGAATTTGAGGCAGAAAAGTAACATGGAAATTTGGGAAGGTGGTGTATCAGTTAATGTGCATACTGTTTAAACAAGAGGACTGGAGTGTAGATCCCCTGAACTCACTTACAGAAAAGCTGGATGTAGTACCAAGCACTTGTAATCACAATTCATCTGTGGCAAGATGGGAAGTAGAGATAGGAGAGTTATAGAAGCATGCAATCCAGATAACCTGACATATGCAGAAGTGGAGAAAAAAGAGATCCTGTCTCAAATAGGGTTGAAAGCAAGACCTACACCCAAGGTTGTCCACAGACCTTCACACATGTGCTTTAACACCTGTTCACCTGTACTAACAGGACCCTCACTCATATGCAAATGAACACACACACACACACACACACTACATATTTTTTTCAAAATGTAAAGAATGATATGCTATGTTCAAATAATCAGAATTTCTCTCTGTGTGTGAACATGTATGTTAGTGTGTGAGCACACACAGTAGCATATACTAAAGATAGAGACCAAGATGTAATGTAATTCCTGAGTTCCTCTGCTTACCCTAGAATTGCTTTCTGAAGTCATAACACTTGTGGTTTTAAGCACCACAATTATGACAATAGTTTGGAAACGTGATTTCCTTTTTTTCCTAAAAAAATTTCTACAATGAATCTGTATGCTAGCTTGTAATATAAGCAAATGGTTTTTCCTTAATTGAACGAAAACACACACACACACACGCACACACACACACACACACACACACACACACACACACACACAGACACCATTACTTGTACTTCCAAATGAAAACTAAGGTTCCTCAAGACTGAGCTTTATGTACACAATTATTATTTGTGAAATAAAAATAATATTAACAAGATGACTAAGCTGCATAGATATTGTACACTGCTCCAGTACTGGTGATGACCATAAGGAAAAAAAGTTAAGTATCAAGAGAATTTTTATCAGTTTTCCTTGACACTAGAGATGTGAGATAGTCTCTATTTATAATTTGGTAGAAACAATTTGGGTAGAAACAATACAGTGTCTTAGATTGGTATCTGATGGAATAAACAAATATAGGCTGGTTTTCCAAAGAAATATAATAGTTACACTTTTGAACGATTTCCGAATAAATTGCCAATGTGAGATTGAAACAGAACATCCAGTAAAAAAAAAAATGGTTAAAGGATTGAGGAAAATAAGAAAAAATATTGCCTTGAAATATAAATTTAAATTTAGGACTCCTGAGTTCCTATGATAGTAATGTAGCCATCAAACTAGCCAGATGGTATTAGTTAGGGAATATACAGACCAAAGAGATCTGATACATGAGAACAAAACAATGTCTCCAGAATCACCTGCATATACTATTGTCATATAATTTAATGTTTTGAAATTCACATAATGGGAGATTTCAAGAGATTAATTGTTGAGCAATGTCAACTATAAAAGAATAATCAGAAAAAACAAGAAAGTTAAATTTTTTCAAACCTGGATTTTTTATGTCATTTAATTATAGGTTTAGAAAAAGTAATATGCAACATTCCCCCAAATTCTTTATCTGGATGTACCATATATTAAATAATTGGACAAACATTTACTTACCCAACATTCATGAGGCCTTGGATTCAATCCTCTGTATCATGGCAAGCAAAAACATTGGCTTTGTTTTTCTCAATCTGTAACTATTTATACATGTGTCTTAGCTACTTTTCCACTGCTGTGAAGAGACACCATTACAAAAGAAAGTTATAGAAGAAAGAGTTTATTGGAGAATTACAGTTTCACAGGATAACTCCATGACCACAATCATGGAGAGCACAGTGGCATGTAGAAAGCCTTGGCACCATAGCAGGGAGCTTACAGTTGATCCAAAAGCAGGGGGCCAGGGTGGGAGGGAGGAAAAAAGGGAGGAAGGGTGGGAGACTGTACCTTGTTCGGGCCTTGGAGACCTCAGAACCAACCCCTAGTGGCACACCTCTTCTAACAAAATCACATCTAATCCTTCCCAAACAGTTCCACAAACTGGATTCCAGGCATTTAAATACATGAGCTTATAGGGCCATTCTCAATAAATCACCATTTTAAAGTAAGGTGTAGTGTTGTTTCTAAATATTACATTTTATACTAAAAGTAAGAATATCCACTTATGTAAACACAATAAAATTATAAATGTGGATGCAATGCAAATACCTTTGCTTAAATTCTATCAGTTCCTGTATCTATCGATTGAAAAAATTTTTACCCCAGGAAAAAAATTCAGTATTACATTTTAAATGAAAACGCCTATGTCTCACTAGTCTTCCTTAATTGGGAAGATTTTTTTTATTCATATTTTATTTTGAGCATATTGAGAATTTCAAATGTATAATTTATTTTAAAGAATATTAATTGAAGTCCTTCATAGTATATGGTTGCAAAAATTGTATGATGTATACTTGATCCACTAATGAGATAATTCATCTTTACATTTTGGAGGTTTTATTTGGTTGGTTTTCATTATGCTTTTTATTGAGACAGAGTGTAACCTAGGTTTGCCCTCATCCTGGTACGTACCTTAAGCTGACCTTGAATTTCTGCTTCTCTCATCTCCATTTTCTAAGTGCTGGTGTTACAGGTGTGCACAATCATACTTGGCTGAGAGTATAGTAAAGACAGTGTTAAATAAATTCCCTCATCAAGATTTCAAACATGAATTTTAACATTGACTAATAATGTCTGACTGAGTCAACTTTTACTATTGTTGTGGGTTTTTTTGAGAGCCATAGATCCTTTCTTAACTCTTGGCAAGCTTAAATTGGTGAGTTAGCTGGGCGGTGGTGGCGCACGCCTTTAATCCCAGCACTCGGGAGGCAGAGCCAGGCGGATCTCTGTGAGTTCGAGGCCAGCCTGGGCTACCAAGTGAGTCCCAGGAAAGGCGCAAAGCTACACAGAGAAACCCTGTCTCGAAAAACCAAAAAAAAAAAAAGCTTAAATTGGTGAGTTAGACTGATAATTAATGATCATCAAAGCCACCCAGAACCAGTGTCTTCCAAGTTCTCTGTCTCACTCTCAAGAACAATAAGAAAATGAGGACAAGAAGTTAGTGAATGCAAATAATTTAATAAGGAAAAGCAAGAAACAATTGGAGAGAGGGGAAGTGGAAGAATGCTGCTGTGATGTCTACTTTAGTAGCCTGCTGTGAGATGTATGGCAAGAGCTGGAGGGACATTGAGATCATTTTTATTAGATTAAGTCATTTTTTAAGCACATCACAGGCTGAGTTAGCTAGTAAGTGGCGTATATTCTTCAGCATGACCAAAAAATAATCATGGTTACTCATCCAATCAAAAAAATCTGTCCCATGTCATGGTCACCTTCAATCCCTCTGTTGCCCAACTTATTCTATATTAACTATTCATAAAAGTTCTACTTATTATGTAGTTCTACTTACTTATTGAGCCATTGTCTTTATTGTTTAAAGATTTACTTTTATTTTCGTTTGCTTGTGTATGTCTGGGTATGGGTATGTGTATGTGAGTGGATTGTGTGCAGGGTCAAGGAAAGGATATCCTATATCCCTAGAGATGGAGATACAGTCAGTTGTGAGCTCCCTAAATGTGAGTGCTGAGAACTGTGGGTGCTCTAGAAGAGTATAAAGTGCTCTTAACTGCTGAGCCATCTCTCTGTCTGCTATTGAGTCACTTTCTATGTGATTAGTTTATGACCTACCATAGTCCCGTTCTTGCTTACTTCAGGAACCCGGCTCCTGTCTCACTACAATTGTTTCTAAATAGTGACATTATGCTTCCATTGTATCCTATATTTATAAAAGCACATTTCGTTTTAATTTACATATTTAATCATTCATTTCAAAAGATACATGGATATATGTTCTCCTCTAAGGAATATAATTCATTGCTTCATTAATTACTTTGATTCTCAAATTATTCAATATTTGGCTGCTGTGAACCACTTAAGATAGATTTCTGTATGCGGCTGAGATGTTCATAGTGACTCTAATTTATCTTTTACTCTATGTCACTGTACAATGTTCCAAGTGCATCACGGTCTATTTATTCCTGGTCCAGCAATCAGCCATTCATTTAAGTAGTTCTTATTCCTTTCAGTAAAGTATAGCAGTTAGAAACCATTATATGATTTAAGGTGTGATCATTGCTGGGAAATCATTGTGTCTTGACTTATTGGTTATTACTAGGAAATATATGTACATATGTATCAGTGTCTATATCTGGCAATTGCATCAATCTATATTAAAATTCCTTATAATTAAATTTTTAATTTGTGTCATGTTAGTAATCTACCATCATATGATAGATAATATGTGATCTGATCTACATTGGAGTATATTTTAGCTAGCAGTTTTTTCTTTGTAATTAGAATTTCTTTTCCACACAGTAAATATCAAATATACAGGTAAGCAATGCTTACTGCCTTCCCCTATCCCAGCTGAGTTTAGTATGTAAAACTTGACAGTAAGCATTCCATGATGAGTTCTAAACTTCTTGTGGTCTTCAGGCCCAGGACTTATTCCCAAACACATGTAAGGAAAACAGATATGATCTCTGAAATATTACATTATATTAACTTTCTTTGGCATATATTTGTTTCAGTAAGGCAGCACATATGTATGTATAACAGTCTTTATTGCCCTCACACTATTGTTTTAAGCAATAAGGAATCAAAGAAATTCATTTCTTTGTAGATTATTGTACATACTCTACTAAAATTTTTGTTTTCTTATCCTGTTTTGTGTGGACATGATTACTATGAGATTTGTTACACACTCATTTCTTACACAATTTCAGAATCAGTCATTATTTGACTGCTAAATGGCAGTTACAAAAAAATTAACTCATGCTCATACCATGTGCCTAAAATGAGTCACCGAAAAGAAGTGTGTCTGCTCAACAGTTACTCTGCAAAGGACTTTTTTGAATTGAACTGTATTTGCTCAGGAATTAAGACCAATAGTTGACAGGTGGGGCCGCACTGAATTAAAAAAGCATTTATGTGGTGCTATTGTGTTCCCCAAAATATTTTGCACCCTAATAAATTTATCTGAGGTCAGAGAACAGAACAGCCACTAGACAGACATAGAGGCCAGAAAATGGTGGCACACACACCTTTAATCCTAGCTTTCTGGGGGCAGAGATCCATCTGGATCTCTGTGAGTTTAAAGCCACACTGGAAACAGCCAGGCATGGTGACTCATGCCTTTAATCCAAAGGAAGTGAGCCTTTAATCCCAGGAAGTGATGGCAGAAAGCAGAAAGGTATATAAGGCGTGAGGACCAGGAACTAGCTGGTTAAGCTTTCAGGCTTCAAGCAGCAGTTCAGCTGAGGTCCATTCGGATGAGGACTCAGAAGCTTCCAGTCTGAGGAAACAAGATCAGCTGAGGAATTGGCGGAGTGAGGTGGCTGTGGATTGTTGTCTCTCTGATCTTACAGGGTTCACCCCAATACCTGGCTCCAGGTTTGATTTTATTAATAAGAACTTTTAAAATTCATGCTATACATTTATACAAGAAGCTACCTCCTGCAGGAGTGGGAATAAATATGGAGAATACAATTAGACTTTATGGAGAGAGAGAGAGAGACGGAGAGAGAGAGAGAGAGAGAGAGAGAGAGAGAGAGAGAGAGAGAGAGAGAGAGAGAGAGAGAAAGAGAGAGAGAGAGAGAGAGAGAGAGAGAGAGAGAGAGAGAGAGAGAGAGAGAGAGAGTGTGTTTGGGACACTCAGCCCTAAATAGGATATCTCCATCAAATCCCTACCCTCAGGGCTCAGGGAAGAGTGTAAGAACCAGAACAGATAGAGGCCACTAAGGAAACAAGGTCCTTCAAATCAACATGAGCAACACACAGATAAACTCACGGAGATGGAGGCAGTCTGTACCCATTGGGGTTCTAGAGCTCAAAGGAGCAGTGGGCACATGACCCTATTCCTAATGCAGAAATAATCTCCAATTTATATCTACTCCAAGGGAGTCTCATTGGGAAAAAAATACTTAAGGGTAGACTGCACGCCCAGCAAAAGATTTTATCACATTATTTTTATTTTTTTAATTTTATTTATATATTTTTCTTCTTTCTTTTTACCCTACAGGTCCTCTGCATATATATTCTGGCTTCCAGTTAGTTTAGTGTTTTTGTGGGATTCCTGAGTGTGAGAATCAGTTGGTCTCTGTTTCTTGTGCCTTGCCTTTGGTTATTTTCTTTCTGTTTGTTTTGTCCAATTCTGATGTGTTAATTTTTGTTTTACTTTATTTTATTAATCCATACAAGCCTGTTTGTTTTCTAATAAGGGACAGAATAGGGGTGGGTCTGGATGGGAGGGTTTGGTAGGGAGAAGTTGGCAATGAAAGACCCTAGCACTTCAGGCTTACACCCCCAAGCCTCAGAAAGAGAGAAACTTCAAGCACCAGGAAATGAGAAACTAAAAATCTAGTTCCAAGGGTCACCTGACTCAGCCACTACTCAATCACCCCTGTAACAATGTAAAAAGATTTCTGTTAAGAAATGTGCTCAACTGTGACTGGGATAGTTGCAAGTATTCCAGGAAAGACCACTGTGACCTTTGTGTAAACTCCACTCCCGCCCTAATACCCCCCTTGAGGTTTCAGGAAGAATGTGCATGCAGACGTGATTGTACCCACTCTGTCATCACCCTGTGATCAGGCCATGAAATTGTATTGGAATTGTAATCTTGTGGGTTTTGTGGGTTTTTCCTTTAAAAGCACCTATGTTACTGCAGTAAGATGCGACTCTTGCTCTTGGGAGCAGAGAAGCCCTTCTGTACAGAAGCCTTAATAAATTCCTCGTGCTGTTGCATCAACTGGACTGGAGTCTGGGTTCTTGGGGTGCCCACTTGAGACCCTAAACTTTGAGGTCCAACAGGCAAGAGTAGAGGGAAGGGAAACCATAGTCAAGATATATTATATGAGGAAAAACTATTTTTAATAAAAAGGAAAAAATGCTTCTGTACAGCATGGGAATAATTAATCTGGGAGTGAAGAGGTAGCCTACACACTGGCAAGGAATCTTTGCCAGTTAAGCAGCTAACAGAGGATTAATATCCAGAATACACATAAATGCAGAAAGAGAAAAACAACAAATCAAATGAAGAAACTACCAAGATAAAAATAAATAAATAAATAAATAAGACCTATGCATTCAAACAGAGAGTTTTCAAAAGAAAATACAATGACTGTGAAATCTCAAAATCTGTTCATATTCTTAACATTCAGGAAAATGGAAGTTAAAACCACTTTGAGATTTCCTTTTACCCAGTCAGAATGATTACGATTAAAAAACAACAGATCCTCCTTTATTATTTATTCTCTTAGATCTTATTAAAATTTCATACAATAATATGTTCCATTTACCCAGATTTACCGGGATGTTTCATTTCATATGAGCCTGGAGAATATAATGTGACTTTAAAAATCTCAACTGGTTTTTGATAGATTGCCCAGTAGTAAAGAGAACTTACTGCTCTCACAGAAGTCTCAGGTTCGGTTCCCCGGCCCCACATGGTGTTTTCCAACCATCTGTAACTCCAGTTTGGGGTAATCCCATCCCTCTTCTAACTTCCAAGGGCACTGGGTACACGTGTGCTACATATACATATATGCAGGCAAAACACACATACACACAAAATAAAAACAAAACAAAGTAAAAAATAACTCCTAACTGCTGTGGGAAGGTCTGTATGTCAAGTGTGTTGCTGATTGGTCAATAAATAAATCACTGATTGGCCAGTGGCCAGGGAGGAAGTATAGGCGGGACAAGGAGAATAAAGCTGGGAAGTGGAAGGCTGAGTCAGAGACACTGCCAGCCGCCATGATGACAAACAGCATGTGAAGATGCCGGTAAGCCACAAGCCACGTGGCAAGGTATAGATTTATAGAAATGGATTAATTTAAGCTGTAAGAACAGTTAGCAAGAAGCCTTCCACGGCCATACAGTTTGTAACCAATATAAGTCTCTGTTTACTTGGTCAGGTCTTAGCGGCTGTGGGACTGGCAGGTGAGAGAGATTTGTCCTGACTGTGGGCCAGGCAGGAAAATTCTAGCTACACCTAACACTTTTATATATTTTATACTTTCAGAAGCTAGCCAGGTTCTTACAATTTAGTTTCCATTTTCATTTATTTGTGTGTGTATATGGTTTATAAATATGCAAGATGTGTGTGCATGCACCTGTATGTGCAGGAGTGTGTACCTGCCCATGTATGCAGGCACCAAGGAAGGCCATAGGATATTCTCTTCTGTTGCATTATTTCTGCCTCATTCCCTGAGACAGGGTTTCTCACTGAACCTATAGCACTACACACAACTATCTCACCATGCAGAGGACCTAGTCCAGTCCCATGTAGGTTCTACAACCATTGATCCAACTTTCATGAGTTCCCTCTAGTTTGGTTTGGTCATCCCTGTATTTTTCCCCATCATGATCCTGATGTACTTGCTCAATGTGTAAAACAACTCTTTCTGCATACTGAGAGTCAGTAATTATGTTAAGAGGTTCTGTAAAATCCATTAATACCATTAGAATAGCACATAATTCTGAGTTTTGGATAGAATTATAAGGGCTTTGAGCCACTTTACATAAATTTCCTCATCTATAACCTGCCTTTCCTGAGTTTTTTGCATCAATATAAAATGTAGGGGCTCTGGAAATTGGCATTCCCCATACAATATGATGAAGAATCCAATCTTCTTCTTTATAAATTGAATTCTCTTCCTTTGGGATATTTGTTGTTAGTCTCTCCCAAAAAATCACTGCAAACTCTTTGCCAATTTTTGTTTTCTGCCCATAATGAGTCAATTTCAGCATTGTAAAAGGTACTACAATTTCTGCTGGATCTATTTCTGCTAATTAATATAAATCTCAGTTTTCCTTTTAGAATCAATTCAGAAACCTTTTCCACATTAATTTTTATTTTTTTACTCTGTTTATGATTATTGTTGTAATCGTACAAATAATGGTTATGAGATTAAATATTGACTATATCTCAGATCCACTTCTCTGAGGGAGCCAATCTTGCCTTTAATGGCCTAATTATCCTTTTGCATTGTCCATTAGCAGTTTCAAAATCCAGAGATTCAATTTGCCTGGCTTCTGAATTTTGTATCATTCTATATACTGCTGAAGTCAATCATTGAAAGAATCAGTGAAGGTTTATTTTTGGCCCTGTATAACTTTGGTAAACAACTCAGTTTTTTTCCTACTTCTTCAATTTTGTCCCAAGCATTCAAGGCTGCCTTGCAGCATAAAGCCAGGGTGTGATAGATTTTCTTTGTATATCAGCATATCAGCATAATCATCTTCACAAGCAGTTGGTCTTGGGAGATTTCCATACCTGTAGCCTGATTTCATTGTTCAATGGTCTTAGCCTCATTTTTCAACTAGGTCCTCCACTGTAATTGAGGACCAGGCTCCAAGACTGCTGTAATAAAACCTCTCCAGTCTTGAGGGATAACTCTATTACAAGTTGCCCATGAGTTTAACATCTGCTTCACAAA
Organism: Peromyscus californicus insignis; assembly: GCF_007827085.1. Taxonomy (NCBI): domain Eukaryota; kingdom Metazoa; phylum Chordata; class Mammalia; order Rodentia; family Cricetidae; genus Peromyscus; species Peromyscus californicus. Next base: position 47,097,851 of record NW_026294391.1, read on the forward strand.
AGGTGAATGCAAGCCATATAAGACTATCACTTCCTTACATCTTCTTAACTCAACATTTCCACAGGAGTCCATCCATCTCTTACATAGCCTTGGGGATATCTATTATTTAGCAAGTCCTATAAGGTTACTGAATAAATTAAAGTTAGTTGTTTGAAAACCTCAGGCTTTTTCTTTCTAACCTTATAATGCAACTCTGAGATGATTGGTTCTCCTTTAAATTCTTCTGTCTTAGTCTGAATATCTCTATGATCTGTTTTAATAAGTTTTTATAGAACTTGTATCTTAACATTCATATTAACCAACTTTTTTAGTGATAAAACAAAAATGATAAAACCGATAATGTTTATTATTGACATTACATAAATCCCACCTAAATTAATTTTCCTTTCGTTTAATTGTTCCGTTTTCAAACTGTCCAGTGTATCATCATACAGAGACCTAACTCCCTCCATTGTAATAGTGTTTCTCATCTTTTAATGTGGATAAAAACTCTCTTTTAACTAGTTCCTCCCTTTCAGAATTCCAAATGGTCTCACCAAATCTACAGATGATGACAATTCAGACGAAGATGAAGATGTGAGGCTGACTGCTTCTGTTTAGAACAGGAGAAGCCCAAACACATGTCAAGGCAGCTACCTAGTGTGGGAGCAGCCTGAAGAGGAGGTCCAGGGAAAGCCCACAGCCTTCCAGAGAGGGAACCCTTTGTCTGAAAAATGCACAGAGGGGATTGTGGGAATGAAACACATGCAGAGGGAACTATCTAAAAGCAGAGCTGGCTGTTGGTGAGGGGCTAGCTACAGCAATGTATTAAGCCCCCATACCTGTGGAGTTTGTTGCAGATTGGCTGCAACAGAAGAAATACCAAACTCAGTCAGAGGCCTAGGGAAAAAAAGAGAGGAAAACCTAGCTGGCAGGGTAGGGCCTCAGGCTACATGCAGCTCCGGCTTGTGTCAGTGGCTACAAAGCCACAGGCAAGTGGCTTTTTCATGAATTCATACTCCAAAGTTGGACGCCAGTTGTAGCACAAATTCTAATTTGTCTTAAAAATAAAAACCCAGAGCCAGATATCAGGGTTAATGTTGAAATATTCAGAGGAGTAAGGAGCAGCTAAAGTCACCTCTTACCTCTCAGAATCCTCTTACTAAAAATGATCAAGCCCCAGTTTCCACCTGACTTATATTCTTCTCTCTGCTTACCCATATAACATCCTGTCTGTCTGTACAGACCTCCAGAACTCTATGGTTAACTAGTGGGTAGCTCCACCCTCTGATCTTCAGGCAATCTTTATTTGTAGAGCACAAACAAAATATCACCACAATAATTACCACCTTTTATTAGACACAAGGAAACTGGTGATCAAATCTCAGGATAAGTTAAATGCAAGCACTTAGTTAACAGGAATAAAGTATCACAGTTCATTAAAAGGAAAAAAGTGTGTTGTTAAATACAAGTGTTAGTTCCTGCAAAATTAGCAATAATATTTTTAGTAGAGTGATAATTTATTATTGTTAAGACAAAAATGCATACTTCACATTCTGTATCCATGGCAATAAGTTATAAGCTTTAAATTTATATATACACACAAACACACAAAAATGCACATCTGTACACACATATGTGTACATATACATGTACCCATATATATATATAATAATAAGTGTAGAAAGAATCCTTGAGATGACAGATACTAAGATTAATGTTTGCAGAAATCAAAATACAGTGATGTCTAGTACTGTAGCTAGAGTTTTCCTGCCTGGCCCACAGTCAAGACAAATCTCTCTCACCTGCCAGTCTCACAACTGCTCAAACCCAACCAAGTAAACACAGAGACTTATATTGGTTACAAACTGTACGGCTGTGGCAGGCTTCTTGCTAATTGTTCTTACAGCTTAAATTAATCCATTTCTATAAATCTATACCTTGCCACGTGGCTCGTGGCTTACCGGCATCTTCACATGCTGTTTGTCATCATGGCAGCTGGCAGTGTCTCTCTGACTCAGCCTTCCACTTCCCAGCTTTATTCTCCTCCTTGTCCCGCCTACACTTCCTGCCTAGCCAATGGCCAATCAGTGTTTTAATTATTGACTAATCAGCAACACATTTGCCTTACAGAACATCCCACAGCATAGTACTATCACAAAATAATGATAATATGAGAAAAGTACACTTGGATAAATACAGGGCACAATAAGCAGAATACTCAGGTGAATCACTAAGATGAGAAAAGCTTTCAATTATTTCTCAATCAACGCACTGTTTGTTCCTGTAATTTCTACTCTTTGTCATTTAATTAGGAGAATGTGCCTCCTTTGAACCGCAAACATTTAATAATTCCAAGCACCATAACATTTGACCATCAAACTTGTTAGACATGTTTATTATAGAAATTTTATTACTTATTTATTATAGACTCTACATTCTAAGAACTGTGTTTTAGGAAATTGATCTTTATCGATATTCCTTAAACAACTGATTAGTCTTTAGATAATTAAACTTCTGGCATGCACCTAATCCCTGGTGTTAGTATTGTTTACATAAAAGCAACAGCAGGTCATGTCAACTTATTTTTTTTCAATGATTCTTAAAGTAGAAATTGTTTTTATAAAGGACAATGCAAATACAGGGAGAAACTTCAACATTGTTCATTGATTTAGTCATTTAATACACAAGCAGGCTAGTACTTGAAAGTACTAGTCACACATCTGCTACTTACTTCAACATTGTTTATGTGGATTTAATAAGCTTATCTATACGTTGTATGTCAATGTTAAATGGATTTCAACTAAATGAAATAAAATAAAAATACTCCTGACTATTCAGGTACTTGAGAACAAATTCTAGATGGAAGCATTTATGCAATTAAAACACTAGGAATTTCTGTATGTAGGTATACTTGTGAATGCATGTGCAGATATGTAGATCTAAAATAATCCTAATAATTATGTATTGTACATTATGTAATTATATTAATGTTTATTGTATATAATTATATTTTAAACTTTTTACATATAATGTTGGTCTTAATCTTTTATATATGATGCCCCAAACCAATGTTCTATTATTTTATGGACTATATATTTCAAGCATATACCCATTCAAAAATTTGCATATCTAGTACAAGCTCAAAAATGGTCTGTCATTTTTATATTTTCTTATGAAACTGCTATAAGACACAAAAATATACAAAGTAGGATTTCAGCTGATTATGACAAAGCTAATACCTGGAAGAAGCCAAGGGCCTTCCAGAGGTCAAGCTACAGCTCATGGAGCCTTACTGATATTTGGCTTTTGATTATCAGCCGTTTCCTGCTATGAGTTTCTTGTGTGCTATTGTAGCTTTTCCATCATTTATTAGGCACCATTTCCCCTCTACTAAAGGAATATTTAGATAACCTTGTGTGCTGACAGCTGTGCACAGCCAGAACCCCAGTTCAAGCCTCCTTGTAATTATCATCATTAGCAGCATCTGGCCAGGTACATCCCCAGATGGAAGAAAGTACCTTATCAGAGATACCTCTGTATTCTCTAAGAACAGACTTAAGTGTCCAGACTACCCATTTGAGAAGGCCTGATGGATGTGCCAATTAAACTTAACTTCCTCCTTTCCCAAATCTTACCTCTAGTTCCAGATCTTCCTCTAACTATCACCAGAGGCATCTAGCTGTCCACAGGTTGCCTAGCGACCAAGCACACTTTCCCCCACCCTGCAGACAAACAGCAGATAGCGTGAACAGATAGGAGCCACAGGAAAAAAGAAGGAAGTTTTATTTTCTCCCATTGACCTAGCAACTTATAGATTCTTTTTTTTTTTTTTTTTGGTTTTTCGAGACAGGGTTTCTCTGTGTAGCTTTGCGCCTTTCCTGGAACTCGCTTTGGAGACCAGGCTGGCCTTGAACTCACAGAGATCTGCCTGGCTCTGCCTCCCGCGTGCTGGGATTAAAGGCGTGCGCCACCACTGCCCGGCTGCAACTTATAGATTCTTAACATTTTCTACCAATCATGTTTAAGATTATAGTTGAGCACATAAGATCCCTCTTCTTAGATATTACCTGAATTTAGCCTTTAGTTAATTCATTTCCCCATTAGTCACCTCCCTTAGGGGTTGCAAATGATAATTAACAAATACTGGCCCTCTATGTAATTCTTGTCACCCCTCTGTTTGACCCTGGAAGCCTGGCTTTACACTGCCAAGGGATTACTGCTTGTAAGTGTATATATACCGGGACTCCCAGGGCATGGGGAGTGGTGGGGGGGGAGGAAGAAGCAGATTTGGAAGAATAAATGACTGGACTAAGAGCTCTGTGTGCTGAGATTCTATTTCCCAAAACTAGTCCTCGCCGTTTGTAGTTCTCTCTCCTGAGCCCCTGGAATGTATAATATTAAGGCTGGTCCCTCTAATATTTATACAAGATGAAATATCTATTCCAGTAAAGAATAGCATGGCAGAGCTGACAGTGAACATCAGATAGATAAAAATGCATTCTCTTAGTAATATAAAGTTGCAAAACTCATGTACTTAGATATATTATCCACATCACTTTACAGGGCTTAATAGTTTAAACTATAAAAATAAATGCAAATTTCTGAGTTATTTTTAAAATTATCTTTAATTTTTATCTGTTTTTACCACAGTACATCTCAAGAAGTTTTACTTTCTATGCCTCATCTTATTTGCTATAATTCAGAATAATAAATTGGAGCAAATAGACATATTCCTGGAACTTATTTTTTTTAACATGGCTGAATAAAATATAATAAGATGACTAAAAACCTTTAATATCAAAGCTGGATATGGCAACCCAGCAGGAGAAAGATCAGGTAAAAGGGTCAGGGACCCATTCATTCTCACAGTCAGGAGTCCCATAGAAATACTTACCTAATAGCTATAATATATCCACAGATGACCTGTTATGGATGCATGTAGGCCCTATGCTTGATTATTCAATCTCTGTGAGCTCATATGTGCCCTGCTTAGTTGATTCAGAGGGCCATGTTCTCCTGGTGTCCACCATCGACTCCTACAATCTATCCATCTCCTCTTCTTCGGGATTCTCTGAGCTCTCAGGGAAAGGATTTGATGGAGATAACCCATTTAAACTCTTTTTTCTGTATAATATCTAGCTGTGGCTCTCTGCATCTATTCCCATCTGCTCCCAGAAAAAGCCTCTCTGATGATGACTGGAAGACACTGGTCTATGAACACAGTAGTATATCATTAGGAATCATTTTATTGATTTTTGTTTTTGTTTTGTTGACTAGTCCTGTTTGGTTTTCCACTAGGACTTTGGGCTATCTATTCTCTGGTTTGTAGATGAATTTCTAAATGGTCTTATTAGATAAAAAACAAGGAGCCAAATATAGGGGTGAAAGCCTTAGAGAGATCAGGGAAATAAGAAAACCCACCAGCCAACCTTACCTCACCAACTCTGCAGCTTCCAAATGTGAGTTACTTCCTGGCTACCCACATCTATATGCCTTGTTGTTCTGCCATCTGATTTGCTCTCTCTGTTCAGCTACATCACTTCCTCTTCCTACACAGCTCTGTCACTTTCTGTCTGTCTATATAGACTTCCAGACCTCCATGGTTAACTAATGTTGGAATTAAGATGTGTACCACCATACCTGGCTCTGTTTCCAATATGGCCTTGAACACACAGAGATCCTGCCTGCTAAGTGATAGGATTAAGGACACGTGCTACCACTGCCTGACTTTTTTGTTTACTATAATGGCTGGCATTTTTCCTCTGATCTCAAGGCAGGCTTTATGTATTAAAGCACAAATAAAATATCATCACATTTCAGCACAAATAAAATATCACCATACTGATTCTTATCTAGTCTCTGCTACTTGGTTATGCAAGCAGTGTCAAGTATAGGTTCTTTATCATTCCACTCTCAGTAGTGGGCCTTAAGTCAAAATAGACATTGGTTGGCTATTTTCACAAGTTGTATGCACAGTTGCCCTAGCATAGTTTGTAGGCAGGACAGATTATAAGTCAAAGATTTTGTGGCTGGATTGGCATCCATGTTTCTCTTTCAATAGCCTGTAGAGTACCTACCCACACCAAACAGACAAGAACATAGGGGTGAAGGCTCCACATAGGCACCAGCTCAACTTCAATGTGTTGTGTGAATGTTGTCCTTCACAATGGGCTCCTGCTGTCAATTTGTGGAGAGCAACATTTTGTCTGAACATCAGCCTGTATTGTTTGGTGATTTCCATGGGACCCCTTTAGCCAACACCTCAATTGAATGCAACTGAGACCCACCACTAGAAGTCTTGCCTGGCTACAAGAGACAGCCAGTTGAGACCCAATATTCCCCATTACGAGGAATCTTCTTTAGGAACACCTTCATAGATTCCATGAAATTGATACTGAACTAGGTTTCCACCCTATCCCCTAAATGAGAATCATCAGGTCATACTTTAAAAACTCATATGCCACCAAATTGGAAAATCTAAAAGAAATGGATAATTTACTCGGTGGGTGCCACTTACCAAAGTCAAATCAAGACCAGATAAACAATTTAAATAGATCTGTACCCACTAGTGAAATAGAAGCAGTAATTAAAAGTCTCTTAATCAAAAAGAGCCCAGGGCTAGATGGTTTTAATATAGAATTCTACCAGACATTCAAAGAAGAGTCAATGACAATACTCCTCATATTATCCTACAAAATAAAAAAATAGGGAACATTGCCCAATTCATGTTATGAGGCCACAGTTACCTTGACACCCAAACCACGTAAAAACTCTTAAAGAAATAGAATTACAGACTAATTTCCCTTATGAACATGCAAAAATACTCAATAAAATACTTGTAAACTAAATCCAAGGACACATCAGAAAGAGTCTATCATGATCAAGTAGGCTTCATCCCAGAGATGAAGGGATGGTTCAATACAAAATTCAGTTATTGTAATTCATCATATAAACAAACTGAAAAAAATAAACATGATCATCTCATTAGATGCAGAAAAGGCCTTTGACAAAACCCAACACCCCTTCATGATAGAAGTCCTGGAGCAATGAGCAGTACATGATGGATACCTAAATATATTAAACTCAATTTACAGCAAGCCTATAGCCAATATCAAATTAAATGGAGAAAAACTCAAAGCAATCACATTAAAACTAGAAACAAAACAAGGTTGTCAACTCTCTCCATATCAACTTCGATACAATGCCTGAAGTTTTAGCTAGAGTAATAAGATAACTGAAGGATTCAGATCAAAGAGATTCAAATTGGAGAGGAAGAAGTCAAAGTATCTTCATATGCAGATGATATGATAGTATATATAAGTGATCCTAAAAAGTCCACCAGGGAACTCCTACAGCTGATAAACATTTTCACCCTAGTGACTGGATAGAAGATTAACCCACAAATATCAGCAGCCCTCCAATATACAAATAACAGTCTGAGAAAGAAATCAGGGTAACAGCACCTTTTTAATAGCCTTAAATAATATAAGATATATTTGGGTAACTTGAATCCAGCAAATGAAAGACTTGTATGATAAAAACTTCAAGAATTTGAAGAAAGAAGTTGGAGAGAATATCAGGATATGGAAAGACGTTCTACTGCTCATGGATTCGTAGATTAACATGGTAAAAACATTAAGCTATCCTACAAAAAGCACTCTACACATTCAATGCAATTCCAATCAAAATTCTAGCGCAATTATTTGAAATCTGTGAAAGAATAATTCTCAACTTCATATGGAAGAATAAATAACTCAGGATAACTAAAACAATCCTGAACAATAAAAGAACTGCTGGAGGTATCACTATTCCTGTTGTATTACAGAGATATAATAATAAAACCACTTGGTATTGCTATAAAAACAGACATTTTGATCAATGAAATCACTTTGAAGACCCAGACACATATACAAACACATATGGACATTTTTTATTTTAAAAAATCCATAAATACACTATGGAAAAAGAAAGCATTTTCAACAAATGGTGCTGGAATAATTGGATGTTTTCATGTAGGAGAATGCAAATAGATATGTATCTAGCACCCTGTACACAACTTAAGTCCAAGCAGATAAAAGACATCAACATAAAATCAGATACGTTGAACCTGATAGAAGAGATAGTGGAGAATAGCCTTGAATGCATTGGCACAGGAGAAGATTTTCTGAACAGAACACCAATAGCACAGGCACTAAGAACAACAATTAATAAATTGGGACCTCATAAAACTGAAAAGCTTCTGTAAGGCAAAGGACACCATCAATAGAACAAAACTGCAGCCTACATAATGGGAATAGAGTTTTACCATCTCCACATTTGATAGAGGACCAAAATTCAAAATATATAAAGAACTCAGAAACTAGATATCAACAAATTAAATAATCCAGTTAAAAATGAGGTACAGATCTAAAGAGAGAATTCTCAAAAGAGGAATCTCAAATGACTGAGAAACACTTAAAGAAGTGTTCAACATCTTTATCCTCCAGGGAAATGCAAATCAAAACTACTTTGAGATTCCATTTTACATCTGTCTGAACGGCTAAGATCAAAAGCACAAGTAACAGCTCATGCTGGAAAGGATGTGGAGCAAAGGGGATACTCCTCCACAGTTGGTGGGAGAGCAAACTTCTACATCCAGTTTGGAAACTACCATGGAAATTCCTTAGAAAATTGGGAATCAGTCTACCTGAAGACTCAGAAATACCACTCTTGGTCATATACCCAAAGTAAGTTCCATCCTTTCACAAGGACACTTGCTCAACTATGTTCATCATAGCTTTATTTGTAATAGCCAGAATCTGGAAACAATCTGGAAGTCCATCAACCTAAGAATGGACAAAGCAAAAGATGCATTTACACAATGCAGTGTTACTCAGCTATTAAAAAAATGACATGGAATTCACAGGCAAATGGAAGAACTAGAAAAAAAAATCATCCTGAGTGAGGTAACCCAGACCCTGAAAGACGAATATGGTATGTATTCACTTATAAGTAGATATTATCAACTAAGTGAATGATAAGCAAGCTACAATTCATATACCCAGAAAGGTTAGATTAAGAGGAGGAGTCTAGGGGGAATGCATGGATCTCTCTGGGATGGGGAAATTGGATAGATTTTACAGGTGGACTGGAGAATGGTCGGGACAGGAGTGGGAGGGATCAGGGGTTGGAGGGAGATGGGATAGAGGGAGAGAGTATGGGAAGAGATGTCTGAAATTGGGAGTAATTTGGGGGGTGGTATGGAAATGTAAATTTTTGTAATAAAAATGGAAAGAATTTTTTCAGGTTAAAACTAAAGCATGGAGCTAGACTTGCATTTTTAGGTTCTAACTAAAAAGGGGACTACAGTTTCAGTTTGTATGTATAATATACATATATTCAAATATATAATTATAAAATATGAAAATAATAACATGGTTGACATTAGTTTCTTTCTTATTAAAGAATAAACATGTTAGCCCTTTGTGGTGGCACATGCCTTTAATCCCAGTATTTGGAGGCAGAAGCTGGCAGATCTCTGAGTTGAGGCCAGCCTGGTTTGTATAGCAAGTCTTAGAACAGGTAGAGCTACACAGAGAAACCCTGTCTTAGAAAAAAGAAAAAAAAAGAAAGAATGAACATGTCTATAACTATTTCATTATTGTTCTCTAGCTTTAAAAGTAAGTTTTATAAATTCTGGGAAAATGTATAAATGTGTTCTGTGAAATGCTGTCAGTAATTTTAATGCCATTCAAATTTTATTACAAGGAGAAATGCCAGGAAGATGATTATAGATCCCCCTTTCTCCCATGGAGCCACAAGCAGAACAACAGAACAGATATGACCCTTTAGGAGAAATGTGGAAACCAAGTAAAGGTTCTTTAGCCTAAATTACCGAAGTTACATCAAAACTGGTAGACTATCTCTTGGACTGCCATTGTGTATAGACACCATATTATAGTGTGTCTCCTGAGCACAGCACCAGGAGACACTCCAGGCACATAGGTTCTCTTTGGTGAGGGAAAGATAAGAAGGCACTTTTCTGGGACTCATGTGAGGGCTTGAGGATTCTATCTAGTCTATCTTAGAGCATAGGTGAGACTAGAATACATTTTCTATAACTAAGGACAGTTAAGAATAAAAATACCCGGGAATTCTGCTGCTGTTCAAGAGAACCTATGGTACAGTAAAGTAAAGCAGTTATAACTTCGAAGCCTTTATGTCAGGAATAAAGACAAGAGTAGAACATGTACCTTATATTCTGGCTTTTAGGGGGCAACTGAAGATGTAAATTCTGTATTGTTGTTTTAGGATATAAACAAGTCTTGGCATATCCTGAATGCTTGGGGGATACTGAGAATTAAAACACACACACACACACACACACACACACACACACACACACACACACACACACACACAAACCCAGTATATTGTTGTTCCTAAGTGCACACAGTATAAACAATAGATTTCAATACATCTCAGTGGTCCTACTCTGAGAAGGAAAGAAACTGGTGCAAACAAACTTCTGGGCTTTAGCTGAAGAGTTTTCCCAAAGGACTAGATACTATCTGCGCCTATTCACATCATCAAAGGGGCTCTGAATACTCTAGATGCCCAGATTCACAGGCAGCAAAAAGAAGGGGAAAAAGGGGATAGCAAGAAACAACTGAGTAGCATGACTCCACTCCTGAGAAGTGGTAATACAGTTGACTGGCATCTGAGGGAGCAATATATTACAAGTCCACAAAATAAAAACAAAATTCTACTAATAAGCAATCACCGTATGCAAGTTGAGAGATGATTTACATCACAGAATGTTGAAATGTCTCTAACTAGGCTGATTGTAAAGGTTTTTCGCTGTATGAAGCCAATTGGGACCGGGAGAGTTGGCGGCACTTTTTCCTAACGTGAAGATACAAAACAAAGTTTCAAGAACTACAGAAAAAAGAGGGAATGTGCCCTGTCAACAAACAAACAAACAAAAACCCCACACACAATAGCAAGAGTGACCCTACTGAAATCGAGATACAAAAGTCACTCAACAAATAATTAAAAAAAATCATCATAAGGATGTTGAAGGAGCTTAAGGAAATATACATAAAAATGATAACTCATAAAAGTTGCAAAAATACAGCAATAAAATAAATTTGGTTGCTAAAGAAAATAAATAAAACAAAATATTCTCTAGATAAATCTCATAACCATCAATATGAAGCAAGGAAAAAATCATCAAAACAAAAAAATAATTCATTTAAAATTGTTATAGAAAACAAAGAAACAAAGAAAGTAAGGAAGGAAATGTAAATAAATACAGAAATTCAAAGAGACTTAAAAACCTAGGCACAGAACCAACCCCTGCAGTGTCCTCTGACATTCACAAATGCAGAGGGGCACACACACACACACACACACACACACACACACACACACACACACAAATAATAAATTTTAAAAGACAATTAAAATGTAATATTGTAGCCGGGCGGTGGTGGCGCACGCCTTTAATCCCAGCACTCGGGAGGCAGAGCCAGGCGGATCTCTGTGAGTTCGAGGCCAGCCTGGGTTACCAAGTGAGTTCCAGGAAAGGCGCAAAACTACACAGAGAAACCCTGTCTCGAAAAACCAAAAAAATAAAATGTAATATTGTTAAAATATCCCCACTACTCATTGTGGTTTAAATGAGAAATATTCCCCATAGACTTGGGGTTTTGAAAACTTGGTTCAAAAGTGATGGCACTGTTTGGGGGATGTTATGGAACCTTTAAGAAGTTCAGCCTTGCTGGAGGAAGCTCATCCGTGGGAGGTGGATCTTGAGATTTTATAAACTAGTCCCACTTACAGTTCACTCTGTACTTCATGTTTGGGGCTGAAGATGCAATGTCTCACCTTCCTGATGCTATGCTACTGTCCATTATGGACTATCACTCTGGAAACACTGTCTTATATACATTGCTTCTGCTTATGCTATTTCATCACATCAGCAGAAGAGTAACTTATATACCCAAAACAATCAATGGACTCAGTGCAATCTCTTTCAACTTCCCTTACAAAGACAGAAAAAATATACTTGGAAATAGAGAATTATATTCCTCACTATGGCAGAAGGGTCATAAGTTCAAGGCTGGCCTGAGATATGCAGTTAGTTGAAGGACAGCCTATGCTACAAGATTATGTTCCAAAGAGTATATGGGCAACAAATATTGAGTTGGTGTTTTTCTTCTTTTGGGGGGAGAGGGCACAAGGATGGGAGGGTAGACTTTGGAAGCAAATGTAATTGGGGTACATTGTATAAAACTCCCAATAATAAAATGTTGTGCTGGAAAAAAGTTTGTAAATTCATGTAGAATGGTAAAGAAACTTAGTTTTACAAAACAATATTGCCAAACAAAGGTAAAGTTGGAGATCTCACTCGACGTGACTTTAAAATATTGACACAATAGTAATGATCAGTTATATGATATAAAAAGAAAGGCCTATAAATCAACAGGACAGAATAAAGAGCCACAACTTAATCTACAGACAGTCAATTAATCTGCAATAAAGATGCTACAAATTCTTAATGTAAGTGAATGGATAGTCTGAGCAATTATGTGGATATCTGGAAATTAACACAGAAAAGAATGAAATAATACCTAAGATAATCCTTCTAGAAGAGAATGTACAAAATGGTTCAAGATGATGATTTTGGTCATCATTTTTCAGTTATGGCATTAAAGACACAGTAAGAAAAAGTAAGATCTTGACAAATGAAACTATATCAAACTGAAATACTTTCATATAGTTAACAACAGTGTGAAAAGTCTTCATCAAGAAGACTTTATATCCAAAATACAAGAGGAAAATAAACATACTATAGCCGAAAATTAGAAAGTCAGATTTTGGAAATTAATGAAAGACATAAATAGACATATTACAGAAGAAGATATATACAGGTGGTTAGGAGCTATGTGATGTCAGTCTCACTGATCATCATTAAATTATAAATAAAAACCACAATGAAGTATCTCATAGCTCTTAGGGTAGTTATTACCAGGCACACAAGAGCTGAGTATTGTCAAGTATGAAGAAAATGAAACTTCTGAAATATTGGAAGTGGGATAGAACTGTTGCTATGGGGTAAAGGTATGAAGATTTCTCAAAACATTAAAGGCACAGCTATACAACAGGGCCCAGAAGCATCACTAGGTTGGCCAGGCCTGCCATCTTAGGACATTGTCATCAACACTGCCATTTTGGGGGCCATTTTGTGACCTAACAGTGGACCAGCATGTGTATCCTCGAAACTCAGTTCCAATCTCTACAAGACTACCAAGTGCTTTTAACTCCAATACCTCTGGGCAACTTTTTCAGCGTTCCTTATTTATTTTTGGTTGAAATATCTTATGGAATATAAAGCTTCACTTTAGACATCACTATAAACAAAATGGAATGAACTAGTTTAAAGGCTCTGAAGATGTTCAGAAATATAAGCTATTTTTGCTTGTGTGTGGAAATGGAAAGCATAGGGCTGCCAGGATGGCTCAGGCAGTAAAAGGATTTGCCACCAAGCCTGGAGACTTGACTTTAGTCCCTAGGATCCACAAGGGTAGAAGGAAAGAACTGACTCTTGAAAGCTATGCTTTGATCTTTACATATGTCATGTACTCACATACATACTTAAATAAATAAATAATTGTAACAAGCTTTCCTTTCCTTTCATAAGCTGTCAATACTATAAAGATTAAGATTTCATTTGCATTCCTTGGGTATATGCCCAAGAGTGTTATAGCTGGATCTTGGGGGAGATGTATTCCCAATTTTCTAAGAAAGCGCCATATTGATTTCCAAAGTGGTTGTACAAGCTTGCATTCCCACCAGCAGTGGAGGAGAGTTCCCCTAGCTCCACATCCTCTCCAGCATAAGGTGTCTTCAGTGTTTTTGATCTTAGCCATTCTGACAGGCATAAGGTGGTATCTCAGAGTTGTTTTGATTTGCATTTCCCTGATGATTAGGGATGTTGAGCAATTCCTTAAATGTCTTTCAGCCATTTGAGTTTCCTCTGTTGAGAATTGTCTGTTTAGTTCTCTAGCCCATTTCTTAATTGGACTGTTGGTCATTTTGATGTCTAATTTCTTGAGTTCCTTATATATTCTGGATATCAGTCCTCTGTCAGATGTGGAGTTGGTGAAGATCTTTTCCCATTCTGTAGGCTGTCGCTTTGCCTTATTGACCGTATCCTTTGCTCTACAAAAGCTTCTCAGTTTCAAGAGGTCCCCAAACTGACCTACTCTGGTGATGGGATGGCCAAACACCCTAATTGTCATGCTAGAAACCCCATCCATCTACTGAGGGATCTGGATGCAGAGATCCATGGCTAGGCCCCGGGTGGATCTCTGGGAGTCCAATTAGCGAGAATGAGGAGGGTTTATATGAGCGAGAATTGTTGAGACCAAGGTTGGATAAAGCACAGGGACAAATAGCCAAACGAATGGAAACACATGAACTATGAACCAATGGCTGAGGGGTCCCCAACTGGATCAGGCCCTCTGAATGGGTGAGACAGTTGATTGGCTTGATCTGTTTGGGAGGCATCCAGGCAGTGGGACCGGGTCCTGTGCTCGTTGCATGAGTTGGCTGTTTGAAACCTGGGGCCTATGCAGGATCGCTTGGCTCAGCCTGGGAGGAGGGGACTGGACCTACCTGGACTGAGTCTACCAGGTTGATCTCAGTTGGCAGGGGAGGCTTTGCCCTGGAGGAGGTGGGAATAGGGGGTGGGCTGGGGGGAAGGTGAGGGGGGCTGGAGGGGGGAGAACAAGGGAATCCATGGCTGATATGTAGAACTGAATTGTATTGCAAAATAAAAATAAAAATTAAAAAAAAGATTTCATTTGCAAACTTTATCTTTAATGTAAAATGATAATAAGTGACATTTCAAAACTGTATGAGCCAATACTCTATAAAACATAGGCAAAAATTTATATAGCTTTTAAAGACTAGTTCTTGCACAGATGTACTTTGCTTCTCTCCTATAAGATCACGAGTTTCTTATTTGAAATTCTGAGTATCTTCCCTTCTATAACGCATAAGTCCTGTATGTAATGATACTCTAGAAAATCAACTTGAAAACAGAGTCCACATTAGTTTAGAGTTTTGTTTCTCTTTTAAAGCACTCTCAAAATGTGTTGCCATTTTTGCAGAATTTGCTACTACAAAATACCTAATCTGGATCCACATGATCACCAAGTAAGTTATCAGCAGATCAAAAAAATTTAGCCAATGGATGCCATTTTTCAAACTTAGGCTTTCTTTGATAGTAATCATTCTTGATTCCATAATGCAATGTGTAAGAAGAATTCAATAGACATTATGCTTAAAGTTTACATAGAACCCACAGGGTAATCAACACAATGCAGAAAAACCATCCTTATTTCAAAGGAATATGGACAATGTATGTATTATTAATTTATCATATATATGTGAATTTACACTCACACACAGTTCTTTGAAGGCTTAGATTTTCTAAGCATGGTAGAGCCTTCCTTACTTTTAGCCTGAATATGAGTCTGAGAAATGTTCATGCCCATTTGTGGTTTCTCTGTACTGTACTTTTATAGATATACAACAGACAATCATATTCCATAAAGAATAATCTGCCTCCTCAGTGAAGGCTCAATGCTAAATTTGAAATTACATCCCACATACCACTTGGTTACAAAATAATTAATTTGATTCAGAGTTTTAATTAAGCATGACAAAGAGACATTAGTTTTAAGTTAGGAATGGGGAAAAAAATGAAAGAGTTGCCTTGAAAAAGCCTGGAGCATCTTGGAACAAACAGTTTTAACTAAAGACTTAGCCTAGTCCTTTGATGACTTCATTAACAAGTCAAAAATCTTCAGACTCAGGAGGCCTATGACAGAGAATACTATAGTAGCTCAATGTAGGACACAGAATTTGGACTTTTTGATCAAATTATAATAAATATCTTTAATTCAGCAGCATTTGCCTAGGAAGTTAAAAAAAGAAAAACAAGTACCTTTTATTATTTATTTTTGAACTGTAATTTCCTCAGCCTATGCTAACTGAAAGGATCTTTTTGATAGATATTATTATCAATTCCATAAAGAGTCAATACATCTATGGTACACATAGAAACTTTATTTGCCCTCTATTATGTTGTTTACATTCTTTTGGTTGATGTTAAAAACTATAACTAAAGTCAAGGATTCTTGTTTTCCTTTTTTTATTGCACTTATTTTGTTGTCAGCCAAAGAACCAAGAATAGAGCTTATTGTGATTTCCTTGATTCTTCCTTTTAGTAACATGATTCTATCTGTGTTCACAAAGAGCATGAAGCAATCAATGGCTACTCACTGGAACAGCATGGATGCAAATTGCAGTATAGTAGACAACTCCAATTGTTTTTCAAGTTTTCAAATGCTCTCTTATGTGAATATTTTTTGTAGGATTATGCTCTCCATTAATGAGACAGGGTTTTTCAAACTGGTTGAGACATATTCTGATATTCCAGATTTATAGCAATATCTACACTAAGAATTGAAAGAGCTATTTTGAAACCAACAGCAGCTTCATTTAAATTCTTACAAATTAATTGTGGACATCAAGTCAGGGGGTTGAATTTTATTTCTGTAGCATCTGATTAAGGGAAAAAGGGAAAATGTCTTGTTGATTTAAAAACAGTTAATATTTCTGTAAAAGATGAGGTGATCTACCATTTTAATACAATCCTTATCAAAATACCAATATCAAAATACCAATATCAAAATACCAATGACATTCTCTATAAAAGTACAAAAATATCTTAATACTTTAAAAGAACTAGTTGATGCTGAATAGGCAAAGTTATGTTCAGCAATAAGATGAGAGTTAGAGGTATCACATATCCTGATTTCAAACTATGGTCCAAGCTTGTGGTAACAATAACAGCACAATGTTAACATAAAAACTGACATACGGACCAATAATATAATAGAACACAGAACCAAGGATTATAGCCAATTGATTTTCAATGTGTGTATGTGTGTGTGTGTGTGTGTGTGTGTGTGTGTGTGTGTGTGTGTGTGTGTTAGAAATTTGTCTACATGTGTGTATATGTGTCTGTATGTCTGAGTGTGTCTTTGTGTCTGTGTGTGCATACTGGCTGGTTTTGTATGTCAATTTGACACAAGCTAGAGTCATCAGAGGAAGGATCCTCAGTTG
This sequence comes from Peromyscus californicus insignis, assembly GCF_007827085.1. NCBI lineage: Eukaryota > Metazoa > Chordata > Mammalia > Rodentia > Cricetidae > Peromyscus > Peromyscus californicus. The sequence continues at coordinate 47,115,014 of NW_026294391.1, forward strand.
AGGAAGTGCCTTGACGAGTTACAGATGTAAGGCATATTCTCATTTAGTAATCAGTAGGGGAAAGCTCAGTCCATGGTGGGTGATGCCATCTCTGGGCTGCTGGTACTGGTTTCTATAAAAAGGCGGGCTGAGCAAGCCATAGCAAGCAAGGCAGTAAGCAGCTCCCTTCCATGGCCTCTACATCAGCTCCTGCCTTCCAGGATCCTTCCATGTTTGAGTTCCTGTTATGACTTCCTTCCGTGATAAACAGCATTGCTGAAGTGTAGGTGAAATAAATCCTTTCTTCCCCAACTTACCTTTTGGTCATGGTGTTTCGTCACAGCAATGAAAACCCTAACTAAGACAATGTGTGTATATATGCAAGTGCGTCTTCTCCCAGATGTCAATAGTTGTCTATTTGCCTTTAGTTCTTTGTTTTGTGGTCAGAATCTGCAAAATGTCCCTCCTTTCATGTTAACATGTCCACTGATATTGCCATTATTGCAGTCTATTACAAAGCAAGCTTCCTGGTATTCTGGATTTTATAGTCTTTCTGATCCCTCTTCTGTAATGTTCCCTGAGCAATAGATGCAGGAGTTTTGATGCAGATATAACCTTTGGAGCTTTGCTTCCTCTAATCTGTCCATATCTGCATTGTGTCCAGTTGTAATTTGTTGTTATTGTTTCCATTTTCTTTACATAGTAGCTTCTTTGAGGAGAGGTGGTACCTACACTTATCTGTGGGTTAGGTAAGACTTAGAATGTAGTAAGGAATTGTGGTGGTCTAGGAAAATGACAGTAGTATTGATTTTCTCATCTTTAGGATTCATTACCTTTATTTTATGTCTGTGAGTGTTTTGCTATATGTTTGTTAGTACAGCACATATATGAAAGTGTCCATTAAGGCCAGTAGAGGGTGTCAGATTCCCTCTACTGTTAACTCCAGTTGCAGATGGTTGAGTTGCCATGTGGCTGCTGAGAAGGGATCCCAAGTCTTCTGAAGAACAACAAGTACTCTTAGCCTCTGAGGCATCTCTCCAGCCCCCAACCTGCTAATTTTCAGTAATGGTGCTGAGAATACAAACTAGGAAATTGGTATTGTTTTATTATTGTATTATATTAATTACCAGACAGAAAAATAAACTCAAAATATGTTTAAATGTGGTACTTAAAACTAAGAAAATACTAGAAGATGAGGAGATGGGTTCCATGATACTCATCTCAGTAATGGATTTTTGGATATAATCTTAAAAGGAATGTCATCAAAAAGAAAAATAGAAAGGATTAAAGTGAACTAAAAGGCTTCTCTGTACAGCAAAGAAAATAGTAAAGATACAACCTGAGAGAAAGAATATTTGGAAAATCTATACGTAAAGAAACAGTTAATATCCAAGATTTATACAAGTCATTCTATAAGAATAAAACAAATAACCTGATTAAAAGCACAGCCATATGAATAGGGACATAAAGTTTGATGTTATACTTCCCCACGTCAAAAGAGACTTAGGCCTACCATAAAATTAAACAGAATCATTTACCATCACCAATAGGAAACTAGTACAGTATTTTCAAATTTTTCACTGAAGAAAAAAAATCTCCACATGTATCTTCTCACAGGCCACAGAGTGTACAAAGCTGATTAAGAGTTGAGAGTTGTGTGAAACTCTCAATTTTCACTCTGTAAATATCTTAACATGGACATGTTCTCATTCTTGAAATGGATTTGAAGTGAGAATGTATGTTTTTCACTGGTTTATAAATCTGTGATAACATGATTTTTCTTTGACCTCAGCAATAAATGATTTTTTCAGTGCTATGCTCAACTGTTGCTAGAGTGACTAAAGACAGATTGAACCAACTGCCGTTTTCCCCTAGATTGCCAAGGTTTCTTGAAACCTATGTCTAGGTTATTTGATAAATGCTTTAAATATACATTTCACTGTAGTACATGAACCTGGCCAGAGCTCTATTAGAATACAGCAGTTTTAAAGCATAAATAAATATATAAATTATTTATTGTTGTACAAAACATCCTGAAAGTGAATGGCTTAAACTAACAAACACATGTCTTACACTTACTGTGTCAGGAATCCTTTGACTGTAGGCTCTCTCAAGTTTGTAATACGCCACAAACTCAGGTGGAAATGATCTTCTTTCTGTATTCATCTAGTTGATAGCAGAATTCAGTTTCTCATGGAATATGGGACTGAAGTCTTAGTTATTTATGAATTGTTGGCCAGGGGCCATTTTTAGTTCTTTAACATGTTAGGTGCTTTTCAGAACATCTCACATGTAAGCTTGTTTTATCACTAATTGAGACAGCAATAGCATCAACAAAAAAGTTTGAATAAGATTAAAGACACAGCTCCTCTGGTTGAATCACACAACTGACATCCCCTAATTTTTTTTTTCATATTAACTCATTAGATGAAAAACAGACACTAAGCCCAGCCCAACCTTTTTTTTTTTTCTTTTTTTGGTTTCTTTCTCTGTGTAGTTTTGGTGTCTGTCCTGGATCTTGCTCTGTAGACCAGGCTGGCCTCGATCTCATAGAGATCTACCTGGCTCTACCTCCCGAGTGCTGGGATTAAAGGAGTGTGCCACCACAGCCTGGCTTCAGCCTTCATTTATAAAGAATAGATTACAAAAAGTATGCATAGTCCCAAAAGGAACAAGCCAGAAAATGCCTGCTATATTATTCTAAAGTCAAATGATGAATCTGCCCAATAACATTAAGTGATAATGTATGTATTTGTAGAAATAATAAATAAAACTGAGCCAAACATGGAAACACACATTCCAGCACTTGAGATATAGAGGCAGGTACATAAGGAGTTTGAGGATACTCAGTGAGATCTTTTCTCAAAACAAGATAAAATACATTGAAACAAAAAATAACAGCACAGAAATTTCTTCATAAGCTGAACCAAGCATAATCTTATAAAACTATCTTTCCAAAAATAATAAATTCCACAAATTTTAAAAGAAAAAAAATAACAGTGAATGAGATTTCCAAGCTAGAATGTTAGCAGATTCACATGTCAAAGCCAAAAATTTAGCCAATTTGCCAATTGCTTTATGTATTTTGTTTTGGTAAGAGGAAAAAGTTTCCAGCAATGGGGAGGGGGGCATGCCTTTAATCCCAGCACTTTGTTCGCAGAGGCAGGCAGATCTCTGAGTTTTAGACTAGCCTGGTCTACAGAGTAAGTTCCAGGTCAGCCAGGGCTACATAGAGAAACCTTGTCTCAAGTTAAAAAAAAAGAAAAGCTGCTTAAATGTTTTGTTGAGGCAGATGGAGGTGGTGCACACCTTTAATCCCAGCACTCAGGAGGTAGATGCAGGTGGATCTCTGTGAATTTGAGGCCAGCCTGGTCTACAGAGTGAGATCCAGGACAGGCACAAAAACTACACCGAGAAACTCTTGTCTCAAAAAATCAAAAAAAAAGTTTTGTTGCTATCTATGGGAGGCCTGCCCTTTTCTGAATTGAAATGGAGGAGGAATAGATGAGGGGGCAGAGCAGAGGTGGAGGGAGGGCCTGGGAGAAGAGAAGGGAGGGGAAACTGCATTCAGGATATAATATAAATAAATTTAAAAAAAGAGTAACAGGTTTGAAGCTATCACCCACATAAGGGTAAACATCCTGGGCAAGTTACTAGTATATTAGTTGCATGTTTCTAAGCAAGTTGTTTAAAATGTCAACGTTCCTATTTTATTTACAGAATGACTGCACTAATGGCTATACATCACTTCTGGAAGTCTGATCTTAAATAGAAGATGTTTAAAGTGCATAAATTTTAACTATTTTGTATTTTATGTGTTTCACTGTTTTAAAATCATTACTAGATTTACAGTAAAATCATTGGGAGAAAGAATAGAGAGAAAGTTATTTAGAATGGAAGAAGATGACTACCACAGCTGATAATATAACTAATATTAGGCAGACATAGAAGTCTCACTGTTGTCAAACAAAAAGTACAAAAAGCCATTAGCTAAGTAAGAATTTCTGCCCATAAGCTGAAACTATAAAAGCCAAATGGATATTTTGGTCCTTCTATAATCTCAGCATGATGCTAGAGGTAGAGAAAGGGAATCTGTAGGATGAAGCTGGCTAGCTAAAATAGCCTAAATTGTAAGCTCTGGGTTCAGCTACAGATAATGTCCCAATCCATAAGGTGAAGAGGGATCAAAGAAGACAAAATGTCAACTTTGAGGCTACACACACACATGCACACACACACACAGAAACACACATTCAGTCACGTGCAAACTGTACACACATATACATGCAAACAAAGTGCAGGGTTCATTATTTCTGATTTTATGAGTGAGGAGTCATATTAAATTTGCAGAAGAGAAACTTGAATGTAAGAAAATTTAGAGGAATGTATATATGTATATATATATATATATATATATATATATATATATGTATATATATATAGATTCAGAGCCTCTCAGTATCAGATACTGGGTTTCTTGTTACAAATTAATTAAGCTTATACTACATTATTTGAGCATATTAAATTGATCTAAATGGTAATACAATGATTTTATTGATTTATGATTATTTTAATTTTATTCATGTTTCTGTGTTGCAAAGCATATCTCTATTTTGCTTTATTATTTATTTATTTTTCACAGTGCAGGCATGGAGGTGAGGGTACAACTTATGGGCATCCTTCCTTTCCTTCCATTGTGTAGGTTATGGTAAACAATTCAGGATGTCAAGCATGATGACAAGTGCCTTTATGCACTGAGCCATCTTACTGGCCACAGTAATTCACTTAACATGAAGTCATATATAACCATACCAGGGAAATGAGAAAAGAGTAATATAAGTGCATGCTTATTTTCATATGCTACAATATAAAGTTACTAGAAAATATTTAAAGTTAAAAAATTTAAGCCACAACATATTTTTAAATTAAATGGAATACCACCCCCCAAACACACTAAAACAACTATTAATAAGTGAGATGGGACATGTTTGAGACAGACGATTACCATTTTCCTGGGGATGGTGTTTTGATTTTAACTTAGTTAATATTTTAAATACATGCAACTAATAACTGCTAAAATAAAATTGTTATAAAAAATAAAAGACAACATTTGTTTAGGAATTAAAAATTACTTAAAATTTTCTTTTCATGTGTTACCATTTGACAGCTTTATACACACATATGATATGTTTTGATCAAACCAACACCCTATTATTTTATCTTCCAACTCCTCTCTTCCCTTCCCACTTTCCTTCGTAAGTTATTGTATTCATCATTTTTAATCCTCTAATTCCACTTAGTACTGCTAGTATGGGCATTGGTGTAGGACCATCTACTGGAGCACTGGTAGCCTCTCAAGGGCTTCATCCCTGAAAAAAACCTACTATCTCATCCCTGGTAAACATCAATTGCCAATAGCTCCTCAGATGAAAGTGGAGATTCATGAGTCACCTGTCTGCCTATGCTTGCATTTGGACTGGCTTGATCATTTGTGCATGCAATCACAGCCACTGTGAGTTGATGTGTGCAATGACCCTCCTGTGTTTAACAAACATTGTTTCATTGCAGACATTCACTGTCTCTGGCTCTTACAATCATTCTGTCCAGTCTTCCAAAAATGATATCTGAGCCATCATAGGAGAGGTATAATGAAGTTATGCTTCTTAGAGCTGAGTATTACAGTATCTTTTTCTATTCATGCTGACCAGTTTCCTTGACAGACATTGCATGGCTCTGACAGCTCTATTACCTTTGGGTGTCCACTGTAACTCAGGCTTCACTTTCACAGCTTCATACAATGGTCTCACAGCCTCTTGCCTGCTTAGCACCTTCACACAGGCACTTTCCTGCCACATGCCTCCTGGCCTCAGTGGCTATGAAACTGTGGAGACAGAATCCACAACCTCTTTGCCCTTTCTTTCTTCATGCCTGTAATGCCAGCACCACATGGACAACACTGCTAATTTAGGATGTCTGCTTGGTATGGACCTTGGCCTCCTTGAATCACATTAATAGCAGCTTTTTCTTTATTCAGTTGCTTTCTAGGAGCAGAAAGCACCTCATGTATGCTTTCAAAAGTTGAAAGCTTAGCTGGGTTGGGTAGTGCATTAAGCTGGCATTTCTCTTTGTTCTAGTGCAGAACAAGTCCCTCCTTAATAGAATTAATTTCCTTAACAGTTAAGCCTCTCTTCCATCAAATGCCTTGATTGTAACATTAAGCTTTCTAGTGCCCCTTTTCTTTCCAAACAGTACACTTGCTATTCTGCATTGTAGGCTTGCATAAGAGTTATCAATAATAAGTTATCAATAATAATAATAATAATCAAAAATAAGAGATATAATAATAAGCATATCACAGATTCAACATTATGCAGTTTTGAAATTTCCTCTGCCAAAGCAATTAGTCCACTACTTTTAAAATTTAGTGTCATTTAAATTCACAGGACAAAGGCTGAAGGGTAGACAGATCATTTGTCAAAATATCACATGAATGTCCTCTAGCCCAGTTGTTAATATTGCTTCCCTCTGAAATCTCTTGAGTCAGACCTCCACAGTCTTCATTACACTCAGCACTACTGTTTTCCAACACCTAGTAGAATACCCCATTAAGCTTTGCTTACAGCATTAAACTGTTTTTCTAGTACAAAGTTTCAGTCTTCCATATTCCTGCAAAAACATAATGCTCAGGCTCTTCAAAGTAACAGCCCACTCTTTGGTACCAACCTCCGTATTAGTTACTTTCCTACTGTTTGAAAAAATACCACAACCCAAAGTGACTTATGTAAAGGAAAGGTTATTTTGGATTAAGGTTCCAAAGGATTAAGAGTTTATTGTTATGGGGCAGAGGCATGGTACCCTTTGACAGTCATGAGAGCCTGAGCTGGAAGCTGAAAATGACATCTTTAACAGTAAACACAAAGCAGAGAGTGAGCTCAAAGAGGTGCAGTGATGTATTCCCTCTAACAAAGCCATACCAACTCTCTAAACATCATCATCAACTGGAGACCAAGTGTTAAAATTACTGATCTTATAGGGAACATTCTTTATTCAAACTACCACAGGTTAATTAACTCTTTATTATGAAACTTAGCTGAGTACATATTTTCTAAGACTGAAGTTTAGAATTAATAGTTGACATATTGCCTGACCTCTGAAATGAGGAAAATATTTGGTATTCATATTTCCCTTCTAGCTAAATTTACATGTAGAAAAATATCTATAGAAAATTAAAAAAAAATCTTGTGTTTCTAAAATGTATACAGTTTTCCATATAATTAGCAATCTTACTCTAGAAGGAAAAAATGTTGTCATTTAGAAAACTATAATTTAATGTGAACTTCCAAATTATTAAGCATTAATAAATGAGGAATGTGGGGGAAAGAAATAGAATCATTCAAATGAGTAATACCTGTTGATGCAACACCAAGCTTCTTTGCAAACTAAGTTATTTAAAAGGTTTCATTTTTAGATGTGTATGTGAGTGCACTTTTCACAGAGTCTATAAGAGAGTGACACATCCAATGAACTGATGTTACAAGCAGTTGGAAGCTGTCCTGTGTGGGTTCTGTTAAGTGGACTTGCATCCTCTGCAAAAACAGTATATGTTCTTAACTGCTGAATCATTTCCCAGCCTTTATAATATAATATTAATTATCTAAAAAAGTAAAATTTTTTATTGGGATACTTTCTTATTAAGATAATATGTTTATAATACTAAGGTCATGGTCATTATTATTAAGGTCACAACTGTGGTTTGTAAAGATTAATTCCATTTTGTCAATCCAACTGAAGAAAAGGAAATAATTCCAATTAAGCTGAATGATAATGATATCTCCAACATAACCATTTGACGATATAGACATTTTGTTATTTTTCCAAAGATATTCAAAGTCCATTAGCTTTTTATGTTCCAACTTTAGTTCATTCTTTCTCTAGGTTTTTCTAACTCAGTACTGACATAATTATTCACTTTTTTCCAAGGATGTTCATTTATGTCACCTAATTTATCCATTTGACCAGAGCACCACTATGTCCTATGGGTAGCTTGAGGATTTTATCCAATATTGCAATAACTAGCACCAATAAACCTGTCATACTATATCCATATGTTCCTCCTTAACTTATTCTCCACATTTCAAATGTTTAAATACACATTTTTAAGATTATGTTTTCAAAAGATACATACATAAAAGGCTTCAGAAATTGGTGCCTAGAAGCACTTGCTGCTCTTCCAGAGGACCTGAGCTCATATTCCAGCATCCATATTGGGCAGCTCACAATCACCTGTAGCTCCAGCTTCAATGTATTCACAAGCATGTGGCATAAGCATATACATATAAATTAAATCTATCTAAACTACAACCATATATATATGTATATATGTATATATGTATATGTGTGTGTGTGTGTGTGTGTGTGTGTGTGTGTGTGCGTGCGTGTGTGTGTGTGTGTGTGTGTGTGTGTGTGTGTGTGTGTGTGTGTGTGTATTCAGGATACATTGCTCAAAAGCACTTTGGCAAAGCCCCTAGAAAGAATTCTCATTGCTTTTGAGACAAAAATAAAAATTATTAAAATGAATTAAATGAGAAAATTTCATTATTTCATATATTATTCCTTCTAGTCTGCAGATTTATCTCCCATCTTCAACAATACTGACCTTAAATTTTTGAAACTCACAAGTATCATATTCTCCCTGGCGTATTTTCCTCCATTTCAACTTAAAATATTTATATTTCAAACTCCAATTCAAATATAAAATCTTAATGGATAGACTCCCTAATACATTCCAGACTAATCAGGTTAAGTGACCCAATGCAGCAGCGTAGGTCCTATTGAGTAAGCAAGTTATGAAACTTTTAGGTAAGCTATTTGAATAAAGTGAAGAGACAGATACCCATGGATTGCGGACTGTAGGAAATTGCCACCATAACGAGGGCTGGAGTTAAGTCTCTAAAAGTAACAATATTACCATATGTAAGGAGTAGGAGTCACCAGATAAATCCTTGAATCACAGAGGTAGAAGCTGCCCACTTCAAACTAGAGCCAGGGAACAAACAGAGCCACTACAAATAGATCCACCAGAAACAGAGATAAGAGAAATATCTTGGTCTCTCTTTGCCTTCGACACTTCAATCTTTGGTCCATGTTCAATAAAGAGCCATCGGACAAAAACCCTACATGGGGTTACATTGTCATATAAAACAGAGCAAACAAGGGGGAAATACATTTGAGAGTATTTAACTGACATATCTAATTGTATATTCGCAAACATCCTCTAATCTCAGAATCTTGGAGTTGTCTTCTTGCTAAAGTCTGCATTCATTAGAAAAGTAACCAAATATGTATGCAGTACTGTACCACTTATGCCTCTCATGCCCTCAATAAATTTGTTGAATGAGTATCCTGTAAAGTAACTTAATTTGGATTGGCAAGTTATGTCAGCAGATAAAGGTATTTGCCACCAAGCTTGACAACCAGAGTTTTATTGCAAAAACTCCCATGATGGAAGGAGGTAACCAATTCCTGCAAGTTATCTTTTGACCTCTCTATGTGCACTATGGCAAATGTATGCACACAGACACATATACAAACAAATGTAAAATTACTGGAGATATGGGTGTAGCTTCTTTGAAACTTCTAGTAGACACTATTCTTAGCACACTTCCTATTCCTCTGGCTCTTACAAAGAACTATAGGCAAGTAAGGAATATAGATAATGTAAGAAATAGTCTTCCCCAGGGAAGAGCACACCAAGTGATTATCTAATAACAAGTGGGTTGCCCTGAAAACATATGCATACAAGTATCATTTTATAGGCTGAACAGGCTATGTTCATATAATTAGAAATACACACTAATATACACACACACATGTACACACACCCGCAACAACAATTAAAGAAAAAGAGACCATAATTTAAAAAAGAATGAAAGGGTATTGGGGAGGAGTTGCGTGCAAGATTGAAATGGGAAGGTGCCTTACTCACTGTTCTGTTGCTGTGAAGAGACACCATGCCCAAGATAATTCTTACAAAGAAAAGCATTTAATTTGGGGCTCACTTACAGATTTCAGAGGTTTAGTCCATTTTCATCATGGCTGGGAGCTACATCCTGACATGCAGGAAGAGAGAAAGGGAACAAAAGAGGGAGAGATATTGGGCCTGGCTTGGGCCTTTGAAACCTCAAAGCACAGTGGCACACTTCCTCCAACAAGGCTATGCTTACTCCAAGAAAACCACACCTCCTAATCCTTCTAGTCCTTTCAAATAGTATCATTCTCTGTTGACTAAGCATTTAAATATATGAGCCTATGGGGGCCATTCTTACTCAAACCAACACAGGGGAAATATTATAACCTCAAAAAACCCTGAAAATTGAGATATATTAAACAACCTATTAATTGTTATCATATTTAAACAATTACTTAAACAGTATAAGCAAGACAATCTTGTTTCTTTTCTAGACACTCAACATATTTGGAGATTATGAACCTATTGAAAATGTACAGAACTTGTGAAACCCTTTATCCAGGAATGTATATACAAGAAAATGTACATAAGTATGCTATACTCTATACAGATTCTTCAGCAAATATGCAGACTGAGGCCAATGCAAGAATTTCATATACTTCTAATCAGGCAACTATATCACTGGCAAGGTTGATGAGGAACTATTTGGTAGGTTTTTGTTTTCATAAGTCTGAGAACCACCATTGTCATTTCATGGAAAGGGATTAGACAGTATAAATTTCTTGCAAGAAAAAGAAAATCTCCCACTTGTAATGCCTACTACAAGTTCTCAGATTCAAATTGTTGTGCTGAGGAAAAGTGCTTGTCCATTAAACTGAAAGTAATTCTCACATCTTTGGTTATTAAGGAAATTCATATAAATACAGTGTAATTTAAAAATGGCTCCCAGGGCTATGCAAAAGTTCCCCATTTATAAATGTTTAATTTACAGAACATCTATCACTGAACTTTGATAAATATGCACAAGATAGAAAAATAAGTTTTCAAAATGTGTATTGTAGTAGAGCTATATTTGGAATTCTATTAGCTACTTATTTCTACCAGCAAATTATCCAAAAATTTAGTGTCTTAAAACCACACACACTTACTAGTTCACACTACCTGTGAGTCAGGAATTTGGATGCAGTTTACATATGAGCTCTGGCTTAGGTACCACTAGACTGCAATCACAGTATCAGCCAGCATTGTGACTTCATATGAAAACTTTACATTGGTTCTGTTTCAAGCCCACTGGACAATTGGTGCCAAGAATATAGGAGTTGAGAGGCAGGTTGCTGAGGGATCTGCCCAACTTAGCTTCTTGCTTTCTTGCTAGGTATCAATGTCTTGATCCTCTCTATGCTATCTTGATTCCTTAGAGCAGTGAGGAGATGAAAAAATCAGAAAGAGGCAGGAAAGGAGGGTAAAGAAGGAGAAAGATATGAAGGGAAGAGGAAGAGAGGAAAGGAGAAAAGAGAGGAAAGGAAAAAGAAGAGGAGTGAAAAGGAAGGAGATAGATGAGGTTCATTAATTTTTTTTGTCATATTCTGTTTTTTTAAATTTGTTTTTCATTTTACATACCAACCACAATTTCCCCTCCCTCCCCTTCTCCTGCTTCCCTCCACATTCTCCACTCCCTGCTCCAGATCCACTCCTCATAGGGGGTAAGGCCTCCCTTGGGTAGTCAATACATGCTGTCATACCAAGCTGGGGCCGGACCTAGCCCCTCCCCCATGCATCAAGGCTGAGCAAGGAATCCCACCATAGGGAATGGGTCTAAAAAGCCAGTTCATATACCGAGGATAAGTCCTGGTCCCACTGCCAGGGGTCCCACAAACAGATCAAGCCACAAACTGTCACCCAAATTTAGAGGGTCTAGTTTGGTTCCATGCAGACTCCCCAACTGTCAGTTCAGAGTTCGACCGTGAGCTCCCACTAACTCAGGTCAGCTCTGCCTCTGTGGTTTTCCTCATCATGACCTTGACACCCCATGCTCCTATAATCCCTCCTCCTTCTGTTCAACTGAACTCCGGGAGCTCAGCAAAGTGCTTGGCTGTGGGTCAAGGACACTTGCTCACCAATTTCATAGCAGCATTATTCATAATAGCCAGAACCTGAAAACAACCTAGATGCCCCTCAACTGAAGAATGGATAAAGAAAATGTGGTACATTTACACAATGGAGTATTACTCAGTGGTTAAAAAAAATGACATCATGAAATTTGTAGGCAAATGAACGTAACTAGAAAAAATCATCCTGAGTGAGGTAGCCCAGACCCAGAAATACAAACATGGTATGTACTCACTCATAAGTGAATATTAGACACAAAGCAAAGGCTAACCAGGATACAATCCACAACCTCAGGGAAGTTAGGTAAAGAGGAAGACCCTAAGAGGGACATGCATGGATCACCCCATGAAGGGGAAATAGTTAAGATCTCCTGGGTAAAATGTGTGGGGGGGGGGGCTAAAGCAGAGAGGCGGGGGAGGGGGTGGGAATATGAGGGATAGGATTGGATGGATTGGGTATGGGAAGGACAGGGAGAATAATGACAGAGATATTTTGATGGGGGGGCATTTTGTGGTTAGGGAGAAAGGTGGTGCTAGAGATTCTCCCAGGAATCCACAAGGATGATCCCAGCTTAGACTGCTAGCAACAGTGGAGAGGGTGCCTGAACTAGCCTTCCCCTGTAATCAGATTGATGAATACGCTGTCATCATAGAGCCTTTATCCAGTGACTGACGGAAGCAGATGCAGAGACCCATATTCTTTAAACACTGGATTTAGCACATATATAAATAAAGATTATCACACAATGCCAGAAGAAAGATTACTGGGAATCATTGCAGAATACCGTTATGACAAGAATTAAACAACAGCAAAAATTTATAAGTGGGATGGGAATATGGATTAGTTGTAGAATGCTTGCCTTATATACATGAGAAATGAGTTCAATTCCCAGAACATGCGAAAACAGTAAGATTTTTGAAAATTTCTAATTGTCTAGTGGTAGTTATATTTTACCTAGTAAATAACTAGTGCTTTCAGTCCTAATTTTTAAACATTGAATTTCCCTTTCATGGAAAGACAAAAGCTAAGAATACAATCTAGAATTACTCTCTATTTTTGCTCTAGTAACTCCTACTTTCTCTATTTTTCTGGCATGCATATAATGACACATTTTAAAATAGAGAATTGTGTTTAACATTTTAAAATAAAATAAATGTGAATAAGTTATTACAGTATAGTTGGCTAATCTTACTCCTAAGAGTAATGATACGTTTTTACTTTTAAAGAGCTCTTTACATCTCATTATCTTATGAATTATGGATTTTTCACTCAAGGAAAGTAAATCAAATCTAAACTCTATAGGTGATGCCCCTTGTATTTATTCCTCTTAAACCTAGTTAGAGATGCCTGCAGATACTATTTCAGCCTTAAAGAATCAAATACTTCTAGTACGGACTAACATTTTTCTTCTCAGCAATCAAACAAAAAAGATGCTAATTCATAAATTCACTCCATAGACTGTGTATACATTAACAAACAAATACAAGAAGTTTAAATTTTCAAAATGATCTTAATTCTGTTACTTTCCATATAATTATGTTACTGTCTAACAAATGGGTGGGTGTAGATAAGTTATTATATAAATTTTGTTCTACTGTGGAGAAATAGAATTAACAATTTCAAAGACTCAGTATAACTAGAATAGAAAGTACCTTCTTGTGTGAGAAGTCTAAATACGACCATCCCCAAAGTAAGAGAATGACAAGGCAAAAACGCATGAAAGTATACATGTGAGAATGATACAGTCTACTACACTGATTAAACCAATTAGAAGCATAAGAGTCCTTTAATTGTGGCTGGTGACAAAGAGTGTGCTAATGCCCAAGTCTCTTGGTACTAAAGCTTAGAGGTACAGTGTTTATAAAGGCAAAACTTACAATTACATCAATGTTAGATGAGGCTCATTTGTTTATAGAACATAGCTAGTTCAGACAGTGCATGACAACTATTTTTGACATATTCTTCTTCTGTTATTTTAAATGTTAACTGTTTTGGTTAATACATCTGCAAGATAGTCAGAGCCACTGAGATATGAAATATGCTGTTAAGGCAGGCATGGCTGTGGAGAGTAGAGGGTCAAGAAGTGTCTAAGCAGACACCAAATGGAATCAAGACAAGCTGACATTATCTTAGTCACTTCAAATTAAATTAAATAGATGAGTCAAGGCCAGCAGTATATGAACTGTTTTTGGTGACAGAATGAACAATACTATAAGAATTTAAACTCTAAACTGCTGAATTATTTAGTGAAATATATAACTTGAAGTTTAAGATGTGGGCTAATTTTAGACTTTGTTGTCTTTCAATCATGCATTATTTTATTTAATACCAATTATTAGATGCCACATATCTTCTTTGTCTATAAATTTCACAATTAAAATACAGTGGGAATAGTTTATGATGGGAAAATGTGGTTTAGAAAATTCAAGAACAATGTAAAAGAGGAGCATTGTGTCAGACAATGGTAGCTAGAAAGACAGGCCGGCAGGCAGGCAGGCAGACAGACAGACAGGCAGATAGATAGATAGATAGATAGATAGATAGATAGATAGATAGATAGATAGATAGATGGAGAGATAGATAGATAGATGATAGATAGATAGATAGATAGATAGATAGATAGATAGATCGATGGAGAGATAGATAGAGAGATAGATAGAATTGATATCGTAATTATCACTACTCCCTTCTGCCTATCTTCTGTTTACTATTATTTCCAGGAATTTAACATTTAAATGATGAGGAAATAACACAGATTTCATGTGAGATATTTCCAACTTGTTCCAAGCAATAGCTCTGTGGGTAGTAGAAGGAAAAAAGGAGGGTGACAATTTTCATATTTGTCAATCACAGTCTATAAAACAATTTTATTTGTGTATATACTGGTGCTTTGTCAGTCATCACATAAAGACAAGCCTGAAAATGGAAAACAAACAATACTGCAATAAGACTAGAGTGTCACAAATGGTAGAATTAGACTCAGCATTTTAGTTGTGCTTCTTCACCACGATACACTGAAATTTCTCTTCAGCATTGAGAGTTACCTTGAGCTTTTCTGCAGAAACAGTACTATGACATGAAAACATTCAGTTCATCATTGCTAAAGCCCCTTCCTGCTTTCTGAAGAGCATCATTGTGTTACATCCATATAAATAAAATCAAAAGGTTAATTAGTCATTGTATCATACCATAACCATGTTGTTATGATGTTCTAACTGCCTTCTAAGTGCCACAATCTCAATTTGTCCAAACTAAATTAATCCTTTTCCCCCTAAACCTGCCCTCCTTTATAACTGAAAGACATCAGCATCTCCCAAATTGGTAATTATTTTTATTGTGTCTCTACTTGCTCGGCTCACCACTATTCTAATCAATCAGGAAGCTATGTTAATTAAAATCCTTAAATATCTCTTGAATTTATCTTCTTATTCTCACTGCTGACATTGCAGTTCAGATCACAGCCATGCCTTGCTAAGATATTTGCAGAATTCCTTAAGAGCCTAGGCTTGTTCTCATTCTCCACACAGTTCTGAAACAAGGAGGAAGCTGAAACACTCATCCTTTCAAGTTTACTTAGTTACATAAATTTCATAATCTAGTACTTCCCCCTTTTCTTTCTAGCTCTGTTTCTTTCTCCTCTTGTCCCCTTGCCACCCTGTCTCCCACACACATCTGTAATCCTAACTCTACTTCAGTGTGCAGCACAATCATATTAACCCTGGGAAAACTTCTTTGATATACTTAGGTTGTCTTGTGAGGTGCTTACATTATAGGTGCTCAAGTCTTTCCCTTTCAACATTGACATTTCAAGAGGAACTAAAGGAAATATTTATTTCAGCATTCACTTCTGTGTCACCAACAAATTTTCTAGTTCACAGTAGACACTTAGAAAATGCTCACTTGATACTTGAAATAACCTTTATTAACTTTCATAAATATCAATTCCAGCTTTAAATATTGAATTATCAGCAATATGGTGATATTTTCTTAGGATTAATGATGATTCATGTTGTTAAATCAGCAGGAAATCTATTTTCTTGTATTTTCAAAATTGAAATGGCAAAATTTAGGTACAAAATATTTTAAATTTAATTTTTATTTAAATAACAAAAGAAGAAAAGGATATCAATAAATTTTTGCCTAATTGCTTACTAAACTAATATGTATTATTTCATCACACCACAATGGGAACTGAAGCAGAAGGTGAGTAAAGTGTAGGCCCTTCAGGTGGTCTGCCAAGTGACACACTGAAAATCTAAAATCCAAGATAAAACCTCACATTGCTCTGAGTTTAAGAAGAATGCTCAGCTTCCAAGTCCAGTAGCTTTCAAGTGAGAAGATTATATTGTACTAAATTTAGATATTTGTAAATAAATACTATTTTTATAACAATCGTACATCGCTTCACTAACAAATTTCTATAGACTGAAATGTACCACTTTTGCCTTTTATTTATTATTGTGTTTATTTTTAAAATATAATGTTTTTAATTTTTTGAGAATGTCATACATGCGTACAATGCATTTTCATTATATCCACACCCTAATCCATCCCCTAAGTCCTCCTAGATCTATCATCCCACCTCCAAACTTACAATCATCATTTTTCATAACTTCACCCCAGATCCAATTAGTGATCATGGGTGTGAGGCCATCCACTAGAACATTGTCTATTTACCAGGGACCACACACTAAAAGAAAAGTGGCCCTCCCCCAACATCATCAACTGTCACTGGATCTTCAGCTAAGAATGGGAACTCCTGAGCACCTCCTGAATTCATACAGCATTTTTTTTTAAATTTAAAAGTGAGCTAATAAATAAAAATTACACCTGATTTGGGAAACTTCATCTTAAAGATCAAAGCATCAGTATATGAAACTCCCCAACTCAGTGTTTGAGTATTTAACCCCTAACTGATGTGTCATGATCCTTAGCCACTTAATCGTTCACTCAGGTTGAAACACATGAAATGGCTGTATCTACACAGATTGACTCTTCTTTTGGGCTGGCCTGTAAGAGAAATCAAACAACTTGACCCATTTCACATGAAAATAATTAAACTCACGGGTTATTGTCCTTAAAAAAAATTGTTGCTGCCTTTTTAAGCCATGGCTGTCTGATTCAGCAACTGCAACTCTACTGATACCAGCACTGGTTAGGTCACAAGAGCCTCAGCTTGCACCAACTCTTTCAAGGTTGTGAAGGGAACTTAAATTGTCTTTGTGTTTTTTATTTAATAAGACCATTTAGAAATTCGTCTACACCAATATGTTTAAATGATATCACAAATCCATTGCACTGTGTTTTAGTCTTATAACAAGGGAATGAAGGATAATATGGTTTTATTTAAATGATATTGGTATTGCGACTCAAATATAGTAAATGTTTTGGGCTTGTGACATGACTAATGCCTGGCAAAACTTGGATTTCAACTTGAGATACCTATTCTTCATGTTTGATCCCTTTGTCACCAAACCTCCTTCCTTTCAGTTACACATTCAGATAAAGGCAGAAATGTGAATCTAGAAATGTATGTATGTATATGTGACTGACTAAATATGGATGCAAATGTTGATATGAATGAATATAGCTAAATATGACATGAAGAGTGATTATATGCTATGTCAATTTTGAAATGTGCTCTTTCATTTTCATTTCTTTGTAAACTTTCCTCTTTCAGTATCTTGCATCACTAACCAGGTTTCTTCCTGTCTTGTCTTGAACTATTTTCTGCACGGGATAATTGCTTCTTGTACCATGAGCAACCAACACTTCCCTGAAATAACTGGAAAGACCCAAGGGACAGATTTATAGTCAGAAGCCTTAGGTGTTAAAATACACTTGAGACTTCAATTGAAGTTGAATATTAGAGCCCTAGGGGACAGATATGCCTTATCAGTTTTCTTTTCTTTTCTTTTCTGCTTTTTCATAATAAATGGCAAGGGATTCCATAAATATGTGCCCAGAGCAACTTCAAAAATATTGCAAATGAGAGGCATATTCTTAGCCGCATATTTTCATTGTTAAATTAAAGTGAATATACAACTGAAATTGCCAAAGGCAACATACTTACCTATAGTACAAATATTGTGTAATTATGTGTGTGGATTTCTGAATAATGGAGGATTCCTTTACATACTAGAATGATATTTTTCTTTGAGATATGTTACAGAAGCAGAAATGATAAGATGCAGCCACAAAACTCAGGTTAATTATCAGTTTCAGGAGAAATAATAATTGTAGCAGTTGAGATGTGTTTGGCATGAGAAGATTGGCCCTCACCTTTGTAGGAAAGAAGCAATTCAGTCTACATGAGATCTCATTCTCTGTCTTCGTCATTGGAAACAAAATAGAAATATTTTAAAAAGGGAGGTTTAATCAAAAGAAAAGGCATTAAAAGGTTCCATTGATGCAAGTTGTATCATATTAGAAAATATTCTCAGTGAACATTGTTACATTGCCCTACCTGATGGTCTTTAAAATTAAAGCAAAAAGAATACCTGCTGAGACTTGTAATACTTATGCAGAAAATTCTGTTCTAGATATGGACAGATATCATTTTGATAAACTCATGTGAATAAAAACTTAAAAGTGCTCTCCATCTACATTAGCTTAGGTGATGCAAATGAGAGGTTCATATATGTAATTATTTCAAAAAATGACCTTGCTTGATAAAAGAGTGAAATAGCAACATTGGCAAGTCTACAAAAGCAATTTGAGTCAATGTGGAAAACAGAGAAAAAACAACACATTAAAAAGAAAATGCTAAAAAGTAAAAGGAACAAGGTCCTTCTGATTGTAAGTTCAGTGATTATAATCCTGTAAAACTAATGTTTTTGCTGAACTTTAGTTCAACCAGTATCATGAATAAAGAAGAAATAAGTTCCAATTTAGATTACTTGCATTTGGAGAAAAATAATAACATTTCTAAAACTGTTTCTACTTGGAGGATTAAATTTTTTGCCGGAGAATTGAACAACTAGACTCACTTGCTATCTAATTGTCCTCTGTTTTTCATTAGGAAGAGAAAGGTGGGGATGAGGAATATAAAAAGGTATGTGGAGACATATAATATACATATCTAAGCTGGCTTTAGGAACCATATAAAGTGAAGATAAAGAGAAGAGTACCATGTACAAATCATTGAACTAACAAGGTGGAAATCTAAGGTCAGAATGTTTATTTACAATATAAATTAGCACAGGTTTTTCTAACCTTGTTGTCTTCATCTAATAGACTTGAAAAATTTTAGGTAAGAATTTTGGAAAACAGGACTGGTAAGTAAAACGAGTGCTAACTTTACATGTTTTAATGGAATGAAGGAATATTTTTTTTCTTTTTATACTGTAACATTTCCAAAATAATAGTGACTTTGCAGTTCAATTCATTCACATTCCTACCATCTGATGAATGTCTATTGATGTTGAGTAAATCCATATAGAGGAGAATAAAGCTAGGCAGGATCCTTCTTTACCTTTGAGGGAGTTGAGCAGGCAGCAGGGGCAGAAGTACAGAACAAAAGGGATACCCGCAATCAGTAGTCCTGCCTCACTGTAAATCCTATACATGGTAACAGAAACCAGAACGGCAAGCTATATTCACGAGTGCAATAGTAGCACTTATATGTTGGGAATAAAGATCAGCAATCTAATTGAATTTAAGGCTCACTTAATAGGAGAGAATTCATGCCTGGTGCTACACGCATAGCTGGTGAGATCACGGGATCCTGGAAAGAACTAGTCAAAATGTACAGAACAACTGACCATGGAATGCCCAGCCCCAAATGATATATTTGCAACACAGCCCTACACCTAAAGCCCAGAGGATATTTCAGAAGAGCAGGCAGAAAGAGTGTAAAATCCATAGGACCAGGATATATGCTGTGAGATAGTAGTTTCTGTTTTATAACAGGGAAGCTGTATCCATGAAATGTAAAAAATATGTTTCTCTACACAAGACCTGAACAATGAGATCACCAGCTGACATGTCAATGTAGATGGGGAAAATCCCATACGGCTCTAACACTACATGAAGAGCTACACTCATTTAATGACTACTGAGAGAAGAATTAGTCTTCTAGGAAAGCCCCCTTTCCAATGTCAAGTAGTCAGCCCTAAACATATATACATGCAAGCAACACTATATGGACTCAGAAGGCTGTATTTATATATACATGAATAATAAATATAGCCTATGTGTATATATTATATATAAATTATATATAAAATATTTCAGATGTATTTTATGTATATGTAACATATTCTTATATCTGTGTGTGTTTTTAGTTGTTGGAATGAAAACTTCTCTATAGACAAAGGAAAGTAGAATGATATTAGAAGAAGAAGATGCTGTCTCACATTGTATGAGAACCATTTTTGAAGGACTGACATTTCAGACAAAACGTAAAATACCGTATTACTTGAAATACATAGTGTCAGGGAGTTCTGGTGCAGGTGCGCAGCAGAACAGAAGGTTAGATGGACCACTGTAATGCAACAAGGCCAGTGAGCTGGAGCAACATGAACAGTGGGTAGTTGCAAATGATCATAAAGAGGCAAAACTTGGGGAGATAAAAATGAGTAAGGTATCATAAACAGTTCTGGGTGCTGCAGTCAAAGTGCTGCAGGAGAACTAGAATAGGGTAGCTAAAGTAGCAAATTTTCCTAACTATTTTCCAGGAGAAAGGTCTGGTAATGAATGCCACTTGCTGTTTTACAATGAATGTGCAGAACTTCAAGTTAAATGAAATTTGGGGTGGCAGAATTTCAAATATTTTCCTTTATGGTATTAGAATTGAAAAAAAAGCAGCACAGAATTTGTCTTGATTTTTAGTTCCTCTTGATTTCACATAGTCATTCTCAACATGAAGCACCTTTGTCCACCAGCCTGTGGATATTTGGCAGTATTGGTTGTTACAACAGGGGAATGAGGCTTTACTAGTTACCTAGTCATTAAATGTATCTACTGTACTTTAGTGTACTCCGTAATTATCCAACCAACTAATCTATCCAACAAAGCTTGTGTTGCAGGTGTTTTATAAGAATGATATTTATTAAAATTTACTTTATGGGATCTCTCAATATAACACCTATGAGGTGCCTAAGGTATATATAAACTAAACAGTCATTACACTTAAGAAAGAATGATATACTTTATCTCTGTTTAACATGATAGTCTAACTGGCATTTGCTAAATGTCTTAAGGGATTTTAACACATTTGGAGGTAACTATGTAAACAAAGGTGAGGTATTATTTTTTATTATTTTTATTGTAGAAATCAAAATTAAATTTTGGGACTGGAATGTTGACTCAGCTGGCGGAGGCACTTGATACCGAGCTTGATGTCCTGAGTTCCATTCCTGGAAGGTTGTTTCTCTCTACTTTAGCAGTAATATCCTCTTCTGCCTATGATTGTATGATGATTAATTAAAAAAAATAGGAGGAACTATAAATCTCCTAGATTCCCTAGAACATAGTGTTTGCTTGCATATATTTTTTTGTTTCCTGGAAAACAACAAGGACCAAAACAGCAGAATAATATTCTTGGGTGGTATAATTAATAAAGCAAAGAGGAATATTATTTCCTCAAACAAGAAAGAAGCTAAAGGAAACTGCTGCAGCAATAGCAATAACAACTGTGGCCTAGAGGTCCTTTTACATTGTAAAGCAACTCTTATTAACCTAATTAAAATAAAGGGACCTTTATTGGCCTAAAAGAAATTCCAAGGGATGAAACTGTAAGAAAACATGAACTTGTGCTGGGTATATTTCATAGAAAGGTTCCTGAGGGAATTTTCAGAGAATTGATAGTATCATAATTATTGTGAAGGACTTAATATAAAAACAGCAGAGACAAAAATTTGATGAATAACATGTCATTTTTATATTTCTAAATATTTCTTATTAAAATGAAGTATTTTAAATATACATGTAGCAGTGCTTATGATAGTCATTACTTGTTATATTTGCACAATTCATATGTTTTGTTTCTAAGCCCATAGTATTCTACAACCAATTGAATTTTTCACAAATGGATATCATTTACACTTAATGTCCATAATGCCCAAATTGTACTTTTCAGATGAGTATTGTAGAGTAGAGTCTGTGGAATGTTATGTTTCAAGAAAAGCATATGGAAATCATTTTTGCCCCACTTAACTGTCACATATTGCCAGTGTCATGGATAATAAAATGACTACTACAGATAAGACTTTTCATGTTCAGATGGGCTTAATGTGGTCAATTGTCAGTTTTCTGTTGAAATAACAGAGTTAATATTTGGGAAAAATATTTCTTGAAGAAGAAAACTGCAGAAGTTGCTGTCACATCAAAAATCAACTTAGACACTATTAAAATTATATTTAACAGAGTTGCCATATCCAACCTTCTATTTTTCCGTTGTCTATACACAGATGTGGATCTAAAGGAGGAAATGTGTGACTTTCATCTTGTCTTGACTATTTTACGTTGATTACAAATTATATAGATGGGAGGAATGTGAAGTAGAGTATAATGAAAGCCAAGAAAAGAAGGCCATAGCAGTTCAATCCCACAGTTAAGCAATTTTGGAATTAGAAAGATGTGTACAAATTAGTACTCAATATATTAATATGTGAACTCTAATAATTTATTTGAACTTATTTATCTGTTTCTTGACCCTAAAGGGATTCTTATATTAATACACCAGTATTGCTAGATCGTTATGAAAATTAGGCAAAAATGTAAAGTCCTTCTCATGCTTTTTTAAATGTAGCAATGATTCAAGTATGATAGTTGATCTACTACATTCATACCTTTCTTCATAACATGTACTCATTGAAATTTTGGCAGCTGTGAGGTTATTCTTACTATCTTTATATCATGACTAAGTATAGGCTAGTGATACAGTTTAGGTTTAGAATCATTCCTTAGCATGTCTGAGAATTCCAGAAATGGTCATAGCATGTTGCATGCCCAATTGATCCACAAAATTAAAAAAGAAATAAAGAAGAGAAAATGAAATAATTTACAAGCGTCAATTTTCAATCTTGGCAAAGTTTCACTCACCACTTGACCCAGTTCTTCTCAATAACAATGTGCATGATTAGGCAATGGAAAACATTTGAGGAAATGTTTCACCCACTGTAGTGCTGAAAGATGAAACTTCAGGTGGAATAGAATGGAGCTATAAGGCTGATGTAATTCTTTCCAAAACAAGATCTTCCCTTACTACCTAGAAACGTGATATAATTAGAGCACAACTTGTAGAGAAACTCAATCATATTTTTATGATTATGGGGAAGGAATTTTGTCTGTAGATGTTGTATTCCTGCTTTTTATTAGCCCCAGCATTTTACTGACATAGAATATGAAGTGTAGACTTGTACAAAACATTGCTAATTAAAATTTACTTTTTGCTTAAGTACCTAAGCCCCACACTTCTCATGAGTGAAAATATTTCTGATAAACAAAATCCAAAAGAGTATTTTCTAGACTTCCATTTTTAAGAGAGGAGAAGCAGTTCTCTTTAACAGTATCTATTAGACAAGCACATTCTTATTACAGAGAATCTTGGGTGAGTCACAATATTCTTGCCAGAACGAAGGCAGGCTCAGAGACTCGTGGGCAAAGGAGAGAGGTTTGTCTTGGAGGATTCAGACATATTAGGGCCTTCCTGGCACCTAATTCTAATGACCCTGGGCCTTCTCTTAGCCTCTCAGATTCTTTTAACCCCCACTAATATACTCCCTATGATTTTTGAGAGTTGGGACCTCCATGACATTCCTTGGCCATGTTGGCCTGAGTACTCTAGGCCGAGGTCTGTACAAGATGTGACTTAGATAGGCAAGGTCACAAATCCACAAGGATAATTGACTCCATAGTGTAAAAGTCTATGTCATGAAAGAAGATGAACCATAAAAACATATAGGCTCAGGACAAATTTCAATCAAATACATTGAACGACTCCAGGGCGTGTGCCTGCTTGTTCAGTCAGAAACAGATGAGTCACTGCTATTAGAGTGCACAATACATCTTGATGTGCCATAGAGGAAAACACAAAGAGATTTAATTATTTGGACTGAACCTAATTACCATACTATGGCAATATATTTCCAAGACCCACAAGGTTGTCAATATATCTGGGAAGATATCTGTCTAGTTCAAGGTAAATATCCACGTATAGAAATCATACAAGAACTTACAGATTTTTATATAGTTTTGAAGATCTTCTCCAGATCTGTAATCTGTTGGAGGTGCCAACCTGTGAACTCCATAGTATACTTCAAGACATTGCAGATTTATTTAGTGCTCTTTATGAATTTCAAAGCAACAAGGAACTCTGCTCTTGGAAAAATCAAGACTATTTTAAAAAATTGCTACAACTCTTCCACACTTGTGAAGGCCAGCAGAACATGGAAGACTTACATTTTTATATATAATTTTTAAAGGAATCTTCTTTCTCAACAATACACATTTGTTTAAGATCATGTTTTCTGATGAATATATCATAGATGTTGTAGGATGCAGTGAGTATGACCCTAATTTGGATTAGCCATATTGTTACAGGGAATTCTTGACTGAAAATGCAAAATTCAAGGAATTTAAAGCAATAACACACTACAAACTTACGCAGAAAATACACCAGACCTCCATAATGCAATATATTTGTGACATTCTATTAACTACATCATCCAAGTCTCAAAAGAATCATGTTTCTTATCTTACAACTTTTATTTTTTCCAACAAAATTGAAATAGTTACTACCATGCTCCAGGAAGATGAAATCATTTGCTGGAAGGTTTTGCTCAGTTAAAAGACAACACTTTAGGTGATGACAGACAGCATGAACTGTGTATTTCCTAAGACCTTAAATGCTCCAAAGAAAGATGCATTATTGAAAATAATGATAAACGTTGGAATCATGAGTACTCTGAAAGTTCCAGTACATGTCCAAGACTATGAAGTAAAATTAACAGCTGAAGAAATATTTACTTATCTAGCAGACTATAATCCACAAATAGTCCGAGTATATGCAATGGAGGAAGCTCAGGACATTGAAAATGATGATGACTTTCTTATCCATATAATGATCAAACAAATAATCTGTGATCTTGATCCTCAATTTCCTTAAGTTTTGACAGCAGTTCTCTGCACTCTTCTTGATGCAGAATGTAGCAGGAATCTTAGAGAGTCTTATTAATTAAATCAAACCTGAGGCCAGTTATTGGGGTGAATGCTGGAAGATCAGAGAAGCAGAACAAGCCACAGCTACCTCACCTTGCCAGTTCCTCAGTTGATCCTGTTTCCTCAGACTGGAAACCTCTGAGTCCTCATCTGAGTGGCTCTCAGCTGAACTGTGCTGCTCAAAAGCCTGAAAGCTTAACCAGCCACATGCTTCTAGTTCCTGGTCTTCACGCCTTATATACCTTTCTGCTATCTGCCATCACTCCCTGAGATTAAAGGCTCACTTCCTGGGATTAAAGGTGTGTGTCACCATGCCTGGCTATTTCCAATGTGGCCTTGACTCACAGAGATCCAGAGGGATTTCTGCCTCTGGAATGCTAGGATTAAAGGTGTGAGTGCCACCATTTTCTAGCCTCTGTATCTAGTGGCTGTCCTGTTCTCTGACCCCAGATAAGTTTATTAGGGTGCACAATATTTTCTGGAACACAATACCACCACATTTCCCCTTTTTTGTCTAAAATTTTAAAAAGTTTATAACTAATATAAGAAAAACTATCCAATAAGTATATACAATATATATATATATATATACATATATATACATATATATATTCAAAAATTATATTAATGATGTCTAGTCCATTAACACTTGACAGATTCAGATAAAAACTCCATTATATATATATATTAACAATGTCCAGTCCAGTAACAACAGAACACATGTGTGTAACAGCTAATTTATGTGAAAAAACAGAATTTATGAATTTCTTCTATACACACTGCATGAGTAACTTAGCAGCACCAATTTTTTCTATCACAGAACAAAATGATAGTGATGATAACAGGGCCAACATCTGTCATGTTAATTACCAACATTAACAATTGCTTGAAGTAGTTTTAGAATTACTCAGCTTTTCTGTAAATCACTGTAGCTGAATGTTTTCCTGTGTTCCACCTAGTCTGCTGCTGCTCAGACCCAAGTAAACACACAGAGGCTTATATTAATTAAAACTGCTTGGCCATTAGCTCAGGCCTACCACTGACTAGTTCTTACACTTAAACTTGACCCATACCTGTGTGCCATTACCTGCTGCTCCCTGGACAGCAGGCTGTTGTCTCCTGAGTTACCTTCCTCTTCCCAGAATTCTCCTTATCTTCTTATCCCTCGTATACTTCCTGCCTGGCTACTGGTCAATCAGCATTTTATTAAACTAGTGTACAAAAGGATTATCCTACAGCATTTCCCCTTTTCTGTTAATTAAAAAGGAAGGTTTTAACTTTAACATAGTAAAATTACAGACAACAAAACATTTATCAAGCAAGAATTACCATTACAATATCTAGCCTATTTATATTTGGCAAATTCAAAGAAAATATCATTTTTATCCTATATTTGAGTCTAAGGTTTCATAAATAACTTACCTTTTATCATAACCAAGGAAAATTATAATTATAACTATCTAGTCTTCAACTACATTAAAGACCTCAAAAGGATATAATATTACCTAAGTAAACAGGAAATGCATTGTAAGCAAGTTCCAAAAATCTAGAATTATGGAGAAAGCTGGCTGCCTGGACTGTCACCCAAAGTTCCTCTGCAATGTTAGGGCATCCATCTTCAACCTTTAGGCCTAGAGTCCCCAGCAGACATTTTAGTGAAGCAGGAAATTTGAAGGACTGCTTTGCCTATTGACAAAGTTTGTCAGTCATTTTCTTCTGTGTCCTGCAGTATGTCTAGCAGCTTCTTCTGTGAAGCAGGAACCTGAAGGACCATCTCACCTTGTTTTGGCAAAGTTCAGTGGCCACCATCCTATGGTTTCTGTATGTCCAGCTTATACAACATATTGTCAAGCAGTTCAGGCAACAACAGTTTCTTGCTCAGATGGCTAGCCTTTTCCATATTGTCAAATTCCATAACAAGTTTCTTCAATGCCCATCATCCTCTTTGAAGTAATTGGTGCTATCAGGAGCAAACGTGTCCATTGTCCATAAAAGTCTAAGTTATTAAAACATTTTAAATGCCATATTCTGTACATCTTTGAAGTGTTTGAAGATTATCTACCTAATTAAAATATATCTTTGTATACCTAGAAAACTTAACTAACATGACTGTAAGTTTGTTTATCATAGATGACTAATTATTAATCTGTATTTCTTAATTATACACTATAATTTTAAATCAGTTGCCTAAACATAGTACTTTAAATGAGAGTAGAAATATACATACAGTATAACAAAATTGACCTTAAATTTGTATCAATAAACTAAATCCATATCAATGTAAAGTATTTTGATATTCACAGTTGTTTTTTGAAAGAGATTGGATTCAATAATCTATCTCTCTTATCATTTCTATATCATATCCTCCTTTTTTCTTTAGAAAGAGATTGTATACATAATCAACCCCCTTTAAATAAACAAACATAAACAATTTTGGGGGAATGTGGGTATAGTTTTCTAGGGTACTTTCTGCAGATTGAGGACACTGGTAATCTTATGGGGACCCAAAGAAAATTTTGGATTGTGGTCAAATCCTGACTGGAGTGGTCTGTAATGCTGGATCATCTCATCCAGAAGCCTTGAAGCCTTTCTGGATGCAGAACTCAGAGGAAATTGCAGCAGAGATGCTCTGAAATGTTGTATCTTGTGGGCCCTCTCTTCTCATTGGAGATTTTCAGGGGGTCTTGCTCGATCAAACCATATTACCCTGGAAATAATCCACAGGGTCTCATTTTCTGTGGAAACAAAAGCAGAAACTCTTTTCCAAAGCAACATATCCTTAGACCTAAATTTTGAAGTCAAGGTATTTTTAAAATACATATGTTGGTTTATCTTAGCAGCTCCCACAATCAAATGTCTCTTTGTAGTTAAAAATCCCAAAGATAACACAATAATATATGGGATCTCTATGTATATTCCATCTGTATGTGACTTTTTTTACTCTATTTCTTCTTAAGGACTTTCTCTGATCTTTTTCTTTTCTCTCTTAAGTCTACATATATTTTTAAACATCTTGTAACCCATTTAGATTTTTTTTCCATCCGAATCTGTTTTATTGAGTATCTTTAATCCTTTTCTCACCAGAAGAGTTTTTAAACTAAGCTGCATGGCTAGGATGAAAGCAGCATCCCTGGCGGCTGGCTCTGCCCTGTATGGATTTTCAACATGGCATAGGTAGCAATGAGTCATATTTACCTCCTCAATTCTGGGAAACAGTATTAAGTAGCTTGGAGCTGTGTTTTCAGGCCCTCCACTGTGCTACCAAGCCTAAAGGCAGCAGCAGGGCATGGGAGAAGCCTCTCTGTACTGCAGCCTGTGGGAGAGACTGTGGGAGCCTACCATGCTGTTTAGCTCATGATGGCTGGTGGCCAGCTCCATCTCAAAGACAGCTGTTGGGAGATACATCTCCGTGATGCAGCTGCCATGAGATTGCATTAAGAATCCTTTTTGAATTTTATTTGGTCTGTGTGCATCAATGCCCCATGTTGGATGCCAACTATTGCCATAAGATTACCAGCACCCCAAATCAGCAGGAAGTAGCCTGGAAAACCATACTCACATTCCCAAAAAATGAATTATGGTTGTTTGTCTTTGTTTAGAATGCTCATTATAAATTGTTATGGAAAGCCAGGCTGTGGTGGTGCACTCCTTTAATCCTAGCACTCGGGAGGCAGAGCCAGGTGAATCTCTGTGAGTTCAAGGCCAGCCTGGGCTACAGAGTGAGTTCCAGGAAAGGCACAAAGCTACAGAGAAACCCTGTCTCAATAATCAAAAAACAAACAAACAAACAAAACAAAGACAAATAGTTAGGGATAATGGTAATGAAAAAAGCTAAACAAAAGACATTAGATTCATTTTTTTTAAGAAAAAAAGGGGGAAATGCCCTTGGATAATGCTCTTGTACACTGTAAAGATTTGTCATTCCTTTAGGTTTAATAAAACTCTGGTTGGTAAGGAAACAGGCAGGAAGTGTAGGGAGGCTGACCAGACTAGAAGAAGGCTGGGAGGAAAAAAGGCAGAGACCAAGTGCCAGCCAGATGCAGAAGAAGTAATATGAGAAGTTCAAGAATACAGTAGCTGTTCAATTCATAAGGCTGGAAGTCTTAGCAGTTTTTCAGTATACACAAGATATAGACTTGCTAGCAAGGCAAGGGCAAGCAGGCAAAGAACAAAACTTCTTTCTTCCTAGTCCTTCAAGAGGCTTCCAAGAAAAGGCATGGCCCAGATTAAAGGTGTGTCTTCCTGCTTTAAAATCTGGATTAAAGATATGTGTGGATCTACTCTGTGGGAGCCCACAGAGGCGACCTAGTAAGGCTTAACTCAAAGTCAGGAAGTCTGAGCTTGCTTTACTGAGCAGGACTGCATAATAGAATGATTTGGCCAAAGAAATGGTTACCAGGTATTTTGAAGGATCTACATTTGGTTGTACATTGTCCTTTGATCTTGAAAGGTGGAGGTCTTTTGCCTCTCCCCTTGCTAGTCTATAAAAAGCCCATGACAAATAAACTCAAGGCAACTGGGTATTGACTCAGGGCCCTTCTGAAGCTATCCCATGTCTCTGTCTTTTTCTTCGTCTATATTTCTATCTAGAATTTCTCAGTTCCTCACAAACCTCTTCAATGAACCCTTCGATAGATCGGGGCTGAACTCCTAGATCTGAACCCGGACACTACTCACTACAAATTAAGCAAAAATGCCTCACAGGTATGCCCTCCAATTTTAGATTTAGGTAATCCCAGATGTAGGTGACAATCAGGAAGAGTCATTGCAATGTGCATTAGGCAGCAGAAGAGTGGGACAGAGTTAGACAAGCCCTTTGGAACCCAGATAACTCTATCACAAGACAGCTGGGCAACATGAAACTGTGTGATTTAATACTTCTTTTACTGTTTTGTTGTTGTTGTCTTGTTTCAGTGTCATATTTCCTGGCTACATCCCCAATTCCTCCCTTCTGAGATGCATATGTATGCTCTCTGTCACTGTATGATGGAGGAATGTGATTTGGTATGATTAAAGGAGAAATATACCCTATAAACTCACGCATTTGGACACTTGGTTCTCAGTTACTTTCAATGTTTGCAGAGGTTATTGTACCTTTAAGAAGTAGATCCTTGCCGATGTGTGTTACTAAGGGGGTGGGAGCTTTTGGAATTTATAGACTCCCTGCACTTTCTGAATTTGGATAAAGTTATGATAACCAGCTTTCTACTCCAGCCATCTGCTGCTATTTCCTACCCCCCATCCATTATAGACTTTCCCTCTAGACCTGTAAGCCAACAAAAAGAAGCTCATTTTTGAATAGTCACATTTGGTTATGAGATGTTGCCACAGCAATAAATGTAACTAATACAGTTGTTGTCACTAGGAGATGTGAGGTTGTTGCTCTGAAGAACCTAACCATGTTTTGTTTGGAGGAGTGTGGAAGACATCAGACTAGAAAGCAGGTGAATGATGTAAGGGATCTTAATGGGTCTTTCTAGTAAGAAATCTGAAGGACATCAGTACTAGGTGTAGTGTGGATATGGTGGTTTGAAAGAGAATGCCCTGTTAGGCTCATACATTTTAATGCTCTGTTCCCAGGTTCCCAGTTGGTGTAACTGTTTGGGAAGGATTAGCAGGTGTGGCCTTGTTGGAGGAGCTGTGTTACTGGGACTGAACTTCAAACGTTCAAAAGCCTATGCCATTCTCAGTTAGGTCTCTCTGCTTATGCATCTGATGTTAGCTTTCTCAGCCACTGCTTCAGTATCATGCCTACCTACCTGCTGCCATGCACCCCACCATGGTGTTAATAGACTCTACTACCCTCTGGAACCCTGAGCCACAATTACATTCTTTCCTTTATAAATTTCTTTGGTCATGGTGTTTGTCAAGGGAATACAGAAGTAACAAACACAATCGACTATCAAAGTTTATCTCATGAGTTTTCAGAGGAGAAAGTCTGTGTTAGAAACTAAGCTAGAGCCCAGTCATGTAGCATTTTGTCACAGAATCAGGCTGTTTTCTGTCCATGTCCTCATGAGTTATGTGAGTATAAAACAAAATGTTTTGATTTTTATTGGGAGAAATTTCAAGATAGCATAATGTGGAGTCTGTGAATGATTATTACTGACTAAACTTGTGCAGGTCTACCTTGAAGAAGAGTAAGTAATGCAGAAAGAAATACAAAACATACAGTCTAGAGAGACCTAAAGCACACAGAAGTTTAATGGTACATCAAACAGATGTGCTGAAAAGGAGAAAGTAATTGTCACAGAGATTAGTGACTTTAAAATCAGGCTTCTCCTCTATTGGGATAGGAAGGGTACCCTCAGAGCATGACCAGATACAACAAAGTTTCCATCTCAAGAAAGAGAGCCTAAGGAATTTGCTGATCCTAGAAAGCAAGCACATATACATGCTGCTGCTAATGTAGATTAAACGGGGCCAATGTCCATCCAATGTTGGAATATGAGCTTCTAAAGTATCATCCATCTGGTCCTTGCTTTGGAGGCATTACAAATGAAAGAGTGAAGGGAACATAGATTCTTCTTGAGAGAGCTATGGGGGCCAGGCAAAGGGTTGCAGAAGATTCTCTGCAAAGAGGTGAAGAAAGACCATCACATGAAGCTATGAAAGGGAAATCTGGATTGTGCTGGAGATCCTAAGATATTGGCGATGTCTAGACTCTGAGACATCTGACAAAGAGAGTAGCATACAGGGAATAGAAACAGCCAAGAGAGAGATGTTATAGGCAACAAAGCTGGAAGGATGGAGACATCTAAAACCTTTGACACAGGACATTGAGCCACAGGATTTGGTATGCTGGCTACAAGGTTTTGTCTTGCTTTGGTCCAGTATTTTCCTACTATGTCCCCATTTATTACTCCATTTTAGAATGACAATAATTTTTCTGTGCCATTGCATGTTAAAAGTATGTGATTTGCTCTTACTTTTTTTTTTCTTTTCATTCTGGGGTGACAATTAAGAGACTGTCTGGAGTCTCAAAAATGTCTTTGAACACTTTTCCCATGGTTGGCACTGTTTGAGAAAGTTATGGAATCTTCAGAAGGTAAAGCCTTGCTAAAGGTAATACAACTCTGAGGGTTGGTCAGAGCTTATAAGCTCTCCTTGCTTCCAATGTGCTCTCTTGCTCTCTTTCTCTTGCTCTCACTCTAGCTCTCACTTGCTCGCCTTCCTGAATGTAGATAAAGATATGATCACCATCTTTCTCCGCTGTCCATCTGCTGCCATGCTCCTCCCTCTCAATTTTTGGGATCATCCTTCTAGAACCATAAGCCAAAAGGAACTATTTCTTCCATGAGTTGATTTTTTAATATATTTCTTTTTATTTTATATGTATGGGTGTTTTGCCTGTATGTATGTCTGTGTACCACATACATAAAATGACATTGGAGGCCAGAAGAAGGCAACATGTCTCATGGAACTGGATGTATATATGTTTCATAGATGTTATGGGTGCTAGTAATCAAATTCTGTCTTATGGAAGATCAACCAGTGCCTCAAATCCTTAGCCATCTCTCTAGCCTCCATAAAATTATTTTTAGTCAAGTGTCTTGTCACCACGAAAAAGTTACCAATACATTTTTTTTAAAATTTATAATATGAGAGCTCACAGTTAAGAGAATATCTGAGTCTTGAAAGAGATTCTGTCCTTATGCTTTTGAGAAATGTTGAAATCAATAAACACTATGGAGTGTTTTATAGTTATATTAAATATATTTTGTTAATATTTTATTTATTCTTTGTGGCTTTCACATCATGCGTCTCAATCTCATTCATCTCTCCATCCTTTTGTATCCACCCTTTGCCCTTGCAACCTTGCCTGCCAATAAAATAAAAAAAAAATTTAAGAGAAAAGAAAAAAAAGAGACAACAAGAAAAAAAACCTCATCATGGAATCTGTAGTTTGACACAGAGCATCACACAGTATACCCTTTAGTCCATATATCTTCCCTTGCTAGTGTTCATTGCAAAGAGTCCTTAGTCTTGTTCAAGGCCTCTGGTTTCTGCTATACCATTGATATTGGGCCCTCATTGGAACTTCTCTTGGATCTTTTGTTGCTACCCTGTGTCATGGAGATCCTGCAACTTTGGATCTTCAGGACCAGCAACTTCATATACTCCAACAGATCATAAATTGGATGAATGTTGAACTTACTAACATGATTGCCACTCTGAGATGACCTAACTGCCCAAGGGACTTCCTTTAGCTTAAAAGGAGCCAGAAATTTTCTCTTGTGGTTGTCGACATTTTGCCTTTGTGAAGGATAGACGGCCCCAGCATGCTGGTATAATAAATGCTCTTGTTGATTGCATATGTGGATGGTAGTCTTTTGTGAGACTTTTCTAGGACCCTAACAAATACATTTTGTTAACTTTTTATTTATTCTTTGTGGCTTTAACATCATTCATTTTTATCCCATTCATCTCCCCAATAAAATAAAATAAAATTTAGGAGAAAAGAAAAAAAAGAGAGATGAAAAAGAAAAATCCCATCATGGAAGCTGTAGAGTAACAAAGCAAGTCACACAGTTTACCCTTTAGTCCATACATCTTTACTTGCAAGTGCTCATTGCAAAGAGTCATTGGTTTTGTTTAAGGCCTCTGGTTTCTGCTACACAATCCATATTAGGCCCTCATTGGGACTGCTCTTGGATATCCTGTTGCTGTCCTGTGACATGGAGATCCTGTGGCTTTGGATCTACAGGACCAGCACCTTCATGTGTTCCAGCAGATCATAGATGGGATGGATGTTGGGGTAGATCAACTCATAGCCCTGGTTTTGGGCCTGGGTGGTGGCAGGGTTGGTCAGCCTACCAGTATTGTCCTGGCAAGTTCAGCCTATGAAAAAAGGAGCAAGGGATAGGGCCTCTTCCCCTGCTATCAGGCCCTCAAAGCTGTTCACCCACACCTGTACCACCAGGGCTAGCTGTACTATGTTGCCCAGGCGTGGTGCAGCAGCCACTCAGCAGTGTGGCAGCTAGAGAAGGGGAGGGCCAGCTCTCATGTTCTCATGACATCAACACTAGATTTCCCAATTGCTGTGGGCAGTGAGGGGTGGAGGGGATCTCTCTCATGCACACCATCATATGGCAGATGAGGGACAAGTCCAATTCTCCTTAGCTCACATTCTCAGGGGAGCAGGCTCAACTAAGCTCCACCTCCACCCCCTTACCATTGGTAGAATTGCTTCGGTATTTTGTTCCTTGACTTTTACCTCCACAGTTTTCATATGTCTGAAGCATATATTCTGGTATATTCTATTTATTATATTACATAAATTCTGTCTTCCTTAACCTTCTCTTCTTCAAAAAGATAGCATAGATGATAGGATACTTTCTTTAATTTTGCCAAATACAAATAGACTAGATATTATAACGGTAATTCTTGATTGATAACTGTTTTGTGTAGCATGAATCTTAAAAGTTCTTATTAATAAAATCAAACCTGAGGCCAGTTATTGGGGGTCAATGCTGGTAGATCAGAGAGACAGAACAAGCCACAGCTACCTCACCTCGCTGGATCCTCAGCTGGTCTTGTCTCCTCAGACTGGAGGCCTCTGAGGCCTCATCGAGAATGGGTCTCAGCTGAATTGCTGCTCAAAAGCCTGAATGCTTAACCAGCCAAATGCTTAACCAGCCAAATGCTTAACCAGCCAAATGCTTCTAGTTTCTGGTCCTCATGCCTTATATACCTTTTTGCTTTCTACCACCAATCCCTGGGATTAAGGGCTTGCTTTCTGGGATTAAAGGTGTGATGAGTCACCATGCCTGTCTGTATCCTTGAACACATGGATTTCTGCCTCTGGAATGCTAGGATTAAAGGCATGTGCTACCACTGCTTATCCTTTATGTTTAATATTGTGGCTGCTCTGTCTCTGACCCTAGATAGGTTTATTAGCATGCACAATATTTGGGGGAATACAATACCACATTTCCTCTCTTTTTGTCTAAAATTTAAAAAAGCTTATAACTAATACAAGAAAAATTATATCCAGTAAGTATATACATTATACACAGTCAAGATTACATTAACGATGTCTAGTCCATTAATATTTGACAGATTCAGATAAAAAATCTATTATATATATTAACAATGTCCAGTCCAGCAACATCTGATAAACTCAGACCAAAAAATTTTCATTACTTATCTTATTTAAAACAAGTAGTTCCTTTTTAAAAATAGATTTAAAAATTGACCTTTTTATCTTACCATTTTCATATTTTCTTAAAAGTTTCAATAATCTGCCATTCGTCATTTTTATATCTTCCCCTTTTTCTTTTTAGTGTAGATTCAGTGATCTACCTATTTATCTTATTTCTTTATCTTTTTTCTCAGAGTAGATTCGATGATCTATCTCATATCTATATTTTCTCTTTTTCTTTTTGCTTTCTAGGGGTGAAGATATCTTTAGGGAATCAAGAAAAGAAAATTTTTGAGTTACTTGTCAAGTTCTGTGTCATTTGTTCTGTCACTGTATAATAGGAAAGTTTAGGGCTTGTCACAAGTCCTTGCTCGAGTAGTCTGTCAGGCTGAATCATCTCAGCTAGTCTTCTCGAAATTGTCCTGACCAGTTTGTAGTCAAAAGTCAATCTTTCTGTGGTGTTATCAGCTTAATGGCTTTATCATAGTCCTTGTGGAATCATCGTTGTAGGATCTTGTCATCTTTTTGAAGATTTCAAAGTCACTATTAGGCGTGGTCATGGTTTCCTGCAGACTCTTTTTTTTGTGGTTTGGAGCAATCACAATCTGATAAATGTCTGTCACTCGGAACCATGAGTATTCTTCCCTAGAAAAGCAAATCTTCACAGCAATTTCTCCCCACCATTTGTCTTGCCAAACTTTTCCAAACTGACCTTTGCTGATGCTTTCTTGTAACATGATGGTCCTGGCAATTGTTCTCTGAACAAGCAGTAGTAAACCCTTCATCCCATAGCAGATACATACAGATGACTGTAGCAGCATCACCACAGTCACCAACATGATGAGAAGGAGCCAGCAACGTGGAGCAGCAGCCACTCCCTCCTTGGTCCCACTGCCACTATTTGTGGCCAGGTCCCGGGCAGAAACTTCTCCTTAGCAAGCCTCCTAGGCCGGCCTCAAACTCGGGATCCTCCTGCCTCTGCCTCCTTCAGTAAATCCTACTGGCGTGAGCCACTGCAACC
The DNA here is from genome assembly GCF_007827085.1 of Peromyscus californicus insignis. NCBI lineage: Eukaryota > Metazoa > Chordata > Mammalia > Rodentia > Cricetidae > Peromyscus > Peromyscus californicus. The sequence continues at coordinate 47,151,398 of NW_026294391.1, forward strand.
GGCGAAGTGTAGCTCAGGTCTGAGCAGGGGCCCACAAGGCCACAGGCAAGCAGCTTTTTCATGAATTCATACCATGAATGTTGGGCACCAGATTTCATTCCTCTGAGTACCCTTTGGGTTACATCCTGCTGGTAATGGCGTTTGAATGTAAAAGGAACAAGTAGGACATTTCTTTACTATTTCTTTGGCTTGTTGCCAGGTTATGGAAAAATCCTTTTTTAAAACTTTATTATTGACATGATGCTTTTTATGAAATTCTGAGGCCTCCAGCACATTTCCTATCACTAATTTATCAATCTCATCATTGCCTTGTGCTAGAGGGCCTGGCAGAGCAGTATGGGATCGGATGTGAGTTATATATAAAGGATGACTCCTTTTCCTGATTGTATCTTGGAATTAAATAAATAGTGAAGTTAATTCTGAAGCATCTGGGATAAATCCTTCAGTCTCAATATGTAATAACACTCTTTCAGAATACTGAAAGTAAGTTACTATGTTGAGAGGTTCTGAAAAATCCATTAATACCAACAGAATAGCATACAATTCTGATTTTTGAACTGAATTATAAGGACTTTGAACCACTTTACTTAAATTTTCTGATTTATAACCTGCCTTTCCTTGTTTGTTAGCATCTGTATAAAATGTACAAACTCCAGATATGGGTTTTTCCCGTACAATTCGAGGCAAGATCCAATCAGATCTTTATAAGATCAATTCTATCGCTTTTGGAATATTTGCTGTTAATTTCTCCCAAAAAATTACTGGAAGCTCTTTGCCAAGGTTCACTTTCTCTCCATAATTTTTCAATGTCCTCCTTAGTTAAAGGTATGACAATTTCTGCTGGGTCTATTCCTGCTAATTTACGAAGTCTCAATTTTCCTTTCCAAATCAAGTCAAAGATTTTTTTCCACATAAGTTTTTAATTTTTATTTGTTTTATTTGGTAAAAATATCCATTCCAATATATCTTCCCTCTGCATTAATATTCCTGTAGGAGAATGCCTAGAAGGTAAAATAACCAAAATGCAATCCAGCTTTGGATCAATATGATCCACATGCCCTTTATGTACTTTCTTTTCTACCCAGGCCAATTCTTTCTCAGCTTCAGGTGATAATTCTCTTGTACTATTTAAGTCCTTGTCACCTTCTATGGTTTTGAACAAATTATTCAGTTCATCATTTTTCACCCCAACAACAGTTCTTAGATAAGAAATGTCTCCAAATAATCTTTGAAAGTCATTAAGAGTCTGTAGTCGATCTCCCCTAATTTGCACCTTTTGGGGTCTAATTTTTGTAGCTCTATTTTATATCCTAAATAATTAATAGAATCTCCTCTTTGTATCTTTTCAGGAGCAATTTGTAATCCCCAGCAAGGCAAAATTTTCTTTACTTCTTCAAACATTCTTTCTAAAGTATCTGCATTTGAGTCAGCTAGTAAAATATCATCCATATAATGATAAATTATAGATTCAGGAAATTTTTTACGTACCACTTCCAATGGCTGTTGTACAAAATATTGGTACAGAGTTGGGATATTCAACATTCCCTGTGGGAAGACCCTCCATTGAAATCTTTTAACCAGTTGAGAATTATTATAAGTAGGCAGTGTGAAAGCAAATCTTTCTCTGTCTTTTTCTTGTAAAGGTATTGAAAAGAAACAGTCTTTTAAATCAATAACTATGAGAGGCCATCCTTTTGGTAACAGAGTAGGCAAAGGAATTCCAGATTGTAGAGAGCCCATTGGCTGAATTACCTTGTTAATTGCTCTAAGGTCTGTTACCATTCTCCATTTACCAGATTTCTTTTTAATAACAAATACAGGAGAATTCCAAGGGCTGGTTGATTCTTCAATATGCTGAGCATTTAACTGTTCTTCTACCAGCTCTTCTAAAGCCTGGAGTTTCTCTGTTGTTAAAAGCCATTGCTGAACCCATACAGGCTTGTCTGTTGACCATTTTAAAGGTAGAGATGTTGGTGTCTTTGGAAGATCATCAGTTGTTGTGCCCTGTTCTTGTATAATATGGATGGCTGGTGACCACTCAGAATAATGCCTTCTAATATTTCTCTCAGAAACATGTGCTAGTTTATGATTTGTTTCTGAGATTGGAGGGATGTTAATCTCAGTATTCCATTGTTGCAACAAGTCCCGACCCCACAGGTTCATAACTATGTTAGCCACATAGGGTTTTAATTTTCCTTTCTGTCCTTCTGGACCTATACATTTGAGCCATCTTGCACTCTGTTTCACTTGAGATAATGTCCCAATTCCTAACAGTTGATCGTTTACCTCCTGAAGAGGCCAAGTTGGATGCCAAAATTCTGGTGCAATTATGGTAACGTCCGCACCTGTGTCTACCAGACCAGACAACAAAACACCATTTATTTTTATTGTTAATTTTGGTCTTTGTTCATTAATAGAAGCTTGCCAAAAATATTTCTTTATGTTTTTTTCCTGAATTTTCTATTCTCTCTGTTTCATCATCCCGACCAGCATGATTTATTCCAATAGGCATTTGGTTATTTAGTTGCTCTGAGTAGGGGTTTCCTCTATAACTGCAGGAAAGGTTTGAACTGGATTTGGTGTGGGGGCCTGCCTGAGGCCCCTCTGGGAGTTTCCCAAAGACCGAGGCAAAGGATTACCTTGCCTTTCTCTTGTTGATCTACATTCATTGGTCTAGTGTTTTCCCTTACCACATCTTCTGCATACTCCAGAAGAAAGAGGCTTTCTGTTGCCATTGTTCCTTGAAGAAACATTGTTTCTGGGAATGACCTGTTTACAGTCCCTTTTCAAATGTCCTTGCTTTCCACATCCAAAACATCTAACATTCCTCAAAACTTTTGAAATTGCTTCTCCTACCCACATATCATCATGATCATGAGCCTCAACATTAACCGTATCTCTAATTCAATCTTCCAAAGGTACAGATCCTGCCTTTAATGGCCTAATTATTCTTTTGCCTGCTGCATTCACGTTCTCAGAAGCCAAAGATTCAAATATGACTGGCTTTTGAATTCAGGACCATTCTCTTTACTGCTGAAGTCAATCTTTGTAAGAAATGTGTGAAAGATTCTTTTGGGCCCTGTATAATCTTTGTAAATGACTCACTTTTCTTTCCTGGCTCCTCAATTCTGTCCCATGCATTTAAGACTGCCATTCAACATAGAATTAAGGTTTGGATATCATATAAACATTGTGTTTATATTGAAGCATATTGGCCTTCTCTAATAAGCTGCTCCTAGAAGACTTGTATTCCTTTATCCCTCCATTGTTTTTCTATGTTTTTAGCCTCATCCTTGAACCACATTTGCCACTGGAGCCTTTGACTGGGTTCCAGAACAGCCTGTGCCAGCTCCTGCCAGTCCTCTGGTATAATCCTATTATATGTTGACCAAGAGTTTAACATTTGTTTTACATATGGGGAATGCATGCCATAAGATACTATTATATGTAATTTTATGTAATTTTACTATGTTAAAATGAAAACCTCCATTTTTGATTAGACAGAAAAGGTGAAGTGCTTTGGGATATCTTTCTGTATGCTGTGAATATGTACTGCTCTTATATTGCTTGATAAAGTTGTTTGGACAAGGCAGAATGAGTTTAGGCAGTACATTCAAACTGAAGACAGAGATAAAGAAGGGTGGAGTCAGAAGAGATGCCAGCCAGCCACCCATGGAACAAGATGCTAACAGACAGGAAATACCATGGGCACATGACAAAATATAGATTAATAGAAATGGGTTAATTTAAGATGAAAGAGCTAGCTAGCAATAAGCCTGAGTCTTAGACCAAACAGTTTGTAATTAATATTAAGCCTCTGACTGGTTATGCGGGTACCAGTGGGTGGGAAAGATTTATTCAGCAACACAAGGGCCCAGTCTCACACTGTCTGCCTCCTGCCTGCAGGTCAGAATGTAAACTTTCAGGTACTATTCCAGCACCATGTTGGCATGTTTGCTGCCATGTCCCCATAATGATAATCCTGGAATAGCCCTCTGAAACAAAAAGAAAGCCCCCAATAATCTCTTACTTTAATAAGTTGCTTTGATTATGGTGTCTCTTCACAGCAATAAAAAAATTATTTTAGATATATACATAGACTTTGTTTCAAGAAAAAATATATTTACACTTTTATTGTGGTGGAAGTATATACAATTCTTTAATGCAGTATCTATTTGATATTAGACATGGAGAAAATTTTTGTATGCTTTATTGCTGATTATTCTTTTATCAGCGAGTTTTAATCTTCAATAAAAATAGAGAGTATAGAAGAAGAAAATTAATTTTCATTCTTTGCTGTGTTTTTTCCCCAGTGAGAGTGTAGAGAAAGATTTAAAAGGCACATAAGTAATGGTAAGTAGAAGTAAATAAAGTATAAATAATAAATCATAAAAAGAAGATGGATAATCTGTTGATCTATACAATCATTATGAAATTTGTCATGTGGTGTGTGTTTGTGTGTGTGTGTGTGTGTGTGCGTGTATAGAACATTGAATAAAAAAAGAGTCCATTAATTTGAAAAAGCAAGAAGTATATGGGAGACTGAGGTGAGGAAAGGGAAATGGTTGAAATGATGTAATTATATTAAATCTCAAAAAATAGAAGAAATAATTTGAAAAGTACTTGGGAAAAAGAAAAATTTATTGCAATAACTTCTGCCTTTAGACAGTAATTTTAAAAGGTAATTTAAGTTATTTGTGATGTGAAAAGAACAGTTATAAATGGTTCCATGTTCACCAAAAGAGCAAACAAGTTGTTTTTAGACAAATATTCTGGCCTCATCAAATATTTGACTCTAAACACAAAGACTTCCAGTAAGTTTAATATGTCAGTGACTTTCTAAGCACATCAAAAAGTGGTGAGAAGTATAACAGAGCAGGTCAATGTTCCATATTCATGGAGAAAGCCCTGAATGATGTGAGCTCTGACACTCGCTGCTTCTGTGAATATTTCCATAATATTTCTCATACAGTTTGTCTTATTTTTCCACTAGCCACAACCTCTCCATCTTGATTTACAATTTAGAAATTGCATTTAAATTTCCAAGAATATTTTTAGCTCTCAAGGAACAGCTTTTTAAAACTCCCTAGGTGCAGCAATAACAACAGTACAATCATATCTAAGAGAATGAGGGGATAAAGCTAGTTATAAACACCCATACCACTGAAATTGCTCTCAAAATACTAATTTCACATTGTAGATCAAATTGACATGAATAAAGAAGTTAGAATTTATTGAGTTCAGTTCTCTTGGCAAAGTGTACAGGGATGTACCCTGTTGGACCACAAATGAAGCAAAACTACAGAAGGAGAAAAATCAATATACATTGGTAGAATGCATCTCACTAAAGAATGGTAACTTGAAATAGAATTTATATCAAACTTTGCAAACCTTTAAGTCAGATATCTTATACTTCTGAGGTGGATCACTAGCTGGGCATCAGATAATCACCATTTCTATCCTTCTATTGTATTATTTCATATTCATTTCCTTTTTGTTTCATTTTAAGTTATCTATTCTAGTCTATTTTTGAATTGTAGTTAGGTTATAATATTCCATCTTACACAAACTAAGTTTAATGAGTATATAATTCCCTTGGATAATAAAGCAAGTAATTTTATATCTATTATCTCTCTTCAAGACTACATGTGATGGTTCTTTTAATATACCTGACATGTTAACCTGCTTTTACTGCAAGATTTTTTATCTCTAAACTGTTGGAACTAGAAACAAACCAAATTTAAAGTACATTATTTTCTCCTCTACCAAAGTGACTAAATTGAACCATTATGTGGAAACCTTTTAGAAAAAACTATTTTTTATTTGTACAGTAACTAAGGCAACCCTCCAGAAATGAAAAACACATGAATGGTTGAAGGAGACTGGAAAGCTCCCCAATAATATGAGGATGTTTCTAGCAAACACAATTACAATGAGTGATTTAATCTACCGCATTTGGCAGTGGAAATTTTATAGTATTTTTGGTATATATCTGAAGATTATGAAATATCAAAAAGTTGCTTCATTATATTCCTAGAATAAAATATTGTGCAGAAATCTAGTCCTATTTTTTGTCAGAATTGAAGATTACACATCAAATGGATGGTTTTAGTGATGTTAAATGATAAAACTAATATGAATTAAATGTATAATACATAATATTATGTAAAATCATACTGTGCAATGTATAGTAATATATAATTTAGTTTCAAGAAATACATTTTAATTTTTGTATTATGTTTTATCCTCTTACATATCTTCATTCCTATTTTAGACATTTGTAGAAAGTTTATTTATGGGATATGGATTCAGAACAACTGGATTTTAGTCATTATTAAAGTACTTTCCTCTTATTGGACTTCAGAGAATTCATATCAACTATGAATTTTGAAGTACTGATTTCTAAAATTACAGTAATCTGAGGCCTAGTGAAATGCCTCAACAGTTAAGAGCATCTGTTGTAGAGGCTCCATATACTGTTTTTAGTTGACACATGGTTTACAACTGTAGCTCCAGTTCCAGAGGATCCATTGCTCTCTTTTGGCCTCTGAGGGTACTGCATGCACATGACAGACACACAAGCAGGCCAAAACATGTCTTCACATAAGAAATTAAATTATACTGTTATAAAAAGGCTATAATATTTTAAATATGGGTAAGGTCATTGATGGGCATTATCCACTTATTTAATGTGGCAGTAGAACAATGCCTTATACAAACATAACAACTAGTGACATTTCATTATTCCTCAAATACATTATTATATTTAATTATACAAAGTCATAAATCCATATTAATACCCTGAAATTGCACATTAAGCAATGATTGACAATAACGTCTTTCAGTGGCAGGCTGAAAGAGTTACTTCTCCAAAGATATCCATATACTATTTCCTGAAATCTGTGGATATTATGTGAAATGAAAATGCCTTTGCAGGTGTGATCAGAATTTTAGATGGGAAGAATATCCCAGGTTAGATGCCCCAAATTAAACCCCATGCATAAGTATAAAGGAGAAAGACAGTGGAGATTTGAGATACACACTAAGTGGTACATAATGTGAATATGGCACATAGGGAAATTCAAAATATTAGCCTTGAAGACTGATGTCTGAAACTACCAGAAGCTAGAAAAGACAAAAAAAGCATATTCTCCCCTTAATTCTGTGCAGGGAGTATAGACTTACTGACATCTTGATTTCCACTCATAATATTAAATTTTTTATCATTGGGCTCTGGAAATACAAAAGAAAAATATTGGTGTTTTAATGTTCCAGCTTATGGTAAATTTTGTAATAATCATCTTACTAAAATACTAGAATAATTAAAATGCAATTTAAAACATTTTGTGTTAGTCTATATTTATACACAAAGATATAAAACCTTAAAACACATGGTGGAAAATGCTGTCCTTTTCTTCTATTACATTACAATTTTAATGTATGCATAAGAGAGTTAATTGTCAGAGTATAGAATCACTTGGGACAAAGGCTACTGGGCACGCCAGTGAAGTGAGTGGTGCCATTTCCTGTCTTTGATCCTGGAATGTATAAATAGAGAAATGAAGCTATGGAACAACATACTTTCATCATCTTTTGCTTCCTGATTGTGGATGTGATGTGTCCAGCTATTTTAGGCTTGTGGTGTTTGACTTCCACACCAAAGTGTACTGTACCTTGAAATGTGACCCAGAATGAAGTCTTTCTTACTTAAGTTACTTGTGACAGGTGTCCTTTTTTTAACACAGGCTCTCACTCATTCTATAACCCTGTCTGGCCTAGAACTCTGTAGAACAGGCTGGCTTCAGACTCACAGACTCAGACTCACCTGCCTCTGCCTTCTGAGTATTAGGATTAAAGGCACGCACTATCATGCCTGATTTATACCCTTATTTGTTTCATTAATGTGAAAGGAAACTAAAGGCAGGATACAGAGAATTAAAATATACCTTTTTTATTTGTGCATTATATTCTTGAGATTTTTCCCATTAAAATATTCAAAAATCAAAAGGGTTATATCATTGCATCAGTGGTTGGATCACAAATTCTGAAGGCAACTTAAGTGTCCAATATTAAATGACTATAGTTTCATATAGTAGTGTAGTATAAAATATTTGTCCATAAAACCACTTATAATGAGTCTTTTATCTTAGTTTCCACTAAGGTCCCAAATTTGGAAGTGTTTGTCTGTTTATGTAGGTCACATAAAGAAGTTATATGAAGAAAAGATTGCATGACACAGCCTACACCTGAGACTGTAAGCAGGGTTAAAATTGAAGCTAAATAAAGCTTATTTCTTTTTGAGATGTGGGCAGCAGTATTCTGGTACTTACTCTGATCTCACAATTATACTTACCTCTTAGAGTGGGAGTAGAGAGGCATGGTACTTTTCATTGCTGGCTTAGTGAGAGGGATTTTATTTAAGGAAAGGAACTGAAGATTTTGAAATGTGTTCTCTGAAGTTTTGAAGACACAGTGTCCTGATGTTTGATTACTCTCTGAGGATTTTTTTTAATGGTAGGAAATTATCTATAGAGAAACAATTTTCATAATAAGAGCAAACTGCATCTCAATCTACTGAACAAGAAGGTTTTTGAGTATGTTTTCCACAATTATGTTGATATGGGATCAAGAGTAATAGTAAGAAAATAACAGGAAATCATATTATCAAGAAGTTGGTGAAAGAGAGATGGGGTCATGTCTGAGAATAATAAAGGAACATAAAGGCCAGTCCACTTCTGGATAAATTTATCAGTAGTCCTTAAAATCACCCATTAGAAAACAAGCTATTGCAAATAACTTCACAATTCAGAGTGTGCCAGTTTAACATGTCTGAACTTTAAGTCTGCACTCTTAGAATTTTCAGAAAATAAATAGAGGACAGAAAAGGGAAGGGAAGAAGGAATAGTGAAAGAACAGAGATTGGAAGAGAGAATTTCTGCTTTTTTTTTCTTCTATGTATTTCCTACTTGATACAGAGTCAAGCTAGAATAATAGAGCACTTCAGTAGTTCATCTCAGGGGTTCATTGTATTAAACAATTCATTCTGCAAAGGAGATGGGTATATTAACTCTCAGGTGACTCTAACCTGAGGGCTACACATTCCATTACAAAAACCAGTAAATTTATTTAACACATTGAGGTTTTGTTGCAATAATTTTTATAATCCTATTATATCATTCTCTACCTTGATTAACTTTTATAATTCTATTATGTAATTCCATACCTTGAAATTTGTAGATGACTATGTCATGTCACACTGTCAAAAGGCTGGGCATACATGGTAGGTAAACTATTACATTATTATCTGAAAGTAATCTCTATTATGGAAGACAAAAAGGAAGCTCAAAAGCACATTTGTAGGCACTGTGGTCATGCTTGCATAATATCAATTTATAAATATTCAATGACTGTTGAAGAATAAGGATGGGCTAAATATGTAGACATAGGAAATTTCTCAAAAATACCCTTAAAATTTTTAACTAAAATTTACATTTTTTTAGTGTGTGCACATATGTATGCATGTGTGCATGTGTGTTTATTGTACACATTCTACAACGTGCGTGTAGAAGCCAGAAGATAATTTGTTGGAACTGGTTCTCTCCTTCCTCCATGTGGAATCGAGGAATTGAATTCAGTCAACAGACTTGAGCCATCTCTCAAGTCTCAATTAAATACCCTTTTTTTGAGACAAGGTTTCTCTGTTATAACATCCCTGGCTGTCCTGGATCGTGCTCTATAGACCAGGCTGGCCTCCAACTCACAGAGATCTACCTGTCTCTGCCTCCCAAGTGCTGGAATTAAAGATGTGTGCTACCACTGCCTGGCATAAACAGTTCTTTTTAATATAATATTTTTATTGATTATTTGGGAGTTTCACATAATGCATCCTGATCACCCTTACTTTACAGTCCTCCCAGGTTCACCTCCGCTACCCTTGTGGCCTCCCCCCCAAAAAAAGATAAAAATTAAAATATCAAGTCCAATTTGTGTTGTCCATATACATGCTCACTGGAGCATGGTCAAACTTCCAGTGGCTAACCCCTTAGAGAAAAGTGAGTCCTTCCCTACCCCGACCTCCTCCAGTAGCCATTGATTGTGGAGAGTGACACTTCAGCATCCTTGTCACATTTTTAAGAGTTCTGCTCCAGATCCACCTCCACGACCTCTCTGAGGAAACTTTATGGGTCGTGGAGGAAACTTTGGAGGTGGTGGAGGTAATTTTGGTCGTGGTGGAAACTTTGGTGGAAGAGGAGGCTATGGTGGTGGAGGTGGTGGCAGCAGAGGTAGTTATGGAGGTGGTGATGGTGGATATAATGGATTTGGAGGTGATGGCGGCAACTATGGTGGTGGTCCTGGTTACAGTAGTAGAGGAGGCTATGGTGGTGGTGGACCAGGATATGGAAACCAAGGTGGTGGATATGGTGGTGGTGGAGGAGGATACGATGGTTACAATGAAGGAGGAAATTTTGGTGGAGGTAACTATGGTGGTGGTGGGAACTATAATGACTTTGGAAATTATAGTGGACAACAGCAATCAAATTATGGACCCATGAAAGGGGGCAGTTTTGGTGGAAGAAGCTCAGGCAGTCCCTATGGTGGTGGCTATGGATCTGGTGGTGGAAGTGGTGGATATGGTAGCAGAAGGTTTAAAAAAAAAAAGCAGAAAAGGGCTACAGTTCTTAGCAGGAGAGAGAGCGAGGAGTTGTCAGAAAAGCTGCAGGTTACTTTGAGACAGTCGTCCTAAATGCATTAGAGGAACTGTAAAAATCTGCCACAGAAGGAGCGATGATCCATAGTCAGAAAAGTTACTGCAGCTTAAACAGGAAACCCTTCTTGTTCAGGACTGTCATAGCCACAGTTTGCAAAAAGTGCAGCTATTGATTCATGCAATGTAGTGTCAATTAGATGTACATTCCTGAGGTCTTTTATCTGTTGTAGCTTTGTCTTTTTCTTTTTCTTTTCATTACATCAGGTATATTGCCCTGTAAATTGTGGTAGTGGTACCAGGAATAAAAAATTAAGGAATTTTTAACTTTTCAAAAAAAAAAAAAAAAGAGTTCTGCTCAATGGCTTCTGGTCCAGGTTGTTAATTTTTTGGGGGGAGGGGTGTTGTTTCAGAAGCCTTCTGTGTCTTTCTGTCTCAACTGTGAGTTCACAGTCATCAATGCCACAAGAGAAGAAGCTTCCTTATCCTTTACTGTCAGCAGGAGCATGGACTTCACATGGCATCTGGATGCACCACAGTCCACAGACATCCACTTGGCCCCTGGCTTCAGCAGCACATGCCACAGACATCAACATGGCTTCAGGCGGCAGCACAGACCACAGACATCAGAAATAAAACTTTGAAGTTAATCAGGAAGAATATGGATAGGAATATGCATCATATGCATTTTTATTAAGAGTCATTTCATCCCTAAACAAAATTTCAGTGAGAAAGATAATAGGAAAGGTAGGCTATAATGAGGAAAATGATAAAGAGGTACCATATTATATACTTGGTTCCTATAAAATTATCCCTTTCATCATGTTTCTACAACACAGGATTGATTGAATGCTTCTGCCTTCAAATTATTGACCATAGACGTCAACAGTTCAAGACTTTTCTTGATTTGTTCTCTCTTCAGTATGTGTTTATTGTAGTTCTAGAAACAGTGAAAAATCCATGCTCTACACTGAGAAATTTCAGGAAGATGTATAGTAGATAGAAGGACATTGATGAAGAACTTTAAACAGAAGTGACATTGCCAAAAGATAAAACATCAAATAAGTCTGTTAAGATCTTCCTGTAAGTCTTCTTTCAACATTATGGGAATCATCATGAATGACATCCTTTTTATGCCTATAAAATAGTAAGTGAAAATTAAATAATTAAAATTTAGATTTTTCATTATTAGAAATTACATGATGACTTTTACTTATCCATTGAAAAGTGTTTATACAATTCCTTTACAGTTAGAAATTCTGTATTTTTCCTTCTACTTATTGAACATTATTCTAATATATTTTGTAATTGAAATATACCATATTTATTATTGATTGCTATTTATGGAATTTAAAAAATATAAATAAGTCAAACAGATAAGTGCATGGTTTTCTTTTTCATATTGGTGAATGTTCTAAAATGTTATTGTCATATTATTTGTTTCCTTAGAGAATTGTAATTTCATTTGGCATGTATTATTGTCTAATTTCTGTTAAGATATATGTTAACTTAAAGATTGTATTTATGGTTGTATATGGTTTTTCTAAGACAGTGGTTCTTAACCTTCCAAATGTTGTAACCCTTTAATACAGTTCCTCATGTTGTGGTGACCTCTAACCATACAATTATTTCATTGTTACTTCATAATTATAACTTTGCCACTGTTATGAATTGTGATGTAAATGTCTGGTTAGTTTTTCAAGTAAGTTGTTCAATATCTCTGTCTGAATCTAGAAAATGTGTTTCAGTGTGACTTCATAAAACTGACATAGAAGATATGAATTTGAGAGAGACAGAGAGCTAGGACAGAGAGAGATGGGAAGATCTGGAGGGAGATAAGGGAAGCATGATGTAATCACATTGTAGTTAAATAATAATAATGAGTGAAAAGAAACTGACAACAGAAGTTAAACAAATACAACATAAAAGAATGCAACACATACTTGCATCATTAAACAAATGTTCTACAGCATAAACAAATGTAACATTGTAAAATAATATTCTACAACAATACAGCATAAATATAATGCAAAATATATATGCAATGTATTATCTAATGCTAATAAATATCATTTTTTGTCAATGGATAGTGTCTTAAAGTTATATTGCTGTGAAGAGACATCATGACCATGGTAAATTTTATAAAGAGAAACATTTAATTGGGTCTGTCTTACAGTTCAGAGGTTTAGTTCGTCATCATCATGGCAGGAAGCATGACAGCAGGGAGGTAGACATGGTACTGGAGAGGTAGCTGAGAGGTGTACATCTCTATAGGCAAGCAGCAGCAAGAGATAGTCACAGGGCCTTACTTGGGCATTTGAAATCCTAAAGCCCACTCCCAGGGACACACTTCAACCAAAAAGGCCCACCTACTCTAACAAGGCCACACCTCCTAATGCCACTTCCTAAACATTCAAATATGAGCCTAAAGTGGCCATTCTTATTCAAACTACCACAAATGGAAGTAAATAATAATATAAGATTAAATAAGAATCTATTATGAAGTGGAGAATGATTTATGAGTAGTTTGACAAAGTAGGATTTAGCATCTTTGTTCAACATCCATACTGTGACCAGTGCGATGACTAATCAGGTAAAGAAGATTGCTGCTATAGTTAGTGGGGCAATAGTCTTTATATTGTTGTCCTAGTTCACATTAACTGTCAACTTGACTGTGGCAGTTTGAATGAGAAAGGCTATTTCCATAGGCTCATATATTTGAACGTTTGTTTCCCAGTTGGCAGACTGCTTAGGAAGAATTAGGAAGTATTGTTTTGTTTGAAGAGGTGTTTCACTGGTGCTGAGCTTTGAGGTTTTAAAAGCCCACACTCAGCCAAGTCTCTCTCTCTTCTCCCTCCTGTCTGCAGATCCAGATGGAAGCTCTCAACTACTGCTTAGGTGACATGTTTACCTGCCTGTGGTGCTTCTGTCCGTGTAACTCTCTGGAATGTAGAAATGTCCCTAATTAATTTTTTAAAGTAGCTGCCTTGGTCATGTGTCTTTTAACAGCAATAGAAAAGTAACTAAAACATTGACATATTCTAGAATTACCTGAAAGGAGTCTCAATTGAGTATTACCTTTATCAGTTTGGTCTGTGGGCATGTCTATGAGGGACTGCCTTTATTGCCTTAATTTAGTTCCTTCTCAACCTATTTCACAATAATTTCTTTCTTTCTAAAATGTCTGTTTCTTTAATTTTTTGAGTCGTAATCTCACTCTGTAATCCTGGCTGGGCCCATTTTATATAGATGAGGATGTCCTCAAACTGATCCTTTTGCTTCTGGATGCTGAGTCTTTAGGTTACAGATGAGCATCACCATACCTGGACACCAATTTCCATCTTATCACTCAGAGTTTAGATGGGGCAACTAGTCATTAGGACATTCACATTTGTTTGGAAAATATAGCATCCATTTGCATCTTGTTGCCCCAACCCCCACGACAGCATAGAAGAAACCAGAGAAGTTCTCATTCCCTTTTCACAAGTTCTTTTCCCAATCTCACCTTAAATTTCTTCTTACCCTAAATAGAATGAAGCCTTCAAATTTTAGGTTCATTCAGGCTTCTTGAGAATGTTTAAGGTTACCCAAGATTGATTGGTTTATTTCTATTATTTTTATTGTATTATTTTTAAGTCTTGGAATTCAGAGCATGCTTCTGTGTGAAAAATTGATTTGAAGTGCCTGAAGAGTCTTGTTGTATAGCAAATCAGTTTTGTAACAAATATAAGAAAGAGCTGTGAATGATTCTTATATGTGCCTGTAGCAGAGTGCCCCCACTAAGAGCCAGAACAATGAAACAATAGCCATCACAGTCTATCATTGTCCTGGTAAATGATGATTCATGTGTAATGTTTATTTAGAAGCACCTTTTATAATAACTGTTTATGTGTTGATAGATATAAATTGAACTATTATTTCATGGTCACTCAATATGATGCATGATCTATGCATTTTTTTTTTGTGTGTGTAATAATTTATGAAATATTCTCATAGAAATAAGCACCTATAGCTTGGGTAGCCACTGACATTTATGATGCATGTTTTACCATGTGACTCCATCCTACCTTTCTTTGACCTTGTTTGTTCATGACCTACCTATGGAATTTGATAGCTAAGTTTTTACTTTGCCTTTCATTATGAGTACAAAGGGAGAATAGGAATGTTTGTGACATAGACCACATAAAGCACATTCCTGGTAGTAATGAGCCTTTATTAGTTAGGGTTATTATTGCTGTGTTCAAACACCATGACCAAAAGCGACTTGGAGAGAAAAGTGTTTATACTTTCACATCACTAATCACTGTTGAAGGAAGTTAGGACAGTAATGTAGATGTAATTCAGTGTAGATGTAGCCAACAGTTTTATCAGACAAGAAACACAGAGCCGATTCAGAGAAGAAAGCCAAGAGGTCAGAGCCAAGAGCCTCACCCTTCCTGATTCAGGGATCCTCCTCAGCCAAGAGAGCTCTCCGAAAGAGGAGCCCTCCTTCCTGTGTGTCTGTCTCCAAGTCTCTCTGTTCTGGCTTCTGATTGGTTGTAAACCCAATCATGTGACTGCCTCATCACTGCCTGTATGTACCGCCCTCCAGGTCCTTAAAGGCGTACGCCACCACTGCCACGCACTTGCTATGGCTCTAATAGCTCTGACCCCCAGGCAACTTTATTTAAAATACCACCACACAGTAATTCAAACAGGACAGGAACCTGGATGCAAGAGCTGATATAGAGGACATGAAAAGTGCTGCTTAATGACTTGTTCTCTCCATGACTAGCTCAGCCTGCTTTCTTATAGAACCCAGGACCTAGGGTTGTCACAATGCACAATAGGCAGGCTTGGCCCTTCCCCGATGATCATTAACTAAGAAAATGCTCTACAAGCCTTCGTAAAGCCAGATCTTATGGAGGTGTTTTCTAGATTGAGGTACCCTGCCCTCAGAAGATTATAGTGTATGTCAAGTTGACATGAAACTAGCCAGCACAGTCAGAGCTAGACACTAAATAGTGCTATATCTTTCTAAGGAGCAGGTGTCTGTTTAGGACAAACTATTCAATGAGTGATAATATCATTAAGTGAGTGTATTCATCATCTATGCAGTGTTCTTGATCGCATCTTTGTTGATTTTCTGAGTAAGAGTAGTGTACATTGTCAGGCCTAGCCTGAAAGAACAGTGAGCTCCAGGACAATGTTAGTATTTGAATAATTCCCATGAAAATATGTAACATGAGCATTGAATAGCTGAAATAAATTTAAAGAAAAATGTTACAAGAGTTCTGACCAAACTAGAGTAATGGTGAGTACAATTATAATCAGTAAGATTAGAGGAAAACTTATCCTTCGTGTTTTATGTGGATGTTTGGTTCATTCCCCTCTCCTCCCCTCCCCTCCCCTCCCCTTTCCCCCTCCCCTCTCCCTCTCCTCCCCTCTCCTATACTCCTCTCCCCTCTCCTCTCATTTCCTCCCCTCTCCTCTCATTTTCTTTCATCTTCTCTTGTATTTTTGAGACACAGTCTTACTATTTATCCCATGTACCACAGGCTAGTCTGGAACTCCTGCTTCAGCAAACCAAGTGCTGTGCTTACACAAACACACCATGGTTTATTAATTCTAATTCCATATGCAACATTTTGAAAAATCTTTCCTGGATTATTTTGAAGAAGACATCTCTTCCTATGTAGTTTTCTCTATTTCTTAAAATGTCATTCATTGCATCAACATAGCTCATACTAACTGCCTGATCTTTCAGAGACTATATATATATAATGATTATGTATATTATATAGCGACAAACAACCCAAACAATGCCTCATTGAGCAATTCCTACAGGAACATAAGAAGAATGAGTTTGGCACCACAGTTAAGAGTGTATGAAATGACTTATTACATTGCCATTTTGAGAAAGAAGACATCTAAGTTCTCAGTTGTCCCATTTCTGATGGATGATACACCATTCAGACAGATTGTTGATAATAGGTTAAAATTTGTAAAATTATATTTATAGAAAATTTTCTGGTTATATTACCATTTATTGTGTTTTCATATACTTTGAAGAGTTCAAGTGCTGGTTTTAGTAGTAATAATTGAAGGTAAAAAGATATGTGTGCATATGATACTTTGTAAGACAGAAGAAATGACATTACTTCTAATAACAAACAACAGCAAGCACACAAACAAATAATCTCAGGAATGAAGTGATAAAATAGATGAAATTGCTTATGCAAAAATAGTGATCTGAAAATAATAACAGACAGGTATACAACAAGAAAGAATACTCTGGTGTATTGAATTGTTGATGCCATTTCTTACCTTCCTTCTATAGACATACATTTTTTTTAACCATTTTAGAAAGGCACAGGGTAATTGAACTGTATTTCCTCTTTTTTTTTTTTTTTTGAATTTTACCAGGTCATGTGTTTTGATTTGGACAAAAACCTGGTGAGACATTAAAATATGCTTAAACTATTTCATCATAGTTTCTTGACTTTTCTTGACCTGTCCCCAAGGGAAAAAAAATCCTAGATATCCAGTACCATTTCTACTTGGTTACAGACTGATACAGATGGAATAAACTTAAATTTGCTCAATTTACACAAAGTAAAATCCATTTGAAGAACTACTAATTACTAGCTGAGTCAATCCAAAATGTGTAAAACTCCTAAGCCACTGAAAAATTGAGATTTTTGTCATGAAACATTGTGGTAGTGATAATTAACTAGTATAATTAACTTTGAAAGAAAGTTGGGGGAAATGTGAAAAACAAAAAATAATAAATTCTAAACACACAGGAAATTCAATATTGGATTTATGAATTATGCTTCATTATTACAGTCTTGTAAGTACCAAGAATTTAGCATACTTTAAGTTTTGAAGTTATTTCAGTTTATTTGCATTAGTTCCAAAAGGGAAAAGTTTGTGTCGCAGTTTTTGACATATGGCAACACTCCACTTAGTGCCCGTTAACATGATAAATAGTCAGATATCATTGAAACAAACTAGATATTCCAAAACAGTAATTTATAATCGCCATAGGGATCATTGATATACATCTGTGTAAAATCAGTGGACTGATACATTTTATGTTTTGTCATCCTGACTATGCTCAGATAATTTTATTCTTAACTATGTATATGAGGACCAAAATGCTTTGAAAATATTACTGATTGAAGACTAAAAGTGCATTGACATTTTAATCAAATTCTGAACTCACAGTGGTATGTAATGTACCTTCATGTAATTTTAGACCAAATAGTAGATAATGCTAAAATTTTTATTCCGTTATTATTTTCTCTTGTTTCAATTAAAACCCAAAGTGATACCTTTCCCATATACTATATTATGTGTGACAAATACAAAATATTTTGCTTTCTGAGGAAAAATAAGTAATAAAAAAATAACAATTCCCAGGTTTTTCTACATTGACATGTTATGCATATCTGTATAAATACTATTTTATTACGTTAATTCACATCAAGAGTCGAAATTGTTACCACATAATAAAACTTCTCAGAAATGTAAATTGTGAGAATTTATTGTATATGTATTCCTGGCATGATAGATTTATCTGACTTACCAAAATTTTTCATGTTTTATTTCAGCAACACAAACTATTAAGAAATAATTTAAATGTAATATTTTAAAAATATTTTTATTAATTCTTTAAGTATTACATACATTGTATTTTGAACATTTCCCACCCTCCTCATCTCCTCCTACATTCTCCCTCCATTCCATACCCACACAACATTGTGTCCTTACTTAAAAAATCTCCACTGAGTCTAAGTGCTGGATACATACTCTTAGGCATGTATACTGGAGCTCAATAGATGTCTGTTAGTAAGTGGTGGTTCTACATTCTTCTCCAAGATCCATAACCTCCCTAATTTTGAGTATTTGTCTAGTTTTCCAGTACTACGTATGATTTCTCTCTTGTTGAGTGGATCATAAGCCCAATTGGAGAGCTGTTATTTTCCACAAAGTTATTCTTGCCACTACTGCATCCTTAGGGTTATCATACAATGTTGGTCATTCTTGTGACAATATGTGGCATGCGTTGTTCATAAGCATTAAAACTGGGTGGCATATGCTGGTACTGTGAGGGCTAATTCTCAGGGAGGAGGAGGAGGCATTCAAGTCAGTTCCAGGTCAAGGTCCCCTGGGCCCTGCAACTGAAGTGCATGGTGTCTTCAGCTACAAGGACTTACCTTCTGACTCTTGTAGGAAAACAAAGGCAATAGCAATATCCTGCAATGATTTTTTGTTGGTGCTGGTTTTATTTGTTGTTTTTGTTTTTTTTTTGTTTTTTGTTTTTTTTTATTTGAGACAGATTCTCACTGTTTATAGCTGGCTGGGACTTACTATGTAGACTCAGCTCGCCTTGAACAAATAGATATTCATCTGCATTGCTTCTGGAGTGCTATTATTAAAGGTGTGTGCCATTACAGCCAGCCTGCAGGTGATTTGGGGAGGGTATAGTCTACAAGATTATAGTAAACTTGCTGTAATCAGAAGCTATGTCAGTGAGATACTGCCTCAAAGTAAAGTACGGAGCTGGGGATATACCTTAGCTCATTGGAAGATCATTGTGTAGCATATGCAAGGCCAGAGGTTCAATCCCCAGCACTGATGTGTGTGTGTGTGTGTGTGTGTGTGTGTGTGTGTGTGTGTGTGTTTCCCTGTCCATCGAAGTTATACAGAGAAGAAACTGAAATAATTGAAATAAGCTCTTGTAGCTGGAGAATTTTTCTCCAGCTCCCACCACCAAGTCCCGCCAGTCCTGGAGCCCATTTATAAAATAAACACACAGACTCTTACATTATTTAAACTGCTTGGCCATTAGCTCAGGCCTATCATTGTCTAGCTCTCACTCTTATATTCAGCCCATTTCTATTAATCTTTACTTTGCCACGTGGCTTGTGGCTTACCGGTACTTTACATCTTCCTTGTCTTGGCAGTGGCTCCAGCCGGTCTCTCTTTCCTTCCTCCTTCCTCAATTCTCCTCTCTCCTCATCCCGCCTATATTTCCTGCCTGGTCACTGGCCAATTAGTGCTTTATTTATATAGAGCGATATCCACAGCACTTCCCCTTTTTTTTCTTTTTGAAAAAGGAAGGTTCTAACTTTAACATAGTAATATTACATATAACAAAATAATTATTGAGTAAGAATTATAGTTACAATATAAAAGAAGATACCTATCTTATATTTGTGAGTTTAAGGTTTTATATATAACTTATCTTTTATCATAACTAAGGAAAATGGTAAGTATCTAGTCTTTAACCACAGGAAACCAATAAAAAGTGACCATTGTCTTCTAGATTCCAATTCTCTCCATGCTTACTCTTGATTTCTCAGAATCCTTTCTTACATGCTATGTCCTCTTTAAATCCAAATCTTCCATTTTGATAACAAATAAGTTTTTCTAATAGCAATCTCAGAAGTCTCCAGAAGGAAGATGGGGCCCCAACAACAACTCTACCCAATCCAGAATGATGCCATGGTAATCATCATCATACTGCACTTCTTACCAAAATTTCAGACAATCTTACCCATTACTCTAAGACTTGCTGCAGAACCTACAGTTAGTCTAACTGAGATTTAACTATCTGAGCTTTCTCACAGTACCCAACAGAGATAACATCACCCCCTAAACAAAAGGAAGCAATTATAAGAAAACGACGCCCCTTCTCCCTTAGGTTTCATAATTCTCAGGGTTATTGATGATGGTTATAGAGTTGGGGGTGGAAGGAAATATTAAACTCAGTATTCAAAAAAAAAACAGGAAAAGAAGAAATGGAATGGATAGGTATAAGATATTATGGTAGATTATTGTGTATACTAGTAAACAAATTTAGTAAAATAGCAGCCTTAAATAATTTGCACTGTAATTTGCACTGTTATGGATTCTTATATGTTGATATAAATGTAAACTATTTTTATATTCCTGTTTAAGATAATTTGTATATTGATGCAAATACAGAACTATATTTGTTATAATGTACATATATTTCTACTCTTATTTGAAATATTTGTATATTGATACAAATGTAAATTTATATCTGTCATATATTATGTATGTTCTACTTATGTTTAGGATATTCAGTATATTGATATATATTTAAGATTATTGTCATATTGCATATCGCACTATATACTCCTACCTCTGTTATAACATCTTGTGTATTGTCACAATTTTGAAGTCATCGTTCTTTACCATACACTTGCTTTTAGACTGTTTACCTTGTTTACGTGAAACCTTAGTCCTTAGGTTATTTCGGTAGATAAGACTTATAGATTTATAGTCACCTATTCTTGTCATCTCTATAGTTACATTAGTTAGGTTATCCAGATTTACAGATACATAGGTCAGATGGACAGGTAATCTTCAAACACTTCATAAACCTAGAGAATATGGCATTTAAATAACTTAGAATTCTGTTGATGTGAGACAGAATTGCTCCTGGCTGCACCAATTTGATCCCGAGAGAATGTTGGGCTTCTAAGACATTTCCATCTGGGAGTTTGTCTTCTTGGCACAAAATGGCCTACTGGGCAAAGAACTGCCCTTGCCTCGATGACTGACAGTACAAATGCAATGCTATCCTTTCTGGACAAGCAGGACACAAGGAAAGCGACCACTGTACTCTGCCAAGACAGGGTAAGATGATCTTTCAGAATTCCTGCTTCTGAAAATGGTCTGTCAGATACTTTAGGCCTGTAGCCAATTTAAATGCACCAACAATGCTGAAAAACATTAGATGACTGTCCAGGCTGCCAGCTGTCTTGGTCTACTCTCGCAAGATTCCCGAAAGTTGCTTGCATCCATCTACCATTTCTCAAGTACCATTATATTCCTTCTCAGGTCTTTGATGGGAATGAAGACTAACAGTTATAGTTACAACTTAGTAGATAGAACATATTAAGTATTAGATTCAGGTTCTTTAGGATAGGACACCTTTTGGAATGATCTTTGTAACATGCCATTTACCTATGCTCTATACTTCTCTGGATTTTAGTATGTGTTTCTTGCTTGATATTGTTTGCATTGGTTGTAGTTCCATCTTATCTAGGTCATTATCCCTCATTATTCCTGGACAATATTTGATAACCATTCCTTTGTATATAGTCTTATATTAGGTTAGAACTTTCTTGTTTAGACAAAAAGGGGGAAATGTAGTGGGTAGCCATTCCAGCTTTGATCTGGAAGTTCCAACCCCCATTGAGACTTCGGCAACTGTCACGCCTACAAGGCGGGGCCAAGGGAGGTGCCTGGGGACCCGAGATCTGGATCGGCGGGCGCTCTCTCCGTGCCGGGACCCTGGATAGTGGAGGTGGACCAAGCAGAGCTTCAGAGAACACCGCTGGACTGTGATACACCTTCCCCAGACCCCGCGACCTACCTATCCCTTAATTTGTAAGTTACGCCATTAAATAAATCTCCTTTTAACTACGTGGAGTGGCCTTAATAATTTCACCAATAAGCTCTTTTTTCTTTTAACACTGGACATTCTTTCTTATTACTCTCCCATTTCATAAAACAAATATGTGCTTATCTTATCTCTATTTGTACAGAAATATTGCCTCATTATCAGCCTGTTCCATATCATGGCTTGAAATTATTCTCCCTACCCATCTAATAGCCCAAGGAGAGTGAGACATGTGAACATCTCCTTATGGTCTTCCCTTATTCCTGAGAATATGGCTTTGTTTTTGGGATTTGCTATAGATGGTATTTGTGCCATAGCTCTAGAGAGCGTTCTGGTAATATATGAACAACAAAAAAAACATTGAAATATAAACTTCAATTTATTTTTCCATTTCTAAAATTCACCCAACCATACTTTCAGATGACATTGTGGTGGTATTGTGTTCCCTAAAATATTGTGTACCCTAATAAACTTATCTGGGGGTCAGAGAACAGAACAGCCACTAGATATAGAGGCCAGAAAATGGTGGCGCACACACGCCTTTAATCCTATCACTTGGGAGGCAGAGATCCATCTGGATCTCTGTGAGTTTAAAGCCACACTGGAAACAGCCAGGCATGGTGACTCACGCCTTTAATCTCAAGAAATGAGCTTTTAATCCCAGGAAGTGATGGCAGAAACCAGAAAAGTATATAAGACGTGAAAATCAGGAACTAGGCAGGTTAAGCTTTTAGGCTTTTAGCAGCAGTTCATCTGAGATTCATTCTGGATGAGGACACAGAGGCTTCCAGTCTGAGGAAACAGCATCAGCTGAGGAATTGGTGAGGTGAGGTGGCTGTGGCTTGTTCTGCTTCTCTGATCTTCCAGCGTTCACCCCAATACCTAGCTCCAGATTTATTTTTATTAATAAGACCTGTTAATATTCTTGCTACATGACATAATTTGAATAACTCTTTTTTGTCCATTTTGCTTTGGGTGTTTTCTTATATAAAAGCTAGAACAACAACAAAAAACTAATGATGAAGAAATGTAAACCAAGATTCTTGATATAATATTTACTGGGATTTTTTGTCCTAAATTTGAGTCTTGAAAATATAAGAAGTACAATGTAATAATCAGCATCAATGTGATTTTCATAGTTATGTGAAGAGATGGAGCTAATAAGGGACTGACATGAAAAGACTATATTGATAGGTGACAGGTTAACCAATGCTAAAAATAGTGATCTCTTCAAGTACCTACTGTTAATCCCACAGGTTCTGGCAATGAAATTGTTAGAAAGATGAATAGTCACTGTTAATGAATAAAAAAATTACATGGAAACTTCAACAAGGGAACTATTCATAGAAGTAGAAATATTGCCATTAATCAAATCAATGGACAGCAGGGATGGAGTGGGATGTGGTTGATACAGGCTGACTTACATTAGTAAGATACTTAATTGAACTACAAAATGGTGTTCAAAGATTTTGATTATCATCTCTATTAGTGGGAAGCAGAGAACAGTAAGATTTCAGAAAATAGCTCTACATGTATGGCAATCTTATCTCCAAGTATATGCTGTTAAAATAGATATTATTGATTAGCTAGGAGAAATGGTTTGATTTTGTAATCACTACAATCAAGAGAAAGGAATCTTTTTAAGTCATACAAAGTTTCTAGTATGTAATACATAAAATCAAGAAATATTTTATTTTAACTGAATTTGAAATAAAACAATACTAAAACATTTTCTTCCCCAGTTATCTAATAATAATTTATCAGTCACAAATTGAATAATTTTTGTGACTTAAATAATCAACTTGATGGGTTAATTGAGTGAGAGAGTGAGTGACTGAGTAACAGGCTCTCTTGTAATTCAGATTGGCCTGACGACCTTGAAATTTTGATCTTCCTGCCTTCACCTCCGAGTAGGGATAACAGGTGTGTGCCACCACACCAGGTTTATGTGGTCCTGGGAATAAAAACCAGGGCTTTGTGCACAATACATAAACATTTCTACCAGCCTAGCAACCTTCCCAGCTCTCAAGTTTATTTTTGTTTGTATACTAATGTGGGCAACTGTTCCATTGGATTAACACACAAGTGTAATTTGTCTTGAAGTCACACTTTATTTATATTGTGCAACTTAGTAGGTCAGAGTAGTGTTTTCCTTAAACTGGGATTATTGTATTCATTAATATAAGAACAAATAAGAATGGAAAAAATTATATATGGAATAAAACAATGCAGTACATCTATTAACCACATTTTTCAAATTGTGCAATATTTTAATTATTATTTACCTATAGCATTCTGTAAGTGGTGACTTTATAAGATTATGAAATTGATGTCAAACTGTAGGGGATATAGCACAAATGGAAAGCCCTCAAAATAAGAAACAAATATGTTTAAATTATAATAAAGTATTCATTTTATGTAAGTCCTAGATTGTATGAAATTAGTTGAAATTTCTGAGGAAAAGATGATTTTAAGATTGCAATGTATAAATACAAGGAAGTTATTATATCATATAGTAGGTACTTCATAAACATCTACCTGATGAAACAATTAAAATTTTAAGATAAAACACTACAATTATTTCACTAATTATGCAGTTGCAACTAAAAACTAATTTATATGTTATAATTCAAATAATGTATACCTTGTCAAATATCTATCCATAAATGTATAGGACTTATTTGTTATTTAATTAAAATCTTATAACCAGACTAAAAAAGATGTTTTACTTTCACATTAAAATATTCTTCATGGAAAAATTACTGATGCTTTTATGCTTTATTAAGTAATTGGATATCAGAACATTTAAAGTATAAATCTAAACTACTTGACATTTAAAATCATATGACACATGTAATAATCTGCAATTGAAAAGATAATAAAGAATTTGAAAAATTAAATGTATCACTTAAAGTAAAATTTCCAAAAGTTAAGACATAATAAAGTTAGGAGATGTCTTGGTTAATCCTGCTGAATAACAATTTGGTAACCAGTCAGCTTCTGACAACAATGAATTGGGCCTCACCCCCATTACAAATTCATGTCTGAATATCAGTTCCAGATATAGCATTGAGCACAATTCATACTACATACTACAGTAAAAACATATAAAAATAACTTACATCATTGGACTCAGTTCTGTAAGCTGCTTAAGAATAACACACCCCAAAATAATTTTAATAATTTGAATAGAGGTATGAGATAGCATTATGTTGTGGGATGCTCTTTTTCAGAGTCTTGTACATATTTCCCAATGTAAGAAAGAGACACTGGTTAATATCATGCTCAAGTCTATGAAAACTTCTATAAAACTGAACTTCATATTGTCTCTTTCACTTTCATTAATGCTGGTCACTTACAAATGAAGGTTTCTGGACATGGAAATAAAATAAAATCTTTTAGTTTCACATAACAAGTAAAATTATGTTTTGTCTTCTTCTAAAGACAAGAGTGTGCACACAAGTAGTTCTTGAGAACACTGCAGTTCAGGTATTCTATGAATTTTAGTACTCCTTTAATTGAAATAATTGAAATCCATTTTGTTCTACACATTCTTGTATTGGCAGAGGTGACAATGGTAAGAAAAGCTTAAATGTTGCTATAACAGAGCAAAACTCGAGAGTCAAAAGAGAAACAATTGAAAAATCATCACTTGAGAAGTTATATCAGAAAAGTATACATGTTTCAGGAGTACCCAAAAGGATTTTTAACTTGACCTGGATGTTTCAGGAGAAGAGTTTGAACACAAACTAATGTAGACACTGAAATTGAAACATGAGAATAAAATTATTTGATGCAGATAATTAGGTGAAGAATGAAAGGAAAAGAGAACATCACAAATTTGAGTGTTTATAAATTTCATAGCCATATATAAAGATTGTAGATGGGAGTTTACTTCCATATTTGCAATTATAATTAAAACAATGGTCACTTAAATAATATAAATGATACAATAGATATATACATGCTGTCTTAGGGTTACTATTGCTGTGATGAAACCATGACCCCAGGCAAGTTGGGGAGGAAAGGGTTTTTGGGCTTACATGCCTACATCTTAGTCCATCACTGAAGGAAGTCAGTACAGGAACTCATACAGGCCAGGTACCTGGAGGCAGGAGCTGATGCAGAGACCAGGGAGGAGTGATGCTTACTGGCTTGTTCAGTCTTCTTTCTATTTTAAAATTTATTTATTTCTTCTCTCATATATTAGATTCCTGACTGCAGTATCCCCTCCCTCCTCTTCTCCCAGTCCCGTCCCCCAACACCTCCCCTATACCCCTTATCTTCTATGTCCTTTCAGAAAAGAGCAGGCCTTCCATGGATATCAACCAAACACGACATATCAGGTTGCAGTAAGATGAGGCACCTCCCCTCATCTTAAGGCTGGACTAGGCAACTCAGTAGGAGGAAAGGGTCTCAAAAGCAGGCAAAAGAGTCAGAGATAGCACTTTCTTGCACTGTTAGGAATCCCACAAGAAGACCAAACTAAACAACAGTAACATATGTGTAGAGGGCTGTCAGGTCTGCTGACAGTCAGCTGGGTAGCTGGGTAGAGGCGTGCAGATTGAAGAGACAATGAAGAAGAGAAAAGAGTCGAGAGTTCTGCCGGTCAGTGCCGAACAGCCCCAACTTTATTTCACAGCCTTGAAGGACAGAGGTAGAACAATGCACAGCACAGGCATTCAACCACTATCTATCCTGCCTTGTGTCAAGGAGCAGACAGTTTCGTTTTCTATCTCAATGTACCTCTGGCTGGCATCAGCAGCCTGCATCTAGCTAGATAGTGTGTTCCTTCTTGTGGGCTAATCAAGACTTTCTCACAGCCCTTCAAGGAGACTCTGTTGGATAATCAAGACTTTCTCACAGCCCTTCAAGGAGACTCTGTTGGATAATCAAGACTTTCTCACAGCCCTTCAAGGAGACTCTGTGGGCTAATCAGAACTTTCTCACAGCCTTGGAGCAAACAAGCTTGAACTCTATGGACTTAGAATAGACTTCAGATTCAAACTGGGAAACTGAGTCAGTTGTGGGCTCCCACAGAGGACCTAGGTCAGACTCATGCATGCTCTCTGATTGTTGGTTTTGTCTCTGTGAGCCCCTATGAGCCCAGGCTAGTTGAGTCTGTGGGTTTTCTTGTGGTGTCCTTGACTTCTATGGCTCCTACAATCCTTCCCCCCTCTCACATGAGGATTCCTGTTTGGCTGTGGTTCTCTGCATCTGTTTCCATCAGTTCATAGATGAAGCTTCTCTGATGAAGCTAGACACCAATCTATGAGCATAGCAAAATATCACTATGAATCTTTTTTATTATTATTTTGTATTTTTGGCCACCTGTGTTTGATTCTATCCTAGGTCTCTGGGCTACCCAACATTTGGGTCCTAGTCCTCTGGGCGGTGTCAGAGGTAGACTCCTTCTCATGGCATGGGATTCAAGCTGGACTAGTCATTGGTTGGCCAGTTCCATAGTTTCTGTGGCCAACTTTTCTCTGGAACATAAGCAGGACCAATCGTAGGTCGAATGTTTTGTGTATGGGTTGGTGTCCTGGTCCCTCCACTGAAAGTCTTGTCTGGTTATAGGAGATGGCCAGTTCAGGCTCTGTTTCCCCCCATTAATAGGAGTTTTAACTAGGGTCACCCTTGTAGATTCCTGGGAGTCTCCATTGTACTACCTCATCCCCCAAATGTCTCCCAATTCCAATTCTCTTTCCCAGAACTCTCTCCCTCCATCCTCCCCTGCTGTGGGATGTCTTTCTGTGTGCTGTGAATATGTGTTACACTGATTGGTTGATAAATGAAGCTGCATTGGCCTATGGCAGGACAGGATGGAGCCAGGTGGGAAAATTTAAGAGAGATAGTAGGAAGAGAAAGGAGTGGCAAAGAGATGCCATCCCACCATCCAGGAAGCAGCATGTAATGGCACACATGTGGTGACATATAGATGAATAGAAATGGACTGAGTTTAGTTATAAGAGCTACCTAGCAAGAAGCTTAAACTACAGGCTATGGCCATAAGTTTGTAAATAATATTAAGCCTCTGAGTGATTATTTTATAAGCAGCTGAAGGACGTGGGTGGGAGATTTGTCCTGACCACAGGGCCAGGCAGGCCAGAGAAACCTTCAGGCTACACTCCCCATACCTGATCCCTCCTGTTTCAATTCTATTTTCAGGTGACCTGCATGTTATTTTTTCCACCAAAATATTTAAATATGAAGGTGTTTAAACAATTTCTTTTTCATTTTAGACTATTATAAAAAAAAGTTTTCATTATTTGTCAGTAAAAATATTTCAGAACAGCCAGAACACTTTCTGATGACCTATGACAGGACACAAAGAAACATCTCAAGCAACATTGCATGTCCTTGTTCTAGTGTCTATATATTCTTTTGAATGCTGGCCTGGTTTCAGCTGATTTCTAAGTAATAGGGATCACAAGGAATTTATTTTCATGGAGCTAGTGAAACAAAAAGCCCAGTTTCACGTCTCTGTTCTAAGGCTTATGTAAAATATGCATTTTAAAGTGCTCTTAATAATTTGCTCAGTAAAGTTAGTCTTGGTGACGAGTGGTACTGTTCATTGATTAGTCAGTGTAGCCATCACTTGCATAACATTAAAACCAATAGTTTTTAGAAGTTTAAAACTAGGAATAAATCTCTTTTCCCTCTCCCCTTCTCTTTCTCTCCCTCTCCCCCTTTCTCTCCCTTCCTCTGTCTCCCCCTCTCTGCCTCTCTCCCTCTTCTCCAAGTAACAGATGGATTTGTATGTATAACTCTGATCTACCAAATGAGCATGTTCCAAGGACTCAGGGAGGCAAAACCTTCACAGGCGGCACAATTTTTTTCTACTTCTGTGAGCCTCTGTGGGTTCCTTAGCAGCAGCCATTATCATCTTCTTTGATGTTCGCTTAGCAATTTTTGCTTGTTTAGCAGCCCCCTGCTCTTGCTGAGCTTTCCTAATCTCTGGTTTGTGATTCTTCTTGGTCTTTACTTCAGCAAGAGATGCACTAGTGATGGTCCTCTGGGATTGGGCTGCCAGGTAGGTTCCTTTCTTTGAATTTCTTTCAACTGTCCTATTTTGTGTTTTCTTCTGAGGAACGTTCAGTTTATCTACTGAGGATTTCTTTTGGAAAGGAATATGGACTCTAATTTCACATTAAGAAACTGGAAAACCTTCACAAGTGCATCCTGGGGTGGTGCTGCCTATGTCTGTGGTAGATCTTGTACTAGGTAAAACTGCACCGCTCAGCCTTCATAGTGAGGACTGCTAGCAGGGCTCTAAGATCTACCTCTTTATGTAGTAACATTACATTGTTATTTTTGACAAAATATTTTTTTACTGGCATCAAGGCTTGAGATTACATAGACATTTACAAGGTTTGTCTTCTCTATATTCTATGATCTATATTTAATCAGGATATGACATTTATTATCTACTTGTTAAGTAACTAAACTCTAATTTTTCAGTTCCGGTCACCCCAGAAAACCCTCCTCTGAGCCTGAAATCACTCTGAGGTATTTGTAATCTGGATGTGTATACTTGTGTACTTTCACGTGGATTCACACAAGACGATGACTTGGATATTCTATTTCTGCGCCTTATTCTTTGATACATAGTTTCTCACTAAACCTAAACCTTGCTGTTTCAGCCAGCATGGTGGGCTAGAGAGCTTCCAGAATATGCCTGTCTTCCAATGCTGGGGGCACAGGCACATGCAGCCTTGCACAACTTTGATGTTGGTGAAGGGGATTTGAACTCAGGTACACATGCTTGTAGAGCTAACTTTCTTACTCACTAAATAATCTCTCCAGCCCCTGGAATCATTTTTACTAAAATCACTCACTAATTTATATATAACATAAATCAACTGTGAATTTTAATCCTTCTTTCTATGCAAATATTCAGTAATACCTATTATATTTAGTCACTCTTTTTCCCTTCATACTTTCTAATCTTTGACATTTTATTGTAATATATTTGTAGCTGAAGTTATCTCCAGTCCCACCCAGGCCCACAGCCACTCAGACCCAAATAAACACACAGAGACTTATATTCCTTATAGACTGTATGGCCATGGCAGGTTTCCTGCTATCTAGTTCTTATATCTTAAATTAACCCATTTCTATTAATCTATACCTTGCCATGTGGCTCGTGGCTTACCGGTACTTTTCATATTGCTTCTCCTGGCAGAGGCTGGCAGTATCTCCTGACTCAGCCTTTCACTTCCCACAATTCTCCTTCTCTACTTGTCCCACCTATACTTCCTGCCTGGCTACTGGTCAATCAGTATTTTATTTATCAACCAATCAGAGCAACACTTTCACAGCATACAGAACATCCCACAGCACCTCCCTGTAGCTGAAGTTTTCTTCAGTCCTGCCCAGCCCCATGGACCTGCAACTGCCTATAAAATAGTCACTCAGAAGCTTATATTAATTAAACTGCTCAGCCATTAGCTCAGGCCTACCACTGACTGGCTCTTACACTTAACCTCAGACCATTTTGTTGATCTCTATGTCACCACATGTTCCATGGCTTTACCTGTTGCCTTTACATGTTGCTCCCTGGATGGTAGGCTGGCATCTCTCTCTCTCAGTTTTCCTGTTCCCACATAAATTTACTCTGACTATAAAGAAATTTCCATGGGGACAAATCTATGTATTTTTAAAAAGATCACAATTTTATTTATGTATGTATGTATGTATGTATGTATGTATGTATTTATTTATTTATTTATTTATTGTATGTGTGTCTGTGCTTGTGCACATATGCTTGTTTATAAGAGTGTATATGC
This sequence comes from Peromyscus californicus insignis, assembly GCF_007827085.1. Lineage (NCBI taxonomy): Eukaryota > Metazoa > Chordata > Mammalia > Rodentia > Cricetidae > Peromyscus > Peromyscus californicus. The sequence goes on from NW_026294391.1 coordinate 47,182,314, forward strand.
ATGCCATGGTACAACTATGAAGGTCAGAGGATAATTTGAGGGAGTCGATTCTCTACTTCCCTGGCTTCTGGGACTAGACCTCAGGTTATCATGTGACATAGTTAGGGGTTCTATTGCTGTGACAAAACACCATTACCAAGGCAAGTCCTTTTGTTTTGTTTTTTGAGGCAGAGTTTCTCTATGTAATGTCTCTGGCTGTTCTTGAACTCATTTTGCAGACCAGGCTAGCTTCAAACTCACAGATATCCACCTGTTTCTGCCTCCCAAGTGCTAGGATTAAAGGCATGTGCTACCACTGCATAGCCATAAAGGCAAATCTTAAAAAGGAAAACATTTCATTGGAGTTAGCTTTCAGTTCAGAGGTTTAGTCCATTATCTTAATGATGGGTGTCATGCAAGCAGACATAGTGCTGAAGAAGGAGCTAAAAGTTCCACATCTTGATCTGAAGGCACCAGGAAATGAACAGAGTGCCACACTGTGCATAGCTTGAGCATAGGAGACCTCAAAGCCCACCCCCCACAGTGACACACTTCCTCCAACAAGGCCATACTTCTTAATATTGCCATTCCATATGGGGGCCCTTTTTCTTCAAACTACCACATCATGCTTGCCAAAAAGTACTTTTATCAACTGAGTCATATCATCTCCTCATAAAATTCATAACATCTATTTTAAAATTCGTTGTTTAATCTTTAGGACATAAGGCTTAACCTTGTGCCATTACTGACTAAATTCCTAAACAAATGAAAAGTCTGTATGTTGGAACATGGTCAAAAGAATGATACACAGTTGAGCAATGCCTTGGGGAACAGTGAGAGAGGCTCAAAGAAAAATGGCAGAGGGCCTTTTACCTCAGGTGCATTTTGTTCCATGGTTTATTCTTGGACATGCGTTAAACATTTACATTCAATTTATAAGACATGTTTATTCTTGTTGGATGTCATTACATAGCCATAGAACCCAATCTGTTCAATGTGCCCTGAATCTGGATATGGCCTTCTGTCTTGCTTTCAGGCTATCCCAGACATATAATCTATAGTATGTGCCAGGCAATTGTGTTTCAAATACTCTGTCCCAAGAAAGTTCTGGGAAAGTGCTGCTCTGATAATATTTAGTATGTGCTTATTTGTGTTTATTTATACATTTTTATGAACTCAACCAACCTTCCTTAGATCATTGCTTTCTTTGTTTCATTGGTGTATGACAGTACACAAACTGAAGTAAGATAGTTTATAGCATTAGACTATAGTATACCCCATTCTTTTGGGTCCTCAGGTCCCTGGTCCAGCAGACAAGATCTGCATAGATCTGCTGAAAAGTCAACAATAATTAAGGGAATTTGGTCCAGCCAGATATTAAATGGTTTGAAAGTTACAAGATCACTTATTTGGTTTTCTTCATAATACCGATCAAAAAACTATTGTGTTGTCATAAATATTAAAATCAGATACAATAAAATGGTCCCTCCCTAATGTTTGAGAAAACTGAATTTCCTTAAATATCCAACAACTTTAAATTAAACCATTTTTATTAATCTATGTATTGCCATGTGGCCGTGGCATTACTGATCTGCTGGCATCTTGCTCCTTGGGCGCTGGCTGGCTTTTCTCCTGATTCCACCCTTCTTTTCCATGTATCTCTGTCTGAGTTTCTCCCCTGGCTGTAAGCTGCAGCTTATTTATTAACCAATTGGAGCAACACATATTCACAGTGTACAGAAAAACATTCCACATCATTTCTCCTTTTCAGTCTAATCGAAAGGAAAATTTTAACTTTAACATAGTAAAACTTCATGTAAAAAAAGTTATCAAGCAAGAATTACAGTTACAATATTTAGTCTATTTTTATTTGGCAAAAATCAAAGAAAATATTCTGTCGTCTATCCTATTTTTATGAGTCTAAAGTTTTATATCTAATTTATGTTTTATCATAATTAATGAAAACTATAATTATAACTATCTAGTCTTCAACTCCTTCAAAGAACCCAAAAGGATAATATATTATCAGAGTAAACAGGAAGTACATTGTAAGAAATTTTCAAAACTCTAAAAATGACAGAGACATCTGGTGCCCTGGATTTCTTCTGTAACATTGGGGCATCCATCTTCAGCCTATAGGCCTAGAGTATCTGGCAGACTTCTTTGTGAAGCAGGAAATTTGAAGGACTGTCCCACCTATTTTGGCAAAATATGTCAGTTGCTTTCCTCTGTGTCCTGCAGAATGTCTGGCAGTTTCTTATGTGAAGCAGGAACGCTGAAGGACCAACAATCCCATGTTGTTTTAGCAAAGTTCAGCAGTCACTTTCTTGGGGGTCCTGCATGCTCACTTTATAGAGCATACAGTCAAGCATTCAAAGCAAAAGCAACTTTTTGCCAAATGGCTAATCTTGCCATAATGAAAGCAATCTACTACGGAGTTTCTTTGGTACCCATCATCCTCTTTGAAGTAATTGGTGGGGATAGGAGGAGATGTATCTAATTGGTAAGAAAAGTCTAAGTTCTTAAAACATTTTAGATGCCATATTCTGTAGGTCTTTGAAGTGTTTGAAGATTGCCTATTTATATGAAATATATCTTTGTATAACTAGAAAACCTAATAAATGTGACTATTATGGATGACTATTGATCTGTATTTTTAATTATACATTACATTTTTAAATGAGCTGCATAAGCATAATATCTTAAACAAGAGTAGAAATATATATACAGTATAACAAAATTGACTTTAAATTTGTATCAATAAACCAAAATCCATACTAAGGTAAAATATGTAAGATTAACAGTTGTTTTTTAGACTAAAACAGATTCAATAATCTACCCTTTTATCCCATTGTTTCTATATTATACATTTCTAAACCATATCCCCCTTTTTTCTTTTAGAAAGAAATTGACTACGCCCAATAACAATTTGTAACCAATCCCTTAAACAAACACAAACATCCATAATCTATTTTGGGGAATGTGAACATAGGTTTTAGATTAGTTCCTGTTTATTGGAGGGGCTGGCCTCTTTGGGGGACCCTGAGAAAATTTAGGATTATGGTCAAGTCCTGACTGGAGTAGTCTGTGAGGCTGGATCATCTCAACCAGTAGCCTTGAAGCTATATTTGATGTTGGATCATCTGGGCCATTTTTGTTGGTGTCTGGTCCCCTTGTTCTGAAAATATATAATTTTTTAAAGTTAACATACATATCTGTCTTAATACAAATATAAACTGTGAATTGTACATAAGCCAGTTAAAGATAAATTTTTGTTTTATGCCTGAGCAGGTAAAATATATGTCACTCATCTTGTAGTTACTTTAGGTTTACTTACCCATGTCTGTAGTCAGGATTTCAGGGAGTCTTCCTCAGTCAAATCTGATCATCTTTAACTTTGAATGAATCCATAGCCTATCATTTCCTGCAGAAACAAAAACATAACCTCTCCCCCAAAGTGGCATACCTTTTCACTTAAATTTTGGAGTCAAGATAATTTAAAAATATGTAGGTTGGTTTAATCAAGCAGCTTCTATAATCAAATGTCTCATGGCAGTCAAAAATTTAAAGACAACACAATAATACACATAATCCAGACTTTCTTGCAATTTACCATCCTCATATGGCTCTTTTTCTTTATATCAATTACTCCCCTTTCTAAGGACTTTATCTTATTATTTTAAATGTATATTTTAATTTAAGGCTATATATATTTTTCTCTTTTCTCTCTCAAGCCTAAGCACAGCTTTTAAACATGCCATGATCTGTTTAGAGGCCTTTCTGTCTGAATCTGCTTTTACTCTGTTTCTTTCCTTCTTTTTTTTTTAAATCTGCAACATTAGATTTATTGTGATTTTGTCATTTTTATTTGTTTACTTTTTCTTTTTTAAATGTTTTATTCATTTTGCTCATATAGAGTTAAGAAACACAGTAAATTTTGTATTGTAAAATGAGTAAAAAATTTACTTTCTTTTATTAATTCATTTTACATGCCAATTACAGAGCCCTTTCTTCCTTCCTCCTGCCTTACTGTGTTTCTTAACTATTTGTATATATGAGTAAAAACCTTAGCCCTCCCCACAGCATGCTGCCAGAGCTTGCACTGACAGCTTAAGCCAGCAGGCAGCAGCTGGGAGAAGGCTCTCTTTACTGTGGCCCCTGTGAGAGACTGTGGAAGCCCACCTGTGATATGGTTTGAATGAGAAATGTCCTCTTGGGCTCAAGTATTTGAACACTTGGTTCTGAGTGGTGGTGGTATTTAGGGAGGTGGTATGTTCTTGCTGGAAGAAATGGATCACTGGGGTAGGCTTTGTGAATTCATAGCCTGGTCCCACTTTCACTTCATTTTTTGTGCTTCATGTTTGCACTGAAGATGTGATTTGTCAGCTTATTATTCCCACCACTTGCTTCCTCGACCGTCATTCTGTCTGTCTGTCTGTCTGTCTCTGTCTCTGTCTCTCTGTCTCTTTTCTCTCTCTCTCTCTCTCTCTCTCTCTCTCTCTCTCTCTCTCTCTCTCTCTCTCTCTCTCTCTCTCTGGAACCAAAAGACAAAATAATACTTTTACATAAGTTGGTTTTGATCATGGTATTTTATCACAACATCATTGTGCTGGCTAATTTTGTGTCAAATTGTCACAAGATATAGTCATCTGAGAGAAGGGAACCACAATTGAGAAAATATATTTCCGTAATATTCAGCCATAGACAAGCCTGTAGGGCATATTCTTAAGTAGTGATTGATGGGGGAGAGCACAGCACATTGTGGATGGGGCCATCCCTGGGCTGGTGGTTCTGGGTTCTATAAGAAAGCAGGCTGAGCAAGCTATATCAAGCAAGCCAGCAAGAAGCACCCGTCCACGGCTTCTGCATCAGCTCCTGCCTCCAGGTTTCCACCCAGCTTGAGTTCTTGTTCTGACTTCCTTCAATGATAGACTATGATGTGGAAGTGTAAACCAAATAATTAATCCCTTTGCTCTCCAAGTTACTTTGGTCATGATCTTTCGTTATAACAGTAGTAACCCCAACTAAGACAAAGAAAATTAATGAAATCTGATACTATATCAAGATATTTTCCTTTCCTGATAATATGATAATATTAGTAAGTCATATATTGTTAACTATTAGTGTGTTCTTTGGAGAACTGTAAGCAAGAAGATAGAACTGATAATGTCTCATCTTTTTAGGAGAAGAAAATGCATGTCTTGAGGAATATAGAAAAAAAGCCCATTTACTTACTACTAACAAGTTTTTTAGCAACACTATATTAATAAATAGAAATGATAATTTTCTTTGAAGTGTTAAGGGGTGAAACTAATGCTTTTGATACATATACTACTAATTTGAAGTATACACCATGCACTAGAGTCTTCTAGGATACATCATCATAATTTTTATACACTTATCATTTAAAAAATTCACATTTAAATAATATTAAGTATTTATATTCTTATAGCACATTTCCTAATTATAAAAGCTTCACTAAGAATTTATACTTCATGGATTTACATCTTCTCATTAAAAAGCAAGTTACAAATATATTGCTTTCTTTCTGAATTAAACATTGTGACATATTTATAAAAACAGGGTCAATATATGCAAAATACAGACAAATCACAGGTAACTATTAAAAAACCCTCTATTTGTAATACAATATTGATGTATCTTTAGTAATGACTCATGTATTTAATACTCATTTATAAATCATCTTTCTTTCTGCTGTCAAATGAGATTCTCATAGCAATGCTGCTATTAATATTTAATATAATATTATCTAAGTTTTAAACATGAAGTCACTGAGGGTTGCTTAGGGTCACAGAGCAGGTATAAAAATAAAAACTGCAATGAAATTTCTGACCCATAGATCCAATCTGCCTTTTGTTATAACTAACTTTGAAGTACTGGAAGGAATTTACATGTTAATTATTTCTGAACCTCAGACTTTATAGTTGAGAAATATAGACCAAGTTAAAATAGAAATCTTGACTTTTGCTTCCGTGTACATCTTCACATATTAAAATAAACCATTGGGAAATTTTTCTTTTTAAGTTCCAGCATATTCTTTCTTAATACTCAGAAATTTTGGGATTTGATACTTTCGTGTATTTTTCTTAACTGAACAATGTTAAATTTTCTTGTTTTTGCTGTCTATTTTCTATTCTTTGCCTTGCTGCCTAATCTTTAGCTTTAATTTTCTTCTTCCTCTTCATCCTACTTTTTTATTACAGTGTCATATCATACACATATTTGCTGAAATATAGTTTACAGTTTCTATGTGCAACATAAACTGTTTGTCTTTTTTCATAAATCTGTGATGATAGCTTATTTATGTTATGAGAAAATGTAGTGTATTTTTTAAAGCCACTGAAGCTGGAGAGATGGGTTAGCAGCTAAGAGCATTTGTTGCTCTTGAAGAGCAGCTGGGTTCGGCTCCCTACACACACATGGTGGTATTCAACCACCTGTAACTACAGTTCTTAAGAATCCAACAAGACCCTTTCTGACCTTTGAGGACATCAGGCACACATATTGCACAGATAGATATGTAGGTAAAATACATATGTAAAAGTGACATAACGCTGATACATTTTCACAAAATAAAAGTGAAATCTCATGTGACTAGCATGCAGAAATTTTCTTAATATCAGAAATGATGATACTGCACTTAATCGTACTAAATCTGAGATACAATGAAGCTGTTATGCTATTCCAGTTACTTATGTAATCTTCAATAACCCTAAACAATTTTCCATAGAGCTCTACATAAATATTTTCCATATCTTCTATTAAACATGTTCTTGGATTTTTATGTGCTATTTGTTTTAGGGTTTTATTGCTGTGAAGAGACATCATGATCATGGCAACTCTTGTAAAAGAAAACATTTAATTGGGACTGGCTTACAGTTTCAGACATTTAGTCCTTTATCATCATGGCAGGAAGCATGGTGGTGGGCAGTCAGACATGGTGCTGGAGAAGGAGTTGAGAATTCTACATCTGGATCTGTAGGCACTAGGAAGAGAACTGACTTGAGCTTCTGAGACCTCAAAGCCCACGCCCACAGTGACACAATTCCTCCATCAAGACCATACCTACTCCAGCAAGACCACATCTCTTAATAGTGCCACTCCCTATAGGCCAAGCATTCAAACACAAGAGTCCATGGGGGACATTCCTACTCAAAACACAACACTATTGTAAAGTTTTTAATAATAATAAAAATAGTGATAGTAATAATACTACTACTAATAATAATAATGTTGATTATGATGATAATCTCTACAAATTTTTAAAGAATTTTATATGTGAGTATTGGGTTTATATCATTTCCACCCTTCCAACTCCTCCTGTCTCTCTCTACTCCCTCTCAAATTCGTGGCTTCTTCTTTAATTATTATTTTTACACATATATTTTTAATTATTTGTTTGTGGTATATAGTGATAGTGCTATACTTAATGTTTTTCTTGACCTTATACTTATTAATCATGGTTAACTGCTTAAGTTTAATACATTAGCTATAAATGTAAGATAGTTTTAATATAATTTTGTTGTTTGTTTTTGCTCTTTTGGGGGGCCCACCATCCAGCTCCCAAGTAAATCATACACGGAGGCTTATTCTTAATTATAAATGCCCAGCTTTAGCTTGGCTTGTTTCTAGCTAGCTATTCTTAACTTTAAATTATCACTTCTACCTTTTGCCTCTGGGCTTTTTCTTTTCTTACTTCTGTGATCTTACTTTCATTCTTACTCCATGGCTGGCTGTATAACTGAGTGGCTGGTCCTAATGCCCTCCTCCTTCTCTAGCTACTTCTTCTTCTCCTCCCCCCGCCCAGATTTCTCCTTCTATTAATTCTTTCTGCCTTCCAGCCCCACCTATCCTGCTTCACAATTGGCCATTCAGCTCTTTATTAGACCAGCAGGTGTTTTAGACAGGCAAAGTAACACAGCTTCACAGGGTTAGACAAATGCAATATAAATAAAAGTAACACACCTTAAAATAATATTCTACAACACTGTTTCTTGTAATTTATGAATTGCATAGTTCATGAATGCCATTCTTTCCAATCTTTCATTTTTTTTCTATTTTATTCTATTGCTTGGAATCATGCTTCCATTTTTATCAAAGTATTTTGTCTGAAATAGCTTTATCAAAAGTGTGTGGTAAATTATTCCGTGGCAATTTATGCATATATTAGTCACCAACTTGCTTTCCTTTGTACTCTTCTTTGATTTTGAAATGATAATAAAAACACAAATTCCTGTTTTTGTTAGACATTATTTGGCCATTTGTATTTTGTGGATGTTACTTGTGTTAAGGTTGTTCAGCTCTGTTTTCTCCCTTTTCTTTACATATTTTCATAAATGAGATAATTTTGAAAATATCTTTTTTACAAATTTTGTCATTTTGATGTAAATTTCATGTGGGTCTCATTAAATACTGGGAGATTTGAATGAAAAATGAGGATATGACTTCTACCAGGCATGGTTGAGGAGAAGGGTTTTATTGTATATGTGAGGGAGAACATAGCCAGAAGCGTCAGGAAGGGTCCAGACTGAACAAGACCGGTAGACTGAACAGGGACATGAGAGGAATAGAATGGAGATTGAGAGAGGGGGAGAAAGAGAGAAAGGGGAGAGGGGCAGGAGAAGGGACCAGGAGTCAAGAGGACAAGAAAGTGTATGGGAACCAAGAGCCAAGAGAGCATGAATGGCAAAATGGCTGGGTTTTACAGGAGAAAAGAGAAGCTGTGGGAAGGGAAGCAAAGTCCAAGGGCTAAAGAGGTTTAGGATAAGGATTGGGGTGTGCTAACCAGGAGGACTCTGTAACAGGTATGTGTGAATAGGGAATGAGGGAGCCTAGAGGTTAGCATAGACCTTGATATGCTAATAGGCACCATAGGCATAGGTTAATGGAGGTCTCCTTTGCCATATATTAGGAGAATGACTCTCTTTAGCAAGTAGGAATTATTTTCTTAAACCCCTGAGGGAATACTGGCTTTTGTCTAAATGCCAGACTTTGGGAAAAGGAATGTTTTGAGACCTAACAAGAATATTTTTTAAGTTTTATTATCCAGAAAATTTTGTTCATGCTTAGTATTATTTCTTTCTACATAAATCATATGGGAACTTTAGGTACCAGAATATGAAATTCAAACAAATTACAGGACTATTTCTTATTATAAGTGCAATTATTTTATGAATACTTAACAAATATATGGTTATTTGGTGTGCGATTGTTTCTGCTGAATGTCAACTCATACAGGATATGGAATCACCCAGGAGCCAATCCTCCAGGCATACCTGGGAGGGAGTATTTATATTAGGTAAGCCTCCGGCTGAAGAGTAGGCTTATTAGAGGTTATCTTGATGAAGTTATTAAGATATGAAGATACACCTTGAAGCAGGGCTGCAGTAGTGCCTGGATTTCTGTTCTGAATTGTACAAAAAGGAGCAATGCAGCTAAGCACAAGCGCTCACCAATCACCTTCGGCTTCCTGACTGCTGAACCAATGTGACCACTTGCCTCTTCACATTCAAGCTACTGTGTCTTCACCACATTCTCTTGAACCCCGAACCAAAATAATATCTGCCTTCCTTAAGCAGATTTTGTCAGATGTTTTAACACAGCAATAAGACACATAATTAAAACAATTGTGGTATTTTCCCTTTCCTTCACTTTACCTAATATCAAATTTGATGAACACAAATAACCTTTATTTGTTTTTTGTTTATATCTCTGTAATGTAGTAATGGCTCTTTTATATTCCTTTTATAAATATATTACTTTCTTACTGTACCATTGTGTTTAGGTGTTTATCAATTTTTTTACTTATATTTTTTAAATAGTAAACTTTTCAGGTGTAGTGGTCTCTTTATATATTTAAAAATTATCAAACGTATTTTTGTCCTTATGAAACATTTTCCTCTTCATTTTCCATTGAAAAGTATATCAAATTTTTTATGATGAATAATAAGATTCTACATTTTATGGGATTTTTTTCTTTTGCATTTAATGCAGGATCTTTATACCTATGTCTGCTATGGGTGTTAATCTTAGATCTACAAACTGATTTATTGAAATTTAAGTGACAGATAAATTTAGAAGCTTTCATGATAATATTTCCATATCCCCACCCCCATTTCTGTGTATGTATTCATGAAATTTTCAACAGAATCAAAATAATTAACTTATCAAAAATTACATGTGTAGAACTAGCTGCAACACTTCTTGAGTGTCCTCTCAAAAATATATTATTAATATAATTTTTAAAAGTTGGCTATCTGGCCATTTGTTTTTATTTTTCCTTTCATTTTTTCTTTCTGTTCTTATGTTATGCAACCTTTTGCTTCCATTGGATTTAATTTTTATCGTAATTATCTGAGTATACCTGTATGTGTGTATCTGTGTTTGTGTATGCTAAGGTACTCATGCGGAGGTGGGGAGGACATCTGGGAGTTCTTTTTTTCTTCGATCACATGAGTCTAAGAGATCAAAGTCAAATTATTAGGATTAGCGGCAAGTGCCTTTACTCACTGAGCCACCTCTAGGGCCTGGATTTTGAAAACTTATTTAGTATAAATTCTTCTTTTGGATTTTTATCTGTAGCAATTTAAAAACCTATTCCCACAGTTTTCAAAATAGACTACATCAAGTCATTGGGCTTATGGCAGGGTTTGATTCTGAACTAAACCTAATGAACAGAATACTTTTAGGATGCTATATAAATTCTTATGCTATAATTCTAGGCTATTGTTATCTCCTCCCATGAGTAGACATGCCACTTTATCCAATCAGCCTTCTTTAGCGAATGCACATCTGTGATTATCACCTCCCACCAGTCAATGGCGCCACCTTATCCAATGGGCCTTCTCTGGGGCTTGCATATCTCTCCTTCCTGAACTTTTTGGTTCCTTCCAAATGATATTTCTGTCTCGGCTTTAAGCAAAATATTACACAAACCATAGCAACAAGTTATTTCAAGTTCATCTAAGATGGTAAGCTGTACTTCATTCCAGTTTCTATAAAAAGTTTTTTGGGTATTGTATTCTGTTGACATTTTTACCTTTCTTTACAGTGTTAAAAATATAACCACTCCACCTTGTTCTTTTCTGTTCTTCGTGGTTTCTGAGGAGATGGTAGTCAGTTTAGAATTATTGTTCCCAGGAGGTAATGCATCTTTCGGAGCCATTTTGATTTTTTATGTTGCACTAGTGTTTCTTGTATGGCATATTGGTTCTTAATATGCGTCTAATGAAATATTTGAAAATTTAGGGCTGGAGGTGCAACTCATTAGTAACATGCTTACGGCACAGGGTTCTATCCTCTGCACCCTTCAACAGCCGGGCATGAGATAGGCAATGCTTTCGGTTCTTCAACCTCCTCAAGCAACTCTGGGTGGGGTGGGGTGCAAACAAAAATCCCACAAAATAGTGGCAATATTTGTCAGTTTATATTTTCTATTTGTCGGCTGGGAAGTACCAAGCACTAGTAGAGTGCTTGCCCAAGTGTTAAGGTTTATAATGCCTTTTTTTTCTGTCGGCATCACCAAGCCCTGCAGCAAGTCCCCCACCCCCCAAAAAAGGGAGAAGTGAGAATGGTAATATTTCAAAAGTTGTTTTGTCAATTCAGATTTTTCTGTTGTTGTATTTATGATCTGGAGATGCAGGTATGTGAGCTCAGTAATAGTGTGCTGGCCCAGAATATACAAGGCCTAGAATAGATAGATCTCCAGCAGACTTGAAAAAGAAGACATTTGTAAAATGCTAGCTACTACCTTTTCTGCTCAAATATGTCTGTTTGTAGGCCTAGATGTTGTTGATTGCTTACTTAGCATGTATAAGGACCCCAATTTGATCTCCAACAATTAAGAAATTGAATTTGTGTAAACAAAACAGTAGCTTGTCAGTACCAACAGACAAGCAATGGCAAGAAACCATATACATGAAAACATAAAAAAAAAAAAACAAAATATTCATGTTCCTTATTTACATTTTAAAGTTTGCCAGTATTACATAAACACATTAAAAGTTTTAGCTTATTTATTAAGCAAAATATCTAAGCTGATTATTGTACTTGTCATAGTAATGTTAACCTAGAAGAGAAATTGTAAGAAAAAAAAACTCCTCTTGTAAAAAAATAATGAAAGTGTAATTGTGTTACCTAGAGCAAAATATTTGATATTTATAGTACTGTATTCATATACTATCATATTCTTTCAAAAACACATTGTACTGGTGAAATAATTGATAAAAATAAAGTTAACAATGGACCAATTCAGTAGCAAACAACTGATTTAAAATTGAAAGGAGTTACTACATACATATTTATGTATACTTAAAAGTAATATATTTGGTATTAAATAATTAGAAAATGATATTTTCTGAAGTGTTATAAAATGAATATATAACAAAGTATAAGAAGCACTAGTGGCAGTTAGTGATAAAATTTTGTGTAATTTAAAAATCGAAATGACATTTTTTAAATTAATTGTATCTGACTTTGGGGAGGATCAAATTTTACTGATTTAGAAATTGTTTTGGTATCATTAAGCAATATTAAAACATTTTCTGTCCTTTCCCACAGTAGTTGCGCTTATATGACTACATCTGACAGAACCTGTCAAACATTTTGTTAAGAGTGTTTAGATGCACAAAGGTAAAACAATAATATTTAATGGTATATGCTAACTAAACACTATGCAGATTTTATATTCAGTCACACAAACCTCTAATAAAGAAAGTGAAGCATATTTGTAATAAAATATTACAGATTATATTCACTGGGTTCAATGATTACGTGTGGTTTTTATATAAATAATATATATCATTTAATTATAGTTACTCCTGTGAAAGGATACATATCTGTATCTTTTTAGAAATATTGCACAGAGTGAATGTGTTATTTGTAATGAGTATGGCTAATACAAGTGACATGACAGCCTGTTATTAAGTTTTCTTTTGGGTGCTTTTATTTTAACATAGTATCGTATAAATAAGGTATTATACTTAAAGCCAGAACTAGAACAACATTATAAACAAAAGAAATAAGAAAATTTTACAATATATTTTTGGAGAAATAATTTATTTCAGAGTGATTTACACAAAGTTGACTTTTACTTACTGAGGTCATTAAATTAGAGTTCAGAAGAAAAATTGTCACAAATAGTGATCTTTTTATTATTTCAGTAAGATGAAATGTTAAACATAGCTAGAGTTTACTATTAATCATTTGTCATAAGAAACAAATACAACCATAGTCAGTATTAAAATCCTTTCAGCTTTCGTCTGATGATCATTTGGAAAATAAATCTTTAAAGTTACATTATTGTTCAAGATGTCCAATTCATTGTTTCTGATACACATGAAATATCTAGTGAGAAGTGTAATGCACAAAAAAACCTGTATTTAGATATTTAACTGTCTGAAATTGAGCAATCTAGCTAAATGTAGATAGTAATTCTAATTCTTACCTGTAAATAGTCTCACAATATGGATGTAAGATCCATAAATAAAGGTCTGTTCATTTATTTCTTTTCATGCGTTATACACTTTCTTCATGTCTTTGGTTTATTCCTTGGGCTTTGAACTCCATAGACTAAGGATAAAAGTGCTATAATAGGTATCATAGTATCAGTACTGGTCTTAAAGTTTTCAATATTGCAGAAGTAATTATGGTTTTTGATGTAATTTTGTGATTCTTGGAAAAATCTAGTTAGATGTTAAATTTTAAAAAGAGATTCTTTTTGTTTTCCTCATAATAATAACAACATAATTTTATCCTTTTTTTTCTTGAGAAAACGTCACAATTCTATGTGGTAAACCAGGAAGAATCATGAAATCCAATCCTTCATGAAATATTATTATTGAAAGTGTCTTTAGAGTCTAATGATGCAAATGTAAGATTTTTTTTCTCTTACTTTTCAGTATGCATAATAATAATTGATTTTCCTTTATCAGTATGTCTTTGCTAGTTTAGTATAACACAAATGCAGATTTCAGTAACACATAGAATGCTTCTTTTCCATTTTAGTTTTTATCTATCTATCTACCTATCTATCTATCTATCTATCTATCTATCTATCTATCTATCTATCTATCTATCTATCTCTGGAAGTAATTGCAAGGGATTGGTACAAATCCTTCTGATATTTAGGGCAGAGTTTGTAAAACCAGGCATTATACATTGGAAACTATCTGAACGGTTTTGTTGAGGACTAATTTTATTAACCAGGCCTAATTTGGGGGCTGCACTTTCATTGTTCTTATGGATTAAATTACCTCTTTTGTTTCTAAATTTTAAGGTGATTTTAACTCATATTCTTAAATTTTCAGAATTTCTTTTGTTTTTAATTCTAAAAATGTTTCTTTAGCTCCTTTTTTGTGGCTTTCACATGTTTTAACAATCTGTATAGATATATTTGTCATGAATTATCCACAATAAACATGAATTATGAGAAATAATTTCCACAATGAAGAGAACAGAAGTAGTCATTACCCACCCAGATCCCCTTGTAGACATTCCGATTCCTTTAACTGGTTACTCATGAAACTCCTTTCTATTTTCAATGTTATAGCTATTTTGAACTCATACTTTGTGTGCATGTGTGCATGTACTCTTGTTTTTCTCAATAGATATCCAAGAATAGAATGACTGGGTAACAAGGTGACATGGTTTATGCATTTTAAAGGTCTTTTAGAAAGTTCTAATGTATTTAGAAATGTGATTTGTAAATGTATACCCCCAATAAGAGTGAATGAGTGCCACAGTTAGTTACTTTACATCTTTGGCAGTGGTGACTAAGGCTAGTCTTTAGCTGGTGTGTAATGTTATCTCTGTATTAGTCTAATTTGCATGTACTAAGTTGTAGTTCCTTCATCCTCAGTTGTATAGAAACTGTCATGTCTGATGCTAATATTTCGTTGCTTTTAGTATTTTGCATTTATGTTTGGTTTTATTGGTCTCCAAAATTTGTCTTGGAAATGGCATAAATGTTGCTTGAAGTTCTGAGACATTTTAAAATCTTCCATGGCATTTTGCAATCAGTGGTGGAGACTTTTTAAAAAATATATACCATTAAATTCTCTCTCCTCTCCTCTCCTCTCCTACCCTCTCCTCCCCTCCCCTCCCCTCCCCTCCCCTCCCCTCCCCTCCCCTCCCCTCCCCTCCCCTCCCATCTCCTCTCCTCTCCTCCCCTCCCCTCCCCTCTCCTCTCCTCTCCTCTCCTCCCCTCCCCTCCCCTCTCCTCTCCTCTCCTCCACTCCCCTCCCCTCCCCTCCCCTCTCCTCTCCTCTCCTCTCCTCCACTCCCTTCTCCTCTCCTCTCCTCTCCTCTCCTCCCCTCCCCTCCCCTCCCCTCCCCCCTCTCTCTCTGTCTGACAAACATCTATAAGTGTCCACAGAGGCTAGAAGAAGGCACTATATTCCATGGAGCTGAAATTACAGTTGCTAGGGAGCCCCTGGACTTCGTTGCTGGGAATGGAACTCTGTAGGACATTTGCTGATTAAAATAGGCAGTAGCATACACATGTTTATTTAAGGCAGCATTAATATATTCATATGAAACCAACAGGATGAGGCAACTTACTCTCCATATATTTTTCCTGACATTTTAAATGTGTAAATAAAATAAGTCTTAACTTGAAAAGTAAGTTAACCAAATCTAATTAAGATTTCCCCTTAGTTATTATGTTTTGCATTATGTTTATTTATTGTATAAATATCTGTGCAAGTGTGTGTGTGTGTGTGTGTGTGTGTGTGTGTGTGTGTTCATGATATGCATTTGGTGGCTAGAGGACAAATCAGGAGATTTGATTCTTATCTTGTACCATGTAGGTCCTGAACATTGAACTCAGGCCCTTAGACTTGGAGAAATGCATCATTATCTGCTGAGCCATCATGCAGGCACACATGAATTATTGTAAATTACATAATTTATTTAATCACAAACCTTAAGCTTGCAATTGGATAAGACTTACAAATTACATATATTAGGTAGTATTTTTTAACTTTAAAGTCTCATCTTAAGAATAGTAAAAATTCTCTATATAACTATAAACATTTCCTATTATATTCTCTTGGTCCCTTTAGATACTTTCTCTTTTCCTTTGAAAGTGATTTTCTTCACAGCAGCCAGAAGAGTTACCTATACCTGTGCTTTTGTATGGATGGGGGTAAATTCTCTCAGCATTAATTGTACCTTATTTTAGTCTGTGCTTGGAGAGACAGTTTTGGTAGATAAAACATCATTTGGTGATAACTTGATATATTTTTATTTCAGTATTGCAACGTTTCTGATCCATTGCCATCATTTCTTCTAAGAATTCTTTTGAATGTACTCCCATCAATTTGTTCATCATTCTTGAGAGGTAATTCACTTGGTTATTCCTTAATTGTTGATCGTTATACAAGTTTATAATTCACTAATATTTTTAGGTATCTTACAGATTTCTAATATGTAGTTTAGTTACAAGGTGTTTAAAATCTTAGTACCTATTTATGAATCCATATTTATTTATATTAATAGTGATAATTTATTGGCAAGTAAAGCATAAAACAAAATTTTAAAGAATGGTTATAGACTATAAAATAATATTCAGTTATTGTACATTATAAATAAGTTATATAAAACAGCTCATATTGCAATAGATTATTATTGGGCAATGTATTGGAAGCTGGAGAAAGCCATATAAACATCAGAATGAGAAAAATCTAAAGGTCTACATGAAAAATTGGGAAACATGTATGTTAATTGTCTTCACTGTAGCAATGCCTTTTCAAATACACAGTTTTCTCGGAATTATTATTAAAGCCTTGAGGTTTTAAATGCATAAAGATATAAAATATGAGGCTAATGAATTTTTTAATAACATATTTTTATTGATTATTTGGAATTTTTAAGACAGAAAATGGGAGACAGAAAATTTAAGACTTCACTTTCATCACTTGTTTAATGTGCTCTAGTTTTGAGTCCCTACTTCCAAAATGTGTCAGGTATGGATGAAGTGGTAGAATTACATTGTTGCAATGCAGTTCAGTGCCCAGCAATCGAGGGGATACTGAGTGTGTTACAGATGACATGGATCTTAGTATTTGTTCTGTAGTGACAGTAAGCAGAAGCACACCTGTGCTGTTCTCTGTTATGCTCTCTCATGGCTTCAGTGGTACTCATCTGAATCCTGCAGTCTATTCCTAGATGGAACTTCACAGAAGCTAAATTATATCTACCTCTCTTTCCTTTAGACATTTTTGTCACATATTAGTTAAATGTTGTATTAATACTTAATTTTCAGTTATTAATTATATTTGCCTTATGATTTATAAAAGAATTAAACACAAATATTTACATTACTATTTGATGTATTTTACATATGTTTTTATCTGCAATTTTACTTTCCAATTTATTTCAAGTTTTGTGTCTTAATGAAACACCACTGACTGGTCTTTATTGTTTCCTCAATTATTTGCCCTGTTAGGTCTTTGTATGTATTCTATAATTCCCAGATTTTCTTAGATCTCATTTCCCTTCAGCCCTAAAAAGAAAATCTTGTTACATATTCATTTTACATGTATTCAGATTCAGCAACAAAATGTCTCAGATTTGTTCATGTGACTGTGACTTCAACCTCATTTGAAAGATGATTTTGCTACATCTGAACTTCTGGTTGAATGTTTTATTTTTCAGCACTGAAAAGTTGGTCACTCATTTTCTGTGGCTTCTATTGAGAGGCAGTGCAGCTATCATGGGAATATGCTTTATATGTAGGTAATGTATTTTCTTTTTGCTTATTTTGAACTTGAACTGAGTGCCTTAAACATGCTATCCAATTTCTTTGCCATTAAGCACTATATATAGCCCTTGTGACATATCTTTATTTTTTAGAAGCTTAGAATTGGCATACATTTGTTGACTAGAATTCTTTCAACTTTGTATAGATATCAAATACATATTATTAATGTCATTGTAAGCTTAATAGCGACTTTGATATTACTGATTTTTCCATTTTCCATTTAAGTAAATAAAAAGAGCTTAATAATTAAATCAACAAAATTAAAGTAGGTTATAATGCATAAATCAGTAATATGCTGTTTTTTATTAATCAGTTAATTAATTTTTCCCAGCCAGATCACAGTTTCCTCTCCTTCCTTCCAAATTCTCCTCCTAGTCCCTCCCTGCAACCTCCTCCTATCCCATCCATCCACTCCCTCTCTCTTTCATTCTGAAAAGTTCAGGCCTCCCATGGATATCATCCAGCTATGGGATATCAAGTTACAGCAAAACTAGGCACCTCCTCTCCTATTAAGGCTGGACCAGACAAGCCAGCCGAAGGAAATAGTCCCAAAAGCAGGCAGCACAGTCAGTGACAGTCCCCGCTCCCTCTGCCAGGAGTCTTACAAGAAGATCAAACCACACAACTGCAACACTTGTAGCAAAGGTCCAGGTCAGTCTCATGCCAATTCTGTGACTGGTGGTTCAGTCTCCGTGGGCCTCCATGAGTCCAGGTAAATTGACTCTGTGTAGTTTCCTTTGGTGTCCTTGGCCCCTGTGATTCTCATAATCCTTCCTCCCCCTCTTCCACAGGATTTCCCAAGATCCACCGAAAGTTTGGCTGTGGGTCTTTGCATCTGTTTCTATCAGCTACTGGGTGAAGCCTCTCTATTGACAATTGGGCTACACGATGACCTATAAGTATAGCAGAATATCATTAGGAATTAATTCATTGACATTTTGCTTCTTTTTCTGCCAGTCATGTTTGGTTCTGTCCCTGGTCTCTGGGCTATCCAGCCTCTGGGTCCTGGAGAGATAGTATCAGGAGTGGGCTCCCTCTCACGGTATGGGTCTCAGGCTGGACCAGTCATTGGTTAGTCATTTCCATAATTTCTGTGTCACTTTTGTCCCAGCATATCTTGTAGGCAGGGATAATTGTAGATCAGAGGTTATATGGCTGGGTTTGGCTCCTGATCCCTCCATTGAAGTCTTGCATGGTCACAGGAGATGGCTGGTTCATGTTCCATGTCTCCTACTGCTAGGGGTCTTAGCTAATGTCACCCTCATAAATTCCTGGGAATTTCTATTGCATGAGGTTTCTAGCTCATCCCAGAGACGCCCCTGATTCAAGTTGTCTTTTCCAGTACACTCTCCCTCCATTCTCCCCCAACTGATCCCTCCTGTTCCAATGCTTAACCCCTCCAGACCTTTCCCCTTGTCCAGCTGTGATGTCTAGTCTATTTCCCCTTCACAGTAAGATTTATGTGTCCCCCCTTTGAGCCTTCTTTGCTACTTAGTTTCTTTGGGTCTATGGATTGTAGCACGGTTATCCTTTACTATATGGTTATTAGCCACCTATAAGTGAGTATATACCATGTTTGTCTTTCTGTCTGAGTTACCTCACTCAGGATGATCTTTTATAGTTCTAGCCATTTGCCTGAAAATTTCATGATGTTATCATATTTAACAGCTGAGTACTACTCCATTATGAAGTGTACCACATTTTCTTTATCTGTTATTTGATTGATGATCATCAAGGTTGTTTCCAGTTTCTGTCTGTTAGGAATAAAGCTACTATGAACATAGTTGAGCAAGTGTCCTTGTGGTATAGTAAAGCATCTTTTGGGTATAGCTGGGTCTTGAGGTCGATCAATTCCTAATTTTCTGAGAAACTGCCATTGATTTCCAAAGTGGCTGTAAAAGTTTACACTCCTGCCAGCAATCGAGGAGTGTTTCCCTTGTTCCACATCCTCTCCAGCATGAATTGTCACTTGTGGTTTTGATCTCAGATATCTGACAGGTGTAAGATGTTATATATATTTTGATTTGCATTTCCTTGATGGCTAAGGATGTTGAACATTTTTTCAGGTGCTTCTTGGTCATTTGAGGTTCCTTTGTTGAGAATTCTCTGTTTAGATCTGTACTCCATTTTTAATTGCATTATTTGGTTTGTTGATATCTAGTTTCTTGAGTTCTTTATATATTTTGGAAAGCAGCCCTCTGTCAGATGTGGGGTTGATAAAGAGGTTTTCTTATTCTATAGGCTGCCATTTTGTCCTTTTGACAGTGTCCATTACCTTAAGGAAGTTTTTCCCTTTAATGAGGTTCCAATTAATTCTTGATATTAGTGCCTATTCTATTGATGATCTGTTCAGGAAGTTATTTCCTATGGTGATATTTTATTTGTGCTGAAATGTGATGATATTTTATTTGTGCGTTAATAAATAAAGCTTGCCTGGAGATTGGAGAAAAGGCCAGCCATTTCAAGTAAACAAAGAAGTCAGGCAGCACACACCTTAATCCCTTAGCAGGCAGGATCTCTGTGTGTTCAAGGCCACACTAGGGACCAGACCCACGTGCCTTTAATCCCAGTAACAACCATAGAGACCTGGAGGTCTGTACAGATAGAAAGAGAGTGACAGAGCTGTGTAGGAAGAGGAAGTGAGGTAGCTGGGCTAAGAGCCAATGAGAGGGCAAAAGAGCAAGGCATACAAGACTGGGTAGACAGTAAGTCATGCTCCTTGGAAGCTCTGGAGTTGATAACGTGAGCTTAGCTGGTGGCTTTCCGTGTTTCCCTGATCTCTCTAAGGCTTTAACCCAAATTTCTGGCTCAGTGTCTTTTATTTAATAAGACCATTTAGAAATCCTTTTACAATTTCCTGTGCCAATGTGTTCCCCACTTTCTCTTTTATCAGATTCAGTGTATTTTATTTTATGTTGAGGTCTTCAATCCACTTGGACTTGAGTTTTATGCAGTGTGATAGATATGGATCTGTTTGCAATCTTCTACATGCTGACATCCAGTTAGACCAGCACCATTTGTTGAAGATGCATTCTTTTTCTTTTTTTCCATTGTATAATTTTGGCTTCTTTGTTGAAATCAGGTGTCCATAGGTGTGTGAATTTATGTCTGGGTCTTTGATCGATCCATAGATCAACCTGTTTGCTTTTATGCCAATACTATGTAGTTTCTATTACAATTGCTCTGTAATACAACTTGAAATCAGGGATTTTTTTTTAATTGCACAGGATTGTTTTAGCTACCCTGGGTTTTTGGTTTTCTACATGAAGTTGAGTATTGTTTTTGAAGGTCTTGAAGAATTGTGTTGGGATTTTGATGGGAATTGTGTTGAATCTGCAGCTTGCTTTTGATAAGATGGCCATTTTACTATGTTAATCCTACTGATCCATGAGCAATGAAGCTCTTTCCATCTTTTAATATCTTTTCAGTTCCTTTCTTCAAAGACTTGATGTTCTTGCCTTACAGGTCTTTCACTTGCTTGATTAGAATTATACCAACATATTTCATATCATTTGTGGATATTGTGAAAGGTAGTTTCCCTAATTTCTTTCTCAGCACATTTACTGTTTGTGTATAGGAGGGCTACTGATTTTTTTTTAGTTTATTTTATATCCATCCACTTCACTGAAGGTTTTTTTTGATCAGTTCCTATTTGCTTATTCAAATTTTTCATTACAGAATTCCTTCCATTTGTGTTTTATTTTAAAATTGCTTCTATTTCCATTTTCAGGTCTTGAACATTTTCCTTCACTGATTTATTTTTTTTCTTGGCTACATGATATTCTTTTAAGGATTTATTGATTTCTTGCAAGTTTTTTTTGACATTTCATCAATTTCTTAAGAGATTTTTTTTCATTTCTTCTTTAAGGACCTCTATAATTTTCATGAAGTTGGTTTTCAGGTCATATTCTTGTGCTTTGGCTGTGTTGGATTGTTCAGATCTTGCTATTATAGGATAGCTAAGCTCTGGTGGTACCATATTGGCTTATATGTTCCTGATTGTGTTCTTACACTGGTGTTTAGGCATCTGGAATTGGAGTGAATATAGGTCTAGGTGCTGGTTCCTGAGTTTGTCTTTGTTGGATGGGTGTTTTGTTCCTTGCTTTCTCTTTCCTCTTTGGTTTTCCAGCATAAATGTCCAGGGGTTCTGGTGATTAGAGAGTCTTCAGGTCCAGCATGGTGTCTGCACTGGGGTTTTTGTGGACCACAATATCTCTGGGGTTTTGGATTCCAAGTATCTGTGTGGTCTCTGGGGTTCTAGGTACCTGCATAGTCTCTGGGATTCCTAGTATGGTGTGGCCTCCAGTACAACAGAAGTTTTTGTTTGTTTGTTTGTTTGTTTGTTTTGTTTTGTTTTTACTTTAAGGAGTGTTAGCAGATGGTAGGCAGTGTCTTACCTTGGGTCCTTAGATTCGGCTTGGCCTCCAATAAAACAAAAGTCTTCTACTGAAGGTGTTTGCCGGAATATGGAGCCCTGGGGAATAGGTGCAGTCTGGGATTTGTTGGGTGGGCTTTAAGTGATATTAGTGGGTGATGGACAGTGTCTTACTTGGGGTCCTAGGATCACCCTGTCCTCTAGTAAAGGAACTGGAGGTGTGGGCTGGGATATTAGTATTATGTTTATTAACATACAGAAGCACAATTTCTTTAAATTAACCTAAAAGAGATTTACAAACCAAACATCAAATTATTTGCTATATTTTCAGATTCATTGCCATTTTATGAGAAAATGTATAAGAATAGGTCAAGTATTTGTGTGAAATAATGAAGTAACTTGTCATAAAATAATTTATATACTATAATTCAATAGTATATAATATCTTTCTTCAGGAAAAAATTTTTTGGATGTGTGTGATTTTTATGCAGTATATATTATAAAATATTTGGAAAAATTCAAATTATAATTGACTATAACACATTTATACAAATAGGCAAATTCATTATATAATCATTTTCATATTTAAATAATTATAAATGATCTCTAACAAATAGAATACTTTAAATGATCCAGTGATACACACACAAAAAGAATACATTGGCAACTAGTATGGTAATTGTTTTAATATTTGAAGAAATTAAATTTATAATGAAAATTGCCTCTGTCAGTTTGACAGAAGTTTATGATAGGAGTTGAAATGAGCCTAA
This sequence comes from Peromyscus californicus insignis, assembly GCF_007827085.1. NCBI lineage: Eukaryota > Metazoa > Chordata > Mammalia > Rodentia > Cricetidae > Peromyscus > Peromyscus californicus. Next base: position 47,205,220 of record NW_026294391.1, read on the forward strand.
GTATTTGAGGAGAATAAGGTATTCTTTTAGCAAAATATTGATTGTTTCTGATGTTATACAGTAATAGTATATTTCTAAATTTGTTAACCATGTTTATACATGGATAGATATATAAAATTAAAAATGTTTTGTATAACACATACTCTTATTAATATGACGAATATGAAACTTTTACACTCAGTTCTGATATACTTGCACAATATATCTCAGATGTGGAAAATAAAAAAACTAAAATATACAGCATCATTTCACTGATAAGTATCAATATTATTTGGCATTTATCCGTTTATGCATACATCTAAATGGAAATCACATTTACCTTTGTGGAAAAAAAATGTGCATTGAATTTGTTCTTAAAATTCGCACTTGAATGCACAGTGAATTGGTAATCCACAAAAGTAAAAAACCTGACAACAAAGAAACAGTAACAAGAAAGCATATACTAATGATACTTTGAAAGTTTCTTTCTTTGTCTTTTCTTCAAATCAATACAGGGAAGGTATGTAGTTATATTTAACAGTAGGAACATAACAGGGAAACAAAATGAAAAAAAAGGCATGGAGAATTTACGTAGAAGAAATAGGTAGTTTAACTCCTTTGTAAATCATTTGTAAATAGCTCTCCTCTAATCAGGCAGGCAGATCATTATCTTAAATGTTGCAAATACTGTTATTACAGTGAATGCCTTATTCTTTGTTGAATTAAAATTAATTTAATTAATATCTATGACCACAGTTTCTAAGATGCTACAAAAATGACAAAATAATAAGTTATTGTAATTCTTGATTCATTTTTATATTTTGAGAATTTCATATATGAGTAGTGTATTTTTTCTCTCCCCCTCCTTCCCTCCAGTTCTTTCCATGTCTTTCCTACTCCCTTTCAAATTCTTGGTGTCTTAATTATATTTGTTTTACACACACACACACATACACACACACACACACACACATATACACACACACACACATACACACACACACACACAATTTATAAACAGAACCTGTTGAGATGAATTGGTGTTGATAATATGTGTTTAGGGATGACCTTTTAGGTTTGACTAGCATATCAGGGGACATATCCCAGGAGAAGATTAATTCTCCCTCTCTCAGGAATCACCAATTACCTTCTTTTCCCCTAGGAGTGAAGCTTATGAAAATTCCTTTATTCATGTTGGCATGTCAGTTGGTGATATCATTTTTAAATGTCTTGTTTAGGCAATCGTATTGTTGAGATTTCCTAGGGGCAGCTTCCCTGTCATATATAGAAGACATTGTCCTGTAGCAGGCATCCAGTCCTGTTCCTCTGACTCTTTCTACCCCCTCCTTTGTGATGTAACTCTTATTTTTTACCTTAAAAATAAGACATTTTAGGGGTTTCTGTCATTTCTTTTTTCATTGTACAATTTCATTTTACTTTCAATTTTTTCAATATTACTTAAAATTTTATATTTTAATTGTTAAGATAATGGGTTTCAACTTGTATTTAACTAGAAGAGACTTTTATGACTGTCATTCCCTTTGTGCTGTAATTTTTGAGATGTATATTTTACACCACTTTTAGTCTACCCTCTCCTTCCCTCCAACTATTTCTAATACCCTTTGATCTCAAATTCAGGATCTCTTCATGAATTATTGTTATAGCATATACATCTGCACAATACTGGATCCATTTTGTGTTGTTTTTGTGTATATGTGTTTAGGACTACTTAGGATTGAGTATACTATTGGGGGCTTGCTCCTAGAGAAGATTGATGATATTCTCTCTTTCTCTCTCTCTCTCCCTCTCTCTCTCTCCCTCTCTCCCTCTCTCTCTCTCTCCCTCAGCATCCATTCATTGCCTGTAGCCTACATCTAGGGGTAGCATGGCAACTTCTGAGATTTTCATATTAACATAACAACTGGTGTTATTTTTATTCAAGTCTTGTTCAAATGGCCATATTATTGAGGTTTCATGGGGTGTCTTTTTCCTGTATATATAAGATACTACTTAGTAGCAGACTAGTCTTAGAAATATATTAAATATATTAAAGTTTAACTCAAAGCTAGTTTTCTTTTATCACTTAAAGTTCTATTTTATTACTTATATATTACTTTTAAATGGCTAGAAACATAGTCATTTGGTCTCTGGGTTAAAGAGGTTTCTTTTTGTTCTTTGCAATCTCTATGCATCTTTTCTTTATTTCTTTCATTATTGTCCTAGCCATAAACTAAATAAGAATGTTGAACAGAACTGGTTTTATTCAGTAGAAATCCTTATCTCTTATGACTCTTGGAGGGAAAAAATTATATATTTATATTTCTGAACTAATATGATATGTGTTAATGTTTTCTGAATTTAAGATAACTAGATTGTATTTTTATTGTAGTGGTTCTCTGTATCTAATGTGATAGTAACTTAATTCTTTGTTTTATCAAACATTAGTTTGTGCTTGATTTATGTTGAGTTTTATTCACAGGTTAATAGACTTGTAATGTCTTTATATCCTTATATTGTCTTTGTCAAATATTATTTGGCTTTTTAAATTTGCTGCTTATATGTTTTGCAGTTTTCTATGAGATATAAATGTTTGCCTTATTCTATAATGCTTTATTGTGAAAAAAATGAGGACTTGGTTTTACATTTTTGGTTATGTGAAGTAAATGATGAATTTTTTTCTTAGTTTTCTCACATGGAGAGATCATGAATCAACTATGAAAGCAGAATTCACTTCTAGAAAATATTAATATAAAATTATTTTTATTGAGATTGTGATATTAGATCTATTAAGGGATTTTTTCATTTATATTAGAAAAATACCATGCTTTTTAAAATCCTTACTGGCTTTTTGTGCCCTATTGAAAATATATGAGAATCACATTTTTCTGTATCAAGTCATAGTTATTATGGCCCTATATTTAAAATGTAGTACTTCTTATACACTATAGATGAATTTCTAGATGGTCTTATTAAATAAAAAGCATGGAGCCAAATAGAGGGGTGAAAACCTTAGAGAGATCAGGGAAATAGGGAAAGCCACCAGCCAACCTTACCTCACCAACTCTGCAGCTTCCAAATGCGAGCTACTTCCTGTCTTACCCACGCCTTTATTGCCTTGCTGTTCTGCCCTCTCATCGGCTATCTTAGCCCAACCTCCTCACTTCCTTGTTAACCTCCACATCTCTATGGTTGATAGTGGGATTAAAGGCATGTGTCAACATGCTTGTCTCTGTTCCCTAGTATGGCCTTGAACACACCGAGACCCTGCCTGTTAAGTGATCGGATTAAGGGCGTGTGCTACTTGACTTTGTTTACTTAAAATGGCTGGCCTTTCCCCCCTGATCTCCAGGCAAGCTTTATTTATCAAAGCACAAATAAAATATCACCACATTTCCCCCTTTTTTTGCCTAATAAAAATAAAAAAAATATAACTAACGTAAGAAAAAGTATTGTATACAATAAGTACAATAACTATATACAATATATACATACAATAAATACATCAACAATGTCTAGTCCATTTGCATTGACCAATTCAGAGAAAATATTCCATTATGTATTCTATTTCAATGAGTCCAAAATGTACCTAATTCACTTTTTGTCCCAACTTATATTACCAACAGAAAACTGTCTTATGATGTCTTTCAAAATTATACACTTAACACCTCTTAGTGAGTTTCTTTTCTGAATTTCTTAACAAGGAAAACTGTAACTATAACTATCTGTTCTTCAGCTCCCTCAGACACCCAAGAAGGAAATAATATTACCTAGTAAAACAGAAAGTGCAAACAAGTGACTTCTAAAAAATGTGAGTTGACAGAAACAGCCAGCTGCCTGGACAGTCACCTGAGGTTCCTCTGAAATGTTGGGGCATCATCTTCGGCCTACAGGATTGGCGTATCTGACAGACTCATTTGTGAAGTAGGATGTACACAAGACCTATAGCTCGACCTCACATTCGGTGTGAGTATCCCATGTACCAGATAAACTTGAATTCCACCAGTGTCCTTTCATGATTCAGGATTTTAAATTTTGAAAAGTGCTGGTGTTTTTTTTGGAATTCGGCATCCCATTCTTCTCCGCTTGTGGGTGGCTTCATCTCCTTTATTAGATGCCAGTCTACCATTGAGAAGTTAGACTCCTTCAGTCTTCAAGATTAACTCCTTCAAGAATAACTGTTTAAACTACTGTTCCACTGCATGCCAGAAGCCATCAGTCCATTGCCTGTTCATCTGTCTTTGAGGAAAGGGGCACTGTACCTTTTATGGATAGCAAAACTACTTTAGCAATGGTGCCATAATGACCTGGCCTCAGAGGATACCTGTTGCCAACGCTGCAACCACACTTGTCTTGGAAAGGATTTGTAGTCCTTTGTTTTGTGTCCTGTTTGTTCATTTTGGCTAGCATACTATCAGCAGTTGATTTGAGGACACTTTGTTGACCAGTGGCTAGCTTTTGCCACAATGGAAGTTAACTTCATATGCAATTTATCTTCTTCTTGGCAAATGTAGCCATTTGGACAAGAAACTGTTCTTGCCTGGACTATGGGAAAAATAATGTTGTATCAGTTTCACATGCAGGACCCATAGGAAGGTGACCACTGTACTTTACAAGGTCCTTCAGGTTCCTCCTTTATAGAAGAAACTGCCAGACATTCTATAGGACACCAAGAGAAGTAACTGAGAGACTTTAGGTCTGTGGGCTGAAGATGGATCCCCTAATATTGCAGAGGAACTTTGGATGACTGTCCAGGCAGACAGCTGTCTCTGTCATTCTAGATTTTTGGAAGTTGCTTACAATGCTCTTCCTGTTAACTTAGGTAATAATATTATATCCTTCTAAGGTCTTTGATGTAGTTGAAGACTAGATAGTTATAATTTTCCTTTGTTACGATAAAAGGTAAATCAGATATGAAACTTTAGACTGACAAGTATAGGATGGATAGAATATTTTCTTTAATTTTGCCAAAAATTAATAGACTAGATATTATAACTGTAATTCCTGCTTGATAACTGTTCTATTATATGCAATTTTACTATGTTAAAGTTAAAACCTTCCTTTTTGATTAGACAGAAAAGGGGAAGTGCTATGGAATGTCATTCTGTATGCTGTGAATATGTTACTCTGATAGATTGATAAATAACACGCTGATTGGCCAGTAGCCAGACAGGAAGTATAGGCAGGGTAAGTGGAATGTGGAGAATTCTGGGAAGAGGAAGGCAGAATCAGGAGCCGCCATCCCGCCATCCAGGGAGCAGCATGTAATGGCACACAGGTAAAGTCACAGAACATGTGGTGACATAGATTAACAGAAATGGGCTGAATTTAAATGTAAGAGCTAGTCAGTAATAAGCCTGAGCGAATGGCTGAGCAGTTATAATTAATATAAGCCTCTGTGTGTTTACTTGGGGGACTTGAGTGGAGGAGATTTGTCCTGACTGTGGGTTAGGTGGAACATAGGAAAACTTCAGGCTACAATACACAGTGACATCTCAGAGTCACTCTAAATTACATATGTGAAATTAAGTTACTATACTTGCAATCCCAGCCTTTGATCTATGCAAGTCATCAAAAAGCCTGCTATTAGTGATTGTTTTTGGCTAACTGTTCTTTAAATATACAGTGTATATTGTAAGAAGAAGCCAGAATTAGAACAGAGCTATGAAGGAAAGAAATCAGAAAAATAAATGATATTTCTGTGTAGAAATAACTTAATCCTGAGAAGTTTTATAAGGACTTGATTTCTAATTAGTCAGGAAACATGAAATTAAAGATAATAAAAAATGTCACAGAGAATAGATTTTTTGATTGTTGTCCACATGATTAAGTATCAAATATAAGTTAGAGTTTATCTATATTAGTGATCTTCTGTTGTCATGATATTAGATAAAATGACAACAATAATCAGGGTTTACATCTTTTAGGCTGTGTCTGTTCAGTATTAGAAAAGAAAAAAAAATTATAGTGTAATATTCTCATACCATTTTTTTCTGATGTGGACAAATTATGAGAATTGTTATATTCAGAAAAGTTTGTTCAATATATTTCACTGTATGAAATCTAACCATCTTGCTAAATATAGTTATTCCTTCTTATTATGTGTTGTTTTAGATATCTGACAACATCAACTTAAAATTTGTGAATAAATAGCAATTCATTCCTTCCTTTTCTAGTTATTATCCTTTTTTAATGTATCTCCCTGATTTATTGCCATGAAATAAAAATGATAGTAGTAGGGATGCTTGTCTCAATCCCAGTCTTAAGGTAAGATGTTTAGCATTGCATTACTAATTATCATATTTGTTTTTTATTTCTGAGAGTTAGAAAATCAAAACTAGATATTAAGAGCCAGGTATGATGGCATATGCCTGTAATCCCAAAATTTGGGAGGTAGAAGCAGGATAATTAGGAATTCAAGTTCATCATTTGCTATATAGGTAATTCAGGAGCTAACACAGGTTACAAGAGACCCTGTCTCAAAAAAAATAACAACCAAAAAAAAAAAAACAAGCTAAAAACAAACAAACACACAAACCCACAATCAACCATAGCAAAAACCTTAGATGGTAACAAATTGTTATTGGTATTTTGTGTGACATGTTTTTCTTTTTTATTATCATGATAATTTCAAGTTTCAGCATTTTATGCCAGTAAGACTCACTCAGTAGATATTATAATTGGAGATGCCTTTGGATTATGATTATTCAAACATAATGTAGACATATCTCAAGATTAGTGAACAGTAGTTCATTTGTCTTATTCTACTGACTTTATCAGTTCAGTATAAAGCTTTCAGGATATCTTACTTAGCAATTTGTTGAATGTTTCTTCATATTTGTTTAGTAGAAATTTGTGCATTATTACTATTAGTTACTTCAGAAATTTGTGGAAAAGTTTTCCAAATCATGCCTTGCTTTAAAATAATAAATGTTTTTAGGAAAGAATACTTTGTTAATGACCAACCTAATATATATTTGATATTTAAATTTTTCTAAATTTCTTATTTTATTAATTTTTATCTTCAGAAATTTTACTGTTTTTTATACTTTCAAATATTTAAGTGTTTTAAGCAATAGAAATGGCAAATTATGTATGTTTTCTTTCTCGAATTATCTTGCCCGGATTTATAGTTTTTAAACTTTACAAAGTCAAAATAACAATAATTCTATTAGATTTGTTAATTTTAATGTTATTCACTACAAGTTTTGTTAACCACTCCTAATTTTATATCTTAGTTTGAATAGTCATATGGTTTAAGTTGCCTGTTCTCCAAATTTTAGGTGATTTTTCTCATAAATAAATATTAGAATATCTTTAGATTATTAAGGATAAAATTATATATTTGCTTAATATTTATTAATATCTCATATTTTAATGTTTGTATAAATGTAATTTTCATAAAAGAAACTGTTCCTTTTTTAAATCACATGAATTTTGGGATGTTTACATACTTGTGGCCATATTGAAGATAATTAATGTTTCCATTGCCCACCCAAATTTCCATGTATAAATTCTATAACCATAATTGGCAATTCTGATGACTTGATTTACCTTTACAGTACTTTTTGCTTCAGGGAGAGCTAATACAAAGACAGTTCACCACATTATACTCCTGGCTGAGTTTGAAGCTGTTTCTCAGATTTTATGAGTAGTTTGTTATTACATGTACCTATTAACAATGAAACAATAACTAACATCTTAAGGATGTCAGAATCACTGCTGAGTTCTTTTCAGTCTTGACTATGCCAGGGTGAACCTTAAATCAAACTTGTGTTCCTGGCCTCTTGAGATGTCTGAAACGCTATTCAGTTGCATAGAAGTTGTACTTTTCCTGTGTATTTGGTGTTCCCAAATAACTTTGAATCAACACATAGTTTGCTTTGAAAAAGAAGTAAAATGAACTTGGGTCTTATCACTCTGACTTTACCTCTCTTATTATTATCATCATTATTAATGTGTATTAAATTACAAAATGATTCATAAATAAAATAAAAATGTATTTGCATGAAGGGATATCACTGATTAGGCATTATATTATTTCAGACCACATAATAAATAAATGGAAAGGAAAGGTACAAGAAAAATGTTTACCAGTTTTGTGAAAAAAATGTAATTGTGGTTCCCTTAAAAGAAGGTGATCCTATTATCAGTACTATGTTCAATAAAATGGTCTTATAAATAAAGTTGCCATAAAGAACTCTTTATTGTCTCTTGGATACAATTCTAGTATACTTTATGATTGTGCTTTGTGTAGTAGAGTAAGCATTAGTGTATTATCAAAATGAAAATAGGGAATGAGGATATAGCTCAGATTGTAGTGAACTTTCCTTGAAAAAAAAAAAACCTTCCACAACAATCATTAGTTTTAAGTGATTCTCAAACATAAATGTTTTGAAAAAACCTATAAAATGCAACCTAGTCCTATACGAATTTCATGTCATCTTTTAAAATGTGCATAAAAGGTTAAGATTTGGCATTCTCAAAAAGAAAAAAGCATGTGTATATTGAATATAGAATATCAATATATCTTTTTAAATTGTCTCTTCCTTAAAAATTCAGAAGCTTTATTTATGTGTATGTCATTTGTTTGCCAAGTGCTTTATGCAGTTTCCAGAACAGACTAGAAGATGGTGTTGGATCCCATGAAGCTGGAGTTATAGACAGTTGGGAACTACCTGATTTCTATCCTAGGAACCAAAATTAGGTCCTCTGGAAGAACAAGTACACTTAGCTTTTTAGATATTACTTCAGCCCTCCCTTTTCAGTTATATTTCCACCTGATTTAATTATATATACTCTGGAAATACACCCAGTATGTGAGTAAATATAGTAATTTTTAAAATTCTAATGTTTACGTTTTTTTCTCTTGCTTTGGTTTAATTTAAATTTTACTTATTGCTAGTAACGTGTTGTGTGTGTGTGTGTGTGTGTGTGTGTGTGTCTGTGTATGTGTGTGTGTGTGTGTGTGTGTCTGTCTGTCTGTGTATGTGTGTGTGTGTGCCTATATATGTATGTGTGTATGAGTGCAGACATGCACAAGCCATGCCAGGCACGTGGACAACTTTCTGGAGTTGGTTCTTTCCTTGCACTGTATTTCTGAGGTGAGGTGTCTCTTGTTTCTGTCCTGCTTGTTTCATCCTAGCTGGCTCAATTCCACAATAGCTGGCCCTAAATTTTCCAGCCAATTATCCTGTCTCTGCCTGGGTCTCACAATCGGAGTGTTAGAATTACAGACATGTGCCCCTACATGTTCTGGGAATGGAAGTAATGTATCAAGCTTAAGCAGCAAGCACTTTTTTTTTAACCCATTGAGACATCTCAGTGGCCCTAATTTCCTATTTCTAGGTTTTATTAACACTAAGCACATCATTGTGTACTGTGAATGCTGTGTTAACTCTTGGGCTACTTTTCAGATCTGCTTGGAGATGATGTCTCTTCAAGGCAATCTTTGTCTCCTGTGCTGCTGGAAATGCAAAAAGTCCTGGTCAGGTATTTCAGGTCTTAATGTTTGACTTAGATTATTGATTTCTAAATCACATCCTTTGAATTAAGTAAAAATATATGTTATTTGTGTTTCTGAGGTTGGTATGTAAAATGAATAGAGATTTTGAGGATGATGAGCACTTTAGACTATATCAACTTTAAAAACCTATACTCCACTAAATTGGAAAAAAAAACAGTTTTCTTGAGATATACCACCTACTAAAGTTAAATCAAGATCAGATGAACAATTTAAATAGACCTATAACCCCTAAGGAAACTTGAGGTTGAAGAGATGCTCCTGCCTCAGTTTTCCAAATACTGGGATTACAGACATGTAACACTTCATTATTCATATGTCCATTCTTTTATGTTCCCACAATATTTTCTTAACTTCACTGAAACATATATGATTTAAATCAATTCTGTGATGCTAAATTTAAAAAAAAATACATTCTTTGAGGTAAAACTCAATTTGTAGAACTCTCAGGACAATTAGAATAATGTAATATATGCCTCTTCTATGACCCTCCCTTTATTTATCACTGAATTTATTCTCATTATTATATTTAGTTCCAATAAGAACATGGCCTATTGAAAATGTCATGCTGATTCTTAGGTTGTTTTACAGACCTTTTGTGTGACAATGAATCTTTAGCTTAATTTGTGTTCTCTGTCCTAGTGAATGTGATGCAAAATGATGGGCAACTTCTTAAAGTGTTAGCTTTTCTTACTTATATTCTTGCTCTTTGAATTGCCTCACTTGAGTTAGAGAGATGAGAAAACCTGAGATAACAGGTAGCAAAATTGGGTCTTAAAGTCATCTGAGACCCAGTCTTATAAAATGTCCGATTCTGCACTTGGTAGGGCCTCTGAATTACATATTTAATGTCTTACTTATTTCAGTGTATTTCTCAGCAGTAATGGTCAATTTGCAATTTAATGTAATTGTCAGTTTTACAATTGATGTTATTTGAAATATATTTTAATATTTTTCTCTGTTCGCAGTTAGTCTAGTGGTTGTGTCAATATGAATATTTTATGCAAACAGAAATAATTCACCAAAGCTATATAGATTTAGTTCATTATTTCTTTGCTGTTCTCCATTTAAAAATGTCACTAGCTCCAAAAATATACCAGGTGTCAATTACATTGTAAAGAAGCAGTAATGTCATATATCTTAATATACAAAGGGGCAAGTAGATATTTAGGCTATGATAGATTATATGGTTTCCCTTAATTTCTTTTATAGCTGTAGCTACCAAACTATACCATACAAGATGAGGCTGGCTTCAGACTCAGAGATCCACCTGCCTCTGCCTCCTGAGTGCTAGGATTAAAGGTGTGGGCCACTATGCTCAACTTTTTTTTCCTAAAGCCATTCAGTTTAAATTTCTTCTTTAGATTTTTTTCTGTAGCTATTTAACTACATGTTAACTTATTCTTTGTTACGAATGATGTCATGAGATGGGTTACATGGACAGACACTGGGGACTGTGAACTCAATATAATGACTTCCTTATGACTGCAGCTTACTATGCTATGTAAATTCCTGCTTTGAAATTCCAGCCTTTGTGACTGCAACCTGTGATCATGTGGTCGTGAAAGGGCGTTTCATTTCATGTCCTGGAAGTTTTAAATTCCCATCAAACATTATTTCTTGCACATGTAAAACTTCAAGAAGGAAAAAAAAATGTTTGCTTTGTGCAGCAACAAGTTCAGGTTTGTCTATGTTACTAAGTTTTATGTCAACCCCCATGTAAAAAGAAACTCTAGTTAGCTATGGAATTTGGGTGACAGTTTAATTTTTCCTTCCATCCTTCCAGTAATTATTGATTTAGTGTGTTTAACATATCAAATAGTTCTTTACTAAATAGTGTTATATTATTATTATTCTCCTTTCATTTTCTTTCTTTACTTTTAGGATTTCTTTATTAGAATATTTTTTTATTTAGTTTGTTTATAGATGCAATTTCATACAGGTATGCAATATATACTACTTATGTCCAACCCAAAATCCCTACCCATACTCCAATGGGCTCCTTCCCCAATATTTCCTACCACATTTATGTCCTCTTCTTTCTTTTTTATTTTAAAAGAACCCTCTGAATCCAGTTAGTATTGTGTGCATGCATGCACACATGTATGTGTGCCTGTTTGTGTGAGCATGCATGCGTGCATGTGTGTGTGTGTATGTGTGTGTATGTGTCTATGTCTGTGTGTGCTTTTCAGTGTATTTGGACAACTAATCAGTGACATTTTCTTCTTCATCCTCCCCAGTTTCTTTCTGCCCCCTCTTCCTTCTCCTCCTTTATATTCTTTAGTGCCTTTCTCCTACACATTATAAAATATACATACTTGATACAGTTAGATGTACTTCTACTTACCTGTATTACAAGTACTAGGGTGACAGAGGAAGATACATCAGCATGAATTCTACACCAGTCAGTACTATATAACAAAATTGTATCTCAGACATGACACACAGTTCTTGATCTAGTTTTCCTTAGTTGATACATGGAATAGCCTATTTTATTTCTATTATAACTCAGTTATACCTGAATCATTTTTAATTTAGTTTTGAAGAAAATATTTAGTACAAATATGATTTCTATTTTAAAATATGAGAACCATCACATTTTGCATTAAGATAAAATTTTTGAAAGTGTACCAAAGTAAGAAATATATAGGAAGGATTAATTTGTACAAAATAAGGCAAACATCCACACAACATTCACAAAATACTGGAAATAATAGAATTTGACTTGTGTTATGCTGAATATGAGGAGCAATGGAAAGAGAATGTATCAGTTAAAATATTGAATGTTCTAATCAGAAATTCTTTACACCATTGTTGTACCTTACGTATTCATCAGTACTGTTTAATAATTTTCAAAAGACTATTAGGTAAAGATTTTCCATATCTTGTATTAAAATCGTCTTTTATCTGTTGCAATTTAAATACTTGTCAACATATTTTATTCACAGTGATGTCATGAGATGGAATATTTGGCCATCCAATATCCAGTTTCTAAACTAAGTTTAATAGCTTCTTTGAAATTGATAGATTACAGCTGTTAGGGTGCTGTGTAAGTTCCTGCCACTGTGACTGAAATTGGTTGTGAAAATTATGCAGAATTGTCTATCATCCTTCATGTGCTCATGCTCATTTGGAATCCAGAAGCTCTCTGTGGGAGCCCACAACTGACTCAGTTTCTCAGTTTGAATCTGAAGTCTATTCTGAGTCAATAGAGTTCAGGCTTGTTTGCTCCAATGCTGTGAGAAAGTCCTGATTAGCCCACAGAGTCTCCTTGAAGGGCTGTGAGAAAGTCCTGATTAGCCCACAAGAAGGAACACCCTATCTAGCTAGATGCAGGCTGCTGACGCCAGCCGGAGGTACATTGAGATAGAAAATGAAACTGCCTGCTCCGTGACACAAAGCAGGATAGATAGTGGCTGAATGCCTGTGCTGTGCATTGTTCTACTTCTGTCCTTCAAAACTGTATATAAGCTAGCTGTGAAATAAACTTGGGGCTGTCTGGCATTGGCATTGGCTGGCAGACCTCTCGACTCTTTTCTGTCTTCTTCATTGTCTCTTCAATCCGTACGCCTCTACTTAGCTACCCAGCTAACTCTTGGCAGGCTCCGGCAGTTCTCACTTCCCACCAAAGATTATTTCTGAGACAATGCAGAACTTCCAGGAAAAAAATACTGATTATCCGGATACAAGTTCTCAGGTGTGTTGGGTTTTCTAAGTCTCATTCTATTCCTACTTTGAAAAAACAAAACACAAAAAAACTTTTCATTGATTACAGAATGTGCCTGATATCTTAATTTTTCCTTCCAGCATTGAAAATACCCCACAAGGTCACTAACGGTTCTTGTTCCTGGATTCTGAGGAGATGATGGCCATTTTACAAGTGGTCCTGGGATGGTAATGTATCTTTTGTGATCATTTTCATTTAGTACACACTGCATTCATATTCATGATATCTCACATCATCACAAATAAGTAATTAATAGAATATTTAAAAATATTAGGCCCAGGGGTTTAACTAAGTGATGAGGTGATTGCTTGCATAACAGAGGCAGATGTAGTTAAAAGCTAGATTGCGTTTTGGGAATGCACAAAAGTGCTTGGTTACTATTGTGCCACTATTAGGGTCCTGGAGAAGTCCCACAAGAAAACACCATTGATTATGCAATCAACAAGTGTATTTATTATTCCAGCATGCTGGGGTTGACCATCCTACACAAAGGCAAAATGGTGATAATGACCAGAGAAGCTCACAGGCTTCTTTTAAGCACAGCCAAGGGGAGTTCCTAGAGCACTTCAGACATTTCAGATATGATTGGCTTAAGCAAGTGGCAATCATATTAATACATTCTAGTTGGCTATGCCTAGTCATGGGCTGGTCAGGGCTACAGTTTTCCATTTTGGGGCAGGCCTGGACAAGTCCTTATTTAGTTATCTGCTGACTGTGCCTCAGGCCTGGCCTGGCCTGGCACTGCATGTGCCAGGCCTCCTCATCCTTGCTGTCAAGGGTGTTGGAGTTTAAATGCCCTTTGTTGATGCCTGCTCAGTTTCAGGAAACTGAAATTGAGGCCTGATCTCTGAGGGAAGACTGAGCAGCCTGTTGTGGCATCTGCCCAGTCCTCTCATCCTCCCCTTGAGTAGTGTCATCTCAAATCTTGGAGATATTTTTTGTTGTTGTTTATAGGCTTGTATTGTCTGTTTTGTAATTTCTAAGTAGGGCCATGGAGTCCCTAATAATTCCAGAATGGTTAACATAAAAACAGCATTGTTTTCCCAAAGCCATGCACAGGCCCCCTTCAATTTTGGAGAGCTATTTCAGCTAAGTGCAACAATTTTTTAGGACATTTGTATCTATTGCCATTCTCAAAGCACTGTAATTCTGACCTTGTAATATCAAGGCTGAATTTCCTGTACCGAGGGTTGATATCAAGATGGCTGTGACGATTTCTCATTTCTACATCCTGGTTATGTTTCTAACTTGTAAAAGACTTTATCATCAGGTAGCAGACTATTCTGAGGAATAACTGGACCAGGACACAAGAGACTTTGGTTTGATCTAAAACCTAAGCATTAACACAGGAGTTAGGCCAGAAGAATATGTCCGTTAGGTATCTGTCAGTGGGATCAAGAAGCCTGTTCCAATTGGATTCTGAGTGAGATTATAGAGGAGGGAGTAGCCATTTGCAAATTTCTGTGTTATAGGTTTGGTCCAGGGGCTGATAATAGGATTTTAGCATCATCAGATTAGTGGTACCTACACAGGAATCATCATTTAGTCAAGGCATCAATGATGAAAGAGCCAATAGCGATTAGCAGGAGCAGAAGGGTCAAAAGCCCTTTGTTAGCTGATAGAGTTCCTTATCTAAAAGGAACTTAGAAATGAGAATCGGGACCAGTAATTATCTTATCTCAGGTTCCTTATGACAAGAAATTCCCTTTTGATCTAACATTCCAAGGGGGTAGGAAAGAGATGATGTATTCTCTTCTATAATTACTTCCTGATGGCATTAGGATGTTGTTGTCAGGGCCTTGGAAAGTTAGTCAAAGGCACGGAGGGAATTTAGAAGCATCTGGTTCATTGATCAGCTGAAGAGTCAGTATTTACATTGGCTGGATTTTTCCGTATCAGATTTCAGGGCTCACAGCCATTAATTACCCAGATAGTCATCCCAGGCGCCTGTAGTCTTCATAGCATTGGAGGCAGAGGTATCAGGACAGCATCAGTCATTGGCGGCCAGACCCATAAGGTGAGATTTTTCCTGTAAAGAAGGAACATGGGGAAGACTAATCTTATTTTGTCAGCATCTCACAATGTCCACATTCTGGGCCTATTCCTGGCAGCAGGTGTTGCATCAGGGCATCTTGCCCAGTGGTCAGTGTTATCAGCAGGCCAGGTGAAGTTGTTCTGTTGTTTCATTTACTCTTTGGAGACTTTGGGAGTCATTGTTTGGAGCTAGGAGTCTCTGTTGTAGTAAGCTTACATCAAATAATTTAAATGCCGTATTCATCAGAACTTTGACAGGTTTGAGAACAATTGTCTAATAAATATTTCTGAGCTAAACAACCCTAGATTTAATCCTGAAAATATATCTAAGTTTGGTAACAACAATCAGACCATTGCTTTATCCTGTACCTATATTAGACTCAATGATAATAGAGTAATGCCTATTTTAATTATCAAAATATTTTATATTTAGAGTAATGTATAGATCCACTCTTTTATTTTAATATCTATTGTATTGTGTTTGGTTTTATGTCAGCATATGTAAATGTAATGTAAAACCTAATAATGGGAACACATGTCCTAATGGTAAAATAATATAAAATTTGTGTACATTGAAACTGATGCAGTAACATGCAATAAAATCAGAAGAGAATTAACAAGGTTATACACATACTATTATAAATATATTAGTGTAATAATGTCATTCAAATAATTACAAAGGGACGTAGACACTAATAAATATGTTAACTGGAAAGGTTTCATGATGTGCACACTATTAATTTATTATTCTATTAAAATCTTCATTTATGAAACAAACTGTTAATGTTGAGGTTGTGAGAAAATGTAACAGCACAGATTAAATGAAGTCTTGATACAAATTAATCGAGGAGCTTTCTGTCAGCAGAATATTTTCGATGTAGCTCAATAAAATAGTGTGCACAATAAATTTCCTAGTTAAAACTATGCTTTAGTGATTATATGACATATATATATAATGAAAATGTAATGTAGCTCAAATAAACATTACTAATATGTAATGTAACTCATGTAAATGTATAGTTTTAATGAGAAAATATCAGCATGAATAAATAATCTAAATTTTAAATAACTAGGATATAATTGAAAATAACTTTTTACATAAATAAATTTAATATATAGATGTGGTAGTATTTAAGGTAATGTTTAGTAATTATTTGTTGTTAGTATTTAAATTCTTTTTTTTTTTTTTTTTTTGTTTTTCGAGACAGGGTTTCTCTGTGTAGCTTTGCGCCTTTCCTGGAACTCACTTGGTAGCCCAGGCTGGCCTCGAACTCACAGAGATCCGCCGGCCTCTGCCTCCCGAGTGCTGGGATTAAAGGCATGCACCACCACCGCCCGGCTAGTATTTAAATTCTTAACATCAGGGATAATCTACAGGACAGGATAGCTATGAGGGCAGATCATTGGAGAATTTTGGCATGGTTATGAGTTTGATGACCAGCACTGCATTGTAAGACAAAGGACAGACATTTATTTGAATGATGGACAATTATTTGATTAGCATTAGCATCAGGGGCAAATAAAAAATGCAACAGTATGAAAGAGTTATTTTCTCTATAAAGTACATTTTTATAAGTATATTGATTTAATTTATTAAAATAAACTAATATATTCATAAGCCAGCTATTAGAATTAGAGAGTGTAATTGTTAATCTGATGCCAGTGTTAAATATGATAAAATACTGTAAAATAGATCCCTTGTTAAATAATAATAAAGTAACACCCATTTTAACTTTCAAAATATTTTACACTTACAGTAATATTTATATAAAACACTGAAATGTCTTACTATATACTGTATTTCTTATAATTTTAATCAAGTATATGTATATAAAATATAAAATAAAAAATTATAATGTGTTCTAATTTTTTAATAATTTAAAGTTAGTGTGCAGCCAATTCAGTAACATGAAATATGAGTAAAGTTAATGAAAGTTCATTCACATAATTTCTTACATTTGTTAGTGTAATAATTCAGTTATTCCAATAATTACATATTGACATATGCAATATAAATATATTAAGTTAAAATATATGTGATATATACAATAAATATGTGCAATTAGCGTTAAAAATCCTTAACATTTAATATAAATCTAATGACTGAACCTGAATCACTTTAGATATTGCAGATTTTAGATATCCTTTATTGATAATAGTTCTTGAAATTAATTTAGTTCTTTAAAAAATATTTTAAAACAGCTTACATATTCCCTGAGTAATGGCTTTGTATGACACTGATAGAACTTTCAAGTTGTTTTTTTAAAGTGCTGCATGCAAACACCTAAAAAGGCTATTTTAATGCATATGCATAGATTTTTTCTCATATACAAGTTTTCATAAGCATTGTATGTATTATACAATAATTGCAGAATTGAGCTATAGCCCTCCCCTTGAGATATATCCTTAATTCTTACATTGTTACATTTGTTATATATTTGGTATTTGATGCCCTTTGTAATTCAAATTGTACCTATGTATTACTAATATCATTTTAAACTTTAATACCTGCATTGAACCTGGAAATATTTGTATTGAGTAAATTAAAATAAACAAAACTAATATTTAAGAAAAAACACTAAATTATAGAAAACATAGCCAAAGTATTTACTTATTATTTTAAGCAATTGTTCATATTACATATAAACTAAGGAGTCAGTCTAACATTACAATCAAAACTCAAGTATTACATCCTGGTTTTTGTGAATATTGACTTTTTGAGAAAATGTATCAACACAGACTAAAGTCTAAATAGAATTTCTCAAGTTACTTTCTATCAAGTGAAAAATATTTTCAATAGATTTCTACTAAATGATGTACAAAATAAATTTTCTTTTTAAAAATGTTTTAGTGAAGAAATGATAAATATACATGTATATCTAACATAAATTTAAATGTAATTCAGTTAAATATGATTAGTATGTAATATAACTTATACAAATGTGTAGTAATGCCTAAATATTAATATCAGTATATAATCTGAATTATAAGTTAATATGTTAAAATGAGAGTGCATAAGATTAGATAATTTTAATTCTAAATAATGTGATAATTGTGTTAAGATTTAGTGTTAATATGCTATTAGTGTTATAATTTTAACATAGAGGAAAAACTATGTGACAGGATAGTTTCGAGGACAGATCATTGGAGAAATATTCTGTCATAACCAGGGTCATATGTTTGATGGAGAGTCCTGCTGGGGAAAGCAAATGGGAATTTATTTGTTTAAATGATAGGACAATTTATTTGATTAGCAATAGCAACAGATTTAAATAAATAAATGAAAAGATAGATGAGATATATTCCTTCTTTAATATATTTTTATAACTTGAGTAACTATATATTAAAATAAGTCAATTTATTCATAAAGGAAACATCAGAATTGGTTGCTATTATTATTGATTTAATGTCAACAATGAATTTTATAAAAAATGTAAAGTAGATAATTTCTTAAACAAAAGTAAGGTATTTTTTAAATATCAAAATATTTTAAATTTAGTGTAATTTATAGATAAACAAATGTTTTAATATACACTGTATAGTGCTTAGTTTTATGCTGTAATAATATAAAGCAAAATAATTGGAAAACATGAACAAATGCAGAAATAATAAAAAACTGTGTACATTATAGCCAATGAAGTATCATGCAATATAATATGAGAAAAATTAATAACTTATATACATGTATACATGTTAGTTTAATAATTTGGACATTAATAATTACATAATGACAGTAACATTAATAAATATGTTAACTTAAAATCTTGTGATACACATTATAAGTATCATTGTATTAAATTTTTTATTAATGTAAATCAATTGATTTGTATTATACCATATTTTAGTTACAATATATTGATACTAGATTTGTAAATTAGCATATTGCTTTTAAATACTGTTTCAAAATTGCTTATGTAATTTGTAGGTACTTACTATTATATTGCACTGATAAAACTTGTAATAGATATATTTAAATTTCTGGATGTAAATTGTTAAAACAACTGTTGTAAAACAATATTCTGTTATTATATACATATATTTTTCCCAACAAGACAGATTTTTAATAAATAAATAAGTCATTTTCACAAGCCTGGTGTGTTATGCAATAATGCAGTATTGCAATATGCAATAATACACTATTAACAGTGCACTCTAATGCACTGTTTCTCAGACCTTGTGATATATACTTATTCTGAAGTTTTTACAATTGGTCTTCATTTGTAAATTAATAGCCATTTTAATTAAAGATAGAACACATGAATTACTAATAGTATTTAAATAGTGTTAGTTTTTCGGCTGCGTTGTGTTCTTACCCTGCAAGGAAATGCCACGAAACACGACAGAATCCGCTAACAAGAGTTTTATTAAAGGTGAAGGGACAGAGAGTGAACAGGCCTGCGGGAAACACGTGTGTGGAGAAGAAGAAGGAACCGGGAACATGGCGCCAGATTTTAAAGGCTGGGCGTGGACAGATCAGCGTCACTACTACACGCAAGCGCGTAGATCACATGGTCACATTGTGCACCTACATGGCTAATGGAACATCACGGATCTTGGTCACACGAGATGACCTGACCCAGAAATGGCTATCCTGACCTGGACCTGGCTAGGCGAAAGTGTCCACCAGGCATATGCGAACACGCCTGACCATGGGGGCTTGTTGTAAACCTTTCAAATAGTATTTAAAGTGTTAATGTATTCATTATACATGGAAATATTTGCATTTACATAAAGTAAAAGTAAGTCTTTAGATTTTTTAAATGAGTGGAAAGTGGAAAATAAAATGCCAAAATAGTTTTGTTATTTCTGCAAAAGTTATGCATGTTACACACGAACTAAATAGTCAATCTACTATTATAACCTGAATTTCTGATATTATTAACTTTTTGAGAGGATGTACCAGCACAGATTAAGTCTTGATACAAAGTAATTGAGTAGCATTTTGTCAGTAGAAGAATATTTTCAACATAATTAAATTAAAAATGTACAAAACACATTTCCTTGCCTAAAATATGTTAGTGATGAAATGATTTAAATACATAAATAATATAAAATTAATGTGTCTCAAATAAGCATGACTGTAAATAATAGAATATAACTTACATGAACACATATTGTTAAGTAAATGTCAGTATGACTATATAGTCTAAATTGCAAGTAGTTAGTATTTAATGAAAAATAAGAGTTTATACAGAAAGGCACGGTTAATATCTAAATGTTGGGATTGTTAAGAAAATGTTTACTATTAATTTTTATGAGTATTAAAATTTCATAACACTGAGAAGGAACTATATAACAGGATAGTGGTGAAGGTAGGTTAATGGAGTGTGGGGTCCTGTACCACCAGGAACTTAGGTCCCCTGAAAGGTAAGAGCGGCTACTTGCTGGTTCCCCAGCCTCCCCCCCCAAAGGAGAGACAATCAGACACAGCAGGGAGCCAAGTCAGGCAAGGACTTGTTTATTGTTAGGCAGTAAGCCTCTTTTATAGCAAAAACCTCAGAACCCTAGGAGGGGGTGGAAGGAACCAACCAATCATTTTAAAGGTCACTCTATACTCATTTTTTTTTTGTTTGTTTGCAAGTTGTGTATGCACTGACATCATCTGATCTTAGTATCTTATCTCAGTGTAAACAACTTGAGCTAGGCACCTTTTGTATCTAATCTCCATAAAAACAACCCAAGTTAACTTCCTCTCAGCACCATCCTTGTAGCTCATGCATGCCCCACATTGGAGTACTATCATGACATGCCCAAGGTCCTGGGTTTGATGAACAGCACTGCAGAAGTGGTCGAGGGACAAAACATTGTTCAGATGCTAGGATAATTAGTTTGGTTAGCAATTGCATCAGGGACAAAAAAAACAAGGCAGTAATAGTAACTGATTTTTCCATTTTAAATACCTTTTATATCTAGGTTGATGAAATTTACTGAAAGAAATTAATGTTTTCATAAAGAAAATATAATAATTGATTGCTGTAATTTTTATGCGAATTTGAATATGTTAAAATATTTATATCTATGGTAATTAAATTTAATTTTAGAAGTCATAAACAAAACTTCAAACTGGATGCTGTAATTGTTAATCTGTTTTATCTTTCAAAATACTTTACATTTACAGTAAAACATATGAATTATCAAAATGTTTTATTATATATTGTATATGTGTATTATACATATCTTCAAAATATGTATAATATAATATAAACACAACACTGGGCAAACATGTCCTAATTTTGAAACAGTATATTTTTAGTTTCCATTACAGTTAATTCAGAAATAAGTAATTGACTATGAGTAAAACTAATAAGAGTTGGTTCACACACTTTATATATACGTCAATGCAATACCTTGGGCATTCCAATACTTACATAGTGACATAATCATTAATAAATATATTAACTGAGAAACTTACATGTGATACACAAAATGGATTAATGTATAATTAGCATTAAAAATCCTCATGATTAATGTAAATCAAATGATAGAATACAATTCACTTCAGCTATTGTTTTAAGATTCTAGGGATATTATGTTAATAATAGTTAATGAAATTATCTTAGTACTTTAAAAATATTTAAAAATTGCTCACACTATTACTGAGTAATTGCCTTTATATGACAGTGATTGGTGCTCTTCATGATGGCTTCATGCCTTTTATTCCAACACTTAGGCATAGATGCGAAATTTCTATGATTTCAAGACCAGTCTGATATACATAATGAGATCCAGGTCAGCCAGGGGTACATACATAGACCTTGTCTCAGAAAGCAAAACAAAACCAAGCAACAGAACCAAACGCAAAAGAAACAGACACTGATAGACTTAAAAATTGTGTTTGTAAAGTGCTAGAAGCTAATGATTAAAATTGCAGTGTAAGTTTAAGAATTTCAACACATATATATAGATTTTTTTTTCCAAAATCTGGGAAATATTTAGTAAGTAACTAAGGAATCTTTACAAGCAAGCACATGGTATGTGATAATTGAACTAATGATCTATAGTCCTGTCCTTGTGAAATATCCTTATGTCTTGCATCTTCAGAATTAATGTGTATTTGTTAATTGATGCCCATTATAATTCAAATAGAACATATGTTTTACTAATATCATTATTTTTTTCTTTTATAGAAAAATAGATTTTTTAATAAAATATATTCTGACTATATATATATATATATATAGTTTCCCCTCTCCTAGCTGGTCACAGATCCTCTCCACATCCCTTTCCATCTGGATTTACAACCTTTCTGTCTCCCCTCAGAAAACAAACATGCATCTAAGGAACAGTAAGGAAAGCAAAGCAAAGCAAATAGGTATAGAACAAGACAAACAAACGGATTAGAAAGAACCCAAGAAAAAGCACTAGAAACACATGTAAAGAGACACAGAAATTTGCACACACAGCAATTCCAATAAAAGCCCAAAGCTGGAAGCCATAATATATATGCAAAGGACCTGTAAATTTAAAAACATATGTAGTAATGCACTGACACAACATTATGAAACAAAGAACCTTCAAAGATGCCATTGATTTCGTTTTGTGTTGGCCATATATTACTGGACATGAAGTTTCATTGAACATGGAAATTTGTATTAACTAAAATAAAATAGAGTAACTCATTAAGTTTTTAAGGAAAAATATGACATTTTGAGAAATTAATTGCCAAAATATCTTTCTTGTTATTTTGTAAGAATATCTGTATATAATTTGTATATGCTAAATAATCAACCTACAATTACAAGCAGACCACCATAATTATATCTTTATTTTCTGTTAATAGTGAGCTTTTGAAAAAAGATACCAGCACAGATTAGAGTCTTGATACAAATTTTCAATTTCCTGTCAATAGAAAAACATTTTAAACATAATTTAGTTAGAGACCCACAGCCAAATATTATGCAGAGACTGAGGGACCATGGAACATTCATCCCTAAATGGGATGTCTTCATCAAATCCCTTGCTTCAGGGCTTACAGAACACTACCAATAGAAGAAGCAGGAGTGTAAGCTCCAGAGGGGATTGAGGACCCCAAGAAAACAAGGCCCTCTAAATCACCATGAGCAAAGCCCACAGAGACTGAGACAGCACCGGGCCTGCATGGGTCTGCACCAGGTTCTCTGATACACATTATGTCTTCTAGTTTAGTGTTTTTGTGGGACTCCTGAGAGAGTGAGGGAGTGGGTCTCTGACTCTTGTGCCCTCTCTTGGGCTCTTTCGCTTTCTTCTGTTGGTCAGCCTTGTCCAACATGTATATGATAGTTGTTGTCTTATTATATACTATTTGGTGTTATTTTTTAAAAAATGAAGGAATGAATGGAAACCTAGCAAGCAGTGGAACTGTCATTCATACCTGCTATGAGAGGGAAAATGAGTTTGCTCCAATGGAATGACACTGGATGTGTCAACCACTTTAGGGTAAATCTCATGTTCAGGAGTAGTTGACCAACAAATAATGGACTCCACAGTTTTGTGTATGTGCTTTTATTTGGTTACAGTTTTTTTTTTTTCTTCTTTGATTTTTCAAGACAGGGTTTCTCTGTGTAGCTTTGTGCCTTGCCTGGAACTCACTCTGTAGCCCAGGCTGGCCTTGAATTCACAGAGATCTGCCTGGCTTGGTTACAGTTTTTTTTTTTTAATTTTTCTAATTTTGGGTGATGTATTTTGTTTGCTAGGTTTTGTGCTTTTTGTTGTTATATAGGATTTTTTTTTTAGAACTTAAAGTTGTCAGGGTAGGGAGGAGGAGAGGATCTGGATAATTTGGGGAAGGGGAAGACTATGATAAAAATATATTTACACTTAAAATTTGTTTTATGTAATAAAAATAAATAAATTATGCACAAAGAAAATTTCCTCATATTAAAAAAACTTAAGTGATGAAACTATTTATATACATATGTAATAAAAATTGTAATATAGCTCAAATAAGCATAAATAACATGTAATGTTATGTAACATATATAAATGCATAATATTAATGAATATCAATGTGAATATGTAATTTAAATTGTAAGTAACTGGGATACAATTGAAAATAATCCATACAAAGATAATTTGAATATCTGGATGTTGTGGTACTTAACATTTAGTTAATTTGTTATTAGTATTAAATTTTCAGAACAATGAATATGAACTATATGACAGGATAGCTGTGAGAGCAGCTATTGGAGAACACTCCTAGCATGCCAAGAGTCTTAGATTTGATGGCCAACACTGCAGAGGAGGTCAAAGGTCAGACTTCTGTTGAAATGCTAGGACAATTTATTGATTAGCAATAACATCTGGGGAAAATAAAAAAAGTTTTTTAAAAAGTATGAAATTATCTTTTTCCCTTTTCAATACTCTGTATTATTATTATTATTGTATTATTAATGTAGTTTGATTAACTATATTAAAAGAAATTAACGTATTTATAAACAAAACATTAGAATTGTTGCTGTGATTGTTAACCTGATACCAATACTGAATTTGATAAAGTATAGTAAAACAGATCTCTTGTTAAATAATAATAAACAAATACATGTTTTAGCTATAAAAATATTTCATGTTAAAAGCAAATCATTAGTTTAAAAAATTGCACTAAAGAAAAGAAAATCCTCAAATTTTTCTAGTATCATTTTCATAACTATATAATTTGTATAAACTGGACAATCGTCACAGTCTGCAAGTAAGCAGAAAACCAGATTATATCTTGATTAAAGTCTTGACACAAATGAATCAAGTTACTTTCATCAATAGAAATATATTTCCAACAGAGTTCAATTAAATAATATCCGAAATAATTTTCTTTGTTCATAAAAGGCTTTTAGTGATTGAATGATTTATATACATATATAAGTGTATAATCAACCTCAAATAGGCATGATTAATATGTAATATAACGTAAATTATATAAATATATCGCAATGTATAAATAACAATATGAATATATAATATAAATTGCAAATAATTAGGATACAACTGAAAATAAAACTTTGTGAAAAATAAATAAATAGCTGGGTGGTGGTGGCACACACCTTTAATCCCAGCACTTGGGAGGCAGAGGCAGGCAGATCTCTGTGAGTTCAAGCCCAGCCTGTTCTACAGAGCTAGTTCCAGGACAGCTAGGGTGGTTACACAGAGAAACACTGTCTCAAAAAAAAAAAGAAAGAAAGAAAGAAAACAACAAAAAAGAAAATAAATATTCATAATATATATGTTGTATTGTTATTGTTTAGTATTAATTTGCCATTAGTTTTAAATTTTACTAAAATTGAGTGTTAAATGTGTGACATTGGAGAACTATCTTGGCAGACCTATTGCCATAGATTTTACATCCAGCACTGGAGGACAGGTCAAGGGGCACACTTTTTTTTAAATGACAGGGCAATTTATTTGATTATCAATAACAATAAGGGCAAAAGAAGTACATGAAAAAATAGATTATTTTTCTTAAACAAGTTTTCAATTAACAAGATTTAATATATTTAAAGAAAGTAATTTATTCTGAAGGAAAATATTAGAATTTTTTGCTGTGATTATTGATCTGATACTAATGTTGAATATGATAAAAACTAACATGGTTATTATGCTACATAGTAATAATGTATACAGTACCTGTAGTATTTTACTACATACTGTATTATGCATACATTTATAATAGAATAGGTATAATATAATATCCCACATATTTGGAAAACCTGTCCAAATGGTGAAGTAATATACAGTTAGTGTACATTATAATTAATACAGTAACATGTAAAACAATATGAGTGAAAATTTGATGCACACACCTTTATACATGATAAAATACAATAATTTGAACATTCCAATAATTATGTATTGAGTCATTAATAAATATTTTAACTTAAGTTTATATATACAGTAAGTGTTAATATATAATTGCATTAAAATAATTAACAAATTAAAACAAGTGATAAAATAAGTGTGATTTTATCTTATAATTTCAACAGATATAGGATATTATATTGGTAATTGGTTTGTAAAGTAGTGATTTTAAAAAATATTTCAAAATTCCTTAGACTCTTCCTAAGTAATCACCTTCATATGAAAATGATAAACCTTATAAACCTGTGTTTACAAACTGCCAGATGCAACTTTTAACACATGTGTTTTAATACGCTATTCTATCTTCAAATACATATATTTCCCCCAATCTTATAGATCTTTTGTAAATAACTACAGCAGCTTTCCAGGCCTGGTCCATTCTGTGTGGTACGTGAACCATTGATTGAGTCCAGCCCTTATAACAGAAGTTTAATTCTTACGACATTAGAATTGGCTGCATTAATATCTTCAGGAGAAAAACATTAGAATTCATTACTGTAATTGTTGATCTGTTTCTAATGTTGAATTGGATGAAAAAAAATCTTTAAAATAGATCTTTGTTCAATAATAATAATGTAATTCTTATTTTAACTGGAAACATTTACATTTACAGTAATGCTTTTATAAAATTCTGCAATGTTTTAGTATATTCTGTATTATGTACAGCTTTATGCTAAATTATGTGTAATAATAATAGAAACATAATATTGAGAAGTCATATCCTAATGTTGAGATAATATAAAGTTAGTGTAACTTATAGTCAATAGAATATGAGAAAAATTAAAAAGAGTTGATACACAAACCTTTATAACTTAATTTAATAACTTGGCCGTTAAAATAAATATATGAACATTCATAATAAATATACTAATTATAGTTCATATGATATATACATATATAATAAGTATTAATGTATAATTAGTATTAAAATCCTTAAATTTAATGTATATCAAATGATTGGATAATAATTTTGTCTATTATAGCAGATTTTAGGTAAATTGCTATACTATTTCTTAGTACTTATAATTATATGACTCTGATAGTAGTTTGAAAATGTACAATAGCCTCATCTTGTAAAATATATTTATTTCTTGCTTTTTAAAATCGGCATGCATTTGTTAATTGATGCTCTCTAGAATTCACATTAATAGAAAATTTATATTTAACTAATATTTAAAATTGAACAGCTTCCCAGAACATGGAAATAAATGCATTTATTCTATTAAAACAACTCATTAGTTTTTAAAGAATATTGCATTATATGGACAAATAAAATGCCTAAGTACCTTTCTTTACTGTAAGCACAACTATTCACATTACATATAAACTAAACTGTAGCTAGAGTTTTCCTGCCTGGCCCACGGTCAGGGCAAATCTCTCTCACCTGTCAGTCCCACAGCTGCTCAGACCCGACCAAGTAAACACAGAGACTTATATTGGTTACAAACTGTATGGCCGTGGCAGGCTTCTTGCTAACTGTTCTTACAGCTTAAATTAATCCATTTCCATTAATCTATACCTTGCCACATGGCTCGTGGCTTACCAGCATCTTCACATGCTGTTTCTCATCATGGCGGCTGGCAGTGTCTCTCTGACTCAGCCTTCCACTTCCCAGCTCTATTCACCTCCTTGTCCCGCCTACACTTCATGCCTAGCCAATGGCCAATCAGTGTTTTATTTATTGACTAATTAGCAACACATTTGCCATACAGAACATCCCACAGCACTAAACAATCAATCACACTTACAGAAAATAAACACCAGAATTATTTCCTCATTTTCTATCGATACTGACTTTTTGAGAAATTATACCAACACAGATTGTAGTCTTGGTACAAATTAACCAAGTAACTTTCCATTAGTAGAAAAATATTTATAACATAATTCAGTTAAATAGTGTACAAAATAAATTTACTTTAAAAAATGCTTTAGTCATGAAGTGATTTGTTTACTTATGTAATCTGAATGTATATCTCAGATAAATATGACTCGTATGTAATATAATCTAGGTTATATAAATGTGTACATTAAATTATTAAATACCAATATGAAGATATAATCTAGGTTTAAAAATATTTGAAATATAATTGAAAATAAGAGTATACAAATAAATAAGCTTAATAACTAAATTTTGTAGTATTTATGTTAATGTTTGGTATTAATTAGACATTATTATTAAAATATTTTAAGAATGTGAATTATAGGGCAGAGCAGCTGTGAAAACTAGTCCAACTCTGCTGGCATACCCAAAGTCTTGGGTTTGGTGTCCACCACTGAGTGAAAGGCAAGGGGCAGACATATGTTCAATAGATATGGCAATTTATCTTATTAGCCATATGAACAGGGGCAAAGAATTAATGAAAAAATAAAAACATTTTTCTGTTTAAAAGATTTTTGAAATTTACCTTGATTAAATATATTAAAAGAAATATGACATTTATAAGCAAAACATTAATAAAATTAGCATAATTTTTGATGGTAATGTTAAATTGGATAAAAAAAATGGTAAAATGGCTACATTGTTAACTAGTAATAAAATGATACCTGATTTTAAACTATAAAAATATTTTTGTTTATTTAATATCTTTATAATATATTATAATGTTTAATACATATTATAATTTGTAGTAACTGTACTATACAACCAGTTTTGTAATGTGCAATTTAATGTGAGTAAAACTAGTAAGAGTTAATACACATTACTTTATAGATATTCAATTGTAGTAAATAGCTTGGGCATTCAGACAAATACAGTCACATAGTTCTTAAGGAATATGTTAGACCTTATAAACACAAGAATTATCTGAAAGTAGCATTTAAAATCCTTTACATGATATATAAGTGAAAATATAAGATAACAATCATCTTACATATTATAACAGATTTTAGGAACACTATAGATAATAGTTTTTGGAAATTAATTAGTGCTTTTAAATAAAATTTCAAAATTGCATAGTTTCTTAGTAATTGCTATAATGTGACTCTGATAAAATTGTTAAAATGTATTTTTTAATGCTGAAAATATATTTTTAAAGTGCTAGATGCAGAATGTTAAAATGACTTTTTTAATACAGTATTTGGTTTTTGTTGTTTTGTTGTTGTTGTTGTTTTTCAAGACAGGGTTTCTCTGTGTAGCTTTGCACCTTTCCTGAAACTCACTTGGTAGACCAGGCTGGCCTCGAACTCACAGAGATCCGCCTGCCTCTGCCTCCCAAGTGCTGGGATTAAAGGCGTGCGCCACCACCGCCCAGCACAGTGTTTTTAATATGCATAGGTTTGTCGTTTTTTTTAATTTTTTTTCCAATTTCTATGTTTGAATCTCAGTTACATCTGTTTAGTTCTTTCCACTGTAGGCTTTATCCTGTATATATTTGTATTTCTTTGACAATTTAAATTCCTTGGGCATAACCATATTGTGGGTTTACTGCTCTTCCCCCTACAGTAAATGGAAAAATGTGTCATAATTCTGAAGCTACACTTCCAATATAATACTTTGTATTTTATGTCATTTTAGAGTGTTCTTGATTTCCAGAATGAAATGTTTGCAGATAATTAGAAACTCTGTGCGACTTTATTTTCATCTCAAAAACATTATCTTTTTGCTTTGTAAGAAGACTGCTGAAACCATCTGGTCCTGGGCTTTTTTTGGTTGGGAGACTTTTAATGACCATTTCTATTTCCTTATGGGTTATTGGTCTATTTAAATAGTTTATCTGGTCTTGATTTATCTCTGAGCTCTGGGAATCCAATCAGTGAGAGAGAGGAGGGATTCTGCAGGTGGGGGACGTCGAATATCATGATGTGAAGACACGTAGAGATGACCAGCCACACTAGTGGAAGCCCATGAACTGTAGGCTATTGGCTGTGGAGCCCTCATGGGACTGGACTAGGCCCTCTGGATACGGAAGATGGTTGTTTGGCTCCAACTGTTTGGGGGGCACCCAGATGGGGATCGGGATCTGTCCCTGGTGCATGGGCAGGCTTTTGGGAGTCCAGTGCTTGTGGTGTGATGCCTTGCGTAGCCTTGGTGCAGTGAGGAGGGGCTTGGACCTGCCTATGCTCAGTGAGCTGGGCTCTGCTGACTCCCTATGGGAGACCTTGATTTGGGGGATGCGGGGTGGCTTGGGAAAGAGGGCTGGGAGGTGGGAGGAGGGAGGAGGTGGGGTCTGTGGGTGGTGTATAGAGTGAGTAGAAAATTTCTTAATAAAGAAAAATGGAAAACAAAACAAAAAAACCAAAAACAACAACAAAAAGAAGACTGTATAGTTTATGTATCAAATCAGTGAGTTATACCTTCTGAATCTGCATTTTTTCCATTTGCGTAGATTTTTCTGTCATATCAGTACTGAGGACATAGTGATTGGGAATACCATGACATCACCTGGATTGATTTTCAGTTCCTCGTTTCCGTTGACACTGAACTCATTTGTTTCCACTACAGTGATGAGAGTGTTAAAATATGTGGTCAGTCTTAGATAAAGCTTTCTGCCTAGCACTCTGAAGGCTTGGTCAGTACTTTTCATTCAGTAAAACCATAGCAGAAAAGGAATTGCCAGTTTGAATATTCTAACTATGTAGATGAGGTCCAGTCCTGAAATTCCTGCTTCCTGGTGTTTATGGAACCTTCAAATGGTATGGTTAATGTCTCCCCGTTCTCATTCAAAACTTCTTCTTTTTCCATCGGGATGGTTTGGTGTAAAGGTTATCTTGTATTAAATAGAAGGTTGTTTACAGAAATATATTCCTGTTTCATTTGTTTCTTATAATCAGTCTCCTGGGTATATTGATAAGACATACTTAGTTTATGCTATTAATGTACCCAAGCACTAGAACTTTACAGTCATTATTTGTTTAATGTGCTCTAATTTTGAGTCCCTACTTCCAAAAATGTGTCAGGTATGGATGAAGTGGTAGAATTACATTGTTGCAGTGCAGTTCAGTGCCCAGCAATGGAGGGGATACTGAGTGTGTTACAGATGACATGGATCTTAGTATTTGTTCTGTAGTGAAAGTAAGCAGAAGCACACCTGTGCTGTTCTCTGTTATGCTCTCTCATGGCTTCAGTGGTACTCATCTGAATCCTGCAGTCTATTCCTAGATGGAACTTCACAGAAGCTAAATTATATCTACCTCTCTTTCCTTTAGACATTTTTGTCACATATTAGTTAAATGTTGCAGTAATACTTGTCAATTATGTGCTTTTCTTATAATTAAATTAATTAAAAACAATTATTAACTATACCCTCAATTAAAAGAAGACGTTTGCTGGTTGAAGAATTTGGTTTGAATATGTCTTCTTTAGGTATTAAAATATGGTGGTGCATTTCTTGTGGTTCCCAAGGTATGCGCTGAGAATACACACATCATTTAATCATTTGTTCTGTGTATATAAAGTTTCATTTTATTGCCTCATCTGGTAATTCAAACAAGAGCTTGGTGTGTGCTTTGCAATTATTCTATAATTATACTATAGTCTAGTTCTTGTTACCTGTCTTTATTTCTTGCAAATTTATTTATTTATTTTAATTTTAAAATTTAATTTAATTTTACATATCATCCACAGTTTCCCCTGTCCTGCCTCCTCCCGCCCCTCCCCACCTTCCCCCCAATCCACCCCCCATTCCCATCTCCTCCAGGGAAAGGACTCCCCTGGGGATTCAGCTCAGCCTGGTAGATTTAGTCCAGGCAGGTCCAGTCCCCTCCTCCCTTCACCCAGGCTAAGCAAATTGCCCCAGCATAGGCCCCAGTCTCCAAAAAGCTAGCTCTTGAACTAAGGACAGGTCTTGGTCCCACGGCCTGGGGGCCTCCCAAACAGTTCAAGCTAATGGACTGTCTCACTTATCCAGAGGGCCTGATCCAGTACCATGGGGGCTCCTCAGCTATTGGTTCATAGTTCATGTGTTTCCACTAGTTTGGCTATTCATCCCTGTGCTTTTTCCAATCATGGTCTCGATATCTCTTGCTCTACAATCCCTCCTCTTTTTCGCCGATTGGAATCCTGGAACTCCATCTGGGGCCTGGCCGTGGAGAGTTGTCATACATGTTATAATTGATAATCTTCACACTTCCCATAGATAACAAATATGTATTGCTAATATTTAAAATTTTATTTAGAACCTGTAGCTGGAGAGCTTCTCTCCAGGTCCCACCAAGCCCTGGCAGTCCCACAACCCACGTATAAAATAATCACTCAGATGCTTATATTACTTATAAACTGTATGGCCGTGGCAGGCTTCTTGCTAACTGTTCTTATATCTTAAATTAACCCATTTCTATAAATCTATACCTTGCCATGTGGCTCGTGGCTTACCGGCATCTTTACATGTTGCTTGTCCTGGCGGTGGATGGCAGTGTCTCCCCCTCCTTCTTCCTGTTCCCTCAATTTTCCTCTCTCCTTGTCCTGCCTATACTTCCTGCCTGGTCACTGGCCAGTCAGTGTTTTATTATTTATATAGAGCGATATCCACAGCAGAACCTTTAAGTGCAAAACCTATAATGTAAGAATTAGAAGAGTACTCTATAGGCTTTCCAGAAAAATAGTTTGAAATTGCATAGTGAAAAATAAAATGCCAATATATTTCTGATTACATAAACAACATAACTGCATATATTATATATAAATTTAGTACTTAAGATATACTTTCAAGGAAAACACTAAAATTACTCTATGAATTGCTGTTATGTTGACATCACAAGAAAATATATAAAGATATATTTAAGTCTTAATGCAAATTTATTAACTAGCACTCTTTCTGTAGATGAATATTTTATATATGCTATAATTAAATAGCATATGATATAGTTTTCTGGGTTTAAATTACACTTAATGGGGTGAATGATCTGTATTTATGTAATAAAATGCAATATTATATTTCTAGTATATAACATATACTAGGAATATGTTGTATACTATAAATTAGTAAATATTCAGGATATAAGTAGAAATACTTAGTGTTTCTGCAAGTAGATAAGTATAGTATCTAAAGCACTTTGTATTTAGGTAAAAATAAATGATCATCTTTTAACAAAAAGAATCATTAAAGGGAACTGCGGGCTCACACACACACAAAAAAAATGGAATGGTTTTTGCAATTAATATATTTAGTATTTTAAATATTATTTATTAAAATCATACCATGTTCTATTTTGAAAGAAGATTATGAAAGATGTGTAATATAGTTCTGTATATTTGAAACTAATATGATTTTTGTTTCAGCAAAATTTTCTTTTACTAAAGAGTAAATATCTTTTTATGACAGCCTAAGCCTAGTCTTGAAAAAAGGTGCTAGAATTGTATATAAAAGTCAAAACATACATTTTATGTAACAGACAATTTTTTTAATTTTTCTTTATTAAGAAATTTTCTACTCCTCATGCTATCCACAGACCCCCCCCCCTTCTCCCTGCTCCCAACCCCCAGCCCTCTCTCCCAAGCCACCCCGCATCCCCACATCCCCCAAATCGAGGTCTCCCATGGGGAATCAGCAGAGCCCAGCACACTGAGCCTAGGCAGGTCCAAGTCCCTTCCCACTGCACCAAGGCTGTGCAAGGCATCACACCATAGGCACCGGATTCTCAGAAGCCTGCCCATGCACCACGGACAGATCCTGATCCCCCTGCCTGGGTGCCCCCCAAACAGTTCGAGCCAAACAACCGTCTTCCATGTACAGAGGGCCTAGTCCAGTCCCATGGGGGCTCCACAGCCACCAGTCCATAGTTCATGGGCTTCCACTAGTGTGGCCGGTCATCTCTGCACGTCCTCCCATCATGATCTCCATGTCCCTCGCCTGCAGTGTCTCTCCTCTCTCTCATCAATTGGATTCCCAGAACTCAGCCTGGTGCCTGGCCATGGAGCTCTGTATCTGCCTCCAACAGACAATGATTTTTTTTGTTTTTTGTTTTTTCGAGACAGGGTTTCTGTCTAGCAGACAATGTTTTAATGTGATGAATGCTATGTAACTTTCACACTCCAAATGTTTTAAATAGTTGCTCGGAAACACTACAGACTTAATGAAAATAAAAATGCAAATAGGTTATGCTTTATTTCATGTGTGTCCTCAAGTATACAAATATACATATGTAAATATGTTCTCTACATAGTCTTATGTAAATATTACATTGCTGATCACATTTGCATAAAATGATATTTAATTTGAAATTTATTTAAATTTTTATTGAGCCCATAAAGAAGTGATGATTAATAAAAATATAAAGTGAAAGAAAAAGATAGGAAAAATACCAGTTTTTATTTTTTAATTTTAATTTTTATTTATTTATTTTTCTTTTTTTGAGACAGGGTTTCTCTGTGTAGTTTTGGTGCCTGTACTGGAACTTGCTCTGTAAACCAGGCTGTCCTTGAACTCACAGAGATCCACCTGGCTCTACCTCCTGAGTGCTGGGATTAAAGGTGTGCACCACCACCGCCTGGCCTCCAGTTTTTATTTTGTATGAATGGGCGTCAAATGCATGCCTGGTCTCTGGAAAAGCTAAAAGACTTTGCCAGATACCTTGGAACTGGAATTACAGAGGGTTGTGAGTCATCATTTGGGTGTTGGAGAACTGAGTCCATGTCTTTACAAGAGCAGCAAATGCTCTTAACCTCTAAGCCATCTCTCCAGCCTCACTAATAAGATTTTGAAAGAAGTTATTTTTACCTTTTATAAGGTTAGTTCATGGCTGGTACTAATTTATGTTTAAAATTCTAGAAAGGTAAGAGTTAGAAAATAAAAAAGTATATAATAAATTTGTAAAGAGGAAATCACACATTAATATAAAAATAATATAAATTCAATTAATATTTATGAGTAAAACATCTGTAAGTTTCTCTAGTCTGACATTATTATCTAAGCAGCTATTATTATAAATGCAATTATTACTGTGTATGATTTATTATTTATTGCACTAGGATTAAATTTTAAATGTATTATAAAGTTTATCACATGTCCATAGGCCTTTGTTACAATGGTACAATAATGTCAAAATTAAGCAATCATAGTATCTCTTTTTTTTTTTTTTTTTTTTTTGGTTTTTCGAGACAGGGTTTCTCTGTGTAGCTTTGCGCCTTTCCTGGAACTCACTTGGTAGTCCAGGCTGGCCTCGAACTCACAGAGATCCGCCTGGCTCTGCCTCCCGAGTGCTGGGATTAAAGGCGTGCGCCACCACCGCCCGGCCATAGTATCTCTTTAATTTTATAAACAGCAATGTCTAGAGAAAATCCTTTAAAGAATGACTTTGTAGAAAAGTAGTGCCATTTCCCATATGTATAAAGCATTTAGTGATAATGACTAGTCTCAGAAATATATTAAAATTTGACCCACACCTGTTAGTTGTCTTGTTAATTTCACTTAGAATTATAATATGTATACCTATAGAAAACTTTGTAATGGCCTGGAACACTGCCATTTCAATTCTGAATAAAATAGCCTCATTTTTCTCTCCCTTTATATTACTTGCAAGGACTTGCCTTATGTTTTGAACTGAAATAATTATAATAGCCATTCTTACTACTTTTATGATTTCAAGAGTAAGGTTTTTAATATTTCACTACACCATTTGCTATAGATTCTTAGTGCATTTTGTCATATGTTTTTTCTCTTTCTACTGTGATAGTGGTATAATACGTTTGTTGTTGATTTTTGTTCTCTTTTTTTGTTCTTCTCTCATACATTACATCACACCCACAGTTTCCTCTCCTTCCACTTCTCCCCATCCCTCCCTTCACCTCCTCTCTCCCCTAGATCCACTTCTCCTTCATTTCTGTTAAAAAGAAATAAAGGCCTCCCACGGATATCAACCTAACATGGCATATCAAGTTACAATAAGACTAGGCATAAACCTTCATATCACAGCTGGAGGAGGCAACCCAGTAGGAGGAGGAAAAGGATCCCAAGCTCAGGCAAAAACGTCAGAAACACCAGCCACTCCCACTATTAGGAGTCCCATGAGAACACCAAGATACACAACCATAACATATATGCAGAGGACCTAGCTCAGTCCCATGCAGGGTCCATGATTGCTGCTTCATTCTCTGTGAGACCATGTGAGCCCTGCTTATTTGATTCTGTGGGCCATGTTCTCATAGTGTCCTTGACCCCTCCAATCAATCCAGTTGGCTCCTACAATCATTCTTCCCCGCTTTACAGGGTTCCTATGACAGTGCCTAGTGTTTGGCCATGGGTCTCTACATCTGTTCCCATCAATTGCATAATTCTTTTTTTATGATTTTTAAAGTTGGTTTCATTTCTTTATGAAATATGTTTGATTTTTGTTCAGTTCATTCATAAGTTTATCTGGTTGAAGTTTCATTGGATTAAAATAGCCAAATCTAAATATGTGAGGTTTGTTTTCTGTTGTTATTTAGTTAAGTAGGATGTATAGTCCTTTGAGGGCTACAAATATTTGAATTAATTTTCTTATGGAGCCCTTAAAAATTGTGAAAAAAATGGGGCAGTCATTTTACTGTGGTTTTGTTTGTTTGTTTGTTTCACTGGAAGAATTTATAAAATGTGAAGTTATGTCTTTTTGATAATGTGGAAAATGTATAAATTCAAGCAGAATTTGCTAAAAATATTTAAAGTATAAAATTATTATTGTGATCCAAGTCAATTGAAGTTTCCTGTTTACATTATTAGTTTAGTGTTGTTTATCTTAGATATCCTTTAAATTCTAAATAATAATCTATTTATTAGCACAAATTTTCCTATGCAAGAAGAATGTATTCTAGTAAATGGGGTGAAGATTTTGCTTAAATAGATGACTTTGATTATACCAATTTTTATTTCTTCAGATATCCTTAGTGTTTATCAACATTTAACAATGTATAAAATTATTATATGTGTCATTTTTCTCTATAATTGTTAAGTACAGAGCTGACTGAAATGATGTTTAATTTCCTTTGTGTTGTTTCATAGGGTTCCCATATGTCTGCTTGTTTTTCCTTCTTCTAACATGATACTCACTTTTTCCATGAGTACCCACTTATTTCAAATTCCTAACTTCCAAATTTCAAAATCTAATATATATAGATATATTAGATAGATATGATAGATATAGATATATATCTAATATATCTGAATTTTCAGTGCATGTTCTCTTTCCTCAAAACTAAAATATTTTTCATTCTAGAATGCCTTATAAAGGGGAAATTTTAAAATCCCAATGTTTATTTTCCACAAAGAAATTGAGGTTCATAGGCCTTTATTCAAAGACTTACATATATTTTGATTAAGCATTCAAGTGTATATATTATTTGTTTACCTGTAGGGATTATAGATAAAAATATCTCCCTTTCTTTGTGTCCTTGACTATGTGCCCTGTTTTGTTTTTTAATTTCTTAGTATCATAATACCTTTGGGTTTTCTCTTCCGAAAAGAGCAGGTCTCCCTCCAAGAGAGGAAAGCCAGACTGGACAAAACAAGATACAATAAGACAAGGTGAAAGACATCATATGACAGCTGGACAAGGCAACCCAATAGGAGAAGAAGGATCTCAAGAGCAGACTGAAGGTTCAGAGATCCCCAGACTCCCACTATTCAGAGTCCACAAAACACCAAGATAATGGCTATAACATATACACATAGGACCTGGTACAGACCTGAGGAATGAGGGATATAAGACTTATTTAGAAATAAAGAGGGGAGAGAAACAGAGAGAAAACACAGGATAGCCTCAAGAGGGCCTGGATCCTTATGTACCGGCCCAGAACTTTATTCCAAATGTCTATTTATAACAATGTCAAGGAGTAGAACAAAAGACCTCCCCTTTGCTAGTTACAGTCAAATGTAGACCTTTCCAAACAGCTGTTAATCAGGCTTGTGGTCCATTCAACCTCTTATGCAGTCCTGCTGTGTACAGCCATTAGGAAACCTAGTGGGCTACAACAGTGTGTGAATATTAATTTCTAAAAGGGAGTTAAAGATAGTAAGACATTCTAAATGTAGGTATGGTATCCTCAAGAGAGTTTCACATTTATTTGTCTTAGCAATAGCTGTTTGTGTGACAATCAGATTATGTTTTAAAAAAATTCTTTGCGTTTTCTCTTTGGTAAGTGAAAATGTATGGTTGTTCTGGAGATACTTTGGATAGAATTTCAATACGCAATTGTTGAACCTGAAGTCGTTAGTTTTGTAAAAGATGTTGAGACATTCCTTTTCTCTGTAAGTCACTGTAGTTCATTTTTTTTTACTCTTTGTTCTGTGGGGGTCTGCTACCCAGCTCCCAAATAAATAGAGACTTATTCTTACTTATGAATGTCTGGCCTTAGCTTGGCTTGCTTCTAGCCAGCTTTTCTTAAATTATCCCGTCTACCTTCTGTCTCTGACTTTTACCTCTCTCTATTCTATATGTCTTTCTTTACTTCTTACTCCATTGCTGGCTGTGTTGCTGGGTGGCTGCCCTTGGTGTCTTCCTCATCTTCTCCTTTTTTGCTCCTCTTTTTTCTCCTCCTATTTATTCTCTCTGCGTGGTAGCCCCACCTATTTCTCTCTCCTGCCTGCCTATTAGCCATTCAGCTCTTTATTAGACCAATCAGATGTTTTAGATAGGCATAGTAACACAGCTTTACAGAGTTAAAAAAATGCAACATAAAAGAATAGGACACATCTTTGCATTATTAAACAAATATCCCACAGCATAAAAAGTGTAACTCATCTTAAACTAATATTTGTAAGTCATTTCTGGTAAGACACACTTCTATAACCTGCAGTTTTATTGCTGCTAAGGGAGAGAGACCTACAGCACTTCTTAAATGATCTGCTTTTCTGTTGGCAAGAAGTTTCAACTAGACTTCTTGAGTGAGGAGCTTCTTTCCTTTCTCATAACCCCATTAGATTCTATCTTCATGTTTTGCCTCAATAGGCGTGCAGTGGAATTTCAGATATGTGCAATTAAGTCACAGTTAACCCCAGTAAATGAGATGAAAATTTTGATGGATGATCTGAAGCTAAATTGCCCCTTCCTTTCATGTTTATCTTCGTGATAATTTTCCATTGATGTTCATGATTTGCATATGCAATCTTATAGAGAGAATCTCTGAACTTCTTTCACACGTATCTCCTTGGTGAATTTTTTTTAGTTCATAAAGATGGTTAAATGAAGAGTTGAAGTGAATTGTTCATCTCATCATATTCTGGGATTGACTCCTTTTGAAGTTGGGTATCATATTTGTGGACAAGTGTTCTGTTCCTCATTCTTATTAACTTCCATAAGATAGCCTCTTGTGTATTCACTGAAACCTGGGAGTGCCTTACAATTTCTTTTCTATGGTGATTCCACAGATCTGATTTGCAGCATAGCTGCTGGAAACTTGGTTAATGGGCTCTCAACCTTCACCTTTAATGTGAGATATTAAATGTCAGAAAGGAGGTTCAGATTTGGTTCTTTATCATGAAGATGTCTCCTCTCTGAGAAATCCTATCTATAGTGGAAGCCTCCTTTGTTTTGAGATAACTTCAAACAGGTGTCCATTGCATTTCTCTATATTTCTTAGTTGCTTTTTGTTCAACATAACATTGTGACTACAAAATCTATTCACAAACATTTTTATGGAAAAACTTTACTTCGTACTGCTTTTTCTCAGATTCAGTTATCTAAGTCTTGATGTTAAGAAATTAAAACTTCATTTTTATTTCACTATATTTATTGTTATTATTGATGCATGTGATGTGTGCCATGGCTTGCCTGAGGATGTTGGAAGATAAGTTTGAGGAGTTGATTTTTCTCCTTCCAGTTTTATGTGTTGCTTCAGGTATTGAACTCATGACATCAGTTTTGTAAGATAAGCACCTTTATACTCTACTCCTCTCATTAGCTGGAGTTAAGCCATTTTAAATTAAACTTTCTGCTTTCTGATAATTTTGTACTACCTTACTCATGAAAGAAATGTCACAGAGACATCTTACGCAGCATTTTAAGAGTTCTAGCTAGTTTAATAAGTTCAGAGTTCTGCACAGGACAGTATATCAGTCTAGATATTAGGATTGATCCAACTGGAAAAGCATATTTCAGCCATTGCTAAAATGATTATTTGTACTTTATAAGCATTTCCACCTCCAGCCAATATGACCTTTCAACCTTGGTGTCCCTTTGCAGTCAACTTCTTTTTTCTCTCATCAAAGCCAGTTTGTGTTGCTGATCTTGTAATGGGAAGCCTTCTCTGGTACGTACGTGTTCAGCCTACTAGAAATCATATCATTAAATGCAGTTTTGCTAGCACTGCTTGTTAAATAGTCTTTTGTCCAATGTATATTTTGGAGAACTGTGTCAAAAATCAGATGGCCATAGCTGTGTTGGTTTATTTCAGAGTTCTCTATTCTGTTCTGGTAGTTCACTTGTCTGCTTTTGTACTAGTGCCATACTACCTTTGTAACTATAGCTCAGTGGCATAATTTAAGATCAGATATTATTATTATTACTCCAGCAGTGTTCTTTTTGGTTATTTTGTCTACTTATGGTGTTTTGTATTTCCTTGTGAATTTTTGGATTTTTTTTCTAATTCTGTGAGGTATGTTATTAGAACTTTGATGGGTTTACTATTGAATTTATGGATTGTTTTTATTATTACACTAGTTTTTCACAGTGTTACTTCTGCTAATCCAGGAAGATGGAAGTTCTTCTATCATCTAGTATCTTTATTAATTTTTGATGTTTTACAATTTTTATTATATACACTTCTTTGGGAAGGTTTGCTTCTGTGTACTTTTTGTTTTGACACTATTTTGAATGGGGTATTTTTCCTAGTTTCCAAGTCAGCTCATTATTAATAAATATTTCTACCCTGCAACTTACCAACAATATCATTAGTTTAATTATTTTCTGGCAGAGTGTGGAAGCTGTTAAGTACAGAACTATGACATCTGTGAGTATTGGTAATTTGAAATTTTCATTTTCTTTATAATTTAAATCTTGTTATTGTCTTACTAATCTAGCTAAAATAAGCACTATAGTGAATAAAACTGAATGGTGGGCAACTTTTCTTCTTTCTAGAATGTAAAGGAAATACCATTAGTTTTCTCTGTTTAGAATAATGTTGGCTATTCATTAGTCATATATAGCCTTTGTTATTTTGAGGTATGTTCTTGTATGTTACTAACTTATGCAGTATTTGTATCATGAAAGCATGTTTAACTTGCTCAAAAGCTATTTGTACATGTATTGAGATTACCATGTGATTTCTGTTCTTAAGGTTACTTATATGGTATATTATTTTTATTTATTTACCTCTGTTAAAGGAACATTATTATCTCTGGAATGGAACACAGTTGGTCATGATACATGATCTTTTATTGCATTTTTTTAATTTTTGAAAATATTTTGTTAATCAAATTTGCATCCATATTTATCAGGGAAATTGGTCTATAGTTTTCTTGTTTAATGTTGTGTTTTTATCTCTTTTTACTAGAAATTTAGTGACTTTGTAAAATGAATGTAGTACTATTCCTACACTTTCTATTGTGTGGAAACATAAAGAGAAATGTTATTTGGTTTTCCATAATAGTTTGATGGAATTCTGTAGAGAATCCATCTTGTCCTGGGGTTTTTCTATGTAGGGGACTTTTAATTACTGTTTCAAATTCATTGCTTGCAATTAGGTTTTTTCTTTTTTACTTATCTATATTTCTTGGCTGTATCTTAGGTAGGTCATATTTATCCACATTTTCTAAATTTTCTTGGTTTGGGGAATGTAACTTTTCAAATATCCTTTAATGATTGTGATCTGAGTTTTTTTCTTCTCAAAATTCCTGAATATGCATCTTCTCTGTCTTTCTTATTTGTTAATCTGTGGAGTTTCAATCTTGTTAACTCTTTTGAAGAATGAACACTGCTTTGTGATTGTATCATTCTTTATTCCATTTCTTTAGATTCTAGTTTGATGTTAATTATTCTTTGTTGTCTACTTGTTTTATATTTTCTTGGTTGTCTAGATCCTTTAGTTAAACCATTAGATAATATGTTTTATTTAAAGAGAGCACTTATATCTACAAATTTATATCTTAGGTCTTCCCTTCTCCCTTGTCTTAGAGGAACTAGTATGCTGTGGAATCTTTTTTGTTTGTTTCTAAGAATGTTGAAATTTCCTTCTTTATTTTTATCAATGACTCTATTGTTCATTCGAAAGTGTATTATACAGGCCAAACAGGTTATATTTAGAAACATACACATATATATACAAATGTAGTAACAGTTAATGAAAACGAGGCCATGAATTTGAAAAAGTAAAGAGAAATATAATGCAAGATTTTGGAGGGAGGAAAGGGAAGGGAGAAATGATATAATTATATTTTAATCTTAAAAATAAAAGAAAAAAGTAAGGTGGAAAAATGTGTATCAATATATGTAGTCCCAGAACTATATGTGACTAAAATAAAAAAAAATGTGTTAAGTGTCTAAGCATATATGTACTTTCTGAATGTTGTTGTGCTTTTGATTTCTGTTATTTTT
This sequence comes from Peromyscus californicus insignis, assembly GCF_007827085.1. Taxonomy (NCBI): domain Eukaryota; kingdom Metazoa; phylum Chordata; class Mammalia; order Rodentia; family Cricetidae; genus Peromyscus; species Peromyscus californicus. Next base: position 47,247,741 of record NW_026294391.1, read on the forward strand.
TTTCACTGTGGTCTGATAGGATACAAATTAAGAATTACTTTAATTTTTTTGCATGTGTTACAGCTTGTTTTGTAGTATATGATGTGACAATGATAACATCTTCACTGTTTAAAGGGGATTACTGTGTAATTAATTGGTGGTTAGGATTCACAGACTGATTTCTGCAAAAAACTTGATCATAATATGGTGTACTTTGTTTGATTATAGTCCCTCTTCTATAGACAAATTTAACTGTAAGTAGAAGTTTAATATTATGTTATCAATACTTAATGATATTTTAAATGATTAATGATGTAAACTTTTAGTCTTTCTGCACATTAGTCAAAGAAACATGTTAGCATTGGACATTTAAATGTGCATTTTAAATTGTACTTGTCTTTTATAAACAGTAATTTTATTTCTTTGCATAAACTGGGTAAGAGTATTCAAAAATTTACTTAAAGCATTTTTATGTAATCAGTATCTTTAATCTTTAAATATGCAATTTTACATAGAAATATTCAGATAGCTCCTATACATGTGCTCATAATACATTAATAACATTACCGATGAAACAAGAAGTAAATAATTTATATAAAATATAATTCATATAAATATATCACTTGTATTAATGGATATATTAGTGTATATGTTTTCATTCATATTAATGGATATATAAGTGTATATGTTTTCATAAAAACATTTGTCTGCTAGTTATAGTTATATCTAGGAGGAGATATGATCTGTTTTGGAAGTTGCCCTTGCAGTAAATGATAATTTCATAGAAAACACTTAAGGAAAATTATAGAAGTACTATGAAAACTGCAAATGAGATGAATGAAAGACACAATGAAGAAAATATTAACAAATTTTGAGGGAAAAATTAATTGACTTCCACTTTTAAAAGTTGATCTCTCATTAGTAATGAGTTTAGTAAGCTGTTATCCCAAAGTTAATTTTTTTACAAAGAGTTATTTTCATTTTTTTCTGTAAATAAAATTCTGACATGCTAGTATATTTTTATAATCTAAGCTATTTATGAGCAAAATATAAAGTTATAATATAGCAGGTTTATAACACTTCTTAGTTTGTTTTCTTAAAGTATATTAATGACTCCTTTATAAGTACTTTACATGAACTCCCTGTGATTTATACTTTTTTCTATATCATCCTACTCTGATAGTTTTAAATTTTTTAAATATTTGAAAGATATGTATTTTTTGTATCTTTCAAAATCATTAGGAATTTTTATTATTGGGATTTTCTTTTTTTAATAAATGTATTTATTTATTTAGTTAGTTAGTTATTATTTTATATCCTGGCCACAATTTCCCCTCCCTCCTCTCCTCCAAGGCATTTCTCCCATTCCCTGTCTGTTCCCATCCCCCAATCCACTCCTTTTCTGATTCTGTTTAGGAAAGGGCAGGTCTCCTACAAAACATGGGATATCAAGTTGCAGTAAGTCTAAGCACTGCTCCTGTTTAAAGCTGGACAAGGTGACCCAGTATAGGGAGTGAGCTTTATAATTTTATATTTCATTTTCTTTTTGATGTTCTTTTTATATGATCATGCCAAGTTCTTTTCTCAAGAAATAAGATCCAGTATTTTTGGCTATGTTCTGTTTTTTTTTTTTTTTATTTAATGTGGAAACTTCTACTTCTATTCCTGTTGAGTTCATCTTGAAGATTAGTATACATAGTTATTGAAGTATAATTGATATACTAAATTGATAAACTTTAAAACGTGAGATACAATCCAATTTTAATATTCATTAATTTATAAAATTTATCAACAATAAACATGTCAATTTTTAAACTTTTCACATTTAGTAGTATTATGCTGGGAGGATTACATGTAAATTATATATTAATATTGATTTTCATAGTTGAATACATTGCTATTTACTTACTTTTCCCATAATTTGATGGTTACTATGTTTATGCCTCCTTTTATGTTCATTGGAATTTCTTTTCATTCATTTATGTTTTATGTTTTAGCTTTTTTGTCTGGGAAAATTTTTATCAGCTATTTATGTACACATCAGCATTTTTTTTTTTTGTCGTTGTTAACTAATGCTGTCATGAGAAGGGGTTAATGGGAGGGAGGCCTTGTGTGGATCCTGAACTAACTTTAACAACTTCCTTGTAAATGATAGAACACAGCTGTTAAGTTGCTATACAAATTCCTGCTTTTAAATTCCAACCATTGTGACTGAAAAGTGTACAGCATTGGCTATCAGCCTTCATGTGCACATGCTCATTTGGAATTTCAGAAGTTCTCACTTCCCACCAAATAATATTTCTAGGAGAATGAGGAACTTCTGTTGGTGGGAGGGGACTTATACTGATTGTCCGGCCATAAGTTCTCAGGTTTGTCTAGCTTGCTAAGTCTCATTTCATTTCCACTTCAGAAAGACACTTTTCTTAGATTACAGAATGTGCTTGATGGCTTAATTTTTCCTTCCAGCATTGAAAATACCCCACAAGGTCACTAACGGTTCTTGTTCCCGGATACTGAGGAGATGACAGCCATTTTAAAAGCGGTCTTGGGATAGTAATGTATCTTTTGTGATCATTTTCATTTAGTATACACTGCACTAGTGTTCATGATAACTCACAACATCACAAATAAGTAATTAATATTAATTAATTTAAAAATATTAGGCCGGGCGGTTTAACTAAGTGATGCAGTGATTGCTCGCATATCAGAGGCAGATGTGGTTAAAGGTTGGAATGCTTTTTGGGAATGCACAAAAGTGCTTGGTTCCATCCACAGTACTATGCTACCAAAATAAAAGGTGAGGGTCAATTTGTAATATTTAAATAGATACTCAGTACATTTTCCCATTTAATGCCTTTGCATGTAACATTATGGTACTGAGTTTAACTGGCATGTGCAAGACCTGAGTTCCATCCCTATTACAACACTACCAAAAAAAAAGTCTTGTTGGACCTATAATTCAGTGCAGTCAATGCATGTGATGTGCATAGCATGCATAAGTAGCCAATAGGTCCTTTTTGTCAATGGCATATTTCATTTCTGTGATGTGAGTATAGGAGATTAGAGAACACTTCTGTAATATCCAAGGTCGTAAGATCAGAAGTCAGGAGGCATTTGTTTAAATATAAGGGCAATTTATTTGATGAGAACAGCAACAGGGGCAAAACAATTGATACAGAAATTGAAAAAAAATCATTTCCTCTTCAAAATCCATGTAGGTTAAATATATTAAAAGAATTGTAACTTTCATGAGCATTAGATCAATATAAATTGCTATACTAAATTGTTAATCTGATATAAATATTGAATTGAATGGGAAACTGTAAGACAGTACCCTTGCTAAGAAATAATAAAATATCAATAATCAAATGTTTTTATTTTTGTGATAAATAATTAAATATTTTACATTATATTAGTGTTTTAATAAACTAAAATTTTTCTCTGTACATATTGTGTAGAGACTCATGCTACAATGTTTAATATAATACAATTGTGGCAAACATGTTCTAATGGAGAAATAATATGAAATTACTGTACATTAGAGCCAGTACAGTAGTAAGCAATAGGACATAAGAAAAATAATAAGAGTTTATGAACATATTCTTAAATATATTTAACTAAAGTAATTTGGGTATATAAATAATTACATACTGACATAGTTCTTAATAAACATTTTAGTTAAATTATATGGCATAAGTATTAAATTTATGATGAATATTAAGAACTCTTAATATTTAATATAAGTCAAAGATAACATGGCAATAATTTTATCTATTTCACTAGATTTTAGGGACATCAAGTTGATAATAGTTTATGAAATTAGTACATTTATTTAATATTTCAAAATTGCCTACACTATCCCTTTGTAATTGTTTTAATGCAACTCTAATAGAACTGTGAAAATGTGTTTTAAAGTGCTGGATGCAGAGTATTAAAATATTCAGTTTAGTATAATATAATGTTTTAATATAGATTATTTTCTAAATGAAGTAAATTAACTTTAATAAATAACTAAAGTAACCTTAATAAATAACTAAAGTATCTTTCTGGGCCTTGTAGATGGTATGCAGTTGTAGCTAGAGTTTTTCTGCCTGGCCCACAGTCAGGGCAAATCTCTCTCACCCGCCAGTCCCAAGCCGCTCAAACCCGATCAAGTAAGCACAGACACTTATATTGGTTTCAAACTGTATGGCCGTGGCAGGCTTCTTGCTAACTGTTCTTACAGCTTAAATTAATCCATTTTTATTAATCTATACCTTGCCACGTGGCTTGTGGCTTACCGGTACTTTACATCTTTCTTATCCTGATGGCGGCTGGCACGGTACTTTACATCTTTCTTATCCTGATGGCGGCTGGCAGTGTCTCCTGCTCAGCCTTCCACTTCCCAGCTCTATTCTCCTCCTTGTCCCGCCTATACTTCCTGCCTAGCCAATGGCCAATCAGTGATTTATTTATTGACCAATCAACAACACATTTGATATACAGACCATCCCACAGTATGCAGTTATTACATTATTGAACTATAGTCTAGCACTCATGATATATCCTTGTTTCTTGCAACTTTAGACTCAGCAAGTATTTGGTAATTGATACTCTTTAAATTTCAAATAGCTATGCATTACTAAAATCATTTAACAATTTAATAACTTCTGTGAACCCAGAAGTATTTGTATTTAAATAATAGAGGGCAAATCATTAGGTTTTAAAAATATGGTATCATGAAAAATGCTGAATTTTTTAATAGCATAAACTTCAGTGTACATATTCTCTATAAACAAGTCAAGCCATGTTTATAAGAAGAACACAAGAATTGTTTTCTGATATTCTGTGAATACTGCCTTAATGAGAAAATGTATCAGACAGAATAAAATCTTAATTATAAATTAGTTAAGTAACATTCCATCAATAGAAAATAATTTTCTATATAATTCAATTAAGTAGTTTACAACATAAATTTCCTTGCTTAAAAATGCTTTCGTGAGAAAATGATTTACATAAATATGTAATATAATATTTAATACATAATTCAAATGAGCATGACTATTGTAATATATGTTACATAAGTATGTAGTATATATGAGCATGTATAAATATTAATATAAAAAGGAAATTATAACAGGATGTAGTTGAAAATAATTTATGCAGATAGATAAATTTAATATATATTTTTCCATTACAATTATGTGTTCAGTATTAGTTTTGCAGTTAATATTAAAATTCCTTAGCATTGTATCTAAAGTATTTGACAGTAACATTGAATGTAATGTATATTACAGTATAGTAGTGAGGGAAGTCATTATAAAGCTTTCCTTGCATGCCCAGAGTCATGGGTTTGATGTCCACCAAGCACTTCAGAAGAGGTTAGTGGGCAGGCATTTGTTTAAATGATAGGGGAATTCATTGAATTAACAATAGGAATAGAAGCAAGAAGAAGTGATTGAAAAAATAGAAATATTTATTTTTCCTTTTAAGTAGATTTTAAATTCTGTATCAAATATATTAAAATAAATGCAGCATATTTGTAAGCAAAACAGAATTGATTTCTGAAATTGCTGATCTGATACTAATGATGAATTGGATGAAATAATAAATTAGAATTATTGCCAAATAAAAATAAAGTGATAGCTTTTTCAACTGTACCAAAAGTGTTCATAATTAGTGTTTATATAATATATTAAAATGAGTTACAGTATTCTTTGTAGCTTATATAGTTTTGTGTTATAACATGTTTATAAAATAATATTTTTGTAATTAAATAAAAATACTGTACATTATAATTTTATAAAAGATAATAGAATAAAAACTAACAACGGTTAATATGTTCATGTTTATATATGGTTAATTTTTATGAGTCATGTATTTAAATAATTACATAGTGACATCATCTTTAATAAATGTTCAATAAAAGATATAAAGCACTGAATATAGAATGTTAAAACAATTTTACTATAGTATTCTTTCTTCCTATACATAGATCTACTTTTTCCAAATTGGATAGAACTTTATTAAAAAAAAAAAAGAAGAAAAGAAAAAAAGGTATATTCAGGTACCTGTTGCATACTATGCAATAACTTCACTTCTTTGCTATACCCTAGACCTCCCCTCCTGATATATCTAATATAACTTTATTTTTTAAAGCTTACAGTTGTCAGCCATTTGTTAATTGATAATCTTTATATGTCATACAGCTGCAAAATATATACTATCAGTACATTTAAAGTTGGATAGTTTCCTTAAAAATGCAAATATTTGCATTTAGGTAAATAAAAGAGCATTGAATATGCCTCACACTAATATTGTATCATAAAAGATGAAACTTCAAAATATTTTCTTATTACTGTAAATATAACTGCATGTTTTATATTGAAATTAGTCAAACCACATTTACAAGTAAAATGTCAAACTTTTTACTGATTTACTCTTAATATTAATTGAACTGGAAAATATATAAGAACAAAATTAAAGTCTTGATACAAATTAATGAACTAACATGTCATTAAAAGAAATATTTTAAATATAAATCAATTAAATAATGGACAATATACTTTTAAAATTTATTTGATGGTGAAATGTTTATATATGATTCAAAATGAACAAATATCAATATAAGTGGTATAATTAGGAAATAGATATATTAGTATATAATATACAATGAAAATATTTAAGATATAGCTGAAAATAAGAATGTATTAAAATTAATAAGTTTAACATCTAAGGATTTTTGATATTCAATAAATGATCATCTCTTAACAAATAGAATCATTAAATTGTAGCACAAGTAGAAATTTAAAAGGAAATATGACATCAACTAACAATGATATAATTTGTGTTTTAATATCAGTAAATCAATAAATAGATACTATGTTTTGTGTTTACATAAAATAATTAAAAGCATAAAAAGATCATGACTATTAGAAATTACTACGATTCTTTTTTAGCAAATGTGTTTTTCTTATGGTAAAGAATAATTGTATTTTTATTATCACATTAACCCAAACTTATTAAACAGTTGCATAAATAAATGACATACTTTCACTTAATATGATGAAGGCTATGTGAATTTACATCCAAAACATTTTTAAATTTGGTAAGTATAGGTCAGATTTAATGACAATATAGTATCATAAATAATTTATTTTTTAAGTTATATGAATCTTATCTGCTCAAATACCACACTGCTGATCACACTTACTTCTTTGAAATAGTATGTCATTGTATTTTTATTTAAGTTTTGCAATGATCCCTAACAAATTGATAATTATTTCAAACAAAAGGAAATACACAATAATAGGAAGACATAAAATTAATCATTATTGGAAAGAAGTTAATTTTGTCATGACTTTTTCTGATAACCAATATTAATATAGTAAGAGACAGAAAAAATAGAAAATTTAGAAATATATAATGAAATCAAGAAGAGAAATTGTATATTAATATAAAATAATAAATAATATAATTTATGAGCAAAGTATTTATAAAAAAACCTCACTTCAGTGCTTAAAGATCTTTCTCCAAAAACCTATAAACATAAACACAGTTATTACAATGAATTAATTATTATTTGTTACGCTGGGGTAAAATTTTAAATATATTTTGGTGTTTAACAAATATTAAGTGCTTCTGTTACAAAGATGTGAGAAACATGTTTAAAAATCAATTATATTTACCCTTGATCTCTAACAATGTCTATATAAAATCCATTAAATAAAATCCTTCTTAAGATTTTTTACCTTTTCTTATGTATATAGAAAAATTGTGATTGTTTACTTTTTCAGAAATATATTAAGATTTAACTCTTAAGAAGGTAGTTGTCTTGCTAAATTCACTTAGAATTCTAATATTACCTTACATAATTCTGTGTTGTGTATAATGGCAATCACTTCATTTTTGAATAAAACTGGTTCATTTTTGTTTTTTCAAATGTTTGCATTTTTTGGGTTTCTAGACTTCCCTAATATATTGAATTGAACTGATGGTAGTATGTATCTTATTATTTTTGTGATCTCAGTACAAAGGGGATATGGAGTAATGTTTTCTGAGTTTTGAGATTACATCTGGTTTTGTTGTATGGTTTCTCTGTATCTATTAGAATGAAGACAAAATTTTGTTCTTTGCTAACATTGTTAAGGTGGCTCTGTGTCTCAAAAAATGCTTGATTTCTGTTCAGTTTATTCATACGTTTATGCAATTGAAGTGTCACTGGATTATAATTATCAAATGTTTTAAGAACACTTTTGCTTGTTATTTCATGAACAGGCACTGTGTTGTTTGAGGGCTACAAATCTTTGGATTCATATACTTACATGCCCTTATTATTGTGGATACAATCACTGAAAACATTTGCTATTTATTTTTCTTATTGTTGTTTGTTTAATGGAACAGCTTATAAAGGTGTAACATATCTTCTTTTGTTAAAAAAAATCATCATTTTATTTTATATGTGCAAGTGTTTTGTTCACATGTGTCCCTGTGCACCACATGCATCCTTGGTGACTACAAAGGTCAGGAGAGGTTCTTAGATCCCCTTGGAACTGGCTTTAAGGAAGGTTATGAGCCATCAAATAGCAAACAAGCCTGACTCCCCTGCAAGAACAAATAGTGTTCTTAATCACTAAGTCATCTCTTCAGCCCCAACATTGCTTCATTTTTATCACATGAAAATCCATAAAATCAGACATCATGGAACAGAATTAATTTGTACAAAATACTTTAAGTGCAAAATTGTTAATGTAATATAGACCAGTTGAGGTTTTCAAAATATTGCTGAGTTTCCATGAATGCTGTTTATGTTCTACCTCATCAAACAAATTGTAAAATACTTTCTTTCTCGAATACCCTTAATATTTTATTTTTTTAAAAAAGAACAGATATGTGTTGTGTAAAGGAATTGAGGTACATAGGCCTTTAGTTTTAGATTGTATTCTACTATGGCTAAAATTTAAATTGTGTTATCTTTTGATCAGGGGCTGTAAGCCAAAGTGTTTTTCCCTGTTGCTTTCTTAGTCCCATTAATTGCTATTGTGTTTCAATTTCTTTGGAGATTATAGAAACATCCTCTCAGCTGTGTAGTTCTTTGCATTATCATACCTTAAATTTCATCCTCAACTGTAGACTTTTCTTTCTGCTGTGTTTTAAGCTTTATTGGTGTGTTAAGCTTGTGACTTTCAGTGTTGGCATGTGTGTCCACTATTTGGGGGAACATTTCTCTGTAAGGAATCACCAGTAGTTTTACAGATTAAGAAGAGTTCAGTTTTCATTGTGCACAGCTGTTTTTGTTGTTGTGTGGATTATAATTATTTTCAAGTTTCTGATATATCAACAGAAACATATATAGATATATAGAAACAGAAGTCATTTTATGCTGCAATGATTTTCAGTTCCAAGAATTTATTTTGTTGAATATACTAAGATACACTCTCAAATTATTGGTGTCCAGAATTTCTATGCTGGATTTATTTATTCTTTCATTTTGTTGAAAATAGATTATTTTCTCATATAATATACCCAGATTATGGTTTCCCTTCCCTCCATTCCTCCCTGTTTTTCCCTATCTCCCCTCCTCTCCATCCAGTCCCATTCGTTCTCTCCTTAGAAAAGAAAAGGCTTCTAAGAGATAACAACCAAACATGACAAAAGTTTTAATAAGATAAAGCAAAAAACTATCATATCAAAGTAGGACACGGCCACCCAACAGGAGGAAAAGAGTTCCAAGAGCAGGCACAAGAGTCAGAGACCCACTTGTTCTCATAAAAACATGAAGCTAATAGCTATACTATATATATATGCAGGGGACCTGGTAGAGACCCGTGTAGGCCCTGTGTTTGCTCCTTCAGTCTCTGTGAGTTCATATGCACCTCATTTAGTTGATTCAGAGGGCTTCATTCTCTTGGTGTTCATACTTTTGGTTCTTATACTGTTTCTGCCTCCTCTTCCTCAGGATTCCCTGAGCTTCGATGGGAGAGATTTGATGGCGACAACCCATTTAGACTCTTTTTCCACATAATGTCTCACTATGGGTCTCTGCATCATTCCCCATCTGCTTCAGGAAGAAACCTCTCTGATGATGACTAGAAAAGCCCTAATATTTAAATATATGAATATCATTAGATGTTATTTTATTGATACTTTTTTTTCTATTTACCAGTAGTACTTGATTTTGCCCTAGGTTTCTAGACTTTCTAGTCTCTGGTTCTTGGTTACCCAAGCAGTGGCAGGTATGGGTTCCTTCTTGTGGGGTGAGCCTTAAGTCAGATCAGACACTGTTTGGTTACTCCCACAAGTTCTGTTCCATTATTGCCCTAACCTATTTTGCAGGCAGGATAGAATGTAGGTCAAAGGATTTGTGACTGGGTTGGTTTCTACCTTTCTCTTTCCATAGCCTGAAGAATAACTTCCTGCACCAAAGAGACTTAGACTTTAGGGGGAAGGCTCCAGCTATACTTCTCCATAGACAAAGACTTCTTTTTTCAAATCAGACAGAACTTCAGTAAATAAATAAGATACCTTCAAAGCCTTTTGCATGCATCAGTCTGTTACTGAGCTATTACCGAGCCCTTGTGGTATATTATTTCTTTCAAGTTTAGAATTTGAAAATATTTTTAGATTGCTGTTCTTTATACTTTGAATAGATATCAAGTATGTATTACTAATATCATTTAATTTTTTAATATAGTCTTTGGAAATATATATTTTCATTTAAGTAAATAAAAGGACAATTTATTAGGTGGTAATAAATACTGCATTTTGATAAATGAAATGCCTTAATATTTTCTCTTATCATGAACTTAGCTGTACATATTATATGAAATCTAAATAGCAAAGCCACAATTACAAGCAGAATGCCAAAATTATTTCTTGAATTTGTGTTAGTAGTAACTTTATGAGAAAATGTTTATGGACAAATTAATGTCTTTTTTATTAAGAATTTTTTTTCCATTTTACACACCAATCAGAGATCCCCCAGCCTTGCCCCCAACCCACCCCCCCCACCTCCCCAAGAAGGCAAGGCCTCCCAGGGGGAGGCGCACCCAGTAGAGGCAAATTCAAGTCCTTCCCCTTGCCTCAAGGCTGTAAGAAGTGTCCCATCATAGGTAGTGGGCTCCAGAAAGCTCCCTCGTGTACTAGGGATAGATTCTGATTCTTCCGCCAGGGGGCCCCAAGCAAATCAAGCTACACAATTGTCTCCCCATGCAGAGGGCCTAGTCCAGTCCCATGCAGACTCCACAGCCATTGATCCAACTTTCATGAGTTCCGACTAGTTTGGTTTGGTCATCTCTGCAGGTTTCCCCATCATGATCCTGAAGCACTTGTTCATAGAATCCCTCTTCTCTCTCCGACTGGACTCCTGGAGCTCTGCCTGGGGTTTGGCTATGAATCTCTGCATCTGCCTCCATCAGTCATTGGAGAAAAGCTCTGTGATGACAGGGTATTCACTGATCTGACCATGGGGCAAGCCAGTTAGTTCAGTTCAGGCACCCTCTCTACTATTTCTAGTAGTTTAAGCTGGGTCATCCTTGGGGGTTCCTGGCAATTTCCCAGCACTGGGTTTTTCTCTATCCCCATGATATCTCCCTTCATCATAGTATCTTTCTCATTGCTTTGCAATTCCATCCCTGTTCCAGCTCAACCATCCCATTCCCTTATGTTCTCATCCCCCACCCCCTACCCTCCATTGCCCACCATCTACAGTTTACTCATTGGGATCTCATCTCTTTCCCCTTCCCAGGGTGATCCATGTGTACATGTATCTGTCTTTGTGCTTCCTTGTTATCTAGCTTCTCTAGAGTTGTGGGTTGTTGTCTGGTTATCCTTTGCTTTACTTCTAGTATGCACTTATGAGTGGGTACAGCCACTTTGGAAATCAGTGTGGTGGTTTCTCAGAAAATTGAGAATCAATCTTCCTCAAGACCCAGCTATACCGCTCTTGGGCATATACCCAAGGAATACTCAATCATACCAAAGAACACATGCTCAACTTTGTTCATAACAGCATTGTTTGTAATAGCCAGGAACTGGAAACAACCTAGATGCCCCTCAACTGAAGAATAGATAAAGAAAATGTGGTACATATACACAATGAATTATTACTCAGCAGAGAAAAACAATGATACCATGAAATTTGCAGGCAAATGGAAGGAACTAGAAAATATCATCCTGAGTGAGGTAATCCAGACTCAGAAGGACAAATTAAAGTCTTGATAAAAATATAAAAATTCTCTTTTTTTTTTTGAGACAGGGTTTCTCTGTGTAGTTTTGTGCCTTTCCTGGATCTTGCTCTGTAGACCAGGTTGGCCTCGAATGCACAAAGATCCGCCTGCCTCTGCCGCCCATCAAAAAATATATATATATATAAATTCTCATCAATAGAAAAGTATTTTCAATATAATTTGGTTGAATCATGGATAAAATAATTTTCCTCCCAGAGCTCCACCTGGGGCCTAGCCATAGATCTCTGCATCCAGATCCCTCAGTCGTTGGATGGGGTTACTAGCATGACAATTAGGGTGTTTGGCCATCCCATCACCAGAGTAGGTCAGTTCAGGCTGTCTCTCGACCATTGCCAGCAGTCTGTTGTGGGGGTATCTTTGTGGATTTCTGTGGGCCTCTCTAGCACTTTGCTTCTTCCTATTCTCATGTGGTCTTCATTTACCATGGTCTCCTATTCCTTGTTCTCCCTCTCTATTGTTGATCCAGCTGGGATCTCCCGCTCCCCCAAGCTCTCTTTCCCTCGACCCTCGCACTTCATTACCCCCACTCATGTCCAGGCTGTTCATGTAGATCTCTTCCATTTCTCTGTCATTGGGCAATCCCTGTGTCTTTCTTGGGGTCCTGTTTTCCAGGTAGCCTCCCTGGTGATGTGAGTAGCAGTCCAGTCATCCTTGTTCCACATCTAGTATCCTCCTATGAGTGAGTACATACCAAGTTTGTCTTTCTGAGTCTGGGTTACCTCACTCAGGATGATATTTTCTAGATTCATCCATTTGTCTGCAAACCTCATGATGTCATTGTTTTTATTAGCGACAAAGAGGAGGGTTTATATGAGCAAGAATTGTTGAGACCAAGGTTGGATAAAGCACAGGGACAAATAGCCAAATGAATGGAAACACATGAACTATGAACCAATGGCTGAGGGGTCCCCAACTGGATCAGGCCCTCTGAATGGGTGAGACAGTTGATTGGCTTGATCTGTTTGAGAGGCATCCAGGCAGTGGGACCAGGTCCTGTGCTCATTGCATGAGTTGGCTACTTGAAACCTGGGGCCTATGTAGGGTCACTTGGCTTGCCTGGACTGAGTCTACCAGGTTGATCTCAGTTGGCGCGGGGGGGGGGGAGACTTTGCCCTAGAGGAGGTGGAAATGGGGGGTGGGCTGGGGGGAAGGTGAGGGAGGCGGGAGGGGGGAGAACAAGGGAATCCGTGGCTGATATGTAGAACTGAATTGTATTGCAAAATAAAAAATAAAAATGAACTAAAGAAATTTCCTTATTTGAAATTCTTTAGATATGAAATTATGTGAAAATATAATGTAAATATATAATAAAATATCTTGTATTGTAGACAAATTTCTAAATAGTCATATTAAATAAGAAACACAGAGCCAAATACAGGGGTAATAGCCGAAGAGATAAGAGAAATAGCAAATAGCCACAACTAGCTTTAGAAAGCTTGATTGCATTTTGGTTATTTTACACTCTAGGCATTCTCCTACAGAAATTTTAATGCAGAGGAAAGATATTATATTGGAATGGATATTTCTACCAAATAAACAGAGTAAAAAAAACCTATGTGGAAAAAACCTCTGACTTGATTTTAAAAGGAAAATTGAAACTTCATTAATTAGCAGGAATAGACCCAGCAGAAATTGTTGTGCCTTTAACTAAAGAGGACATTGAAAATTTATGGACAGAAAGTGAACCTTGGCAAAGAGCTTGCAGTAATTTTGGAAAGAGATTAATAGCAGATATCCCAAAAGCGATAGAATTGAACTTATAAAGAAAGCTGATTGGAAACACCGATATTCGAGTTCATACATTTGACAACGAAGCCAAAAGTGCACAATGGAAAAAAGAAAGCATCTTCAACAAATGGTGCTGACATAACTGGATATCAACATGTAGAAGGCTGCAAATAGATCCATATCTATCACCGTGCACAAAACTTAAGTCCAAGTGGATCAAGGACCTCAACATAAATCCAGCTACTCTGAACCTGCTAGAAGAGAAGGTAGGAACTAGTCTTGAACGCATTGCCATAGGAGATCACTTCCTAAATAGAACACCAGTAGCACAGACACTGAGAGAAACAATCAATCAGTGGGACCTCTTGAAACTAAGAAGCTTTTATAGAGCAAAGGATATGGTCAACAAGGCAAAGCGACACCCTACAGAATGGGAAAAGATCTTCACCAACCCCACGTCTGACAGAGGACTGATATCCAGAATATATAAGGAACTCAAGAAATTATACATCAAAATGCCCAACAGTCCAATTAAGAAATGGGCTATAGAACTAAACAGAGAATTCTCAACAGAGGAAACTCAAATGGCTGAAAGACATTTAAGGAATTGCTCAACATCCCTAATCATCAGGGAAATGTAAATCAAAACAATTCTGAGATACCACCTTATGCCTGTCAGAATGGCTAAGATCAAAAACACTGAAGACACCTTATGCTGGAGAGGATGTGGAGCTAGGGGAACTCTCCTCCACTGCTGGTGGGAATGCAAGCTTGTACAACCACTTTGGAAATCAATATGGCTCTTTCTTAGAAAATTGGGAATCAATCTCCCCCAAGATCCAGCTATACCACTCTTGGGCATATAACCAAGGAATGCTCAATCATACCACAAGGGCACTTGTTCAGCTATGTTCATATCAGCATTGTTTGTAATAGCCAGAACATGGAAACAACCTAGATGCCCTTCAACTGAAACATGGATAAGCAAAATGTAGTACATACACACAATGGAATACTACTCAGCAGAGAAAAACAATGGCATCATGAGGTTTGCAGACAAATGGATGGATCTAGAAAAAATCATCCTGAGTGAGGTAACCCAGACTCAGAAAGACAAACTTGGTATGTACTCACTCATAGGAGGATACTAGATGTGGAACAAGGATGACTGGACTGCTATGCACATCACCAGGGAGGCTACCTGGAAAACAGGACCCCAAGAAAGACAAAGGGATTGCCCAATGACAGAGAAATGGAATGAGATCTACATGAACAGCCTGGACATGAGTGGGGGTAATGAAGGGCGAGGGTCGAAGGAAAGAGAGCTTGGGGGAGCGGGAGATTCCAGCTGGATCAACAATAGAGAGGGAGAACAAGGAATAGGAGACCATGGTAAATGAAGACCACATGAGAATAGGAAGAAGCAAAGTGCTAGAGAGGCCCACAGAAATCCACAAAGATACTCCCACAACAGACTGCTGGCAGTGGTCGAAAGACAGCCCGAACTGACCTACTCTGGTGATGGGATGGCCAAACACCCTAATCCAACGACTGAGGGATCTGCATGCAGAGATCCATGGCTAGGCCCTGGATGGAGCTCTGGGAGTCCAATTAACGAGAATGAGGAGGGTTTATATGAGCGAGAATTGTTGAGACCAAGGTTGGATAAAGCACAGGGACAAATAGCCAAATGAATGGAAACACATGAACTATGAACCAATGGCTGAGGGGTCCCCAACTGGATCAGGTCCTCTGAATGGGTGAGACAGTTGATTGGCTTGATCTGTTTGGGAGGCATCCAGGCAGTGGGACCGGGTCCTGTGCTCATTGCATGAGTTGGCTGTTTGAAACCTGGGGCTTATGCAGGGTGGCTTAACTCGGCCTGGGAGGAGGGGACTGGACCTGCCTGGACTGAGTCTACCAGGTTGATCTCAGTTGGCAGGGGAGGCTTTGCCCTGGAGGAGGTGGGAATGGGGGATGGGCTGGGGGAAAGGTGAGGGGGGCAGGAGGGGGAAGAACAAGGGAATCTGTGGCTGATATGTAGAACTGAATTGTATTGCAAAATAAACATAAAAAAAAGAAAGCTTGATTGCATTTTGGTTATTTTACACTCTAGGCATTCTCCTACAGAAATTTTAATGCAGAGGGAAGATATTATATTTGAATGGATATTTCTACCAAATAAACAGAGTAAAAAAAAAAAACTTATGTGGAAAAAACCTCTGACTTGATTTTAAATGGAAAATTGAAACTTCATTAATTAGCAGAAATAGACCCAGCAGAAATTGTTGTACCTTTAACTAAAGAGGACATTGAAAATTTATGGACAGAAAGTGAACCTTGGCAAAGAGCTTGCAGTAATTTTTGGAAGAGATTAATAGCAGATATCCCAAAAGCGATCAAATTGAACTTATAAAGAGTGCTGATTGGAAACACCCATATTGGAGTTCATACATTTTATACAGATGCAAACAAACAAGGAAAGGCTGGTTACAAATCAGGAAATTTAAGTAATGTGGTTCAAAGTCCTTATAATTTGGTCCAAAAATCAGAATTCTATGCTATTCTGTTGGTATTAATGGATTTTTCAGCACCTCTCAACATAGTTATTGACTCTCAGTGTTCTGAAAGAGTGGTATTACATATTGAGACTGCAGAATTTATCCCTGATAAGTCAGAATTAACTTCACTATTTATTCAGCTACAAGATATAATCAGAAATAGGAGTCATCCTTTATATATAACTCCATCTGTTCCCATACAGGTCTCCAGGCCCTCTAGCACAAGGTAATGATGAGATTGATAAATTATTGATAAAAATGTGCTGGAGGCCTTAGAATTTCATAAAAATAATCATGTCAATAGTACAAGTTTAAAAAAGGATTTTCCCATAACCTGGCAACAAGCCAAAAAAATGTCCTACTTGTTCCTTTTACAATCAGACTCCATTACAGGCAGGATGTAACCCAAAGGGTACTCAGAGGAATGAAATCAGGAAGATGGTGTGTTTCACTTTGCAGAATTTGGAAAATTGAAATATGTACACCATACCATCGATACTTATTCAGGATTTCAGTGGGCAACTGCTTTGAGTTCTGAAAAAGCTGATTCTGTAATCACTCATTTGCTGGAAGTTATGGCCATCATGGGCATACCTGCGCAAATCAAAACTGACAGTGCTCCCGCATGTATCTCTGGTAAAATGAAACAGTTTTTGCTTCGTACAATATAAAGCATATTCCAGGTATACCACATAATCCTATAGGTCAAGCAGTTACAGAAATATCAAACAGAACTCTAAAGGTCATGCTAAATAAACAGAAAGGGGTAACAACAACCCCCCCAGAAATTGATTGCATAATGATCTATTAACTTTGAATTTTCTCAGTGCTAATGAGAAAGGAACAACAGCTGTAGAGAGACATTGGATAATAGAAAAATCTACAGAATTAAATCAGCCTATATACTTTAAGGATGTGCTGACCTCAGAATGGAAACCAGGATATGTGTTACATTGGGGATGAAGTTTTGCTTTTGTTTCTATAGAAGATAAGCTGTGGATACCATCAAAATTGATAAGGGTTTGATTTGAACAAGAGAGACCTCTTAATTAGAAGAGGTGATAGTTCATCAACCAGCATTACCATCCAATTTAAACTAACTTACACCATTAACAAATGCCATTTCATTTAATCAGATATAACTTGCCAAAAGGGAACCTCCCCAAAGTTAGTCTTGGGGAAAGGTTTTTGTTTTTGTCTTTCAGGAGAATGAAGGCTAAGGAATCTGAAGAATACTGGACAAATGAGACATCTGAAGAAAAAGACAAATCATCTAGAAAAAAAATGACCCAAGGAAAAGAGTAAATTGGCCTATTGGTATATCATCTATAAAATTTTATATCTTCCTAAATGTTTGTTTCTGCTCTTCTCTGAAGACACTTAACACAAATTGTCTTTTTGTAGTCCCAGTTCAATTAAAAATTAAGGCTGGCTTTGGATTTGGAGAATGGCTTGTTCCTTCTTTAAACCCAAGCATGTTGTTAAAAGGAAAATGCAAAATCTCTGTATTATGCCAGAAGAAAGAGCCATCTTCTGATTTGGCAGAAGAAAACAAAAAAGTTAAGGGACTGTTCTATTGCTACTAATCTCAAGTCTTTGATTCTATTTTGATAATTATATCAAAATTTGTAAGATTAATAGATATATATTTTAAACTTTTGTTATGATATTAATGGTCATATAAAGTACTAACTAATTCTAGAAAAAAAGCTTCAATTAGCTGCCTATACATGTTTTTGTGTTCGAGTGTCTATCAGTTTTTTGCAGGGAATAACGACCAGGCCTAACATCAAATTTGAAGTCTCCAGAAAGATGATGGTACCCCACAACAACAATTCCACGTGGACAATAGTAATACCACTAAGCTGACAAACATCACCCACAAATCAGCTTTGGACTACTAACTGCTCAGAACAATTTCGAGATGGCTAGCTGAGATGATCCAGTTTCACAGACTACTTGAACAAGGACTTGAGATAAGCCCTGAACTTTGGCATTATGCAGAGACTGGACAACAAATGATATAGCTACCTTTACCTGGAACTTGTCAATTAACCCAAAATTTTTCTTTTCAGAGTCCCCTAAAGATGCCTTCGCCCACAAATAGCAGGAAGCAATTTTAAGAACACGATGCCCACATTTCCAAAGAGGTGGTGTGGGGTGGGTGGTTTTTAGTCTTTCAGTGGTCTTGGGTTTGGGATAATTTTCATTGTTTAGAAGGGTTGGTTACAAGTTGTTGTTAATGGTTAGGAAAATGGCTAAGCAAAGGAGATTAGATTTAAGGTTCTTGTATGAAACAAAAGATATATAGAAATGATAGAATAGAGGATAGATTGTTGAATCTACTCTGAAATGAAAAGAGAAGATATAAATATGATATAGATAAAAACATAGATTATTGAATCTACTTTTAAAGGACAGTTACTAGTTTTAAATACTTTACATTGGATTAGATTTTTATATATTGTGTACAAATTATATATATTGAGATTGATATTCTTAGAAGATGCTATACGTATAGTTCTAATCTTATTTAGGATATTGTACTTAAACAGTTAATTTAATAATATATTGCAATTGCTAATCCTTGAATGTTATTATTTCCAACTATTAAGATATAAATAAATGGAAGTTAGTAGTTAGACATTACAATCAAAATTATAGTCATATTAAGTATGTTTATAAGGCTAAGCAGAAATATTTTAGATAGACAGGTCATCTTCAAACCCTTCAGAGATCTATAGAATATGACATATAAAATGTTTTAATAACTTAGAATTTTTTTCTTTTTTTTTTATGACTATGAGACATGGCGGCTCCTGGCAGTACCAATCTACTTCAGAGAAGATATGGGCATTGAAGAAACTGCATATGGAGTTAACTTTCCTTGTGTCAAAAGTTAGCCAGTGGGCAACAAAGTGCCATCATATTGACTGCTCACATTATGCTATCCAAAATGGACAGACAGGACACAAAATAAAAGACTACCAGTTCTTACCAAGACAAGTGTGGTTGTGGCTTTAGCAACAGGCATCCTCTGAGACCAGGACAATATGGCACCATCCCTGAAGTGGCCTTTGCAATCTGGAAAAGGTGCACTGCCCCTTTCTTTCAAGGCAACTTTACAGGCAATGGACCAATGGTTTCTGATGTGCAGTGGAACAGTAGCTGAAACAGTTATTCTTGAATGAATAACTAGGCTGACAGAGTCTAACCTCTCAATGGTAGACTGGCATTTAATAAAACAGATGAAGCCACCCACAAACTGAGAAGAATGAGATGCAGGGAAGAATGGGATGCTTAGATGAAGCCACCCACAAGCCAAGAAGAATGGACAGCCGAATTCCAAAAACATCAGCAATTTCTATAATTTAAAATCCTGAATCATGGTAGGACACTGGTGGAATTCAGGTTTATCTGGTACATGGACTAATCTCACTGAATGTGAGGTCAAATTGTAGGCCTGGGGTACATCCTACTTCACAAATGAGTATGTAAGATATGCTAAGCCTGTAGATGATGACCCCACATTGCAGAGACACCTCAGGAGGCTGTTCAGGCTGCTGGCCGTTTCTGTCAACTCACATTGTTTTGGAAGCCACTTGCTTGCACTTCCTGTTTTATTAGGTAATATTATGTCCTTCTGGGGTCTTTGATGTAGCTGAAGACTAGATAGTTATAATTTCCTTAGTTATGATAAAAGATCAGTTGGATATGAAACCTTAGACTCACAAATATAGGATAGATAGGATGTCTACTTTAATTGTGCCAAATAAAAATAGACTAGATATTGTAACTGTAATTCTTGCTTGATAATTGTTTTGTTATATGTAATTTTACTATGTTAAAGTTAAAATCTTCCTTTTTGAAAAGAAAAGGGGGGAAGTGCTGGGGATGTCTTTCTGTATGCTGTGAATGTGTGTTGCTCTGATTTGGTTGATAATAAAAAGCTGATTGTCCAGTAGCCAGGCAGGAAGTATAGTATAGGTGGGATAAACAGGAGAATTCTAGGAACAGGAAGTCTGAGTCAGGAGTCACCAGCCAGACACAGAGGAAGCAAGATGTGAAGGCAAAACTGAGAAAAGGTACCAAGCCACATGGCTAAACACAAATAAGAATTATGGGTTAGTTTAAATGTAACAGCTGGGCAGTGTTAGGCCTGAGCTAATGGCCAAGCAGTTTTAATTAATATATTCCTCTGTGTGTTTACTTGGGTCCAAGCAGCTGCAGGAATGGTAGATAAGAGAGATTTGTCCTGATCATGTGCCAGGTGGGACACAGGAAAACTTCAGCTACATTGTATATTTCATAAATCATATATGATATCAATTAGGAGATAAAAATGTGAACATGCATTATAAGTTGGGCATAATTATAGTATATAATTTAAGGTAACAAGTGTTTATTAAAGTAGCTACGATTAATGTCTAAGGATTTGGACACTAAAGTAAATATGAAAGATCTTCTAACAAAATAATCATTAAAATGAAGCAAGTGTATACAAAACAGGAAAAATGCAATCGATTAGCAATTAATGTACTATTTAAATATTAGTGAATAAAAACATTCTATGTTTTACATACCTAGAAGTTTATTTTTCCTTTATATTAGAAATTAGTATTATTTTCTTTGAACAAAGTTGCTTTTCTACTGGTAAACAATTTTCTTTTTATGTTATTTGTCTGAGCTGTTAATGATTGTAAGACAAATGGTTAAAACTATAAAATATTTTGTATGATGTCCAGTCCATTAAAATAATGAATTTTATGTAAATTTACATGCAAAAAATTTTAATTTGTGAGGATACCACAGTCATAATGAAAATAAAAAGTAAATAAATTATACTTCATTTCATATGTATGCACTATTATACAAATTTTCTTTTATCCTATCCTTTCAACCCTGAGGACATAGAATGTTTGGTGTGCAGTGTCATCATTTGGGTTGGTTTTTGATCCCCTTTACATTGACCTTGAACTTATTTTGTTTCCTCTGCAGTGGCAGGAGAGCTGTAATCTTGGTCTGTTGCATAAAGTCTTAGATAAAACTTTCTACCTAGAATTCTGAAGTCTGTATCATGAATCTATGACTGAAAAGCTAATACCAATTTATATTTTACATAGATATAACTGGGGTCCAGTCTCCTAAAATTTGCTTCCTGGATTTTTGGAACCTTCATATACTGTGTTTAATGCCTTTCAGGTTTCATGACTTTCTCAGTAGGATGGTTGTGTGTAAATTGTTATTTTGTCACATAATGAAAGCAGATAATTCTCTATAGTCTGTTTATGGAAATATGTTTCTGCTTCATTTGTTTCTCTTAAAATGAGCTCATCCCCAGGTTGCATCAATAAGATCCAATTTATAGTATTAATATACCCAAGCACTAGAACTTTACTGTCATTATTTGTTTAATGTGCTCTAAATATGAGTCCTTACTTCCAAAAATGCGTCAGGTATGGATTAAGTGGTAGAATTACATTGTTGCAATGAAGTTCAGTGCGCAGCAACTGAGTAGATACTGAGTGTGTTATAGATGACATGGATCTTAATATATGTTCTGTAGTGACAGTAACCAGAAGCACACCTGTGCTGTTCTCTCATGGCTTCATTGGTATTCGTCTGAATCCCGAAGTCTATTCCTAGATGGAACTTCACACAAGCTAAATTATATCTACCCCTCTTTCCTTTAGACATTTTGTTACATGTTAGTTAAATGCTGTATTAATACTTAATTGTAAGCTATTAATTATACTTGTCTCATAATTAAAAATATTAAACACAAATATTAATCATAAGGTCAACTGTAAGAAGACATTCTCTAGATGCAGATTTCTAGCTTGAATGTGTCCTCTCCATCATTGAGAAGATGGTGGGACATTTATTTGTAATTCTCTGTGGTTTGTATTTGAAACACAACAATCATTTTGTTTTCTATGTATACCTAACCCTCTCATTCTGATAATTGAACTCAGGACCTGGTATAAGCTAGGCAATCATCCACTGTTGAGCTATACACTGCATTGAATCTTTATATCTTAAAAGTATAGAGCTGGTGTAAGTTTAGTAATTGATACTCTTCATACTTATGATAGATAATAAATATGAATTATCAATATAATTTATAATTTTAGTAGCACTCTTGAAAATGCAAATATTTGCATTTAAGTATATGAGCAAGACACCATAAAATTTCAGAAAATAAAAGTATTACATAATAAAAAATTAAATGCCAAATATTTCCTGATTAATGTAAATATAACTTTACATATTATATATAAACTAAATACTCAAGCCATATGTATAAGCAATGCACTAGAATTATTTCCTCATTTTCTGTTAATATCAACTTCATGAGAAAATATATAAGGACAGATTAAGAGTTTACAAATTAAAGTAGTAACACTCCCACTTTAGAAAAATATTTTATGTATGCTGTAATTAATGTATAACATTTTCTTCATTTAAAACATGCTTTAGAGGCAAGTTGATTTATATATGTATTCAATATAAATATATAAGTTAAAATATATATTTAATGGACTATGAAGCATATAAATGATAACAAAATAGAAAGTATAAATATATAATACAAATTTGTATATATTTAGGATGTAACTGAAAATAATAAATGCTTATGAAAGTAGATATTATATCTAAGGATTTTTGTATTCAGGAAAACATAAATGATAATCTCTCAACAAAATCATTATTAAAATGAAACAAAGATACACCCAAAAGAAGTAAAATGTCATGAACTAGCAACTAATGCAATCAGTATTTTAAATGCTATTAAATCATTAAAATCAATACCATATTTAATTTTCATGGAGATTAGGTAAGGAATATAATAAAGTATGGTCCTATGTATTTGAAATATTATTTTAGCAAATGTAAATATTTTTATTTTGCTAAATTATAGTTGTTATTTTTATGATAGCATATGCTTGATCTTACAAAACAGTTTTACAAAGGAATGTATTTAAAAATGAAAATCATATATTTTATAACATATATACGATGAATGCTACATAAATTTTGCACAAAAATTTTTGAAGTACTTATTAGATGTACCACAAACGTGAAAATAAAAATCTAACAAATTTATACTTTATTTCATATATCCATAAGTATATGATTGTTGTACAAATATAATTATTACATATCTCCTTGTATGAACACTACAGTGTATAAACACTGTTGCAATTTTCAAATTATTAACTGGATTTTTATTCCACATTTGCATAACAAATTGATAGTTATTAAGAATTAAAAAAGGAAGGAAACACTGAAAGGATAACATGTGATTAATTTGTTCATTTTAATTTTTTCTGTTTTGAAAATTAGTTCATAATCAAAATTAGTTTGTGCTTTAAAGTAGAGAAAAAAATTAGAAAAAACAGAGGTATATAATTTTATAGAATATAATATGAAATAATTATATAAATATGAACAATATGATTTATGTTTAAAACATTTGTCAGTGGCTCACTTCTAGACTGAGAATAAAGTTATTATCTGGGAGCTATTTCAATATAAATACACTTATTTCACTGAATGATTCATTATTTGTTGTACTAGGAATAAATTTAAATATATTGTAAATTTTATCACCCAATTTGACTTCTGTTGGCAAGATGCAAGAAAAATATAAAAACTAAACAATTACATTAATTTAATTTTTAACTTGTAATGTGTCTTAATAAAACACAAGAAAGTAAGCCATTGTAGAAGTTTGATGCTACTTATGTTTATAAAATATTTAGTGATAATGACTGGTCTCAGAAATATAAGATTTAAACCTAAGCAACTTTAATCATAATGTTCAATACACATAGAATTCTAATATATAAGCTATAGTTACCTTTATAAAAGAAAGAAACAGGCATTTCATTTCTACATAAATCAGATGCTTTTTATTCTTAGTAATCATTACATACATATTTATTTCCTTATAGTCATAGCAATTTTTGCATACTGTGTTGAATTGTAACAATTACATTAGGCATGCTTATTACTTTCATGCTATCAAGAAGGTTTTTCAGTATTTCATTATCTCATATCATATGGATTAATAGTTTTAGAATTTTAATATTATAACTGAATAATATATTTTTTCATATAGTTTATTCTTTCTATTATAATAGTGGTAAAATTCTGTCTTTTGCTTTGATAAAATGGCTTCATCTGTCAACAAACAATGGTTCATGCTTGATTTCTGTTTCATTTATTCATGGATTTACACTTCTGAAGTTTCAATGTTTTATTTATTTATTTATTTATTTATTTATTTATTTATTTATTTATTTATTTGGACAGGTTATCTCCATGTTGCTGTGGCTGAACACTTTCTGTAGACCAGGCTGGCATTGAATTCACAGAGATTTGCCTGTCTCTATCTCCTGAGTGCTACAATTAAA
Source organism: Peromyscus californicus insignis (assembly GCF_007827085.1). Lineage (NCBI taxonomy): Eukaryota > Metazoa > Chordata > Mammalia > Rodentia > Cricetidae > Peromyscus > Peromyscus californicus. Next base: position 47,272,656 of record NW_026294391.1, read on the forward strand.
GGCATCCACCACCACTGTCTGGCTGATTCATTTTTTTTAATGTTCAAATGAAAGGTTAATTAGTGCTTTTACTTATGTTGTTAGTATTGTTTTACTAAAGAGTGTAGATTTTAGAGACCTATAAATTCTTGAATTTATTTTCTTATAATGTCTTCGTCATTGTGGAAAAATTGATGAAGTCCATTTTTTAAGTAGAATAGCTTACAATAATGTAATTTTTATAGTATTTTTATTTTATAATTAACTTAATTTCACATATCAGTCACGGATTCCCCGTCCTCACTCCTCCCACCCCCCAGCCCTCTTCCCAATCCACCCCCCACTCCCACCTCCTCCAAGGCAAGGTCTCCCCTGGGGAGTCAGCCCAGCCTGGCAGACTCAGTCAAGGCAGGTCCAGTCCCCCTCCTCCCTACACCAAGACTGAGCAAAGTGTCTCAGCATAGGCCCCAGGCTCCCAAAAGTCAGCCCATGTAATGTAATGTTATTTTATTTTTATGTGGAACTGCATAAATTTAGACACCGTGATAGAATTTGTTAAGAATACTTTAAATACAAAATTATTATTGTGATACAGGTCAGTGGAAGTTTCCTACTTTCATGATTTGTTAAGTAATGTTTTCATTAGATGTGTTCTAATTTTTCAGTAATACCTAATTAATTAGGTAAAATTGTATATCTAGTAAGTATATTACCTAAGCTATGGTATGGGGATTTTCCTTACATTAATGATATTGGTTATATTGATTTTTATTTTATCAGATCTCTGGGTTTGATCACTTTTTATAATTTATAAAAATTAGATTTGACAGTTTTCTCTGTAATTGTTAGAGATGCAACCCCCTGAAATATTATTTAGTTTCATCTTTCTTGTTTTATAGGGTTCCCTTCTGCATATCTATTATACCTCTCTTTTTACACATAGTCACTCTTTTCAGAACCTACTGATTTTAAATACCTGATCATCAAATTCACAATAACTGCAGTATCTGAATTTTCTCTGTATTTTTTCTTTCTTTATCTCCTTAAATTGGTTATTTTAAAGTAACTTGCCTTCTAAAAATGCCTTGTAATGAAAAAGAAAGGATCTTTCATGTTGCAGAAAGGAACTGAGGTACATAGGTCTTTATAGGATTTATGCATACTTTGATTAAGCTGCGCAATGTGTTATCTTCTACTGGAAGGTGGGGATTATAGGTGAAAATGTCCACCTTGATTTTTTACTTGACCCTTTGTCCCCAGTTGTCTTTGGATTCCCAGGAGACATCTCAATTTCTCAGAGGTGCATGTCTCTACATTATAATACCATCAATTTCTCCCTAAGAAGTGGCCTTCTGCTGCTGTTCTGTTGTCTTTTGCGGTGACTCTCAGTGTTGGCATGTGTGTACAGATTTAGGATGTGCATTTCTACATATGGAAACAGTTCTTTTATGGATGAAGAAGAATACATTTTTCAGTTAGTAGTTTTGTTGTTGCAGAGTTAGAATGACAATTTTCAAATTTGTACACTCGAAGCAGAGGGATTTTTTTGTTGTTTGTTTTCATTTTGTTACAAATAATGGAATTTGTTGACTGGAATAACATAATTTTTTATTATATATGTCCTCTATTTCTGTCCTTTACTTTTGTTACAGTCAATTTGGAGTATTCATTCATTCACTTGTCTATTATATCCCACAGTAGTTACATGACTATAATTTTATTAGTTAACTCATCTTTAAATATTGTCTTATATGAATGTGTATTCCTGTGACATATACATCAACTACACACATACATATATACGTATATTTAGAAGAAAATCAACACTGAAAAAAATAATGTACCCATCCTTCTGTCCAATCCAGTTTCCTTAGTCAGCTAATCATTTACAAACTTCTTTCAGTTTCTGTCCCCCTCTGTTACCCTATTATAGATATGGTAATTACAAGTCTTTGTATGGATGTGTGCTTGCTCTATACTTCTAGAAATAATAATACTATGTGGCCCAATAGGAATATTTTCTAGCCACTTTAGAAAATGTCTTGCTTTGATGTGGCACTGAAGCAGAAAGGAGGCTGGTGTTTTCTAACATGGCTCAACTTTACTATGGCCAGGATTCCTATTTGTAGCCCTACTAACATTGTCAGCAGTGAGGGCTGAGAAGCAGAGCTCGATTTGCTCATCCATAGCAGTCTGCAGAGTTCACCAAATCTTTTAGGAACCTCAGGTAAAACTACAGTGGACAATCTGCTTTGTTGCTAAAAAGAGTCTCAGGACTAGACAATGTTTTCAAGCAGGATTTGAGTACTTATTAAAGATAGTTTAATATAGACTTAAGCATTACCATTGGCAGAATTTGAAGTGCTCAAAGAAAATAGGAGGCATGTGGCCATACAACTTTTATATCTAGTAAGGGTAAGAGGCCTCTGGCACTTGTTAACTACGCTAGAATTCTTGTTTCTCTGTTGGCAATAAGTTTCAACCAGATTCATGGGTGATAGACTCCTTTCTTTTTCATGCTCCATGATGTTCTGTCTTTCTATCCTTTCTATCACTCCATAAGTGTGCAGTTGAATCTCAGTAGCACTTTAGTTGAGATATATGCAACTATGTCTCAGATCCTTCAAACTTTATTAATCCCAGTAACGGAAGAAAAAAAAAGTGACTGATCTGAAGCTTAACTGGACCTTATAGGTTTAAAATAGTGACAGTTTTTTTTAATTGAAAATAGATTCTTCAGTCATACAATATATCTTGACCACAATTTTTCCTCCCTCTCCTCCTCCTCCTTTTCCATTTAGAAAGAGTAGACTTCCAATAGACAAAAACCGAATACTACAAAATGAGATACAGTAAGACAAGGCAAAAGCCCTCATATCGGGCTGGACAAGACAACCCCATAGGAGGAAAAGAGTCTCAAGAGAGAGCAAAAGAGTCAGAGACACACTCACTCCCACTGTCTCACAAAACACCAAGATAACAGCCATAACATATACATAGAGGACCTGCTGCAGACCCATGTGGCCCCCTTGCTTGCTGCTTCAGTCTTTGTGACCCATATGAGCCCTGCTTAGTTGATTCACTGGGGCATGTTCTCCTGGTATCCTTCATCCCCTCCTACAATCTTTACTCCCCTTTTGTGGGATTCCCCAAGCTCCAATGGAAGGGACACAATAGAGACCTCCAATTCAGTCTCTCTCTCTGCATAATGTCTGGCTGTGGGTCTCTGCACCTGCTCCCATCTGCTGCCAGAGAAAGCCTCTCTGATGACAATTAGGCTAGGCAATGATCTCTAAGTATAACACAATACCATTAGGAATTATTTTATTGACTTTTTTTGCCAGTTGTGTTTGGTTTTACCTTAGGTCTATGGGCTATCCAGTCTCCAGTTCATGGGCATACTGGCACTGTAGGGCATGGGCTCCCTCTTATGGTATGGGTCTCAAATTAAACCAGACATTGGTTGGCCACTCCTGCAAATTCTGTACCACCATTGCCGCCAGCACATCTTGAAGGCTTGGCAGATTATAGGTCTAGGGTTTGGTGGATAGGGTGGTGTCCAGGTTTCTCTTTCCATAGCTTGTAGAGTATCTTCCTGTGCCAAAGAGATTAGAATGTAGGGGTAAAGGTTACATGCAGTCACTAGCTCAACTTTTCTATGTTCAGTGATCTATGTGGGTGTTGTCCTTGGCAATGGGGCCCCACTCTCAGTTTTTGGAGAATGACCCTGTGTCCTAGCATGAGCCTGGGTTGTTTAGGGATCTCCATGGGACTCCCCATCCCCTCAACAAACAACTCAATAGAATGCCACCTATTCACAAACCACTGGAAGCCTTCCCTGGCTACAAAAGATGGCCAGTTCAGACTCTGTATCCTCCATTACTAGGAGTATTGAATAGGGTCACCCTAATATATTCCAGGAAGTATGCACTGCACTATGTTTCCAAACTACCCTCAAAATGCACCCCTCACCCCAATGCCAGCCATTGCTCTCTAGACTCTCTATCCATTCCTTCTCCCCAACCTAATCTCTCCCACTCCAGTTCCCACCTCCCTTCCCAGTCCACCCAAAAATCTATTCTAATTCCCCTTCACAAGGAGATCCAAACATTCTCTCCCACAGTCCGCCACTCTGGGTCTATGGATTGCAACTTGATTATCATTTACTTAACTAATATCGATTTATGGTATGTGTGAACACATATCATATTTATCTCTCTGGATCTGGGTTACCTCATTTAGGTTGATTTTTTCTAGTTCTATCCACTTGCCTGTCAATTTCATGAGGTCATTTTTTTAACAGCTGAGTAATACTCCATTGTGTAAATGTACCACCTTTTCTGTATGCATTCTTTAATTGAAGGACATAATAGCCAGAAACTGGAAACAACTAGATGTCCTTCAATTAAAGAATGCATAAGGATTAATATGTGTATGAAATCCTGTAATAGAATCTCTGAATGATTTAGATCTCCCCTCTTCTTGATGAATTTTACTTGTACATTCAAGTAGAAGGAAATAGATGACAAATCATGGGGAAGCAGTTTATTTCATTATAATCTCTACAATTTAAGCCTCCTTATGTGGTGACTTCAAGCATATGTTGGTTGTATTTCTCCATCTTCCTTAATTTTTGTTGTTGTTCAGTGTTCATTATGGGCTTATGTAGCTGGTCTTCCTTTACTAGAAGATAATTCACAAACACTGTTGTGAGAAGAAATTTAGTTTAAAAGTATTTTTTTCCTCAGGGTCAGTTAACTCTGTATTAATTAATTAATCCTTTTGTTTGGTATTATTTTGGTTTTTTAGTATTATCATCATCATAATTATTATTGGGAGGAATATGTTTGTCATGTGCATGCATGTGGATGTCAGTGGAAAACGTAGAGTGGATTTTCTCCCTCACCCCTGTTTTGCCTGTTATACCAAGAAATGAACTTAAGTCATCAATATTGTGCTAAATGTTCCTTTATGTCCTAAGCCAATGGTTCTCATCCTTTCTAATGCTGTGACCTTTTAATACAGTTCTTCATATTGCGGTGATCCCCAACCATAATATTATTTTGTTGCTACTTCATAACTGTAATTTTGCTACTACTATGAATTGTATTGTAAATATGTGATATGCAGTATATCTGATATGTGTCCCCTGTGAAAGGGCCATTCAACCCCCAAAGGAGTCGTGGCCCGGAAGTTGAGAATTATTGCTCGAAGCCCTCTCACTGGCCAACCTAATCCATTTTAAATTAAGCATTCTGACAATTTCTATTAATGTGAACATGTAAAATAAGCTATAGAGACGTTTGGTGCACTGTGCCAATTTTTAGCCAATTTAATTTTATTATATATTGAGAGCTGCTGGTAGCAAAAGGCCATTGGAGTATGCAGCAGGTGACAACTAGTGTTCCAAAGGTCAACCTATCAGAACCAAGGGTTCTGTTGAAGGAAACCCTCACATAAGGCATTTTGGAATTACTGCCTTTTGGATTAATTAGCTGTTTCTTGTTGCAAACTTCTTGTGCAATAACAAATATGCTATCTTCCTATTACCATGCATTTTCATAAAATGTATATATGTAATCTCATGATTACATCTCAATCTTATGGACACATATATCTGTGGGTGGTCGGGAAGATGACTTTTCATTTAGCTGTATAATTTAGATACATAGAAAATATGCTAGGATACGCTTCATAGCCAGATCAATTTTCCCATGAGACTGTAGACACTCAAAGCCTGCTTTGTTCCCCTTGCTCAGACTAACACAGAAAATGAGAATCTCTCCTCGGTCTAACACAAACTGCACACATGTAGCTCATTTTTACCTCAGAGCAAGTTCAAACTAGACTAAAGGCCTTTGTAAATTGATCATAAGTTTAAAACTTTACAGTTACGCACAAGGTCAGAGTCACAAGTGTCTACCAAGATTACTAACACAAAACACCCTAAGAAAAGCCTGCTAGTTCTTTGCTTGCCAAGTCTGTTAATAAAAAGCTCTGTCTCAGAGTTTGTGGCACTGGGCACTGTGCTCACTCCTTCTGGTCCTGAGACCTTGGAACCTTGTTTTTCCATGGTAATACCTCTACTCCTTTATCATCTATTCTAAGAATGTGCTAGGACCTTGAGAGTCTTGAAATTTGTCATAGGATTGTAAGAAGTCCCCCGTAAGAAATGTGAGTAGTCAGGCAAGTGAGGAGCTAAGAAGGAGAGCTGAAAAGAAGCTATAGATTTAGAGAAGCAGTAGAACCAAGAGAGAACAGCGAGAGATCAGGAAGCTTGCTTAAGACAAAAGAGTGATGGACAGAAAGAGCACGGTGTGCGTAGATTCATTTGATATCCTTAAGATAAGATACCCGCTGCTTGTAAGTGCCTTCCCTCAGACTCTGGGAGAGCACCCCTCGGGGCAGATACCCGAGGGGATTTTGATTATTATAGTTATACACAGGGCAGTATTTCAGCCCAAATATTGGCATTGATCAAACCATCACAGGCAGTCATTGCAAGAATTTTGTTTTTTTTTGTTTTCAGTTAACAAGTATTTATACACCCCGCCAACATGTCCCACAACTCATTGTCTGTATATAAACATTTATTTATTTCAGAAATATTTTTAATGTAATAGTATATGAGATTTTCTTTTATTGTTGTTGTATTTGGTTTTTATTTGTTTGTTTTGTGAGAGGGAGTTCCTCTGTGTAGCCTTGGCTGTCCTGGAACTCACTACATAGACAAGGCTGGCCTCAAACTCACATAGGTCTGCTGTCCTCTGCCTCCTGAGTGCTGGGATAAAAGGCATGTGCCCCTACTGCCCAGCTTATTTTTCATTTCTTTTTCACCCTTCATCGTTTGCTGGAAATGTGAACATATTTTGAATATATTAGTAATTTCTTCCTTTCTCTAGTTAAGTTGTACCTCATGGTGTGAAAACTTATTTTAAATATGTACTGGTTTATTAATTTAAAGTTATTTCTGGTTTTGTTTTTATTATTTATTTTTTCCTAATACAAATAAAGAAACTGTGAACAACTATGTTCAAATTTCCATATGAGCAAATGCCTTTATTTTCGGGTATAAGTGCCTGAGTGTATAATATATATGTCATAATATTTAAATATTTGTTTATTTGGTTTTATAGAACTGACCCATTTTCCCTAAAGATCTAACAATTACATTCCCAAAAACAAGTTAAGAGAATTATATATGGCTTTAAGCTTGCCAACTTTTGATGATATCATCATATATGCTGTTAATTTTAGTCAATATGAGATATGTATAATATTTCTTTGTCCTTTTATATGTTATTTACAAAAATGGGTTCATAGTAATACTTCTATAGATGTACTTTTATCGTATTCATACAATTTCTTGCTCAATAGCCTTGGCCCTTTCACCATACCCCTGTCCTGAAAACCTTCCTTGTTTACCTTTATGGATTTCTACTGTAGAATCCACACTGGAGAAGAAATGCATAGTTTTCTGTATCTGGCTTATTTCAGTTTATGTAGTAATGAACATTAATTTCCATATAGTGTGTTGGAGAAATTGACCAAGGGTTAATTAAGTACATGTGTTGCTCTTCCAGAGGAACTGAGTCTGGTTCTCATCCACATTTGGTGGCACATAGATACAATAAATTGACTTCTGAGGGATTAGATGCCTTTTCTGCTCTTTGTAGGCACCAGGCAATCACATGGTACACATTCATACATACAAGCACTCAAACATATGCATATAAACTAAACACCAATTAATTTTCACCCATTTCCTACCAATTACCTCAAAATGCCTTTTTTAAATATTTACACACACATACATACATTACAATCTCTGTTTTTTGATGGGCATTAAGGTTGATTTCATACCTTGATTATGAACAGTGATATGATGAACAAGAGTGGATAAGTATCTCTGTGATATCCGATACAGATTGTTGTGAGTTTGTACTCAGCAATAGTATATCAAGATCATATGGAAATTGTTTGTAAGGAACTTATGTTTAGAAGAGCCTGAATTAATTACAGCCATATAAAAAATTGTATAAGGTTCTCTTTTCCTCTGACATTCTCACTCACTTTCTTTGTTTGTCATTTACAGGTTAATGTGATTTCTTATTCAAATCAGATGGCCTCTCGGTAGTTTTGATATGTATTTTCTTTCTTTTTTTTCTTCCGGAGCTGAGGACTGAACCCAGGGCCTTGCGCTTGCTAGGCAAACGCTCTACCACTGAGCTAAATCACCAACCCCTTCATTTGTATTTTCTTTCTTTTTTATTTAACTATTTTTTCATAGAATATATTTTGATCATGTTTCTTCTCATCCCCTAACTCTTCCTAAATCTTCCCCACCCACCTTCAAGTTCTTTCTTTTTCCTATATTCATTTGTGATGTTTGTATTTTATTTTGCAAGCTATCTGTTCAATCCATATATTGGTTTATTTTTCTTTTGATATATTTTTAAGTCCTTTATATATTCTGAATATTAATGTAATGTTGGATGAATAGCTAGGAAGATTTTCTTGAGTTCTTTTTGTGGTTTCAATTTATATTTGCCTTAAAATCTTAGGCTGAAGATCTTTCTGTTTTTATTTGCCATCTGTCTTCTTTAGTGAATTTTCTCTGAATAGTTATTCTCATTCTCCAATTGGATTGCTTATTTTATTCTGTCAAACTTTTAGAGTTGTTTTTGTATTCTAGTGTCTTAGTTCTAGTTTTATTGCTGTGATGAGACCCCATGACCATCACAATTCTTATATAGGAAAATATTTAATTGGGGCTGGCTTACAGTTCAGAGTTTAGACCATTATTGTCATGGTGGAAAGCTTGGCAGCATGCAGGTAAGACGTGGTGCTGAAGTGGTTTGGTAGCTAAGATTTTTGCATCTGCATCTGCAGACAACAGGAAGAGAGAATGACATTGGGTCAGGCTTGAGCATCTGAATCATCTAGCCCACCCCCTATGACACACTTCCTCCAACAAGGCCACACCTAAGAGTGCCCCTCTATATGGGCCTATGGGGGTCAGTTTCCTTCAAACCACCACATCCAGATACCTGTTAATTTTTTTTTTAATTTGAACATAGAATTTGAAATTCTATTTTCTCTACATCTGTCATTTTTCTTAACACAGGATGAAACTTCTTGAATATAATAAAGGTTATATTATGCGGAAACAAGTTTCACAAAATTTCTCTTTAGGGATTATGCTTTTGCTCTCAAGTCTCATAACCAATACTAGGATTCCTTCCTAATATTTCTGTAATTCTTTCATTTAACTCTATGGTTTCTCATGAGTTAATTGTTTGCATAAGTTTTGAAATTTAGGCCAAAATGTTCATATTTTCCCCTGGATATCTAATAGTTGTAGCAGGTATTCATTGAAAAGATTTTGTTTAATCCATTATATGGCTCTTGTAATTGTTTAAAAATTAGCTGTTCTCATGGCATGTTTAAGTTATTTATTCCTTGATTTATGTCTCTACAGATAATTACACTAATTGGGCTTCACCTCAGTTATTGGTACATATGCTTTTAAATTAGGTTTTTGATTTCTCTAGTGTTGTTTTAAATTCAATTTGTCCTATGAAGTCTAGGCTTGTGATGAATTTTCATTTTCTAGCTCATATCAACACAAAGGGCATAGCATATTAGGAATCCTGTGCCTACAGTTTGGGTTGATTATGAGTCTGTGATTTGATTTCTATTTTTTGTACTGGATGAAAGTGCTAGAAATCCTTATAAGATGTCATGATGACAGTCTTAGACATTTTCCTTAGAACATTGGTTTCTGAATTTCTTTTCCAATTTAGTAAAACACTGAGCGAAAGGGGTATCAAGTTCAGATCTTAACACTCACCCAGCTGAGATCCAGTCTCTTGAAATGTTTGTGTCCTAGAGTTTGTGTTGCCTTCAAAGTATATATTTAATTAAATTAAATTACCTTCATTTTTGAGATTATAATATAATTACATCTCCCTTCTCTTTCCTCCCTCTACACACTCCCATATGACCCTCCCCACTCTCCTTCAAATTCATGGTCATTTTTTCATTGTTATTGCATGCATATATTTTTATGTATATACACATATATTCCTAAATATAACCTATTTAGTTTATATAATATTACTTGTATGCATTTTTCAGGTACTGTATTTTTGTACATTCATCCTTTGAAGGACATTTATATTTCCATTTCTTAACTATTGGAAATGAACATGGCTGGGCAAGTATCTGGACAATAAGATATGGAGTCCTTTGTGCATATGACAGAGTGTTATAGCTGGCTCATTTGGTAAATTTATTTTTATCTTTTTGAAAATTCTCCACACTGATTTCCATAGTGCCTACATCAGTTAGCAATCACACAAACAATGAATGAAGGTTCATTTTTCCCTTCACTTCCTTAGCATTTGCTGTCCATTGTTTTATTGATCTTTGCCTTTCTGACTTGGATAAGGTGAAATTTCAAAGATTATTATTGACTTGCACTTCGCTAATTGCTAGGGATGATGATTTTGACATATTTATTAGTTATATTTTTTGTCTTCTTTTGAGAACTCTATGTTCAGATCCCAGGCTCATTTTTCAAATTGGTCAAATTCATTTTTGTTTTTCTTGAGTAATTTGTATGTTTTGGATATTAATCCTCTGTCAGATATATAGCTGGCAGGGATTCTCTCACATTCTACTAGCTTCCTCTTCACTAGGTTGATTGTTTGTTTAGCTGTGCAGAAGCTTTTTAGTTTTAACACTTGTCAATTGTTGGCCTTAATTCTTGGGCAGCTGGAGTCCTTTCCAGGAAATCCTTTCCTTTACCTGTATTACATAGGGTAATGCCTATGTTTTCTTCTAGCATTTTCAGTGTTTTAGGTTTCACATTTAGGTCTTTCAACCATTTGGAGTTAGTTTTGGTGCAAGGTGATAGATATGGGTGTAGTTTCATTTTTCTGCATGTAGGTATCCAGTTTTCCTAGCATCATTAGTTGATGGTGCTTTTTATTTTCCTCTAGCTTATGTCTTTGTCATCTTTTTAAAATAATAAATGGCCAAAGTTATGTGTAACTCATGTTTGGGTCTTCAACTTTGCTCCATTTGTCTGTCTACATATTTTCTGTGTGTGCTAGTACCAGACTGTTTTTGTTACTATGGATCTGTATTATATCTTGAGATCTTGGATGACAGTCTCTCTACCATTATTTTTTAACTTATTTATTTTAAATCCTAACCACAGTTCTGTGGTTAGGATTTCTGTTTAGAAAAGGACAGGCCTTTCATGGATATTGAAAAAAAACAATGGCATATGAAGTTGCAGTAAGACTAGGCACTTCACCTTGTATTAAGCCTGGACAACCAGTATGAGGAAGAGGATCGCAAAGCCAGTAAAGATTTCAGAGACAGCCCCCGCTCCCACTGTTAGGAGTTCCACAAGAAGATCAAGCTGCACAACTGTCACAAGCATACAGAGGGCCTAGGTCAGTCCCATGCAGGCCTCCTGGTTGTCAGTTAAGTCTCTGCGAGTTCTGATGAGCCCAAGTTAGTAGTTTCTGTGGATTTTCTTGTGATGTCTTTGACCCCTGTGACTCATACAATCCTTCCTCCCTCTCTTTATCAGAATCCCCTGAGCTCTGTCAAGTGTTTGACTGTGGATCTTTGCATCTGCTCCCACCAGTTGCTGGATGAAGCCTCTCTGATGACTATTGGGCTAGGCACCAATCTGTGAATATAGCAGAGTATCGTTAGGCATCATTGTATTGACATTTTTCCTCCATTCATGTTTGGTTCTATCCTAGGTCTCTGGACCATCCAGCCTCTGGGTTCTAACACTGCTTGCAGTGTCATTCATGGGCTCACTGTCATGGCATGGGTCTCAGGCTGGACCAGTTATTGATTGACGATTCCCACAATCTCTGTGCCACTGTTATCCCAGCACATCCCATAGGCAGGACAGACTGTTGAGTTGAAGGTTATGTGCCTGGGTTGCTGTCCCAATCCCTACACTGGAAGTCTTACCTGGTCACATAATGTTAATTCTACCAATACATGAACATAAGATGTTCCATTTTCTAGGATATTTTCTTCAAAGGTTAAAAGTTTTCATTGTAGAGGTCCTTCACTTCCTTGGTCAAGTTTATTCTTAGGCATTTTATTTTCTTTGAGGACATTGCGAATGGGAGTGTACCTATTATCTCCTTCTCTGTATGTGTGTTGTTGGTGTATAGAAAGTTATTGATTTGTGCAAACTGATTCAGGGTCATGCTATGTTGCTGAATTTATTCCTTCTAAATTTTCTCTACTTAGAATTGTGTTGGCTGTGCTTTTCTCATATCTAGCTTTTGTTATATTGAGGTATGTTCCCTCTAGCTTTACATTCTCTCAGACTTTTAACATGGACAGATGTTGGATTTTTGTCAAAGGCTTTTTTTTTTGCATCTGGGAAGATGTTCATGTGATTTTTATTATTAAGTCCATTTATGTGGTTTATTACATATTGGTTTGTACATGGAGAACCATCCCTGCATTTCAGAGATAAAGACAACTTGGTCATGGTGTGTAACTTTTTTGATGCATGTCTATGTTCTATTTGTAAGTAATTTACTATTTTTAGTCTATGTACAACAGGGATATTGATTTGTAGTTTTCTTTTGTGTGTGTGTGACTTTACCTGATTTGAGTATTAGAGGGCTACTAGCTTTGTAGAAGGAGTTTAGAAGTACTACTTCTATTGATTTTCAAGTTATGCTGGTTAACAAAGTAACCAGCTGCACTTTTTAAGTATTTCAAAGTTTGAAAGGATGATTTTGCTCTGTTTTTGAGTGGACAGTGATGACTTTTCTTTTCAAATTGGAAAATTATGGCCAATTTTCTGCATTTCTCTATGAATCCTATGAAACAGAAATCACCTTTAAATCATCATTCTGGAATAGGTAATGTATTTTTCTAAAGTTTCATCTGGTATACATTTTGTTAACATCACTAATATTTATATTTTATCTAGCTACATAAAACTTAGTTTAATGATAAAGTATTTTTAGAATTCAGATACCTATACAGTCTAACTAAATATTACAGTTTTATAAATAAAATATATATTACTTCAGTGACAAGAGCTGTTATTGCAAAGATAGCAAATTAACATTTAAATATAAAAATATGTACAAATTATATACATAATAAAGTAAGGATATATCCTTCAAAAATGTAAATTTTTGCATACTCACATATTGACTACATTAGTATGTATAAGAGGTAAGAAATTAAATTCTTTTATAAATCTAAAAATACTAAAATGACATTCATGTTACTTACTGAAAAGTATTTATTAAGCAATGTAATTTTCACTTACTAATGTATGAGTTATCTTTTGAGACCATATAATATAGCTAGCTATTCATAAATGTATAAGTTACAAAAACAATTAATTTTAAATAAATTATATTGTTTACATCCTGTCAATGTTATAAAGCTGTATGCCCTTCCAGTAGGTGTTATTATTTCCAGGTTAAATTTCCATAATGCAGTGATAATAAAAAAAGAGAATTCAAATGTATTTTATGAAAATTCAGATTTATGTGATTATCTTCTCTTAGATAATTGTAGTTGCTTCTGAGAGAAAACATGCATCAGTAAATTTTTGGATAATTTTAACCAAACATAAGCTAAGAGTCTTCATATAAAATTAAAGAAATTGTCACATGATGGCATTAGTGATGGCTTTTTAATCAGACACACTTTAATTTTCTTTCTTTTTTTTTGTAAAGCACAGAAACAAGTCATGTTGAATGTTAGACCTACCAAACAAAAAGGAAGAAGTAAGAAAATACAAACAAGTTATATACAAAATGTCCTAACATATATCGCAAGGCTGTATGTATAGATTAGTAATACACTGCTATAATAATATCTGAAAGTTATGTAATATAGTGAGAAGGGTGGGGCACGCCTTTAAATTCAGCACTCAGGAGGGAAGGTTATGTAGAGAGACCCTGTATCAAGAAACAAAACAAAAAGTTATGTAATATAACAAATGTCATGTTACATTGTGTTTGTATATGTTTAGCTACGTACCAGTAATATTCTAAGTGTTTTAAGTAAAAGTAATAATGAAAAAGAATTGTTCTTTCACCTGAAAATATGAAGAGTATATTATATATTGGATAAAATGCCGTTGCATGTAAAACTCCTTTATCACAAAAGTTTTTAACAATTTATTTAAAATAATTTAACAGATTTCAGGACAATCCAGTAAGCATCACCTATTGTATATGTTATTTGCTGTGCTCTGCAAATCTCATGTATAGAACTTGTGTTCTTCTCTAGGTACTGTTTTATAAGGATATAAAGGTTATTTTCTCTTAGGTTCATAACTTAGTGGGAGAGAGAAAAAAAGAAAAATAATACCCAAGTGTAGGAACTGATCAAGCAATAAGAAGAGGCTATAAATCACATCTTGGAGCAAATACAGTTACAAGAGTGCTTGATGTCTTTGGTCTATGTTTTATATATAACAATGAAAAATTCTGTAATTAGATCTAAGAGGAAATTTCACATGATTTACTAGAGGTGTCCAAACAAGCATCAACACATTGTGCCATTTTAAAATGATAATGTAAACATAACAATTGAACTGTATATGACTAAAATTCTTCTTGTCACCCCATTAACTTTTTGAAAGTTATATAATCATATATTATAGTAGTTTTTTTACACCATTTTCCATTCTAGAATAGAACGTCTATATGCTAGTTTTATTTTATTAGGATATATTAAGTTAAATTTTCAGAAATAACATAACTCTGGTCTGTTGGTCATGTATCACTTCTGTCATGCTCTTTTAATTATAATATTAGATATTTGATTAATACAAGTTGATTTTTAGTGTTTAGTATGTATTTTGGTTTCCTCTACTTAGTATGTTCTTTCTTAAGTCTTTCTTGTGAAATTATACTTAGTTTTCATTTGACAAATTGTCTCTGATACCTTATGTGAACTGTATTTCTCATACTTACTGTTAGCAGTTAAGACAACATATCTCAAATATTCTTCTGCTAAAATAGTACATAGGCAATCTATATTCCATTTGAAGACCCGTCTCTACTTTGATCCTCTTAGTTTCTATTATTAATGACATTAATAATGATATAGTGTATGTATTTATTTTCACATTATTATCTGAAGACAAACATAAGCACCTGGGAAACAGGTAGTCCTGTAAATTCTTAGGTTACATAAGAATCACTGAATCACATATTTACGGATGCTTCATTTTAACAAGCCTCTGATGCTAGTCTAATGAAGGGTTCAATTGAGTAGCATGCACATTGTTCAATGTTTTTTCTTCTTCTCTGTGCCTTCACTCAACTTCCATATATTTTTAACTGTAGAATTTAGGATATTTTTTATTCTTTTCATAAACATTTTCTTTTTCCTTTCATAGGTGGAGACAGGAAAGTATATTCAGTTTTGCCAATATGTTTGTAAACCAATTATTTCACTACATTTTTAGTTTTAAGTCAATGATCATAGATGGCCTGTGTTCATATATTTCACTAGCTTAGAATGAATGAACCATCCATCAAGTCAATGTAATCTTGATTGAAGTCCTCCTCACAGGTCAGAAAGAACATCTGATAAAAGCACTTGAACAGCTCTCATATAAAGCCTACCGTGCACCTAATTTCCCAGTTCAATGGTAATGGTGGTGATGTGAGCAGAGCATTAGATTATTCCTGAAAAGTTTCAGCACCATTGTATTCAAATCTTTCAACACCTGGATACTGGCTACAAAGCCCCATGGATTCATGGATTTCACCAGAACTGTGAAGAATGGCCAATTGATTATTTTACAGTAGTGATGAGGTCTTTGAACTTACTGTATTTTCAGTTTTTAAAATAACCACAAAAGAATAATTTTATCGGTACTCACAATGTATTTTGATACAGTTACTACATGATAATATGAGCTTGTGTTTTATAGTGGGAATCAAAATCTGAGTCTTTGTATGCAGAACAAGAAATACATGCTTATGGTAATGTGGTTTCTTCTACGGTGGCTTCCCACAGTAAAATGTAATGTGACTTTTGGGTGATGCTTTCTTCATGGGAATATGAATGAATTGCATAGGCCACACATCTTGTATTCTATTAGACTTCTGCAGTATGAGGACTCTTTATAGCTAGTCCAGACAGATCTTCAGTGTATGTGGTAGAGTCTATGTTACTACTACAAGTAGATTGGCATGTCTTTGTAACAGTCATACATTCACACAGACCTTACTGTTTACTCATAGGAATCCCCTACCTCCTTTATTTGTGAAATAATGGTGTGGCATTGAAATTTACAAGCCAAAGTTAGACATATGAACTCAGAATGGCTCAGATAATCAGAGCATCCACTAATGTCCCTCAGGCAGCACAGTTACTCTAGCAGAAGCAACATTCACTGGAGGATGCTTTAAAATGGATTGAAAAATAAGTTGTGAAACATACCAAATAAAACTGCAGGACTGTGATGATGTCTTGTAGGTATTAGCAGTAGTTACTGTACAACACATTCAAGGTTTAGAGCACAACTCTATGTAGATGGGTCATACATCACAAGGAAATGGGAGATGGAGGGTCAACATAAATTCCTTTCAGTAGAAGAGGTGCTAGCTCCTTTCCCACCCTTGATTCTTAAGATTTTCATTATGTTATAGAACAAAGGACAGCAACAATGGTCTAGTTTTTCTTCTCCTGTTGTAGGGTACTGTGTCTTCATATTTGACTCCCATATTGTGTTTTAGATGGTGCTATGTAATTGTTCAAAAGCCTGCAACAACAAAAAGAGAATTTCAGATTGCAGGTAGTGAAGTATTGTGTTAAAGTTTCTTTTTGCTTTTGACAGGTTTCTCCTGTGCACAAATATTTATACTTCACACTGGCCACTTTCTTCTGTAGAGATATACTAGTCAGGGTCTTTTTGTATTTCTAGACAAAGTATAAACTTTAATGGTTTAATGGTACTATATTCATCTTCCTGGATAAAAGTTCTCTTTTCTAAATCCTGTATAGTATGATAGTATGCACACACACACATATATATATATAGAAAGGTACAGTACAAGCAGGGTAGAAAATGGAACATACCTTGAAGGAAAAGACCATATCTTGCTCAGAACCACATGCTTTTATCTGAATGTGTATAATCTGTGGTGAGATGCCCAGTAATGCCTCAGAGTTTCAGGCTCTTTAACTGCTTGTGCTACTACCTAGGACTGTAGGTGAAGTTGTCACTTGTGACCATGACACCAATTATGGCGTTGTAAAACTCTGTGATTGAGAAACACACACAAAACAAAGCAATACAAACCCCATAAAATTATAACAATGAATGTCTGGTGAATTGAAGAGTTAGCAGAATTGGCACAGGTGAACATTTTTTTTAATTTATCTTCTTGAAAACACCGAATAACCTGAACAAAATTTAATTTTTTCCTGAGTTTTTATTCCTTGGAAATTTAATTCTTCCAGTGTTACTCTTATTATTCCTCTTCTGTTGCCACAAGTATACAAGCTCTTGGTAACAGTAAGCCTCACTATAATACTCATAAGATTATTACTCAGTTTGTATTTGATACAATGTTATTCTCAACACAATGAATACCATTGACAAGTAACATTTGGTTATTGTATTATGTATATATAGAACAATGCTAACTTCTTTGGAGTGAAAGTTGAAAATAAAATGTTTTGCTATGTCCAGAAAAATGCCTGTGTCACTGTTTAGTCATTTGGTATCAAACAGTGTCGACTTCCCATATCTGAACTGCTTATTTTTTAATCACTAATGCCTCCCTAAGATGGAAGAATAAGTCTGAGAGACAGCATTGTTTTTACCTACAAGCAAGGGCAATGTAGAACAGTTATTAAACAACCTCAGAAAAGTAGGGAAGCTGTTGTAGGTCACCCATGTTCACACTTAGCATACTCTCCAATTTTGCTCCTAATGTTTAGTTTAGAAAGGACAGCCTTAGGGCTCAAGAATCCTATAAACGAATATCTGTAAATTGCTTCAGATTAAAATATACATGTTGTTTCTATGGTTCATCCAAAGCACTATTTCTTATGTACTGCAACACTTACCTGCTCCAATCTAACATAAAGGATAGTCACAGGCCTCTTATATTGTTGCTAAGGTTCATGTTTGGCTCATGGAATCTTATGGAACTTGTATTGTATTGTTGGCCTAATGTATTCATAATCTGTATAGCATGAGGTTATACCAACCTATTTGAGTCTAAGATTCTCAAATGATTGATTTTTCTAAACTGATATGATACCACAACTAGCAAAATATAAACTATGTAAGTTGGAAAGTGGTCATCACATTGAAGGGAAAAACTTTATGCCTTTCAGAAACACTGTCTTGGACTCACTGCTTTTGATATCTGTTCCACTGTCTAGATTTCCTAGTGGATTTTGTTAACCTTTTTTTCCCTTTGTCAATTCCAGGGAAATTGCAGTGAATATTAGACAGATATTGCTGTATCCAAGACTCCACTCTACCCCTGTTGGGTGGATTGGGTCTCAACAGTGATCATTCCCCTAACCTCAATCTACTGTTTTGGTTTCATTCTGAGCAAGAGATGGAAATCTTAGCCTGATTGCCATACCTAGGGAACTCTACACCCATATGATACTTTCTCAGTGTGAATCTGAAAGATTCTGCTTTCCATGACAATCAGTGATACTGAACTGTGGAATTTGGTTAATATACTCTTTTTTATCTTATATTTTTTTTCTCCCTGATTCTTTGACTCTCAAAATCTTTCTTCTCCCTCTTCCACAATGTTCTCTGAGTCCTCAGGTATGGGAATGTTATATAGACATATTCCTTGAGACTGGGCTCCACAACTTTCCATTTTCATTGGTTGTGATTTTCTGTAGTAGTCTCTGTCTATTGCAAAGGGAAATTTACTTGATGAGGGGTGAAAACTGCACTTATTCTGTGCGTATGAAGACAAAAGTGTATAGACTGTTGTTAGGGATTAAGTAGTTTCATAAATTAGTGGTTGTAGATGCTCCTCCAATAACCATGACTTCACTAGCACCGAGTAGTTATCTAGGTTTCTAGTACTGGGCATGATATTCCTCTTGTTGAGTGTATCTTAAAACCAATTACAAAGTTGTTGTTTACTGCTACTGTATGTGTGGCACTACTGCACCCTTAGGGTTATCATGTCATGCTGATTGTTAATAGGGTTCATAGGTCTCATAGGGCTCTTGGTTCCCTCTGTTTTTTGAAAGCTTGCATGTTGTCTTCTGGTACCATGAAAGTGAGTCCTCGGGGAAGGGCTTTTGGGTAAACTATAGCCCAGAGATCTCTGGGCCATGTTTTTGAAGTATATAGTGTCTTCAGCAATAGGGACTTGTCTTCCACCTCCCAGGGGTAACCAAAGGCAAAAGCAATAAACTGTATGTTTTGGAAGTCTCTTGGAGAGTCCTGACCAACAACCCAAAAGAGGGCTTCTCACGTCTCATATTGGTGTTTTGTTAGGTGTTCCTTGGCTCTTGGAAGGAGCACCATCAGCCTAGCTGAGATAGGTTTATTAAAACTATGTATGTTTATTTATACATAAAGTCGTGTGTATTGTGGGATTTTGACAGATAAATAGTTAATAGCATGATTCTTTGTGGCATTTTCAGACATCCTTATGGTTATTTTACTCTTCTTGCTCCTTCTTCTGTATTTACCTCCCTTGTTCTCCCATAAAGAGCCCCTGTTTTCCATGTCCCTTATTAGATCACTTATATCCTGCTATGATATTCCCCTTTACCCTGCCCTAAACTTCTGTATATACCTCGTTATCCCTCCCTAAAGAGCCACCCTTTCCCATTTCCCCCATCAGATCACTTATGGTCTTCCTTTTCCATTTACCCTTGTTCTCCTTATTGTGTATTTACTCTCCCCCAATATGCTCTCTCTTTTCCCATTTCTCTGATCAGATCACTTGTACCTTGCTAATTTACTCACTATTTCTCCCCAGTCCTATTCTCCTGGCAATGGTTCTTTTCTATGTTCCTTGTTTTCATAGTTACTACAGGCTGTGTACTTACATCTCAAGATTTGAATTTAAGAAACTCCAATAGGCCAGGCGGTGGTGGCACATGCCTTTAATCCCAGCACTCAGGAGGCAGAGGCAGGTGGATCTATGTGAGTTCGAGGCCTGTCTTGGCTACAGATTGAATTCCAGGAAAGGCACAAAGCTACACAGAGAAACCCTGTCTTGAAAAGAAGAAGAAGAAGAAGAAGAAGAAGAAGAAGAAGAAGAAGAAGAAGAAGAAGAAGAAGAAGAAGAAGAAGAAGAAGAAGAAGAAACTCCAATAAGAGAAAACATTCAGTGTTCGTATTTATGTGTCTGGGTTACCTCAATCAATGAATCAATATGATAGTTTCTAGCTCCATCCATTTACTGCAAAGTTCATGAGTTCATTTTTCTTTACAACCAAATAGTACTCCATAACACAAATGTACCAAATTATCATTCTCCCTTTATTTGTTGTTGGACCTTTAGGATTCTATTTTCTAGCTATTGTGAATTAAGCAGCAGTGTTAATGTAGTCTTGATTG
The DNA here is from genome assembly GCF_007827085.1 of Peromyscus californicus insignis. Taxonomy (NCBI): domain Eukaryota; kingdom Metazoa; phylum Chordata; class Mammalia; order Rodentia; family Cricetidae; genus Peromyscus; species Peromyscus californicus. The sequence goes on from NW_026294391.1 coordinate 47,293,240, forward strand.
GCTGAAGGTGAAATTGAAGTGAAAATTAGATATGTATTGCTGTATCCATAGTTCCTCATGATCTTTTATAGACTCATACAAGGGACAAGATGGAGGAAACATGGCTAAGTCACATTGTCACCACTAAAATTGAAGGAGTACTACCAACTTTCTCTTAATTCTAAACCAAAAACCATTAAGGAGAGAATAAGATACCATATTTCAGAACTTTGGGGAATTTTAGATCAAGATTGAAGGCTCAAATGTACAATTTCTGTGCTTCTTTCAGCTCCGTAAGAATACAAACTCATTAGTTACCAATAATATACAAGATATTTTGGGAAAAATCATCTATCCATTATCCAAACCATGCTATAAACTAGCCTACTAGATTTGTGAAATGAACAAACATGACTTGATGCAATCTCTCCATGGATATAAGGAATAACTAATGTGAAAGAGATGAACCAACAGACCTCTGTCTACTGAGAATATAAAGAGGAGGACCAAACGCAAACTCTCAAGGATTCTCTAAAACAATTGCAAAACTTTTCATTCATCTCATACTCTCAGGGACTCCTCCAGATTTTCCTGATCTTCTTCTGTATGAAAAGTGAGGAAAGTTTGGACTATGCCTATGACTGTCAGGGGTACAAGTAACACTTGGGCAATACCAACATGATTTAGAGCGCAGTTACTCCCTTACTCGATGCAAACCCATGGATGTAGACAGGATTGCTTAGGCAGAAGGAGAAAACTTGCTCTCCTGAGAACTAGGGATGATAAATTATTTGCAAACTTGAAAATGTCACCTGTGTATTTGGTTTTAGTATGGACTCAGAGGACCTCTCATGCTTTCCTACCCATGCGGCCCATGAAAAGGGAATCTGATAGAAGACATTCAGGATTTACTCTGAGAATTTTCAGTCTCTGTAGTGTTGACTCCTGGATTAGAGAGACCCCTGTCATTGTTCAAGGATGAGGAACGTAGGGAGGCATGTTTGCCAATTTCATGACCATGAGACCTTAGGAAGGAGTTCTGGCCATATTCCCCTTGGTTCCTCCTGAGCATGAACTCAGATGCATCCTCTGTCCAAGGGAAGACTGACTCTCTCTCTCTTTTGCTTTTTCCTCACTACATCCCTCTTTCACTCCTGTTACCAGCATCCCTTGGATTCATGCAGTCCTTGCTCCAAGACAGAGGCCACGATATAACATCATATCCTACCAAAAGACTTCTTTTCCAGAAGATTCAATTGTTCTTGCCCAGGAACAATGCATTTTTAAGATTCTTGCACCTTCAGTGAAGGTCACCTGAGATTGGCAGAGACCAACACTCCTGGTCTTCTTTTTTGTTGTTGTTGTTTTTGTTTTGTTTTGTTTTTTTCGAGATAGGGTTTCTCTGTGTAGTTTTGGTGCCTGTCCTGGATCTCGCTCTGTCGACCAGGCTGGCCTCAAACTCACAGAGATCCGCCTGGCTCTGCCTCCCAAGTTCTTGGATTAATGGCATGCACCATCACTGCTCGGCACTCCTGGTCTTCTAGATGCTTGGAGGGCTCAATGGAAGCTTGTGATTTTCCCCTGGCATTCCAGTTTGTATGGGTATAGGTATCACAGTTCAGCTGGAAGCAGATCCCTGCTAGGTGAAGAGCTACATTCTCTGACTGGGAGCACTCTGCACTTGTCACGCACGAGGACAAAGGCTCCCTCAATTCCTTCAAGTAATATGTGATCCCTACTAACATCAGATCTCCAGGTTTTCCTACATAGGGTACTGCTGAGGAGGAAGCCTTGGATTGGTGGAGAATGGCTTTGCTTCTGCAGACTGAAGGCTCTGAAAAAATTTATTGGTGCTTTGCATTCATGGAGCTCCTACACTTTTGACAGGAGAGAGTGTATGATGCTGACTGACAGGCTGTGGAGGTTGTGAGAAAAAGCCCAGGAATAAGGAATCATTGGATCCCAGGTGCCCTGGGGCTCTTTCTTTCCACTTGCCTTCTCAGTCTGTTCAATGATTGTGCTTGGCCCCAAGCAATCATTCTGTGGTTTTGTCCCAGGTGATAAATAGAAGCCCATTGAGCCATCCCATCTGATTTTTCTTGTCAAAGCCTTCATATTACTGCTCATGAACCCTAATGGGTTCCTGGCTTTCCTCTCCAATGCCTAAGTCCACTGATTTTGTGGAGAGAGCACAAATCCAGGCATCAGAAGTGTCAGGGTCTTCTTTGTGTTTGAGGATCCAGCCTCAGTGGAAGGAATTTTCAATGAAATCTTTGTGGCTTCTTCCATTCCTCAGACAACTGCCATATCACTACTCTTCAGCTGCCTGTAACACACACACACACACACTACTGGAGATCTAATGATCCTTCCTCCTATATTCAGACTGTGCTATCTGAGCATTAATCTGGTAATTTCCCCTCCTCACGGCAGTGAAGAACACTGACCTCTAGCCTTTGGTGGATGTCCTCTGAATGACTGTCAACAACCACTGGTTTTAGAGTCAAGATTAGATAGCCGTAGCTGTATCTAGCTAAGTTTCCTTTTATGTGAGTGCATGCGTGCAGGTGGCGCCTGACCAAGGACATGGCAGCTTCATGCTTATTGCCAGTGCTAATGCAGCTTGCTTGTGAGTGAGTGTTCTGTTTAATACAAGACCCCAGTTGCTGCACAGTGCTTCTGCTTTGGTGGTGATGTGCTATTACAGGGGGTCACATTGACAAAAGTTGTGTTAGCTGACAGACCTCTGTCCATAGAAAATGTTTAGAGGAGGATTGATCTACCCCCAATGTCAGGAGGAGTGGGGTTATCAGAAAATCAGAGAACCTCTTTTGGGAAAGGGCACAGGCAGCTGAATTTGCAAGGCTGTGCCTGTGCTGATTGAGGTGACAGACACAGGTGTACAGTAAGCTCACGCTTTAGAGGGCAGTCACACCCAGGTGACCTATTGGTGAAGATACCTGTGCTTCTGCAGGTGGAGAGAAAATTCCTCTCATTGTTACAATGAGTCACCTCTCTGCTCTTCTTTTCTGAGTAGTGCTCTGAATAACTCTTAGTTATGTTTTAGTATTCTTTCTTTCCTTAGAGAATAGGGCATGTGATGTGGATGCAAGGATGTTACACTGAAATAGTCTTTTGTACATTTAAGTAGTAATTAATGTGTCCTAATTGGTGACCACAAATAAATAAACAAGCAAATAAATAAAGTAAGAAAGTCACAAACTGAAAATAAATAAGACTACTCTTTAGTTTATCTATTCTTTTGATCATGGTTTTTACAAACCAAAATAAGACTTAGTTTTTGTTATTCAATTTCCATGTGGGCATCTACTTGCTTAAGTTCAGTCTTTGCTATGTATACCTGTCTGAATTTTTCAGTAATTGTACGTCCAGTCGTAATTCCATACACAGTAGTCTCAGCAACATGACCAGTGTGCCTTGGTTTATTTTGTATACCTCACACAGATAGCTGGACATGCCTTCCTCAAAAACATACCTTACATATGCCTTTGTATTAATTCCTGAAAAATCTCTTATTATCTCCACTCTGTGATGACTTTTAAGTTTTGAAATGTTTAGCCAGAATCCTGCACATAGGGATTGGCAATAACCTTACAGATTGAACTCCAGTTCCTAATTGCTCCCAGACAACAGTGTTGTTCTAGATTATCTAGAGAGTCCTGGGTGCTATAAAATTGTCTGAGAGCCATGATGTGGGACTTGTTACAGGAAGCATTTTTTTAAGTTTGTGCTGATTCCTAGATAGAGTGCAATTAAAAGTTTTGAGTTAATTTTAAGGTTAAAGTGCTGTTCCACTTCCATGGCATTAATGGCAATGATAGTGCATATTTTGACATCAAATTCCTTTCTTCAAAGGAAACTATGCTAGTTCCTTGCCAACTCATTTTTTGAAGTTATTTTGGACCTGTATCCTAGGTAGACGACAAAGGAACACAACTTTTTTCTTGTGCCTTGAATATCTTGTCTCTCTCCAAAACAGTCCTGTGGTCTAACTACATTTGAGATCTTTGGAGCTCACTGTGGGCCTCACATCCTTTGTTTCCTGTACCAGTAACTTTCTTTTTGCTTCAAGTTTCCCTGTGAGCATGAGGCATATTTCTGCCTTTAAAGTCTTGTTAAAGAGAAACAGAGTCACCTGGCATAACACTACCATGATAAAGAATTTTGTGTTTTAACCTGAATGGGGAAAATAAGGTAGGAAAAGGAAAGTTCCCCTTTCAGGTCTTTACTATGTTTCTATTGCTGGGGGCCATTCTTGGAAGAATGCCTTCATTTCTGTCATATATTTCCTCTTAATCTGAGGGGAAAAAAGAATGCCCCTGTTGGACATCTTTGAAATTTGTCTTCTAAATATACTGGTTCCTTGATGAAATTTAATTATTCCTGACATCTTCATGACATTGTGTCCACATGTCACCCCTATGCATTTGCCAATAGTTTATAAGCTATTTAGTAACAGAGTAGCCTGATTTCAATATCCATAATGTGCTTTCTCAGTTTCAATCTGGAAATTTCTCCTCTTCATGTCAGTCATTGTCATTGACCTGTAGCATTTAGTTAATGTACTCTGGATGGCTATAGGCTGACTGGTGATTTTTGAGTGAAGATTAGTCATGCATTGTTGCTTGCAGAGTTTCCTTGTGTTGCTGTATGGGCTAGTTTTATCTCTCCAGTGCCTAATATCCCAATTTAAATCCATTTTCTCATCATATGATCAAAGTATGAGTGGAAAGTCTCATTCTCATTGATAGTGTTAGTTTGTAAATTGAGGTTGTAATTATAACTTGTATGTGCTGTCTTATTTTTGTCTTTATCATTTTCCTTTAGCAGCCCTAAAATTCTTCTAACCTCTTATGTAAGGGCATGAAGAAAAATAAATAGAACAATTATGGGGCTGATTATTATAATGTAACATCTACTAAGAGCATAGTGTAATGCCTGGAACATTGAAATGGATCATGTAACACAACAGGAATATAAAAATAAACTATTAAAATATAATTACATAATGAACACATAGTCTGTTTATTATCTTTTTATGATTTCCTTTGATTCTAAATAAAGAGGCATTTATTCACCTAATGTAAAGTTTTTAACACATTTATCTAATACAATAATAATATCAAGAAATAAATAATATTTAATTTACTTACAGTAAGTATAAATAGAAGAAATTGCTAGAATTTATTAATGCAGAATATGTTTAAATGAAAGAGTGTTCTATCACTCTTTTACCTGGATGAATAAAGAGATATTTTAGTATACCAGATTTAAAAAGCCAACAATTTCTTCTAAACTTATATTCTGTTTTTGTCAAAATAAATTTTTCTTCAATTTTTTAAATAAAAAATATCTTTTATATTTTGTTATTGAGACAGGTGGTGCTTAAAGATTTTAAATGTCTCACTCAGTGATTTGATATAAAAATTAGCACAGTACTACATCCTAACACTTACGAGAAATTTGTTGTGTTTTTAGCAGATGTAGAATTAAAATGTTTGCCATATGTATGCAGTTGCCCAGGGAGGTGAGAAGAGCATGCAGATTCCCTGAAGCTAGAATTACAGTCAGTTTTAAACTGCCAAACTTGGGTACTTGAACTCAACTCAGGTCCTCTGAATGAAGAACAAGTGCTCATAACCACTGAGCAATCTCTTCATCCCCCATTTGTACCTTCCTACTATGAATAAGAATTTTCTACTTGTAGAAATGACCTGATTATTTAGGTTAGGTTCATTAGCATATTTCAGTGCTCTGTGGTATATGATTTACTTTGCTGTTAGTCAGATATCCCTTTATTTAAATACTAGTTGTCTTAGCTTTTTTATTACTGTGAAGAGACGCCATGGCCACAGTAACTCTTATAAAGGAAAACATGTAACTGGGGCTGGCTTACAGTTTCAGAAATTTAGTCCATTCTCATCATGGTGGGAAGCATGGCAGCATGCAGGCAGACGTGGTGCTAAAGAAGGAGCTGAGAGTTCTACATCTAGATGTAATTGAAGTTTTCCTGTGTCCAGCCCGGCTCCCACAGTCTAGACAAGTCTCTTTCACTCATGGTCCCAAGCTGCTCAGACCCAAGTAAACACACACAGGCTTTTTATTATTTATAAGCTGTATTTCCTAATGGCTCAGGCTTCTCACTAGCTAGCTATTATAATTTAAATTAACCCATTTCTATTAATCTATGTTTTGCCACGTATTCCATGGCTTACCAGTCTGCTGGCATGTTGTTCCTTGGCTGGTCAAGCTGGCATCTCCTCCCTTCTGTCTTTCTTCCTGTCTATCTGCTTGTATTTCCTGCCTGCCTCTAAGCTGCCTTACCACAGGTCAATACTGCTTTATTTATCAACCAATCAGAGCAACACATATTCACAGCATACAGAAAGACATCCCACAGCATCTAGATGTGGGCTGAAGTTTCCTGTCCTGACCAAATGCTCCCAAATAACAGGTAGCCACTTCCCAAATAACTGACTTGGAGACTTAATGTAAATTACAAATATTTGGCCTATAGCTCAGGCTTGTTACTACCTAATGCTTACATTTAAATTAATTTCTTATCTATGCTTTACCATGTGGCTCATGGATTGTTACCTCATTTTCTACATGTCCTGCCTCCTCATTGGCTGGCTGGCATCTCACTTGTGACTCCTGTGATGCTGCCTTTCCTCATCCCAACATTCTCAGTTTGGCTTTCCCACCTAACTTTATCCTGTAGAGCTATTGGCCAGTCAGCTTGCTTATTAAACCAGTCATAGTGACATATATTCACATAGTGTACAGAAGGGTTATTCCACAGCAACTAGATCCTCAGATAGCAAGAAGAGATTGAGACACAGTGGCCAGGCTTGAGTATCTGGGAACCCAAAGCCCACCCCCAGTGATACAATTCCTCCAAGAACACTATACCTGTACCAACAAGGCCAAACTACCTAATAGTGACACTCTCTATGGACCTATGAGTGCCATTTTTATTCAAAGCAGCACACTATTGGAGATGAAAATTCAATCTTTAATGATATAAGAAAGAAAACACCCTTATTAGAAAGTATTAAAGTGATGTACATACTGTGGTTTTATTTTAAATGAATTTATTTTCTTAGTTTTATTTTTTTTTTCAAGTAGCTCCTGTTCTTCCATGGCAACAGTAAGAATGAAAAAAGTGTTTTGATAATGCAATATACAACTTGTAGGAAATTAGTCCCCTTTATATAAGTGGTATTGCTTAAAATATGTAAGTCTGTGGTTGATATATTGGGCACCCCAAAAAACTTATCTGGGGGTCAGAGAACAGAACAGCCACTATATTAAACATAGAGGTTAGGCAGTGATAGCAAATGCCTTTAATCCTAGCATTACGGAGGCAGAGATCCACCTGGATCTCTGTGAGTTCAAAGCCATACTGGAAACAGCCAGGCATGGTGACACATGCCTTTAATCTCAGGAAGTGATGGCAGGAAGCAGAAAGGTATATAAGGTGTGAGGACCAGGAACTAGAGCCTTTTAGCCTTTTAGGATTTTTAGCAGCAATTCAGCTGAGATCCATTCAGATAAGGGCACAGAGGCTTCCAATTTGAGGAAACAGGATCGGCTGAGAAATTGATGAGGTGAGGTTAGTGGTGGATTTTTCTGTCTCTCTGATCATTCAGAATTCACCCCAATATCTGGCTTTGGGTTTTTTATTAATAAGACTCACCATTTAAGATTCGTATTACATAAGTCTAATTTCTAGTCAGCAGTTTGTACCATTAATAAATTGCAGAAATTCTTTTATTTTCACATCAAATTATACTTGCAGCCAGTAGTAGCAATAATTGGACTACACATCATTTTTGATTATTTCTTTCTATTAATATTACATGTATCTTATTTAATTTTGTAATAATTTATAAACACATAATGACGTGATTTATTCACCTTCTTGGGTATGTACAAATAATCTGTATTAACTTGTAAATATTAACTATACCCCCACAGATACAGAAATAGTTTATAGGAGGAATATTCAGAAAAATTGAATGATTGCTCCTAATACTATACGGGGTTTTTAATTTTTTATCTCCCTTATACTGAGACCTCCTTATAGAGTACTTCTTTGAATCTTAGGTAGACATAGAAAAGTGGGCCAATAATATACCCAGTGTTAACTATGATATCAGTGTTCTAAATAATATCAGTCAGAGTGGGCTATTAAGGGGGATCATTAGATTACAATCTATTGACCAAAAACTGTATTCAAATATAAGAGAATAAAAGGAGCTTAGAGTTTTTTTTAATGACTATGTACTAAATAATTAAATGTTGGAGATCATAAGATCTGTCTGAGTTACTCAGGCAGTCATAGATCAAACATAAGTAGTTTAACTTTTAACTACATGGCTTTATTCTGAAATTTATATATATATATAAATCAAAAATCAGCAAAGAGATCTAATTTACTTTTTGTGCTATGGTTGTTAATAACCACTTTAGAAAGTATATATACTCATACCTATATTTATCAAAACATTGATTTGGCATTAACTTTTATGCCATAATCATTTTGGAGTTATTCAGTTGTATTTCAAATTTAAATATATATAACTAGTAGTTGACAAATATACTGATAAATATTAACTAGGTTACCTGTTAAGTAAAAAGTAAAGACAGGATATGTCAGACTAAGAAATAGTTTTGATTCAAATAGAGAAATGCATATATATTATTACAGACACTGTGAATTGTTTCAGATCCACTTTGTACAGATGAATGGTTAAATTTTCTAGGCTGTATTCACTGAATGTTTCCTTTGAAACTGATAGATTTTAACTGAAAAATTAGTCATTTAACTTGAAGGTACATCTGAATTCTCTGAGGAATATTAAGAATCAGAGCTGTAGTGATTAATATCACATTAGAGAATAACTGATAACAAAATCAACCCCCATCATGAATAATTGCAATAATAAACAAAATATGTGAGATTTGGATAACTAGCTGTGCAGAATCCCTAAGGAAAGCAACAAGGTAAGTCTTATGATAGCTGTACATTTCTACCTAGTCTGTGCTATTAAAAGGAAGGTAAAAGAGGGAAGATGGTCATCTAAAGTTATTTTAATATTTCATGTGTGTGAATGTTTTGTGTGAATGTTTCCATGAATTCTGTACAACATAGCCACACTTGATACCTGCAGAGGCTAAAAGAGGGTGTTTGATCACCTGGACCTGGAATTACAGATGATTTTGAGCCACAACATAGGTGCTGGAAATTGAATCTGGGTTCTCTGCAAGAGCCACAAGTGCTCTTAACCACAGAGACCTCTCTCTAGACCCCAAAGTTAATTAAGTTCATAGATTTATTGCATACTTGAAAGTGAAAATCTGAATATGTTTAGAGAATATTTCTACTTAATTCACTTTCATTTCCTCTTTTAAAAGTATTTGTGTAACTGGTCTCGATATTATGAGGATAATTTATTATATTTTATCACGCAATTTCTTGATATTCCTAAGATGTATCAAACAACAATCATATGCTCACATAATTAATGCCTGGGTTGAGTCAATTTACAGAACGTCTGGCCTTTGGATGGCAAGAAGCTCTTGGCTGAAATCCCATTGTTCTGTTACAGTTTTGATGAGGTGATGAAAGAGAAAGCTTATACAATGTAATTTTGTGATGTATTTCTTTGGGGAATTTTGAAAGTGGATCAACAGATTAAAATCATTAGATGAAACATTTCAGCCTTTGGAGACTACAAAGAAGGTCAAAGCTAATTTTAAAAAATTTATCTTAAATACCTGAATCTATTCCAAACAAACTCAATTAAATTGACAATAATACTTTTAAAGACTGTTTATAGTAAAAATGTGAAATTCAGTATAATTCATATACTTTTATTTATTCAATATCAGAAAAAGACACTTTCTCAATTTATTTTCTAAATATGTGAATGATGTTAGTGTTTTTCAAATACTTTTCAGTCTAAATTAATCCAAAATATGAGACTCAACTTCTGGGTATAATTTCTTCCAACAATATCTCAGCAGTCCATTAAGTGATCCCTAATAGTTGACAATTTATTTTGAGTGGCATTGGTTAAAATTTGCTCACCATTCAATTGTTATTTTATTTTACTGTTTTATTTATGAGTATGTGTTTATGGAATTGCCCACAGAGGCCACAAGAGTGAGCATCAAGTGCCTTGGAGCTACATTTATAGGTGGGTGTTACATGCCCCATGAGGGTGCTGGGATCTGAATGTAGGTCCTCTAGAAGAGCAGCCAGAGCACCGAAACACTGAAACATCTCTTTCAATATTCAAGGTTTAGAATGATTTCATAAAATCTGCATTTACCCTGTAGAAATTGTGTTTCTAAATATTTGAAGTTGGTTTGGTTTAAAGCATTTTTTAAAATAAAGACAGTGGCTATGAATTGTAGTATGATTATCCTTTACTTAACAGCTAATATCCACTTAAAAATGATTGCATACCATGTTTGTCTTTATCAGTTTGGGTCACTTCACTCAGGATGTTTTTTTTTAGTTCCACCCATTTGCTTTCAAATTTCATGATGCAATTTTTTCTAACAGATGATTAATAAAACACTGATAGCACAGGCACTATGGTTGAAAATTAATAAATGGGACCTCCTGAAACTGAGATGCTTCTGTAAGGCAAAGGACACAGTCAACAGGATAAAGCAACAGACTACCAAATGTGAAAAGTTTTTCATCAATTTGACATCTAATAGAAGGCAAATATCCAATATATATAAAGAACTCAAGAAACTAGATATCAACAAACCAAACATTCCAATTAAAAAAATGGGGTACAGACCTAAACAGAGAATTCTCACTAGATTACTTCAAATCACTGAGAAACACTTAAAGAAATGTTCAACATCTTTAGCTATTAGGGAAATGAAAATCAAAACTACTTTGAGATTCCATCTTACACCTGTCAGAGTGGCTAAGATCAATAATATAAATGACAGCTCATGCTGGAGAAGAAGCTGAGCAAGAGGAACACCCCTCCATTGCTGATGAAAGTACAAACTTGTGCAGTCACTAGTGAAATCAATGTGGCAGTTTCTCAGAAATTTGGGTATTGATCTACCTCAAGATCCAGGTATACCACTTTTGGACATATACCCAGAAAACACCCCATCATACCACAAGGAGACTTTATCAACTAAGATCATAGCAGCTTTATTTATAATAGCCAGAAACTGGAAACAAACTAGATGTCCCTCAACCAAAGAATGGATAAAGAAAATATGGTATATTTACATTATAGAGTATTGATCAGCTGTTTAGAAAAAAACATGACACCAGGAAATGTGAGTATTTAGGGGGAAATGTAGAAACCTAGTACAGTGGAAACTTTCTGAAACCTATGAGGGTAAGCTTAATAAGGACTCCTAGTAATGGAGAATATGGAGGACTCTTAGTAATGGAGCATATGGAGCCTGACTCAGCCATTGTTAGTAAACAGGCTAGGCTCCCAGTAGTGGGACTGGGACACCAATCTAGCCACAAAACCTATGGTCCACCGTGTGTCCTGCCTGAAAGATACACTGAGGCATTGGTGGCTCAGAGCTTGTGGGAGTGGCCAACTAATGACTGGTCTAACTTGAGGCTCAAGCCATGGGAGGAAACTCATCCCCAACACTGCCTAGAAGGCCAGGAACAATAAGCTGAATGGCTTAAAGACCTAAGATAGAAACAAACATGCTGACAAAAAAGAAGAAAGGAAAGCCGGGCAGTGGTGATGCATGCCTTTAAGCCCAGGACACAGAAGCCAGAGGCAGGTAGATCTCTGTGAGTTTGAGGCCAGCCTGGGCTACAGAATGAGTTCCAGGAAAGGTGCAAAGCTACACAGAGGAAATCCTGTCTCAAAAAAAAAACACAAAAAAAGAAGAAAGGAAGGAAGGAAGGAAGAAAAGAAGAAAGGAAGGAATGAAGGGAAAGGAAAGAAAGGCCAATGAAATGATTCCTAATGATATTCTTCTATACTCATAGATTGATATGTAACCCAATTGTCAGCAGAGAGGCTTCATCCAGCAACTGATGGGAGCAAATGCAGAGACTCACAGCCAAATATTAGGTAGATTTAAGAATGATTACTCTTCACCAAAAGGCAAAATGATGACTGATAATTCTCCCAAGTGATGTAATCATTATGTCCATCCAATATCAATCATCTTGTATGTCTTAAATAATTAGAGTAATTCTTAAAATGCCCAAATGATCCATCTAGTAACAACCTATAGTTTATAATTTTATAAGAAATGTGAACATTTTTTGTTTTTAGTTTTATATATATATATATATATATATATATATATATATATATATATAGAGAGAGAGAGAGAGAGAGAGAGAGAGAGAGAGAGAGTGAGAGAGAGAGAGAGAGAGAGAGACAGAGAGAGAGAGAGAGAGAGAGAGAGAGAGAGAGAGTGTATGTGTGTGTGTGTGTGTGTCTGTCTGTCTGTCTGTATGGGTATGTGCACATGCTTCCCTAGAGCTAGTAGATAGCTGCCTGATATAAGTGCTAGGAACTTAATTTGGGTCCTCACTACAAGAGCAGTATATTCACTTAACAGTAGATCCTACTCTCCAACCATCACTGCTCCCTGTTTCTGTTTTTTTGAGACAGAGTTTTGCTCTGCATCTCAGGCTAATGTTGTCTAGAAGCAAGTCCCGTAGGGAGTGAATGAACAGTGCCGGAAATAACTAACATTTGTTATAGGTCAGGTACCCACTCACTGTCACCAACATACTGAGGGTATCACTTAAATTTTTATTTTGTTTTGAAGAGTAATCATAGTAATAAAAACAAATTGGATTGGCATAAAAACAGACATGTGGATAAATGGAATCGAATTGAAGACCCTGACATTAATCCACACACCTATGAACATCTGATCTTTGACAGAGAAGCCAAAATTGTACAATGGAACAAAACAAAGCATCTTCAACAAATGGTGCTGGTATAACGGGATGTTGACATGTAGAAGAATGCAAATAGATCCATATCTATCACCATGCACAAAACTCAAGTGCAAATGGATCAAAGATGTCACCATAAATCCAGTTACAATGAACCCCATAGAAAAGAAAGTCGGAAGAAGCCTTGAATGCATTGGCACAGGAGACCACTTCCTAAATATAACACAAGTAGCACAGACACTGAAAGCAATTATTAATAAATGGGACCTCCTGAAACTGAGAAGCTTCTGTAAGGCAAAGGACATGGTAATAAGACAAAATGGCAACCTACAGAATGGGAAAAGACCTTTACCAACCCCACATATGACAGAGGACAGATTTCCAAAATATATAAAGAACTCAAGAAATTAGTCACTCAGAAAGATGAAGAATTCCATTTGAAATGTTTTCTTGATCTCACAGAATGAAGAATTGTAACAAACAATTCAGTGAATAATAAACATTTCAGTTAACATTTAGAATAAACATTTAAAATAAAATTGAAGTAATAATTATTTTCTGATAGGTTCTTCAGAAATACAAAAGACCACCAATATTGACAAATATGTGAAGAAAAGACAACTCTTTAACACTGTTGGTTGGAAGGTAAATTAGTATAGCCATCACAGAAAATCATGAAGTTTCCTCAAAAATTTACAAACATAAATACTATATAATCTAGGAATCCCACTAATGAATTTACACCCAAAGCAATAAAATCAGTATATCAGGGACACTTCTAGACTTTTGTATTCACTATGGTATTAGTCACAATTGCTAGTACATGGAATAAGGATAAATATTCTTCAGTGGATACAGAGATGTGGCACAAATTTCCAATGGAATCATATTATTTTATATAAAACAAATTTATTCACAACACATGTAAGTGTGTGTGTGTGTGTGTGTGTGTGTGTGTGTGTGTGTGTGTGTGTGTGTGTGTGTGTTTTCTTAAAGGAAGTTAATTCACTTGGGCTGACAATGTTCCCCACAAAAACCATAGACCAATCAAAAACTCCAGTACAAGGCATGAGAAACCTTTTGTATGATTAGTCAAAGTAGTCCAAGTCTCTTCAAACAATATAGACTACTGATGTAGCCCTTGGTTGTCTCTTAGAGATTGGAGCTAAGCCACTATTGCTGAAGGCACTGCACACTAAGAACACACTTAAAAGCTGAATTTAACCTGAAAGACTCTTTCCTCTGTTGTAGTTTCTATGTCACCAGAAAATACAATGAAAGCTGCCAAGGGAGGGGAGCAGTTAATAGTTCTGCACCACCTATGAACCTCCAAACCACATCAGTAACCAGCATGGCAAGATATCCATAAAGGTGCTGTAAAGTGACATTCATATGTTGGTGGTAACCAGCAACTGTTTACTTGAACTTAAGTCTACTGTGAGATGTTTTGTATGCTGTGAATATGTGTTGCTCTGATTGGTTGATAGATAAAATGCTGATTGGCCAGTAGCCAGGCATGAAGTATCAGTGGGATAAGCAGACAAGGAGAATTCTGGGAAGAGGAAGGCTGAGTCAGGAGTCGCCAGCCAGACACAGAGGAAGCAAGGTGTGAAGGCAGAACTGATAAAATGTACCAAGCCACGTGGCTAAACATACATAAGAATTATGGGTTAATTTAAGTGTAAGAGCTAGTCAGTAATAAGCCTGAGCAAATGGCTAAATAGTTATAATTAATAGTAAGCCCCTGCGTGATTATTTTTTAAAAAGCTGCAGGACTGCAGGGGCCTGGAAGGACCCTGAGAAACATTTGTCTACATAAGTCCCATTCAATAGGAGGGAAACCATGCCTGTTTGTAGGAAACAACTTCCCAGGGCTAGTGAGGTCACAGACCTTAGAAAAGAATCTAGTATAACCACTTTACCAGGCAAGCATAATTCCTTAGTCTCACTCTTAAACTCTTCCACTTACTATCTTAGTAAGACTGACTTTGGCTTACCCTTATACTCACAGATAAGTGTAGCTGCAACCCTTCATCAAAGAAACTTCTATTTACACAAATGAAGAACATCACTGAAAACCACAACTAAACACAATCAATGGATTTTGTGGAGCCCAGCCATAATTGATACATCTGCATCACAGCTCGTGCATCAACAGCTCAGAGAACATTGCAGAAAATGGAATGGAAAGGTTTTAAGAGCCAGAATACCAGGAAGTCAGCTGTCAAACAGGTTCTCCAAGAAACGGCTGCATTAACAAGATGAGAACAATGGAAATATTAATAGACAAGCTAATGTGATAGGGAAAAATGCAGGGTACATCCCTAGACAAAGAACTATAGGCAACTATTGACTGCGGGGAGCAGGAAAATTAGCCTCTCCCAAGAATGGGCCTCCTTATTGGTTATCCAACACAGAGTGATCAGCCCTGAATCTATCCACACACAAACAACAAAACCAGACTCAGCAGGTTGTATTTATATGTTTGAGCACTCCTGTGTATGTGTGTGTGTGTGTGTGTGTCTAACAATAATCAAATAAAAGATATCAGTTTTGTAACAATAATCAAATAAAAGTTATCAGTTTGAGAGTGGGATTATAGGTGGTATTGGAAAAAGAAAAGGCAGAAAGCAATGTAATCCTATTAATTAAATGTGTATTAAAAATAAAAAGATGATTAGAAATATGCACATTTATGTGGTGGTATTGTGTTCCCCAAAATATTGTGCATGCTAATAAACTTATCTGGGGTCAGAGAACAGCACAGCCACAATATTAAACATAGAGGATAGGCAGTGGTAGCACACGCCTTTAATCCTAGCATTCCAGAGGCAGAAATCCCTCTGGATCTCTGTGAGTTCAAGGCCACATTGGAAACAGCCAGGCATGGTGACTCATGCCTTTAATTCCAGAAAGTGAGCCTTTAATCCCAGGGAGTGATGGCAGAAAGCGGAAAAATATATAAGGCATGAGGACCAGAAACTAGAAGCATTTAGGCTGGTTAAGCTTTCAGTCTTCTAGCAGCAGTTCAGCTGAGATCCATTCTGGATGAGGATTCAGAGGCTTCCAGTCTGAGGAAACAGGACCAGCTGAGAAACTGGAGAGGTGAGGTGGCTGTGATTTGTTCTGCTTCTCTGATCTTCTAGCATTCACCCCAATACTTGGCTCCAGGTTTGATTTTATTAATAATACTCTTTAAGATTCATGCTACATATTTACTATGTCCTCTTATCTATCAATAAATGGAAAATAGCAAAATAATTAAATGTTTTCAGAAGTGTATATGATTGTCATTCAATTCTGTTCATTTTAATAACTTGTCTAAAGTAAGCATTTAAATGTAGATATAATCGCAAGTATCATTTCATTTAAAATAGCACAAATACTAACTTATGACAGCGTACATGTTTATCAAACTGTGATCATAAGTCTGTAGATGAATTTCTAAACCGTCTTATTAAATAAGAAACATAGAGCCAAATAGAGGGGTAATAGCCAAGAGATCAGAGAAATAGCGAATAGCCACTGACTAATCTTAGCTTACCACCACCCCGTCGGTTCCCAAGAGAGAGTTTCTTCCGGTCTAACCTGCACTTTTATTGCCTTCCTGTTCTGCGTTCTTATTGGCTTTAAGCCCGGCCACATCACTTCCTCATCATTGCCTGTCTACGTAGACCTCCAGGTCTCTATGGTTGGTACTGGGATTAAAGGTGTGTGTCACCACGCTTGGCTGTGTCCTTGACCACAAAGAGACTCTGCCTGCCATGTGATCGGATTAAGGATGTGTGCTACCCCAGCCTGACTTCTGTTTATGGCTCACTATGACCTCTGATCTCCACACAAACTTTTTTTATTTACATACAAATAAAATATCACATTTCAACACAAATAAAATATCACCACTTAAGTCTATTTTACCTAAGCCACCAAGGAAATTTTTAGAGTTAACAACTGTCATCACACTTTTTACTGTGACAGAATGTGTCTAGTGTTGTTTTCTTATGGATTGTCTTTTCTGTGTATAACAGGTTGATAGCCTGCAAACTATATTTCATGAAGTCAAATTAATTCTTCATTGATATTTCTCTGGGACTTTCCTACTTGCACATATTTTGCAAGGAAGGTATTAATATCCCTTTATACAGATTCCTCTTCTAAGGAAATTTATATAAAAAGGCCTGAAGAAAAGATGAAAGTACATTAAAATAATAATGTATTATTATAAAAATAACTTATATTAGGCTGATTTTACAGTAGGGATTGGGAAATCTTAAATAGTACAATTACAAAATAAAATGTAAAAATATACATCTTGTACAGTATTCAATAGAGATTTCAGCTAGTTATTGTATTCCAGCTAAATTAAACTTCATTTGTTTGTTATATTGAAAATTTGCATATCCACTTTGATGAATGCTGTCCAAAGTTAAATTTGGCAAAGTTGTACTTTATCTAATAATAACTTTAAGGAGAAAGAATATATAGTCAGTACATTAGGACCTTGATTATATTTACTTTTTTACACTCTTGAAAAATGCCTAATAAATATTATAGATGTACATTAGATATTTACTTTGTGTTTTAAATTATAAAAAAAAACTATGTCTACTTCTGTCTCACATCATTGTGATACATAGTAACCTAGTAACATAATTTCTAGATTATGCATTTCTCTATAAAGATATTATGTATTATTAATTTATTACAAAATGGTTGTGATAGAGTTGGCAATATTAGCAGAAATAATTGATATAAATCTCTTTCAACCTTCATATACTCCTATCAAATTCAACTAAAATACATAGAAGGGGGCTGGAGAGATTGCTCAATGGTTAAGAGCACTCAATGCTCTTCCAAAGTACCTGAGTTCAATTCCCAGCACCTACATGGCAACTAACAATCCTCTGCAACTCCAGTTGTAGGGATTTTGATGCCCTCTTCTGGCATCTATTGGCACTAGGCCTATGTGTGGTACACAGACATAAATACATATATACATACAAATATATGTATATGTATGTATGCAAAGCACACATGCACATAAAGATAAATATTAAAAATACAAATTTTGAATAAGATATATTCATTACATATTTAAATATTTTATGATATTTTGGGTGAATCTCCAAGTTAAATGTAACTCTATAAAAAGAACATGGAAAAACACAGTAACAAATGATGTACCTTAGGAATATTAAGTAGTTTTTATTAATCTGAAGGTAAAACTGCAAAACAAATCCCTTTGTAACAAAATATTGGGTACATGCTTTGCCATAAATAAAATTTATAAGATATATAGATATATAGATAGATAGATAGATAGATAGATAGATAGATAGATAGATGATAGATAGATATTACATAATCTTTTTCTGTATTGTCTTTTTTCTCTTTAAAAAGAAATGTATTAATCTGCAGTGTATAACACAATACTAAAAGCTCATAGAAAAATCTCAATTTTCAGCTATAAGATTAGGCTTTGTGTGGGGACAGAAATCTATTTCGCCAATTTATCTTTTGTATCCCAGCCAAATACCATGAAACACTGCCCCACACAGAATGTCAGTAGAAACCAGAAGTAGGTTGGGTGGTCTTAATAACTTCCTACAATTACTAATTACAAGTCACACCAAGAACTAGTAAGATTACAACCAAAATTTCAACAGATACCAATACTGAAAATACTTGTTTGTTAAAATTATCTAACGTGGATTTTAAATAAAGCATTATAAAATGTTCCACAAGGTATGTAATGCAAGCAACAGAACATGGGCTCAGTGAAGAAATAAAAGATATATAAAAGACCCAAATTTATTTTTATAAATGAATAATGGTGTAAATAAAATAAAAAATTCACTAGATTAACTCAACAATAGAATATAGTTAGAAAGATAAAGTCCCCAAGGAGAACCTGTGTAAAATCCTGACACTTGGAAACTGCCTTTGTCTGCTCTAAGGAAGGAACCAACCTATTAGCAGTGAACAACTCAGTCTGGGAGAGATTTGATAACCTATAACAGAAATATTATAAAGCAATATGTACACTATCAATAAAATTACAGAAATAATTTGAAAAAATAAAAAGTAACATTTATGTATAAAAACAGGATTTATGGAGTTTTACTTAGAGGCTCAGAATGAACATTAAAATTTGAAAGTAGACCAATGAGAATAAACCATTAAAGAAAAACACAGAGATTATATAATTTTCTGTTATCATTCAAAGAAAATCCCTGTTTTATGCAAAGTAATAGAAAAGGTTTATTAGCCGGGTGGTGGTGCTTATCTTTAATCCCAGCACTCGGGAGGCAGAGCCAGGCAGATCTCTGTGAGTTCGAGGCCAGTCTGGTCTACAGAGTGAGTTCCAGGACAGGCTCCAAAGCTACACAGAGAAACCCTGTCTAAAAAAAAAGAAAAAGAAGAAAAGAAAAAACAAAGAAAAGGCTTATTACTGTTACACAAAAAAGTTTTATTTTTCATTTCAAATATTTTACAGTAAAAAGTGCAATTAATTTGCTTACAAGTAGCAAAATAAGTTCAGTCATTAAAACAAATGCCTAACACCCAAATATATACATGTATGTGTGTATACATACATAATATTAAAAGAAGACTAAATTGATATTCTAATAGACTCCTAGTCATGAATAAATTAATTATAGAGAACATATAAAGAGAAAGAAAACTTTGCTTTAAAAAGAATTAATCCAAAGATATTTTTCTGTCAATTATTAGAGTGCCAATTGCTTTCTGTTATAGTCACATCTATTAATGTAAGTTTGAGCATGTGTAGAGACCAGGAAAGGAGACCATGAGCCAGGGGAAAGGAGACTTTATGGAAAGTGAGGAAGATACTAGAACACATATGATATAAAATTTGAAAGTTTATGTGGGGATATAGTTCAGAGAAATGGAGGAGAGGAAGGAGTATAAAGGGAGGGTCAACCAAAACTATATATGCATTCAAATTCCATAAGGAAACCTACTGCTTTATATACTAATTAAACATTAAAATAAAATATTCCCACATACATATATGTGTACATATTACAACAAGATGTTTTTAATCTATTAACAAATTGTTACCTATTATGCTAGAAGCAAAATAAAATGAGAGTATGGCTGTATACTGACAGATAATTCAAATTTGTTATAAAATCCAGTTAAATTCAGTTAAAGAGAAATGGGATAAGAGAGAATGGAGCACATATCAGTTTCCCTTCTGTTTCTTCAAAAGCAATACTCCTAGAACCTTTCACCCATTAGCTTTAAGATGCATCTTAATAATCATCAGTAACTGAAATGTACAAAATTAATATTGATGGCTTGACCACAGTGACAGACAGAAATAATGGAGGAAAGGCCTATTTTGATATATAGTTTTAGTACATTAGGTGAGGAGGACATATTAAAGCAACTCAATTCATTGTGGTAAGATTTGTCATACTATATCATGGTGGACCATGTAACAGGGTGGAAGGGAGGAACAGAGAGACACATAGGAGAAAGCATGCTTCAAAGGCTCAACCCTAGGGACCTACTTCTGTCAGCCAGACTCTGTCATCCAAATTTCCACAGCCACCTAAAATACTGCTGCCAACTAGGGATTGAACATTTGTAATATGTGTCTGTGTCATTTCAGATTCGAACAACAACAGCATATATCAAAACATCGTGTGGTGTAGCTGGAGTTTTCTCCTGTCCTGCTCAGGCCCACAGCTGCTCAGACCCAAGTAAACACACAGAGGCTTATAATAATTAAAACTGCATGGCCTAATGGCTCAGGCTTTTTGCTATCTAGATCTTACATCTTAAATTAACCCATTTCAATAAGTCTATACCTTGCCACGTGGGTTGTCGCTTACTAGTATCTTTACATATTGCTTCTCATGGCACGGCTGGCAGTGTCTCCTTACTCTGCCTTCCTATTCCCAGAATTCTCCTCTCTCTTTGTCCTGCCTATACTTCCTGCCTGGCTAGTGGCCAATTAGCACTTTATTTATTAACCAATCAGAGCAACACATTCACAGCATACAGAGCGATATCCACAGCAATTCCCCAATTCTTTTTTTTTTCCAAAACGAAGGTTTTAACTTTAACACGGTAAAATTGCATATAACAAAACAATTATCAAGCAAGAATTATAGTTATAATACATAGTCTATTTGTATTTGGGGAAATTAAAGAAGATATTCTATCTATCCTATATTTGTGACTCTAGGGTTTCATATCTAACTTAACTTTTATCATAACTAAGGAAATTATAACTATCTAGTCTTCAACTACATCAAAGACCTCAGAAGGATATAATATTATATAAGTAAACAGAAAGAGCATTGTAAGCAACTTCCAAAAATCTAGAATGACAGAGACAGCTGGCTGCCTGGACAGTCACAAAAAGTTCTGTAATGTTGGGGCTTCCATCTTCAGCCCATATATCTAGAGTCTCTCAGTCACTTCTTCCTATGTCCTGTAGAATGTCTGACAGTTTCTTCTACAAAGCAGGAACCTGAAGGACCATCTTGCCTTGCAAATTTCAATGGTCACCTTTCTATGGGTCCTGCATGTCCAGTCGATACAACATTTGTCAAGCAGTCCAGGCAAGAACAGTTTCTTGCCTAAATGGCTATTTTTGCCAAGAAGAAGATAAATTTCATATAGAGTGTCTTTGATGCCCATCATGTTCCTTGACATTTTTGGTGCTGCCAGGAGCAGCTGCATCTCATTGTAGAGAGAAGTCTAAGTTCTTAAAACATTTTAAATGCCACATTCTGTAGATCTTTGAAGTATTTGAAGATTATCTACCTAACTGAAATATATCTATGTATATCTAGAAAACTTAACTAACATGACTACAAGTGTGATTATCATAGATGACTAATTATTAATCTATTTCTTAATTATCCATTATAATTACAAATGAACTGCACAAACATAATACCTTAAACAAGAGTAGAAATATGCACACAGCATAACAAAATTAACTTTAAATTTGTATCAATAAACTAAATTTCATAGCAATGTAAAACATTTCAAACAAGTTGTTGTTCTTTAGAAGTAGGTTTAACAATCTACCATTTATCCTATCATATCTATATCCTACATATCTATATCATATCCCCCTTTCTTCTTTTACAAAGATACTAACTATGACCAATAACAATTTGTAACCAACAACTTAAACAAAGACAAACATTTATAAACCAGTTTTTGGGAATGTGGGTAGAGTTTTCTAGGTTACTTCCTGTTGATAAAAGGTGCTGTATTTTTATGGGGATGCTGAGAAAATTAAGAATTATGATCAAATCCTGACTGAAACAGTCCATGAGGCTGCAATGTCTGAGCCAATTGCCATGAAACTGATCTGGATGTAGGATCATCTGGGCCATGATGTCATCAGAGACCTTTCAGGGGGTCTTGGCTAGTTAAACCTGATCCATCTAAACCTGGAACAAATCCATGGCCCCTTGCTTTCTATGGAAAAAAGCAGAACCTCCTTTCCAAAGCAACATATCCTTAGATTCAATTTTTGAAATCAAGATCCCTTTAAAATATACATATTGGTTTAACTGAGCAACCTTTACAATCAAATGTCTTTCTGCAGTTGAAAATCCCAAATACAACACAATCCAGATTCTCTTGTGATATCCATTTTTATATATTTTTATATTACTTTTACTTTCTCTTTATTTTTTAAAACTGTCTATTTCTTTATATAACTGCATATATTACTTTTTTTTCTCTCTTCCAAGCCTACATACATTTTTACACACATTGTAAACTCTTTAGAGGTTTATACCATCTGAATTTGTCTTATTGTGAACCTTTTGGTTTAAACTGCAGCATTACTAAGACTGAAACAGTAGCTGTGGCTCTGCTCACCTCAGCTTTCCCACATGGCAGAACTATGTTTACTGCCAGCTTCAGAGTCTGGGAGCTATGTGTACCATCAACTCTCAGAAGCAGTGGGTCTATGCTTCTATCAAAGCAGCATACAGCCCAGAAACAACTACTTCTTCTTCTTCTTCTTCTTCTTCTTCTTCTTCTTCTTCTTCTTCTTCTTCTTCTTCTTCTTCTTCTCCTCCTCCTCCTCCTCCTCCTCCTCCTCCTCCTCCTCCTCCTCCTCCTTCTCTTCCTCCTCCTCCTCCTCCTCCTCCTCCTCCTCCTTCTTCTTTTGTACTAGTAAAGGCTAATTCCACCATGCTGTGTAATGTGCAGCTTGTAGATGCCTCATTCCCCGCCATGCTGTAGGTCAAGCTCACACACCACAAACCTGCCATCGAGTAGCTCAAGCACACAGGCTGTGGCTAACTTGAGAGAGACAACTAGGAAGCTGTTTTTAGCTCTGTTTTAGAATCTTCTTTCTCAAGTTTTAGGTGGAAACTCTTGCCCCACGTTCTGGCACCATTTGTAGCTGGAAAGTTTCTCTCCAGGTCCTGCCAAGGCACTGCAGTCCTGCAGCCCACTTAGAAAATAATCACTCAGAAGCCATTTGTAGCTGGAGTTTTCCTGTGTCCACCCGGCTCCTGCAGCAGTTCAGACCCAAGTAAACACACAGAGGCTTATATTAATTAAAACTGTATGGCTTAATGACTCAGGTTTCTTGCTAGCTAGATCTTACATTTTAAATTAACCCATTTCTATAAATCTATACCTTGCCACATGGCTTGTGGCTTACCAGTATCTTTACATATTGCTTCTCATGGCAGCAGCTGGCAGCATCTCCTGACTCAGCCTTCCTGTTTCCAGAATACTTCTCTCTCGTCTTGCCTATACTTCCTGCCTGGCTACTGGTCAATCAGCACTTTATCTATTAACCAATCAGAGCAACACATTCACAGCATACAGAGTGATATCCACAGCAATGTGGTACACTATAAACACAAATTTTCTATTTGATTTTTTAAATCAATTTTTAAAGTCCTTATTTCTTTTTATTTGT
The DNA here is from genome assembly GCF_007827085.1 of Peromyscus californicus insignis. Lineage (NCBI taxonomy): Eukaryota > Metazoa > Chordata > Mammalia > Rodentia > Cricetidae > Peromyscus > Peromyscus californicus. The sequence goes on from NW_026294391.1 coordinate 47,317,119, forward strand.
GTATATGTTTGAAGGTGTGCCATATGTATACAGGTACATACAGAGAACAGAAAAGGTCATAATATTCCCTGGAGCTGAATTTACAGGCAGTCATATGCCACCACTGTCCACACTAAGAACAGAACTTGGTTCCTCTGGAAGAAAAGCAAGTATTCTTTTCTGTTTTTTTTTTAAACTTTCTTTTTATTTATTCTTTTTGTCTTTCGCATCATGCATCTTGATTTTATTCATTTCCCCATCCCTTTGTATCCAACTTTGCCCTTGCAATGTCCCACCCAAATAAAATAAAATTTAAATGAAAGAAAAAAAAGGGAAAATATCATCATGGAAGCTGTAGTGTGACACAGGGAGTCACACAGTAAAAACTTTTATCCTTATATCTTTACTTGCAAGTGTTCATTGCAAAGAGTCATGGGCCTGGTTCAAGGCCTCTGGTTTCTTCTACACCATCAATGCTAGGCCCTCACTGGGACTCCTCTTGGATATCCTGTTGTTGCCCTGTGTTGTGGAGATGCAGCAGCTTTGTGTCTTCAGTACCCATCCAGCAGATGACAGATGAGGTAGATGTGCTCCAGCTGATGACAGATGGAGTGGATGTTGGGGTGGGCCAACTCATAACACTGGTTCTGGGCCTGGATAGTCAGGATTGGTCAGCATACCAGCTCTCCCTTGTCCTCACCAACAGCTCTCCTGCATTGTCTTGTCTAGTCAACCCCTTGCAGCAATGAGCAAGTGGCAGGGCCAGTTCTCTAGCTTTCACATCCTCAAGGTCAGTTTTGTCACACCTCTACCTTCAAGGCCAGCTCTAATGTGTTGCTCAGGTGTAGTGTAGCTGATGAGGACCAGGGACTGCTCTCCAGCTCTTATGACCTCAGGGTCAACTCCCCCACTTGCCTCAGACATTGATGGGTGGGGTTGGGGAGGGCATCTCTCCACAACTCATGTCACCACATGACAGATGAATATTGGGGACAGTATTCCCATGCTTGCAACTTCAGGGCGGGCTCCCCCACATCTCCACCAATGGGATTGGCTCTATTGTGCAGTTCAGGCAAGGTGTAGGGGCCTGCTCTCCTGAGTGTTATGGCTAAGGGTGGACAGGAACAACTCTCCTATTCTTGTGGTCTCAGGGCCAGCTCTCCCACCTGTTTCAGGTGTTGATGGGTGGGTGGGGGAGGGCATTTCTCTCACTCCATCCATGCTGTTACATGACAGATGTGTTGCAAAATATCTAAACAGTCTTATAATAAAAAAAAAAGCTAGATATTGGGATAAATGCTGAAAGATCAGAGACAAAGGAACAAACCACGGATACTTCTCACCTCGTCAACTCCATGAATTCTCTGAGTCCTCACCTGAAGGGGATCCAGCCGCAAAGGGCTCCCAGCTGAAAAGTGCTCAGCTGAAAAACCTAGTTCCTTTTCTCTCTCACCTTCTATATCTTTCTCCGCCCAGCCATATTACTTCCTTCCTAGTGCTGGGATTAAAGGAATGTATGCTTCCCAAGTACTGGGATTAAAGGTGTGTGCCACTACTGCCTGGCTCTGTTTCCTAGACAGAATCAATCTCATGTAACCCAGGGTGGCTCTGAACTCACAGAGATCCAGATGGATATCTGCCTCCCAAGTGCTAGGATTAAAGGTGTGTGCCACCACTGTCTGGTATCTATGTTTAATGTAGTGGCTATTTCTGTTCTCTGATCTTTAGGCAAATTTTATTAGGGTACACTATATGTCACCACACAGATGGGTAATGAGGACTGCTCTCTCATGGCCACAAGTTTCAGGTTGGCTCACCCACACCTTCAGCAACAGGATTCTTAACAGCAACTATTCTTAACCACTGAGCTATCTCTCAAGTCCATTAAAAACAATTTAATGACAGTTCAGATGTAGAGAACACAGACCTAAGTGCCAGAAAAGATGTGCAAAAAAATCAAACATCTGGTGTTCACTAGTTGTTACATAAGACAAGTCATTCTTTCTGCTTTTGTTCAGTGAGGATATAGTAATACCTCTTAATGATGCCCTTTTCAAATAAACCAAGTTCTTAGCTCATATTATTATATTTCAAAAACTGTGAAATTAAAGAAAAGTAGGCAAGTTTATACCTTGCAGCATATTTTCTAATTGTTTAAAATAACAAACTGCTGAAGCAACAAGCATAAAAATGCAGTTGTAGTAAAAAGATAATAATTTGGACCACTGCACCTGTACATAAATGAGATAATTTTAAAGATATAGAATGGAAAGAAATTCAGTATAAACTAAGTAGAAAATTGAAAATTGGAAGAACTTATTTAATTTATACATTTGTAAGTAAAAGGTTTCTTTGCCTTTTACTGAAAATAGATTCTTTTCTCATACAAAATATCCTGATTAAACAACTTCATCTTCCTCTAATCCACACAGTTCCTCCACACCTACCCTCCTGACTGGATCTACTTCCTTTCTGTCTGACATTTGAGAAGAACAGGCTTCTAAGAGATAACAACCAAATATGAAAAAAATAAAATATAATAAGATAAAAAAATCATATAGAAGCTGGACAAGGCAAACCAACAGAAGGAAAAGAGCCCAAGAAAAGACACAATAATCAGAGACTGCCTCGTTCACACACTCAAGAATCCCATGAAAACATTAAACTGAAAGCCATAATATATACACAGAGGACCTGGTGCAGGCCCTATGCTTGCTACTTCATTTTCTGTGAATTTTATATGAGCTTTGCTCTGTTTAGAGGCCATTGTTCTTCTGCATCCTCCATCCTCTCTGCCTCTTAAACTCTTTCCACCTCCTCTTCTGCAGGGTTCGATGAGCTCTGAGGGGAGGGATTTGATGGAGACAATTCATTTAGAACTGAGTGTTCCACGGTCTGTCTCTGTCTGTCTGTCTGTCTGTCTCTGCCTAATGTAATGCCATGTATCTCTGTATCTCTTCCCATCTGATGCAGGAGGAAGCTTCTCTGGTAGTGGCTGAATAAGGCACTGATCTATAAATATAGTATAATATCACAAGGAGATATTTTATCACTACAATTTTGCTTGTTTGATTGTTTTTAAGACCAGTAGTATCTGGTTTTACCCTAGGTGTTGGGGCTAACTAGTCTCTGGTTCTTTGTCACTAAAGCAGTTTCAGATATGGATTCCATCTTGTGGACTGGGCCTTAAGTCAAAAGACATTGGTTGGTTACAAGCTTGTGCCACCAGTGCCCCAGCATATTTTGCAGGTAGTAAAGCATTGTAGTTCAAAGTGTTTGTAGCCAAGTTGGTGTAAATGCTTCTCTTTTGGTAAATTGCAGAGCTCCTACCTGTAACAAAGGCAATAGACCACAGGAGTGAAGATTCTGTACAGATGCCAGATCACCCAGCCCCCAGTTCAATGAGTTGTGTGGTGTTGTCTTCAGCAGTGGGGCCATTGCTGTCAGTCTGTAGAGAGCAGCTTATTGTTTTGACAATAGCCTAGGTTGTTTAGGGATTTCCACGGGACCCTTTGGCCAAGATCTCAATGGGATGTAAGTAACCCAGTCCCAGTACTGGAAGCTTCATTTGGTGATAAGAGATAGCCAGGTGGGACTCCATCTTCCCCATTATTTGGAGAATTCATTAGGATCACTTTCATATATTTTAGGAAGTTTCTAGTTGTCTCTCCCCACATTCCCTCCCCCTCACTTGCATCCTCCATTTGTAGTTCCTCCCACCACACACAATCCACCAATAAAATTTATTCTGTTCCCCCCACCCAGAGAGATTCTTGTGCACCCCTGCTCCCAGTTGCTTCCTCTATACCTAATATCTCTGAGTCTGCAGTTTGTAGCTTGGTTGTCATTTATTTAATAGATAATAAGCACATATAAGTGAATATATACCATATTTATCTTTCTGGGCCTGGGTTACCTCACCAAGGAGTATAAAGGAATATTGACCAGAGACTTTTGTTAATACATTTTAAGAAAAGTTCTTTAAATAGAATGCCTGAATACTAAATGAAATGCTTTGAGATGAATAGAACAATATACTTTTTAAAAATAAAGTAAATAATTCTTGTGATCCAAACAATCTAGATGTTTTTCACAGTATTAATAAAAACTGTCAGGATTTGAAGAATAGAAAATCCTTCCAATTTAGTTTAAGCTTTTAAATCAAATATATTATGTGAAGGAATATTTCTATAGCTCAGTAGAAGCCTTTGGTCTATAAAGTTCAGTGTATTGGTGTTCCTTCATAGAATTTATTTTGCAAAAACATGACATACAGACATGTTATATCTGGTTCTATCAACCCTATTCACAAAAGTCAAATATTCAGAAACTAGTCCCCCAACTTCTTTATTTCAGGAATAATACTTGATATTTAGATGCTGAAAAGCAATTGCATAGAATACAGGTAGTAAAGCTTAAGGTGATATATATTTTTTAAATATTTTAAAACACAATAATTGCCAAAACCAGGGTAGTAAAAAGTTTGATGTGAGTATATTCCAATTTGTTAATGATAAAACTTAAAATGTCATCTTGTGGAGTGGGCCTTAAGTCAAACCAGTTTTTGGTTGGTTACTCCCAAAAGCTTTGTGTCATCATTGCAGGCAGGACAGCAATGTACATCAAAGGTTTTGTGGCTGTCTTGGTAGCCACCACAAAGTAGCTTTGGTAGCATGCAGGGTACTTTAATGTAATGAAGACACTAACTAGAACATGGGGGTAAAAGCTCTATGTGGGCACCAACTCTACTTCTCCAGGTTCAATGAGTTAGTAGGTATTGTCTTCAGGAATGAGGCCTTGCCTTCAATTTGTGGAGAGCAACCTATTATCTTGGAAACTGCCTGTGTTGTTTCAGGATTCCCATGGGATCCCTTTGGCCAACAACTTAATTAGATATAACCCATTCTTGACACTGGAACCTTCCTTTGGTGACAAGAGATGTCGAGTTAGGACTTTGTCTCCCCATTACTTGTTGAACTCAGATTGCACACACACACACACACACACACACACACACACACACACACACACACACACACACACACACACACACGTATGTATATATACATATATATTATGAAATTTCTACTGTATTAGGTTTCCATACTACTTCTCAAATACTCCTTAATTGTAGCTATCTTTCTCCATATTCCCTCCTTTAGACCCTTCTCCCTTCCCCTTAGCCACTTGATCTTCCCATTCCAGCACCCACCATGTTTATCCATAACTATCCATTCCATTTACATTTAGTAATGAGATCTAACTGTACTCTCTTCATTCCTTACTCTATATGTATCCTCTGGGGTTCTATGGATTGTAGCTTGACTATCATTAGCTTAACAGCTAATATCCACATATGAGTGAATACAGACATATTTGTCTTTCTGGATTTGAGATATGTCACTCAGGATGATTTTTTCTCTTCATTTGCCTCAAAATTTCATGATGTCATTTACAATGAGTAATACTCCATTGTGTAAATGCACCACTTGTTCCTTATCCATTCTTCTGTTGAGGACTATCTAGGTTGTTTCCCATTTGTGACTATTATCAATAAAGCAGCAAGGAGCATGGTTGAGCAAGTATCTTTGTGGGAGGATGAAGAATCTTTTTGGTATATGCCAAAGATCTTAAGGTAGATCAATTCCCATCCTCCTGAAGAGCTGCCACACAAATTTTCATAGTGGCTGTACAACGTGGCATTCCCACCAGTAATAGATGGGTATTCTTCTTACTCCACATCCTTGCCAGCATAAGCTGTCACCTGTTTTATTGATCTTAACCATTCTGAGAGGTGTAAGATGAACTCTCAAATTAGTCTTGACTTTTGCTTTCCTTGATGGCTAAGGATATTAAACATTTTGTTAATGGTTTCTTGTAGCTGAAGTTTTTCTGTGTCCTGGCCTGCCAGTGGTTTAAACCTCTGTAACTTTGGGGAATCCATTTTCAGCCCATAGGCCTAGAGTCTCTCAGTCACTTTTCTCTGTGTCTTGTAGAATGTCTGGCAATTTCTTCCGAAGCAGGAACCTGAAGGACCATATCATCTTGCAAAGTTCAGTGGTCACCTTCCTATGGGTCCTGCATGTCTAGTTGATACAACATTTTGTCAAGCAGTCCAGGCAAGAACAGTTCCTTGCCCAAATGGCTATTTTTGACAAGAAGAAGATAAACTCTATATGGAGTGTCTTTGATGCCCATTTTTCTCTTTGAAGTAAATCTGTGCTGTCAGGAGCAGATGTGTCTCACTATCCAGAAAGTCTAAGTTTTTAGAATATTTTAAATGCCATATTCTGTCTTTGAAGTGTTTGAAGATCACCTACCTAATTGAGATATATCTATGTATACCTAGAAAACTTAACTAACATGACTGTAAGTGTGATTGTCATAGATGACTAATTATTATTCCATATTTTTTAGTTATCCATTACAATTTAAATGAGTTACATAAACATAATACCTTAAACAAGAGTAGAAATATACATACAGTATAACAAAATTAACTTTAAATTTGTATCAATAAACTAATATATATACTAATGTAAAACATTTTAAACAAGTTGCTCTTTAAAAGTAGGTTCAACAATCAACCCTTTTATCCTATCATATCTATATCTTATATTTCTATATCAGTTTCTTAGTCATTTGAGTTTCCTCTATTGAGAATTCTGTTTAGATATGTACCCCATTTTAACTGTTTTTTCCCTGATATCTAGTTACTTGAGTTCTTTATATATTTTGGATATTAGTCCTCCATTAGATGTGAAGTTGTTGAAAATCTTTTCCCATTCTATAGACTGCTGCAATGTCAGAATTACAGTGTTCCTTGCCATGTAGAAGGTTCTGTTTCATGAGGACCCATTTATTACTTGTTGATCTTAGTGCCTGTGTTGATGGTGTACTGTTCAGAAAGTCTTTTTACTGTTATAATGAGTTGATGGCTATTCCCCACTTTCTCTTCTGTCAGATTCAGTGTATCTGGTTTTATGGTGAGGCCTTTGATTCATCTAGAGTTGAGTTTTGTGCAGGGTAATAAGTATGGATCTATTTGGATTATTCTACAGACCACAATCAGTTTAACCAGCAGCATTTGTTGAAGATGTTGTCTTTTTTCTAATGTGTATTTCTGGCTGCTTTATGAAAAAAATCACACATCCATAGGTGTGTGGATTTATATCTGGCTCTTCAGATATGTTAAATTGATTAACATGTCTGTTTTTAATGCCAATACAATGCTGTTTTTATTGCTATAGCTCTATAGTATGGCTTGAAATCAGGAATGGTGGGACCTCCAGCAGTTCTTTTATTTTTCAGAATTGATTTGGTTATCCTGTTTTTTTCCCATATGCTGTTGAGAGTTGTCCTTTCAGAGTCTGTAAAAAATGTGTGAAATTATGATGGAAATTGCATTGAATTTGTAGATTGCTTCTGGTAGGCGGCCATTTTTGCTTTATTAATCCTATGGATGTATGACCATGGGAGATTTTTCCATCTTCTGATACCTTCTTGAATTTCTTTCTTCAAAGATTTGAAATTTTTATCATACAAGTCTTTTACTTGCTTAGTTAGAGTTTTACCCAAGATATTTTATATTATTTGAGGCCATTGTGAAAGGTATTGTTTCGCTGATTTCTTTCTAAGTCCATTTGTCATTTGTATGTAGGAGAGATACTGATTTTTGTGAGCTAATTTTATATGCAGCTGCATTGCTGAAAGTGTATATCATCTGTAGGAGTTTGCCAGTGGAATTTTCTGGGTCACTTATGTATACTATCATATCATCTGCAAACAAAGATACTTTGGCATCTTGTTTTTCAATTTATATCGTCGTGATCTTCTTCAGTTGCCTTGTTACTCTTGCTAAGGCCTCAGGTACTACATTGAGAAATACAGAGAGAGTGGACAACCTTGTCTTGTTCCTGATTTTAGTGGAATTACATAAAACTGTTTTATATTAAAAATGCATCTTTATCTTGTTCTAGATAATTTGAATGCAAGCACTCTTCAGCCATAAATCACTGGGGCAATGATGGTTGTATGTTGAGAATGCTAGGTTAGGACAGGCTTTTGGACACATTTTCTTATTGTCTGTTCTGATCTAATGGAAGCTTATTTCTTGTTTTCTTTAGTTTTCCTGTCATTCCAGACCCTCTGAATTTTCAAATATAACCACAGGAAAATCTTATTCAAAGTTGTGAAAAGCTTATTAAGAACAGTGTATACAAGTACCATTTGTCAGTTTCATCATTTTGTAATAGATGCTTGCTTGAATGATAACAGTTTCTAAAAGTTGAAAAGAAAGAAATAACAGTAACCTTTGAAGTGAGAATTTCATACAAAACTGTGCTTGCAGTCAAACTTTAAAGGAAAATTCAGTTTCTTGCTAAATCTCTTCTATTAAATAAAACAAAATTGCACAAGTTAAGTAGATCAATCTAAGTTTTGTTCTTGTTCAATGACTTTTTCAATATCTGGTTGTATATCAAAGTCTGTGTTCTATTTATGCATTGCCAAGTATCAAAATTTTCTAAACACAGTTATACATGTGGGCAGCTGTTTTACTGTGTCCACAGACTTTATGGTGCAAGAATTTGGAAAAGGCACATCAAGTTCAGCATGTCTCTGTTCTTTAGTATCTGAGTCCTCAGCTTACACAATAAATCTACAACTGGAAGTCAGATTCCTTTTAAAGTTTATTCTTTCACAATCCTGGTGACAATTGTTGTCTTTTGTCTGGGATATTGAGAGAGGATTGTGGCTTCTTTCTGCAACTTTTATTTCCTCATAGCTGGACTCAAGGTGCAATCATTCCACAAGAATGAGATGGAAGCTCTATCAACTTTTTAGGACCTTTAATGATCAACCATAAAATGCTACAACTCTGCCAAGATTTAGAAAATGGAGTATATCAATGGCAAGTATGTCAAAATCACAATGTCAAAAAGCATACAGCACAGGAAGTATTGTGAGTCTTTTGGAAAAGTGCAACTTTGTACAGGCAGACTAAGCACATACTAGAGAATATATACAAATGGACCAAAAGCAAATGAAAATTATCAGTATTATTACATAATGAATGCAAAACAAAACTGCAATAAAATATCACTACAAGCCAACAAAATTTGCTAATCAAAAACATTATGTATCTTGTGTTAGTATTTGAACCACTCCCAAACAGGATCTTCTTTTTATAGGAATCTCATTGCCTGGGCAAATGGAGCTCCTGCTATCTTTATCACAGAGTATTATCAACCATCAAGCCATTTGTAAAAGAAGTTACTGATGAGTAACCATGCACTTGAAATTCTAAGGGTAGGGGTGGTCATTTATCATCCTCTTCATATCACCAAAATTATTGTGTCACCAGGGACACCAAAGATGGAATCTAAACCTTATTATGAGGTTGAATACATACTCCATTACCTCCAAGCTTATTAATGTCAGACTATCTAACAGTTATACTGTCAGTTCTTCATCATAGAAAATTGAAGACATATGTCCACATAAATGTTTGCATATGGATATTTAAAGCAGTCTTAACGACATTTGACACAAAACTACTTATCCATAGCTAGATATTGTGTAAAGAAAATGTCTGGAAACAAGTCCATCAATAGGTAAATAAACCATTTTTAATGTATCCATACATTTTTTACTTAGTAATAAATATGAGAATCTTAAAAACATACACAGCATCATGGAAAAATATAAAAAGCGTGCTGTACAAAAAGATTCAGTTGAAAAATAATGTATATGCTATAATTCCACTAAATGAAATTCTAGAAATCACCAAAATAATTTGTAATAAGCATGAGTACAACAGTGGTTATTCTAGGCTGTGGGTAAATGGGAAGAGTACTCTCTTAAAACCTAGATTTTTCAGTCTAAAGCCTAGGCTTATGTTCACCTAGTCACAGTTGTCTGCATTTTGAATCTAAGAAAATGTAGTAGTGAAGAATTCAGTAGTGCTTGTGTTGATACAATAACAGCATCTAAGTCCAGCAAAATGATACCGTGTTATTATCATATCCTGTCATGTGGCATTAGTTTTACTCATCTCCTAAACTTGGTTAAGACTTCTTACTGATCCTTTTTTAACATCAGGCTTCAATACATTCTTTCAATAAATTTACATTTATCTCAAGTTGCTTAGAGTAAGCTTCAGTTGCCTTAAGAAAAAGACCTTGGACAAAATGGATCTCTAGATACTAAATAATGGAAAAATTTCATATTATTTATAAGAAAACCATCAGGGAACTCAGTAGGAGCATACTCTTATGTTCAATATACCTAATGATACCGCTTTTCAATACATATTTCCATACAATATAAATCATCGTAGTTCACCTTCATTTCATAGATGACCATTATAAATAGTCTTACTTCTTGGTCTTTCATTAGAATTCCTGTTTTGAGCTTCATAATTTTAAAAATAAGTCTCAGAATAATATAGTCTGAAACGTACTCTTTTCTGTTAGAGTTTTGCTTAGTGTCACAGTTGACAGTTTTGTCTATCTATGGCAAGTCACCATTAATGCAAACTCTGCTCCTTATTTCTTGATTTGATTAGTGGCAAAAGCTTTTCTTTATTACTTACATTAATTCACTAGATCACTGTTGCCTCTCCATCTCTGATCTGATACCTTAGTATTTGGTCCCCTTAACTGCCTTGGTACTACCTTAAGCCAAGTTTCCATCACACTGAGAGCACTGCCTTTTAGTAATTGCATTGATTGCCAGTCAACAGATTTCCCTAACACCATTTTCCTGCCAGAACATCCACTGGCTGCCCTCCAGTGGACATTGCTGATTACATGGGCAGGCTGCCTGCTTGCTTATCTTTCTGCCTACTGCCTACTGGCAAATTTCCCTAACACAATTGCTAATCCAGACACTTATTAACAACTGCCAAAAACCTCTCACCGTATGTTTGCCATAGCTTGATAAAGTCTCTGTTCCCTGGGTCTCTTGATTTGTCTTCTAAGTACTGATGGATGATTTCGTGAAAGAGTAACTTTTGTTTTCATTTAAGGTATGTACTTACATTAGACTGAGTTCCTTAAACTGCATACCTAGCACTCCTCTTGTTTCTTGCCCTTGCTCCATAATCTCTTTAAATGTTCCTAAAAAAAGAAACTTAAAAATAAAAACTTTATTCAAGCTTTCCAGAAAGTTTCTGGAAACAGTCTCCAATTTTAAATTCAGGCAAGAAGATATTCTCAGGAGAGTCTTTGCAATACTGTGAATTTGTTTACAATGTATGAAACACAGTACATTATAGAAAGAGGCAGAATTTCAACAGAGATAACAATTACATTTTTCTTGGTGTCTTAAATATTTTCATTTTATTCCTTTGTTATTATATTTTAGATCAGCTTCATGAATTCAAAGTATCATGATTTGGAGTAAAGATGTTTTTTCCTCTTTTGCCCCACAGAATAATTTTAATAAACTATCTTTTTAATGTGTTAACCATATTAAAAAAAACAGCCTAAACATGTTATCTTTTTCAAAATATAAAACTGTATGGATTTGGAGATATGCTAAGTTTGTAAGCATGTCCATGATGTTTACTGGGATGGCATCATATGATGTTTATAAGGATACATGCACATTCTATGTCCCAATAAAAGAGAAACAAATATGAGAATTAGTCATGGACTCTTTTATATAGAGGATTAGCATAATACATTTTTAAGGTTTCAAGAGACCAATTTATTTATATTTTACTTCAAAAGCCAGTTCATTCCTGTTATTTGGATTTTAATTCACACACAAAAAAATCAAATCCTGTCCTAAGGAAGGACAGAAGTATAGAAACTACCTACAGGCTTCAGGTCTATAATTTTTTTAGCCAATGAATCACTATATCTTATTTATTTGTATTGTCTTTTAACATATAAAATCAGTAATGTCCCAAGAATCAGATCATGATTCTTAAGTATTAAAATGAAAAATGTAAGTGCCTAAGTGCAGATACCATTGAGGTGTTTAGGAGTATAGTTTGCATCAAATTCATTCTTTTGTATCAAATTCATTCTTTTGAACCCATTTTAACACAGTAGACTTCCCCCAATATCTCATAAATCAAATGTGTTTGATCCTCTGATGTATTTCCAACAAGTGAATGTTTTATTCACTTTTTAAAGTTATTCAGGCTAAATTGTCTCTTGCATTTTCTTTCTGTCTAATGCTATGGCAATCATGGCTGATTGCATCTATGTGGATCAAAATTCGATCTGACTTTTAAGGATTTTGTTGAGTTTGCCTCCTATAATCATATTTGTGACATTTCTCTGTTGAATATATGGTAAATTTTGGAGGGGAAATGTGCTAAGTGCCTCTATTTCATAAGAGACAGTTATATTTATTATCTACTTACCTGGGAAGCTGTGGCACTTACAGTAAATAAATGTTTATCTCATTTTAGGCAAATGTACAAATTCTAGCTGATGTTCTTAAGGACTTGAGAAAAGTACTGTTCACAAATGCCACATTATAGAAACAATGTAGGAGGCAATGATTTATTTTGTATCTTCCAGTTTATATCTCAAACAGTGGTCTTCTTAGACTCTGTTCATCACCTTAATACAGAACTGGAGAAATATATTCAGTTGACTATGTTTCTGCATTCTTTGCTACCTTCATTCTCCAGATTCTATGCAGCTTTAGGTGTTTATTTGAACCCTTTTTAACTTAATTAGTTAGAATAAGCTTTTTTATCTATCAAAATGCCTACATGCTGTCATAAAATAACACCAGGTCATTGGTGTCTTTTCCTTGTTTGGACAATTGTCTTAAGCCTCCCAAGACACTCATACTAAAACAGTGCCTTGGTTGCTTTTGTGTTTTCTAAATAGTGTCATTATTTGTAATTTGCTTACTCTGCTTACTAAATTTCATATGTCCTTTTTTTTTTTCCTCATTAAATCCCCAAGGTTGCATTTTGGAAGTAAAATATACATTTAAATGTCAGATAACAAAAGCAAATATTTGATTTTCACTATGATACAAATAACAAATCATTTTCTTACGTCCTCTTTACACACCATTGCATTTACACACCATAGCAAAAGTCAAATACCTGAACTTAGCCTGACATGATTTGAAAATAAGTTTGATGAGTTAGTGGATAAATGAAAACTTGATAAAGCAAAGAAAGAGCTATATTCCTTGTGGAATCTAGGTGCTACATATTTAAGTGTTCATTGTATGAGTCTTCTCATTTTTCTGCTTGAAAATTTTCATGCTAAATTCTGGAAACACTTATTATATTTATGTGTCCCAGGTTTTTGCTTTTGGGCCACCAACTAGCTCCCAAATCATGACACAGAGACTTATTTTTAGTTTTGAATACTTGGTCTAGCTTAGGTACATTTCTGGCTAGCTCCTTTAACTTAAATTAACTTGTTTCTGTTTATCTATGTTTTGCCTCAGGGCTTATTTTCTTTCTTACTTCTGTATATCTTACTTTCACTGCTTATGTATGTCTGGTTGGCTGGCATCTGCCTGGCTTCTTACCCCGGGCATGTCTCTCTTTCTCTTCACCTTCTCCATTCTTCCTTCTCTCTTGACCCTAGATTTCTCCTATTTATTCTAGGGGCCTGCCAGCCCCACCTATCCTTTCTCCTAACTAGCTATTGGCCATTTAGCTCTTTATTAGAACAATCAGATGCCTTAGGCAGGCAAGGTGAAACAAGTGCAACACATCTTTACATAATTAAACAAATGCAGCACAAACAAAGGTAACACATCTTCACAAAGTTTAAGTAATATTCTGCAGCATAAACAAATGTAATACAAGTTTGCTTAATTAAAATAGTATTTTATAACACTTATGGTTATGATAAAGTTTATACGAGTCATTTTGGCATTACATTTACAGTGTGTGTTTGCTGTCCTGTGACTTGTTGGTACATAACAAAATAGAACATAGTCTCTGAAAATAGCTCCTACCTGTTTTCTGGCACCTCTATTTTCTAACAACTGAAAATCAGGATATGTTTTTTCTCTGCATATTAGGAAAAAAGAACAATGCTTACCTCCTACTATGTGAAATATAAATAATAGAATGAATTGAAGGTATTTAAAACTAAGACTGTCATTGTTAAGTTTGATTAGTACTTGCTGCTATTACTGATCCTACACTACAGGTGTATCTTCTTTTTATCCACTGTGCTTTTCTTAACCAAAAGTGCATCTGAAAACAAGTACTGCACACTTAATTTTAGCCTTTAACATTATTTAAGATTTGAAATATTAGGCCGGGCGGTGGTGGCACACGCCTTTAATCCCAGCACTCGGGAGGCAGAGCCAGGTGGATCTCTGTGAGTTCAAGGCCAGCCTGGGCTACAGAGTGAGTTCCAGGAAAGGCGCAAAGCTACACAGAGAAACCCTGTCTCGAAAAACCAAAAAAAAAAAATTGAAATATTAGAATTACTTTTGCCATTTAATGTCTCCACTTCATAATTAGTGTTATAGTCAACAGGAGTTATTTTTTATCTATCTATCTATCTATCTATCTATCTATCTATCTATCTATCTATTTATTTATTTATTTATTTATTTATTTACTTTGTGGTATGTGCTATGGAGAGGGCAACACACAGATAGGAATAAGTTTTCTCCTGGCACAATGTGAGCACCAGAAATTCAACTCAGGCAATCAGGCTCAGCAGAAAGTGCTCTTAGCATCTCTTTGACCCTCTGTGTGAGTCTTTATATAGTGATGATTGAAATTTAAAAAATGAACATTGATCTGTGAATAAATGCTTACAGTATACACAGAAGATAAACTGTTAATTTCATTAATGTAAATTTACAGTTAACCTGAAGAAAGAGATTTCTCTTCAAATATATGAAATGCTTGAAAATTAAAACTACACTGAGATGCAGTTTCTCTGTTTTACTATAATTTCTTTGCTTACTGACATTTATCACTTACAATACGGACAAAAACATCACTATGCAACATATTTTAAACAAACACGTTTCTCCTTCAACAAAGTGAAGTTGCATGTATAATTAATTTGACAATAATTCAAAATAAAGAAATCTCTAGCTTCATCAACCTGTGGAGTCATTTTGAGCCAAGTTTCATAATCAAATATGATGTATATTGATGCCACTACCAACAATGTAAAACAAAATTGTATATTAAAGTATTTTAACAGCTGAAAGTATAAACTATTTATGCCTATTTACCTACAGAACTTTCATCAAGTAAACATAATATGTTCCTTATCAATAAAATAAGGAAATATAGATTATAAAAAGCCTAACTTAAATCTGGTCTGGGAAATGTTTACAGTTTAACTGCCTTTAAGGAAAATAAGCAAGTTTCCTCCTTTTGATATAAACATAAATATATATATATATATATGGTATTTTACAGCTGGCAATATCATTGTGGAAATATCTCTTATTCCTTTGCACTTTCTCCAAATTCAGTGAAAATTGCAATGTAGTACTTGATGTTCTATTCTTTCCAAGCCACATTATTACTATTATTATTATTATTATTATTATTATTATTGAGAAAAGGTCTCCCTATGTAGCCTTAGCTAGCCTTGAAACTCATTATATCGATCAGGCTGGCCTCACACTCAATGAGATCCATTTAACCTCTGCCTCCCCAGTGTTGGGATTAAAGGGTCTTGCGACCATGCCAGACCTTTAAACCATATTTTTAAAAACCTACCTTCTTATTGAAAAAGAATTATGATTATAAACTATCCAGAATTCAATATACATTTAAATAGGGTTAAAATATATTTTTGTTTTCTAAAATTTTTCAACTTATGATGGGCAAAATATATTTGTTTAAATCTAGAATGTATATAAATGTCACCTAAAACTAAACAAAAAAAGAAGTGGAAAACAACAGGATGGTTTCTCTATACTATAAAACTTCCCATTGCAACTGAAACTAACTTACAGACCGGAAGTACTACATAAGTACTTGTTGTTAATGGTGACAGTGTATGTATTTATATGCATTAATTTTAGTGAATAAGCAAATTGCTTGTGTTTTTAAAATTAAAGCCAACACTAATGTTAACAATGAACAATGAATAAGTACTGTTGAATACGTGACTCACCAGTATCAAAACTTTAGTGGATATTCAACAGCAATGTATCTCTTCAACTTGAGCATTTGAATATAAACATTTATCCAGGATTGCTTATATTCTCTTTTAATGGGCCTAGGGGCCAGATATTCTTTCAAAATCCTATTTGAAAAATTCAGCAATACTCGCTTCCATATGAAGTATGAGGTTCTGTCCCACAAAGTAAAAATAAAATTTCAGGGAAGAAAACTATGCTTGATTTCATGATAATAAACTAGGTTATTGAAACTATGTAATAGCAAGTTTTTGTAGTCATAGGAGGTTGTGTGATAATCTTATTCACCTATCTTAAGCCCACTGCCCTTGGACAATTAACTGAAGGCAACTTCATAAAGGCAACTAGCAATTGCTCATATAACTCTCATCTTATAGACTTGTTGGGAGAATTAAATGCTATATTATAGAATGCATTTTATAAAATATCTGTTAATATTAATTGTTCAAAAACTAGCTAAAATGGCAATTCTACAGATCTTTTAATTTTTAAGGATCAGATACCTATTTTTCTATCCATATCATCAATTCATTTGTTACTTTCTTTGTGATAACTGAATTTTTT
Source organism: Peromyscus californicus insignis (assembly GCF_007827085.1). NCBI lineage: Eukaryota > Metazoa > Chordata > Mammalia > Rodentia > Cricetidae > Peromyscus > Peromyscus californicus. The sequence continues at coordinate 47,333,784 of NW_026294391.1, forward strand.
TCTTGTCCAGTTCTTTGGAACCCATTTTTATTTAGTTTTCCAAAATGCTTGTATGCTACCAAGTATCTTCCTTAATTTTTACAAAATAGGATCATTTCAATATTACCACTTTCACTTTCTTTTTATGGAAATTTTCATTGAAGAACCTTGATGCCTTAGTGTATTCACTGGTCTTGAATTACTGCCGAATCTCATTTATCTCCCTGCCTAGAGAGTCAAGACTGTGTTCTCTTTTAATGACATAATTTTGAGCAAATTTGGTTTTGTTCTATTAACTGCTTGCTTGATGACACTGGAGATAAATATGTATTATTTGATGTATATTTATATATACAGAAAAACATTTTATCAGAACTTCAAAGAAAAGCAAAGGTATGACATCATTTCACCTGTAAATTTTTCAGTTGATAAGCATAGTTAACTGAACAGGGAATTCTAAATAGCACAACCATGATGTCATTATCATACTTAGTATAATTAACAATATTCCTTAAAATCAACTGTTATCCTATCTATATTCTAGTTTCCTTGACTATCTCAAATGATGTTTGTCAAGTACTATTTTGTGCAAAGTTAGGACTCTAAAAAGATATTTGCTTATGAAGTCTTTGTCTCTTTTGTTCTATAACAGAATCTGTAGTCCTTCATTAGTGACATAAATTTGTTAGACAAATTAGGTTACTTGTTCTAGAAAATGACCTATATTCTAGATCTGATTTTTATTTCTTCATGAAATACTTTTATTTTTCATATTACACACTCCTATTTTCTCTAAACACCAGCTAGCTCTATAGATTTTATTATATTAATAAACCATTCCTTAAAAAGCATATTATTATATTAGGAGCAACATATCTTCTATTAAAGGAGGTACATAATGTTGGGGTGTCATAAGATCAATCACTGAGTTCATTCTCTTAGACTTAGGCCCACATTATGAATTTGTCTATTTTAGCTTTTCTTAAAGATGTAAGTTTTCATTGAAGGCTATTAACCAATCATTTCATTGTTTCCATTACTTCATTACTTGTTGTGGTAGTTTTAATGTAATTGGCTTCCATAAGGTCATAAGCAGTGGCACTATTAGGAGGTATGGCTTTGTTGGAGTAGGTCTGGCCTTGTTGGAGGAAGTATGTCACTGTGGGGGTGGTCTTTGAGGTCTCATATATGCTTAAGCCACACATAGCATCTCAGACCACTTCCTGTTGCCTGTGGGTCAAGATGTAGGACTCTCAGCTCCTTCTCCAGCACCATGTATGCCTACACACCACTGTTGCACTCTGATGATAATGGACTAAACCTCTGAAAATATAAGCCACCGTAATTAATGCTTTTCCTTTATAAGAGTTGCCGTGGTCATGGTGTCTCTTCACAGTAATAGAAACCCTGTCTAAGACAAATGTAAAACTACAATCTTGCACACTATTATTTGCTATGCATTTATTTTACAATTAAGGATATCTCTTACTATGTGGTTACTCTGACACAGTTATGTTCATATGGGAAAGTGGGAATAAAACTATAAATTTAAACACTATCATTTGCTGCTCATTTAATAATAATTTTATTTTACAGCTAAGGGCATCTCTCAGTTATTATTTGGTTACTCTGACTTAGTTATATTAATATTGGAAAAGGGTATAAACATAAATTTTGTTGGTTTGAACTCATTAACAATAAATCAATAGTACTTCATTCTCACATTAAAGAAATAAATCAAAGCACTTCTTTGGGTATCATTTAACCTATAGTGATTCCAGATTTGAATTCTGTGCTTCATTCTATGTCTTCCTTTGTCTTTTGTCCATCTTTTGTATGAGTCTGAATCTGTGCCTGACCTTGTCTTGAGGGTGAGTGTGTGTGTGTGTGTGTGTGTGTGTGTGTGTGTGTGTGTGTGTGTGTGTGTAACACTGTTTTATTGAAGAACACAGAAAATATTGTATGGGAGAAGAATGAAGGGTAGTTTACAGATATCTTAAACAGAGTTTTACAAGGAATGAAGTCACTGACTCCAGCTGACCCCAACTGACCCAGATAACAAACAATATTGAAAACACATCATTGTTTATTAAGCAATATCTGTAAATTATTTCCAGCATTTATGGTGGATATTCATTTTATAAGGTTTCTTTATACCTATATTTGCAGTTTTCACCAAATGTCTATCATAACATTCATAAACACGTGCATTACTCATGGGCCAGGGTCATGGAAGAGTATATAAGTTACGGTCAGAGCTATGCATTAGTTTGGGCTGTAAAAATTGATTATGTGGGAAATCCAAGGGACATAAGGTTGGTTTTTACAGTGTTCTCTTAAAAACAGGTTAAATAAAAAGGCTGAGTACACAGTAGGATATCAAGTCTTATGTCTTACATGACCTCAATTATTCACTTTGCCTGCAAGGTCCAGCAAAAGTTCCCATCTCATATCATATAAGAGTTATTTTTATCATAATATATTGCCACATTGAATTACTTGTTTTATTTTATTGATTTTTAGAATGATGAAATTATACCCTTGTTACCCTCAATGGTGAGTAATAAGAATTTTTGAGCATCATCATGAATTCATTCATTTTATTTGCATTTGATTCATATGCTTCATATTCATTATTCACTATATGCCAATAGATGTCCCTTTTAATTTATTTTTTTAATTTAATTTAAAACTCTTTTAGAATCATTCATAACCCTTGGAAATAAATATTTTTGAGTTGTCACATCCTCACCTGATCTTTGATACCATCATATATTATAAAATCCAAATTTATAATAAAATGTCATCAACCCACTCCTCCTATGTTGTACTTTAAATCTCTATAACGATCTCCTTAACAAAGTAAACAATGAACATTACAGAACATAACATACACTATTTTTTCTTACTTTGAAATTGACATGCATATAGTGAATTTTTGGTATCCATCTTTTAAAAGTATTTTACACATTCTCATATATTTGAGTTATTGTTTGTACAGAATTTTCTACTTAATTATCCTATTGTGTATTAGAATAGTATGTAAAAATTGTGAAAAAGACCAAGGAAGATAATTTCTACTATCTCAGTGTAGTGCTGTTGTCTCAATTAAATCCACAATCAAAAGCAGAGAGCAGTGAATTAATCCATGCTTACTAGTGCTCATGTTGCCTTCTACATTCTCATACAACCCAGAATCCCCTGCCTGAGGAATGTTGCTACCTACAGTGAGTGTGTCTTCCCAGTTCAATTAGTATAATCAAGATTATCTGCCCCCCAGACATGATCACTGATTAACCTAACCTGAGCAATCCTTCATTGGAATTCCCTTTCCAAGTGAATCTAGATTGTATAGAATTGACTACATTAACCATCACACTACCATAAATATTTTAGTTTTATACAAAGTCTTACTATGATGCAAAATAAATTCTCCTAATTTGAGGATGATTTAGATTTTCTCTTTCATATAAGTATTAGAATAAATAGGTTAATTTACACATATTAAAAAGGAAAAACAAACCTATTGAGACTTTTATTGTAAATATAATGGATCTGCAGATCAGTTTGGGAAGAACTGGCATTTTAAATGGTAGATAATCTAATATATGACAAAATACAGTTTACACAAAGTCTCATAGTCCAATTCACACATGGTTTATTGAGCCCATTACTATTTTATGTATATATACACACTAAAGTGATGTTTCTCTGTGTTTATTGTTTATTTTTAAAGACTACATTACAAATCAAGTTATATTTATTTTTGCTATTAATTATAAAATTATGTTGTAACAGCTAACAAGATTTTCCATCTACAGATGCTCTTTCTGTTATACACAAACGTTCATCCGTGTTTACACCCCAGACTTTTGTGGTTTCTTCCATTAAAGTTAATGATGACAGATATGATGCACTTAAAGTTTTAGGGAGACAGAATGTGCAACCACCAAATGACTCCATTAAAGTTTATGGTGTGTCTTCCTCTTAGATTAGGATACGGCACTGTATATAGCTAGCTGCTTTTAGTACAATACCAGTGACTTATTGTCTCTAGCTGTATCTACCTGATCCTAATGTTGTTGTTTTTTTAACTAAATTATGTTTGTAGTCATGTATATTTTAACATCACATCCTCTCTCAGTCTTTACTATTTTTCCTTCTTTGCTGAGATTACTACTGAGTCATTGTGGTTAATGTTTATAGGAACAGAAGGAGGAAAATATTTTAAGTAACAATTCTTTGAGTTACCTCAAGTTACTCTAAGTAAATATGTTAGTTTTTAGTTACTAGATTTATTGCTGCACTATTTTTTTAAAGGTGTTATTATATATTTGTATATTTGCCTGATAAAGGCTAGATTAAAAGTCCTTAGCTGTTATAACAAGTTCAGAAAAGACTGCTATTTCTTCTCAGGTTAGTATGTCTAAACTCAAATATTGCTCCTTTTGAAATGTTTTCCACAGACAAACTGTCATTTCAGTTCTTTGAGAAAAACCTGCCTAACTTTGTGACATATCACAGAATTTTTTTTAAAAAAACAAAGTGAACATTGATCTATCAAATCCTCTCTTTATTGAATATTTCACAAAAGTGTGTGATCAAAAGTTCTTGACAGTTTGAAATTGTCAGAACCTGCAAAAACAAGCTATACATTTTCTAAGTAAAAAATAGTCTATGTGATACCTTAGTTCTCACTCATGCACAAGTATATTGATTCCACCAAATGTCCCCATAAAATAATTCTATCAGAAGGCAATATGATCTGTGAAATATAATTTATTTTCCTTCATAACAACAGATATTTGGAGGTACTCATTTTTTGGTTAGTGAATATTCTTCTGTATATAAATGGCCCTAACCCACTGAATAAAAGTACTATACATCATATCAACTGAAACTACCCCTATCAATTCCCAGATATTCCCTCAGGAACAAAACCTGTATGACTTGGGTACTGCTAATTTACAGAATGATAGCCATGACTATTCAAAGTCAATAAGGTTTAAGATTTGTGAACAGCATTTTATTAAACATTGTTACATTTTTGGGATTGCTTTATTTAAGATAATTGATTGTCAAGGTTTGTTCTGCTTCTGCACTTTTGGCTCTTCATTGAAGCACTTGCTGAGAAAATAAAAGCTCACTTAACAAGATGATATTAAATGCTCACTTAGCTATTACTAACACACTCAACTGTTTTATTTCAATTCCCTGATGATCAGTTTCCTTCAGAATGTCAATAAAATACTAAGACAATTTTAAAAAACCAAAAGTAAGAATGTTTGTCTCCATCTTTGACAATAACTAATACACTTGTAGAGAAATGACAGAACTAAACAAACAGTTACAGGATTCCTACAGCAGAAAACTGTGGAGTGGAATGAATAAGGACTGTTTTCAGATTCTTTTGCTACTTTCTCTAGGTGTATAAAAGTCTGCAATCCTTGTCAGTAAAAAACAATTAATTGTGGTGACATGTTGTGTACCCTAATAAACTTATCTGGAGATCAGAGGACAGAGCCAGCCTCTAGATTAGACATAGAGGTCAGACAGTGGTGGGACACACCCTTAATCCTATCACTTGTGAGGCAGAGATCGGTCTGGGTCTCTGTAAATTCAAGGCCACACTGGGAACAGAGTCAGGCAGTGGGGGCACATACCTTTAATCCCAGCACTTGAAATCTTATTCCTTTGCTTGGAAAGAACACATGCCTTTAATCCCAGGAAGTGACATGGCTGGATGGAGAACGGTACATAAGGCCTGAGGAGACAGGAACTAGCAGCAGTTCAACTGAGACCCTAAAGGGTGAGGACTCAGAGGTTTTCTGAGGATTTGTGGAAACAGGATTGGCTGAGGAGTTGGTGAGCTAAGATTGGCTGTGGCTTGCTCTGCTTCTCTGATCTTTCAGCTTTCAATCCAATATCTGGCTCCAGGGTTTTTTTTTTTTATTAATAAGACCTTTTAATATTCGTGTTACAATTAATGTTCTGCTTCAAGGTAGAAAATAGTAGGCAGTGATTTTATTGTATTTGCTGGCTCTTATTCTTTCAGCTCAAAATAAGTTTATAACAAAAAGACAAATTTTGAGGTAGCACTTCTGATTTTCTTACAACTCCATCAGGAAATAAGTGCCTACATTAATCAGATCAACATATCACAAGTGTTTGATATTCACAAAGTATACAATAAGTCAAATTTTATATTTTGAAATTGAGAAAGCAAGGACTTACTCATCTCAACTGAAAAGACAACATAGCTTATTAAAATAAAAGGTAGATTGACTATAGCAAAATGATGTAATGACAAATAATAAAACATTGGTAAAATAAATAAAATGGAAAATATTTTTCAAATCTATGAAGGGAAGAAGCAGCAGGGTGAATATGCATGCACATTTATTCAATGATATGCTCCTCTACTTTATATTTACTATATTCAGTTTCTTAGAAATCTATGAATTATGCAGTGCCAGTGAACAATAAGACCAGATTTGCACTGCATTGCTTTATTGTTGCTGAGATTGAAAATTTCTAAAAATTATGCAAAAGGACAACATTATTGCTTGTAGGGATGTCTGTGTTGACAAGGTAGAATGATATAAATACACAATATGAAAATAAGTAAGCAGGCAAAGACCAAACAGTGATAATTTATGAGTTCCAACAATGCAATGTGAAACTATGAATCACAACCAAAATAAAAATAAAAATAAAAAAAACTACCCTGAATGATAATCCAAATGATCACCGGTGTGAACAAAGGAATATAAGAAATTACTTTCAGATGCTTTATCAAATCAGATACATTACAAAGTTTAATGGAAAAAGTCTATGAACATCAACAAAAGGAAAAAAATTACCTAGAAAGACTTTAAAATCCCAGCATAGTGGTTCATACCTGTAACTGCAGGAAAGTGAAGCAATTGTATTTGATTCCATCCCAGACTACATTGTGAATTCTAGGCTAGGCTAGGCTACAGTGTGAATCCCTGTCTCAAAAGACGCAAGTGCAAAAAGTTAAGAAAAAATAGAGATATTAAAGAATTACAATAACACAGCATTTATATTTTTCAAAAGAATGTACCAGAAGAAAGTGAATACATATTCAGCATGCCTATGACAGAAGTTTCACAAGTTGAAATTCTCATCATTGAGCACACTTTTTCATTTATAAAGACAATTTAAATTAGGTGTAGTGGTGCATGCCTTTAATCCAAGCCCAAGCACAAACGGAAGGATCTCTGTGTGTTCCAGGTCAGCTTGGTCTATGTAGCAGGTTCCAGGACAGCCAAGAGACATAAAGAGTACCAGGACATAAAGAGACCCTGTCTCAAAAAAAAAAAAAAAGGAAAAGGAAAAGGAAAAGACAATGAATGTAAATTTGAAGAGTTAAGAGCAGAGAAAATATATAACCCATATGACTGTTTTTGAAGATCTTCCCTAAAATTAAAACTAAAATGTACAACAGCTAAATCACTATGTAAATTGCCTTGCCTTACAGGTTGAATGTCCTGAGTTCAATGTATGTTTGGCCAGAAAAATTTTGCAACAGAGAGGAAAGGTTTGTTTGTACTTGCCAAAGTTCCCTCTTTCAAATAACTACAAGATTAGTCTAGAACTAAACATGAAGATTTGTTTTGTTTTCCAGTTAAGTGGCAAAATCTTACTTGTTTTGAGAATGGCATAAAATAGTTATTCTTTCTGTCCTAATAACATCAGTGAATTAATGAGTAAGCTGCTTAGGAGGCTTTGCTGAATGAAATCGTACCCGAAATGTTTTCACACTGTCCGTACAAACCCTACTTGACTAGAAAAATCCCATCCATCCTACTCTTAGTTGGGAAATGTAGTGTTTTTTCTCTAATATTTTACATTGTATTGGAAGAGTTTAGCCAGTATTTTATTATTGACCCTAACTTTTAAAACTCATCAATGCTGTGTTTGTAAGTATCCTTATGTTAACTGTTTTTAAAATGCTAACATATTGCGAATGATAGAGAATATGCAATATTCAATAATAATAATAAAGAAGCATACAAAAATGATGAGGCCTTTATTTTATCTAGACAGGGGTTGGAAGATGATTTTCAATTCTATTAAAGTCTCCTGTATTTTATCTTAGTAGTGATCATAAGTAGTGTTTGTTATAATTAATGGGCAAATAATTCAACGTATACTTTCTCAAGAAGACAAAAGTGAGTGATTTTTTGTTCTTCCATCTGACGGTCTCTATTTTCCAACTGTATCTTAATAATCAGCTTATATCTTCCCCGTGTCAAAATTATTTACAGACTGTTTTTCTCTGCCTTATCATGAGTAAAAGCTGAAGCATCACCTCAAATTTTCCTCTTTGCAGTCCGCTTGTATCCTATCTGCACTGTTTGTATTCCTTCTTCCATTATTATAAAAGGCCATAAGTTTGAGAGAGAGCAAGGAAGGGATGCATAAGAGGAACTGAAGGGAGGAAAGGCAAGGGGGAAAATTCAAAAGCATTTTAAAAATCAAAATAAATAAATCTGTTGCAGTTACTATAAATGTTATCTAAATATGTATATTGTTACATTAATTTGCTTATAATGTCTAAGTAGTTCAGAAATTGATACAAAAACAAACCACTGAAATGATCTTTTATGGTACCCAGGATGGTGGTGGGACACACCTTTAATCCCAGTACTGGGGAGGCATAGGCAGGTGGATCTCTGTGAGTTCAAGGCCAATTTGGTCTTCAAAGTGAGTTCCAGGACAACCAGGGCTACACAAAGAGATCCTGTTTTAAAAACAAACAAACAAACAAACAAAGATTGTCTTTCATAAAGGACTATATGATCCATGCTTATTGAAATCCAAGGGCAGTGCTAAGCCGGCACCACCCTGTGCTGGCCCTGGGAGAGCTGGTCCTGCCCCTCACAGTCGATCTGGCCCCATATTCCGGAGAGATGGTCCCACCCCTCGCTATCACTGTGTCAGAACAGCTTGGATAATAGTGGCATTGAAGAGCTGTTTCTGCCTCTTGCATGAGGGGGATGACCCCAGTACCCAAGACTGACCAAATCAGCTACCACTCAAATCAGTCTCACTTCCAGGGGTTTGAGTTGAACCACCCCAGCAGCTACCCCTGCCTTAGTGCCTGAAGGGACTGGTCATATGGAACCATGGCTGGATATCCCTATATCTAGGAAGAGTTTTAGTGAAGTTCCAATGTTGATGGTATATCAGAAGCCAGAGAGGCCTTGAACTAGACCAATAACTCACTATAATGAACTTTTTAAGAAATGCAGAGTAGACAAAATGGTATGCTGCATGACATGCTGAAGCTCCCAAAGCCACTAAGACAAATGAAGAGGTGATGGAGAGGTGGGAAAGATGGAGGAGTGAAGTGTTTTTTTTCTTTTGTTGTTATTTGCTTGTTTTGTTTTTAATTAATAATTTTGAATGTTTTTGGTGGGGGAAATGCTTCAGGAGTGAGAGGAGGATGTGGAGGGACTGGAAAATGAGCAGGATTGGGGTGCATGATGCAAAATTCCCAAAGAATCAATAAAAAGGCAATAAAAAACACCAAAAATGTTTCTATCATTTTAAATTGTATTTATAGATTATTTTGTAAATATATGTTAAATATACATGTCATTTATTGTTACAAAATAAGTTCATTGTCCCATTACACAAATTCTTCCTTAAAATTGTTGTTGGTATTAGAAGTAGATCTTTTTGTTTCATGTTTGATGTGATATTATTGTTTTCATTTATAGTCGTTCATACTAGACCATTAATGTGACAATATAGGTTTGATTTTTTAGTGTTTGGCTTTCTTTGTCTCCCTGGATATTGATAGATGTTATTAATTTTTATATATAATTTTTTCTTTTGAGTTTGGTAAAACTGTTGTGACTGACCTTGCGTTTGAAAAGTCCATTTATTTTATTTTGTGACTTTAGTTTCCTTTTTTCTTGTTTTTCTTATGCACTGAATTTTGTGTATCTTAACTTATGTATTTTTGAACTAGAAAGTTATTTTTCTGATTTGTATCTCTAGTTTAGTGATACTGAGAATTAGCTGTTTAAATACTGTCACCCTTGCCTTCTTACTTACATACACATCTGTTATTCATTTTACTTGAATTGAGAGTCCTTCTAAAAATTGTCTCTGCAGTACGAAAGTGATAAAATGTTTGATTCCTTACAATTTAAGATTATATTTTTCTTTCCTATGTAAAATACAACCTGGGATAGAGCTTCCTGGCAGAAATTTTCTTGCTATGAATCCATGCCTTCGAAGTTGTTACCCTGACACAGATCAGTTAGACTTGTAGAAGAGAATTATTGTGAATGCAACCATTTGTGCTCCTTTCATGATTAGTGTCTTTCTCTTTGGATGATTAGGATTTTAATACTGCCGTAATATACATTCATGATATATTTGATGTTTATTAGATCATTATTCTAAGTAACGAGACTTTCAATTGTGCATATTTGTGCTTTTCTTCATCTTAAGAGTTTTAAAGTTTACATAATTTAATAAAAAGAAACCTTCCCATTTATCCTAATCTCTTTAAAGCATACTATTTTGCTGTCATTATTTTTCTAGAAATATTCACATTTTTGTCCTTTACTGATTGATCCCATGAGACATTTTCTAGTGAATTGTAACTCTAATTTCTTAAAATGTAAAACAATTTGATGCTATTATGTGGTGATATTGTGTTCCCCAAAATATTGTGCACCCTAATAAACTTATCTGGGGTCAGAGAACAGAACAGCCACTAGATATAGAGGCCAGAAAATGGTTGCACATGCCTTTAACCCTAGCATTCCAGAGGCAGAGATTTTTCTAGATCTCTGTGAGTTCAAAGCCACACTGGAAACAGCCTTTAATCTCAGGAAGTGATGGCAGAAAGCAGAAAGGTATATAAGACGTGAAAATCAGGAACTAGAGCCTGTTTAAGCTTTTAGGCTTTTGAGCAGCAGTTCAACTGAGATCCATTTGGATGAGGACTCAGAGGCTTCCAGTCTGAGGAAACAGGGTCAGCTGAGGAATTGGCAAGGTGAGGAAGCTGTGGCTTGTTCTGCTTTTTTGATCTTCCAGCATTCACCCCAATACATGGCTCCAGGTTTGATTTTATTAATAAGACCTTCTAGCAATTTGTGCTACACTATTAACTTATGCTTTTAGTTTAGATTTAAGTTTTATAATATCATTATCATTCTTTTAAAATTCCTTTACATAATATTCTCATTGTTTTGCTTTCTAATTTAATTATTAACTCATCATTATCTTTAAGAAGTCCACTAACAAAAAGGCAGAAATCTCCCTCTGCCTGTTTTCCCTCCATAGAGTGGAAAGCATAAAGAAAGACGGATAAGTCTTGTTGGTTTATTCATCTTGCAGGGCTGAAGAAAGGAAATAACTTTAAGTCACATGGCACAAATGTAGACATCATTCACTTGACACCTCTTCCAGAAAATACAAACTATTTTTATGATCAAATCCTTTAAACTCGATATCAGAGATTGCAAACTGATTGCATTTCTCCCCATGTTTAGTCACTAAGCTCCTTAAGATAGTGAAAAGAAATCTTGTTATTCAGTAGCTTCTGACTGTGACCCTTGTCATCTTATATTTTCTTTCTGAATACTTTGGGCCATTACCTCTCTGTCGAAACCTATTGGGTTAAACAGCCTCCTGTGTTCATTATTTTTCTCCTTCATTCCTCTCCTCTGTTTCCACCCCACTCGAGTGAATCTTCAACATACTAGGGAGTTCCTTAGCATTAAGTAGTATTCCAACCATCCCTTTAGCATTTTATTTAGAAATGGAGTCTCAATATGTTACTCACTTTGGCCTTGAATAGACCATGTAACCTAGGCAAGCCTTGAACTGGTGGGCATCCTATACCAGCCTTCCAAGTAGCTGATATTACCAGAGTGTGCCAGCAGGCCCATCTTCTGTATTTAAATTTCTATAATTTGTAATTTAAATAATATTGAAAATATTTCTTCTAAAATAGTTCAGTTACCTGTGTACTTTGGTAAGAATTTGTATTTACATAGGCTTTTTTATAAGGTCACCTATAACTTTTATAAAGTTGTATTATGCAAAGTCCTAAACATAAAGTCAAATTTTAAACTGACCTTCCAAATTATGAGTTCTTATATTCTACCATGAAATTGTTGCTATACATTTTACCACACACTTGTCCATCTATCCATTGACTGTCCATTAATCTATCTTGTTTTTATGCACTCCAAATGTATTTTCAGAAAATAGTATATTTTTATTTATGTGTATCAAAAATAAAATTATTAATGAGTAGAACTTATTTGCCATAGTCTCTCTTTTGATATTAAGTTTACATAAAAGACAATGCACTTATCTTGCATATTAATATGTTCAGTTTTTGTAACTACACAAACTTGTGTAGCCCAATCTTTTTCTAAAACATGAAATGTATATTAACCCAATAAGTTCCCCTATGCTCTTTCCAAAAAAAAAACTCTTTGGGGGGCAAGCATTATTATTAATTAATTAATATGAATTATAATTAATAATAATAAATTATATTTACCTGCTATAAAATTTCTTAAGTTCACTCATACAGTATACATTATTCTACATAATAGCATATGAAATACAATGTGGTAAAGAGTATGGACTAGTTTTTATAAGGCCTCTTTCATAAGGCATATACATATTTGAAGATGCATTTTCATATCTATGAGTGTGTCAGTAATTTGTTCCTTTTAACTCCTGACTAGTATCTTGTTACTTGACCACAAAGATTTCTTCACTTTTTTATAAACTGCCACCTGGACTGTTTACAGTTTTGTCCTAATGAGTATATATACTCACTTATCTTGGATAAACATGTATTACTGAAGCATTGTTAACTTTATCAGAAACTTCTAGAGCATTTGCTTAAATATAATAGCCATTTTATACTTATATGTCCACTCACAACATAGGAGTAAGTTTTTGCAATTCTGTCAACACTTCATACTCTTGTTGCTCTAATTTTAGCTATTACCTGGATATGGGAGTTCCAGTGCTAGCTGTCAATCTTAAAAGGAATTTACCTCTGAGTTTTAGGTAAAAACTACTTTGGCTTCTAGACTTCAGAAACTCATTCTGGTGAGACTTGTATTTTTCACCTGTTATGGAGTTTTCATTTTTGTGTTATCGGTAAAGAAGCCTAAAGGACAAACAGCCTTGGGCCTTCAATACTGAAGATGTCCAGTAGAGTCCTTTAGAAAAAAAATATTCTGCTAAGTTTGTTCAGCAGAGTTCTCTGTCAGCTTCCAGGATCCTTGGCTATACCAAATCAAATTGCATTGTTTTGAGGGGATACATGTTATCAGCATATTAATTTGAATATTCACTTGTTTTAGTTATGAACGATGTGTATGTTATTTGTCCTTATTGTCTACTAATTTGGGGGGTGGTGATAGATGTATATGGACATTACTTCATGAATTCTCCAGATCACTATAGAGAAATGTTCAGAAAGAAGAAGAAATTTTACAGAATCTTGAGGCTTTAGTTTTTAAGATTTTTACTTTTCTTATGTGTATGTTTGTGTATCTGTGTGGGTATTGACACATGAGTGCAGGTACTCAAAGAGGCCAGAGACTTCAGTTTGAATGGAGCTAGAGTTAGAGATGGATATTAGCCATCTCATTTAGGTGCTGGAAATCAAACTTGTGTCCTTTGCAAGAGCAGGACATACTCTCAACTACAGAGTCATGTCTCTACCTCCCAGTATTCAGTGTTCAAATGACCAAGCAACATTTCAAAACACCCATTAATTTCTAAATCCATTTTTTTATCATTATATACTAGGAGCGAAAATGGAACTATTTGCAGCCCATAGCTCATCACTGTATTAATGAGTTTGGGATGATTTTGTTTTATCTTAATCTCTAATTGAAATTTCACCCCAAGCAGGGCTTTCTTATTGAAAATTATAATAAGGAGATTTTCTATGTAGGTGGTAGATTGGTTCTAATGCTTTAATTTTTCTCAAAGACAAACAATCAGCTTCCAAGCTGTAACATAGCAAAAATCTTATCATTTCTAATGTATTCAGAACAAGTATTGCTGGTCTGGAAAAATAAACCTAAATACAAGTGATAGGGTATTTGATTTTTATTATCAAGGATATGATTAGAATTTTTGTCTAAAAGTTAATGTTATGTTACAAAATATTCTGGTGGCCAGACGGTTTTTAATTCTAAAAGACAACTTGTTTTTGATGGTTATACTTAAAATGCACTATCCATAACACAATAAGCTTCCATGTATAGGTCCTAAAAAAGACTCTAATGGGCATCTAAAAATATCTTCATTTCACAAATAATCTTGTAACAGATGGGCTGTAGTGACTCCTCATAGTAGTTCAAGATATTTTGTATACCATGTCTATGAGAAGGAATGGATATGCAGGTCCTAGTAAACCTTGTGCTTGAGAGATTTTGTAAATAATGACCACCAAAAATAAATGATTAAAGAGAACTTAGAGTTTTCTCCCCCACAAAAAGTCAAGAAATGCACTCAATTTTTTTTCTTTAATTAAAATTCCAAGAATCCAAACTCAGGTAAGTAGGGAAATCAAACAATGTTGTTAGGCATAGCCCTCAATTGGCATTGGGAAGGTGTGAATAGGCTGTCTAGAATGAAATCCTTAGTTATTGATTAGGGGTTCATATTTAGCCTTATCTGCTTAGCTCTCAGTTAGAAACCTAAATAAATGTAGAAACTTTCAGTTATTAGTCAGTTCTTGGACATTTCTTACAGGGATTATTTGTTTCCCAGAGTTTTACTAGAAAGAGTAGTTGAGATACGTGCCCTGCCCACCCCCACCCACCCCAGGCAGAAGTAAGGACCTGATCTCCAGACTGGACAGCCCAGTTGTCTAACCTGTAGGCCCTGAGGGCACATTCCATGCCCACGCCATTGCAGTCCCAGAGACCAGGCAGCAGCATCCTTCCCTGCCACCTTCCAGCCATCCCTTGCTGCACTAGTGACCATCTGAGTCATATGCACCTCCTGCACCTCCTGAACCAATTGGGAAGAAGAGCAACCACAGGCCCTACCAACACCAATTGGAAGAAGAGTGACCTGGAGCTCCATCTGTACGGATTAAAGGAAGAAATGGGTAGACAGCAGTGTGAGAACACGTTCAACAACATAAAGAGCAATATTACACCATTAGAACCTAATGATCTTACAACATCAAGACCTGAACATCCCAGCGCAGATGATCTAGAAGAAAATGACCTTAAAAACAACTTAATGGCCGGGCGGTGGTGGCGCACGCCTTTAATCCCAGCACTTGGGAGGCAGAGGCAGGCGGATCTCTGTGAGTTCGAGGCCAGCCTGGTCTACAGAGCGAGATCCAGGAAAGGCGCAAAGCTGCACAGAGAAACCCTGTCTCAAAAAACCTAAAAAAAAAAAAACAACTTAATGAAGATGATAGAGGCCCTAAAAGAGGAAAGGAAAAATTCTATTGAGGAAACAGAGAAAAAGACATACAAAAAATTGGAGAATATCAATAAATCCCTTAAAGGAAGCCAAGAAACCCAATTAAAAAAAACAATCAAACAGGTGAAGAAAACAGTTCAAGACTTGAAAATTGAAATAAAGGCAATAAAGAAAACACAAACCAAGGAAATTCAGGAAAAGGAAAATCTGAGTAAATGAAGAAGAACTACAGAGGCAAGCATAACCAATAGAATACAAAAGATGGAAGAGACAATCTCAGGCATTGAGGATATGATAGAGGACAGAGATTCATCAGTCAAAGAAAATGTTAAATCCAGCAAATTTTTAACATGAAACATCCAGGAAGTCTGGGACACCATGAAAAAACCAAACCTAAGAGTAATAAGGATAGAAGGAAAAGAATTCCATCTCTAAGGAACAGAAAATATATTCAACAAAATCATGGAAGAAAACTTTCCCAACCTAAAGAATGATGTGCCTATGAAGGTACAAGAAGCATACAGAATACCAAATAGACCAGACCACAAAAAAGCCCCTTCACCACATAATAGTCAAAACACTAAACATTCAGAATAAAGAAAGAATATTAAGAGCAGCAAAGGAAAAAGGCCAAGTAACATATAAAGGAAGACCTATTAGAGTCACACCTGACTTTTCAATGGAAAATCTGAAAGCCAGAAGGTCCTGGACAGACATTCTGCAGATACTAAGAGACCGTGGATGCCAGCCCAGGCTACTACAACCAGCAAAATGTTCAATCCCCATAGACAGAAAAAACAAGATATTCCATGACAAAATCAGATTTAAACAATATCTATCCACAAATCCAGTCCTATAGAAACTACTAGAAGGAAAACTCCAACCCAAAGATGTTACCTGCACCTGTGAAAGAACAACCAATAGATAACTTCAT
Organism: Peromyscus californicus insignis; assembly: GCF_007827085.1. Lineage (NCBI taxonomy): Eukaryota > Metazoa > Chordata > Mammalia > Rodentia > Cricetidae > Peromyscus > Peromyscus californicus. The sequence goes on from NW_026294391.1 coordinate 47,350,174, forward strand.
ACCAGTAAATCCCAAAGAAGGGAAACACACACACACACACACACACACACACACACACACACACACACCCCAAAACCATCACTGACAAAACAAAATATAACAAGAATTAACAATGCTGGTCATTAGTATCTCTCAATATCAATGGATTCAATTCATCTATAAAAAGATACTGATTAACACAATAGGTATGAAATCAGGACCCATCCTTCTGCTACATATAAGAAACACACCTCCACCTCAAAGACAGACATTACTTCAGAGTAAAGGGTTGGGAAAAGATTTTCCCATCAAATGGATCTAAGAAACCAGCTAGTGTAGCTATCCTAATCTCTAACAAAATAGACTTCAAACTAAAATTAATCAAAAGAGATGTAGAAGTACATTTCATACTCATCACAGAAAAAAAAATCCATCAGGATGAGGTCTCAGTTCTGAACATTTATGCCCCAAATACAAGGGCACCTACATTTGTAAAAGAAACATTACTAAAGCATAAATCACATATCAAATCTCAGACACTAATAGTGGGAGACTTCAACACCCCATTCTCACCACTGGACAGGTCTGCCAAACAGAAACTTAACAGAGAAATATAGGAACTAACAAATGTTATGACTCAAATGGTCTTAAAAGACATCTGTAGAACATTTCACCCAAACACAAAAGAATATACCTTCTTTTCACCACTTCATGGAACCTTCTCTAAAACTGACCACATACTTGGTCACAAAATAAACCTCAACAGATACAAAAAAATGGAATAATCCTCTGTATCTTATCAGAACACTATGGCTTAAAGTTAGAATTCAACAATACACAAATTGTAGAAAGCCTACAAACTCAGGAAAACTGAACAATGCTCAGCTGAATAACCACTGGGTCAAGAAAGAAATTAAATACTCTCTTGAATTCAATGAAAATGAATGTACAACATACTCAAACTTTGGTGAGAGTATGAAAGCAGTGCTAAGATGAAAGTTCATAGCACTAAGTGCCTACAAAAAGAACATGGAAAAATCTCACACTAGTGACTTAACAGCACACCTGAAAGCTCTAGAATAAAAATATGCAAACTCATCCAGGAAGAGTAGACAACAGAAAGTAATCAACTTGGTGGCTGAAGTCAATAAAAATAGAAGCAAAGAGAACAGCACAAAGAATTAATGAAACAAAGAGTTGGTTCTTTGAGAAAATCAACAAGTTAGACAAATCTTTATCTAAACTAACCAAAAGGCAAAGAAAGAATATCAAAATTAACAAAATCAGAAATGAAAAGGGGGATATAACAATACATACCAAGGAAATTCAGAGAATCATTAGGTCATACTTCAAAAATCTCTACTCCACAAAATTGGAAAATATAAAAGGAATGGACAATTTTCTGGATAGTTACACATACCAAAATTAAATCAAGATCAGATATACAATTTAAATAGAACTACAACTGCTAAGGAAATAGAAGCAGTCATCAAAAGTCTCACAACCAAAAAAAAAAAAAAAAAAGCCCAGGACCAGATGGTTTCAGTGCAGAATTCAACCAGAATTTCAAAGAAGAGCTAATATCAAGCACTCCTCAAATTGTTCCATACAATAGAACAGAAGAAACATTGCCAAACTCTTTTTATGAGGCTACAGTTACCCTGATAACCAAAGCACACAAAGACACAATTAGGAAAGAATTATAGACCATTTCCCTCATGAACATTGATGCAAAAATACTCAATACGGGCAAACTGAATCCAAGAACACATAAAAAACTCATCCATCATGATCAAGTAGGCTTTATCCCAGAGATGTGGGGATGGTTCAACACGTGAAAATCTGTCAATGTAGTCCACCATATAGACAAACTGAAAGAAAAAACACACATGATCATCTCATTAGATGCTGAAAAAGCCTTAGACAGAATCCAACACTCCTTCATGATAAAGGTCTTGGAGAGATCAACGATACAAGGAACATACCTAAACATGATAAAGACAGTATACAGCAAGCCAATAGCCAACATCAAATTAAATTGAGAGCAACTCTAAGAGATTCTACTAAAATCAGGAACAAGTCATCTCTCTATATATGTATTCAATATAGTATCTGAAGTTCTAGCTAGAGCAAGAAGACAACAAAAAGAGGTCAAAGGGAAACAATTGGAAAGGAAGAAGTCAAGCTTTCACTATTTGCAGATAATATGGTAGTATACATAAGTGACCCAAAAAATTTTACCAGAGAACTCCTACAGTTGGTAAACACCTTCAGTAATGTGGTAGGATACAAGATTAACTCAAAAAATCAGTAGCCCTCCTATATACAAAGATAAATGGGCTAAGAAAGAAATCAGAGAAACATCACCCTTTACAATAGCCACATATAACATAAAATACCTTGGGGTAACTCTAACCAAACAAGTGAAAGACATGTATAACAAGAACTTTAAGTCTTTGAAGAAAAAAATTAAAGAAAATATCAGAAAATGGAAATATCTCCCATGATCTTGGATCGGTAGGATCAACATAGTAAAAATGGCAATCTTACCAAAATCAATCTACAGATTCAATGCATTATCTATCAAAATCTCAACATAATTTTTCATAGACCTCAAAAAAGCAATACTCAACTTCATATGGAAAAACAAAAAACCCAGGATAGCCAAAACAATCGTGTACAATAAAGGAACTTCCAGAGGCATCACCATCCCTGACTTCAAGATCTACTATAGAGCTACAGTAATAAAAACAGCTTGGTACTGGCATAAAAACCGACAGGTGGATCAATGGAATTGAAATGAAGAACTGGACATTAATTTACACACTTATGAACACCTGATTTTTGGCAGAAGCCCAAATTGTACAATGGAAAAAAGAAAGCATCTTCAACAAATGATGCTGGCATAAGTTGATGTCAACTTGTAGAAGAATGCAAATAGATCCATATCTATCAACATGCACAAAACTCAATCCAAATGGATCAAAGACCTCAACATAAATTCAGTTACATTGAACCTCGTAGAAGAGAAAGTGGAAAGTAGCCTTGAATGCATTGGCACAGGAGACCACTTCCTAAATATAACACTAGTAGCACAGACACTGAGAGCAACAATTAATAAATGGGGCCTCCTGAAACTGAGAAGCTTCTGTAAGGCAAAGCACACTGTTACTAAGACAAACGGCAGCCTACAGAATGGGAAAAGACCTTCACCAACCCCATATTTGACAGAGGACAGATTTCAAAATATATAAAGAACTCAAGAAACTAGACATCAAAATACCAAATAACCCAATGAAAACAATGGGGTACAGATCCAAACAAAGAATTCTTTTTTTTCCTCTGAAGTTTTTTTTTCCTTTTTTTTATTAAGAGATTTTCTATTCATTTTACATACCAACCACAGATTCCCCTGTCCTCCCTCCTCCCACCCCTAAGCCTTCTCCCCCAGGCCATCCCCCATTCCCACCTCCTCCAAGGCAAGGTCTCCCATGGGAAGTCAGCAGAGCCTGGTACATTCAGCTGAGGCAGGTCCATGACCCTCCTCCCTGCACCAAGGCTATGTGAAGTGTCTCACCATAGGCACTAGGCTCCAAAAAGCAAGCTCACGCACTAAGGACAGGTCCTGATCCCACTGCCTGAGGGCCCCCTAAACAGTTCAAGCTAAACAACTGTCTTGCTTATCCAGAGGGCCTAGTCCATTACCATGGGGGCTCCTCAGCTATTGGTCCACAGTTCATGTGTTACCATTACTTTGGCTAGTTGTCTCTGTACTTTTTCCAATCATGGTCTCAATATCTCTTTCTCATAGAATCCCTCCTCTCTCTCATCGATTAGACTCCTGGAGGTTCAAGCTGGAACAGGAACAGAGTAGGAGAACAAGGAAAGGATACCATGATAAATTAAGGCACTATGGGAATAAGGAGAAGCAGAGTACTAGGGAGGTTCCCTGGAATCCACAAAGATGACTCCACCATAGACTGACTAGTGGCAATGGTCGAGAGGATGCCTGAGCTGACCTACTCTGGTGATTGGATGGCTGAATACCCTAACTTTTATCATAGAACCCTCATCCATTGACTGATGAAAGCAGATTCAGAGAGATCCACGGCCTGGTCCCAAATAGAGAATTCTTAACAGAATAATCTCAAATGGCCAAAAGACATTAAAGAAATTGCTCAACATCCCTAGTCATCAGGGAAATGCAAATCAAAATGATTCTGAGATACCATCTTACACCTGTTAGAATGGCTAAGATTAAAAACACAGATGACAGCTTATGTTGGAGAGGATGTGCAACAAGGGGAACACTCCTACACTATTGGTGGGAGTGCAAACTTGTATAGCCATTCTGGAAATCAGTATGGCAACTTCTCAGAAAATTGAGAATCAACCTACCTCAAGATGCAGCAATACCACTATTGGGCATATACCCAAAAAATGCTCAATCATGTCAAAAGGACACTTGCTCAACTACATTCATAGCAGCATTATTCGTAATAGCCAGAAGCTGGAAGCAACCTAGATGGCCCTCAACCGAACAAAGTAATGACTAAATCTACTAACACATGTGAAATAACTCTAAAACATGACTGGGGCATTGTATGATCAAACATGTGGAAGCCTTTGAGAAAGACAAAAATTGAATGAATGTGTTACTGCCTTCCAAAAGCAGAACTTTCAAATGGGTTTAATTAAAGTTCTTTTATGTTTTATATGTATATATTTTGGTTTTTCTATATAGGCATCTTTATTGCCTTATATTTGATGCACACAGCATAGATGGTGCTATTTGCAACTAGAGACAAGGAACCTTTAGCTTGAATAATCTATACACTACAAATATAAAACAAGAATTGTATTTTTCTTCTGTTCATTAATGTTAAATTAGTGGTATAATTTTTTTCTATACTTGGAACAGTATATCCACATAACTCCATGTATGAGGTCGAAACAGAGAAATAAATTTATTTGGCATTGATATCTCCCTCCTGAAAGAATGGGAACAACTAAGAACAAAGATGATTCAGTTTAAGCAGAATAACCTTCATGGCTGAGGATGTAGATATTTTGGTTGAGTGCTTATCTATCATGTACAAAGCCTAGGGTTCAACGACTGACACCACATGAATTAGAATAGTTGGTGTTTGCTAAACTCAGCAACAAAAAGATGGAGCTAGGATTAGATCAAGGACATCCTCAGATACATAATTTGGGGGATCCTGGTACACAGGAAATTTTATCTAAAAACAATAAGCAACAACAAAAACTTTGATCATTTGAGACTAATTACCTTGAACATGCATATATATGGAACTAGATCTTCAGGGAAGAATGCTTTGGGTTCATTCAGCCAGAACACACGCATGCCTGAAAGTATACCAGACTAAAACAGGGCTTCAGACAACTAATTGATGAGAACCAGATTATAAGACTCTATGGAGTTTATAAATGGAAATGCAAACATAACCTGAGATGGATAGAAATAGATAAAGACATATGCTGGTGCTGGTTAGGTTTTTTATTTATTTTGATTAACTGTACACAAGCTAGAATAATCTGGGAAGAAGAACCTCAATTGAGAAAATGCCTCTATCTGATTGTCCATAGGCAAGTTTGTGGGGGCCTTTTCTTGATTAATGACTGATGATGTGATAGGGCCCAGCCCACTGTGGTTGGTAATAAACTGTATGAAAAAAACTGTCTGAACAAACCATTGGAAACAAACCAGTAAGCAGCACTCCTCCATGTTCTTGCCTCCAGATTCCTACTCCAAATTTCCTCAATGATAGACTGTGATTCAGACATAAAAGCCAAATGTACTATTTCCTCCCCAAGTCACTTTTTGTCATGGTATTGATCTATTGATCACAGCAATAGAAACCAAAGTAATACAACACTCTGTCGCTATCTGCACAGACACTAGTTCAATTCCACCAGAAAACTGACATAATATTCAAATTCAACCATCAGGTAATTATAACTCATTTAGATTGTAATGGATAATTTAAAAATATAGATTAATAATTAGTCTTCTATGATAGTCAAACTTATAATCATGTTAAGTTTTCTAGGTATACATAGATACAATTAAATTAGGTAGGTAATCTTCAAACACTTCAAAGACCTACAGAATACGACACTTAAAATGTTTTAAAAATTTAGACTTTCTAGACAGTGAGACATGTCTGCTCCTGGCAGCACTGATTTACTTCAAAGAGGAGGATGGGCATCAAAGACACTCTATATGGAGTTTATCTTCTTGGCAATGGGCTGAAGACAGATGCCCCAACTCTACAGAGGAACTTCGGATGACTGTCCAGGCTGCCATCTGTCTCTGTCTACTCTTGCAAGACTCATGAAAGTTGCTTGTGTCCTCCCATTTCTCAAGTAATATTATAACCATCTGAGGTCTTTGATGCAATTGAAGACTAGATAGTTATAATTTCCTTAGTTATGATAAAAGATAAGTTAGATATAAACCTTAGAATCACAAATATAGGATAGATATAGATAGGATATCTTTAATTTTGTCAAATAAAATAGACTAGATATTATAACTATAATCCTTGCTTGATAATTGTTTTGTTATATGTAATTTTACTATGTTAAAGTTAAAACCTTCCTTTTTGAAAAAAAAGAAAAAAGGAAGTGCTGGGGATATCTTTCTGTATGCTGTAAATGTGTTGCTCTGATTGATTGATAAACAAAACACTGATTGGCCAGTAGCCAGGCAGAAAGTATAGGCAGGACAAACAGAGAGGAGAATCCTGGGAAATGAAAGGTCTGAGTCAGGAGACACTGCCAGCTGCCACCATGAAAAGCAAGACGTAAAATACCAGTAAACCACAAGCCATGTGGCAACTTATAGATTAATAAAAATGAGTTAATTTAAGATATAAGAACTAGATAACAAGAAGCCTGCCACGGCCATACAGTTTATAAGTAATATAAGTCTCTATGTGTTTACTTGGGTCTGAGGGTCTACAGGCCAAGCAGGACTGGAAAAAACTCCAGCTACAGGTAATCACATATTCATTCACAATAAATAAATAATGATGCTTAGATATATGTATTTAAATGGACATAATTCACATGTTCAGTCCTTCACAGGAGTTTGAATAGAACATCTCCGAAAACTAGGAACCTGGCAGAGAAACTGGGATTTTATTCCTAATCCTGTAATGGTCATGCTGTTAATTGGATCAAGAACTATCAATAACTGCAAAGAACCAGCAACATCGACTATCATGCAAGTGTGTCTCTTATTGCCACCAAACATCTCAGGCTTATGTTAGGCCTAATATAAATTATCCTTACAGTATAATAACCAATAAACCATTTTTGAAAACAAAATTATTATTTGATTTCACTGTGATCTCCATCAATTACAAACTTCAGTCTTTCATTCCAATGGTCTTTCAGAACAAATTCCTGTGCCACCACTATCTCATACTATGACTACATCAAAAAGCTTATTCATTTGCTTAATTTCCAAGTACTTTTTCCTGGACACTCTCAAATAAGCCAAGACATTTGTAAAATTGTTTTTGTATTAGTTTATACATAAGCAAATACATCAGATAATTTTTTATCCACTCACATTCTGCAGTTATTGTCATCATACAATGCACTTTCTATTTTCTGATTTACTTCATGGTTTACTTACATGATTTCCAAAAGAAAATGAGCATGAATGAAGCAGTGTAACTTATTCTATATAAAATTATTTTGTCCACATTTCTTTACAGTTTGAATACAGTTTGAAATAACTCTTCCTAGATTTTCTTTTCTTCTGTCATCTTTCATTGAAATTAAGATGCTGTCCTATAGGAAAAAATCACCCTTTTTTCTGGAAAACATTTTTTGCAATCCTAGCTCATTTCTCTTGTCAAATTGCTTTGGCTATTATCATCAGAGATTAATAATCAGTATTATTGGCTATATATACCATTTACTTATTTATAAGTTATAATAGAATGCTTTTAGACATCTTCTTTAACACTGTTAGTCATAATTTTAACTTTATTCTCATTCCTATGTTTTCTAATTCAATATTGATAAAGTAGAAATTACATAAAATAGGCTCTCCAAATTTATAACTGTGCTATGGCTCACTCTAATTTCTTTATTTATTCTGTTTGCTCTTTGAGTTTGTAATATTCTTCTTTTATGAACCAGTAGAGTTAACATTCAAGTATCTTATTTATTTGAAAATGTAAAATATAAATTAAATAAAATAGGGCAAGAAATACGGCCCAGTAGGTAAAGGCCACCAAGCCTAATAACCTGACTTTGGTCCCTGGAACCAACATGTGAGAAGGAAAGAGACAACTCCCAAAAGTTGTCTTCTGATTTTCAGAGGAGCTAGCTGGCACACATCTTGGTATGTGTGCATCTTTGCTTACAAATTCTCCTTATGTCCAGATTACAATGTTTCCTTGTTTTTCTAAGTATAGTAGACTTCCTAATATAGAGAAAGTGTAATACACTGTATGGCAACTACTGAACTACTATCTACATTGTCCATTAGATTATAAATTTGGTAAATAGTTTAGTCTTTTATATTAATAATAAAAAACTTGGTACCTACATATGCTAAATATATGGCAATATGTGAATGTTAGTGTGTTGATCCTCATCTCTGTCTGTGTCCATTCATTATGATATTCCTTTATAGTATTCCTTTCAGCTTGCTTTGACATATGAAATCAAAATATAAGTGATGTATTCAGAGACTCGCCAAGTATGCATAAATGCTTAGCCAAAATCCAGCTAAAAAATGAGCAATCCATGTTTGCTGTTTTATATAATTCTGATGGTTTGTAGCTGTTTAATGGACAGCAAAAGGTATCTGGTACATTACGTTTTTCATTATCTTATATTTATTGCCCATACTGGTAGGTTTCATAAAGATAGTTTCTTTAAATTGTATCATATGTTTTAACAATATTCAGTCTTGTGTCTTTCCCCTTTCTCTTATTTCTCTTTTCCCCCAATTCTAGTATCCATTTGCTCTAGTTTTGGAATTTGTTCAAGATAGTATCTGAAGAAACATTGAAATAACAGAACAAAGTCGTCAAGAGTATCTTGAGTTTGTCAATAAGCCATAACATTATACATCTAATGATTAATGATCCATAATTTCTTTTTGAACATATCTGCTTCTTAGAGATAGGTACTACCCTTACTCTAAAGGTAATACTAATGTACTACTCTTACTCCAAATGCACGGTTCCATCTGTTTAAAGCAACATGTCCTCTTCCTGGATACAAAGACTTTTTCCCCCAACGGATTACTTTATACTTTGGCTAAGGCCATGCACCTAAAATTTTACAAATAATTAATATGAGAGATGTTATGTGCTATTTATTATACAGCATGGTTTAAGGCTAGATCTGGATTCTTTCTACTCGTTACCTCTCACTCATGTACAGCTACTGTGATTCAATTTAAGTAGTGGGGTTGCTTATGAAAGAAGTCTGGGTTCACAATTTACCTGTAAGGGAAAGAAAGTCACCAGACAGAACCACTGACTCTGAATTGGACTTGGGCAAGAGAAAAGTGTACATCATTGATACATTTGTATCTGGCAATAGCTATCATTAATTTTCAAAAACATTCAAGGTTATGTTATCAAAATCATTTATGTGTGTGCTTATAAGTGAAAGTTCTAGTTATAATATTGTATTCATTATCCATTGTTTCATAGCAACATCATTCTAAAATTTAGTAATTTAAGTCACAATATTATTTAATTGTTCCTGTGAGTTATAATGAAACAAATTTGGCTAGAGCCTACCCAGCCTAGTCACCCAAGCCAAAAGCCAGCCTAAATTAATTGACAAACAGCTTACGCTGCATGGGCAAGCTACCCTAGTCAAATAGGCTGAAGTGCTCAGCTAACATCCAGCTGAGCAAATGAATAGTACATACTGTTGTTTGTATCTGATGTTTTTGTTACTATTGAATATGTAACAAATGGTATAGGGTACATAATAGTTCTTTCTAGTTTTAGAGTTCATTCAAGATAATTCCTGAAAAAAGGTTAAAATGTTACTGTCATGCAAATGGAAACCTTGAATCGATTACTCTAAATGAAGAAAGAGGATAATAAAAGTACCTTTCGTCACTCCTTATCCAAGAAGAGGCTTATGCTTGTGCTTCTGATTCAGGATCTCTGAGAGGTTGTACACATGAAACTGGTCTAGGTTGTAGTTATGTTGAAACTACATCTACTTCTAAGCATATTCCTGTGACTGCAGGCAGAATTCACATGGGTCTCCCATTTGACTTCTGTGAGTGTGATCTAAGCCAAGTATGTATTTTCTCCATAAAAACAGATTTAAGAAAAGTAGCATAACTGTGTTTTATAATCAGTCTCACTATCAATTCTGTTGTATGATATAAGTATAGAATAAAAACTAATAGTATTGACATGGATACCAAGAAAAGAGATAAATGGGATCCATTGAAAAATTTAGGTACCATAGATATGATAGGAAATGGGAGTTGGGATAACCCAAAAAAAATGCATACCATGCTCACATGATTCTACTCTAGCTTTTACAGCACTATATAGCTCAGAGGGAAAAAAACACAAGTTTTCTAGTGAGTACAAATGGAAGGAAGCGTTCTGCAGAAATTCAGTATCAAGGAAAAAGTAAATATGAAGCTATTGCAATGAAAGAGAAAATGAAATGCTCTTGGCACCCATTTTATTTTCAGATTAAACCAAGAGATAGAAGAAGATACAATGTCTTTTTTCTGTGTCTTTAATTTTAAATGACAAAATCTTTTGCAGCACATGGTGAGGACCAGGTGGTATAACTGTTAGAAACTAGAGAAGTTAATACGCATCATTATATTCACCTTATGATACTGTAAAAATGTGACTTACACCAGTATTATCCTAGTAATCTGTAAATCATTATATCCACACTAAGGAGGATGCTCCCCATTAAGAAAAAAATCCTTCTGGATAAAATACTAATTTTCACAAATTGTTATCCAAATACTTTTTGAAAGAAAATAGGTGGAAGCACACTGATTCTTTTGAAGATATGTCTCCATTTTCACCAGATCCCATTTTTGAAAAAAGGAAAAAAAAAGGATAGAAAGAATGAAGGAAAGAAGGAAAGAAGGAAGGAAGAAAGAAAGGAAGAATAAAGGAGGAAAATGTAGGCATTAGAAGAAATTACAAGAGTAATTTCCAGGTACATGGCTTACCAATTGAGAAAAATGGAATTGTGTTGACTGTTCAGGCATGTAAATGGGAAACTAATTATTACAATTTCAGGAACCTAGAGAAAATATAGGTGCATTTTATCATGGATTAAGTTAATAGTACTAAGTATTACATCATTACATGGCAGAGGCAGTAAAAAAATTAAAAAATCTGAGATAGGCAAGAAAATTGGATAATAGACTTTGCTCTATTTGAAATGTTACAATATTTGTTTAAAGATAAACCTTAAATCCTCCTTACTGTTGATTTATGGTACTATATTGCAATGTTTAACTACATGAGTGATACACATAGCATATATGTGTTTCGATTTTTATTTGTGACTATTAATTGTTGATTTGTATAACATTTACAAATGTTTGTATTGGAAAAAGTAATATGGCAGATGAAGAAAATAGATGTGCGATGAAAACTCTTCTGCTAAATAGAAATGACCATCAGAGAGGTGAGATTACATAAAAATAGTGTTTAACCTAGTTCTTCTTCACTGATATACATGGAATTTGGGATTGTGCAAGTGTTTGGTTTAGTGGCAACTTTAATCTAGCTGTGTAGTATTTTTATTTGCGAGTTCACAACAATAAAATGTTTTTAAAAGGTTCTTCTGTTGTGTTTCTTTTAACTTTTCATTTCTTGTTTGTATTAGGTATAATGAATAATTACACCAAATTTTAGCTATAACATTTTGTCTAACAATCACAGCAGAAAGATTCAACATAAGAAGATATTCTATATGTTTGCAACAAACTTTGTTCATGTGCAAGTTAGAAAGCATTGCTTTAGATATTAATATATAGCATGTATTTTTTATAATTTAATCATACAATATTGTTTCCACTTTCGATTTACATAGCAATGTGTTGTTCATCATTAAAAAAATATGAGCTGGGTGGTGGTAGTGCACGCCTTAAATCCTAACACTCAGGAGTCAGAGCCAGACAGATCTCTGTGAGTTTTAAGCCAGCCTGGTCTACAGCACGAGATCCAGGAAAGGCACCAAAACTATGCAGAAAAATCTTGTCTTGATTAACTGAAAAAAAAAGAAAGAAAAATATGGTATGATGTATATGTATGCCATAGCTCTTCCCTAGATATCCACATGGAATTTGCTTAGGATTTCTCAAATCTAATGCCTTTATCTGAAGGTATTCTCCTACATGGAATTGTTAAGAAAATAAGACATTATTTTATTTGTTAAATAAATCTATGCAGGTATTCATCTAAAGAGTCAGGACAATTATATTAGTATGTAATTTATAATAAACTTGAATGTATAATGTAGTTAATATCTATTTAAGCATGTAAACAGTATGATATCTATATTTTAAAACCCTCCTGGCATTTTCTTTTGTTCTTGTGTATAGGAACAGCAAATAATAAAACCCACTGTTCCATACTTGCTTTCTTTCTTGAGTGCCTCCTACACCAGTCTATAAGTAACTTTGGTGTATGTTCTTATTTTCTTTGTGTCTCAATTAACTAGAATAAGTTGAAACAGCATTAATTATTGACAGTTAGTACTTTTTAATTAATGTATGAAATGCAAAGTAAAAACAGATGAAATTGACATACAATATGAACATTCAATCTCTTTCTTCTTTCCCTCCCATAGAAAAACAATTTTTGAGGGGTGCCATTTTAAATATTCCAACATGTGATTTACTTACCATTGAAATCACCCATTGTACTATGCTCAATGATTTTTAGTAAATTTGTAGTTATTAATCTATTTACCCAACCCAGTTTTCTAGCAATCCATGTCCAATGGACTGCCCCATCTCAAAGATTTCATGTCCTAATATGTAAACAATCCCAGCTCAGAATGCTGGCCCCCAAGCAGCCATGCATCTACCCCCTATAAGTACAAATAATGTTCTAAAATTATCCTAACAATTTGAAATGTTATGTGTGATATTTTGTGACATGCACTGAGACTCTGTTCTTTTTTTTTAATATTATTTAGGTGTAAGAATATGCTACATTTTGTTTGTCCATTCATAATAGCATTTAGTATTTATCCTTCTAGAGGGAATTTCACCTCCCTTTGAACTCATAGGTTTCGCAGTAATTATTGGGCCTGACTACTGCCTGGGCGCATGAGAGAAAACCTTTTTTGTAAGATACTTAGGATGGTTTGCTATTTTTAAAATGTTTAACATATAATTATTAATTTTTATAAGCCTTTTTAACTTTTGACCCAAATGTTTTTAGCTAATATCATCTATGGTGATCATCTTTATGATAACAGTTCCTCTCATTTTTCTCAAATGGTTGACATATTATCACATCTACAAGTTCATTTTTCAAGAATACCACCTGAGACCACTTTGATGTAAGTTTTATATTGAAAATAATTTTATACTATATATTCTGATTATGGTTTCCCCTCCTCATTCCTCCTAGTTCTTCCCTACCTTTTATCTCTCTCATTAGAAAACAGGCAAACATCTAGGAAATAATAATAAAATAAATTAAGATAAGGTAAATAAAAAACAAATTGAATATAACAAAACAACAAACCAAGATAAAGAGCCATAGGAAAGCATAAGAAATGCATATAAACACAGAGATGTATGTTTGCACACATAGGGATCTCATAAAACACCCAAACCAGAAGCCTTAATATATATGTTCTGACAATTTCGCTGCTACGTGGTGGTTTGAACAGGAGTGGCCCCCATAGGCTCATATATTTTAATTCTTAATTACCAAGGAGTGACACTATTTGAAAGGATTGTAAGGATTAGGAGGTATGGCTTTGTTGGAGGAATCATGTCACTGAGGTTGGGCTTTGATGTTTAAAAGCCTATGCCAAGCCACATCATAACACTCTCTCTCTCTCCCCCTCTCTCTCTCTCTCCATCGCTTGCCCTCTCTCTCTGTCTATGGATCAACTACTTCTCCAGCACCATGCTTGTCATGCCTGCATCCATGCTTCTCACCGTGATGATAATAGACTAAACCTCTGAAACTGTAAGCCAGCCCCCAATTAAATGGTTTCTTTTATAAAAGTTGATTTTGTCATGCTGTCCTCTTCATAGCAATAGAACAGTAACTAAGACAGAAGTTGGTACTGGTATTAGGCTATTGCTGTGACAGGCTTGGCCATGCTGATTGTTGGAGGAATATGGAAAATCTTGGGACTTTGGACTCAAAAAGCTGTTTGATGCTTTAGTAAGAGCTTAATACATCATCCTAGTAGGAACAAGGAAGGCAATACTGAGGTTGATTTGAACAGCTTGAGAGGTTTCAGAGGAGAATAATATTACTTAGAGCTCACTCTTGTAATATTTTGGCAAAGAATGTGGCTGCTTTTTTGCCCCTGTCTGAAAAATCTGCTTGAGGATAAGTTGAAGAGTTTGGGATTAATGACATTTGCAGAAGAGATTTCAAGACAACCTAGTATTGATTGTGCCACATGGTTATTAGTGGCCACTGTTATGCAGGTCTATAATGAAAAGGAAAAGGCTGAAAACAAAGAATACAAAATCCAAAGTTGGAGAGATGAATCACCTTTCAGGTGCTCTTCCAGAGAACCTGATTGTGTTTCCTAGCACTCATTGGGAAGCTCACTATAGATAGTAGCTTCATTTTCAGAGGATCCAACACCCTCTTCTGGCCTCTCCAGACACCCTTACACATGTGGTATAAACTTACACACACACACACACACACACACACACACACACACACACACACACACACACAATATTTAAATAAAATAAAAATAAATTTCCAAATCATTGTGAAGTCTCAGAATTATCAAACAAGTTAAGATAGAAAAGAATGTCACACATATATCAAGGCATGTTCTGAAAATTAAAAATCTGTGATACATTTTGATGGGGACAATAAAATCTTAGTTTTTAACTCTAAAATATTTGTTCTCCCGTATGGATGCCCAGGATCTGGGTTGCATTCTGTGGCCATACTGGTGTCTGAGGTCCATGCTACTGCTGGGGCCATGATGTCATCTGTGCCAGGATGACTAGAGGGCCATGTCTGAGTCCATGGCCCTACTGCAGTCAGGACCTGGGCTGATATCCATGACTTACGTTATCACAGGGGGTATTGAAATCTGAGGGCTGTGCTGAGTTATTTCTGTCCCTCACTGGCCCTGGGAGAGCTAGCCCTGTCCTTTGCTGGACATTGCAGGAAAGCTGGCACCATCTCCCCATAGGAGAACTGACCCCAGCACTGGAGAGAGAAGGTCTCATCCCTCACCACAGGAGTGGGAGAGCTGGACACAATGGTATAAGCCTAGGAGAGCTGGCTCTGACCCTCGCATGAGGGGAAGGTCCCAATGGCTCCAACTGACCTGTTCAGCTACCACTCAGACACACATCCTTGGCCTTGGGTTAGTCCACCTTAATAGCTGCCCCATCTATGACCTGCTGGAGTGCACGTAGGCACAGGTTCTGCAGAGCAATAACTGCAGGATCTCCATGACTCGGGGTAACAACAAGATGACCAAGAGGATTTTAAATGGGGGCCCAGTGATGATGGTGTACCAGAAATCAGAAGCCTTGAACCAGACCAATGACTCCATACAGTGAATATTTGGTGGGTGTGGCTGACTGGACAAAAGGGTATACTTTGTGACACATTGAAGCTCCTGATGCCACTAGGATAAATGAAGAGGTGTTTGAAAGATGGAGGAGCTAGGTGAGCTTTTTGTTTGTTTTGTCTTGTTTTGTTTTGTTTTAAATTGATTTAGGAGGCCATACTGTAGATGTGAGAAGAGGATGTAGAGGGGCTGAGAGGTGAACAAGATTGGAGTGCATGATGTGAATTTCCAAAGAAACAATAAAGAATTATATTTTTTAAAAAGGTTGTTCTCAACCTTCCTAATTCTGTGACCCTTTAACACAGCTCTTCATGTTGTGGTGACTCCCAAGCATAAAACTATTTCACTGCTACTTCATAACTGTGAACTAGAATGTGAACTTAGAAATCATTTTTTAAATTTATGACATTAAGGGTATTAGTAACAATTCTTAATTTTTACTATGAAAAAAAACATGATCAAGGCAACTTATAAAAGGAAAAGATTTTTCTTTCCTGGCAGCAGGGGGCAGCGGGGGGCTGGGGGGGAGAGTTATGGTTCCAGAGGGAGAATCTACAATGGCAGGAGAGTCATAGAAGCATCAGATGGCCAGAACAAGAAGCTGAATAATCACATTTCCATCCACATTCAGGGAACACAGAATGAACTGACAATGATGTGAGGCTATAAACTTTGAAAGCTTCCCTATAGTGGTTTGAATAAGAATGTCATCCATAGGCTCATCGATTTGAATGCATAATCATCAGGGAGTGGAACTATTTGAAAAGATTAGGAGGTGTGGTCTTGTTGAACCAAGTGGGTCACTGGAGGTGGTCTTTCAGGTATCAAAAGCCAATGCCAATCCCAGAGTAACTCTCTTGGCCAGGATCAGGATGTATCTCTCAGTTACTTCTCCAGCACCATCTTTGCCTATATGTGTCCATGCTTCCTGATATGCTGGTAATGTATTAAACCTCTCAAACTATAAGCAAGTTTTCAATTAAAATCTTTCTTTTGTAATAATTGCTGTGGTCATGGTGTCTCTTCACATCAATAGAACAGTGTCTAAGATAGAAGTTGATACCAAGGAATGAGATATTGTTGTGACTGGCATGACCATGCTGTTTGTTGGAGGAATATGGAAGACTTTGAGACTTCAGACTAGAAAATTGGTTGAACATTTTAAGTGGGGCTTAATGGGCCATACCAGTAGGAGCATGGAAGACAGTAATTCTGAGAGCAATGTATATTATGAATGCCTAGCTCAAGAGGTTTCTGAGGGGGAAAAATATTACTAAGTGGCCTAGAGACCATTATTGTACACAATTTGATAAGAAAAGGGAGCACCAGAAAGTGTAGTGGGATTAAGTCCAGTGCTAAGGGAGATTTTAAAACAGTTTACAGAAAAGCCTGACATTAAATAGGATAAAGTGAGTTATGATATCAGGTCAAGACCATACCTTACTTAGCTCAAATCATATAAAAAGTAATTTTGAAAAAGCTGAAGCAGTGACGAAAACCATCAAAACCAGAAAGCTAATGTAGATGTAATTGAAAGAGTGGGCCAAGTTTCAGCCCCCAGCAAGCAGAAGAACTTAGAAGCTTCAATCCTGAGCTTATTGCTTTAGAGTCATGGACACCAGAAAGGGGCTGTGGAATCTCCCTCCACAGCCAAGGAAAGCTGCTGAGGCTAGTCATGTGTCAGGGATGTTCTTTTATGGAAGCCAGAGATGCCAGTACATGGACCTATGAAACCTGGATTTCATTGGAGATCTCAAGATGTTGGAGATGCTAGACATGTAGGATACCTGTCAAGAAAGGCTACAAACTGGTTGTGAAATCAGCCCAAGAGAGAAAAATTTGTTGCAGTCATCAAATCTGAATGGAGATGGAGATCTGAAAGGCACTTTGACCTCAGACATGGGGATGCAGAACATGGAGTTTGCCCTGCTTGTTTTCTGTCTTGCTTAAGTCCAGTATTTCCTCATTATGAAGCTTTTTTTTCCATTTTTGGAATAGTAATGTATATTCTATGCCACTGTATTTTGGAAGTATGTGATGTGCTTTTTGAGACTGCCAAGAAGAGATTTTGAACTTTGGACTTTTAAACAATGATAGACTATGATAGACTATGGGGACTTTTGAAGTTGGACTGAATGCAATTTTGCATTATGATATGGCTATAAGCCTGTGAAAGCCAGGGAGTAGAATGTGGTGGTTTAAATAAAAATGACACCCATAGGCTCATATATTTGAATGCCTAGTAACCAGGGAATGGAACTCTTTGAGAGTATTATGATGATTAGGAGGTGTGGCATTCTTAGAGGAAATATGTCACTGGAGGTGGGTTTGAGATTTCAAAAGCAGACACCAGGTCCAGTGCTTTCTCCCTCCTTCCTCTCTCTGCTTAAAGATTAGGATGTAGCTCTCAACTAAGAGTTGCCTTGGTTGTAGTGTCTCTTCAAGCAACAGTAAAATGACTAAGATAGTATTCTTGTTTCAAGATATATCTGGGTCTATATACCATTAATGCCAGCTTTTTCATTGCTAGCAGAACAATTGAAGATCTCAACTTATTATTTACTTTCACTGACTATTCCTTGTTTGTCAAAGAGGAGGTTTTGATTCTACTATGAAAGTTATTAGGCAAAAAATTTCCCAAAATGTGGTATTGTATTCCCCCAAATATTGTGCATGCTAAGAGACTTATCTGGGGTCAGAGACAGAGCAGCCACAATATTAAACATAAAGGAGGGGTCAGAGACAGAGCAGCCACAATATTAAACATAAAGGATAGGCAGTGGTAGCACACGCCTATGGTGATATTTTATTTGTATTAAAATGTTATTTGTATGTTAATAAATAAAGTTGCCTGGGGGTCAGAGCTATTAGCAAGTCATAGGAAAGCAGGGCAGTGGTGGCGTACTCTTGTAATCCCAGCACTTGGTAGGCAGAGCTGAGTAAGTCTCTGTGTGTTCAGGGACACAGCCATTATTGGATACACATGCCTTTAATCAATACCAATCATGGAAAACCTGGAGGCCTATACAGACAGGCCGTGAGGAGGCAATCATGTGGTTGGGTTTACAACCAATGAGAAGGCAGAACAGGAACTCTATAAAAAGACTTTAACACAGGGGTAGCTCTGGTTCGGAGAGGTAGGACCACCGCAGGAGGAAGGGTAAGGTTTTAGCTCTTAGCTCTGACCCCCAGGCAACTTTATTTATTAACATACAAATAACATTTTAATACAAATAAAATATCACCATACAAAATATTTCCCAAAATGTGGTATTGTATACCCCAAATATTGTGCATGCTAATAGACTTATCTGGGGTCAGAGACAGAGCAGCCACAATATTAAACATAAAGGATAGGCAGTGGTAGCACACGCCTTTAATCCTAGCACTCCAGAGGCAGAAATCCATGTGTTCAAGGATACAGACAGGCATGGTGACTCAGCATGCCTTTAATCCCAGAAAGCAAGCCTTTAATCCCAGGGACTGGTGGTAGAAAGCAGAAAGGTATATAAGGCATGAGGACCAGAAACTAGATGCATTTGGCTAGTTAAGCTTTTAGGTTTCGAGCAGCAGCAGTTCAGCTGAGAGCCATTTGGGATGAAGACACAGAAGCATCCAGTCTGAGGAAACAAAACCAGCTGAGAAGTTGGCCAGATGAGGTTAGCTGTGGCTTGTTCTGTCTCTCTGACCATCCAGCATTTCACCCCAATACTTGGCTCCAGGTTTATTTTATTAATAAGAACTTTTAAGATTCCTGTTACACCAAAATAAGTGATCTAGCATCAGCACCATTTGCAAGAGAGGGAATGAAACAAAAAAATGACAAAGGAGAAACTGGGATGCAATGTTGTAGTAACAAAGGCCTCATACTATTGAATAAAGTATTCTAAAGAAGGGATACTGGTACCACAAAGTTATTTAAAGTTGTTGGCAAAATGGAAATAGGCATTTATTCTCTCCACTGGTTGGTAAGAATGACATTGTACACCCTAATGCTTTCACCTGAGGCATTTATTGAAGATGTCTATGGTTGTCTATTAGCACCACTCTAGGAATTGGGCCAGTAAAGGCGGTAGTAAATCCTTCAGTCTTTGGGCAATTCTGGGCATTTTATCACAGCATTCATTATGTAGAGTCAAAAAGATTTTCTGACTAATGATATGTGGTATGTGACACAAATTGAGGCATCAAGGATGAATGACTACAAGAATTTAGGCCTGAGAAGGATGGACTTGCTAATTGAAATGACAGGGGAAGTAAGTGAAGATTTTTTAAGAGGGATTTCAGTATTTAATTTGGGTCATGTTGTATGTGAGATGTCAATTATACATCTGAGTAGGTATGTCAACTTGACAGTTGGATGTACAAGTCTGCCAAAGACTCAAGGTGCTTTTTCTAAAATAACTGACAGTATTTTTCAGTTTCACTTTCCAAGCTTTTATGTTGTTGTTGTTTTATTTGCTGGTGAACTTTGAAAATATTTTGAAACCACTTTTTTTTTTTAACAAAAATACCTGATTATTGGATCAAGCAAAATTTCGGATAACTAAGAAAAGCCTTCGTAGTGGGTTTTTGATGTTGTTTGCTTTTTTGGCCCCACACCTGAGTGACAACTTAAATATACATTTGTTCCTGTGAGATAAAAGAGCATTCTTACATACTACTATCTTTTTCATTCATTTTGACTATGTTTATACTGTTTCTCCTCAAGTCAGTACTATATGCTCAGAGAAACCACATCTTCATGACTGTTTATTGGTTCATACCTAAGCATATTCAATAGTAAAAATTTACCTATGCCCACAAATTAAAAAAACTCAGCTGGGATTAAAGGAATGCACCATCATACCTAGTTTAGCACACATCCCTCCCCTTGTGACACTTTGTTAGTCTATATAACATGAACTTAGCAAAGTTTATGTATCAAATACCTTAATAGCAATTCAGATCTGTAGTATATAAAGCTAAATAAAATTGTATTACATAGGTTTCATACAATGAAGAAGGAATTGTCAAAAATAATAATGCCATAATAGATTCCATACAAGGCAACCACAGTAATCAGAATGATTATTTGGGTAGAAATAGTAATCTAGTTTATGCCTAATTTTGTATTTATAAAAATATGTTATTGAATATGTTTATAGCTTTAGGTTACATAAATTCTTTATTCTTGTTCTATAACACTAGGAAGGGAATAAGGACATGGGCTTGTGTGTATTTCTACTGTTAAACTGAACAATATTAACCCAAAATCTCACAAGTTGGTAGATAGAAAATTGAAGGCTTCAATTTAACTTTATTTTCCATCATGGATTTTTATTTCTCTAGGGGAAAGAAGAGATGTTTGCTGTGGTCCTATTTGCTTTATTAATGAAATAAACTATAATTCATTAAGGAGACTTGCATACTACTCTTTAGTTTATATCACTATTAATAGATTTTTGTAAAGCTGCTGTTGTGCTGGCTGATTTCAATTATATATAATAATAAACAGAGTTACTAATGTACAAACAGTTATTGCATATTTATATGGTTTATGGGCCTGCCTTTGCCCAAATGAAGCCTCCAGTAAATTTTATAGTATTTTTTGAGCAACTTTCTAATTAAGTTCATGTTTAAATTAAAAGTCATGACAATATAATTCCTTCAATTTTTTCTGACCGAACTGAAAATTTTAGAATTAAAAAAAGTTTATGTTATATTTATGACTAAGTTCTAAAATAAACTTACTGGTAAATCCTTCCTCTAAAGATATAAAATCACATTATGTTCAAGTATGTGATCATTTTCATTTTTCATTTGCAAATACCCTCCTTGAGCTACTTCCTAAGATAGAGTCAACTCCAAACAAAGCCTTAAAAGACAAGCAAGGAACAGATAGCTACCAGGCCATCTGTTAGATATCTGAACCATGTCCCGCACCCCAACTAAGGTAACCTCATAGATCAAAAGGGCTTTCCTCTTACCAGGCGTTTCAAGCTGTGATGCAGATTTACTAGCTATCAGTACTCTTCCCCCGCCCTGTCAAGACACTGGCAGCAGAGGAAAAAAGTGACCCGTAAATATTATACAAAAATAACCCAAGTTATGGCAACAATAGCAGTAATATCAAACATGTATCCAGCACCTTCCAGTTTATGTGCTGCCTTCATTTGAACTAATCTCCAGGAATCTTCCATACTGTGAAAACAGCATTATCAATTCCATATTCCTTGATTTAAAAAAATACTCCAAGTTGTCCTCTGATCTAATTTCCACATGTGTGTGTGTATCTCACAGCTCATGTGTGTGCATGCACATAGACACACACATGGGTGGAAAAGTAATTTAAAAATTGAAAATAGTGTCTTTTACAGATAACTGATTTAGAAATGATATCTCATTTATATTTTGTTGTCAGTACCAGGTAATACAAATTCTTTGTGTTTGTTTATATACATATATATGATATATTTGTGATATGCATAACATATATCATGTGATATATCATATATATTATATATGTGATATGTATCTTGTGTATGATAAATATCACATATTTGTTCATGTGGATATGCTCACATATATATGCAGGTGTATATGCATGTAGAGGCCAGATGTCAACATTGCATGTCTATCCTTATTCACCTTCCACCTTGTTTTTTGATGCAGAGACTCTCACTGAATTTAAACCTCATCAGTTTAGCTAAGATGAATGAACAGTGAGTTCCAAAATTCCCCCTGTCTCCACTCCCCACCCCACCTTATTGAATTTAAGCTACAGGCGTGCTTTGTTGTTACTTCATACTTGACTTGTGGGAATCAGAAATTAGGGCCTCATGTTTGCTTGTATGGAAGGCACTTTGTCCACTGTGACATCTCCCCAGATAGAAAAAATGCTTTATTAAACATAATACACAGTTGGTATTTTTCCTAACAATTTGTTATACCTACTCTTTATTCCTTAAAAATAGTAAAAGGTCTAGAGAGATGGCTGAGCAGATGACCAACATTTGCTTCCCAGCACCCATGTAACTAACAACATCTGTAACTCCAGCTCTGGAGAATCTGTTGTCCTCTTTTGGTTGCTGTAGGCACTGCACTCACGCATTGAACCCACACGCAAACAGACACATACATGCAACTAAAGTTAAAAATAAAATTTGTTTGTAAAAAGCCAACTAATAAATATAAAAGTGGAAACACACATGCATCCATATATATATACATATATATGCATAAATTAACATATTATATGCACTAATATAAGTCAAATGAAATTATCCATTAAAACATAAGACTTCGCCGGGCGGTGGTGGCGCACGCCTTTAATCCCAGCACTTGGGAGGCAGAGGCAGGCGGATCTCTGTGAGTTCGAGGCCAGCCTGGGCTACCAAGTGAGTTCCAGGAAAAGGCGCAAAGCTACACAGAGAAACCCTGCCTCGAAAAACCAAAAACAAAACAACAAAAAAAAAACATAAGACTTCTATATCACATATCACTGCAAGAATTCTTAGTTATTTTCCTAAGAGGAAAGATTTTTTTATGTTTTCTCTACATATTTTTATTGTAGAATACTCCATAGTGATCTGTGAATCTTTCTGAATCATACTGTTTACTTTCAGCCATTAAAGAAATTAAAAAAAAACTTTCTAATCATTTCTCATTTGTTAGACATGTGGGTCAATTTTCAATAATAACATCAATATAAATGAAATAATATTATATATGTATGTTTTTCATAGACATCTAATATGACTATGAGATAATTTGTCAACAAATTATTGCTGGTTCAAGAGTCTTTTGGAGTTTAAATTTGCTTGCATATACAAAAGAGAGACTCCAATAGTTTTTGTTTTGACATTTGCTAGAAATGGTAAAATTGACTTTTCCCACATATCTTTTTTTCTTTTTTTATTAAGAAAAAAAATTATTCATTTTATATACTAAAGATCCCCCTCTCCCCTCCTCCTGCCCTCCCAGTCTTCCACTCCCAACCCACCCTGCATTCCCTCCTACAACAAGGTAAGGCCTCCTATGTGGAGGTACATTTAGTAGAGGCAGGTCTAAGCCCCTCCCCCTGTCCCAAGGCTATACGAGGTATCCCACCATAGAAGTAGGCTCCAAAAGGCCTGCTCATGCACCAAGCATGGACTCTGCTCCTACTGCCAGGAGGCCCCCCCAAGCAGATCATGCTACATAACTGTTCCACTAAGCAGAGGGCCTAGTCCAGTCCCACGCAGGCTACACGGCCATTGATCAAAATTAATTTTATGAGTTCCCACTAGTTTGGTTTGGTTATCTCTGTAGGTTTCCCCATCATGATCTTGATGCTCCTTGCTCACAGAATCCCTCTTCTCTCTCTTTGACTAGACTCCTGGAGTTCAACCTGGTGCTTGGCTGTGGATCTCTACATCTGCTTCCATCAGTTACTGGAGAAAGGCTCTATGATGACAGATAGGGTACCCACTGACCTGATTACTGTGGTAAACCAACTCAGGCACCATCTCCACCATTGCTAGTAGTCTAAGCTGGGGTCATTCTTGTGGATTCCTGGGAACTTCCCTAGCACCTGGTTTTTCCCTATCCTCATGATGTCTCCCTCTATCATGGTAACTCTTTTATTGCTCTCCCACTCCATCTCTATTCCAGCTCTACTATCATATATTCCCTTATGTTCTCATCCCTCATCCCTTACCCTCTATTGCCCACCCATCATCCTCAGTTCAATCATGGAGATCTCATCTATTTCCCCTTCTCAGGGCAATCCATGCATCCATCTTTGGGTCCTCCTTGCTAGCTAGCTTCTCTAGAGCTGTAGGTTGTGGTCTAGTTATCCTTTGCTTTACATCTAGTATCAACTTATGAGTGAGTACATACCATATTTGTCCTTCTGAGTCTGGGTTACCTCACTCAGGATGATATTTTCTAGTTCCATCCATTTGCCTGCAAATTTCATGTTGTGACTGTTTTTCACTCCTGAGTAATACTCCATTGTATATATGTACCACATTTTCTTTAACTATTTTTCAGTTGAGGGGTATCTATGTTGTTTCCAGGTTCTGGCTATTATGAATAATGCTGCTATGAACATAGTTGAGCATGTGTCTCTGTGGTATGATTGAGCATTCCTTGTGTACATGCCTTAGAGTGGTATAGCTGGGTCTTGAAGAAGATTGATTCCCAGTTTTCTGAGAAACCGCCATACTGATTTCTAAAGTAGCTTTATAAGTTTGCACTCTCACCAACAGTGGAGGAGTGTTCCCCTTGCTCCTCATCCTTATAACCTGTCTTCAGTGTTTTTGATCTTAGCTATTCTGACAGGTGTAAGATGGCATCTCAGAGTCGTTTTGATTTGCATTTCTCTGATGACTAAGGATGTTCAGCGATTCCTTAAATGTCTTTCAGCTATTTGAGATTCTTCTGTTGAGAATTCTCTGTTTAGCTCTATAGTCTATTTTATAATTGGATTCTTCAGTATTTTGCTGTCTAGTTTCTTGAATTCTTTATATATTTTGGAGATTAGCCCTCTGTCAGACGTGGGATTGGTGAAGATCTTTTCTCATTCTGTAGGATGTCATTATGTCTTATTTACTACTGTGTCCTTTGCCTTACAGAAGCTTCTCAGTTTCAGGAGGTCCCATATATTAATTGTTGCTCTCAGTGTCTGTGCTACTGGTATTATATTTAGGAAGTAGTCTCCTGTGCCAATGCATTCAAGAATACTTCCTACTTTCTCTTCTGTCAGATTCAATGTAACTGGTTTTATATTGAGGTCTTTGATCCACTCAAACTTGAGTTTTGTGCATGGTGATAGATATGGGTCTATTTGCAATCTTCTACATGTTGTCATCCAGTTATGCCAGCAACATTTGTTGAAGATGCTCTTTTTTCCATGGTACAGTTTTGGCTTCTTTGTCAAAAATTAAGTGTTCATAGGTGTATGGGCTAATGTCAGGGTCTTTAATTCGATTATATTGGTCCACATGACAGTTTTTATGCCAATACCAAGCTGTTTTTATTACTGTAGCTCTATAGTAGAGTTTGAGGTTAGGGATGGTGGTGCCTCCAGATGTGGCTTTGTTATACAGGATTGTTTTAGCTGTCCTGGGTTTTTTTGTTTTTCCATATGAAATTGTTCTTTCAAGGTCTGTGAAGAATTGTTTCAGGATTTTGATGGGGATTGCATTGAATCTGTAGATTCAATGAGATAATTTGTCAACCAAAAATTGCTTGGTCAAGAGTCTTTAGAGTTTAAATTTGCTTGCATACACAAAAGATAGGCTCCAACATTTTTTTGTTTTGACATTTGCTAGAAATGTTTAAATTGACTTTTCCTACACACATCTTTACTGAGCCAATATTATTTAACTTTATATCATTTAGCAAAACTAATGGTCAAAAATATTATTTATAATTCTAATACATTAAATATGTTTGTACTTTTAATCTTTATCACTTCTTTTTGTTGTTTAGCTACTCTGGTATTTTGAAATTGGATGTTACTTTATAACTCAGACTGCATTGATAGTCAAATTAGATTTTAATGTGGACATCCTCTTTTCTCAGAATCCTGAGTACTGTGGTTATAGAAAAGTACTAGACCCAGTTTTTATCTTTCTTTTAACTACCTGATCATAATCTTTCCACATCTCTTTTTATAAGTTTGTATCTATTACACACATACACACACACACACACACACACACACACACACACACACACACACAGCCACACTTAAGCCCACACATACCCACAAGTTAACATTTGAATTTGTCTACAGATTTAGAGCAAGTTTAGATAATAGTGTTCTATTTGGGACTCTTAATTTCCATAGAATTATTTTAATGTTTTTTAAAAATTAACTTTTTTGTGCTTTAAGGCAATATGATAACCATAAGTTTTTCTCTGATCTAAATAAACTTTATGAACCTAAATATATGATACATTACACTTGTTACTTTTCTTATCACGGTGACAAAATACCTCATAAAAGCAACAAAAGGATGACAGATTTATTTTTTCTCAGATTGTGGGTACATTTCGCATTGGAAGAGATGGTATGGTGGCTTAAGAGATGATTGTTCTCAGTGTGTAAGCAGTCAAAAAGCAAAATGAGGTAAGTTTGGTGTTCAGGTCCCTTTCTCCTTATTATTTAGTCCATGTCCCCAGCCCATGTAATGGTGCCACACATATTTAAGTTGAATTAAAACCTTCCTGGAAATGTCACATAGATTTTCTTGTATAAGAATTCTTCATGTCTTAATATACAGATCACTGTAGTTCAGGTCTGGGACTGTAGCTCAAAGACAGAATTCTTGCCTAACATGTACAAGGCCCAGATTTCAACCTCCAATACTGCAACGACTAATAAAACCAAAATGAATGTCATAATGTAACTGAGTTCACAGTTTTACTAAATAAAAGATTATTCTTATTAAAAAATAAACTAATGATTAAGGTTTAAGATATAATGCTCTTATAATATGCAGAGTATTAAAGGAGTCCAAGTATCTGCTGTTTTCCCCTTAACTAATGTTCTTCAGATCTAGTGATATTATTCCTATGATTAGTGGGCTGTGAATAAAATATATTCTGAACACTCAATAGTGTACTGGCATAGTTATATAGTATTTGTTCCTTTTTGTTTTTACAGATCTGCTGTTAAAAGCCTACAAGAAATAGCAATATATCATCTTTATATGGGAATATTTCCAAGAAAATATTCTGTTGTCAAGGAAAATGAATTTATATAGTAAAATTATTTTCACTGGAATTTTTCTGCATAAAGTGTTTAATATTACTTAATACATATGCAAACTTGTGACATTGCAAATTCACAATTGAGGACATTTGCATATGTTTATGTTTCTTTCCTCAAGATACACAATAATTCTTATACTGTGGAGAATATTTGAAACTTTGCAGTGGAGAAACACACTAAATATCACTGTTTTAGTTACTTTTCTATTGCTGTGATGAGAGTCCATGACCAAGGTCACTTATAGAAGAAAGTTTATTGGTGGCTTACAGCTTCAGAGTGAGTCCATGAAGCATGGCAACAGGCAGGCAGGCATGGCACTGGAGCAGTAGTTTAGAGCTCATATTTTCATACACAAGTAGGAGGCATGGAAAGAAAAGGGAAGAGGGAAGGAGAGAGACAGAGACAGAGACAGACAGAGCAAGTAAGAAAACTGGGAAATGGCATGGGTTTTTCATACCTCAAATCACACCCCCAGTGATGTACCTCCCCACAAGACTATATAACCTAGTTGTTCCAAACAGTTCCACTAACTGAAGACCAAACACACAAATATATAAGCCTATGGGAGCCATTTTTATTCAAACCAGCACAATCACCTTTACCAAGCAATCAAGATTATTGTCATTAGCAATACAATATAAAATGAACCTAAATATTTTTAAGGATATAATAATTTGAATAAGTATGAACTCAGTGTGCTGTTAATTGGACATTGTTATTATAATTCTTGCTATATATATTATATATACTTATTGTACTTATTGTATATAGTTTTTATTATATTAGTTATAACCTTCTTTTATCATTTTAGACAATAAAAGGGGAAATGTGGTGATATATTGTATACCCTAATAAACTTGCATGAGGATCAAAGGACAGAGCCAGCCACTAGATTAGACATAGAGGCCAGGCAGTGGTGGTACACACCCTCAATCCTATCACTTGGGAGACAGAGATCTATCTGGATTTCTGTGAGTTCATGGCTACACTGGAAACAGAGCCAGGTAGTGCTGGCACACACCTTTAATCCAAGTACTGGGAAGCACACACACTTTTAATCCCAGGAAGTGATGTCTGGGCAGAATAAGGTATATAAGGCATGTGGAAACAGGCACTCGCTCTATTGAGACTGAGGATTTCATAGAGGTAAGAAATTGTGGCTGGCTTCTCTGATCTTTCAGCTTTCACCCCAATATCTGGCTCTGGGTTTTCTATTAATAAGACCATTTAGCAATTTGTGGTACAGTGTACAATGTTTATAATTGCTTTAGTCATATTTATTTAGTTTATTTCTTTTGATAAATTTAATATAAAATAGCTCTTCCAGAAAAGCTTGAATTAAAAATTTTCATTTTCAGTACTGGACATTGAACCTAGGAGCTCATGTGTGCTAGCAAGTGTTCTACCAATAAGCTGTATTTCTAGTCCCACATTCCTATTTTAATATTAAATTTTATTTGTCTGTACTGTTATTTATTTTGTAATGTTAAATGATACTTTCATCTCCAAAGAACCTAATTTTTCATTCTGTCTCTTACCTCAAAAACCTAAAGCTATGTTATATCCAAGTTCATTTTCAAAAGTTCTAGAAGACAGTACTAGCAGCTCTTCTTAACAATAAGAAAATAATTTTGCTTTTATCTTCTTTCATTGATTTATTAATTTGAAATTAGGGGTATACATGTTAAAGGATAACTTGTGAAAGTCAGTTCTCTTCTTCCACTACGTGAGTCCCAGGGATCAAACTTAGGCATCTTTACCTGCTGTGCTACCTTAATCGCACCAAGAAAATTAATGATTGTACATTTAATAGTAATGGGGTTTTAGGTCTTCATCTGAAACACAAATATATAATGAATATTTGTCATGAGGCCCATGGACTTGTGTAAGTAGAATATATGTTTAAGTATAAATACTGCACTTTTAAGTTTTTTGTTTCTTTCATTTGTATTAATGTCCTCTACCTAGAGCACTCATACAAGTAATTTTCAATTTATTTTTAAATCTATAGTGTTCTTTTATCTTTGTACATTATCCTCAACTAACACACACAAACACATACACACACATATTCATAGTGTAAATATAAGATATAAGTGGCTTCACAAGCCTCACATGAAAATCTCCACATGTATGCTTTCCATATGTTTAATAATTAAAGGGAATAAACTTTATTTTGTGGTAAATGTTAATATACCATAATTCTGAAAAAAAAGATAATGCTATTATTTGAAACTTTTAGTTTAAACAAATAAGAGAGGTAGTTTTTTATAGGGAAGAGCATACCAGTTCGCTGTCCAATGCCAAATGGCCAAATGGTCAGCTGTGAAAACATACATATAAGTAGCATTACAGGAAAGGACAGGTTATATTCAGGAATATATATGTATATTTCACACAATAATAATAAAAAAAGGTGGCTGTGAATTTGTAGAACAGGGAGGGATAGGTAGGAAGGCTTTGAGGGAGAAAGAAGAGAGAAATAATTTAATTATAATCTCAAAAAAAGAAAAAACAATCATTCTTGGTTATTCTTTGAATTAATAAAAACAATTATCTAGAAATATTGTTAACTAAAATTTAATTTTAAGTAGAAATATAATGTCAATATCAGAATGCGTAAATATTAGATAACTAAATTAGTTAGTTTAAAGGTGTTAATGGTCCTACAATCCTATAAATAGATCAACTCCAATTCATAATTACTGTATAATGAAAGGAAGTTTAGTAAATCAAACTATCTTAGTTACTTTTCTATTGCTGTGAAGAGATATCATGACCAAGGCAACTCTTATAATAAAAGATAGCATTTAACTTGGGCTTGCTTATAGTTTCAGAGGAGGAGTCCATTATCATCAGGCTAGGAGCATGGTGGCAGGCAGGCAGGGTGACGGAGGACCAACTGTTATAGCTGATTCACAAGCAGGAAGCAGAGTGAGAGAGAATGGCCTGACCTGGTTTTTTTGAAACCTCAAAGCCCACCTCCAGTGACATACCTCCTCCAATAAGACCACACCTCCCAACCCTTCCCAAACAGTACTAAACACTCACATATATGAGCCAATGGAGTATAATTTTCATTCAAACCAACAAACAAAACAAACTAGATTCTAGTTAAAAATGAGCTTGGACATATTCTGATTGTGTTTGAAATAATGGTTCTGATCTCCTTACATAGAATAACTCTCACATAAAAAAATCTATCTAGAGAAATAACGTAATAGTTCAGAAGAAATAACTACAATAATACACCAGACAGCCCATTTCAAAAACTTTCTTCCTGTAAGTGATATATGTAGTGGTCAATGATTTCAATATTAAAATTTAAGTTTTCCAGCTCTTAACCAGCAACAACAGTTTTAAATATTGGTTTCTTGAAATTAAAATACTTTCTTCACATAAAAAAAGAAATGTATTCAAATCAATTTATTTACTCAATTCAAAATGAGAATATTAATAATTGAATGGATTTATACACAATCCCCAATAGCTATCAAAATGTGAAATGTTTTTGAGAAAACCATCTATCTAAAAGTTCTTCAAATGAACTCTCAAATACACAAATTTTTTTCTATGCCAAGTTTTCTAAATGTAATGCTACAATTTTTCATTTCCCTCTCTATGACAACATAATAATGGACACTTTTTGGTTATTGTTGGTTATGTTGTTCATGTATCTTATGTAATTATTATAAAGCATCAGTTCTCAACCTGTGAGTCATGACCCCTTTAGGGGTTGTGTAGGGGTGGTTGTCTATACCCTGAAGCACTGCCCCTAGTAGCCAGCAGGTAACTGTTAGATACCTGCCCTCCCAGGGCATGGATGAGATGTGGACCCCTTAAGACATAGGATGAGATGTGCTTGCCCTCTCTTGGCTACCTCCTGGTCTTGGATGCTGGATGCTGGTGCTGCAGATCAAGGCTGAGTTCTCCAGAGAACCGCATTGGACCATACTCTGACTCCTCCTCCCATCCTGCAACCAACTTCTTTATGTTTGTTGTAAGTTAACCTAGAATAAACCCCTTTGATTATCAGATAGACTCTATGGAATTTCCTCATTATCTGCCACCCATGTCCAGGGCCTCCGCCCTTTAGCCTCCGTGGCTGCTGTGGCCCATTTCCCATGCTTCCCTGTCTCTTTTAAAATTCCTGCCCCTCCTGGGGACCCAGTCCTTGTTCAGCTCACAACCACCTGTGTACTGGCCCCGCCCCCTCCTAGCTCACCAGCACCAGTTCCCTATATGAGCTACAGCCTTGCCAATCCTACATAGGTGCTGTTTACACCTAGTGAGTGTGAGTGTGAGAAGACCTGTGCAGCCATTCCTGGCCTGCGGCTCATGCAACCTCCCCTGGCCACACACACTGTCTCAGGTCCACCCGGCCTGCATGACAGCCTGCCCCCCGCCCCGCAGGCACTTTTGCCACCCCAACCTGCCAGCCAGCCCCACCCCCCAGTCCTCCAGCCCACCCCACTGGCCTGCCCACCATGGCTGCCAGCACAACTTGAGTTACAGTCCATGCCCACACACATCTCAGGCCCTCTCTAGGCTGCTTGCTCCACTGCCCTGCCCAAGCCTTGCCACAGCTGCATGGTCTTCCCTGGGTCCCACTCAAACTGTGGACATACATTCCTTGAGCAAGCTGTTGAGTCTGGCCTCCACCTCATCATCCCACAGGTACACAGCCTGTTGTAGTGCATACCAGTAGTATTGGCTTGATAGCCTCTTTAAGCCAAAACAGGTCCTGCTTCAGTGCCATACCTACAACACCTGCTGCCCAAACAGTGCTACTACACCCCAAAAAAATCATAACTTAAAACACCAGCAAAAAAGGATTTTGTCCAAGGTAAAACTACTTGATAATTTTACATCTTAAAACTGATTAATAAATAAATTAATAAAATTTGCTTTACAAATTTTGAGTATTTCTCAAAACATGGCAGAAAATATTACTTCACAAGAATTTAAAAGCCTTTTGGCTTATATGATGAATGGATTTTTATAGGATATATACAACCTTCCTGGATGTATATGACATACACCATTTTAGTACTTAGCATAATAATTCATATATCATTAAAAAACTGATTTAATAATAATAACAAAGATGAGTCATTATTGGGACTGATACAGGCTTTACAAGGTAGCAATGAAGATTTACATAAAAAGATTCTTTCTCTGGAATCTGCTAACCAGGTTTTATTTTATTTTTTTTTTTTTTTGGTTTTTTCGAGACAGGGTTTCTCTGTGTAGCTTTGCGCCTTTCCTGGAACTCACTTGGTAGTCCAGGCTGGCCTCGAACTCACAGAGATCCGCCTGGCTCTGCCTCCCGAGTGCTGGGATTAAAGGCGTGCGCCACCACCGCCCGGCCAGGTTTTACAAGGTAGTAATAAAGACTTAAATAACAGGCTCCTTTGTTTGGAATCTCCTAACTTACTACAAGAACTTCAGTCCATGTACAATCAGATTTGATTTTATTGATAATAAATATGAATAAATTATGAATAAAAAAATAACTCTCAAGAGTGACATTGCCAATACTCAGATAATTTATAAGGAAGAAAGATTATCATTAATAGATAAAATAAGGTCTGTGGAATCATGTGTTTCTGTAGATGTAATTCTGAAGGGTTTTATTAAATAAGAAACACAGAGCCAAATGCAGAGTTAAAAGCCCCAGAGGTCAGAGAACAGTAGCTAAGGGCTGAGATCAAGACCGTCTTCTTACCACCCATTGCCGCTGCTGTCCTTCCCCTGAGAAAAAGACCTACTTCCTGTGTGTCTGTCTTTTTATTGACTTTCTGTTCTGCCTTCTCATTGGTTGTAAACCCAACCACATGAACTCCTCATCACTGCCTGTCTATACATACCTCCAGGTCTCTATGGTTGGTATTGAGATTAAAGGTGTGTGTCTCCATGCTGGCTGTATCCTTGAACACATAGAGATCTGCCTGTCATGTGATCAGGATTAAGGGCGTGTGCTACCACTGCCAGACTTCTGCTAGATGGCTTGCTATTAGCTCTGACCCTCAGGCACTTTTATTTATTAACATACAAATATAATGACATTTTAGCACAAATAAAATATCACCATATGTTTCAGAAGAACATAAAAGGTTGCATGATTCCATGAAATCTCTGGATTCATTACAACAGAGGAGGTTCAATCACTGCAAGTTACCCTAGGTGCTCAATTGTAAGCTCTGGAAGAA
This sequence comes from Peromyscus californicus insignis, assembly GCF_007827085.1. NCBI lineage: Eukaryota > Metazoa > Chordata > Mammalia > Rodentia > Cricetidae > Peromyscus > Peromyscus californicus. Next base: position 47,383,927 of record NW_026294391.1, read on the forward strand.
ACTCTCAGTAAAGATGACAAAGGAGTTAATAGGCAGAAGGGCAAGACTATACAAGTTGTAACATCTCCATATGGCTCTCATACAATGACTTATCCTGTCATCATCTGTGAGAAGCCAGCAGATGATAGACATTCTGAGTAGAGTATATGTTACAGCCAATTCCTATTAGAGATTTAAAAAATATTAAGGAAGCAGGGTCACATATGGCATACACTCAACATATGTAATACAGATGTTAAGTATGTGGTCTTCCACAAATAGAATCATATCAGATAACTGGATTCAGTTAATCTCACCTGTTCAAGAATATAGTCAGCAGTTACAACAGAAAACCTGCTTGAGAGAGGAAGCTAGGATCCTGGAACAGCTGGGTAAGATCAAAGGTTTTGACATATCCCAAGATCAAATTCTTGGTGAGGGATATTTTGCTGATAGAAATGAACAAGCTACTTTTGATGGGCATACAATATCGCTATGCCATACAGCAGCTCTACATGTTTGGGAAAAAATTCCAGAACCAGGAAAACCAACTGAGCTATACACAAAAATTATTCAGGGTTAACAAGAACAAATTATTGATTTGTTTACAAAGATTGACCACAGCTATACAAAAGGCAGTGTCAGACAAAGAAATAAGACAAGTATCAACTCAGTCTTTGGTGTTTAACAATGCTAATGCAGAATGCAAAATAATACTTATACCATTAAAGGTCAGATTGCACCTTTGGAAGAATGGATTCAATATATTAATGGTGTTGTGTTGTGGGATGGTCTGTATGTCAAATGTGTTGCTGATTGGTCAATGAATAAATCCCTGATTGGCAGTGGCCAGGCAGGAAGTGTAGGCGGGACAAGGAGGAGAATAGAGCTGGGAGGTGGAAGGCTGAGTGAGGGAGACACTGCCAGCCGCCATCAGGACAAGGAAGATGTAAAGTACCGGTAAGCCACAAGCCACGTGGCAAGGTATAGATTAATAGAAATGGATTAATTTAAGCTGTAAGAACAGTTAGCAAGAAGCCTGCCACCGCCATACAGTTTGAAACCAATATAAGTGTCTGTGTTTACTTGATCGGGTTTGAGCGGCTTGGGACTGGCGGGTGAGAGAGATTTGTCCTGACTGTGGGCCAGGCAGGAAAACTCTAGCTACAGTGTTGAGTCTCTTAAGTATGGTAATGAAACTTGGATAGGAGAGGCAATTTCCAGAGTTGGAAGGAGGCCTCGAGGTAGTAAGTGTTTTAACTGTGGTACACCAGGTCTTATAATTAGAAACTGTACACAGGGTGCTCCTAGAAAAAATAATCCTTCTAAAAATAACCCAAATGGTAGACCCCAACTTTCTGGATTATGTAGAAGATAAGGCAAAAGCTGACATTGGACCAATGAGTGCAGATCAACAATAGATATATGAGGCAACCCTTTACCGTTGGGAAACACCTCAGGGGCCTCTTGCAGGCTCCCAAATAGAACATGGTCCAAATATTTCCAGCCATTGTGAAGGAAATTCCTCTCCAGGATAATTAAACCACCTAGTGTCTAATGTAAAGAACAATACTGCACTGGATAATAGAAAGGCTTTGATAGATGAATCAAACGTTCCAAATAACACAATAAAATGAATATTTTGGCACACTTCCATAAATGAGGAAAAACCAAAGCTCAGACTTCCAATTAATGGTATTATTCTAGAGGGCTTGGTAGACACAGGTGCAGATGTGATTATAATTACATCAAAATCATGCCATCCAAATTGGTGACTCCAAGAAGTAGATTTCCAATTTCTAGGGATTGGAATGCTATCTCAGGTAAAACAAAGTTCAAGGTGGGTTGAATGCGTAGGGGCAGAAGGACAGAGAAGAAGGTTTAAACCATCTCTGGCAAATATAGCAGTGAATCTTTGGGGCTGAGATCTGTTACAGCAGTGGAATACACAGATTAAAATTCATACAATCTCAGAAAGGGAATACAGACTACTACATGTTTATAGGAATAATATTATAACATACTACAAAAACAGCCACCAACTCTTCAGGCTGTACATAAATAGAGCACAACTGTGGTTGAACTCTCAGAAGTACCAACAGTCCAACCTTTAAAATGGTTAACTGATAAACCTGTCTGGGTTGGACAATGGCCTTTGACAAAAGAGAAGTTACAAGCTTTAGAACAGCTTATTCAAAAGCAGTTAAATGCCCAAAACATTGAGGAATCTACCAGCCCTTGGAATTTTCCTGTATGTGTTATTAGAAAAAAGTCTGGCAATTGAGAGTGCTGACAGATCTGAGAGCTGTTAAAAATGTAATTCAGCCTATAGGCTCCCTACAGAATGGGATGCCCTTGCTCTCTCTGTTACCCAAAGAATGGCCTATTGTAGTCATCGACTTAAATGACTGTTTCTTTACTATACCTTTACTAGAAAATGATAGAGAAAAAAATTGCTTTCACAGTACCTAATTATAACAATTTCCTGCCAGTCAAGAGATATCAATGGAAGGTCCTCCCACAGGGAATGTTAAATATCCCTACCTTGGGCTAATATTTTGTGCAAAAACTATTGGAGATAATTTGTGTAAAATTTCCACAATCCATAACTTATTATATTGATGACATTTTTTTAGCTGATCCAAAGTTAGGTACCTTAGAAAGCATGTTTGAAGAAATAAAGAAAGTTTTGCCACACTAGGGACTACAAATTGCTCCTGAAAAAATACCAAGAGGAGATTCTATTTATTACTTAGAATATAGGCTAGAGCTACAAAAATTTAGACCCCAAAATGTACAATTCAGGAGAGATCAATTGTGGACTCTTAATGATTTCCAAAAATTGTTAGGAAGCATTTCCATCTTACAGGCTATCATTGGAATACCTAAAGATGGACTAGTAAGTTTGGTTAATACCCTAAAAGGAGACAAGGACTTAAATAGACCAAGAGAATTATCAGCTGAAGCTGAGAATGAATTGGCTCTAGTAGAAAAGAAAATACGAGAAGCGCATGTGGATCTGTGAATCCAGAACTTAAATGCATTCTTGTCATGCTTCTCTCCAGATACTCCCCAACAGGGATTATGATTCAGAGGGAAGATATTATATTGTAATGGATATTTCTACTACATAAACCATGTATGAAGTTAAAGACTTATGTGGAAAAGATCTCTGATTTGATTCTAAAAGGAAAATTAAGACTTTGCCAATTGACAGGAATTGAACCAGCAGAAATTGTTTTACCTTTAACTAATGAGGAAATTTCCTCATTATGGAAAGCTAATGAATACTGGCAAAGAGCTTACAGTAACTTTTTTGCAGAGATTAACAACTGTTATCCCAAAAGCACAAGAACAGAGTTTGTAAAGAAATCTGAATGGGTCCTTCCTCACATTGTATGACTAAAGCCAATTTCTGGAGTCCCCACATTCTATACTGATGCAAATAAATCATGGAAAGCAAGATACAAATCAGAAAACTTAAGTAAAGTTGTTCAAAGTTTATACAACTCTGTACAGAAAGCAGAATTGTATGCCATTCTTAGGGTAATTATGGACTTCACAGAATTCCTCAATATAGTCACTGATCTCAATACACAGAAATAGTTGTTTTACATAATGAAACTTCTGATTTTATTCCTGATAATACAGAATTAACTTCAGTAATCATACAATTATGTGGGGCATATATGGGCTGAAAAGAGGGTGCAGAGAGGAAGTCAGACAAACAGAGCTTAAGCTGTTTATGCAGAGAGTAGATACAAATGGTGCCAGAGGAAGTTAGCTTAAGTTGTTTATGCAGAGAGTAGATACAAAGGATGGTGTGGAGAGGAAGTTAGTTTAAGTTGTTTACACTGAGAGTAGATACAAGGATGGTGCTGAGAGGAAGTTAGCTTGGGTTGTTTGTATGGAGACTAGATACAAATGGTGCCTGCTGAAGGAAGTTAGCTCAAGTTGTTTATGCTGAGATAAGATACTAAGATCAGTAGATGATGTCAGTGCATAAACAACTTATAAACAAAAAAATGAGCACAGGGTGACCATTAAAATGATTGGTCAGTTCTTTCACCCCCTTCTAGGGTTCTGAGGTGTTTTGCTATAAAAGAGGCTTACTGCCTAACAATAAATGAGTTCTTGCTTGACTTGATTCCCCCCTGCGTCTGATTATGTCCAGGTAAGAGGAAGGCTGGGAAATGGGCAAGTGGCACACTTACCTTTCCTTGGTTCCAGGCCACCTCTTCACAGGTGACCTAAGTTCCCAGTGGGGCAGGACCCCACACAATTACAGAAAATCATCAGATAAAGGGAACATTATATATATATATATATATATATATATATATATATATATATATATATATATATATATATATATATATAACACATCAGATCCTATATGTGTCTTCCAGGACCTCTAGCACAAAGTAATGATGAGATTGATCAGTTACTAATAGGAAACATGCTAGATGCCTCAGAATTTCATAAGAAATACCATGTAAATAGCAAGGATTTGAAGAAGGATCCCTCTATTACCTGGCAACAAGCCAAGGAAATTGTAAGAAAATGTCCTACTTGTTCCATCTATAGTCAAAACTCTATTACCCACAGGAAGCAATCCAAAAGTTATACAAAGAAATGAAATTTGGCAGATGGATGTGCTTCATTCTGCAGAATTTGGAAGATCAAAGTATGTACACCATACCATTGACACCTATTCAGGATTTCAGTGGGCAACTCCTATGAGTTCTGAAAAGGCTGGTTCTGTGATTACACACCTATTAGAAGTTATGGCCATCATGGGAATACCTGTACAAATTGAGACAGACAATGCCCCAGCATATGTCTCCAATAAAATGAGACAGTTTTTTTGCTTATTATAATATAAATCATGTTACAGGTATACCACACAGTCCCACAGGCCATGCAATCATAGAAAGATCCAATCGAATTTTAAAGATATGCTAAATAAAGAGCAACAGGTAACAATGACTCCTAGAAATAGATTGCATAATGCTTTATTAACCTTGAATTTTCTCAGTGCTGATGAGAAAAATACAACAGCTCTGGAGAGACATTGGACAACAGAAAAAACTTCTGAGCTAAACCAACTGGTTTATTTCAAAGATGTGTTGACCTCAGAATGGAAACCAGGATACATCCTATGTTGGGGAAGGTGTTTTGCTTTTGTTTCTGCATGAGAAGAAATGCTGTGGATACCAACAAAATTAATAAAAATTTGATTCTAAAAGGAGAAACCCCTTGATGAGGAGAAGTAAAAGCTCATCCACTGATGTGACATTTCAATAAGTTGTAAGAAAAATTTAACAAACAAGGGTTGGGGCAGGGTTCTATTTTCTGTCTTTACAGGATAATTGAAACACCCATCTTCCAGAAATCATAAGGCCTTGGATACCTAGATGTATACAATAGAAGGAAAGAACCTATTGGTACCAATATACTCTACAGGTTAATATCTCACTGCCTTACATCAATATCTCTTTAACTTTAGAATAGTTTTGGTCCCGATTCAATTATAAATCAAGCTGGCTTTGGAGTTGCAATTTGGTTCTCTCCTTCTCTAAACCCAAGCATATTACTAAAAAAAGAATTAGGAGACTTTCTTATATTGGAAGAGCCAACTGGTGTGAGACAAAAGAAAACAAATGATTTAGGGACCATTGTCATCTAGATTTTATTTTCTTCTGTGCTTTTCTTTGCCTTTGAAGAATTCTTTCTCTATCCAGTATAAATCCAAAACTTTCTATCTTGATATTGAAAACGTTTAAGCTTTCCACAGTAAAAAATAAGTCTTTTCCAATGGCAATCTCTGAAGTCTCCAGAAGGAAGATGGGGCACCACAACAATGACTCTACCCAGTCCGGAATAATGCCATGGTATTCATAAACATTACTCAATGATCAACCTTGGACTGAAAACTCTCAAAGATCATTCCATAAGATGGTACATCAAACTATACCTCTAGCCAGAATCTCATCCAACTTTATACATTACTCTGATACTGGCTCCAGAATCTACAGTTAGGCCAAATGAGAACTATCTGAGCTTTCGTACAGGACCTCACAGAGATACTGTTGCCCCCTAAACAGCAGGAAGCAATTCTAAGAAAACAGTTCATTTTCTCCCAAAGGTTTCATGTTTCTCAGAGTTATGGATAATGGTCATGGGGTTAGGAGTAGAAGAAAATATTGGACTCAGTATTCTCCTTAAAAAAAAGAAAAAGGGAATTGATTGATATAGGACAATAAGGTAGATTATTGTATATACTAGTAAGCTAATTTAGTAAAATATTAGCCTTAAATAATTTTCACTGTTATGAGTTCTTATATATTGATACAAATGTAAACTATTCTTATATTCCTATTTAAGATAATTTGTATACTGATACATATACAGAACTATATTTGTTATAATGTACTTACATTTCTACTCTTATTTGAAATGTTTGAATATTGATACAAATGTAAAATTATATTTGTCATACTGTATGTATGTTCTACTTCTGTTTAGGACATTTTGTATATTGATACATATTTAGGATTATTGTCATATTGCATATTGGACTATACATCCCTAACTCTGTTTAAGCTATTTTGTATATGAACTTACAAATATTTTGAAGATGTATTTGATGAAATCAATTGCTTATATAAGTTGTATTTTTAGTGTTGGTTGGAATAATTCTCTATATACTATGGTTATAAGTTTATTTTCCAGTTAATAATATTTATTTATGTGTTTCTTTTTCCTACATAGCCATCATTAGTGTTTTCTTTCACTGTGGCTTGTCTGTTATTACTTTCCTTTGAGGAAGAAGGGATGTATTTATATGTGATACAATATTATCTAGTCTGTTTTGTTCCTGGAGCAAATCTTTTTCTGTGTTTTACATTTTTCTTTTCATAGTGTTTGGGCATGAGGATTTGCAAATACTAAGCAAGCACTGTACCACAGTGAAGTCAAAGATCCATTTCAAGCACATTTGTATCTAAACATTTGTCAGTAAATTTTTCATAAACATTCTGAAATAATCTAATGGAATAAAGATGACTTGTTGTCAATCTTGGTCATTTAGCTGTTAGAGTACTTGTGTCAACTACTCATCTTTTTCCCATTGGATTATTTAATCATGCTTGTCAAAATGTTGTATTGATCACATTTTCAGATTTTGTGTTCTACTTAGTTTTTCCTTATACCAAGAGTATATATACTCCTGAATAATGAAGATATCTAGAAATTTCTGAACACTTGTAGTAAGGATCTTTCAAATGTGTTTATTGTTTTTTTTTATTTTGGCTTCGACAGTCCTTTGCACATATATATTAAATTTATAATAATTTTGAATGTTTTAATGTCAAATGCCTGTTGATACTTTTTTTATTTTGCAATACAATTCAGTTCTACATATCAGCCATGGATTCCTTTGTTCTCCCCCCTCCCGTCCCCCTCACCTTCCCCCCAGCCCCCCCCCATTCCCATCTCCTCCAGGGCAAAGCCTTCCCCACTGGACTGAGTCTACCAGGTTGATCTCAGCCTGTTGATATTTTTAATTTAGTGTATGAATTGACTTAGAAAAGGTTATCATTTTGCTAATTTGTTTCCAGTACAAAAAATAAATGTGTGACTCAATACTTTTTAGATTGTTTTCACTATTATTGGCAATGTTTACATTTTCACTTATAGGCCTTACATGTATTTCCCTGATTTTTCCCCATGTAGTTTAGATTTATTGATGATATTCTGCATGATAATATTTTAATTGCATTTTATTCATATTGGCATCAGAAACATATAAATGAGTAATTTATTTAATATTTATTTTAAGCATTTAATTTTTTGAAATAAGATTTCACTATATAGATTTGGTTATTCTGGAAGTCATTTTATAGAATAGCCTTCCTTAAAACTTTCATTGTAGAGCTGCCTCTTCCTCTTGAGTACTGTGATTATAAATGTATAAAAGCATACTTAGCTTATTTATTTTAGTTAACAAATATCATGTGTATTTGTCATTTGTAAACTGTTGTTTACCTTCCCGTAACATCTCCAAACAGGATCACCTACTGGGGGTAGTTTTCACTCAAACAACTATAGACACTTTGCACATTTTTAAGTCAGTTATTATTTCCCTACTAGTGAGGTATTTGGTATCCTTATAGATTTTAGATGCTAAACTTTTTAATACATGTGATTTCAGAATAGTCCTTCATGTTTCTCAGGCTGTCACAGTACTCTGTTGACTATTGACTTAGCTATTCAGAAGCTTTTTTTAGCTTTAGGTAATATTGTTCATTTTTGCTTTAGATTCTTTCCTATGCTTTTGAGTCCTAACCAAACAATAAGAATTACTACCTAGATGTGCTGGCTAATCTCATATCAACTGGATTTACAAACTAGTGTTATTGGAAAGGAGAGAAATTCAGTTGAGAAAATGGCTCCATAAGATCCAGCTATAAGGCATTTTCTTAATTAGTGATTGATGAGGGAGGGCTACTATAATAGAAGGTAAATTAGTTACAGAATTTTGGACTCACAAAGATAGGATAAATAATGTGTATTTTCCCTGACATTACAAAATAAATATGGACTGAACATTGTGAATGTAATTCTTACCTAATAATTGTTCTTATTATATATGGTTTTACTGTGTTAGAGATAGCCCTTACCTTTTAATAATTCAGATAAAATGGGGGAAATGTTGTAGAATAATCTCTTTGTACACTGTAAAGATGTGCCATTCTGATTGGTTTAATAAAAAGCTGAACAGCCCATTTGCCCTGGAGGAGGTGGGAATGGGGCATGGGCTGGGGGGAAGGTGAGGAGGGCGGGAGGGGGGGAGAACAAGGGAATCCGTGGCTGATATGTAGAACTGAATTGTATTACAAAATAAAAATTTAAAAAATTAAATAAAAAAAAAGAAAAAAAAAGCTGAACAGCCAATAGCTAGGCAGGATTTTCAGTCACACAGGAGACTGGGAAGAAGAAGGGGGAAGTCACCAGCCAGATGGAGAGAAAGCAGCATGGTCAATACAGAGTTAAGGTAATAAAGCCATAATATAAAAAGTAGATTGACAAAAAAAAGGGTTAATTTAAGTTGTAAGAGCTAGTTAGTAGCAATCCTAAGCTATGGACAAGCTTTTTAAATTAATAATAAGTCTCTGTGTTATGATTTGATAGCTGGCAGGCAGGACAGAGAAATATCCACCTACAAATGGCACTCAACATCCAGGGCCATGTACATCTACATAAAGCCTGAGAAAGCTTTAAAAAAAGTCTAAATGCACAAAAATGGAGCCAGATGTGACTTCCTATTCTTGTGTCTCTCATGCCTGCCATGGTACAGAGACACATCTCTGGGCACCTGCCAGCATACCATGAGCTAAGCTGCATGGTGAGTTCCTGCAGTCTCTCACGCTGGCTCCAGTTGCCGGCCAGCAGGCAGGGCTCCTGCGAGAAGGCTCCCTTTTTGCCAAGACCCCAGGCAGGGCTCCTGTGGGAAGGCTCCCTGTTCATCAAGACCTCTCACGGGACCCTGCAATCTACAATCCCTGCCCCCATACCCATCCACCCAAGACCCCAGCCACTTCATGAGGCTTGGAAACCAACTCCCAGCTCTATTCGGATCTAGAGGTGAGTGACTGTGTTTATACCCAGTGAGGCCTGCCCCTAGGACCCATCCCTGGGCCCCAGCCATTCCCTGGGAACACCCACCCAACCTACATGTTTTAAAAAAGTCTTGACTTCAAAATGGAAGTCAAAAGATGTAACTTTGAGAAAGAAGTTCTGCTTCTATTTCCACAGAAAATAAAAGGCTATGAATTCATTCAAAGTTAAAGATGATCAGGTTTGATCAAGGAAGACACTGAAAATTCTAGCTAAAAACATAAAGAAATAAACATAGAATTACTACAAGACACATTACACATATTTTACCTGCTCAAACATAAAACAAAATGTTATCTTTGACTGACTTATACACACTACATATTCCACACTTGTAATATATGTTACCTTTAAAAGTTTATATATTTTCAGAACAATGGGACCAAACACCAATGAAAATGGATGGACCAGGTGATCTAGAATCCAGGACAGCTTCCAGGCTGCTGCCTGAGATGATCCAGCCTTAGAGAATACCATAGCCAAGACTTGACAATTTTCTTAGGGTCCAAAGTTTACCAGTGCCCCCAAACAACATGAAGTAGTCTAGAGAACCACACCCATATTCCCAAAATATTGATAATATATGCTTGTTATTTAAGGGGTGTTGGAAGTTGTTATTGGTCATAGTCAGGAAAAAAGCTAGACAAAGGAGTTAAATTCAATGATTTCTTTCAAAAGGAAGAAAATGGGATGGTTTACAGAAATGACAGGATAAAGGGGTAGATTATTGAATCTAATTTAATCCAAAAACAACTATTAATCTCAGGATATTTTATACTGGAAAGAATTTTGGTTTGTTGATGTAAATTTAGTTATTTCTGTTAAACCATATGTATGTTTCTACTCTTGTTTTTGGTATTGTGCTTATGCAGCTCATTGGAAGATACAGTATATAATTAAGAAATATAGATTAATAGTCATCTATAATAATCAAACTTATACTCATGTTAGGTATGTTTTCAAGGTCATACACAGATATATTTAGATAGATTGTCTTCAAACACTTCAAAAACCTACAAAATATGGCATTTAATATGTTTAATAACATAAGTCTTTTCATGACAGTGAGACACATCTGCTCCTGGCAGCACCAATGTACTTCCACAAAGATGATGGTCATCGAAAAAACTCAATACAGAGTTTGTTTTTATCTATGTCAAAAGCTAACCAAGTGGTCAAAGAAACTGCCCTTGCCTCAACTGCTGACAGATACTGTCCAAACTGGACAAGTAGGATGCAAAAGAAAGTGACTGCCAAACTTTGCCAAGACAAGGTAGGACAGTCATTTAAAATTCCCAGTGGTGATATTGTGTCCCCCCAATACATTGTGCATCCTAATAAACTTATCTGGGGTCAGAGAACAGAACAGCCACTAGACAGACATAGAGGCCAGAAAATGGTGGTGCAAACTCCTTTAGTCTTATCACTTGGGAGGAAGAGATTCATCTGGATCATCTGTGAGTTCAAGGCCACAGTGGAAACTGCCAGGCATGGTGACACACATCTTTAATCTCAGGAAGTGATGGCAGGAAGCAGAAAGGTATATAAGACATGAGGACTAGAAACTAAGTTTGTTAATCTTTTAGGCTTTTAGCAGCAGTTCAGTGGAGATCAATTTGGATGAGGACACAGAGGCTTCCAGTTTGAGGAAATAAGATCAGTTGAGGAATGGGAAAGGTGAGGTTGACTGTTTCTCTGATCTTTCAGTGTTCACCCCATTATCTGGCTCCTGTATTTTTTATTAATAAGACCATTTAAGATTCGTGTTACAATTCCCTGCTTCTCACAGATGTCTGTCAGATACACTAGGCCTTGACTAGAGATGGCTGCCCCAATGTTACAGAAGAACTTTGAGTGACTGTCCAGGCAGCCAGATGTCCCTGTCATTAGGTAATGTTTCACTCTTCTGGGGTCTTTAATGGAGTTGAAGAATAGATAGTCATAGTTAAAGTTTTCCTTAGTTATGATAAAAGATAAATTAGGTATAAAACTCTAGACTCAAGAAGATAAAATATATGATAGAATACTTTCTCTAATTTTGCCAAATACAAATAGACTAGACATTGTAACTGTAATTCTTACCTGATAACTGCTTTTGTTGTATTTAATTTTACTAAGTTAAAGTTAAAACTTTTCTTTTTAATTTAAACAAAAAAGTGGAAATGCTGTGGAATATTTACACTGTGAATATATGTCACTGTGATTGGTTTAATAAACCAGCTGGCTGGCCAATAGTTAGGCAGGAAGAGATTGGGCAGGAAAGCCAGACTAGGAGGATGCTGGAAAGAAGAAGGGCAGAGTCAGTAGTCACCCATAGATGCAGGAGAAGCAAGATAGGCATGCCGTGCCAAGAGAAGGCACCAAGCCACATGGCAAAGCATAGATAAGAAGTATGGATTAATTAAAATCTAATAGTTAGCTAGTAACAAGCCTGAGCTATTGGCTAAGCACTTATAATTAATATTAAGACTCTGTGTGTTTATTTGGGAACAGCTGCCAGGACGGAAACTTCCACCTACAGGGCCCAGCCCATTATGAGTGGTACCATTCCTGGTCTGCTGGTCCTAAGTTCTATAAGAAAGTAGGTAGAGCAAGCCATGATAAGCAAGCCAATAAGCAGCATTCCTCCACGGTTTCTACATCAGCTCCTGCCTCCAGGATTTCCTGTCCTGACTTTTCTTTGGTGATGAACAGCAATGTGGAAGTATAAGCTGAATAAACCTTTTTCTCCCCAACTTGCTTTTCAGTCATAGTGTTTCATCAAAGCAATAGTAACCCTGACTAAGACACTAGACAATGCCAAAGGATTTCTTCTGTTGTGGAGGAAGTACTCCACTGAGGGCAGTAATCCACTGAGAGTTAAAAACCTGATGCCAATTCCATCATAGAAGCCAGGGAAGCATCTGTCAGATATTTGAAGCTGTGAATTCTGGGGTGTGTCAGAAGCCAAGGGCAACAAAGACTACCTCTGACCTGATCATGACAAGGACTAAAAGTTTAAGGGGCTAGCCTATAGTTTAGTTCCACCAGTGCAAACTTGGTGACTAAGGCAGTTATGCTATGCTGGCACATTCTATAACACAAGGCTACTGAAACCTGAACTGAGGGAGGTCCAGTGCTACATCCAGCATGGCTCCAGGGATGGACCTGCCTGGGATTGTGTGGAATTGAAGAGAACACAAACACAGGTACACAGGAAAAATGCAGTTGGGTGAACTGGGCTTTATGATGGAGAAACTGCAATACTACAGATGCTCAGTGTGTTTATTAGATACAGTTGGACAGAGAGAAGGTGTTATTGCATATAGCTGGACAAGGAGGTGGGATAATTATATATAGATAAACAAGGAGGCAGAGTTATTATATATATATTATATATATATATATCAACAAGCAGACAGATTTAGCTGATCTTGGTAGGAACATTCTCTACAGGGGAGCAGTCATCAGATCATAAATATCCAGGGGTAGAAAGCTATGAAGACCATTTTCTATACACACTGTCAACATCAGCACATGGATTTTACTGAGTGTACTGGTTAGTCTTTATCAAATTGAAGCAAATTAGTATCACCTGGGAAGAGGGACCCTCAACTGAAGAATTCCCTCCATCAGACTGGCCTCTGGGATTGTCTGTGGAACATTTTCTTAATTGATAATTAATGGAGGACCCAGCCTACTGTGGGCTGTGTCATTTTTCCCTAAGCAAGTGAGTCAGGGTTGTATAATAAAGTTAGCTGATCAAGTCAGAGGAGTCAAATTGGTAAGCAGCATTCCTTTATGGTCTCTGTTTCAATTTCTTTCTCCAGGTTTCTGCCTTGGCTTTCCTTGATGATAGACTATAAATTGTAAGATGAAATAAAACCTTTCCTCCCCTAGGTTGCTTTTAGTTAGTGTTGTATCACAGCTGTCCAATGACAGGGTCTGAGGCAAAGTCCATCCTGTATATGTAAACTCTCCACAGTATGATACCTACCATGGGTTGATGTAGATGTAACCAACCGTCTTATTAAATAAGAAACACAGAACCAATGCAAAGAAGAAAGCCAAGAGGTCAGAGCTAAGAGCTAAAACCTTCCTTCCTCCTGCGGTGGTCCTACCTCTCCGAAAGAGAGCTACTTCCTGTGAAAAAGTCTTTATATAGACTTTCGGTTTTGCCTTCTCATTGGTTGTAAACCCAACCACATGACCGCCTCATCACTGCCTGTCTGTATAGACCTCCAGGTCTTCTATGGTTGGTATTGAGATTAAAGGCATGTGTCTCCAATGCTGGCTGTATCCCTGAACACACAGAGATCTACCTAGCTCTGACTACCAAGTGCTGGGATTATAAGCATACGCCACCACCGCCCAGCTTTCCTATGGCTTGCTAATAGCTCTGACCCCCAGGCAACTTTATTTATTAACATACAAATAACATTTTAGTACAAAATAAAATATCACCATAGGTTGAGGAAAGTTGATACTAGTGATTTTCAATGGCCTTTCCTATTTGTTTGGGATGCACCTTTTCTTATTTCTGTTCTATTTTCAGGAGGTAGAATCTTTCAATTCCCCCCCCCCTTTGCCCTTAACTCTTGTGAAGGTTGTTTTATATGTGGATAATTGTTTGAATGTGTGTTTCTGTGGGAGCGTAAATTTTGGAGTATCCTTTTCTTCATTTTACTAACACCAGCCACCAGCCAATGAACTTTTGTGTACTGATTTGCATAAGTAAATCACATTCCATATTAATTGGAAAAGTTTGTCAATATTGTACCTTATTATCTATTGAGAAATGTTCCCAGAGTCCACGTAGTCACAACACCCTGAAACTCCAGTTACAGGGTACCTGTCACCCTCTTGTGGTTTCTGTGGAAAACTACACTCACGAGCCCATTCATCCCTTAGAGACATATATGAATGCACATAATAAAGGTGGTTAAAAAGTAATCACTTTTTATATTAATTGAAAAATGCTTCTCATGTAGATAATAATACAATGTTGTCAGTGTTTTCACTATCTGTATAGGGTAGTTCCCAACTTTCTCAAAGCCCAGCTCCATGGGAAATTTGTTGCCCTCTTGTGGCCACGGAGGGTTATTGTACTCACAAGCACATTCCCCAAAATGGACACATATGCATATGCATAACAAAAATGTTTTTTTAAAACAGTAAATTACTTCCCACACTCATTGGGAACATTTTTTCATGTAGATACTAACACATGATTGCTGTGGGAGGGTCTGTATGGCAAATGTGTTGCTGATTGGTCAATAAATAAATCACTGATTGGCCAGTGGTCAGGCAGGAAGTATAGGCGGGACAAGGAGGAGAATAAAACTGGGAAATGGAAGGCTGAGTCGGAGAGACACTGCCAGCCTCCACGATGACAAACAGCATGTGAAGATGCCGGTAAGCCACAAGCCATGTGGCAAGGTATAGATTAATGGAAATGGATTGATTTAAACTGTAAGAACAGTTAGCAAAAAACCTGCCACGGCCATACAGTTTGTAAGCAATAT
Source organism: Peromyscus californicus insignis (assembly GCF_007827085.1). Classification (NCBI taxonomy): domain Eukaryota; kingdom Metazoa; phylum Chordata; class Mammalia; order Rodentia; family Cricetidae; genus Peromyscus; species Peromyscus californicus. Next base: position 47,399,091 of record NW_026294391.1, read on the forward strand.
AAGTCTCTGTGTTTACTTGGTCGGGTCTGAGTGGCTATGGGACTGGCAGGTGAGAGAGATTTGTCCTGACTGTGGGCCAGGCAGGAAAACTCTAGCTACACATGATACTGTCAACATCCCAGCAATGAAAAAGGTTGGATCACAACTGCCTGAAACTCCAGCTATAGGGGATCTACAACTCTCCTGTGGCCTCTGTTAGCAGATACACTCACATACACACAACTCCTCATAGACACACATGCATACACATAATAAATGTAGTTAAAAAGAATAAATCACTTTACATATTAATTGAGAATTTTTTCACACAGATAACACAATATTGGCAACGTTCCCAGCATCCATATAGGGCTATTCACAACTTCTTGAAACTACAGCTCCAGAGGATCTGGTGCCCTCTTGTAGCCTCTGTGAGCAACTATATGCACATGTTCAACCCCCCACCCAGAAAGAAAAATGTATACATATACACTAGGAAATAAAGTCATTTTCTATATTTTGGTGGTTTGAATGAGAAATATTCTCCAAAGTTTTGGACATTTGAATACTTAGTCCCCAGTTGGTAGCAGTGTTTGAGAGGTTTAGGTCTGTGTGGCCTTGCTGGATAAAGTATGTCACTGGGGTCAGGCTTTGAAAGAAAAAAAGCCTTGCATACTTCCAGTTTGTTCCCTGCTTCATGCTTGAGGTTCAGAATGTGAACTCTCAACTCCCTACTTCTGTTAACATGTCTGCTACTTGCTGCTCTGCTGTTTCCACTATTATGGACTCTAACCCTCTGTAACCTTTAGCAAAAATAAAGTCTTTCTTCTATAACTTGCCTTTGCCATAGTGTTTTATCATAGCAACAGAAAAGTGACTAATATAAAAGTTAGTACCAGAGAATGAACTCTTGCTTTGGGGAACCTAACCATGTGGTTGGGGCAGGAATGTGGATGACTGTGGAACTCTGAACTAGAAAAGTAATTGAATGCCATATACAGAGCTAAAGGGACTATTCTAGTAGGAGCTGGAAAGAAAATAGACAGCAATGTAAAATGGAGTCCTAACTCAATAGGATTCTGTAACTAGCAGCTCGGGTAGGGTCTGTTCCTGAGACATTTTGGCAAAGAATCTGGCTGTTTTCTGCCTTTGTCCTAAAATCTTGCCTGAGACTTAACTAAAAAGTAGCAGTGCTGGGCATGGTGGTGCATTCCCTAATTATAGGCACTCAGGAGGCAGAGGTAGGTAGTCCCTTGAGTTCACTGCAACCTGGTCTACAAAGCAAGTTCAAGCCCAGACAACACTACAAAGTGAGATCCTGTCCCAAAATTAAGAAAAATTAATGGATTAAATTATATGGCAGAATTTCAATGCAGCATAATATTGAATCTATGGTATAGTTATTATTGATGACTTTCATATATGTCTACAAAGAAAAAGAGAAATTAAGTCAAAAAGACACTTCTACACTTAATGTTGCAGCTAAGGCTTGTGTGAAGAAAGATGAGATTAAGGTTTGGGCTCCTGCTTTGTTTTGTAATAAAGGGAAGGGTGACTTCAGTATTAGACTGCATCCGGTAAGCTACTAAGCTGTAAAAGGAAAAAACCCAAAGAGCTTTATGCTCTTTTAAAGCACCTGCAAACAAACAAACAAATAAACAACAACAAAAGGTTCAAGAGGGAGAGGCTCTGTCCCAAGCTGGCAGCAGAGCTTACCAGCGTCATCCACAATGTTCTTTAGAGGCAAGAAGGATACAAGAGTAAAAGGTCATGAATTCTTCCTCCACAGTCTCAGGGAGCAAGGCAACATACAGCAGGGGAGTCCCTGCATGAAGACCCTGAGAGGAAGAGAGTCCCTGAGAGGTCGTTATAGGAGGCTACAGATGTGAAGCATGGTTTGTGGTGGAGACACCACACAGTTGGAAATGCCCAAGTCATGAGATAACTGCAAAAGAGAGCTGCACATGTGGAGTAGAACTAGCCCAGGAGAGAGATGTATGTTGCAGACAGGAAGCTGGAGGGGAAGAGCCTTCTAAGTCCTTTGACACTGGGCATGAAGATACAGAATTTAGTTTGCCCTGCTGGGATCTGGTCTTGTTTTCATCCAATATTTTGTTACTATTTCATACAATATTTCATCACATCTACTTTTTGAATGGCAATGTATATTCTTTGTATTATGTATTAGAAGTATGTATTTTTTATTTTACAGAGGGTTACAATTAAGAGATTGTCTTGAGTATCAGGAGGGACTTTGGACTTTTGAAATGTTGGGATGGTGAAAGACTATGAATACTTTAGAAGTTGGACTAAATTCATTTTGTATTATGATATGGCCATGATAATATGGTGGGGGCAGGAGTGGAATGTAGTGTTTTGCATGAGAATGGCCCCCATAAGTCTCAGACATTTGAATATTTGGTCCCTAGCTGGTGGTGTTTGGGTAGATTAGATGGCTCATCCTTGTTGGGGAAGTATGTGACTGGGAATGGACTTCACACTCTCAGCTTTATGCTTGCAATTCAAGATGTGAACTTTTAGCTTCCTGCTACTACAGCCATGTCTCCTCTGCCATGAAGAACTCTTATCTCTCTGGAACCATATAGAAAAATAAACTCTTCTATAAGTTGTCTTGGTTATGCTGTTTAATCATAGAAAAATAACTAATAGACATATTCACTGAGAATGCTTTTCATATATATCCTAACACACAATATTATCAATGTTCCCAACACCCATATAGGTTAGATCACACAGCTGCCTACACTCTCATGCACATAGACACATAGATACACATGCAGACACATTTATGCATAAAAACTAGTAAATAAATGTTCATCCTTACTGTGAATGGTTTTCGTATACTAATAAACCAGAATACAGATAATGTTTCTAGTGTACATATAGGGTGCCTCGCAAGTGCCTGAAACTCCATCTCCATGGTGACCTATCATCAATTTGTGACTTCCATGGGCCACTACTCTCACATGATTATATTCCGCATGTGTACATTCACATAACATATGTGTTAAAACACTCAGTAAATAGTTTTCCATATTCACTGTGAATGTTTTCAGATAGATTATAACAGAATATTGACCATGTTCTCGAAACCTTTATAGGGTGGCTCAAAATCTCCAGAAACTCCAGCTCTAGGGGAATCAGTTGCTCTCTTGTGGCCTATGAGGGTAATTGTACTCACACGCACATGGCCCCACACAAGCATGCTTACATCTAATAGTTCTATATTAAAAAAAACAAGTAAATCATTTTCAGTAGTCACTGTGAATGTTTTCCAAACAAAGCACAGAATATTGACAATGTTTCCAGCACCATTTATACTGCCTGAAACTCCAGCCCCAGGGGACCTCTCTCCATCTTGTGGCCTTTGTGAGCAAGTACACTCACATGAATAATTTCCCATGCAGACACACTTGCGTACACACACACACACACACACACACACACACACACACCTGTACAGTAAATAATCTTTCATATTCACTGGAAATATCTTATGCAGATTATAATGGAGAATATTCATGATGTTCTTAACACCTGTGTAGGGTGGCTCACCACTACCTGTAACAGAGCCTGAGGCAGTCTGTGGCCCCCTTCTGGCCTCTATGGGCATCTATATTCACATGTACATTCCACCAAATAGATACTGTATGTATATACACAAATTAGTATTTCTCTAATAAACTTCAACAATGTTACATTTTATCCTTTCTAAATTTTACCTATCTCTAATAGTTAACAATTATTTCATGGGCATTAATTCTAGGTTGTTGTTACGCAGTGACTACAAGCTTGTATCCTCATTTTACAATTTAATTCACAGGGTTTCACGAATGATTCCTTGTTAAATTGTATAATGAGAAGCAATAATTTAGCAAAGTGTGCTTTGCTGTTATTCAATGGGAATTTTGCCTGAGTAATGTACACTTTTTGTGTTTAGAAAATGGAAATTTGTTGAGTCACTGACTTATTCAATTTATAATTAGGTTTTCAGTATAGACATACACACACAGAGAGAAACAAACACACAGACACACAACACCCCTAAAGTAGATCTATAAAGGAAAATAATAGCACCACTGTGACATATGGTTCATCTGATTTGATTTGGCTTATTTCCCTAAAAGAAATGACTTCTGGGAACTGAATCTTTTCTGTTTGTTTTGGATAAATTAGAAGACCAATTATGAACGTTTGTACAACATTTAATATTTGTGTTTGTAAGTTTCCATTTTTTTAAATAAACCTGTTTTGTTTTGTAGTTTTGTAGATGTGTTGGGCTAGTGCCAATGGAATCACAGTTTAAAGGACCCAAACTTTGCTTCGATTGAAGCTTAATGAGTTCTTGACTGAATAATTAAATTTCTAAAGTCTCAGCTAACTTTATTATCAAAATGAGTGTAATTAGTTTTCATCAACCTAAAAAATATAAAAAAAATACACATAATGCTTCAAAATAGAGATTATTGTAACTAATTATCCAACATTGAATGATCAATGTTTCCTTGCTAGGACATATTTAGCATCCTTCAGCTTTTCCTTTATTTTCATTATTTCTAACAATGAGCCTTTAGTCTTAATTCAAACATAACCATTATTTTTACCATCATATCAAAATCTCTCGCATTACCTGAATTGAATTTGTTAATTAAATAGAAATGTGTTTTAATCTTAAATACATATTTTAAAAGATTCTTTCTCTATAGATTGTATCATGATTTTTTTTGCCCTACAGATTAAGTTTCTCTATATGTAATTTATACAGTGTGTCTTATTCAGTGTTCCATTGCTGCAAAGAGACACTATAACCAAAGAAACTTTATAAAAGAAAGCAATTAACTGGGGGCTTGCTTACAGTTTCAGAGTGTTAGTCCGTGGTCATCATGGCAAGAAACAGCCAGGCATGGTGCTAGTAATGAAAACTACATCCTGATCCACAGGCAGAGAAAGAGAGAGAGAGAGAGAGAGAGAGAGAGAGAGAGAGAGAGAGAGAGAGAGAGAGAGAGAGAGAGAGAGAGAGAGAGAGAGATCCTGGGTCTGGTGTGGACTTTCAAAACCTCAGCAACCCTCCTCCAGCAAGACCACTCTTCCTATTTTTTCTAATCTTTTGAAACAATTATACTCCCTGGTGACTAAGTTTTCAAATATATGAATCTTCGGAGGCCATTCTTATTCAAACCACCATATGATGCAATTGCTTAAGAGCCAAAGTTTACTAAAGTATAGAATTTATTTTGATATATTCAGACTTTTTTGTTTTAGTTTCTTTGATAAAAAACTAAAATAAGGTAAGTAATTATTCATGATTATGTTTTCTATTAGGGTTTTAAGTCATTTAAAATACTCATTTTTGCAACTAATGTTAATGTTATATACTTTTCCTACAAGGAACTATTTATTCCATTCTATTTTATAAATATTAAAACATATTGAGCTAAATGTTTACACATGCTTTAAATATACATATGTGATCACTAGAATTTAATTTTTGCTTTACTCTTCCATTTTCTTAGTTTATTATATTATATTTACCATCTTTCATTCATATTAGAGAATGATTCTTATCAACTGTTAACCAAGGTTCCTAGCAATGTTAATTTGCAAACTTTTGTTAAACTTACATATTCTTCCCCGTGCACTTGAGAATCATTTTAGTTAGAAAGTATTTGTATTATGATAAACTAGTATATATTTTAAAAGAGATGTTTATAGAACAAGTTTGGCATCAGAAGTATGGAAAAGTTAATGCTATACACAGCATTCTGGTATGAACGTGTGGTTTTTTTAACTACACCTTGACAGATGGTTTTCTTATGGGATTGGTGAAATGGTATCATTTGAAGAGTGGAAAGAAAGTCACTGAGATGTGAAGACAGTACATGTTCAGGGGATCAGGGTAATTAATTTTCCTCAGTTATTCTGTTCTAGCCAAAATAAAACAGTGGAGATAATTCTAGAAAGACAATTGAATGCCAGATGGCAGAATATCTTGAATTCTGCCTATTAGGTTTTGTGTGTGTGTGTATGTGTGTGTGTGTTTAACCTTTGTGATTCAGATTCATAATTCAGCATATATTTAAAGTCACTGGTAGCAGTGTTGTGCTTCAGAAAGTATTTTTAAATAATATTTTTTATTCTTTAAAAGTTTCATAAAATTATATAATGCATATTGATCATATCTATTCACCACTACCTACCTCCAACTCTCCCAAGTGCCCTACCCAATTTTTCCTTCCAACTTCATTCCTCTTTTCATTTTATTGTTTTGGTTATTAATAACTCACAGTTCAGTTAGTACTGCTAGCCTCAGCAAGCCTCCTGTCAGTGTTTAGCCAGGTAGTCAAAGTTTAATTGAGAATCTAAGATTTATTATTGGAAATCAACAGGTTCAGAAAAGTCTACTAATGTTTTCTTAACCCATAATCAGAAAGGTTAATCAAATAAGATATTTATACCTTTGTACTACAATGTTTAATGTGAAATTACTATTTCCTTGCCTAAACAAACATTAAACAGTAGTATGATTTTTTAGCACCCTCTGAAAGGAAGCTACTAAGATATGCAATCATTGCCTTCAAGATTATTAAAATAAGCTATTAAAATATGCAATTGTTGCTATCAAGATTATTAAAATGACAACTGAGATGTAAAATATTTTTAAAAATTCCAGTATAAAATTCAATAATGATGAAATCACATAGAATTTGAACATAAATTCAAACTAAAAGTTCTTCATTTATTTCTCCTCAATATAACTACGAATCAGTGTGTTTTCAATATATCCTTGCTAATCTAAGATTAAGGAATTTAATTGTATTTATCTAATTTGGTCGCTTGAATGAGTTTATTAATGTTGTTTCATTTTTAAGTAGAACATATACTTGCCAAATGAACTCAATTTTATGTATTATTAGCATTATTCATTGACTCATTGAAACACATAATTTATATTCATTCATTTTTGACAGACACTAAAAATGTAAATGAAGCCAACTCAATAATTAACTTGATAACTCACGCATTGCAAGAAGTGGCTAACAAAGTAGCAAAATATAATCATGACCGTTGGTAGTGCTTTAAGTGTGTAAACCACACTAGTTTTTGGTGAATGGGATCTCATTGTATTGCAATAGTAAAATATTTTTTAATTAAGATCCTAGTTCCTATAACAATTAATTATCAATTTTGTTCAGAAATTAACATAAGTTCTGCATGAAAGCCTGTAGCATAAGTATTTTAAAAAGCAATTCTCCAGATATCATCACCTTTCTAAAGTTTAATGTTTAACCATTTCATCTCTGTGAAGGTGTGTATTCAATACTTCATCTTTATTGTTTCTTCAGCTCAGATATTATCATATAAAAATATATGGGAATCACACAATATATGATAATGTGGTGGTTATAATATGTGAGAGAGAAGTGTTAAAGATGACCCCTAGATTTTGGCTTGCAAGATGTAGTGACTTCCTGACTACAAATCACAGGAATGATAGAGACTATGTTGTGGATATCAATCTGTATGCTATGAATATGTTGCTCTTATTTGGTTAATAAATAAAACGCTGATTGGCAAGTAGCCAGGCAGGAAGTATAGTATAGGCAGGATAAGCAGAAGGGAGAATTCTGGGAAGAGGAAGGCTGAGTAAGGAGTCACCAGCCAGACACAGAGGAAGCAAGATGTAAAAGTACTGGAAAGCCACAAGCCACGTGGCAACTTAGAGATTAATAGAAATGGATTAATTTAAGATATAAGAACTAGATAACAAGAAGCCTGCCACTGCCATACAGTTTATAATTAATATAAGTCTTAAGTCTCTGTGTGTTTACTTGTGCCTGAGTGGCTGTGGGCCTGAGCCGTAGTGGAAAAAACACCAGCTACACCTATAAGAAAATAAAGACAGAGATTTGTGCTAAATAGTATCTCAAATTAGTCCTTTACGTATGATTTTAAAATACCTCCTTTCCTAGTAAGTGGAAATGGAAGGACTATCACTCAGTGTCAAAATGTCATATTTATAAGAAAAATCTATGACAAAGGGATGCATTTTGGGAGTTAACAGTATTTTAATTGCCAATTGAAAGCATAGGGATAAATCAGAATTGTTTTCAAATGGCTGAAGGGAGGAGGGAGAGGTGACTCAACAGTTAACAGTGCTTGCTGTACAAGCATATGGAGCAGAATTCAACAGTTTAGAGTAATTGCCTATACAAGCATGAGGACCAGAGTTTAGGTCCCAGAACCCATGTAACAACCCTGGCATGCTCCTGAACATACCTGTATCTCTAGCATTGAATGGGGTGGGGAAGAGGAGCCTTGCTAGAGCTTGCTGGCCACAAGTCTACCAATCTGCCCAAATGTAGCTCTTGACTCATGAAGAAACCCTGGCTCAAAAGGAACACAGTGAAGAAGAGTTACAAGTAATGCCAGACACCTTTTCCCTGGCTTCTCACTGCATGTAGATACAGACACAACCATCTGCACATACATGTACTTCTATACTACTCACACATAACACATACACACACAGACTGTGATGTGAAGAGGAGAAAATGATGTCTTGGAATTGAGTCATGTAATCATTTATTGACCTAATAATGAAAATTGACATTGAAAATGAGAAATAGGAAGGACAATTAACATGAAGGTGCAAAATAATTCAATGTGCTACTAAGATTAATATGAGTACTTGCAGATAATAAAGACAATTAACATTTATTGAATGATTATTTTTTGTCTGGCATTAAGTACTTAACCAGAATTGAAACACCACAAGGATATATAGCATTATTTCATAGTATAGATAGGAAAACAGACATAGTGAAGGTAAGATGCACACCCAAATTATCACAAGTAGTAAGTAATATATATGGAATCAGAACGCAATATGTACATAGAGACTGTATGCTTAGAATACATGGGACATTTCATTCACATGCTCTGAAGAATGCTTATTGAATTTTCTCTTAGCCACACACAACAAACAAGGATTTGTTGATGCAGAAAGGATCAAATGTTTGTTTACTTCTGCAAAAGCATTTGGATTTTTATTGTATGATACAGTGAAATGATCCTGACTTCCCTGGAGCCTGTGAATTGGGTAAATCAGGCAAGGATTGCTGAGTGACAAGGCAGCAAAGTAAACGGTACCATAAAAGTGACAGTGGTTAGATGTGACAGTGTGTAGAAAAACTGTAATTCATTATTCCAATAGGGAGTTAGACTTCCTGAGATCTCAGTTTAGGTGCTTTAAGTGAAGTTAATTCCATCCTCATCTCCACTGGGGCTGCATAAACCAAGAATATGAAAAAAAAGTGCCATGTTCAACTACTCAACAGATTGATTGACATTGGCTTCCTTGATGTAGAAACTCCATTAGTGGAAAAATCTTTTCTAAATCTGTAGTCTTATCATATTCCAGACTATTGATTCTCTGCTGCTATCCTCCTGATCTGTAAAAATTACAATATTGTTCTTCTAAAATACTATGACATGTTGAAGTCTGGAGTTAATATGTTCATAGAGCTTGTCATAGATTTCAGGTGATCTTTTGGGGATTTTAAGTAATGCTTGAGTTATTTGATTTAGGAAAGCATTCTATATTCAACTGCTTATTTCTCAATATGCTGAGAATCTTCAAGAACACTCTTAGTATAGATATCTTCTTACAAGTATTTAACCACACTGGGGAATATATTATTCTCAAAATTACAGTTTATTACAGGAAATAGAAACAATAAAAGGAGAACATACAAAGGTAGGATGTCTGGGGAACACAGACACATTCCCACTTATCCCCTTCCTATGGCATTACAGGGATAGTGATTAAAACTCCCAGCTCCTAAAAGTTCCCAAAACAGTCTGTTCTCTGTGTATCCCAAACACATAGACTCTTAAAGATCTGATTTAATAGGTAGTGGGAATGTCTTAGTTAGGATTTTTATTGCTGTGAAGAGACACCATAACCATGACAAGTCTTATAAAGAAAAACATTTAATTGAGTGGCTTACAGTTTCAGAAGTTTAGTCCATATCATCATGGCAGGACATGTTGGTATGCAGGTAAACATGATGCTGGAGAAGGAGCTGAGAGTTTTACATCTTGATCCACAGGCAGCAGAAGGAGTCTGTCACACTGGGCATGGCTTGAGCATATATGAGACCTCAAAGCCCACTCCCACAGTGACATACTCCCTCCAACAAGGCCACACCTCCTAATAGTCATTCCCTATGGCCAAGCACTAAAACACATGAGTCTGTGGGGGTCACACCTATTCAAACCACCACAGGGGACTTTGGGATGTATCTCTTGTTTAATGTGTTTACAAGTAACAACTCAGTAAGTCACATTGGTAGATTAAAATGACAAAGTAACCCACTTTCAGGGCTCATTCTGCATTCTGTGTGTACAGATACTATGGACTTGTTACTGACCTCAAGAAATGTGGAAATTTTATTATCAAATTATTAAAAATAATGTTTACCATTTTAAAGTAGACAGAGTAAACTTCAATCTTACTAGCAAGATGCAGCCATGAAAACTTAACTGAAGGATGGAAGTATCCTTGATATGAAAAATTATTTTAAGACATTAATAATGAAACATAATTCCATTTATTCCAGGCTGAGTTCCCACTTTTTATTAAACACTTCCAAAGGTAAACAACACCTCTTTTTGGCATTATTGGACATCTTTGTTCCACTGAGATTGCATGCATGGACAATGATGATATACATGTTGTTCTCTTAACACTGTTAAATCAGGCTGTCTCAAAGGCAGTTCTCATGATATTTTGTACTCAGGTCTTCTCTGTTGAGGAGTCACATAACCATATTTGTAGACACTACTAAATTAGCAATTAGCATTAGCACTACTTATCCCCAGATATTATCTAAACCATCCTTACTTTAAAGTACATATGTGTGTGTTTTTATACATAATTAAGATATATATATGTATATTTTTTAAAAAAAATCTTGAAACAAAACCTTCCAGCAACAACACAAGCTCAGCACATGCAAAACTCTAACCTTAGTCATGTAAGAATAGGACTTTTGCATCTTTGACCTTTCTACTCAATTCCAGCTCCTACAGAGATCAAAATGATAAAGCATACAGAAAGCCCTAGGCTTGATTTTGTCTGAGTCTTACAGCCTAGCCAGTAGGATTTGTGCAGTCTGAGGAAGGAGTTGCACTCAGGTCCATTCCAATGTTGGCAACCATGTAGAACAAAACTATAAACTGTTTCATTGTTTTCTAGGTCTCCTGTTTTTGAAATGGTAAATTGTGGCCTATGTATCAAAGTTTTTGTTTTCTGCTGAGTGATGGCTACATGATAAGGATAAGTTTTTCCATTTTCCATTTTCAACCTCTCTTTTATTTTGTTATACTAAATCTAAGCACTGGTCTTTTATCTGGCTTCCTTAGCTTCTGTAAAGGTAGTTTGGTGAATGGATAGATACTCACCTTGTCTGTGAGAAGAGATAAGCAGAGGACATTACTAAGCCACCATTTTGCTTTGCCTTTCTGAATTTAAATCAATTCAAACAATTACAATTCAAAGGAAATCATCCAAAGGGAAGTAAAATTTCAAATGAAGCTTGATTTAAATGCATATATACTAAGTTACATTAACATGGCCATTAAATTACTGAAATGATTACACAGACAAAGCATGCAAAAGATTCATATTTGCAAATAAGTGTCACTAAGGAAATGCAAAATTTTATTTTTAGATAAAATTGATGGAAACACATTAGTAAGACAGCAGTTTATAGAAACATTTTTAGAGTTTTCAGAAAGAGCCAGTGATTTACTTGGTAACAATGACTCTTACTGAATTTTATGATTAATATCTGGAAGCCAATATATTAATTATGCATATGAGATTTTGAAAAATTGATTAGGTAGAAATAATTTCATTAAATGTGCTACATTTTGATTATTTTATGGTTGAAAAATCAAAAACATAGAAAACAGAAATTTTAAAAGAGTTAAGTATAAAAACACTGGTAATGATCATGGTGAAGAATATGTAATTCACAAAAATATTTCTTTTCAGAAAGTAGTGATAGATTTTAACAGTGATCCTGTAACCATTTTTAATACAGTTTTGCATTTGTTTTTTGGTTAGTAGGGAACTTGCTGATTTGACAAAGTGGGTTTATTGACAATTTAATCAATCAGTGAATTACAATACTCATTTGGGAAATCCAACTCTGTCACATTGATCTTCAGTCAGCTCACTTAAAGATGGAAGACATTGGATATCTCTAGTTTTCCCTGACCACAATTATTCTCAACACATTAGAAATTTGCACTGTAGGCTTTATTTAGCTTATTAACCTCCAGATGCTCTCAATTGATAAGATTTTCTGCTGGAGCCCCATCAACAAAGTTGTTTTAGATTTTTTATAAGATTTATTTGTTTTCATTTTATGTGCATGGGTAGTTTTCCTTCATGTACGTCTGTGCACCATGTTCATGAAATGCCCAAGGATGCCAGAAGAGTGTAAAAGATCCCCTGGAACTGAAGCTACAAATGGTTGTTACCCATCATGTAGGTACTAGGAATATAAGCCCTGTTCTCTGGAAGAGCATCAAGTTATTCATAATCACTGAGTTACCTCTCCAGCCCAACCAAATTTGTTCAAAAGACTATCTGATGGATTGATTGATACCAGGTTCCATAATGTATTAAACTCAAATGTTTTGAATCTTAACACTTCATATACTTGCTATTTATCAATAAAATGAAATTTGTAGAAAAATGGACAGAACTGAAAAATATGATATTGAGTGAGTTAACCCAGACTCAGGATCACAAATACCTTGTTTTCTTTCATATAACAATATTAGATTTGACGTTTTAGATTTCTGTGTTTAAGTTGGAATGATTTCAGTTCTCATCATTGATCAGAGAAGATTCTTCTTGCAGTGAATACAGAGATTCATGACTCCAAAAAATGTTAAGAATAAATGATGGTTGGTGTGCCCAGTTTTAAATAATATATTTGTAGCACTCTGTATTGTAGCTTGGGGAACACCATGGAAGAGAGAATGTAAAGAATGTTAGAGTCCTATGATGAGAAAAGAACTCTGTATTTTCTGGTAATGGCATAGTCACTCTAGTCACAAATTCACAGTAGCTGCACTTACCTATACTGGACCTGCACATATCTGTTAACAGTCAGACATGAATTGACGAGTAGTACATAGGTCTCTTATCTCTTTCTGCTTAGCCATTAGCTATAGATGTACGCTGTGGCAGGGGTAGTCATTGTCGTCAGTTGCATACCTACTAGTAAGCCCACAAGACATCATTGGATAATTCTATATCCATGATCATTCACATGACATTGCTTCAGTTTAGTAGGTCACAACACAAAGAGGGATAAATTTGGGAAAGGGACTTATATTAAGGAATCAGGGGTGTTATCAAGAATAGGAAGGAGATAAGAGATGGTGGGGCGAGTGTTATTATGTATGAAATTATCAATGAACAAACTTAATAATTATGTTTACATTTTTTCATCTATGCTGAGTGTGCCATGTTTGCTTTTTCCTCAGGAGGTGGCTTTTTGTTGCTATTCTGATTTGGTGAAATTCTAATTCTGTTGTTCCAGATTGTGATAACATGTTTAAGTAAGAACATGGGGTCTTTTAGGGGGTCCCCAGGCAGTGAGACCAGGACCTGTCCTTAGTGCATGAGCAGGCTTTTTGGAACCTAGTGCCTATGCTGAGATACTTTGCTCAGCCTTGGTGCAGGGAGGAGGGGCTTGGACCTGCCTCATCTGGATATACCAGGCTCGGCTGTCTCTACAGGGGATACCTTGCCTTGGAGGAGGTGGGAATGGGGGGTGGGCTGGGGAAAAGGCTGGGGGGTGAGAGGAGGGAGGACAGGGAATCTGTGGTTGATATGTAAAATGAATAGAAAATCTCTTAATAATAATAATAATAAAACATGGGGTCAGAAATATCACAATAAAAAGGTCATTGATCTGGACTTCAGATGACATTAAGAGGGGTTCAAGGGAAAACTATTCTACAAAATGTAATTCTTATGCTGTTTTGATTAAGTGGTGAATATTCCTATCTGACATCAGTTAATCTTTGTATCAGCAGTTCATAAGACATAATCCAGAGTGGTGATTTCTAGTATAACTCATAAAAATCATAAAAGGAGATTATATACACTAATAAAAACAGTGGCAAAGGTTCTTTGATCCTAAACAGCAAAAGTAAGAAAGTTCCTGAGAGGTTTGTTTATTTAATTTTATTTTATATGCATGAGTATTTTGTTTGCATGTATGTCTGTGTACCATGTGCATTCCTGATATTCTCAGAGGGCAGAAGAGGGAATCAGATCTCCTGGAACTGGAGTTACAGACAGTTGTGAGCTGCCAGGTGGGTGCTGGAAATTGAACCTGGGTCCTCTGGAAGAACATTCTTTACTCTTAACCACTAAGTCATCTCTCTAGCCCACCTTTCTTTTTAAGGACAACAGTTTTAGGTTACTAAAGACTTTAACTATAAAGTGAGTGAGTAACCTGAAAATTTGCTGTTGTAGAATATTATTTTAATATTTATTACATTTGTTCATGCTGTGTAACATTTCTTTAGTGATGCAAAGATATGTTCCATTCCTTTATGTTGCATTTTTTTAACTCTGTGAAGTTGTGTTACTTTGCCTGTTTAAAATATCAGATGGTCTAACACAGAGCTTAATGGCGAATAGCAAGGCAGGAAAAAGGATAGGTGAGGCTGGCAGGAAAAGAGAATAAATAGAAGGAGAAATCTGGGAGGAAAAGAAGAAAGAACAAGAGAGCAAGGAGAGGAGAATGCTCAGGCCCAGCCACACAGCCATAGCTATCCATGGAGTAAGAGTGAAAGTAAGATACACAGAAGTAAGAAAAGGAAAAAGCCCAGAGGCAAAAGGTAGATGGGATAATTTACATTAAGAAAAGCTGGCAATAATAAAGTGAAGCTAAGGCTAGGCATTTATAAGTAAGACTAAGCCTCCATATGTGATTTATTTGGGAGCTGGGTGGCAGGACCCCCAAAAAGGCAAAAACAACCAATAATGTTTTGGCATACCAACATGGCCCAAATTTCTATGTGGGGCCCAAGAAAGCTGAAAAAAATGAAAGAAGGAAAAAGAAAAAATGACACAGCTCCTTTAAGAGGTGCTGCTATTCAGCCAACAGGGCAGCCTAAATAGAAATGGCAAGCTAAGTAAAAAACCGCTTGTGGCAGTGCAGGTACTGACTTCCTACAGCTAGTAAGGCTGAACAGTTTTCGGTCACCCACCTCCAACCCAGCTGCAAGCTTTAGGCTTGGCTTTCAGGACACTAGAAGTAGGCAGAGCCAGCCAAGAGAGCTGTTTAGATGACCCAGGTGTAGCTTACCAGTTTAGAGTTTGCTCATGCAGTCAAAAAATGCTAAAAGATATGCAGCAAAAGAGGTCCAGATGGGAAAAAAAAACCTCTAAACAGGTTCCAGTGTGTTTCACAATGCGCATAGGCTTAAGCAAGAAAGATTATGGGTATAGACAGTCATAAAAAGAAATAATTAAAAAAATAGTTTAAAGAGAGAAGTAAAAGTAATATAAAAGAAAAAGCTATGCAAAGATGGGAAATAAACAGGAAGCCTAGCTCCTGTATAGTATTGTGTTGATTTTGAATTGTTTTGATGGCTAATGGTCAAGTGGCAGCTGCTAGGAGATATGGGATTGTGAGCAAGATTGCAAAATTGAACCAACCTAGATACTTTAGAAATGCCTTAACTTTAAAAAATAAGTAAAAAAATGAGTTACTTTTGGAAAGAGTTTTTGCTTTTGTTTCCACAGGAAACTAGAGGCTTTGGATTCATTCTAGGTTAATATGGATCAGATTTAATCAAGGGGACCTCCTGAACCATGACAGGTGGTATCAATAAACAAAGGTTTCAGCTGGTATTCCCAGGACTTGGCCATTACCTCAAAAATTATCTCAGGGACCCTAAAGATACTTTGTTCACAGACAACAGGAAGCAATTTGGAGAACACAATGTCCATATTCCCAAGAGGATTGTGAGAGGCTTTTGTTTATTTGGCGGGTTATGGATATTTGTTATAATTTATGGGAATTTAGGAATATAGGATAAAAAAACAACTATTAATCTCATATTTTACATTGACATGAATTTTGGTCTATTGATACATATTTAAAGTTAATTTTGTTACACTGTATATATATATTTCTACTCATTTGTGGTATTGTACTTATGCAGTTCATTTAAAAAATTCCATGTATAATTAAGAAATGAGGTTAGTAGTTAGTCTATAACAGTCAAACTTGTAGTCACATTAGGCATATTTTCTAGGTTAAAAAGGTACATTTTAGATAGATAAATGGTCTTCAAACACTTCAAAGACCTGTAGAATATAGCATTTAAAATGTTTTGTTAACTTAAGGTTTTTTATGACAATGAGACAATACCAGTTTACTTCAGAGATGAATGGCATTGATGACACTCCTTATGGAGTTTGCTTTCATTGTGGCAAGGTTAGGCACTGGACAAAGGAACTGCTCTTGCCTTTGACTGCTGACAATGTGTTATGTAGACTGGACATGCAGGACACACCAAAAAAAAAGACTGTTGAACTTTGCCAAAACAAGGCAGGACAGTCCTTCAAAATTCCTGCTTCACAGAAGAATCTGCCAGATATTCTGCAGGACACAGAGGAAGTCAACTGATAAAATTTGCCAACACAGCCGGGCGGTGGTGGCACACGCCTTTAATCCCAGCACTCAGGAAGCAGAGGCAGGAGGATCTCTGTGAATTCGAGGCCAGCCTGGTCTACAAAGTGAGTTCCAGGAAAGGCGCAAAACTACAGAGAAACCCTGTCTCGAAAAACCAAAGAAAAAAAAAATTGCCAACACAAAGCAGGGGGCAGTCCTTCAAGTTTCCTGCTTCAGTGAAAAGTTTGCCAGATATTCTACACCTGTAGGTTGAAGATGGATGCCCCAACATTGCAGTGGATCTTTGGGCGACTGTTCAGGCAGCCAAATGTCTCTGTTGTTGGGTAATACTACATCCTTCTGGGTCTTTGATGGAGTTGAAGACTAGATAGTTATAGTTGCAGTTTTTCTTAGTTATGATATAAAGTAAATTAGGTGTAAAACTTTAGATTCAGTAAGACAGAATAGATAATACATTATATTCTCTGTATATTTTGACTACAAATGGATAGAATATTGTAAATGTAATTCATACTTGATAATTGACTATGTTAAAGTTAAAACCTTTCTTTTTATTTATACAAAAGGGGGAAACGTTGTAGAATATTATTTTATGATATGTTACATTTGTTCATGCTGTGTAACATTTATTTAGTGATGAAAAGATGTGTTGCATTCCTTTATGTTGTATTTGTTTAACTCTGTGTAGCTGTGTTACTTTGCCTGTCTAAAACACTTGATATGCTAATAAAGAGCTGAACAGCCAATAGCGAGGCAGAAAAAAAGGATAGGCAGGCTGGCAAGCAGAGACAATAAATGGAAGGAGAAATCTTGGAGGAAAAGAAAGAGCAAGAGAAGAAGGAGAGGAGGATGCTAGGGGCCACCCACACAGCCACACAGCCAGCAGTGGAGTAAGAGTAAAAATAAGATACATAGAAGTAATAAAAGGAAACAGAGGTAAAAGGTAGATGGGATAATTTACCTTAAGGAAAGCTGGCAATAAACAATCCAAGCTAAGGCTGGGCATTTATAAGTAAGACTAAGCTTCTGTGAGGGGATTTATTTGGTGTGAAGGGCCACAGTGACCAATGCAACACTTATAAAATGAAAGCATGTAATTCAGGGCTTGCTTATGGTTTCAGAGGTAGTCCATTGTCATCATGGTGGGGAATTCAGGAGGAAGCAGTAGTCGTGAGGATGAAGGATTAGACAAGAGCTTTATATCCTGATTCACAGGCAGCAAGCAGATAGAAAAACTTAGCCTGGTGTGAGCTTTTTGAAACCTCCAAGCCCATCCCCAGTAACATACTTCATTCAACAAGGCCACACCTCCTAACCCTTCTAGTACTTTTTAAATAGTCAACCTCCCTGGTGACTAGGCATTCAAATATATGAGCCTAGGTGTTCATTTTTATTCAAACCACCACACCCATTGTCTCACTATTTCTCTTTTGAACAGTTATGTTGTTTGACATTTATTTATTATGTCTAATGATGACACTAAATATATGCCAGGAATTGTACTGTTTAATATAACTTTATATCATGTTTAATGTTTACTGCATGAAAATGATATAAATAACCTTATACCTTACAATACAGATGTGAAGGATCAGATTTAAATAAGTTTCCTGATACAATATTGCTAATAATAGTACAAGCTTAGGAGGAATCAAGGAAAGTGAAACTGCAGAGTAGCAGGAAAACTATTCAATACAATGTAGTAGTACAAATTAGAATATGATAGCAAGAATAACAATGGGCCACATGAATGAGAGAATAATTCAGGGTATAGCTGTTGTTCGTATGTGGGATATATTGCATAGTTTCAAGCCAAGTGGATATGTGCAGCCTATGTCCTTCTGGGTTGATTATCTTTAGTGGGAATCTGAGGCCATATAATAGTATGCAACCTCTACTCGCTTGAAGCTATTTACAGATATATCCATCTGTAAGGAAAAATGTAGCATAAATTTATAATGTCTATAACTAAATTGTGTGAGCATACAAGCTGTGTATCAGACATGTCCCTCAGTTTTGAATGGTTCTGGATGTTGTAAACAACCTTTTTCTCCCTTATAAGCATTCATTCAGGAACTCCAAAGGGCTAAAATCATATGAACTCCATATTCTAAAATGAGGTACTGGATGATTGTGTACAGACTCTTGATCTAAATTCCTTCTACAGGCATTTTTCATAGTGTAACTGTGAGATGTAAAAGAGTTAGAAAAGCAAAGGTGAGAAAGATGATTTCAGGAGAGCTTCAGTTTTGGTTAATACCCTCTTCACTCGCACAGGAGAGAAAGAAATATATCTTTCTAACTATTTTTCAATTTGCTACAAGCCAGAGACAAAGCCTTTGAAGATTTGCTGTATTAAACCAATTCCACTAATACCAATATTGGCTTCTTTCTTTGTTTGCTTGTTTGTTTTTTGAGACCTGGTTTCTCTTTGTAATAGTTGTGGCTGTCCTGGAACTCACTTCGTAGTCCAGGCTGGCCTCAAATTCTGAGTTCTGACTGCCTCTGCCTCCTGCGTGCTGGGATTAAAGGCATGTGCCACTACCACCTGGCTTCATTATTGGCTTAATACATAAAATCGTCATAAAAAATTGTGAATCAACACTCTCTTATGTAGTTGTAATATCTCTTCTAGATATCCAGCCATTCTGTCCTCCAGAAAGTAAATTCTTTGCCTTTATCTTGATAGTAAATAAAATTTGTATAATTTGACACAGAGATGGACATGAAACATGAATATTTGAGGATGCATGATGACTCTGTATGGATGAAATGACTAATCATCTATATGCAATTAGTAATTCCATGGTTATCTCAGTAAGATAAAGCAAGTAATTATGAGATAGTACATATTCATTCTATTTTGGAGAATCACCATATCACGCAAACGTTCAATGATGCCTTAGCAGTTCTCAATCTAAGTTATAAAACGATGATAGAGTGACCCTCACAGTACATCATGTTGCCAGAGCACATCACACACACACACACACACACACACACACACACACACACACACACACACACACACACAATGACTACTACTGCATATACATTTTCAACTTAGATATGTGAAATATTTGCATTTACATTAATAAATGCCAGGTTCCAGGTGTTGCTTTAGAGCTATATTCGCAATTATTCCATCTGTAATAGTTATATCAGATTATTTTGTGATATTTTTATTTGTGTATGTCTTAGTTACTCTTCTATTGCTGTGAAGTCACATGATGGAGAAAGAAACTATTTTAGCTCTTCCTGAGACTTAAAGGCCGGCCCCCAGCTCCCATCTTGCCCCGGACTTCCCTTTTGGAACACTGGTCTGTCTGAACCAAGTTTGCGGATAAGGCCAAGAACGAACCACAAGGAGATGGGCAGATGTCAAGGCAGAAACATATACAACAAAATGAATAGCAATACAGCATCACCAGGCCCTAGCCCTCCTCCAACACCTAGACCTGAACATCAGAAATTGGAAGAAGCAGAAGAAAACAGCCTTATGAATGACATCATGAAGAAGCTAGAGGCTTGTGTAGAGGAAAAGACAAAAAAATGTGAAGAACGCTGTAAACAACAAGAGGAAAGGGCAAACAAGTTAGAAGAAATCAATAAAGTCCTGGAAGAAAACAATAAAGTACTGAGAGAAAATCAAGAAAAATCAATGAAACAAATGAAGGAAACAGTCCAAGACCTGAAAAGGGAAATAGAAAAAATGAAGAAGACACAAACAGAGGGAATGCTGGAAACAGAAAATCTGAGTAAACAAACAGGAAACACAGATGCAAGCATAACCAACAGAATACAAGAGATGGAAGAGAGGATCTCTAGCGTTGAAGATACAGTAGAAGAAATACATTCATCAGTCAAAGAAAACACTAAAGCCAACAAAGTCATGAACCAAAATGTCCAAGAAATTTGGGACACCATGAATAGACCAAACCTAAGAATAATAGGGGTCGAAGAAGGAGAAGAATACCAACTCAAGGGCACAGAAAATATATTCAACAAGATCAGAGAAGAAAACTTTCCCAACTTAAAGAAGGAAATGCCTATGAAGATACAAGAAACTTATAGAACACCAAACAGACTAGACCCCCAATAAAAGTCCCCTCGCCACATAATAGTTAAACAACTAAATGTACAGAATAAAGAAAGAATATTAAGAGCAGCAAAGGAAAAAGGCCAAGTGACATATAAAGGCAAACCCATCAGAATAACACCCGATTTCTCAATGGAGACTTTGAAAGCCAGAAGGACCT
This sequence comes from Peromyscus californicus insignis, assembly GCF_007827085.1. Taxonomy (NCBI): domain Eukaryota; kingdom Metazoa; phylum Chordata; class Mammalia; order Rodentia; family Cricetidae; genus Peromyscus; species Peromyscus californicus. The sequence continues at coordinate 47,420,092 of NW_026294391.1, forward strand.
GGACAGATGTAATGCAGACACCAAGAGACCATGGATGTCAGCCTAGACTAATATACCCAGCAAAACTTTCAATCACCATAGATGGAGTGAACAAGACATTCCATAAACAATAATTATCCACAAACCCACCCCTACAGAAAGCACTAGAAGGAAAATTCCAACCTAAGGAAGTCAGATACACCCTCGAAAACACAGGCAACAGATAAAGCCACGGCAGTAAACCCCAACGTATAGAAGTACACACACATCACCACCAAAAAATAACAGGAATGAACAATCACTGGTCATTAATTTCCCTCAATATCAATGGACTTAATTCACCTATAAAAAGACATAGGCTTACAGAATGGATACCAAAGCAGGACCCATCTTTCTGCTGCATACAAGAAACACATCTCAAATTCAAAGATAGACACTACCTAAAAATAAAAGGCTGGGAAAAGACTTTCCAATCAAACGGTCTTAAGAAACAAGCGGGTGTAGCCATCCTGATATCCAGCAAAATAGACTTCAAACTAAAATCAATCAAAAGAGATCAAGAAGGGCATTACATACTCATCGCAGGAAAGATCCACCAAGATGAAGTCTCAGTTGTGAACATTTATGCCCCAAACACAAGGGCACCCACATATGTAAAAGAAACATTACTAAAGCTTAAACCACATATAAAACCCCACACATTAATAGTGGGAGACCTCAACACCCCACTTTCACCACTGGACAGATCTCCCAAATTGAAACTTAACAGAGAAATAAAGGACTTAACTGATGTCATGACTCAAATGGACTTAATCGATATCTACAGAACATTCCATCCTAACAAAAAAGAATATACCTTCTTTTCAGCACCCCATGGAATCTTCTCTAAAATCAACCACATACTTGGCCACAAAACAAATCTAAACAGATACAAAACAATTGGAATAACCTCCTGTGTTCTATCAGACCACCATGGTTTAAAGTTGGATTTCAACAACAACAAAAACTACAGAAAACCTACAATCTCATGGAAACTGAATAATACCCAACTGAATCACCAATGGGTTAAGGAATAAATAAAGAAAGAAATTAAAGACTTCCTAGAGATCAATGAAAATGAAGACACCACATATCCAAATGTATGGGACACTATGAAAGCAGTACTAAGAGGGAAATTCATAGCACTAAATGCCCACATAAATAAGTTGGAGAAATCTCACACTAGTGACTTAACAGCATACCTGAAAGCTCTAGAACAAGAAGAAGCACAGTCTCCCAGGAAAAATAGACACCAGGAAATTATCAAAGTGAGAGCTGAAATCAATAAAATAGAACCAAAGAGAACAATACAAAAAATTAATGAAACAAAGAGTTGGTTCTTTGAGAAAATCAACAAGATAGACAAGCCCTTATCCAAACTAACCAAAAGACAGAGAGAGAGCATCCAAATCAACAAAATCAGAAATGAAAAGGGGGACATAACAACAGACATTGAGGAAATCCAGAGAATCATCAGGTCATACTTCAAAAACCTCTATTCGACTAAACTGGAAAACCTAAAAGAAATGGATAACTTTCTGGATAGGTGCCACATACCTAAGTTAAATCAAGACCAGATAAACTATTTAAATAGTCCAATAACCCCTAACGAAATAGAAACAGTCATTAAAAGTCTCCCAACCAAAAAAAGCTCAGGACCAGATGGTTTCAGGGCAGAATTCTACCAGATCTTCAAAGAAGAGTTAATACCAATACTCTCTAAATTGTTCCACACAATAGAAACAGAAGGAACATTACCAAACTCCTTCTACGAGGCTACAATTACCCTAATTCCTAAACCAAACAAGGATACAACAAAGAAAGAGAACTACAGACCGATCTCCCTCATGAACATTGATGCAAAAATACTCAATAAAATACTGGCAAACAGACTCCAAGAACACATCAAAACAATTATCCACCATGATCAAGTAGGATTCATTCCAGGGATGCAAGGGTGGTTCAACATAGGAAAGTCCATCAATGTAATACACCATATAAACAAACTCAAAGAAAAAAACCATATGATCATCTCACTGGATGCAGAAAAGGCATTTGACAAAATCCAACACCCCTTCATGATAAAGGTATTGGAGCCATCAGGAATACAGGGAACATACCTAAACATAATAAAGGCAATTTACAGCAAGCCAACAGCCAACATCAAATTAAATGGAGAGAAACCCAAGCAATTCCACTAAAATCAGGAACGAGGCAAGGCTGTCCGCTCTCCCCATACTTAGTCAATATAGTACTTGAAGTTCTAGCCAGAGCAATAAGACAACATAAGGAGATTAAGGGGATACAAATTGGAAAGGAAGAAGTCAAGCTTTCCCTATTTGCAGATGACATGATAGTATACTTGAGCGACCCCAAAGATTCCACCAAGGAACTGATACAGCTTATAAACACCTTCAGCAACATAGCAGGACACAAGATCAACTCAAAAAAATCAGTAGCCCTCCTATATACAATGGACAAAGAAGCTGAGAAGGAAATCAGAGATACATCACCCTTTACTATAGCCACAAATGACATAAAATACCTTGGTGTAACACTAACCAAGCAAGTGAAGGACCTATATGACAAGAACTTTAAGTCCCTGAAAAAAGAAATTGAAGAAAATGTCAGAAAAATGGAAAGATCTCCCATGCTCATGGATAGGCAGGACTAACATAGTAAAAATGGCAATCTTACCAAAAGCAATCTACAGATTCAATGCAATCCCCATCAAAATACCAACACAATTCTTCACAGACCTGGAAAGAATAATACTCAACTTCATATGGAAAAACAAAAAACCCAGGATAACCAAAGGAATCCTGTACAATAACACAACTTCTGGAGGCATCACAATCCCTGACTTCAAGCTCTACTATAGAGCTACAGTAATAAAAACAGCTTGGTACTGGCATAAAAACCGACATGTGGACCAATGGAATCGAATCGAAGACCCTGACATTAATCCGCACACCTATGAACATATAATTTTTGACAAAGAAGCCAAAAGTGTACAATGGAACAAAGAAAGCATCTTCAACAAATGGTGCTGGCAAAACTGGATATCAACATGTAGAAGGCTGCAAATAGATCCATTTCTATCACCGTGCACAAAACTTAAGTCCAAGTGGATCAAGGACCTCAACATAAATCCAGCTACTCTGAACCTGCTAGAAGAGAAAGTAGGAAGTAGTCTTGAACGCATTGGCATAGGAGACCACTTCCTAAATAGAACACCAGTAGCACAGACTCTGAGAGAAACAATCAATCAATGGGACCTCTTGAAACTGAGAAGCTTTTGTAGAGCAAAGGATACAGTCAACAAGGCAAAGCGACAGCCTACAGAATGGGAAAAGATCTTCACCAACCCCACATCTGACAGAGGACTGATATCCAGAATATATAAGGAACTCAAGAAATTAGACATCAAAATGCCCAACAGTCCAATTAAGAAATGGGTTATAGAACTAAACAGAGAATTCTCAACAGAGGAAACTCAAATGGCCAAAAGACATTTAAGGAATTGCTCAACATCCCTAATCATCAGGGAAATGCAAATCAAAACAACTCTGAGATACCACCTTATGCCTGTCAGAATGGCTAAGATCAAAAACACTGAAGACACCTTATGCTGGAGAGGATGTGGAGCTAGGGGAACTCTCCTCCACTGCTGGTGGGAATGCAAGCTTGTACAACCACTTTGGAAATCAATATGGCGCTTTCTTAGAAAATTGGGAATCCATCTCCCCCAAGATCCAGCTATACCACTCTTGGGCATATACCCAAGGAATGCTCAACCACACCATAAGAGCACTTGTTCAGCTATGTTCATATCAGCATTGTTTGTAATAGCCAGAACATGGAAACAACCTAGATGCCCTTCAACTGAAGAATGGATAAACAAAATGTGGTACATATACACAATGGAATACTACTCAGCAGAGAAAAACAATGACTTCATGAGGTTTGCAGACAAATGGATGGATTAGAAAAAATCATCCTGAGTGAGGTAACCCAGACTCAGAAAGACAAACATGGTATGTACTCACTCATAGCAGGATACTAGACATGAAACAAGGATGACTTGTCTGCTACTCACATCACCAGGGAGGCTACCTGGAAAACAGGGCCCCAAGAAAGACACAGGGATCGCCCAATGACAGAGAAATGGAATGAGATCTACATGAACAGCCTGGACATGAGTGGGGGTAGTGAAAGGCGAGGGTCGAGGGAAAGAGAGCTTGGGAGAGCGGGAGATCCCAGCTGGATCAACAACAGAGAGGGAGAACAAGGAATAGGAGACCATGGTAAATGAAGACCACATGAGAATAGGAAAAAGCAAAGTGCTAGAGAGGTCCACAGAAATCCACAAAGATACCCACACAACAGACTGCTGGCAATGGTCAAGAGACAGCCCGAACTGACCTACTCTGGTGATGGGATGGCCAAACACCCTAATTGTTGTGCTAGAAACCCCATCCAACGACTGAGGGATCTGGATGCAGAGATCCACGGCTAGGCTCCGGGAGTCTAATTAGCGAGAAAGAGGAGGGTTTATATGAGCGAGAATTGTTGAAACCAAGATTGGATAAAGCACAGGGACAAATAGCCAAACGAATGGAAACACATGAACTATGAACCAATGGCTGAGGGGTCCCCACTGGATCAGGCCCTCCGAATGGGTGAGACAGTTGATTGGCTTGATCTGTTTGGGAGGCATCCAGGCAGTGGGACCGGGTCCTCTGCTCATTGCATGAGTTGGCTGTTTGAAACCTGGGGCCTATGCAGGATTGTTTGGCTCAGCCTGGGAGGAGGGGACTAGACCTACCTGTACTGAGTCTACCAGGTTGACCTCAGTCTGTGGGGAAGGCTTTGCCCTGGAGGAGATGGGAATGGGGGGGGGGGGGTTGGAGGGAAGGTGAGGGGGACGGGAGGGGGGAGAACAATTCTCTGAATTAAGAGAAAAACATATTCATGGACTTTTAAAGCAATAAATATATGGAAATACCCATTTAAAAAAAAGAAACTATTTTAAAAGAAAGCATTTAATTGGGGTTTGCTTACAGTACCAGAGAATAAGTTCATTATCATCAGGATGGAGTGTAGCAGTGGACAGACAGGCAATAGACTAGAGAAGCAGCTGAGTGCTTTACATCTTGATCCACAGACAGTACCCAGAGGGAGAGACACTGGGCCTAGCATGGAATTTTGAAACCTCAAAGCCCACACCTAGTAGCACACTTCTTCCAACAAGGCCACACCTCCTAATAGTTCTCAAACAGTTTCACCAACTGGGAATCAAATATCCAAACATATGAGCCTTTCAGTTGCATTCTCATTCAAATCACCACAGTTGGTTACACGTTTCTCTTTTTTGTTTAATTTTTGTGGCTTTATTTTTTGTTTTTACATACTAAACAAATTTTCCTCTCCCTCCTCTCCTTCCAACTCCCTCACTTTTCCTCTCCCACATCAACTTCTCCTCCTGTTTCTCTTCAGAGAAGGGTGGGCTTCCCATGGATATCAGCCAGCCATGGTATATGAAGTTGCAGTGAGACTAGGCTGAATGATGCAATCCAATAGGAGGAATAGGTCCCAAAAGAAGGCAACAGAGTCAGAGACAGAGACAGCCCCTGCACTCACTGTTAGGAGTCCCACAAGAAGACCAAGCTACACAACTGCAACATATATGCAGAGTGCCTACATCAGTCGCATGCAGGCTCCCTGCTTGTCAGTTCAGTCTCTGTGAGTCCCTATGAGCCCAGGTTAGTGGGTTTTCTTGTGGCGCCCTCAACCCCTCTGACTCCCACAGTCCTTTCTCCCCATCTTATGCAGGGTTCCACAAGCTCCTCCTAAGGTTTATCTATGGGTCTCTGCATTTGTTTCCATCAGTTGCCAGGTGAAGCCTCTCTGTTGACTGTTGGGCTACACAACAACCTATGAGTATAGCAGAATAGCATTAGGGATCACTCCACTGACTTTTTATTTCTATTTTTGCCAGTCATGTTTCATTCTATCCTAGGTCTCTGGGCTATCCAGCCTCTGATTTCTGGGCCTCCAGGGAGTGTCATGGGTGGGCTCCCTCTCAGGGTATAGGTCTCAGGCTGGATCAGTCATTACTTGGTCAGTCCCACAATTTCTGTGCCATCTTTATCCTACTACATCTTGTAGGCAGGGCAAATTGTAGGTCAAAGGGTTTGTGACTGGTTTGGTGTCCCAGTCCCTCCACTGGAAGTCTTGCCTGGTAACAGGAGATGGCCAGTTCAGGCTTCATATCACCTATTGCTAGGAGTAACTCTCACAGATTCCTGAGAGTTGCCATTGCACTAGGTTTCTAGCTCATCCCGAAGATGTCCCTGGATTCCAGTTGTCTCTCCCAGTACTCTATCCCTCTATCCTCCGCCTACCTGACCCCTCCTTTTCCCACTCTACCCCCCAAATCCTGACCCACACCATGTCCACAGACCCAGAGAAACTAAGTAAGGAGGACTCAAGGGAGGGATGAGTGAATCTCACTGTGAAGAAGAATTAGAATAGACATGTTTCTCTTAAAGATAGGTTAAACTTCAACAAACTGAGTACAAAGTAGGATACCTGGTTGAATACAGAGTCTGAAGTCATCTCAAGTCATATTATTAACTTGGTTGCAAGGTCTTACAAAATTTTAGTCTCTTTGAAGGCAAGAGATTTCCGTAAAATACAGATCACAACATGTGACTCCATGAGAAAAGTATGATTCAATAAGCACAAGCTTTGATTATGTAAGCATGGTGTCAACATGACTGATTTTACCTCAATTATACTCTAGCCTATCTAGCTGACATATCTATACAGTCTGAACATTGCTCTATTTAAAATTGACATTCATAGTTAATCACATTTTGTTTATGAAATTTCTAGTGCTAGCAAACATCAAGTATACAAAGATATTCTGATCAACACCAACATTCTGAGTGATTGCATGCCACCTGCAGGAGTGGATCTATTACCAATCTTCAATCTTGGAGGAGTGAAGCCTTTAAACAGCCCTGGCCTACTGAATGGGAATTCTTCATTGACCATTTTCTAAATTCTTATTTTATTATATATAATAAACATCTTCCATATTTTCTTAAATTATAAATGAAAAGGCACCATAAGTAGTCTCTAAATCAGTCACTTCAAAAAATTTAAAAATACTTAATAATTTCCTGTTCTATGTATTGTTATAAAATACATACATTGATACTTATTCACTTGAAGAGTTATATTGATTATTTTCTAAATTTGTAATGAATTATATATGAATTTATGTACCAGAATTTACTCAAATTAGTTAGAAAAAATCAGTACCATAATATTTTTCCTTGCAAACATAGTTTTGAAAATATTTGGCTCATTTATACATATAAGAACATTATGTGAAAAACGTAGCATGCCCAATAGAACACTCATGTATAATTCAGAAGGAAAAGTGGGGAATTTTCTGCATTGTAAATATGTAATTTTCTTTCAAAATTCTGATCATCTTCTATCAAAACATGAAAGAAGAATGCAGCTATGAAGACCCCTTAAAGTATAAGTAGGAATGTATACTCAATTGATACTATAGTAACAACACAAGACATATGCCAACAAAAATTCTTCCCAAATGATTCATTAATTGCTTGGGTACTTTGTTGTTGTTGTTGTTTGAAAAACTATTTCACAGGCTGAGTCACAAAAAAATTTTATTGTCTTTTTAGAAAACATTTAGCCTAAATTTTATTATAGGAAACTTCCTTGATGATCACCAGTCCTTTCAAGCCAAGTTTCTGATGTCTGAGCTCCATCAATCAATCTTCTTCTCTAGAGGAAACTGATTAGAGTTAGGGTGACACACTTGAGATTACTAAAACTTATATTCCCAGTGCATTTGATAATGTTGGACTGACTAGAGAGAGAAAATACTTCTTATACTGAACATTGGACATGCTGTAGTATCTTGGAAATATCTGCTATCCCACTGATACCCAGAACATGATGAAAGAAATTGATTTCAATTATGTTTTATAAAGATCATCAGAGCAGTTTTCCCGAAAAGTTTATCATTCTCATTGTTGGGAGCACTGAGTTCCATGGGACACTTGTCACATTTAGACCAACAGGTTCTACATTATCATCAAGTGATGACTAAGAATTTGCCTTTCTAACCCATGCAAAGGTGATGCTGATCAGGGACAAACATGGGACATGTACTTTATTGTATGATTTTAGTATGCCATTGAGAATCCCACTTGGCCTGGGACTAGAAACAACATGAAAAGCTTTAGGTTAATGCTCTTTTGTTAGTAAGAGATTTTATAAATGTTTCTGGGTTAGCAGACAATGAATTGAATGTCTGGATTTGAGTTTCCACAAGCATTAAAAATAGTATCAATGCTAGTTCTGGAAGATACCACATTGAAAATCACTGCTTCAGTCTTTTTGTTTGTTTGTTTGTTTTGTTTCTGTTTTTGTTTTTTGAGCCAGGGTTTCTCTGTGTAGCTTTGTGCTTTTCCTGGAACTCACTCTGTAGACCAGACTGGCCTCGAACTCACAGAGATTCGCCTGGCTCTGCCTCCCGAGTGCTGGGATTAAAGGTGTGCGCCACCACCGCCCAGCTAGGCCATGGATTTTAACAGAGCAAGGAGGAACATATGGCAGGGTTTGGAGGGAGGAATGATGTTATCATAATCTCAAAATTGTTTTAAAAAATGTAAACTTGCAAAGAAAAAAAGACTCAATGAGTAAGACACTTCCACCATGTCTCACCACATTCTCATAACCAATAATGGATTCATGTCAGCTGTCCTTTGACCTCCAGAGTTAAACTATGGCATATGCACAGATCAGACTTGCATATGCAAATTAAACAAAGGAATTAAAAACCTTTTGAAGTAAGTCTGATGGGGGTATGCTGGTAAGGGTTGCTGGGATTTTGAGGCAGAGCCTCTAAGCCAGCTCACCTTGGACAGTTCAGACACAAGATTGGAACAAGACAGACATCCCATTGAACCTCACCTGTAAAGGTGACTGTCTGCAGGGAACCCACATAGACAACTCATTTTCTAATGTCAAGAATAGCTTGCCACTGGTAGGAGGGAGAGGTGAAGGATTGTAACTGTAAAACAGCAGCAGCATGGGGCCGTGAGAAGGCTCAGTCAGTAAGGCACTTGCTGCCTAAACTGGTGGTTGCAGTGCAATCTCTGGGGCCCATGTGTTGGAAATAGAGAACACACTTAACTCACTCCTGAAAGTGGTCCTCTTACCTTAACATGCATGTCATGGCAAGTGTGTGTGTGTTTGTATACACATGTGCACATACACACAATAAATACATGTAAAATAGAAACTTGAAACAGAAGAGTGGCAAATTGTCTCTGAAAATCAGTAAGAAGATTCAGGCCTAATGTGTTACACTAGGGCATTGGCTGAGGGAAAAGGCTAGTTGACATTGCAGAGCTCCTGGGAGGCCATAGAACAGCCACATCTGTAGCTGTAAATTTCTCAATTCATCCTGATGTCCCCATCCCCACCCCCAACAGTCCCTACACAGCCACTCAGAACCAAGTAAACACACAGAGGCTTAATATTATTTACAAACTGAATGGTCTATGGCAGGCCTCTTGCTAGCTAGCTCCTTAAATTAAGCCATAGCTATTAATCTATGTATCACCACGTGTTCCATGGCTTTACCTGCATCCCATTCCATGTTGCTCTTTTGGTGGCTGGCCTGCGTCTCTTCAGACTCTGCCTTTCTCTTTCCTGTCTCTCTCCTTAGATTTCCAGCCTGCCTCTAAGCTGCTTTGCCATAGGCCAAAGCAGCTTATTTATTAACCAATGTGAATAACATATATTCACAGCATACAGAAAGACATCCCCCAGCACACATCTCCACTTTCCACTCCTAGGTAGAACTGTTTTACTTGTCTTTGACAGCCAGAAACCAACTAGCAGGTTGGGACACACACACACACACACACACACACACACACACACACACTGGATGCTCAAAATGTGTCCTTTGGGCCTCACTGTTTCCTCCAAAAGAGACAAGTGAATTGTCACTGAGTGAATATAACAGAATGGACAATGGCATTGCCTGTCCACTGTCAGAAACATAGCAACTAATCATTTTTTATCCAAGGAACATAAATAGATGGGCCAGCCTTCAGGGGTTATGGGTAGTGGCAGCCTATGCACTGGTTTTGATGCCTAGAGCTTTGGTTTCTCCAAGACTGTGGCCCAAATCTGCAGACTGGTGAGGTAACCTGGAGTGATTTCAGTACTTCATCACCCTATGTCCCTGCAACTATACTGCAGGGCACTGTCGCTGCATACTGCTCACCAATACACAGGACAAAAAAAACCCACTACTTTTCTTAGAAAATAAATACAAATCCTCCATCATGTCTCCAGACACAGACACAGATTATGCTCACTACATCAAGAATGTCAGGGTTCTAAGGGTCAAATTCAGATCCTCATGCTTGCAAAGCAAGCACTTTACCAGCTGAGCCATCTCCAAGCCTCTAAACAAGTACATGCCCAGGCTGGCCTCGAACTCACAGAGATCTGCCTGGCTCTGCCTCCCCAGGGCTGGGATGAAAGGCATGAGCCACCACCGCCCTGCTCAGTCTATCTTTTCATCTTTGAACACTTCAGCATGCATCTGAACTTTGTTCATTTTAACTAACAGTGAGAGCTGTCTGTGATCAATGGGAGGAAGTATGCTGGAGGCTTAGATTTTTCTTCTTCTTCCATCTTTACTTCATGAAAACTTACTGAAATGTACATTCCAATGGGTGAAAAGAAAACGATGATAAGAATGAAATAACTTCTCAGGTCTCACACTAAAGCTGCAATAGATCTCAAACTCCAAAACCTGTAGCCTTAAGCAACAGAGTTGGTGTATTTAAGACACATGTAAGTGCCATTCTTCTCTATTTACGCCCAGGTTAATCTTTTTGAGAGGGAACCTCCAGCCACAGCTGTATGTAGCTACTAATTTGCGATAGTTATTTCAGGTCACTCTCCATCCTGTCAGGAAAAGGGCAATGTAACTCCATAATGCCTTTAATTAGTGGTATGTGAGTGCAGGTGCTGTTGTTCAGAATTACCTCTGAATGATGCTACATGTGGGAAGTCATGAAAATTCAGTCGGAGACTCCAGAAGGTGAAAACATACTTGCCAGATCCTTAGCCCCTTAACACAATCCACAGACACAAATAGGGTACTTCATGATATTTTTGCAGATGTTATCCTGGGCTCATATGAGAGATACCAAGAAGCTATAGTACTAAACAAAGGAAAGCATGTTTTAAGAGTAAGTATTTAATGGATACAGTATTTTTTTTTTTTATCTCAGGCTAAGTACAGAGGTGTAGAGTGGTTTCCCCTGTCAAAAGTGGACTGACAGGAAATTCTTTACATACACAGAAAATGAATCATGAATGAAACTCTGACATAAGACATCATGGATAATTACTGTTATTAAGAATTAAAAAAAAAAACAGACCACACATGTAGAGGGAGCTGGAAGAAGCTGCATAAGTAATTGCTTCTGAAGTCATGTTAGCTGCTTTGAAGACTTCAGTGGTCAAAAGAAGTTTCTCTCACGTAAAACTACATGGTAAGAGCACTGCTCGCTATGAAATTTTGGTGGTTCTTAAATGCTAGTATTCATTATGACCACCTACAGGACTTATAAAAATGTAGATGTCTTGAAGCCTGTTATACCTCCAGAATATCCAAGTACAGAATAGATAATGTCTATGCTGCTGATTTGAGAGTCATACCCAGAACCACCGAATGAACATTCAGGGCTCCCATTTAAACAGCAATTATATCAGAGTTAATTCACACACAAATTGAAAACTTACAGATTGCTGAAATAATATTAGTTCCTAGTTTCACAAATGCCAGAAAAGCAGCAATTTCCCCATTTTGTGTTCAAATAGGTCATCTCTTTGGATGCTTTTCATTTGAAATTAGACTCTTTTATATGGCTTAAAACATAAAAGGAAATAGAAATTTGAATGAGAAGTACTTTAAATGTGTATACTCTTACTTATTTTTTTACTGTTGTCCATGCTAGGAGTCAAACACAAGGCCTTGCATGTGCTAGGTAACTACTCTACTATGGAGCTACATCAATAGCCTATATATATATATATATATATATATATATATATATATAGAGAGAGAGAGAGAGAGAGAGAGAGAGACAGAGAGAGAGAGAGAGACAGAGAGACAGAGAGACAGAGAGAGAGAGAAACAGATAGATAAATGTATTATATATGTAAAATAAATGAAACTGCATATTAAGAATAAGTTTTTTTCTGAAAGCTGTTTCACTCCTGAAAAAATCTCTCTCTCATTCCATATATATTTATATGTGTGTATAAAGATATAAATATTTATAAAATGTTTTAAAAGAAAATATTTTAAGTAAATATAATGTATTGAAAATATAAAACATTTTAAAAGTAAATACATGAAAAATATTGCTAGAAAAGAAACAAAGACAAATATATTTGTTGTGTTTTTATTATCTTCAAATGATGTTTTGGAATGTATTTAATATTCAGAAAAGATTTCTCATCTTCACACATTAATACTGAATATTAACATTTTTATGACCAGTTTGTGATGTCTTTCTGTTTGCTCATTGGTTTTATGGCATGTTATAATTTGACTGTGAAAGCTCTTGCAAACTGGCCTTTCAGTTAATTACTCACTTTGAAAATTCAATTTCAGCACTTTGGTTTTCGATAAGTTGAGTTAAACATGGACTCTGGTGGACACATTAATTTTAACTGCCCAGTATTTCTCCCCTTGTTTGTTAATTTGCAGAGCATTTTGTTTTTGAGAATTACACTCCTGCAGCCTTAATTGGTGAGGTTTATGTGAAGATAATTCCCTTGCCAGCTTTACTGTTGCTACATAAACTAAACAGATCAAAAAGAGTGTCATATTCAAATGTCATATGGATTTACAGATGTTGGTTTTGTTGTACATCAGTCTCTTATTTTTGCTCAAGTTTAGAACAGTGACCCTCTTAATATAGTACAAATATCTCTCCCAAGTCTGCTAATTTACTCTCTTTCAGCAATTCAACCCCTTGGTTCATCCTGATTTGAGGAAATTCTATTAATTCCATTGGCATCATATTCACAGCAGGAATGCCTGAAAACATGTTTGTTTCAGTGAAGAGAATCCTATTACTAGTTCCAGTTGGGCTGCATAAACCAATCTGGCCAAAATGAGGGCTATCAGATTACTGGGTTTGGCTTTGTTGATATGTACCCTTTTATTTTTACATATTTAGAATCCTCTTTCTATAAATGCTCTTGAATGTCTTTCCCAAATCTTCTATACTTTCTTCTGTTATGATCTCCTGTTACTATTTTCATCTGCACAGTCTCTGATATCAATCTTTTAAATAGCATATTGAAGTGGAAACATTGGTGCTAGATTCCCTTGTCTTGGGTTTGCTGACTATAAAACTCTGTATTCTCAGTGATTTATTGGATAATGTAGGCCAAACTTGATTCCAATAACCCATTAACAAATCCACTATCTTAGCTGGATAAAGTGTTCTGAGCATATTTAGAAATTCCCTGAACCAGGGCTAGAGTAATGGCTCAGTGAGTTAAGAGCACTGACTGACTTTACAGATAACATGAGTGGGTTCTGTACATGATGATTCATAGATATCTAACTCCAGTTACACAGGATCCAATGCCCTCTTTAAGCATTTATGAACACTGAATATACTAGGTATATTTAAACACATACAGGCAAAACACTCATGTATAAAAAAAAATAAAGAAAATATTGAAGAAAAAACGAAATACTGTGAACTAGTCAAATTCCTGGCAAAACATTTTGAGATGACTACTATTTGGAGTTTCAAATTTATATCAGTCAACATAATTATAGTTGATACAACCTTAATACAAGTAAGATTTAATTCAGTTACTAATAAAGTTTTTTTTTCTAGCTCAATTTTAACCTATTATTTTCACTAGTAACTTTTGTGTATGTACAAATGAGAAAACAAAATAAGTAAACCAGAATTAAATAAATTATAATAATTTGTTTTAAGCCTGCCTCCCCCATCAAGAAAGTGAAAAGAGCCAGGTGTGGTGGCACATACCTTTAATCCCAGCGCTTAGCAGGCAGAAGCAGATGAATTCACTGTGAGTTCAAGACAACCTGTTCTACAAAGCAAGTTCCAGGCCAGCCAGGGGCTACAGTCAGAACCTGTGCAAAAAAAAAAAAAAAAAGGTGAAAAGACAACTCAGAACAGAAGAAAATGTTTGCAATATCCCTTACTGTATTGGGATTTTATTTTTCGAGAAAGGGTTTCTCTGTGGTGTTTTGGTGCCTGTCCTGGATCTCGCTTTGTAGACCAGGCTGGCTTTGAACTCATTGAGATCCACCGGGTTCTGCCTCACAAGTGCTGAGATTAAAGGCATGTGCCAACACCGCCCGGCTTATTGGGATTTTTGTAAATTTGTACATATTACTTAGGTTATTGAAATAATGGGTTTGTTATGCTGTTTTCATATATGTACATAATGTGCTTTAATTACATTCATTCCCCAGTACCATATCTTTTCATTCCTCTCACTGCTAGTTCCCTGCATCTTCCTATAGTTGAATTTACTTTTTATTACTCGTGCAAAGAACTGGTTATACTTTGTATGTTGTAGTTTAAATTGTTGTTCATTTCCTGTTTCTTTGGTGGAAGTCTTAATCCTAAATGTGAATATAGTTGGAAACAAAACTTAAAGAAGTAATTAACGTTAAAGGCGCTACCAACAGTGGTGCTTTAGTTGCACAGACTTGGTGTTCTTATAAAAGGAAGTGACAGAAGTGATTTCCCTGCCTTCCACTTCAGTGTACACAGAAGAAAAGCCACATGAAGTCACAACAATGTGGCCAACAACAGAAAGGCCTTTTGAACAACCAAGCCTTTTGCTATCTCAATGTTAGACTTCCAAGTACTGTGTCAAGTACTGTGAAATACACCAATACATGCTGTTTAATAATGGCAGCCTGAGCAAACACATATACAAGATAATACTATGTATACCTGATAAAGCCAAAAATTCCAAGTCATCTGTGGTAGTTTGTCTTAATATCAGATTGCTAATAAGTCTTTAAAGTGTCTATAAATTCTCCTTCCTATTTAGTAGTCTTTTCATCAATGTTCTTCCTTGCTGTGGATGACTGACTGATAAATAAAGTGCTGATTGGCCAGGAGCCAGGCAGGAAGTATAGGCAGGACAAGGAGAGAGGAGAATTCTGGGAAGTGGAAGGCTGAGGCAGAGAGATGCTGCCAGCCACTGAGATGGAAAGCATGATGTAAGATACCAGTAAGCCACAAGCCACGTGGCAACTTATAGATGAACAGAAATGGGTTAATTTAAGATATGAGAACTAGATAGCAAGAAGTCTGCCAAGGACATAAGATTTATAAGTTATATAAGTCTCTGTGTGTTTGCTTGGGTCTGGGCTGCTACAGAACTGGTGGGTGAGAGAGATTTGTCCTGACTGTGGGCCAGGCAGGACCAGAAAAACTTCAGCTACACTTCCTTCCTTTTTATACTGCTATAGTGAAGGCTAACTTTTCCACTTTTACATTAGTAAGACACATTCATATTTTTTATCCCACATTGATCTCCTCTAATACCACAACAATAAAATAAATACTATTTCCTATAACATGGTATGAATAACTACTTTAAAATTAAAATAGAAAGGTATTAATACTCTGCTTCAAAGTCTTTATGAACTCATACGATTTATCATTGTGTTTACTATCTGCCTTTTCTCAACTAAGTATATTTGCACTTTCTTTCTGTTGCATTCAACTACATTAAATGACCCTCTCAAAATAAGTAGATCTTCAATGAACAATTGGTAATGTCTTAAGTGGTAGTGTAATAATAATAGGCAAAATATAGTCTTGAATTTCAGAATTAAACAGTTGTTGTGCCCAGATCGTGACCTCCAGGAAGACCACTGAAGACAAACATACCCGAAATGCAAAAACAAGGCTTTAATTTGGGATATCTAAGAGCAATACCAACCTAGGCAGAGACTTTGTCCAACATATCCAATTCAGTGGAGGCTGGAGGAAGTGCCCAGCCTGAAATGTGCACAGCTTTTAAAGGCAGAAATCACAAGATTACAATAGCAGGGGATTTCCATACATGTACATTTCTGATTGGCTTGTTTCTAGGAACTTTCCAGAAATCGTGGTTTAATCTTACTTCTAAGGGAGTGGTTGCCCATCACAGTTTCTCATTGGCTGCGCTCAGGTGGCGACATTCTGTGGTTAAACAATCACCATGGAGACCAGGATTGGGACATCCATGGTCACACAGTCACCATCACATTATTAACTTGTTATTCTGTAAAAATGGAGGCGCTTTGGTCTCACACAGTTTGTAAAAGAGGAGGCTTAGGCCAGCCCTATGCAGATACAAAAGGTAGGGCACCTAGATTTTGTGTGTGTCTATGGTGTAACTTTCTCAAGGCAGAATATGTTTCTCAGTCATATTCACATCACTAGCTTCTGAGACAATGTCTGTCTCAATAAATGCACTTATTAATAATGATTAACAAGCTGAAATTTCCACTAGAAAATGCCTAGATAATTCAAGGGCATAGTTAGAAAAAGGTAAAAAGTGGATGCCACTTTTCACAAGGAGTGAAAACTTGTTTCTCTGTAAACACATGAATTCAACAAAGCCAGTGGATCATCAATAATTCAGATTTTTTCAATCCCTATGGTTCTCCTTTCAGTGCTTTGACATTTCTTAAGGTAAATTCTCACTATTAAAATTATGGTTGCCCCTAGTAAGCTAATAACCTCTGAATGAATGGGAATAAGTGATGTAAGAATCTCTGCGCTACAGTTTAATATTTAACTGGTAGCTATTATCATTTACTGAAGAACATACAAAAAGCAATACTGTTTATTTTTCTTTCACTATAGATAAACATTTCTGTATAGTGATAGCAACCATGAACATACTTTTTGAGAATGAACAGATGATATTCACAGTTTCCAAGGCAGACAAGCAAATAGTATCTAATTTGTATGAGTAACTTCTAAAAAGCAATAGGAAAAAAATCACCATTAAATAAGTGAGTAGTTTGTGAAATGGGGCATTTGAAAATGTAATACATTATGGGGATGGAGAGAATGTTCAGCAGTTAAGAGCATTGGCTGCTCCTCCAGAGTTCCTAAGTTCAATTCCCATCTACCACATGGTACCTCACAACCATACTAGGATCTGATCCTCTCTTCTGGCATGCAGATATATGTGCAGAGCACTCATATGTAAAATATACATAAATAAAATATTTAAAAAAACAAAAAAGTGTAATACATCATTTATAGAGCTACTTTAAAGCTAGTCACCTTGATGTTGATTAAAATTTAATTAAATTAGTAGTAATTTATTAAATTATGTGTGTGTGTGTGTGTGTGTGTGTGTGTGTGTGTGTGTGTGTACATGTCACTTAGACTGCTAGGCTTGGCAGCAAGTGCCATTACCATCTTACCTATTTTGCTCGTCCCAGTAGTAATTTTAATAATAGCTTGGTGGGAC
This sequence comes from Peromyscus californicus insignis, assembly GCF_007827085.1. Taxonomy (NCBI): domain Eukaryota; kingdom Metazoa; phylum Chordata; class Mammalia; order Rodentia; family Cricetidae; genus Peromyscus; species Peromyscus californicus. The sequence continues at coordinate 47,437,744 of NW_026294391.1, forward strand.
TGGAGAGATGTCCGAGTGGTTAAATAGAGAATAAGAAATTTTGGAATGCTCAGCCCTAATTGGATAACTATATCATATATGTCTTTTCAAAGGCTCAGGGATTTATATGAACAAGATAGCAGAAAGAATGTAAGAACCAGAGGTGGGGGAATGACTTCAAAGAAACAGGGATTTCCAGACAGATGCACATAGGAACTCATGGAGACTGGGAGAGCATGCTTAGCACCTGCACAAAGTTCAAGCTAGACAAAATCTCATCACGGAGAATGGAATTTGTTCACAAAATACCACCGATAAAGGAGGAATTATTTTTAGTTGATAGCTGCTAGGACAGGGAAAGTTAGGTTTTTTTTTTCTTTTTTTCAATGAAGTGAACTGGGTGCATCAACCACTCTCCAGGGTTCATGTCAATGAGTAGTCAGTCAGCACTAATGGGACTCCAGGCAATTGTTATTTTGTTTTGTTTTAAGAAAGAGAAAGAAGATGAAGTTGGGTCAATGGGGAGTTGGGAGAGGACCTGGGAAGAGTTGGGGAAGGGAAAAGGATATGGTCAAAATATATTGTACGAAATTTTCAAAGAATAAATAAAAATGTTATTAAAAATAAAAGTACTTTTTAGAAATAAAATAATAAATTTATTTATTTATTTATTTGTGTGTCTGAAATTCCCTTACTTACTTTTGCTAGATTGATGGGCTAGAGATGGCTTAGCAGTTAAGAGAGCAGCCTGCTTTTCCAGAAGACCCTAGTTCAGTTCCCTGTACCCACGTTCGGTGGCTCATACTCACTTGTAACACCAATTTCAGAGGATGCAGTGCCTCTGACCTGCTCAGGAACCTGCATGCTCAGGCACAGACACAGATACACACATATATGAACAACAACAACAAAACTGAAAAAAAAAAAAACAATGGAAAACCTATCTTTTCCATCTTTTGTAACCAATCTGGAGAAAAATAGATATTACAATATCAATTTCTTTGTAATTTATGATCCTCAAGTATTACCTATATTTCCAGGAAAAATTAAAGAATATTATGTTGGCTTATATGGGGATGGGCAGCATGATAAACATTGTGTAATGCATTACTTGTACAGCAATGAAAGCTACCTGGATTTGCCTCACTGGGTGACAACATAGTCGAAAAAACACAGTAACAGACCATTCTGAATTGTTTATCAGTAGATTTTATCTTTTCTGTTTGCTTCTTACTCATTAACATTACTTTTTTTTTTTTTTTTTTTTTTGAGACAGGGTTTCTCTGTGTAACAGCCCTGGCTGTCCCGAAACTCACTTTGTAGTTCAGGCTGGTCTCAGACTCAGAGATCTCTCTGTTTCTGCCTCTGCAGGGATAAAAGGCATGTGCCACCATGCCTGGCTTCTTTAGCCTTTCTTACAGAACAGGTCTGATGAAGATATATTGCCTCAGATTTCATGTGTGTGAAGCAAAAAGAAATATAATGAAGTTTGACAAGGAATATGGGTAAGTTTAAGTTGTGAATAAGGAAAGTACAGATGAGAAAGGATTTGTAATTGTTAAATATATTATTTCCATTAAAGAGAAACCTCCTCTAGCTCTGCACTGAGACAATAGAATGTCTTCCCTAAGAATAAGATCCCACCCACCAGAGGCTCTCAATTGTGAAAATGCAAATTTACTTGAATGCCTAGAAGAGAATACCTGCTCTGAGCAAAATCATCTACCTAGAGAAGTATTACTCAGGTTCAGCAGAACCTGATACAACTGTGGTCCAATGGAGCCATTCTCTATCCTGCACTGACATCAGAAGTGAGCAGTGCAGTCCTTGTGCAAGCATGGAAAATGAGAGATTGAGCAGTCATGGAGTCTTGCTCAATGGCTTCAGAGGACCTCTGGAGCCATGAAACATGTAGCAGGGTCAGAGTGCCTCCAGGGAGGCCCTGCTAGGCCAATGTACAAAGCTGTGAAGATGAAGCACATGTTGTAATGAAGCCCAAAAGATGTTGAAGAAGTCAAGACTATGAGCCATTCACTGGGAAAACTACAGACACGGAGTGAAATCTATAAACATGACTATGTGTAGGCATAAATAGGGGTATGTCTTCTTGGGTTCTGATACCTAGGGCCCAATTTATTTATTTATTATTTAAAATTATTTATTACTGAAAATGGTCATCTGACTACGGTAATCCCAAAGATGTGAGGAGAAAGACCACCAAGTCAAATCATTATGGCCACATTAATTAAAACAAGTAATTAATTAAAGCAAGCATTTTTTATTTGTGTACACAGGCTGCCTCACCCTAAGGCAGGGTATAAGTGGCCAGCCTTAGACATAGGGAATATAAGGTTTTTATAGCTCAAGGTAAAGGTTATATAAATGGGGAATTAGGCAGGCAAATAGGTGGGGTTATAGAAGCAGAACATAACAAAGTGGTCATAACAAGGTAGTCTTAACAACAGGTGGTTACAATAACCTTTGAAACAAAGGAAGGGTTTCAAGATGGTTATAACAACTTTTGAAACAAAGACATGGCTGCCATTTCCTGGAACAGGCAGTACAGAACCATTTGTAGTTAAGGTTACAGGTGGGACATAGACCAATTCTTGAGAAATAGGCTTAACCATAAACAAGAATGAATTGAGTTTGTCTTTACTATAAGATGGCTTTCAAGCTTAAGATGGAGGCAGGCTGGTTCATTTACTACGTTTAAGTATTCAGCTTATCATTCTTGATATTGTATGTGCTTTTAAGGATGTTAGGAGGTGATAAGGTTGCATAGTCTGAAGAGTTCTGGCTCTATTTGGAACATTTTGAACCATGAATTCATGATTTACAAAAGCACTTAAGGCTGTATGAATGAGTATACATTAAAGAGGTCAAGCCTAATGCACTTCAGTAGCCACTCCTGAACTCTGAATAGGGATCATCTCAAGACCAGAAAACCATCTGTCATGAGGTTCTTCCCATCTGACCTAAGTTCAAACTGCTATGTGCTGAGACAAAAAGGATAAAGAGATTTTATTCTTCAGTTTGCAGGCCATGTATATGGTGATCATGCAATTAAATAAAATATATTTGTCTACTGTTGATTATATTTTTTTCCAGGATGATGATTTTTAACTGGGGGTATTTTGTGCCCCAGCAAACATTTTAAATGCCTGAGGACATTTTTAATTATCTTAAATTAGTGGCAAGATGCTATTGGTTACTAGAAGACACAGTCCAAGTAGCTTTTAACATTGTTTGATATGCAGAAATGCCCTTGCAGTAAAGAATTATCTGGCTTAATATATCAATAATTATTAAGTTGAAAAATTGTTCCCTATGATGAAGGGTTAAGTTAACCAAATGTGCCCTGAACACATACCTCTGAATCATAATGTTTACCTTTTACATGTTTGCCTGGAATCATCTTATAAAAATGCTCGTATGTTTCTATCCCTTTTCCTTTTCAGATGTTTGAACACGATAAGACCTTTTCATTGGTGATTTATTTAATCAGCTTAATAATAGTTGAATCCTATTCCACCCCCTCAAATATCCCAGTTTCCCTTGCTTTCTTATGGTTGGAAAATTTATCTGTGCATGGATAGCCTTCTCTTTTAAATTTCTGCAGAGCTTGCTTAGCTTATTTGTTATTTCTGAATTCCAAATTGTGATAGGAGTATCTGCTCAGTAGCACTTTTGTAATTAAATGAATGAACTCAACTGTAAGAATACTAGAGAAGAATGCAAATAATAATGTGCTACATTTTCAGGTTCTTGGCTTCACTGAGCCTTGAGTTACTACTGATCTAATCACAAGTTTACCGTTGCTGTTTCAAAAACAGAGAAGAAATGGGAAGCTCCTTTACTCTTGTTTTAAATGTTCACAAACCAGTAAAAAAAAAAATAATATAAGCAGACATTTTTTTTCAAATTTAAGTGGCATACTTCAATAAATTTCCTTTGATTATTAGCATTTAAGACAGCAACTGAAGTTAAGTGGTTTAAAATCAATATCTGATTTCATTTGCAGGGGGTTGTTTTTGATACAGAAAAAACAATGGATGTCTGACAAACAGTTTTTTTAAAAAAAATTATTTACGGATTATAGTGATTCCTCTATCCCACTAGTCTCTCAGGTACACTCAGGAGTCAAGAAAATCTCTCAGGCACACTCAGGAGTCAAGAAAAATCTTCATTGATACACAAGTAACATGTACTAAGAACCCTCTCCACTTATAACCATTGTCACTCTTTACACAAATGAATGACAATGACGTATCCACTGAAATCACAACTATATGCTAGTTCCTCTTAATACCTTTTCAGGGTGAAATTTCGTTTTTAAAAATCAGATCAATTAAATCAGTGAGGACTTACTGTGCAAGTCCCCCATGATATGGAGAGTGGTTTGAGGTGGTTAAACTAATTCTTTTTCACATAGTGTCTTAGGGTTTCTATTGCGGTGAAGAGATACCATGACCTTAGCAATTCCTATAAAGGAAAGCATTTAATGGAGTAGCTTACAGTTCAGAGGTTTAGTCCATTATCATCAGGATGGGACATGACAGTGTGCAGAAAGACATGGTGATGGAGAAGAAGCTGAGAGTCTGACATCTTTATCCAGAGGCAACAGGAAGTAAATTGAGTGTCACACTGAGAGAAGCTTGAATAAAGGACACCTCAAAGCCTACTCCTATAGTGACATACTTCCTCCAACAAGGACATGCCTTCTCCAACAAAGTCACACCTCCTAATAGTGTCGCTCCCTATAAGCTCATGGGGGCCAATTACATTCAAACTACCATACACAGGGTACATCTCAACTGCAAACTGTATTCTGAGTATGGTCTACTTGAATATAACAGAATATAAGTTTTCATTTAACAGTTACTTCTATTTCAGTAGACTTTTGTACTTTTCTTACAAACTGAAGAATAATTTTAGTTTCTGGTCATATAGACAGAGTTTAGAATCTCCTCATAGAGTAGAAAGCTATTTAAAGATTTAATTAGATTTAAGTGAGCAACATATGAACAAACATAGTAAAGTAAACAAAAACAGAATGCTGGGACACCCAGAGAGCCAGGGTAGGAATCAACTTACCATATGGAAACTAAAGGAAAAATAAGTCTTCCTAGAGTACAATAAGATCTAGGGCCATGGTAAACATGGATTCCCAGGAGGAGATGTGAATATTTAGGGGAATAAAAGCAAAAGGTTAAATTTAAGTGATATTACCAAAATAGCCCATGAATCTTTTGGGGAACCTATACAAAAAGTTACATGCATTCCTAGGTCCTGGCAAATAAAAAGAATGAGTTTTTTTGTTTGTTTTTTGTTTTTTGTTGTTGTTTTTTGTTTGTTTTTTTAACCAGGGTCTATCAAGGATTCACATCAGTGAGAATAAAATACAAGAATTTAAACTATTGCTAGAGAGTTAATCTAAAAGAACACACCTCTTCACTAATCCATCAAAATTTAGGCTTCTACAGTATTTCATCTTTTTTTTGGGAGGGGTGGAACCTGTAAGTATACTTTATTTCTTCATTAGACTTTTAATTATTAGATACATAAGATGTATAAGAAGTTCTATTATTTACTTTCACCAATCAATTCAGTGATTTTAATGGGAAGGAGCCAAACACACTATGATCCTTTTATTGTAGACATACATGTGTCATTTAGCAACATACTAAACTTCTACTGTCACATACTGCTTTATATACAGTATTTGAAAATACTAGAGAAAATGTCCCTGGTCTCAAATGTGATTTGCACACTACTAAGACAAAAAAATACCCAAGAAATAAATGAAATTATTGAATGCCTAAAACAGATTCAACCAAAGCAGATAAAGAGTAGGAATAGTGGGGCTAGAGAGTAGTGGATTGTATGATTGTAACTTAAAATATGTTTCCCAGATAAGTCTTCACTGAAAAAAAATGGCATTTGTTGGAAGACTTGAAGGACATATGATTATGAGCATTGGAAGTTTCTAGAGTCAAAGAAGACAGAAAACAATAGGTGTGAATGGCTAAGGGAGAAACATGGTAGATATATTTGATGAATAGAGAACTCTAGTAAGCCAGATATAATGAAGTGCAACAAAGCCCAAATCACCACTAATAAAATTAAAAACATTTCTTTCATCACTAGATGAAGAAAGCCCACAAATGAGTTTTTTCATATGGAAAGCAGCCAGAGATTTTTTTTCTTTCAGCTATAATAACCGATGTTTGCAATGTAAGCTGAATATGCATTTCTCAGTATTGTAGGACACCAGATCTGTAAATATATTTAGTATTTTGTAATAATGTAAAGTGGGAAGGGAATTTAGTAGTAGAACTTGCCTGAGTTGTGTGATTTGGGAAAGATTTTATATTTCAATGATTCTAAAAAAAAAAAGACAGAAAGTGATAAAATCTAATGGCTCTTTCATCTTTCTCTTTTTATCTAAATATTTATATTTCACTTTCTGTACTTTAAAACACTGACCTTTCTGAACATCTACTTCTTGAAATTTAGTTCACAAACACTGTTTCTTTAAGAGTTAAGCAAAGTCCTTCTTCTGAGAAATGAGTATAAAGTAGGAGAGAATGTCTGTTATAGTTACAATAAAACACATTATTTTTCCACTCTGAAAGTTCTGCACAATTGTCATAAATAATTTAGGATAGGAAAATCCTATGAGGGAATGACAAACACTAACCAGATAGCCACTTTACACTGCTTTACACTTCATGCAGCGTTCCTTTAGGATACCCTTCAGATATGGAACCCAGGATTCTCAAGTTTCTAATATAAACTAGTATTGTATTTGCATAGAGCCTACACATATCCTTCTCTACATTTAGAGTCATTTATAAATTACTTTTAATATTTGCCATAGTGTAAAATTCAAATAGAAATGGTTGCTTACAAAATACAGACAAGATAAAATTTAGGTGAGGTGGTGTAGCGCTGTCTGGTGGTTTGAATAAAAAATATCCCCCATAGGCTCAGGCCTTTTAACACTTGGTCCCCAGTTGGTGGTGCTGTTTGGGAAGTTATGGGAGGTGAAGCTTTGCTTGAGGAAAATTGAAATTATAGAAGGGTCTGAAAAGACAGTTCAGCAGTTAAAAGCACATGGTATACTTGTAAAAGACCAGAGTTTGGTTCTCAGCACCCACATGAAGTTACTCACAACCACTTATAATTCCAGTTCCAGGGGATCTGATGCCATCTTCTGACCACCATGGAAATTGCACTCATCTGTACCAGCCTCTACATAGACTTCCCCACAACACACTTAAAAATAAAATCTTTTAAAAATAGATTAAAATTAAAGAAAAGAAAAATGAAATAATGATAAAAAGTATGAAAGCAGATGTATCTTGAAACTATATTATGTGACATAATCTACACTTAAACAGAAAATACTTCATGTTCTCTCTTGTATGTATATCTTAGTTTAAATTTCATATATGTGCATATATGTGGGTGTGAGTGTGGATATATGTCTTAAAACTAGAAAGAGATATACCAGGCTTTATCTTTGGGGCCACCAACTAGCTCCCAAATCATGACATGGAGAGTTCTTATTAGTTATGAATGCTCGGCCTAGCTTAGGCTTGTTTCTGGCTAGCTCTTTTTACTTCAATTAATCTGTTTCTCTTTATCTACCTTTTTCCTCTGAGCTTTTTACTTTATTTTCTGTATATCTTACTTTCAATGCTTCTTGTGTCTGCTGGCTGGCATGCTGCCTTGCTTCTTGTCTGTGATGTGTCCCTCTTTCTCCTCATTCTCTTCTCTATTCTTCTCTTACATGCCTAGATTTCTCTTCCTATTTATTCTCTGTGCCCACCAGCCCTGCCTATCCTTTCTCTGCCTAGCTATTGGCCATTTAGCTTCTTATTACATGAATCAGGTTCCTCAGGCAGGCAAGGTGAAACAAATGCAACACATCACTAAATAATTAAACACACATCCTCACAGCATTAAACAAATGCAACATAAACAAATGTAACATACCTTTACACAGTTAAAGTAATATTGCACAACAAAAGCAAATGTAACACATGTTTACATAGTTAAAATAATATTCCACAACAAAGAGGATTTAAGGAAGGTGGGTAGACAGTGTGATATATGGTAATACATTTGACCTGAAAGTGGAGTAAGGATTATTGTATATAAAAAGATATAACCAGTGGAGCAGAGAATTAGAAAGAGAAGTAGGGGAGGTGAACCACAAGGTTTATATGCAAAGTACTACAATGAAAATCATTTGTATGCCAACTAGAAGACAAATAGAGGTGTCTTACCAGTTAAGAGAACTTCCTGTTCTTGCAGAGGATCACAGTTTTGTTCTCAATATCCACATGGCCCCTCACAACTATCCTTAACTCCAGTTCAGAAAATTGAACACTTTCATCTGGCCTCTGAGAACACCTGCATTTGTGTGTGCATACATTTACACACATAAACATGCATATAAATAAAAAGTAAAATTTTTTAAAACATAAAACAAACAAATAAAAAATAGAAAAGAAGAGTCTATTTATATCCAGTATAAGCAGAATGATTTGTTTACTTGCTTGTTTGTTTTTTGCAAATATTGACTATAACAAATTGAAACCAGAGATGCAGAACCTGAGGATGAGGAATCAGCAGATACAAGGGCCAATTTTTTTAAGAATCAGAAAAATACTTGGGTATATATATATATATATATATATATATATATATATATATATATATATGTGTGTGTGTGTGTGTGTGTGTGTGTGTGTAGATATTTTATATATGTATATGTTTGTATCCATGCATCAGTACAAAAAGTACTTTAAGTTGACTTAGTCTTTCATAAATTAAATAAAAAATACAAATGTTTTCTTAAGCATTTGAAGCATTAAATATACAATATGTAAAGTTTAAGTTTTCAATAAAATTATAGAATACAAATTGTGTACTTTTTCATGTATCATCATTGTTAAGTAATACTCAAGATAAAGTCTTATTTAGTTCTGCTTAGTAATGAATATGAATCACTACATAATAAATGTTTTGATTTGTTACATTTTTTCCTAAATATTTTAAAATATTGGATATATAAATAATGTTAATATATTTTTTCTACTTGTTGTTTTGATGTGCTTATGCCTATGCTATTCAAGTCTGTCAGCATATTTTCAATCTAATGTACCAAGGTCAAATGCACTCTAGAGACGTTTCTTAATGGAATTTTCAGGCAGGTCTGTGCTATTGTACAGTAGACTAAAAAACTGATGACCAGCACATTTAAAATATATATTATGCAATTTCAGAAAGGTTTGGGAATGCATGGGACACCTTTCAAATGCTAAATAGTATCTGTATGGTTCTGCCTAAAGAAAGATGGAAATATATTTCTGCTGATTTTTTTTTCTAATGAGACAAGATTCAGATAAATCATAGAGGTAAACATTTAAAACATTTAAAAAAAACAATTCAAATAGACAAAAAAACTACATAGAATGTCTTGACTTGAGTGTAATAATTTGTTACCAATTTTGTATCCATTATTATTAGTAAATAATATTATAGAAATGGGGACACCCAAACTTATGAATGTGCTACTAAATTTAAGAGGATTTTATTTCAGGTAATTAAAAATAATGAAATAGATTAGTTAAGCTATCAGCTATTTTTTAAATAATGTCTTGGTCCATTTTATAATTATGGAAAAACTCTGGTTTGATGTAAGTTATAATTATATCCTTTATATAATTTTTATCCTCATATTTATTGTGTCTTCCTCATATTTTCCTATCAATTTATCCATTGCTTCTTTCTATATTTCATTTTGTTTTATTTCTCTCATATGCCTAACACATTAGTGATGTTTTGTTTGTGTGCTTTTAATTTTTTCTTTTTATTCCCCAAATCTGTCTTTTGGGTGTTTTTATAGTGTCTTCTTATTTACCATCTGTATATAAATTAATAACTAAATACTGCTCTTTTATACATGCCTCAATCGATGGCCTGTTTTTATTTTGTAACTGCTTTAGGTCCTTCCCATTGGTCTATCCTAGAATTTTGACAAAGTCTATGTGAAAGATTTCATAAATCTCTTTTCTCTCTAATACCTATCACTATAGCCACTAATTAGAAAAATAGATTTCACACTCTGGACATTGGTTCTCAACCTGTGGGCCAAGATCTTGTTGGCAAACTCCTATTTCCAAACACATTTACATTATGATTCATATGAGTAGCAAAATTACAGTTATGAAGTCCCATCAAAAATAATTTTATGGTTGGGGGTCACCCCAACATGAGGAACTGTATTAAAGGGTTGCAGCATTAGGAAGGTTGAGAACTACTGCTCTAGACAATGATCAATATCCAATACACATTCTGACATAATAGAAATAGTCTGTCTTGATTAGTTAATATACTAGCCAATAGAGAACTATTGAATACTTGAAATTAGTTGGTGCAATAAAGAGACTGAATTTTTATTTAATTTTAATTAATGTTAAATTTGAATAGTCATGTATGGTTATTTTGAACAAACTATTCTGTGATATTTTTCTGTCTGAATTGATTAAATAACTTTGAATAATCACCATCCAATCAATCTTAATTATAGAACAATAAACAGTTTATTACTTAAAGGCTATCAATATCTAGTCCTTTATTGACACATAGTAAGTATTTCATAGGTGAACATGTGAAATCCACTTTTGTCTGATTCCATCATATTTTTCTAGTTAATTTTCAATAAATTATATACTCTAATTTATTCACATTAATGTATTTCTGCTTCGAGACCATCATAATATTACTGATGTAGTAATTTCTTCCAGAAATCATAGCTCTAATGGCATTTCCAAACATTCTTGGCTGTTAAATGTGAACTTTAGTTGCCTCTTTTCCTTTCTTCTTCTTTGTCCTCCATTTTGCCTTCTTTTTTTCAGTTTGTCTTGCGCTAAGCTAGCTCTCTCTATACTGAATCATCTTAGTTGTATATCTTTATCTCATCTGGACTGTATCTATTTGATTCTCATAACTGAAAAATTTTTGTAGACATGTTTCATACCTCATTTAGTCCATAGTCTTCAGTCTTTGATCCATTAGAATGTTTCAAAATAAAATAATTAAGACTAGTATGTAAATGTGACCTTATGAATATGTGTATCCGAAACATAGAGATAGTGCTATATACATATCCCAAAATACGCAAGTAATCAAACTACGGCTTACACATTTTACAGAGTTTTACATTATTGCAACATGAATCTTATTAATAGAAAACCTGGAGCCAGAAATTGGGATGAAAAGCTGAGGGAGCAGACAGAAGCCAGCCACGTTCTTACCTGCTTGGCGATCCACCACCAAAGAGAGCTACTTCCTGTATACCCACACCTATATGACTTTCTGTTCTGCCATCTCATTTCCTCTCTGCCCAGCTACATCACTTCCTGTGTGTCTGTACAGACCTCCAGACCTTTATGGTTAGTGCTGGGATTTAAGGCGTGTGCTACCATGCCTGGCTCTGTTCCCAGTGTGGTCTTGAACTCAAAGAGATTCAGACAGATCCCTGCCTGTCGAGTGATAGGACTAAAGGCATGTGCTACTATTGCCTGACTTCTATGTTTACTATAGTGGCTGGCTTTTTCCTCTGATCCTCAGACAAACTTTATTTGGGGATACAGATAAAATATCACCACACCTTATTTTTATAGTTATATCATAAATTTACATTGCTGTTTAAAATGTTCATTAAAATTAGTTTTTAGAAATTTTCTACGTAATTAACATTTTTCTATTTTGAATATAAAGCAATCTGAAATATTGTAAGTATGTGCAACAAAACATTATAAAGTGTTTATTTTAAACCAGAATATTTTAAGTTGAAAAATTCCACCATTTGTATTTGTTTACCTCTGCATGTAGTTCCCGCAAACTGTTAATTATTGTCAAGGAAACATGGATAATGAACCTTCAACAGATTGGAATCAATGAATTTTTCAGTTAGTAATATATTAAAGCAGATATTCCACTTAATATTTTGTAAGTTCTCTCTGGAGAATTCTGACTTTATAATTTTCAAAGAAACAATCATTCCACAATAGTAGATCTGTTTATTACCAGCATAAACACAATCCAATCATTCTGTGATATAATATTTTCAATAATAAATATTCCCATTTTCTTATCATAGAACTCAATTATTCCTAAGTGAATAGTAAAAAGTTGGGCACTGTTAATGATGGCATGAAGTAGGATTAAGTTACTAAAGGAGGCATATATGATATACTTGAAATAAATTGCCTTTATGAAACCCAACTCTATGTACAGTGAATATATTCCAATAAAAGATGAGAAGGGTAGAAGTATCATTAGGAAGAAAACTTATGAGATGATTTTTAAATGCTTACAAATCTATTGTTCCTTGCATTAAAATGCAACAATAACCAAGGTGTAGTGGTTCATGCCTTCAATCCCAGCACCTGGGAAGTAGAGGCAGGAAGAGCTCTGAGTTTGAGATCAGCCTGTTCTACATAGTGAATTCCAGGACATCCAGGGCTATATACCTGGTCTTGGAAAAACCACAACAAATGAACAAACAAACAAAAGCAACAATAAGAGAACAACAAAGCCTCCCTTTGCAAAGATCACACCAAAATGGATCTTTTCTCTCAGATCAGAAACACAATTGTCTCTTATACAGTAACTAAATTTTGTATGCATAAAATAATCACAGAATCAGGTAGCTTGAGATGGAGTTTCAGCTAGGATTTCTTTCAAGGTGATAGTCATGTAGACATACTCCTGTTGCATACACAGTGGCCTTGTAGAACAAACAAAGTTCCTCAATATGGGCAGGTGCAAGATAATAATCTCATTTATCAATAATAATAGTAATATGTAAATGACTGCAGAGTTCCTTAGAGCCTGAGTTACACAACAACACTAACAGTGCAATTTCTGTTTGGGCCCAGATAAATGGCATGCAAATACATTTTCAGTAGAAAAACTCAGAACATTGCAGATATTGCTTTTGAAACTATATTGTAATGTTGCTTTGCCTGTCTTAGTACTCCCTATGTAGCCCAGGCTATCATCAAACTCATGGTAATACTTTTGCCTCAGTCTCCCAGAAACGTGGGGTTATGGGCATGTACCACCAATGTCCAATGACAATTTCAGATATTTAGGAAATAACTCACATCACAAAAACCAAATAATAGAAACTGTTTCTGATAATGGAAAAGAGGGACAAATGGTTAGTATTTAAAATATATGAGACACTTGCACATTAAAAATACAAAGATATAAAATGTCATGTAAAGGAAGTTAAACGTTAAGTATTATACATACACCCACATAAATTCACTAATAACTTGGCAGTTACATAAACAAATAAAATCCCCACAATACTAATCAGATTGTCATGTTAAAAAAAAAATCTGTTAGAAAAGTTTTATGGCTCAGCTGTTAAGAGCAATGGCTGCTCTTCCAGAGGATCCGGGTTCAATTTCCAACACTCAATTGTTGACTAAAAACCATATGGAACTTCAGTTCCCAGGGATCTGATGCCTTCTTCAGGCACCCACTGGCCTTACAGGCAATGTGGTTCACAGATAGGCATATGCACAGGCAAAACACCCATACACATAAAATAAAAATAATTAAATATTTTAAAAAAGAAAGAAACTGAGAAATCAAAAGCTCTCATATGTTGCTATGACAATGTAAAGCAGCATAGTCACTTATGAAAGATAATTTGACAGACTTTTCTGTAATTAAAAGATGTTAACATTTTAAGATTAAGTATAAACCAACCGGGGTGGGTATAGACTTGTAATTCCAATAACTTGCGATCTGAGACAGGAGGATAGTAAGTTCAAGACCAGTGTAGGCTGCAGAGTGAGGGTAGGGCCAACCTGAGCAGGAAATAGAAATAAAAAGCAAAAGAAAAGGATTATAGGGATTCATGGTGATTCCTTGCCTTGCATGCACAAGGCCCTTGGGTCGCTCCTTCACAGTTAATATAGTAATGATAACAAATTAAGATTATCCAGGTGGGCATGATGACTCATGTGTGTAATCCCAGAACTCAAGGGGCTGACACTGGAAGATTGGTACAAATTTGAGACCAGTCTGAGCTCTATAGTGAATTCCAGGACAGATTTTGGCTACAGAGTAAGACCCTGTCTTACAGGCAAGAATAAAAAATGTTTAACTACTTCTGTTACAAGATAAACTTAAGAGAATCAGAAAACAGAACAGCAAAGAAACTTTTGAATGTTTGAATGATTATTTAATATCTCATTGTTATAAAAATTTAGAAAGAATAACCTGCTTTTATAAAGTGATGGGTCAGTAGATTATATAATATATATATATATATATATATATATATATATATATTTATATATATATATCTCTTCAGTGAAGTACTGATCAGATGATAAAATGAGTAAATATGTACTCATATATCATGAGTCAGAATTGTAGTGATAATTCCTGAAAAGTTTATATTCTATTAACACTACCATCTAAAAAGATAAATTTCACTTTCCTACCATGTGTGAAACTCTGAGTCCACTTTACATACTGCAAATAGAAAATCAAATTTCAAAGAGTTACATAGCATTTAATCACTTATATAAAGCTGAAAATTCTGGGAATAACCTACATTATTGATGGAGCCCCACAAATGTAATAAAATGGAAAATTTAAGAGATACAAATAGCATCTTCTGGAAAGTGTGTCCTTCTGCTGAGAAAAGTCTCAGTGAAACTATTTCTTCAAAAATTAGAACTTTTCAATGTGGTAAAATGTTAACCAAGCACCTTGGAAAATCAAATGCGAGACTTCTAGAATTTGTATTATGGTGGGGGCAAGTGATGAGCTTGCATTTGACAAAGCGTCTAGGAAAATGTGAACCAGCCTAAGAGTAAAACTGGGGAAAATGGCTTAAGTTGCCAGAGTTAAGTCCAGAGTGGACTTGGATGAGAGGCTGGTGAGGAGGAACAAGGCTTTAAGGCTACTCTGGCCTATGTCATGATCCTCTGACTTAAAATATATTTTAGAGATTATGAAGATGAAGGAATAAGGCAGGGCTAGAATATGTAAGAGAATCAATTCTTCACTGAGTAAGGCTATGGTAGTTTGCTAAGTATAACGAAAAGGATATTTAATTATAAATTGATACTATTCATATCATTAAATATGACCAAATTTCTTTTCATTACCTAGAAGTGACCATAAATACATAATCTCATTTTATGCATAATATTCTCCCAACAGCTGGCTTAAAGTGTTAGTGGAAGTATTACACGTTTTACAACATGGTCTTGTGATTATATGGTTAGGTGGAACAAGCCTAGGGCACAAACAAACATGTATTTTCCTTATAACCGTTTTCCTTATAACCGTTGCAATACAGACCACAATCTACCTCCTTGGTGCTTCAAAAGCATTGTTATAATAAACTAGAAGATTCAATTTGGTGATTCAAACTAGTGCCAACAACTTGACAGCTCTAATATCACTAGAATATCTATAGTTTTTTGGATATTTTAAATTCATTACCAGTTAGTACAAATTCCAAGTGTTTCTATGCATTTTTGTAATGTAAAGACAGAAAATGCCACATTATAAACATGACAGAGAATGAGGGATAATTTATATTAAACAAGGAAAAAATATGTTAGCTGAGCTTAAGTTTGTTTTTCATTATTTCCCCTTTCCTTCCTCTTTTCCATCCTTTTTTTTTTTTTGGTTTTTCGAGACAGGGTTTCTCTGTGTAGCTTTGCGCCTTTCCTGGAACTCACTTGGTAGTCCAGGCTGGCCTCGAACTCACAGAGATCCGCCTGGCTCTGGCTCCCGAGTGCTGGGATTAAAGGCGTGCGCCACCACCGCGGCTCTCTTTTCCATCCTTTTTTAAAATATGTACTTTTCAGGGTTGTTTTGCCTGAACCAGGTGTGTCCAATGTATAAGCACAGTGTCGCTGAAGGGAGCTATGAAGTAGCAAACCACAAAATTGTAAACTTACTTAAGTCTCTCTGTGTGTGTGTGTGCGTGTGTGTGTGTGTGTGTGTGTGTGTGTGTGTGTGCTAGAGAGAGAAAGAGAGAGAGAGAGAGAGAGAGAGAGAGAGAGAGAGAGAGAGAGAGAGGAATATGTGATACTCAAGTGTAAACTTTGTCCATGATGATGTCACTTTACAATGTTGAAATATTGGACATACTTTAAAGATAATGTCTACTGTCACCAATGTTTGATATATATTAAATGGAAAACTATAATACTTATTACCACAATTTTTAAGGTAAACTTCCATGTTCATCATACAACTCTGAAAAAAAGTTTGAGTTCTGTCATTGGTGAAATATTTACTATGAAAGTATTTACCGTAACATATACCATTAGATTATTTTTAACAATTCTTCATAAAGTTTGAAATAAAAACAGAAAATAAGATGGCTAACAACATATAACATGCCAATTATTTGAAAAGATTTTGCATGAACTTGAATATATCCTTGCTGTTTGATTAGAAATGTCTAAAATATATATATATATATATATATATATATATATACATATATGTGTATGTATATGTATGTATATAGAACAAAGTAGTAGATAGCTTGCAACTCATTTGGGAAGATATCCTTTTTCCCTAAGTCACTTGGAATTTCCTTACTGAGTTTCAATTATAATTTGTCTTCATGAGTACATTGTTTTTAAGGTTCTTCACAGACTAATATCTTAATAATTTATTTCATTTGCATATATATCTTTCCATATACTCAATGAATATGTTCCTAGATACTATCCCTTTTCATCTCTTCTTCACATAAAAATGTCTTTACACAAATCTTTGAATATTTAGTGGTATTTTTGGTTTTTTTTCCAATAGAGCAGAGTGATACTTTACAGAATTTCCTTTACATTAACTGAATTACTACCTGTGATCAAATTCTGAGTAGATAATCTTCCCCTATTTTGTAATTGATTGGAATTATATATAAACATAGATCATAATATACAACTTCATGAGAAATTTTCTTCAGCATTCTTCCCTCCATCTCCATCAATACATGGCTTAATTCTATTTTAGGAATTCACTCACTTGATTTACTTCCCGTACTATGCCAGATGAAAGTTAATGTGCCATTAGTAGAAACAGCCTCATAACAACTTTATGTGAGTGAGTATCATAAGTTAATACAGCCCTGAAGAACGAATAGGTTCTGTGTCAGTAGTTTCAACAGTGAAGAGTAAAAGGTCAAGATGAAGTCCAGTGCCCATTGTGGAGCTGTGCACTGAAATGGACAGACAGGAGACAGAATGTAGCATGAATCTTAGAGAGTCTTATTAATAAAATCAAACCTGAGCCAGGTATTGGGTTGAACACTGGAAGATCATAGAGACAGAACAAACCACAGCTAACCTCACCTGGCCAAATTCTCAGCTGGTCTTGTTTCCTCAGACTGGAAGCTTCTGTGTCCTCATCCCAATGGCTCTCAGCTGAACTGCTGCTCGAAATCCTGAACACTTAACCAGTCAAATGCTTAACCAGCCAAATGCCTAACCAGCTAAATGCCTAACCAGCTAAATGCCTTTAGTTTCTGGTCCTCACGCCTTATATATCTTTCTGCTTTCTACCACTACTCCCTGGGATTAAAGGCTCGCTTTCTGGGATTAAAGGCGTGAGTCACCATGCTTAGCTGTATCCTTGAACACATGGATTTCTGCCTCTGGAATGCTAGGATTAAAGGCATGTGCTACCACTGCCTAACTTCTATGTTTAATATTGTGGCTGCTCTGTCTCTGACCCCAGATAAGTTTATTAGCATGCACAATTGTCAGGGACAAGGATAAAATCTCTAGTTAGTGGAAAAATACAGGCCCCCATAAGACAGGGAACTAGATAATCTTACAGTCAGGTTGCCTAGCAACAGGACATTGAGGCAGAGCCCTTGACTCTTTTACCCTGTAAACCTCCTATACAAACATCCTGATAGCTTGCCCCACCTTATGCAGATGACAGCTTCTTGCTCCCCCCACCCTGCAGGAACTATATAAACCCTCTTGGAGAAAAATAAAGTTGCACCTTGATCAGAATCTAGACTTGGTGTATTTCCTTGTATCTCCTGTCTCTATCATTCTGTCCTTAGGGTGGTCGAGAACCCGTTGAAGCCCTGCAGGCAGGGCACACAATATTTGGGGGAATACAATACCACAACAGAAAACAAAAAAGTCAGTAAAAATTGCACAGCTAATGCCTTGGGCCAAATTGCCTCATCAATTTAGTATGTTGTACATTATCTGAGAGAGGAGAGGCAGAAGATGGAAGGAGAGAAGGGAAGAAGACACAGGAGAAAAGGAATAAAAAAGGAATGAAGCAAGGGAGGGAGGGAGGAAAAAAGAAAGGAAGTGGAGGAGAGAAAAATGATAGATTAAACAAAGGAACAGTAGAAGGAACAGAAAGGAAAGAGGAGTGAAAAGAGAAAAAAAGAATGAAAAGATGAATGAAAAAGGAGAATGAGAAGAGTGAAAAAGGAGACAGGAGAGGAAGAGGAAGTACGTTTATTAGTAGTTGTTCATTGTCTTAGACATTTCTAATCAACGAGTTGAGATGGAAATTTTGTATTCTGGGAGTTTGTGCTTTTCTTTTAGCTCATCCTGTCCCATATTATTGATGACTGATATTTAAGGAGTTTCTTCAGTAGATTACTTTGCCAGAGTTGCTGCTGGCAGAGTTGTCGCAAACTCCCTCAAACTAGAATACCATAGACCACTGAAAGTTTCTGTGTGAATGATAACTAATTAAAAGGATGAAGTAAGCTAGTTAGCCTATAACAAAAAAAAATATTGAGCCCAAAGATAGTAAGCAGCTATCTTATCTCATTTGGCTTTAAACTTTTCTTCTAAAGACTTATATATCTGTCTGCATCAATTACATAATCCTCTCATTCCCATAACTGATAAATACTTATTTCAAGTTGTTTTATATTTATAGCAATGGATAGTCTTATGAAATGGAAGGCTGTAGTCTTAGAAAAAGGAATATTTTGATGATTTATTTGCACATATTAATCACAACCTCAGAACAGAGGTTCAGTGCTGACCCAGGGGAACAAATGCTAGGAATGGTCCTTAGGCTACAGGATGACTAAAGTAGTAAGAAAAGAAATAGAGAAGGTATTTTCTAATCCTTGGGGTGGATGTGTTTGATAACAAGCTAGTATAAAGTATCCTAGTGAATTCTGTTGCTTATATTCCCAGTAAAAATTTAACTTATGCTCATTGTCAACCATACTTAGTTGTGTTTTTAGGTATCTCATGTTATCTGAAAAGCTGATTTCTTCTCTTCTTATATTTTTAATGACCTCTTAGAAAAATTTGACTATTAAGGTGTTTGGCCATCCTATCACCAGATGAATAATCCACTGGTACTTGGGAGCAGTTATGGTGAATTTAATGCACATTTTCTTAACTTAAAAAGAGAAACATGAAAACTGGATATATTTAATTATCCAATTTTATTTTACTTTCTTGCTTAAAAGATATGATTATTACCTCTGCTCTAAATGGAACACAAATGAGGCATGAGATCTCCTGTTGCTCCTTCACAGTTCAAAACAACACTGAGTATTAATGCAGTCATTAATATTATACACAAGCTCTAATTCAGTCAGTTACTGATTTGTGGGATACCACACATTAAAGAAAAATTGATGATTTAAAATAAAGCCTGCAGCAGAACTGTAATAAAAATTGCTGTAGACTATTGTCAAACTAAGTATTCTAGATGTTCCTTTAACAATGTAATCAATAAGTATTAGATGCAGGTTTAGGAATGTGAGATGTTTTTATGTTACTACATATAAGGCTAGTAAAACAAGTAGTTTGAGTCTTACTCAACACATATGGTTTCATTATTCTCTTTGTCTTGTAAAACATGGATTGTAAAGACAAATACAAAGTTATAAATGTATATTAGAAAACTAAAAGACATTGAAAGTCATTGCTATCAAATTCACAGAAATAATTTCTCACTAGTATGGTATTTATAAAAATTAAACATGTAATTTCATTTGGAGCAAAGATGTGTCATTATGAAAGTGACATCAGATCTCAAAAACATGAGCTTTCAAAACAATTATTACACATTAACATGCAAATTGGGAATTATGTAAACCAGTCTTTAAATTAAGGAAATATGTGTGTTAATCCACAGTTGTATAAACATACTCTCAGTCTTTTTTTTATATGTGGTTTATCTCACTATAAAACAATCATATTTTTCTAGTAGGTTACATTTTAGAAATAATTATCCTATTAATCATTATATAAATGAGAAACCATTATGCCTTTGACTCAGTTATCTGCGAATTTTCTTTTGCAAATACAGCATTGTAAAATGTCCTTAATAAGATTATATAAGACTACTTTGGATACTGTGAACTAGTGGTTCTCAAACTGGAAAAATTGCTTTTAAGCATATATAGCAGTGTCTGAAGACTTAGTGAGTATCTCTATTTGAGGAATATGCTTCTGACACCTAGCCAGCAAAGGTCAAAGATAGCTCTAACTACTAGAGAATGTACAAAACATCCTCTCATATGATCACCAAATTCAAAATGTCAGTAGTGTTGTTTTACTACTATCCAGTAGAAATATGACATGGGTCATATATGTGTGTGTGTGTGTGTGTGTGTGTGTGTGTGTGTGTGTGTGTGTGTGTGTATAAATTTTATGACATTAAATTTTTATAGTAGGTACATTAAAATTAAAAGCAAAATCTTTAGTAATACATTTAACTTAATACAACTAGAATGTTATCATATCAGAATACTTTTAGCATAAAAATTGAAGAGATACTTTGTTTTTAATATTTTCTGAAATCCAGTGTGTATTTTAAAATTATACAACAGCTAAATTCAGACTAAACACATTGAAAGTGCTCAGCAGCTAATTTGGGCTACTTTGTTAGGCCGGCAGCTTGTTTATATTTTAACATTTTCAAGTGTTTATTCACATATTACACAAAGAAAAGAAGATAATGATCTAAATGAGTTAGGCCACCAAAAAAGTATACTATTTTCTTTTGTGTACTCAACCATTGTGCTGGCTGGTTTTATGTCAACTTGACACAAGCTAGAGTTATCACAGAGTAGGAAATCTCAACTAAGAAAATGCTTCCATAAGATCAGGCTGTAGGCAAGCTGTAGGGCATTTTCTTAATTAATGATTGCTGTGGGAGGGCTCCGCCTATTGGTGGGGGTGCCTTCCCTGGGCTGGTGGTCCTGGGTTATATAAGAAAGCAGACAGAGCAAGCCATGAGGAGCAGGCCAATAAGTAGAACTGCTCTATGACCTCTGCATCAACTCTTGCCTCCAATTGTGGGCCATACATGAGCTACAAAAGATGGTGCTGAGAAGAAGTTAGCTCAAGTTATTTACACTGAGATACGATACAAAGATCAGGAGATGATGTCAGTGCATAAACAACTCATAAACAAGGAAATGAGTATAGGGTAACCTTTAAAATGATTGGTTGATTCCTTCCACCCCCTTCTAGGGTTCTGAGGTTTTTTGCTATAAAAGAGGCTTACTGCCTAACAATAAAGGAGTTCTTGCTTGACTTGACTCCCCACTGTGTCTGATTTTCTCTGGGTAAGAGGAAGGCAGTGAAATGGACCAGTGGAACACTTACCTTTCCTTAGTTCCAAGCTACCTCTTCAGAAGTGACCTAAGTTCCCAGTGGAGCAAGACTCCACATCCAGTTGTCTGCCCTGTCTATGCTGTTGAATTCTTGTCCTGACATTTTTTTTTTTTTTTTGGTTTTTCGAGACAGGGTTTCTCTGTGTAGCTTTGCGCCTTTCCTGGAACTCACTTGGTAACCCAGGCTGGCCTCGAACTCACAGAGATCCGCCTGGCTGTGCCTCCCGAGTGCTGGGATTAAAGGCGTGCGCCACCACCCCCGCCCGGCCCTTGTCCTGACATTTTTAAATGATGAACAGTGACATGAAAGTGTAAGCCAAATAAACCCTGCCCTCCCAAAGTTTCTTTGGTCATGGTGGTTCATCACAACACTGGTAACCCTAACTAGGACAACTATCTTATTCACATTTTCATATTAATGTGAAATCTCATGTTTGGAAACATCACTTCTTATGAAGAAGTCTAATCACAGTCTGAAGGAGTATTAAAGCAATGTAATACAACTTTCATTTCGATTCAGCAATTCTTACACTCCAATGCCATGTCTTTGGGGATGAATGTGTATAATAGCACAAAGTAAATTTGTTATTATTAAGAGGTGTTTTATTCCCTAAGAATAATCTTAAATACCACTTTTTATTTATGCAAGGAAAATATGATAAATTAGGATACTCAAAATAATTCATTTGAATCAGTTATTTTCTCTCTTTTAATTTGACACACACTATAGCTGTTGGCAGTGAGGGCTTTGTTTTATGTCAGTGTGACACTGATCACTCACTTATGCCTTGCTCAGGACAAGGAGTCAATGATCAGTGGCTGAAAACTTTATTAATTCTGATTTATTTATCTTTCTTGCTACAGATCTACTGGGATAAACTTTATTTTAGTAAAATTAATTTTGAAAATTAGGATTATTGAATAATTGGCCAACCAATGTTAATTATATAATTATAGAAATCTAGAAGCCCATCTTTCCTGATTTGCTTACATGAAAATGATACAATTATCATGAATATAAAACAAATGGAATAACTATTGTCTTTTTTTCTAAATAAAGTGAAACAGCTTCAAAATAGTTATTAAAATGTTATATGTTGTGATTCAGAAAAGAAAAGCACTGTTCAAATAATTTAATCCATTGTTGAAAACCTTCCCATTACTATGTATTATGTCCAGGATAAATGTGAAGAATGAATGTTATATTTCATTAAGTAAGTTATTCTAACTTTATCACTTTTCCTTTCCATCCATCATCATGGCCAGTTATTATGGGGAGTTTGTTTATGCTTTGAAAATGCAACATTGACAGTTGTACACACATTCTTGATATAACAGCAAAGCCTTTTGATGATCTCAATTTACAGGAGATAGGAATCTTAAAATTAAGAAGAACAGATTGTCAAATGAAGCGAGATGATAAGTGGTAAAATTTGTTTAAATATAGACTTGTACTCCTCAATAAATTTTGCCAAACTTGAACCATCTGCTTTGTAAGAATAAATCATCAGTAGCATATCATGCTAAAATATTCATGAAATGAATTTGTCCAGGATGGAGAGTAATGGGTCAGTGGTTAAGTCTTGCATGTGCTTATTCTAGAGGATTTGAGTTTGATTCCCAGCATCTATGTTGGATAGCTCAAACTGCCAGTAACTCTAGCAGCAGGGAATCCAGCACCCTTTACTGACCTCCATGGGCATATGCACAAATGTAGCAAACACATATACACATACATACATACACACATACACACACACACACACACACACTCATGCACACATAAATGAGAAGTAACTCTTTAAAATATGTTTTCCTAGAGTTATTAATTGAATATAATGTTATAAAATTTCCAGGAAGCTACCTGATTTTTCTGTTAGTGGTCTTTTGATGGATGGACTGCCTCAGTTCTTATATAATTCCCTAGTGTAAAAAGTTTAATGATACCTTAGAAATGGTGATAAATGATATGGAGTATATTGTTGACCACACAGATGTCTAAATGTTTAGAATACTCAAAAGAAATTCAACTCTTAAGCCATTAATTGTCAAAATTTAGTAAAAATATGCCAAGTAGTCTTAGGATTCTTTAGAAGAAAGTTAAATTTTTTACTGCATTATGTGAAACCAAATAGAGTGCTATATGTAATATTAAATAATTATCTTTAAAAAATACTGGTATTAATAAGATGTTTTATTTTGATTAACTAGAAAGATTATTAAACTTTGAAATAATCCTTCACTGACCTTTGATACCTGACTTCTAATACTAATTAATTGTACTTCTCTATTTCATGTCATAAGTTTTTAATCATAATCAAATAGTGCATCATATGCAATAAATTCATCTTTTCAATATGTCAAACAATGTAAGTTCAAAACAGGAGAGATGACTCAGCATTTAAGAGTGCTGGCTACTATTTCAAAGGAACTTGGTTCTAGTCCCAGCACCCACATGGTGGCTCAAACTATCTGCAACTTCAGGTCTAGGGGATCTGATTTCCTCTTCTGGCCTCTGTGGGTACTGTACATGCATAGCACACAGACACACATGCAGAAAAAACAAACATTTAAAAACCAAAGAAAATGATAAAAAAAAAGTGCATAATGGTGCTAATATGCTAAATATTTAGTTGGTCTCTTCAAACTCCAAATAAATTGTTTCCTTCTGAAAACTTTTTGACTCCTCAATAGGATTTATGTTCAACCCATAATTTATAAATCATTGATTTTACATTGAATTTCTTTGGCACACAGTTTTCCTTCATTTCAGTTTTGCTATGCCATTCCTTTTAGAAGATAAGCATCCTTAGGTACAGTGACTATCTTTTATTCTCTAATACATTTTCCTCAACTTAAACAGATGTGTTAAGTGGAGTAGATGCTCAATAAATATTGGCTTTAATCAAATTAACTTTTCTATCTATTCTGAGATTAATCATGTCATGTTTTATGGAAGGAATTTAATATATCACTCTTTTCTTTTTCAAAGAGAACCCATCCAGATGGATTATTTTTTTCCATTTAAGTGGTTAACACTTTTATATTTATTCTACATTGCATGTGTTCTTTCTGTTACATCTCTCACTTTAATGAGTTGATAATGTCACCAAATGGTTTTTGGCTATATCACAACAGGTATGTGTAGGAAGTAATTTGAATTCCTGTATGAATACCTATAAATACCTAATAAGTTTCTAACATAGAAAACAGGGAGTTAATGAGGAAAGTGAAGATTCATTTCCTGGCACAATAACAAAGGAATGTATTTAGGACAATACAGTGTTCTCCTTCAGAAACATAGCTGTCTAATTTCAATACACAGACACACAGACACACACAGTTTTGTTTTAGTGTATATATATATATATATATATATATATATATATATATATATATATATATATAATTTTAACTTGCCTTGAATTTTTTTCCAGTTTGAAAGAACATTGATTGCTAGTTTGCTTTTCTATATTTGTCCGTATCTGAAAAGTGAGCTTCACTGTTTTACATTGAAGAACTGTGAAAATATAGTTATATTTGTTTAGAGATCTACAGCAAATTTAGTCTCTGGGCATTAACTGGAGCACTAGTCCCTGCCTACTAGAATATGGGTATGCAGATGCTAAACCAGTTTACTCTTTCATCTTAGTCCCTCACTATCTGTCTGACCTCAGCATGATACTGAACCTGCTTTTCAGTTTCTAAATTCACAAAGCAATTTATATGTTATATATTTTAATTCATCTTCATTCTGAGTGTGTTGTTGTGGGGCTATGTTTTGGGGAAGAAGATAATATTGGCTTTCTGCTCTCGATCATTTATTACCTATTTCCTTGCATAAGTTACTTAATGTAAGACCTCCTCATATTTTCAAGAAGAGTACAGTAATAGTTACGAAAGACTAAATAAATATTCAAATGTATTGTGCTTATGATACATAAAATCATACATATCAAAAGTGAAATTACTTAAAACCAACAAGTATTTATTTTGTTTATTTTGGGTGCAGGCTTTTCTATTTGCAATAATAAATGTAAGCTCCTGTGGTTCAAGTTTCTTAACCATGCTTAAAATTGGAAAACATACAGTGGATTTAGTTTTCTTTTCTTTATGGTATAGAGAAGTAATTTCTAAAAATGGAGTGTCAAGAGCTAATATTATTAATCAAACACAACATAATTTGAAATTCCTTAATGAGTAAGTTAATGCAAAATGTTCTTTACTATAGGGATTTTAGTAGTCCAAATATTTGCACTTAAAAGCCTATAATCCAGGCATTAAGGCAATACTTGCACAACTGAAAGCAGTTTTCTCTAAGTACAGACATTAGTAATTACTAGACTTTGGGCAGAAGAAATAAAATCATGTCCTTTGATGATGAGGGCAAAAAAAAAAAAAAACCTCTCAAAGTAAGTGTTGCACCTTCATCTGAATATTAACAAAGGGACATTTATAGCAAATAGAGAGCAATGTGTATGGGTTCTGGGATGGGGCAAAAGAAACTATGAAATATTTACAAGACAATAGATGGGTTTGTGGGCCCTGGCCCCCCACTGTGAGTGGCTGCTGCCTTGCTTGCCGACCTTGACCAGATGTCCTCCTTATGCAAATTCCCTGCTGGTTTCCTTCTCACCTAATGATCATGGGAGGTTCTTTGTTCAAGAATCCTGCATTTGGTGTAAACAGCTTAGATGCAAGAATGTAGAACTTTCGGTAGCGAACTACTGCCCTCCGGGGATTCTCTATTGTGCTGTAAGCCTGTATTTAAGGTTTCCTCCCTCTTTCAATAAATGGCATTTGGCATTCAGCTGTGGAAAATGACTTGCTGTCTCTTGTCTCTTATTTTTTAATCCACAGCCCCTCCCTCGGACATGGTGAATGGGTAGTGGTTGCGCGGGCGTTACCGCAACAGGGTTACTTAAAAATATAAACTACTGATATTATTTGTACATATGTATTAATTTATCAATTTTTATTTGTATATGTGCTTGCCATGTGACTGCAGTATCCTTTGAGGACAGAAAAGGATGTTGGATCCCCTGGAGCTAGAATTATAGAAGATTATGAGCTTCCTGATATGGGTGCTGATAACAAAACTGCAATCCTCTGGAAGAGAAGCAAACTTTTTTTAACTTTCATTTTTATTAATTCTTTGTGTCTTTCATATCATACATTTCTTTCTATTTTTTTTTCTTTTTTGGTTTTTCGAGACAGGGTTTCTCTGTGTAGCTTTGCGCCTTTCCTGGATCTTGCTCTGTAGACCAGGCTGGCCTCGAACTCACAAAGATCTGCCTGGCTCTGCCTCCTGAGTGCTGGGATTAAAGGCATGTGCCCCACTGCCCAGCCATATCATACATGTCGCATTCATTTCATGTCCCTTCGTATCTGCCCTCTACTCTTTCAACTTCCCCCCAAAATAAAATAAAATTTAAGAAAAAACTCGTTGTAAGTAGATTTAACCCTGATAGTGTAGTTGGAGAATTGGCCCTGCCCCTTACTCATTGCTGCAAGGGTGAACGAGGAAGAGCAAAGCTGGTGAAGACAGGGGAGAGCTGTCAGGCTGACCAACCCTACAACTATCCAGGCCCAGAACCAGGGTTGGCCCACCCCATCATCCACCGCATCTATAAACTGCTGGAGCATGTGAAGGGGCTGGACCTTCACATCCAAAGCTACAGGATCTCCATGACACAAGGCAAAAATGGGATATCTAAGAAGTCCCAGTGAGGGCCCAGCATTGATAGTGCATCACAAACCAGACCAATAACTCTTTGCAAAGAAGGAAACATTCTTAACTACTAAGTCATCTACTCAGCTCCACTATATGTGTATTTTTTATTATTTTCTAGTTTTTTTATATTGAGATATCATAAACACTAATTATTTGAAGTTTCCTATTGTGATTTTATTTTAATTACTTTCTTCCACTTTATGTACTTTACATTTTGAAAATACATGTATTTATTTTATCATATTAAGATATATATGAATCTCTTTAAAGTACATTGTATACTTTATAAAATACCATATAATTTTTAAATAATTTTGCTTGTAATTCAGTAATCCTTGATTTCAATAACACAACTCTTTTATTTCCCTTTGTAAGCAATTTTATTCATTGAGTATAACTTTGTTTTACCTGAACAATTTTACATATTTCAGTTTTTCTGAGTTTTGACAATATCCAAGAATCCTTTCTTACATGTTAATTTTCATATTATATCATTTATTCTACTTGATTCCTTTAGTCCACAATATCTTACTTGCTTATTTTATTTTATTTTCATTTTTTGTTAGAATTATAATTCTGAGCTGGGCGGTGGTGGAGCACATCTTTAATCCCAGAGCTCAGGAGGCAGAGCCAGGCTGATCTCTGTGAGTTCAAGGCCACCCTGGGCTACAGAGTGAGTTCCAGGAAAGGCGCAAAGCTACACAGAGAAATCCTGTTTAGAAAAACAAAACAAAACAAAAAAATTATAATTCTGTTTTTAAATATGTCGAGTCTGATGATGAGTTTCTATCTTAATTTTTTTGTTTTATATGTTAAATAACACCTTAGATTATTAAAAGGCATTCACAACTATGATAGAGGCAATTCAGATAATTTTGCAACATCTGTGCTGTGAAAAATTCTAAGTAGGTTATCACTAAATGATCATAATGGTTGGTAGGAAGCATATTATTGATCAACCTCCGACTTAAAATTTTAAATGAATACATAATCACAATTTTTAATGGCATAGAAGAGGCTAAAATGTGAAAAAAGGAAGGATGTTGATGATTATGAACTATATAGTGATAATGAGGTAGCTTAAAATGAGCAATATTGTAATGAATGACAATATGTAATTATAAAAGCATTTAATGAGTTCTCTTTCAGGACAGATGTGGATAATAACAGGTCATTTTTTCCATTTTTGCTGATAATTATTTTTATATTACATGTAACATATCAATCTTTATAGCATATACTCTAAAAGTAATAATACTCTAGTTCCAGTCTTTATGACTTCACACGTGATGGAAAATGATGAGTTTTCATATGTCACTTATTTTAAATTCTGGCTTGTAACTAGGTGAAACTTGTGAGATTACCAATTTCCCAGGTCAACTCAGGGTTAATAACTTCACATTGTTCAAACTAATAATCATTGTTTGCATATTCTTGTATGTTTATCATTTTAACTTGTATAACTACATTTGACTGGTAGCTTGTAGGATTTGTTCATGTAGAGTAATTACCCTATGAAAATTTTATATCAGTTTTCCAAATTATCTTATCCTATCTCTGGGTATCTAGGCCAAGTATTTTTGTCTTTCAATAGTAATTGAGCTGATAGTTTCTTGCATGACTTTCTTGAGAACTTAGTCATATGATCATAACTAGGTTCAAGTTAGGTTAGGAAGTATATTCATAAATTGGGTTGGGAATTTGCCTAGTTTTTAAAAAAAATATAATTTTAAAATAAACAGTGACAATGTATTTTAGGACAATTTTTCTCTGGCCTACTTATTATCTAAATAGTGATTGATAGATCCACAAAAGTTAGGTAACTAGAGTAATGTTATGCTTATTTCCTAAAATAAAAGAACATAGTAAGATATGGTGACAGCATTCTGGAAGCCCAGGGAGGATGATCTTCAATGTCAAGTTATCTTGGTCAATATAATAGGATGCTTTTTAAGCAAACAAAACAACAGCAACAACAACAAAAAGTTGAAACATTAAAAAAAAGAGTCTATAAATTCCAAAAAACTATAAACTAAAAAAATCCAAAACATAATAACAGAAATTATGATAAAAAATTAGTGAGTGGAAAAATAAAGTCAAAAGAATGGAGTAAAATACATATTATGAACAGAAAATGTGTTGGCCAATATTAGACTAAATAAAAAAAAAAACTAGGCTTGCTGCCATTCTTAAAGAGATAAAAACTCATTCCAAATCACTCAAAGGCACAAAGAAGAGAGAAGTCATTCCAGACATAAAAGAGTAACAACAGTAAATGGCATAATCAGACAAGATAGAATTTAAACACAAAATAGGTCAGTGATATAACTGGAAATATTTACATTGTCAAATAACATGGCTCATCAATTATGTGTATATAATAATATCTATTTATATTTCTCATAATTGATGAAACAAAGTAATATAAAACCCTGAAAAATATTTTCTAAAAATACTGAAGATAGATAAATTCAGACTTGATATTCTCAATAATTTTTCTCTTAGACATCAAGAATAAATAAACAAATTTTAAGTTAGATAATTAATCATCCTATTCAAATAAATTGTGTTCAAGGAAAGAAACTATATATTCCTTTCAGGTTGTTCAGAAATTATTTAAATACAGTTCAATTAGAGAGCTGTTGGTTATCGCCAAGGTATGTGTGCATATGTAGAGAGACCCTGTCTCAAAAAAACAAAAAACAAAAACCATGAAAAAAAATTTAAGCACAAGCTATATCATCATTCACAAAGTAAACTGAAATTTGTAACAAAAAGAATCACATCGGACATTTTCTCTAAAACAATTACATTCATGAAGAACTAAAGGAAAATAGAAAATGTATTGGCATGTATTGACTACAAATACAAAACTACATCTGAAAAATATAATGAAGAAAATTTAATGAAAATAGTAAGATACTACTTGAAGAACTATATATAAAATCTTTGTAAGAAGAATCTGATTAACAATAAGCAACCTAGGGTAGGTGTGGTGGATGGTGGTGCATACTTTAATTCTAGAACTAGAGGTAGAGGCAGACAAAAGCAAACTTTATCTATGTAATAAGTTCTAGGGCAGCCAGGAATATACAATAAGGCCCTGCCTGGCCCCCAGAAAGGGGGGTAGTGCAACATTTCTTCACATTGACTACCTGTTGAATTTCTTATTTAAACAGGCCTAAAACTTAAAAGAACTTGTAACTTTAAAAAAAGTAATATGGACAGCTTGTGAAGGAATTCTGGTTATCCAATTAACTCTAAAAGATAAACTTCGAAAAAAAAAAACAATACTAACAGAAAATTATCAATTAAACTTTAGAATATATTGCAAAAAATTGACAAATTAAATGTAGACATATCTAAGAAAATAATAATCATTCACAAACTTGCTGATGGGCGTACAGGAATTCAGTTTTACAATGCAAAAACTGTTAATCTAATTCTGAGAAACAGATAAAAGTCAGAAATAAACTCATCAAATATGTCAAAACTTGTTGTGAAAAAATGTGCTGAAAAACAAGATTAACAGTAATTTTTTGAAATTCTTAGCTAGAAATCGACCTATTTCAATCGAAAAAACACCCCTTTTATCAGAAATAGGGTCAACATGACATGTAGTTTTGAGTTATTAAGTTAATACTTCAGATAGTCTGAATATCAATAGTTATACTTAAACATTCCTAAAATCACTTTTTTCAAAAATTTTTCTGAACCAGGTGTAGTGGCACATGCTTCAATCCCAGCACTTGGGAGGCTGAGACAGGTGGATTTCTGCATGCTTGAGGTCAGCCTGGTCCACATCATGAGTTCCAGGACAGCCAGGACTGTTACAGTGAGACATTGTCTCGAAACCACCCCCCCACCCCAAATTGTTCTGAATTAAATGACAACGTTTAAAGTTAAAAGTTATATATATATATATATATAATAGTGTGTATGTGTAGTGTGTAGGGGGTTTTTTTTCCACACAGGATCATGATATGTTAGCCCAGTTGCAATCCTTCTCCCTCAGGCTCCTGAATACTGGGATTATACATGCATTAACATGAACACTTACTGAAAAGTTCAAAAGCTCTTAGCAACTTAGTTCATCATATTAAGCCACCTCTAGAGGAGTAGAATGAGGTGGCAGCTAGGATCCACCAGGGACCTCTCCCTGTAGACACTAAGTTCAAGAGCTAGCTGTTTTTGTACCAGGCTACCTTCAGTGACACTAAAGAAATCACATGAAAGCCCCAAGAGCTTGCTTCTAGAATAGTGATTTTTTTAAGTCTCTACAGAAAGCAAGTAGGAATAGTTTTCACAGTTGGCACTCCTTGAACTCCAAGCAACCCAGCAAGAAGATATCAACCATTTGGAACAGTGAGGAACAGTGAGAGAGAATTAAGTATAGACTTTAGATTGGAAATTTAGTACCAAGTCTGCCACATCAGAAAACCTCACTCAATACTCATAATAAGGTGCCAGAGACTTACAAGGTGATAGACACTATGGAAGAATTTCACACTAAGAATTTAAATCAAGTATATTAAGGAATTTCAATAAGCTTGAGTGAAACACAGAGAAAATATTTCAATACTTAAACAAATTTAATAAATAAAGTTACTTAAGAAGCAAAACAAATTATTGAGTTGAAGAGACAGTGAAATTAAAAATTCAACAGAAGTCATCAAACACAAGATAGATAAAGCACAAAAAAATGAGTGAATGCCAAGATATTTGTGTTAGGCAAGGGTCTCTAGAGGAGCAGAACCATTGGGATACATGTGATAAGAGAGGGTTTATTAGATTGGCTTACATGACAGGTTGAATAATCTAACAATAGCCATCAGCGTTGTGAGGGGCAGAGAACCAGTCCAGTGTAGAAAGCCTGGCAAGTCAATAGAAAATCACTGGTTTTGAGTCCCCATTGGGAAATCAGAGGATGCAGAATCTTATGTCACATAAGGATTATAGAAGCAGCAATTGAAACGCTTCAGTTTTCTCTTCAGACTTCTTTAATTGGAGGGTATCACTCACCACGAGGGTGGGTTTTCCTTCCACACAATAGTCAATCCTCTCTAGAAATAATCTTTCAAACACCATCAGTGGAGTCCCCTAGGTGATTCTAAATATAGTCAAATTGACAATAAAATCCAATCCTCCCAAGATGTTCGAAAATAAACAATTGTTTCTGAACTAAATTAATGAACAAATATAAAGTTAGTATTTGTGAACTTTCAGACAGAATTTTAAAAGCAAGCAATTATGTTCATTGGTGTGGTGGTTTGAAAGAAAATAGCCCCCAAAGGGAGTGATAGTATTAGGAGGTGTATCCTTATTGAAGGTGGTGTGTCACTGTGGGGGCAGGCTTTGTGGTCTCTTTTGCTCAGCTTCCCTCAATGTTATAGACAGTTGACTTCCTGATGCTTGCAAGATGTTCCACTCTCAGCTCCAGCACCACATCTGCCTGCACACCACCATGTTCCTCATGATGATGATAACGGACTGAACCTCTGAAACTATAAGTGAGCCACTACAAGTAAATGTTTTCTTTATAATAGTTACCATGGTCATGGTGTCTCTTCACAGCAACAGAACTAAGACCGTTGGCATCAAGAAGAATATGAACATGTCAAAAGGGTAGAACGCTGTTCATGATAAGACAATCCTTCCCCATACTAGAGGGTACAGATATTCAGGTGCAAGGAAGTCAAAGGTCACCAGCCAAATTTATCATACTATCTCCAAGACATCTCATAATCAAACTTTCACAGATGAAATACAGAAGATTGTCACCTGTAAGATAAAATAATAAATAGAACATAGTGGTGTCCCACTTGGCCCTGTCAGCAAAAATCCATAATATGGGAGGGATCAGGATGGGATTTTATCATTACTGGAAAAAAACCCAAACCAAAAAAATCTGTCAATGAAAAGGATATATTGGGGTTAATATATCTCAAGGAAATACCATGAACACAATGAACTATCACTTCACCCCAATATAATTGGCTAGTACAAAAAAGGTTAAGGTAATAGTACTGGCACTTGGAAAGTAGAGGCAGGCAGATTTCTGTGAATTTGAGGACAACCTTGTCTACATAGCCCAGATTGGGCTACATATAGAGAATATATATCTCACTTCTGGGTTTATAACTGAAGGAAGTGAAATTAATATGTTGAAGAAACACCTATACCTCCAGTTCATTGAAGCACTGGACACAATGAGTACAAATTGGAAATAACTTAAGTGTCCATCAGTTGATGAGTGGATATACATCCCAGAATTTTATTATGCCAAAAAGTGGGGGTGGGGGAATTCTGTAATTGTTTTCATCTGGGCAGTGGTGGCAAACACCTTT
The DNA here is from genome assembly GCF_007827085.1 of Peromyscus californicus insignis. Taxonomy (NCBI): domain Eukaryota; kingdom Metazoa; phylum Chordata; class Mammalia; order Rodentia; family Cricetidae; genus Peromyscus; species Peromyscus californicus. The sequence continues at coordinate 47,471,510 of NW_026294391.1, forward strand.
AACCTCAGCCTTTGGGAGGTGCAGGCAGGTGGATCTCTGTGAGGTCGAGGCCAGCCTGGTCTACAAAGCTACAAAGTGAGTTCCAGGGCAGGTAGGGCTGTTACACAGAGAAACCCTGTGTGGAAATCACAAAAAAAGAAAGAAGGAAAGAAAGAAAGAAAGAAAGAAAGAAAGAAAGAAAGAAAGAAAGAAAGAAAGAAAGAAAGAAAGAAAGAAAGAAAGAAAGAAAGAAAGAAAAAGAAAGGAGGAAGAGAGGAAGGGAAGAAAAAAAAAAGAAAAACAAGATTAAAAGTAAAAGAAATCAGGCACATAAACATTGTATGATCACATGTTTTAAAAAGTTTTAAAAATTGAAAATATAGAACATGAGAGTAGAATAGTGGTTAATAGTATTGGAAGAGTGGGAGCTGAAGAAGGATGGTGAAAGATTAATCAGTGACTAAGAAGTCGTTGTTATATAGGAACAAGTACTGTTGTAGTAGTTCTGAGTACAGTGAGTATAAAATATAGTGCAGCATGTATTTTAACAATTTTCTTCATAAGGTCAAAGATATAGCTCAGCAGGTAAATGTACATCCCATGCAAGCTTTGTTTTGTGAGTTCAATATCTGGAACTGATATAAAGATGGGAGGAGACAATGAGCTCCACAAAGTTGTTCTCTGACTTTCACATACACTCTACACCCATTCCAAAAGACACACACACACACACACACACACACACACACACAAGCATATCAGACATACACCTACATATATACAATAATAGTAGTAAATACATCTTTAAAAGGGCTTTTCATAATAAAGAAGTGATCAAACTGGCTATGGTGGTATATGCCTTTAATCCCAGCACTTCGGAGGCAGAGGTAGATGGATCTCCGTAAATTCATGGTCAGCATAGTCTATACAGTGAGTTCGGAGACAGCCAGGGCTACATAGAAAGACTTTGTCTCAAAAACAAATAAATAAAAATAAAGAAGTGATCAGTGTTTGAAGAAATAAATATGCTTAGCCTAGTTTAAACATTATAAAATACATATATATAATCTCACATCATTTCCAATTAATAAGTACAATTCTATGTTTTTATGTGTCAGTAAAAAATACAACACATACACCAACTGAATTTGATATGTAGCCTAAAATTATGATAAAATGTAAATTTAAAACAACCAAATTTATAATATTTCACTGCACTTGAATGCTACTACTCAAATCTGTTTAAGCCATGATTTTGGCTTTATTCACTGGCCTCTACCACCACACATACATGCTTTCTTTTACTCAATGATGCATCCAGGAGATCTTTTAGTTCATTTATTTATTTTTTCTTTTATTTAAAATATATTTTTTCTCACATAATATATCCTGATTAGGGTTTCCTCTCCCTCTACTCCGCCCAGTTCCTCCCCACCTCCTCTCCCATTCAGATCCACCCCCTCGGGGTTGGGGATTTAGCTCAGTGGTTCGGTCCTCAGCTCTGAAAAAAAAAAAAAAGACAAAACAACAGATCCACCCCCTTACTGTCTCTCATTAGAAAATAAGCAGGCTTCGAAAGGATAATAATATAATGTAATATAATAGTATAATATAATAAGATAAAATAACAGATTTGAAGAAAACAAAGAGAAAAGAGGCTAAGAGATGGCATAAGAACAGAGACCCACTTGTTAGTACACTCAGGAATCACATAAATCACTAAACAGAATCCATAATATATATGCAAATGATCTGTAGAGAGAAGAAAAATAATATATAGATAAAAATAAAAAAATAAGATAAAATTTTAAAAAGTGCAGAGACAACATTAGGAGATAATGAATCTCCAAAGATGAGATTGAATCTAATTTTGTGTTGGCCATCCACTATTGAGCATGTAGCCTTCCCTTAAGGGTTGTTTGTCAAAAACAAAAATAAAATAAAACCACAAAAAGGCAATGAAATGATTCCTAATGATATTCTGCTATACTCATAGATTGATGCCTTGTCCAGTCAATATCAGAGAAGGCTTTGTCCAGCAACTGGTGGAATAGGATGCAGCAACCCACAGTCAAACATTAAGCAGAGCTTGGGGACCCTGCAGAAGAGGAGGAGGAAGGATTGTAGGAGCCAGAGGAACCCCAAGAAAAACCACAGAAACAACTAACTTGGGCTCATAGAAACTCACAGAGTCTGAACCACAACCAGAGAGGCTGCATGGGTCTGACCTAGGCTCTCTATACATATATTATGGTTGTGGAGCTTAGTTTTCTTGTGAGATTCCTAACAGTGGCAGTGGGGACTGTTCTTGCCTCGTTTGCCTGCTCTTGGTATCCTTTTCCTGCTTTAATAGGAGGGGAAGTACCTAGTTTAATTTCAGCTTGATATGCCATATTTGGTCTATATCTCTGGGAGGCCCTACTGGTTCTGAAGGGAAAGAAGGAGGAGTGGATGGGGGAGGGATCTGGAGGGGAGGAGGGAAGAACTAGGTGGGAGGAGGGAGGGGAAACTATAGTAGTGATGTAATATATGAGAGAATTTTTTAAAAAGTGGTTTCTTTCCCCAGTGAGACTCCCTAGGAGGAAGCTGAATTTCTGTTTGCTAGTGATAATCAAATGGAAAATGCTTCTGGGTTCAGGGTGGGGGAATGTGTTTACTTCTCCTTTCTGCTCTTGTATACCATCCGGGGCACAAAGTGCAGGCCCCGTGCATGTGCATGCTGCCTCAGTCTGTGGGAGTTCACATGTGCCTTGTTTATGTTAATTTAGAGGGCCTTGTTTTCTTGGTGTTCCTCATCCCCTCTGGCTCTTACACTCTTTCCTGTTATTCTTCTTCGGGGTTCCCTGGACCCTGAGAAGAGGGATTTGATGGAAACATCACTGTTTAGGGCTGAATATTTCAAGGGTGAAGGCTCTGTGTAGGCGTCAGCTTGATTTCTCTGTGTTCAATGAGTTTTATAGGTGTTGTCTACAGCAATGTGGCAGTCCTATCAATTTGTGGAGAGCAACGTATAGTCTTGGCAACAGCCTGGGTTGTTTGGGACTTCATATGGGGCCCCTGTGGCCAATGACTCAATTAAGTCAATCCTTGTACTAGAAACTTCATTTGGTGGCAAGAGATGTCCAGATGGGGCTCGGTCTTTTTGATTATTTGCAATTTCATTTAGATCACCTTCATATATGTATTTATTTTAGGAAGCTTCTACTGTATTAGATTTCTATACTTTCCCTCAAATGACACTTAAGTTTAACTGTCTCTGTCCATATTCCCTCCGTCCCCTCTCCATTTGATTCTCCCATTCCAGTTTCGCCCATCCATAACAATCTTATTTGCCTTTCCAAGGAAGCTTTATCTGTCACCTTCTAGTCCATTACTTTTTAACTAAGCTGTCTGGTCTATGGATTGTAGTTTGGTTATCACTGACGTAACAGCTAATATCTGCATGTATTAGCCAGGGTTCTCTAGATTCTCTAGAGTCATAGAACTTCAGAATCCCCTCCCCTCTATGTCTCTCACTATATATATGTGTATATATATATACATACACATACACACACACACACACACACACACACACACACACACACACACACACACATATATATATAAACACCTGAATAACACTCCATTGTGTAAATGTACCAGATTTTCTTTATCCAGTCTTATGTTGAGGGACATGTAGGTTGTTTCCAGTTTCAGGCTATTATGAATACAGCAGCAATGAATGTGTTTGGGCCAGGACATCTTTCAAAACTCCAGCTGGATTTTGTATTGAACCTTTGCTAATTATCTTACTGAGAGGAAATCCAAACATCTTACAGGGCCTTCTATAAGGACATCTACTTTCATATCTGTTACTTCATTTTCTGAAAGTATCCTCTTTGCTGACTTATCTTGCTGTGCTGACTCTTTCATCTCTTTGAAAACATGTAAAGGATATTTTAATGTCGGATATACTACCTACAAGGCTCATTCTCTCACATTCTCCAATTACTACATATCACTTTTTCAATGGGGAACTTTTAGGACCATCTTATTTAGATTTCCATTTCATAATTTATGTTTCTTCCTATCCATGTTTTCCCTTTAACACTCATAACTGAATGGCATATTTTATCAAATTTTGTCCTTTTTTATTTTTACCTTCTCCTTCATAGGTATTTAAGACCACACAGGTTGAGATCTGTACAATTTCACTAGAAACACTAACTTAGTTGGTTTAACTCCCTACAGTTGTATAATGTGTAGCACATACAATTGTAATGCCTTGTTCTGCTCTCACAATATATAGTCTACATCTACATTCAGTTTATTTCATGTCAAATGAGATAGGAGACATAATGAAACACATTTCGGTAAAGCTTTGAAGGTCACAGTAAAACTTTGGAATTGACTTGAAGTAAAGTTATGAAGGGTTATAATCAGAAGTGTGACATAATTCAGCTTTATATATAGAAGCTTCATCTGGATGCATGTTACAAATACACTGTACTTAGTGGGATATGGATAATAGAAACTAGTTAAAAGCTATTGCTATGAATTAGGTTACTGATAATGCTTAGAGAAAGGGCTAGTATATTGGAATTAGAACATTGTACTCCAATCCTCAATGCACATAAACAGGATTATTTTTAAGGTTAAATGTGGAAATTAGGTTAAAAAAGGTTGAGTCAAACACAAAGACAAAACATCATTGTAATTATTCTAGAAGACACAATGTGTGTAAGTGACAAATTTGGCTTAGGCAATGTTCAAATACAGCTGTCTAGATGTGACAATTCATGCTGTTTCTATGGAAATAGGCAGTCAAAATGCACAGTCTTTCAAATAAGTAACTATGGATTGGGACTGGGGAGATATACAGTAAGGTCATTTTACTGGAATTAGTAAGTAGTCAGGTATTTGCTGGCTTGAAGGCCATTGAAGATGGGTCCTTCTTTTATAATCAGTAGCTTGTATAGCCAAGAACTAAAGCTGCAGGTCTTCCGTTCCTAGTCAGGTAAATGGACTTTATCCTTATCCCTGGTTCTGAGTTGAGATGGCATATAAATTACTAAATAGCTAGAGGATTTATAGTAAGGAATAAGGATGTACCATTTTCCCTCCCTTAAGAGTTCACACAACATGTCAATTACCAGGAGAAGAAAATTCCCCCCTCAGGATACAACATGTTCTAGAGACTTTAAGAGACAATAAAATGTCTAACCAAAAATGTAAAAATGTACGTTGGCACAATAATACCCTTTGGACACTGTCCAGTATCACTCCTTGAGGCTTTTCCTCTGCAACGGTAGCTTTGATCATTGTCCACACTCATCATTTATAGGGTCTCTACTCCACCTGTGTCTGTTTCCTCTGAATTTTTGAATGAAGATTATAGTTGTTTTGCTGAAGGGTACAGAAGAGGAAAGAGAGAGGAGAATGAGAGGGGAGATGGAGGGGGAGAGCACTCAGAAACAGAATGCTAAATTTCAAGTCCAGAGGTCTTCTTGTGGTATGCATTTAATTAGATGTACAATTTCAGGTAAAGTTTCTAGTTATTTGGATAATTTTGATTCCTCATCTACTGAAAGTGGAATAGAGAAATGCATTCTAAATTTTCCTTTTCTGGCTGTAAAATGATATTATTTCAAGATTTAATAATTGTGCTTCAAATGAGACCCTCTGAGAGCTGCTGCCATCATTATGTAAGTACATAGTTTACTGGCATCCTTCTCTAGAAACAGATCTGAAAATGTTTCTTTCACAGTAACATTCCAGGCTCACCTAAAGTCAGATATTTTAGAATATCTGACATCTGCTTAGTCTTCCAAAGCTGGCAAAATGGATTGAATAATAGTTATTTTAGGATGTAATTGCTGCACTGTTAAAAAATAAGCCCCTCTGTAACTAAATAATGTCACATAGCTGAGCCACTTACATAACCAAAATGTTTTTTTTTTCATAAAAAAGCCTGATTTAGGGAAGCATTTAAAAAGTCATTGCAAATGATTTTCATTATCAGTCTGCTGTGCTATAAAAGTGTGACTCTCCAGAGTTTAGGTGATAGCCACATAGAACAATGACAGTTTTCTATTATTAAATGTTAACTAATCTTAGATTAATACAAAAGCCAATTCATTTAAATATGAAAGTATATACAAGGCACTGCTTGTATTTCTGGGCAAATAGAAGGTTTGGGTGAGCAGATTTGAAAGGAATTTTAAAAACCAACAGCACTTGATCAGTTTCTACACAGAAAATACAGTAGTTGACAACCAGGTTACAAATGGAAATTATAACCTAGAGGAAATAAAATGAAAAAAGACAAAGAGAAATGAGGAGATTTCTACTAAACTTAACTTTGCACATTCACAATCAGATATAACTAATTTATAGTTTTAAAGAATGATCACTGATCTCAGGTTTTTGAGGTTAGATGGATAATGATACCATACAGATTCCTTAAGAGAGGAGAGAAAAAGAATGAAATAAAGAAGTAGGTAGACAAGCCAGGCAGTGGTGGCACACACACACCTTTAACCCCAACACTTGGGAGGCAGAGGCAGGAGGATCTCTGTGAGTTTGAGGAGTGGCTTCTTAAATATAAATTATATATCATATTAAGAAGAATATATATATATATATATGTATATGAAGAGAGATTTTTCTGGGATGGAGGTGAGATAAAGGGTTTTAGATGAGACAGGTGGACCCAGTGAGGAAAGCCCTCGAGTTTAGCAGCTGTAGGAGTCACAAGAATTATCTTGAAGGGTCCCTGCCACTTAGGGGGAAGGGGTGAAGGGCACTGGCCTGGAGGGAAGAGAAGAACCTGATCCCCAATGTGTATTGGAGGTGGACAATTATTGTCACACGGCTGAGGTAATGAACAGTCTGCATAGCTCCATAGAATAGACCTTAGGTGACATAAAAGAGGAGTTAACAGGTTATCTGGAATAGTTGGAGGTTTGGATAAAAGATCTGATGTTAGAACTGGCCTTCCATACATTAGTTCAAACGGAGAGATTGAAAGAGGCTTTTTAGGGAGAGCCCTGAGCCTGAGGAGAGCTAGAGGCAATAATCTTACCAGTCGAGATGAAGTTCCTGTGACATCTTAGTAAGAATAGTTTTTAAAGACCGGTTGGTACGCTCCACCTTTCCTGAGGATTGAGGATGGTATGGGATATGGAAATTCCAGGGAATATTTAACGCCTTAGCTAGTGTCTGAGAAATCTGAGAAGTGAATTCTGGGCCATTGTCAGACTGGAGAGAAGCAGGGACTCCAAACCGAGGAATAATATCTCGGAGAAGGAGGTCTGCAACTGTCTGAGCCCGCTTATTAGAAACCGGATATGCCTCCACCCAATTTGAAAATGAGTCCACCATCACGAGGAGATACTTAACTTTCCTGACGGTGGGCATATGGGTAAAATCGAGCTGCCAGTCAGTTCCTGGAAGGGAACCTCTAGCCTGGTGGGTGGGAAAAGGCTGACTCCTGTACTTGGTATTGGGATCTGTTTTTTGGCAGATCTCACAAGAGGCAGTAATAGTTCTTAAGAACTGTAAGTCCTCAGAGGTGGGCTGCAGGTGAGCTTTTACGAATTGAGACAGAGCAAGATTATTAGGATGAAAGAGGTGGTGTAGATAGGAAAGAATATGTCTAGTGTTTGGAGTTCCCTGTGAGGGTGTAGGCTGTACTGTATGGATTCCCTGTGGTGGGTGAGGTGAGACTTGGCCCTGGAGGGCCGCTGTCCTGGCTGCCTGGTCAGCCTAGTTGTTTCCCTTAGAGATGATGGAGCTATCGGTCTGATGAGACTGGCAGTGGACAATTCCTATAGCCCTGGGGAGGTAGGAAGCCTCCAGCATGGCCATTATTTGGCCTGAGTTAGATATGGATCCCCCTTTTGTTGTGAGAAGGCCACGCTCCCTCCAAATAGCAGCGTGGGACAGGAGGATATGAAAAGCATATTTGGAGTCTGCGTAAACATTTAGAGATTGTCCCTGTGCCAATTGGGTGAGAGCTATCAGCTCAGCCTGTTGGTTGGTGGTGTGTGTGGGTAATGCCTGTGCCTCTACTATCTCAGTATCTGACACTATGGCATAACCCGCTTTACGGGTCCCTTCATATAAGAAGGAGCTGCCATCTGTGTACCAGGTATAAGTAGCCTGAGGCAATGTGCCCTCCTGTATGTGTGAAGGGTGAGGTAACAGCTCTTCTAAAGTTTCAGTGCAGGAATGAGAAGGAGAATAGTCAGCATTAGGTTGAGGAAGGAGGCTTGAAATATTGAGAGGTGGACAGGTCCGGAAAGTAAGCGTCGCATCCTCTAGCAATGCCACCTGGAGAGAAAGAACTCGGGAAGGAGGTAAAGTTTGTAAGCCTTTATAAGTTAAAAGATGGGACAGATTATGGTGAGAGAAAACAGTAATAGATGACCCAAAACTTAGCTTCTTTGATTCCCGAATAAGGAGCTCTGCAGCTGCTAAGGCATGGATGCAAGGTGCCCAGCCCTGACTGGTAAGGTCTAGCTTCTTTGACAGATAGGCTACAGGTGCAAAGGAGGGTCCCAGCTGATGCCCTAGAGTTCCCAGGGCAAATCCCTCTTTCTCTGCTACATAGAGGGAGAAGGGATGGGTTAAGTCTGGGAGATGGAGCGCTGGAGCCTGAAGAAGAGCCTGCTGGAGCCTTTGGAAAGGTTTAGTGACAGGATGAAGGAGGGGCTCGTGTGGTGAGCCCTGAGCTGCCTCGTATAAGGGGCGAGCAAGGAGAGAAAAAGATGGAACCCAGGACCGTACAAAGCCAGCTATTCCTAGGAGAGACAGAATCTCCTGTTTAGTAGAAGGGACTGTGAGGGACTGGATTAGACGCTTCCTGTCTACAGTAATAGCCTTGTGAGTTGGAGTAATGGATAGACCTAAATAGGTGACCTGGGGAGCTGACAGCTGAACTTTAGAAGGAGATACCCTGTAACCCCGGCTGGATAAGAAATTTAGGAGAGCAGAGGTGTTAGTTTGGCTAACCTGTAAGGATGGGCTACAGAGTAAAATATCATCTACATACTGTATTAGTTTAGAGCCAGGGAGAGACAGAGAAAGCAGGTCAGAGGCCAGAGCCTGACCAAGTAGGTGTGGACTGTCTCTGAATCCCTGTGGCAAAACAGTCCAGGTCAGCTGTGTGGACCAGTGAGTGTCGGGGTCAGTCCAGGTAAAAGCAAAGATATTTTGAGACTGAGGACTGAGAGGAATAGAAAAGAAGGCGTCTTTGAGATCTAGAACTGAGAAGTGAGAGGTTCCTGAAGGGATAGTGGACAGGAGAGTATAAGGGTTAGGCACTACAGGATGGAGAGGGACCACTGCAGAGTTAATGAGTCAGAGGTCTTGAACCAGGTGGTAGGTTCCATTAGACTTTTTAACTGCAAGTATGGGAGTGTTAAAAGGTGAAGAGGTTAGGCAGAGCAGCTTTTTCCTGAGAAGGTCAGAAATGATAGGCTTAAGTCCTCTTAGGCTCTGGAGTGAGAGAGGGTACTGAGCTTGGGTGATATACCTGGCAGGATCTTGTAGCTGGATAATAACAGGCTGATGGTGTCTAGCAATAGAAGGGTTCTGGGTATCCCAGACTTTTGGGTCTACCTGAGAAGCTGGTAGGGGAAAAGAATTGTTAGGGTCAGAAGAGTGAGTGGCTAGGAGGAGGAGTAAAGGAGCTGCTGGTGCGTCTGGGATGAGGCGATTGTGTGGAGTGAAAGAAATGGACGCTCCTACCTTAACTAGAAGATCCCTCCCCATTAAAGGTACAGGGCAGCTTGGCACCACTAAGAATGTGTGTGTAAGAGGGATGCCTCTGAAAATGCAATTGAGTGGTGGTGTCTGATGAGGTAGATAAGGCTGTCCCCCAACCCCGACAATAGGGAGACGAGCAGGAGAGGTGGGCCCCCAAAACTCTCTCAGGACAGAGTAGGTAGCTCCGGTGTCCAAAAGGAACGAGATGGGGCGCCCATTGACCTTTATAATTACCCTAGGTTCCCTGTGTGAGATGGGAGTGGCCGGGGCGGAAACCGGGCAGCGTCAGTCCTTGCTGTAAGCCAAGCCTACAAAGTCAGCTGGAGGGTGGTCTTCATCTGGCGTTCCTATGTCGCTTGGGATGTTAGGACAGTCAGCTGACCAGTGACCCTTTTGGTAACAGTTTGGACAAGGCTTTGTCGGTGCCCTTCGTGGGCCGGCGGTGCAAGCCCGGGCCCAATGGCCTTCTCTCCCACACTTGAAGCAGGGACCAGACAGCTTCTGGGGAGCTGGTCAGGCAGTGCTTGCCAGCATCTGGCAGCTCCTTTTATGGGCTTTTTCATCTCTACCATGGTATACCTTAAATGCTATCGCCAGCATATCTGCCTGTGGAGTTAGAGGGCCGTTCTCCAAAAGTTTAAGTTTATCCCTAATGTCAGGGAAGCTCTGTGAGACAAACTGGGTTATTAGCAGCTGCCTGCCCTCAGGGCTTTCCGGGTCTAAGCTAGTGAACTGAAGTAGAGCCTTGGTGAGCTGCTCTAGGAAATGAGATGGATTTTCGTCCTTATCTTGAATAACCATTTTTAGTTTTTCATAGTTTACTGGTTTTAGGGCAGCCTTATGGAGACCTGTCAGGAGACAGGTTATAAACCTATCTCTGGCTAGACAGCCACCCTGGGTGTTATAATCCCAGTGTGGCTCTCAGTCAGGAACCGCCTCAGCTCCTGGAGGGTGTGAAAGGTTAGTTTGATGAATTTCGTCTGCATGAATCCTAGCCTGTTCCCAAACCTGCCTGTGCTCCTCAGGAAGTAAGTTATTAGAAAGTATCATGAATATATCATGAAAGGTGAGACTATAAGATTGAGTTATATATTGAAACTGTTTAATAAAGGCAGCAGAATTAGAAGTATAAGAACCCAGCTTACTTTCTATCTGAGAGAGTTCTGCTAGAGAGAATGGAACATGAACTTTAATCATCAGTCCATCCACACCAGCCACCTCTGGCAAAGGGAGAACAGTGGAAGGGTTTGGATGGCTGGAATCCAGCAATTCAGCAGCCGAGATCGGGTGGTAGGAGGAGTGAAGTTTGGAGCTAGGGCAAGGCCTTTGGAAATGGCCGCTGCCGAGGAAGGAACAGTTTTAGAAGAAGAAGAATCCGGAAGGGGAGCGGAAGGAACAGTTGTTCTAGGAGTTGGAGCTGGAGGTCGAATAGGTGGAGGTTCATTAGCAGGATCTAGAGTCAGAGATTCCGGAGTCAGAGGATCCTCCGGTTCAGGCATAGCCAGGAGCATATGAGCAGGAGAGAAGGAATCCAGAAGAGACGGTTTAGCACTGAGAAAGAAAAATGCTATAATGTAGGGCAACTCTTTCCATCTGCCTGAGTGCTGACAGTAATTAGATAGCTCCCATAAAATATCAGGATCTAAGGAGCCGCTCGGCGGCCATTTTTTGTTGTTTTCTAAAGCATACTTTGGCCATTTTTTAGAACATAGACGAGTTAGCTTAGGAATCTTTATGTAAGGCATTAAACTGAGAGGTTTTAAAGCTTCAACAAGACAGCCTAATGGAGAGGAAGGACTAACAGGGTTGGAAGCCTTGTTTCCCATGTCTGCAGCAGAGAGGCAGAAAAAAAAAAGAAAAAAGAAAAAAACAACCGTGATCCGGAGCCAAGGCCCCAGGCGTCCCCAAGGCCAAGGACAGATACCGGGCAAAAGCCGCTCCTTGGCTTGTCAGCCACAGAATCGGGGACCCCTGCCACGTGAGGAAAGGATTCCCCGGGAACCCGGACAGCGTCTGCCGCTTCGTCAAGTCGGATGAACATGTCGGCCCCACGTGGCCCCCAGGACGCACCCAACGGCGGTGGTCCCAACGCGAGAAATATCTCAGGCTGCAGACGTGGGAGAGGGCTAAAAATCTGAGGCCTGCGATAGGGGCCGACCGTAGCCAATGAAGACCGTGGTCGGGGGTTCCCCCGGTCTCAAGAATACTGGTGAGGCGCCGGACGATCAACGGTCGTTCTCACAGATTCAGGAAACCGTTTACGCTGGCCGAAAAATGGGGGGACTCACCAATCGGAGAAAGCGGTGTTGCATGGAATTTTTGCGGTCAGGCAAAATGGAGAGCGGTCTGTCGCGTACGGAGCAGAGTGTTGCAGTCCCCGGTTATGGGTTTCCAGGCGCCAGGCACCGGGCGCCCGGAAGCGCCCGCTCGGTTTCAGCACCAAAATGTTAGTTTTTCGGCTGCGTTGTGTTCTTACCCTGCAAGGAAATGCCATGAAACACCACGACAGAATCCGCTAACAAGAGTATTATTAAAGGTGAAGGGACAGAGAGTGAACAGGCCTGCGGGAAACACGTGTGTAGAGAAGAAGGAACCGGGAACATGGCGCCGGATTTTTAAAGGCTGGGCGTGGACAGATCAGCGTCACTACTACACACAAGCGCGTAGATCACATGGCCATGTTGTGCGCCTACGTGACTAGTGGAACGTCAGGGATCTTGGTCCCGCGAGATGTCCTGACCCGGAAATGGCTATACTGATCTGGACCTGGCTAGGCGGAAGTGTCCGCCAGGCATATGCAATCACGCCTGACCATGGGGGCTTGTTGTAAATCTTTCAGCATGCCCCATATGAATCAAGAATTAAACTGACCATCAGAGGTCAGCTTGCCTGAAAATCAGGAGTAGCAAGCTTTGCTTGGTCCCAGAGTTACTTTCATTTATAATGACCAAAGTCCACAAGTGGAGGTTCTACGGAGATCCGAGAAAGAAGGGACAAGCTGATGGACACCGGAAGAGGTAAGGCTGGCCAGCACTTTAAAGAAAAGATAAGGGTGAATTAAAATGGGTGCAATAGGGCACCACCGCAGTTAAGAAGGGCAGGACAGCTAAAAATTTTAAATAAAAAAGGAAATCTTCCCAATAGAGAAGAAGGAAGGAAAGGAAATTTCCCATTAGAAAAGGAAGAAAATTTTAATCAAGAAAAAAGGATTTTCCCAGTAAAAAGGGGAAAAATTTTGAAACTAGGCCTAAAGATTTTGAGGCCCTGTAGAGGAAGGATGAAGGAAAGAGAAAAGCCTCTTCCCAGTGGTAATGGAGGAAGAAAAGGCTCTTTCCAATTAAAAAAAAAATCAGGATAGCTGAAACTCTGAGCTCTTTGTGTCTGCCAGTGCAGAGTGGCAGCATCTGAATTACAAAGAGTCAGCAGGTGGGCCTCACTGCTGCTGGCTGAACAAGCAATGGAGCCCACAGGTTAGAAGTGTTGTTGTCTGTTTAATGTTTTTTTTATGTTTCCCTCAGAGTGGGAATAACTCAATATTTAGGATCCCCTTCATGGGAAATGTTTTTTTGTTTTTCTCTTATGGTGGGAATAACTCATTATTAGGTAATCCCTTCATGGGAGTAAGAGGAAGTTTAAACAGGAATGCACATGTGCGGGCCTGCGCAGTGGACAAAGGCATGTGTGGCGGCACACGAGATAGTGGGCAGGCAGGTATGCCCTCATGGGAGGCTTAGCCGCAAGACCAACAAGGGGAATGGACTCGTGGGCAGGCAAGCAAGCAGAGGCCAGGAGAGGGACTTGCTCGAAAAGTTTAATCGGGCCCAACTTCTGGTGAAAAATGTTTTCGGTCAGGACATGGAATGCTAAGTCAATGCTGTTGAATTTCCAGAGATATTGATCATTCATTGTATAAAGGATGTTCTGTTCTTTTCATTGTCTTAATAAATGTTTGGATGAATGTTTGATTCTCCTGGTAGATAAACTAAAGGAACAGGATTCATAATTTTGAACTATATATTAGGTGTACTCTTATCTGTTGATCATTACTGAAAATTTGGCTCTGCTTTCTAAAAATTCTTGGAAATTCTGTAGAAATATAACACCTGAAATGGATTGGGTTGTTAGCTTATTAAATAATGTTGTTGCTAAGATAAACCCATAAAAAATAATCTCTTACAGATAAAGAGGTTACAAAATTATTTTTCCAGTATATAAAATGCAGATAAATTGTTTGGTCCACATTGTTAATAATTGGTGATTTACATTAATGTGTTACTTGGAATCTATAAAAAAGGACCCTCTTTTTAAAAGATTTTATAAAAATACTCTAGAAGAGTATTAGCTAAATTTACCTCTTCAAATCCTATAGAGATTGTATTTAATGCTTTTATAATTGGCATATATAAAAAGGATCATGGAAATAGAAGCTGGTGATAGGATTGCTCAATTATTATTGCTTTCATATTTTAAATGCAAAATGGCGCCTATATATAGAACTGGAGGCTTTGGAAGTAGAGGAGAAAAGGTGTTTTGACAAACAGTTATCAATGATAAACAGCCTAAATTAAAAATAAATTATATGGGATTGAGATTGAAAGATTACTGGATTCTGGTGCTGGATATATCTATAATTTCACAAGAATTCTGAGATACCAACTGGCCTCTACAAGAAGTCAGGAAAATGGAGACTAATACAGGATCTTAGAGCTGTAAATAAAACCATGCTTCTCATGGGAGCAACACACCCTGGTTTTCCTGCCCCTGTGGCAATTCCTAAACATTAGCATTTAATTGTGATTGACATATGGATGATATTTTATTGGCTGCTAAAGATAAAAAACTTGTGTTTGATGCCTTTTCTAAATTACAAGAGGTTCTTAGCCTGGCTAATTTACAGATATCCCCAGAAAACGTACAAGTATCCTTTCCCTATCATTATTTAGGTCATGAATATTTTTTTTTCTCATTCACCTACTGGAGTGTTTTGGCAAACAGGTTCTATTCTATGGGTACATTCCCCAGCTTCTCCAGCAAAAACCATTACTCCTTATCCACAGGCTGTTGCTCAGATTATATTTAAGGGAATCAAGATCACTGATGAAACTTTTGGTAAGGAGCCAGATATTGTGGTGACCCCATACACTCAGTCTCAAACAGCATGGTTGCAAGCTAATGATAATGATTGAACCATATTGACATGCTCCATGCAGGGTCAGTTTAATACTCACTACCCCTCCAATGATGTATGTCAATTTTTTACATTGCATCCTGTTATATTTCTCAAGATAGTACAGAGGACTCCTATTCCTCAGGCCCATGTGGTATTTACTAATGGCATTTCATGTGATTTTGCTGTGGTAGTTTCTGGTAACATAGTGAAGAGAATGAAAATCCAGGGCACTTCCACCCAGATGGTGGAGGTACAAGCACTATTGCTTGCTTTACAGATTTTTTTCTGATGAGCTTCTAAACATTTATACTGATAGCCAATATGTGGCATATCCCATTATGCCTTTAGAGACAACAGCCTACATACCATCCATTTTTCTCATTCATGAATATTTATTGCAAGTGCAAGGACTCATATGGTCCCACTCACATAACCTTTATGTGGGCCATAGTAGAGCTCATACTCAATTGCCTGGACCTGTAGCTAGAGTTTTCCTGCCTAGCCCACAGTCAGGACAAATCTCTGTCACCCGCCAGTCCCACAGCCGCTCAGACCCAACCAAGTAAACACAGAGACTTATATTGCTTACAAACTGTATGGCCATGGCCGACTTCTTGGTAACTGTTCTTATGACTTAAATTAACCAATTTCTATTAATCTATACTTTGCCACGTGGCTCATGGCTTGCCGGTACCTTACATTTCCTTGTCTTGGCAGCGGCTGGCAGTGTCTCTCGGTCTCAGCCTTCTACTTCCCATAATTCTCTTCTCTGCTTGTCCTGCCTATACTTCCTGCCTGGCTACTGGCCAATCAGCATTTTATTTATACAGAGTGATATCCATAGCATGGACCTCTAAGTGAAGGTAATCAGAGGGCTGATGACATTATTCTTATGGCTGTCACACTAATTTGTTCTGCCTTTGAAGAGGCTACACAGTTACATCAACATTATCATCTTAATGCTGGATCTCTGTGTCATCACACGGGCATAACCCGGGAACAAGCCAACCAGATAGTTAAATCATGTCCCATTTGTGCTGAATTTTTGCCTGTTCCTCATTTGGGAGTTAATCCCTGAGGACTTTTACTTAATCATGTGTGGTGGATGGATGTCACACATGTGCCTTCCTTTGGAAAATTACAATATGTCCATGTGTCTATTGATACATATTCCTCTCTAATTTTTGCTTCTGCCCATTCAGGGAAAAAGGTTAAGAATGTAAAGAATCATTATCTTCATGCTTTTGCTTATATGGGAGTGCCAAAATGCATAAAGAAAGATAATGTTGCTGCCTACAGCAGTACGGGATTTTCAAAATTCTGCCAAGATTTTTCTATTGTTAGTAAGACTGGTATTCCTTATAATCCTCAAGGACAGGCTTTAGTAGAATGTTGCCATTGTACCTTAAAAACATATTTTGCTAAAGTAAAAAAGGGGGAGCTAGGGGCTTATCTCTCCTTTCCACATTCTATTCTTTTCCTTGTTTTATATATTTTAATTTTTTATCAGTGGATTCTGCTGGGGTATCTGCTGCAGATAAGCACTTGAGGGCTCCTGTTGCAAATCATTCTCTGGTGCGATGGAAGGATCGTTCTACTGGCACTTGAGGGGACCCGATCTGGTGTTGGTGTGGGCCCCGGGATCTCTTTGGTCTTTCCGCAGGACAATGAAGTTCCTCTTTGGGTTCCTGAACGCTGTGTGCGCCCTGTGGCTGCTGCTGAATCCCAACATGGCAGAGACCTACTGGGCCTTTGTGAAAAACTTTTCCCTTCTGATGTCAATGGGGATTGAGAGCCCAATATGGCCATCCTTGGCAAGCATTAATATAAGCCTAGGAACTACAGCCATGCGGTTGGATTCTTCAGAAGGTAATATATGGTAACTGATTTTTCAAGTATGTTTGAGAACGTGTCACTCAGACATCTTAGAGATTAAGGATAACCCTGAATGTCACTGACCTCTATTTGTTCACAGTAGCATGCCAGCTAAGCCTTTTCATTTTCACAATCCTCTTCAACCTGGTGTAGTACCTACTTTTCAGGAGTGGCTCTGTGCAACTTTTACTGGCCTCCTGAAATTCATCTAGCCTCCTTTGAAGATACCTTAAAATTTGTGAGCCTGAATGTAGCCATTATGAGACCATTAGTTCTGCTCCTTGTTTGCTGTCTGTTTTTCTTTACGGTTTTTAGTTGTTCTTTTGCAGAGCTCCCAGCTTAAGTCGTGCTGGGATAAAGAAAAATGGGCCTTGGAGGTTCATGTTCCTGGAGCTGTGTCCATGCTAGTGGACTGTGGCAGTTAGACACAGATGATTCTCATATGCTCCAGAAGAGAATTTGACATTGCTGCTAATGTTGTTCTGTCATAGCAGTGGCAGTCACTGCTGCTACTGTTTCTGGGATTGTTATTTCTTAATTGGTTACTACAGCTAGTACAATGGAGACCCTGGCAACAAAAGTAGCTACCACAGTTAATTACTCTTTCATTCTATTGGGCATGATAAATTTAATTCAACAGTTATATACATTTTGATTGGCTTTGAAAGTTATAAAATTTATGAAACTCAAGTTCCACTTGCTTTTGGGATAACACCTTAAGAGGACTCCAATTTGCAGTAAGGCTCGTTAAGGAAGGGAATGGCTCAATTGCCTTTAGCCTACTGGCTATGGGTGGGTTAGGACTTCTGTTGGTCTTTTCTGTGTCGCACAGATTGCAAGCCCAGTGCCACTTTGAGATCTTTGGCAACAGCTAACTCTACAGCTCACGTGGTTGAGCCTGTATGATAATGAGTATTTAGAGTCGGGTAATGTCTGGGGGGTGCTTGCCAACCTAAGACAGAGCACTTGTGTGGCCTGAGCAGGTGTCTCCATGACTGGTAAGGCAATCTGCTGACATCCCACACAACCTAAGTCAGAAGTTCATTTTTTAGTAAAAAGTGGGGACCTGTAGGGTCCTGGTCCCCCATTTTGAGTAGCTGCTGCCTTGCTTGCCGACTTTGACAAGATGTCCTCCCTATGTTGATTCCCTTCTTCCTGAAAGTTCACCAGAGGTTCTTTGTTCATGTATCCTGCATTTGGTGTAAACAGCTTATATGCAAGAATGTAGAACATTCGGTAGTGAACTTCAGCCCTCCGGGGTTCCTCCATTGTGCTGTAAACCTGTATTTAAGGTTTCCTCCCTCATTCAATAAACAGGATTTGGCATTCTGCTGGGGCGGATGAGCCGCTGTCTTTTGTCTCTGTTTTTTAATCCACAGTCTCTTGCTGGGACATGGTGAACAGGTGATGGTAGCGAGGGCGCTACCACAGCACACAAGCTTACTGGAAATTAGGATGGCATGCTTCCTTCAACTCTGGAGTTATTTTAATCTTCAGAAACCAAATTTCCTGGCTGGCAGATGCCAGGATTTACATATTTCCTGAGAATTGGTGTAGTATGGTTCTTTTAACTCCAGAGTTACCTTAGTGAGTGGAGACCAAGTATTTCTTTCTTAAGAATCTGAAAAGACTGTCAGGACACTCACACACATACAAATAAAAATCACTTATTGCCACAATGTGGCAGAGACTCATGACTCTAGGAGAATCCCTAAGTTCATTTTAGGACCCACTTGGTACATTATGCGAAATAATAATTAAAAAGCAGAACATGGTACTGGGGAGATGGCTCAATGATTATGATTTCTTGCTGCTTTAGAGAACCCAAGTTCAGTTCTTTTTTTAATAAATATTTTTATTTTATAATTAATTTTACATATCACCCACGGTTTCCCCTGTCCTCCTTCCTCCCACCCCCCAGGATTCCCCCCAATCCACCCCCCATTCCCACCTCCTCCAAGGCAAGGTCTCCCCTGGGGATTCAGCCCAACCTGGTAGATTCAGTTGAGGCAGGTCTAGTCCCTTCCTCCCTTCACCAAGACTGAGCAACGTGTCTCAGCATAGGCCCTAGGTTTCAAAAAGCCAGCTCATGTACCAAGGATAGGTCCCAGTCCCACTGCCTGGGGGCCTCCTAAACAGTTCAGGCTCATCAACTATCTCACTCATCCAGAGGGCC
Organism: Peromyscus californicus insignis; assembly: GCF_007827085.1. Taxonomy (NCBI): domain Eukaryota; kingdom Metazoa; phylum Chordata; class Mammalia; order Rodentia; family Cricetidae; genus Peromyscus; species Peromyscus californicus. The sequence continues at coordinate 47,490,463 of NW_026294391.1, forward strand.
TATTCCATTCCTAGTCCAGTTCCATGGGGGCTCCTCAGCTATTGGTTCACAGTTCATGTGTTTCTGCTAGACTGGCTATTTGTCCCTGTGTTTTTTCCAATCATGGTCTCGATATCTCTTGCTCATATCACCCCTCCTCTCTTTCGCTAGTTGGACTCTTGGAGTTCTACCTGGGGTTTGGCAATGGATCTCTGAATCTGCTTCCACCAGTCACTGGATTAGAGTTCTATCAATAGCTTCCTAGGTGAGGTAACCCAGACTCAGAAAGACTTTATTTTTAAACTATTTACTTATTTATGAGTGTCTATATGCTTTTTCTTTCTTCTTTTTAAGCCTACACACATTGTTAAACACACTGCAACTTGTTTAGTGATTTTATCTGTATGAACATGCTTTACTGTGTTATCTGTAATCTTTTCTGTCTGCATGAGTAAAACCTTGGCACACTGCCTAGAGTCAGTGGCCGGGAGACACTTTTCTGTACCACAGCCTGCATGAGAGACTATGGGACTAGGAAGCCATGTTTGGCTCTGTTTTGTGTGTTTGGAACCTTTTTTAAAAGCTTTCTCAGGTCTCAAGTGGAAATATATACTATTCCCCATGTTGGATGCCACCTCTCATCAATCTTTCTGTCTTGCCTGTCAGCTCCCAAATAAACACATGGAGACTTCTTATTAATTATTAAAACTTGGCCAATAGCTTAGGCTTGTTTTTAACTAGCTGTTATAACTTAACTCATTTTTATTAATTTATGTTCTGCCACATGGCTCATGGCTTGTTACTTCTCCTACATGTCATGCTTTCTCTGCATCTCCTGGCATCTCTGTCCTTCTTCTCAGCATTCTCTCAGCCCCCAAAATCCTGTCTAGCTATTGGCCAGTCAGCTTTTTATTAAACCAAATACCCTAGACATGTGTGTGGCCTTTGGTGGCAACATGGGTCACAGGACATCAACACAGACTCTGGCTGTGATAGGACAATGGACCCAGACATGGTCTTCAGCAGCAGCCCAGGGCCTGGATGTTATCATGGCCCCAGGAGATAGCACAGGCCACTTAGATCACCATAACCCATTCTGCAGCAGTCTGGCCCTCAGACACATACATGGCCCAAGGTTGCAGCCTGGAGTACAGGCCTCTACATGGCCCTCAGTTGTGACAGGAGTAACAGATGTCAACACACACACACCCTTAGCTGCTTCAAGGCCGCTGTTCAAGTCAGCTTGTTCCTCACCACCCTCACCTCTTCAGAGCTGCCTCTCTCCCCAGACCATGAACCATTCTGCTCTCTCTCTCTCTCTCTCTCTCTCTCTCTCTCTCTCTCTCTCTCTCTCTCTCTCTCTTCCATTTCTCTACCCTATACTCACTCACCATAATGATGCTTGACTGCTACCTATGACAGGCAAGACCTTGGGTCAGGAGGTGCGAAAACTAGCCCTGTCCCTAGGCAACTGCAGCACTAAGGAGAACAGGCCCTAGACACTGCCTGGGCAGCACCCTAGAGGTAATCCTGTTGTCGGGATTGCAGGTGAGCCAGCCCTGAGGGTGTAAGAGCAGGAGAGCTGACCCACCCCATACTTGTATGCTCCCTACAGCAATCAGTAGAGAGGGCCCTGCACCTCACCTGGGAAAAACAGTAGACCTGACAGTGGTGGTGGTGGTGGTGTGTGTGTGTGGGTAAGATGGACTCAAGGACCTGAAAGCCAGAGAACTGGCCCTATTCCCTGCTGAAGACTGCATTGGGTGAGCTTGCTGAGGCAGTGTTGGAGAGCTTGTCCATGTAGTGATGCTGAGGGAATGCTGGTGTGATGACAAACCCAGCTACCACCCAGGCCCAGAACCAGGGCTGAGTTAGCCCACCCCAACATCCACCTCAATTATGAACTGTTGGAGCATGTGAAGGGGGCAAGCCTACAGATCCAAAGCTGCAGGATCTCCATGACACAGGACAACAGCAGTATATCCAATAGGACCCCCAGTGAGATCCCATTATTGGTGGTATATCAGAAGCCAGAGACCTTGAACCAGACCAATGACTCATAGCAATGAACACTTGCAAGTAAAGACTGAAGAGTAACCTGTGTGACTCACTGGGCCACACTAAAGCTTCCATGAAAAGATCTTTATTTTTATTTTTTATTTTGTTTTTTTTTTGTTTTTCTTTTAAATTTTGTTTTGTTTTTGGTGGGGAGGGTGCAAGGACAAAGGGCAGATGCAGGGGAACAGGGAGATAAGTGGAAACGGGATACAGATGTGAAACCCACAAAGAATCAATAAAAGTTAAAATAATTTAAAAATCTGGAAGTAGCCTATGGCTTACTATACTACTAAAATTCACACTCTTGTGTGGAAAACTTAAGGTGCTAATTAGACATGCTATGCATGAAGTTTTATGTAGAACCACATGTGACCTAACACTGGGGAGAAAATTGACACTGCAAATGACCAAAAAAGCTCATGAACAAAGCCCCTGTCTTTGTAGAGCAAGGCTATTGAGGTTCTGGGGTATATAGATTCATTATTTTGCTAAGAGGATAATTATTCCTCAGATCATTTAACATGTCCACAGGTATAACAGCTTTCCTAATAGGTGGTATTCACAGGTCCTGCACAGGTTCGAGCCAGAATGGGTCCCAGCACTGAGAGGGGAAAGTTGACTATCTGTAATTGATATCCACTGGCAATGGAGTCTCACTGGGTATATTAACCACATTTCTAGATAGGCTTCATGACTTGGCCAACACAAAATGAACTCAATGGTATTTTGGTAGACTTTGTTGTTGTTGTTGTTTTCAAGACAGGGTTTCTCTGTGTAGTTTTGGTGCCTGTCCTGTATCTCACTCTGTAGACCAGGCTGGCCTCAAACTCACAGAGATCTGTCTGGCTCTGCCTCCTGAGTGCTGGGATTAAAGGCATGTACGACCGCTGCCCAGCCGTTGGTAGACTTTTTATCTAATTTTGCATTGTTTGAGCATTTATTGTCCTACTAGTATTTTGCTTGTGTATTTTCGTTCTCATTTCTATGGTTTATTTCAGGGGTGTTGTGTGTGCTTCTTGTTTGTTTTTATTTTTGTTTGTTTGTGTTTGAAAAAGAGAGAATGGGCATGGAGTTGGGTGGGAGGCTGGAGGATATGAGAGGAGTTTGGAGAAGGGAAAGGCATGATCATAATACATTATATGAAAATGTTCTTTTAATGAATTAAGTTGTTTCTGGGAGGTGATCAAAATTAAACAATATCCTCAGGGTATGGTTCACATCATTGACTATTTGGTGCTTTTATAGGAGAAGGGAAAAAATTCAATGCTCTCATGAATTCCTTGTCTCTCATTTTGGGCTTCTTTAAGACCTCTCAGCAAGAGGCAATCACCAGATATGGGCCTCTCCACAGTGGATCACAGTAAGCCAAAATAAATCTTATTTAAAAATAACTTACCATTCTGTGGCACTATTATTAGCAACAAAAGGTGGACAAAGAACCCAGTACAGAAATAGAAGGTAATTTTATTTATTTTTGTCACTCTCACACTAATGAAGTTTAATCTACATACTATTACATGACAAGAGCCTAGTACAGTGTCTGGCAAAGGGTTGGTATTTGCTTTTAAAGTATATTCATTACAGTGTTTGGATAAATAATGTAATTATAAAGTGATTACTGTACTCTTAAAACATATATTAGATAATTCTATGTAAAATTTAGCTATGTATGAGTTGTAGGCATAACCATAGTTAATCTTTGGAGTTTCACATACATTAGCATTTATTTATGAGTTTGAAATGTGCATAATGACAGAAATAAAAAATGAATCAGTGCAATAAAATATCATTCTCTAGAGGTAGCTTTTAAAAACATACACAAACATAAACACATTTTAAAAATACATAGAATTCTCAGTTGTAAGATGGATCACACCACAATCAATGTTTTTTGTTTACAGATTTCACTGACAGTGGAATAGACCATTTTAAAATTTCATAGAGGTATTATTTTGAAGTTAAGCAATATATCTGACAGATTTGTAAGTTGGATATCTTATCAATCACTTCATGACTACTTTGTATACTTGCCCTTTCAGTTACCATGATCCAATCCTCAATTTTTACCAATTGTCCAAATCAAGTAGCAGAGGTCTTTGCTGTAACTTTGGCTGTGATTGTTGCACCAAATGGCAGAATGCGAGTAGAGGATGTTCAGTGCATGAGAAAACAGTCAATCCTATGTATTCTCATCAGTGGAATGTCTTTAACAGGGTATGTTTTAGCATCTTATTCAATACGCTCAGTGATAAAGTTTGTTATAGACTTGCTTAATTAAACTATGGGGTTCAGATATGTACAGTGATACATAAAGTTAGGTAAATACTAAATGTATTTAACCTGCTCTTTCCTGGCACTTCAGGAGAAGAGACTCCTTATGTGTTACCCTTCCATTTTTCTCTGCCATGTACACATATACATACTTGAGCACAACATAGCACCTACAGCTGCATGGAAACACATTAACAAAATCTTGTTTATGTTTTAAGAACTTAAAATGCAGTTTTCTCACACTTGTTCTATAAATGGCAAAAACACTAAGTTGAAATACTAATACCAGTTGCAGAGATTGTTGCAACATACACATAAAAATATTAAGATATATATTCTGTTGGAATATAATTTTATGGTTGGATATTATAAAAACAAAGCATAACTCTAGATATCATTTTCTGAACAGTTTTTTTGAGGAATAAATGGAATTCGTTGCATTTCTGGTTCTATTTTGGCTTTTTCCTTCATTTCTTGAAAGTCTAAGTGTTCTCTAACTTCCTGGTGTGCACTGGGGTCCTGGTCTTGGGATACACTTGGTTCTTGACTTTGTTCCAGGAGGCAGTCATTAGTTCCATAATGTTCTTATGTGTTTCAATAGAGAGGTCTTCAGTACCAGGCATTTTCTGGTAGGCTTCAGGTGAATATTTCTCAGCTCCACATATTTCTTGATATGCTTCAAATGAATGTTCTTCAGTCCCAGGTGTTTCTTAGATCATTCTATAAGAAGCTGTAGGTGCAGCAATTTCTTTTATATCTCATGTAAAGGATATTCTGGTTCAAATGATTTTTGTATTTTGCGAGAAACCTCTTTAGACACAGTTATTTCTCCCAGATGGGGAAAGAAACCTTCAGTCATAATTGTATCTGAATCTGGTTCAAAACTGAACTCATCTGGTCCTGGTGATTTTTGGCATGTGTTGAGAAGACAGTCTTCAGGTACATCTGATTTAGGAGATTGTGAGCATTGATGCCTTTCAGTTGTATCTTAAGATATTGTACATGGTAGAGTTTTTGGAAACATTGTCTCTTCACCTGTTTTAGGAGAGAAGGCTTCAGGTTCAGTCACCTCACAACATATTTTTGAAGAGAACTCTTGAAGTAGAGCTATTTCTTGGCATAATTTAAGATAAAGGTCTCTAGCCAAATATTAGCCTGTTTCAGAAATGCCATTCCATACTGCTATATTGTTTCTTGACTTTATTCTAGGAGGTAGTCATTAGTTCCATCAATGTTCTTATATGTTTCAATAGCCAGCAGAATTCTCCTCATAGGTAAAGCTTTCTTCATGTATTTCCAAACAATATTCTTCAGGCATATCTTTTGGAGATGAGGCTAAATATACAAGGACTTCCATTCCAGAGTGCTAGATTTCTTTCTGGGCAGGTATCACCTGGGTTTCTTTTTCTACTTGTAATAGAGGCTCAGCCTTTTGTTATGCAGCTTGTTGTCTCTTTTGACCTCTTTGATTTACTTTCCTTGATCTCTGCCTCTTATATTTCTTCTGTTCTCCAAGGTCCCATTGTAACATATGCTTCTTTTGTGCTTCATACTTTCTTTTCTTGAGCTGTTCTCTATTTTGTAAACACCAAGATCTGATGACTTCTGGAACATGGGTCTCTTTTGCATGGGTGTCAGGTGTCTGGTAGAGCTTCACACAAGATGGGTTCTTCCCAAAGCCCATCTTGCCACAGTGCCTTCCCCGTACTTGCTGTGAATTCCATGAACAGGGTAGAAGTGTTGGGAAAGTCAGTGCTCTTCCCTGTGTCCAGCTATCTAGGTAGGGAGTGTTTCTATCACAAAGCCTTTGATAATATTGCTAGGAATGCTGATGAGATGATGACATGTTAGCCATTCTATGAGCTAATAATGGTAACTCACAGTATCTGAACTATCTGACTAATAACTGCTGTGGAATATCTTTCTGTATGCTGCGAATATGTGTTGCACTCATCAGTTGATAAGTAAAGCTCTCTGGCCAATGGCGAAGCAGAATAAGGTTAGGCAGTACATTCCAACTGAAGACAGAGACAAAGAAGGGTGAAGTCAGGAGAGACACCAGCCCACCACCCAAGGAGCAACAAGCAGATGTCAGAAGACCGGTAATGCCACAGCCACATGGCAACACATAGATTAACAGAAATGGGTTATTTTAAGATGAAAGAGGTAGCTATCAAGAAGCCTGATCATAGACCATACAGTTTGTAATTAATATAAGCCTCTTATATTTTTTTTTACTTGAGCCCAAGTGGCTGAGGGACCAGGCGAGATACAGGACAACTTCTGACTACATCTGGCATTCCAATGTGGGGCAAGAATTTCCACCTAAAACCTGAGAAAGCTTTAAAAAATGATTCTAAAATGGAGCCAAGAGCATCTTCCTGGTTTGTGTCTCTCATGTGGACCATAGCACAGAGGTACTGCAGTACTTGAGCTTGGGCACAGCATGGATGATTCCTGTTGAAATACAAAGAGGTGTCTCCAAGCCACACAGCATGCTATGTGGTGGATTTAGATTTTACTAGTGCAGACAGAAAAAAGGTTTCTGGGCTACACACTGCTTGATGGAGGCACAGACCCACTGCTTCCCAGAGTTGGTGGTGAGCATGGCTCCCAGAGCTGGCAGTAAACACATCTCCGCCATGTTGGGAAACCAAATAGGGCAGAGTCAACAGCCAAAGCCACTGTGCAGCTTAGCATTAAAAATCTCTCCTGGTCAGAAAAAGATTATAGATACACAATAAGACAGATTCAGATGGACTAAAACTCTAAACAATTTACAGTATGTGTAAAAGTCTACCCAGGCTTCAAAGAGAGAAGAAAATGAGTATAGGTAGTGAGATAAGGAAGTAAATATGCCAATACTAACCGACATGTGGACCAATGGGATCAAATTGAAGACCCTGACATTAATCCGCACACCTATGAACATATAATTTTTGACAAAGAAGCCAAAAGTGTACAATGGAAAAAAGAAAGCATCTTCAACAAATGGTGCTGGCATAACTGGATGTCAACATGTAGGAGGCTGCAAATAGATCCATATCTGTCACCGTGCACAAAACTTAAGTCCAAGTGGATCAAGGACCTCAACATAAATCCAGCTACTCTGAACCTGCTAGAAGAGAAAGTAGGAAATAGTCTTAAACGCATTGGCATAGGATATCACTTCCTACATATAACACCAGTAGCACAGACACTGAGAGAAACAATCAATCAATGGGACCTCTTGAAACTGAGAAGCTTTTGTAGAGCAAAGGATATGGTCAACAAGGCAAAGCGACAGCCTACAGAATGGGAAAATGTCTTCACCAACCCCACATCTGACAGAGGACTGATATATATATCAGAATATATAAGGAACTCAAGAAATTATACATCAAAATGCCCAACAGTCCAATTAAGAAATGGGCTATAGAACTAAACAGAGAATTCACAACAGAGGAAACTCAAATGGCTGAAAGACATTTAAGGAATTGCTCAACATCCCTAATTATCAGGAAAATGCAAATCAAAACAACTCTGAGATACCACCTTATGCCTGTCAGAATGGCTAAGATCAAAAACACTGAAGACACCTTATGCTGGAGAGGATGTGGAGCTAAGGGAACTCTCCTCCACTGCTGGTGGGAATGCAAGCTTGTACAACCACTTTGGAAATCAATATGGCACTTTCTTAGAAAATTGGGAATCAATCTCCCCCAAGATCCAGCTATACCACTCTTGGGCATATACCCAAGGAATGCTCAATCACACCACAAGAGCACTTGCTCAGCTATGTTCATGTCAGCATTGTTTGTAATAGCCAGAACATGGAAACAACCTAGATGTCCTTCAACTGAAGAATGGATAAATAAAATGTGGTCCATATACACAATGGAATACTACTCAGCAGAGAAAAACAATGACATCATGAGGTTTGCAGGCAAATGGATGGATCTAGAAAAAATCATCCTGAGTGAGGTAACCCAGACCCAGAAAGACAAACATGGTATGTACTCACTCATAGGAGGATACTAGATGTGGAACAAGGATGACTGGACTGCTACTCACATCACCAGGGAGGCTACCTGGAAAACAGGACCCCAAGAAAGACATGGGGATCGCCCAATGAAGGAGAAGTGGATAAGATCTACATGAACAGCCTGGGTAATGAAGGGCGAGGGCCAAGGGAAAGAGAGCTTGGGGGAGCGGGAGATCCCAGCTGGATCAACAGAGAGGGAGAACAAGGTATAGGTGACCATGGTAAATGAAGACCACATGAGAATAGGAAGAAGCAAAGTGCTAGAGAGGCCCACAGAAATCCACAAAGATACCCCCACAATAGACTGCTGGCAATGGTTGAGAGACAGCCCGAACTGACCTACTCTGGTGATGGGATGGCCAAACACCCTAATTGTTGTGCTAGAAACCCCATCTAACAACTGAGGGATCTGGATGCAGAGATCCACAGCTAGGCCCCGGGTGGAGCTCCGGGAGTCTAATTAGCGAGAAAGAGGAGGGTTTATATGAGCGAGAATTGTTGAGACCAAGGTTGGATAAAGCACAGGGACAAATAGCCAAACGAATGGAAACACATGAACTAAGGACCAATGGCTGAGGGGTCACCAACTGGATCAGGCCCTCTGAATGGGTGAGACAGTTGATTGGCTTGATATGTTTGGGAGGCATCCAGGCAGTTGGACCGGGTCCTGTGGTCATTGTATGAGTTGGCTGTTTGAAACCTGGGGCTTATGCAGGGTCGCTTGGCTGGGCCTGGGAGGAGGGGACTGGACCTGCCTGAACTGAGTCTACCAGGTTAATCTCAGTCCTCAAGGGAGGCTTTGCCCCAGAGGAGGTGGAAATGGGGGGTGGGCTTGGGGAAGGGGAGAGGGAGGGAGGGGGGAGATCAAGGAAATCTGTGGCTTATATGTAGAACCGAATTGTATTGTAAAATAAAATAAAACACACACACACACACACACACACACACACACACACACACACACGCACACGCACACGCACACGCACACACACAAAGAAAGTAAATAGTTTTAAAAAATAAAGTCTTTAAAGAGACAATAAAAGTAATATACAAGAAATCGCCACATAAAGATGGAAAATACACAAAGAGCCTGGATTATGTATGTTGTGTTTTCTTTAAATTTTTTGACTGTTAATGAGCTAACTGCAGGAAAACATTTGATTGTAAAGGCTGCTAACTTACACACACACACACACACACACACACACACACACACACACACGATATTATATAAACTATATTAAAGGTATCTTGACTTCAAAATTTGGATCTAAGGATATGTTTCTTTGGAAAAGTGGCACATTGGAAAGTCACTCACACCCCAGGCACAGCATCCATGTAGAAAGAGTTTATGAGAGAGAGAGAGAGAGAGAGAGAGAGAGAGAGAGAGAGAGAGAGAGAGAGAGGAAAAGAAGAAGAGAGGAAGAGAAAGGGAGGGAAAGCAGGGTTGTGCACACCTCATGGAAGGGAAGAGAGGAAAGGAGGAAGGGAGGAAGGATTTATGTCAGGACTCAGATCAGATCACCAAGGGGTGGACCAGAATGCCAACACTGGCAGGAGCCATGTTTACTGTCCCAACTCTGGGGAGTGTTTGGATCCATGCTGTCACCAAGTAGAGCTCTGCTCACTGCTTAAAAACCCCATTTAAGTGTTCAGTAGCATGACCTCCCAAAAGAGCCCTCCATGCTGCCAGCATGAACCAAGGAGCTGCATCTTAAAGGAGTTGTGCCTCTGCTTACCAATAGCAAACAGAGTCCACACAGGAAAATGCTACTACCAAGAAGCCTTCATCCAGTAACTGATGGAAGCAGATGCAGAGATCCATAGTCAAGCACTAGGCCGAGTTCCAGGAGTCCAGTCAAAGAGAGGGAGGAGGGATCATATGAGCAAAGGGGGATCAAGATCATGAAGGGGAAATCTACAGACAACTGACCCAAGCTCTTAGGAACTCATGAACTCTAGACTAACAGCTGTGGAGCCTGCATGGGACCAAGCTAAGCCCTCTGCATGGGAGACAGTTGTGTAGCTTGGTCTGTTTGAGGGGCCCCTGGCAGTGGGACCAGAATCTGTTGCATGAGCTGGCTTTGGAGGCCATTTTCTAGGGTGGGATGCCTTGCTCAGCCTTGATGCAGCGGGGAGGGATTTGGTCCTGCCTCAACTGAAATTACCAGGCTATGTTGACTCCCCCCGCAAATGGGAGGCCTTACCCTTTTGGAGGAGGGGTTGGAGGGCTGGGAGGGGAGGTAAGGGTGGGGGGTGGGAGGAGGGATGGGAGGGGAAACTGTGGATTGTATGCAAAATGAATAAAAAATAAAAATAGAATCTTTTTTTTAAGCTTTCTCAGGTTTTATGTGGAAGTTCTTGCCAAACATTTGGGCACCATATGTAAATGGAAGTTTTCCTGTGTCTCATAGCCAGTCTCAAATAATTACTCAGAGGCTTAATATAAATTATAAATGCTTGGCCTATAGTTCAAGCTTATTACTAATTAGCTTTTACACTTTAAGTTAACTCATATTCTTTATTTATGCTCTGAAAAGTAGTGATAACTTTATTAGCATGGTATGTTCATCTTCTGCTCCCTCTGCATCTGGATGGCAACTCCTGACTCTGCCTTTCCTCTTCCCAGAATTCTCCTAGTCTGGAGCTTGAGCTCAATCTCTTCCTACACAGATATTGGCCAATCAGCTTTTTATTAGCAAACGAGAGTAATACATATTCATAGTGTAGAAAAGAATTGTTCCACAGCAGTCGAACACCTCTGATAACCATTGATTCATTTTTTTGAGTTGTCTATTGTTCTTTGTTATTGGTCATGTAAATGTTATACAACTTCATGAGAAAATTTAGAATTAGAAAATGTGTAAGAATATAGGGTCTAGCCAGTAGTTTTTGATCATATCAAAGCACGACTGAAGAAAAAAAATGTTGGTGGATCTTAGGAAATAAAATACAGTGATCTCAATCCATTACCCTTTAATCCTTATATGGAAGAATAACTACTGATCTCAGATTGTTAAGGTCCTTGGGTATCAGAATTGTGGAAAAACTTACCAAAAATTTGACAGAATATTGAGCTGTATAACATTTAGTGCTTATAACCTAAGAACAATTCTCATTCTTAGTTATTCATTTAAAAGACACCATGAGGTTTTAAAAAATCTAAACCTGTTTTTTTTGTGGCACTATGAAAAATTGATTTTATGTCCTCAATTAATCTATACTTCTATAGAATTCAAATGATTCAATTCATATTGGACCCTTGAACGCATATCCTCAGGTAGATATCTTACATCTGATTTCAACATGCAGTACTCGTGAGGAATGAGTATATAATCAAAAGGATACTTAAGGGAATGGTGGCATTGCTCAGTGGTTGGGAACTCATAGCACTGTTGCAGAGGCTCTGAAATTAGTTCCCAGCACCCATGTCAGGTGGCTCAAATTTACCCATAACTTCAGTTCTATGTGATCCAATGCCCTTTTCAGGCCTCTACAGGCACATGTACTTATGGCCACATACCCACACACAAACACAAACTCATAAACATCATTAAAAATAAAACTAAATCTTTTAAAAGCGTGTTTCTCCAAATATAAAAATGTAACTTGTAAAGGCAGTGTGATCTAACTACTAGCATTTTTTTTGAGATTAGAATCTGATCTTATGATAAATATATTTTATATTCCAAGGAAGCATATATAAAATTTTTGTGGAAGTTTTCTCTCATCTATAGCTGATGCCTGGCCTTGTTGCTCAGCAACTACCTGCCAAATCTCATTTCCAAGCTGTAATGTAACTGACTCCCTGGAGAGCACTTCAAACAAATGGGAGTTTCCAGACACTTAATTCAATGCCCTTTATACAGGGATTGCTTTAGGGACCATGAGGTTTAGGATTTAAAATGTCCCAGGACCATTGTTAACTCTATGGTTTCTACAGATGCTGATTGTAAGTGGTGAGAAATTCAGAGAAATGCACACAGACACAGCCAAAAGAAACATTGACAAGGACTGAGTTTCTAGACAGCCTCAAAAGGAATGCAATATCCCATGGAGATACTGAGAAAGGAAAACCAGTATTCCATAATAGCTTTATTTATCATTATTTTCCTTAACACAAAGAGAAAAACATACAAAAATCTATAGATGAAACGTCAATTAGAAAATCAGGAGGATATAATGGCTATACCAGTTAGTGATGGATGGAATTTCAAGAAGTTATGATCATTAAGGCCTAATATTTACTGGATGCCAAAACCACGTAAAAATGAACCCACTGAAATGGAACTTAAAATTACTGAGAACAAAACCCCACTGTATCAATTGGTTTTCTATTGTGTACTTTATTCATTTTTAGGCTGTCTGGTTACAGTTTTCCTTTACTTCAAAAAAAAATCAATTTCTCACCTCATACCATCTAAGGACAAAATAAAAACACTAACATGCTAGTCTACTGTCATAGTTAGTTTCAGTTATCAAGTTGACACACTTGGGAAGAGGGAACCTCAACTGAGTAATTGCCGATCAGATTGGTCTCTGGGCATGTCTGTGGGGCATTTTCTTGATTGCTAATTTATGTAGGAGGGTCCAACCTATCGCAAGCCATATATCCCTATTGACTGTACCAAAAAGCTAGATGAGCAATCCAGAGGAAGCAAGCCAGTGGGCACTGCTTTTCCATTGTCTCTGTCTTTGCTCCTGCCTGAGTTCATGCCCTGGGTTCCCAGTGACGGACTGTAACTGTCAGTTAATTAAAGCTTTTCCTGACCAACATAGTCTTTGTGACAATTTTTTATTTTTTGGTTTTGTTTTTGAAATTTCAATGTTTTATTTTGCCCTTCTGTGATGGCTAAGGTTGTTGAACACTTTAAAAAATAATTATTGGACATTTTGTATTTCTTTGGAAACTTTCTGTTAAGCTCTTTAACCCATTCTTTCACTGAGTCCTTTGTTTTCTGGTTTTTTTTTAAGATTTATTTGTTTTATTATTTTATGTGAATGAGTACATTTGGCTGCATCTGTGTGCATACCATGTATAGTGACTGGTGCCACAGAGGTCAGAGGACAGCACCATGCCCAGTGCCCTCAGAGGTCAGAGGAAGGCATTGGGTCCCCTTGGAACTGGAGTTACAGATGGCTGTGAGCTGCCATGTGGGTGCTGGGAATTAAACCTTGGACCTCTGCAAGAGCAGTAAGTGTACTTAACCAATGAACCAACTCTCCAGTCTTGGTTTTTTGGTTTCTTAATCAGTGTTGTGTGGGTTTTTTTTCATATTCTGGATATTAATCCTTTGTCAAATGTATAAACTGGCGAAAGATCTCTCCCTCTCTATGAGTTGTTTTTCTACATGATAACTGATTCCTTTGCTATATAGAAACTTTTTAATTTTACAAGGTTCCATTCATTGGTTGCTGTTCTTACTTGCTGATAGAATCCCTTAAAAGGTGTGATTGATAAGTAAGAAATTACTTCCAAAAAACGATGGCTTCTGGACACAAAAGAGTGGACATGAAACAGTTCTGTTCAGTCAGAACTCTATAGGCTTATGACTGCAGTCTGGCCTCTCCTGCTCTATCTCTGTTAGCATACCAGGGGTTTGTTAGGTGACCCAGAGCTCAGACTCTCTTCTGGTCACTTCATCAGGATGATCAGTTATTTTGTGAATTGGCTCCAGTTTTCTAAGTGTTCAAAAGGCACGAAGCTCTCATCCTTTTTAAAGCATTGGATTGAATTCACACAGGTTCTTTTTGGCTGAATTCTGTTAACTAACACTCATGGGAGCCAGGCAAGGCAGCGCATGCTTCTAATCTCAGCATATTTGAGGACAAAATGAGAGAATTGGCAGATTTCCAGAAGTTCAACACCTGGGTTACATGCTCCTATGATCTTTGCTATGTTTAGTTTCACCTAAATTTTCCTTATTGATGAGAGTGGAAAAATTATTTAGATAGAAAACTTATACTGATAGGACATGGAGTGTTTCTCTAACGGCCTCTCTAAAGCAAACAAAATTGTCAATAAGAGAAATTTGCAGCCTACAGAATGGGAAAAGATTTTTACCAACTCTACCTCTGATAAAGGGCTAATATCCAAAATATATAAAGAACTCAGAAACTAGACCACAACAAACCAAATGATCTAATTGTAAAATGGGGTACAGATATAAACAGATAATTCTTAATAGAGGAATCTCAAATGGCTAAGAAAGACAAATACTCAACATCCTTAGCCATCAGAGAAATGCAAATCAAAATGATTCTGAGATTCTTATACCTGTCAGAATGGCTAAGATCAAATACACAAATGCCAGCTTATATTGGAGAGGATGTGGAACAATGGGAACACTCCTCCATTGCTGATGGGAGTACAAACTTGTGCAGTCATTTTGGAAATCAATATGACAGTTCCTCAGAAAATTAGGAATCAATCTATCTCAAGACCCAGCTATACCACTCTTGGACATATACTCAAATGACACATCATCCTACCACAAGGACACTTGCTCAACTATGTTAATAGCACCTTTAGTCATAATAACCAGAAACTGGAAGTAACCTAGATGTCCCTCAATCTAAGAATGGACAAAGAAAATGTGGTACAGTTACACACTGGAATATTACTTAGCTATTAAAAATGACATCATGAATTTTGCAGAAAACTGGATGGAGCTATAAAAAATCATCCTGAGTGAGGTAACCTAGACCCAGAAAGACAAACATGGTGTGTACTCACTTATAAGTGTATATTAGCTTTTAAGTAAAGAATAATCATCCTACACTCCCAGAGGAGTCTAAGAGGGAAACGTGGATCTCCCTGAGAAGGATAAATAGAATGTATTTTGTGAGTGGGATGGGGGTGGGTGGGAACTGAAACAGAAGGGATCTGATGAGGGGAGGAATGGAGTGAGAGAGTATGGGAGAGATGGCTGGAATTGGAGGGCATTTGGGGGGGAGGGCAATGTGGAAACCTAGTGCAGTAGAAGCTCCCAGGATTCTATGAGGGTGACTCTAGTGAGGACTTCTAGTGATGGAGGATACAGAGCCTGAACTGGCAATCTTCTGTAACAAAGTAATTTCCAGTGGTTGTACTGGTACAACAACCCAGCAAAAAACAAAACAAAACAAACAAACAACAAAAAAACAAACAAACAACAAAAAAACAAAACAAAAAACCTCCACCTTCAATCTATCCTGCCTGCAAAATATACTGGGGTAACGAAGGTGCAGAACTTGTGAGAGTGGCCAAGCAATGACTGATCTAACTGAGGCACAAGCCACGAGAGGGAGCATATGCCCAGCACTGCCTGGATGACCAGGAGCCAGAGGCTAGGTATCCCAGAGACCTGGGGTAGAAAAATATCAATAAAATGATTCCTAATGATATTCTATTATATTCATAGATTGGTGCTTAGCACAATCACCACAAGAGAGGCTTTCTCTGGCAGCTGATGAGAGCAAATACAGAGCCTAAAAGTCAAATATTAGGAGAGGAAAGAGCCCAAATTGGAGATCTCCATCAGGTCTCTCCCCTTGTAACTCAGGAAACCTGGCACAAGATGGGGAGGAAGAACTGTAAAAGCCAGAGGTGTCAAGGACACCAGAAGAACACAGCCCACAGAATCAAATGAGCGAGGCCCATAGGGACTCACAGAAACTGAATCAGCAATCACAGAGCCTTCATGGGTCTGTACTAGGTCCTCTGCATATAGGCTGTGTTGTTAGCTTTTATTTTTTGGGGGGGACTTCTAACAGTGGGAAGAGGGGTTTCTCTGTCTCTTTCACTTGCTCTTGGGACACTTTTCTTCATATTATGTTGCCTCACCCAGCCCTGATATGAGGGTTTGTGCCTATTTTCATTGTATTCTTGTTATGCTGTGCTAATTTGATATCCCTGGGAGGCCTGTTCTTTTCTAAAGGGAAACAGAATGATTGGATTTGGAGGAGGGGGTAGTGGGGAGGGCTGGAAGGAGTGGCGATAGGAAAAACTGTGGAACTGTGGTTAGGATACATTGTATGAGAGAAGAATTAGAAAGAACTGATTGAAGAAATGTTGAAATCTCAATATGAGACTTAGGATTAATGAACATACAAAACCCAAAGTGTACAGAATTGTGTCCCGCCTAGTGGCAGCACATCATTCCAAGAAGCAGTTTGCAAAACGTGGTTCTCTCAAGGATTGGTTAAACATCATTTAACACAGCAAAAATATTGATTCTTGGGTCTAATAAATAGTTGAATTAAGATCAAATGTCAAATGTCTAATGTGGGCAGAGCTAATAACAATACTGCAAACCCATAGTCATTTATTATGTCTTATTTTGGCTTCTCTGTGTGTTCTTTTTCATGTTCTATGAATGGCAGAGTGACAAAAATGTATTAAATGGCTTGTTTGTTTGGAAACATTAAAGGTTTGATCCCAGTCTTAGTGTAACGTGCATATTGCATGAATACATTTAAGTACCAAAGATAGTGTATATATGGGACCAAATAAGAAACAGGAGATTTTAGATGTCAGGGAAGAAACAATTTATAAATCTTTGTACATCAGATTAGGAAAATGTCTTGATGAATAACAACAAGATATTGAGTGCTTTTTTTGGAGCAATCCAGACAAAAAAAATGTCAGACCTATCGAGCAGATAACATGTGTGCCCAGGTTATTTCTGATGAAATTTCTCATTTATAAATAATAAGAAAGAAAACATTGTGTATATGAGGACATTATCTTTTCCCTTTCTATATTTCCTGTTGTATCTCCCCTAAGAGTGAGTGAATGCTTATAGTGTTTTCAACAACAAATTCTTTAAATAATATTTTTTATTTATTCTTAGAAGATTTCTTGCATTCATATAATGTATTTTTTAATATCCAGTCAAATATACCTCCCTCCAACTTTCCCTAGTGTTCCCTACCCTTTCTCCATCCCAACTTCATATCCTCTTTATAATCAACTCATTTGAAATGTAGATTTTTAAAATATATTTTCACTAAAGAGCTCCATATGATTATATGTTATTTCTCCTACTGCTGTATTTTACCTAGTCATAGTTTTTAAAGATTTTTAGATAACAAAATCTACCCATCACGCTTCCATTACCTTATACCTATGAACTATGTTCTGAAACAAGCCTATGATTTATCTCTATTTAGTTTAGTGTTTATGAATTCGCATATGTTCATAAGTAGAAAACTTTAACATAGCCTTGGAAGTTTTTAAGAAATCAATATGATAATACAAGATAGCATCGGAAAAGCCTGTTGTGTTGGTATTAGCCTATAATCCTAGCAGTATAAGGCAGAGGCAGGATGATCTCAAGTTCATACTCAGCCTGGGATATATAGTAAGACCATGTTTCATTTTTTTATAAAGTAGTTGTGACCTCCTTGTCTTGTGTTACTGTGTCTAGGATCCATCATTTAAGTGTTATCAGCAGAAATGTGTACAAAACAAAACAAGCAACAACAACAACAAAATCTAGTTTATAATGCACAGCCAATAGCTACAAAACAAATTGAAATTATATAGGAAGCCAAGAATTCAACCTTAATTTTTAAATTTCAGAGCTGATCATAATCTTCAGAGTTAGATACACAAAACAAGCTACACTCGCACTGTGGTATTTAATTCTCTTATACTCAAAGTAGGCTAAAACTTTACGTTTTTCAGATGACCATAATAAAATATAAAGTGGCATACTGTCCATATAGTTAAAATAAAATTTTTGACTGATTAGACCATTGCACTTCATAGAGCAATAAAATAACTATATAATTTTTAAATAGAGATAGACTTTTTAAAATTACACTGTGCCATTTCTCCCTTTTGTTAGATATTTTGGCTTATAAACTAATGGATTTTGCTTTCTATATTACATTTAGTAGTGCATTAGCAAAGAATGTGTAGAGAAATTAACTTTCTTCATTTATTTTTTTCAGTGCTCCTTACCTATTGATGCCCTCATTTTGGAGTTAGTATCAATACTCGAAATAACTTATAAGTAAAATTATAATAGCTTCAGTGAGTAATGTCCCCCATAGGCTTATGTACATGTGTTCCCTAGCTGATTGTTCTGTTTGGGGAAGTTATAGAACTTTTGGGAGGTATAGCCTTGCTTGAGGAAGTATGTCATTGGGGAAGTGTCTTAGTGTTCTATTGCTTGAAGAGACACCATGACCACATCAACTCCTATAAAAGAAAACATTTAATTGAGGAATTGCTTACAGTTTCAGAGGTTTAGTCTGTTATCATCATGGTAGTAAGCATGGAAACACACAGGCAAAAAAGGTGCTGTAGAAGTAGCTGAGAGCTATATCCTGATTCTGACCAAGAGAGTTACTCTGGGACTGGCATGGGTGACCACCTCCTGTGACACACTTCATTCAATAAGGCCACATTTCCTATTCCTTACAAATAATTCCACTCCCCAATGATTAAACATTCAAATCAATGAGCCTATGGATGACATTCTTATTCAAACCACTATAGAGAGACTTTCAAAGTTTATAGCCTCACATCATTGTCAATTCATTCTCTGTTTCCTGAATGTGAATGGAAATGTGATTGTTTAGCTTCCTGCTCTGGTTATCTGCTGCTGTTTGCTGTGGGGAGCCCAAAACAGCTTGACCACATAGCTGTCATGACAGGCTTACTGACAGGAACCACTCAGTCCCCAGGAAAAGCCATAAGCTGAGCCCACCCAGGAAGAGCCAGCGTCTAAGGGGAAATACCCAACATTTCAAATGTTCTGTTCCACCCATTATAAAATATTATCAGGTGTCCTTTAGACAAAGCACACAACCATTTCCCTTTTCCCAAGAAATCCCTAGGCAATCAGGGTCTTGAACCCTGGTAAGCCCCTCACCCCCAACTTCTACTATGATTAAAAACCCCACCCTCCCCGGGCTCAGCGCTCTCCAATCATAAGACTGCATACAACACATGAAGGGTCCAAGCTTGCTTGAATAAAGGCACTTTGCTTTTAAATATGGGATTTCGTCTCCAGGGTGGTCTTTTGGGGGGTCTCCGCAAACTTAGCATGACACTGCCATGACTCCCTCACTGTTATAGGCTCTCCCTCTAAAGCTATAAGCCCCATCCACCAAAGAAAAGTATATAAAAAGTATTTTCTCATAGCAAAAACTAAGAATTGCTACTAACACCTTTAAAGTCATCAGTTTTTTTTATGACATTTAATATAAGTTCACATCATTTTAGAGCAGCAATTCTCAATCTGTGGGTTACCTGCATATCAGATATTTACATTATGATTCATAACAGTGACAAAATTACAATTATGTTTTAGCAATAAAACAATTTTATAGTTGGGGGTCACCACAACATGAAGAACTGTATTAAAGGATTGCAGCGTTAAGAAGTTTGAGAATGATTGTTTTAGAGTAAAAGCTGAGATTTTATTGTCCCTATCAAAATGTGTTTGTGGTGGTTTGAAAATAGCCTCCAAAGGGAGTGAAACTATTAGGACATGAGGTTTTGTTGGGGTAGGTGTGGTATTGTTGGAGGAATTGTGTCACTGTGGAGGTAGGCTTTGAGATTTCCTATGCTTGAGCTATGGTTAGTGTGGCAGACAGTTGCTTCTTCTTTCCTGTGGATTAAGATGTAGAACTCTTAGTTCCTTCTCCAGCACCATGTCTGCCTGCTTGCTGCCATGTCCTGCCATGGAAATAATGGACAAAACCTCTGAAATTGTTAGCTCGTCCTACCCAAATTAAATGTTTTCTTTTGTAAGAGTTGTCTTGGTTGTGGTTTCTCTTCACAACAATAGAAACCTGAACAAAGAAAATACCACAGACTTTTACTTTTCAGTACATTCCTAGACATATGAGTGACAATTTTATCTATCTTAATTTGTTTGATAGTCCTGAGACTTCACAATTATTTGGGAATTTATTTTTCTTAAGACTTTATTTTTATTTCTCTGTGTGTATGTGTGTGTGTTTCTGTATGAGTGTATATTGCACGTGTAAGGGTGCCCATAGAGGCCAGAAGAGGGTGTTGGATCCTCTGAAATGAAGTTATTATCCCTTGAGAGCAAATTATCTATCCATGTTAGTATACTTAAATGGAAAATTTTCTTAAAAGTAGCATGTCTTAAACTCTTTTATGTTGCTTTTAATCAAATTCAATATTTATCAATCAATTCCTATAGACAAGGAACAAAGAACAGAAAAGAAAGAGAGGAGATAGAACTAAGAATAAGCTCAGAATCAATATTCAGCCACTGAGAGATGCCATATAGTCATTAAGTTTTATTAACAACCAGTTTTTGATTATCCTTTGCTTTACATCTAGTATCCATTTATGAATGAGTACATGCCATGTTTGTCCTTCTGAATCTGGGTTACCTCACTAAAGATGATATTTTTTAGTTCTATCCACTGCCTGTAAATTTCTTGATGTCATTGTTAGTAATACTCTATTGTGCATATGTACCACTTTTTCTTTATCCATTCTTCAGTTGAGGGGCATCTAGGTTGTTTCCAGGTTATGGCTGTTATGAATAATGCTACTATGAACATAACTGAGCAAGTCTCCTTGTGGTATGATTGAGCATCCCTTGAGTATATGCCCAAGAGTGGTATCACTGGGTTTTGAGGTAGATTGATTCTCAATTTTCTGAGAAGTCACCATACTGATTTCCAAAGTGGCTGTACAAGTTTGCACTCCCACCAACAGTGGAGGAGTGTTCCCCTTGCTCTGCATCCTCTCCAACATAAGCTGTCAAAAGTGTTTTTATCTTAGCCATTCTGACACATGCAAGATGGTATCTCAGAGTCATTTGATTTGCATTTCCCTGATGACTAAGGATGTTGAACAATTCTTTAAATGTCATTCGGCCATTTGGGATTCTTCTGTCGAGAATTCTGTTTAGATCTGTAGCCCATTTTTTTTAAAATTGGATTGTTTGGTATTTTACTACCTAGTTTCTTGAGTTCTTTACATGTTTTGGAGATCAGCCCTCTATTAGATAGGGGGTTGGTAAAGATCTTTCCATATGCTACCATTTTGTCTTGTTAGTTTCATGAAGTCCTGTATATTAATTTCGATTTCAGTGTCTGTTACTGGTGTGACGGGGGAAATAGAAGAGATCCTCTGGGTAAACTAGGGCCAAGGGGTGGGGATGGGAACATGAGGTATCAGGTTGGGAGGGTTGGGAGCCAGATGGAGGAGAAGAGTAAGGAAAGAGATGTCTTGATAGGGGTGACAATACTGGGTTAGGGGAAAACCTGATATCAGGGAAACTCCCAGGAATCCACAAGGATGACCCCAGGTAAGACTCCTTAGCAATATGGCAGGGGAGGCCTGAACTGCCCATCTCCTGTAATGAGATTGGTGATTACCCTGACTGTCATCAAAGAGCATTTATCTAGTAACTGATTGAAGCAAATGCAGCAATCCACAACCAAGCACTGGGCCAAGCTCTGGGAATCCTGTTGTAGAGAGAAAGGAATGATTGTATGAGACAGGGTGTTCAAGGTCATCACACAGGAACCCACAGAAACAACAAACTTGGACTCATAGGAGCTCACTGACTCTGCCCCATCAGTAAATCTCATTTCTGATGTATTCCACGTTTCCAAGTCCATTCTTTGGATTTCGGTAGGGGCATTTGTTGCTCCCTTGATATGACAGAAGTCAAATTAACTTAAGGGTCCTTAAACACAGTAAGAAACCAGAAAAAGCAGCTTCTATTATGCTAGGAAATAATTAAAAACTGGAGGAAATTTCATACTAAGTCTAACAGATCAGACTGAGGCAACAACCAAGTGTTATGCAGGTGTATGTACTCAGATTTATTTATGCCCCAATTCATTAAAAAATTATTGATATCTTTGTGGCTGACATTTTTTATAAACAGAAAGAATAAACATCCATAAAACACACATGATGCTTACATTGATAGAACTGAAAAACTTACTAAATTGGTCTGCCTAGACAGGGTTTTTGACAACTGTTCATTTTCATGATAGTTTGATTCTTTTGAAAGATTACAGCCTTCAAGTATTTAAAAATTCCTATACATTTTCAGGGGAAATTCTAAGAATAATTTAAAATTTCCTGGCTTAATGGTGCATGATCTCTACAATTTAAAAACAGCAGGGAAAATAGAGAATAAAATTGATGACGAGCAATTAGCTATGAGAAAGGAAAGGTGTAATCACAAGCCATTCCCTGGGATCTGCTTTCCTTAGGTGGCTGAAATCAGAGCTCCTAAGTAATTGAATCCAACACTGAAAACTTCTATAGCCTCTTACTGAGGTCAGAACTGGTCACAGCAATCACTCTGATAATTTCAGTGAAATGGATCAGATTAGTTTACAAAATTACTTTGAGAAGAGTTTAGACAAGAAGATTGAAGCATAAACAAAGTCATGATGTATTGGCATATTTACAGATATCTGTAAATGGTAAAACTAATATTATGGCTTAAAAAATAATGTCCTCTGGAAGAAGAGAATAGCATAGGAAGTGGTACCTATAGTTGCATGGAAATGTCAAGACTTGTATATTGATTAAATTAATGGATGATAAGGTAGTTCTCACACTTGTGACAATAGTGTTGGTTTATAGACTATGCTGGTTCTGTCACAGTGACTAGAATATGCCTATTTTGGACTTGGACAGTATGATGGTAAATAATGATTGTCAACTTGGCAAGGTTTAGAATCACCTAGGAGGCATAGCTTTGAGTATACCTGTAAGGGTGTTTCCAGATTGGACTAACTGAAGTAGGGAGATCTATCACAAATATATTTTGTGCCTTTCCATGGGCTGAAGCCTTACACTGAATAAAAAGGAGAAAGCAGCTGAACCCTCAGCATTCATTGCTCTTTTATGCTTGACTTTGGATGCATTGTGACCCGCTGCCTCATGCTCTGATCTTCATGACTTCCTAACCATCATGGACTGTGCCCTAATGCTGTGAGCCAAAATGAAATCATCCTTCCTTAAGATCTATGTGTTAAGTGTACAATTTATTAACTTTTGATCAGGTATTTTGAGCAGCAACAACAAAAGTAACTAGAACAGATATCAAAAAATTACATTGAGTCTATTGTTTCTCTTTGGTAGAATAGCATTTTATTGTATGAAATAAAAAATAAAAGTTTTTAAAAAGGAAAAATTTAATGTAATAGCTATATATAATAGAATAAAATAAGAAATAATTTTCATTCATAATATGAATATAGTTACATAAATAATTGAAAACTATTAATATAAATTTAATTTTTCTACTGATATTACAATTATTGTGGTTGTATATAAGACTTTATTTTTGTTTGGATAAACATTTATGAACTCTACATATGTGCCATTATTGATATATAGTCATATTATTTTTTTGTTTTTATTTACACAAAGCTTCTGCTTACAAAAGAAATCCTGTGAGGCCGGGAATCAGGATGTTTCCTCGACAGTCTTCTCGTATTGCTAGGTCTCCTGATGCGGGATCCAAGAGGTCTAATACCTTTTCCTGGTAGCTCTCTAAATGGGACATAGTGACAGAAAGGTCCCATGGCCGGCCCTCTGCACTTTCTTCCCTTGTAAGCTGCAGGAGGTCCATGAAAGCTCTGGGAATCACTCCAGGTTGTTCTGGGCTGCCCAGCATTTTGTGTGTCTTCCCTGCCCAAGTAGGCCCATAGGCAAGCACACTGGCATTCTGCCCTTCCAGCAAGTGCCTTAGGATGGGCTGTACTGAACCTATAGGCAAGCACACTGGCATTCTGCCCTTCCAGCAAGTGCCTTAGGATGGGCTGTACTGAACCTACTCTCTGACTTTGAGCAGCACTTCCTCTCAGCCAGTAAAAATCGTGTTGTAGGAGCCACCTGGCTTAACCAGCACTCTTTGTGTAGTCATGCAGTACTCCTGGTCAAGGTGGGTCAGCGGGAACGTTTGGCTCCATTTCGCCAGAAAGAAGGAAAACTCTACCTTATTGATTTGGCTGGTTCCGAGGACAACCGTCGCACAGGCAACCAGGGCATTAGGCTCAAAGAGAGTGGAGCCATCAACACCTCCCTCTTTGTACTGGGCAAAGTGGTGGACACATTAAACCAGGGCCTCCCTTGTATACCATACTGGGACAGCAAGCTCACTCGCTTATTGCAGGACTCTCTGGGTGGCTCAGCTCACAGCATCATTATTGCCAACATTGCTCCTGAAAGACATTTTTACCAGGGTACAGTCTCAGCGTTGAACTTCACTACTACATCCAAGGAGGTGATTAACTGGCCTTTCACCAATGAGAGTCTACAGCCTCATACCTTGGCACCTGTTAAGCTGTCTCAGAAAGAACTGTTAGGCCCGTCAGAGGCAAAGAAAGTCAAAGGCCCTGAAGAAGAATCAACTGAGAGCCCTGAGTCTATAGCAGCTCCAGCTTCTGCCTCCCAGAAACTAAGCCTCTTACAGAAACTAAGAAATATGGACCCAGCCATGTTGGAGAACCTGCTGAGCTTGGATCATATGCTGGGCTCCCAGGGGAGCCAAGGGACACCTCTACTGAATACTCCAAAGTGAGAGCGAATGTTTTTCATTAAGACAGTGGAGGAAAAGGACTTGGAGATTGAGAGGCTTAAGATGAAGCAAAAAGAACTGGAGGCCAAGGTGTTGGCCCAGGAGGTGCTGAATCCAAAGGAGAAAGAGAACATCCCGGCAACTCCCCAGCCCCTCCCTTCTTGTCCAGGCACAACCGCAAAGCCCCTGAAAAGGGCCGTGATGATGCCTCTGCAGCTAATTCAGAAGCAGGCAGAGTCAAAGATCCATATTCTGAAGAAAGGCCACAAAAGAAAGCTGGAGCCATCACATGTGTCCGAGCCTGTGGAAAAGGCTGAGGACTGCTGGGAGCTACAGATTAGCCCACAGTTACTGGCACACGGACGCAAAAAATTATTGGATCTGCTGAATGAATGCTCAGCCCGAGATCTTCGCAGCCTGCAGCTCATTGGCCGGAAGAAGGCCCAACTCATCATGGGCTGGAGGGAGCTCCGTGGCCCCTTCAGCAAGGTGGAGGACTTGGAACAGGTGGAAGGCATTTCTGGAAAGCAGGTAGAGTCTTCCCTGAAGGCGAACCTCTTGGGCTTGGCTGCCGGCCAGCACTGTGGTCCCTCCTGACTACCAGCTCTTAACACTACCTTTTCCTTTTAAAACCCTTGTATAATGATATGTTCGTGTAAATACAGTTTTTATTCCATGAAAAAAAAGAAATTCTGTCTTCAAAATTGCAAATATATTAGATTCATAAAGTTGTATATATGCTACCAATATCTGATATATTAGGATAATTCTAATTTACAAACTTTCTATTGATAAAAAATTCACAACTATTTGAAGCAATGTAATATAATTTTATTTTAAACAGTTTTATAGTTACTGTTTTTTTTTTCTATTCTTCCATGACTAGGAAATGAGTGCTTCATTTAATGGTAATGGTATCAAGTAGTTTATCAAAGAAATATGCACTAGATGTGGTGGTGCACACCTTTGGTCCCAGCACTCAGGAGTCAGAGGCAGACAGATCTCTATGAGTTCAAGGCCAACCTGGTCTACAAAGTGAGTTTCAGGACAGCCAAGACAACATTATGAAACCTTTGTCCCAGAAAAACAAAACCAATAACAAAAAAGAAAGTAATATGCATGTCCAATATCTTTACTTTTTATTATTTTATGTTATGGGTGCTTTTGGCTTGCATGTATGTCTGTATGTCACAAACATGCCTGGCACCAGCAGAGAACAGAAGGATGTATCCAGTCCTCTGGAAGTGGTGTTATATGTATTTGTGAGCTACCATGTGGGTTCTGGGAACTGAACAAAGGTAGTCTGGAAGAGCAGCCTGTGTTCTTAACCACTGAGCAACATCTCCAGTCCCATATCCAATATCTTGTTCACATGTTTTCTTTGATTTGACATATCTCTATGGCTTTCCATGGAAAATTATAAGATAGCTTTTAAAAATATTTATTTTATTTTCAATGATGTGTATATGTGTGTCGATGTGCATGTGTGTATTGTATATGAGTTTATGCATGTGATTTCAGGTGCCCAATGAGGCCTGAGGAGAATAGGGTGGTAGATTCTGTAGAGATGTACTTACAGGCAATTATGAACCACCTCATGTCGGTGCTGAAGCCAAACTTGTGTCCTCTACAAAGGCAGTACATGCTCTTAACTACTAAGCAATCTCTCCAGCTCCTATAACACAATCTTGATTACACTGTTTGATGTTTACTAATTAACTAAAGTTGCTGACTTAACAAATAACACCACATTAATTTTAAAACACAATTATTTTTCTTTAAATTCAACTTCTAATTATCTACTTACTCATTACTAGTATTACCTAATAAAAACCTATCATGTCAAATATTGAGCCAAGAGTTTCAAAGAGGCTCTTACTCACATTTAATGGGAATAGAACCAAGAAATGGATTTCCCATTGTCTTGAGATATCAGTATCCATTTCTCCTAAAAATTCTAGGTAACATATACAACAGAGGCTTAACTTTTGAATTATATATAATATTATATTATATATATATATAAAATTAGTAATACAAACTTTTGAAGTTTTTGCTTGAAAATTATATTTGACACATGTTAATATAAATTAAGCATAAGATTAGAATATGCATAATGGTAGTGAGTATTTATTATCTACTCTATCTGCTCATTCTGTACTGAACTAACTAAACATGACAATTATAAATCATCAATTCAGAAGTTCTAAAGGAAGGAGAGGAATGACATAATATATTTTAAAAGACAGCATCAGAAATAACACCTGAAAGTAGTTACAAAATAGAAATAAGCAGTGTTAAACTGGTTGTATAACAGCTTTCTGGATACTGTCCTTCCCCATGACTGAACAATTGAAGGATATTAAAAAACATCTCCACTGACTTTGTGAGGTATGTCTTGTGAACAAAGCTCTATCTCTACTTATGGGATCCAGTAGTCTATCAGGTAAATGCTTTCATACACAGTGAGACAATCTCTGCCTCACATTGGATTAGAATATAAATGTATGTATGTTTTTAAACATCACAAAGCAGAAAAATAAAGGAGAGTTTTGAGTTACGAGTTTAAGTAGTTTAGTGATGTCCTTAGAAACTAAGCTCCTTAAAAAAATTTTACATGCATCTTACAAAGTTGGTGACATTTTGAGATAGGTAATTATAATAATCTAGACAGCACAATATCCAGTGAAAGAAGAGATGCTTTTCTTGCTGTTCTAGGAGAGTGTCTTAGTTATGGTTACCATTGCTATGTTGAAACACTATGACAAAAGCTACTTTGGGAAGAAGATGTTTATTTAACTTATACTTCCATATAATTGCATTGAAGGAAGTCAGGACAGGAACTCAAACAGGGCAGGATCCTGGAGGCAGGAGCTGATGCAGAGGCGATGGAGGGGTGTTGCTTACTGGCTTGCTTTACAGGGCCTGCATAGCCTGCTATCTTATAGCCCAAGACCACATGCCCAGGGATGACACTACCCACAATGGGAATCATCAATTAAGAAAATTCACTACAAGCCTGCCTGAAAACCAATCTTTTGGAAGTATTTTCTTATTTTTTTTAAATCTTTTCCTCCTATTCTTTTTAAATAACAAAATAAAATATAATAAGATAAAACAAAAACCATCACATTGAAGTTGGACAAGGCAAACTGGCAGAAGGAAAAGATCCTCACGTGAAGGCAGAAAAATCAGAGACCCAGTCATTTACACATTCAGGAGTCCCATAAAGGTATTAAACCTGGAAGTATTTTCTTAATTGAAGTTCCCTCCTCTCAGTTTTATGTCAGATTGTGTTAAGTTAACATAAAACTATCCAGCAGAGAGGGAAAGACAAAGATTTTTGTAAGCTTGAAAATTTGACTTTCCACTATGTCTTAATGGTTATATTAGGTCACCTAATAATTTGTAAACAAATTGGCCTCTATTTTGCTGAATATTATGGTTGTGGAAAAATGGCTATCCATAAATATGTGATTGCCTTATGAAGTAATATGATTGGAATAGGCTCTGGATAAAAAACATGTTCATAATCCTCTGGCAGGTAGGACATAGGCACTACATGGAAACCTCAATACCATCATCATTACAATAAATAAATATGAGATGTTAAGATGATAATAGTCATGAATTTGAATACTTAATGCTATCAGAATGTTTTAGTATTTTTATTATATTTGAAGCCATCACTCAAGAGGCCCAAAACTTAATATTGATTTAGAATTAATTGATGACAGACACACTAACCTTTATAAAGTGTTTTGATAAATGTTTTATCTAGTTTTGAATTATTGGTGCAGAATTTTTAAAATTGAAAATGACTTGATATTCATAAAATGACAAATTTCTTGGGAATTCTGTAATTATGAGCCTAAACCAGGACAAAAGTAGCATATTTATAAAACAAGAACAAATTATTATATTTGGTCTAAAGTTGTCTTTAGCAGTATTTAATAATAGGATCACAAAGAGTGAATTAGATGCATAAATCATGTGATGATTAATCTTGGTTGTCAACTGGACTGCATTGGAAAAACTAAATCCCAAGTATGACCACTCCTGTGAGGATTTTCTCAATCAGATTATTTCAAGCAAGAAGACTCACCTTAAATCTGGGCCACACCCTCTGTTGGCAGCTCACATAAAAGGACATGGAAGAAGGAAGCTTTTGTATTTTGTCTGTTTGCCCTCATCATCAGTGACGAGTTCATCTGTCCTGTTGCTGAGGCATTACTTTAGTGGTATTAAAACCTACTTCTTCGGCCGGGCGGTGGTGGCGCACGCCTTTAATCCCAGCACTCGGGAGGCAGAGCCAGGCGGATCTCTGTGAGTTCGAGGCCAGTCTGGGCTACCAAGTGAGTTCCAGGAGAGGCGCAAAGCTACACAGAGAAACCCTGTCTCGAAAAACCAAAAAAAAAAAAACAAACAAACAAAACAAAACAAAAAAAAAACAAACCTACTTCTTCAGGATTCCAATATACACCAAAGACTATCAGTTATCCAGGAATCTTCCAGGCATATAGCACCAGATTGAGACTGCTGAGACATCCAGTCTCATGGACTGAGACAGATTATCAATTTTAGATAGGGATTGAAGCCATATGAAAATGAAGAAGACAGAAACGGACCTCAAAGAAACAAATAGCATTTTTATCATTATGAGGGGCAAGCAACCTTCTTGAGGAAATGAAGGTCTTGTCTTGTGGGGATGGGGAAGCCAGGGTTTTATAGAAGATAAGAATGTGGATTGGGGCAAAGAATTTTTGTGTTTTTTTCTGAGAGTGTGTGTTTGGTTGGACACCTGTGGCTATTTGAAAATGTAAGGTTTAGCTTAGAGTGGACTTCCTTATCAGGAGGGTCAAATGTTTTGATTATGGGAAGGGGGGGATTCCTCATTTCCACCATCTTTCATTCGTCCTCTCCAGTGTGAGACAGAGCTATTGTTGAACTATCTGGACTGCATCCTATAATCCAGTCTAATAAATCCCCCTTTAATACACAGTAATGATATCAGTTCTGTTCTTTTAGAGAACTTTGACCAATATATATTGATCATTAAAGTCCTGTTTTATTTCTCTAAATTTAGAATCTCAACTACAGTCAGTATCAGTATACTCTGAATTGCAGTCACTGCAACTTCTCTCAGTATTCTGATGATCCTTAAATTGAGAGGTAAATTAGTACATTTCATAGATTTTTCATGTAGCTGCTCATAGTCCCTAAGATCCCACCTTTTGCTTTTTACAGAAATTCCTTGCACCTTTCGTGTTTTTTCCCCACTCCCCTTTCTATAGCCTAAGTCAGCCAGGGAAACCACCTTGTACCCCATGTAGGCTCTGTACTTGGACTAGGAGAACTGCTCCTGCCTCAGAGTATCAAACACAGGCATGATAAGTGTGCACAGACATGACTGGGTGACACACTTTTCTTCTCATTTTTCTCTTGAGAACTAACTTTGTGCTAGTGGAACTGTCTTGATCATGTAAGCAGAGGATTGTAAGTATGCTATTAATGTCTAGCAGGGAAAATATAAAACTCTTGTTCTATCATCTCTAGTGACAATTTTGAGATGCAATTTACAATCCAAAGACTGACATTACCCCAAATGTGCATATTTGTTCAGTTATTTATCTTCTCTTTTAAAATGCCTCCATTTCTTTAGGACCTTCTCCTGATGATATGTCCTTAATAAATCACATTAACATTAGTTCCCTATAAAGTTTATTTGTTGTTAGTATACAACATGTGTAGCTGGAGAATTTCTCTCTAGCTCCCGCCAAGTCCCGCCAGTCCCGGAGCCCACTTATAAAATGAACACACAGACTCTTACATTATTTAAACTGCTTGGCCATTAGCTCAGGCCTATCATTGTCTAGCTCTTGCTCTTATATTTAGCCCATTTCTATTAATCTATACTTTGTCATGTGGCTCGTGGCTTATTGGTACCTTATATCTTCCTTTTCCTGGCGGCGGCTCCAGGCAGTCTCTCCCTTCCCTTCCTGTTTCCTCAATTATCCTCTCTGTTAGTCCTGCCTATACTTCCTGTCTGGTTATTGGCCAATCAGTGATTATTTATACAGAGCTATATCCACAGCAAACATGTTAGATTTCCTTGTAGAATTTTCATACATAAGTCACTATACTTTATTCTTATTCATTCTCCACTACCCTCCTTCATCCTCCTGCCCTCCTTCCCTTCTCCAAATTGTCCCCTTATGCTGTCACGTCATACATATACCATTATTCTCTCATGAAAATGTGATATTTTAGTTGTCATTAGGTCTGCTTCTGATGAACTGAAGTCTTGATGGAGATCCCTATGATGGCATGAAGTACATTTTGTCAGTTTTTTCTAGTCTTCTAATGTAGGACCTATGGCCTTTACTGGGACAAATATAAAGTTGTGAAATGAAATTTCCAAGACATTCAAAGTTCTTCTTTGAACTAACTTTGAGGTAATACTATGTTGTTTGGATTGAGAACATCATTCACCTTCCAAGTCAAAACAGAAGCTTGAAAAGGTCCAATTTTATTTTGAGTTATTTTCCAATGCACCTGATAGTAGGACCATGGTAATCTACTTTCATTTCTATCTGATTGTACAGTTTATAAATGTTTCCAGAAAATGGCAATTCCTGCTGGGACTTTCTGACTTGAAGACTATTGGCAATTTTATTACATGGAAACAAGTGTGTATGTCAGAAATCATTTCCTTGCACTTCAACAATAAACAGAAAGGAATCCAGTATCTTTGGAAAACTACAAAGACTAGTTTGAAGAATTGAAAAATAGGAATGGAGACAGCTGTCTTATTTCAATTTAAGAACTCAGACCACATCACAAAATAAATAGATATTTCTCAGAGAATAACAGTAGGTTATCATAAATGCACTCAGTAAGTGATTGTTCCACATCAAATTGTCTTGCAAGATCAGTCTGTGTCATTCTTCACATAGTCACAACTATCTACCTGAAAACACATAGACAACATTGGCAATGAGCTGGGGAAGTAAATATATGCTGTTTGCTATCATTTATCTGAACAGAATATTCATCTTGCTTATACGCATGGATTCTAAACCAAAACTGAATCAGAACAGTTATATGATCATATTAATAAAATCCAGGGTTACTAGAAACCTTGTATTCTGATGGTAGCCATAGTGAGAGACATACACAGACAGAAATTTAGTAAAAATGCACCTTAAATATTTTTAAATATGCAGTTTTCAGAAATAAGCTGAAATGTTCATTACAAAGCAAGAAGCACAGTCTAACTGCTAATATTAAGAAGCAAATACCATAATTAAGAAAATGCCTTTGATTTTGATTTCAATAGTATTTGAATATATGCAAAAGGCAGTTAGTTAGTTCCAGAAAATGCTTAACAACTAATTCAAGATACATAAATTGTAAACTTTTCATATGGGCAATGTGTCTAATAAGACTCAATGTTACCTTAAATAAATGTTAGGTATATTGAGCATATAACAATGCTTTATAATCAAAATATAAAATTTTCTAGAAATGTCATGCATTTGTTATGATTCATGATATGGATATACATAACATAATCATAAGAAAGTGGCATCTTCCTCTATGGAACCTTCGTGGTTTCTATATGACTGTCAATAGACTAGCAGATCGTCATTTAAATTTATCTGCTCAGAATAAACTGTTTATTTCAGTCCTAGCAAAATTAGCTATGTGATCAGATGTGTTCAGGAGAGCTAAAATATCTACAATTATGGGCAAGATGATTTAAAGAACTGGGCATGCTCATTTCTGTTGTATTGCTAACCCTCCTTTATCACTGCCTGGAGGACCAGCGTTCAAGCAACACAGGGCTCAAAGGGAAATCTACAGAGTGGGCTCAAACTAGACTTTTTTTATCTGAGGGAGTTAGAGAAAAAGACACACGTCCTCTTCATGGTTTCCTTCTTCATCTTCTCTGTTCTTCTGTATTCTTTCTGTTGTATACTTTTTATCTACAGCATATATATCACCACACCCCAACAAAGTTTTTCAGGCAATATAGAAATTATAATATGGTCACATTCTATGTTTCAAGTGAATGCTTATAATGAATACATGTAAAATATATTTTTCATCTCCCTTACATGATTAAACATTTTATGTATTATAGGTGAAAAACAAATTATCCCAAGAACCCATGTGCATTTATACCCAAAAAATTTGTTATAGATTAACTGTGTGGGCAAATCAGGTCTTTTACTGGCAGGCTGCATTTTTGTAGTTACAAAGAAAGGGCCAATTATTATATTACTTATCTTGAAAAGTAATCTTATAAGGAATCACAAACCTAAACTTCTGTATATGAAAAAGAATCAGTCAGCTTTACTTTAAATCTTTGGGGTGCATACACACTCATAAATAGTTTCTTATATTTGGAGATTGAGGTAAAAAATGTGCACAAGGAATTAATCATCACCTTTGATCATCAACTAAACCTAGCAAGGAAAGTATATCAGCTAGCAACTATTGGGCTGCTTTGTATTTTTTACTCTAATCTAATGAATCTATAACTCAGCTATATGTCCTTGTAAACTTTAGATTGTTTTCTGAGTGTATTCATCTTAAAAACTATTATTAAAGTATCTGATCTAACCTGAAGTAACTTTAAGTCTATGTTTCAGCTAATAGTGCACACAGAAACCTGTGACTGCATGTTTATACATTAGAGAAATAGAACCAGCCTGGCTCATGGGGACTCAATTATTTTCCTTAATCATTAACCTGAACTGTGATCTAATGCAGTTTCTTAGGTTGAACTCATAGGCTCTAGCTGTGTAACATTTCCTTGTATTTGTAATTATTCATCAAAACTCTGTATAAACTATCATTATTATTATCAGTTAGTACAGCTTTGGAAGAAATCATTTTCATAACAATCCACAGATAAAAATATCCAGTAGAACAAGATGTATCCATGGGATAAACACATTACATCACAGGCAGTTGAGATTTGCCGACACCCATTCACACCATGCCAAATAGCAGAAGAAGATAGCAATAGTAAACATGTAAATGGACAGCAGAAACAAAAGACCTTCCAGGGTCTGTGGTCTTGTGGCCTTGCCTAGCTGAGACTGACCCATCAGAGAGTTTCCTCCTGGTGGCATGACACCTTGAACCTCAATTGTCACCTGCTGCTCCTCTGACATGGCCACCAGCATTCCTTCATCTGTTTGTATAGTTTAATGGGTAGTTTATTTTGTCAACATTTTGAGAAAGGGTCTCACTATTTACTCTAGACTGAAAAATTTACAATCCTCTTTCTTCTGATATTCCAGTAGTAGGATTATAGGAATACATCACCATATGTCATTTTTGGGGAATTTCCTATATTCAGAGAATTCAGTGGCTTATTTGAGGGTTAATTATAGATGATTTTACATCATTTACTGAAACTACAACAGAAGTTCATTGCTCATGTTATATTTGATAGATATAGCCTTGATGAACACTAACAACAGATAAAATCTTCTCAATGGACAAGCATTTAATATTTCATCGTTCTTTCAAAAAGATGGCCCAGAGCTGGGCAAGGTGGTGCACATGTTTAATTTCAATTTTCAATAAGCAGAGGCAGGTGGATCTCAGAGTTCAAGAGCAACCTGGTCTACATAGTGAGTTTCTGGTCAGCCAGGCTATGTAGAATGACCATGTCTCAAGATAAATAAATAAGTAAATAAATAAATGAATAGATAGATAAATAAATAAATAAATAGAAAAAGAAAAGAAAGAAAAAAGATGGCCTGAAGTACATCAGAGTATTTACAACAGATACTAAGGTAATGGTAGAGAATTTAATTAGATGATCAGAGACTCAAACAGGCTGAGGACTTCATCACCATACAGGATAACACATACAACAGATTTTTATGTACTAAATACGTGCATAATAAAAGGTGTTGATAGTCCCTAGACACATTGATGAGATAAGTAATAAACATGAGATAATGAAGATGGTAACTGTTGTGGTTAGACCTAGAGACTATTTTACTTCAGATCTTCACACATCTAAGCATTCAACTGAGAATCCTAAAATATGTACTTCCACTGTGGAATATAAAATTCCTCTTGAATTATAAGTAATTAACACATGCAATTTTATTTTGTTATAATTATATAAACAAGGAAAACAATAGAGAAGAGAGGGAGGGTATTGAAATCATTAATGTGAACTATTAAGAGGAAAATAAATTTGCTTGTGCATAAGAAAGGCAGGAAATATTACTTATGAAACTCCAATTATTCACTGGGATCACTCTTCATACTGCATTATCTGCATACTGCATTCATTATCTGCGGGTAATTGACAATGACACACTAATGCAGCTTTATGAACAAAAAACACTGAGGTCTCAGGCAACTTAGAAATAAATAAAATTGTAAATTACAAATCTGTGGAGGCCCACAAAGTTTCCTAGTGATATCTGAGCTTGCTTTACTCAGCAGAGCTGCATTAGAGGATTGCTTGACCACATGTATGGTTACCAGGTATTGACCAGGGTCTTCCCTTGGCTGTGCTAGGGGGAGGTCTTTTGATCCACTCCTTGGCATTCCTTTAAAAAGTCCTTTAGATGAGACAGAAGGGGCTGGTGGGTTTTGATCCAGGCTTTCCCGATGCTATCTTGTGTTTCTGTCTCTCTCCCCTCTATATTTCTGTCTAAATATTTCTCACTTCTCCCTACTCAAGAATACCCTGGGGAAAATGTGGGAGTGGATCTCCCACAGATGGTACCATGAACATGGACTTGGTGAAAGTGGGGAGAGGGCCCCATGGGAAGCAGTTGGAGATGTCTGGTTTTGTAGTATAATGAAGATGTGGGTATTTTATTCTCAGGAGTCAAGTTAGGCGGTGGAATGTTGAAGTTGGACAATGAGACTGCAGCATATATTGCTCTCTATCTAGGTTTCTTTCCTTTTTCTCTCTCTCTTAATTTCTATCTATAAAAATTGAAGAAAAATTTAGAGTAAGGTAGGATATAGAAATATTGGGTTAGGAATATAGTTTAAGAAAAAATTAGGATAAGATAAGCAACAAGACAGAGGAAC
This sequence comes from Peromyscus californicus insignis, assembly GCF_007827085.1. NCBI lineage: Eukaryota > Metazoa > Chordata > Mammalia > Rodentia > Cricetidae > Peromyscus > Peromyscus californicus. The sequence goes on from NW_026294391.1 coordinate 47,526,412, forward strand.
TATGTCCTTGATTTTCCAACTATGGGGCTATAAATGCAAAATCCTGGTGAAGAATCAGAAAAATTTATCAAAGATGAGAAAAATGGGCAGAAATGATTCCTGTGGAAGCTTTTGGCCTGTGAACAGCTTGAATTCTGAGTCCTGAGTGGCAGAGGAAAGAATTTTCCTGAAGCAGATATGGATGAAATAAAACTTTTCGCTCCACTGAATCTGCCACTGTATGAAAACATCATACAATTAAAATTAGTTTTTATTTGGCCATGAAGCCAAAGAGCAAAGAGGTCTTAGGAAAATCTTAGTAATCTCTCTCTAAAAAACTAAAACCTATTCAGACCTTTTCTTTCTTATATTTTCTCTGTTTCTGTAAGGGCAAAAAATTAACTCACCTGGAAATAACATCTATCACTATGGGGAAAGCAACTGTAATTGCTCTAAGGAAAAAAAAATCTCTTGGAATATGACAAATCCTCTCTGATAATCCTATCTCCTCTTCAGGACAGTACTTAAAAAAAAGAATCTAGGGGCAGTGCTTTTGCAGAGGCACAGAGGAGGCCTTGCTGTTGCAGGATGCTTGGTTGGGCCAGGCTTCAGGAGAAGAGTGTGGGTCCTGAGCTGTGGCAGCAGCATCAGGGACTCTGCATCTTGGGGGAGGGGACAAGCAGCGACAAAAATCTATTGGGGAGAAAATCTTTCTGAAAAAGCTCTTATTCAAGAGCTTCCATTTTCTTTCACTGACCAGGTAAGGTGGAGGAGGAAGCCCTATGGGAATTTTGCTTCTGGCACCAAAGCACCAATCTGTAAGTGCATAGAAGAGATAGAAGGGAGTGGTGAATTTTGATCCAGGCCCTCCCAAGGCTATCTTGTGTTTCTAACTGTCTCTCTCCCCTCTGTATTTCTATCTAAATATTTCTCACTTCTCTCTTCTCAAGTGTATCCTGGGGAAAATGTGGGAGCAGGTCCCCAACATCAATCAACTCAGAAAGTGGCTGGAACAAAATGAATACATATAATAGATAAAGAAAGACACTGAAAGTCAAGTGTGGTGACACAAACCTTTAATGCTAGCACTTGGAAACAGAGGCAGGTATATCTCTATGGGTTTGAGGCCATCCTGGACTGTATCTTGTGTTCCAGGCCAAATAGGACTACATGGTGAGACTCTATCTCAAACAAAATAAGAAAAAACACTATAAAGCCTTACAATCTAGAGAAGGATTATCAATGTTTCCCACCCAATTTACTGTGCTACATATAGAAAGATATTTTAAGTAATTTTACTTCTTTCTTCTACTATTGCTATCAGTAAGATGTGTAACAGTGATGCACTTGAAAAATTCTAATAAAAATAATCACTATATGTGACGGCTATTTTTGTTTGTCCTCATGATGATATCTGGAATGAACTATAATCCAGAAATGGAGGTCACACCTGTGATCCAGATCTTGAGGCAAGAAGATAACATGCATTTGATCTGGGTCTTGAGCCTGGAAAACACATGCCTTTAACCCAGAGCTTGAGGCTTGAAGGCACATGGGATGCATCTTCTGCTGGAAACCTATTTAAGGACAATGGAAGAAGAAAAGGTTTGTTCTTCGCCTGCTTGCCCTAGGCTAGTCAGCACATCCATTCCTTCACTGGCTTTGGAGACTACTTTTTCCAGATTCCAGCATATAGAGAAGACCAGTTGAGACACTCAACCTTGTGGGACTGAGCAGCAACTAGATTTTTGGACCTTTCATTCACAACTAGCCATTGTTGGACTGCAGCCTGTAAGTCATTCCAATAAATTCATATATATATATATATGTATATATATGTGTGTGTGTGTATCATATATATATATATATATATATATATATATATATATATATATAGAGAGAGAGAGAGAGAGAGAGAGAGAGAGAAATTCATTCCCTAATTTCTGTGCCTCTAGAGAACCCTGATTAATACACTAACACTGAGGTGTACAGAGCAAAGAGCCTTGTACACACAGATAAGCACTGGAGAAGCCAGGAAAGTTAAACACACAGCTTACTTCTTCAAAGGAATGAGGTGTGTAGCTGCTCTTTCTGAAACACTAGGAATGGTGTAGTTTTACAACCTGGTGATCCTTTGCTGTCTGATGAGACAGGCTCTGCCGTATCTCCCAGAATTTATCTTTTTACTTACCCAAGACTGTTTCCCCTAAATCTTGAGCACTGTTTTCAGACCATAAACCCACTCTTTTGAGTGAGGTCATTTGTGTTTTACAGCAACCTAAGTGACTTCTATGTTATCTTAGGGCCAGGCCAATCCTGACACCCACAGGCATCATATTCACCTCAGTCAAACTCCCTAGACCCTAAATCTTGGGAACTATCTCTGAGTCAACAGTACCCACTCTTGTAAAAGAAGCCAGATGTACTTTGTAAGGAATCACAGTATAAACATGTCTTAAATTCTTGTGTACTTGGGACTGAGTTCATTGTTATAGGAATACTTTTTTCAAAAATTGTGTTGTGCTTAAATATGGCAAAAGTAAAATAATCTGGGCCAGACTCTGTAAATCCTGGTCCAGCATCAGTTACAACAAAATCAGGCTGAGCGGAATTTCATTCTTGTCTCTTTGAGGCAACACCTAATGATTGCAATTTGTTGCTGCTGAAAGGGACTAAATGTAGCCCATTGTTTTTGAACACTGACATAAAAAATGAATGTACATATTAGGAAACTTATAGAAGAAACATTTTATTGTTTTTTGCTTAACAAACATCTGACTGCCTTTTTTTTTATTTCATTTTTTTTAGAGTGTTTGTTAAAGTTCCCAAATGAGTGAATCTCATGATGGGCAGAGAGTATTGTTTTCCATTACAAAAGTCATTATGATCAATAGTTCCTCTATTTTCTTTGAAGAAGACATTAGGTGAGCTATAATATAAGTTTACCAACTGGAGTGGTCTGACACAATTTTCTTAAACATAATGGCAAAACAAAAATGCCATGAAATTTGAGAAATGATTTGGTGTGGTAGTAACCATGTCCTAACCTAACCAGACTTGAATGTGTTGAATACATAACTGCCTGTCTTACTCATGGGTATCGTTTTTTCTGTCTTACTCATATCTATTTTGTCTAGTCTTATCCTTTAGCCTTTCCTTCATGCTGTAGATCACCCAAATTTCCTTCTATATCTAGTTTCTGTTTTTGATTGGTATCTTGCCTATATATTTTTAAAATTTATTTATTTATTTATTTATTTATTTATTTATTTATTTATTTATTTATCTATTTATTTATTATTTTCAAAGTACATGGGTGTTTTGCCTACATGTGTGCCTGGTGCTCTTGGTGGTCAGGACAGGGAATTCCCTGGGATTAGAGTTATGGATGGTTCTGATTCATCATATGCGTACTCAGAACTGAACCTAGGCAAGAGCAACCAGTGCTCTTACTCTTGGAGCCATTTCCCTGCCGGTGTTTCCTACAGCATGATTCCTTATTTTTACATCAAGTAATAGCCTCTACAGACATGTTCTTGTTTCCACAAGTGAAGAACATGAAATAAACATTTTAAGAGTTTTCAAATTTAAGTGTGTTTTTAAAAGGTTACTTAGTAGATACCAATGTATATCTTGGAAATACCCTTAATAATAAATGAACTCATCCCTTCCATGCTATCATTAATTTTATCTCCATAGAAAATAGTGACAATTTTATAAGTTAATGCTATAAATAAAAATACCAATATTTTAACATGAATTTCTAAAGTATTTCCTTAAATCATGAAACAAGCATAAATCACATATACTTAATATACAAAGCAATGCATTCATGTATCAAATTTAATTTTTTATTCTCAGTATTTTATCTGAGAATTGAATATTATTTCATTAATTTTCATGATAATTGTTGTTTTAAAATGTGGTTATATTTAGTTTTCCTCTCTCTCACTAGCCCCTTTGATTGTTTTGGTCTGTGGAGACAAGGTCTCACCTCATAGCACAAACAATCATTCAACTCATACTTCTATTTCCTCAGCCTTCTGAAATCTGAGATTATAGGCTATATTACCATGCCCAAACTACATATTTATAGATTCATGGCCTTTTATTTGGTTAACCTGCTCATATGGTACCAAGGTTTAGAAATGTCACTGCTGGAGATAGTAGAATATGATTTATGCTTCTTGAAAATATCTGGAAGCCTATATTCCACAAAGCATTTGACAAGAATCTTCATGTTTCAGTTAGGTAGAAGCTAAACAAGTAAAATAAGAAGTCATTTGGAATATCTTACTATAAATATCTCCTCTTTGAGACTTGAGTTGCAGATAGTAGAAAAATTTTTTGCACGAATGGCTCAAACTAATTGCTTCTGATATTAATTTTTCCGTGAATTACTCTCAGTAACTTTTACATTGCTGTTTAAATGTTTAATGGATGCATAAAATCATCTATTATAGTAATTAAATAGCAGATTGTTTTTCCAGATTTGATTTTAAAAAGTGTTGAACACCATAAGATCATTTCTTCTATATTAAGGTGATTACATATAATGGTAAAAAGGTAGTTTAATAAAGATGTCTGTCAGTAAAGTTATTAATAAATACAAATGGATTTATTTGGAGACTTCAATTAAAACAAATCCAGCATTCTGTGTTTTCCAAATACAAAAGAGTGGAATCATGCATTTGAGAAATATGAACTAATCAGCAAAATACAAAGGCTTCTACTGTATAATTCTGCTAAAGAAATATGGCATGTAAAGAAATATGAATCAATTATGTACTAATAAAATATTTTTTCATGTCCAATATAGTTATAATTGTAAAAACCACAAATGGTGTGGGAAAGGGAGAATGATGACTCTGAAGTTGTCTCAATATATTAGCTATGTAAACTAAAAGAACTTAAAGATGGCTTAAACTTGTCTTTATAATAAAACATCTAATATGTTTAAAAGTTCATATATGTGTATGATCTGATGTATAACAAAATAACTAAATCACTAGCTTTACAAAATCAGTATATTGAAGTAAAAAATTATTGTCTTCAAACTTTCTGTTATCAGAAATAAAAATAATATACCTCAAGCTGAAGTTCATTTATTTAAAAGGTATTTATCAATTGAATGGATCTATAAAAATCCCCAAACCGCTATTTCATTTAAGCATATGATTTTCCCTTCTTTCACAGAAGCTTGGACAGTACTTCTGTGTTATAACACATAGTGACTTTTTAAATAAATCTATTATTGAATGGGCATTTTATAGGAACAAAATGTAGGAATGAAATGAAAGACTTTTAACTAAAGACTGTCTCCTTCTGTGGGACTAGGAATTGAACCAAGGGTCTCACACATGCTGTGTAAGAAGTCTATCACTGAGCTACACAGAAAAAATTGGAGGGTTTTCTTGTCTTATTTTATGTGTACGAGTGTTTTTCCTGTGTAGCTTAAGTTTTCCTGCCTGGCCCACAGTCAGGGCAAATCTCTCTCACCTGCCAGTCCCACAGCCGTCAGACCCGACCAAGTAAACACAGAGACTTGTATTGGTTTCAAACTGTATGGCCATGGCAGGCTTCTTGCTAACTGTTCTTTCAGCTTAAATTAATCCATTTTTATAAATCTATACCTTGCCACATGGCTCGTGGCTTACCGGCATCTTCACATGCTGTTTCTCATCGTGGTGGCTGGCAGTGTCTCTCTGACTCAGCCTTCCACTTCCCAGCTTTATTCTCCTCGTCCCGCCTACACTTCCTGCCTAGCCAATGGCCAATCAGTGTTTTAATTATTGACTAATCAGCAACACATTTGACATACAGAACATCCCACAGCACTTCCCCCCTTTTTTTTAAAAAAAAAAAAAAAAAGGAAGGTTTTAACCTTAACAAAGTAAAATTACATATAATTTGGGAATTTGGGCGTAGCTTCTCTTACTACTTCCTGCTGGAGGGGGGCGCTGTATCTTATGGGGATACAAAGAAAATTTTAGGATCATGGAAAAGTCCATGAGGGTGTATCGTCTGAGCCAGTTGCCTTCAAACCATTCTGGATGTTGGATCATCTGGGCCATGGTGTCATCGGAGACTTTTCAGGGGGTCTTGGCTGGTCAAACCTGATGTATCTTAATCTGGAACAAATCCATAGCCTCTGGCTTTCTGTGGGAACAAAAGCAGAGTCTCCTTTCCAAAGTAACATATCCTTATATCCAAATTTTGAAGTCAAGGTACCTTTAAAATATACATATTGGCATAACTCAACAGCTTTTACAATCAAATGTTTTCCTGCAGTTAAAAGTCCCAAAGACAACACAATGCAGATTCTCTGTGTAATATCCATTTTTACGTGGCTTATTTTTTATACTACCTTTACTGTCTCTTTAAAGACTTTATTTTTTAAAACTATGTATTTATTTCTATAACTCTATATATCATCTTTTTTGTCTCTTTCAAGCCTACGTATCTTTTACACACATTGTAAACTATTACATCTGAATCTGTCTTATTGTGAATCTATTGCCTTAAACTGCAGCAGCTGTGGCTGCTGGATCCACCCACCTCAGCTTCCCAACATGGCCATGGTTTACCGCCAGCTCTGGGAGCTATCGGGGGTCTATGCTTTTAGCCAAGCAGCGTGTAGCCCAGAAACCTCCCCTTTTGCTGTGCACCAGCAAAGGCTAAATCCACTATGCAGCTCAAAGTGCCACTTGCAAAGGCCTCATTCCCGCCATAGGCAGGTCGAGCACGCACGCTAGGAACCCACCAGTAGCTCAAACCAGCAGCTGCCGCTCATTTGAGAGAGACAATTAGGAACTGTTTTTAGCTCCGTTTTAGAATCTTTTCTCAGGTTTTTAGGTGGAAACTCTTGCCACCACATTGGACGCCATTTGTAGCTTAAGTTTTCCTGCCTGGCCCACAGTCAGGGCAAATCTCTCTCACCTGCCAGTCCCACAGCCGTCAGACCCGACCAAGTAAACACAGAGACTTGTATTGGTTTCAAACTGTATGGCCATGGCAGGCTTCTTGCTAACTGTTCTTTCAGCTTAAATTAATCCATTTTTATAAATCTATACCTTGCCACATGGCTCGTGGCTTACCGGCATCTTCACATGCTGTTTCTCATCGTGGTGGCTGGCAGTGTCTCTCTGACTCAGCCTTCCACTTCCCAGCTTTATTCTCCTCGTCCCGCCTACACTTCCTGCCTAGCCAATGGCCAATCAGTGTTTTAATTATTGACTAATCAGCAACACATTTGACATACAGAACATCCCACAGCATTCCTGCATGTATGTCTATGAACCATGTGTGTGTAATGCCTTAGAAGCAAGAAGAGGTAATGGTTAGAACCCCCAAAACTGGACTTACAGATGATTGTTAGCTACCATGTGGGTTATGGGAATTGAATCTGGATCCTTTGGAAGAGTAATTAGCTAGTATTCTCAATCACTGATCCATCTTTTTAGTCTATAAATATTTTTATTAATTCCAAAGAATCTAATTTTACTCACATTTTATCAATTTAATGCTTCCTTATATAAAAAATCAATATTTTATTCAAAGTGATAAAATATAAATGTATGTGTGTCATATTCTCTAATGCAGTATACATGCATAGAAGATGTAAATAGAAATTATATATGTGCATATTAAATTACATATTAAAATTATAATGATTTTCCTATAAACTCACTCACTCCTGGACATACATATTCATTCATATAAGCCTGCTCAATAAAGACTGCTTTTGTAACAATTGTGACTGCAAAATAAGTTGTTATCTTGATTCTAATGTATATAATTTTCATTACCTTATGAAACTGCATTTTGCTTGTGTGTGCTCCTGCTTCTACTCCATATTATAGTATGCATTTGGCCTTGACTGTTGATAGAATGGTGCTTTACCAAAGACTTTTTAGCTCTTGAATGAAAAATAGCAAGTGAAATACCTCTTTTGCTGGAAGACAAAATAATTGAACCTGTGATACTGTGACAATTCTTTTGGCTACATACATGGTTTCTTTCATTTAATATTGTGGGGTAGTGTGAAAATTGTATGTTTTCTCCAAAATTCCAGTTGAAATTAAAATCTAAATGAAGCAATGTTGAGAAAGGAAGTATGCTTTGAGATGTGTTTGGTTCATGAAGGTTTCACCACAATGAAAGAATGACTGTTCCTGTTGTATTAGACTGGGACAATTCTCAGGGAATTGAGTTAGCTCTTACTACCAAAGCACAGAATTAGCACAAGAGTAAATAATTATAAGGTGAGACTTCACTCTAATGTTTTGAGAATCAAAATAAAATTTCCTTTAGTAAGTGTCAAATATTCAGTCATAGTAATAAAAATCATACTAAAACAAATTAAAAGCTTCTTAAAGACAACTTTTAGGAATAGTGTGTAACTTCTTTATAAGAACAATAGATTTAGAATTGAGAATGACTGATAGTTCTGTGTCATTCACTCGCTCAAGCCTTACACATCCATTTTAGATACACCTCGTGCATAAAAATCCAAGGGTAGAATTTTCAACTTGCTTACATGAATTTAACACTTCTTTAGCCAATCTTGAAAGGGTATTGAAAGTAACTAGGTCATTTGAGTACAGTGTTTTTTGCATGCTTAAAAAAAAGTAATGAATTAGAAAATGAGACTTTGGTCTATTTAAAAAGAAACCAGTCTTCAATCAGAACTAGAAGGGGGTTTTCTTTTTTAATTAAAAATAGTTTTTTATAAAATATATTCCGATTATTGTTTCCCTTCCCCCAACTCCCCCAAGATCCTACCCCACCTTCCCACTGACCCAAATCCACACTCGTTTTTGCTATTTCTCAATAGAAAAAAAAAAACAAGCACCATATAAAATATAATCAAATAAAGACAAACAAACCTGAATAGGACAAAAGAAATGAGCAGAAAAACAAATAGCCAAAGAGAAATTACAAGCAGCTCATAATGGTAGAGGCAGTCTCACTGGCACACACAGAAATCTCCTAAAAACACAAAATTAAAAAAACGATAATATATAAGCAAAATAACTGTAGGTTAATAAATGGAAAAACACCCAGATAAAGCATTATGAGACAAAAAAAAATAAAACCTCCAAAAGTAGCCCTGATTTTGCTTTATGTATTTATCTATTCTGGTCATGGAGCCAAGCCTTAAGAGTGGTTTGTTTATCTAGTTAGACTCCCTTGGAGAAAACCAAGTTTTAATTTGAGAGTGGTTATCAATTGGAGATAGCGTCTGGGTTAGGAATGGGGCCTTATGTCTACTTCTACTCTCAGCACTGGCACCTCATCAGGCCCAGACATGTGCAGGACCTGAGCATGCTGCCACAGTTTATGTGATGCTTATGTGCATCAGTCCTGCTGTGTTTAGAAGGCTTAGATTTTTTTTTTTGGTGTTCTCCATCTTCTCTGGCTCTTATAATCTTTCTGCCTCCTTTTCCAAAGGGATCTCTGGGTTTTCAGGGAAGGGAATTGATGGAAGATCCATTTAGAACAGAGTGTTCCAAGGTCTCTCACTCTCTGCGCATTGTCAAGCTGTGGGTCTCTGTATTTATTCCCATCTGCTGAAAGAGGAAGCATCTCTGATGATGGCTGAACAAGGCATGGATCTATGAGTATAGCATAATATCATAATGAGTCATTTTATTGCTATGTTCCTTTAGCAGAATAGTAGTATTTGGTTTTCTCCCAGACCTCTGGCCTGTCTAGCTTTAGGTTCTTGGCCACCTGAGCAGTGTCAGGGATGGGTTCCATCTCATAAAGTAGGCCTTAACTCATATCAGATATTGGTTGCTTACCCACCTCCACAAGCTTTGTTCCTCTATTGCACTCACACATCTTACATGAAGGTCACCATTGTAGATTGATGTGTTTATAGCTGGGTTGGTGTTTACCTTTCTCCTATGGTAATGTGAATAGTACCATTCAGTACCATGCACACTAGTCAGCAAGGGTGAAGGCTCTATGTAGGTACCAGCTCAACTTCTCCACCTTCAATGAGTTGTGCAGGTATTATCTTCAGCAATAGGGCTTTATAGTCAGTTTGTATAGAGCCAGCATTGGCCTTGGCAATAGCCTGGGTTGTTTGGAGGTTCTCATGAGACCCCTTTGGCCAACAACTCAATTATATTTAATCCATTCACAGTACCAGAAGCTTCATTTGGTGACAAGTGATGGCCAGTTAAAGCTCTGTCTCCCGTATTATTTGGCAATATCATTTAGATCACCTTCATACATGTATACATCATAGGAACGTCTACTGTGTTAGGTTTCCATACAACCTCTCAAATGGCTCTTAGTTTTAGCTGGCCCTTCACATATTCCCTCCCTCACCTGTCTCTTTGCTCCCTCCATGTTTGATCCTCTTATTATTACAGTACTATGCCCCACACCCACCAACCATAACTAGTCTAGTTTCCTTCCTATGATGATCTAATCCACCACTAAATCACTTACTCTCTATCTACCCTCTGTGGTTATATGGGTTGTATCCTGCTTATCAAAGATTTTGCAGCCAGTATTCACATATAAGCAAATACATACTATAATTGTCTTTTGGGTCTAGATTACCTCATTCAGGCACGACCAGTGGGTTTCCAGAGGTAGACTATCTCCAGTGTTGGTGGTCGAGACAAAGGGATAGGGTAATGAAGGATGGCTACAGGAGAATATCTGTTTAATCCCTTTGGAATGGAGGTAGAAAGGAGGGAGACGGCACAGCAGGTGGTCTGCTACTAAGCTGGGCATAAGACTGGGGAACTGGAATGGAAAATGGGAAGGAAAGTAAAAATCACCTACCTGATTCCCTGTCTAGCATGACCAAACCAGTTTCCATGGAGAGAGTGACTGCAGTGTTGGCAGTGAGAATAGGGGATAGGGTGAGGAAGAAAGGTTGTGTAATCCCAAAGATGCAAGGAGAAAGATCATTGACCAAAATCATCATGGCCCAATTAATTAAAGCAAGCTTTTGTATTCATGTACACGAACTGTCTTCCCCTAAGGCAGGGTTCAAGAAGTCATCATTGGACACAGGAAAGATAAAGTTTTTAATGACTCAGGGTAGGGGGTTTCCAAACAGGGGATTGGGCAGGCAAATAGGTAGGGTTACAAGGTGAAACGTAAGCATAACAAGTTGGTCATAACAACCTAGGCATGCCTGCAAGGTGGTCATAACAGGGTAGTCATAATAAACTATCAAAACAAAGGCATGGGTGCCATTTCTTGGAAAAAACAGTACAGAACCATTTGTAGTTAAGATTATAGTTTGGGCATACCCCAATCCTTGAGAAACAGCAGTTTAATCATAAATGAGAATGAACCTAGTTTGTTTTTACTATAAGATGTCTTTGAAACCCAAGTGGGAGCTAGGCTGGTTCATCAGCTGAAGATCTGCCAGAAAGAGGTGTTCAAGGCAGGAAGAAGAAGAAAAACAAGACAAGATAAAACAAAAACAGACTTAAAAACCTTGGAATTTTATGATTTATGTATCAAATACAAAAGTGAACCAAGATTTTAGGCAGAATAATTTTGTAAAGCACTGCCCTTTGTACTACAAACTTCCATATGCTGAGGTGGCTTAAAAAGCTTACTGCCTAGTCTGCACTGATGATCTGGACATAGAATCTAATGTTAAGAGAAGTTTCATGTGCAGAACACAGTTGAAATCTAATCAAAGGCATTCACAGATTGGATGCTTCATAATATTTGCCTCATTTACCATGTTGGTATTGCATGCTTAAGTTTGTTTGCATCATTCTCATCTATGTTTCTTTTTTGTTTGTTTGTTTTTTGAAATGAGGTTTCTCTGTGTAACAGCTGTAGCTGTCCTGGGACTAGCTCTTTAGGCCAGGCTGGCCTAAAACTCACAGAGAAACACCTGCCTCTGCCTCCCAAGTGCTAGGATTAAAGGTGTGGTCACCACCAGCTGGCTCATCTATGTTTCATTACGCTTTTTCGTCTTACTGTTTGCAATTGTATTGTGGCTTTGAAAACAATGAAAAATATCTTATCCTTGGATTTCTTATGTCTCTAGACCACAAGGAGTGATGATCATTTCTGAAAGAGGAAATTGAAGGCTTAGTGGCCTAAAATTCTCAGGTAGGCTGAGAAACTCCTGACAGGAGAGTTGACTTAACTGATGACACTGGACTGTTTAGGATCCAGAAAATTTCCGATAAGAGAGCATCAGCATAACAGCTTCTTCTGCTGTCTACCAATTCAAGACTGCAGGGGAACTCACCTCAAATACCCTTTATCTTCCCTTTTAAACCCCAAACCCCTATGTACAGTCTCTAGATTCCTAAAGAGACCAGTGCCCTCCACTGTTCTGACTAAAGGACATTCTACTTCTGGAGACCCCTGTATTCTTTCTTTAATTTTCATATCACTGTCATCAATACCAATCTAACAAAGATGATACATGTCTGATTCCTGGGCTTTGGAATGGAAGCTTTGTTGGCTCATTTTATGTCAGCTTGATGCAAGCTAGAGTTATCTGAAAGGATGTAACCTCAGTTGAGAAAATGCTTTCATAAGATCCAGCTGTAAGGCATTTTCTTAATTATCGGTTGATGTGGGAGGGCTTGGCCTATTGGTGGTGGTGCGTTCCCTGGGCTGGTGGTCCTGGGTTCTATAAGAAAGAAGGCTGTGCAAACCATGAGGAGCAAGCCAATAATCAACACTCCTCTGTGGCCTCTGCATCAGCTCCTGCCTCCCGGATCCTGCCCAGTTTCAGTCCTGACTTCCTTCAATGATGGACTGTGATGTGGAAGTATAAGTCAAATAAACCCTTACCTCCCCAACTTGCTTTTGGTATGATGTTTCATCTCAGCAATAGTACCTATAACTAGGGCAGGTGTTATATGTAAATTAGATCTTTAATCTTAAGTGTGACAGTTATATATTAGTTACCATTCTCATTGCTGTGAAAAAGACTCACCATAATTATTTGTGGTACCAGTCCATGGGCAAGAAAGTGAGCTGAAAACTTGCATTAATAAATCTGTTTTCTGGCTGTAGATGCTATGTGATTAGCTGCTTCAGCCTCCTGCTGCCCTGAGCTTTTCTCTCCATGATGGCCTGTATTCTCAAACTATGAGCCAAAATAAACCCTTTTCCTTAAGCTGCTGCTTCCATCAATGAGGACAGTAACTACTATGGAAAAATGTTATTGTTATTGGAATTGGAGGATTGCTTAATATATCTAACTATTCATAATAAACATGATCATGTGGTTCTTAGACCTTTGGAACTGGTTTGCAGGAGAAATATAGAAGTGTTTGAAAACTCAAGCTAGAAAATTCTGTTGAATACTGTCAGGAGAGTTAAATGGGACATTGTGGTGAGTGTTTGAAAGACAAGGAGATCAAAAGAAATATTAATTCTGAAGACCCAGTTTATAATGTTTTAGAGGGAAATAAGGATTCTCTTGGAAATTTGTTTAGAGGCCATTTGTGTTATATTCTGGCAAATAATAACTGCATTCTTATCTTGAGAGCTCAAATGAGGCTAAATTTAAATGTAGTGGACTACTGTGTTTAGTAGAAGAAATTTTAAGGTAGGAGAGAATTCAGGCTATGGTATGTTGATTACTCACTAGTCTTACTCAGGTCTATGTGAAAAAGAGCATCAAGAGGACAAGAAAATACTTAAAATGGAATTTTTCAAGAAGAAGAGCTCAAGGGAATTAAAAGACACAGTAAGATACATGCTGAAAAATAGGTTATAATTGTTACAAAGAAATCCCCTACTCTGCACTAAGAAAATAGGAAAGATACATGAAAAAAACAAGAACTCACCAATCTGAGGATCCAGCTTATAAAAACCATAATTCATTTCAAAGTAGAGACCTTAAATCAAGAATGCAACTGAAGGGTCTCTTTGTTACTTTTTACAGAGATACCATTACAGTTTTGCTCCAAGGAAGCCTGGCTCCATCCTGAACTATTCATCAATTCCTCCCTTTTGGAAAGAGAATGTTTACTTTTCATGACAATGTATGTTTGAAGCATGTGACTTGTTTTTGGTTTTCATTTGGTTTTGTTAGTTTTCTTTAAGTTTTTTTTTTTGGCAATTACAGCTGCTTTCTCAGTAGCATTCTTGTTTGTAGCTTCAAATTCCCTTTTGTTTTCCAAAGGGCACACATTTATTAAAATCTTCTCCTCAACTTGTTCCCTTCTCTTATTTAGTATAGACCTAAGTAAGAGTAGTAAGTAACAACCATACCATAGCCTGAATGCTCTCCTGTCTTAAAATTTCTTCCACCAAAAAAATGAGTCCACTGCTTTTTAATTCAGCATTATTCAAGTTCTCAGAATGCCTGTTGAATGTAACAGGGAGTCTTTGCTTGACAAAAATGCCATATGTCTTGATTGTGCTGATGGCTTTGTGAGTGTTTCCATTTTTGAAAGCTCATTAAGATATAAGCTTAAAACGAAGCACTTAAGAAATGTTGAATATATTAAATTATGAAAAGTCACACCTACTAGTATATATTAAAATCATGACATTTTAAAGAAGAATAATTTTTTAAAAATTTAGTATTATATAATGCTAGAGAGAAGTGACTAAAATACACATTTCCTACTCATGTAACAGATTGGTAATTTATTTTTGAAAACTTTTTGCTGGTATTTCCTAAGAATTATGGACATCTGCTTACCTGTTATCTAACTAAAATTTTATATCCAAGACAAAGTAAGCTGTTTACCTGTGAAGATGTCTAAGAATATTTTTATATGCTCTATGCATAATATATCTCTAGTAAATGTGATTTATACATGAGTTGATAAATGGCAGAAATGTAAGTTGTGAACATGTTAGTATTTACAAGGGCATGATTGGATGTTACAAATAAAATTTTGAACAAGAGAAGAAGTTAAGTAAAAATTACAGTATTACGTTTAACAAAGTCTAAAAAAAGGAGCCTGATGTTATATTGTGTCCTTGTAACCTCAGCACTCTGGAGATAGGCAAAAGAGGATAATATGATTGAGGCTAGGCTTGGCTATATAGAGAGACTAAATTTCAAAAACAAAAAATCCAAAACAGACAAAGCAGAACCAGACAGAGTGGTAGTAGTCACAACTCTAGCTACTTTCAAGCAGTGTGGTGGTTTCCTGGGATGTTGGCAATATTCTACATTTGATCTATTTGCTATTAAGGTGTATTAATTTTAAAAGTCAATGTTTTTTATAATTTTGGTATACATATGCATACATAGATATTGATGTATAAAACTTAAAATGTTTGCATGTAAAAATCAGGTCCTATTGTTCTTAAATTCTCTGATGACTTCTTTTTGTTGTTTTCTAAGGCAGAGTCTTATTATGTATCCCTGGGTGGCCTTGAATTTACTATATAGATTAGGCTGCCTTCAACTCACAGAGATCAGTGCTGTGGGATGTTCTGTATGTCAAATGTGTTGCTGATTAGTCAATAATTAAAACACTGATTGGCCATTGGCTAGGCAGGAAGTGTAGGCGGGACAAGGAGGAGAATAAAGCTGGGAAGTGGAAGGCTGAGTCAGAGAGACACTGCCAGCCGCCAAGATGAGAAACAGCATGTGAAGATGCCGGTAAGCCACGAGCCATGTGGCAAGGTATAGATTTATAAAAATGGATTAATTTAAGCTGAAAGAACAGTTAGCAAGAAGCCTGCCATGGCCATACAGTTTGAAACCAATACAAGTCTCTGTGTTTACTTGGTCGGGTCTGACGGCTGTGGGACTGGCGGGTGAGAGAGATTTGTCCTGACTGTGGGCCAGGCAGGAAAACTCTACCTACAGATCAGTCTTTCTGTTTCTCAAGTGCTGAGATTAAAGGTGTGCATCATTAGGTGTGGTTTCCAAAAACTTCTTTTTACTAAATTTTCAATCAAATCTCAAGTCCTTATGCCTATTGCCTCATATATTTTCATTCCTGAATTACTCCCTAAGGTCAAGCCATATTAGCCTCTTCTTTCTTCCTTGAACATCGAATAAAACAATTCCTTCATAAACATTTTTGCTTTCAGTTTTCTGTCTGGACACTATTTTTTTTTTATCTAAATCTTTCAACTAGTCATTTTGTTCCTTGGAATTCAGGTCTATGCCTTTTCTGAAACCCCAAAACAGTTTTTCTGTCACTTTTATGAGAAGTCTGCAGTGTGCTGGGGATATATATATATATATATATATATATATATATATATATATATATATATTCCTTAGTTATGATAAAAAATAAGTTAGATATGAAACCTTAGACTCACAAATATAGGATAGATAGAATATCTTCTTTAATTTTGCCAAATATAAATAGACTAGATATTATAACTATAATTCTTGCTTGATAATTGTTTTGTTATATGTAATTTTACTATGTTAAAGTTAAAACCTTCTTTTCTGAAAAAAAGAAAAGGGGAAGGGCTGGGGATGTCTTTCTGTATGCAGTGAATGTGTTGCTCTGATTTGGTTGATAAATAAAATGCTGATTGGCCAGTAGCCAGGCAGGAAGTATAGTATAGGCAGGAAAAGCAGAGAGGAGAATTTTGGAAAGAGGAAGACTGAATCAGGAGTTGCCAGCCAGACACAGAGGAAGCAAGATGTAAAAGCAAAACTTAGAAAAGGTACCAAGCCACATGGCTAAACCTAAATAAGAATTATGGGTTACTTTAAGTGGAATAGCTAGTCAGTGGTAGACTTGAGCTAATGGCTGAGCAGTTTTAATTAATATGAGCCTCTGTGTGTTTACTTGAGTCCAAGAAGCTGCAGGACTGGCAGGTGAGAGATTTGTCCTGACCATGGGCCAGGTGTGACACAGGAAAACTTGAGCTACAGCAGTATTTGAGCCTCAATGTAATTTTTCATGCCTAAAATTAATGTATGTATTTACTTCCTCTAGTTAGAATACATTATCCATGGTTACAGAAACTTGTAATGTCTCATGCTGTACTTATCCCCATTTCCTAAATGTAAACTTTACTGATAGATAGATGTTAATCAAGTACTTGGAACATGAAGACATTTATGTGTAAATGAGTAATGAATAAGGAAGTAAAGATACTACCAGGAAATACATTAAATGTGAAGTGATTATGGATCTACTTTAAGAAGAAAATAATATTATCAAGTTATGTTTTTCTTTCACCATCTAAAACTGAGAACCTTATGAAAGGGTATTGAGAATGACAGTATTAGTGGATTGTATAAAATATTTATTCCAAAACACACCACATTAAATTACTGTTTTTGTATTTATGTTCAAACTTCTGTTACACTTCTGTGTTATTGCTGAAACTTCAAAGGTACAGAAGTCTATCTAATGATTATATGCTACATTAAAAACCCAGATATTATGATTACTTCTTTTCTCAATATTCTAAATGTAAATTCTAAACTATTTATTTATAAAAACATATAAACATATTTTTATACAGAATGCAACATATCATTTAATTTGCTTTGTTGAATTTCTAAAACTTTTCCAGATGCAGGTGGGCCCTTAAGTAGTTTTTGATGATGATGATAATTACTGAAATTTCTTATATAATAACTTTCTCCCTGTAAAGTCTCAGCACATATGTTGTCTTTAATTCTTGCTGTATTTTGCCACATGTAATGTTCTATTTTCTCAGTTTGAACTATTGTATAGTTTATAATTCATAAGAACTATTTGAACTTTTAGCTTAACAATGAGATGATCTAACAGTTAGGTCTCCTCAGTGTCTAGTATTTTAATTACTAAGTGGTAGCTAACTGGAACTCATGTGCATAAGTGAGCAAATATCATGAAAAGTTAATGAATAGAAGAGATCTATTATAATTAAAATTAGATGTGTTTTGCAGAACATATTCTTAATATATCATACTATACTGATAATTAGGCCTGAATTCCAATCAATCAAAGTACCCAAGGTATATTCATAGGAAGACACATTTTTAGGAGAATTCATATGAATTAAAACTATAATTGTCTTAGTTGCCAACTTTGGATAATTATTTCTGAGATTATTATTCTGTACTACATAAAAGCTCTGTACTTGCTGATTAAAGGTTGAAGTTTTTTTCTAGCAATGCCTAAGAGCATAGAAAATACCTGAACATTAAACATTTGTTTGTACAAAATTTTACTTAATCTTTTCCACAACTTTGACGGAGAGATAACAATAATTGTAGTTACTTTGAAGTCTTTCTTGTTCAAATCTCTCTTTGCAATGTATTTTATCCGTATCTTTCACCTACTTTTCCCCTTTCTTTTACATGTCTAGTCATTTTTTCAATAGAATTTGGAATAAGATAGAGGTTTTTCGAGGCTTTTTCTTATGTTATCTTTCTCTTAGGGGGAGATGGCCTCAGTACTACCAAGTATTAGTTTTAATCCTTGCTAATGTGTGCCTAGGGATTGTCCTTTCTAGGGTGTCAACTAAACGTCTGACTCGTTCCTCAAGGTCTTTCACATGGGTCTAGAATCCCCTCTTTCCTCAGAAACAGGTCACCTATGGAATCTCTGCCTGTGTCTTAAGTTTCTTCACAGTTATTTGTTTAGCCTCTCAGAATCTCATGGAGTATCTGTTTAATTTAGGAACTGGCCAAGAACCCAACATGAAATTTCTACATGTATTTTCAGTGTTCTTTCCTGAAATTAGCTCTTGCATGTTTATCTGTTCACCAGATCCCAGCTGTCTCAATAGCACCTAATATTTTCTTGTCTCTTGAACTCATTCAGACTACTATTTCTGCCTGAGTTCTTTGGACCTTTCTTTTCAAAATACATTTATTTTCTGTGTATTGGTATTTTGTCTACACGTCTATATACCACATGCATGCACAGTGCTTGTGGAGGCCAGAAAAAGGTGTCTGATTCCCTGGAACTAGAATTTTAGTCCATTGTAAGCTGCTATGTGGGTGCTGAGAATTGATCCTGGACCCTTTGAAAGATCTACTAACCCATCTCTCCAGCCTTCATCTTCAAATCTATTATGAACCAGAAAAT
Source organism: Peromyscus californicus insignis (assembly GCF_007827085.1). Taxonomy (NCBI): domain Eukaryota; kingdom Metazoa; phylum Chordata; class Mammalia; order Rodentia; family Cricetidae; genus Peromyscus; species Peromyscus californicus. The sequence goes on from NW_026294391.1 coordinate 47,545,371, forward strand.
GTGTTTAGACACATGAACAATTGCCTGAATTTCCAATTTAGATACATTTTTATTTGCTGCATTCATCTCCCCAGATACTGTTCATCACCTAAAGAGGAAAATTCTAACTGTACCATAATTCTACACCCATTTGCTGTGAGCTTTTCTGTAAATGACTCCATATCCATATTGTAGTTCTTTATACTACTCAAGGCCTTATACTTTCCTAGTTTCAGGTCTCAATATCATTATAGGTCAGTAACCTTTGTCTTAAATTGATTACTTAATATCCTGAGCTTGACAAAGAGAAGATAGACATTTATCCAGTTTTTATTTGGTCTAGACCCTTGTTGTATATGATCCTAGCTTTTGAAATAACAGCATTATTCATCTTTATTGTGGTTACTTGATTAAGACAAAATCAAATTTTCTTCTGCTAGACTGTTGAGTTTTTCTTTAGAAGGCAGAAATATTTTCTGTTGAGCCTCAACTAACTTGAACATTACCTATCAAAAAAAAAGATTTAAAGGAGTTCAAAATTCTTTACTTAAGATAGGTGAGCAATAGAAGTCTTTTTATCTCCACTTAGCTCACTGCTAAGATGGTCAGTTTTATAAATGGCTGTCTTCAATCACAAATTTGCCCAAACGATGTGCAAAATGGAATGGAAAGAGAGAAATGGTATACAATAAAATGTAAAGATGCTTGACAACTTGTCTCCAAAACATTAAGAAAATACCTTTTCAATATCTGACATATTTCCCTTTATAGTTCTACTGAATTGTACTTTGACAGTTTCTATTACTTTGTGTTATCATAGATACCTTTGAATATTACAGAGTATAGAAAGACTTTATTTCAACTTTTATAAGATTCTTCATGTGGGGGTAAGTGGACTGAGGAAGGTTCAGAATCCCTGATAATGTTGACTGTTGAATTTCTTGGTTTTGATTTTTTCTTTATTAATATCTTTGTACTTAAAAGTTCACATTCTTAGTATTATTATTAGTAATAGTATTTTGGCATATTGAATGGCTAAATGGACTTTTTACTAAATGTAATTAATCCATGCTTTCCAACAATTATGAACTAAAGTTAATTTTGTTAATGTTTGATATGATCTCAATACCTACACAAATCTATGCCCATCTAATAATCACATACATACACTACATATATATGGTATGTGTGTGTGTGTTTATTTTTCATACTCTATAGAAAAAAGTATTTGTTAGATTTTTGATGTAGTGTAAAGGGTCAAAAGGCATAAAAAGGAATCTGACCTCAATAGACTGACCCGTTTATTTCAAACAGGGAAGGACAGAAACTCTTCTGGGGGAGAAAGAGAGTGACTCTGGTGGGGAAAAGCTGGCTGTAACCCTTTATATAAGGGAGCTTAGGGTATTATTTGCAGACATGGGGGGCTAGGGCAATTCCAGTACTCATTTTTCTTAGAATGACAGCTTCAAACAGGAATGATTACTTTGGGCTGAACCACCAAGGTCATTTGTAGGAATCCTCTCTTCTGACTGAAGCATTCTATCATATCTTACATATATATACAATTAATGATAGCATTTCACTGGTGAATTTTTACCAAAGACAAAGAAAATGAGTCTAGGATTGCTGAGACTACAGAAGTACCTCAATAATAATTATGACAGGACACCATAGTTCAAAATACAGTTTGCAAAGATTGGTAGTAGAAGTGCACATATTTATTAATGAAACAAGTGTAACATGAGTCTTAAAAGGTCTTATTAAATAAAAAACATGGAGCCAAATATAGGGGTCAAAGCCTTAGATCAGGGAAATAGGGGAAGCCACCAGCCAACTTTACCTCCCCAGCTCTGCAGCTTCCAAATATGTGTTACTTCCTGTCTACCAACACCTTTATTGCCTTGCTGTTCTGCCCTCTTATTGGCTCTCTTAGCCCATCTACCTCACTTCCTCTTACTACACAGCTCTGTCACTTTGTATGTACAGACCTCTGGGTCTCTATGGTTGGTACTGGTGTGTTACCACGCTTGGCTCTGTTCACTAGTGTGGCCTTGAACACACAGAGACCCTGCCTGCTAAGTAATAGGATTAAGGGCATGTGCTACCACTGCCTGACTTCTTTGTTTACTTAAAATGGCTTGCTATTTCCTCTTATCTCCAGGCAAACTTTATTAAAGCACAAATAAAATATCACCACAAACCAGCATTTAGACCAGCTGTTTTCTGAACATAAATTCATAAGCAATGCAATAGTCATAATCAGGTACATAACGATATTTGAAAAAGTTCCCATTTTAGAGCTAAATCTAAATTATGAGGATATAGGACCATGCATGTGCAATTCATTTTAGTATACACATATATAAGTGTAGAAGAATAAATATATTTAGAATTGATTGTAACTTACGTTACACAAAATTAAAGTTTTTTTGTTTTCGTTTGTTTGTTTTATTTTTGTTTTGTTTTGTTTTTTTGAGACAAGATTCAAAAAAATTTGAGGGTGGCCTCAAATTCCCATAGATCCACCTGCCTCTGTCTCCTGAGTGCTGGGTTTAAAGGCATGCACCACTACCACCCAGCAAAATTAAAGTTTTTCAAAATAATGTAAAAACCTCTGTTTCCACAAAGTCTGACTTAAGGAATTACTATCATGACATAAAAAGCTTTGAGAACAACATTCCCATCTTATAGAAAAGCTGAACAAATGAGAAAATCAAAATAAGGGATTTTTCTCAAATCTTTCATAGAGCTAAGATCACAGAGAAAAATTGATATGAACAAACTAATGATGATTTTGGTAACTATCATTGTGGAGTAACATAGGAATATAAAACTCCCCTGGTTCAATATTTAAATGCATTTTACCTTTAGGAACATCACAATTTCTCATACTGAAGTGTCAAGAAAGATCCTGCTGTGGCTTTTTTCCTTTCCTAGGGACAGAGAAAGATTAATATTGAGAAATGTGTCCAGAGTGTTCTCTGTAATAAAGTTACACTCAGCAGGGAATAATACTTTCTCAGATCCTTACTCTAGCTGAAAGAAGTACATCCCCCTACTCTCACCCAATTCCCTCTAGGCTTCCTAAGTGGAGATAACTAAAAACATTTTGAATAGCCCAAGGAAAAAGGCTTGTTAAAAGTCTTTGAGTTGTGATGAGATTATAAAACACTTCCTTTCTCTGCATCCTGCCAGCAGGACTTCAATATAGTAACAATGGATTGCAGTTGGAGGAGCTTGAAGATGCAGATTCTCTCTGAATAGTACTTGTGGTAGTCTAAAGAGGGGGATAAAAAAGTGACATAAGAGGAATTTGAAGCCTTTAGCACATGCAGATATAATAAACAGAAGCAGTCCATTTATACCTGATTAGTATAAAACATCCCAACAAGCCTATTTATGTCAATACCTTTTACCTAATATATTATGCCTGGGTCTCAGCAAGTTTAAAATATAGTTTGAAAAGATAGAGCAGTGCTCAGAATCAGACTTCTATGTGACACTGACATTGGAACAATAGAAGAAAAAATTTAGAGTAGCTATGATTGCTTTCATTTGAGAGAAAATGGAAAAAGTTGGTGCCGTGCAAAAGGGATGAGTAGTATACACAGAGTTCAATTTTAATGCTAACATAAAGATCAAAAGGAACTGTAAAAAATCAGAACACACTATGATAGAAACAAAGATTCTCTTTCATGGACTCAATAGTAGGCTGGATATGACCAAGAAAAGAGTCATTGAACTTGAAAATATATAAATAGAAACTTTCAAACTGAAATGTGAAGAGCAAAAAGATTGACAGGAAGGGAGCAGAAAAGAATATCCAAGAAGTATGGGACTGTTTCAAAAGAAGTAACATACATAATTGTAATATCAGTTGTTGGAAAATGAACAGATATAATGAACTTATAAAATTCTAGATAGAACATTGCAAAATTAATGGCTCATCAAACCAGATTCAAGGAGGTAATCAGCAGAAACATAATTCAATGAACAGCCCTCCACCCACCCCAAAAAAGAAAGAAAACGAACAAAGAAAGTATATTAGATGTAGTATTAAATCATAGAAGAGGGAATAAAGAAAGATTCTAATAATGAAAATTCACAAATGGTATTGAGTCAAATAACAAAGGTTTATTTTAAAAAGATTAATTAGTAGAGCAAAGCTGCAGGCTACACAATAGAAAATTTGTTAGCTATTCACTTGACAAGGAACTAATATCCAAAATTCATAAAGATCTCAAAAATTAATGAATGTAAAATCAAAAGAAATAAAAAGAAAAGGAAATGATATGGCTGCTCCTACATATGGAAGAGTTTGCCCTAAGTTTCAAACTTAACAACTAAATTTCAAAAGAATGCAAAATTGGATCAATAAATGAGCAAATGAATTCAAAAGATAGTTTTCAAAGGAAACACAAATGATCAGTACTTACATTAAAAATTCTTATTATCATTATCCTTAAGGGATATGTATCTTCATCTGCTTCATCTCAGTGTATGCAGAATGACTATCTCCAAGAAAACAAACAAGAATAATGCTGGTGAGGATGAGGGGGTAAAGAAACCCTTATACAGTACTAGTATGTGATCTAGAAATACCGCTCCTGGGAATATAACTGACAATGCAAAATGAAAGCAAAAACAAGCAACAAAACCATCACAGCTCTCATCTTAAAGGAAGAAGAGATAGTTTTTTCTGGGGCTGTCTTGGGTGACCGTGACCCAGGAACATAGATTTTGATTACCCCCAAATTCCATGTTCCAATGAAGAAGCAGTTTCTTCTTGACGATTTATAATTATACAGAACAAAGAAATGTTATAAATCAAGGCAAATTTAAAATACAATTGTCAGTACATCGGAAAGGTTGTTACAGAAGATGGAGGAGGCTTTTATATATGCCTAAGATGCATATAAAAGAAAGAAAATGGCCTCCAAATGGAGTGGCACTATTAGGAGGTGTGTCTCTGTTGGAGGAAATATGTCACTGAGGAGGTAGGCTTTGAAGTTTCACATGCTCAGGATACCATCCAGTGAGTCAATCAACTTCCTGTTGCCACTAAGACAAGATGTGGGACTCTCAGCTCCAGCTCCATGTCTGCCTGCATGGTACCATGCTCCCCATCCTAATAATAATGGACTGAACCTCTGAAACTGTAAGTGAGCCATCTCAATTATATGTTTTAATTTATAAGAGTTGTTTGTGATAGTCATGGTGTTTCTTCAAAGCAATAACAAACCCGAACTAAGATAAGTGGGTTTGCTAAGTTAATAAATTTCATTAGTTTTATCTGTTAGTCTTAGAATGTTAGTTCAGTCTCTTCACAGTACTGGTTTTAATCAGCCAATCAGTTTCAGCAGACACAACTCTTTTTCAAGAGTTCTAATTCACATGCTCAAGGAATTAAAGTCACCATACAAGAGAGATATCTGTGTATTTACATTCTTCCCATCACTATTCATAATAGCAAAGATATAAAATCAGCCTGTGAACTTATCAACTGAAGAACTAATGAAGAAAATCTGGTCTATACAACCAATACAGTTTTAGTCAGCCATAAAGGAAAAAAAAAAAAAACATGTCATTTGCAGGAAAATAGATAAAATTGGAAAAAGTCATATTGAGTAGAATAAACTAAACACAGAAAGACAAATACACATTTCTCTTATATGTATCTTGATTTGTTAAAAAGAAGACGTTGAAATAGTAGAGTGACCATTTGAAGGATGGGAGAAAATTTGGAGGGACAAAGAAGGCAAGAGAGTGTAATAAAGGTGAATATGATTAATGTACATTTTGCACATGTGCTTTCATAATGAAATCTACTATTTTGTAAAAAAAAAAAAGGAAAAAAGCAACAAAGCAGGCTAATATAATGTTTAAGAAAAGAAAATACTGTGCTAGTAAAGTGGCTCTTGAAGTAAAAGGCTTGCTATGCAAGCCTGCTGACAGCCTTAATTTCATTCTTGGTATCAATGTAAATGTGTAAGGTAAAAATTGATCTACTCCACAAAAATGTCCTCTAATCTCCACAACTGTACATCATGGCATGTGCAAACCTTCTCCCTATCCCTATCATGCACACACACACACACACACACACACACACACACACACACACACACACACTGGTGGTAAAGAAAATTCACAAGAAAGCCAAATCAATCCTGAACGAAGTCAGAGTATCAGTGGGTGTGTGTGGGTACAAATTAACTATAGACAAATATGACTATACAGGACTGCTCATCAGAAATCATAAAATAACAAGAAAATGCTGCATAAATGCTGGGTTTTGAAAGAAAAAACTATCCTAGAATTCTATATCTAGTGAATTACTCTTCAAAATTAAAAGAAATATGGGCTTACTCAAGGAAAAAAATTTGATAAAATTCAGCAGAATTGACCTCCAAGAAATGTTAAGAAATGTTCTCTAGGGAGAATGAAAGTTATGTAGGTCAGAAACTGAAACCCACATACAAAAGAAAAAAACATTGTATGGTGAAGACAAAAATGACGGTAAAATAAAATTCTTTATTGAAGTGTGTCAAGGTGATAAGACCAAAATGGAGGAAAGGAAATATTCAGTTATGTTTCCTTCATTGCATATAAACTGCGATACTATTACTTGAGGGCACACTGGTATTTGTTAAAATGTATGTTGTAAACTCTAATACAGCTACTATTTAGGTTTTATTTTTATTTATATATGTATGTATAGGTTTGTTTGAGTGTGTCACATGTGACCAGGTGTTTACAGAGGCAAGAAGAGGGTGTCAGACTTTCTGGAGCTGTAGTTACAGGTAGCTATAAGCTATCCATCATGAGTACTGGGAACTGAACTGTAGTCTTCTGGAAGAATATGTCAGTCTTGATTGCTGAGCCTAGTGTCCACACTGTTTGTTTTGTTTTGTTTCAGAGGTATAATTAATTTATATGTCACAAGAAAAGAAAATAGGATCACATAAAATTTTCATTATAAGAGAGAATGCAGGGTACTGGAGAGATGGCTTGGGGGTTAGAGCACTGGCTACTCCTTCAGAGGGCAGGTTCAGTTCCGCACACCCACATAGCAGATCAGAACTGCCTGCTGGTCCAGTTCCATGGAACCATCACCGTCTTCTGGGCCTCCTTGGGCTCCTGAATGCACATGGTACACACAAACTTATGCAGGTATATGCACATGCATATCAAATGAACAAACAAATCTTTTAAAAGAGAATACAGTGAAAGAAGGAAAAAACACCAGAAGAAATGTGGTAGCTGTCAGTCCTTCTGTATAAATGATTATCTCAAAAGTGAATTGCTTAATGTACTGAACATGTGATTATTTAAAGATCTAATCAAAAGGGGAGATTATTTACATGCTTGTGTATAGAAATTCATGTTAAATATCAAGAATCTGACAGATTAAATGTAAAGCGATGGAATAAGGTATATCATGGTAACACTAAACAAAAGAATGATATGATAAATTATGAAAAAATCATACACAGTCCACTTCACAGTAAACGAAAATTATCTTGGGTAAATATGAATATATATATATGTGTATATATATATATATTTATATATGTGTGTGTCCAATGAGATATGAAAATACATGAAGTAGATAAAATGGAAGGAAAGAATAGGCAAGTTAACTGTAGTTTTCTGCAACCCTCTTTCAGCAATTGATAGCCAAATTGAGTAGAAAGTAAAGATCTAGCTGACTTAAAAATATTATAAGTAAACATAATCTCATTGACTGTTATGGAGCACTCCATTCATTTCTAGAAGAATATATATTAATCTCAAATATACACAGAATATCATCAAAATAGTCTAAGATTTAAAGACAAACTGTATTTTGAGGTACATGTTGAAAATTTTTAAACAATAGAGAAATCAATGAAGCTACAAATTAGTTTTGTGAAAAAGTGAAAAAAATAAAATTCTATCTAGGATTAAAAAAAGAGATATAAACTATCAACATCAGAAATAAAGTCAAGGTATCATACTAGTTATTCCATCTACATTAAGAATACAAAGCAAGCCCATCCTGCCCCCGGACTTCCCTTCTGGACCAGAGGTGAATGCCTGGGCTCAGCCTAGACCCCATCCCTGGGCACCAGACACTCAAGGGAAGACCTGCCCAACTTGGCCCCAGGTTCTGGCTACTGGGCAGGTTCCCTTCTAGCCCTAATGGGAAGGCTCCCCTTCTCCAAGACCCCCGGGAGACCCTGCAATCTCCAAGCCCTGCCCCCACGCCCATCAGCCCGAGACCCCAGCCACTTCCTGAGACTTAGAGACTGGCCCCCAGCTCCCATCCTGCCCCCGGACTTCCCTTCTGGACAAGAGCTCCCATCCTGCCCCAGACTTCCTGTCTGGACAAGAGCTCCCATCCTGCCCCGGACTTCCCATCTGGTCAAGAGCTCCCATCCTGCCCCAGAGTTCCCACTTGGACAAGAGAGCTCCTATCTGGACAAGAGAGAGAGAGACTTCCTGAATCTGTCAGCTCTGTCTGGACCAAGTGTACTGATAAGACCAAGAACAAACCACAAGGAGATGGGCAGACGTCAAGGCCCATGAAGAGCAATACATCATCACCAGAACCTAGCCCTGCTCCAACATCTAGACCTGAACATCAAAAATTGGAAGAAACAGAAGAAAACAGCCTTATGAATGACATCATGAAGAAGGTAGAGGCTTATACAGAGGAAAAGACAAAAAAAATGGGAAGAATGCTATAAAAAAAACTAGAGGAAAGGACAAATAAAGTAGAAGAAAACAATAAAGTCCTAGAAGAAAACAATAAAGCACTGAAAGAAAATCAAGAAAAAGCAATGAAACAAATGAAGGAAACAGTCGAAGACCTGAAAAGGGAAATAGAAAAAATAAAGAAGACACAAACAGAGGGAATGCTGGAAATAGAAAATCTGAGTAAATGATCGGGAACTTCAGATGCAAGTATAACCAACAGAATGCAAGAGATGTAAGAGAGGATCTCTGGCATTGAAGATACAGTAGAAGAAATAGATTCATTAGTCAAAGAAAACACTAAAGCCAACAAAGTCATGAACCAAACTGTCCAAGAAATTTGGGACACCATGAAAAGACCAAACCTACGAATAATAGGGGTAGAAGAAGGAGAAGAATACCAATTCAAGGGCACAGAAAATATATTCAACAAGATCATAGAAGAAAACTTTCCCAACCTAAAGAAGGAAATGCCTATGAAGATACAAGAAACCTACAGAACACCAAACAGACTAGACCCCCCAAAAAAGTCACCTCGCCACATATAATTAAACAACTAAATGTACAGAATAAAGAAAGAATATTAAGAGCAGCAAAGAAAAAAGGCCAAGTGACTTATAAAGGCAAACCCATCAGAATAACACCCGATTTCTCAGTGGAGACTTTGAAAGCCAGAAGGACCTGGACAAATGTAATGCAGACAATAAGAGGCCATGGATGCCAGCCTAGACTAATATACCCAGCAAAACATTCAATCATCATAGATGAGGTGAACAAGACATTCCAAGACAAAGCCAGATTTAAACAATACTTATCTACAAACCCAGCCCTACAGAAAGCACTAGAAGGAAAATTCCAACCTAAGGGAAGTCAGATACACCCTTGAAAACACAGGCAATAGATAAAGCCACAGCAGTAAACCCCGAAGAAGAGAAGAACACACACACTACCACCAAAAAATAACAGGAATAAACAATCACTGGTCATTAATATCTCTTAATATCAATGGACTTAATTCACCTATAAAAAGACATAGGCTTACAGAATGGATTCAAAAGCAGGATCCATGTTTCTGCTGCATACAAGAAACACATCTGAAATTCAAAGATAGACACTACTGAAGAATAAAAGGCTGGTAAAAGACTTTCCAATCAAACGGTCTTAAGAAACAAGAGGGTGTAGCCATCCTGATATCCAGCAAAATGGACTTCAAACTAAAATCAATCAAAAGAGATCAAGAAGGGCATTACACACTCATCACAGGAAAGATCCACCAAGATGAAGTTTCAATTCTGAACATTGATGCCCCAAACACAGGGGCACCCACATATGTAAAAGAAACATTGCTGAAGCTTAAACCACATATAAAACCCCACACATTAATAGTGGGAGACCTGAACACCCTACTTTCACCACTTGACAGATCTCCCAAATCGATACTTAACAGAGAAATAAAGGACTTAACTGATGTCATGACTCAAATGGACTTAATCGATATCTACAGAACATTCCATCCTAACAAAAAAGAATATACCTTCTTCTCAGCACCCCATGGAACCTTCTCTAAAATCAACCGCGTACTTGGCCACAAAGCACATCTCAACAGATACAAAACAATTGAAATAATCTCCTGTGTTCTATCGGACCACCATGGTTTAAAGTTAGATTTCAGCAACAACAAAAACTACAGAAAACCTACAATCTCATGGAAACTGAATAATGCTCAACTGAATCACCAATGGGTTAAGGAAGAAATAAAGAAAGAAATTAAAGATTTCCTAGAGATCAATGAAAATGAAGACACCACATACCCAGACTTATGGGACACTATGAAAGCAGTGCTAAGAGGGAAATTCATAGCACTAAATGCCCACATAAAGAAGTTGGAGAAATCTCACACTGATGACTTAACAGCACACCTGAAAGCTCTATAACAAGAAGAAGCAAAGTCTCCCAGGAAGAATAGACGCCAGGAAATTATAAAAGTGAGAGCTGAAATCAATAAAATAGAAACAAAGAGAACAATACAAAAAATTAATGAAACAAAGAGTTGGTTCTTTGAGAAAATCAACAAGATAGACAAGCCCTTATCCAAACTAACCAAAAGACAGAGAGAGAGCATCCAAATTAACAAAATCAGAAATGAAAAGGGGGACATAACAACAGACATTGAGGAAATCCAGAGAATCATCAGGTCATACTTCAAAAAACTCTACTCCACAAAACTGGAAAACCTAAAAGAAATGGATAATTTTCTGGAGAGGTACCACATACCTAAGTTAAATCAAGACCAGATAAACTATTTAAACAGTCCAATAACCCCTACGGAAATAGAAACAGTCATGAAAAGTCTCCCAACCAAAAAAAACCCAGGACCAGATGGTTTCAGGGCAGAATTCTACCAGATCTTCAAAGAAGAGTTAATACCAATACTCTCTAAATTGTTCCACACAATAGAAACAGAAGGAACATTACCAAACTCCTTCTATGAGGCTACAATTACCTTGATTCCTAAACCAAACAAGGATACACCAAAGAAAGAGAACTACAGACCGATCTCCCTCATGAACATTGATGCAAAAATACTCAATAAAATACTGGCAAACAGACTCCAAGAACACATCAAAACAATTATCCACCATGATCAAGTAGGATTCATTCCAGGGATGCAAGGGTGGTTCAACATACGAAAGTCCGTCAATGTAATACACCATATAAACAAACTGAAAGAAAAAACCACATGATCATCTCACTAGATGCAGAAAAGGCATTTGACAAAATCCAACACCCCTTCATGATAAAGGTATTGGAGCAATCAGGAATATAGAGAACATACCTAAACATAATAAAGGCAATTTACAGCAAGCCAACAGCCAACATCAAATTAAATGGAGAGGAACTCAAAGCAATTCCACTAAAATCAGGAACGAGGCAAGGCTGTCTGCTCTCCCCATACTTATTCAATATAGTACTTGAAGTTCTAGCCAGAGCAATAAGACAACATAAGGAGATTAAGGGGACACAAATTAGAAAGGAAGAAGTCAAGGTTTCCCTATTTGCAGATGACATGATAGTATACTTGAGTGACCCCAAAGATTCAACCAAGGAACTGATACAGCTTATAAACACCTTCAGCAACATAGCAGGATACAAGATCAACTCAAAAAATCAGTAGCCCTCCTATATACAATTGACAAAGAGGCTGAGAAGGAAATCAGAGATACATCACCCTTTACAATAGCCACAAATGACATAAAATACCTTGGGGTAACACTAACCAAGCAAGTGAAGGACCTATATGACAAGAACTTTAAGTCCCTGAAAAAAGAAATTGAAGAAGAAGTCAGAAAATGGAAAGATCTCCCATGCTCATGGATAGATAGGACTAAAATAGTAAAAATTGCAATTTTGCCAAAAGCAATCTACAGATTCAATGCAATCCACATCAAACTACAACACAATTCTTCACAGACCTGGAAAGAATAATACTCAACTTCATATGGAAAAACAAAAAGTCCAGGATAACCAAAAGAATCCTGTACAATAAAACAACCTCTGGAGGCATCACGATCCCTGACTTCAAGCTCTACTATAGAGCTACAGTAATAAAAACAGCTTGGTACTGGCATAAAAACCGACATGTGGACCAATGGAATCGAATTGAAGGTCCTGGCATTAATCTGCACACCTATGAACATATAATTTTTGACAAAGAAGCCAAAAGTGTACAATGGAAAAAAGAAAGCATCTTTAACAAATGGTGCTGGCATAACTGGATATCTACATGTAGAAGGCTGCAAATAGATCCATATCTATCACCGTGCACAAAACTTAAGTCCAAGTGGATCAAGGACCTCAACATGAATCCAGCTACTCTGAACCTGCTAGAAGAGAAAGAAGGAAGTAGTCTTGAACGCATTGGCATAGGATATCACTTCCTAAATAGAACACCAGTAGCACAGACATTGAGAGAAACAATTAATCAATGGGACCTCTTGAAACTAAGAAGCTTTTGTAGAGCAAAGGATATGGTCAACAAGGCAAAGCGACATCTTACAGAATGGGAAAAGGTCTTCACCAACCCCACATCTGACAGAGGACTGATACTCAGAATATGTAAGGAACTCAAGAAATCAGACATCAAAATGCCCAACAGTCCAATTAAGAAATGGGCTATAGAACTAAACAGAGAATTCTCAACAGAGGAAACTCAAATGGCTGAAAGACATTTAAGGAATTGCTCAACATCCCTAATTATCAGGGAAATACAAATCAAAACAACTCTGAGATACCACCTTATGCCTGTCAGAATGGCTAAGATCAAAAACGCTGAAGACAGCTTAAGCTGGAGAGGATGTGGAGCTAGGGGAACTCTCCTCCACTGCTGGTGGGAATGCAAGCTTGTACAATCACTTTGGAAATCAATATGGCACTTTCTTAGAAAATTGGGACTCAATCTCCCCCAAGATCCAGCTATACCACTCTTGGGCATATATCCAAGGAATGCTCAATCATACCACAAGAGCACTTGGTCAGCTATGTTCATGTCAGCATTGTTTGTAATAGCCAAAACCTGGAAACAACCTAGATGCCCTTCAACTGAAGAATGGATGAATAAAATTTGGTACATATACATGATGGTATACTACTCATTAGAGAAAAACAAGGACATCGTGAGGTATGCAGGCAAATGGATGGATCTTGAAAAAATCATCCTGAGTGAGGTAACTCAGACTCAGAAAGTCAAACATGGTATGTACTCACTCATAGGAGGATACTAGATGTGGAACAAGGATGACTGGACTGCTACTCACATCACCAGGGAGGCTACCTGGAAAACAGGACCCAAGAAAGACACGGGGATTGCCAAATGATGGAGAAATGGATGAGATCTACATGAACAGCCTGGACATGAGTGGGGGTAATGAAGGGTGAGGGTCGAGGGAAAGAGAGCTTGGGGGAGCAGGAGATCCCAGCTGGATCAACAACAGAGAGGGTGAACAAGGAATAGGAGACCATGGTAAATGAAGACCACATGAGAATAGGAAGAAGCAAAGTGCTAGAGAGGCCCACAGAAATCCACAGAGATATCCCCACAATAGACTGCTGGCAATGGTCGAGAGACAGCCCGAACTGACCTACTCTGGTGATGGGATGGCCAAACACCCTAATTGTTGTGCTAGAAACCCCATCCAACTACTGAGTGATCTGGATGCAGAGGTCCACCGCTAGGCCCCAGGTGGAGCTCTGGGAGTCCAATTAGTGAGAAAGAGGAGGGTTTGTATGAGCGAGAATTGTTGAGATCAAGGTTGGATAAAGCACAGGGACAAATAGCCAAACGAATGGAAACACATGAACTAAGAACTAATGGCCGAGGGCCCCCCAACTGGATCAGGCCCTCTGAATAAGTGAGACAGTTGATTGGCTTGATCTGTTTGGGAGGCATCCTGGCAGTTGGACCGGTCCTGTGCTCATTGCATGAGTTGGCTGTTTGAAACCTGGGGCTTATGCAGGGTTGCTTGACTGGGCCTGGGAGGAGGAGACTGGACCTGCCTGGACTGAGTCTACCAGGTTGATCTTGGTCCTCGGGGGAGGCTTTGCCCTGGAGGCGGTAGGAATCGGGGATGGGTTGGGAGGAGGGTGAGGGGGGCGGGAGAGGGGAGAACAAGGGAATCCGTGGCTGAGATGTAGAACTGAAATGTATTGTAAAATAAAATAAATTTTTAAAAAAAAAAAAACATTCAGACAATGGATGCATTGTTTGTGAAGTTTCAGAAGGAAGTTTGAGAGTCCCTTAAAGATGCTGCTGGTGTCATTTGCATGACATTTTATGTTAATGAAATGAAATTTAAAGGTGCTATTAATATATTATTATTTCAAAATATTTTAAAGAAAAGAATAACAAATATTTCTAAATAAAAGGAAAAACAAAAAAATACAAAGCAAGAATTAAAAACATGTTTTTAGATTAACTTTACTTTATGTACATGAACATGTTTGTTTTCATGCATTTCTGTGCACCACAGGTGTGACCATAGGATCCCTTGGAACAGGAGTTGCATGTGGTTATGAGCCACTGTGTGGGTGCTGGGAACCAAACCAGATCCTATGCAAGTACTCTTGACTACTGAAGCTTCCCTCCAACTCACAGAAGGAAAATTTTATGTGCAGTTTTCCAGTGCTGGGAATGGAATTCAGGTCTCCATGAATGTTGGGCAAACACTCTGTCTTTGAGCTAAATCTCCAGTCCATGTTATGCCCCCTGTTTTGATAAAGTCATCTGGAGTTAACTAATACCTTGAATTTGGTATGAAATATGAAAACTGATAACTTCGGGAATCAGTAAAGTCTACAAAACTAAAAGCAATGGTATAATACGCATTTTTGCTGTAGAATAATCCTTTTGTACACTGTGAAGATTTGTCACACAGATTGGTTTAATAAAGAAGCTGACTGGCCAACAGCTGAACAGGGTAAAGTTAGGTGGGAGAGCCATACTGAGAATGTTGGGAGGAAAAAGGACAGAGTCTGGAGTCACCAGGAGACACAGAGGGAGCAAGACATGCTGTAGGACAGGTAAAGCCACGGGCCACGTGGCAAAACATAGATTAATAGAAATGGATTAATTTAAGTTGTAAGAGCTAGTTAGTAATAAGCCTGAGCTATCAACTGAGCATTTATAAGTAATATTAAGTCTCCATGCCAGTTATTTCAGAGCTGGTGGATGGGACAGAAACTTTAGCCTATACATTTTACTCTAGTTGAGATACTGGGTATTAGATGAACAGTTATGATACTGCTACCTATATGTACTGGAATTGAATAATTAAGTAAATAAATGATTGTTGAGAGACAGATTTCCCCCCACTGGTGATCAAAATCATAAACCAGCAATTACAGTAGGAGAAGTACACTGATGAGAATACAGTAATGAGAAAAACTTAAGAGGCATGTGTACAAATTTGTGTTTAGCTTAATTAATAGAGATGCCTACATAGAGAACAGTAGTTGAAAATATTGGCTGATTTGTTGTAACAAAAAGACTATAGTAGTGTAAGATGTTAATAGAAGAAAGTCGGGATAAGATATGTAGAAAGTTTGTACAATCTTAGTAATTTTCTGAAAACTTTAAACTTTTCTACATTAAAAGTTTACTTGAAAAACTATCAGAATTTGACATACACAGAATACATGTAAATGGTCATCCATGTAAACATTGATTTACAATTATTATTTTTTTATCTGATTCCCTAATTTCTTCTGAATGTGCTTTTAAATAAATGTAAAGGATTACTAAGATTTTATTTTTTCTTTCACTTCCTTGGTATTTTGAGACAGAGTATCATGTACCAAGGCTGGCCTTGAACTCACTATATAGCAGAGGATAACTTTCAACTCCTGTCTCTTAGTTCTTTGTTCTGTGATTACAGGCATCTGGTTTTACTTAAATTCCTGCTAAGGCCATTTCATTTATAATGCATAAAATGTTATTGGAAATACACACACCACCACCACCACCACCACCACCATTTCTACAACACAAGTTGCTTAATTACTGACATTTACTGTGTTATTTCTCCACCTGTTTTGTGTACATGATTATGTAACTAATTGATCACTATTTCTAGCTACATCTGATCTATAAAGAAATTTATTAAATGTAAAAACAAAAGAAGAACATTATGATATTAATACCTTATTAGACTTGCATAATGCTTTAAAAATACTCAAAATCAATAATGTCTTTCTATTTCATTGTTACAAGCATGGCACACAGGAATGTAATTTTGTTTTCAGACCATGAAACCTTTTGCTTTATAACAAATTACTGTTGTCTTGCTAAGGATAAAAGACTTCAAAATCACCTTTTCTCTACTGCAAATCACTTTTTAAAATAAATGTCAGTTAGGATGATAATTATTAAACCATCATCATTAATTGATCAAAGTAAGGGACATTTATTTTTCCAAAGACAATTAAAATTATACCTTCTTGAAGGCTATCTACAGATTAGTTTCCTTAAGGAAACACCTGACTTGTGCCTTGTGATTATCTTGAATAACACATTATTAGGACCTGCAAACATTAAAGAGTAGGAAGTTTTCTGTTTCTTCAAGAAATTTGTTTTCGTGGAAGAAAATTAACATGAAGTACCATTGCTCTAAGTTTTATTTTCTTTTAAAATTTCTATTGAGAATTATTCTGACCAGCTTGCTTTTGTATGGGACTTGAGCCTTCTAACTCTTGCAGCTTTCAATACCCTTTCTTAATTATGTATATTTAGTATTTTGACTGTAATATGATCTGGAATATTTCTTTTCTGGTCTTGTCTTTTTTTGTGTTCTGCAGGTCTCCTGTACCTGGATGGGTGTCTCTTTCTCTAGATTTGAGAAATTATCTTCTATGACTTTATTGAAAATGTTATATATTATGCCTTTGCGTGACAGGACAAGAGAGTGAAGAGGTTTCTCTGTCTTTTATTCCTGCTAAGGCCATTTTCAGTTTGAGTAGAATTTGATTACCTTGATAGAAAGCACTGTGGAAAATTGCCCATCTCTGTTCTAGGAACCCAAGGTCAAGATGCCCCAGCTAACTTACCTTGGCTTCTGTTAAACTGCCTGCTTGTGCAAAACCTCTCCAACTAACTACTTACCTTAGCTTCTGTTAATCTGCTTGCTTTTGGGAAACCTTCCCCTGCAGCAGGAGAGAGATAACAGCACGTAGTTTTTGCCTTTAAAAGTCCCTTACTCTAAACACTCAGTGCTACACTTATACATTAGTGTAGTCTCAGCTGGCTAAAATGCAGACTTTCGATTGACTATAAACTGTATCTGAGTAGTCTTCTCTGGTGAGCTCTCTGTAACATCTGGCCTAAGATTCTTCTTTGTTCACAATTTGCAAATCTAGTCTTTTCATAGAGTCCCCAAATTTCTTATGTTCTATTCATATACTTTATATAATTGTCATTGACTGGTAATTAAATGATCTAATTCCTCTATATTATCCTTAAGTCCTGATATTCTGTTCTTCATAGATTATTCTTTTGGTGAGGTTTTTCACTGAAATTTTTACTTGGCTCATTGATTTTTTTTTTCATTTCCAATATCATTTCAGTTTTTTTTCATATTATATCTCTTTGTTGAACTCTGAAGGCTTAATGACCTAAAATCCTCAGGTAAGCTGAGAAACTACTGACAGGAAAGTTGACTTGACTGATAACACTGGACTGTTAAGATCCAGGTAGCTTCTAACAAGGGAGAATCAGCATAACAGCCTTCTCTTGCTATCTACCAATTTGAGACTGCAGGGGATCTCACCTGCAGATGGAATCTTCCACCCCTAAATTCCCTTTATATGCCCTATAAAATCCCAAACCCCTATGTACAGTCTCTAGTTCCCTAAAAAGACCGTTGTCCTTCACTCTTCTGACTAAAGGACAATCTGCTTCTGGAGATCCCTGCATTCTTTCTTTTATTTTCACATCACTTCCATCAATACCTGTCTTACAAACTTCATTTTCATATCCTGAATTGGCTTTCCTATTTCATTGAGCTGTTGGTATTTTACGAGAATTCATTTAGGCAATTATTTGTATCCTCTTTGAATCCATTCATATGCTTTTCATATCCTCTTTGAGATCTTTGTGTTTGGGTTAGTTTGTTACTTTCTGGTATACCTGAGTTTGTCATGAAACTTGGCTGTCATAATGTGTCCGGTCATCTGTCTTCAACAAGGCAATTAAAGAGCCAAACTGAAAGTGTTTCTTTTACTTTGTCTTTGACTCATTTCTTTTTGTTTTGTCCTATTTTCATTTGTTTGTTTTTATCTTATTATTATTCCTTAGATGCCTGTATATTTTCTA
Source organism: Peromyscus californicus insignis (assembly GCF_007827085.1). Classification (NCBI taxonomy): domain Eukaryota; kingdom Metazoa; phylum Chordata; class Mammalia; order Rodentia; family Cricetidae; genus Peromyscus; species Peromyscus californicus. The sequence continues at coordinate 47,563,951 of NW_026294391.1, forward strand.
ATGAGAGACAGAAACGGGCGTGGATCTGTATGGGAGGGGAGGTAGGAAGGATCGCAGAGAAATTGGGATAGGGGAAAACATAATCAGAATATATTTCATGAGATCAGAGTTTGGAAAGAAGGCCAAGGGTATTTGCATCTAAGCCCTCCAGATCAAAGTGTGCTCCCCACCATTGACCCACGTCTCTCTTTCTCTGTGTGTGTCCCTACCTTTCTCTGTTCTATGTATGCCCCTCTCTTCTATTTCTTACATAGTAACCTAATAATACTAATTACTAATCTCACTATGATTTCCTGCTTTTCTTTATCTTTTCAACTTATAACCACAATGACTAATTTAGAGACAACAAAGTACTATTGATATCCCTTTATTTTCTAAAACAATTGGTACTTAAGGAGTGAATGACTGTTTTATAGTCAACTGGTATTATTTATTTCAGCTATGTAGTTTTAATTTTCAAGTTCTGGTTTTTATATTTCTTTATATAGCATTCTATTCTTGTGTAATAGATATCATAGCTTTCTTTATCCTTCTGAGTACATTGATTGTTATTTTTACTTGAGTGCTTTCTTCTGAAAGTTTTGCAGATAATATTTACTATTTGATATCTACATATTAAATAAAATTAACTTTTATAATATTTACTTTCTTTAGTTAAAAGCATTTAGCAAACATTTGATATACCTCCCTTTTTGTAGTCTTGCTTTACATTCTCAACATTCCCATCTCAGTGTCCCAAGCAGCTAGCATTAGTAACATGGCACTGGCACCTGGCTTACTATATTTTAAACTTATGATACTAACACTTTGTTGGCATTCCTGTTTGCAATTGAGTAGCAGCTCTCTTTTTGTTAAAAATAAAGTTATTTTCATATAATATATTCTAATCAGTTTCACTTACTCTCATCTCTTCTCAGAACTTCCGTACGTCCCTCCCCTCCAAACTCCACACTTTTTCCCTTTCTCTTAAGAAAAGAAACAGACAAATAAAAAAAACAAACAAGGATAAAACAACATGAACAAACTAACAAAAAAGAAACTAAGAGCATGAAAAATATACACACACCTTAAACCCCATAAAAACTGAAGATCAGAAACCATAATATACAAGTGAAGGACAGGTTTATAAAATGTTCAAACAAAGCAAAACAGAAGACAAAAACAAAACAAGAATCCAAAAATAAATTTAAGTTAGTTTTGTTTTGGCCAGCTATTGCTGGCCATTGTACAAGCTCTTGAGTGTGATTTATATACCCAGTGAAACTCCCTTGAAGAAACTAATTTTTACCTTGTGAGCAGTTGTCAATTGGAAATTTTCTTGTTTGGGAAAGGGAGCTTGTGTCTACTTCCCAAACTCAGCACTGGAACCTCATCTAGTTTGAACCTATGTAGCCCCTGTGCGTGCTACCACAGTCTCTGTGGGTTCATATGTGCATAATTCTTGTTGTGTCTGGACCTTGTTTCTTTGGTGTCTTCCATCCCTATTGACTTTTTAATCTTTCCATCTAATCTTCTACAGAGTCCCTGAGCTCTGAGGGGAGAGATTTGATTTAAGACTGAGTATTACAAAGTCTCTCACTCTCTGCACGTTGCTCAGGTATGGGTCTCTGCATTAGTTCTCATCTCCTGTAGAAAATGTCTCTGATGATGGAGTAGAGTAGCATCTTTCTTAATGGCTGATCAGTTTATTCAGTGAAAATGTCAATGTGCTTATATTTTAATAATTACTTAAAACAGAGTGAGATTAAAAGATCACACAAAGACTCTCAAAATCTTGTGTGGCTGAGCTTCTTTCTATATTTTGCCTCATATTTTTATATGCATCTCCAGCCCATGTGCTCTTAGTCTTGCTGCCTTGGATGAACCAAATGTTTTGCTCTATAGACATTTTGATTTGTGATTTTTCTATAATAAAAATCCCTTTCCTCTCAAATATTTATGTATATTGTGGTTGTTTGAAAAAGATTGGCCCCAACAGGCTCATATCTTTAAATGCTTAGAGAGTGACATTAGGAGGTGTGACCTTGTTGGAATAGATGTGGTCTTGTTGGAATAGGTGTGACCTTGTTGGACTAAATGTATCAGTGAGGGTGGGGTTTGAGTTTTCAAATGCCCAAGCCAGGTCAAATGGCTTTATTTCTTTCTGCTGCTGCCAATTCAGATGTAGAACTCTCAGCTACCTCTCCAGCAGTATGTCTGTATGCCATCATGCTTCTTGACATGGTGTTGTAGGCATTTTAAATGTTGCATAATGGATGAAGAGTTTGAGAATTCAGAATTGTTCTCTGGATTTAGAAAGGTATTGTTAGTGGTGATTTTACCAAAATAAGCTTTTGAGTGTAACTTGGAGTCATAGGATACCTGAATTTATTTCAGAGACAAAGGACCTAAGGGAAATTGTGAGCTTATTTAACCGTCACTTTTTGTCGGTAATCTAAACTCTAAATAACAAATGATGTCTTTAAATCTTGAAACATTTTAAGGCATATTACTGGCAGTTCATTTAGGATTTGTGTGATTAAACTTCATTTTCTATTTATCTATTTATTTATATGAGATAGGTTATATCTATAAAAGTTCTGGCTAGCTTCAAACTTGCCACAGTTCTGCCTCTGCTTGCTGAATGTTAGAATCATAGACATGTATAAACATGAATCTCTAAAATTTTATTTTCAATCAAAGAAAATAAAGTTCAGAATAGATTTATGTTTTTCCTTTTATTTTTCAATTGCATTTATTGATATGTGTGTATTATGTGATCAGTAATACCATGGTGTGGGTATAAAAGTCGGAAAACAACTTATAGCAGTGGTTCTTAACCTTCCTAATGTTGTGACCCTTTAATACAGTTTCTTCATGTTGTAGTGATCCCCAATGCTGTGGGAGGTCTTTCTGTGTGCTGTGAATATGCATTGCTCTGATTGGTTGATAAGTAAAGCTGTTTGGCTAATAGTGAGGCAGAATAAGGTGAAGAAGTACATTTTAACTGGAGATAAGGGGAGAAGAAAAGGAGATTGGAGTAGACACTGCAAGCCACCACCAGGAGATTCAAGATGTGAAAGTACCAGTAAGCCACGAAGCCACATGGCAATGCATAGATTAATAGAAATGGGCTGAGTTAAGTTATAAGAGCTAGCTAGAGAGAAGCCTAAGCCATTAGGCCATACAGTTTGTAAATAATATAAGTGTCTCTGTGTTTACTTGGGACCAAACAGCTGAGGGATAGAGGTGGGAGAGAGTTGTCCTAACTGTGGGGCCAGGCAGGGCCAGAGAAACTCCCAGCTACAACCCAGTAATAAAATTATTTCATTACTACTTCATAACTGTAATTTTGCTACTGTTATGAATCATAATGTAAATATCTGATATGCAGGATATCTATTATGTGGCCCTAAAAGGGTCACAACCCGCAGGTTGAGAACCCCTGATTAGCAGGACTCATTTCTCTCCTTCCACCATATAGGTTTGGAGGATGGAACTCAGGTAATCAGGCTTGGTGGCATGTGCTTTTACTTACTAAGCCATCTTGCCACACCCTTTTCCATTTTAAACCATAGACATTAGGCATTTCTTATTCTGCTCTACCTTATATAGACTTAATCTGTGAGTATCCCAGATTTTAATTATCCTGAACACTAATAAAATGATTTAAAACACTTGTTTATTTCAATAACCCTGGCCATTTACCCAAAATAACATGACACAAAAAGTCCTAAGAAATTGTATCTGAAGGTGAGCAAGCTCATTCAGCTTTTTCTCCTCCTAAACATAAGGTGAACAGCTAGTCACATAGCAAACTAACTTCTCAAAAGTTAAGGAACTCTTAGTACTTGCTTTTAGTATATCAAATTAATTATCTCACTGGAAAAGTCAGAACAGAAAGAAATCTTGTGTCACTCATGTCCTAACTTTAAGCATTCCAAGAAAGAGAGAGAAGAGAATCAAATCCAGGTCTTAGATATAACCCTGCTGTGAGAGAACTACAAAGAAAGAAAGTGAACTTCTATAGCAGGTAAGTTGCAGAGGAGAGAGTGGAGTCTACCCACTTGGTAGGATGGCATGAAAGCCAGCATAAAGCTTTGCCTGGCCTGTCTGGCTGAACCACCACACCCAGAAGAAATAAGGATACTGTACACAGGTCAGAGCTCACAAAGGACCCTCCATATCAGTGATAAGGTCAGGCAGGTAAAGACATAAGCTTGCTTATTTGGGACAGATTTGAGTTTGGCAAGATCCGTTCTGTTCTTTGAGTGGGTTTGGGGAATGCCTGTCCTCCTAAGGAGACTGTAGGCTTCTACAGCTTAGCAATAGCCTGGGAGGCCAGGGGACTATCATCTATTCCCACAACCTCATGTAGTACAACTATAACCAGGGCAGTGCTTGCAGATAGTGCTCCAGACCTACTTGGCACTTAGGCAGAAATGACTGGTGCTTCAGAGTACAATAGATGAATTTTAGCATGCAGAACTTCTAGCTGTGTCAGAGGCTCTGGTATACTTCTGAGACTGTGCATATCCTTGAAGCTATGTGACTCAGGCATGACCTAGATTAGTGTCAACTTAGATGTCTAAGGACTGCTTTCACTAATACTTTCTTAATTTTGGTCTACATAAAGCTTATTTACTATAGTTAAAATAGCATAGCAAGCATATGACTTTGCCCTGAAATTTAGTGCAGGCTAGTTAAACCTAGAAATGGACAAATACAATTGGTTCCTTCTCATATGCCTGCCCAGATTCTCTGGAACAACTCTAGTTCTAGGGGGAAACTTAGGTTTTAGAGATGGTCCTCCTTCAATGACATATAAAGTACGGTTGGAAAGTTTGTTCAATGCATTCAGGTCTACCCTACTTATAGGGAAAGACTGATGAGACACATTCCCTTTTCTAGATACTCTCTTCCTTATTTCTGAACAATACATCAACGGAGTATCTGGGACAAGTATGAGCATGGATATATCTCTAGTAAGGAAACAGCATTGAATTTTTGATGAATTGATTCTAAGAGGATTCAGATAAAGAGGCCAAACAGTGTTATGGAGTCATATAATTCACGAGCCTTTTGGATAAACAAGTTTCAGACATAAGTTGAAAAAGATCTTTTCTTAAATGATAGTGTGCAGGATGGGCAAGATGATTCCTTGGATAAAGGGACTTTCTGCCAAGCCTGATAACCTGAGTTCAATACCCAGAACTTACCTGGTGGAAGGAGAAAACAGATGCCTACAAGTTGTCTTCTGATGTCTGAATGCATCTTGTGGCACATAAACACACACTAAGTAAATATAAAGAGAAAGATAGTGCATATGTGTAAAGGGACTATATCTAACTTATGGTTGTGACAAAGAAACACAGGATTCCAAAAGTTAGGAATTTACCTTCTAATTTTATATGACAGAGTTATACCATAGCACTCTTTGCCTAGTACATTGTCATGACACTAAGTAGAACAATGGTAAGGTAGAAATGAGATTCTGACTCTCAGGAAATAAGTAGCTGATTGGCTTAGAATTACTTTACATGTCCAGGGATAAGTAAGATATTTAAAGTCATTGTCCAGTTATGAGTGCATTTGAAAAAGTATTTAATGTGACCTTCAAATATTTTAGCTACTGTTTATTTTTAAAGAACATAGGGAGGTGAGGGACGATCAAAATCAAAACTGGAATCATTATTCTCATTATGGTCTTATTCACATCATAAAATTATGAGGAGATACAAAAGTCTGCACACACACACACACACACACACACACAGAGAGAGAGAGAGAGAGAGAGAGAGAGAGAGAGAGAGAGAGAGAGAGAGAGAGAAAGAGAAAGAGAGAGAGAGAGAGAGAGCTTAAACCCACTATGATGGATACTTCAACCAGACATACTTCAACCTTTACTTGAAAGAATTAACAACATGTTTCTAGATCCACTTATCCTTTTCTCAAGGAGAAAATGTGGCTTATTCAGTAATAAAACTGAGAAATAGAAATTCTCCAAACATTGAATAACAGTGAAAGCATGCAAAATAAACACAGTGAGATCATTAGCAGTAAATCATACTGGGCAAAGTTAAGAGATTTTTTTGACTGATTATAAAATTAGCATATGAAGGAAAAGCTATGGATAATAAATGTCTAAGCTTTAATAAGGTGTTTGATATAGTAGTGCAAGTGTATGTATAAAATTATTAACTAAGTTTTGATAAGAACACAATAAACTAGATTAAAAACAAAGTAAGATATCATAAATGTAGAGAATGATAGATGAGAGGGAGCCCCTTGAAGTACCAGAAAATGATTCCTGGCTGTATTAAATATATTTCTGACCATAAATAGAGGACAAATAGAGCCTGAATTAGACTGGCAGATTATATCAGTTCAGAATGTGCCATAAAACCGCTTTGGGAAGATAAATGTTATAACTGATTATAAATAAGTATGTGGGCAGAAAAGAATACATGAGATTAAATTTGTAAAAGAGCGAGCAGGAAAAATATCACTAGACAACTGTGTAAGAGCATTATCTCTTGCTAATAAAAGTGATAACAGAATTTTACAGTATATAGCATGGGCAGTAAATGCTTATCTTTATAAGCTTACTGTGTCGTTATAGCAAGTGAACAGATTATGTTCTGGAATAAGCTTGATTATCCAAGGGAAGTCATTAAGTTCTCCTCAGACTGCACACTCATATGTTGTTATCATCTCCATCTACCTCTTTCTGATTCTTAGAGTCCTCTGTGTGAGTTACAAACAGGCTGCACATATTTCTTTTTAGTAGAGCAACATGCTTCCGACATTCAGACAGATTTTATGGCATATATTGTCTCAGTTCATAGTCCACATACCATCACCCCTAACGTTTTTGCATTGATCACATTATGATTTCATAGAAAAAATATACAATTTTCACCTACTCTATAAAGTCTAAAGGAAAAAGACAAGACAAACAAAATTTCCTCTATTTGTGGCTTGGGTACCGTTGCTGTTATAAAGGAATGCCATGGTGGTAGATATAACATTTTCTCCATGTAAAATCATGTTATTTGTCTTCAATTAAAAAAATTGAACTAGGAGCTGGAGAGAGTGGTCAAGATCACAGGCTGCTCTCCTAGATGACAAAGGTTTGATGTCTAGCATCTGTATAGTGGTTCAAAATATCCTTAATTCTTTTTCCAGGGGATCTCATGCCGTCTTCTGTCTGCTATGGCTATTGCATGCATATGGTGAACAGACATATATGCAGACAAAATATTCATACACAGAAAACAGAATTAAGGAAAATGTCTGTATAAAATAATACAAATTTAAAGTAAAGTAAGAAACTATATGAAAACATGCATTATTGAAGGGAAAGCATGTGTTATATTGGAAGTTAAGCTTTACTGACCCAAGACACAAAAGCATGACTTTATATACAGAAAACATAAATGTAAATAAACAAAGAAATTTCCTGCTTTGCATAGAAAAATGTTTTTATTAGCTAAAATCTCTGTGAGATTAAGTTTTTATATAGCATTTAAAATTTCTCTAAAACTGTCAGTTTAGCACATTTTTACATATACATGCAACAAAATAATATAAAAATTATTAGTTCACTATCTTCTAATTACTTCCTTTTCTTTTTTGAAAGGATCAATTACTCAGCTGCTAAAAAATGGCATCATGAAATTTGTAGACAAATGATGGAACTAGAAAAAAATCATCGTAAGTGAGGTAACTCAGACCCCAAAAGACAAACATGGTATGCATTCACTTATAAGTGGATGTCAGCCTTTAAATAAATGATAGCCAAGCTACAAACCATAGACCCAAAGAGGTTAGGTAAAGAGGAGGGTTCTAAGGAGGAATCATGGATCTCCCTGGGAGGGAGAAATAGAAGAGATTAACAGGAAAATTGGGGATTAGTTGGGGACAGGTGCTGGGCATCAGTTGGGGGTTGAGGTGCAGAGAATTCAGTGAGAAATACTGGGCATTTGAGAGGTAATGTGGAAATCTAGTACAGTGGAAACTTCCTGGAATATATCTTAATGAAGACTCCTAATAATGGGATATTACAGCTTCTCCACTAGCCTCTCTTGTTGAAGGACAAGGCTTCCAGTGCTAGGACTGGGTTGCATTAAGTTGAGTTATTGGTCAAGGCAGTCTCATAGAAATCCCCAAACAACCCAGGCTGATGCTAAAGCAAAGAATTGCTCTCCACAAACTGAGAGTGGGGCCCCATTCCCAAGGGTAAAATCCCACATAACTCATTGAACATGGAGAAGTCAAGCTGATACCTACATGGAGTCTTCACCCCTATGTTCTAGGTTTTGTTTGTATTTTTTTTTTGTGCAGGAAGGTACTTTGCAGGCTACCAAAAGAGAAATGGGGACACCAATCCAGCCACAAACTTTTCACCTACAATCTGTCCTGCCTGCAAAATGTGCTAGGACAATGGTGACACAGAGCTTGTGGGAGTAGCCAGTGTCTGATTTGACTTTCAGTCCACTCCACAGAAAGGAACCATTTCTGACAATGCTTGAGTAACCAAGAATCAGAGACTACATATCATAGAGAGCTACAGCAAAATCAAACACTACTGTGAAAAAAGGAGTATCAACTAAATAACTCCTAATGATATTTTGCTATTCTCATAGATCAGGTCCTTAGCCAGTCATCATCAGAGGCTTCCTCCACCAGCAAATTGGAACAGATGCAGAGACCCACAGCCAGACATTATACAGAGAGAGAATCTAAATGAGACTTTCTGTCAAATCCCTCTCCTCAGAGATCGTGGAATCCTGAGGAAGAGGAGGCAGAAATATTGTAAAAGTTGGAGGACACCAGGAGAACACGCCTCTCTGAGTCAATTAAGCACATATGGGCTCATGGAGCAAGCACAGGAACTAAATGGGTCTACACCAGTTCCACTGCATATACATTATAGCTATTAGCTTAGTATTTTTATGGGACTCCTAACTGTGAGAATGAGTGGGTCTCTTACTTTTGTGCCTACTCTTGGGACTCTTTCCTTGTTTGGTTGCTGTGTCCAACTTCAATATGTTGATTTTTTGCTTTATCTTATTATGATTTATTTTGTGGTATTAGAGTGCTAACACTTAGAAGCTTCTCTTTTCATACTGGGAAACAGAAAGGGAATATATCCAGATGGGAGGGGAGGTAGAGAGGAACTGGGGGAAGTAGAGGCAGGAGAAACTATAATCAGGATATATTGTGTGAGAAAAGAATCTATTTCTTTATCATCATCATCATCATCATCATCATCATTATTAAGAGATTTTCTATTCATTTAACATACCAACCACAGATTCCCCTGTCCTCCCTCCTCTCACTCCCCCCAGCCCTCCTCCCCAACTCACCCCTCATCCTCACTTCCTCCAAGGCAAGGTCTCCCATGGGGAGTCAGCAGAGCCTGGTACATTCAGTTGAGGCAGGTCCAAGCCCCTCCTCCCTGCACCAAGGCTGCACAAAGTGTCCCACCATAGGCACTTGGCTCCAAAAAGCCGACTCATGTGCTAGGGATGGGTTCCAATCCCACTGCCTAGGGGTCCCCTAAACAGTTTAAGCTAAACAACTGTCTCACCTATCCAGAGGGCCTAGTCCAGTACCATGGGGGCTTCTCAGCTATTGGTCCACAATACATACATTTCCACTAGTATGGCTAGTTGTCTCTGTACTTTTCCCCATCATGGCCTAGATGTCACTTGCTCAATAGAATCCCTCTTCTCTCTTATCAATTGGATTCCTGGCACCCAGCCATGGCTCTTTGCATCTGCTTCCGTCACTGGATGAGGGCTCTATGATGACAGTCAGGGTATTTAACCATCTGATCACCAGAGTAGGTACCAATTCAGGCACCCTCTCAACCATTGCCAATAGTCTATGGTGGGGTCATCTTGTGGATTCCTGGGAACTTCACTAGCACTCTGTTTCATAGCGGCATTATTCATAATAGCCAGAACCTGGAAACAACCCAGATGCCCCTCAACTGAAGAATGGATAAAGAAAATGTGGTACATATACACAATGGAGTACTACTCAGCAGAGAAAAATAATGACATCATGAAATTTGCAGGCAAATGGATGGAACTAGAAAATATCATCCTGAGTGAAGTAACCAAGACACAGAAGGACAAATATGGTATGTACTCACTCATAAGTGGATACTAGATGCAAAGCAAAGGACAATCAGACTGCAACCCACAGCTCCAGGGAGGCTAGCTAGTAAGGAAGACCCTAGGAAGGACATATGGATTGCCCAGTGAAGGAGAAATAGATGAGATCTACAAGAGCAAACTGGGGGTGGGGGTTGGTAATGGAGGGCAAGGGATGGGGGAGGAGAACATGGGAGAATGGGAGATTTGAGCTGGAACAGGGACAGAGTGGGAGAGCAAGGAAAGAGACACCAAGATAAATGAAGACATCATGGGAATAGGAAGAATCTATTTTCAATAAAAGTGGAAAAATCAAAAAGAAAGAAAGGAAGGAAGGAGGGAGGACAGAAAAGACCAATGATTTTCACGTCTTTGAATGCCAATTGACTCCAAAGAAGAATGGTTATAGAAATACTTTAAAGGACAACACATAGTGTTACATGAAAATTGAGTGACAAAGAGTAGGCTGATAAAATCAAGTTACATATACAAAAATGGTAAGCTCCCCACAGAAAGAAAATCTTGCAGAAAACGTTTGGATTCTTTCCAAGTATTAACTGATGACTACTTATAAGAGGGTAATTATGCTGTTGGAGAGATGTTCAGAGGTTATGAATGAATGAATACTGCTCTTGAAGAGGACCCGAGTGTAATGCTAAACATACACACACACACACACACACACAATTAATTTCTAAATAAAATAAATCTTAAAAAATAACAAAGTAAATTTTTTTAAAGAAGGTAATTATGTGACAAATTTCAATGCAATTATTTTTGTTTCTTAAGCAAGATAATTTAAACATCTTTAGAGGTTTTGTAGTGTTTTGAGCATTTCCTAATCACCTTTGACATCAGCAGTGGAAACTGTCTTATAGGAAGTCTTTGGAGGCCTCATAATTGGACAAATCAGAGTTGAAAAGAAATTTGAATTAAGCATTCCAATGTCAATTAAGGATAGGAATTGGCAATTTTAGTTAGGGTATACTTTCTTACAAAGTTGTATTTGTCAAGGATAAATGAGAATAACAACCATCCAGAATTTGCATTCAGATTCTCAGGAGGCTAAAATGGATATGATCAATCATGAATAATGAGGTTGAGAGATCATAAATTTGACCAAGAATTGCCAACACCAACAGAAAAATATAAGAAGGTCAGGGATATACTACCACTATAAGACCAAACCAAATATTCCATATTGCTACTGTAATTCGAGATTATCTTCATACCATTCCTTTAATTTACCATTAACAGTTGGGAAGAGATTATCATACCTTAGACAAGGAGGAATAATAGATTGTAGAGTACATTGTTGTGGGCTGAGCAGTAAATATATTCTTATCTGCAGCATAGGGCAATCCCCTGCAGGAAGATGAAGATGTCTCCATTTTAGAGATGTGCTTTTTAGCTTAAAGTGAATTTCTTTGTGTGCAGTATCCTGGCATTTATTCACAGTATATGAAAGAAGGTGTCCCAGATTGCCTTGCGTACAGTTCTAGGAGCTTACCGTGAATCATTGTGCACCTAATTTGTAGTTATGTAATCTCTCCAATGCAAAAAGAGAATCATAAAATTAAGGCTTGATCAAAATTCATTCTTGGACAAAGACTCTGGTCACAGAGTAGGCTTATAGGTCTGTGTTGTCAGGTTATAGCATTCTGAAGCTAGCAGTTTTGGGTTTTAGGAATGATTGTGAAATTTTCCCAATGGGTAAATGCTCCATTCTCTCTCTCTCTCTCTCTCTCTCTCTCTCTCTCTCTCTCTCTCTCTCTCTCTCTCTCTCTCTCTCTCTCTCTCTCCCTCCGTGTGTGTGTGTGTGTGTGTGTGTGTGTGTGTGTGTGTGTGTGTGTATGTGTATGCGTGCATGCATGTATGTGTGGGTTTTTTTGTGTGATGTATGCATCTGTGCATCTGGTGTCTTTCTTTATTTCTCTGCCCCTTAGTCCCATGAGACAGACTATTTCTGAACCTGAATCACCTCTTTTTTTCCTCTAAGATTATCCACGATAGCTCTATCCATTCATATAAAGTTGAGAATGCTTTAAATTGAGGAAGGTTAAGGGATGAAACAAGTTACCTCACCAAGGGTAAAGAAAAGGCTCAATTTGTCCAAACCAGTTTTGTTTTGTTCTCAATTTTGTTTACCTTAAATTTCTGTTTCATAAAGTAAAAAAGGGGTTAGATTCATAATTTTTTTATTTCATTTTTGTGCCCCATTTCCAGCACTTCACATGGACATCTGAAATAGAATCTTGAAAGTTCAAAATGAACAGACAGTATAGTGTGAGAGAATTAATTTGAATTCATCCATATTACAAACCTGAATACAGATATTCTTTCCTAAACCTGGATAATACTATTCAGCTCTGATTTGTGAGAGAAGCAGGTCTTTTCTGTTGGTTCCATTAAAATCAGACCTTATCTTTCTCATATGTCAGTTGCCAGAGGAAATTTCTTAAGAGGTAATTTGTCTGACACCATGAACAATTTTATATAAGTTTACCTTTGCAAAATCATTTCTTTTTATTATTACTTATATAAGAATTCTACCATTTTTTATTCTATGTAAATGTACTAAAAGTAATGCATGTACTGGGTGGTCTTTGAATAAATAATATTATAAATAATAAAGTTCACAATGTGAATATCTTCCTTGATTTTACAAGAGGAAACACAATAAATTTGGTTAATCATATATGCTACCACAGATGTTCCATCCAAAACACCTTTCAAAGATCAATAAATACAAGTTTAGGAGGTGATAAGCAGTCTAAATTAAATAGAGCAGTAAAGGATGATAAAGTAGCATAGCATTGCTAATTTTGATAAGATAGTCAAGAAAAGCTGGTTAGAAACCATAATTAGGTAAAAGAGTGAAGTGAGAGATGTATCTCTGTAGCCTCCTGAGAGGAAAGAGATTCTAGGACTGCATATGAAGTCCCTATTAGGAGGAAGTATTTGTCATGTTCAAATAGCAGCAAGTGATCCAAGAAGCTAAAATATAATGAGTAGTGAGGAAGGCAGAAAGAGTAGATGAGAACTGAGAGGTAGTCAAGAAATTGGCCTTAGGTGTAATTTTCCCAAGCTAAAATAATCATTTTCATCAGCGTTTCTGGAATCTCATTACAATATCCCATTAGACTCCTGATCTCAGAACTTTCCTGGCTTTGTCTTTTTCATCTTTCTTTGCTGTGGTCTTAAATATTTGTGCCTTCATCCATTAGTTTATTGAAGCACTAATCCCCAACATGAAAATATTTCAAGATGGGATATTTGGGAAGTAATAAGTTTTAGAGGGTGAAGATTTCATGATGGAATTAACATAATTGTAATAAGATACAAAAATCAGAGTTTTCAGCCTTATGACAACACATTAAGTCTGCACCAGGAAGAGGACACTTAGCAGGTGACTGGAGACACTTTGATCTTAGATTCCCAGACTCCAGAAACATGAGAAATGTGCTTGTGTTTAATCATGCAGTGTAGGATACTTTACTAAAATATCTCTTCTTTAGCCTTTACTGTATAGATACTTATTTGTTTTGTTTTGTTTTGTTTTGTTTTTCGAGACAGGGTTTCTCCTTGTACGTTAGGTGCCTGTCCTGGATCTCACTCTGTAGACCAGGCTGGCCTCGAACTCATAGAGATCCTCCTACCTCTGCCTCCTGAGTACTGGGATTAAAGGCATGTGCCATTGCCACCTGGCCAGTATAGATACTTATATCATGCCATCTCATTCAACATGCTTAGGTTTACTGTGTCTGTGAAAGGAATTAGGAAGAGGGCAGGAGAGAAGATTCAGTGGTTAAGGAAAACTTGTTGCCTTGCACAGGACCTGGGTTCCAGTCCCATCATTCGTATGGTTGTTCACAACCATCTGTAATTCCAATTCCAGGGTATCTAATGTCTTCTTCTGGCCTCCATGGGTACTACATGTATGTGAAGGACATATATAATTTCATGCAAAACACTCATACACTTAAATAAACAACCTAAAAAAGTTAGGAATAAATATAGTTGCATTTGTCAGGAGAATTTACATATATTTTATTGATATTTTTTAAAATTTTGTCAGTAAATTGCTTATGATAAAGACATAGAATTGTGTTAGGAATAATCGAGGGTTAATAAAACATACATAAACAACTATTATCTCTAATAATGAATGCAAAGTTAAATATGAACATACATATTCCATAGTAATGATACTTACAAAAAAAAGTAGTCAAATTGCCTTTACCTGGTGAGAAAAAGTTGCATCAGTTTGGTCTATTAGTGGTTAGTCACTCTGGGTTCACAATGGGATCACTTTGAAAACTTGGAAGACATAACTAATCTATTTTTTCTTTCTCTCTCTCTCCCTCTCCCTCTCCTTCTCTCTCTTTCCCTCTCTATCTGTTTTATTTGTTTGTATTAAGCTATGGTCTGTAGCCTACACTGACCTGGAATTCACTTTGCAACCCAATTCATCTCAAATTCTTGGCAATCATCTCCTTTACTTTTTATATGCTGAAACTTCACATGTGAGCCATTTAGTCCAGCTTAAGGAATAACAAATGGTTCTTAAATCCTAACAACACTAATGAGCCTAAAATCTTTAGTAGAACCTAAAGTAAACATAGAATTGAAAAATCAGTAATCTAAACCAAGGAAATCTCTATCCTTCTTTTACATGAGGCAAATACAACACTGGCTGAAATAGTTTCTTATCTGGTAAATCTAATCCCTGCATTTTACCTCTATATGTCCCTCCCTGCCATTGGTGACAAATGTGTATCTTTGGCTAATTCTGATATTTCTCCTTATTGTCATTTAGATTGAATTTAGACCGGTGATTGGATAAACTGATTATACTATATGAACCTTTTTTTGAGACAAGTTCTCTCTACTGTGCACTCCTGTAATTCCTTGAATTCACTATGCAGACTAGGCTGGCCTCAAACTCAGAGATTGGCTTGGCTCTACCTCCAGATTACTGATATTAAAGGTGTGCCCCACCACATCTGTGCATACTATATGAATTTTGACCAAAGCTAGAAACCATGCAAGTTAGTTTTACCAATATCAAATAATATTGAGCTGTGCAGTTGATTATACTTCTCACATCTCTTTATTTTTAGTTCTGATAATGTACTTGATTCCTTTAAGGAATAACCATGGTTTTTTATTGTCATGATGTCTTATTTAAGTAAAATAATTCTAAACATAAAGAAAACAAAAGCATTTGCTTTATTACAAAATGCTGAAAACCATCATAAAATATTTCAAGAAATATTTGTGTAGCTGAATCACTTTCAAATATGGAAATTATGATAAAAAGTTACTATAACAGATCAATATTAATGCCATCTGGACTCAATCATCCTAATCTAAGCTAGGCATTTGGAATACTTATTTCTAAGTTCCTCAATGGTTCTTGAATGTCAAGTGTACTCTACTAATCAATACCTAAGTCTTCATCAGGGTCAATGAGCTGCTGATATGTATGTTTACATATTCAAAATCTGTCTCTCAATATAGATTTCAACTGGATCTTATTGAATGAAAGGTCAAGTCAGGCTCCACCTTGCTCATTATAACAACTCACTCAAATTTTCATTAACTAAGCCATGTGCTCCTTTTAAAAGAATGCTTATGAGGGGGAAAAAAAACATTGGCCTCAGTATATTATATTATATTCTGTAAAACTGCTTAGGAATGGGAATTAGTTATAGGAACAACGTATATGGCAGCTTATTGATTATGTAAATACGTTTTTCTACTCTTTAAAAACAAACAAATTATTAAAAGCATCTGAAAATTTTTTCTTAAAGGTCCAGGTAGATAAAAATTTAGCTTTTATTGCCCACATGGAGTGTCACAACTAGTTTACTCTGGTGATGAAAGGGAAAAGCAGTTACAGAGAAGATGTAAAAGAATGAGTGTTGCTGTGTTCCAGTTATTATACTTTGTGTCTAACAACAAGAGGTAGAGTGATGCATTGCAGTTTGTTGATCTCAGAATTAGTGCCATAAAATATGCTATTTGTTTAATACATGCACACACATATAAACATATATGCTTACATTTCAAAATAAATTTCATTGTGTCATTCAGATAATTGAACTTTCAAAACAAATTTCAATGGGCCATTCAGAAAATTGAACATGGCAAGCTAAATCTGAAAGAGACATCATAACATTTTCTTTGCATTGTGAAAATTGCAATGCACATTCCCCAATCTGACAGTTACATACATATTCCAGTGGCCCACATATTTTCTGGGGTTAAGACAGAGCTCTCCCCTAAATCACTCAAATCTATTGACATAGACGAGAACTACAACCTTCTGGCCACTAGTTTATGGTTCATAGAAACAAGGAGAAAATCTTTTCATATATTATTGAAGTTTTGCAGAATTTCCACTGTAATGTATGTGCTTGGAACATAAAATAGCTGAGTTTATGCTTCTTTTCTCTGTTTGACCAAGTAATCTCAGTGCATATGAAATCAACTCAGGACATTGCCATACATTTTAAAGCTACTAAACAATGTATGCCTTCAAAAATGGTATTTGTAGTACAAATATTGCTTCTAAGAGTTCTGGGACAATTTTAATTCAGCAATCATGTATAGAGATGCTAACATAGATTTTCATGACTGTGAATATAAATTATGATATATCTTTAATAGTTTCTACATAGAAAGAAAGAAAATATCAGCCCCAAATGAAAACCCATAAGTTGTCTTGAGTAAATAAATCTGACAATGAGATTTTTTAAATACACAACATAGCCTGCCTCCACATTTTTCAGACTTTATAAAACATTTACCTGTACAGATAGATTCACTGGTATCTTTTTTTGGACAAATTATAAAATTGACTTGTGGGAAGTAAAAGACAATTTTATTAACTTTTTATATAAAGCTTTAAAATAGTTTCAGCAACCACTGAAAAACCAAAAGTGATATTTTAGGTTATTATATTACAGAAATTATTATAAAAACTTACTTATGCTTTATTTGATATTATAAAAATCTTTTTATAAAAATCTGCTTATATTTTTCATCTTAGATAATGCAATAATATATTCATTTATTTTACAAAAAATAAATATTTTCAAAACTTGTATTTATCTGATGCTGTGGGATGTTCTGTTTGTCACGTGTGTTGCTAATTAGTCAATAAATAAAACACTGATTGGCCATTGGCTAGGCAGGAAGTGTAGGCGGGACAAGGAGGAGAATAAAGCTGGGAAGTGGAAGGCTGAGTCAGAGAGACACTGCCAGCCGCCATGATGAGAAACAGCATGTGAAGATGCCGGTGAGCCACGAGCCACGTGGCAAGGTATAGATTAATGGAAATGGATAAATTTAAGCTGTAAGAACAGTTAGCAAGAAGCCTGCCACAACCATACAGTTTGTAACCAATGTAAGTCTCTGTGTTTACTTGGTTGGGTCTGACGGCTGTGGGACTGGCAGGTGAGAGAGATTTGTCCTGACTGTGGGCCAGGCAGGAAAACTTTAGCTACAATCTGAAATATTAGGAAAGCTAAGCAAAGACAAAGAAGGAAAAAAGAGTGGAGACAAATTTTTAAAAAGTTATATTTACACAAACAGGAGGAGAGTTAACTTTTCATTATTCTCCTTGAAATGATCACTAAAGGACATATACAAACAAGAAATAAATAAAATAATAAGGAAGAAGTTGGACAAAAGTGGTTTTTATGGAAGGGGACATGATTCAATCTGAACATGTTATGATGCAGGCAGGATAGCTCAGCAGTGAAGAAGAATGCATACTGCTGTTGCAGAGGACCTGGTATTGGTTCCCAGCACCCACAAACACTTGTAACTCCATATCCATGGGAGCTGGCAGCCTCTTCTTTCCAGTGCAGACAATAGTACTCATGCATGTACCTCCATACATAAACACCTCATTAAAAATAAAAATAGTCTTATAACATGTAATAAAACTTAGGATTATTCAAACATACAATTTAATGAACTGACTAAGGAACAATAGATGAGTGATGAGTAAAGGCATTTTTATAATTAATTTTTTTCACTTAAAGTAACATATTCATTAATATCCATGTCTTCAGAATTTACAGATGATACTATGACACAAAATTGAATAAAAATTTACTTTACAACATATAAAGAATAAAGTATGGACCAACCTAATTGGTTAAGTCAAATATGGAATTAAATATGGATAGTATACCTTAACAGTCTCATTTAGAGTAACAAAATTC
Source organism: Peromyscus californicus insignis (assembly GCF_007827085.1). Taxonomy (NCBI): domain Eukaryota; kingdom Metazoa; phylum Chordata; class Mammalia; order Rodentia; family Cricetidae; genus Peromyscus; species Peromyscus californicus. The sequence goes on from NW_026294391.1 coordinate 47,582,336, forward strand.
ATGGAAAAACATAAATATGCAAAACAAAATATGACAGTTTACACTACAGTGATCTCTATATACACCTTTAACAATGAATAATTGTTTTAGTTCCTTGTCTATTGTTGTGATATAACATGGTGATCAACATGAGTTACAAAACAAAGTGTTTAATTTGGCTTAAAGTTTCATAGGTTTAGAGTTTGTGCTAGTGTAATGAAGGAACAGCTGAGAGCTCACATCTTGATCCACAAACATGAGGTAGAAAGAAAGAATAGTGGAAATTACAGTAGTCTTTTGAATGTTCAAAGCTCATCTCCAGTGACACAACTCCTCCAATAGGGTACCCTTTCCAAATAGTCCCCACAAATTGGAGACCACGTATATTCAAATAAATGAACCTATGGGAATCATTCTTATTCAAACTGCCACAAATATGTAAACAGATTAAGTTCTTCATTAGAAGATTTTAATGAAGTAATGAGACGGGCTGTTTACTACTCTAGTTGGTGGCATGAACATAGGAGAGTAGGTAGTAAAAATGAGTCATGTTAAAGTCTCATGGAATAACCAACTTTAGTAAGAACATAAGGCAATTTATCCTCAATTCTGAGGGTTAAGAGAATGATATGAGTAAGGTTTTCAATCACAAGGACTAGGCATATGTGGCACAAACAAACAAACAAACAAATTTGTTCTTCCATAATGGTATATGAATAACAACAGCTGAAGTAAAGTACTCCTGTATGTTACACCTAGAAGGACCATGAAAACGCAGATCAAGAACAATTCCGTGTTTTGAAGAAAATGAGGTCACAAAACTTGTTTTCTTGGAGTTTTCTCACAAGCACTCAGATTTCTCACATGACTCCATTCTTGGACTGTGTTCCCACAATGGGATTTAGAGATGATGGTTCAAACTTGAGTCCCAGCACACACTGGGACCCATAACTCGACAGCAATCTAATGCTCACTACTAGCCTTTGAGGAACCTGCATTCATGTACACACACACACACACACACACACACACACACACACACACACACACACATACACACACTTAAAAAATCATCTTTAAAAAATTAATTTGGGGCTGGAGAGAGAGCTAGGTGGTTAAGCACACATATTACTTTTTTCAGATTACCTGCATTAGAATTGTATCAATAATCTCACAGTGCTAATAACTCTAGTTCCTGGGGACCCAACACCTGTGGCCCCCAAGGGCACATACATACACATACATGGCATATGTACATACATACACACATAAAATTAAGGATAAAATTCATCTCTTTATAAAAGAAATTAATTAGATTATTGAAAATTAGATGTGTAAGACTTAAAGAAACGTCATCCAATATAAAATAGCATGTGAAATTTAAATGAGTTCAATTAGAAGGTTCTATGTATCTGACAAAGTAAGAAACGATCATTACGTATTGATGAAACAATACGTAATATTTTATAAAATAAAATGTCATATGTCAAGAATCCATAGGAACAAATAATAAATGTCAAAATTCATGAAACACACATAATAATACTAAAACTATATAGCCCTAGGAGTTTATATTGAATTGGATTGGATGATATAAAATATTAAAACAAAACTTTATTTTTTTATTTTATTAAAAATACATTTTCTCACAGAATATATTCTGATTACTGTTTCCTGTCCCCCAATTCCTCCTCATTCCTTCCCACCTATCATCCTGATCTACACCCTTTCTGTCTCTCCTTAGAAAACAAACAAACATCTAAGGAAAATTATAAAATAAAATGCAATAAGATAAATCAAAGCCAAAAAAATTAGAATATGAAAAAAACAACTTAACAGGAAAAAAGAGTCAAAGAAAAAGCACTAGAAATGCATACAGATGCAGAAACACATACATTTACACACATAGGAATCCCATAAAAACCCAGAACTAGAAGCTATACTATATATACAAAGAACATGTAAGTTTAAAAAAAATAGCCCTGTCTTAACATTATGAGACAAAGAAACTCCATAGATGCCACTGAGATCATTTTGTGTTGGTTATCTACTGCTGGGAATATGGCCTACCTTTAAGAGTGGTTTCTTTCTCCAGTGAGACTCCCATGCAGGTCCCTGTGCATGCTGCCACAGTCTCTGTGAGTTCATATGTGTGCCAGCCCTACTGTGTCTAGAAGGCCTTGATTCCTTGGTGTCCTCGATTAACTCTGGATCTTACCCTCTTTATGTCTCCTTTCCCACAGGGTTCCTTGAACCCTGAGGGGAGAGATTTGATGGAGACATCCCATTTAGGGCTGAGTGTTTCAAGGATTCTCACTCTCTGCACATTGTCTGGCTGTGGGTCTCTGAATCTGTTAGTACCTGCTGAAGGAGGAAGGTGAAGCTTCTATGATGATGGTTGATGAAGTCACTGATCTATGAGTATAGTAGAATGTCCTTACCAGTCATTTTATTGCTATGTTCCTTTAACAGAACAGTACTATTTGGTTTTCCCCTAGGTCCCTGGCCTACATCATCAAGGTTCTTGGCCACCCAAGTAGCATTGTGTATGAGTTCCATCCCATGGAGTGGACCTTAACTCAAATCAGATTTTGGTTGGTTACTCCCAGAAATTATGTGTCACTGTTGTACCAGCATATCTTTCGGGCAGGTTAATCTTGTAGATCAAAGGGTTAGTATCTGGCTGGTATTTGACTTTCTCCTTTGGTAGTGTGCAGAGTACCATCCAATATCAAAAATGCTAATCAGGGGTGAAAGCTCTATGTAGGCACTAACTTGACTTCTTCACACTCAATGAGTTATATAGGTATTATCTTCACCAATTGTGCCTCACAGTTTGCAGAGAGCCACCAACAGCCTTGGCAATAGCCTGGGTTATCTGAGGGTTCTCATGGGACCCCTTTGGCCAATACCTCAATTATATGTAATCCATTCACAGTACTGGAAGTTTCATTTGGTGACAAGAGATGTCCAGTTGAGACTCTGTCTCCCCCATTATTTGGCAATATCATTTAGATTGCCTTCGTATATGTATGTATCACAGGAGGCCTCTACTCTATTAGGTTTCCATACAACCTCTCATATAACTCTTAGTCCTAGCTGTCCCTCCACATATTTCCTTCCTTGTCCCTCTTATCTCCCCTTCTCTATTTGATCCCATTCCAGTACCCCCCATACTGCCCCATGCATCTATAATGATTCTGTTTCCCCTTTCTAGGGAGATCCATCTTTCCCTCCTAGTTCAATAGTCTCTACCTATTCCCTGTAGTTATATTGATTGTAACTTATTTATCAATGACTTAGCAGCTAAAATCCACATATAATTAAATACTTGTCATATTTATCTTTCCAGCTCTGAGTTATTTCATTCATAATATTTTTTTCTAGTTCCATTTTCAATTCAATCTCCAGGACAATAAGTTTTCAAAATAGAGAACTGATTTCTGCACATTGTCTTCTCACTTCCAGAAGCTTACGTGAATGCCTCCATTTTTATAAGACTCAGGATCAATGCCCAAGTGCGGCACTGCCCTCAGTAGTCTGGACCCTCCCACATCAATCATTTCTTAAGAAAATAGTCCAACAGATTTGCCTATAGCCTAATTTGAAGGAAGCAATTCTTCAAATGAGATTCTCCTTTCTCAAGTGCCTCTAGTTTGGGTCAAGTTGACTACCCAACACACTAAGGAATTAGAAAATTATATTGGTTGAAAAGGTTGGCTCTATGAATAGAACAAGTAAGCTCTCATCACATTACTGAATGCAACTCAGACGGTAGAACGACTTAACTCAAACATATGGACCTTAACACAAACTGTTGAAAGACAACAACAAGCTATATATTACTTGCACAGTGTGATGCCATTCATGATTATGTTGTGCCTATATACCCAAACATACACAAATATATCAAACAAGGTATAGAAAGAAAAACTCTAGTGTAGCTAGAAGTCCAGTGGCCTGCTTATAAAATAATCACACAGAAGCTTAATATTATTTACAACTGTTTGGTCATTAGCTCAGGCTAACTACTGACTAGCTCTTACACTTAAACTCAGCCCATTTCTGTTAATCTATATGTTGCCACATGTTCCGTGGCTTTACCTGTATGTCATTACATGTTGCTCCCTGGATGGCAGACTGGTGTCTCCTCACTCAGCCATCCTCTTCCCCGAATTCTCCTTGTCTGCTTATCCCACCTATACTTTCTGCCTGACTACTGGCCAATCAGCATTTTATTAAACTACTGTACAAAAGCATTATTCCACAGCATTCTAGAAGTAATGGCCTGTATGTGTGGAATAAAATACAATTGAGAAAAGGACAAAAGGCTGGGTATGGTGGTGCATTTCTGTAATCCAAGTGCTGGGGAGGCTGACAAAGGAGAGAGGAATGGGTAGGAAGTTGGCAGAATATGTTTGATGTCTTTTATAACCCAGGAATTGGGAGATTAAAGAGAAAAAAGACATGGAGAAAGAAGGCAAGGAGGAAATTTGGAAGTAAGAGAGGAAGAGAGATGGACAGAGAGATAGAGGGAAAGGTGTTTCAAAATAAAACATTTGATGAGCCCTTGGGTTGTATGTTCCTTACACTTTTATGTGTCATACCTTTAAAATAAACAAAATTATTTAATGACTATAAATATTTTAAATGCATGTGTTGTAAATATTGACATATGAAGGTAACTAGGGTTGGAGTGGACAGAGTTAATTTTTTATGTATAGCCTCTACCCTATATAAGCTTGTACAAGCCACTTTTATTGATCCTTAGGTCCTTAAATTGTAAAATAAGAATGAAAATATTCTACTTAGTAAATGTTTATATAAAAACATTATAACAAATAAAATGCTACCCAGTTAATGGTATTTATTGCTGTTTTTATTTAATATGCCACTATATCCTAGGCATATGTAAAATATCAATATTCAATAAAAATGAAAACTATTAGATATATTTAAAGAGGAGATAATTGAGACTCAGTGAAAAAAATCATTCAAATTCACCAAAAGAATAAATGGTTGAGATTCTGGGGAATATATATATATATATTACAGAAGCCAGAAGAGGGCATCAGATCCCCTAAGACTAGAATTACAAGCTGTTGAGTCACAGTGTGGGTACTGGGAATTGAACCTGGGTCCTCTGGAAGAACAGCCAGTGCATTTAACCACTGAGACATCTCTTCAACTCCAAATTATCCAGATTCTGATATTTTCTGATAGCAAAGATTACCTTTTATTTTGGTAAAACTTTTTTGTATCATAGGAAATAATTTTGCAGGTGACAAAAGTGATTACTTCACAGGATATTCTTATATTCTAGCCCTGGAAAATTAGTAATTGTACAACACATCATCTTTCTTTGTTAAATTCCTAAATCAAAACTTCTAATAGGAATTATCTATAACAAATAAAAATTTGTCAGATGCCTTGACTTAGGTCTCTAGGGAAAACCTCTCCTGACTATAGAGCTGTATGTTTCAGTATGGTGATTTTGATGTTGTGAAGTCTTAATGATATGTATGTAACATTCTGTTAGTAACTGAAGTGGCTGCCTGTCACCCTAATGCTTCTGTTCCCTGTTTGCCTGCCTGACAGTTAGGCTAGAAAAGAACTGTCTGATCTGCCACTGTTACTCCCTGGAGTCCATAGTCATGCCACCTAATCTTAATATTGTGCTTCAGTAACTCCTTAGGAGGGTTCTTCTGCCCACACAACTTACGTTCCCTAACCACATGGCAGCTGCTTGGAAAGTCAGTTGACATTAATTCTATACACAGGCTCTCAGATGAAGAGTGAATCTGTAGTAAATATGGGTGTGGTATTGGCGCAGCCCTACCTAACTGATTCCCAAGCCACCATAACATTCTAAGATTAAAAAACAAACAAACAAAAAAAAAAAAAAACCACTCACTCATACTGGGTGGTGGTGGTGCATGGCTTTAATCCTAGCACTCAGGTTGCAGAGGCAGACAAATCTCTGTGAGTTTGAGGCCAGCCTGGTCTACAAAATAATTTCCAGTACAGCCAGGACTGTTACAGAGAGAAACTCTATCTGGAAACCAAGCCAACCAACAAACAAACAAAACAAACTAAAATCAGTCACTGGTAACACTTGTAGAATCACATACAAATTATCTATAGTGATATTAGCCTTACTGAGCTTTTCCTAACAGCAGAAGACACTGCTGCAGACTAAGAATAGAGAAATTTGAGAAAGAAAGAAGAATGCTCAGGCTTCATACTCTTTTAGGAGAGTGAATTCAATCCTGTGCTCAAACAGCTTTGCTTCAATATTCATTTGAAAGTCATTTTCTCTTTCACTGGCTCTTCAAATATTTGTTAATAAGAGTATTTTTAATCATTCTAATCATAGTTTTCCTCAGAACTCTCAGAGCTTTATACTATTAGCCCAGATTCTGCAATGATTATAGTAAAAATAAAATGATTAAATATACTAATACAAGTAGTATATTTTCCTTTTAATTCTGGTTCAATTAAAATGCCTGGCAGTTGTTTATATTAACAAACTTAAAGGACTTCAAAGACAATCAATTTCCATCTTAAAATCTGTGTACATATGCATATATAGATAAATGTACATTATAATTTATTACTATTATTAAATATTAAGCTAAAAACTCTAATAATGAATTTATAGTAGTTACATATATATTTGGCTTTAAATTCTTTATTTATGAATAATAGTAATTTGAGATAATTTCAATATTTTAGAGTTATAAACTATACACATTTAAATATAAAGATCTAGCCTATTATGAGACAGTGTCATATTTCTGATCTTGATTATGTAAAACAGATTTATATTACTGTGCTTATTTCTGTTTGCTGTTTTGTTTGAAATGGAATTATTATTATTGAGACAAGGTCTATGTATCTCTCTCTGGCTGACCTGGGACTCCCTATATAGACCAGAATGGCCTCAAACTCACAGAGATCTGAATACCTCTGTCTCTCCAGTGCTAGGATTAAAGGTGCACACCACCACACCTGGCCTGAAATGGAATTTTTATAGTCTCCAAAATGTGTATGACTGTATTTCATTTTATGTATTCTAACTCTATGGAGAATTCAAAGTCAATATCTTTTATGGATAGATAAAATATAAAATCTCTTTATTTTCAGGATTATTTTCATAACTTCCAATTCTAGGTAATTTCTTGAAGTAAATTTGAAGGTATTAAGAATTTTATATCAAAAAGATTTTAATACACAAAATAGAATTAAATGTAGGGGTGTTTATTCTTACAGTCTCTAGGGTGGTAGTTTTCTAAAAAAAATACTGTAGGAAGTAAATGTGGAACAAAATAAATCTTCTGAATTTTTTTGTTTGTTAATTTGGAATTGGACTCATGCTGGTAGATGATGGAGGAATGACTTGAATACAATCAAGAGCACACAGGGCACATCCACATACTTCAGTTGTTTCCAATATCATTTTGCACTCTGACTCTGAAACTGAAAGTTTTGAGGTCTAAACCAGGAATTAATATATCATGGGAAAAAAGGTCCTTGTCATGTACTTTCTTCTCTTTAATATCCCAACCACTTATAAGGGCATGAATTGCTTCAGAACATTCATAAGCAAACTCTTGTTTCCTTAGTCAAGAGAGGTTCATCATCTAAATTACTTCTAGATTCCTTCTTCATCCCCACATCTTACTTGATCCTTGTTCCTCTCTTCCTCTGCATGATTCATGAAAACATTTTACTTTTCACTTTGAAATTCTATGTTCTCTATATACTTTATACTCAAAGTATTGATATCACGTGGGAATGAATATATATATGTACATATATATATACTTTGTATATAATATGCGTTGTATATACAATATGAATATATATTATTTAGCATATATACATGTATATCTAAAATACATAGCATTTCTCTACCTATTTTCAGTTACACATATATAATATTGATATATTTCTAATAGATAGTTATATGAATGCTTTAAGCATTTTAAATATTTAAATTCCTTTTGTGATTATGGAGCCTTAGAAGTCCCAAGATCAAGAGAGTCATTGATATAAATTGAGTGTAAGACTGATAGACTGAGTTTCAGGAGAGTTGGATATAATCTGAGTCCTAGTTCCAAGGTAAATGAACCATAATATTCTAGCCTAAATTCAGAGAGGTTGTGAAAGTGAGAGACAGAGGTAAAAGAAACTACATAGACAAATACAAATCTATTAAAAATATCTACACAAATGTACACAGAAACAACACTAAACCAAATACCTGGACACTCATGACTTAGTTAAGTTAACACACAAAATTAACTGCCACTCCATTTAATCAAATTTTAATCCAAATACTATACCACAACCATTTCTTGAAAATTATTCCTTTCCTTCATCTTGTCAAACAAGTAATTATTAGTTTTCAACTTCTCCAAAGCATATATTACTCTTGCCGCTTGAAACATCCTTAAATTCATCTGAGCAACTCAGAATTCTTAGAATTTTTTACTCCAATTTATTGTTCTATCACAATAATTTTGAAACTTCCTCTTAATATTTCCCTGTCTTTAAACTTTGGGGTGTTTTAAATCTTAGTCTGCTGATTTCTTGTATTCTCTGTATGCATCAACTCTGCATATAAACTCATCTAGCTTCAAATAATTTTATTTGTGCCAATGATCACTTTATTCTTTCAGCCTTGAGCTCTTCCATGAACTGCAGTTGTATTTCGAGAATCACTTGGTAATTTAATAGGCATTTTAATCTTGATATGTTTAAATGAAAAATTTGATTTATCACTGGCTAATCTAACTCACAGTATTTGCCATCTGAGTATATGGCATTCTATTGATTGTTTTAAAGGAAAAAGGACTGAAATAATTCTTTGCTCCTTTCTCACATTTCACATCAAAAAGGAAAAAGAACTAAAATAACTCTTTACTCCTTTCTCATATTTCATATCAAATCCAGGAATAAATCCTGCTGATCTTAATTTTGAAATATGGGCAATGTTGAACACATATTCTTTTTACTGCAAAAAGTCATTATCATTTCTTCTTTTGACTAGTATTATTGCCTTCTGATTAATTTAATTGTTTGGATCTTTAAGAGCCTTTACTGAAATGGATTTTATACATTATAAAATTTATCAAATCTTAATTGTACAATTCAATGACTAAAACAAATTTCTGTAACATGAAACCATCGTATGTCAAGTTTAGAATATTTTCATCCTTCATTCCACTTCTCTGTTCCCAGCTCAAGCCTCTAAAACTATTGTGTGTGACGATGTATACCACAGTTTGCAAGTGGAGGTCAGAGGAAAACTTGTGAGAGTCAGTTCTCACCTTCTACCATGTGGGTCCCTAAAATCAGATCCAGGTTTTAAGGCTTGGCAGCAAGTACTCTTTTCTGCTGAGCCATCTAATTGGCCCCTTATGGTCTATTTTTATTTGATGCTACATCATTATTGAAATTTCTTATGTATTGTGAACTAGTAAAAGATCCTCTGAATGAGGCAAATTTAGCAAACTATTCATGTATGTTGTACCTTTACTTTGTTCCTGTGCTATCAGCAAAGTATTTGTGAGAGTTATCCCTAAAATTTCATGTGTAAGTCGTTTGTTCCTTTCTATTTTTGTAGAGTATTTTACTGTATCCATGCACTCTATTTTGTCTACATATTTCTAAGTTAATGAACATTTATTTCAGTGTGCACCATTATGAGTTATACTGCTATGAGTTTTCATGTGTAGATCTTTCCATGCAATTGCTCATTTTTGTTGGATAGATAGGTACTGGTCAAGTGACAGTTTCATGTTGTATTTTATTGTCCTCTGGCTTCAACACAAATATGCACACACATACTGTTGGTTTTGCCGCCGAGCTGCCTGCCCCTCGTGGCTGGTCACTGCCCGCGGCGGCCATGCCCGCGGAGGAGCGTGCCCGCGGAGGAGCGTGCTGATTGAAAGAATCTTAGCCATGGTTACCTTTTTAGAGCTTTATTGGGGGGGGGAGACAAAAGGACAGAGAGAGAGAGAGAAAGAGAGAGAGAGAGAGAGAAGGGGGGGAGAGGGAGAGAGGGGGACCAACGGGGGGAAGGAGCGCAAAGGAGTGAGGGGACAGAGAGAGCCCACAGAGGGCCCAACCACTTTTTAGGCTGGGAAGCCAGCGAAGGCTGATGACGTAATTAAAGGACGTAAATAAGGACCAAAACCTTACACATACCTTAATGGAATTTTCCCAAGTACCTGCCCTGAGAAAATCCCTCCCAGAGCCCTAGGGAAGATGCTATGTCCGCCATAGGATATCTGAGGGAAAGGAATCTACGTACACCATGCTCTTTTGTCTGTTTACTTTATTCCTCTATGACAAAAATTCTATCTGTACAGCTTCAGTTCTGTCCTAAATCTCAGTTTCTCTTTGTACCTACTTTTTCTATCCCCTCCTAGGCCTGGTAATAACTAAGCCCTTATGCTTTTGGTCTTATCTTCATCCTCTGTTCCTCCGTCCTCCATTCCTTTATCCTCCATCTATCCTTCCTGGCTCCTTACCCCTGGCCCTGATAAACTCTGCAAGAGATCTGCCTTACCCTCTACAGAATCTCTGTCTTCTTCTCCTCTTTTCTCTGGCCATGCGGTTCTGTGTTTGCCTCTGGAATTCTGGTCCAGTCCTTATTGTACCTGGTTATCCAAAAAGCCCTATTGTCCTCAGTCAATCTCTCTGCCATGCCCCTAGGAATGAAGGAAGACGATGGTCTGAGCTTCATTTGCACAAGAAACAAAGCTATGCATCTAGGAGCCAGGTTGCCTCCAGAAGAACATTTTACCTCAGTCCAGAGGCTTCAGGTGCCTAGCAGGTGGTCTGGTTCTGTTCCTCACTTGTCCTTCAATGCTTTGTTTGGAGCTGGCCCTATCTTTGGATGTAGCTAAAAGGGGATATTTGCAAAAGGCAGATACCCAACTCAAATGCTAAAAAGTGAGCAGGGCGCTCAGAGGCTCTGCCTACATGATGTTACCCAAGTACTGGCCCAAGCAGGGTGCTCAACATACACGTTCTATGGGAATTATGAGCACAAGAAATTCATAGCAAGGCACAGTTGAATATTAAAACTGTATAACACCAAATATTCCATGACAAATGGCTTCCCATTTGACAGACCCTTGGTTGGTCAAAGTATAGCTTTAATACACAGCTGAATATTTATAACGTGTTCTTAGAGCCTGCAAGAATACCTTCTCATAAAAAGTAAATTCCTTTACTATAATAATAATTACAAATTTAGAGTTGCACTGTTCAGTGTGGTAGCCAGTAGTCACATGTCATTATTTTAATGCTAAAGATTGCATAAACTAAAAGTTTACTTCCTCAGATACATTAGCCACGTTTGAAATACTCAGTATCCACATGTGACTGGAGAAGAACATGGTTATCTCTGTCACCAAAGAAAGTTTTATTGTATGATGGTTCTATATAATCACCCTCTCCTTATTTGAGCAATTTTTATTATATAAAATAAAGACAGTGATTTGTAACTGAACAAATTTCTGGGAAATTATTTACTTTCATTTTATTCCTGAATCCATAAATAAAGTAAGAATATTCCAAAAAGAAATTAGATCAAGAATATTAATATTTATCAAGCCATAGCCTTCTATCTTAATCTTAATTTTGGAGGGATTTAAATAATTTATCATAAAACCTCTCTTTTGATTCATTCTTGATCTTGAAAGCTAACTAAAATAAATGAAGTTCCAAATTTCCCTCAGTGTTTCATATGCAACATTTTAATCTACCCTAGGTTAATAATCAGGGAAGTTTTATTTATTTATTTATTTATCGATCTATCTATTTATTTATTTATTTTTGTCTTTTTACTAAAAAGTGTCATGATGTGGAAGGAAAAGAATACAAACAGTTCTTTTGTTGGTTATTTGCGGCACTCTTACCCTGCAAGGAAACATCATGAAACATCACAGAATCTACTAACAGGAGTTTTATTAAGATAAAGTAAAGAGACAGAGGTGCACAGGCCTGTGGAAAGACATGTGAGTAAAGATGGAGCCAGGAATCATGGCACCCACTTATAAAGGCTGGGCTGTACCTGTGCACACAGGCCCATGTGGCTATTCCACGCATGCACGTAGATCACATGGTTGTGCTGCGTGCTTTACACAACCACACAAAGCCACAGGGTCCTGGTCACGCAAGACATTTTGACCCGGAAATGGCTAGGCAGAGTTGACTAGGTTCCACTGGGCATGCACAACCATGCCAAACAGTGGGGGCGTGTTGTGAATCTGTATCATTTTTAGCTTAAAGGTCTTTGTTTTTTACAGCTTTGTTACAGAAGTTTTTAATACTTCTGATTTCTATTTTTCTTTCTTTTTTTTTTTTTTTTTTTAAAGATTTATTTATTGTGTATACAATGTTCTGCCTGCATGTATCCCTGCAGGCCAGAAGAGGGCACCAGATCTCACTACAGATGGTTGTGAGCCACCATGTGGTTGCTGGGAATTGAACTCAGGACCTCTAGAAGAGCAGTCAGTGCTCTTAACCTCTGAGCCATCTCTCCAGCCCCTTGATTTCTATTTTTCATATTTATTGAATCTAAATAATTTATTTTTAAATGAAAATAATACATTTACATTAAATCATAGAATCCTTGTCATTACCACCATTGTCATCATCATAATAGATATCACAAACTTGTGGTTCTACTTATGTTTACACACTATGCCCAGAGATTGTGGGACTAATTTTAGGCCTTAATGAGACATATTGCTATTTGTGAATCATTAAAGTTTAGCCATTGATCAGTGAATAATTACGGTGTTAAAATAAAACCATGTAATATGTGCACAGAAATGATGAAATGATACACATAGAAACCTAATATCTTTTGAATTTCTTCTTAATGAGAAAAATGCCATTTTTACTGTATGGTGGTATTGTGTTCCCCAAATTATTGTGCACCCTAATAAACTTATCTGGGGTCAGAGACAGAACAGTCACTAGATACAAAGGCTAGAAAATGATGGCACTCACACCTTTAATCCTAGCACTCCAGAGGTAGAAATCCTTCTGGATCTCTGTGAGTTCAAGGCCACATTGGAAACGGCCAAGCATGGTGACACACGCCTTTAATCCCAGAAAGCGAGCCTTTAATCCCAGGGAGTGGTGGTAGAAAGCAGAAAGGTATATAAGGCATGAGGACCAGAAACTAGAAGCATTTGGCTGGTTAAGCTTTCAGGCTTCTAGCAGCACAGTTCAGCTGAGAGCCATTCAGATATGAGGACACAGAGGCTTCCAGTCTGAGGAAACAGGATCATCTGAGAAGTTGGCCAGGTGAGGTTAGCTGTGGCTTGTTCTGCATCTCTGACCTTCCAGCATTCACTCCAATAACTAGCCTCAGGTTTGATTTTATTAATAAGAACTTTTAAGACTCATGCTACATTTCTGAGAGAATAGTTTTTGCTAGATAAATAGCAGCATTCATACTTATTTTCTAGAATAAGTATAAGTACATGAAATATAGCATAATAAATGGAAGTCTCAAAATGAAAGTGTTGGTTGAAACACATTGCATAGTAATTTATTAGACCAAGATGTGAAAAGGTTTTAATGTAACTGAAACAAAGAGTTTTAGTCTTCCTACCTTATGTCTCAAGTGAGAGAGGTATGAAAATAACACCTGCTAATCTCAATTAGAATCACAGAAGCTTCAAGTCTTTTACTTAAGTATTTTTAGATTTATTTGGAAAGAATAGTGGGATGAGCTCCTTCGCTCAAAAAAATGAAAACTGTATTTATTCTAAATCCTACTTCAAAAGAAATGGACTTTAAAGAGATGTTGAGTGAAATTAAAATATATTCATAGAGATTTCATGCACACATGGAACTGGCATTTCACTTAAAGAAACAGCAACAGAGACATCTATATGGAGTAGCTAGATTATATTCCAGTGTGCAGTTTTGTAAAACTTTCATGAATCCTGTGCCACAGATGTGGCCCATAATCCAGAGAAAATAAAATACTATCTACATAGATAGTGAAGTTCTTGAAAATGCTTTACATCACAGAATTACAAGATTTAGAAAATTGTCAAGGTGTGTAGAGACTAGAAAATTAAAGGAAGGATAATTTTTTAGAATAAAAACACAAGATATGCTTCATTGACAAGAAAAATATGATCAAATTTCTTTTCTTATCATTATAGGAATCCCAAAGGAAATGGAGACAATCCCTGTCTGTTATGTCTTGTAATTGCATCATGTAACAAATAGCAACAAAACATCCACAATCAGTAAGTTTTATGTATTTAGGGTTGTCAGCAACATGACTCTGGTCCTCTTGGCTTAACTCATATCTATTTTCAAGGATTAGGTAACTCTCAGCTGCTTATGGCTGAAACCAGCAAGATGATAAGTCTCTTGTCCACTAGCAAGCTTAGAATAAAGCATCAATGACAGATGCAAAAGTGAGGAATGTCCTTTACACATACATCTTTTAAACATACTATTTCTTTAACAATTGTGCACATTTCACTGACCTGAACAAATTATATCACCAACTCCAGAGCTAAAGGAAAAGCTTGTGTTCAAGTTACAGGGCCAAGGTGATAGACAAGGAAGGCATGAAGAATTTGGGAAATTATTTTTGCAATTAATCTATCACAGTGCCTCTAGGGAAAAATGCCAGATTTAATTAAATATCTAATCCAAAGGGCACTGGAGCTAGATTATTATGCTATTAAGAAGAAAATAGCTTTCATGCTCAATCTATTTCTTCACTTTCTCTGATATTCAACCAGGTTATAACCACACAGAATGACTGCAGAAGTGAAGGTGAATCTTGAGAAACTCTAGAAAGCAGGAAGTTGGTATCCACATGAAGTAGGTTCAAACTTGGGCAGATGATAAAACTAAATTTTCAAGTAAAATGAAACATTTAAAAAATTATCATGTGGGACTAGATGTGAAGTACTGGAATAAGATTGTGTTTGGAGGATTAAAAGCAAGAGTTAAACACATATATTTCATTGTCATGCTCTACAAAATATTAGTTTTCAGTGTTGATATTTTATTTGTGATGAAATGTGATATTTAATTTGTATGTTAATAAATAAAGTTGCCTGGAGATCAGAGGTCAAATAGCCATTAAGCAGAAGTCTGGCGGTGATAGCACACGCCCTTAACCTGATCACATGGCAGACAGAGTCTCTGTGTGGTCAAGGACACAGCCAAGCGTGATGACACGAGCCTTTAATCTCAGTACCAACCATAGAGTCTTGGAAGTCTGTACAGACAGGCAGTGATCTCTTTGGCTATTTCTTCTGTATTTGGCTCTGTGTTTCTTATTTACTAAGACTGTTTAGAATTTCATCTACATTTGGGGCCCCTGTGGCAAGAATTCATTAAAAAAAAAACATTGGTGGCCTCACAGGCCAGGGGTTACAGGCCCTGGCTCGGCCAGAGTTTACAGGCCCCAGGCCCAGCCGGAGCTATAAGCAATCGGCTGCACTCAGTCAGAGCTGCACTCGACTGTAGCTATAAGCAGTTACATGCAGCTGGAGCTACTTCAGGCCAAATTGGCAATTCAAGTGGCTCAGGTTTACAGGGGCCGGTGCTACAAGCAGCTCAGGCCCGAATAGGCTCAAACTGGAGCATGTGCCTGGAGTTTAGCTTTTAACCAAAATGCGTGGCTGGACTTTAGCTTTTAGCTTTTTTTCTCTTCTCCTGGTAGAGAGTAGGTGTTTGCTTGCTCTCTCTCTCTCTCTCTCCTCTCTCTCTCTCTCTCTCTCTCTCTCTCTCTCTCTCGCTCTCTGGATTCCCATCTCGGATGCTAGGTAGCTGTTTTGAAATTCCCTCAGACTTCTACTGTTTTACACAGACTTGGTAAGTCAATTAAGATATCAGATATCTTAAAGGAAGAAACTACTTAAAAGAGAAAAATTTTTCCCACATTAAAAAAAATGGGAAATATGTTTACAATAGAAGAAAACTGGTCTTTGTTTGATAAAACTTTAGGCAGTCTGAAAGTGAAGCAATTACATGAGAGGATTAATGTTGATGGGATGTATGTAACATCAATTATACACATTTGTTTACTTGTCCTTATTTTACAATTTAAAAAGATAGTCAATTTAAGTGCCAAGATAAAAGCTTTAGAAAAACCTGTTAAAATGAATTATAGAGAAATTCAGATTCAGACAGAAGAATTTAAGGGTGAAATTTTTTCAGGATTGGATTATAAGGTTACAGAAAGAAAGTCTGTTTTCAAACAATCAAACTTAATTTATCCGGTAACTGTACAGCAACTACCTGATCAAGGGTGTATACAAACTAATTGGACTCTAGTTGAAATGTTAGATTTAAGGAGATTTAAGGATGTAATAGTATCTTATGGCATGCATTCCCCATTTGTAAAGCAAATGTTAAACTCCTGGTCAACTTGTAATAGGATTATCCCTCAAGACTGGAAAGAATTAGTAACTGCTGTCCTGGAACCTGGAGCACAGCTCCAGTGGCACATGTGGTACAGAGATGAGGCTAAGACCATAGAAAGTCAATGGAGAGGTAGAGGTATGGAAATTTCCCAGGAAGAGCTTCTTGGAGAAGGCCAATACTCTGAAATACAAAGACAATGTTTATATGATAACCAAACCTTAATTCTATGCCACATGGCAGCCATGACTGCATGGGACAGAATTGAGGAAGCAAGAAAGAAAACTGAGTCATTCACAAAAGTTATACAGGGCCCAAAAGAATCCTTCACGGATTTCTTACAAATGCTCTCTTCAGCAGTAAATAGAATGGTCTCAAATTCAGAAGCTAGACAGATAATTATTGAATCTTTGGCTTTTGAGAACTCGAATGCAGCATGCAAGAGAATAATTAGGCTGTTAAAGGCAAGATCTGTACCCTTGGAGGATTTGATTAGGGACACAATTAATATTGAGTCTCATGTCTATGATGATATGTGGATAGGAGAAACAACTTCAAAGATTTGAGGAATGTCAGATGTTTTGGATGTGGAAAGCAAGGTCATTTGAAAAGGGAATCTTTTGGTCTATATTCATAGGCACTAAAAACTATTCAAAAACCTTTATAATTTTTCATTTGTTTTATTTAAATAGCTCAATAAATTCTTTTCATTGGTGAACATCTCCTAATTTAATATTTCTTTCACCATTCATGATATATTTGTTGGCACAATGTTATAATTATTCCATCAACTTTATTTTGGTATGTTTGACAAATGAAACATATACATGCTTAATAAATAAGTGCTTAATTAACAAATACATGCTTAATTAATAATAAAAATCAAATATAGATATATAAATATCTTGAACATGATGTGTTCATAAGGTTTTTAATAATACCTTCTTATTAATGAATACTTTCTTCATAGTACAAAATAATAGATTTCATTGTGGCAATTCTACAGCCTCTTGTAACTTACTCTGTCCCTTGTGGTGTTATATTGCTTGCCTTGAGGATCAGAGGACAGAGTCAGCCACTAGATTAGACATAGAGGCCAGACAGTGGTGGCACATACCCTTAATTCTATCATTTCGGAGGCAGAGATCTGTCTGGATCTCTGAGTTCAAGGCAAAACTAGGCTACATGAGAGAAACAGAGCCAGGAAGTGGTTTAATCCCAGCTCTTGAGATCTCATGCTTTTGCTTGGGAAGCACACACTTCTTTAATCCCAGGAAGTGATGTCTGGGCAGAAAAAGGTATATAAGATGTGAAAAAATAGGAACTCACTCTCTGAGACTGAGGATATCATAGAGTTAAGAATGTGGCTGGTTTATTCTGTTTCTCTGATCTTTCAGCTTTCACCCCAATATCTGGCTCCTTTTTTTATTAATAAGACCATTTAGCAATTCATGTTATAGTCCCATCTGTTTTTTCGTGCTGGTATTAGCTTTCCTTCTATAGTATAATTTCTGAGTGATGAAGATTACATTTTCCAATTCTCATAGCATCTAGCATAGCATTTCCTTATAGTATCACTCCTGAATACTAATATTTTTAGCTCCACTGTGGGCCCCCAAAAGACAGTGCTGCAGACAATGACCCAAAAGATATCCTGGGCTCAAGCCAGGTTTGAATCTGATTGGGTAAATAAAAGGATTTCTATTCAGAAAACAAAAAAAAAAATAAACAAAACACCAAAACTCAACATTTGTCAGAAAACTTGTGAAGTGAGGTTGTCAAGAAAACTCATTATTTCCCTCATCCATCTCTAATATTAAACTACTTTGGCCAAAGGGCATCCAGTTCTTGATTAATCCAAACAGCCTGCAACAGATCATAGTACCCATGCTAAATCCTAGGCTTTTCTTCTGTACCCCTTCTTCTATTGCTATGAATTCCCACAAAATTGGTATGGCTTTTTCTACTGACCCCTGTTCTCTTTCCCCTGAAAGACAGCCCAGCAGTTTGATTCCCAAGTAAAACAGTCTTTCTAACTATGGAGTGTTCTATTTTGGTTCTTTCACTAAACCTCACTTAAAAATATTACTAATAATAGTAATAACTGCCTTAGCTTTTGAAGAGAAGGACATGAAAAAAAATACCAGATGTTATGTGACATAATTCCTAGGGAGATATGAATACATACCTACTCACCTCAGACATAGAACATTAGATAGAGCAAAGCATGGGTACCACGAAAGTCCAAATTGATGAAGCAGGGTTTTCTTTAGGTTACATATAAGAAAATGGATGAGAAGTTATTTATAGAAACAGAAATTGCTGAAAGAAAACTGTATCACCAAAAGTCTTCCTCAGCATTGGTTATAGCTGGAATAGCTGAAAATCTGTATAACCTGTAGGTTTTTCAGGGTACACAGTTGGTCTTAACCTCATATAGGCAGCTTGGCTTAGCTGAAAGTGATTTCCTAGTAGTCTTTACCGCTTATATGTGACTGAGGAGGGAAGGACCTAGTGAATCTGGTCAATTTTAGGGGCTTCCTGAAGCTATTGAGTTATTAACTTCCTGAGCTTAATGTGCTTCACTGCAGGGTGGAATTTCTTACTTCCCCTTAGGACTTTCTATTTCTTAATGAAATTCCCTGAAGGATGGAATGTTTCAACTCCTCTTTAACTTCCTGCTTCTTAAAGAGCTTCCTTGAAGGATGGAATGTTTCACTTTCCCTTAAGTAGATCGTTTGTATTAAGGAGCTTCCTACTGAGACCAAGTGCTTTATCTTAGAGGAAATTGGTACACAACACCAGAATAAAATAATGGGAGATATAATATTAATGAGTGAAAAAAAATAACAAGAGCTATCCTTTAAAGAAATAAATATATATTACAAAGAAAAGGGGCATACTCACACTAAAGTCACTTGAGAAGATCCCATTTTACTAGAATTTCAGGGATCAATGGATTTTGCAAAGAAAAATTGAAACATGATGGTCATGTGACCATGTGAGCTATTCAGCACTTTCTCAGAGACTGTAACACAATACTAAGTTATGAGCATCTGTGGGACTGTTTTGGGCTAAAAAATGTGGTCTGATATGATCAGACGGCTAGTGTCCCTAAAGGAGGAGGAAGTTACAACAGTGGCTTCTTTCTATTACACGATTTTCAAGGTTTCTGTTATCAGTAGGAGAAAAAGACAAAAGTAGAATTTATCTCAAAATATTGGACAAAACTTTCAGGAGCATCACTGAGATAATTTGTGTGTGCACACGCGCTTGCGTGTATGTGTGTGTGTGTGTGATCATGATTTGAGGAAAAGCATGAGATACACTATCATTAATTGTTGAATGGCAATTTATTAGTAAAAATGGCTTAGAGACTTCATATACACAGAATGATCTCTAATAATATGGGATTAATGTGCAACTGAAATATGGTAAGTATGACAAAGAAACAGAATTTTAAAGTGTATTTGATTTTAAGTAATTTCTACTTCTGTTTCAGTGACTATAATTAGTTCTTGGTTGTCGTACCAGACAACAGAGACTCAACTCACAAGAGAAATCATAGAATATCTTTCAACATTATATATGTTAGAAATGTGCAAACAGTAAATAACATTTAGTGGCATTTTGACAATAACATTTTTTACCCTAAAAAAATTCCACTGGTGCTCATAACTGAGTACTGTATTACAGTCTCAGATAAAGGGTTCAGGTCCTTGTTGAATAGTTCACAAGGTCACATGACTGGCATGTTTCAATTTCTCCTTTGCAAAATCCATTGCTCCTTGAAATACAAGTAAAACAGAATCTTCTTAAGTGACAATAATATTGTCAACATCATACCTATTATGTAGTTTCTGGACAACATGTGTATCCAGAGGTTTCTAACCAAGATGCATACTAGTTTATAAATGTTACACTTCTTTATGTAGATTTCTAAAATATCCAAGAAATGTCTTTTCTCAGTGTAGACCAAAATATCATTGTATATATTACTCACAAAAGTCCTTATGTTAGACTATAATAGCCTCATGATGAAAATGACATTGTTTAACATCAAATCTTTTGATGATGTGGCCCCTTTGTTAGAGTGCATGTATGGCAATTGGAAATTCACATAGCATCTTTGTTTCTTGAATAGCAGGAAGAATCTAACTGTGGCTTCAGGAGCATTAAACCACAAAGAGGCATTCTAAGTATGAGAGACACAGCTACTAAAATACAGCTCCAAGTTTCCCAGGTTGCCTCTTGTCCAGTCCTTAAACAGAAGCAAAATTTACCAAAAATGCAGCTGTGGTTTTCCTAGGTTCTCTTAAGTCTATATTCTTCCTTACCTGAGCTCAAGATTATTTCTTATTTCAGTGCTGGTTGTAATTTGTAAAAATTTGTTATATTGTATAGCTTTGATATAGCCATTGTAATCATATTTTATTGCTACAAAATACAATCTTACAACCATACATTTATTGTTTTACACTTTAGTAAGAAGTCCAGAAATGGTGTGGATGGATTCTCTGTTCTGGGATTCTTGGAGTTGACATCTAAATGTCCTTATGGAAGGTTTTAAAGTTGTTCTTTTTAAATTAACTAGCTGTTATAATTAATTTCCTTGTGATTGTAAGAATGAGGTCCTTTTTATCCTGAAAGCTCTGGGTCAAGTGTTGCTCCTGGGATGAAGAAGCTATCTGTGGTTTCTTTCTGTATTGTCTCCATAGCAGCTTACAACATGTATATTTTCCTTCTAGGCCAATTGGAGAGAGAGAGAAGGAACAAAAGAAACTGCAGCTGTATCTTGGTAGTTATGAAACCTGACAATCAGAGTGCCCCTTTTTTGGATTTGCTGGAGAAGAATCACATTTTAAAGCACTTATGTGACTGAGTCTTTTGTACTCAGAAAGCCACCATGCTTTAATGTCAAATAAATTGAGATTCCCAATTATATTTGTAGAATACATTTATAGTGGTGCTTATGTTAGTATTTAAATGATCATCTGGGAGAAACCATGCATGTACCAGTTGGGTGGCTTAAACACAGTAGTAATTTATGCTGAGTCACCAATAATGCATTGCTATCATATTAAAGAAGGGAAAAAAAAGCACTTTCCTCAGAGTCATTGAAGCAAGAAAGAATACAGATTTGAATCCTTTACTTCATGCTTCCTGTGTCTTATGTCCTCTGTCTGTCTTATGAGTTTGAATACGTACCTGCCTGAAGACTACCTTGTCAATCCTTCCTGGTGGCTGCATCTGTGTGCATCTGCTTGCTATGTGACTGTGTGTCTGTCCCTGTATATCTGATTCTGTCTATGTGTGTCTGTCCCTAACAAAAGGCTTCCTTCTGTCTTTATTAAACATAATAGAAAGCATCACATTGGGAAGGAATGAACAATAATTTTACAGAAATTGTTAACAGAGTTTTAGAAAGGATTAAGTCACTGGCTCTAACTGATCCAGATAATAAACAGTACTACAAACATCATTGTTTATAAACTGTTAGGTCCAAAGGAAACTCAATTTCCCCAAAATCTGGGGGCTATACAAAAGCCAGAATTTGTATGGAACTTGTGAAGCTAGATCCTCTCTACCAAAACAAGGCATTTTCTTTATCACTGGCAGAAGAGACAAACAGCTATCTATCTGTGGTGCCCATTAGCATACCAAAGTGCATGCAGGCCTCCAGGATTCTTAGGTATCACCTGTTCCACATTTCAGAGTCTTTTGTTTGTTTTTGCTCTTTTGGGGGTCTTTTTGGCTCCTTTGGGGAGGCTGCCTCCTAGCTCCCAAATAAATCACACATGGAGGCTTACTCTTAATTATAAATGCCTGGCCTAAAACCCAAGGCCTGGTCAGAGGTAGATGACAAGTACTGCATTCAATCTTCCTAGAATTCTAGAATGCTGATGCTTGCATTGTGGCAGGAGTTTTTACTTTGGTTTTTGTTCCTACTTAATGTACTGGTTGCTCAAGGCCTCACTGTATGGCAGAAACTGTCCAGCAAAAACTATTAAAGGAGCCGTATCTTTTTTTTTTTAAAGCTTTCTTAGGCACTATGGAAATTCGAGCCTCATGTTGATGTTGGTACACAAAAATGTTGTTGTTTGTTTTTGCTATTTTGGGGTCTTTTAGCTCTTTTGGGGAACCTGCTACTTAGCTCCCAAATAAATCGCACATGGAGTCTTATGCTTAATTATAAATATTTGGCCTTTGCTTGGCTTGTTGCTAGCCAACTTTTCTTAACTTATTCCATCTACCTTTTGCCTCTGGTCTTTTCTTACTTCTGTATATCTTACTTTCTCTCTTACTCTTGGCTAGCTGTTTGACTGGGTGACTAGGTGGATGGGTGGCTGGCCCCTAGCATCTTCCTCTCCTCCTTTTCTTGCTCCTTCCTCTCCTCCCAGATTTCTCCTTCTATTTAATCTCTCTGCCTGCCAACCCTGCCTATCCTTTCTCCTGCTTTGCTATTGGCTGTTCAGTTCTTTATTAGACCATCAGGTGTTTTAGACAAGCACAGTAATACAGCTTCACAGAGTTAAACAAATGCAACATAAACAAAAGTAACACACCTTAAAATAATATTCTACCGCAAGAATCCACAGTTCCATCCTGGATCTTTTCAGTACTTCTCACCTCCTCTACAACCCTAATCTTCTCCAGCTCATGAACTTCTCTTGCATCAGCTACTCATTTTTCCTTATAACTGCCATTTAGGCTGTGCTAGTTTGGTCTTCTTTTTGGTTTTCATACCCCTCTCTCCAATCTGATCCTGCTTCTCCCCTTGTTAGATCCAGCCTGCTGGCCATAGTCAATCTACTACTTTCTCTCTCTGCTCTGGATTACTCCTGATGCCTCTGGCAGTTCACTCTTTCATATCTACAATAAAAACCCTGCCCTTAACCATACCATTGAGCAGTCATATTGTTAGCTTATACATACAGTAATATACAAATGTTGTATTCAACACTTATTGTGGGCATTCATTTCAGAAGATTGCTTTCAACCTCTCTATTTTCTTCATTCAGAAAATGGTATGCATTGTTCTGGGGACGGGGTATAGAAGAATGCAAATTTACGATTACAGCTATACCTTAGCTTAGGTTGTAAAAATAGATTGCATGGGTAATCCAAGGCAGGTTATTACATTGTTTTCTTAAAAGTAAGTTAAACAGAATCTAAAGTCTAAGCTTTCCATGCTTTTAAATATGAATTCCAGTATATTATCCAAAAAGTTTATTTCTGTATGTACTAAGAAATGTTTGGCAGTGATTATTGGCCTCGCCAATCTGAAAAAAAATCTGTGCTCATGTTGAAGAGATGGTTTTATACACTGAAAGAATACATAATTGTTATACACACTTGTAATCCATAGTAGGATAACAGTGTTAAGTCTTACATGATCTCAAACTATATTATCAACTCTGGCAAAAGTTACAGTCTTTTGAATGTAAGAAATATTTTTATCATACTGTTTCACCACAAATGTGACTTGGAATGCTTTGGCAATTTAAGAATTTGATCTACTGCAGATGCTTTTCTTATATTTAAAGTACAGTTCACAATTTTTAAATAATCCTTAATTCAAACCTGTGATAGTAAAATCTTTCCTAGGTATGTAGTGCTGTTCTCACTGACATAGCTTTAGAGAAATGAATGGTATGAAGAAGAAAGTTTTGAAGATAAAAGAAAATGGAAAATGATATGGCTAATAGTATTTTGATTTAACACTGTTTTCCTTTTTCTCTGTCCAGAATCTAAAGTTTAAGCTTTCCATACTTTTAAATATGAATTACAGTATATTATCCAAAAAGTTTATCTCTGTATGTACTAAGAAATGTTTGGTAGTGATTATTAGCCTTGCCAATCTTAAAAAAAAAATCTGTGCTCATGTTGTAGAGATGGTTTTATACACTGAAAGAATACATAATTGTTACACACACCTGTAATCCTAGACCTCTAGAGGCTAAGACAGGAGGATTACAAATTGGAGGACATTTAGGGCTGCAGAGTGAGATCCTCTCTGAAAGATGGTCAGGGAGTCAGAGATGAAGGTCAATATTGTCTAGTACAGTCTATTGTTTTAGATAACCCTGTGGGCCGGGCGGTGGTGGCGCACGCCTTTAATCCCAGCACTCGGGAGGCAGAGCCAGGCGGATCTCTGTGAGTTCGAGGCCAGCCTGGTCTCCAAAGCGAGTTCCAGGAAAGGCGCAAAGCTACACAGAGAAACCCTGTCTCGAAAAACCAAAAAAAAAAAAAAAAAAAAAAAAAAGTTAGATAACCCTGTGATTTAAGAAAAAGCACATGTCCTTAATATCCTCCAGTCACATAAGACCTAATAGATTATAAAAATTTCCAGCTTTATATTGTCTTATCAAGTAAATAAAATCTCCTGTGTCCTTCTTTGAGTCCTCCTTATCACCTAGTTTCTCTGGGGCTGTGAATTGTAGCCTGGTTATTCTTTTCTTTACAGTTAATATCCACTTATGAGTAAGTACATACCATGTTTGTTTTTCTGGGTCTGGGTTATCTTGCTCAGGATGATTCTTTTCTAGTTCCATCCATTGCCTGCAAATTTCATGATGCCACTCTTTTTTTATAGCTGAGTAATACTCCGTTGTGTGAATGTATCACATTTTATCACATTTTCTTTATCTATTTTTGGTTGAGGGACATCTATGTTGTTTCCAGGTTCTGGTTATGTTGCTATGAACATAGCTGAGCAAGTGTCCTTGTAGTATGGTTGAGCATCCTTTGGGTATATGCCCAAGATTGGTATAGCTGTGTCTTGAGGTAGCTTGATTTCCAATTTTCTGAGAAACTGCCATAATGATTTCCAAAGTGGCTGTACAAGTTTGCTCTCCCACCAGCAGTGGAGAAGTGTTCTCATTATTCCACATCCTCTGCAACATAAGCTGTCATTAGTGTTTTTGATCTTAGCTGTTCTGACAGGTATAAAATAGTATCTCAGAGTCCTTTTGATTTGCATTTCCCTAATAGCTAAGGATGTTGAATAGTTCTTTAAGTGTATCTCTTCCATTTGAAATTCTGTTGAGAATTCTCTGTTTAGATCAGTACCCTATTTTTTAAATTGGGTTATTTGTTATTTTGCTGTCTAGTTTTTTGAGTTCTTTATATATTTTGGAGATCAACCCTCTGTCAGATATGGGGTTGGTGAAGATTTTTTCCTATGCAACCATTTTGTCTTGTCAGTTTCATGAGTTCCCATTTACTAATTTGATTTCAGTGCCTGTGCCACTGGTGGGAAGAGGAAATAGAAGAGCTCTCCTGGGTAAACTGGGGCCAGGGGGTGATAATGGGAACATGAGGGATCAGGTTAGATGGGTTAGAGGGTGGATGGAGGAGAAGAGTAATGAAAGAAATGTCTTGATGGGGGTGGAATTTCTGGACTAGAGAGAAGCCTGATATCAGGGAAACTCCCAGGAATCCACAAGAATGACCCCAGGTAATACTCCTAGCAATAGTGTAGAGGGTGCCTAAACGGGCCATCTCCAGTAATCAGATTGGTGATTACCCTGTTGTCGTCAGAGAGCCTTCATCCAGTAACTGATTGAAGCAGATGCACAGATCCACAGCCAAGCTCAGGGAATCCTGTTGAAGAGAGGGAGGAATGATTGTATGAGACAGGGTGGTCAAGGTCATCACTAGAAAACCCACAGAAACAACTAACCTGGGTTCATATGAGCTCACTGACTCAGCACCAACAGCTAGCGAACCTGCATGCGACCAACCTAGGCTTTCTACATATGTGCGACAGTTGTGTAGCTTGATCTATTTGTGGAACTCTGAGCAGTGGGATCAGGGTGAGTTCCTAATGCTTGGCTTTTGGGAACCTATTCTTCATACTGGGTTGCCATACCAAGCTTTAATACAAAGGGAGGAGCTTAGGCCTACTTCAACTTGATATGCCTGCCCCTTTCTGAACAGAAGAGGAGTGAATGGGGGGAAAGGAGGTGGCAGGGAGGGAATTGGAGGAGAGGAGTGAGGGGAAACTGTGGTTGGTATGTAAAATAAATGAAAAAACTGTAACTATTAAAAATTCTCATTTCAAAAAGAAAATTTGTTTAAGACTGGCTAGACAGAGTGCATAGAACAAGGTATGTCAAATTTAAATCACTTTTTCTTGATGACAACTCATTAGGCTAGGAGACCAAGCCACATATATAGACATCAGGAAAATATATGACATTTTCTCCTATGGTATTTATTTGAAAGACAGTAGATACATACCCTGGATGCATGTTTTATTATGTAGAATTATGTGTGGTTTACTGTGCATAGAAAGCAAGCATAGTCCTGCTTAATATTGCCAATCATTTGCAACCAAATTCTGAAAGGTCCTGCTTAATATTGCCAATCATTTGCAACCAAATTCTGAAAGGTATGATTGTCAAAATTTAGCTGATATAAAAGTAGAATGAATTTCCCAGATAACAGATTCTAGATTTTAAAATGCTGGCACATCCTAGAATTTTGTGTCAGATAAAATAAGGGCAAAGTTGATAGGAAGCATGTAAAGGTCTTACGTATGTGTACCTAAATTATAATGTCAATAACTACCTATTTCAAAAGTCATGTTAATTAATATGTTCTAAGTATAGGAATGAATATTTTTAGCTTATATTACTTAATATATTTCACCCACACTCTTAGGCGGACAAATTTTTCCTCATTACAGTACTAGCAGAATTCCAGAGAGTCTAAATATTTTTGAGCATGTCACAACTGATGCCCATAACTTACTCATACATAAAGGACAAATTTGGACTGACACAAATGAAGTAATTTTTACTCATAGCCTCTAACTCCAGCTCTCATTCTTGTTGAAGTCATAATTTCATTTTCTCACATTTTCTGAAATTTAAAGTATAATCTCTTGCATGTATATTATGTACGTACCTATCTGTTGATCTATGTATCTACTGAGAGTCCATGAAATACTTAATACATTAGGAAACTGATCAATTAAATTTGATCAACCTATAAATTAGTTTATTTTTTTAATTTAACCCACAATGTAAAGGCAATTTATATACATAGCTGCAAAATAAAATGTTTAAGATGGTGCAAATTAGTGTAAATTAACCTGATCTTTTGATATATCAAATGATAAAGTCATCATTTATTATCAATAGTTCAAAATGATTTTACCACAAAATTATAGTCTTTTTTTTTAAATTTTTTTTGGTTTTTCGAGACAGGGTTTCTCTGTGTAGCTTTGCGCCTTTCCTGGAACTCGCTTTGGAGACCAGGCTGGCCTCGAACTCACAGAGATCTGCCTGGCTCTGCCTCCCAAGTGCTGGGATTAAAGGCATGCGCCACCACCGCCCGGCCCAAAATTATAGTCTTGAGTTTCTCCATGCTGTAAGAAAATCTTTACAAGAATGATCTTCATTTGCAATTCTTATGCTATCTTCTCCTCTTAGGGACACATCATAATTGCAGGTGAAAAGGGACAACAATGTGAAGTAAATCAATTTCCAATATTTCCTAGTTAGAGATTTCTTTATGACAACTGTTCTGCCTAGTGCATTTTTTCTCATATAGTTTTCTGGAATATTTCAGAACTTATAGTAAAATTATAATAATATTGCCTGTCCACATGCTCATTAAACTTAAATAGTGGTATCAATGTAGAATAATGGTTTTGTGTCATATCTGTAGAAATATTGAGAATGAAAGATAAATCAGACAGTTGAAATGTCATGTCCCATTTCCTCTAGGTTGTTATGATTAGTTACTAATAATGTTATTTATTTTTGGCTTATAGTTATTACAGCTATAGGTTTCTTTTATCTATTTCATTTTTTTCAAAAACCATGATATTTTAACTCTCTTTGTATTTATTAATCTACTTATTCTTTATTTTTTGAAGCAAAATTTCACTATGAATCCTTAGCTAGCCTGGAACTCACTATGTAGACCAGAGTGTCCTGAGACTCAAAGAGATAGGTCTGCCTCTACCTCTTGAGTGCTGAGATTAAATCTGTGTACCACCATGTTGGGGTTATTTGTTTTTATTTTATTTTATTTATCTATTTTTATTTTTCAAGAGAGGGTTTCTCTGTGTAACCATGGCTTTCCCAGAATTCCCTCTTATAGACCAGGCTGGCCTTGAATTTAGAGACCCACATGCCTCTGCCTCCCAAGTGCTGGACTTAAAGGTGTATGCCACTATGCCCAGCTCTTTTCTATTCTTAATCATGTGTATGCAGATGTGTCTGCTAGGATATGTGAATGCAGGTGCTCCTAGAGTCCAGAAGAGGGTGTCAGATTCTGTGACCTAACATAGGTGCCGAGAACTAAAATCAGTTCCTTTGCAAGATCTTAACCACCAAGCCATCTCTCTACCCTCCATTGTGTGATACTGAGGACTGAACCAAGTTGGTGCCTCAAAGAGTTGCTCTACCACTGAGCAATAGCCTTATCCCTATGCCCCAAATCTTATATAGGTATGAAAAACTAAAAGATCAAGATAAGAAATAGAAAAGGACCCTGTCTTGTAAAACCAAAAAAGAAAAAAGAAATAGAAAAGGACACATAATAGTTTCCATATTAAATATGAAAGTAAAAAGATGACTATGACAGAAGAAAAAGAGATTGAAAGGGAAGAGAACTCAGGTAACGTGAAAATAGAGATCATTTAAGTGATGGAAGAGAGCCAGCAAAAGTAAGGCAGGAAGGACAAAGGAAGGCAGTGGAGAAGGCAAACAAATTAGATCAAAGTATATTGACAGATACATATGTAAATGATGAAAACTGTTATTAATTTAAGGATTAACAACATCTAAGATTAATAAAAATGTGTAATAGTATTTTAAATAAAAGGCTATATAGTAGCTACATACTACAGTATATTTGGTTATATATGGATGAAACAAAATGAAATTCAATAAAGGCTGATATAAAATCTAACAAATTCCCTCCATATTGAATATACATGAATAGCAATATTTCAGGATTCTAGTTTAACAATGATTCATAGTAAAATTTACCTTTGGTGAATTAATACACCAGGCATTTTCAATGTCTTTTCAATTGTGTCAGTCACTAATTCCATCATTTATATGTTTAACTTAAGTATGACAAACATTTCAGAAAACACAATGTCAAAATAAGTAAAAAAGTCTTGCATGATAGAAATTCCACACCTACCCATTGAAAAACAAGAGAAAAAAGTTGGAGAGATCTTGTGCTCTATTTTAAGAACATTGAACGATTAAAATGTCATAAATAGACTTTTATTATGCTATGTGTCTTTTCCTTAGTACTAAAATAGACAAATGAGTCAACAGTTTTAGTCAGCTTTGAATGATCTATGTTTTAGAACCCAAAGTCTTAAAGGAATTGATAGATCATGGTGAATTTGGGATAAGAGACTGAAAGAAGATTTTTTTTTGACATTTGTTTTCCAGAAAATTTAAAGGCATAGAATTGCTTCACGTAAGAAAGGAAAATTGTTTTTATGTTTGTGTGTATATGTCCAGATGGGCTTGTGTGCAGGTGTTTTTAAATGGCAGGCAGGTGTGAAAGGACGTTCCTTTATTTTAAGAAGAGCTTTAAGTAGTTGTTCCCTCAGGATCATTTTGGAGAAACACCTGGAAAGAATAGGGGTCAGACCAGGTTAATTAATAAAATATATTTTTGCAAATTTTAAGAAAACAATTGGAGCTATTAAAGGTGATTTTAATGAAACCAAATTCCTTGTCAAGGTATTATGGAAATTCACCCATCATAGTTACTAAGGGTGTTCATTAATAATACCAATAAAGAGACAAGAGAGTTGATATTCAGGTCTGTTCATCAACCAGGTTACGTATTAAAATGTAAACTTAAAAGGTAAGGAAAAATGTAGCAGGAATCTTAAAAGTTCTTATTAATAAAATCAAACCTGAGCCAGGTATTGGGTTGAACACTGGAAGATCAGAGAGACAGAACAAGCCACAGCTAACCTCACCTGGCCAACTTCTCAACTGGTCTTATTTCCTCAGACTGGAAGCTTCTGTGTCCTCATCCCAATGGCTCTCAGCTGAACTGCGCTGCTAGAAGCCTGAAAGCTTAACCAGCCAAATGCTTAACCAGGCCAAATGCTTCTAGTTTCTGGTCCTCACACCTTATATACCTTTCTGCTTTCTACCACCACTCCCTGGGATTAAAGGCTCGCTTTCTGGGATTAAAGGCGTGTGTCACCATGCCTGGCCATTTCTAACGTGGCCTTGAACTCACAGAGATCCAGAGGGATTTCTACCTCTGGAGTACTAGGATTAAAGGTGTGAGTGCCACCATTTTCTAGCCTTTGTATCTAGTGGCTGTTCTGTCTCTGACCCCAGATAAGTTTATTAGGGTGCACAATATTTTGGGGAACACAATACCACCACAGAAAAAAGAAAATAAAAGAAAAGAGAAATTAAGAAAGCTCATATGCCCTGCCTTGTACCTGGAAGGGATGAACATAGATCTCAAAGATCAAAGGGCAATTCTGTCTTGTACATCCTTTAGGCCCAATTTTTCTGTTTCTCCGGGCTCTTATAATCTACAGGTTGAAAAATTCACACAAAAATGGTTCTTGGTTATGGATGGCCAATATATGCACAGGGAATGCCAATCAGTGCTCCTATTACTATGATTTGTTTAAAAGATTTTTATTTCATGTATTTGAGTGTTTGCCTGCACAGCGTGCATGTGGTGCCTGAGAACATAAAAAGAGGAGGTCAGATTCCCAGAAACTGGAGTTAAAGATGGTTGTCAGCCAACATGCAGGTGCTAGAAATCAAACCCAGGTCCTCGTCAAGAGCAGCAAAAGCTCTTAATTGCAGAACCATCTCCCCAACACTTATTATTATAACTTTTCAAAAGTATAGTAAATCACATGTTCAGAGAGAAAGACTCATTGGAATAATGTTCAAATAGACACTTCAGTATTAATATTGAAGCATTAGACAGGAAAGATAAATCAGAAAGAGGAAAATGATATTAGTGATCAAATAAATGTGTAAGATCAGCATAAATAATAGACATTTGCATTGTAGGTACTGGATTTACTTTTCTATGGTCATAATATTGTTGAAGGAAAGGGCAGTGATACTACTTTTAACATTTCTTAAGTGAAATGCAGAAATTAAAGATCATGTATGTACAATGAAAACATAATGATAGTATACACAACACAGTGAAAGGAAAAAAATCTGTCAAAATATAACAAATGATGAAAGGAGAAAATTAAACCTAGTAGAAACATAAAAGTGAGTGTCATGTGTTAAAATTATTTGGCATGTTATTAATTATTATAAATATGAAAGTTATAAACAAGGATACATAAATGGGGTATATGCAAGTGTACATATATGCATAAAGAGATATCAATCTTTCTGTGAAATTGTTATACATGTATATTATTTCAATTTCTAGCAATATGTTTTCTTATATTTTAGGTGTATTTAGCAGTCTTTCAGTCACCACAAATCTAAAGATTTCTAGATTATTAAAATGTAACAATTATTTAACTTGGTTTGTATAAAGTACTTAATTCCTTTGTAGAACAATAATCATCAGCAAAGGAGAGATAAACATTTACTAAATTACGGTGAAAAGAAAAATAGTTTAAACTACAGATTTAGAGTATATTGAGACATAATCAATATAATCAAGGAACTTACTAAGGATTACCTTATAACTAAACATGTAAAGATGAACTTTCATAGATAAATTACAAAGACATTCTGAAATACACATCTTCTAACCTTATGGCATATCACTTCTTGTTCACATAACTTTACAAACACGTTTCTTTCCTGTTAAGGGGTTTAGAAATTTACAAATTCTATTTCTCTTCTAAAAGTCAACATCTGTTTATATGTATTTTTTTCAAGTTTTTGAAAATATCTAATAGTTATTTAAAGTCTTTGTTGGATAATAGAAACATCTGTGTTCTATTATAGCTGACTTAGTCAATATATTCCTTATATAGTTTTTTAAATTATTTATTTATTATTATTATTATTATTATTATTATTATTATTATTATTATTTGTGTGTGCATGATATACAGGTACCTGCAGAAACGAATGGAGAGCATTGAATCCTCTGGAGCTGCAAGAGTTTTAAACCACTGGACAGTCTTCCCATCCCCTTATATTTTTCCTTGGATACAGATATGTTTCTGTTCCTTTACATGGCATATGATTTTATTGGATATGAGGTATTAATGATATGTATAGACTATATTCTGTACTCATGAAAAAGCTTCATTTCAAGCTTTAAACTCTTCTCTCTGGGGCCAACAGAATAGAAAAGCCTTATCCAGTTATTTCTAATTACAGCTGCTGAGATGCTAGATAATTGTTTGAGACCATGGTCATGGTTTAGAGATGAGCCAAGAATTTGTGTAATCTCTGTACACAGACAATGGAGTTTGCCTTCTCTGCTATCTGGTGCTTTAATTTCCTATGTACTAGGGACTATGCTGAATTCATGGGAAAGTAGTGATATGCAGGCATACCACACTGTAGCCTCCAGCTATTTCACTGCCTGTCACCACACCGGTGGTTTAAGCATTGTTTATTTAGTGTCTTGTTTTTGTAATATAGAGTTAGGCTTTTATGGTTGCAATTATGGAGAACATGTATACATCTGTAAACTTTCTTCTTGCCTATATCCTGAATAATGTAGTATAACACCTATTTACATGACAAAATATAATATGTATTATGATTGATTTAATGATTTAAAACATATGAGAGAATATGCCTGGAATATATGCAAATACTGTGCATAAGAACTTAGGTATATATGGATTTTAGTATTTGCCAGAGGTGCTGAAGCCCATATACTATGGATGTCAACAAAAGATTGTACTGTAATTTATTTTTCCATTAATCTATCAATGGATGACTACATTGTTTATGTATTTTAACTATTGTTACCAATTTTATAGCAAACCTGGAAATGAAGTTATCACTTAGATATCCAGATTTCATTTCCTTTTGCTATACTCTGAAAGCTTAATAGCTAGACCACATGGTAATTCTATTTCCCCAAATTATTATTACCATTATTTTTCATATTTTGTCCATTTTATATTATGGTTATTTAAGAATGGGTTAGTCTGATGATGCTTCTGTGTGAATACATTCAGGACAATCACTTCTTTCTGTGCCCCATTTTCTTTTTTTCTCATATTATACTACATAGATTACACTACCTTCAAAGTATAGTCAGTATTGTTAGTGTAAAGATTTTTATATATCTGTAGTTAATTTAGATTACATCAATGTAGCTAAGTTTAACTGTATTTCTCAGAACCCTCTTTCCTTATTAAAGACATTTTACATGGAGAAAAATGCAAAAGTGAAATGACACACTTTCTATATCCAGAATTCCTATGCCAGACTGCTGGCCCTCCTGTAGCAGCTTATCTAGGTTTTTGGTGATCTGCTGGTTCACTTCGTTAGGTGAACAGCATCAGAGCTCACTGCTCTTTCAGCTCCATTGAGTCTCCTGCTTTAGTGTTTCCAATTTATACAGCAGTACCTACTTAAATTAGAGTGAGATAAGGTACAACTTTGCTCTGCTTGTCTTGGAGGAATCCAGTTTGTCCTTGTGTTCTTTATCTCATATCTGCATTTTTATACCTTTTTTACATTGGGGTCCATATCAGATGCAGGAATAACAGGTGTACATTATTTAAGCCATATGCTTCAAAATTGTTAAAACCAATTCCCAAACTGATATTATTCCTAGGAATTCTACTTTTCTCTGATTCTCTGCATGAACTCTGACAGATAAATTCTTGTTACATTTTACTTCTTTTCTATAAGACAGTTTCCTCTATTTTAGGGTGGCTTTGAATTTGCTAGTTAGGTCACCTTCAGTTCTTAAAAAAATATTTAGTTCTATTTACTTTATGTGTATGGATGTTTTGCCTGCACATGGATGCGTGGTTGAGGATGTGATGTTAAGGTCAGAAGAGAGCATCAAATGCCCTGGAACAAGACTTAAGAGATATATGTGAACCCCTCTGTGGTTGCTTGAAATCAAACTCTGATCCTCTGCAAGAACAAGTGCTCCTAGCCACTGAGCTGACTTTCAGTTCTTGACTTGCATCTTTCATCTCCTGTGATTGCAACTGTGTGCCATGATACTCGTCCCTGACTACTGAATTTCTTGGACAAGCTCCTGGAATATGTAATCATGAACATATGTTTTATTCATTACTGTAATACATTAATAGTAAAAACAAATTATTAGCTTTTGTTCAACATTTGGATTTATAAGCTATGGATTATAAGATTATAAGATGTACTGATAATTTATAACTTAATTTGGCAATATCCCCCATTGAGACAAACACATGTGAAAACATAGAAATTATTCACTGAATATCTGTTGATTAAATAAATTTATTAATCTGCCTGTTTAAGTGAAAACATTTCTGTTTTGGGAACAAATGAAAATATGAGATGAATTGAAATAATTTGTTGACACTTTTAAAGAAAATAGAATGAGTTTCATTTTAATTTTCTTTTGAAATAAACAAATAAAAATGTTAAATATAAAACTAACAACAGTGAGGAAAGAAATCTATTTAAATTTATACTAAACAAAAATCTCAATGTATAATGTCAAGAGAATAAAACTACAACTTTATTTTATAATTCTACTTTGTTCACTTTACAAATGAGAGGTAGAAGAAAGTATTATTTTAATATTTTACTTTTATACTTATTTTACTTATATATTATTATTATTATTATATTTATTTCATTTTTGCATGACAGAAAAGACTGCTACATACAATATGGTGTTTCTTTTAAATTAAAGGTTCATTTTGGAATGAATAAGTCTAGCTAATCAATATATTATGTTATCTAATGACACATGGATGAATGAATAAAGAAATAAGAATACGCATGTATAACTAAACATCATTCATTAGAAAGAAAGAACTCATTTGATTTGTGATATTTTATAGGATATTATGTTATATAAAATAACACAGTAAGAGAAAGGCGATTACCACATGATTTCACTGACAAATGGAATCTAATACAATTGATCCTATAGAGCTATAAATAGAGTAGTGGTTACCAGAGTGTGGAGTGGTAAGAGGAAGTTGATAGATGCTGATCAAATGGTTAACATTTTACAAGTGTAGATGTAATTCTAAATGGTCTTATTAAATAAGAAACACAGAGCCAAATAAAGAGTTAAAAGCCCAGAGATTGAGCAGTAGCCAAGAGCCAAGACTACCTTATCTTACCACTCACTGCTGTCCTTCCCCTGAGAGAGACCTTCCTGTGCCCTGTTTATTGCCTTTCTGTTTTGTCTTCTCATTGGCTGTAAACTGAACCACATGACTTCCTCATCACTGCCTGTCTATACAGACCTCCAGGCCTCTATGGTTAGTGCTGAGATTAAAGGCACGTGTCACCATGCTGGCTGTGTCCTTGAACACACAGAGATTCTGCTTGCCATGTGATCGAATTAAGGGTGTATGCCACCACTGCCTGACTTCTGTTTAATGGCTTGCTCTTAGCTCTGACCACCAGGCAACTTTATTAACATACAAATAAAATCACATATCAGCACAAATAAAATATTACCATACATAAGGAATAATTTCAAGAGATCTATGTAATACAACAGAGAAATTATAATTACATTGACATTTTCATATGTTGAACCATCACTGCACCTCTGGGATGAAGCCTACTTGGTCATGGGGGAAGATTTTTTGACCTGTTCTTGGATTCGGTTTACCAGTATTTTAATGAGTATTTTTACATCAATGTTCACGAAGGAGATTGGTCTGTAATT
Organism: Peromyscus californicus insignis; assembly: GCF_007827085.1. Lineage (NCBI taxonomy): Eukaryota > Metazoa > Chordata > Mammalia > Rodentia > Cricetidae > Peromyscus > Peromyscus californicus. Next base: position 47,618,579 of record NW_026294391.1, read on the forward strand.
CTCTTTCTTTGTTGCATATTTGTGTGGTTTGGGTTTCAGAGTAACTGTTGCTTCATAAAAAAAACTTAGCAGTGTTTCTTCTGTTTCTACTGTGTGGAACAATTTGAGGAGTATTGGTATTAGCTCTTCTTTGAAATTCTGGTAAAAATCTACACTGAAACCATCTGGCCCTAGGCTTTTTTTGGTTGGGAGACTTTTAATGATTGCTTCTATTTCCTTAGGTGTTATAGGTCTATTTGTATTGTTTACCTGCCCTTGATTTAATTTTGGTATGTGGTACCTATCCAGAAAATTGTCCATTTCTTTTACATTTTCCAATTTTGTGGAGTACAGGTTTTTGAAGTATGACCTAATGATTCTCTGGATTTCCTCAGTGTCTGTTGTTATGTCCCCCTTTTAATTTCTGATTTTGTTAATTTGTATATTCTCTCTCTGTCTTTTGGTTAGTTTAGATAAGTGTTTGTCTATCTTGTTGTTTTTCTCAAGGAACCAACTTCTTATTTCATTGATTCTTTGTATTGTTCTCTTTGTTTCTATTTCATTTATTTCAACCCTTAGTTTGATTATTTCCTGGTGTCTATTCCTCCTGGGTGACTTTGCTTCTTTTTGTTCTAGAGCTTTTAGGTATGCTGTTAAGTCACTAGTGTGAGATTTCTCCAAACATTTTTTATGTAGGAGCTTAGTGCTATTAATTCCTCTTAGCACTGCTTTCATGGTTTCCCAAAAGTTTCAGTATGTTGTCCATTCATTTTTCATTGAAATATAGGAAATTGTTAATTTCTTTTTTGACCCAGTGGTGATTCAGTTGAGCATTGTTCATTTTTCATGAGTTTGTAGGCTTTCTGTAGTTTATGTTGTTGTTGAATTCTCACTTTAACCCATGGTAATCTGATAAGATACAGTGGGTTATTCCAATTTTTTTGTATCTGTTGAGATTTGACTACCCTAATTGTCATCACAGAGCCTTTATCCAGTAACTGATGGAAGCAGATGCAGAGATCCATAGCCAAGCATTGGGACAAGCTCTGGGAGTCATCCTGAAGAAAGAGAGGAGGGACTGATTGAGCCAGGTGAGTCAAGGTCATGATGAAGGAACCCACAGAGACAGCTGAACTGAGCTTGTGGGAGCTCATGGACTCTGGACCAAGAGTTAGGAGCCTGTATGGGTTTGACCTAGGTCCCCTGCATGTGTGTGTAACAGTTGTGCACTTTTGTATGTTTTTAAGGCTCCCAGCAGTGAGATCAGTACCTGTCCCTGGCATTTAGCTGACTTTTGCGAACCTGTTCCCCATGCTGGATTACTGTGCCCAGCCTTCATACATGGGAAGGAGCGCGGGCCTACTTCAATTTGATGTGTCATCCTATGTTCAAGCCCATGGAACTACCCCTTTCCGAATGGAAATGAAGGAGGAATGGAGGGATGGAGAGGGGAGTAGATGGGAGGCATAGATTGGGAATGGGAGGAGAGGAGGGAGGGGAAACTGTGGTCAGTATGTAAAATACAAGAAAAATGCTAATAAAAAAGTAATTATAAATAATAATATATATTTTCAAAATACTGAGAATGTGAAAATGTGTTCATAAGAATAAAGTCTTGAGCATTGATATCATATTTTCTTTAAATTTACTTTTTTGTCTCAGATTTTTCTGTTACTTTACTGTTATAACAAAATAAAATACCTACAACACTACCTGGGGACAAAATTCCAGAACTAAAGGGAAAAAACAATGCATTGTGGTTAATAATATTCAGTAATCATTTTTAGGCATTCAAAAAGTAAGTAAATTCAGATGGTAGTGGTTGGTTGGTTTCCTTGAGAAGAAAACTCTAAGGATGAGTTTAGACCTCAAAATATTAACTGCAAGCTAACTTTAATACACCTGTGGAAGAAAGGGGAAAAATAGGATCAGACTGAGGAGCCAAAATGCATAGCAGCCCTCTCAGTGAGTGCCAGCTGGCTCCTGTGGGAAACTCTTGACTGATATGACTTGCTCCTGTGTTTTTGTACTGGGCACCTTGAGCAATAGTTGTATTCAACTGTCATTGTGTACTCTGGATGAAACGAGTTGTGGTAGGTGATCTGGACTGTTCACTCCTGAGTTTATCATAGTGTTTGGTAAAGGTGTTGAAAGAAAAATCAAGGTGAACTTGAAACCTATTGTCCAAGAAATATGATCTGTGAATAACAAAAGTGATTTTTTTCAGGGAAAGAAAAACTAATTGAATAATTATATGAATTGTAACACCTTTCAAGTGTTCAAGTGACGACCTTTGACATCACTAAGACATGAATTACAGCTATTTCCTATGCATAGTGGTGTCGTTTAGAAATGCAATAGCAACCAGTTTCATCAATGGGGGAAATTGATCTAATTTCACTAAAATAATATATTTATTCTAGAGATTCTTTCCTTCCTTCCTTTCTCCCTTCCGTCCTTCAATTGTGGGATATTTCATCACACTGTAAAACTCTGAGACTGTGTTAATAAAATTAACCTGGGATCAGGTGGCAGAGCCAGCCACTAGTTGACACGAATTATTCATAGAGAGTACAGAAGTGTAGCTGGAGAGCTTCTCTCTGGGTCCCGCCAATCCCCCACAGTCCCATAGTCCATTTATAAAATAAACATACAGACACTTATATTATTTAAACTGTTTGGCCTAATGACTCAGGCTTTTAGTTAGCTGTTTTTATGTCTTAAATTAACCCATTTTTATAAATCTATGTTTTGTTATATGGCTTGTGGCTTACCAGTATCTTACATGTTGGTACTCATGGCGGTGGCTGGCAGCATCTCCTGACTCAGCCTTTTTGTTTTCAGAATTTTTTTTTCTGTTTATCCCGTCTATATTTTCTGCCTGGCTACTGGCCAATCAGCATTTTATTTATTAACCAAGCAGAGCAACGCATTCACAGCATAGAGAACATCCCACAGAACAAAAGATTCAGGGAGATGGATAGAAAGATACACAGGAAGTATTAGGGAGGGACTTAAAGATTTGTGACTTTTTTGGTCTGGGGCACATGGAGAGATATACTTGCTGGGTCTCTGGTAAAAAGGGAAGGTCAGCTGGTTTCTGCTCTGCCGCCTTTTTGATCTATCAGGTTTTCATCCCAATATCTGACTCCTGATATTATGGGTAATAGAACAACTTAGGTAAAAACAACATTTGGGATCCAATGTGCACCATGAGATCATGATAGCCCATGGTAGCTTCTACTGCTGCTACTCCTCCACAAGTACACATGGGACACTTCTTCCCTACACACTTCTGCAGCCAGCACAATTGCAGCAGCCAGTGGCCACTGCGTACCCTGGCTCTGTGTGCTATTGCCAGCCACTGCCAACCCCTGCCTGGGTATGTGCACCACACCATAGATACATACTCAGGATTTCAGTGGGTAACTGCCTTAAGTTCTGAAAAGGCTGATTCTATAATTACACATTTATTAGAATGTTATGGCCATTATGGGAATAACTGTACAGATTAGAACTGATGGTGCTCCAGCATATGTCTCTAGTAAAATGAAACATTTTTTTGCATATTACAACATAAAGCATATTACAAGTGTACTACATAATCCCACAGGACAAGCAGTTATAGAAAAGTCTAATCATACTTTAAAAGATATGCCTGATAAACAGAAAAGGATAATAAAGACCCTCAGAGATAGATTACACAGTAATTTATTAACTTTAAATATTTAAATGCCAATCAGAAAGGAACAACAGCTGCAGAGAGATATTGGATAATAGGAAAAACTACAGATTAAGTCAGCCTGCATATTTTAAAGATGTGTTGGTCGGCCTCACAATGGAATCTAGGATATGTGTTATGTAGGGGAGCAGGATTTGCTTTTCTTTCCACAGGAGAAGAAAATCTATGGATACCATCAAGATTAATAAAGATTGCATTCAAACAGGAGAGACATCTTAATTAGGAGAGGTGATAGCTCAACAAACAGCTTGGTCATTCAACCCAAACTTATAAGACTAACAAATGTCTTTAATTTGATCAGTTATGAAAAAATAATCTAAAGATACTACTTTTTCTGTTGCCCAAAAAACATTTTGCCTTAACAAAGATATAATCTGCCAGAAAAGGAACTTCCCAAAGTTAGGGTTGGTGCAGGGTTTTGTTTTTGTCTTCCCAAGAGAATAAAGCCATCCAAATAAGGAATCTTAATACACCTGGACAAGTGAAACAGCTGAAGAAGAATGAGTCATGAAGAGAAAACGTCCCAAGAAAAAGATTAAATTGGCCTAATGGTATAGCACACCTCCAGCAGGGTAGAATTTCATAAATCTTCCTAAATGCTTCTTTTTGGTGTGATGTACAAACATAAAATGCAAATGATCATTTTGTGGTTACAATTCAATCAAAAATTAAAGCTGGCTTTAGAGTTGGAGTGTGCTTTCTCCTTTCCTAAATCCAAGCATGGTTGTTAGAGAAAAATCCAAAATCTCTGTCTCATATCAGAAGAGCAACCTAGTATGGGACAGAAAACAAAAACTAAGGGACCATTCTGTTGCCACTAATCTCATGATCCTTTGGTTCCACTCGATTCTTTAAGACTTTTCCTAAGGGAATGTTTCATATTGGAGGAAACTGCCATACAAGGGAGGTGGGGTTCCAGACAGGAAATTCTCACATCCAGTTTATTGAACAGGACTTCAAACACAACTGAGACTATTACGTTGATTATTAGGAAAAAATCAAGAGAGAATGGAATTCAAAACAAATAATTTAAAAGAAATCATTAAATACCCTAAGGAACAGAAATGAGATACAAGCAGAAAAATGTGTAATGAGCGTTTGAGGATTCAATGCTATATTATTTTTTAGTGTTTCATTCTTATTGAAACTTAAAACATGTTTGTAGCAAATATTTTTATTCAAAAGGCAATTTAATAAGCAAAAATAATAAGAAACTGCACCAAACTTAAAAGCTTCTGCACAACAAAGGAAATAATCAACAAAGGAGAAAGACAATCTACTGAATAGGAGGCAATATTTCAAATAATACATCTGATAAAAAGTTAATAATCAAAACAAAAGAGAAACTCATAAACTGCAGTAGCAAATAACATGAAACAACTAAATTAATAAATGATTCAAGGCTTTGAATAGATAATTCTAAAACAGGCACAAAAAGTGGTCAACTGATACATGCATGAATGCTCAGCATCACTTATAGTCAGGGAACTGTAAATCGGCATCATAGTAAGATATCACCTTATACCTTTTAGGATGGCTGTTATCAAAAAGGCAAGAGATAACAGGTGCTGGTGGAAGTATGGAGAAAAACAAATTCTTGTTCACCATTGGAGGATATTCGAATAGGTTTGGTAGAGCTGGTATAGAAAATTTTGGAGTTTCCTCAAATATTAAATCTAAAATTATAATATGAACTACACCAATCCAAAACTGGGTATGAGTCTAGATAAAATAAAATCAAGATCTCAAAAAAAGGATAATTGTGTTCAATGCTTATTGCAGCATTACTAACAGTTGTCAAGATAAGAAAGTGACATCTATCTACTAACTGATAAATGGACAAAGAAAATTCAGATGCAAATATATATATATATACATACATAAATACATACATATATTTATATAGAGATGGTTATTGATGAGGGAATGTCTTTCTGTTTAAAGCACAATCTTTCTCTTGAAGCACTTTGCCTATTCCTACAGAAGAGAAATATAAATAATTTCAGACTCTTCTGCATCTGAAGACTGAACAATGCAGCAACAAGTCCTTTCAATGCCTCAGGTGCATTGACTGGGTCAGGGAATGCAGTTAATGTAGCACTCAAATAGATAGCCATGACAGACAGGTAATTCTCAATGATCTTGAGGATAACTATCTTGCTATTCATTGTCATCATTTCCATTTCCACTTTTCAATTCACTTTTAGGAAAGAAATAGCAACATTGCTAGTTATTACATTTAGAAGCAGCATAAGGTAATAGTTAAAATGATATCTTTTAGCAATAATATATTTGACATCTTCATCTATAGATGAATGTAAATACCTAACTATTTTTATTTATATAAATTCTCATATATATATATATATATATATATATATATATATATATATTCCAGAAATCTCACTAATAAAATTCACAAAATTCATGTGTGGTTTGTTGAAGGAAATATTTTATGTATTTATTTGCCTCAGTCCCTTAAAGTGTCAATTAGTGTTGATGATAATAACATAATTCTCATTCTTAATTTTAATTAAATAGGCTCATATCACAATTGTTATTTCATGTATTCTAAAGGTCAACATAGAAAAAACATAATGAGTCCTGTTTTAAGACTCCTAAGAATAGACTTACATTAAGAAGAATACATAAAACTGATTAGTTCTTTAAGTATGACTCAATCTAAATCATTATTTTGGACACATTTACAGGTATCCATAAGACCATAATATCAAACATGACAAATGACAACAGGTTGTAAGGAATGTGGAACATATAGAAGCTCCATATCAGGACAACAGCAGCCCTGGGATAAGATTGGTCAAGGAAACAAATCTTTGCTATTTTCTGAGCCTGAAACGCAAATATACTACTTGGCCTTCTTTTTTTTTTTTAACATTTTAAGTTTATATAATTAAATGCTACTAAAGAAGGGATCATATCCATTTACACTTCCTTTATGGATTTCTTTAGGAAATATTTTTGTATTTCGTCAGCAAACACTTCATATTGTTCACTAGTTTGAGGATATAGCTTGGGCCTAACTCAATTCTAAATAGATGCATTTAATCTGAATTTGGGAGGTACCAGTCTTTTTTTTTCTTTTTCTTTTTGGCTATTCACGTTTTGATAAGTTTTTAAATTTCCATATGCTGCGAACCAAACATGAGAAACACTTTATACAGGTGTTTCACATAACAAAATACTTATAGGTATTATTATGACTCATAGTGATTACATAAGAACATAATTTAACATGGCCCATGTTTTTAGAAATTAAAGTATAAAAAGAGATAAAGATGAAAAAACAAAGAACAAACCAACAAAAATGAGAAAGTGCCAAACAGTTACCTAACTGTCCTGTCATTTTTTTCTTTATGAGACAATTTGAATTCAGTTTCATCTGGTTCCAACAAATACTGTTCCTGATATGCCCTGTTCCACTATTCAGGTATAATTGCAGTCTGTTGGCCTGGTTCTACTTGCCTGCCTTTAGCTGCCAGGAAGTCATTTATGGTGGTTATTGCTAATATTATTACTTGCCTGCATAAACCTGCCAAGTTTTTCTCGAATACCATGACAAATTTTTCAAGGAAAAAAATAACAAGTTCATTTTATTCTCAGATTTGCACCTCTTTTGGAAAGTGCAACTGTGATGTTTGTTTCTCTGGACTTTGGGGGGTAATTTTCATATTAAACTTCATCATTACAATGTGGTTAGGACGGGAGGTTGAGCATCTCAATTTTTGTTTTACATGGATTTAATAGGACTCGATTCTTTAGCTTACAATTCTGCTAAGTCAGCTACCTTTTCCTCTGCTGTGGTCTATTCTTCTCCATTTTTAATCTAAAGTCAAACTCTTATAATGTAGGCTGCAGAGAATATAATGTAATAAAAATATGTTGTGGACTTCATATTACCTCCTTAATTTCAAGATGAGCAAACCTGATTTTCAATACTTTATCTGATGGCTTTTGATTGCTTAGTTCACTAGTTTTAATGACAACATTGGTTTTCATACTGTGGATATGGAAAATATTTAAACTGAATAATACTTTTGACAGTGACCTTGATGATCCCAAGTGACAACTGATAGAACAGATGTACACGGTAATTTTGAGAAATCAAATGAGGGGAAATGTACATTTTTCTTTCTGAGGCTGGTTTAACTTGCTTAATATGATTATGTCCAGTTGTATCCACTTTCCTGCAAATAATGTAACTACATTCTTCTTTATGATATAGACTGTTTTGCCTTCCTTCTTTCTCCATATGTGTGTGTGTGTGTGTGTATGTGTGTATATACATATACAGAGAGATAAATTTATAAATTTTATTTTCTATTATTTATTTCTATTATTATTTTCTATTTTGGTTATTCTATTGATGGACACCTAGGAGGTTGTTTTAATAGCTTAGCTATTGTGAATAGGTGTTAAAAATGTTATTTTCTTTAAAATGTACCTGCTAAATCTAACATCAATAAAGAAAAGATAATCAAAACATAATGTGTATAAATTATACATAAGAAGACTATAAACAAAATAACTGGATAAAAGTACTATAATCCATAAATACTCCAAAAGATGAGTTTTGTTAAAAAGTATGAAGAGAGAGGAAAGTAAGGAGAAAGGAGCTGATGCTAAATTACCTTTCGAAATGAACTTACTAGGAGAAAGAACCTCACAAACAAGGAAAGCAATGATTTAGGACTTAAAGTAGGAGAGCATTAGAAGTTACTATGTATAGTATGATGAGGGTCTTGAAATGAGAGATAAATTCCTCGGTATTCAGGATATCAAGTGAGATATATCATACAGGGCATAGGCAAACATAGGCAAAAAAAAGGGACACAGAGAACTTTGCCTTCCAATGTGAAGAACAAAGAGGCTTTTTAACTCATAGGGTTTTCAGGAGGATGGGCAGGCTTCATACATAGTAATCTAGTCTGATCTAGACTATGTACCTTTACACACAAGGCAGAAGGTACTAATCAGAAGTGGGGTCATATTTAAAATTTGTCTTGGTCCTGGACAGCAGAGGATAGGCTGAGCTTGTTTTCAGAGACAAAGATGAGAGAGAGCATTTCTTAGCATACTGTTGATAACAATAGAGACCCAGTCTGCAGGGAGGTGTGGGCTGTTTTGTCTGTGATCTCTGAAAATATTCTCATTATTCATGGTTTCTAGGCTCACAATAGCCTCTCTGCACCCAACACAGAACTAGTAGTAGAAGCCCATATAGTTTAGCACTTTGAAGTCTCTCCTGGCAAGAAAAGCATTATAGATTCAAAGAGAGCTTAGGGGAGTGGGAGATCCCAGCTGGATCAAGAACAGAGAGGGAGAACAAGAAAAGAGATACCATAATAAATGAAGACTCCATGGGAATAGGAAGAAGCAAAGTGCTTGAGAGGTTCCTAGAAATGCACAAATATGCCTCCACAATAGACTATTGGCAATGATCGAGAGAAAGCCCGAACTGACCTACTCTGGTGATCGGATGGCCGAACACCCTAACTGTCGTGATAAAACTCTCATCCAATGACTGATGGAAGCAGATGCAGAGATCCACGGTCAAACCTCAGGTGGAGCTCCAGGAGTCCAATCAGCGAGAGAGAGGAGGGATTATATGAGCAAGAGATATTGAGACCATGATTGGAAAAAGCACAGGGACAAATAGCCAAACTAGTGGAATCACATGAACTGTGAACCAATATCTGAGGAGCCCCCATGGAACTGGATCAGGCCCTCTGGATAAGTGAGACAGTTGATTAGCTTGAACTGTTTGGGAGGCCCCCAGGCAGTAGGACTGGGACCTGTCCTTAGTGCATGAGCAGGCTTTTTGGAACCTAGGGCCTATGCTGTGACACTTTGCTCAGCTTAGGTGAAGGGAGGGGGGACTGGACCTGCCTCAACTGAATCTACCAGGCTGAGCTGACTCCCCAGGGGAGACCTTGCCTTGGAGGAGGTGGGAATGGGGGATGGATTGGGGGATGGGCTGAGGGGGGGAGGCGGGAGGACAGGGGAATCTGTGGCTGATATGTAAAATTAAATTAATTATAAAATTTAAAAAAGACATATTCAGATGAGATAAACCCTAAACAGTTTACAATATGTGTAAAAATGTACATAGGCTTGAAAGAGAGAGGAAAAGGAATGTAGACAGTTATATAAAAAATAGAAAGTTTTAAAAAATAAAGTCTTTAAAGAAAAAGTAAAAGTAATATAAAAAATAAGCCACATAAAGATGGATATCACACAGAAAGTCTGGATTATGTTGTCTTTAGGATTTTTAACTGCAGAGAGACATTTGATTATAAAAACTGCTGAATTAAATCAATATGTATATTTTAAAGGTATCATGATTTCAACATTTATGTATAAGGATACATTGCTTTGGAAAAGAGGTTCTGATTTTGTTTCCACAGAAGATGAGAACCTGTGGATTGCTTCCAGGCTAATATGGTTTGATCAACCAAGACCCCCTGAAAGGTTACCAATGGAACCATGGCCCAGATGATCCAACATCCAGAACGGTTTCAAGGCAACTGGCTCAGACAATGCAGCCTCACAGACTATTCCAGTCAGAATTTGATTATAATTCTTAATTTTCTCAGGATCCCCATAAGAATACAGGAAGTATAGAAAGCCTAGAAAACTATGCCCACATTCCCAAAAAATGGATTATGGATGTTTGTTTTTGTTTAGGTTGTTGGTTACAAATTGTTATTGGTCATAGTCAATATCTTTGTAAAAGAAGAAAGGGGGATATGATATAGAAATCTAGGATATATATATATATATATATATATATATATGATAGAATAAAAGGGTAGATTAGTATATTTCTACTCTTGTTTAAGGCATTATGTTTGTATAGCTCAATTAAATTATAATGGATAACTAAGAAATATAGATTAATAGTCTTCTATGATAGTCAAACTTATAGTCATGTTAAGTTTTCTAGGTATACATAGATATAATTCAATTAGGTAGATAATCTTCAAACACTTCAAAGACCTACAGAATATGGAATTTAAAATGTTTAAAAAAAACTTAGACTTTCCTGGAAAATGAGACACGTCTGCTTCTGGCAGCACTGATTTGTTTCAGAGAGGAGGATGGGCATCAAAGATACTACATATGGAGTTTATTTTATTTTATTCTTGGCAAAAATAGCCATTTGGGCAAGAAATTATTCTTTCCTGAACTGCTTGACAAAATGTTGTATTGACTGAACATGCAGGACCCATAGGAAGGTGACCACTGAACTTTGCAAGGCAAAATGGTCCTTCAGTTTCCTGCTTCACAGAATAAACTGCCAGACATTCTACAGATCATAGAGAAAGGTGACTGAGAGACTCTAGGCCTATGGACTGAATATGGATACCCCAACATTACAAAGGAACTTTGGATGATTGTCAGGCAGTCAGCTTTCTCTGTCATTGTAGATTTTTGGAAGTTACTTACAATGAACTTCCTGTTTACTTAGGTAATATTATACCCTTCTGAGGTCTTTGATCTAGTTGAAGACTAGATAGTTATAATTATGGTTTTCTTTGGTTATGGTAAGAGATAAGGTAGATATGAAACCTTCAACTCACAAATATAGGATAGATAGGATATCTTCTTTAATTTTGCCAAATACAAATAGACTAAATATTACAACTATAATTCTTGCTTGATAACTGTTTTGTTATATGTAATTTTACTATGTTGAAGTTAAAACCTTCCTTTTGAATAGAAAGAAAAGGGGAAATGATGGATGATGTCATTCTGTATGCTATGAATATATGTTGTTCTGATTGGTTGATAAATAAAGCTGTTTGGACAAAGGTGAAGCAGAATCAGGTTAGGCAGGACATTCTAAAGAGAGAGAGGGAGAAAGAAAACAGATAGCAGAGGAGAAGCTACCAGCCGCCGCTGCCAGAAGAAGCAAGATGTAAAGTACCAGTAAGCCACAAGCCACATGGTAAAGTATAGATTTATAGAAATAGGTTAATTTAAGATGTAAGAGCTAGCTAGCGAGAAGTCTGAGCCATTGGCCATGCAATTTGTAGTTGATATAAGCCTCTGTGTGTTCACTTGGTTTTGAGTGGCTGCAGGACCAGTGGGTGAGAAATATTTGTCCTGACCATGGGTCAGGTGGGACATGGGAAAACTTACAGCTACATTTGGTGCCCAACATGATATATATCACAGTTTTTCTTTGAGATAGCAGTTTTAGGAGTAGGAAGTAATTTTCTAAAGCCCCATTCTTATTTGACTTTATTTCTTTATTTCTTTCTGCCCTGTAGTGCAGAGATATTACCTTTATATCTGGGCTTGGTTTCATTACACTTTGCTTCTTCCTTAACAGTTCAGCCCCTGCTTTCTGTTAGTTGTACCTTATGACCAGTGTTGAAAGTTCATGTCAATCACTTGTAACCGAAAGTGCTGAGTCAGCACCCATGTTTGTGCATTCTATAAACATTTTCAAAAGTGAAACATTACTCAGGGTACCATTGTGCAAAACTTTAATTTGCTTAGAAACCAGAGGTACATATGGAGATGGAGACTTACAGATGGAGAAATGATTGGCAAAGCCCAATGTTTAAATATGTAATGAAAAAATGAAGTTGTTACTCAAGAAGACTTATAGGAAAAAAGATGAAACTATAGCTTGGAATGAAACTGTAGAGCTTTCATGTGAAAGATGTATGTAGTTATATGGATTGAGAAATTTCTGAATGTTTTTGATGAATTATAAGTCATATTTAAGGTGGAATTTTAAGAATTTGGTTATGTACAGATCCTCTGTGTATATATTACAACTTCCAATTCAGTATTTTTATGGGATTCCTGAGTGAACGAATGAGTTGGTCTGTGATTTTTGTGCCTTTTCTCGGGCTCTTTCCTTCTGTTGGTTTCTCTTGTCCAACTTCGATGTGATGATTTTTGTTTTAAGTTATTATATTTCATTTTGTTATATTTAAAAAATGAATGAATCAATCAATGAAGGAAACCCTAGGCGCTATGGTAAAGGCTGACAACTGAACTGTCACTTATACCTCCTGAGAGAGGGAAAATCAGTTTCGTCCAATAGAGTAACACGGGGTATATCAACTACTCAGGACAGGCCTCATATTCAGGAGTAGTTGACCAACATATAATTGATGGGCATGTTTTTATTTTGTTTACTTGCTTTTAGTTTCGTTGTTTTGGGTTTTTGAGAAAGAATTATAAACTTGGTTAGGCAGGGAGAGGGAGAGGATCTGGAAGGACTTGTCAGAGGGGGAAAATATCAAGCAAAAGATATTTAAATTTAAGAATTATTTTAAATAACAAAATAAAATATAAATAAAAGAATTTGATTATGTAAATATGTTAAAATTTGGTTATTTGTCTAGATTATTTGCCTTGTTTCATTGAAGACATATAATTATCATTAAAGCAATATAATGTAACTGGAGTTTGTGTTTAGCTATGTCAAGAATTTGGATTATGAGTAAGTACTAGAAGTATTATAGAATTGAACTTTCTTACCATTTAATATTTACTTTCTTTGTTGCTTATTTTTCAATGCTAATATGGCATCAATGACTGGGTAACTCTACTTTTAGGTCAAGAGTGTGTCAAATCACTTGAAAAGCAGATCAAAATTACCCTGTAATTTGAAGTGAAGTCCATCTAAGCTTAACGAAAATGGGTTGACATGGGTAGATGATATGCATTGTAAGCCATTTTCTGCTTTGGGTAATAGTAAACACTATTGTTGCATAAATAGATTACCAGTATGTTTTTTTGAACTAACAAAAGTATAAAATTCAGAAATAAAAGTGACTAATTAATTTTGTGCTATAAATACTAAACCTAGATATTGTTATACTAATTATTTCTAGGAATCATATAAAAGATACTACTAAGAAAGCAAGGTTATGGGAGAATTTAATACTATGCTAAATGAGGAAGGATGGCAGGAACTAAGGTGATGCAATCTATTGAAGAAAGAATGAACAAAGAAAGAAGGAGCCATATTTCAGATAATTGGCCAAGAATCCACACGCAAGTTATTTCAATCTGTTTCAAGTTGACTCATGTATCTGAATGTTCAAAAGTGGAGAGAACTCAAGGCTAAGCCCAAGAAAGGTTCCAGCTCTACTTCTCTGAAGTTCCTGGTGTGCCATTTTTAAAGCACGGGATTTATATTATCAACTGTAAAAACAGAGTGTATGCCGGGCAGTGGTGGCGCACGCCTTTAATCCCAGCACTTGGGAGGCAGAGGCAGGCGGATCTCTGTGAGTTCGAGGCCAGCCTGGTCTACAGAGCGAGATCCAGGAAAGGCTCAAAGCTACACAGAGAAACCCTGTCTCGAAAAACCAAAAAAAACAAACAAACAAACAAAAAAAAAAAAAAAAAAAAAACATTGTGTATAAGTTGATAATAAAAATGTGGAATTTCAGCCGGGCGGTGGTGGCGCACGCCTTTAATCCCAGCACTCGGGAGGCAGAGCCAGGCGGATCTCTGTGAGTTCGAGGCCAGCCTGGACTACCAAGTGAGTTCCAGGAAAGGCGCAAAGCTACACAGAGAAACCCTGTCTCGAAAAACCAAAAAAAAAAAAAAAAAAACAACAAAAATGTGGAATTTCGCCCCTCTATTTTGAGACTAAGAAAACAGCTCCAGTGTTGTTTTCACCACATAGGTTAGTACTGAGATGCTTGGTAGATTCAACATATACTTAAAAAGTCATCTTATAAGCTGTTTCTAATAAACCAATGTACATATACCAATTCTTGCAAGAAAAAAAATGGACTAAAATATGGAATTTTCTTACTAATAGACACATGCACAATCTCATGAATATCTAAATTCCTAACATAACTCTCATGTTTTAAAAATTTAATTTATCTATCTATCTATCTATCTATCTATCTATCTATCTACCCAGTGTATCTGTGTGTGTGTGTGTGTAGAGGTCAGGGAACATCTCTCTGGAGTTGGTTCTTTCCTTCTACTTTGTGTGTTCTGGGGATAAAACTTAAGTCTTCAGGCTTGTGGTCAAATACCTCTATCCTTTGTGCTTTCTCACTGGTCTTCACTTTTAAGGAAATGAAGATATTGGGCTGGGGATACAGGCCTATAGTAGAACACTTTGCCTATAATGCACAGGACCTGAATGGAACTCCTACTCCTGTAGATAAATAAAATAATGAACATTATTTCATTAAAAGAAAGATGGTGTCATTGTAAATATTTATTATTAAAATGCCAATAAGCATTATTTTTATTTCATGACTGGATTTCAGAATTTGTTTAAAATATTTAATAACATTCTGAACACTATTGTAGTATAATCAGTCATAACAAAATAGAACAATTCTCATGAGAATCAATATTGTGTTTAGTATTTATTATATACCTACTATGTTTTAGATAACACAACATGTGAAAATAAAAATTTGAACCTGCAATTATGCCTAATAAAATTACTAGAAGAGCTAAATTATCACAGAATAATGGATTGCAAACTGTGGTTCACAGTCTACATTTGGATTGCTACAGATTTTATTAATCAAGTTTTATTGGAATATAGTTAGCATGTATGTAATGTATTTTCTATGGCTAACATCACAGTGCAAAGACAGAGATCATATTGTCCACCAAGCTGTAAACATTTATTGCCTGGCTGTTTGTTTAAAGTTTTCCGACCCACAGATTATAAGTTATTGATATTGAAGTGTACAGTAGATGAGTAGGAAGCACAAATGAGTGTTATCTGTGGTACCTGTTTCATTCATGGAGACAATTTTCAAAGCAAAAGTAGCACAAGTTCTATACTGGCATAATCTTTGTTTTGTATCTGGACAAGCCATCCTGAAGGTCAACTGAACTTATGAAACATATCCATACAGATGCTAGCCTGACAAAAGTGCTAAGCATACCTGTGTTGATCTGTGAATTATATTTGATTTTGTCAAATATAAACATAATTAAATCATGGATAACTTTACTTACAGTAAAGCCCTCTAAGTGTGATTTTAAAATAACAGCTATTATTGTTTGTTATTAGAGTATAATGTCATATGAAATCATTTTTTACAAGGGATCTCTTTTCTTGAGTGAAGGGTCTTATATATCTTGATTGTTTTCTTGATTTACAAGTAGGGACCTGTAGCAAAAACTTAAATTTCTGTCTTGATTCCCCTCAGTGATGAACTGTGACCTAGAAGAGTAGACTGAAATAAACTCTTTCTTTTCTAAGTTGCTGTTGGTCATGGTTTTTATCAGAGCAACAAAAGGCAAACTAGGATACATTCCGTGGTTGAGTATATTAATACATGCCCTTTAAAAATAGTTTTTTTTAGTATTTCATCATTTATTAAAAATATTCCAAATATTTCTGGTCTATGTTCTAGAAAGAATTTAGCAAGTTTCTATTTCTTCAATAACAAGTCATTTTAATATATCTTAAAATGATAGAAAAGGAAGAATTTATGACTAAACCAGTGGCTCTCAAATTTCCTAATGCTGAAATCCTTTAATATAGTTCCTCATATTGTGGTGACTCCCAACCATAAAATTATTTCATGGCTATTTCATAACTGTAGTTTTGCTACTGTTTTCAGGGAAGTCCTCAGTTATCTGGAGGCTTCTGGATAATTTTCCTCTACCCCTACCTTCAAACTGTGACCATGTCTTTTCTGTGACTTACATAGTAAAATGAAAACTGGTTGGCTTATATGCAACAGAAACTGATATTTCGTTTTTCCCCAAAGTTATCTATGAGTTCCAAGATCAAGGTCCTAGAAGATTCACTATTCAGTGAAACCCCATTCATCAGATGTGGTGACTGTTGACCATGCCTTATAAATTGTAGAGAGGAAGCTTCTTGAGACCTATTAATAAAGCCATTAATTTGTGGAATACATCCATAAGACTTAAGATATTTTAAAGATACTTACCACCTAATCTCATCATTTTGAGATTAAGATGTCAAGAAACCAATATGGGGGATTCAGACATTCCTAGCATTGTATATGACAAGAGGAAAGACAGGCAAGTCCTAGACTAGTGATAGCTACAAAAGTCTCATTCCTCTTTCTTCTGGATTTCAACTATAATAGTCTCACCACCTTAAAACGATTATCCTATGTGATCCATGCAACCTAACACAGTCTTCTCCATGGTAGCAATCATTATCTCTTCCTTTCACTTTTATCAACTCTCAAATAGAGATGAAAGATTATTTTTGTCTCACCTTCTCCATAGTATACTCACTAAATCCACTTAGAATTTCAGAGTACATATTAAACATTACCTTTGCTCCTTATGTTCACAGATATCAAGCTACCTTTATCTCCAATCCATGCTTCCATAATCTTTGGACATGATTATTGTAATATTCACTTAAGCAGTACAATTTCTTTAGGTGCTTTGTCTCTTAATACTTATTCTCATCAAAGTATACTTTCTCGATGATGTCATATATATACTCAGAATATGACAATAGTTCCATGTCCTCCTTATAGTCTCAGCATTTCACCTTCACATAAAGCTGGAATAAGTATGCTGTGCTTCACTGTAAGTTAAAGAATTCACCTTATGATCATATATGCAATATTCATTGAAACCGTATTTTAATTCTGTCAAATGGATCCTAATTGGCCATATATATTCTTTTGATTACAGCAATGGGGAAGTTTCAATTAAAAGTTATATTAAAAACAGTTATAATAACGGTCTTATGCAGTAGGTATTTTCAACTGAGTACGGTGCCAGATTTTTTGTTTGACCTGCCCTTACTCCTAAGTTGTGTCTGAAATTGAACTCTTTGGTGATCTCAGTGCTTATGTCCTCAAATATCAATTTGTTACTTTGATGAGCAGAAATTTTGAACAACTTAGACTGAAGGGAGATGGAAGAACCTGTTCACTAAGCAGGGAACCTGAAACTAGAATTCTGTGATGTCACAGAGAACCATATTTTTGAATTTTTCACTTATTTTGACTTAGACTTTCAAATTTAGTGTCAAGGAAGCCCCTTATTCAGATAGTGAACACAATGCTATAATTTGCTCTCACGAAAACACTTTTGCTTGAATTCACATCTCTACATTTTCTTTATTATTTCATTTATTGAAATATATTTTTATAGAACATATTCTGATTATGGTTCCTCCTCAACTTCCCACCCCCATTTTCTCCCGACCTCCTTTCCATCTGGATCTATACCTTTTCTCTATGTCCTTAGAAAAAAGGCATCAAAGAAATCAGAATAAAATGAGATAAAACAAAACAAATTAGGAGAAAAAGACCCAAAGTAAAAGCACCAGAGACACATAGATACAGAGACACACAAGTTTGTACACATAGCAATCCTATAAAAGCATAAAACCAGAATCCATAATACTTATCAAAGAACCTTTAAAGTAAAAAGAAAAATGCCCTGATACAACATTATGAGACAAAGGACCTTCAAAGATGCCATAGAGGTAGTTTTGTGTTGATCATCTACAGCTGGGCATAGTACCTACCCTTGAGAGTGGTTGGTTTCCCCAGTGAGTCTCCCTTGGAGAAGACTAATTTTTATTTGCAAATGGTTATCCATTGGAAACAGCTTCTGGGTGAGGGATGAGGGATTTTGTCCACTTCTCATCTCAGCTCTAGGACCCATCTGGTGCAAACCCATTTCAGGCCTTGCACATGTTGCCTCAGTCTCTGTGAGTTCATACGTGCATCACTTGTGCTGTGTTTAGAAGGTCTTGTTTCCTCGGTGTCCTTCATCCCCTCTGACTCTTATACTCTTCCTGCCTCCTTTTTCATGGGGTTCCCTGAACCCAAAGGTAAGGAATTTGATGGAGACATCTTATTTTGGACTGAGTGTTCCAAGGTCCCTCATTCTCTGGACATTGTCTTTCTATGGGCCTCTGTATTTGTCCCTGAAGCTTCTCTGATTATGGCTCAACAAAGCACTCTTCTGCAAATTCCACGATTTTATGATTAAAATACAAAATCTTGTGAAAGTCCTAGATATGTGTCATGCTCTATACTGCTCCTCTTGAAGAATTATATATCATGATTCTTTGGATGACTATTTTTATCCTTCAAGCACTAAAGCCTTGAATCCAGAACATATTGATTTGTAACTTATCAGCTCAGAGAAGTAGTGGCAGAGCTCTAAGTCTTCAAAAAATTTACTATATATATATATATATATATATATATATATATATTTGTTTATGTGTATGTCAGGGAGGATGCACATCTGCCATACCACACATGTGTAGGCCAGAGGACAACTTTTAGGAGTTGGTTCTTACATTCCACAATGTTCGTTTTAAGAATAGAACTCAGATATTCAATTTTGTTGGCAAATACCTTTGCTCAGTGAACCATTTCATTAGCCTGAGAACTTGAACATTTAATGAACTGTTATGACAAGTAACCAAGATAAGTTGTTTCAGATAGCCTCTAATAAACCATGGTTCTTTGTGTTACAGTCTTTGGTTCTTGTTTCCACAATGAATAATGATTGCCTTTGTGACGAAGCTTATCCAATAGAGTAAAAATGATACAGTACCAGTTGTAGACATACATTTTTAAGATTCTTAGAAACTTCATGCTTTTGCGCACTTAAGAATCCTGAGCTATCATGTAGGAAATTTGACCGCACTACTAGAGAGAGCAAAAGAAAGTCCCTAGTAATAAATTGAAAGGGAAAGAGACCCAGTCATCTTTGTATACTGAGCTCTGCTTGTCTGCTGTCCTTGTCAATGTGTCAGATATATTAATGAGGCATCTTGAATGTTCTAGCTTAGTCATGCTTCTGGATTATGGTAAAACAACCTGAAATCATATGAGATAAAAAAATGTGTCCAATTGAGCTAGTAAAATCACAGAATCTTGAAAAGAACCCAAAATTGGGCAATAAAATTGTAATAATCAAGTAAACTTTGTCTTAAGTTACTTGAATGACTTCTGATCTATTTTTGTACAATGATATTTTTTAATTATTTCTGAGAGTCTCAAAGACTCTTGTGAGAAGATTTGATACTTTCTGGTACATTTCCAGTACTATTTACCTACCAACTTTTCCCAGCTCATCCGCCTTTACAACAACTCCATTAGAAAAATATTTTACTGGCCAAGTTGGGCAGGTCTTCCCCAGAATGGCATGAACTATGAACCAATAGCAGAGGAGCCCCCAACTGGATCAGGCCCTCTGGATAAGTGAGACAGTTGATTAGCTTGATCTGTTTGGGAGGCATCCAGGCAGTGGGACCTGGTCCTGTATTCAGTGCATGAGCTGGCTGCTTGAAACCTGGGGCTTATACAGGGACACTTGGCTCAGCCTGGGAGGAGGGGACTGGACCTGCCTGGACTGAATCTACCAGGTTGAACTCAATCCTCAGGGGAGTCTTTGCCCTGGAGGAGATGGGAATGGGTGGTGGGCTGGGGGGAAGGTGGGGGGAGGGGGACAAGGGAATCCGTGACTGATATGTAAAATTAAATTAAATTATAAAATAAAAAATAAAAAACAAAAAAGAAAAATATTTTACTGACATTTATTTTACTGAATTACAATAAAAATTTTATATATTTCTCTGACTTTATCAGCACTCTGAAAAAAACCATTTCCAATCTTTGCTGATTAGCATAACAAACTGGAGGCCCATAGATATTTTTATTGTTTTCAGTTATATAGACAAGTGAACTGAGAAGTTAGAAGCACAAACATCTTAAAGTTGTAATCAGACACATACAGGATTGAAATTTTTTTCATTTTTCTTTATTAAGAAATTTTATACTCACTCCACATACCACCCACAGATCCCACCTCCTCCCTCCTCCCACCCCCAGCCCTCTCTCCCAACCCACCCCACATGCCCACATCCCCCAAATCAAGGTCTCCCATGGGGAGTCAGTAGAGCCTGGCACACTGAGCCTAGGCAGGTCCAAGCCCCTTCCTACTGCACCAAGGCTGTGCAAGGCGTCACACCACAGGCACCAGATTCCCAGAAGCATACCGGATTGAAATTACTCCATGCCATTATGCACATTGTTTCCAAGAGAAATGAAAGTAGGAAGTTACTGTATTTGAAGGTCACATCACAGTTTTGTACACATACCCATATGTGTATAATACACCCCACTCATGTGTACTAGCAGTCATCCCTATCATTTCAGTAGTGCTATTTGGTGACTATTCTCTTTTCAGTTGTCAAAGCGGACAAGAAGTTCTAAAATAACTTCCCCAAAAGGAGAGAATGTCTAGAGACTCATGAATTGCCCACGGTGTCTTAAGTACTGCTCTTCTAGATAAAGCAACCCACATAAGCCATCGTGAAAACACTGTAGTCTGGATATAGGATCTTCCAGCAAGAGAGTAAAATTCCTTAGTAAGAAATTTAGATTTTTCAATTTACCCATCTTACATCATATCATTATTCAATATTTAGGTACTTTTAGAAGTGTGCCATCCCTTATACATTTTTCAAAGTATTTTTATGTCTCTTCCAACTAGCATTACCCTTTATAACTGAACAAGATGCAAAAGATCGCATCAGGACATGTGGTGCTTCCTTCCTGATGGCAACTGAGAAAGTCATGTGTTCAAGTGAAATCATTTCAGGATTCAGAACATCTACCTGGCTGTTTGATTTAGAAATGACTACAAAAATTAGAAACTCTTATCATGCTAAGCCATAGCAAAATTTAGGATTAGTCCCAAGGATACAGTCATTTACTTGACTGTTAAAAAACTTATGCACATGACATGAATATAGAGGTAAAACTACATAAGGTTCTCAAAGGGGGCTAATGAGAGGGAAGCCAGTTGAAAACAACAGACTGCTGGCAGAGGTCGAGAGACAGCCTGAACTGACCTACTCTGGTGATGGGATGGCCAAACACCCTAATTGTTGTGCTAGAAACCTCATCCAACTACTGAGGGATCTGGATGCAGAGATCCATGACTAGGCCCCGGGTGGATCTCTGGGAGTCCAATTAGCGAGAATGAGGAGGGTTTATATGAGCGAGAATTGTTGAGACCAAGGTTGGATAAAGCACAGGGACAAATAGCCAAATGAATGGAAACACATGAACTATGAACCAATGGCTGAGGGGTCCCCACTGGATCAGGCCCTCTGAATGGATGAGACAGTTGATTGGCTTGATCTGTTTGGGAGGCACCCAGGCAGTGGGACCAGATCTTGTGCTCATTGCATGAGTTGGCTGTTTGAAACCTGGGGCCTATGCAGGATTGTTTGGCTCGGCCTGGGAGGAGGGGACTAGACCTACCTGGACTGAGTCTACCAGGTTGACCTCAGTCTGTGGGGAAGGCTTTGCCCTGGAGGAGATGGGAATGGGGGGGGGGGGGTTGGGGGGAAGGTGAGGGGGACAGGAGGGGGGAGAACAAGGGAATCCGTGGCTGATATGTAGAACTGAATTGTATTGCAAAATAAATTAATAAAAAAAAAAAAGAAAAAAAGAAAAAACAGAAAGTAAAGCGTCTAAGGAATAATATGTTTAATATACATATAATCTATAAAATAATGAATTTGGAGGAGGCAAAGAGTTGAAGGAAGGAGAGGGAAAGGTGCAAGTGATTTAGATGTAGTAGTCATGTATAAATTAAATTAAAAAAAACCTCACTTTCCAAATTATAGAAGGTAATTGCCATTTTTGTTTGTTTGTTATTTTGAGAAAAGGTCTCAATAAGTAGACCAGGCTAGCCAGGAACTCACAGAGATCAACCTTCTGCTGCCACCTGGATACTGCAATTGAAAGCATGTGCCACCCCACCCAGATTCAATTGACCTTTTTGTTGTTCATAGTGGTTTACTTTATTTCTTTTCTTATTATTCTAATACTAATAGTTATAAGAGTTTTTGATAACTTTTCTGAGATTATAGTTACTATATTTCACTCCATTCCTCAGTCCAAGTTTTAGAGTTCCCCAGGAGACTCATTGTCTTACTTTTCTGTTCCTGTGTTGAAAATGCCTCACAAAAACAACTGAAGAAAGGGTTTATTCTGTCTCATAGTTCAAAGGTCTAGTCCATCATAATGAAGATCCCTCCCCTTTCTTACCACTAACCACTCCCTTGCTCACTCTCAAATTCACGGTGTGTTATGCATATGTGTGTATGCATGCACATGTGCCTGTGTGTATGCATGTGCATGTGCCTCTGTGTGTGTGTGTATGTGTGTGTGTGTGTTTGTGTGTGTTCCTAAATACACAGATACAACCTTCTCTGCTGTATAATGTTACTTGTATATGTCTGTTTTTCAAGGATAACTTTTTCACATAAAGTTGTTATGACTCTTGACTTCATACTTTTTCAAGTTTCTTCATATATTTGTAGCTACCTAGGGAAACATCAGCTTTGTTCAAAACTCTGGTATTTTGCTCCAGAAGTATTAAAGAGAAAGTTTCCCAAAACTGGCAACTCAGTAAAAGTGGATAGCTATTTTCATTAGTAGTGGTTAGTGTAGATTATCAATTTGACAGTCTAGCATCTTCCGGGAGGTGAGGTGCTATGCATTCCTGTAGAGGATTATTTTGTTTGCAGTTTAATTGCAGTGAGAAGACCTCTCTACCAAAATCCCTGGACAGAGACATCCTGAACTGTATAAAATGAGAAAAAAAAAAAACAGCAATGGGTTTTCATTGCTTCCTGCTTCCTAACTTTGTATGTGATGTAACTAGATGCTTCAAGCTCTTGTTACCTTGATTTCCTTATCATGATGGATTGAAACCTTTAACTATGAGCCAGAATAAAGCTTTTCTCCATTAAGTTAATTTTGACAGGGTATTTTTATTAAAGCAAGTAATAAGAGTGGGTCCTTCTCAGACTGAGGAATGGAGGAAAATGTCATAATACTTCCTACTCCTATCAAATTCTTCCTATAAAATTCCTTGATAAAATGATCCATTATGCATGGATAGTAGATACAAAAGTGATTTGTCTACTGTAATTTTCACATTGATGTGTTTAGAGTATCACTATAGACTATTTAGACATTTGCTCTCCATTCCTATTACTTTGGGACTATCAGTCGGAAATCAGAAGATTTTATCATTCTTTTATTAGAAATTAAGTAGATATTCAAACATAATTTATTGTATTAGTATTTATATCATGTTATAATCAAATTTAGAGCAAATGTGAAAGATTCTAAAGTATGATTTTTCATTTTTCTTTTTGTATTTTCTGTCTAGTTTCCTTTCTTTTATTTTCTCCAAGCTCAAACTGATGTATGTGCAGAAGCTAACTAGTTTTTGGGGGTATGTGGTAATGGGAACAAGCCCAGGTCTATTCCCACATGGCAAACCATAGTCATTACTCAGTGACGGCTAAGAAAGCACTTTCAAAGTCTGTACCTCGAGAAAACTGGCCTCAAATTCTGATTGTAATCTACAGTCAGTGGGAAATGAGTTTTAGACATAAATAAAGGATGGCATGACATTCAGAGAAGAGAAAAAGAGTTAAAAGATAGCGCAATGCTTTTCCTGAGGCAATCCTACTATATAAATTCTGTAGGTTAGGTTATATTTTAAAGAAATAACTATTTATAGTTTAAGAGACTACAATGCATTAATGATAAAAGGGTCTTTTCAAATACAATTCATGTTAAGGATGTTGAAAAATAAAGGTTATCCTGGGAGGAATGAAGCTTAATCACACTACTCCTTAAAAGTGGAAGAGAAAAACAAAAGAGAAAAAAATCAGAGGGATTGCAGCTTTTGAAACATAAAATGTTTCATTATAGGTTTTGAGATGGAAGACTCTCAGATGACATCCAATTGAACAATAAAGACTTCCTCAAGGATCAAATTCTACTAATACCTGGATGAAAAAGGAAATGAATTTCTCCTTGAGCATCCAGAAACTATAAGCCAGAATAAATTACCATCATTTTGATTTTTTTTAAATTTTACTCTTGATTGTTAGGAATCACGTGTAGGCCTTTCTATACACTAAGCAGCTTGTGTACTTCTGAATTCCCTTTCTATTCCCTTTCTAGACCTTCCCCTTTTAATTTGACATTACTCTAAAATATTACATTTTAAAATGCTATTATGTTTCTAATATTATATTGCATCAATAGAAAACTAATATAGTGTTCATAAGGCAATGATTGTTTTTTTTTTAACATGATGACATAATAATATACCTGTCAGCACGTAATCTCAGTAGTACATCACACTGGTAGGTAGCTCCTCTACCATATGATACATAGTATTGATTAGATCTGTGGTATCTCCTTCTCATAGTGATGAATCTTTGCTGCTTCTTCAATGAAAACATCTCGGTTATGGGAACAATCTTGCCAAAAGCAAATGCAACTATTAATTTTTCTACTATAAGTAGTCTGATATTGTTGTTGGGGTATTGTTTACACATGCTATTTAATATGTATTGATTGCTAGATCTGTTGTTTACTGGTTCTCATTTTCTAATTTCAAACATCATTTATTTTATTTTCTGTTAAAAAATCCTTTTTCATCTATAAGGATTGTGTAAGGATTCACTAAGAACATGTGTGATTAAATGCTTAAAACAATGCCTACAATCGATAAACTTCATTTTTTTAAATCCTCCTCCTTGTCATTTACTGATCTCAAAAATTTTAATGAACCTTTACTATAGGCTAAACATTCTTCTACATCCTTGAGAAACTTTAATGTACCAAAGATAAGAAATTATGACAATGTACAAAGAGTGAGAGACTTTGGAAGATTCATTCCTAAATGGAATGTCTTTATCTTACCCACCTTCAAGGCTCAGGGATCTATGCAGAAAAGGAGGCAGAAAAATAGTAATTGACAGAGGTTTTAAATGTCCTTAAGAAAATAATGTCCTCCACACATACCCATACATGCATACAAATAAATAAATAAATAAATTTCAAAAAGAAAAATAATAATCTTTAAATTTAATATCCTTAAAAGGCAAATATTTAAAACAAGTGATTGATCAAGGGAATAATCATGTGTCCACAATACAGAAATGACCTTCAAATATAGAAAACATTGCAAAAATATGTTTTAAAAATGATTTAAAAAGGAATCAAAACTGAACCATGAAACCCTTGGCAAAAGAGCAGAATAATGTCTCAATCATGGAACTAGCTCATGAATATTCTTAAGGACAATCAAGTTGGGAATGTTATACCTAACACAATTGTTACTTATACTTAGTCAATTTCAAATGAAGTTTTCAAGTTGAACAGATGGCATTTCA
Organism: Peromyscus californicus insignis; assembly: GCF_007827085.1. Classification (NCBI taxonomy): domain Eukaryota; kingdom Metazoa; phylum Chordata; class Mammalia; order Rodentia; family Cricetidae; genus Peromyscus; species Peromyscus californicus. The sequence continues at coordinate 47,644,528 of NW_026294391.1, forward strand.
GCATCGTAATAATTAGCTGCACTATATAATAAATTCTGTTTGCTTATGTTAAAGTGCCAATTATGTCTGTTTACCTAACTTAAATTTTAATGGATTCTTCTTTTTCAGAAATGAATTTTTTAAAAAAAAGGTGAATTAACTCTAAATTATGATATTAATATTTTGTCTAAAAGCAAACTGTTTCTCAAGCAAATTATTTATGTTGATGTTGCCGCCTTATCTTTCAAAATCTTATTAGCACACACAAATATTTTTATTGAAGTTTTTAAACTAAAAAATGTATTAATAATTTCATTTTAGACAATTGAAAAAATTTTAATGCTTTAATTTATATTAACACTGGCAAAACTTAGTGCCTTAAAAAATATTGTCTCCCATAATTTAGTATGTCCTTTACAAAAATCTGTTGAGTATAACCTAAAAACAAACAGAAGTTAAAACCTTATTGTATAAACTTAAGTGCATATATTTTATGTATACATATATAATAACATTGTTATGGCATATAAGCAATTTTTCACAACACAAAATTGTTAACTATAGTTTTTATGCTCAGCAACAAATTTCCCGACATACTTATTTTTAGAGAAAAGGGCCACACGTGTAGGTTTGGAATGAAGCCTTACAAGTTTGTTTCCATACTTCTACAAACTGCTCCAATTCCTTGCACTTCCTGGTAGTTCACACGGTAGCTCTCAGTCTGATTTGGGCTGCTCAGAGAGAATTGTTCCCTCAGCCTCAAAAATAAAATAAAATAAAATAAAATAAAATAAAATAAAATAAAATAAAATAAAATAAAATAAAATAAAATAAAGGAATTGATTTGGTCAAGCAGAAAAAGTCCGGGAGGATCATAAAATCTTGGAGGAAGATAGGCAGACCAGACTGACTGGATGCTTTGTTTAGAGTGCCTACAAGCTTGTTTCCAGAGATGAGGGTGAAAAGGGAATAGAAGGCAAATTCTCCAGGGAAATAGGGTAAAAGAAAAGAAAAGTGTAACACAAATTGCTAAACAGTCTTATTAGTAAAAAACCTGGAGCCAGATATCGGGGTGAAAGCTGAAAGATCAGAGAAACAGAACAAGCTACAGCCAACCTCACCTCACCAACTCCTCAGCAGATCCTGTTTCCAGGAATCTTCAGAATGAAAACCTCTGAGTCCTCACCCCTGAGGGTTTCAGGTGAACTGCTGCTGCTGCTGCCACTAGCTTACCTCCAGGAAATCCTCAGTCTAAAGAGAGTGAGTTCCTATTTCCTCAGACCTTATATAACTTTTTGTGTCCTGCCATATTACTTCCTGGGATTAAAAGTGTGTGTGCTTCCCAAGCAAAGGCACAATATCTCAAGTGCTGAGATTAAAGGTGTGTGCCAGCACAGCCTGGCTCTGTTTCTCTCATGTAGCCCAGTGAGGCCTTGAACTCACAGAGATCCAGATGGATATCTGCCTCCTGACTGATAGGATTAAGGGAGTGTGGCAACACTGTTTGACTTCTATGTCTAATCTAGTGAATGCCTCTGTTCTCAGATCCTCAGGGCAAGCTTTATTGGGGTCCACAAGATATCACCCCAGAAAATCATGTAATATCTAATAATTTTTGGACATTTAGTCAAATTTTACCTCAAATCTGCCACCAGTTATGTTGCTCCCTACCAGTAGAGATACACAGATCCAGAGAAACTACCAAACAGAACTCTGCATAGAATTTCTTTGAGTTGGTTCAGTGTTATTTACATATCCTGTCCCTGGACTTTTTTTCTCCTCCTCAATACCTAATACCATTTTATCCCTTGAATTTCAACAATAGCATTTCTTCTTCGGGTGATAGAGGGATGGCTCAGCAGTTAAGAGCACCTGTTGCTCTTACAGAAGACCTGGATTGGGTTCCCAGCATTCAAACAACAACTGACAAATCTGTTAAGTCCAGTTACAGGGGATTTGCTGTCCTCTCATTGCCTTTTTGGGTGCTGCATACACATGTTGCAAACCACACCTGCAAGCAAACACTCATACACATATGATAACAAACAAACCTTTAAAAAATATTTCTTCCTCCAGAAAGGCTTTGGACAATTTTCCAAACTATTATGATACTATTCCTCTGCCATGTTACCTTAGTATCTAGGACTGTTGTCATCAGATCAATCATTTGAGAATTTTTGGTTAAAGGTATGTGTTTTTTTTTGGACTCTAGGGTCTTTGAGGCAGTGTGTACAACTATTATTAGTGAGTTTTAAGCCTGAAATAACCTACATATTGCCTTTTTTGAATGACTGAGTTAATTTAGGAATAAAATAAACTATTTAGTTCAATGTATGAATAGATTCAGTATTTTTCCCATATCTCTTCATATTTCATTTATTATTTTTAACTGTTGACATGTTCATAGTTCACTCAGTTTAAATGCTGATTATTAATTTCTACCATTACATTGTAGGTATGTATGAATCACAACAATAACCAACCTGTAATTGGATCAAACTAAAACAAGCTATCAATAGTAAATTGTAAGTCTCTACCAGAAAAGTTAGAATTATATAAAAGAGGAGCTTTAAAAATAACGCTGACTGACTTCATGAATTGGAAATGTAATTTCAAACATATGGAGATTGCAGATTTTGGAACTATGGTTGAGTATATAAAAAAATCATCGAAGCTTTTAAAATTTTCCTCATCAAAATATCTTTGAGCATCAAGTGATAAATCAGAAATATAAATGATATTGTAAAATTATTTATCTCTTGAAAACTGTAGCCTTAACTTTACTTTTACTACCAGATGAATAGAAGTTCACTGAATCCTTTTCTGTTTTTTTCTGAGCAAAATAACTCCTCCTCTTACTTCTAAAGCAATGAAATGAAATGCCTAAAATCATGTTATTTTATGATAACAATTTTACAGCTGCTAAGATGGAGACATTTCTAACCTCCCATATCTATTATAAATGACACTGAAATTATCATCCTTAGGTTGAAAAAGAGGGTGAAATATTTGTCACAATACAGTCTCTCCACCCCGCCATCCTGAGAAGAATGCTATGACTAAAATTAGGGAGTGCAGGCAGCATTACTTAATTTCAGTCTTTTGCAGAAGGAGGAGAGCATTGGGCCTGAGGAGATAAATAGACATCAGAACAAAGAGAAGCTAGTCAGTTCCTGCTGGTTTCTTCACACCCTGGGTGCTAAGCCTATAGTCATCCAAGATGCAGATGCTAGGCTTACAACTCAATTAAGGGTGTCGGTAAATTGCACTAAAGCTTATATTTTGTTTTCTTCTGGATAAAAAAGAAAAACATGTTTCATTTATCAAACCCGAGCCTTGCTTTTTCTTAAGGTTTCACTTTAATTTCACATTCCCTAATGTGTTAAAATAACCCTTACAACAGTGTCAACCAAATTTTACAGTAATAAATGAACTTACATCTCACATGAACAATTCCTGCAGATCAGTTAACAAGACCTGCCTCAAAATGCTTAACTTTAAAAATTAATAATAGTGTATGCATCATACATTTAAAATTTCTATATATTTCTTTTGTTTTTAAGAGCAATCTTGGGTAGAGAAAAACAGCAGCAAATTCCATCAATGGAAAATCTAATAAAATATTGAATTTTCTAAACAGTAATACATTTGGATGATTTCATATTAATATTAAACTACCATGTCTTACTTTTATATTTGAAACTTCACAAAACAAACTAGATGAATAACAGTGTGTCTAAAGGAAGGTGCACTACCAATGGAGGCATTTTTTAAGGAAATTATTAACGGTTGGTCATGCTAAGAATACTATAGTTTATCATTATTATTACCACTTTGATATCTAAGTACTTATTCTCATATTTAAATTCCTGAAATGCAGATATTGTAAATGAAACCTGTCTGTTTATGTACACATTCAAATGCAAAAATTTAGGATTTACATTGTCATGAACATTATAATGATTTATAAATCTGTACTATTTTTGGTGATTGCTTTTCATTCCTCTTTTATATCTTATAGAAATAGATTTTATATACATATATATATATATAGTATATACTGATTTATTTATAGATTTCTTTAGTGACTTTTAAACCACACTCTTTTCCCTTCAGACCCCTTTATTCCCTCTTATAGTCTCTCTTTCGGCTTCTCTGTCCCACATATACTTGTGTTTGTGTGTGTGTGTGTGTGTGTGTGTGTGTGTGTGTGTGTGTGTGTGTGGTGTGTGTGTGTGTGTGTGTGTGTATCAAGGATGATAGGATGGAGGATGGGAAGATTGGTGAGAAATAGTGTCTTTTAGACATAACAGGGATGGTGCACCCATGAATTTTTCAACAACAAAGTTGCCTGCACAAGATTTGCACAGAATTATAGCAGTTTACTTGCCAACATGTATAGGGGAGAGTTTCACAAGGCCCCACCCTAGGTGAAGAGTTATCGACAGTCAACAGCTGCTGAGAAAGAATCAATTTTCTTTATGAATGAACTCCTTGATGGGTTGCCCATGTGCTGTGGGATGGTCTTTCTGTATGCTGTGAATATGTGTTGTATGCTTGGTTAATAAAGAAGCTGCTCTGGTCTATGGCGAATCAGGTTATAGGCAGGGAGAAAATCCAAGAGAGGGAGAGAAAGAAGAAAGGCAGAGGCAGAGGCAGAGGCAGAGGAGATGCCAAACTGCCACCCAAGGAGCAACACATAATGGGACACAGGAAAAGCCACGGAAGTTGTGGCGACATATAGATGAATAGTTATTGGTTGAGTTAAGTTATAAGAGCTAGCTAGCATGCCAGGTGGTGGTGGCAAACAACTTTAATTTCAGCACTCAGGAGGCATAGCCAGGCAGATCTCTATGAGTTCTAGGCCAGCCTGGTCTACAGAGCAAGCTCCAGGACAGCCAGGGCTACACAAAGAGACACTGTCTCAACAAAACAAAATAAAACAAGAAGAGCTAACTAGCAAGAACCCTAGCCATAGGCCATAAAATTTGTAATTAATATTAAGCCTCTGAGTGATTATTTTATAAGCAGCTGCAGGACCAACGGGCCAGGCAGTACCAGAGAAACACATGACAGTTGGTTCAGGTGGGACTAGAGAAACTTACAACTACATCCATGACCAAGTTAATTAGCCCTAAACCCATGAACACAAGGGTAACATTAATTGGACTCATTAACATACACACATCATATACATATATATGTATGTATGTATACTGTGTATAACAATGATAATTATAGAAGAAGAAGAAATGGCTTTGATAAGGGAATATGAGGTGAAGGACATGGGGGATGTTGGAGAGGGGAGAGGAAGGAATGGATATGATGTAAACACAATATTCTCATGTAAGAAATTCTCAAAAAATAGTAAATGCTCTTGTGGGCCAGCAATATTGCCCAGTGCATAAAACACTTGTTACACAAGTGACCTGAATCTGATCCCCAGATCCCATGGTGGAAGGAAGAGCAGACTTCTGAAAATTGACCTCTGATATCCATACAAACTCCATGGTGCATGCATGCATGCACGTGAGTGTGCATGTGCACATGGGCATGCATATGTGTGCAGACACAGACACACACACACAGAGACAAAATACAGAACACACACTAAAATTTTAAAATGTTAGTGTAGAAAAGATATTGAAAATTGGCTAACTCAGCATCCAATTTCATTTGGCAGAAGATAGAGTTAGTAAAAGAAAACAGTGGTAAGGACATTCAATTATAGACAAGGCAACAATAATAGAAAATCTTAACATTAAGATGCCAGAGTATGGTTTTAATGAAAAGGTTGTGTGTGTTTTATGTAAGAAGCAATGTTAAGATGTTTTTTATTGTGACTGTCTCCTAAATGTGGAATGAGAAGAAAATTCTTCTTTCTTTTTCAATTGAGTTTCCCACTTTTTCTTTCACAATGTTAAAAACAAAAGTCATGTTTTCAGATGTATTTTTTCTTTTGGTTCAATAGGGTTTTATTATTTCATTTTTTCATATATTTTTTATTAAGAGATTTTCTATTCATTTTACATATCAACCTCAGATTCCCCTGTCCTTCCTCCTCCACCCCCCCCAGCCTTCCTCCCAACCCACCCCCCATTCCCACCTCCTCCAAGGCAAGGTCTCCCATGGGGAGCCAGCAGAACCTGGTACATTCAGTTGAGGCAGGTCGAAGCCCCTCCTCTCTGCACCAAGGCTGCTGCAAAGTGTATTACCATAGACACTAGGTTCCAAAAAGCCAGCTCATGCACTATGGACAGGTCCTGATCCTACTGTCTGGGGGTCCCCTAAACAGTTCAATCTAAACAACTATCTTGCTTATCCAGAGGACCTAGTCCAGTACCATGGGGGCTCCTCAGCTATTGGTCCACAGTTCATGTGTTTCCACTAGTTTAGCTAATTGTCTCTGTACTTTTTCCAATCATGGTCTTGATATCCCTTGCTCACAGAATCCCTCCTCTCTCTCATCGATTGGGCTCCTGGAGCTCCGCCTGGGACCCAGCCGTGGATCTCTGCATCTGCTTCCATCAGACACTGGATGAAGGTACTATGATGATAGTTAGGATATTCAACCATCTGATCACCAGAGTAGGCCAGCTCAGGAGGTTCTAGCTGGAACAGGAACAGAGAGGGAGAACATAGGGAATTTCTTAAAAGAAATACCCAAAAAGTTTAAATGTATTTTGAAAGTTTTAAGGAAAAATATGTAGTTTGCATTGGCTTCAAACTCATGATCCTTCTGCCTCAGTCTTCAGAGTGCTGGAATTACTGGCATGGATCTCCACTTTTGACTAGTACCAATATCTTATTGCATGCAAAATTATCAATAGTAGGGTAATTATTCAAATAAACAAAAATATAAGGACTATATTGCTGTGGATATTGCTCTGTATAAATAAAATGCTGATTGGCCAGTAGCCAGGCAGGAAGTATAGGCGGGACAACCAGAGAAGAGAATTCTGGGAACAAGAATTCTGAGTCAGGAGATGCTGCCTGCAGCCGGCATGAGTACCAACATATAAGATACTGGTAAGCCACGAGCCATGTGGCAAGGTATAGATTTATAGAAATGGGTTAATTTAAGATGTAAGAACTAGATAGTTAGAAGCCTGAGCCATTAGGCCAAACAGTTTAAATAATATAAGAGTCTGTGTGTTTATTTTATAAGTGGGCTGTGGGACTGCTGGGGCTTTGTGGGAGCTGGAGAGAAACTCTCCAGCTACACTATATAAATTTGAGTAGTAGAATGTGAAAGATTAATAGTGTGGTAGATTGTTGTTTGGGATTATGCTGGTTTAGTAAATTAATGGTTGTAGATGCTCCTCCAATAACCACTTCACTAGCACTGAGTAGTTAGCTAGGTTTCCAGTATCCAGTCTCCCTTTTATTGAGCAGGTCTTAAGTTCAAATAGAGAGCTGTTGGTTTTAGCCAATGTATTCACCAAGGTATTTCTGCCACTACTGAACCCTTAGGGTTATTTTGCTATGCTAGTCATTGAAGTGGTTCATAAGCATCATAGTTGGATAGGACTTTTGAAAGCTTGAATGTTGCTTTCTGGTTCCATGAAAGCTAGTTCTCAGGGAGAAGCTATTTGGGTAAGTTCAACTTTCAGGGTTTCTGGGCCCTAAGAGCCAGAGAGGATCTAGATTTGATTCCCAGCACTAACAAGGCAGCTTATAAACAACCACAGCTCCATTTCTAAAGGATCCAGTGCTCTCTTTTAGACTCCGTGGACACTAGGAATCCACGTGGTGCATACAAAACACTCATACTCATAAAATAAAATAAATAAATATTAAAAATGGAGTATATGTAATATTTTCCACTTATGTGTTATGTGTAGCTTCAGATAATTAAATATTTCTCATAGTAATTTTCAATGAAAGCTTGTGAAATTATAAATAAAATAATAATAACATGTTCAAAAATAAATGTTTTAGTAAGGTGCAACATTTAATATTTGTTAATGGCTTACTGTTTCATATTTAAAGATCTCATTTCTATTCTCCAGACTAAGCCAGAGAAATTGTAACATCTAGTAATTGTGTTCAAATCCAAATAAACATTTCCCTTTAAACTTCAAATAATTGATACAATGAAAAGGTGTCTTGATAATTTGAATGCAGTTTGCACATGCCAGATACTGTTTTGGCCCTGAAACAAGACCAGGTTATAAGAAGGACAGAGACACAAGAATATGAATTACCTAACGAAGATGAACATGGAACTCGTATTGTACATATTCATGTGCCTCCTGAGAACAGGGGATCCCTAGAGGATTCTCTGTCAAATAATAAATTGCATTCTTTCTATGTCTCTAGGAGCTTAGCAAAACATGTTGAGAATGTAATAATATTTTTTTAAAGAATTAACGACTTAAATGACAGAAATGAATAGAATCTATTTAACATTCAATTTCTTTTTAAAATAGTAATTTTCCACTTCAGATCTGCAGCTCAAGAAATCTCTGTTAAGATTAATGAGGTATTTGGGAACTTGCACCTCCAAATATTTCAAAAAAATATAACCATAGTCTATGAACAAAAAAATTTAATGACACCACTGAAAATCATTTTTAAACAAGGAGGTCTCTGTGGTAAACAATAATCAGAGGTCTCGATTGGAAAGAAAACTGGAAACCACTGCTGTAACATAGAATTTCCCATTGTATATTCAGAACGTTATTCTGCACATTAATAACCATAGTAGACACAGAAAAAAATAATTGGACAATATCTCAGGAGCTAAAGAGGTGGCTTAGTGGTTAAGAGCCTGGTTCCCCTTCCATAAGACTCAGGATCAATTCACAGAGTCATATGGCAGCTCACAACTGTCTCTATGTTCAGTTCTAGGAGATTTGATTCCCTCTTCTGGCCTCTGGGGAACAAGGAACACCTATGGTGTAAATACATATAGACAGGCAAACCATTCATATACATGAAAATGTTTGAAATATGTCTAGGATATACTCTGTTTAAAATGAATAATTGTTTTTTTCCTATAAATCTTCAGAAAAGAAACAGCAAGATTTCTAAAATTTGTCTTTTGCCATAAGACTTTTCTTTCAAGGAATCTGGCAAAATAAATATGTTACTAAATATTACTCAAGTAATACTTATTTAAATGATGTCCACAGTCAAAGTAACTACATGCAAAACTAAAACCATTCATCTGGTCTTAGATTGTATTAGATCATTTTCACACTGGTAGAAGAATCTGGATGGTTTTATCTCTTCTTTAACCAGAAAGTCAGAGTTTATCTGTCACAAGATTCACCACTTGAAGTTTACTTTATGCTTTACTCTACAGTCTGCTTTGTCCAGTTTTTCATAATGTGGACTCAGCAAAGTAAAATCTGGCTGTTTTCCTCCTTGATCTCCAGAAAGGTTTAGGTCATGATTCAATTAATGCAGTAGCACTGTTTATCAAAAATTTTACTCAAGAAAACATGCTATATAGAGTGGCTGTGAAATTTAGAATCCTTAGAACAATGAGGTGGGAATGAGCTAAATCAGGAATGTATTCTGAGCAAAAATACTCATGTGCTATTTATAATGACCTTAGCATTTTAGAAAGCAACATGATTTGCAAGCAGTCAGGAGAAAAGGTTGTAATGCTGAATGCTCACAATTATACCTTTTGGGACCTGAAGTAGAAGCTGTGAGTTTCAAGCTAGCCTGGGCTACTGAGCAGGATCTCATGACAAGTGGATAAGATAGGAGATCTAGGGCTGGTGTGATGACTCAGCAATAAAGAGCACATAGTGATCTTATAGAAAATCTGAGTTTGGTTCCTATCACCTAAAAACACATGTAACTCTAGCTCCAGTGAATCAGACACCCTCTTCTGGACTCTGCAGGTATTAGCACTCATAATCACATACCCATATGTAGATACACACATATGCACATAATTAAAAATAAAAAAGGAAATTTGAATTCCATATTAAACTATATATTAAAAATCCAAATCCTACAGAAATATATTCCTGTCATTTTTAAGAAGAGAAAGACTGGAGAGACAAAAGGAAAGGGAGAAATATTGCAATTATATTACAATCTCAAAAAATAAAATAAATTAATAAAAATGGCATTTTTAATAATTATGAAATATAAAGAAATAAACTGATAAGCGTTACAAATAGACATATGGAGTATATAGTACTCAATGTATAACACTAGGAATAACATAATTCAATGGAACATAATAGACATCCCAATGTTACAAATTATATTAATTTGATGAGTTAGAGAGTTTTATCGATTATTTTTAGGGAACTTGATTTTGGACTGACAAGATGGTTCGGTGTGTAGAAGTACTTGTCGTGCAAGCATGAGGACCTGAGTTAGAATCCCCAGCACTGAGGTAAAAAGGTGAGTATGTGTGGTGGTATTTTACTTGTACTGAAATGTGATTTTAATTGTATGTTAATAAATAAAGTTGTCTGGGGGTCAGAGCTATTAGAGTCATAGCAAGTGCATGGCGGCGGTGGGTGGCGCACGCCTTTAAGGACCTGGAGGGCGGGTACATTCAGGCAGTGACGAGGCAGTCACATGTTTGGGTTTACAACCAATGAGAAGGCAGAACAGGAAGACTTTAAAGACAGACACACAGGAAGTAGGTCCTTTCGGAGAGCTCTCTTGGCTGGAGAGGATCCCTGAATCAGGAAGGGTGAGGCTCTTAGCTCTGACCTCTTGGCTTTCTTCTCTGAATTGGCTCTGTGTTTCTTATTTTATAAGACCGTTGGTTACATCTACAAGTATGGGGGCTGGAGAGGTAGCACAGCAGTAAAAAGCACTGGGTGCTCTTCCAGAGAACTCATGTCCAATTCCCAGCACCCACATAATGCCAGTACTAGGCAATCTGGTAACCCTTTGCTGACCTCCAGGGGGGCACCAGGCATTCATGTGATACACAGACATATGCACAGGCAAAATACTCATGCACATAAAATAAAATTTCAAAAAAATGCTCAATATGGCGGCACTGGGGAGTTGTGAAGTATAAAGTCAGCACTCGGGAGGTGGAGACAGGTGGATCCCAGGAATTCATAGGGTCTCCAGGCTTGTAAAGTTAGTGAGCTTGTAGTTCAGTGACATAGGAAGGCACTATTGTTCTCTTTTAGGCTTTTATGTGCTCCCACTGCCCACTTGCAACTGGATACTCACATTCCTGCAAAACACACACACACACACACACACACACACACACACACACACACACACACACACACATATAAAGCATAAAAAAGATAACTTTATTTTGACAAATGTAAGTGCTGTAAAATTCATTAAAATAACTTGGAAAAGCTGTTGGGTTTATTTAGTTACTGAATCATACTTCATTAAATTTCCTGCCAAACATTTTCATTGATGTTTTAAATCAGCAAACACGTTAACTTTAGTTTTTTATTTATTTATTTTTTTTACCGGACAGAACATTTCTATTGCTAATGAGGTTTGCATTTCAACCTACAACAGATTTTCACATTAAAAGGCTAATGCTTCAGCAGATGTTAAAGACAGCATATGGTTGGGAAAATGTGTTCTCCTCTTTGACTCTCTAAAATATTTTCACACATTTAGAAAGCAGTATTTGAAATTATTCGTTTTGCTATTTAATGAGTTAGACCTCAGATGCCCATTAGAAATTAAAATGATTTAAAATATTTCTGAATGCTATTTAGGCCAATAAAATGAAAAACTAGACATATTTCTTAAATCTTAACAATTATATAGTAGAAGTTTTCTAAATGTAAAATAATAGTTGGCCTCTACTGTAAATGTTCTTCAAAAACTTGCTCATATTTAGGACATAATTAAGGCAGTTATAAAGACATAAAATAAGGAAAACTTCTGTGGAGCCCAGGGATATCATGCTTTTGGGATGCATCTCCTTTTATATCCAGTGACACATTACTGGTAAATGTTCTTTACTTAGTTCAACCTGACTTCCTACAAACAAACAACATGTAATTGGGATGTTCATAGATTGATACTGGATGAGCATAATAAAGGGTTCTACTTCTGCACATCTCTGGAATTAAAACAAAAGACACAAAACCTATAATTAACAGCTGAGATAACATATAATTTTCCAGAGCCCAATAGCAGTTTTTATATTCCTCCACTGTGCTTCCTATCTAGGCCTATCTGCTTTAGATTTTTTCCTGGGAAAGCTGAGCATTTATATGTTCTGAATTGGAGTGTCATTTTCTGTGACCCCTGAGGGTTAGTCATGAAGCTGTACTGTTGAGGAAACACAGGCAACATGTTGCCTTTTTACTGTTAGAAATGTTGTCATTTGCTTCTCGCAAAGGAAATGCCTGTAGGTTGCACCACAGTCAAGACACAGTTTGTCAAACACCCTTAATCATCAGCAAACGCATCAATGAGTAAGTTATGCTTGAAGCATCTTTCCCAACACTGTGAATCACAAGCCATCTTGTCAAACACTCTGCCAAGACATCACTGAAATAATTCAATGGGGTAAAAGAACAATGCTATATAAATTTAAAAAAAAAAGCCAGTAGTAAAAACAAATTTTTGGCAGCTTATTATACATGTTAAATTATAAGTGTAATTGTATTTAAAGTGAAAGAATATCAAATAATTGAGGCGATTTCATCAAGTTTTATACACTGAAACTTAGCAGTGTCAAAGTATATCATTTAGAGTCAAACACATAACTATAACACCTTGAATACAAAATATTTAACTTTAGATTGTGAAATTAGTTCATAGTAAAATGCACATGAGCAGAAATAGGTGTAGACATTATATCTGAAAATGTTGACACTTGAATTTTAAAATTTTGTACAAGCATTATAGAAAATAAAAATAAAATTAACCACTCAATTGTAGTTGTTGGGCAATGGATTATACGATTTATAAGAAAAATTTAAATTGCACTATGCTTTGTCTAAATCCCATAATATGAGGAAAGAAATATCAATTATAGGACATAATAATATATGTAAATATAGCAAATCTATTGAAATAAACTCTTTTTAAAATTTGAAGATGGTTTTTATTTTCATTTGATGAAAATAATTGTACAGATGTCCTGTGAAAAGTGGTGTAACAATATTAAAGACCTGAAGCTTTGTGAATATATATGCCCTTGAACATGAAAACTGTTAGGTTTATCAAGATTCCCTATTATGTTATCACTTTTAACTATTAAAACAAATGTTTCTGAAATATGAAGGCCTGGAAGCATTTTGGAAGATAAATTTTAGATTTACAATTATTTAAAGCCCTTCAAAGGTTTAAGTCATTGTGTTCTTTAATAAACACAACACATATACTTCCACTTGTGTAGCTAGAGTTTTCCTGCCTGGCCCACAGTCAGGAAAAATCTCTCTCACCTGCCAGTCCCACAGCTGCTCAGACCCAACCAAGTAAACACAGAGACTTATATTGCTTACAAACTGTATGGCCATGGCAGGCTTCTTGCTAACTGTTCTTACAGCTTAAATTAATCCATTTCCATTAATCTATACCTTGCCACATGGCTCGTGGCTTACTGGCATCTTCACATGCTGTTTGTCATCGTGGCGGCTGGCAGTGTCTCTCTGACTCAGCCTTCCACTTCCCAGCTTTATTCTCCTCCTTGTCCTGCCTACACTTCCTGCCTAGCCACTGGCCAATCAGTGATTTATTTATTAACCAATCAGCAACACACTTGACATACAGACCATCACACAGCACACTTGTTTAGTTTTGCTTTTATGGTCTGTACTTTTCATGCTGTGTGCAAAAATCCATTGCCAAAACTAAAACCCAGAAACTTTCCTCAAGTTCTCTTCCTATAGATAGAAACATTCAAGTATTACATAGAATCTGTTTTGACTTAATTTTTATATATGAGTTGAAATAAGATTCTAGTTTCATTTATCTGCTAGCAGAGATAATTTCTCAGCAGGATTTATTGAAGAAACTTTTCTCATTGTTTTGGCACCTTTATCATAAATACAAAGTTTTATTTCTGGGCTTCATTCTGGTCAATTTGTTTAAATGTATTTTGTTTGTTATTATGCCGCTTACATTTCATTATTTGATTATTTGGCCATTCATAATCTTTTGTGGATAGACATTTTAAAAACTATTTTTATTTTATAATTAATTTAATTTTACATAACAGCCACAGATTCCCCTGCCCTCCCTCCTCCCACACCCCAGCTTTCCCCCACCACTGAATCCACCCCCTATTCCCACCTCCTCCAGGGAAAGGACTCCCCTGGGGAGTCAGCCCAGCTTGGTAGATTCAGTTGAAGCAGTCCAGTCCCCTCCTCCCTACACCAAGGCTAAGCAAAGTGTCTCAGCCCTAGGTTCCAAAAAGCCAGCTCATGCACCAAGGACAGGTCCTGATCCTACTGCCTGGGGGCCTCCTAAATAGTTCAAGCTAATCAACTGTCTCACTTATCCAGAGGGCCTGATCCAGTTGGGGGCTCCTCAGCTATTGGTTCATAGTTCATGTGTTTCCACTAGTTTGGCTATTTGTCCCTGTGCTTTTTCCAATCATGGTCTCAATATCTCTTGCTCATATAATCCCTCCTCTTTCTCGCCGATTGGACTCCTGGAGCTCCACAAGGGGCTTGTCCGTGGATCTCTGCATCTGCTTCCATCAGTCACTGGATGAGAGGTCTATCGCAACAGTTAGGGTGTTCGGCCATCTCATCACCAGAGTAGGTCAGTTTGGGCTTTCTCTCGACCATTGCTAGTAGTCTATAGTGGAGGTATCTGGGGACCTCTCTAGCACTCTGCTTCTTCCTATTCCCATGGGGTCTTCATTTATCATGGTATCTCTTTCCTTGTTCTCCCACTCTGTTCCTGATCCAGCTGGGAACTCCAGCTCCCCTAAGCTCTCTTTCTCCCGACCCTTGCCCTCCACTACCCCCCTCACCCCCAGTTTGCTCATGTAGATCTCATCCATTTCTCTGTAGTTGGGCAATCTCTGTGTCTTTTTTAGGGTCCTCTTTACTAGGTAGCCTCCCTGGAGTTTTGAGTTTCAGTCTGGTTATCCTTTGCTTTACATCTAATATCCACTTACGAGTGAGTACATACCATGTTTGTCTTTCTGAGTCTGGGTTACCTCACTCAGGATACTATTTTCTAGTTCCATCCATTTGCCTGCAAACCTCATGATGTCATTGTTTTTCTCTGCTGAGTAGTACTCCATTGTGTATATGTACCACATTTTATTTATCCATTCTTCAGTTGAAGGGCATCTAGGTTGTTTCCAGGTTCTGGCTATTACAAACAATGCTGATATGAACATAGTTGAACATGTGGATAGACTTTTGTGGAAAAATGTCATTAAGATTTTTATGGAAAATGAATTGAACATGTAGATCTCAAAGAACTATTTCCATTTTCCATTTCCATAGATTGAACTCAGTGCCTTGTACATGGTCAGCTAGTATTCTAGCATTAAGCCAAATCCCTAAGCCCCCATGGGAATTTTGAAAATATTAATTTCCCAGTCTATAATCATGGAATATTCTTTCCTTTATTTGTTCTCTTTTCATTTTTTGCTGCAATAGTTTAAGATTTTTCAGTGTAGGGGTCCTTTACCATTTTATTTAAATTTCATAGATATTGTATATTGTATTTTTTCAGATAATTTGTTGCTTGTATATCAAAACCACTTCTAATTTTCTGTATGTTGATTTGTGTTTGTGTGTATGATGATTCTAGTGATTGAGCTCAGGACCTTATGCATGGTAGGCAAATGTTCTATTATAGAGCTATATACCCAGTGCTTGGGATTTTAAGATATAATACAAAGTCAGCCTGTGTACCTCAGGTTTGCCTCACGTTTCCAATTCTGCTTTCAATTATTGAATGCTGGTGTTACAGGTGCGTAACATGATACAAGATTTGAGGGGGATTTTTTATTCCACAACTTGACTGAATTTGTTAGTTTTAGTAGACTTTCAGTGTTTAAAGTTTTCCATAAACCACATTGTCTGTAAACAGAAACAATTTCAGTTTCTTTGATGATTAAGATGCCCTTTCCCCTCTTTTGTCTTCCTTGTTGCTCTCATGAGAACGTCTATTATTAAGTAAAATATATTTGCTCTAGTGGAATTTCATGTCTATTACTGATTCTGAAGTAATTGAGCATGTTGTTAGCTGTTGACTTATAATATATTACATTTACCATCTTAAGGTGTAATACTACACCTGATTTGAGTATTTTGTCAAATTCTTTTTATGAAGCCACTGAAATAGTCCTATGAGTTCTGTCCTTCATTCTACTACTATGCCTCATTTATTGGCTTGCAAATATTGAATTATCCCTGTATTTCAGGTGTAAGTGAATCACAGATGATCATGCTGAGTGATCCTCTCAACATGTTATTGGTTTTATTTTGTTACATTTTATATAAAATGAGGATTTCAAATGACTTAGAAGCAAAAAAAAAAAAAGATAGACAAACCAATTGAAACATGAGCAAAAGACTCAAAGATATTTCTTAAAAGAAGACACCCCACACCTTGCTGTCTGCTGCATTGGGTAACTGAGCTGGGACAGCAATGGAGAGCTTGTGAGGATGAGGAAGAGCTGCTGGGCTGACCAACCCAGCAACTACCCAGGTCCAGAACCAGGGCTATGTTGGCCCACCCCAATATCCACCCCATCTATGATCTATGGGAGCAAGTGAAGGGGTCAGTCCTGCAGATCTAAAGCTTCAGGATCTCCATTACACAGAACAATAACAGGATATCCAAGAGGAGACTCAGAGAGGGCCTAGTATCGATAGTATAGCAGAAATCAAAGGCTTCGAACCAGACCAATGACTCATTGCAATGAACACTTGCAAGTAAAGATGTATGAACTAAAGGGTATACTGTGTGACTCACTGTGTCACACTACAGCTTGCATGATGAGATTTTGTTTTCTTTTTTAAATTTTCTTTTCTTTTCATTTGCAGGGTAAGTTGCAAGGGCAGAGGGCAAATATGGAGGGATGAATGAAATCAGGATGCATAGGAACAGAATGCACGGTATAAAATCCATAAAGAATCAATAAAAAGTTAAAAAATAAAGGTAAACAAATATGAAGAAAAAAGCAGAAATGTCTAATAGATTCTTGAAATATGCACAATATCATTAATCATCAGGAAAATGAAAGTTAATACCAACCACACCACACACCAGGATGATTGACATCCTGTGCTAGATGGAGCAGAGTGGTACAAGATTTTTTTAAATGACTCTGACAAAGGTTCCCAATTTAAAATTTACGAACTACTTGTGGAATTTCATTTCATTTTCCATGCCACAACTGAACACAGGTAATTGAAATAGCAGAAAACGAATCCACTGAAAATGGACCATTACGTGTGCATATACAAACAAATCAAAAACATATAATTTTTACAAACTTCAATCCATATGTCAGGAAAAACTGCAAAAATACAAAATTCACTGGTTGATATGGAATTTATAGCTCCCCTTCTACCCTCTATCTTACATTTTGCTAGGATTGTGTTCCTATCGGGTGAGACAACTGGGATCAACTGCTTACTTGAATATGAAAACTAAAGTACGCATATTAATTTCTATGGAAATATCTTTAATATTTTCTTTTTCATGATGTACAATCTCAAGGAAAATATATTATATTTGGTCTAAGGACTAAGGAGAAAACAAGCTTTTTTTCAGGGAGTTAGCAGAGTTACAAAACATAGATCAGTTTTTCTTTTTCTTTTACTGAAAATAGATCTTTGTCATATAATACACTCTTATTATGATCTCCCTCCACCAACTACTCCCAGTTCTGTCCCCACTTCCCTTTCATTCCTATCCTATATTTTCTATCCCTCCTTTGAAAACAAACAGGCTTCTAAGAAATAATAATAAGATAAAACTACACAAACAAGTGTGAACACGAGAAAGCAACCAAACAGAAGAAAAAGAACTAAAAAAAAAATAACATGAGAAGCACATATAGATGCAGAGACAGTCTTTGAAACACAGAAATCCCATAAACACACAAAACCAGAAGCCATAATATATAGGCAAATGATCTATAAGAATAATTTTTTAAAAAGCTCTAACACAATATTACGAGACAAAGAAATTCCGAAGATGCCACTGAGGTCATTTTTTGTTGTCCATCTATTGCTGGGCATTGGACCTGCTCTTAAGAGTGGCATAGCTGGATCTTGAAGTAAATCTATTCCAGTATTCTTCAGGAGCCACTACACTGATTTCCATAATGACTATACAAGTTTACACTCCCACCAGCAATGGAAGAGTGTTCTGTTTGCTCCACATCCTCACCAGCATGAGCTGTCACATTTGTTATTGATCTTAGCCATTCTGAAACGTATAAGATGAAATCTCAAAGTAGTTTTGACTTGCATTTCCCTGATGACTAAAGATGTTGAACATTTCTTTAAGTGCTTCTCAGCTGTTTGAGTTTCCTCTTTTAAGAATTCTCTGTTTAGATCTGTACCACAAGTTTTAATTGGGCTATTTGGTTTTTGATGTTCCGGGTTTATTTTTTTTTTAGTTCTTTATATATTTTGGGTATTAGCCCTCTATTGGATGTGTATTTGATAAAAAAATTTCCCATTCTGTAGCCTGCCACTTTGTTCATATGATGGTATCCTTTGCCATGAAGAAGCTTTTTAGTTTCATGTGGTCCCATTTATTAATTGTTGATTTTAGTGTCTGTGCTAACAATGTTCTGTTCAGAAAGTCTTTTCCTGTGCCAATGATTCAAGGTTATTCTCCACTTTCTCTTCTATCAGAATCACTGTATTTGGCCTTATGTTTAGGCCTTTGATCCATTTGGAGTTGAGTTTTGTGCAAACAGACTAAGTATAAATCTATTTGTCTTCTTTTACAGGCAGCCGTCCAGTTTGACCAGTACCATTTCTTAAAGGTGCTGCACCTTTTCATGTGTATATAATCTGGCATCTTTCTAAAAAAGTCAGGTGTATATAGGTGTGTAGACTTCATTCTTTTGTGGTCTTCAACTCTATTCCACTGAGCAATGTGTCCCTTTTTTGTGCCAGACTTATGCTGTTTTTATTACTGTAGCTTTGAGATTGAGGATGGTGAAATTTCCAGCCGTTAGTTCTTTTATTACTCAGGACTGATTATTCTGCCATCCTGGTTTTTTTGTGTTTCCATATGAAGCTAAAACTTGTACTTTCAAGTTCTGTGAAGAATAGTGTGTGAGAGTCAATGTGTGATTTAAGCTGTAGTAAAGTTTTTTTTATAAATGTGGTTGCCCATGTGTTTGTGGCATAGATGTTAAGAATGTAAATGTCCTTTTGGTGGATTTTTTCCTTTGATGAGTATATAGGGTCCATCCCCATCTCTTTTGATTAGTTTTGGTTTGAAGTCTATTTTTTGTCAGATATTAAAATAGATACACCACCTTTCTTCTTAGGTCCACTCTATTGCACCCATTAGTTGCACTTCATGTGTATCAGCCTTTGCAGATTCTTCCTCCCAAAATGGAGAGAAGATACTGAAACCCCTAGGGACTTCACTGAGCATGAGCACTAGGCTTAGAGAGAAAGGTGTTGGAGAACTGAGGCAGACAAGAGTTTTGAAAGTACATGCAAGAAACTCACCTCAACATCAAAGATAGAATTGCCTCAGAATAAAGAGTTGGAAAAAAGTTTCCCAAGCAAATGGACCTAAGAAACAAGCTGGCATATCTATCCCAATATCTAACAGATTACACTTACAACTAAAGTTAATCAAAAGAGATATAGAAGGACATTTCATTCTCTCCAAATGAGAAAATCCAAGATGATGTCTCAATTCTGAACATCTATGCTCCAAACACAAGAGCACCCACATTTGTAAAAGAAACATTACAAAAGCTTAAATCACATACTGACCCTTACACATTGATAGTAGGAGACTTCAATACTCTACTCTTACCAATGGACTAGTCATCTAGACAAAAACTGAACAGAAAAGTACTGAAACTAACAGATATTATAAACCAAATGGACCTAATAGATATATACAGAACATTTCACCCAAACACACAAAAAAATATACCTTTTTCATAGCACCTCATGGAACTTTCTCCAAAATTGACCACATACTCAGTCACAAAGCAAGTCTCAACAGATATAATAAAATTTAAATAACCTGCTGCATCTTATCAGACCACCATGGATTAAAATTGGATTTCAACAGTAGAAACGACAGAAAGACTACAAACTCATGGAAACAGAACAGCTCTCTATTGAATTATCACTGGGTCAAGGAAGAAATGAAGGAAGAAATTAAAGATTTCCTAGAATTTTATTAAACTGATGCACAACATACCGAAACTTATGGGATTCAATGAAAGCGATGCTGAGAGAAAAGTTTATAGCACTGAGTGCCTCCGTAAAGAAATTAGATCTCATACCAGCAACTTAACAGCACACCTGAAAGCTCTAGAACAAAAAGAAGCAAACATACTCAAGAGAAGTACATGGCAGGAAATAATCAAATTTAGGGCTGAAGTCAATAAAATAGAAACAAAGAGAACAATACAAAGAATCAATGAAAGAAAAGTTGGTTCTTTGAGAAAATCAACAAGATAGACTAACCCTTATCCAAATTAACTAAAAGGCAGAGAAAGAATATCCAAATTAAAAAATTCAGAAACAAAAAAGGGAGACTGAACCAATAACCAGGGAGCCAGCATAGGACTGATCTAGGCCTTCAGCATATATGTCTTCATGTGAGACTCCTAACAGTAGGAGTAGGGGCTGTCTCTGACACTGTTGTCTGGATTTAGGACCCATTCCTCCTACCATACTGTTTCTTCCAGCCTTAATAGGAGAGTATGTGCCTAGTCTCACTGAAACTTGATATACCGTGGCTGCCTGACATCCTGAGAAACTTGCCCTTTTCTGAAGAGAAACAGAGGCAGAAGAGTGGATGGGGAGGTGGAGGGAGGGAATTGGGAGGAGAGGAGGGAGAGAAAACTTTGGTCAGGTTGTGAAAACAAAATAAATTAAAAAAAAAGGTAAAAATAAAGTAACATACCTGACTGAAATATGCATAAAAAGCTTCCCTTATTTGATAGTAATAATGTTAACTTGATAATTGGAAAATGATATCCTATGTATGATAGCAAGAAGAGCAACTATGTTAATAGGAATAAGTTAACAAAATA
This sequence comes from Peromyscus californicus insignis, assembly GCF_007827085.1. Taxonomy (NCBI): domain Eukaryota; kingdom Metazoa; phylum Chordata; class Mammalia; order Rodentia; family Cricetidae; genus Peromyscus; species Peromyscus californicus. The sequence continues at coordinate 47,665,664 of NW_026294391.1, forward strand.
TGAATTATCAAGTAAATTTTTGTAAATTTGTAATGTACTTAAAACAGGAAACAATAAAATAATTTTTTTAATTTACTTTGTTCATGTGTATGTATTATATATGGGCAAGTGTCATGTGGCATGGCATGAGTGTGTAGATCAAGAACAACTTGTGAGAATTAGTTCTTTCCTTTTGCCCTATGCGTCCCAGGTATTGACATCAGGCTTGACAGCAACCGCCTTTTACTTTCTGAGCCATCTCTGCCATAGAAGTGAAGAGTCAACATTGTTTTGGTAGAAATTCATTACAAAGATAAAATAATGTAAATATTTAATGTATTCCTTAAAATGTAACAAAAGGCCATGATTCCTTTTCAGATTATCATAAATTGATTCAAATGTTAAAATGAAAAATTAACATACATGCGAAGTCAGGACAATTTTATGAATAAATAATAAAGGTAGAGAATTATTTTCATTCCAACTAATTTTAGCAGAATTGAAAGTTTATTGCTAAAATGTAACTTTGATCCAAGGTCAATTCAAACAATGTGTAAATTTAAATTGGAGCACTACTTTTGGTTACAGTGAAACAAATACATGTGACATAAAATTTTGGAATATTGATCTAAATAGGCTATTCTGCAAAACACACATTATTCATTATTAGATGTAAAACTAGTAAATTTAACCTATATAAAATTAATATTTTCTTTATGACAAAATTAAACAAAATGTAAGATCTATGAACATGTGCAACCTAAGGAAAAGGCTGATTTCTACATTGTGCAGTCTTGCTTATAAAATTAGCAAAAAAAAAGCCAGTAATTCTGTAACAACGGGAAGATGAGCAGATATGGTGGTGCTTGCCTTTAATCTCATCACTTAGGAGACAGAAGCAAGCAGAGCTCCATGAATTTGATCTACACAGGGATTTTTAGGCCAGCTAGGGCTATATAGTGTAACTCCACATCAAAATCAAAATAAAAAGAAAGGGAAAATGAAGTGTTTACTAGTACTCTGTAAGGAAACATTGTGATGAGAATTTGAACAAATGTAATCAGTGTGAGGATCATTTGCTGTGTCTATGAAACTGAAGAGCAAGTTCATGTGACAAGTTCCCATTTTATTGATATCAGGTCTATAGAGGAATGTATACAGAAAAATGTAAGAAAAAAATAGAAGTATCCATCAGAGGTAAAGAATCAAGTGTGCTATGTTTCTAACAGTGTTCTACATCACTGAGTAAGAATCAGGTTCATTCATTGTACAGACAGACATTTAAGTTCAGAAGGAATGACAAGATATTTTCATTTGTTTATAGCAGGGGAGGCAAAAATAGATTTAGACTATCCAAAACCTGAGTAAAACTGCTTGCTACTAGGAAATAGAACTATGGGTTTAGATCTCTGCTTAGGGATCAGAAATTTATTTTTCATTGAATACAATTTTTATCATTATATGTTGTACCTTAATATTTATGATGTCATTTAAAAGGCATCATAAATTATATTATGGTCATATTATATAGAGAAACAGAAAGAATAAAAACTGTTAGAGTAACTAATACCCTTAGATATTTGATTGACAAAATAGTAGAGTGGGAACAGAACAAGGAAATCTTTGATTCATTATAATTTCTGCATTGTTTAATAAATTTCATATATAATTAGGTAATTGGTATATTAACCGAGTAGAAAACATCAACAGAATGTCACACAAAATGTATTTCAAAATTGAGTGATGTGATCTCAGAAAGTATAAAATAATGTATTTGTTAAACATTATTATTACTAAATCCAGACAAATCAGTTATCAGTGGTTTGAGTTTTCTAAAACTACTTTGCACATCATAATGTCACATCTTTTGTCTTATTGCATAAATTATCAACAAATTAAATTTATTAAGTCAGTTGAAACACATTTTTTACCTATTGAAGATGCACTTATGAAAACATAAATTTATATGCATCTTATGAAATTTCTGTCTAAAATATTGCTTTTATTGATTGTACAGTATCTTGTTCTGCACATCTAAATGAGATAGGTTTGCAATACTATCTCCCTTTTTTTAAATACATTTCACAAATGGGTGTGTTAGACCGATTGTAATTTTTTTTAAGACTGATGGTAGGATGAGTATATAAATTTACTAAAATATGTGTAATTGTATGCTTTCATGGTTCAGTGTCAATGTGTGTCAATTGTACCTCAATTAAGTTATAAAATGGAAATATTTATATTAAAATGTAATTGGCTTTCTCTTTTTTTTTTGGCAGGGGCGCTCCACCCAGCTCCTAAATAAAGACACAGAGACTTATTCTTAGTTATAAATATCTGGCATTAGTTTAGCTTATTTCTAGCCAGCTTTTCTAACTTAAATTATTCTGTTTTTCTTCTACATTTTGCCTCTGGGTTTTTTGTCTTTCCCTTTTTCTATTTGTATTTCTTTGCTTCTTACTCTGTGGTTGGCTGGGTGACTGAGTGGCTGGCCCCTGGCATCTCCCTCCTTCTCTCCTCCTTCCTCTTGTTCTTCTCTCTTGAGCTGAGATTTATCCTATCTATTTTCTCTGACCACCAACCTGGCCTATACTTTTTCCTGCCTAACTATTGGCTGTTCAGTTCTTTATTAGATCAATCAGGTGCCTTAAGCAGGCAAGGGGAAACAAATGCAACACATCTTTATATAATTAAACAAATGCATCAAAAACAAACGTAATACACCTTTACACATATGAAGTAATATTCTGCAGCATAAATAAATGTGACACATCTTTGCCTAGTTAAAATAATATTCTACAACATTAAAACTATAGTTAAATTTTCTCTCCATTTTATTAATTTTTTAAAGCTAGCAGACAAGGTAGTGGACTTCATTCTGGCATTTTCATATATATTTTGTTCTTTCTGTTCTTCCTGCACTACTCCCTTCCTCTGTTCCCATGCCTACTATGTGCTGGTGTCCCTCTTCCTCTTGATAATTTCCTTCTACTTTCATACCACATATATTCTCTTATCTTCTTCTCTTTGCCCAATTTAAGGTTTTTTCCCCCTATCTGGGTCATATTTCTAGACATGGACACACGCATATGCACACACATTAAGATCTAGTGTCTATCTATGAGAGAAAATATGTAGCATTTGTCTTTTGAGACTGGCTTATTTAACTTTGTACACATCATTTGTTATTTTAAAATTAAATAGATCCACTTTTCTGTTTGGTAATTATTACTAATGGTAGTTTTTGTAATTGAAATTGACTGTGTTTATGATTGTTTTAATGGCATAAACAAAAATCAATGCTTTTTTCTCTTTCATATACTGATTTCAGTAGCCTGTTTTTAGCTTGCTTTCTCAAATTAACTACACATCAATGGTGACAAAAATTGTAGTACAATTTGGAACGTTCTTGGGGGCATAGAACAAATAAAATTCCTGTTCTGGTTGTGTTTCATTATAAAATATTGTCCCAAATATTTCAGAAAACTAAATGTGTTTTCCTTTCTGAAATTTTATCTCTTTCTGGATGTTTAAAAATGGGTATAATCAGATTTCAGTGCAATTAAAATTTGAATTGTTTTGAATTTTTTAATATTTGGATTTTGCATTCCTTAGTTTTTCAATTAAAAATTCAAGAAATCTTATTCTTTCTCAAGCAAGTCAAATGTGAAAGATGAAGGAACATTTGCTACCAAAAGGAATATAGTAGAAATTCATTTGCTCTCTCAAGCTCAAAGTTTAGAACGACACATTATTGTTGTGGGATAATGCTCTTGTACACTTGTACAGATTTGTCACTCCTATTGGTTTAATAAAATGCTGATTGGCCAGTAGCCAGGCAGGAAGTGTAACTAGACTAGGAGAAGGCTGGGAAGAGGAAAGAGAGAGACGGAGTCACCAGCGAGAGGCAGAGGAAGTAAGATGAGAATGGTGGACTAAGAAAAGTTACCAAGCCTCGTGGCTAAACATAGACAAGAATTATGGGTTAATTTAAGCATAAGAGCCAGTTAGTTATAAGCCTGAGCAATAGGACAAACAGTTTATAATTAATATAAGTCTCTGTGTATTTATTTGGGACTGAGCAGCTGCGGGACCAAGCAGGACAGAAACTTCCATCTACACACTGTTATTGGAATGAGGGCATATGTGTGACATGCAGCCTAGAAGACACACATGTATTAGTTTAAAAGAAAACCAGTGAGCTTGCTTTTTGGAGCCCACTCCCTATGGTGGGACACCTCGCACAGCCTTGATGCAGGGGGAGAGGCTTGGACCTGTCTCAACTGAATGTGCGAGGATCTGCTGACTCCCCTTAGGAGGTCTCACCTTCTTGTAGGAGGTAATGGGTGGTGGGTTGGGAGGAATTCTGGGGGAGGAGTAGTGAAGAGGGGGATCTGTGATTGGTATGTAAAATGCATAAAAAGTTCTTAATAACAAAATAAAAAAAAAAGAAAAGCAGATGTCGAGAATCTTGGAAAAAGACTGTTGATGAATGAGGAAGGGGATTTGATAGTAATGGGATGAAGATAAAAGAGGATGGGGGATGAAGGAGTAACCAGAATACATTGTATACACGTGGGAAATTATCAAATAAAATAATGTAATTTTTTTCTTTTTTATTAAGAAAAAAATTTTATTTGTTTCACATACCAATCAAAGATCCCCCTCTTCCCTCCTCCCACCCCTCCAGTATCCCCCCGAACCCACCCCCCATTCCCTCACACAGCCTTGAGGCAGGGGGAGGGGCTTGGCCCTGCATCTACCAAATGTATCAATATAAATTTTTAAAAGACCAAAGAAGTAATTATCTCTTAAAAAGTGCAAATTAAAATTATGAAATTGTTGTTGAGAAAGTATATGTTTATTACTTCGTAATATTAAACTCTGTACATGTTCTTGTCTGATACCACTAACCAAACTCACAGAATTGCTGAGGGATGATTACCAAGTAAAGGAATGCTCAGCTCACATCTGTTGTTTTCTAACTGCTATTCCTTTCTCTGCCCATATATTAAGGAAATGTTCAAAATAGGTGACACAGGATCAGATAATAAGAAGCCTTTTCTGATGTTGAATTATGTTTACGGTATAATTACTGTGAAATTAATGAGCCCAAAACTTTTCAAAAAGATAATCTGCAGCAATCACAGATTATTTTTTTTTGCTTAAGATATTTTCTGTCTCTATTGATTTTTCCAGAACACAGACCCCAAGAAAAATGTACAGCTTTATTATTTCTTTGGCATTAAATTAGTGAAATGGTATTTATGTGTCACAATAGTCACATTTGGATTTTAAATCCTATTAATAAAAGAAAGCAACTTAAATGAATCAATTTTTAAAAGACAGAGAATAAAATGTGCACATGAGGAAGGAGGCCACACCAACAACATAACCAGTTTCTAGAGAGAGACAAAATGATATGTTGTACAGTTTTCTACATACCAGAAAGTTAAGGGCAGGGACTTCATGAGATATTAACAGCTTTAAGTTGTCATAACATTGATGACAATGACGAGGAGGTGACAAGGGGAATTATATACTAAAGGACCATAACAGAAAACAATTGGCTGAATTAGTCAACCTGGCCTCAGAAACTATGCTGATTTTGAAGGGTACTGCTTTGAGGATAAGCAGATAAAAAGCATCATTATAAACCATTAAGAGAGAGTGAGAGAACATAAAGTTGGGTGAGCAGGGAGGTGAGGGGACCCTGAAAGGAGTTGGAGGGGGAACATTATCAAAATATATTGTATGAAAAAAATTAAATGGAAAATGGAAAATAAATGAAAGATTACATAGGCAAGAGAATGGATTTACCAGTTGTGTTTTATTTGAACAGAAAGCTACATAATGCAGGGCTTTCATTTCACAGTTAAAAAAGTCATAGTACTTTAATATGTTAGTTACTTTCAAAAATAGAAACAATCTTTAGACTAGAATGGAATATAATGTAAACAGTACAAATTCTGTTGTTTTTGGTAATTTCTTGCTGATTTCACCACCAGAATCTCTGTATGCTTCCTTTCTTTCCTACTTCTGTCCTTCCCTTCTTACTTCTTTTTTTGCACCTCCTTTCTCTCATTCTCTCTACTCCATTTATTTCTCATTTGCTGTGGGATGGTCTATATGTAAAATGTGTTGCTGATTGGTCAATAAATAAATCACTGATTGGCCAGTGGCCAGACAGGAAGTATAGGTGGGACAAGGAGGAGAATAAAGCTGGGAAATGGAAGGCTGAGTCAGAGAGACACTGCCAGCCGCCATGATGACAAACAGCATGTGAAGATGCCGGTAAGCCACGAGCCACGTGGCAAGGTATAGCTTTATGGAAATGGATTAGTTTAAGCTGTAAGAACAGTTAGCAAGAAGCCTGCCACGGCCATACAGTTTGTAAGCAATATAAGTCTCTGTGTTTACTTGGTTGGGTCTGAGTGGCTGTGGGACTGGCAGGTGAGAGAGATTTGTCCTGACTGTGGGCCAGGCAGGAAAACTCTAGCTACACTCATTCTTTAGTGTCATCGAATTTTCCATCAGAGAAATATTCAAATATATGCCATGAACTTAGTTATACCCATAGGTTGCAATATGGTGCAGAGTTTCTCATCATAAAATTTCATTGCTTCTCCTGGAAATTGGTACATATATAACCACAAGATTTAACACACACACACACACATACACACACACACACACACACACGCACACACCCCTACACAAAAGTATATAGACAATATTATACGATATCTTACTGTGAGTATATGTAATCTTAGTTATTATAAAGGGAAATTTGTGATTATATTTGTCTAGATTTAAAGAGAAGCTCTGTTAGTAACTTTTTTACTGCTGTGATAAAACACCATGTCCAAGGCAACTTAGAGTTTGTTTGAATGTTTTCTTTCAGAGGGTTAGATGGCATGGTGACAGAGTGTTGGTGTGGTGGCAGAAGTAAAAAGATAAGGGTTCATATCTTGAAATACAGCAGGAAGCAGAGAGTGAAAAAAAAAACAGAAATGACTGGAATCTTTAAACTTTCAAAGCTCACTTCCACTCATACACTTCCTCCAACAAGGCCATACCTCCTAAGCCTCCCCAAACAATGCAGTCAACTGTATTCAAGTGCCCAAGACTATGGGGAACCTCTCATTCAAACAATCAGAAGAGTTCATTGAAAATTGATAACTGCACATATGTCCGAAAAAGGCAATCTCAGATTAACGCAGCAGTTGATGAACATTGTTTAATGACTTGAAGGTCCAATAATTCTTGACACTGACATTAGATTTTAATTTATCTAAGTTAATTTCTGGTTTACACTCAAAACTGTCTTCATTGAACTTCCGTCAATGTTCCTCAAATAAAATAAGGCAAAATTCAGAGTCAACTTGCCAACTTAATACATTCCAAAGGGTTATTTTAAACATTTTGGATGAAATAGAACAGGAAATATTTTGTGTATTTTAAGTATATAGGATTTTCCAACTTAAGATATGAAACAGGGCTGGCCAGTGTATCAAATTTACCCTGCATATGGTGTGCCAATTGCAGCCCTGTTCATTACAGCTTCAGAGGTAACTATGTGTGTTGAAGATAGTAACTTTCACCAATTTGTAGTCTGTCTTTACTCTGGTATATGAATGTTTCTGCTTCCCTGGTATACCAAAATAAGGTACTGCTATGTGACTATTCCTGACCAATGAACTGTAATCAAACTTGAAATATGTCTCTTAGTAGACAAAAGGATGCCCTTGCCAGGACTCACCACTACTCTCTTATGCTCTTCTTGTGCTCATAGGGACACGTGTATCTAGAAGTGCCACAAAGTCTAACAGATTGGAAAAACTTACTAGCATTTGGACATGGATCCTCTGGAACACTGCCTGAACATGTATCTATCTATGTTTGAGAGAGAAAAACTTATTTCTTTAATTTTGCCTCATTTTAAAAATTTTGGTTATTTCAATACAACCTAGTCTACCCTTATGATCTTCATTTAAAGCTGTACAGAGATAAAATTAGCTTGTAATAAACTGCATGTAAATAGTTATATGGTTTTTGTCACATGTATGTACTCCTGAAGTAGAAACAACAGTCAAATCAGTAAATATGTTTATGATCTCTTCAAGTTTTCCAACTACATTTTTATTCAATCATTGCCATATCATCCCTTTCCACCATACAACCTAAGGCAACATTCATTCTTCTCCTTTAAGGGGATATTATATTCTATTTAGTTACCAGTCCATGGATGCTTTTTCTGACTTTGATTATTAAAGGTAGAGCAGATATATATGAGATTCAGAATATTTTTCTGGACAAAAATATTTTCCAAGTGAAATTTATATACAACACATTTTTGTCAGATCAAGAGAAACACTGAGTCAGGTTAGGAAACTAGGTTTCATTACTTGCATAGAACAGAATTTTCATTTTTACTCATATTTATTTATCAATTATTTAGAAAGTGATTACGTTATCTCTAGGCAAATATACCTTTCCTTGAAGTTTCTAACCTTGTAGTTTTAGTATTCTTTGATATTGCCTTGGGTGCTGTAAAGTGATAATTCTAATTCTACTACTCCATTTACAGTCTTACACAACCATTCTTCTACAAAGATCTTTTGACTTTTGTTCCTTTTTAAAATGTTTTTCTATTGAATTGTATATCTCATTTTCTATATTGAGTACATTGTAATTTATTTATGTCATTATGATAAAAAAATTTCAGACTTTCAGATTGTCCAATCTCTGGTCATTTGACCTGTTTGAACCCAGTTATTGTACCCTGTTTCCTATTGATACAGCTCCAGTGGCTATTTTACCTGCATATTAGAACAATCAAACATGAGAGCCTTTCTTCATATCTCCTTACTCAAAAAAAAAAAACCCAAATCACATTTTGTTCATTGAATTGTCTATAGCTTATGCCACTAGAGTATCATTTCAATTAGGTACTTTCAGTGGACATTTTAGAAATTATTTATGTATATTTCAAAGTTTCATGTTCACATACATATTTTACCTTTTAATTTAACATTGCATGATTTTTCTTGAAATACAACTTTATTAATGTCTATTTTCAATACACTGAAAATTATGGTTTCTAATATATTCCCTTACCTGTTTTATGCTGTAACATATAAAACATTTTCAAATTTGCTGTATTACTTCTAACCTAAATATTCTTTTCATGACTGCAGTTAAGATACTATGTTAAATATTAAAGGAAATAATTATTTTACTCAAAAAGGTGATAGCATCTATTTGATATTTCAATATTATATGTTTATTTTAAATGCCATAATTTAATTTATTTTTATGTTTTAACATTTTAGTATGTCAGCTAGTCACATGATTCAAAATATATTCTCATTGTGGATCAGGGCTGAAGATATTTTATGAACATTCAGTTTGTAAGGGTTACCTGTATTTTCAATATACATTTATAAGTATTGGAAATCTCTTTGAAATAATATGATATGTTTTGCAAGGAGTAGCAATACCTTAGTAACAAAGTATTTCTACTTTAATTTTCCTATCCCTTTTATCATATCTGTCATTGCTTTCAATGACTGACCACTTAAAATTATCAAATATATTATTAGTATTGTTTTGAACAAAATGCTAATGGTTAGATCAATTAATAATAAGGAAAAATAAAGTTGTACCTGGTGGCATAGGATTGAAATCCAGCTATTTTGAAGTCTGAGGCTGAGTGTTTGAAATCTATCGGACTGCCTAGGCTACAGAGTGAGTTCATGCCCACTTGGGCAAATAAATGAGACAATGTTTTCAAATAAATACTTTAAAGAGGGCTGGAATACAAAGCTCAGTGGCATTGCACTTGCTTGTCTATTTTTGTTACGTGTGTGTGTGTGTGTGTGTGTGTGTGTGTGTGTGTGTGTGTGTTTACCTGGTGGAGGTCAGAGGATAACATTTTTTTTCCAGTGTGTATCCTGGGGATCAGCTCAGGCCCTCTTGCTTGGTGGCAAGAACTATTATCCACTGAACCATTTCATATACCTGCTTGTTTTTCTTTATTTCTTTGTTACACTGGTGCGTGTGTGTGTGTGTGTGTGTGTGTGTGTGTGTGTGTGTGTGTATGTGTGTGTGTGGTGTTAATACAAGTTTTTCATCTACACTACTTCCCTTTTTAATTAAAGGATTTTTTAACATTTCCTTCAAATAAATTTTACCATGTATTCTGTTCATTTTTGTTTCTCTGGAATACCCTACATATATTTCAGTTTTGAAGGGAAATAATTCATAGTATAAAATTCTAGGGATGGGACTAGACAGCTGGTTCAGCAGCTAAGAGAACTACTCTCATGGAGGGCCCAGGTTATGTTCCAACCACATACACGATAGCTCACCACCATCTGTTGTCACTTCAGTTGCAAGGGATCTGATGCCCTTTTCTCACCTTTGCAGGCACAGGACATGCATGTGGTACACATACATACATATATGCAGGGGAAATAATATACACATAATATAAATGCTAAGGATATGTACATAGCTATATATATATGTATTTATATGTATGTATGTACATATATGTGAATATGTATATAAATACATATATGTATACATATACACATTTAATCTCAACACTAAGACTTTTTACTCTATTCTCATTTTTGTTTATGTGGTATTTGAGAAATCATATATTTGCTTCTCATTAGGTAAGATGTTTATATTCTCCTCTGAATTATTTCAAGATTGTCTCATTTTCTCTTTAGACAATCTTAAATTTAAATGTAATATAATCTGATGTAGGCTTTGTTTAGGGCATTTAGCTTACTTGTTCTGTGATATTCTCCTTTATGAAATTAAATCTGGCTAAGATACAAAGAGCATAAATTCTTCCATGAGGCATTACTATAAATTATCCAACCATGTTATAAATACTGCATAACAGGTAATTAAATATTAGTTTTGATATCAATTATGCTTCTTTCTATGATAAACTGTCTTTGAAGGTTTTTACTTTTTTGGAACCAGACAATTCCCTTCCAAGCCTAAAACATTTTCCACCATTACAGCTCTTCATGTATATAAAAGTTAATTAAGATAACAAAAAGTATCAGGGAAACCTAGTCAAATAAACAATACTTATGCAAAATGTCAGCTGTTGGGTTGGTGAAGTGGCTCAGCTAATAAAGGCTTCTAAACCTGAGGACCTAAATTTGATTTCTGGGATACACATGGTGGGAGGAGAGAAACACTCCTGTACGTTGTCATCTGACCTACATTTGCATGCCATGACACATATTTATCCATGTACATAACACACAATCAGTGAAATATAATAAATATATTTTTAAGGTCAACTTCCCATTCTTCAAACAGTTGTGAACTGGATATTTGAGAAGAAGAAAGGATCTATTAGGTGTACCAATCTTTAATCTCTACTTACCCACATTATCAATCATTTTCATGTCTTAGAATTTACTTACAACTTTATCAGTTTCAGATGTGGCATATAAAGAGCTTAGAAGTCACTCTTGTCCTTAAAACAAGAAAAAGATGGTTCTGTTAACTTCCATGGCTTTCCGCTCAGAAATTGATACTGCTGTGTAATTGTGATATGAGAAAATCAGACAAAATTAATTTGAAAGACATTGCACAAAATGCCTGGTTAATGTTCCTCAAAACTCTCAATGTTATCAGAAAAAAAAACTGTGAAACTACCATAAAGAGAAACCAAAGAAGTGTGTGTGTGTGTGTGTGTGTGTGTGTGTGTGTGTGTGTGTGTGTGTGTGTGTATAGTTGGTACCCCAGATGGGATCCTGGAACAGAACCAAAAGGGAAAAATGCAAAAATACCCCACAGAACATTAGTAATAGGAAAGGAATCTTGGAGATATGTAGGGCCAACCACTGGGGCCTAGGCACCCTATCCATGGCTGCCATTTTCCCAAAGAAAAGTGAGTATTCTTCCCTCTGCAGCCATCAATTATCATTAGCTCTTCAGACAGGGGTGAGCCTTATTATCCTCTCCCTCTCCATTCTAGTGCTTTTAACTCTCTTGATCTTGTAGAGATTTTGTGATCATACACACAGCTGCTAAGCATTCAAGGTATGCAACAGCCATGCCATGTCTGGAGGTCAGCATTTTATATCACTCCGTCTTCTGACTCTTGTATTCTTCCATTTTGTCAGTGTACCCTGAACCTGCCTTGAATGTGTGGGTGTTTCAGGGTTATTGTAGATATTCTATCTGTGACTGAGCACTCATACTCAATATTGTCAGAATTTTTCACAGTTATTTGTGTCTCCATTAGGCTTTATTCTCTGAAGTAAAAATGTTGTCTCAATAAACAGAAAGATAAATAGCTAGAAAGTGGTTTGACAGTATGACCATTGGCAAAATAATGCCAATAAGTTCTCATCTAGGGCAAATGGCTTCCCTAAATGTGGGGATTGACTGTGTTTACAGTACCAGACACGAATTCCTTTCCATGGAGCATGTCTCAAATTCAACCAAGAAAGCAGTTGATTACACCCATAAAATAGCCTTTACTCCCAAATACAGGCCCATTGCTGCTTTCCTAACTCTTTTTTTTTTTTTTCCTGTTCCTTTCAGAGATTTCCAATTTATTTATTTAATTTTTTTATTTTGCAATACAATTCAGTTCTACATATCAGCCACGGATTTCCTTGTTCTCCCCCCTCCAGTCCCCCTCACCTTCCCCCCAGACCCCCCCTCCATTCCCATCTCCTCCAGGGCAGAGCCTTCCCCACAGACTGAGTTCAACCTGGTAGACTCAGTCCAGGTAGGTCCAGTCCCCTCCTCCCAGGCCGAGCCAAGCAATCCTGCATAGGCCCCAGGTTTCAAACAGCCAACTCATGCAATGAGCACAGGACCCGGTCCCACTGCCTGGATGCCTCCCAAACAGATCAAGCCAATCAACTGTCTCACCCATTCAGAGGGCCTGATCCAGTTGGTGACCCCTCAGCCATTGGTTCATAGTTCATGTGTTTCCATTCGTTTGGCTATTTGTCCCTGTGCTTTATCCAACCTTGGTCTCAACAATTCTCGCTCATATAAACCCTCCTCATTCTTGCTAATTGGACTCCCAGAGATCCACCCGGGGCCTAGTCATGGATCTCTGCATCCAGATCCCTCAGTAGTTGGATGAGGTTTCTAGCACGACAATTAGGGTGTTTGGCCATCCCATCACCAGAGTAGGTCAGCTTTCCTAACTCTTGCATGTACTTCACACTAAACATGTGAAACACAAGGACTGAATCGCGCGCGCGCGCGCGTGCGTGTGTGTGTGTGTGTGTGTGTGTGTGTGTGTGTGTGTGTGTGTGTGTGTGTGTTGCTTGTCTTCTGGAGCCTGACTGACCTTACTCAGTATAATTTTTGCAGTCCCATTTATTCATCTGCAAATTTTATGATATCATTTTTCTTTATAACTAAATATACCATTGTTTATATGGACCACATTTCTATTATCTGTTAGTTGATGGTCATATAGACTGTTTCCAATTTTTGGCTATTATGAATGAAGTGGCAATAAACATGGATCTGCAAGTATCTCTGTACTAAAATTAAAAGTCTTTTGAGTATATATTGGATATATCTGGGTCATATGGTAATTCTATTTCTTAATTATTAATGATCATTTTTATTCCAGGACTAAAATTCTAAATTAAATATTTATTAACAGTGCACATTTGAATAAATGTAATCTTTCCATGGTGATTACATCTTAAAACGCACCTCAACCAAGCCTAGATCCCATTTAATTTTTTCAGTAACCTTGAATACATTTGTAAAATGTCAGTATGCAGAGGTTTCACTTAAGATACCACTTATTTAGTTAAATAAAACTCATTTTATCTAACAAGCAAGTTTAAGCTACAAATTATAGAATAATATATAAGACAAAAATTACAGAATGTGAAATACTGAAGAAAAAAGTCAAGAGGTTGTTTTTAGTACATTTGAAACATGTTGAAGTTAATCCTTATAATAATAAGTTCTAACTGTAGTTACTTGTATTTTCATTTTTCAAGTATGTTTCCTTTATTAATTGAAACCATTTTTTTGGCCTTCATGATTGGTCTGACAATAATCCTTCACTGGTTATTGCTAAGACTATAGAAAATAATCTTTTTCTGTTTTAGCCATGAATTATAAATAGTAGTTTTAAAATATCACATCTAGACCCTCTATGACAATAGAGTTCAAACAGAGGTACACAGATATGAGAGCTAGGATAAAATACCAATAACATTTTTCATGCATTCTAGAAGGCCAATCAGTGGTTACCTTATTATGAGGTCTAATTCATTTAAAAAAGTAATTTAGTCTAGGTTTTCGTAAAATTTAGCTTAGCATCATGAATCATATACCAATGCTGCTTAACTCATGCTTTATGCTATATCGTGTATTAAATAGTAAGTGTGCATTTTCATTTTATTTCCACAATAATTCTCTAGGAAATAATAATGCAATTGGCTTTTCTAAGGTTACTTATAAAACAGCAAATTTAAAAGCAAAGCAGTTGAACAACCTATTCACACTTTTGATTTATAGATAATATATGAAGCCTAGTTAATTTAATTAAAACTAACCCATCAGTATAAGTTCAGTTATGTGCTAATTAGCCAGAAACATTCTACTTTTTATTTCCAAAGTATGTGGTTAAAAATAATTTGTATTATGTGTGTTTATGTGTGCTTTTATCTACATTGTGTGTGTGTATGTGAACAATTTTTTGGTGAAAATAGATTCTTGTCTCATACAATGTATCCCAACCACAGTTTCCCTTCCCTCCACTCTTCCAAGGTCTCCTCATCTCTCCTCTCTGCTCAGATTCACTCCTCCTCTATTTCTTTTCAAAAAAGAGTCATTATCCAAGAGATGACAGCCAGACAGGACAAAACAAGATACCATAAGACAAGGCTAACATTCTCATATTGAGGTTAGTCAAAGCAAGCCAACAGGACAAAAAGAGTCACAAGAGCAGACAAAAGAGTCAGAGATACACCGGATCACACTGTTAGAATTCTCATGTGTGTTAGGAGACATTCTGTGTGTGTGTGTGTGTGTGTGTGTGTGTGTGTGTGTGTGTGTGCGCGTGTGTGTGTTTTACATTTACTGTGCTTCCTTTGTCCATGCTATGGAATATTCTCAAAATAATTCATAATCAAACAACACATTAAAAATTCTAGTATTCATAAAAAATCTGTTAAGATCAAATTCTAATTTAAAAATATCATATGTAAATTGGGTGAGTACTATGGAACCTGTAGTTTGTACAGTATCTCAGTATTGGAGCCCACATCCTTGCTTTGTGGATGATTTTAAAATATTAATTTTCAAAAAAATCAGAATTTTGGTTTTTTTTTCTAAATTTTATTATATAAATTGTTGCAAAAAAAGACATCACAGAATTTCAGTAGTAAGGACAATATGTGGTAATCATGTCTCTTGTATTTCTGTGTCTCTTTGTGACTTACATAATTGATATCAATTACTATGCAAAGTATGTAAACTTTTCTATTGACTCCAATTTAAATATACATGATAAATAAACTTTTACAAATCCACTTCTAAATGCTCATTTGTTCTTGGTTTTAAGTAACAATGAAATCAAGCTTCATCTTAAACCAGTGTTTCTCAACTTGTGTGTCACAACCCCCTTTGGGGTCACATATAAAATATTCTGCATATCAGATATTCACATTATGACTAATTATAGTAGCAAAATTACAGTTATAAAGTAGCAACTAAAAAAAAATTATGGTTGGGGATCACCACAACATGAAGAACTGTATTAAAGAATCGCAGCATTAGGAATGTTGAGAATTACTCTCTTAAACTGTAAGGAAAATAGTTATTTTTGATTTTGTAAACACATTTTGTCACATTGTTCACATGCTTGTGTGAAGCTTCAGATTGTTTTATGTAAATGAGATGCAAATTATGAAGGTAGTTTGAATTTTAATAATTATTCCTAGAACTTTTCTTGTGTAAATTAATTCAAACATTCTTATGCAAGTTTTCAGTTTGTAAAAAAAACAGATACTGAAAATTTTCCTTGTCCTTCTTTCCACTCTAGTAAGTTGAGCTGTTCTTAATTTAGCATCTTAAGTTTACTTAGCTAAAAACAGTTTAGTCAATAATTATCCATAAG
This sequence comes from Peromyscus californicus insignis, assembly GCF_007827085.1. NCBI lineage: Eukaryota > Metazoa > Chordata > Mammalia > Rodentia > Cricetidae > Peromyscus > Peromyscus californicus. The sequence continues at coordinate 47,681,796 of NW_026294391.1, forward strand.
CTGTGTATGTATGTATGTCCTTAGGTTTAACTATGGCTGCCCTGAAATTAGAACTAAAGATGGAAAGCACATGGCTATGAGCTCATCATGCCGTAATGAGATGGGCTTAAAGATTGCAGAGTGCTTTACTTTCACAATATGCAAATTGTGTACAATGCCAGATGCAGAAGCACTGATCCAATTGCCAAATTCTATGGAGGGCATGGTGATTCATTCACAAATTATCACATATTTAGATACTCAGGAATTAGCAGCCTGTGTAGGGCTGCCTGCATGCATGGTTTACTGCAGGCTATTATGATGTTTCAGCACCTGGAATTAGATTGCAACTTTAAAATCTGTGTAAGTCTACCATGCTGTTAGACTTGACTAACCCCAGGATATAACACAGTATGTTTAAGTGTTGGTAAATATTGCATGTGTTTACTCATGATATAGAGAAACCACTAAATTCAAAGAGCAGTTGAACTCAATGTAAATTCCCCCCTCTTTCCACATTTAGATTTGTAGATTTCTTGTTTGAAACCTTTTTCTACATAAGCCAATTTGTTACTTTTATATTCATGAAATATCTAATCTTAAATTCTACATGACTTCAAATATATTTTTACCACCTTGGTATAATATGTTCATTTATTTAGTAAATAATATTTGATAACTTGCAAGAAGCCAGAAGCTAAGACATTGAGAAAATAAAACAAATTAGATTGTACCTATGAAATGCAAAGCACTAGTGAAAATGCAAAAAAAGTCATGTATTCCTTTTATCTACATGTGGCCAAAACTATCTAGATTGTAAGTACTTGATTTTTGTATTGGGCAAGTTTGGTGGATGAAATACAAAGTTGATAGTGACAAAAATGCCCTGGCTAGTTATCAAGATATTTATGCCATTGAATAAGAGTCTATAGACAATTTTGTTTATTCACTCAATCATTTTGCTGCTCATAACTCTGAGGTCAAATGTTTTGGTCTAATGTCTTCATTTTATTTTTTTACAAAGTATTGGTCTTTTGAAAGAATAAAATAGAGTATAAAAGCTAGCATATCTTTGAAAAAACTGGTTTACTTTAAAGAAATAAAACATTTTTCCTCTTGATAAAAATAAGAGACATGATATATATATATATATATATATATATGCATGAAATATATATGTGAGATATCAATTATATATATATACATTTAATTTTTATTTATTTGTATGTATGTAAGTATCTGTTGGCTGATGCTCAAGGAAGAAGAGGGATCAGAACTTCTATAACCAGAGTTATAGGCAGTTTTGGGTAGCCTGTAGTGGGTGCTTGTAAATGAACTCCAGTTATCTGCAACAGCAGCAAGTACTTTTAACTCCTGGACCATCTCTCCAGGATCAATGGAATATATTAGTTTCAAAAACCTAGATAGTTTTTATCAAGTAAGGCAAGCTATAGTCTATGGAATAGACTGTAGCTCCCAATATTTTTTAAATAAATAAAGTACTGTTACCACACAACTATGATCATTCATTGGCACATTGCTGTAAAAGCTTTCAAACTACAATGGAAATTTAAGTAATTGCTCTAGAAATGTGATGGTACATGAAGATTAAATGTTTACATTTTGGCTGTTCCCAGAAAAAATTTCACAGACCCCCCTAGCATAGAGGTTCATGTTCTACTCTTATAAAATTGCTGTTATTCTCTACTCCTATAAAATTAGTGTTATTTTCACTAAATATGTTATTTTCACTAAATAATATTGTTGAAATATAAAGGTCTGGACAATGGTAGCACTATGGAGTTTCTTATGAAATACAAAACTGTTAACAAACCTATGTTTTAAAAATTATTCAGAACTTCTTCATATTTTAGATCTGTGCTAAAATTTTGGATGAAATTTTTGATTTCACAGAAGAATAATTTTGAGACTCAGACTGGGTATGGTAGAACTATATATAAGGTATTTCAATGGGCCTATATAGTTTGTACTGTATAGTTTCTTGAAATGAATGTCTATCATTCTAGGATATTTCCCAGCACCTCTGGCCACTACTCATTAGACGATTAGCATTCCCCACACATAATCAAACTACTTTTGGTGCCTAAAACCATCTATAAACATTTACCATGCCTACTGGGGGGATAGTTGACCCTGTTAGAGGATCGCTGATTTAGACAAAGTCCAATCTACTTTAAGTCAGTAATTGTTGAAGCTCAGTAACAGGTACCTAGTGATTTGTTCTATTATTCTCATTATTTCAGGAGGTTCTTAAGTGCTCTGCAACAAAAACTGAATATCCTCAAATGAACTATGTTAGAGAACATTATTCTGCTAAATTTAGTATTTGAATTAAGGTTGTTGGTAAAGGTCACCTAAGTCAATAGTTGAGCCAATTAGTAATGATGCTAATGAATTCAGAAGGCCAACTTCTGAAATGATCTTGTGCAAAGAAAAATTGAGTGATTTTATATGCTCTCTATACCATCATCATCATCACCATCAATATTCATGCATTAAACACACACAAAGCACACAATTTACTTACTTAAAATACATTTATATACATAACATATATATACATATGTATATGTATATATGTATATAGGAATTTTCAATGAAATTCAGACAGTTCTTTTGCACATAAATAAAGGTCATTGGCTTTATTTTTAATTTGTCACTATAAATATATAGTTTTTTTATAACATAAGTGAAGGCACAATAAAATTATTTGAACTCAGTATGATGATCAGAGTTTAAATTCTAGTTGTTATATTATCTAAATTCCTATTTTGAACAAATAATCTGAATTACAGGAGGACAAGAATTCTATCCAGAACTTATACTTGAATCTTCATTTCCTTCTTACACATTTAAAGATCTGTCTTTCTTCTCTCCTCTCCATCTACTTTCCTATAGTACACATTCTAATATGCTCAAGGCCCCAGGTTTAAGTGCAACACTACTAATTAATTAATTAATAATGAATGAATGAACACCATGACTTGAACCAAAGGGTTGTGAAGAAGATAAGTTGCACCATATTTTTTCTCCAACAGTAGGTCTGTAAATTGCGTTGACCTACTTTGCAGATATAAACAGTGAATTCCCACAGATAACTTATAATATGATGAAATGAGCCGAAAAAAATCTTCCATTTTCTTCAGTATGAGTAAGTAATTAAGTTTTGAAAAGGAAGGAGGTTGGAAGCTAATAGCACATTTTTGGCTTGAACTTACAACCAGGTTGGGGTATTATTTGCAAATAATTGTTAAGCAGTTGAATCGTTTGCTTCAAGTGCTTTCCCCATCTGTTGGGAGCATTATTGAGTGGTTAGGAAAATTTGAATCAGCTGCCTTTCAAGGGAAATCTAGTATAGCATCAGTTGAACTGGAAAATTACACTCCATATTTGAGACTTTCTTTCAAATATCTGTCCTGGTTTAAAAAAATCACCATTTTCTTCACATATGAAAAAGAACGATAAATCAGCACTTTTGATTCTTCTTTTGTAAATTTGCATTGCTTTAATTTAATGGATTAGGTAATTTTTGTAAACATACCATTCAGCACAAAACATTCATACAGTACTCACTCTGTAGTTGTTATATATGAACACAAAACTTTGTTTCAGTACTTATGCATATCTTTACAAGAAGACAAAACAGGACTTTAGAAATGTATGTTTATGTAAATCTGTCAGAATATATTAAGCTTTTACATATTTTTATAATATTGATCATTTCAAATTTCTATTAAGGCTTGGTCTACATATGTTTAATATATACCTCTGTGATTTGGAGAAATAGGTTAAATAAATTTACATTTAAGATTAAAACTCTTATTTCCTATTTAGACTAATTATATATTCTAAATAACAAGGAGGAAAGCTGATCATTTTGTTCAAAGGGATCCTCTTTCAAATTCCTTTCTGACTTATATGCTCATGCTAGAATTTAACATTCCCTTTAGTATGAAAACTGCAGAAAAGAGAGTTTCTATCTGTTGTCTATTTAAAATATCACCCCTAATACATATGTCATTATTATTGAATTTTATTCTGAAGTAGCAATACACTTGACTCCTATGCAAAAGAGACTTGTTTATAAATTAGAAACCAAAGCACTGGTTTAGAATGAAAGCCCCCTTTGGTAACAAAATTTTTAAGTGGCAGATCATTTATTGTCAAGTTCCAGGTAGGAATGCTCAAGGGTGCCTTAAAACAAAATGTTCCTATTTTGGATTTCAAAATTAAAAGGTAAAGAGGACATCCAAGCATCCAACAGTCCGGGAATAGAAGCATGTCAGAAGTTACGACCTCAGGCTGTGATAGGCTGCTGCATGCTAACAAGGTGTGCCTATAGTTGTATATCTGGGATTGGTGAGTCACTCAACCCCTGAGGACATTTTTTGCAAATAGAGGCAAAGCCTTAAGACCTTTCTCCAAAATTAAATCAGCAAGCTTCCTAGTTATCCTTCTGGCTTAAGTAGAGGGAGTAAATTCCTGTTCCCCGAAGCATCTTGTAAGAGCAGTGCTGTCTGAGCACAGTTCAGAGATGCCTTTAGCATGAGTGAAAGCTGGGAAGAAAGAGGCTTTTCTGAATATAAAGCAGGGAAAGATTTTGTTCTACCTAAAAACCTGCTTGAAATACTTTTATAAAAAATAATTACTCCATAAATCTTTGAATCTTTGTGTGTGTGTGTGTGTGTGTGTGTGTGTGTGTGTGTGTGTGATCTCTAAGTGGTCAGACTTTCAATAAATAATTTACTTATTGTGTGCTTTTTATAAAATTCTATGACTATATGCTTCCATGAAATACTTATTTCATTTAAGATACTATGATCTTTTTTCTTCTAATATTAATTTTTCTTTATTTTGGGGGCTGTCATACATGTAGAAAATGAAACATGATCATATCTACCCCTTATTTCACCCCTCTAACTCTTCCCAACTCATCTTCAGCACGGCCCCCTCAAAACTTCATTTTTTCTTTTTTTTTTTGTTTTTGTTTTAAAGTCAAATTTGTCCTGCCTCGGTGACTATGCATGTGAGGTTACTGTATCTACTGTATCTACTGTAACATGAGAAATCTACCAGTGGTCAAACATAAAAAATGATAATTCTCCCTCCCCTTGCAACTATCAATAACCACCGCAGCAAGGGGTGTTGTGCGGAGGGCACTTCCCTTTTCTATGCCAGAATTTTGGCTGGATTAATCTTGTTCCAGTTTTGTGCAGAGATCCATAGTTCATGTGGGTTCACAAGTATGATAGCCAGGACAAGTCCAAAAGTTTGCACTTCACAGCTCTTCTCCCCATCCATCATGCATCTCTTACTTTCTTTCTGCCTCCTCTGTCATGATGATCCCTGATCATTGGTGGGAGGCAGGTGAGAAAGATGTCTCATTTAGCGCTGTCAGTCACTTTTTCTCAGCACATTGACCAATTCTGTGTCTCTCCACAGACTGCTGCCCACTGCAAAAGAAGCTCCTTTGACCAAGATTGTGAGAATCCCCAGTCTATGGTATAAACACAAATGTTTAGAAGGCAATTTTACAGCATGATAATTTAGCAAAATAACATTGTTGGGTTCTACCCTAGGGCCTGTGATCTCCTAAGCCATAGGCTTTTAAGGAGGAGTATAGTACCAAGCATAATGTTCCTTCCTGTGCAGTAGGCCTTAACTCCAATCAGAAAAAAAGCTAATCACCCCATAATAGTCATGCTATACCATTGCACAAGTGGGCACATTTTGCCTGATAGGTTGGTGTTATAGTATGTAGAGTCCAGGTCCTGAAGGCCATTGATGTCTTTTTTTTCCCCTACCAGTTTGTATAACACCTTCTGGCACTGTGGATGCTAGCCAACAGGGAGGCAATTTCAGCTACTATGAATATATTTTCACTTTTATCTATTTAAAACTTGTCTTTCTCCAATTGTTTCAAATACAAGCATACCAAAATCTCAACTGCTTTGCACAATAGAATGTGGTGAAATAACATGTTCAATATTTACATCACCCACATGATAACTTCTAGACATATACAAGATCGTTGTGTATTTGAAATGTAGCTAGTAAGACTGAACAATTAAAATTTTAATTTTCCACTTCAGCTAATCTAAAATGACAGGGCTTTTTTTAAATTTTATTTTATTTTTCTTTTTATTTTGCAGTACAATTCAGTTCTACATATCAGCCACAGATTCCCTTGTTCTCCTCCCCTCACCTTCTCCCCAGCCCACCCCTCATTCCCATCTCCTCCAGGGCAAAGCCTCCCCTGAAGACTGAGATCAACCTGGTAGACTCAGTCCAGGCAGGTCCAGTCCCCTCCTCCCAGGCCGAGCCAAGCGACCCTGCATAGGCCCCAGGTTTCAAACAGCCATCTCATGCAATGAGCACAGGACCGGGTCCCACTGCTTGGGTGCCTCCCAAACAGATCAAGCCAATCAACTGTCTCACCCATTCAGAGGGCCTGATCCAGTTGGGGACCCCTCAGCCATTGGTTCATAGTTCATGTGTTTCCATTCGTTTGGCTATTTGTCCCTGTGCTTTATCCAACCTTGATCTCAATAATTCTCGCTCATATAAACCCTCCTCTTTCTCACTAATTGGACTCCTGGAGCTCCACCCGGGGCCTAGCCGTGGATCTCTGCATCCAGTTCCCTCAGTAGTTGGATGAGGTTTCTAGCACGACAATTAGGGTGTTTGGCCATCCCATCACCAGAGTAGGTCAGTTCGGGCTGTCTCTCGACCATTGCCAGCAGTCTGTGGTGGGGGTATCTTTGTGGTTTTCTGTGGGCCTCTCTAGCACTTTTGTGGCTAGGAGCTATCTTATTGGTATAGAACAGACAGTACAACTTTAGAAAATCTCTGTCAATATGTAACATGTGTTGGAGGATCTTATTTCAAGGAAAGTTCAAACACAATGTCTACTAGTAGTACGGACATGGATGACAATGATAAAAAGAATATGATTGCTGAATCTAGCCACAAAAGGATTTATTGGCTTTTTTCAGTGCTTAGAATTAAGATTAGGGTCTCCTTCAAGCAAGGGAAGTACTCTAACAGTGAGCTATATTTACAGCACTACTTGAATTTTGACTTATTGATTTTTATGAATTTTTGTTATCTTGATACTGAGTCTTGCTCAGTAGCTATAGTTGGTCTAGAATTAACTGTGTAGACCTAACTCACAGAGATCTGCCTATCTCTGCTTCCAAAGAGCTGAAATTAAAGATATGTACCACCATCCAGGCCCATTTTTTATTTTTTGAACACCATGGATAATGTGTAAACACCCTTTTGTCCTTTTGTTAAAAGGTAGTTTAACTTTGCTTATCATTCTTCAACTCACCAAATTTCTACTGATTATATCTCAGTAAATGTTCTTATTTACTTATTTATTAAATTAATTCATTTATTTTACATCCTGACTGCAATTTTCTCTCACTCCTCTCTTCCAATTGCCTCCCCCAACTCCCATTTGCTGTCCCCCATACAATCCATTCCTCCTGTTTCTGTTCAGAAAGGAGTAGGCCTCCCATGGGTATCAACAAAGCATGACATATCAAATTGCAGTAGGACCAAGCTCCTCCCCTTGTATTAAAGCTGGGCAAGGCAACCCAGTATGCAGCATAAACAAATGTAGCACACTTTTACATAGTTAAAGTAATATTCTGCAACATAAATATAATATATCTTTGCCTAGTTAAAGTAATATTCCACAATACAACTTTGATATGATATTTTTATCTTATATTTTTTGGTATGTTTTGTTATTATCTGTTAAAAGCATGTTCTTTTCTAATGAGATACACAAAAGGAGTAAAACAAGATGGGAGGGGTAAAGAACTTGGAGGAGAAGAGGGAGGAAAAATTGTAATCAGGAAATATTGTGTGAAAAAATGAATCTAATTTCAATAAATGAGAAAAAATGGAGCAATATTCATATTTAGTATGTGTAAAGAATGTTCTAGAAGTTGATTTCCATAAATAGTCATAGCTGTAAAACTTAAAAAAAATATAATTGGGATGGGTGCTACTACAATGAACAGGCATGTGGTGGAGAAATGGAAAAGAAGTGAAGTGGTTTCTATACTGTGGAGAGAAGTTGAGCTGAAGATGACATTGGTGAAGAACAGGTTGATATGGGTGGCCATGTCTGTACCCGTAGGCCTACTGAAGGGGTCTGTGCTGATATCCATTGTCCATGTTACTATCAAAGGTCATTTGGATGCCTGTGGTCTGGGTCACCTACATGTTGATGTCTGAGGGTCGTGTTGCCATTGGGGCCATACTGAACTGAGTGGTCTATGCAACCACCTGAGGCCATGATGATGTCTAGACATGAGCTGTGTCTGAGGGCCCCGTCTGAGTCAGTGACCCTATGATAGCTGGTGCCTGTGTTGATGTTCTGTGTCCCATATCACCACTGGGCCCCATGGGAGCACTGGTCCTGGTGGCCTGGGAACACTGGAGAATTGGTCTTGTCCATCACCATCTGCCTCAACAAGAGAGCTGCATTCCCTCTAAGGAGAACTGGCCCCAGGGTCATGGATGCACGCAAGCTGGCCCCAACTTTCCATGGCCCTGGGAGAATTGCCTGCCCTCACTGGCCACAGCAACCAGAGAGCTGGCCCCACACTCTGGAGAGCTGACCCCACCCCTTACCACACATGTGAAAGAGCTGCCCCAATGGCATGGACACTAGAGAGTTGGACCTGACTGTTACCTGAGGGGTGTGGTCCTGGTGGGGGCCTGGACTGACCAACTCAGCTACCACCCTGGCCCACAACCAGGGCTTTGAGTTGGCCCATCCCAACCTCTACCCCATCTACGATCTGCTGGAGCACGTAAAGGGACTGGTCCTAGGGAACCATAGCCTCAGGATCTCCATAACCCTTCTGGCAACAGCAGGCTATCTGAGAGAAGTTTCAGTGAGGATCCAGTATTGATCGTGTACTAGAAGCCAGAGGCCTTGAACCATACTGACAACTCATTGCAATGAACATTTGCATTTATTTGGTCAAGAGGGTATACTCTGAATTTTCCAATTTAAAATTTAGTATCTTTGGTGTCATTTTCCTGTGTTTCAAGTCCTTCGACTCATTGACTGCTGTAACACCTTTCTAATTCTTATCCCTCTTTACCCTTTTCATCTGTATTTGTTATTTTGCCTACTCAGTTTCAATAGCTGATGAGTGTCTGCCCATAGAAGCAAATTTTCTTGCTTTAAGACGTAATAGTTTTTTACTATGTGCTGAAAATTATTCTGGCTTTTATATTATTCCATGGATTGTCCATTGGCTTCTCTGAAACCTTCATTACTTTTTTTCTTAGACTTTTGATTTTATTAACCAAACACAGTCTATTCTACAACTATTCTAAATTAGCTTTAGATACAGAATTAAGTTGTTAGAGCAATCATGTAGTCCAAAATGTTAAATTATTACATACTAGGTTAAATGTAGGTTGTACAACCAACCTACATTTTATCCTAATTTAACAGAGTAGTTACAAACTGACCTGGATTGTGATGACTGTGCCTTTTAGTGAACTAAGCTGATCTTAAAAAGGGTTCATAGCTATGATTCTATAATGTGGAATGTGAATTCTTAAACAAACTAATGCAGAATTATCAAATGTGAGAATGCTTTTGTTAGTAGAGGGTATCTGTTGGCAACAGATAATCTTTCATGTGGCAGCAATGAGTAGCAACATTGACTGTCTAAAAGTTCTATAGTCATTATGCCAGATAAAGGATCAAAGATAATTTTTAACATGCTCAAATTAGTTAAAACACTGTAATTACATAAAGGAAATGGCATATTGGGGACAACAAAGGATACAGTACCTTCCTGAGTATGTACAAGTATTTTAAATAAGTCTTTCTGTGGTAATGTTCATGGTGAACTGTAAATCACCTGCCATTCAGTAAATTAAAGCAAGGATACTTTAGTCAGGTTGGAAGAGTGGAGGAGTAAAGTAAGTCATTCTGTCCTGGTAAGATTTTTTTTTTTTGGTCAAGCATGAGTTATCTGGGAAGAAGAAATTCAATTCAGAATATACCTCCATCAGATTGCCAGCAGGCAAGTCTCTAGGGAAATTTTGATTAATAATTGATATAGAAGGGCCCATAAATGGCCTACTGTACTGGGAGTGGTGCCACCCTTGTGCAGGTGGTCCTAGCTTCTATAAGAAAGCAGGCTGAACAAGCCATAGGGAACAGCCAGTAAGCAGCCTTCCTCCATGGTTTCTGACTCATTTTCTGCTTCTAGGTTCCATCCCTGAGTTCTTGCCCTGACTTCCTGTCATAATAACCTATGTAGTTGCTTTTTGCCATGGTCTTTATCACAGCAACAGAAAACAAGATAAACAAAAACAAATAACAACAGAAGCTAGGGAAAGCTCCTAGTTCAAAGAGTTCAAAGAGTATGAAAAGATAACAGTTGTGTGCTAAAGAATCTGAAAAGTTTGTAAATGTCTTAGAACTATTGTACAACTACAGTAGACTTGCATTCCTTACTGCCTGTTTCCATATGACAGAAAACACTGATATTGTCACTAGGGTATCACTTTCTGTATTGTATTCCTGATGACTGTGGGGACTAGTGAGGGAAAGGATTTGGACATTAATCTAAGGCCAGTGGTTTGAATGACCTCAGAAAGATCAGGCTTATTACTGACTAGCTCTTACACTTAAATTAACCCATAATTCTTATCTATGTTTAGCCACATGGTTTGGTACCTTTTCTCAGTTCTGCCTTATCATCTTGCTCCCCCCATGTCTGGCGACTCCTGACTCTACTCTTCCTCTTTCCAGCATTCTCCTAGTCTGCTTGTCCCACCTATACTTCCTGCCTGGCTACTAGCCAATCAGTATTTGATTAAACCAGTGTACAAGAGCATTATCCCACAGCAGGAGAGGGTATCAGGAGATGGGAAGGCAAGTGGTAGTGGAGGACTAGGTCTATGGGATCAGAATTTAGGGAGTATGAGAGTTCAGAGGGCAGATGGCCTGCCTGTTCTTCTCGTGCTTAAGTAGTTTATATGTCAAATATCAAGTGCCTTTCTTTTTAAGCTAATTAAGTTATCAGAACATGTCCTACTACAATTACTTGTAGGTTTCTTCCATGTGAGTTTCTGACAGGGCTCAGAACACTTTTAGCATTTATATGATATATTTAAACTTTAATTCCAATTGAAGTCATTAAAAGTGAGCCAAAACTCTCATATTAAGTTTATTCCAGTGGAGCATGATATGCTGCAGTCCTCATTTCCCCAACCTCATTCTGTGCTGTATATTTTTTCTTCTATTGACTTGGAAATTGATAATGAAACTATTTTATCCCATCTTAAGGGGCTGTTTTCAAACTTTATTTGCCAGGGGTCTTCTGTGTTAGTGAAAGGGAAAGGGATATAATTTGACCATGAAATTCCCATTTGAATATCATGTTATTTGGTGAGGTATCTTAAGTTTCCATAGCCCACATTCACCTCAATGTTAATAAACAGATCAGGAAAATGACTCTTAAAACAGAAGGTATGTTGTAGACAAATTTCTAAATGGTCTTGTTAAATAAAAAACACAGAACCAAATATAGGGGTGAAAGCCTTAGAGATCAGGAAAATAGGAAAAGCCACCAGCCAACCTTACCTCACCAACTCTGCCCCTTCCAAATGCAAGCTACTTCCTGTCTACTCATGCCTTTACATGTCTTGCTTTTCTACCCTCTCATTGGCTTTTAGCCCAGCTACCTTACTTCCTTGCCACTGTCTGTTTGTACAGACCTCCAGGTTTCTTTCTATGTTTGGTACTGGGATTAAAGGCCTGTGTCACAATGCTTGACTCTGTTCCCTAGTATAGCCTTGAACACACAGAGACCCTGCCTGCTAAGTGATCAGATTAAGGGTGTGTGTTGCCTGACTTTGTTTACTTAAAATGGCTGGGCTTTTCCCCGATCTCCAAGCAAGCTTTATTTATCAAAGCACAAATAAAATATCACCACATTTCAGCACAAATAAAATATCACCACAGTATATTAACTGCATTATTTGTTTCTACAAGGATTCTAAGCAGCTATAGCAATATGAAAACAATATGCCATATTTCAAAATCTCTACTATATGGCATGTGGTTAGAATATGTATTATCTATCTATAACATGTAGATCTAATGGTCAAGCAATTATAAATAGTATAAGCCTCTGTGTGTTTACTTGGCTCTGAGGGGCTGCTGAACTGTGGATGAGAGAGGTTTGTCTGGACTGTGGGGGATCAGGTGAGACTGGAGAAAACTTATGGCTACACCCTCCTCCCAGCCATCAACTCAGGCAGATATCCCCAGCTCAAGTGCAGGCCACATAAGCCAGAAGAACATGTAGGCAAACTCAGGCAGAGACTAACTGCTGGAACAGAGGCCACACCAACCACCAGAACCCCTGTCTCCAACTTGGGTAGAGACTCCTTGATGGAACAGAGGCCATGCTTATTGTCAGAACTCCAGGAAGGCCACCTGCCTGCAGACCCTCTCCACTCTCTTAGAGATCCCTGACAGTATTTCCAGTCCCCACTTCCATCTGCTTCACCATGTCCCAGCCCCTAACTTAGGTGGAGACACCCTTACTCAACCAAAGGCCATACCAGCTGCCAGAAGTCCAGGCAGGCTGCTCACCTACAAACCCCACTTTCTTGGTCCACCCCACCACCAATTCCCCTCCTCCCCTCCTCCTTGCCTAGTTGCAGCCCCCAAATTGAGCAGAGACTCCCTTCTGGATCAGAGGCCATGCTGACTGCAAGAAATCCAGTACCCAACTCTGATGGAGACACGCTGCTGGACGAGAGACTACACTACTTACCAGAGGTTCAGCGCCAAAATCGGATGGAGATTCCCTGCTCAAAAACAAATAATGAAGCCAGAAGACCAGCGAGGAAACAGAAACCAAGGAACAAAACACCTGTCCAACAAAGACAAACCCAGAAATCAGCATCTTGACCTATAATTATCCCAAACTCAGATGCCTAAATGCCACAGCAAGAACATGATCAGCAACAGCCAGAACAATATTTCACCACTAGAGTCCAGTGATCCTACTATAGCAAGCCTGAGTATTCCAACAGAGCTGAAGCACAAGAAAAAGACCATAAAACCATCTTTATGAAGTTTATATATGCCCATAAAGAAAAACAGAATAAATTTTCTAAAGAATTCTAGGAGAAAAGACAAAGAAAGATTGGAGAAAATGAGAACATCCTTTAATGAAAGCCAAAAAAGCCAATAAAAAAACACAAGAAATTAATAAAAGTATTCAAGAGCAGAAAATGGAAATAGAATCAATAAAGGAAACAAAAATTGAGGGAATTATGTAAATGGAAAATCTAGGTAAGCATACGGCAATTACCGACACAAGCATCACCAACAGAATACAAGAGATGGAAGACAAAATCTCAGGCATTGAATACACAATAGAAGAAATAGATTCAATGATCAAAGAAAATGTTAAGTCTAAAAAATTCCTGACACAAAACATCCAGGAAATCTGGGAGACTATAAGAAGACCAAACATAAAAATAATAGGACTAGAAGAAGGAAAAGAATCCCAGCTAAAAAAACACAGAAAATATATTTAACAATATCAGAGAAGAAAATTGTCCTAATCTAACGAAAGAGATGCCTATAGAAGTTCAAGAAGCACACAGAACACTAAATAGATTGGATCATAATGGAAGTCTGCCTCTCCACATACGAATCAAAACACTATATACATAGAACAAAGAAAGAATATTAAAAGCTTCAAGGGGAAAAGACCAAATAACATATAAGGCAGACCTATTAGAATTACACATGTCTTCTCAACAGAGACTCTAAAAGCCAGAGAAGCCTGGACAGATTTCCTGGTGACTCTAAGAGATCAAGAATGCCAGCCTAGACTACTATACTCAACAAAACTTTTAACCAACATAGATGGAGAGAAGAAGATATTTCATCACAAAAATCAAATTTAAACCATATCTATCCATAAATCCAGTCCTACAGAAGGTATTAGAAGGAAAATTCCAACTCAAGGAGGGTAACTTGGAATAAAAAATAGGCAATAAAAAACCTCACCCCAGCAAAACCACAAATACATACCCCCACACACACACACTACCACTACCACCAAAATAACAGGAATTAAAGATCATTGGTGATTAATATCTCTCAATGTCAATAGACTCAATTCCCCAATAAAAGGACATGGACTAACACAATGGATCCCAAAACAGGATCCTTCTTTCTGCTGCGTACAAGAAACTCACCTCAACATCAAAGATAGACATTACCACAGATGTCTCAATTCTGAGTATCTATGCCCTCAACACAAGGGCACCCTTGTGTAAAAGAAAACATTGTAAAAGAAACATTACTAAAGCTTAAATCACACCGACCTTCACACACTGATATTGGGAGACTTCAATACCTCACTTTTCAATGGACAGGACATCCAGACAAAAACGAAACAGAAAAATACTGAAACTGACAGATGTTATAAACCATATGGACCTAACAGATATCTACAGAATATTTCACCCAAACACAAAAGACTATACCCTTTTTCTCAACACATCATTAGAACTTTTTCCAAAATTGACCACCTGCTTGGTCACAAAAAGACTCAATACATATAAGAAAATTGAAATAACCTGTGGTGATATTTTGTTTGTGCTGAAATGTGATACTTTGTTTGTATGTTAATAAATAAAGTTTACCTGGAGATCAGAGGTCATAGTCAGCCATAAACAGAAGTCAGACAGTGGTAGCACTTGCCATTAATCTGATCACATGGCAGGCAGAGTTTCTGTGTGTTCAAGGACACAGTCAAGCATGATGACACACACCTTTAATCCCAGGACCAACCATAGAGACCTGGAGGTCTGTATAGAAATGCAGTGACAAGGAAGTGATGTGGCTGTGCCAATGAGAAGGCAGAACAGGAAGGCAATAAAGGTGCAGGTTAGACAAGAAGAAGCTCTCTTGGGAAGCTACGGCAACGTGGTGAGCTAAGGTTAGTTGGCGGCTATTGCTCCCTGTATTTGGCTCTGTGTTTCTTATTTAATAAAACTATTTAGAAATTCATCTACAATAACCTCTGCATTCTATGAGACCACTATAGATTAAAGCTGGATTTCAGAAACAACAGAAAGCCTACAAACTCAAGGAACTGAACAACTGTCCACTGAATGACTACTGGGTCAAGGCAGAAATAAAGAAATTAAAGACTTCCTAGAATTCAATGAAAGTGAATGTACAACATACACAAAATTATGGGACACAATTATAGTGGTGCTAAGAGAAAAGTTCATGGTACTACATGCCTTCACGAAGAAATTAGAGAGATCTCATACTAACAACTTAATAGCATATCTGAAAGCTTTAGAACAATAAAAAGATGCAAGCACACCCAAGAGGAGTAGATGGCAGTAAATAATCAAACTGAGGGCTGAAGTCAATAAAATAGAAACAAACAATACAAAGATTCAATGAAACAAAGAGTTGGTTCTTTGAGAAACTCAACAAGGTAGAAAAACTCTTATCGAAACTAAAAGACAGAGACAGAATTTTCAAATTAGCAAAATCAGAAATGAAAAGAGAAATGTTGTAGTTGGAGTTTTCTTGTGTCCATCCAGCCCATGGTCAGGACAAATGTCTCTCACCTGCCGGTTCTGTAGCTGCTTGGACCCAAGTAAACACACAGAGACTTATATTACTTATAAACTGTATGGCTGTGGCAGGCTTCTTGTTATCTAGTTCTTATATCTTAAATTAACCCATTCCTATAAATCTATACCTTGCCACGTAGCTCATGGCTTACTGGTATCTTTACATCTTGCTTCTCATGGCAGCAGCAGCTGGCAGTGTCTCCTGACTCAGCCTTCCACTTCCCAGAATTCTCCTCTCTCTTTGTCATGCCTATACTTCCTGCCTGACTACTGGCCAATCAGTGTTTTATTTATCAATCAATCAGAGCAACACATTCACAACATACAGAAAGACATGCCCAGCCAAATGCAACCACAGACACCAAGTAAATTCAAAGAATCATTATGTCATACTTCAGAAACCAGTACTCCATAAGATTGGAAAGCCTAAAAGAAATAGATAATTTTCTCAATAGATAACACTTACTAAAGTTAAAAAAGATCAGATAATCAATTAAAATATATCTATAAAACATCTAGGGAAATATAAACAGTCATTAAAAGTTTCCCAACCAAAAAATCCCAGGGACAGACTGTTTTAGCACAATATTCTACCAGACTTTCAAAGAACAGCTAATATCAACACTCTTCAAATTATTCCACAGAACAGAAACAGAGGAACATTGACAAGTTAATTTTATGAAGTCACATTTATTCTGAAAGCCAAATCACACAAAGACTCAACAAAGAAAGAGAATTACAGACCAAATTCCCTCATGAGTAGACATACTTAATAAAATACTAGCAAATAGAACCCAAGAACACATCAAAAAAATCAAGACCATGATGAAGTAGGCTTAATTCCAGAGATGCAGAGATGGTTCAACATATGAAAATCTATCACTGTAATCCACCATATAAGCAAGCTGAAAGAAAGAAAAAACACTCATGATCATCTAATTAGAGGCTTAAAAAGCCTTTGGCAAAATCAAACACACCTTTGTGATAAAAGTCTTGGAGAGACTATACAAGGCACATTCCTAAACATAATAAAGGTGATTTACAGCATGCCTATGTCCAACATCAAATTAAATGGAGAGAAACACAAAGCAATTCCACTAAAATCAAGAACAAGAAAAGAGTGTCCACTTTCTTTATATCTATTCAATATAGTATTTGATGTCCTACCTAGAGCAATATGACAACCAAAGGAGATAAAGGGGATACAAATTACAAAAGAAGAAGTCAAAGTATCACTATTTGCAGATGATATGATAGTATATATAAACAACCAAAAAAAAAATTCTACCAGGGAATACCTACAGCTGATAAACACCTTCAGCAAAGTCCTGGACACAAGATTAACTAAAAAAAAATCAGTAGCCCTCCTATATACAAATAACAAATGAGCTGAGAAAGAAATCAGTGAAATGACACCCCTCACAATAACCACAAATAATATAAAATATCTTAAGGTAAATCTAACCAAGCAAGTGAAAGACCTGTATGATAAAGCCTTTAAGACTTTGAAAAAGAAAATTGAAGAAAATATCAGAAGATGGAGAGATTTCCCATGCTCATGGATCGGTAGGATTAACATAGTACAAATGACCATCCTTTCAAAAGCAATATATGGATTCAACACAATCCCCATCAAAATTCCAACACTTTTCTTACAGACCAGGAAAGAATGAAACTCATATGGAAAGTCAAAACAAAACAAAACAACAACAACAAAAACAGAATAGGTAAGACAATCTTGTACAATAAAAGAACTTCTGAAGGTATCATCATCCCTGATTTCAAGCTGTACTACAGAATTTTAGTAATAATAACCACATATTATTGGCATAAAACAGATACATTAATCAATCTAATCAAATGAAAGACACAGACATAAATCACTCACCTATTGGTACCTGACCTATTATAAGAAGCCAGAAATACACAAGGGAAAAAGAAAACACCTTTAACAAATGGTGCTGGTCAAACTGGATGTCTGCATGCAGAAGAATGCAAATATATCCATATTTATCATCCTGCACAAAACTCAAGTCCAACTGGATCAAAGACCCCAACATAAAACCAGATACACTAAACCACATAGAAGAGAAAGTGGGAAATAGCCTTGAATGCATTGGCACAGGAGACAACTTTCTGAAGAGAACACCAATAACCCAGGCACTAAGATTAACAATTAACGAATGGGTCCCCATGAAACTGAGAAGCTTCTGTAAGGCAAAGGATACTGCCAATAGAACAAAAGGCAGTCCACAGAATAGGAAAAGATTTTTAACAACTCCATTCCTGATAGAGGAATAATATCTAAAATATATAAGGATCAAGAAACTAGATATTAGAAAACCGAATAATCCAATTAAAAATGAGGTACAGATCTAAACAGAGATTCTCAACAGAAGAATCCCAAATGGCTAAGAAACACCTAAAGACATGTTCAACCTCCTTAAGACATCAGGGAAATGCAAATCAAACCTAATCTGAGATTGAATCTTACACCTTTCCGATCTTACACCTTTGGCTAAGATCAAAAATACAAGTGACAGCTCATGCTGGCAAGGATGTGGAGCTAGGGGACTACTCCTCTATTGCTGGTGGGAGTGTAAAATTGTACAGTCACTCTCAAAATCAGTATGGTGGTTCCTCAGATATTTGGGAATAGATGGACCTCAAGACCCAGGTATTTACACTCAAGGGCATAAAACCAAAGGATGCTCCATCCTACCATAAGGACACTTGCTTAATTAACCATGTTCATTGAACTTTAGTCATAATAGCCAGAAACTAGAAATCACCTGGATGTTCTTCAACCAAAGAATAAAGAAAATGAGGTATATTTACACAATGGGGTATTGCTCAGCTTTAAAAAATAAAGATGACATCAGGAAATTTGCCAGCAACTGGATGGAACTAGAAAAAAAGATCATTCTGAGTAAGGTATTTTAGATCCATAAAGACAAACACGGTACATGCTCACTTATACATGAATATTAGCTGTTAAGTGAACGATAATCATGTTATAATCCACAGTCCCAGTAACAAAGAGGGCTCAAGGGGGTACGTATGGATCTCCCTGGGAAGGTGAAACAGAATAGACTTCATGGCTGGACTGGGGCTTGGGTAGAGATGGTATAAGGAGGGATCAGTTGTGGGGAGGTGAGAGATGGAGGGAGAGACTACTGGGAGAGAAGACTGGAACTGAGTGGTGTGGTGGTTTGAATATGAATGCCCCCCATTGACTCGTGTGTTTGAATGCTTGGCCCATAGGGAGTAACACTGATAGGAGGTGTGCCCTTGTTGGAGTAGGCATGGCTTTGTTAGAGGAAGTATTCCACTGGGGGTTAACTTTGAGGTCTCAGATGCTCAAACCATGCCCAGTATGGCAGGCTCTTCCTGCTGCGTGTGGAACTCTCAGGCCCTTCTCCAGCACCATGTCTGCTTGCATGCCACCATGCTTCCTGCTATGACTATAATGGACGGAACCTCTGAAACTGCAAGTGAGTCCCAATAAATGTTTTCCTTTATAAGATTTAACATGGTCTTAATGTTTCTTGACAGCTATAGAAACCCTAATGGAGACAGGCATTTGGGGTACAATGTAGAAACTCCTAGGAATTTATGAGAGTGACATTAGGGAAGACTACTAGGAATGGCAGATATGGAACTGAGCCAGCCATCTTCTGTAACCTGGAAAGGCTTCCAGTAGTGAGACTGGGACACCAACTCAGCTACAAAACCTTCAACCTACAATTTGTTCTTCCTGCAAGTTGTACTATGGTAATTGTGGTACAGAACTTCCAGGAGTAGCCAATCAATGACTGGTCCAACTTGAAGCCCATGCCCTAGAAGGATCTCATGCCTGGCACCGCCTGGAGAGCCAGAAACCAGTGGCTGAATATCTCAGAGACCTAGGATAGAACCAAACATGACTGGGAAAAAATGAAAAGTTAATGAAATAGTTCCTAATGATATTCTGCTATACTCATATACTCATAGGTCAGTACTTAGCCCAGTTGTCTTCAGAGAAACTTCATTCAGCAACTGATAGGAGCAGATGCAAAGACCCAGAGCCAAACATTAGGAAGAACTTGGGAACCCAGAGAAGAGAGGGAGGAAAGATTGTAGGAGCCAGTGGGTTGGAGGACACCAGGAGAACATGGCCCACAGAGTCAACGACACAGGGGCTCACAGAGATTGAAGCAACAATCACGGAGCCTGCACGGGTCCGAGCTAGGTCCTCTTCATATATGTCATGATTGTGTAGCTTGTTGTTCTTGTGAGATTCCTAACAGTGGGAATGGGGTAAGAGGTGTCTTTGACTCTTTTGCCTGCTTTTAGAACCCTTTTCTTCCTACTGGCTTGCCTTGTCCAGCCTTGATATGAGGGTCTGTGCCTTATTGTAACTTGTTATGCAGTGTTGTGCTGATATCCTTGGGAGATCTGCTCTTTCCTGAAGGGAAATGGACAAAGTGTGGATCTGAGCGAGAGGAGAGGTGGGAGACACTGAGAGGAGTGGAGGGGGGGAAATGTAATGTATGAGAGAAGAATAAAAGAGAACTAGTTAAAAATTCAAAATGAATTAACTGGAATTTCTTATAGAAATAATAGAAATGAATAATTTGATATAATCATTAGAAACTTCCCTAGAAGATAGAATTGAATATATTTTTTTTCTCTTTGTTTGCACCAAGAGATTTCTTTTCATTTGACTGTATACTGAGCAGGTAGACTAAGTGTAGCTCTTCACTTTTCCTTACTGCCCTCCAAATCCAATTCCCCTTTCATACCCCTGGCTCTCTAGGTAACCATCTGCTGAAGACTGGCCTTCCTCCTTGCTCCCATCGCCAGTGGAACACAAAGTTCTTCTCTAATCTTTCCTCAACCCATGCTATCCTGGTCCTCAAATCCAGGAGGCATTCCCTGAGAATCCACAGCTACTCCAGCCATGGAAGCAGGTAGCCTTACTGCAGATTTTTACCATTCCCTCCTCTCCTCCAAATCCAATACCCCAGTCTCACCCCATCTGTGTAGCAGACCCCCTATTGCAGCCTCTCCCTTGTCTCTGCCTGCTTTTTCAACAGATCAAATCCCCTAGTCTCATCCCCAGTTGTGTAGCAGACTAAGTGTAGTGGCCTCTTTTCACTCTCTGCTCTCAGTCCCAGGGGACTAAGCATATCCTGGTGGAACACCCTGCTTTCCACTCTCCTGTAGATCCACTCAGCTCATCCTTCCTAGCCCATCCCCATTCCCAAATGTCAGCTCCCAATACCTATTAACACATTTTACCTGTAAAACCCCAAGAGCCACACCTGGCAGGATCTCAGATTAATTTCCTATGAAGCAACATCCAGCCACCACACTCTCCTAAGAACCAGAGAGGGCAACAAAAACCACGGATCAAAACACCTACCCACCAAAGACAAGACCAGATATCAGCATCTAAAAATAGTCATCGCAAACCCAGATGCCTAGAAGCCAACGTAGAACACAATTAATAATATCCAGGATACTATTTCTCCAGTAGAACCCAGGAACCCTACCTCAGCAGGCCCTAAGATTTGCAACATAGGTGAAATAAAAGACAAAGATCTTAAAATAGACTTTATGAATATGTTAGAAGTCCTTAAAAAGGAAATTAATAAATCCCTCAAAGAAATCATTGAAAACACACACAGTAGAAGGAAATGAATAAAATAGTTCAAAACCTGCAAGTGAAAAATATAATCAACAAAGAAAACAGAAACTTAGGGAAATTTAGAAATGAAAAATTTAGGAACTTGAACAGGATCCCTGAAGGCAACTTTACCAACAGGATAAAAGGGGTGGAAGAGAGAATCTCAGGTGTTGAAGACCTTATAGAAGAAATGGATACTTTGGCCAAAGAAAATGTTAAATCGAAAAAATATCCTGATTGGAAAAAGCACAGTGACAAATAGCCAAACGAATGGAAACACATGAACTATGAACCAATGGCTGAGGGGCCCCCAACTGGATCAGGCCCTCTAGATAAGTGAGACAGTTGATTAGCTTGAACTGTTTGGGAGGCATCCAGGCAGTGGGAACTGGACCTGTCCTCAGTGCATGAGCTGGCTGTTTGGAACCTGGGGCTTATTCAGGGACACTTAGCTCAGCCTGGGAGGAGGAGACTGGACCTGCTTGAACTGAATCTACCAGGTTGAACTTAATCCCCAGGGGAGTCTTTGCCCTGGAGGAGATAGGAATGGGAGGTGTGCTGGGGGGAAGGGGAGGGGGGCGGGAGGGGGGAGGACAAGGGAATCCATGGCTGACATGTAAAATTAAATTAAATTATAAAATAAAAAATACAACATATAAAAAAAGAAAGTAAAAAAAAAATTGTGGAATAAATCATCCAGGAAATCTGGGAGACTATGAAGAGATCAAATATAAGAATAATAGGAATAGAGGAAGGCAAAGAAAACACATGTCAAGAAAGCAAAGAAAAAATATATTTTCAAAAAGATCATACAAGAAAATTTCCCTATCCCAAAGAAGGAGATGCCTATCAGGGTACAAGAAGCATACAGTACGGTAAATAGTCTAGACCAGAAGAGAAAACACTAAATCTGCAAACAAAGAAAGAATATTAAAGCCTGCAAGCAAAAAAGACCCTGTAACATGGATTAGCACCAGTTGTGTTCCTGGTGCTGAAAGAAGTGTGACACATACCCGCTCTAAAGAAGAAGCAATCTCCAATTGATAACCATCTGCAAATGAAAATTTAGTTGCCTCCAATGGAGTCTCACTGGGTAAACCAACTACTCTTAAGTGTTAGCTGCATGCCCAGCAGTAGATGGCTAACAGATGAATTCATGGCATCTCTGGAGGTCTCTTATCTCATAATTTTGAATCAGGGCTCTTCTTTTTATAAATGTATTTCTTATTTTATTTATATATTGTTCCTCTCTCTGTCTACCCTATAGGTCCTTTGTTTATATATTATGGATTTCAGGTTAATGCCTTTATGGAATTCTTGAGTGTGTGAACAAGTATATCTCTTTTCCTTTTTTTTTTTTTATAATTCAAATGTTTTAAGCTCATTTGTTTTTCAATGAGAAACAGAAATGAGGTGGATATGGATGGGAGGGAAAGCAGGTATGAGCTGAGAGGAGTGGAACCCATAATCCGGATATATTATGTGAGAAAAAAAATCAAATTTCAATAAAAGGAAAAAAAGAGAAGTGATAACAAATACTAGATAAGAATATCTTAGCTTAGGTTAGACATAAGATATGTAGGAGTGATTATCTACATGGATATGGATTTCAGTGTGTGTGGTTGCAAAAATGTGGGCTCATTCAAAGAACTTATATAATGAAAATAAAACATATATAAGAATGTTAAAGGTCAACAAACTCTGTGTGTGCAACAACAGATAGACCATAAAATATCCAAAGGCAGTATTTGAACAAATGGATGTAGCAACAGTCTAATAAAACTTTATTTACAAAAACAAAGCAAATTTGAAATTTTGCTTTAAGACATAGTTTGATGGTCATTGGCTGAAAGGAAACCAGAGTTTTAGAAATGAATTAAAAAACAATTATCAAATGACATCAAAGACAGGACAATGCTGTTCAAGCAAAACAAACAATATCAAGTGTTGCAAAGTCAAAAGTAAATAGTTTTAAAAAGGCAAGACAATATCATAATAACAAATACAGGATTTTTTAGTCATAAAATCCTAAAAATATCTTACTGATAAAAATATTTACTTTATTTTTAATTATGTAGTGTGTCTGTGTCTTTGTGGGGTTATATGCACATGAATGAAGGTACCTCCAGATGCCAGAAAAATGTGTTAGATCTCCTGGAGCTGAATTTAAAGGTGGTTATGAGACACCTGATATGGGAGTCGGGAACTCAGCTAGGTGTCCTCTACAAGAGTAGTGTGCACTCATCCAATGAGCATTCTATCTAATTCCTCTGTGGGATTTTGATATAGCAAGATGCGATTGTTTGTATATCAAGTTTCAGCAGTGCTCCAGAAGTCAGAATTCAATAAACTGAAACAAATGAAATAAAGCAAAATCATTAGGTGCAGATAACTCTTTGATACAACTTGGTTATAAAGGAAATAGATATAATAATATCTGAATGTGATGATGCTACAAAAGTATATTTTAATGTAAGAGAGAATGAAGGATATTTAAAAGTGAATAGGAAAGAATGAAAGAGAAGTAGTAATAGAAGATACATGATATACATAATTTTAAAAGAGCATTGTTGAGAAAAACAATATGAAGAAAAAATGAACAAAGAAAGTTATTTCATTTTTGAGAGGAAAGAAATATTTTTCATTAAAATTATAGAGAATAAGAATACAGTACATTTGAACTACTCTTCCCAATTGTCATGGATCTCCTATTCATACTTCTGTGTTTTCTTAGGGCTCACTCACCATTTTTCAAAACTTTATATATGATGGCTTAGGTTACTCATGTGGTCCAATTATCCAGAGGCTCAGTTGAGGCTGGGTATCCCCAAATAGTTGTGTTCATGCCTAGTTATTAATACATTTAGTGAAGACCACTAGCAGACTTTCCTCTGCAGCAGACTAGGCATAACTTCTCACAATGCAAGAGTGTGAAAATCGAAGTTGCAAAATCATTTAAGGATAGCTCTTAGAATTCGCTGTGTCTGTTCCATCACATTCTCATTGTTAAGAAGGTTATGGGAGCAGCCTGAATTTAAGGCAGGAATGAGTACACTAGATCCCTTAGAAAGGGTAGAAACACTCTATTGCCAGAGAGCATGTAGATAGGAGAGGATATTGCCACTATTTTGTGAACCATCTCTCACAAGCCTGTTTAGAGACCATTTATCTTGAAACATCCTCAATTATCTTCCTGTTCTTTACAAAATGGACTAATTAAAATGACCAAATAGAATTAAGAACATTTTCTTTTAGTTTTGATATAATTAGTAATACTTTTTTAGTTTTTTCATATCTTCCTAATACTATAGAAAAATAAAGTAGCTGGAGTACATTTGATTCTGTAATCTTTAACAGTTGAAAATGTGACAATGTTTCTTTAAGTTCATTTCAAACACTAACATCCAAAATACAGTATGACAACCCTTTGAATTTTGTCTTAAGGTTTTGGGTTATAACATGCATACATGATGCCAAAACACTCATCACACATGAAATAAAAATAAATAGTAAAAATAATTTCATAAAATCTCTCCTATATTTCATTACTTTAAAATTGGGAGCTCAGTTCTAATGATTCTCCAAACTGCTTTATTCCAAATTTCTCTTTTAGCCTCTCCTCCTACTTTATCCTGTCTCTGTTTTTTTCCCCTTTCTTGAGTCTGTATTAAAATTGGTTTGCAAATATATTGGGTAAATCACCAGGTTATCTATATAACAGGAGTTCCAGAGCAAATGAGAACAAGGGCTAGGGATGAGTAGGTTTTATGTTTTTACAGGAGTTTTTGCAGTTGAGCAAGTAGGACAAATTAAGTGTGACTTATCTTAGTTACTATCTTCAGGTCCTTGGATATAGCAATTTATTTATAAAATGTGGGAGATTAAAAGATATGCCAAATGTGCAAGTGCTATGAAGTACAATGTGCATGAAATGGGCGAGCATGCAGCAGGGATCTTGTTTGCCCACACTATCCCAGTTTATGCTATTGACCTGACATCTCACCTGTTTAGAACATTCTTTCGTGCCCACACTGGATAATAAAGAGCATGGTCATGCTATCTAGTATTTCTGTGACAAAGCACAACACAGTGAAGGACAAGGGACAAAACAAAACTCAGGTTCATCTAAATCTTTGCAGATTTTATTGACAACAAATATGTCATCTATGCCATTTTCAAATATCTGTTTTTATATTCTCAGCAAATATAGTCTAGAGCAATGGTTCTCAACCCATGGGTCACAATCTGTTTGTGGCTGTACATCAGATATTTACATTATGATTCATAACAGTGGCAAATTTACAGTTATGAAGTAACAACAAAGTAATTTTATGGTTGGGGTCACAACAACATGAGGAATTGTATTAAAAGATACAACATTAGGAAGGTTGAAAACCACCGGTCTAGAATGTAACAATGGGTATATGAGATACTCCTATTGACCAAGAAACTACATAAGACTGTGAGGTGCCTAGTTAACCTGCATAAGCAAGGAAGAAGGAGAAAGAATGAAATGTAATTCATTATGTTAATATTCTCCATATTTGTAAACATGGTTTGGAATTCTTTTTGTTTGTTTGTTTAGATCTGCACCCCATTTTTTATTAAGAGATTTTTCTATTCATTTACATATCAACCACAGATTCCCCAGTCCTCCCTCTTCCCACCCCCCAGCCTTACCTCCCAACCCACCCCCCATTCCCACCTCCTCCAAGGCAAGGTCTCCCATGGGGAGTCAGCAGAGCCTGGTATATTCAGATGAGGCAGGTTGAAGCCCCTCCTCCCTGAACCAAGGCTGTGCAGTGTCCCACCATAGGCACTAGGCTCCAAAAGCCGGCTCATGCACTGGGGACGGGTGCTGACCCTACTGCCTGTGGGTCCCCTAAACAGTTTGCGCTAAACAACTGTCTTGCTTATCCAGAAGACCTAGTCCAGTACCATGGGGGCTCCTCAGCTATTTGTCCACAGTTCATGTGTTTCCACTAGTTTGGCTAGTTGTCTCTGTACTTTTTCCGATCATGGTCTCGATATCCCTTGCTCATAGAATCCCTCCTCTCTCTCATCGATTGGACTCCTGGAGCTCCACCTGAGACTCGGCTGGGGATCTTTGCATGTGCTTCCATGAGCCACTGTTCTTCCACCAGTTCTATGATGACAGTTAGGGTATTCAGTCATCTGAACACCAGAGTAGGTCAGCAGTTTGGAATTCTTTAGAAACAAAGGCTATACTAAGTATATTTTGATTTTCAAGTAATTTTTGCTTTATTCTGGTGTTGATAATTGAGGTTTTAGAAAATATTACCTATATAGTATATCCTAATGACCTTTGATAACTTTTTAAAGGATTTATTTATTTTATGTGTATGATTGCTTTGTTTGCATGTATGTACCTGCACTGCATGCTTGCCTAGTGCTGCTGAAGTTCAGAAGAGGACACTCAATTCCTTGGAAGAGGAGTTTCACATAGTTGTGAACTTCCACGTTGGTGCTGAAAACTGATCCCTGGTCCACTACAATAAGTACTTTTAACTGCTGAACCATCTCTCCTTCCATCTTTTGATAACTTTCAAAAGAAACACTGGATAGGAAAAAGTAGCTTTTTAGCTTTTTATTTGTGCTACATAGTGAGTAACTTTTTTTTTAAATTTCAAGTCACTGATAACTCACTAAGTTCTTTTTATTATTAGTTTGATATGGGCCATCAAGCTATTAGGGTTGTTAGAAGAACGTGATCCCAGCTGATACTGAATATTTTATATTTCTAGGTAGTACAAACACCCACACATGAACACAGTTATCCAGTTGTTTGTCCACACTTTAGAAATGGTGTTCCTTGATTAAGAAAATAATAATGGTACTAAATACATAATGGCAAAAAGTTGGTTTTTTTAAAAAAAATATTATTGAATTAGGTGATAAATAGCAATGCTCGTATAGATCACTTAATGTTTTTAGTATATTCTGCATACATGATATTAAAATATCATTTGTGATTTTTCTTTTCACACTTTCCACTCTATTTTTAGTTTATTTTTATCCAGGATCACTGTAATAAAACTTCATTGATCCCCAAATTTTCCCACAAAAATCTGTTAATTTGTTGAATCAACTACGTTTTTGTTTTTAACTTGTTTCAATAGATAACTTTTTTACTGTCACATTGCAGTTTAAGCCACTCATTTGCAATGATGATATGCCATACTTGACATTTAATAACAGCAACAAAAAACCCTTTGTTAATTAGCAAGTAACTCTATTTAAGTTGCTTTAATATAGGAATTCTTCAGTTGAGATTAAGTATCTAGTTTTTATTTGCCTATAAATAAATGATATAATTTGGGAAGAATTGGTTAGTCTAATTTTGGGTTGACCCTAGGGAGTTTTTTACTTTAGTGTGTTTTAATATGTTAGATATGAAATGTATTTAGAGTACTGATATATCTTTAAACAACTGATCTAACTAGATATCAAATTTCAAGTAGATCATAGACCTAAGGTAAAATCTAAAATGATTAAACTCTATGACTATAATGTCAAATCCTATATTTGTAGCTTTTTGCTAGGAAATGGCTTCATATGTATGGTACTAAGTACATAATGACAAAAGCATATATATTGGACATCATCTTAAGTCAAGTGTTTATACTTTAAAGGATACCATCAACAAAGTAAAAAGGTCACTATATGACAAAAATATTTGCTAATAATATATAGTGGTTTTTACATCATTATCCATAGGGATACCTCTCAAGATAACAACTGGTGTGCCTGACACCTCAGATAGTACAGAGCCATACATTCATTAACCAGTGGCTATGAGTGTATTTTAAGAGCTATTTAACTGAGGCAGGATGACCCACTTTGAACGGAGGCAGCACCATCCCAAATGCTAGTACCACAGACTGAATAAAAAGGAAAAAGAGGAACATTAAGAAGGAGAATAGATTTTTAAAAAGATGTTGGGTGTAGACAGTCATATGACATGAAAGTGGAAGTGGAGCTATTGGAGTGACAAAAGGTACCACAGGGGTGGAGCGGTAGGATGGGGAGGGCAATGGGAGAAGTAGATGAATGAAAAGAAATCATGTATGAGGGTGTCGTAACAAAACCCATTGTTCTGTATGCTACCTTGAAAATAGATTAAAAGAACAAAGAATATAAAAGAGCAAAAAATGTAACTGAACTGTAGTATGTAGGAAAATGTTGCAGGAGTGAAGACACAGAATGCAAGCCATTTTCATAATTTCTGACTAAGGTGTTTTTTAAAGCACATCCAGACATTTTTGTTGTTCACACTCCTATTGAGGCCAATTTCATTGAATCTGGGTTGATCTTAGTGACTTTATTATAACCTGTAGAGGGCAGTCTTTAAACCCATTTTTCCTTTCCTGCTTTACTTTGGAATCCCTGAATCCTTCTCACTCGATTTTTTTCTGTATTGGAGAGAAGGGTTTTTTTTGTTGTTGTTGTTGTAGTTGTTTTGTGAAAAAATTCTGAAGATAACATGTTATCATAAAACTCAATGTGCAGAGTATCAGCATATAGGTTCTTATGTTTATAGTCCAGCATAGATTCTGTCTGTGACCAATACGAACTGCTGATTATGTAAATGGAAATGTCTCTACATGATTGCATACATTGCTGCTGTGTCCTGCCAGCTGAGAGACAACTTCTCTCATTATGATTAGTTCATACTTTTTACACAAAGAAGCATCACACATAATACAGTATGAGCTTTTTTCTATAAGTTCTTGTGCAAGTTCCTATATAGAAAAGTAAAAATCAAAGAATATTGAAAGTCCCTTCTCTAAATTTCAAGCCACATAAAAGGAAATAGCAAAATAAAAGATGGAAAGTGTGTAAAAAAGAGGACGTCAGTTTTGCATGAATCATTTTGATATTTATGAATGTAATAAATTGACTAATTTGCCAATGAGCATATCCTCTTAGAAGAGTAAAAGGAGAATTTCGTGGAGTGAAAAAGACAGTGGATCAGTTTGGTTTTCTGTTTTGACAGGAAGTGAACACAAGGTTAGGTAATTGGGTTTCAGCATTCTTACTGCTATCTTTCCTAAAAAGGCTACCAGTCACTCAATCATTGTGACTTTAAGAGTGTTTCGCAGTACCTTTGTGATAGAAGTTAGAATTTGCACTTGGATGGATGGAGAATGGAGGATTGAAGACAAGAGATGGAAGACACATCCTTGTTGAACTTATCCTGGTTACAAGCCCAAGATGTGGATTGCAGCCAATTAACCTAGGTCACTTATCCAAGATTAGTGTAAGTGAATATGTCTGAATAAAGATCAATCACGGCACAGTGACAAATGCAGGATATCAAGAAGCAAGATAGAAGCTGGAAAAATAGAGGCATGGAAACTAACTGGCATGGAACATCATGTCTCAGGACCAATTATAGAAATGTGGTGAGTATACAGGGGAGCTGGTACATATGGGCATAATGAAGAATTCAAAACTTTATCTCCATAGTCATTTGCATTGTAGTTGGAACAAAAGACCTGAATTAAGTCTTACATATTCCCATGCAGTCCTTAACATTAATTCAAAGTTACACCACAAATTAGGAAGCCAGAAAATTGTGCATCAGGGAATCCATAATGATGTATCCCACGGACAGATTCCCCCTGAATACCTGTCACAGGTATACCAGTTAGCACAAGGCAAAGACACAGTAATAAGAAAGAAAAGGGACAGGATTGTAACATTGCCAGCTTTGCAGAAAGATTTTTTTTTATAATCTTGTACTGTCTTATGTCAAATTCCTGGCTTTAGGAGATAGCTGGAGGTAGGGGAAGGGATATTTGTCAGCTGCCTTCTTAACTTCATCCACAAAAAGCTATCAAGGTCCTTGATCAAAACTGTACTGGGAAATAGGAGACACATACCTGAAATATCACTATGAAATTATACATGATGTCACATGCCTATAATCCTAGCACTATGGAGGTAAATGGAGGAGAGTCATGAGTTTGGATCTAGCCTGGCCCACATAGTGAAATTGATATTTTTAATACATCAATATAATATCATTAACGCTTGATTTTAGGCATTAATGACTTATATTCTCAAGATTCATCAGTGAGAAAGAAAATATGCATGAATAACATGATATAATATAATTGAACCCTGGGTCAGTCATAGAGTATTCAGTACTAAAATTACTAGCTCACTCTGTGTGGTGTGATGGATAAATCCAAAGTCTCAGCATGAAATAATGATTATCAATCTCTCCAGGCTAGCAAAGGGAGGAAGACCAAAAATAACTGAATGTTATTTACAAAACATTCCCTATGTATCTTGGCAATCTGTTCCTGGCATTTTTCTTTCACATCCTTCATTGTCTTATCTAAATGCTTAGCATATTTTGCAGCCTCCTCCTCCTTATTTTCCTTAGTACAGTTTTCTTTAGAGCAAACAATAGTTTGGGATTTATGTTACAGGGCATGTGGAGTAACAAGACATTGAATTTTGCGTGCTTTGGTGGACATCATCTTTAAAGATATTGAAAAGTTTTCATATTTTTGGTAACTCTTTTGGGTCCCAACTGCCAAGGCACAGTAATATCTATTAGTTCAGGAATCTCTCTCTCTCTCTCTCTCTCTCTCTCTCTCTCTCTCTCTCTCTCTCTCTCTCTCTCACACACACACACACACACACACACACACACACACACACACTCACACACACACACACACACACACACACACACACACATCTATATATCTATCTATCTATCATCTCTTAAAATAACCAAGTTAAGAATACTCAGATTGGTGCCGGGGGGGTGGTGGCGCACGCCTTTAATCCCAGCACTCGGGAGGCAGAGCCAGGCGGATCTCTGTGAGTTCGAGGCCAGCCTGGGCTACCAAGTGAGTTCCAGGAAAGGCGCAAAGCTACACAGAGAAACCCTGTCTCGAAAAACCAAAAAATGTCCATTACTCAACAAAACAGCACACACATGAGTCAAGACAGCTTGCTTTATGGGAAATCCTGGTTTGTCATTCCCATTACTGATTTGGACCACACAAGCCTTCCACTCTTCACTCAGAAAATCAGCAGCTACTTCTGTGGCCATGTGCTTGTCACAGAAAGTACAAAATCTGCATCCACCATCCACTTCAACCAATGTCTTACAGCTGGTGGCTGGTAAAGAGATATTCAACTTCATCTTAACATGGGTGACCACCTAGGAGGTACCATGGGAAAGGGGCGTGATTATTTTTATACAACTTCCCCATTTCCTGACCTAGAATTCATCTTCCATCATTTCTTTACATGGTTTTACTTATTATTGTCTATGACAAGATTACTTACATTTTACTACAACTTCAATGTGTATTTTCTTTTATTTTCATAACATTGTCACAAAATTAAAAGGTTTCATACGAGGAAAATTAAGCATAAGCTTTTCAAACCTATTTTAAAAATTCACAAAATTAGAAGGAAGTGTTGACTAAGTTCTCCAACATTTCTGCCTATCACTGGTTTCCTAATTTTGTGCTTTTGTAAGGAGCACACTGAAATGAACACAGATACTATATGAATCTGACAATGAAACCATAAAACAGATTATAATAGCTGCACAGAAAAATTAAAGGAATGATTTTAAGTTTTTTTGAAGTTTCCCAAATGTATTAAAATTGCAAAAATGCTTAAATAAGAAAAATGTGAATTTTTTCTGTATCATATCATGAAGTAGGATAAATAGCCTCAAATGACATATTTTTAAATAATCTGCAGTTTCTTGTGAAAAAATACGATGTAAAAATTTGTGATAACTGGATATGAACATGTAGAAGGCTGCAAATAGATTCATATCTATCACCGTGCACAAAACTTAAGTCCAAGTAGATCAAGGAACTCAACATAAATCTAGCTACTCTGAACCTGCTAGAAGAGAAAGTAGGAAGTAGTCTTGAACACACTGGAGATATTTAGGAGATCACTTCCTAAATATAACACCAGTAGCACAGACACTGAGAGAAACAATTAATAAATAGGACCTCTTGAAACTGAGAAGCTTTTGTAGAGCAAAGGATACGGTCAACAAAGCAAAGCGACAACCTACAGAATGGGAAAAGGTCTTCACCAACCCCACATCTGACAGAGGACTGATATCCAGAATATATAAGGAACTCAAGAAATTAGATATCAAAATGCCCAACAGTCCAATTAAGAAATGGGCTATAGAACTAAACAGAGAATTCTCAACAGAGGAAACTCAAATGGCTGAAAGACATTTAAGGAATTGCTCAACATCCCTAATTATGAGGGAAATGCAAATCAAAACAACTCTGAGATATCACCTTACGCCTGTCAGAATGACTAAGATCAAAAACACTGAAGACACCTTATGCTGGAGAGGATGTGGAGCTAGGGGAACTCTCCTCCACTGCTGGTGGGAATGCAAGCTTGTACAACCACTTTGAAAATCAATATGGCGCTTTCTTAGAAAATTGGGAATCCATCTCCCCCAAGATCCAGCTATACCACTCTTGGGCATATACTCATGGAATGCTCAATCATACCACAAGAGCACTTGCTCAGCTATGTTCATATCAGCATTGTTTGTAATAGCCAGAACCTGGAAACAACCTAGATGCCCTTCAACTGAAGAATGGATAAATAAAATGTGGTCCATATACACAATGGAATACTACTCAGCAGAGAAAAACAATGACATCATGAGGTTTGCAGACAAATGGATGGATTAGAAAAAATCATCCTGAGTGAGGTAACCCAGACTCAGAAAGACAAACATGGTATGTACTCACTCATAGGAGGATACTAGATGTGGAACAAGGATGACTGGACTGCTACTCACATCACCAGGGAGGCTACCTGGAAAACAGGACCCCAAGAAAGACACGGGGATCACCCAATGACGGAGAAATGGATGAGATCTACATGAACAATCTGGACATGAGTGGGGGTAATGAAGGGCGAGGGTCGAGGGAAAGAGAGTTTGGGGGAGCGGGAGATCCCAGCTGGATCAACAACAGAGAGGGAGAACAAGGAATAGGAGACCATGGTAAATGAAGACCACATGAGAATAGGAAGAAGCAAAGTGCTGGAGAGGCCCACAGAAATCCACAAAGATATCCCCACAATAGACTGCTGGCAATGGTCGAGAGACAGCCCGAACTGACCTACTCTGGTGATGGGATGGCCAAACACCCTAATTGTCGTGCTAGAAACCCCATCCAACTGCTGAGGGAACTGGATGCAGAGATCCACGGCTAGGCCCCGGGTGGAGCTCCGGGAGTTCAATTAGTGAGAAAGAGGAGGGTTTATATGAGCGAGAATTATTGAGATCACGGTTGGATAAAGCACAGGGACAAATAGCCAAACGAATGGAAACACATGAACTATGAACCAATGGCTGAGGGGCCCCCAACTGGATCAGGCCCTCTGAATGGGTAAGACAGTTGATTGGCTTGATCTGTTTGGGAGGCATCCAGGCAGTGGGACAGGGTCCTTTGCTCACTGCATGAGTTGGCTGTTTGAAACCTGGGGCTTATGCAGGGACGCTTAGCTCAGCCTGAGAGGAGGGGACTGGACCTGCCTGGACTGAGTCTACCAGGTTGATCTCAATCCTTGGGGGAGGCTTTGCCCTGGAGGAGTTGGGAATAGGGGGTGGCCTGGGGGGAAAGGGAGGGAGCGGGAGGGGGGAGAACAAAGGAATTCGTGGCTGATATGTAGAACTGAATTGTATTGTAAAATAAAATTAAATTAAACTAAAAAAATTGTGATAAGTTTAGGAAGTTTTATAAAGGTTTTTTTGATGTAATAAGTAAAGTTAGATGATGAGTAACTTTCATTTACTTAACTATCACTAGAATTTATATAGGACCTCGCAACACCCCATTTAACTAGGTCTTCTAGGCCTGTGTGGCCATTGTCTTTTTGGATTGTGATATAGAATACTCAGCATGTAAACATGTTAATTTTATTTATTTTACTCATTTTGGTAATCTAGGCCAAGATAGCTTTGTGACTAATTCTTTTGTTGGCTCCTTGTCTTTTCCATTTTGGACTTTCCCAGATTTAAATGATAATGAGGCAATACTATATGGGTGCCAGTACTTCCATAATTATGTTGAGCAATAAGCCATAATATTCTTGGTAAGACAGCCATGGAATACTAATTCTCTTCTTCTTCTGTTTATGTACATGTATGCATATGCCTGTGTCTTTTGTGTAGATAAATATCTAAAATAGAAAAGGCAATCCTGAATTTATTTCTGATTTTGTTTGTGGAGACAATGTCTTTCTAAGAAGTATAGGCTGACTTCAAACTCGCAACTCCCCTGCCTTAGCATCCCAAGTGTTAGAAGTATCTTTTGTATCACTGCAGTACTGTATGTGTATATAAATAATTCATTTTAGATGGTGAGTTGATTTCTAATTTCCTTGGCTCAACTTAGATTAAAGCTAAAGACTGAATTTGAATTCGTCAAGGTTCAAGCAAGTATAGGAAGCAAATTGTGGGGACATTTACAAACATCTGGAAACTCATAGCAATGTTTTTACACCAAGTTATTCCTGAGACTTGATTTCCTATACTAGTTAGTTTCTTGCTATGTTTCTAGCTTAACCTCGCTGTTTGGTGTCTGCACTTGTTTCTGTGCTCTGTATCAAGGATTTTATTCAAACTTTCATTAATCCAGGATGAAAACACTGCAGTGTTTACTTTCGGTTTTCAACCTGCTTATTTCCAAAACATTCTTCTAAATAAACAAGATAAAAATAATTCCGAAGTAATCAGGAAATGAATATACCACTAAATTTACTCCTTAAAATCTCTTCCAATTAGTGGTATTAGTTCTCAGTTCCTCACATGCATACAACCTTGACTGCCATCTCTGTCTACATTCTAAGCAGATGGTGTTGCCTTTAACCAGTGAAATTTATGTCATTATTTAGATGAGCATAAGGTCCTCACATTGATATGTATCTATCTATAGTTACATTCCTATATATGTATACCTTGTTTCATTCTCTCTTGGTAAACATATGCCATGTATGATGATTTTACAAATGTCTCAAATCATCTCATCAAAAAAATCTGTTGAATACAGTTCTGCTACAGTACAAAATATAAACAGCACTAGTGGCTGGCTTTGGATGAGTAAAATGCAACTTAAGTGGTAAGTAATAAATGTAACTTCTCTGGCCCTTTTAGAGAAGGTGGTGCAGTTTCTACTACCAAAAGTACATTATCTCTTCCTCTTTCTCGTTCTCCAGCTGGTCATCCTTGTAACTTAGCTATTGTTATGAGAAACTGGGGCCATACAGAAGGTTCTTGTATATATGCTCTGTCATTCACTACCAGTCAAAGTCCCAGCTGACAGCTGGCATAAACTGCCAGGCATGTAGTTGAACAAAACTTTGAATGAGGCTACATCCCAAGCAAATGCAGAATAAAATAGACAAATACTCTATCAAAAGTGTAGATTTCAATGTAAAATAAATGTTTTAGTATTTAACATGGAGACAGTTACTATGCAAAAGATATCCAAAGCAAATTTTTGGTGCCTGTAATTTTCTGCTTTTGCAATAAATGCAAACTATGTGGTTCGGTTGTTAAGATCCCTTGGTCTGCAAGAATATGGACCTGGATTTGAATCTCCAGAACCCCCATAAAAGGCTGGACATGGCAGTTCTTGCTTGTAACCCCATTGGGGCCAGAGACAGGCAGATTCCATGAATTCATTGGCCAACCAGAGCTGCCAAAGGAGCAAGACTCCGGTTAAGTGAGAGACCCTCAAGCCAATAAGGCAGACAATAATCAAAGGATATTCCTGTTGTCTGGCTCCAGCCTCTGCATGGGTGTATAAGTGCGTGCACTTATGCACTCATGTTTGTGAACAAAACACACACACACACACACACACACACACACACACACACACACACACCTCCAAATATTCAAAGGAAGAAATTGTCATATGAGCACAAAGAAATAGCACAATGGGACAAACATATAATAATATTTGAATTAGTTTTGTATGCTTACAAATAGCAAAGAGGGATACTGAAAGAGATAAAGCATTGAGGATAAACCATAAAATACTCATTTTAAAATGTTATTTTCAAGACGACTGAAAAGGGGGTCATTTCAGGGCCAGGTAAGAAACCTGATGCAAAGGAAATTCCCAAGAATCTACAAAGATAACCCCAACTACGACTCCCATTAATATTGGATATGTAGCCTGAACTGGCCATTTACTATGACCAGGCAAGACTTCCAGTGGAAGGACTGGGACACCAACCTAGCCACATAACTTTCAACCTGCAGTCTTTCCTCCCTATGTGATGTGCTGGGGTAAAGGTGACAAAGAGATTATAGGAGTGGCCAACCAATGACTAGTCTAGCCTGAGACCCATGCCACGAGAGTGAACCCTCACCTGACACTGCATGTAAAGCCAGGACCTAGAGACTGGATGGCTCAGAGACCTAGGATAGAACCAAATACAACAGGAGAAAAAAATGCCAATGTAATGATGTCCAGCAATATTCTGCTATACTCAAAGATTGTTGCCTACCCCAACTGTCATCAGAGAGGCTTCATCCCGCATTTGATGGATACAGACGAAGACACCCACAGTCAAACATTCGGCCAAGCTTGGGGAATCCTGATGAAGAGAAAGAGGAAGGATTGTAGGAGCAATAGAGGTCAAGAAAATCACAAGAAAACCCACAGAATTAACAAATCTGGGCTCACAGGCAGTCACAGAGACTGAACTGACAACCAGGGAGCCTGCACAGGACTGATCTATGTTCTCTGCATATATGTGATAATTGTGTAGCTTGGTCTTCTTGTGGGACTCCTAGCAGTGGGAACAGGGCCTGTCTCTGGCTCTTTTGCTCCACTTTTGGGACCCTATTTCCCACAGTGGTGAATTGTCCTGCCTAGCCTTAATACAAGGGGAGGTGCTTAGTTTTACTGCCACGTGATATGTCATGTTTTGTCAGTAACCATGGGAGATCTGCTCTTTTCTGAATAGAAATGGAAGAGGAGCGGATGGGAGGAGGTGGGGGATGCTGGGAGGAGAAGAGGAAGGGGAAAGTGTGGTCAGGATGTAAGATAAGTAAGTAAGTAAGTAAGTAAGTAAATAAATAAATAAATAAATAAATAGCGTTCACATTAATGAGAGGTTATCTAATTTATAACAATATTTCAAAAGAGAATAACAAATATGTGTACACATTTTTAAGTAACTGATTTGGAAATATTGAAAAACTAATGTGGAGCAAAAGAGAGGGAACTTTAAACAGAGGAGATAAAAAGACAGGGATTTTAATCTATGTACATCTACCAAACATAAATATTCAGATTAATACTACGGCAATTTTTCTAATGGGTTCTTAGGGTAATGAGAGTGAAAATTAATGTTCTGATTTCCGATTAAACACCATAATCTTGGTTTTACTAATACAGTGTTCTGTATGCTGTAAGAAAATGGAAAAAATAAAAATAGATGCTTTCTGGAGGATATCTCAAATTAACCTTAAAATCATCTTCAGGTTCTGTATGATGCTGTGATTTGGGATATATGTTATAATGCTTTTACCAAAATCTGTAGGACTTTATTAAGAAGGTCAGAACCCCAAAACAAACTGTCAAGTTTAGCAAATAATAATGTACCAAAATTTTTCAGAATTTCTTTTAAAGAATAAAAGCAATTACACCTAGACACACACAAAATTGTCTCTATGGTATTTCATATACTAATCAGAAAAATGAGAATCCATCAAATATACATATAGATAAGAAAAAATATTCCAGCCAGAAGGATTCAGTGGCACACTGCTTGAGCAGAAGAAATAACTAACAAACTTAATGACAGAAACTTAAATCAGAAAATCAAGAGTTAAAAAAAATGTGAAGACACACAATGAAATCTTTAGGAAACTGTGGTATATTATCAAGTGAAACAACATACTCATGGGAACATAGAAAGAAGACAGATACACATGCAACACTGAAAAGAGCTTAGTTAAAGAAATAAATATGCTCATGTAGATCTCATCCATTTCTCTACCGCTGGGCCATCCATGTATCCTTCCTAGGGTCCTCCTTACTAGCTAGCCTCCCTGGAGCTGTGGGTTGCAGTCTGGTTATCCTTTGCTTTATATCTAGTATGAACTTACGAGTGTGTACATACCATGTTTGTCCTTCCAAGTCTGGGTTACCTCACTCAGGATGCTATTTTCTAGTTCCATCCATTTGCCTGCAAACCTCATGATGTCATTGTTTTTCTCTGCTGAGTAGTACTCCATTGTGTATCTGTACCACATTTTGTTTATCCATTCTTCAGTTGAGGGGCATCTAGGTTGTTTCCAGGTTCTGGCTATTACAAATAATGCTGCTATGAACATAGCTGAGCAAGTGCCCTTGTGGTGTGGTTGAGCATTCCTTGGATATATGCCCAAGAGTGGTATAGCTGGGTCTTGAGGAAGATTGATTGCCAGTTTTCTGAGAAACCGCCATACTGATTTCTAAAGTGGCTGTACAAGTTTGCACTCCCACCAGCAGTGGAGGAGTGTTCCCCCTTGCTCCACATCCTCTCCAACATAAGCTGTCTTCAGTGTTTTTGATCTTAGCTATTCTGACAGGTGTAAGATGGTATCTCAGAGTCATTTTGATTTGCATTTCCCTGATGACTAAGGATGTTGAGCCATTTTGAGATTCTTCTGTTGAGAATTCTCTGTTTAGATCTATAGCCCATTTTTTAATTGGACTGTGAGTGCCATTGGAAAGGTCCTTCAAAAATTCACATCTGGGGGCTGGAACGATGGCTCAGCAGTTAAGAGCTCACAGAGTTTGGTTCCTAACACCATGCTGTGCAGCTCACAACCTGATGCATTTTTCTGTCCTTTTCAGGTATTGTATTTACTTGTGCACACACACAGATACACATAATAATAAATAAAAATAATAAAACTAAATGTCATAAATTTCAAACCTGGTCATTAAAAAAAAATCAAACCTGCTTTTATTGCTCCCATAGTGAATTACTAACATACTTAGGATAAATACACATACCATTACATTAAAGAAGTGATTGCTAGCTAATTATCTCCTTGTTTTATCTCCAATACCCACTTACTTATCTCTTTGTCTCAACACTTGCCCTTATCATTTCTTATTATGTCTGATTCAGATACTCTCATAACTTAGCACTGCCTGGCTTATGCTTCACTGTCTTGCATGCCTCAAAATAGATTTCAGTTCCTCCATGAAGTCTTCAATAACTCCTTGTGATTATTTTACAATTTAAAATTTATATTGATTTTAACCTATACTTCTTGTGTTACAAACTTCCACCGCATTTTGCAAGGTTCTAAAATATATTGAGCTTTACAAACATAGTGACGATTCCTGTTTTGTACATTTCAGTTGAAACTACCATATAGGAAGCCTTTCTGAATGAAAATTATTTACAGAGTTCATTAACAGTGGTGCAATGTTAAGTGTTCTAAGCAAGGCTATCTGTTACATAATTCTTAAGTTCTTTTTTCTCCAATAATCTGATTTACAAAATGGGATTTCTATACTTAACCTTGTCATCTTGGTTAGGCTATTGGCATTACCTAGGACACATAAAATAAGTTCTTGATAATTGCAAGAAGCTAATTTTAAATAACTGCATATTTTTCTTTCTGGTTGCTCTTGTTTGCTTTTAATATTTGCACCTTTTCAGTTTAACTCCTAAATAAGTTATTTTAAGAAATTAAAGGTTTGACAAAGATGTTGAAAATATTGCAGATTAAATTGAAAACCATTAATAAAGTTTGAGGTTTCTTTGTGGTTTTGTTTTCTTTCTTTCTTTCTTTCTTTCTTTCTTTCTTTCTTTCTTTCTTTCTTTCTTTCTTTCTTTTTTTTTTGAGACAGGGTTTCTCTGTGTAGTTTTGGTGTCTATCCTGGATCTCGCTCTGTAGACCAGGCTGTAGCTGGAGAATTTCTCTCCAGCTCCCGCAGCCAAGTCCTGCCAGTCCCAGAGCCCACTTATAAAATAAACACACAGACTCTTACATTATTTAAACTGCTTGGCCATTAGCTCAGGCCTGTCATTGTCTAGCTCTTACTCTTATATTTAGCCCATTTCTATTAATCTTTACTTTTCACATGGCTCATGGCTTACCTGTACTTTACATCTTCCTTGTCCTGGCTCCAGGCAGTCTCTCTTCCTTCCTCCTTTCTCAATTCTCCTCTCTGTTAGTTCCACCTATACTTCCTGTCTGACTATTGGCCAATCAGAGTTTATTTACATATAGCGATATCCACAGCACCAGGCTGGCCTCAAACTCCCAGGGATCTGCCCGGCTCTGCCTCCCAAGTGCTGGGATTAAAGGCGTGCACCACCACCACCCAACTCGTGATTTTGTTTTCTGATAGTAGATAATTGTTCGAGACAATGGAACAAGAACTTTTTATATCACTTAGTATTTTCTAAAACACTGAAAAGTTTTTAGATAAGGGAACTGAGGTTTATAAAGACTTGGAACTCTGTGGAAATGTCTTCAAGCATATCTAAGGCAAGGTTCATTGTATTTCCATGGGAGAAATACTAACTTTGGTATTAAAAATTTGTTCCCTTCATAATTAATTCTTCCCTAATTTAAAATCTGACACTGGAAAACCTTAAAAACACAACTCTTTCCCAATATGTAAAGGGATCAGGGAATATTAATGTCATATGAAAGTTAGTTTGATAAATCACCAAAAAGTATTTGGGGGAGATAGAGTTTAAGAGAGCTAGAATAATACTTTTTCAAACATTAACGAATTGAGTTTTTTTTTTCCCAACAAGATCTTACATAAACCTACATATCAACAGATAAAATTGCATCTGTCCTGGTAGGATAAAGGATAGATTTGCCCTTATGCCCCCTTTTCTCTAATATTGATGCCCTATGACATCTCGGAAAATAAGTCAGGCATTTACAGGACACAAGAATTACACTTTGTGTATTATGAATACCGAGCAGCAGAATGGAGGGAAGGTCCAGAGCTGGCACGGGTGCAAATCAAAGTAGAAATGATATATAGTCTTCTGAACACATTTAAATTATGGTTGAACCTCTTTTGAAAAGTCTAATTTCCATCATCTTCTATCATTTTCTTCACACTTTACTATGTATATTTATTTTGGAAATTTCTTTAACATCCTGAAAAGTAAGTGGATCTCAGCTGGGTAATACCAATACTCTGGTTTGCTCCTCTTAGGATAACACTCAAACAACATATGTATTTTTTATTAAGAAAATGTTTATTCATTTTACATACCAATCGAAGATCCTCCTCTCTTCCCTCCTCCCACCCCCACAGCCTTCTCCCCACCCCAACCCACCCCCAGTCCCTTCTCTGAAAAGGTAAGTTCTCCCACATGGAGTCAGCAGAGTCTGGTACATTCAGTTGAGGCAGGTCCAAGCACCTCCCCCTGCTTCAATGCTGTGCAAGGTGTTTCTCCCCCATAGGTAATGGGCTCCAAAAAGCCAGCTCATGCATCAGGGATGGATCCTGATCACACTGCCAGGGGCTCCCTTAAGCAGACAAAGCTCCACAACTGTCTCACTTTTGCAATATATATTGAAAATTTCACGGAAAATAGTGGTACTGTTGATCTCATACATTACTAATATTATTATGGCATTCAGACAGCATCTCATGTATACTGTTTCCAATTACTCATTTTCTTTGAAATAGTAATTTGTATTCATTTCTAATTTGATATTCAATGACATATATATATGTATATATATATTTTAATTTGGCAAATTTAGAATATTTTACTTTTATTCCGACTTATTGGTGACAGAGATTTCTTTTGTAAATAACCGAATTATGGTAAAGGGCATTTACCACTTCCATAGTTACTCATACATTTCTTAAACAATTATTAAATATCTAGTGGAATGTTTGTTTAATATCAATACCTCATTGCATATAATAAAAATGATTACCATGTGATATGTTTTATACTTTTTAGTACTCATTTCTTAAAATGATAATATATGGAATGCTTTCCTCATCCATCTATATTTTGCAAATGAGATCATTTGTTTGGTGTTTTAGTTATATCAGTGTTATAATCAAGTAATTAAGTAAATAGGGGGTATTAATTCTGGTTTTTGACTCCTTGAGATATCAAATAAAATATAGACTTCTGTTATCTGCATATAGAAAAACATGGATATTTTGATACATAAAATAGGAATGAAATAATATGCCTCAGTTAATGAGAGCTTTTGAAAATACTGTGCTATTTGAATTTGTAAAAAATAAAAGATTCTAGAGAGATGGATCAGTGGTTGAGAACACTTGTTGCTCTTGCACAGGACCCAAGTTCAGTTCCCAGCACCCACATAAGTCAACATACACTTGACTTAATCCCAGCTCCAGAGAAACTGACACCCTTTTCTAGCCTTCTTGGTACTGAACACAAATGGTGCATATGCATACATATAGGTAAGCACATATGTACATAAAATAAGAACTTAACAAAATTAAAGGAAAAAGAATACCAAATATCTGGAAACCCTATAAAATTTGTTTTTGAATAAAAGAAAACAACAAAACACAATTGATTTTCATTTAGAAAGCACAATAGTTATTCTTTTTTATCAGATAAACTATAAAAATTATATATCAACTTATTAATGTTTTAAATAATTAACCAAATATACTGTTTTGTCTCATACACAATACTATTTTTGTCCTGTGAAAAATTAAGTTAGCATGTGTTCAGACCTTCTCTTACTGTGGGCAGCACTAATTGGACTCAGTGGGATTTTAAAAAAAATAGAAAAGGATGTGTAGTTGGGAAAGGAACGTGTGGGGTGCCTCGAGGGAGATAGAGGGGAAAATAGGAGGGATAGATATTATCAATATACATTGTACACATGCATGAAATTCTCAAATACTAAATAAAATATTATTTAAAATAAATTTTAAAATAAAAAATGAAAATCTCAAGGTCTTGTCAACCATGTCCTTACAATTCATGACTTAATGTCTCCACTTACCATGTTCATTCACTTTTTTGCAACATAAAGTTATCTCACTCTTCTAATCTTTCCTATCATTGAAGTGATATTTTATTCTTCCTGAAAGAAAATTTCATAGTTTGTTAAAATTTAATACAACTTTTTTGATTTTAAGTTAAAATTTTAATTTAAATAACGTAGGAAATGATTGTAAGTTATGGAAAGAATAAACTGGTTCTATTGAGTGCTAATAAGGAAAGTCAACAATATATAAAAATTTCCTCATGTATAAGGATGTTGGTACATATACATATACACATATTTGTAGATGTACATGCTCAATTTAGTACTCATTATTTAAATGTCATTGCACTTATACATGAAAATTCAAGATTATCACATAATTAATAATAATTTCTCTAGGAAAAATAGATTTTGTTGATTAAGTCATAATTTGTATTTTATGGACCTCTATTATTTTTATATGTGTTGTTTTGTAAACTTCATCTGACTGTAATATAAGCAGCAATTTGGAATTGAAAGTGAGTTTTAGCTACATATTCAAGTTCTTTGTATTTCATAATTAAGGAAGCTTCAAAAGAAACTGAAAATAAGTGAGTACTTATTATAGATCCACTTATTCCTATGTTGACACTTCATTTATAGTATTTTATTATTTACTTAATTTTTATATGTGGCAAATAGTATAATGTCTTTGATAGAAAAAATATAAGTTAGTTTTCCAGTCTGATTTGGTCCAAGTCATGAAGAGTGTGTGTTTAATTTCTCCGTTTTAATAAATTGATCCCTTCTGTATTTAGAGTTAACAAACATTGGAAATAAACAATGCAACAGGAGGATCAAGTGAAAAAGAGGGAGAAATATGTTGTAAGGATTTAACTCATATTTGTTGAGATAATGAGTAGAGGAATTTTATTCAGTTCACTTTATGCTTATATAAGAAAGTAAACACAAAATTAGGAGTGAGTGTCCCTTGATTATAATTCATTGCCACATTCATTAGACTTTCCAGGGAATAAAAGCTCAATACAATTATACAATACAAATTTATTAGTTTTAATTTTTTGAAAATATTCTTTGAAAAACGTGGATTCTCAGTTGTAGGTATAGTCTGATCTCTGTGGTCCTGTCTGTGATTAGGCAATTCATTATTATCCTACTAATTAGTGTATTGTTTTTCAACCTTGGCTGCACATTAGAATCACTTGGGGAGCTTTTAAAAATCCCAGGCCCAGGAAGCTGAACTCAGAACCAATTACCTCAGAATCTCCAGGGATGCAACCTAGGCATCAGTCCTTTTTTAAAGCTCCCCAGGTGGTTCCAAAGTGCAGTAACATTTGACAATCACTAATTTAATGAAAGTTACATGATTTGCCCTTATAACAAGAAAGATGAATTTTCTTATCAAAGACACTGTACCTCTGAAAACTGACAAGCAAATAAGCAGAAATATCAATGCACTTTTTCAA
Source organism: Peromyscus californicus insignis (assembly GCF_007827085.1). NCBI lineage: Eukaryota > Metazoa > Chordata > Mammalia > Rodentia > Cricetidae > Peromyscus > Peromyscus californicus. The sequence continues at coordinate 47,726,653 of NW_026294391.1, forward strand.
TGAATTTATTTAAAATGTAGAACAGTAATGAAACAGAAAGATCAAATATTAAAACATAATCCTGGATCTACATTTGGGCACACAGCCTGAGAAGGTATTGATAAATTTTGTTTACTTAGGGGAGGTTGGTGTCTTATAAGTAACTTCAGCGGAAATCAAGATGTGCCCAGGGCAATAGTGCACTTAATGAAGAGAGAGACGTGTTAAGTCACGGGCTTAATGATTTGTGTTTTGATTGACTTCATGGGATTGTGAGAGTAACATTCTGATTCCCATGGGCCTTCTATAACCATGAGTTGAAACTTAAAATAATAATTTCTCCTTCCGAAATCTAAACTTAAAAATGCAGAAACATGTTTGTGAATACAGATCATAACTCAAAGTAGAAACTAATGCTCCCTGTGTATTTGACTCTTCCCTCTAGCAGGAAGTGTCATTATATCGCATATTTAATTTTTTCAATAATTATGTATTATACTTTTAGATTTCCCTTTAATATCTATGACTCAAGATTTGGTATGTTATTATTCTACATAAAAATAGGATTCCTAGGAAATTTTGCATGATTTCCTAGGGCATTAGAATAAACTTTTCATAGTGATAATTCTTGCATATAGTTTCTAATACAAAATGTTTAGAAGGCACTCAGCAAAGCATCTTCATGATTCAAAGTCTCAAATTGTAAAATGTTTGCATTCTTTTTTCAATTATATACCTTCTATTCAAAACACATTTTTGTAAAGCATATATCAATATCACAGAAATTAGAAAAATATATAGATTTAAGCTATTATGAGTATATATGAACATAAACATATATAAAAATAAAATATAGATTTTAAACACATAAGCATGAATAAAAATAAAATATGGAATTAAATCATTTCATTGACCAGTCAGGAACTGTCAACATGATAGTGACTGATATCTAATTACCATTTAATGACTTGAATTTACATATTCAATCATGTATGTGGAGAAATATAAATATTGTATAAGCATGTTCATCAAAAAAATTCAATCACAATGAAAACAGATGTAATAAGAGTATGTTTTATGAACTATGCTAGGTTGTGGAAAAAGTAACAGCAAGTGAAACTCTTGTAAAATATTTGTAGAGAAATACAAGCCAAATGAAAGTATAGAGGAATTCGTACATGATAAACTGTGTCTTTAACCACAAGATGGCAGAAAAAATGGCTAGAGTGAATGAAAGGTATTCAAATAGAGATTAATAGAGAGGAGGCAGGATGACCAAGGTGAGACTAAAGACAAAAGTATGAGAGTAGTAAAGCTATGTCAAAGCAATTAAGTGAACAGTGCAGCAGGGCCATGTCAGGGCTCTAAATAGTGGTGCCTCTAGTGCTGAAATTGATGTCTGTGTGGTTATTAGAAGGAAAAAACTTTCATGGTTCAGCATGCCCTACTTTTCAGAAAACAACTCTTACTTCATCAGGAGCGCATTTTCTCCTTTTACCCATGCCAGGTCAAACTATTCTGTTCTACAATGAAAGACTGATGGGTAAGGGAAAGGCCTTTCTTTCTGTAAAAACCTTGATGAGTACTGGCTTTATTTCCTGAAAATCATTTCTTTCCCTCTGAATTTAAATTCCTGGAAATTTTCTATTCCCAAACAAAGGGATCTATAATATTCACAGCTATGCTAAGAATGTAATAATTCCCTAGCCGATTATCTGTCAGTGTTCAAAAGAGGCAATGGAGATTGTTGAACATTCATAGGTTCGAGATTTTTGACTAATGCCTTTTGTCATTAGGAATCAAATTCTAAATTCACTTTGAAAGAAATTGGGCTTTATTCTACAGTAGAATAAAACAGTAGACTTTGAAGAACTTTATACATAAACATGATATGATATGATGGTTGATTTTGCATTACAAAAATATAATTCTGGCTTTATTATAAAGCGTTAACTAGAGGCTATAGTTCATAACTTCAAGTGGGCAATGTACTAGTGTAATCTCTTCTACTTGGAATGCACACAAAGAACATAAAGGTTATGGATTTTATGATCCACAACTAAGATTGGGTAATACCAGGAGCTGGAAGGCAGAGAAGAATATTTCAGATGCAATACTGGATGAAATTTACCTAAATGAATTTCTGCTGTGAAATACCTAGATTGTCGAGGAATATTAGTTTAACTATGGAAAGGTGTGTTGCATTAGTTTATGCCGCATTTGTTTAATAATGTAAAGATGTGTTGCTGTTTTACCTTACCTGCCTAAGGTGCCTGATTGGTCTAATAAAAAGATAAATGGCCAAAAGCTAGACAGAACAGAGATAGGCAGGGCTGGCAGGCAGAGGGAATAAGTAGGAGGGGAAATCTAGGCTCGGGGGTGGGGGAGAGAAGAGAGAAAGAGGAAGAAGGAGAGGGACATGCCCAGGGCTAGCCAGGCAGCAGTCAGACACGGAGTAATACATACAGAAGGAAAGAAAGGTAAAAAGCCCCAAAGCAAAACAGGTTAAGTTATAAGAGCTATCAAGAAATGAGCCTAAGCTAAGGCCCAACATTCATAGCTAATATTAAGTTTCCATGTCATAATGTGGGAGCTGATTGGTGGCCCAAAAGAAAGCCTGCTCCACTAAATAGTTTACATTAAATTTCAAAAATTTTAAAAAGATGAATGCAAAATCCTGTGACAAGACCTTTGCAGATGAAAAATTTAAAGAAAACAAGATACACAGTGATAAACGGTTATAGCACTATAGCCCTGAAATACTATCTGGCTTCATTAACCATAATGCTATATAGGAATATAATTCGGAGTAAACATACACCTGACATGCCAGGAAAACTTAACAAAAAAACGGTCTAGCTAACTTCAGTAGAAGTTAGGTGGGTAAAGGGGATGGAATTAAAATTCTATCACACAAAGCAAGCCAAAATAATGTTCATATCTATTAACCTGGTCTCTGGGTGAAAAATTACACATTAATATGTGCACCATGCACATGACAACAAGGCTTGGAAAGTTAATTTATTCTATTTTGCATATACTAGATACCCTGAAGCTGAAAATTGTAACATAAAACTTATATAAGACTCTTAATGAACCTGTAGTATCTATCAGAAGCAAATATTAAAAATTTCTAAGTAAAATATGCCTTCAGGCCAAACCTCAAAATAATTTCCCAGTTAAGTGTCTGCTCAACAGAAGCTCACAATGTACAGTTAGAAAAGATAATAGGAACAATTTTCTATGGGGAAAATATGAACACAATCTTCAAATATTAGAAATGTGGTCCTAAGGTATTATAATGGGATTATTGTTTGTATACAATAAATTGAATATTTTACATTATTCAGCTACAAGATAGGATTGCAAGAAAAATTATGAATCATTATATATATTTAAAGAGGAAATGTTGGAGGAATAATAGGAAAGGTACGAAGTTAGCAGAGGAAATGTATGTACTTTAAGGTAGAAAGAAGCTTTCCTTATAGTTTAGGCTATGAACCATAGGCAATATACAAAGAATAACAACTAAACTTCATAATACATATTTTCAGTGGGAAAGAATAAAGATAATTAAAATAAAAAACATTTAAATAGAGAAACAAGGCAATTATTTACATTAAGGAGTACATATACTAAGGTTCAGATTTTCTTACTACTAATATTAGATGTTAAGATAAAATGTATCAAAGTTACTAAAGATCTAAAGAAACATAATTTTTACATTACACTTTATTCTTTTTTTAGCTAGTCAAACCACCAATACTCAACAAGTACAAATAGAAATAATTCTGGTTATTCAAGGCATCAGAAGTCATCTCGCCCCAAAATATGTTCTGAAGTAATTATTAGATAATTTGTGCCAATAATAAAAAGCGCAAAAGAGGCAGAAGTATAATATAATATTTAAAATAAGCAAAGAACTAAGAAACACTTATTATTACATACTATTAACTTATAGAAGTTACAGTAAAATATATGGATTAGAAAACAGGTAAAATTGAAAGTAAGGTAAACTTCCTATTCAAGAAACTAAAAAAAAAAATCAGGGTAAATCTTAACAGAAGAGCAAAAAATACTTAGTTAAAATAACATATAGTTATAAAATTAAGTACTAAAATTGAAAAAAAGAAAAAAAGTTAAGCATTTTGGTGAAGGAGAACAAAACCCATTAAATGTTTCTTAGCAGTAAAACCACAAGAAGGAAAATGATAGTGAGGGACAGCTAGTCAGAGTTTACACAAAATCATCTGTGGGAAAGCTGATAAAAATGATCAGAAAAGCACACACTCCAAGCATCTAGAAAAAGATCATGCACATGGTAGTAGCAGCAACAGTGGAAGGAGAATCTGGGAATAAAAAACTCTCCCCATGGCATGGAATGTCAGCAATGGCAACTGACAGAGCAGAGGCAAGATGCTATATCCATATCAAAAACATTTCTGCCATGAAGATCCCCAGCCCAAGAGCCTTGTTGAACCACACTCTCATGGAAACTCAGGGACCAAGTGATACGGGTCTTCATGTCAAAACTTGACAAACAGAACACTGTGAGACTGAAAAAAAGCAAAACAAAACAAAATACCAACAACAAACCTTTCAATCAAACCAGAACAACCAGGGAGCTGAAAACCTGGCAGGAAACATAAGAAACCATCTTAAAATACCTCTAAACAAGAGTAGACTCCAATTTACATATATGGTATGCTGTAGCAAATTAAGATAATCTCTGTGTGTGTGTGTGTGTGTGTGTGTGTGTGTGTGTGTGTGTGTGTGTGTGTGTGTGTATTTAACTATTAACCCTTTTTGTTATAAGTTTTAAGGTAAGTTTTTTTTTCTGCTTGGGACTTTACTGCCAGTAGTATGCAGGACATTTGTAAGTACTACAGAGGGGATGAAGTCAGCATTCAAAACCAGAGAACGGAAAGGCTTTGCAGAGGTGTGGCTGAATCTGAGATTCCACATGTGAAACACTTACCTGTTCTAAAGAATGTAGTCTGGTCCAGTTTATAGGGTCTCTGTGCCTCAGCCCCCTGAGTGATAGGACAGTTCAGCTATCTGATTGCACATCCTTCCTCCCACCCCACCCCAGTGTACCATTAGTCAAAATTCTTTCAACCACTTTCTCCATTTTTTAATCTTTTATACTACCTCATATATTTATGATCCCCTGCTCTAATTTCTATCATTAAAATAGCACTTATAGTTGTACTGTGTTTTTTCCTCTGTTCCTTTTTTTCTACAGTCACTAATATATTACTACACACACTACTATCAATGACCATACTCTTTAAAATGATTAGTGTCTTGGGACTGGTTATTTTACTGCTGACTATTATTGCATTTATACAATGGATCTATACCTGGATGGCGACTCTTATTACATGCAATAATCCACTCAGAGGAGAGGAATGAGAAGAAAGGCTAGTGCTCTAAACACTGGGATAACAAATCAAAACTACACCTCAACCATACTATAATCTAGTCTCCATGAATATTGAAAACACTTCTTCCAAGAGATGAAAAATGACCAAAATAAATTTAAAAAATCAACCAACAATCTAACTCTTGGTAGGCATTTGCCAATTCGAAATTGGCAACAAGCAACCTAAATAAAACGAGACAACATGTACATTCCCAAATCTACCAAGTCCAGGTGAATGCAGCTCAATGGAGATTGACTTAGACAAATCATCAGACAAATAATTTGAAAGAGTGATAATATGTTCAGAAAATAAAAACGGACACAATGAACTCCTCATAAAATGAAAAAAAAAACCAGTTGAATGAAATAAAGAAATCAACTCAGGATATGAAGATGGAATTCAATGAAGCAAAAGACTGAAGGAAAACCAAACAGAAATGATGCTGTAAATAAAAACTTTAATAAGTTAAAACAAATCAAATTGTAAATTTAATAGAAATGGATGAAATTCTAATTGCTTATGACTTACCAAAATGAAACCAAAGTGCAACAAATAATTTAAACAAATCTGTAAAAAATGATGAAATTGAAGCACTAATTAAAAAGTTTCCCTAGTTAAAAAGTCCAGTCCCATGTGGATTCATTACAAAATTGTATTAGCCCATTAATTTTTCAACTTACTCTGTAAAATGTAAAATGAAAGAGTGCTTCAAACTAATTTTTTGAAGCTAGTATTAGTTTGACATCAAAATCAGACAAAGACACAACTGAAAAATAAATTTGAAGACCAATGTATCTAATGAACATAGACACACAAAAAATCCCCCATTAAAATGTCTGTAAACCAAATTCAAGAACTTATCAAAAAGAACACTAATGCAAAATGATCAGAGTGGATTCTTTGCAGAGATGCTGAAATTGTTCAACATACACAAATTGGTAAATATAACACATCACATAAATGGACCAAGGACAATAATTACATCATCCTCTCAATACATACTGAAAATGCCATTGACAAAATCCAACATGATTTCATGATAAAAATCCTGCCATGTTTATCCGTGGCAGAGCTATAGCCCACATCAGACAATAAGGCAAATAATCAGCTAATGGAACCTCAGGAAATTATAAAGTCTCTTTATAGCAAAGCAAGCAGTTAACAGAGTGACAGAAACAGCCTACAAATGGGAGAAAATAATTGCAAGCTGTACATCTTACAGAGGATTAACATCCAGAATATTGAAGAACTAAAAATTCAAAAACAGTAAGGAAAAGAACAATCTGCTCAAATTTTTGATAGGGAAGTGAAGAGAGAGTATTCAAAACAAGAAATACACATAGCCAATAAATATTCTAAAAAGTGCTCAACATACTTAGCCACCAGGTTAATGAAAATTACAAGTACTTTGAGCTTCCATCAACCCAGTTAGAATGACTGTCATCAGGAAGGAAAACGGCAAGACATGCTAGTGAAGTTGAAAGAATGTCAGAGCTAGAGAGTAGGAAGAAATGTTTTCAAATGCTGTGTTCTGGTCATGATACATTCAGTGTAGTTATGGACTCACAGTAGCTGGGGCTACCTGTGTTTGCCTTACACGAAACTGAATTCATCAACAATCATAGATCAGAAAAGGGCTCCTGGAACCCTGTCCCTCTCTGTTGAATTATTGGCTGTTGATAGATCCTGGGGAAGGGACAGTCATTGTCTCCAGCTGTGTAACCACTGTGGAAGCCAGCAGGATCCCACGAATACTTCAAAATCCTTGTTTCTACAGAGGATCCTGGTGAAATTCACTGAGTCTAAATGGGGGGGAAAGGCATGAACGAGAGAAAAGACTTTTATAGAAGAGGGGAGACAAGAAGGGTGGAAGAAAAATTGAAGAGGGCCAGGGTGACAATAATCAAATGCACTTTTTGTCTTAGGAACCTGTGAAAGAACAAAATCAATGAACATGTCAAAAGGAACACTCAAAAACAAAACAAGAATAAACTACCAAAGGAAACCACAAAGCTGTAAAGAAGAGGCACAGAGTAATCAGGAAAAGGACAAGTTTATCTAAGGTCATTTTAACCATATAATAATTATAGTGTTAGATGGGTAGTAAAAATCAGTGTAACATTATTTGCCTAGTGTATGTGCCCTTCATTTTGGCACCCCCCAGCACTGCACACAATTACACTGTACATGTTCCCATTTTTTAATGCCAGTGTACAATTCTTATCCTTTGTGGCCTTCAAAATATACAGTATAAATTTATTAGAAAAGACCTAGAAACTATTTATTTTTACTTTTAATCCTTATCATCCATGCTCATATCATTGCTGACATTGGACAGAATGTGTGAAAATGTCTGATTGCCCTCTAAAAGATTTCTCATCTTTAACTCCAACTGAAATATCTTATTTTTATAAACCTTGCCACATGGCAGCATAGAGTAATAAGCTCCAGGGAGAAATCTTGCTATCCATGTGAAATCGTAATGTTTTAGAACTGGAAGATTATATAATGATGATCTGATCCAACAACCTCATTTTCCAGCTGACTAAACTAGGGCTACTAGCACTAAGAAGAGCCTGAATACCTTCTTTGGGGGATAATGTAGCATCCTGGGATAATGAAAAAAGCCTCTGTGTAGCATCTATAAAAGAATTAAATGTGAATCTGATTATTTACAGATGTATTGTGATTTTCTTGTACTAGTACTCTTGTCTGACTCCCATCTTGTGTGTCCTTGAAGGAGTTACCCTCGGGTTTTCAATTTTATCAAAAGAAAAGGTAAAGGACAATCAACCTTAATAGATACCAGGCATTAAACTAAATCAAACAATGATGAATTGTGTATCATCAGACATGGATTTCTCATTTAGTTGTCTCATCCAATATTCTGTATAAGAAGTATTGAGATTCATCACTCATTCTGCAGTTTATAGAAAGAACTCTGAAAGTAAGTCTCCTATACCATAGAACATCACAAACTCTACATTATTGAATCTCACAAATTAGCTTATGATATTTAAGAATTCCATACACATAAAATCCTAACTTTGCATACTATTTTGACACTTTTTAAGGGTAACAGTAATAAAGGAAGATAAAAGAAACATATCGTGGCCCCCAGTGCTGAGAAGAAAGCACAACCCTGCTCAACACCATTACAACTGAGGTGGACAAGGAGACCCCCACACAATGCCCAGGGCAGCTTGTTCCAGGCACCAAGGAGAAAACAAGGGCCTGTCAGGAATTATTATGGTAAACAAATGTATGGCATAGTTTGGGAGAGAAAGAGAGACAGAACGGTTCATGTCCTTTGTACAGAGGCAGGTTTGAAGAGGTGAAAGCTGTGAGGAGTGGGCTGAGATATCCCCAGCCAAAGTGCCTTCCAAGCCTGGGCTGCTGCCAAGCCCATGTCTGGTTCCATGACCCTGCTACAGCCTCGGTCCGTGTGGAGTCAGTAGCTCCTGAGAGCACCGAAAGCTGAGAGGACAGTGCTGCACAGAGTTGGCCCTGCCCCTCACCGGCTGCTGCACTTGGGAGAGCAGATCTACACTTCACCTGGACAGCACAATACTGCTGACCCTGTTTGCTGTGGAGTAGGCTTGAGAGTGTAGGAGTGGGAGAGTAGGTCCTGCCCTTTGTCTGCCATGCGGTGGCGTGGATGAGGGAAAGATAACCTTCCCTCTTCTTGGCCTCTGCCACCTGTGGCAGGCAAGGGAGCTAAACTACTACCTCACCAGCTGCAGCACTTGGGAGAACGGGTCCTGTGCACAGTAGAGCTAACTCTCTTGGAAGAGTGCAAGTGAGTAGGCCCTAGGACCTGAGCATGGGAGATCTGGCCCAGTCCCATCCCTCATTTGCCCTACTGTGGCATGGGCAAGGGAAAGTTGTCCCCCTGTGTTGGGGAATAATATTTTAAGGTGTGTTGCATTTTTTTCCTACTGCTTTTGTTGACAATTCAAAGATGTGTTTTATTAAATAAATTAACCTGTGAGCAGGAGGTTGAGTCAGTAAGTAGCTGACAGGAAGTGGTAAGGAGAACCCACATGTAGCAAGGGTTTTTTAAGGGGCTGAGAGAAGGACGCTGGACTTTTTGGAAGATGCTAGCAAAGGGAGAAGGTTAGCTACTTGCTATTCAGCCTCCCTAAGAAAGAATTCCACCTCAACCATTGAATCATGAGTTCTTTAGATTTAGATGAAGTTTCCCCTAGTAGCTTTGAACAGAATCCCCTCAGGCTGGAGCCCTTGCTGCTGAACTGCTGGTAGCAGTGGAGTTGCAATCTCTGACTAGGATAGTTTTTGCTTAACGGGCAGCCACTGTAGGTAGTAAAAACTAGGTAACAACACCCATGCCTGTGGTGGGTTGGAGAGCTGGCCCTGAGGTCGTGACAGTGAGAGAGCTGTCCCTGCCCTCACCTGTTGCAGTACTTGGGAGAGAGCAAGCCCTCCACCTTGCCTGGGCAGCACAGTAGAGCTGACCTTGTTGATGAGCGAGTGGGTAAATTGCCCCCAAGGGCGTGAACACGGGAGAGCTGGCCTCACTACTTATCTGTCATGCAGTGGCATAGAAGGGAGGTATGGCCCCTTGCTCTCTCACCTCTTGCCACTTGTGGCAGACAAGAGAGCTGACCTTCCCCTTACCAGCTGCAGCACTCAGGAAAGTGTGCCCTGAACCTTGCCTGGGCAGAACAGTAAAGCTGACCCTGTTGACAAACCACAGAGGAGCCTCCCCCGAGAACTTGTGAGTATGAGAGATCTGGCCCTGGCCCTCATCTGCCATATGTGGCATGGAAGAGGGAAAGACGCCCTCCTCCAACACCCACCCCCCCGTGGCCTGTGGCAGTTGAGAGAGCTGTCCCTGAGATCATAAGAGTGGGATAAGCTGTTCTTGTCCCTCACCAGCTGCAACACTCGGGAGAGTGGCCCCTTCAAATCACCTAGGCAACATAGTCAAGCTGGCCCTGGTGTTGTAGGTGTGGGTGAGCCAGCCTTGAGTGCCTGAAAGCTGAAGTAGCAGCCTTGCCTTTTCCTCCTTGCCCCATAGGGTGAACTAGCCAGGGCCAATGTGGTAGTACTCCCCCTTGTGGTGGGAACAGGGAAAGCTGGTGGGCTGACCAACCCTGCAACTACTCAGGCCCAGAACCAGGGTTATGAGTTGATCCATCCCAACATCTATCCTTTCTATGATCTGCTGGAGCACGTGAAGAGACAGGTCCTGCAGATCCAAAGCTGCTGGATCTCCACAATACAGGGCAACAACAGGATATCCAAGAGGAGTCCTAGTGAGGGACCAGCATTGATAGTGTAGCAGAAACCAGAGGTATCAAGCCAGACTCTTTGCAATGAACACTAACAAGTAAAGATGTGTGGACTAAAGGGTATACTGTGTGACCCATTGTGCCACACTACAGCTTCCATGACAAGATTTTTCTTTCATTCATTCTTTCTTTTTTCTCTTCTCTTAAATTTTATTTTATTTTTGGGGGAGGTTGCAAGGACAGAAGGTAGATAAGAAGGGATGGGGAAATGAATGGAATGGAGATCCATGATGTGAAAGACACAAATAATAAATGAAAAGAAAGTTAAAAATGCAAAATATGTTAAGATACAGCAGATTAAATGCTCTAAAATGCCCAAAAGGAAACATACTGCAATTTCCTGTACTAAATTACTCTCCTGTTTTGTTTAAATGTGTAGATTATATAACGTGAAGTATATTTTTATACTGCATCGAAATAGAACATTCATTTACAGGGGAAAAAGCTTTTGTATTTTCCTGTACAATGTTTTTCCATTTATATAGATCTAAGGAAAGAAAGCTATATATGTATCCTTTGATTTGTGTTTCCTTAGTAAATTACATATCATTTTATAGATTACTCAAGAGCAAACATTACATATTTACAAAGCCAAATTGTATGTCTGAAGGGATGGAGGATAATATGTGTGAGGAGTTGATGAACAATTATTCATGATGATTATGATAATTAAGAATAAATGATAGGTCCTAAATATTTTGTTGTTCTCACCCCTTCCCATTTTTATAACAGATGACAAATGTAATGTACAACTGCACCTGAATTAAATGCATTTTTTCTTATTAGAATTATAGCCCTTTCAGATTTTGATATGCTGGGTTTATAAGGCAACTATACACTCATGGATCCAATCTGTGACATTGACAGTCTAACCAAAATCTAGAAAATTATGCCTGCATAAATAATTTCAAAGTGATGGAAAATATTCATTACATGTGGGTATTAAAAAATAACAAAATGATGCTTAAATTTTCCCAAAGCTATATAAATTATACAGAGAAAAAAGTATTCATTAATAGCATTGCACAGGTAGCATATTCCTTTTTCATATAAGATATTTATTTTAAAAACAGACAGTAACACCAAGTTTTGTCATCGATGCCCTTTTGGAATTAATTCTGTCAGCACCTTTGCAGGTGACATAGGAAAAACAAATTGAAATGTATGTTGATAATATGCAATCATCCCCAAATCCCACTTTGGCTCTCCTCATCAGCATCTTTCTAAGCTCCTTGTCCAGATTCATGAATTCTTGTTGACTTTGAAAATAATTTTCTACATCCTGACACTTTAAAAATGCTATTTTGTAGCAATAATATTTGTTGGATGTCAATATGTTAAGTGGAATTGAAATACTTTCTCTGGTTCAAGAAGATGCTTGCTGTAGCTTAGATGATCCACAAGGTAAGCAATGATCACAGTTCATGTACTATTTTCATTTCCACATTGAATAGACTATTGACAAGTGTATCAGCAAATAGTCTTAATAGTAATACTGCTCTCCTCTTGCAGACTTGTGAAATAATGTATTTTTTCAAAATTCCATTTTTTGTACTTAGTGTTTTGCTTACACATCATTCTTTTATTGTGTGTTGAAACTTTAAATTTACAAATTTTGTGTTGGTAACTTTTAAAATATCATTACTTTATTGAAAATAATGTAGACTCTATAATTTTCTATTAGTGATAATATTAATAAATAAATTATTGTTACTACTACTAACACTCCTAAATCATCATGAGTAACAACAATAGAAAAAGATATACTTTTTATGAGTTTCCAGTGTTATTATTAGCAATTTGATAAAAAAACCACTATGATTAGTATATGCCCACTGGATTTATGGAAACGCAAATAGTCAAATAGTTCAGTAAAGGGCAATACTTTGAAAATCCCAGGCTGCTTCCCAATTAATTAATTTCTCTTTGACTTGATTTTGGCTATGAAGTAAAACCTACAAAATTCTTAACAGACAATTCTGGTGCTATAATTAAAACCAACCTTCACTTTTTGTTATTTATTATATGATTCTTCTTATAACAGATGACAGATCTGTTTCTCAGAGTGACTGCAATGTCAAGGTCTCTGATAACTAAGACTCTCAGTGGAGTCATATCAGAAAATATGTGGCATTTAGAATATTTTTGAAAAGAGTTGTATTGCAATGTGTGTTCATTTTGATCTATATAGTATATTTATTTTGAAGGAATTTACTTTGTTCTTTGCATTTCAGACATTAAGTAAACACAGTTGCACATATAAATCAGAATTTTCCATGGAGGAAAGAATCAAAACGATGACATAGACATCTTGAATTTAAAATGCTGTACTCACCAATGTTAATTGTATGGTAAATTTCTTTTGTGTGTAAGATCGCCTGGCAGAAGATAAAGAAGAGAGATATCTCATACAGAAAATATAAAAATTATGAAACAAGAGCAGAAATGAGACTGTAAAAGGACCAGGCCTTTGAAGCATCTAAAAGATTAATTTCTGGTGTAGCCAAGTTTAGAACCATGTAAATTTCTTATGTTACTATGATCATAAAATAACTTTACATTAGCTTAAATATTATATAGCATAATGATATCTGCAAAATAAAGAGAAAAATCTTGTATTGTAAACTAGGCTAGGATTTTTATGTTGTAAGTCCTGTGTCTACTTATAATTTCATCTTTCAACCCCCTCACTGTATATATTTCTTTGTTAAGGAACATTTTTAGATGAATGAATTCCTTTGCTCTTTTAGTCTGTAGTATTTCTCCCTCCAAGGTCTTTATTCATTTAGGTAATTAACCTTCATCTTCTACAGCATAATTTAGAGAAGTCTTGGCTGCCTTCTGTCTCCACTAAGTTATTCTTTATGTGTTCTTCAGCTTGTACGCGCGCATGGGCACACATACATACACACTCACACACACACACACACATTCAGCGGCATTCTATGCATATGAAAAACAGGAAAGAACATTCAAAGAAGAGATCAATGACATACTAGACCTAGGTAGATATAGACATACTAAATTGGATATTAAGTCAGGAGAATATTTTTAAAAAAAAGGTAGAAAAAATCAGAATTAGCATAAAGAAAAAAATGGATTTAGAGTAAAAAAAGAGAAATGACTCACAATAATTTTAAATTGGAATACCAACAAGACAAGAGACAGAAAATGTAAGGAATAATATTTGTAGAGCTACATAAAACTTTTCTAGAACTGATGAAAAGCTCCATCCTCATGAATATGAATATATGAATTAATTACCTAACACATCACTGTAAACCAATGATACTTGTTTAGGCTGTGATACTCTATGTCTAATTCTGCCATAAATGATTGTATTTTGTCCAGATACAAATGGCAAACCTCTTCAATAAACTGTAGCAGGAATCTTAAAAGGTCTTATTAATTAAATCAAACCTGAGGCCAGTTATTGGGGTGAATGCTGGAAGATCAGAGAAGCAGAATAAGCTACAGCTACCTCACCTCACCAGTTCCTCAGCTGATCCTATTTCCTCAGACTGGAAACCTCTGAGTCCTCATCCAGAATGAATCTCAGCTGAACTGCTGTTCCAAAGCCTGAAAGCTTAACCAGCTAAAAGCTTCTAGTTTCTGGTCCTCACGCCTTATATACCTTTCTGCTTTCTGCCATCACTCCCTGGGATTAAAGGCTCACTTTCTGGGATTAAAGGCATGAGTCACCATGCTTGGCTGTATCCTTGAGCACACAGAGATCCAGGTAGTTCTCTGCCTCTGGAATCCTAGGATTAAAGGCGTGTGCTACCACTGCCTATCCTCTATGTTTACTCTTATGGTTGTTCTGTTCTCTTACCCCAGATAAGTATATTAGTGTGCACAATATTTTGGGCAACACAATACCACCACAATAAACCATTAAGAAGATACCCAGGGAAACTGTGTACTGAGCAGTCCATATAAGAAAAATAGACAGTTGGGCCAGTAACACTCATTCTAGACAGGAATTCTCAAGTTTGAGTCTGCATCAAAATCCTATCAGGGGCTTGGTAAAATGCCACTTCAGACTTTCACATTTAGTGAATTTTAGATAGGACTTAAAATTTGGATTTCTTCTCTTTTCCTTATACTTAACCTATAGACTGTCATTGAATGGCCTACCTAGAGATTTGAGCTTATTAAGTGTGCAAAAAAATTTCAAAAATCTATGCATATCAAATTATCTTCTCTTAAGCATTTCTTTATCCCAGTCTTTACTGAAACTTAACTGAAAAACAAAATATGCAAGTATCATATCATTTGAAGGATATGTATTACACGAATATATAAACTTGCACAAGAATACTTATGAAGAAATATTTTATAGGCTCATAAGCAAATAACTTTTGTGTATAATTATATCTCAGTGACTCCATGATACATTGAAATTTTGTTTAGTGTCTGCTTCATTTCTATAATATTTATTCATTTTATATATATGTGTGTGTGTGTGTGTGTGTGTGTGTGTATCCTCCATCATAACATATGTTGTTATACAGGTTTTATGTGGAAGTAAAGTTTCTTTGTGTATATATTTACTTTTATTTTTTAACACAGAGTCTGGTTATGTATCCCAGACTGATCTGATACTCCTTAGCCTTAAACTTATAGAGATCCTCCTACTTTAGCCTTCCAAGTCCTTTGCTTGCTGGTTTGTGTAACCATGTCTCATGAATCTTGGTATTAACAATTCAGATTTCTATTATTTAATTTCATTTTTTTTGTTCATTTCCAAGCCCTATTCATTAATAGGAAAAAGAATTACAGAGGTTCAATTCCCCATATTCCCTATATTCCACATTTATATATTAAAGTATTCCATATTTTTAAATGTCTTGCTAGGGAACATCAACTGACTTGGCGACATATCAAGCTTTTAATCTAGAGAAAACATTACCTTAAAAGTTACATCTGAAATACAACTTTGTGCAAATTTTCTTACTCCTTGAGTGATCACTGATTATGCCAACATCTGCTATAACAATTATAGCAGATTGCCAGTGATGAGACAATTTGACAGTGAGTAGGTCTCAAATTTAGTGGCCCCAAATATTTCTTGCTACCAATCTTTTCTTTCTGTTACTGTTTTTTTTTCTTTTCAATATTTCTTCACAAAGCTTATCATAATTTTCTGAAATATAGAAGTCAAATCTAATGCAACACAACTATAAACATATCTCCCAGGCAGCATAATGAGCTCTGCTTCAGAACTGCTTCCACCAATACCCTTTGTCATAAATCCAGAACAAGACACCTCCAGCTTTTGATTACTGCTCGTGACAGGTTGTTTATGCACTTACACACATTTGCTAAGCAATGGTTTTCTGTTCGAAGTTCAGGTGACCCTCCAGGAAGAATGATGGACACTAAATCATGCTTGTAAGCCACAGAGGAGAGGACTTAATGTACACGGTAGGAAGACATATTGAGATCTGTCACCACCTTGCCATGGGGGCAGTTACTATGCTCTTAGGATCTGAAGTTCACAACCAAAAAAAAAAAAAAAAAAAGGTTGATGGGGAAAACAAGTGGTACATAAGAGCTCATGCTCAGTGGGTCAATATTTAATCGTGATAAACAAAAGTAGTGTATGAATTATTCCTCTTTTTTTATTATTTGTAAAGCAGAAAGAAATATACCCTTTAAGAAGTAAGGCTTTCTCTCATCGATTGGATTCCCAGAGCTCAGCCTGGTGCATGGCCATGGATCTCTGCATTTGCCTCCATCAGTCACTGGACAAAGGCTCTATGACGATAGTTAGGGTATTTGCTAGACCGGTCACCAGAGTAGACCAGTCCAGGCACCCTCTGGACCACTGCCAGCCATCCAAGGTGGGGTCATCCTTGTGGGTTCCTGAAAGCCTCCCCAGCACCCTGCCTCTTCCTTTTCCCATGATGTCCTCATCTATCATAGTATCTCGAGGAATGTCAAGATCATGACGGGAAGAAGTGCAGAGATGACAGGCTACACTAGTGGAAGCCCATGAACTGTAGACTAGTGGCTGTGAAGCCTCCAGGGGACTGGACTAGGCCCTCTGGATACGGAAGACAGTTGATTGGCTTTAACTTTTTTGGGAACACCCAGGCAGGGGGATTGGGATCCATCCCTGGTGCATGGGCAGGCTTTTGGGAATCTGGTGCCTGTGGTGTGGCGCCTTGCATAGCCTTGGTGCAGTGGGAAGGGGCTTGGACCTGCCTAGGCTCAGTGTGCCGGGCTCTGCTGACTCCCCATGGGAGACCTTGATTTGGGGGATATGGGGATGTAGGGAGGCTTGGGAGGGAGGGCTGGGAGATGGAAGGAGGAGGAGGTAGGATCTGTGGGTGGTATGTAGAGTGAGTAGAAAATTTCTAAATAAATAAATAAATAAGCAAGGCTTTGGCTACACATGTTAAAAAACATCTATGGTAATCTCAGTAATATATCCCTTGTTTTCATTACACCGTTTTATAATATTTTAGAGCTCTTATGTCCTGGTATTACCTCCCCAATAAAGTATTGAGTCTATCTTATGGAGTCACATTAAAACATATTGAGTAGTGAGATGCTAGTGCTGTTTATTTTTTGAAAGAATAATCTTTTGTATGAATCAATTTTTACAAACCAAGTATTTTGAGATAACTGTTAGCTTTAAATCAAAGAATATATGATAGGAAATAAATAGATATATATTACACTCCATTGAACATTGATATGTTAAGTATCTTGAAGCTGATATTTTCTCAGTTATGTGAAATATAATCAAGTAACTACCCTTAGGTCACCATACTATAAGAAAGATCAAATACTTTAAACAAAATGTACAAGTAATTGGTGTGCCTCCAAAAACAGTTTGTTGATTGAACTTCTAATTATAGGGGTAGGTTGATATGAAGCAATAGATAATTCAAGCAATCTGGTATATTTTTAATGGTTTCATTTTTCTAAATATTTTATTGGATAAGTAGACTATGAGAAAGTGGGATTTTCTTTTTAAGTTTATTAAATTTCATACACATATATTGAAGTTATAAACACCAATATATCTTTCACCCAGTTTAAGAAATAAAATTTCATGAATAGTATGTGCACCCTTTACAATCTTATATCCCTCCATTGCTTTATGAGATAACTACTATCATGAAATGCTGTTTGTTATTCTTTTTATCTTTATTGAAAATTGTAGCTGGAGTTTTCCCCAGTCCTGCCCAGCCCCACAGATGCCACAACTGCTTAAAAAAATAATCACTCAGAAGCTCATATTAATTAAACTGCTTAGCCATTAGCTCAGGCCTACCACTGTCTAGCTCTTACACTTAAACTCAGCCCATTTTTGTTAATCTATATGTTGCCATGTGTTCCATGGCTTTACCTGCTGCCTTTACATGCTGCTCCCTGGACGGCAGCTTGGCATCTCCTCTCCTCAGCCTTCCACTTCCCAGACATCTCTTCTTTCTCTGTCCCGCCTATACTTCCTGCCTGGCTACTGGGGAATCAGCATTTTATTTATCAATCAATCATCCACAGCACTTCCCATTTTTCTTTTTTTTTTTTTTTAAAAAAGGAAGGTTTTAACTTTAACATAGTAAAATTACATATAACAAAACAATTATCAATCAGGAATTACAGTTACTATATCTAGTCTATTTATAATATCTAGTCTATTTTTATTTGGCAAAATTAAAGATCTCTCCTATATTTGTGAGTCTCAGGTTTTATATCTAACTTATCTTTTATCATAACTAAGGAAATTATAACTATCTAGTCTTCAACTACATGAAAGACCTCAGAAGCATATACTATTACCTGAGAAACAGGAGAAAGGACACAAGCAACTTTCAGGAGGCTTGCGAGAGTAGACAGAGACAGCTGGCAGCCTGGACAGTCATCCAAAGTTCCTTTGTAAAGTTGGGGCATCTGTCTTCAGCCCACATGCTTAGAGTCTCTCAGTCACTTCTCTCTGTGTCTTGTAGAATGTCTGGCAGTTTCCTCTGTGAAGCAGGAACCTGAAGGACCATTTTGCCAAGCAAAGTTCAGTGGTCACCTTCCTATGGGTCCTGCATGTCCAGTTGATATATTTTTAAGCAGTCCAGGCAAGAACAGTTTCTTGCCCAAATGGCTATTTTTGCCAAGAAGAAGATAAACTCTATATAGAGTGTCTTCGATGCCCATCCTCCTCTCTGAAGTAAATCTGGTGCTGCCAGGAGCAGACATGTCTTACTGTCCAGAAAGTCTAAATTTTTAAAAATATTTTAAATGCCATATTCTGTAGGTCTTTAAGTGTTTGAAGATTACCCATCTATCTGAAATATACCTATGTATACCTAGAAAACTTAACTAATGTCACTACAAGTTTAACTATCATAGAAGACTAATTATTAATCTGTATTTCTTAATTATCCATTACAATTTAAATGAGTTATATAAACATAATACCTCCAATGAGAGTAGAAATCTATATACAGTATAACAAAATTAACTTTAAATTTGTATCAATAAACTAAAATCCATAGCAATGTAAAACATTTCTAAACAAGTTGTTGCTCTTTAAAAGTAGGTTCATTAATCTATCCTTTTATCCTGTCATGTCTATACTATCCCCTTTTTTTCTTTAGAAAGTGATTGCATTTATAATCAACCTGTTTTAAATAAAAATATTTGTCTTTCTCTGTCTCACACCAGAGGGCTCTTCTGATATGGGACAAAGGAATCTTTCAACTTTTTCTTTTAAGAATATGCTTGGGTTTATAGAAGGAGTGAGCCAATTCCATCTCCAAAGCCAGCTTGGTATATTTGGGAATTTGGGCATAGCTTCTCATACTACTTCCTGCTAGACGAGGGTGCTGTATCTTATGGGAACACAAAGAAAATTTTAGGCTTATGGGGTAGTCCGTGAGGCTGTATTGTCTGAGTCAGTTGCCTTGAAGCCATTCTGGATGTTGGATCATCTGGACCATGGTGTCATTGGAGACCTTTCAGAGGGTCTTGGCTGGTCAAACCTGATGTATCTTAATCTGAAACAAATCCATAGCCTCTGGTTTTCTGTGGAAACAAAAGCAGAGCCTCCTTTCCAAAGCAACATATCCTTAGATCCAAATATATATATTGGCTTAACTCAACAGCTTTTACAATCAAATGTTTTTTTGCAGTTAAAAATCCCAAAGACAACACAATCCAGATTCTCTGTGTGATATCCATCTTTATGTGGCTTATTTTTTATACTACCTTTACTGTCTCTTTAAAGACTTTATTTTTAAAAACTATCTATTTCTTTATATAACTGCATACATTTCTTTTTCTCTCTCTTCCAACCCTATGTACATTTTTGCACACATTGTGAATCATTTAAAGTCTTGTTCCATCTGAATCTTCCTTGTTGTGTAACTATTACTTTAAAATGTAGCATTACTAGGGGTAAAATAGCAGCTTTGACTGATGGCTCTGCCCACCTCAGCTTCCCAACATGGAGATGGTACATTTACCCCCAGTTTTGGAGGAACCATGGTCACCACTGGATGCAGTGGGTCTATGACTATCACAAACCTTTTTTTTGTGTTAGGAAAGGCTAAATCCACCATGCAGTTTAATTGTTATGAAAATTTATATCATTGAATTACTTAAAATTTGAACACAAATTTTCAATTTTTATACACTATTAGTTTTCTTAGATTATTTATTTTTATTTTATTCATATGATTGTTTTGCCTGTGTATATGTACGTGTACCAAATGTGTACCTGATACTCAAGTGAGCCTCCTTGTGGATGCTGGGAAGTGAACCTAGGTCGTTTGCAAGAACAGTAAGAACACATAACAACTGAGACATGACTGTGCATGATTAGATTTTAGCCTCATCTATAATTGTACAATTTATTCTGTCCAAAGGATTTCATCATTGTATCTATATCATTTCTCCTTGTTCAAACTATAAGGTTTGATTTGACAAGATGAGAATGTAGGTTATTATTTAACAAAGCATTATGAGACAAAGATCCTCCAAAAATGTCATTGATATTATTTTGTAAGCTGTCCTTACACTGCTGGGTATGAGGCTGGCCTCAGAAAAGTTTGTATAACCAGTGAGACTCCAATTTTTCATTTGCAAGTGGTTATTCATTGGAGATAACTTCTGGGTTATGAATGTGGGATTATGTTCACTTCTCTCCTCAGTGCTGGGACCCATCTGGCTTAAGCCTGTCCAGGATCTGTGCATGCTGCCACAGTCTCTGTGGGTTCATGTATGTGTCATCCCTGGTGTATCTAGAATGCCTTATTTCCTTGGTACCCTCTCCATCTGCTCTGACTCTTGCACTCTTTCCACATCCTCTTCCACAGGGTTCCCTTGAGCCCTGAGGGGAGGAATTTGATGGAGCCATTTTATTTAGGACTGAGTATTCCAAGTTCTTTTGCTTTCTGTATATTGCTCAGCTGTGGGTCTCTATTTGCTCCCATATACTGCAGGAGAAAACTTCTCTGAAACCTTTTCTGATGATGGCTAAGCAAGGCATTGATCTATAACTATAGCAGAATGTCATTAGGAGTCATTTTATGGCCACATTTCTTTTAGCAGAACAGTAGTATTTGGTTTTTCTCTATGTTCCTGACCTATCTAATCTCAGGTTCTTGGCAACCTGAACAGTGTTGTGGATGGGTTTCATATCAAGGAGTAGGCCTTAAATCCAATCAGATATTGGTGGGTTATTCTCACAAGATCCATGCCACTGTTGCTCTAGTGCATCTTGCAGGCAGGTCACCATTGTAGATCAAAGAGTGTGTAGCTGGATTGGTGTTTACATTTCTCCTTTAGTAGTAGACAGAGTACCTTCCAGTATTATAAACACTAGTCTGTAGGGGTAAAGGCTCTAGGTAGGCACCAGCTTGACTTCTCCATGTTCAATTAATTGTATGGTGTTGTCTTCTTTACTCTTGAGGGAAAAATGTGTCATATAATTCATAAGAATTTAGTAATTTTGTAAGAAGAAATATCTTCTATGTGTTCCTCTATTCCATCATTCTTGCATAGATCTATCAAGTGTTTACTTATCTGATGGATTTACATTCACATGGAATTCATTTGTTCATGAATTTATCTGTACATTCAATTAAATACCTACCTGGTTCTAAGATTGGTGTCAGTAATGAGGAGAAGAAGATGCCTAGAGTATATCAACGTAGTGCAGAATGATGGAAAGTTTATTGAAAAAATAATACAATTATGTTTATGTCCTATATTATATACTATGTTTCCAGAGATAATAAATATTCTAATAGGAAAGGTATTAGTCTGTTACATAGGGTGTCTATATTCTCTAGATTTAGACAGTAATGGCATCAAGTAAAGGTACCATACATATCTTAGTCTTCTCTCTTATACAAGGTAGGGATGCGTGTAGAGCAGGAAACCCTAAACAACAGTGATTTTTTTAGTGGAGGTTAGAATGTTTTTGTTTTTTTTTTTTTTTGGTTTTTCGAGACAGGGTTTCTCTGTGTAGCTTTGCGCCTTTCCTGGAACTCGCTTTGGAGACCAGGCTGGCCTCGAACTCACAAAGATCCACCTGCCTCTGCCTCCCGAGTGCTGGGATTAAAGGCGTGCGCCACCACCGCCCAGCTTAGAATGTTTTTTAATAAAAGAGTTCATGGGAAGTTGGAGAGATGGCTCAGCACTTAAGAAAATCAGAGACTGGTTTCCAGCACCAGCACAGTATGGCTTACAACCACCTGAAACTAGCTCCTGGTGATTTGAAACCCTGTTCAGGCCTCCACAGTCACCTGCACACATGTGAACACAAACATACACACACACACACACACACACACACACACACACACACACACACACACACACACACTCACACACACAAAATCATGCAAATATATACATAAATAAAAATAAAACTTGAAAGAGTTCATGGATGACTTTTAATGCTTATTTAATTTTCATTCTTTGAGAATTTGGTACATACATACAATGAATTTTCATCATTCAGCAGCTATTATCCTCTCTCACGCCCCTCCTACTTCTGTGGAACTCCTTCTCCCCAGCTTTTGCCTTCCTACTTTCATGTTTTGAGTTGGGTCAGATGCATCAAATGAAAGAGAGGTAAGACACAAGTTTAGCAAGCAGTTTTACTAAACAGAATTGCATCAGTTTTGCATAATTTCTTTCCACTATGATGTCCATGACTAGCTCTAAGTGTTTGTAGCAAGATAGAACTTGGATATTGTTGAATAGCTTTCCAGACATTACCATGACTTCCTCAACCAGTCCAATGCCCAGCAGATACTTACTATCAATTTCATATTACTTATTTATTTATGTCTTATTCTTGGTGGCACACATTATCACAGTGACATCATAAAGTAATTTAAACTTAATCTTGTGCTTCCATAGCAAGCATTTTTCAAACACAGATCTTAGCAGATTGTATTTGTCTATGTACTTGCATGTTTCCAAATACTACTTATATTTTGAATTTTAATTGTTTGCCTCTGACTGGCAAGGTGACTTTTGCTATTTTTCTCAAAGAGAGTAATGGAAAATATATGTACTTTATGGAAATACATACACAACTCTTAAATTATTGAAGTTTAATAACACTATGCCTGTTCCCCTAAATAAACTGCATGCATCTTGTTCTTTTCATCTCTTTAAGCTTGATTACATCTCTGCTCAATTACAAAAATGAGCTTTTAATTGGAATTCCTTAATTGCAAGTTTTTTGGTTGCAGAACAGAATTGCTTACTTGTTCGGTAAGAGTCAATTAGGTCTGATCTATGTGAATATAGCATAAAAAAATGAAGTTTTGTGTCATCCCTGAAAATAAGGTACCAATTGAATACAGAAACCGTATCTCACCCTGTTATTGAATGAGTACCTTTTGTTTGTTGTTTAATACACGTTTTAGTTATATAATCTAAACTGGACTAGAAATTACTATTTAACCTTGACTTTCCTCAATCTTTATTCCTTCCCTCTCAAATGCTGGAATTACAAGGATATACTTCTGTGTCTTTTTAAGTTAGATTATTGCTCTCTGATAGTACTTTCAAAACATCTATACATGTAAAATTTTAAATTATCTTTGTAAAAATTCATCACATCATGGTTTGTAAAAACAGAAATAAGCTTATTTGTAAAACAACTTAATTTTTTTCAAAATGAATTAATTTTCCAAATGCCATTATATTACATGTAGTATTTTAACAATTTAAAGTAATTAATTTATTTGTATTTTTATTGTAAAAGGTATTTATATGTTTATTTTTGCATGTATGAGTGTTTTGAATGCTTGTATGTATGTACACCATGTGTATATAGTACATGTGAGGCCAGAAGAGGACATCAGATTTCTTCAATCTGTAGTTACAGAAAATAATGAACCACCATGTGGGTACTGGAAACTGAACCCATGCCCTCAAGAGCTTCCAGTATTCTTAATCACCAGGCCATGTCTACAGTCCTCATTAGTTTTAATTTATGTGACCAATAAAATAAAAGCAGACATGAAATAATAGAGCTTTAAATGTTCATTTTTAAATATGAATATGAATAAGTTTTAATAAAAGCAATCTTTAAAACAGTATGAATTTGTAGTCAGTTTCTTTTCAATATGTACTTACATTTCAAATCTAGATGATATTTTTGAAATGTTACTGAGAAAATTGCCTTGCAACTGCATAATTTCACCTCTCCTTTTGTTTTTGTTTTGAGATATGGTTTATATCTATATACCAGGTTGGCCTTGAAATTGTGGCAAATCTTCTCTCTCTGTTGCTTGAGTTATTGGGTTACAGGTGTATGTCATGATACCACACTAAACTTCATATTTATTCTGACTTACCTTTCATCATCCTCAACTTTTAGCTTCTCACAATAATTTTACTGTCATTAATTTTTATTCACATGTACATGCTCTCAGTCTTCTTAAAAAATAAACAACAATTCTCTGTATTTAACTTGATTCATTTCTCAATACAAGGTATATTCCATCTAAATAATTCTCATTTTTTCTTAATTATACAATGAATTAGTTCTCCCAGTTTATGTTAGTGTGCTTGATTTATAGAAATTAAAACAAAGCTGTATTATCTATTTTTATGTGCTTTGGAATATATCCTTTTTTGCTTAAAAAATTTTTTCTAAATAAAAATTAATGAAAACCCCTTCCCTCACAATGGGGTAGCTTTATATAATTTTGAATTGAATGCTAGTAAGTAGAAGGCTAATATCCATCTACATCCTACCACCTTGTAAATCACCTTTTCTCTACAAGTGTCTGAATATTTTTAATATATTTCTGATGTTTAATAATTTGCTATATGCTTTGACACTGGCTTTTTGGAACCCATTGCCTATGGCAGGACACCTTGTACAGGTTTAGTGCAGGGGGAGGGGCTTGGACCTGCCTCAGCTCAGTGTGCCAGGCTTTGCTGACTCCCCATGGGAGGTCTTACTTTCTTGTAGGAGGGAATGAGGGATAGGTTGAGGGGATAGGGGGCAGGCTGGGGGGAAGGCTTAAGGGTGAGCAGAAGGGATGAGGAGGAATCTGTGGTTGGTATGTACAATGAATAAAAATTTCTTAATTAAAAATAATGAAAAACAACAAAAAAGCAAACAAAAATATTTACGTATTTCTAGAGAAAACGTTTCTCTTTTTATACATATTAAAAATCTTTAAATAAAGATGTGATTACTTTTACATTTACATAATCGATACTTATTATGTTATAACATCTATTATTACTTTTCACTTTTTATGCTTTCTATTTTGTTATTGAAATAATCTCACTCTAAAAAATACATTCTTTGTATTTTAATCATATCTTTTTTATTTGTGATTTTTACTTCACTACTCTGTTACAGCCCTGGCAGATCACAATTTTGATTTTTTTCTTCTTTACAGTCTTTAAGCTGAACATTAAATGGTTTTATGAAAAAAAATAGTTACTTTTGGTAAGGTATTTTAAATGATAAATATTACCTTAAGAAATGTCTCTTTTTCATGATCTAGTTACTTATGTACATACTTTGTTCTATGTCTGCATTCATGCGTGTGTGTGTGTGTGTGT
Organism: Peromyscus californicus insignis; assembly: GCF_007827085.1. Lineage (NCBI taxonomy): Eukaryota > Metazoa > Chordata > Mammalia > Rodentia > Cricetidae > Peromyscus > Peromyscus californicus. The sequence goes on from NW_026294391.1 coordinate 47,752,433, forward strand.
GTGTGTGTGTGTGTGTGTGTGTGTGTGTGTGTGTGTGTTGTGTGCAACCCAAGCTTCCTTCACAATTACTATTTGAATTTTGAGTATTTGGGATGGCTATACTGATTGTTTGCAGGCAGCCCTTGTAGTAATAAATTATTTCTTCTTCTTCTCTTTTTTTTTGAATTTTTTGGAGACAGGGTTTTGTAGCTGGAGTTTTCTTCAGTCCACTCATCTCCTGCAGTCACTCAGACCCAAGTAAATACACAGAGACTTATATTACTTATAAACTGTATGGCCGTGGCAGGCTTCTTGTGATCTAGTTCTTATATCTTAAATTAATCCATTTCTATTAATCTATAAGTTGTCATGTGGCTCATGGCTTATTGGTACTTTATATCTTCTCATTGCAGCAGCAGCTGGCTGCATCTCCAGACTCAGCCTTCCACCTCCCAGAATTCTCCTCTGTGCTTATCCTGCCTATACTATACTTCCTGCATAGCTACTGGCCAATCAGGGTTTTATTTATCAATCATACAAAGCAACACATTCACGGGATACAGAGTGATAGATATTCACAGAAGGGTTTATCTGTGTAATAGCCCTCACAGAGATATGCTTGCCTCTGCCTCCTGGGTGTTGGGATTAAAGCCATGTGCCACCATACCCAGCTAGTAATAATTTCTTATAAAATTTGCTTTACACAAATGTTTCAGTAACTGTTACTAACTAGAAGGAAATTTATTTATGAAGACTAATTACTGGTATGTATCTGATACTCAGTAATTATAAATCAATGGATTAATTTTTAAATTATACATTTAACTATTCTTGCTCAAATGAAACCATTAAAGTAAATATGTACTACTACTGAATAGCTAAATATAGATCAACATAATCATATTATGGTCTCATATAATCACAATTGTAGGAGAAAATGCACGCATGACCTTGTGACCAGTCTACTTGCCATACTGCACTTCTAAATAAGAAACATGGCACACCATGCCCCAGAAGTCAGAACACTGAATTCTGAAGTAGCACGAGTAGCTGGAAGCTGGCCTGTGGATGAGTTTTCACTCCCCATGTCTCCTTTAATGTACTTCTTCTGCATAGAGACCCTGGTGATATGAGCATTCACTATCCAATCCAAGGTAATGTACTAACCAATCACAGTCAATTCGCTTCCACTGTATAAAGTGGTTGCTCATGTACAATAAAGCAGATCGTATTTGTGAAACCATCTCCAGAGTAGTTTATATCCATGCCCTTTCCCGACCCATAGACATTGGGGTCTTGCCAGGGGATGACCTGGTAATGACGACATACAACCACTTTCAAATATAATATGTCAATCATAAAAAGAAATACATAATATTATCACCCAGTACATAGCATTATCATGACAATGAAAGTTATTACTATGGATATAACTCAGATTATCTTAAAGGATTAATGTTGAAGTCTTACTCTATTTAAAAAATAAATCTATGCATTTAAAAATCAGCCTGCAATTACAGAAAAAATAGTAGTCTCTAAATGAAAAAACTGTGTCAAACTGGCAAAATATGCCGATTCTGGAAAAGTCACAGGTTCTATTTTTCTCTTTGAAATAGATTCAAACCTAAGCCAAAATCATTAGACTAATCTGTATTTTTAAAGTCAAAGTCCACTATTAAGTCAGGCAAACTTTACAAACCCTTTCAAGAGTCCCAATTCTGCTTTCTCCCCATATCAGCACACACCAATCAAAGTTTGATCTGGAAATATTCTCACACAGTTTAAAAATTATTTCATCATTCCTACTAGCAATCTACTATAAGAAGTTAGGTTAGCCAGATATTTATGCTCTAAGTAAAGGATGCATGATGACTGTGTTTCCATATTTCTGGGTTCTGTTTGTTTGTTTTGCAATTAAGTTTTATTCCTTCATTGGACAGGTGGCTGTATAGGGACACAAGTGCTAATTATTCCATTGATTTTATACATTATCTAATACTACAGAACTATATGAATTTTACAATACTACTATTGCAACTCTCCTTAACTTAAAGGAAAGAAGACCTGAAAAAGGATAGTGACCTGAAGATCATGTACTATGCCCTTCATTTGATCCTCATTGCTGAAAAAAAGTATACATTCTCAGCTCACTCTATAAACTTATATAAAGACTTTATTACAATAAAGAAAACAGGAGGAATAATTATGCCATTTAATAAATTTTCATGAATTTGCCTTATCATGAACATAACAATGCATTAGATACTCATAGCTGAAAAAGAATACTTATCAACTCCTAAAAAGAAATAATATGAAATTCCAATTAGATTGCTCTTGGATTAAGTCTATTCTGTTAGGGTATCTTTCTTTTTTATTTACAGTTAATTTTTGCACATTTTGAATTAACTTTTCCATTTGCAAGTATCATTATGCACCAAGGGCTTTTCATAGATAAAACAAGTTCTAAATAATTATAATTATTATTCTCCTTTTGAAGTTTCAGTTCTTCACAAGTTGGCACATGGGATCTCTTTTATAGGACATGCCTTTGATCTTTTAACCCTACTATAGATCTATTTAGAATATATATGATTATATCTAAATAGCATATATCTATGATTTCTGGAAATGAGGTTTTCTAACCCATCATTCATTTTTCCTTCCTGAAGATATTAAATAAGTTACTACCACCAGTGAAGAATTATTTTAAGTTGATAATGTCTCCTACAAATGTGGCAGTTGGAATTATGTTCCATTTGTTTGTGACAAACCCTAGTAGATGATATTTATTTAAACAAGTCAGGAGTTTATTTTATAACACACAGAATGTATTTCAAAAAACAGCAGTTATCACAGTAATTGCAAGATTACATGGTCTTGTTTTCCTGTAAGTTTGAGGAATATATTCCCAAGGAAAATATTCTGACCCGAGCACCCCTTAATACAAACTCTGTAATTACAATAACCATCAAACAGTTTAGTAGTTCCCATATTCTTTTAAGTTATTTTAATAAAGTTTTTTGACAATTTCATACATACATAATGCATTGATTATGCTTTCCCTCACACCCTTTTTAATTTGCCTCCCATGCCTACCAATGACCCCCATCATGCACACACACACACACACACACACACACACACACACACACACACACAAAACCACTTTTCCATATGCATGACTTATGTGACTCATTCAGTATTTATTTGTTTTATTTATTTATTTTTGCTATTACTTGCATGTGTGTATATATATATATATATATATATATATATATATATATATATATATATATATATATATATATATTTTAGGGCTAACCACTTGGTATCAAATAAACCTTTAGGGTGCTTTTCTCTGGGGAAGATTAACCCCCACTCTCCCATTGGTTTGTAATTGCCTGTAGTTCTTCACCTAGGGACAGGAACCTGTGTAACTTCCCCCACCCACGTTGACATGTCAGTTAATGTAGTCATTTTTCAGGTCCTATTTAAGCAGCCATATTGTTGAGATTTCATGGAGATAGTATCATTTTCCTATCTAGAAGATTCAATCTTGCAGGAGACTTTTTGGTCCTCTGGCTCTTACAATCTTTCAGGCCCTCTTCTGTGATGCTCCCTATGCCTTAGTTGTGAAAGTTGTATTGTAGATGTATCAACTGGGCCTGGGCACCTAACAGTCTGTTGTTACCTACATTTGACTAGTTGTAGCTTTCTGTAGCTGTCATCATCTGCTGCAGAAAGAAACTTTCTTTGATGAGAACTACATTGATTTGTGAGTATAAGAGTAAGTATTTGGAATGCAATTAGGAATTATACTAGTTTAAGAAAATAAAAATAGTAGGTTCTTCCCTGACATTTATGACCTCATCAGCCCCATGCAATTGACTAGGTTTTGGGTTCCAGGCATGGTGTCCCACCTGTTCAGTAGATCTCACACCCAGTTGAAGAGCTGTCGGTTACCATCACGATGTAAGTACCATTACTGCAATTTTAAGACTGTCTTGTCATGCTGACCATTGTTGTCATTCATAGGGTGACCCATTTAGCTTAACCAGAGCCATCCATGGGACCATTAGATTGGGACTTGAATCTTAGTGGGTTTGCAAGTGAGTATGAAATGAAAAACTGTTGCTGAATTCATCAGTAGCAAATGGCTTAGCAGTGAGGAACAGGGCCCACAGAACCCCAACTCTCCCCATGCCTGAATGTCCATGGGTCCATTATTTTCTTTTAACTTTTATTAATTCTTTGTGGATTTCACATCATGTATCCCAATCTCACTTATCTCCCCATCTCCTTGAATCTGCCCTCTGCCCTTGCAACCCTGCCCCTAAAACAAAAACAAATTTAAAAGAAAAACCAAGAACCAAATGAAACAGAAACAAACACACACACACACACACACACACACACACACACACACACACACACACACAGAGAGAGAGAGAGAGAGAGAGAGAGAGAGAGAGAGAGAGAGAGAGAGAGAGAAAGGGAGAGAGAGAGAGAATCTTGTCATGGAAACTGTAGTGTGGCCCAGTGAGTCACACAGTTTACCCTTTAGTTCATTCATCTTTACTTACAAGTGTTCATTGGCACAAGTCATTGGTCTGGTCTGATTCGAGGCCTCTGGCTTCTGCTTCACCACTGATATTGGGCTCTCAGTGAGGCTCCTCTTAGATATCCTGTTGTTGTCCTATGTCATGGAGATCATACTCTTTTTGGATATATAGATTTGTCCCCTTCACATGCTCTATTAGTTCATACATGGGATCGATGCTTAATCCAGCACCCAGGAAGCAGAGGCAGGGGTATCTCTCTGAGTTTGAGGCCAGCCTGGTCTACAAAGTGAGACCCAGGACAGCCAGGGCTGTTACACAGAGAAACCCTGTGTCGAAAAACAAAAAAACAACAACAAAAAAAACCAACGAACAAAAAAACCTGGATCAATTCTTATGCATACTCAGTGCAGGCATCCTATAAGCTGGTGATTATAATGTCGCTTCTTTTCTAGAAGATGGCTTTTCACAGTCTTTCTTCTTGTCTCCTGGTTCTTATATTCTTTCTTTAGCCTCTTCCACAATATTCTCTGAGCCTTAGAGATGCTATAAATATCTTCCCTAGGGTTGAGCATTCATCTGACATTTATTATCAGCAACTTACAAAGCCATGAAGGGCTGTATCTTTCTTTCTATTTTAAAATTACCTCTTAAATACTAAATACTATCAATACATGTATAGTAACATAATAGCTTCTAGGTCTCTCTAATTTGTTACATTGCATTTTTGTCTCATATTTAATTGACGCATGGAAAATATATTTTGGGATACAGTGGGAATTTTTATATATGTGTGTGCTGTATAACGTCCAGATCAGAGAAATTAGCATAACCATTACCTCAAGCATTTTCCATTTCTTCTTTTATTAGTATATGTTGATAGTGCAAAGAAAAGGGCTTTATTTAGATATTTCCTTACATGCACACAGAATGACCTGAGCACATTCAGCCCTCTTTTACTCCCTCTTTTATCCTTCCTCCTTTAATGTGCCCAGTGGTCCATCCATCTTCTGCTTTCAATCCTTCCTTCCTTAGATACCTCATATGAAAGAAAAATGTAAACATCTCATACTTGTCTTTCTGACACTGGTTAATTTCATTTAACATGGTGATCTTCAACTCTATATGTTTTCTTACAAGCAACATAATTTCATCCTTCTTTATGATGGGATAAAACTCATCTCTATATATGACATATTTTCTTTATTAAGTCCTCAGTTTATGGGTATCTAGGCTGATTCTTCAACTTGGCTACTGAGAATAATGCTATAGTAAATATGGATGAATAAGGTATCTCTATATGCTCCCATTATTTGATATAGAATCTCTTGATTTGTTTGTTTATTTGTTTCTGCAGCATATACTAATCTAGTTGGCCATGTGAGCTTTTAGAGATTTTTCCTGTCTCCACTTTCCATCACTCTGTAGGAGCAATGGAATTATAGGCACATGCTACAGCATCCAGCTTTACCTGCCTGGGTTCTAGGGATTTGAACCCAGATCCTCATGCTTTCTTAGCAAGTAAGTAGTTTACTCACTGCATCACCTACCTAGTCCAAATGTATAACATTTTTAATTATAATTATTTTTAATTTTCATTACTTGATGGTATAAGGACTCTATAATCAACAAAGCCTCAAGATTATATATGCCTTAAATAATACCTATAAATATTGTGCTGTTTGGTTTTTGTCAACTTGCCCCAAACCTAGACATATCTACTAAAAAGAAACCTCAACTGAGACGATGTCTCTGTCAGACTGCATGCAGGAAAGTCTATAGCGCATTGTCATTCCTGGGCACATATAGTCCTAAGGTGTACAAAAAGCAAACCAAGCAATCAAACCTTTAAGGAGGACCTCTCCACGGCTACTGTTTCAGTTCCTACCTTCAGGTTCCTGACTTGAGTTCCTGCTGTGACTTCCCTCTGTAGTGGACTGAATATAAGATAAAATGAACTCTTTCCTCCCCAAGTTGCTTCTGGTTTGGTCATGATCGTTATTACAACAATAGAATCCTAACTGACAAAAATATTTATTGCTTCTTTACATATTTAAGAAATTATCTATTATTTTTTCTATGTATTAATTTCTGAGTAATTCTGGATTGTGTAATTTAACTTATCAGTGTTTATACAATTATTTATTGAATGCTTTCTAAATACTGGGAATACACTTGATAGCTTTTTATTTTCCTAGAAATTAGTAGATTATAATTTATATCAAACAAGACAGACAAGTATCCTGCCTTCAAGATTACATTTATTGTACAAATCCTATTCTTTGAAAATTAAAAAAAATACTCTATCTTCCTGGGATAGGAAAATAGCTAAAAAGCTTTTCTATCTCCAGTATACCTTGTTCTGCATTCAACTTTGATATCACCAGCTCTATAATGAGTTGGAGCAACACAAAATGCCAAGTATATGTCAAAATTGAGAACTTGAACACTTAAAAACATGCAGCAATAAAAAAAAATTATTGATTGCTATTGGATTGTTTATCTACTGAACATCTACCATATGCCAGGTTGTATTCCAGGTACTTGACGTGGATCCACATACAAAATGGAGAGCTTTTTTAACTTATATTTTAACAGATATTTATTAAGATTTTATGATTATTTTATATTAAATTGCACTATATACTATATTATTCGGTTGATTGATGGTTGTCTCAAAGCTTGCATAAAATCTCTGTGATACCACCACTCATTATTCCTTTATTCCAAGTAGCTTGACAAGCTCTGGCATCAGAATATGTACAGTGTAATTATCTGTGAGTAAACAGACAGGAATTCAACATATTTTATTCAATAACAAATAAAGTCTGGAGCATCAGTTTATATTGGAAAACAGATCTGAGTGAAGGTGAGATCCATCTAAAAATAAGTATTAAATGTATTTATAGTATCTAAATTTGATTTTAACTGTAACTTAAGGATACAGATATCAAAATATAATGATAAAATTACTTTTCATGTATTTTCCTAGGCTATTGTTAATAAGAAAAAGATCTACAGTAAAATAAATACATGAAATAAAAATAGCGTTGAACTACAAAGAAAATTGCCAAAATTTTAGGGAAAATGCTCAATATTTTCCTTAATTTGACAAATACCACTTAAGAGTTCTGAAGATTTTTCTTTCCCGTTTCTAAATTGCTTGAAAAATGTATAACAAAATATGTAATAATAAGTTTTTAAACACTGATAACAAAAATTTTCTGATGCAAAGTACTTTATATTCTCTAATTTTACTGTTCTTTAGTAATGATAAAAGTTTTACACATGCAATACACAAAATATTTAAAATTTTTCTTTAAAAACTAACTTCTCTTAGGTATGTACAGTAATCTTACTTCAGTTAGGCAAGAAAATGTTGTGTCAGAGAGATATACTTTTAGAACTAAGTTAAGCCAGTTTTTATACAGGACTGTCATTTTATAATTTAGTATGTATGGTAGCTAGAATAATGACTCCCAAAGAAAACGGCACCCTAATTGTCTGAACCTGAGAGCATGGTACTTTCTATTAGGAAGTAGTGGGCAGGAAGGAAATATGGAGAGGGCCAGCTAAAACTAAGTGCCATCTACAAAGTTGTGTGGAAACATAATACAATAGAAGCATCATAAAATATATACATATATGAATGCATTCTAAATGAAATTGCCAAGTAACGGGGAGACAGAGCCCCAACTAGACATCTCTTGTCATGATGCTTCCAGTACTAGGAATGGGTTATATCTAATTGAGTTCCTGGCTGAAGGGGCCCCACAGGAAACCCCAACCAAGCCAGGATTATTGGTTTCTCTCCACTGACTGTAAGGCTTTATTGCTTAAGACAATACCTACAACAATTCATTGTAGAAACCAGTCTGGTGCCTACCCAAAGCATTCACCACTACAGACTAGTGTTCATGTACTTCCAGTAATGGAAGGCACTCTGACCATTACCAAAGGAGAAAGGTATAAACCAAAGTAGCTACAGACTCTTTGATCTATAATGATGACATGCCTGCTGGATGTACTAATGCAATAGTAGCACAAATCTTGCGTGAGTGACCAACCAATATCTGAGTGGATTTGTGGCCCACTCCATGATAGAACCTATTCCTGATACTGCTTGAGTGACTTCGAACCTGAGACCAAATTGGCCAGGTACCTAGGGGAAAACAAGAAACAACTTTTCTGCATAAAAAAACCTCCTAATGACATTCTGCTATACTCAGATCAGTGCCTTGCTCAGCCATCATCAGAGAAGCTTTCTTCTGTTATAGATGGAAACAACACAGAGACCCACAGTTGAACAATGGGAAAAGTGAGAGACCTTGTAACACTCAGTCGTAAAATAGATATCTTCATCAAATCTTTCCCCTCAGGGCTCAGACAACTCTGTAAATAACAAGGCTGAAAGATTGTAAGAGCCAGAGTGGATTGATGATACCAGAAAACAAGGACTTCTAGACATAGCAAGATGGTCACACATATAAACTCAGAGACTGTGGCTTCATGCACAGGGCCTGCATGGGTCTGCCCCAGAGAGGTCACAGCACAGAGAAAAGTGACCCCCATCTGTAACCCAGAAGCCATCTCCACTTGGAAATGAAAAATTAGCTCTCTCCAAAGTCTTCTCACCGGGTTTACAAACCATTTTTGAGGGCAGGTCCTATGCTTAGTGGTAGATGGCCAACGCAAAATGAACTCAAGGGCAACTCTGGAGGTTCTTTGTCTCATGTTTTGTTAGGGCTTTTTTTTTTTAACCTTATAGGTCCTTTGCACCTATTTTATGGCTTCTGGTTTTGTGTTGTCATGGGATTCCTATGTGTATGAATCTGTGTGTCTCTACATCTATAAGTGTTTCTTGTGCTTTTTCTTTGCATCTTTTTCTTCTGTTTGCTTGTTTGTTTTATCCTATTCCACTTCTGTTGTTTTCCTTATTTTATTATTATGTTATTATGTAGATGCTTGGTATAATTTTCTATCAAGAGACAGAAGGATGTTCATTTGAATGGGAAGGGAGATGGGGCGGTATAAGAGGAGTTGGGGGAGTTGAAACTATAATCAGAATATGTTGTATGGAAAAATCATACAATAGATTGTCAGTAATGACAGGGCTTGCTAGAAAGTGCAGGAAGGAGACAGGAAAGTCTCAGGCAGTGAGGAATCTGTAAGTGCTAAACTGTTAAATGTGTGTGTGAAGGAAGCAGATATGTGCCAAGGAAAACCTACTGAGGCTGGATATAAAGGGACACTTTTTCTTCTAGAGTTCCTGGAAGAGAAGTTACTTTACACCTAAAAGACAAATTTTGAAATTTTGACACCATGGACTGTTAAATTAACTAAGAAATGTGTGTTGTTTTAAGAAAGTAATTCTGTGGGATTTGTAGCAAGCATAATAGAAACTAAAGCAGTATACAAACAGAAAGGCTGTATTTCAAAAAAATGTAAATATTTTTTAATTAAGTGTAGCAGAAATGACCTCAGATTTTTTTAAAAATATATCATATAATCAAGTAAAATCAGTAGGTTTTCTACTGTACATTCTCTCAAAAGTTTCCCCAAAGGGCTAACAAAGAAAGTAAATTTAATTAGATTCCTTTCAGGAAAGGAGGACATCGTCTTGACATAATCATAATATATCAGAATGGGATGGCAAATGAGATTACTTACAGACCTATGAACTTCCAGAACAAGCAGATTAAGATGGGTCTTCCCATTACGCAAAATACCAAATGATATCAGAAAAGTTTAGGTATGACAAAATATGACTGACAAATACTACAAAGAAAGCATTTTAGCATGGGCCTAATAAATAAGTTAGCTTTTGTTTGTTTAGTAAGATGTTGCAAATATGTATTGGCATGTGTATGTATTAGCTAATGCTAATATATATGCTAATATGTAAATCTATTGGCTTCTAAAAGAGTTCAGTCTGTCTGTTAAATAACCTGTCCACCTCCAAAGATTAGTTTGTAATGATTTCTTAAAGTAAAGTCATGAATTGATTTCAAAGCTTTATTTTCTCCTACAAGAAGTTTCACATTGCAGAGTTTGTAGCTGGGTGTTATTTTTGACTACCTTCTTCTTCTGATAGTGTGCAGAGTAACTTCTAGCACCCTGGATGCTAGTCTTTATGGGTCAACCTTCTAGTTAGGTACCAGCTCTACTTCTCCATGTTCAATGAAACAAGTAAGTACTGTTCTCAACAACAGGGCCTAACCATCAGGTATAGAAAGCAACCAATAGCCTTGGCAATAGAATAGTATATTATGTTTGGGAGATTCCATGGGAATCTTTGGTCAATGACACAATAAGCTGTAGCTCATTCTTGGCAGTGGAAGTTTTACTTGTGACATAAGATGGCTAGTTAGAGCATTGTCTCCTCTGTAATATGGTGCCTCTATTTAGACTTCTTTCACATATGAATACATTTTAGGAAGCTTCTACAGTAGCAGGTTTCTATGTGGTTTTTCGAAAGGCCTGCAGTGTTATGTATCCCTCCCATATTGCCTCCTTTGCTCTGCCCTCCCAAACCTCTCCCCATTTCAACGTCCTATTTTATTTTCTCTTTTATCTCTCTATTTTCCCTGCCTTGGGGGATCCCTTCACCTACCTAATCCTTTTCTGGGTACCTAGTCTCTATGATTACTCAAACTGTAGCACACATATCAAAAGCTTAAAAGTTAACATCAACATTTAATTGAAAAGAAACAATACTTGTCCCTTTTGAATCTGGGTTGCCTCATTTAGGATGCTAGCTCCATCAATTTACCTGCAAAGATCATAATTTTTTTTGCAATAGAATAGTAAATTGTATAAATGTATCCCACTTTTATTATTCATTAAACAGTTGAACATCTGAGCTGTTTCCAGTTTTGGGTTATAATGAATAGAGCAGCAATGAATATGGATGAGCAAGTATCTCTGTAGTAAGATGTAGTACTTTGAGTATATACTGATATGGTACAGCTGCATCTTGAGGTAGGCCTATATTCAGCTCTTTGAGGAACTACCACACTGATTTTCATAGTGGATATACCAGTTTGCATTCTCATTAACAATGCATAAGTCTTTCCCTTTCTCTGCATCCTTACTATTCTTCTACATGTAGCCATCCAGCTTGACCACCATCATTTGTTGACAATGCTATCTGAAATTTAGTGTGTATTTGGCATGTGCTATCATTTTTTTTCATTATTCTTGGTCATTATGACTAAGGTAAGAAGAAATCTTAAAGTAATTTTAATTTGGCTAAGGTGTTTCTCAGCCATTTGTGCTTCATCCTTTGAGGACTTTCGGTTTAGTTCTATACCACATTTTAATAGGGTTGTTTGTTTTCTTGATGTTAAGGTTTTTTATTTTAGACTTTTATTTGGTCTAGATATTAATTCATTACAGATGCAAAATTGGTAAAGATTTTCCCCATTTTGTATGATTCTACTTTGCTTGAATCAAGGTGTCTTTTGCTGTACAGAAGCTTTTCAGTTTCATGAGGTCTCATTTATTAATTGTCTTAACGCCTATGTTATCAGTGTCCTGTACAGAAAGTCATTTCCTGTACCAATAAGTTCAAGCTTATTTCCAACTTTCTCTTCCATCATACTTAGGGTATCTTGTCTTATGCTGAGGTCCTTGATCCATTTGAAATTGAGTTTTGTGATGGATGAGACAGATTGATCTATTTTTTATTCTTCTACATGAGGCCATGCAATTTGGTCAGCTTGACCAGCACCATTTGTTAAATATGCTGTCCTTAATTCAGTGTGTGTATTTGGCTCCTTTGTTAAAATTAAAGTGTCTCTATGTGTGTGGAGTTATGTCTGGGTCTTCTCTTGCAATGATGGAACAAATATTATAGAAGCAACCAACTACTGTTTATTCAATTTAAGTCCTACTCCATAATATGGAACCCATACCTGATACTTCTAAAATGTCCAAGAACTTGTGACTATATAGGTAATGGGCCTAGAGCAAAACTTAACAACTTATTACTATTGTTCTGACAAAATAACATAGCAATCATATGACTATGGCATATTGATATGGCCATAGATCAATACATCACTCAACTTTCATCAGAAAAGTTTGTTCTTAACAGTAGTAAATAATTATAGTAATTATCAAAGAGATTCAGAACTGAACAACGTGCAGAATGTGAGTGACTTTAGAGCACTAAATCCTAATTGGGATATCTTTATCAACCCCTCTTCTCAAGGCTCAGCAATCTGTATGGAAGAAATGGTGTAAAGATTTGAGTCAGAGGTTGTGGATGACTCCAAGGAAATTATGTCTTCTGGGCACAACAGGAGTGATACACAAATAAACTCACAGAACTGTGACAGTATGCACAAGACCTGCTCAGGTTCAGACATGAGAAATCCCAGCCTTGGCCATCACAGGGATATGGACAGAAGGGTGACAATATATAGACACAGACTCTGGGTTCACTTCAAGAATGAACAATTTCTATTTTTCCCACTGCTGTTTATATGTTGTTTAGCTAGCGATTAGAGGTAACACTGCAAGAAGAGTTTGATAAAACAGATCTTTGACCCCCTTATCTGAGTTCCTCACTTACCTACCTTTGTGTCCTTCTTTTCCCAAGGAAGACATTCCTCCTAGGCTTTATCTTGTGCCTGCAGTTTTCCATTGTCTGGCCACCACATCTGAGTCAGGCTTTGTGCCAGAGAAAGAACTGCCGACCATCTGGACCTCATTAGTAACCCTTCTACATGAGTTCCTTTTCTATGAAATACTTTTGTAGGGTTCCATTCCATAATATACTCCTTATCCCTTCATTCTTATCCACAATTATCTGTAATCCTTTATTTCCTCTACAGAATAAATTATGATGACAATTTGATTCCCAGACAAATTCATTGAGAACTAAGAAATTATATTTGTTTCTTTGATCACTTAAAGGATTTTCTTATTTTCACAATTTTCTTAAAAGCCAGAATAAACTTATTTATTACAATATTATAAAAAAATTAAAACAAATCAGCTTCTAAGATTTAGATAAAATCTACAAGTTTTTTGGTTATCATGGAGCAATAAAAGTTGAAGAACCAATATTCAGAACACTTGAATGCTTAAAAATAAAAAATAAGTGTTCGATGGCACAGTACCTTATAGTTTATCATATCAGTACTTAACATTAGTTAATTAAATAGCAAGATGGCCAGAAATGATATAAAATTGGTAAAGACAAGTTGTCACTATGGAATGTCAGTGGCAGGGAAGAAACTGTAACTCTCAGCAAAACTTGCTATGTTTTAATTGGTATAGTTCTGTGATGTTGTAATTGGATATTGATGGGGCAAAAACTATCAACATTTGTAGATATTTCCCTGTGAAATAATAACTCTCTGGAAAAGTGAACTCCATGCTATTACTAATTTTCATAAATGACCTACCACCATACCTTTTAAATTTTGTTTTAAACCTAAAATAGCAGTGAAAAATAAGATCTTGGAAAAGAGAGACTTATGAGAAAAATGTCTACAGTATCAGTGTAATCAATCATGATAAAATATGGCTGGATTGTATCGGGCTGATATCTTACTTATACATGAATATCAAATTAGCTTCATTTAAAAGACAGTAAATTTCAACAAAAATCATGATTTTTCCACATATCAGGGATTTATGTTATTTGAGAAAATTTCCTATCAAATGAAGGAATTCTTTGAACATTAGTATGGATGCCACTGAAGTTAATTCATTTTATGTGGCATTATTCAGAGAAGTAAACCATAAGAAATGTTGATAATAATATTTAAAAATCTATAATAGACCATAGCTATTCAGCTGGCTTAAAAACAGCTTTGAAATATGTTTTGGGACTCTAAAAGTTTTATTGCTGATAACACTTATTTAACTATGACAAGTCTACTCTCTTAATTATACTAACTTCATATTTTGAGGAGATGAAACTATACCTTGTCTTCCCCTCCAAAACCACATAATTTCCTGTAAAATGGTAGAAATAACTTAGGGTATTTTTTGTATTATTTTTTTCTGTTACATTAAAAATTGCCCCAAATGGAATGGGTTAAAACAACACCCATTGTTTTACAGTCTTCATAGACAAAGCATCTGGGCAGTTTTACAGGGTCCTCTGCTCAGATTATAATCAAGATTTTGGCCAGACGGATTCTAGAATTCTTATCAGATGTTTAGCTATGGAAGAATTAGCTTTCAAGCTGTGGATAGAATTAATTTCCAAATGGATGAGAAACTAATGTTGCCAACTACTTGCTGACTGCTGGCAGAAGGACAGGCACAGCTTTCTGTTGCATGGCCCCTTTCACTGGCAGTTCACATCATGACAATTCATTTCTTGAAGATCATCAGAAAAGTCAAAACACAATCCTCTCTCTCTCTCTCTCTCTCTCTCTCTCTCTCTCTCTCTCTCTCTCTCTCCATCCCTTCTTTCCCCCAACCCCTACTCTTACACACACACACACACACACACACACACACACACACACACACACACTATTACATTATCAGACTTTACACAATAAAGAGAGTGACATCATATCACTTTGCCATATTATATTATTCATAATGAAACTGCAGTCCTTGCCTACACTGGAGAAAAGAGAAATATGCAAAGGTGTGACTAAGTAAGTAATTAATCATACATCTTCCTCCACAAATGAAAACTGATGAAGAAAATTTAGCAGTCAGTTATAGCTGGAGTTTTCTCCAGTCCTGCCTGGCCCATGGTCAGGACAAATCTCTCTCACCTGCCTGTGTGCTTAGACCCAACCAAGTAAACACACAGAGACTTATATTGCTTACAAACTGTATGGCTGCAGTAGGCTTCTTGTTATCTAGTTCTTATATCTTAAACTAACCCATTTCTATAAATCTATACCTTGCCACATGGCTCGTGGCTTACCAGTATCTTACATGTTGGTACTCATGGCAGCGGCTGGCAGCAGCTCCTGCTCAGCCTTTCTGTTCCCAGAATTCTCTTCTCTGCTTGTCCTGCCTATACTTCCTGCCTAGCTACTGGCCAATCAGTGTTTTATTTATTAACCAATCAGAGCAACACATTTAACATATAGAACATCCCACAGCAGTCATTTCACTAAGGATAACCACAATAAAATGTGCACACTAAGTGTTTTTTTTGTTGTTTTTGTTGCTGCTGTTATTGCTGTTGTTGTTTGGCTCCCTTGTATGTTGTGGCTCCCTTGGATGTTGTACGTGTTTTACCAGATATTCTGTAGTAGGTATATTTCTGCTACAGAAATAAATGAAAACAATAGAAAGAAAATATTAAGCTTTGTCTCTCCTCATTGCTTTAAAACAAATCAACAGCCTCCTGAACACCAAAATACATGGCAAGAGAACAGATTACCAGTGTAGAAAACGAGTGTAGAACAAAAGTTCTATGAAGATAAAGCCTTTAAAACAACTATTTAAACTAATAAATGCAGACCTATCAGGTACTGACAGATGTTTTGTTTACTCTCATACTCTAAGCCTAAAAGGCCCAGTGGACTATACCCTAAAGAAACTACCTCCACAAAATGATACTTCTTCAGAACTGATATAAAGTGAACTACTGGTCAGAGGAAATACTTCATTGAGTGATAATTATTGAGATTGACCTATAATACTTCTGAGCTTCCAAATATTCTCTTTGTTTAAATTCACACTGAATGGTTGTGCAAGACATTTATTTCTCTTGATTTTGTTCTATTAGCAGGCCTGATGACTGACATGACCATGAAACATGACCTCTCACATTGAATATATTAGGCACCTGAAGTACAATTACATTAAGGGAAAGACAATGAAATAAACTATAGACAACATATGAAGCAAAACATAGCTACCAAAAATTTAAGTATACTTAACCTTAAAAGGAGATTTTCAAAATAAAAATATAAGTAGCTGTATGTTGTGGCACACACCTTAACCCCAGCAGAAGCTGGTGAATCTCTGTGAGTTTAAGGCCAGCCTGGTCTACATAATAAGACCTTGCAAAAAAGTATATGTAATAACATATCAAAATAAACAAGTAGAAATCTTTGATATAAACTTTACTTTTTATCTGGTGTTTCTCTCAATGTCTTAATTTCACCTTCATTTTTCAAGTCCAGTGTTTCCAAATAGTGTTCTGCATTGGTATCTTTTTTTTTCTTGCAGAACTTTTAATATATTCTATTGTAGCCTACGAGGTTCCTGTTTAGCAATTCACTTAAAATTTCACAACAGCAACTTTGCTTGTATTGAGTTTCTTTCCACATGCTGATCTCAAGATTCTCTGATTAATTCTCCCACCTTTCAGTTTGATTATAACAGTGATTTATCAATGGATGAGTTGGAGTTCTTTGAGTTTCTTGAATTTGGCTTTTATTTTAATTAACTTTTAAACACATGGTTCAGAATGGTGATGCACTTTAATTTGTCTATCTAATGGTTTATGTCTGTCCCCAACACCCTAATTTGTTGTAAATCAAGCAATGACTTCCTTATAAAGACCCTTCTGTTTTCTTTCTGGGATTCCTAATATATGTATGTCATTCCACATGTGTGTGTCATTACATTTGACAATATTTCATAATGGTCTCAGTTGCTTCTCATTTCATTAACAGTTTACTTTCTGGACATCGTACTCAGTTATCTTGAGTGTTCCAAATTTACTGATTCTTCTGTGTGTTCAGACCTAAAGTTGGAATGCTCTTGTGATTTCAAAGTGAATTGATTGTATTCCTTATTTCTGTAATTTCTGTTTCTCTTTGGTTTCTGTCTTTGCTGGTGGTCTCATTTTCATTCACAACCCTCTCATCAATTGATTTGCTTGTGTATTTATTCCTCCTTGTTCACTGAGCATCCTTAGGGTACATTTTAAATTATTTAAATTATTTATTTTAACATATACATATACAAAGGGAATGCATGGATTTTCCTGGGAAAGGGAAATAGAATAGATTTTGCTAGTGGGTTGGGGATGGGGATGGGAACAGTAGGGATTAGATGTGGAGGCGGGAGGAGAGAATACTAGGAGATACAATTGGAATTGGGGGGCATTTCGGGGGAGAGGTAGAAACCTAGAGCAATGGAAACTCTCAGGAATCTATGAGGGTGATCCTAGCTAAGTGTTAGCAATGGGGCATAGGGAGCTTGAGCTGGCTATCTCTTGTAACCAGGCAAGACTTCCAGTAGAGAGACCAGGACATAAACCCAGCCATAAAACCTTCGACCTGTATCTGGCCTGCAAGGGGTGCTGAGGGAAAGGTGCCACAGAAATTGTGGAGCTGTCCAAGCAATGACTAGTCTAGCCTGAGTTCCATGCCATGAGAGAAAGACCACCCCTGACACTGCCTGTTAGTCAGTGTCAGGATCCAGAAACCTAGAACAGAACCAAATATGACCAGCAAAAATGTCAATATAATGATGCTTAATGATATTCGGCTTTACTAATAGATTGGTGCCTAGCCCAATTTTCAGCAGCAACTTCATCCAGCAACTGACGGAAACAGATGCAAAGACACACAGTTAAACATTAGACAGAGCTCAGGGAATCCTGCTGAAGAAGGGGTGGTAGGATTTTAGGAGCCAGAGGGGTCAAGGACACCACAGGAAAACCTACAGTATCAACTACCCTGAGTCCATATGGGCTCACAGGGACTGGACTGAAAACCAGGGAGCCTGCATGGTACTGACCTAGGCCTGCTGCAATATTATATAAAATTTTAGACAAAAAATGAACTCAGCACGTTGTATTTATATATTTATACATACATGTAATGATAATAATAATAATAAAGCCATTGACTAGAAAGGGGAAGGGTTCAAAGGAAGTTACTTGGGAGGAGCCGGAAGGAGAAGAAAGAAGGTAAAGTGCTATAAACCTATTCTAATTAAAATATATTTTAAAAATAAAACAACAAAGAAAGAAAATAAATTGATACAAAAAGTTCAGAATGTTCTAATATTGTAAAGAGGATGAATAATCCACTTATTTTTTAATAATATGAACAATGAAGCAACAAAAATATATTAACAATTAAGTAATATAAAACCTAGAATTAAACAAGAATATTTACAATGTGAGAATAATTTAATGTGAAATAAAATGTGAGTGTTTTTATTCCTTTTATTATTTCTTAAATTTATGACTAAATTTATATATTTCAGGTGTGTAGCATGGTCCTCTTGTGGGACTCCTATCAGTGGGAGTAGGGGCTGTCTCTGATTCTTTTGCCGGCTTTTGGGACACCATTCCTCATACTGGGATGCTTTTTCCAGCTTTAATATGAGGGGAGGTGTCTTGTATTACTACAACTTGAGGTGCCATGTTTGGTTGATATCCATGGGAGACCTGCCCTTTTCTAAATAGAAATGGGGGAGAGGATGGAGGACAGAAGGGATGTGGCAGGGAGAGAAATATTCTCTGATGTCTACTGTAGGGGTCTGGGGAGGAATGCAAGAAATTTATCTCTTCCTCTCCTCTCCAAAGGATGTTGTTTTATTATTATGTTAACTCCAGTTACTGGGATTTCTCATCTGGATTCCCAAACTCTTGTGAAGTTTCTTACATGTGTGGATAGTTGTTCAAATTAATAACTCTGTAGGAAGGTGAGCACTGGAGTATCTTCCTCTGACATCTTGCTCTACATGAAATATGTATCATACTAATTGTGAGAAAATATCTGTAACACGAATATAAAATTTTAAGGAAGAGAATTTTAAAATGCTCTTTAAGGTATGATTTAAGATAATTATACATTTCTATTTTATTTTGCAAAGTAGAAGTAAGAAATGCTTTTATTTACAAAGAAATATTTAATTATTGGCAAGATTTCTGAGAAAAGTTGTTAGTTAAAAATTTATAGTGTGATATGCTATTTAACAAATTACTTCCAAAAATGAAGTTGCCTGGAATTGGTTGATTGCAGTCATCTGTAAATGCATGAATTTATTTTGATTTTATATCTGGAAAAATGAGAAATGATAATAAAATATTTTTCCTTGAAGCACTTTCAAAGACACAAAATAATCCATATAAAGATTTCTCACTTCTACAGGCCTTATAAATTATAACTGACAATATAGTAAGACTGTTTTTTCTAGAACAGCAGAAAAAATCTTGAAATTACTTTTGGACCCTAATTGAAATCTAAGGATATGCCCAATTTCAAGTACTTTGAAAGTTTATTTTAAAATTACACATAAATTCATCAAAAAATACAGAGAGGGCTGTAGAGATGGCTCAGCAGTATAGAGCATGCACTGCTTTTGCAGAGAACCTGAGTTTGATTCCCAGGACCCACATTTAGGTAGCTGACAGCACCTGCCTGTAACTCCCATTCCTGGGGATCTGATGTCATTTTCTGTCTCTCTTAGGTACTGCACTCAGTATATACAAACTTATACTCATACACACATATACACATTTTTAAATTATTAAAACTAAAACAAAACTAGTACAGAAAGTAATCAACAGTGTGGTCCTGGCCCTAAACAATGCCTTTATGCCACCCTCACCAAATCTCAAGAGAACATTGTGAAAGAGTAGGTAAAAAGCACAGAAGAACCAGAAGATAGGGTAAAGAACCATGAGATGTCATTCTCTAGACACATACAACAGTTGTAATCATCAACTCAAAGCAACTTTTATTTTCCTGCACTGGGCCTACACATGATCAGCTCTATCAACTGTCAGTTAAGGAAGGGGAGGAGCTCATAAGGCCTTATTCTTTACCTTGGAATTCATGTCTAATGATAGATTCTGTGAATTACTGGCTTTAGTTGCTTATTGACGTCCATCAGGCTCTAAACAATATCTCCAAATCCACTGGCACAAAGACAACCATGATTAGTTTCAGTGGGTCAAAAAACAAAGCAGACATAAGTGTGTGTGTGTGTGTGTGTGTGTGTGTGTGTGTGTGTGTGTGTGTGTTTGTGAGAGAGAGAGAGAGAGAGAGAGAGAGAGAGAGAGAGAGAGAGAGAGAGAGAGAGAGAGAGAGAGTTGGGTATGGGGGGAATGAGCATGATGTAGGAGTGGTAAGGGGTCAGGAAACTGTGGGTATGCATTGAATACATGTATAGAATTGTGTAAGAACAAATTTAATTGATTCTTAAAAAATAAAAATATTTCTGTGTTATTGCTTTTAACCAGACCTCTTTGTAAAAGGCAATGACTACTAATTCTCTCTTGTATATACTACCAGAGAAATTTGTAACTAATATTGTATTCTATGTGAGATTTCTAATGTAGTTTAGAAGATCTTCTCACTATTAATAGATATTAAGTTGTTCTAGGTTTGTTACAGACTATTACATTTCAATATCTCATCTGAAAAGTTGCTAATGGAAGATCTGTCAAGTAGATCTGTTTGTAATTTGGGTACAAAATGCTTATTCATTTGTTTAAGTTGGAGAAAACAGGAATCTGGATAAACTTATGAAATTTGTACTGCTTCAGAAGCTCAGAATGATGTTTAAATACAAGGGGAAGGCTGAGACTGCAGGTTAGAAAGATGTTTGAAACTTCTAGGATGTGCTTGAGTTAACAGATTTGATATTAAAAATGATATTCAGGAACCTAAACTGCTTCACAGATACTAGTTTTATTAATAGAATTATGTTGCAAATGCTAATGCTTATATATTATATGATGCCATGAGACTTGCAAATCTATCCATCTTCTTACATACAGATACCTCTAGATAGGCTCACAGGAATGTTGCCTGTGCTAATGTGTCTGGATACAAGATCTCTGCCAAGAAAGGCTAAATAGACCCAAAAGAAAAAATGCCAAAATAAGCATATATATAAGTTTATGCCACATAGATAGATTATAATTTTATGTTACGTATATTCTACATGTAATAAAATATGAATTAAAAAGGGACAATTAATGGATAATTGTCAGTGAGGGTTGCAACTCTGGGGGAAAGTTACCCTGACTGTTGGGGAGTCAGGCTGTACCTTGAACTGCTGAAACAGCTCTGGCAGCTGGAGCTGCAAGGGGACAGCTCAGCTCTGGAGGGGAAGGTATCCTGAATGTTCAGGGAGCCAGGCTATACCTTGAGTTGGGGTAGAGTGGGGGATGGTCTCCCTGCAGGATATAGCAATCCTGCTCCTCTCCTCTACAGCCACTACAGCTGAACTTTGCTCAGCTCCCACTTAAAGGGGCTTCCTAGAAGAGCTCTGCTTCTACTGTGGCCTAAGATGTTGCTTCTTTTGCTTCACTCTGCTAAAAGGGGAAACCCCTGCAGAAATGCAGCAATCTCCTCTGGCTCCAGTGAAAAGTTGTTACTTTTTCTGCTCTGCCTTGCTCAATTACCTAAGGGACATCTCAGCAAGATTCTGTTCTACTAACCTTGCTTAGCCCCCCAAGGGAACATCTCTGCAAGGTTTTTTTTCTGCTCAGTCCACTAAGGGAGGTTCTTCTGTGCCATGAATGAAGATCTTTACACCCAAGATTCTTTTGAGAAAGAGATTCCTTTGGGAAGGAGTCCAAGAGAGTGGCTGCCTCTACCAGGGTGGGAAAGAACAGCCCATAACTGAACAGGCAGGGTGGTATATATAGTATTTCTTAGGGGCAGAGTTTCTCCAGGGAGAAGATTTTCTGTTCAGGGATTGGTTAGTTTTTCCTGCTCAGGGATTGGTTAATTTCGTTGGTCAGGGGCAGAGATGTTCCTGATTTCAGAGCCAAACTGTGTTTCTTTCAGTTGCCTTTCTTAGCTTTTTGGCTCTAATTCTAAGGCCAGGGCATATTTCTTTCACTGGCTCTGATTCCAGGGACAAAGTGTGTTTCTTTGGCACTGGTTTCAGAGTCAGGGCATGTTTTTTTTTTTTTTTTTTTTTTTTTTTTTTTTTTTTTTTTTTGTTCTGGGTTAAGGGATAAAGTGTTTTTTTCACTGTCTCAGATCTCAGATCCAGGTTGTGTTTCTTTCACTGGTTCTGGATTTCAGGGTCAGGGTACTCAGGGATTTGTTGGTTTCCTGCTCTGTGATTGGTTGGTTTCATTGGTCAGTTGGTCAGGGGCAGAGATGGCTGTGAGTTTAGAGCCAAACTGTGTTTCTTTCACTGGCCTTTCTTAGCTTTTTGGCTCTAATTCTAAGGCTAGAAAATATTTTTTTCACTGGCTCTGATTCTAGGGACAAAGTGTGTTTCTTCAACACTGGTTTCACAGTAAGGGCATGTTTCTTTGGCTCTGGGTTCAGGGATAAATTGTTTTTTTCACTGGCTCTGGTACCAGATCTAGGCTATGCTTCTTTCACTGCTTCTCTGCCCCAGAGTCAGGGTGGTTTTTCTTTAGCTGACCCCTTTTCCCTACAATAATGTCTCTAACCAGGTAAATATGTAAGTGTTTGTCTGTGTGTCTATGAAAGTAAATTAACAAAC
Organism: Peromyscus californicus insignis; assembly: GCF_007827085.1. NCBI lineage: Eukaryota > Metazoa > Chordata > Mammalia > Rodentia > Cricetidae > Peromyscus > Peromyscus californicus. The sequence continues at coordinate 47,775,352 of NW_026294391.1, forward strand.
ATTTCCAAAAATAGGATGTCAGTTTTTGGTTGGTTTTAAAATCTCCTGAAGTGCCTGGTAAAAATTTTCAGTTTGAGATAAATTCCATGCTTAGAAAGATGATACTGACCCTGCACCTGTCAGTGAGGCTGCAGATGGTGCATGTAACACACACGATTGCCTTCCAAACAGGAAGGAGGAGGAGATGGAAGAACAGATTGCTGTGTGAAATGAACACACACATCCAAAAGGCTAATTATTTGTCCCCTATAACTATTGCCAGTGTGTTGCATTCTTAAACACTGAGGCTCACGTGGGTGTATCATTAAAAAATGAAAGAAAATTTACTACAACAGATGTAATATATAAATGTATCATTTTGCCATTCACCAAAACACACACTTTGCATATTTTTTTAATTATTCATCTTTGGGGGTAGTAAAATGTCTATTTTGGAACAAGGTTTCTCACCTGTTTTTGAACAAAACCTTTTTTCCTCCTGGAATCTTGCAGTATTGAATTAATTTCACTGTTAACTCTCCAGATGACCAAATGGCATCAGAGTATTAATTTAATCAAGAAACATTTAAAAACAAAATAGTTATCAAAATAGCATTAGTTTAAAATACAAATTTAAAAAGCACTATTACAAATAATCTAAGTAAAAAAGAATACATAGACATTTATAAATAAATATATTTGAGTAATAATCATATAGTGGTAAAAAATGTTTTACCACAAATGAATCAGGTAGGCTACTAATTCGAAATTCAAATTATTCTATGCCCCAAACTAAAGTTTATGATGATTAGAAACACATTTTAAAATAAATATATTCAATTAAATAATGAACATGCATAATATGTAACAAAAAGAATTCCTGATACTGTAATATTTTTGTATTTGTGTTTTTCTGTATACCCAAAGGCATATTTATTTATGCATTTTAAATGTTTTTCCATGATTAAACAATTTTATAATCCTATTTTTTATATCATTGTCAATTTATGCAAGTCTTATTTTTAACACAGCATTTTTTTGAGTTTTAAAATTACATTTTTATGTTTATTTTTGTGTGTGCATGCATGTATAATGGACAGAAAACAACCCAAAGAGCCTGTTCTCTCATTCCACAATATGGGTCCTGGGGATGGAGCTCAGGTCACCAGGCTTGGTGGAAAATGCAGCATGCTTTCTTGGGCAGCCAGCCCCCAAATCATGACACAGAGTTATTATTAATTACTAAAGCTTGGCCTATAGCTTAGGCCTCTCCCACTAGCTCTTATAACTTAAGTTAACCCATTTATATTAATCTATGGTTGCCTCACCTCTCTTCCATCTTGCAACTCCTGTTCCCCCTCCGTGTCCTTTGGTGTCTCTCCCACACCTAGATTCCTCTCCTCCTCCTCCTCCTCCTCCTCCTCCTCCTCCTCCTCCTCCTCCTCCTCCTCCTCCTTCTTCTCTCTCTCTCTCTCTCTCTCTCTCTCTCTCCACCAGGAAGTTTTGTCTAACCTCTTCCTGCCTACCTGTTGGCCATTCAGCTCGTTTTTAAAGCAATCAGAAGGTGCCTTGTCAAAGACATATCTTCACAGTGTACAAAATGATTATTCCACAACAGCAAACTCTCTTGTAAGTGTAGACATCTCTCTGGCCCTATTCAAAGCTTTGATGAATATAGAAACTGTTTCCGAAACATTTTTGCATTCTCTTTTTAGTTCCCCTCCCCCTTTTTTATTCTTCCCCCTTCTTTCTTTCTTCCTTTCTCTTTTGGAGGCAGGGTCTTTCTTACGTAGTCCAGACTGCCCTGATCTTACTTTGTACCCATGCTTACCTGGAATTTGTAAAATCTCCATGCTTCTAACTCCAAAGTACTGGGATTACAGTTTGTATCCCCTTTGTGCTGATGCCAGCATTGTTTTATCACTTATTTCCTAGGGGAAGTGAGACTGGGTTGGTAAATTTCCTCTTCTACTAAAACTTCAAGCTAAATATAAGAAAAAATACATCAAACTTGCTTAAATATAGAAGAAAATATACACTTTTTACATTTCATCAATATATTACTTGTTTACTTATATGGTTATAAGACATGAGATAATTCTTCATAAGAACTAACCCACTATATAAAAACTACCAAAGTAAATCCCTCACATTTTTAATGAGCAAAAATGTATTAAAAGTTATCCCCCATATTTCTAATGAACAAAATGTATTCTTTGTATCAGATATTACTGGAGTAAACATCTGGGGAAAAGAGCTACTTACTGTACTGGTAATTCTTTTGTTGCTATGATAAAACACCATGACCAAAGTGACCTATAGATAGAAGGGTTCATTTTATTTTATTTTATTTTATTGGATTATTGTTACAGGTCAAGAGTCCATTATGGCAGGGGAAGAATGGTAGCAGGTGGCCAGAGCAAGAAGCTGAGCATTACATCTCTGTTCACACACAGGAAACAGAATGAATTGGAAGTGGGTGAGGCTAAAAATTCTCAAAGCCTCCCCCATTGACATGTTTCCTCTAGTAAGGCTCCACATTCTAAAGGTTTCATAACTGTCCCAAATAATGTCACCAATTGGAGACCAAGTGTTCAAATACCCAAGTCTATTCAAATGTAGGTTACAGTTTGGCAATAACTTTTTTTTTAACAGAATAAGGGAAAGGTCAATTTAATGATCATGTGTGATTGATATTTAAATTTTTTAGCATCTTTTGTGAACAGAATCTTTTTTTTTTTTTTTTTTTTTTGGTTTTTCGAGACAGGGTTTCTCTGTGTAGCTTTGCGCCTTTCCTGGTACTCGCTTTGGAGACCAGGCTGGCCTCGAACTCACAGAGATCCGCCTGGCTCTGCCTCCCGAGTGCTGGGATTAAAGGCGTGCGCCACCACCGCCCGGCCAGAATCTTTCTTGTTTCTAATATAATGACACAATACAGTAATATTTTAGTTCAGTTGCATAATGAAATAATACATTAATAAAATAATATAGTAATTGAGCACTGAAACTGTAAATCATATTAAAAGAGAAAAAAATTTCAAAAGAAACTAATAGTTACTTATACTTTAAGAAACGGTCTATATTTGATGGTAATGACTTACAATATATTACTTTGTATCATGTATCAGTAATTCCAATTGCCACTAATTCTGGTATGTTTATTCTTAATTGTCATTTATATTTTTTAATTGAGAATTCTACATGCTTTATAGAACAGAGTGGAGAATGGATGTGGTAATATTTCATTTGTGCTCTAACAAATAAAACTTATCTGGAGATCAGAGGACAGAGCCAGCCACTAGATTAGACATAGAGGCCATACAGTGATGGCACATACTCCTTTAATCCTATCACTCGGGAGGTAGACATCCATCTGGATCTCTGTGAGTTCACAGCCACATTGGGAACAGAACCAGGCATGGTGGCATACATCTTTAATCTCAGCACTTGAGACACACTCCTTTAATCCCAGGAAGTGATGGCAGGAAGTAGAAAGGTATATAAGGTGTGAGGACCAGGAACTAGAGGCTTTTAGCAGCAGTTCAGCTGAGATCCCTTCTGGGTGAAAACTCAGAGGCTTTCAGTCCGAGGAAAGAGAATCAGGTGAGGAGTTGGCGAGGTGAGATTGGCTGTGGCTTTCTCTCTTTCTCTGATCTTTCAGCTTTCACCCCAATATCTGGCTCTGTTTTTTTTTTTTAATTAATAAGACCGTTTAGTAATTCATGGTACAAATAGAATGTAACTAGATTCCTTAAACATTAAATGCCTTCCTTATTGAACAAGCACTTTCAAATCCTTTATAAAAGGACTGTGGATATCCTTGATTGTTGTGTTCTCAACTTTTGTATCTTCTTTAGCAAAATTCACTGCACATATGGATAAGTATATGTATGACCATACATGAATACTATTATACTTGTTTTGAAAACAGCTTTATGATTATGTTTGGGAAGCAGTCTCCTTACAATCCATATAGCCTGAAGCTCCCAATACAGATTGACCTGGTTTTGAACTTCCACTAATCCTTTTCTTGCACCTTCAGTTTTTTGGGATTTACAGGCATACACTGCTATGACCTGTTTAATTTTCCTTTTTAAACAAGAGCATGTGGCTGTTATGAACTAAGGCAAAGAATACAAAATTACGAAATGTCATTTAAAAAGAAAGAAATGCTAATTTTAACACTCAACCACCTTTATCACACAAGGCATCAAAGAAATGTTGTGAATGGATAAACATACGGATAATTTGGAGATGGAGTGGGGAGAGGTATTTAAAACCTGTCAGTTATAGTTATATATTTTAATAGAATTAAGATACTAAAAAAAGGACTAAATTCAAATACCTACAAAGTTTTGGACATTTAATTTTTTAATTTTTCAATTTATTCTCTCCTATATTACACTCTGACCACACTTTCCCCTATCTCTTCTCCTCCCAGTTCCTCCCCCACAATTTTCCCTCTTCCCCCATCCACTCCTCCTCCATTTCATTTCAGAAAGGGCAGGCATCTGATGGATATCAACCAAACATGCATATTAAATTGCAATATGACTAGGCACCTCCCCTTATATTAAGGCTGGAAAAGGCAACCCAATTTGAGTAATAGGGTCCACAAAACAGGCAAAAGAGTCAGAGATAGCCCCCTATCACACTGTTAGTAGTCCCACAATAAGACAAAACTACACAACCATCACTTATATGCAGAGGGCCTAGGTAAGACCAATGCAGGCTCCCTGGTTGTAAAATCAATCTCTGTGAGTCACTATGAACCCAGATAGTTGATTCTGTGAATTTTCTTGTGGTGTCCTTGACCCCACTGGCTCCTAAAATCCTTCCTGCTCCTCTTCTGCAGGATTCCATGAACTATGCCTGATGTTTGGATGTGGATCTCCATCTGTTTCCATCAGTTGCTCAATGAAACCTCTCTGATCCTGACTATGCTAGGCTCCTGTTTACCAGTAAAGCAGAGTATCACTAGAAATCATTTCTTTGGCTTTTTTCCCAGTCCTTTTTGGTTCTATCCTAGGTCTCTGGGCTCTCTAGCCTCTGATTTCTGGCCCTTCAGGTAGTGTCAGGAGTGGACTCCCTCTATTGGCATGGTTCTCAGGTTGGACCATTCATTGCTTGGCCACTTCCACAGTTTCTGTACCACCAATTACCCAAAGTATCTTTCAGGCAGGATAAATTGTAGGTCTAAGATTTTGAGCCTGATTTGGGGTCCAAGTCCTTCCACTGGAAGCCGTGCCTAGTTACAGAAGATGGCCAGTTCAGGCTTTGTGTCCCCTATTACTAGGAGTCTTCTCTGGGGTCACCCTCATAGATTCCTAGGAGTTCCCATTGCACTAGATTTCTACCTTGCCCCTGAAATGTCTCCCAGTTTCAATTGACTCTCTCAATACTCTATCCCTCCAATCCAGCTGCCACATCTGATCTCTCCTGTTCCCTGTCACATCCAACACCAATAAACCCACAAAATCTACTCTATTTCCCCTTTCCAGGGAGATCCATAGTCTCCTTGTTACTTAGCCTTTCTGTATCTGTGGACTGCAGCATGATTATCCTTTACTTTACAGCTAATATCCACTTATGAGTGAGTACATACCATATTTGTCTTTCTGGATCTGGGTTACCTCACTCGGGATGATTTTTTCTAGTTCCATCCGTTTGCTTGTAAATTTCATTATGCTATTTTTTAACAGCTGATTTGTACTCCTTTATGTAAATGCACCACATTTTCTTTATCCATTCTTTGGCTAAGGGAAATTTAGGTTGTTTCCAGTTTCATGATATTATGGATAAAGATACTATAAGCATAGTTGAACCATTGTCCTTGTGGTAGGATGGAGCATCCTTTGGGTATATGCTCAGGAATGGTGTAGCTGGGTATTAAGGTAGATCATTTCCCAGATTTCTGAGGAACTACCACATTGATTTCAAAAGTAGCTACACAAGTTTGTACGCCCACCATCAGGGGAGGGATGTTCCTCTTGCTATACATCCTCTCCAGCATGAACTGTCACTTATGCTTTTGATCTTGGCCATTATGACAGGTGGTGTAAGATGAAATCTCAGAGTCCTTTTTATTTGCATTTCCCTGATTGCTAAGGATGTTGAACATTTTTTAAGTGCTACTTGGCCATTTGAGATTCCTCTTTTGAGAATTCTGTTTAGATCTGTATCCCATTTTTAATTGGATTATTTTGTTTGTTGACATTTATTTTCTTGAGTTCTTTATATATTTTGGAGATCAGCCCTCTGTCAGGTGTGGGGTTTGTGAAGATCTTTTCCCACCCTGTAGGCTGCCTTTTGGTCCTATTAATGGTCTCCTTTGCCTTACAGAAGCCATTCAGTTTCATGAGGTCCCATTTACTAATTGATGATTTTAGTACCTGCATTATTGGTGTTCTGTTCACGAAGTTGTCTACTATGCCAATGCACTCAAGGTTATTCTCCACTTTCTCTTCTATCAGGTTTAAAGTATCTATCTTATGTTGAGATCTTTGGTCCACTAAGACTTGAGTTTTGTTCAGGGAGATCTATGTGCATTCTAATACATGTCAACATCTAGATGGACCAGCACCATTTCTTGAAGACGTCTTCTTTGTACCATTGTATAATTCTGGGTCTTTATCAAAAATCAGTTATCCATAGGTGTGTAGATTTGCACCTGTGTCTTTGATTTGATTCTACTGATCAACATTTCTGGTTTTATGTCAATACCATGCACTTTTTATTACTATAGCTTTGTAGCAGAGCTTTAAAATCAGGTATGGTAATACCTCCAGAAGTTATTTTATTGTATAGAATTGTTTTAGCTATCTTGTTTTTTTTTTAATTTTTCCATATGAAGCTGAACATTGTTCTTTCAAGATCTGTGAAGAATTGTGTTGAAATTTTGATGAGGATTATATTGAATCTGTAGAATGCTTTTGGTAAGATGGCCATTTTTGCAATGTTAATCCTTCCTATCCATGAGCATGGGAGATCTTTCCATCTTCTAATACCTTCTTCAATTTCTTACTTCACAGACTTGAAATTATTGCCATACAGGACTTTCACTTGTTGGTCAGAGTTATTCCCAAGATATTTTATATTGTTTATGGATATTATGAAGGGTGTTGTTTTCCTGATTCCTTTCTCAGATAACTTGTCATTTACATAAAGGAGGGCTGCTGAATTTTTGAGTTAATCTTATATCCAGGCATTTTGATGATAGTGCTTATCATCTGTAGGAGTTCTCTGGTAGAATTTTTGGTATCACTTATGTATATTAACACATCATCTGCAAATAGTAAAAGTTTGACTTTTTCCTTTCCAGTTTGTATCCCTTTGATCTCCTTTTATTGTCTTATTGCTCTAGCTAGAATGTCAAGTACTATATTGAATAGATACAGAGAAAGTAAATGGCCTTGCCTTATTCCTGATTTTAGTGGAATTGCTTTGAGTTTCTCTCAATTTAATTTTATGTTGGCTATAGGTGTAGGGAAAAGGGGCTGGCTAAAGAAACCCACCCTGACCCTGGAGTCCAGAACTAGGGAAAGTTGACTCAGATCAGGGCAGAAGGAAACACAGTTTGGGTCAGTCAGATCAGAGCCATCTCTGCCCCTGGCTAACTGACTTGTGAAACCAAACAATCACAAATTAGGACAGTAGAACCCTGGGCCCCAAGTCAACTCCTGATTGATTCCACCCCCATGACATGTAATGTAAATCACCCTGCCTGGTCAGTTAAAAAAAGAACTGTTCTCTCCACTCTGGTAGAGGCAGCTACTCTCCTGGACCCCTCCTTCCCAAATAAATCTCTTTCTCAAAAGAGTTTTGGGATGTGAAGATCTTCACTCACTGGTGTAGAGAAGATCCTTGCTGAGACATTCCTCAGTGGGCAAAGCAAGGGAGAGCTGAAAGAGAAGATCAAGGAGGAGCTGAACAGAAGATCCTTGCTGAGATGTCCCTCAGTGGACAGAGCAAGAGAGAGGTGAAAAAGTAACACTTTTCTCTGGAGCTGGAGGAGATTGCTATATTTCTGTAGGGGTTTCCCCTTTTTGCAGAGTGAAGCAAAAGAAGCAACATCTTAGGTCAGAGAAGCAGATTTCTGCTAGGAAGCCCCCTTAAGTGGGGGCTGAGCAAAGCCCAGCTGTAGCCGCTCTCTGACTTTCCTGAACAGTCAGGATACCCTTCCCTGCTGAAGCAGTTCCAGGAGTGACTTTCCCGAGCAGTCAGAAAAACTTCCCTTCTGAGGTGTCCAGGATATTTGCCCTCCAGGGCTGAACTGTCTCCTTGCAGCTCTGGCCATCAGATCTGTCCTAAGTAGCTCCAGGTGTCCAGGACACCTCCTGGGCAGAGCTGTTCTGAGCAGCTTGAGGTGTCCAGGATACCTTGCCCACCAGGGTTGAGCTGTCTCTTTGCAGATCCAGCCATCAGAGCTGTACTAAGCAGCTAAAGGTGTTGCCTGACTTCCCAAGTAGTCAGGATACCTTTCCCCAGAGTTACAAAACTCATATTTTGGTGCCAAAACCCGGGACCAAACTCACAGAGTTGAAACAAATTTACTTACTATAAATTTGCTATAAATTGCTTTTATTATGTTTAGATCTGTCCCTTGAATGCCTGTTCTCTCTAAGACTTTTATCCTGAAGAGGTGTTAAATTTTGTCAAAGGTGTTTTCAGTGTCTAATGAGATGACCATGTGTTTTTTTTCTTTCAGTTTGTTTATATGGTGGATTACATTAACAGATTTTCATATGTTGAACTATCATTGCATCTCTGGGATGAAGCCTACTTGATTATGGTGGATGATCTTTTTCATGTGCTCTTGGATTCAGTTTGTGAATATTTTATTGAGTAATATTGCATAAATGTTCATGAGGGAAACTGGTGTATAATTCTCTTTGTTGAGTCTTTGTGTGGTTAGGGTACCAGGGTGACTGTGGCCTCATAAAATGAATTTAGCAATATTCATTCTGTTTCTATTTTTCAGAAAATTTGAAGAGAATTGGTATAAGCTCTGCTTTGAAAGTCTGGTAGAATTCTGCACTAAATCCTTCCGGCCCTGGGCTTCTTTTGGGGGAGTGGTGGTGGTTTAATGATTGCTTCTATTTCCTCAGGGTTTATAGGTCTATTTAAATTGTTTATCTGATCTTGACTTAACTTTGGTAAATCTTATCTATCAAGAAAATTGTCTATTTTTTTTAGATTTTCCAATTTTGTGTAGTACAGGTTTATGACATATGTATAACCAATTGGTTCTTTGGATTTCTTTATTGTCTGTTGTTATGCCCCCCCTTTTCATTTCTAATTTTGTTAATTTGGATATTTTCTCTCTGCCTTTTGGGTAACTTTGGATAAGGGTTTATCTCTATCTTGTTGATTTTCCCAAAGAACAAATTCTTTGTTTCATTGATTCTTTGTATTGTTCTCTTTGTTTCTATTTTATTGATTTCAGCTCTCAGTTTGATTATTTCCTGTATCTATTCCTCCTGGATGTGTTTGCTTCTTTTTATTTTAGAGCTTTCAGCTGTGCTGTTAAGGCACTAGTATGAGATCTTTCAAATTTCTTTATGAAGACACTTAGTGCTATAGACTTTCCTAGTAGTATCTCTTTCATTGTTTCTCATGTGTTTGGGTATATTGTGTTTTCATTTTCTTTGAATTCTAGGAAGTCTTTAATTTCTTTATTTCTGCATTGACACAATAATCATTCAGTAGAGAGGTGTTCAGTTTCCATGAATTTGTAGGCTTTCGGTTGTTTCTGTTGTTGAAATCCAATTTTAATCCATGCCCATTGGAAAGAATGCAGAGGTTAGTTCAATTTTTTGTATCTATTGAGACTTGCTTTGTGACCATGTATGTGGTATGTTTTGAAGAACACTCCATGAGGTGATAAGAAAATAGTGTATAATTTTGTGTTTGGGTTAAATATTCTGTACATATACGTTAGGTCCACTTGATTCATAATGTCTGTTTTCTCCATTATTTCTGTTTAGTTTTTGTCTAGATAGCCTATCTGTTGGTGAGAGTAGGGTACTGAAGTCACCTACCATTAATACATGGGGTTCAATGTATGATTTAAGCTTTAGAAATGTTTCCTTTACAAATGTGGATACCCTTACACTTGGGAAATAGGTGCTAAAAATTGAGACTTCATCTTGACGGATTTTTTATGAGTTTGAAGTGTCCTTTCCCATCTTTTTTGTCAATTTTGGTTTGAAGTCTTTTTTATTAGGTATTAGAATGGCTACACCAGCTTGCTTCTTGGGTCCATTTGCTTGGAAAATCTTTATTCAACCCTTTACTCAGAAGTAATGTCTGTCTTTGATGTTGATATGTGTTTTTGCTATGCAGCAGAAGGATAGATCAAGATTTCATATCCATTCTGTTAGCCTGTGTCTTTTTGTTGGGGGAATTGAGTCCATTAGTATTGTGTCATATTAATGACCCATGATTGTTCAATTGTTCATTCCTGTTATTTTGTTGTAGTTGTTGATGGTGCTACTGTGTGTATGTTTGTGTATTCGTGTATGTGTGTGTGTGTGTGTGTGTGTGTGTGAGAGAGAGAGAGAGAGAGTGAGTGAGAGAGAGAGAGAGAGACAGAGAGAGAGACAGAGAGAGAGCTTTTCATTTTGCTTCTGTGACATTATTTATTTCCTGTGTTTTCATGGGTGTAGTTAGCCTTCTTGGGTTGCAGATTTATTTCTAGTACCTTCTGTAGGGCTGGATTTGTGGATCGATATTGTTTAAATTTGACTTTTTCATGAACTATCTTGTTTTCTCCATCTATGGTAATTGAAAATTTTGCTTGGTATAGTAGTCTCAGCTGGCATTTATAGTATGTTAGAGTCTATAAAATATCTGTCCAGGCCATTATGGGCTTTTAGAGTCTGTTGAGAAGTTGAGTGTAATTCTAATAGGTCTGCTTTTATATGGTACTTGGTCTTTTTCCCCTTCCAGTTTTTAATCTTTCTTTGTTCTGAATATTTAGAGTTTTGATTATTATGTGACAGGGTGACTTTCTTTTCTGGTTCTATGTATTTGATATTTTGTAAGCTTCTTGTATCTTTATAGGCATGTCCTTCTGAAGGTTAGGAAAATTTTCCTCTATGATTTTGCTAAAAATAATTTCTGTGTCTTCTGTGAATCTTCTCCTTTTTCTATTCCTATTATTCTTATGTTTGGTCTTTTCATAGTGTCTCAAATTTCCTGGATGTTTTGTGTCAGGAAGTTTTTAGATTTAACATTTTCTTTGACTGATGTATCCATTTCTTCTATCATATCTTTAATGTCTGAGATTTTCCCTTCCATGTCTTCTATTCTGTTGGTAAAGCTTTTGTCTGTCATTCCTGTTAGATTACATAAATTTTCCTTCTCCAAGATTCCCTCAGTTTGTATTTTCTTTATTGTTTCTATTTCCATTTTTAGGTCTTGAACAGTTTTATTAATTTCCTTCATTTCTTTCTTTGTTTTTATTTCTTGGATTTCTTCAAGGGATTTATTAATTTCCTCCCATAGTTTGTGGGTTTTTTTTAATTTCTTTAAGGGATTTATTCATTTCTTCTTTAAGAAGCTCTATCATCTTCATAAAGTTGATTTTAAGGCCATTTTCTTGTGCTTCACCTATGTTGGAATAGTCAAGGCCTGATGTGGTAGGATAACTGGACTCTAGTGGTGCCATATTGCCCTGGCTGTTGTTGACTTGGTTCTTAAGCTGGCCTCTAGGCATCTGGGTTTAGGATAATTTCAGGTTTAAGTGCAGATTTCTGAGATTATCTTTCTTGAATGGATGTTTTTTCCCTTGGTTTCTGTTTCCTCTCTGGTCTTCTGGCCTGAGTGACCTGTGCTTTTGGTGGCTGGACAGTCCTCAGGTTCAGTAGGATGTCTCCACTAGGGTTTTGGTGGCCTGTGTGATCTCTCTGATTTTGGGTGCTGACATTGCTTCTGGGGTTCTGGGAATTGGCACGGCCTCTGGTAGAGCAGGGTGCTTCTGAGGTTCTGGGTACTGGCATGATCTCTGGGGTTCCAGGTACCAGTTTAGCCTCTAGTAGAGAAGGGACTTCTGGGGTTCTGGGTACCAGTGTGGCCTTTGGTAGAGCAGGAGCCCTCTGCTGGGTCTGTGTGCCAGGATATGGAGACAAGGAGCAGGGGCTCTTCATAGGGGGTATAATTTACATGTCAAAAATTAAATATAATTTATTCCTGTGAAAAGAAAATAGGTTAACATCACCATAAATATTTTAAAATTATGTCATTGTTTTATCCTGTCATTCTTTCAGATAGCCCATTTTGGCTTTGTAGCTGTAACTTCTATAGCTGTATACTATTCACTCTATGTTCACATTGGTACACTGTTATTTACTTTTGCTTATTCAATACAAATCTCTTGGCTTATCCTCCTATTTTCTTATGTTTCAGTTTTAGAGGGATGTGTGTGTGTGTGTGTGTGTGTGTGTGTGTGTGTGTGTGTGTGTGTTTCATTTGTGAAATTTTTAGATGAATATTACTTTCCATATTTCCAGTATTCTCACAGGAAGTACAAAAAATATTAGTTAATAGTAATTTTTAAGTCCCTAGGCTTATTTTCTGCACAAGACAAAGAAAGTAAAAAGATAAATTTCACTTTTGCATTCTACCACTCAGTGAGAACTAATCAAAATTCTGAAATCTGCTGATTCCAAACATTGCTTCTGAGAGTGCTAAGTATTCCTGAGTAGTATAGCCATGCCTTGATGCTCAGTGGCAGGATGACCTATTTCTTCAGATGACATTTCTTTAAGATTTGTGACATCAGTACTTTCTGGTTGTCTCAGGTGCAGCTTGCATTTTTTTCCCAATTATTTTTGTTAAAGTAGAAGGAGACTTTCTGACCTCACTTAAATTCAACATATAAAAACCCTAAAATCTAGAAGCTACATATGAAAGAAAGCATGTAGAATATTTCATACTTGGTTTTGGTGATTTTTCTTAATAATACAGACATCCAACCACAGACCTGAAAATTTCATGTTTGACTTTTATATTAATACTTTGTAATATAATATAAATTTTATAATATTAATATTATATAGTTTATATGTTCTATTTTGTCATGATACACTGATGGACATAAAGTATTTTTCCATTTTCTTGGTTTTGTAAATAAGGCAACAATAAACATAAATGTGTTGATATCTCTGGTAGGATGTAGAGTCAGTCCTATGGGTATATGATTAGAATTGGTATAGCTGTATCATATGGTAGTTTTATTTTTGTAGGTTTCTTTCTGCAGAAAGTCTAAATTGATTTCCATTGGCATTAAAGATGCTTATACTCCCAGCAGCAGTAAATAAAGTTTCCTCTTCCACCATATCTTAGCCAGCAGTTGGCATGTTTTTTATTACAGACTAAGGTAAGATAAAATGTCAAAGTAGTTTTAATTTGCATTTTCCTAATGGCTAAGGATGTTCACACTTTAAAAAAATATTTATTAGTCATTTGGTTTGTTTCATTTAAGAACTTTCTGTTTACTTCATTAGCCCATTTGTCAATTTGCCATTTTGTTCTTTGGGGTTATTTTTTTATGTTTAATTTCTGAAATTCTTTCTTTTCTAGATCTCAGCCTCTTGTAGGCTCATTCACTTTACTGTTAGTTTTGTTTGCTAGTTCGAAACTTTTAAATTTCACTTAATGCTATACAAATTCTTGGGATTATTTTCTGGTTTTGGAGTTGTTTTTGGAAGTTTTTCCTTATACCCATTCTATGACATGTTTTCCTATAACAGGTTCAACATTTCAGGTTGCCAGTTAAGGTTTTTCATCCATTTTGAATTGACATTAACAATCCTACGAATAATTGGCTCATGGAATTAATTTGTGTGCTTCTTTTGTATCATTTTTCTTGTTTGAGCATTTGAAGGTATATTCTTCAAGTATTCAGAAGTTTCAGAGTATGTCTATTTATATATTCTTCAGAATCTGCCATTTTCCTACGAAAAACAGCAAATATTCTTATCATGATCTTAATCTCTCAACCCAACTTCAAACTTTATTTATTTCTCAAAAATGAAAAGCTAATGGTAATGTAACATTCCCATAATCCCAGCCATTGAGACGATGAGATGGGATAGTCATAGTTGTAAGGCAAGCCTGAAACACTTACACACTTTCAGACAGTCCTCAGCTATATAAGATATTCTTTTTTAAAAAATATGTGTGTAGGAGCTGGAGAGATGGATCGGCAGTTGTGAGCACTGACTGCTCTTCCAAATGACCTAGGTTCAAGTCCCAGCACCCACACAACAGCTAACAAGTGTATGTAACTCCAGTTCCAGGGGAATTGAGATCCTCACACAGATATTGCACATGAAATAAAAATAAATTAAAAAATTACGTGTGTGTGTGTGTGTGTGTGTGTGTGTGTGTGTGTGTGTATGTGTGTGTAAAATGTAGTTTGGGGTATGTTAAAAATGACCTCATTTGCTGTTAGAAATATACTAAATGTTAATATATAAAAGTATACATGTGCAAACATACTTTATAAAATTTTTCTTTACTATATGTATAATAATTTCTAAGGCTAATTATGCCTTAGAAATTGCTTGCACTCTCTTTTATTTGCTCTTTATCTCATATAAAGAATCCTGTTACAGGGGCTGGAGAGATGACTCAGCAGTTAAGAGCACTGGCTGCTCTTCCAGAAATCCTGAGTTCAATTCCCAGCACCCACTTGATGGCTTACAATCGTCTCTAGTGGGATCTGATGCTTTCTTCTGGAATAGAGTCAATAGAGAACTAATATACATAAAAAATAATAAATATCTCTTTAAAAAGAATACTGTTTCAGTGCCTGGCATTGTGACAAAAATCATGCATACACCTTTTTTGAGCACTTCATTGTTCTCCTCAGAAACTTCATAATATTATCACATAATGTTTATCTGAAAATAGCTTGATATTAGAAAACCAGCTTAGAAACTTTATGTCCATTAGTCTAGGCCTGCTATCTGCTGATAATGACACTAAGTTTAATGTCACACCACCACAGAAACTCTAAAGTGTCACAACGGATATCTAAGAAAATCTCCCATATATACATATATATGTATATATGTATATATAATACATACATATTTATATATATAATATCCAGGAAGTATTGAAAATGAGATTTTGCTCTTCACCATTGTTTGGTAAAATTATGAAGGGATAAATTGATGAATGAATACAACAAAAATGATAGATACAATTTCACTATGCTACATTCTTTTGCCCTCCTGAAAGAGCTGATATGCTATTTGTAATCCTCATCAGAAAAAAATACATCATATTATCACAAAAATATATAGTTTAGTGAGATAGCAGCTTTGTTATATCTAGTAAATCACACAAAATTTTAAGTCATTTCATGTTTTGTGTTATGGATATGTGTCTTCTTACAAAGAGTTACTATAAATTATTTGCATGCATTTTTCAGTTTCATACTGAATGATGTATGTCTGTCAATAAGTTTAAAATGACGTGGATGGAATTTGCAGTGAATAAATTATAAAGAACATTATACTGAAATAGAGCACATACTGTGGGCACAAAGAAGTCATTTTCTGTCCTGTTTATCCTTTGTGTTACAATAATCATGGGTAAATTGATGAAAAGTTTTTTTTGTAGGAAGAAAATAACTAGTGTATTCATGTACTTATTTACATAATTATGTAATTATATGAAAATCCAATCCTAGATATTTCTCCAAACTTTGATTAGACCTACATAATCTTATTGAATATTATGCAATTGTAGTTTTCTTGAATGTAGGACTTTTGTATTGAACTTATTTTTATCTCTTTTTTTAACACCCTATCTCAGTTCCTAATACAAGACACACACATATACACATATGCAGTTATCAAAATAAAGAGTTGGGAATCATAATGGACTTTTTATTAAAGACACAAATTTTGAAATCTATAACAAAACTGACAAGTATCATGTTAGTTAAAAATAGATGCAATTGTGTTTCACAAGAAATTCTCATACTACTATAGCCACAAAGAATTTGTCACCATCTTCCAGGACTTAGGAAACTGGGACACTGATAGTCAAAGAGTTCATATAGGAAAGCACCACCAAAATTAATAACAAGAGAGCTGTCTGGAACAGGTCCTTGTTATGTTCAGTTTCTACAATTCTTTTGGAAATCACTAAATGTCTAGGGCAGCAAGCTGAGACTCAGAAATAAGTTTACTTGTTACTTTAACACGTATAAGAAATTTCTCCTTTTTGCCTGTCTCCTTTCCTTCCCTCTTTGCAGTACTCAGAGCAAAAGATATTAATATTAGTTTGCCCATTCTGAAACCCTGTTGCCAATATTTTATCATCCATTCAATTACTTTTCAGATATCAGGGTATGTATCAATTATGAAGATAATATGTTCTATAATTGAGTAATCTTAATAAAAATAAAAGGTAGAGAAGAGAGAGAAATTCTACAGGGACAGTCATTATCTCTTTTTTTTTGTGGAGCACCAGCAGTTACTAACTAGAATGCATGTAATAGACATGGGATTTCCATATATGTATTATTGCAAATTATGGAGGTTTAGAATTCTGGTTTAAAGTTTAATGGTGGTATTATAAAACTATTATTCCTTGTTCCTATCATTTAAAATTAAGAGCAATAAGAGTACTGAAAATGAAAATATTTAAGACCAACAGACAAATGGCACCTCATTCAACTAAAATATATCTGTACAGCAAAGAAAACTACCATTCATGTGGAGAAGCAGCCTATATACGGAAAAAAATGTTTACCCGCTTTACAGCTGACAGTTGGCTGGTGCATGGAATATATAAATAACTCACAAATTTGAGCACCAAGAAAACAAAGAACTCAGTTAAAAATTGTGGCACGGAACCAGAGTTTTCAAAAGAAGAAATAGAAATGGCTGTGAAATAGTTTTGAAAATGTTCAGTATCCTTAGTCAGCAGGAAAATGAAAATTAAACTACTTTGAGATTTCATCTGCCCCAGTCAAAAAAATCATATTTTTGTTGTGATGGTGGTTGTTAAGAGGATGATGAGACAAATAAATCCTGAGCCATAAACAAAGAAATGTTGTTCCAATTTCAGTGGAGTGGAAGCTTACGTGAAAGTGAGAAGTACCTCTTCAGAAAGAACCAAAGCTAAGAACTCATACTAAACACTATCATAGAAGGGTTTAAGGAATCAATATTTATTTAATGATTGTTAAAGTTTTACATATAGCAAAAATTTGTAAATAACCTGAATGTGCATCAGTAACTGTCTGACTAAATACTGATGTGACTGTTTCTTTCTTTTTGTTTATAGTTTGTTTCCACATTTGATTATTGTTTATTAGAAACAATAGAGTAGCAAAAAGTTTTATAATTCTGCAAAGTTTAAAAAGTATTACAGTGCATTAAGCAATTCACAGTTAAACTCAACTGAGTGACTATTTCTTAAACAGAAAATCTTATGACAGGTAGAGAGGGCTCTTCATAAGCACATATGGCATGACATTCACAATTTAATGTTAAATGAAAACTAGTAAACATTAGAAGAATGAGTAACTACTACATTTTTGTTAAAAATATAAAATTGTGTGTCTGCATATGTAAAAACATCTCTGAAGGGATATTCAAGAAGAAAATTACTACTATTAGTATTAATTATAGAACTAAAATTATTGTAAAACTCCAAACTTGGAAGTTGTAATAGAAGATGATTAGTAGCTTAAATTATAGATCCTAACCTTCATTTTCTAGTAAATTCATACTTTAAGAACTAAGTTACCCATAAATCTTACTTAGGAGTTTGTGGCTATCAGAAATAATCATACACACAGAGTTGAAAATATAAAGGGTTAAAAAGTAATAATATATGTGTGTGTTCATAATTGTCATTACACAAACTACACACACACACACACACACACACACACACACACACACACACACACATCCATATAAATACAACATTCTCAGTCTGTATATATTACTTGTATGTGTGTTTTCATGGCTTACCATTTGGTATTGGATAACCAATTAGTGTGCTCTTCCCTGGGGACGACTATTTCTCATGCTCTCAGCACTCCTTAGTTGCTTGTACTTCTTTGTGTAGGGTTGAGCCTCCTGGGCTTTCTCCTATGTATTTTTGTAAGTCTTCTGTTGTCCTTGTTCATCTCATGTTTGGGCATGTTTGGGCACTCATGTTGATAAGGTTTTGTGGATGTAGTTTCTGATATTACAGAAAACACAGTCTCACTTCCTGATCCTCTGGCTTTTACAATCTTTCTTTTCTTTTTTTTTTTTTTATTTTGCAATACAGTTCAGTTCTACATATCAGCCACGGATTCCCTTGTTCTCCCCCCTCCCGACCCCCTCACCTTCCCCCCAGCCCACCCCCTACTCCCACCTCCTCCAGGGCAAAGCCCCCCCGCGGACTGAGATCAACCTGGTAGACTCAATCCAGGCAGGTCCAGTCCCCTCCTCCCAGGCCTAGCCAAGCGACCCTGCATAGGACCCAGGTTTCAAACAGCCAACTCATGCAATGAGCACAGGACCTGGTCCCACTGCCTAGATGCCTCCCAAACAGATCAAGCCAATCAACTTCTCACCCATTCAGAGAGCCTGATCCAGTTGGGGACCCCTCAGCCATTGGTTCATAGTTCATGTGTTTCCATTCATTTGGCTATTTGTCCCTGTGCTTTATCCAACCTTGGTCTCAACAATTCTTGCTCATATAAACCCTCCTCTTTTTCACTAATTGGATTCCCAGAGCTCCACCCGGGGCCTGGCCATGGATCTCTGCTTCCAGATCCCTCAGTCGTTGGATGGGGTTTCTAGCATGACAATTAGGGTGTTTGGCCATCCCATCACCAGAGTAGGTCAGTTCGGGCTGTCTCTCGACCATTGCCAGCAGTCTGTTGTGGGGGTATCTTTGTGGATTTCTGTGGGCCTCTCTAGCACTTTGCTTCTTCCTATTCTCATGTGGTCTTCATTTACCATGGTCTCCTATTCCTTGTTCTCCCTCTCTGTTGTTGATCCAGCTGGCATCTCCTGCTCCCCCAATCTCTCTTTCCCTCGACCCTTGCATTCTGGGCAACCACATAGTGGCTCACAGTCATCTAGAATGAGATCTGGTGTCCTCTTCTGGCACTTATTATATATCCAGTATTCTGCCTGCATGCATGCCTGAATGCCAGAAGAGGTTGCCGAGAATTGAACTCAGAACCTCTGGAAGAGCAGCTGGTGCTCTTAACCTCTGAGCCATCTCTCCAGCCCTTACAATCTTTCTATTTCCCTCTTTTGCAGTGCTCCCAGAACCTTAAGTACAGGAGTTACAGTGTAGGTATATTCATTGGGTCTTGGCCTCACAACTCTGTATTTTGTTTGGTTACAGTTTTCTATAATGGTTTCTGTCCTTTGCAAAGAGGAGTTTCCTTGATGAGAGGTTTTCTTAACTGTGAATATAAGAACAAGAGTATAGTTAGGGACTATGCTATTTTAATATAGTGGTAGTTGTAGGTTCTCCTCCAAGATACACATACCTACACGAGCTCTGTGTGGTTGGCTAGATATCCAGTAGAAGGCACCTCTTGGAGAGGTGGTATCCAAGGGAAATAGCAATAGGCTGTACATTTGGGAGTCTCTCAGATTATCCTGACCAACAACTCAAAAGAGAGCTTCTCATGCCTGATGTTGGGGGGGGGGTTATTAGGTGGTCTTTGCCTCTTGGATGGAACACTGTTAGTCCAGATGAAAAAACTTCATGCAAACTGTATGTACATATTTATACAGAGACTTACAGATAGTATAGAATTTTTTGTAGGTAGATAGTTAGTAGTATGATTATGGAATCATAATTGACTTTTTCAGATATCCTTTCTATTATTTTCCCATCCTTGTTATGTATTGATCTCTTCCCCCTCCATAATTAGAGCAACTTTTATCCCATCAGATCACTTATACCATGTTCTTACCCTGTGTATTGTTTTTCCACCCCCTACACAGGCAATGGTCCCTTTTCACTTTGCTACTTTCTAAACTTACTATAGAATATGTATTTACATTTGAAGAATGGATCTAGGAGCTTCCAATTAGAGAGAACTTAAGGCATTTGTCTTTCTGGGTCTATGTTACCTAACTCCATATTTTCATTACTAATACTATCTAGTTATCTGCAAACTTCATGATTTAATTTTTCTTTAAAGCAGAATAGTATTCTATGGTGTATGTATAACACATTTCATCATCCACTTGTTTGTTGAAGGCCATTTAAAAGAATTATCTGGTTTCAGCTATTTTATGATTGCTTCAAAAGAACTTCTAACACATACAATATACTGAATTAATATTAATTGTATATTTAAAAATAATATATTACGATCTTTCTGGAAATCTTAAATAAAATAAAATGATTGGGGCAATATGTAACAAGGGGTAGCTCAAACTCAGAGTCTTCTTATCCTAGACTTCCTTGTGTTGGTATTCCAGTTCAAATACATTTTTAAAGAAAACAAATAAATGATAATAATTTCTTCCAGGACAATCTCATAATCATTCTTCTGTGTAATCATAAATAACATAATATTACCATAATAATATAACAAAAGATAAAATAATCGTTAATTTAGAAAACATACGACAGTAGAGTTGGCCCTGTGGTGTGAGTGTGGGTAACCTAGATCTGAGGAACAGAGAGCAGGAGAACTGGCCCAGCTGCTTGCCCCTGCTGCATTGGGTGAGCTACAGGAGTCAGTGCTACAGAGCTCGCCCAGGGAGTGATGATGAAGGCAAGGTAGTGGGCTAACCAACCCAGCTCCCACTCAGGCCCAGAACCAGGACTATGAGTTGGCCCACCCCAACATATACCTCATCTATGAACTGTTGGGGCATGTGAAGGGGATGAACCTACAAATCCAAAACAGCAGAATCTCCATGACACAGAACAACAAGATATCCAAAAGGAGCCCCAATGAGAGCCCATTATTGGTGGGGTAGCAGAAGTCAGAGGCCTCTAGCTAGACCAATGACTCCTTGCAATGAACACTTGCAAGTAAAGATGAATGGACTAAAGGGTATAAACTTTGACTCAACAGACTATACTACAGCTTTCATGATGTGAATACTTCTCTTCTTGGTTTTTATTTTCTGTACTTTTTTGGGTTTTTTGTTTCTTTTATGTTTGTTTGTTTTTTTGGTTTTTCTTTTAAATTTGGTTTTGTTTTGGTCTTGAGCAGGTTGCAAGGGCAGAGGGTGGATGTGAGGACACAGGGAGGTAAGTGGGATCAGAATGCATGATGTGAAACCCACAAAGAATCAATAAAAGTTAAAAAAATTAAAAATATGAAAAAGAAATTTTAATTTTTATTGTTTTATGATTCCATATCAATCTTCACTTAGTTTTAAAAGAAATACTGTTCATGTAGATCTCATTCCATTTCTCTGTCATTGGGCGATCCCTGTGTCTTTCTTGGGGTCCTGTTTTCCGGGTAGCCTCCCTGGTGATGTGAGTAGCAGACAATTCATCCTTGTTTCATGTCTAGTATCCTGCTATGAGTGAGTACATACCATGTTTGTCTTTCTGAGTCTGGGTTACCTCACTCAGGATGATTTTTTCTAGATCCATCCATTTGTCTGCAAACCTCATGATGCCATTGTTTTTTTCTGCTGAGTAGTATTCCATTGTGTATATGTACCACATTTTGTTTATCCATTCTTCAGTTGAAGGGCATCTGGGTTGTTTCCATGTTCTGGCTATTACAAACAATGCTGATATGAACATAGCTGAACAAGTGCTCTTATGGTGTGGTTGAGCATTTCTTGGGTATATGCCCAAGAGTGGTATAGCTGGATCTTGGGGGAGATTGATTCCCAATTTTCTAAGAAAGCGCCATATTGATTTCCAAAGTGGTTGTACAAGCTTGCATTCCCACCAGCAGTGGAGGAGAGTTCCCCTAGCTCCACATCCTCTCCAGCATAAGGTGTCTTCAGTGTTTTTGATCTTAGCCATTCTGACAGGCGTAAGGTGGTATCTCAGAGTTGTTTTGATTTGCATTTCCCTGATGATTAGGGATGATGAGCAATTCCTTAAATGTCTTTCGGCCATTTGAGTTTCCTCTGTTGAGAATTCTCTGTTTAGTTCTATAGCCCATTTCTTAATTGGACTGTTGGGCATTTTGATGTCTAATTTCTTGAGTTCCTTATATATTCTGGATATCAGTCCTCTGTCAGATGTGGGGTTGGTGAAGATCTTTTCCCATTCTGTAGGCTGTCGCTTTGCCTTGTTGACCGTATCCTTTGCTCTACAAAAGCTTCTCAGTTTCAAAAGGTCCCATTGATTGATTGTTTCTCTCAGAGTCTGTGCTACTGGTGTTCTATTTAGGAAGTAGTCTCCAATGCCAATGCATTCAAGACTACTTCCTACTTTCTCTTCTAGCAGGTTCAGAGTAGCTGGATTTATGTTGAGGTCCTTGATCCACTTGGACTTAAGTTTTGTGCACGGTGATAGATATGGATCTATTTGCAGCCTTCTACATGTTGATATCCAGTTTTGCCAGCACCATTTGTTGAAGATGCTTTCTTTTTTCCATTGTGCACTTTTGGCTTCTTTGTCAAAAATTATATGTTCATAGGTGTGCGGATTAATGTCAGGGTCTTCAATTCGATTCCATTGGTCCACATGTCGGTTTCTATGCCAGTACCAAGCTGTTTTTATTACTGTAGCTCTATAGTAGAGCTTGAAGTATCCAACCACTGAGGGATCTGGATGCAGAGATCCATGACTAGGCCCTGGGTGGATCTTCTGGGAGTCCAATCAACGAGAATGAGGAGGGTTTATATGAGCGAGAATTGTTGAGACCAAGGTTGGATAAAGCACAGGGACAAATAGCCAAATGAATGGAAACACATGAACTATGAACCAATGGCTGAGGGGTCCACACTGGATCAGGCTCTCCGAATGGGTGAGACAGTTGATTGGCTTGATCTGTTTGGGAGGCATCCAGGCAGTGGGACCAGATCTTGTGCTTATTGCATGAGTTGGCTGCTTGAAACCTGGGGCCTATGCAGGATTGTTTGGCTTGGCCTGGGAGGAGGGTACTAGACCTACCTGGGCTGAGTCTACCAGGTTGACCTCAGTCTGTGGGGAAGGCTTTGCCCTGGAGGAGATGGGAATGGGGGGGGGGGCGTTGGGGGAAGGTGAGGGGGACGGGAGGGGGGAGAACAAGGGAATCCGTGACTGATATGTAGAACTGAATTGTATTGCAAAATAAATTAAAATAAATTAAAAAAGAAATACTGAAGAACTTTTATATTGATTTGATCACATAAAATTAGAATGGAGATTATTTTGAAAGAAGAAAAGTCCAGGAGAAGTGAATGAGAAAGCAGACGGTGAGAGGTAATAAGAGCAGTGTATATTTTATGAATGTTTGGGGAAAATTTATAATGAAAAATATAATTTTGCACAATTAACAAACTAATACACATGCTTTTAAAATTTATAATTTGAGTGTAGTGGCACTTAACTAAAATTCCACCAATAGGGATGTTTATACTGGAAAATCCAAGCCAGCCTTAGAACCACCTAAGCTACACAGTAACATGCTATCTAAACATTTGTTTCTTTTCTTTTCTTTTTGGTTTTTTGAGACAGGGTTTCTCTGTGTAGCTTTGCAGCTTTCCTGTATCTCACTCTGTAGACTAGGCAGACCTTGAACTCACAGAGATCTGCCTGCCTCTGCCCCCCAAGTGCTGGGTTTAAAGGCATGCACCACCACCATCCAACTAACAGTTGTTTCTTTCTGTAAAAACGTCATTGACTTTCTGATGCAGATAACACTGAATCTGTAGAACAATGTGTGTCCAATAACCAGTTGTTAGAATACTGCTTGGAATACCATTTCGGTGCTAAATAAATTAACTTCCCTTGTTATCATCAAACTGTCACCTAGACCACACCTCCTTAAACTGTGGATCATGATACCATGGTGGGGTCATCTAACTGAATGCAGGTGTCTCAAAATGTTTGGCAGTAAATGTTAAACCAGTATCAGATGCCTAGTTTCTCTTGGGGTGTTTCTGGCAGTGTTCAACTGTGTTGTAACAGACTTCGCTGCAGCCTCAGTTCTGAACACATATGTAAGCATTTTGTAACATACACACTGCCAAGGTCTACCAAGGAACACTTCCCAAAACATCTCAGTTCATATTTGACACTTGTACAATATGGATTGCAATGTTCAAGATGCATATACAAAGGTTTCTGCTCACCTAGAGACCTAATGCTTTAATTATAAAAAATTATGGTTTCACCATTTTCCCATTCCTATTATTCAGTATGTGGGTGTGAAAGTAGTATGTCTTTGTATTGTGTTGTGTTAGAATGTTTGACATTAAAATTTGCTGTTTGAGTTGCTGACTAGAATTGCATAAAAATCATTAAATGAACATTGATTGGCATTACTTTAGTTTTCAATGATTTCTAAAGTGGCCCCGAAACTACTTTTGCCATCTTGTACTACATATTTATGTGAAGTTGAGTTTTCAGTGTTTGTGATGATGTCAAAATATCAAGCCTATCTCCAGACAGGTTCAATGACCTGGGATGGATGTGCAAAGTCAGTGCAGCGAAGAAAATGTGACCACCTGTTCCAAATAAGTGGCCTTGGATAGTTTGGTCGGTTTTTATTTATACATTTTTAATGGTTTGCATGAACAGTTTTACAATCAAATCTGTTCCTTTATGTTTCTAAAAACGTTTTCAATAATTACCAGTTTGTTCCTTTGTTTTTTTTTCCTCTTCTGTCCCTCAACTTTCCCACAGGTAACCATTACCTATTTGATCTATAGCTTTAATGCTAGAAGCATAAGCACTGTTGCAAGCCAAAAAGGAATTTTTCTGACTAGGCACACCTCCAGGTACAACAGTGTCCCCAGTTGGCAGCATTTGTGGTTACAGCGTCATGCAAAGTGAAGGACAGTTTTGTCTTTTGTGGTTAATATTTACATCTGATAGGATCTGGGTTCTCAGAATCAACTCACCAGCTGAAGCTGGATCAATTCATTCTACATTCCGTACTCCTCTGTCTCCTCAGGGGATAAACTAGGTTTTTCCATTTATCCTATAGGCAATGGAACTTGGAAACTTACTCTTAATAGTTGGCACTGTTTATCCCTTGTTCTCTTGTCCATCTCTCTTAACTTCTTAGGGTACTGGCACAACTATGAGAGAGCTATGAGCTTCTATGATTCTACTTCATTCCCTGTTCCTAGACTGTTCCCATTATCTCCTGATATCTATTTAATAACATTTCTCCAAGGCTCTTGTGGTTAAAATCATTCTCTCCAGAACAGTTATGCAAATATGTAATATTTAACTTCATGAGCTACTGTGAGTCTTTCAGGCTAGTTACAGGGTGTATTGGAAAGGCAACATCCTGTTCTTTAAAAGTCTGAATTCATGTTCACACCTAAAATATCAAAGGCTTTAGGGGCTGAATCAGGTCCCCTGTATATTTTTAACAACATTCCCTCTGGCTCAGGCAGAGGAGAGGCATTGGGGGAATTTTTGCTTTGTAATAGCTATTTGATCTGTAATTCCTATAAAGTAAAACTAAAGGTAGCCAACAATATGGCTTGTATTGAAAAGTAAGGACAGTACGTAGCACATATGCTCCTGGGGTCATGTCCAGAATTATGCAGCAAACTGTCCTCAGGCTTTGCCAAATGGGTTAGGATCTCTCCATGGTCTTGCTACAAGGAGAACTTGTTTGTACTATCCTCAGGCCTTGTTCTCTGAAGACACATGGCTCCTTCATATCATTATATTTAATAAATGCATGTATGTCAAGTAATTGTCTTTAAATAAGTTCTTTTATGATTTATCATTAATGTTTGATTTGTATGCCCACTTCATATGCCCAAACACTCAGAGTCATGTAAGTGAAATCACTTAATGTCAAATTCCTCTCTCTGTTATGGTTTAACTCTAACTTTTATTTTAAATCTAAACTTATAATCACCTAATTCATAATTTCTTCAATTCCTAATAAAAGACAACGAATATTCTCCATCTTTGCATGCATTCTAAATAAGTCACTAGCATGCCATGAGTAACATCAAAGACATCTTAAATGTCAAATGAAATAAAGACTTCACTACTTTTAATTTTGCAATTTTTGTTCCTTCTTCTACTGTTCTCCTTGATACTGCTCTTTCTCTCTGCTTCGATAGCTATTTTTATTAGAAGCTCTTATTCTCTCAAATATGAATTTTATTCCATTTATCCCCTGTAAATTGGGGCATTTCAGACATCGAAGTTGTATACATAATTATTTATTTTATTTATTTATTTTAGAGAATTTTCTACATGATTATTTTATATATCAATAAAGACAATTACTTTTATATTGTGTCCTGCACAAAGACCCCTGAGCAAATGTATAGTGGGAACTAAAATGAAGCATGTGCATTATTTGGTCAAAATATATGTATAAATGAGAGTCTTTTTTTATACTCCCTGCCTTGGCCTGTTGAAATACTGTCTTTCATTATGCCATCATTACTGTAACTTCATATTGCCTTAAAGTTATGTAGTAAAATTAGTTTGTTAGATTGTCTTACTCATTTTGAGTCCTCCACAACTTCATAATTTTAGTTTAAAATATTAATAAATACTGTGGTTTTTATTTCAGATCTATATTTAAATTGGAAGAACTGGCAACCTGACAATACAATTCAATCTTTCAATGACACAATCATGATATCTCTCTGCAGTTTTTCAAGTCTCCATTAATTTTTACTCAGTGTTTTATTGTTTCTCTGGCAGAGATATTGAATATATTTTATTAAAAAAATTATCAGTAATTAAGTATGTCTATATTATAAAGTGATCATTTTATCACTAGTATATAAAAGCACAAATTACAAATGCATATTGATGTTTTTGACATTTATAAAAACACTTACTTTTATAATACAATAAACAATTCCTTAGTTTTTTTAATTCTTATATTATTTATATTACTTTTTATATTATTTATATCTTTCATTCTCCCTTCTTATGTGGTAACTTCGCTACATATCAAACAGAAAGCAAACTGCCTTTTTGCCTATATTGAAGGGAAATCATAAAATAGTTCTATATTAAGTATAAGGTTAGTCATTTGGTACACATAGGGTTTTATCTCTTGACTATGAAGCACAGGTTTCCTTTATCACAGCATACATATTGACCCCCATCTCCAAGATGAAAAGCAAAAATCTGATTTCCAGTTATTTTATGTTATGCTATTCATGTCAACTTCAGGACCATCCAAGAATGTAGGCAGGATTTCCACATATATTTGAAGAGTCTTTGTGTTACTCCATCTCTGATTTTGCCCATTGCTTTCTACCTGTTTGTGAACCCCCAAACTCTGTCTTTTAACTTGTTAACCCAGTAAAACTAAACATTACGTTTTATTTCTAGAAGCTTCACAGAAGTTGAGGATGACTCACAGGAAAGACACCTCCTAACTCAGGAATTTTACTCAAACCATGTAATTTTCAGCCAGATTTTGTTTACTATGGCCATTCTGTAATGACTTCAAGAAATTTACCCTCCAGAGTTCATAATAATTTTCTGTAGCAAGTTTATTCTGAAGGAAGATATCAGTCCTTATTTGGATTAAAGAAAAATGACTAATTTATAAATTCATTTTCTCTTTAAATTAGTGTATCTATTTTTCATTTATTATATATTGTTTTCTGTCTGAGTTTTTCTCCTACACATTCCATCCTACTATGTGGAATTTTTATAAGCATATATGACCCTATCTTAAACATTAGCTCAAATTTAACTGAAACAGGAATCAAGTATATTTCTGTGTGTATGTGGGTGTATGAATCATGTGTATATATTCTATATATTCATTAAATAATATTTTGTGGTTAGTTTCTATAACTTGGAAGCTTCCTGTGTGACTAATTTCTGCTCTTCCCTTTACCTGTTAGATTTACATTACATAAGAGATGGGTAGTCAGAAAAAAAAATTAATCAGCCCATCTTAAACTAGTGTTCATTCATTCTTTGCCATGTTAGTTTTACCAGTAAACTCACAGAAAAGTAGGTTATCAGTTTTTCTGTTGATATTAAAAGTTATCTGTGTCAACCTTCTCAGAGTTTTTCTTCAATCTCAAGGGGTAACTATTTCATCCAAATGTAAATCATTATCAAAATGTTCTCTGTGTATGCATTATAATGCAAATACTGAAATTCAAATTACCAGTTCCCTTCTGGTGGTTTAATAACCATAAAAATTTTATTTCCAGGTCAAATGCCATTGACTTCAAATCATGAGATGAGAAAATGAATTGATGCAGAGCATGTGCCAGAATGAAGGGGAGGGTGGTAATGGATCACACTAAGTGACACTGTAAAAGAAAATCACATCAGGGGGAAGAAAAGTTAAAATATGCTGAATTATTCTCCATTTTGACTTTAATAGTCATGCAGCTCATTAAGTAGACGATGGATTATGCTAACCCCAACTGTAATTATATATTCTATCAGGCATATAAAGGTAAATGAGAGAGAGAGAGCCTGCACTGCAATAAAACTCAGGTTTGAGATAATCAGCGTCACCGAATTAAGCTGTCACCAACTGACATTCATTATACAGCACAGGCCTAAAGCAGATGGAACTAACTCATTGTTGGCTGTATACTAGATGTCAAGAAACAAACATATTTAGCTAGCTTTTCAAATCTCAGGAAAATACTTAAATGGCAGCAGTGCTGTGACAGGCTTTTAGATAATACGTATCAAATGAATGCTAGAAACCAGTGTCTTCTAATTTTAAGCTCTGGGTGAATCAAGAACTCAAGATGATCACACTAGAATATTAAACTCTTCAATAGTATGCAATAAAGAAGAATATTGCACTTTTATCCTTCATCTGTTGATTCTTCAGAATACATTCGGCTTTCTCAAGTCATGTGTCAGAAGTTATTAATTTACTCTAATCATTAAAATGCTAGGACTTTTGGGGCCTGATCAAGATGCAAAATTCAAAAGTACTTTAAAATTTGGGAGTTTTGCCAGCTGTTTTATTTTTCTGACTCCTTCTGTACATAGTTGTTTAGTTGTTGGGTCAGATAATGTTTTTCCAACTGTGTTTTCATAATTCCTCTACATTTTTAGTGGCTGTTTTTAGTCCACTCCAAACCTCCATAGACATGATAGTATGCCTCAAAATGTTATGACTCCAGATTTTGAACAAATTCATTGAAAAATTTTTTGAAAGGTGGGAAAGGATTAAAAATGGGAGACTATATAAGGAAATTATGATGCTACACTCTAGAGACCACTCTAAACAAATTGGTAAGTCGATGGGGATAGTGGGTAAGGAAGAATGAAAAGCACATGCAAACCTGGCAGCTTTACTATCCAGTTAGTTCTTGTTAAGCTTAAATTTCTTTTGAATTGACTGTACTGAAGGGAATAGTATTCCAAGAAAGAAATATTTTAAACTAGTATTATTGAGACATGAAAATACACAGGCATGCACACATGCATATGGGTGCTTATTTAATGTTTGATCCTGGAACAGTTGGCTAAGATGAAGCTCAAGGAAAAAGAAGAGACAATGATAAAAATCTCAGGGTCAAGAACTGTTTACACTGATGCCAAGATAGATAATAATTATGAGAGACTTTTATTGAGAGTGCCATGCATATCTAATGAATAAAAAGAGCCATCAATACATGCATGAATAAGTTAAGAGATGCTACTGTCTGTTTCTATATATGTATTCAAAAAAGTATTAATTTCACAAATATTTCCTCATCTTAATCATATACTTAAAAATATTTTTACTGTAGGTGTTCAACATGTTCTTCTTCAAGACAATGTAAATGCCATTTTTTGTATATCTCACAACAATTTTATATTAAAAATACATGTGAGATTAATTAAATGTAAAGAGAGTTTTGAAAAGTGAACATTTGTTTTAATCAAATATTGACATTTAGGGGTAATGGTGGTGTGCATGGTTGATAAGTAACATTATTTGAAGACATGCTGTTAATTAATACTAATTCAACTTCATACTGTGTGACATATGTACACATACATTGCAGTTATTCCCATTGTTTTGTTCTAACATGGCTTCTTATATTTTTATAGCTACTCAATGGCTGAGTAACTTTACAAGTGATGCAACCATCTTTATAAACTACTTTTAGAACTTTCTAGCCACACTTCCATAATTTTGCACACAACTATTTTAAGTAATTATCTTATTACTTATTATCATTTATAGGTTAGGCCAACACTACCTTCTGTGAACTTTCTTTAGTGGAAAATTTCTATAAATGGAATCTTATAATGTCTTCTCTTGTTTTATCCCTTTTTATATATTTCATTGTTTTTGAGTTTCACTTATGTTCTTCATTTCTTCTTACAGAAGAATAGCATTATACTAAATGGAATAAATATACATGCTACATCTTGCCTCCATTTACCAGAATATGTATATTCAGGTTGTTTAAATCTTTATGAGGATGTACAGTCTTATTTAACACACACACACACACACACACACACACACACACACGAGAGAGAGAGAGAGAGAGAGAGAGAGAGAGAGAGAGAGAGAGAGAGAGAGAGAGAGAACTATTCATTCAATCATATATTAACAGTAATATTTTAAAAAATATTTTGTTTTCTAAAGAAGAACAAGTAGTTGTTCCTAAACCCAGTCCATCTTGCTATACTTTCTTAGGGTTATTTGATTTTTTGGTTGTTGTTTCATTGTGGTGATGAGGCTCAAAACCAACAAAGAGTTATAGAAAAAGAGTTATATAGTCTGTCAAAATGCACATTGTTAAAAATATAATGAGGAATACTTAAACATGTGAAAATTGGTCAGTAGCTAGAAATGACTGCAGAAGGCTAAGGGTATGGCTCTGAGGAAGAGGACCTTCTCAAAATATCTGTGGTCCCACCTTTGATCCCAGCACCAAAAAGTAAATGATTATGCAAATATAAAATCAGTAAGAAAGCATGACAACGAATTTTTTTGTAATTTACAAAGTTATACGCTTTCTAAAGAACAGAATGAAGATATCTTGGAATTGGGGCTATATGCAATACCCTTTGGAAACTTTGAATGACAAAATTCACCTGATGTTTATGTCATTTTAAATAATGAATATTAATAATGGCATTATTAACATTAAATTACTATCTATTGTTTTTTCTACTCAAGCTACTTTGTATAGCTTATCCTTAAAATAAGAACACTGGGAAGTAAATTTTGGCCCTATATGTAATATGAAAACCTAAGCTTCAGGAAAATGCAGTGTGTTGTCCAATTTTCATAAGCAATAAATTACAGAATGGATTTTACAGTAGTGTTCCATGTATAACCACAGGAAGTAAGTTTAGTGAATCTGCTGCTTTGCCTTTTTCCAAGCTCTTTCCAAAGCAGAAGTCATATATTTCAAAACAATTTCTAATGACAAATATGATCTAAGTCATAGAAAGACTTCTGAAGTGGCATTTCAAAGGCCTACTTTTCATCCTGTCTTTTTCTTCTAGCAGGCTCTTTACTTGGGCTGAAGTAATTCATTCAGAGAAATATAGTAACCTATGCTGTCATTAATAAGTAAATGGGCCTTTAGAAGTGAGCAATTTTTTCCTTCCCTGCCTATAAGTTTGACAAGGCCAACTATTTAACGGGCAATTTGTTATACATCTAAAATTTATCTTAAGGCTATAAAATTGGGAAAGGATGAATAGAATGAAAGGCAAATGACTTCAAAATGAAACAAGACAGAGATAAAAAGATAAGGCATGTTGGATCCTGCAAGTAAAATGGAGTAATTGAGTCAATGAGTCATTTCATGATTTTATTGTCTGTATTAAAGTAGACAACACACTTTTAATCACATGATATCTCCCTTTTCTCTAAATGCTAATGTTACTTTCCAGAATAGATAATTTATTGCAGGATATACTAAAGTAAACCAAAGGTTTTCTCATATTTGAGGATGGGTTTCAGGAACTGTAAGTGATAAAACCAGTATACTTGTCAAAGTCATAAACTAGGTGATATTTCTAAGGAGAGACAGTAGCCTTTGTAGCTCTTGCTTACATTATTTTTATCAAAACAAATACTGCACAAAACAGACTAGAATTTTATTTAAGTCATTTAAAAACTGACAGAATGCCTTCCTACAGAAAACCAATTGCAGATGACTAATAAAAAGAGAAAATGCTCATATTTTGCTTCAGCAGTGTCAAATACTGTTCTTTTTAAACAAGTAATGACAGCTGATTACTTACTTTGTTATGTGAGACCAGCTTCAACATTTATTTACCCCAGGGACTCTTGAGGAGTGAAGGAAAGAGACTTAGATAGAAACATCAACAGGAGAGAAACAGATAGAAACGCAGGATAGCCTTGGGTAGACCTGGATCCTTATCCACTGGCCCAAAACATTATTCCAAAGGGCTTCTTATAACAATGCTAAGGGGAGGGGCCAAATACCTCCCCCTTGATAAATACAGCCAAGTGTAGACTCTTCCAAACACCTGGTACCCAGACCTGTGGTCAATCATCCTCTTACTCAGTCCTGCTGGGTAAAGCCACTAGGAAACCTCAGTGGGCTCCAACACTGTGAGAGCTACTAAAATGATGTGCCACTTATATAGTGTAGTTCCATAAAGACACAATGTCTTCTTCTGAAAATTACTTGGAAATTAAGTCAAGCTATTTGTGGGCATGGCAAATGAATTATTTTATTTTTAAAGTGTCATAACATAAGTTCACTGACATGGAAAATCTAAGAGTTCTCATAGTATAAACAGGTAAGATAGCTTTTCAAATAAAGGTAATTGCCATGAAGCCTAAAAGTCTGAGTTCAGGTCCCCAGATACACGTGGTAGTAGGAGAGAAATTACTTCTGTGGATTGTTTCTTGACCTCCACAATCTCACCAATGCATACACACACACACACACACACACACACACACACACACACACACACACACACACGCAAATACATGCACACATACATGCACACAGACATAAAATAAATGTAAAAATGTTTTATATGAATTATCATGGTACCCACGTCCTTTCCTTACAAATATATTAATTTATGGGCAACACTTTGTTCTACCATTGATGCATACTAAATTTTAAGAATCATCCATATGGTAAGTAATAAGTGGCACACTCCACACACAGATGAAAAAAAATAAGAGTTACAGAGAGCTGATTATGCCAAAGTAAGGAAAAACAGTGAACATCACAATTTTAGTGAAGATTAGTTATTAATGCTTGCTTATTCAATAAAAATCCTGCTTTTTGTCTAAAAAGGTAATAGCTATGGTATTTTTACTTATTAAATGCTGATTTATTTATTTTATGTGTATAAGTGTTTTGATCGTATATATGTCTGTGTACCATGAGAGTGCCTGGTGAGCTTGGTGCTTTCAGAGGCCTTGAGATAGAACCACCATCTGTATGCTTGGATTTGAACCCAGGACATCTGGAAGGAAGAGCAACAGCCTCCAGTCACACTTTTAAACTCCAAAGTTCAAGGCTGCAAATAAGTGGAGAGTTTAGGAAATTTCTGGATTTTTTTCTGTGCTCATATTTCCCTTTTGAAAGTTGTCTAATTTTGTGCAGTTATTTTTTAAATGTCTAATTTATTTATTTAACAGAGTGACACTAATATATCAACTACACTCCAGTGCAAGCCTCATGCTCAGGCCAATACAAGATCAATTCCATGTTTGTATGTGTGTGCTGTGGGATGTTCTGTATGGCAAATGTGTTGCTGATTAGTCAATAAATAAAACACTGATTGGCCATTGGCTAGGCAGGAAGTGTAGGCGGGACAAGGAGGAGAATAAAGCTGGGAAGTGGAAGGCTGAGTCAGAGAGACACTGCCAGCCGCCACGATGACAAACAGCATGTGAAGATGCCGGTAAGCCACGAGCCATGTGGCAAGGTATAGATTAATGGAAATGGATTAATTTAAGCTGTAAGAACAGTTAGCAAGAAGCCTGCCACGGCCATACAGTTTGTAACCAATATAAGTCTCTGTGTTTACTTGGTTGGGTTTGAGCGGCTGTGGGACTGGCAGGTGAGAGAGATTTGTCCTGACTGTGGGCCAGGCAGGAAAACTCTAGCTACGTGTGTGTGTGTGTGTGTGTGTGTGTGTGTGTGTGTTTGTGTGTGTGTGTGTGTGTGTGTGCTTTTCTTTGTTTTGTTTTTAAGAGAAAGAACACAAAGTTGTGAGGATAGAGGTGGGCCAGGATCTAGGATATATTGTGTGGAAATTTTTTTAAATAAAAATAAGTAAAATTTTAAAGAGATATTTTTTTTGTACATTTTCTTCCAATGGCTAATCCCCAATTGTACTTATTTAGTTTTGTGTAGATGATCTAAACAATATATATTGATAAAATGCTACAAAAATTATGAATAATGCCATCATTCTATTAATTCTATACCATGCTTGTGGAATTTACATATGCCTTCTTTCTAATAACCCAATGGAAAAATAATACTTTTTCTCATACATTGATCTCCTTTTTTTGTATGTTTTCAGGTAATTGAAACTACCTTTTCTATTCATATCTCTTTTTTATAATAAATGTTAAAGAAATCTTCATACAGGCACATACTGTGCCTGTCTTCAAACTAAGATATAAAGATAACAATGAGTAAATTAGCCCACGTGAAACTTGATATGCAATATCTAGTTACTCAATAAATGTGAAAAATGAATCAAAATAGAAATCAAGGATGATTCTTACAGTCATGTCTTCCATTCGACTCGGAAAGAAAGCAGACAAATTGTTGTGATGTTTCATAGATCAGAAGATAGGCACACTGTGCTGTCTGAAAGTGAGCAAATAAGCTTGTTAGGAAAATGAGCTTGGATAATATGGATTCGAGAAACAATATGGTGCTGACAGACAAATGACAGAAATGAATGTCCAGGACTGGACAAATTTTGCTAGGTTAGTATCAAACTATCCTACTCGGGTCCCAACAGTGAGGTAAGAGTAGCTCTGGTAACTGAAATCAAGCTGTGAGCAATCACTTTTTTCTGTTATTTTGTTTGTTTATGAAAATGGCTTTCATCATGTTTGCAGTTCAGGCTGTCCTCAGCTTTGACATAGCCTAGTGGCTTCAAAACACAGTGTCCTCCAACTTTAACCTCCCAGTTTGCAAATGAATTTTTAAACTAATCTTTTCTTACCCAGAGACTATCCTTGGGTTGATTTCAATCTAATTCATAGTGTTTGTCACAGCCTTAACTTGTATTTATTTGCTTATATGATCAGGCTCCACTAAGAGAATGAAAATTACATGAAATCAAACTTTCCAGTTTTTCCACTTGTTCATCATAGCTTCGGATTCCTGTAAAGTACTAGGCATTCATTAAATCTTATTTTTTTTCCAAAGGATGCTGTTATTTAAGATATAAACAAGAGTGGACCAAAGAAGAAGGAAGAGGAAGAAAAGAAGGGACCAAACGAAGGAGAAATTTGAGAAGAATAAGACATAGAAGAAAATCAGAAAAATTCAATCCCAAAGGAGATAAAGACTTTAATGATACAGTCAATGCAATAAGAAAGCTGCCTGTATGTATTACTTTTATATTTGTGTATTTGTATCTTATGTAGTGCAAGACATAGCACAGATCCTCTGTAAATATTCTTTGAGTCATTATTGTGGAAAATATACATTTTCAGCAACAAGTTTATATATATTCTTACTCATTGGTCCTCAAGAGAAGTACTTAAAATCTGAAGAAATATTTTTTCTTCAGATGGGTGAATAATAAATGGATAAACAAACACGAGACAAAGCATCCTGCTTGTGTCTTGGAGAGAGTGAATATTTTCAGAACTTATCTTTGAGTTCTTAGTACAACTGTAGTTCAACTCCCTTTGGGGCATAAAATGGGTTCATGAGAAAGCAAAATCAACTGCAATCTAATTTGCCAGACTATGATTCCCACATGCACATAAAATATGATTGAAAGAATGTCTTAAATAAAAACTATAAATTATGCCCTACCATTTTGGTCTCCAGAGTATGCTTAACTTCCATGTCTTCCAAGATGTTTTTAAAAAGATCCTTTAACTATGTGACATGACATAAATCTTCATATCTTTTCAATACTTTTACTTATTTTTATTAATTTTATTCTGATGATCATGACTGAAGAACATGAACAGAAACCATTTTCTTCTTGGAAATTGCTTTCTCCAATATTCAAAGAGATAGCACACCTGGAAAATCTAAACAAACAACAAAAAACTACAAATCCATGGTTGATAGTTTTCATAAAAGAAATTATTGAACTAGTGTGTTTATAGCAATATCTATCTTCCTTTTCAAATGACATTGGTCTTAAATTTGATTCCATTGATCCACCTGTTGGCTTTTATGCCAGTACCATGGAGGTTTTTATTACTATAGCTCTGTAGTAGAACTTGATATCAGGGCTGGTAATACCTCCAGATATTCTTTTATGTACAGGATTGTATTAGCTATGCTGTTTTTTTCCATATGAAGATGAGTATTGTTCTTTCAATGTCTATAAAAATTGAGTTGTAGCCAGGCGGTGGTGGCACACGCCTTTAATCCCAGCACTCAGGAGGCAGAGGCAGGAGGATCTCTGTGAGTTCGAGGCCAACCTGGGCTACAGAGTAAGTTCCAGGAAAGGCGCAAAGCTACACAGAGAAACCCTGTCTTGAAAAAACAAATAATTGAGTTGTAATTTTGCTGGAGATTTGCGTTGAATCTGCAGATTGCTTTGGAAGTATGTCTGGACAATTGAATTTCAATAAAGAAGCCAAAAATACAAAAGGGAAAAAAGACAGCACCTTCAACAAACGATGCTGGTCTGGCTGGATGTCAGCATGTTGAAGAATGTAAATCCATATCACCCTGCACTAAACTCAAGTACAAGTGGATCAAAGACCTCAACATAAACCCAGATACACTGAATCTGATAGAAGAGAAAGTAGGAAATAGACTCGAATGCATTGGCACCGGATACAACTTCCTAAACAGATCACCAATAGTGCGGGCACTAAAGTTGACAGTAAATGGGGCCTCGTGAAACTGAAAAACTTCTGTAAGGCAAAGGACACCATCAATGGGACAAAAAGTCAGCTGACAGAATAGGAAAAGACTTTCACCAACCCCACATTTGACAGAGGGCCAATTTCCAAAATGTATAAGGAACTGGAAAAACTAGACTTTAACAAACCAAATAACTCAATTTAAAAGTTGGGTACAGATCTAAACAGAGAATTCTCAACAGAGGAATCTCAAATGGTTAAGAAACACCTAAAGAAATGTTCAACATCCCTAACCATCAGGGAAATGAAAATCAAAATGACCCTGAGATTCCATCTTACACCTGTCAGAATGGCTAAAATTAAAAAACAGAAGTGACAGCTCATGCTGTTGAGGATTTAGAGCAAGAGGAACACTCTTCCACTGCTAGTAGTAGCACAAATTTGTACGGCCACTTTGGAAATCAATGTTGCAGTTTCTCAGAAAATTGGGAATCAATCTACCTCAATACCCAGCTATACCATTCCTGGACATATACCCAAAGGATGTTCCATCCTAAAACAAGGACACTTGTTCAACTATGTTCATAGCAGCGTTATTCATAACAGCCAGAAATTGGAAACAACCTATATGTCCTTCAACTGAATAAGGGATATGAGAGGGAGCCCACAACTGACACTACCTCGATGGCCAGAAATTAGAGGCAGGACAGCTCAGAAACCCAAGATAGAAGCAAATATGACTGGCGAACAAGTCAATGAAATGATTCCTAATGATATTCTGCTATACTCATATGATCTGTGCCTAGCCCAGTTGTCATCAAAGGGGCTTCATCCAGCAACTGATGGGAACAGATGCAGAGACCCACAGCAAAACACTAGGCAGAGCCAGGGGAACCCCAGAGAAGAGGGAGAGGAAGGACTGTAGGAGTCAGAGGGGATGAGGACACCACACATAAAAACCACAAAAATACAGCCCACAAAATTTGCTAAGCAGGGCTTATAGGAGCTCAAAGAGACTTAGGTGCCAAATGCAGACCCTATATGGTTCTGAGCCAGGTCCTCTGCATATACCTTATGGTACTGTAGCTGGGTGTTCTTGTGGGACTCCCAACAATGGGAGTGTGTTTGTCTCTGACTCTTTTTCCTGGGCTTGGGACTGTTTTCCTCTTACTGGGTTTTGTTGTCCAGACTTAATATGAAAGTTTATGCAGTCTTATTGTATCTAGGCCATGTTCAGTGGGTATCACTTTGAGGACTGCTCTTTTATTGGGGGGGAAGGGAAGGAGAGAAGAAGTTGATCTGGAAGAGAGGAGTGGGAAGGAGTAGAGGGAGGGGAAACTGTAGTAGGGATAAAATGTGTGAGAGAAGAATAAAAGTTAAAAAATGACATCAGGACCTAGAGTGTTGAAGAGTACTTGTTGCTCTTGCAGAGGACATGAGTTCAGTTCCCAGCACATACTTCATGGCTCACAATCATCCATAAATCTAGTTCCAAGGGATCTAACAAATCTTCTGACCTTTGTGGAGATGAGACATCTACATAATGAACAGATATATATGCAGGAAAAATACTCATACACATAAAAATAAAGTAAATAAATCTAAAAATGTAAAAATAATAAATATGACACCAAGAGAATGGTGGCTTCTGTAATAATAGTTTATTTATGATCCCTGTTGAATATGTGCATTGGGGCAGCATAGAGTTTTGATAGTATACAGAAAAATTCAAAATCTGCACAGATATTGCTAAGTTCTTACTTGTATTATTTTCAATGTGTGATAGATTTGTCAACAGATATGAAATAAATGTTTTCTAAATTATACCCAATTTTTTTTAGTAAATAGAATTCTAAAAGCATGTTGCCTGGAAATATAACTATTCATGTATGAAAGTTTAGTAAAAAAAAAAAATGACTGCTTTGAGAAGGGTAATGGTTTTCCCCAGGAATGAACCTCTAATTGGTTATATAATACCAAGTGCTCAGTCCTGAAATAATATCCCCCAAAAGCAACAGATAACTTAATTCAGCAGATTGTATTTACATATTTATGCATTTATATATGTAACAACAATAATAAAAAAG
Organism: Peromyscus californicus insignis; assembly: GCF_007827085.1. Lineage (NCBI taxonomy): Eukaryota > Metazoa > Chordata > Mammalia > Rodentia > Cricetidae > Peromyscus > Peromyscus californicus. The sequence continues at coordinate 47,814,511 of NW_026294391.1, forward strand.
GGTCATGAATTTGAGAGGGAATGAGGGGGCACATAGGAGGGGCTAGAAGGAAACATGGGAAGAATTGGAGAGAGGAAAGGGGGAAATGATATATTTTAATTAAAATGAAAATATTATGTGAGAAGATACAAGGTGTTTTTTTAAATAAATGTTAAATTAGTGATATTATGATGGATATGATCATTGGAGGAACTGACCTGAGATGTTTTGTGAGTGCACAGACATGTGCCTGCACATACACACACACACACACACACACACACACACACACACACACACACACACACATACACACACACACACACACTCATGCACACACACTCATGCACACACACACACACAGAAGGGGACATGTTAATGCATATTATAGAAATAATTCTTTTAAATTATTATCACACAGATAGAATTTTTAACATAAAATATTGAAAAATAATTCATATATTTTAATGACAGACTCCTTGGGTTCCTATCCAAATCTGTTATTTAAAACCTAGGGGATATGGTGGATAGCAATTATTGTCATCTAAAGTCTCTTTTATTGATATTCTTCTAAAGTGTTTACAGAAACTATTTCCTTGGAACAACTCATAATTAGAAGTACTTGTTGATGTCATGAAAAGGAATTTCAGGGGGAAGTTTTCATTATCTCAAAGAAAACGTTGTACCATCAGTTTATGAAAGTAAAAGTAATGTATCAGAATGTGTGACAAGTTACCTAAACAAATATTCACTCACTCTTGTTTAAAACACCACCATATAAGCAGAACAGAGAAATCAATCAGGAAACTTACATCTTGCTAGCATATGTGGTGCCAGAAGGTGATGTGCAAGTTGCTATAGGAGAGAAGACATCAATGGCCTTACATAGCACCATAAACTCTATACTACAACACTGATCTTTGGTTAGATATGCCCACTGGTGACATAGTGGCATGGTAATTATGGGAATAGTAACTAAATGCTCTATAATTGGATATGTGGCCTCCACAAGAGGATATCTGCTCTACAATTTCAACCTTGATATTGTAAACCTTGTTAAAATCCCATGACTAGGATGACTGTAGGCCCCATGGAGGAAAGCTATTGCTGTTTTGATAATGACCATTATGTCAAACTGTATTCTAAATACTTGGCCTTATATTTAGAAATTGTGATTCTCTCAACTTTGTTCTGAGAAGCTTCTTTTTGCAGTGTGTAGTGGTTAATGCAGAGACTTATAGCTGGTCAAAATGCCAAGTATAAATAACTCTTAGTGCTCAACCTTCAATGAGTTTTCTAAATCAACCTTCTCCCCATGAAAGACTCAGGGAACTTTAAGAGACATGGGCTGAAAATATGTAAGAGCAATAGATGGGGAAAATAACTCTGAGATCCTGACTTCTGGACATAACACGGCAATTACATACACAAATTCAAAGCAGCTATGTTCACTTTTATAACATCTGCAAATGATCAAGCCTATCCATGTTCCAGCATTAATGAAAGGGTGCTATGGGATAATGCTTTTGTATACAGGTTTAATGAAACACTGATTGGCCAACAGCAAGGCAGGAAGTATAGGTGGGATAAGCAGACAAGGAGAATTCTGGGAAGAGGAAGGCTGAGTCAGGAGACACCAGCCTGCTGTCCAGGGAGCAGCTTGTAATGGCACACAGGTAAAGCCACAGAACACGTGGTGACATAGATTAACAGAAATGGGCTGAGTTTAAGTGTAAGAGCTAGTCAGTGGTAGGCCTGAGCTAATGGCCGAACAGTTTTAATTAATATAAGCCTCTGTGTGTATACTTGGGTCTGAGTGGCTGCAGACCAGGTGGGACATAGGAAAACTTTCTACTACAAAAGGGAGCTCCCAAGGCACCACTCCCATGAGAGGAACTATTGGCTGCAGATCGCTGCTGAGGTATAATCACTCTCCTTTTAAAACATAGCTAATGGCAATTGTTTGTGCTCCAGTGGATGGTAACATACCATGTGCATAGTGACAACAATAATTGGACTTGAGGGCTTATTAATAACAAAAAATGAAATAAAAAGAATACATGAAGTTAAAGGAGAAATGGGATAGGGGTTGGAAAGATGTAGTCTTGGCTTGGATATGATCAGCACACATTGCATAAATATATGAAACTTTCAAAAAATAAAAATATTACCATAACATTTTTAAAAAGCACCATATAAGCATGATTAGCCTTTTACAGTTTTTTGTGGCAAGTGTAGCCTTTTCATTATTTTACCCAAAAGTCTGTGTTAGTTTTAATATCATTTTTCTGATAACTGTTTGTATGTTGATTGGAATTGATAATAGAACTAGAAAATGTTTATTTCTCAAATAAAGTATTTCTGATAATGTAGCCTAGGGGTTAGAGCAATAGCCTAGCATAGATTCGATTCCTTACAGCACATTAAATCAAGTGGTGCAGACAAAAGGCCTATAATCTCATATATTCTGCAGGCAGAAGTAAGAGGATCCAAGATGAAAAGCTCATACTAGGCCTCAGCAAGATAGAGGCCAATCTGGTCTATATTACATTCTGTCTTTAAACAGCACAAGAAAAGTTAGATCTAATAAAAATGTTATTTGATCCATAGATTAAATAAAAAAGCTATTACAAGATATGTTTTAATCTCCAAGCATCCTTTTGTGAATCATGAGTGTCTGAATAAAAAAACGTAATTGAATGCAATGGAAAATAACACACCTAATATGTTTTGGATTGGCTCAAAACACTCATTTTAACCTTTATTTCTTATGTACTTTTCAAATTTGAATAACTGTAATTTAGGCAGGATCATAGAGTTATTTGTAATGAACATCGTTTCTCTGAATTCTTCATACTGGAAGAAATGAGGTGCATCATTTAAACAAAGACATTTACATGTGTTTGAATTATATTCATAATATGGAGTTAATAGGTTCCTATTGTTTTAAAGAGTAGTGACATGAAATAATGATTGACATGTTTAGAAAAATGATAGCTAGAATGATCAAAATATTACATTACCTTTGAAGAAAATCTGACTTCAAAAATGGACATCAGCTTCCTAAGTTAAAATCCATATAGAATCTACTGATTTTTTGTTGATAAAAGCAGATATTGATTTTTAGAATTACTCTCTACATTTACTACAGCAATAGCACACACCCATACACACACACATACACACACAGGAGACATTTTAATCTTTGAGAGCTTTAAAAATAGATTAGTTAATTTTGAATAACAAGTAGTATGATACTAAAATATTTTAAACAGTTTTGTTTAAGAAATCCCAAAATAAAAACTTGATCAGATTTACTAATTATTGTTATAAATCACATTAAATTTAGAATTAGCTCCAGCAAGTAATTATTCTGAAGCATGTACAAAATACATTTTAAAGAATATTTGACTATAATCAATCATCAAGTGTTTACTTACCTGTAAAAATAAAGTATATTCTAACAGTTAGCCATCTGTCCATCAAGATTATTTATTAACAGCCTGTTGCATATGGAATAGCTAACCTTAAAATAAATCAATCATATAAAAGTCAAGATTTGAATACTGAATATAAGAAAATGACAGGTATTATTACAATTCCTGGCTAATAGTTTAATAAAGATTTGCTTCATCATTTTGCATTTCTATTGTTGATATGCTCTTGGAAGCTATTATTTAACTATACTATGAAGCTTAATTAAAATGATAAATATGTATTTTGTAAGTATCGTGTTAACAACCTTGTGACTAGGCTCATCTGCCCTGCCCCGACATTTCCACAGAAAAGCATACCAGAATAGCCTCTTATGCAGGCCAATAAGTCAATAACTAAAGAATTAACACTGTTCTAGTTCCCAACTATCTTTAAATAGGAAACTACATTATAACGTATTTGTATCACATAATGGAATTGCCAGTGTTCTTAGTGAGCAATATAAAGAAATTTCCCCTCAGATTCTTAAAAATTTATTTCAATGTGGATATAATAATAATGTTTCTCTCTGGAGATTGTTAATGGTGCCTTCTAATAGCCTATGTATTTATTAGGTACTTAACAAATGCTAGATATTTTCCTTTTTGTTACTATCTCCAGGTTAAAAAGCCACTGAAAAAATCAAATTAGGAAATCATACAATGAGAATCACTGTAATATAACCAGTCTCATTCAAAGATGAGAGCATTGAGTTACCAGGGCGTTAGAAAGTATTAAAATTCACTGTTTCAGTTAAGGTAGGATTAAAGAAATAACAGCAAGGAGACTAAAGGGAAAAAAAAAAGGTATAAGGAAAATAGAAACAGATAGTCTCCAAATTCTATAAGTTCCTCAGAATAGCATCAATGTTTAATACATGTTAGATCCTTCTCCAGGGTCTAGCTTGGTGCATATCACTGACCCTCCTCTTCAATGCCATCACCCAACCTGCCAGATCCAGTCAAGGTCCCACATACAGTGTTCTAAGCTAGTATAGCCACACCTCTCTGTATTACAGCCAATTTCTAGGCTCCTGCCAGGACTCTTCCTACCTATACCCCCAATCCACAGGCCTCTATCATGGTACATTCAATTTTTCTACCCAGTCAGAGCTATCCCCACATTCAAGGCATGGACCGGGAGGCACAGCCTGTATATCAGCCCAGTCCCTCCTGTCCACCTGACTTCATTTCACTCAAGGCATTTCCAACTTCTAGGCACATCCTGCCTACATATCCTCTCTTTGGCCCCAACTTACTGTGTTCATATCAGACTCAGAACTAACAAAAATAGTCTGCATGCCCAGATTCCATCGCAAGAATACTAAGATGAAAGATCAAGCTAGCATCTTCTTTCTAAAACTTACCAGTTCTTTCATAATGTCTGGCAATGAGAATGACCTACATGAATACCATGGCACAGATATCAAAAGAACAATAATAAATGTCATCAAAGAATCCAAGGAGTTAAAAGAAGACAGAAAGAAACAGCTGAAGGAAATTAAGGATAAAAAGCTTAAATAAAATGCGTGGGTGAAGCCCAAGAAAACACAAACATAAACCTTATGAAAATGATGAAGACAATGCTGAACCTGAACATACAGATAGCAACATTGAAGAGGACTCAAGATGAAACAAAGATGGAATTGAAAAACCCTATAACTCAAGAAGGAAAATCAAAGGAAAGCCTTATAAGTAGAATGAATCAAGCAGATGATTAGTGTCAATTATATGTGAAATACAGTCTAGAATAGATTGTTTTTTTTTTTTTTTTTGGTTTTTCGAGACAGGGTTTCTCTGTGTAGCTTTGCGCCTTTCCTGGAACTCGCTTTGGAGACCAGGCTGGCCTCGAACTCACAGAGATCCACCTGGCTCTGCCTCCCGAGTGCTGGGATTAAAGGCGTGCGCCACCACTGCCCGGCTTAGAATAGATTTTTTTTAAGGAAATTATATGAAGCATCTTTTCTGGCCACAAGGAAACAAATTCTTAATCAGTAACAAGGGAGCTCTGGAAATTACATAAATGATCAGAAAATATACAACGCAATCCTAAAAAAACAAATTGAAATAGGGAATGAGTTACATTGAAACAAAAATGGAGAAATATTTTATTAAAACTTATCAATTAGTTTACTTTAAAGATTTATTTACTTTTATTAAATGTGTATGAGTGTTTTGCCTGCACGTATGTGTGTGTATTGCATGTATGACTGGTGCCACAAGTATTGTAAGCCATCATGTGGGTGTTGGAAATAAAATCCAGATCATTTGCAAGAGCATACTTGCTCTTACCTACTAAGCAATCTGTCTAGCCCCATCAATTACCTTGTTTTAAAGAAAAACTGCAAACATTTAGGTAGATTAAAAAAATAAGATTTTCTGCCACAAAGAGAAGGTTCTTTGATGAGGGGTGATATCTGTACTTATCTGTGACTATAAATATAAACATTTATAATGCAAATACAGAAAACCACAGCTAGTTAAAATATGTGGAATGACTGGCAATACGGTTGCTAGCTCCAACTGATGTATCCAATGCTCAGGAAACATCAAGGCAAAAGGGGAAGAAAAACTGCAAGAGGACCAGGAAGTCTGCTGTGAGATTGCTTTCTAGTCATTACAGGAAAGCTATTCTCATGAAATCCCAACAGCATTGCTGCCTAAAGAAGACCATTCATGTTTTTCCAACAACAGTTGACATCCCAATATAGATGCAGAAAATCTCACAAGGTCCCACCCCTAGATGAAGAGCTACAGGCATTCACCAACTGCTGAGAAAGGGAGAATTAGTCTTTTCAAGGGATGAACTCCTGATTGGTTATCCAGTTCTATATACCCAGTCCTAGAAACACACACACACACACACACACACACACACACACACACACACACACACACACACACGCATGCACATACGCATGCACGCACGCACACACGCACACACGCACGCACGCGCGTATGCAACACAACATTGAATTGACTAAGTAGATTGTATTCATAAGTTGATTAATTTAATTTATATACATATTAACAAACATGGTTAAGGAAGAGGAAGCCATGAATTTGGGATTGGGTGAGTGTCTGTCAAACATGTGAGGAGTATGAGGGAAGAGAGAAAGGGAAGAAATGATATTATTAAGTTTAAAATTTTAAAATATAGTTTAAAAAGGTGGAAGACACCTGAAAAATACCAGAAATCGTTCTCTGACTGCCACACACACACATATATGTGTGAACATACACATGTACACTCCTATACATATACAACGGAGGTATGACCGTGGAGTAAAAGCACAGGGAAATAAGACATTTTCAAAGTTGAAGATGAAGGAAGGCACCACACAAAAAGACATGTAGGACACAGATTCTCCCAGTGAATACCCCAAAAAAGAGTTCTGCCACCTACTTGATTTCAGCCTAATGAGATCCTGTCATTCCTGACCTCCAAAATGAAAGATAACAAATTTACATTGTTTAAGATAAAAATAAAACATGAGAGAAGACTCAAAATGTAAAGATGCAGACTGAGATATTTCAACTGATACTGAGCATCTGCAAGATTCATAAAAGAATACTATTTAAAACAATATGCCAAAAGTTGAAGAACTAGAAGAAATAGTTAATTTCCTCAACAGTTACATAACACTAAAACTAAACCTTGAAGAAATAGAAAAACTTGAACATACTCAAAATAAGCAGCAACACTAGTCAGTAATAACAGATTTTCCATTAAAGAGAAGCAGAAAACATGCTGGTTTAATCAACAAATTGTCCAAAATATTTAAGAGCAAATTAATGGCAACTCCTTTTCAACTATTCAAAAAACTGAGGAGGAATAAACCCTACCAGACTCATTCTATGAGGCCACTACTGTCTACCCTATCAAAACAAGATGAAAATACATGAACAGCAGAAAAATAGTGAGGGAAGAAAAACAAAATTGAAAGGAAATCAATAGGCCTATGTTCATGATGAACAGTTACAACATCTTCATCAAAAACATTAATAAACCAAATTTGACAAGATTTAAAAATGTTATTTAACACAACCACGTGGGATTCAGCCCAGAAATATGTGGATAATTCAACAAATCAATACATGTGATATGTAACTTAATAGGTATCAAGTTTCACTGACTTTATTCATCACAATGCAGTAATGCCAAAAGCTCCACACTAAATATACTTAACCATCACGATTAAAAAGTAGGTAATATATTTACACAGACCTCTCCTAAAAGAAGACATACAAATGCCTATCAAGTACATGGAAAAAAACAAACCATGAATCCTCAGTAATTACCAGTTAAGTTCCAATGAAAATAGCAATGAATATCATTTTACTAAGGTCAGTGGCTGCTATTAAAATGATCACAAACAACAGAATTTTCGTGAGGATATGAGAAGTATTCTAGTATAGCTATTGATCTTTCTCTCTAGACTTTAAAGTTCATGACAACCTCTGATCTTTTGTTGCCATGGTTTTCCCTTTTCAAGATGTATTTCAGGTGGAATCATTATTATTACTTCCAAATTGGCTTCTTTCTCTTACAAAAATGAATTTAAAGATTCTCCGTGTATTTTCATGGCTTGAAAGACATCTCTTTTTTAATGAATATAATTTAATTGTCTGGATCATTACAGCTTACAACTTATCCTTTCACCTACTGTAAGCATATTAGCTATTTACAAGTTTTTATAGGCTAAAGTTTCTATAATATCCATGTGCAAGATATACTGGTTATGTTAATGAAGATTTTTCCATATATACAGGAGAGAGAGAGAGAGAGAGAGAGAGAGAGAGAGAGAGAGAGAGAGAGAGAGAGAGAGAGAGAGAAATAAAATACATGGGGAGTGAGAAATTACAATGAAACAGTGATTGTGGAGACTGAGATGTTCTAAGATCTGTGAACAGAAAGCTTGGCATTCAGTAGAGTCAAAGTGTATATTCAGTCTTAATCAAAAGGCTTGGACATCAGGAGACTCAAAAGTATGAATTTCCTTCCAAAGTTGAAACCCTCAGTGCTCAGAAAGAGCCAATTGTCTCAGTTTGAGTTTAAGGCTGGCAAAGACCAGTGACCAGTATATGGGTTCAATTATCAGGGTGAAGCAGTCTCCTCTTATCCTTTCTGTCTTTTGTCAATCTTCAGTTGATTGATGATGACCACATAAATTAAAGAAGACAATCTGCCTTACAACATCTGCCAATTTAAATCTTAACCACACCATACATTACCTCTCATGAGTACTCAGGATAATGGTGTGAAAATGTCTCAGTATTTCGATGGCCAAGTCAAGTAACATGGCAAGTACTCATGATAAGTTGAAGGCACTAGAACCCTTCTTCATTGCTGATAGAAATGGAAATGATGCAATTGCTGTGGAAATCTGTATGGAAGTTCTTCAAAATGTATTTTGTTTGTCTGTTTGTTTAACAATGAGTCTCTCTATGTAACCCTGACTGCCCTAGAACTCAATATATAGACCAAGCTTGTCTTAAACTCACAGAGATCCACCTGCCTCTTCCTCCCAAGTGCTGGTATTAAAGGTGTGTGCCACCATACCAGGTTCACAGTGTTCAAAACTAGTATCATATCAGTCAGAAACCCTGGGTCTAGATGTATAACCAAAGTGTTGAAATCAAATAAATTAATAGATAGTGGGATATAAGTATCTACAGAAACATGGTTAACATTATCAAAAGGCAGAGGCAACCCATTAAAAGAAGAAATGAATATACAATATGCATACATATAATGAAATAATCTTGGGAATTCAAAATGATAATCCTTTAATACATCCTACACATGAATGAACATTGAGGACATCTCACAAAGTGAAATAAGCCAGTTATGGAAGTACTGATGCTGTATTATCCTACGTATATGAGGTATGTAGAATAGTCAAATCAATTGAGACACACCATAGAATAGTGGCTTTCACTCAGCGCCTGATTCCAAAATCACATAATGTCTCCATCTATGAGTCTCTAGTATCCTTATATAACTCCAAGGACTTTTGTGAAACCTAACAAGATAGCGTAAGGTGTTATTCCTACATGAGATCAGCTGTAATTTGCCTTAAATCTTTACCTTTAATAAATTTTCCTTTTCTGTATTATCTAATGTATGTAAAAATTGCAGAGTCTAAGATATGGGCATCTTTGAGAGTCAGGGCATTTTCCAGCCCACTAATATCCATATTGATGATTTTAAAAACCTTATAAAATTTACCTTTGTGGGTTTTCTTTCCAAAACTGAACTTGAACTGCTGCCTAATTTTACATCTGAATTCCAAAGGCAGCAGAGACAACTAAAGGGCACATTTAATTAAAACTGCAATGTAAAAGAAAGCTCAACAGATTCTAAAGAAGGAATCATGTGCCATTTATAACTACTGCTTACCAATATTCAGATATATTTAGATACCTAGTATGTCAGTAAGATATTCTAGTGACTCAGCAGGACTGAAAAGATTAAACACATGATTAGATGCAAATAAATGAGACAAATAACTCCTACACAAGCCAACTTCTCTGAGTTGCAAGTTTCCAAAGCAAGTACAAGTATAATAATAACATTCTCTATTCCTATAGATATGGACATAGTTGATTTAATAGCATCATCAAACACAATGATGTACCTAGCAAACTAACAGGTCAGTGATCTAACTTTGTTCCCCCAAAGGTAGAAGTAGAAGTGAAACAGTTTCTTAACCTTTAAAATCTACAAAGATGCAATTATCTATTTTCCAAGACAGTGACAACTTTCATTTTGAGGCCTATACTTTGCTGCTTATGTAGAGACATAACATTTTCCTGTTCCCTGCTCTATCAGTGCTTTTTTGCCTTGTTAAAGAGTTTTACATTTTCTCTAAGAGTGCAAAGTGCTAAGCAAAGCAATTTGCAACTCATTCTTGCATACTGCCTCTCCTCTAAACTTTCAAATCCTATTAAACCCATTCACTCATTAATATCAATATCCTTGAGAAGTTAAGTGGCAATTTACCCCAATTTCATAGAAAAGGGGGAAAGAATTGAAATGACATTGCCTATAATTAAGTTACTGCAATCACAGAAGCAAATCCTTAGTGCTGTGCTATTTCTATTTCACTAGCAACATGGGACAAAGAAAACACCCACAAAGATCTTCCCTGTTTGTCAAAACCTAATATTCACATCCAGTTTTTACTGTGGAAGGAAAGAAAAATGAATCTTTCGCCCCTTTTGTGTTTTAGGGCAAAATTCTTACAAGAAAATTGCTGGGCAACCTGCCCAGATGATAATATTTTAGATTTTAGCAGAAGCACAGCAGAATTTGACTTATTACTCTTTTATCTAACAACTCAATGAATACTTGGGATAATTTTCTGAGGTTTCAATTTGATATATGTGAACTGGGAGTGAGATTAATAGTAGATATATCACAGAATTTGTATAAGAAATGAGTAATTTAAAATATGCTCAGCATATATAAAAGACTTTGGCATATTCTTGACATCTTGTTTCTTGTATTTGAGCAAGAATTTATTGATTCTTACTGGATTCAGTAAAAATAGATTTTCCCCCCACTGGGTGAGAAACATTGACTAAACAAACCAGCATTTTTAATTCACCAAAAAGGTTCTGTAAATAAAAATCCCATGACTTGAAATAATGCCCAGAAACTTCCATTATCAAAAGGAAGCTGAATTTTAATCAAGACTCATATTCAATTTCCCAAACTTGTGATGCTCTTTTGTCTCTATCCCTCACTTTGCCCAAATTTCATGTGCATACAAAAATCTTCTAGAATTTCCTGTGTGGCTGGCTTTATGATATAACAGAAAAATAACGATTATTATATAAATGTGTAGATAATATTTCCCTTATATGCACTTCCTATGGGCATATCAGGCAACCTAATTTCTGGGTGTATTTTCTGTTGGACTATCTTTATGGCATGTTCAGCTATAGCAGACATGGAATGATGAAAGAGCAGAAATTATGTCCACTATAGTTTTTATTCTTGGACGCTTTCTTTCCTTTTTCATTTTTTCCTAGTTTATTTATTTATTTTTATTAAAAAATTTTATTCATTTTACATACCAATCAAAGATCCCCCTTTTCCCTCCTCCAGCTCCTCCAGCCTGTCCCGACAATACACCCCTCAACTCCCTCATACAAGAAGGTAAGGCCTCCCATGGGAAGTCAGCAGAGCTTGGTACATTTAGTAGAGACAAGTACAAGCCCCTCCCCCTGCCTCAAGGTTGTGCAAAGTGTCCCATCATGTAAGTGGGCTCCAAAAAGCCCGCTCATGCACCAGGGATGGATTCTGATCCTACTGCCAGGGGACCCCGTAAACAGATCAAGCTACACAACTGTCTCCCTATGCATAGGCCTAGTCCAGTCCCATGCAGGCTCCACAGCTGTTGATCTAAATTTCATGAGTTCCCACTAGTTTGATTTGGTTGTCTCTGTAGATTTCCCCATCATGATCTTGATGCCCCTTGCTCATAGGATCCCTCTTCTCTCTCTCTTCTACTGGACTCCTCCAGCTCGGCCTGGTGTTTGGCTGTGGATCTCTGCCTCTGCTTCCATCAGTTACTAGAGAAAGGCTCTATGGTGACAGTTAAGGTATTCCCCCCCGATCTGATTACTGGGGTAAGCCAGTTCAGGCATCCTTTCCACTATTGCTAGTAGTCTAAGGTGGGGTCATCCTTGTGGATTCCTGGGAACTTTCCTAGCACCAGCTTTCTCCCTATCCCCATGAAGTCTCGCTCTATCATGGTATCTCTTTCATTGTTCTCCTAGTCCATCCCTGTTACAGCTTGACCATCCCGTTCCCTTATGTTCTCATCCCCAATCCCCTACCCCACATTTCCCACCCCTCATCCCCAGTTTACTCAAGGACATCTCATCTATTTTCCCTTCCCAGGGCAATCCACGTGTCCTTTTATTGGTCCTCCTTGTTAGCTAGCTTCTCTGGAGCTGTGGGTTGTAGTCTGATTATCCTTTGCTTTACATCTAATATCCACTTATGAGTGAGTACATACCATGTTTGTCCTTCTGAGTCTGGGTTACCTCACTCAGAATGATATTTTCTAGTTCCACCCATTTGCCTGCAAATTTCATGATATCATTTTTTTTTCACAGCTGAGTAGTATTCCATTGTGTATATGTACCACATTTTCTTAATCTATTCTTCAGTTGAGGGGCATCAAGGTTGTTTACAGGTTCTGGCTATTACAAATAATGCTGCTGTGAACATAGTTGAGCATATGTCCTTGTGGTATGACTGAACATTCCTTGGGTATATGCCCAAAGAGTGGTATAGCTGGGTCTTGAGGGAGATTGATTACCAATTTTCTGAGAAAGTGCCATACAGATTTCCAAAGTGGCTGTACCAGTTTGCATTCCCACCAACAGTGTAGGAGTGTTCCTCTTGCTTCATATCTTGTCCAACATAAGCTGTCTTCAGTGTTTTTTATCTTAGCCATTCTGACAAGTGTAAGATAGTATCTCAGACTCCTTTTGATTTGCATTTCCCTGATGACTAAAGATGTTGAGCAATTCCTTAAATGTTTTTCAGCCATTTGAGCTTCTTCTGCTAAGAATTCTCTGTTTAGCTCTATAGCCCTTTTTTAATTGGATTGTTCAGTATTTTGATGTCTAGCTTCTTGAGTTCCTTATATATTCTGGATATCAGCCCTCTGTCAGATGTGGGATTGGTGAAGATCTTTTCCCATTCTGTAGGTTATCACTTTGTCTTATTGACTGTGTCCTTTGCCCTACAAAAGCTTCTCAGTTTCAAGAGGTCTCATTTATTAATTGTTGCTCTCAATGTTTGTGCTACTAGTGCTACATTTAGGAAGTAGTCTCCTGTGTCATTGCATTCAAGACTACTTCCTACTTTATATTCTATCAGGTTCAATGTAACTGGTTTTATATTGAGATCTTTGATCCACTTGGACTTGAGTTTTGTGTGTGGTGATAGATATGGATCTATTTGTGATCTTCTGCATGTTGACATCCAGTTATGCCAGCACCATTTGTCGAAAATGTTTTCTTTTTTCCATTGTACAGTTTTGGATTCTTTGTTAAAAATCAGGTGTTCATAGGTGTGTGGGTTAATATCAAGGTCTTCAATTTGCTTCCATTGGTCCTCATGTAGCTTCTTATGCCAATAACAATTTGTTTTTGTTACTGAAGCTCTATAGTAGAGCTTGAGGTCAGGGATGGTGATGCCCCCTGAAGTGGCTTTATTGTACAGGATTGTTTTAGCTATCCCAGGTATTTTGTTTATCCATATGAAGTTGAGTATTGTTCTTTCCAGGTCTGTGAAGAATTGTGTTGGGATTTTTATGGGGATTGCACTCAATCTGTAGACTGCTTTTGGTAAGATTGCCATTTTTATTATGTTAACCCTATCTATCCCATGAGCATGCGAGATCTTTCATTTTCTGATATCTTCTTCAATTTTTTCTTCAGAGACTTAAAATTCTTGTCATATAGGTCTTTCACTTGCGTACTTAGAGTTTCCCCAAGGTATTTTATAACATTTGTGGCTAGTGAAAAGGGTGATGTTTCTCTGATTTCTTTCTCAGCCCATGTATCATTTATATATAGAAGGACTACTGATTTTTTTTGAGTTAATCTTGTATCCTGCCATATTACTGAAGGTGTTCGTCAGCTGTAAGAGTTCCCTGGTAGAATTTTGGGGGTCACTTATATATACTATCATATCATCTACAAATAGTGTAAATTTGATTCTCTTGGAAGCTTTCTCAATAAAATTTATTTTGTATCAATACCTTATAAGTCACATAGGGGTATATTCCCTTCTTATGTTACACATTTGATATTTCTTTTTTGACCTTGTAGTAAGTGTTAAAACTATCTATGGAATAATCAAGCTTATGATTGAATGAAAACTTAGTAAAGAACCTATGTAGTGCTGGATTGGTTAATCTTATTTGTTTTCTATTGCTATTTATAATGTCTTGAAGTGGCTTTGACCATGTTCTTACAAATAATTAATAATAACCAACCATTCATTTTATTCCTGGCACTCTTAGATTACTTTACTTAGTAGATTATCACAATCTACTAAGTTGATGGTTATATTGATTTGAAAATTATAGCTGCTTATAACAGAAGTTCAATTATAAGAATATGATGTTTTGGATATGGGTTACAAAATAGAATTATTCATATATCCTATCTATAGGTTGAATGAAAAAACAGTAAAAGTATGTTTAAAACTAAACAGGAAGGCAGAAAGTGAAGGAAGATCAGGTATGGGAGAAAATTAGAACCCTAATTTTGGAAATCTTCTGTTTGAATTATCACTTGGAGAAACGGATATCAAGAAGATAGTTCGAAATTCAATCCCAGAATTCATAAAAACAGAACTGAAACCATTATGTATTTGGTAACAAATATCATGTGGACAAGTTTACATCTGCAGGATTGTATTCAATTCCTAATATAATAAATGTGCAGTAGAAAGATAGGAGATCACTGATCTGAATTTGGAAGTACTTCCGTGCTTTGAGGTTTACTATCAGAGTAGCATCTAGCAAAGGATACTCAAAACAAATCCCAGATAATATTAGGAAAAAAAATGTAGCACAATTGCCCATGACATAAGTAGATAAATGGTATGTTTGATATTTCCCTTGACTTGATTTTTGTTGTTGTTGATTTTTGTTGTTCTTTGTTTTTTGTTTTTGTTTTTTTTTTTCAAGACAGAGTTTCTCTATGTTGCCCTGGCTGTCCTGGAACTCACTTTGTATACCAGGCTGGCCTTGAACTCACAGAGATCCACCTGCTTCTGCCTCCCATGTGCTGGGATTAAAGGCATGATCCACCAGTGTCCAGCTTTCCTTTGACTTGTTTTAATGATCAAGCTTGGCTTAAGATATATTACTTCAGATTTTTTTTAGGATTCATATTTTGAATATTATGGTATGGTTTTAGACTTAGCATTGGATGAATGCTTACCACAATGTATCAAGTTGATAGAGAGAAGGTGTCTAGTCTTGCTACAACTTGATGTGCTGTGGGTGGCTGATATACATGGAGGTCTGCACTTTTCTGATAGGAAGAATAGGGAGTAGATGGGGAGGTTGTGGGAGAGAGATTGGGAAGAGAGGAGGGATGGAGGGCAAACTGTGATCAGGCTGGAAAATTTAATTAATTGATTAATTCATAATGAATTAACTTAAAAAGAAATACATTTATTAACTGTGAAAATGAAGTCATAAATGATAGTAAGAATTATGTGATAAAGAATCATATGATTAACTATCTACCTAAAACATATAATATATATGCTTGTATATAAATATACATATACAGTTTAAATGAAATTTTCTCATCTGGGCTGACAATGCTCTCTTGAAGAACTAAAGACCACCTAACAAAAACCCCAACACCAAACTACAGACCATGCCTGCCAGAAAACCTGATAGGCTGCCTGCAGTCCTTTTCTCCTTTCCCTTTTCCCTAATACCAATACCTCAGTCTCATCCCTGGTACTGCAACAGATCATCAGCTGCATCCTCTCCTTCCTCTTGTACATATCCTTTATAGATCTCACAGACTATCCCCTCCTAATTTTTCCCTCTCCACTGCTCGCTGTAACTGTCTCCAACACCAGCAAGCGCTCCAGGTGAACACACCAGTTGATCAGGCCAGTAAAACAGGCAACACATAGCCATCATACTCTCAGAACATCCATAGAGGAAACAAAAATGATGGAACAAAAAAAACCAACAAGTATGACAAAAATTATGAGTACAGTTTAAAAAGAATGGTATATGGACCAATAATGTTATTTCGTATTATTTACTAGAGTTTCATAAATGCTTCCTTTTAACTTAATTTTTTCTTAAGAAAACAATCAACAAACCCAGAAATCAACACCTAGACCTATAATCATCCTAAGCCCAGATGTTAAGATACCAGTATAAAAACACAATCAGTAACAGCTAGGGCAATATGTCTCCTCTAGAGCTGAGCTAACATACTATGGCAGGCCCTGAATATTCCCACATAGCTGAAGAACAAGCAAAAGACCCTAAAACCAATTATATGAAGATGATAGAGGTCCTTAAAGAGGAAATTAATAAATATATTAAAGAAATCCAGAAAAACACAAACAGATGAAAGAAATTAATAAATCCCTTAAAGAAAGCCAAGAAAATATAAACAGTTGGCAGACATAAATAAAACTTTCAAAACCTGAAAATGAAAATAAGAGCAATAAAGAAAACACGAACTGAAGGAAAACTGGAAATGAAAAATTTAGGATTTTAACAGGAACTACAGAGGCAAGCTTCACCAACAGAGTACAAGATATAGAAAAGAGAGTCTGGGGTATTGAGGATATGATAGAAGAAATGAATACATTAGTCAAAGAAAATGTTAAATCTAAAAAATTCCTGACACCAAACATCCAGGAAATGTGGAAACTATGAAAATATTAAATGTAATAGTAACAGGAATAGAAGGAGAAAAATCCAAGCTCAAAGGCCCAGAAAATACTTACAACAAAATCACAGAAGAAAACTTTTTTAAAGTATTCTGTATGTTTCATGAGCCTATAAAGGTACAAAAGGAATACAGAACACCAAATAGATTGAGCCAGAAATAAAGTCTCTTCTATAAATAATAATCAAAACACTAAACATACAGAACAAAGAACAATATTGAAAGTTGCAAGGGAAAAAGACCAAATAACATATAAAGGTATACTTATTAGAATTACACCTGACTTTTCAATTGAGACTTTAAAAGAGAGAAGGACCTAGACAGATGTGCTGCAGCCTGTAAGAGACTACAGATGCCAGGCCAGACTAGCTTATCTGGCAAAATATTTAATCACCATAGATGGAGAAAATAAGCTATTCCGTGATAAAGTCAAATTTAAACAATAATCATCTACAAATGCAGCTGGGCAGAAAGTTCTACAAGGAAAACTCCAAAAAATAAAGTTAACTATATCCATGAAAATACAGGAAATAAATAATCACACACAAGCAAAACAAAAAGAAGGGAAGTATATGAGTGCACATGCATGCACGTGCACACACACACACACACACAAACACACACACACTACTACCACCACCAACAACAACAACAACAAAATAGGAATCACCAGTCATTCTTTATTGATATCTATCAATATCAATGGTCTCAAATCCCCAATAAAAAGATACAGACTAAGAGAATGGATGGATCCTTCTACAGCATACAAGAAATACATCTCAACATCAAGGAGAGATAGACATTACCTCAGGGTAAACAGTTGGGAAAAGATGTATCAAGCAAATGGACCTAAAAAGCAAGCTCGTGTGGCCATTTTAATATCTAACAAAATAGACTTCAAACCAAAACTAATCAAAATAGATAGGGAAGGAAATTACATACTCATCAAAGGAAAAATCCACTGAGCTGACATTTCAATTCTTAATATCTATCACAAGGTCAAAGTTTGTGAAAGAAACACTGCTACAGATTAAATCATATATTGACTCATGCATTGATAGTGGGAGTCTTCAATATCCTACTCTCACCAATGAGTAGGTCATCCAGACAAATCTAAAAAGAGAAATACTGGAGCTAACAGACATTATAAGCCAAATAGACCTAACAGATATTTAGAGAACATTTCACTCCAAAACAAAAAATATTCTTTCTTCTCATCACCTCAGGGAACTTTCTCCAAAATTGACTACATACTCAGACACAAAGCAAGTCTCAACAGATACACGAAAATTGAAATAACTCCTTGAATCCTATCAGACCACCATGGATAAACCTGGATATCAACAACAACAGAAAGTGTATGAACTCATGGAAACTGAACAACTCTCTACTGAATGAAAAGTGGTTTAACAGAAAGGGCAAGTAGTAAAGGGAGCTTACGGGGGGATGCAAAGATCTCCCTGGGAAGGGGAAATATAATATATAATAGATTTTGCCAGTGAGCTAGGGATGGGTCATAAACAGAAAAATCAGGTAGGGTGGAAAAAGAAAATACTGGGAGAAATGACTCAAATTGGGGGGGGGGGGCATTTCATGGTTGAGTTAGAAATCTAGTGCAATGGAAACTCCATGGAATCTGTGAGAGTAACCCTAGCAAAGACTCATTGTAATGGGGATACAGAGGCTGGACAGGCCATCTTCTGTAACCCTGCAAAGCCTCAAGTATAAGGATTAGGACACCAACCCAGCCACAAAACTTTCAAACTACATTTTGTCCTGATTGCAGAGTGTTCTGGGACTGGAGGCTATGGTGATATTTTATTTTTACTGAAATGTGACTTTATTTGTATGTTAATAAATAAAGTTGCCTGGGGGCCAGAGCTAATAGCAAGCCATAGCAGAAACCGGGCGGTGGTGGTGCACACCTTTAATCCAGATCACATGACAGACAGATCTCTGTGTGTTCAAGGATATAGACAGCATGGAGACACACACCTTTAATCTCAATACCAACCATAGAAGACCTGGAGGCCTGTATAGACAGGCAGTGACAAGGAGGTCATGTGGTTGGGTTTACAACCAATGAGTAGGCAGAACAGAAAGTCAATAAAAAGACAGATACACAGGAAGTAGGTCTCTTGCTGAGGGAAAGGACAGCAGCAGCAGGAAGGGTAGGAAGGAGGTTTTAAGTCTCAGCTCTCAGCTACTGCTCTGACCTCTTGGGCTTTTAACTCTGCATTTGGCTCTGTTTCTCATTTAATAAGATGGGTACATCTACAGGAGGCTAGCATAATTGTCATGAAAGAGACCAGAGAGTCTTCATCCAGCAACTGGTAGGAGTAAATGCAGAGTCCTACAGCCAAACATTAGGCTGAGCTCAAGGAATCCTGCAGAGAAGGGGGAGGAAGGATTGGAGAAATCAGAGGGTCCAGGGACACCACAAAAACAAGGCCCGCAGATACAACTGATTGGGACTCAGTAGGGATAACAGAGATCAGGGAGCCTGTAGAGATCTGACCTAGGTCCTCAGCACATAGTTATGGCTGAGTAGTTTGGTGTTCTTGTGGGACTCCTAACAATGGAAGCAGGGGCTGTCTTTGACTGTTTGCCTCCTTGTGGGACCCTATTCCTACTACTGGGTTGCTTTATCTGGCCTTGATATGATGGTATGTGCCTGGTCTTATTGTAGCTTGTTATGCCAGTGTTGGGTTGATGTCCCTGGGAGGCCTGCTCTTGTCTGAAGGAAGAAGAGAACATGGATCTGGGGGAAAGGGGAGGAGAAGGGGGGCTCACATGAGGAGAGGGAGAGTGCAATGCAGTTGGGATGTAATATATGTGAGAAAAATAACTTTTTTAAAAAAATCGGAGAACTTGAAAATAAAGAAATAATATTTGTCAAGAGAGAAATAAAGAAATTAAAGACTTACTAGAATTCAATAAAAATAATTAAGAGTGTATCCAAACTTATGCAACATAATAAAAGTGGTGCTAAGAGGAATGTTCATAGCACTAAGTCACTACATTAAAAAATATTGGAGAGATATCATACTAGCAACTTAATAGCACAGTTGAAAGCTTTAGAATAAAAAGAAGTAAGCACATCCAAGAGGAGTAGATGGCAAGAAATAATTAAACTGAGGGCTGAAATCAATAACATAGTAACAAAGAGAATAGGACAAAGAATCAATGAAAAAAGAGTTGGTTCTCTGAAACAATGAGCAAGATAGACAAACCCTATTCAAGCTAACACTAAACTACACAGAGAGAATATCCAAACTCTCATAATCAGAAATAAAGAGATACCAAGGAAATCCAGAGAATCATGGGGCATACTTTAAAAACCTATACTCTGCAAAATTGGAACTTCAAAAGGAAATGGATAATTTTCTCCATAGATATCATTTACCTAAGTTATATAAACTTCACATAAAAATTTATATAGACTTTTAACCCGAAAAAGAAGTAGTCATTAATCTATCCCAAACAAAGAAAACTAGGGCCACAAAGTTTTAGTGCTTTCAAAGAAAAGTTTATGCCAGTACTCTTCAAATTATTTCAAAAAATAGAAACAGAAGGTACATTTCTCAATTTGTTTTATAAGGCCACAGTTATCCTGATACCCAAACCATGTAAAGACTCAACAAAGGAAGAGAATTAGAGACCAATTTACTTTAGGAACATAGATGCAGAAATATTCAATAAAATACTTGCAAACTGAATTCAAGCATAAATCATAAAGATTACCCAGCATGATAAAGTTAGGCTTTAAACCAGAGATGCAGGGATTGTTCAATACACAAAAATCAGTAAATGTAATTCACCATATAACCAAACTCTGAGAAAAAAAGCCACATGATCATCTATTTAGATGCAGAAAAGGCCTTGGGAAAATCCAACACCCTTCATGATAAAAGTCCTGGAGAGATTAAGGATACAAGAGACCTCAACATATTGATACAGTATCCTGTAAGGTTTTGCTTAACTAGAAAACAGTGTTTGAGGATAAAATTTGTGAAGTCCATACAGTATATTGTGATTATATTCATTTTCCTGCAACCAACTCTTTGCAGACCCACCCCTGTAGCTAGAGTTTTCCTGCCTGGCCCACAGTCAGGACAAATCTCTGACACCCGCCAGTCCCACAGCCACTCAGACCCAACCAAATAAACACAGAGACTTATATTGGTTACAAACTGTATGGCCGTGGCAGGCTTCTTGCTAACTGTTCTTATAGCTTAAATTAATCCATTTCTATTAATCTATACTTTGCCACATGGCTCGTGGCTTACAGGCATCTTCACATGCTGTTTGTCATCATGGCGGCTGGCAGTGTCTCTCTCACCCAGCTTCCTGTTCTCTCAATTCTCCTCTCTGTTAGTCCCGCCTATACTTCCTGCCTGGCCACTGGCCAATCAGTGATTTATTTATTGACCAATCAGCAACACATTTGACATACAGACCATCCCACAGCACACCCCTACCTCCTTATATAGCAAACTTCATACATTCTATCTGTCTGTCTGCCTATCTATCTATATTTTTCTCTCTCTCTTCCTCTCTATCTAGAGAGATCTCTCTACATCTACTATAGTTTGTCTTGGTCAACTATTCTTGGGAGCTGGTTTTGCCCTGGTGTGTGTTTAACCTACCAGAAGTTGCACCCATAATGAAAGAAAGAAAAAATAACATCAGGTATGAGAACCCTTCTTTTGAGTTGTTGGTCATCATTTTCCAAGAGACTCCAAGAGCATATAGCTTATTGCTATTGCCCTCGGTTTTCCCCCAGAAGTGGAAATGAAATATCTATTGCTTAAAATGCAATGTACTTCAGACATAGGGCTTACAGGCTCCTGAGCTGGAAGTGGACTGAAAGCCTCCTCCATGAGGACTAGCTTTCATGATGCCTTATGGAAAGCAGAGAAGCAGCCAACAGTCTACAGAGCTATGATACCTATGAACTACAATGACCAGCATGCCAAGAGAACTCTCAAGGTGCATTAGTAGCACACATGCCTTGGGGGTAACCAACAACTCTCCAGTTGTCCTTAATACTGACTCAACAAGAGGGAAATCATGCCTGCTACTATAAACCTAGACAACTACACAGATATAGTGAAGTAATGGATCTTGAAAGAGAACCTACAACCACCATTTTAATAATAGGCATAATGCCTAACTACATTCTAAATACTTGTCTTCTACCCACAGAAAAGTGTAGTCCTGAGCCTTCATCAAGGAAACTTCTCTTTCCAACAGACAGAGACCACTACAGAAAACCACAATCAATGAAAATGAAGAATTGTGGAGCCCAGTCCCATCTACAAAACAACTCTGTACCTAGGTCTCAGGGATCATTTGGGAAGAGTAGACAGAAAGACTATAAGAACCAGATAATACCCATGAAGACTTACCAATATGAATGTATAAACATGAGCTGAACAAGGATGACACCAAGAGACATGCCAAAGTGGGTGGAGGAAAGAGTACAAGGCCTCACCCTACAAAAAGAACTATAGACAACTAAGGATGCAGGAGGTGTGAGAAAGTTTTCCTCATGGAAGAACACAACAATTGATTCTCCAGTATCAAATGGTAAGTCATGAAAACATACTTACAAGTGACATTATACAGACTAAGCAGGTTATGTTTAAGAAAATAGATGTATAAACATAAATGCGTATAGCAGTAACTGATGAATGAAAAGAGAAGTCATGACTTTGACAAGAGTAAACAATGGTATATGGGAGGTTTTGGATTGAAAAGGGGAATGGAGAAATGAAGTAATTATTCTAATCTCAAAAATAAATTTACAGGAGTAATTAAAGGATGAAATTAAATGTACAATGTCTAGGGGGTGGTTTCACTGAGATAGTACCTGGGTATTTAAATTCTTAAAGAGTAATGGAGAGGAGATCAAGATAGGAAGGGTATTTTAGAAAGCAAGATCATTCTTCATTAAATAATATGCTGATCTTTTCATGGAGAAGTTACAACAAAGACAGAATTTAGGCATGTTAATATCTCTATTCTGGAAATAAATCAAATATCTTTGTATAAAAATATGAGATCTAAGATATATATGGTGGCACTCATCTATAATCTCAGCAGAGGCAGTCAATTCTTCATGAGTTCAAGGACAGCCTGCTCAACATTACAAATTCTTAGCCAGCCAGGGCTGCATAATCAGAGTCTGTGTCAAAATTAAAAAAAAATAGTATAAGTAAAATAAAGTATGAGAGCTCAAATTTTTTCAAAAGTACACTAGGGATTGAATTACATTAAGTAAAGATTTTTACTAAAACTAGGAAGAAAATAATTCCTTATTTTTAGTCATACTGTCTCAAATGTAAAGAAAATACTTGATCCATTCTATCAACTTGACACACTATGATAAACATTCATCCAATGCTAAGTCTAAAACCATACCATAGTGTTCAAAATATGGACCTTAAACACAGTCTAAAGTAACACAGCTTAAGCTGAGCTGGATAATTAAAATAAGTCAAAGGTGGTGGCACTCTCCTTTAATCACAGCACTGGAAGGCACAGGCAGGAGGCTCTCTGTGAGTTTGAGGTCGGGCTGCTCTACAGAGTGAGTTCCAGGACAGCCAGGGCTGCACAGAGAAACTCTGTCTCGAAAAAACAAACAAAAAAACCCCAAATAAACAGACAACAACAACTAAAATGAACAACAAAAAAAAGTCAAAGGAAATATCAAAATACCATTTATCTACTTACATCATGAGCAATTGTGCATTGTTCTTCTCTTCAAGGTGGCCTAGGGCTTTTTGAACGACATTTTCTACTAGAAAGTTGCTTTTGCTTAACCATTTTGAGCTTCACTTAAAAAAATAAGCATAAAACAGCCGTTTGTTTTATTCTTCAATAAAACTGAACATACTCTCCTATAAGCACTACTATTCCCCAAAGACTTCATTCAAATTTAATAGCTTTTGGAAGAATTGACTCACCCTGATACTCCCTTGACAAAATCCTTCTAGAGATCTTTATTTCTACTCTTTAATATATTTAGAAACTAATTTTCTTCAAGACTAACACATTTCTACAAATGGTTTATCACCAAAAAGTACTAATTATTTCACTGATTTGAAGTCAAAAGGATAATGCCTGCCTCAAGTATGCAGCCTAGGAAACAAGTAGAAAGAACAGTGACAACACAAAGTTATCGATAGCAATTTTACTGTTGTTCCACCAATGATTTGGGTGAAAATGTGAGTGTTGCTAGAAGATGGAGAGAAATTTAAATTATTCAGCATCCTCTGGACATTTAGCAAATGCTATCACTTTAGTTCTTTTTTCTTGTAATTCTGTTTAACTATATTATTTCTAATTTTTTTTTTTTTTGGTTTTTTTGAGACAGGGTTTCTCTGTGTAGCTTTGCGCCTTTCCTGGAACTCACTTGGTAGCCCAGGCTGGCCTTGAACTCACAGAGATCCACCTGGCTCTGCCTCCCGAGTGCTGGGATTATAGGTGTGCACCACCACCGCCCGGCCATTATTTCTAATTTTTAAAGTTAAAATACAGTTAAATATTTTCCATTTCCTTTTCCATCCTTCAACCATTCCATGCACCCCCCCCCCAGTTGCTTACCCTAAAATTCATGGTGGACTATTATTCTTTAACTTCACACACACACACACACACACACACACACACACACACACACACACGCACACACACACACACACACACACACACACACACACACACACACACACCAAAAAATCTCCTAAGGTATATTTATGGACATTAAATTTAAAGTGCTAATTTAGTGCCATCATTGAATAATTCTTTATTTCTGCTTTTATTTTTTTATTGTTTGTCTTTAGGTTCTATGTAGCCCCAGCTGGTTCTAAACCGTCTATGTTGCTGAGTATGTCAAATATCTAATCCTGGTACCACTTCTGCCCAAGTGCTGTGATTTTTATTTCATCATTGGTTGTTATTTTTAAATGTTTGTATGTGGATTTTCTCTGTTTGATGGTCTTATTAGAGGCCCTGGTGATTTTGAAACCACAGAAAAATAAGATCATGATTTTGTTAGTGTGATAAAACACCCAGAATGTCTTTTTACTGCTCTATATCAGAAAAAAAGGCAGTTTGTCTAGTACAGACTGTTCAAAGTGTGATTCTGAGGTGAGCAACATCAAGATCTTTAGAGATGTCTTTACCTACACACAACCATGATAAATTTGAACCTGAAGATGGGATGTTCTTGTAATAACTACTTGAAATTTTTGAAGGTCTTTGGATACAACAAAGATTAAAGATAAAAGATTGAATAAGGAGATGTTTTCTTTTGTGAAGGGATGATATGGAAGTAAATGCTTCTAACCAGGAAAGAGCCAAATGACCTGAGCTGAGTAACAGGAAAAAATGGAATGTCTCTAAACTGGCTGTAGCATCACTTGGGGAAAAAAGGAGAAAGAAAATCTAGACAGGAAGAAATCCATGCTGCTTCTCCAACATAAGCTTTTCTAGACTGGCACATTGTCAGTTCTATGTGTTCGGTGACCCCTAAGAGTAATGTCTCATTTCTACTCATAGGCTTTTCATATGTTCCTGAAATTTAAAATATTACTAGGAACCAAAAGTTGTCACAGCTCATACATCAATAGTATTAAGATAAAGCCAGTTACAAGATATTTGATAGTTTGAAAGTGTTTATATAAAATGACATAGTGCCAACATGCAACACTGGTATAACAAATGTTAAATGGATTACAGTCTCCCCTGTGTGTATCAATGACAGGACAATGTTACATGGCATGTTAATCAAGAGAATGTATTTTCATAGCATTACTTCTTTACATAAAAAATGTTCCTTTATATTTTATCACACTGTCTGTGAAATAGATATGATAAATTTGGAGAGAAAGTTCTCAAAGACCGACTCACTTATTGGTTCAACATTAAAACTAGAAAATTGTTGAAACAATCAATGAGTGCAAATGAGTGGGTCTTTACTTCTTATGCCTTCTCTTGGGAAATTTTCTTTCTGATTGTTTTGTCTTGTTATAATGTGTTAGGTATTTTATATTATTAGATGTTATTTTTATTTTATTATTATCCCTCAGAAAGAAGTTTGTTTTATAACGCAAGACACAAAGGGGATGGATCCTGATGAGAGGGAAGAAATGGGAGGATTAAAGAGAGAAGAAATGATAATCAGAATATATTATATAAAAAAGGTCTATTTTCAATGACAAAGAGAAAATTGCAGACCACAAATAACTTTAGTGCATGTCGTGAGAATTGGGCTTTAGGCTTCCCTACTTTGGCCTGTGGTATCAAAATATGGTCCTCAGAATCCAAAGCATCTTTCTAGGTGGCCCGTTGAATGTTGAATTTTATATAAACTGTATTTTCCACTGGGCTAATATTTGCACTGACATTGCAAAAGCAATAGTAGTTGTTAGAAAGCAGGCTTGAATTTTTAGGCCAAATTCCACAGGCTGAATAAATCAGGACACACTTCCCAGCTCTCCCTATGACAGAGTCTTAAGAAACAGTCTGTCCTGTAGCTTAGCAGCAGCCCTTAAGCAGTACCTGGCTCCTCTATCCTCTTTGTCATGTATGCTATGTTGGACTAAATCACAATATATGAAACTTCTTATAGCACTGTATCATTCCCTGAGCCTCCTCCCCTGACAAACATTTAAAAACAGTTTTCAATAAAGTCTTGTACCTCTGGGAATAAGAAGAGGCCATCTTGGACTTTGTCCCACGGCCATGGCAACAGAGCTGACCAATATAGTGGTAGCCATGTCTACGGCAATGGTAATGTACCTATTGATATTCCCTAGGTAGAGTCAGAAGACTATCCCATGGGATTCTAGTTATATTTCCCTTGCCAAACTTCAAGTGATCTTGGGAGACTACAAGTAGATGAAATCAGAATGTTATAGTGTTGCTTTCATGAGGTCACCATCTATGATAGGGTGAGATTTTGAGGTGAGGTGATGTACCTGCTGTGAAATCATTATACTCCTATAATTAACTCCTAACTTATGCACTATGTAAGTTGGAGTTCGGTGAAATCATACTTTGTTCTGTCATTGCCATCTTGGGTAAACAGGCAATTATTCCTGTCTCCCCAGGTAAAATTAGCACAACACGTGGCCTAGCAGCAAGAACATGAGGCTAGGATATGTGAAGTCCTATATATCCTCTCCAAACACACACACACACACACACACACACACACACACACACACACACACACACACACACACAGAGAGAGAGAGAGAGAGAGATGATAGTTTTATCTAATTAATAATGTCCTGAGAAAAGTAAGAAAATGTTAATTAAAAATATTGATTAAATATCTTTTAGTATTTCCTGTGTTGAAATGGTAAGTAAATATGAAGCACCACACTTTATAGTTAACTACAGTGGTTGTATCAAGGAAAAACATTTATGCAGTTGTTTGTGATCTTGAGTTTTGTTATTTTTGTGAGGGTGTGGGGGGAAGCGCTATTTTCACTTGAAAGAAGTACTGGCAGATAGGTAGTAGTCATTCAGTCTTGGGTACTTGGAGGATATTTTCTCAAAATGATCAAAGGGATCCTGTCACTTCAAGGAAAATAGCTAACAACATCTATAGTCAATGGGAAAAATGGGATTTCATGCAAAATTGGAAACCTTGCAAATGCTTTAAAAATCTTGACTCTGTCTTAACACTTGAAGAATTTTTACGATGAGAACAGTGGTGTTATTCGTGAAAATATTTTCATATTATATACTGAAGTTCCAGTGAACCAAAAATTTCCAGTAACTAATACAAAATCACAAGTATACAAAAGATACTGAAAATATCTAGACACATCGATGGATCTTAACAAAATAGACCACAAAATCCATTAATATGGATAAACATTCCATAAGGAATCATTTATGAAATGATTTGTGAAATTATGGTGTTTTATTAAAGAATATTCAAAATTATCCTTAAAATTATTAAAATAATTCTCTCTTTATCAAGTACTTATCTATGAGAATCAATACTTTGTTCATATAGTTTTATCACAGAAACATGTCACAGTAGAATGAATTAGAATAAATGGGAATAAAACTGCCTTCTGTTAAGCTAGATATTTTGAAAAAAATGCACATATGTAAGGCAATGACTTTATCATTGTTTCTTGTATTTCATTAGAAGTATTTAAAATGCGTTTTGTTTTTTTGTTTTCAATGCCTCCCAACTAGAGCATCTTTTCCCCCCACTTATCACAGTCCCCTCCCCCTACTTGACCTCTCCCCCAGATCCACTCCTCAGTATTTAAAATATTTTAAAATTTTTGTTTTACTTTCAAATATTATAATTATTAATAAACACCTTCATGCAAAATAAACCTCTATGGGAAAATCTTCAATAATATTTTTCTCTAACATGTAAAGTGGTCCTAAAGCCAATATATATGAGGAACAGCCACAGTATATTAAGCAGTAGCAGTAAAATTTAACATTTCACATTATATAGTTCCATATATCTAACAGGTTTGTGTCTCAAAAATATTTCATTTGGCTTCAGAAATTTTTCATGTAACCTCATTTGAGAGATTATTGTTAGATATTATTGTTATTAATGTTATTGTTAGATGCATCCCTTTAAGCTATTGTGTTTGTCCTGTCACTTGTGATGTAGCAGAGTTGAAATGGCCTGGAGTTGTTCTGTTAAAATAAGAAATGTACCTTCCCAATTTTGACCAATGGCTAAAGTATGGAATATATGAAATATATTGGTTCACAGTGTTGGTTTTAAGCACGGGTCCAACGGGAGCTTGGGAAATGTTTGCACCAACTCATCATCATCAGTTACTCATTACATAAAGATTAATGGTTTACACTTGTTTTAGAGAGACAGTCCTCCACACTTGCCCACATGGGCACCTCCAGAGGGCTCTGACATTAGAGTTAGTTAGATAGCAAAAATAGTAGAGTGGCTGACCTACTCTGGTGATGGGATGGCCAAACACCCTAATTGTCGTGCTAGAAACCCCATCCAACGACTGAGGGATCTGGATGCAGAGATCCACGGCTAGGCTCCAGGTGGAGCTCCGGGAGTCTAATTAGCGAGAAAGAGGAGGGTTTATATGAGTGAAAATTGTTGAAACCAAGGTTGGATAAAGCACAGGGACAAATAGCCAAATGAATGGAAACACATGAACTATGAACCAATGGCTGAGGGGCCCCCACTGGATCAGGCCCTCCGAATGGGTGAGTCAGTTGATTGGCTTGATCTGTTTGGGAGGCACCCAGGCAGTGGGACCGGGTCCTGTGCTCATTGCATGAGTTGGCTATTTGAAACATGGGGCTTATGCAGGGTCGCTTGGCTCAGCCTGGGAGGAGGGGACTGGACCTGCCTGGACTGAGTCTACCAGGTTGATCTCAGTCCTCGGGGGAGGCTTTGCCCTGGAGGAGGTGGGAATGGGGGGTGTGCTGGGGGGAAGGGGAGAGGGGCGGGAGGGGGGAGAACAAGGGAATCCATGGCTGATATGTAGAACCGAATTGTATTGTAAAATAAAATTAAAAATCTCCATTGAGAAATTTTTAATTTTATTTTACAATACAATTCGTGGCTGATATGTAGAACCGAATTGTATTGTAAAATAAAAATAAATAAATAAATAAAATAAAAAATAAATTAAAAAATAAAATTAAAAAAAAAAGTAGAGTGTGAGAAGGCCTAGCTGAGACTCTTCTTGTTATGTCATGACTAAAAGAAGAAAATTAGTACTATAGTCAGTTGTCTTTAGAACTGTCCTTAGTGTAAAGTAAACTTCAGCTGTGATGTATGACATGACTTTAATGCTTTCCCTGCAGTAAACTATAGATTAATAAGCCATATTGCTTTAGTGCTGTGAATTATCTTTAGCAGTCAAAGTTTCCTGTACCATTGTTAGTACCTCAACCAATCAAATGCACTAAAAATAATAGTATGTCTTATTCTTGAGAATATACATTTAGTAACAAAATGCTCTTTTAAAGTATTAGCTGCTTATTAAATTTTGTAACTACTATATGCTAAAGTGACTGATTCAAAATGCACCAAGCAAGCCATTTGTTATTAGCATCAGAAAATTACCTAGTAAATTATTACAAAGTAATACGGATCTAGCAATACTGTGTCTTTTACTGTTAAGCATAATTTAGACAGTAATTCCTTAATTATGAAGGAGTCTGAAGAGAAAAGCTTTTGAGAATAGTTTATAGTCATTTCATGATACTATTCAGTACCCATGCTCTTGCTAAAAGTCTCTTCCATGCTCAGAATACAGATTTTTGATTTTTGAGGATTATTGATTTATAGGTATAATCAATACAATCAATACAAATAGATGTTGCATCTGCACACAACCCATGACATGTAGATAAGTTGTTGTGGGTGTTTATTTGCTCTTATAAGCAAGTGAGTATATGTGGGTATGTGTAACTTGTAGAGGTTAGAATATATGTGGGAGTTAGTTTACTTCTTCCACCATAACCTGTACGTTGAACTAAGTTTGTCAAGGTTGATGAGAGAAGGCTGTACCCACTCAATCATTTCACCAGATACTTGTTTTGTTTTCACTTGTGTCCTTTTACTTAAGGAGAGCAAATATGTTTTTAAATACTTCTTTAAGGCTGGAGAGATGGCTAAGACATTAAAGGCTAGAAGGCTAGGCTTACAAACAAAAACAGAAAAGCACCTTTTTCTTTCCTCATAGTTTTCCTTTGGACATGACATGGTTATATTACACACATAATAGCATGGGTGCCTGGGACCAAGTAGATGCTATTTCAGAATTTATTCTAGAAAGGAGGATGTGTAGTGAAGTAGGAGGTGGAAAAGAAAATACCCATAGTGATAAAATATTAATTATTGTTATACTGTAATATACCCAACCTGGTGACTATCTAGACTCACCCACAAAATGTAAAAACAGGGAAGCAGAAGAGATGGTTTAGTAGGATGGAATCCTTCACATTCTGGTTAGAGGGTGACTTTCCTCTAAATGTGAGTGCAACAATACTGTAATGTGATACTTCTTTTCCTTAGCACCCAAGTAACTTCTTTTTTAAATTTTAGGCCAGATATCATTGCTTACTTGAAGTTGTTCTATAAAAAAAAAGAGAACAATGTTGTGTCTACATGATCATATAACATTGTTATCAAACTATTCTTATAAAACTGACTGTATGTCTGGGATGAAGAAATGGCTCAGCAGTTAAGAGCACTTGCTACCACTTCAGAGAATTTGGTTTTGGTTCTCATACCCATATATAAGTCAAGTTTCAGGAGATCTGACACCTTCTTTAGATTTTCATGAGCACTAAACACACAAATGGTGCACATATCTGCAGGCAAAACGGTAACACAAATAAAAAATAATAATTTTGTTCTTTTTAAAAAAAGAACAACATGTGTGTGTGTGTGTGTGTGTGTGTGATTTGTATTCTGACTGTCTAAGTAGATAGAAGTGCTATCTATAGAAACAGGACTAGATTTCTTATATAACTCTAATGTATTACCAGTTCTTATTGAAAATATGTAACCAGAGGCTACAGCTAATATGTGAAATAGAAACAAGGAGGGCGGGGGCGGGGCTGGGGGCGGGAGGAGGGAGAACAGGGGAATCTGTGGCTGATATGTAAAATTAAATCAAATTATAAAATAAAAAAAAACTAAATAAAAATGCCTGTCACAGTACAAGCACCAACATTCTAGAGCTCTAGGAAAGGTTTAATATAGTTCTCAGTCATGAACCTCCAACTGGGATGTGAGCTTTAGGCTTGACTTTCATGATCCAAGAATCGGGCATGCCACTTAGCTTGGACTAAATTTGGGAGCTTGGGAGAGAAAGGAAAAAGATATAGGCAATTATAGAAAGAAATAAATGGTTTTAAAAATAAAGTCTTTAAAGGGACAGTAAAAATAATGTAAAAGAAAAAAGTCACATATAAGTGCAAAATAACAGGGAATCTGGATCCTATATAATATTATGTTGATTTTAAATTTCTTGATTGCTGAAAAACAAATGACAGCTGCTAAAAGACCTGGAATTAAAAGAGAGTCTGATAAAACATACCAACCTAAATATTTTAAACATGTTCTATCTTTAAAACGAAAATCAAAAAATGAACTTATAAAATGGAACTTAAAAGGTGCATTTCTTTGGAAAAGCTCTCTTGCTTTGGTTTCCACAGGAAATAAGAGGCTATGGATTCATTCCAGGTTAATCTGGACCAAATTTGATCAAGGGAGACCTCCTGAACCTTGACCAGTGATATCTATCAACAAAGATTATAGCTGGTCTTCCCAGGACTTGACCATTATCTCAAATTTTCTCAGGGACCCTAAAGATACTTCGTCCACAGACAATAGGAAGCAGTTTGGAAAAAAATGACATTCATATTCCCAAGAGTTGGGGGTGTGGATGATATTTGATTATGTGATGGGTTATTAATATTTGTTATATTTAGGGTAATATAGAAATATAGGATAAAAGGGCAGCTATTAATCTCAGATAGTTTGCATTGGCATGGATTTTGATATAATGATACAAATTTAAAGTTAGTTTTGTTACACAATATATGTTTCTATTCTTGTTTAAAGGATTTTTGTATATTGATACAAATTTAAGGTCATTTTGATTTTATATATATATATATATATATATATATATATATATATATATATATATATATATATATATGTTTCTACTCTTGTTTAAGGTATTATACCTATTCGGTTCATTTAAAAATGTAGGGTAAAATTCTAGTTTTTGAAAGCTATCATTATAAACTATTTAGGATAATCAAGAAACATAGGTTAGTAATTAGTCATCTATAACAATCAAATTTGTAGATATGTTGGGCATGTTCTCTAGATCATACAGAGATATGTTTTAGATAGATAAATGTTCTTCAAAGACATGTAGAATATGGCATTTTAAATGTTTTGTTAGGGATTTTCATGACAATGTGTCACATCTGCTCTTGGCAGCACGAATTTACTTCATAAAAGGATGATGGGCATCAAAGAAACTCCATAGGAGTTTGCTTTCATTGTGACAAGATTGGCCATTTTGGCAAGAAACTGCTTTTTCCTTGACTGCTTAACTATATGCTGTATAAACTAGACATGCAGGACCTACAAGAAAGTGACCACTAAACTTTGCCAAAACAAGATGGGATGGTCTTTAAGGGTTCCTGCTTCACAGAAGAAACTGCCAGATATTATGCAGGACACAGAGGAAAGCAACTGATGAACTTTGTCAAAATAGGTAGGACAGTCCTTCAAATTTCCTGCTTCACTAAAATGTCTGCCAGATAACTCTATGCCTACAGGCTGAAGGGTGGATGCCCCAACATTGCAGAAGAACTTTGGATGGCTGTCCAGGCAGCCAGATGTCTCTGTCATTTCTAGAATTTTGAAAGTTTCTTTCAATGCAGTTTCTGTTTACTCAGGAAATATTCTATCCTTCTGGGGTCTTTGATGGAGCTGAAGACTAAATAGTTATAATTATAGTTTTCCTTAGTTGTGATAAAAGATAAATTAGATATGAAATTTTAAACTCACAAAGATAGAATAGATGATAAAATATTTTCTTTAATTTTGCCAAATACAAATAGACTAAATATTGAAACTATAATTCTTGCTAGATAACTGTTTTGTTATATGTAATTTTACAATGTTAAAGTCAAAACCTTCCTTTTTGATTAGACAGAAAGGGGGAAATGATGTGGGATGTCCTTCTGTACACTGTGAATATATGTTGCTCTAATTGGTTGATAAATAAAGTTGCTTTGGCCTACCACAAGGCAGCAATGAGCCAGGTGGGACATCCAAGCAGAGATACAGAAGAAGGGTGTTGGACAGGCACCATCCAGCCACTCAAAGAACAATATGCCAGCAGACCAGTAACACCACAGCCACATGGCAATACTTAGATTATTTTAAAAATGGACTAATTTAAATGTAAGAGCTAACTAGTAATAGCCTGAGCCATCAGCCAAACATTTAAAATTAATATTAAGCCTCTGAGTGGTTATTGGGGAACTGATGGACAGGAGAGAAACTTGAGATTACAAAAATATGTGTTTTTGCATGTGAATTGTGTGGAAAACATGACTGAAATCATGTGTTTCTGGTAGGGTTTCTGTTTCTGTGATTTTAAAAAAAATAACCAAAAGCAAATTGGGAGGGAAAGGTTTATTTTGTTCACACTTCCACATCCCAGTCCATCACTGAGGGAAATCAGGACAGGAACTGAAGGTAAGAGCCTGGAGGGAGGAACTGAAGCAAAGGTCATAGAGGAATGCTGCTTGCTACCTTTGCCCCTTCAGGCTTGCTAATTTGTTTTCTTATACAGCCAGGATCACCTATCCAGAGGTGGAAATGCCCACAATTGGCATATTTCATATTTATTTCAACTTTATTTCATATTTCATATTTATATGAAATAAAGTTGAAAAATAGGAATATAGCACCATTTACTGAACACCATTTCTTAATGAAGATTTAAGGTCACATGAGGTTATTACAGAAAAACAGATTCATGTAATACTCTGCACTAAAATCAATCTCTCCATTCATAGGTTAAGAAGGTGCAAGAAACTAGTTACATGTAATGTGTGATTAGGAAAGATTGAAAATTTATGCATTCCTTTTATGTGTGAAGCATTTTTGACCTTTGGATTTAACTGTTATAGTAAACTATTTATATCTTTAAACACATTAACAAGAAAATACCAGGCAAACTCAGTGGTAAAAATAACTTCTTCAGCTAAAATAACCAGCATTAAAATAAAAGAGCTATAAATATGTATTCCTTACAATATACACCCAAATGTCCCTTAAGTTATAATTAAACCAAGCCTTAACATTTAGGGAAGGGTTTTCATGTGTGAATCTTGAAATGATTCACATATTATTAATTCCATAAAATGCCTCTAAAGTAGAAACTTTATAGATTAAGAAATGGAGAGAAGTTTGATTTGCTACAGGCTATGCTGATAGGAGACTTTAGGGATGAGTTTAAAGGCCAAAGGATATTTTTGTTAATGTATTTTTAGGTTAAAAGTTAGTGTTATCATCATGCAAAAGCATGGCTTATAATCAGCCACCTGTCTTTGGTAGAAAGTTGGACACAGATAAAACATATTTTAAAAAATAGATATCATAGCTTTAAATCTAAAAAATTTTATAAATGTCAAATTTGAAAACAAAATGAGGTTTGTGATAGAACATTTGTTGTGATTAGAACAAATTATGAAGATAAAAATTAGTGATTTGATTGATGGCTGAGTACAATGAATTTCTCCACTTGACATATGTATCTATACATAATGAAAAGATAAAGCTAAATAGTGAGGAAGGGCAAGGAAATGGATGGAAGAATATGTTTACATTTTGAATGCATTCTAAACATATTTTGATTTTAAATCATGAGTAGCATAGATAAATATTTGGACAAAAGAATACTTGATCACACTCAAAGTAGAAAGAGATAAATATGAGAAAAAGAATGTATGAGTATGCATTTTTGTGCCCATCATATTAATATAGCTTTAGTAACAAGTAATTTTTAGCTTCTGAGGTAAACTCATATCATATCCTTGCATGAACACTGGCAATCCAAAGTGGAAATGGGATTCTCCATGCACCAGGAGATAAATTGTTCTTTAAAAAAACCTAGGATCATGAGATGTCTCAGCAGGTAAGGAGATTCCCACCAATACTGATGATGTCCTGATTTCCATCTCCAAGAGTCCCATAGTATGAAAAACTGACTCCACATGCATGTGCATGTGCAGCGCGCATGCACACACACACACACACACACACACACACACACACACACACACACACACACAAACACACACCTAACTAAATATATTCTATGTGCTTCCACAAGAAATTCCTTAGATAGATGGGTAGTTTACAAAGCTGTCTAAAGAGCATCTTTCCATCTAAAATTTTTCTTGGCTTCACATTCCTTAAGCAAAATTTTACTACTGCTCTGAAACTTCAGAGACATACCCCCAGAGATGTAACCCATTAGAGTTCTGTCCTTTACATATGACATTTGGAAAATGAAGCTAAAGCCCAAAAATATCTTACTTTCAGAAATTACCCTGGAGCCTCAGAAGAATTCAACTTTCCCTACATCTTCTTGAGCACACAGTCATTGAAACAATTCACCCTTTGAGCTTAACTAGTGGCTACCAACGTCAACAAGCAAAAAATCAACCAATGAAAGGAAAGTGAAACCTTCAAATTCTGAGGAAGCCATAGAGCAGAGTTAGTACAAAATGCAACAGCTATGTGCTAGAAGGTGAGCCCCTCAGGAAGTTTGGAAATATCATTGTGTTGCCTGGACAATTAGAAATGCTGTGCTTGTTACCTTGTCCAATATTCATCCATAGCATTGCACTCACGGAAAACATGTTTATTGTAACCTTGTGACTTATTTAAGAATATGGTGCACTGTAATTCCCAGAAAGATATATTTCTTTTTTCTTCCCAAAAGTTTTTATTTTTTTAATTATTAGCATATATTAAGTGCACAAAATAACAAGTTTTATTATGATACTCTCATCCCTTGGGACTTTAATCTATCTTTATCTTTACATTGTACTCACTATGCTTATTTTCTAATTTACACAGAATGACTTGCATAAATGGATGCTCTTTCATTAGTTTACAGTTATGTGTATGTCAAAGGTTAACCTTGAATTATCAAGAGGCTAAAACCATGATGTTCACTGTCTCTTTTCCCATGGATAGAAATCTCTTGTGTGTACTCAGAGTAGTGAAATATACTTCCTTCTGTGTGAAAGGACCATAGTACCTAGAAGTTCCTATTGCTCATTCTGAGATCCTAGAGGATACATAACTCCCTATAGTGAAGTTCTCACTTCAAAGTCAAAATCTCTCATAACTGTCCAAATGTTCACATCACTCTGAGTCTGACCTTTAGACTTCAGTGTAAAGGGCCTGTGTGATTTGATCAGCTCATCTAGACAGTCTCCATTTCTTAAATTTGGTTGTGTCTTATAACACAATATAATATATGCAAATATATCATCTATAGGGACATTAGTAATTGTACATGGTTCATACAGAGTGGTAAGGTCTTGGGTGCTTCTTTAGAGCCTAGTATCCTAATTATTATTGAAAGAACTTTCCATACTGTGAATAGATAAAAACTCATATAACTATCAGATCTGGATACTTTTAGTAGTCTGAATGAAAATTTGAAATCTAATTACACCCTTGTTTAGAGTGTTCCTTCAGAAAACAAATTTGTGTGTCACTATTTCATTAAATATATTTTCCACTCATTTTGACTTCAGAAAGGCAAGGTAGTTAAATCTAGCACAGAAGTAAAGAAGGTACATTGATTTTTTTTCATTGTGCTAAATCTATATATTTTATTTGCACACTACTTAAAATCATAACCATGCATATGCAGTGTTACCTCACATAAAAGAGATGTATGAATATTTTTTCTTTACAAAAATCTTTCTTTCATATAAAAATAATTTATTTTGCAAGAAGGGCAGAGCTATTTCACAGGTTTTCATGGGAGTGATGGTAATTCAGCTCAGGATAAATGTTCAACATTATGTAGAAATATTTTTTCTTCCACTTGAAAAACTGAATAAATAAATTATTAAGTAGAATTCCTCACATTAAACAATATGACCATTATCATTTATAAAATATCATTCCAATGTCATCGTCTGTTAAAAATTCTGCATAATCATTCTCTTTGAATGCAGGAAGAAATAAATGATTTGTAAAAGTATTGAACAAGGGAAAATATGCCAGCCTTGCCAACTTGAATATTGTTGAGTGAGATATATTGACATTAAGAAGTGAGTCATATTATTAGTACCCAGATGAAGTTTGAACTACAGTCTAGGATATTTTTAAACTTTCTATACTTTCCTTCACGTGGTATGATTTAAGAAGTCTTGACAGAACAGAAAGAATTTATGAAGTGATATATATATATATTCTGGCTTTAAACGTATCATCATCATTTCTTCTGTGGTGATAACCCACTGAGTGCCTTGAATTATCTCATTTAATATGAGCCTTCTAAACTAGTTCATCTAAGAGATTGAGTTATATTTAATACAATTCTTAGGTCATTAACTCACTTAGTTACAAAACTATAAAATGGAGTCTGAATTTCCTTAATTTTTGTATACAATTTTAACAGTTACTTTATTGTACAAGATTACCATAACACCCACATATCCTAATTGGTTAATATGCCTTCACATCTATTTTTTCTTTCTTTCTTTACATCAAAAGAAATGAGTCATTTTTTTTCAGCAGACTTTTCTATAAAATTTGATTGATGGTGTCTACACATTATTGCTTTTTGTGTTACCTGTGTCTTTTTTTCCAAAAATCTGGCTGTTACATAGAGACAAAATAGATCAATTTTGGATTTTTTTTCCCAGGTTTACTATGTAAGTAGTACTTGTGGCTTTTCTGAACTTACTCTCTTTGAAGAATGTTTGAGCTTCAACACATATGCTGATGTTAATCATTCTGAGATGTTGTATCTTTTCCTAGAATAAGTAATGGATTAAAACCCAAGATACTTAGTGTGCCAGGCTCTGCTGACTTCCCATGGGAGACCTTGATTTGGGGGATGTGGGGATGTGGGGTGGCTTGGGAGAGAGGACTGGGAGATGGGAGGAGGGAGGAGGTGGGATCTGTGGGTGGTATGTAGAGTGAGTAGAAAATTTTTTAATAAAGAAAAATGAAAAAAAAAGATACTTGAGGTCTTAAAAGTTGTATCTTACTGAAATCTGGCTAGCAAAGAATCTTCCTTTCAGTATCTTCTTTATTATTCTAAATGTCAGTTTATAAAAGAAGTAGTATTCACACTTGGGTTGATCCCTTTACTATTTTCCAAATATGACTAGTTACTGAGCACCCTCTAAAGGATACCAATGAGCTTTATTTTCCTTAAATGCCTTTATAACCTGTTGAAGGTAAGCACACTTGGAACATTCTAATTCTCTACAATATTTAATTTTTTGCTTAAATTTTGGCAGTTCTTGACTAGTTTAAATTGATTCAAACTTGCCACTGAGACACTTTCTTAGGACCTTAGTGAATTTTGAAATCTTCCATACTTTCAAGTATGACAAGATAACCTTTTCTATACATATTTCCTGTGCCATACTTAGAACGTTCCATTTCTTCAAAGACCCCCATTCCTATTAAGCTGACTTTGGAAACCAAACTCAAGCAGGGTCTAGTAATGCAGGTATGTAATTTCAGCTAATTAGGAGTCTAAGGTGGGCGGATCACAAGTTCAAGGCCTGTCTGTGCTATAGAGTGTGCTCAAGGCCAGCTTTGGTGTGTAAGGAGGTCCAGTATGGAAAAAGGTAGAAAGAGGTCTTCATGTGTAGTTTAGTGGCAAAGGGCTTGCCTAGTCTGAGCACAGATGAAGGTTCAGTCCCCAGTCATGTAAAAATAAATGCAGTAAGGAAAGGAAGAATGGAAACATGGAAGAAAAGAGGGAAGGAAGGAATCATGATGTAAAGGGGAATGCAAATAGCTGCCAGGTTAGTCTTGGTCCAAAGCTTATTCGTGTAAATTGCTATGAAATGCAATGTATTATTTCATATTGCATTTTCAAAAGTTATATTTTATATCTTTATATTCCGGTTTGTAATCCCAGAAAAATCTTGATATAACATCATAATCTTCTGCCTCTTTTGCTGCCCCCAAAACTCCCCAGTTACCAACGGTGCCAGAATAATTTTTCTTTATCACAGAAGAAAACATAGAATATCATTGAATAACACTACAAATATTGTAAAACAACTGCATTATTAAAAACTGAGGCACTTGAGGCTTCTGTTTTTGTGGATTGAATATTTGTAGTTCTTGCCCTAAGAGCACATGTCACTATGTGAGTATAGTCAAAGTATTGAATTGAAAGTAACTTAAAGACATTTCTTTTCATGTGATTAATATAAGAACTAACAAAAAATGTCTGATTTCCCATACCTTTTGACATTAACTGGATAGAATATGTACACTCTTTAGATGGTAAATATAAAAATATGTCCTAGCAGGGACTGCTTTTTTTCCTGCAACTACTTTCTATTTTTTTTTTTTATGTAAGATTGTTTCCTTGTTTTGTATTGAATAGAGCTATACAGTGCATACTTGTCTTAGAATTCAGGGAGATTTTCTTTCTAAAGACAATCTTTCTATGTAATCCAAACTTGTCTTTAATTCATTATCCTTGTACCTGGGTTATTCTTTTTAAATATAAGCATATGTCCTGAATGTCATCCCATAGAAATATAAAGCAGGTCATCTTTATTCCCAAATAATTTTTATGGCAAGTGGATTGCCATAGTTAATGTGCTTTTTGTTTCCTCTCACATTCCTTTGCCATTAAAAATAGTACTTTAGGGTAAATTACTATGCACACTCTGCTACAATTACATATTCCTTTTTTCCTAGTGTAGACTGACAAATTTAGTTTACCATAAGTGGTATATGAGTTAATTCAGAGATCATAATACCCACATTTCTTCAAATATGAATTTGTTTCTTTGAGAACATAAATTCTCTTATTTCTTTTCAGCATGAATTCTATCAAGTCAACACTTGCTTTACTCTCAGGTTTCCCTGTTTCTGGGGCTGTACCCCTTCATTGATCCACAACCATTTTTTAGTTGATTACCAAGACCTTCATCTTTGGCATTCATTGAACTCCTGGGCTCCATAAATCTTCTTTTGGCTCTATTTGTGCATTTAGGTAGCGTAGCCACTTCCAACATTATATTTCTTTCCCTTCTGTCTCGTAACAGACTTCATAAACTCAAGCGTAAGAACAATGTACTTCCCTTCCCTTTCTGATCATACTTATCAAATTCTGGATGCCGTAATTCTCTAATGGTTCAAATTTATGTTCCCATACTAAGATTTTTCTGTTTGCCTTTAGTAGAGGGGTGAATTGTGAGCACTACACTGGCAAGTGTAGCACAGTCTCATTCACTTTTTAGTGAAATGGTAGGGAGATATTCTGAAATGAGTACAGTTAAAAAAACAATAACTTGATAAAGGTTTTTACCACCACACATACACTGGACACCAACCATGGCATGTGTGGGCCCCCATTAAATGAATTAAAAACAAAACAAAATAGGCATCTTTTTCATGTGGTCTGTGTTCAGGTTGGCTACGAGGGCATTGGCTGTTTTGGCTACTTTCTCCTGCTGCCACATCATTCTCGGCTAGATGTTTCCACATGGTAGGAGAAGATGGTGGCTGCTGAAAGTTACAATATTATAGTGTCCCTCACAACACTGAGCAAAAGAGAATCTTGGAAGCAAAGTATGATGATGCCCTAAGAGGCAGAGGCAGGAAGAGCAGAACCCATGGTCATCCTTGGCTGCATAGTGATTTCAAGGCCAGCCTGGGCTATACAGGGGGGATCCCTATTGTTTTAATTATGTCTATTAGAGTTGTTTTCTTTTTAACTTAGTTCCAAAATGCCAAAAATTCCTACAATAAATCAGCAACATATCTAGCAACTAATCCTGTTGAACTCTTATTTAAGAGATAGCTCTCAGTTTATTCTAACATTAGATAACTGGCTGAAAATAGAAGCTCTGCTCATTGTTATTCAAGGTCACTAGCTTTTTTGTTGTTGTTGTTTTAAAAAATTATTCATTTTACATACCAACCACAGATCCCCCTCTCATCCCTCCTCTCTCTCCCGCCTACCTTCCCCTGACCCACCCCCATCCCTGTGGAAGACCAGCCCCCTACACTTATTTACCCCAGGGACTCTTGAGGAATGAAAAAAAGAGACTTTTAGTTAGAATAAAGAGGGGAGAGAAAACACAGGATAGACTTGGGTGGGCCTAGATCCTTATCCAAATGGGCCCAGAACTTTATTCCAAAGGTCTGTTTATAACAATGCCAAGGGGTGGAGCAAAAGACCTCCCTTACAAACACCTGATACTCCAACTCATAGTCCAATCAACCTCTTATGCAGTCCTGCTGATTTCCTAGTAGGCTAAAACAGGTCCTTCTTCTTTATATTTTAAAAGAAAAAAATTATTGATGCAACTGCATCAAACTGAACATAACAATTCTAACATAAACAGAACTACGCAAAATTATAATTTCTATTCTCAACCTTCCTACAAACCTACTCTCAACCTACAAACCTACTCTCAACCTACAAACCTATATTCAAGAACAATTTCTTAATAAAACTATACAAAATGTAACATTAATTCACTCAAGAAACATGAAAATATTTTTTAAATTAAATATACTGAGGAAATATTAACTCTCCCTTTTCTTTATATTTTAGATTAAATCTTGAGCCTAGTTAGAATTTTCTAAATTTCTCTATAAGCAGTTCCATTTTTACATAAACAATTCATAAGTCATCACCATTGATAGAATCTATATGCATATGTAAATTCAAACTGTCCCATTGTAGTGAAATCATTACTGTCCATTTCGTTTCTTAAGTCCGAAAGTTCAAAAAGAGTTCTGGTACCAGACTTCTATTTTCAATTCTGAAGAACCGTTTCTCACAACCAAAACCTTTCTGCTGTTAACAATTTCAGGCCAAACAAGCATCTCTGCGCAGTCAGCAAACAGAAACTGCTAAATTTTTGTTGCTAGCTGTTTCAGGCTTTATGGCTTTCACAGTCCCATTTGTGCCTCCTATAAGTGGGCTGTACCTGGATCCCTGTGTCTGCTAAGAGCTGAGCCATTTCCTTCCTATAACAACTCTGGCTCAGGGAGGAAAACCCAGTCACTATGAAGTGCAGCTTTCTTGGGTCCCATTATCTGTTTTAACATACTGAGCATCCTGGGTCCTGGAATCCTCCTTAGGCTGTCCTGTGGTATCAATGACATAGCCTCAGGGCAATTCCATGATTTCAGTCACCCCCTGCTGCTGGGAGCTCAGGTTGCAGTCAGTCTCTGCCATTCCTTTCAAACCCCAGGCTGGCTGCTTGTCAGTCACCAACACCATTCTGCTCTCAGCCTCTGGAAGCAGTCTGGTCTCCAAGGTCTCTGTTGCTCCCTGCTCATCTTTCCTGACATGATGCAAACCAAACCACTAACTGGGCTCTCTCGGCCATTCGCCTTTCTCACGGTGTAGTGTCTTAAAGGCTGCAGATTCTTGCTGTTCACCTTTCCCGCAGCGTAGCATCTCTGTTGGGCTTTCCAAACTGCTGCTTGCCATTAGCCTCTCTCATGTGTTAGCATGTTCATTTTTCACCGTGGCTTTCGTCCGGTAGAAAGCTTGTAGACCCTCATGCATCTGCCACATACATGCCGTTGATGCCTTGAGGGTCTGAGCTTCCGAGACCCTCTGGCTGCTGGCGCTTGCTCTTGGCATCTGCTGCTTGAGAAGCTATGACACTTCATGGGTCTCAGCCATGGACACTTAGCTGCTATTTTCTGAAGACGGCAGTCTCTGGAGCTGCTTCTTGTTGTTTCTGGTGGTTTCTGGAACTGCAAGTCTGCTATGGATATTGTTTTCCCAGGCTAGGAAAATCTACTCTTCATATCTTCAGACCTAAAGCCTAAATATTCTAAATCTACATTTTTCTAACTAAATCTATGACCTATTTAAAACTACATTCTATAGGACTATTTTATAAACCTTACCCAAGTCTCATTCAAGCCTACATAATAAACTTACATTCTATGGGACTACTCTATAGCCCCTAACTAAGTCCTACTCAAGCCTTTACATTTCTTATTTAAACTTAAGTTCTATAGGTCTATGTTATAAACCTTACCTAAATCTTACTTACATTCTATAGGACTACCTTAGTAAATATACTTCTTATACTACCTTAGCAAATATACTTCTTATCTTATTTAAACTTACATTTACAACTAATATGACCATTTATTACTACATGTCTTAAAGAAATTCTATAGATCTATTCAAACACCTAAAGATTTCTTAATACCTAGAAGAGGTTTAGAAAAGATATCTAGGAGA
Source organism: Peromyscus californicus insignis (assembly GCF_007827085.1). Lineage (NCBI taxonomy): Eukaryota > Metazoa > Chordata > Mammalia > Rodentia > Cricetidae > Peromyscus > Peromyscus californicus. The sequence continues at coordinate 47,858,480 of NW_026294391.1, forward strand.
GATTTCTTAACTATTATCACTTTACATATAACAGAACTAACAATACTAAAGCAAACATCTATAAGATATTTCTTAACACCTAGAAAAGATTTTTTAGTTAAATTATTAACAAGACCAGAAGTATTTGAATCATTTTTAAAGTTCAGAGTTTATAGTCATTCTGAAAGTTCTTGAGAGTTTCAAACAAGATTTGTCAATGGCTCTTTCAACATTTGGATTTAGAGAGTTCTGTTGTTATGGAGTTGTAACACTCTGTTCCTAGGAAGCTGTAACATTTTCAGACAATTCCCCCACTTCTTCTTTGGGCTTAGATCTAGACTGTCCAAAAGCTTCCATGGGAATCCCTTTTCTACCCAATAAGCTCAAAGAAGATAGATTTTTTCCCAGTTTGCATTTATTGGCCCATAGTTAGGATTATCTTATTCGACTTTACCCTAAATTTTTCTTCTCTATATTCCTAAACCAATTTCTATTTTCTATCTTCTGTAGATGTAACCATCTTGTTAAATAAAAAACACAGAGCCAATTGCAAAGTTAAAAGCCCAAGAGGTCAGAGCAAAAGCTAAGAGCTAAAAAACTTACCCTTCACTGCCGCTGCTGTCCTCCTCCGAAAGAGACCTACATCCTGTGTGTTTGTCCTTTTTATTGGCTTTCTATTCTGCCTTCTCATTGGTTGTAAACCCAACCACATGACCTCCTCTTCACTGCCTGTCTATACAGACCTCCAGGTCTTCTATGGTTGGTATTGAGATTAAAGGCGTGTGTCTCCATGCTGGCTGTATCCTTGAACACACAGAGATTTGCCTAGCTCTACCTCCTAAGTGCTGGGATTAAAAGTGTGCACCACCACTGCCCAGCTTCTGCTATGACTTGCTATTAGCTCTGACCCCCAGGCAACTTTATTTATTAACATACAAATAAAATCACATTTCAGTACAAATAAAATATCACCATAACCTTCCTTAATTTTTATAGATGGGAAGAGAGATAGAGATAGAGATAGGTAGAGAGAGAGAGAGAGAGAGAGAGAGAGAGAGAGAGAGAGAGAGAGAGAGAGATCTAACACTGTAGCCCTGTGGTATTTCATCACCTAACCTATACACCTGAGAATAAAATACTGTTGCCTTCATTTTTCAATTCCTTATTAGCGTGCCTACACTTGGAATGCCCCCTCAATCCTTTCACCAAGTTCTAGGGTTTTGTTTTTCTTTGTCCTTGTTCAAGCACCACCTGTGACGGACCAGCCCCCCACATTTATTTGCCCCAGAGACTTTTGAGGAATGAGGAATATAAGACTTAGTTAGAAATAAAGAGGGGAGAGAAACAGAGAGAAAACACAGGATAGACTTGGGTGGGCCTGGATCCTTATCCACTGGCCTAGAACTTTATTTCAAAGGTCTATTTATAACAATGCCAAGGGGTGGAGCAAAAGATTTCCCCCTTGCTAGTTACAGTCAAGTGTAGACCTTTACAAACACCTGATACTCAGGCCCATGGTCCAATCAACCTCTTATGCAGTCCTGCTGGGTACAGCCATTAGGAAACCTAATGGGCTACAACACATGCCCTCCTCCAAAAGGGTAAGTCCTCCCATGGGGGATCAGCTAAGCCTAGTACATTCAGTTAAGGCAGGATCAAACATCAAGAGTGATCAAGGTGTCCCACCATAGGTAACAGGATCCAGAAAGCCAGCTAATGCACCAGGGATAGATCCTGATCACACTGCCAGGGCCCCTCAAACAGACCCAGTGACACAGCTGTCTCCCATATGCAGTGGGTCTAGTCTGGTCCCATGCAGGTTCCACAGCTGTCGGTCTAAAGTTCATAAGTTCCTATGAGCTTGGTTCATTTGTCTCTGTAGATTTCCCCAAACTAGTTTTTATAGCTTTGTTTCTTACTTTTGAGACAGGGTTTCTCTTTGTAGCCCTGTTGTCCTGGAACTCGCTCTGTAGACCAGGCTGACCTCAAACTCAGAGATCTGCCTGCCTCTGCCTCCCAAGTGCTGGAATTAAAGGAGTGGGCTGATACTGCCTGATTCTTTGTTTTTGTTTTATTTTTGTTGTTGTTTTCTTTCTTTTTGGTTTTTTATTTTATTTATTTTACAACCTGACCACTGTCTCCTCTTTCCTCTCCTCCTAGTCACCCCCCCACCTTCCCTGCCTCATGCAATCCTCCTCTGTTTCTACTGAGAGGAGGGCAAGTCTCTCTTAGATATCAACCAAACATGGCATATCAAGTTGAAGGGTGAATTAGGCAACCCAGTATGAGGAAAAATGATCCCCCAAACAGGCAAAAGAGTCAGAGGCAGTCTGCTTCCACTGTTAGGAGCCCCACAAGAAAACCAATCTACACCATTGTAACAGATATGCTGAGGGCCTAAGTCAGTCCCATACAGGCTCCTGGTTGCTGTGAGTCCCTATGAGCCCAGGCTAGTTGATTCTGTGGGTTTTCTTGTGGTGTCCTTGACCCCTTTGGCTCCTACAATACCCCCACTCAGGATTCCCTGAGCTTAGCCTAATGTTTGGGTGTGGGTCTCTGCATCTGTTTCCATCACTTGCTGAATGAAGCCTCTCTAATGACAATTGGGCTAGACATCAATCTATGAGTACAGCAGAGTATCATTAGATATTATTTAATTGATTTCTTTCATCAGTCATGTATAGCTCTATCCTAGGTCTCTGGTCTGTCCAGCCTCTGTGTCTTGGCCCTACAGGCAGTGTCAAGGGTGGGCCCTCTCATGGAATGGGTCTCAATCTGAGCTAGTCATTGGTTGGCCACTCCCACAATTTCTGCACCACCTACACTCAAGAACATCTTCTAGGCAGGAATAATTGTAGCTCTAGAGTTTTGTGGCTGGATTGTTGTCCCAGTCCCTCCACTCTAGGGTTTTGTGGCTGGATTGTTGTCCCAGTCCCTCCACTGGAAACCTTGCCTGGCTCCAGGAGATGGAAGGTTCATGCTCCATGTACCTATTGCAAGGAGTCATAGCTAAGGTCACCTTTATAGATTCCTGGGAGTTTACATTGCACTAGGTTTCTAGCTTGTCTACCGAGATCCTAGATGCTCCCCAATACCAGTTATGAGATTTTTAAGTAATGAAGACTTGAATGAAACAAAATAAAACAGTAAGAATCGCCATACCTTTTAAGGCTTTCAGGAGAGAGAGAGAGAGAGAGAGAGAGAGAGAGAGAGAGAGAGAGAGAGAGAGAGAGAGAGAGAGAGAGAGAGAGAGAGAGGGAGAGAGAGGAATCAACAGTCAAGAAAAGTTGCAAAGTCTTTTCTTTGTATAAGGTGGTGAAAGGACATCTTAACTAAGTAGTGATGAGAATGAAAATGATATAGTAAAGATGAAAACTAGACCATCAACTCCTTTATACCCTGTCCTATAAACAGTTACAAGTCAACTTTGCAACCAAATTAATTAAAAATTCATCAACAGAATCACTTTTTTCTCTTTGCTGCTGGAAATGGAACCCACCACTGCTTTGTACATGCTAGTCAAAGGCTTCACAAATAAATCTTATCCCAAGCTCCTCCTTTCTCTTTTATTTCCCACTATCAACTGTTCACACATTGTTTTCATTTCCACATTTTAAAACAGTTGATCTGGATTTAAAACACAGCTCAGTGGTAGATGCTCATCTAGCATATTCAACGACTTGACTTCAGTCCCCAATGCAACAAGTAAAAAAAAAGTGAAAAATGACATTGGCCTATGTGAGGTATGTAAGGTGCTCTGGTTTGAGGCCAGTTCCTCCATGGCTATAGTTAATTTCACTCCTTGCCTTTTGCAAAATGTTGCCTTACTCTTTTTCATGACCTGATTCCATGTATATCTACAAACAATTTAATCAGTAAACACACTGTCAGATACTGCTCAACTAAGTCATTGAAGGGCTACATAGGAATAGACCTTTGAGGAATGTTTAAGTTTGCAAAATATTCATAAGTAATTAGGACATAAATAAATAATTAGTACATTAATAAGGGCAACCTATATTTTACAACTACTGTTCCTCAGAGTAGCCTTATAACTGTCAGAATATCCAAACTGTAACCCGTGTTCATTCAGAATATACTATGACAAAGAAGAGAAAAGATATAGGCAATGGCTCTTGTACAACAAAAAAAATCCTCCCTTTATTTTCTCCAGTCAACCCTTGACTCTGCCTCAATAAAGACTAGAAGAAAATCTCTTATCCAGAGAACATAAATGCTGTGGGATAACGTTTTTGTACACTTTTTTAATAAAATGCTGATTGGCCAGTAGCCAGGCAGGAAGTATAGGTGGGATAAGCAGACAAGGAGAATTCTGGGAAGAGGAAAGCTGAGTCAGGAGATGCCAGCCTGCTGGCTGTCCAGGGAGCAGTATGTAATGGCAACAGGTAAGGCCACAGAACATGTGGTGACATACATATTAACAGCAATGGGCTGAGTTTAAGTGTAAGAGCTAGTCAGTGGTAGGCCTGAGCTAATGGATGAGCAGTTTTAATTACTATAAGCCTCTGTGTGTTTACTTGGGTCCAAGCAGCTGCAGACCATGGGGCCACAGGAGCCAGGCAGGACCAGAAAACTTCTGGCTACACATAAGAGGATCTAGAGTCATTGGTCTAATACTTATAAGCTTTCTTAGGGAATTGTTGGACTATTTTAGGAGACAAATAATGGAAGAATACTAGATATTTTGTTCATAAAATATTAGAGTATCAGTAAGTTCACATTTCTGACCCTACAATAGGAAATACACATAAAACCACTGAAAGATAACTCAAAAAGAGAAACAGTATTTTGAACATTCAGTATGTCACAGGTACTTTGCCCACTGTGATCTTATAAGAAATTTCCTTTGAATATAGGCATGTTGCACCACAATTATAACTCCAGCACTTGAGACTCTGATGCAGGAAGGTAATCATGATTTTTGGGCTAGCCTAAACTGTGTAATGAGTTCCAGGCCACACTGGGCTATACATTGATACTATGCCTGAAAACAAGAACAACAGCAAGAGAAAGCTCTTTTGAGTTTCAAAACATCGCTCTAAGTCAAATTGTCTTAACCTCAGACAGTTTCCACTTATGGCAAGACAATTCTTTGGGGTTTAATTGAATGGTACCATTTTGTACATTGTAGGTTGTTTATTTTCAACCATTTTTTATGATGTTGAATAAAAGATATATAAAACTACCATAAATCTATCACAATAGGGTTTTAGAAATTCCTTTGCACAGTTTCGTGAAATTCATTAGGGAGTCATGATGAGCTGCATGGATTTTCAATGATTGTACATGTTCAGTTAATATTCAGTATATTTAAAGTAGTAAACTCAATGATTTGTCTCCCTTTGTAAAAGAAAAAGAAACATACTAGTACTTAACATTACTAAGCTAGGATATAATCTTGGAAACATATTCTTCCATTTACATTGGTTAAATGGAAAAATGATATTTGTCATCAAAAATATAAAAGGTTAGGTTTGCACTTTCTAATAATCCTTTATTTTCATATAACACTAAAATAACCAAAGTCATGTACATCATTTATATAATGGAGTTGATTACTAAAATGTTATTCTGGAAGGAGAAATAAACATAGCAATGCCTAGCCATTTCTTATAGGAATTTATGTAGTCTGTTGCTCAGTATTTAGTATGTCTGCCCTACTTCCTTTTAGTACTAGGGCACAATTACTGCTGTTTACTTCTGGGACAACATTATTTACAGGCTGAACTTCCATCAAGAGGGGCTCCTTTCTCTGTCAGCAATGGCTTAGTAAAATAGCCTTTCACCTTTTGAGATAGGCCTGTATATTCTTTCTGTCCAAACGGAAATGCTATAGGTCATTTTCTTCTAATTGCTTGTGGAAAAGGATTGACAAGCCACCACACAATTTTACTTGATTGGCAGCTACTTTTCAGGAGTCCCAGCCTAAACCAGCAATTTCAGAATAAAATTTAGATGTCTTTTCAGTGATAAAAATTAGCTTTAGTCTGGATTGTGAGAGGAAAAAAATTAAAAGAAGAAACCTTTATTGCAATCATTTACAATTGGATGTGATGCTATTGATTAATTATCCTATGAATTATTTTGGTAAGTTGGTTTAGTTTCCCATTGTCAAAAAGCAAGCAACATGCAAGAAAAAACTTGAGTTGAAATTATTTTAATTTTGCTATTAATTTTATTTATTTTACTTGTGTGTATGTGCTTGAGTGCATGTATGTGTGCCATGTGCATGCAGGAACTCACAGAGGCCAGAAAAGGGCATGAGATCCATTAAAACTGGAGTACAGGCAGTTGTGAGCCACCATGTTGGGGCTGAAAATCAAACCTGGGTCCTCTAGGAGAGCAATAAGTGCTTTTAACTGATGAGACATCTCCCTAAAATATATATATATATATATATATGTTTAAAATATTGTAGTACACTTTAAGAAATAGCTAAGGGTGATAAGAAATGTTCCAAAACATTTTATCTGACAGAAATGTTTCTGTTCTTCTCAGTACTATTTTTCCCTATTTCACCCAGCATTACACAATGCCAACAGTGTTCCTGATAATTGAAATGTCTTATGTAAAATCAGTTTGAATTGCTTCTTTTAAGGCACATTCTAAAGTTGTGGAACTGGATCATTCTTTTCTTTAAAGAAGGTCAAAATCCTGTTGGGCAGTGGTGGCACATGCCTTTAATCCCAGCACTTGGGAGGGAGGCAGAGCCAGGCGGATCTCTGTGAGTTCATAGGCGAGCCTGGGCTACCAAGTGAGTTCCAGGAAAGGCGCAAAGCTATATAGAGAAACCCTGTCTCGAAAAACCAGAAAAAAAAAAAGGTCAAAATCCTTTTAAGTATTTTCATGGGTTATGTCAGAGATTTTGGACAAAAAAACAAGCGAAACAATTCATGTCTGTATGTCAGCAGTCCTCAAACACATCCATCTAATTTAAACACATAAATATGGAGGTTTGGATCTAGAGAGATAGCTCAATGTTAACGGGACTTGTTCTTGCAGAGGACCTGGGATCTGTTCCCAGTCTAGGGAAGCCAATGCCCTTTTCTGACTTCCTCGGGCATCAGGCACACACATGCTCCATACATTCAGACAAAACACAAATACATGCAAAATAAAAATACATTTTAAAAAGAAAAAGTTTTTTAAAATCTATATGTACTCTAATTAAACATGGAGATGTGACATTGTTTTACATCCTTATGTTTTAAATAGTTGACTTAATAGAAAGTTACTAACTTCTCATATGTGTCTCAGTTCTGTTAACCATATGCTCTTTCTAAAATTTTTGGGCAGCTTGTGGAATGTTTGTCAGGGAATGAGATGGGAAGAAGGCAAAATGATATCTTTTGATGAAAATACTACTGTGGGATGGTCTGTATGTCAAATGTGTTGCTGATTGGTCAATAAATAAATCACTGATTGGCCCATGGCCAGGCAGGAAGTATAGGCGGAACAAGGAGGAGAATAGAGCTGGGAAGTGGAAAGCTGAGTCAGAGAGACACTGCCAGCCGCCATCAGGACAAGGAAGATGTAAAGTACCGGTAAGCCACAAGCCACATGGCAAGGTATAGATTAATAGAAATGGATTAATTTAAGCTGTAAAAACAGTTAACAAGAAGCCTGCCACGGCCATACAGTTTGTAACCAATATAAGTCTCTGTGTTTACTTGATCGGGTTTGAGCGGCTTGGGACTGGCGGGTGAGAGAGATTTGCCCTGACTGTGGGCCAGGCAGGAAAACTCTAGCAACAAAATACTGTGGCTCAAACATCCCTTGGGAGAGTTTTGAACATGTTCTTTGTATCCTAGGCCAATCTTTTAGACTCCATACTTCACACTGAAAATTATGTTCCATAGAATGTCAGTATGTTTTATTTTTCTATTTGAAACTAGTAAAATATTCTCTTTGTGGATTGAATGAGAAATGTAAGTCTGATCTCAGCTTGAGAATCACTTTTTATCCAGTGATTTTATTTTGCTTCCTGCAGAAAAGTTTGCAATATGAGTGTACAGCATAATAAATACATTAATTTGTGAAAGTTTTATATAGATATAGTGATCATTCATAACTTTACTAATTTTTCCAATAGAATATTGCTTGTCATTTCTTTCTTTAAATTTTTCTTTGTTTTACATGTATGGGAGGGGTTGTCCATATGAGTACAGAGCACATGGAAGCCAGAAAGCAAAAGATACCCTATATCTAGAGATTCTGGCAGTTGTTTGTCATTCAGTTGGGGTGCTTGGAACTGAACATAGGTCCTCTAGCAGTGTTCTCAATCACTGAGTCATCTCCCTAACCCTAACTTCTTATTCTAGCATTCCTTGGAATTTCTGAATTACTGCTAATTATTACAGATTTCTATAACCTAAACACACATAAAAATGATTTCAGTGGTTGACATACATCATTTATATAAATTTCACACCTAAGGAGCAAGATCCCTGATCCTGTGTTTATCAGATATAGGTTATTGTCACATTTGACCCAGTATACACAGACAGAGAGAGAGAGAGAGAGAGAGAGAGAGAGAGACAGACAGACAGACAGACAGACAGACAGACAGAGACAGAGACAGAGAGACAGAGACAGACAGAGACAGAGAGACAGAGATAGACAGAGACAGAGAAATGGAGAGACAGATAGGCAGAGACAGACACACACACACACACACACACATACACACACACACACACACACACACACACACACACACACACACACTTGGATTCTACAGTCATGAAGAACCTTCTTTTAGTAAGAGAATGAATTGGAATCATATGCAGACTTAGTTGGAACTGGACTCAGCTGTCATAGAGAAAGGAAGCCCTACAAAGACAATATTGGTGTTCTTCTTGGTGGGAAGACAAAGAAAGAAAAATATGTGTAGAAAACACTTTTATTCATAGAAAATAGAATATGTTTTGCTTTGCTTTGAGGTGTTACAAATTGAACCTAGTATCTTGTGCATATTAGGCAATTGTTATACTACTGAGCTATATCTTGAGTTCAGAGTATTTTATTTGATTATATTTCATCAACTGTCTTGCCTTTCTCTTCCCTTATTTAGTAGAGCTAGCTAGTTGATAAATAATAATTATGCAAGCTACCCCTTATCCTTGTAGCACTACATTTTCAGAACCATCTTTTATATTTTGTAAATGAAGCTGAGCACAAAAAGGCATAATTCTGCTTGAATAATAAGTAATTGGTCTGGTGTCAAATCATCGTAGGCACACATCCTACTCCAACCCCAACTCCAATCGAACTCTGTTTTCTGTTACTCACTTACAAAAGCTAGGTAAGTAAAAGCTGTTTTAGCATATAAAATCTATAAAGTCAATTTTTTGTTCTCATGAACTTAGTGATAACAAGAGAACATTTTTAGCTCTTACAGCAAATGAACAGGTTTTATAAAGATTTCCTTACAAGTACTTGAATATTAAGTTTCATTTTGCAAAAATAAGCATATATGAAATGACAACTGAACATTTTATTTCACTTGGGTATTTTGTGATGTTTCAAATATTTCTGTGATTTTAGTGTATTCATCTTCACAGGGGAATTTCTTCACTTCATTCTCCCCTTTCAGAAAAAGTCAGTGCTAATTTTATACACACAGACATCCTATTGTTCTAGAAAAAAATCTTACAAGAATAATTACTTTGCCCTGGTGACAAATTGTTTAGCCTAAATAACAGTGCCATCTGCTGAAAAGTACTAGTGAATCCCAGGGAAGATTTTATTGTAGAGGACTAATTTTGGTTGGATGCACAGGAGCTGATGATTAAAATAAGCAAACAAAAAGACCTCAGAGGAGGTAATGTTAAAGTTGAAACCTAGAGAGACACAGCCTCAGAGTACAGGAAAATCAGAACAATAAGGAGGAATCTTTCAAGACAAAAATGACTTGATATATTATAAACAAAGCATCACTACAAGCATTTTAAAAACTTGAAAAAACTCAAAAACAATAAATAGATTGCAAATGAAATACCTTGCTGCTAGAAGATTTGACTAAAGGGTATTGTTTAATTAAAATACGAACTGGTCAACAGGAATAGGTTCTTATAATTCTTAAGCTTTAAAATGCTCTAATGAAGGATTGGAGCTAGATGCCATTATTTAGAAATTAAGAGTAGGAAAAAAAAAAACCTTTTCAACCATGTTGGCATTTTACTGATGTGTTCGATGTTTGTTGAAGGTGTATCAGAAAGGACAATCTATTTACACAATGACATCTTTAAAATGAGCTTCTTAAATATTATGTTGTTACCTTATATAATATTTCTAATTTCTAGCTGTCTCTTTTCTAATCATATCCTAGTGACAGTGCTGCAATTATTAATGGTGTACTGAGTATGAATGGATCCTATGATCATAATAAAAGTTTTGCTTTAGAATGCTATTGAGTAAAATGAAGCAGTATGTAACCCCTTTTACTGCCATCAACAAGAAATTCTTGAGTTTCCTGAATCTATTTTGGCCTGTCTCATATGAATGGACTTAACATTGTCAGCTGATATGAAAACAGACCCAATTGTGTGCATGTGCGTGCATGTGTGTGTGTGTGTGTGTGTGTGTGTGTGTGTGTGTGTACACATATGTGTGTATGTGCTAGGTAAATTCAGCCAATGTACAGTTATTGATATTTTTGTTAATATAGTTCTGTGTTCACTTGTACTTGTTTTCATCTTCTCTCTCTTATACCATTTCAACTTGGGAAGCTTTGAATTCCTACAGTTGCTACATATGCACTTATACCTTCCCTTTTAAAATTTTTTATTCATTTTACATAGCAACCACAGTTCCTCCTTCTATCCCTCCTCCTGCTCCCCCCACCTCTCACTCACTTCTCCAAAAGGGTAAGGCCTCCCATGGGGAGTCAAAAGAGCCTGCTACATTCAGTTGAGGTAGGACCAAGTCCCTTGCCCTCCTCTCTGAATCAAGGCTGAGTAAAGCATCCCAACATAGGGAGTCGGCTCCAAAAAGCCAGCTTATGCACCAAGGATAGATTCTGATCCCACTGCCAGGGTTACCCCCTCAAACAGAACAAGGTACACAACTGTCTCCCACATGCAGAGGGCCTAGTTTGGTACCATGCAAGTTCCACAGCTGTCAGTCTAGAATTTGAGAGTTCCTATGAGCTTGGTACAGTTGTCTCTGTAGATTTCCCCATCATGATCTTGACCCCACTTGTTCATATAATCCTTCCTCTCTCTCTTCGAATGATGGAGCGCAGCCTGATGCTTGGCTGTGGATCTCTGCATCTGCTTCCATCAGTTACTGGATGAAGGTTCTATGATGACAGTTAGGGTATTCACTAATCTGATTTACAGGGCAAGGCCAGTTCAGGCGCCCTCTCCACTATTGTTAGTAGTCTAAGCTGGGGTCATCCTTGTGAATTGCTGGGAATTGCTATAGCACCAGGTTTCTCTCTAACTCCATAATGTCTCCCTCTATCAAGACATTGTAGCATGAATTTTAGAAGTTCTTATTAATAAAAACAAATACCTGGAGCCAGGTATTGGGGTGAATGCTGGAAGATCAGAGAAGCAGAACAAGCCACAGCTTCCTCACCTCGCAAATTCCTCAGCTGATCCTGTTTCCTCAAACTGAAAGCCTCTGTGTCCTCATCGAAATGGATCTCAGCTGAACTGCTACTCAAAAGCCTAAAACCTTAACCATGCTAGTTCCTGGTCCTCATGCCTTATATGCCTTTCTGCCGTCACTTCCTGGGATTAAAGGCATGAGTCACCATTCCTGGCTGTTTCCAGTGTGGCCTTGAACTCACAGAGATCCGGATGGATCTCTGCCTTCCAAGTGATAGGATTAAAGGCGTGTGTGCCACCATTTTCTGGCCTCGTATCTAGTAGCTGTTCTGTTCTCTGACCCCAGATAAATTTATTAGGGTGCACAATATTTTGGGGAACACAATACCACCACAAGACATCTCTTTCTTTGCTCTCCCACTCCTTTCCTCCCCTCAAGCTTGACCATCCCTTTCCCTCATGTTGCATTAATACCTTCTTAATGCTCTTAGTAATGCTCACCAGTAGCCTTCTTTTTTTTTTTTTTTTTTTGGTTTTTCGAGACAGGGTTTCTCTGTGTAGCTTTGCGCCTTTTCCTGGAACTCACTTGGTAGCCCAGGCTGGCCTTGAACTCACAGAGATCCACCTGGCTCTGCCTCCCGAGTGCTGGGATTAAAGGCGTGCGCCAGCACTGCCCGGCTTCAGTAGCCTTCTTAATGCTCTCTTTATTTGCCTATTGTTTATTTGTTCCAGGATATAGTCTTAGTTTTAGCTATTAATATTAATTTTCCTATGTTTTCTGTTTCTCTGAATATCGGGTTGGAAATAAAACTTTTTTTTTAATTTAAGATTTAATGTGCTGGGGCTAGACATATGGATCAGCAATTAAGAGCACTTACTGCTCTTGCTGAGGACCTGGGTTGGATACCAGCACCCATATGATAACTAACAACTACTTGTAACTCCAGTTCTAAGGCAGCTAATGCCCTCTTCTGTTTTTATGGGCTTCTGGATACAGGTGGTTCACCTATACTCACACAGGTCAGTATTTATACACATAAATAAATATATCATTTAAAGATTTACATGTCCTAGATGTTTGTTCACACCTTTAATCCCAGCACTTTTGAGGCAGAGGCAGGCAGATTCCTGTGAGTTAAGGTAAGCCTGGTCTACATAGTGAGTTCCTAGACAGCCAGACCTACATAATAAGATATTGTCTCAAAAAAGAAAAAAAAAGACATATACATAGTAAGTATGTTCTATTTTTTTTATCTTACTTTTATCTTTCTCCCTATTTTCCATAGCTGAGCACATCTTTGCTTTCAGAACATACAGCCTAACCTATAATATCATCACCCATATTAACTATCCTGTTGTCTTAGGAATAGACAACACTTAATTCCCACTGCCATTCTGCATGTCAGTATCTCCCCAGTCATTTGAGTTTTGAAAGTGCTTTATGTATATTCTACTGAGAAAACTCACTGCAAATGCTTTGCAGAATTATTTAACATTCAAAACGTTGTCTACAGACCTAGCTTCAATTTTTATTGGCTCAATATAAAATCCTGAGCTCATCTTTTCTTCTTTTATAGTATAACAAATAATCATCTATACTGTCTTTTGACATTATTGCTATACAATCTGATAATGATTTATCCCCTTAGATATGACTTAGAATTTCATTCCAAATTCATTCTTTTGTTTTAGTTCAGAAGTTCTATAAAATATATCTCATTGTTGACAGCTTTTGTTGATTTTTTTCCCCCAAGAACATAAATCTCAACATATTTAGGAGTTAATTTTGTAATGTTTCTTACAAAATAATTTTAAAATTCACTTGGGAATGTGAGACTTTCATACTGTTTTTCATTATGTATACCCTATTTCCTTCATTTTAAAATTTTTATATTCTTTAGCATGCAATAAGTGGTAATACTCATGGGATCAGTGTGATATTTCCACAAAAGTTCTATCATGTGTTCTTACTCCTTTGATATACCTTCTCCCCTAACACTGGCAAATACACCCTTCCCAGGCTCTATTGACCATTATTCTATGTGTGGATCAACTTTTTTTGGCTTCCACAAATAAGGAAGAACTTGTAGTATTTATCTTTCTGTGTCTAGTATATTTTATTTGACATACTACTCTAAAATTCCATCTATTTTACTCAAAAAAATAATAGCTTAAGTACCTTCATGGCATGAATTCCTTCTCTCTCCTTATTTTCTTTTTTTCTCTTATTTTTGTCTTCTTTGATAAAGTCTCACTATATACTACTGACTGGTCTGGAACTTGCAATATAAATCAGGCATGCCTCATACATAAAGACCTATTTACCTCTGCCTGCCAACTACGGAAATTAAAGGCATGTGCCACCATACTTGGCCAAGTTGTCCTTCTTTATGGTTAAGCAATGCTTTCTGTATATACATACCATATTTTTTTTATCTGTTCACTGTCATCAAAGTTGATTCCATTTCTTAGTTGGGAAGAGTGCTGCATCAAACATGGATATGTTTGTGTCTATTTAGTAGTTAGCTTAATTTCCTCTGGATCAGTGCTGGATGATGGATCAATCATATAAAAGAACTATTTTCACTTTTATTAGGCATTTCTGTTTTGGTCTCAAAAATTAATAAATTTTACATTCCTACCACCAGTGTAGAAAAACAACTCACTTTCTACCACATCTTTATGAAGGTTTGTATTTTTTTAATGTTTGGCAAACATTTATAATAGACATTCTGGGTGATAAACTGGATATAGCGCAGTGTTAGAGCATTTGCTTAGGACCCTTGGTTTGTCTCCAGCACTGAAAATAAAAAAGAACATTCTGAAAAGACAGTGTAGAATCTCCCTGTCATTTCGACTTACAGTTTCCCCAATAGCTCATAAAATAAAGAATATTTTCATATGTTGAACATTTTAAAAATCTTTCTTTGAATTGTTGATTCAGTTCTGCCCAATTTCCATCTGACTTACTTGTTTTATGGATTCGTTGTTTGTTAAATGAATTCTTTCTCCCATTTTGTCTCTCTGTTGATTGTTTCCTTTGTTATTCAGAGCTTCTAATTTTGATAGAATCTTATTTGTCAACTTTGTTTCTGTTTCTGCTTTTTTCTTTTTGCAATTCTTCCTTCTAGAACACCTCCATGTCAAATAGGAATATACCTAGTAGATGTTACTTAATATTTTCTACCATTAACTTAATTACTTTCAGATTGAAATATAAGTGGCTTTGCAAACATTTTGTTTGGATGCATGCATTTTTATTAAGACTTAGTGACAAAAGAATATTACTCTGTTCCTTGTTTTCTTTTTAAAATATAATTCTGTATTATGTTTTGGCCCAAATCAAGTTTTGTAGTTTTTGTTTGTTTGTTTGTTTGTCTTGTTTTTCCCTGGAAATAAAATACATTTCCTGTAAATGATTTTGGATAATTTTTCTTATTTCATGGGGCTAAAGTTACTTTTCCCCTATTCTTTTCATGAGCTAACAATGAGTCTTTGTCTTAGTTAAGTTTCTATTGCTGCGATAAAACACCATGACCAAAGCAACGTGGGGAGGAAAGAGTTTACTTCATCTTACAGCAGGTAGTCCATCATCCAAGCAAGTCAAGGGAAGAACTCAAGACAGGAACCTGGAGGCAGAAGCTGATGCAGAGGCCATGGAGGGGTGCTGCTTACTGACTTGCTCCCATGGCTTCCTTAGCTGGCTTTCCTATAGAATAGGCCCATATTCCCAGCAGTGGCACGGGCCACAGTGAACTGGGCCCTCCCACATCAATCATTAATTAAGAAAATGCCCCCATAGGCTTGGTTACAGGCCAAGCTGATGGAGGAATTTTCTCAATTAATACTTCCTTTCCCCAGATATGTTTAGGTTTGTGTCAAGTTGGTTCTTATAGCAGCTTCTTATATTCTAAGATCTACTCCTCTGTTCCATCACTATAATTTATTTAAACCTTCCTTTCTTTCCCATCATTTATTCTTCTTAATTTGTATTATACTACCAGAAATTTCTTTGCAACTATATGTTATTTATGCAATGATTTTTGGGTTTTTGTTCATTTAAGCAATTTGCAACCCAACCACCTTCATTTTTTAAACATCAGTCATTTTGTACTCAGTCATAAAATTGTGGATAGAGAAATATTAATAGGTACCAAAAAGATATAATCTCATTTCCTACTTCCTTATAATGCCAATAAATTAAAAAAGTTAAATACCACCTTAAAATTAAAATAAACTTGTATGATGCTATATATTAAATTTAGAAAATCCTTTAAGTCAGCCTTAGGGATCCAAGTTATATTTAATATTTTAAATATTATATTATGATACTATGAAAAGATCTCATAAATACCCTCAGTTAATATATATATATATACATATATATATATATATATATTGCCCTCTATCACAATCTTATGTATTCCTTTGTTATAAGTAGAGAGATCATAATATTACTTTATCATCACATTCAGAAAGAATGTATTTGCTCACATATAAATGTGACTATAATGTAGGCTTGCTTATAGAATATATACTATGAATTATAAAATTTTAAGTACTTTTTATTCAAGAAATGTACTTCTTGGACTTATCAATTAATAGTACCACAGCTAGGTTTTTCATCTCTACTGGACTCTCTGAAATATCTCATACTTTCCTTTGTAACTCTCAGGCATAGCTACTCTCTTACTTCTAAGAGAAGAGAGACAGTGCAAACAATTATGATTTCAAAAGAAATGATTAAGTACATTTTCTTAACTCAACCAATCCAGATACAGTCTATAAATTAAGCACACTATCCTCCTAAGTTCTTTCAGCAATACTGAGACTAACACTTGGAGGGAAACATATTAAAAACATATTAAAAAGAAGAGGAAGCTGATGGAACAATAAAAATAGTACTGGCTCTTCAAAAAAAGTTATCATAACATAATCCACTTTTTTCTTCCAAGGAGTGTTGAGAATATGTGAAATTTCAGTTCAACCATAGGCATAAAGTAATGAAGGTGTATTCTGCTGTCATTTTCCTTTCTAGAGTTTCTAAACTTGCCTTGTATAGCCCCCATCCAGAGAATTACCTGTTTATTTATTGTTTACCTTAAATGAGCAATTATTCTGTACAATATTTTAAATTGGAATCTCTGTATAATGATTTCTTAAGATATACTACCAAAGTCAGTATGAAATATCATTTTATCAATACTTGACTTTTGATCTGTAATGTGGGATATCTAAATTAACAGGATGATGCAAGGAAGAACAGCAGTGACATCAGTAGTATTTGCCTTTGGTAATATGGTTTCCGGAAAGAGTGGAAAATAGTATCATTGTCTTGAGATGCAGTGCACTTAATGAAGTATGTGCTCTCAGTTAGACCATGAACATTCAGGAAAAGAGGCATATTACAAGAAACAGAGTGGAAGGGTGTTTGCAGTTGACAGAGGTATGAGAGTCATATAGTAGTAGAGTATACCAAAATTTACAGGGTGGGGATCTTGGCAATGAAAAACTAACTATGAGTATTGTGTTTGTAATAGTTAGTGATGTATAGAAAAATTTACAAAATTTGGGGGTAAGGTTTCAGGGTCTCCCTGGTAATTTTGGTGCTAATGTTCAGAACAATTTCTTGGAGGTGGATGGGAGTTACTAGCTGTGCAGAAACAAGGAGATTCTACTTTAAAGTATATGAAAGTAAGGAACCAGGAAAAAGCCATAATCAGGGGTAGTCTTGCTATCCTCACTTATTCTTGAAGCAATAGAATAGGAATGAGGTTCCTTAGTTTAAACTGTGTAGGTTTCCAGTTTGTTGGACTTTAAGACTCAGTTTTCATTTCTAAATTTTTTATGGAAAAATATTTTATGATTTGTAACTGACATTAAGTAATTTTAATGAAATATATTTGATATACAATCTTTTTTTAATTACCTAGTTGTATTTTTTTTGCATGAGTGTTTTGTCTGCATGTATGTCTATGTACCACATGCACGCAATGCAACAGAAGCCAGAAAAGGCTGTTGGATACTCTGGAACTGGAGTTACAGATGGTTGTAAGCCACCATGTGGGTGCTTGGGATTGAACCCAGGCTTTCTGCAAGAGGAACAAGTGCACCGAGCAGTCTCTCCATCCTCTTAACACATAATCATGCCTATCAAGCAGTAGCTTTTAGATATTATTTCAACTATTTAAAATTACTTTAATAAACCAGAATTCAGTGAAGTTTTTGTTATTAAATTATTTATGCCTAATTAGCATGTCTTTGTAAAACAAATCAGTATAGTTTCTGATATGAATACAATGTTGAAAATGTATATTTATGGAATTTTTACTTGTATACATGTCAGGGTGCATTGTAATAGCTATTCAAAAAGCATATTATGGAAATGTCAGCAGTAGAGTTTATTATTTCAACCATGATTTTAAATTCCATTGATGTTCAATGAATGAACTGCCAAGATGAAAACAAGCAGCCTATATAGAGTCTAGAAGCCACATCTAGTGATAATATACCTTTTAAAACCCAGTATTTTGTTACTGAAATTTCTTATTCTGCACATTTGATTACACTGACTCTATGGGTTTGCTTTGATCTACAGGGAATCATAGATATGAATTTTTCAATCTTAATAATTCAATCTAAGAAGTGAAGCTTCCCAAGTGTTGAGAACTAAAAATAGTCTATTTATTAATTTAGAACCCCCCTGCAGTATACACTGATAGGCTTTGAACATGTGCTTCAAAAATCTGTACTTCTTTCTCCATTTCCCCTTCTTCCCTCTCCCTTCCTCTTTGAACCTGTGACTTTCTCTTTGGTCTGACCAACCATGTATTACTGATAATTTAGACAATGACAAATGGTTGTGTCAACTGAGTATAAACAGAAATATTGTGTTGCCTCATGATTTTAAAATATTAGCCTTCAAGAGGAAGGTGGTAGTGCATGCCTTAAATCCCAGCACTTGGGAGGCAGAACCAGGTGGATCTCTGTGAGTTCGAGGCCAGCCTGGTCTACAGAGTGAGATCCAGGCCAGGTACCAAAACTATACAGAGAAACCCTGTCTCGAAAAACCAAAAAAAAAAAAAACCCTTCAAAAATGCAGGAAAAGTTTTGCAAATCTTTTTATTTTCCTTTACAAAGCTACCATTTGTCATACTTGTAGTCATGGTTGTTTGCTTTTAGATTCCTAGGATGTAATGAATTCCTTGATTCAAATGGGTCCTAATCTTTTTACCAAAAGAAAGTGAAACTGACAACTATATACTTTCAATGAATATTATAAATCTAAACATAAGATGTAATGTATGATCATAGTTCATAATGATCATTCTTGCCATAAAGAAGACATAGTATGTTTCCCTGTCATTGTTCTTTTCACACTGCTTAGGATCTGAGAACTTACATCCACACTGTAGATTCTTGCACTCACCCGTTTGAGCATGTGTTCCTATTGTTCTCAAACTAAAGTGACAGATGAGTGCTCAAAGACTACAAGTAATATGCTTGAAGTTTCAGACACAACTTGAGATGAGAACTTGATTTCATATTTCTATAAGAAATGGTATGATACAGGTGATGATTTGAAAATGATCTACTTGTTTCTCCTTTAATGACTTTATGTTAAGCCATAATTAATTACTTGAGCCCATAATAAGTAATAATATTAGAATTGTCCCTTAAATAACTTTTGTTCTTTTTTTAAGTTCACATTTGCATCCACAACATTTAATCATTCAACAAAGAGCTCTGTGCATGTTCCTTTCTCAGATATTCCCTTGAAATTCTGCATTGTATATTTTTATAAAATAAAATATGATATTACATAGCTCTATTTTATATGATCAATTAGTTGTTCTTTAAATAGTATTTAAACCTGGGATTACTTTAAAATATATTTATTTAGAAGCTAATGTCTTCAACATATCTTTCACAATTTTTTTTATTCTGAGTTTGGGAAAGGAGACAAAAGGAGGCCATATGCCATGAACTGAGTATTTAAAAGATGCAGATAAAGCCATAAAATAGAGGAAATGTGATTTATATTTTTATTTTGGTGTTCCAATATATTGAAAAATATTTACAAAGCTATGTTTTATAAAGCTTAAGTGAGCAAATTTTATTAGAGGGATATTACTATTTTACACAAGTCTCAAACTTCTGATAATGGGTAGAGAGTTCTAGAGCTATCCTTATTCTGTTATTATGTAATAGGGCTCTATTCTTATGCATTTTTCAGTAATTATTTACTGTGCCATAAAGTATTTTTACATAATCCATGTTGAATAAAATGTTAATAAATTTGTGTTAGTCATCAAGCTGAGAGCTCAAATCTTTGATGGCAAGCATGAAGCAGAGAGATCACATTGGGAATGGTGAAATGCTTTTACATCTTAAAACTCTACTCCAGGGACACACTTTCTTCAATAAGGTCACACAACTCCTAAGCCAAACAGTGACACCAACTGAGGACCAAACATTCAAATATCTAGATTATAGTAGACATTTCTCATTCAAGCCATCACACGAAAGAAAATTTAAAAAGTAATTATATTCCATCTACATAATTTAAAAATACATTCATCAAAATAGAAATTGAGTAAAAAATACAATTTGATTTTATCTAGTTTTTCCTCCAAAATATGAATCTCCATTGAAAATTAAATAACACAGTAAAATACATTATAAATTATTATAAGCATGTTATGTCAAAATTATTATTTTCTCCTTTGCGCTACTTGAGATCAAACTCAGGTTCATGACTGCATAAGGCAAAAGCTCTTACCACTGAGTTATACACCTAGAGTTTAAAAGAGTCAGTTAATATTGAGTGGGTACTATGCACCCTGATGACTACAGCTTGAAAAGAGATAACACATACCTTCTGGTACTGTTAACTGGGCCAACAGGCCATGGCTGGCTAAATCATAGGCTCAATGGGATAAACTATTATCATTCTACTAAATAGACCTAGCAAGAAATTGCTCCCTAAATTCTTATCTTTAAACTCACAGATTAGTAAATCTCTTAGTGTTCATCAGATAAGCTTCGGTTTATTGTGCTCAACTTTGAATGGGAAATTTATATCACAACTTCTCCATGCAAAGCTCATGGCTTATTGAAAAAGATGGGGCAGAAAGTTTGTAAGAACCTGAGGTAGTGGATCTCTACAATGAAACATGACAGAGTCATTGCACTTATGAATTCACAGGAACTTTGTCTGGGTACAAAAGACCTGCCTGAGCTCAAGCCAGCCAAAATCCCAGCATTAGGTGCTGATGGCTGCTGTGGGAGGGAGAGTCGGTTTTCTTCAGGGATACAACCAATGAAAGGCTACACATATTCCAGTAGATAGCCTCATATCAATGCACATACAACCAGCACTAAAGGGACTAGGTGGCTTTAAAAAAAGCATGTGAAGTTGAGAATTAATACAGGTAGAGGATATGTGGAAGATTATACAGGGGATGGAAATGAAGTTGGATTTGGTCACAATGCATATATACATGTGTGAAATTCTCAAACAATAAAAATTAACATTTAGCTAAATATACTTTTACAATTATGAAGGTCAATGAACATTTTATGGATAGCTATATTTTTATAGTTCTAGTGTCTAATGTGTATGCATTTGTAAATGTAAAGCATGTTGATATTAAGCCTACAAAAATGAAAATTGAAGAGTAGTAAATGTATGAATAATTACATAATATCTACTGCATGCTAAATGTTGGAAAATCCCACTCTAACTTATATGCATGCCTTGAACAGCAGGACACGACATTAAAGGCAGAAAAAAATAGAATATTTTGAGTTGCTATCAGGAGATTATAATTTACTGAGTAAAACTTAGTTGTATTCATGCTGAGGGAATGAATCTAGTCAGTTAATTAATTGTCTTTTTTATAAATTACATGTTCTGCCATTTAATTCCTTCCCCAACCAAAGAGTATTCATTTTCCAGCATGTAAGTGATCCAAATCTTAAATCTTCATGGCATTTCAATGAACTCTCTTCTGTTTTGAAGATAGTATCTACATGAAGGGTTCTCTGGGACCTGATTTTGTTTGATGAATATATTTAGGGCATGGAAGTTCTTCTCTGCTAGCACTGAGTGTCAGATCAAGGAAACACAGGCAAGCAGATTATGACATCATCATTGTGTATGTGTGTTTGCACATGCGTGTGTGTACATATTAGTATATGCACACATATGACACCTGGGTCTTCCATGCAACAAATCAACTAGAGGATCCTCTTGGATTTAAAGCAAATACTGTACTAAAAATCATCCAACAGAAGAATATTAGTGCATTTGCCCACACTAAAATTTTATCTTTAGTTTGTTCTTATGAGGTTCTACTTGTAATCCTTTAGCTCTGAGAAAACTCCATTTTGTAAAGTCAGATATAAATCCCAACTTCCATACAAAGGCTTCCTAAGTTAATCCCTCACAGAATTAATCTTTATTTTTGACTTTTTAAACTATGTCTGTCTCTGTGTCAGTTTAGATATAGATGAAGTTACCTTATGATCTGGAGTCTCATATAGCAGGGCTGTAAGAATTTCAACCAATGAAACAAGTTACGTTTTCATTTTCTATGGGAATGATGTTTTAGTTATTTACAATTAAGACATCCATATTAGAAGTAATTTAAAGAAAACTATGAAAGGTATTGTCCCTTATTATAATGGTTCATTAATGTACAAGTACACCTTTTGTTTTCTACTAGACTGGTACACCATGCAATGGAGAATAATGATATTTTATTTGCTTCAAATTTGTATGTATTGCCTTTTACATAATGTTGATATCTCCCTATCTATAATTGATGGTCTCTCCGATATTCAGAAATCATTTCTATTTAGTCTGAATGCCAAACTGATGATAGCACCATAGTAGATGAGGACAAGAACATACATTCTAAGAAAACCAGAAAATTCACATTTTGCACTTCATTTTTTTCAAACAAAGGCCTTCTGCCAAAACGAATGTGACTGAGAAAGTGATTACTTCAGAAGGAATATTTTATAAGTATATATTCCAACAAGGCAGATTTAGGCTGCTGTTAGAAGGTCAAAGTTGGACCTCAGGTTTTCTTTGGTATCTGGCTGCCAGCCCAGTCTCCAAAATCTCCTAGCATTATATTAATAACACTGTTATATCTAGAGGAAACTACACTGCATTCATCAAAACATAAAATGTTACTATGCTAACATTGTTACACCAGCAAAACTACTATGAATTCATTCCTAACTTTTAAGGATTAATGTTATCTTCCTTCTTGTGTTTTGATTTAAATCTATATTATCTGAATTCATCATCTTTGTACTTGTTTATGTACCAGATATTACTAGCTACATTTCTTCTCAAGCAACCTGAATAACTTGGTGATGTGGTGGTGGTGGTGGTATTGTGTACGTGCTTGAAAATTACCCTAATTTAATCACTGTGAATGTTTCAGAAATATCACACTCCATCTTTTACATATGTACAAATATTATTTGTCACTTAAAAATTTTTAAACAAAAAATATACATGACTAGGAATTAGTTAGGGATTAGTATTTTAACAGCTCCCTTGGTCACAGCAATAAGACACTATTATTTTAAAATATTGCTCACATTACTTAATGGCATTCCTGTGCCCTCCTAAAGTTTGATGGAGAGAGAATAGAGTAATCCCTAGCTAGAGAGGAACAAAGGTTACAGTTTCTAAATAGTCCACTGGGAAAGAGTTGGCTCACATTAACAGCAGAAAACTGATGGTAAAGATGTCTTGTCACAATATGACTTGTCCTAATCTGGAAAGGGGTTGAGCAGTGCTGTGTTCATGGGGCCCAGCAGATACCACTGTAAGACATTGGCTTGTCTAAACTGCTTTCATCTATAAGCAGTACTGGAGTGCTATATTTACATAGAACCTGACCAATGTATACACCCTGGTCAACTTCACCCCACAAAGGATAACAGGATATTAGAGACCAGGCTTGCGCAAATAAAAATAATTTACCAATGCATTTCTTTGAGTCAGGATATCACACTATAGCCTATAGTGACCTGAGTTTCATACAGAGCATATGCTAGCCTTGACCTTACTACAGTCTCCCTGCATCAGCTTACAGAGTCCTTAGATTAGAGGTGTGTGGCTATGCCCAACTACCAATATATGTTTTTTAAAAAGAAAAAAAAACTAAATTACTCTTTTATTTCAAACACAATAGTGGTGTAATTTTATAATCCTGTATTAACTCATTTATATGAAGAAATTAAAGACTTTGGGTACATTATTGAATGACTTCAGTTACTCTAAAAGCAAACTTACGTTACAGGAGCTGGAGAGATGGCTCAAGGGTTAAGAGCCATTGATGCTCTTGCAAAGAACTCTGGTTTGGTTTCCCCAACCAAATTGCAACTTATAACAGTTCATAAACTCAATACCAGGGAATCTGACACCTTCTTCTTGCATCCATGGGCACCATGCATGCATATGGTACATATACATATATGCGGACAAAACACTTATACACAAAATATTAAATTTGTAAAAAAAAAAAGTGTTATAGAGTCCCATCTTTTAAAAGAATACTAGAATGTTACTACTCAAATTTTGGTCAGAAAAACAAATGCACAAACAAACAAACAAATGAAAACAAACAAACAAAAATACAAACAAACAAACAAACAAAAACGAGTTACTATGTGGGACCTCAGATTTCATAGAAGATCCGGGAAGCAGAACTAGCTTTAGGAGGATCACCAGATGGTTTCTACGTAAATTAAAATCTCTGAATAATTGATCTAAACTCCTACAGAGGTCATAACCCAGAGATTTCAAATAGGACTGTGCAAAAGCACAGTATAGTAGCCAAGTAGTGCATACATAAATATTTGTGAAGATTTGCTAATATATCTTAAATCATGAATAAAATGCCAGGCTTTAAAACTTCAATCCAACTATAGACAGTAAGTATACTTATATTGTATCAAATTCATTATGAGTTACTGTCGTGGTTTGAATGAAAATGGCCTCTGAAGGCAGTGGCACTATTAGGAGGTGTGGCCTTATAGAGTAGATGTGGTCTTGTTGGAGGAAGTGTGTCACTGTGGAGGCAGGCTCTGAGGCCTCATATATGCTCACGCTATGACCAATGACTCAGACCACTTATTGTTGCCTGCCAATCAAGATGTAGGACTAGGACTCTCAGCTCCAGCACCATGTCTTCCTAAATGCTACCGTGTACCACTGTGGTGACAGTGGACTAATCTTCTGAAACTATAAGCCACCCCATTAAATATTTTCATTTATAAGAGTTGCTTTGGTCATAGTGTCTCTTCACAGCAATAGAAAATCCTAACTAAGACAGCTATCAGACAGATAATATGTATTATTAAATTCTATGTTGGATTTGATGGTATAAAGACTCAGTTTATTACAATTCAAGCAAGTCAACATATTTGGAAATTATAAGTTAATACAAATTTCTTGAAGCATAATTTTATTAGGTACCAAAATGCATAAATTTTGTATGTCTGTAGCCTAAGCAATTCTATCATTTAGTAATTCGCACTGAAGATAAAAATAGCATTTTCTTCATCAACCCTGTAACCTTTGTCTATAGAGTGGAAAACTTAATAAAGACACCTACTTTTTGTGCTTTATTAGTTAATGCAACTGAAAAATACAGCATACTATTATCATGTAAATCCAAAAGAAAATTACATACTCGACTATTAGCAGGGGAACAAGCTTTAAAAGGTAATTCACAAAAGGATACATTTAAGCATATGTAAAAAAGACTAGTAATTAAATGTCAATTAAAGTAAGAATTGAATATTACTTTGTCAAATATCAACTTGAAGCTTTAGAAATTAATCTTTTCTACATGCTATTGGTGCTGAAACTCTTTATCAAGCACTGACTGACCTGCATTGTTGGTAAAACCAATTATTAAAATTTTCTGGAAGATGGATTTTTTTAAACCAATCATCGAAATCCCTTTTAAAGCACTATATATTTTACCTAATTAAGTCTATTAGTAGAAATTTATGGTAATGTATAATCATGGTTTGCAGATAAATGTCATTGAGTATAATTACCAAGAGTCAATTTTTAATAAACACCTTTAATAGAAAACTATGGACATATTTGTCAAATAAATTATAATGTAGTGTATATCACCTTATAGAGTCATTAAATTGGATTTTGTAAAATGTAAAATTATGCCAAAGAATAAGAAAATACTAAATAAAATAATTTAAAATGAAATCATATTAAAACACTTTATCGCATTTAAAAAGGAGAAATACAATTTTGAACAAAATTATGTTGCACAGTTTAAAAACTAAAATGTGTGTATGTGTGTGTGTGTGTGTGTGTGTGTGTGTGTTCTAGGGCAGGAGAGTGAATGGTTATTATTTTCTATTTGCTATCTTTTGAGCTGATCTTTCTTTTCAGCAGTGAAGATGAGAATAGAGTGATGGTCACATGCTTTAGGATAGATGACAGTAGGATGAAGGTTGGACAAGTAGACTTGAAAGTGTATGTGTGCAGAGTTGAAAAAGGACTTACATAGAGAAGGGCCAATTCATTAAGAAACACCAATGTTTTAGTCACACTAAGGTTTATACTTCAGATATGCTGTCAATTACAGTCTAAACATCTTTGAGTTTTGTACTTTCAAAAATTTCAAATGTTTTACATGGTTTTCAAAGCATTATTAAGTTTTTATTAAAATAAAGCCTAAGGTACAATTCTCTAGGAAGTTAAAATTAAAAGGCAAAATTTAAGCAATTTGGAAGAGAAATTTACTTAAAGTCTTGTTTTGTTGCCCACTAATCATGTAAAGATGACAGTTAACTTCCACATATAATTGCATTGGGTTTAATATCAAAATATTGCAAATTGTTGAACATTAAAGAAAAAATGTTTCCCTTGAGGTGTTCCATGTTTATTCCATACTGCTGTATTCTGCCTATGAAATTCTATAAATTTCACTATATAGCTGCTATAATACTGTCTTGATCACAAAAATAGACATCACAGAAATTTTAAATATTTTTGGTTGCAGCAAGGACTGCTATTCACCTTCTTCTCTTACACTGGTAAAACCTTTTAAGATTAATAGGTAAAAGTCAACTATATTTTGTCTCTTTCCTTGTAGCTAGGCATGACCACATTAGTTCTGAACAATGAAAGGCACAATTAGAACAATAGCAATTAGTTCAATAAACTTTATTCAAACAGGGAATGCCCTATTTCTTCATTTGTTTGTTTCACAGTGTTTTCATCTGTAGCACAAGGTGGCCTAGAGCTGTTAATACTCCTCCTGCTACCGGTGGTTCAGGGCTGAGCTAGGTATTTCCAGGTCCTTGGCCTCTTAATCAAGGGCTCACACAGATTGCAAAAATAACAGGAATACTTCATTCAGAACAAAATGATAGTATATATTTGAAAGGAATATGAGAAGGCAGGACACTTGAGTGAAAATATTCAAGGGTCTTCAAAGATTGTTTAGGGCTTTCCTTTGAGGGCTTCAAGAAAATGAGTTTGGTTGTTTAGGGGTTCAGCACAGGTGGTTCTTTACCTTGATCAATAGATTAAATTATATAATCTTTGCTTTTATACATGTGCCTTCTCATAATGCATCTGTTTTTAATCATAATGCATGTCCAATAGTGAATAGGCATAAGTTAATAAGAGACTCTCCTTAAATGTTTACTTAGAGTATACAGTTTGCGTTATTGTACATACACCCCAGACCAGCTCAGGCCCATTGTCCATTGTTCCTACTCCATTCCAGGATGTGTTTTAATGAAAATGGAATATTATGAAGATGTTGTTTGGGGCTAATAATTATTTCCATTGTTTAAAGCAGCTATACTGTGCATCGTGATGCAGATGGGGGTCCCCAGTTGGCAGCAGGTTGCTAGGTGCATTTTTCTTGGAGGAATGTGTGTGTGTAGTACATGCAGGTAGGGGTCTTGGGCTGCTAAGTGTATATTGTAAGAGAAGTATGGATATAGTTCCAATGCAGTGGTGTTCTACATTCTTAAGCTATTCTTTATATTGCCTTCCTTATTATTCCAGACTCCTGGAATGTATCTTTAAAAGAGGAATCCTTCCTTAAAAATGGAATCCTTCTCAACTGGAAGGCAGTCATGATGGTTGGTATTAGAGCAGTCATCTGGCCACAATGAGAAAGTCGACTATGACGAAGAAAGCACAACAAAATGAGTTTCTCCAGTTGTTGCATAGTCTAAGACATCTGCCTGGAATATTACTTAAAAGAAAAAATATAGTCTTTTGTTTAAGTCACTGTTACTTTGTATTTATTTGTCATTTTCAAATCAGGCTTAACTTTCATGTTGTGAACTTTTGTATTCTTTCACTTTTTTTAGTTTTACTGATTGGAGGTAGAAAGCAGTAATAACCACCCTGAAGAAACTAAATTCAGCTGTTCTGCCTCTGGAAATTTATTTGTCATTTTCCATGATAGCTTGAGCCTTGTCCTTCTATTAGAAGTTATTGCTGTAATTTTTACTCCTTCATAACTCAACTACAGCTCATCACAAAATCAGACAGACCCTGTTAGAACAGAGCAATATTTGAAGAGCACTTTGTGATTTGCTGATCTAGTTTTTTTTTTCCTTCTAGTTTACCAAATAAGTCCCAAGAGTACTAGGTGCAATCAGCTAGTTTGAGAGAGTGCTCTTTTTCCCCAGTGGCCCTATTAATTATGTAACTCCCACCCATCTTAATACTGATTGATAGAAGTGGAAAAATTATAGTTAAAATTACTGTGTAGGCAAAATAGTACTCAATCTGGTTGTATATTTTACAGAGAAATTTTTGTGTAATAGTTTACTCTAAGATAAAACTGTCCATCTTGGAGGAAAGCCTATTAAGGCATATGAAGCTTTAAAGGGAGGTGAAACAATCCATCTTTCAAGGAAGATCATTAAGACACAAAATGATGTAAAGGAGGTAAAACATTCTAACCTGCAGGGAACCTCATTAAATTCAGGAAGTAAATACATCAAAGGCTACAGGAAGTTCCTGAAAATGACCAGATTCACTTGGCCTCCCCTTCCCCAAGCATGTATAAGCAGTAGGAGGGCTGAGAGACACTTTGAGACCAACCAAGCTGCCTGGAAGAAAGAGATAGAAGGTGAGCTATCTGAATAAAAGTTCTCCAGCCTGTTAAACCACCTGCAGATTGCGCAGGGGGCTCCATGTTTCTATATTCCCTGACCAATGACAGGGTGGGCTTTTAGTGATGCAGCTATCTTTGAGTTATTTCTAGTAATGTCTCACCTGTATTCCTATAAGACACTCCAATAAAAGTTAATGATTTCCCAAGTTAGACTTTTCTGGTATGCATACTTTGGTCTTCCATCAGCTCCCTACCTGAGGTAAGTAAATATTCATGTCTCCCCACAGATAGTGTCACAGAACAAATGTTACCATATTTATCACCGATTTTCTGCTTAGAAAATATGTCTATCTATGAAACATTAGATTGTAAAAGTGATTCAGATTTTAATTGCAATGAAAATATAGAGGAACTTTGACCTGTTTAATAATGATAATAAATGTCATATTCATATATGCATGATTTCTCTGCAGCATTCAGTCTTTGTGAACTCAGTCTGAAAAATGTAGTTATAACATTAGAAGGGAAAGGATGCTCATTTATTATGATAACCAATTAATTTAAATAATAAGTGCTTTATTTATTGACAACAGAATAAAATATCATGGATATTTGTAACACAGATTGCTAACCAGTCTTAATAAAAAACCCAGAGCCAGATATTAGGGTGAAAGCTGAAAGATCAGAGGAATAGAACAAGCCAGCCACAAGTTCTTACTACTAGTAAATCCTCAGCCCAAGAGAGAGCTACTTCCTGTATACTCATGCCTATATACCTTTCTGTGCCCTGCCATCTTGCTTCCTCTCTCTACCCAGCTACATCACTTCCTCTTTCTGCCCAGATATATCACTTCCTGTCTGTCTGTACAGACCTCCAGACCTCTGTGGTTAACTAGTGCTGGGATTGAAGGCGTGTGCCACCATGGCTGTCTCTGTTCCTGGTGTGGCATTGAATTCACAGAGATCCAGATGAATCTCTGCCTCCCGAATGCTAGGATTAAAGGTATGTGCCACCACTGCCTGATGTCTGTGTTTAATATAGTGGCTGGCTTTGTCCTCTGATCCCCAGGTAAGCTTTATTTGTTAGAGGACAAATAAAATATCACCACAGTCATATTCAATTTAAAAATAATTTCTTATATTATATTTATTTTTTGCATGAATGTATATATAAGTGTGAGCCTACCCATGCCACAGTGAACAAGTAGAGGTCAGAGGAAAACTGATTCAATATTCTGCTTCTACCATGTGTGTTACCTGCTGAATAACCTCACATGTGCCATACTCTGATTTTGATAAGGAGAGCAAAAAACAAAAAGAAAAAAGAAAAACATTTTTAAGTAAAGTAAATTTTCACTTAGTAACATAGCTAGTATGGCAAAGAAGATTTGAATGAAACTGTGTAGTTAGTATTACTCAATTATGAAGTGTCTTAGTTAGGGTTTCTATTGCTAGGAAGAGACATTATGACCACAGCAACTCTTGGGGCTGGCTTACAGTTCAGAGGTTTAGTCCATGATCATCAGAGCAGGAAGCATGGCTGCATGCAGGCAGACATGGCGCTGGGGAAGTAGCTGAGAGTTCTATATCTGGATCCACAGAAAGCAAGCAGAGAGTGAGATATTGTTCCTGGCTTGAGCAGCTGAGACCTCAAAACCCACTCTTGGTGACACACTTCCTCCCACAGGCCCCACCTATCCCAATAAGGCCACATTTCCTAAATGTGCCACTCTTTATGGGCTTATTGGGGACATTTTCATTCAAACCAATACATTCCACTCCTGACCCCACAGATCTAACGGCAATGTTTGTAGACACCCACAGAGGTTTCCTAGTGAGAACTTACTCAGGGTCTGAGAATCTGAGCTTGCTTTACCCAGCAGGGCTGCATAAGGGGATGATTTAAACATGGGCGTGGTTACCAGGGGTTTGGAAGGGTCAACACTTGGCTGTGCGGTGTGCTTTGATCTAGCAAGAGGGAGGTCTATTGCCCCGCCCCTTGGCATTGTTGTAAAAAGCCCCTTTGAAGAGGCAGAAGGGGCCATTGGGGTTTGATCCAGGTCCTCCCAAAGCTATCCTGTATTTCTGTATTTCTCCTTTTCACTATCTTTCTATCTAAAAGTTTCTTATCCTTCTCTCCTCCTCATAGAAACCCTTTTAAAAGGTGGGAGCTGGCCTTACACACATATTATAATGCAAAATGCATTCAGTCTCCATAGTCTATCACAGTATTAGCACTGTTTAAAAGCCTGAAGTCCAGCAGGCCTTTAATCCCAGCACTCAGGAGGCAGAGGCAAGCGGATCTCTGTGAGTTCAATGCCAGACTGGTCTACAGAGTGAGTTCCAGGACAGGATCCAAAGCTACACAGAGAAACCCTGCCTCAGAAAAACCAAAAAAATGTCTGAAGTCCAAAGTCTCTTCTGACACTCATGCAATCTCTTAACTGTGACTCTTATAAAATAAAAATAAAAAGCAGGTCACATATTTCCAACATTCAAAGGTACACGATATACATTACTGTTCCAAAAGAGAGGAATGGACACATAATGAGCAAATACTGGAACAAAGTAAGACTGAAAATCATCTGGGAAAACTCCAAACTCTGCATCTCCATTCCTGATGTCAAAATGCTCTTCAGATTTCCTTCCAGCTTTGTTGACTGCAACACAGTTTTTCCTCTTGGGCTGATTCTACTCCCTGTTGGCAGCTTTCCTTGTCAGGTTATCCCACAACTCTAGCATCTTCAAAATCTTGGGGTCTCCAAGGCAAGCCAGGCTTCACCTTCACAGCTTCACTCAACGACCTCTCTGGGCCTCCATTCAGGGACATCCCTGCCACACACCTTGACTCAGAAGCTTTCCTCAATCATAGGTGAAGATTCCATAGCCCCTTTCTTGTGACCTTGACTATAAAGCCAGAACCATATGGCCAAATCTACCAAGTTCTACTGCTTTCTGGGGATGGAACAATCCCTTTCTCCCCCTTCAAATACATTTTTGACAGCTTTCTGCTTTTAATGGTTCCCTTCACTGCCGAAGCTTGGCTGTTCTTAACTCACTCTGTAGACCAGGCTGGCCTTGGACTTTGAAATCTGCCAGCCTCTGCCTCTAGAGTGCTAGGATTAAAGACATGCAGCATTAGCCCTAAACTTGAACTTCTTTTCAAAAGTTGGAAGCTTAGTTGGGTGGGGTCTTGCCCTGACATCACCACTCCCTTTATTCCATTTAGCATCAGACTTTTTTAAAAGTCTGTTTATATCCTTGAACACAGGATTTAGTTTCTTTATACTCCCTGGTGCCCCGTTTTCTCTTCAAACTACACATTTTGTATTTTTCCTTGCTCAGTTTGATCCTTTTCATTATAGATCTGTATAAGACTGGCCACTAAAAACAAAGCAACACAGTCAATACTAGGCTGTTTTGAAATGTCCTTTGCCAAAGCTGTTAATCCATAACTTTTCAATTTAGCCTCAGGCAGGTTTTTTTGGACAAGGGCAGAATGCAGCCACATTCTTAACCAAAATATCACAAGACTGGTGTCTAGGCGATATTCTAATATTCCTCTCCTCTGAAACCTCTTGAGCCAGGCCCCTACAGTTCAAATCACCCTCAACATCACTGTCTTCCATGCTCCTACTAGTACAGCCCATTAAATCCCACTTAAATCGTCAAGCTCCTTTTCTAGTCCAAAGTACCAAAGTGTTCCAGATTCCCCCAAACAAAGGTGTGGTCTGGCCTATCACAGCAATACCCCAGTCCCTGGTACCAACTTCTGTCTTAGCTAGGGTTTCTACTGCTGTGAAGAGACACCATGACCACAGCAACTCTTATAAGAAATCATTTCATTGGGACTGGCTTACAGTTCAGAGGTTCACAATACCACATGAAGCAATAATCTCTCAGATGGATCCAGAATTATAGTTGAGTGAAATGTAAAACTAACATCCAGCATCATCTCATGGAACCACTGTGCCAGCCAATATACTACTGTAGGGAAGGGAAGAACAAAACAAAATTGTGGTGATATATTGAGTACCCCAATAGATTATTTACCCTAATAAACTTATCTGGGGATCAGAGGACAGAGCCAGCCACCAATTAGACATAGATGTCAGGCAGTGGTGGCATACATCCTTAATCCCCTATCACTCGGAGGCAGAGATCCATCTGGATCTCTGTGAATTCAAGGCCACACTGGGAACAGAGCCAGGTGTGGTGGCACACACCTTTAATCCCAGCACTTGAGAGCTCATGAATTTGCTTGGAAAGCACACACACCTTTAATCCCAGCAAGTGACATGGCTGGGTAGAGAACAGTATATAAGTATATAAGGCGTGAGGAGACAGGAACTAAGAAGCAGTTCAACTGAGACCCTTAGGGGTGAGGACTAAGAGGCTTTCAGTCTGAGGATTCGTGGAAACAAGATCAGCTGAGGAGTTGGCAACGTGAGGTTGGCTATGGCTTGTTCTGTTTCTCTGATCTTTCAGCTTTCACCCCAATATCTGGTTCCAGGTCTCACATTAATAAGACCTTTTAAGATTCGTGTTACACAAAACTATACCAAGACCTGAGAGAATAAAACACTGTCTCATCTAGGATTGTAGGGTCCCTGTGGGAAATGTGTTCTAACACAATGATAGTGTCATTTTCTCCTGCTGGCACTCAGACTTGAGGAATAGCTAAATAAGAACTTGCACTCAATGGCAATGCAGGTTTAAACTCAAGTACATCCAACTGTGGCACAAATCTCTAGCTGGTGCTTGAAAGTTCCAGACTGCCATCTTTCTACTCTGTTCTAGCCTAAGTAAGATTCCTGTTCTATAATATGCTACTTGAGGTGGGGGTAGTGTGGGTAAATTCAGTCCCTTGGCCATTAATTATAACTGGTGCTAAGCTAGGTGTACTTATCATAATCTCACAGCCATAAAGCTCTGTACAGTGTCAGGGAGACACAGGGCCTACAGAACAACAGGCAATAATGCACATTGAAACAGGAGTTCATCCCACTTGGATGCAAGTGTGTACCTGGTACAGGAGTTAGTCTCAAGACTCATCTGTGAGCATAGCCAGGTGTAGTTGAATTTTTGGAGGGTGCAGAAAAGTGTCATTTGGCTACCATGGTTGATGCTGAGCTGAGTTGCATATCTGAGTCTAACAGCAAAACTGTGGGTCTCCTACACTAAGTGAAATGAGTGCACTCAGGGTTACCTCTAAACTGGTTATTGACATAGGCCATAATTAGAGTTTGACCCACCTGTGCTTAGGTTTCCACCTAAAGATGAGTGTCTGGGGACTCATCTGGTGATCTGTCCTGGTTCTTGCATGTCAAGAGCTTTGGTTTCTGTCTGGAACCTGGTCTCACAAGAGCAAACCTGACAAACCTCCAAGGCCTAGTGCTAATTTTCTGGTCCTGTTTTTCAGTGGGTTGAATTATTGCTTCCCAAATTGGATGCAACCACCCATCTAATACAGTTTCACATGCTTAGTCCAAAGGGTATTCCTCTATCCATAAGAGTTTCGAGGGTTTGCCCATACTGTTTTGTTCATTTGTTGTTGTTTTACTACCATAGGTCTAATCCTGGATTTCAAGCTTAAAATGTAGAATTAAATTAACCTTTTACCTTTCTCCAAGAGGGAGGCACTTCTCTCTCTATTTGGCTGCCTGAGCTGGAGATATGTTATTTCTGCAGTCCTAACCTTATTGTTGTTTGCAGTACATCTTTTATTTTGTTACACTAAATACCAGCACTGTTTTATCTAATCTGGGTTTAGATCTTATGAAGAGAAGTAGATACCTTTTCAACTTGATATATCGGTAAGTGAGATTTCAGAAGGATCTAACACAACCACCATCTCTCTTCACCTCCCTCTAGCCAAGTGGTTTATATTAAAGGCAGTAATAATGTAAAAGGTATAATGGAAAGTCTTTTTAATAAATGGTTCAGAGAAAATAAAAGTCCATATACAGAATGAAGAAATAAGACCTTATCTTCTCTAACACAAAAATTCAACCCAAAGTAGATCAAATACATAAATATAAGACCCAAAACTGTGAAAATATTTAAAGAAATAACATGGATATCCATTTGCATTTACACACACAAACGTATATATTCAAATGAAACAAAGTTAAAGACAAATATCTGCAGTTATGAAGAAAACATCTGGCAATTACTAACAAGGATTAACTTCCGAAACATACAAGAATTCATACAACTCAACAGAAAACAATATAATAAAATAGATGAATAAGTGTTTCTCAAAGACAACATAGAAATATACAAAGTGCTCAGAGGCATTCCTCATCATGGAAATGTAAATTGAATCATAATGGGATATCTTACCATGACAAAACAGGTATCAAAAGAAAAACCATTATAATCAAGTAGTAAAGAAAATGAAGAAAAGTGACATTTTACACATACTGTTTATGGAAATGTAAGTGATCCCAGTCATTATAGAAAAGTCTGAACTCAAAATAGAATGATATAATCTGATAACCTTATTATCTTAGTATATGAAGAGTCATATGCACCTGTATGTTTATTGTCATACTATTTATACAAGTCAAGATAATAGGATTAACATAGATGTCCACTGGCAAATGAACAGATAAATAAAATAGTCCATATATAAAATGAAATACTAATTAGACTTTAAAATGAATGCAATCATGTCCCTTGCAGCAACAGATAAATCTGGAAGACATTATGTTAAGTGAAATATATTAAACAGAAAAATAAATACCAAACAGCCTCACTTATGTGGAAACTAAAAATTTTCCTCAAAATTGAGAGAAGAGGCTGGACACAGTGGTGCATCCCTTTAAATCCAAAATTCTGGAGGCAGAAGAAGACAGAGCTCTGAGTTTGAGGCCAGCCTGGTCTACATAGCAAGTTCAAGGACAGCCAGGACTATACAGAGAAATCCTGTCTAACAAAGTTAGAGAGAGAGAGAAATAGTAAAATAAAGACCACAGAAATGTGAAATGTGTTTGTATGTGTGTGGAGGAGGGGTGTATTAGAAAACATCTCCTCAAGTTAAAAGTTGAGTATGAAAAATCAGAACTACTTGAAAGAATGGCAGAGTCTACATACTAGAAAAAATATGCAGAGCCTAATGATCTTGCTTTCTTTATTGTTTTTTATATATACATATATTTGTGTGCATAGAGTGGGATTGGCATGCATGTATGCACTCATCTGTGTGTGTGCATATATGTGTGTGTGTGTGTGTGTGTGTGTGTGTGTGTGTGTTTGTGTGGAGTTTTCTCCATTCCCACTTGGGCCCATAGCTGCTCAGACCCTAGTAAACACACAGAGACTTATATTACTTATAAACTGTATGGCCATAGCAGGCTTCTTGCTATCTCATTCTTATATCTTAAGTTAACCCATTTCTATAAATCTATATGCTGTGGGATGGTCTGTATGTCAAATGTGTTGCTGATTGGTCAATGAATAAATCACTGATTGGTCAGTGACCAGGCAGGAAGTATAGGCAGGACTAAAAGAGAGGAGAATTGAGAGAACAGGAAGCTGGGTGGGGGAGACACTGCCAGCCGCCATCAGGACAAGGAAGATGTAAAGTACTGGTAAGCCACAAGCCACATGGCAAGGTATAGATTAATAGAAATGGATTAATTTAAGCTGTAAGAACAGTTAGCAAGAAGCCTGCCACGGCCATACAGTTTGTAACCAATATAAGTCTCTGTGTTTACTTGGTCGGGTCTGAGTGGCTGTGGGACTGGCAGGTGAGAGAGTTTGTCCTGACTGTGGGCCAGGCAGGAAAACTCTAGCAACATCTATACCTTGCCATGTGGCTTGTGGCTTACCGGTACTTTACATTTTGCTTCTCATGGTGGCAGAGGCTGGCAGCATCTCCTGACTCAGCCTTCCAATTCCCAGAATTCTCCTCTCTCCTTATCCCACCTACACTATACTTCCTGCCTGGCTATCAGCCAATCAGCTTTTTATTTATCAATCAATCAGAGCAACAGCTTCACAGCATACAGAAAGACAATTTGTGTGCATAGAGTGGGGTTGGCATTCATGCATGCACTCACCTGTGTGTGTGTGTGTGTGTGTGTGTGTGTGTGTGTGTGTGTGTGTGTGAAGTTAAGCTTTCTCGTACTGAATAGGAAAACCATGGAAGCGAGTAGAGAATGGTAACAATAGTTGTCTTTCTCTGATGGCCCTATCTTTAAAAAAATAAAAATAAAACAAACAAACAAAGTTACCAGTTCCAGGCACTAAAACATTTAAGCTAGTTTCTAAGCTAAAATACACTTGTATTGTCCCTCTGATTCTGCCTAATTGATTTAAATAATTTTCAGTGAGCTCATAGCCAAATTGATTTGAATTCAAATCTATGACAGCTGGAATAAGTACTAAGCTGGGAGACTACCACCTTCTTTTGTATTTTTTTTGTTCCATCACATAAAAATGTTATTTGCTAAATTGTTCTATACATTGAGTCTAATATCTGCAGTGTTTTATGAGAGCATGGATAATCAGCCAAGGGTTGTTATTTATCTTTTCTAAACAAAGAACAATGAAAATTTCATATAAGTACTATGAAAAATCACAACTATTTGAAAGAATGGCAGAATTTACATTGCAGGGAAAAATATGTAATATCTAATACCCTTGCTGCCTTTATTGTGTTGATGTTTTTATATCCACATATTTTTGTGCATGGTGTGCTTGCATGCATGTATGAGTCTGTGAATGTATGTGATCTCGTCTTCCACCATGTGAGTACTGGAATCCAACTCAGGTCATCAGCCTTAGCAGTAAGCACTGTTACCCACTGAGCCATCTCACTGACCCTATTTTGTAGCTTAAGTTTTCCTGCCTGGCCCACAGTCAGGGCAAATCTCTCTCACCTGCCAGTCCCACAGCCGTCAGACCCGACCAAGTAAACACAGAGACTTGTATTGGTTTCAAACTGTATGGCCATGGCAGGCTTCTTGCTAACTGTTCTTTCAGCTTAAATTAATCCATTTTTATAAATCTATACCTTGCCACATGGCTCGTGGCTTACCGGCATCTTCACATGCTGTTTCTCATCGTGGCGGCTGGCAGTGTCTCTCTGACTCAGCCTTCCACTTCCCAGCTTTATTCTCCTCCTTGTCCCGCCTACACTTCCTGCCTAGCCAATGGCCAATCAGTGTTTTAATTATTGACTAATCAGCAACACATTTGACATACAGAACATCCCACAGCACTTCCCCCCTTTTTTTTAAAAAAAAAAAAGGAAGGTTTTAACCTTAACAAAGTAAAATTACATATAATTTGGGAATTTGGGCGTAGCTTCTCTTACTACTTCCTGCTGGAGGGGGGCGCTGTATCTTATGGGGATACAAAGAAAATTTTAGGATCATGGAAAAGTCCATGAGGGTGTATCGTCTGAGCCAGTTGCCTTCAAACCATTCTGGATGTTGGATCATCTGGGCCATGGTGTCATCAGAGACCTTTCAGGGGGTCTTGGCTGGTCAAACCTGATGTATCTTAATCTGGAACAAATCCATAGCCTTTGGCTTTCTGTGGGAACAAAAGCAGAGTCTCCTTTCCAAAGTAACATATCCTTATATCCAAATTTTGAAGTCAAGGTACCTTTAAAATATACATTTTGGCATAACTCAACAGCTTTTACAATCAAATATTTTTCTGCAGTTAAAAGTCCCAAAGACAACACAATGCAGATTCTCTGTGTAATATCCATTTTTACGTGGCTTATTTTTTATACTACCTTTACTGTCTCTTTAAAGACTTTATTTTTTAAAACTATGTATTTATTTCTATAACTCTATATATCATCTTTTTTGTCTCTTTCAAGCCTACGTATCTTTTACACACATTGTAAACTATTACATCTGAATCTGTCTTATTGTGAATCTATTGCCTTAAACTGCAGCAGCTGTGGCTGCTGGATCCACCCACCTCAGCTTCCCAACATGGCCATGGTTTACCGCCAGCTCTGGGAGCTATCGGGGGTCTATGCTTTTAGCCAAGCAGCGTGTAGCCCAGAAACCTCCCCTTTTGCTCTGCACCAGCAAAGGCTAAATCCACCATGCAGCTCAAAGTGCCACTTGCAAAGGCCTCATTCCCGCCATAGGCAGGTCGAGCACGCACGCTAGGAACCCACCAGTAGCTCAAACCAGCAGCTGCCGCTCATTTGAGAGAGACAATTAGGAACTGTTTTTAGCTCCGTTTTAGAATCTTTTCTCAGGTTTTTAGGTGGAAACTCTTGCCACCACGTTGGACGCCATTTGTAGCTTAAGTTTTCCTGCCTGGCCCACAGTCAGGGCAAATCTCTCTCACCTGCCAGTCCCACAGCCGTCAGACCCGACCAAGTAAACACAGAGACTTGTATTGGTTTCAAACTGTATGGCCATGGCAGGCTTCTTGCTAACTGTTCTTTCAGCTTAAATTAATCCATTTTTATAAATCTATACCTTGCCACATGGCTCGTGGCTTACCGGCATCTTCACATGCTGTTTCTCATCGTGGCGGCTGGCAGTGTCTCTCTGACTCAGCCTTCCACTTCCCAGCTTTATTCTCCTCCTTGTCCCGCCTACACTTCCTGCCTAGCCAATGGCCAATCAGTGTTTTAATTATTGACTAATCAGCAACACATTTGACATACAGAACATCCCACAGCACTATTTGGTTAATGTTTGGGAAACACATAAATAAATATAATTGATATGTATGAGCTATGTCTCAAAGGTAAACCTTTACAGAAATGAGTCAATAATTGATTTTAGTTAAGGAAATATGTAACTATAAATGCTGAACATCCTAAATGTTTAGGAGCAAATAAGTTTTCTTTAATATTCACACAGAGGTCACAATGACTGTTCTGTTTCAGAAAGGGCTTCAAATTTCCTTTCCTTGGAGAATGAAGTGTTTAATTACCATTTAGTTTTATTTGGATTCATTGAATAATAATGCAGTATAATTCAGAAAGGCACTTGAGAGGGAAAACATGCCAAAAATCAGTGTAAACTGCAACTGTTGCCAGTAAAAGACAGATGCAAAGCAAAAATATTTGTATTAGTTAAAAAATTATAGAAAGTGAGATTCAAATTAAGAATCAGCCTATTAAAAACAACATATCAACATTTGAAGAAATAATTAGTGTTCTAGGGTTCTTACAACCTCATTAACATCTTGCAGAATATGTCAGCCAATGGTACAAAAATCAGTCATAAATCACAGAATCTTGCTATGTTTATGAATCTAGTCACAATGCTGTTTTTGAAGTAACAGAACATGGCATATTGTTCAAATTAATGCTTCATATTTTATCACATATAAACATAGCTATCTTCTCAAAAATATTTTCAATGCTTAAACTTCATTTTAAAACACAGTTAGTAAAACAAAGAAAGCAAAGTTGCGGTCATTTTGCTGTCTCCATGTATGTAGAAATAGTTTCAGCAGATCATCTTTTTCAAATAAGTGTTCTTGGCTTAAAATGATTATAACAGTTTCTTTTTAGGATTAAAAAAACTTTATGAGTCTGTTTGTGTGTATCTGCATGTATGTATGCACTTTTGTGCAGGTGCCCTAGGATCCCAGAAGAAGGTGTCAAATCCCCTGGAGCTGAAGTTATAAGTGGTTGTGAAACATCTGATTTGGATGCTGCGAACCAAATCCAGGTTCTCTGTAAGAACACCACTGTGTGATAATCTCTTAAAATAAAATAGAAACTAAACTTTAGTTGTTAAAATTATACATCTGGTTTAAGCAATTCAATTGACAATAAACCGCTTATCATCTCAAACAGTAAAAGTAATATTTTCATCCGTGTTTCTAATTTTTATCCAGATATTTCTAATATATTCACACTAAACCTTTAGCAGTTTTCAATATAGGTAAGGAGTGATTTGTATTGTAAATACAGAACATCGCTGCCCAGAACTTTAAGATGCCAATTATTATTACTTTCTGATTTTGAGAGTGACAGAGAAAATTTGTCAAAAATGAAAGGAGGAAAAGTAAGGATTCATAAGGGCCTCAAAAGTATTTTTCTTTCAAAATCACTGACTTTTGACTTTTCCTCCAACTTTAAGGAGAAAATTAAAAGTTTTATTATCATGATTTTATGTTGGAATATACACATTAATCAACTCAGATAGCTTGGTGCCATTAATTTAAAGAACAAAGAATTAAACTTCTTGTTCTATTCTGTAACCAACTTGTATTGTAGGAATATTCTGAAGAGATACTTGTGCACCCCTTTTGGCTATCAGACTATTGAAAGAATGGACCCCAAGGCATTAACATTTTTGCAGGAATCACCTGCTGGTAGAACTGACTGAAGCCCTGGGAGCACCCAGAGGAGAAACTTATCTTCAGAAGAAAGATTTAAAACTTGTCAAATGACCTTGCAAGAGATGCTCAGAGCTGAGACAGGGGGAAACACCCGGCCAGACTGCTTAGTTATGTATATCTCTTGCTTCCTATTTAAGTCCTACTTTTTAAGTTAGGAACCTTGAAAAACAGACTTGAGGAAATCTCCTATTTTCCTGCTTTTCATATATTTTCATGTGATATATATATATATATATATATATATATATATATATATATATATATGTATATGTGTGTGTGTGTGTGTGTGTGTGTGTGTGAAAAATTTTCTTCTTTCAATGATTCACTGCAGGGTGATCTCTATGAAGGGAACTTCTCTAAAGCACTTAAGTTTCATACATCCTACAAAGTATGCTAACAAGTTGCTTTGTGGAGAAATGTTTACTTTAAATTTCTGTCTCACATGCATGAATTATGAGATACATGGCCATACTGAAGAAGCAGTATCATAAGTTTTATTTTACATTGGCCACAATGATTAGAATCATTTAAAGAAATTTTTAGATTCTGAACATGAGTACATGCAATTTAAAACATTGTCCATTCAAAAGATACAGAATCTGTGATTCCATGATTAAATAGAATATTACAATTTAATTACTTTTATGTGTGTTTGTACTCGGGCACGCACATGACACAGCACACATGTGAAGTCAGAGGACAACTTGAGGGCATTAGTTATGTTCTTTCACTATGTGGGTTCTAGGGGTTAGACTGGATTCATCAGGTATGGTGCAGCCTTCACTTGATGAGCGATCTTGCTGGCCCTGATTTAAAAACATGCGACAAGTTAAGTAGTCCAGCATTTAGTGTGTAGTCCTTATAGACAGTGATTTTTGAATAATATTGATTGCTCTCAGATATACTATGCTTAAA
Source organism: Peromyscus californicus insignis (assembly GCF_007827085.1). NCBI lineage: Eukaryota > Metazoa > Chordata > Mammalia > Rodentia > Cricetidae > Peromyscus > Peromyscus californicus. The sequence goes on from NW_026294391.1 coordinate 47,900,448, forward strand.
TATTATATATGATATTTATTTTCCTCTATTTTGTAATGCTGGCACTTATTTTACTAAGCAAGATATTTCTCTATCTGCTAATGTGAGAGCTAAAGTTATATTTGAAGTTTTAATTACTGTGCATAAGAGATCCATAAAACGACAAAAAAGAACCTCTAACCTGTAAGGCCCTTGCTCAAGGACAGATACTTCCTGAAATGCTGGACTTTAGTCTTTCTGTACCTGGTAATGTTGCAGCTAGAAAAAAATGTTAACATTGTCAATAGTTAGATATTTTTGTTTATTTAATTTTGAGATTAATATAATTACAAAATTTCTCCCTTCCTTTGCCTTCCTCCAAACTCCACCATATACCCCTTCCTGCTTTCCTTCAAATTCACCGCATATTTTTAAATCAATAATTATTGTATGCATATATGTATTTGTATATACATATGTTCCCATATAGTCAGAATTTTCATAGTCATGTTATTTATTTACTGAGAAGTTTTGCTGAAGAAAAGGTGGTAGTATTTTCTTATTGTCTCCAGAGGAATTTTACAGAGGTTTAATGTTTTAAAGCAACAGACTCCTTTTCCGTTGACACATAGAGTATATCCAGATCTAAAAGGCTTTAATCACTGGTCAGAGGCTCCATCTACAATGTCAAAACACTGTCTTTTCAATCGTTTTACTTTTTTTGTTATATAGAATATTCTGAAAGTGGTACCTAGAGTTGAGTATTTAAATTACCTAAAATACCTTCTCTGCTTTAACACAATTGTGAAGTTGTTACACACTGATATGTTATCTATATAAGATATCCTTTGGCTCAGATTGTAGTTAAACTGCATCATGACCCATACTGGAGACTTTAATCAGATGTACTATTTTCACTTCTCATTGTTACAGGAAAAGAGAACATGTACCATGTTAAAGAAATTACCGTTTTGTTTGTTAAGACATATTCTGGAAACTGTTAAATGAACTGAAAAAAAAATCAATTTCTGTGTGTGTGTGTGTTTGTACAAAACCACTTAAATTTAGACTATATTGCAAAATAATGTAGTTAAAATTTGTTTCAAGGTTTAGGCTACTGTGTCTCTCACATATTTACCAAAAGCAATTTTTTATGTGAAATGAGATTAGTCCAGGAAGATAAAAATCACCTTAACATAGGACAAATGAAACACACCATCTATGGGTTGCTATGGTTTCAGTTTAGCAGAAAAATGAAACTGGAAGTTTCACCAGTAAGTTCTGAAAGTATGTCTGTTACCATTTAGGCATCTGTACTGGCCTGCCCTTCGGGTCCTGACAGGATATATCTCAGCTGCAGCCACTAAGAGCACCCCATGTGCGCATTCACTGTTTCCTTACAAAAGGAGGGCCTTGCCCACCTCCCTCTCCTTTCTCTTTCCCTTCCTCACCCCCAGGGACCAGTCCCTGCTGACTTCTCTGCCCCTTCTCTCTTCCCTTCCCCTCAATCAACCTATGTGGGCCCTGTTGTATGGTGTGACTCCTTCCCGTGCCGTTTTTAACATACAACAATTTCCTTTTACAAACAGAAATCCCATCAATTTAGTGTAAAAACCTAACAAAAATTAGAACAATACATACACTTTGAAAATTTTAACTCCATTAGTCAATACCTTATTAAGCTGATTTACTACCCTTCACTGCCACTGCTCTTAGCTGCTCATAAGATTCCAGTTAAGTGAGATTATGACTATTTGTTAGTTGATTTAACACATCACTTTCTTAGAAAATAAATTAAATTAGAAAATCGGTCTTTGTTCATGTCACTTCTCAACTAGTACCGATCTAAAAAGTTCAAGTTCTGGTAGAAGATTATTTCTTCTTCCTTTGAATCAACATTGAGTAGTCAGTCAAATGGTACAAAGGAGTAATTGATTGTAAAAAACGAAATCTCATTTGAAAGAGGTTAAAAAACCAACCCAGCAAAAACTTCACAAAGGACGAAAATTCTCTAAATCATATTCTAGTGGCTCATAAGCAGTCATCACTATGAAAGTCCAAAGGAAATTTTGATCTCTCATGTGTGAATTCTGACTTGGGTCACATGCCTCCACATTCCATAGATTTTTTCATTTGATCAGATAAGAACAACCTCAGAATTGATTTGCATTCTCTCAGTTGCCCTATTGCTCCTATCTCTAATAGGATCAGGATGGAATTTTTTTTACACACATGCACACAACAAAGATGTGATAGGTATATTAATGTCCCCAAAAATGCTCATGAACTCATTTCCAAAGTTGTGGCTGAATGGCCAAGGGACATTAAATTTTCAGGCAGATGTAGAATTGCTAATCACTTTACCATAAACATAAAAATAAATTTAAACTATCTAATTGAGTCCTTAAAAATGTTAAGAAGAATACAAAAGTCAGAGAAAGAGAAGTGATAACGGAAGAAGGCCCAAAGAAGCATTACACTCTTTGTTTTATTTGATATCCAAGTAAGAAGGCACAAAAGAAGACTGAAGAAGACCTTACAAGGTGCAAAAGACAATAGAATGGATTATCACTTAGAGCTTCCCTTAAAAGCACAGCCTTCTGATGCTTTTATTTTGACCCAATAAAACATAAGTTGGCACCAATAACAGCTCCAAGTATGGAACAGGCCTTAAATCTATAGAAAGTGGTTGATTACTCCATGATATTTGTGCTGCTATTGCCCAGTAAGGATATCTTGCCAGACTAGTTATTATTATATCCCCAAAAGTTCACAAATGGATAAGTAGCACGCATAGAACCTTCCAACACCATGAAAGCTAGTCAATAGGAATAAAACTTCTAGGTGAGTATCAGGGTTTTTTTCTCCTTGTTCTATGACTTCAAGTGTGTGGTTTCTTCAGTAATAGGGTCTCACTATCTACTTGTAGAGAGTAACCAAGAGCAATGACAATATCCTATAAAGTTTTGGGGCAGATCTAAGGGATGGGACCTCATTGGACAACAAATCCAAAAGAGATAATTCTGGCACTGGGCTTATTGTTGTGAGCCTGTGGTATATAGTCAAGGCATGGTCACCCCCATCTTAAGGTCACTCCATTTAAACTTTTTATATAAGAACCTGTGGCTATCATAGGTCCTAGAGGAGAGCCTTATGTTATACTTTTATAAATGAACATAGTATTAAACCAACTCCCAATTCCTATACCCAAAGGGCAGTGCATCTCTCAAACCTTACCAGAGAAGCTTCTTTTTGTAGCAGGTGGTTATTAGCACAGAGTCCCACAAATGGTTAAAGTTCAGAGAATATAAGACTGCAGAATTCTCAGCTCTAAGTAGGGCATCTATATTATACCCACTGTTCCCAAAGCTCAGGGATCATTGTGGAATATGGAGCAGAAAGTCTGTAAGAGCCAGATGTGTAGAATTACAGAACAACAAAACTGTATTTTCCAAACATAGGAGAATATTTACATATATGAAATGATAGTGGTTGAGACAGCATGCACAAGATCCATACGAACCTAAGACAGACAAAAATCTCAGCATGGAGGGAGGTGGTGGGCAAAATGTCCCACTTCACCTGAGGAGATGATGGTAACTGAGAGCTGTTGAAAGAGGAATAGTTAGCTTTCTTTAAGGATATGGACCCAGGCCGGTCAGCATCAGTGGATGGCAATTCACCCAAGAAAAATATATGAGTGGCACAAACTGAACTCAATGGGTTTTTTTAAAAAATGAGAACACAAAGTAGGGTAATTAGGCAAGAAGGTGTGTATCTGAGAGGTGATGGGAGACAGGTGAATATGATGAAAATACAATGTATGGAATTTTCAAAGAATTAATAAGAAGAAAAAGACTTAAGTTAAACTTATGACCCATAGAATATGGGATAAGAAATTTATGTTGTGATGTTCTAAGATAGTCAGAAATTGAACATAAGTAAAATGATTGGATAAAAACTTTTGTAAGCAAGACAATGGTTTTATTATAACTTTCATAAATACTTTGAGAATTTCATTTATTTGTTTAATTTTAGTATTTTTTCAATCTGGAGAGATTGGAATTTATTTTATCATTTTTTACATAGACATCATTTTTGACAACATTGAGGCTGAGACTGCCCAGTTAACTATTTTAATTTAAATATACTGCAATAAGTTCTTTTATGATTTTTAAAACCTCTTCAAATTGCATGTTCTCTATGCTGTACTTTTTGAAAAAAAATTTCCATTCATTTTCTCTTAGATTAAATACATGTTATCTTGTCTAGATATCTTACCTCTCCAGGACTGTTTAAAATTAGTAACATCTACTACCAGTATATGCACATATAAAGATTTCTCATAATCCAAAAGATATGACAGAGTATCATATACATTATATTATATTATATTATATTATGTACTTTCTCTTATAAGGCTGAAAGCTGAATGTCTAACCTTAGAATCATTTCAATAGATTAGTTTTGTGGATTGATGATGTCACAGAGAGGTAATGACTAAAGAGAAATAATAGAACATGTAGGGGCTCCAAATTACAAGGGTCTCCATGGACCAACACAAAAAATATAAGCTCTTACACATTGTAAAACTTATACAAAACAGTACAGTGGAGTTAATTATTGTGGCCACATAATTAATCATTACATAGTGATGTCCAGGGAAAGTATTAGGCCTGGGGCCAGTGACATGGCTCAATAGGTAACAGTGACTGCTTGCCTGTTGAGCCCAGCTTCACTCTCAGGACCCACATGGTGAAAGGAAAGATCTGAATTCTAACAAGTTGTTCTCTGACCTCCACCCATGGTATGTAAAATGTGCATACATAAAGGAACAAATGTAAGAATATTTGAAATATCCTTATCTGATATTGTTTTAGATTACTGTTTGGTTCATGATACCCCAAACATTCATTCAATTCTTAACCCACTTTTTTCATTTTGCATATATAATGTGTGTATTATAATACACCAACCTTGTGAAATAGTTACTAATCTCTGTTTTACACATTATAAAAATTAAAAGTACTTTTGTTGTTGCTGCTATTTGTGTTCCTTATTGTTACTGTTTTCACAGAAAATTCGAACATTGGAATTAAAAATAAAGATGGGCAAACGTAATGGGTTTTGTTTTGTTTCCATATTGAGTTAAATGCCTTTCATTATGAAAAATGCCTGAGCCAGGCGTGGTGGTGTACACTTTTAATCCAGCACCCAAGAGGCAGAGGCAGGCAGATCTCTGTGAATTCAAGGTCTACAAAGTGAGTTCCGTGACAGCCAGGGTCTTCACACAGAGAAACCCTATCTCAGACAAAAAAAAGGAAGCAAAGAAAAGAAAAATGTCTGTTATTCAGTGTTCCCTTCCATTTAGTGATGCACTGAGGATAATATATAATTATAAGAAGGTATTTAGTAAAATAATCAAGAAGCAATTCAGAAGATATCTTGAGATGAAGTGATAGTGGAAATGAAAAGATTGTTTCATCTCAGATCAGTAATAAGCAAGGGGACCATTTTAGGGCTCAAGAACATATGATTTCATGTGCTCTGGGCATTATGTTTAACTTTTATTTTAGACAGAACACATGGTCATACGCACGAAGATAGGCACAACATGGACTAAATTATGAGCTATATATAGGATACAAAGCTTTCCAGTAACTTTTCATGAAATTGAATGTAGAAAAACTGCAACAAGATAATGATGCATTTTGGATATAGATATCTCTGTCTGAATGGTGTCATTTCTACGGTTTTTGCTTGTTTTTACTTTAGCAAGCAATCTCCTAAGCTGTTCATTTGTGAGGACTCAGTTAGAAACTGGTATAAATTCTATAATCAGTGTTAGCAATAATTAGTATGTAATATACAATGATTTTTTTTCTTCCAGTGTGTCTGTGTATGTACACATGTATGCAGGTACATGCAGAGGACATAGGCCGATGATTCCCCTGAAGCTGAACTTATAGGTGGATGTGAGTTTGACTTGAGTACTTGCAATGAATCTTGCATCCCCTGCAGAACATGTTCTTAACCACAAAAATGTCTCTCCATCCCTGACATTATTTTAATTTTTATTACACTTTTATTATTGGCATATGAAGAGAATTTAACTTATGTTGCTACCACTATCTTCACTTCTGAATAAGTCAGATTTAAATTTTTTTTGCAGACATGTGAGAGATTTATTATTTATATGGTAATTCTAAAAAGTTGACATGATTAATCATCATAGTACTGTAGTGTAATATGTAACATTAACCGTTGAGAGAAAACTGGATGTAGAGTTTGTAGTTATTCTCTGCATTATCTTTTCAACTTCCTATGGATAAATACTTAAATGACTAAATTTCTAATAGAAATACTTGAATTGCTAAAGTTTGTGATTTTGTGTTAGACCATATTTTGCCAATTAGGATTGTAAATGATAATGAAGTTTACAACATTATTAGTAGAATTTCTCTTTTCATCTTCCCATTCACATGGCAGAAATAAGCCATATCAACATTTCAGATGTCTAGAAAAAGCAAGAAGGACTGGGGTCATTTGAAATGTCTTCCACATTTCTACTATCTCATTATTTCCTGGGACTCCCTCTAGTACTCCATGTTTCTCTCAGTTTCCTTTGTAATTCATCTTCCTCTGTCCAAGCTGGTACACAATATTTCCAAATCTATCTTCTTCACAAATAAGTCTCCATGGACATAATCAGGAGACGCTTCCTTATTTGGGTCTACATAAATGCTGGGTTTCTCCATCTAGCTGTTGGCAAACTTAAGGAAAAAATAAAAATAATGGCTGTGAGGTTGAGGTAATTCCCAGAGGGGCACTGGAAGCACAGGTGTGCTGTGTTATCACTAGGACCCAGAAGAATGTCCCTTAATAGCTTGCCAGAGTGTAAGAAAGGCTGTGCATCCTCTGAAAAACATGCCTAGCGTGTCTATGTCCATGAGTGGAAAGTCATTTCACCTGCTCTCAGAAATTAATGTAGGGAATGCCAAAAGAGTCGTACAATTTGTTTCCAGTAATAATTTTGTATCTACAAGGATCAGGTAATCAATTGCTTCCATTATTTTTCAGGAACTGATTTTTGTTTACGAGTGAGAAGAAAAAGTTCCACAGGTGAAACTAAATATCAATTCACTAAGAAGCAAAGTATAATACCTATCCATTGTTTAGTTGCCCTAGAAGTGAATCTCACGTGCAACACATAGAAATCTATAAACAGGCCACTAATTCCTTTTGTGTGAAGGTGTATCACTTACTTCCTACATTATAGATAGCAATATCAAAATATCTTACTTCAAACAATTTTCTATTTTTCTCCATGTCTCCTGGCATTTATTTCTGTCCCTTCTTTTTATATTCCTACACAGTCTTTCAGCTTCAAACTTAGTCACTGTAATTTAAGACAATGTTGAAGTCTCTCCAGTCTTGCTCTATCTGCTTAAGACCCAATGCCGAACAGCCTAGAGAGACCAGCAGAGTTTAAGGCAAAATCTATTGATGTTGACAGAGATTAATCAATGTGGTCTCTAAGACGTAGATGGCTGTCTTACTCAAACTCATTTTTGTACTTTTGAAGTGTAAGACACTTCCATTTACCACTGTAATCAATAACCTTTATAACTGACGCAACCAGGTCCAAATAAGACAAACTAGTCTGTCATTACCTGGGATATTATATTCTTTTATCCAAATGTCCTTAAACACTATCATAATTACTACTACTTCTTCACTAGATGAAATTTGAAAGAAATACCAATGAATAAAAAATGATGCAGTAAAATCTGCTTATATTTCGACAACACTAGAATATATACAATTGTAAGATTTAGCATACCAAACTGAGGTTTATGCTTTCAAAGAACTAGAGTAAAGTGAGAAAGTGCTCCAGAGTTAGAGGAGCCATTACTATGGTATGATGGTGTATAAAAGGCTGATGGCAAGCCGGGCGATGGTGGCGCACGCCTTTAATCCCAGCGCTCCGGAGGCAGAGCCAGGCGGATCTCTGTGACTTCAAGGCCAGCCTGGACTACCAAGTGAGTTCCAGGAAAGGCGCAAAGCTACACAGAGAGACCCTGTCTCGAAAAACCAAAAAAAAAAAAAAAAAAAAAGGCTGATGGCTTTACTTTAGTATTAATTAGCTTTTTTTCATTGTTTGAAAATAATTTGCCTTTTTGAGACTATTCAGTAGACACAACACACTCTTTTAAAAAGACTTACCTGCCCTCTTAAAGTAACATTAAGTTATTTTTGTCTTTTTATAACATTTTTATATCCATGTTTTTCCAATAATGCATTTTTAAAAAGTAAGTTCAAAAGAAATGACTTATTAGCATTGCCCCAAACTTGTATACTTACTAAGTTTAATATTTATGTCTTTATCTCTGCATTTACCATTTAAGTCATGTTGATTTGTTATTCATCAAATTGTGAAGTTGCAATGCCTATACATGGCAAACACAGTCTGTTCTGTACTACTTGTATATTCATCCATCCACTTAATCATTAATTTATATTATTTTCCAGGCTAAATACACACACAAATTAAAGATACCACCTCTATAAGAGAAAAATAAATAAATCAGTGTATACTAACATGTTAAATGTGTATGTAAGAGAACAAGAATTCAAAAGAAAGCAGGATCTGACTTTTAAGAGAAGGCATAAATATCAGGAACAAGTTCTAATTGAGATAACACAAAACAAGGCATAAAGAATCACAGAAAGTAAGGGGGAAAAGCAGATAATATTGCAAAGAATGAATTTGAGTGCACAAAACCAGGAAGTACTCCCCTTTTCTTATTAGATTAATATGATTATGGTGGTGTTTCTTATATCAAATCTCAACTTATTCTCATCAAAGATAATTGAACATGTTTTCAAGAATCAAAATTTGATTTTTAAATTTGAACATTATTTTTATTATTATTCATGTTGTACATTTAAGGTTATCTACATTTTTTTAGATAAGATGAAAATTTATTGGCAAAGAAACATAGAGATCATTAACTGACAAAGCAGGTTACAAACAACATGTACAACATGATCTCATCTTGATAAAAAACATGTAGAGGGAGGAGAGTCTCTCATTGGACCTGGAAATAACCCATTCATCAAGACTATCTGACAAACAAGCTCTGTGGATCTTCCTGAATCTGCTAGAATTGCAGATCATGTTGAACCTGCTTCTTCTCTTGAGGTAAATCCAGTGGAAATGAGTGACTGCCTTTCATACCATGATGAAAGGATTCTGAAGCCAACCTGGGCTACAGTAACATCATCTGTTAGACCATGGGCATTCTGAGCATTCCAGCACTCCTGTAACAAGGTGAGAGATGGACATGGAAGAATTTTCTGCAGTGTGTGGTGCAGCAGTAGAAACAACGAAAGACCTCAACAAGGTGGAAGGCAAGAATCAACTCCCCAAAGTTGTTTTCTGACCTCTACACACACATCATGGTACACACACACACACACACACATCATGGTACACACACACACACACACACACACACACACACACACACACACACACCTAGAATTGTAAAGTTAATTAATGTCTTTGGCTCTACACATTTGTTACAGCCCTGATCAGAGTGTTTTGCTACATGACATATTGAACTAAGGCTAGTTTAATGCCCTAAGTCCTCCCTCCCTTTTCTTCTTCTTTACTTTCCCTTTTGATGGGGGGGGGGGTTGAACTCGGGGGCTAGTGAGCTAGGCAAGTGTTCTATCATTGAGCTACACCCTCAGCCCTAGTTCGAATCTTCATTTAAAACATAACAGATTTAATAAGAGAGAGCATTTAAAACTAATTGTGTTGGCTTTATAACAGAGGCATCCCTGATGTTTACTGTGCCTCTTCCTTGACTGAAGAGTTGTCACACCTGTGTGGGTTATCAATAACTATTTGCAGCCAGTAAAGAGTTAGGCTAAAAACATTCTCTTCTATCCTGCCATTAAAATGAGCCATCTCTGCAATCTTTACCCTCTGTGTTCTGGACGAAAGCGTGAAACCACTTACCAAGATTCTGTCTTTCACTTCCCAATTCATTTTATTATTTTTTCATTCCTCCCTCCTGCTGAAGTTAGGGTCTTACTTATTTTTGTGACACTGTTACTGAAACAGGGATATCAGTTGCTTCAAAATGTTTGGTTTTATAAATTTGTGAGCTGTCTGTCCTTTATACACAAGGTACACGTGAAAGCATGTGACCGCACCAACATTAAAACTCCCCTTCAGGATTGGTGCATTTTCTCTGTTATATGCAGCATTTGAAGTATCTTCACCTTCACCGTGTTAAGTCCTTGCTGTAGGCCTTTCCCAGTACTGAATTTCCACAGAAATTATTTGTGACAAGTGATCTTTTGGAAACGTTAGTTTCCTGCGAGGGCACTGGTAGCCAGTGTGCTTCATGACAGCGGCAAAGGTCCACATTGGGAGGTTATATGATTGATTATGAACTAAACAAAGAGTGCCCCCTTTTACCAGCTTTAAAAATAAAAATGGACTCTGTAAATGAGTTGCCAGGACAAAAAAAAAATGTAGAGAATGCCTGCTCTTTTCTGAAGAGGAAATGGAGACCAGAAGATGGTGTAGGATGCCCTGGAAGTGGATTTACAGAGATTATAAAACCACCATATGGGTACTCGTGTCAAACCCAGGTTCTCTAAAAGAGCACTCAGTGTTCTTAACTGTTTATCCATCTCTCCAGCCCTGTCACATTCTTAACAATGGACCTATGAGTTCATTTCTTTGATTGGCCTTGTGGTATGAATGGAATCTAAAGTATATTATCTTTTATCTGGAAATATTTAAGATTTTAAGATATTTTTAGAACTAGTCTTACTTTGTTTCTTTATCTTTTTCTCTCCCCATGTTAATTTATCTTGACCTCATTTTTCTCAGATATTTTACTTTATATCAGGTAGATATAGCATGTATATTTTGAAATTTATATTAATTATTCTCTGAAATTAGTATTATGAATGAAGATGAATAAAGAAGGGAGGGAGAGAGTACATTCAGAATGCTAGAAGAGAAGTGGAAAGGAAAATAAAAAGTACATGCCAGTCCTGAAAACAGATACAAGTAACATCATACAGAATTAATAGATATGTATGTATATATACATGCATGTATGTATGCAACAGCAATTAATGAAAAAAAAAGTGGTCATGAATTTGAAAAAGATCAAGTAGTGTTATACAGGAGGGTTTGCAGGGAGGAAAGGGAAGGAAGAAATATTGTAATTATATTATATTTCTTGCTACTTTATAAAATTTAAAGGACAAAAGTAGGGAAAAAGAACAAAACTACAGAATCACATTTGTTTTATGAATGTATATGGAGAGAGAGAGAGAGAGAGAGAGAGAGAGAGAGAGAGAGAGAGAGAGAGAGAGATCTTTTCCTAACACCATTATTTAACTTTAAGATCTAGTCCTAGATAACAGAGGTCAGGAAAATCATAATTTATTTCTTTATGTTCATAGTCTATGACAAAGCCACAAAATGTCAAAATTCATTCTGAGAATCATTTTATCTCAATTTTGTAAGTCTGTACTCATAGTTTGAATGGCATAAATGAAAACTAAATCTAGATTATAAGTAATTTTAATATGTTCCATTTTATTGTTTATTAATTTATTATTTAACAATTTCATACATGCATGGTCCCATTTGTGCTCTCTCTTTAGTTAAAAGTGTGGAGAGGATGTTTAGTATCTTCTTAAGCAGGGACAGAGAAAAGAACTATAAAACAATGCCTTTCTTTTCAATCTGATAGAATAGCTAAGAATATAAAATGTATTTTTTGTGAAAAAAAGAAGCGCTACTTTTTCTATTTTAATTAGTTAATAACAAAATTAAAACACTTCCCTTTCTCTTTTGTTCCTTCACCATTCCAATTCACTTTTGTTCTGTACTAAGATCATTATACTAAGTCTTCCAAAGAGGAACAAAGGAGAATTAAAAGCTGACACTTTCTACTACTGTGGGAGTTAAATGAGTAATTTACAACTCAGAGAAATGCCACTGAGATTAGACATCTATGCCGTATTGTCTTCATGGGTGATTCTCAAAGTGATATTAAATCATTCCCTACTCACTTCTCTCTCTACCTACAAACTGATGAAGTTGAACATCTCTTTTTAATATTCCTGATCCATACATACAAATTCTTCTCTTTTTCAAGAACTTTTATCTTTTATTTTTCCTGCCTAAAAAATTTTCAATTCTATCACTCTTTCATCTTATTTTATAATTAGGCCCTTGAAGTAGATACTTTGTTTAATATGACATGATAATACTCCCATCTATAGTTTCTCTTTCAGGTGTAGCATTTTATATGAGCATAAATTGTATAATTATTAAATTAGACTCAGATTAATAATAGACCTTATCCAATAGCAAGATATGCTAATGATTCAAAGAATACTATAGGGGTGGTTATGTCACATTAAAGAAACTCTTGTGATCCTTAAATTTAATAACCCACACACAAAAGAGTCATGAAAGTAAGATAGAACTTGTTTAGAATAAGAGTTCCAATAGAAAAGAAGGGGTATGGTATTAGGTCATTCTCACTATTTATTGAACAGCATATCAAATGTTATCTGAGAAATGAATTAGGACTATTTTGTTTTAAAGAATCTTTTAGCAGAATTTTATGAGGGAAGAAGTTAATTTCCTAACTCCTATTGACTCAGAACAGTATACTATTCCACAAATGGATGTTTTCAACCTCTACTACAACATTTCTTTCAACATTTATTGTGGGAATCTGCTATTTTCAAGACTGATTTCAACCTTCTGCTTTCAGCAAATGATGTTAGTATTAATTACCACAACACAGAAGCATTATTCTGAGTCAGGGTCACAGAAGAGTCACAAGGAAAATACGGAATATTGTTTAAGATTAAAGCTATGTGTTCAGCTTATCTTATAAAAGTTTATTGCACAGGTAGTCCAAGGTATAGTAAGATTATGTTTTTTTCTTAAAGGCAAGTTAAATTTAAACAAGCTGAGTAAAAAATAGGAAACAGATTGAATGCAGTTTCAAATTATCTCAAAGCATAAGATTAACATGGCTACAAAGTTCAGTTTTGAAGGTAGGATTACAAGGGTCATTCCAAGAAAAGTCATTTTCATAAGTATGCAACAAAAAGATATGGAAAATTCTTTTTCTGAAGCAACCCAGATTAGATACCCATTTTTGTGCATGTGAATTTTGATAAATATGTTGGTTACAAATATTTTTCCATTAGTAGACAGTTTCATATATTTATATAGTAAACTGTAGTCCTTTGTGTGCCCCCCATACCCCTTCTTTTCTATTTGAACTCTTATTCTAAACAAGTTCTATCTTACTTTCATGTCTCTTTTGTGTGTGGGTTATTAAATTTAACTAGGGATTTTTACCCAAACATGAGTAGGAGGTTACTTGCATTAGTAAGGAAAATTTATCAGTGGGTACATCACTGGAGAAAGTTACATGTCTCCACCAACAACCACTAACTTCAGATAGCCTCTTAGGCAGAGATGTGATGAAATGTTGAGGGACTCAATCTTACACTTATCTTGTGCAGAAAAATGAAGTTACAGTGAATTCATGAATATAATGGCTATGCCATATTCATAAGACATCTTAAATTTGCTCTTGAGTTAACAGCCTTTTGGAGTTTTGTGATTCTTCCATTTTATATACCATTAATTGTACAAATAAAAATGTTCACTTGATTGCCCTTACTCTCCAGCCAACTTTGTTTATTGTTTTTATAAAATAGGCAATCTACTTCAGAAGTACATTGACATAGGATAAGCAGGTAGAAGGAGAAGTAATCCATCACTTACATCTGTTTCATGCAGGAGAAAATTGGTATAAGCCTGTGGTTAACTATAAGCACCTAACTTAACCTTTGAAAATATTTTCAAATTGACTCTATTATTATTATATATGGTACACCAATACATAATGTCACAATTAAAAGCTCATTGATAAAATATTGCCCCCTATCTTTATGGAGCTTGAATAGTGAAAATAGTATACATATAAACATTGCAATGAATTTTACATAGAGCATGTAACAAAAATTACAAAGATAAGTATCTCTTAAATGAGACACCAGGGATTATAAATACTACGTTGAAGATCGTTATTTAATTTGAATTTTAGAGGATAAAAAGACATTATCTAAGAAAAGAAGGGGAAGCAGTCTTTCCAAACACAGAAAATAATAAGGATAAAAGAAATGCTATCTGACTAAAAAAGTGATTTAAGGAGCAATTACACTGCTAAGGTGAGAGAAAAAAGTAGACTTCCCCCAGAGAAGGGAAGGGAAAGGGTCATAGATCTCAATTTCAGATATTTTTGTTTCCATTTTTACAGCCTAAGGGAAAATACTAAATATTTTAAAATTAGAAGACCTATATAATGGGTCTCAACACCTTTTATTATTTCCTATTCAACTATTCCTTTGCATGTTCAATAGATGTTCACAGAGGGCCCAATACTATCTTAAGGCTGCTTTTAGAATTTTTGAATGAAATAACATCCCATCTGTCCTTGATTTTATATATAAGGATACAGTAATCAAAAAGAGCTAGAGAAAAGAATTCATGAATATTGGTTAATTTTATAATTGTAAAATATGGTAGAAATATCTATAACAGTGGATCAATTAAACTATTGTAAGAAGGTGATCCTAGTGAGGAGTCCTAGTAATAGGGAGCAAGAGTCTCAACTTGCCAGCTCTTGTTGCCAAGGAAGGCTTCCACTGGTGGATCTGGGTTGCATTCAATTGAATTATTAGGCAAGAGATTGCCATGAAAATTCCCAAACAACCCAGGCTGTTGCTAAGGCAAAGGATTGCTCTCCAGAAACTGACAATAGAACCCCATTGTCAAAGACAATACCCATACAACTCTCATTGAACATGGAGAATTTGACCTGATGTTTACATGGAGCCTTCACCACTATATTCTAACCTCTTTGGTATGGGAAGGTACTCTGCAGTCTACTGAAAGAGAAACATGGACACCAATGTAGCCACAAAACCTTTGACCTACAATCTTCCCTGCCTGTAGAATATGCTAGGGAATGGTGGCAAAGAACTTGTGGGAGTAGCTGGCCAATGTCTGATTTGACTTAAGGTCTACTCCATAAGAAGGAACCCATACTAGAAACTGCTTGTGTGACCAAGAACCAGAGACTAGATACCCCAAAGACCTTATTTTTTAGACCAGTAATAAAACCAAATACTACTGGTCTGAGAAATAAGTATCAATAAAATTCTGCTCTATTATCCCATCATCATTAGAGAGGCTTCTGTAGTCAAATTTCTAAATCGTCTTATTAAATAAAAAACAGAGCCAGAAATTTGGGTTAAAGCATTAGAGAGATAAGGGAAATATGGAAAACCACCCACTAACCTCACCTCACCAACTTCACAGCTTCTAAAGAAAATGACTTCCTGTCTACCCAGGCTACCTTGCTTTTCTGCCCTTTCATTGGCTCTTAGCCCAGCCACCTCACTTCCTCTTCCTACACAGCTTTGTCACTGTCTGTCTGTCTTTACAGACCTCTAGGTCTCCATGGTTGGTACTGGGATTAAAGGCATGTGTCACCACACTTAGCTCTGTTTCCTGGTGTGGCCTTAAACACACAGAGATCCTGTCTGCTAAGGGATTAAGGGCGTGTGCTGCCTGACTTCTTTGTGTACTTAAAATGGCTGGCCTTTATCCCCTGATCTCCAGGCAAGCTTATTTATTAACACACAAATAAAATATCACCACGTTTCAGCACAAATAAAATATCACCACAGGCTTCCTCCAGCAGCATATGGGAACAGATGCATAGACCCAAAGCCAGACATTACATGGAATGAGAATATAAATGGGATATCTGAATCAAATTTCTCCCCCTCATTGCTCAGGGAATCCCATGGAAGATGAGGTGGAAAGATTGTAAGAGTCAGAGGGGATGGAAGACACTAGGAGAATGTCCTCTAAATCAATTAAGCAAGTTGCATATGAGCTCACAGGGACTGAAGCAGCATTCAGAGGACTTACAAGATCTACATCCAGTCCCCTGCATATATACTATAGCTATTATCTTAGTATTTTAATTGGATCCTGGCTGTGAGAATGAGTGGGTCTCTGACTCTTGTGCCTGCTCATAGGACTCTATTCCTGCAGTTTGGTTGCTGTGTCCAACTTCTTCGATGTAATATATTTTGTTTCATCTTATTATAGTTTGTTTTGTCAAGTTTGGTTGTTATCACTTAGAACCTTGTTCTTTTCTAATGTGGGACAGAAATGGAGTGGATCTGGATGGGAGGAGAGGTGAGGAGGAACTGGGAGGAATAGAGGGAGGCAAAACTATAATCAACATATATTATAAGAGAAAGGAATCTATTTCCAATAAAAGAAAAAATGAAAAAAGTTATCATTAGATGCTAAAATAAAAATAAATAAACTGTTTATATACATCTTAAATATACATCAAGAATTTCTTGCTTTTTGATCCTACTACCTGGACAGTGAGGCAGAATATTTAGGAGAGCAAATTCCAATACTGTGATGTAAGATGAATGGCTAAACTATCTTATTAATAAAAAAAACCAGGCAGGGCAGTGGTGGCGCACGCCTTTAATACCAGCACTCAGAGGCAGAGCCAGGCAGATCTCTGTGAGTTCAAGGCCAGCCTGGTCTACAGAGTGAGATCCAGGACAGGTACCAAAACTACACAGAGAAACCCTGTCTCAAAAAACCAAAATAAATAAATAAATAAATAAATAAATAAATAAATAAATAAATAAAACCCGGAACCAGATATTGGGGTAAAAACTGAGAAATCAGAAAAGCAGAAAGAAGCCAGCCACATCGTTACCACTTGGAAATTCTCAGCTAAAGAGAGCTACTTTCTGTATACTCATGCCTGTATGACTTTCTGTTCTGCATTTCACTTTCTCTCTCCGCCCAGCTACATCATTTCCTGTCTGTCTGTACAGATCTCCAGACCTCTGTGGTTAGTGCTGTCTGGGATTAAAGGCGTGTATCGCCATGCCTGGCTCTATTCTCCACTGTGGCCTTGAACTCACAAAGATCTGAATGGATCTCTGCCTCCTGAATGCTAGAATTAAAGGCATGTGCTACCATTGCCTGACTTCTATGTATAATATAGTGGGTGGTTTTTTCCTCTGATCCTCAGATAAGCTTTATTAGGGTGCACAATATATTGGGAGACATGTTTCCCCTTTTTTGTCTAAAATAAAAAATAAAAAAGTTATGACTAATACAAGAAAAACTATATACAATAAGTACAGTGACTATATACAGTATATACAGGAAATAAATATATCAACAATGTCTAGTCCATTTGCATTTGACAAATTCAGAGAAAATATTGCATTATCTATCCTATCTTGTCAATCCAAAGGATTGTATCTAATTCACCATCTATCCCAATTTGTATTACCAAAACTATCTTTTGATGTCTTTCAAACATATATACTTTACACCTCCTTAGTGAGTTTCTTTTCTGAATTTCTTGACAAGGAAAGGAGTAGTAACTATCTAAACTTCAACTCCCTCAGAGACTCGAGAAGGAAATAATATTACCTAGTTATACAGGAAGTGCAAACAAGTGACTTCCAAAAAACGTGAGTTATGACAGAAACAGCCAGCTGCCTGGACAGTCACCTGAGATTTCTCTGCAACATTGGGGCATCATCTTCAGCCCACAGGCTCACTATCTGACAGACACATCTGTGAAGCAGAATTTTCTAAAGAGCCTTCCTACCTCATCTTGGCAAGGATTGGCAGTCCTTTGTTTGATGTCCTGCTTGTCCATTTTGGACAGCATACTGTCAGCAGGTGATGTGAAGGCACTTTCTTACCCAGTGGCTGGCTAACTTTTACCGCAATGAAAGTAAACTCCATATGGAGCTCCTTCAGTGCCCATCACCTTCTCTGAAGTAGATTGGTGCTGCCAGGAGCAGACATGTCTCATAATCATAAAAAAAAAATCTGTTATTAAAACATCTTAAACACCATATTCTGTAGATCTCTGAAGTGTTTGAAGATGACCTGTCTATTTAAAATATATCTCTGCTTGACCTTGAAAACATACCTAATATGACTATAAGTTTGATTGTAATGACTACTAAATTTCATTTCTTTATATCCTAATAGTTGGTAATAATAACTTTCAAGGATTAGCAAATTGCATTACACTGTTAAATGAACTGTATAGCTACAAAACCTTGAACAAGATTAGAAATATGTATACTGTATTTTCTAACAAAATCAATATCAAATTTGTATCATTATATACATAATTTGTATACAATATACAAAAATCCAATCCCATGTAAAATATTTTAAAAACAATAGTTGCCTTCTAAAAGTAGATTCAATAATCTACCTTTTTATCTTATCATATCTGTATTCTCTCCTTTATCTTTTCAGAGTAAATTCAATAATCTACCCTTTATCCATCATTTATATATCTTTTTTTTCAGAGTAGATTCAATAATCCACCACTTATCTATATCCTCTTTTTTTTCAAACAAGAATCCTGAATCTAATTTCCTTTGTTTAACTTTTTTCCTGACCCTTAACTGTGGTGATATTGTGTTCCCCAAAATATTGTGCACCCTAATAAACTTATCTGGGGTCAGAGAACAGAACAGCCACTAGATACAGAGGCCAGAAAATGGTGGCACACACACCTTTAATCCTATCATTCCTAAGGCAGAAATCCATCCGGATCTCTGTGAGTTTAAAGACACACTGGAAATAGCCAGGCATGGTGACTCATGCCTTTAATCCCAGGAAGTGAGCCTTTAATCCCAGGAAGTGATGGCAGAAAGCAGAAAGGTATTTAAAGCATGAAGACCAGGAACTAGGCAGGTTAAGCTTTGAGGCTTTTGAGCAACAGCAGCTGAGATTCATTCTGGATGAGGACACAGAGGCTTCCAGTCTGAGGGAACAGGATCAGCTGAAGAATGGCGAGGTGAGGTGGCTGTGACTTGTTCTGCTTCTCTGATCTTCCAGCATTCACACCAAAACCTGGCTCTGGGTTTGTTTTTATTAATAAGACCCTTTAAGATTCATGTTACACTTAACAATTAACAACTTGGAACCAACCATCCTAAACAATGACAATTATACAAAACCCATAGAATAACCAAAAACCACATACCCTACCTCTTTTGAATGTGGGCATCGTGCTCTTCAAATTACTTCCTGTTGTTTGGGGGGCAAAGGCATCTTTAGAGAATCCTGAAAAGAAAATGTTTGGGTTAATTGCCAAGTCCTGGGAGAGGTAGCTGTATCATTTGTTGTCTGGTCTCTGCATAATGCAAAAGTGCAGGACTTATCTCAAGTCCTTGCTGAGGTAGTCTGTGAGGCTGGATTATCTCAGGTAGTCATCTCAAAATTGTCCTGAGCAGTTTGTAGCCCAAAGCCGATCTTTGGGTGGTGTTTGTCAACTTAGTGGTACTATTATTGTCCATGTGGAATTGTCATTGTGGGGCCTTATCATCTTTTTGGAGACTTCAAATTTGCTGTTAGGCCTGGTCATGATTCCCTGCATAAAAATAATGAAGACTCAAACACGAAAACATGTACAGGCAGATAAATGAAGCCTTTTTTTCTAGAATTAGTTAGTACTCTTTATGACCATTAATATCATAACAAATATATATATATGTAAATCTTGAAAATTTTAATGTAAAATTTATACCTTAAGAAAAATTTTAAAGAATCAAAATAGAACCAAAGAATTGAGATTAATGGCAAAAGAATAGTCCCTTAATTTTGGGTTTTCTTCTGTTCCATATCAGGTGGCTCTTCTGACATGATACAAAGATTTTGGATTTTCCTTTTAACAAGCATGCTTGAGTTTAGAGAAGGAGAGAGACATTCTCCAACTCCAAAGACGCTTTAATTTTTAATTGAACTGGAACTACATAAAGACCATTTGTGTTAAGTGTCTGTAGAGAAGAGCAGAAACAAACATTTAGGAAGACTTATGAAATTTTATATGTGATATAACAATAGTTCAATTTATTCTTTTCCTTGGGACATTTTTTTCTGGATGATTTGTCCTTTTTCTTCAGATGTCTCCTTTGTCGAGGGTTCTTCAGATTCCTTAGCCTTCATTCTCCTGGAAGACAAAAACAACAACCCTTCCCCAACCCTAACTTTTGGGAGGTTCCCTTTTGGAAAGTTATATCTGATCAAATGAAAAGCATTTGTTAGTAGTATAAGTTAATTTAAATTGGATGGTCATGCTGGTTGATGAACTATCTATCACCTCTTCTGATTAAGAGATCGCTCTTGTTCAAATCGAACTTTTATCAATTTTGATGGTATCTATAGCATTTATTCTCCTGTAGAAACAAAAACAAAACTTTGTCCCCAATGTAACACATCCTGGTTTCCATTCTGAGGTCAGTACATCTTTAAAGATGTGAAAGTATCTTCATAGGCATACGACTGAGGGATCTGGATGCAGAGATCCATGGCTAGGCCCCGGGTGGAGCTCTGGGAGTCCAATTAGTGAGAAAGAGGAGGGTTTATATGAACAAGAATTGTTGAGACCAAGGTTGGATAAAGCACAGGGACAAATAGCCAAACGAATGGAAACACATGAACTATGAACCAATGCTGAGGGGTCCCCAACTGGATCAGGCCCTCTGAATGGGTGAGACAGTTGATTGGCTTGATCTGTTTGGGAGGCACCCAGGCAGTGGGACCGGGTCCTGTGCTCATTGCATGAGTTGGCTGTTTGAAACCTAGGGCCTATGCAGGGTCGCTTGGCTCGGCCTGGGAGGAGGGGACTGGACCTGCCTGGACTGAGTCTACCAGGTTGCTCTCAGTCCGCGGGGGAGGCTTTGCCCTGGACGAGGTGTGAATGGGGAGTGGGCTGGGGGGAAGGTGAGAGGGGCGGGAGGGGGGAGAAAAAGGGAATCCGTGGCTGATATGTAGAACTGAATTGTATTGCAAAATAAAAAAAAAAGAATAAAAAAAAGAAAGATGTGAAAGTATAGTTACCACCTTGTGAATGAGACAAACCAGAGGACATACCAAAACTGAAAATATTGGGGTATGCTATATTGAAGACTCATAAAAGAATGTTGTTATTCATATGAGGTTACTAAAGTCTGTATAATGTGAAGATTTTAGTAAATTCCTGAAGTATTTTTATACTACATGTTATACATCATCTTATCTTAATTTAAGTATTAAAGCATAAAAGATACAGCAGGTAAATGAGCTAGAATATAAACTATTATTTTTCTAATAATTAATGAGAATGTATATCTCATTAAATAATATTTAATTTTACATTAATTAAATGGTACCAAAGTTAAAAGCAATATAACAAAGATAAAGTTAAAATGAGGATAGTTTCTAATGTAAATGGCTTTGGATTTATTTGATAAAAGACAAGAAAAATAAATAATAAAATCTAATTGTAATGGTCTCTATTCATGTATTTTTATGTCCAACAACATAAAAATTTAAAAGATGAATATTGTTATGTACTGAAAGTTATTGGATAAGATCCCAGAACATGATATTTAGTGCTTATTATTACTGATGAGCAACATTTTTTTCTAATTAGCTAGATAGTATTATGAAATCACAGAGTAGCCAATTTTAGACTACAGAGAACATTTGTGACCAAAGTAAAATATATTCAAAAGCACTAAGCATAGCTTCTTAAAATAGATATATTTGGTACCTATATAGAACAGAAACTATTTGCTGCATTCCAACAAAATCCTCTATAATTCAAAGATACAATTAAGAACTTCCTCTTCCATCAAAGACTATATAATCGGTCATTATGTTGAACTCTCAGGAAGTTATTTTTTAAATTGGTTTTTATAAAATTGTTTCCCATTTCCAAGAGTAGTTTCCCATTTTTTATTTCAATTGTAATCATGGTTGTGATTTTTATTTGCCCTTTAAAATAGGCATGGCTATCCTATGATATAAATATAAATGGCTTCTGCTATTTTATTTATAAAAGTTTCCCCTAGGCAATCAATCATGTGGGATATTTTTGAGGGCCTTGAGAGTAATTTTCAATATGAATCTTACATTGTAACAATTTAACTTAACTCAATATAACACTCAAACTTTTTATGATTGAATGAATATTTGCCACAACATAACTAAATGTTACTATAATTAATATCAATACTTAGAGAAACACAGACTAATTCATGGTTTAATTGATCCATATTTATTTGTTTTGAATGTTTATAAATCATAACATTGTTCAGCTAATATGAATTCCTTCTTCTGGCTCTATTTACAAAGAACAAGTCTATTTCTTTATGCATTGATTTAGGACATGGCTAGATCACTTGCTTTGGAAAACAGAAAATAGGAAGAAGTGGTACAGTAAAATTTCAATACTGGACTGAAGGGACTTCACAAGTTTCTGCTTAACCATCAGAATATAGAACATATTCTAAGAAACAAATAATCCCCTAGTAGTCAGAATACATTTATCTTGAGCTCAAAATGGGATGATCATGATGAAAACCTGAATGCCACTGATATCTAGACATGAAGTCTCCCAGATGAGCCACTGACTTGGGGCTTGAAATAGAATTGACATGTCAATTATGATGGTTAGCATTAATTGTCGATTGACACAACCTAGATCATTTGGGAAGAGGCCTTCAGTGTTGGATTGCCTATGTTGAGTAGGACTGCAGGCATGTTTGTGCAAAATTGTCTTAAGGAGTTAATTGTGATTAGTAGACATACCTTGCATGTGAGCAGCACTTTTTGGTGGGCTATACTCTTCTGAACTGTATAAAATCAAATAAACCTAGCTAACTAAACAAAGCTCCAAGCATTTATTCTGTGTTCTTGGTACAGATGTGGTATTTTAAGTTCCTGTCTTGACATACTTGCAATGATGGACTATAGCCTGGAATTGTAAGCCAAACAAACCCTTTCTTCCCCAAAGTGATTTTTGGTAGGGTATTTGATCACAGCCATGGAAATAAAACTACAACAGATATTTATACCAGAAGTGGCGTTGTTATCTGATAGACATGACCATATTGCTTTTGGAGAGGGATATAGAAAGCTCTAGAAATTTGGGCTTAAAAAGTCATTGAATACACAGATTAATGGCCTCTTCTGGTGGGGTATTTGTTGAAAGATACAAATGCTGAGAGTAACATGGAGAATGGAGGCCCAGATCATATTTCAAAGGAAAACAAGGACTTTGTCAGGCATTGCAAATAAAGGGCTGCCTTAGTTACTGTTTCTTTGCTATGAAGAGACACCATGACCAAGGCAACTCTTATAAAAGAAAGCATTTAAATGGGGCTTGCTTACAGTTTTAGAGTGTTAGTATGTGATCATCATAGCAAGAAAGAGACAGGCATGGTGGTGGAGCAGCAGCTGAGAGCTTTACTTCCGGACAGGAAGGAAATAAGGAGAGAGAGAGAAAGAGAGAGAGAGAGAGAGAGAGAGAGAGAGAGAGAGAGAGAGAGAGAGAGAGAGAGAGAGAAGAGAGAAAGAGAGAAGAGAGAGAGACTGGCATGGGCTTTTGAAACCTCAAAACCCACCCTCAGTGACACATCTCTAACAAGGCCACACCTTGTAAAAAAAAAAAAAAACAGTTCCAATAACTAGGGACCAAACATTCAAACATGTAAACCTATGGGCACCATTCTTATTCAAACCACCACAAGGCACACATGTGATATTTTGGCTAAGAATCTGTGTGTGCTGGTCAGTCTGGGCCTTGAAGTATTAACTATGATTGTCAAAAAAATCAGCACCTCTGAATTAAAAAATCCTGTGCATCATGGGACAATAGGAATGTTTTTCCTCACAGTCAGTATATAGAAGCTGTGAATCAAGGGGCCCAGGTTACATTCAGCAGAACTTGTGGATCTAAGAGTCATCCATGGGATACTGGATTTGAAGATATTAAAAATATAATATTATATGAGTCATGGAGAACAATTTAAGCTTTGCATTTTATGGCACACTTGGAGTCCCTATGCATAAGCTTGGGGGGGTGTCAGTAAAGGTGAAGCCTCAGTTAAAATGGAGACCCCCAGAATATTGGAGAAGTTAGGACCATGGCACATTCATCAAAGAGGGCTGCCTGTGTAGAATGGAGCTGGCCTAAAAGGGAAGCTATGTGTACTATGGATGATAGAGTTTGAGAGGTGGGGTGCTGAAACACATTGGAGTCCAGAAGAAAGTCCCAGATGTCAGATAATGATCAGATTTGGATTTATACTGCTTAATTTGGGGTTTGCCTTGGTATGATTGTTTTTTATGCCCTGGTTCTTTTCTTTTGGAATAAGAATGCTGAAGTGTGTGACTTGTTTTTTATTTGTTTTGTTTCGCTTTTTATTTTAAAGGAGCCATTTTTAAGAGATTTTTGACTTCTTAAGTGACAGAAATTTTAAAGGCTTTGAGGAATTCAAATTTGGTTTAAGATTTTACATTATGAGGCAGACATAAGAACTTGGGGTCAAGGGATAGAAGGTTATGGTTTTAAAATGAGATGTTTGTGAGTCAAGATGACAATGGATGGAATGTCACTAATTAATACCGAATTTTACATAACATAAAAATACCTGAGAAGAGTGTCTTAATGAAGGCTTGTCTACATTGGATAGGACTGTAGACATCCCTATTAAAAAAATTGTCTTAATTGAGTTCATTGTGATGGGAAGACACACCCTGAATTTGAGCAGCACCATTTCATAGGATGGACCCTCCATGAACTGTACAAAAGTCAAGAAAATTAGCTGAATAAGCAATCACACAAGCAACTAAGCAATAACCCATGCTTTAGTCTCTGCTTTTAACTGTGGATATGATGTTTTAAGTTCCTTCCTTGACTCCCTTGCAGTGATGTACTATAACCTAGACTTGTAATCCAAACAAAACCATTTCTTCCCTTAATTTCCTTCTGTCAAGGTATTTTTATCACAGCAACATAAATGAAAGTAGAACAACCATATGGTATAAAAATGGGAGTAAATTCAGGCTTGTAATCACCAGATGTTTGGGAGACTGATGCAGGATGATTGTAGAAAGTTTATGGCCAGCTTGACCCACGAATGAGTTCAAGGCCAGTCTGGTCAACTTAATGAGACCCTTTCTTATAATAAAAGGTAAAATGAGGACTGGAGATGTTATAATTAAATGGTAGAGGATGAAGTCCTGAGTTCAATATTCGATACTGAAATAACAAATAAATTTGAGGTATATGCTATTATGTAGCATTGTAGAAAATGCTGATTGAGACAATGAGAATAAATAGTTTAAAACTGTTATTTACAGAACAGCATGAATTATAGTCAGACTTTTTCATTGGGACTATCAGCTCCCCAATAATGACACAGAGACGTGTTGTTAATTATGAAAGCTTAGCCAATAGCATAGGCTTGTCTCAACTAGCTCTTATAACTTAAATTAACCCATAGTTTTTAATCTATGTTCTGCCACATGGTGCTACCTCTCTTCCAACTTGCACTTCCTGTCTCCTTTCTGTGTCTGGCTGGCAATTCTGCCTTTCTTCCTTGTAGCATCCTCTGTGTCTGGAAACCCTGCCTAGCTATTGCTGTTCAGCTTTTTATTAAACCGGAGTGACACATCTTCACAGTATACAAAAAGATTATTCCACAATGATGACTTAATAAAACTGTATATATTTAGATAAGTTAAAAGGAAGAAGAAGGAAGAGGAGGAGAAGGGGGAGAGGGAGGAGGGGGAGAGGGAGAAGGAGGAAGAAAAGAAGGAAGAAGAAGAAGAAGGAGGAGGAGGAGGAGGAGGAGGAGGAGGAGGAGGAGGAAGAAGAAGAAGAAGAAGAAGAAGAAGAAGAAGAAGAAGAAGAAGAAGAAGAAGAAGAAGAAGAAGAAGAAGAAGAAGAAGAAGAAGAAGAAGTTGTTGTTTTGAGGCTATCTGAAAGAACACCATGTCAAGCTGAATGAGTCTTGTTTGTTTGTTTGTTTTTTGAAACAGAGTTTCTCTGTGTAACAGTCCTGGCTGTCCTGGAACTTGCTCTGTAAATTGGGCTTGCCTCGAACTCACAGAGATCTGCCTGCCTCCTCCTCCTGAGTGCTGGGATTAAAGCCATACACCACCACTGCCCGACTTGAACATGTCTTATTTTTTAAATAATTTTGTTAAAGTCTTATAGAAGCATCTATATATGCAAATATTATGCCAACTACGAAGAAAAATCAAAGCAGATTTTCACTACACCCTGATGTTCTAAGACAATAATGAAAATGAATAAGAAAGTTTTTCTTTGAGTTCTAAAATTTCTAAAATATTCGATTTTATGGTTTATTTTAGATAGTATCTTATTAATGAAAACCACGATAAGCATGAGCTCATGATCTGCTTAGTCCTCCAAATGCTGACATTACAAATGTGGTCTACCATACCCAGATCTTTTATTTTTGACACGTAATTAGTGTACTTTTTAATGACTTCATGTGATTTTTTTTCAATTCACATATAAATTGTTTTTGATCAAATATGAGTAATTAGCTTTTCTGTTACCTAAATCTTTTATCATTTCCCCTTAGTTAAAGCATTCTAATCTACTCTAGCTACTTTACTCACAACATCTATTAGATAAACAGTTTTCAACTTTACATGTTAATTAAGTCATATTATATTTTTCTTTCTGTATGTGGCACTTTTCACAATAGCCAACATATATAATCAGCATAAATGTTGAACAGATGAATGGACTTTAAAAATTGCGCATGTACCCATCGACTAATACTCATTTATCCAAATTGGTAAAAGCCTGTTATTTCCAGTGCATTAGTTAGGTTTTCTTTATGGTCAGTATGGGAAATTGAGACAGAGTTTTACTTAGGCCATTCTGGCCTCCAACTTCTGATCCTCCCATCTCCATGTACCAAATTCTAGGATTATAAGAATGTGGCACCCAGCTCAGAACAACATGTTAATTTCTTATTTAACATTCCCACAAACACAATGGCTCAAAGCAAAAACACACTTAATGAAAATGTATATTTTGAGTAAAAGAAAATACCACAAAAAATCTGTGGTGATCTGTGAAAAAATACTTTGCCACTCATATTTGTGAACTTCATAAACACAGTTCAGAAAAGTTCAATGGGTATTACCAGGATAAAATCAGAGTCAGCTTAGACATGTTCCCTTCTAGAGATCTGTTGGAAATCTGTTTCTTTAGTTTGTCAGCTCTTGAAGGTCACCTGAATTCCTTAGCTATTTCCTTCACTAATCCTTACAAAGCTATCAGTAATTTTTCAGGTCTATTTTATGCTAAAAATCTAACCTATTCTCCTTATTCTGTCTCCTTTTTACTTATAAGGACTATGATAATTAACTGAAACCACACAAATAATCCAAGATAATCTTCCCATGTCACAGTTAATTGATAAGCAATCTTAATGGCATTCAAAATATACATCAAGCTACACCAAATCTTTTCTCTACAATGATTCTAATAAATTTAGATTTGGTGTAGCTTGATGTATATTTTGAATATGTCCTTCCAAAATACTACTCAATATAATACCAAAGCCCAAAACACCATAAGTAAACATATTCAAACTATGGCTATATAAAAGATCCACAAATATTTTAGTATAACTAAAAGAAATAATGCTCATTAAATAGTCATTAACACTAAATATTTATAAAATATTGTTTAATAATCACTGCCATTTTCCAATTATATTTAGCTCTAGCTTATCTCAAAATAGCTATCTAAAATTAAAAGTGTTGATAAGCTGAAAATTTATTTTATTGATTTGAAAAAAATAAATGTAAGATTTTTGAGGTTCTGATATTGTTCCATAGTAACTTTTTTTGTTTTGTTTTGTTTTTGGTTGTTCAAGACAGGGTTTCTCTGCGTTGTTTTGGTGCCTGTCCTGGATCTTGCTCTGTAGACCAGGCTGGCCTCGAACTCACAGAGATTCACCTGGTTCTGCCTCCTGAGTGTTGGGATTAAAGGTGCCACCCGGCTAGTAGCCACTCATTCTTTACATAATAATAATAATAATGATAATAATAATAATAATAATAATAATAATAAATTAAATTTCAAATTAATGTATAATTACATCTTCAAGACCATTAAGGTATTAGTTTTGGTAAATGACTGTCTTCAGATACAATTTCAATTTTTTTTTTCATATTTTGTTTGATATTCAAAGATTGTCTGCAGAACACTTCAAAACTTACATATTTTTTTTTCACAGCAGAATATGACTTGAGTGTTAAGTGACTGCAGTTTTCTTTCTTTCTTTTTGTTTGTTCATTTTATTGAGGTCCAGATACTATGCAGAAAGACAGTCTAAATTGGAGGTCTCCATGGGGTCCATCCCCTTGGAGATATAGGAACCCTGTAGAAGAGGGGGAAGAAAAAGTGTAGGAGTCAGAGGGGAAGAAGGACTCTAGGAGAGCATGGCCCACCAAATCAACTATACAGGGTTCACATGGGCTCACAAAGGCTGAAGCAATAAGTATGGAGCCTGCAAGGGTCTGCACCAGGTCCTCTGCATATATGTTATGGCTGATAGCTTGGTATTTTTATTGACCTCCTAAAAGTGGGAATGGGTATATTTCTGATTCTTTTGCCTGCTCTTGGGACTCTTTTCTTCCTATTATGTTGCCTTGTTCATCCTCAATATAAGGATCTGCCTTGTCTCATGTCTTGTTTTGTCCTGTTTGGCAGTCCTCTCTTGGAGGACTTTTCTGAAGAGGAAATGGAGGAGGAGTAGATCTGGAGGATAGGGAAGGTAGTGGGTACCTGGGAGGAATGGAGGAAAGAGAAACTGTGGTTGGGATGTATTGTATGAGAGAAGAATCTATTTTCAATATAAAAAAGAGAGAGAGGGGGATGATCTTATTCTATAACTTAGGCTGGCCATAGACTGAAATTTAGTACCCTTAAGTGCTGGATTTACAGGCATATGCCACTATACTCTATAGCTTGCTTTTCTTAATTCAGTATTTAAAGCATAAATCCATTAAAATTAAATATTTCAAGATTTTATGGTGAAAGTTTTATGATATTCTTAAAGAATTTGAAATAAAAATGCATCTCATGTAGGCAATTCATACTTAAACATAATGAAATTAATTAATATGTATTTTGCTATCTTAAAATTTATAAAGTAAATTCTGTAAACATTTGTAAAGTTGATTAAGGAGTACAAGTTGACAGAAAGTTGAAAAGGAAGTGCTGGAGTGGTGATTCCATTAGACCAAATTCTCTGTCCCCAAATAATTAGTACCTCATTTGAAACCAACTTTTTATTATAAATAGCTCAAAGATAACAATGTAGCATAGGTGTTAGAACAGAAACTTTCACTGGACTAATATTATTATAAAAATAATAACATCTTTAAGCTATTTTCATAGTACGAATACCCAAGGGAATATATTGAAAAAGTGAGGGGATATAAAAAATAAAATAATAATCTTCAAAGCAGGCAAATGGATGATATCTAAATCATTAGAACAATTGAATCATGAATCAAGTCTTGTTTGCTCTTGTTTTGCTGTTTGGTCAAGGTCTCACTCTATAGTATGTGCTGACATGAAGCTCACTCTGTATCTTAGGCTGGTACCAAAGTCTCAACAATCCTGCCCTGATGCCCTGAGTACTGCAGTTATAAGCAAGGACCACAAAACAGCTAAATCAAAGAACTCACTGACTATTTGTCTTAAAGACAGTGTCACCAATCCAGTGAAAAACTAGAAGAATATTTAGGGGAATATATCAATGCAAAGGGAAAGACCTAAAATACACTTCCCTCATAGTTTCTGACATAAAACTTCAACTTGGCTTAAGTTTACAGTTACCCAATTCCTCCTACATGTTCAAAATGTTAGTTTTTCAAGTATAATTATGAGCAGATGCTCAGGTATCCCCAGAAAAAAAATAGCACAATAGATGGCAAATGAGAAAAAATATACAAAGAGAAGAAAGGTGAACATAATAACAGAAGCAATAACAAAGAAAATTTGAGCACGAATGAATATACATGTTAAAGAGAGGAAAAGCCTTGATATCTATAAAGAAAAAAAAATCACATCTATGGCATAAGCCCAAAAGGATATGAAAAGTTAATGTTCAGAAAATTAGAGTTTTAAAGTTATTTCTCAGCTCAAATCCATCATCTTATTTTTTTCAGTTTATTGAAAATAGGTTTTTTTTCCTCATATAATATAACCAGTTTATAGTTTCCTTATTTTATTGCAACTTCTTTTCTTTTTTGGGGGGGAGGGATCAGTAGTATTTGATTTTACCCTAGGTTCCTGGGTTGTCAAGTCTTTGGTTCTTGGTCACCCAAGCACTGTCAAGTATGGGTTCCACCACGTGGAATGAACCTTAAGTCAAATCATATATTGATTGGTTACTCTCACAAGCTTTGTGTCAGCATTGCCCTAGCATACCTTGCAGGTAGGACACTAATATAGATTGAAGGGTTTGTGGCTGGGTTGGTGTCTACATTTCTGTTTTGGTAGTGTGCTGAGTACATTCCTGTACCAAAGACACTAAAACATAAGGGTGAGGCTCTATGTAGGCACCAGCTCAACTACTGAATATTCAATGAGTTGTGTAGATGTTGTCTTCAACAATGAGGTCTTGCTGTCAATTTGAGCAAAACAGTCTACAGTCTTGGCAACAGCTTAGGTAGTTTGGGGATTCCCATGGGACCCCTTTGGCCAACATCTATATTAGACATAACCCAATTGCAGTACTATAAGCTACATTTGGTGAAAAGAGATGGCCTGTTGGGACTCTGTCTCCCCAATTATTTGATGATTTCATTAGAAAGAAATTGAAGAAGATACTCATAAAATTGCTCATGGAACAGTAAAATTAATACAGTAAAAATGGCTACTCTACCAAAAACAATCCACAGATTCAAAGCATTTTTGGTGGAAATTCTAACATCACTCTTCATAGATCTTGAAAAGACAATTTTCAGCTTCTTATGCAAACACACACAAAAAACAGTATAGTTAAAACAATCTTGAATAATAAGTATTGAAGTACTGAAGTCTCTCACTATCAGTGTGTGAGGATCAATATGTGATTTAAGCTATGGAAGTGTTTCTTTTATGAATTTGAGAGCCCTTGTGTTTGGTGCATAGATGTTAAGAATTGCAATGGGCTTCCACTAGTGTGGCCAGTCATCTCTGCACATCCTCCCATCATGATCTCGACGTCCCTCACCTGCAGTATCTTTCCTCTCTCTCATCACTTGGATTCCCAGAGCTCAGCCTGGTGCCTGGCGGTGGATCTCTGTATCTGCCTCCATCTGTCACTGGACAAAGGCTCTATGATGACAGTTAGGTTATTTCCTAGGCTGGTCACCAGAGTAGACCGACCGGTCCAGTCACCCTCTGAACCACTGCCAGCAGAAAAAGGTGGGGCTCCATGGGAGACCTCAATTTGGGGGATGTGGGGATGTGGGGTGGCTTGGAAAAGAGGGTTGGGGGTGGGAGGAGGGGGAGAGGGGGTCTGTGGATAGCATGTGGAGTGAGTAGAAAATTTCTTAATAAAGAAAAATGAAAAAAAAAAAGAATTGCAATGACTTCCTGGTGGATTTTTCCATTGATGAGTATGTAGTGTCCTTCCCTATATCCTCTGATTAGCTTTGGTTTGAAGTCTATTTTGTCAAATATTAAAATGGCTACAGCAGCTTGTTTCTTAGGTCCATTTGCTCAGAATATCTCTTTCCATCCTTTTACCCTGAGTTGATGTTTATTCTTGATGTTAAGGTGTGTTTCTTGGATGCAGCAGAAGGATGGATCTAGTTTTTCCATCAATTTTGTTAGTCTGTGTCTTTTATTGGGGAATTGAGACCGTTGAGGTTGAGTGTTGTTTTTTATTTCTGTTATTTTGTTGGTGTTGTTGGTGTTGTGTGTGGTGTGTGTGTGTGTGTGTGTGTGTGTGTGTGTGTGTGTGTGTGTGTGTGTGTGGTGTGTGCATGTCTCCCCTCTTTGATTTGCAGATCTAGAATTAACTATTGTGTTTTCTTGAGTAAAAAGGTTGGAATTAGCTGGGCGGTGGTGGCGCACGCCTTTAATCCCAGCACTCGGGAGGCAGAGGCAGGCGGATCTCTGTGAGTTCGAGGCCAGCCTGGTCTCCAAAGCAAGTTCCAGGAAAGGCGCAAAGCTACACAGAGAAACCCTGTCTCAAAAAAACAAAAAAAAAAACAAAACAAAAAAAAAAGGTTGGAATTTTACTTCTAGTGCTTTCTACAGCAGTAGATTTGTAGATGAATTTTAGTTATGTTTAGTTTTATCATCTTGTTTTCTCCATTTTTAGTGATAAAATTTTTTTGAACATAATAATCTAGGCTGGCATCTCTGTTCCCTTAGAGTCTGCAGGACATCTGTCCAGGCAATTCTGGCTTTTAGAGTCTCCATTGAGAAATCAGGTGTATTTCTAATAGATCTACCTTTATATGTTATTTAGTCTTTTTTGACTGCTGTTTTTAATGTTTTTTGTTCTGTATATTTAGAGTTTTGATAATTAGATGTTGAGATAATTTCATTTTCTGGACCAGTCTACTTGGTGTCCTGTATTTTTCTTGTACCTGGATAGGCATCTTCTTCTTAGGTTAGGTAAATTTTCTTCTTTAATTTTGTTGAAAATATATTTCATGGCTTTGGCCTGGGTTTCTTATCCTTCTTCCATTCCTGTTATTCTTATATTTGGTATTTTCATAGTCTCCCAAATTTCCTGGATGTTTCATGTCAACATTTTATTTATTAGATTTAACATTTTCTTTGACTAGGGTATCAGTTTCTTCTATCAGGTCATCAGTGCCTGAAATTCTCTTTTCTATCTCTTGTAGTCTGTTGGTGAGGCTTGCCTCTGAGGTTCCTGTTCAAGTTCCTAAATTTTTCAATTCCAGATTTACTCCAGTTCAGATTTTTTTTATTGATTTTATTTCCACTTTTGGGTCTTGAACTATGTTATTCATTTCCTTCCACTGTTTGTGTTATCATAGATTTCTTTAAGGGATTTATCCATTTCATCTTGAAGGTGCTCTATCATATTCATAAAGGATATCTTAAGGGCTTTGTCTTGTGTTTTAGCTTTAACTATATTGTAATACTCTACCTACTGTGGTAGGCTACCAGGCTCTAGCAGAGACATATTGCCCTGGCTGTTATTGATTGTGTTTTTATGCTGGCATCCATATATCTGGATTTGGGAAAATTGTAATTCTAGGTGCTGGTATCTGGTCTTCTTTGTTGAGTGTGTGTTTTGTGCCTTGTATTCTGATTTACTCTCTTTCTTAGAAGAACAGTGTATGTTGCCTGGTAAGAAATTCTTCTGGGATCCTGATAGGTGTGGTCAGTCAGGAACT
The DNA here is from genome assembly GCF_007827085.1 of Peromyscus californicus insignis. NCBI lineage: Eukaryota > Metazoa > Chordata > Mammalia > Rodentia > Cricetidae > Peromyscus > Peromyscus californicus. The sequence continues at coordinate 47,933,830 of NW_026294391.1, forward strand.
TAGGCAAAATGTGATTTTAGGTACTGGGAGCTGAAAATTAGGAATGGGGATGGTCTAGGAGGGGAGGGCTGAGGGCATTTGGGGAGGAGGATGAGAGCAAGGTGTTCCACCAAGATCTACTTAGTCCCTTGGGAATGGAGGCATAGAGTGAGGAGAGGCTGAAGTAAATGGTTTGCTACAGAAGTGGAATGAGACGAGGATTTTGTTTAGAATCTAAGGAAGAGGTGAAGAGTTGCAGTTAGCCTACCTGCTTCCCTGGCCTGTGGGTTCCCTGGCTTGCTTGAGTTGGGGGCTAGAATAAAGCAATGAGCTGGAGGAGGGAAGTTAAGAATAGATCTGTAACACAAATTTTAAAATGTTTTATTAATAAAAAAAAAAACCCGGAGCCAGATATTGGGGTGAAAGCTGAAAGGTCAGAGGAATAGAACAAGTCAGCCACAAGTTCTTACTGCTAGGAAATCCTCAGCCCAAGAGAGCTACTTCCTGTATACTCATGCCTTATATACTTTTCTGTGCCCTGCCATCTTATTTCCTCTCTCGGAAATCACTTCCTCTTTCCACCCAGCTCCATTACTTCCTATATGTACAGACTTCCAGACCTCTATGGATAACTAGTACTGGGATTAAAGGCATGTGCCACCACACCTGGCTCTGTTCTCAGTGTGGCCTTGAACTCACAGAGATCCAGATGAATCTCTGCCTCCCGAATGCTAGGATTAAAGGCGTGTGCTATCATTGCCTGACCTCTATGTTTAATATTAGTGGCTGGCTTTGTCCTCTGATGCCCAGGCAAGCTTTATTTGTTAGAGTACAAACAAAATATCACCACAAAGATCTGTGTGATCTACTGGATATAGGGGCAGGGGAGGAAGAGAGGATGGATGGAGGCAGGTGTTCTGTTGCCAAGATGAGGATGAGACTGGGGAAACAAATTTGGAGGAGCAGAGGGGGAGGTAAAGATCTGCAGTTAACCTACTTGCTTCCATGGCTAGAATGGCCCAAGGGTTCCCAGAGCCAGTCCTTTTTTAAGCTTTGTTTTCTTATTTACTTTCTGTATATTAGTGTTTGCCTGTATGTATGTGCATGAATCATTGAATGCCTATTGCTTGTAGCAGCCAGAAGAGGATGTTGGATACCCTAGAACTGGAGTTATGGACAGGTATGACTGTGTGTTTTGGGAACAGAACCTTGGTCCCCTTCAGGAATAATGAATGCACTTCAGTGCTGAGCTATTTCTCCAGGCCACATGTATCTGTCAATTTACAATCTTCTCTGTGCTCTGTGATGCAGGATCTGAGGCTTTTTTTTCTTTTATTGAAAATAGATCTTTTCTCATGCAATATATACTGATTAATTTCCTCTCCCTCTAGTTTTGTGTACATGTCTAGGATTCATTCCAACCTTTGATTCTGTGCTTCCATGGCTGCTGGCCATTTCCTGCAGCTACTAACTCTGTGAGTTTTCTTATTACTCTTTCATTTGCTTTGCCATCAGACCTCTGTCTAGTTAATGCTTTTTATATTAAATTCTCATTATTTGAAACAATGGAAATAACTTTTGTCTCTTTAAAGAACTCTGTCTAAACACTACATAATAAGAAATACCAAAATCTAAGTAGAGTTATTAGAAGATGGAATGGAACACATCTCTAATCATGGAGCAAATAATTAAGAAATTTAGAACAAGTTTCAATTTAGCCTATTAGCGGAAAAAAAAAAAAACAGAGGAAATAAGTACTACTTTCTCAAAAAATGAAATACACAAATTTTCATGCTTAAAGATTCCTTGGAATATCCAGCATAATACATAAAAATAGGTTAATTTTGACCTATGATTATGAATCATAGGAAAACTAGTGACTCAAAAATGTTGTTACAAGCTTCTCTAAAAAAATGAAAGGATCTATAATCACAATAGCTTGGACATCATAACAGAAACACAAATAGACATTAGAAAATATAAAATATAACTATCAAGCATGTGAAGAAAATAAAACTAAAAAAATATTTTTCAGGCAATAAAAATTATTTAATATAAATTACCCAAAGATATCTTTCAGCAACCTAAGCCAAAGGAAATTTCCAGTAGTAGGATTATAAAGGTGAAAAAAATTCACAATGGGCAAAAAGATTATCCATTCATATTAAAATATGCTATTCATATTTGATTTAGCTAATATTTGTGATAACTAACAGACATTTGAAACAATAGAAATACAAGAAATGAACTACAAAGGAAGTACTCTATTACTTATCAGATATAGCCAATTAATGATATAAACATGGCTATCATATGAGCTGTGTGTGTAAATATATGTATCCTCTCTGCATTTATTGCCACATTTTCTAATAGAAAACATAAAAATTTAGAACTAAATGATTAGCAAATGTCTACTGAAGCTGAAATTTGATGATAATTAGGTTATGAATAAAAATGACTATATATCCATATATACCATGTTGAATTATAGACATATATGCACCTGCATAAACATTCTACCCCCTTTCTGCTTCTGCTCTCTCCAGACAAAGCAGTTTAATGAGTCCACTATGTTTACCTTTAGGCCAGAAGAATGGGGAAAATAGAGAGGAATGTAATATCTCTATATTTTTGTTTCTGACTTTGCCAATGCATTTAATTTGTTATATGTGTCAATGATAAAATTCCTTAAAAGTAACAGTACCTAATCAGCCATTAATTACCTTACAAAGCATGTGTATTTTAGGGAGAAAGCCACAGGCCTTTTCCACAGGCTTGCAAGATGTCCAACTGAAGAATACCTAACTATTAAGATGATTTATCAGCAATTATAGCAACGGACAGAAGCTCTAAAACTTGAGTGGTGCAATCTCTGATACAAACTAGCCACACAGTAAAAGTCATGTACACTAATGAAGAATGTTACTCTTTTTTTCAGAGCTTTTGCTAGTGATGCAGAACACATATGAGGTTTGAGTATGACTTATCATTCAGCTCAATATCCTTCAAGTAAGCAGAAATATGACTTACTTGGATATCAAAGAATACTTATTCTTCTTGTAGGCATATTTATTACATTTTAAAAATTCCTGTTTGCAAGTACATGAAAAAGAAACATTAAGCTTTGCTAAAAGACTCATTTTTCAGAATGCATAGATTAAGAATGTTAGCATAATAATAGTACCATACATTATTCTAAGATGAAAGGATGAGACAAGAAAGCGACAGCCCTTGGTCTTCATCAATTCACAGTATATTATTCAATGACAAATAATTGCATCTCATTTTCTTTTGCCTATAGAAAACAGTTCCATTATCTTCACATGGCAGAAAATGAGGAACTTATGAATTTGTCTAAAATAGAACGATTTTTAAGTGACAACATTGAGATTTAAACTTAAATTTACCTCACCTAGTAGTGTAGGTTCAGGTGGTAGAGATTACATAAATTGTTTTCAGAAATAATTGTTTCAAGGTTTTAAGGGCATAAAATGTTAACAGACATTATTCTAAGATTATCTCTCTCTCTATATATATATATTACAATTTGACATTTCAGCATAGTTAATGAAACTAAGTGTGATGTTTTGATTATGTATGAAATCTAAGACATATTTCTCTGAAGAATCCTGTTAATGCCAGTGGTTGTAGCACACCTTGATTCCTCTGTCCAGCAGGTTCAAAATGCTATTAGACAAATTTTTATTTTCTGATCATTCTATTTAAAGTACTAATAAAAAAGAAAAACTTAGATCTTTAGAGTCAAAAGGAATATTTGATATCAAATAGTCCAACTGCAAATTGTACTAGTAAATAACAAAACAAGTTCTAAAAAAAATTAAGTGACTAATGAAAGATCAGTGTTCATGTGAAAGCAGTTTGTGGCTTAAATGTACTTGATTTCCATATTGTTGTATAAGAATGCACAAGCAATAGTGAAGAATCACCATGCAGACTCAGTTTTTACTGTTTTCTTGGATTTTGTTTCATAATTACTTTTTTTTTTTGTGTGTTTGTGTGTTTGGTTTTTCAAGACAGGGTTTCTCTGTGTAGCTTTGCGCCTGCTCTGGAACTCACTTGGTAGCCCAGGCTGGCCTCGAACTCACAGAGATCCGACTGGCTCTGCCTCCCGAGTGCTGGGATTAAAGGCGTGTGCCACCACCGCCTGGCTATAACTACATTTTAATGCTGTGTTTTTAAAATTTCATGCAATTTTATTTTCATATAAATTTGTTTAAATCACTTTGGAACCAGGATGTCCTTGGGTTTCACCCCCTCTTCAAACTGCTCTGCCATGAAACAGCCAAGTTCAAAGCCATTTCCTTTAAGGTTAATCCTTTGTGTGTGTGTGTGTGTATGATCCTTGCAATCTTTGATATTTTGCCATACCCTATATAAGGATTAATAGTTCACATTAAAGAACAGTTACTTAGCTTGCAGATCCTTTCTGTGTTGGACTATATCCCCATCATACAGTTTTCTGTGAAGGAAAGTGAAGCATCCCACAGTAGCTTTGCTAAGTATAACACATTCTTTTTTTTTTTTTTTTTTTTTTTTTTGGTTTTTGGTTTTTTTGAGACAGGGTTTCTCTGTGCAGCTTTGTGCCTTTCCTAGAACTCGCTTTGGAGACCAGGCTGGCCTGGAACTCACAGAGATCTGCCTGCCTCTGCCTCCTGAGTGCTGGGATTAAAGATGTGTGCCACCACTGCCTGGCTGTATAACACATTCTTAATCATTATGGGTTTAAAAATATTCAAATCAAAATGTCTGTTGCTATTTCCAACACTAACAGCAATGTGATTCCCCATGACATGAGTTGCAACCATAGTCATCGCTTCATATTGAGTAGATCTAACCTTACTGGCATGATGTTGCTCCCTGGCTCATTTTTAGCCAAGATCACTTCTCTCAGACCTTACCAAGGACCAGAATGCAGAAAATAAGTATCATTTCCTATCTTCATCCGACTGCTGGCAGAAGTGTTCCTGGCCTTACTAAACTCTTCCAGAGCATCATGAGAAGCCAGAGTCTCAAATTTACTTAAAGCAGGGACAGGCCTGTTAGTGTAGCCATTTTTGCAGCCTTCTCTGTGAAGTGAATCCTGGTGTTTAAACCAGTTCCAACAGCAATGCCTCCAGCTGTGAGTTCAGAGATTCTTGCCATGGCAGTTTTTATCCTTGCCACTGCATATGGGACTTGTTACAAATAAACACTGAATGCTGGTCAAAGACTAAGTGGAACAGCATCCTGGGTGTGAGAGTTCACCCATTTTTGATGACCTGTGCAAACTGTAGATTTTGCACTGAGCACATCATGCAGCTTTTGTAGTCCTGGTAACAGGACCTTGTGAACTTTCACCATAGCAGCAATATGCATGGCTCTGGGAAAAGTATCATTGGAGTTCTGGCTGGTATTAGCATGCTCATTGAGATGCACTTGCTTGTTGTTGCCAAGTTGACATGCTAGGGTCTCAATTGCTCCATTGCTAATGACTTCATTTACATTTATATTTGTCTAGGTTCCTGATCCACTCTGCCATACCATAAGAGGAAAGTGATTATTTAATTTACCTTCAGCTACCTCAGGTGATGCCTCATTATTGCACTAGCAATTTTTGGATCAAGACTATAATCCTGATTTACTTCAACAGCAGCAGCTTGCTTTAAGATGCCAAAAGTTTTAATGATTGAAATTGGCATTTGTCCCATCTCCAATCTCTAAGTTCACTGTAGAACTCACTGTCTTGGCACCACTTGTGACCTTCATTTCTCTGATGGTATAGTCAATATGGAAGAAATTTTGGCTTGCCATTTGAGTAGTGTTCAGGGCCCAGCACAGAAGAATATCTATGGTCCCTGAGCCCACGTCTGAGGTCTACCTGCCTGCAGAAGGTAGAAGAGTGTGGTCTGAGGAATGTGAGTGGAAAGCTGAGCCTAAAGCCACATCTCATATAGATTTATGATGTGTTTTTAAGAATAACTAGTAAAAAACCAGAAAAATATTCTATGAGAAAATATGTATGATAAGTGACACCTGAGTAGTAATAAATTAATTTTAAATTTTAATAACCATTAAAAGCACTATGGGACATTGAAAAACAGTTAATTAGCTGTACATAAAATTCTATGACAAATCATTAAGATGGGCTTATGGAAAGAAGAAACATGAGAACTATAGCATTTGAGAATCTTAAAACACACAAAAACATATTTTAAAGATAAAAACATTATAGAATGTAACACATCATTGCTACCCATGGTGGTATGTGAAAAAGGGGAATGGGAGTGTATATTGAAGTAAATACTCATGTAATAACATTTTGAATTAAAATGAAACAAGAGTGAGGCATTGTACAGCCCACTTATCTGTGAAGTACCTTTGAGGTTCCTCTATGAGTTCTAAAAGCCAATCAAACCATACAAATACCTTTTGATGTCCCTTAATATAATGAATATTTTACTGGAAGGTAATTGTGAGCAATGAATGATAGATTGATAGGGAGACAATGAGAGAAATTATCATAAAGCCGTTGGTATAGGCTGGTATTACTGTCTTTGACTTTCCAATCTGTTAAGCCATGAGCCCAAATAAAGTCCTTTCCCTTATAAATTACTCAACCTCTGATGTTCTGTTACAGACTCAGAACACAATCTCAGACACATGAGGAGTCGGATTTCTTGTCTTAGGTTCCCATGGAAACCCTTAAATAGATCAGGCAATTGTCAAAATATTATTTGTTCTCCAAAAACTGATGGTAAGACCCTGTTGCTAAAGACAATGCCTATATATCTCATTGAACATGGAGCACTTGTGCTGGTGCCTAACTAGAACCTTCACCACTACTAACTAGTGGAAGGTTCTCTGTATGTTACTGGAGGAGAAAGATAAACCTCAACTGAGCTACAAACTCTTACATCTACAATGTTAAACTGCTTGCATGGTACACAGGTGCAATAGTGGCAAAAATGGTATGGGAGTAACTCTGGCAAGATTTAAGGTATACTCCATGAGATGAAATACATGCTTGACATTCTTCCGTGGCCAAGAACCTGAGACTAAAGGCATCCACAGGCCTGCCTGATGCCATGCTGCTCAGGTGGGCAAAAGACACCCATGGGGCAGGCTGGGTCCTCATAGGCTGGCTTGCCTGAATGCATCCATAAGCCTACCCTGTACCTAGCATTACCAGGTCTTGTGGGCTGCAAGAATATATTATAGAGATTCAGTTGTATATTAAAGCTATACTTTTATTGACCAAGGGTCCATCAAATGGGAAGCCATTTATCACGGAATATTTGGTGTTATACAGCTTTAATATTCAGCTGTACCTTGCTTGAATTTCTTGTGGGCCCATATATTACTAGACCATTTGGCAAATAGTTCAGCTTCTCAGACCTGCTGAACCTCTAAATAACTCCTCTACTGAGCCTAGGAGATAAGCAGGCTGTAGATGCATAACTTTGCTTCTTGTGCAAATGAACCTCAGACCATCCCTTGCCTTCAGTCCTAATGGCTTTCCAGAGCAATTGACTGAGAACAAAGGAGGTTTTTGCATAACCAGGTGCATTAAGGACTGGAGCAGAATTCCAGAGGCAGACACAGAACTTCACAGCCAGAGAGAAGAGAGAAAGACAGAGATTCGGTAGAGGGTAAAGCAGATCTCTTATAGAGTTTTCTGAGAGCCTGTAGTGAGAAGCTAGAAAGGATAGATGGACGACAATGAAAGAACAGAGGACGAAGGTCAGGTCAAAAGCATAGGAGTTTACTAAAACTATGAGGACAGGAAAACTGGGCACAGAGAGGAGCTGAATGTGAGGACAGAGCTGAAGCTGTATAGATAGAATTTTGTCATAGAGGAATAAAGTTAATGGACAAAAGAACTTGGTGTATCTAGATTCATTTCCCATGCCATTGATAGTGTCTCTCCTGGGGCCCTGGGAAGGAAATTAAGAGACTGGACCTCATAATTCTGAAAACTAGACAGGTAGGTGCCATTATGATGAACAAGTATATGGCAGAGAAAGAAAGGCAGAATGGTTCATATGCAGTTCTGAAGAAGTAAGGGCAGTGAGGAATGGGGTGATGTTGGTGGCCTGCTTCCCACCCTGACCAGGGTAATATCCAGGCCTGAGCTGCTGCCTAGGACCATGTCTGGGTCTGTGGTCCTACCGCAGCTGGTGTCTGTTAACATCTGTAACCCATGTTGCCACCAAGGCCACAGGGATGTCCAGGGTCTGGGCCATCACCATTTGGTGTCCAAAGGTAATGCTGCCCACTGTGCCATGTTGATCTGAGTGACCTGTGCTGCCACCAGGGGACATGATTGTGTCTGGGCCTGAGCTGCTACAGAGAGCCATGTCTGGATCTGTGGCCTTCCAGAAGCCAAGATCTCTGTTGATTTTCTTGGCTTCAGTGATCAATGAAGACCAACCATGTGGATGACCTGGATCTGATCAGACACCTGAGTCCATGTTGTTGTATGGGGACCATGTTGGCACCAGGGCTATGCTAATCTGGATGGTCTGGGCTGCCACCCAGGCCCACTGTGAAGACGAAGCCTGAGATGCCGGGTGGAGCCATGTCTGGGTCTGTGGCCCTACCACAGCCAGGGTCTGTGGTAAAATCTGTGGCTCCTGATACCAATGAAGACCATGATGATACCAGGGGTCTGGGCTACCACTTGGGGGCATGTTAGTGTCTGAGGGCCATGCTGCCACTGGAGTCATGCCAATCTGAGTGGCCTGTGCTGCCACCTGGGCGATGGTGACATCCAAGCCTGGGCTGTTACCGAGGACCATGTCTGTGTTTGTGGTCCTACCACAGGCAGGTTCTGGGTTGATGTCCATGGCCCATAATAACACCAAAAGCTATATGGATGCCCATGGTCTGGGCCACAACCTGCGGCCATATTGGTGTTTGAGGGCCATAATGCCACCAGGGCCATGCCGATCTGGGTGGCCTGTGTTGTCACATGGGGCCATGGTACTTACTGGGCCCAGACTGCTGCTGTGGGCCATGTCTGGGTCTGTGGCCCAGCAAAAGCCATGGTCTGGGTTGATATCTGTGGCTCTTGTTGCCACCATGGGCTGTGAACTCATTCAGGGTCTAGATAGCCACCTGAGACCAGGTTGGTTTCTGAGGTCCTTGCTGCTACCAGGGCCACACTGATCTGGGTGTTGCCAACAGGGCAATGTTGACATCCTGCCTGGAGCTTCTGCCAAGGGCCATGTCTGGGTCTGTAGTCCTGCTGTAGCTGGGGTTCTGTGATGATGTCCATGGCCTGTGTTGCCACAGAGGGATATAGGAACCATGCATGTTGAAATAAGAGGACTGTGCTGAGCCAGCTAAGCCCCTTACTGGCCCTGAGACAGCTGTCCACTGCACTTGGGAGGGATGGGCTCACCCCTCACAACAGCCAATGAGAGCTGGCTCTGGCCCTTGTCTGGGGGGGCTGGTTCCAGTGGCCTAGACCAACCAGCTCGGGTACCACCCAGACCCACATCCTGGGCCTTGGGTTGACCCACCCTAATATCTACCCCCTATGTGACCTGCTGGAGAGCACAATCAGACTGGTCATGAGGAATGATAACCACAGGATCTCCACGACTGGGGAAATAGGATATTATTTAAAACTACTGAGAGTAGTTTTGGTGAGGGTCCAGTATTGATGGTGTACAAGAAGCCTTGAACCAGACCAATGACTGTTGTAGAATATTATTTTAAGGTGTGTTACGTTTGTTTATGATCTGGAACATTTGTTTAATGATGCAAAGATGTGTTTGATTAAATAAAATTTACCTGTGGTCAGGAGGCTGAGTCATCTACTAGCTGACAGGAAGCGGTAGGGAGGAGCCAGGTGGAGAAAGGTTTTCAAGGAAGGGTGAGGAGAAGCATGGGGGCTTTTGGGAAGATGTGAGCAAGGAGAGGAGAGGAGTAACTTGCTATTGAGCCTCTCTGAAGAGCAGAATTTCACCTTAACCTTTGAATTTTAAGTTATTTCAAGGGAAAGAGGCTTAGTTAAGTTCACTTCACGGCTTTGAAATAGTTGGAGCCTGAGGGAACAGAATTCCCTCAGTCCCAGGCTGCGGCTCTCCCGCCTAACTGCAGCAGAGTTGCAGTTGCTGATTCAGACAGCAGTGAATTAAATGGCAGCAACAATTAAATAAAAAGGACAACAAATGACTCATTGCAATGAATTTTTTGTGGGTGGCGCTGAATGAACAAAAAGGTATACTGTGTGATACACTGCAGCTCCTGATGCCACTTGGATGAATGAAGAGGTCGGAAAGACCGAGGAGAGAGGTGGTTTTTGTTTGTTTGTTCTGTTCTGTTTTGTTTTTTAATTAATTGGAGAGGTTTCTTTGGGGGGGCATGCTACAGAGTTGAGGGACAGATATGGAGGAACTGGGAAATGAGTGGGGTTGGGGTACATGATGTGAAACTCCCAAAGAACAAATAAAGACTTATGTTGTTGGTGTTTTTTTGTTTTGTTTTGTTTTGTTTTTAAAGAAAAGTACCTGAGACTAGACAGGCCATGGACCTAAGGAAAACCAACTACTACTGTTCTGCTAAGGGAGTACAGCAATAAAATGACTCCTAATGACATTCTGGTATACACATAGATCAGTGTCTTGGTCAGCCAGCATTAGTGAAGCTTCCTCCTACAGGAGATGGGAACTAATATAGAGACCCACAACTGGACAATGTGCAGAAAGTGAGAGACCTTGGAACACTCAGTTCTAAATGGGATGTCTTTATAAAACCCCTCCCCTTAGGGTTCAGGGAGCCATGTGGAAGAGGAGGTAAAAAGATTGTAAAAACCAGTGGGGATAAACAACACCAAATAAACAGTGCCTTTCATATACAAGAGGACTGGCATGCATATGAACTCACAGAGGATATGGCAGCATGAACAGTGCCTGCACAGGTCTAAGGCAGATGGAGTCCCAGCACAGAGAAGGGAAGTAGTCACAGGCTCTTACTTGGTTAGGATCCTAGCCCTAAACAAGAAGCTATCTCCAAGTGTCAACCATTCTCAAAGGAAAAAATAATTTTCTGCAATAACCAAGTATACAAACCACACTTAAGGGCATGCCCAGCAGTAGCCGGCCAATGCAAAATAAACTCAATGGTATATTTTGTATATTTTTCTTTGTTTCTTAATGATTTATTTGGGCTTTTTAAAAACATTACCAGTCTTTTGCTTAAGTATTATGGTTTCTGATTTTGTGTTTTTATGACATGTGTGTGTGTGCATGCGCGCTTATGTGTATTTCTGAGTGTGTGTTTTTCATGGTTTTTATTCTTTTTGTTTGTTTTATTTTTAGTTTGTTTGGGTTTTATTTGCATATTTGTTTTCTAAAAAGAGAGAGAAAGAAGGCATAGAGTTGAAGGGGTTGAGAGGTGGGAATATTCTGAGAGGAGATGGTGGAGGGGAAACTGTGGTTAGAATATATTGTATAAAAAATACTTACAAAAAAAGGAATCAAACTTTAGTACACAAATATATATGTATATATGAATAAATTTGTTTAAAATATTTTCTATTTCAATGCACAGCCTATGTGAGGAAAAACTTTTCTATGTGTTTTTTCTATTATTTTATACTTGTTGGAATAAGACAAGTTTGTTTCAAATGATTAATCATCTCCCATATGCTCATACATCGATATCAGATTGATTGCCAAATAATAAATATCATTATTTCAATATTATAGCATTTATTGCCTGAATGTTTCTGAAAGAATTAACTTCAAAATCATATCTCTTTATTCTGACCATTGATCAGTAAATATATTTAGAAAAATTTATAAACTTATATCTTCCATGTTGAAATGGAGTATCCAAAGGTTTTATAGGTTGACAGCAATGAAGAATAAAGATAGATAAATTTAGAGACATAAAAGTATTCCATATTTTTATTCTCCTTTCTATTCATGGCTGCTAACTTAATCTTGTCTTTTAGTCCTATTACTAAGACATAAGGAAATATACCTTTTTAAAGAAAAAATTGTAGCTAATGTTAATCTATTTGCAGAATGCTAGTGACAGAGTACTTAGAAATGACAAGTTTTAACAAGTGAAATATACTTTAGATTCTAAGGAAACACATAAACACACAGTATGTTACTTGAGTAGATGAGACATCTAGATCTTGAACCACATGCTGTAATGATGGATTTAATGCTTTATAATGTGCTAAGTAATATTTACTGTGTATCCTCATTTACATTAAATTGCTTTATGTTAGAGTAATAAAGACCTTATGTTAAGTTTATTAGAGTAGTATTAGGATTAAGACCTCCAGACTTTTCTCCATCTGTTAACTGAAATAACATTTCCTTGTGAAGGCAGAGCAAAATAAATGTATTTCAATTAAGCTACTTGTTTCATAGCCATAGGATTTATTTTTTCATTATATATTTTCAGTGTCTGTGGGAGTTGGAGACTATGCAAGGTAATGATGCTTTTATTAAAATGCTTGACTCTACTCAAGAAAAAGTAAATATTTTTAATGGAAAACATTTTGCAAATTAAAGGCAAGGCACAAAACTAGAATATATATTCAAACATATCATTAAAAAAATCTCATGTTGCACCAACTTATTTTTTATATATCTAAACATTAAAGGAAACAAGAATCAGGCTAGTATGCCTGTTCTGAACTAATTTTTGTACTTTTCGTTACTTATTTAGTTCAATTGTAGTTATGGAGAACTGCCAAATCTATTTGAGGATAGGAGTGAGATCCTACATTGAAGATAACCTTAATTAATTTTTTTTATTTATGTATGAGTATTTTGCCAGAGTGTGTCTGTCCCATGTGTTTGCAGTACCGATGAAGGCCAGAAGAGGGCATTAGATACATGAGCTGGTTGTGAGCCACTATATAGGTGCTGGGAACTGAAACCAAGTCCTCTGCAAGAGCAACAAGTGCTCTTAACTCCTGCACCTTCTCTCTAGCCCCTGATAATCTTAATTTTAAATACATGCATGTTCAGCTAAATGAGGAAAATACCTGGCATCACAATTGAATATGCATTATTTCTTGGCTGTTACTATTATCACAAAATGATCTTATATGATCAAATGGTTCATCAAGAAATGTTGTATGTCCATTGATTCTGTAATTATTTTTGCTTATCATTTATATTGAATGAAAAATATTTTCCTGTAATAGCTATAAACATGTTTCTCACACTTCTTCTTAAATTTGTTTTTCTCTGCTAAATGGTCCTTTGACCTCAACATTTGTTGCTGTCATTCCTACAATCCATATTTCTTATAGTCAGTATAAATTTTTTAAATACAAAACTAAGCAGCTGCCCATAACTTAGGGAGGCAGATGAAGCAAATCATTCAATATTGAATTTTTTCTTTTCTGATCTATATGTCCACAATATTCTTTCTATTTTACTTCCAACAAAATCTACCGTAATATCATATCTGTACTTTAAATAGAACAGCTATGAGATTAAAATAATGATATTTGAAGGTTAAGAGAACAGTAAATTAAAATTCAGTCATTATGCTCAAATTGCATGAAACTGTATCATTCACTACAAATAAGCTATAGCCAGATTATTTTAAAATCATGGAATGCAAGAGAAAGTTCTTCATTTCCAATTGAAAGACACAAAAAGGAGAATCAATTGAGAAGAATATAATTTAATATAAAGGGAATAGTATTAAATTTTACCTATGATTTAAGAAAATCGTGGGTAAATAATAATTAAGTTTATTTAATTTAAGAAACAATACTAGAATAATTTGCATTATAATAAAGCTTATATAAAGCTCATCTCTGACAAAGTTTTCCTTTATTAATACTTTGAATATCCAGGCAATTGTTTTTTTGCATTTGGTTTTTATATTAAGAAAGGTGGTGACTGTATCTTTTCCCCATCAGCTGAGGTCCAACCTTACAGTCTTATTCAACTTGAAAAACATAGGACAAAAGAAATAAAGGAGGATGGGTGAAGAAGAAAACTGTAACTGGTCCAGGCCATCAAATTTCCAGTATAGAGCCTTGGCCATCTGAGTAAACAAAGATATTCCTAGGTGGAGAGGATAAAATACTTCCACATTTTGTCTCACAAGACAGGTGAGACAAAAATATTTTAATTCCTAGTTTTATAATATTTGATAGAAATGGTTCATATTTGATTACTTCTACAAATCACTCTACTTTTTAACTTAAACACTCTTTTCTTCAAGCCCATTATAAAGCTGGCTCCTTTTCTGTCCTATCTTGGAGTAGGAAACTGCAATGGGGAGAGAGTACTCCAAGTAATATTCTTAGAGAGGTTTTGAAATGACTTCAACTTTATAAAATGTATTTTCTTTAAAATCTGCTTGCTATTCATGGCTGTCTAGTTTCTTTTTTTTCTCTCTCCTATTTATTTATTTATTTATTTATTTATTTATTTATTTATTTATCTCTCATACATTACACCCTGACCAAAGGTTCCCCTCCCTCCTCTTCTCCCAATCATTTGCTCCCACATCCTTTCCTTCCCAGATCCTCCACTCCTCCTTGCCCTTCAGAAAAGGTCAGACCTCCCGGGGATAACAAGTTATAATAAAACTAGGCACATCCCTTTCATGTTAAAGCTGGACAAGGTAACCCAGTAGGAGGAAAAGGATCCTAAAAACAGGCAAAAGAGTCAGAGACAGCCTCGCCCCCACTGTTAGAAGTCCCACAGGTACACCAAGCTACACAACCATCACATATATTCAGAGGACATAGGTCAGATTCATACAGGCTTAATGGTGGTCAGTTCACTCTTTGTGAGCCCCTATGATCTGAGATTAGTTAATTCTGTGGCCCATTCTCTTATGGTGTCCTCAACCCCTCTGGCTCCTACAATCCTTTCTTCCCATCTTCTGCAGGATTCCTGAGATCTGACTTATGTTTGGCTGTGGGTCTCTGCATTTGCTCCCATCAGTTGCTGGATGAAGCCTCTCTGATGACAATTGGGCTGGGTACCAATCTATGAGTATAGAAGAATATCATTAGGAATATTTTTTATTTTTATTTTTGGCCAGTTGTGTTAGATTGTATCCTAGGTCTCTGGGCTACCCAACCTCTGGGTCCTGGCCCTCCAGGCAGTGTTAGAGATAGACTCCCTCTCATGGCATGGATCTCAATTTGGACCACTCATTTCTTGGTCACTCCCACAAGTTCTGTGCCCCCTTTACCCCAGCATATCTTGCAGGCAGGACCAATTGTAGGTCAAAGTTTTTGTGGCTGGTGTCTGAATTTCTCCACTGGAAGCCTTGCCTGGATACAGAAGATGCCCCCCTCATTTTTAGTTTCATGTTACCCTTTACTAGGAGTCTTTGATAGGGTCACCATCCTAGATTCTTGTGAGTTTCTATTGCATTAGGTTTCTACCTCAACCCCCAAATGCCCCCAATTCCAGTTGTCTCTCCTAGTAGTCTCTCTCTTGACTGCTTCCCCCACCTAATCTCTCCATTTCCCATCCCTAGCATCCCCCAGTCTACCCATGAAAACTATTTTATTTCCCTTTCCCAAGGAGATCCAGGAGCCTACCCACCCCCCAACCCCCGTAAAGCCTTCCTTGTTACTTAGCCTCCCTGGGTCTGTGGATTGTAGCCTGAGCCTGGTTGTCCCTTACTTTACATCTAGTATCCACTTATGAGTAAATACATACCATTTGTTTGTCTTTCTGAGTCTGGGTTACCTCACTCCGGATGATATTTTCTAGTTCCATCCATTTGCCTGCAAATTTCCTGATGTTATCCTTTTAAAAGCTGAATAATACTCCATCGTGTAAATGTAACACAATTTCTTTATTCTTTGGTTGAGGAACATCTAGGTTGTTTCCAGGTTCTGGCTATTACAAACGAAGGTGCTCTGAACATGGTTGAGCAGGTGTCCTTGTGGTAGGATGGAGTGCCGTTTGGGTATATGCCAGCAGATGATGATCCACCACTTACCACTGAGTAATTTAAGGGAAAGACAGGATAATTAGATCAAAAGCAAATACCATCTTTCAACATTATACTTATTTTATTTACTTTTTATTAAGAATTTTTTTATTCATTTTACATACCAATCACAGATCCCCCTCTTGCTCCTCCTGCCCCTCCAGCCTCCCCAAACCACCCCCCATTTCCACCTCCTCCAAAGGGTAAGGCCTCCCATGGGGAGTCAGCAGACCCTAGTACATTCAGTAGAGGCAGGAAGGGCTTAGATCAACATTATACTTTTAATGTTCGCTTCCAATTGTCCTAGATGGGAAGAATCTTAAAATATGTACCAGTCTACAGAACTCTGTAAACATGTAGACCCTTCATTGTATGAGAAAGTATTTATACTTTGTTCAAAAAAGTCAAGTGGGATATGAAAACCAAGTGAATTTCTAGGAGCATTATGCATTAGTAAATAAGTACCCTGATCTCCATTTCCCTCAGCATCTTTTAGAGTACCAGAACTATTTTGGTAATGTAAACCCACTACTTTATAATAATATCCAGAATGGATTATAGCACATTAGAATGTAGAGCATCAGTGAAGTTGGGTATATGAAAATTGTGAAAATGAATTATTGTCTTATCTTTTCAAAACCACGTGCTTTTTCTAATAATCACTCCTTCTTATTTTGCTTTTCTACCCTTGGAAATGAAAAATGAGAAAACAAACATGGAAAATAAGTTAGTCAATAGTCATACTGTTGAAGTCTTAGAAATACATATGTTTTTGGTTCATATTAAAGGGTGATTTACTATTCCTGGTCAGATGAACAAATGATCTTCAAATGACAATCATTATTGAAAGGGACCAGTCATAAACAAAAATTTAATGTATTTGATCACATTATTTTCTCATTCCAATGCTTTTCTTTAGGTGTTCTAAATCTGAAACACATATTTGTGTGCATATATGTAAATTCTGATTGTAAAATTAGGTGTAAATCTCAGTTTCAGCAGTGCATTGCACAAATATGTGAGTTTAATAATCCTAAGAAGTGCATTTGTTTCAGAGCTAAAGTACTGGAGACATTACTAAGAAAATATAGAAATATGACTTTAGATAATAAAGTTAAGATAGAAAGTAATTTAAATTATTACTTTTATCTATATGTGTTATTTAATCTACTTGTTTGTATTTTGAAAATTTCCCAATTTAAGTACAAATAAACTAAGATAATTTATGATTGGTGTATTCTAGGTTTAATGATGTGTATTTCAGAAAGACCTTGATTTGATGATATTGCCAATGGTTGGTTACATATTTCCATGTAAGAATGATTTTTTCCCATAAAGCAAAAGCACACTAAAATTGCTTTGAATCTATGCACAAGTTTTGTACTCCTTTGATTTCTAAATCTAATGAGAGAAATTGCATAAGCCACCTTTGTCTTGGGATAAGTATACTTGCTACTTTATTGTTAGTGTAATATGTAACAATACACTTATGTTTTCCTCAAAGGCTTATAGTGGTGTGTAGTAGAATAATAACTAATATGAGAATTATTTGGTAAAGATATCTAGAAAATAAAATAATGGAGAAAACATGCATTTAATACTTGTCTCATTGATCTCAGCTTGCTTATAATGCTATAGGTCTGTTTAAAACAATATTATACTAAATTATCACAATACTTGAAAAGTAGTTTGAAAGATAAAATAAGCCAATTATTGGTTATCCAATTCCAAGTGGTCATCCATAAAATCATATATATATGTATATACAAACAAACATTATAATTATAAGGACTGAGCAGGTTACATTTCTATATTCAGGAATATATATTTGGAAGGAGGAAAGAGAAGGAGAAAATGATGCAATTATATTTTAATTTAAAAAATATGAAACAAACAAAAGGGTAAACATCGGTGTATCAACTCAAAGATTCAAGTATTAATGGACTGTTAATATACTGTACTCATGAGCTATGTGTACTATGATAATATGCCCATTTTTTCCCGAGGAAAATATCCATTGTAGTTATTATAATAACAAAAAGACACTGCCCCTCAAAGTAATATCACCTTTGACATTATAATTATGTTGTTTTTTAAAGAAAGGGTTTCTTTATGCTCATGGTTTGAGACGTCACCTTATTGTGCTAAGGAAGGCATAACAGCAAGAGCTTGAAGCAAACTGATTCCAACGTGTCCCAGCTATGAAGCCGAGAGAGCACTGCTTGTACTTAGCTCCTTTTCTGTCATTTACTCAGCTCACGACCCTAGTCTATGGGATGGTACAACCCACATGCGGGATAGACTTCCCTCCCTCAATGAAATCTTTCCAGAAATATCCTCATAGATAGACTCAGATGTATTTTCTCTAATGACTATAAATATAGTCAAGCTGACAAGATTAACTCTCTTAGCTACCACCCATCACTAGAAGACTTTCAAAGTCACCTTACCTTTATTATATCTTCTGATCCTAAATATCAAACTTGTTCTTTAAAAAAGTATCATTCTTATTTCCATGCACAGAAAGAAACATAGGAATACTGCATAACTAGCCAGTTATAAAATTAATCATTTTGAAAGTCAAGCTGAGATTCCCAGTAAATCTGACAATTATCTTTCACAGGAATAATAAAATTAGTTTTAAATTCATTGGCTTTTCCCCTTAACCTATAACTATCCTGTCTTTTAATTCTTATAAATTTATTTTTTCCTTTCTATTGAAAATAAATATTTTTTCTGTCACATAACATGTCCTGATTATGGTTTTCCCTCCTTCTACCCCTCCTAGTTCCTCCCCACATCCCTAGCAAACCTGATACACTGTTTTGTTGTTGTTGTTTTATTTTGTTCTTTGTTTTCTTGTTGTTTTTCATCTCTCTCATTAGAAAAAAAAACATGATTCTATGGAATAAAAATAAAATACAATAAGATAAAACAAAAACTATCACATCAGAATTCAACAAGAGAAAGTGATGGAAAAAAGCATAAGAGAAGGCACAAGAATCAGAGACCCACTTATTCGCATACTCGGGAATCCCATAAAGATACTAAACTGAAAGCCATAACCTGCAAGGGACCTGGTGCAAACCTGTGTAGGCCCTGTGCATGCTGGTTCAGTCTCTGTGAGTTCATATGACCTTTGACAATGTTGATTTATAGTCTCCTGTTGTCCTCCATCCCCTCTGGCTCTTACACTCATTCCACCTCCCCTTCCACAGGACTCCTAGAGCCCTGAGGGGAGGGAGTCTGGCTACGGGTCTCTGTATCTGTTCTCATCTGCTGCAGGAGGAAGCTTCTCTGATGATAGCTGAATAAGACACTGATATATGAGTATAGCAGAATGCCACTAGGAATCATTTTATTGTTATTTTTGGAACTGTATTATTTGGTTTTATAACAATACTTTCAAATGTATTTGCCCATAAAATTAAAGAATGAATTTTCTGTTTGTACATATACACAATGGAATACTACTCAGCAGAGAAAAACAATGACATCATGAGGTTTGCAGACAAATGGATGGATCTAGAAAAAATCATCCTGAGTGAGGTAACCCAGACTCAGAAAGACAAACATGTTATGTACTCACTCATAGGAGGATACTAGATGTGGAACAAGGATGACTTGTCTGCTACTCACATCACCAGGGAGGCTACCTGGAAAACAAGACCCCAAGAAAGACACAGGGATCGCCCAATGACAGAGAAATGGAATGAGATCTACATGAACAGCCTGGACATGAGTGGGGGTAGTGAAAGGCGAGGGTCGAGGGAAAAAGAGCTTGGGGGAGCGGGAGATCCCAGCTGGATCAACAACAGAGAGGGAGAACAAGGAATAGGAGACCATGGTAAATGAATTTTCTGTTTAGAATATCACTTCTACTGTTAAATAGATTTTTGGTTTTCCTACTATAGGCCAATCTTTGCAGTGTTATATTTGGATTCTGGGAGGTTAAACTGATACAGTAATTAGTCTGTGAATATTGACATAAGTAAAGGAACAGAAACTTATTTGTAAAGCAGAAGACTTGAGAGAATAATGTCATGATTTTTGTCCTTCAATGATAGCAGGAAGGTTATTTGATGAGCAAAATCAAAAGGGCAGTCTTTGTTTCACATAAAAGAAAATAAAAGATTACACAAACCACAAAAGAATTTATAGTTTTGTTTCCTATTTTCATTTGCTTTAACTTGCCCTCCACTAACTAAACCTCTGATGGTACTAATAACTTTAACAGTACCTTTTGTCTACAAAGAAAAGTAAATCTTTGAATGTCACAGTATTGTTAGGGAAAACATAGTGTATTTTTGTAAGGAAAGTAATTTTAGGTTACTATGAAGTTGTCTGTGGCAGCACTCAAGTAAGAAGAAATAAGTACTGTGTAAGGATTAAAATAGGTGACATAGTAAAAAATTGTTTTAATGTCATTCTGATTTTATCGGGTAAAGAAAAATTGTAATACTGCTGCCCCTATAGCCTCATACAAGTTGATTTTTTATGTGTTTTAATAATCCTTCCTGTAAAAGAAAATAAACTTCTTTATTAAAATGAGCTTTAATATTTTTTCAGTCACTAAGACATGTGAGTCAGCCACAAGTCAACCAGTCACAGGACCATTTGGAAATATAAAAATTGCCCCATGTGTCTGTAGGGGTTGATAAATAAATAAAAAATAAACTACTTTACTCACTGTTTCTTGACTCTGGATTTAACTGCTGTAGAATACCTCTGCAGCACCATCTGTTCTGATGGTAGATAGAGCAATGATATATCCTAGTAAATTTGACATATAAAACCTGCCACCACCACAATAAGTTGGCATTTTATGCAATAAGTGCTACTTGAACTCAGTTTATGCATTTTATTCCTAATTATGCTTGTTTCCATAATGGGATTTTTCCTAACTAGAGATCATCAGATTATTACATGTAGATCCAGACAGTAAACAGTTTAGGCCTGAGAACAGTATAGTTAATGTGAGAAAGAACACATATGAGAATGGGCATGGATGTCTTTCACAAAAGTATCACTTAAAATGACTTATCTGCTCTTAGGTTGCAGTTTGTTGATCCCTGCTCTACGTTAGCATTTAGTTTTTATTATCATCATATAATTACTATTCTAAAGACTTGTGTACAGGAGGTGTATAAGAAACAGTATTGAAACTTAGTCATGCTCACAAAAGCAGAAGTATTTCAAGATCCGGTGGGAGGCATGAATGGCCTTGCAGCTAAAGGAATACAGGTAGAAATCAAAGAGAATATTTATATAACGAAGGTCTTCAAAGTGCTTTGAGAAGATACATAGGGATATCCTTAAGCCTCTAAGGAACAAGCAGATTACCTAAAATAGTTAATCCATCAAGAAATCTTTAAATAGAGGTTTTGGAATTTGAGGGAAAGAAGAGAATTGGGAAATTTTCAGTTAATCCACAAAACTCTATACAGACTCATTATAAAATATATAGGGGCTGGAGAGATGGCTCAGCAGTTAAGAGCATTTGTTATTCTTACAGAGTTCAATTCCCAGTACCCATATACAGCAGCTCACAACCACCTGTAACTCCAGCTCTAGGGGATCTGTTGCCCTCTTTAGGTCTTTATGGTATATACACACACACACAGTACATATATATTTCTACCTTTTAGTGTACTCAAGATCTTGCAGAGTATGTGAATTTGATTCCCAGCATCTGCATGGCAGTTCACAACCCAATGTAACTCTGGTTCCAGGACAGCCAAAGCTCTCTTTTGGCCTCCCCAGGCACTGCATGGATGTAGTGCACAGATGTATATGCAGGCATGGCACTCATACACATAAAATAAAAAAATACATAAATCTTTTTTAAATATCTAAGTAATTTACATTTTTTGTCAAAGAGTGAGTTCTATATACTCATAAAATTGAAAAAATAGTGTTAAAACAAATGAAATACCTATGAAAATAACCTTGTTAAAGTGGGGTGAAGTTTAAACAGTAGTGAGGAAAGAATTTTATTCTGTACTCCTTATAAATTTAATTTTTCTGCTATAACTCTGATATATGTTTTAAAAAATACTTAGGATCTCATGTAAAGCAATCAAATGGGAACACATCCACAGATGAGATTTATTTTCAATTGATAAGCAAAAACCATGGTTCCTTTCTCTCCACTTTTTCTTTCTCCTTTTGACTACAGGGAATGAGTGTTGTTTGCCCAAGAAAAATAACTTATGCTGCTAGAAACTATGTGTAGAAAATTATTTATTTAGTTACATTCAATGTGTACACAAAATGCTAAAAAGACAAATAACTATAAAAATGACTTAGTATCTTCTCACAAGAAATTCTGTATTTTGTAACTTTAGTGTACCTGCTGGTGTCTGTTTGCAGTTTATATTTAGCTTCCCCCCCTACTGAGATGCTTTTGATCTGCTAACATTGGTAATTATCTTTAATTATAGGAAGAGTTCTCTGTGTGTATGTCAAACAACCCACAATTTTATATTTCTGTTGGTTGCATAAATTAACTTGCACTGTGCTTCCAAGCATCTGTTGGATTTAGATCATTAACATCTCTACCAACATAGCAATCAATGAGACCACAAGAGTGTCTGCTTGCAGATAACCATGAGGAAAAACACAAAGTACAACAGAATACTGAAAGATGTTTGTTTTACCATTTTCATTTAGAAGCTTATGGGTGAAGCTAAGCTAAATGTTCAGCCACAGAGTATCCAGTTATAAAGCAAATGCAAAGGCAAATTTCAAGATTAATCCTGTAGATTCTGAGTGTGTTTTTTCAAGATATACTCCTTTGCACACCCAAGAATTTGTATAACATATTTGATCAGCAAATGCACATTTTATTGATACATAAAAATTAAGGAAATGTAAAGCTTTCAGTCTAGAATGGCTAGCTTTTATGGTTCATAAAAAAATGCATGCAGAGCTTACTAGAATAGAGCCAAGAGAAATTTGTGTAGGTCTTAGAGGTTGACTGAACACTCTTAAGTGCACTGATTTCACACTTTAACTCCGTTCATATTGACTCAAAAAATGAACCTGCATCTACTGATGCCCAATGACTTTTCCACACAAGTTTCTGAAGTGGAATTTCTTTGCTGTTATAAGAATTCTAAAACTATTCCCTTTGACTTAACATTGTTGATACATTCAAACAGAACCATGCTGAACTGGAGAGATGGCTCAGAGTTTAAGAATACTTGTTGTTCTTGCAGAGAACTCAAGCATGACTCCCAGTACCCACAAAGTATTTCAAAACTGCCTATAACTCAAGTTTCAGGTGATCTGATGTCCTCTCCTTACCTTCTCAGTTACCACACATGGTGCACATACATACATATAAAAATATAAATATTTTTGTAAAATAAATACATATAAAAATAAATCTTTGGAAAAAATGTTACTTTATGAAGCAATAATACTATTTACTCTTAAACATCAAAAATAAAATAAGTATACACACCATGAAAAATAAATGAGCACTTGAGATAACCCCTGGTAACTTGTCTTCTAATCATCAGTTGACCTGGTTATGTACACTCCTATGTATCCTATAATTATTGAATTGGCTACCCACTTTATTCACCCTTTCATTTGTCTTTTTATCCTGAACCGTTTTGATTTTTAACATTGGATTGCGTCATGTGTTTTTCAACGTTTGCAAATATTATTTAATAAGTGATTTGATAAGAAGGTTCTAAGTCATGAGTCTCTGTAAGAACCTCTTGTCTGTGATATCTTACTGCATGATGTAGTATGGATCAAAAGTTGTTCCCATTGTACTAGCCAAGGCTCTCCTAATATGACTCAACAGCCAGCCAACATTTTAAAAGTTGGAAGAACTTAACCAAAATCAGTATAACAACTTATATAACTTGGAGTTTACCATAGATAGTTCATGAAGTTCAAAAAGATCAATTGAGTGCAATACACATCAGTTTATTCTTCTAGATGCTTATGTTAAATTAACTTTCATTTTTGTTTGACACTGAATCGCTATTACTGTAGTGTATTACATACAATATTGTAGAAATAGACACACTGCGTATTAAGACAAAAATAATAATTCTCAAAAGACTTCCTGCATCTTGAAATCTATATCTCTGGTCAAGGCAAATATACTTTACAGGAATTCTGTTTGAGTTTAGTAAAATAAGTAAATGTATAAATAACAACATGTAGGCATGCCTGGATACTTGAATCCTGTGATATCATACTTTAGAAGGATTCCTCAATGGAAGATGTTTTGTATTTTCTTTAATTTATTCTGTAAAGACTTACCATACCAGAGGAATAACAAAACAAATAAAGCACTTTCTTGCTCCTCAAAGATTTGAAAGTCTAATTTAGAGACAAATTGAAAAACATTTTGTAAAGTATCTTGAAAATTGAATGAAGCACCTTGGAAAACAAGAATGAGCAACAAAGTTATCTTGGCATAAAGGTACAGGTGATATCCATGAAAAACTTCAGAAACCATCATTTTCCTTTCTCACAATATAGCCCAGGATCGCATGGACTTACTAGACAGCTCAGGCTGGACTTGAAGTTGTTATTCTCCTGCTGAAGCTTCCCAAATGCTGGAATCATAAGAATGCTTTTTAAAAAATGAGTAGTTACATATACCTTAAAGGGAAACACAAAAAAAGAAAGAGAGAGAACTGGATATAAAGATTAGCAAAAGCATTTGAAGAATTGCAAAGACTTGAAGAAAACTAAAAAATTCAATGGTAACCTGAGTAGAGGCTTCAAAAAAGATGACAGGGAAATGAACGCAAGCTAGAAGAACAAAGAGTATTATAGGAGACATTATCATAAAAGCCACATACAAATGTATGAATTGGAGATATATCAAGGTCAGATTGGAATTTAAAAATATCACCCTGGTAATAGTGGAAGGTGAACTTGGAATGTGAGAGCCCAATGGCATTAATTCAGAGACTGTACTGTTCAGATGATAGCCACTACCCATGTGTGCCTACTGAGTATTTGACAGAACAGACATGAGCTGTCAGTGTAAAATATATGGTGATTGCTTACAAAAATAATAATGAAGTAACATTAAATATCTTAGTAATATTTGTTACTGACTACCTTTTGATAATGACAAATTCAGTTAAATATTGTATACCATTAAAATGATCTCATACTCCCTTTTAATCTGCTTAATGAGTTATTAGAAAAATTTGAATTAAGAATGTGGCTAATATTATGTTACTATGAGAAATCCTTCTTCTTAATGTTACGTAATTGAGGACCTGGGTTTTAACTATAAACAATAGTACAGGCAGAAGTTTTGGCAGTTATTCAAGGAGGTGAAATGCAGAAGGATCTGTATGACATTGTGAAGGATGGAGAGTACAGAATTGTCCTAAGAAATGGAATACTGTTGAAAAAATAAAGTAGAATATACAACTCAAAGAGAAATGTTCAAGATGAAAAGAAGGAATTTTGGAATTAGTATGTTAAGTGTAGAATTCTATTTTCTATCAGATGACAGTAGCAAATAACATTCCTATGTCCAACACAACAAATATGACTAAGAGTTTGCCCATGGAAGAGAAAGGAAATCATAAACAATGGTGATATCATTCCAATAAGCATCATGGAGAGAAAGATATAAACAATGGGATTTAGAGAACACATATGTTTATACGAGAAATGGAAGTTAAGAATGCATTTAAACCAACAAAACAAAGGAGGAGGCTGCACACACAAAAGTTTATGAAGTATGTGATAATACATCAATAATATATGAAACTGAACATAATTAGTTTTTGTAAAAAGGAATCACATAGCATTAAGACATGGCCCAGACATTTAAAAATTAGCACTTCACTGCTGAACTTTTTCTGGTTCTGATAGGTTTTCAGCTTTAAAACAGTTCTGTTAATACATTCATAGATATTACTTCAATATCCTATCACTTTCAATCAATTTATTTTCCTGTGAATTGCTATAATCAAATTAGAATTTGAAAACACGCATGATTGACTTGATTTAAAGGTATGGCATGCAAAGATTCCTCATAATTTTGTTTCTTTCAATCACCAAACTGCTTGAGTATTTCATTGGATATATTTCGTTAGGTTGGAATTTCATTAAATTCTCTATAGACTGGATTGTCATTTTATGACTAAATTAGACTTGTTGCTGGCTGTCCTTTTTCTAAGGCTATCCTTTATAGGCACAGCATTGCTTTAGCTTGTGTTTATGTCCTTTTTTCTTGGGAGGCCCTCTTAGAATGGATTAATTTAAAATTTCTTCTCACGATAAGCAAGAGTATCTAAATGTTTATAAAGTAATAATCATTCATAAGAGAAAAATGTGAAGAAGAGAGCACAGGATCATATAAGGAACAGAACAAAGCCAAGCAAGGTGAAGTTCTATAGGACTTCAGTCTTATCTCATTGGGGGACTTCAGTGTGTTAGTCAAACTTCAGTATCACTTTGAACACTGGCTACTCCAGGAGAGTGTAAAGTGCCACATACTTCTACTCTGTGATGGTAAAGTGGATCTAGGAGACCATAGCATATGTGCACACCAAAAGCCACAGGTGCTAAGAAGCAGAAGTAAAAACACACAGAAAAAGCTCACAAAGGGTCAGATGATACAATTAAGTACAAACATGACCCTTATATGAGGGGGTTGTCTTTCACTCTTAATTTTTCTTTTTACATCACTAATTTTTAAGTTAGTATACACGTTAAGAGATTTTCTTGTGGCATTTTCATGTATGTGTATTATTGTGCTTTGTTCATATTCATCCTTGCCCCACCGTGCCCTACTCCACAACCCCTGCCTCATCTCTTGCTTGGTCTCCTTTCCCCCAAAGTAGTTTCCTCTCTACTTTCAAGTCACACAGATTCCACTAAGCTTTCTCCTCATTTCCTCCCAGATTTGGCATATATAATAAAAGATCAATTTTTTATGAGTCTGATATCATGATTTCATTCTACTTTAGCTAAATAAAACCCATTTTTGTATATGTAACCAATTTTCTTTATTCATTTGTTGATACACATCTAAGGTGGTTGGATTTTGTAGCTATTTGAATAGTACAGCAATAAATGAATGAATGTGACTGCACAAATAGCTCTGAGGTATGTTGATTTTGAATCCTTTGAGTATATGCCCAAGAGTGATATAGCTGTGTCATATAGTTGTTCTATTTGATGTCTGTTTTGACTGCTCAAGTTGAACTTCTTGCTAAAAGTGGCAGACATATCCAACTAGATGTCAGCATAACATCACCATCTACAAAGTTCATGTCACAGAGCCATACAATTAATTTACAAAGTGTCTCGTAATGTTTTAACTAAGTTTAAGATTTTGTGTTGGGTCACATTCATAGCCATCCTGGGCTGCATGAGGCCACACAGACCAATGTGTTGTATGGTAGATGTGAAGATTTCCTCTTTCCTCACATGCTGTGTAGCAATTATCATATGTTTTCTTGATACTATCCATTCTGACTAGTATAATATGGAATCTTAAAGCAGTTTGAATTTCTATTTCTATAGTGGCTAAGGATGTTGAAATTTTTAAACAAATATTGATTGGTCATTTGTATTTCTTCTTTTGTGAACTGTCTGTTTAGTTAATTTACTAATTGGATAACTCTTTTTTGTCTTTTATTGATTTTTTTGTGGATTTCACATCATGCATCCCCATCCCATTTATTTCCTTTTCCCCTCACATCCACATTCTGCCCTTGCAACCTCTCCCCCAAAATAAAACAAAATTTAAAAGAAAATTCAAAAACCAAACCAAACAAACAAACAAAGAAAAGAAGACACTCATTGTGGAAGCTGTATTGTGGCCCGGTGAGTCACACAGTTTACCCACTTGTCCATAAATTTTCATTTGTAAGTGTTCACCTCAATGAGTGATTGCATTGGTTCAAGGCCTCTGGCTTCTGTTACTCATCATTGACAATGGGGTCCCACAAGACTCCTCCTGGATATCCCGCAGCAGCTGCTACCCTGTGTCATGGAGATCCTGTAGGTCTGGATCTACAGGTTTGTCCCCTTCACAGAGTCCAGGAGTCCATAGGAGGTGGATGCTGTGGTGGGCAAACCCACAACCCTGGCTCTGGGCCTGGGTGGCAGCTGGGCTGGGCAGCCTGCCAGACTTATTTTTCTGGTGTTTAACTTTTATAGTACTGATACTAAACTGCTGATGTACATTTAGCAAAGATTTCTTCCTAGTCTGCAGGCCATCCCTTCACATTATGATTGTTTACTTCACTGTGTAAAAGCTTTTAAACTTCGTGTGATACCAGCACTAGAGTCCTTTAGGGGAAAATGCACTTTATAGTATTTTTAGGGCTAAAGGTTCTAATAAGTAGGAAGTTGAAGTGGAATCAACAGGAAGAGAGGCAGTAAAGTATGAGTGAGAGGGGACATGTGAGAACTAATAGAGACAATATTACAGAATAGGATCTGAAGAAACGACAGTTATAAAAGCCTATTCAGATACAACACAAGTAAAAAGTATACAGTGATACAGTGACATCTCAAAATTGTGAGTCAGGAAGAAAAAAAAAAGCAAGGATTTAAAATAAAAAGGAAAATGAAACAGAAATTATTAGAATATTCATCAATATTTCTTCCTGCTCAATTGTCTTCTGTAGTTGGTTCTGCATGTGTAGAGATGGCTGCTAATATTAGTAATTAAAACAGGTTAGGTCAGTATGTCCTCCCTGCTAACAAATGTTACTCTGCCACACTTAGCTATCTGTATGAGTTTGCCCATCTGAGATCTATTGCCTGCCTGTGACAATCTTGTATCTGGAGTGGAGGTACCCATGTCCATTATAGAAGAGCATCTCACTAGTGACTACTGACTCAGGCCTGCATATATCCATGTATCAGTTGGAAGCTGCTCCTTCCTGATTCTCCTGTGGAAGATTTTTATATCTAGTCACAGCTGTTTTCCTTTAGGTTTCTTCGTGTGTGTATGTGTGTGTGTGTGTGTGTGTGTGTGTGTGTGTGTGTGTGTGTGTGTGTATACATGCACACTTGTGTGTGCCCTGTACATGCACACATGTAGGGGATTGTTATTGTTTTGTTTTGTTTGAGGCAGGTATTTCTGTGTAGCATTGACTGAGTTGGTATTTGGTATATTGACCAGCCAGCCCCAAACTCAAGAGATCCACCACCTTTATCTCCTGAATGCTGAAATTAAAGGCATGAGCCACCATGCCCAGTACAGCTTTTCTTAACTCTGCATTGCCCTACTCTTTTCTCCAGCTTAAAACCATCCATACTACCACTCCTTTTGTGTATTTCTGATGTTATACTCTTTGTTTCTAACAATTCTAACATGACTCTTCTCTTTAGCAGGATACACAGTGGTAGCTTCATATGCCATCCTATCCAGAACTCTATTGGAACTTCAAATTCCTTACGTGGAAATCTTCAGTATCCAGCCCAGATCTCATACCCAACCCTAAGACCAGGAATATCATTGTGGTTCTGAGTGTACATTATCTAGCTTCCAGAAAAGGAAATTGCTTTGTCATTCAACCTATGCTATTTTCTTGAGCCAGGGGTTATAGTTTTTGCTTATTGCTAAAGATCTAGATCTTTTTCTTTGAAAAAAAAAGAATATCAAAATGCTTTGGTCATCACTTATGACTATAAATCTCTACTGTCCATATGGGGCCTGTAATTCCTGAGTTCCATCTGCAACCAGCAATTTGATTAACACAAATAGCTGCTTCCTCACTATTCTTTAGTGAAGGAAAACTAGATTATAAATAATTTTTTTACAACTATCCATGGCTAATTACTGTGGTCCTTTAAGATTATTAGATAATATAGAAGAATAAAATGAGTATGCACAAAAATAATGTGATCATCTACTATTTAAGAGAAGTTTAGAAAGTGGAAATTGAATGTGGAAAGTCAAGAGCTTAAGACTTCTTATTATACACAGTAGTTTTTTTTTCTTTTTAATCAGTGATTTCACTAGAGCTGAAATATCAGTGAGTAGAAAAGCCTTTTCAGGACATCAAACCATTTATGCAAAGGCAAGAAAGATCAAGGAGTTAGAGGACACTGCACATACAGGCTACAAGACTTTTCCTCTTAAAATTCTATAATATGTACAGCTCATTTCTTCACAATTCAAAATACTCACTTTCTCAAATATCATTTAATCTCTCTATCATTATTCCACTTTCTCAGAACAAACAATGCTCTTTGTTGACACTTACCTGCCACCTCATTATTTTCTCCCATAAATAAGTATTAATCCTGAACCACAATCTCCCTCTCACCTTCTAGGTCTGTGATTTTTCTGGAAAAATTTGAGGATCTATCCAGTACACTAGCCTATGTCTATTATTAATGCCCCAATCTTTCTTTTTACAAACTATGCAATTAAAAGAGCTTTGTTACTAATTCCAAGAATTATAACTCCCCAAATTGTGGAAATCCTACTTCTCAAGCAGTATCTGACAAATCTGTCCTCTTTCCTTTCTTATTCTTGGTTCCTAATCAGAACATTTATTGCAGTGTAAAGTTGCTTAAATTTTGATATCAGGCCATTCACTCTACCCTTTTTCACAGTCTCTCTTTTTAATAGAGAGGAACTGACTCAAAGACAAGAAATTCATTGCCAGTTGGCAGGCAATCAGAGTGCCTGTTATAATTCTGAATTAGGCACAGTCATTTGTAGCTGAAGCACATCCTGGAAGTTGAAAGATCTGCTAAAGTAAAATCCAGAGTTAGTACTGTGACAAACCAGAAGCTGTTTGTATGCCAAAGTTATGAGGGAGCAAACATTGAAGCCTTTTCAAACATGGGAAGTTTTCTGAAAGCACAATGAATCTGATAAAAATAAGCATGGCTAGAAAACACTATGTAAATAAAATATGATGTAGAAATGTAATATATAGAAATGATAGGATAAAATGGTAGATTATTGAATATACTCTGAAAAAAAAGATATAGAAATAATAGGATAAAAGAGTAGATTATTGAATCTACTCTGAAAAGAAAAGAGGGAGAATATGGATATTATAAGATAAAAAGGTAGATTTTTGAATCTACTTTTAAAAACAACTACTGGTTTTAAATATTAACATTGGATTGGATTTTTGCATATTGTATACAAATTTTGTATATTGATACAAATTTCAGATTAATTTTTAAATTAATACATACTGTACATACACTTCTAATCTTGGTCAAGATATTGTACCTAAACAATTAATTTAACAATGTAAAGTAAATTTCTAGTCCTTGAAAGTTATTATTACCAACTATTAGGATGATGAAGAAATGCAAGTTAGTAGTTAGTCATTACAATTAAACTTGTAGTCAGGTTAGGTATGTTTTCAAGGTCAAACAGAGACATATTTTAGATAAACAGGTCATCATCAAACACTTCAGAGATCTACAGAACATGGCATTTAAGATGTTTTAATAACATAGATTCTTTTTTATGATAATGAGACATGTCTGCTCCCGGCAGATCCAATCTACTTCAGAAAAGATAATGACCTTCAAAGAAACTCCTTATGAAGTTTACTTTCTTTGTGGCAAAAGTTAACCACTGGACAAGAAAGTGCCCTTGCCTCAACTACTGACAGTATGCTGTCCAAAATGGACAAGCAGGACACAAAATAAAGGACAGCTGAACCTTGCCAAGACAAAGTAGAAAGACCCTTTAGAAAATCCTGATTCACAGATGAGTCTGTCATATATTCTAGGGCTGTAGGCTGAAGATGGATGCCCCAATGTTGCACAGGAACATTGGGTGATTGTCCAGGCAGCCAGCTGTTTCTGTCATTCCTCACATTTTTTGGAAGTCACTTGTTTGCACTTCCTGCTTACACAGTAAATATTATTTCCTTCTTGGGTCTCTTAGGAAGTTTATGATTAGGTAGTTATCATATCCTTGTTAACAGATTCAGAAAAGAAATTCACTAAAGAGGTGTAAATTGTATAAGTTTGAAAGACAACAAAAGATAGTTTTTGATTGGTAATACAAGTATGGATAGAAACTGAATTAGGCACAACATTTTGGACTCACCAAAATAGGATAGATAATGGAGTATTTTCTCTGAATTTCTCAAATGTTTATGGACTGGACATTGTTAATGTAATTCTTGACTATATATATATATATATATATATATATATATATATATATATATATATTGTATATACTTATTGTACTTAAGGCAAAATTTTCTTTCCTTCTTAAACATTCTTTCTAAAGTAGCTACATTTGAATCAGTTAGTTAAATGTCATCAATGTAATAGTAAACTATAGATTGAGGAGATTGTTTATATATTACTTCCAACAGCTATTGTGCAAAATATTAGCTCAGTGTTGGCCTGTTTAACATTCCCTGTGGGAGAACCCTCCATTTATATCTCTTAACAGGCTGAAAATTATTATAAGTAGGTACCGTGAAGGCAAATTTTTCTGTCTTTTTTCTTGTAAGGTCATTGAAAAGAAACAGTCTTTTAAATTGATAACTATAAAAGGCCACCTTTTAGGTAATGAAGTAGGCAAAGGAATTCTAGATTGTAGAGAGCCCATTGGCTAAATTACCTTGTTAATAGCTCTTAGATCTCTTACCATTCTCCACTTACCAGATTTCTTTTTAATAACAAATACAGGAGAATTCTAAGGGCTGGTTGATTCTTCAATATGCTGAGCATTTAACTGCTCTTGTACCAGCTGTTCTAAGGCCTGTAGTTTCTCTGTTGTTAAATGCCATTGCTGAATCCATACTGGCTTGTCTTTAACCATTTTAAAGGTAGGGCTGTTGGTGTCTTTGAAAGATCAGCAGCTGTTGTGCTCTGTTCTTCTACAGTCTGGATGGTCAGTGATTGTTCTTTATAATACCTTCTAAGATTTTTCTCAAGAAACATATGTTAGTTTATGTTTTGTTTCTGAGATTGGAGGAATGTTCAACTGGGTATTCCATTGCTGTAATAAATCATGGCTCCATAAATTCTTAGCTATATTAGCCACATATGGCTTGAATTTTCCTCTCTGTCCTTCTGGCCCTATACATTTGACCAATCTCACACTCTGTTTCACTAGGGATGATGTTCCAATCCCTAAAATCTGAACATTTTATTTGCCTTCTGAAGAGGCCAATTTGGATGTCAAGATTATAGTGCAATTATTGTTATATCAGCACTGGTGTCTACAAGACCTTCAATGACAACACCATTTATTCGTATTTTTAATTTTGGTCTTTGTTGATTTACAGAAGTTCCAAAAAATTTGCTTTATTGTTTCTCCTTAATTTTTTGTTCTCTCTTCTGTAGCCATTCTACCCTGAGAAGCTTTTTTTTTAAACAATAGGCATTAGGTCCTTTAATTGCTCTGGGAAGGAGTTTCTTCCATGGTGATAGGAAAGGATTGAACCAAATTTGACATAGGGGCCTGTAAGAGGCTCCTCAGGGAGTTTACCAATGGCAAAGGCAAGGGATTACATTATCTGTCCCTTATTGATCTATATTCCTTAGTCCAATGTCTGCCTTTACCACCCCTTCTGCATAATCCAGTAAGGAGGGGCTTCTGTTGGGATTATTCCTTGATAAAACATTGTTTCTAGGAATTCTCTGTTTGCAGTCCCTTCTCAGGTGACCTTGTTTACTGCAATTAAAACATTTGGCATTACTATTTTTCTTCAAATTTCTGGAAATCACCTCTCCTATCCAAGCATCATCATGATCATGAGATTCAATATTAATTGTATCATGGATCCATTTCTCCAGTGGTGCTGATCTTGCCTTTAATGGTCTAATTATCATTTTGCATTGTGCATCAGCATTTTCCAAAGCCAGAGATTCAATTATCTGTATAGCTTCTGAATTTGGTATCACTCTATTTACTGCTGAAGACAATCTTTGTACAAATTCAGTGAAAGTTTCTTTTGGGCCCTGTATAACTTTGGTAAATGACTCAATTTTCTTTCCTACTTCTTCAGTTCTGTCCCAAACATTCAAGGCTGCCATGCAGCATAAAGCTAGGGTATGGTCATCATATAAAGATTATCTTTGTATATCAGCATAATCGCCTTCTCCAAGAAGTTGATCTTAGGAGATTTCCATACTTCTAACCCTACTTTGTTGTTCAATAGCCTCATCCCTCCACCAGATTCTCCATTGTAATTGGGGACCAGCCTCTAAGACTGCTGTAACCAAATCTCTCTAGTCTTGATGGATAATTCTACTACAATTTGATCATGAGTCAAATTACAATTTAATATCTGATTCATGAGAGATCAGTGGATGCTATATGAGACTATTGCTTATTTGAATCTCCTCAAATCTAACATTTGCACAGGACTCTACTCAGCTCATATATAGACTTGATGATATCTATCATGTGGCAATTACTGTATGGTTACTGGATAGATTAAGTTTGACTGTTAGAAAGCATTAGGCTGTTTCTCTTTAACCTTATAATACAATGCTGAGATTGGTTCACCTTTTAATTCTTCTGTCTGGGTTTGAATATCTTTATGATCTGTTTTCACAAGTTTTTCTAAAACTTTTATCTTGGCACTCATATTAACCAACTTTTTTAATGAAAATAAACAGAAATGAT
This sequence comes from Peromyscus californicus insignis, assembly GCF_007827085.1. Taxonomy (NCBI): domain Eukaryota; kingdom Metazoa; phylum Chordata; class Mammalia; order Rodentia; family Cricetidae; genus Peromyscus; species Peromyscus californicus. The sequence continues at coordinate 47,968,358 of NW_026294391.1, forward strand.
CAAACAAATAATATTTATAATTGACATCACATCTATCCCATCAACATTAATTAACCTTTCATTTAATTGTTCCATTTTCAGACTGTTCAATGTATAGTCAAATAGAGATCAAATGCCTTCCACTGTAAAAATGTTTCCCATTTTTTAATGTGGGAAATAACTTTCTTTTAACTAATTCCTCCCTTTAAGAAATTCCAATTGACTCATCAAATCTGCTGACAATGACAATTCAGATGACAGTGTGGCAGCAGCCTGAGGAGGTGGCCCAGAGAAAGCCAGAACCCACGAAGAGAGGAAAGAAATTAAAGTTCCAGTCATCTGCATGGGGGAAGTGTGCAACAGTGGCTAACTCCTATGGCTTTTGGAGCCCAAAAACCTATGGACTTTTCTGCAGAGAGGCTGTAACAAAAACTTAGCCAGCAGGTTAGGGACTCTGGCCCAGGTGGGGTAGAGATTCTGGCCATGTGTAGCTCAAGCCTTAGCCAGGGACTTCAAGGCCACAGGTAAGTGGCTTTTTTGTGAATTTGTGCCCCATGAGTTGGACACTAGATGTGCTCAAATTTCTAAAGGTCTTTTAATAAATAAAAAAAACAGAGCCAGAAATAGGGGTAAATGCTGAAAGATCAGAGAGACAAAGGAACAAGCCACCTCTTACCTCTAGGACACCTCAGCCTGGAAAGCTTCTAGTTCCTGTCTCCTTATGGCTTATATAACTTTCTCCACCCAGCTATCACTTCCTGGAATTAAAGATGTGTGCCCTTTCAAAGCAAAGGCATGAGATCTCAAGTGCTGGGATTAAGGATGTGTGCCATCATTACCTAGCTCTGTTTCTCTCCTAGATTGAGTCAATCTCCTATAATACAGGGTGGCTTTGAACTCAAAGAGATCCAGACGGATCTCTGCCTCCCAAGAGCTAGAATTAAAGATGGGTGCCACCACTGCCTGGCATCTATGTTTAATCTAGTGGCTTGTTCTGTTCTTTGATCTTCAGGTAAATTTTATTAGGGTGCACAGTATATCACCACAAAATGTAAAAAATAATAGTGTACATATTTGATGACTCTTTTATTCCTGTGAAGTTCAGTAGTATTTTCTGTTTTGAAATTCACTGAGAATCATTTATTTTTTTTTCTATTAAACTTTTTGTTGATTTCAACTTACCTAAGAAGGACTTCTGTATTTTCTCCATTGATAATCTCTAACAAAGATAGACTCTCTGTCCTTAGGCTTGTGAGGTGCCAAGATTGGTGATACAGAGGCTTTCTCAATCTTTTCCATGATAAAAGGGAAGAGCAATGTAGTTAGCCATATGATTTTAGTTTTACAATCCCTAAACCAATTGAGTTCTTTCTTATTAACTACTAAAGCTATAGAGGGACATTTATCATTTTGGTTATCTATAAAGTAGTGGTTTTCAACCTTCCTAGTGCTGTGACCCTTTAATGCAGTTCCTCATATTATGGTGACCACCATCTATAAAATTTCATTGCTACTTCATAACTGTAATTTTGCTACTCTTATGAATCTTAATGCAAATATCTGATACACAGAATATCTTATATGTGGACAAATGACAGAGCGTTCCTATTCTAGAGGTCATGATCCACAGGTTGAAAAACACTGCTATAGAGTAACATTATTATCTTACACAACTTAACTTTAAATATTCTTGAAAAAATGGAATGTATTTGTATTTTGCATATTTCTGGTATATGAGTTTGCTAAATTGAAAATAACAATATAACTTCCAGTTTTATATTACAAAAATATTACTAATAATCATAATTTAATTTCAATACTGGCAATTATACAGAGAAATTTATCAAGTATTTGATGTTCTATAACTGTTGTACAAATGGAGTCTTCAAAAAAAAAAAAAATAGAAGCCGGGCGGTGGTGGCGCATGCCTTTAATCCCAGCACTCGGGAGGCAGAGCCAGGCGGATCTCTGTGAGTTCGAGGCCAGCCTGGGCTACCAAGTGAGTTCCAGGAGAGGCGCAAAGCTACACAGAGAAACCCTGTCTCGAAAAACCAAAAAAAAAAAAAAAAATATGCTGTTTGGAGATGGTTCAATGGGTAAGAATGTTTATTGCACAAGCATGAGGATCTGAGTTCAAACCCTGCAACCCATGTAAGATGCTAGTAGTTGTAGATGAATTTCTAAAAGGTCCTTATTAAATAAAAAAACATAGAGCCGAATATAGGAGTTTAAGCCTGAGAGAGATCAGGGAAATAGGGAAAGCCACAGCTAACCTTACCTCACCAACTTCGCAGCTTCCAAATGTGGCTACTTCCTGTCTACTCACGCCTATATGCCTTGCTGTTCTGCCATCTGATTTGCTCTCTCTCTCTCAAGCTACATAACTTCCTCTTCCTGCCCAGCTCTTTCATTTCCTGTATGTCTGTACAGACCTCTAGACCTCCATGGTTAACTAGTATTGGAACTTAAGGCATGTGCCACCACACTTGACTCTGTTTCCAGAGTGGCCTTGAACTCACAGAGATCCACACAGATCCCTACCTGCCAAGTGATAGGATTAAAGGCATGTGCTACCATTTTATGACTTCTTTGTTTACTTATAATGGCTGTTTCTATTCCTCTGATCTTCAGGTAAGCTTTATTCATTAAAGTACAAATAAAATATCACCACATTTCAGCACAAATAAAATATCACCACAAGTAGTGGTCATGTATGCCTATAACCTCAGCTCTGTGAGATATATGGGACCGATACATCCTTGAAGCTTGTATGCCCCAGCCTACTTTCAGGCTTAGATCCTGTGTCAAGAGAATAAAGAAGTTACTGATGGTTAGAAAACCTATGGTCTTTGTCTGAACTCTACCTGTGCTTGCACACACACACACACACACACACACACACACACACACACACACATAAACATATGACCCATGGACTAGATCCAGTCTGGTGTCTTTTTGTAAATAACATTATATTGAAATAAAGTCAGAGCTACTCTATGAATTATTCATGGCTACATTCATAATATGATACTTGAGCTGAGCCATTGCTTCAGAGATTTCACAGGTAATATGCTTTCTGTCTACTCCTATGCAGAAAAAAATGCTTATCTATCTCTGATGTAGAAAAACTTGTCAGCTTAAGAAAATATTCTAAAGAAGACAAAAAACACATAAGACTTAAATTTCCATATGTTCCTTCAGTTATACACATGATACTCAACTTCTACTAAAGGAAACTTGAAATGAATTGCTTTTCCTTTGTGAATCCATTATAAGCAGAGAAGAACTGACTGGTAGTCTTGCATAGAATGTATCTTTAATAAAAATGATTACAAGAGATGGTATTTTTGTATCTAGGATGAATATAGTTATCAAAACAAAGGAATCAGTTCAAAGAAATGGAATTCATTAAGGAAAATAAGAAATGGAAGAATGAAGTTGTATTTAAAGGTGCCAGTTGTCTTCAAAGAACTTAATAATAAGCCAACAAACATCTAAAATTCAAATGGACCTATCAGTTGAATAGAAAGTAAGCTAGGGTATTAAAAAAGAGGACAAAGATATTTCAGGATTAAAATTAAAATTAAGGTCAGCTTGTTTAAAAATATGAAGTTTTAGAACTGAAGAAACAAACTAAAATATCAAGTTTATGTTTCTAAAGTCAAAAGTAGTATAAAATGAATGAAGTAATTTGTACATAAAAGTACATGAACATGATGGTAAATAAAATACACAGTCATTATAAATTCTATAGGCATGAAATATTACAATATTCTAGTAATTAATCTCTTTACCTTCAGACTCCTTCTTCTCCAATGTCTAAACTATTTGCTATTTTTGGTCAGTATTCCCCTCAAAACCTTTATTGACTTCCTGTTCAGCCACCATATTTTAGAACTGAAAGTACCACTAAGTGTCATGAATTGTATGATAACTATGGTGATATTTTATTTGTACTGAAATGTGCTTTTATTTGTATGTTAATAAATAAAGTTGCCCGGGGGTCAGAGCTATTAGAGCCATAGCAAAAGCTGGGCGGTGGTGGTGCACACCTTTAATCCCAGCACTTGGTAGGCAGAACTAGGTAGATCTCTGTGTGTTCAAGGATACAGCCAGCATTGGAAACACACGCCTTTAATCTCAATACCAACCATAGAAGACCTGGAAGTCTGTACAGACAGGCAGTGATGAGGCAGTCATGTGGTTGGGTTTACAACCAATGAGAAGGCAGAACAGGAAGTCTATATAAAGACAGACAGGAAGTAGGTCTCTTTCGGAGAGGTCTCTTGCGAAGAGGTAGGACAGCAGCGGCAGGAAGGGTAAGGTTTTTAATCTCAGCTCTTAGCTATCCCTCTGACCTCTTGGCTTTCATCTCTGAATCGGCTCTGTGTTTCTTATTTAATAAGTCGGCTGGTTACATCTACAGATAACCATATCTTCCTGCTGAGATTGTGCAGTTAAGACACATAAGATGAAATCATCTATGTGATGTATCTTAACAACAGAGTTGAATACCAAGTACCCTGACAACCACACCTGTTCTTTTCTGCAGCATGGACATGACTGTGAACATAACCTCCATAGCATTTTCATAATGCCCAAACTAACTAACATGTTCCTTTTTCTCTCATCTTTGCCAAAATTTCTTACCTTTTGTCTTTTTTAGGAACCATACTAATGTGTGATGTTGTAACACACTGTTATTTTTATTTTTATTTCTAGGATGATTAGTGATATTGAGTATATTTTCATATGCTTATTGATAATTTCTTAGCATTCATTAAAAATTATGTAGGACACAAATAATAAATATATTGTATTTGGGATTATCTGAATAATGAATATTTGTAGATCATAATATTTTACCAAAGTAATCTACAGTTCTAGTTCAAGTTATACTAAAATTATAACTCAAATTTTTACTATAGATTAAATCCTAACATTTATATGGAAGCACAAATGATCTTAGTAGATACCAAAGCAACATTGAGAATAAATTAAGTGAGAAGCATTATTGATTCCAAAATATATCACAAAACCATAGTAATTAATACAATATGTTACTAAAAATAGACTGATTTACCAAACACAAACCAGAAATTAACAATTGCATAAATAATCAATTTTGCACACAATACTGCCCCAAATATATGAAATGAAAATCTCTTCAACAAATGATATGGAAATTGAAAATCAATAAATTATTTCTTAATGAATGACTTCCTGCTATTTGTAATGACATAGACAATGGAGGATGGTATGCCCAATGAAATAAGCCAGAATAAAGGTAAATAATACACAGTCTCACTTAGCATGTGGAATGCATTGTTCTCATAAGGAGGCCTTGCAAAGTTCTTTAGGACCTTCTGCCATGTAATGGTACATGGGAAAAGAAAAACTGGAATTGAGACCTTATCAGACACTGAAATTTCTCGACCTTTTGGATTCCCCAGCCTCCAGAACATCAATAATAATTTCCTGTTACTTGTATACCACTGAGACTATGAGACTTCCTTATCACAACCTGTAACATGAATCCTAATTGGTCTTAATAATAAAAACCTGGGGTCAAATATAGGGGTAAATTCAGAAAGATCAGAGAGACAAAAGAGCAAGCCACAGCCATCACCTCTTACCATGACAGCTCCTCAGCATGAAAAAGCCAAGGTCCGGTCTCCACTCCACCTTATCATTTCTCTCCACCCAGCCATATCACTTCCTGTTTCCTCCTCCCAAGGGCTGGAATTAAAGGTATGTGCCACCACTGCCTGACCTTTAGTGGCTAGCTCCAAACACTGATCTTCAGGAAAGCTTTATTTGTGAGAACACAACAAAATATCACCACAACAACCCAAACTGCACTCATGATAACTACAGGTAATACTACTTTACCATTTATTTGAAACACAAGAGGGAGAAAACAGAGACTATAAGCAAGGATGGATAGGTATGATAATAGACTACGTGGCATTTTTAAAAATGAGGACAATTATGTCAGCTTCCTTCTTCTTTTCTTGAGACAGTATTCCCTTCTATTTCAAAACTTTACTGTGCTCTCCTTCCTTTGCGTTCTCAGAACCCTTTCCATGTTTTAATTAGTATGAAATGCTGGCCATGAATCAATTTTTCATCAATATTAAAAGACTAAAAAGAAATCATTTGGATATGGCATGTTGGCACATACCTTTGATCTAACCACTAGAAAGGCAGAGTTGGGTGGATCTCTATGAGTTCAAGGTCAGCCTGGTTTACATAGTGAGTTTGAGGCCAGTGCACACAGTAAGAACCTGTATCCAAAACAGCCATTTCAATTTATAATGATGACATGGTAATAGGCTGATCTATTTTCCCCTCCACTTTAGTAACAAGCAGCTGAGACGATCTGGAGTGCTGGAACATGATAATGAAAACTTTCTTCAAAAGGTGAATTTAATACATTTTCTGGACATATAACTATATGTATAGCAAAAATTATTGTGGAAATTGTTGTAGTTACACTGTAAATGTATTTATACTACGAAAAACACACTTGATCTTGCATGCCCTAAGAATATCTCTACCCGCCGGGCGGTGGTGGCGCACACCTTTAATCCCAGCACTCGGGAGGCAGAGGCAGGCGGATCTCTGTGAGTTCGAGGCCAGCCTGGTCTACAGAGCGAGATTCAGGAAAGGCGCAAAGCTACACAGAGAAACCCTGTCTCGAAAAACCAAAAAAAAAAAAAAAAAAAAGAATATCTCTACCCTGTATTTTCTAAAAAAATGGATATTCTCATACATAACACTCATATTAGTATTACACCCGACAAACTCAACAGTTCTGCAATTATACTCAATGAAGTCTCTTTTCAATTTCCCTAAAATTGTTTTAAATATTTTACATCAGGTATTTTGGGGGAGCATTTCTCAAATCTTATTGTCATACTCCTTCCAATTTCTTTAATTTCAGAAACTTTATATTTTTTTTTCTATCTTTCATGATGGAAATATTTTAAACTGTTCACATCAATTAACTTGTAGAATGCTACATGTTCTGATTCATCTAAGTGCTTACTAATAATTAGGCTCACGTGAATTTTGCTTTACAAGAATTTCATACTTTTAATATCAGTATTTTATATTATAATATATAAAAATGTACATAATGTACTTTATCCTATTGTGTTCATACCATTTGAAGTCTGTGTTGAAATGGTATTTCCTACCTTCACTAGAGAGGTATTTTCCCATTGTTATTAATAATAAGCATCTTTTGACTTCATACAATGAAAAGTTAATTTTATGGTCTTCCTATATTTTCACATAATGTATTGTTGCATTTGAATTTATTAACTAACATTTTCTGCCACAAATAGCTTCCTGTTATCTCTTTGAGTATTAATATAAGTTCAGTGAATATATATTTTTTTTTTGGTTTTTCGAGACAGGGTTTCTCTGTGTAGCTTTGCGCCTTTCCTGGAACTCACTTGGTAGCCCAGCCTGGCCTCGAACTCACAGAGATCCGCCTGGCTCTGACTCCCGAGTGCTGGGATTAAAGGCATGCGCCACCACCGCCCGGCTGAATATTTTTATATTAAATATAAATAGAAACATATCTCTTAAAAATTAGGACAAAATTTATTATTACAGTTAAAAGCTGTCAATTGCTTTGTTATTGCATATAATAAAGGAAAATGATAGACCTAAAATATTTTTTAATTTAATGCAACAGAATGTGTAAAATAAAAAAGAATTGAGTTGCTTTATGTACAATAAACTATTCTGGACAAACCAAACATCAAGCACCTGTGTCTCAGCTGTCCTCAGCTGCATTTATGCCATTTTTAATTCTTTTGACAAAGCTGCAGCCTCTTAATGAGGGCTAATTATAAAGGGAGAAATTGTCACAGAGCACTTGAGAAAACTACTAATGTTCTTGAATAGTATCAGGTTATGAGTAATGGTGATTTATCACTTGACATAGTGCTGATAAGCCATTTCTTACTAAAGCCTTGACAACTTGTTTTCATTTATATAAAGTGCAATATTTTTAATTGGCCATGTCTTCCATCACTGACAAGCAAGTCACACTATCAAGTGGAAACTTTGTTTAAGATTGATGCTGCATGCTGTACTATTTGCTTAATCTTTAGTTTTCTGTGCCCATTGAAGTTGGCTATTTCATTACTTCTATGAAGAAAAACAAAGAAAAAAAACCAGACAAAACATGTTCTTCATTCTTGTTTGAGATAGGCCTTCACTATGTAGCACAGGCTGAACTCAAAGTCTTGATCCTTCAATCTCCATCACCATACTGAGCCAAAGAAGTTGCTCACCATTTCAAGCAGCTGTTTTTGTTGCTATGTTGTATAACTATATTGAATATTTACTTCCATATGCTTAGCTACCTGCAATTACTTTTGCCACTTTGGTATTAATTTTTCAATTAAATAAATAATTTCCAGTTCCATTTTCATGCATGGCATCCCCAGATATTCAATAAGGAGTTACATAAGAAAATAGATGAAGAATTAAAGAAAGGTAGCAAAAGGTGTACTATAGTGTTATAGTTTCTAACAGAGATGTCCCTTGTATTCTTGGCTAATCTTGTCTCATAGCCAGAGAGCTGGACCTCCTTTCCTCATTTCTTTGTTGTAAAGCTTGACTTTTTTGTTGTTGTTGTTGTTTTGTTTTGTTTTTGTTTTTCGAGACAGGATTGCTCTGTGTAGCTTTGCACCTTTCCTGACTCACTTGGTAGCCCAGGCTGGCGTTGAATTCACAGAGATCCACCTGGCTCTGCCTCCCGAGTGCTGGGATTAAAGGCATGTGCCACCACCGCCCGGCTAAGCTTGACTTTCATTGAGTTATAGTAGTCTAGTAGAGGGTAAGGGAGATGTGGCAGATAGTCAGATAGGACCTTGACCTAATGTGAAAGGGATGGGGTATGGATATAGGCTATGTTAAAAATAATTACTTAATTTTCCTAAGAATATCATAGTCAAAGAGACAAAGTATACCAATCTAGAGTTAATGGATTTAATGTTGGGTATTAGCCTTTATGAAATATTGATGATATAAAGTCAAGTATTTTTCAATGTTTTCTGTGCTGCTTTTCTCCTCCTGTCTTTGGCTGAAGATGTGTTCTTGCTGACTCAATCTCTATAAAGTCTAAACTTTATCATTATTCTACTGGGCAGAACAACTCAGAATATCAGGGTGACTAATTTCTAAATATGTTTTAATCTTTTAATCATAGCTATGCCCATAGTAAGAACCACAGATAAAGATGATTCACAGTATTATGAAAGATGGAAAACCCCACTGGAAATTAAGTACCCTGGGTTTTCTCCTACATGCTGGGACAGCAGAAGTAGAGTGTTAGAAGCTAAAAACTATCTACATAGTGAATTTGTGGGCAGTCTGGGCTTTAGGAGAATCTGTCTAAAATTATATAAACAGTTTTGAGATTTCTAACAGTGTCTTCTCTCAGGTATATTTCACTACTTCATTTTCATTATAAACCCCATTTGTCTTTGTGATAATCTTGATATAAAATTATAGAGATATATACCTAAAAGCTTTTAAAAATATTTTTTTCTTTAAGAAAATCAGTAAGATTGACAAATCCTTAGACAAAATTAACCAAAACACACACACACATATATAACATATATATTACATATATACATAAATGTATATATATATATATATATAGAGAGAGAGAGAGAGAGACAGAGACAGAGAGACAGAGAGAGAGACAGAGAGAGAAAATCGAAGTTAATAAAATTAGAAAAAAAAGGGTAGACATTACAATAAATACCAAGGAAATTCAGAGAATCATAAGGACAAAATTTAAAAGCCTATACTCCACCAAACTGGAAAATCCAAAAGAAATGAATGAATTTCTTGATATATATGCCCTACCAAAGTTAAATCAAGGTTAAATAAACAATTTAAACAAACATGTAGTTCCTAGTGAAATAGAAGAAGCAATTTAAAAATATCTCCCTACCAAAAGAAATCTAGGGCCCAGGTACACATAGATTCAGTTTACATTTCTACCAGAGAAGCAAAGTGCAAAAAAGAGCTAAGTCCAATAATCCTTATCCTAGTTAGGGTATCTATTGCTGTGAAGAGACATCATGACCATAGGAGCTCTTATTAAGGAAAGCATTAATTGAGGCTGACATACAGTTTAAGAGGTTTAGTCCATTATCCTCATGATGGGAGATGGCAGCATGCAGGCAAGCATGCTACAGGAGAGGTAACTAGGAGTTCTACATCTAAATCAGCAGGCAGCGGGAAGTGAAAGTGACACTGGTCCTGGCTTGAGAATCTGAAACCTTAAAGACCACCTGCAATGACATACTTCCTCCAACAAGTTCACAAGGCCTCACCTCCTAATTGTGCCACTCTTTATGGGCCTATGGGGGCTATTTTCATTCAAACATCCATATTCCATTCCCTGGCCCCCAAAGGCTTGTAACCATATCATATTGAAAAATGCATTTAGTCCAGCTTCAAAAGTCCCCATAGTCTATAACAATATCAGCAATGTTTAAAAAGTCCAAAGTTCAAAGTCTCTTCTGGCACTCATGCAATCTCTTAACTGTAACACCTGTAAAATCAAAATAAAATAATCATCAAATACTTCCAACATGCAATGGCACAGCATACACATTACTGTTCCAAAAGAGAAGAAAGGGAGCATAATAAGGAAATACTTGACCAAAGTAAGACTGAAACCCACCTGGGCAAACTCCAACCTCTGAATCTCCATGTCTGATGTCAAAGCCCTCTTCAGACCTCCAACTCCATTGAACTTTTTTGACTTCAACAAAATTCTTTCTTTTGGGCTGGTTTCACTCCTTGTTAGCAGCTTTCCTTAACAGGTATTCTAAGGCTCCAGCATCTCCAACATCTTGGGATCTCCAAGGTATCCAGGCTTCACTTTCACAGCTTCACACAATGGCCTCTCTAGGCCTCCGTACAGAGATATCTCTGATATATGCCTACCCTTAGTGACTTTTCTCAGCAGAGGAGGGAGAATTGACAATCCCTTTCTTTTAACCTTGTAACCTTCAGCCAGAACCATATGACTGAAGCTGCCAAGTTCGGCCACTTACTGGTGATGGAACATTCCCTCCTCATTCAAGTAACTCTTCACCAGCTTTCTCTTTTTGATGTTTTCCTTCACTGCATAAGCTTGAATGTGCTAAAACTTGATTTGTAGACAAGGCTGGCCTCAATCTCAGAGATCCCCCAGCCTCTGCCTTCTCAGTGCTGGGATTAAAAGTGTGTGTCACCATACCTGGATCTAAACTTGTCTTTAATTCCTTTTCATTTTTCTTTAATTATTTTCACAAGTTGGAAGCTTAGTTGGATGGGGTCTTTCCCTGAGGTCATCACTCTATTTATTCCATCTAGCACCACACTGTTCTTTAATCTTTTTATTTCTGTGAATACAGGATTTAGTTCCATTAAATTTCTTGGTGCCCCCTTTCTCCTCAAATTGTATAGCTTCTATTTTTCCTTGCCCAGCTTGTTCCTTTTAATTATAGATCTGCATAAATGTGAACACTAATAATCACAGTACACAGTCCTAGATTGTTTTGTAATTTTCTCTACTAAGGCAATTAATCTAAAACTTTCAATTTAGCCTCAGCCAGGCTTTTTGGACAAGGGTAAAAAGCAGTCACATTCTTTGCTAGAATATCTCAAGAACAGTCTATAGTCCACATGCTAAAATTCTTCTCCTCTGAAACCTCTTAAGCTGGGGCCCCCACAGCTTAAATCATGCTCAGTATCACTGTCTTCTATGCTCCTATTATTATGGCCCATTAAATTTGGCTTAAAGCAGCTGGGCACTGGTGGCACACACCTTTTATCCCAGCACTTGGGACTCAGAGGCAGGCAGATCTCTGTGAGTTTGAGGTCAGCCTGGTCTATAGAGCTAGTTCCAGGACAACTAGGGCTGTTACACAGAGAAACCCTGTCTCAAAAAACAAACAAACAACAACAACAAAAAATCGGCATAAAGCATTCCACTGCTTTTCTAACCCAAAGTCCCAAAGTTCACATTCCTCCAAACAAAAACATGATCAGGCCTATCATAACAATACCCCAGTTCCTGGTACCAACTTCTTCTGGTTTCTATTGCTGTGAAGAAATACCATAATGATGGGAATTCTTACAAAAGAGAACATTTAATTAGGGCTGGCTTATAGTACAGAGGTTTAATCCATTGTCATCATGGCAGAAAGCATGGCAACATGCAGGTAGACACGGTACTAGAGAAGAAGCTGAGAGTTCTATATCCTAGTCTGTAGGCAGGAGGAAGAAATAATGAACCATTGGGCCTGGCTTGAGCTTCTGAAACTAGAAAGCCCTCCCCCAGTGACATACTTCCTCCAAGGCTATACCTACTCCAACAAAGCCACACTTCCTCGTAGTGCCGCTCCCTATGAGCCCATGTACCTATTTTCCTCCAGCTACCACACTTTTCAAAATAGTATGCAAAATAGTACCTGTAGGAACTTTCTTATGTTTTTATAAAGCCACAATTACCCTGATACCAAACCACACAGACACCCCAAATTATAGACCAGTATCCCTTATGAACATAAATGCAAAACTTCTTAATAAAATATTTGAAAACCAAATTCAAGAACACATCAAAAAGATCATCCATCTTGCTAGAGTAAGCTTCATCCCAGAGATGCAGGGAATATATATATATATTATCATGTTCATAATGTATACTATATATTATATTATATATAAATATGTTATATATGATAGATGATTAGTATCTAGAATATACAAAAAACTAAATATAGAAAAAACTAAAAAAAGCAAAAAAAATCTGAACATCAAGAAAACAATCCAATTTAAAAATGAAGTACAGACCTAAACAAAGAGTTCTCAAAAGATTAAACACAAATGGCTAAGAAACAAATGTTCAACATGCTCAGTCATCAAGGAAATGCAAATTAAAACTACCTTGAGATTTTACCTTACCCCAGTCAGAATGGCTAAGATCAATAAAACGAGTGACAGCTCATGCTGGTAAGGCTGCAAGGAACGGAGAACACTTATTCATTGCCGGTGGGAGTGCAAACTAGGACAGCAACTATTGAAATCAGTTTGGCAGTTCCTTGGGAAGCTGGAAATTGATTTTCTGCAAGATCCAGCTATACCACACTTTGCCATATACCCAAATTACTCTACATCCTACTACAGAGATACTTGTTCATCCAGTGATACTTTATTTATCAGAGACAAAAATTGGAAAGAGCTTAGATGCTTATCAACTGATGAATGAATACATAAAGTGTGGTACATTTAAATAGTGGAATATCATTGAGCCATAAAGAAAAATGAAGTTTACAAGTAAATGGATAGAGCCAGAAATAGTCATCCTGTGTGAAATAACCCAGAACCAATAAGACAAATAATGGTTTCTCTTATATATGCATGTTAGCTTTTAAGCTTTTGGTATGTATGCTAAAATGCAAATAACCACAGAGATTTGGTACTGAGTAAGGTTGAAAGGAAAGGAGAGGATCTTCCAAGAAAGAAGAAATAAAATAGTGTTATAAAGAGATAAAAGAGAAACTAGGAGGATTAACTAGGTAAGAGTTTGGGAGAAAAGGGAAAGGGAGAGAATATGGTGAGGGACAATTAATAATAAAGACCTTTTGAAAAAATACATGGAAACCTACCACTGTATAAGCTTCCTAAAATATATACACATATGAAAGGAATGAACATAATCACCATGTAATTAGAGAGACAATGCCCCAAATAGACATCTTATGCTACCCAGTAAAACCTCCTAAGTGATATCTTGTTGAGTCATTGCCCAAAGAGGTCGTGTACCTCCACCCCAAAACTCACAAGCTATTTCTAAGGCTATTGGTTGCTCTCCACAACCAAATGGTAAGGTCCTATTGCTGAGGATAATGCTTACTTATGTCATCAATCAAGGAAAATTCCAACTGGTGCCCAATTATAAACCTCATTTCTACAAATTGGCATTCATGGTACTGGAAGGTAATCTTCACACTGCTGAAGAAGAATAATAATCAATGTCATAAAGCTACAAACCTGTGACCTACAACAATGACTTGCCTGCAAGATGTACTGGAACAATAATGGCATATCTAGCCAAGAGTATGAGATTGGGGGAAAACTTATTTACTTACATTCCGCTAATGGAACATAGCAATAAAATGACTCTTAATGACATTTTGCTATACCCACAGATCAGTGCATCATTCAACCCTCATCAGAGAAGTTTTATTGCAATAGATGATAATTAACACAGAGACCCAAAACTGAACAATGTGCAGAGAGTGCAAGACTTTGGAGCACTCAATAGGATGCTATTTTAGGAAGGATTAGGATGTATTGATTTGTTTTAGGAGGTGTGTCACTGGGGATTGGGATTGACTTTCAAGTTTCCAAAGCCCACTCCAGGCCAGTCTCTCTTTCTGCCTCCTAGTTGTGGTTCAGGATGTAAGCTCTTAGGGATTGTTCCAATGCCATGTCTCCTTGCTGCCATGCTTCCTGCCATAATAGTTTTGGACTCATCTTCTGAAATTATAAGCAATCCCCAATTTAAATGCTTTCTTAATAAGTCACCTTGGACATGATATCTCCTCACAGCAATAGAGAAAGTAACTAAGATAGTGGTTGTGGGCTTTGAGAGTTCAAAGACTTGCACCGTTTCCAGTTTGTTCTCTGCTTCCTATTGGCTGGAACAAGAACTATCTCTAATGTGAGTTTAGATGTAAGTTCTTAGCTTGCTGTCCCAGTCACCATACCTGCCTGCTGTTAGACTTCTCTGTCATGATGATAAACAGCTGCTGCAAATGTGATTCATTGTTGCCAGGGTCCATCTTAGTAGTGTAGTTCATGCGATGCTGGCTTTAGAGTCATGAAGGATACAAGAGTAAAGGAGTCATTCGATGTTCATCCTAGGTCTTAGAGAGCTGCTGATTCTGGGTGTGTGGCAAAGGAGTCCCTGCATGAAGGCTGTGAGAGGGTAAGAGGACCCAAAATGTGATTGCATGGATCTGTGGAAATGAAGCCTGACTTACATTGGAGACTCTAAGATGTTGGGGATGCAAGAGACATGTTATATCTGACATGGAGAATACACACAGGGAGTAAAGCCAGCTCAGGGCAGTGATGTATCTTGTGGGCAGCAAAGCTAGAGGGAAAAAGCCATTTAAGTCCCTTTACACTGGAGTCTTGGGATTTAGTGTTTGCCTGTTGGATCTATGTCCCGTTTTTGTCCAGAATGTCCTCACTATGTCCTCATTCCTCCATTTTGGAATGGTAATGTATACTCTGTGCTATTAAATGTTAGAAGTATGTAACTTTCTCTTTGATTTTACAGGGGACTGCCATTAAGAGATTGTCTGGACGCTGAGGAGAGACTTGAGACTGGATTTTTAAACAGTGTTGGAACTGAAAGAGTGTAGGAAATTTTAAAGCTGGGCTAAATCCCTTTTATAAACGTTACAATGTGGCCATGAACCTTTGGAGGCCAGAGTGTGGAAAGTGGTAGTGTTGGGAGAGATATTTGGGTAGTTTTAAGAGATATGGTATTGTTGAAGAAAGTATGTCACTGGAATTGGGATTTGAGAGTTCAAAGACTTGCATCATTCTTATTCTGTGCTCTACCTTCTGCTTGAAGCCTAAGATGTAAGTTCTCAGCTTCCTGTTCCAGTTGACATATCTGCCTGTTATCACACTTCTCAACCATGCTGGTGATAGACTCTTATTCCTCTGGAACTTTGAGCCCAAATTTGTAAGTTACTTTGGCCATGGTTTTTACCATAGCAATAGAAAGTAACTAATAGAGAAAATGATATGGTGAGCTGGATTTGGGGGTCTTTATCTGGGGCCATTTGCTTGACCCCAACCTTAACTATTGTCAAATTATCTGCTCATTAGGTTTAGAAAATGCAGAATTCCACATAGTTCCTAGGAAGAATTGTGAGGTTTGGTGTTGGAATGTGGGAAGACTGGATTTTGAGTCCTTAATCTAGTATACAGTTCAAAGGACACTATGGAGGGCCAGAACTGTGTGGTGGATGGGGTGGCTGGCAGGCTGGCAGGTAGGTGGGTTTGGCTCTCCCTACTAGAGATTCCCTCTTGGGGTCTTTATGCCATCCCATAGTGGCATAGTGAGCATAGTCAAAATGTTCAATTTAGACATATTTCTCAATAGAGAAGCTATGCTCAAGAAAATGAAAATTATTATTCATGAGATATACTTTTTACTTTACTTTATAATGGGCTTTGTATTTAATAAAATGAGCATGAATAAGAATGAAGAGTGATCTTTTCTCTACTGCTTTACTCCAACCTTAACTATTGTTAAATTATCAGTTCATTAGGATTAGAAAATGTAGATGCAGGTAAAATACAGTGAATCCTATGTACACTGGGGTCCTCTGTTTTCCCTTAACTTATTCAATCCACCTACTTTTATTGTGTGATGTTGTTTGGTTTTGTTGTGTTTTTTACCTGACCTTTGTCAGTTGCTGCTAAAAACAAGAATAAATTATGCCCAGTATTATGCCATGGTTTACATTTACCCCCTTCCATGGGGGGAAATAACACTCAAATAAAAGCAAATCGACAATCAATGAAGCTGATGAGAGTAACTTCAATCTAATAAAATGATACTCAATAAAATATGCACAAAATTTCCTCATTCTAAGGTTATTATCTTTCTCATTTCCTTTTAATGTTAAAGAGAACTCTCTTTGAATGACATTTACCTTTTGTGAAACTGAATGTTTTTTCTCTATTACAACAAGCTAAGCATAATTTAGGAAAGTAAAACCTTAGGAATTACTTTAAAAAGGTGAAATTAGTTTTTCTTTTAAGTAATGACTTTATTTGAAGTACAATTGACAGTTTATAAATGAATAGTAGTCATGTCACAATGAAACAGTGCATTTAAACAAAGATGAGCATGCTACCCAAATAGAACTTCATCCAACAAAATTTAATTGTAAGGAAATTAACATTTAACCTATTTATTCTAAAGTGATCTTGTGTTGTTTTTTTCCATCAACTATTTTTATGCTCATGTTTCCTATTGACAAAAGCTGACTAAATATTATCGCAGTGTAATTTTCCTGTAGCATTAATTATAAATGTCTCACTAGAATAATGTGAAAGCAAAATCTCATTTGGAAAGCTGATCACATTGACTGCATACTAATAAATTAAAATCAACAGCTGAGAAACAAACCCTTTTCTCACAAATGGAAATATCTTTCTTCATCCACTTGAACTGACATGTCACAAATTCACAGTATAGGGTTTCATTTCTGCAACACATTAATATTATTAATATATTAAATGCACTGTTCCAAAAAGTATAGGGTAATGTACCATATTATCTCCATAGCAAAACTGTTGAATTATTTCTGTAATTTAGATAACATACATCTATGTTTGATGTTCAGTGATTAACTAAGTTTGAAGGAAGGAGAAAAGATGGATACAACACATATTGAAATAAAACTTGGAAAAATGAACAAAATTAATGTATTATATCAAGATAAATTTTCTGGTTTTGTTTTGTAAGATTCTGTATTTGAAGAAACCTAAGGAACAGGTTTAGAAGCTCTTTCTGTATTGTTTCTTACAGCTACATGTGACTCTAAAATTATCTCAAGAAAAATGTTTTTAAAAATGTAATAATGACCCCAGGACACTTACCCTGGGTGGGCAGAAATAAGCACCACCTGCCCAGCACCATGAGGCCAGGGTGCATGGAGGACAACTTCATCTCTGTCCCAGGACACTTGCCCTCAATGGGCAAAGATCAACCACGAACCTGCCTAGTGTCTGTGGTACTGGGTTATTGGGTACCATGATGGTGAGCAAGCATATGGTGGGGAAATGGGAGATAGAGACAGAAAGGTTCATTTGCTGAGGAGAAAGGCAGGTCTGAAGAGTCAAGGGCAGTGAGGAAAACAGCTGATGTAGGTGTCCTGCTTTCCACCTGGGGCCATGGTTGTGTCCGAGCCCGGGCTGCTGCCAAGGGCCATGTCTGGGTCCATGGCCCTGACACAGCATTGATGTCAGTGGCTCCCTTTACCACCGAGGTCCCTGCAGATACCTGGAGGCTGGGCCTCCATCTGTGACTATGTAGGTGTCCAAAGTATGTGCCCCTAGAGGGACCATTCTATTCTAAGAGACCTGGACAGCCACCCAGGTCCATGGTAACATCGAGCCTGGACTGCTACAGAGGGCTATGTCTGGGTCTGTGGTCCCGCTGCAGCAGGACTCTGTCTTGATGTCAGTGGCTTCTGTTGACACTGAGGGCTGTTCAGAAACCCATAGTCTGGGCCGACACCTGAGGCCATGTTGCTGTTTGAGGGCTATGCTGCCACCAGTGCCATACAGATCTGGGTGATCTGTGCTGCCACCCAGGTCCATGGTGATGTCTGGACCCAAACTGCAGCCAAGGGTCACATCTGGATCCATGGTCCTGCTGCAGCTGAGCTCTGTGTTGATGTCAGTAACTCTTGTTACTATCAAAGGGTGAGCAGATGTCTGGGGGCAGGGCTGCCACCTGGGAACATGTTTGGGCTCAGGTGCTATGCTACCACTGGGACCATATCAATCTGGGTGACTTGCAATGCCAGAGAGGGCCATGATGACATCTGGACCTGGACTGCTGCCAGGGACCATGTCTGGGTCCATGGTCCTACTGTAGCCTGGGTCTATGTTGATATCCATGGTCCACGTTGCCTCCAAAGGGCACACGAATGCCCAGGATCTGGGATGCTACCTGTGGCAGAGTTGGTGTCTGAGGGCTGTGCTGTTGCAGGGCCATAGAGACCTGAGTGACATGCACTGTCAACCAGGGCAATGGTGTCATACAGGCCAAGCCTACTGCTGGGGGCCCATGCCTGTGTCCATGGCCCAGCTGAAGCCAGGGTCTGTGTTGATGTCCCAAGCTCCTACTGCCATCTGGGCTACCACCTGAGTCTGTGTTGATGTTCAAAGGCCATGAAGCTGCTGGGTCTATGCTGATCTGAGCAATTGGCACTGCCAATTGGGGCCATGGTGATGTCTGGGCCCGGGGTCCTGACATGTGGTCCAAATGCAGTCAGGGTCTGTGTTGATATCCATGGTGGCCCATGTTGCCACCAGGGACCATGAAGATGACCAGAGTCTCGGTCACCACCTAGGGCCATGTTAGTGTCTGCTGCTGCTGGGGCCATATAGATCTGAGAGGCCTGTGCTGCCACCCAGGACCATAGTATCATCCTGGCCTGGGCTGCTGCTAAGGGCTGTGTTTGGGTCCGTGGCCCTGCCATGTAGTGGGTAGCCATTCCAGCTTTGATCTGGAAGTTCCAACCCCCATTGAGACTTCGGCAACGGTCACGCCTACAAGGCAGGGCCAAGGGAGGAGCCTGAAGACCTGAGATCTGGATGGGCTGCGCTCTCACTCGGTTCCGGGACCCTGGATGGTGAAGGTGGGCCAAGCAGAGCTCCAGAGAACACAGCTGGACTGCAATACACCTTCCCCAGACCCCGCGACCTACCTATCCCTTCATTTGTAAGTTACGCCATTAAATAAATCTCCTTTTAACTACGTGGAGTGGCCTTAATTTCACCAATACTGCCACAGCCTCTGTCTGTGTTAATAACCATGACTCCTGTTACCACCCAAGACAGTGAGAATAGGGCCACACAGAGTTGGCCACGCCCCTCACTAGCTACAGCACTAGGGGGAAATGGTCCTTCCCTCCACCAACTGCAGCAGTTGGGAGAGTGGCCCTGCACCTCATCTGAGCAGCACAGTAAAGCTGACCCCATTGGCAGGGGTGAAGGTAAGTCAGCCCCAAAGGTGTGAGAGTGAGAGAGCTAGCCCACCCTGTCACACGGTGGTGTGAGTCAGGGAGAGATGCCCCCCTCACCCCTTGCCACCTACTGCAGATGGAAAAGCTGGTCTTGGGGGCACGAGAGTGGGAGAGCTGACCCTGCCTATCACTGGCTGGACAACTCAGGAGATTGGGCCTTACACCTTTCCTGGGCATCACAATAGAGCTGACTCTATTAATGGAAGTGCAGGTGATCTGGCCTGCAATCGGGTATGAGAGATCTGGCCTCACCTCTCATTTGCCATATGGTGGAATTGGTGAGCAAGAGATGCCCTCCCCATTCTCCTTGCCACCTGTGGTGTTGGGAGAGCTGGGCCTGAGTGCTGGGGGATGTCGTTCTGTATGCTGTGAATATATGTTGTTTCCATTGGTAGTAAATAAGCTGCTTTGGTCTATGGCAAGGCAGCTTAGAGGCAGGTGAGAAATCCAAGGAGAGAGAAAGGAAGGAGAAAGGCAGAGTCTAGGGAGGTACCAGCACCGCCAGGAGAAGCAAAATGTGAAAATACCAGTAAGTCACAGCCACGTGACAATTTATAGATAAATAGAAATGGTTATAAGATGTTATAAAATGGTTATAAGTTATAAGAGCTAGCTAGCAAGAAGCCTGCCATAAGCTATACAATTTGTAAATAATATAAGCCTCTGTGTATTTACTTGAGTCCGAGCAGCTGTGGGACCTCAGGTGAGAGAGGTTTGTGTGGACTGTGGGGGCTGGGCAGACCGAGAAATTTATGGCTAAACCTAAGGTCATGAGCATGGGAAAGCTGGCTCTGCCACTCACTAGCTATAGCACATGGGAGAGCAGATCCTGCACCTCACCTGGGCAGCACACTCGAGCTGACCCTATTGCAGGAGTTCAGGTGAGCTGGTCTTGAGGGCATGAGAGCAGGAGAGATGACCCTTCCCCTGTCTGTTATGTGGTAGGATGGGTGAGGGAAAGATGCCCTCCCTTGCTCTGCCCTTTGTCACCTATGGCAGATGAGAAAGCTGGCCTCAAGGGCACAAGAGTGGGAGAGCTGGCCCCACATCCCACTAACTACAGCACTCACTCAAGAGAGCAGGTCCTACACTTCATCTGGGCAAAACAGTAGAGCTGGCCTTGGTGGTGTAGGTGCAGGTGAGCCAGAACCGAGGGTGTGAGACAAGAGAAGTGGCCCTGCTCCTTGCTTCCTACTCCAGTGGGTGAGCTAGCCAGGGTAGTGCTGGAGAGCTCTCCTGGGTGGTGATGATGAAGGAAAGCTGGCAAGCTGACCAATTCAGCTACCACCAAGGCCCAGAACCAGGGCTATGAGTTAGCCCACCCCAACACCCACCTCATCTATGAACTTCTGGAGCATGTGAAGGGACTGGACCTGCAGATCCAAAGCTTCAGGATCTCTGTGACATAGGACAACAACAGTGTATCCAAGTGGAGCCTCAATGAGAGCCCATTATCAGTGATGTATTGGAAACCAGAAGCCTTGAGCTAGACCAATGACTCTTCAATGAACACCTAAATAAAGATGTATGAACTAAAGAGTATACAGTGTGACTCACTGCGTCATACTACAGCTTCTACACCAAGACTTTTTGTTTGTTTTTTCTTTTTCTTGTATGTTAGTTTTTGTTTTTGTTTTGTTTCTTTTAAATTTTATTTTGTTTGTAGATATGAAGGAGTGTGGAGATGAATGGGATCAGGATGCATGATGGGAACTCCACAAAGAATCAATAAAAAACTCAGAAAAATCAAATTCAATAGTAAATATATCTTGTAGTTAATGAAAACAGTGAAAGAGCTAGCAAGAGCTGGGATATAAGGGAAACCAAAATTGCACAATTTAACAATACCTGCCATGCATAGTTTCCTTCATAAGCCAAGATTGCTCTGTCAAAAGTAGTTCACAAGATCTTGAAAAATTTAATTCCACTCTAGCATGAAGTTCTAAAGGCTTGAGTTCATGGTGTTCATTATAATTTCAGTAATATACCTATGAATTTCTTGTTGTAGTTTTTGTTAAGGCATAAGAAGACTAGCCAATAAAAACAAAGTCTAAAACACCCATGTTACTTTGTACTTCAGTGTCTGTGGAGATTTCAATGAGAATAACTACCATAGGCTCACATATTTGATGGTTAATTTTCCAGTTGGTGGGCTGTTTAGGAAGGATTCAGAAGTGCGGCCTTGTTGGAAGAGGTATGTCACTGATGGTGAACTTTGAGGTTTCAAATGTGCATACTAGGCCCAGTCTTTCTATATGCCTGCAACTTGGGAATCAGATCAGCTATTGCTCCATTCAGGACATGCTTGCATTCCTGCCACCATGCTCCCTGTCATTATGTGCATGGACTAACAACATGAAACTGTAAACCTGCCCTCAATTAAATGCTGTCTTTTATAAGTTTCCTTAGACATGGTGTCTTGTATCAGAAATAGAACAGTAAAGACAGTGTCCATGTCAGGAAATAAAAATTAACAACATACATTATATAAAATATTGTATGATATTAATAATATAATATGTAATTATATAATATAAATTAATTATATATATATAACAATGAATGTGAAAAACAAATTTGGTTATTATATACTTTTTCATCTTGCCAGTACATTTTAATTTTATAATTGCTTAATAAAAATTATTAATTTGGAGTAAGTATATATCTTACTGTTAGAGAAACTGCCTAGGATGGTAAAGATTTGGATTCTATACTCAGTGGCACAAAACTATGATACTAATTTTATAAAGGTATGCTTTTATTGTAATATCAATTAAAAGTATGAAGGTTATCTATTAGAGAAATTATCCAACTATGTGTACCAAAATTCTATTTGGAAAGACAGGAAATGATGTGAGAAGTGACAAAAATTTAAAGAGAACAATGTAGGAAAAGTTATTTAAACTGTGTTGTAAACCATGCATGTTGGACCATGCCTATTATCATATTACATAGGAAGTGGAGGCAGGATGATCAGGAGTTCAAAGTGAGTCTCAGCTAAATAACAAGTTAGTTCAAGGTCAGAAGAAAGAAAGAAAGAAGAAGAAAGGAAGGAAGGAAGAGAAAGATGTCACGTTAAAAGTGAATTTAAAATAAGTAAATGGTATACTATAAAGCAATTCAATTATTTTGACAGACAATTCTCATTTGAATGATTTTAATCAATAAATAATAATTCTCACATATTAAATAATTAACTTTCTGTTTATTCATTTAATTATTCATTTTTCTGAAGCAGAGTCTTATATAGGCCAACCTGATATCAAACTTTCTATGTAGCACCTCCTGAGCCTTCTGCCTCTTCTTCCAAGTGCTGGAATTATAGATGTGCATGCACTAGGATGCCCAGATCAATGCTGTAGGTTGGATGCCTTTGAATATGTGATCCTCCTGATTCATCCTCTTCAGCATTTTGCATACCAGTATGTACTACCCCCATAGGCCCAAACTATGTTTCTAATGCATTAGTTAAATATACAAAAAGGACCATGGAGATTGCTCAGTAAGTAAAGTTCTTCTCTTTTAAACATGAGAACCTGAAATTGAGTCCCAGAACCCACATTTTTAAGAAAGTCAGTGTATAATAGGTAAATATGTTTTCCCATTTTATACTATGTCTATTCACTTGAATTATGGTGTACTTTGCTGTATAGAAGCCTTTGTTGTTATTGTTTCATGTAATCCTGTTTGTCAGTTGTTGGTGTTAATGCCTATGCAATCAGGGTCCTGTTCAGAAAGTCTTGTCCTGTGCTCTAAGTTCAAGCATACTCCTTTGCTGTGGGATGTTCTGTATGTTAAATGTGTTTTGTAGTGGGTAGCCATTCCAGCTTTGATCTGGAAGTTCCAACCCCCATTGAGACTTCAGCAACTGTCACGCCTACAAGGCGGGGTGAAGGGAGGCGCCTGGAGACTGGAGAGCTGGATCGGCGGGCTGGGGCTCAGATCCAGGACCCTGGACTGGAGAGGTGGACCAAGCAGAGCTCCAGAGAACACCGCTGGACTGCAATACACCTTCCCAAGACCCCGCAACCTACCTATCCCTTAATTTGTAAGTTACGCCATTAAATAAATCTCCTTTTAACTACGTGGAGTGGCCTTAATAATTTCACCAATATCTTTCGCTCACGTGGGGCAAATTCCAAAGGCCTGGGTGGCTCCCACCCTCAGCCTCCTCCCCGGCTAGCGGGTACCTAAACCCGCTGGATTATGTTCTCTTTGATATTCGTAACTGAAGTAAAACATTTGATTACAAAAGCTGTTGAGTTATGCCAAAATGTATATTTTAAAGGTACCTTGACTTCAAAATTTGGATGTAAGGATATGTTGCTTTGGAAAGGAGGCTCTGCTTTTGTTTCCACAGAAAGCCAGAGGCTATGGATTTGTTCCAGATTAAGATACATCAGGTTTGACCAGTCAAGACCCCCTGAAAGGTCTCTGATGACACCATGGCCCAGATGATCCAACAACCAGAACCGTTTCAAGGCAACTGGGTCAGACGATACACCCTCTCATGGACTACTCCATAATCCTAAAGTATTCTTTGTGTCCCCATAAGATACAGCGCCCCCCTCCAGGAGGAAGTAGTAAGAGAAGCTACGCCCAAATTCCCAAATATACCAAGCTGACTTTGGAGATGTGTAAAGGTTAAAACCTTCCTTTTTAAGAAAAGAAAAGGGGAAGTGCTGTGGGATGGTCTGTATGTCAAATGTGTTGCTGATTGGTCAATAAATAAATCACTGATTGGCCAGTGGCCAGGCAGGAAATATAGGTGGGACTAACAGAGAGGAGAATTGAGAGAACAGGAAGCTGGGTGAGAGAGACACTGCCAGCCGCCATCAGGACAAGGAAGATGTAAAGTACCAGTAAGCCACAAGCCACGTGGCAAGGTATAGATTTATAGAAATGGATTAATTTAAGCTGTAAGAACAGTTAGCAAGAAGCCTGCCACGGCCATACAGTTTGCAACCAATATAAGTCTCTGTGTTTACTTGGTTGGGTCTGAGCGGTTGTGGGACTGGCGGGTGGCAGAGATTTATCCTGACTGTGGGCCAGGCAGGAAAACTTTAGTTACAGTGTTTCTCTGATCGGTTAATAAATAAAACACTGATTGGTCAGTACCCAGGCAGGAAGTATAGGCAAGACAAGGAGAGAGGAGAAATCTGGGAAGTGGAAGGCTGAGGCAGAGAGACGATGCCAGACGCTGCCATGAGAAGATGTTGAGATACCAGTAAGCCACGAGCCACGTGGCAACTTATAGACTAATAGAAATGGGTTAATTTAAGATAGAAGAACTAGATAACAAGAAGCCTGCACAGCCATACAGTTTGTAAGCAATATAAGTCTCTGCGTGTTTAATTGGTTGGGTCTGAGTGGCTGTGGGACTGGAGGGTGAGAGAGAGATTTGTCCTGACCATGGGTCAGGCAGGAAAACTATAGCTACACTCCCTATTTTCTCCTCTATCAGATTCAGGGTATCTGGTCTTATGTTGAGCTCTTTGACACTGTCAGCAAGGCCAAAGACTGGAGGTCCTAGAGGAAAATTTACTACTATTATTTTGCTAAATGAATATAGCAATAAAATGACTCCTAGAGACATTGTTATACATATAGATCAGAGTATAACTCAACCCTTATTACAAAGAATCATCTTGCAGTTGGCGGCAATTAACACAAACCAAAAGCTGCTCAACATGCAGAAAATTGGACTATGAAGTACCCAGCGCTAATTGGTATGTCTATATACACCTCTTTCATCAAGCAAGGCTCAGGGATCTTCACTGAAGAGGGAAGGGAAAGATTGTATGATCCAGAGGTGATAGATGACTGCAAGGAAACATGATTTTACAGACACAACAGGGGAAAATGTACATATGAACTCACTGAGACTGTGACAGAATGCACAAGACCTGCACAAACTCAAGCTAGACAACATTGCAGCATAACAGACAGGAGATGGGCACCAAGTCACACCCATACCCAAGGAGCTATTGGCGTTTGGGTGCTGCCAGAAGAGGAGAAATCAGTTTTCTTCAAAAAAAGTAACACCTGGTTACCGCCCATAATCCAGGCAGGCCCCAACCCGGGAATAGTTGACCAACACAAACTCAACTCCATGGTTTTGTTTTAGGTATTTTGCTAATTTGTTTTGTTTTTAAAAAGAGGGAATGTGGAGTTTGGTGAGTACAGAGGTGAGGGAAGATCTGTGAGGAGTTGGAGGAGGGGATGAATATAATCAAAATATGTTGTAGGAAATTCACAAGGAATAAATAAAAAGCATTATTTTTTTGAAAGTCTGGTATTGGGGGAGCACATGCTTATAATCTCAGTTCTAAGGAAGTAGAAATGGAAAGATCCCTAGGACTCCAGACCAGCATGCCTGTGTTACTAAGAGAGCTTCAGGCCAAAGAAAGACTGTTTACAAAAAGTGGATGGACCTAAAGAATAACTGTTGAGGTAGTCCTCTGTCCTCAGCATGTCTACCCATGTTGACATGTATTGGCACACACACACACACACACACACACACACACACACACACACACGCACACCCAATACCATTTTTTTTAATACGAAGTACAAGAAAAATACTGATTAACATTCTGAATGTACTTACTCATCTTCACTAAGCAAAACTCAGTTAATACAGTCACACACAAGAAAAGAGTTATCACGATATGAGTTTTAGAAGAACATAAACATTCATTGAAAAATAAAGCATAAAATACAGAACTAGTTGATAAAATTCTCATATTCTTAAGTAGTGAATTATAGAGAGAAGCTAGTTTTCTGGTGGTGATTTGACCATGCAGATCCACTACCTCAACAGTGAAGCTGGCATTTCAGATTTGTGAGTGTGTAACATGTATGGTAATATGTGCATGTATTTGTGCATGCATACATGTGTTTGCATCCTGAGGACAAAGATCAACATCAGATGTCTTTCTCAACCACTCCACCCCTTTTGATGGAAAACACTGTCTTGCTCAGATCCTAGAGCTCTGATTCAGCTGGAAATCTCCGGGGATCCTGCTATCTCTGCCTCCTCCGTGTACTCTACTATGTGCAGTGTTTTACTTGAGTGCTAGGAGTCCAAACTCTGCTTGGGTTGCCTCCCAGTCAGTCTGGCCTTCAGAATCTGTATTGACTTTTTCCTCACTCCTCCTAAGTATATCTGAAATTATTTTTTCAAATGTACACGAAGTGCTGGGGGGACATACTTTGCCAGAACAATAAGAACCAAAATAAATGAAACCTTTTAAAAACAAAATGCCAAAAAGAATATGCCATACCAACATGAACACATACATGTGCAATGTGCAATGAACGTATTCAAAGTATTCAAATGATTGACATCTGTAAACTCTTACACTTCGACTCTTTGCCTGCAATATTTAAATATTTCAGAACTGGCATGTCTAGATGTCTCAGAGTGTAAAGATGCTTGCTACTAAGCCTGAGGACCTGAATTTAAATCCCCCATCGGTCCCACATGATAGAAAGAAATAAAAACTGATTCCTGAACATTGTTGTCTGAGTGGCACACACACCATCTCCCCCCTCTCTTTCTCTCTCTAATCTTTCAGCAGTAACAAAAAAATGAGTCTGCAAGATGAGGAAATGTAATATATCACAATTTTCTATGAAAGCCACTTCCTAGTCTATGCTCTCTGCCTTGTTAGCCTGCCTTTTTACCCCATCACTCTGAAGACACACAATTACTTTTTCTAATATTTGAAGGTACAACTCACAAGTTTACAGGAATGTGGCATTTGCCAGGAAATTTCTTAAGAGATGGGAACCATTATATGGACTCAAATAATTATGACCTGAGAACACCATATCACTTTTTGCAGACTTTTCTTCAAGTACGCTTATGGATGAGGTGCCTCCATCAGGCAGCCTTCTATGAGAAAGCTCTCAGAGACTAAAAATCTCGCAGTAACCTGGAATGACTGAGGGCGTGGCCCAAAACGCTACAATGTACCCAATGAAGTCTTCTGCTGGGCTGAGAGAATTACACATCCCATGCCCAAGGAGGCGCCAGAGATGTGGGGCTGCCCGTGGGCCTCTCTTCAGGACTCTCTCATTGGTCTTAGTGTTCGTGCGTGTTTCCTACTTACTGCTTCAGACACCCGTGGGGTGAGGCGAGGCAGTGTCGCGCTCTGTCCAAGGCTGGTTGCTGTCCTAGCAGAAGCAAGGAACAAGGCCAAGAATCGTCCAGAGTCAAGGTAAGTAGGTGAATGAAAATGAGTGTGATGCCCACCCTAGAACAGAAACCGCTCTAAAGGCGCATCTTTGTTCTCAGTCTATCGTCCCCAAGAAAGCGGCTCTCCTCAAGCCTGGGGGCCATAAAATGGCGAATGGTGGCTTCAGTATCTTTCCTCTTATCCCTCAAGCCCATTCATAAGAAAGGGAACCCTCCGCAGGGTGATAGTGGCGCACGTCTTTAATCCCAGCACTCGGGAGGCAGAGACAGGCGGATCTCTGTGAGTTCAAGGCCAGCCTGGTCTACAGAGAGAGTTCCAGAACAGCCAGAGCTACACAGACAAACCCTGTCGCAGAAAAAAATGGCGGGGGGGGGGGCTCCTTGTTCCCCTGCACTCCCACGCCCAAGCTAAGCATTGTAGTCATCTAAGAAAAGGTCCTCCTCCCAGATGGGGGCACCACTGTTTCTTGTGTAGAATAACCTCAGGAGGGAAGGTGCCCCTCTATCCTCCTAATCATCTCACTTACCCCATCTCCTCCTCCTCATCCCCTCTATCTCCTTCCCTTATCCCATCCTCTGCTTCCCTCACACCCTCGCTCTCTCCCTCCCCATCCAGTTCTTCACATCTGTCCAGCCTTCATTTTCCTTTGTTGCTCCCCAATCTTTCCTGCTAACAAACCCGGCCTTTTGCCAGATGCAGCACTTTCCCCTATTTTTGTCTACCCCCGCTTCTCCGGTCTCTCCTACCTCATCTTTCCTTCCCACTCCTCATCTTCCTTGCCTCTTTCTCCCACTATGCACCCCTGCAGTTATTCTCTGATTTCCTTTCATTTCTCCTTTCCTTCCTCCCTTTCCTCCTCTCTCTCTTTTCTATTTCTTCCTCCCTCTGCTCTCTATTACCCCTCCTCTCTTTCCCCTTTTCTCCTCCTAACCTTCCCATTCTTCTTCTCACCCATCCTCCCTCCCTCCCGCATCCCTTCCAACTTCCACCTCCTCTTATCCTTCCCTATTCACCCCATTTCTTTCCAGTTTCTCCCTCCTCCTTTCCCCCATACCCCCTCTTCCTCTCCTGCCCTGTTGTCCCTCCTTTCCTTCCTCCTTTCCCTCCTCTCTTTCTTCCCTTATCCCTCCCTTCCTTTCTCCCATCTCCTCCTTTTCCTTATTCCTCCTCCCCTTACCTGTCGTCTCTCCCTTCCTCTCCACCCCTTCTCTCTTCCCTCCTTTATTTTTCTCTCCCCCCACCTCCTCTCTTTCTCTCTTCTCCCTCCCTTTCCTCTTCCTTCTCTCTCTCTTCTCCTTCCCTCCACCCTCCCACCCCAATTTCCCTTGTAGGTGGAGTTTTTTGTCTTAAATTAACCCATTTCTATATTATTACTTGCTCCCACGTGGCTCCTGGCTCCTTACGTCATTTTGTACATGTCCTGATTCCTCTGCATCTGGTTGGCAACTCGTCCCTCTGCCCTTCTCCTTCCTGTCATCCTTAGTTTGTTCACCCTGCCCATACTTCCTGCCTGGCTACTGGCCAATGAGCATTTTATTAAACCAATTCGAGTGACCAAATTTTACAGAGTACAAGAGGATCATTCCACAGCACTCCATCCTTTCCTCCCTCTGTTCTTTCTTCCTTCCTCTCTCACTTCTTTTCTCTCTTTTCCCTTTCCCTCTTCTCCCTTCCTCTTGCTCTATTTTCTCTCACTCTTTCCTTTCCCATCATTTTGCTCTCACTCCTTCCTCCCTTCCCTGCTCTTACCTCTTTCTTTCCCTACTGCCCACTCCTCTTCCTTGCTCTCCAGCCCTTTCCTCTACCCTCTTTTCTCTTTCCTCTCACATCTCTTTCATTTTCACCTCTACCTTTCCTTCTTTTCTCTTCCTCTTCTTTTTCTCTCCCTTCCCTACTACTCCCTTTTCTATTCTGCCTTCCTATACTTTTGTCTTTCCTCCTCCCTCTTTTCCTTCCTCTCACCTCCTCCATTTCCCTCTTCTCCCCACCATCTCCCCTTCCCTATATCTCTCCCACCTTTTTCTTCTCCACCTAGCACTTCCTCCCCACCACCACATTTCTGACCTTGCACTCTCACTGTCTCTCTGTTCTCTCTGCTCCTGTCCCTCTTCCTCTCATTACTTTGTACTTATTCTCCTGCCTTCTGTCTCTCTTGCCCACCCCTCCCTTCTCTCTCCTCTTCTTGTACTTGCTCTTCCCTCAACCTTGACTCCTTTCCCCTCTTCCATGCTCTGTCACTCCTCACTCCCCTCTTCCCTTTTCCTCTCCCTCTGCTTCTCCTCTTATCATCCTTTCCTGTCTTCTTCGTGCTTTCTGCCCCCACTCCTTCTTTAGTTTCCTCCCCTTTCCTGCTTCTAGCCCTTCCCTTATCATCTTGGAATTTTTTTCTCCCTCTGTCCCTTCCTTTTTCCTCCCCTGCTCTCCTCCCCTCCTCCCTCCCACTCCCTACCTAGCTCCATTTCGTTCCCCCTGCCTCAGACATCCTGCCTCCAGCCTCCTCTCTTTCCTAAGTTTCCTCTTTCTCATGCCTCTTGTCTCCCTTCCCTCTTTCACTTCTCTCATGCTCCATCTGTCTACTTCCTTTTTGTCTCTTTCCCTCCCCTCCTTTCTCTTTTCTCCTCTTTCCATCCTTCATATCCTCCCCTGCTGATTTTCTTACTTGTCCTGCTTGCTAATAACCCACTATACCCTCCCTCTCCCACTCTCTCATCCCCTATGATCACCTCCCCCACTCACTATAGTCTATCCTTCTCATAAATGCCCTCTCCCCTGTCCTGTCCTTCACCCTTTGCCCACCCAATTCCGTTCAGCCTCTCTCTATCCTACCCATTACTACAAAACAGACCTTATTATTTGTCTTGGAATACCTCAGAGGAGATACCACCCAAAGATTGGCCCTTGATCTCACTATGCACATATTACAAGACAGACTCTAGTATCCTGTATCAGAGTTGCTACTCTAAAAAGCCTCAGAGGTAACCACAAGACACATCTTTGTTCTCAGTTCAGGACCATCTCAGAGCCAACACACACACAATCACAAATTCTTTCTCCTTGTCTTCAGGCTTATCTCAATTCAGAAGAAACAGTCTAATAGTAGGTATCCCCACTACTTGGCATATCTACAAAACCTACACACTGCCCAAAATACATTCTTTTTCTAGGGAAAGGTAAGAAGAGATCGCCATCCCCCATACAAACACACACACACACACACATACACACAACACACACACACACACACACACACACACACACACACACACACACACGACAGCAGCATCCTTACTCTCCTTGTCACCCATCACAGAAGAGAGCCCTACTGCCATACAAGGTACACCTTTGTGCTCAGTCTTCCTAAGTCCTAAGAACAGTGGGAGAGCTGGCTCTGTAGTCTCAGGGAGGTGAAGGCAAATAGAAATGTCGAGCTTCATTCAGTAGATCAAAAAGAAGCCTACCAGAACAACAGGAAATGGGAAGAAATATAGGCAGAGATAACAAACAAGACCCTGTTTTGATTTTCAGAAGCCTAAACATGGCACTGGAATGTACATGAGTCCTCTGCTCCTTTTTTTTTTGATGATATTACCAACCTGAGCACCTAAGAGGAAAAGGACAGGGGACTTAGTTCAGCAAAAGGAGTATCACATTTTGCACAGAATTAGAAAAGGAATGCTACATGAGTGGTGAGGGAATCAACCATCCCAGAAGATTCCAATGGCTCATTCCCCACTCTCGTCATCAACCCTAAGAGGCACCAAGGAGGGCTATTGGTCTAATTTTGGCAAGAACAGTCTCAGGGATACGAGACTAAAGTGTGAGAAACATCCCAGATAAGGACAGAAATTCATGTAAAGACCCTATGGAAGTTTCCAGGGAACCAACTCTCCCCTGCTGGTAGCCTGTTTTTTCTGTATAGTAGTGATGGGACAAGTGAAAAATTGCCTCCAATGAGTGGGATGATGGTTGTGATAATGTGAAAGGATTTTCTGAATGTTGTTATGAAGTTCACCATATGAGAATTTATAGATATTTCTAGGAGCTAAAGAACCTTGTTTATTAGTATACCACAGAAGTCATCCCCTATCGGTAAACAATGGGCAAATGAAGTGGCAACCATCTCCTCCTAGGAAGTTCAAGAGGTACTAGCAGGAAGAAAGTATTTCTAGGAAAATTAAAGGTTCATGTGTCAAGGGAAAGGGTGAAAGGACCATCATTGGATTTAATATTTGAAGGTCCAGGATGGAGCTTTTCAGGAAAAGGGTGCTTGTCAATTCTATGAAGTTATAAGGTGGTTTTGTTTTGCTTTTGACTTTCTTTTCTGGTACTGCATGCTAAGAAGCACTCTACCCATTGAGGTCTATCCTGTGTCCTCTTTTTACATTTTTATTTTGAGATAGACTATCATCACTTAAGTTGCCCAGGCTGCTGTTGGACTAAATCTGTAGCACAGACAGATTTTGAACTTGTGATCCTCCTTCTTCAACTGAATCACCAATCCCAGCTCTTTGTACTAAACATAAAAGAGTGTAGATCTTCACTGTGAGAGCGTAGCTACTAGTGGGAAGAAAGAAGGTATATCAAGCACTAGGGGAAGAATGTGTGAGTACCCTGAATGAGAGATGAATCCTTACCTAAGCAACCCTAAGCAACCCATGGCAGAAAGGGTCCCACATATATTAGTTTCATTTTTAAAATTCCTCATAAGGATGATAAGCTGATAAGTGTAGCTGGAAGTTTTCCTGATAAGTGTAGCTGGAAGTTTCCCAACAAATCTCTCTGAACTGCGGTCCTGCAGCTGCTTATAAAATAATCATTCAGAGGCTTAATATTAATTACCAATTGCATGGCCTAGGGTAGGCTTCTTGCTAGCTACCTCTTATAACTTGGACCATTTCTATTAATCTGTTAGTTGTCACATGGCCGTGGCTTACTGGTATTTTCACACCTTGCTTCTCCTGGTGGCAGCTGGCATCTCTCCCCTTTCCTTTCTTCTCCCTGTCTCCCTCTTCAATTTCCCACCTAGCTATAACCTGACTTGCCATAGGCCAAATGGCTTGATTTATCAATCAATCAGAGCAATACATATTCACAGCATACAGAAAGACATCCCACAGCACTTCCCCTTTCCTGTCTAACCAAAAAGGAAGGTTTTAACTTTAACATAGTAAAATTACATATAATAGAACAGTTATCAAACAAGAATTAGAATTATAATATCCAGTGTATTTATATTTGGCAAATTCAAAGACAATATTCTATTTATCCTATATTTGTGAGTCTAAAGATTCATACCTAACATATTTTATCATAACCAAGGAAAATTATAATTATAACTATTTATTCTTCAACTACATCAAAGACTCCAGAAGGATATAATATTACCTAAGTAAACAGGAAGTTCATTGTAAGCAACTTCCAAAAATTCTGGAAATGACAGAGACAGCTGCCTGGCTGGACAGTCATCCAAAGTTCCTCTGCAATGTTGGGGCATCAATTTTCAGCATATAAGCCTAGAGTTTTTCAGTCACTTCTCTCTGTGTCCTTTAGAGTATCTGGCAGTCTCCTCTGTGAAGCAGGATCCTGAAGGACCATTTTGCATTGCAAAGTACAGTGGTAACCTTGTTGCTAGAGTTTTTCTGCCTGGCCCACAGTCAGGACAAATCTCTCTCACCTGCCAGTCCCACAGCCACTCAGACCCGACCAAGTAAACACAGAGACTTAAATTGCTTACAAACTGTATGGCCATGGCAGGCTTCTTGTTAACTGTTCTTACAGCTTAAATTCATCCATTTCTATAAGTCTGTACCTTGCCACGTGACTCGTGGCTTACCAGCATCTTCACATGCTGTTTCTCATCGTGGCGGCTGGCAGTGTCTCTCTGACTCAGCCTTCCACTTCCCAACTTTATTCTCCTCCTTGTCCCGCCTACACTTCCTGCCTAGCCAATGGCCAATCAGTGTTTTATTTATTGACTAATCAGCAACACATTTGCCATACAGAACATCCCACAGCACACCTTCCTATGAGTCCTGCATATCCAGTTTATATAACATATTATCAGCAGTCCAGGCAAGAGCAGTTTCTTGCCCAAATGGCTATTTTTGCCAAGAAGATCAACTCCATATAGAGTGTCTTCAATGCCCAGCTTTCTCTTTGAAGTAAATCAGTGCTGCCAGGAGCAGACATGTCTCACTGTCCAGAAAATCTTAAGTTTTTGAAATATTTTAAATGCCATGTTCTGTAGGTCTTTGAAGTGTTTGAAGATTAACTACCAAATTGAATTATATCTGTATATCTATATCTATATCTATCTATATATATAAAAACTTAACTAACAACTATAAGTTTGACTATTATAGAAGACTAATTATTAATCTGTATTTCTTAATTATCCATTACAATTTAAATAGTTACATAAACATAATACCTTAAATGAGAGTAGAAATATAGATACAGCATAACAAAATTAATTTTAAATTTGTAATAAACTAAAATCTATAGCAATGTAAAATACTTTAAACAAGTTGCTGTTTAAAAGTAGTTTTTAATAATGTACCCTTTTATTCTATCATATCTATATTATCCTTTTTTCTTTTTTAGAAAGAGATTGTATTTATAATCAAGCCCCTTTAAATAAAAATAAACATTTATAAACAATATTTTGGGAATTTGGTCATAGCTTCTCATACTACTTCCTGCTGGACAGGGGTGCTGGCAATCTTATGGGGATCCTGAGAAAATTAAGAATTGTGGTCAAGTCCTGATTGGAATAGTCTGTGAAGCTGCATTGTCTGAGCCAGTTGCCTTGAAGCCATTCTGGATGTTGGATCATCTGGGCCATGGTGTCATTGGAGACCTTTCAGGGGGTCTTGGCTGATCAAACCATATTAGCCTGGAAGAAATCCACAGGTTCTCATCCTCTGTCGAAACAAAAGCAGAACCTCTTTTCCAAAGCAACGTATCCTTAGACATAAATTTTGAAGTTAAGATACCTTTTATATATATATATATATAAAATATATATAATAAAAAAATATATATATATTTAACTGAGCAGCCTTTACAATCAAACGTCTTTTTGCAGTTAAAAATCCCAAAGACAATATAATCTAGACTTTTTGTGTGATATCCATCTTTACGTGACTTATTTTTTTATATTATTTTTATTGTCTCTTTAAAGACTTTATTTTTTAAAACTATCTATTTCTTTATATAACTGTCTATCCTCCTTTTCTTCTCTCTTCCAAGCCCACGTACATTTTTACACATAATGTAAACAGTTAAGAGTTTTATTCCATCTGAATCGATCTCATTGTGAATCTATAATCTTTCTCTGACCAGGAGAGATTTTAAACTGTTAAACTGTGCGGCTAAGATAAAAGCAGAAGCCCTGACTGTTGACTCCACCCGCTTCAGCTTCTCAACATGGCTGTAGTACGTTTACTGCCAACTCTGGGAGCCCTGCTCACTGCCAACTCTGGGAAGCAGTGGGTCTATGCCTACTTCCAGCAGTGTGTAGCCCAGAAACCTCTTGTTTTTTGTCTGTACTAGCAAAAGCTAAATCCACCATGCAGCACGCTGTGAAGCTTGGAGACACCACTGTGTATCGCTGTGGGAATCCACCATGCTACTTAGCTCAAGCCTGTACGCCCCAAACCTGCCATAGTGTAAATCACGGCTTGTCTGAGTGACACATTTAGGAAGCTGTTTTTAGCTCCATTTTAGAATCTTTTTTTAAGATCTCTCAAGTTTTAGGTGGAAGTCGAGCCAACACTTTGGGCAGGCAAATATAGCCGGAAGGTTTCTCTGGTCTCATCTGGTCCCTAGGTCCCACAACCACTTATAAAATAATCATTTAGAGGCTTAATATTAATTACAAATTGCATAGCCTAGGGCAGGCTTCTTGCTAGCTACCTCTTGTAACTTGACCCATTTCTATTAATTTGTAAGTTGCCACGTGGCCATGACTTATGGGTATTTTCACATCTTGCTTCTCCTGGTGGCAGCTGGTGTCTCTCCCCTCTCCTTTATTCTCCCTGTCTCCCTCTTCAATTCCCCACCTAGCTATAACCTGATTTGCCATAGGCCAAATGGCTTGATTTATCAACCAATCAGAGCAACACTTATTCACGCTGTACAGAAAGATATCCTACAGCAGATAAGCTTTGTCACTGCCCAAGCAACAGCCTAAGATGCACTTTATCTTACTCCACTGAGTATGAGAGAATTATAAGAGAAGCCCTCTATGTTCCTGGAGCAGTATTTTCATAGAAACCCATTGAGGGAGAATTAAACACAAGGAGGCCTCCTCCTGGTGAAGCTGCTCATTTTATTTTCTTCTGTCTCCATTTAGGTACCTGAATCTCCCAAATCCTGCTATTATCCTTGCTGTTGTCCTTAATCAGTCATCATGCCTCGAGGTCAGAAGAGTAAACTAAATGCCCGTAGGAGACGACGCAGAGCTCGAAATGATGCTCGGGTTTCTGAAGGTGCACAGAAAACAGTAGAGGCAACAGAAGAGTCCTCTCCTGAATCATGTGGTGCCTCTGAGATGCCAGAGAAACAGTCAGTTTCCAGCATAACTACTGGTGTCCTTTCTTTCAGTATATCAGATGAAAGTTCCATTGATGATCTAGATGATGAAGAAAACCTTTTGGGGAATTACCATTCCATTAGTCTCCACCAAGATATTCTAGCCAGAAAGGTTTCCGTGCTGTCACAGATTCTCCTTGACAACTACAAAATAAGGAAGCTTACTACAATGGAAGATATGATGCAGGTTATTGATAAGGAAGAAATCAACGCCTTCCCTGAGATCCTCAAGAAAGCTGCTGAGAGACTTGCAGATATCTTTGCAGTTGAACTGAGGGAAGTTGAATCAAGCAGGCGAGTATATGATCTTATCAGCAAGCTGAAACTCCCCAACAATGGGAGGGTTCGTCCTGGCCAGGGCTTACCCAAAACCGGTTTCGTGATGACTGTCCTAGGCATGATCTTCATGAATGGCAACTGTGCCCGTGAAGAAGATATTTGGAGAATGCTGAGATCTATGGAAGTGTATCCTGGGAAGAAGCATCGCATCTTTGGTGAGCCCCGGAAGCTCATGACCCAGTATTTGGTGAAGCTGAACTACCTGGAATACAGGCAGGTGGCTGGCAGTGATCCTCCACGCTATGTGTTCTTGTGGGGTCCCAAAGCATATGCAGAAACCAACAAGATAACTGTCCTCAAGTTTGTCAACAAGATCTATAAAATCTCCCCTCGTTACTTCTCAGATCTTTATGAAGAGGCTTTAAAACAGGATAAAGAGAAGGATCAAGGCAACCGTGAAATCATCCCTGACACTCCTACCAAAGCTTTTTACCAAGGTGATATGGCCACAGTTTTCTCCCCTGCCCAAGTATGGTGATGTTTTATTTCCATAAAGAAAATATAGCAGCATAATAAGGATTTTCTTGAAAGCATGAAAGAAGCCTGTAGTAAACAGGGTAATGCAGGGAAGGGATAGATAGAACTTAAAACATGAGTAAGATTTGTTTTCTGTAATTGCTTTTGTTCTATTTGATAAAGTTAACTGTTTGAAAACTTTCTCCTTGGCTGTTGTAAAAAAGTAGAAGAAATTAAATGTTTATTAATTAGATTTCATTTATTGACTCTCATTCACTGACCATTCCTGTTCCCAAGTTTTATTTTTGTGACAGGGTCTCATGTAGTTCAAACTGGCCTCGAACTTGCTATGTACCTGTGACTGGGCTTAAACTTTTGATATTACTGCCTTCTCATCTCATGTATTGAGATTATAGATATGAGCTGCTACACCTGGCTCACTAAACACTCCTTGAACATGTGTGCCCTTTGTAGCAGTATTGAAATGCTAAGATGAAAATCCCAGATTCTCATAGAATTTGTTTTTTATTGAAAATAGATTCTTTCTTATACAACGTATCCTGATTACATTTCCCCTCCCTTAACTCCTCCCATTCAGATCCACTCCCTTTTTTTCTCTCATTAGAAAAATGAAAAGGATTGCTTGATAATCCTGGGAAACCTGTTCTTTTTCTTTTTTCTTTTTTCTTTTTTTTTTTTTTTTTTGTTTTTCAAGACAGGGTTTCTCTGTAGTTTTGCACCTTTCCTGGAACTCACTTTGTAGACCAGGCTGGCCTTGAACTCACAGAGATCTACCTGCCTCTGCCTCCCAAGTGCTGGGATTAATGGCATGTGCCACCACCGCCCGGCAAGAAGAAAGGCTTCCCTGACCGGGAATCGAACTGTTCTTTTTATTTTTTTAAGGGAAAGAGGAGGGGTGGATCTGGGGTATAGGGAAAGTGGTGAGTTGTAGAAGGACTAGGAAAAGTAGAGGGAGGGAAAACTGCAGTTGGGTCAAGATGTAATGTCTGAGAGAAAAATAAAACAACCAATGGGAAGAAACTGACGAGGCTTCTATTGGATTATAATATAATATGATAAAAACAAAAACTAATGCATCAGAATTGGAGAAAACAAACAGAACAAAAAGATCCCAAGAGATAGCACAAGAAATAGAGACTCACTTGTTTGCACACTCAGTAATCCCATAAAAACACTGATACTGAAAGTCATAATGTATACAAAGAGGAGCTGGAGTGTAAAATGAGAGAGGAAATATATATATACACATATATATGTTATAAATTTAAAGTATATTTTTTAAGGAAGAGCCCTGACATGACATTATAAGACAAGGAACCTCCAAAGATGTTTTCTGTTGGTCATCTACTGCTGGTCATGTAGTCTTCCATGAAGAGTGGTTTTTTTGTTCTCCAGTGAGACTCC
The DNA here is from genome assembly GCF_007827085.1 of Peromyscus californicus insignis. Taxonomy (NCBI): domain Eukaryota; kingdom Metazoa; phylum Chordata; class Mammalia; order Rodentia; family Cricetidae; genus Peromyscus; species Peromyscus californicus. The sequence goes on from NW_026294391.1 coordinate 48,007,245, forward strand.
CTTGAAGAAAATTAAGTTTTCATTTGCAAGTGCTTATCAATTTCACCTCATAGAATTTTTGAATGTCTTAATCTGTTTTTATCAGTAAGATGATGTAGATCCTTATGCTTAAGATAATGTGAAAAGAGGGAGTAATGATGAAGGTGTTCCTAATGAGTGTTATCAAGTAGAAAGTCTCAGAGGAAAGTATTTTGGATGTTTGTGAAAGAACAAGTCCCCAGTGGAAGGTCAATTCCATTTATCCTGGGTCATGGGATAATTATGCTTGTAGAAATGGTGTGTTCTACACAGAGAAACCCTGTCTCAAAAAAAAAAAAAAAAGAAATGGTGTATAACTCTCAGGTCTTCAGATACTGTGCCGCAGAGTTGACAGACAAATCCCCTAAAGTCTGTGCTGGCTGCTCTTGCAAAGTGGGTGCAGGTATGGTGTTGGTGGGGACATAGCCTTAACAGAAATTTAATTTTCACAGTCTGATGGCTGGGAGTACAAGATGAACAGGGTAACAAGTCCAGTTCCTGAGGAAGCTATCCTCCTGTGCTGGCAGACAGTTACATTCAAGTTTTTGCCTCAGTAGGAGACAGGAAGCAACAGTGGGGAAGGTCAGAGATGAAGGAAATAATACATTTTATAGTATTCTACAAGTTCAACTTTCTGAAAACAAATGAAGGTTGGTTAATGGAAAGAAAATGTGTGAAACTATTTGCACCATATATAAGAGGTATGGTCCTTATCACCTACCTAGTAGTTTAAGTCAAGCAAAAGTTCATACAGACATGGCAAAAGCCTAATACAATGCAAACTGTAAAACAGTAAATGGAAAAAAGAAAGAGACCTAATTCTAGAAGTTAGTAAAACACAAGCTGCTCCATTTGCTCTGCAGAGGCATTTTAGTTTGATGAGCTACATTTGTTTACTTCCACTTTTGTTGCTTCTGCTTTTCTTGTCACATTCAAATGACCATCACTACACACAATGTTAAGTTCAGTTTTCCCTGTGTTTTCTGAGAGGTTTTTCCCAGTGGGACTTTAAAATTTAAGTAAATTATTTTGATAATTTTTTATATAGTGTAAGACAAGGACTCAGTATCACCCTTTTGCATGTATATACACTTTTACAAAATAGCTCTTATTTAAAAGACTTCAGAATTTGCCTATTCTTTTCACCTTTGTTAAAAATTATTTGACCACATATGTTAGCGAGTTTTTGTCAATCTGATACAAGCTAGAGTCACCTGGAAAGAGGGAACTAGACTGACAAATTGCCTAAGACATTGGCCTAAGGACATGCCTGTCTGTGGGGCATTTTGTTGATTAATGATAGATATGGGAGAACCCAGTTTACTGTGTACGGTGGCATCCCTGGGTGAGGTGTATAAGAAAGCAGACTGGACAAGCCGTGGAAAGCAAGCTAGTAAGCAGTGATATCCCATGGTTCCTGCCTGTTTCTGCTTGAGTTCCTGTCCTGACTTGCCTCAATGATGGACTGTGACCCAATGTGTGAGCCAAATAAATCCTTTTCTCCCTCAAGCTGATTTTGGTAAGTGTTTTAGCAGAGGAACCAAAAGCACACTAGGGCACCATGTATAGGTGGATTTATTTCTAGGTTAAGTTCTAAGGTAATTTATAAGTGGACAAATAACTTGAGTGCTTATCTTTCCAATAAAAACATACAAATGAGTAGCTGCTATATGAAAAGATACTCAACATCACTAATTGTGAAATAAATGTAAATCAAACCCACCATGAATCTTAGACATGTTAGAATGCCTATAATGAAAAAGCAAGATAGCAAGTATTCTCAAGGGTATGGAGAATAGTGGCAAATACACTAATACACTGTTGGTGGGAATGCAAATCAGTACAGTTAATATGGAAAATATCACAGTTTCTGCAAACTATCATCAGTAATACCCATCTTAGGAGTATATATTTTAAAAATGTTGTCAGGGCCAATGTCAGGACTTAGTAGGTAAAGGTGCCTGACAAGACTGACAACCCTAGCTATATCCCCAGGACCCAAATAATGGAAGGAGGTACTCTGACTTCTAAAACGCCATGGCACGCACCTTTTCACCCTGACAGATGCATACAAAATAAATAAATAAATAAAATGAACAACACATTTTTAATATGGTCTGTATATTGAAGATGTTAACACTCCCATGTTTAATTAATATAGCATTATTTACAATAATGAAGAGGTGAAACAGGTCATTGAGAAGAAGTTATAGACTGCACATGTTCACATTTACTTTCTGTTGCTATGATAAACTCCAAGACCAACAGCAACTTGGAAGAAAGATTTTATTTCATCTTACAGGTTACAGTAAATTGTTGAGAAACATCAAGATGGGAACTCAAGGCAGGGATCTGGGACAAAAACCTCAAACAGATACTATGAGTAAGCCCTGTTTACTGCCTTCCTTCTGATCTTTTACTCAGCTAGATAGCTATTTTATACAGCACAGGATCTCCTGCCTAAAGGTGGTACCGCCCACAATGGGCTCCTGTATCAATCACACTCCTGTATCAATTAGCAATTAAGAAAATGCCCTACAGACATGCCCACAGGCCAGCTAATCTCATCAAGGCAATCCTGAAATTGACTCTATCCAGATAATTCTGAATTGTGTCAAGTTGACAGCTGACACAAATTATAATACTGTTATTTTCATTGTGTATATACATGCATTGTGTACACATATACATTGCTTATATGTATGCATTGTGTATGTGTATTCAGTATATATATATAGTATTTATGCATGTATGTATATAATGAAATATTATTTTATCATAAAATTTAAGCAGTAATATCAAAAGCCAAATAGAAAATAACACTAAGAGAAATAAGCCAAGGCAAATATTGTACAATCTCATTTGCATATGAAACCTAAAAATATTGAGAACTCAGAACCAGAGTAGAAAGGTATGTGATTACCAAGAAGGGCTTTGAGACAGGAGTGGGGTGTTGGAGAGGTACTTGTGTTAAAACAGGAACTCAGTTCTAAAGAAGAATTTGAATTCTAATGGTATATGGATGGGTATTAATATGCTAACTTCACCGGGCGGTGGTGGCACACGCCTTTAATCCCAGCACTCGGGAGGCAGAGCCAGGCAGATCTCTGTGAGTTCGAGGCCAGCCTGGGCTACCAAGTGAGTTCCAGAAGAGGCGCAAAGCTACACAGAGAAACCCTGTCTCGAAAAAACAAACAAACAAAAAAATTATGCTAACTTCACTGTATTAATCATTGTAATATATGTGAGGTTATTTAATATGACTTGACTATATCCAATCTTTATCATTTAACTGTTCTCAAATAGAGTAAATTCAAGTACAAGTAGCTTTTATTTACTCTTTTCATCCAATCCCTTCCCCATGGTTTCCCAAACTATTAACACCTGGTATTAGTGTGGTACATTTGATACAACTTATGAGCAAACATTTATACGTAATCTGTAGCTAAATTCAATGGTGTGCATTAGGGTTCATTTTGTGTTATATAGTTCTATGTCTTTTGACAAATGTATATTGCTAATAATATACATGTCTACCATCATGATGTCACGTAGTTTCACTATCCCTAAATTGTCTGGAGTCTACCTGTGCATCCTTCTCTGATTTTCACCACAATATATAATCAGAATCATACAATACGAAGCCTTTCAGGTTTGCTTCTGAGTAATGCACATTTTAGGTGCCATTGTTTTATTTAATGACTTTATTGCTCATTTTTAATTATTAATGTTCCACTGCCTAGAAATAGTATTGTTTGTTTATACACTCACCTACTCAATGTATTCTGTGTTGCATTCCATTTGGAGCAGTTATGAGTAAAACTGCTGTAAATGGCCATGTATTTACATGGATGTTTACACAAGTACTGAGCATCATCACTGTTAACTCATATGATAAAACTATGTTCAGCCTATAACGAAATGCCAAACTTTTTAAAACTGGCTGCAATTTTGCATTCCAAACAGCAGTAAATTAGAAGCTTTTAAATAATTATTTTTTTTTGTATTTATGTGTCTACATGCATGTGGGTATCCATAGAGTAAAGAAGAAGGAACCATATACCCTGGATCTGGAGTAAAAGATAGTTGTCAGCCATAAGACATGGGTGCTGAGAACCAAACTAGAGTCCTCTACTAGAGCAGTGGGTGTTTTTTACTAAGCTATCTCTTTGGCCTCAGAATTAGAACTTTTTGTGATCCATATAAAGATAGGATTTTATTTATGTTTCAGATTTTAGTAATTCTAAAAACTTTACAAGTGTATATTTGAATTAATAAATTATAGTTATAGAATTTGCCAGGCGGTGGTGTCGCAGGCCATTAATCCCATCACTCGGGAGGCAGAGGCAGCCAGATCTCTGTGAGTTCGAGGCCCGCCTGGGCTACAAAGTGAGTTCCAGGAAAGGTGCAAAGCTACACAGAGAAACCTGTATCAAAAAAACAAACAAACAAACAAAATTTAACAGTGATGTTTTAAAATTGAACAGAATGTTTTCAGTTTCAATTTAAGACCATTTATTAATTATGTCATACAAAGGAGAAATTCCAGAGGCACACATATGAACATACGCTAAAGAATACCTAGTGGAAAACAGAATAATAAGAGTGTTCAGTGAAAGCACGAGGGTCAGAATTTCAAGGCTAACCTTGGAGATACAGTGAATTTGAAAGCAAAATGCGATACATGTGAATTTGTCTCACAAAACAAAACAAAATGCCAAAAGCAAATGAAAAAATGTCAGTATTTGTAGATTCCCATTGTTTGTCATTGGACAAGAGTGCTTCATACATAAAGACAATAATACACAAATCAGACATAATTTTTTTTTCTAGACAAGGTTTCTCTGTGTAGCTTTGCGTCTTTCCTGGAACTCACTCTGTAGCCCAGGCTGGCCTCAAACTCTCAGAGATCTGCCTGCCCCTGCCTCCCAAGTGCTGGGATTAAAGGCGAGCACCACCACGGCCCAGTCAGACATAAAATTTTGTTCCAGGGTCTGGAGAGACGACTCAGCAGTTAAGCGCAGCTTGCTCTTTCAGAGGATTGGAGTTCAATTCCCAGCACTCACATGAATGCTCATAAAGGACTGTAACTCCAGTTCCAGGGAAACTGATGCCCTCTTCTAACCTTAGTAGAGTCTTCGTGCATGTGGTGCTCAGACATACATGCATGTAAAACATCCATACACATAAAATACAATTTAAAAACTGTTTCATATTTCCACCCACACTGAAAGTCATAATATGTTAATTTCAGCTTAGCCACGTTATGATTATGGCATGTATTTCTTTCTTTTTATATTATATTATTTTCATTCATTTTTCCCATTCTGAGTCACTGGCTTAAAGACTGATGTCTAAGACACAGGGTACTAAGCATCTATGCACAATAACCCCAGGGCTTCAAATTTCCTGATATTGAATTATTCTTATATCCACAAAACAAATCTACAAAGAAAAATAAAACCACAGAACTTTCTGAAGAAAAGCTTCAAAATGTCTGTTATATAGACAAAGCTAGCCATATTATGAAATATATTAGAGAAAAATCTAGGTTGAAAATGGGAAAGGTGTGGTGGTTCACACTTTAAATCCCAGCACTTGTGAGGAAAAGGCAGATAGATCTGTGAGTATAAGGCCAGCCTGGTCTACCTAGTTCCAGCACACCCAGGACTACACAGCAAGACCCTGTCTCAAAACAAGAAAATAAAAATACAAAGTAAAACCATAAAACTTGGTCTTTGATCTAGAGAGATGATTTCATTAGTTAAGAGTGCTTGGTGCTTGGGCAGAGAACCCACATTCAGTTCTCAGTCCTCCTATCAGGGTAGCTTAGAGTTGCCTGTAACTAGCTCCAGTGGATTCAACATCAGTTTCTGGCCACTAAGGCACCAATCTCATGGCCACATACCCCTCTCCACATATATAAACATAAATAAAAAGAAAAAATGAAGTGCTAAAAGAGAGGAAGCAAATATTCACAAATATAAAATGAATATAGCCTGAGCCTTTTAGTCCAGTTCTCCCTCAGCCATCAATTGTTAAGTATGAGTGTTTTCAATTTCTTTTTCAGATTTCAGGATTTTAAACCATTGTAAAGGGTCAAGTGTCTTAATTAATGCTATTAAGAAGACTCAAACTCTGTTTAAAGAAGTGAACAGTAGCCGGGCGGTGGTGGCGCACGCCTTTAATCCCAGCACTCGGGAGGCAGAGGCAGGCGGATCTCTGTGAGTTCGAGGCCAGCCTGGTCTACAGCGCGAGATCCAGGAAAGGCGCAAAGCTACACAGAGAAACCCTGTCTCGAAAAACCAAAAAAAAAAAAAAAAAGAAGTGAACAGTGTGTTACTAATGTGAGAACTTTAGACTAAAATTGCATCATTCATGTAAATAACTATAGTATATATGACAAGGGAAAGTGATTTAAAATCTTTGATATTTCATAGCATAGCCAGTTTGTGTGTTTATTGTAAAATATGTGGCTAAAATTAATAGCTAATTCAGGATAGATGTTGGAGGGATTAGATAGGAGTATGACAAAAAAATCTATAAGGTATACATATATATATATATACACACACACACAAATACGTACATAGCGTATACTTAAATGAAAGAGCACAAAATGCATGTATGTCTATATTATACAACCTATATAATTATAAAGATGTAATATATGTTTATAAAAAGTAATTCATATAATCATGCATAAATACAATATATAATAGTATATCCACATATATTCTTTATATAATTAAAGAAACTCATTTAAAATGTACAAGCGACATATGGAAGAATAGAAATAGAACAATTAATTTCAGTACTAGTTAAAAATTATAAAAACCTAATAAAAGTGATGCATCTATTGAAGTAAATCAATAGAAAATCAAACATGTTATTAATTATGAATAAATGAATATTGTAGGGAGAATAGTTAGCATACAACATACTAAACTCGGCAGTTTGAATCACGGTACAACTGAGGAGTGGGCGCCGGGATCTCGCTGTGCATCTATCTGCCTGGCCTACTTTCTTCCTCTCTTGTCCGATCTGCAGCACGGTCCGAGATGGTTGGCGGTAAGGCTGGAAAGGACTCCGGAAAGGCCAAGACAAAGGCGATTTCCCACTCACAGTGAGCCGGCTTGCAGTTCCCTGTGGGCCGTATTCATTGACACCTGAAATCTAGGACAACCAGCCATGGACGTGTGGGCGCGACCTCCGCTGTGTACAGCGCAGCCATCCTGGGGTACCTCACCGCAGAGGTACTAGAGTTGGCAGGAAATGCATCAAAAGACTTGAAGGTAAAGCGTATTACCCCTCATCACTTGCAACTTGCTATTCGTGGAGATGAAGAATTGGACTCTCTGATCAAGGCTACAATTGCTGGTGGTGGTGTCATCCCACATATCCACAAGTCTCTGACTGGGAAGAAAGGACAACAGAAGACTGTCTAAGGATGCCTGGATTCCTTATTATCTCAGGACTCTAAATATTCTTAACAGCTGTCCAGTGTCGGTGATTCCAGTGGACTGTATCTCTGTGAAAAACACAATTATATGCTCTGACCTCTTGGGCTTTCATCTTTACATTGGCTCTGTGTTTCTTATTTAATAAGACGGTTACTTCTACATATCACCATGAATGCCAATTAATTGGTCTCATATTCTTAATCCTCTTCATAAATTTATTAACTATTTGATTTTCTTTCCATTTGTCACATTGATGAGACTACAACGTTGTGTACCTTTACTGAGGTCTAATTGATATTCAAGATATTGACCTAAAATATGTTGAAGATAAAGCTCATCACATATGCTTACAGAGGTATACAACAAATGCATACCACAAAAGAAAACAAAGTAGTTTTGCATCTACAGTTCTTCATATCTTCTAGCTCTGCTTTATTCATCATTTTTGTAACTTCTAATATATCAGGGATTTTATGTTTTTAGATTTGAGTTTGACAAGGAGCTTAAGAAAATATATGTGCTTGTGGATGACAATCTTGAATAAAACATATCTTGCATTGGGCAAAGGGACTCTTCTTGTCTGCAGATTTATATTCTACCATATTGTGATGTCTTGAAGTAAGAATGGGCCTTTTAGGCTGATATATTTGAATGTTTGGTCTCTAGTTAGTGGAACTGTTTAGGAAGGGTTAGGAGGTATGGTCTTGTGGAGGAGGTATGTTACTAGGGATGGGCTTTGGGGTTTCAAAATCCCAAGCCAGAACAAGCCCTGCCCCTACACATCCAGCGTGCAGATCAGTATGTAAGCTCTTAGCTGCTGCTCCATCACCATGCTTGCCTGTCTGCTGTCATGATCCTTGCTAGGATGGTCATGTATTCACCCTCTGAAACTGTAAACAAGCCCTAATTAAATGCTTTCTTTTATAAGTTGTCTTACTCAGTGTCTCTACACAGTGGTAGAAAAGCAACTAACACATTTTTGCACATCTTTGTGCTTATTGCATTCTAAAATATACTAGAAAAGAGTGAATACTACTAGTATAATATATTTAAAACATTCTTGAGAATTACACGCAAAACTCTGGTCAGTGCTACACAACCACATTCCCAGGACTCTGGAGACTAAAGCAGGAAGATCACAAATTTGAGGTCAGTCTCCGCTACATAGTGACCCCTAGCCTTACACAAGTGAACCTAAGAACAACAGGAAGAAAGGAAATTCACCTTAAAAATGAGTTGTGGCTTGTATTAAAATAATTTTCAAATAAAATTAAGTAAAAAATATTGGAATTGTGTTTTCTGAGATAAGTAATATGTCATAATTTCTCAAGAGGAAATGTACATAATGTATACGTTCAACCTAAACTGAACTACAAACCATTACATAATATTAATCAAACAGAGTATTTGGGGGGAAAACAGAACTCAAAATTTTAGAACCTTTGGAAAACAAAGACAATGACCTTCTTACTGTGTTGTTGTTGTTTTTCTCTTTTGGGGGGCCTGCCACCCAGCTCCCAAATAAATCACACATGGAGGCTTATTCTTAGTTATAAACACTCAGCATTAGCTTGGCTTAGTTTATAGCCAGCTTCCTTAACTTTAAATTATCTGATCTGTCTTTTGGCCTCTGGGCTTTTCCCTTTTTTTTTTTACTTATGTAAATCTTATTCTTACTCCATGGCTTGCTGTGTAGCTGGGTGGCTGACCCCTGGAGTCCTCCTCCTTCTCTGGCTACTTCTCCCTTTTTTTCCATCTCCCAGATTTCTCCTTCTATATGCTCTCTCTGCCTGCTAGGCCCACCTATCCTTTCTCCTGCCTTGCATTTGGCTGTTCAGTTCTTTATTATGCCATCAGGTGTTTTGGACAGGCAAAGTATCACAGATTCATAGAGTTAAACAAATGCAACATAAACAAAAGTAACACACCTTAAAATAATATTCTATAACATTACTACCTAAGTTAATATCGTAGATCCAAATATATAGTCATTTTTATACAGCTTCCCATACTTCTAAGTATGTGTGTGTTTGCTATTAAGCAGTAAATAATGGACATGGTTTAATGCCTTCAACTCTAGAATAGTAAACATTTCTGTGATATCACAGAAACAACTTAAGGGAAGAGAGATTTATTTTGGTCACATTTTCAGAGGTTTTGTCCATCATGGCAAGGAGGTCATGGTGCAGCCAAGAAGTTCAACTGATAGCAACTAGGAAGCAGAGCAGACAGAAAGGGATCAGGGTATGCCCTTCAAAGACATGTCATCCAGTGACTTAATTCCTCAAACCAGTCTTACCTTCCCAAATTTTCATCATCTAGTCTAGAGTTGCAAATTGATGCTCTGGGATTGTAGGCTGCTGCAGAATCTCTGTGGGGTTTGAGTCTGAAGCTGCAGCTCTGTAGCTGGGACTTGAGAACCTCGGGCAGAGGGCCTAAGGGAACCACCTGACTCAACAGCGCCACCTGTATCTCCATGAACGTTGCAGCACCACACAGGAGGCTTTCAAGGAGCCTGACTCTAAGCAGAGGCACTGGCAAACCCAAGCCAGGCTGCAGCTAATCAGCTGGGTTCATAAGACCAAGAAAGACAAACATGGTATGTACTCACTCATAAGTAGATATTAGCACCAGGCAGTGGCCAAGAAGCAACTATTTCAAAGTTGGAAGAAAAATATGATTCTAGTCTCTCTGGGTCTGTGGATTGCAGAATAGTTATCCTTTATTTTACAGCTAATATCCACTATGAGTGAGTACTTACCATGTTTGTCTTTCTCCATCTGGGTTACCTCACTTAGGATGATTCAAGGACGGTTCATGAGGGTGACTCCCGGAACTTTCTGGGTAGGAGAAATAGAGTTTTCATGAGTGGACTGAGGGTGGGTGGGGATGGGAATATGAGCAATCAGGTTTGCAGCGGGGAGGGGGCAGAAGGGGAGGGTACTGAAAGAGACTACTGGAAAGCGGGGAGGCATTTTGGGGTCAGATGAAAACCTGGAGCAAGGGATTCTCCCAGGAATCTACAAGGATGACGCAGCTAAGACTCCTAGCAATAGTACATAAGTAGCCTGAACTGGCCATCTCCTGTGACCAGATTGGTGCCTAGCCCAATTGTCATCAGAGAGGCTTCATCCAGCAACTGATAAAACAGATGCAAAAACACACACACAACCAAACATTAGGTGGAGTTTCAAGAATCCTGCAGAAGAGGAGGAGAAAGGATTGTAGGAGCCAGAGGGGTCAAGGACACCACAACAAAACCCACAGAATCAACTCTCCTAGGCTCATAGAGGCTCACAGAGACTGAACCAACATCCAGGAAGCTTGTAATGGATTGACCTAAGCACTCCCCATATATGTTACAGTTGTGTAGGTTGGTCCTCTTGTGGGACTCCTAACAGTGGTAGCAGGGGCCACCTCTGACTCTTTTACTGACTTTTGAGACTCTACTTCTCATACTTGGTCGCCTTGCGCAGCCTTAATACAAGGGGAGGTGCCTAGTCTTACTGCAACTTGATATGACATGCTTTGTTGTTATTCATGGGAGACCTGCCCTTTCCTAAACACAAACAGAGGAGAAGTGGATTGGAGGGTGGGAAGAGAAGGGGATGGCGGGGGAGGGACTGTGAAGAGGGGAGGGAGGGAAAACTGCGGCCAGGATTTATTTATTTATTTATTTATTTATTTATAAAAAATAAAAAAAACCCAAAAAAATTAAAAAAAAAAGAAAAACACAATTCTAGAAAAATATAAAATATATAGGGGTAAAATAAACCAAAGAACAAAGATGCAGATATAATGGTTTTGATATAACACTGGCAAGGAAAAAAAATAAAGGAGCTGAAGCTATGGCTTAATACGCATCCCTTGCAAGTATGAGTTTCTGAGTTCTACTGAAAAAACACACACATATGTGGTCAGTGACATGGTTCAGAGGCTAAAGTTGTTTACAAACAAAGCCTGGTGGCCAGGGTGTGAGTCTCATGACTCATAAGCTATGTGAGTACACTACCATTCATTAACCTGCATCTCTAACTTGTATTTATTGTGTTCTATAAACATATATGCTACAAATATTTCATTTTGGAACTTAAGGCAGATAGTAGGGAATTGGATACAAAAATCACTGTCCATAAATATACCTAAAATACATAATTAAACATTTACAGAAAGTTTAATTTTAATACTGTATAATCATCAAAACCTAAGTGTAGAAGATTTTCATTACCTACTAACAATCTCCATCCACATCATCAGACACTCTCTATTTGCCCCTAGACTCCAATCCACAAGAACTACATTTCTAAAATATGGTTTTTCTATATGTATGAAATAACAGTGTGACATTTGTGCTTGGCTTATTTTATTTATCACATCATTTCCAAAGGTTACCAATACAGTAACATTTATTCATTACTTCATTAGTGAATAGCACATTTTCATTTTATTTTATGGGTTTTTTGTGTGTCTGTGTACCACATGCATACCTAGTGCCCAAGGAGGCCAGAAGATGACATTGGATTCTGTGGACCTGGAGATAAAAATAGTTTTTGGTCATCACAGGAATTGAATCACTAAGCCATCTTTGCAGCCTGAATAACACATTTTATCAGTTTACTGGTATTAGTATGTTTTCTTTTTGGCACTATTATAAATAGTGAAGTCATGGCTGTCTCTCTACAGGCTTTTGTATAGACATACATTCCATCCTTTCTGGTTATACACCTCGAAGTGTAATTACTGGGACAAATGGTAACTTTATATCTAATAATATGAGAAAACACCAAATTCTTTTCCAAATTCCAAGCAGTATTTTACACTACCATCTGCAAGGTTACAAACATTTCAGTTTATCTACACCATCCTATCACATGGAATTGATAGTCTTTTGATCAAATTTATATACCTGGGAAGTCTTATTCCTTTGGATACTGTAAATAGGTTCATTTCTAGAATTATTTTTTAGCTAGTTCCTTTTTAGTGGCTATAATCCCAACTTATTTTAGTTATTAATTATTATTCTGTATTTTATAGAATTATTTTGAGTCTTAACAGTGTTTTCTGCATTCCTTAATGTACTTTATATATAATATAATGCCATTCAAGCTGGGGCCATAGCTCAGTCATAAAGAACATACCACACAAGCCCGAGGGCCTGAGTTTGATCCCCTAGAACCTATGTAAAAGAAGACCAGAAGTAGCAGTACAAGCTTGTGATCCCAGCACTGGGATGGCAGAGACAGATTCCTGGGGCCTGTAGCCAGCTAGCCTAGTCTAATCAATAAGGCTCAATCCACTGAGAGCTCTTTTCTCAAAATACAAGATGATGGCTCTTGAGGAACAACATCCACAGTTTCCCCTGCATATATGAGCAAATAAGTGTACACACACAAACATAGGCACATTTAGTGAAGAAAAAGAAAGTTTAAAAAAGATCATACCTTTGACAGTAGAAAAGATTTAACTCTTCATTTCCAACAATTTGGATATCTTTCATTTCCTTTGTCTATTTGTTCTTTTTTTACCATATTAAACTGTATTGCTACAAATTCTTTTTAAATATTTATTTTAATTTATGTAAATGTGTGTGTGCAGTAGTGTGTATGTATGCACCACTTGCATGTATGAGCCTGGGGAGGTCAGAAGAGATTATGGATCCCCAGGAACTGGAGTTATAGAAGGTTGTAAGCTGCTATGTAGGTGTTGGGAAACAAACGAGTCCAATGAAAGAACAGTAAATATTCTGAAGCACTAAGCCACCTATCCAGTCTCAAGCTAGAAATTCTTTAACAAAACTTTGAGCCATCTCTGGATTTTGCTTTATGTAAACTTATATTTGTCTTTATTTTCACTCTTTGTAGGGGAAAGGAGGATAAAATCTGCTATGTGTTCACATCACTCTCTCATTTGGATGTTAAAATAAGCCAGAAATGGCTATTTCATAGTTTTAAAAACATGTAAAAAGAAGATATTATGTTAACAAAGCATAAGATAGCCAGCGAGATAGTAATGCTAAAACCAAATAACTGTAATTTGAGAGAGCCATACTTACTGAAGAAGAAACGATCTAAGTCTATCCAAATTTTAAAATTACTGAAACAAAAATAAGACCTAATTGACACCAACTTAATACTAACTCCTTTTTGGCACTGAAGTCTACCACACAATTTTATCAAAGTTTGCCACTGACATCATTTACAACCTGACTCTACAACACAGAATTGTATATTTTCTTCACTAAATGCTTAAGATTTCACTTAATCATAAAAGAGTAAAGTGTCTGAAATCAGAGGCAGTATCTTTAATCAACATATAGGAAAGTTCTTGAACAACAGTACATGAATTCATTGTCTTCAAATGCCAAATGCCTTATCTTTATATCTCAGAAAACTTGTAAATTATGTGTTTCTACACATGATTCTTTTAAGATGCTCATGTCCAATCAGAAACCTTAAAATAACTTAACAAGAAAACAATTTATACTGCGTTATAAATTATGAAGTTTCAAATATCACTATATCAATTTCTACGATTATTTAATGAAATGATGACATTATTATGATAATATTCATTATGATTTAGTTAGGCATAAACACACTTTTGTAACAGACATAAATGTTAGAACTTTTAATTTTTAAAGATTTATTTTTTATTTTTAGGTGTGTGTGCATGTGTTTGTGTGTGTGTGTGTGTGTGTGTGTGTGTGTGTGTGTGTGTGTGTGTGTGTGTGCCTTAGAGCAGATGCTTGTGGAGGTCAGAGGAGTCAAGTCCCTGAAGCTAGAATTACAGGCAGTTGTGAGCCACCCAATATGAATGCTGGGAGTCCTCTGCAAGAGCATCATATGGCCTTAACTGCTGAGTCACCTTTCCAACCCCAGAATATTTCCTTCTTTATTTTAATTACCATCCTACCATCATTTCTCCCAGAAAATGCATCTTAATGTGATCTGCTTTCTGTCTATAACTTATACATTGATTACCTTGTCATATTCCAATAGAAAATGGGGATATTTTAAAGTACTATTAATTTCTAATAAAGGTTCTGGATGTTTATTTTGTGAATAGACTTGTCACTATGATGTTAAGTACACAATAAAAATAATATGTACATATCAAAATTTCAAGACAATTACTAAAAATGAAAAAAGAAAAAGATAGGCTTACTGACATTTGCTTCCTTACAAAACAGATAGGGTTACTCTTCCTACTTTTTAGTTTGTAATCCTGAATCTATATTGTTAAAATGAGCCACAATTGAGCATATATTTTGTTTATTTCAAAAGACATAGAAAAACAGAAGTTCTGCTTTATCCATTCATTTTTTTGAAGTTCTCCAAAAGTAAATGCAAGAATAGCATAGTGATTCAACATGAAATGACAACTTAATTAGATTCCCCTTTAATTTCTTGAAAAGCAGTGAAGTAGACATCACTTGCTTTATAAAATGATTTGTTTGATATTAATTAGAGTCATTCATTTTACCCAAACCACTATGATTATCACAATTTATCCCTTTGTTTGAATACCTGTTAGTTTTTACCACCTTGGGCAAAGTTTAGTGATAGAGTGGAGGTTTCCTTTCTTTTACCCAACATTAAGAGGAATGTGAGACCAAGGAAGGATAGAAGAAGCAGCCCATAGATTACATATGTGATCTTGTTTGATCAACTTTTGGAAAGTCTATAGAGTTAAAGACTTGAAGATCATGACACATGCTTTCAAACTGTAGGAAAGTCTGGCAAAGACCATACATATTCTACCTTGAATACTTTTAACGTAAGTCAAAACATAAATCATTGTTTATTTGTCCATAATCTCTAACACTGAGGATTCATGAGTTACTTTTTCAATCCACTTGTCTTCAATCCTTCAGTAAGGGGAGTTGAATGGCTGTATTAATTACAAACACTTAAATGAAAACACAAAAATCAGAAAACGAGACAGGAAAGAGTATACCTTTTCAGAGAGAATCAACATTCCTTGAAGCATTGAGTAGACTTCCTATTTTTCAGGTATGACATAATAACTATAATTAATTGATGATAAAAACACATTCATATAAATGTGGATGACTGTAGCTAGAGAGATGGTTCAGCATGTAAGAGCACTTTCTACTCATCCAAATGACTTGAGTTCAGTTCCCGCTACCCACAGGGTGCTAACAAACCACTTACAACACAGTATTCAGAGTCTTTTGAGGGCACCCACACACATACGGCACACATTACAATGATACTCATACACACAAATCACTAAAAAAAATATAATGGACTAAATAACAATGATCTAGTCTTCTCAGACCACCTTGAAGGAGTAACTGGCACCTAAACCATGATGGACAGGGCCATACTTTGCTTGGAAGTATTTAGGTATGTGTACTTTGGGCCCTCTACTTAAACCTGAATCTCATGTCATGATACCAACAATGGATCTGGGAGGTCACTGGATCTTGTCTTTCTTTGCAATGTGGCCACATTGCATAATATTTTTCTTCTTTCACTCTTTGTTTATCCCTTTGATTGGCATATTGAAGACAGATTGCACAGCATTGTTGGGGCTATTAGAGCACAGGGTTAGACTTTAATGACTCCTATAATATCCACAACATTCCAGAACCGGCTTTACTTGTTTTTCTAGGAATTTAATGTCCTCTTTCAACCTTCCCTGACAGGAAATATTGAGCCAATAACTAATGAATATTGAGACTATAAATACCATAGCCATCATGAGCCATGATAAAGAAACCAACTCTCAAGAATTGTCATTATCTCTGAATCTTTTTCATAAGATTTGGCTTATGTTATCCTTCATTCAACTTTGCTTGGTATTGTATTCTTGCTTAAGCATTTCCTATACTAGGTATCTTTTCCCACTCTCCTGATACTTTTCCATGAATAATTTGAAGCAAAACCACTTTTATCTGAGTCTATATTCTGGAAGGAGATCCTGGAATATGGCAGAACCATTTTTGGTCTTGGTTACCTAGCAATGTTTTCTGTGAGGACCAGAAGATGATCTTCAGATAGAAATCTTCAGGTCACATACAAATTTGTCAGTTTTCTTCTAAAACATGTATAAATTTTATAGAATCTTAATCCCTAAAGATTCCTTTGTTTGGCATATATAGATGTAAAGTTAAATTCAAAACATATAATGCTTTGGTTTATGAAATACAACTGAATATAATTTTATGACGTTAATTTGGAGAATTCAAAGTTGAGGCATTTATGAAACTAGAATTTTGTATATTTGTATTATAAAAATTCATTAGAATTATTTTATAGTTCCCCAGTAGGACTTAGAGTAGCAGAATTATCTCTTTGCTATACAGTGTCCCTGAAATAATAAAATTAATTCCCCTAACAAAAGCAAAAATCTGTTTTTATTATTTAGAAACTATCTCATCACTTAAAAGTAACGTGTCATTCTAGGTATTTCTCTGTACTTTGCAACAGTTAATGGGAATCTTCATATTTTCAGCGTTATTTTTTAAGTAAAAGCAGTCATTACGTACATGGATATAAATTAATACAGATAGATACTAAAAATAGAGAAGATATATATTTTGCAATATAATGAAGGATATCTAAAGCAAAATGTCCTTAGGATGATGAACTAAAATTTACAGCACATGTGCTCTTTATACCAATAGGAAAGGCATGGTAATAAAATGATAACAGATAGGAAATTTATCTTTGCCATTCATGTGTCTGTTGCACTCAGTGTATTGTGACTTACCTGTGCATGTATGAGTGTGTAAACATGTATTATTATAAGACTTGTAATAGTTTCTTATAAGGTAAATGCAAATAAGTTCTATTTTAAAATGACAATCAGAAAATTAGAGAAGTTTTCAAATGCAGACAGAAAAGCAATAACAAAGCTGAAAGTTGAAAACACTGTTCTTTGTGAACCTTAAATATGCTATACCATGCCACTATACCTACACTATTTTATGAAACAAGAAATTCATTGTTTTAAGAGACCAGTGCTGATATTTATGTAAAGCACAATCTAGTCTGAAAGGTATGATCAGAAAGAACAAGAACTGGAGCAAAAAGGGAAATAAACCAAAATGGCATTGATGGATACAAGAGAAAATAATCCATGAATGATCCAGGCAAGCGTTAATACTACCTTTCTAGCCCGAGTTTTGGTCACATTTGTATTAATTCCCTAGAATTTAGAAACCTGGAAGATATGTCAAATACTAATTCCTCCTAGAAATCAGTGAGCCACAGAATAAGCTTTTCAAAATTGCAATGGAAAATTGAAACTGTCATTTGAATTTCACAAGGTCAGAATACAAAATTTCTCTAAGAAAGAGTGTTGATTAAATATGTGTAGTTTTTTAAAATTTATTTTTATGAGTGTTTAGCTTGTATGTATGCCTATGAACCAGGTAATCCTGGTGCCTGAAGAGAACCAAGAAAGGTGTCAGATCCCCTAGGATTGAAGCTGCTGACAGTTGTTAGGTACCATGTGTGTATGCTGGTAACGAAACCCAGGCTCTCTGGAAGAGAACAGTGTGCTCTTAAACACTGAGCCATTTCTCAAGCTCCAAATATGTGCAGTACTTATTTATTAAATTTTCACTGATAATTTTATACATTTATATAACATATTCCTGCTATATTTATTTTTTGGACAAGGTATATATCTGGAGTTACAAAGAATTGTTAGCTTCCATGTGGGTGCCTGGAATCAAACCTAGGTCCTCTGCAAGAGCAGTAAGTGCTCTTGATCCCTGAGTCATCTTTGCATGGACTGTGGAATAGTGGACTGGAACCCCTTTCATGAATTAACAATCAAAACAATCTTCCCCAGACATGCCCACAGGTAAATCTGATCTATACATTTCCTCAATTTAGGTTTCCTTTACAGATAATTCTAAGTTGTGTCCCAATTAATAACAAAATCACCACTTGAGAAACTATAGAATAATGAAATCCATGGAAGTGGGAGAATGAATTGGCTTAGAAAATATGAAAGTGCAAAGATATTACTTTTAGGAAACCTGTGACTATAGAAAAACAAATGTTCCAGACTAGTTCACAATAAGTATAGTCTCTGCCATCCCCACCAACTCAGACAGTAACTAATACCACTCCACAGGCAACATTTTCCACCAGATTTGTGACTAAGAGTAGCTGGCATCAATTCCATAAGCAAGTGTTTCCAAGAACAGCAGAAATGTTCAGACAGTTGAGCACAAATCACTGATGCAACAATTATATGCATAAAGGATAATTAGTAATTGTTAAAGCTGTGAGATTTGTTTCTTATTGTGGTGGTTATGAGTGAGAAATATTCCCCATAGAATCAGGTATGTGAACACTTGACTCTCATTTGGCAGTGTTGTTTGGGGAGATTTACATGATTCAGTCTTGCTGGAAAAAATGTCACTGGGAGCAGGCTTTGAGATTATATAGCTCAATCTATTTCCAATTCACTCTGTCTGCTTCCTGCTTGAAACTGTGATGTGATCTTTCAGCATCCTGCTCCTGCCTCCATGCCTACCACTTCTTGTCAAGTTTTCTAACTAAGATGGATTATTAGCCCTCTAGAACCAGTAAGTCAAAATACAGTCTTTCTTCCATTAGTTTTCATGGTCAAAGTGTTTGATAGTCAAAATATTTGATTGTCAAAGTAAAAGAAAAAGAATTAACAAATCTATGTTGATTAATGATAACTAAAACACAATACTTACTAAAGACTGATTTCTTTTCGATTTATTAAATTACTTTAGGGCAACAATTGATCACAGATTATTTGGAATCAATATTTAGGGCTGAAATTTATGTCACAGAAAAATTATGAGTCTTAGACTATCCAGAACAGTTGTTTACTTTATAAATTTTAAAAATATTTTATTCCATTTACTATTATTATTTGAGATAAGTTTTAACTGTGTTGTATTGGCTGACCTGGAACTCTTTGTATAGACCAGGCTAACCTCAAACTCATGGAGATCCTCCTTCGTCTGTTTTCTGAGATCTGGGATTAAAGATGTGTGTTACCACTCCTGGCCTATTTATTGTTATTATTAGTATCCCTGGCTTATTTATTGTTATTATTATTATCCATTATTATTATCATGTATGTGTTTGTATGTTTGTATGGTGTGTGTGTGTGTGTGTGTGTGTGTGTGTGTGTGTGTGTGTGTGTATCACAGAGAGGGGAAAGGGAAGGAGGTATCATGAGAGAGAAAAACAGAGATAGATAGAAAATGACATTACATATTCACATTGCTATATGAATAATTAAATGACTTGATGTGTGCAAAGAAAGCATTGTCATGTCTATATCAAGTGTTACCAAACTGCCAATTAATTTGTGAGCAGAAGTCTATTGACATGTGTGGGCAAACTTGAAGATAATACTGGTTTCAGAACTATAGATACTGTTTTCAATAATACAGCATGCAAGTGATCATTTACAGAGAAAACTATGATATTTTAGCTTTAGTTGAAATCTAGTATTTCAGATGTCTGATAATGTTAAATTGAAGTAATTTAGGAGAAGAAGAGAAGGCTTTGATTTAATATTTGATAAGTGTATCTTGGATAGTACAAATGGCACGGCTCATGTGTGCCTAGTGAATGGAAGTTATGAATTTTAAATAGTCAAATTTAGTCATAATCATAGTAACTCATCTGTGGATTAAATATTAATACTAATTTTCAAAAATAATATGACTATTTTAGTAGAAATTAGAAGCAGCATTTCAATATTTTAATACACCTCTCAAGGAAAATAATAGATTTAAGCAGAAATGACCTTATTACTTTTGAGAAGAATAGCAAATATAATTTTTACCATTTTATCAGTATCTTTGAAATTAAGTCATAATTAACATCTTACATCTGAAAGAACTATTTTCCATCATTCACAATGCTAGCCTGTTGTTTATATGGATTTGACTTGGTCACAGAATGTGACATGAAAGAGAGAAAATAAAAAGGAAATAATTCTGCTAATTAAGTAAGTTCACAGAGGGAAAGAAAAAAACAGCATCAGAGAAAAAAGGCAAATTTATATTAAAAAGTAAACACGTTTTTGATATTTTTGTATGAAAAACGCAGTGAAACTACACAGAAACTCAATAAAGCTACCTCCAAATTAGTGATATGGGACTTTATAAAAATGGTTAATTATTCTCATCCTGTCCTAATTGTTCTAGGACCAGAAGTCCCATAGCAGAAATACTGAATATTTTCTTGTATCTTCCACATTGAAGGGAAAAAAAAATAAAATGATTAATACACTTGTGAACAAAAAGGAAAAACATGCATGTTATGTTTGAAAAGGAAATAGAAGTGTTTTTAACAATGGTGAGTCAATAAATAAGAATTAGAGTAAGAAAAATGTATGTGAGAATATGGAAAGAGAGGACAGAGAAGGAGCCAGTGTTGTGATTGTATGAGTTAGCAGTTATTTGGACTGATATGTTTCCATGAACACTAAGTATACTTTACTGCACATTGCAGGGCAGCTTCATTATGATTTTACAGTAGTTTCCACTTTGCTTAGTTGTAGTAGCATAACAAAAATGATCACTTAATTCCTCCTCCTGACACACACAAATAATTGAAGGCTCATTTTTCTCCAAGATTTTTTTTGAGCTATATATGTCATTTTTAATTGTTAGCATTCTTTTTATTTATTCTTTGTGTATTTCATTTTTTACATTATTCTTCCTGATCCCACCCATCCTTCCCCCCCAAAAATAAAACAAAATAACATTTAAGAGAAAAAAGGGAAAAAAAGGAAGAAGGGGAAAATTTCGTCATGGAAGCTACCATGTGATACAGTGAGTCATGAAGTAAATCCCTGTTGTGGAATATTACTTTAACTAGGCAAAAGTGGGTTATGTTTGTTTATACTGCAGAATATTACTATAGCTGTGTAAAGATGTGTTATATTTGTTTCTGCTGCATTTGTTTAACAGTGTAAGGATGTGTTGCATTTGATTCATCTTGCCCGCCTAAGGCACTTGATTGGTCTGAAAAAGAGCTAAATAGCCAATACTAGGCAAAGAAAGGATAGGCAGTGTTGGCAGGCAGAAAGAATAAGTAGGAGAAGAAATATAGGTCTGAGAAGAACAAAAAATCATTTTTTGCTGGCTTGTGTACAATGCACAGTCTATACTTGTGTTAATGCAAATATGTATGTTACCTTTGAAATTTTGTAAGCTTTCAAAGCAAGGGGACCAGACACCAATGAAAATGGGTGGCTCAGGTGATTCAGCCTCTTAGAGTGCATCTGTTGTAGTTTCCTCAGAGTTCTGCATCCAAAACACCTTGAAGGATATTGGGTAAGGTGATCCAGCCTCACAGACTATTCTATCCAGGACTGTAGATAAGCCTTGTGCTTTTCCACTACACAGAGAATTTACAACAAATGTTATAACTAGTTTCCCCAGGACTTAATCATTATCTCAATTTTGTCAAGTTTCCTAAAGATGACATAATTCACAGACAACAGGAAGTAGGCTAGAGAACATGACGCCCACATTCCCAACAGGTGAGGTGGGTGTTTTTGGTCATTCAGTGGGTTATGAATATTTGTCATCATTTAGGGGGAATATAAGAATATAGGATAAAAAGACAAATATTAATTTTAAATATTTCATTGGTGTAGATTTTAGTATATTGATACAAATTTAAAGTTATTTTTATTATACTGAATGTATGTTTCTACTCTTGTTTAGGATATTGTTTTTATGCAGCTCATTTAAAAATGTAATATATAATTAAGAAATGCAGGTTAGTAGTTAGTCATCTATAATAATCAAACTTGTAGTCATTTTAGGTATGTTTTCAACATTAAATATGTAAATTTAGATATATGGATGGTCTTCAAACACTTCAAAGATCTATAGAATATGGCATTTAAGATGTTTAACAACCTGAGGCTTTTCATGACAGTGTGACACATTTGTCCCTGACAGCACAAATTTGCTTCAAAAAAGATGATGGGCATCAAAGAAACTCCATATGGTATTTGGTTTCATTGTGACAAAATTATCCACTGGGCAAAGAAGCTGCTCTTGCCTTGACTGCTGACAGTATGCTATAAAGACTGGACATGCTGGACACAAAGGAAAAGATTGACAAGCTTTACCAAGGTAAGACAAGACAGTCCTTCAAAATTCCTGCCCCATGTACATGCCAGACATCCTGCAGGACACACAAGAAAGTGACTGCTGAACTTTGCCAAGACCAGGCAGGGCAGTCTTTCAAAATTCCTTCTTCATAGTAAGTCTGCCACATATTCTTGGCCTGTGGGCTGAAGATGGATGCCCCAAGATTGCAGAGAAACATTGGGTGACTGTCCAGACATCCAGACATCTCTGTTGTTTTTGGAAGTGGCTTGAACTGTGCCTCCTGTTTTCTCAGGTAATATTATATCCTTCTGGGGTCTTTGATGAAGTCGACTACTAGATAGTTATAGTTGTCTTTAGTTATGATAGAAAGTAAATTAGATACCAAACTTTGGACTCATCAAGATGGACTAGATAAGGGAGGATTTTCTCTGAATTTGCCAAGTGCAAATGGACTGAATACTATAAACGTAATTCTTACTTAATAATTGTTCTTATTGTATATAGTTTTACTATGTTAAAGTTAAAACTTTTCCTTTCTATTTAGACTAAAAGGAGAAAATGTGTGATATTTAACTAGCAAAGATGTGTTATATTCATTTATGCTGCAGAATATTACTTTAACTGTGTAAAGGTGTGTTATAATTGTTTATGCTGCATTTGTTTAATTATGGAAGGATGTGTGTTTAATTATGTAAATATGTGTTGCATCTGTTTCATCTTGTCTGCCTAAGGCACCTGATTGGTCTAATAAAGAGATGAATGGCCAATATCTAGGCAGAGAAAGGATAGGTGGAGCTGGCAGACAGAATAAGTAGGAGAAATCTAGGCTCAAGAGAGAAGAAGGAGAAGAGAACTAGGAGAAAGAGGGGGACACGCCCAGGGCCAGAAGCCAGGCAGCTGTCAGCCAGCCAGAAATAGAGGCAGCAGGAAATGTAAGACATACAGAAAGAAAGGTTTAAAACTTTGGAAGCAAAGGGTAGATAAAGAGAAACAAGTTAATTGATGTTAAAGGAGCTAGCCAGAAATGAGCCTAAGCTAGGCTGAACATTCCTAAATAATAAGTCTCCATGTCATGATTTGGGAGCTGGTTGGTGGCTTAAAAGAAAAAAGCTTGGTACAAAACCCTTTATCCATACATTTTTACATGCAGGCAATATACCTTGCCTGGGCAGCACAATAGAACCAACCCCATTGGTGGAGGTGTGGGTGAGCCAGCTCTGAAACTGTGAGCATGGGAGAGTTGTCATGTGGCAGCATGGGCAAGGGAGAGATGCCCCCCTAATCAATGCCTGAGGAAGGTGGAAAACCTGGCTCTGAGGTCATAAGAGCAGGAGGGCTGTCCATGCCCCTCACCAGCTGCAGCACTCAGGAGAGTAGCCCCTTTATCTCTCCTGGGCAATACAGTAGAGCTGGTCCTGAAGGTTTAGGTGTGGGAGAACCAACCCTGAAGATGTGAAAGCTGGAGGGTTCACCCTGGTGGTGAAGTCAGGGGACAGCTAGCAGGCTGACCAACCCTGCAACTGCCAATAACCAGGGTTATATGTTGGTCCACCCTAACAACCACCCGTCTGTGAAAAAAAAAACTGGAATGATAGTTTACAAAATATCCATTTTTATAACTTGTTATTACAGCCTTCTGATAATAATTAAATGGATGAAAAATTTATTTTACTGGTTTTCTTTTTTTTTTTTTTTTTTTGGTTTTTCAAGACAGGGTTTCTCTGTGTAGCTTTGTGCCTTTCCTGGAACTTGCTTTGGAGACCAGGCTGGCCTTGAATTCCCAGAGATCTGCCTGGCTCTGCCTCCCAAGTGCTGGGATTAAAGGCGTGTGCCACCACCACCCGGCTTTTACTGGTTTTCTTCTGTCAACTATTTGTAGTGTTTTGAAGTTTTCAGTGTTGTGCATATGAGCAACTGTGATTATGCCTTTAAGACAAATTCCTACTAATGTAATAAATAAACTAAGACTGTGAGGCAAACTACACTACATAAATTAGCTTTTTTTCAAAACACTTATATTTCAGTTTTACTATAAAGATTTATTTTCATATATTATTTTAATATTTAAATGTTATATATAGATATTATCTGTATTTAGACAGATTAGCATTCATAACTTCCTCATATCAATTACTAAAGAAACATATATATGTATGTGTACATATATATTATGCATTATATATTCACAAATAACTTCCTTATATTTACACTGTATACTTTATCCATTTAAATTTTGTTGACTGTAGCCATTTTCAATTTCCAATTCATACACCTTTCCTCCTTAAAATATTGAATTTATATTTTTGACTAATTTAAAAAATAAACTCCTTTATTTAATTATAATTGAATGACATACATGTTGAGGGCCATTCACTTTATCCAAAGCTTAAAGAAAAGAACAGGCAGATCACCTCCCAGCATAAAAAAAAGCAGTCCCTTGCAGCTGATTGTAAATATGTAATTAAAATTCAGGTCAACAGGGGATAGTGAAAATGTTAAGTAAAAAAGTCTCAGGACTCTCCACTTGTGACCCAGACCTGGAATGTGACCTTCAGATCCATTTACAAAACTGAAATTTGTTAGTCACCTTAACATCCAAATTTCAATTGCTTTTAACATGTATTTCTTGTGAATATCTGAGTTGGCTGTTGTGGCTCTACACAGAGTACACAGCAGGTTCAACAATGATTCAAGCATCTATAATTCTGAAAGTCAAGATGAAGTTGTAACACTCTTCTAAAGATGAATGATGGAAGAAAAAAAGAGTAAATGGCAATGCAAGATCCTTATTAAAGCAAATACTGACAATAGGCATTTCCACACTGGTTTGGTCAAAGAGGATGGAATGGAAAATACTCTTTGCTTCATTTCTGAGGGATACTTTTATATCACATGAAAGAAATTTAACCTGAAAGGAGGAATATGTTAAAAGCTACTCAATATGCCACACTCAGATTATAATCTCGTTTTATACATGTACTGAGGATACTATGAAGCACTTGATTTTTCTATAAGAATTCTTTTCTCAGTTCAGCTAGAAGGGTTTCTATTCTCTTTAGAGAAACTCTAACGTTTTCCCAGGACATTTCTTGACACATGTGCAAATTTTTGGTGAAGCAGCAGAAAGAAGATAAATGACCACCTGACACTACAGTCAACATGTTCATCATCTTCTACTTGGCAAAACAGAATGCCATCTCACTATTTCTGGGATTTAAGTAGGACGGGAATCTTATCTGTGTGATGCAATCATAAACAAGTGGATCACAGTGGGACAATAGTGTAACAGCGGAATCGGGCAAAATATTATAGATCTTTAGAAAATGGGAATAGATACATTTTGAGCCTTTGGAAGTGATCAGAAAGACTACTTAAAATGTATATCTGAATATGCATGTAGGTATTTCTACATATAACCCATCTTCTCAGTAGTGAGAAATCTAACTGGTTTTCCAGAGAAATTGTTTTAATTAGTATTATAAAAATCCTTAGATGAAAGAAACATGTGAGATAACAAAATGTGAATAAAAGAGAAAACTAACAAAAGTCATGGAGTGGAAATAGCATCAAGTTGGTTCAGATTGAGAAATATGATTTGGTAGTTATTGTTTTCTGTATTCACTTTAGAATGAGTGGTTTTCTGTTCCAAGTGTTCTGATTTTTTTCTTTAATCAACCCTATTATTTATGTAGTGTTAAAATTTTCTCTTTTATTCATTGTTTACCAATTTAAACTAAACAATATTATTTCCTATCAAAATCGTATGAGATTCAGATAAATATATCTTGAGAAGCAATAAGAAATGTATTTTCAAATGATACTCTGGGGAAGACATCTTTTTCTCAGTCACAAAATCTGTGTTCCTAGAAGCATATGGGAAAAAACAATGTTTAATTCAGTAATAAAATCAATGTCATGACCAAGTATGACTTTCTAGAAACTGATTCTTTAATAGCAATTACCCACATGATCTTTTATTTTTATCTTTAATGTATCTGATACAACCATACATAATTTAAGCATATTGGAGTAAACAATCTCATTTAAGAGAACTAAATTCAGTATGTACCTATTTTTGAATACTGATGTATTATAGAAAATGACAATTTTATTTCTTCATATTATTTAAAGATAGGCAAGTCAACAGAGATCTAAGGGCTATGAATTGTGTTAACTATGATCTAACAGAAAATAGGAGAAAAACATATTGTTCCTTAGAAATTAATTATAATAGGATGATCAAAGGACAAATAAAAATGTTGCTGAAAGAGATGTGATGGAAAAAATAGAGATTTATTACATCTAGAATCTAAGAGCTGGGGTAGCAAATGGGGTGAAGAACCAATGAGCTAGAACTCATCCACATTAACTGTATTGTAACTATCATAAAAATACAAATTGATTAAAAGAACAGAATCCAAGCTGGAGACAAGGCTCATCAGTTGAGAGAATTTATTCTTTCAAGGCAACAGGTTCCACATGGTTGTTTATGATGAACAAACTGCATTTCCACTAGCTCTGGTTTCCCTCTCCTCACCTCCATGGGTACTTCATGTTTGTGGTGAATATATACATTAGGCATATATTTATTTCTACATGAAATAAAAAATAAATCTTAAAAAAGTGCAGAATAGGCAGGACATAGTGGCACATACTTTTAATCTTAGCACGCAGGATGCAGAGGCAGAGACAGGAAGATCTCTGTGAGTTGCAGGCCAACCTGGTCAGCACAATAAGTTTCAGGCCACACAGCACTACAATGTTATACCCTATATCTGGGAAGAAAAAGAAGAAAGAAAAAGAGAGAGAGAGAGAGAGAGAGAGAGAGAGAGGAGGGAGGGACAGAGGGACGGAGGGAGGGACGGAGGAAGGGAGGGAGGAAAAAAATTAAAAGTGTAGAATGTAGAGAGTAATTCTGAAGCACAATCACATACATATTAGCTGCAAAAAAATCAACTTTACTTTATGACTATAAAGAAAAATGATGAAATGTTTTTATTACTGGGCTTCCATGCTAGGCAAGAACACCTCCATTGAACTACTTTTGAAATCTTTTCTAAATTTAATAAAGAATCTTGCCATGTTACTTTTTAAATTCATTATGAAGTCTGGACAGATCTGAAAATTGTGATCTTTCTGCCTCAGCCTAATGAGTAACTGAGATTATGGGTCTGCACTACCAGGCCCAGGAGCTTTTTTGTTTCTTATAAATTGAAAGTGGAGATTAATTTTGTTATAGTAGAATTACTGCCAACCAATACATGTTCCAGAGTCCATGGGTTCACACATACAGACTAATGCAGAGAATAGGTGACCATGGGGATGTCAGCCCCAACTGGTACAGCTGTAATGCAACCTAAATTTGTTAATTTTTATGCCAGTGACTCTTAGATGAGATGAGTACAATCTAAATTTCTTGAAATTTATATATGATAGTAAACCTAATATTTCAAACTTAATATAAAGCTTACTTCTCAGACTTTTTTTTCTGCTTTAGTTAACTAAGTGTGTATAATCAATTTTTCTGGTTTAAAAATGGCTGATGCCATCCTTGACTCTTTAGCTCACATCTCACACTTACTCTGTAAGCAAATCCTGTAGACTCATCCTTCAAATTATGGGTTTACCCTCTTCACTTCTGTGATAAACCACCACCACCTAGTGGCTAGTTATCTATAATAATCTGTCTGCTGCCCTGTTTTTTTTTCTCCCCTTCAGTCTACTGTAAAGAAAGCCATCTTGATGAATCTTTAAGAAATTGGGTCAGATAATGTACCCTTGCTCTCAACATCTGTAATGGCATCTGGGCTCACTCTGAGGGAGTCTTTTTCTAATAGTTAACGGCACACATAACAATTATTCTCTGACTCACTCTGCTCTCTGCCAGAAATGCTTCCTCTTTTTTTCCCTGTCAGTATATTTTATTCTTAATTCAGGGCCTTGCACTGTATGCCTGGAATGAGCTTCTAGCTATATTTATGGCTTGTTTTTTCCATATTCTAGAAACTTCAAGTCTAATATCTTCTCCAGGACATTTTTCCTCTAGAAACCTAATTGTGATGGCTAATCTTGATTATTAAGTTGATTGAATCTGGAATCAACTAGGACTCAACTGGCCCAATTTTTGAGGGTATTTAATGGAAGGACGAAGGAGGGTGGACCCTCCATCACAGAGAGCAGCACTTTCTGCACTCAGCTCATATATCATATATAAGGAGGCCTTAGAGAACACAGTGCTGCTTCGGTCTGCTCACCTTTTTCCTTGCTGATGAATACATCTGTTCTGTTGGTGCTGTTACTATTGTTGTCCTTCACTGACATAGAAGCCAACTACTCTAATGTTCTAATAAGGACTGAAGAACAGTGTCTACGCAGGGATCCTACAGGCCGTCAGCACCAGATTGGTACTGTTGAGGTATCTAGCCTAGTGAACTGAGCAGCTAGCTACTGGGTTCTCAGACTTTCCCTCAGTATAGTGTAAGCCAATCGAATAAATCCCCATTTAAAAACATATTCATTCTATCAGTTATGTCTTTCATGGGCATCTTTACTATTAAATTCATTTAATTTTTCTGCCCCTTACACTTCCAGCACCCACCAATTCAACATATTTTTTTCTATTTATTCATTTTTATATATCTGTTCTACTTGAATTAAATGGTAAAGTATAGCTGTGAATTTAGTTGATTATTTCACATGTCATTATTTTGTATACAGTTGTATGAAATAGTGTGTTCTTATGTGAAGTTGTAGCATAGACTATATTAAAGTAATATTAGGATTTTCTGTGTATTGTTTATTTTTACTATAGTTATTACATTCACTAGTCATGCATTACATTTTCTCAAATCAGCAATATGTGTAAGAAGTTATATTGAGTTAAATCTACCATATAGTATATTTGATATGGCTACACAAGATTCCAAATGAACAAAAAACTTATTTCCAACATAAGTTATGACAGAGATTAAGTAAATATTTTGAAAGAATTATCCTATAATCTTTCATTTGAGTTATGAATGAATGCTGTCATTTTACATATAAATCAAATTTTGATTTTCCTTGTTTTAAAACTTTTGTCTTGTTTAAAGAAGTTATTCCTAGTTCAAGATCCTAATAGTTGTCTTTTTAACATTTTAATTTTCTTTAAAAATGTAATTCTTTCAGAATTCTGCTTTTATGAATAATAGAATACATAGAACCACATCAATATATTTTATTTTCTGCAAGGTAATATCAGATTGGCTCATCTTTTAAGTGAACATATATTTTTCTACTGATGACTTTAATCTGCATTTTTGTCAAACACCAAACCTCTATAAACACATGTATCAAGATTATTGCCTCTCAATTATATGCTATTCATCTATTTTCCTTTCTCATGCTAAACTGATGCATTGATTTCTCTGGACATGTTATTCAACTCAATTACCATAGTTCCTGAGATATAATGAAAAGATGGAATATACTAAACAGATGCTTTTCAGAAGTTTGTAATTAATGTTGTTTAATGCTCAATGAGTGTAAAGAAAGGTCAATTGGTGCCTCATAACTAATCAAGTGTTTATATACTTTTCAAGAGACTAGCCATTACAGATGCAAGATGTGTTCCTCTGAGCTGTTCAGTCCCCTCAGTGTGTACTTAGAATGACAAGCTGAAAGCATCTGTAACTTCATTAGCTTCCCACCTATTTTCAATCGTTATCAAGTAGCAAAGCCAAGAGAAAATCAATTGGTTCCCTTTTCCTATCCAACAGGGAAAGGCAGTTGGGGAAACAATCACCAGTATCCATTTGAGATCAGCATTTTATGGCAACAAACGACTTCTAAACTGATTTGTCTTTGAATTACCTGAAAAATTTAGGCAACTTTAGATTTGAGAGAATCTAAATTTATTTAATCAATCTAAGCTTTGTTTAATTTTTTGGCAGCACAGATATTAGTGTGCATAAAAAGAATTATTTAAATATTATATAAAATATCATATCAGAAATTATTGTATCTTTATAATATGTGTTATAGTTAATGTATATACATACAAGCTCATTCCTAATAATGGACAATGGCATTACATTAATTAATTCTCTATTTTCTCAATTATTCCACCCCTTCTTTGAAAATCAAAAATTTGTTCCATTGCAGATTGATCAATATTTTCAAAAATATAATTACATTTTCTTTGTACAACTTTGAATTTGTAGTACTTAACAAGTCTTCTTTTTCTATCAGTATGCTCTATTAAAACCATAACCTGTACAATGCATTAATTGTATCTTATGTTTCCACAAAACTTTAAATATTTATCTTATACTTTTGAATATAACTTTTTTTTCAAATGAGAAATAGGTTTTTAGTCAGTTACTAAAACAATTTTTTATAAAGAATCAAAATTTGGGTGAGAATTTAAGAGAATATTTTGTATTGATTTCTTTTATTCTATAGTGTCATCATTTGAATATGAAATGTCCCTTCAGTTTCATGTGTTGGAACATGTGAGCTAGAGCTACCCACATTGTTTTGGAAAGTTGGAGAACCTGTGGGCCAGAAGACATGTTATTCAGAGGCAAATTACTGCGGGAGGAACTTGGAAGTGATATCTACATTTCTGGTGCCAGACTGAGTGGATTCCTCCTAACAATGAAAGTTTTTCTTCCTCCTGTTTCTAAAGCAGCTATCTTAACTTTATCTGGGTCCTCAACAGAGAGGCTAGAACTAAAGAAATACAATAAACATTTCATTTGTTTTGTAGTAATTCAAACATTAAAATGTTATGTGGAAAAGAAAGGCTTCATTGTTGGTTTGATATCTTTCCTAATCTATAATTTTTAGCTTTCCATGTTTTCTCTAATGCAATTATTTGGCATGTGTGTGTGTGTGGCGGGGGGGGGGGGGGGAATCTGGAACTTTGCATTCAATGCAAGTGTTCTACTACTGAGCTATATCCCTAGCTCTTCCTCACAATTCCTCAATATTTTGGCTTGTATGTTATAATAAAGAAATAAGCCTATTAAAATCATTGTTTTCATCATTATCTTGAGTGGCTTTATTATCTTCAAATGAGTATGATATGCAACAAAGAAATATAACCTCAAATTAGGCAATATTTAACTCTTAAGTATAAGTAAAATGAATGTTCAAGAAGTAGTACATGTTTTATGAGGCAATTTGAAAGGAAAAAAATGTATTTCATTATTAGAAGTCTATTTTAGCTCTACAAACTGTGAGAAAGTTAAAAATGTAGTGTAGGGCCCCACAGACATTAGGATGACTGTTAGAAGAAAATGAAAATGAATAGAATATTAAGCAAACAGAACCATCTTTCTTATCACAGGGTAATAACAGCATCTACAACAATAACAAGAACAATAATAATAGATTGAAAACATCTTTCTTTTATATCATCTATCAGCCCCAGTAAAAAAAATGTAAAAATAGTGTTAAAAAGTGGCCAGTGGTGGCACATGCCTTTAATCTCAGCACTGGGGAGGCAGAGGCAGGCAGATCTCTGTGAGTTCAAGGCCAGCCTGGTCTACAGAGTGAGTTCTAGAATAGTTACAGCTACAGAGAGAAAACCTGTCTCAAAAAATGAAACAAAAACAAACAAAACAAAGTACACACACACACACACACACACACACACACACACACACACACACACACACACACACACACACTAGCCAGGGAAGAACTATTACTCATTCTGCTATATCTATATTATGTACCCTATGTAGCCCTCTCAAGCATGAATCCTTTATTCCCTCAATCAGGTATGTAAACAGTGGAAGCCTGTTGTTAAAAAGAATACAAGAGCACCTATTGACAGGCAGCTCCCAGTGTACACTGAAGAATCATTTCTCAGAACAAATAAATACCAAAGCTTTCACAATGATTTTTCTAAACTGGATGTGACCTTTTCTCTTCCAACAGAAGAATATTTTTCCATACAGAAAATATTCTCATCAGTAAGATATGTTATTAGGTTATAAAAGCAGTTGGCTTGAAAAGACAGAAAATAAAATCTATCTAATTGTTGCAATCATTTATATTGTATCTTGAGAGTTTCATTATATTAACTAGTCCAATGTATTTATCTCAGTCTTTGTAACTTTCCATGGGTCATAATCAGATTAATTGGCTTTCTTGGCTGAGATTCAGCAGTCAAAAGTCATTTCAAAACTTTTCCAACTTTTATTGAACTTACAAGTAGGGGTGTAAAGAGTTCTGAGCAAAACTCAACTCTTAATGCAAAGATGACAATTTGATTGGCTTGGGATAACAGGAACAAATAATAACTGTCATGTAGATGAAAGACTGCTCAGAACCTATTTGACTTTAATGCATGCTTAAAGGAAAAGTGAAAGGATCTATAGATGACAAGTTCCTAAATCAATGAAGCATACACCCAATTTTGTAAAAGAAATAGGAAAGAACCCAAATGACTCAATGGACAAAAGAAAAATACTATCATGTGTAGATAAAAATTTATTTGCTATTCATTTACCTTCTATTCCAAAGAGCAGTCTGTAGTATGGTGATGTATAACAGAAGAAAATGCAAAGCCTCCCCCCGACCCCCCTAAGCTGAATAGGCTGCATTCTTTTGGAACTCACTGCAGAACAGGGTTCTGGTGACTCTAGCTGCATTTGCTCATCAGTCCTTTCACTTACCCACCACTGTACTTGGCAGATCCACCCCCTCCTGTGCCAGGAACGTGCTAAGACTGGCACCATGCGCTACCCATACCCAGCACCGACCCTGGAGCAGAAGAAGGAGCTGGCTGACATCGCTCATAGAATTGTGGCTCCAGGCAAGGGCATCCTGGCTGCAGATGAGTCTACCGGAAGCATTGCCAAGTGGCTGCAGTCCATGGGCACTGAGAACACCAAAGAGAACAGACACTTCTACTATCAGCTGCTGCTGACTGGTGATGACAGTGTGAATCTCTGCATTTTGGGGTGGTGATCCTCTTCCACAAAACACTGTTCCTTCACCCAAGTTATCAAGTCCAAGGGCGGTGTTGTGGGCATTAAGGTAGATAAAGGCATGGTGCCCCTGGCAGGAACCAATGGCGAGACCACCACCCAAGGGCTGGATGGGCTGTCTAAAAACTGTACCCAGTGTATGAAGGATGGATCTGACTTTGCTAAGTGGTGTTGTGTGCTAAAGATTGGGAAACATAGTCCCTCAGCCCTTGTTATCATGGAAAATGCCAATGTTCTGGCCCGTTATGCCAGCATCTACCAGCAGAATGGCATTGTACCCATTGTGGAGCCTGAAATCTTCCCTGATGGGGACCATGACTTAAAGCACTGTCAGTATGTAACTGAGAAGGTACTGGCTGCTGTCTACAAGGCTCTGAGTGACCACCATGTCTATCTGGAAGACACATTGCTGAAGCCCAACATGGTCACCCCAGGCCATGCCTGTACCCAGAAATTTTCCAATGAGGAGACTGCCATGACAACTGTCACAGCACTTCGTGGCACAGTGCCCCCTGCTGTCCCTGGGGTCACTCTGAAGGCTGCCCAGGTGGAGTACATTAAGCGAGCCATGGCCAACAGCCTCGCTTGTCAAGGAAAGTAAACCCCAAGTGGGTAGTCTGGAGCGGGAACCAGTGACTCTCTCTTCATCTCTAACCATGCCTATTAAGCAAAGGTGATCTAAGGCTGCCCCATTGACACTCCAGGGTCTGCCTACCCTCTTGATATTGAAGAGGAGGCCTTCAGGCTCTTTCCCATCACTCTTATGCTGCCCTCGTGACTGTGTGTGGTGTTGTCTATGGGGAAAAGGAAAATGCAAAGCCTTTTGGTTGGAAGTTTTTCTGTACCCTGCCCTGTCCACAGCTGCTCAGGCCCAAATAAACACAGAGAGGCTTGCATTAAGTACAAGAGGCCATTAGCTCAGGCTTATTATTGACTAACTCTTATACTTAAATTAACCCATAATTCTTATCTATGTTTAGCCACATGGCTTGTTACCTTTAATCAGTTCTGCCTTGTCATCTTGCTTCCTCTGTGTTTGACTGGCATCTCCTGACTCAGCCCTCCTCTTCCCATAATTCTCCTTGTCTGCTTGCCCTGCCTATACATCCTACCTGGCTACTGGCCAACCAAGGTTTTATTTATCAAACAATCAGAGCAACACACATTCACAGCATACAGAATGACATTCCACAGCACTTCCCCTTTTCTGTCTAATCAAAAAGGAAGGTTTTAACTTTAACATAGTAAAATTGCATATAATAGACCAGTTATCAAGCAAGAATTACAGTTACAATATCTAGTCTATTTGTATTTTGCAAAATTTAAAGAAAAAAATTATCATCTATCCTATATTTATAAGTCTAAAGTTTCATACCTAATTTATCTTTTATCATAACCAAGGAAAATTATAACTAGTCTTCAACTACATCAAAGACCTCAGAAGGATAAAATATTACCTAAGTAAGCAAGAAATGTATTGTAAGCAACTTCCCAAATTCTGAAAATGACAGAGACAGCTGCCTGCCTGGACAGTCACCAAAATTTCCTTTGTAACATTGGGCATCCATCTTCAGCCTATAGGCCTAGAATTTTTTAGTCACTATTTCCATAGTCTCCTCTGTGAAGCAGGAACCTGAAGAATCATTTTGTATTGCAAAGTTTAGTGGTCATCTTCCTATGGGTTCTGCATGTCCAGTTTATACAGCATATTGTCATCAGTCAACACAAGGGCACTTTTTTTGCCCAGTGGCTAACTTTTGCCACAAAGAAAGCAAACTCCATAATGAGATTCTTCAATTCCCATTATCTTCTCTGAAGTAGATTGGAGCTGCCAGGAGCAGACATGTCTCACTGTCCAGAAAGTCTAAATTTTAAAAACATTTTAAATGTCATATTCTGTAGGTCTTTGAAGTGTTTGAAGATTACTTACCTAATTGAAATATATCTATGTATACCTAGAAAACTTAACATGACTATAAGTTTGACTATCATAGAAGACTAATTATTAATCTGTATTTCTTATTTATCTATGACAATTTAAATGAGTTACATAAACATAATACCTTAAATGAGAGTAGAAATATATATAGTATAACAAAATCAACTCTAAATTTGTATCAATAAACTAAAATCCATAGCAATGTAAAACATTTTTAAACAACTTTCTGCTCTTTAAAAGGAGGTTCATTACTCTACCCTTTCATCCTGTCATATCTATACTATCACCTTTTCTTCTCTAGAAAGAGACTTTATCCCCTTTTCTTCTTTAGAAAGGGAGTCAACCTGCTTTCAATAAAAATAATCATTCATAAACAATATTTTGGGAATTTGGGCATAGCTTCTCATACTACTTCCTGCTAGATGATGGCACTGGCAATCTAATGGGCATCCTGAGAAAAATTAAGGATTATGGTAAGTCCTGACTGGAGTAGTCTGTAATGCTATATTCTCTGTGCCAGTTGCCTTGAAGCTGTTTTTGGATGTTGGATCATCTGGGCCTCTCAGGGAGTCTTCCTTGATCAAACCATATTAGCCTGTAAGCATTCCACAGGTTCTCATCTTCTGTGGAAACAAAAGCAGAACTTCTTTTCCAAAGTAACGTATCCTTAGACATAAACTTTGAAGTCCCGATACCATATATATATATATATGGGCTTTAGTCAACAATTTTTACAATCAAATGTCTTTCTCCACTTAAAAATCCCAATGATAACACAATCCAGACTCTCTGTGTGATTTCCATCTTTACATGGCTCATTTTTTATATTACTTTTACTGTCTCTTTAAAAACTTTATTGTTTAAAACTATATATTTCTTTATATAACTGCATGTACTCCTTTTCCTCTCTCTTCCATGACTACATACATTTTTACACATACTGTAAACTGTTTAGAGTTTTATTTCATCTAAATCTGACTTATTGTGAAGCTGTAATCTTTCTCTGACCAGGAGAGATTTTAAACTGCTAAACTACTTGGCTGCTGACTCCACCCCCCTCAGCTTCCAAATATGGTGACGGTACATTTACAGCCAGCTCTGGGAGCAATACATACCACCAACTCTCAGAAGCAGTGGGTCTATGTCTCTATCAATGAGCATGTAGCCCAGAAATCTTTTAATTTTTTTTGTCTGTACTAGCAAAAGTTATATCCACCAAGCACTATGCTGCGTAGCTTGCAGATGCATCTGTGTACTGCAGCGAGAATCTGCAGCCATGCCACTTAGCTCATGGTGGCTGGCAGCCAGCTCTGTTTTGTAGGCAGCTGTAGGGAGATGAGTCTGCACTGTTGCTGGCATGAGACTGTGAGACTAGGTAGCTTAATGTGGATTTAGAATCCTTAAGTTTTCTTAGGTCTATGTGGATCAATGTTCAACAGTGAGACACCAATTGTAGTTGGAAGTTTTTCTGTGTCCCGCCCAGTTCACAGCTGCTCAGACCCAAATAAACACACAGAGGCTTTTATTAATTACCAACTTTATGACCATTAGCTCAGGCTTATTACTGACTAGCTCTTAAACTTAAATTAACCCATAATTCTTATTTATGTTTAGCCATGTGGCTTGGTACCTTTTCTCAGTTCTGTCATCTTGCTTCCTCTGCATCTGACTGGTGACACCTCACTCCACCCTTCCTCTTCCTAGAATTCACCTTGTCTTCTCACCCTACCTATATTTCCTGCCTGGCTACTGGCCAATCAGCATTTTATTTATCAACCAATCAGAGCAACAAAATTCACAGCATACAAAATGACATTTCACAGCAAAGTCTCATTGAGAAACACATTAATTCTACTAATTTTAATATTGTATTACCTTTGGATTTTTCTCCATTAAATTTACTAATTAAAAATGATGTGTATATGAACATTATTAGTTACAATCCATCTGCTTTATCAAAATAGGTAATAAGCCAAATAGACCATGTAGTAAGAATGTGAGTGAAATATTCAAAGCTAAAATAAACAAAGAAAATGTCAGTTAAAAATGCAACATCCACAGAATAATTATTATTTTAATAGTGGTTTTATCTTGTTGAGAAGCTGCTATTGCATATTTTCTATTAGAAAGCTTGATATTATCTGTTGTCTTCACTACAGTTAATGTTAAAGTTTTGTTTTGAAATGATTTTCTTCATGAAGCTTTGAATTTTGCTTTAATTTGGGAGAGAGGGAGAGTAGGAGAGGAAGAGGGAGAGAGAGAGAGAGAGGGGGGTGTTTAATGTGCCATATTTGAAAATCCCAGAGGATTTTAAATTATACATTGGCATCTAAGCACGTTTTACAAGTGAAGACCATCTCTTAAAAGGAACTGTATTATTTATCTAATGTACAATTTTAACTACTACTGATTTTCTTCCATGAAAGATATAACTTATTCCATGACCATGCTGTTTACTGCTCCAGGAAAAAATACATTCCTTATTTTCAAGTTTACATTAGTTCAATATATTGAAGGCTAGTAAAAAATGTATATTTCAAAGTTCTAATTCAACATTATTTGTTATGTGTACATGATGCTTTTTTTCATTAAATTAAAAGAACTAATTTACTCAGGAAATGAAATAATTTTAAAGGGTAATGACATTCTTTTAATTAAAGAAATGATTAATAATTTTAACAGGCAATTTGATTTTACCTCAACTTTATGAGCTATATATGTACTCTCTCTCTCTCTCTCTCTCTCTCTCTCTCTCTCTCTCTCTCTCTCTCTGTATATACATCATATTTACAGGATAAAATTTCACATGGCTTGATGGTGATTTTTGTACATATTTTTAGTAAACATTAAAAGGCATAAATGGGACTTTGAAAGACAGGGTGTTTTCATTGTTCTTGTTTTTTCGAGAAAAGGTTTCTCTGTGTAACCCTTGCTATCCCAAACACTCTCTTTAGACCAGATTGCCCTCAAATTCAGAGATCTGCCTGCCCCTGACTACCAAGTTCTGGGATTAAAGGCTGCACCACCACTCCTTGCTTTTGAAAGACAGTTTAAGTAATAGTGAATACATTATTACATTAGAGGGGCATCTGGGGGAATTCTGTGAGGGTTTTCCTTCAAGTTGCTAATGTTTCAAATGTTATGAGTAGGAGCAATGAACTTGTAGTACAACAGAGTCTAGTAGCCTGTGGTATACGTTTCTGGAAAAAAAAAACTGTATTATATCATATGTGTGGGTGCTTAAGTGTATGAACTCAAAGTGCACTTATTTATATGTAAATAAGCCAACACTTTGGCAACTCTTAATTTTACTGCTATCTATGTAAATCTAAGGGACAGGTAAAGGCAGGCTTACCAATTAACCTCCTAGGACAGAAAATGAAATAAGTATGGAAAAGAGTCATAGCTTCAGCAAAGGGAAAAATTACAAGGAGGACTTAATATGCCTTTTAGGCTTTGTTCTTTTCTACTCCCTTGAACTCTTGATAAGTTCTAGCACAATGAAACTGTGAACACAAACAAAGCAAAACAAACAAAGCACTTAAAATTTAATTAACACAAGAACTAAATGAATCATTACAGCAGTTTTTGTTTCTCAAGTAATGGAATGGCAGTGTTTTCCGAAGAGTGGTATTAACATGTTTGAAGCTTTGCCAATGACATGCAATAATATTCTCATCTCAGATGTTAATCAATCTCAATTCCCAACATTAGCCAGCATGGTAGAAGGATCAGCAAGTACCAATGGTGCAAAGG
This sequence comes from Peromyscus californicus insignis, assembly GCF_007827085.1. NCBI lineage: Eukaryota > Metazoa > Chordata > Mammalia > Rodentia > Cricetidae > Peromyscus > Peromyscus californicus. Next base: position 48,046,512 of record NW_026294391.1, read on the forward strand.
TACTTTTTGGCAGGCATGAGCAACTGTAGTAACTTCTGGGGAAATTGACAGACTTGCTGCTGTCTCTTAACATCAACGCAAAGAGGAAACTCCACTAGGCAACTAGAGCATAATAGTAAGATGATCACTGCTGCCACCTTTTGATAAAAGAGGCACATGAGTCTGGGTACTTCTGGAATCATTATGAAGCACAGTTACCTATTACAGACTTTTCTTCAAAAGCATGGGTGGCAGTACAGGCACCAACTTACACCCGCTATTTTGATCAGATTATCTCTTCAGAGATCTGGAATTTCAAAAACATAGATTATATGTAGTGTTAAATATATGGAATCCATGGATTCTTAATTTCCTAAAAAATGTGATATACTAGTATTATTTGTCAAACATGCTAATTTCATTATTTTTTCAAATTGCAATGTATCATTTATTACTTTGTTTTCTAGAAATATAATTAATTGTAAAAAAACAAAAATATATTATTACTCTCTCAATATATTCATTAAACAACTTTGTAAAGATTGTTTCATTGCACTCAATATTTCAGGCACATGTCACATCTGCCAATGACATGATGATCTTTATCCTTTAATATTATAAACTATCTTAGCTTGCAGGAAATTTGTAAGCACATTTTTTTTCTGAATTATGAAAGAGTAGGTTGTTTGGTAGCATGATAGGTTATATGGTAGTTTGAATGTAATTGCCCTCATAAGCACATGGGGAGTGGCACTATTAGGAGGCGTGCCTTGTTGAGGAAGTGTGTCACTGTGGAGGCAAGTTTGAGTTCTCTCCTATGCTCAAGATGTATCTAGTGTCTCAGACCACTTCCTGTTGAGTGCAATGCAAGATGTAGAACTTTCAGCTCCTTCTCCAGCACCATGTCTGCCTGCATGCCACCATGTTGCACCATGATGATAATGGACTAAACTTCTGAAATTGTAAGCAACTCCAATTAAATGTTTTCCCTTTATATGAGTTGCTGTGGTCGTGGTTTCTCTTCACAACAATAGAAACTCTAACTAGGACAGGTTAATAGCCCCAAAGTTTGTAATCTAGTTTCACATAATTGGTATAGGGTAATGACCTTCTTGACAGTATTAAACATAAAACATTTACTATTAAATAGATACAACATAATTTTCAGTTGTCATTCAATTAACAATTGTCTCAGTGGTATTCATAACAAAAGGATCCATTTCAGCATTAGATACTGTAATAACTTCTATCAGCTTAGAGTTCTTTAGTCTAAAATACCTGCTCAATAACTCTCTTTCATGTCATTGCTATTTTTGAGGATCATAAGTTGATTACTTTCCAGAATTTCTATCAATGTGGGTTTGATTAGTGTTTCTTTATAATTTAATTCAAGTTAGAAAGTGGTGTTCTGAAATCCTCAGATCCTCCTAAGAAGAAGCATACAGATTTCTTTTCAATCCTTACTGATAATGCTGACTTTGTTAGCTTGAGTAAAATGGCATGTATTGAGCACTAGAAAGTTGTTCTTTCCCATTGAGATTAAGGGTGATGAACCTTGGAAACTTTTTAAATGTTTCGCTCTACATCAAACTTAAAATTTACTCCTTTATGTGAATACATGAATTTATATTCCCTGTTTTATTAATCTACTATATTTTATTGTTACTTGATTATTTATTTATTGTGTGTGGGCATGCAAGTGCATGACATGCATATGGGAGTCACTTTTCTCTTTCCATCATGTGAATTCTAGAGATTGAACTCAAGTCATTGTGCTTGGTGCCAAGTGCCTTTACTCACTAAGTTATTTCACTATCCCTAAACTACTGTTCACATTCTTGGTCTTAATCACAGCTTTGGTATATTAGAGCCTCTTTTACCATGTATAATTTCAAAATAACTCCATGATTTTTGAGCAAGTACTTATGGCTGTACATGAGGGCATATTAGCAGTCTGTCTTCTCTTTTGTATACCCTAAACACTGAATTATGCATCTTTCAAACTTCTTGGTTTCTTTTGGTGCATAACATTATATGAAAGCAAAAGGGAAGATGCCAATAATTTGGCACAACTGGGTGGGTTGCTATTCCTTTTTTGTTTTTATTGGCTTCTAATACAAATTGAAAAGCTATTCATTAATAAATTTATTGTGTGTTCATATAGATTTGCTCTCACTTTTAGACAGCAATTTATAATATTCTACAACATATATCATATGTCCAAATTTTATCTTGATGTAGCCCCCCCAACTGTTTTGTTCGTGCTCTACCACCTCTCACATGGCTTTCCAATATGAGGATTGCCTAATTTTCTACTCAGAGTTCTAAAACCTGTACTGGATAGCAGCTAACTATCAGCTTCCTTACACTATGTGGACAGGTAACAAATACTTAGGAAAATTAACTTACAAAGAGACTGTTTTGCCAGGTGTGGTGGTGCACACATTTAATCCCAGCACTCTGGAGGCAGAGGCAGGCTGATTTCTGTGAGTTCAAAGCCAGCTTAGTCTATAAGTGAGCTGCAGGCCATCTGTGGATCCATAGTCTCCATCTGTCTCAAAATAAATAAATGTCTCTTTCCTTAGGGTCATGGTTTCTCAAGTTTCAGTCCATGATAGGGTTGATTGGCCTCATTAATTTGGGGCCTCTGTAAGTCAGTGTATGAGTGGTGAGTGTGTGATAAAACAAAACTTACCTCGTGATCACAAAATGAAAGAGAAAAAAAGAGAATGACACTAGGAGCTCTACAATCCACTTCAGGGACACATAATCAAGGACCTAAAGATTTGTTACTACATTCCACCTCTTAAAGGTTCTGTGACCTTCCAGTGGAACCAAGTTTGGGATGAATCTTTTAGCACATGGATTTTGGGGTGACATATCAGATCTAAACTGTGGCATCCCACTTGAGTCCTGGCATGATACTATGGGCCACCTTTCCTTACTTGGAAGTACTTCTCATTGCCATAGGATCTATCGGATACCTCACTGCATACTGCTCATATGCCTAGACATCATTTTAAATCTTCCTAGGATATTTTCTCCCACTTTGCTTCCTCACATTTGTGAAACAGATCAATCTTCTTGGGTTCTAGCTCCACATAACAGAACACTCCTCCTCATGAATTTAGTCTTATCAAGAGTTACCCAATAGATTTCCTTCCTGAACTAGGGAAAGAGAAATGGAAAGGAGAAATAAGTGATCTGGTGAAGAGATATTATTATTTTTATTATTTATTTGTATTAGTGATTCCATACAAATATTTGAAAGGAGCAGGACCTCTATAGCTAGAATGTTAATAATAAAAATTGCCTGCAATCATGAAACCACAGATATCACAAATGATGTTGATTATTCTATTTCTGATCCTTGTTTACTAATATTTGATCCTAATTTTCAAAATGAGACAATCCTCATTAGGCTGTATTATGCATTCTCAATTTTGTCTTTCTGTTACAATCATATACTGTTTTATAAAAAGCACTGTATTCAATACATTATTAACTTGAAAACATTGCAAAGGAGCTGACAGCAGGAAGGTAAGGAAAAAGGGAAAAATGTGTGAATTTAAAATCAATTGTAATTGTATGACTTTACTATACATTGTTGCAAGTAGCAGTTTACCTTTGCAGGGAGAAAGATCTGACACTTCCTGGTATAGCAGGGTCCTCAAAAGGGACCAAATATTCCAGTGATGTTTGTGATCCTAACTCCATATTTTGGTTCTTGATATCCCCATCATTCCCATGAATCACAACTAAACTTTAAAATAAATATAACTCAAAATGCACAGATACTGCTGCAATGACAGAGAATCAATATATGGCTAATTTACAGCCTTCCAAAAGACCTCAGATCTAGGAACCACTAGATGGAGAATGTAAATTAGCTGTGTACTAAATATTGAAAAATAAACAAAATGAGCAAGCAATGGGAAACTGTCAATATCAGTAAAATCCTTTAAGAATAGCAATGAATAAACTGTTATAAACTTAAAAGTCATTAAATTATAATTCAAGAAGACTTAAGATAGTTCAGTACATGCATCAGGAAACTGTAATGCCAGATTTATGAGCAATTTCTCCCACTTTTAATTAAAAGACACAATTATGATTCTGGTGGTTGGTATTCATTGACATTATAACTTTCTGTGAGTTAGGCAGCATTCTTTGATTCATAAATGCTATGATCCAATTCTTAGAAGAGACTTTAAAAAAGAGTGTGTTCACCTCAATGTTGTAGATGCCTCTGGCCCAAAGCCTTAAATGATCAACCCTTTTTGGCATTGTCTCTAATGATGTGATATGTTGAAGGTTAGCCCCATTCATAGAGCAGCACATGCCCAAGTACTGAATGACTTATGGATATGAGGACAATTGGCTTGGAAGGAACATCCTAGTAAGGTATAGCTTTTGAGTTATGGACACAGAGAAGCACTGTAGATGGCTTTGCATGGTGATTTATGATTGGAAGCCATTATATATTCCCAGAAGATGTCTATTTAAAGTCTTCCTAGCCCAAGCGGCCAATATTCTCTTACAAAGCCTTGTCCTTTACTGTATGTGGTCAAAAGACAGCAGTGAGATCAGGATACATCTTGGATTACTTTTTGCCACAAAAAATACCTGGGAAAATTAACCAGTCAACAAGCACCTCCCTTCACTTAGGAAAAAAAATTATACAAATGTCAACCACATCTGCATAATCCTAAGGAAGGCCTTGAGTACACACGTAAATAAAAATTAAGGGATTATGGGTTAAAATTAAAAACTAAGAGCATTGTCATACAGCGGTGGTGCACACCTTTAATTCCAGCGCTTGGAAGGCAGAGGCAGGTGGATCTCTGTGAGTTCAAGGCCAGCCTGGTCTACAGAGCCAGATCCAGGACAGGCACCAAAACTACACAGAGAAACCCTGTCTCAAAAAAAAAAAAAAACCTAAAAACTTCAGTTATGTCTTGTTCACTGCATTAATCATATATACATACAAATCAAAGAATGTGATTTTTAGAATTAAGAGACATGAAATTGTTTGATGTATTATCAACAAACAAAAAGCAGAAATGAAAAGTAGCTCAAAATATTGTCTTTAAATATACTTCCACATCAACATCAACATTCCTACATAGAAGATATCTAGTAGTAAATCTTTGAAGAGGTGTCTGAGCTTCACGAGAATTCATATGGTTTCCAAAACCAAAAAACAGATGACAAGTGAATGGATCACAAAACGTGTCAGTTTTCTCCTAAATTCTGTTCTGTGCAAAGTGAAGCTTATAAACTTCTTAATATTTCTAATTAAAGGACTTGGAAAATTTATAAGGAAGAGCAAAGATGAAACAATTAGTAACATATTAATCATTGAAAGCAAATAAGACTCACTAATAATACCTTTAAACAAAAATATGTTGTATGAATGAGAATTCCTGCAAAGAAGCTGTATCTACAGAGGTTGTTGGCTGATTAGAATGGCAATGAAGTGAAGAGTTCAGAATGTTGCAAGTCCAGAGTCAAATTATCCTGGACCAATCTGTAGCCCCTATTGATAGCTACTTTCTACTCTTCTCTGTATCTAATCTCACATCATTTGTGACCATTACATAAATCCTTTGGAATGTATGAGCAGATCCCTGATTCCCACCAACTAAAGGGTGAAGAATTCTGTCTAATGCCTATAACTGAGCTTCCTCTAATTTGCTGTAACCTACCTACCTGATGTTCTCAAGAAGTTATTTAAAAATCATGTTGTCTAATGACTTTGTTTTTCTATTACTCTAAAAAGTTAATGTAGTTGCTACTTCATTGGAATATGGTGTTTGAGGAAAACCTATTTCTGTGTTTCTAGACCATGATCACTCATATTTGGCTCAAGAATAAATCACATCTTTTATTCATTTATGGTGAGAGCTATTTCTTTTATCAATAGTAGTTTTGTGCAGTTGCAAACTACTTATTTGAAATAGAAAATAAACATGGAAGTTACTATCAAGTGTGTGTAGTGTGTGTGTGTTTGTGCATGCATGTGTGCACATGCGTGTATGCATGTATGTAACACAGGTTCCATAAAGATCTCTAGAAACCAGCTGATCTCTCAAATTAGTGAAACATTCAGTGCTCCATGAACAAACAGAAGCTGTCTCCACCACACAAAATATACAAAAATTTAGATGAACTTATTAAAAAATAAAAAAATATGGTCTATATATTTTAAATATGCTTTTAATTGAAATAAAATTACATGGATTTCCCTCCTCTCTTTCCTCCCCCCAGCTCTTCTCAGTTACCTTTTCTGTAATCCCTCTGATGTCCCTTCTCAATATTAATAAAAAAAGAATCAGTAAGAAAATTTACTTTGAAAAGACTGAAGTTAACAATGGAAAAAGGCACCTAAGATTAAGAGGTTAAGAGCACTGGCTGCTCTTCCAGAGGTCCTGAGTTCAATTCCCAGCAACCACAGGGTGACTCATTAACCATTTGTAATGAGATTTGATGCCCTCTTCTGGTATGCAGGCTACATGTAGGCAGAACACTGTATACATAGTAAATAAATAGATTTAAAAAAAAAAAGACAATGATGGTTTGGTAGTGAACAGAACCTGTCTTGAGTAGGGACTGCTTCAATATACATAAATGTGGCTTTCTAGTTAATACTTTAAAGAAATGTTTTATTTATTTAAGTTTTTTTTTCATTTTACATACCAACCACTGTTCCCCCTCCTTCCCCTTCTCTTGGTCCCCCCACCCTCCTGCCCCCATCCACTCCTCATAGTGGGTAAGGCCTCCCTCAACACAGGCTGGCATACCAAGTTGGGACAGGACCAAGCCCCTCCCGATGCTTCAAGGCTGAGTAAGGCTTCCCACCATAGGGAATAGGCTCTAAAAAGCCAGTTCATGTACCCAGGATAAGTCCTAGTCCCATTGTCAGGGGACCCACAAACACATCAAGCCACACAACTGTCACCCACATTTAGAGGGCCCAGTTTGGTCCCATGCAGGCTCCCCGGCTGTCAGTCCTCATTTCAGTAACTAGAAGAGGAAGATGGACTTGGGTCATGGTGCTCACTGGATTTCTTTGTCCTTTCCAGTATGTCCACATTGAATAAATCTTTTTCTGCTTTTCACTATTAACTTGGCTGCTTTAACTGGCATGTCAAGGATGAGCTTATTGGGATTTGACCCCCATGACCATAGCAATATAACTAAGCAAAATTTAAATTATTAGAAAAGTTGTCAATCTATAAATATACAAGTATATTAACTCTAATTTATAAGCGTTATATACAAGATATTTTCTTTTGCAAAGTTTAAATTAAACACATTATTTCATATGTGTGTTTAATACATTCTGATCATATTTACCTCCACCCTCTGTTATCCTCTTCCTTCCCTCATTAACAATGTCTTTCTCTCTGCAAGACCTCCCACCACTTATATTTCTTTTTGTTTTGTTTTGTTTTCCTTTATTTTGCATTGTTTTGTGACCAACTGAGTTTAACCAGGGCCATCCACATGAACATGGTGTGGAGCAGCTTTCTAGAACATGGGGGACTCATCAGTGGCTACAAAACTACTGAAAACTTTGGTTTTCCTCCTACTAGCATCCATGTAGTTCCCCAGGGAGGGGTCAGCAGTGCCTGATGATTCCTTTCCTGTCCAGCACTAAATGTTGGCAGGTCCAGTCTTGTACAGGCCCAGTGCAGGCAATTTTAGCTGCTGTAAATTCATGATTGTAAGCACCATGCCATGTCCAGAAGATAATATTTCATGGCCCCTGGTAGATGATTTAGTTCTTATAGTCTTTCTAAATTCTCTTCTATGATTTTCTTGGAGTCTCAGTGGGATGATACAGATGTGTAACTGAGCATACAATAGTCACTTATTTTCAGTATCTTGAGTACTGAGTAACCTCAATGCCATTTGCTGCCAAAAGAAACTTTGTTGATCAAAGATAAAAGTATCATTTGCCTAAATGCACAAACATAAATATGGAAAAAGTAATTTGACAGCATTATCATTAAGCAAAATAATACTATTAAGTCCCCTTATTCATGACCTATATGGTATTTTCTAAATAGATTAAGAGGGATAAATATGGGTAACAATCTTAGTAAGCTTAAAATATTATATAATACTCTTTAAAATCTATTGAAATTAAATTGTTAATAATTCTCAAGTCAAAGTGTCATTTCTTACATTTTCCCTCCTAGAGGTCTCCTTTTCCTGGTGGGACCTGCACATAGGATGATACTAGTCTTATGAGAAAACCCTTCACTAATTTGTTTCCAACTTTGGCTAGTACAAAGGGTACCAAAGACAGAGTAGCCAATGGAGGACACAGTTTCCCAATGTGTGCTGCCCTCCTTCCTTCAGGAGGTAACTAACTGTTAGAGATGGAAAGAATGGCGAAATATTCTTTTGAATACACTGGGGATTCTTAACTTGCTTTTAGGGGTTGAGTTATATAAACAATAAATGTCCTCTTATATTTGTATATTTTCTAGACTTGTTGCTGAACAATAGGCATAAACTGGGACCCTTTTCCTTCCACTGAGTTGCCTCATTCAGTATTGATATGAGGGTTTGTGCCTAGTCTTAATGTCATTTGTTATGTTGTGTTCAGTTGATATCCCTGGAGGCCTGCTGTTTTCTAAAGGGAAACAGAGGAGGAGTGGATTTGGGGAGAGGGGAGGCAAAGAGGGGAAACTAGGATTGGAGGGATGAGAAACCAAGGTTGTGATGTATTATATGAGATGAATAAAAATATTTCATTGAACTCTGATATTATATGTACCCAATCTTATGTTCCATTGGATAGCAAAAAAATTTCTTCCAGAATTGAAATAGACTTTACTGAAAAACATGCCCAAATGGTTTTAGCATAAGCCATTGAATCATGAGAAGTAAAAGTTTACATGCAGTGTGATTAGTAGAGGGAGGGGGGGAGAAAGAGAGAGAGAGAGAGAGAGAGAGAGAGAGAGAGAGAGAGAGAGAGAGAGAGAGAAAGGGGCTTCCACAACTTTTCTTTGAGGCAAACATTTGGGGGACAGCATCAAAGCAAATCTTTTGTCACCATTCTGAAAATGATCATTGAGAAACTACACATGAAAAAATGACTCATTCATTTTTCAGTTTCTTATTTTGATAGTATAGAGTTGCAACCAATAAACTCTGCTTAATTTAGAAATCATTGGGAGGTCATTAAATTATAAAAACTTATTTAATATTTCTCTTCTTTCTTGTCATGACAGTACCCTTGATTTCTTGTTCTTACATACTTAAAATAAAATTATTTTAAGTGTTTAACTTCAACATTTCCTCCTTGAGTCTTATAACTGAAGTTATTTTACTCTTTAAACAGTCATCTATTATAAAAAGAAATTATAATTTAACTGAAGACTATAATGTAGAAAAGGAGAAATGGATTGATTGAATTAGGACAGGAAAACTGATTGAGGCTTAAATTAAAGATGAAGTATTAAATGACATGAAAGTAGTGCATTTTCCAGAACCTACACTCTATATTGGAAGGGAGCTTTTAGAGTCTAGCTACTTTGGTAGTTTTTAAATGAAATATATCCATTTGGAGGATTAAAGGGGTCAGAAGTATTAGAATTTTCAAGCTATGTTAATATCTCTATTATCACTCCTACATGCTCAAGATGACTCAACTTCCAAGGTATTTATTTTGCAATCTGTCTATTTTTTCCCATTCCTGTGATAAAATATCCTGACAAAATCAACTTAAGGGAGAAAAAATTCTGGCTCACTCTCAGTGTTTAGTTCACTATTGTAGGCAGGTCAGGCCTGTAGCATCTTGAAACAGCTGGTCACACCGAATCAACAATTAGAAAGCAGAGAAATGGATGCATGCCACTGCTCAGCTTGTTCTCCATTTAACCTATCCAGACAGTGATGCCACCCTCAGGGCATAGGTGATCTGACATTAATTAATGCAATCACGATACTCCTTCTCAGTATAATCAAGATAATTTAACAGAAGCCAGTCTAGCAGGTGATATTCTAGACTCTGGGAAGTTGACAATTAATGCTAGCATTACCAGGTCCTAAGAACATTTTATAGTCTGGAGTACATTTGTGGTGGTTTGAAAGACAATGGCCACCAAAGGGAGTGGCACTATTAGGAGGTGTGGCCTTGTTGGATTAGGTGTGGTCTTGTTGGAGGAAGTGTGTCTCTGTGGATGTGGGCTTTGAGGTCTCATGTATGCTAAAGCCACCTCCAGCATCTCAGACCACTTCCTGTTGCCTATGAGTCAAGATGGAGGACTCTGAGCTACTCCTTCACCATCATGTTGCACTATGATGAAAATGGACTAAACCTCTGAAAATGTAAGCCACCCTAATTAAATGTTTTTCCTTTATAAGAGCTACTGTGGTCATGGTGCCTCTTCACAGCAATAGAACCCCTAACTAAGACAACATTGGAATAATTATCTAGTCAATTTTCTCAAGAAAAATACTAAGTAATAAGCATTAACTTACTATTGCAAATATAATATGATTATACATATATATGACTTTATTAGGACCAAAAGAAATTGATAGTCATATACAAATATAAGTGAAATTGTGTTTTTTCATATTTTTTGTATTTATTTTTATTTGTTTTTGCATCCTGATCAGTTTCCCCTCCCTCCTCTCCTCCCAGTTCCCACCACCACCCTTCTCCCTCCCCATCTATTCATCCTCCTCTGTTTTTCTTTAGAAAAGGACAGGCCTCTTATGAATATCAATGAGCCATGGTATACTAAACTGCAGTGACACTAGGCATCTCCTCTCCTATTGAGGTTGGAAGAGGTAACCTGGTAGGAGGAAAGGGTCCCAAAAGCAGGCAATAGAGTCAGAAATAGTCCCTGCTCCCACTGTTTGGGGATCTTGCAAGAAGTCCAAGCTACACAGCTGTAGCATGTATGTAGAGGGTATAGCAAATGGATGAATCTTGAAAAGATAATCCTGAGGGAGGTAACCCAGACCCAGAAAGATAAACATGGTATGTATTCACTTATAATCAGCATTAGCTGTAAAGAATAACCATGCTATAATCCACAGACCCAGGGAAGCTAAGTAACAAGGAGGGCTCAAGGGTGGGTGGGGCATATGAATCTCACTGTAAAGGGAAAATAGAATAGATGTAACTGGTGGGTGGAGGGAGAGGTCTGGATAAGGGAGAGAGGATGGGAGATGGAGGGATCGGTGGGGAGAAGATGGAGGGGGAAGTACTGGGAGAAAAAACTGGAATGGGCAGGGGCATCTCCAGGGTGAGGTAGAAACCTAATGCAATGGAAACTCCCAGGAATCTATGAGGATGACCCTAGCTAAGACTCCTAGTAATGGGGGATATAGAGCCTGAACTGGACAGCTCCTGTAACCAGACAGTACTTCCAGAGGAAGGACTAGGACACCAAGCCAGCCATGATATCTTTGATATACAATGTGTCCTGCCTACATGATGTACTGGGATAAAGGTGGAACAGAAATTGTGGGAGTGGCCAACCAAGGACTGGAACAGCTTGAGAGGGAGCCCACCCCTGACACTGCCTGGAGGGCCAGGACCCAAAAGCTGGATAGCCCAGGTTAAAAAAAAATCAATGAAATGATTGCTAATGATATTCTGCTATACTCATAGGTTGGTATCTAGTCCAGTTGTCATCAGAGAGGCTTCATTCAGCAACTGATGGAAACAGACACAGAGATCCACAGCCAAACATTAGACAGAGTTTGCGGAATCCTGCAGAAGAGAGAGAGGAAGGATTATAGGAGCCAGAGGGGTCAAGGACACCACAACAAAACCCAAAGAATCAACTTACGTGGGCTCATAAAGGCTCACAGAGACTGAACTGACAACCAGGGAGACTGCATGGGAAATTTTGTTTTGTTAAAATACCTAGAATTTTGCTAGGTTACCTTCAAGAGATTGAATACTTTCCCCTCCTTTTCAACTTCAGACATGACAGAAGACGTTTTGTGTGTGATTCCTTCAACAGAAAGAAGTAGAAATGATATTTTGTGACTTCTCAAGCTCAATCCGTAAGGATATGTTGCTTCTGTCAAGTGTCTTTTCTCAGGACACACACCTTAGACACTGAATGGACATTGAAGAAGTCTAACTCCCATGAAGCTATTGTTCTGGAGAGACTTTGCTGAAAGATCACTTATGGTAAAGAAAAAGTCAATGAAGCTACACTGTATCAGGCCTTAGTTGTTAGATTTTTCTATGTGTTGACATCTGCTAGGAGAAAGAATAAGCATTTACATGATCCCAGTTTCCATCCTTTGCAAAGACCTCACTTAAGCTGTCTGAAGCAGAAACAAGTTGTCCCTGCCAAGCCCTGCATACACTGTTGATTTGTGAGAAAAATAAATGTTGCTGTTTTAAGCCACAACATGTTGGAGTAGTCAATTATATACCAACTTTTTAGTAGAAAAAAAAACTGTTGAATTCCAGTTATTTCCATTTACCGTTTGGACTTCAAGGAAGTCGATACAGGATCTCTTTGTAAAGCTAATAACTACCATGAATTTCACAGGACCTGAAGGAGGACTTCCCAACCTGTTATGCAGGCACCTCCTAAGGAAGTGAGGAGGAAAGAATTGAAATATATCTTTTTAACAAATCACCTCTTGCTATTTTATCCCCACATCATATCCCAAATATTTGCTATTATCTGTGAAATGTTTTCTCCATTCTCTAGCTATAAACCATAGCAAATGAGCCATAACAAATGAAAGTGCTGTTTTCTTAAAGCACACACATACACACTAAAAACACAAATTCTTAAACTAGGGTGATAATTGAAGTAAATATTAAAGTAGGGTACATGTTAGTAGTCAGGAATATGGTTTGGTAAGAGACTCAATGGTTCATTAAAGATTCATCAAGCAAAGAATTAAGCCACTTATAAATTAAAAGTGCACATTTGAAAGGGGAAGCTACGGTATGTAAGGACTTTGAAATTTGTTCATAAGATATAGGATCTGTAAAAGAAAGATGAGGCCGGGCGGTGGTGGCGCACACCTTTAATCCCAGCACTCAGGAGGCAGAGGCAGGCGGATCTTTGTGAGTTCGAGGCCAGCCTGATCTACAGAGCGAGATCCAGGAAAGGCGCAAAGCTACACAGAGAAACCATGTCTTGAAAAACAAAAAAACAAAAACAAAAACAAAATATGAGATAGAATTGTCAGATAAGCTATGACTATGTAATAAAAGCCAGTAGATGTGAACTGCAAATTCTGTTTTGATAGTGAGGTTACAGAAGTGACTTTTGGTGTTGTCATGATGACCTTTATGTGAGCAATCTCAGCAGAAAGATGGAACTAAAACCCAGAATGGAATTAATGACACAAAATTGGAGACTGTACTGTGGACAATCTAGCAAAACCCCTTTTTTTTTTTTGGATTTTCGAGACAAGGTTTCTCTGTGTAGCTTTGTGCCTTTCCTGGAACTCACTTGGTAGCCCAGGCTGGCCTCGAACTCACAGAGATCCACCGGCCTCTGCCTCCTGAGTGCTGGGATTAAAGGCGTGCGCCACCACCGCCCGGCGCAAAAACCCTTTTAATGGCTGGAATTATCGAAGTAATCTTTCCTCATCATGATGCCACAAATCTTCTTTGGGTTTAATAAAGAATAGAGGCTGGCAAGATGACTTAGCAGGTAAGGGTGCTTGCCACTAAGCCTGAAGAATTCAGTTTAACATGATAGAAGAAGAGAACTTACTCTTATAACTCTGACTGCCACACATGCCCCATAACACACATGTATCCACATTTATATAGATACATACACACATACACCAAGTAAATATTTAAAACATTTTTTAAAGTACTTTTAAAACTAGAAATGAATAAAGAGGGATCTGGAGAGAAGACTCAATAGTTAAGAGTGTTTGCTATACAGTCATGAAGGTCTGAGTTCAGATCCCGACTTCTGTGCAACCAGCTGAACATTCAGTAACTCAAGTGTAAGATCACTTGATTTGCTACCTGAGAAAGCATGAGCCTCAGGTTCAAAGACACTGACTCAATGGAATAGGCAAATAGTGACATATGAAGACAACCTCTTCTGGCCTTGGCACTCATGCACAGACACACAATTGAACATATACACTCACAGAATAGATAGCTCGATAAATACATATCTTTAAAAATAAATAAAAAAATTAAGAATGGCCTAATGTAGGAGTGGCAGGTCTTTTATCTTCTATGGTCAAGACTATCGGTTCAATAATTTGCAAACCCCAATTTAAAAAAGGGAAAAAGAATACATGAGGGGAAGACAGTAAAGTAAAATAAAAGGAGCAAGAGGAAAGCTAATGCTAACAGTTTGTGCATCCTCAGAACCTAAGCAAATGAAAAACCACTCTCCCCAAATAGAAACACCACTCCCCCTTCTGCTTTCTTTCCTCGCAAGCTCTAAATTCTTCCTACTGCATTAGCAGAGCATCCACTTAATCTTCTTAAGCAAATTCACCTGGGAGAACTCTTTTGAAGTTCATCTTAGTCTTTCCAAAATTCAAGATAAAAAGAAGAAAACTTAGTTTAAAGCCAGCAATCTAAATTAGAATGTATATGTGTACTCACAAAAATAATCATAGAACACCATTCCATGGTCAAGTATTCATCTGGGAGTCCAGAATGGCAGTTGTGTTGTGTGACTATCTAGATCATGCCAAACTATATAAATCACATTTTGGATAAAGTGTTAAATAAATTAAAACCTGGTGGACTTAGGAAAATATCCCTAAAGGTTTATTCAAAATAATCATACATAATCTAACCCTAAATAGTATTTTAATGTGACCACAGGCAGTGATTTCTAAAATATCACTTAATGCAATGAAGCTCCATTCCCACGTACCTTGGACCTAAATGCCAACACCACACAAATCTTGGTACACACATGCCTCACAGACTTTTTCAGTTTTCTGTCCTATCATTGCACACATTACAGTGCTAGCAGTTTCTCATTTGATTCTCAGTAATAAGATGAAGCTTTATTTTTTGTAACATGTGTCACAGCCTCACTCTTGAGACTATACTCTACCTAAATTAGTAAATACAAAAATGCCTGTGCAGTTTGTAAAAAATATAAAAGGAGATTAATATCTCTAAAAGGGTATTCACATCTTCTTCCTAAAAATTCACCCTACACATTGGACAATAAAATTTCCAAGGGGCTTATGTTAAAATTATCCCTGAATTTGACTATAACTTTAATGTATTCAATAACTCTAGAAAATGTTGTCCACCCCACAAAATTAGAAATGAGTTATCTTATGCACTAATATTTAGGTTGTCAACTGTTACTTAAAGCAAGCCTTTTCAACAAAAAGCTAATTTGTACACATGATAAAGCATATATCCACAAGACATTAAAAAATAAGATTTATTTTTCTCTTTAATTATACTTAAGTGTGCTGTGCCTGAATGTGGGTTTGTAACTGTGTGTGCTGTTTCCAGAAAGGCTAGAATAGCATATTGAATCCCCTGGAACTGAATTGTAGGTGGTTTTGAGCTGCCTGATATGTGTGCTGGGTACTAAATGTGGGTCCTCTGCAAGAGCAACAGGAGATATTAGCTGCTGAGATAACTGTCAATCCCATCAAGGGATACTTAAAAATTTCCACAGCATAAAAATAGCCATCCATGTCTTCAGTTAGTATTTGCAGCAGAATACTGTCTTAAATAAGAGTGATGAACATAAGCCATACATGGTGGCCCACACCTTTAATCTCAGCACTTAGGAGGCAGAGGCAGGTGAATCTCTGTGAATTTGAGACCAGCCAGGTTTACAGAGTGAATTCCAGGACAGACAAAGCTACATAGAGAAATCTTGCCTCCAGAAAAATAAAGACTAGCACGTGCTCCAGAAAACTGAGGAATGAGCCATAGGAAAGAGATCAAGGGGATGGGGGATACTAATATTTGACTGCCATTTGAAGGAATCTAATTAAATTATTCTATAAGTTGCAAATTTATAAAATCAATATTATAGTACTTATATGTAATATTTTTATATGCATGTAGCTTAATAAAATCAGGAATTTAAGTTGTTTATTTTGATTCGCATTTCTCCAGGTTGTATATTTAAATGGACTAAAATATTTTTATCCTAATACATACATGTGTACTTCTCGTTGGCATAATAAAGGTGTCATCTGCACATGTATGACATACTTCAGTATTCACTACCATTGTAGATTTCTCTCTGATCATTTTCACCAGGAGGAATAAATATCACTGAGATTTATAGAGCTCTTCTCTAATTATTCAAATTATTTTATTTTATATGTACTTAATCTCTCTAGTGTGAGACAAGCATGATCTCTCCCAAGGATAACAATGAAAGGCCATAATGCTTAATGAATGCTAATGAAATTAAAAGTACTTTTCAAATAACTAATTGATTAAACAAAGATTACACTCTTCTTTTGTTTCAGATCAACTTGAATGCATAAGTAATTTATTCAGTAATTCAGTTTAGATACTAATTGTGGTGGTATTGTGTTCCCCAAAATGTTGTGTACCCTAATAAACTTATCTGGTGTCAGAGAACAGAACAGCCACTAGATATAGAGGCCAGAAAGTGGTGGCACACATGCCTTTAATCCTGTCACTTGGGAGGCAGAGATCCATCTGGATCTCTGTGAGTTTAAAGCCACACTGGAAACAGCCAGGCATGATCACTCATGCCTTTAATCTCAGGAAGTGAGCCTTTAATCCCAGGAAATGATAGCAGAAAGCAGAAAGGTATTTAAGGCATGAGGACGAGGAACTAGAGCTGGTTAAGCTTTTAGGCTTTTGAGCAGCACAGTTCAGCTGAGATTCATTTGGATGAGGACTCAGAGGCTTCCAGTCTGAGGAAACAGGATCAGCTGAGGAATTGGTGAGGTTAGGAAGCTGTGACTTGTTCTGCTTCTCTGATCTTACAGAATTCACCCTAATACCTTGCCCTGGGTTTGATTTTATTAATAAGAACTTTTTTTTTTTAATTTATTTTAATTTATTTTGCAATACAATTCAGTTCTACATATCGGTCACGGATTCCCTTGTTCTCCCCCCTCCCGTCCCCCTCACCTTCCCCCCAACGCCCCCCCCCCATTCCCATCTCCTCCAGGGCAAAGCCTTCCCCACAGACTGAGGTCAACCTGGTAGACTCAGTCCAGGTAGGTCTAGTCCCCTCCTCCCAGGCCGAGCCAAACAATCCTGCATAGGCCCCAGGTTTCAAACAGCCAACTCATGCAATGAGCACAAGATCTGGTCCCACTGCCTGGATGCCTCCCAAACAGATCAAGCCAATCAACTGTCTCACCCATTCGGAGGGCCTGATCCAGTGTGGACCCCTCAGCCATTGGTTCATAGTTCATGTGTTTCCATTCGTTTGGCTATTTGTCCCTGTGGTTTATCCAACCTTGGTCTCAACAATTCTCGCTCATATAAACCCTCCTCATTCTCGTTAATTGGACTCCCAGAGATCCACCCAGGGCCTAGTCATGGATCTCTGCATCCAGATCCCTCAGTAGTTGGATGAGGTTTCTAGCACAACAATTAGGGTGTTTGGCCATCCCATCAACAGAGTAGGTCAGTTCGGGCTGTCTCTCGACCATTGCCAGCAGTCTGTTGTGTGGGTATCTTTGTGGATTTCTGTGGGCCTCTCTAGCACTTTGCTTCTTCCTGTTCTCATGTGGTCTTCATTTACCATGGTCTCCTATTCCTTGTTCTCCCTCTCTGTTGTTGATCCAGCTGGGATCTCCCGCTCCCCCAAGCTCTCTTTCCCTCGACCCTCGCCTTTCATTACCCCCACTCATGTCCAGGCTGTTCATGTAGATCTCATTCCATTTCTCTGTCATTGGGCGATCCCTGTGTCTTTCTTGGGGTCCTGTTTTCCGGGTAGCCTCCCTGGTGATGTGAGTAGCAGACAATTCATCCTTGTTTCATGTCTAGTATCCTGCTATGAGTGAGTACATACCATGTTTGTCTTTCTGAGTCTGGGTTACCTCACTCAGGATGATTTTTTCTAGATCCATCCATTTGTCTGCAAACCTCATGATGCCATTGTTTTTTTCTGCTGAGTAGTATTCCATTGTGTATATGTACCACATTTTGTTTATCCATTCTTCAGTTGAAGGGCATCTGGGTTGTTTCCATGTTCTGGCTATTACAAACAATGCTGATATGAACATAGCTGAACAAGTGCTCTTATGGTGTGGTTGAGCATTTCTTGGGTATATGCCCAAGAGTGGTATAGCTGGATCTTGGGGGAGATTGATTCCCAATTTTCTAAGAAAGCGCCATATTGATTTCCAAAGTGGTTGTACAAGCTTGCATTCCCACCAGCAGTGGAGGAGAGTTCCCCTAGCTCCACATCCTCTCCAGCATAAGGTGTCTTCAGTGTTTTTGATCTTAGCCATTCTGACAGGCGTAAGGTGGTATCTCAGAGTTGTTTTGATTTGCATTTCCCTGATGATTAGGGATGTTGAGCAATTCCTTAATTGTCTTTCGGCCATTTGAGTTTCCTCTGTTGAGAATTCTCTGTTTAGTTCTATAGCCCATTTCTTAATTGGACTGTTGGGCATTTTGATGTCTAATTTCTTGAGTTCCTTATATATTCTGGATATCAGTCCTCTGTCAGATGTGGGGTTGGTGAAGATCTTTTCCCATTCTGTAGGCTGTCGCTTTGCCTTGTTGACCGTATCCTTTGCTCTACAAAAGCTTCTCAGTTTCAAAAGGTCCCATTGATTGATTGTTTCTCTCAGAGTCTGTGCTACTGGTGTTCTATTTAGGAAGTAGTCTCCAATGCCAATGCGTTCAAGACTACTTCCTACTTTCTCTTCTAGCAGGTTCAGAGTAGCTGGATTTATGTTGAGGTCCTTGATCCACTTGGACTTAAGTTTTGTGCACGGTGATAGATATGGATCTATTTGCAGCCTTCTACATGTTGATATCCAGTTTTGCCAGCACCATTTGTTGAAGATGCTTTCTTTTTTCCATTGTGCACTTTTGGCTTCTTTGTCAAAAATTATATGTTCATAGGTGTGCGGATTAATGTCAGGGTCTTCAATTCGATTCCATTGGTCCACATGTCGGTTTCTATGCCAAGGCTGTCCACTCTCCCCATACTTATTCAATATAGTACTTGAAGTTCTAGCCAGAGCAATAAGACAACATAAGGAGATTAAGGGGATACAAATTGGAAAGGAAGAAGTCAAGCTTTCCCTATTTGCAGATGACATGATAGTATACTTGAGCGACCCCAAAGATTCCACCAAGGAACTGATACAGCTTATAAACACCTTCAGCAACATAGCAGGATACAAGATCAACTCAAAAAAATCAGTAGCCCTCCTATATACAATGGACAAAGAAGTGGAGAAGGAAATCAGAGATACATCTCCCTTTACTATAGCCACAAATGGCATAAAATACCTTGGGGTAACACTAACCAAGCAAGTGAAGGACCTATATGACAAGAACTTTAAGTCCCTGAAAAAAGAAATTGAAGAAGATGTCAGAAAATGGAAAGATCTCCCATGCTCATGGATAGGCAGGACTAACAGTAAAAATGGCAATCTTACCAAAAGCAATCTACAGATTCAATGCAATCCCCATCAAAATACCAACACAATTCTTCACAGACCTGGAAAGAATAATACTCAAATTCATATGGAAAAACAAAAAACCCAGGATAGCCAAAGGAATCCTGTACAATAACACAACTTCTGGAGGCATCACGATCCCTGACTTCAAGCTCTACTATAGAGCTACAGTAATAAAAACAGCTCGGTATTAATAAGAACTTTTAAGATTCGTGCTACAACTAATGACTTTGAAATTCTTAAGATGAAAGGTAGTATAAACAGACTTGTAGATGAAAATCATTTGTCCTACCAACTTAATACTTTTAATATTTCCCAGTTTTGGAGGAATAATCAGGAGATCCTACCCCTATTATTAAAAGTCTAAGCATGTAAAGTTTTGGAAATCATTTTTAATTTCTGTAAAAAAAATGCTGTGAATTCAGTTTTCTTTGTGTACATAGAATATTTTTTTCAGATTCTCTGTAGGGATCATATTATGCCCCTGTTAAAATCTTTCAAATATATTTTTCTATGCCATCAACTCAGAAAATTTTAGAGTAATTAATTACTAAATATTAGCTGAGGTTTATTTTTCACTCTGTCAGTTTATATGTTAGAAAGGATATGACTGAGACTTATTGGTTTTTGACATGGAGGAAGAACTATAGATACCATGCTAAACAATTATTTATATAATTTATGAAATTCATTCAGGTATTCAATTTAGTGACTATAAAGGGACAGTGAAGCTTAGGAGAAACATTGAAATAGTCTCACCATAGTCTGTACTAATAAGGCAGGTAAAATCATTATAAATAATTAAATGTTTATTACATATATAATTTTACAATAACTTGCTACATTATTTAAAACTATGATCATCAATTTGAATAATTTTGTTGCATATAAATAAATCATAGAAATTTGGAAAATTAGGAAAAAATAAAGCAATTTACATAAATATTACCCTTAATAAATAACTGTATTTTTATTTATATGTTTAATTTTATATGAGATATTATTTATTACTTAAGTACATTTATGATTTTTAAATATGCTTATTGACTACGAATTCTTATGATACTATGATCGTTGCCTCAAATCTTTAAATTTTTTATTCAATCAATCAACCAATAGCATGGTTACAGTTGTCACATATTTTAAGTTATTTCTGTATCAGTTAACTGTTTTATAATTCAATGTAGTTAGTGTTAAAAATGATAACTATAACCCATAGCCAAGAGTTCATAAAGACACTGAAATTTCAGTTAAAATTTTATTAAGCTTGCCAAATGATAGCTTGTTGCTTCTCAGCATTTAAGTAAGAGTCAACAAATATCTTAATATTTTCCCTTTCTTTTCCATGGAGATTCAATCATTTGTTATAAAAACACTTTTCTAGAAGTTTTGGTATATAAATTGTTAAAATTCATGCTGAAATATTTTATTTTCCTGTTAGTACAGAAGAATTAGCTTGAGTAGGAGGTTCTGTGTCTCTCAGTCCTCTCAAATTGTTATTTAATATTTACATGAAGTTTTCTTTCTTTTTGTTTCTTTCCCACATGAAATACCTTGCTTATTCCAAAACCAAAACAAAATCCTAGACATGTTCATTAGCATCGTGAAGAGAGAGAAAAATGTTTCATAGTTACAAGTTAATAACCCCTTAGTATTTCTTTCTCTGTTGTTGCAAAACAAGTTTCAAACTGTAGACATCTAACTGAAGGCCAGGCCCTTAATGTTCAATAGTACAGCAGCTCCCTCTATAGGAGACTTGGAGTCATATGCCAGTCTGCTAATGTAGAGAACAAAGCCATTTGCTGTAGAGACTTTTCCTCAGCCTCTCCAGTGCCTGCTTGTTTTATTCAGTCATCCATTGATTTGTTTTGTTTTGGGTTGGCATTTTTGCAGAATTTATCGCTAAAGCATTGTTCCTCTTAAAGTGGAAGATGGAGGGAAAAAAGGAGAAAGAGAGATACAAAGGCTATTAAGAAATAAATTCCTTTCTATAGTCAACTGAACTATAAATAGAAAGTCAGACTGTGAAATACATTTTTACCTGTTTCTAATTCATGCAAGTGTATGCTGACAATAGATTATCGATAAATTCATTTACATCATTGTTCAGTCCAACAGACTACAAATGTAATAATGGCCGGTTATCATAGCAAATCTTATGAACGCATTTAGATTTCTGAGTACTTTGCTGCAGAGAAAATGAAATCCTCAAAACATAAAAAAGTTTAAATGAACAAAATAAGTGCAATATTTAGAAAACCAATATTACATCTTGAACGTACATGTATAAAATTAATGTTTTGAAAATTAATGTCAAGAAATACTTTTACTAGACAAAATTTATGTAATTAGTATATGTTTATGTTTTAATAGAATGGCAATTAGATATTAATAACTGTTCTTTCCTTATATATGTCAATCATTCTGAAATCTTGCATAGTAATTCAACTATCTTCGCTAGGAGCACAGAAACCCAGTTTATTCACTGTGGCATGGTTCAAATTACCGTTAATTGTCAATGACTGAGGTTCTAATGAATGAGGTTTATTTGCATAATGTTATTATGCTAGGGTACTCAAAGTAATTTTACTTTACTAGAAAACCAAAGTAGTTTATAAAACATAACTAGTAGCCTGAGTTATGTATTCAGTCTCCAACCTAGCCTAAGTATTCTTTTAATACCCATTTCAGAATTACTGCTATTCAGACAACAATTACTCCCTTTCCCATTACCTTAATAAATAAAGAGATGATGAGTTAGTCCCATCACCATTTCAGTATGTGCTAATCAAAAAAAGTATAAAACTAAACATGTAAAAATTGATGTCAACTTTCCTGAGCCACAGCCCCTGTCAGTTTTTCATTTGTAGAAGCAGTGACAATACAGAAAGAGAGAGTATTGTGTACCTGTTTTCTCAACTTCTCTTCATTGTAATTGTGTGAAAAAATAGGCTAAGAAACTTGCTATGGTTAAACACTCTAGAATTTAGAAGCCCTTGTGGATAAGCTTTCCTAATAGAAATACTGGAATGTCCTTTCAAGTTATATTAAGTGATGCTCTTGAACTCATGTGTTTTATCATACATGTTTTAACTTTATTCAATTACATATCTACATGTTTTAATTTGAAAGAATACAATTATCTACAATTAATTATTTTATTTTCTTCAATTCAATGATTTGAAGTGGAACAATCTTTGATAGAATATTTCTAATTCTTACCTTGGGCTTTGCATTAATTTGATATTCCCTGAGATATGTCTGTAAAGCTCCAATAAGGAAAATAAAACTAAAGTAATTATTTTATGAACTTCACATATTTCCCAGCAGGGGAACAGATATAGTAGAACAACATTTGTTTGACTTTTAGAGGGCATTTCTCAATTTCTCCATATTCAAAATGGTAGACCTTAAAATCTATAGTAAAACCTCTGCATCAAAACACGTAGAAACTGGAGTCAATAACTTTACAATTTGTTTCCACAGATTTTTACCATGGACTACTTTCTGCACAAGGATAATCCTATAGCATTCACAGAATCATGAGCTCCTTTAAAAGGGAGGCTGTTAAGAGGACAAATTGTTCGATGGCAACTGCCGCTATTGAAGAACAATGACCAGTAGTTCTTGTAATAGATTTCTTCATAGAAACCTAATCAAAATTAAAATTTTACATTAAAATGAAGCAATTGGTTAGCTAAGTATATTGTTATAAACCAAGTACACCACTTAACTCTTTGGGAGTATGTAAAAATTATATGAATATTTTATAGTTTGAAGTAACACTAAGAGCAATTTTTAAGCAAATAATGAAACTGTTGATATTAGTGACAACATCAAAGCAATCCCCAAGACTAATTATAACCTTTCAGAGATCAGGATCATAATGACAATATTTTGGTAATACCTCACCACCAGCTTTTATATGACATATTTGATTTTTTTCATTATCTAAGCTAAATTGCAATAATAAATTAAAGGTAAGATAAGAGTAGGTAATGCAGAATGAACTACTCTGCAACAGCACATAAACAAGAGTAGGATGTGTTTCTTTCACACAGAGAGAGAGACATAAATGGTTATATTCTTAGAATTGCAAACTCAGAGTAAGATGAACAAGGAAACTTTTCACATTTTCTCAAAGCCAGATTATTTTAACTAAGGATTTTAGTCAAGTAAACATGGAAAAAAGTACCCCAAGTAAGCAATTAATGAGAGCACATGTAAATAAACCAGGCAGTAACTTGGATTTACAACCAAGGAAAAGTCAAGTATCCATTCCCCAAAGCATGCAGTTACACAGATGGGGATAATAGTAGGGAAGGGACTAAGTACAGAGTGAAGCAATTGGAACATATGGCATTCTTAAAGGTTCATATGAATTGGAGAGCAGGGAGCATTTGGGCTGTAAAAGAGGCTAACAGATCACCGACGTAATTGGCTGGCTAATGAGATATCTTTGAACAAAGGAACTGTGGGCACCATACCTACAGGATATTGTGCACAATAAACAAATAATTCCCTGAGATGTCTGTTCCCATTTTTTAGGAAAATTGACTATTTCCCTGGAAGCTCTTATAATACAGGAAATTATCATTTGAGTGCTGAGAACAATTGTTGTAGCAGACTCACCCTATGATGACTGGACACTAATAGAAATAAGACTGTAAAAGAAAGATATTTATAGATTATATACAATGCATATCTTTTTACCACACATTCAAATTTCATGACTACTTACAAACATGGACAGAAATGAAAATAGCATATGTTGGCTCTCTACCAAGTGCTACATTTGATATGATAGTCTCATTTAAACTAAAAATGTTTTTTTTTAAATACTCTTGTTGAATTTTGCAGAGAAAATAAGGCTTATATATGGTGATATTTTATTTGTACTGAAATGTGATTTTATTTGTATGTTAATAAATAAAGTTGCCTGGGGGTCAGAGCTAATAGCAAGCCATAGCAGAAGTCTGGCAGTGGTAGCACATGCCCTTAATCCCGATCACATGACAGGCAGATCTCTGTGTGTTCAAGGATACCACCAGCATGGAGACACATGCCTTTAATCTCAATACCAACCATAGAAGACCTGGAGGTCTGTATAGATGGGCAGTGACGAGGAGGTCATGTGGTTGGGTTTACAACCAATAAGAAGACAGAATAAAAAGTCAATAAAAAGGACAAACACACAGGAAGTAACTCTCTTGTGGAGAGGTAGGACAGCAGTGGCAGTGAAGGGTAAGAAAGGGTTTCCTAGCTCTTAACTAATGCTCTGACCTCTTGGGCTTTTAACTCTGAATTTGGCTCTGTGTTTCTTATTTAATAAGATTGTTCATCTACACTTATAGAGACTGACTTATTTTAGGAACTTTATCTAATACATATAAAAATGTAGATTTAAATTCTTTCAAGCTTCTCCTCTTCCCTCTAGAGCTTTGCCATTAACTCATAATACTTGCAGGCCACACATTTATCATTCATCACTCTCATGTCCATGACCTTTACTTGATTATAATGGTTTTACCATCAAACAAAACAGGGCCAAGCAGTCATCTATGCCAAAAATGGCATTACATGAAATTAAATTTCCAAGTTGAGGAAAACAATACTCTAGCCTTGAAAGTTGAGACCAGAAACCCAAGGAAGTCATCAGAACCACTCCTTTGAGGACATTCTCCCCAGGGCCTGGGTTTTTCAAATTGCAGTGTCTGAGAGCTTTTATAGCTTAATCATTTTCATTTCCTTTCTCATTCTGACCATTCATTTTTTTGTTATGCTGGAGATGGAGCCCAGGACCCTGAGCACGAGAGGAAAGCATTTTACTACTGAGGTTCATCCCTGACTCTTCAGTATGGACTTTTGTACTTAAGTATGATTAATTATCAGTAGTATGCTTTCTTCAACAAGTACTGTCAACATTATACAATCCTTAAGATCTTTAAAACCTGAGAAACTCTTCTAAGAGGAGTAAGAAAGCAGTAATTGAAAATTGCAGCAATTTATTTTGAAAGCCCAGTTTCCATGTTACTTTATTTTATTTTTGTTTATTTTAAAGGTTCAGTGTCAATTGTGAGAAATTAGGGTCTACTTAGGCAATTAAAATGACGAGGTGTGCTTTACTTTTTTGTTATTGACTATGATTATTTGAGACAATATAAATGTTAAAGGAAATGACACCTTTTCTCATAGATTGAAAGATAAGAAACATCAAGATATTACTATACTATTTAAAATACTGAGAACATTTCATGAAACATATCATAACTAAAGGTACATACTGGTTGCAGATATATTTGTATACATATTTATTTTACTGGTTCTTTGTTTCCTTTATAAATATGTAAGCAGTGTGAAGAGAGGATACTCTGTTGTCCTGATCAGAAGAGTATCTCTATCACTTACAAAATGACCTGGCATATGGTAAATGTGAAATATTTCATAACCAACTGATTGACTGAATAAATGAATGGCATGTGCTTTGAAACCTAAAATATACTGATTAGTGGAAATTGTCACTAAAAAAAGGGTCCAATTGATCAAGCTGAGTCTTCCAGAAGTATTCATGCATTCTCAAAATTATACTAATTTTTACTTAACACTCATCATTTCTGTACACCAAGTTTCAGCCAGATGTTATTTAAAGTATCTGAATTATAGACCCTTGAAACTGGGTTTGTAATGGAAATGCTGACAGCCACTTAACCAGATAATAGCACCAGTTCACTTGATATATATATATATATATATATATATATATATATATATATATTGTCATTGCTAATATGGCTGTGCCATCTGTTCTATCTGAGAGTTAGAAAAGATTTAAGCTTCAGGCAACTGCTTAAAATAGTGGCTGGATACATCTGACCCTATAAGATGAAGTGATAAAATGATACTTGAATGCTTTAATTACATTACTTTGGTGACTACCTAAGCAAGAACACTGAGCCATGAAAGAAATGATTGGAAAACAACATGTCACCTTGAAACCCATCAGACATTTCTCTTTACAAGTCTGTTCCTGCCCAGCAAGGTAGGAGAACATTTTTTACTTCTTATGATTTTTAACAGCCTAATAGTGCAGGTTTACGGTCAACAATCTATGGTAAAAATATGTTTGTTAAATGCTAAAGGCTTTGCCGCTGTTAACACTCAGTTTTAACAGAAGATTCAGAAGAACCCCAGATGGCCATCAGAAACTCTGAAGGAATGAGCTTCTCTAATTAGTGACACTTTTTTGTTGTTTGTTTGTTTGTTTGTTTGTTTCTTTCTTTCTTTCTTTGTTTTACACAAAGTAGGCTTCATGGACACCAAATATTACCAGAATAAATTGTTCCAACCTGTGTTATCAGGGCCT
Source organism: Peromyscus californicus insignis (assembly GCF_007827085.1). Classification (NCBI taxonomy): domain Eukaryota; kingdom Metazoa; phylum Chordata; class Mammalia; order Rodentia; family Cricetidae; genus Peromyscus; species Peromyscus californicus. The sequence continues at coordinate 48,073,465 of NW_026294391.1, forward strand.
GACAGACTGAGAGAGTAACTCCCTTATGCCTTTCTGGTTGAATATCTGGTAGAGACATTCGTTTACTCTCCCAACCTCCCTGCTATTTGATAACATAACAGTATAAGAAAATAGCTCCACTGAACATGTCAAAGGTCAAAGGGCAAGAATTCCTATTCTTTCATAAAAATTGTTACCAAAGGGACATAAGATTCTTCAGTTTGTCCAGCTGATCCGACCAATCTATATGGCCAGAGATGAATATGTGTGTTTCATACAGCGTTTCTAGTAGTCTCCTTACAATCTGGGCCACTGATGTTGCATCATCTTTTTCTGGGGGAAGCACAACCACTTTTAACCACCTCAGTGGGTACCAGTGACAGACCTAAGTATGGTTTTAACCAAGTACAAATTTTGAGACCAATGAATTTATTTGGCCTATTTATAGATCAGGAGAATGAGTAACCCCCAAACAGCTACATCACTGCCAAGGCCCCAGTCATCTTGGATAGTAATCTCATGGACTCTGCATCATGGAGTCTGGCTTATACTTAATCTTTGATTTCATATATAGTCTAGCATATCCCAAGATCACTTGTATTTAGAGGAGGAATTTGAGGTGTCTCCAGATCCTCTTAGTTCCCCATATCCCTTGCTACAATAGCTGTCAATACCTACATTACATCCACATAGACTTGGATAGCATTGTAGTGTTCTGTTCTAGTTGTTATGGTTACCAGAATCCAAGATGGCATCTGATTAAGCCTATAAGAAAAAGCACGATACAACACTGGATAGACTAAATTTCAACTTCATCAAAAACTTCTCAACTGGGCAATGGTGGCACATGCCTTTAATCCCAGCACTCGGGAGGCAGAGGCAGGCGGATCTCTGTGAGTTCAAGGCCAGCCTGGGCTATCAAGTAAGTTCCAGGAAAGGCACAAAGCTACACAGAGAAACCCTGTCTTGAAAAACCAAAAAAAATAAAAAAATTAAAAAACAAAAAACAAGAAACTTCCTCCTACTACAAGCTTCAATTCTGTATTATTTCACTTCTTGTATTTTACAGTTCTTAAGAACCAGCATCATGGCAAATGTTATGTCTTTGTCAGTCTCTCATATCCTAATCTTCATTCTAAAATTTTCAAAGTAGAAGTCAGCAAAAGTAAACAGGTCAGGAAAAAAGAGACAAAGGAGAGTTCTTTTTTTTTTTTTTTTTGCACAGTAAGTACTATTTTGAAAATATTCTCATGGCATCATGAGCCATCCTGAACACGTTAAGACCATGCTAATACTGGGGTTGGGGATTTAGCTCAGTGGTAGAGCATTTGCCTAGCAAGCACAAGGCCCTGGGTTCGGTCTGCAGCTCTGGAAAAAAAAAAGAAAGACCATGCCAATATAACTGAGAAAAATCAGAAAACATCTAAATGTTACATACGTGCTAATTAAAATGCAAATTAAAGAAATAATCCAAACTGTTTTCATATCATCCATTAAGTAGTCCAGTTATTAGTGATGAAGATACTCTACACAACAAGCAAATATCTTTTCTCTTTATAGGGACAATATATTTGTGTAGCAAATAGAAAATTAACAAATAAATAAACAATTTATATGTCTAGTTATGTTATGGTTAAAGGTTGCTGTATGCCTGACAAATGCTTTTTGTGTTTGAAATAGTGTATCTTGATCCTATCAACAAGAATTCCTTGAAAGAAACTGTGAAGACTGGATGACTGATTAGAACAGCAGTGATATGAAGAGTTTGGAATGTTACAACAGAGTCTAATTAATTTATCCTGGGCTAGCTTTAGCTTCCTGGATATCCATTCTTGCCCATTCCTTGTTGTTGTCTAGTATCCAGTGACTAGTAGAGAAAAACATTTTAGAATCTATTGACTTAGCAGACCACTAACTTCCATCAACCCAAAAGATAAGACTGAATCAGAGAGCATCTGAAGCCTACAGAAAGTGTTCCTAATCTTGCTATAAACACATATCTGATATATCCACTAATTTATTTTAAACTTGTCTTGACTTATGACTTTCTTCATTCTGTAAAACAATAAAACTTCATAAAATTGCTTCCATGTTGAAACATTCAACTAAATCTGTGTTGCCAGGACATGACCACTCAAAAGTAGCTCCAGAACAAGTTATGTCTTCTTCCTTTTAAGGTGAAAGATGTATTTTTTTGTGATGATAATCCATTTAAATCTTATTTTCATCTCAGTACCAACTGAAATCCCCATAACTCAAAGCAATGCAGTCACTTACCATCCCTAGTGATCATTTTTGTCACCTGCCAAATTATGCTAATATGATATGTTTTCAGTGCTTGTGCTCTAACCCAGCATACCAGGCAAGTATTGTACTACCTGGCTACATACCGCTTCAAATTATACTAAATACTCAGTCCCTTCTGAGTATTAAAATGAAATGAAATAAAATATGAAAAGAATATTCAGAAAAACATCTAAGAAGGAAGAAACACTCAGCAAAACTTAAAAACATTTGTGTGGTTAACAACAAATAAAATGGGAAATGCTTAATATTAAATAAGTACTATTTTTAACTCTCATACTAATGATAATACAGAGAAATAGTTTTAGGGTCAAGATGTTTTTCTTCAGTGGCTATGGTGCAAAAATTGCAATGACAGTGTTTATGACTTTGTGTATTTGTTCATTTTCTGTTGTGGCTGGAGTAATCCTCCTCCTATCTCTTAGCGTCAAAATCTGAATAATTCCAGCAGGGTCTGGTCAGAAAAAGTCTAGTTTATAGAGTAGTGGAACAGCAGCCTTTTGCTTTCATTTTGAAATACTTGATAGTTGACATAATGGACTTTCATATTTGAAAATGCACCATTTTGAAGAAAGATCTATTGTCTCTGAATTTTAGCAATTTGAAGTGTGACTTTTGATATCCATAGGAACTTTTGAGTTTTTTACTTCACCTGACAACTATTGCCTTTATTACCAAAGACAATTTGACCAGATAGGAGGTTTTCTGTTTGATGTCATAAATCCTTGAATTCGTAGCCTCATGGAAGAATGTAGTTTCACTGTCCTGCAAGTTCACTATTGACCGCAAACCACTAATCCTTTCTCTGTCTTCCTATTTTGCCAAAATGTCTCATGGTCTAAGTCATAGGACATGTTGCTGTATCATACTGGCTTCTTTCACTTAGCATAAATGTTTATGGTTCCTCTTTCCTTTTCACTGTTTAGTAGATCAAAATTTTTTCAGTAAGAAATAATATTTCATTGTGTAGATGTCTCTTCTATTTATATAATTGTAGTATGGCATCTTATTTTCGGGAAAAACTTCTATAAATTGCTAAGAGCAGGGTATTGGTGAACATTAAAGTTTTAATTCCTTTGGGTGGAGGATTCAGTTTCTGGATAATATCGCAAACAACACATTTTTTTTCATGAGAAACTATCAAATTGCCTTTCAAAATAGCTATACCATTGTGCTTTACAATCATTAATGAATGGAAGCTTTCTTTACACATTGTCAGCACTTGGTGTTGTTGCTGTTCAAAATTTTAGCTATTCTAATAAGCATGTAATGGGATCTTATTATAGTTTTAATTTGAATTTCCATGATGATATATTATGTGTAAAATCTTCTAATATACTTATTTTACGGCTGTATATCTTATTTGGTGAGAGATCTGTTAACATTTTCGGTCCTTTTTTTAAGTTCTTTTTTTGTATATCTCAAACAACAGTATAGTATTAGATGCCTTTGGAAAGTATTTTCTCACAGCTTCTCTTTTTTAATATCTTTATATTGTCTTTTGCAAAGCAGTCCATTTGAATTTTAGTGAAGTCCAGGAAATCAATTATTTTTTACATAGATTTTGTTTTTGATATCATATAGGAAAAGTCATGGAGAACTCCTCCCATAGTCTCTAATTTTTCTCTTATAGAATCTGTATCAGTTGTGTTCTAAATTTAGGTTTATATTGAGACAATCTTTGTGAAGCATATAAGGAGTTTAACACTGTTTTTGCTTTTAAGTGTCTCATTCTAAAATCACTTCTTTTTTTTCTAAAGATTTATTTATTTTTTATGTATGCAGTGTTCTGCCTGCATGTATGTCTGCAGGCCAGAAGAGGGCACCAGATCTCATCACGGATGGTTGTGAGCCACCATGGGAATTGAACTCAGGACCTCTGGAAGAGCAGTCAGTGCTCTTAACCTCTGAGCCATTTCTCCAACCCCCTAAAATCACTTCTTGAAATGATCTTTTCTTTCCATTGTATTTATTTGCTCCTATGCCAAAAGCCTACCACTGAGATACCTTCATAGTCCCAGGTTTAGAATTTGTTGAAGCTATATTCTCTATTATTCAGACCTCGGCCACTTATGTTTGAGGCATTCCTACCAAAGCAATATTCACTCTATGGTAGACTGAACTTCAATTTCTTTTTATGCAGACTTATTATTTATTATCTATGCTTTTCTGCTTCATCTCTAAGTCTTTTAACTGTTTTTAAATTGGCAACTGCCTTGGAGTATCCTCACTGGTTTCTCTCCCACCTTTAATATTCATTTTCTTTCATTCCTGGTTGTTTTCAATCATCAATAAGTGTTTTATTCAGTGTTCTATTGCTGTGAAGAAAAACCACAACTATAGACACTCCTATACAGGAAAGCATAATTGGGGCTGGCTTACAGTTACAAAGGCATAGCTCATTATCATCATGGTGGGATGCGTGGTGGAACACAGGCAGACATTGTAGTGTGGAGTTTTATATGCGGTTTAAGCTTTAGTAATGTTTCTTTTACATATGTGGGTGCCCTTGTGTTTGGGGCATAAATGTTCAGAATTGAGACTTCATCTTGGTGGATCTTTCCTGTGATGAGTATGTAATGCCCTTCTTGATCTCTTTTGATTGATTTTAGTTTGGAGTCTATTTTGCTGGATATTAGGATGGCTACACCCTCTTGCTTCTTAAGACCATTTGATTGGAAAGTCTTTTCCCAGCCTTTTATTCTTAGGTAGTGTCTATCTTTGAATTTGAGGTGTGTTTCTTGTATGCAGCAGAAAGGTGGGTCATGCTTTCGTTTCTATTCTGTAAGCCTGTGTCTCTTTATAGGTGAATTAAATCCATTGATATTAAGGGATATTAATGACCAGTGATTGGATTGTTCATTCCTGTTATTGTTTGGTGGTAGTGTGTGTGTACTTCTCTTCTTTGGGGTTTACTGTTGTGGCATTGTCTATTGCCTGTGTTTTTGAGGGTGTATCTGACTTCCTTAGGTTGGAATTTTCCTTCTAGTGTTTTCTGTAGGGCTGGGTTTGTGGATAAGTATTGTTTAAATCTGGCTTTATCTTGGAATGTCTTGTTCACTCCATCTATGGTGATTGAAAGTTTTGCTGGGTATATTAGTCTAGGATGGCATCCGTGGTCTCTTAGTGTCTGCATTACATCTGTCCAGGTCCTTCTGGCTTTCAAAGTCTCCATTGAGAAATCGGGTGTTATTCTGATGGGTTTGCCTTTATAAGTCACTTGGCCTTTTTCCTTTGCTGCTCTTAATATTCTTTCTTTATTCTGTACATTTAGTTGTTTAATTATTATGTGGTGAGGTGACTTTTTTGGGGGGTCTAGTCTGTTTGGTGTTCTGTAGGTTTCCTGTATCTTCATAGGCATTTCCTTCTTTAAGTTGGGAAAGTTTTCTTCTATGATCTTGTTGAATATATTTTCTGTGCCTTTGAGTTGGTATTCTTCTCCTTCCTCTATCCCTATTATTCGTAGGTTTGGTCTTTTTTCATGGTGTCCCAGATCTCTTGGGCATTTTGTGTTATGACATTTTTGGCATTGGTATTTTCTTTTACTGACAAATCCATTTCCTCCATCCTCTACACCAGAGATCCTCTCTTCCATCTCTTGTATTCTGTTGGTTATGCTTGCATCTGTGTTTCCTGTTTGTTTACTTAGATTTTCTATTTCCAGCATTCCCTCTGTTTGTGTCTTCTTCATTGTTTCTATTTCCCTTTTCAGGTCTTGAATTGTTTCCCTCACCTGTTTCATTGCTTTTTCATGCTTTTCTTTAAGGGATTTATTGTTTTCTTCCACTTTTTTATTTGTCTTTTCCTCTAGTTCTTTATAGATTTCTTCCCATTTTTTGTTTGACTTTTCTCATTTTCTTTATTGATTTCCTCCACGTTTTTGTTTATCTTTTCTCCAATTTCATTTTTTTCATTTTTTCTTGAAAGGCCTCTAGCATCTTCATGATGCTATTCTTAAGGTTGCTTTCTTCTGCTTCTTCCACCTTGTGATGTTCAGGTCTTGCTGTTGGAGGAGGGCTAGTTTCTGGTGATGCTATATTGCTCTTTATGTTGTTGTATGTACTTCTGCCTTGATGTCTGCCTATCTCCTCATCTAATAGGTATAAGAGGTGCCTGTGTCTGAGTGAGTTGCTGTTGGTCCACTCTGCGTTTGTTGTGTCTGTGTCTCAGGAGGTCCTTCTGGGTCTAATCTTAGCTCTTGGTATGATTGGAGCAGGCAGCTTCTGTGTCTCAGCGAGCTGCTCTTGGGTCAACCCAAGCTAGTTGATTCTGTGACTCACAGATTCGTCTTGGTCTTCTCAGGGCTCTTAGTCCAGTCCGAGCTGACAGATTCTGCATTTCAGGAAGCCTCTCTTGGTCCAATGAGAGGTGGTGGATTCTACTTCTCAGAAAGTCACTCTTGGTCAGGGCTGGCAGATTCCCTGTCTCCTGAGTTTACTCTTGGTCCAATGCTGCTCTTTGTTCAATGAGAGCTTTCTCTTTCTCTGGGCCTAATGGGAGCTCTCTGGGCCAGATAGGAGCTGGGGTTTGGTCTCCAAGCCTCAGAAAGTGGCGGGGGTTTGGATGGGTGTGGGGGCAGGGCGTGTAGATTGCAGGGTCTGCTGGGGGGTCTTGGAGAAGGGGAACTTTCCCACAGGAGCCCTGCCCGCTGGCCAGCAACTGGGGTGGAGTTGGGTGGGTCTTCCCCTGGAACGGCTGGGGCCCAGGGATGGGACCTAGGGGCAGGCCTCCCTGGGTATGAACCGAGTCACTCACCCTTTGTTTACTTATAATGACTGGCTTTTTGCTCTGATCTCCAGGCAAGCTTTATTTATTAAAGTGCAAATAAGATATCACCACACTTAAGCATAAATAAAATATCATCACACATTACAGTTATAATAATATCAATAATTTTTTATTGGTAGAACATTATAGTTACTGCTAACACCACTCTACCTTTTACTTAATAACTATGAAAGCAGAAAGATAATTTTCTTAGCGCTTAGTGAAAATTTATTTTCCTACTTGAAATTGTAAATTCTCTTGAATTCTATTAACAGAGATCCAGTGCTTCTTTGAACCAAAGATTAAACAAAAGTTTAAAGAAATATTATGTTTTGTGTACTGGTAATGCAATAGAAACAAAATTAATGTTGTTTAACTAACAGTTAAATATTAGATTTTTTTTAACCATAATTTCTGAACAGTAGTATAACCATTTGAGTTTTTTTGTTGTTGTTGTTTTTGTTTTTGTTTTTCTTATCAGGCCTAGTAATACATTTCAGCCTATGCTTGAGAGTCATTTGAATAGACAAGACTCTTAAACTGTCTGTCAGATTCTTATTGTTTTATTAACCCTGCACATGTTCTCTCCCCCCAGGATTCCCATAGGAAAGGAAGAGAAGAGGAGAGGATGTTTCTGCAAGTGTAGACTTCTGTACCATATGCTTGAACAAATCTGCCATATGTTCAATGTAGAATCTATGGTCCTAAACTGGCTACGAGTGTATGTTTGTTTCCAAGAACAATTCTTTTTGTTGGCTTTGGTTTATATAGCCCTTATAATAACTGTTTACAGTGTTTTTAGTTTGTTTCTTTGGTTTTTTTTCTTCCTATATTATTCCAATTGGATTACGGAGTCACCAATAGCACAAATGTAAATGGTTTCAAATTTCAATTTAAGGGAAGAAAAAAAACAGCAACTTTAGTTTTATTCTTGATCTTGTAGAAGTGGTCCAGGATGTTTTGCTCTTTTTCATTCTTTTAATTTTTTTTTTTTGTGTGTGTGTGTAAAATAAATATATTTCTATATTCACTGTTATACATAAATCTTGTTCAACCTGCACATTGCCTGAGTTTCAAACACAGTTACTTAGTTATGAAATAACATTCAAAGATAGGAGATAAATTTGAGTCTGTCAGTAGAGGATAACCACTTTTCATAAAAATAGCTCCATATGGTTAGTATTTATTGCTTGTATGAAGTTAAATTACTTTAAACACATTAAACATAAGGATGAAAATGTTTTTGCTATGCATATCAATACACTGAAATTTACACAGAACAGGTTTCATACATTTGATAAGTTAATAAGACAATGCTATCCTGAATTCAAATAGAATTCTTACCAAAATTCTGTAAATGTTAAAAAAAATTATTCATGAGTTATGTTTTGGTTTTCTTAGAAGCAGGCAATGATCACTGGTATGAAAATGTTAATTTTTTGCTAGTTATCTATTTGATGTTTTTTTTTTCGTTTTGTTTTTTTTTATTTTATAATTTAATTTAATTTTACATATCAGCCACAGATTCCCTTGTTCTCCCCCCTCCCGCCCACCCACCCCTGCCTTCCCCCCAGCCCACCCCCTATTCCCATCTCCTCCAGGGCAAAGACTTCCCTGGGGGTTGAGTAGATTCAGTCCAGGCAGGTCCAGTCCCCTTCTCCCAGGCTGACGCAAGTGTCCCTGTATAAGCCCCAGGTTCCAAACAGCCAGCACATGCACTGAGGACAGGTCCCAGTCCCAGTGCCTGGATGCCTCCCAAACAGATTAAGCTAATCAACTGTCTCACTTATCCAGAGGTCCTGATCCACTTGGGGGCTCCTCAGCTATTGGTTCATAGTTCATGTGTTTCCATTCATTTGGCTATTTGTCCCTGTGCTTTTTCCAATCTTGGTCTCAATAATTCTTATTCATACAAACCCTCCGCTTTTTCACCAATTGGACTCCTGGAGCTCCACTTGGGGCCTGGCCGTGGATCTCTGCATACGGTTCCCTCAGTCATTGGATGAGGTTTCTAGCATGACAATTAGGGTATTTGGCCATCCTATCACCAGAGTAGGTCAGCTCAGGCTTTCTCTAGACCATTGCCAGTAGTCTATTGTGGGGGTATCTTTGTGGATTTCTGTGGGCCTCTCTAGCACTTTGCTTCTTCCTATTCTCATGTGGTCTTCATTTACCATGGTCTCCTATTCCTTGTTCTCCCTCTCTGTTGTTGATCCAGCTGGGATCTCTCGCTCCCCTAAGCTCTCTTTCCCTTGACACTTGCCCTTTATTACCCCCACTCACGTCCAAGTTGTTCATGTAGATCTCATTCATTTCTCTTTCACTGAGCGATCCCTGTGTCTTTCTTGGGGTTCTGTTTTCTAGGTAGTCTCCCTGGAATTGTGAGTAGCAGTCTAGCCATCTTTGTTTTACATCTAGTATCCTCCTATGAGTGGGGGCATACCATGTTTGTCTTTCTGAGTCTGGGTTACCTCACTCAGGATGATTTTTTTCTAGATCCATCCATTTGCCTGCAAACCTAATGATGTCATTGTTTTTCTCTGCTGAGTAGTATTCCATTGTGTATATGTACCACATTTTGTTTATCCATTCTTCAGTTGAAGGGCATCTAGGTTGTTTCCATGTTCTGGCTATTACAAACAATGCTGATATGAACATAGCTGAGCAAGTGCCCTTGTGGTATGATTGAGCATTCCTTGGGTATATGCCCAAGAATGGTATAGCTGGGTTTTGGGGGAGATGGATTTCCAATTTTCTAAGAAAGCGCCATATTGATTTCCAAAGTGGTTGTACAAGCTTGCATTCCCACCAGCAGTGGAGGAGAGTTCCCCTAGCTCCACATCCTCTCCAGCATAAGCTGTCTACAGTGTATTTGATCTTAGCCATTCTGACAGGTGTAAGGTGGTATCTGAGAGACATCTTGATTTGCATTTCCCTGATGATTAGGGATGTTGAGCAATTCCTTAAATGTATTTCAGCCATTTGAGCTTCCTCTGTTGAGAATTCTGTGATTACTTCTATAGCCTATTTCTTAATTGGACTGTTGGGCATTTTGATGTCTAATTTCTTGAGTTCTTTATATATTCTGGATATCATCCCTCTGTCAGATGTGAGATTGGTGAAGACCTTTTCCCATTCTGTAGGCTGTCGCTTTGCCTTGTTGACCATATCCTCTGCTCTACAAGAGCTTCTCAGTTTCAAGAGGTCCCATTGATTGATTGGCTTTCAGGGTCCAAACAAGACACAAAAGTTCAGAGCAGCAGAATCAAGGTGCAGATTTAGTTATGCACCTGCTCTACACAATATAAAACCAAGCTCCTTTATGTTGATAAGTTATTGACTTAGAGCATACCCTTCTAACAAAATGAAATCAATCAAGGATAGCCAAGAATATTTAGTTAGAGATTTTACAAAATTGTAGAGATGTTCAGAACATGGATTGAAAGCTTTATTAAAGTTAATGTGAAAAATATTTGTGCTAATAATATACAAGTGCACAGCTGTATTCCTGTATATAAATGGTTACATATTGTTTCCCAGAATTTCACAGTTCTTTGGAAAACAACTTTAACCTCTTAAACCATCAAGAAGTCTCCAAAAATGAGAGAAGAGGCTTCTTAAAGTCAAAAGTCACTCATGGTTTTCAGAATCTACTTTATTTAACTTTTCTTCAAATTATAGTTCTGACACTTATTCTTATATCAACAAGAAAATATTTAAAATAATGACATCATCAATATTACTAATTAACTGCAGTTACTTGATGTAATATATACAAAGAAACATTAAAATATGTATCTTTTAAAATAATTTTAAATTTTTCCTTTTTATTAATGATATAAAAACTATAATTTTGACTTTATAGACTATCATAGTAGAATCTTTTCCCTTTTCACCTCCTGCTGTCACCTCCCCTACTCAAATAAAAAAGTAGTCAATGTGTGGGTCTAAGAAATTTCACAGTTATCATCACTCTAAAGTGAGAGGACCTGAGGTTTTATACAGTAACAAAACTTGCATATATTTATATAGTCATACTGTATTTGAATACAGAATGTGACATTTATCAACTGCTGCTTAAAGTGTTTGTGTTTTCTCCAGTTTCTTCATCTCTATATAGAAAAATAATTGCATCTAGTACAAAGTGTTGTGAAAGTTATTTTTGAAAATTCATAGGCAGTTGTGAATTCCTATATTAATGATTAATGGTACTTATAGTTCTAAAATGATTGGGGCTAAAGAGACAGTTTAATGATTAAGAACACTTGTCCTCTTCAGAAGACCTGGGATCAGTTTCCAACACCCACATAACAGCTCACAGCCACCTGTAAGACCAATTCTAGGGGATTTGTTGCCCTCTTATGATTTAATATCTTTGTAAAAATAATTTATTTTTATTTTATGTGTATGAGTGTTTTTTCTGCATGTGTGGCTGCACCACATGTGTCCTTAGAGTTTTATCAATTGTACTTTGTCTGAAACTCACTTTCCTTGCTCTTATAAACATAGGTCCTTGAATTGTAGACACACTTAAATTCAGGATGATTTAATATTGAGATACTTACTAATTACATGTGCATGTAACTTACTGACCAGCAACATCATAATGGGAGATAGTGGTGGACACAAACTGTGGACTAGGCAATACTATTCAACTCACTACACTCAATTTCTTGAATTTAAACTGCGTTGAAGATATTTACTTGTTGGTACATCATTTACAAGAGAATTATTTCCTATGAATTCTGGCCTAGCAGACAAGATGAAATATATAATTAATCCAGTGGAAAATATAATAAGCAGTCCTCATTTTTCAGAACAAACTATAAGGGGTATTAAATTCTTTAGTATTTTTAAATTAAAGGTATACTTTAATGTTATATATGATTATACTGCTTAGATATCAAATTAGGAAATATAAATCAAAGCAATGTCAATATAATGTAAGGTCTACAATGAAATTTAAGATAATATGCTGAATATGGATATTTGATGAAAATTCATTCATATATCATTGAAAATAGTTTAATATTGAATGAACTCAATACAATTTATTTAGAATGACTTTGAGTATGTAATGATAGCTCTGATTTGTGAACAGATGCTAAAACATTAATAAAAGGTAATTCCTATGGTGGGGATAATCTGACACAACTTATGTGAAAGGACACAAAAACAAGTCAATAAAATATTAAAACTTTATTTTTCAATTCATTGTTGTTGTTTAAATAATAATGTCTCCCATGGGCTCAAATGCTTTAATGCTTGATCTTCAGTTACTAGAATTGTTTTTGAAGAATTGGGAGATGTGGCCTTGAAGGGGCAGTATTTCAAAAGCTCACACCATTCCCAGTTATCTCTCTCTGCTTTATGGCTGTTATCAGAACATGTAAGCTCTCAGCTAATGCTTAGCACTATGTCTTCTTAACTGCTGCCATGCTCACTCACCACCATGGTGGTCATGGACTAACCCTCCGGAACCATGTTTCCCCAAATTGGATGTTTTATTTATTCATTGCCTAAAACATGGTGTTTTGTCACAATAGCAAAGGATGCCTGCTTCTTTCTTTCTTCATGAATTATACATTATATGTTTCACAATTATTTTAAAATGTTACTAGGTTATAGACCTTTTTGTTTGTCTTTGCTTTAAATGGTCAGCTTTCAACATCTCTATGGCTAAAAGTTTGCACATCTGCCTGGCTATTTCTGTAAAATAAATTCTCAGAAGTAAAATAGCTGTGTCCAAGTGTATGAATCATATTTAGGAGCCTAGAGCATCTTGCCAAATTGAATGTCAAGAAAATGTTAATCATCTTGTTTATAATGACCTCTGGTAGCATAATTAAGGGTCATTCACCTATGTCTTAGTCCAAACTGGGTATTTTATGCTTTACAATTTTACTCTTTTTAAACCTTTGCCAAATATGTAAGGAAAATGAAGTGACAAGTAGATATTTCCTTTTGTAGGGGAAAAAGCCTTTCACATTGCTGGTATGCACATCTTTTCTCATGTAATGAAGTCTTACTAGCCTAATATCGCATGTTCTCTGAGTCCCTCAGTTGCACTGTTACAGAGGATGTGAAATACTTTTTTTCTGTTTAGTACATGTCAATGGAAATATTGCCCCTGGGCCATAGGGCCTAGGTCTCTTATTTCTTGCCCTGGGGTACATTTTAACCTGGGGACTAAAGGACATTTCAACTGCCTACTATCTAAATAAGTAGACAATCTAGCCTAACTGAGGATTCAGTATTAAGTTATGTGTGCATAGTAATTAGCAAGACTCAACACAATTAAATTCATTTTTAAATAAGGAAGATAGTTTGCAGTATACATCACCCACCAGTTTGATTTTGTTGTCAATTTTCATTGTCAGGAGTAAATGGAAGCAAGTAGTAATTTCAGGAACCTGAAAAGACTTCCAACTGAAATTTTATTATTTTACATATTGAAATTATTTTTGTTGCTAAATAGTTGTATATCTGTAAATCATTTATATTTACCTATTTTTGTACTGAGGTAGTTCTTAGAGTAATTTCATTTAAATACTATCTTCAGTTAGGTATTCAACCTTATCGTATCATGGTTATATATATATATATATATATATATATATATATATATATATATATATATATATATATGTAAAGATTCTATTCCTTATAGTTTCTATTTTTGTTTTCAACCACTTGTTTTTAAAGATAATGATAGAAGCTAAGTTTTTAGTCTGATGAAATAAGCCCAATATGATTAAATGTTTGGCAAATACTTTTCAGGTAACTTTCAGCTCTTTTACAATATAACTGTTAACTTGTTCAACTTTGATAGAATTACTTGGAAACATCAAAGTATTTTTGACAGATTATGCTAATTGTACAATTTATATTTTCAGGTAAAACTAATTAACATACCTTTTGTGTATAATGTGAAATATTACCATATCACTTTTAATGTATTTGTCTCATTCATGTTCAAACCTTATATTTTCAGTCTTCAACTGATAGCAGGACCATCATCATAAATATTTGTTTAGCAAGTGAATTGTGCTTATCTAGACTACAGCAATAATATTCAAAGTTTATTCCTTCAACTAGCAGTATCATCATCTCCTCAAAACTTGTCAAATTAGACAAAGTGATTTTGATGTAAAGTACAATTTATTAAAAAAGATGAGTGTGGTGCTCAAGACCTGTAATCTGAACACTTGGGAGAATGAAGCAAGAGGATCACCATGATCAATGTCAGCCTAGGCTACAAAGTGACTTCAAGGCCAGCATGAACTATATAACAAAACACTACGTCAAAGATAAAGCCCAAACCAAAACAAAAGCACACAAAATAAAAAATAAATTAAAGGCCGGGCGGTGGTGGCGCACGCCTTTAATCCCAGCACTCGGGAGGCAGAGCCAGGCGGATCTCTGTGAGTTCGAGGCCAGCCTGGGCTACCAAGTGAGTTCCAGGAAAGGCGCAAAAGCTACACAGAGAAACCCTGTCTCGAAAAAACCAAATAAAATAAAATAAAATAAAATAAATAAATAAATAAATAAATTAAAAAGAGCTTCAGAACAAGGTTAATTACTGGTCCTATGGCTCTCATTTTCTCATATTTAAAGGGTCAGTTGAATAATGGTTTATCATACTTCTACAAATTTTTTTTTTAAGATTGGATTTCTTTTTTTTTAAGATTTATCTATTTATTATGTGTTCTGCAGGTATGCCTGCAGCCCAGAAGAGGGCACCAGGTCTCCTACAGATGGTTGTGAGCTACCATGTGGTTGCTGAGAATTGAACTCAGAACCTTTGGAAGAGCAGCAAGTGCTCTTAAACTCTGAGCCATATCTTCAGCACACTTCTACAGAATTTAACACTTGTGGATTTAACACTATGCTCTTCAGTCTCTATTTTCTCTACGTCATACTTGAATACTCAAATCTATCCTTTTATATATTTGTACCATTTATTTTCATTTTCTTGCACTTCCATACTGTGTGTTATCCATATATGCTTGTGTTCTACAGTTTCTTTATAAGGATTTTAATTTTTTTTAATATGTGTTGAATGTTTTGCCTTCATGTGTGTATGTGTACTTTGTGCACATAGTGCCTGTGTCAGCCAGAAAAGGGCATCATATCCCCTGGTGCTAGAGTTACAGATAGTTCTGAGCTGCTATGTGGGAACCCAGGTCCTCTACAAGAGCAGCATGTGCTCTTAACTACTGAGCTCTCTCTCCAGCCCCTTATTTTATTTATTTTGTGAACATTTCCCCTTGTATTTGCCATTGAAAATGTGTGTGTTGTGTCTTCATTCTTTCAATGGCTATTGTGCAAATCTAAGCCTTTATAAATACTGAGGAGTGTAGTTAGTTGTTTGTTTGTTTTTAACTTTTCATTCTTTGGAGGCTAGCCACCCAGCTTCCAAATAAATACACAGAGACTTATTCTTACTTATAAATGCTTAGTTTAGATTGGCTTGTTTCTAGCCAGCTTTATTTTCTTAAATTATCCCATCTAACTTTTGCCTGTGGGCTTTCATCTTTCTCTGTTCTATATGTCTTTCTTTACTCCTTACTCCATGTCTGGCTATGTGGCTGGAAGGCCAGCCCCTAGCATCATCTCTCCTCCATTTTTGCTTCTCTTATTCTCTCCTCCTCTTTATTCTCTCTGCCTGCCAGCCCCACCTATTTCTCTCTCCTGCATAGCTATTGGATGTTTAGTTCTTTATTAGCACATCAGGTGTTTTAGACAGGCAAAGTAACACAGCTTCACAGAGTTAAACAAATGCAACATAAAAGAACACAACACAACTTTGCATCATTAAACAAATATTCCACAGCATAAAGGAATGGAACACATATTTAACTAATATGCCACAACAGTGGAGGATCTGGAAGGAGTCAGGAGAGGGGAATAAACATGATAAAAGTATTTTGTTTAAAAAATGTAAATAAAAAATGGAAAAAAATAAATTCTTGTCTTTTCATTTTTTAATTGTTCTGTTTTACTTTTTCACTATTCATGGAACCAGGATAGATAATAAATAATCATGCATATAATGTTAGTTTATAATGTTAAGTATATATTTACTATTATCCAAATATATAGTGTACTTTGAGCACATCCCCACCATACCCTGCTCCCCTCCCCTTTCTTGCCCTCCCACCTGTTATTTCTCTTTGTTCTCCTGGTAAATTTTCCTTTGACTTTCAAATCATATGTAAATAAATTATTTTATGTATCCATATAAGGTCTAAGACTCACAAGTGAGACAAAATGTGATATTTGTGCTTTTGAGATTGATCTAATTTACTTAATCTGATTATCTCCAATTACATCTAGTTTCCTGAAACTTACATAATACCATTCTTCTTTGTGGCTAAATACATATGACTATGTATTTATAGTCAGATATCAAATATATTGAATTTTCTTCATCTGTTCTTATACTGATAGGCACCTAGATTCATTCTTTCCATGGCTTCTCTATCCTGAATAATGTTGCAATAAACCTAGATGTGCTAGTACCTCTGTGATGTGTTGATACAGAGTCATTAAAACAACCTAGTCAAAAAATGACCAAATGAAATGACAAGACATTTCTAAAAACACAAAGTATGGTGCCCACTTCGGCAGTACATATACTAAAATTTGAATGATGCAAAGATTATCATGGCCCCTGCACAAGAATGACATGTAAATTCATGAAGTGTTCCATAGTTTTTCCAAGAGGAGTCCCAGTGAAGGCCCAGCATCAATAGTATCGCAGGAACCAGAGGTCTCAAACCAGACCAATGACTCTGCAATTAACACTTGCACACACAGATATATGGATGAAAGGTTTTACTACGTGACTCACTATATCACACTACAGATTTCATGACAAGATTTTTTTCCTTTTTTCTCTTAAATTTTATTTTACTTTATTTTGTGGAGGGTGGGTTACATTACAAGGGCAGAGGGAAGATACAAACAGACAGGAAATGACTTGGATCGAGATACATGATATGAAAGACACAAAGAATAAACAAAAGACAGTTAACAAAAAACAAAGTATGTACAAATGGTCAATGAATATGTAAAAAAAAAGTCCAACATCAATGGTTTTCAAAGAAATCCAAATTAAACGTTATTGCATTTTTATCTCACCTCACTCATAATGGCAGTCATCAAGAAAACAAATTGTGGTGAGGATTTTAACAAAAGGAAACCCTTGTGCACACCTGGTACAGCCATTGTGGAAATCAGTAGGGAAGTTCCTCACAAGACTAACAAAATATCACATGAATATATCACATGACCCAGCAATATTAATCCTGGTATTTATGCAGTTGTCCTTTTTTTTAAGTCAAAATTTTTATAGGGCATCATATAGGATTATAGCTCATTGGTTCAAATAATTCAAGGTTTGAAAATTAAGTTAATAAAATACTGTTTAAAGTCTTTCCCACACTGACTCTTTTTGCTTACAAGGACAAAAATTATTCAGTTTTCAAACACTGATTTCATTTACCCTTTCCTGTATCCTCCCCAACTGAATAAACCAAAAATAATTTCTTTGCTTACAAAAAAATGTTCTTTCACTTCTCTTCCATGCTCATTGCTATAATGATATTCAAAATGTTTCCTACTCAACACAAGTAAAATTCAAAACATTAATTTCTGCCATAGGTCATATTTGAATAACTATTTTTGCTGGTGAATTGAGTTTGATACATGGAACCCATAGAAAGGTAGAAGGAGGGAACCCACTCTATAAAAATTGTCTTCTGATTTTCATAAGCTAATATATACACAAAATCTCTCTTTGTTTCTCTGTATGTGTCTTTCACACACAATAATAGTAATAAATAATAGTTTAAAAGAACAAAGCATAATGATATATATAAAAAGCATAACGATTATATATGTTATATATATATATTACTTTAAATTAAAAACATTACTTTGAATGTCAGCAAAAATTAATTTAACATATATTAAAATATTTTAACAAAACCAAAAAGAAAAAGTTATTGAATTAATCCTGTTTCTAACATATTTCTATAACTTCACTTTAAATAGTATAAATCTAAGTATCTGTGCCTAAATTCAAGAAACACTAGACAACTTTGTGTGTGTTTGTGTGTGTGTGTGTGTGTGTGTGTGTGTGTGTGTGTGTGTGTGACTCTGGCACTGAACTCAAGACTCAGTCTCTTCTCCTGAGTGTCAGGTTTGACAGCCAGCCTGGTCAAATGATACTATTCTTATTTGTGCATTGATGCACACTTCATGCATATCTTCTGTACATTTTAATTGTTTGTGTTCACAACAGCAACTTTGGTTTGTATGTGCAAAAGTTAGAATACCATAACTTCAACATGTTGGTTGTAAGAAACCAAATCTGAATGAGGATTATGTAATCTTATGAAAAAAAATGCTTGTTTTGCTTTTTTCTTTGTTTATGATGCTTCATGTCTTTTACCTAAAAGCCAAGAGTAACTTCAGATGAATACTGAATGTGTCAAATCATCATTAGTCTTATGAGAGCACGATTTCATTTTACCTTGCAAGTGAGCTGTATGATTTTGGTAGAAAATAGGTAACAATTCATTGAAGTTAAGTTTGATATATCAACTGGCAAAAGACAAAACTTTACTTGTTGTTCAGAGAGATGGAAACTGAACTAAGAGAGAATGTTTGCAGAGGTAAGTACATGCAGCACATTCTGGACTTTACTTTCTCCATTGGCTTTGGGCTTAAGCACTCCACCTGGAATACAGCTGTCTGCAGGTCACAGTAATTAACGGAAGATGAATGTTCAGTGGCTCAGCGTAAATCATTAGGAAAGCAAAATTATTTTCATAGTCTTTGTTTGGTGTATGGTAATAATGTGTTTTCTGTTCTCTGTCATTTGAAAAAAGACTAAGATCTCATGGTGCAACTCTCATGTGCATTTGTTTTTCTTTGTCTTATCCTCTCTGAATTTCTTATGAAACAAAGCTTTATCTTTAAAATTATTTAATGGAGGCTGGAGAGATCGTTTAGTGGGTAAGAGAACTTGTTGCTCTTCCAAAGAACCTAAGTTTCATTCTCAGTATCTACATGGTGGCTAACAACTGTCTGTAACTCCAGTTCCAGAGTACTGGATACCCACTTCTGCCCTCTGGGGGGGGCACCAGTTATGCATATAAAGTAAAATTAAATAAACCTTTAAACCCCAAATTAGATTATTTAATTTGTGCAGGAGAGATTATTCAATGCTTAAGATCACTTGTTCCTATTGCAGAGGACCTGGGTTCTGTTCCCAGTACCTACAAGGCTGCTCACAATCTCTGTTACTCCAATTCTAGGATACCCGATGCTCTCTTCTGGTCTCTTCAGGCAATGCACACAGGTGGTGTACACAAACTCATGCAAGCAAAACATTCATACACATAAATAAATCTTAAAAATTATTTAATCACATTCCCCTGGACTAGACATGATTCCCCAGATGCAGACGTGTTGTAAGGATTCCCGTGCAGGGAGAGATGAACCCAGGAAGCCCAACTAAAGAAACAGAAGAAATGAGAAAGTCAGTAACATGCTAAAGGAATATTACTGTTATAAGCTTGAAACTACATTCCACAAGAGATTCTCTGAGGAATTGTGCAGACTAGAGTTCAGGAAAGCCCCAGTGAAGAGTAGGAAAGCTGGCACATTCATTTATCATTTGTATTCATCACTGACTATGGAATACCCTTGGTTAATCCTTAGGATTTCTTAACTGCTCTGATTGTGGAGCTAACAAGAGGTTCCTGTACTATAAAAAGCCCACGGTAAAGCAAAAAAGTAAGCTCTATAGATGAAAATTGGACACTATGCAGACACTGTCTCATATGGCAGAAGTAAAAGCAGGCCCTAGAAGAGATATCTCAGTGGATCAGTAATATGTGTCAAATTATTTGTGCATACATTGAAGAATTATCTTCTTGTAACCTTTCCTATGCTAAGCATTGGTGAAATAACAGGAAGATACAAACCAACAAAGTCAGCAATCTGGTCTCCATTGTATGTATCTTCTTTTTAAGTTCCCACACAAAATGATCTTCAACCTTTTATGTCTTCTCAAGAATAGTTTAAGCTTTCCTCCTTCTCTCTATCCTAGTTTAAGCTCCCACCACAACTACATGAAAATTGTGACTACTGAACCAATCTCTGTACTGGACTTTCTAACACTTTCACATTGCTTAAAATTATTTAATGATTCTCCAGAGGTTTCAGAATAAAATTCACAATCTTGATTATCTTCCCAGAATCACTGTAGTTTCTCTCCCAGAGTCCCATTCCCTCCTTATTCTTTGTTTCTCCATTTCACCACATTACATACAGTCTCCTACAGTACACATTCTCATCTTCTTTTAAAATGATTTTCCCAAGTACTAGGTCCTGTTTGGTTGTAGTCTCTTGGAGGCCTGATCTTTCCTGCAAAGGAAATGGAAGGGAAGTGAATATGGAGGAGAGGACAGGTATGGGGGAGCTGGGAGGAATGGAGGGAAGGTAAACTGTGGTTGTGATGTATTGTACGAGAGAAGAATATTTTCAATAAAAATGTTTCCACTTCTGAGCAGAAATTTCTGTAAATGTTCTTTATTTACTAACTCCTGTTGTCTGATCTCATATTTTCCAGTATCACTTGGCTCCCCTCATCTAAATCTCTGTACTGTCCCTGCTTGTTCTCTTACCATTAGCTTTACATGTCCTTAAGATGATGTTTTAGGACACAGTATTGTGAATATTCTATTGTCTGTCTATCAAACTCCCCCATGAACTCACTGAAGGCAAAAATTAGTGTATTTCACACCATTTTCCATGACTGTGAGTATGAAATTCTGTCATTTTCAGTAATGCTAAGGGAATGGGCATTAACAAAAGAAGACAATGTCTATTGACTTCAATGATCCCACAGGCTAAGTCAGGGTATGTGTCCCTAAGGAACTTGCAGTCTGATGGTCTTATACTTTTTGAAAACTTAATTACATGCCAGATCAGTATATGCAATAACCATAAGTGTCTCCCTGTTGAGTTTATGTGACCTTAGAAAGCATGATTGAGTCTGAAATATTCATGATAAAACAAATTTCCTTGGTCGCAGCTGTAGGCTTCATTCTGGGTAATTATCGTCCTAATTTCTTCCAATAATTCCTGCTGAGTCCCTCTACAACCTTCCATATCTCCAGGCTCCAAGTCTTTTGAATCTGATGAAAGTCTTGCATTTAGTTCATAGGAGTCCTAGTGGTTTAGTATTCTATGGTCTTCTCCAATTCATTTTGTAGAAACTTATAATGCAGGCTTAAAAAGGCAATGAGACAGCTGGAAAAAGGTTGCTTTCACTCTGCCTTTATTTAGCAGTTGCTTTGTAAGGCAAGAAAATAGCATCATTTTCATGATTCATCATCTCGTTTCCTCTATAATAGTATCAAAACGAAGTGAGATGTCAGTGGATTTATAGCAATAAAGTTTGTTATCAAGAGTGCTGCAAGCTCTTTTATTTGATTTGTGAGTAAAAAATGTTTTAAATGAGAAGACTACTCCAATATTTCAAATTTGTCAAGGCTAACTCAAGAATTAATGAGACCAGTTTACCATACTGACAGATTTTTCCCCTTGATCAAACTTTAGACAGGCTGCTCTGAGCACTCTGTTCAACTAGGCCTTGCTGCTCTTGGTTCCTGTCTTCAGTTTTTCTAGTTCAGTTGTAACAAGAGTTGCTGTCCTGTCACTTGCATTAGAATCCCCTTACCCTTTATGCCTCCTCTGAGGTATATTCTGCCCAACAAGCCCCCATCCCCACTTGGTTCCTTAACTATACATTTCTGGCTTCCTTGTGTTTACACAAAGTTCAATGTCTCTCCCACCTTGTCGCAGTTTCAAATGTATTGAAATAGTAACAAATAATGTAAAAAAAAAAACCTACCATCTTAACATTTTTCATATTTTTAGTGTTAAATTACTGAGCATTGTACCCACAAATTTAAAAACATCTACTTTTTTCTAAAATTAAATCTAAATTATAAAACATATTTTCCCACCAAAGTATCCATCCAAACAATGGACTAGAGGCATATGCAGAATAATCTACTCAATTTGTCACGGTGATATTGCTAATAATTTTTCCATGGTAACTCTTCTTCTCCAGGTCTTTCTTGATGCTATTCCTTCTGCCTTGAACATTGTTCCACCTCTTGTCACAAGGCCAACTCTACCTCTGAGGCTGAAACTCAGCCTTCATCTATTATCTCTGTCAACCAATAGTACTTCCTGTCCTCCTTAATCTCCTATAATTATATATGTATTGAATTTAAAATAATTAGCAGATATACAATTATATCCTCACTTAGTAGTTTCTCACGTTTTTGCATTTTCAATACAGCAGCCCTGTTATATTTACTAATTTATACTCAAATGGAAAAGGAAATAGTATAACTTATGTTAGTGAATGTTTTTGGAACAAGTTGCTTATAGGATTATTATGTGGGCAAAAGTTAGTGAATAAAATAATAACATGTGGTGTAAATTATACATTATACGTAGTTAAAACAGACCAAAGGTGGCATATCCCTATGCTCACTAACCACAATAGAATGTAGACTTTCATAAAGTTTGCAAAGCTTGCAGGTGAATATATCACATATCTAGTGTTTTAGCCACTTAAATTTAATAGCACATGTTTTAAATTGAATACACACATATACCACTTGTCCAGCTCAGTGGGCATTTCCCCCCTCCATCTCATGTACAATCTATTATACCACCAGTCTATGGAAGAATCTATCTGAGAAAAGCAGGGTGATTACTTTCTGAACAACTGAAAATGTGTGTTTTTCTGGTCTTCATCTTACTGCTATTCACATGTTCCAGACAAAATATCTCCGAAAGAGGAATGACATGAAGACCATAAACAACTCCCTTTTCCAGACTATTTCCTCTCATGTTGCCTAGGGAGATTACAGATGTAACTGGCCTGATGACTTGTTCTCACTAATAAACAGAGTTATCTTTAGAACTCCACAAACATGCACAGTTTACGAATTAAAAGGAACATCATTTTCATTTTTGTCTTTTCACTCTCAATATGTTCTTACACTAAAATAAACACAGACTAGTCCAGAATAGCATAAAGACTGTCAGATGCTTCAAAAGAAAGTAAATTATACAGCATTTTGTCATTTAAAGGAATTAAGCATTTATAAAAGGTGATGGTTTTTCTCATCATTTGTCCAATTAAAGGGTTGGAGCTGTAACTCAGAATTACTTGTAGGGAATTGTCCACCTAATTGTGCATGAGTTGTGCTTTATATGCTGAGTTTATCCAACTATTTCTTCAGTAAAATGGCTTGGAATACATTTTCCTCCTGATTATACAAGGGAAGCAACCCATAATATGAGTTTACATCTACTTTGACTTATAAAATACAGAATTTAGAAAGAAAAATGAAATGAAAAAAAAAAGACATATCACTTTCTGCCACAGCTAACATATTCATCAAGTAAGTAAAATTTGTGCTACTAAAGAGCTTGATAACCTTGTCATAATGAAGCCTTAACTCCCAATGCATGAGAAACACCATACTTTGTCCTTAACAGCAATGATGTAACTCAAGGCTCACAGTGGATGTATGAAACCACAAGGAGTAAGAAACTCTCTTACTTTTCAGTATGTCTTTTCACACACTTCCATAACTTTGATAATGATTTACTTACGCATTAGTCACAGAAAACTAATAAAAATAATGGTTAATAATAAAAATACTAGCTCTAATATATTGAAACTATGACAATGTGATAACAGAAGTCTATTAAGCAGCAAATGATACCACAAGGACATGCTACATGGAGGGCTGAGTCACATCTTTGGCAGAATAGGCCAGAATGGCACAAGATTTTTTTTTCTCAACACTGAAAAAGCATACATTTAAAAATGTATGATTTTTTTTTACTTCCAGAATTTTCAATTTAATAATTTTAGAAATTGGATTCCTATGGGAAAGCAGATGGATATAAAGGGAACTATGGTACTCTACAGTTTATTTATAACCTAAATGTTTCTAAATCTATAAAACTCACTAATAGAATTTTGTGCAAGGATTCACCAGTAACAGTTTGTGAAATAAACTAATGTAGTAGCACCAATAAATCCCCCTTTAAAAATTAAAAATACCTTTTAAAAATGCATCATTACCAATGTTATTTGATTTTATAATTTTATATATTTTGTACTTAATACTTCATTTTATTGAAATATTTCATTTATTGAGACATAAACTAAGGATACGGTATTGTAGATTTTACTTTACATATTATTGATGTCATTGTTGTTGCATGGCAAACAGTAATTTTCAGATAAAAATTCAAACTTCATAACCAATTTTCTAATTAAATAAACTAAGCCTGACTCTATCTACCAGCTCTTATATCAACAAAAATGTTGACAAATAAGAGTTCCCCATGGGAGAACTTACCCTTTTAGAGGAGGGGAGGAGGGGTGGGTTGGGAAGGGGAAGGCAGGGGGGAGAGCAGGAGGAGGGATGAGAGAGGGATCTGTGGTTGGTATGTAAAATGAATAAAAAATAAATAAAAAAATAATGATCTGAGGCTCAGAAGCCAGGATTGGTTCAAATGTCGAATAGACAAATGTGCAAAACAAAACACAGAAAGGTCTATAGGCTAAAGGAAAGACCTGTTTGTACTTTGACTCATTATCTTTCCTAATTCTTGTCAATTTGTAATCTTCAGACCACTTTTGTCTCTGTCCCTCAAGAATTTGTTACAAATGTAAACTATTCACCTACATCCTAGACCAACTGAATCAAAAATTTTTGTTGATAAGTCTCCAAGAATTGAATTCTTACAAATATGTGGAATTGCAATGCAAGATAAAATCAGATAACTAATATTTTCACCCATTTGTAATTGTATATTTTTTTCATTCATCCATCACATATTGCTGAGTTTTTATCATGTTCTGTGTGCTAGGAAAGTAATAGGAGCATGAATAAAAAATTAAAGGTTTTAAGAGCAACCATTTCCCATGACAAGAAATTTTCATAACTAAGGTAATTTACTCAAAGTATAAGCATTATAACTCACAAATTATTTTCACCACACTATAGCTGGAAGATTTCTCTGGTCCCACCCAGCTCCTGACTCCACGTTCCTCTGGTCCTGCCTGGCCTCGCAGCCCCTCAGCCACCTATAAAATAATCATTCAGAGGCTTAATATTAATTATCAATTGTATGGCCTATAGCAGGCTTCTTGCTAGCTAGCTCTTATAACTTAACCCATTTCTATTAATTCATAAGTTGCCATGTAGCTGTGGCATTACCAGTCTGCTGGCATCTTGCTTCTCCTTTGGCAGCAGTTGGCATCTCTTCTGACTCTGCCTTTCTCTTTCCCGTCTCTGTCCTTAGATTTCCCACCTGCCTCTAAGCTGCCTTGCCATAGACCAAAGCAGCTTTCTTTATCAACCAGTCAGAGCAACACATATTCACAGCATGCAGAAAGATATCCCACAGCACCGTACCGTTTAAAACCCCACTTCCATATAATATAAACACATGACAGTAGTCAACTTTGTTGGAAAAGTGCCTAGTTCTGCTTCAGAAAATCTAGCATGGTTGTCTAGAGGAAGAGATATGAATTATCTTAAATTTTTAATTGTACTTTTCAAGAAAAATCAAGTTAAATAAAAGCAAGAGATAATAGATATCTATTAAGTTTGACCTAACTTCAGTCATTTAAGTTGGAGCTGTTCTAGAAAAACTCAGTCCTAATATAGGAGGTAGGACCATCATGAACGTGTTATGAGTCTGATGAAAGAGAGACAAAGAGATGTAAGATTGCATAGAGTATATTTTGAGTGATTTGCAAGAGAATGGTTCTCAATGGCATCAATACCATTTGGATTCATACAAGTGGGAAGAATCAGATGTGTTATAACAAAAGTGGCTTCATCAGTCCTGGAACTCACCTAATTTGTCTTAAAAATGGGAGAATGAGTTTGACAGAGGATTAGAAAAACTCTAGCTACACATATGTGCGAGTTTAAGCATTAAGAAGAGAGAAAGAGAGAGCAGAGCATTTGAATAAGAGTAATGTGGAGCCTTGGAATTAGGAAGATTTCACAGGATGGAGGAAGGGAAAGGTTGATGAGCTGAGCAGTCCATTTCCCATTCCACTTCAGACAAATTCAGCACCAATCAAAATCTTACAGTCACATGAGGATCTAAGTCAGGCCCACTGAGTAAAACTGAGTTAAAATTCCTAAGCAATGGGAATTGTTAAAAAACAAATTACTGCTGCATCAAGTTTTGGTGTTTGAGGTGATTAGTTATTCAGAATCTAGGGACTGTGACAGATTGAAATTTTGGGAATACAAACCAGTTTTGTTTCCATGTTAAAGCTTTCAGTGACCCCTATTTGATTGCTCTTAGCAATCTCCCCATCTTAGGTATACGTTGTTTCATCCCTAAACAAATTTTGCTCCATACATACAGGCTTACACATATAGGTGCCTGTGTATGATATTCTTCTTTGTACTTTGGTAAAACCCTTGTTTTTACTTATTGGACTATCTACATGAGCTTATCTACCTAAGCCATATTCTGCACATGTATCGCCATTACTTTGTAGTCCTTTTGGATTTCACCTTTAAGTTTTTGTTATACCATACACATATCCACTAGTGTAATAAAATCATATTCAAAATAATGTGTATCTGTCTATGCTTTACACTTTCTACCAATAAACTTAAAGACATTTAGGATCATAATTAACACTTAATAGATTTCAAAAAATAGTTGTTGAGAAGTTGAATTTAAAAATTGTCTTTGATAAAAAGTTTCTCTGAAGGAATCAAAATAATTATGTAATTCTGTCTTTTAAAATAATATACTTATTTTTCATTTTATGTGTATGAGTGTTTTGCGTGCATGTATGTACATATCTGCATACAGTTCTTGGCATGGCCAGGAGAGGGAACCAGATTCCCATGGAGCTGGAGTTACTGAGGGTGTGTGCTGTCATGTGTGTGGTGGGAACTGAACCCTCATCCTCTGTAAGAACAGCAAGTGCTCTTAGCTGCTTAGCTATCTCTCCAGCTCACCAGTTTTCAACCATTGAATTATATATTCAGTTTCAACAAAATACATCTCCCTCTGAGAGAGAATCTTATGTGAGATAGAATAATCCTCTCCCTCTCTATCTATCTATCTATCTATCTATCTATCTATCTATCTATCTATCTATACACATATATAAACATATATGTATGTAAAGAATATATATTGAACAAAATTCTTGACATTGACCCTTGGGTTCTAACAAATTCCCATTGCTTAAGATTTATAGACAGAGTTAAATCATATTTCAATTTCATTTCTTCACTCTATAATATAATATGTCAGTGTTTGGAGGTTCTCATTAGTTCACTATATTTGATTTTCCCCATGGAATTTGGCTATTTTGATGTTGGCAGAGGTTTTATGAAACTTCACAGCTAATTCATAGCAGGCAATTTGTAAGCTAGAAAAGAGAATACTAGCCAGAATTTGAAATGTTTTTCATTTTATTGCATATCACTGATTTAAAATATTTAAATATTTTATTTAATATTGTGACATGAAGAAGTATCACAACTGTTATAAAAACAAAATGGACAATTATACTAAATGTTTTTAAAAGTTTATTAGAAAAAAATTGATTAAATTGATATAAGGGTGCTTCCAACATAATTTAGATTAAAAATGAAATTTTGCTTCAGTCTAGATATTTAAATACTCGTAAACCTCTTATTTAATGATTCCAAGCTACTTAAAATTTTAACTCATTCATTAACATGTTCCTTCTCAGAAATACGTGAACTAAAATCTTGAATGAAAAGTGGCTTTTCAAATAGTTAAACAAAATTATTGTTGTTTACAGTAGATATATTTAAAGTTTATTTACTAAGAAAATAAAACAGAGAGTTTTGGAGCAGAATGTTTCTGTAATAGCGTAATTCAAATTGGACTATTTCAAAATATTGAAAATTAGCAGACATGTCTTATGAGATCTTACAGTAATAATCAAAATCCAGTCAGAAATTGAAATAGAAAAATATTATCTTCATTAAATGTCATTTGTTGTTATTTTAAATATCTTGCATATATGTTTATTTGGTTAATTTTTTCTGCAAAATGTACCTACAAATCAATCTAATGTTGAATGTAAGAAATATGTGAGTTAAAAGCTATTCTTACACAGAATATATTTAATAGAAATCAATCAATAGTTGCTGAACACTTTAATACATATATCTTAAATGTATATATAATTTCAAGTCAAACATGTGTATTCAAACTCAAGTTCCACCATATAGTAGTGAGTCATTCAAAAAATAGTTCTGGAACCTGAACAGAATTATCAAAAGAAGAAGAAATGGCTAATAAATACCTCAGACAATGTAACTCACCCCTAATAATTAGATTAATGCAAATCAAGACAACCTTGAGATTTCATTATACCCTTTCTTACAGAATGGCAAAGATCAATGGAATATGTGACAACAAATACTGGGTTGGAAGTGTGGGGAAAAATAAAACCTCATCACTGTTTGTGGAATCAAAACTTGTGTAACCACCATAGAAATCTACAAAAGCTAAACATAAATCTACAGTAAGACCAGCTACACTACTTGGCATATTCCCAAAAGACTTGGAATCCTACTCCACAGATACTTACTCAGCCATTTTGATTGCTGCTCTATTCACAATAGCTAGGAAATGGAAACAACCTAAATGTCCTTCAACTGCTGAATGGATAATAAAAATGGGCCACAAAAATACTATGAAAATCTATTCAGCTGTAAAGAAAAATAAAATCATGAACTTTGCAGGTAAATGAATGAAAGTAGAATAGATGATATTGAGTAATGTAATCCAGACCTAGAAAGACAAACATCACATTTTCTCTATAATCTGAGTCTCCTCGCTCCAAATCTTAAGATATGGGTATATATTGTAGAGTAACTGCACAAACAAGGAGTCTAAAATGTGCTGGTGTGGAAAAGTAATAGAGAGTGAAATACCAGAATACAAGGAATCTGATGGAGGAAATGAGGAAAATGGGTGGACTGTAATTAAGGAGGACAGAGGAAGATAAATACAAAAGAAGGAGGGAAGAGGGTAAAATAAAGTAAAAATGTCTAAAAAAATGTCATAAGGAGTCATACTATTGACTATCTACCCCAAAATACGTATAGTACACTTAAGTCAGTGTATACATATGAACATATATATTCAAATACACATACACATAAATATATAGTTTAAGTGAAATTTTCTCATCTGGGCTGACAATACTCCTTCCAAGGGCCAAAGATCATCTAACAAAACCTCCATCACCAGGCATGAGAAGGCCTCTTTCAAGGTGTTATTCAAGGTTGTCTAATGGATTCCCAAAACATTAGAGGCTATTGCTATTGTCTTTATTGATCCTCACAAATGGAAGGTAATTCCCTACTGCTAAAGACACCACGCACTTCAGAAGTAGAGCCCAGAAGCTCCTGAGCTAGAACTGACCCCAAATCCTCCTTCCTGAAGACTAGCTTTCATGTTATCAGAAGGCAACATACAAGCTTTCAAAGGAGAGAAACAACCAACAGTCCTACGCAACAAGTATATTTACTTATTATTAAGAAATTTTTATTCATTTTACATACCAATCACAGATCCCCCTCTTCCTTTCTCCTGCCCCTCCAACATCCCCCACAACCCACCCCCCATTTCCACCTCCTCCAAGGCAGGGCCTCCCGTGAGGAGTCAGCAGAGCCTGGTACATTCAGTAAGGCAGGTCCAAGCCCCTCCCCCTGTATCAAGGCTGTGCAAGGTGTCCTACCATAAGTAGTGGGCTCCAAAAAGCCAGCTCATGCACCAGGGATGGATCCTGATCATACTGCCAGGGGGCCTCTTAAGCAGATTAAGCTACACAACTGCCTCACTTATGCAGAGAGCCTAGTCCAGTCTCATGGAGGCTCTGAAGGTGTTGGTCTAAATTTCATGAGTGCTCACTAGATTGATTTGGTTGTCTCTATAGGTTTCTCCATCATAATCTTGAATACACATTCTTAAATCAAATGAGAGGTATTTAATTTAAACTGGTTTCAATAACAAATGATAGTTTTATGCTGACTATGTGCCAGGAAAACTAAGTAGACTGTGATTTCTAGAAAAATAGGATCCAAATTCAAATTATCCCAATATCCTCAGAAACTTCAACAACTAAAAATAAGATAGATTTTATTCAAGAAACATATGTGACCTGGTTGTATTTGGTGTTAACTTGACAAGCCAAAGTCTTCTGGGAAGAGGAAACTTCAATTGAGAAAATTCCTCCATGAGATTGGCCTGTAGGCAAGACTTTGGGACATTTTCTTGATTAATGATTATTGTGGAAGAGCTTGGCCTACTGTGGCTAGTACCACCTCTGGGTAGGTGGTATTGGGTGATACAAGAAAGCAAACTGAGCAAGCCATGAAGAGCAAATCAGTAATCAATATTCCTTAATGGTCTGTTCTTCAGTTCTTGACTCGAGGTTCCTGCCTTGAGTTCTTCCTGCCTTGACTTCCCTTCATGATGAACTGTAAGCTGTAAAATGTGTAAACTGCTTCCTCCTCAAGTTGCTTTTGGTCACAGTCTTCACCACAGTGATAGAAAAACTAGAACAATCTCCTAGCACATAACTGAGTAAAAATAACTTGTAGTAACGCACTAACTTCAACACAGGTACATGAAAGACATGAATTAGCTGATTTCGAAATCAGATGGTGTGTGTACAATGACTTCCATGATGATATACACTATAGAAATGGATATATGGTTTGAATAACGTTCTCCAGATAGCTCAAGTCAAATAATGTTAAGAGGAAATTTCACAGACTTTGTACAATATTATTTCAGAGTTTCTTTGAGAAATACCTTGAGCCAAATAAAGCCCAAAAGGTTTGCCTCACACCCCAGTGTTCAGTGAGAAGAAACAAATCTAGAAAAGGGTCCTGCTGGGATCAATACTACAAAAATTCCTCTTATCACTGGGTAAGTTTTAGATAGTTTACACCTAGCTTATTCAACCTGGCTACCTCTTCTGCCTCTAAACTCAAGGTTCTGAGAAAGCCATCTAAAGTTATACACAAAAGATAGTGATGAAAGTGTCATTTTAGAATGCCCTGAGACCTTATTCAGTTTGCTAGGAGCATAGAAGAGATGCCTCTATACAACATATCATATTTCCTCACCCAAGTGTTTTCCAAGATGGTATCCAAAGAACTTAACTTGACTACTTTTTTGTCCTTAATAAATAGGATCTTTTTGACCATTATTGTTTCTTCCTGTCAGAAGGGTGGACTTAGTTTCTGGCAACAACTCTAGGTATAAAACATAATAATTGTATAAAATTGATAATGTTGGAGCATCACAAATTGTTTTCATTGGAATAGACATCAACAGTAAACTTAACCTTTAATCACTATCTCAGTTCAACATTCTAAACAATTGACTGTTGACTGATTTTTTTTCACTATACCATACTGGTCAATTACACAGTTTTCACTATCATCTAATTATCAGCTTCAAACAGGCACACATATAGGTAGAATTTTCAAAGCTCTTTTTCCTTATGGCTTAGTTTAGCAGTAAAATTGATGCTACTTCAATCACCATGACATCCCATTGCTCTACTTGATGCCAAATCTTCATCTATCCTTTTAGACTGCATTCCTCACAAGTCTATCCTAACACCATACTCATCCACACTTATTTTTCTCTTTCCAGAGTAAGGTTATTCAATTCATTGTTCTTAGTATAGACTTAGTTGAAAATTGAGCTTTTGAAAATATTTCAAATTAGCATAGATATTCACAGATAAGGAAGGAACAAGATAAGTAGTTCTGTTGATTAACTATAAATAATGAGTTTACATGCTTGTGCATCCTAGTTGGAGATATAAAAGAGGACCTTCTATATGCATTTGTATATTTGTATGTTATACAATGACTTTAACTATTAAAAAGTATAATTCATGTTTTAAATAGATGTGTGTTTAATCCATATTTAGAGACAAAGGCTCATTTATAAGAAATAGTCTGAAATTATCAGTAATCTGAAATTTATCAAATTGTTTTTTCTAAAGCCAATTTGTATGGGAATCATTACTTTTACACTTCTTGTCACCATCATAAACAAACATATTTTACCAACACATTCAAAGAATTTGGGCTATTGTTACATTCAAAATGTGAGTGACCTACAATTGAAGATTAACATTTGTTTCACAAATGGGAAATCTCACTTAGCAATATTTAGCAAGCATATATATAATAAACTTCTGGGCAAAATTAACACTGATGCACAGAAACAGTAAAGATAAAAACACCTTCTCATAAAATAACAACTTGAAACAAATTCCCTATCTTCCTCCCTCTTCCCCCTCTAACAAAGTGCTGAATGTCTGGGTACACTGACTGTATTTAATCTTTGGCATCTTTACTGTCCATATTCTTGTTGATCACTTTAATTCACTTAAGCAGCTTAGTAGCTTATTTGTCTCTAAAAATTAAAAAAAGCCTTTCCCTTATGAATAATTCAAAACTTTGCTGGTTATAAAATTGCCTCTTTGGCTCTTACCACATCCAACTGCTTCTTTCAAGCAGCAGATTCCAATCCTCTAGTTTTACCATGGGTCTAACATCTGGGGGAAAAGAAAACCCAAGATTTGTTTTAAACAAACTTTCATTTTCTTTTCACAGATGCCAGGATTTGCTTTGTCAGAAAACAACATAGGTAATATTATCTACAGAGGTGGTGGAGTTCTTTTTGTGTGCTAAAATTTAAAGAGGAACAAAGCAGGGTTAGGGAGATGTAAATAAATGACATAGGATGGAGAACATCTGCAAGATTTGGATAATGCTATATCTGTATTTTATTGTCCCATATAGAAAAAGAACTGTTAATTTTCACAAATTGGACTGTATCATATTGAAAATGCACTTAGAAAACTAATTTTGCAAAGATGAGAAACATTCTTACTCTCAAGGTAATATTTTTATTTCTAAGTTCTTTACAGATATTATTCATTTGAGTGGTAAAGCATGTGTAAATTTCTCAAAATTCGTATTTTTATCATCAAAATCCTTGATTATTTTAATTACAAAGTCTATATGCCTTGACACTTGAAATTCTGGTGTACGTAGATGGTTTAGTATTTATTTTTCACAAGAGTAAGTCAATAAAGTATTTACTTTTTTTTCTTTAACAAAATATAACGTATTTAAACTTTGAGTCGTCTGACGTTGCCCCCCTATCTAGTCCAGTAACAATTTACTTAAAAATGGATTTTAAATTTCTCTATTTCCATTTTAATACATTCTGTTTTATCCCTTTAAAGCATATTTGTCAAGACCAAGATTAATCTCATGTTATCTTCATGAAGGAGATCAGTAATGACTTATTCTGCAAAGGAAATATTGGACCGCATGTCACATAATAGTACTCACAATTATACTAGTGTGTAGGGAGGCTCTGCTCGTCAGAGATTTCAGTCTACCATAGCCTGGCAGCTTTCTATAAGCTCGACAACATGGAAGACTCCTGCCCCCCGCAACACACACACACAGTGAGACTCTACCTGCCCTTATCTGGAGAATGTCTCTGGGCCCAGAGGAGGCCTGGCCTTATCTGAAAGCTGTCTCTAAAACAGGACACCTGATTTATCATTAGTGTGACCCTTGGCACAGTTTCCTTCTAGAAGCATCTCCCCTGCTGCACATATGGTAACTAAGACTTGCACTAGGTACTTTGCTATAGGACCCAGCTGTCACTTATAAAGCCTTATAATAGGAGTGTGCCACTTAATGCAAATTAGAGCTTCCTAATCCTGTATATTCCCTATACTCTAGAATAAAGCTAATTCACCAAAGAAGTCACCTCACAGAGGACTATCTCCATTGTACCCTCAGCCATCCAAACCTTGTTCCCCACTCCTGCTCCCTCCACCCTCGTGGACCAATGCACCAACGATCTGGAGGAAGAAGAAGAACCTATATTAGTGAGGTTCCTATGAGTTCAAGGCCAGCCTGGTTTACAGAGTGAGTTCCAGGGAAAGTGCAAAGCTACACAGAGAAACCTTGTCTCAAAAAACACCTTAATTATTTTATTTTTTTTAGCCGTTCCTCCACAATTCCTATATTTCTGTTCTACTAACCATAGGATACAGTTAGTAATGAAATCGAACTATATTACATATTATGTTAGAACCAATAGCTTCTGACTTATTGTAATATGAATTTTGTTCAATTCTGCCTTTAAAATATATCTTCTAGTTGTAAGCAGTACAAGCATATTCAAAGCAGATTTCTTTGCTGTTAGGCAATTATGACCAAAAGATCCTTGCAAAGGCATTGTTTACATTCTTATTTTGGAAAAAGAAGGCTTACCTTTGTGTGATTTTTTTTTATCACTTTGGTAAATATTCCATTTGATTCCATTTTTATTACTATATGTAGAAGAAAAAAGAATTAATTCCTCTGGGCACAACAAAAATGTTCTTTCTAGCATGTGTTTCTTGATAAAAAGCAAGCTTTGGGGACACGGGTGTAGAATAGTGTCAAGAACATCATGACATTAAGAGGTAATACTATCTATATAGCAAGTCTTCTTTTGAGACACTCTGTGTAAATTTCCAGTTGGGTTGTATTTTTAATTCCCCTTTATGTTTTACATTGTGATAAAATAATAGCAGCTTCCAAAATACTAATATTTATATGTGTTCTTAATGCTAATTTCAGTTATAAACTTGATTGATTAGAACATGCCAAATGAGACACATTTTTAGGTGTACATGTGAGAGCACTTCCAGACAGGATTAGCTGAATATGGGCAGCACCATGCCATGGGCTGGAGTCTTGGACTGAATAAAAAGTGAAAAAAAAATCTGCCTGAATACCAGCACTCATCTTTCTGTTTCCTCATCTGCCAAAGTATGAGCAGGCAGCCTCTCTTTCCTCCAAAATAGCCTTGAGATACTCCTATTGTTATGCAGTCCCACCACAATGGAGTGCAGGCTCAATCTATGAATCAACAATTCTGTCCTCACATAAGTTGTTTCTTGGTCACAACAATGAGAAATGTATGTAACATGAATGCATATAGCTATGTTCTGGTGTCCCATGGTCCAAGATCTACTTTCTGCCTTTTAAACTAAAACAAATAAAAATTCTAAAATAAAGACAAATCAAACAAGTAATATGCACATTTTTGTTGTAGGAGCAAATTCAGGTTTAAAAAAAGGGTGGTATTAACTTTCACAATATATTGATGTAAAATTCTGTTACTTAGGGAGGTGATCATATTTTCTAAGACTTACTCAGCCAATTAAGGCAACATTTGGAAGAATAATAATAAAGACTTACATGGGAATGGGTTATATAAGGCAATGGAGAAAGAAGGGAACTTCATTGCACTTGAACTTTAATAAATTTAGAGAAATAATTATTATTTTTATTTGGAACAAGTAGGTAGTATGGTGATTAGTCTTCTGTTACCTGTCTTCCTGTGATAGTATTTCCCAAGTCCATTAGTGTCCACAGTCATAGGATTAATGGTGAAAACAATGAGGTAGGAAGGTCAATTACTTTAGTTTGTATTGAAGTAGCTGTTGTATAGCACTAGTCAAGTTTTATATATTCAGAGCTTCAGGCTCTACTACCATTAGCTCTATAAGACACAATAGCACTCTTCTTATGTTTTGTTTCCAATCTCTAACTGAGGTAGTATATTTACCATACTCCAAACAACGCAGGTCCAAGGATCTCAAGCAATAGTTGTTGGACAAAAATATTGACATATCTTTAAAGTTCAAATGTTATGAATCTAAATGACTTTTATTCACTTGTACTTACTTGACATGACCTATTTATTGCTATCAGCAAAGATAGTGATGTCCTTAAGGAATCTCTACTTCCCTATTATCAGCACTAATATGTTAGATTTAGTAAATGGCAGGATAGCTTACATTATTCATTCCTTGTGAGAATTAAGATATTGTTGAAACTCAGTAAATTTTCTTTTTGGATTTGGACTATTAATTAATGTAGTAGCTCATTTTGGGAAGATAAGTTTATGCATGTGGAATGGTCAAATTAGGAAGCACTCAGTCTACTTAGCTGCTGCCTTTTTCTCCTCCTCTTCCTCATTCTCCTCCTCTTCTTCCATCTTCCTTGTGGTGTTTATTTTGTATCTAGAGTTACATTGCCAGGGGGAGCATCTTAATCCATGTGCTTCCAAATAATTAGATGATTGTAAACAAGATAATTAGTATTTGCCTTATTTTTCATACAGAATTGGAAGCAATATGATTATAAAAATAGAATGATATTTGCAGTTTTATGTACTCCACATGTTGTTATATTTGCAAATCAGAACATGCATCAGTAACTTTTAAAAACAGTTTCAAAGAAAATAGAATGATATAAACTGGTGTAAATGAATTTAGATGGCTGCATAATTTAAATTTAATCCACTGTTTGATAAAGATATATTAACTCTAGTCTAATCCTGGAAGCCTAATCAAATTCTACTTAGCCACTGCCTTTCTCATGTATTTTTTCTAAGCAGAAAATGTATTTAAAGCATTCTATTCATTTTCTTTCCAATAATACAATAATGAGTCTTGTGATTCCCTACTGAAAAAAAAAACTATTTGGGTATGGTTAGAGCCATATGGGAAGAACAGTTTCATTCTGCTAGTATATTTATTATTTTGTGTATGATTGTATATGAATGAGTGTGCATGCAACTTTTGGAAGTCAGTACTCTCCTTCCACCATGTTTTTCCTAGGTTAGGAACAACAACATCATGTATCTTTACTCACTGAGCCATCTTGACAGTCCTAAGAAAAGAATTTCATATTCTTTACTAATTGAGACATGGTATTTGTATGTCTTCATTGAGATAAATTATGAGTGTGTATGTGTGTGAGTGTGTGCAAGTGTGTGTGTGTGTGTGTGTGTGTGTGTGTGTGTGTGTGTGTGTGTGTAGTGTAGTATAGTATAGTGTAGTAGAATGTAAAAATCACTTCAGGATAAGAACCATTTGTATCTCTGCAAACATTCTTGATTTTGTGTGTTGGGAATTTCATATGCTACTTTCCTACTCATTTTAAAATGTATTGTGGATTGATATAAACTCTAGTTATATTATTGTGCTAAAGAAGAGTCAAGACTGGATAGCCCAGAGACCTATGGTAGAACCAAGCATGTCTGAAAAAAATGATAAAATTCTTAATGATACTTTGAAATACTTATAGTACTCATAGATTGGTGCCTTGTCCAGTCATCATCATCAGATGAGAACAGGTGCAGAGACTCACAGCCAGACATTATGAAGAAAGAAAATCTAAATTGGAGGTCTCCATCGGGTCTCTCCC
This sequence comes from Peromyscus californicus insignis, assembly GCF_007827085.1. Taxonomy (NCBI): domain Eukaryota; kingdom Metazoa; phylum Chordata; class Mammalia; order Rodentia; family Cricetidae; genus Peromyscus; species Peromyscus californicus. The sequence continues at coordinate 48,110,991 of NW_026294391.1, forward strand.
ATTGAAGAACCCCACAGAAGATAGGGAGAAGAGACTATAGGAGTCAGAGGGGACAGAGTACACTAGGAAAACATTTCCCATAGAATCACCTAGACAGATACAGAAGAGGTGAGCATGGGGCCTGCATGGATCTGCACAGGTCCTCTGGATATATGTTATGGCTGTTAGCTTGGTGTTCTTGTGAGACCCCTAACAGTGGGAGCAGGTGTATCTCTGACTCTTTTGCTTGTTCTTGGGCCTCTTTTCTTCCTATAGGGTTGCCTCATCCAGCCTCCATATGAGGTCTTTTGCCTTGTTTTATATCTGGTTTTATCCCATTTTAACTGTTGTCTCTTGAAGGCCTGCTATTTCTGGAGAGGAAATGGAAGTGGGGTGGATCTGGGGTAAAGGAGAGTAGGAGGGTAGCTGGGAGGATTGGAGGGAGGGGAAACTGTGGTCAGAATGTATTGTATTAGAGAAGAATCTATTTTCAATAAAAGAGACAAATGCACAGAAAGATGTGCATAGGTAACATGTAAACACTACAGTATTTTATATATGGGAATTGCACATGTGTTCATCTTGGTGTCTGTGGGGGTTCCTAAAGTCATTCTCTCATGAAAGCCAACGTATTACTATATATACTGACAGGAAAAACATTCATAAGACATAAAACAGAACAAAGACATAATATTACATATAGAGAGTTCTATTTAAAATGCATTCTAAAGTACTTAGCTGTAGATCAGTTTGTTTTTATTAACCTCCTCCCATCCAAGGCTCAAAGAACTCTGCTGAAGAATGAACAGAAAGAATGTAAGACTTGGAGGATAAGGAGGAAAGCTATGAAATGTTGAATTCTGGACAAGACATGGTGGTTGCACACATCAACTCACAACAACTTGGTTACCCACACAAGAACTGTACAAGACCAAGCCATTCAAAATTCTAACATTAATGGTGGAGGGGAAACTATGTCCCTACCCTTGGTGGAGGAGCTATTGACAGTGGATGGTTGCTGAGGGAGAGAGAGAGTCACTCTCTTTTGAGGGTGTGACTTGCTAGCAGGTTTCCCATGTCTCAGAGGATGACCATACACCATGTACATATAGGTATCACCAGTTGGATTCATTAGGTTATCGATATCAAAAAATGGAAAATAATAATTTGAGTGGTAATTGGATAGTGAGCATTAGTAGGAGGAATTGGAGGGAGGTACTAAAAGATGGATATGATCAAAATACATTATACAAATTTGTGGAATTTCAAAGAATGAATAAAAAATATTATTAAGTATGTATGTTCTATATTTTTACATTTGTATGCTTACACAAAAAATACAGAAATTCTAGAAAAAATATGCTCAAAAAATAAGTCAGAAGTAATACCTTCATTCTGTGCATTGCATTGTATTTTCTCTTACTGAACTTCTTTTCCACACTCCCACTGGATCAAGTCTCTAGAAAGCAATTAGGAAAGAAATTTTGTAATCAACCTTGTTACATGATAAAAATATCACAAGCAATTGATCTAGGACACTTCATTTGCTCAAAATCTATGTAATATTTCAGAGAGAAAAAGAGAGCTTTCTCTATGGTACAAAGGTATAAATAGTGAATAATACGAATAATAATAGTGACTAATGTAAAGGAGGAAGTTCCCATCATACAAGGGCTTGTCATTTTGGAATGAACTATTCAATGAATTGAGTGTTCTACATCAGGACAGAGAGATGGGCAAGCTGTAGTTATACCACAGAAAGGAAGCTGAATTCATTTAGAAAGATAGACGAGTTCGTACTTTGTTCTAAGAGAAGTGAAAGGGGAGAAAATACAACCAGTGAAAACTATCACATTATTCAAAAGTGTGTACACTATTGAAAAATTCTAGTTGATTGGAAGCTAGATTTCTAGGGAATTATAATGGTAAATGACAGGTTTGTGTGACAGTCTTTTTTCCCTATAATTAAAAGCTATCTTAATTTTTCCAACATACAGTTAATGACCATTATACATAAGGCACTGGGTCATGCTGTAGGGAACATGTACAGAGTGATTAGATAGCTACAGATGCAGCATTCCTGTTCCTTATACCTACTACAATTATCTATTAGTATTGTATTATATAGTGAGAGAAAGCTACAAGACAAAGATAGTCAATTCTATTTGTAAGTCTGTACTGATAAGAAACAGTGATTCCAAATGTCCTTGTATTTCCATAACATTGTCATATATATTACAGTTTTCTAATATATCTAATGAGCATATAGTAGGGCATATAAGATTGTAGAATTTAAGGGAAATTTAAAATTACCTAAGTCTTCTTATACCTGGGGTCCAAATGAACTGTGGCCAACTGGACAGTGGATTGTTGTCATTCTCAAGTAAGGAGCCCTCTGACACTTTACAGTTCTTGCAAAGCCAGTTATCCTACTTCCCTCAGAGCTAAATACACTAGTCATCAAAGCAGACCTATACTTTGTCTTCATGAGGCTTAGTATCCAGTTGGAAAGAATACTATAATCCGTAGAATAAAACATTGTCATGTTTGTTTTGCTTATGTTTTTTAAAACACACTGCATGCCATCTTACACTCTAATTGGGGAGAGAATAAAACAAATATTAAGAGAAAACATTTCTATAGATGCTGTCCTTTGGAATGTACTAACAGCCATTGACACTAAGAGTCTCTCTCTCCCTGTAAGTGTGTGTGTGTGTGTGTGTGTGTGTGTGTGTGTGTGTGTGTGTGTGTGTGTGTTTAATAGCCTTGATGTTGTCATCATTTTATAGAATCCATATGAATGGTGGAAGGAAAGAACTGATTGCAAGTTGTCCTCTGTGCTCTGATACACACACTAAACAAAATGAAATGAAATATGTTTAAAATTAATCTGTATGAAATCATATATACTTTATTTCTGGCCCATCTCCACTCTCTCCTACCATCAAAAATACCTACTTTTAATTTCAAATATCATGAAAAAAATATTTGGTGTTAGTTGTTTCCTTGGCAAACTCTGCTTTTCAAAATATAAAAAATTAATAAGAACATATATTAACTTAAATTATTCTCAAACTCTAGTGGTATTTAAACTTAGACTTTAGATTAAGATACAATGCTGCAAAATTAAACCTTTTAGCCATATTGTATTTTTATATAGTTTAATGTATTTTAATAGTAAACTTACAGGAACAGCACAGAAGACAGACAACATTAAAAACATGTGCTTGGCCGGGCGGTGGTGGCGCACGCCTTTAATCCCAGCACTCGGGAGGCAGAGCCAGGTGGATCTCTGTGAGTTCGAGGCCAGCCTGGGCTACCAAGCGAGTCCCAGGAAAGGCGCAAAGCTACAAAGAGAAACCCTGTCTCGAAAAACGAAAAAAAACAAAAAAAACAAAAAAAACATGTGCTTGCATGAAGGATGACTCAGGAAAGTATAGTGAATGGATGGAATGTATTGTATAATAAAAATGCTGCAAACACCATTTAGTTGCCGCAAATAAGAAATTTTCTTATTTTATAAACATCCAAATGCTGGCATTGTCCAGAAAATTTTAAGAGGTCTATTTATAATTGCTATAAAATTGAACTTTTGGAATGTGTTCACTGAAACATTTTGCTTGCATTAATGCTTTACATCTTTCATTAATATTAAAAATTCACAAATGAATGAAAATGGAAAAAAACTGCCAATACCTGATTTCTGTCCTCTATTTTTCCACTTGTCGTAATATACTGAGGAATCTTTTGACTCCATGGGGGGAAACTCTAACATTCAGAACTACTAATAACAGGAAGAAGAGGATGTAGTTGGAGTTTTCTCCAGTCCTGCTCAGACCCGCAGCCACTCAGACTCAATTAAACACACAGAAGCTCATATTATTTAAACTGTTTGGCCTGATGGCTCAGGATTCTTGCTATCCAGTTCTTATATCTTAAATTAACCAATTTTTATCAGTCTATAAGCTGCCACATGGCTTATGGCTTACCTGTACTTTCACATCCTGCTTCCTCTGTCTCTGGCTGGCTACTCCTGTATCAGCCTTCCTGTTCCCAGAATTCTCTTCTCTGCTTACCCCACCTATACTATACTATACTTCCTGCCTGGCTACTGGGCAATCAGCGTTTTATTTATCAATCATTCAGAGCAACATCCAGCATCCCCAGCAAGAGGAAAAAATATATTTTTGAGAATGCAACGTTTCCCCTCATAGTGGACTCTTAAACACATTCTCTGTGTCTGTAACATGCTAGCTGGGTATCTTTTGGCATAATTGTTACACATTTGGCATGGATAGCCCATAGGTTGGTATCTTCGAAAATGTCAACCAGGTAGGTCTCATTTGTGTCCTACAAAGCACCAATAGCTGCACTCTGGAAATGTAGATCTGTCTAGAAGTCTCACACCAAATGTTGGAAGAGGGGCTTGTAAATGAGAAGTTCAGTGGACTTCTGATAGCTTCTGATTTCAGGGAGTGCCACACCAGTCCTGTAAGAATGAGGTTTCTTCACCCCTCCAGTAGACGGCACGCTCTTGTGGGGAGCTTTTGTAGCCAGTTGTTTCCTGGGTGCTTTACCACCAGTGGATTTGTGGGCAGTCAGCCTTGTACAAGCCACGGTGCGGGCACCTTCTTACTCACCCCTTTCTTCTTGGAGCTTGGAGATGTAGGGGTGGTGCTGGGTTTAGAGAGCAGCAGTGACTTGGTGGTGGCTCCAAACACTATATTGTATTTTTATTAAATGAATAAAAGTCTGCAAAATGACTTACTGAAACTAAGTGAAAATGTGTCCTACTAAAACTGGCTAAATATATGTAAGAAAGTAGACCATTGGTAGAGGACAGAAAGAAGTAATTGGTATTTTCTTCTCTATTTTCTTATACAAATATTCTTTAGTACATGATTTTTTTTTAATCCTGAAGAGAAATAAAGAAAGAAAGACTCTCAGATTTTAGGCAGTTATTGCTGCATTCAAGTGTCTAAATTACTTCAGGATAGAAAGATTATCAAAGACATGTAGACTAACACTATGGTTCCTGCATAACATGTGCTGAGAGTTACAGGTTGCTGTAGAAAGGACAACACAGGAAGGGATTATTACAATACAATTAATAATACCTATCTGACAATGCTAAATGCCATCTAGAAGGCTCAGTGCAAATATTTAGTGTCAAGATATCACACAGATTGCTGCTACTGGCAATCTATGCTATGGAAAGAGCAAAAAAAAAAGTCAGAAGTTTGAAACCTGCTGCAGTAAAACTGAATCGACTGGCAATGTCTAAATCTTTGAGGCAATTGAAATTAGATGTAATATTTTCTACTTGTCATGAAAGAATACATTCAGAGGGAAGATTTCTGCTGACTGAGCAGTGAGTAAGTTACCAAGTAGATGAATGGTATGTGATATTTAACATTTCCAATTTGCACACTATTCTTGTGCAAATTGTGGTTGTACATCCCAACCAATTTCCTCTTCCTTCACTCCTCCTAGCTCTTCCTATCTCCCTTCTCCCCCAGATCCACTTCTCCTCCATTTCCTCTTCAGCAAAGAGCAGGTCACCAAGAGAGGACAGCCAGACTGGACAAAACAAGATACAATAATACAATGGAAAAGATCTAATATTGAGACTGGATAAGGCAACCCATTAGGAGTAAAAGGGTCTCAAGAGCAGGCAAAAGCATCAGAGACACACCCACTCTCACTGCCAGGAGTCCCGTGAGAAAAACAAGTTAACAACCATAACATATATACAGAAAGCCTGGTGCAGACCCTGGCAGGCCCCATGCTTGCTGTTTCAGTCTCAGTGGGCCCATATGAGTCCTGCTCATATTTTTTAATACAACATTTTTTTTTTGGTTTTTCGAGACAGGGTTTCTCTGTGTAGCTTTGCGCCTTTCCTGGAACTCACTTGGTAGCCCAGGCTGGCCTCGAACTCACAGCGATCCGCCTGCCTCTGCCTCCCAAGTGCTGGGATTAAAGGCGTGTGCCACCACCGCCCGGCTAATACAACATTATTTTAATGATACTATCAAAACAGATCTTTAAAATTTCCTGAGTGAAAGTTTCTCATGATTTTGATGTTTCAGAAATATTCTGTGAAACAAATGCCAATACAATTACAAAACTCCAAAGCCCAAGACAAACAACAGACCAACTTAATTAAAAGTTTGAATGAGAATCTAAGCTTCCTTACATTTTAGAGGGTCCTGGGGACTTCCAATATTGCATTGATGTCTGAGATCCATGATCTAGTACCACAAAATTTGTCTTTGTCCTTGACGAAATTTATAATTGAAACGTATCCTTTTACTTGTTTCACATAACATTTACCCTTCACTTTTCTATAATAATCACATGGAAGTAACTTTTATTATAGTAGTTTCTAAACCAGTAGACTGGGATTTCTTGAAGACAAGACACCATTTCATTCATCTGTGTGTCACAAGCACTTACTATGTATAAATATCTGTTCAGGGATATAAATAATGAGTTGTTTTAAAATATGAATGAGTGCTAACAGGCTTCTTCATCTAGGCATGGTAGAAAAATTAAAACTAGAATAAATAACTATAAAACTGAGAAAAATACATGGAAGAACTGTTTTGTAAATTAATTTATACATTCATGTATTTAATGTGTGCCATTTCGCAAGTGTGGAGGTCAGAGGACAACTTGCAGGAGTTTGTTCTCTTTCAACCATGAATACACTGAGTATTGAACTCAAGTCATCAGGTTTGGCAAATGCCTTTACCTACTGAACTCTTTCTCTCTAGTCTCTTAAAAGTAGGGTTTATAGATATTGTACAGACCGAAAAGGGCTATGCAGCCTGGTCTACATATATATTTAGTTGCAGGACAGCCAAGTCTATCCTATCTCATAAAAAAAATCTGAGGGAAGAAAAATATGGGAATATTGGCTTAATATCTAAAAAACATCCTGAAAATAATGACATGGAAATGGTAATGGCCCTTGGTTAATCATTGGATATTGTGTACATGAATTATCATCCTGTACACTACTGTACTTGTAATTTTTAAAGTAAAATAATTTGAATAAAAAAGTGGAGATTCCTTTTGGAGGTGGTAAAATAGGAGATTGCAGTTCAGGGCTGCTGAAGTAGGATTTTAGAAAGGAAGACATTACAAAGGGAAGAGCTCCAAAAATCTGCATGGAACTCGGCCTAAATCTGTGGCTAAATATTAGCTTTACATATTCGCACACAGTATATTCTAGGCCAGAAAAAGAAGTAGAAAAATGTGACCTGCAATCAGGCAAGTTAGTCCATATAAATAGATGTGGAAGTAGAATTAGCAAAAGAGCACAAAGAAACATTTAAATTTATTTTAAAAGTTTTCCTAAGTTAATGAAATGTCAAGAACATATTCTCATGGAGAAGCAAAAAGTATGAGGAAAAATATTATACTAATCCTCTAACAGAAAGATACACTATCTGAAATGAAAAATTAGTGGAACAGACTCACAGACGATAAGAAAAATTCGGCACACGTGAAAAGATGTGTTAACTAAAGATAGAGATTAGAAATTATCCAAGCTGGAACACAGAAAGAAAAATGAGATGATAGGCAACCAATTATCATGTACAAAGATATAAGCACATGAACATATGTATAAATATTGTAACAGAATAGCCAAGAGCAGCCCTTATATAAGAAATATATAGATATCATGTTATTGCATAATATATGAAGTTAAATAATATTTTTGTACATTATGATATATGAAGGTTACATACTACAAACAACATAGAAAGAAGAAAAATTACAAAAGTGATTCTAATATTAATTTTATAGGAAATAAAATAAAATCCAAAAAAATCCAAAAGTTACGATAAAAGAGGAAATAAGAGCAAAATAAAATAAATAAGAGCGTTGTATAATGAAACATAACTTTATTGACTACTAAGATAAATGTATATAGACTAAAAATTTCAAATAAAAGACAGAAATTACAAAACAGTGTGGCCTAATTATTGGAGCTAAAATATAAAAGAGAAACTAATAAAACTAAAAGAAGCAAAAAAAATCCCCTGATTATATTTACAATGTTGACACTTCTCTTTAATATTTTAGAGAACAACTGAATATAGAATTTCTACTTCTCTTTGATTTTTTAGGGAACAACTGAATATACAATTACTAAGGGACATGAAATATTATAATTCTAAATAAATTATCCAGCATTGCATAATCAATATTTCATAGGAACAGTATATCCAACAGCTATAGAACACTCATTCTTCTCAAGTACACATGGCATACTCACCTAGATGTATTATTCTTTGAGACAAAATATAAGCATTAAGAAATTCTGAAAAAGTTTGAAAAACTACAAGACGTAATTGATGACCGAATAGAAATAAATTGGAAAGCAATAGTAAAAGAGAGCAACAAAAACAAAGAAGTTATTTAAAATTAAGCAGTAAATATCTACATGGCACATAAATAAAAGAGGTTATCATGAATAAAGTTTTAAAAATTCAACATCATTAAAATAAACTAAACACTAAAATTTTTGGAATATAATAAAGTAATGATTAAAGAACAATGTAGAGCATTAGATACTTATGTTAGAAGCTGCAAAATAAAGTGTATACCAAATATTTGAGACTTAATACCAATTCAACATAAGTTCTTCCTCAAAAAATATTTTAAAATTGTTAAATTATTTCTGTTAGCCAAAGAAAATGAGCATATAATGAGCAAGGAAAAGCACAAATAAATTTACCTAGTGAATAAATAAAAATAGGGATAGACAATATTAGCATCATTCATTTTGAAATATGGACCTTAATATAAGATATTATAGCAAGTTTCACCACAAAATTAAGATTTATATACCATGAGAATTTTAAGGAACATAATTCCTATAACATTAAAAATATATCCAAAAATTATGATTGTTTCTCTAATTTCAGTAAAGTATTTGATGATACAGAAATCATAATGTGTCAGCAGTGTAAGAACAATTGGAATACAATCCTCAACCTGGTAAAAAGTACTTAAGAAAAATGGAAAGCTACCATATTTGATGATGAAAGCTATAAAGTTGTATCCTTAATATTGGCACTTGAGTCCCACAGTTTATAGTCATCATTTCACCAGAGGTCCTAGCTCTTCAATAAGTCAAAAGTAAGACATAAAAATTCCTGACAGTTTTGGAGGATGAAGTAAAAGTGTCTTTATTTGCAGACATCATAATAACATTTGTGCAACACCCTAGAGAATCTAAACTTATCTAAAATAAAAAGTGAATATAGTGGTCACAGAATAAAAAATATTTTTTTATATTACAAATATAGATATACATATTTCCCATAATATAAGTATTTCCACATGTATATTATAACACAAATGTTATTACTAATGTGTGTCCATGTCCTAAATGAAGAATTTAGAACTAAATTTAGAAATTCATGTTTAATGCAACTTCATTGATGTTAAGCAAAGCATTGAAGTAAAAACTTTAAAAGATCCTAAATAATTTTTTAAAGACACTAATATGCCATATTGCCATATACATGGACTATAGTAATCAATATTCTGTAGATAAAAGTTGTTTACAAATTGATCTGCAGTTTCTATCTGAACTCAGTCAAAATCTTAATACTATATACATTAAATAATTGATTCTAAAGTTAATACAGAGTGCATTGCTTTATGATAATAGAAATATGGATGTAAAGGAAAAACTAAACCAAAGAACTTACAAAGTTTCATCTAAATTCATACTAACTATGAAAGGATTGTATTGGTATCAAAACAGAAAAATATCAACCAAATGTAATACAGACTGTAAAGCCATAGGCAAACTTTCATAGCAAATTGATTTTTTGGCAAAAACCTCAACACAATATACTGTAGAAATAATTTTTGAACAAATAGTGCTGCAGCAAATGTATAATAAATATATGAATAAAAATGAATGTAAATATATGCCAAATACTTCAGACATAAAATATTCAGAGATATCATATACATCTACAACAAAATCCCTACACGTAAGGTTCAGAGAACATTTTAGACGAGAGAAGAGGAAATACTAAGAACCAGAGAACCAAGTTGTCTGCTGGGAGGTAGCATGCCAATGTGGTGGGGAAAATCTCACAAGGTTCCACACCTAGATGAATTATGTATATGTGTGTATGTATACATATATATGTATGTGTCTATACGTGTACATTATATATTTCACCTATTTACCTCATTTAGTGCTGCTTGTGTGTATATGTTTAGGGCTGATCACTTGGGTTAGGATAACCCACTAAAGCCTCATCCCTAGAGACAGATTCTCCCTGTCTGAGCAGCCATTACATTCCTATAACTCTTAATCAAGGTGTGGACCTTCTGTAATTTCCTTCACCCATATTAGCATGTTACCTGGTATTATGATTGTGCATGTCTTGTTTAGGTGACAATATCATCAAGATTTTGTAGGTCGAGCTCCACATCATGTATCGAAGACAGTATTTTATATGGAAGAAGTCATAAATTTGAGAAGTGGAGAGGGACACAGGAAGAGTTGGAGATAAAAAGAAAGGATTGAAATTAATGTAAGTAAATACAGTACTTGTTTATAAAGTTCTTATAAATAAGGGTAAAAAAGAGGTCTCACAGACTTTCCAGGCATATTTTATTTTAAAATTCATCACATTGTTAATAAGAAAGCAGAATATATTAATTATCCTCTATGCAGGAATTTATTAGATGAAACTTAGGAGGCATTACAATAATAAACAAGGGACAGAGATGATGGCATGTAACACCCACTCTAGAACTGGTAGATTCTCTGAGGCAGTGGTTCTCAATCCCTTTGACAAACCTCCATCTCTAAAAATATCTACATTAAGATTCAAAACAGTAACAAGATTATAGTTATGAAGGAGCAATGAAAGTAATTTTATAGTTGGAGTCACCACAAAATGAAGAACTGTATTAAATGGTCACAGCGTTAGGGAGGTTGAGAAGCACTGAGTCTGAGGGAAAAAGCAGAGCTGGTAGGAGAGTGGCTATACTATGAAGAGAGTGATGCCAAAGGTAAGTGAAGAAATAAAAGTTTAGAAAGCGGAACAGGAGAGTCCAGACTCCATTCCTGAAGGTTCTGCTCAGTGATAGAGTAGTGGGCTTCCCTTGTGTGGACAGTATATTTACAGACCCTTGCCCTCAGATAAAGAGAAACCTTCAGGAAATTTTCACTCTGTTCTCAGTACCAGATCACCCAGAGGAGCTATGGAAAGAAAGGAGAGATAGGGAAAGAGAGATAGAGAGAAGAGAGGGGAGAGAGAGCTAGAGAGAGTGAGCAAGAGCTAGAGAGCTAGAGGGAGGGCAAAGCTGCTGTCTATGTTAGATGCACCCAATAGAGGGTAGATCTTTTAAAAACCAAAGGGGTATATTAGAAAGCCAAAACTACAATCAACTCTGTACTCATCACTGAACAGATTTATAGTTCAACTAGAGATGAATCATGGAGTCCGTATACCATGTAGTTGCAGAATAGTACTTTTTTCTCCAACAATTAGCAAGAGCAGTAACAATGTGCTATTTTAAAAAGATTTCTGAGTCATCAGCTAGGAGACTTTAGGGGCAAAGGGCTTTCCTTCTATGACAATCTCTGTTAATTCACAGCAGGTCATGAGATTATACTGTGAGACCTGGCCTGTAGAATACCTGCAGCATCTAAAATGATTAGAGATCAGATAGAGATGATTTTTATATTTTATTATTTAACATCTGATTTTCATTCAAATGCCCAGCTTTACCCAGCCCTGTTTTTTCCCCTTTGTGTTCATATATATAATGATGTTATATACTATTATATATTGTATTATATCATATTATATTGTATAAAGAAATTTATTTGCTTTGTTTTCTTAGATAGGCTTTCCCAAATTAAATACGTTGGGCTAGAACTGGGGGCTCACTCCACCTCATTCTGTCAAGTTATCATTTTAGTTTGACTGGTTGCATTTCTTTTTTTTTTTCTTTTCTTTTGGTTTTTCGAGACAGGGTTTCTCTATGTAGTATTGTGCCTTTCCTGGAACTCACTCTGTAGCCCAGGCTGGCCTTGAACTCACAGAGATCCGCCTGGCTCTGCCTCCCGAGTGCTGGGATTAAAGGTGTGCACCACCACTGCCTCGTGTATTTTATAAGGTTAATATGCAATAGATTGGCTATTCTTTTTCCCCAATATAATATTTTTTATTATTTGGGAATTTCATTCAATGTGCCTCGATCACACTTGCTTCCTATTCCTCCCAGGTCCACCCTTCCACCTTTGCACTCTCCATTCAAAAAAAGAAAAAAAAAAAGCACCATGTGCAATTTCTGTTGCCCATATACTCATTGGGGCATGGTCAAACTCCCAGTAGGCAGCAAAGGGGCAATTTTCATAATTGATTATCCCTATGTCTTCGTAATGGGTGTGTTCATCCCTTATAATTACTTTCACAGCTAGTATTCTGCTCTTGGATTTATATGGAGATTACAACTGAGTACCTTAGCAAGTGGACTGAGAATTTATCTATTGAGCTACACTTCCAGTCCAGCAGGGAGAAATGACACTTCAATTTGATTACAACCATATCTCACCTGAAGTATTACTTGAATTAAATACTTTAAATGAAGGAATACAGGAGATTTGGAAAATACAACCAATTATCTCATTGGTTATGATATCTGGATATGTAAATAACAATACCAAAAAGAAAAAATGCAAAATAAAGGCAATCTGACTCTTCTGATAATTATCAATCCCAAAATAGTAGACTCCTCTGAGAATATATCAGATAAAGTTTCAGACAAAAATTTTTAGAATGATTATAAGAAGGATTGTTAAAAATCAAAGAAATGAATAATCTACTGAATGAATTTAAAGAGAATAAAAATAATGAACTGAATGAAACAATAAACTGTTTAAAAGGCATGAAAGAGTAATACCGCAAATATTCAAATGGAAAGTTTTGAAATTAATAACTATGTTAGCCAAATCAAAAGTCAATGAAAATCTTAAACAGCAAAATAGATCAAGGGGAAGACAAAATAAGCAAAAATAAAAAATTAAAAAGATATAAATAGAAGATGAAATATATGTGTAGGATAGGATTAAAAGACAAAATTTACAGATTATAGGCTCTACCTATTTCTGGAGACATCATAGACCATTGAAGATAACCTATTGCTGCCATTTTCCTAACCATTATTCTTAGTTCCACAGATAAGTGTATGTCTCAACTTTCATCAAAGAAGAGTATTTTTTATTATTATTATTATTTTTTATTTTGCAATACAATTCAGTTCTACATATCAGCCACGGATTCCCTTGTTCTCCCCACTCCCGTCACCCTCACCTTCCCCCCAGCCACCCCCCCATTCCCATCTCCTCCAGGGCAAAGCCTTCCCCACAGACTGAGATCAACCTGGTAGACTCAGTCCAGGTAGGTCCAGTCCCCTCCTCCCAGGCCGAGCCAAACAATCCTGCATAGGCCCCAGGTTTCAAACAGCCAACTCATGCACTGAGCACAGGACCCGGTCCCACTGCCTGGATGCCTCCCAAACAGATCAAGCCAATCAACTGTCTCACCCATTCAGAGGGCCTGATCCAGTGGGGACCCCTCAGCCATTGGTTCATAGTTCATGTGTTTCCATTCATTTGGCTATTTGTCCCTGTGCTTTATCCAACCTTGGTCTCAACAATTCTTGCTCATATAAACCCTCCTCATTCTCGCTAATTGGACTCCCAGAGATCCACCCAGGGCCTAGTCATGGATCTCTGCATCCAGATCCCTCAGTAGTTGGATGAGGTTTCTAGCACGACAATTAGGGTGTTTGGCCATCCCATCACCAGAGTAGGTCAGTTTGGGCAGTCTCTCGACCATTGCCAGCAGTCTGTTGTGTGGGTATCTTTGTGGATTTCTGTGGGCCTCTCTAGCACTTTGCTTCTTCCTATTCTCATGTGGTCTTCATTTACCATGGTCTCCTATTCCTTGTTCTCCCTCTCTGTTCTTGATCCAGCTGGGATCTCCTGCTCCCCCAAGCTCTCTTTCCCTCGACCCTCGCCTTTCACTACCCCCACTCATGTTCAGGCTGTTCATGTAGATCTCATTCCATTTCTCTGTCATTGGGCGATCCCTGTGTCTTTCTTGGGGTCCTGTTTTCCAGGTAGCCTCCCTGGTGATGTGAGTAGCAGACAAGTCATCCTTGTTCCACATCTAGTATCCTGCTATGAGTGAGTACATACCATGTTTGTCTTTCTGAGTCTGGGTTACCTCACTCAGGATGATTTTTTCTAGATCCATCCATTTGTCTGCAAACCTCATGATGTTGTTGTTTTTTTCTGCTGAGTAGTATTCCATTGTGTATATGTACCACATTTTGTTTATCCATTCTTCAGTTGAAGGGCATCTAGGTTGTTTCCATGTTCTAGCTATTACAAACAATGCTGATATGAACATAGCTGAACAAGTGCTCTTATGGTGTGGTTGAGTATTCCTTGGGTATATGCCCAAGAGTGGTATAGCTGGATCTTGGGGGAGATGGATTCCCAATTTTCTAAGAAAGCACCATATTGATTTCCAAAGTAGTTGTACAAGCTTGCATTCCCACCAGCAGTGGAGGAGAGTTCCCCTAGCTCCACATCCTCTCCAGCATAAGGTGTCTTCAGTGTTTTTGATCTTAACCACTCTGACAGGCGTAAGGTGGTATCTCAGAGTTGTTTTGATTTGCATTTCCCTGATGATTTGGGATGTTGAGCAATTCCTTAAATGTCTTTCGGCCATTTGAGTTTCCTCTGTTGAGAATTCTCTGTTTAGTTCTATAGCCCATTTCTTAATTGGACTGTTGGGCATTTTGATGTCTAATTTCTTGAGTTCCTTATATATTCTGTATATCAGTCCTCTGTCAGATGTGGGGTTGGTGAAGATCTTTTCCCATTCTGTAGGCTGTCGCTTTGCCTTGTTGACTGTATCCTTTGCTCTACAAAAGCTTCTCAGTTTCAAGAGGTCCCATTGATTGATTGTTTCTCTCAGAGTAAAGAAGAGTATTTTTGCAGCAGAGACCAACTACTACAGAGATCCACACCTGGTCAAAATGCAGAAAACAACTGACTGGGGGGCATCAATCCCCAATTGATACATTTGCAACACTTATCCTACATCCAAGGTTCAGAGAACATTTTGGAAGAGGAGGAAGAAACACTGTAAGGGCTTGAAGATCAAGGCATCTGTTAAGAGATTGTGCCTCCTATATTTGACAGGAACCTGATAAGTGACAACATGACTGGCATGCCAACATGGATTGGGGAAATTTTGTAAGAACCCACCAATAGATGAAGAACTACTGGCAATGAATGATGGCTGAGAGAGGGAGAATCAGTCTTTCCAGGGACAAACTCACCAACAGTTTATCCAATCCCAAGCAATCAGCTCTAAACTCATTAGCTACACTAAATGAACTTAACAGATTGTATTTATAAATTGATATGTATATGTAACAGTAATAAAGAATAAGATGCCATGTATTTAAGAAGGAGTAATGGGGTGCACATGAGAAGACAGAAGGAGAAAAGAGAAAATGGCAATTATGTAAAAATACTGTACTTATAAATAATGTTTAGGAGATAAAAAATGTTCAAAATATATCATTCATAGCAACTCATTAAAAAATGCAGAAGTCTTGTCTCTATTACATCCATACTGTTTTCTTTAGATAAAATTATAAATTTCTAAAAGTGAAATCAAGGTAATATTTGCATACACAAGTAACTGCAAAGTAACAATTAAAATATTTTTACATGAACATGAAACATACATGTATTTACATACAAAACAGAGTATTGAATTTGTTTTCTGGTTGATCATAATATAACTTCAAGTGAATATGTTTTTCATTCAGAATAAAATTTAATTTGGTGAGAAAATGATAGACTATTTTCTATGACAACTAAGACTACATGTTTTTGTTTGTTTGTTTTGAGGGGAAGTTTATTATTTTTGTTCATTAAGGTGCTTGAAGCAATCCATTGGTTGCCACTTCTCCCTTTTTGGCCCCATTTTACCAATATCCATCAGATCTGTAAAGACAGAAAAAGTTAATCAAAAGCTTCAAAGCCAAAATGAGATTAGATTCACATTGAAGGAACGGAACACAAGTTTTAAAACTTGAAAAGAAGCCCTTCAAGGGTCATGCAATTACTAGGGTGTTATCAAAAAATTATTACTGCCACACATTCCTCATTTGGAAGGCAGGTGCTGCAATGCCACAGGGAAGTGCAAAGTTATAAATGGTGACATGCAAATGAGTCAGGAGAGCACATACATTGGTGTTCTGCTGCCCCATTTGTTAATGGAAAATGCAACATCAGACAGCATGCCTTTCATGGAGAATGACATATCTAGGACATTGGCTGGGATTTATAGTCAACCATCTTTCTGCTGCCTCATTGGCTTTTACAATTCATTTCAATTTCCACTTATAGAAAAGAAATCATGGTGCATAGATTAGCATATTTCCCTGCAATGCTTCTTTTGGCTGCTTCTTTTACGTGTGATTAATTTTTTAAAATTTTTGCTAATTTATTTATGTGATGGTTCCTGAGATCATGACTTGCAAAATAATCTTGCCATCCTCAAAACATCCTCATTCCAATATTCTGGTTAAGCAATTGATCTGCACTTTAAATTCTACCTTGACTTTAACTCCCTCTCTCATTTTTTAATTAAAGAGTCCAATTTTAGGGTTTTTCATTACCTAGAGGAAGATTTAAAAAGAGTAAATAAAAAATGACATGCTTCAGGGCTAATATCTAAAAGGTCTGAAAATTGAAAATCACTTTACTGTTTCCTGTATTAGAACATTAATTCTTAGGGAAAAAGGCATTATTCAGATTTAATCAGCATCTTAGAGATGTCATTTGAACCATTTGAGTCTTGCAGCCTTTATTCTGACCCAGTTTTAATTTTTTAAATTTTTTCCTATGTTAATTAACTATTATTTTTTGCCTGTAAATAGAAAATCAAAACCACTTTGGATAAGCTATCTGTTGTTATTATTATTAGCCTAGTAGATTCAAGCATTTTATTTTACTTTTACCAGTAATAATAATGGTGTCACAAATTAGATGCCCTGAATCCAAATAATTAAAATATGAAGAGATAAATTTTATTTACAGGGGCTAGTTTTTTTGCAAAAACCTGATACATTGATGAAAATAAAATGGTAAGAGACTAAAATAACAATATGAAGGTATGGCTTTTTTAAGACTATTTTTATTTATATGTATGTAGGAGTGTCTGTATGTATATATGCAATGTGTGTGCAGGTATCCACAGAAACCTGAAGAGTGCGTCAGATCCCCTGTAGCTTCAGTTCTGAGTAATTGTTAGCCACTCAATGTGAGTGTTGGGAACCAAACTTGGGTTCTCTGAAAGAGCAGCAATTGTTCTTATCTACTGAGAAATATCTCCAGCTTCAAGGCATAAATTTGTAATCAGTAGTAAGGATAGAATTTTAAAAGTTTAGAGAGATGTTTTACCATCTTGATGTTTCTACCTTAAGTAGCACTTTATAAGAGACAGCACGCTTATTATATTTCTATTAAAGATGGGGAAATAATGGAAAGGAAACCTTGAAATATAACTTGGAATAAAAGAGTTCTCAGAATGGAGATGAGGAATAATTGAACAACACAAACTGTTCTTTCTTTTCTTTCTGATACTATGGTTTTATTGACTAGTTTGTGTGTGTGTGTGTGTGTGTGTGTGTGTGTGTGTGTGTGTGTGTGTGTGTGTGTGTGTGTGGTGTGTGCACTTTCCTCTCTATACTATTTTCTTTGAGTTAATGAGCAAAGAGGTGCCATGGGAGTCCCCCAAAACCTGAGACTGTTGCCAAGGCTGTAGATTGCTCTCCTCAAACTGACAGCAAGGTCGTATTACTGAGGACAACACCTACACAAATCATTTGACATGGAAAATTTGAGCTGGTGCTTACACAGAGCCTTTACCTCTATGTTATAACATCTTTGTACAGGAAGGCACTCTGTACAGTACTAAAATAGAAATGGAAACACCAACCCAGCCACAAACCCTTTGATCTACAATGGTGTCCTGCTACAAGATATGTTAGTGCAGTGGTGGCACAAAGCTTGTGGAAGTAACCAATCAATTTATGATATGACTTCAGGTCCACTCCACCAGATGAAACCCATACCTGACCCTGCTTGAGTAACCAAGAACCTGAGACTACCTAGCCCAGGAAATTAAGAGAAAATCAAATAATAATTGTCTACTAAAAGGATTTGGCAATACAATGACCATTAATGAACTTCTGCTATACTCATAGATCAGTACCTTTCTCAGCCATCATCAGAGATGTAGTAGATAGGAACAAACACAGAAACCCACAGCCGGACATTATACAGAGAGTGAGAGACCTTGGAATGCTCAGTCCTGTATGTGATGTCTCCATCAAATTCTTCCCCTCAGGTCTCAGGGAACCTGGGCAACAGGAGGTGGAGAGAGTGTAAGAGCCAGAGGGGATTGTTGTTGATTGTTTTTGCTCTTATCCACCACCCAGCTCCCAAATAAACCACACATGAAATTTATTCTTAATTATAAATGCCCAGCCTAGCTTGGTTTGTTTCTTGCCAACATTTCTTAACTTTAAATTATCCCGTCTACCTTTTGCCTCTGCACTTTTTCCTTTTCTTCCTTTGTAATCTTACTTTGACTCTTACTCCGTGCCTGGCTGTGTAGCTGGGTGGCTTGCCCCTGACTTCCTCCTCCTTCTATGGTTCCTTCTTCCCCTCCCAGATTTCTCTGTCTATATATTCTCTCCACCTACAGCCCCGCCTATCCTTTCTCCTACTTTGCTATTTGCTGTGAAGATCTTTATTAGACCATTAGTTGTTTTAGACAGGCACAGTAACACAGCTTCACAGAGTTAAACAAATGCAACATAAACAAAAGTAACATACCTTAAAATAACATTCCCTAACAGGGTATGGAGGACACAAAGAAAACAAGTCTTTCTAAATCAACAAAACCAATTCACATATGAACTCACAGAGACTGTAGCGGGATACATAGGGCCTGCATGGGTCTGTACCAGATGGTGAACAAGAGCTGAAAGAAGTGGACACATGTCCCCATCCTTAACCCAGAGGCTATCTCCAATTGATAAGCACTTCTGAATGAAAATTTAGTTTTCTCTATGGGAGCTTCACTGGGGAAACAAACTAATCTTAAAATTAGGCTGCAGGCCTAGCACTAGACGGCCAACAGTAATTGAACTCAATGGCAACTTTGGAGGTTCCATGTCTCATAATGCCATGTCAGGGCTTTTTTAAATTACATTTTATCTTACCATTTGTTTTTATCCTCTCTTTTTACCCTACAAGTCCTTTTAAGACTTACAGTTTACCTTTTTTAAGAGATTTCTGAGTGTATGAATGAGTGTATCTCTCTGTCTGTATCTGTTTCTTGTGCCTTTTCTTGAGCTCTTTCCCATCTGTTTGTTTTTTACTATTCAATGTGTTGGTTTTTGTTTTATCTTATTATACATTTTATTACTATTCCTTAGAAGTCGGTTTGTCTTCTAATGAGTGACAAAAGGGGGTGGATCTGGGTGGGAGGGAGGTGAGGAGGAACTGAGAGAGGTAGAGGGAGGGAAAACCATATCAGGATATAATACATGAGTAAAAAATATTTTCAATAAAAGGTATAAAAACAAAAACAGACAAAAAACAAACAAACAAAAACAAAAAGCCAAAAGGAGGAAACTAAGCTATTTAGCAGTTTCATTTCTGTATTAGTCAGGGTTCTCTAGAGTAACAGAACTTCCTCTCTAGATTTAGAAAGGGGATTTATTAGAATGACTTAAAGGCTGTGGTCCAATTAATCAAAGAATGGCTGCATATGAATAGAAATTCCAAGAATTCAGCAGTTGCTCGCTACACAAGGCTGGATGTCACAGCTAGTCTTCAGTAGACGCTGGGCTCCTAAATAAGTAGGCTTTAATGCCAATGAGAGCTTCCTATTTCCATGTCCTTATAGGCTTCAAGCAGAAGATGTGACTTGGATTAGAGGTGGATTTTCACAGCTCAAATGATCTGGATTAAAGGCATGTGTCGTCCCTCCTCAAGATCCAGGTTAGAAGTAGATATTCTCCTATTTCAAATTAAGCAAAAATCCCTCACAGTTGTACACTCCATTTTGGGGTTTTTGTTAATTCTAGATGCAGTCAAGTTGACAACTAAGAAAAGCTATTAAAATTTCCAAGAACAAACAATTAGGTAACCATCCTGGTTTCAATATTATGTAAATTCTATCAGCTGGAGATTGTTTTTCTATTTTATTTTACTGTTTTTCTCTCAAACTCCAATGAAATTGTTTGGAACTTCCTTCTGAAGTGTGTTTCTACATTATTCTATCAACAAGTCTGAGAACCCAAAAGAGAGAACTACACTTTCCACAGTAAGAGTTTCAAGAGGTCTTGTACACTGTTGCTGAATTTCTCAGAATTTGTTCTCATTATCTGTGTGATTTACTCCAATCTAGCCTTCTGAGTTTAAGTCCAGTTGCTTCTTCTGGAAAAAATCAGCCAGCTAATCTAACAGCAGTGAAATCTTTTCTACGACCAGCAGCTGCTTTCAGACTTCTGGAACAACTCAAGTAAAAGTGGGAGAGTCTCTGAGACTTTTGACTGCTCTTGGGACGCTTTTCCTCCTACTGGGTTGCCTCATCCAGCCTTGATATGAGTATTTGTGCCTAGTCTTATTGTAACTTGCTATGACATGCTCAATTGATATCACTGGGAAACCTGCTCTTTTCTAAAAAGGAAGCAGAGGGTAAGTGTGCCTGTGGGGGAGGTGAGATGGGGGGAGCTGCAAGGAGGGAAGGGAAACTGTGGTCATGATATAATATATGAGAGAAGAATAACTTGAAAAAAAAAGAAATTCCTGGCTGAGCAAAGTGTGATTACTACTTTAAATTCCTTTTGATAACATAAAAAAGGGAACTTGTAATAAGAAATTAGAATCCTGACTCTTCACTTGGGTCTCTATATGCTAATTGATAACTTCAAGCATGATATAATCCCGGTATCTTTTGGGATAACTTTTTCCCAGCAATTGCAGAGATAAAAATTGCAACCAAAGCAAGGACATTCTGTCATGTCTTAATAGGAAGAAAAACAGAGTTGAAGAAACGAGAAACAGCATTGATTGAGGGAGCTCCACAATGTCCACTGACAGGAATGAACAGGTACTTTATCAGGTTGTTGGAGGTTGGCTAATTTTTGTTAGTCGTGAGGATGGTATTGCCAAAAGTGGCCATAAGATAGACCTTAATGTAGCGGCCAGCAACCTGAGGATTTTCTTTCTGTGAATCCTTGAGACAGTGGAATGAAGTTATGATAGATAATTCATTAAATATTTAGAAAAAGAGTAATATAGAAAAAGAATGGTATACAACCTAGATATGAATATGGCTTCTCGAGTCATTCTTAGGTGTCTTTACAATCTAGGTGATCTTGTAGCTCTCTATATTACATTACTCAAAATATATCATTCACAGCAAAACTTGAAGATTAAGTTTAAAATTTAAGTAAAATATATTTGAGATGGGGGCTAATGAGGTAGCTCTCTCAGAAAAGTGCCTGCCATGAAAACATGAAGATCAGGGTACAGATTCATGATAAGCACCCATATCTATAACCCCAGAACTGAGGGGTAGAGACAGGCAGATACCTACCAGTCATTAGCCAGCTAGCCTAACTAATCAATGATCTCCAGGTTCAGCAAGAGACTGTAACTCAATAAACAAAATAGAGAGTGGTAGTGAAAGGCATCAGACATTGACTTCTGTCCTCCAAGTGCATGTGCACAAACGTGTACAAGCATACACATGTGCTTGTGCACACACGCAAACACACACACACACACTCACACACACAACACACACATACACACACACACACACACACACACACAGAGAGAGAGAGAAAGAAAGAATGTGAGCTGACTTATTAGTTTTCTTAAGAATTTTTCTTTTGTAAATTAAATTGTAAGGTGGTTTTATAAGGTGCTTAGATTAAGGGATGAGGTAGGAGTCCTAATATGACAAAACTGAAGATTACTAGTATTCTAGACCTAAGTAAATATAGAAAATTTGCTTCTTTTAAAATCTTTAGTGAGACATCTTTAGGAAAGCACACATCTCTTTAGACAGTTTTAGCATGATCAGCTGTCTTGAGGTTTCTTGGCTCTCAGTCAGCAAGAAAGGTAAAATAGATCCAAAGGTAGAGGCCTGATTTTCATGCCCCCTTAATTTTCTTTATCTTTCTATCCTGCTCCAATCAGTATTATTTTAGAATTTTTTTCCTCATGTGTTAAGGGAATTTCCCCATATCATTGACCAATTTAACCTTACAGATATCCTGACCTAATCCTACACCTGGTGAGGTTTTTGTTTTGTGTTTTTCTTACAATAATATAGGGGTCAGGCATACTTCATGCAATTCTGAGGAAAAGGGAGAAACAAATTATGATTGAGTGGTTTATTGGATTAAGAACATAAAAAGCTGTCATCTCTCATCCCCATTTTGTATTGGTCTTCTTGCTACATTAAATTTTGGGTCAGATCCTTGCTTAACTTTACATTCAAAAATGTGAACCATGTAAGGTGTGTTCATCTAAAGCTAGTGATTCTCCACTTTCAAGACAGAAGCCTCTAAGATAAAAATTGATAATATATGCTCAGTATTTGTAATTACATCATCTATCAACATATTATTAGCCAGATTTTCCAGTGTCCTTTTCCAGTGAGAGATGGAAGTCTTCAGAGTCTGAATGAAACCGGCCCATCTTGCCTTTCCAATTTATTTTTAATGAGAACTGGAGATAGAAAATGGTCAGACACTATCAGAACAGGGATGCTGAAAGTGGACACTCCTAATTCTTGTGCTTGACCAGAAGCTGGAAATGTCCTTGGTTCTGCCTTGGCCAGAAGAGAGCTCTTGTTCCTGATCTGGTTTCTTGTTACTTTTTTTCCATTTTACATAACTTGAGTGGGTACCTCTGCATCCGTGGCTCTTAAAGACCCTACTTTTTCTGTATTATTCTTCTTTGAATCTTTGTCTCTTAAAGGCACATTGCATTCTAGAAAAAATAAGTTTGATCAATACATATCTTATGTCAAGAATGAAACTAATCCCCAAACAACAGCAACTTTCTTGTAATTGATAAAAATCCTTTGGTCTGTCTTACAATAATGGTCAATCAGGATAATTTGGCATGGCTGCCTAACTATGCATACATCTTGCTGTGCCCCATTCCATTTTCCTTTAGTTTCCTGGGCCAAGTGGCTGGATCTGATCTATCCTTTCTGCCTCTCATCACAAAATCAGGATCCTTGACTAGTACCATAATTATTCTGTTACTTAAACATAAATTTTATAACCATACTTTCCTAGTTTCAGGTAAAGCAGGAACTTTTGCCATTAAACACTGGTTTTAAAAAGCCATTTTTTGCACATTGATGTAGAGTCATGCGATAGCTCAAGAAGGCTTTGAGTTTACCATCTATAATTTATTTCTATAACACAAGGATTAGAAGTTACTTGTAATTAGTAACTTTAAAAATGTGCTTCCATGAGAATTAAAATTTAGCAAGACAGTGGTGGCCCATACCTTTAATCCCAGCACTTGGAAGGCAGAGGCAGGCGGATCTGTGATAGTTCAAGGCCAGCCTGGTCTACAGAGCTAGTTCCAGGACAGCCAGGGCTGTTACACAGAGAAATACTGTCTCAAAAAAAAGTATTAAAATTTAAAACATCAAACTCATCTGTGTGTGAACATTTAATCTTCAATTATGTAAATCAACTGTAAGAATAATATACTAGTAAACATGGAAGATGTACTATGTTGTTCTTCAATAACAGTTTCTACTTGTTATTTTACTGTTACAACTATGCTGTAAGTTTAAATCATCTCCAAATTATTTATTATGAAATTGATGCTTAGTTTATAAGTATTGTCAAGATTCACACATAATAAGTATCAAAGGAGAAGCCATATTCATGTCTTTCTGACTCCAAGTGTTGGCATTAGATTAATTTGTGGTATGCATTGTTTCCTTGGATAAAGAACTTGACTTGATTCAACATCAAAGAGACTGACAGCTGTGTCATAACAGCTCTGTGATGGCATTTTTGTATTGCTAAATTTAGGTTGCTACAGTAGAATCAAAAAATAGTTTACTTATCACATGACTTGCTAATAGTGAATCCAATTCATAATATATATGTGTATATATATATATATATTAGAATATTACTAGAACTTTTATGAAAAGAAATATTTCATGAAAATTCAAGGAATACAAAAACTGAAGGAATTGCATGGGATTTGAGACTGGTGATGAAGACAAATAGATTATTTCCAGCCTTCTAGAAATGAACCATCATTTTTAAATGTCTATTTGGTGCAACAAATACCTGATCCTATTTTTAGGGTTTTTAAAATAACTTGTCTCATCACTAATGTTCTTTCTTTATTACCACTATTTGTTTAAAAAACAAAGACATTTCCCCAGAGCTACATTATGCTGTACTATTCCCAGGTCTCTAAACTTATTTTTGAGCTAATACACACCATACATGATTTCCCATTAAATAGTTCAGTGACAGGGCACCTTAAAGCACTTGAAATATGTTCTAAAATCTATAACTAGGAGACATCAAACTCTTAATATAATTCTATTCTCATTTGTTACATTTTCAGATCATTGAGATTATTGTTATATTTTTTATTTTATTTTATAATTTAATTTAATTTTACATATCAGCCACGGATTCCCTTGTTCTGCCCCCTCCCGCCCCCGCCCTGCCTTCCCCCCAGCCCACCCCCCATTCCCATCTCCTCCAGGGCAAAGCCTCCCCCGCGGACTGAGAGCAACCTGGTAGACTCAGTCCAGGCAGGTCCAGTCCCCTCCTCCCAGGCTGAGCCAAGGGACCCTGCATAGGCCCCAGTTTTCAAACAGCCAACTCATGCACTGAGTACAGGACCCAGTCCCACTGCCTGGATGCCTCCCAAACAGATCAAGCTAATCAATTGTCTCACTTATCCAGAGGGTCTGTTCCAGTTGGGGCTCCTAGATTATTGTTATATTTTAGGGAAGGAGAGGAAAAGAATTTTTAGAGAGAGGTGTTGAGTTAAATCATCATTGGCATTATGGGGTAGGGGTCTGAAAGAGAGATTCAGCTTTGCAAGGCAATTTAACTTAGATATTTTTAAAGGTTCATGAGAGAAGCTGAGGTTTTGTACTTTAAGAAAGCAGGTTATTTAGTATATGACCTATGCTACATGACAGAGGTAGAAAAGTGAGACCTGTGTAACTTAAGCTATGTGATAGAGGCCACTCTTTCTCAGGGTAGCAGAAGAGGGCATGTTTAATGTATGACCCATATAAACATGACAGTGGTCAGGCTGGTTCTATACCCCATTGGGGAGGAGGAAGATATTAATGTGTTTTTGTCCTGCTTACAGCCCTCTCTGCTCAAGAACTGATAATCTGGAAGGTTATTTAATGGCAAAATAAGCACAGTGTAAGTAAGGACTCTGAATGTCAGATGAAAGTCCTTTTCTTCTATTTTAACATTAAGTGATTTCTTTAATTGTATGTTTGTGGCTTTAAAATCAAAGCATCGGTGTGTACATTTAATTTTTCTTACTTATTGATCACTTACCACTTTTCTTTTCTTTCATCCTTATTTCCTTCCTTCCTCCCATCATAACTTTCCTTATTTTCTAAATTAAAATTTTACTTTAAGACTAGCATCAAAAGTAATAGCTTTCATTATGGTATCTTCATATAGACATAGTACACATAAAATCTGTAGAAAACAATATTGATAAAATATCTGTATGTGCTAATAAATATTAATAGCTGAGCTTTCATAACTTAGGAATACATCTCAGTTACTATTTCGTAGTTAAAATGGTATTTATTAATGACCCAGCACATAGGACCTCAAATGTATATCAGAGTCTGCAGGTGCTATAATTACCTTGCATCTATAATCTCTGCCTAAAACCTAGTGTTTTGCCTCCTTCAATACCTATTTACTGTGTATTACTGCTTGAGATATCCATTTCATCATCATAGGAACTACAGATGAAGGAAAATAAAACAATTCTAAAACATAGCTATGATGAAAGGACATTGTACAGGTTTTGGTTCCTGTGAATGTGACCTTATTAAAAAATGCAGTCTTTGAAAATACAGAAAATTAAGACATGTTTATTAAGGTAAACTACAATCCTCTTTGCTGTAATGCCATTTTTATGCCCTGACAACTTAGGTCAGGCCACACATCCTCAATTGCCCAACTAAAAAGATAAGTAGTATTGAAAAGCAGAAATTTGTTCAATGTTGCCACATGTCAATAGTCTGTTAGCAGAAGAGAAAGGCACATGTGTCTCTTTGGAATATCTTCATTCCTGTCAGGATGGTGCTGTGGATATCACTTTATATAAATAAAGCACTGATTGGCCAGTGACCAGGCAGGAAGTATAGGCGGGACAAGGAGAGAGGAGAATTGAGGAAGGAGGAAGGAAAGGGAGACCAGCTGGAGCCACCACCAAGACAAGGAAGATGTAAAGTACCGGTAAGCCACGAGCCACATGGCAAAGTAAAGATTAATAGAAATGGGCTGAATATAAGAGTGAGAGCTAGACAATGATAGGCCTGAGCTAATGGTCAAGCAGTTTAAATAATGTAAGAGTCTGTGTGTTTATTTTATAAGTGGGCTCCGGGACTGGCGGGACTTGGTGGTGGGAGCTGGAGAAAAATTCTCCAGCTACAGAATGGTTATAGAGAAAGAAAGCTAACAAAATTTACAAGGCTCGGGAATTTCAGAAAGTCTCAAGATTCACAAGTCTCATGCCCATAGTTGTATGAGCAGTAAGATATGTTAGGGAAAGTAGACTCACCAATCAATCAAGCTCCCTGCCACTTCTGTAGGAAGCTATACAGATTGAATTTTCGTGAGTTGTCACCCATGCTAGGGCAGTATTTTTGGTTGTGAAGTAACCTTTAAGTTGCCCATAATCCTGTAAGCAATCTTTTACCTATGCTCCTGTAAGTAACCCCTGTAGACAAATTTCTAAATGGTCTTTTTAAATAAAAAACACGGAGCCAAATATAGGGGTGAAAGCCTTAGAGAGATCAGGGAAATAGGGAAAGCTACCAGCCAACTTTACCTCATCAATTTTACAGCTTCCAAATGCAAGCTATGCTGTCTATGCATGCCTTTATATGCCTTGCTTTTCTGCCCTCTCATTGGCTCTTAGCCCAGCTACCTCACTTCCTTGTCACTGTCTATACAGACTTCCAGGTCTCTATGGTTGGTACTGGGATTAAAGGCATGTGTCACCATGCTTGGCTCTGTTCCCTAGTATGGCCTTGAACACACAGAGTCCTTGCCTGATAAGTGATCAGATTAAAGGCATGTGCTGCCTGACTTTGTTTACTTAAAATGGCTGGCCATTTCCCCTTGATCTCTAGGCAAGCTTTATTTATCACAGTACAAATAAAATATCACCACATTTTAGCACAAATAAAATATCACCACATTTCCCCTTTTTTGTCTAATAAAAATAAAAAATTAAAAAGTTATAATTAATATAAGAAAAACTATATACAATAAGTACAATAACTATATACAATATATACAAGCAATAAATGCATCAACAATATATAGTTCATTTGCATTGACCAATTCAGAGAAAATATTCCATTACCTGTCCTATTTTGGTGAGTCCAAAATGTCCCTAATTTACTTTCTAGAAGACAGGACTTATGAGAAAGAAAGAGAAAGAGTTCAGGGGTTAATAACACATGCTGCTCTTGGAGAAGGCTCTGATTCTGTTCCAAACATCCATGTCAAGAGGTTCTAGGAGGATCTGACACCTCTGTCTTCCACAGGTATCTGCACTCATGTGTAAATACTGAAACACACACACACACACACACACACACACACACACACACACACACACTTTGAAATAACAAAACAAACCTTTAAAAAGTATGTTAGACGGGGGCTGAGGAAGACATTAACTACAAGGAACTCTGGCACACTATTGATAGGAATGCAAATTTGTACTGCTATTGTGAAAAATAGTATAAAGTCCCTTCACAAAAAAATAAACAAAACATACAAACAGAACTACCATGTGATATAGCAATCCTGCTTCTCTATATATTAGAGATTAGAGGTGTTTGCACAATTCAGTTTGCTGAAGCTTTATTCTGAAAAATTAAGACATGGGAACAACATAAGTGTCCATAAAGGAACAATTAAATAAAATTTACATGTTTATACAGTGGCATATTGTTTAGATTTTAAAAAGAAAGAAGTCTTTTCATTTGTAACAATATAAGTAGATATAGAGGAAAACATGCTAAGTGAAATGAGCCAGCCAGACACAGGAAGCTGCCTTACGTATATATGTGATCTGAGAGAGGGAGACCTATAGAAACAGAGGGGAAAGCTACAGTAGCAAAGGCATGGAAGATAGATAAATGGTAAGGTGATGACAGAAGAGCCCAAGTTTGAGTTGTGCAAGATATATAAGACCTGGAGTTTGGCCATATAGCTTAGCTTCCATAACAATGATACAGTGTATATTTAAAATTTCCTAGGAGGGTAGATAATATATCAAAATAATGAGAACAAAAGAAGGAATATTGAATGATTATGAATATGTTATGGTTTCATACACATATTTTTAGTCTCCAAGTAATACAGACATATACATTAAATATGTACAGCTTTTGAGACATCAATCCCAGTTCTAAAATGGCTTTTAAAAAACGATGATTCTTGTTAACATTAAAGCAGTATGTTTATAAATTCAGAATTCATTCTCAAATCAGTAGTAGACTCGCCCTTTCACTTTACCTTTAGCAAGTGGATTTAAAATTCTGCAGACTCTAATTTATTAAAATTTACTACTGAAGTGGGAATGACAGGGATTTCTTTTTACTTCTCGGTATGGGACTGCAGTTTTATTAGAATGCTTGCCCTGTGAGCTCAGCAAGGAGCACGTTATAATTAGATGAGTATTACAATGGAGACTCTGTTAATGGGATTTTTGAGAAACAGTACAAAGGAAAACCTACAAGAGTACCTCTATTAGACTCTGTATAAGTCAGGGAAACCTGTCTTATGGGACTACTAAAGAAACCAGCATAAATTAGTTAACTGAAGGTCAAATAAAATGACACAATATGTCTTTGGGAACACTATGAAAATAATCATTGCAGACAGGGGACTGATGGTCAGAGTTGCCTCTGCATAGTTCTAATATGAAAGTGAAGATGGCCATTAGAATATCAGAGACTCTCTATTGGAATAAACTTCCATGCCACTTATCAACAAACACTATCAAAAATATACTTTTCTACATATTCTAAGTATGAAATAATGAAACATAAAGGAAATATTTCCTTACAGTGTATTTGATGTTACTTTGCTTTGAGATGAAATAAACAATGCATATTTTAAGCATTTACTTTTTTCTGGATATATGCAAAATATGCTAATTGCTTTAAAAGTCAGAATATAAAGAAAATATAAGAATACAAATCAAGTATAATGCACAATTGAGAAAATTTTCTGCTTGTTTCTAATGTTTTTGCATTTGTATTCATTTATATAATATTAATGTACCTATTATGTGTGCCTATTTTTCTACCCATCAATTTCATTGACTATTTTTAGTTTGTCATTTTATTTCTGCAATTTACTTTTTTTTCATTATCTTGGAAAGATCATATAAAGCAGTCTTAGAAATAATTACAGAAACTTTCATCTAATCAGTTTGAATTTCCTCCAAGGGAAGTTAAAGAAAGGGTTTTTTTGTTTTTGTTTTTCTTCTTTATTTAGCACAAGTCTGTACTGCCCTTGTTAGGATGCAAAAGATAATCCTATTCCCAAAGAAGAATAAGAACAGATAACATGAGATGTGTCACACTAGTTGATGCTTCATTTTCAGTGCCTGGTTTCTAATTTAGGATGGCTCGACATGTCCTTTAGGGATGTGAGAGCAGGAAAAGTAAGAGCAAAGGGTTGAGCAGGGAATTTAAATCTTCAGATTTTTTTCATTTCCGCATGAGAAGATTAATTTACTAGAGTCAGACTCTTAGCTCATACGTGGTAGTCACAACACACCTGTCTATTCACCCCAGAAAGGGAACTTATGACAGACCAAAGTGATGATTGCAAGAAAATCCAGCTTTGTGAACGAATGAACTCATATCGGGGTTGCTAACAGGAATATGAATGAGGGGCTTTTTAAAATGAGCAGGGATGACTCGAAATCAGCTGCATCACCAGAAAACCCACATTAACACAGATGATGATTCACCAATCTGCCACCCCGGAGTTCTCTGCACAGCTTGTGAACAGCTCAACAGTCAATCAGAATATCTTTTCTCTGTGCAGTTAGGCTGATCATAATTCCCCAACCCTCAGCAATTGTTTACTCCTTTTACATTGCTGGAGAGAGGTCTTAACAATTTTTTTATTTTGGACTTAGGAGGACCTTTGGGTTACCACCTGAGACTCATGAGCTTCTTCCTCCCTCCCAGAGGGAATGTTTCAATTTAGAGGAGTAACACACAGTGAACTTCAAATTGTTAATGCATACCCTAAGACAAAATGGGTTCCATGTGGATGTGAGGGTTCCTTACTGTTTACATTTGAGCAATCACAGTCAGGGTATTCAAAATAACATAATTTTACTTTTTTTCTGTTCAATATTTGTTGTTATTTACAGCAAAAGGAAAAAAATGAATGGTATTGCTGTAACAAAAAAAGTTTTTTTTCTATTTCCTTGAGAAGAAAGCTGGTAACTAAGCTAGAGAAAATGACAGCTAGCACCTATGAGAGTGAAGAAATGTGGGAATGCTATGTGTGTTTGTCCCCCAAACAGCAAAAAGGAAGGCTGCTAATTATTTTAAACTATTGTCTATTATCAATATTACTTCTTCTCCTACTTCATTTTTTTTTTTGTTTTTTGTTTTTTTTTTTTTTTTTTTTGGTTTTTCGAGACAGGGTTTCTCTGTGTAGCTTTGCGCCTTTCCTGGAACTCACTTGGTAGTCCAGGCTGGCTTCAAACTCACAGAGATCCGCCTGGCTCTGCCTCCCGAGTGCTGGGATTAAAGGCGTGCACCACCACCGCCCGGCCCTCCTACTTCATTTTTAACTGCATGTCACCTAAGGAGTTGTTTGCATGGAAGTTATATGCAAACACTAAGAGATAAGTGGCTTATTATTGTTATTGTTATTGCTTCTTTAAGACAAGGTCTCACTTGACTGGCCTGGAGCTTGCTATGTAGATCAGGCTGACCTCAGACTCACAGACATTTGCCTCCCTCTGTTTCATGAGTACTAGGATTAAATTAAAGGCATGCACCACCATTCCAAGCCCATACTTTTATTTTAATTAATGTTGAAATTAAAAGTACATTACAAAATATATTTATGTGTGTGTATGTATATATATATATGTATATGTATATGTATATGTGTATGTATATGTGTATGTTCAGATTTGTTGCCGGAACCTGTACAAATACATGAAATTGGTCTTAACTTTTAAGGATGTAATAGTTACTATGACTCTAGGGAATTTTGCTCTTCAATTTAAAGCCAAAGTTTGAGCAATGGATTTGGAAATCCTGCTGATCTAATTTTAGATGAATAATTCATAAATTGTATTAGCTACTTTTCCTTTTGCTGTGACAAAAATACCTGACAAAGTCAGTTTAATGAATGATGGGGTTGTTTTAGTTCACAGTTTAAGAAGGTATAGTCCATCATGGAAGATATGAGAAAATTCATGGTGACAGGGGCTGCTTTTAGGACTGCATACTCATAGAGCTTGTGAAGTGGAGATCAGGGAATCTTAGCACTCAGCACACTTTATCTTTTTTGTTGTTTTTCCTTTTTATTCATTCTGTGACCCAACCCATAGGATAACACACTCCACATTCACATTGTGTTCTCTGTCTTGCATTAAGACCCTCAGGAATTACCCTCATAGACATGTCAAAGATCTGGGTCCTAGGTGATTCTAAATCCAATCAAACTGACAAACTATCACATATATATTTATATATCCTCAAAGAGCTTTAAAAATACACTTGGGCATGGATAGGGAGAGATGACTCAGCAGTTAACATCACTAGCTGTTTATTCAGAGAAACAGGGCTCGTTTCCCAACACCCACCTTAGGCAGTTGACAACCATCTGTAACTCTAGCTCAAGGACTCTAATGCCCTCTTGTGACCTCCACAGGTACATTCCAGTGGTGCATAGTTGTACATATGGACAAGACATGAGTATACATATATTTTTTAAATCACATTTTGATATATTTGTCATGGCTATATCAAAAAAGACCTTGGAAGTGTCTACCAATATTGTTATTATACATTTTGTTGTAATCAATATTAATAATTAAAATTATTTGCATTTATGCTATTCATGTTTAATTATTGGTATATGAATTTATACTTGCTGATACTTTTATACCACAATGGACCTCTGTTTGTCAATATTAGAATCTATCTTACTTTTGTGCTTCGCTTATGCTTTCCTCAAAATGCTTTTGAGTTTTCTTTGTGTCTGTTGAGCTTGGGGGTTCAGAATAGTGCTGGGGAAATATTTACTTCACAATTTTTTTTTTCCGAGACAGGGTTTCTCTGTGTAACTTTGTGCCTTTCCTGGAACTCACTTGGTAGCCCAGGCGGGCCTCGAACTCACAGAGATCCACCTGGCTCTGCCTCCCTAGTACTGGGATTAAAGGCATACACCACCACCGCCTGGCTACACACATGTTTTAAGAGAAGTAATTTTAATGAAATCTGTCTGTCTAGATACCATCTAATTAATTTCCTTTACTTAAAAACTGAACTGAATCATAAGCACTGTAAAAGAGAGGGATGGAGGGAGGAAGGGAGGAAGGGAGGGAGAGAGACAGACAGAGACAGAGACAGAGAGACAGAGAGACTAAATGTGAGAATTAAATATTTATTCTTCCTTCTTCACATCATGTCTGTTAGAAGCACACTCAAACAAATTATTTGTCTGCACCTTTAAAAATGCAACTTGTCAGTCAGGTGGTGGGGGTGCACACCTCCAGTCCCAGCACTCAGGGGGCAGAGGTAGATGGATCTCTGAGTTCCAGGCCAGCCTCATCTACAGAGTAAGTTCAGTACAGCCAGAGCTACACAAAGACAAACCCTGTTTCCCACTCACCCCAAGAAAGGAAATTCTCTAAATGTCACCATGGTAGAACTGTCCTTCTCTTTCTCTTCCAAGTTGATATACTTTTGACAACTGACCCTTTGACATTTGCTTTGGTTATAAAAATACTCCCAGGTTATATGATTGTTTCATGGGATAGCACTTCTAGTTTTCTTCTGTTCTCTCATTATAAAATGATAATACCTAATACTTTCTGATAAGCTAATTAGCTTTGGTTGTGAATACAAACAGGGATCCTGGAATAGGGTTGCTGGTGTCAAATTCTGGCTCTGCTAGTAACTCTTGAGAGCATGCTCCTAAACATCTCTTTGTTAATGCTGACTACATGTTACAGTTTATGATAAGGGAAATAATTTTACCTACCTCTTATGATTTTCATGAATATAAAGTAAGGTAAATATTCAGATTCTACAATAAATAGTCACCATATATATTTAATATGTATTAAATATGAGACATGAAGAACAATACTTAAACACAGTACATTTTTATAATCCCAAATCCTGACATGGGTGTCATTGTCCACACTGTTCACATACCTGAAAGATTAGTCACTTTCAGTTTCATCCCTGATTCTGTCATTCATTCAGTTACAAAATTGGTGCTTTATCTGAAAAAAATACTAGTTGGCTCTAGCCTTCAGTTTTTCAGGAATGAGCATGGCTGTGTGACACTGAGTTTGATGATGGCAACAGGCGGAAACAAATGTGTCAACAGTAGATGTTTATTTCATTTAATATTTCCATCAGTAATCTGAGATACTATTTTAAATATTCAGTAGAAGTTCCTAAAGCTCAGATGGGCCAACCACTCTGACCCAATTAAAACAGTTAATAAGTGTAGTAGGAATTTCCTTTTAATATCAGGTTATATACACTTTGTTTCAACAGGATGAAGGAAAAATACATTTAGAGGATATTTTTTCAGGGAAAATTGAGTTCCACATGTGGTTTGAAAGGTCACAGGTACTGGCATTTCTCAAACTTCACAGCTTATGAAGAGATTTCTAGAAGCTGGATTAGACAAAATTGTAAACCTCCCTCAGTTACTCTGGACGTTTCTCAAAAACAATTAGTTTAAAACCATGCCATCCTTTATATATCATGATATACACTGTTTCAATTTATTTACTTACAAATTTAATGAGTACAGTTCTGCAAGGCAAGTACATTATGTCCTATAGCAGTACACATTAATACCTGGCATAAAAAGATATATTTAACATGGTATACAACATGAGGCACTGAACTCAATCTGCTTTGTCTTGATCACCAAATAGGCAGACAGAATGTAATCCAAATACTTAATTGCCAAATGAGACTGCATCTTAAGATGTTCATGACATTAGAACTATGACATAATGACCCAAATCTAGGAATTGACGACAAGGACCTCAGAAATATTTTTAGCAAAACTGTGCCCTTATTTCACTAATAACAATTCATGGTATTATTTTTTCCTTAGATATTTGAGGGTTTTATAAAAATAATTTTAAGAAATCATTAAAATGAACTATTTTCATAGTATTTTCCACATAAAAAGGAGAAATATAAAGTCTTGAATATAGTGCTTGTTATTAAATTAACAATAACAATAATATTTACTATTTGAATTTATTACAGCAGATTTCCTCAACTCCTATTTTAGTACAATTCGGTACATACATAATTTGAAAAGATCATGTACTCCTATCAAATGCATCCCTTTAGAATATCATATTTGATTCCATGATGAAAAAAGAAACAATTTTTCCATGTTTGCAGGAAACTTTAATAAACATACGGCACACTACAAAATGGAAAATTTTCATTTTTTGCATTGTGTGTGACCCAATTTTCTTCTTTTTTTCTGTAGTTTTGGTGCCTGTCCTGGATCTTGCTCTGTAGACCAGGTTGGTCCCGAACTCACAGAGATCCACCTGGCTCTGCCTCCTGAGTGCTGGGATTAAAGGCGTGCGCCACCACAACCTGGCTCCAGTTTTCTTTATTACTGATTTTGTGTTGTTTGTCAGCTCATGTAGTTTTAGTAGCTGTGTACTATACTAATGCTTGTATAATTCTGTAGTTTTTCTGTTCCCTCATTTGGCACAAAAGATATGAAAAAACTGCAATGAATATAAGTTGATCCATAATTCCATAGTAATATAAATAATGATATTCAAATATTTTTTTCAGTTTTCCCTTGTTAAATGGCAAATAGATAAGAGGTGATTTTAATAATTATTTAATGAAAGTTAATGTGTCCTGGTTACTATTGCTGTGTACCAAACCTCTGCATAACTTTTAAAATAAGTTGACAATTTTATTTTGTGCCCAGATTGTGTGAATTAGAAATTTAGATACCTGAGCAGACATGGTGTAACTTTGCTCTTTGAACTCTGGGAGCTAAGCTGTGAAACCCAAGGCATCCCTTAAACGTTTGGCTTACTTTGTTCCTCTATAGTTACATGCCATTTCAGCCACTATTCCAGGAAGCATAGCTAAGAAAGTGAAGGAAATTATAAAAACTGACAATATGTTAATTGACAGATTATCATTATGGGCAGTTGGGAACAATCTGCTGGGGCCCATCCCTCTACAAAGACTAAGAAGCTAGAATATTTAACCAAATACAATTTTTATCATTTGAGGATTGACACCAAGCTAGTTTGCAGCAAGCATTTGCTCCCACTGGCAAGGAAACCTTCAAATAGAGAAGAGAGACTTTCCAAGCCCTTGAGGCAAGGAGCTGTCAAACTATGTGGGAATCATCTACCATAGCTGTCAGTGGAGTCCATGTGGACCTGGGAAATATAGCATAGGATTCCAACAACATCTGTTCCATCTATTTTATTCTTTGATAATTATTTTTTATAAATATAATGTTTGCACACATTTTATAATAAGCATATGATCTAAAAGAGTTACAAAAATGAATGACTTTTTTTTATTTCACATATTTTGACCCCTAAACTTCATCCCTCTAGAGATAGTTATTTCCACCTCTTAGTATTGACATCTATTTACTTCCACATTTCTATGCAATATAAACATTTTGATATCTCAGTTTTGTAACTCATGTGTTGTTCTGCTATTACAGCAATTAAGAATGGTGAATTGTTTTGAGAATAAATTGTTTCCAAGAAGAGGAAATATCATTTGATCATCCCAGTTAATTGCCAATTTGAATAATTATAACATTCTAGCTCAAATATAATCTTTTCATAATTTCAAAGATAGTATTTAATTGTCTTCTAGTTTGCAGATGTTAGCATTGAGAGTTAGTATGCCATTATAAGCACCACATCTTTGCAGTGTCTGTATTCAACTGTTTTTGCTTATTTTAACATTCTTTGTTAGAGAATTTATGGTGTTCCCATTAATGCTCACATACTAGTACTTTCTGAATTTTGTAGTTGGTATGTTCAGTATTCTCTAATCTGGCCCATTGTGCCTATTAATCTTTATGTTTGTGCCTATAATTTCTGGAAAAAGTATTTTGTTTTATTTTGCTTTTATGCTTATTGGAAAAATTTATTTCTAGTGATTTTCTCCTCTACATTCCTTCTATATAAGTTTCATGAATTAAATATAAACTTTCTGGCTTGAGCTTTTCCTTTAATCTCCTGTTTTCCAGATCTTACTGATTTTCCTGCTTATTGACTTTATTGAATCTACATTTTGGAGTGGGTGGTTTTAATTTCAATGAAAATAATTTTCAACTTATTATTCTTAATAGAATTTATTTTTCAGTTCCATTTATGTCATATTTCCATGAATACTATCACAGCAACAATTTGTTTTATTTCCCTGAGTGCATTATTACAATTTACTAGAATTTTCTATTGCATTCATGAAGTTTTCCTCTGCAATATTTTCTGTAACTGTGTTTCATTTTCTTCCTTTCACATTAGAAGCTTTACTTCTAATTAGAAGTATTGCTGTCAACTCATATCAAGAAGAGATCAAGTATACATGCAATTGCTTCAGCATAATAACAGTTTCACTTAAGGGTCACCAGAGAGTAGGTGAGGAATCAGAAGAACAGTTCTGTGCTGTAGTCCTGAATGCCACAGAATTCTCCACATGGAATACATTATTCTGTATCATCCTGATATATGTGACTTTTGTGATATAGTATTTTAGATTTAAAACTTTTCCCAAGAGTACTGACCATATTTTCAGTTTTGTAACTCATGTGTTGTTTTAATCTTTTCATTTAGTTGCTTTGCTTTCTTCGGGATTTGATAGACAAGGCTTTACCATATAGTTCAAATCAATTTGGAACTTGTTATACAGACCAAGTCACCCTGTCACAACCTCCCAATTGCTGCCATTATAGGTATGTGCCACCATACCCAGCTTAACTAATGCTTAAAAGGTAGTCTCATCCAAAAAATTAATGGCTCTAGAGATATGGTTCAGCATATAAAAGCACTTGACTCTCTTCCAAGAAGACCCAGGTCCAGTTTCTAGTACTCATAGTAGTCAGATCACAACTGCCTATAATCTTAGTTTGGAGAGATCCAACATCCTCTTCTGGCCTCTGCTGGCAGCTTCAGGTAAGAAGTGCACTCAGGCCCATACATATACATATAAAATAATAAAATAAATGTTTTTGAGTATCTGTGAGTTATGTGATGATAGATAAGTATCAACTGTGTTTCAATAATGCATTAATACAGAAGGTACCAGAAATAATCATCAGGAGTTAGTGTAGATGTAACCAACTGTCTTATTAAATAAGAAACACAGAAACAATGCAAAGAAGAAAGCCAAGAGATCAGAGCTAAGAGCCTTACCCGCCAGCTGCAGCTAGCCTCTTCAGCCAAGAGACCTCTCCGAAAGAGACCTACTTCCTGTCTGTTTGTCTTTATATAGACTTTCTGTTCTGCCTTCTCATTGGTTGTAAACCCAACCACATGACCGCCTCATCACTGCCTGTTTGTATAGACCTCCAGCTCTTCTATGGCTAGTATTGAGATTAAAGGCGTGTGTCTCCAATGCTGGCTGTATCCTTGACCACACAGAGATCTACCTAGCTCTGCCTACCAAGTTCTGGGATTAAAGGCATGTGCCACGAACGCCCAGCTCTGCCATGGCTTGCTATTAGCTCTGACCCCCAGGCAACTTTATTTATTAACATACAAATAAAATCACATTTCAGTACAAATAAAATATCACCATAAATTCGTTCTAATCATGAGATGGGAAATTGGTTTGGTATTCTTTAAAATTAGATATAAATGGTATATTAGGGACTGTATGTATTTTTTTAACTAAAACTAAAAAAATATAAGAAAAGTGAAGCAAAACAAACAGAAACACTGATTTTTTTTTAAGATACTGGCATGTAACAAAAAGTACAATGATCCTTGAGAAGTGAGTAACAAATTGGGAGTTTATTCTTTTATTTCAATTTCCAAGGCACAGTGCATGTGAGAAGATCCAGGCACATCTTCCAAGACTCCTTCAAATTAGACAAGAAGCTGAGAATACAATAAGGTATCTTAGTATTTAGGAGAGAGTAATAAAGGGGTAGTTTCATAGAAAGAAATAGGTATCTAAACACAAGAGGCACAAAGAACTCTAAATAAACATGATCAGAGTAGAAACTCTCCAAGACACAGTAGAATCAGGATATCAAAAATTCAAAGTAAACAAATAATCCTAAAAATATCACAAGAAAAAACCCACTTACATACAAAGGTATAAATATCAGAATTACTCCAGAGTTTACAGCACAAAATAAATTATTTTAAGCTCTGAAAGTAAGCAGTGATGATCTAAGAATGTCACACCCTGCAAAACTAGCTTTCAAAATTGATGAAGAAATAAAGGTATTTCAAGACAAACAAAATTAAAGCAATTCACAAATACCAAGACAACTTTGCAGAAATTCTTTATTATTGTTATTATTATTATTATTATTATTATTATTAGCATCCTGACTACAGGATGTAAACTCCCTTCCTCCTCTCCTCCCAGTCCCCCCAACATCCCTCTGTCCCCTCATCCCCTCATCCCCATTTTCTCTTCAGAAAAGTGCAGGCTTTCCATGGATATCAACCAATCATAGCATATCAAGTTGCAGTAAAACTAGCACCTCCCCTAGTATTAAGGCTGGGCAAGGTGACCCAGTAGGAGGAATAGGGTCCAAAAAGCCAGCAGAAGAGTAAGAGACAGTCCTGGCTCCAACTACTAGGAGTCTCACAGGAACACCAAGCTACATAACCATAACATATATATACAGAGTACCTATGAACCCCTATGAGCCAAGGTTAGTTGATTCTGCAGGTTTACTTGTGGTGTCCTTGACCCCTCTGGCTCCTACAATCCTTCCTCCCTCCACAGGATTCTCCGAGCTAGGTCTATTGTCTCCCTGTGGGTCTCTGTGTCTGTTTCCATCAATTACTGGGTGAAGCCTCTTTGATGACAATTGGGATAGGCATTAGTAGAGTACTTTATAGAGAGAAAAATGTTAAGATAGCTTAACTACAGATAAACAAATTAGACTTGAAAAGAGAACAACCAAATTTAACAAATCAACTTAGAAAACTCTCAAAATTGATATACAAGCAGAAAAAGAAATACCAATAATCCATCAAAACAGAATATCACCTAACAAATACATAGGAAATAACATGCCCCTTTATATAGTGACCTTATTTGTAAATTGACTCAATTTATCACTAAAATGGTACAAACTAATGGACTGGATTAAAAAACAAAACATAACAAAACTAAAAAAAAATAACCAACACAAACAAACTCAAGAGCTTGACTATATGCTATGTTCAAGAAACACAGCTAACCAGTAAAGGTACATGTCTTAGTTACTGTTCTATTGCTGTGAAGAGACACCATGACCAAGGCAACTCATAAAAGAGGGCATTTAATTTGGGGTTTCCTTACAGTTTCAGAGGGAGAGTCTCTTATAATAGTGGGAAGCAGACAGCAGGGCACTGAAACAGTAGCTGAGAGCTTTA
Source organism: Peromyscus californicus insignis (assembly GCF_007827085.1). Taxonomy (NCBI): domain Eukaryota; kingdom Metazoa; phylum Chordata; class Mammalia; order Rodentia; family Cricetidae; genus Peromyscus; species Peromyscus californicus. The sequence goes on from NW_026294391.1 coordinate 48,151,288, forward strand.
TATCCATATCCACAGGGAGTAAGCAGGGCAAGAGAGACACTTGGCCTAACATGGACTTTTGAAACCACAAATCTCAACCTTGGTGATATACCTCCTCTAACAAGGCCATACCTCTTACTTCTTCCCAAATAGTTAATCAAGGAGGTCTGGGGGTTACTAAGCATGCAAATATATGAGCCTAAAAGGGCCATTCTAATTCAAGCAACCACAATATCCCAAAACTTAGTATTAAATGATGGAAAACCCAAGCTAATGGAAAAGGCAAACAAGCTGATGTAGCTGTCCTTATATTAGCCAAAGTAAACTTCAAACCCAAACTAATTTGAAGAGCTAAAAAGGGACACTGCAGGAAATGACTACAGAAAGCCACAACCAAACAAAATGCAGTTTTGTGGAGCCTAGTCTCAATGGATACATTTACAAAACAATCCCCACCTAAGGCTCAGGAAACATTGCAGAAGATGGGGTAAAAATATTCCAAGAACCACATAAAATCTTACTAGCATGACTGCCTGAAAGTGAGCTTAACAAGGATGACTCCCATAGAGACACCAAAGTGTACAGGGGAAAGCCTATGAAACCTCAGTCCTACATAAAGAACTATGAGCTATTAAGGAATGCTGAGAGTAGGAGAAATAGTCTTCTAAGAAAAAAGTACAACCATTGGCTTTCCAATACCAAATGGTCAGCCCTGAAAATGTATATACAACTACATTATACAGACTGAATAGGTTATATTTAGGAATATATATATATATATATATATATATATATATATATATATATTATGTTATATTATTTTATATTATATAATTACATATTGGGATTAATCCATGGAGTCTATTTAATAATAAAAGGGATTTATTTGTGGGTAAACTCACAACCATGGGAGATTTATCATAGGGTCCAGGAAAGCTGAACTATGTCGCACGCTGAATAGCTTAGTCCAAGATCTCAGCATCCAGAACCTCGAGGTAGCCAAGAAGAAGGGCATGTGTACATCCCAGGTCTTCAGGGTCCCCAGTGGCTATGCCCCAGAGGCCAGTACCTCAAGGTCATAGGCAGGAGCCTCAGCTACAGCTGCCTCACTGGGGCGGTGCTTCAGGGCATGGCTCAATCAGCTACCCACTATAATTACACACTATATATTATATATTATATATTATATATTATGTATTATGTATTATGTATTATGTATTATATATACATGCAATAAAATTTAGTGAAAAAGAGGCCATGAATTTGAAAGAGAGCAAGGAAGGATGTGAAAGGATGTGGAAGGAAGCAAGAGAAAGGAAAAGTTTGTAAATATATTAAAATCCTCAAATTTAAATGAAAATTAAGACGGTATACTACATATTAATGAAAATAACAAATCAACACAAATATGTAACAGTTGTAAACCTTTATGCACCAAATATTGGGGTCCATAATTGAATAAAACAAACACTAAAAGACAATAAACACCACATACGTCCCAACACAATAACAGTAGGAACTTTTTTCTTTTTTTTAACTTTAAATAAAATTTTGACTGTAGCAGAACCATAGTATAAGTGCCTCAGTGTTTGAACTTGAAATAAGGACACTGGTATATTGCTCTTGCACTTAGTATCGGAAATGTACTAATGTCTTTATTCAAAAGTACAAAATAAATTTTCTACAGAAGTAAAACATTATATATTGTCAATGGAAACCAGTTACTGATGTGATCAGCCAGCCAGCCCCTTCTTCAGTCATTTCTTCAGGTGACTTCTCTGAAGTTATTGGTGAAGAATCTGCCTTGAGCTTCCCGTCACAATTAATTGATAAGGACAAAACAATCTTCTTGGAGTTAGAACATACCACCTTCTCTACCCCCTCCCATTCCACACATTGCTTCCATTCCAGGGACCATATCTTCTGTAGAATTTTCTGTCACTATAGCTTTCACTGTACTTCTCAATTAGGCTGCCCCAGCAGCATCCAGGGTTGCAGTTCTTCCAAACATTGTGGGATCAATGATTCCCCTTTCCATCATGTGCACTAGAATCCAAGGCTTGGATTCACTGAAACAATCCCCTCCTAGAACAATGCCTTCTTCCAGAGCTGCTCTTGTAGAATTAGGGCATTTGTAACTCTGTCGTTTCTTTCACTTCAACATCACTTGCCCCTCCAACCTTAAGCACAGCTTCTCCATGGGAAGATTTAGCCAGTCGATCATTTAGCTTTTCCTTTTCACATTCAGTAGTTGTGATGTGTATCTGCCCAGTCATTTCTTGAATACAATTTTTAATTTGAGCTTTGTCATCCTTTCCTTTCAAAAGCATAGCATCATCTTTGATGACAATGACCTCTCCTACTTTTCTTAAGTCAGGAGCTTGAATATGTTTAAGATTTAGATTCAAACTCTCTTCTTTAAATACTGCACCACCAGTAACTATAGCCACTATCTTTAAGCTGGTTCTTTCTACTGTTCCCCAAACCCTGGAGCTTTGGCTGCTACATCTGAAGACCAACGTTTAGCTGTTTAATACCAGTGTGCTTTGGAGCTTCCGCACCAACAGCTTCAGTGTTTATGGCCAGGAGCTTCCTGTGAGCACTAGCAATTTCAAAAGCAGGTACAATGGACTGAACACAGAAATTTTCTTTTCATTCAACAGAACATAGGCATCTTGGAATTCACAAGTTGACCTTTTGATGTGTTAGAAAAATATGGGCAAATACAGCATCCATCAAACTTCATTCCTTCAATTATTTGTAATTCATCATTCAAGGTTTTTCCACACTTCACTGTGATGACATCTTTTCTTCCAACCATTTTCATTGCATCAGAAATGATATTTCCAATGTCTTTTTTTCTCCATTCCCAGAAATTGTATCAGAGAGAGGAATTTCTTCAGGGGTTGTCACAAGTTTAGACTGTTTTTTGTTTGATTGTTTGTTTTAAATTTGGCGATTACAGCATCAACAGCCAACATCACACCTCTCCTGATTTCCGCTGTTAGCAACTTGGTGATCTTCTCAAAGCATTCCTTAGCAATAGAACATACCAGAATAGCAGCAGTGAAGGTGCCATCAACAGCCTTTTCATTTCTGTTATTGACAACATCTTTAGCAACTTTAGTTGAGATATTTTTATATTTATCTTGTAAATCATTTGATTTTGCAACAGTGACCCCATTTTTTGTAACTCTGAGACTTGGTCATCTCTGTTCAATAATCTGTGCTTGCACTTGGGAGGCAGAGGCAGGCAAATCTCAGTGGGTTCCAGGCCAGACTAGTCTACAAAGGGAGTTCCAGGACAACCAGGACTGTTGCACAGAGAAACCCCATCTCAGAAAAAAATCAGAGCTAAAATATATTATAGATGAACTAGAATTACAAACAGAGACAGACATAGACAGGGACACAGAAACAGACACAGATATAGATGGTACAGCTATATATTATATACATGTATATATATATATATATATATATATATATATATATATACATATATATATGATATAGAGATAGAATATTTCACACAACAGAGAGGGAATCAACTTTTTTTTCCAGTAGCACAAGTGTGCTGGCTAGTTTTATGTCAACTTGACTCAAGCTAGAGTTGTCAGGGAGGAGGGAGCCTCAAATGAGAAAAGGTCACTGTAAGATCTGGCTGTCGGCAAACCTGTAGGGTATTTTCTTAATTAGTTATTGATGGAGTGGGCTAAACCCATTGTGGGTGGGGCCATCCCTGGGCTGGTGGTCTTGGGTTCTGGGAAATAAGCTGTGTAAGGCAGGGAAGCAAGCCAGTAAGCAACACTCCTCCATGGTTTCTTTATCAATTCCTGCCTTCAGAGTTCTTCTGTGCTTGAGTTCCTGCCCCCATTGCTTTGATGATAAACTGTTATATGGAACTGTGAATAAAATAAACCCATTCCTTCCCAAGTTGCTTTTTGTCATGGTGTTTCATAATAGCAGTAGTAATCCTACAACAACATGAAACCTTCTCCAAAACTGAAAACAGCATAAGATACAGGTCAAGGCTTAGCAAATACAAAATTTTGAGATGACTCCTTGTCTGCTATTAGACCATAATACAACAAAACTAGAAATCAACAACAAAATAAGCTACAGAAACCACAAAATACTTGGAGACTAAATGGTACATTTTGAATGAACAGTGGGTCATCTAAGAAACTGGAGAAGAAATTAAAAAATCCTAGAGACAAATAAATATCAAAACATGCATATCCTATCAGAACCTCTGGGATACAGCCAAGGTCATGCCTAAACAGAAAGTTTATGGAAATAAATACTCATATTTAAAAAAACTGAGTTAATAAATAACTTAATGATACATCTAAAAGCTCTTGAAAAACAGTAAGTAGCTAAACATAAACAATAGATGGCAAGAAATAATAAAGATTACATAATAAATTAATGAAATCAAGATTAAAATAATAATATAAAAAATAACCAGAGTTGGCTCATTCTAAAAGTTAATAAGATAGACAAACCCTTATTTACTATGACAAAAAGAGAAAAGAACACAAATTAATAAAATTAGAGATCAAAAGTGTGTCATTACAATTGAGTCCAGTGAAATTGAGAACATCACTAGAAATTACCATGAAAATTTTAAAGGAAGGTCTCATACCAGTTCTTAACTTGCTCCATAAAATATAATGTGAAGGAACACTGCCAAATTCATTCATTCTATGAAAGCAATATCATCTTGATACCAAACCCTGTTAAAGACACTACAAAAATGTCAGCTACAGTTTTCATTTGTTTGTTTTTTAAAGAATATATGTGCAAAAAAATCTAAACAAAATATTTACAAACTGAATTCAGGAATACATTAAGAAGATTATACATAATGAACCAATGACCTCTTCATTTTAGAAATGCAAGGTTGGTACAATACATGCAAATCAATAAATCTAATACACCATGCATACAAACTCAAGGAAAAAAAACTACATAATTATTTCAGTATATGCTGAAAAAGCATGGGACAAAGTCAAACATGTTCATATGATAAAAGTTCTAGAGACTTTAGGAATATATATAATATACCTCAAATTAATAAAGCCTGCATACAACAATCCTATAGCAAATATTATTATTATTAATTGGAGAAAAATGAGAACTTATCCTTTAAAACTAGAAATGAAATAAGAATGTCCACTTCCCCTCTCTTCTTTGATATAGTGCTCAAACTCTTACCTAAAGTAATTAGACAAAAAGATGTAAAAGGGATAATAATAGGAAGGGAAAAAGTCAAACTACTCCTATGTGAGTATGACATTATTCTTACTTAAAGACCCTAGTGAGTCTACTAAAAACCATTTGGACCTAATACACACTTACAGTCGAGCTGCACTATACAAAATCAATACAAAAAATAGCCTTAATGTATTCTAATGGTCTATTCTCCATGAAAGAAAGTAAGAAAAATATTCCATTCATAAAAATCCCTTCCAAATAAAGTATTTAGGAATATTTCTAACTAAAGAAATGAAAATTTTCTGCAAAGAAAACTTCAAGATATTGAAAAAGGAATTCACATAAGTAACTAGATAATGGAAAATTATTTCATGTTTCTGGATAGACAATATTAATATTGTAGAAATGTTTGTCCTACCAAAATCAATATATAGAATCAACACAACACCTATCAAAATCCCTGCCATATTTTTCAGGTTTAGAACACTAATACAAGAATTCATATGAAACCACAAAAAAGTCATACATGGCCAAAGCAATCCTAAGGATTAAGAACAGTGTTGGAGGTAACACAATATCTACCCTCAAACTATGTTATAGTGATAAAGACAGCCTGGTAATGGTATAAAAATAGACAAGTAGACAAAAAGAATAGAATAGAGGACCTGGTAATAAAACAGCAATTTTTAACAAAGGTTGAAAAAAAACATACTTTGGGCAACTATAACCTATTCAATAAATCGTTCTGACAAAAACTGGATTGCTACCTGCTGAATAACGAAATTAAATTTATATATTTCACATTGTATAAAAATGCCGTCAGAATGGATCAAAGACCTTAACTTCAATCCTGGAACTCTGAAGCTTTTAGGTACCTTAAAGGATACCCTTCAAGATATTGAGGCAGGCAAGGGCTTTTAAAATAGATCAACAGAAGAGGAATTAACCTCCAGTATCAACAGATGAGTCTACATGAAAACACAGGTCTCTGTATAGCAAAAGAAACAATCAGCTGAGTAAATAGATAACCCACAGAATGGAAGAAAATCTTTACCAGCCACACTTCAGACAAGGGCCTAATATCCCAAATTTAGAAAGAATTACAGAAATTAAATGTCGAGGGAATAAAACAAATGTCAATTAATAAATGGCCAAAAAGAAATACAAATGGGCAAAATATGGTATAAAATGTGTTCATTATCCCTATCAGGAAAATGCAAATTAAAACTACATAGAAACACCACCTAGTTATAGAATGTGAAGAAGTGTATCTCTTATGTTGGTGGGGGTGCAAATAATATAGCCATTGTGGAAATGAGTTTGAAGGTTTCTCAAAAAAAAATAAAAATATAATATAACCACCATATGATCCAGCAATTTCAAGCCTGGTCATATACACAGAGAACTCCATACCCTACCATAGAGATATTTGTATACCACATGCTTATTGTTGCTTTATTCACTATAGCAAAGAATTCTAATCAACCTAGTTGTTCATCTATAGATGATTAGATAACAATAATTTGGTATATATGTAACTGGAAGTTTTCCTGTGTTTCTGCCCAGGCCCTGCATTCAGGACAAATCTCTCCCATCCATGTCCATTAGCCACTTGGTTCCAAATAAACACACAGAGGTTTATATTATTTTCAAACTGTATAGTCTATGGCAGGCCTCTTGCTATCTAAATCTTACATCTTAAATTAACCCAAAATTGTTAATCTATGTATCGCCACATGTTCCGTAGATTTACCTGCATCCCATTACATGTTACTCCCTGGGTGGCTGGCTTGCATCTATTCCCTTCTGCCTTTCTTTGTTTTTTTTTTGTTTTTGTTTTTGTTTTTGTTTTGTTTTTGTTTTTGTTTTTCGAGACAGGGTTTCTCTGTGTAGCTTTGTGCCTTTTCCTGGAACTCACTTGGTAGCCCAGGCTGGCCTTGAACTCACAGAGATCCGCCTGGCTCTGCCTCCCAAGTGCTGGGATTAAAGGCGTGCACCACCACCGCCCGGCTCCTCTTCTGCCTTTCTTCTTCCTGTCTATCTGCTTGTATTTCTTGCCTGCCTCTAAGCTGCCTTGCCATAGGCCAATACAGCTTTATTTATCAACCAATCAGAGCGACATATATTCACAGCATACAGAAAGACATCCCACAGCATATATCTAACTGTATGTATCTATATCTATACCTATGTGTATATCACCTCTATCTCTTCTCTATATCTATGACTATAACTTACTTTTAAAGAAGAATGAAGTTTAAAATTTTTCAGGAAAATAGGTGGAATTAAAATGTGTGATACTAAGCAAAGTTAAAACAACTCAGAAAAAAAGAGATGTATGTTCTCTCTCATATTCACAGTCTAGACTACATGAATCTGGTTAATTAAGGTATCTGATGTTTTTATTTATTTTCAAGATTTTGTTCACATTGAAATTCATAAAATTAAGAAAAAATAAAATAGTGGTTTCTGACCTGAGAGAGAAAATCCAGAAGATCTGAAGATGGCTCTCTTCAACATTCCCTAGAATACTAATTCTTAGAATATTTATAATATAAGAGACCATCCAAGGACATGGAATGAACCATCTCAAAGGATGCTCAAATATATAGTTTCATAATTAGCCAAGCTACAAAACCCAGTTGATATATCAAAGGTGTATTCTCAGAAATATTACCTTACCAATGAAGAAAATTAGTGCCAGGCTAAATATTGTTCTGCTCTGGCCTAGTAACATATACCTTTGGGGAGGAGGGACGTTTTCTGATTAGAAGAAATTAGAAATGAACTTCTGATATGTTCAGTAATATCGTATTTATTAACTTTTGACCTGTCATGTAATTTGTAATTACAAGGGTTGTTGTGTTAGCAAGTTGATCAGACCAGATCTATAAGTAAATCAAAATATTTTAAAAGCAGTTTTCTAAGAATAATAATCACATGTAATGTCCAAACATTTTACTTGGAAGTGAAGAATCTTCATGATAACCAAAAAAGAGAGATGATAGATAACTCAGATGGCTACTAATGATTTCTGCTTCCTGTAGCCACTATAAATCTAATCCTGTGTGTGTGTGTGTGTGTGTGTGTGTGTGTGTGTGTGTGTGTGTGTGTATGTGTGTGTGTATAATCTGTGTCTAGTAACTTGATTGGAACAAGGCAAATGTGATAGGCTATTACATCTACAATTAGTTTACAAAGGACTCTTCCTTCTGTCTTATTTGTGCTCTCTTTTGCTGTTTCTTTTTGTCTGTAACCATATGTCATTTTGTGAACTACCTAGTAAGGAAGCCCAAATAGCAGGGAATTAACTGAGAGAGACTGATAGCCAACAGGCAGTGAGAAACTGATCCCTGAGAACATCAGTGTGAATGAGATTGAAAGCATCTTTCCTTATTCAAGCCTTGGATTGTTCACAGTTCTAGCTGACTGCAGATTTGTAAGAGTCCTTAAGTTCATGACACTTAGCTAAGATTTACCTGGGCTCCCATTCCACAGGAATTGTGAGATAATAAATGTTGTTTGAAGGCACTGGGAATAAATTTTTAAGCAAGAGTAGACAATTTGAAAAGAGCTGCCTGATACTTATTGAATGTGTCATTCTTGAGTAGAACAGAACAACAAATTGATAGATTGAAGAGTCAACAAACAAGGACATCCTTGAATTTGTGCTTCGGAGAATTACAATGTTACTCATTCTGCTAGGTGTTGGCATCTGCCACAAACTGTCACTAACTTCCTGTATGCTGTAAACATGCTATTCACAAAACCAATTTTCTGAACTCTTGTTATATAACCTCTCAGTGGAAATCAATAACCAAAGCAGTAGGTGACATACCAATATAGCACATAGCAATTTTTAGGAAATTCCACAACTTGCACAAGCTTAACATAGTGCCCATTCTTCCAGAACTCTCCATGGCGGCTAATTCTGACTGCAAGGGCAGTTTACTCAAACTGAGATAAAGTAATCTATCATGCACACACCTGTGTAGGATACAGAGTACTTTGGGAATAGCCCTGGAAGTAGTATAACCAGATCATATGGTAGATCTATTTCTAACTTATTGAGGAACCTCCATGTTGATACCCATAGTGACCACACCAGTTTGCACTCCCATCAGTGTTCAGTAAGTGTTCTTCTTTCCCCATATCCATGCCAGCATTTGTCATTTTTTAACAGCCATTTGAAACAGGTAAGTTGGAATCACAGTCATTTTAGTTTGCATTTCACTGATTGCTAAGAAAGTTGAACATTAAAATAATTATTTCTCAACCATTTTTATTTCTTCTTTTGAGAACTCTCTGGTTAATTACATGTTCCAATTTTAATTAAATTGTTTTCATATTATTTGTTTATTAGATTAATTTTTTAGTTTTTTGTATATTTATATACTAACCTTCTGTCCGAGGTTGTCATAGTTTATTTTTCTGTTGCTGTGACAAAGACCATGACCAAAAGTAACTTGGGAAGGAAAGGATTTATTTCATCATAGAAGTTACAACCTATCTCTGAGGGAAGGCAAAGCAGGAACCTGGAAACAGGAACCAAAGCAGAGATCATTGTGGAATACTGCACACTGGCTTGCTCTCCTTGGTTTGCTCAGCCTGTTTTCTTGTACAGTCCAGGGACACTTGCCAGCATTGGGCTCTCTCACACCAATCACCAATCAAGGAAATCCCCCATAGACTTGCCTACAAGTCAATGTGATGGAGGTATTTTCTCCACTGAGGTCAGCATCACAACAGAAATCAGACTAGTGTAATTTTAGATTCAGTACTTTGCTGGATGTGCTTATCAGTTGTAGCAGTTTTCTATTATTGATATGGACTTAAAACATCTTAACTCTTTAGACATACTCTGGAATTTAGGCAGATAGTAGACAAAGAATGTGTTAAGATTAGAGTGTGACTGGAGTTAGTGTAGCTGTCCAAAGAAAAACAGTTTTTTCTACAGCATGACTGGTTTTATTTTATTTTAAATATCTGAAGCTATGTTTTCTTGAGATATTTCTTCCAAAAATTTACTGTAGAAGTTAATTAATGATGTGATAATAAATATAACATAATGTGTTTTTATTTCATTTAGATTAATCCTTTGATGTAATAGGTTAATTTAACTTCTCTCTTCTTTTTGGTTTTTATTAGAGTTGGGTTAAATAAAAAGGCATACATTTAAGGATGAGAACAATTGCACTGGATGTTGTGTTCTTATAAACATTAAGAGAGCCTAAAAGGAAATATTTATGCTGCAAAGAGTAGAATTCTCATTATTCTGTGATAAGTAATTTTATGTAACTAAAAATGCTATAATAAAACATAAGCAGTAATGCTCATATTTTGCACAGTTTTGTAAGCATTTTGAATTCAGGTAACGTTCTTTGTAGCTTTTTTTAATGTTTCATTTTGCTCTGTTTTATGTACCACTGAACTATTTAAATAATAATTTTAAAACAAACTTTATCAAATAAATTTAACTTATTTCTAAAAACAATATGTTTAAAAACATAAAAGCCTGGTTTTTGTAGTGCCTACCTGTAATCCAAGCATTTTGGAAGTGCAGGAAGAGTGATCACGAACTCAAGGTCATCTTGGACTACATAACATCTTTGAAGGCAGCCTGGGATATTATAAGCCCTCATATTGAAGAAGAGAAATGGAGTGGAGAAAAAATATAAGATAGAAAATAAAAATCATGACAAAATTCTATGATTTCAGAAATATTTTAATTTTGCTCTTAGACCTTAGTCTTATAATTACACTTGGATGGTTTGTCATTTATATTTTTGTAATAAATCTCTCAAATTTGGTATTTTGTTTGTCACAAATCTCCCCAAATTTAGCATTTAGTGGCCTAAACAACAAATATTTCTTGTATCTTGGTTTCTGAAATTAGGGAATTAGAAGGGGGTTCTGGCTCAGAGTATTTTATGATGCTGACTGGAGCTTCAATTACCAGCATTATGACTCTGGCTAGAGAATCTACATAAAATTCATCTACCTGGCTCTTGTCAACAATGTTCCATTTCTCCAAATGTGAATTCTTCTATAGAATTTTTCAGAATGTGGCAATCATCTTTCCCCTAAACAAGCAAATCCAGAAAAGTGGGGAGAGAATACAAGAAAGTAGGGAATGTTAGGAACCATCTTAGAGGCCAGTATGTATAAATAATGTGAAATCCAAACTTGTTTGGACAAGCAGAGCCACAATAAATAATATAAAATAATCTTTTTTGATGATATGCTTCATGCTAGTATCTATAAAGTTCATGATTAAATATTTGATATTGTGTATAAAGTTAGGCGGGCTAACAGTCAACAAGGAAACATAGACTTGAAGTGAGATAGTACATGCCTAGTACTGTAAACCTGATAAAAACAAACAGACATATAGTTGATGAAGTCATAGGCCCTAGGGCAGACATTATTATTGTTGTTAGCTAAATTGATACCATAAAACTGTTTTTAAACATCCATACTCTTAACTATAAACAAATGCTACTCTCAGCCTTAATCAGAGAAGCTCTTTTTGCAATAAATGGTGGTGACTACAGAGACTAGTAGCTTCTCAAGATGCTGATAATAACTTACCAGTTAGGGCTTAGCCTTAACAATGCATCTATATTATACCCTCTATGGCTCAGGAAACACCATTAAAGAGAGGACAGAAAGAAAGAACTCAAAGATAGACAGAAAAGCTTCAAAATACCATTTTCTGAGTACAACATTGTAATTTTAATCACTAATTCATAGATGTTTTGATTACCTATACTTTATCTGCACTAGACTGGGCTTGTCAACAATCAATCATGGCTAAGGGACATGTTCATTAGACCTTACCACTGCCTGATGAACTATTGGCTATTGATAGATTCTGGAAGAGAAGCAGGCATTGTCTTTGTTTGCATACCAGTTGGTGAGTCCCTTGGCTCCAAGGGATAGTTTCAAATCTGTATAGTCACATGAGTATCCTCGGTTAAACAAAGCAAAATGATATGAATTTGGGAAATGACTTTTAGTATTTGCTCTCATCAAAATAGGAATGATAAGAAAAAGAAGAGAAGGAAGAAAAAGAAAGAGGAAGAGGAGGAAGAAGGAGGAGAAGAAGAGGGAAAGAGAGAGGGAGGGAGGGAAGGAGAGAGAAAGAGAGAGAGAGAGAAATTGGCTTTGTTTTCTGAAGAATTTAAAGGCTCATTCTGTAAAGTCTCCTACTAATCCATACAGAATGGAGTCTAACAAAACTACAATAATAGTTATAGAGTGAAAAAAATCTTAGAAACTAAAAATAACTGCATCTTATTTAATTAAGGATGACTGGACTGCTACTCACATCACCAGGGAGGCTACCTGGAAAACAGGACCCCAAGAAAGACACAGGGTTCGCCCAATGACGGAGAAATGGAAGAGATATACATGAACAGTCTGGACATGAGTGGGGGTAATGAAGGGCGAGAGTCAAAGGAAAGAGAGCTTGGGGGAGCGGGAGATCCCAGCTGGATCAACAACAGAGAGGGAGAACAAGGAATAGGAGACCATGGTAAATGAAGACCACATGAGAATAGGAAGAAGCAAAGTGCTAGAGAGGCCCACAGAAATCCACAAAGATACCCCCACAACAGACTGCTGGCAATGGTCGAGAGACAGTCCGAAATGACCTACTCTGGTGATGGGATGGCCAAACATCCTAATTGTCATGCTAGAAACCCCATCCAAAGACTGAGGGATCTGGATGCAGAGATCCATGGCTAGTCCCCAGATGGAGCTCTGGGAGTCCAATTAGCGAGAAAGAAGAGGGTTTATATGAGCGAGAATTGTTAAGACCAAGGTTGGATAAAGCACAGGGACAAATAGCCAAATGAATGGAAACACATGAACTATGAACCAATGGCTGAGGGGTCCCCAACTGGATCAGACCCTCTGAATGGGTGAGACAGTTGATTGGCTTGATCTGTTTGGGAGGCATCCAGGCAGTGGGACCGGGTCCTGTGCTCATTGCATGAGTTGGCTGTTTGAAACCGGGGGCCTATGCAGGGTCCCTTGGCTCAGCCTGGGAGGAGGGGACTGGACCTGCCTGGACTGAGTCTACCAGGTTGATCTCAGTCCTCGGGGGAGGCTTTGCCCTGGAGGAGGTGGGAATGGGGGGTGGGCTGGGGGGAAGGTGAGGGGGGCGGGAGTGGGGAGAACAAGGGAATCTGTGGCTGATATGTAGAACTGAATTGTATTGCAAAATAAAATAAAAAATCTTAGAAACTAAAAATAACTGCATCTTATTTAATTGATTTTGTAGTTTATATAATGTTTCTTTTCACTCAGCAGATAAATGTTTTCCCATGTACTAATTCAAGGAGTACATTATTCTGATAGCCATGTGTTCTAGATCACTTTCTAACTGTTCATTCCAATACTTCTTTTATGTATGAAGTTGTGCCAGTTTCTAATGGCTCACATTGTACACGGAGTCTATTTCCCATTTTCTTGCATTTATACAAGATTGTGACTCCTTTGCAGAACAGAATCCAAAGGATTTCAGGATGCTGCTGCCATTAAGAAACAAGTACATCACACTAAAAGGGCCAATTTAGATGTTCCAGTTGGTAGCTACAAATAAACCCCTAGACAACACTACCAGTGGTTAACCCAGTTGATGAGCAATTTTGAAGATTGGAGTCTTCAGATGACAGGCATGCCAGCTGACAAGTGGGAGTTTCCAGGAAAGAATTACTCAAAGAGTAATTCCTGATTGCTCCACTATTCAAATGATATGCCACATAAAATTAAATAACCTGAGTTTAATTTCTAACACAAATAAATGTTTAGTAGAGATTTCCTTCTTTGGGTCCTGCCACTACATAATTAATTAAAATTAAATTCCAATGTTGGCGTATTAATTTTGTTATTTATGTGAGGGTTTAGACTTACTCAAGAGATATTGTAAAAGAAACAATTCATTCACCTGAATTCTTAAGTTAATATTTAGTTTGAGAATTGAGTTAGCTCACACAGTTTTTTCAGTGTTCATTCTTATTTTATTCCTCAGAATCCAATGAAGAAATTTATTACACAGCAAATATGCTCATGTTTTACATCTTTACTTGGCCTTTCTGTTTCTATAATTATTATACTGCAACAATTCAGTATTGGCTTCCAGATATTTATATTAATTTCCCCAGAAGTCAAAAGGATTGAGAAGTATTCTATTGTCAAGCCTGGTATTAATTATTTCATAGAAGAAGACATGGTACTATATTCTACTTCCTTTTCTTCTCCTTTATATTTTTGTTACTAAGACTCACTTCTAAATGTGCCATTGTATTTCCTAGCCATGGAGTGAGCTGTTAAACATGCATACTCTCTTACAAAAATAAATATTATTACACACTATGGTAACATTTATGGATTTGAAACTTAAAGTGCAATATATTGTAGAAAGCCGTGCACGGCCGCGCCTCCAAGATGGTGCCAGAGTCCGGCTTCTGCCTTCCCGATGGCGGGTGTTCTCTGGGATAAACAATTCCTTATTTGGCTTGGGCGTGGAATCTGGCTTGCTTGCATATGTCTGACCCTATCGGCATTGTCCACGTGGCACTACGGGGTTGATTGCCCAGTGGCTATAAAGGGCGTGGGCTGGCTTTCCCCGGGGTCAGAAGATTGTTCAAGGTTCCTGAATAAATGGCAGAAAGAAGAGCTCGGTATTGTGTCTTCCTTGCTGGTCGAGGTGGTCGCAACAAGTGGTGGCCCATACGGGGAACCTCAGCCTCTTCGTGGAGCTCAGAACATTTGCTGTCAGGGTGGTATACCAGTAAGTCCTCAGGTAATTTGGGGAACTGCGATAAAAGCGGATTTTGCTCGCATCTGTAGATAAAGAGAGAGTGGGAAAGAGTAGAGCTGCGACAAAAGTGGATGGGAAAATTAAAGAGTAGAGCCGCGACAAAAGCGGATGGGAAAATTAAAGAGTAGAGCCCCGACAAAAGCAGACGGTAAAATTAAAGAAAGTGAAAGCAGGTGAAGGCAAAAGTGCTGCTAGTATCATGGGCGCAACTTCTTTGCACCCATTTTTTCTGGCTCTTAATGAGTTGCTCCTTTCAAAGAAATTAGAGATCAAGAAGAGTACTTTAGAAAGATTTCTAGAGGAATGTGATGTCGTGGCACCCTGGTTCGCAGTTTCCAGAAGCCTCACAGTAGCTTCCTGGGAAAAGTTGGGCCATGATCTAGACTTCGCTGCAGAACAAGGGACACTTAAACATGGGGTTAGACCAGTTTGGAAATTAGTGAGAGGTTGTCTCGAAGACCAGCGCTGCAGCGATGCCGTAGAGAATGGGCAGGCAGCCTTAGAAATGTTGCAGGAGGAAAGATCAGAAAAGGCCATGTCTGCTAAAGTGGCGTCTACCAGAAGTAAAACAAAAAAGGGGAAAGAAAAAACAAGGCTATATCCTGACCTTTCAGACCTAGAGCGTTCCGAGTCCCCTATCTCTTCCCCTGATTCTGATGATGTAGAGTCATTATGTGAAACCTTGCAGAGCATGAGAATAAGAAAGAAAAGGGGTAGAAATAAAGGAGAAAGAGAAAGAATTAAAGGATGTGAGTCTGAGTGTGGAGCCACTCCCTCAGCTCCTCCACCGTATCTGGAATCTGCCTCCATGTCTAGAGTTGTCTCTATGGGGAATTCTTTTAACCTGGAGGTTTGGAGACAGGTTAGAACTGAAATGCAGCTTGCTCGCCCAGTGTTTCTCAATGCCCAGACTCAACAGAGATACCATGAACCTTTGGATTTTAAGGTCATCAAGTCTCTAACGGAATCTGTCTGGGATGAAAATAAGATATGTGAGTTTGTAGAAATTCTGTCTTGTTAAATCTGTGTTAAGAAATCTTTAGGTGTTTGCTAAGTTAAATATATGCTAATGGTAGCCCTATATAAGTTTGTAAGATAGATCCATAGAGTTCCTTTAAGAATATAAGCTTGCAAGACGTATCTAAGGTTGTCTTAAGACATGTAGTAATAAGCTTGTAAGAAGTAAAGATGCTAGTTGTAAATGTAAGTTTAAATAAGAAATAAGATGGAATGAATATAAGTATATAAGAAGTAATAAGAAATATATTTGCTAATGTAGTTCTATAGTTTCATTAAAGAGTATAAATAAGTAGATGTTAATATGTTATATGTGAGTTTGTAAAAATGTGTAAATGTTGAGTGTGAGTTTAGGCTTAATGTGTGTGGTGAAAGAACCTGAAACACAGAAGGTTAGTGTCCCAGTAGACTGCAAAGTAGGCAGTCTGAGTGGTTTTCAAAAGTTCCAGAAGCCGCTAAGAAGCTAAGAATGGTGGACACCAGAACCAGCACAACAAGACATCCACAGCTGAGATCTGTGGAAAATCAATGCAACACAGAAAAACCTGAGCTAACAGCGAAAACGGTGCGTTTTAAAATTACTGACTCCACAGATGGGAGCACAATTAGTGGAGTCTGATTTTAAAGGCCCTTTGAAGCCGGGCACGGTGGGTTTATTGATAGGAAGATCCTCCACCACCATAAGAGGTCTTACTGGGATCGTGAATGCACGCACGTTGCAGGCTAAATTTTCCCTTTCCCATGCAGATGCGTGCCAAGTAGTTAAGGCCAAGGCATTGTGGAGCATGCGCATCGGTCCCTCAAAGAAATTCTTCAAAAACAAAAAGGGGGAATAGGCCGTGACCAAACCCCAAGAGAAAGACTCTCTCTGCCATTATTCACCTTAAATTTTTTGAATTTGGGTGCCTCGGGAAGTTCATCAGCAGATAGGCATCATAATCCATACAGCCCTATGAAGGGCATGGTGAAGTGGAAAGATATCCTCATGGGTAGCTGGCATGGCCCCGATCGCGTGCTGACATGGGCACGAAGTTCTGTTTGTGTTTTCCCACAGGACCGGCTAGACCCTATCTGGGTACCTGAACGATTGGTGCAACGGGCCCCTCAGACGGAGAGATGTGATGACACCCCGGAAGCTGATGTGCCTGATCCTGATAGCCCTGATTCTGACAAGCGTGCCAGCAGGAGCAGCTGAGGATCGACTCATGAGCGGAACCTGGTCGGTGGAGTTTGATAACCTGACCCAGATCCTGCACAATGAGATCATTGCGGTCAACTCCACCCATGTGCACCTGGCCTCCGCTGCGGAAATGATGTCTTGGCTGCGAAATTCTATCACCCTTTTTAAAGGAGTGGGCGGGATTATGTGCCCTGGCAGGCCTACTGCTACTTGTCTCCCTGATGTGCCTATGGTGCATTGTTCGTTTAAGGGTTTCTCAGCAGCGCAATGCAGCCATGATTATCCAAGCCTTTACAGCCATAGAGGCTGGACAGTCTCCCCAAGCCTGGCTGGCCACATTAAAAGCTTGATCGTGCAGGATGCGAGGTTAGTGCACTGCACTTGGGTCTAGCTGTATTGCAAAACCCAAGAAGAGCAAGTCTAATTGCATGTGGGTTGATACCCTAATTCCCACCTCTGCAAAAAAGGGTATCGGACAGGTCAAGTGTTCTCTGGGTGGATGACACCTGGACTAACACCAGTACAATGTCCAAGCTGTATTTTGGCAGAGATTAGACCTCTGCTCTTGCCTGCTGCTTAAAACAAAAAAGGGGGAAATGTAGAGAGCCGTGCATGGCCGTGCCTCAAAAATGGCGCCGGCGTCTGGCTTCCGCCTTCCCGATGGCAGGTGTTCTCTGGGATAAGCAACTCCTTATTTGGCTTGGGCGTGGAATCTGGCTTGCTTGCATATGTCTGACCCTATCGGCATTGTCCACGTGGCACTACGGGGTTGGTTGCCCAGTGGCTATAAAGGGCGTGGGCTGGCTTTCCCCAGGGTCAGAAGATTGTTCAAGGTTCCTGAATAAATGGCAGAAAGAAGAGCTCAGTGTTGTGTCTTCCTTGTTGGTCGAGGTGGTCACGACAATATATCAGAATATTTCAAAAGTGAAAGATTCTATGAATTTTTTTTATCAGTAGTCTCAATTAAGCCAGGACTCATAAAAATGTTAGCAAAATTTTACTTCAGATATTTCTCAGCTCCTCTCCTCACCCTTCAACACTCCATACACTACTGGAAAAGAGTTGAAAGAAAGAGCTTGCTCACATTTATCTGATTCAAAATAAATGATTAATTGTGAGTATTATAGTTTCTTTTACATACGATTGATATAGAAAATAAGTTTCAAATTTTTATAAATCACAAATGTCAGACCCAGAGATATAATTATCACATGTTTTCTTGCATTTATGGATCCTAGATTATACAGACCCATGGAAGCAGAAGTGAGAATGTCTGTGAGAACAAAGGAAAATAACAGGATTTGGGTCAGGAAAGGAGAAGAGTGGCGGGGAGAATGTGGTCAAAGTTAATAACAAACTTTTATGAAAATGTCTTTATGAAATTCACCATTATGTGCATTAATATATACCAGCAAATGTTTTATGATATAAGAAGTTGAAATCTTGGACCTAGGAATATAGTTCACTGGCAGAATTCTTGCTTAGAATGGGTAAGGCCCTAGAGTCAATTACCAGTGCCTCCAATAAACTATTTTTTAAAAGGAAGGAGCTATATAAATGGTTCAGCCATTAAGCATGCTTGCTACTTTTCCAGAGGACTGGATTTCAGTTCCTAGCACTCACATTGGGAGGCCCATAACTGCCTCTAACTCCAGCTCCAGAGAGATTAATCCACTCTGGCCTTCTCAGGCACACATATTCATGTGCACTTACACATAATTAAAAATTGAAATAAATTTTAAAAAAGTAGAAAATAACTTGGAATCTTGCTTATTATCACAATTTCTTCCACATTTCTAGCACAGATGATTTAGAGCATTCTGGGAATAAAATATAAAAAAAAATCTAGTGTTTACCAAAGCATCATTCCTTGGACTTAAAAATTTACTTGCAAATTGATTTCCCTTTTTGTGTTTTAACTGTTTTCTTTCACAGAAGATGCTGATTTGATCATCTCTAACTCTTTATATCAGGCATAATTGATGTATACATTGATTTAAATGATCAAAATTGTAGGTTTAATTCACTGACAAATCATGAAAATATACATGGGTATTTTAACAGTTTAAAAAGCCAATCACAGAGCACTTAAGCATATACACTAAACAAAATACAACACACTGTAATTTATACTAACCTTCAGAAATGATACCAGAAGTACTTTTCTTTTCAGTCCAACAAACATGTTAAAAGAAAGAGAGCTACACTATAGCCCTTTCTGTAAAATATTCAAATTTTCTTTAAGATAAAAATTAAACATTTGCATCCTCTAAAATTTTGAGCCAAGTATTATGTAGGGAATGTTCATTACGTTGGATTATGAATCCCTAAAAATAAAACTCTATAAAAGAAATGTTGGCATAAACTTAATTGTAGCTCAAAATGTTGACATTTTATTTAAATACTCTAATAAGATCCTCCTTTCTGTGTAACTAAGTAGCTCAAACTTTTTTATACTTTGATATTTGTGTATTGAAAGTGTGTAGGAACTTTGTGAGAGAAATCCTTGTCAAAACAAAATAGTTCAGGCTGACTCGATGAAAAACATGAGCAAATAAGCACTCACATCCATCCAGTTGTTTTCTCAGCATCATGATTATTGGAATTTCCTAAAGTCCAATTCCTCGGGGAGATAGAAAAAATACTTTGCAGAACTGCTGATGTATGTACATAGTCCCGCGTTCTGCTTCTGTGCCCCAAACAAATTTCTCTGCATGTTCTACTGAAACTTACTTAATTTGGTGTGCATGCATACTACACATACTGTCACCGAATACAACTTTTATGTTTGCTTTTTAATTAAAACAAAGGGAGATTTGGAGGATTATGCAAGAAATGATAACTTTAGCCCAGTGAAAGAGGCACCATATTGAGCTTGTATTCATGAAGCTTACACTGACTGTACCTTGTCCTGGAATCAAACATTTGGAAACAAAAGGCTATATATTTCTGACTTCCCTTGCAATCAAGTACTGTGTAAGCAATGGTTTATAAAACAACAAAAAGCATTTGAAAAGTTATCTTTAAAACATATCACCTACTTTTATAGTGTTACATGATGATACTGAACAGCCTCATAAAAATTGGGTTCATGTCTTTCTTGACTAATGACCTTCAATAATGACCTAGAAAACAGAAACCACACTATGCATACATTGAAGCTTATGGTTCACTATTGGTGAAATTATTAAGGCCACTTCACGTAGTTAAAAGGAAGATTTATTTAGTGGTAACTTACAAATGAAGGGATAGGTAGGTCGCGGGGTCTGGGGAAGGTGTATCACAGTCCAGCGGTGTTCTCTGGAGCTCTGCTCAGTCCACCTCCACTGTCCAGGGTCCAGGAACAGAGAGCTCTCATCTGGATCTCGGGTCTCCCGGTGCGATGCCTCCCTTGGCCCCGCCTTGTAGGCGTGACAGTTACTGAAGCCTCAATGGGGGTTGGAACTTCCACATCAAAGCTGGAATGGCTACCCACTACAGTTCACCATCATGGATTTTCTTGGCCATATGTCTAACAATAATTCTGTACTTAAACATAATGCTCTCAACAGATTATTTGGAATTTTCTGCATTTTAATTGTTTGAATATTTTTAAATACTTCATGTATTGAAACACAAATTACATAGGTTACAATGTGTCTATGGGTGTATGTAACACATTTTTTTTTATCTATTCTCTTGTGGGACATCTAGGTTGTTTCCAGTTTCTGGCTATTATGAATAAATCAATTGATGGAAACAGGTGCAGAAACTCACAGCCAAACATTAGTTAGAGCTTGAGGAATTCTGCGGAAAAGGAGAAGGATTGTAGGAGCCTGATCATTATAAATATACAGATTATTCTGTTTGCTTTAAAAATAATTCATTTCTAAAGGGACAATTTTAGATTTACAGGAAATAGAACAGACATTAGAGAGAGGAGCTCTCAAACATCTCATATTATTGCCTGTTAATTTTAATCAATGTTTTTATAACTAATGAACTGATAGTAATAAATTGCTGTTAACTAAAAGTGGTTACTAATGAAAACTAAATGGTTTACATTAAGATGTAGTCTTTATTTTGTACAAAGTCATGAGAAATAGATAATTCCACATATGCAGCATTCCAGCAGCACAAAAAACAAATAGTTTGACCACTCTGAAACTCCTCTGTACTTTATCCATTCCACTGTCCCTTGCTTCCCCCCAGTCGTAGGCTAAACTGCTTTTTGCTTTTACATACCAGCTTTTAGTAACTAGCATGCATATAATGCTGCTAGAGTCATTTTTTCTTTTTTTAATTAAATATATTCATTTATTTTACAACCAGACTGCAGTTTCCCCTCCTTCCTCTCCAGTCCCATGCTCTCCCCCTACCTCCTTTCTGCCCCCTACCTATCCACTCCTCCTCTGTTTCTGCTCATAAAGAGGCAAGCCTCTTATTGGTGTCAACAAAACATTGCATTTCAAGTTGAAGGAGGACTAAGCTCCTTCCCTCATATTAAGGCTGGGCAAGGCAACCCAGTACAATGAATAGGTTCCTGAAAGCCTGCTAAAGAGTCAGGGACAGACCCTGCTCCCACTGCTAGGAGTCTCACAAGTAGATCAAGCTATACAACTCTCTCTCTCTCATATGTAGAGGGCCTAAGTTGGTCCCCTTCAGGCTCCTTAGCTGTCAGTCTAATGTCTGTGAGCTCCTATGAGCCCAGGTTAGTTGTCTGTTTAGATTCATTTGTGATGACCTTGACCCCTGTGGCTCTTACAATATTTCCTCCCTCTCTTCAACAGGACTCCCAGAGCTCAGCCCAGTGCTTGGCTGTGGATATCTGTATTTGCTTCCATCAGTTACTGAACTAAGCCTCTCTGATGACAATTAAGGTAGTTACAAATCTGATCAGAGGAGATGGCCAGTTCAGGCTACGAATCCACTATTGCTAGGAGTCTTGGCTGGGGACACTTTTGTGGATTTGTGGGAGTTTCCTTTGCACCAGACTTCTACCTGATGCTGAAATGCCCACCCCCATCAAGATATTTCTTTCATTGCTCTCACCCTCTAGCCTACCCCAAGCTGATATTTTATGTTCCCATTACCACCCACCCCTAGTTTACCCAGAAGATCTCTTCTATTTCTCCTTCCCAGATAAATCAATGCATCTCTCTTTGGGTCCTCCTTGTTATCTAACCTCTCTGGGGCTGTGGATTGTAGCATGGCTATCCTTCACTTTACAGATAATATCTACTTAAGAGTGAGTGCATATCATGTTTGTCTCTTTGGGTCTGGATTACCTCACTCAGGATGCTTTTTTTATACTTCCATCCATTTGCCTTCAAATTTTTTGATGTCACTGTTTTTAACAGCTGAGTAATACTCCATTGTGTAAATGTATTACATTTTCATTATCCATTCCTCAGTTGAGGGACAGCTAGGTTGTTTCCAGGTTCTGGCTATTATGAATAACGTTGAACATAATTGAACAAGTGTCCTTGTAGTATGATTGAGCATCCTTTGGGTATATGGCCAATATTAGTGTAGCTGGGACTTTAGATATATTGATTCCCAGTTTTCTGAGAAACTGCCATATTGATTTTCAAACTGGCTGTACAAGTTTGCACTCCCACCTGCAGTGGAAGAGTGTTCCCCTTATTCATTATCCTCTCCAACATAAGTTATCATCAGTGTTTTTTATCTTAGCAATTTTGAAAGCTGTAAGATGGTATCTCAGAGTCATTTTGATTTGCATTTCCCTGATGACTAAGGATGTTGAACAGTTCTTTAAGTGTATTTTTGTCATTTAAGATTCTTATGTTGAGAATTCTCCCTTTAGATCCATTCCTCATTTTTTAAATTGTATTATTTGTTTTTTTATGTCTAGTTACTTGAGTTCTTAATATATTTTGAAGCTCAGCCCTCTGTCAGATGTAGAGTTGGTGAAGATCTTTTCACATTCTGTAGGCTGCTATGTAGATGTAACCAACCGTCTTACTAAATAAGAAACACAGAACCAATGCAAAGAAGAAAGCCAAGAGGTCAGAGCTAAGAGCTAAAAACCTTACCCTTCCTCTCACAGTGATCCTGACTCTCTGAAAAAGAGCTACTTCCTGTGTCTGTCTTTTTTTATAGAGTTTCTGTTCTGCCTTCTCATTGGTTGTAAATCCAACCACATGACCTCCTAGTCACTGCCTGTCTGTACAGACCTCCAGGTCTTCTATGGTTGATACTGAGATTAAAGGCGTGTGTCTCTAATGCTGGCTGTATCCTTGAACACACAGAGATCTACCTAGCTCTTCCTACCAAGTGCTGGGATTAAAGGCGTGCACCACCAATGCCCAGCTTTCCTATGGCTTGCTAATAGCTCTGACCCCTGGGCAACTTTATTTATTAACATACAAATAATATTTTAGTACAAATAAAATATCACCATACTGCTAATTTGTCTTACTGACTATATCCTTTGCCTTACAGAAGCTTCTCTATTTCAGGAGGTCCCATTTATTAATTGTTGATCTCAGAGTCTGCATTACTGGTATTATAGTGAGTATTATATTATATAGAGAAGTGATCTCCTGTGCCAAGGCATTCAAGGCTACTTCCCACTTTCTCTTCTATCAGGTTCTGTGTAACTGAATTTATGTTGAGGTCTTTGATCCATCTGAACCTGAGTTTTGTGTAGGGAGACACATATGTATCTATTTGCATTCTTCTGCATGCTGACATCCAGTTTTATCAGCATCATTTGTTGAAGATGCTCTCTTTTTTCTATTGTATAATTTTGGCTTTTTGCCAAAAGGAGGTATTCAAAGGTGTGTGGATTTATGTCAGGGTCTTCCATTTGGTTTTATTGATTCACCTGTCTGTTTTAATGCCAATATCATGCAGTTTTTCTTACTATATATAGCTCTGTAGTAGAGCTTGAAATCAGGCATGGTGATACCTTTGAAAGTTCTTTTATTGTACAGAATTGTTTTAGCTCTCCTGGGTTTTTTTGTTTTTTCCATATAAAGTTGAAGATTATTCTTTCCAGGTCTGTAGAGAATTGCATTGGAATTTTGATGGGGATTACATTGAATAAGTAGATTGCTTTTGGTTAGATGATCATTTCTACTATGTTAATCCTACTAATTCAAGAGCATGGGAGATCTTTCCATCTTCTGATATATTCTCCAATTTCTTTCTTCAAAAGATTTAAAGTTCTTGTCATACAGGTCTTTCACTTGCTTGCTTAGAGTTACCCCAAGATATTTTTGTTTATTTATGGCTATTGTGAAGGGTGTCGTTTCCCTGATTTCTTTCTCAGGCCCTTATTGTTTGCAAGTAGGAGGGCTACTAATTTTTTGAGTTAATCTTGTATCCAGTCACATCACTAAAGATATTTATCAACTGTAGGAGTTCCTTGATGGAATTTTGGGGACAGCTTATGTAAATTATGATATCATCTGCAAATAGCAACACTTTGACTTCTTCCTTTCCAATTTATATCTCCGTGATGTCCTTTTGCTGTCTTATTGCTCTATCTAGAACTCAGAGTACTATATTGAATAGGTATATAGAGAGTATCTTGTCTTATTCCTGATTTATTGTAATTGCTTTGAGTTTCTCTCCATTTAATTTGTTGTTGGCTGTCAGCTTGCTGTATATTGCTTTTATTATGTTTAGGTATGTATTCCTGATCTCTCTAAGACAGTTATCATGAAAAGGTGTTGGATTTTGTCAAAGGCATTTTTTGGCATCTAATGAGATGATTCTGTTTATTTTTTCTTTCAGTTTGTTTATATGGTGAATTACATTGACAGATTTTCATATGTTGAACCATCTTTGTCTCTGGGATGAAGCCTATTTGATCATGGTGGATGATCTTTGTGATGTGTTCTTAGATTCATTTTTGAATATTTTACTGAGTATTTTTATGTCAATGTTCATAAGGGAAAATGATCTGTAATTATCTTTGTTGAATCTTTGTGTGGTTTGGGTATCTTTATAAAAGGAATTTTGCAATGTTCCTCCTGCAGATTATATTATATAATATGCATTAAGAATTAAAAGTAATTAGCAAACCAAAATGAAACTTAAGAGCTTAAAAAGAAAATTGTTGGTATCTTGAACCACAACATGTTTAAATTGATTTTGGCAACATCTTGGAAATACGTCATTTTTAGGAGTTCCCAACATACAAATGATTTTGCTCTTGTCCGTAGGTTTACTGTTTTGTTTCAGGTAGCCATGCTCTAACTTGGACTGTGTTAGCTCAGAGGAATTAAAACATAATGGCTAAATTTTATTACCTGTGAGCTAAAGCAAGCATGAAAATGAACTTTGCTTTCATCTTCTAAGGAAAAATATTGTGTACATTCTAGGAGAGTCTATAATATTAATTCCATATTGTTCACAATAGTGGTCACTAATATTCAAATATTGAATATTTCTCTCTCCATTTTTGCTTTATGTCCTCATTTCTTGGAATCAAGTCCAAATATTTATTTATTTATTTTGTTATTTGCGGGGGGGCTTGTTTTTTGTGTGTTTGTTTTTCGATTTTTTAAGAGAGGGTTTCTTCATCTTACAGTCCAGGCTGTGTTGGAACTCACTTTGTAGACCAGGCTGGCCTTGAACTCACAGAGATCTGCCTGATTCTGAGATCTGCCTGTTTCTGCCTCCCAAGTGCTGGGATTAAAGGCATGTGCCACCACAACCTGACCCAAATATTTGTTATATCAACTCTTGTTTAAGGCTCTGTTTTGAGCAAAATATAAATAAAGGTGGAGTTTTATTAAGTAGTTGTATTTCACTAGGGAAAACACTGAGTCACAGTAAATGACTCAGAGTCATTTGAAGTCCTGAATATACCTAAGAACATTTAGTACTTAGGTAAAGTTTAAATCATTTGCTCATCTTATGAAAACTTGATGGAGTTAAATCACAAAAAAAAAATTCACATAAGAACTTCTCATCAGATTTATACCTAGTTCATCCTTTCCTTTGAGTATTTTTAATATAATATGTTTATTAATTTATGAGAATTTCATATAATATATTTTGAACATATTTGCCCTTTACTCTACCCCAACTCCTCCCTGATCCACCTCCTACCTCCCTACCCCTTTCAAATTCCTGTCCTTTTTTAAAATACACTTCACTAAGTCCAATTTGTGGTGCAATACATTTATGGGTGCAGGGCTATGCACTAGTGTATGGACAACCTACCAGGACCTTACCCTTAAAGAAATCAGACCCTCCCTCCCCCAGCAACCATCAAGTAACCATGACTCCTCAAACAGCCATCAATATTCATGAGTCTCTTCTTCATCTGTGCTAGAATGTTGATTGGCTGGATTTTGTGTATGTCTTATGCAAGCAAACACAGAAATTGTCAGTTCATGAGTGCAAAGGACCTATAATATCCAAGAGACACTCTTGCTCTGATTCTCTCTAACCTTTGGCTCAAACTGTCTTCCTATTCCCACTTCCATGATGGTCCCTGAGCCTTGGTAGAGGAGGGCAATAGAATTGCCCCATTTGTAGATGAGCACACCAAATAAACTTACTGCTTGCACTTTGATAATCTGTGAGTTACTACATAGCCATCATCCACTATACAATGAAATTTCTATCACACAGTTTGAGAATGAATCTATGGGCATAAAGGGTAGATTGATACTATGTCTGCTTAGCAGAATAATACTAATCAGAATGGCTAAGATTAACAGTAAAAGACAATGAATGCTGTTGAGGATGAGGGGATTGGGACCACTCATGCACTGTTTGTGGGAATAAAAATTGTTGTAGTCACAATAGAAATCAGTATGGCAGTTCCTCAAAAAGTAGCAGAGATTCCATATGACCTAGACATACTACCTCCTGGGCATGTACCCACAAGACTATTTTTGACTATAGAGACACATGTTCATTTATATTCACAGCTACTGTGTTCACAAAAACTAGGGCACTTTCATGTTTAGGATTTACTGTCAACTTGATATAACCTAGAGTCCCTTAGAAAGAGGGAACTTCAGCTGAAGAAATACCTTGATCAGATTGTTTTGTGTTCATGTTAATAGATTGTCCTAGTTGATGATTGAGGTGGAAGAAACCAGGTGGCACCATCCCTAGAGATATGGGCTTGGACTGTATTGAAAAACTAGCTGACCACAAGCCAGTGAACAATCATAGTATGCAACATTCCTCCAAAATTTCTGCTCTTGTTTGGGCTTGAGCACCTTCCCTGAATTCTATCAATGATGGATTTTGACCTGAAGTTATAAGCTGAAATAAAACCTTTCCTCTTCAGGTTGCTTTGGGTCAGAATATTTATCACAGCAACAGAAACAAAAACTGCAACAGACATGGAAACCGCCTAGATGTCCATAAGATGGTGAATTAATAGTGAAAATGTGGTACTGTGTAGACAATGAAATTTTATCAGCTGCAAATTGAAATGGAAATTACAGGTAAATCGATGGAACTGAAAGCATAATACTGAATGAGATAACTCAAACCCAGAAAGACAAACACTGTACATTCTCATTCATAAGAGAATCTTAGTGTAAAATATTTAGATTTCTGTATTTACCTGGAGTGCTCATAGAATCCAGGAAACTAGAAAGGAACAACTGGCAGGTAAAGAGAGAAAATATCTTAAAGGAGTTAGAAATAGTAGAACACAGATGATGTGAAGGGAAGAGAGAGAATGTACAATATTAAGATGTGTTACATTTGTTTATTCTGTGGAACATTTGTTTAATAATGCAAAAATGTGTTGTATTATTTTACATTGTATTTGTTTAATTTTTTGAAGCTGTGTTACTTTGCCTGTCTAAAATACCTAATGATCTAATAAATAGCTGAATGGCCAATAGCAAGGCAGGAGAAAGGATAGGTGGGGCTGGCAGGCAGAGAGAATAAATAGAAAGAGAAATCTGGGAGGAAAAGAAGAAGGAGCAAGAGAAGGCAGAGGATGCAAGGGGCCAGCCACCCTGCTACACAATCAGCAATGGCATAAGAAAGAAAGAAAGAAAGAAAGAAAGAAAGAAAGAAAGAAAGAAAGAAAGAAAGAAAGAAAGAAAGAAAGATAAGATAAGATATACAAAAATAGAAAAAGGTAAAACCCCAGGGGCAAAAGGTAGATGGCATAATTAAAAGTTAATAAAAGCTGGCAAGAAACAAGCCAAGCTAAGGCTGGGCATTTATAAGTAATAATAAACCTCAGTGTGTGATTTATTTGGGAGCTGGGTGGCAGGTTCATCAAAAGAGCAAAAAAAACCAACAACGGAGGAATAATGGTGTTGGAGGTTTAAGTGTGGAGAGGAATATGAGGATAGGGCAGAGGAAGGGATAGGAAGAGAAATAATACTAAGAGTATTTGAAAAAAATCTATATGGAAAACTAAGAGAGAGAGAGAGAGAGGTAGATGATTGATAGATAGATAGATGAGCAGAGAGACAGAGAGATAGAAAGAAATACAGAGACAGAAGGATTTATGTGTGTGTATGTATGTATGTATTGTTTAAGTAGAAGGGTATAATTGGAGTTACCCTACACAGGAGATAATTCTCCTCCCAGAAGGTATAGGTTGTTAAACAAAAGCCTAGTGCCAAGGGTGTGATTCCTCTCCTAAGTCAGAGGTGTCAAGGAGACTCCCTAAACAATACAAACTATTGCTTCTGGTCTTAGTTACCCACCAGAACTCAATGATAAGATCCTATTGCTGGGGACACCACATACATGGAAAATAAAATTGCTGCTGACAAGTAAGCTTCTTCCCAGATAGCCAGCTTTCTCACTCACTACCAGAAGGTTCTATGTAGACTGTTGGAGAAAGAAAGGCATCAACAGTCTAACTGCACTGTGAACCACAGTAGGGACTAACAAGGAAGGATATGTCCATGGGTATAATAGTGGCATGAATGTTATGTGCATAGTCAAGTCCTTCTGATTGGATTTAAGGCAAATTGCACAGAAAGAAATATATGCCTAGTATTTTAAATCTGTCCAATAACCCATGATTAGGGAGCTCACAGACCCCTGGGGTGAATTTACTATTACTATATTGAATTTCTTAAGTAATTTTTCATTATCCAGTTGAAGTTTTCTATAATTGTGTAATATCTGTTATTTGAAAATGGTGACATTTATTTTAAAATGGTTTTCAATTTCTCAACTATCTTAAAATCAATTGTAACTTATAATTGTATATGGAGTTTAAGTGCTTCTCAAGAAAACTTATGAACACATCCATGTGAATCAGATATCCCTACATGAATTTGGCAGTTAATGAGATAAACCATTTTATTTACCTCACATATAACAGGTTTAAGACGTGTGTGTGTGTGTGTGTGTGTGTGTGTGTGTGTGTGTGTGTGTCTTACATATACATGTCACACACACACATACATTAGCTAAAATTATTTTTTTAAATTCACTATTCAGTTTGTTCAGTTAGTATTGTGGACAAATTAACCTGAAGACGTAAATTAACTTTTTAAAATGTCAACTTGTTCCTAGCATTGGAAAAAGCTTCCCACACACTACTACTTAAATATAAATTAAAATAGGAAAAAGTTTATCTAATAGAGATAACATCAGACTTTTGTGAAGTCATTCATTGAAAATCATGAGGCATATCAAGTGATTTATGTATTGAGTCTTAATATCTTGTTTCCATCTAGCTTTGTCACAGAAATAAGTACTGGTATCACAGATAAAAGAACATTTTCATTATACCTTTTATTGTAGCTTTTATTATAGTGTTCATAATGCATTTAATTGAAAATTAAGATAATCTAAATTGTAGCAATCCCTGTGGCTGTAGGAAATAATGCTGACATATTTCTTTTCTTTATATAATTTCACTCTCTAGTTTATTTTCCACTTGCTTATATTGATAGGGTATCTTGTAAAAAATGTAGTGCATAATTGCAAACAAGGTATTGCCTTCGATACAATCATTAATGCTTTTCAGATTGTCCTCATTTTTGAGAGTACAAAATGGTATGTATGTTTTCATTCTACATGTATAAGTTTGTGTAACCATTAACTTAGCCTAGGTAGATAGCAATTCTCTTGACCTAAGGTTCTTTTATCATTCCCACCCCCCTTGCCTTCATTTCTCTATGGTACATTTTGTGATCTTCAACAATAACTAATCTGTTTTCCATTATTTTAATCTTTTAATTTTAAAACAGTTATATAAACAATGTCCCATAGATAACTGTGAGAATGGGTCTTTTTTCTACCTGGCACAACTTTCTGAACCTTTATCCAAATTGTTGCATTTTTTAAAATTTTATACTAGAATTAGTTTAGTGGATGATTCGGTTTCTGAATAATACCTGGGCTCTTTGGTTTAAGATTATTATATAAGTTTATTTGCATGGGATAGTTATCTAAGATGAAAAGCAAAGGATTCATATGAAATTCCACTTCATGTTTTATAAGAAATTTCCAAACTATTTTATTATTTGAAATTATAATGTGATCACATTATTTCTCCTTTCTCTTTCCTCTCTCCAAACCCTCCCATATACTCCTCCCTGATCTCTTTCAAATTCATGGCCTCTTTAAAAAAGTAATTGTTGTTTTATACACACACACACACACACACACACACACACACACATACTAAATACATAATTCGTCTGTACAATGTTACTTGTACGTATATTTTTGATGCTGATTGTTTGATATTAGGGAAAATGGTTGTTGGAGCCCATTTTTAGGTTTCCTAGCGGCTTTACCCAGCAGGGCTGCATAAGGAAGATGATTGAACCACAGGCCTGAGTACAGGTGTCTGGGATGGTCTACACTTGATTGTGTGGGGGAAAGTCTTTTGATCCACCCCTTGGCATTCCTTTATATACTCTAGGGCAGAGACAGTCAGGGCCTGATTGACTGGCATCCAGGCCCTTCAGAGTCTATCCTGAATTTTCTAGCTTTTTCTCTCCCCTCTATCCTTCCAACTAATATTTCCTGCTGCTTCAACTCAAGTACTCTGAGGACATGTGAGAGCGAGGGATGGCCTCCCACAGATGGCGTCACTGAACATGTACTAAGACAAAAAGAATATATATATATATATATATATATATATATATATATATATATATATATATATTCAGAGTATTTGGCAGAAGTAGAAGTTTAGGTCCTGCCAGTTAAAATAGTTAGGCAGGTATGGTTTTGTAGTTAAAAAAAAAAGGACTGGGAGGAGGCTGCAGTGTATAATCTTCTCTATCAAGATTTCTCTCTTTCTGTCTCTTAATTTCCATCTATGAAAATTAAGGAAGGTATAGTATAGCAATATAATAGAGGAAGAAATTTAGAATAAGGTAGTACATAGAAATATTGGATTAGGAATATAGAAAGAAAAACTTAGAATAAACTACAAGACAGAGAAACTATGTCTTTAATTTTCAGAAACTATGTCTTTAGTTTTCTAACTTTGGGGCTAGGAAGACAAGCTGGGAAAAATCTATCCTCTTTGAGGTTAACAGGCAGAAAAAAGCTCCTCTTTGAGTCTATCAGGCAGAAAAAAAGATTCCTATGGAAGCTTTTGGCCTGGGGAGAGCTAAAATTCTAAATCCAAGCAGCACTGTAAAGAGATTTCTCCTGCAGCAGATGCAGGCAGATGAAACAAAAACCCTCTGCTCTGTTAGCAATGCCTGAGAAAACTTGTACAACACATTACCAACAGAACTAATTTCCTTTTGGCCATTGAAGCTAAAAAGTTTAGAGAAGAGAAGTTTGGGGGAAATATGGTGATCTTTCTCAAAAACTAAAAGCTTTCTCTTAGTAATCTCTCTCTAAAAAACTAAAAAGCCTTTTAGATCTTTGCATCTCAGATTTCTCAGTTTCTCTTTCTGTAAGGGCAAAGTTATATTCACCTGGAAGAGTGCAAGAATGTACCAATGGTTTGCTCTAAGAAAAAACAGAAAGACGTCTTGGAACAGAGCAAAACATCTCTGCTGAGTTCTGTTTTTCTGTCAAGTCAGGAAAATCAGCAGCCAGAAGTTCCCTATAATTATAGCCTAGTAAAAAAAATTGAAGGCAGAAACTGAAGCAGGGACAGCTTCCATGAAGGGTGAAGAGTCTTGGGGGAAGGGTTGCTGGTGAGAAGGAAGCAATAGAAGCTTTAAAAGTCCTCCCTGCAATGAGGAAGTCAGGGATTGAGTTCCCAAAAATCTCTCTTCTAAGCTCTGTCTCTTCTAGCCAGTAAAAAACAGCAGTCAGAATCCCCTGAAGTTAAATAGGACTTAACCATAAATGCTTGGGAGAGTGCAAGCAAAGAGCCACAGG
Organism: Peromyscus californicus insignis; assembly: GCF_007827085.1. Taxonomy (NCBI): domain Eukaryota; kingdom Metazoa; phylum Chordata; class Mammalia; order Rodentia; family Cricetidae; genus Peromyscus; species Peromyscus californicus. Next base: position 48,183,780 of record NW_026294391.1, read on the forward strand.
GAGCCAAATGGGACAGGAAACTGCTGGCTTAGAGGAAGCAGTAAAGCTGAGCCTTTAGGCTGCAGCTGAGCTGAGGTGTCAAGGGCTTTGTTTCTGGGTGGGCATCTATCAGATTGAAAAGATTGCTCATAATCACCCTAGCACAAAGATCCCCTGAAGCAATGCAAATCCTCTCTTGTGGTGGTATTGTGTTCTCCAAAATATTGTGTACCCTAATAAACTTATCTGGGGTCAGAGAACAGAAAAGCCACTAGATACTTAGGATAGGCAGTGGTAGCACACACCTTTAATCCTAGCATTCCAGAGGCAGAAATCCATCTGTTCAAGGATACAGCCAAGCATGGTGACTCACGCCTTTAATCCCAGGGAGTGATGGTAGAAAGCAGAAAGGTATATAAGGCGTGAGGACCAGAAACTAGAAGCATTTGGCTGGTTAAGCATTCAAGGTGTTAGGTTTTGAGCAGCACAGTTCAGCTGAGAGCCATTCGGATATGAGGAAAAGGCAGCTTCGAGTCTGAGGAAACAAGATCACCTGAGAAGTTGGCCAGGTGAGGTAGCTGTGGCTTGTTCTGTCTCTCTGATCTTCCAGTGTTCACCCCAATAACTGGCCTCAGATTTGATTTTACTAATAAGAACTTTTAAGATTCCTGCTACACTCTCTGTTAGCATTGTATCTTCACTTCTAACCAACAGCTGAGAAGCAATTAGCCAGCACCTCTGAGTTTGAGTGTATTTCAGGGATAAGAGGGTCCCTGCAGTTGTCAAGAGCTTACTCAAGTGTGGAGCTGAATCAGGTAGATTCCTCCCTGATGGGAGGGGCTGCCGGGAAAGTAGTAGAGCTGAGCCTTGGCAGTGGCTGCCCAGTCAGGAACACTATCTGGGGGAGGAGCCAAGCCAGGAAAGAATGGAAAACTGTCCAGGAGAAAAGCTCTCTTTTCCATCACACAAAGACCTTTCTGAAAAGCTTTGTTTCAAGCACTTTCCTTTCCGCCACTGACTCCTGGTGAGAAGGAGTGAGAGGTGACAAGCTGCTGTCTGAGAGAATGCCGACAAATGAATGCAACCAGCTCAGAAACTAGGTCAGGTGAAAGGCCTAATTAAGGAAATACACCTGTTCTAATGAGAGCTTAGGAATAGCAAAAACCTCCTGTAGTTAAGGGAAAAGCTCATTTACTCTTGATTTTCAATATGAAAGCAAGCCCAGTAAAAGGGAACTGGAAGTTGACTGCTGGATCCAAAAAGAATTATGGGAAATGGAGTCTTAAAGATAGGTCATAACAGTGGGCTGATAAGAGAAATGCATTCTGGGAAAGGTGGTTTTTCCACTAAGGATGGAAGTATTGCCCAGAAAATTTTTTTTCAGCTCGAATTGATGGTCATGGTAAATTTAAAATACAGCTTTTAAAAAATTAAGGAGGAAAATTGTCTGAGAGTTTGTTGAATCTCAGCTCCTATGTAAAACTGTAAGGAAACGGAGCTTGCAGCTGTGCCCCTTTAGGCTTTTACAGGCTCCTTTGAGAAAATGCCTTATATTGCCTAATAGCCGTGCACAGTGTTTTTATTTATTTTTTATTTTATAATTTGATTTAATTTTACATATCAGCCATGGATTCCCCTGTCCTCCTGCCCCCCTGCCGCCCTCCCCCCAGCCCCCAGCCCCCATTCCCATCTCCTCCAGGGCAAGGACTCCCCTGGGGATTCAGCTCAACCTGGTAGATTCAGTCCAGGCAGGTCCAGTCCCCTCCTCCCAGGCTGAGCAAAGTGTCCCTGCATAGGCCCCAGGTTCCAAACAGCCAGCTAAGTGTTTTTTTATGGTAGCTGGATGACAAAGAGCTACCTATAAGAGCAATGAAGTCACTTAGAAATACATTAAGCCTTCAAGGCAAATAGTCTAGCAGAGGACCCTGCTGAATGTTGCATATCTGGAACCCCACCCCAATTTAGACAATTATCTTCTCCTGATGGGAAGTTGACTGTTATAGAATGACTAACTGAGCAATTCAGAAAGAGAATGTTTCTTACAAGGTTTTTCTTCTCATTCTCTTTTTGGATTGAAATGAAATCTAAAGAAAATTACTCTGTCTTGTTGGAAGATAATTTAACATCTCTTCTAAATGTTAAGAAATCTTTTTTAAATCTCTTCAAGGTGTTAAGAAATCTTTAGGTGTTTGCTAAGTTAGTTATTTGCTAAGGGTAGCCCTATAGAGAGTTTGCTAAGAAAGTCTTCCTAGTGTAAGTTAGTTAAGAGTAAGAAGTAGCTTTGCTAAGGTAGTCCTATAGAGTTTCCTTATTAATATAAGTTTATAAAATAGATCTATAGAATTTCTTTAAGACATATAGTAAGAATAGAACTTTCTACGAATATAAGAAATATATTTGCTAATGTAGTTCTATAGAATTTCTTTAAGAATATACGCTTTTAAGAAGTATAAATAAGTGTATGTGGAATGTGAGTCTAAATGCTTAATGTAAATACATGTAGTAAGTGGCCATGCTAGTTATAAACAAGAAGTGTAAATAAAGTAAGTCAGAGAAATGTAGGTTTAGAATATATAGGCTTTATGTCTAAGGATATGGTGAAGGTTTAATAGAGGGATTATATTGTGAAGTTTTAATAAAAACATAATTTAGAGTAGAATAGGAACCTGGGATGCAGAAAAGAGTGTCCACAGCATATTGCAAATTGGCAATTCCAAAAGCCACCAATAAAAATAAAAACAGCTTCAGACACTGCTAGCTTCAGAAAGTAGCAGTCAGGTGTTCACAGCTGGGACCCATGGAGCATTATAGCTTCCCAAGCAGCAGATGCCAAACGCCACCAAAAGCAGAGCCAGCACTAGTGGCAAGGGTCTGCAGGCTTTCTGCTGTGAAGAATCCATGGTGAGCATGCTAAATTATGAGACAGGTGAATGGCAGAGCATCTTGGAGCACCCAATGGCTTGCATCATGGGAAAGGTGAACAGTGAACAGCAGTGAGCAGTGGAAGCTGCAGAAACCAGACTGCTTCCAGGAGCAGAGAAGCAGTGTCAGTACCAGATGAGCAGCTTAGACATACAGGAACTGCTGAGTGCTCCAGGCTGAACAGCAGACTGGGATTCTGCAGAAACTGCTGAATGCTACAGAGGATTCCTAGACCCAAGGTGCTGAGTACTTGAACCATGAGTGAGGCAGGTAGTGGGATTCTTCGAGGGCCAGGGTTGCTGTGAGAGGGTCACGGTTCAGCTCCTGGCAGCTGAAAGAGCCCTGAGCCTATGTGGCTGTGAGGTAAAGCTCTCTATCCTCAGGAAACAGAAGTTTCGGTACAGCCTGGTTATGGAAGGCTACAGACTGCGAAGCTCAGTGGTAGCTGAGTACAAAAGTTGCAGAAATGCTTATTTTAACTAAAACTGTTAACTGCAAAAGTTTTGGTTATTGGACTCCTCATATTTGGAGCTATTTGCTATACACAGACTTATGGGCAGTTGACAAGATAGGCCCTGATTTCAGGCACTCAGAGGAACTTTTAGGAATGGTACCAGAATTCTTTTTGAACTTTAGAACTTAAGCATTGCAATGGAACTTATGTATATAGACTCTATCAATGTTGATGATTTATGGAACTGCTTAAAAATGGAACTGTTTAAATAGAGCAGTTTGGGGTTTTTTTTCTAAAAAAAATTATAAAGAAAAGGGGGAGTGTTAATATTCCTCAGTCTATTTAATTTAAAGAATATTTTAGTGTTACTTGAGTGAATTAATATTATGTTTTGTATAGTTCTATTAAAAATTGTTTTTGAATGTAGGTTCCTAAAAAAGTATTAATGGTTATATTGAGAGTAGGTTTGTAGTAATTATAATTGTGTATAGTAACGTTTATGTTAGAATTATTATGTTAACCTATTGATATTGATGCACGTTGGCTTGGTGAAGTTAAGGAAGTATTTAAGTTTGATGTGAACACATCAGAAGTTTATCCTATGTTTTGTTAGCAAGAAATTCTAATGGTTCTATTAAGAGTTTGCTTTAAGTTATAAGATTGACAGAATCGTAACTATGCATAGCAATATTTATGTTAGAATTGTGTTAACCCGTTAATGTTAATAATGAAGCCAAGAAAGTTTTTAAGTTTGATGCAGTTGCATCAAGAATTTTTTGATTTAAAGGGTTTTATGTAGCTAAGACTACTGTAGTCATCTTAGACCCATTCCAAAAACGAAATGCCATCTTTATCATCCTCTACTCCTATACTGGGAGGTGTGAAAGCTATGGAGATTACTGTTAGCTCTTAATGGGGAGCTGTTTTTTATATATTTAGAAGGGGGGACCTGTTGGAGCCCATTTTTAGGTTTCCTAGTGGCTTTACCAAGCAGGTCTGCATAAAGATGATGATTGGATCATTGGCCTGAGTAGAGGTGTCTGGGATAGTCTGCACTTGGCTGTGCTGAGGGGAGGTCTTTTGCTCCACTCCTTGGCATTCCTTTAAATACCCTAGGGTAGAGACAGATGGCCCCCACAAATGGTTATTATTTTTTGGCATCCCTTCAGACCAACACACACTGATTTCATCTTTTATTTTTAATAGACCCTTATGTTCTCCAACGTGCATATAGTAGAAGTGATTACACTACTCAAATCACTTAAGTTTCTTTTACTCCAAACAAATGATGCTGTGGCATACAGCCTTGATAAAGATTGTTACATATTGGTGACTTGATTTTCACAGTGCAGATTTCAGAATCAATAAATTTAACAGATATTGTGTATTACTTAGCAAAGTTTTAAACTTTCACATGACTGCTTTTGGAGCTCCAAGATGAAGCTCGAATCCATAAAGACTCAAGTCCATAAAGACTGAAAATAGCACAGCATCACTTCCAATATAATCTATTCCTCACAGTAGTTGACATCTAGTCCATGTTCAACTACGGGATTTAGAGATTTAACCTCTCAATGGGAAGCATATCAATGAGTTGGTTTTATTTTGAATCTGTGGTTTTGAGTTGGTAAGTATCATTATACTCACATACTTCTTCATTTAGGAAAACTGAGGAGTCATACTTTGCTTTACATTACATAGGAGCTGTTCTGTGTTGAGATCATCAGTTTAAAAAAGGATTTTTCATTCCCCAAAATGTGGACATATAATGATATTGCTTTGAGGCATTTAGAAGTGCTATAATTAAGTTATTAGTGAGTTTATGGGCATGTATGTATTTAACAACTGTAATTCTAAAACAAGAAGTATCAAATTATCATAATTAATTGTTATTCACAGCTTTTTATGTTAATGAGATATAACTATGGTTTAAATATGAGTTATCTGCCTAAGTTCATGTATTAGAACTTTTGTTTCCATTTCAATGATATTGAAAGGTGGTGAGACCTTTAAACCTTTAAAATATGGAGCTTTGTGTGAGATAATTGACTTATAATTGTTCTCATGAATAAATTAATGTACTTTAAGAATGAGTTAAGCCTCACAGACTTGATTAATTTTCTGAAAGATCATGATGCTATAAGTTATACTGACCTCTCACTCTTCCTTTCTATGTCTACATAAGACTTATATTCTCATGTACCTGCATTTATTTTAAAGTATAGCAAATACATGTCTAGTCAGTGAAAACAGAAAGGGGTCCCTGAGAGGGATAGAAGTCTTAAAGGAGGAGGGTCAGGTAAAGAAATGTGCACGATGGAATACATGTGCCATGAATAAAGAAAAGGTCTATTGGAAGGAGGAAAAACATGGAAAGGAAAAGAAAAGGGTTATAATGGAAGGCTGTGTGTGGATTTAGCAAATCATAAAAATCAATCAATCAATCAATTAACTAATTACTTAAAATGCAGAAAACCTAGATGGCATGTCAGTTTTACAAACCTAAGTTTCTAATGACAAAGCTAGTAAAAATAAAACAACATTTGAGTGATTCTAAAGTTATGATTAGGTCTGTTTACATAATTCTGCCTGATCCATGCACTGATGCTTCTTTTGGAGAGTAATGAGGAAATATATTGGGCAAACTCCTACAATATCTACCCTTTTCATTGTTTATTTTATATTGACAGATTTATCCAAGAAAATAGTCATCATTTGTAATTATAGAAATTGAAGAAAGCACACATATACAATTTGGCATAAGTAATACACTAAAGATTTCTGTATACTTGTATTATATGACAATACATTCTTCAGTGGTATAGAAATATAATAATGATACTACTTCTAGATAATGTTATGTGAGTGATTGTATTTTTCTCCAAATTCATATATGGAGGATATAATCTCCTGTAATACAGAATGTGACTATTATCACAGACAAAATGGTTTAAAAAGTAATTAGATTGAGCTGACATCATCAGCATGGGCCTTATCAATATACATATTGTCTTCATATAAAAAATTTCAACATATATAAATTGAGATAAAACCGTGTGAAACCAAGAAGAAGGCAAGGAGAAAAGACGCAGAATAAGTCAGTCCAGTCAACATTTGTTCTTGGATTCATAGCTTTAAAATTACAGAAAACTAACTTTTATGGTTAATGCCATAGAATTTTAGGAAATTAATTCTTAATGTTTGAAAAATTTCCACACTTTGATAATATTCATTCTTCTTCTGCAGCTTCTCTCAGATCTCTTACCCACACAAATTCTCATTTTTCTTTCTCTTAAAAACCAAACCAAACAAACAAACACAAAATAAGCACACACACACACACACACACACACACAAAAATATGGTGTCCACCTTCTTTTGACCAAGTACTCCTGAGCATGAAGCTTTCTCTATAGTGTGATTGATATTGCTAATGCCAAAGTCCTAATAAAAGAAATAGAAATAGTCACAAAGTCCCACCCCTAGCAAAGAAGAAAATTAAATTCGTATTGTTAATGCCATATATTCTTTTGGTAATTTGACACAGTGGCCATAATAACCTTATACAAATGGGTGTGGTGGTTTGAAAGAGAATGATCTCCCATAGGCTCAAATATTTGATATTTGGCTCTCAGTTGGGTAGACTGTATAGGAAGGATTAGGAAGTATAACCTTATTGGAGAAGGTATGTCACTGGGGGTAGGTTTGAGGTTTCAAAAGTCCTAGCCAACTGTACCCCAGCTTTCTCTCTGACTGTAACTTGCCCATCAGAGATGAATTCTCAGCTACTGCAGCAGCACCATACCTGCCTGCCTGCTGCCATGCTTTCCACCTTGATGATCTATGACTAACCATCTGAAACTGTAAGTAAGCCTCCAATTAGATGCCTCCTTTTATAAGTTGCCCTTGGTCATGGTGTCTTTTTACAGCATTAGGACAATAAATAAGACAATATGAAAAATACATTTTTATTTGTGCATATGAATATATTCAATGATATAATGTTTTTTGATTATTTGGAGAATTATGCAAATTTGTAAATATATTCTATATTACCATTAATATACTAGAAGTTAATATGATAAAATGCAAACATAAATTATTTCTAGATAGTAATATAGAATAATTTATGTTTTGTTCTCTGTATTTTATATATTTCTTACTACTTCCTCCCTAAAATGTGCATTCTGATAATTTATTCTAAATATTTAAAATTTAACTATTAGTAAGATCCCCATAAACTCAAGATTTATAAATATTTTGGCTAACAATTAATTAAAACCAATTTTCATCATATAAAAATGCATTGCACTGTCAGAACTAGCCAACCTGTCAAACAGCACCTGAATAGGGGAGTTAGGATTAAGAAAGAGACTGGAGACAGAAGATAGAATCGGGAGGGCTCTCAGTGAATACTGCGGCAACCCTGAATTTATTACAACATAGCCTTTTTAGACCCAAAGAAAGGTGGCAAAAAAGACTTCCTTACCATGGTTCAACGAACAAACAAGCATAAACACCTCCTTAATTCTCAAAACTTCTAGTAACCATGACTTTGGCCAATCATCCTGTTATTTGGCCTTGGGGAGCAAAAACAATCTTGAACTCTCTGACCTTAAGTCAAGATGGAGTGAAGCCATGAGCTGGAGTCACTGTGGGCTCCCACATTGCACTGATAAAAGAATGACATGATTATAAGTTTCAGGAATGCATTATTCATCTACAGTGAGAATGTTTTTGAAATATAGAAGGCCTCTTTTACTTTTATTCAGTTTTGTTTTGTTTTGTTTGCAATGCTGAGTAGCAAACCACTGGCCTGTCAAGATACTAGGCAAGTACTCCACCATTGAGTTACATCCTCACCATAGAGACTCTTTGCTCTTAGCAGAAAATCCACATATATATGTTAAAGGCTTTCCATACTTATATTTTATTGTACTTTAGAGTTACACAATATTAATATCTAAAATGGATATTTTTGTTGAGTATATACTTTACTCCATAAGACTGGAAGCTTCCTATCATCAGAGGACTCAGATTTAAGGAGCCTTTTAGTACTCTAACTAATTCAAAAAATAAGGTCTCTTGAAGGTAATACAATATTTAATTTCAGAACATAAATCTATTTGAGGACAGTTTTGCAATTTTAAACTAATTAACACCAGCTAAATATCCATATACAACGAATAAAATGAAGTGTTAGCTTTTTCATTAAAGGTTTTGAATGTTGTACCACATGGTTTAATTTGTGGATTTCAAATGAAATTGGCATTCCTCGAAGGTTCTAAGGTAGTACTAATTTGTAACTCTTTTCAGGCTAAATAAAAGTCATCTCCTACACCTTGTAGAGAATAATCAAAACCAAACTACCTGACATTTCCACTTAGTCCAAAGAACAGACTGAAAATACTGAATTGTCAACAAAGCTTTGATGTAAATCAGTAATCACAAGAGAGCTGAGGAAGAACATAATGGAACCATCAACTCATCAAAGGGAATCTTTCTTCTTTTAAAGAAAAAATATGTTCTGCCATGCATCTTCCAAATTAAGTGATCCTTTGCCTTATTACTTTAAGATAAGTTTATTCATCAATCAGTATCAAGACAACCATCACCAAAACGCATTGATTTTGAATGATTAGACAGAATTAAAACATGTAAGTGACAAATAAAATATTACTCTTCTAGTAAGGTTTTGTTTTCAATGTTTTAAAGTAATATTTAAGTTCATCATTATCTCCAGTGAATCAAAAGTAAAAGAAAAGGGGGAAAAATCTAGTATACTCTTAAAGTCATTTTCTTGGAAAAACTAAAAGCTTACTTTATCTCTTTTTAAAAAAAGCTACTTCTAATAGACAAAATGTACACATGTTTTCTTAACAATATGTGATCTTCAACAAAGCAGCACAGAGATCACTGTAGAGCTTGCTAGAAAATTCAGATGCTTGGGTTTCAACTCTGACTACCAGAACCAGAATTTGCCCTAAAAGTGTCTTAAACATTATACACAGAGACAGGACTCCAATTTGAGAAACTCTAAAGTTTTCCAAAGCAATAACAAATTTTACTGGTTTTGCTCAAGCCAGTGCAGACTAAAGCATGGGCAAACAGCAACTGGTGAAGATGTTTCACTTTGCATATACTCTTTCCCATTATTTTACCTATGTTCTTGGTGTTTTTGAAACTGATAATTGTAGCTATTTTTTTTTTTAGTTAGAAGGAAAAAAACTCAATGTTTTGCCCAACTCTTCACACAATCAAGATAGTTTTCTGCCTTAAAGATACTGTGTCAGACAAAGCATGGGGGCACACATCTTTAATCTCAGTAGAGGGAGAGGTAGGTGGATTACTAAGAGTTCAAGGCCAGGCTGGTCTGTATAGCTTATTCTATGCCTGCCATGAGGCTACTCAGCTAGAGAGATCTTGTCTCAACAAACCAATCAATCTAACAAACAAACTGTTTCATCAAGGTGTATTCAGATGCAAATAATGAAATCCCCTTAAGAGTGGCTGAACAATAGGAAAAAAACATAATCTCCCTCTCACTCCCCTCCTTCTCTCCCTCCTTCCATCTCTCGCCCCTTTTCCCCTCCTCCACCAGCCAAAAATGGTCTCAATTTTCTTAATCCTATGAAATAAACCACAGTCATAATAAATGCAATAAAACTACACAAAACCAATCATAATATTGTTTAAAGACCAGGCTATATATGATAAAAACTGTAACTAGCAAAGGGCACAAAAAAAATTCCAGGATAGTGGTTGCAACTGGGGAAAAGGCAACAGAACCAAATGCATTATGATAGCATTTTAGTAAATAGAAATAATTTTATTATTCTTTAATTTCTTATGTACAAAAATTTACAATATATGATATACCCCACAATAAAGAGAAAATCAGTTAATAAAATTCATCCATTCCTCTTCTGTTATTTATGACAACATAAGCCATTGCTTTCATTTTTTTTCTTCTAATACTGGGAATTGATCTGGGTCCACATGTAAGCTGAGCAAGTTCCCTTTTTCTTAAACTATACCTTACTTGAAGAGCAAGCCCTCTACCATAAAATTGTATCTCTGGCCTTCTTCTCCTCATCATCCTCCTTCTTCTCCCTAACTAGACAGTGACCTCTACAATGTTAAGGGTCAGTTTTGACCATTACTGCCCACTCATCTCTTCTTACATCCATTCCTTGGCAAGTGGCAGTTCACCAAGATCTCTGATCTTGTATTCTGATAAAAAGCAATGTGACTTGATGCTTCTTCCTGCATAGTTGTGTTTGAAAAAAAGTTGCTAAAAGGATAGACATTAGTCCTGGCTCATTGAATCCAGGTGACATCCTCCTTATGAATGATCTAGTGTCCAGCTGGGAGTAAAGAAAATTTCTAGCACATTTGACTTCAGTCTATAGTTTCCTTGAGTCAAAATGTGGTTCCTAGCCCATATTTTTCTTTTTCTAATAATGTTCTCTCTGAGTTTGGCCAAAGAATGTCTAGATTACCAGCCCAGGTATGCTGAGATTACTAACATAACAGCCATACTGTGATGAAATATGGGATCAAGCATACAGTTGATAGGGCAGAGAATGACATAGCCAAGACTGAGGTTTTCCAGAAAGCCCAAAATAAGTTTGAGCCTGCAAGGGTTTGACTTCTTTACTTGACAGCACTGAGCACATTCATAATTGTATGTAATTTTGTTTTCTATACCAGATACAAGATAACTTCTGTAGTTGGAAGCTTTCCTGTGTCCTCACCAGCTGGTGGTTGGGACAAATCTCTCTCACTCACAACCCCCAAGTAAGCACACAGAGGCTTACATTAATTACAACTGCTTGGCCATTAGCTCAGGCTTATTACTAACTAATTCTTACACTTAATTTAACTCATAACTCTTATCTATGTTTAGCCACACAGCTTAGTATCTTTTCTCAGTTCGTCCTTGTCATCTTGCTTCCTCTGTGTCTGGCTGGTGACTTCTGACTCAGCCTTCCTCTTCCCAGAATTCTCCTTGTCTGCTTATCCCTCCTATACTTCCTGCCTGGCTACTGGCCAATCAGCATTTTATTTATCAACCAATCAGCAACACACATTCACAGCATACAGAACAACATTCCAAATTTCATATGTTCCTGAATCACTAATGTACATTAAAGGGTATGACCAAGGGTACATATAAAGGAGTGGGAGGTCCAACCTACATGAAGCACTTTTAGAAATCTTACTCCTTGAAACACCAATTGGTTGTTATTTTACTCTTCACCATGCCCTACTCTAGTCAGAGTTTTCCTGTCTAGCAGTCACTCTCAAATAATCACTCTGAGGCTTATATTAATTACAAATACTTGGCCAATAGCTCAGACTTGTTACTAACTCTTACATTTAAATTAGCCCATATTTCTTACCTATGCTTTGTCACATGGCTCAATATCTTTTCTCAGTAAGGTATGCCCATCTTGCTTCTCTCCTTATGTCTCCACTGACTCTGCTCTTACTCATCCCATCATTCTCAGTTTGGCTTTCCCACCTAACATTATCCTGTTCAGCTATTGGCCAGTCAGCTTGTTTATTAAACCAATCATAGTGACAAATATTCACATAGTATAGAGAAGGATTATTTGACAGCACCACCAACAGGTCCTTGCCTCTGGATAGTGGAAACATGTGAGGTTGATGCTTTTCTTTTCCTGGGATGTCTTTTATCCTTCACTTACCTGCCAAATTTATTTCAATGTTTGCTGAGTTACTTGATACTAAATTATCTTTAGCACCATTAGAAAACCTTATTGACCATCCTCTTTAAGGGCCCCATGACTAACATGCTACTATGTAGGCCTGTCTGCTCCTAGACTAACACAGGTCCTTAAACATAGGTGTCAGACCTAACATCTTTCTGTGGCCACCACTTGACATAAGATTTGGCCTAAGATAACAACAATAGAAGTAACCATCTTTTGTGATAGAGATCCACTTATAAGGCAGAATTCTAGTTGAGATGTTGGGTTTGCCACTTGATGGCTTGGCCAAGTTCCATTCCCACTGTTATCTTGTTGTCCAATAAAATGGTCTGTGGACACCATCAATGTAGTTCTAAATTATGTGGATAAGTTGACTTCAAGAGAAGTAGGGTATCATTGGCTCTGAATGGTTCTCACCCTGTGGGCTGCAACAACTTTGGGGATCAAATGTCCCTTTCACAGGGGTTGCACATCAGATATTTACATTGGGATTCTTACCAGTAACAAAATTACAGTTATGAAGTAACAATGAAAATAATTTCTTGATCAGGAGTCACTACAGCATGAGAAACTGTATTAAAGAGGGGCAGAATTAGGAAGGTTGAGAAACACCAAGGTACATGGATTATGTAAGAGGAGAAATAACACTGGAATGTAGCTAGAGTTTTACTGCCTGGCCCACAGTCAGGACAAATCTCTCTCACCTGCCAGACCCACAGCCGCTCAGACCCGACCAAGTAAACACAGAGACTTATATTGGTTACAAACTGTATGGCCGTGGCAGGCTTCTTGCTAACTGTTCTTACAGCTTAAATTAATCCATTTCTATAAATCTATACCTTGCCATGTGGCTCATGGCTTACTGGCATCTTCACATGCTGTTTGTCATCTTGGCAGCTGGCAGTGTCTCTCTGACTCAGCCTTCCACTTCCCACCTTTATTCTCCTCCTTGTCCTGCCTATACTTCCTGCCTGGCCACTGGCCAATCAGTGATTTATTTATTGACCGATCACCAACATACTTGACATACAGACCATCCCACAACACTTCCCCCCCTTTTTTTTTCAAAAAGGAAGGTTTTAACCTTAACAAAGTAAAATTACATATAATTTGGGAATTTGGGCGTAGCTTCTCTTACTACTTCCTGCTGGAGGGGGGCGCTGTCTCTTATGGGGACACAAAGAAAATTTTAGGATTATGGAATAGTGCATGAGGCTGTATTGTCTGAGCCAGTTGCCTTCAAACCATTCTGGATGTTGGATCATCTGGGCCATGGTGTCATTGGAGACCTTTCAGAGGGTCTTGGCTGGTCAAACCTGATGTATCTTAATCTGGAACAAATCCATAGCCTCTGGTTTTCTGTGGGAACAAAAGCAGAGTCTCCTTTCCAAAGCAACACATCCTTACATCCAAATTTTGAAGTCAAGGTATCTTTAAAATATACATATTGGTTTAACTCAACATCTTTTACGATCAAATGTTTTTCTGCAATTAAAAATCCCAAAGACGGCCGGGCGGTGGTGGCGCACGCCTTTAATCCCAGCACTCGGGAGGCAGAGGCAGGTGGATCTCTGTGAGTTCGAGGCCAGCCTGGGCTACCAAGTGAGTTCCAGGAAAGGCGCAAAGCTACACAGAGAAACCCTGTCTCAAAAAAAAAAAAAAATCCCAAAGACAACACAATCCAGATTCTCTGTGTAATATTCATCTTCACGTGGCTTATTTTTTATATTAATTTTACTGTCTCTTTAAAGACTTTATTTTTTAAAACTATGTATTTGTTTATATAACTGTATATATCACCTTTTTTGTCTCTTTCAAGCCTATGTATATTTTACACACATTGTAAGCTAATGCATCTGAATCTGTCTTATTGTGAATCTATTGCTTTAAACTGCAGCAGCTGTGGCTGCTGGCTCTGCCCATCTCAGCTTCCCGACATGGTGGTGGTAGTTTACTGCCAGCTCTGGGAGCTATCGTGGGTCTATGCTTTTATCCAAGCAGCGTGTAGCCCAGAAACCTCTTTTTTTGTTATGTACTAGCAAAGGCTAAATCCACCACGCAGCTTAATGTGCCACTTGCAGAGGCTTTATTCCTGCCGTAGGGCAGGTCGAGTGCGCATGCTAGGAACCCGCCAATAGCTGAAACCAGCAGCTGCCGATCATTTGAGAGAGACAATTAGGAAGCTGTATTTTAGCTCTGTTTTAGAATCTTTTCTCAGGTTTTAGGTGGAAACTCTTGCCAACACGTTGGACGTCATTTGTAGCTAAAGTTTTCCTGCCTGACCCACAGTCAGGACAAATCTCTCTCACCTGCCAGACCCATAGCCGCTCAGACCCGACCAAGTAAACACAGAGACTTATATTGGTTACAAACTGTATGGCCATGGCAGGCTTCTTGCTAACTGTTCTTACAGCTTAAATTAATCCATTTCTATAAATCTATACCTTGCCACGTGGCTCATGGCTTACTGGCATCTTCACATGCTGTTTGTCATCTTGGCGGCTGGCAGTGTCTCTCTGACTCAGTCTTCCACTTCCCACCTTTATTCTCCTCCTTGTCCTGCCTATACTTCCTGCCTGGCCACTGGCCAATCAGTGATTTATTTATTGACCAATCACCAACATTCTTGACATACAGACCATCCCACAGCACTGGAATCTTTACTTCTCTATCTTACTCTTTTGTCTTCCTATCCTATCAGCATCCTTGTGGCATCTAGAAAATTGCTTAAAATTAAGAAATAAATACTTTTATATTTTATCAGAGAGGTTCAAACTCAAGGTATTTCAAGCAAGAAAACTAAGCCTCTATAATCTCCTTTTTATTTGCTTTACTCACATTTACTTCCCTTCATTTACATACATTATAAGCTATGATCCATACATGGGAGAGAATAGATGGGATTTTGTCTTCCTTAGTTTCATTTAACATACTTTCCAATCCCATCCATTTTCCTGCAAATTTCTAAATTTATTTTTTTATAGCTGAGTAAAGTACCATATATATATATATATATATATATATATATATATATATATATATATATATATATATATATAATTTTCACTATCCATTCATTTGTTATTGGGTATCTAGGCTGGTACCATTTCTTTGATATTGTGAATAAAATATCAATAAGCATGAATATCTTTATTGTGGGACATGGAGACAATGAATGATATAGCTGAGTGTTATGGAAATTCTATATTTTTTAGAACATACCATACTGGTATAATGTACTATTTTGTACTCCCATGAGCAATAAAGAAGAGTTTCCTTTTAAGGGCTTTGAATATTCCTTAATGGAGATTGAAACTTAATTTGGGTGTTAACATTGCCTCCATTTCTACTTAAACCTACCAAAGAGATGAACTGAGGCAGTAGCATCTGAGTAGAGATGCCAAAAGGTGAGTAAGAGAAGAGTTACCTGAAGGCCATTAACAAGATGATCACAATTTGTATGAGGTTCTAGGAATCCTGAAATCCTCTAATGAGTTATTTGATGTTGCCTGAGATGATTAAATATAATGAACTGTCAGCTGTACTGATCTCATCTATATGGTCAATATCTGCTTTGAACTCATGTGTCATCCACACTCATCAGAAGTGAAAAAATAGTCTATACACAGTATTACAATGACTTCACTAACATTCTGCCTTGATGCTTTAGCAGATAGTAAACAATTCCCCAATACCTTTGGTCCTGAGAAAAGTGTTAAATGACTCTTGAGTTATGGTTCCAATAACTGTGCATTTCAGCACTTCCTGAGGTGATATCCAAATTGGACATTGATCTTCTCATCATTCAGGGAAAACTGCCTTGCAGTCTACCTCTGACTTAACTCCTTCACCTCATCTTCCACATTGGCTGGGAGCCAGCTTCATATTGGAACTAGAAATATCTTAATATGGACAAAGTCCTACATTAGAAAGATCACAAGTTGGCTATGCCTCAGCACTATCATTAGGAGACAAAGCTCTTCTGATAAATTTTCCACAATGATTTTGAATTTAAGCTAGCTCCTTTTCATGCTCATAAATGGCTTCTACTTCCTAACATAATAGTGAACTAACATAAAAAGAGATATTTCAGAGCCCTCTATGTTGGAATCCTCATATGTAACTGACTAACTTAGGGTTATATAGCCAATATAAGGAATTTCTATGACTGGTCTTAGACTAACCATAATATAGATCCAAATCATATTGAGTAATAGGGAAATGATAGAACATTTCTAATATTGATCTTAGTTCTTCGACATCATACTCTTGTATAATCACTATTCTTTTTATTGAGTGTTAGCCAGATCTATTCATTTACTTCTAACAGGTAGTATAACAGATAATATATTATATCTGAGATTGAGGTATAAAATTTAACTGATTTGCAATGTATATTCCTCTGCTTATCTCTTGCTTGCTTACACTAATGGATACTGCTATCACATAGTGTGGTAGTTTTAATGTAATTGGCTCCCAAAATCTCATAGTGAGTAGCACTATCAGGAGGTGTGGCTTTGTTGGAATGGGTATGGTCTTGTTGAAGGAAGTATGCTGCTGTGGGGGTGAGCTTTAAGGTTCCTAGGCTCAGGATATTGCTCAGTGTCTTAATTGACTTCCTTTTTTTTCCTGCAAGATATAGCTCTCTCAACTCCAGCACCACATTGGCCTGTATGCTGCCATGCTCCTGTCATGATGACAATGGACTGAACTTCTGAAAGTGTAAGTGAGCATGCCCCTAATATAATGTTTTCTTTATAAGAATTGGCATTGTCTAGCCAAACAAATGGAAACACATGAACTATGAACCAATGACTGAGGGGCCCCCAACTGGTTCAGGCCCTCTGAATGGATGAGACAGTTGATTGGCTTGATCTGTTTGGGAGGCATCCAGGCAGTGGGACTGGGTCCTGTGCTCATTGCATGAGTTGGCTGTTTGAAACCTGGGGCTTATACAGGGTCGCTTGGCTTGGCCTGGGAGGAGGGGATTGGACCTGCCTGGACTGAGTCTACCAGGTTGATCTCAGTCCTCAGGGGAGGCTTTGCCCTGGAGGAGGTGAGAATAGGGGGTATGCTGGGGGGAAGGGGAGGGGGGCGTGAGGGGGGAGAACAAAGGAATCCGTGGCTGATATGTAGAACTGAATTGTATTGTTAAATTAAATTTAAAAAATTGGCATTGTCATGGTGTTACTTCACAGCAATAAAAATCCTAGCTAAGACACATAGTCAGTATGCTCACATGGCTAGAAATAGAAGGGGGCCTCCAGCCAAGAGCTGATGAGAAGCCAAGTCCTTAATTCTACCATACTTTAACGAACTGATAGGAGTTTATGTTGTTAGTTTAGGAAGTTTTTTTCAACTTGAATAAATGACAACATTGTGAAAGTACAGATGACAAAGAGTCAAAGCAGTGCCTTCATTTACTTGATTAATGACAAAATTAAAAAAATATAGTTACATTCAATTTTAATATATAATGTTAGTATATATTGTGAACTTAACATATTGTAACCACTAAATGTCTCTTGTGTGTGGTGCTATATGGTGTACCTTAATAAAATTTGCCTGAAGATCAAAGAACAGAACAAGCCACTAGATTAAATATAGAGGTCAGGCAGTGGTGATACACACCTTTAATCCTAGTACTCAGGATGCAGAGATCTATCTGGATCTCTGTGAGTTCAAAGCCACCCTGAACTATATGAGATTGACTCAGTCTAGGAGAGAAAACAGAGCCAGACAATGATGGCACATACCTTTAATCCCAATATTGGGAAGCACACATGCCTTTAATAGCAGGAAGTGATGGTAGACAGAGAAAGGAATATAAGACATGAGGAGACAGGAACTAAAAGCCTTTTGGGAAGAGGAACCCATTTTGGCTAGAGGCCTTTTGGCTAGAATGCCTTTCCAGGCAGAGGAGTTGGTGAGGAAAGAGGTGGTGACTATGGCTTGTTCCTTTGTCTCTCTGACCTCTCAGCATTTACTCCAATATCAGGCTCCATGTTTTTTTATTAAAAGATATTTTAACATTTGTATTTACATCTGTCGTCTAACTTGTAGGGCGTCAATCATGAAAAAGCCACTTGCCTGTGGCTTTGTAGTCCCTGGCCCAGGCCCAAGCTGCACACAGCCAGAATCTCCATCCCACCTGGGCAGGAATTCCTACCCCACTGGCTAAATTTCTGTTTCAGCCTCTCTGCAGCAAACTCCCCAGGTCCAGGCTCCAAAAATGCCAAAATTAGCTGCTATTGCATGTCCCCCCATGCAGACAATTGGCTATTTAGTTTATCCCCTTTGGCTTTCTTTGGGCTCCCTCCTAAGGCTGCTGCCACACCATCATCTGAATCATCACTGCCAGCAGATCTGGTGAATCAACTGGAATTTCTTAAAGGGAGGAATTAGTTAAAAGAAAGTTTTTTTCCACATTAAAAATGAAAAACATGCCGGGCGGTGGTGGCGCACGCCTTTAATCCCAGCACTCGGGAGGCAGAGCCAGGCGGATCTCTGTGAGTTCGAGGCCAGCCTGGGCTACCAAGTGAGTTCCAGGAGAGGCGCAAAGCTACACAGAGAAACCCTGTCTCGAAAAACCAAAAAAAAAAAAAAAAAAAGTGAAAAACATTTTTACAACAGAAAGCATTTGGTCTCTGACTATGCTTTAAATGGTCTGAAAATAGAACAATTAAATGAGAGGATAATTAGTGTTGATGGGATAGATGCAATGTCAATTATAAATATTTGCTTGATCATTCTTTGTTTTATCATTTAAAAAGTTGGTTAATATGAATGCTAAGATAAAAATTTTAGAAAAACTTGTTAAAACAGATCATAGAGATATTCATAACCAGACAGAAGAATTTAAAGGAGAATCAATCTTAACATTGCATTTTAAGGTTAGAGAGTAACAGTCTAAGGCTTTCAAACAGCCAAACTTAATCTATCCAGTAACCTTACAGGAACTACCCAGTGATAGGTATCCTTAGGGCACTGTAAGAGCTGACTGGACTCCTACACAAATGTTAGATTTAAGGAGATTCAAATAGCTATAGTCTCATATGGCAGCCACTAATCTTTTGTGAAGCAGATGTCAAACTCATGATCAACTTGTAATAGAATTATCCCTCAAGACTGGAGATATTTGTTTACAGCAGTATTAGAGACTGGATCCCCAATTACAATGGAGGACCTGGTGGAAATATGAGGCTAAGACTATTGAACAATGGAGTAGGACTAGAGCTATTGAAATTTGCCAAGATCACCTTTATTTTGAAGGTGATTAAGCTGATACATGAAGAAAATATTTATATGGTGATCACACCCTGGCTTTATGCTGCATGACAGCCTTGAATGCTTGGGACTGCATTTAAGAAGTAGAAAAAGAATTCAGTAATTTATAAAAATTATAAAGTGCCCAAAAGAAACCTTCACTGATTTCTTACAAAGATTGACTTCAACAGTAAATAATGATACCAAATTCAGAAGCTAGACAGATAATAATTGAATCTCTGGCTTTTGAAAATCTAAAGCACAATTCAAAAAGATAATTAGGCTGTTAAAGGCAAGATCAGCGCCCTTGGAGGAATGGATTCAAGATAAAATTAATATTGAATCTCATAATCATTATGGTGCTTGGATAGGAGAGGTGATTTCTAGAGGTTTTCAGAAAAATAGTAATGTCAAATGTTTCAATTGTGGTAAACAAGGTCACCTAGAAAAGGACAGTAAACAGGGCATTTCTAGGAGCAATGTTTTGCTAGGAATAATCCCAATAGAATGCCCTTCCCTTCTGAATTATGTAGAAGGTGTGGTAAAGGCAGACATTGAACAAACAAATGTGGATCAACAAGGGGACAGTAAAGGTAATCCTTTGCTATTGGGAAACTCCCCTAGGGGCCTCTAGCAGGCCCCCATGTAAAATTTGATTCAGTCCTTTCCTGTCACCATGGAAGAAACTCCATCCCAGAGCAATTAAAGCACCTAATGCCTGTTGTAAAAAAATACTGCTTGGAGCAATAGAATAGCTACTCAAGAGAGAATAAAAAATTCAGGAGAAAACATAGAGAGAATTTTTTGGCAAACTTCTATAAGTGAACAAAAACCAATATTAAAAATATGAATAAATGATGTTGTCATTGAAGGTCTTTTAGACACCAGTGCAGATGTAACAATAATTACACCAGAATCTTGGCATCCAAATTGTTCTCTTCAGGAAGTAAATGTTCGGCTTTTATGGATTGGAACATTATGCAAGGTAAAAAAGATCGTGGGATGGGTCAAATTTATAGGTCCAGAAGGACAGAGAGGAAAATTAAAGCCATATGTTGCTAATATAGCTATGAATTTATGGGGCAGTGATCTACTGCAACAATGTAATAACCAGATTAATATTCCTCCAATCTCGGAAACAAACCATAAACTAACATATGTTTCTGAGAAAAATATTAGGAGATATTATAAAGAGCACTCACCAGCCATCCAGACTGTACAAGAACAGGGCACAACAATCGCTGATCTTTCAAAGACACCAACAGCCCTACCTTTAAAATGGTTAAGAGACAAGACTGTATGAGTTCAGCAATAGCCTTTAACAACAGAGAAACTGCAGGACTTAGAACAGCTGCTGCAAGAGCAGTTAAATGCTCAGCATATTGAAGAATCGACCAGCACTTAGAATTCTCCTATATTTGTTATTAAAAAGAAATCTGGTAAGTGGAGGATGGTAACAGATCCAAGAACTGTTAAGTAATTCAGTCAATGGACTCTCTACAATATGGAATTCTTTTGCCTTTCTTTACCCAAAGGATGACCTCTTATAGTTATTTAAAAGACTGTTTCTTCTCAATACCCTTACAAGAAAAAGACAGAGAAAAATTTGCCTTTACGGTGCCTACTTATAATACTCAGCCTGTTAAGAGCTATCAATGGAAGGTTTTCCCATAGGGGAATGTTAAATAGCCCAACCCTGTGCCAATATTTTGTATGACAGCCATTGAAAGTAATACATAAACAATTTCCTCAATCTATAGTTTACCATTACATGGATGTCATTTTACCAGCAAACTCAAAAGTAGATGCTTTAGAAAGAATGTTTCAAGAAGTAAAGAAATTTTTACTGTGTTGGGGATTACAAATTGCTCCTGAAAAGATACAAAGAGGAGATTCTGTTAATTATTTAGGATATAAAATAGGTCTAGAAAAAAATTAGACCTCAAAAGGTACAAATTAGAAGAGATCAATTATGGACTCTTAATGACTTTCAAAGATTATTAGGGAACATTTCCAATCTATGGACCACTATCAGGGTAATAAATGATGAATTGAGTAATTTGTTCAAAACCTTAGAGGGTGACAAGGACTTAAATAGTTCAAGAGAATTATCAGCTGAAGCTAAGAGAGAATTGGCTTTAGTAGAAAAGAAAATACAGGATGCATATGTGGATTATTTGAATCCAAACTTGATTGGGTTTTGGTTATTTTACCCTCTAAGCATTCTCCTACAGGAATTTTAATGCAGAGGAAAGATGTTGTATTGGAATGGATATAAATAATAATAAAGAGAGCAAAAAATTAAAAACTTATGTGGAAAACATCTCTGACTTGATTTTAAAAGGAAAATTGAGACTTTTTTCAATTGATAGGAATAGACCCAGCAGAAATTGTAGTACCTTTAACTAATGATGAAATTGAAAAATTATGGGCAGAAAGTGAACCTTGGCAAAGATCTTGCTGTAATTTTTTGGGAGAGATTAACAACAAAAATCCCAAAAGCAATAGAATTGAACTTATAAAGAGAACTAACCGGATGCTTGTAGCTGAAAAATTTCCTATGTCCCACTCAGTCCACAGCCACTCAGACCCAAGTAAGCATGCAGAGTTTTATATTAATTAAAACTGCTTGGTCATTAGCTCAGGCTACCTACTGACTTGCTCTTACACTTAAACTCAGCCCATTTATGTTAATCTATAGGTCACCATGGTTTTTGTGGCTTTACCTGTGTGTCATTACATGCTGCTCTCTGCATGGCAGGCTGGCATCACCTGACTCAACCTTCCTCTTCCCAGAATTTTCCTTGTCTGCTTATTCCACATATACTTCCTGCCTGGCTACTGGCCAATCAGTATTTAATTAAACCACTGTACAAAAGCATTATTCCACAGCAGATGCTGCCTCAAATTGTATGGGAAACACCTATATCTGGAGGTCCTACATTTTATGCTGATGCAAAGCAAAAAGGAAAGGCAGATTACAAATCAGAAAATTTAAGTAAAGTGGTTCAAAATCTTTATAATTCTGCCCCCAAATTAGAATTATATGCCATTCTAATGGTATTAATGGGTTTTTTGGAAACTCTCAACATAGCTACTGACTCTCAGTATGCAGAAAGAGTGGTCTTACACATTGAAACTGCTGAATTTTTCCCTGATGAATCAGAATTAACTTTGTTATTTATTCAGTTACAAGAAATAATCAGGAATAGGATTCATCCCGTATATATAACACACATCTGACCCCCATATAGGTTTGCCAGGCCTTCCAGAATATGGCAATGAGATTGATCAATTATTGATAGGAAATGTGCTGGAGGCTTCAGAATTTCATAAAGAACATCATGTCAATAGTAAGGGTTTAAAAATAATTTTTCCATAACCTGGCAACAAACCAAGGAAATTATAAGAAAATGTCCTACTTCTTCTTTTTATAATCAGACTCCACTACCAGCAGGATGTAACTGAAAGGGTACTTAGAGGAGTGAAATCTGGCAGACGGATGTGTTTCATTTTGTAGAATTTGGAAAATTGAAATATGTGCAGCACACCATTGATATCTTCAGAATTTCAATGGGCAACTTCTCTGAGTTCCAAAAAGGCTGATTCTGTAATCACACATTTGCTAGAAGTTATGGCCATCATGGATATACCTGTACAAGTTAAAATTGACAATGCTCCAGCATATGTCTTTGGTAAAATGAAACAGGTTTGAGTTTATTGCAATATAAAGCATACTATAGGTACACAACACAATCCTACAGGCCAAGTATTCATAGAAAGATCAAATGAACTTGAAAGGATATGCTAAATAAACAGAAAGGAGTAACAAAACCCCCAGAAATAGATTACACAATGCTTCATTAACTTTGAATTTTTTCAATGCTAATGAGAAAGGAACAACAGCTGCAGAGAGACACTGGATAATAGGAAAAAAAACTACAGAATTAAATCACCCTGCATACTTTAAAGATCTGCTGACCTCTGAATGGAAACCAGGATATGTGTTATGTTGGGGACGTGGTTTTGCTTTTGTTTCCATGAAAGAAGAAAAGCTATAGATACCATCAAAATTGATGAAGGTTCGATTTGAACAAGAGAGTCCTCTTAATTAGAGGAGGTGATAGTTCATCAACCAGCATGACCATTCAATTTAAACTAACTTACACCACTAACAAATGCTTTTAATTTGATCAGATATAACTTGCTAAAAGGGAACCTCCTGAAAGTTAGGGTTGGGAAAGGGTTTTGTTTTTGTCTTTCAGGAGAATGAAGGATAAGGAATCTGAAGAACACTGGACAAATGAGCCATCTGAAGAAAAAGAACAAATCATCTAGAAAAATTGTCACATTAAACAGATTTTCTGCAGTGAACCATGATCACACTTAACAGCAACTTTGAAATTTCCAAAAAGATGATGGGACCCACAATGATGATTCCATTAGGACAATGATAATACCATTAAGCTGACCAACACAACCCAAAGATCAACTTTGGACTGCAAACTGCTCAGGAGGATATTGAGATGGTTGGCTGAGATGATACACCCTCACAGGCTACTCCAATCAGGACTTGACCATAATCCTAAATTTTCTTTGTGTCCCTGTAAGACTACTAGAACCCCAATCAGCAGGAAGTAGCCTTGTGCTGGTATTGTGTTCCCCAAAATATTGTGTACTCTAATAAACTTATCTGGGGTCAGAGAACAGAACAGCCACTTTTCAGTTAGAGGCCTTTTGGTTACAAAGCCTTTTCAGGCAGAGGAGTTGGTGAGGAAAGGGGTGGTGGCTGTGGCTTGTTCCTTTGTCTCACTGACCTCTCAGCATTTATCCCAATATCAAGCTCTGTGTTTTTAAAAGGTTTAAAAGACCTTTTTAACATTCGTGTTACACTTGTGGAAATTGAAGAAAAGAATATTAAATTCCAGTTCATACTGTGAATCTGTACAAACTTCTAGAGTACATACTACTTAGCTTTGAATGAGTTAAATATTTTGATAATTATTTAAACACAGTGTTTCTCAACTTTTCTAATGCTGTGACTCTTTAATATGTAGTTCTTCATGTTGTGGTGACTCCCAATCATAAATTTATTTTCATTACTATTTCATAACTGTAATTTTGCTATTATTATGAATACTAGTGTAAATATCTGATATGCAGGATATCTGACATGTTCCCCCTGTGAAAGGGTCATTCAACCTCAAAGGGGTCATGATACACAGGTTGAAAATGACTGAACAGGTACTTTCCACAACATACAGGCCACACCTGCCAAGAAAGCAGGTAGGCTATCTGTAGATCTTCCCCTCTCCTATTTTTCTAGATCACTGGTTCTTGATTTTTCTAATGATGTGACCTTTTAATATAGTTCTTGATGTTGAGGTGACCCCCGAGCATAAAATTAATTTTTTTGCTACTTCATAGCTGTAATTTTGCTATTACCATGAATCATAATGTAAATATCTGATATTCAGGATACCTGATATATGGTCCACAAAGGGGTTACAACCCATAGGTTAAGAACCACTGTTTTAACATATTTAGGTTCTTTTTACTAGGCTACTGTTTTTGTCTCATGCTTGATGAGTCTCTTGACCATTACTGCAATTATAATATTATGTTTATGGTCTTTAATTTTTCTATGAAATTTAGAGGTTATGTATTTTTAAACAGTAGTTCTCCAATTGGGGATTCAGGACTCATTGAACATAGATTTGGAAACAGATTTTAAAGAAATCAAGTAACCCATGTTTCTGATAAAACTGACTCAAATATTTCATGATACACATTAACTGAAGAGAGATTCTTGTCCCCTGTCCACTCTTGTACTTTAGAAGGCCATAAGTATTAAAATAGAGCAAAAAAAATTTCCTAGTGGCAATTTTAAGAAAATGAAATGATAATATACCGAATGAAAGAAAACATTTGTAACACCTACAGGTGATGAATAATTTTTATATATAAAATATGAAAATAACTTCAATAATAAAAGAGCAGGAAAAAATTAAATAGACAAAGAAAACTTACAAATAGCTAACTGGGTCATAAAAATG
Organism: Peromyscus californicus insignis; assembly: GCF_007827085.1. NCBI lineage: Eukaryota > Metazoa > Chordata > Mammalia > Rodentia > Cricetidae > Peromyscus > Peromyscus californicus. The sequence goes on from NW_026294391.1 coordinate 48,209,195, forward strand.
ATCAATATAATTAACCATTACAGAAATGCAAATGAAAACTGCTTTGAGATTTGACTCCTGAATTATTTGCTTTTCTCATTGCTATTATAAATACCTGGAAAAGGAATTTAAGGATCTTTTTGTTTGGACCTACAGTTTAAGGTTAAGAAGAGATGAAGTCAATTATGTCAGAAAGACATTGCAAGTTGGGAGTGTGATGTACCAAGTCACACTATGTTTGTAGTCAAGAAACAGAAAAATAGATTAACTCTAGTTCTCAGTTTCCTTTATCCCGTCTTACAATTTAATCAGTCTAGGACTTCAGCCCATAGAATGTATGTGCTCAGTCATTTTATTCCTCTAATCTACTTAGCCAATTTTTGTCTTAAAGACCAAAATAATGGTTTTTAATTATGTTAAAATTACACAAAGTGAAATTTACAGTTTGGAGATAGGCAATTTAGTGTTTTAATACATGCAATACCACCATCAAGATGATTTTGCATCAGGAGAATATATTCTGATGTTCCTTTCCTGTCAGGCCCAACTCTAATTCCAATGAATGTTATAAGTATTAAGAACATGGGTTATTTCTACCTCACAAATTTAAACACATAGAACCAACACAAAATGTACCTATTTTGTAAACATAATATTTTAAAAATTGACTTCTGTTATTTTATGAATTCATACCTCATTCAATCTTATTTCTGGTAGTTTCCCATTGCATTTGTGGTAGGACATTGCTCTGTATGCAGTTCTTCAAGGATATTTAATTTGTTAACAGACACATGCTTTTAAAATATTAGAAATATGTATGGATAACTATGATTTCACTTTTTTTACATAAATGCCTAAAATGAGAATTGTCTAGTTGCATCATGAAATGTTCAACTTTACAGAAAATTTTCATATGTACATAAAATTTTAGGAAATGAAAATGAAAAAGTACTGATAAAAAGATTAATTATTAGTAATATTAACTAATATCAACCAAAAGAAAAGCTTGTGGCTAGAGGGAGATGCAACAAATTAGCTTAGAAAAAGGGCAATAAGTATATTTTAGGGATGATCAATACAGCCATATATTTTAATGGCATTGATAGTTTCAAAGAATGTACATTTTATAAAACATACAAAATTATTAACAATTGAGTTTTCTCAATCACTTAAATGTTTTATTTAATATCTGATCTGTTTTGAAGTATTAGTTGAAGATATGTTACATTTGTTTATGCTGTGGAATATTTGTTTAATGATGAAAAGATGTGTTGCATTCTTTTATGTTGCATTTATTTAACTCTGTCTTACCTTGCCTGTCTAAAACATCTGATTGTTCTAGTAAAGAGTTGAATGGCCAATAGCTAGGCAAGAGAAAAGATAGGTGGGGCTGCCAGCCAGAGAGAATAAAGGAGAGAAGAAGAAAAAAGAGGGAGGAATGAGAAAAGGAGAACAGGAGAATGCCGGGGGTCAGAGGCCAGCCACACAGTCACACAGCCAGCCACAGGAAAGAAAGGTATATAGAATAGAGAAAGGTAAAAGCCCAGAGGCAAAAGGTAGACAGGGTAATTTAAGTTAAGAAAAGCTGGCTAGAAATAAGCCAAGCTAAAGCTGGGCATTCTTAAGTAAAAATAAGTCTCTGTGTATTTATTTGGGAGCTGGGCAGCAGGCCCCCAAAGTGTAACAACAACAACAAAGAACAACTACAAATATCTATTACTTGAAATACAAAAAATATACATTTTGCTGATGTACTATGTTTTGATTCATTAGTAGATAGGATAATGTTTAAATCAGATAAAGCATATTTCTTACTATACATTGATCATTTCTTCATGGCATCATTTTTTTCTTTGTGTGTGGAGAAGAGCATGATGTGTACATGTGTCAGAGGACAAACCAAGACAGGGATCCTTCCTTTCTCCTTTCTTGAGTCACCATCTCTTTTTTGCTATTTGTTACTGCATAAGCCAGGCTAACTGACCTATAAGCTTCTGGGGCTTAGTTTGTCTCTGCCTAACATCTTGCTTTAGGAACATTGGGATTACAGATACATGGTAATGTGTTCAAGTTTGTGTGGTTTCTAAAGATTCAAATTCAAGTACTTTATTCACTGAACCATCTCCTCAGCTGGGCATCACTCATTTCTGTGCTCTTTTTCTACTGGTATTGAAGTCAACATGGTGCTACCACAATTTCATCTGTGTGTGATCCATAAACTATCCTGAAAATTGTTTTTTCTTTCTGCTAGAGGCTCAATGTCAGTTCCCTAAATAATCATAGATCATAAATGTGTAGAATAGTTTTTTGGGGGTGTGTTGTTGACAAAAGACTTAGACTTATTTTTTACAATTCAAAGGTTGAGCTTTTGTACAATTATAATCTCTTGACTCAAAAAGCTGAGATAGGAAAACTATACATTTAAAGTCAACCTTAATTATATAGTGAGTCCCTTTTTACTTGTCATGTTGTTATAAGAACTTGCATAATAAAACAACATAAGAAAAAAAAGTTTATTTTCATTTACAGAATGAAGGCACAGTCCATCAAGGACCTGATTTTACTGTAACCAGTGCTGGACCAGGACTTCTAGAGTCTGGCCCAGGTCATTTTGCTTTATTCATGTTTAAGCACAGCACTATTTTTGAAAAAAAGTATTCAGATAACAACTCAGCCCCAAGTGTACAACAATTTAAGACATGTTTACATTGAGATTCCTTACAAAGTATACCTGGCTTCTTTCATGAAAATGGGTTCCATTGACTCAAAGATAGTGCCCAAGATTTGGGGTCTAGGGAGTTTGATTGAGGTAAGCATAATGCCTGTGGGTGTTGGGATTGGCCTGGCCCTAAAATAACATAGAAATCACTTAGGCTGTTGTAAAAACATGATTGACATCACTCATAAGAGTTAATTTAATGGTCTAAAAACAGTGCTCAAGATTTAGGGGAAAAGGTCTTGGATAAGTAAAAATTCTAGGAGATATAGGCAGAGCGTCTCTCATCAGACAGAAAAGGATCACCAGGTTGCATAAACTATACCATTCCTACAGTTCCAGGAAGAGCAGCTGTGCACCTCATTCCATTGAAGAAGTAAGGCATGTGTTTAACTTTCCTAGCTTCTCCAGTGCTTATCTGTGTGTACAAGGCTTTTTGCCCTCTACACAAAATGCTACTAAGAATTTATTTTTGAATGTTTACTTCTTACTTTTTTGTGGTGCTGCCCTCATGCACACTGGGTAAGTACCATAACATGAGCTGCATTCAGAACTGCAATGACTAATTTTGTGGGAAGAAAAAGAAGATATGATACATTTTTGAAGCAATATGGAATACTAGAATGCCTTAGGATAATTCTTTAAAAGTTTTGAGAGAAACATTTAGACTCTATAATTCCCTAACCACAAAACAAATAAATTTGCTGACATGTAATAATCTAGTAGCTTATTTTCAAAACATCCTTTCTGGGAATTTGCTGTAGGTTGTACTTACAAAATGAGTATAAAACAAACAAAGAAGGAGACATAAGATTCAGAAAACAGCAGATTAGTTGTAGAACAGAATATTTGAAAATCATCTTTAATAACACACATCAGGCCTACAGTTTTGGTAGTATTTTGAAACAGGCAGACAAAGACCTTTGTGGAAAAAAGAAAAAGCACCACTGTTCAGTTGGCACCTCCAGTTCACCCCTGCATGATCTAGAAAGCATCATTCCTATCTCTCTCCCTCTCCAAACCCACTTGCTCATAGAGTCTCCTAACAAAAGAAAAGGCTCCATAATCCCAGTTTTGCATTCTTAGAGGCTATTAGAGCTTCCTCCCCTGAAGTTGACAGCGACCCAAGACCCTTCCTAAAGCTCTCAGCTTTTGACCATTCTTGGACACATACCCAGCTCGAGATAGATGATAGATAGATAGATAGATGATAGATAGATAGATAGATAGATAGATAGATAGATAGATAGATAGATAGATGAATGGTGGGAATTTAACTTTGTCTATACACTCCGTAGGTATCATAGTCCCAGATATGTATGTGTGTAACACACATTTATACATACATATGTGTGGTTTTAATAAAAATGGCTCATATATTGAATGCATATTGAATGCTTAGTCACCAGTGAGTGGAAAACTTTGATAGGATTAGAAGGATTAGGAGTTGTTGCCTTCTTGGAGGAAGTATATCACTGGATATGGGCTTTGAGGTTTCAAAAGCCACTCCAGGTCCAACTCTCTCTCTGCTTGGAAATCAGAATGTAACTCTTGGCTACTTCTCTAGCCCCATGTCAGCCTGCTGCCATGCTCTCTGCCTTGATAATAATGGACTGAACCTTTGAAACTTTAGACAAGTCCCCAGTTGAATGCTTTTTTTGTGTTACCTTGATCATGGTGTCTCTTCACAGCAAAATAACAGTAACTAAAATAGAAATTGGTAGCAGGGAACAGGGTATTCCTATGACAGTCCTGACCATGATGCTTGTTTGTAGGATGTGAAAATTGGGACTTTGGATAAGAAAAGCAGTTAAAAGCTTTAAGTGGGTCATAATGGGTCATACTAGAAAAAGCATGGAAGACAGTGGTACTACTGAGAACAATGTAAATTATAATGACCTGATAGAAGATATTTCAGAGAGGAAGAATCTTAGTAAATGGTGTAGAGACCATTCTTGTGATATTTTGCCAAATATGCGGCTGCTTATTGTCCTCATCCTAAAAATCTTCCTGAGGATAAATTAAAGAGTTTTTAATTAATAGCGTTCATGGAAGAGATTTCAAGACAGCCTAATATTGACTCCTGTTGTGATGATTATTAGTAATCACTCTTATACAGATGTACAATGAAAAGGAGCAAATTGGACAAAGAGAAATACAAAATGTAGTTTGGGGAGAAAAGGAGAATCAGGAAGTATAATCCTGTTTTTGAGAGTAATCAGGAGCTCAATCCTGTTCTCAAAGAGATGAAAAGTTTAAAGAAAAGCCTGATGTTAAATGAAATAAAGGCTGTGGTGACCTAAGGGCATGACCCCATCCACCTAAGCTTCCAACTTGTAAAAAGTAATTAATGAAAAACTTAAACAATGAAGGAAACTATCAACAAGAGAAAGTTTATGCAAATGTAATTGAAGGAGGGAGCCAAGTTCCAGCTCTGGGAATCAGCTTAGTTTAGTAGCTTCAGCCATAAGGTTCTGGCTTTAGAGTCAAGAATACAAGAAAGGGGATGTACAATCTCCCTTTGTGGCTGCTGAGGCCAGGCATGTGTCAGGGGTACCCCTGAACAAAGACCCAGAAAGGCCATTGTTTGAAGCTGTGAAGGTGAAGGTGGGATTGCCTTGGACTTCCCTGTTGGGATAATTTTTTTGCATACTCTATGAAATTGTGTCTCTGTCCTTCCTCACCTGCCTAAGACTCCTTCTGATTGGTTTAATAACGTGCTGAACAATGGCCAATAACTAGGCAGGAGAGGAGAGATGAGACTTCCAGAGAGAGAGAGATAGTAACTTTGAGAAAGAATCTGAGGCCCAGGAAATTCACCAGGCAGTTGGGGAGGAAGCCAGATGTATGGTACTGAGGAAAGGTAATGAGCCACATAGGAGAATGTAAATTAATGTAATCACATTAATTTAAGTTTTTTAGAACTATTTGGGAATAAGCCTAAGGTAAGGTCAAGCTTTCATAATTAATTAAAAGTCTCTGTGTCAGCCGGGCGGTGGTGGCGCACGCCTTTAATCCCAGCACTCGGGAGGCAGAGCCAGGCGGATCTCTGTGAGTTCGAGGCCAGCCTGGGCTACCAAGTGAGTTCCAGGAAAGGCGCAAAGCTACACAGAGAAACCCTGTCTCGAAAAAAACCAAAAAAAAAAGTCTCTGTGTCATTATTTGGGAGCTGGTAGTCCAAAGAAAGATCTATTAACACCCCCCCCCCCAAATGTTGGAGATGCCAGAGCTGCATAGCAGGTATGGAACCAGTTCAGAGAGAGAGAGAGAGAGAGAGAGAGAGAGAGAGAGAGAGAGAGAGAGAGAGAGAAGTGTGTTGCAGTCAACAAGGCTAAAAGGAGTTGGAGATCTGAAGAGCACTTTGACATCAAACATGAAGATACAGAATTTAGTGATTTACCTGCTAACATTTGTTCTTGTTCAGGTCTAGTATTTGCTCACTGTGCTCCCTTTTCTCCTTTTGGAATGGTAATGTATATTCTTTGCTGTTGTATGCTGGAAGTATGTGATCTGCTTTTTTATTTTGATTTTATAAGGGGTCACAGTTAAGAGAGATTGCCTTGAGCTTCAGAAGAGACTTTTCACTGTAGACTTTTAAAACCATGTTGAGACTGACAGACTATGGGGACCTTAGAAGTTGGGCTGAATGCATTTTTGCATCATGATATGGCTACAAGCCTATGGGGGCCAGAGAGTGGAATGTGGTGGCTAAAATAAAAATGACACCCATAGGCTTATATATTTAAATGCTTAATCACCAGGGACTGGAACTCTTTGAAACGATTATAATGATTAGGAGGTGTGACATTCTTGGAGGAAGTATGTCACTGGAGGTGGGCTTTGAGGTTTCAAAAGCCTATGCCAGGTCTAATCTCTCTCTTTCTTTTTGCAGATCAGGATGTGTCTCTTCATCTACTTCTCCAGTATCATGTCTGCCTGTTGCCATGCTCTCTGCCATAATGATAATGGGCTAAACTGAAGAAATTTTAAGTGAGTCCTCAATTAAATGCTTTCTTTAATAAGGGTCATGGTGTTTCTTCACAGCAATAGAACAGTGGCTACGACAACATGAATGCACATTTATGCCTGTGTGCACATTCAAATAAATTGATGCATGTACAGAGGTTGTTGGACTACTAGCTTTCAAGGTACTTTCCTAGGAATATTAGATAAAATGTTAAACACTTGTACATTATTTGAGATGGTGTTATAAACATTATAAAGTGGAAATGAATATATAGGGACATGGAGTAATTATAGTATCTGTTGTTTTTTTATTTTTTATTGTTGTTTTTATTTTTTCAACTGCTAATTAGGCCAAAATTCAAACTTTTAAGAGTATAAATAAGTACACAGAAGTTAGGAGTAATGAGCATATGAGAAAGTACTAGATAGGAAAGCAATGCCATTGGGATGTTGTAGGGAAATTAAAGCCATAACAAACATTGGATTTCATTCTAAGTAGCATAGAAGACTAAAGGACAGTGGATGCCTTCATGCTGTGGTATACAAAATATGTTGTTATGAAGGACGAATAGAAGAAAGAGAACCACTGTAATTCAGAGGGAAGACCAACAACTATTGGCAACTTATGATAGCTAAGAGTAGAATAATTAGTTTTCATCAGGGATGAGACCTATAATTGTTTATCTAATACCAAGTGGTCAGTCCTGAAACTGTATAAACACAGCCACACTGAAAAACTCAGGAGATTTTATTAATGTATTTATGTATTTATATATGGATAATAATAATAAAGGAAAAGAGGCTATGACTTTGAGAGGGAGATAGAGGGAAACATGGGAGGGACTGAAAGGAAAAAAGAGAAGGAAATGGTATAATTATATTTTAACTAAATGATATTTTTAAAAGATTATGTACATTGAAAATTATTTTTCCAAGAAAAACCACTAAAAGGAAAATAGTATTAAAAGGTATAATACTCAACAGACAAAAAAAACAAATACTTTGTCCTTTCATATTTAAATGTTTTCTAAAACTCTTCAGATATGTCTATTTTACATCCATTCAGTTATCTAGGCAAGAAACAATAGTTCATATTATATCGTAAATTATAGGTTATAAACTTGGAGCATGTATCTTTATAAAACTGTAAGGTAATGTTGTATTTGATATAAAGCTTTGTAAAAATAGAAATAACCCAAAATTCTCTCTCAAATATTTGAAGATGTTAAGTGCTTCTCTGAAATTTAGGGGGAAATGAGGAAATATTGTCTATATCAGTCTAAGAGGGCAGTGTAACCTTGCCACCCAAACTTATAATATTAAATCAATCCCACATGAGCCAGCAAGACGTTTCAGTGAGTAGAAGTACTTATACACAGGCCTGGTGACCTGAGTTCTTTTGTTGGCTAATACAAGGGGTCAGGAAATGCTGTCTTTCAAAAGGTGTCTACTGATTTCACCACACTCTGTGCCATGTGTTGCCTGCTCTCCCTTTCTCTGTGTCTCTTTCTCACACACATTAAATAAAATAAATAAACTTTGATAATTAACATTTACATAAATTTCTTTCATGAATGAACACACAAAAATCCTAAATAAATGTTTTAGAAACAAATTCAACCAATAAAAGGAATAAAAGAAGATGAGGCTGAATAATGCTTGTATTTGCTTAACTATGGATCAACAACATTGTTCATGGTATTCACTTGGAGATATAGTATGCAAGATAAAACTATATACAGTCTGTGTTCATTGTTATTATGTTTACAATAAATGGTCTCACTCTTTAGTTGAGATTTCTTCAAAATAAGAGGAAACATTTAGTCAAACATCATAAAAATATCTTAAGTTATCTAAAGTGTAATACCCAGAATAAAGAGGATAAACATTTATATTAGCCATATATTTCAATGGTTATCTTATAGATATATCATGACATTATCATACTTCTGGAAAGAATATTTGCTGCTATATTACATGTGACTTGATACATCCATATTTAAATTGGTTTATCATTCTATCAATACCTTACTTTGATTACATTCTTCCAATAACCCTGCCCCATCATTTTAAAGGTGACATTGCTTTTTCACATGACTCCCATGTTGAACTCATGGATCAATTTCCTTGGTATCAACACTTGAAGTCTTCAACCAATTTTCTCTAGATATTGCACATTGTAATTTTTTCTTTTATATTTTTATATTTCTAGTTAGATTCTATTCTTTGTATATTCTTGTCTTGGTTCTACTTCATCTGCCTTGCTATGCCCCAACTTATCTAGTAGGTAACCATTTTATAAAACCTCAAATAGTTGTATGTATAAAGCATTTAAAAATAAAATTTTAATTAAAATAAAATTATATAACTCCCCCTTCTCTTTCTTTTCTTCCCATATCCATCCCTTACTCCCTCTCAAATCGATTGCCTCTTTGTTTTTATTATTATGCATAATTATGTATATATACATTACATGCATGAACAAATAAATAAATACAAATTGCTGAGTCTGGTTTTGTTTTTTGTGTCTCAAAGGTTGAAGGTAAAGGCCCTCTTTCTAAAGACACTACAGACTTAGGACACAGGACTCAGATGATTTGAACTGGATCTAATCTAAAAGCCTCCATCCTGCAGTATAGCTTTCATAGTATCAGAAACTACTTTGTAAGCTGTCAATGAAGGGAAACAATAATTTTCTCCAGCTGTGATGATTATTAACCACAGTGATGGTCAGCATGGCAAAATATCCGTAAGGGTGCAATAGTAGCACACATACCTTGGTGATAATCAACAGCACTCTAACTGGACTTAAGACCTTCTCAACAGAATTGACAGATTTTCATATGTTGAACAATCCTTGTATCTCTGGGATGAAGCCTACTTGGTCATGGTAGATAATTTTTTTGATATGTTCTTGGATTCAGTTTGCCAATATTTTATTGAGTATTTTTGTGCCAGTGTTCATGAGGGAGATTGGTTTGTAATTCTCTTTGTTGCATCTTTGTGTGGTTTGGGTATCAGAGTACCTGTACCATCATAAAAGGAATTTGATAATGTTACTCCTGTTTCTACTGTGTGGAACAATTTGAAAAATATTGATATCAGCTCTTCTTTGAAAATCTGGTAGAATTCTGTGCTGAAACCATCTGGTCCTAGGCTTTTTTTGATTGGGAGACTTTTAATGACCGCTTCTATTTCCTTAGGGGTTATTGGTCTATTTAAATATTTATCTGCTCTTGATTTAATTTTTGTATGTGGTACCTATCCAGAAATTTGTCCATTTCTTTTAGATTTTCCAATTTTGTGGAGTACAGGTATTTGAAGTATGACCTGATGATTCTCTGGATTTCCTCATTGTCTGTTGTTATGTCTCCTTTTTCATTTCTGATTTTGTTAATTTGGATTCTCTCTCTCTCTCTCTCTCTCTCTCTCTCTCTCTCTCTCTCTCTCTCTCTCTCTCTCTCTCTGCCTTTTTGTTAGTTTAGATAAGGGCTTGTCTATCATGTTGATTTTTCTCAGAGAACCAGCTCTTCGTTTCATTGATTCTTTGTATTGTTCTCTTTGTTTCTATTTTATTGATTCAGCTCTCAATTTGATTATTTCCTGTGTAAGTTTGCTTCTAGAGCTTTTAGGTGTGCTGATAAGTGGCTAATGTGAGATTTCTCCAACTTCTTTACATGGGCATTAGTGCTATGAATTTTTCTCTTAGCACTGCTTTCATAGTGTCCCATAAGTTTGGGTATGTAGTACATTCATTTTCACTGAATTCTAGGAAGTCTTTAATTACCTTATTTCTTCCTTGACCCTTTGGTGATTCAGTTAAGCGTTATTCAGTTTCCATGTGATTGTAGGCTTTCTGTAATTTTTGTTGTTGTTGAAATCTAACTTTAAACCATGGTAGTCTGATTGGTTATTCCATTTTTTTTTTTTGTATTTGTTGAGATTTGCTTTGTGACCGAGCATGTGGTCGATTTTAGAGAAGGTTCCATGGGGTGCTGAGAAGAAGGTATATTCTTTTTTTTAGGGTGGACTGTTCTATAGATATTAAGATCATTTGAGCCATATCATCTGTTAGTTTCCTTATTTCTCTGTTAAGTTTCTGTCTGGTAGATCTGTTCATTGGTGAGAATGGGGTGTTGAAGTCTCCCACTATTAATGTGTGGGATTTAATATGTGATTTAAGCTTTAGTAATGTTTCTTTTATATATGTGGGTGCCCTTATATTTGGGGCACAAATGTTCACAATTGAGACTTCATTTTGGTGGATCTTTCCTGTAATGAATATATTATGTCCTTCCTGATCTCTTTTGATTGATTTTAGTTTGAAGACTATTTTGTTGGATATTAGGATAGCTACTGTACCAGCTTGCTTAAGTCCATATGATTGGAAAGTCTTTTCCCAGCCTTTTACTCTGAGGTAGTGTCTATCTTTGAAGTTGAGATGTGTTTCTTGTGTGCAGCTGAAGGATGGATCCTGATTTCCTATCCATTCTTTTAGCCTGTGACTTTTCGTAGGAGAATTGAGTCCATTGATATTAAGGGATATTAATGACCAGTGATTGTTAATTCCTGTTATTTTTTGGTGGTAGTGTGCATGTATTTACCTTCTTTGGGATTTACTACTGTGAGGCTATCTATTGCCTGTGATTTCGTGGGTGCATCTGACTTCCTTACATTGAATTTTTCCTTCTAGTGCTTTCTGTAGGGCTGGATTTGTGCATCGGTATTGTTTAAATCTGGCTTTGTCTTGGAATGTCTTGTTCACTCCATCTATGATGATTGAAAGTTTTACTGGGTATATTAGTCTAGGCTGACATCCATGGTCTCTTAGTGTCTGCATTACATCTGTCCAGGTCCTTCTGGCTTTCAAAGTCTCCATTGAGAAATCGGGTGTTATTCTGATGGGTTTGCCTTTATAAGTCACTTGGCCTTTTTCCTTTGCTGTGCTTATTATTCTTTCTTTATTCTATATGTTTAGTGGTTTAATTATTATGTGGCAAGGGGACTTTTTTTGGGGGGGTCTAGTCTATTTGGTGTTCTATAAGCTTCTTTTACCTTTATAGGCATTTCCTTCTTTAAGTTGGGTAAGTTTTCTTCCATGATTTTGTTCAATATATTTTCTGTGCCTTTGAGCTGTTATTCTTCTCCTTCCATCTCTATTATTCTTAGGTTTGGCCTTTTCATGGAGTCCCAGATTTCCTAGGCATTTTGTGTTATGACTTTTTTGGCTTTGGTGTTTTCTTTGACTGATGAATCTATTTCTTCTATTGTATCCTTTACACCAAAGATTCTCTCTTCCATCTCTTGTATTCTGTTGGTTATGCTTGCATCTGTAGTTCCTGTTCATTTACTCATATTTTCTATTTCCAGCATTCCCTCAGTTTGTGTCTTCTTCATTGTTTCTATTTCAATATTCAAGTCTTGAACTATTTCCTTCACATGTATAATTGCTTTTTCATGGTGTTCTTGGCTTTCTTTAAGGGATTTATTGATTTCTTCCAATTTTTTCTTTGTCTTTTCCTCAATTTCTTTACAGGAATTTTTCATTTCCTTTTTAAAGACCCCTATTATCTTCATCAAGTTATTTTTAAGGTTGCTTCCTTCTGCTTCTTCTATGTTGTAATGTTCAGGTCTTGCTGTTGTAGAACTGCTACATTCTGGTGATGTCATATTGCTCTTTTTGTTGCTGTATATATTTTTGCACTGGTATCTACCCATCTCTTTCTCCAATAGGTGCAAGAGGTGCCTGTGTCTGAGCAAGCTGCTCTTGGTCCAATCTGTGCTTGTTGTGTCTATGTCTTAGGGGCCAATCTGGGTCCATCTTAGCTCTTTGTCTAATTGGAGCTGGAGGATTCTTGTCTCAGGGAACTGCTCTTGGTCCAATCAGAGCTGGGGGATTCTGTTTCTCAGGAAGCCACTCTCAGTCCAGTGAGAGCTGATGGTGTTTGTGTCTCAGGAGCCACTGGGGTCATAGGGGGATGGGAATCTTTGAGGTAAAGTATTGGTCTTGTAGATTACAGGGTCTAATGGGGGGAGTCTTCCCTGCTGGCTGGCAACTGGGGCAGAGATGAGTGTGGTTCCTAGGTACTGGCTGTGTCCCAGGACCTAGGTCCTAGAGGCAGGACTCCATGTAGGAGAAGAGTTACTCACTTCTTGGTCCAATGAGAGCTGGCTTATTCCATGTCTCAGGATGCCACTGGGGTCGCAGGGAGATGGCTATGTTTGGTGTAGGGAGTGGGTCTTGTAGATTGAAGGGTCCAATGCGGGGTTTTGGTGGGGGAGCCTGCCCGCAGGAGTCTTCCCTGCTGGTGGGCAACTAGGGTAGTGATGGGTCAAGTATATTTTCTATTATGATAAAATGCATATTAAATGTATTTGTCTATTCATGCATTCAGTGCAATGTCTTATGAACATGAGATTATAAATATGCATACAATAACCCAAAGGATCAATATATAAATCTAATATCCATATTTAATATCTAAAAGAATTAAAAAAACATGATAAATTAGGTCAAAAGGATTTTACTTCAGAAATACAATGCATGTTCACAGATTTTATTAGAAATAGAGTAAGGACAAAATCAGATTTTCAAATAAAAATGCAAGATTTAAATAGAACTAAATGGTCTTTCTAAAGAGTGACAATCATCAAATATTATAATGTATTTCCAAATGAAGTTGTCAAATCATTTTCACATGTATTTGGAAATAAGATGGGAGTTTCATCTGCTTAGGATGCTTTAACTGTCTCTAAATTATGCCAAAACATCAACTAGTTCTAGTCAATAGTAAAATATTCCACACTGTCAATTCAAAGAATAAAATCAGCTCAATCATTTTTGGCATCATGGAACTCAAACAAGCCTGTTGAGTGACAATTTTATTTCTTCAGATTATTTTGCTTCAATGAAAACTCCCAACTTTTATATTTCTAAGAGATTGGATTAAATAATCAAAATTATCAAAATTTCTAAGTGCCTTTTCAGCTATGTATGCTTGGAATTCTTTTATTCATAGTGTAAAACACATGTAACCCTTATATAATTTGAGCAAGTCATACTTTAAAAATACTTGAAAATATTTAAAACGAGAAAATGACATTGATGATATTTAAGTTAAAATGTAATTTGCTGGAACTCAAGATGTTGAAATAAACATTAAAAGCTGAGAGTATTTTGCATACTTCACTTGTTTAATTCACTATAAATAGTTATATGCATGGAAATGCTTTGGAAAGAATAGCAGTTATATTAGACATGAGCATAATGAGAAGGGAAATTACTTTTTGAAATTTTCTGGAGGAATTAGACTTTGGTGCCTGTTCAATGAATATTTATTGGATACAAATAATTGGCTGGTTACTTTATGTGTTGAGACAATGAGATGAAGTATATGGTAAGTAATGTTATAATTCATCTGTCAATTCAATGTACTTAAAGGGTAATTTAAATTTTTAACTAAAGAATTTTCCAGTGGAATGCAAAAGCTGAATGGTAATAGTACACAAGGAAAGCAAGTGCCACTTCTCTCTTGCTCCGCTTGAGATTTTGTCTTGGTGACTTTTCTCCTCTAGTGATTATTTCTAATGAACAAAAGAAACTGACTCCTGTTTTTGTTTTATGTATGTACAAATCATTATTTATTATTTGTTCACAATATTTATAATTTTAATAATAAATATTTAATAAAAATTTGCTTATGAGCACAGCATTATGTTGTTTTATTTTTCTTCTTTATTAATTAGATTACCAAATGAGGTAGCCTTTTTTACAGATGAAGTAATTACATTAAGAAGAATTCCTTGCCTGGCAGTGGTGGCACATGCCTCTAAGCAGAAGTAGGTGGATCTCTTTGAGTTCTAGGCCAGCCTGGCCTACAGAGCAAGATCCAGGACAGGAACCAAAACAACACAGAGAAACCCTGCCTCAAAAAACAAAACAAAACAAAAGAGCTCCAACACTGATTGTAACTGTCAGATATGGTATTACTAATAGTTGTAAGCCTTAAACTTTTTCTTATAAAAGATTGTTCATTATTCATATAAAGTTCAAAATGTGTATTTTATATTGTCAACAAATTTTTTAAAGTTTTAAAGTTACATTTATTTATTTTGTCGGGTAGCACATGTGTGGAAGTCAGAAGACAACTTAGGGGAAGTGGTTCTTTTTTTCCACCATGTGAGTTCTCAGGTATCAAACTTAGGTGATTAGGCTAGGTAGTAAGCATCCTTACCAACTGAGTCATCTTTCTAGCTCCCTTTTAAAATTACTGATCACATCATTTCTCTATTCTTTCTCCTCTATTCCTAGAGATAAGTATACTCCTTACCCCATATAAAGGAAAGTTCTCCTTGCAACAGATGCAGACCATTACAGGAAACAACAACCAGTCAAAACACAGGATTGGGGAGGCCAATCTCAAAGGATACACCTACAAAACAACTCTCAAACCTAAGCATCAAAGATCATTGCATAAGAGGAGGCAGAAAGATTGTAAACGCTGGGAAGCAAGTAGTTTGCTGTGTGATTATGTCTCCTAAGAATGTCAGAAACAACACCTTGAGTAATTCTTTAAATAATACCTAGGCACTTATCTCTTCTAGAATATAGCCCTTCCACTTCCAATGTCATCTTTTGTTCCACTGCCTTCATTCAGAGAGCAAGTGTTTAGGTTGGTGAATGAAGTTCTGGGGATAGAATTGGGACATATTTAGATTCTATTCACATACCATATTTAAGAACTTATTTGTGTGGATACACCTAAAGGCAATGACTTTGCAAAATGTGTTCTGTCTGATGCTTAAGGGAAAAATTGTTTTGTGGAGAGCTAATATAGCTGACACAACCATAAAATATTCAATGTCGAGCATGCTCCCAAAACAGAAACCTCAAACCTCATTGAGTGATTGTGCCTAAATCCAAGTCTGATATCTCCAGATGTGCAGTACCTTGTGCATGCAGTTCCTTCTTATTTAGAGATCTACTAGCCTGGAAAGCAAATTTGTCATTGTAAGATGGAGAAAAATAATCCCAATCCATTTCCATTTTTCCTCCAGAGATATTTACTCCTAAGACATAGAAACAAGGAATATTAGTGGTTTGAATGAGAAATGTAGTATCCAGCATTTGAATGTTCTGTCCCCAGTTGGTGACACTGTTTAGAAAGGCTTAGGAGACATGGTCTTGTTGGTGGAAGTATCACTGGAGGCAGCATTTGAAAGTTTAAAGATTCTACTCAGTGCATGCCTACAGTTCAAGATGTGAGCCCTCAGTTTCATTATGCTGATGCCATGTCTTTTCCCAACCATCATGAACTCTAATCCTCTGGAGTCATAAGCTCAAATCCATTCTTTCTTCTATAAGCTGCCTTGGTCATAGCATTTTATCACATCAGTAGAAAAAATAACTAATCGAGGTATGTAACAAAGGATAATAAAGTTGGCAGATGGAATTAAGTTTTCTAGTAAACTAATTTTAAGGTAAAACCCAGTGTAATGATAAAGGCCCCTTGGAGTAGAAACAGAATTAGGAGTTACAATACTCTAAGTCAGAGAGGAAGAAATATGGATGAAACAAGACTATGATATGATGACTAAACCTATCAATGCAATTTTTAAGAGGGAACAATGTAGAATATGCTAGGAAATTTGGACAGTTTCTTGAGATTGGAATGGGCAAGAAACTATATTCCCACATAAAGTCTCCAGAAAATAATGTAGCCCTAATAATTTTACTTTGTCTTGGTAATACCAGTATTGATCATTTATCCTTTGAAATGGTAAGATAGTGTTTTTATTTTGTTTGTCTGTTTCTTTTTTCTTTTGTGGAGCTGAGGATGGATACAGTGGTATGATAACAAATATATGTTGTCTTTGATGACTAAATTTGATTAGGTCTTATAATACCAATAGAAAATTAATGTGACTGTTTCCCTTCATAAATACTCAGTATACAATGGTGGTGCCAGAACAGAATACCTAGGAAAAAACATTTCCATTCAAATTAAGAAAAAATGAGATGACTCAACAATACTCATACATAGGAATAAGATAACCATGAGAAGAAGGTATTATGAATCTCTATACATGTTGGTAGTTAGAATTGCTCTTTGATGACAGATTATTTTGTTTTGTTGATAGCAAATTCCTTATATCTTTAGTAGATACTGCTTCTACCTCTGCCTTTTTAAAGGTTTCATCCATGTCATGTTCTCTACCAGAACAGGCTTTGAGGATTATGTGGATTTTTTTGTTTTTTGTTTTGTTTTGTTTTGCTGCCATGAAACTTTTAAAAAAGATTGTTGCTGTTTATTTGGCTCTTATTCTAGAGCCAAAATATTATTGGTTATGTAACTATCCCACCTCACAAACTTAAAAAGATTATTTTCTATATGATTCCAGTGTCTTTAAGTACATTGAAATAGTTTTCATGACAGACAGAATATGATGTAGTTATTGAATATATACCTGTATTGTGTGGTGTAACCATGCACTACTGCCTTCTGGGAACTAATTGGTATTTTTTTATAATTAAGGTGTCAGTTGACATCATGTTGATAGCTTGGAATTAGCTGTTGCAAGAGTAGATATACCACACACAGTGGAAAATATTATAAATCATGGATTTCTATTTATGTACTTTTTGAGACACAGGTGTTAAAAATTTAATAGCACAGCAGTGTCTCTATTTATCGACTTTGTGTATAATAACTTGACTCTCTTTCTCTCTCTCTGAAGAAATCAGTGAAAATGCTGTATAACTTAATCTTACCTAAAAAAAATGACTTATGTTGCTCAAATGAGAAGTCCTACTGAGCTTTTCATTCAATGTATATTAAATTTTTACCTACTACTCAGTGGCACTTAGACTAAGTCAGCTTTTCTAACTCTTTACGGTCCTAAATTCCTGGACTGAATGTATCTATATTTGCTAAAGTTCTACTATCATGTCAGCCAATTATTTCCCTATCTTATCTCCTAATAATACCTTACAAAAAGTGAACCTTAAATGTTAACCTATCATTATCACGACCATTCAATGTATTGCAAGTATCATTTTCACTAAACGTTTTCTCACAACATCAGGTAGAGCTCACTACAAAATTGATTTAACTGACCTTCTAGTGTCCCAAAACAAAGTCACTTTATTTACCTTAGGGATTTTTTTTTAAATAGCACTGTTTCAAATTATCAGTTTCTACATTAATTCAAATAATATTACTCACTCTAATTGATGAATCTAAAAGTGAATTATTTTAAAATAGTGGAAGCTTATCTTAGAAATATATGTAAAATTAATGTTTACAATTTGTATGTAGTTTTTTGTTCATGTAGTGATTCATGATCTCAGGCTCCCCTTCTTCTAGCTCACCTGTGTTCACAATGTTTCTTTCTGGGTCATTATACTCTTCTGCTACCATCCAGCCAAAAGCAAAATAAGGGCATTGGAATGGGCTAGTTTGGGAAATAGCATATTTTATTTCTGCTTGCATGTCTTATACTAAACACTTTATGGGAAAAGAGGCAGTACATGTAGTTTAGCTACTGGTAGAGGAAAAGAAAAAAAGTAATGGAAGAAAACTACCTAGTGTCTGGTGTAAGTGGTTTTGTTATTAAACCAAGGAGCTACTAAGATTCACACAACATTAAATACAATTCTACAATGTCTGTTTGAAAACTAACAGAATACTGATTAACATTTTTAGAGTGCTTGTCATATACTGGGCATTTAGGTTAGATGGGTATCAAAGGCAGATGCATTAATTCAGTCCATATTCACAAAAACATATAATTGGGCATTATTATCCTCAGTTTTACAAATGATCATACTATGATAGAAAAACTACAGGTAGCTGCATGAGATGTTAAATTCTAAAACAAATAGGATAAAACAGTGTCTGATTTATTTTGGTCTTCTACCTTTGTTACCCTTCTCTTGCTCTTCCCACTCCTCTTCCTCTTTTCTATTTGTGAAGTTTGAATAATTTTTAAAACAGAAATTACAAAAGCAGATTTTGAAAAATAATGATTCATACGGCTATTCAAGGCCTCAGAATAAGATGAAGATAGGAAAGATTTGGAGTCACAGAATACCTTTAAATAATCAAATTGATGCCTAAGCTAAAACCTGAAGGATATGCTCCCACTTCCTCTTATCCTATGAAATTTTAATTTTTCCTTTTAATCTAAGTAGTACATGAGTTTTGAGTGACCAAAACCTGCATTAATAATCTCCTTTGAATGACTTGAACATATTTCTTCCTGTATGTAGGCCTCTGATAGACCTGTTCATAGATCATATAGAACATTTAATTAGAAGATTTACAATAGAAAATCCCTTTTCTTGAAATATAAATAGTTTCCAAGGCTCTTGTCTATGTTCTAATCCATGGGTGTCTTTGTTACAAAACTAGAAGTCATTCATTTAAAGTGTACCAATCAAGAAATACATCTCTCAATACACAGGAATGAATAGCAACTTAAATTTGATGAAACTTAATTAGCAAATAAAGACTGATCAAAGTGACCAGTCTCCCCAGTGTCCTCCATTGGCTTAGTGTAAGTGCATGTATCTGAAAATAGAAATCTCTCTCTCTCTCTCTCTCTCTCTCTCTCTCTCTCTCTCTCTCTCTCTCTCTCTCTCTCTCTCTCTCTCTCTCTCTTTTCCCAAGACAGGGTTTCTCTGTGTAGCTTTGTGCCTTTCCTGGAACTCACTTGGTAGTCCCGGCTGGCCTCGAACTCACAGAGTTCTGCCTGGCTCTGAAATCACCCTCAATCTTAACAGTGATATTTAGCCATACACAGAAGAGGAAGAGCATGAACTAACAGCATATCTTTAACACTCCGTGCTTCTTGATTCTAAATAAGGATAGTTTTCTTTCTTCTCTGAGGTTCCATCCTGTTTTCTGGTTCAACACATTTAAGCTCTACTCAAAGATGCCCACTTACCATTCCAGACTTATCCTAGGTCCTTTCTGTTCTTTGTATTTTTCTACACTTTGCTAAAAAAATAGAATTTGGAAAGTGTTCTAGGATATTTATGCTGCCTCAGGTAACAGGGATTTACTAAGATATAAATTGAGGAAATACACTCACAAATACACTCAGAATCCTGTTCTGCAAACTAAGACATTAATGCACTGAATAGGATAACTAAAGCTGCTTCAAGGCTCCTAGAGTAAATAAAGTCAAGCAGGCTACCAGCCATACCCCTTCCCCTATATCTGTCAATTTCAACACAACGGATCATTTTTACACAAACCATACTAGAATATATTATTCAACTGTATAACATAACCATTGATTTATTTTAAACCTATTTCAAACCTGTGAATTTGGTATTTATGTATTATCTGACTAAATGAATAAATGTAGTTCCATCCTAGAAGCTTAGAAAATTCTACAACTTAATTTCCATATACTCTTTAAATGGATCTACTCTCAGCATTCTTTACTTGACTGTAGTTCTTTGTCTAGGGCTCAGACCCTCACCCTCACCCCATTTCTCCTTCCTGTTCTATTGGTGTCCTCTTTGTTCATGTCTTAGTTACATGTCTTTTTACAATAAAAAAGAGGCCATGAATTTAAGAGCGAGCAAGGCAAGGAGTATGTAAAGGACACTGGAGAGAAAAAAACAGAAGGGTGAAAATGACGCAATTCAATTTTCATTAAAAATAAATAAAATGAAGTTTGAAAATAAAGCTTTTGAAGTACTTTCCCATTATTTCACTGATAATCTAATCTTTTATCTTTTATAGTTTTTAGGTACTTGATCCATGGTGATATTTGGGTCTGAAATCCAGTCTTCTAAATGCCAACTTTTATTCTTAAAACAGATGAATTGGCATTGATTCAGAGATCCAGAATAAAAACTCTGTTACAAATAAGGAGGTAGAATAAACAAAAATTGATCTATATATTAAAATAATGTTACTCAATTTAAAGCACCTAAACTTGTTTTTCCTCCTAGGAGATTTTTTTCCTCATTATTCTTTTGAGGAAAAAATTCAGTGAGAGTGAAAACATTTCTCAGCTATAGGCTTTTATTTTCCATACTTGAAATTTAAACAATACCTACCAGAAAATTAATGACTACTAGGCTAGAATTATCTATCCTTTTGAGTCTGGCATCATACATCTATAACTCCTGGACTTGGAAGAAAAGACTATTAATTTCAATCCACGTGAGTCTATTTAATGGGTAATAGGGATTTACTAAGATATAAATTGAGGAAATATACTCACAAATACAGAATGGAGTAGATAGCTGAAGTTGTCCTCTGCTCTGACCACCTCGAAAGCAGGAGCAGGGAGAAGAATCATGTGACCCTTCTCCCTCTCCTTTTCAGAGGTCATCTACAACTACAACAGAAGAAAGTACTGCCTCCCAAGGTCATGGGTGGAGCAAATACCACTACAAGAGACATATGGATTTTGGAACCTGGCTGACTATTCAGTTTAGCTGAAATCGTGAGCTTCAGGTTCAGTGAGAGACCTTGTCTCAAAAGAGTAAACAGAATGACTGGAGAGATTGTTCAAATATTAAGATCACTGGCTTTCCAGGGCCCAGAAGGTCTGACCTCCACATGCCCTGTATATGTGATGCAAAGACAGGTGGAGAATGATAGAGAAAAACAACATATAGCCTCCATACAACATGCTCACAGGAGAAGGCACACCTCCCAACCCCACCCCCAACACACACTAAAAAAATGTGGTATATATACAAACTGGAGCTTTATTCAGATATAAACAAGAATGAAATTGTGTCATTTACAGGAAAATAGCTAAAACTAGAGGTTTCTTCCAATTAAATATTTTAAATATTAATCAAACTACCAAGACTTAGAAAAACAAATATTTCATATATCTTCTTCATCATATATATTACATATATGGTGTATTATGATATTAAATAAAAGGGGGGCTATTTGGAGAAAGGAAAGGGTCTAAGAGGATAGGCAAAAAAGAGGACATAAGGGCATAAATATGATTTAAGTACATAATATACATAAATTAAAATGTTTATGAAATCCATCACTTTGCCCAATCTAGTATATACTAATAAAAATTATAGTGCTCTTTTTTTAACCATTACTTTTGTTGAATAAGTAATTCTCCATGACCCCAAATAGGAAAGATTACCATGACTTAACATATAGGCTATAGAAATTGTTTATGCTTGCTTATTTTAGCTCAGTATTTCTTTTAAGTTAAATTGTTGAGCTGATCTAGATTTCGTGGTGTGTACCTATAAGCCCAGCACTAGATTTCTGGTACAGTGTAGGCTATAAACAAATATTATGTCTCAAATAAACAAGAAAGTAAGTAAATAATAAATACATGTAATAAATTGATAAGCTGAATTGGTTAAGGATATTGATTTTTTATTCACCTTTATTACGTGATTTTTTTCAAAAGTTTATTGGCAGTACATATTCGTAGTTAATGTAGAAATATTCCAAATTACAGTTAAATTTTTCTTTAATGTAACTATTTTCAGAGCATTGCTATTAATTTTTGTTAATCATATTTGTATTATATACAAAAATGCATTTTCATATATTCTTTGGAATATATTTATATCATATATGTACTTAATTTATTTACTCTAACTTTGTGAACATAATTGGAAACATGAAATTGGTAATTCATAAATTAAAATATATATATATATACACATTGCTACACATAATATACAGGCTTTAATATATAAATATTTGTGTATGTACATATTTATTTTTTACAAGTTTATTATATGCATTATATGTTACCTTTGTGACTATATATACATACATATACATAATGTGTATATATGACTTAGATCTTAGAGATTGTATAAGACAGAAATACATAGAAAAATGCACATAAAAATTATCTTTCATTGATTCCTGGATATCTCCTGTATTGACTTTGTTATTTAAAAAATTTAAGCCCCATTTAGTAAGTTTCATACCATATTTCCATTGCTAGAAAATCATGGAAAATACTTGACTTGAATACTGAAAATTAGTTAAGTTCAGTGTATGAATTTTCCCACTTTCTTCTTCATCTAAAATGTGTATTCTGCCAAATTTTACTCTTAGGAAAGTGCAGTTTTTATCACTTTTATTTTACTCTTTCCATTGATGCAGGGAAAATGTCCTTTCATTTTTATTTACAAATATTTCTTTTGCTACATTTGTGTATAACTGTAATGAAAGCTTTCTTTTCTGATCATTCTACAGAATCAGACTTCTTCTTACAAAGGGTTTTCTCCCCTGTTGTATATATTCAACTCTGCTCCAGTGCTTCTTCTGTTTATTTACTTCTTCAAGAACAGTGTGAATTGATGCAGTGAATTCTCACTGTCCATAATCATGTACACTTGTGTATTTCTATGCTGAAATCTATATTTCTGTATTTATGCTCTGACCTTCTGATATAGGTGTCACTGAGTCCTAGTTAGTGTTCATTTCATTATTGTGTCACAATTTATCTAGATTATTATTTTTATTTCATAATTGTACTTAAATGTTTGTTCCTTTAGTTGTTTCATTTTGTCTGTTACATTTTCATAATTATTTAATCCCTGAATTTTAATAACTAACTGTATATGCATTTAAAAATTTAAATTAGCATAGAAAATAAAAATGGGATACTTAGTGTTGGATTGGATTGAAATATTATATAAAATGTAAGTGATTGCTTATAAACATTGGTAAACTTAAGGAACTATTTTAAGGTTTATGAAGTATGAAACTGGGCAGTTTTTCTGAATTAATGTGATCAAACACATTGGGGCACCAAAAGTGGAATAAAATATTAAAATTATTCTCCACATTTTGTGGCAGTGTGCACGAGAGAAGGTTCAGCAGTTAAGAGTATTTGCTGTTCTTATTGAAGACCTGGGCACTCACATCAGGAAGTTCATAATCATGTGAAACTCCTGTTCCAAAGGATTCAATACCCTCCTCTGGCCTCCATGATCATCAGGCACTCATGCAGGACATACAAGCACTCACACATACACATAAAATTAAAATAAATCTTTCTAAAATACTTATTGTCTATAAGAGGCTTTAATGACTTCTGATAAAATATTACAGTATTATATTTATTTATTTTCATATTTTTGTCTAGAAATTATTCCTAGATTGAGATTCATTGCAGAATACAAAAGCACGTTCCTACTATAAAATCAGTGGCTTCTGAAATCTAATATGCATGGATCAATAACAATGAGAATTGGCCAAACTTAATAGTGTCATGACAGAAGATAGATTGATATTTATGTTTTAAACTTAACTTATCAAACATAGAAGATTTAAGATACAGGTAAAACCACCTGACAGCTCCATGTGTTCAAGGTAAAAAATGGATTTTGCTTTTTCATAAACACAATAATTTTAACATTCGTTTGAGGGTTAACATAAAATAACAGAAGGTACTATTTCCATTTCAGATTTAGGAATCAACCTAAAATAGTAGTAGAACTGTGTGAAACAAGGCCTAATCCATGGAGGTCACAGCTGGGTGAGGATGCTAGTCAAGAAGATACCTGAGCAAAAACTGCTTAGGAAAAAAGTCAGAGCACATAGTGCTTTTTGTGGATGCATTTGTTGTATAGGCTTTAGATTGCAAAAGCAAATATTTTTCAAAGAAAGAGGAAGGGAAGAAGAGAGGAAATGAAAGAAGGGAGAAAGGAAGAAATGAGGGAGAGAAGGAAAGAAAGAGGGACAGAGGGAGAAAGGATGAAAATACAAACACTCTTTGTCTTTTCACATGAAATTTAATAAAATCACATAATCAGAGCTTAATAATCACTTCTGTAAAGCTTAAATGACCTAATCAAGATTTTATTATTGAACATATGAAAGTGTTCTTGGTAAAAAATGTTTTAATGTACACTTTGAATGTGATCTGTTATACTGAGTTATAGTTTTGTATATGGGCTTCAGTTTTATATGATAATAATATAAACCATTGTAATAAAAGTTATTTTGTATTTAATAATTGAGATAATAAAGCAAACATAAAATATTAAATGTGTGCATGAAAGAAACAAAACACAAAAGTAATGAAATGTTCTAATATTTTACTATATTAAATATCCAAATAAAAAATAGTATTTCCAGTTTTATACTAAATTTGAAATCACCTAGGCATCTGGTACAATTTAAAAAAGCATTACTCTTTTAAAGAAATTATTCAGAGAAATGTTATGTGATGGATTCATGAAAATAATTAAAAAACAATAATATAAAAAACATCTTTTACAAGTGAGTGGACAGTGACAGTGTGCTCATGAATGGACAGTCAAAACTGTCAAGATGATGGTTTCCCACCAATTAATCTAATAATTCAGGGAAAACCAAATTAACAACAGAAAACACATTATATTTTTCACGGAACAGATAATCGGTTCTTTGTGAGTTTTATTATTATAATGCTTTGTTTAGATTTTGTTGTTTGCACATTTGTTTTCTAAAGAGAGATAGAAAGAAAGGGTATGCAGGTGGGTGGGTCAGCAGATTGGGAAGAACTGGGAGGAGGTTGGGGAGGGGAAACCATGATCAGAATATATTGCATGAAAATTTTTCAATAAAAAGATTATAGGAAAATACATGTAGATTATCTTTTTTGTCAGTAATCAAAATTAGAAGTTTTCATAGTCATTTTAAAGCATTTGAATCTCAACTTTACCCCATTACTTCATAGAGTCTACTGTGGAAGCTATACTGCCTCCAAACCAGTCTTACATTCAACTAAATCCAAGGACTTTGCTTCATCTGGCCGGATATAGAGAACAACAGTCACAAAGCATCAAATTAAGCACAGAGTCCAATGACTCATGCAAACAATCTGACAAATGTATTCATTAGCATCACCAGTGAATTCTGATTTTAGTCAAACCATGTGATCAAGGTGCATGGAAGCAGTGTGATACATGCACTTATTCAAACTTTCCCACAACTTGTGCAAATAATGTCATGCAAAATTTATCAACATCGAAAACAAATGAAGTAACATCTTACATTAAGAATATCAGCCAGTGAATAGTATTGCCAAAGCCACAACTTGGAAGCAAACAACAACTACATTAAGAAAACATTAAATAAGGGATGGATTAAAACACATCAAGATGTTGAATTTCTTATCAAAAGAATGATGCCAATAAAAAAATAAGTTTCTTATCTATTCGGTCTGACGGAAAGGACCTTTATCAATCTTATTTCACCAGATCCAGCTTATATAGCCATAGCTACAGCATTTTTATAGCAGTTTTTAATTTAGATAATCTTCCACTGTATTTCAAGCAGCACCTTGAGATTAAGAACATCTGTTTTTTCAACAAACAAATATTTCTAATGGAATGGAGCTAAACAGTGGGTATTCATTAGATCATGTATCACACAATGTAGACAAATATAGAGAAGTTAATAGATAACAAATATAGAAATGCCTAATATTACTTAGGATTATAACAGATAACATGGCTAGTAGAGGGAATATAAATATTACCAAATAAAGGAGACATAATCTATAGTACACTAGGAAAAAAAGTTGGTATCCTCCCATTGTAATAAATTAACATGGATTCCAGATATTTAATAAATACAAATGTTAAAATTAAAATCATCAAAACATCTTGAAAAATCTTATAATGGGATAATAATAATCATAATCATAATAAGCAATGGTAAATAAGAAATAATAATAATAAATACAAATAATAAATTTTTATAGTGGCAGAAGCCAAAAAAACTATCAGAGGAAACATAAAGGCATTTTCAAATATCAATTATGCCAAAATATGCCATAAATCAATCCACAGGTTGGACTATAAGAAAAAGAAACACAACATCTGCTTAATTTCTATAAAATAGGAAATATACTAACAAATTGACATGAAAAATGCATATGATGCAAAAAATGTAAATAGACATCTCATTGAAAGAGAGTTCTACAAAAGCCAATATACATGTGAAAGTATCAAAGACGTAGTAGCAATGAACTAGCACATTGCTTACAATAAAAGTAAGTATTGATAGTGCCTGAGAAACAGCAATCTCATAATTGGTGGTGGTTTTCTTTTTGTTGTTTTGTTTTGTTTTTGTTATGTTTGTGGTTTTTATTTTGTTTTGTTTTGTTTTAGAAAGATTCTCACTATGTAACCCTGCTTGCCCTGAAACTCATTTTGTAGACCAAGCAGCAGATATTGAACTCATATAGATCAGCCTCACTCTGCCTTCCAAGTGCTGGGATTAAAGGCTTGTATCAGGAGGCCAAATTTATCAGTTAAAGTGTATGATTTTAATGAGATATTATTGTGTGGGCAAAAAGCAAAATGCAGGCATGCCTTTATAATGTGGCACAATCATCATAACATCAAGAGTACCAAAAATAAATCATATTATATACAATGAATGACATGTTTGATTACTTATCCAGAACAAGTGAGGCTTTAGACTATTGTACATTAGTCATCTAGCAGATAGTGAAAGGGGGGATCACACTCATGATAATATTGGAGGAAATAAAAAAAATGGATGAGAAGAGCCAAATAAAGCAGGAAAAATGTAAAAGACTGCTAAAATAAAGTATTTCTATTCATTTTGAGTACTCATTAAAAATTACACATTAACTTCTGAATGTTACTGGATGCCCCAATGTTGCAGGGGAACCTTGAGTGGCTGTCCAGGAAGTCAGAAATCTGTCATTTCTATAATTTTGGAAGTGGCTTGCACTGCACTTCCTGTTTACTCAGGTAATATTATATGCTTCTGGGGTCTTTGATGGAGTTGAAGACTAAATAGATATAGTTACAGTTTTCCTTAGTTATAATAGAAGATAAATTAGGTACAGAGCTTTAGACTCATCAAGATAGAATAAATAGCAGAATGATTTCTCCTAATTTGCAAATGCAAATGGACTGGATATTGTAAATGTAATCCTTACTTGATAATTGTTCTTGTTATATATAGCTTTACTATGTTAAAGTCAAAACCCTTTCTTTTTAGACAAAAAAGGAGGAAGTGTGGAATATTATTTTAACTAGGCAAAGATGTGCTACATTTTTTATGCTGTGGGATAAAAATGTAAGGATGTGTTACATTTGTTTATGCTGTGTTTGTTTGACAGTGTAAGGATGTGTGATTGATTATGTAAAGATATTTTGCATTTGTTTCATCTTGCCTGTCTGATGCACCTGATTGGTCTACTAATAAGAACCTGAACAGCCAATAGCTACACAGAAAAGGATAGGCATGGCTGGCAGGGAAAGAATAAATAGGAAATTTCTAGGTCCTAGAAGAAGAGGAAGGGAAGAGAACAGGAGAAGAAGGACATGCCCAGGGTCAAAGGCATGCATCCACCAGCAAGATAGGAGAAGCAATGAAAGTAAGATATACAGAAATAAAGAAAAGTAAAAAGCCCCAAGGCAAAAGGTAGCTAAAGAGAAACAGGTTAAGTTAAAAGAGCTAGCCAAAAACAAGCCTAAGCTAGGTCTAGAAATTATAAATAATAATAAAATTTTTAAAAAAGGAAGAGAGTAAAAGTACATGGATACTAGAATGTCAATAACAATAAGCATGTAATTCT
This sequence comes from Peromyscus californicus insignis, assembly GCF_007827085.1. NCBI lineage: Eukaryota > Metazoa > Chordata > Mammalia > Rodentia > Cricetidae > Peromyscus > Peromyscus californicus. Next base: position 48,237,438 of record NW_026294391.1, read on the forward strand.
TTTTTTTTTATTTTGCAATACAATTCAGTTCTACATATCAGCCACGGATTCCCTTGTTCTCCCCCCTCCTGTCACCCTCACCTTCCCCCCAGCCCACCCCCCATTCCCACCTCCTCCAGGGCAAAGCCTCCCCCGAGGACTGAGATCAACCTGGTAGACTCAGTCCAGGTAGATCTAGTCCCCTCCTCCCAGGCTGAGCCAAACAATCCTGCATAGGCCCCAGGTTTCAAACAGCCAACTCATGCAATGAGCACAAGATCTGGTCCCACTGCCTGGATGCCTCCCAAACAGATCAAGCCAATCAACTGTCTCATCCATTCGGAGGGCCTGATCCAGTGGGGACCCCTCAGCCATTGGTTCATAGTTCATGTGTTTCCATTCATTTGGCTATTTGTCCCTGTGCTTTATCCAACCTTGGTCTCAACAATTCTCGCTCATATAAACCCTCCTCTTTCTCGCTAATTGGACTCGCAGAGCTCCACCTGGGGCCTAGCCATGGATCTCTGCAGCCAGATCCCTCAGTCGCATGTAATTCTTACAAGGTTGTTTTAGCTACATGTGAACAAGTAACTGGGGTGATGTAGATTGTGCTTCACTGAAGGGAACACACTGTTACTGTGGGATGCAAAAATAAACTGAAATGTGCCTTGGGTGTTTGGTACTTATCACTTTTGAACTTCTGCTTACATTCCTTTGTTCACAATAGTGTTGCATGGATGGTTGACAGTTATTTCCTCCCATGTTCTCCACAATAAGAAAATGAACATGTGTTTGATGAATTTGTAGCATGATCACTCATAGCCATCATTATAGTATATTTGCTAAAACATCATATCTAGTCCTCACAAAAGCATTGTAACAGGGAAGAAAGGAGCTCAGGATGTAGCTCAGTGGCAAACTACTTGCTTAGCTTATGTGCAGTCCCTAGGTTCAATCCTCAGTAGCAGCAAAAACAGAAGGAAAAAATTATCCAGCATAATATTGATGGTGACTGTGTCCCATCGATTAAAAAACTCAAGACCCTCTAAAGTTAAATAGAAAATTAAGTCACCTTAAAAAAAGTCAGAAAATGTATACAGGTATACTGACTTTAACCCTCCATTGGGAATGTTAAATAAAAATGGTTGTTTTGTAAGCAAACTCTAAAATAAATATAAACTCCAAAATCTATTTGGAAATTTAACAAATGTAAATGCTTGGTTAACACTGCTCCCTAGATGTTGGACACTATATGATAATTCATACATTTTAGTTATTCTTGGTAATCCAAAATCTCAGCATTTTGATGACTTTAACATATTTACATTTTTTCACTGATTAAGTTTTGAAAATGTAGTTCATATACCTATTTCTCATGTCTTAGGGGATTTTGATATCTTAATTTAGTACTTAGTATTTAAATGTGTTACAGATGTCAGTTTAACTGTCTGAGCAATTTAGAGACTAATTAGTACCTAAACATTACTTCCTATGACAGTAATAAAAACTTTGAAAGCAGTAAAACAAAATGTGTATCAGATGAAATTTGTGTTTTAATAATGCAATTTAAATGAACAAAGTAATCTGACATCCATCAAAAGGAATTTCTTTGGCATGTCAAAACCATTTATACCAAAAGAGGTGAAATTGATTTACAAGTTCATATTTTGTTTCTAAATTGATAGATAATAGATTACTTAGCATAGATTTTTTAATTAAAATGAATTAAAAATAAAAAGATTAAATTAAAAAGAAAACTTATTTTTAATTTCTCTATGATTTTCTTCAGCTTTTTGAATATTTTACTGTTACTCATATTCCTTTATCATATTGAATGCAATTGAGCAATGATGAAATTTGAAGTTCATCGATCTTTTTTATATTTTTAAGATCCTTGTGTATTTTTCCATTCTATTTATTTTTATTGTTATGAAATTTTAAATATTTGTTCTACATAGAACTCCTTCAATTATGTGACTTGGAAGGACATGCACTGATGTTTTTATCTACTTGTTGAAAGAAATTAACAAAAATCTCCATGTGCAACCAATTCCAAGAGAATGATTCAATACAATAATACCAAGTATAATCAAATGCCATGACATTAATGAGTTTATTTAGCAACTCTCAGAAGTTATTAATTCTGTTCAGAATACTGAGAACAGATTTGATTTATACAGGGGATTAATAGTATTCAACATATTTTGACTTTTCAAATTATGAATCAACAAAATAAGAGCTATTTTGGACCAATTAATAATTACTGTTTAAGCCAGGTGGTGATGGCACATGCCTTTAATCCTAGCACTTGTGAGGCAAAGATAGGCAGATTTCTGAGTTTCAGGCCAGCCTGGTCTACAAAGTAAATTCCAAAACTGCCAGGAATACACAGAGAAATCCTATCTCAAAAAACAAAACATTGTGTGTGTGTGTTGAATATATATATATATTATATATTATATATATATACTGTTTAAGATGAATTAATGAAGTGAAGTATTTGTATTTTCATGATAATTATATATATATATATATACTTGTATATTAATGGTACACATTAATAAGATCCATTCTAATATTTTTCTATGTATAAACATAGTGCATTGGTCATGTACATTTAGTCTGTGTTAACCCTTATCTCTCATCTTTCAACCTTACCTGTTCAAGTCAATTTGTAGTCCCTAATAATCCTTCTGCTTTCAGCTATATATGTATTTTTCTGCTTTCATATATATAATTTTAATTTCCACATATGAAAGAAAACCTAAAATATTGTCTTTCTGTGTCTGGATTATTTCTTTTTTTTTTTCTTTTCATGTTTATGTTAGCATCCAAAGTAATAGAATTCACTATGCTGTTTTAATTCATCCCCTACCCCTATTACCCTCATCCTCCTTACCTACTTTTTGTTGGTGCACTTTGACAATAAATAGAGCCTTTTCTGCTTTCACATCACATGATCCACTTGCCAGGAGCCATCCCTGACAGTGAACAGGTCCCAGCAGTGGATTTAAGGAGTTTGCAGAGGACAGAGGTGAGCCAAGCTATGGTGGTGGATAGTATCTTGCAGCCTGACTGACTAGCAGACAGACTGCTTATTTATTTATACAGAATTTAGTAAGCAGTGATAGATTCATGTTGTTCCAAAACATAGATCCATAGATCATATCATTTTTGTTTTTGGACATGTGTTTCACTTCCTTTTGCTCATATTTTAGTCATCATTAATAAACTATGACCTGACATAGTTATTTCCAAACATTTTCCCTCAAGTTTTGACATCATTGATAAACAGAGTCATCATTTATAATCATTTTTGCTGAAACCCATAACTCAGTTTTTAAGAATCTAGAAGCATACGATAGCTTGTTTTCAGGACAGTAGCTTTCATGGCTACAAGGACACTAAACCATAACAAAATCTTCAAGCCAGCCCAGCATATTGCCATGTCCCAAGCAGTGTATTATTAACCCTTACTAGTCAGAGTACAAAAGAAAAATCCTCAGACCAAGGCTGTTGCAAGTATTATTCAAATTCTGGCATAATGCAATGTTTGTATTTTATATCTATATAGAATTTGTTTATAGGTCTAATCCTGGCATTTTGTTGTTCTTTGGTCATAAGATATCACAGGGACTCTGCATGTGCTAACTTTTCTAAGAAATGGAGGTCCTGACATCTCATTCTTTCATCATTTATCCACTCCATTCTTAATATAAGTCTCTGTGCAGGGCAGAGATAACTTCAGCTAATCTAACTTTGTTGCTGTATATGCCATGTAATTGCCTGAGTGTATAGTGGGAAGAGGCTTTGCAATCTGATCTGTAGTAAACTCCTCTAGCCCACCGAATCTTGTTGACCTTTTAAAGCTTACTTTCTTTTGAATATCTTGTTCCTGAGTAAGGATGGGACAGATGTTTTTAAGAATGTTTCATAGCATCATGAAGAGACCTCTGGCTTGTTTATGAGTGTCACAACCTCCAAGACATAAAGAAGACCTTCAAGCAAATAAGGATTTCTCCCCAAAAGTGGAAGGGGTAGTATGTTCAGGACTTTCCTGGGGAAGCTTAGAAGCAATACTACCGGGAGAAGGAATAAGTAATTCATAAGAAATTTTCCATCAATCCAATATCACCAAATTGTACAAATACTAAAAGTCTCCCATGTATGCAACAGTTGGAGATGAAAACCAAAGGTGGCAAGGTGGCCATCATGTGACTCAGCTCTGCTGGATCTTTGTTAAGCAGCTGTGTTGGCCTTATGACTTTTGCCATTCCCATAAATTATGGCTATGTCATCCATTTCTCTATTTTTCCTCACTTCCTCTCCCTTAAGATCTTCCCCAGCCGGGCGGTGGTGGCGCACGCCTTTAATCCCAGCACTCGGGAGGCAGAGCCAGGCGGATCTCTGTGAGTTCGAGGCCAGCCTGGGCTACCAAGTGAGTTCCAGGAAAAGGCGCAAAGCTACACAGAGAAACCCTGTCTCGAAAAACCAAAAAAAAAAAAAAAAAAAAAAAAAAAGATCTTCCCCTACATTATCACAGTCCCCTTTTATGTTTATGACTTAAACATATAAACACATATGCACATATAAATAGACATATATAATGTGAATTTAAACTAGAGGCTTTATGTAAGAGAAAACAAGAGTGTTTTTCATCTTTCTGAGTTTGGCTTATTTAATTTGCCACTATGATAGCCACTTGTGTCAATATTCCTTCAAATGTTGTGATTTCATTTTCTCCATGGGTGACTACAAATCTGAGATATATATATATATATATATATATATATATATATATATATATATATAATCTTCTTTGGCTATTTATTTGCTGATGGGCATGGACTAGTTCCATTTATTTCCTGGCTATTGTAAATAATGTTGCAATAAACATGAATGTGCATGCATATATCTGTTATGGTAACTTAGAGTATTTTGATTATATACCCAAGAGTGCAGGGTCATTTGGCAGTTTTATTTTCAAAATTTAGCAGAACTTCTTTCTATATTTGCTGCATAATTTGACATTATCAACAGCAAGAAAATCAGTATTTCTCTTTCTCTACATTCTTGTCACCATTTATTCTCATATGATATCTTGGTGACCATCACTCTGACTAGGGAGAGATGGAATCTCAACATAGTTTTTAAATCAAATTTATATAACCCAGTATATTGAGTATTTTTTCAAGCCTTTATTGGTTACTTGAATTCCTACTCCTGAGAACCTACTCTTCAATTCAATTTATTTTTTATTGGATGATTTGTTTTGTACTACTTAATTTTAACATTTCTTTCTATATCCAGGATATGAAATTAATGTCTAATATGCAATAGCAAAGATTTTTCTCATCCAGCACACTCTCTTTTCATATGGGTGATTATTTCTTTTGCCATGCATAAGTTTCCGAATTTCATGTAATCCTATTTTTTAAATCTCGGCATTATTTCCTGTGCTATTGGAAGCCTGTGCAGAAAATCTTTGCCTATACCCATAGCTTGAATTATTTTACCTCTTTTCCTCTAGCAATTTCAGAGTTCCAGATTTTAAAATAAGGTGTTCCATTTTGAGCTGATTTTTTTATTCAGGGTGAGAGGTATAGGTCTAGTTTAGTTATTCTACAGAAGAATATGTAAGATTAGTACCATTTTTAAAGAGACTAATTTATTTTTTACCAGTATATGTGTTTGAAGGATCTGTTGGAATTCAGCTCTCTGTAAGTATGTGGGTTTATTTTGGGATCCTCTCTTCTATTTCTTCCATCAGAATGCTTTTGTATTTGGTGATTACTAGGATTCTAGCCCTACCTTAGTTTATTAAAATCTGTAATTATGCTTTCTGGATTTAATTAGAATCCATTGCAACATCTCATCTTTATCTCAAACTTAAAAAAATTGTTTGATTCTATTCACTGTTCTGTAGCTAAAGTTTTTCTGTGTCCCGGCCTGCCGGCAGTTGGGACAATCTCTCCTACTCACATCCCCCAAGTAAACACACAGAGACTTATATTACTTATAAACTGTATGGCCGTGGCAGGCTTCTTGCTATCTGCTTTTATATCTTAAATTAACCTATTTCTATACATCTATACCTTGTCATGTGGCTCGTGGCTTATCGGTATCTTACATCATGTTTTTCCTCATGGTGGCTGGCAGCGTCTTCCGACTCAGCCGTCTTTTCTCCAGCATTTTTTCTCTCTTGTCCTGCCTACACTATACTTCCTGTCTGGCTACTGGCCAATTAACATTTTATTTATCAATCAATCATAGCAACACATATTCACAGCATACAGGACATCCCACAGCATTTTCCCATTTCTGTTTTTTTTAAAAAGGGAGATTTTAACTTTAGCATAATAAAATTACATATAACAAAACAATTATCAAGCAAGAATTACAGTTACAATATCTACTTATAATATCTAGTCTATTTGTATTTGGCAAAATTAAAGAAGATATTTTATCTATCCTATATTTGTGAGTCTAAGGTTTTATATCTAACTTATCTTTTATCATAACTAAGGAAAATTATAACTATGTAGTCTTCAACTACATCAAAGACCTCAGAAGGATATAATACTACCTGAGAAATGGGAGAAGAATGCAAGCAACTTTTGGGAGTCTTAAGAGAGTAGACAGAGACAGCTGGCAGCCTAGACAGTCATCCAAAGTTCCTCTGTAAAGTTGGGGCATCTGTCTTCAGCCCACAGGCCTAGAGTCTTTCAGTCACTTCTCTCTGTGTCCTGTAGAATGTCTGGCAGTTTTCTCTGTGAAGCAGGAACCTGAAGGACCATTTTGCCAAGCAAAGTTCAGTGATCACCTTCTTATGGGTCCTGCATGTCCAGTCGATCAAGCAGTCCAGGCCAGAACAGTTTCTTGCCCACATGGCTATTTTTGCCAAGAAGAAGATAAACTTCATATAGAGTGTCTTTGATTCCCATCCTCCTCTCTGAAGTAAATCGGTGCTGCCAAGAGCAGACATGTCTCACTGTCCAGAAACTCTAAATTTTTTAAAATATTTTAAATGCTATATTCTGTAGGTCTTTAAAGTGTTTGAAGATTACCAATCTATCTGAATTATATCTATGTATACCTTCTCTCATCATGTTTATTTGGGGTTTGACATGACTTTTTCATCAGAATATCAGCCTTTTCTCTAGGTTTCAGAAGTTTTCTGCTGTGATATCATTGACTATATTTTCTGTGTCTTTAGATGTACCTCAGCACTTTTTCTATAATATGATATAATAGACCAGTGCAAACCACTGTACATAATATCCTCAAATGCAAGTGTCCTAAACTCCCATTTAAACACACAGACTGGTTTGATTTAAAAACAAAAGATATTTATCTGGTATCTTAAACAATACAAAGCAAAAAGTAAAAACAAAAACAAAATAAACACACAGAAAACAATATTTATTGAGACATTCACAGGCTGAGAATCAAAGGATAGAAAGCACCCCACCAGACAAACGTTAAAAACAAAACCTGATGTGGCTATTCTTGCATCTGATAAAGCAAACATCACACTAAAAGACATAAAGAAAGCCACTGTATATTAAGTCACAACTCATCATCTTCCCCAGGGAAGAGCACACCAATTGGATGTCCAATACCAAATGATTTTTCCTGAAAATGTATATATACAAGTAACATTACACAGACTTGGAGTGCATTATGTTTAGGAATATATATGCATATATATCATATCCATGTAACAATAATTAATGAAAATAGAAGCTACGAATTTGAAAAACAGCGAGGAGTGGTATAGGGGAAGGTTTTTCTGAAGGAAAAGGAAAAAAGTGATAAATTATAATACGAAAAAATAAAAAATAATAACTTTAAAAATATTCTCTTAAAATATTTTATTTTCTAATAATTATAATGCATGCAAGCAGTAATATCTATAGGTTATTTTATTCATATAAACTGTTGCAGATCATATTTTGGTTGTATTAGAGATTCCTAAGGAGAATGAGTTCATCTTTATATAGGCTATGTAATTGTGGGTACAATATACATTATCAATGTCATTACTAATTTTGTTTCACATTTTCAGAATAATTTAATTATGAACTTACTGTGTTTATGCAAAAATGCCATACTCACCCAAAAGTATTAACATTGGTGGAGAAATGACTCAATATATGTTCTTATATAAAAAATAAACTCAAATTTTGCTAGATTGGGATCAGTTTCAATAACAAGTTCCAGGCCAGTTCAGAGATGGAGACTTTGTTTTAAAAGGCTGGAATAAAAATACTATACAAAATAGAAACATTATTACAGAAGAAAATGCTTTTTAAGCAGTTATTTTCCTTTTCAAAGGGTTAATTAGACACCATTAAAAAGAACACTGAAAAAACTAAACATCTATGATGGTTGCATTCACTTTAAATTGCTAGTATTTACTAAGTGATATTTCCTTATTTCCTTTAAGTTAATAGTAACTGAAGCTTTCTTACTTCTGTTTCAAACATTTTGAGTGAATACAAGCATATGAAACATTTCAGAATCAAAGATGGAAAAGCTACTCCTCTTTAAAATGAGGGATCTGTGAAATGGTGACATAGAAAACTCAAACCAGCTATTCATCTGAAAAGACGGAACTATTTATTATTCACTCTTACAGCCCTATATTTCCATGACATAGACTGATTTATTAATTAATGTTGCATATGCATAGTGAAAATGTGTGCTGTATGGATACACTAGTATGGAGGTATAAGTTGATCTCAGGTATATTCCTTAAGCATTCTCCACTTTATATATTGAGGCATGATATCACAAAACCTGCCAATTATGGATAGTCTAGCTAGTTAGATTGCTTCAAGCATGCTTTATTTCTGCCTCCTAAGTGTTGGAATTGTAGGTGGCTGCCTAGCCTAACTGGCTTTTGCATGAGTTCTTGGATCTGAACTCTAGTCTTATACACTTGTGCCAACAGTACTATTTCCAGTGATCTATCTCCCCAGTCCTGATATGGGTAAGTTTAAACTTCAGCCATTAATTGAGAAAGGATCACTATGTAGTTCATGTTGGTCTTGAACTCATGATCTTTCCACCTCTGCTTTTTGACTCTGCATCTTGATTACAGTTGTATGTCACAACATTGTACACATTGGCACAATAATTTCTTTTTAACTGTCTATTCTAAGTTATTTTCTGTTGATGTGATAAACACATGGCCAAAACAACTTGGGCAAGAGAGGGTTTATTCCAGTTTACAGATTACAGTCTATTAACAAGGCAGGAATCTGGATGCAGGAGCTAAAGCAAAGATGGAATGCTACTTACTGGCTTGTTTTCAGGCTCATATTCAGCTACCTTTATCATACAGCCTATGCCTACCTACCTAGGTACAACACTGCCTACAGTGAGAGAGGCCCTTTCTACATTAATTAGTAATTAAGAAAATGTCCCACAAATGTGTCTACAGATTAATCTGATGGAGGCAATTCCTCGGTTGAAATTCTTGCTTGCCAGGTATGTCTAGGCTTGTGTCAAATTGTCAAAAACTAATCATGACACTGTCCTTCTGGCCCGTCACTGTTCTATTTTTAAGAAGAAGCAACTTGAACTTGTATTTCTAGACACAGAAATTACAGCATCTCATAGTATCCAGTGCCATCTTTTGTCTTTTTATAATTTTATTTATTTACTCCCCAACCTTTCTCTCTCTCTCTCTCTCTCTCTCTCTCTCTCTCTCTCTCTCTCTCTCTCTCTCTCTCTGTGTGTGTGTGTGTGTGTGTGTGTGTGTGTGTGTGTGTGTGCAGGCCACATATGTCATGGAACATATGTAGAAGTCAGAAGACAACTTTGAGGCATCCATTCTCTCCTTCTACTGTGGGTTTTAGGAATTGAACTCGACCTTATCTCATCTGTTTCTGGAATGTAAGATAATTAAAAAAATCTTTATGATATACTTCATAAAATTAATTAAAAAGACCCTTTTACTTTTTAATATAGGATCTCACATTGTAGCTCAGACTGGTCTAGAACCCACTAGGTTGCTAAGACTGGCTTAGAACTCAAAGAAATCTACCTGCTTCTGCCTCTAAGTGTTGATAATACAGGTGAACCACAGTGGCTTACTCTCCTACTTGTATACTTGATTCACAGCAACAAACGTGTAAACTAAACAATACACAATTTCATTTGTAAAACTATTTACTTTTACAATTAAAACAGATTTTTTTATATAGAGAAAAGAGAGAAGGGAATAGAGATTTCTACCACGGGCAAAATTAGATGTGGAAGGAGCTGGGATGTACCTTTGCATCAGCAACATTACCAGACATGCTGCAGCCTCCTTCCTGCTCTAGCAAACACATCCCTCAGAACCTCATTATGTATACTAGAGATGGAACTAGGGATGGTATCATTGATCAGACATAAAACTTCCAGGACTTTCATCTTTGTGGCTTTGGCATGAGCTCTAGAACCCAACAGGAGCTCATAGATTGGGGGATGACTGCTAGGCACCTAGTGATATTCCAGGTAATTTGGCTGAACCAGATCTTTGGTGATGAACTTCCTCTCTTTCCCAAGATCAAATGGTAACTCACACAGTATGTCCTGACATAGTAGCACCCAGATGGCAGGAAGATCCATAGTTTGGTATATAGAGTAAGATCTTGACTCATAAAGCAAACTAAATAAAAAACAAATAAATCATGTTTTATGACAAGTTTTTTCTCTTTTAGAGGATTAATCCAATAGGATCCTAATGAATACTGAGAATTGAAAACTCATTCATAAATAAGTTAACTGTTGTTTAAAATCCTACTATTTGAAGAATTATATTTATCATTTCCCCTCAAATAAGCAATATGGAGCCATTGATCATCACTATTTGGACAACTTGTGAGGGAAGAATTGTGAAACACTTCAGAGCCACAGAAGTTCAGGTTGCTTCTTCTTAAAAATAGAACAGTGAAGGGTGACAAAAGAAGGAAGAGGGCACTTGATGGGCCAGAGCAGATGTAACTGGAAGAGGGGAAGATAGATGGTGGACTCCCCCAGTATTATGTGTCCAAGATTGAAGAACCCCAGGTGATAAAACTCAGTAAATGATAAAAGCCATAATCTCCAGAGACTGCAGGCACAGAGGAATGAGCTAAATACAAATGTTCACCTGCAGCTGCTGCAGGTACAGGGCTCCTATGTTGGAGAAGTAGTGTAGGCCATAAGAAAGAAGTGTTGGTCAAGGTCCATCCTGAGGGCAAATTCGCTGTTGATGTGGACAAGAACATCAGCATCACTGATGTGATGCCCAATTGCCTAGTTGCTCTAAGTAATGACAGCTACACTCTGCATAAAATCCCATCTAATAAGTGGGACCATCTGGTATCACTAATAATAGTGGAAAAGGTGCCAGACTCAACTTATGAGATGATTGGTGGGTTGGACAAACAGATCAAAGAAGTGATCAGGCTGCCCACGAAGCACTCTGAGCTCTTTGAAGCACTGGCCCATTGCACAGCCAAAGAGAGTGTTTCTGTATGGACCACCAGGCACTGGGAAGGCATTGTTGGCTCACACTTTGGCTCATCAGATGAACTGTACCTTTATTTGTGTCTCTGGTTCTGAACTGGTACAGAAATTCATTGGGGAAGGGGCAAGAATGGTGAGGGAGCTGTTTTGCATGGCAGGAGACTGTATTGGCTGTATTGACTATATTGGCCCTTCACCACTAGAGGGAGGCTCTGGAGGTGACAGTGAAGTGCAGTGCACAGTGCTGGAACTGCTGAACTATCTGGATAGCTCTGAGGCCACCAAGAATATCAAGGTTATCATAGCTATTACTAGGATTGATATCCTGAACTCTGCCTTGCTTCGTCCTGGGAGGATCAAAAGAAAAATTGAATTCCCACCTCCCAGTAAGGAGGCCTTGATGGACATTTTGAAAATTTACTCTCAGAAAAATACCCTTGACCAGGGGGATTAACCTGAGAAAAATTGCTGAATTGATGCCGGAAGCATCACGGGCTGAAGTGAAGGGTATGGGCACAGAAGACGGCATGTATGCTCTGTTACTTGGGAGGACTTTGAGACAGCAGTAGCCAAGGTCGTGCAAAGGGACAGTGAGAAAAATATGTTCATAAAGAAGCTATGACTCTTACAACCTAGATGCTCCTCAACCGAAGAATGGATAAAGAAAATGTGGTACATACACAATGGAGTATTACTCAGCTGTAAAAAAAACAATGACATCATGAAATTTCCAGGGAAATGGATAGAACTAGAAAATATCATCCTAAGTGAGGTAACCTAGACTCACAAAGACAAACATGGTATGTGTTCACTCATAAGTGGATACTAGATGTAAAGCAAAGGATAATCAGACTACAGCCCACAACTCCAGAGAATCTAGGAAACAAGGAGGACCCTAAGAGGGATGCATAGATCACCTTGGGAAGTGGAAACAGATGAAATGTCCATGAGTAAACTTGGAATGAGGGGTGGGCAATAGAGAGGAGGGAATGGAGGATGGAACATGAGGAAGCAGGATGGTTGACCTGGGGAGGGACGGAGTTGGAGAGCAATGAAAGAGATATCTTGATAGAGGGAGACATCATGTGGTTAGGGAGAAACCTGATGCTAGGGAAATTCCCAGGAATCCACAATGACTACCCCAGATTAGACTACTAGCAACAGTGGAGAGGGTGGTTTACCCTAGTAATCAGTTTGGTGGGTACGCTAACTGTCATCATAGAGCCTTCATCCAGTAACTGATGGAAGCAGATGCAGAGATCCATAGCCAAGCACCAGGCTGAGATCCAGGAGTCCAGTCAAAGAGAGGGAAGAGGGATTATATGAGCAAGAGGGATCAAGATCATGATGGGGAAATCTGCAGAGACAGCTGAACCAAGCTCATAGGAATTCACGAATTTTAGACCAACAGCTGTGGAACCTGCATGGGACCGGACTAGGTCCTCTGCATATAGGAGACAATTGTGTAGCTTAGTCTATTTGAGAGTCCCCTGGCAGTGGAATCAGGATCTATACCTGGTGCATGAGCTGGCTTTCTGGATCCCATTACCTAAGGTCAGATGACTTGCTCACCCTTTATGCAGAGGGGAGGGGCTTAGACCTGCCTCAACTGAGTGTACCAGGCTTTGTTGACTCCCCATGGAAGGCCTTACCCTTTTGGAGGAGGAGATGGGCGTGCATCAGAGAGGGAGGCTGGGGGGAGTAGGAGGAGGGATGAGAAGGGGATCTGTGGTTGGTATGTAAAATGAATAAAAAAAATTCAAATAAAATTTTTAAAAAGCTATGGAAGTGAGGATACGTCCTTTGTGTGGCTCCCTCAAATAAAGGTTTATGTGGAAAACAAACAAACAATAAAATAAAATAAACAACAACAAAACAGTAGAATCAATTGAATGAAGATAGTGAGAACTCCTAACATCTATCAAAAGGCTGGCCTTTTATCATCATATACACAGCTCTATTTTTCCATGACATAAATAAATTTAAAGTTTAAATAACTGTATTTCAAAGTTCAAATTTGGGAATTTCCACTTTCCTAAATGGGGTGGCCTTGGAAAAATTTTAGCTCAGTTACTGCTCTACTAGAATTAATTAATTAATTAGCTGAGGATGGAACCCAGGACCTTGCACTTGCTAGGCAAGCGCTCTACCACTGAGCTAAATCCCCAACCTCAATCTGTAGCCCAGGCTGGCCTTGAACTCACAGAGATCCACCTGCCTCTGCCTCCCGAGTGCTGGGATTAAAGGCGTGTGCCACCACCGCCCCCTGTGCCAACATTCTTGACAGTTACTTCTTTTCAACTGTCTCTCTTGTCTATCATATCTTACCATTATCTTTGTGATATAAATAATTTGGGGATCACCTTTTCAGAGGGGAAAATGTAGCAATTAGGACATTACTCTTTCATTAAAGCTGCTTTTCTCCCATTTGGCTGACCTCCATTTGCCTTAACTCAAACAGAATTTTTTTTCTTCTTTCTGTGCTCTGTCTTACTCCACCAGGTAGATGCCAAGACTTAAAGCTTGCTTTTCCCAGAGTTTTTCTTTTAAATACTAATAAAATTGTCCTCAAGATTTGAAAAGTATATTCACTTTTATTGTTTAATTAGCATACAAGTTATCAGATTTATATATGAGGTTTTCATACATATTTCATGCTGATGGATTTTCCCTACCTCCTATTCGTCTTGCTCCCTTTAAATGCTAGTAGCCCCCTTTGACTTTGTTCTATTGTCTTACCTACCTCCTCTTCTTAAAATCTCTTATTTTTCCAGCCTCAAGGATCCTTTTCTAGTTTTCTGGACTTCATTCCTATTTAATATCACATAGATACTGCCCACAAATACATATTTAATAGTTGGACACTAGGATTTGCATGTAGGAGAGAACACACCGTATTTGTCTTTCTGAGCCTTGGTTATATCACTTAATATAATGCAAAATTTCTACATTTATACTTGATAGAGATAAATAAGTTTATAAAGAAGAGATTAAGAATCTCATACCCAGAAATTATTTAAATGATCTATGTTTGAAAAAAATAGAGAAAAAAGACATAACAAGAAGTTCAATGAATAAGGATGGAGAAAGGAAGAAATATTTCTATTAGTAATTTGCCTCATAATTTACAATCTATACACAATACACATCCATGCTGAAAAAGATGACCACCAGGGAATTGCTATGTTCTCCATCAGTATAGAATTTAGAGGCTAACTTTTCAACTGAGATCACAGTGTAACATTTAGAAGATCATGTGGTAAAGAGCTGGCCACCAAGTCTGACTCCATATTGATGGTTCAGGCACCAAGCCACACAACTCTCCAGAAATGGGAAATTCCCTCTTAACTGACTTAAGAATCCTTGAAAATTCTTGTTTAATTACCCAGAGAGCATTGTGCTCTGAATTTTGGGGACGTTGGGCTGCTCTATCCTCAGACTAAGTTCTTAAGTCACTTATACCATCAAATAAGATGGTGCTTGTATCCATCCAACAGCCATGTTTGTGCTTCTGGGATACAGAAACTGAATCACTAATGTGTCTTCACCTAACTGATACACATTTCCTTGGGCAAATTGCAGATTTTTTCATTGTGAGAACAAATCCTTCAGTACATCCCATCTATCTACTCCAACTCTATATTACGTTCATTCTTTTCTTTCTTACAAAAATGTGGCCAACCATTTGAATTTTTAAAACTATACTCAATAAGGCTTAGTTAGAATGTCTTTTCAATATAGTGAGTTGAATTTTCTCTAGTTTGGTAGTAAGCTAAATAAGTTCAAAACTTAGGAACAAAGAAGATGCCCCTGGTTCCTTAGAAGAAATTGTTTGTTCTGTAAATGGATTTTTTTTTCTAAAATTAGAGTCTAGATGGGAACTGGCACATAGATCAATTTAATGTCCTACTGCTTTCCTCAATGTCAAGGTAGTGCATGATATTAGACCTTGATTATAGGTCTCTTACAGTTTAGTTTTCCATTTAAGGATATTCTCTCTCAGCATTGGGATACATAGTCCAAAGTCTGGCCTCTGTTAACTAGTCCCAACAGCCTCACATAGCCCACCATGTAGCATAATTTTAAATTACATAATGTTTTATTGCCTTAAAATTTTCCAAAATTCAAACTGCCTTGCCTTAAGAAATTTGACTTTCTTCTCACTATTTCTTCCCACTCCCTTGCAATTTACAAACAGATATCTAAACATTTTTCTCCTAAGATTGTAAATTCTGGATTCTAAAATTCTATGGTCAGAAACTAGATGTGCTCCTCAGTGTCCCAAAGAGCAGATACACAGTTGACAGTGGCTTAAGAAGTATACTGACTAAAAAGTCTAATTTCATAAGACTTAATGCCTCCTACATATTTAATAACTTAAACCTATCAATATATAAAACATTTATTTTTATGTAACAAAATACTAAAACAGATAAGCAAAAATCCTCATTGGTCATTCTTTATTAATTGATATTACATTCTCTTGTTCCTTGTGATTTTCTCTCTTGCTTCAAAGAAAACATCAATTGTGATGTTGTGTTTTCTCGTCTGAGGATAAAGTCTCATGATTTACTGAGGTTTCAGAACCCTCTGGACATGGTGACGGTTTTGGCCTGGCATTAGTGCCAGGATTGGCTCCAGTTTCTTCTCTCACATTTTCTGCATGTTGTGTCAAGAACTGACTGGGTTCAATGTCACTGAGTTTACGAATAAATTCTAAGATCTTGATAGTTTCATTGTAAGCTTTTGGACCCCAAAGGAACTCATATTGTGGAGGATCACTATTGGGTATCTGCTGGTACTTCAGGTACTCAAGTTTCACAAAATCTTTAGTGATGAGCTTCCTGGGCTCTCTATAGATGAAATGCTTCCTCCCTGGGTACACTTGCATCATATTCAGGAATTTCCAGACCTCTTTCTCAGCAACAGAGTTACCCTTCACCAAAATCAGAGCCAGCAGAGACATAAGAAGAAAAGTTTTTGGTAAACCCCTACCAGCACAAACCCTTCCTTTGTTGGGGAGTTTTATCTTGCTGACTAGGTCATATAAGTGATTAGTTGAGTCAATTTCTATCACATCAACTGCAAACACAATTTCAATGTGCTCAAAAGCTCTCTTAAATATTTCCTGAAATCTGAACTGGTACTCTGGGCCAATAACATTTAGTAAATCTTCTCTAGTAATGGGTTGTTTCATTTTAAATTTGTAGAGTACACACTGCTCTACGAAAGCCACATACATATCTAGACAATCTTTGCATGGATTATCATGGCAAGGTTGATATTCTGAGTGAAGCGAGTGTCCCGCATTATGGCAGTATTCACTCTCATCAAATTCTGTATCATCGTTGCTAGTAGTGATGGGTAAAGGTACACAGGAAGGCCACTCAGTAGTAGTGCTACTTGATTCAGAAGCAGGTGACTTCTCAGAAATTTCTCCAAGCACAGAAGAGGAAGAGCAAGAAGGCTTTTCCTCCACTGCTGCACTATCCAGGGCTCCCTTGTGATCCTGAGAGTAATCTCTTTCATGATGACATTTCTCACGGTTGCGTTTTTTATTCTTCATACGGTTGCGATGCTTATTCTTTTGACCCCTAGGCATAGTGCCTGTAGTCAGAGGAAGTTGTTAGGAGTATAGGTAAGAGGACAAAGGATGAGTGTCTGATAGATGAAAGATAGGATGTAAAGATCTTCAGCATGCAAATTCTACCATAGCAGCTTTCTGTGGTGGATCTTAAGAAATCCGTTGTGTTCCTGTTCTCCCCATCACCCTGATGTGCTCAGAAACCTGAAAAAGAATACATATTAACCTGCTGTCTCTAATCACTGCCTCACTCATGAGCTGGTGATAGAACATGGGAACCATTCACTCTTTTGTTATTGACATAAAAAAATCTCCTTAGGTACCAAGACAAGGGAAGGAAAGGGACTTTTCAGTTTGTCACTCCTATGTAGAACTCTGTAGTGCTAGCTCAGGAAACGAGAATTTCTGTCTTAGACTCTCTGGGTCTGGGTTGACTGTAGTCAGAAGGTTTCTCCAGTCCTATCCATCCCCACAGACCCACAGCCACTTATAAAATAATTATTCAGAGGCTTAATATTATCTACAAACTGTGGGGTCTATGGCAGGTTTCTTGCTAGCTAGCTCTTATATCTTAAATTAACCCCTTTCTATTAATCTATGTTTTGCCACATATTTTGTGGATTACCACTCTGCTGGCATGTTGTTTCTTGCGTGGCAGGCTGACATCTCTCCTGACTCCACCTTTCTCTTTTCCTATCTCTTGTTGGAGTCCATTTTCAGATTTCCTAGTGGCTTTACTCAGCAGGTCTACATAAAGAGGATTGGACCACAGGCCTGAGTGCAGGTGTCTGAGATGGTTTGCACTTGGCTGTGCTGGTGGGAGGTCTTTTGCTCCACCCCTTGACATTCCTTTAAATGCCCTAGGGCAGAGACCGTCAAGGCCTGATGGATTAGGATCCAGGCCCTCTTGATGCTATTCTGTATTTTCTATCTGTTTCTCTCCCTCTATCCTTCTACTATTCCCTGCTACTCAATAGTAGTCATGGGAAATGTGGGGGTGAGAGAATGGCCCCCTACAGTCTCTCCTTGGATTTCCCACCTGCCTCTAAGCTGCCTTGCCATAGGCCAAAGCCACTTATTTATTAACCAATGGGAACAATGTATATATTGACAGAGTACAGAAAGACATCCCCCAGCAGCTGATCAGAACTTTCTCAGGGTCACTACATAAGCACACAGACATTGAAAACACTTACACTCTCATTTTAATTGTGGCTGCACATTCATTTTAATGATCTCACCTCATATGACTTGCTATAATAAGAGTGGAGGGTAGAGCTTCACAGTCCTGCTCTGAGTTTCCAAGTGAAAATTCTAGAGCAAGACGAGATTATCCGTTATGCCATCTATTTAGCTAATGTAGATGGCCCCCTCAGTCATTCCTTTCATGCCTGGTATGGGGCCAGACTCATTTTTAATACTCTCTATCCTGTGGTCTAGAGAACACTACCCTTACCTCCCCAAGCCTGAGGTAATAAGAGGTTATTCACTGACTATTCCTGTCCCATCTCTCCAGAGGCTGAGAATAAGGAATAGATTGTGTGAAATACTCACTGTTATGAATCACATGATTCTCCCAATTGTCAGGATATATTCAGTTGCCTCTCAACAAACCTAACCTGGCGGTATTCCTAAGATGAAGTAGTAGGCCACAGTGACACTTAGGCCAAGTTCTAACTCCCCTTATGTCACAATAGGAGAAAAATCTGTCACATCATGTCTCTAGTGCTCAGGAATTCTGATACTTCCCAACAGGGGTGGAGCTATAAAGACCACATAAGTGGTCCTCTCAGTTCTAAAGACAAAGAGTTGCCTACAGACTTACTCAGAATCCTTACCATAATGATTGTCAGGGACTGAATCCTTTGATTCCTAAATGTCTTCCTCTCTGGCCACATCCTTCACTTTCTTATAGCCCCTCTTTCACAAGTCAACCTGATAGCCTTGCCCAAGGTGTATCAGTGAACATAAGATTGAACTCTGCACTTCTTAGATCTTCAGAGTATTGCCATTCTCTGTTTGTTCCTATTTAGGCAGAAGACACCTGGTTTTTGTTTGTTTGTTTGTTTGCTTGCTTTTTGTTTTGTCTCAAAACCTCAAACCAATATTTTTGATTTATTTATTTTACATCCTGACTGTAGTTTTCCCTCCCTCCTCTGTTCCCATTTCCTCCCCTCACTTCCTGCACCCCCCCAAATCCACTCCTCTTCTGTTTGTGTTCGGAAAGTGGCAGGCCTACCATGGGTATCAACAAAGCATGCCATATCAAGTTGCAGTAAGACTAAGCACCTCCCCTTGTATTTGGATTGCAAGAGCCAGCCAAAGCATTAGAAACAGCCCCTGCTCCCATTTTCAGGAGTCCCACAAGAAGATCAAGCTACACAACTGTCACATATATGTAGAGAGCCTAGGTCAGTCCCAGGCAGGCTCCCTGTCAAACCAATATTTTTATTTATTAATACTACTGCAAAAGAAAAATTCAGAGAATGTCACATTGGTGACACTGTTTTGGTAGGTTATGCAAAGGTGCAACTTTCCTACAGGAAGTTTATCACTAGAGGCAGGCTTTGAGAGTTTTCTCCTTACCCCCCACTTCCAGTTTGCCTTCTCTGTTTCCTGCATGTTGATGGAGATATCTCTGGGCTTCCTGCTCCTGCCATCGTGTCTGACACTTGCTGTCATGCATCTCTCCCTGATTAACTCTTATGATTTTGGAAACATAAGCCAAAAGAAACTCTTTCTTATGTTGCTTTTGGTTATGCTGTTTTATCACAGAAATAAAAAGCAGCTAATATACTTACTATTAAATTTATTTTTAACCTAATACAAAAAATAAACAATATATATATATATATATATATATATATATATATATATTAAGGGAGTGATGTGATGTTTCTGACTATGCATACATCTAAAGTTTAAAACTGATTAAGCATATTCATTTATGGTGAAATAATTTAAAATAATTTCTTACAGCTTTTTCAAATTGCAGCTGATCATTGTTACTATAATCATCCTACCATGTAAGATCACACCAGAACTTCTTGTTCCTGTCTAACTGTAATTTACTTCCCAGTAATCAGTCTTGCCTGGTCTGTTCCCCCATATACACACATGACATCTGGATGCTATTATTCTATTCAAAATTTCCAATGTTGTGATTTTATAAATGAGTGAAATAATAAAACAAGGTAATCACAGAATGATACTCCCCTAATTTCAGATCACCCCTATGTAGAACACAGTTCTTATGCCATTCAGAACCCTGGACATTGAGTAATGGGATAGCCTAATAGCCTGGCCTTACCCTTTTAGAACTAGAAACAGACATTCTCTGGGATCAATATGACACCTTTTATTAAGAGGTCATTGTTGTTTTCTTTCTCATTCATTTTCTAGGAAAATGCCACATCACTTCCAACCTTGATCTCTCTGTATACCTGTCAGAGTACAGAAATATCTGGAGAGGGATATGATGGAAACCTGAAGTACTAAGCACAGATCCCAACACAGGAGTTAAGTTATCACATATAAAGCATGGTGAACTATACCTTCCCTTCACCAGCCAGACTTGGTCTCTCATGTAACTTCTATGCAGGTACACATACTTTCTAAAGGGAAGAGGCTGCAACATTCAATATTCCAGCTCCTAGTTGGTTGAAGTTTACTGGTACTGACTGTGTAAGCAATGGTAATATCAAGCAGTTTCCCTGTCTTTTCTTTTAAGGTGAGCCTTGTTAAGCAGCCTACACTGGTGTGAACCTCTAACACAATCCTCCTGCCTCAATCTCTCTCTTTATTCACACTTAATATTTTTATTGCTCATTCCTTAGGCCCTATATTCCAAATCAGTATTTTGAGTTTGAAGTCATGCATTTATCACTAGAAACACATTTTGATGTAATGAACAAAAAATGAGTGACACAGGGTTGGCTTCAGGCTTGGAGAAATGCAAAAGGTATTGATTTGAGAGAAATTCGGAGCCAGTATCTGTTGTGTAGCAGTTTTGTGAACTTGAGAAAATTTCAAGTTGTTTATGAGTAAAGGGAATAAATTTCTGATAAATCCCCACGTGTAAGATTTCAGTATAATGGATGTAAACCATCCAACAAGTTTACAAAAAAATTGATTTTTTTAGATAGCATCAGTTAATACTGAGATGATTTTTACCCAATATAGTAACCACCTTCCCTTACAGAATTTAGTTGCCAAATATTTTAAAGAATAAATCCGAGGGCATAGAGCAGGCAATGTGCTACTCATCTAATAAAACTGGTGTTTATGAATTAGGCAATGATATTTAATTCCTTTGTTCTTCTTTGGCTGTAGGCAAATCAATGTTGCTGTTTTGAGACAAAGACCAACATCCTCTCTACTTAGTGCTTTGGGTTCAAATTATTCTTTTCCATTACTTTCATAATTATTTCAGTATGAAGCCCTCTCTTATTGCTTGACAAACTATACTATAAGTAACCTGATGAAAATGTTCCTTTAATAGAACAGAATCTGGCTCTATTAATTTATTTTTATTTGTTCTTTTAAAATTTTGTGTATTATGCAATATATCTTTATTGTAGTCACATCTCTTGTTCCTCAAACTCCTCCCCAGGACCCCCATCTCAACTCTCAACTTTATGTTATCTTCTTATAATTATTTTTATTTTAATTTGTTTTATTGTTTTATGCTTTTTCTACTATTTGAGTATTTCTTGCATGCATATAATGTTTTGGTTTGAAAGAAAAGAGCTCTTGGGCTGGAGAGATGGCTCAGTGGTTAAGAACAGTGGCTGCTCTTCCAGAGGTCCTGAGTTCAATTCCCAGCAACCACATTGTGGCTCACAATCATCTGTAATGAGAACAGGTGCTCTCTGCTGACCTGCAGGCATTTATGCAGACATAACAGTGTATACATAATAAATAAATAAATCTTTAAAAAAAAAGAAAGAATCCATAGGACTGGACTAGGCCCTCTGCATAGTCAAGATAGTTATGTAGTTTGATATGCCTAAGGGGCCCCCTGGCAGTGGAACCAGGACCCATCCCTAGGGTATGAACTGGCTTTTTGGAGCCCACTGCCTATGGTGGGACACCTTACACGGCCTTGGTGCAGGGGGATGTGCTTGAACCTGCCTCAACTGAATCTACCAGGCTGGGCTGACTCCCCAGGGGAGACCTCGCCTTGGAGGAGGTGGGAATTGGGGTGAAATGGGGGAAAAGGCTGGGGGGTGGAAGGAGGGAGGGGAGGGGATCTGTGGTTGGTATGTAAAATGAATAAAAATTTCTTAGTAATAATAAAAAAGAAATAAAAAGAAAGAAAGAAAGAAAGAAGGAAAGAAAGAGAGAGAGAAAGAAAGAAAGAAAGAAAGAAAGAAAGAAAGAAAGAAAGAAAGAAAGAAAGAAAGAAAAGAAAGAAAGAAAGAAAGAAAGAGAGAAAGAAAGAAAGAAAAAGAAAGAAAGAGAGAGAGAGAAAGAAAGAAAGAAAGAAAGAAAGAAAGAAAGAAAGAAAGAAAGAAAGAAAGAAAGAAAGAAAGAAAAAGAAACAGGCCTCACACACTCATAGGGAGTGGCATTATTAGGACCAGTGATCTTGTTGGAGTAGGTGTGGTCTTGTTGGAGGAAGTGTGTCACTAAGGTAGGCTTTGAGGTTTCAGAAGCTCAAGCCAGACCCAGTGGCTCACACTCTCTTCCTGAAACCTGCAGATCCAGATGTAGAACTGTCAGCTACCTCCCCAGCATCTTGTCTGCTGGTGTGCTACCATGCTTCCCATCATGATGATAATGGACTAAACTTCTGAACTGTAAGCCAATCCTAATTAAATATTTTCATTTCTGAGTTGTGGAGATCATGGTGTTTCTTCACAGCAATGGAAATCTTAACTAAGATAGTTTTATCAAATCCACCTATTATTTCCTGGTGTGCAATTATACCCCTATCCCTCCAACCCTTTTTCTTTTTTTTTTATTCATTTTACATACTGCTGTGGGATGTTCTGTATGGCAAATGTGTTGCTCTGATTGGTTAATAAATAAAACACTGATTGGCCAGTAGCCAGGCAGGAAGTATAGGTGGGACTAACAGAGAGGAAAATTGAGGGAACAGGAAGGCAGAGAGAGACGCTGCCAGCTGCCGCCATGACAAGTGAGACGTAAGGTACCAGTAAGTCACACGCCACGTGGCAACTTATAGATTAATAGAAATGGGTTAATTTAAGATAAAAGAAGTAGATAACAAGAAGCCTGCCACGGCCATACAGTTTATAAGTAATATAAGTGTCTGAGTGATTATTTTATACGTGGGTTGTGGGACTGCGGGGGCTTGGTGGGACCTGGAGAGAAGCTCTCCAGCTACAACATACCAACAACAGATCCCTCTCTCATCCTCCTCCTGCTCCCCCCTTCTCCTCCCCCAACCCACCCCTCATCCCCTCCTCCAAAAGGGTAAGTTCTCCCATGGGGAGACAGCTAAGCCTAACATCTAGTTGAGGAAGGACCAAGCCCTTCCCCATTGCATCAAGGGTGAGCAAAGTGTCTGACCCCAGGTAATGGAATCCAGAAAGCCAGCTCATGCACCAGGGATAGATCCTGATCCCACTGCCAGGGGCCCCTCAAATAGACCCAGCTACACAGCTCTCTCCTGTATGCTTAGGGTCTAGTCTGGTCCCATGAAGATTCCACAGCTGTCAGTCTCAAGTTTGTGAGTTCCTATGAGCTTGGTTCAGTTGTCTCTGTAGATTTCCCCATCATGATCTCCCCCCACCCCCTGCTTGTTCATATAATCCCTCTTCCCTCCTTCAACTGGACTCCCAGAGCTCAGCCTGGTGCTTGGTTGTGGATCTCTGCACCTGCTTCCATCAGATACTGGATGAAGGCTCTATGATGATAGTTAGGGTATTCATGGATCTGATCTCTGTGAGTTCAAGGCCACACTTGAAACAGAGCCAGGCAGTGGTGGCACACCTTTAATCCAAGTACTGGGAAGCACTCATGCCTTTAATCACAGGAAGTGACAGCATGGAGGAGAAAGGTATATAAGGCATGAGGAAACAGGTACTAAAGCAGTTCAGCTGAGATCCTTTTGAGTGAAGAATGAGAGGCTTTCAGTCTGAGGAAACAGAATTGGCTGAGGAGTTGGCAAGGTGAGGTTGGCTGTGGCTTGCTCTGCTTCTCTGATCTTTCAGCTTTTACTCCAATATCTGGTACCAGATTTTTTATTATAAGACCATTTAAGATTCCAACAACACTTATCACCTACCCAGCCAAGGGTCCTTGGTCCATTTAAGGGAACCTGGGATGAGTTCAGTCTTATGGACTGAGCTTTAAATACAGATAGAAAGTGATGGGTTAGTCCCATATCATTCATGCCACTATTGAACCAGTAGGCATATCTTGCCAGGCCAGTCATTATTTTAGCTCATAGGATTTATAGCCAGGAAAGACTGTTAATGTTTTTGTTTTGTTTTAGTTTGGTTTTTGTCCCCCAGTAGCATTTATACCATCTTCCAGCTCTCTTTGAAATCTCTAAAATAGAGATGAAGCTTCCAAGTCATTGTCAGCTTGATTTCTCCTTGGGCTATCATTTATGTATGTGGTGTCTTCATGGTCTTAACACCAAGTTCTTGAGGGCAACCAAGAACAATCACAGTAGTCTGTTATGTTTGCAGAGGTCTTTATGACCTTATTGACTAACAACATGGTACTCTATGCATGGCACTAAGCAGTTTATTTGTTGTCTGGAAAGGCATTGTGCCTCTTTTGCTGGTAGCTTCAGGTAAACTGTATTTATATATGCATATAACTGTATTTTAAGAAGTTTCTACAGGAGTATATGGTGGTATTTTATTTGTACTTACATGTGATTTTAATTGTATGTTAATAAATAAAGTTGCCCGGGGGTCAGAGCTATTAGAGCCATAGCAAGAGCGTGGCAGTGGTGGCACACGCCTTTAATCCCAGCACTTGGTAGACAGAGTTAGGTAGATCTCTGTGTGTAAAAGGATACAGCCAGCATTGGAGACACACGCAATCTCAATACCAACCATAGAAGACCTTTAAGTCTCTACAGACAGGCAGTGATGAGGCAGTCATGTGTTTGGGTTTACAACCAATGAGAAGGCAGAACAGAAAGACTATATAAAGACATACACACAGGAAGTAAGTCCCTTTTGGAGAGCTCTCTTGGCTGAAGAGAATCGCTGAAGCAGGAAGGGTAAGGCTCTTAGCTCTGACCTCCTGGCTTTCTTCTCTGAATCGGCTCTGTGTTTCTTATTTAATAAGACGGTTGGTTACATCTACAGGAGTAAGTTTCCATATGGCTTTTTCAAAGGTCTTTAGTGTTAATTATCCCTCTCCATACTCCCTTCTCTATCTGTCCTCTCATCCCCACCCCATTTCACCTTTCCTGTTCCAGTATTCCCTTTTCTCCTTTTTTACCACCTGTGTTCTATCCCCCTCTCTTCATATCTCCTACATAGTCCTTTCCTAGTTTTCTGACTTCTATGGGCATGCCAATTTAAAGAAACATACTTGGGATTCAAAGCTAGCATCCACATCTAAGAGAGAACATATGGTGTTTGCCATTCTGGGTCTGGGTTACCTCACTCAAAATGCTTATTTCTAGCTCCAGTTTACCTGTAATTTTTTTTAATTTCATTTTAGTTTTTCTTTTTTACTTATAGATGAATAAAATTCCATTGTATATATGTACTGCATTTTAATTTTCTATTCATCAGTTGATAGACATCTAGGCTATTTCTATTTTCTGACTATTATGACTAGAGAACAATGAACATACATGAGCAAGTTATTTCTGTATTAAAATGTAGAGTCCTTTGAATATATATATGCCCAGGATTGGTATAGCTGGATCTTATGGTAACCTATTTCTAGCTGTTTTTGTGATTTCCTGATTTTGTGATTTCCATAGTGGAGTCAGTTCATACTTTAGAAATTGAATGAGTATCCTCACTTTTTAAATATCCTCAACAGCATTTTTTAAAAAATCTTGAACAATCTGACTGGGGTTAGATGAAATCTCAAAGTTGTTTTTTTTTTTGTTTGTTTGTTTTGTTTTTTGTTTTTTGTTTTTCGAGACAGGGTTTCTCTGTGTAGCTTTGCGCCTTTCCTGGAACTCACTTGGTAGTCCAGGCTGGCCTCGAACTCACAGAGATCCGCCTGGCTCTGCCTCCCGAGTGCTGGGATTAAAGGCGTGCGCCACCACCGCCCGGCTCAAAGTTGTTTTAATTTGCATTTCCCTGATGGCTAAAGATGTTGAATAATTTTAAAATAGTCATCAGGGTTTGTTGTAGGAATTCCACCATTCGGCCCAATGACCAATTGGATGGAGTGTTTTTATCCTTATGAACGTGGTCTGCTCTGAGGATATGTGACACCTTTAAAACTGTGGGGCAGAGGTCATGACTCTCTTGGGTGGTCAGAGCAGAAGCAAGTGGTGGCAGAGAAGCATGGCTTGTAGTTTGGTTCCCATCTCCCTTGGGCAGAACATCAGGAAAATGACAGCTGGATCAGCAGCAGCATCTAGCTTGTTCTGTGTTGTGAGTGTACCTTATTGATCTCATTCTTTAATAAATCTTACCTGGCCCCTTACCTCGTTGTCCTTCCTCACCAAGTATTTAAATTTTGTTTAGTTCCAGGTCCATTTCTCAATTAGATTTTTATTTACTTACTTTATTTTTTTTAATCTGCTGTACTGTCTTTTTTATTTTATTAACGTTTATTGATTCTTTGTGGTTTTCACATTATGCATCCCGATCCTGCCCATCCCCCACCTCGCCCTGCATCCTCCCTCCACCCTTGCAACCTCCCCACCAAAGCAAAACAAAATTTAAAAGGAAAACCAAAAACCAAACCAACAAGCAAAACAAAAGCAGAGCAAGAAAGAAGAGGAAGATTAAAAAAAAAAAAATCTCGTTGTGGAAGCTGTAGTGTTGCTTGGTAACACACACATTTCACCCTTTAGTCTTTCCATCATCATTTGCAAGTGTTCATTTGCAAGTGTTCATTGAAATGAGTCATATGTCTGGTTAGGGTCCTCCATCCTCTGTCACACCAATCAACAATGGGCTTTCACTGGGGCTCCTGTCATCTGGACTTCCCACATTTGTCCTGTGTCATAGAGATCCTGCAGTTTTGGATCTGTAGGTTCAGCCCCTTCTCATGCTCTAACAGTTCATAGTCCTGGGCCTGAGTGTCAGCTGGATTGGTCAGCCTGCCAGCTTTCCCCACATTGTAACGCCCTACCCCCAAACTCCCACCCTCGAATGCTTTCCAGCACTGCCTCAGCCTGCCCATCCAATGCAGCCTATTCTCTTGCTCTCAGGCCCTCAGGTCCAGCTCACTCACCTCATGCCACCAGGGCTAGCTCCAGTGTTTTGCCCAGGCAAGGGGCAGGTCCCTCTCTCCCAATTGCTGTAGGAGTCATAGGAGAGGTGTGGGCAGGGACAGATCTCCTATTCTCACACTTTGAGGGCTGGCTCACCTGCACATCTGACAGCAGGATTAGCTCTAGTATGGTACCTTGGTGAGTTGCAGGGTCCACTGATCTTCTGTGTGCTGCAGCTGTTGAGGGGCAGGGCTAGTTCTCCCACTCTAGTGATCCAGGGGCCAGCTCTCTCACTTAACACAGGGAGCAAGGGGTAGGGGGAGGGTATCTTTCCCTAGCCCATGCCATCTCATGGCAGAGAAGTGGGGACAGGGTCAGCTCTCCTACTGTCATGCCCTCAGGGTAGGCTCATCTGCATCACTGCCAACAGAGTCAGCTCTAGTGTACTGCCCAGGAGGTATGCAGGGCCTATTCTCCCGTGTGCTGCAGCCAATGAAGGACGGGGATAGTTCTCCACCTCTCTTGATCCGAGTGACAGCTCTCTTGCTTGCCATGGGTAGCAAGGGATTGGGAGGATTTATTTTATATCTGAACCCCAGTTTCCTTCCCTCCTTGCCTCCCATCCTCCTCCACTGACTCTCCACACCACCTCCATCCACTCCTCTGTTTCTGTTCAGAAAGGGGCATCAACAAAGGATGGCATATCATATTGCCATAAGACTAAGCACCTCTTCTTGTGTTAAGGCTAGGCAAGGCAATCCAGTATGAGGAATAGGTTCACAAGAGCCAGCCAAAGCCTGAGAGACAGCCCCTGCTCCCATTGTTAGGAGTTCCACAAATAGACCAAGCTACACAACTGTCATATATATGTAGAGGCCTTAGGTCGGTCCGATGCAGGCTCCCTGGTTGTTGGTTCAGACTTTGTGAGTTCTTACAAGCCCAGGTTAGTTGTTCCTGTGGGTTTTCTTGTGATGTCCTTGACCCCTTTTATTTGTCTGTGATATTTATTACAATTTATTTTCTAATACATTTTGAGTAATCAAATCCAAGTTTATTTCAGTTAGCATTACAAGAAAAAGCAAAATACAACCAATTTGAATTAGCCTTGTCACTTCTGTTTCATCAAGCAATTCCACATTTCCAGGAAAATTGCTTTTCCAATGCCATATTAATGTTTTAAAATCTTACCAGTTTCTTTGAAAATAGCCAAACTCTTAGTCTTAAACATGAAAAACTCCAATAAATATGTCAGGTACAATGTTAAAATGCAATTATGAAGCAAGCTAATCCTCAATTAAAGGAACATTTGCAAAATACCAAAGGAAAACACAAATTTTTTATGTATTACAGAACAATAAGATATAAACTTTATTATTTCTAGCCCATAAGACATTCCATCACTTAGAAGACTGACTACTCTTTAACACAGTGAAAACTGTATCTCAAACCCAGCTAAATGTGGGAGGAGCTGTGTGGCAAGTATCTGCAATGAGCCTTGACATCCCTGACATCAACAGCATTGCCAGGCACTCTTGTAACTCTCCTTGCTGCTCTATTAGCCTCATCAAGCATAGCCTCTTCATACATACTAATGAAAAAACTTGGGGAAGTATTAGTGATCTTAGCTACAACTTCCAGGACTTTCATCTTGGTGGTTTCAACATAGGCTCTAGGACCCCACCTAAACTCATAACTTGGGGGGTCACTGCCAGGAACCTGGCTGTATTCCAAATAATTTTCTGCTACCAAATCTTTGGTGATAAATTCCCGAGGCTCCCCAAAAATTACATGACTCTTCCCAGGATATATCCCCACTGTTTTCAGGAATTCCCAAACATATTCCTCAGAGGCACAGCTCCCCTTCATGAAGATCACACCCAAGAGGGTCATCAGGAGCCCGGTCTTGGGCAACCCACTACTGCTAATCAGACTTCCCTCAGTGGAGAGACCCAGCTTGCCCACAAGCATGTAGGACTGAGAACCAGGATCAACTTCTTTCAACTCGAGGCCAAAGACCACCTCCAAGCGCACAGAGACTCTCCTGAAGATCTCAGTGAAGTGTACCTTGTACTTCCTGTTGATCACCCTCAGCATATCTGCCTGTGTGAAGGGCTTTTTCACCTTAAATTTCTCCAGCACAAACTCCATCAATGCATTGGCCTTCTTGGTCAGAGGATCTCTGCGTGTAGCCAGAATGGCAGCTGCTATCTTGGAGGCACAGGCACTTCTCTCATCAGCATCTGCAACAGCAGGCCCCTCAGCACCGACAGCACTTCTCTCATCAGCACCTGCAACAGAACCCTCAGCACCAACATCATAGACTGAGCAGGGCTCATCTAACTCAGGAGAGCTGTGGGATGCAGCCTCCTGGGACCCCTGAGGAGTGCAGATATCAGGGGAGCTGGGGGCATCTCCCTGGCCAAGAGTGGGCGATGTTGCTTTCTCCTCTGCAGTGAGCTGAGTACCCTGGAGATTCTGGCTCTTCCCCCGAGTCTGCTGCCTTTTGGCCCTGGAGCGGCTCTTGCTCTTGTTGCCCCTAGGCATGGTGAGTTGTCTCGGGGGCAGCAGGCAGGAGTGCTGAAAAGGCAGGTATCTGGAGGGAGTAGAATAACACTATGAGTGCCATACCATCACTGGGTAGTGAGAAACTTCCCTTTAATGAATGAATGCCCCCTCCGCTGCTTTTCTCGGGGCATATTTTTTGGTACTCACAGTGCCCTGTTTCTCCTGGTCAATCACTTCCTAAGAAACCTGTGGAGGAAATCAGAGTCTATTAGGCCACTGCAATGTACCCCAGGTTATATACTCCTAGTGAGAGAAAAGCATTTTCACTGGAGACCCATTTGATAAATTTCACGATCCTCCTTGTTTACGTTCAGAACCCTCCTGTACATTTTTAATTAAGTCTGGATCCCCACTTTCCTCTGCCTCTATAAACTTAACACTACAATCTTTGCTAGTAAGACATGGGAAGAAATTAAGGCAATCTTCACCCCTGATATCTGACGCCCTTTAGCAGATACCAAATATGCCTATGTTTTTGCGAAGTCCCTGTTTCTTTCCTGGATCTCCTCACTGTGGAGATCTTAAAATACACTCCATAATTCTCCCAGCTCCATGTTCTTCAAAGGACAAAGTGAAGTAGCATCTTGATCTTTAGGCCTGCCTAAGCCACCGTACAAGGGAACAATTCTGTGTATCCACTCTTCCATATAGTATGGGTCAATCCTCCCAGTTTTCATGACTGGCCCCAGTTTTCATAACTGGCCTCCCTCCTTATAAATCTATAACTCCTATATTTCCCCTTTGTCCCTTAATCCTCCAATCTCTTAATGAGACCTTCACTCACTGAGAAACATGAGGAAAGTGACCGGCACCTTGGCATAACCGCCATGTCCGGAACTCTGGAAACCGGAGCAGAAGCAAGCCTGTATGGCTGGCTTCCTTGTCATGGGCAATGGTGGGCTACAGTTTAAGCAATTCACAACAGGCTTCTGGTTGTCATAGTTTTAACTCAGGAAGCCTCCCCTCTCCCTGCCACAACACCAGGGGAGATTCTCTCACCTGACAGGAGGTGCCTACGCCAAGCTGAACACAGCCTATCCTGACTGGACCGTTAACCGCGTTGACCGGAAGTTAGGGTCCTCCACTTCCAACTCCCTGTCGCCCTATGGCCCTAGGAGGAACTGTTCTTGTCCTTTTTTGTTCCAGGAGAATGAATTCCCCAGATAAATAAAATCAGTTCATGCTGTTTTTGCCTAGGGTTTCTGGATGTCTTGACGTGAGCCAGTAGGTCTCCAGACAAAAACTTAACATCCACCAGAATCCTGAGAAGAAAGTAAAATGGAGCAATTTGGAGCATAGGATCCTTGTTCATGACTTCACCATAAAGCATTGAAAGGGCTCTATGATAACTATGTTATTTTGTATTTGGAACACTGAATATTTACTGTGATTCAACACCCTCCTCCCACTCCTGTAGTCCGTGGAACACTGAATATTTACTGTGATTCAACACCCTCCTCCCACTCCTGTAGTCTGCAATCCCCTAGCTAGCTATTGACTCTCTCCTCTCTCAATTCTCCTTTCTCCTCCTTGGTCTTTCCCCTTTCCTTTCCCTTCTCTTCCTCTCCCCTCCCCCTACCTCCTTTTATCAACCCTCTACATTTTCTTTTCCTCACTCTTTTGTCTTTGATTATCGTCTCTATGTGTTTCAGATTGCCCTAGAACTAAGGAGATTTTGTGACTTTCCTGCCTCAGTGTTCCCATATGCCATCATGCCTGATGTCTTTCTATTTTTTTCCTGAATGAAGGCTATGTCTTTTGTTTTTGTTTGTGGGGAATCAATATCACTCTGTAGCTCAGGCTGCCCTGGAAAATGTATGTTGCTTAGAGTGCCCTAGCATTAACAATCCAACAGCCTATTTCTTGAGTGCTGGAATTACAGGCCTGCACCACCTTGCCAGAATTAAATTAATTCTTATCTTGATTATTTGAAGATACCCAGCCATATTGCTTATATCTTTTTGAGCCTGGACATTCAGACTGAAGATTTTAATCCTTGAGACTGTCTTCAAGAAGTCCAGGTATGTTTTATCTGCTAGTTCTATGACTTTGAGTCAAGGTGAAGGTAGCATAGGAGACCGTGAGGTACTATGTAATTCAAGATGTGGGGAGAACTCCTTAATTTAAGAGTTATGTCTAAATCCTCTGACGTCAGATATAAGAATATGTTCAAAATTCTTAGCAGTGAATTTCCACTGGTTTCAGATGTTACGTTAAAATGCACTATCCTCTATATCGCACATTAGAGAAAACAGGCCAAAATTTAAAATTTCCTATAGCAATTTCTCTCTTAGACCTGGTTCCCTTCAGGGTGATTCAAACACAGGCTCTAGTTCTATACAGATACAGAGGCCTTGCTCTTATTGTTAATACTATTTTTATTTGTCTCATTATTCTAGGTTGATTTCAGTCATGGGAAACCACAGGCTGAGTTTGGTTTTAATTTTCATACCAATGTGTAAGGCAATAGATGTGTAATTAATTTTACGTAATTGGGGCTGGAGAGATGGCTCAGTGGTTAACAGCACTAGCTGATCTTCCAGAGGAGGTGAGTTTGACCCACCCCCAGCTAGCACATGTCTGTTCATAACCATCTGTTTTTCCAATCCCAGGAGATCTGACACCCTTTTCTGGTTTTTGTGGGCAGTGCACACACATGGTGCACAGACACACATGTAAGAAATCCACTCATACACAAAGAATAATTTAAAAAATTAGAAATTTAAGGTCATTACTATTTTTTATAATCTTTTCTCCTATAATGAATGAACTATATATTTCTATTGGCAACTTATTTTACAGTCCATCAGGAAGTTTTTATAGATATCTCACAAATGTATACCTTTATGTCTGGATTTCTATTAAGTGTATTTTGGATATTGTTGATGTGTTAATACTTATATTGTCCATTACATATTCCAATTAGCTGTTTATTTTATTTAACTAAGCTCCTGACATTCCTGCAGGGAATTTAGTATAACAACTTTCTAAATTATGTTATCAAATTGTTTTTGGTACTAGTTACCTTTATGAGTTTGCATTCATTTTAGTATTAGCAGCAAATATTAATTGTACAAATAAGGAGTTTCATTTTGATGTTTTTATACATGAGTATAATGTATTTTCATCATGTTCCTCCCCTATCTTGCAATTTCCTTGGATTTCTCACAGTATTCCTTTCCTTTCAATTCCTTTATTGTTTTCACAATTCTCCATGAGAGAAAATATATTGTACTTGTATTTTGAGTCTGATTTATTTTTTTCACATGTTAATATCTAGTTACATACAATTTTCTGAAGATGGTATAATCTTCTGGATGGATGAATAAAACAACATAACACATTTACCAAAGTGTGAGAAAAATAAGGTTTTTTATTTTTAACAGCTTTATTTACATAAAAATACTGTATTATTCAAATATAAAAAGTATACAGCCAAGTGCTTTTACTAAATGTAAAGATATTATTTTTGCTAAGCATAAAGATATATATTCATACCAATAGCAATTTTAAGTTATTTAACAACTCCCTTACAAAAACTTTAATCATTAGCAGCCATGCATTTCCCTCTCTTTATTCCTAAGCAATATTCTTCTCTACCTTGTATAGATTTGCCTACTCTGGACATTTTGCATAAAAAAGTCATACAGTATGTGGGTTTTTTGCATGATTGCATTCATTCACTTAGCATACTGCTTTCAAGATTTATTCATATGGTATTAAATATGAATCTAAAATTTCGGTGCTCCTTTAGGAAAATAGTGTGAATTTTCCTCTAAAAGTCCACCATAGATTTTTCCATTCCTTTTTTGATGGGCACACAAATTGCTTCTAATGACAAACAAAATTAAGAGGATTTTTTTAAGCTTACTTTGATTGATTGGTATACATATCTAGTCTTGGTATACCTGAAATATATCCTATCTCTACAGAAAGATTTTCAGAAAATGCTATTCTGATATCCACAGTGACTACACTGATTTGCACTACCACCAGCAATCCATGCTTTTTCTCTTTTTTTGCCAAAATTTGTTATTTTTATTCCCATCATGATAGATATTATGTTTAGGGTGAAATAAGCTAAAAATTTAATATGATCTGCATTTCCTTTTTTTATTAAGAAAATTTTTATTCACCCTACACACCAATCACAGATCCCCCTCCTCCCGCCCCTTCAGCCTTCAAAGTATAGGACATTTTTATTGCTATTTACACCTTCTTGTAAAGTTCCATCAATTTAGCCTATTTATTTATTTATTTATCATATTATTTTTATGTTTTCCCTTTGGGGGGAAATTCATTATTTTTCCTTTGGGGGTGCTTTTTCTAACTTCTTATATATTTGACATATTAATCCCCTTTCAGATATATAAATAGCTGGCAAATGTTTTCTCCCATTTTGTGTTCTTTTCAGCCTTGTAATTTTTTCCTTTGCTAGAATCATTTTTATATCTTATGATCCTCCTTTATTGATGCAAGCCAAGCTATTATTTACATTGCTTTTAGACTTTCCTCAAAAAAGTAGGTTTCCAATAACTATCTCTTTAATTGTTTTCTCTAAGATTTTCTCTAGCAATTACAAGATTTAATGTGCTACCTTAAGGTCTCTGACCTATTGGAGGTTGATTTTTGCACAATGTGTGAAATAGGGTCTAGTTTAAGTATTCTACATATGAATATCCAGATTTCCCTGTACCAGTTTTTAAAGAGAATGTTTTCTCCAATTTATGTTTTCATTAATTCTGTAAAGAACCAGATGGCATATCATTTCTTTTATTTAAATAATTAGAAGATCATATTGTTATTACTATTGCCTATTTTCATTATCTTGACATCTTTTTTTACTTTTCTATCCTTGTGCTATTTCAGTATTAATTGTGCATTTTCTTTGACTATCAATGGTTAACTTGCAGTGATAGAGGAATTAATCCAGACTATGTTCAGGATGTGTGTAGTGTTTCACTTTCTTAATATATTCATTGTATATTTCTGAAATGAAAATTGCCTCCTAATAAAAGTCTATTAAATATTTTATCATCAATTTGTTTTCAAGAATTTTCAAATACTTCAAAAAATTTTTCCACTTCACATGAACAAATGTATTTCAACTTTTTTATGGCAGTCATTTCTGATGAAATGTATTTTCTAACATGTTAGCATAATTATATTCCTTGGACACAACCCATTTTTCATTAATGTGCTGATGTGTTATATGTACTATAATTTTTTGGAAGATATTATTTCTCTGTGAGTACACTGTCTCGAATAGTATTTTTATCAGTATATGCTCATATGTGGTATGCATCTATTAAAATTGACAAGTAATTTCTAATACTTGTGTATGATTTGGAAGAATTTTCAGGAAATGGTCACCTCTTTGTTCATATTTGGTATAATGTGTCATTCAATTTGTCTTGCCTAGGACATTTTTCAAGTTCATATAAATTTCGTTGCCTGATTATTGGTCATTGAATTATCCAGGTGACAAAGTACACTTCCTGTAGGCTGCCTCCTTTATTGTAGTGTTGCCATACATCATCTAGCCCATCAGTCCCTTAGTGAATACAAGGTGGGGATTTTCTGATTCTAAAAAGTTTTTCAGTTTCTTGCATGAAATTCTGTAGGTAGAGCCTTTACATTGACCATCATTTATTGTTTTGATATAGTGATATTTCAAATATTTCTTAATTAATATTAAATCTTTCCTATGTTGAATACTTGTTTACTTTTCCTAGCATCATCCATTTATATTCTTACAAATTTTACATAAAATTTCCAAATAGTTAACTTAAAATAGTTCTCTCTACTACTTTATAACTCACTAATCTTCATTTACCTTTATAATTTCTGCCTGCTGCTTTTATGTATTTTTCTTTAATTATTAGAACATTTCTCCCTTCCCTTTTCTCCCTCCAAGTCCTCCCATATACCACTCATAGTGCTCTTTCAAATTCATATTTTTTCATTATACACACACACACACACACACACATTCCTAAATACAAGCTGCTGAGTTTGTATAATGTTACTTGAATGTGTATTTTCAGAACTGACCATTTGGTACTGGATAACCAATAGTTGTGCTCTTCTCTAGGGAAAACACTTCTTCCCTTCTCAGCATTCTTTCATTGCCTATAGTTCCTGGTGTAAGACTGAGGCCCTGTGAGCCTTTCTCTGCCCACTTTTTGTATTTAGTATAATATTTGCTCTCAAATTTCTTAATTGATCAGATATGCTAAACAGTTTTTTCTTATACACACTTTGTTTTTTTAAAGAAGGTCATATTATGCAGCCCAGGCTGGCCTGGAAATTGACCACATGAATGAGGCTGCCCTTGGACTGAATATCCTTATACATCAGCCACACAGGAGGCATATTTATTGAGATAAATGTTTCTGTTGCTACCATTTGGGACATTTATAACAATAGGACTAAAAGAAATTTATGTGTTGTGCTTAAATGTTTTCAAATTTCAATACATATTTTAAATTCTCTATAATAATACTTTTAACATACAAGCACATATTTTTATATTTAATAGATGTTTCTATACATGCAAACATGAAGGAGTTTAAAATTAGTTTTAGGGATTTAGAATTATTTTAGTGAATCAGCATCCATGGGGTATTTTAATGTATTGTATTTTACTTACTCATGATAGAAACAACTTGAATAAAGCAAACTGCTAGTGACAGATGGCTTTTTCTTTTGTAGCAATGAAAATATTTCACATGAGAAAATTCAAGAAAAAGTATTTGCCACCCACATTTATTCATGAATTGTCCAGGAACAGTATAATACACTTCAAAAAAGATATTTCACTGGGGATTCTTTATTTGATAGACTATATTTAGAGTGGTTTCAAGTGCTGGGGGACATCTTTCTGTATGCTGTGAATATATGTTGTTCCCATTGGTTAATAAATAAATTGCTTTGGCCTATGGCAAGGCAGCTTAGAGGCAGGCAGGAAACCCAAGAGAAAGACAGGAAGAAGAAAGGCAGAGTTGGGAGAGATGCCAGCCTGCCTCCCAAGGAGCAACATGGCAGCAGGCTGGTAAAGCCATGGAACATGTGGCAAAACATAGATTAATAGAAATGGGCTAATTTAAGATATAAGAACCAGCTAGCAAGAGGCCTGCCATAGGCTATATAGTTTGTAAATAATATTAAACCTCTGAATGATTATTTTATAAGTTGCTGCGGGACTGCAGGGCCAGGCAAGACTGGAGAAAACTTTCAACTACATTCAAGTTTATAGAATAATTGCAAAAATGATCAGACACAAACTGTCACATCACATCCCTACACAGTTTCTCCAAGTATTACATTAGCATATTATATATGTTCCAACAAAAGGACCTAATGTTCATCTTCATTGAATTTCTATTCCAACAAAACACCATGGCAAAAGTGAGTTGAGGTTTGTTTGGCTGACACTTACACATTGCTGTTGGATCAACTGAGGGCAGGAACTCAAACAGGATAGGAACCTGGAGGCCAGAGCTGATGCAGAGACCATGGAAGGGTGCTGCTAACTGGCTTGTTCCCCTAGCTTGCTCAGCCTGCTTTTTTATAGAACCCAGGACCAGCAGCCCAAGGATGATACCACTCACAGTGGGCTGGGCCTTCCTCCATCAATCACTAATTTAAAAAATGACCTATAGGCTTGTCTATAGCCATATCTTATGGAGGCATTTTCTCAGCTAAGGCTCCCTCCTCTCCAGTGACTCTAGCTTGTGTCAAGTTGGCATAAATCTAGCCAGAACATGTTAATATATTATTTTTAAATATAATATATAGTTTACCTGAGGATTTTTTGCTTGTTACATTCTAAATGCTTTAAAAATTAATAACAAAACTCCCAGTATAGTATTATAAATGTACTTTCATTACATTGAAAATGCTCAGTGCTTGAGTTTTTTCCCTCAATCTTCCAAACACTTTATTTTTAATAGATTTTTAATGTTGCCTATTCCAGAGTGTCATGCGATTAAAATTATATAGCACATAGCCTTTTGCAGATAGGCTACTTTCAATTAGCTATGTCTTTTCTTGTGTTATTAAATCATTATTTCTATCATTAAAATTTATTCTCTTGTATAGATGTTCTACACTGTATCTTGAGTTTTGAATTTTGAATTTCCAAAACATTTTCCTTTTGAAGATTATTTTGGTTCATTCCATGTTTTGATAATTAGGAAGGAAGCTTCTATGTTCATTTGTATGTAGGTTTTGTGGGGTTGTAATCTTCAACTCATTTGAGTAAACATGAAAATGTCTAATCACTAGGAAAAGTGATAAATGCATGTTTAATTTTGTAACAGTGTAGCATTTTGTGTTCCTGTGATCATTATTTGGAGTTCTATTGTTCCACAATATCTCCAGCATTTGACACTGCCAGTGTTTGGAATTTGTTCATTCTTATAGATATTAAGTGGTATCTCATTGTTTTAATCTGTAATGCCCAGTGGCACATGAAATTAAACATCTTTTTTCTGTGCTTGATTGGAAAGAACTAGTATCACTCCTTTTTAGTATTTAGTAGAACTGAGTATTGAGGTATTTTGGGTAGTTGCTTTGGGTTTAAAAGATTATTACAGTTTTAATTTCTTTCATGGAAATATTCTTATTCAGATGTTCTGTCTTTTCACATATTCATCTATGAATCTTTCAAGAAATGGGTTCATTTCATCTAACTTATCAAATTTGTGGGTATATATTCCTTCATAAAACTATCTTACATATTTAATTTCCATAGAAACTTTATAGATGTCAAATAATTCAATTTTCAGATCAATAATTTGTGTGTTCTCTCTTCCTTATGTGTCTATGAGTTTATCAACTTAATTAATCATATTAAAATATTTGAATTTTTCTTTAAGAACTTATTATATTATTTTTTGTTTCACTAATTTCTATTCTAATATGCATTATTTTATTTATTTTTACTTTAAAGTTAATTTGTTATTTTTCTAATTTAATGAGTTACAAAGAAATTTAGATGTCAATATTAAATATTCTTTGATTTCTAATATATGTATGCAATACTGTAAATTTCCCATTAAACACTCCTTTCACTAAAATGTGGGTATTTTGATAATCTTTAATTTCATTTCATTTAGATCAAAGTATATTTATTTTAATTCCATTTCAAACTCCATTCTTTGCCTTTGTGTTCTTGAGAAATACATTCGTTAATTTCAAAATATTTAGAGATTTTCTTGTTATGATATATTTTGGCAATATCTCTTTTAGTTATATTGGGTGATTACAACATATTTTATAAGATTTCTTTTAAATTTGCTGATTATTCTATTTTCATTTCTGTTGCTGTGATAAAACACACTCTGACAAAAAGCTACTTAAGGGAGAAAGGTGTTCACTTCAGCTTACAGTAGGGAAGTCAAGGCAGAAATTTCAAACACCTAGTCACTTCACATCCGCAGTCAAGAGCAAACATAAATGAGTACATATATGTAGTCCCTTAATTACTTGTCCTCAATTTCATTTCTTTGCTCTTATATAGTTCAGGACCCCTGCTTAGAGAATGTTTCTTCACATAGCAGGCTGGATCTTCCCACATCATGGACATATCCACAGAACAATCTAGTATAGACAATCATTTTTGGAGATTCTGTTCTCAGATATTCTATATTGTGTCAAAGTAACAATTAAAGGTAACCATCTCCAATGAAGTCTATTAAATAAGATGTACTATAGTCTATCTTTGTGTATCTGTGCTCCATGAGAGTTTGAAAACATATCTTTGATTTATGATAGATATTTTATAAGTCACATACATCAAATTAATTGATGGCATTTTAAGTTTGACTATGTGCTTATTAACTTGCCATAGCATGTGACAACTATTCATAGAAGGATATTGAATATTTCAACTGTAATATTCAATTCATCTCACCAGTATTTCATTATACTCATATTGACATTGCATTTCAGTTTACATGCAAACAGTGTTGTGTCGTCTTAGGAGAATAACCCCCTTCCATGTTTTGCTCTTGTATCTGAATACTTTCCATGATGTGAATTCTACTTTTGCTGAAATAAATATGGTTACCTTAGCTAGCTTTCATTTGTGTAAAAATGATCTATTCCTCCCCACCCCTTTATATTTAATTTTCATATTTGCTTAGAATTTTTGTTGGTAGGTGATGAAGAATTTATAATTTTTAATCTAAAACTTTCCATATTTTAATTGGTACATTTAGACCACTTTTAAAGTCTGTACTATGCATGAAAATTCTTTTGATATCTACTATGGTAGTTTGAATCACATTGAATGTCTGTTTGTTTTTTAATCCATAAATTTATGTCTTCTTTCATACTAATTGAACATCCTGTATGATTCCTTTTATCTCCTATCTTTGCATGCTAATTTCCTTTTAAAAAATTCTTCAAGTGCCTACCCTACCCTAGAGTTAGAAATATTTACAATGAATTAATATATCACTATCAAATAATACTTTATTTTACAGTTATTTCAAGAATATCAGAAGAGTTCCAATGTATCAATCCTACCTTTTATATTACTGCAATACATTTTATTTAGTCAAAAGGTTGTGATGATATATTGTGTCCTCCAAAATATTGTGCAGTCTAATAAAACTTATCTGGGGATCAGAGGTAAAAGGCAGCCACTACATTAAACGTAGAAGTCAGGCAATGGTAGCACCTGCCTTTAATCCCAACATTTGGGAGGCAGAGATTCCATCCAGATCTTTGTGAGTTCAAGGCCACACTGGGAAACAGAGCCAGGCATGGTGACACACGCTTTTATTCCCAGAAGTAACCTTGGAGGTCTGGAGGTCTGTACAGGCAGACAGAAAGTGATGTAGCTAGGTGGAGAAAGGAAGTGAGATGCAGAACAGAAAGGTATATAGGCATGGGTATACAGGAAGTAGGTCTCTTTGGCTGAGGATTTCGAAGTGGTAAGAACATGGCTGGCTGCTTTCTGCTTTTCTGATCTCCCAGTTTTTATCCCAATATCTGGCTCCGGGTTTTTTATTAATAAGACCATTTAGCAATTTGTCTTACAAAAGGTATAATTACTGAATGTATTGGCATTTTATTATGAATAAACTGAAATATTTCAACTACTTAAGATAAAAAATTATCTGGGAATTGTGGTTACTGCTTGTGATTCCAGCATTTGGGAAACTGAGGTATATGAACTCTTATGGCTTCAAAGTCAGATTGGTCTATATAGCTAGTTACTTGTTCTCCTGGAATACACAATACTATCATAAATATATGACTTGTTCTCCTGGAATAAACATATACTATCATATATATCTGATATATATATGTATATATATATATACATATATATATCAGAATGAAAACTTTCATTTTGCCTAATTTATTCTGTTATACATACATTTTATCTTTATGAAATCTGCATTTCTGGCATACCATTTTCCTTTTCTTAGGAGAAGTATTAATGATTTTTGTATAACTACTATTGTCAAGTTATCTTTTTCAGATGTTTGAGAAAGTCTTTGTGTACTTCACTTTAAAGGATGATTTTGCTGGACCTAGATCTCTCTCTCTCTCTCTCTCTCTCTCTCTCTCTCTCTCTCTCTCTCTCTCTCTCTGATATGTGTATGTGTTTAATGTATTACATGTTTTAATTTGATTCTCTCCCCTGCCTTTTTATACATTACAGGTCTTAGCATATTAGTCATGGGTATCTTGATCTCCTCATCTGATAATTCTAAAATGTCTTCTGAGTCTGAGTCTATTTCTAACTCTTGCTGTATTTCTTCCAATTGTGACATTTTTCCTTTACTGTGACCAGAAAATGCATCAATTAAAGGAAGGAGAAGGGAGAACAGAATATGGAGGGTTTGGAGGAAGTAAAGGGAAGGGAGGAAATGCTCTACCAAAAGAAAATGAAGAAACAAAAACAGAATATGAAAAAATAAACTGTTAATTAGGTGAAGGTTTAGGTTTTCTGAGTAGGACTCAGGCTATTTTACTGTAATCATGGATCTTAGGTGCTAAAACTTACTGGGACATCCTTGTTTAGTGAGATTTACAGCTCTGTCCACTGTAATCCACTGTTGTTAAGCAGGAGCCATCTTTGATGAGGTTGTCAAAACAATGTTTTATAATTTTATAATTGGGCTTCAATGTGTTAGTGGACCTCTTCCACTTGGCTACCTCATAAGGACTTCTGAACGTTGTTACCCTTTAGATAAAAGAGAAAGTCAGGAGGACTATGCAATTTGGGTTTTCACTTTCTTTGCTTAGAAGCTAAGAGATCTGAACATTGGTATTTTACTTCCTCCAATTTGTTTAGGTTCTGATAAAACCATGTCAATTAGACTATATTAAGTAGATATATTTCAAGTTGATAAACTGATGTTTTTATTACTTATATTGTTTTTGAAATTGTAATATAATTACATAGTTTCTTGCCTTCCTTTTTCTCTTTCCAAACTCTCCCATATATACCTCCTTGCTCTCTTTCAAAGTAATGGCCTCTTAATGTAGTCTTCACCCTTCACCAAGGAAACTTCTCTTTGCAACAGACAAAGATAATTAAAGAAAACCACAATCAATCTAAATGAAGAGTTGTGGAACCCAGTCCCAATAGATACATTTACAAAACACTCTCACACTTAAGGTTCATGGAACATTTTGAAAGAGGGGGCAAGAAGTTTATAAGAGCCACAGGATCATCGAGTTTGCTGTGAGACTGTATCTCCTAATAATGTCAGAAGCTACACCCATAAAGTCTCACTAACATGACTGCTTAAATATGAGCTGAACAAGGACAACAATTGACATGCTGTAGTGGACATAAGAAATT
Source organism: Peromyscus californicus insignis (assembly GCF_007827085.1). Lineage (NCBI taxonomy): Eukaryota > Metazoa > Chordata > Mammalia > Rodentia > Cricetidae > Peromyscus > Peromyscus californicus. The sequence continues at coordinate 48,280,245 of NW_026294391.1, forward strand.
CCATTAGGTTGGAATCCTACACAAAGAACTATCAGCAACTAAGGAATACTGACAGTAGGAGAAATAGTCTTTCCTATGGAAAAGCACACCAATTGGTTATCCAATGATCATCCTTGAAAACAAACATATATATATATATATATATATATATATATATATATATATATATATATGAAACATTCATTCAATACTTTCTTTTTAGACATACCTCATTTGGAAAGACAGGTGACTCTATGCATATATCCTTATAGCTTGTGTCTCTCCCTCAGATGGAAGTATGTGAATATATCTGTAAAATGGACAATCCACATGTTGGGAGCCTGGTACAATTCCTGAAGGTAAAACTCACGAACAACAGTAACAATAAAATTTAAAACTCAGTTTTGTTTTTTTTTTTTTTAAATTGCTGGTCCACTTTGCCTAACAGACAAAAATGAATTAATTCTGCCAATAAGTATACCACATTTAGGGCCTTCTATTATACTGGACACCACTGGAGTTCTTAACTCTCAAGCAAGTGTATACTGAGGACTCAGCATTTTTCAGTTTTTTATATTGATGCTGTCTCTAGCAATGACTTCTCAGAATATTATGGTCCTCTAAGTTTTTATTTTCTCTATCTTCCACTATGCTTCTCCAGTTTGGGGAAGTGGTAACTTCGCCTGTTAGTACAGTACTCTGAGACAACTACAAGTGTTATTTGGAGAAATATTAAAGTAAAAACTTTTAAGCTGTCTACACGTATGACTAGAATCTAGAACTGACTAAGAAACAATTAATTCATAGGACTGGAGCTACGGTTCCACATTTATGAACATATTCTCTTCTTGCAGAGAATCAAAATTAAATTCCCAATACCTGCAGGCTTGCTAACTAGTGGTCCAGAGTTGGTGAGCTCCCAGGAGTTCAGGTCAGGTGTCTCTGTGGGTTCCCATTTCATGACCTTGACTCCCCTGGGGTCAATCCCTCCTCCCTCTCTTTAACTGGATTCCCGGAGCTCAGCCCAGTGCTTGGCTGTAGATCTCTGCATCTGCTTTCATCAGTTGCTGGATGAAGACTCTCTAATGACAATTAGGGTAGTCACCAATATAATTATAGGAGGAGGCCAGTTCATTCACCCTCTCCACTGTTGTCTCCTTATCCTTTTTTCACCCCTCTCTGTGGTACTGTGTTCCCCCAAATATTGTGCACTCTAATAAACTTATCTGGGGTCAGAGACAGAGCAGCCACAATACTAAACATGAAGATAGGCAGTGGTAGCACACGCCTTTAATCCTAGCATTCCAGAGGCAAAAATCCATGTGTTCAAGGATACAGCCAAGCATGGTGACTCACGCCTTTAATCCCAGAAAGCGAGCCTTTAATCCCAGGGAGTGAGGCAGAAAGCAGAAAGATATATAAGGCGTGAGGACCAGAAACTAGAAGCATTTGGCCGGTTAAGCATTCAGGCTTTCGAGCAGCAGTTCAGCTGAGAGCCATTGGGATGAGGACACAGAGGCTTCCAGTCTGAGGAAACAGGACCAGCTGAGAAGTTGGCCAGGTGAGGTTAGCTGTGGCTTGTTCTGGTACTCTGACCTTCCAGCATTTACCCCAATAACTGGCCTCGGGTTTGATCTTATTAATAAGAACTTTTAAGACTCATGCTATACCTCTCTCTTCTCTCTTCATCTCTCATTTATTCTTTCTGCATTCCAGCTCCGCCTATCCCTCTCCTGCCTATCTATTGGCTGTTCAGCTCTTTATTAGACCAATCAGGTGTTTTAGACAGGCAAGGTAACACAGTTTAACAGAGTTAAATAAATGCAACATAGAAGAATGCAACACATCTTTGCATCATTAAACAAATATTCCACAGCATAAATGAATATAACACATCTTAAAATATAAAAAATTCTACAACAGAGTATTATCACACAAATGTTTTAAACTTTCTGGTTCAAAGTCACCCTTTGTGTTGAAAGGCTTGTTGATGTACCTGAGGTTTAGTTTAAAGAAATGACTATCAGTATATTGCAATATTCTATGTCAGCTTAGGGTAAGGTGACGTTGAACCAAAGTTTCAAAAGCATCTGGAGATATTCTTTAGAGGAAGAAGTGAAGAGCTGATCAGTAGAACAGGTTCAAGGGTAGCACATGAAGTCACCCTAGGGAAGACTTAGTGAAAAATATAATGCAGAGAGTACTAGAACTTAACAAAATCCAACACCTGATCAAAGTTGTCTTTTCAAGGAATTCTGTGCCTAGGATCTATATTCAAATCTGTAGAGATGTGACTAAGTACATTTAATGTACATTTAACATATTCCTCTTTTATTCAAAACAAAACATAAGGTTTGCTTTGTATGCTCTTTCATTTGTCTGCTTTCTTTTTTGCTTTCCTCTTAAATCTCTGTAGTATGTCTAAAAATTTCTTTTTAAAAGTGTTAATACTTTTTTTTAAAGTGAATTATTTTCAGAATTTTAAATGTAGCTTGAATAGTAAAACCAACGAAATAGAGCAATAATATAGCTGGTGTTGTTTGAAACGTATTTGTCCACAGACACACAATCACACGTGTTTTATGCTAAAGGATAGGAGTAGAGAGATGTGAAATGTTTGTTTTGAGGAATCCAAACCACCTAAGTCGTCTTATCCTTATCTCTGCTATTTTAAAAATTTGCTTATCGTTTTACATATTTTGGTAGTTTTTCTTCATTCAAGCATAGATTTCTGTGATGACTTATCACTTGATCTTAAATTTATAAACTTCAGCCAAAATAGCATCCCTTTTGTTATATGTGTACTCTGACAATTGTTTTCTCTGGTGTTTACTTTGAATTCATTTTGACCTGCTGTCTGGGGGCAAGCATTTCATAGTTTTCTGATCTTACATCTTCTTTTCAAACCCAAGTACCGCATAACCCAAAGGTTTGTTGTTGGCTTTCTCTTTAACATTTCTTTTTCTTCTGTCTTACCCAAATGCAAATAGAGAAATTATTGAGGAAAATTCTTATCTCTAGGGAAGTCCTCCATGCCAAGGACTAAACAGAAAAAAAAGGCTGTTTTTGGAAATACTCACAACTTGCCTTCTCCATATCTGAAGCCCTACACTTCAGCAAACATGGCTCACAATCTTAACTGGCCACTTACCAGACTTTTGTGACTGAGATTTATGTCAACTTTGCCTGCGATCTTCTGTCTTAGATGTGAGAATACTTTAGCAGTTCATTTAACAACCTATAATTTCTTAGTGGCCCTGGGATTCAGTTATCTAATGGGTCCATTGTAGAGTGCTGACTAGACATGAAAGCAAGAAACATACAGCCTCCACCTTGATTTCAAAAGAGGTGAAACACATTCTTGAGAATTGCATTATTTCTAAAATCTTCCAAAAATAACAGAGCAATGGATGCAAAGGGTCCCATTATCTTCCAGATTTGTGAAAAAAAAAATGTTTCTATTATACTTAGCAAGAATTAAAAGGCAAACTGAATTTTATGCTTGGATGCTTAGAGTCTAACAGTCATTTTTGTTGAGTTCCTGGCATGGACGGCTGCCCTAGAGAAAAGAAATACATGATGGCAAGATTGATTTCAGGTGGAGTCACTCATGCTGTATTATCCCCTGGCGAGACAGAGAGAGAGAGAGAGAGAGAGAGAGAGAGAGAGAGAGAGAGAGAGAGAGAGAGAGAGAGAGAGAGAAACAGACAGACAGACAGACAGACAGACAGAGACACAAAGATACAGAGGTACAGAGAGAGAGAAACACAAAGAGAGAGGAAGAAGAGAATCAGGACGAGGAAGAAAAGGAGGATAAGGAAGAGGAAGGAGGAGAAGAGAAGAGGAGAGAGAAGAGAAGAAAATAGGAGAGTGAAGAGAAGAAAAGAAAACAGAAGTGATGGATAGAAAGAGGAGGAGAGAGACTTGAGAGAGAGGCTTAAGAGGGAGAAGCAGACAGAGCGGGAGTTAAAGGAGAAAAAGACCAATGGAATGATAAATGGGAGGAATGATAAATTGTTGTGAGGTAGAGACAGTGAGATGAATGAAAGAGGAGCAGAGAAAAAAGAAGAATAAAGATAAGGGAGAATGGGAGAAAAGGGTGTGAGGCAGAATTAGAGAGTAGCTTGAGAGAGAGAAGATTATACAGGAGACAAAGGATGGAGTGAAAGATAGAGGGAGGAGGAAGAAAGATGGTAAGATGAGTCAAAGATGGAGATATGGGAACAAAAGGAGAAAGGCATGGAGAGGAAAATGGGGAAAAGGGAAGAGAGAAGAGAGGGAAACTGCTTTAATTGGTCCTGTATAGGGAATCCAGTCCTAAGATGATGGACCTACTTGAAATCACTGTAATTTAATAGCATGCATACATCTACGAACTTTAAATCCCTGTGGCCAATAACAGGCCCCCTAAGACCTTAGACCAACTGACTTCATGATAGAAGTACCATTCAGGCTGTAAAATTCAGTATGTAGACAGCATCACTTGCCAAAACTAAAACAATGACCTCATTCATCAACATCCATATGGTTCTGAGAAAGTCTCAATATGTACTAACTTTGCTTTTTAGCTTCTGTAGTTCCGCTTCTGGCTAACTGTTCTTTTTAACTGAAGTGTGTGAAGCCAGAACATAGTTTTTGTGCTTAAAAGCTCACCTTGAGTAAGGCTCAGTGCCACACTGGGATCTGAATACCCAGTGTAGTTGACAGCCAGCTAGTAAAAACTTTATTGGCTTAAACCCATATCTGAGCAGTCTTCACTAGTGAATACCCCATAACATGGCCTACTCATATCCCATTAGGACTGATAAATTAGGGAGTAAATCTGTAGGTCAGGTTTTGAGGGAAACACATATTCAAACTACAGCAGACAATGAAGACCTTTATTTCTCAGTTACATTGTGTCAGTTATACAATGAAATGGATTTGTGACATTTTCATATAATTATATAAAATATATTGATCATATTCACTATCGAACTACTCTTCATTTCCATATTTCCTAATTCTTTCTATGACTTCCTCCTCCACTTTACCATCATCTTTTAGTTTCTACATTCTAAGGGTGAGAATGAAACCTGAGATACTTGTCCTTTTGAGTCTGGCTTATTTTGTTTAATATGATGATCTCTGATTGTGTGCATTTTCTACTTAATATACAAAACCACTCTGCATTATGACTGAACACACTCAATTGTACACACATACACACACACATGCATGCGCACGTGGTGCGCGTGCGCACGCGCACACACACACACACACACACACACACACACACACACACACACGGAGGGTGCACCATGCTTTAGTGTTCACCTGAGCTGATTCTCAAACTGACAATTGTGAATAGTAGATGAATAAACATGGCTGTGCAGATTATCTGAGGTATGCCATCTTCGCTTCAGTTCCTTTGGGTACACTCTCTGAAATGGTATAGCTCAATTATATAGTAGCTCTATTTTTGGTTTTCTTGGAATCCTACATAGTCGTTCCCATAGTGGCTGCACGAATTTAAATGAACTCCATTAATACATGTTTTCCTTTCTCTGTCCAAATTCTCTCCATGAGATGTCTGTCATGTTTCTTACTACAGTAAAATGAAATCTCAGTGTAAATTGTTTTGCATTTTACTGTTGGCTGAAGATATTAAAACTAGTATGTTTATCAGCCATCTGTATTTCTTCATTTCAAAATTGTTCATCCATTGAATTATTTGGTTTTTGAAGTTCAATTTTTGAGTTCTTGTTTATTTAGTACATTAACCCAAATGTAAAACAAATAACTTTCAAAGATTTCTCGCATTCTGTGGGATTTTCACTATTTATTTCTTTTCTTTTCTGTGTAGTGCACTTTAATTAAAATCACTTCTGTTTGTCAATTCTTGTTATTTCCTGAGCTATTGGCAGCTTCAGAACGTCATTGTCTATGCAAATATCTTAAGGTATTTCACCTATGTATTTCTTTAATAACTGCAAAATAGGCTTATATTAAGTTTGGTGATCCCTTCAGAGCTTTTTCCTTTCTTTTCTTCTGGTAGAGATACTTGATAGGAATTTGGTTTCAGTTTTTTGCATATTCTTTTCTAGTTTTTCCACCACTGTTTCTCAAATTAACAGTCTTTTCTCCAGTGTATTTTTGGTACCTTAGCTCTTTCTACATTAGTGTATATTGGAGGCCTCTACTGTATTTCATCCCTCTAGCCTAACTTTGCTTTTGCATGCCAATAACAGGCTCTTTTGAAACTGTGGTTGTGATATATAATTTGAAATTTGGTACTGGCTTCCTTCCAGCATTGCACTTTCTACTCAGGACAATTTCTGCCATTAGGAGAATTTTCCGTATCCCTGTGGATTGTAGAATTGCTGTTTTTGTGTTGTTTTCTTTGATATTTGTACAGATTGCATTTCATCTGTAGATAGCTTTTGATAGAGAAGTCATTTCCAAAACAACAAAAAGTTTGCTAATCTTGGACTATAGGGAATCTTTTCATCTGGTAGTGGTTTCCTCAGTTTCTGCCTTTGATGTTTTGTAGTTTTCATGATGAAATGTTTACCCCTCTTTTTCAGGTTATGACCCTTTTTTTCAGGTTATGTTCATGTGCCTTTCTTCTTCTTCTTCTTTTGATGATTATTTTGAAAATGTTGTTTTCAAGATTATTTTTAGTGAGAAAACTGCAGAAAGGCTAATGATTTTTGAAGATTTACTTTTTGTTTTTATTTTTTGAAAATATCATACATGTTTACAGTGTGTCATCTCTACTACCTCACTCCCTCCACCACCTTCCTTCTAGAGGTCCTTAACATTTCTTTCTGAAATTTCATGTCCCTTTTTTTAATTTAAGGGTTTCATGTAAGTACTCTATTTACTTAATTTCACACCTCCATTTCCTCTCTAACTGCACTCATGTCTTCTCTAGTTCCTCTCAAATTCTTGACCTTTCCTTCTGTAACTATTATTGTTTTACTTGCACACACACACACACACACACACACACACACACACACACACACACACACACATGCGCGTGCACATATAAAACTAGCTGTTCCATTTACGCTTGCTCATATGTATATGTGTTTAGGACTGACCTCTTGGGATTAGATAATCTATCAGGGAACTCATCCTTGGATCCATTAGTTGCCTGTAGCTCTTCATCTAGACATAGAGCCTTGTGAGGTTTTTCCATCTATGTTAGCATATTAACTGGTGTTATCATTGTGTATATTTTTTAAATGATCATATTTTTAAGAAATCATGGGTTCAGTTTCTCTGTCATATATAGAAGACTCTATCAGCATACATCCCATTTCACTCTTTTTAAAATTATTTGTCTTTTTATCTATCTATCCATCCATCCACCCACCCATCCATCCATCCATGTATCCATGTATCCATCCATGCATTCATCCATGCATCCATGCATCCATCCATCCATCCATCCATCCATCCATCCATCTATCTATCCATCTATCTATCTATCTGTCATCTGAAAGTTTACTATTTCACTGAGTCCACTTAGTGATACTCGTAAGTACATGGGTATGCACTGGGCCATGAGGAACCTACCAGTTGTTGCATCCTCAAAGGAAAGTGATTGTCCCTCACTCAGCAACTATCAATTTTCAGTAGTTCCTCAGCTTGTGGAAAAGGCTTGTGAGTCACTTTCCAACTGTGTGCTGGAATTCTTAACAGACTTGATCTTACGTAGGTCTTGTGTGGACAACTATAGCTGCTGTAACTTCATGTATACAGCAGCCATGCCATACCAAGAGAACAACATTTCACAGACGTCCTCCCTATCCTGTCCACTTGTGCAATAATAGTAGCAAGACCATTTGAGACCTGACCCACAGGAAGGAATTCATGACAGTACTATAAATGTAATCAAAATCCATGGCTAGGAAATTCATAGGCCATAGGGGAAAACCTGTTGATGCTGTTTTTGAAAGTAGTTATGTTGTCAACTGCCTTCTAAATGTTTATGTTTATACTCATAGATTTGTGCTGCTCCCATCTGAGTCACAGAACCTTCTTATTGCAGTGGTAGAAGTTGATGCAGAAACTCACTACAGTTCAAAGTGCCAAGAATAAGCAACTGTAAATTCTCAGCAATAGATGAGAAACTTATATCAACTGTTCTCCACCAAGGCTTAGGAAACACCATAGAAGAGGGACATAGAAGATTTTTAAGGTTTTGTTTTGTTTTGTTATGCTGTGACTTCTATTTCCTTCTACTTTGCTGAATTTCTTTATCTGTCTCCCAGCATTCTAGTGGAGGATTTACAGTCTTTAGGAACTTATCATTTGCAAAGAAGGATAATCTAACATCTTTTTCTTTTTTATCTTTGCTATTTCATTCTTTTGTCTGTCTACTCTGGCAACATTTTGAGTACTTTATTGAGGAAGAACAGTGAGATTTTATATCCTGTTTCCATTCCTGATTTTTGCAAAAATTATTTAAGTTTTCCCCAATCAGCATGATATTAGATAGCCTTGATTATGTTGAGATATAATCCTTCTGTACATAGTTTCTTTAGGATTTTCATTATGTAGGGATCTTACTTATTTCTCCCAGAGGCTTTCCCTGAATTCCTTGAAATGATCACATGACGTTTATTGATTTGCCTATACTGAACAATCAATCCCTATACTCCTGGATTAAAACCAAGGTGAACCTGATGTACTATCTTTGCAAAGTATTGTTGTATTCAAATCAATTTTTTTTTGAGACAGGATTTCTCTGTGTAACAGTCCTAGCTGTCCTGGAACTTGCTTTGGTGACCAAGCTGGCCTCAAACTCACAGAGATCTGCCTGCCTCTGCCTCCAAAGTAATGGGATTAAAGGCCTGCGCCACCACTGCCCAGCCCAAATCAAACTTTTTACAATGAACTTCGCATCTAATTATCATAACTGTAGGTGAGTGGTTTTCTTTTCTTATGTTATTCAGTTATTGCTATAAGGGTAATTCTGACTTTAGAGATTGGGTTTGGATATGGTCTTTCTTACATCAAATTGAGCATGCACAATGCCTGAATGGGACTGTGCACCAGGTCCTATGCATGTATGTTATGGCTTCTGATTTAATGTTTTTATGGGATTCCTGAGTGGGTGAAGGACTGGGTCTCTGCTTCTTGTGCCTTCTCTTGGCCTCTTTTCCTTCTGTGGGTTTGTCTTGTCCAACTCTGAAGTGATGATTTTTGTTCTATCTTATTATATTTTATTTTGTTACTTTTTTTAAATTAATAAATGAATGAATGAAAACCTAGCCACTTCAGTAAAGATTACCAACAGAACTGTCACTTATATGTGCTGGGAGAGGGAAAACCAGTTTTCTGCAATGTAGTGATACTGTAAAGCACTCCAGGACAGGCCTTACGTTCAGGAGTAGTTGACCAACATATAATGGACTCTACAGTTTTTTGTGTGTGATTTTATTTGGTTACAATATGGTGAGTTTTTTGTTTGTTTCTTTTGTGGCATGGTTTTATTTTGTTTTCATGGTTGGGGAGGTTGTTGGTGTTGTATTGGGGTTTTATTCAATTTTGAGGAAGAACTTAAAGTTGCATGGGTAGGGAGGGATAGAGGATCTGAAAGGACTTGGGGGAGGGGAAGAATCTTATCAAAATGTATCTAAATTTAAAATTAAAAATTATTTTAAATAATAAAAATAAAATTAAATTGAAAGAACTTTGAAAGAAAGAAGGGAGGAAGGAATGGAGGGAGGAAGAAAAGTAGGAGAGAGAGAGAAAGAAAGAAAGACAGAAAGAAAGAAAGAAAGAAAGAAAAAGAAAGAAAGAAAGAAAGAAAGAAAGAAAGAAAGAGAGAGAGAAGGAAAGAGAGAAAGAAAGAAAGAGAGAAAGAAAGAAAGAAAGAAAGAAAGAAAGAAAGAAAGAAAGAAAGAAAGAAAGAAAGAAAGAAAAAGGAAGTGGTCCTTCTCTTTTCCTTGCATGGGGTAGTATAAGGAGCACTAGGGTTTTTTTTTCTTTTTTATCTTTAAAGGTCTAATAATATTGATAGTTGAATCCAAGTAGTCTTTCATAATTTCTTTTTTCTTTTTCTTTTCTTTCTTTTTTATTTTTATTTATTTATTTATTTATTTTTTGGTTTTTCAAGACAGGGTTTCTCTGTGTAGTTTTGGTGCCTGTCCTGGATCTCCCTCTGTAGAGCAGACTGGCCTCAAACTCACAGAGATCCGCCTGCCTCTGCCTCCTCCCGAGTGCTAGGATTAAAGGCATGCACCACCGCAGACAGCACATTTTCTTTAATGACTAATAGCCCAAATTCCAATTGGTGTGTTTGTATAGTTGCATAGTTTTGTAGCCATTTTTCTAGTTTTATTTCATTATTTCTGATGCCATGCAATTCTTTGGTGTCAAGATATGACATGGCATTTCTTTCTATATCCTTAGTGTCTAAAGTATGCAGTACTTTGGAGAAATTTTACTGAGCTTCTGAGAAGTATGTGTATTCTGCAGCTGTTTGATAGATTTGTAACATCCATTTGACCTACAGATTAGATAAACTCTCGAGTTTCTTTGTATAATTTTTGTTTGTAAGTTCTATCCATTGGTGAAAGTCAAGTATTTGTGTGACCATGTATACTATGGCCTATATATCATTTTATGTTCAATGTTATGTTCATTAAATCAGATGCACCAACATTCAATATATTTATATTTATAATCCTTAAAATTTCTTAGTAAATCAGATGCACCAATTCTATTTTTTTTTTTTTTGATATGAGGCTAGCCAGTCTAGCTTTCAGAATCTCTTTATTTGGAATAAAGCTTTCCATTCTTTCCCTCTGAATCTTTATAATGTCTTTGCTGGTAAGGTGAGTTGTTTTGCAAATGGTAGAGAATTGTGTATGGTTTTCTTTCTGCTCATTTTCATGCTTTTTTGATGTGTTGAGTATTGAGACAAGGACTCATGTACCACAATCTGCCACTGAGCTCAGTATTTGAGAACAACCTGGAATTCTTGATTTTCCTGCTGCGTCTACCACCCAAGTGCTGGGATTACATTCATGTACAACCACTTACAGTCTTGATTTGTAATTTTAATATAATGATTATAATTATTCACATTCAGAATTGTCTTTGAATCATATACATTGGTTTGTGTTATTTTGTGTATTTTCATAACACTATGATGTTTTCTTCTCTTTTTCGCTTGAGAAGTTTGATGGATTTTTGGATTAATAATATTTGAATTTGTTTCTGCTTACAGTGAGATTTAAATTGTCCTAAGAATTAACAATTTTATTTCTCTTTCTTTTCTTATGTATGATGGCTTTAAGGATTTTCTATAATGTGGGATAGTGCCATGAATTGGTTTAATCTATTCTTATCTTGGAAGACTTTTATTTCTCTTTTAATTCTGAATGTTAAATTTTCTGGAAATAGAAAAATATGCTTGGAGTTATTTTCTTTCTGTATCTGAAATGTATCATTCCAAGAGCTCTAAAAATGTATAGTTTCTGCCTAGAAATCAAAAGTTATCATAATGGCTTCCATTCATAATTCAGTTGTCACATCTCTCTGACAGCTCTCAACATTTTGTTTTCTGCACTCCTGGCAGCTTGAGTATAATATAACATGAAATTCCTTTCTGTTTATGTCTCTTTGGTATTCTAAATATTCCACTACTTTGATGCCTCCCAAGATTTGAGAAATTTTCTGCTATTATTTCACTGACTATGCCTGTTATGCTTTTAGTATAAAGCCTATGTACCTTCATCTAAATGTGTTTTTTTTTAATTTTTTTGATTTTTGACAATTTTATACATTTATAATAATGAATTTTAGTTGTTTTCAATCCCATTTCACCTTCTCCACACCTCTCTCTTCTTCTGAAAGATTTCTTCTCACTACACACACAACCTTGTATTTTCATATCCTCCCTTTATGTGTGGCCCACTGATTTTAATTAGTTTCTTGGCCATTTGGTCGGGAGACTATTAATTGGAATGAGGTTGATAGCCTAGTGGTGTCTGAAAGATATTATATGTAGTTTCTTTTCACATTTCATGATTCAATCAATGATAGTCTTTCTTCTGTTTTCATTTAGACTTGTGATGAGATTTTCAGACTTTTAAAACTCGTAGCATGCAGATTTTATTTTTCATGATTTCTATAGTTTGCGGTATCATAATCACTTTCATGAATTCTTGTTTCACAGTCTTTTCCTTCCATTAATATGGATAATTATCTGTTATATTTATGTTCACTCTGCATTCACTAGTCAGACATATTTGATATTATATGTTGGGAATTTTTTTGCCTGGAAATTTATCTACTTGGATATCCTTTAATTCAGTTACTGAAGACCTGTGAACTTAAGGAGAATACATGTAACATTCATATTTTTGTATGCTTTGTTTTGTGCTTTTATATGCTTGGAGATGGATGCTTCTCTTCCATTTTTTATATAGAAGTGCTTTATATTGAACAGTCCTCTCTTGTGTACTTGCTCTTCAATACCACACAGAAGAAGCAGACCACAGTAATCATAACAATAAATAAATAAACCACATAAAGAAATAAAATGAAAATTAATGGAAAACAATAACAATATCAACCAGCAACAGGCAAAGAAGGTAACAGAAATTATAAGGACTAAATGAAAAAAAATTTAAGAAAAAAATTAATAAAATAAAAAGGAATATATATAAAGACAGGAGCTGAGATGGCTCAGTAGAATACAAACATGGAGGCTTGAGTATGTTTCCAGCATTTACATTGAATCTACTTTTAAACTAAAACAGCAACTGCAAGTATTAAATATTTTACATTGGTTTGGATTTTTGTGTATTGATACAAAATTTAAAATTATTTTTGTTATGTTGCATATATGTTTCTACTCTTGTTTAAGGTAGTTTTATGTATTGTTACAAATTTAAGTTTATTTTTGTTAGAACATACTATACACATGTTTCTACTGTTGTGTAAGTATAGTGTCTATGCGACTCATTTTAAAAGGTTATGTAAGGTTTTAGTCTTTGAAAGCTATTTATGATATTAAATAAATATAGTATAGTAGTTAGTTATTTATAACAATCAAAATTATAGTCATGTTAGGTATCTTTTCAAGGTCAGAGATATATTTTAAATAAACAGATAGTATTCAAACATTTCAAAGACCTTCGGAATGTGACATTTAAACTGTTTTAATAACATAAGGCTTTTCATGACAAAGAGACATGTCTGCTCCTGGCAGGACCAATTTACTTCATAAAAGGATGATTGGCATTGAAGAACCTCAATGTAGGGTTTGCTTTCTTTTGGGCAAAAGCTAGCCATCTGGGCAAGAAACTGCTCTTGCCTTGGCTGCTGACAATATGCTGTCCAAACAAGACAAGCGGGATACAAAACAAAGCAACTGCTGAACGTTGCCAAGACAAGATAAGACAACCCTTTAAAATGCTTGCTTTACAGAAAAGTCTGTCAAATATTCTAGGCCTCTAGGCAAAAGATGGATGCCCCAATGCTGGAGAGGAACTCTGGGTAACTGTCCAGGCAGCCAGCTATTTCTGTCATTTCTATAGTTTTGGAAGTTATTTGTTCTATACTTCCTGTTTACTAAGGTAATATTTTATCCTTCTTAGGTTTTTGATGGAGATTGAAGGCTAGATTTTTGTAGAATATTATTTTAAGATGTGCTATGGATGTCGCTCTGTATGCTGTGAATGTGTTGCTCTAATTGGTTAATAAATAAAGTGCTGATTGGCCAGTAGCCAGGCAGGAAGTATAGGCAGGACAAAGAGAGAGGAGAATTCTGGGAACAGAAAGGCTGATTCAGGAGTCTCCAGCCAGACACAGAAAAGCAAAATGTAAAGATACCAGTAAGCCACAAGCCACGTGGCAAGGTAAAAATTTATAGAAATGGGTTGATTTAAGACGTAAGATCTAGCTAGCAAGAAGCCTGAGCCATTAGGCCATACAGTTTTAATTAATATAAGCCTTTGTGTGTTTATTTGGCTCTGAGCAGCTGCGGGCCTGGGTGAGACTGGAGAAAACTCCAGCTACAAAGATGTGCTCTATTTCTTCATGCTGTGGAACATCTGTTTAATGATGCAAAGATGTGTTGCATTCTTTTTTGTTGCATTTGTTTAACTCTGTGAAACTCTGTTACTTTGCCTGTCTAAATCACCTGATTGGTCTAATAAATAGCTGAACAGCAAAACAGGAGAAAGGATTGGCAGGGCTGTCAGGTAGAGAAAATAAATAGGAGAAAAAGAGAGATCAAGGAGAGAGAAAAGAAGGAGCCAGCCACCCAGCTACACAGCCAGCCACAGAATAAGAGTGAAAGTAAGATTACAGAAGTAAAAAAGGAAAAAGCCCAGAGGCAAAAGTTAGACAGTATAATTTAAGTTAATAAAAGCTGGCTAGAAGTAAGCCAAACTAAGGCCAGGCATTTATAAGAAACAATAAGCTTCCATGTCATGACTTGGAGCTTAGCTGTGGACCCCCAAAAGTGTAAAGAGCCTAAATAATGAAAAACAAACAACAACACTAGATAGTTTTACAGTCTTCTTTATTACCAAATTCAGAAAAGAAACCTACATAAAGGATGTAAAGTTTAATAGGTTGAGAAACATAAAAACTCAAATTGTTTGTCTAAAATATGTTTTGAGATCTAAAAAGATAATTTTAAGATGGTAATACAAGTTATAATAGAAAATGGTTTAGGCATAAAACTTTAAATATATCAAGATAAGATAGATAATAAAATATTTTCTCCAAATATGCCAAATACAAATGAACTGGACATTGTGAGTGTAATTCTTACTTGATAATTGTTCTTATTGTATATAGATTTACTATTTTAGAGTTAAAACCTTTCCTTTTTATTTTTACAGAAAGGGGGAAATGCTGTGGAATAATACTTTTGTACACTGTGAAGATGTATCACTCTTGTTGTTTTAATACAAAGCTCAACAGCCAATAGCTAGTCAGGATATCTTGGCTGAGAGGATGCTGGAAAGAAGGCAGAGACGCCAAGAGACACAGTGCAAGCAGGATGAGCAACATGGAGATGAGGCAATAAAGCCACAAGGCAGAAAGTAAATTAATAGAAATGGGTTAATTTAAGTTATTGGAGCTAGTTAGAAATAAGCCTAAGCTATTGGCTGAGCTTTTCAAATTAATAATAATAAGTTTCCATCTCATTGTTGGGGAGTCAACAATCCCAATGACAAGTCCAACTACACTGGGGTGCTTGGAATGGAGAAGTCTCTTTTCAGGTTATATTATATTGAAATGTGGTAGGTGGAAGATATGATGATATGACACAGGAGGATTAT
Source organism: Peromyscus californicus insignis (assembly GCF_007827085.1). Classification (NCBI taxonomy): domain Eukaryota; kingdom Metazoa; phylum Chordata; class Mammalia; order Rodentia; family Cricetidae; genus Peromyscus; species Peromyscus californicus. The sequence continues at coordinate 48,295,529 of NW_026294391.1, forward strand.
AATGTAATTTCTGATGTTCTTACCAAATAATTGATGTTCTAGGCAGGCCGAGAGTCAGGTCAATGTCAGTGACAAAACAGCATTAGCTCCAGGTACCTGGCTTCTTTGAATACTGGTAATTGCCACTGGTTCCAATGAACTTAGAGCTTTTATGCAGGGAAGGGTTGTATCCCCCCCCCCAGAAACTCCCAGTCTTTGCTCTCAAGGGCATATCCAATCTCATAACCAAAGCTTCTCTTTACATATATTGGAGAATTGGGGAAGTGAAAGTATCACAGTTTTATACTGCAGGAAAAGGGTTTAGGAACATAGCAAAACCCAAGCATTGGTCTTTTACCTATTGGATCTGACTCTAACTGAATACAGAGACAGGTTATTGGAATAAACATTCAACTAACTCTGCCAGAATTGACCAAGGAACTTTACATTCCCATAAGTTTTTCTGAAATTTCACACAACTATATTGAAACTCCAGCCCCTTCTCCCTCACTGTAATTGCCTAATTCAGTCACCCACTATCATCAACATCCTGATAGCTAGGGCAAGACAGTTTCTAAAGATAAAGCATCTTTGTCTGAAGCAGCAGCCTACAGATTGGAAAAGAGTTTACCAACTCCACATCCAATTCAGAGGACTAATATCCAATATGTATAAAGAACTCAAGAAATTAGACATAAAAAAGAAATAATCCATTTAAAAATGGGGTATAGACCTAAACAGAGAATGCTCAATAGCAGAATCACAAATGGCTGAGAAACACTTAAAAAAATGTTCAACATTATTAGCTATCAAGAAAATGAAAATTAAAGCTACTTTGAGATTCCACCTTGCATCTGTCAGAATGAGTAAGATCAATTGTTACAGAATATTTGTGTGCATTGCCTAGGGTGCCTTCTGATTGGTTTAATAAAGAGCTGAATGGCCAATAGCTAAGCAGGAGAGGATAATAGTATTTCTGGGAAGATAGAGGAAGAGGAGGAGGAATCGAGGTGCATGGATTTTGCCAGAGACTGAAGAAGTCAGAGATATGATTCAGAACAAAGGTAACCAAGCCATGTAGTAGAACACAGATTAACAGAGAAAGGTTATTTTAACTTATAAGAGCTAGTTGGAAAAAAGCCTAAGCTAAGACTAAGGTTCCACAATTAATAATAAGTCTCTATAAGTCTCTATGTCACTATTTGGGGGCTTATGATCCAAAGATAGTCCTACAAGAAAGCTTGCTACAATCAATAACAAAAGTATCAGCTCATGTTGGTGCATATATGGAGCAAGGGGAATACTCCTCTATTGCTGGTGGGAGTGCAAACTTGTGCATCCACTGTGGAAATCAATATGGAAGTTCCTCAGAAAGTTGGAAATCAATCTACCTCAAGATCCAGCTACCACTCTTGGGAATATACTCAAAGGACACTTGTTCAACCATGTTAACTGAAGTTCCATTCACAATAGCCAGAAACTGGAAACAACCTAAATGTCCCTCATCAGAAGAATAGATAAAAAAATGTGATACACAATAGAGTATATTCTATCATTTAAAAAATGACAACATGAAATTTGCAGGCAAATGAATGGAACTAGAAAAAATAATCCTGAGTGAAGTAACCCAGGCCCAGAAAGTTAAATATGCTATGCATTTGCTTATATGTAGATATTAGCTGCCAAATAAACGATAACCAACCTACAATCAATATACCCAGAAAGGTTAGGTATAGAGGAAGGGACTAGGGAGGACACATGATCTCCCATGATGGGAGAAATAGATTTTTCAGGAGGAATGGGAGTAGGGGATCTGAAACAGACTAGGGAGTGGGAGGAAAGATAAGGCTGAGGGAGGGAATGCAGGGAGATACAGCTGGAACTGAGGGAGATTTAAGGTATGATATGGAAATCTAATGCAGTGAAAACATTGTAAATTATAAGAAGGCAATTCTAAGGAGGTCTAACAATGAAGCATATGGTTTTCCCAACTAGCCATCTCATGTCACCAAATGAGGATTCCAGTGGCAGGACTGGGTTGCATTAAACTGAGTTGTTGGCCAAGCTGGTCCCATGGAAATCATCAAACAACACAGTCTGCTGCTAAGACAATTGGTTGCTCTCCAATAACTGACACCAATGGCCTCACTGGTAAAGACAATAGCCACACAACAAATCGAACATGGAAATGTTGAGTTTGTGCCTCCATGGAGCATTTACCCCTACACTCTAGTGTCTTTGGTGTATGAAGATACTCTGGGAGCTACCAATGGAGAACTGTAAACACCAACCCAGCCACAGAATATTTGACCTATAATCTGTCCTCCCTGCAAGATATGCTAGAGCAATAATGACTTAGAACTTGTGGGAGTAGCCAATCAATGTCTGATTTGACTTAAGGCCCACTCCATGAGATGGAGCCCATAGCCAACACTCCTTAAGTAACAAACTTGAGACTGGATATCCCAGGGTAAAACCAAATACTATTGTTCTAAAAAAGGTATCAATAAAATTACTCCTAATGATATTTCACTATACTCATAGAACCGTGCCTTATTTAGTCATCATCAGAGAAACTTCTTCCTGCAGCAGACAGGCATAGATGCAGAAAAACCCACAGCCAGACTTTGAGAGAGTACTTGGAATATACAGGTCTAAATGAGATGTCACCATCAAATCCCTCCCCTCAGAGCTAAGGGAAGCCCACAAAAGAGGAGGCAGAATGAGTGTAAGAGCCTGAGGGGTTGGAGGACACTGGGAGAACAAAGCCCTCTAAATCGACTAAACAAGGCACTTAAGAACTCACAAAGAGTGAAGCAACAAGCACAGGGCCTACATGGATCTGCAACAAGTCCTCTGAGTATATATTATAGCTTTAAGCTTAATACTTTTATTGGACCCTTGAGTGTGTGAATAAGTGAGTCTCTGATTCCTGAGCCTACTCTTGTGGTGCTTTTCCTTTTGTTGGGTTTCCTTATCCAGTATCAATGTGACAGCTTTTGTTTTGTTTTATTATATATATATATATATTTGTCATGTTTGGTTGTTATCTCCAATTTTCTGTGGCAGACCCATCCATCTCTTTCAGGCAGCCTATTTCTCTCACTTTCCAACTTAATCCTTCTCTGTTTCATTCTGACATAGCCTGACCTCCAGATAGGAGGTCTTTCTCAATAAAACCAAACCAGGCATCTAACACAGCCAAAACATCAGGACAAGGTAATTCATGGTACCTAACTTGGAGGTGCCTCTACTAGGTCTTGGGGGCTCTAAGAGTCCTCCTCAGTATTGTTTTGATACTCACTCAGTTGAAAGACCCAGGGACTTCCCTTGGGCCCATGAGCTCTTGACTACTCAAAAAGCATGGGTTTAGGGATGCTCCTCCTGTTTTCCAGGCACATTTTGTCATCTGAAGCCCAAGGGATGCCTCTGGTGGCTGGAATGGCACTTGTTCTTATCTTAATGCCATAACTACCATGGTTTCCAAATTATCAGTGGCAACTCACTAACCTGTGTGCAGGACAATCTAAAAGAGTTCTATTTGTGAGACCTCATACGAGTCACAATTGTTTGGCTTTCTGTCTCAATCTGGCATCAATATACATTGGACAATGGCCACCACTGGCTCAAATTAAATGCTTGCAACTTTAATATCTAAATTTATTTGGATAACTTCTTAAGACAGAGTAGAGAATGGTCTGAGGCCCGTATCCCTACCTATCCCCTAGCTCCTCTTAACCTTTCCCATCCCTTGCACTCAGCTGCCACTTACAACCGGACCAGAGCCCAATTTGAATTAATCGGGTAGCCCACCTAACCCCTTTTCCCAAAGGGTTCCCTCACCCCAGAGCAAGTGAGCTATTAAGTCAAAACAAAGTCCAAGATAGGACAACCTGTGAAAGAAGGCAAATACCGGCGGTGGAAACTGCGGATCAGGAACTGAAATGTGTACGGAAATGGAGCAGCACCTTCCACTTTGTCACTCCCTGCAAGAGACTCCAGGTATCCTGGCAGTCTTGCCAGCCAGTGAGTCCAGGACCCTACCTCAGAGTGGCCATGTGATGCAGGGAAAATTTTTCTATACAAGTCAAGTTTTTCTGTGAGGAAAAGACCTTTGTGACGTCAAAGAAAAACTGGACATAGAAGCAACACTGGGTCCTCAGCCTCTGAGCTTGCTTCCCCTAACTGAGATAGCATAGCAGAGTCTTTCTGTTCTTGGAACTTCTTTACCTTATACCTATGATCTGTCTTTGTTTCTACACCCCTCAACTCTGGATACTCTTATCTTTATTTTCTACTTTTCAGTTATGGGGTTATAGACAAACTAAGAAGAAATCAACTTGATGCCAACATTTTCTAAGTTACTTTAAATGCCTGATTTATATAGTTTTTTTTTTCTAATGGCCTCTAGGTCACAGGCATGTGTATTATTGGCAATTTGATGTCTTTAAAAGAGGGGAGAAAATACTTGTTAAGCTTTGTGGGTTGTCTGCCCGCCATCTGCATGTGTACGAGTGCGCACGCACACGCACACGCACACGCACACACACAATGTTTTTAAATTAAGGGACAAAAATCTTCTGTCTAAAATATCCCAATAGTAAGTCCAACTGTGCCTACTTCAAATAATCACAGCTGAGTTTGTTAAACATTAATATTCCCTCAAGAAAAGAGGAGCTAGGCAAGGTCACTGGACTGTCACCTGAGTATCCAGTTGCTCCTCCCAGCTGGTTGCTTGAAATTAGTCCCTAATTGCAAGAGTCGTCAAAGTTTTATGGGAGTTAAAAACTAAAATGAGGAGGAAGTCCACCTATGCAGCAATGGAAAAGCTGTTATATATTCTGATTAAAGGCCCCAGATATTCCTTAATACCACTTATAAAAATTTATTTCAATGAATGGTGAATATATTTGCTATTGTTAGATTTTATGGTATTTAATTTTGAATCAAGAAAGCTTTATATATAAAAATTTGAATGACTAAATGTAATCACAGATGTCTAGCTCTCTGAATACTGCCCCCTTCTTGGTTACAAAAAGCATTCCCCCATTCAAGGTCAGGGTTGTCTTCAAAGCTCTTGCTCAATGGTAAACTTTTTCTCTTATGATCTGTAATGTCACTGGGGAGGATGGTTTTAAAAGGCTGTAAAATTTTAAGCAAAGAAAAGATTAGCTTAAAATTTATAACACCAAAACAGGTTAATAGTTAAAAGTCTAGGTACAAGTAATCTTTATTTGCTGTAGTATGCCATATATGTAACTTGAATTCAACTCTTGTTTAGAAAAGTCAAAAGAAACAATAAGTAGGTTTGAGAAAAATATTTAAATGGGTGTAAAGTATAAGGCTATTTGGAGGAGTGGCTAAAAGGATTAAAATATCTTGGACAAGGATGAATTTTATATGATAAAAGTGGAATTTTTAATAATAAAAAATAGCAGATGAGGAAAAAAACCATGAAAGCTTAAAGCTAAGGCACAAAAGGTCTGAACAAGTTACACAAAGTTTATGGGGGATGGGACTTAAAGATTATGTGTATTTGATGATTAATATTTACAAGCTTGAAGTCTCCCAGTGTCACAACTGCTGTAGTCTCCCTTTCCTCTCTAATCCCATACCCAACAGATCACAGACTTTCTCTTCCAACCTTCCCTCCCACAATTCATCCCAGTATCCCAGCCTCCAACACCAACAAGAAATCACTGGAAACACACCAGCTGAACAGGCACATGGAAACAGTAAGCTAACTGAAGATCTTCATCACTCCCTCCTCCCCTCCAAACCCATTCCCCCAGTCTCATCTCCAACTCTGCAGCAGAATACCCTTGGCAGCCTTATGTGTCTCTGCTCCACTCTCCTGTGAATCCTTCAACTTGTCACTTTGTCCTAACCTCCAACTTCAGCAGGCCAATAACTTCAATAACTCCAATAACCCACAGGCCACTCCTGCCAGAAAACCAGGTAGGCTGCCTATAGATCTTTTCTTCTGTCCCCTAGAGTCAATACCCAAGTCTCACCCCAGATCTGCAAAAGAAACGTTCTGCAGTCTTCCCTCCCCCTCAGCCCACATCTGTCAATCCGTCAGACCTTCCCTTTCTAACCTCCCTTTCCCCACTGTTAGTTTATCCTAGCCCCCAATTCCAGCAGGTACTCCCTGTTAACCCACAGACCACTCCTGTAAAGAAAGCAGGTAGGCTGTCTGTACATTTTCCCCTCTCCTTCTGTTCCTTGAGATCCACCCCCAGGTCTCATAGCTATGGCAGACCCTCTGTGGTAACCTCTCTTCATTGATACTCCCCATTCTAAAGAGAAGAGATGAGCATATCCTTGTTGAAGGCTCTGCTCTCCTCCCACCTATGGACCCCCTCAGATACCTACCCAATCCCCATTCCTACGTGTCAGCTTCCAATACCCAGAAACACATTTTACTTGGAATCCCCCGTGGCTACAACTATCAGGTCCAGAAAAAAAAATCTTACCAAGCAATACACAGGCATAACACTCTCCAAAAATCCACAGAAGAAGCAGAAATCATCCACTTAATAAGGACAAATTCAGAAGTCAGTACTTCAGCCCCTAATCAACCCAATATCAGATGCCTAAACACCAGCATAGAGGAACCACAAGCAATAACAGCCAGGGTAATATGTTTCCACTAGAGCCCAGCTATCCTACCACAGCAAGTCCTGAATATTCCAACATAGCCAAAGCACTATAAAAAGACCTTAAAAATAACTATATGAAGGTGGTAGAGGTTGTCGGTAAGCCACGAGCCATGTGGCAAAGTATAGATTTATGGAAATGGATTAATTTAAGATATAAGAACAGTTAGCAAGAAGCCTGACACGGTCATACAGTTTGTAAGCAATATAAGTCTCTGTGTTTACTTGGTTGGGTCTGAGAGGCTGTGGGACTGGCAGGTGACAGAGATTTGTCCTGATTGTGGGCCAGGCAGGAAAACTTTAGCTACAAATGGCACCCAACGGGTTGGCAAGAGTTTCCACCTAAAACCTGAGAAAAAAGATTCTAAAACGGAGCTAAAAACAGTTCCTAGTTGTCTCTCTCAAGTTAGCGGCAGCCTTTTGGTTTGAGCTACTATGGTGGGTTCCTGGCGTTCACACTCAACCTGCAGTATGGCAGAAATGAGGCCTCTACAAGTGGCACATTAAGCTGCATGGTGGATTTAGCCTTTTGCTAGTACAAAACAAAAAGAAGTTTCTGGGCTACACATTGCTTTGATAGAAGCATAGACTCACTATTTCTGAGAGTTGATGACTCCCAGAGCTGGCAGAAAACATACCACCTCCATGTTGGGAAGCTGAAGTGGGCAGAGCCAGCAGCCACAGAAAGGTTTGAAGGCAACTGGCTCAGACAATACAGCCTCATGGACTACTCCATAATCCTAAAATTTTCTTTGTGTCCCCATAAGATACAGTGCCCCCCTCCAGCAGGAAGTAGTAAGAGAAGCTACGCCCAAATTCCCAAATTATATGTAATTTTACTATGTTAAGGTTAAAACCTTCTTTTTTGAAAAAAAAGAAAAGGGGAAGTGCTGTGGATATCGTTCTGTATAAATAAACACTGATTGGCCAGTGTCCAGGCAGGAAGTATAAGCGGGACAAGGGGAGAGGAGAGTTCTGGGAAGTGGAAGGCTGAGTCAGAGAAACACTGCCAGCCGCTGCCATGACCAGCAGCATGTGAAGATGCCGGTAAGCCACGAGCCATGTGGCAAAGTATAGATTTATGGAAATGGATTAATTTAAGATATAAGAGCAGTTAGCAAGAAGCCTGACATGGCCATACATTTTGTAAGCAATATAAGTCTCTGTGTTTACTTGGTTGGGTCTGAGTGGCTGTGGGACTGGCGGGTGACAGAGATTTGTCCTGATTGTGGGCCAGGCAGGAAAACTCTAGCTACAAGAGGTCTTTAAAGAATTCCAGGAAAACACAAACAGAGAATGTAAGGAAATAAATTAAACTGTTCAAGACCTGAAAATGGAAATAGAATCAATGAAGATAATCCAAACTGACAGACTCCGCCAGCAAAAACTGTACAATGGATAAAAGAAAGCATCTTCAACAAATGGTGCTGGCATAACTGGATGTCAACATGTAGAAGATTGCAAATAGATTCATATCTACCACCATGCACAAAATTCAAATCCAAGTGGATCAAAGACCTCAACATAAATCCAGCCACACTGAACCTGATAAAAGAGAAAGTAGGAAGTAGCCTAGAATGCATTGGCACAGGAGACCACTTCCTAAATATAACACCAGTAGCACAGACACTGAGAGCAAAAATTAATAAATAGAAACACCTGAAACTGAGAAGCTTCTGTAAGGCAAAGGACACAGTAAATAAGAAAAAACAACAGTCTACAAAGTAGGAAAAGATCTTCACCAACCCCACATCTGACAGAGGACTGAGCTTCAAAATATGTAAAGAATTCAAGAAACTAGACATCAAAATACCAAACAATCCAATTTAAAAAATGGGCTACAGAGAATTCTCAACAGAAGGATCCTAAATGGCTGAAAGACATTTAAGGAATTGCTCAATGTCCTTAGTCATCAGGGAAATGTAAATCAAAATGACTCTGAGATACCATCTTACATCTGTCAGAATGACTAAGATAAAATCACTGATGTCAGCTTATGTTGGAGAGGATGCAGAACAAGGGAACATTCCTCCATTGTTGGTGGGAGTGCAAACATGTACAGCCACTCTGGAAAACAGTATGGTGACTTCTCAGAAAATTGGGAGTCAGTCTACCTCAGGACCCAATGATACCACTCTTGGGCATATATCCAAGTGACGCTCAATCATACCAGAAGGACACTTGCTCAACTATGTTCATAGCAGCATTATTCATAACAGCCAGAACCTGGAAGCAACCTAGATGCCCCTCAACTGAAGAATCAGTAAAGAATATGTGGTACATATACACAATGGAGTATTACTCAACTGTAAAAAACAATGACATCATAAAATTTGCAGGCAAATGGATGGAACTAGAAAATATCCTCCTGAGTGAGGTAACCCAGACTCACAAAGACAAACATGGTTTGTACTCACTCATAAGTGGATACTAGATGTAAAGCAACGGATAATCAGACTACAACCCACATCTCCAAAGAAGCTAGGAAACAAGAAGGACCCCAAGAGAGATGTATGGATCACTTTGGGAAGGGTAAACAGAGGAGTAAACTGGGGATGAGGTGGGAAATAGAGGGGAGGGAATGGGGGATGAGAACATGAGGGAACGGGCTGGTCCAGCTGGGGGAGGGACAGAGTGGGAGAGCAATGAAAGAGATATCTTGATAGTGGGAGACATCATGGCATAAGGGAAAAATTGGTGCTAGGGAAATTCCCAGAAATCTACAGGGACTACCACAGATTAGACTACTAGAAATAGTGGAGAGGGTGCCTGAACTGCCTTACTCTGGTAATCAAATTGGTGAACACCCTATCATCATAGAGCCTTCACCCAGTAAGTGATTGAAGCAGATGCAAAGTTCCACAACCAAGCACCAGGCCAAGCGCCAGGGGTCCAGGCAAAGAGAGGGAAGAGGGATCATACGAGCAAGGAGGGTCAAGATCGTGATGGGGAAATCTATAGAGACAACTGAACCAAGCTCATAGGAACTCACGAACTTTAGACCAACAGCTGTGGAACCTGCATGGGACTGGACTAGACCCTCTGCATAAGTGAGACAGTTATGTACCTGTGTCTGTATGAGAGGTACCTGGTAGTGTGATCAGGATCTATCCCTGGTGTATGATCTGGCTTTCTGGATCTCATTAGCTATAGTCAGACACCTTGCTCACCCTGGAGGCAGGGAGGAGAGGCTTGGTTCTGCTTCAACTGAATGCACCAGGCTTTGTTGTCCCCTCATGGAAGAACTTACCCTTTTGCAGGAGGAGGGGATAAGAAGTGGATGTTTAGGCAGGGGTGAGGAAAGCCAGAGGAAGAATGAGAGGGGGATCTGTGGTTGGTATGTAAAATGAATAAAAATTTATTTTAATAAAAAAATCCAACTGAGGGAATTCTGGAAATGAAAAATTTAAAAAGTTGAATAGGAAGTACAGAGGCAGGCTTCATGAATATAATGCAAGAGATGGAAGAGAGAATCCCAGAAGTTTAAGATACGATAGAAGAAATGGAAGCATCTGTTGAAGAAAATGTTTAAATCCCCAAAAAAAGCTCCTGACACAAAAAATACAGATTATCTGGGACACTATGAAAATACCAAACCCAAGAATAATAGGAATAGAGGAAGGAGAAGAAACATAGCTCAAAGGTCCAGAATATATTTTCAACAAAACCATAGAAAAAAAGTTCCCTAACCTAAAGAAAGAGATGCCTATAAATGCACAAGAAGCATACAGAACACAAAATAGATTGGACAAGAAAAGAACATGCACTAGGCTTGTAATAATTTCAAAACACTAAATGAAAGGAACAAAGAAATACTATTAAAAGCTGCAAGGGGAAAAGATCAAATAACATATAAAGGCAGATCCCATTAGAATTACACTTAACTTCTCAATGGAGACTCTTAAGGCCAGAAGGTCATAGACAGATGTAATAGTATACATAAATGCTCCTTAGAATTCTGCCAGGGAACTCATATACAGCTGATACACAGTTTCAGTAAAGTGGCAGGATACAAGGTTAACTACAATAATCAGTAGCTCTCTATGTACAAATGACAAACAGGCTGAGAAAGAAATCAGGGATACAACATCCTTCACAAATAACCATAAATAATATAAAATATCTTGGGGTAACTCTAGCCAAGTAATATAAGACTTGCTTAATAAAACTTCAAGTCTTTAAAGAAAGAAACTAAGGAATATATCAGAAGATGGAAAAATAAACAATGCTCATGGATTGGTAGGATTAACAGTAAAAATGGCCACCCTATCAAGAGCAATGTGTAGATTCAACACAATTCTCTTCAAAATTCACAGACCTTGAAAGGACAATTCTCAATTTCATATGGAAAAACAAAGAACCTGGGGCAGCTAAAACAAATCTGAACAACAAAAGAACTGCTGGAAGTATCACTATTGCCAATTTCAAGTTGCAATACAGAGCTACAATAATAGAAACCACATGGTATTGGCATTAAAAACTGACAAATTAATCAATGGAATTGAATTGAAGGCCAAGACATAAATACACAAACCCATGAAAACCTGTATTTTTTATAAAGAAGCCAGAAATACATATGGGAAAAATGACAGCATCTTCAACAAATGGTGCTGGTCAAACAAGATATCTGCACGTAGGAGTATGCAAATAGATCCATACTTACCACCGTGTACAAAACTAACTCCAAATGGATCAAAGGGCTCAGTATAAACCAGATATGTTGAATGTAATAGAAAAGAAAGTGGGGAATAGCCTTGAATGCACTGGCTCAGGAAAAGACTTTCTGAATGGAATACCATTAGCACAGGCACTGAGATCAACAATTAATAAATGGAAACTCATGAAACTGAAAAGCTTCTGTGAGGCAAAGGACATTGTAATTTCTACAAAGTGGCACCTACCTAATGGGAAAGGAATTTTTTCTGACGCCACAACAAATAGAGGACTAAAATCCAAAATAAAGAAATCAAGAAGTAAGGCATCAAAAAATAAACACAATAAATAATCTAATTTTAATGGGATATAGATCTGAACAGAGAATTCTCTATAGAAGAAACTCAAATGGATGAGAAATACTTAAAGAAATATTTAACATCCTTAGATATCAGTGAAATACAAATCAAAGCTACTTTGAGATTCCTACTTACACCCATCAAAATAGCTATGATCAATAACACAAGCAACAGTGCATGCTGGTGAGGATGTAGAATAAGAAGAGCACTCATCCTTGCCAGTGGGAGTGCAAACTTTTACAACCACTGTGGAAATCAATATGCCATGTTGGTTCCTCAGAATACTGAGAATCTATCTACCTCAAGACCCAACTATACTACTTTTGATAATATACCTAAAGGATGCTTCATTCTACCACAAGGATACTTGTTCAATGATGTTCATTGCTGTTATATTCATAATAGCCTTAAAATGGAAACAATCTAAATGTCCCACAATAGAAGAATGGATTTAAAAAAGTAAATAAAAACCTTTGACACATTTACATGATGTAGTATTACTCAGCTGTTATAAAATGTGACATCTTGAAATTTGCAGGCAAATGGATTGGACTAGAAAAAAATCATCCTCGGTGATGTAACCCAGATCAAGGAGGATAAATATGGTATGTATTCACTTTTATGTGGGTGTCAGCCTAAAGTAAATGATAACCAATCTATGATCAATACACCCAGAGATGTTAAGTATAGAGGAAGGAACTGGGAGGACACATAGATCTTCCTGGGAGAGAGAAATAGAATTGATTTTATAGGTGGACTGTGTGCACTTTGGGATGTGAATAGGAGGATAAGGTGGAGAGGGGAAGGGAAGATAGGGTTGAGAGAGGGAACACAGAGAAAGAAAAATTTAAAAATCAAAAGAAAAAAAATTATGAAATCCTAAGATTATACAAGTCAAGAAGAACTTAATCAAAGATATATGTCTTATCACTTATGCCTTTGCTAACTTTGCTAAGCTTTAGCCATTTGGAGAAAGTGAGTTATATAATACTCTGTAAAAGGACACTATAAAAGGATCAGGAAAAGCCACATCATGGTGGTCCATGCCTTTAATCCCAGCACTCCAGAGACAGAGGCAGATCACTGTGAGTTTGAGGCCAGCCTAGTCTACTGAGGGAGTTCCAGGACATCCAGGACTGTTTCACAGAGAAATCCCATCTGGAAACGACCTGCCTCCAATAAAAGGACCAGGAAAATAAGATTCTCATTGTCTCAATGGACTTTATCTATGATTTAAATTGTAATTTTTAAGGCTTAAAATCTCAACAGGAATAAAATAATAAATTCCTAACCTTATGAGAGTTATTAATTTATTGAAAAAGTTAAAGATAATTAAGACAAATTTTAATGTTTAGTCACCTTATAAATTTATGTCTCCCATTATATAGTCTTCAATGTATGTTGTTAAATTTAAGCCTAAAGCAAATAACTCAAAACAAGTTTAAAATAAACTTAAAGCCTATTTAATGTAAAGTAATATCCAGAATCAGGTATATTTAGAAATCATTATAAAAATTAAATACTTGAATAATACAGGCTAATTTATAATACACCAGCATAGCAGAACATCCACAGGCTAAAGTACTACCCTTATCTTGAATGAGACACAATCCCATCAGAGTAAGTTGTATGGAGTCCTCACTACAGGGAAAGGATGCATGGGGAAGTAAGAGCCACTGGAGTCTTTCACTCCTGTCTCTAACTGTGTAAGCCTGACCAGCTCTGGTTGTTGCCAGACCATGAAAACCTCCTCTTTATAGGGAAGAGGAATTACTCCTCACGTCTCACATGACAGGAGGATAGATTCTCTTATCCAGTGTTAGAGTCTTCACCATATCCTAAATTTCTAGGCAACAGAGAGGCAAATAGTAATTACTCTGTCCTCAACATCTCCCAAACTGACATGAGGATGCTGTGAACAGGGAAACCTTGTATCTAAGCCTACCACCCAACTAGTATGGGACCTGCATGCTAATTCAAATTGACCCTGGTTTTCAATTATTCCTCTTAGCAAAAGCTAATTACAGGCCCCATACCATAACTATCCATGTTCTCTGATTAAATGAGGCTGCTAGATACCCTGTCATCAAACTTATAGCTTTGATAATTATTCAGAATACCCAAGCAATGTCTTTAGAAACTTTGCTAGATAACCCAATAAAATGATTCAATATGATGCTTTTCCTATTTTACTTTGTCAGGTAGATGCTCAATTTAATCTACTTCTTTTACAAAGCTTCCAGGTGCTTTTTCCTTATGTGGGAGTCTGATCTAATAGCTAATTACAGTTGCCTTGTCTTTCTACAGAAGTCTGGTACATGGTCCAGCCAGTTATAAAATTGCATTTAACCTTACTAAACAAAAACTTATGTTAATCTTTACAGGACATTTGTCCTCCTTAAATTTGTCTCTTAGTGTTCCCCACAAGGTTGTACAGCTATTACCTCCTGATTAATGGGTTACAAGTCACCCAACTCACCCCTCTTCTTGCCATTCCAGGCATGTTTTCAAGACTCATAACTAAAACATCTGGACCAATGTCTTTTCTATATATGCTAACTTCTCAGTCTCATTAGCTCTCAGAAAGCCTTTAAAAGTTTCTGTCCAGCTTAGTATCCTTCAGGAATAACTCCATTCTTTGGCTGCTACAGAATTCCAAAACTAAATCTTACTACTGCTGAGGATGGGATTTATGCTCTCTGTGAATGATGCTGCTTCCACACCATCAAATCCTAGCTGGTCTGAGATAGGGCCCAGAGACACAGGCCAGACAAAACCTTCAACCTATGTTTGGGCTTTTCCTTTCCTTCCACTATGCCTCCTTTGCTTGCTCACTTCTTTTCTCCTTATCATCCCTATACTTTATTTTTTACCCTATCTCTTAAATGCTTTACTTACTAAACCTAATTCACTTAAAATAACCAGAATTCCTTCCATACCAAAACAAAATGTTGCACTAAGCTCTCCCAATGGCTCTCACGCTACAACAGCTCCATTTGTGCATCATTCTGCAAAATACCTCTTAGAATCTAAGACTTAGATGCCCTGCAGAAACTCCACCTGAAGGGAGCTTCATGCTTTTACCACAGGACAAATAAAATTCTTTTTTAGCTGGGCAACGGTGGTACATGTCTTTAATCCCAGCACTCGTGAGGTAGAGCCGGGCAGATCTCTGTGAGTTTGAGGCCAGCTGGTCTATAGAGCGAGATCCAGGACAGGCATCAAAACTACACAGGGAAACCCTGTCTTGAAAAAAAAAATTCTTTTTTAATGCTGTGACCTGTCACTAACTAGGACTCCCCCACAGACATCTCATAGAGTTGCGGCTCCAGGGAACATTCTATCAAGTACACACCAGACCAAATTCAGTTTTTCTCCATCTGCCTGTATTTATCAACCAATCAGAGCAACATATATTCACAGCATACAGAATAATAAAATTGCATATAACAAAACAGTTATCTAGCAATAATTATAGTTATAATATCTAATCTATTTGTATTTGGCAAAAAATATTTTATCTATCCTATATTTGTGAGTCTAAAGTTTCATATCTAATTTATCTTTTATCATAACCAAGGAAAATTATAACTATCTAGTCTTCAACTACATCAAAGATCTCAGAAGGATACAATATTACCTAAGTAAACAGGAAGAGCATTGTAAGCAACTTCCAAAAATCTAGAATGACAGAGACAGCTACCTTCCTGGACAGTCACACAAAGTTCTTTTGCAATGTTGGGGCATCCATTCTTTAGCCCATAGGCCTAGAATTTTTTTCTCTGTGTCCTGTAGAATGTCTGGCAGTTTCTTCTGTGAAGCAGGAACCTAAAGGACCATCTCACCATGCAAAGTTTAGTGGTCACCTTCCTATAGGTCCTGCATATCCAGTCCATACAACATATTTTCAAACAGTCCTGGCAAGAACAGTTTCTTGCCCAAATGGCTATTTTTGCCAAGAAGAAGATAAACTAGATATTATAACTATAATTCTTGCTAGATAACTGTTTTGTTATATGTAATTTTACTATGTTGAAGTTAAAAGCTTCTTTTTAAAAGAAAGAAAAGGGAGAAATGATGGGGATGTTGTTCTGTATGCTGTGAATATGTGTTGCTCTGATTTGTTGATAAATAAAATGCTGACTGGCCAGTAGCCAGGCAGGAAGTATAGGCAGGATAAGCAGACAAGGAGAATTCTGGGAAGAGGAAGACTGAGGCAGGAGTCGCCAGACAGACACAGAGGAAGCAAGATGTGAAGGCAGCACTGAGAAAAGGTACCAAGCCACATGGCTAAACATAAATAAGAATTATGGGTTAAGAGCTAGTCAGTAATAAGCTTTAGCTAATGGCCATACAGTTCATAAATAATATAAGTCTCTGTGTGTTTTCTTGGGTCTGAGTGGCTGTGGGACTGGTGGGTGAGAGAGATTTGTCCAGCTACATTTATATCATTCCTACCCTTGAATCTCTAATGTCTTTCTTGCTCACCCCTTCTCAAGTTCATAACCTCTTCTATAATTATTGTTTCTACATGTGTTCATGCTATCTGCTGAGTTCACTGAGTTCTTATGCACATGTGTTTAGGACTGACCACTTAGGAATGGAAAACTTCAAAAGGGGCCTCATTCCTGAAGGAAACTGCTTCTTATTCCTTCAGCAGTGTGATTGCTTGAAACTCGTCATCTAGGATGGAGGCTTGTCAAATTTCTCCTATCCATTCTGGCACGTCATCTGATATTATCATTATATAGGCCTTGGTTAGGTAACTATATTATTGAGATTTTATGAATGTAGCATATATTTCATACCTAGAAGATACTATTTAGATGCAGGCATCCTTGTACTCAGGCTCTTACAATTTCCTATCTCTTCTCTTCAGTTTTCCCTTAGCCTTTGTTACAAGGGTTGTGTTGTTGATTTACCAAGTGAGTTATGGTGATATTTTATTTGTACTGAAATGTGATTTTATTCAAATGTTAATAAATAAAGTTGCCTGGAGGTCAGAGCTAATAGAAAGCCATAGCAGAAGTCTGGCAGTGGAAGCACACGCCCTTAATCCTGATCACATGACAGGCAGATCTCTGTGTGTTCAAGGATAGCACCAGCATGGAGACACATTCCTTTAATCTCAATACCAACCATAGAAGACCTGGAGGTTTATATAGATGGGCAGTGACGAGGAGGTCATGTGGTTGGGTTTACAACCAATGAGAAGGCAGAACAGAAAGTCTATAAAAAGACAGCTACACAGGAAGTAGTGCTCTTGCTCAGAGGAAGGACAGCAGCGGCAGTGAAGGGTAAGCTCAGCTCTCAGCTACTGCTCTGATCTTTTACTCTGCAATTGGCTCTGTGTTTATTTAATAAGACTGTTCATCTACAGTGAGCTGGAGAAACCCATAGCTACTTATTATCTGCACTTTGAAAACTTATGGTTCTCTGTAGTTGTCTCCATTTACTGCAAAAATAAAGATTCTTTGAAGAGGGGTGAAAGTTACACTTACCTGTGGGTATAAGGATACATTTTTAAAATACAGTTAGAAATTATACTTGTTTAGAAACAAATGACACTAGTAGGTTCACCCCTAAGGTATGTGACTTCTTCAGCCACAAGTATCTGGCTAGGTTTATAGAATCAAGCACGAATTCTCTCCTAATATGCAGGCTTTAAGTCAAATAAACTAACTGTTGGTTACCCCAGTAGGGACATCATTAGGGATATCTTTCCAAGCTGGTCATTGTTGTTATTATAGGGTATCCTAGTTATTATTATTATTATCATCATTATTATTATTATTATTATTATTGGTGAACAAGGCATGTGGCAGTTTAAATTAGAATGGACCTCATAGGCTCATGTATTTTAATGTTTGGTTCCCAGTTGGTGAGCTGTTTAGGAAAGATTAGGAGTTGTGGCTTTGGTGGAGAAGGTGTATCACTGGGTATGGTGCTATTGTGTTCCCCAAAATATTGTGCATGCTAATAAACTTATCTGGGGTCACAGAACAGAACAGCCACAATATTAAACATAGAAGATAGGGAGTGGTAGCACATGCCTTTAATCCTAGCATTCCAGAGGCAGAGATCTACCTAGATCTCTGTGTGTTCAAGGATACAGCCAAGCATGGTGACTCATGCCTTTAATCCCAGAAAGCGAGCCTTTAATCCCAGGGAGCGATGACAGAAAGTAGAAAGGTATATAAGGCGTGAAGTCCAGAAACTAGAAGCATTTGGCTGGTTAAGCTTTTAGGCTTTGAGCAGCAGTTCAGCTGAGATCCATTCGGATATGAGGACTCAGAGGCTTCCAGTCTGAGTAAACAGGATCAGCTGAGGAACTGTCGAGGTGAGGAAGCTGTAGTTTGTTCTGTTTCTCTGATCTTCCAGCATTTATCCCAATATCTGGCTCTGGGTTTGTTTATATTAAGACCTTTTAAGATTCATGCTACAATTGGGAGTAGGCTTTGAGATTTCAAAAGCCCACACTAGGTCCATTATTGCTCTCTCTCTCTCTCTCTCTCTCTCTCTCTCTCTCTCTCTCTCTCTCTCTCTCTCTCTCTGACTCGTGCTTGTGAGTCAGGATGCAAGCTCTCTTCTCAGCTACTGCTCCAGTGCCATGTATGTATGCCATCGTGCCGATCATGCTTATCACAGACTAACCCTCTGAAACAAAAGCAAGCCCCAATTAAATGTTTCATTTTTTTTATAAGTTGCCTTGGACATGGTGTCTCTTTGGAGCAATAGAACAGTAACTAAGAATAACACAAACTAGATTCATCTCATCTAGAAAGACAATCTCATTTGAGGAAATGCCTCTATGAGTTTGGCCTGTAGGCAAGTCTGTGAGGAAATCTCATGATTAGATTGCCATAGAGGATCCCAGCCCACTGTGGTCCTAGGTTGTATAAAAAACTCAGGCTGGGAAAGCCAGGGGGAGTAACTCAGTAAGCAGTATTCCATGGCCTCTACTTCAGTTCCTGCCTCCAGGTTCCTCCTCAGTGAGTTCCTTCTCAGACTTCCCTTCATGATAAATTATAAACTTTGAGTTGAAATAAACTATTTAAGGTTATCCTCCAGGGTCTACCCTAATGATTGCCCCCTACAACCAAGTTTCTCATATTTCCTCAACCTATTGGATCTAGCTCAGATCCCCTAGGGAGTGCCCTGGCCTAGTCTGACAACCTCCTCCAATGCTGAAGCCAATATCTATGCTTCCATCAGGACCTGGCCTTTATGCATTGATGCATAGGTCTCTTTGCACAATCTCCACTCTGCCTTCCCCTACTCAGACTGCCCTAGTCCACCTCCAAGATCAAGCCTGGTGAATACCCCATCCTTCTCCACACACTTTCCTTAACCCACTAGATTCAACCTGGGTCTCACAACCATTTCAGCAGCCTAATATGGCCTTCCCTGCCATCACTAAAAACCAACTCTAAGCTTGAGCCAGGATGTTGCAAATCTATCTGTGAAACTATGACTCTCTCATATCATATCCAACCTTTCTACCCAGATCTATTTACTCCCACACTCCACCTTGGAGCAGGAAGCACACCCAGTTCCCTATGTCCACATGATTTCATTTCACCAAAGACATTTCCAACCTCTAGACCCAACAATCTCCACATCTTCTTCCTCAACCTGTTTTATATGTAACAAACCCAGAACTAACAAATAAGTCCATGTGCCCAGATCTTGTATTAGGCAAAACAACAATATAAAAGATCAAGCAATTATCTGCTCTCTAAAATGTAACAGTCTAACAGAAATACTTACCAATGAGAGTTATCTAGATGAAGGACAGGACACAGAATTTAAAAGAACAGTCACAAACTTCAACAAAGATTCCAAGTGTTTAAAGAGAATTCAATGAAATAGCTCAATGAAATCAAGGAGAAAGTGCTGAAAGAAAATAAATACCTGAGTAATGCCCAAGAAAATTCAAATAAGACTTGAGAACAGAATTCAAACAGAGATAGAAAAAAATGAAGAAGACTCAAGCTGAAATGAAGATGGAATTGAAAAACCCAACAGCCCAACTAGAAGACTCAAAGAAAAGCCTTATAAGTAGAATGAGTCAAGCAGAAGACAGGATATCGGCTCTTGAAATAAAACAGAGGATCTAGACCAAATGAGCAAGGAACATAATTTTTAAAAATCACACAAAAGAATCAAACACAAAATGTAAGACACAATGAAAAAAAATCCTTGAATTATAAGTATAGGTGAGGAAGAAGAATCCCATCAATAACATAGAGCACATCATCAAAAAGATCATTAAAAGAAAACTTTCAAACTAAGAAAAGACACACTCATACAAATACAATAAGCACAAAGAACACAAAACAGACAAGACCAAAAAAGAAAATTGCTGTGGGATGTTCTGTATGGCAAATGTGTTGCTCTGATTGGTCAATAAATAAATCACTGATTGGTCAGTGGCTAGGCAGGAAGTATAGGCGGGACAAGGAGGAAAATAAAGCTGGGAAGTGGAAGGCTGAGTCAGAGAGACACTGCCAGCCGCCAGGATGACAAACAGCATGTGAAGATGCCGGTAAGCCACGAGCCATGTGGTAAGGTATAGATTAATGGAAATGGATTAATTTAAGCTGTAAGAACAGTTAGCAAGAAGCCTGCCATGGCCATACAGTTTGTAACCAATATAAGTCTCTGTGTTTACTTGGTCGGGTCTGAACGACTGTGGGACTGGCAGGTGAGAGAGATTTATCTTGACTGTGGGCCAGGCAGGAAAACTCTAGCTACAGAAAATCTCCACAGCATGCAAAACTTAAAAACATTAAGTGTATTTAACAAACATAGGGTATTGAAAGCTGCAAGACAAAAAACACAAGGCAAGTACAAAGGAAAACCTATTACAATAACAACAGATTTGTCAATGGAAAGTCTGAAAGCCAGAAGATCCTTGATCAAGGTATTTCAAGCCCTAAAAGACTATGAAAGCAATCCTAAAATAATACCTAGCAAAACTGTCTGAAAGGTTTGAAGAAGAAAGAAAAAATTTCCACAACATAAAAAGACTAAACAATCTATATCCAACAAACTAAACCTAATTATACTATAGGAATCATTATTTCAGGCTGAAGAGAGGAACTAGTATAGCAGAGAGACTGTGGAAAGAAATATGAAGCCATAATTATTAAAACATAAAATACCACTGAAACCACAACACAACAGCAGCAAAAACAACAACACGATGACCATAATTAACACAACAATATCTTTAGATATCAATGGCCTCAATTCCCCAATCAAAAGACACAAACTGGCTGAATGGATCAAAACCTAAATTTATCTGTCTGCTGCCTGTAAGAAATACATCTTTGTTTACAAGATAGACACCTCCTTAAGTAAAAGGATGAACAAAAGTACTCCAATCAAATGAGACCAGGTAGAAAGCAGACATCACTATGCTAATACCTGACAAAATAGACTTTAATTAAAAAGTTCAGAAGAAATAAAGGGAAACACTACATTCTATTCAAGGTAATACTTAACCAAGAAGATATTACTGTCCTAAACATATATGTACCAAGGTCTGGTGTACATAATTTCATTTTAAAAGGGACTACTGTTTTGTTGTTATTTTTGTTGTGTTGTTGTTAGATCAGTAGTGTTTGGTTTTACCCTAAGTCTCTGGTCTATCTAGTTTCTGGTTCTTAGTTACCCTGCCAGGGTCAAATATGGGTTCCATCTCATGGAATGGGACTTAAGTCAAATCAGACATTAATTAGCTACTCCCACAAGTTCAGAGTAGCCAAGATTAATAAAACATGGTAGCACATGCTAGCAAGGATGCAGAGGAAGGAAAATACTAATTCATTGTTATTAAAAGTACAACCTGTACAGCCACTTCAAAAATCACTGCACTTCATTCCTTAGCAAGCTAGGAATATATCTACCATAAGACCCAGCTATACCACTCTTGAGATAATACTCAAAGGCCTCTACATCCTACTACAGAGACATTTGCTTATCTATATTCATTACTGTTGTACTCATAATATCCAGATATTGGAAACATCCCAGATGTTTGGAAACACCCATTAACTGATTAATGGATAATGAAAATGTGGTATGTTTGCAGAATGGAATATTATTCACATGTTAAGAAAAATGAAATTATTAAATTCATAGAAAAATGGATAGCACTAGAAATGATCAACCTAAGTTAGACAATGTAGATGCCCAAAACAAATATTGTATGTTTTCTTCTAAGTATGGATGTTATCTTTTAAGCTTTCAATATACATGCTGTATCCTGAATAATCCCAGAGGTTTGGTACCTAGTACAGGACTACAGGGAGGAGAGAATCTTCCAAGGAAGGAGAAATAGAATATATTGTTATGGAGAGACAAAGAGTAATATAGAATATTGGGATTAAATAGGGAGAAGCTGGGAGAGAAAATGGAAGGAATATAGGGAGGAACAATTAACACTCAAAGACATTTAAAAACTATATGAAAACCTACTACTGTATAAGCTTCCTAAAATATGTATATAATATGAAAGGAATATAGAGTCACCAAATAATAGGGGATAATGCTCCAATTAGACATCTTATGCCACCAAGTAAGACATCCAGTGCCAGGAATCAGCTACATTTTGTTAAATCACTGAATAAAGGGGTTCTATGGAAGCCACCAAACATCATAAGCTATGTGACCAAGACCAAAGTGACCAAGACCAATGGAGACACCACTTACTTATATCATGAAACATGGAGAAAATGAACTGGTGCTTAATTAAAAGCTTCACCTCTACTTACTAGCATTCATGATACTGGGAAGTACTTTACATGATACTGGAAGGTACTCTGCATGCTACCAGAGGAGAAAGGTAATCATCAATATCACCCAGCTACAAACCCTGGTACCTACAGCAGTGACCTGTCTGCAAGAAATACTGGTACAAGAGGGGCTCAAATGTTACAAGAATAACCATTCACTTTTAGATTGGACTTAAGGCCCATTCCATGAGAAAGAACCCATTCCTGACATTGTTAAAGTAGCCAAGAACCAGGGAGTAGATAGGATATGGACCTACACAAAACTCACTACCATTATTTGGCTAAAGGAATATAGCAGTAACATGAATCCTAATGTAATATTGCTATACCCATAGATCAGTACCTCATTCAACCCATATCAGAGGAGCTTCTTCTTGTTGTAGATGGGAATTAATACAGGGACCCACAACTGGACAGGGTATAGAGAGTGAGAGACTTTGGATCACTCAGTCCTAAATGGGATGTTTTTATCAAAGCCCTCTCCTCAAGGCTCAGAGATCTATATAGGAAAGGAATGGGAAATGTTGTAGGAACCAGAAACAATGGATGACTCTGAAGAAAACAGTGTCTTTCAGACACAGCAGAATTGGTATACATATTAATTCTCAGAGGCTGTAGCAGCAGTCACAAGACCTGCACAGGTTCAGTTCAGACAAGGTCCAAGCACTGAGATGGGTAAGTGGACAAGTGATTTTACCTCTAACCAAGAAGCTATCTGCAATGGATACTTGATGGCAAAGAGAAAATCAGTTTTCTCCAATGGAGTGTCATTGTATGGACCTTCCCGGGCAGGTCCATGTCTTGGAGTAGTCTGCCAACACACAATGAACTCAATGGTATTTTGTTTAGATTTTGTTCATTTTTTGGCATTTTTAGTCTTATTAGTCTTTTGTTTGTTTATTTTGATTTTCGTTTTTTATGTTTCTTGTTCTTGTTTCCTGTATGTTTGAAGGAGATAGAAAGAGAACATAAAGTTGGGTGGGTATGGAAGTGGGGAGGATCTGGGAGGAACTGGAGAAGGGGGAAAATGTGTTCAAAATACATTATATTAAAAATTAAATAAAAAGAACTAAAATATTATTACTACTACTAATAATAATAATAAATTAAATTCCTAAAAATGAAGCTTAAGAGCTAGGATTCACAAATAATAGATATCATGCAGTGTTTGTCTTGCTAAGTCTGGGTTACCATGTTCAGTATAAAATTTTCCAATTCCTTCCATTTATCTGCAAATTTGGTGATTTCATTTTTTAAGAAATCCCATATGGGTCTACATCTGTTTGCAGTTTTCTAAGTGTTTCAGGTGACCTGGTATTTTTTGTGGTCAAGGATGTGCTCTTAGTACTTACTCAGGACTTTAGCATTCACTCCTTGCAAGCCCTTTGTCTCTTCTTTATTTTATATTGATAACATTTGCTTTTAACTGATACATAAAATAAAAGCTTTCACACAATTATGTGATACCATAGGATGTTTTACTCTCTGTGAACACTGTGGATTATTTAAATCTGAGTGAATATATCTCCTCAAACACTTGTTCATTGTGAAAACGTTCAATATCCCTTTTCCATATTTTTCAGATGACAGTACATTTGTGTTTTCATAGTCACCCTACCTTGCTGTATAATATACTAGATCTTGCTCTCATCTAACTGTAGTATAGTATCCAGTAAACAACTTTGTCTTATTGAGCACTATTCTGCACTCTTGGATCTTTCATTTCCACAATTCAGCTTAACTTTTAGGAGATAAAACTATTTATTTTAAATTACACTTATGAGGAATAAAATGCAATATTTAAGTGAAACAGCTCTCTACACATAATGCTTTATTGTGACTCGTGCTCTCGAGACTCCTGACATTTAGTTGGTGTAATGTCCTCACAGTCCTTCCTCAGTCTTATGGATCTGAGAGAAGACCTAGGCCACTTTCTCTGTGATTCTGTTTGCTATGATCTATTTCTCTCTTTGGTTCTTATTTATGTGAGTCTTCTTATTGGTATTATATATTCCTTGGCAAGCATCCAGCAAAATGCTACTTCACTTCAAATTCTTAGTCATTTAGCCTCTGAAGATCTTGCCGGGGATAGGCTGAGTCTCAGTAGCAATGTAAGATGTAGAAGAGGAAGCAAAAATAAAGATCTCAGGACAGATACTGTGCTGTCAAGCACAACATGATAATCAGCAAGGCGGCCTAGGTACTTATGCAACTTCTATGTAAATATGCATAATTTCTACAAGACAAAGGATGAATCTTATGATCTTTCAGTCCTTAATCTTTGAATTTTACTCACATTGATTTTGTTGCCAGTGATACTTTCAAGTAGGTACTCTTCGTTTTGAGACAGTGTATGGTCCCAGGCAGGCCTCAAACTCACTATGTAGCTCAGGTTGGTCTCAAACTCACAAACCTCATGTTTTAATGTTCTATTCATAATTCAAAATTATTCAACAATTTTCATTGCTTATTCTTTGGACTGTGTATTGAAAATGATCATTTCTGGCTTGAAGTCTTGTATTTAGCAACAGAAAGACATTTTGAGGTAATAGGTAGACAATTAATAAATGATACAAGGTCTGCCCCAGGCTTGGAAGAGTACAACAATGTAGAGAGAAATTCAGAGTATGAAGTTAATCCAACGGTACCCATCTTGCAAACTTCAGAAAGTAGTAAGTTATTTTATAGCAGAGTGAGCCTGATAAAGCCTGCCATGTAGGATTTAGGTATGAATGGATGTAAATCGTGGCAAAAATTGTGTCTTTAGTCAATAGCAGTTATTGCTGTGATTATTTTCCCCTAGGATTGTAAAAAAACATTCCTTTACAGAATTCTATTTTAAGCTCTATTAGAGAATATACAAGTTGCAGGGTACCCAAGGCTTTACGGACAGTTTATGTTCAGACAATGTGGTGATGATATAGATTTCCAGTATTAATCAGCTAAAAAACCTGGCTAAAAGCAGGTGTTCAGGGAACCATGAGTCAGTCAATAATGACTGACACTAGACATCCTTGAAACCCCAAAGTAAAAAGGGATGTTATCTAACTATTTTGGAAGAATGTCACTTTTGTGTGGCTCTTGTATAAATAAGGCCTTGAGGCTAGATTCATTAGCTTTCACATTTTCCAGCTTGACTCTGTGCGTCTGTTCATAGGCCTGCATGGCTACCTGGGTGTGGTCTGTGTGGTGTGCCTATTTGTATACATGACTGTACCCACCTATGTGTGGCACCTGTGGGTTGCTATGTGCCCAGGTGCCTGACAATACCTTCCTGCCTAATGACAGGTGTGTCCCTAAATAGACTATGAATTATCTGTCCATGGTTCCTAGAATTATTTTCAATTTCCTATCTTCCTATGACTCTCCTTTTCTGCCACTAGAGTGGACTGCAGCACACAAGTCTGGGACATAGATCAGTCAAAATGCTACTCTAAGTAAAACCAAGTATGTTTCCCAATTAAACAATGATATTAAATATATCTGGATATTTGTAGCTGAACTTGTTCTTTCTCAGCTATTGGTATCTCAAGTTCTTATTTCTTATTAAGGGCATCCAACTTTCTCCTTAGTGTTTCAATTCAAAACACTTTTGTATACTGTTGTAGAACAATATTTTAAGATGTGTCACATTCGTTTATGCTGTGAAGCATTTGTTTTAATGATGTAACAATGTGTTGCATTATTTTATGCTGCATTTGTTTAACTCTGTGAAGCTGTGTTACTTTGCCTGTCTAAAACACCTGATTGTTCTAATAAAGAGCTGAAAGGCCAATAGGTTGGCAGGAAAGGATAGGTTAGGTTGGCAGGCAGAAGAATAAATAGGAGAAATACGAGATGAGAAAAAGAAAGAATGAGAAAAGAAGGAGGAGAACATCAGGGGCCAGCCACCCAACTACACAGCAAGCCATGGAGAAAGAAAGAAAGGAATACAGAAATATGTTTGAATGGGAGCTCCACCTCACACAGCCCCTCCCCAAACCCGCCCCTTCAGAGCCCACCAAGAAAAGCTCCTCCCCCAGAGAGGCTCAGGACTACTCCCACAGGGGGTATATAAGCAGCATCCCCCAAAACAGACTCCTGATTCTTCTGGTCTCATCCCCTTCTCCTCTCTGTGGAGCCAGGGAATCACCAGGGAGCGCATTACCCATTAAACCTGAGCTTTCCAATTTGGTCCGATTTGGTTTGTTGCAATGGTAGAGAGGCCTTCAGCAGGCCTAAAACTTATCATCTGGAGGTCCCACCAAAGTTGGGGGGGTTGATTTTTCTTCACTGGCCCAGGGCCATGTGGTGGGAAAACACTCTTCTCCCCCATACCTGCTCTCTGCCAGACAGAGATCAGCTCCTGGCTAGGTAAGTTTCCTTTTCTAGTCATTGCCTAGGAGGCCCAGGGCCTCTTCGTTTTGGGGGGTGTCCTGCCAGAGATGCAGCCATGCTAGGCCACCAACCCATTCCGGAGCACAGGGCTGCCTCTGCTCCACCTGACCCTTTCCAGAGCAAAGGGCTGCTTTTGTTACATGGGACCCCTTCTCCAGAAGACATTCTGTTGAAGGGAATTTCCCACACACCCCTGTTTTTTTTACCCAAGACTTACCACAATGGATGCATTGTGCTAGGCTTCAGGTCTCCAGCATAGACTTGAGAAATGGCACTTGCCATTCAAAACCTGATCCCCAAACACCCTGCAGGGTCTTTTACAAAATTTATTCAAAATAGGGCTACAGAACTGCCCTATGGTTTTTGGGTTCTGCTTCCATGCTCCCTGCAGTGGCCAATGTCTCACAGCACCAGCCCATTCACTGCTGGAGACACTGACCCCTCCTGCACTTCCCCCAAACTCTACCTACCCAACTCCCTCCTCAGGGCCACAAATCTAAGACCAAATTCCTCCTGCTCACCCTCCTTCCTTTCCTCCCCTCCCCCCACTGCTTCCCCCTATGCAGACTCGCCAGACTCTTGCCTTCCCACCCATTTAATTTCTCAGTCAGCGCCAGATATTACAAAAAATTAAAAAAGGCTGAGGAGGATCCGCAAACTCCCCTACAGGAATTGGAGAAAATGGCTCCTGAAGTTTTTAATGCTCGAGAATGACAGTTGAGTAAACCCAACAGACAAGGCTGCAGCAGAATATGCTCCAAGCCCAAGCCTTAGCAGCTTCTCTGAGGCCACCAAGGCCCCCTACAAAGGGGTACAAGGGAAGTCGGATATGACTTCTCACTGGAGCTCAGGCCAAGTCAACTCTGCCAAAAACTGGCTTCAAATACAGAAAGCAGGGCCACTGGTCATAGTATTGCCCTGACCCCCAGCCGCCTAGGAGGCCATGCCCTGTCTGCCAACAGCCTGGGCACTGGAAATCAGAATGCCCCCATGCAGGCTCGTCCTCTATGCCATGCCATGGAGGTCCAGCCTCACCAACTCTGGCAACTGAGAAATCCTAAAGCTGGCAGAGAACTGACTTGGCCTAGACCTGCTGACTCCCATTGCCCTCTCGGAGACTAGGGTAACACTATAGGTAACAGGTAAGTCCATTGACTTTCTTTTGAACATGGGAGCTACCTATTCTGTTTTGACATCTCATTCAGGTCCTACAGTTCCCTCACCAATTCTTGTCACAGGGGTGGACGGGATCCCTTCCTTCCCACTTAAGACCCTGACACTTCCCTGTATTTTTCCAGGGTGACCTAATTGCCCTGCACCCGTGCTTGGTCATAATGTGCTCAGTCTTTTTGGGGCTACACTCACCTTGGCCCCCACACTCTCCTGAGTATTTCACAGGTCCATCCACAGGGGCCCTCCAGATATGTCAGCCTCTGTACCACCTTCGAGGACATCAACCAGGTGAGGATTGTCCGGTAGACTTCATTCACATGCCCATACCTAAAGAACTCTGCTACCTCCTAACTATGGTTGACACCTTTATCCTCAGGAAAGGTTGAGAAGGCCAATGGACTCATCACATGACAACTCACCAAGCTCTCCATTGAACTCAGGTTATCTTGGCCCTCCCTTTTCCCCAACTGCCCTTACCCACCTCTGGGGCACCCCACACTCTCCTGCAGGCCTGAGCCCCTTTGAGCTCCTTTACAGAAGGCCCTTCCTCCTCAATCACCACCTCCTAGCCCAAACCCCCCCACTGGCCAGGTACCTCCCCTACCTCTCCCTTCTGAGGTCCCTTCTCCATTCACATGCTGACAGCTATCTCCCTGCCCCCACACCAACAAAACCAACAGACCCAACTGAGCCTGCCTCACTCTCCCCAGGGGACAGAGTACTCCTCAAACAGCTAGCTCCTAAGTCTCTTGAGCCCTGATGGACAGGACCTTATACTGTGATCCTCACCAACCCCTCGGCTGCCAAGCTCCTGGGATATCCATGCTGGTACCATCTCTCCAGGCTCAAATGGGCACCTATTCAGGATACATGGTCTGTCCAACAGCTGGACCCCTCCACCCTCTGGTTGTCCAATATGTCCCACTAAAGGGCCTATCTGCTCTTCTGATCTATACATTCATCTTTACAGTACAACTAGGGCAGATGTTAATGATCTATTTTTTTTCCTACAAACTTGCCTTCTTTGCTTCCTCAGGTCTCCAGGATGACTATTAACCAGATGCTCCTCCACTCACACCTCCTGCTGAATGTGAGCTCACCAATTCCGGACTCCTCTTCCCCACATCACCCCATGCCCACAGGAAGTATTCAGACTTGAATGGGTGTTCCTATACCCAAAGAGTCTGGAATGTTTGGATGGGAGCTCCACCTCAACCCCTGGCACCCTGGCACCCTGGCATCCCCATACCCAAAGAGTCTAGAGTAGGAGCTCCACCTCACACAGCTCCTCCCCAAACCCGCCCCTTCAAAGCCACCCAAACACAGCTCCTACCCCAGAGAGGCTCAGGACGACTCCCACAGGGGATATATAAGCTGCATCCCCCAAAACAGACTCGTGGTTCTTCTGGTCTTGTCCCCTTCTCCTGTCTGCGGGGCCAGGGAATCACCTGGGAGCGCTTTAACCCTTAAACCTGGACTTTCCAATTTGGTCTGATCTGTTTTGTTGCAAAGGTGGAGAGGCCTTCAGCAGGCCTAAAACTTATCAAAATAGAGAAAGATAAAAGCCCAGAGGCAAAAGATAGACAGGATAATTTAAGTTAAGAAAAGCTGGCTAGAAATAAGTCAAGCCAAGGCCAGACATTTCCAAGAATGAATAAACCTCTGTGTGTATTTATTTGGGAGCTGGGTGGTGGACCCCCAAAAGAGTCAAAAGAGTAAAAAGAGAAAAAAAACAACAACAGCATACCTTTCTTCACTACCCAAATATGAACCCATCTCTTAGAGTATGACAAGCTATACTCTAAATAACCTAATTAAGATATTCTCTTGGGACCCACACTGAAATATTAGGACAAGCTCAGGGAATCTTGGGGAAGAGAGAGAAGAAGGATTGCAGGAGCCAGAGGGGTCAAGGACATCACATGAATACCCACAGAAAAAGACTAACCTGGCTCATAGAAACTCACAGAAACTGAACCAATGACCAGGGAGCCTTCATGGGACGGAAGCACTCTGCATATATGTGACAGTTGTGTAGCTTGGTACTCTTGTGGGACTCCTAAGAATGGGAGCAGAGACTGTCCCCAATGCTTTTGCTGGCTCTTAGGAAGGAACCTATTTCAATCATACTGGGTTACCTTGCCTAGCCTAAACATAAGAGGAGGTGCTGAGTCTTACTGCAACTTGATATGACATGCTTTGTTGATACCTGTGGGTGGTCTGCCCTTTTCTGAACAGAAACAGAGGAGGAATATATTAGGGGTGGGTTGGGGAAGAGAATGGGAGAATAGGGGGACTGTAAAATAAATAATAAATTAAATAATAAAAAATGATGTCCTCTTGGAGGATGGGAATATGGCCTAGTCAGAAGAACACTTGCTGTACAACTGTGAGAGCCTGAGTTCAAGTATCCACACCCATGTAAAAACTTGGTGCATAGGAAATAGGAGGATCCAAAGTTCCAAACAGCCAGCTCATGCACTAAGGACAGGTCCTGACTCAGCCTGGGCGAAGGGAGGAGGGGACTGGCCCTGCCTCAGTTGAATCTACCAGGCTGAGCTGAATCCCCAGGGGAGTCCTTGCCCTGGAGGAGATGGGAATGGGGGGGGTGAGCTGAGAGGAGGGCAGGGGGGAGGCTGGAGGAGGGAGGACAGGGGAATCCGTGGCTGATATGTAAAATTAAATTCAATTATAAAATAATTTTTTTTTAAAAAGAAAGAAATAGGAGGATCCATTGAAGTCACTGTCTACTAGCCTAGCTCCAGGTTCAGTGAGGGAGCCTGTCTCACGAAATAAAGAGTATGATGGAACAGGACATTCAGTGTTCTTCATTGGTCTCAATGCAAGAATGCACATGTAGCTTGAGTTTTCCTGCCTGGCCCACAGTCAGGGCAAATCTCTCTCACCTGCTAGTCCCACAGCCGCTCAGACCCGACCAAGTAAACACAGAGACTTATATTGGTTTCAAACTGTATGGCCGTGGCAGACTTCTTGCTAACTGTTCTTACAGCTTAAATTAATCCATTTCTATAAATCTATACCTTGCCACGTGGCTCGTGGCTTACCGGCATCTTCACATGCTGTTTCTCATCATGGCGGCTGGCAGTGTCTCTCTCTGACTCAGCCTTCCACTTCCCAGCTTTATTCTCCTCCTTGTCCCACCTATACTTCCTGCCTAGCCAATGGCCAATCAGTGTTTTATTTATTGACTAATCCGCAACACATTTGTCATACAGAACATCCCACAGCATGCACACGTGTGTGTGCATGTACCACATGCTTGCACATTCATATGTGCATACATACAGACACAAAATATGTCCTTTTATTAAAATAGAATATGGGTCTACCAGCCCATACCAAGAAAGACAACTCAGTGGTTTCTTGTTCCTCTTATCAGAATAGTATTACTAATACTTGTTAGAGAATCCTAGGACATCATGTGTGTAGTTTTTGCATGGTATTTACATGCACTAGTGCAATCACTTAGACTGCTTCCATTCTTATCAGAGGTGGCCACTTACTTCTGGTACTTTTAAAGTTCCAAATAAATGCTCAAGAGTTGGTCTCTCTGCTGAAAGATAATGCTACCTGAGGTTTTGGTCTTTGATTACCATCCCCACATTTTTACCTAACCCACTATGCATCACTGGGAGTTTTGTGCACTGAAAATGGAAATTCCTAATGTTCCAAACTAACTTCATCAAATAATTTACATTTGTCTGGTGTTTGAAATCTTTAGTTCTTTATATTATCTTTTTACTTGTCTTCATATCATATCTCACCCTCTTCCTTATTTGTAGCTATGACTAGGCTCTAAATTCCTCTTGAATGCTGACTGAATTGGGTTTTGGGGTCCAAAGAACAGATGCTCTAATAAGCATTGGAGATAATAATGACACAATGAAAGAGTGAATAAGAAGTTTATTATAATTTATTAGTTCATACATTGAGTAAAGTAATCAAATCCAGGTTTGTGTCAATTGATATTACAAACAACAGACAAAACCATACATCCAATTAGGAATTTATCATGGTATCTGTTTCACCAATGTGTGACACTACATTTCCATGGGACTCACTTTTACAATTTCATGTTACCTTATCCAATACAAAAAGAAATTTGTGGAAAATTTTCAGTTGGTTTTTAAAGTAACAAAACTCTTTGGTTGTAAAATTGAAATGCAATAATAAATGTGTCAAGCATAACATCAAGAAACAAAGGCTGTGAAACAAATTAATTTTCCATTAATGGAACATTTGCAACTCACCAAAGCAATTATATATATCATTTACTCATTGTATAACAGAAAAAAAAAGAAAATATATGCTTTATTCCTGTGACCCATAAATCCCCCACTACATAGAAGGCTGACTCCTTTTCAAACAGAAAGTGAAAGCTCAACCTTGGTTGCAGCTATTTGTGAGAGGAGTTACAGGACATGCACCTGGGATGAGCACTGGCCATGACAGCTGTGCAAGCCAAGACTGGAGATCCTGGCTGTGCTCTCTCCATTTGATCTTTAAGAGCTTCTTCATATGGAGTAGGGAAGAAGCTAGGAATGGTGTCATTGATCTTAGCCCAAACTTCCAGGACTTTCATTTTGCTGGTTTCTACATGGGCCCGGGAACCCCACAGGAAATAATATCTAGGGGATTTACCCTCAGACATCTTGCGGATCTCAAGGTAATTTTGCTCAACCAGATCTTTGGTTATGAGCCTTCGGGGCTCCCCAAAGATCAAATGCTTCCTCCCTGCATACACTCCTAACACACTCAGGAATTTCCAGACCTCTTCCTCAGTGGCACGATTGCCTTTTGTGAATATCAGACCCAAGATGGTCATCAGGAGACCCATCTTTGGCAACCCCCTCTTGCCACTTAGAATTTCATCAGTGGAGAGACCTAGCTTGCTGACAATAGCATAGGACTGACTATTGGGATTGATTTTCTTCAACTGCATTGCAAAGATCATTTCCATGCGGGAGGAAGATTTCCTGAGGATGTCAGAAAACTGTGTTTTGTATTTCTTGTTGACAACCTTCAGCATATCAGCATCTGTAAACTGCTCACTCTTCTTAAACTTCTCAAGCAGGAACTCTACCAACATGCTAGCCTTCTTGGTAAGAGCATCTCGGCATATTGGCTGAGTGAAGGCTTCTGCCTGGAATGCACGTGGACTTCCCCCAACAGCACGGACATCATGACCCCCAGCACCTAGATCAGAGCCTGTGCAGGACATAACTGCATCAGGAGAGGCAGAAAATGCAGCTCCCTGAGGAGCACAAGCATTAGAAGAGCTTGGGGAATTAGCTTGGCCAACAGGAGGACATGCTGATTCTCTCCGAACAGCAGGTTGAGCACCCTGGAGACCTTGGCTCTCCTCAGGTGCCTGATTACCATGACGATGTTTGGAACGGGAGTGGCCCTTATTCTTGTGGCTCCTAGGCATGACTGCAGGGGTCAAAGGCAAAGGTCAGGACTGTAGTTGGAGAACTGGCAAGGCAGGAACCTGGAGGGATACAATGACAACATGTGAGCACCATATCATCACAAAATAAAGAATACTTTGCTTTTAGGAAGGTCTCCTTCTCTGTTTTCCTGGAGGGCAACATACTGTGTTCCTGCTCTCTTGTTCAGCTTGGTCAGGACTCCTGTTCTGTAGGTCAGCTTGATTCCCAAGAACCTTGCAAAAGAAATTAGAGTTTGTTAGACTGTTGTATGATAGCCCAGTTGGGGATTCCTAGAGTGAGAAAACAGAGTGTCCCCCCTAAATAAGAGTCAAAATGCTCATGGTTTACATTCCCAACCATATATCCATGGTTGGTAAAGTCTGAATACCCACTTGTCACTGTTACTCTGAAGTTCGTGCTACAAACTTCTATAGTTGCACGCAGGAAAACTCAAAGAGCATTTTACTGCTACCACTTTGTTCAAGAGACCTCAGGACTCCTAGTGCTGGCATGAGAGGAGATATTCTAGAGCCCTTGCTGTTACCAAGAATCTGATGCCCACAATGAACAAAGTCCTTACCAGGCAAGGCCCCTAGCAACAAAGTACCATCTCCCTATCCTATCAGAAACAAATGGAGGTAATATATCATTTTGGGGGGTGAGGGTGGGGCTTCCCTGATCCACTCATGATATCACACAGAGTTCTGGTGTGTGCCCCCTTCCCTACCAGTTATGGAACATGAAATCTCCCTAATCTTAACAATGAACTTGTTTGTAACACAGCAAGTTCCAAGAATTCTCCTTCTGCTGCCTGAATCAACCAGCCTCGCACCTGAGACGTCATTCCCTGAGAGATGCCTTGGTAAAGTTAATGGCCGCTTGTCCTAACTACCGTGTTCCAGAACTCTGGAGACAAGAGTAGGGTAGGACCTGCATGACCTCTTTTCCAGGAAGATGAATTATAGTTTGAGGGGAATCACTGAGGTTTAGGGTTGTCATCATTTTAATTCAGATTATCCCCCAAGGCACATAACAATACTTAGATGACTCTCTTACTTGATCAGAGGCCACACTTCTCAGACGAAAGCCTTGTCCCCGCAGGCTGGGGAAGCGGAAGTCAGAGTCATCTTCTTCCTGCCAACCCCCACATTCTTTTCTAGTTCTTGGAATAGAACCCCGAGGGTGGTCAGTTCCATTGTTCCAAAGAGGAGGGGGAGAGTTCATAGAGGGGAAAAACAGACTTTTTTCCTATTGATTTTTCAAGGGGCTAGGATACCTTTTGAATGAGCTGAGTTGGGAACTAAAGACCTCATTTCCATTAGAGTCCTGAAATGGGAAGGAAGATGAAGGAATTTTGAGCTTAAGATTCATGTCCACCACCTTACCATAAATTATGGATAGGGCCCTAGGAGGTCAATTTTCTTTTGGGGATAGAGCCCTGAGTCATCAAAAAAGTTTTCTCTCCTTTCTTTCTGGGAATGCCTGTATAGCCCAGGCTGGCCTGGAACTCCTGTTCATCCTTCCTGAGCTTCTAGAACCCTGAGTTAACACTAATAATAAAAAAATTATATTTTTATTTTCATTTTGAGGCAGCTTCTAGCTATGTAGTCCAATATAGCGTCAGACTTGCTGTATAACTCAGGACATCTTTTAATATTAGGAATTTATTTTGAAATAGTGTTTCATGGTATATTTTTTAATTTAATTATTTTAGTTTTTTTATAATTTCATATATGTTTTACGTCATTTTCTCCCTTCTTCAGCTCCCTCTAAAATTCACAGCTTCTTTTTCAATTACACATACACATGTACACACATTTTGATAGTATTTTGGGTTAGGACCACAGTTTGAGACTCTTAGTAAAAGTTTTTACTTCTCTGTAGACTCATTTATATTGGTCGTTTAAATTTAATTCATGTACTTAGAGTAATATAATAAATATTTCAATGAAAATATCCTCAAAATTTAAACAATAGTACAGAGGATAGAATAATAAATCCAATTATCTGACCTTTCTCGTCTTGAAGCTATATTCTTATGAGAAGCACTGTGTTCATTTAAAAGTTTCTTATCAGTAGTTGCACTTTATAGGCAATGTTTTATAAATACATTAGGTGTGTTGTCTTTTATGTTGCTATGTTGTCAGACACTACTTTTATTCATTTATATCTTAAGAAATACAGGATATTAATTTTTTTAATTCTAAAATTCCTATCAGTTTAACTGAGACAGTCGATTAGCTTCAACTGTTTGGGAGGCCCCCAGTCTGTGGGACCGGGACATGTCCTTAGTGCATGAGCTGGCTTTTTGGAACCTAGGGCCTACGCTGGGACACTTTGCTCAGCCTGAAAGTGAAAGGAGGAGGGGACTGGACCTGCCTCAACTGAATCTACCAGGCTGAGCTGAATCCCCAGGGGAGTCCTTGCCCTGGAGGAGATGGGAATGGGGGGTGGATTGGGGTGCAGGGGGGACGCGGGAGGAGGGAGGACAGGGGAATCCATGGATGATATGTAAAATTAAATTAAATTATAAAAGAAAAAAATTTCCTATCAATTTATTACTAGAAATTCTTTGGGAAGACTCTTTATTTTCCTTCATTTATCATGTTGTCATATTGATAATATGTAGTTATAACATTCCATTATTGATAGTAAATCCTTTATACAAACAAGATTCTTGTCTTTTTAGTTTACTGATATCATTTTTCTGATTATTTCATTTTTAGTTGGAATATGTATACATTTATTTATATAAATTATTATTTAACAATATTTTTATTCTTTGCAAGTTTAATACATGTATAGAATGCATATTAGTCATATCTAGCCAGCCAGCCTCCCTTCAACTTTCTGTACTGTTCCCCAAACTAACTCCCTCCCAAATTCATGTCCTCTTTTATGTATTGTTATTAATAATACATTTAATTCAGTTAGTGCTGCCCACAGGCATGTGACTATGTGGACATATACTGGGGCATAAGTGACCAACAAGCCACATCCAGAAAGGAGAGTAACTTTCTCTCAACACTCATCAATTGCAAATAGCTCCTTCAATAAGGATGGATCTTCATGGGCCCCTCCCCATCTATGTGGAAATTTTGGCTGGCTTCATCTTGTGCAGGCACTGTGCAGGTATCCAGAAATGGGATGAGTTGATAAGTGCAACATCCATGTCATGTCCAGAACTCATCTCTCCTTCCTGTCTGCCAACTCTTACACTCTTTCTGCCCCTTCTTTCATAAATTTCTCTAGGCCTTAGGTAGAGGAAACTTAATATAGATAAATGGCCCATTCACAACTGAACACTCAGAGTTATTTGTACTCAATAATTTGACCAATTAGGAGTCTCTGTAATAACAACTACCCACTGCAAAATATCGCTAGTGCTATTTTGTAGGCATTCAATTTTGCATGTATCTTCATTATTTTTATCAGCAGTTTCTCTATTAGTGTGATATTGATTCTCTAGTTTCCTGAATTTGAGGATATGTAATTTTTTTTCTTATAAACATATTTTATAGTTTTGTTTCAGTTTGGGTTTTTTTTCTTTTAGATAAAGTCTCTCTACATGGCCTTAGCCACCCAGGGACTTGCTTTTTGTCTCACATTGACTTTCAACTCCAGTCTTTTTGCCTCAGCCTCCTAAGTGCTGGTTGTACATGCGTGATGCAGAGCTATAAATATTTAATGAAACAAATGCTCCTATAGCCACCATAATTGCCATTTATAAAAAGTAATATTAATGAAGTTACTGAGTGGAGCTTAAATATTTGAAAAATTGAATATATTATTAATGTTCTATACTAGAGTTTATAATAGTATTAATATGGAGATATATATTAATATATTTTGAGACTATAATTATGTATACAAACACTAGGAAATGCAGCGGAATTATACAAAAGTTTCATAATAATCCATGTGTTTGTCTACTGTGTTATATTTTGCTTATTAATGATAAGAGAGAAACTTGATGAAATTGAACCACTAGTGACATATGTCTTTTTATTTTGTAGAACTGAAAGTTTCACAAAAACAAATTAAAAAATTATCCTACTGAATGTGTTCATGTATGATCCAGTAAAACAAATTCCACTCTAAATAGATAATTCAGAAGAGATTTATTTTATGCATAGGCTATTTTAGAGAAGTTTCATATTTTAAGAAAATTGGACAAAATGTTCTTTCACCAGAAATTGCCACATCTAATCTGCTTTTGTATCTCTTGATGTTAACATCTTGCATTAGTGAGCTATATGTGTTACTATAAATGACTTAATATTGATGTATATTTATTAAGCAGCATTTACATTATGATTCACTTTAAGTAGTCTATGATCTTATAAAATATTTGTACATCTGCCATTATGGAATCATGTGAATCATATTACTACAGTAAGTCTTTTGTGTTGGACTTAATCATTTATATTTCCTTCTTCTTGAACACCTTAGCTTTTTGTGAAATGATTTATCTTTTAAAAATTATTTATTCTTTGACATTTTCACACACACACACACACACACACACATATATATATATATATAATAAGTTTTTTATCATATTCACACATAATTCCTTCTCTTATCTCCTTTATCTACACCTCTGGTACCCTTGTCCCTAACTTATTGCTCTCTTTTGTCTGTTTTTATAACCCACTTATCTTTTTCTTTTTTTTTTTTTTTTTTGTTTTTCAAGACAGGGTTTCTCTGTGTAGCTTTGCGCCTTTCCTGGATCTCGCTCTCTAGACCAGGCTGGCCTCAGACTCACAAAGATCCACCTGCCTCTGCCTCCCGAGTGCTGGGATTAAAAGTGTGTGCCACCACCGCCCAGCCGTACCCACTTATCTTAATTAGGATTATTTGCATAGACAAAGTTGTGTAATTATTTCTAGTGTCATGGTCAACTTAATAGTGGCTATATTACTGAAGGAAAAATATCTTTCTATACCCCAGCAGCCATTAACTGCCAAAAGCTTCCTGATAGAGATGGGACCTCATGAGCCCCCTCTCTTATCCTTAATATAATGCTGACAGGCCAATCTTGTACAGTTCTTATGAACATGCCCATAGCTTCTAGTAAGTTCATAAGTGAAACAGCTAAGTCAACTCCAGAAGGTATTATTTCAAGATACTCCTCCCCATCCTCTAGCTCTTTCCACAACTACTTCTGTAATGTTCCCTAAGCCTTGTTAGAAAGGTAATGCAGATGTTCCATTTAGTATCGAGTACCCTATAGCCCCTTGTTCTTAGCATTGACTAATTATGAATCTCTTCATTTAAAGCTTTTAAAATGGTTTCCATGATTTTGTCTTTTTTATAACTGTATAACGTTGGAACCACAGCAGGTTATCTTTTTCAGATAGGCTATTTTACTTTGCTGTATTCAAAAGTCTTAATGACTTTTTTGAGATTAGAATATAATTACGTCATTTACTCTTCCCTTTCTTCCCTCCAAACTCTCATATATATATCCCTCCACCTTGCTCTCTTTCAAATGCATGGCTTCCTTTCTGTTGTTGTTACTTATGTGTTTGCATATATTTCTAGATATATAAATATAACTTTCTCAGTTTATATGATGTTGTTTGTATGTATATGTTTTCATGGCTAACCATTTGGTATTGGACAACCAATCAGTGTACTCTTCCCAGGGGAGGACGATTTCTCCTGCTCTCAGCATTCCTTACTTGCCTATAGTTATTTTTCCTCCTTTGGAAACTTGCATAGTTGCTTCTCGCACTATGAAAGTTAGCCATCAGAGAGGAGGCTTTGCCCAATACAGCTTGAATCCTCTGGACTCTGTGCCCCAAAGGGCATGCTATCTTTAGCAATAAGGACTTACCTTCCACCTCTGAGGGGCAACCAAGGAAATAGCCTACAATATTTTAGGACTCTCTTGGACAACTCTGACTAACAACTCAAAAGAAGACTTCTTGTTGGGGTTCAAGTGGTCCATAGTTCACTCCCCAAGCACAAACCCTGACCCAGATGTCGTCCTATGACTTCATAAAACTGTAGGAATGAAATAAAGCCTACAGTGAAGATTCTTCACAGCAAAATGAGACCAAAAGGGCAGGGAAGTAAAAAAAGCAATAACTCAAATAAAGGAGTCGAAGATACTGTTTGCTCAAATTCTGCTTGTAATGCTATCTCCAATAGTTAGGAAAATCACATATGAACAGCAATGAGAATAATAATAATTTCATTCTTGAAGTAAACCCAGTCCTTGGTCTCTGTCTACCCGTACTTAGTTCTTTTTCTGGTTCCCATGATCCCCACAGCTGTGCTGGTTGTGGCAGCTTTTCATGCCTGATGTTGGAGTTATTATTATACAGTGCATAAATGTTGAGAGAAACATTGTCAGCCCAGATGGAAAAATTTCATTTAAACATTTTATGTACATTTATACAACAGCTTACATGTATTATAGGTCTTTTAGTTAAATAATTAATAGTATGTGCTTTGCTGACTAGTTCTTCAGAACCATTTATTTTGTTTTTGAAATTGTAACATAATTCATCATCTCCCCTTTCCTTTTCCTCCCTCCAAACCTTCCCATATACCTCTCCTTGCTCTCTTTCAAATTCATGGCCTCTTTCCATGAAATGTTGTTACATAGATATATGTATGACCTGCTCAGTCTGTATAATGGTACTTGTACATATGTTTCAGAGCTGGCCATTTAGTATTGGATAATCAATTGCTGTGATCTTCCCCAGGGAAACTATTTCTCCCACTCTTGGTATTCCTTAGTTGCCTGTAACTCTTTGTGTGGGATTGAGGTCTCATGAGCTTTCCTCTTCCAACATTTAGTATGTCATTGTTGTTGTTCTTATTCAGCTCATGTTGAATCAGTCTTACTGGTGAGACTCTATAGGGGTGTAGCTTCTGACATTACTAGAAGACACAATCTCACAGAAAACCGGCTGTTATATTTTTTCTGCCCATTTCCAACAATGTTCCCTGATCCTTAGGTGTAGAGTTGTTTTGTTTTTATGACACCCTGATGCAAGCTAGATTCATTTTGGAAGAGAGAGAGCCAATTGAGAAAACGCCCTCACCAGATTGGCCTGTGGGCTCACCAGATTGACCTGTGAGCCTGTGGTACATTTTCATGATTTATAATTGATGTGGGAGCACCCTGCTCACTGTGGGAGGTGCCACCTCTGGGCTTGTGGTCAGAGGTACTATACAAAAGCAGGCTGAGCAAGGCCTGAGGAACAAGCCTATAAGTAGCATTCTTCCATGACATCTGCATCAGTTCCTTCCTTCACATTCCTGTTTTGAGTTTCTGCCCTGATTTTGCTCAGTGATAATCTGAGACATGAAACTGTAAGCTAAAATAAACCCTTTCCTCTTCAAGTTGTTTTTGGTCATGGTGTTTTATCACAGCAATGTAAATCTGAACTAAGAAGGTTTCCTTATGTCTTTTTCAGACTTTCCTAACATTCTTTTTCTCTCCTCCCTCCCGTCCTTTTCTACTTACCTCCCTCCACTCTCCATAATTAGACCCCTACTTCTCCCATTCCTTCCTTCAGATAACTTGGGTACCTTATCACTTTCCTTGTTTCAGTAGACTTTTTAGACTTAGAAGACAGCTCAGTTAGTAAAGTGCTTGCCTTATAAACCTGAGTTCAAATCCAAAAGTCCACATAAAATTTCGCAATACTTTTAATGCCCATACAATCATTATTTATGGCCTATCTTTGTATTTTTATTTTCATAGCTTATAATTTTTCCTTCTTAATGTGACTTGAAGTCTACAACTTTCACCAATCTTATGAAAATGTTAGAATTTGTTTCTATTGGTTTTCTCTATTAAATTTTAGTTTCATTTGTTCATTTTAATTCGTTTAAATTTTCTTTTTATTATAATTACCTATGGTAGAAATTTTGCATGATTATATTAGATACCATTTCTTTTTTAACACATAAATTCACTCCTATGAATTTCCCACTAAGTACTGCTTTCTCTGCCACTCAGATATTTTGATGAATTTGCATTCATTTCATTTATCTCAAAGCACTTTTAAAGTTTTTCTTTAAAAACTCCTTTGATTTGTGTTTTCTTTAGAAGTATGTTCTATAACATCTAAATATTTTAGGGTGTTATGATGATACTGTAGTTAATTTCTACATTAATTTCTTTATGGCCTTACAAAATACATTGTATGGTTTCTGTTCCTTCAAATTTTTCAGTGGGGAAGAACCTGCTCTTTTTGTGTATGTATCCTTTTTAAGCTTATAGATGTATTCTATTATGATCAATATTGTATAAAGAGATTGTAGATTGAGATAAATAAAACGAAAGCAAATTCTTTAAGGTATCTGAGGAGCAGAGAAAGCAGTACGTAGAAGGACTCGTGCCTTTTGGCTTGTCAATGACTCATAAGATAATGTTGAAATATTTAACTACACAAGTGGATTTGTCTTTATACCTATTTTGTTTTCATTAAAATTTTATATGTGTGTGTGTGTGTGTGTGTGTGTGTGTGTGTGTGTGTGTGTGTGTGTCAGCGGCTTCCTTGCATGCATGTCTTCTTACCATATGC
Source organism: Peromyscus californicus insignis (assembly GCF_007827085.1). Taxonomy (NCBI): domain Eukaryota; kingdom Metazoa; phylum Chordata; class Mammalia; order Rodentia; family Cricetidae; genus Peromyscus; species Peromyscus californicus. Next base: position 48,337,536 of record NW_026294391.1, read on the forward strand.
ATCCCTGATACCTGCAGAGGCTAAAAGAAGGTTTAAATTTCCTGGAACTGGAGTTACAAATGGTTGTAAGCTGTCATGTGGGTGCTGGGAATTAATCCTGGGTGCTGTGGAGGACCATGTAGTGCTCTTAACTGCTAGGCCATCTCTCCAGCCCCTTCAGAACTATTTTTAACACAGGAATATTGAGTCTATACACAACTATGATTGTCATATTTTCTTGGAGAATTAATCCCTTCAGTATTATATTATAGTCCTCTATCTCTGATAATTTTCCTCTATCTAAAATTTTGCTTTTTCTGAAATAGATATGGCTGTTTTGGCATTGTTTTTATTTCTGTTAAAATGTTAGAACTTTCCCCTCAGGTTCACCTTTAATATGGTTTTAATCATTGTATTTAAGACTATTTTTTCTAGACAAGACTTCCTTTTATAACCTACCATGAAACCTTTCAGCTTTTAGATAGTATGTTTAGTTCACTAACTTTTAGCATCTTTATTGTGATAGTTATACTAATATATAGCAAGTGTCCTTTTGTTTTGTATCTTTTGTCATTTTTGGCTTTCTGTTTTGCTTTGATATTTTCTATAGTAACTGAGAAAATTTTATTTTTCTGTTTATTCTCTTAATATAGAAATTATACATTTTCAAATGTTTGTTACTGATTTCCTTAGATTTTGAAATGAATCTTTTCTTTTTTTTTTTTGAGACAGGGTTTCTCTGTGTAGCTTTGCGCCTTTCCTGGAACTCACTTGGTAGCCCAGGCTGGCCTTGAACTCACAGAGATCCGCCTGGCTCTGCCTCCCGAGTGCTGGGATTAAAGGCGTGCGCCACCACTGCCCGGCGAAATGAATCTTTTCAAACAATCAAAGTCCACCTTGAAATTCTATTATAACACTTCATGTTATACACCATAGATGGTGCAAATATCTTCTAACAGACTACTCTCTTTCTCATAACATTTCCCTCATGTTATTTTATTATCATAAGATATAACTGAATACAGTTATTATCATTTCAAGCAAACTTTTATCAGCTAGATCTATTGAGAAAACCTAATAAAATATTTTGTTTTTAATGTTTATTTATTCTACAGCACAGTTATGCTTTCTTATAAATCTGAGTTTCTGACTTACATATTTTTTTCTTTCTGAATGAGTTCTTTTAATATTTCTTGCAAAGCATGTCTATCAGTTGCAGAGCATGTTAGATTTTGCTTATCACAGAGAAACTTTCCATTCTTCATGTTGAAGCAAAATTTGGTGGCTATAGAATTCTAAGTTGGTGGGTTATTAAAAAAACATTTTGCCGGGCGGTGGTGGCGCACGCCTTTAATCCCAGCACTCGGGAGGCAGAGCCAGGCGGATCTCTGTGAGTTCGAGGCCAGCCTGGTCTCCAAAGCGAGTTCCAGGAAAGGCTCAAAGCTACACAGAGAAACCCTGTCTCGAAAAAAACCAAAAAAAAATTTTATATATTCAGCTTGATTCTCTCTCATATTTCTGCTTAAACTACAATTCATGTTCATATGTTATCCATTTTTTCTGTTATAATTCTTAAGATATTAACTATAGGTATTTTAATTACCTGTTCTAATAATTCCTAAATGTATTCCATACTAGAGGCTGATCCTAATACTCATACTATTTTATTACTTCTTGACTTTTTGTCTTTTAGTATGTATGTATTATACTGTCTCATTGAAAGTGAAGTATAATGTCTTAGTTATAAAGAACTAAATTAATTAGGTATGCATTGTGAAATTTTATATTTTTCTAGCTAGGATTCATGTGTTTAGTATATCCATGGGTGTTAGAAGCAGAAACCTCCACTGCTATCCTTAATTTTGTCTCCCTTATTCTTCTGAAATATGTAATTTTATCCTTAATATTCCTGTGTTATTACACAGGATCCTTCTGGATGTGGTGGTACAGTGTAAGGTGAGGAGAATCATTCTCTAACCCTATGATTATGCTTCAATATCTTGGTGAGTCTTTGTCAATTGACTACTTTATGAGGAGTTTTTAAAAGTTTTCCACCCCAGGTAAGGAAGAAAGTGAGGAGTTTATGCTACTTGACATTTTACTTCCATGTCTTAGAAAGCTAGAGTGGTAGGGGCTTGTCTATTCACCTTCCCAATTTGTTTGAACTCTAATAAAATACTAAGTCATTTAGATTCTGTTAAATATTTTTAATTTATTTAATTCATTTTGTTTTCAAAATAGCAAGATCATTTCTTAAAATAAAAGTTCAAAATATAGTTTATTAAAAACTCAGTAAATAAAGAATATTGTTAAAGTTCTTATTTGCCCAAGAAAATGCAATAAAAATGATATTCATTTACAGGAATCTTGATGCCATGTGTTCCCATAACTCTGTATATTGTCCTGGAAATGTTCAATATAGTCTTTGTCTACGTTTGAAGCAGAAGACTCTAGTGAACATTTTCCATATACTTAGTTGGCCATCTGCTATGCCTAGGTGACTGTGATTTTTATTCCAACCTTATTTGAGGTAGTCTATGCCCAATTATGAAAAATTTGCTTTGGCAGTTCATAGGGCTTACCATGATTGCTAACAGGCACGACTACCAAGTTCCCTAGTGAATACACAGTTGTGGCTCATTATTGAAGTATGGGACACATATGTTCCACCTTGTTTTCCAAAAGACTGAAAATCATTCTTGGTAAATCCATTATTTCCAAAAAGTTTCAAAACATAGCTCTCTCTTTTCCCAGGCTAGTTTTCCAGGATTCATCATTTGTTCCCTGTCTCTTCATCCATTTTGCCTTTTATTGCAATTTTCCTTATTATTTTTTTTCACAGAATATATTTTGATTATGTTTCCCTTCCCCCAATTCCTCCCAGATCTCCTCCACCTCCCTACCTACCCAACTTCATGTTTTGTTTGTCTCTCTAAAACAACAAACATAAAAAACAAAAATATAAAAATAAAAACAAAAACAAGACAAAAATGCCAAAACAAAATGAAACAAAAAACACACCAAAACAAAACGGACCATGGAGTTCATTTTGTTGTTGTTTTTGTTAGCCAACTACTCCACTTTTTACAAATTAGACATACTCTTCTTTTTACCTGAATAATACTTGCCTAATAATATGATGTGCCCGTGATAGATAATCTTGGTTATCTACTTGACATACCTTGTGTTGTGTGGCATTTTCATTCAAACTGAAACAGTCCCTCTGAAATGAAACATTTTTCTACAGGAGGGAGAACAAGACCCATGAGACTCAGAGGGAAAATTTTTAAAATGTTACAAGTTTAGGAGAAGAAAAACTTAGAAATTTCTTGAGGGCCTCTCCCCAGCATTATATAATGGAAGGCTGGTGGAGGAGATTCTGACTAGCCAATCTGCAAAGAGAACAGATATTCAGACTGTCAAGTAGCCTATGAGCTTTGCAGGGAACTTCAGTGTTGCAGCATTTCTGAATCTTCACCCATGTGTAGGTGGACTTTTTTATGGTGAGATAGCTGCTTTTAAGTCATCCCTGCTTCTTGTAAGTAACACCTCTCCCATACTTCTGTTAGACTCAGTAAAAATTCACTGATTCACTAAACTGTATATTACTGAAATTGTTGCTTTAGTATATCATGGGTTCCTTTTGTGAACAGACATGGGGTTGTTTGCTTTGATGTGTGTGTGTGTGTGTGTGTGTGTGTGTGTGTGTGTGTGTGTGTGTGTGTGTCTATGTGTGTGTATGTGTGTGTGTGTCTATGTGTGTGTGTGTGTGTGTGTGTGTGTGTGTGTGTGTGTGTGTGTGTGTGTGTGTGTTTTCTGTATCTAAGAAATTTTTATCACACAACACCTGACAGTGAGGAGCCTTGGTTAGGGAATTGCCCCTATTGGATTGGCCTGAGGAGGCATTTTCTTGATTGCAAATTGATGAAGGAAGGCCCAAACATCCATTGTGGTCAGTTCCATCCACAGGTAGGTGGACCTGAGATGTATAACACAGGCATCTAAACATGAGTGAGGAAGCATGACAGTAAACAGTATTTCTTCATGGTCTCTGCTTGAGTTCCTGCCTCCAGGTTCCTGCTTGAGATCTTTTTCTAGCTTCTGCTAGCTTCCTTCCCAAGTTGCTTTTGATTATGATGTTTTTCACTCAACATCAAACTAAGACAATTTCACATAGTCATTATCCATTCATCACTTGATGGACATATTGGCTGTTTCAATTTCCTGGTTATTGTAAACAGAGCAGCAAGTATGGATAAGCAAGAATCTCTGTAGTAGGATATAGAGTCCTTTGGGAACATGTCCAGGAGTGATAGAGCTATTTCTAGCTTTTTGATGAAACTTCACACTGATTTCCATAATAGCTGAACCAGTTTGCATTGAACTAACAGTTAATTTGTTTACCTTTCCTTATATCCATGCCAGCACTTGTTTTTTGTTTTGTTTGTTTTGTTGTTATTGTTGTTTTATCTTAGCCATACTGACTAGGGTAAGATGTAATCTCAAAGTAGTTTTAATTTGTTTCCCTGATGGCCAAGGATGTTGAACATAAAAATACTTTTATCAGTTTTTTGATTGTGTTCCTTTTAATGATAACTCTGTTTATATCTGTGCCTAAAACTTAATCAGGTTGCTTATTTTCTTGGTGTTCAGCTTTTTTAATTCTTTATATATCCTAGACACAAGCCTTCTGTCAAAAATGTAGTTGTAAGGATTTTTCCTATTCTCTGGGCTGCCATTTCATTCAAATGATGGTGCCCTTTGCTGTACAGAATATGCATGAATGCAGTTCTCAAACAATAAAATAATAAATTTTTTTTTATTCTGCTCTAGAGAAAGTTACATGAGTTGTTGAGAAAAAATATATTTTCAGTAGCTTTACAATGGAATTTGTTGAATCTGGTTGATCTCTAGCACAGCTAAATTTTGATGTTTCTTTTCTGAGTGTATTTCTGGATGGCCTATCTGTTGATGAAAATTACATGTTGACATGAGCCTCAAGTTTTGTATTGGGACCTATATGCCCCTTTATGAAGAATAGTGCTACTTTTATAAAATTGAATAGACCAACATTCAGTCCTGATATACTTAAAACCAATGTGTCTTTTTGGTAAATTGTCACCTTTATTTGTAAACACCTTTATTTATTCCGACTACATTTTTTAACTAAATTTGATTTGGAATTCTGCTTTTACCAGGTAAGAATATAGATAGTTTGGCTCTCTTTCTGATTCCATTGGTTTGAATATACTTTTTTTTCCATTTCCCATTCTTGATCTTTATACAACTTTGTAGATAAGGTACATTTCTTGAAGAAAAAAAAACTATGGTTTTCTTGCTAGTCGGTCACTATGTGTCCTTGGATGGGAGAATTAACACTACTGACCCTCAGGATTATTTCAAATAATCTGCTAATTTTTGTTTTCTCCAACTGTGTTTTCTTTTTCTTTTATTTATTTTGTATTTGTAGTGAAAATTAATGAGGCAATTCCACGTAGTTTATCTGTTAGTAAAAAGAGGTTTATCTTGGATAAACTTACAGCAAGCAAAGGGGTGGGTTGTGGGATCCAGGAGAGGTGAGGTACAGTCCAATGCGGTTCTCAGGAGAACTCCGACTTGGTCTGCAGACCAGCATCCAGCATTCAGGATCATGAGGTAGCCAAGAGAGAGCTAGCACGTAAGCACCTGAGGTCTTAAGAGATCCCCCTCCTGCCCACACTCCAGGCAGGGGCAGGTACCAAGCAGTTATCTGCTGCCTACTAGGGGTGGTACTTCAGGGATGAAGCACAGACAACTATCCCGACATGTATTTATTTATTTATGTATTAATCTATTTATTTATTTTATATCCTGGTCATAGTTTCCCTCCCTCCTTTCCTCTTACTCCCCACACCTCTGTTACCACCCCCAATCCACTCCTCCATTTCTGTTCAGGAAAAGACAGGCCTGCCATGGATATCAACAAAACAAGGCATATCAAGTTGCAGTAAGACTAAGCACCTCCCCATATATTAAGACTGGGCAAGGGGACTCAATATTAGGCATAGGGTCCCAAAAGCCAGGGAAAGAGTCAAAGACAACCCCTGCTCCCATAGGATTCCCACACAAAGACCAAGTTACACAATTGTAACATATAAGCAAAGTGCCTTGGTCAGTCCAATCCAAGCTCCCTGGTTGTCGGTTCAGTCTCTGTGAGTCCCTATGAACCCAGATTAGTTAATTCTGTGGATTTTCTTGTGGTATCTTTGACCCCTCTGGCTTCTACAATAATTTCTTCTCCTTTTCTGAAGGATTCTCTGAACTCCACTTAATGTTTGGCTGTGGGTCTTTGCATCTGTTTCCATCAGTTGCTGAGTGAAACCTCTCTGATGACAATTGGGCTAGACACTAATCTGGTTACAGGAGATGGCTAGTTCAGACTACTAGGGATCTAAGCTAGAGTCTTCCTTGGAGATTACTGAGAGATTCCCTTGCACCAGGTTTTTACCTGACAATGAAATGCCCCCCACTTCCAGTAGTCGTTTTTAGTAATCTCCCCCTCCTTCTCCCTCCACCACTTCAAGCTGATTGCTCATGTTCCTATCTCCACCCACCCTCAGTTCACTCATGAAATCTCTTTTATTTCCCCTTCACAATGAGATCCATGCATTCCTTCTTGAGCCTTCCTTGTTACTTAGCTTCTTCTCTGGGTCTGTGGATTGTAGCATGGTTATCTTTTACTTTATAGCTAATGTCCACTTATAAGTGAGTGTATACCATGTTTGTCTTTCTGAGTCTGGGTTACCTCATTCAGGTTGATTTTTTTTCTAGTTCCATCCATTTGGCTTCAAATTTCATGATGTCATTGTTTGTAACAACCGAGTAATACCCCATTGTGTAAATGTACCACATTTTCTTTATCCATTACTCGATTAAGAGACACCTAGATTGTTTCCATGTTCTGGCTACTACAAATAAAGCTGCTATGAACACAGTTGAGCAAGTGACTTTTGGTAAGGATTATACAGCCTTTGAGTATATTCCCAAGAGTGGTATGCTGGGTCTTATGGAAAACTGAGTCCCAGTTTTCTAGGAAACTGCCTTATTGATTTCAAATATACAGTATTCTGTCATTATTATTAGAAATTTGATAGTTATTAAATAGTGATTGAATGTTCCTTAATTCACCTTCTCTATCTAATCTTCAAATAAGGTTTGTGTTTTCTTGAGCTTTCATGATTGTGTGTTTTGTTCTTTCTCATTGGTCTGTGCATAAGTTTCCTCTAGTATCTTCTGTAATGTTGGTCTAGTGGTTGTGCATTGCCTTAGCTTATGCTTATCTTGGAAGATTATTATTTTTCATTTGATTTTTGAGTACTAAATTTTCAGGAAATAATAAACCAGGCTGGCAGTTATATTCTTTTAGTACCTAGAAACACCACTCCAAAATTTCCCAAGGTTTTATAGTTTCTGCCTGGAAATCAAAAGTTATCATGGTTTCCTTTCATAGCTGAATTGACATGTCACTCTGACAGCTATCAGCAATCTGTTTTCCTCAATCTTGGCAGTTTAAATTCTTTCTGGTTTTGTCTATTTGGCATTCTAAATGGTTTCAGTACCTTGATGTTCATAACTTTCTCAGAATTTGATTTTTTTCCAATTATTTGTCTTAATAGGTTTTCTATACTTTCAGTATAATCCATGTGCACCTCCAACTAACTACTTTGTTCTTAAGATTGATCTCTTAATGTTATGTCAAATGTCATCCTTGTTCTAGGCATAATTCACCTTTATTTTCAGATTTACTGTCAGGAGATAATTCATCAACATTATATTTAATCCTGGTAGTCTTCCTTCTGTTCCATTTACAATTCTGTTGAGGTTTGCAGCTGAATTTTTTCCTTGAATTATTAAAGTTTTAATTCTAAGAAATATTGTTTGTAATCTGAGAAGATCAAAAACAGAGACAGGTAAATTGTGAATAGAAGCCAACCTGGGTTATATAACAAACAGCATGTGAAAGAGAAAAAATAAATAAAAATGAACAAAAAATTTTAAACAAGAAAAAAAATGTCAGTCAGGCATAGTGGCACACACTGTTAATCCCAGCACTGGGTAGGCAGAAGCAGGCAGATCTTTGTGAGCTTGAAGCCAGACTGATCCACAGAGTAAGTTCCAAGACAGCCAAAGATACACAGAGAAATCCTGCCTAGAAAAACCAAAGAAGAGGAGGAAAGAGAGAGAGAGAAAGAGAGAAATTATCATCAGAATATAAGTCTGTTTTTTAAATTTTTTTTTACAATCTCTTTGTTTTGTTTATTTCTTTCTACTGCAGTACTGCAGACCTAAAATGGAAGCAGGGTAATTGTGAATTAGAGGTCAACCTGGATTATACAGCAAACACTGTATCAAAAGGAAACAAATGACCCCCCTCACTAACAGGTCATGGCCTGCCTCTCTGAGTTTACATGCCCACCACCCACCCACAACTCTCAAAATACTTCAATTACCAAACAGTGTTTTGCTATATAAGACCAGTGCCCTGGGCCCTGAATCCTCATCTCACTCCTGCCTATGCCAAAGATGTTAAATTTGACGTGGATACCTGAGCCTTAGTACTTCAAGGTGTAGACAGATGTTGTAGCTGTTAGAATGGGACCAAAGAGAAGAACAGTGATTATTGAACAGAGTTGGTGAAGCCCCAAAGTAATGAAAGATGAGGTGACTTGAAAAAAAAAAACAACAACTGCTGAGCGGTGGTGGCACACACCTTTAATCTCAGCACTTGGGAAGCAGAGGCAGGTGGATCTCTGTGAGTTCGAGGCCAGCTTGGTTTAGAGAGTGAGTTCCAGGAAAGGTGCAAAGCTACACAGAGAAACCCTGTCTCAAAAAACCAAAACCAAAACAAAACAAAACAACTGATTTAAAAGATAATATCGGAATTAGAGAATTAAACTGGTTAAAGATGTCTCCAGTAAGTAAAAGGAAGAGGCCTTTCATGGCCCCACCTCTGCTACTGTTCCATCATGTTCTATTGCCAGGGATGGCTTTGAGTAGATCAGCAAAGGTGCTAGCCTGGTGGGAATGGGAGAAGTGTGATGCTGGCTGTGGTTACTGTAATTGCTGAAATTCTAAAACAGTCTGAACCCATGACAACCCCTGAAGAAATTGCTCAGTGTGATAAGAGTTCTGTAAGTGGACACAAAGACATTGCATTTCTGATTCAGTAAAAAAGGTTGGAAGAAAGGGTATCTATCACCACAGTGAAGTATGGGAAATCCCTGATCAATGAATTATAAATGATTGAAGGAATGAAGTTTGATAAAGGATATATTTCTGCATATCTCATTAACACATCAAAAAGTCAAAAATGTGATGCCTATGTTCTGTAGAGTGAAAAGAAAAATTCTAGTGTTCAGTCCATTGTACCTACTTTCAAAATTGCCAGACCTCACTGGAAGCCCTTGGACATAATCACTGAAGCTGTTAATGGAGAGTCTAAGTTCACTGGTTTTGAACAGGCTAAAAGTTGGTCTTCAAGTTATATCAGTCAAAGCTCCAGGGCTTGGGGACAATAAAAAGCAGCAGAAAGATATGGCTGTTGCTATTGATGGTGCTGTAGTTGGAGAAGAGGGGTTCAAGCTCATGACTTAGCAAAAGTTTGAGAGATCATCATCATCAGCAAAGATAACACCATGCTTTTGAAAGGAAATTGAAGTTGAAAACATATTCAAGCAATCACTGACCAGGTATACATGACAACTAGTGAATATGAAAATGAAAAGCTGCATGAGAAACTGCCTAAACCTTCCAATGGAGCAGCTGTGCTTAAGGTTGGAGGGACAAGTGATGTTGAAGTGAAAGAGAATACAGAGTTACAAATTTCCTAATTCTACAAGAGCAGCTCTGGAAGAAGGCATTGTTCTAGGAGGGGATTGTCTACTTTGGTGAATCCCCAGCCTTGTATTCATTAAAGCCTGCCAATGAAGATCAGAAAGTAGGTACAGAAATTATTCAAAGGGCACTCAAATTTCTTGCAGTGACTATTGCCAAGAATGCAAGATCTTTGATAGCTCAGAAAATTCTGCGGAATACCTCAGAAGTTGGTTATGATGCTGCACTCAGGTATTTTGTACACATGGTGGAAGGGGAAATCATCAATCCCACAATGATTGGAAGAACTGCATTACTAGATGCTGCTGGGGCAGCCTAATTGATAAGTACAGTGGAAGCTATAGTGACAGGAAATCTTACAGAAGAGACAGTCCCTGGTACGGAAGCAATGTGTGGAGTGGGAAGGGGTATGGGGGTGGCATGTTCTGATACCAAGAATAGTGTTTTGCCCTTATCATTTAATTGAGACAGGAAGCTCATGCCAGATTCCTCACCAGTGACTTCAGAGAAGTCACCTGAAGAAAATGACTAAAGAAAAGGATGACTAGTCACTGTAACCATCAATTAGTGGTTTCAATTGACAATATACAACTGTTTACTGCTGACAATGTCCATGACTAAAAATAGTTTTGTGTTTTTGAATAAAGATATTTCTTAAATTCCTGAAAAAAAGAGAAATAAATGAAACAAAAACTAAATACAGAAAATGTAGATTATAAAACAGAAAAAAAGGAAGGAAGAAGAATGATAAGGATTAAGTGACAAAATTTTGCTTCCTAGTGTTTTTGAATTTAGAAATTTTTTTCCAGGTTCTACTGGTGTGAAACAATGAAAGATAATGGAACATCAGATGAGTCTAATATAATTTCTGTATGTTCCCACTAAACAAGTATGCAGGCAAAGACCCAGGCCCAACCAAATAGTTATGTTCGTGACAAAGTAGCATTCATTCAGAATACTTAACTTCCCTGACCAATAGTAACTACTGCTGGTGCCAATGAGCTTTGAACTTTTGAGTTAGACATTGTTGAACAAACTTCAGAGACTCCCAGTCTGTGCACACCTTGGCATACTAAATGTCATCATCAAGACTTATTCTTACATGTGTTGGAGAGTTAGGAGAGTAAAAGAATCTCTTTGTTTTACTCTTCCATGTGAGAATTTTAGTGAAATAAATAAATAGTTAAGTAAATAAATCAAAACAAACAAACAAACCTATCTGTTGAACTTTGGCTCTAGGCTATCAAGCCTTACCCCAACGAAATCTGAGGGTGGGAAGGCTCTTTACCACAGATGATATAGGCCAGCAACAGCAATATACTTTACAACAAAAATGCCCTGCTGCATAACCCCTTAAGTGGGTTTATACCAGAGACTTCCCATCTCAATGCATTAATTTATGTCAGCCTTCCACACAAACATCTTGACAAGAGTGTTCTCAGGTTCTCTGACTAGTAATTTTTGTGATTATTCCATATATATCCAGATAACCAGAGTGGCTTCTAGTCAAACATTAAAGCTCCCTTACAAGATTTCCATTAGTTATAGCACTCTCCAGGTATGGGAAATGTCCAGGTGATATTTTCCAATGTAAGCCTTCAATGCAAGAGTAAGTTACCAGCACACTAATTGCATGTGCTGAATTTAAAGCCTGGAAGAGCCATGGGTTTATTCTGTGGCTATGTCCACCAATCTTTTGTCACTAGGTTTTTCGGACCCCTGTGGGTTTTCATACACAAGATCTTGTAGTCCCCTTCTTCACGGGGAGCTTGCATTCTAATTATGGCCTGCTTTCTGCTTCTCTCTTGCCTGCCTTTCTGCTTTTCCATGTTTTTGAGATTTCCTGTCTCCTCTGCTTTGGTTCCTGAAGCTATTTATGTTTATCATTATTTATAATATAATTTCTTGAGCCAGGCAGTGGTGGTGCATGCCTTTAATCCCAGCACTCGGGAAGCAGAGCCAGATGGATTTCTGTGAGTTCGAGGCCAGCCTGGTTTACAGAGCGAGATCCAGGACAGGCACCAAAATTCCACAGAGAAACCCTGTCTCGAAAACAACAACATATATATATATATATATATATATATATATTTGTTTCTTTGACTGTCCTCACTGGCAGACTCAAATGGAAAAATCATTTAATTTTCTATCTTACCCAGGATTCCAAGGACTGATGATTTAATGAAGAAACCCTGTGAGCTCTGATCATCTCTTACAATCATCGCAATGAAGTCAAAAGTGGCTGATACTTAACATCCTTTGAAAGTATCTGGACCAAGAGATTGTATTTTCTGATCTGAACTAAATGAGCTACTTAAGGCTATGGGAGTAGATAAGCCTTAATTTCTTAAAGTTGCCTTCATCCTCACTGGGAAATCTACCTGCTTTTTTGCATACAATGTAGTTAAATCATTTGTGTGCATACAAGTCATCTATTACTGATCCTCCTTCCCCAAGCCTTTGGGTCCCTTTAAATGAAAAGTCTTAAAAAGAGTATGTAAATTTTCATGGATATATAAACATTTTCCCTGCCAGCATTTCAAAAATTGGACTTCTTAGAAATGTGTATCATTTCACCCTTAAATACAGATCTTTATTCCAATGCTTTTATTTAATGTAACAGAAAATTCTGTCCTGTGAGAGTTTATAGTTTAATCTTATATGGACATGCTGTGCAGAATTATTTGCACTGCCAGAAAAATGCCAGGAAACCAAAAACTTTATGATATTTGGTATGTTGTGTGTTTGGTTTTAGATTCTGAGACAAGATAGATGTGGACATTTTCCAGTGGGAAAAGATTAGTCATATGATTCCTTTCCATAACAAGCTGATATCAAGTGAAACAAAATTAAAAAAAAAATTTCTCCCTTGGTTTTTCAGCTATTCTCTCACAGTAAGGAGAAAAATTTACTAATAAAATGTGGATGTCGTCATGGACATGGGCCCTTTTTCATTCATGCTAATTTCACCAGTTTCTTGAAACTTGTAGACATTCATACAATGGACGATCATTGGTGGGCACCTACCAGTACACCAGGGATTTCTGCGCTCCAAATGTATATTGGCAAGTTCTGACTCTTCATATATGAAGTCCTTGTCCCAGCAGATATGTATATGTTTACTTTTATTTAATGTGTGTGCGTGCATGTACATACCACAGTGCATATGTAGAAGTCAGAAGACAAGTTCCAGTAGTCTTTCTCTCCTTATACCATGGGGGTCTCAGGGATTAAACCCACACACCTCAGGCTTTACAGCAAAAATCTTTACCCATTGAGCTCTCTCACCAGCATACATGCCCAGATCTTTGTTTGTTAGTTTCTATGTAGGGTCTCTTTTAGTTTAGTTTTGTTTTTTGAAACAAGTTCTTAGTATTTACCTGAAACTCATTCTGTAGACCAGGCTATCCATGAACACATAGAAATACACCTGCCACTGACTCCTAGATGCTAGGATGAAAGATGTGCACCACCACACCTAGATTCATATACTCATATTTTATTCCATAATGCTACTTATGTAACAAACCTTTTCACTTCAGAAATCTCAAGCAGGAATTACATTAACATTCTCATGTATCTTTTTAGAGAGTCTCTACATGAGCAATGAGTGGAAGATGCTGGCTGTGAGGCCCTTGATCTTTCCCCATTTTGAGTCTAGTCTATTTAATCAAAGTGTACTTCTGAAATGCCTGCCAAGTAATATTGATGGCCAGATCACAGAGAGACCCTCTCAGCAGTAGAGAATCTCTGGGAAATATCTCTACAAAAACAAGGAAATGAACTTGGATATTCTTGACCTCTGGTAGTAGCATGAATATCCTAAAGTCCATGTGGTATTTCTCACAGACACATAATTCACTCTTTTTCTATGAGGCATATCTTGAGTGAGAGATAACAGGCTTGAGTTGGTTATGTAATTCAGATGCATGTCATAAGCAGAATGAGATGATATTAGCAGCAAGTCTACTCTGACTTTTGCTTAGACTGCAAATACAGATTTATTTGATATCACTGTCCTAGGAACGTAAATGGTGACTTACTAAGCATAACCTCTGTGTGGGAAATAGAAGTAACTTAAAGCTACATCCTGCCACCCTTGTCTGAGGCATACTCAGGAGACTGCATGACATCCCCATTAGGTTCCTTATGTTTGGGAGTAGGAGGTCTGCCCAGTTTAAATTCAGGATCATAGTGTCAAGCTGTAGCAGCACTCAAAAGTTTCCAACAAGATAACTTGAAACCTCAAGAAGTAAATGATAGGAGCCTCATTACATCACCCCCACCAGAGCTGATGTAATTCTAAGTAATGACAATTCTAGGAAACCCATTCTGTCCTGGGATAATTTATCCATAGTCCTTTGTCAGAGTTCTAATCTTTATCTATGGTAGTTGATAAAATGCAGACTGGGTTTTGTTGTTGTTGTTGTTGTTGTTGCTGCTGTCATTTGTTTTTTTTTAATTACTGATCCTTTTTTGCCTTTTACTAAAAATAGACATTTTCTCACAGAATATATCCTAATCATACTTTCCCCTCCCTCTACTCCTCCTAATTCTTCCTCACCTCCCCTACAATCCGTATCCACTCACTTTCTCTTTCTCATTAGAAAACAAATGGACTTCTAAGTTACAAAAATAAATTATAATTAGGTAAAACAAAACATAACACACTGGAATTGGACAAAAAATAAACAAAAAGAAGGAAAAGAGCCCCCCAAAAGGCACATGAATCAAAGACCCACTTGTTATCACTCTCAGGAATCCCATCAAATCAACAAACTGGAAATATATATGCAGAAGACTTAGTGCAGGCCCTGTGCATACTGCCTCACTCTCTGTAAGTTCATATGAGCTTTGATCATGTTAGGTTAGAGGGCCTTGTTTTCTTGGTGTCCCTCCATCTCCTCTGGCTCTTATAGTCTTTCCAAATCCTCTTCCAAAGGGTTCCCTGAGTGCTGAGGAAAGATTTGATAGGGACATCCCATTTAGGACTGAGTGGTTCAAAGTCTCTCATTCTCAGCAAATATGTCTGGCTGTGGGTCTCTGTATTTGTTTCCAACAGGACAAAGCTTCTCTGATGATGCTTGAGCAGTGCTCTGATCTATGAATGAAATAGGATGTCATTAGGTGTCATATTGTTTCTATTTTTTTTTTTTTGGATAGTAGTATTTAGTTTTGCTCTAGGTCTATGAGCTATCTAGTCTCAGGTTCTTGGTCAACCAAGTAGTATTGGGAATGGGTTCTTTCTTTTGGAGTGGGTCTTAAGTCAAATCAGACACTGGTTGACTATTCCCACAAGCTGTATGTGTCCATTTCCCTCATATATCTTGCAGGCATGACACCATTTTAGATGAAAGGCTTTGTGTCTCTTTTTGTGTTTATGTATCTTTTGGTAGCCTGCAGGATACCTTCCCATACCCAAAACACTAGAAAGGAAGAGTGAAGACTCTATGTAGACACCTGCATGACTTCTTCATGTTCAATGGGTTATATAAGTGTTGTCTTCAGCAGTGGGTCCTTGCTGTCAGTTTGTGGAGAACAACTTAAATCTTGGCAACAGTCTGCATCATTTGGGAATTCCTACTGGACCCTTTGGCCAACAACTCAATTGGATGTAAACCAATCCCAGTACTGGATGCTTCATTTGGTGAAAAGAGATGACCAACTGGGACTCTGTCTCCTCCATTATTTGGTAAATTCCTTTAGTTCATCTTCATATATGTATATATTTTATGAGCTTCTACTGTATTTACTTTCCATACTTATCCTCAAATGGCCCTTACTTTTATCTATCTGTATATTCCCTCCCTTGTCCCCTCTCTCCTTCCCCACCTCCACCCCATGTGATCCTAACATTCCAGCACCCCTATTCATATATAACTATCTATTCTATTTCTCTTTCCTAGGGAAAGTATCTGCCCCTCTTCCTCAAGTCCCTTACTCTACACCTAACCTCTGTGGTTCCACTCATTGTAGCTTGTTTTCATTGACTTAAGAGCTAACATCCACATGTGAGCAAATTCATGCCATATATGGCTTTCTGAGTCTGGATTACCTCACTTGGGATGTTTTGTTCCAGTTCATCCATTTAACTGCAAATTTCAAGATTTTTTTTTTTAGTCCTGGGGAATATTACTCATTGTGTAAATGTAGCACATTTTCTTTATGCATTCATCTGTTGAGGATGACATCTAGCTTTTCCTGGCTATTAGGAATATGGTTGAAAAAGTGTTTCCATGGTAGGATGAAGCATCTTTTAGATATATGCCCAAGAGTGGTATAGCTGAATCTTGAGATAGATTGATTCCCATCTTTTTGAGGAACTGCCACACTGATTTCCACAGTGGCTGTAGAAGTTTGAACTCCCACCAGCAATGGATGAGAGTACCCCTTACTCCACATCCTCACCAGCATGACCTGTCACTTGTTGAATTGATCTTAGCCAGTCTGTCAGGTATAAGATGAAATCTCAAGGTAGTTTTGATTTACATTTCCCTGCTGACTAGCGATGTTGAACATTTCTTTTTTTTAATTTATTTTATTTTATAATTTAATTTAATTTTACATATCAGCCATGGATTCCCTTGTTCTCCCCACTCCCGCCGATCCCCCCCCCCCCCCCCCCCGCCTTCCTCCCAGCCCACCCCCCATTCCCATCTCCTCCAGGGCAAAGACTCCCCTGAGGTAGATTCAGTCCCGACAGGTAAGTGTTTCTCAGCCATTTGAGGTTCCTCTTTTTGAGAATTCTTTGTTAAGATCTGCACTCCATTTTAATTTGGTTATTTGTTTTCTTAATGACTAACTTTTCAGTTATTTTTATGTTTTAGATATTAGTCTTCTGTTGGATATGTTATTGGCAAAAATGTTTTCATATTCTGTAGGCTGCCACTTTGTCCAAATGACAATGCCCTTTGCTGTGCAGAAGGTTTTCAGTTTCATGATGTCTCATTTAATGATTGATGATCTCAGTCTCTGTGCTATCTGTTTAGGAAGCTGTCTTCTGTGCCAATGAGTTTAAGGCTATTCCATACTTTCTCTTCCATCAGGTTCAATGTATCTGGTTTTAGGTTGAAGTCTTTGATCCTTTGGACATGAGTTTTTGTGCAGGATGATAAGTATAGATCTTTTTGGATTCTTCTATTTGCAAACATTCAGTTTCACCAGCACCATTTATTGAAGATGCTGTCTTTTCCAGTGTGTATTTCTGACATCTTTATCAAAGATCAGGCTTACATAGGTGTATATATTTATGTCTGGGTCTTCAGATCAATTCTGTGGATCAACATGTCTGTTTTGTGCCATTTCAATGCTGTTTTTATTACTATAGTTCAGTAATACAACTTGAGATTGGGAATAGTGATAGTTCCTGCAGTACTGTTATTATTCAGATTGCTTTAGTTTCCTGGCTTTGGGGGGGCTGTCTGTCTGTCTGACTGTCTGTGTTTTCTTATGAAGGTGAAAATTGTCTTTTCATGATCTGTGAAGAACTGTGATGCAATTTTGATGGCAATTGTGTTGAATCTGTAGATTTTTTTTGCTAGGATAGCAATGTTTACTATATTAATCCCACTGTTCTATTAGCATGAACAATCTTTATATCTTATGATAAATTTTTCACTTTATTTTCTCGATGTCTTGAAATTTTTATCATAAATCTTTTACTTGTTTGTTTAGAGTTACCCCAAGACATTTTATATTATTTGAGGCTATTGTGAAAGTTGCTGTTCTGAATTTTGTGAGTTAATTTTGTATCCAGCTATTTTGCTCAAAGTGTTTGTCAGCTGTAGTGGTTTCCCAGTGGAACTATTAGGGTCAGTTATGTATACAATCATATTATCAGCAAATAAAGCTAGTTTGATTTCTTCCTTTCCAGTTTGTATCTCCTTGATCTCTTTCAATTGTCTTATTACTCTAACTAAAAAATCAAGTACTATGCTGAATAGATAAGGAGAGAGTGGAAAACTTTGCTTGTTCCTTATTTTAGTGGAATTGCTTTGAGTTTCTCTCAAAGTTTAATTGCTTTTGGGTAGAGGTTTGTTGTATATTGCCTTTATTATATTTAGGTATGTCCCTTGTATCCTTGATCTCTCCAAGACTTTTATCATGAATGGGGCCTGGATTTTGTCAAAGGCTTTTTCAACATCTAGTGAGATGATCATGTATTTTTTCTTTAAGATTGTGGATACTATAGATTACATTTATCACTTTATAAATATTGAAATATCTCTGCATCTCTGGGATGAAGTTTATTTGATCATGGTGGATGATCTTATTGATTTGTTCGTGGATTCAATTTTCAAGTATTTAATAGAGAATTTTTGTGTCTGTATTAATTAAGGGAAACTGGTATGTAATTCTATTTCGTTGATCGCTATTTATTTGATTTTTGGTATCAGGATAACCGTAGCCTCATAAAACAAAATGGATAAATATTTCTTCTTTTTCTATCTTGTGAAATAATTTGAGGAGTATTCACATTAAGTCTTTGTCTTAGCTAGGGCTTTTTATTGCTGTGAAGAGACACCATGACCACACAGCTCTAGTAAAGGAAGCATTTAATTGAGGTGGCTCACTTACAGTTTCAGAGGTTCACTTCATTATCATAGTGGTAAAGATCATTGCTGCATATAGGCACACATGGTACTGTAGGAATAGCTGAGAGTCCTACATCTTGAAGGCAACAGGATGTTGACTGACAGTCATGCTGAGGGAAGCTTGAGCAAAAGAGGCCTCAAAGCCCCACTCCACAGTGACTCACTTCCTCCAACAAGGCTATACCCACTCCAACAATGTCACACGTCCTAATAGTGCCATTCCCTATGAGATTAGGGAAGCCAATTACATTCAAACTACCTACCACAGTCTTCTTTGAAAGTCTGGTAGAATTCTGCTTTAAAACCATCTAGCCCTGAGCTTTACTTTATTTTTTAAAGGCTTTTACTGACTTTCTATTTCACTAGGGGTTAAATGCCTGTTTACATTGTTTATCTCATTTTAATTTAACTTTGGAAAGTAGTATGTATCAAGAAAATTATGCATTTCTCTTAGATTTTCCAATGGTGTAGTACAAATTTTAAAAATATGTCCTTATGATTTTCTGGATTTCCTTGGTGTTTGTTGTGTCCCCCTGTTCCTTTCTAATTTTTTTAATTTGGATATTATCTCTCAGCATTTTAATTAATTTGGATAAGAATTTCTCAATCTTATTATTTTCAAATAACCAACTTTATTTCATTAATCTTTATATTGTCTTTTTTGCTTCTATGTTTCAATTTTATTGATTTCAGCCCTCAGTTTTATTATTTCTTGCCATCTGTTCCTTTTGGATGCAATTTCTTCTTTTTGTTCTAGAGCTTTTAGGTGTGCTGTTAAGTTGTTAGTATGAGATCTCTCTAATATTTTTATGTAGACACTTGGTGTTATGAATTTACCTCTTAGAACTGCCTTCATTGTGCTCTACAGTTTTGAGTATGTTATTCATTCATTTCTTGAAAATGTTTAAGAAAGTGTTTTCTTTCCTAACTTCTGTCTTGACCCAGTAGTCATTCAGAAGAGTGTTGTTCAGTATCCATGAGTTTGTAAGCTTTCTGCTGCTTCTGTGATTGTTGATATTCAGCTAATTTAATCTGTGGTGGTCAGATAGATTGCAGGGTGTTATTTTAATTTTCTTGTAACTGTTGAGACTTGCTTTATGCCCAAGTATTTGGTCAGTTTTAGAGAAAGTTTCATGAGGTGCTTTTGTGTTTGTTCTTTTGTGTTTGAGTGAAATGTTCTGTAAATATCTGTTAGGTCCATGTGGTTTATAATGTCAGTTAGCTCCTGCATTTCTCTAGTTTTTGTCTGGATGAACTGTCCATTGGTGTGAGTCAGATATTAAAGTCTCTGGCTATCAGTGTGTGAGGGCCAATATGTGATTTATGCTGTAGTAGTGTTTCTTTTACTAACTTGGGTGCACTTGTGTTTGGGGCATAGTTGTTAAGAATTCCAATGTCTTTTCCATGGATTTTTTGTTTGATGAATCAGAAGTACCTTTCCTATCTCTTCTGATTAGCTTTGGTTTGAAGTCTATTTTGTTAGATATTAAAATGACTGTAACAGCTTGCATCTTAGATCCATTTGCTTGGAATATTATTTTCCAACCCTTCATCCTGAGGTAATGACTATCTTTGATGTTAAGGTGTGTTTCTTGGATGCAGCAGCAGTTTAATCCTGTTTTCTCATCCATTCTGTTAGTCTCTGTCTTTTTACTGAGGAATTGAGACCATTGTCTTCAGGGATATCAATGATCAATGTGCAGTGGGGTTTTTTTAATTCCTGTTATTTTCTTGTTGTTGTTGTTGTTGTTGTTGTTGTTGGTGGTGGTGGTGGTGGTGGTGGTGGTGGTGGTAGTGGTGGTGGTGACGTTGGTGGCAGTGGTGTGTGTGTGTGTGTGTGTGTGTGTGTGTGTGTGTGTGTGTGTATGTGTTTCCCCTCCTCTGGGATTATTTATTACCTGTTTCTTCTTGGTATAATTAACCTCCTTAAGTTGGAGTTTTCTTTCAAGTGCCTTGGGTAAGGATGGAGTTTAGATAGATATTTCTTAAATATTGTTTTATTATGTAATATCTCCATCTGCTGTGATTGAAATCTTTCTGGATATAGTAGTCTGGGCTGGCATCTGGTCTCTTAGAGTCTTTAGCACACATGTCCAAGCCCTTCTGGCTTTTAGAGTCTTCATTGAGAAGGCAGGTGTAATTCAAATAAGTCTATCTTTATATGTTACTTGATCTTTTTCTCTTTCAGCTTTCAATGTTCTTTCTTTGTTCTGTACATTCAGTGTTATAATTATTATATGCCCCAAGGACTTTCTTTTCTGGTCCAATTTTGGTGTTCTGTGTGATTCTTGTATTTTGTTAGTCTTCTTCTTTAGGCTAGGAAATTTTTCTTCAATGATTTTGTTGAAAATATTGTCTATGCCTTTGACCTGAGATTCTTCTCCTTCCTCCATTCTTACTAGTCTTAGATTTGGTCTTTTCATAGTGTCCCAAGTTTTCTAAATGTTTTGTGTAAGGAGATTTTTGGATTTAACATTTTCTTTGACTGTGATATCTATTTGTTTTATCATTTTTTTAAATACCTGAAATTCTCTCTTCCATCTCTTGTATTCTGTTAGTTAGGCTTGCCTCTGAGGTTCCTGTCTGAATTCCTAAATTTTTCATTTTCAGATTTATAGTGATATATTGTGTTCCCCAATATACAGATTCTCTCAATAAAATTTGCCTGGAGATCAGAGAAAAAAGCCAGCCACTATATAGAAGTCAGACAATAGTAGCCTATGCCTTTAACCCTATCACTTAGGAGGCAGGGATCTGTTTGGATCTATGTGAGTTCAAGGCCATACTGGGAACAGAGCCAGATGTGGTGGCACATGCCTTAAATTCCAGCATTAGTTAACCATGGAGGTCTGGAGGTCTGTACAGACAGACAGGAAGTGACAGAGCTGGGCAGGAAGAGGAAGTGATATAGCTGAACAGAGACAGAAAATCAGATGACAGAACAGCAAGGCATACAGGCATAGGTAGACAGGAAGTAGCTCGCATTTGGAAGCTGCGGAGTTGGTGAGATAAGGCTAGCTGTGGCTTTCCCTGTTTCCCTAATTTCTCAAGTTTTCACCCCTATATCTGGCTCTGTGTTTTTTATTTAATAAGAGTGTTTAGAAATTCATCTACATAAATTTCCCTCTTTTTATTGATTTTATTTACACTTTCAGGTCTTGAGCTGTTTTATTCTTTTCTTTTGACTCTTTGTGTTTTCATAGATTTCTTTAAGGTACTTCTTCATTTTGTCTTTAAGGTCCTCTTAAATTCACAAAACCTACTTTAAGGTCTTTTTTATGTGATTTAGCTTTGTTGCAATTCTCAGGGCTTACTGTAGTAGGCTTGCTAGGCTCTAGTGGAGACATATTGTCCTAGATGTTATTGGTTGTGTTTTCACACTGGTAGCTAGGTATCTGGGAATGGGAAGAGTGTAATCCTAGGTGCTGATATCTGGTCTTGTCTTTGTTGGGTGGGTGTTTTGTTCCTTGTTTTTTGTTGCCCTCTCTGGTTTTTAGGAGCTTGTGGTGCTTGTGTGTTGCCTGTTAGGAAAGTCTTCTGGGATGCTAATAGGTGTGGCCACTGGGAGTTTCAGGTAAAATCTGTCTAGGCATTGAGAGCTGACATCTGATTCATCCCCTGGGGATGAGAGTTGAGAACAAGAAGAGGCCACAGCAAAGGAGTTGGGGATGAGACTAGGGGATTGAATTTGGAATAGAAAAATGGAGAATAAAGATCTACAGTTAGCCTACTTGTTTCCTTGGTAAGAGTAGCCTCTGTGTTCCCAGAAAATGCCTGCTGGAGTTGGGGCCTGGGATAATGCAATGTGCAGGAGGACAGAGTTTAGCAGGGGATGATCTGTGTGGTCCACTGGAAATGGGAATGGGGTGGTGGCTTCAGCTGGTGGTCTTCTGAAGTGAAGGGCATGAGACTGGGAGATTGGATTTAGAGGAGCTGAAGGAGATATGAAGATCTGCTGTTAGCCTACCTTCTTCCCTGGCCAGAGTGAGGATCCAGCCTTCTATTTTTATTGGTTTCACTTTTAGTCTGAAAAATGACATACATTAGGCTGGAGCATTCAAGCTAACAGGGAGGCTCTGTTATCAAGCCCTCTCTTGGTTTTTAGCTGATGGTATCATGGATAGAGCCAAATTTTGGCTTTTATCTCTATTGAAGTAGATGATGTAGTGCTGCCTTATCATGTTTTCTATTGTTATAATAGAATACGACATTTGGGGTAATTTATATAGATGGAGAATTTGTCAGCATAAAGCTCTGGAGACTGAGACACTGATAGACCACATCTGATGAAGGCTACCTTTCATTTTTTTTATTTCATTGAGAATTTCATCCAATGAGTTTTGACCATATTCACCCCTTTCCCAACTTTTTCCAGACCTACCTCACACTGTTTTCTAAACACTCAATTTTGTGTTCTCTTTATCTTTTATCCATTCATTTGAATTTGTGCTTCCTCTACATTCATGTATATTTGGCCTTCTACTGGAGCATTGCCAATCTACCAGTGGCCTTTCTGGTGGGAACCACCTATAGAGTCCTCATGTGAACTGGAGTATCTCACTGAGAAATAGAATGTGTTCAGGATACAAATATATTCTAAATTCACCAGAGATATACTGTTAAGATATACATAAATTAATTAATTGTCTATGAACAAGTATATGCTTAATCACTACTTCAAGGTTTGCTAGTCACACTGATAAATCAGATGAGAATTAAATTTCAACATGAATTTTAACAATGATATAAGTATACCATAGTAAGTGTGGTCCCATCAATCCTCACTCACTGTTCTTACTTTGACTTCTTGTGGGGAATCCAACTCATCTCCCTTAACTGAGAATATCTTCTTATAATAAAATTCTGACCTCTCTCAGATCTATTTTAGAGAACAGACTCTTGTCTTGGTTGGCCATAGCTATATGGAGTTTGCTAACACAGAGATCTGTGGCAGGCAAATTTTGTACTCAACATGGTTGCTTTCAAAGATCTTCTTATAGTTTTCCATCTTTACATACATTCCTTGCAACCATAACAAAATGTAACCCTCAGTTGAAGTTTTCCAAATCACAATCAAAAGAAACTCCTCTTAGATACCCTTCTAATGCAATTGAATCCGAT
The DNA here is from genome assembly GCF_007827085.1 of Peromyscus californicus insignis. Classification (NCBI taxonomy): domain Eukaryota; kingdom Metazoa; phylum Chordata; class Mammalia; order Rodentia; family Cricetidae; genus Peromyscus; species Peromyscus californicus. The sequence continues at coordinate 48,361,103 of NW_026294391.1, forward strand.
TTTTCCAGGGCAAGGCAAAAAATCCAATGTAGTAACTTCTCTACATCTAATCTTAAACAAAGGTCATTCTTCCTATTTCTCAGAAAAGTTTTGGGAACAATATGCACAGACCACCTGCTATGCAAACAGTGTACCCTAACAGTGAAGATAGAATACATGGCACCTCCCATTCCTGTCAAAGTAGAGAGTTCCCCATGTATACACTATCTTAAAGTTACTTATGAAAGTAGTTTGCCACTATGAATTGAAAGTATGTGATCTTTAAATTACCATGGAAAGGTATTATTATGAAATGTGGTGGGAGGTGTTGAACAGATGGCTCAGTGGTTGAGAGAACTGGCTGCTCTTCCAGAGGATCTGGGTTCAGTTCCAACATGGCAGATCACAATTGTCTGCAACTCTAGTTCCACGGAATCTGACATCTTCACACAGACTTACATGCAGGCAAAACACCAATGCACATAAAATAAAAATAAATAATAAAAAATAACTGGATTATGGCAGTGCAAGCCTTTAATCCCAGCACTTGGGAGGCAGAGGCAGGTGGAGCTCTGTGAGTTTGAGGCTATCCTAATCCACAGAGCTAGTTCCAGGACAGCCAAGGCTGCCAAAGAAACCCTGTCTCAAAAAAAAAAATCTGGTGGCATTATAATGATGGACTTCTGTAGCTAAAGTTTTCCTGTGTCCTGCCTGGTCTACAGCTGCTCAGATCCAAGTAAACACACAGAGGCTTTTATTAATTAAAACTGCTTGGCCATTAGCTCAGGCTTCCTACTGACTAGCTCTTACACTTAAACTCAGCCCATTTCTTTTTTGCCAATTTTTTTATTTTATTTTATAATTTAATTTAATTTTACATATCAGCCATGAATTCCCTTGTTCTCCCTCCTCCCACCCACCCCCCACCTTCCCCCCAGCCCACCCCCCATTCCCATCTCCTCCAGGGCAAAGACTCCCCTGAGGATTGAGTTCAACCTGGTAAATTCAGTCCAGGCAGGTCCAGTCCCCTCCTCCCAGGCTGAGCCAAGTGTCCTTGTATAAGCCCCAGGTTTCAAACAGCTAACTCATGCACTGAGTACAGGACACAGTCCCACTGCCTGGATGCCTCCCAAACAGATCAAGCTAATCAACTGTCTGTTAATCTATATGTTGCCACGTGTTCTGTGGCTTTACATGTGTGCCATTACATCCTGCTTCCTAGATGGCAGGCTGGTGTCTCCTGACTTAGCCTTCCTCTTCTCAGAATTATCCTTGTCTGCTTACCCTGCCTGTACTTCCTGCCTGGATACTGGCCAATCAGCATTTTATTAAACCTGTGTACAAAAGCATTATCCCACAGCATTTCCCCTTTTCTGTTTAATTAAAAAGGAAAGTTTTAACTTTAATATAGTAAAATTACATATAACAAAACAGTTGCCAAGCAAGAGTTACAGTTATAATATCTAGTCTACTTGTAGACTTCAGAAGTAATTATGATTTAATGATGTTAAGAAGGTGAAGCCCTCATTTGGTGATTCATGGCCCTATCAACAGCCTCAGAGTCTAGCTCTGTAAGGCTACCTCCAGAATTCAGGTCAGAAGGTGCAGCATAGCAAAAGGAACTTAGAATATTTTTGACTTGAGGGGCTACAAAATAACTCACATGCATGCTTTTCCAGACATAGCATTGTTCTGCCCCTCATTTCAAATGTTTCCAGTTTATATACATATACAACAGCAATTCTTTGGAAATAGAAAGGTTACAATGCTTCTTTCCCAGGGTCATAAAACAGATAAGAGTCATACAAAGCAATAACTTGTTCACTTTTTTTATGGTTGCTGGCAGATGTGGCTGTAAAAAGTTCCAGCTATCTCTTAAAGGGTAAGGGGTCATGAAGGGGAGAAACTAAGCCAATAGAGAAATCTAAAAAGGGAAAAGAGAATATGTGTACTATTCTACATTACCTAAGTGTGACTAAATATATAAGCTAAAAGTTTGTGATCAATTTATCTCAAAAAAGGCGAAACATAGCAGACACTGATTCTCTCCTGGCATGCCAGGAATGCAACTGAACCAAGGAAGCCAGAGTAAACCATAGGGGAAGCCTGAAGCATTTGATATGCATCAGCATATTCATCAAACATTAACTGGCAATAAAGAACCTTTCAGATCTAAAAAATACACCTTTACCCTAAGTGGTTAGAACAAAGAGGTGATCTGTAACTATTTTGTACAAAATCTGGGTCCTTGCATCTCCCAGCCACTCTGGCCACTTGTGGCATTCATTCCCATGACTGTGTGAGAAAATTATCTCTCTCCAGAGCTGGTCAATAGGTTAACAAACTCTTTCTGTTAATCATACAGATCTCAGGGCTAAAACATAAAAAGTTAGTCTCCTAAGCTAAAATCTTGCATCAATAAACCAAGGTGAAAGTATACACAAAGTGTTAATAGCCTTCTGAAGTCAAAGAAAGGATTGCTGAGTTGCACTCCCCATTATTATCAGGCAAGATGATTTCAAGGCATTCTGTTCTTCTCTGAGACGTTTTGATTCAACAAATCCAGAGATGATGCAATTCTGCATTGAGTCTATCTGTGAAAGTCCCATTTGTAAATTTTTTACATAGACACCTTGTCTGACCAAATTGCTCTGTCATAAAGATAATTATAGAAAACAGACTCCTAAGTTTTTATTGAAATGTGGAACAAATATGTGACTATGGGACTTATTTTTCTCATGAGAATTACACAGTATGTGGAAGAAGTCGTCCTTCTATCAATATATAGGAATAACTGTACCTAACAAATGAGGAATATATTGCTAAGGTTGTGGAACAAGTCCCAAAGCTGTTATGGGTGAGGGGAAGCAATGACATTACATAAGAGATTTACAGTAAGAAGCAGTCATCTATTCAAAAGGCAATAATCCTCATCATCCTGCATATGAGTTTGTCCTCCATCAGATATGTACATTTCTGGTGGGTTGGCTTTCTAAATATTAGCTGTAATCTACTTCATAATCTTGTCGACTCGATCATGGCCCTATAACAAAAGAGCAGAATTTCTCTTTCTTTCTCCATCCCTCTCCATATTTCTATTTCTCTCTTTTCTCCTTCTCCTTCTCTCCCTCCTTTTCCCTGTATCCTCCCCTAGTTTTCCCAGTCTCTCTCCTCTACCCTCATCTCCTTCCATCCTCCCCTCCTCATTCTCCTGTAGTTGACATACTGTGCACCCCAATAAACTTATCTGGGGGTCAGAGAGCAGAACAGCCACTATATTAAACATGGAGGTTAGGCAGTGGTAGCACAAACCTTTAATCCTAGCATTCTGGTGGCAGAGATCCATCTGGATCTCTGTGAGTTCAAGGCCACACTGGAAACAGCCAGGCATGGTGACACATATCTTTAATCTCAGCACTTGAGATCTCATGTCTTGCTTGGTAAAGACACACACCTTTAATCCCAGGAAGTGATGGCAGGAAGCAGAAAGGTATATAAGGCATAAGGACCAGGAACTAGAAGCTTTTTAAGCTTTTAGGCTTTTAGCAGCAGTCAGCTGAGATCCATTTGGATGAGGACTCAGAGGCATCCAGTTTGAGGAAACAAGATCAGCTGAGAAGTTGGCAAGGTGAGGCTGGCTGTGGCTTATTCTGTTTCTTTGAACATTCAGCATTCACCCCAATATCTGGCTCTGGGTTTGTTTTTTATTAATAAGACCTTTTAAGATTCATGCTACATTCTCCTTCTCCCTTTCCCCTTCCTCCATCCTCTTCCCTCTCTTTCTTTCAACCCCTGTCTCTTTCCTCCTTCTTTTCTTCCCTCCATTCTTCTCTATAGGTCAGGAAGTACACTGTCCTCAGGAACTGGACAGTAGACACCCTGAACTTGTACTTCCTAGCCTCTGAGATATAGAAAATTAAGTATCAGTTAAGAAATCATATCTCCCACCCATTGTATATTTTGTTTTGGAAACCAACACAGACTTAAAAGATTAGGCCCCTTGACTCTGAAGCATATCATCTGAGGTTATGTATGTACTGACATTTCTTTGAGTCCAATTAGCCCACCACCTACCTACATGACCAATGAAAATTATATATCCTGTTATGTGGGGCTTTACCCCACCAGAAACTTAGATCACCTCTGAGGAGGTAGTCTAGAACCAAGGAAAGGTAAGTGTACCACTCACCCATTTCCCAGCCTTCCTCTTACCCAGAGACAATCAGATGCAGCGGGGAGTCATGTCAAGCAGGAACTCATTTATTATTAGGCAGTAAGCATCGTTTATAGCAGAAAAACCTCAGAACCCTAGGAGGGGGTGAAAGGAACCAACCAATCGTTTTAAAGATCACCCTATATTCGTTCCTTTATCTATGAGCTGTTTATGTACTGATATCATCCTATCTGAGTTTTGTATCTAATCTCAGCATAAACAACTTGGGCTCCATTTGTCCAACTTCCTCTTGGCACCATCTTTGCAGCCCATGTATTCCTCATAGATTTTCCCTTTTTGTTTTTAAGCAAGCCCATCTTATTTTAAGGTTCAGGCTCAGGGCACCTCTTTATGAAGATTACTCCAGCTGTAGCAGGGACATGTGTCATTTGTGTCCTGTGGTGACCACTCCAAACACTGAGGGTGTGTCACATCTGTTTAAGTGTGTTGTCATTGGCAGATCAGCCCTATTGCCCCTGGGGGATTTAGTTATGAAGCAAACACAGTGTAAGTTCCTAGTCCCAACACTAGTTAAAAATTTTAGGGGATTTTTGAGTATCTCAATAAAGTAGAGCACACACCCAAACAGACTTTTACTCTAGTATTGTGTGCCCTGTGTAACTACAGGAAAGTAAATCTTGAGAATTAGTGAGAGGTGTGGGTCAATTTATATTTAACTTTGTCTTGCAATCTAGCCCTGTGATGGCTGCTGGCAAGCTCAGCCCTTCTAGGAAATCAGCCTTGTGCTATGAGCATGCCTACATTGAGATTTGGTTCAAGGAATGTGAGCTAAAGGTTTGGACAGGAGGCTCGTGGGTGGGAGAAAAGGATTTTATCATCTGAAGTACTTACATGAACATCTACACAGAGAAGAGTCAAGAAACCCATTAAAGGTACAAAGAGAGAGCTATCCTTTCCAACACCTGTCACCAAAGATGGCTGATGATTTCCAAAAGGAGGCTGCTCAAGTCACATTTAGGAATTACTAGGATTAATCCATCTTTGAGGACAATCCCATGGAGAATTGTCAGTCCCACATCTGGCTCTGTACATGCAAGACAGTGCAATGGTGACAATTGCCCCGTGTGGGAACAGGTGAGAGAGATGGCCTTGTCTCTTGGTTTCTTATCTAATACAATTAAAGAAAAGTGAGCAGTGTTGGTTGGAGTTTCGTGTGGTGACCATGGAACCCGTAGCATTTCAAGGCTCCAGTGCCTGGGCCCCCACACATCCCACTGGTGCCAGTGCTTCTGACAGAGCTGAGGAGCCCCCCCCAAAAAAAACTACGAGTCCAGCCCCAGGAACTCTTGTCTCCTGGCTGTGGATGCTGCAGCTGAGACTGTGCCAAGGACCCCTGTTCATCCCTCACATTAATAGTGGTATAGTTGAGGCCGTTCTAGAAACCCACAGAGGTCTCTCCATGCATGGGAAAACCACTGCCTCCGGGACAGCCAATCAAAGCTCCAGGCTGACCTGGGTTCCACAGCCTAGCCTGTGGCGCTGGTGGCACAGCCAGAGGGCAGTGTCTGTCCTGGGGAATTGGTTGGCTCATCACTTCCTCCCAGGAGGTCACTGCCTTCACTGCTTTTCCTGAGAGAGACATTTTCCACAGAGGCCAAACTGTGGCGCTTGGAGTTGTGGGCGAAGGACGGGGACACCGGGGTGATGGTGGTGGTAGAGGAGAAGGTCTCTGAACTGTGGCAATATCGCCCCACCGTGGGTCTGCACAGATGACCTTGGCACCCTGGTGGGGACCAAGGGACTGGCTGACTTGAAGAAAGGCCCCTACTCCAGACATCTGATCCATGAGACTTAGGTGCTTCAAGCCCGATGTCATTTGGGCTCCTTCTGGCTTTGGGGGTGCTGCAATAGGTTGTGGCAAGGTAGTGGCCACCCCTAAGTCCATCTCAGTATAGTTACCATTGTCCCCAGGCTCTGAGGATGTTGAGGAGCCAGAGGTGGAGCCCTTGGAAGTGGCAGTAGATGCTGGAGGCAGGCCAGGCGTTAAAGCTCTCCTGAAGTGTGTGGCAGAGGCTGCTGCAGGAAAGAAGGGGAGGCCGAAGAGTCAGAGAGAGGGAGCACCGGCTGCTGGCTGTCACTGCTGGTGCCTGGGGTACCTGAGCCCATAGACGAAGCAGGTGATGCCAGCAGTGGGGGGGGGGGAGAGCAGGTGGGGACAGATGGATACCCATCTCACCGAAGTCAATGTCCGACAGCACTGACTCAGGAAGCCCTCAAGGCAGCCACTGCTGCCACTTGGCCTCATGGGGGAAGGCACTGCTGAGTGATGAGGCTAGGTGAGGCCACCCCCAGCTTCCCCAAAGGTGTCAGCCAACTAGGAGGTCCCTGGGGTGGCCTGGGGTTTTAGCCTCTCATCTTCCAAGATTCCCCCCACCATATTTGGAAACGTCTATGGTAGTTTGATTACTTATAGGACATACATAAAAGTCAGTGTCCTGCAGGGCTACTCTTTTCATAATGTGAAAGCACCCCAGGCTCCTGGGGTCAGGGGTATGAGGCAGAGTGCACCTGTCCTTCCAGTCCCCAACATCCCAGGAGCCCCTTGCCAGGTCACAAAGATCGAAGAACAGTTCAGGCCACCAGGTTCCAGGTACAGTCTCACGAGTGGTGCTATTGAGGATCTCTCCATTTCCAGCACTGATCACCACCCAGGTCACCCACTGAGGTTGGTGTGGGTCCCTCTGGGCTGCAATCTGGCATCAGGACAGCACACACTTGCGTCTCATGCAGCAAGGGCCACTCTCATCAGAAGGGTTTAACTTTCACAGTTTGTGTTGCCAAACTTACTATCTCACTTACTAGCACATAGAAGGCATCCTCCAAACCCTGTCAGGGCTTGGCTGATGTTTCAATGTAGGGGATACCATAGCCGCGGGCAAGGTCCTGGACTTGTCAAGATTCAACAGTATGAACTGCCAGATCACATTTGTTCCCCACCAGCACCATTGGCACATCGTCTGAGTCCTTCTCCCACTTGATCTGCTCCCTATACTGATGGATATCTTCAAAGGACTTGGTGTTGTTGATGGCAAACCCTCCCCTGTGCACATGTACTGGTCCCGCAGGGCACTATAATCCTCTTGACCTGCTGTGTCTAAGATGTCCAGCAGACATGTCTCCCCATCAATGACCACCTGTTTCCGATAGGAGTCCTCTATGGTAAGGTCATTCTCATCCACAAAATGGTTCTAGATCAGCTGGGTGGTCAGGGCACTCTTTCCCATGCCCCCAGCACCCACCACCACAAGCTTATATTCTGTCATTGCTTCTATAGGGACTGTCACTCCAGGAGCTCCTGCCCCACAAGAGGCACGAAGGAGTGACTGGGAAGCAGAAGGCCCTGATTAGGGCCTGACATGGGTGTCCTTGTAGCCCCAAGGCCAGAGCATGATAGCCGCAGGGTTCAGAGTAACTGAATATGGGGCCTAATTCCCCCTTTTGTTCTATTGAAACAAAATATATTTAAGTTTGCTAAAGGATGTAAAAAATGGGTAACATCTGTTTGTCAGAGGATATTTGGCTCTAGGCCTCTGAGGTTAACTCCCTGTGTTTGTAAAAAGGGGTACCTTTAGGAAGGGATGACATGCCTTGTAAACCTATGTTGTTCTCTCCATGTTAGTCAGCCTTGCCTTGGGCATCTTTCTGTTGGGGTGGGGGGGGTGGGAAGAAATTTTAGATTTCTGGCTAGGAGCCAGATCGGGGCTGTCTCTCCAAACGGGAAAACACAACCCTACCCTCTCCCCGCAGTAAGCAGGGGATGTGGTCCTCTCCACTGAAGTGTTAGAGGATCCTTCCATCGTACTTGAATTTGAGGTTTGGGGTTTAATTGACCCCAATGTTTTTGAAATCTGGTTTTATTGGCTCCTTTGGACAAATTCAAAATAATAGTAAATAAGACCTGATGTTGTTATGCCCAGATTGGGACCCCAAAGATAACCACCACAGACCTTAGGTTCAGAATGCAATAGCATGGTTTATTTCTTTTTGTTTACAAGCCGCGGGCAGGAAAGCTTGATCCAAAGCACTCACTCATAGTAACTGTGAGGCCAGGAGGAACTTGCTTTTTCTTTGTGTGGCTAGCTTTTTTTTTTTTTTTTTTTTTCTTTTCTTTTTTTTTTATTAATTTATTTTGCAATACAATTCAGTTCTACATATCAGCCACGGATTCCCTTGTTCTCCCCCCTCCCGTCCCCCTCACCTTCCCCCCAACCCCCCCCCCATTCCCATCTCCTCCAGGGCAAAGCCTTCCCCACAGACTGAGGTCAACCTGGTAGACTCAGTCCAGGTAGGTCTAGTCCCCTCCTCCCAGGCCGAGCCAAACAATCCTGCATAGGCCCCAGGTTTCAAACAGCCAACTCATGCAATGAGCACAAGATCTGGTCCCACTGCCTGGATGCCTCCCAAACAGATCAGTGGCTAGCTTTTTAAAGGCAAAATCCACAAGCCCTTCAGGGGGGTTGGAGGAGTTTTGCACGGGTGCAACTCGGGTTGGTTTATTTTTATCTCTGTTCTCTTTTAATTGGGTGAGGGTATGTAACCTTTGAATTTACTGGTTGGTGGTTACAATTTATTACTTTGGGGGCAGTCCAGCACAAGTCCCAGGCTTTGTCCTTGAGCCACCATGGGGGCTGGCTGGCCAAGCATGTACTGCACATAACTCTAAGTTGGTGAGGGGCCCCAGAGAGTAAACATCTGGCTGAACTTTGAGCAGTCAGAGTACGTGCAAAAAGGGAGCTACTGCAAGGACCATGTCTTTTGTTTATGGCCCTCCCAGAAACTGCTTGCTCAAGTCTCAGGAAACTGAAATTGAGGCCTGATCTCTGAGAGAAGACTGAGCAGCCTGTTATGGCATCTGCTTGGTCCTTTCAATGTATTTGAATATGGGGGCTTACTCCTCCTTTTTGTTTTAAAAGCTGTTCTTTGAAACATTGAATGTTTCTTTCAACGATTGCCTGTCCCTGAGGGTTGTGGGGAATTCCCATAGTATGTTTTATGTGCCATTGTTCAAAGAATTCTGTCATGGTTTTACTGACGAAACAAGGCCCATTGTCTGCCTTAATCTGTGCTGGCAAGCCCAAGGTAGCAAAGCATTAAAGAAAGTGAGAGTGTGCATGTTTGACCCTCTTGCTGGTATGGGCTGAAGCCCAGAAGGCCCCTGAGAAGGTATCTATTGAGACAAAGATATATTTAAACTTGCCAAAGGGTGCAAAATGAGTGACATCAGTTTGCCAGAGGATGTTTGGTCTCAGGACCTAGGATTGACTCCTGGTGGTTTTTTTTGTTTTGTTTTGTTTTGTTTTGTTTTGTTTTGTTTTGTTTTTTTGTGTGTGTGTGGGGGGGGTACTCTTAGAAAGAGCTGGCTGGCCTTGCAGGTATGAACTATCTTTTAAAGGTTCCTTATAGGAATATGAGGAAATCTATGTTGTAGACCTCTCCAGTTAAGATGAGTCAGATCATGTAGGCAAGTGGCCTCTTGTAATGTTGATATTTGGGCACCCAAGGCCAGAGTATCCACCCAGTCATTTCCCATAGCCAGAAATCCCGGGAGCTTAGAAGGTCCCCTCATATGTTGAATATAGATAGGATAGTTTCTTCCCTCCAGTAACCCTCTAAGGGTCACCATTAGCAGGGAAATGGGATTAGTGTCCAGGTGAATATAGGCCTGGGATAAATGAGGTAATAGATTTACTACATATAGGCTATCAGAATACAAATTGAAAGGTTCCTGAATACTCTGGAGGGCCATAATAACTGCAATCATTTCCTTATATTGTGCTTATCCCTGACAGGGTCAGAATTCCTGTAGGCTCAGAGAGTCCTGATTGTCCCTGAAAGCAGCATAAGCCGAGCTGTTTGGGCCCCATCTGTAAACACATGAAGAGCATCTAGAATAGGCTCAGGTAAAATCAATAGGGGCAGCCTCAACGGGAGCCTCCAAAGCATAACTGTCCATGGGGAGGGTCCATAGTGACAATCAAGACGTCCCAGGAATCCTTCAAGGGAGAGGGCAAGACGAGCATTGGCTCTAAAAAGCCATTCAACATCCACCATCCAGAAGGGGAAGATGATAGACTGAGAATCCATTCCAAAATGTCTCTGGGCTTGCGACTGACCTCTGATTACAGCATCAGCAAGCTGGTCAGCCTGGGAGTATACCCTTGGGGTATCTCCCAGGGAGGTATGGGTCCATTCTATTGGCTCTCCTTTTTGCACCAGCACTTCAGAGATGAACGTAGTGCTTGTGAACAGCCAGAGGGAAATGGGAAGGTCAGCAGAATGCCTCTTCAGGGAAACTTTATCAAGAGCATTCTGAAATTGTAAAAGCATGGCCCAATGTTCTGAGGTAAGAGCAATAACATCCTGAGGTTACTCATTTTTTAATAGGGAGAATAAGGGTACAAGACTGTCTTTGGAGATGGGAAACCAAGGTAGTATCCAATTGATCTCTCCCAGAGTCAAAGACACAGGAATGTCTAGCTTAGGCTTAAGTGGGCAGGCTTGGGTCAGGGTAAATTCGGTGTCAAGAATCTTAAAGGGGGGTACCCTCTGGACTTTGTTAGGAGCCACTGTGAACCCTCCTCTCTGAAGCCATGCAAGCACCTGCTCCAACAAGTCCTGCAGACAAGAGGGGTACTTATGTCCCAAAATAATATCATCCATATAAACATAGGTAAGTGTCTTATCCGTCTTTAGCAAGGATCCTAACAGGATAGCCAGGTATTGTTGGCCGAAGGTCAGGCTATTAGCCACTCCCTGGGGTAATATAGTCCATTCAAATCTCTGATCAAGTTGGGAGAAATTGAGGGAGGGCATAGAGAAGGCAAACTTGGCACAATCATCCAGATGGAGGAGGATAGAAAAGAAACAGTCCTTAACATCAATCACCACCAGGGTATATTCTGAGAGTATTGCTGGCACCCAAGGCAGACACCTCAAGGGAGTGCCTACCAGCTCCATCCTCTCATTTACTTTCCATAGACCCTGTAACATGTGCCAGGCTCCTGAGGCTTTTTTAATAACAAAGACAGGTATGTTCCAGGGACTTATGGAAGGGTGCACATGTCCAAGGAAGGTCTGATTGTTCCTTAACCAGAGCATGGAGTGCCTCTAATTTAGGTTTAGCAAGTGGCCACTGTTCCACCCATACTGGGTCACCTGGCCTCCACCAAAAAGTGGGTTCCAGTGGGGCAGTGGCCTCTAGGGTTGGGGGTAAAACCAAGTGGATTTTTTGAAGTCATTTCTATAGTGGGTGAAGAAGTATTCTCCTTTTATCTCCTCTTCTCCCCATCCCCTTCCATGGGCCTCTTCTTCCTCCATAATATCATCATAGAAAACTCTGGTCGGTGGTGAGTACTGCATCCATTTGGGACAACATATCCTGCCCCAATAAGTTGGCAGTAATATTCTCAGCCACCAGGGGGCATATCTTGCTCTGTTCCCCGTCTGGGCTGGTCTATTTAAAGAGAGCGACTGTTTCAAGAGATTGAGCATTACCCCCTACTCCCAATATGTGGGGTCCCGCAGTCAGGTCCCAGTCAGGGGGCACCTCCTCTCGGTGGAGCACAATCCTGTCTGCCCCTGTATCCACCAGGAAGTGGAATCTTCTCCTACCTATGATAATACTCATCTTGGAGTGGTGTCCCAGGACCAAAGGAACGGTCCAGTTGGCATGGGCCACTCTGGGGGGCCATGCCTCCCCCCTAGGGGAGTTCCTCCTTTGGCTAATGGGACTGGAGGGCACCCCCTTATCTAGTTTAAAGATTTCCCATCTACGTTGGATTTTGACCTGCAGTCCTTTTTCCTTTCTGTACCTAGGGCAGGGATTGGAAGGGGTCTTTATTTCTCCTGGCTGACTTAAAACCTTTTGTTGGATGGCAAGAGGCTGTTGCAGAGGACACTCTCGCTTAAAATGTCCCTCCTGCCCACATCTAAAGCAGGCCCCCAGGTTGCAGGCTTTGCAGTCCCCTGACTCTGAGTTGCCAGGACCCTTGAGAAAGCCTCAATCAGGGCAGCCATCTGGAATTGAAATGCTAAGGCTAGCATCTGAGTCTGGTGATGTTGGGTGCCCAGATCCTGGGTGGCAACTACCCATCAGCCCATGGGAGCCTCTTTCAGCCCTGGATAGGCAGCATGGTGTTCTGAATTCATTCCATCCCAGACCAGAATCTTTATAAATTAGTCCCAGAGGTGTCCAGTTGGTAGTTTGCAACTAATGCTCTGTTGGACCTGGTCTATAAACTCTGGTAGGGTCTCATTGGACATCTGCCTGACTCTGGCTATGGGGGATTCTGTAGGTCCCTCATCTAGCTTACCCCAGGCCACTAGCACCACTTGTCACACTTGGTCTCAGTATGGCGCCAGGACCATGGTCTGCTCGACCCCAGTAGAGCACACTTCAGCAGTTTCCTCCAACATGCTATAAATAATTGGGATCATGGGCTGAGCAGCTTGATTGGCCTCTGCTTGGACTCTGTATTCCTCCTTTCAATTGGCACACTATTTGATACATTGACTGCTTGAAAGGGCAGCCTCAGCCAGGTCCAGCCAATCCTTGGGGACACAGGGATTATATGCAATATTCCGCAGTAGGGTCTGGGACCAAGGGGCATTCGAACCATCCTCTGCCATTGCCTTGTGGAGTTCCTTAAGGTCTTTGGACTCCCAAAGGTACCATTCTTATGGTATATTAGGGGAAGGGGCCAGATTAACAGTAAATGCCTGGGGGGTCTGCTCTTGGGGCCCTGTGCCTTGCCTCCCTTGGGGCCCTATCTGGGTAATACAGGCCTCTGCATAAGTCAGTTCATTGGCTCCCTGATCCCCAGCTAATGGCAGGTCATCAGTACCCCAGTCACGTAGGTCCCTTCTAAGGGTAGTATATGGTGAAGAACATTCCTGTTTCAGGGATGTAAGGCAGGGGGGCCTGCTCCTTTGGGCGCATGGCTCACGGGGCATGGAGGGGGTGACTTTCACTTTCATGTCAAACTTGGTCTCTTCACCCTCCTGTTCCTCTTTGCCTTCTTTAGCCTCCCTTGGCTCTTGGGGATCTTTTGGAAAAATTGCATTTCCCATACTGAGGGTTTCACTTACCCTGGAAGACAGCATGGCCTTAGCCGAATGTACTTTCAAGCCCCACATTGGAGTGCCAGCTATGGGGCTTTACCTATCCCGAATTTAGATCACTTCTGAGGAGGTGGTCTAGAACCAAGGAAAGGTAAGTGCACCACTCGCCCATTTCCCAGCCTTCCTCTTACCCAGAGACAATCAGATGCAGCGGGGAGTCATGTCAAGCAGGAACTCATTTATTATTAGGCAGTAAGCATCGTTTATAGCAGAAAAACTCAGAACCCTAGGAGGGGGTGAAAGGAACCAACCAATCGTTTTAAAGGTCACCCTATATTCATTCCTTTATCTATGAGCTGTTTATGTACTGATATCATCCTATCTGAGTTTTGTATCTAATCTCAGCATAAACAACTTGGGCTCCATATGTCCAACTTCCTCTTGGCACCATCTTTGCAGCCCATGTATCCCCCACACTGTTACATTATTTCATCTTCCCCTAATACCCCATGTTCTTTATTCACTATATTTCCAATTAATAGCTTTCATAAAAAAACCCTCATATTTTCGATCTACCTTAACTAATAAAAGTAATTAAATATAGTGATTGAGCTGCAGTTCTTAGATGTAAAAATTCTAAAAGTAGAAGCAAATGATTTAACTTAGCATCCCAGTTTGACCAGTGTGCTAAAGGAAGTTTTGGTGAACAGCAGGTAAGAACAAATTTTGAGTCATAAAAATTTAATTACTTCAACTTTATTTCATAAGCAAAGAATAACATTTAATTGCATGTAACCTTACCAAACCACATAGCAAAAAAGAAAGAAAGAAAGCTAGATTTGAACATCTTTTAATCCTTCTAACTGTAAAATTATTTCATATTTTCAAGAAAACCTTTTTTTTTTCATGCTTTATGTCCTTATCTCAATGACAGGAAAACTTTAGGGGTCAACAGGGACGGTGGAATTAGCTGGTAATTTTACTGAAGAATCTTCACTAGTTTCGTCAGTGGCATCAGAGTCATCTTCATCTCTGGCCTCTGTTTGTCCTTGGTCACCTTTCAAAACCTCTTCATAAAGGGCAGAGATGGCACTAGGTGTTGTTTGGTTTGTCTTGGCCAAATATTCCAGGACTTTTATCTTGCTTGTTTCAGCATAGGCTTTGGGACCCCACAGGAACTCATAGCGTGGAGGATCACTGCCAGCCACCTGCCTGTACTCCAGGTACTTCAGCTTCACCAAATAATGGGTCATGAGCTTCCGGGGCTCACCAAAGATGCAGTGCTTCTTTCCTGGATAGATTCGCTTCGTCTTCAGGATTTGCCAGATCTCTTCTTCACTGGCACAATTGCCCCTAACAAGGATGACACCTAGGACACACATCACAAAAGCAGTCTTGGGTAAGCCTTTGCCAGCACGAATCCTCCCATTGTTGGGGAGCTTCAGCTTGCTGATGAGGTTGTATGAGGGCTCACTGGAGTTGACTTCCCTCACTTCCACTGCAAAGGCATCTTCGAGCTTCTGAGAGGCTTTCCTGAAGATCTCAGGGAAGTCGTCTTCATACTTCTTGGTGATAAGCTTCAGCATGTCTTCCTTAGTAGTAAGCTGCTTCCGATTGAAGTTGTGGAGCAGCTGCTGTAAGAGCACCATTACCTTTCTTGCTACCATATCTTGGTGAGGACAGATGGTGCAGGGCTTGTCCTCAACAGAGGATTCCTTTTCCTGGAATTCATCACTTTCCTCAAAGGAACTCTCACGTGATTCAGTGGAAGAAATACTCAGAGTGCTTGAGGCAGATGCTGTTGCTTTCTGAGGAGCCTCAGGAGTGCTGGAGGCCTCAGCCCCAGGCTGGCTCTGGGAAGCAGCAGAGGACTTTTCTGCTGCCTCTGTTGTTTCCTCTACTGTTTCCTGAACACCTCTACAAGCCCGAGCCTCACCTCGGGTCTGGTGGCGTTTCTTCCGGGCATGGCGCTTACTCTTATGACCACGAGGCATGATGACTCTGTCTAGTGACAACAGCAAGATGTGTGGGCAGGATGCTGGTGATGCAGACACCTGCCAAGGGGAGAATGAAATTATGTGAGCACTTTTATCCAGAGGAATCCACCCTTTGTTAATCTAAGTTAGCCTCTGCATGTTTCCATGAGAGCACCAATTTTAGGAACCTACTGTCCTTCTGTTCTCAACTGCCTGTTCCCTAAGGAAGAAACAGAGTAAGTCTGGGGTTACAGCCTATCATTCCTGCCTCTGCTGGGCTTAGCTGAATGCAGCAGGCTGGCACTCATGCCTTCTAGCTCCTTAGAGTTGTTGGGGCCCTCTCAGTTTCCAGTGAGAATCATTAAGCAAGTTCTTGGGAATCCTGAACCTCTCTCCTCTACCTCTTGCCAATTGTCTCCTTGTGATATACTCTGTTGTACGTGTTCTCCTCAAATGTGACTTAAACTTCCTTGTAGAAATATTTAGGCCATGTCCTCTAACCAAAATCCTTACCACTATTTCAGCTACAGCCTCATAGCATGGGAGTAAATGGGGGCCTGACCCATTACTACTGCACAGAAAATCTAGGCTCTTAGCAGGGGAGAAGTACCATGATTCCTCCCATGGAGTCCTTATCTGATTTCTGACCATACTTAGATGACTTATCTGACTAAAGAACCCTCCATTCACTCTAAGAATCTCATTATTCTTAAGACTCTTCTGATAGTAATTATCATAATAGCCCTACATGTACCTCCAAGGATTGATGGCAGGGGTAGGCTGTTAACCTCCTGAGTGTATTGGGATGGGGACTTCCCTCAGGACACACTCTAGGTTCTTCTCTTAATTCCCTACAAAAACCAGTGTTGCTTCTTTGGCCAACATGAGGATCTTTTCCCCTCATGTCAAGAGCCTCAGTTCTCTAATTCTGTAGGAACAGAGGTCGTATGTCTGTGAGACACCCATGCTTGGCCTTTGTGAGTATCTCCACCTATGTTTTTCTGCATTTTATATTGTCAGTGTAGGCTTCTTTCCTCTACTGAAATGTGGCCCACATTTTTATTGACTGTGCCATTTTTGAAGCCATAAATGCATAAACAAGCATGTATTTCAATTGCCCCATTCTTCTCAGGGCTTCTCTAAATTGTTAGAGGTACTTTTTTCTTCTGGGGTGTTCCACTACTGCAAACATGGACCAGCTTCCCGAGGGCCAATGTGAGTCCTTCTCTGAAAGTAAGAGAGACTGAGAACAAGGGTGTGTGTGGCAGGGGAGCAACAGCTAATTATAAAAACTGCACAGAGACAGATTAAAATGGTGGTCACAGACTGTAGTTCTTGTCTCGGGTTGAAGCCTCCTTTCAGGAGGCCGTGGGGGTATACAGTGAATGACAACTATTATTTAACAGGTCGAACCACCAGCCCTACCTGATGGGGAGCCTCATCTGGCAATGTCATGGATTCCTTGACTGTTAATGACTGGTTGTTTCTATCTGTAGTTTTTCTCATGTGCCACTTCATTTCTTCCCTAATAACAGCTATGGGTATTTTCCCTACTGCTTAAGTGTTTATCTCATAAAAAATTCCATCTTTGGGAACACTTATAGGTCAGAAAGATGATTTCTGTTAAAGCTGTATAATTCTGATGAATAAAAATTGTACTAGAATATTTTTCATGACCAACACATGATAGCAACTATATTCTCACTCACAAAAGACAGCTAATTTTAGATTTCAGAACAAATTCAAAACAGACTATCTGCCCTTGCAGAGAACACACAGACATTAATTCCATTTGTTAATTGCTAAATGAAGGTCAGAACTGAAGCAACATTGGTAGACATAACCCCCTGCAATAATTCTCTTTCTGCTTGTACTCCAACCACTCAAGGTTTAGTCAACTACTGTTATTGTTAAGTCCTGAATTTCAATGTCATTCTATGTCTGGGAACACTAACCACTCAGGCTACATGCTTGGTCAAGTGTTACCCACTGGCCAGTCAGTGTGACCTTCCTAGCCTGAGAAAAACTATGTGACTTGTCATGTGTTATGAGAATGGGTCAGACCCTGAAAATGTAACATATAATTTTGCAGAGTTTGGCCATGAGGGGAAGAAGGAGGAATGAGAGAATGTGTGAACATATATGTGGGTATGCAGAAGGAACTGAACAAAGAGAAGGAATAACTAGGCAGGAGAGTGAGAACAAGAGAGACTTTCAGAAAGAGAATTGAGATGTGTGTGTGTGTGTGTGTGTGTGTGTGTGTGTGTGTGTGTGTTGTGTGTGTGTGTGTGTGTGTGTCTGTGTGTGTGTGTGTGTATGCATGCTCAGGAAAATAAGCAGTCTTTAAGAGAGCCAGCTCCATGACTGCATCCAGGGTATGCAAAAAATCCATGAATTTGATGAGAGAGAGAGAGAGACAGAGACAGAGACAGAGACAGAGAGACAGACAGAGAGAGAGAGACAGAGAGAGAGAGAGAGAGAGAGAGAGAGAGAGAGAGAGAGAGAGAGAGAGTGAGAGAGAGAGAGAACAAACTATATGGAGTCAGATTTTCCATTTTTGTATAGTTTTATTAAGAAAAAAATTGTATTCATTTTATACACCAATCAATGATCCCTCTCGTCCCTCCTCCCACCCCTCCAGTCATCACCTCCCAATCCACAACCCATTCCTTCCTACAAGAATGTAAAGCCTCCCATGGGGAGGTACATTCAGTTGAGGCATGTCCAAGCACTTCCCCCTGCCTCAAGGCTGTACAAAGTGTCCCACCCTAGGTAGTTGGCTTCAAAAAGCCAGCTCATGCACCAGGGATAGATTCTGATCCCATTGCCATCCCCCTTATGCAGTTCAAGCTACACACCTGGGAGACAGATTTTCAGAGAAAGAGATTTTTTAAGATGAAATGAAAGAGAAAGTTACCATCAGAAAGCATGTATATTTCCTTATTTTCCCCCTCAGATAGAGAAAATCTAACCCTCAGGTGGATAAGAATTTTTCCTAAGCCCTCACCAAATTCAAGGATTTTTTTTTATATCCTGGATGCAGTCATGGAGCTGGCTCTCTTAAATATTGCTTTAACTCCTGAGCTTGCCTCCTCCCACATGAACATGCCGACTGGTGTCCTCCCTGTCCCCGTCTTGTCTGGACTCCAGTCACCCTGAAAACATGTATGCATGTAACACTATATGGATTGACCAGGAAGTATTTTGTATTTAGTAATACTCACAAACCACTACCACCAACAACACTGCCACCTACACCACCACCACAACCACCACCAACAATTAAAGAAAAAGAGACCAGGAATTTAAAAGTGAGCAAGGCAGATACATGGATGTATTTGGAAAGAGGAAAGGGAAGTGGGGGAAATGATGGAATCAATGATATTACAATCACAAAAAATAAAATTATTTTTAAAATATCAACATAAAAAATGGTGGTTACTGAGGTAAAGGTAGATGTCTTCTGCAGTGGATAAAATAGAGAACAAGCTCTATTATTTAAGATGGAGGTGCTACTCTGAGTTGGGCCAAAGCTGTTAAAAAGAGAACAGTTTCCTATGGGACTGGGATGCTTCTTTATGGTTAGGAGAGAATGTCACTCAGGACATACTTTATGGGCCTTGGCTATTTTTTGAGATGGAATAAGACTGAAATAAAGGGATTCCAGTAGGGTGAGAATGGTGTTGTTCTCTTTGGTTAGTATAGAGACGAAGAACAATGATATTGGTTTTGAGGGTTTGTTTGTTTTTGTTTTTGTGTTTTTGTTTTTGTTTTTTCCGTTTTTTGAGTAAGGGTTTCTGTGTGTAGCTTTGGAGCTTTTCCTGGAACTCACTCTCTAGATCAGGCTGGCCTCAAACTGATGGAGGTTTGCCGGGCTCTGCCTCCTGAGTGCTAGGATTAAATCCCCCTCCCAGCCGGGCGGTGGTGGCGCACGCCTTTAGTCCCAGCACTCGGGAGGCAGAGCCAGGTGGATCTCTGTGAGTTCGAGGCCACCCTGGTCTCCAAAGCGAGTTCCAGGAAAGGCGCAAAACTACACAGAGAAACCCTATCTCGAAAAACCAAAGAAAAAAAATCCCCCCTCCCCCCACCCCCGCCTCTGCCTCCCGAATGCAGGGATTAAATCCTTCAGGATCTGCCTCCCTAGTGCTGGAATTAAATCCTCCAGCTTCTTCCTCCAGGTGCTGAGATTAAATCCCCCTACATCTGCCTCCCAATGCTGGAATTCAATTCTTCAGCCTCTGGCTCTGTCTCCAAATGCTGAGATTAAATTCCCCACTTCTGCCTCCCAGTGCTGGGATTAAATCCCCCTGCCTTTGAACCCAACTGATAGGATTAAATGCCCCTGCATCTGCCTCTGAGTGCTGGGATTGAATCCCCCTACCTCTGCCTCCCAGTGCTGGAATTAAATCTCCCTGCCTCTAGCTCCCAGTGGTAGGATTAAATGCCCCTGCCCCCACCTCTGCCTCCCAATGCTGAGATCGAATCCCCCTGCTATGGCCCCCAAGTGATGGGATTAAATGCCCCTGCCTCTGCCTCCCAGTGTTGAGATTAAATCCCCCTGCCTCTGCCTCCTAATGTTGGAATTAAAACCCCTTGCATCTAGCTCCCAGTGGTGAGGCTAACTCCCCCTGCCTCTGCCTCCCAGTGCTGAGATTAAATCCCCCTGCTTCTGCCTCCCAGTGCTGGTATTAAATCACCCTGCCTCTGACCCCACCTGACGGGATTAAATGCCCTGCCTCTGCCCTCAAGTGATGGTATTAAATCCCCCTGCCTCTGCCTCCCAGTGCTGGGATTAAATCCCCCAGCATCAGGCTCCCAAGTGCTTGAATTAAATCCCCCAGCTTCTGTCTCCCAGTGCTGGGATTAAATCCCCCTGCCTTTGCCCCAAGTAATGGGATTAAATCCCCTGCATCAGCCTCCAGAGTGTTGGAATTAAAACCCACTGCCTCTAGCTCCCAGTGGTGAGGTTAAATCCCCCTGCCTCTGCCGCCCAGTGCTGGGATTAAATCCCCCTGCTTCTGCCCCCGAATGAAGGGATTAAATCACCCTGCCTCCACCTCTCTCCCAGTGCTGGGATAAAATCCCCCTGCATCAGCCTTCCAAGTGCTGAAATTAAATCCTCCGGGTTCTGCCTCTGAGTGCTGGAATTAAATCCCGCAGCTTCTGCCTCCCAGTGTTGGGATTAAATGCCCCTGCCCCTGCCCCTGCCTCCAAGTGCTGGGGTTAAATCCCCCTACCTCTGCCCCCACCTGATGGGATTAAATCCCCTGCCTCCGAGTGCTGGGATTAAACAAAATCCCCTGCATCAGCCTCCCAAGTGCTGAAATTAAACCCTCCGGCTTCTGCCTCTGAGTGCTGGAATTAAATCCCTGAGCTTCTGCCTCCCAGTGCTGACATTAAATTCTCCTGCCTCTGCCTCTGAGTGCTGCATTTAAATCCCTCTGGCTCTCCCTCCCAGTGCCAGGATTAAATCCCCCTGCATTAGCCTCCCGAGTGCTAGAATTAAATGCCCCTTCTTCTCCCTCCCAGTGCTGGGATTAAATTCCCTTGCCTCTGCCCCCCAGTGCTGGGATTAAATCCCTCTGCCTCTGCCCCCAATTGATGGGATTAAATCCCCCTGTATCAGCCTCCCTGTGCTGGAATTAAATCCTCCTTCTTCTTCATCACATCGCTGGGATTAAATTCCCCTGCCTCTGCCACCCAGTGCTGGGATTAAATTCCCTTGTCTCTGCCACCCAGTGCTGGGATTAAATCCCCCTGCCTCTGCCCCAGAGTGACAGGATTAAATCCCCCTGCATCTGGCTTCCAAGTGTTAGGATTAAATCCCCCTGCCTTTTCCTCCCAGTACTGCGATTTAATACCCCTGCCTCTGCCTGCAAGTGCTGAGATTAATCCCCCTGCATCTGCCCCAGAGTGACCGGATTAAATCACCCTGCCTCTGTCTCCCAAGTGCTGAAATTAAATTCCCCTGCCTCTGCCTCACAAGTGACAGGATTAAATCCCCCTGCCTCTGCCTCCAAGTGATTGGATGTAATTCCCCTGCCTCTGCGTTCTAGTTCTGGGATTAAATCTCCCTGCATCTGCCCCCAAGTGCTGGGATTAAATCCCCCTGCCTCAGCCTCCCAGTGCTGGGATTTAATCCCCCTGCCTCTGCCCCCGAGTGACAGGATTAAATCCCCCGGCCTCTGCCTCGGAGTACTGAGATTAAATCCCTCTGGCTCTCCCTCCCAGTACTGGGATTAAATCCCCCTGTATCAGCCTCCCGAGTGCTAGAACTAAATTCCCCTTCTTCTCCCTGTCAGCGCTGGGATTTAATCCCCCTGCCTCTGCTTTCCAGTGCTGGGATTAAATCCCCCTGCCTCAGCCTCCCAGTGCTGACATTAAATCCCCCTGCCTCAGCCTCCCAGTGCTGGGATTTAATCCCCCTGCCTCTGCCCCCGAGTGACAGGATTAAATCCCCCGGCCTCTGCCTCGGAGTACTGAGATTAAATCCCTCTGGCTCTCCCTCCCAGTACTGGGATTAAATCCCTCTGCATCAGCCTCCCGAGTGCTAGAACTAAATGCCCCTTCTTCTCCCTCCCAGTGCTGGGATTAAATCCCTCTGCCTCTGCCCCCAATTGATGGGATTAAATCCCCCTATATCAGCCTCCCTGTGCTGGAATTAAATCCTCCTTCTTCTCCATCACAGCACTGGGATTAAATTCCCCTGCCTCTGCCACCCAGTGATGGGATTTAATCCCCCTGCCTCTGCCCCCGAGTGACAGGATTAAATCCCCCGGCCTCTGCCTCCCAGTGATGGGAGTAGAGGCCTGCACCACGGCCACCGCCACGGCCACGGCCAGGCTCATGGTGTCTTTCGAAATGGCGGCGACCGGTAGAAAAGCCGAGAAGTGGGGGGGGGGGGGCAGCTGGAAGGCGGGAGGAGGTGGCGGTGAGAGGGAGGGAAGCTGTGCGGATGGAGGTGAGGAGGTTTATTCTGAGATGGACCACCTCTGGCAACAAGGGGCCCATGGGCCGGGCGGGGAGACGGTCCTCGGCTTCGACGGGGGGCTTTACTTAAACAAGGGGGCTGTTGGTGCCAGGCGAGGTCTAAAGGACAGAAACCGAGACCGAAGGCACGGGTTCAAGAGCAGGGGAAACTCGACTCTGAGATGGCTGCTTCTCAACCTCCTCACCTTGAACGTCACAGCCTGGGGCTTGTTTCCTGGTCCTGTTGAGTCGGACAGCGCTCCTCGCGCCGCCGGGTCTCGAACTGTGGAGAAGGAAATCACGCCCTCGCTGGGGGAAGAACCCGGAGAGACGCTGCTGGAGCCTCGGCTCTCTGGCGCCCCCTCTGGCGTGGGGGTGGGGGGACTTTCTCAGTCTCATAGACGAGTGGCCATGGAATACTCAAGCGCTTTGACTAGATTGCTTCTGCAACTCCACCTTCCTGGGCCTCTGCCTCTGAAATCCTCCTTCCAGAAGTCACCCGCTCTGAGCTAACTCTCTTTAAACCTCTGGTTTAAGCACCGAGAAAGGAAGTTTCTGCACAATTTGTTTTTCATATGTCTGTAATTATCCCGGCCTCTGCCATGGCTCCCGTCTCTTTTAAATTTCACGGCAGATGTCAATCTGTAAATATTCACGAGTAGTAGTACCCCCTTCAAACACCGGGAAAAGCAGGCAGGCGTGTGTCTTCGCAGTGTTGGGAGAAGGTAAAGTTGAACATCAGGAAGAGGACTTAGAATAGGAGGAAGTAACTTGAAGAGAAAATATGTATTCCTTCTCGTTATTATGCAGACTCAAGTTTTCAAGGTATTTGATTAGTACAGGAAAGAGACAGAGCCATGTGAGTTTGTAGATCCCAATCTGTTGAAGTTACACTTTACATAGAGATATTTATATTCTTACCAGTTTCCCCCTTTATTAATCAAACCCTTCATTTATGTTCATATTCTTTTTACTCTGGCAGTGGATTCAATCCAGTGTTTTGAGCATAAAATCTCTTTTCAAATCATCTGGGATACAATTTTGTGTTATTAAAGGGAGGGAGTGTATTTCATGTGTTTTTTTTAATTTTTTTTAAATTCTACTTTTTGGTTTGTTTTCTAAAGAGAGACAGAAAGAGACAGAGGAAGAGAGAGAGAGAGAGAGAGAGAGAGAGAGAGAGAGAGAGAGAGAGAGAGAGAGAGAGAGAGGATAGGAGAGGAGAGGAGCTGGGTAGGGTTGGTGAGTAGATGGGGAAGATCTGAGAAGATCTTTTCATGGGAAGGGAAACCATGATCAGAATTTATTGTATGAAAAAGTATTTCAATAGAAAAGAATATATGGAAAAGGCCAATGGAATGTATAGTGTACTCTTTGCGTTTACAAAAATGTCTCCATTTTATGGATACTAGGCTGAGGAAATAGCTATAGTTTGCATTTCATTTATGTATGTAGTTACAAAACTTCCACATAGCAGATCTATCCCACCACCTTGAGATTATCTCCATGAACTTCTACAACCAATGGAATGATTTAAAAATACAAGAAAGTCGACAGGCAGCTGTGGCGCATGCCTTTAATCCCAGCACTCAGGAGGCAGAGCCAGGCAGATCTCTGTGAGTTCAAGGCTAGCCTGGTCTACAGAGTGAGATCCAGTGTAAGCACCCAAACTACACAGAGAAACCCTGTCTCAAAAAAGAAATAGATGATTGTTAATAAAAAGATATCAAGTTCAAAAAAAAGTAGTGAAGAAAAAAAAATAATACATAAAACCCCAAAAGGTCAGCTTTACTGGGGGAAGAGTAGAATAGCACATGCTAGATGGATCGACAGTCTGTCCTTGCGCCAATGTTTAATACCTTAAGAATCTTGAGAATATTTAAATTTATTTGTATATATATATGTATATATTTATGTATCTATATTTATTCATATATATGTATATATATATGTAGTGTGTGTGTGTGTGTGTGTGTGTGTGTGTGTGTGTGTGTGTGTGTGTTTGTGCATGCTTGTATGTATACATCTTCACCACCTCTGTATGTGTGGTGCTGCTAGGGGTATCTGATCTCCTGGAACTGGAGTTACAGAAGGTTGTGAACTACCTTGTGGGTGTTAAAAATTGAATCCAGGTCTTCTGGAAAAAACAGTCACTGTTTTCTTTTAATCTTTTATTTTTTTATAATTTGATTTAATATTACATATCAGCCATGCATTCCCCTGTCCTCCCTCCTCCCCCCTTCCCTCCAGCCCACCCCCTGATTCCCATCTCCTCCAGGGCAAGGACTCTCCTGGGGATTCAGGTCAACCTGGTAGATTCAGTCCAGGCAGGTCCAGTCCCCTCCTCCCAGGCTGAGCCCTGCATAAGCCCCAGGTTCCAAAAAGCCAGCTCATGCACTAAGGACAGGTCCCGGTCCCACTGCCTGGATGCCTCCCAAACAGATCAAGCTAATCAACTGTCTCACCCATTCAGAGGGCCTGATCCAGTTCGGGGCCCCTCAGCCATTGGTTCATAGTTCATGTGTTTCCACTAGTTTGGCTATTTGTCCCTGTGCTTTATCCAACCTTGGTCTCAACAATTCTTGCTCATACAGTGCTCTTAACTGCTGACCCATCTCTCCAGTTCTGAACCTTGAGAATTGTGTTGGTTATTTATCGTACAATTGAGACTTAAACTTTGTTATGGACTCAGTATTTATGTTTTTTTTCCAAACTTCATATGTGGTACTTTATTTTTTCTTTTGTGTGTATGTGTGTGAGAGAGAGATACAGGGGTATAATGTAGCTGAAGTTTTCTCTCCAGGTCCTGCCAAGCCCTGGCAGTCCAACAGCACTCTTATAAATAAACACACAGATGCTGATATTATTTACAAACTGTATGGCCATGGCAGGCTTCTTGCTAACTGTTCTTATATCTTAAATTAACCCATTTCTATAACTCTATACCTTGCCACGTGGCTCGTGGCTTACCGGCATCTTCACATGCGGCTTGTCATGGCAGCGGCTGGCAGTGTCTCCTTCCTCCACCTTCCACTTCCTAGAATTCTCCTCTCTTCTTGTCCTGCCTATACTTCCTGCCTGGCCACTGGCCAATCAGTGTTTTATTTATACAGAACGATATATATAATATCCAAGAACATGTGAAAAACAGGAAAACACAATATCACTGAGTAACTTCCCTAGCATTTTGCTTTAATTTTTTATTTTTAGATAGTGTCAGGTTAAATTGCTCAGATTGAGAGTTGATAGTGAACTCATTTTGTAACTTAGATAGGCCTTGAACTTGAATTCCTCCAGCCTTATCTTCACATACAGCTTAAATTACAGAGCACCACACACAGCTCATTAGTTGAAAAATAACTGCAAATGTAACAGTAGAAGTGACCAGGGCCTTAGGAAGCTGATTTTGTTTGTTTGTTCATTTATTTACTTTTGAAGCAGGGTCTCACTGTATATCCTTGGATGGCCTGTAACTTACCATATAGACCAGGCTGGCCATGAACTCAAAGAAATCCACCTGCCTTTGCCTTCTGAGTGTTAGAATTAAAGATATGTGACACCACTCTTGGCAATAATTATATTTAGATTGAATAATGATTATAGAAACTTTATACTAGATTACGACCCTCATGTGAAAATACCAGAAATATTGTGTCCCAATCTACACCATATGAGGATGAAGCAAGAAAGAAAGTATGTGAAGGGGTGAGGGGCACACCAGGTACCCAACTGGCCAGCTATTTTATCTTAGACATTCTGTCCTCCAGGATATAAATTAGTAAATATTTTGTTGTTGTTGTTAAAGCTACCTAGTCTATGCTATTCTGTTATTGAAACCCAACTAAATGAAACCAGTTTTATATAATAATTGAATATGTGTCATGTATAAAATACCTGTCAAGGTAACTGCCAAATATTTAGTAGTTAATGAATGGCAGGTATAGTAATTTTGTATTGTAGAATACCACCATCTTCTATGAGTTATATGAGAGAAAAGGAAATGCTTTCAAATAACAGCTAAAATTTTGCTTTAGCAAGTAGAATTAGATTCTTCCCAATGGTAACCCATATTATTTAATTTGGATATTGGGTTTGTTCTTCATCTAGCTACACTTCAAAGCTACTAGAGTTTTGTTAAGCATCAAATCCTTCAGTGCTTCTCAACTAGCCTTCCATCTACATTCTTTTCTCATTCATTTCATCCCACAAAAATCTTCCCTTAAGTTTAATCAAAATACATTTAAAATACTCTAACAGGTAAGCACTTCAGTACAGTTCTGGGCTAACCATATTAACACAATGGCGTCTGCACCTCTCACCTTAGGGGGATATTACTCTTACTCTTCAGTAACTATCCAGCAATACACAAAGAATGTCTATTTGAGCATTGTATTCTAGTAAATAGGGGAAGCAAAATATTTATTCTTCTTGTCCATTATAATTTTTCTTTTTTTTTAATTTATTTTTCTTTCATACAATATGTTCTGACCACAGCCTTCCTTCCCTCCACTCATCCCAGTCACACACACCCCACCTCCCTACTTCCCCAGATGCCTCCCCCCCTTTTTCCCTTCAGAAAGAGCAGGCCTCCAGTGATTTCACCTGAACATGGCATAACAAGATGCAATAAGACAAGGCACAAACACTCATATCAAGGCAGGAGGAGGCAACCCAGTAGAAGGAAAATGTTACCAAGAACATGCAAAAGACTCAGGGACACCCCTATTTCCATTCTTAGGAGTCGCACAAAAACCCCAAGATAAACAATCACAACATAAATGCAGAGGACATAACTTAGATCCATGAAGGCTGTGATTACCACTTTGGTCTCTGTGATACCCTATGAGCCCAGCTTAGGTGATTCTCTGGGCCATGATTTCCTGATGTCCTTGACCCCTCTGGCTCCTGAGATCCTTCCTCCACCTCTTCTGCAGGGTTTCCTGAGCTCCATCTAATGTTTGGCTGTGGGCCTCTGCATCTTCACCCATCAGCTGCTGGAGGAAGCCTCTCTGATGACAATTGGGCTAGGGACTGATAAATAGCAGAATATCATTAGGAATCATTTCATTGTTTTTTGTCAGTTGTGTTTTTTTCTACCCTAGGTTTGTGAGCCATCTAGGAATTTTCCGCTGCACTAGGGTTCCACATTGTGCCCTATATGCCCCCAATTCCAGATACCCCTCCCCTACTCTCTCCTACTCCCATCCCCACCCACTTCCAAGCCACCCACAAAATCTACTCTATTTGCCCTTCCCAGAAAGATCCATGTACCGCCCCCCAGAACCCTCCTTGTTACTTAACGTTTCTGAGCGAGACAAACCAGACCCAGTAAGATAAACATGATATGTACTGACTTATAATTGTATCTTAGCTGTTAAGTAAAGGATAATCATGCTACAATCCACAGGCCCATTATAATTTTATTGAATTTCCACTGTTCACATGCAGAGAGACTGCCCTGTGAATAGACAGCAAGAAGATGTCACTTAAGTTGATGACAGAAGTCTCACAGGAAATCAAATCTGCTGACATCTGAATATTGGACTTCTGGCTTCCAGAATTGTGAGAAAATAAGTATATTTATCTTATTTAAGTCAATGTGGTACTTTCATAGTATCCATACAAGTTTACAGATTTCCTGCATACTATTATTTCTGGATTGTCTCTGACCACAACATTCTTCATAATCATGTTTTAACGACCCATTTAATCCATGTGTGGGTTAAAGAGGAATTTCCCTAATAAGATTATGTGATATTTGAGCATACAACACTAGATAGTATACAGATGGAAATTTACTAACCATTCACATGTTTATTATACTCATAGTCATGAGAGTCTTGTATTACTTGAAATACAAGGCCACACAGGGTTGGTCATACATGATAAATAAGAAGGTCACTAGAAGTCAGGTTATAATAATCAAGGAAGAACATCATACCTTCTGCAATGCCAGTACATATGAGGTTGTATTCTGAAACAGAGTAAACAAATGCTGAGATAATTTGAGGTTGTGCTGGTTCCACCAAATATCAAGTCAGTGTATCATATTAAAGCCTAATTTTACACCTCCTTTACAAAGTAGTTTTACATTCAGTAATCTTTCTTCAATATTCTGATATATCATATGGAGACCTGCATAGTGTTCATCTGTATCATAGGTTCATATAACCGACCATGAAGCTTACTTTAAAATATATTACATCATATTGACTTGAAATTTTCAAAATCTCAATTGCCTTGCCTCAGGAACTTTACTCTCACTTTTATCTATTCTTACTTTGCTGTAATTCCCATAGGGCATTGTACTATTTTCCTCGTAAGATTTTATTTTCTTGTTTCTAAATTCTATGGGATGAAGTTCGATCTTTTTCTGAGCATCACCAGTACTAGCACAGAAGTTCCCAAAGAGCAGATACTCAGTTGATATATGTGAATATGAGAGATAAGAACTAACTTCCTAAAAATCAATGTCCTCTCCCTATACACAGCACTCACTCAGTCTACTTCATTCCAGAGAATCTCGGCAGGCCCAGACTTTCCTTTCTCACATTATTCAAATGTATTTTAACTGATAAAACCACAAAATATTATTCTTAGTAAATTTTAGAGAGCTCAGGAGGTAGCTCAACAGGTAAGGATACTTGCTGTGTATGCCTAAGAACTTGGGTTTGGGTGTCCATGTACAAATTTATACATGGTCACACATGGGCCAATTCCCCTGGTTCTATAAAGACAGATACAGGAGGATCCTTAAAGCTTGCTGGCCATCATCTTGGCTCCAACCTCAGTGATAGACTCCTATCAAGGTAATAAACCATAAAATGATAAAACGGGGTAGCCAGTGCCCTCCTCTGGATTCCTCATGTGTGCACAGGCACATATCTGCACATACTGGTGGGCATATACCACATATATATACCATACACACACACACACTCTTGTCCCCCCCTTCTTCATGTTTTTGTCTTGGTCTTCATAGCTTACATACTATCTCACCTTCTTTACATGTACTTGCTGTCAGGCTGTCAGTTTTTTTTGAGTGACTGGTAGATAATTTTTCTTGTACCATCTCTAGTGCTATTAAGGGAGACTGCTATTTAGAGCAGTTGCTTAATTAATGTTCACGTACAAAGTATTAAAAAGAGTTAAAATTTTGAATTATTACAAATCAATTTCTGTTATACACAAGGAGGAAACTTAATTCCAAATTCAGCTAACACAATAAGCAGAAGATAAAATGTACATCAAACTATATTATGAACAAACTATGATATGGTCAGGCTCCAGAAGAGGAAGGAGTGTATACTGGGAAGATCCTGGGGAAGGGTGCTGTAATTTGCAAAGACCCGCAGGTATATCATACCAGGAATATCAGCTCCTGTATCATGTTGCCTTTCAGGAAACAAAAGCCTAGTGCCACTATCTAAAGATTATTCACTTCCCTTTTATCGACTTGTTTTCACTACTTTGACTACTAGTATCATTTCTTTTTTGTCTGAGAGCCAGTTTAGAACAGTGAGAGAAAAAATACTGAATTGGAGGCAGAACATCGTCAAGTAGGAGGAGTGGAAGAGTGCACCAGACAAATGTATATCAGGATTTAGTCTTACTATTCTATCTACCAGCCTTAAAAAGAAAACCACAAGCTCAACATCAACCAAGTGAGTCTTATGTAGGTACTATCTGGTTGGAGTACACAGCTGGAAAATAATGCTCAGTCTTTGAAAAGTTACTGTTATTATATTGGTCACAGGTGATACATCTACTTATACATCTTGTTCTCATATCTTGAAAGTATTAGAGCATATAGAATAGTGTCGTAAAAATTATAGTACACAGGGCAAAAGTAATGAGTACAACTATGTTAAATTTCAACATGACAGCTCTAATTTGAGTGTGGGGTGGCTTGTCCCAGATAACTACAATTAAAGGTCTTAGAATTTGTGATACGGTCAAATTCCACTGCCCCCATGATGTCCTTCTGTCCAGCTGCCTCATTTTAGTCATTATTGACTTAACAAAATGTAGCCCTTGATAAATGTTTGTGAAATGAAAATTAACATAACTTAACATGAAATGCTCTTCTTATCAGTTAGGATCTACTTTTTAGTGCAAGTCAAATGGTGATGATGTAGTGGTTTCTATGGATCTAATCTTACTTGAGGGATCTCTCAAAATGTTGACAGAATGTGCACCAATCACCTGGTTTTCAAACTGACTTACCTGCACTGGGAAGAGAATCTAGGACATATTTCCTTCCTGCCCAAATGGAGATTTGTGTTCCATTTGCCCACCAACCCAATCACTTACACCTTTTCCTGTCTTCACTTTGCCTTTCCTTTACCTTTGTCCATCCCTTACTCCCTTGTTCTTTTCCTCTCTCAAAGTTTTAAATAAGAATACCATTATTTAGAACTGGGTCAGCTGTAACCTTGATCTTACAATTTTCAGCATCCAGAACTCTAAAAATTAAACCACAATTAATTAAACACAATTAATTAAAAATTAAACCACAACCAACCCCAACCTCCAGTGTGTATTTTCTCTGTGTTGTTAGCATAGACTTACAGGATTTTCCACAAAAATCTGTAAGGCATACCATCTAAGGGGATGTCATTTATTCATTACTTTTAAAGTCCAGTCAGCCCAATACATTCATGACCAATGAATGAAAATTGCATCTGCTTACCAAGTTTTGGGAATTTGACTTTTCCACATGCCTTGCTCAATGAATTTCAACTTGATTGCCCTCATAAGAAACACCATTTTCCTTAATCCTTTTTTGCTTTAACTTAAGTCAAAAAGAGGAAATCCAATCTTACTGGTTAAACTGCAAATATTGGCTCAGAATTTCTAAAATTGGAGGCTGGAATATTATATTACCGTTCTAATACTTTCACATGGACTTCTAAAGATAATACATTTGATATAGATTTGTTCAATATCAGTAAATAAACACAAAGTCTAATTCATAAACATTTGACTTTTATTGACTTTTGTTTTACAAGCCAGGGGAAGTATTTAATTACATTTATTGCATTTAACTTTACCAAACCACATAATGAATGCAATTAAAGGAAACTAGACT
The DNA here is from genome assembly GCF_007827085.1 of Peromyscus californicus insignis. Classification (NCBI taxonomy): domain Eukaryota; kingdom Metazoa; phylum Chordata; class Mammalia; order Rodentia; family Cricetidae; genus Peromyscus; species Peromyscus californicus. The sequence goes on from NW_026294391.1 coordinate 48,392,409, forward strand.
TAACTGTGTTCTAATCCCCTGCTATTCCCAGTGTACTGACCTACTAACTCTAAGATTATTTCATATTTTCAAGAAAACCCTTTTTTCCCATGCTTTATGTCCTTATCTCAATGACAGGAAAACTTTAGGGGTCAACAGGGACAGTGGAATTCGCTGGTAATTTTACTGAAGAATCTTCACTAGTTTCGTCAGTGGCATCAGAGTCATCTTCATCTCTGGCTTCTGTTTGTCCTTGGTCATCTTTCAAAGCCTCTTCATAAAGGGCAGAGATGGCACTAGGTGTTGTTTGGTTTGTCTTGGCCAAATATTCCAGGACTTTTATCTTGCTTGTTTCAGCATAGGCTTTGGGACCCCACAGGAACTCATAGCGTGGAGGATCACTGCCAGCCACCTGCCTGTACTCCAGGTACTTCAGCTTCACCAAATAATGGGTCATGAGCTTCCGGGGCTCACCAAAGATGCAGTGCTTCTTTCCTGGATAGATTCGCTTCGTCTTCAGGATTTGCCAGATCTCTTCTTCACTGGCACAATTGCCCCTAACAAGGATGATACCTAGGACACACATCACAAAAGCAGTCTTGGGTAAGCCTTTGCCAGCACGAATCCTCCCATTGTTGAGGAGCTTCAGCTTGCTGATGAGATTGTATGAGGGCTCACTGGAGTTGACTTCCCTCACTTCCATTGCAAAGGCATCTTCGAGCTTCTGAGAGGCTTTCCTGAAGATCTCAGGGAAGTCGTCTTCATACTTCTTTTTTTTTTTTTTTTTTTTTTTTTTGGTTTTTCGAGACAGGGTTTCTCTGTGTAGCTTTGCGCCTTTCCTGGAACTCGCTTTGGAGACCAGGCTGGCCTCGAACTCACAGAGATCCGCCTGGCTCTGCCTCCCGAGTGCTGGGATTAAAGGCGTGCGCCACCACCGCCTGGCTGTCTTCATACTTCTTGGTGATAAGCTTCAGCATGTTTTCCTTGGTAGTAAGCTGCTTCAGATTGTACTTGTGAAGCAAGTACTGTAAGAGCACCATTACCTTTCTTGCTACCATATCTTGGTGAGGACAGATGGTGCAGGGCTTGTCCTCAACAGAGGATTCCTTTTCCTGGAATTCATCACTTTCCTCAAAGGAAATCTCACGTGATTCAGTGGAAGAAATACTCAGAGTGCTTGAGGCAGATGATGTTGCTTTCTGAGGAGCCTCGGGAGTGCTGGAAGACTCAGCCCCAGGCTGGCTCTGGGAAGCAGCAGAGGACTTTTCTGCTGCCTCTGTTGTTTCCTCTACTGTTTCCTTCTACAAGCCCGAGCCTCACCTCGGGTCTGGTGGTGTTTCTCCCAGACATGGCTTTTACTCTTTTGATCTCGAGGCATGATGACTCTGGCTAGGGACAAGAACAGAATATATTGGAAGGGTGCTGGTGCTGAAAACACCTGTAAGAAAAAGAATATGAACAGTTTAATCAGAGAGAGAAAACCTTGTTTGTAAGGAAGGCTGCCTCTTCAGGTTTCCATGAGTGCAGTGCTTTTGGAATCCAAGTGCTACTCTTATAAAGAGCTTAATCCCTGAGTAAGAATAGAGAAGCTTTTTTTCAGCATACCTCTTCTCTATCTTGCCTGTTGTACTGGGCTAATGAGCAGGGGTGGCAGTGAATGATTTCTGTTTGATATTCCAGAAACCTCTCAGTTTCTCTCAGTTCACATCACCAGCTGAAAAGCTTTGGGCCTGTCTCCTTTTCTACTCTAAAGCTGCCATTTCTGTGAAATTCTAATCTCTGTTTAGACAATATTCTTCATTTTAGCTCCCCCAAATATCCAGAATTCCTTTTAGTGTGGATTTAATCCATCTCTTTCACCAAAAAAAATCTGTCACTACTATTATTTTAATCACCTCTTGAAACTGGAGTAAACCAGTGTCTCTTCCATCACAACTACTTGTCAATGCAGCATGTGATTAATAGAGGACTTATATAGGTCCTCCTGCACCCTTACCTTGATTTCTGGCCATATTTAAGATTCTTTTCTATGCTGATTTGAGGATCCTCTACTCACACTGAGTTCTTCATATCCCCGTGTGGAAACAGCCCAATAGATTTTCATGGAGACTCTCAGGGTTGATGGCAGAGATATGCCTCAAGCCTCCTGCCTCATGTAGGATGGTTAATTCCTTCAGAAATCACTCAGTGTTCTGTCTTTTAATTTCCTAAAGAGCACACTTCTCTTTTTGCTTAATGACAGCAGATTTACTTTGAGGCTAAGCTCTGTTCTCAACACACGTATTTGACAGTCTCAGTTACCCATATGTGATCTTTACTGGTATTTCCACCTCAGTAAGTTTCTTTGCATTTTCTGTTAACATAGGCTTTTCCTACCTCTGCTGCCTAGGTTTCTTCAGTGTCTCATTCCAGAGACTTTAGAAGCCAAATGAGTGAGGAGCTCTACTGGCCCACTCTCCTCAGGACTTTTCAAGACTGAGGACAATGGAGCTGGAAAGATGGTTCAGTGGTTAAGAACCCATACTGATTTTACAGAAAACCTGAGTTGCATTCTCAGCATCCAAGAAGGATGGCTCTCAATCACCAGTAACTCCGCACCAGGGTACCCAGCACCCTCTTGTGGCTTCTGCTGGCAAGTGCACTCACATGCATATACCCACACAAAGACATGGTTAATTAAAAATGAAATAAATCTTAAGAAAAAAAAAGACTGAGGACAAGGGTGCAATTAACGATAATGGCTATTTTATGAGGAATCCTGCAGCCAAGCATGAACAGTGAGTTTTCTGGAATGGGAGCTTAACCTTTCTACATTGATAAAGACAGCAAAAACCACCACTTACCTGCCCACCCCCGACCCCCACTTTGGTTTGTGGGTGGAGGGCTATCTTCTAAGCTGGCAGAAATGGAAAAAGTCACTCAGAACAAGGAAATAGCTTGTGGGCTTGAAGGATATGGACTAAGGGACACTGTTTTCTGAGACTGGCCATGAATGAAACAGGAGCACTGGTGGGCAGAAGGAGAGGTGCAGTGCAGTGCATAGAGTCTTTTGAGGGAAAACTATGAAAATAGGAGTTGCCACTTGCTTGTGGAGAACTTGAGGCTCTTTTTTGGTGGGCAGAGATCGAGAGTTAATTCCAGGAGAGTATGTCTGTGGTAGAGTGGTAGCAGTGTTCTCATCTAAGGTCATCTAAACCTAACACCGATGCTACCGCTGGCTCCTGTAAGGACTCAGGAAACAGAGAATGCTGCTTGTTCTCTAGTGGAAATGTTGGGAACCAAGCAGCACTGGGGAGGGTGGCTCTCTTCAGGTGACTGAGAAAAAAAACGCGGCTTTAGGGGGTCTTTAACTCCTGACCTTGACTCTGGCTGAAACTTGGGCCTGTTTCTTGCTTCTTCTGAAGTAGAGGTTTGCTTTGTACAGAGCTTCAGATTGCCTCTCTTCTGGCTTCACAATGGCTTTTGAAGCTCCAAGGAGGAAGTGACCACTGTCACCAAGGACAGCAACTTGAAGGAAGAGAGGCTCATTGCATATGCTGCTCTTCTGGCGCTTCCTCTGGCGTGGAGTGAGTGGGCTCCCTCTGTCCCACAAAATTCTGAATATGTGATACTTTGTGCTTTAGGTTGACTCTGCTGCCACTCTTGCTAGTAAGACTTCAGTACTTTTAATTCTGAAATCCTTACTGGGGAAGTCCACACGAAGTAAGAAACTTGGGGCCTCTATGTCTAAGCACAGGTAATGGAAAGTCCCTATGTGAACCTTTCTGTTCGGTGTTCTCAGTAACTGTTCAGGTCACCATCATGGGTCCTATATTTTTAATAATAGTTTTGTTCATGAATGGCAAATACCTGAATGCTATTGTTAATTTTGGAACAAGTTTGTTCCTCAAGACTCTTGGGATATAGGGAAGCTGAAAAAATAAAGCAGTGGACTTAGTGTATGAAATGTCATTCAGGATATATACTTATCGATCTTTTCCTTTTCTCTAACATGCAAACTCAATTTTTGTTAAACTTCTCTTCTTAAACTTCAATTATTACAGGAAAATTATGAATTAAGATTTTTTGTTAGGTGTTTTTTTTTTCTGTGAAAATCAAGATATTTTATTATTTTGATTTGGTCCATGGGTAAAAGAGCACAGTTTCAAATGAGACTGTTTTCTGTAGGATCATTACTGAATTAAATGCTCACCAAGTGCTTTATGAAATAAATCCGGGCCAAGATTAGAGTACAGATCTGTATACATTTTTGAAAGATATGACTAATTGAATCCAGTTGTCTTCTTATGTAAATATGTATTCACACTTTGATCCTTGAGCAGATAGAACTATACATAAAATGTTCAAAGAAATTTGTTCACTTTATTTTGCTTTATAAATTTAAACTTAATTTGAGAGTTCAATACTATAAGTATTATATTTATGTTATTTCCACCACTGCTTCTCCTTAATCCTTTGAAACAAAGTAAACATCATAAACTTGGATATTCATTTTGTTAGAAAAAATGCATTGCTTGTTATTTAATCCCATAATTTATTTTGATGTTCCTTTTCTCTACTATGGATCTAATCCCAATACTTTCAGCAAAATATTTTAATAAATCATCTGAAATGCACTCAGGAGTATTGTGGAAGAAAATGAATAAAGATCAGCATATCTACTTAACTGTAGCTGTACTGGGATAACACAGCCCTAGATGATTTCTGATTAGCAATGTATCCTCATTCCATCACTACTATAATTATATGAGAAATGAGAATTTTATGGTTTGGGTTTACTTATCATCCAATTGACTTTGATAAGGCTTTATATATCATCAGCATTTGCATTCCTTAAAATTTACATGTGGAAATGTGTGTTTTTCTTACTCTTGTCCTTTTTTTTTCCTTTTTTTTTTTTGGTGATACTGGAGATTCAACCCAGGGAGAACCCACATTTATTCACTAGATACATATATTTAACAATTAGAAGCTAAGATCCATATATTACATAGAACATATGGTATTTGTCTTTCTGAGTTTGCATTATATCACATAATATGTTTACTAGTCCCATCCTTTGTCTTGCAAATTTTATTTTTCTTTTTAAATTAAAATTATCATATTTATTTATTGTATTATCCTATAGATATGAGTATTTTCCCTGCATATATATCTGCACCATACATATGCCTGGTGCCTATGGAGGTCAGAAGAGAGTGTCAGATCCTCTGGAATTAGAGTTACAGAAGGTTATGAGTTGCCATGTGGATACCAGGAATCAAACACAGGTACTTTGCAAGAGCAAAAAGTGCTCTTAACTGCTGAGCTAACTCTCCATCTCAAGTAATTTCATTTTCCTTTATAGATTAATAAAATTCTGCTGTGTATATTAATCACATTTTTATTACCTATTTATCTGTTGATGGATATACAAGCTGGTTTTATTTCCTTGTTATTGTAAGTAGAAGAGCAAGAAATCTGAAGTATATCAAGGCAAGTATATATCTTTAGTTAGATGTGGAATCTTTGGGGTATATGCTTAGGAATGATGTAACTTGGACATATTTTCAGTATTAGTTCTGGGGTCTTTCTAAGTTACTAACGCTGATCTTTAACTACTACGTAACCCAAACAGCCCATAAATTATGATTTTATTGACTTAGCTTGAATTACAGGTAGCTTGAATTACATGCCTGCACCAGCATGTTTAGTTCATAAGTTGAACATTAATTGCAATGTGACAGTGTTAAGAAATAGGGCGTTTGGAAGACAATTGTGTTAGTTGAAGTCATGTGGGTGGGAGTGCTATCATTTTCTTATACTGTCCTTACAAGAATATACCAGAAAAGTTTTGCTCTTTCTATTGCCACGATATGAGGATACACCAAAATGACATTTATCTGAAAAGGAAACTTCACCATATACCAATTTTGTCATCACCTTGATCTTGCATATTCTTGCTTCCAGAATATCAACAAAAATATTTCTGTTTAAAGCCATGTAGCCTGTAGCTAGAGTTTTCTTGCCTGGCCCATAGTCAGGACAAATCTCTCTCACCAGCCAGTCCCACAGTCGCTCAGACCCGACCAAGTAAACACAGAGACTTATATTGGTTACAAACTGTATGGCCATGGCAGGCTTCTTGCTAACTGTTCTTACAGCTTAAATTAATCCATTTCTATAAATCTATACCTTGCCACGTGGCTCGTGGCTTACCGACATCTTCACATGCTGTTTGTCATCGTGGTGGCTGGTAGTGTCTCTCTGACTCAGCCTTCCACTTCCCAGCTTTATTCTTCTCCTTGTCCCGCCTATACTTCCTGCCTAGCCAATGGCCAATCAGTGATTTATTTATTGACCAATCAGCAACAGTAGCCTAAAACATTCTTCTATAAAATCTTAATCATATCAAATGAATAGTGTAAGATAATTGGAATATATATCTTATAGAAAATCCTAGTCATAATGACTGGCAAATACTTTGTGTTTAATGAATATCAGGTGTGATGAATTTTTTTACTCAAATAATTTCACCATCATGTCTGAGTATTTATTTTTCGAATCAAAGATAAGTAACAAAAATAAATAATCTGAGATAATGCTAAAAGAGCCAAAACATGTTCTTACTTTTCAAAAACTCCAGCTACTTTGGATATTTTATAGAACATTGAGAAAAGACAAACATACCACCAATTCTTGTCTATTTGGCACTGAACTGTAACTCTCTAAATTTCATCATATTGAATTTTCACCTTCACCAAGTCAGAGGCAACTCTATTGAAAGATCAGGGCTTTAAGATTAAAATTTTAGAGTAAACACTAATCCTGGGGCACAGGGGTGACCTTATATGAAAATATTAGTACACACAAGAGGACAATAGGCATGAGCATACACAAAGGTACCACCATATGAAGAGACAAAAAAAAAATAAAAAGGAAAAGATGAAGATCCTGGTCTCATAAAAAGTCCATAATTATGCCACCTTGATTTTGAACTTCTAGTTTCCATAACTGTAAGAAAAGAAATTTCTGCTATTAAGCCACTCAGCCTGTAGTATTTTTATGATAGGCTACATAAGTGAATGCATTATCCTTTATAGAGATTTATTTCTAGATTATGTCTGATCCTAAAACAATTCATAAGAAAACACTTTAATGACCTATTCTATTTGTTAAGGAGAAATTTTCACAGGATCATTTGGGGGGAGCCAAACACTAGACACTGTATAGATAAAATCAGTGGTAACTATTATTTTACCATGGCTGACAGTTGTGGTGAGCATCATCCTACCTCTACCATAGGGCCAAATAGAGATTGATAAAAATAAGTAAACGGGGTCTAATGGGAGACAGGATTTATAGATCAAGGCATAGTAACATTTAATTCATATGAAAGGATGTCTTTCTTGTTTCAGTCATTGTAAAGGCTGGTAGAATAGAGAGGCCCAGTGCTTAGGAATAAGTAAGATGGGTTCTTGGTCCTCCAGGTGAAGATGGATTTTCATCAAGGAGAAGTTACTTGGATGTAACCAGACACTTTTCTCTGTCCCACCCTGGTCCCGCAGTCCCACAGCCACTTTTAAAATAATCACTCAGAAGCTTAACATTAATTATAAACTGTTTGATATATGGCTCAGTCTTATTGCTAGCTATCTCTAGCATCTTAAATTAACCCATTTCTATTAATCTATATTTGACACATGGCTGTGGCATTACTGGTCTGCTGGCATCTTGTTCCTTGGGTAACTAGATGACATCTGCCCAACTCTGCCTTTCTTCTCCCTGTATCTCTCTTAGATTTCCCACCTGGCTCTATTCTGCCTTGCCATAGGCCATAGCAGCTTCTTTATTAACCAGTGATAGCAACACATATTCATAGCGTACAGAAAGGCCATCCCATAGCATTTCCCCTTTTCTGTCTAATCAAAAAGGAAGATTTTCATTTTAACATAGTAAAATTACATATAACAATACAGTTATCAAGCAAGAATTTCAGTTACAATATCTAGTCTACTTGTACTTAGTAAAATTAAAGAAAATACTGTATCATCTATCCTATATCCTAAGCTTTGCACTAGATACAAACAGGAGTAGCAACCCTGATGCTACTGCCAGGCTAGTGCAGTGAGCTAGCTAGCTAGAATGGCTGTGTCAGGCTGTTTCTCCCACTCTTGTTGACATCTGGGGCTTTTTCCACCATCTACAAAAGAAATAGGGCACCACAAAGAGGTTTTTTTCTAAAATGTGAAAACAAACAGATAAACACAAACAAAAGACAAAAAATAAAACTACAGTTAGGTTTTGAATAGAACCTGGTGGCCCAAGAGGAACCTGAGACAGATCACTGAGCACTAAGGGAATGCATTAGAAGAATTACTACTGCATAGTTACACAGGTAGAAGGGTAACAACATGGCATAAGCTCTGAGGAGAGTTCAGGCCGCCTGCATTGTGAGGTCACAATGGGAATCAAAGCCTGTGTGATGGAAGAGACAGCCTTTCCTTACACATTTTCAGGGGCATGGCATTCACAGTGAACCCCTGTTGCTAGGCTCCATATATATATATATATATATGTAGAGAAGCTGGGAGAGACCCATACAGACCTGATTATGTGCTTCAGTCTTTGTGAGTTCACATGATATTTGGTCATGTTGATTTAGAGGTGTTTGTTTTCTTGGTGTCCTCCAGTCCCTCCGCTTTTACATTCTTTCAAAACCCTCTTCTACAGGATTTCCTAAGGTTGGAGGGAAAAGATTTGATGGAAAGATTACGTTTAGGACATAGTGTTTCAAGATCTCTCACTCTCTGCATAATGTCTGGCTTTAAGTCTCTATATTTGTTCCCATCTTCCTGCAGGAGGAAGCTTCTCTGATGATGGCTGAGCAAGGCACTGATATATGAGCATAGTAGAAAATTACTAGGAGTCATTTTACTACTATACTTTTTTTCTTCTTTAGACCAGAAGTATTTGGCTTTACCCTAGGTCTCTGGGCTATCTAGAATATGGTTCTTGATCACCCAAGCAGTTTGGAGTATGAGTTTCATCTTGTTGAGTGGACCTTAAGTCAAATCAGATATTGGTTGGTTACTTCCACAAGCTCTGTGCCACCATTTCCCTATCATATCTTGCAGCCAGCGCATCATTGTAGATTAAAGTGTTTGTGACTATGTTGACTGAAAGCTCTGTTAGATGTAATCCAATCCCAGTACTGGAAACTTCATTTGGTAGCAAGAGATAGTCAGGGCTATGTCTCCCCCATGATTTGATGATTTCATTTAGATTCCCTTTGTGAGTGTGCACGTACGTGTGCACGTGTGTGTGTGTGTGTGTGTGTGTGTGTGTGTGTGTGTGTGTGTATGTGTGTGTGTATAAGCTTCTACTGTAATTAGGTTCCCACACTACCTTTTAAATGGCCCTTAATTTTAGTTATCTCTCCTTCCCTCAACCCCCACTCCACTACCTCTCTCCACTGAGCCTTCCATTCCATTTCCCCAATCTATCCATTATTATCTATTCTATTTCCCTTTCCTAATGAGATCTATTCATACCCACTAGTTCCTTATACTATACCTACCCTAAGTAGTTCTATGAGTGTAGCTAGGTTATCATTGACTTAACAGCTAACATTCCACATATAAGCAAATACATACCACATTTATCTTTCTGGGCCTGGGATACCCCACTCAGGATGATTTGTTTCTAGTTCTATCTATTTGCACACAAATTTCATGATGTTATTTTTTTAACGGCTGAGTAATACTCCTTTGTGAAAATGTACCACATTTTCTTTATCCATTTTTCTTTTGAGGGACATTTAAGTTGTTTCCAATTTCTGGCTATTCTGAATAAACCTGAAAGGAACATGGTTGAGCAAGCATCTTTGTGATAGAATTAAGTGTTCTTTGGGTATATGCCCAAGAGTGGTATAGCTTGATCTTTAGGTGGATCGATTGCCATCTTCCCAGGAACTGCTACAATGATTTCAAGTGTGCACTCCATTGTGGGATTTTTAGTTTTACATTTTCTCAAAAGGCTTATAATAAAACTTTCATATTTCATTTAAAAACTTTATAACAGGGGATGGAGAGATGGCTCAATGCTTAAGAGCACTTGGTACTCTTGCAGAGGACACAGAATCATATCCCAGCTCTTACCTGGTAGCTCACAAACATGTTCAACTACAATGTGAGGGGATCTGATGCCCTCTTCTGGATTTACCTAGCCCTACAAGCACATGATGCATATTGGTATTTACAGGGAAAACATTCACACACACAAACTTAAAAAAAATCAAATCAAATTTAAATTAAAAAACTCTTCATAATAGTTAAGAAGATATGATTTATTGAACTAGTTCTCTTTTGTACGTAGTTACACAGCAGTCAGTCAGTTTGAGACATACTGTGTTTAAACTATGTAAGTCAGTATCAGTGAGGAACTGAAAAACTAATAATGATGACCAAATGTATTTTTTTAGTTTTGTGTTTGGAATTATTATAATTATTAGTGTTCATTGTGAACTTGTCAGGATCTAAAAGTATCTAGAAGATAAATCTCTAGGCATACCTGTGAGAGATCATTTATATGAGGTGAGCAACTGAGTATGCCAATGAGGGATTATCATGATTAGATTAATTGAGTTGGAAAGACTGCATACAAAGGAGAAAGCTAGCTAAATGAGAGCATTCATCTCCCTCTGCCACAAAATGTAGATGTAGTGGGCCCAGATGCCTCAAGATCCTGCTGCCAGGACATCCTCAATATGATAGACTGTAACCTCAAACTGTCAGCTCAAAGAATCTACTTCTCCATGAGTTGCTGATATTGGAGAATTTTATCATAGCAATAATAAAAGTAACAAATATAATGCATCACTTTGAATTTAAGTGAAGATTTTGAAGAACTTGATTTGAAATTCACTTGTTTTACAGGCATCCTTTAAATCTTCAGTTGATTTTTGTCTCTCATGATAGCAAGAGGTAAGCCACCGTCATGAATCAATTACTATATATGGGAGCAGTCAAGCTATACCAGGCAGACAAAATGAGTCTGAAACAAGTGAAGACTCGTTCCTTTTTATCTCTAATCTCAGGGAAGATTTGGACATTTTTCTTACACATATCCTTCTTTGTTCAAAAGTGTTAATTAGGCTCACTCCCAATTCTCAGCATAAATTCAAAAACTAGACAAAACCAGATTCAATAGAGTTGTGTGCTTCTTTCCCTATTTCTGCTTTGATCTTTTTATTTAAGTATCATTATAAGATATTGTATCGTTACTATATTTTATTGGGGTGAAATTCAATGGTGATTTGTGTCATAAGGGTGTGGGCATTCAGGTTCAGACATATGTGTAGTCTTAAAAAGCTGAGAATAAAGGAAATGCTGCATTTTGTGGACTGTGGATTTTTTCCTTGTCACTGTTAGTACCTCCATCAGGTCTTATATATGTGAAACACCTGTGTAACTAACTATTCAGGGTAGATAGAATGACCGTGGCAACCTGAAGACTATAGTATGTGTGATAACATCAGTCATTACCCAGAGGACTGCCAGAAAATAGAACTTCTCTTGTAGCAAGCAGCTACCAGTATCCTTCTCTGCCAGATTGTGGGCAATCCTTAGCTACATCAGGAACCAACTACCTGGGATCTCTCACTATAGAAAGCAGGAGAAAAGATAGGTAATCTTTATGTTGGGAGGATTTTAGTCACAGCAGTCCTCATACAGAACCTTGCTGCATTGAGATTAAAAGCCCTAGCAAGTCATGGCCAACTCTGAGCTTTGACTAATGACATCTTTTCCTGAGATTCTCATAGCCTCAGTCTAGATTTGAGGTGGAGTGTTGACTAGGATTTTTATTTTTGGCAACTTGACACAAACCTAGACTCAAATGACAAGAGGAATCTCAATTGACAAAATGCCTCCAGTAGATTGCCTGTCAGCAAATCTGTGTGACATATTCTTGAATAATGATTCATACGGAAGAGCCCAGGCCACTGTTGATGGTGCCACCCTTAGGCAGGCACTTCTGTGTTGTATAGTAAAGCAAACTGAGCAAGCTAGTATGCAGCACTCCTACATGGTCTCTGCTTCAATTCGTGCCTCCAGGTCCCTGCCATCTTTGAATTCCTGCCTTGATTTTCTCCAATTAAAGGACCATGATCAGGACATGTAAACCAAATAAACCTTTCTCTCTCCAAGTTGCTTTTGGTGATAGTGTTTAACATGGCAATAGAAAGCAAACCTAGGGAAATACTGTACAAAAAGGCATGTACCCATACAGAAACAATAAGCTATAACCAAATCAATGCACTGATCTCTTCCTTTCTTTACTTGTTACACTTTGTCTATGTATATATCCTGTCTATAAAAGATTATCATTATACACGGATGGGGAGAAATACATGTTATTGTGAAAATGTGGGCATTTGAAGATATATGTAATATTGAATAAACTATTGTAAGGAAAATTTTTAACTTTCAGATCTATGTATATGTCTATATGTATGTGCTCACATGCATGCACACACATGCATACACACACACACACACACATACAAATACAAAATTTTAGGCAACATCTAAAAATTTATGTTAGTGAATTTTTGTTCATATGTACATTCATATAATGGAAAGAAATCCAAGAAAAAGCTATGTGATTGACTGATAGTTATTATTCTGTTTTATTTTTTAATTAATTAAAATTATTTATTTATTTACATCCCAACCAAAGTTTCCCCTCCCTCCTTTCCTCCCACTCCGTCTATGACCTCCCCCCCCCCAATCCACTCCTTCTCTGTTTCTGTTCAAAAAGGGGCAGGCCTCCCATGGGTGTCAACAAGGCATGGCATATCAAATTACAGTAGGACTAAGATCCTCTACTTGTGTTAAGGCTGGGCAAGGCAATCCAGTATGAGGAATAGGTTCCCAAGAGCCAGCCAAAGCCTGAGGGACAGCTCCTGCTCCCATTGTTGGGAGTCCCTACACAACTGTCACACACACACACACACACACACACACACACACACACACACACACGAGAGAGAGAGAGAGAGAGAGAGAGAGAGAGAGAGAGAGAGAGAGAGAGAGAGAGAGAGAGAGAGGGCTTAGGTCGGTTATATGCAGGCTCCCTGGTTATTGGTTCAGACTCTGTGCATTCCTATAAGTCAGGTTAGTTGTTTTTGTGAGTTTTCTTGTGATGTTCTTGACCCCTCTGGTTCATCCAGTCCCTCCTCCCTCTCTTCAGCAGGATTCCCAGAGCTCAGCCCAATGTTTGATTGTGGGTCTCTGAATATGTTTCCATCAGTTACTGGATGAAGGTTCTCTGCTGACAATTGGGGTAGTCACCAATCTGATCACAGGAGAAGGCCAGTTCAAGCTACTGTCTACTGTTGCTAGGAGTCTTAGCTGGGGTCACCCTTGTAGATTCCTGGGAGTTTCTCTTGCATCAGGTTTCTATGTGATCCTGCTATCTGCCCTCTTCCAGTCATCTCTTCAGTACTCTCCCATCTTCAATCCACTCCACAACAGGATCTCTCATGCTCCCATCTTGACATGCCTTCAGTTCACCCACGAGATTTTTTCTGTTTCCCCTTCCCTGGGAGATCCATGCCTCCCCCCTTGGACCTTCCTTGTGACCTAGCCTCTCTGGTTCTGGGGATTGTAGCACAGTTATCCTTAATTTACAGCTAATATCCACTTATAACTGAGTATAATACCATGTTTGTCTTTCTTGGTCTGGGTTACCTCACTCAGGATAACATTTTCTAGGATTTTCAGATAACATGATCTAACATTTTCAGGATAACATGATCTAACAAATCAATCCATTTGCTTTCTAATTTCATGATATTGTTTTTTTTTAACAGCTGAATAATATCCCGTTGTGTAAATGTACCACATTTCTTTATCTGTTCTTTAGTTGAGGGGCATCTAGGTTGTTTCCAGGTTCTGGCTATTACAAATAATGCTGCTATGAACACAGTTGAGCAAGTGTCCTTATGGTATAGATTAAGCATCCTTTGTGTATATGCCTAAGAGATGTATAGCTGGGTCTTCAGGTAGATAGATTCCCAATTTTCTGAGAAAACACTATATTGCTTTCCAAAGTGGCTGTACAAGTTTGCCCTCTCACTAGAATGTTTCCCTTGCTCCATATCCTCTCCAGCATAAGCTGTTATTTGTGCTTTTGATCTTAGCCATTCTGATGGGTGTAAGACGGAATCTCAGAGTCATCTTAATTTACATTTCCCTAATGGTTACAGATGTTACTGTCTTCCACTATTAATGTGTGGGGTTTAATGTTTGACTTAAGCTTTAGTAATGTTTCTTTTACAAATGTGGGTGCCCTTGTATTTGGGCCATAGATGTTCAGAATTTAGGCTTCATCTTGATGGATTTTCCTTTGATGAATATGAAATATCCTTCTCCATCTCTTTTGATTAATTTTGGTTTGAAGTCTATTTTGTTAGATATTAGGATAGCTACTTCAGTTTGTTTCTTCAGTCCCTTTGATTAGATAATATTTTTCCAACTCTTACTGTGAGGTACTGTCTGTCTTTTATGTTGAGGTGTGTTTCTTGTATGCAGCATAAGGATGGATCGTGTTTTCATATCAATTCCATTAGCCTGGGTCTTTTTTATTGAAGAATTGAGATATTGAGAGATATTAATGACCAGTGATTGTTAATTCCTTTTATTTTGTTGTTGTTATTGTTGTTGTTGTGGGTGGTGTGTGTGTGTGTTTGTTTGTGTTTACCTTCTTTGGGTTTTTCTGGTGTGAGATTATCTATTGCCTCTGTGGAGATAGCTAACTTCTTTGGCTTGGGGTTTTCTTTCTAGTAACTTCTGTAGGGCTATATTTGTGGATAGATATTGTTTAAACTTGAATTTGTCATGGAATATCTTGTTTTCTCTGTCTACAGTGATTGAAAGTTTTGCTGGGTATTGCAGTCTGGGCTGGCATCTGTGGACTCTTAGAGTCTGTAAGACATCTGTCCAGGCCCATCTGGCTTTTGGAGTCTCTATTGAGAAGTCAGGTGTAATTCTGATAGATGTGCCTTTTATATGTTACTTGGCCTTTTTCTTTTGCAGCTTTTAATTTTCTTTCTTAATTTTGTATGGTTAGTGTTTTGATTATTATGTGGCAAGGGAACTTTTTGTGGTGCAGTCTATTTGGTGTCTATAAGCTTCTTGAACCTTTATAGGCATGTCCTTCTTTAGGTTGGGAAAATTATCTTCTATGATTTTGTTGAATATACTTTCTGGGCCTTTGAGCTGAGCAGCTTCTTCTTCTTCTTCTTCTTCTTCTTCTTCTTCTTCGTCTTCTTCTTCGTCGTCGTCGTCGTCGTCGTCGTCGTCGTCATCGTCGTCGTCTTCTTCTTTTATTCCTGTTATTCTTAGGTTTGGTATTTTCATAGTGTCCCAGATTTCCTGAATGTTTTGTGTTTGGAATTTTTTAGATTTAGTACTTTCTTTGACTGATGAATCTATTTCTCCTATTCTATCTTCAGTGCCCCAGATTCTCTCTTCCATCTCTTGTATTCAGTAAGTGATGCTTGAATCTACAGTTCCTGTTCACTCACTCAGATTTTCCATTTCCACAATTCCCTTGGTTTATGTTTCCTTTATTGCTTATATTTCCATTTTTAGGTCTTGTACCATTTCCTTCACCTTTTTTTTTCTTGGCTTTCTTGGTATTCTTTAAGGGGATTTATTGATTTCCTCCAATTTTTTGTTTGTCTTTTTCTCAATTTCTTTAAGGGATTCTTTTTTCATTTCCCACTTAAGGACCTCTATCATCTTCACAATGTTATTTTCAGGTCATTTTCTTGTGCTTCAGCTGTGTTAGAATGTTCAAGTCTTGTAGGATCACTGGTTTCTGGTGATGTTGTATTACCCTTTCTGTTATTGGTTGTGTTTTCACACTGGTGTTTAGGGATATGGATTTGGGATGATTATATGTCTAGGTGTTGATTCCTGCATTTATCTTTGTTGGGTGGGTGTTTGGTTCCTTTGTTTTCTGTTTCCTCTCTGGTCTTCTGGCCAAGATTTCTGGTCATGAGCAAGTCTTCAGATCCAGTAATATGTCTTGGCTGGCGTTTTAGGGTCCTTGGGTCCCTAGATCCACTCTAATTTCTGGTAAAATTTCTGAGGCTATGGGTGACAGGATGGGGTGTGGGGTATGAGATGTGTCCTGGGGATCAGGGTCTGGGGATTGGGGCAGCTCAGCTGGAAGGAAGGTCGTTTACCTGTTCTTCAGACTGGTGTGGACTCTACCTGGGCTTTTGGAGTCTGTTGGAGTTATGAAGAGGGCCTGATCTCAGGGAGGATGATGAGGCTGGAGGGGTTGGGCTGTAAAAGGGGTCTTGGAGGAGTAGAATCCAGGGAATGGAAGCAGTTCAACTGGCAGGTGGGTCACTTACCCACTCATTAACTGGTGAACTATTATGCTGTTTTCAATCAATTCTTTATCCAATATTAAAATTTCTAGCACTAACCTCTAAAGTGCTTGTAGGTGCTATTTCATGTGTTCTCCAGCGTTTAACACCTCAGCTATCAAGATTTTTGCACTTTATTATGTCTTCATGGTTCCTGAAACTGTGACCTGATATGCTTTCTCAGACTCCTGAAGTAAAATATTAGAACTTCAGTATTCCAAGGAATGTTGGGAAAAAACAAGATCATAACTATAAAAACATTGTTTGTATAATTTTGTTATATTACAGAATAGAAAATAAACCTACTTTGAGGGCTTTCTTTTCTCTTTATCTACCACTTGTTTGTTCTGGTGAAAAATGATTAAATTTTGTATTATATATTTATGCTATACAGCATGCTATTTAAAGACACATATATATATAGTAAAACATTACAATATTGAAGCAAAATAACATAGCTTTGTCATGACTTTAGTTATATGACAAAAGTGTAGATAAATTGTGCTTTACAAGATTTAAAATCTTTATTTACAATATATAATGTTAAAAATGAAAAATAAAATAACAGAAATATGAAGACTATATATAACAAAAGGAGTATTCCCAAATAAAAATAAACCACTCTTAACATGACAATAAATAAATGAGTCCAGCTTGAAAATACATATACTACTTGAACATATATTTTGTGAAATATTCTATTGCAGCCTGGTACTAGATGTGTTCAATATGATTATCTGCTAAAGAAATGCAAATGTGTTATAAAATGGTACTCTTCATATATTACAATGTCTCAGATAATAATTGTTAAAGTACCAAATGCTGATGTGGAGTTGAAGCTCATGGTTCAGTCATAAATTGATAGTTGTAAGCAAAATGGTCTGGGATGTCTGAAAACTAATTTTCCAGTTTATATAAAGCAAAACACACATTTTCCCCATAATCAAACAGTTGTGCCCTTGGGGTTTCTCACAAAGAGAAAACAACTGCTTCATAAAAATGTGCATAGCAACTTAATTTTCAATAGCCCAGAAGAGCAGATGCTCCAATAATCCTTCAATAAGTAGACAAATGAAAAGATCTCAGATATCTTGATGAAATGGAATTAAAAATGAATTAAGATCTATATAACCACCTGAATAGATCTCAAAGTCATTATGCTGAGTGAAAAAGTCAAATATTATAATGCAATAAAATTCTGTATACATAAAATTTGTATCATGACAGAATTTTAGTAATGGAAAGTTTAGGGAAGAAAGGTATAACTTAAGTAGGTGGGATGAGGAACTTAATCTATCTAAACACTCCATTATCTTGGTTGTAGTAATGCTTACATAAATGTAATAGTGGGTGCCTATTTAAATATCTCCTAGGGGTCTTGAGTTACAGCTCAGCTATTAGACACAAGTAAAACCTAGAAGCTTCTGCTGAGGTAAATTCTGAGAGAAGAAATAATAGTAGGATTGTAGATTGTCTTTTCATTTCAAACAAAACATGTCAGCTGCATTAATCTACTTTCTGTTACTATAGAAATATGTAATGTTAGATTCTTTGTAAAAGAACAAGTTTATTTGTCTTGACTCTGATAAGGCCCCTTGAGTATGTTACATCACGGTAGATAGCATCACAATGAAAGCACAGTGTTAGAAGCCTACAGTCCACTCCTAAATGTGTCGTATTGTCATGTAAAGCATCCTTCCATTTGATTGCTTTCAGTAATAATGCCCAGAATTGCTATGGTTTATATATGGCTGCCCACCAAGTCTCATACACTAGGAGCTCAGTTCACAGTGTGGCTGTGTTGAGGGAGTAGAAATTAGAAGGGGGTCAGTGATAGGTTCTCAGGTTATATCAGGGCTCTTTCTTCATAATACTGTCATAAGGATAGATCAGGTCTCCTGTGACTATATTGATTCTTATGGAATTGTGCAGTTACAAAGTCACTCCATAACTGGGCTCAATTTTCACACTGTCGTTTTCCTTTCTGTTTCTCTGCCATGTTGAGATCCAGCAGGAGAGGGGGTATGTTATTACTAGCAATAGGTTATTGGACCCTCTAGGGACAAGAATTGAGTCAAATAAAATTTAATTTATAAATTCTGTATAATCAGTTATTACATTATAACAGCTCAAAAGAGACTAGGCATCCCTTATTTTTATAGCCTATGGCACTAGCTTACTCTTTTTTTACCCTTACTATCTTTACACAGTAGTTGTTAAATTAATGTCTGGGCCTAAATAAGTGAGACAGGGAATAACTAATTAATTTATTATGGTTCAATTTGTCTCATATTATTGAACGAGTTGAAAAAAACTTCAGATAGATCTCTTGATTGTAGCTAAAGAAATACAGATCCTGAAGCAACAAAGTTTAACATCATTTACATTTTTTGTTTTCTTGTTCATATTTGTTTTGGTGAAGAATTTATTCAAATGTTAATGGAAATTTTTGCTCCATTGCCACTGATTCTAAATCACAACAAGCAATCACTTACTCTGTTTGTCTTGTGAAACTGAAAATTTTAACCAAAAGTTCAATTCACAGCAATAACAATGTGATATAAGTCATTTATACACCAAATTCTGAAACCCATTAAATATTTAAGGTAACAGTTAGAAGAAAAAGCACCAATGTGCCTGTCAAATATCTAGGGGCCCAGAAAAGTGCCTTTAAAGTAAAACAAAACAAAAGAAAAAGAAATAACGAATACCCAAAAGAGGAAAATGTAGAAATAGTAGTAAAAGGGACAAAGCAAAAGTCAGAGCATCACTAGTCAAGAGACGGCACCTGAAAGTTTGAGATAGCACTGGATGTCTCTGAAAAATTGGACACTCCACAGCTCCCTCATGAGGAAACCTGAGGCAACATGACATTTTTATCATGCCACTTGATAGATCATTGTATAATTTACTTGGAGTTGTAAATTGGCACAATTCTATTCATCTAAACCTTGAGTTGACGCTGAACCTCCCTCTCTGATTGTGGTTTTCCTCTCCTTGGTCTTCAGCTGGATTTTTTTCTTTATAGGTCTACCCACTTACCAGAAGAAATTGAAACTGATATAGCATGTGATTTTTCTGTTCTGTTTCTCAAGGTTCCTCTTAATTTGAAGGATATAACTTGGACATTATATTCAGTTTTGATATTCATCTGTTGCTTTTCAAGCAAATTCATGTCACTTTCACAAGCAGAAGTTGTTCACATTAAACTTGTAAAAGCATTTTGGGGTGTGAACTGGGGTTTGAAGAATTAACCCAAGTGGTACATGTACAGAGTGTGTGTGTGTGTGTGTGTGTGTGTGTGTGTGTGTGTGTGTGTGTGTGTGTGTGTATAGATATACAGGTATATATAGAGAGAGTTGTGAAAGGCAGACATCCATCCAGAAAAGAACTGCTAGAAGTTTGGTGTTGGGGAATATAATTTTAAGGTGTGTTACTTTTGTTTATGCTGCATTTGTTTAACTCCATGAAGCTGTGCTACTGTGCCTGTCTAAAACACCTGATGCTCTAATAAAGAGCTGAACAGCCAATTGTGAGGCAGGAGAAAGGACAGATGGGGCTGGCAGGCAGAGAGAAGAAATAGAAGGAGAAATCTGGGAGAAGAAGGAACAAGAGGAGGAGGACTCCAGGGACCTGTCACCCAGATACAGAGCAAGCCATGGAGTAAGAAACAAAGAAAGGTATACAAAAGAGAATGGTAAAAGGCCAGAAGCAATAGATGGGATAATTTTAAGTTAAGAAAAGCTGGCTAGAAACAAGCAAAGCTAAGGCCAGGCATTCATAAGTAATTATAAGCTTCAGTGTGTGTGTGTGTGTGTGTGTGTGTGTGTGTGTGTGTGTGTGTGTGTGTGTGTGTGTGTGTGTGTGTTTATTTGGGAGATTGGTGGCAGGCCCCCAAAAGAGAGAAAACAACCAACAACAGTTTGGTCAGTAATCCAGGTATGGGAAACATTTAAGAACACGAAGTAGTTTTATTTAACTTGCCATGATAGTTGAAGTTTGAGAAGTGACCTTATGATGAAACCCTGGCTGGCCATCTTTAGATACAAGGCATCAGATAGCTTACATGGAAGAACACTTTTGTTTTGAGTAATGGAGCATTTGATGGACTAGACTTTTCTGCAAAATCTGTGGTGTGAAAAATAATGTAGTATAATGGAAAGTATCAAAAATATTTTAAATGCTACTTCCTGTTTGCCCAGAATGATGCCACTCAATATATGTGACCCTTTTTTTCCATCTGTAAGATGAACTATTGACCTTAAAATTGGACCTTTTAAAACTGTCAGCAGGTTATATTTATGTATTTAAGAATATACAAAACAACAACAATTAAAGGAAAAGAGATCATGAATTTGAGTTCGAGCAAGAGGGGTACATGAGAAAGGTTGGAGGGAGAAAAAGGAAAGGAGAAGTTGTATATATATATTACATATATAATATTATATATTATAATCTTTTTTAAAATTTTGATAATTATAGATCCTTACTGAATCAATTCCTCCTGGAATAGTTGATTTCTATCACTTTCTTGATTATATTTCTTTATTAGTAAGCATTTTAATATTTGGATTTGTGTTTTGGTTCAGTTTCTGTGACATTTTTGACAATAATGAGTACATTCTCTAAACTATCTATTGTGATTTCCAATAGATGCATGTAGCTACTGAGCACTGTGATGAATTTTTGTATAATGAAGATAAAAACACAGTGCAATACATATGAGCTCTGCTCTTCTTAGAGGGGCTATACCTCTTTTAAGAATTTTACCCTGAGCAATGAGTTGTAGACACCCTTATTCTTTTTGCTTGTCTTCTCCCAGGCCTACCTGAAAATGTCACACTCCAACCAGGATACTTAAGACAAGAACCATCCTGAGGAAGAATTTGATGAGGAAAATGTGATTTCAATGCTTTCCCAGTTACTGAGGAGCCTACCATAGAACATCCTGTGGAATCAAATGTTTCTTCAACCAAAGACCTCAAAGCATCTCCTGATTTCTGAGTAAACCAAGCCCTCAAGAATATCCAGTCCAGAGCACACCCTGCCTGCTCTCCTTCCTCCTATTAATGATGTGTCCTAGAAAACTCTTCAGGACTAGTGTCATTATCATAACTTGAGTATGGATGGCAAGAAAATTGAGGTTTATTTGAGACTCCAGGTGTATTCGTATTCTAAACAAAAATGTTGTATTTATAACACATTGCTTGAGGCCAGAATGAAGCTGGTTCCTAAGAAACCCAAGATAGTCACCAAAGGACCCAGGCATCAAGAAAATTGCAAGAGTAAGAGGAGAGAAGACAGTGGTATAGTTGAAGATGTATTCCTCAGTTCAGGAGTTGTACTTTACAGCTCAGGAGTCCATGTTTGCAGCCTAGAGAAGAATTCCTATGAAAGTCTTTCATCCTGAGGCTATGAATCATTGTCCTCTTCCTGCTTCCATGGAGGCCTTCCTGTTACATGCCTCTGGATCCAGCTGGTGTGTAGTCGACTGCAGACTGCTCCCTATAGATAGGACAGGATCGGTTTGCTTGCAATTTCACACTAACCTTACCTGGGTCCCAGAGGATGATTTCTCTCTTCTGGTTACCAACCTGTATTTTCCTATCCCCAGGAGTAGAAGATAATGTGCTTTACCTTGAATGTGTTTGAATAAATAAGATTGTAAGAAATTTTACAAGAGAAAGAAGCTGTGTAAGGGAATACAATATGCTACCGCCAAATATGCCATATTAGATGATCTCAAGGTTTTATTCTGATTGGAAGAGAATATAAGAATCAAAGAGAAACTTTCTGTGTTGCCTATAATGGCTCAAAGAACAGGACATTAATCTGCAAAAGTCTCCCCTCATGTTAGTCAGGACAAACAGTGGAGATTCTACAGACAAATCAGCATCCATCTTGTGGCGATTCCCCCACAGGTTTTATAGCAGGCAGGGAAAAAACATCCATGAAGAGATAAGAATGAAACTCAGCTCAGCCTGATTTTATTAGAACTGGGGCTAGGCCAGGACTTCTAGAGTCTGGCCCAGATCATTTTACTTCAGCCATATTTAAGCACAGCACAATTTTGGAAAAAAGTATTCTGATAACAATTAATTCAGCCCCAAGTGCATAACAATTTAAGACATGTTTACATTGAGATTCCTTACAAAGTACTTCTGAATTCTTTCACAAGAATGGGTACTTTTGAGCCACAGACAGTGTCCAAGACCCTAAGTTCTAAGGAGCTTGACTGTTGTAAACATAATGCCTGTGTGTGTCACAATTGGCCTGGCCCTAAGATAACATAGAAGACACTTAGGTTGTTGTAAAACACAAGTGGCATCACTCTTAAGAATGAGTTTTATAGTCTAAAAACAATGTTCAAGATTTAATGGAAAAGGTCGTGCATAAATAAAACCATAAATTCTAGGAGATAACCTCAGAGCCTCATCAAATACCAAAGGATCACCCGGTTGCAAAACTATATCATTCCTGGCAATCCAGAAAGAGTAGCTTCACACCTCATTCCGCTGAAAAGGCAAACTGTGTTTAACTTCCCTGGCTTCCCCAGTGCTTATGAGACCTTTTTGCCCTCTATACCATCTGTCTAATAACAGCCCGCTGAATCCTAATGTCTTTGGCATCTCCTGATGGCTTTGCATTGGACTTGTGAAATGCTTAGCTATCTAGGAAATAATTTTGTTTTAATGGGTTTGTTTTGCTGTACTTTTTTCATAGATTAATAAAGCAGAAAATACCATACTCTACCTTAAGTTTCTTCTATTAAAATCACATCATGATGCTTTTTGTTTTTAAATTGGCAAGTCCTTTTTTAGTAAGGTTTTATCATATAGTAACTCTATCTGTCCTAGAACTTACTAGGTATACTAGGCTAAAAATAACTTGTAGTGATCCTACTGAGTGTTGGGATTACACTGGCCAGCCACAATTCTTATATTATTGACTATAGTATAGAGTTAATCGCTTGTGCTAGATATTTTATGGGTCTTGACAAGGGTCTAGAACACTATACATTTGAAATTATATAGTATGTTACAATATTTTACTTTTCATATTGGCTTTTACCTACCTAGCTATATGCGTGTAAAAATTATAAAAACATAATTTTGCCACACAAGTCTGTCACAGTATGTCAGTGTGACAAAAACATTGTTAACAGTTGTCATTGTCACTGTTCAACATTTGCTTTGTTCTAAAAGTTTCTAGATTTTTAGTAAAAATTTGCTCAAAACAATTTATTCTCTCAGGATCAGGTAATAGCATGGTGTTGCTGGGAGTTTACTTTGGCTTGTTTCTTTCTTTTCATTTTCAAATCCATATGGTATGTCCAGATTTATGTTTAAAACTTTTAATATTTTTTAAAGTGGTTTGATTTCAACACATTTTTATTTGGTAGCAAAGGAAACAAGAGGAAAAAACTAATAATTTTGACACTGACTGATGTGGAATGTCCTTCTGTATGCTTTGAATGTGTATAAGGAGTTCCCAGGGTCCAGAGGATTTCTCTATGTCCAAGCTGGGATATCTAAGGGGAAAAAAAACTCTACGTACACTATACTTTTATGTCTGTTAACTTTATTCCTCTAAGACAAAATTCTATCAATACAGCTATAGCTCTGTCAGGCATTCAGGGCAGGAGTAACTTTAGACATGCCAAACTCTTTATACATCTGCTTTATTCCTCTGATCTGAAATCCTGTCCTCAGTTCAGTCTGGTTTCCTCTCATAGTCCTACTAATGAGTAAGCTCTTATGCTTGTAGCCTCAGCCTTGTCCTCTGTATCCTCATTCTCCATCTCTGCTACTCTCTACTCCTAGCACTAATGGACTCTACAAGAGTTCTGCCTTACCGTCAACAAAACCTCCATCTTCCTCTCTTCTCTCTGGCCATGCCATTCTGTCCATTTCTACAAAAAAAAATGCTTGTCCTTTCTTTACCTGGCCCTGTGGTTCTCTGCTTCCTCAGGAATGTTGTTCTACCTTTTGATATGTAAAAACCTCTTTTGTTCTCAGTCAATTGCTCTTGAGAGCCACTAGGCAGGGGGATGGTCTGAGCTTCATTTGCACAAGAAACAAAGCTATGCATCTCCAGCCAGCTTGTCTCCTAGGTTCAGTGGGGGAGTTAGTTACCTAGAAGTTCAGCAGGTCTGGAAATATTTGGGCAAGCAAGAATTTCATAGCAGAAGACAGCTGAAATATTAAAGGCTAGATAACACCAAATATTCATAATAAATGGCTTGCCTTTTGACAGATCCTTGGCAGGTCAAAGTATAGGTTTAATATACAGCTAAATCTCTATAACATATTCTTGTGGTCTACCACATGTGTGTTGTTTTTATTGATTAATGAATAAAGCTGTTTTAGCCTGTGGCAGTGCAGACTATAGCTAGGTGAGAAAGCCAAACTGAATACAAGGAGAAAGAAGAACAGAGTCAGGGGCAGACACCATTCAGCCACCCAAGGAGCAAGATGGCAACAGACTGGTAATGCCACAGCCACATGGCAAAATATAGATTAATAGAAATGGGATAATTTAAGTTGTAAGAGCTAGTTAGTATTAAGCCTGAGCCATCAGCCAAACATTTATATTTAATATAAGCCTCTGAGTGATTATTTTATAAGACTCTGGGACTGCGCAGGATGCAGAAAAGCCTCCAACTACATTTGACACCCAATGTGGGGCATAAATTTTCACATAAGACCTGAGAAAGCTTTAAAAAGGAGTTCTAGAACACATAAATGGAACCAAAAACAGCTTCATAGTTGTGTCTGTCATGCAGGTGGTGGTACAAAGACTCCAAAGCATTCAGGCTTGAGCACAGAATAGTGGATTCCCACCACAGTACACAGAGGTGTCTCCAAGCTATGTGTGGCAGATTTAGCTTTTACTCATGCAGACAAAAAAGATTTGTGAACTGGCTGATTGCTACCTTGTGGCAGCATGTACCACAGAGATGGAAGTGTGGTAAGTGTGACTCTCCTGGGTACCTCTGCCATGTTGGGAAACCAAACAGGACAGAGCTAGCAGCCAAAGCCCCTGCTTTGGTACTAGCCACACCCAATTAGCAGTTTAAAATAATGATCAGAAAAAGATTACAGATATTCAATAAAGACAGATTTAGACCAAAAAAAATCTAAATGGGTCACAATGTGTTTAAAAATGTGCATACGCTTGGAAGAGAGGAAAAAGAGTATAGGCAATTATAGAAAGAAATAGTTTTAAAAAATAAAGATTTTAAAGAGAAAGTAAAGATAATATAAAACAATAAGCCAAGTAAAGATGGAAAATACACAGAGAGTCTAGATTATGTATATCATTATGATTTCTTTGATTTTTTGACTGTTAATGAGCTAACTATGGAGAGACATTGCTGAGGATGATTGATAAATAAAACACTGATTGGCCAGTAGCCAGGCAGGAAGTATAGGTGGGACTAGCAGAGAAGAGACTTGAGAGAACAGGAAGGCGGAGAGGAGGAGATGCCAGCCTGCCATCCAGGGAGCATCATGTAAAGGCAGCAGGTAAAGGCACGGAACATGTGGCAACATATAGATTAACAGAAATGGACTGAGTATAAGAGTAAGAGCTAGAAAATGGTAGGCCTGAGCTAATGGCTGAGCAGTTTAAATAATATAAGCATCTATATGTTTATTTTATAAGTGGGCTATGGGACTGCCGGGGTTTGGTGGGACCCCGAGAGAAAAACTCAAGCTACAAGACATTTAATTGTGGGTGGTACTAAGTTAAACCAATATATATTTTAAAGCTATCTTGACTTCAAAATTTGGGTCTAAGGATATGTTGCTTTGGAAAAGAGGTTCTGCTTTTGTTTCTACAGAACACGAGAGACTATGGATTACTTCAAGGTTAATATGGTTTGATCAATCAAGACCCCCTGAAAGGTCTCTGATGATACCATGGCCCACATGATCCAACATCCAAAAACAGCTTCAAGGCTACTGGCTTAGATGGACCAACCATACAAAATATGCCAGTCAGGATTTGACCATAATTCTAAATTTTCTCAGGATTCCCATAAGATAACCAGTGCCCCCAGTCAGTGGGAAATAGTATGAAAAACTATGCCCAAATTCCAAAAATATTGTTTATGAATGTTTTCATTTAAAGAGGTTTTGTTATAAATGGTTAATGGTTATAGTCCATCACTTTCTAAAGAAAAAAGGAGGCTATAATATGGAAATGATGAAAAAAGGTAGATTATTGAATCTACTTTAATCCAAAAAACAACTATTAATCTCAAAATACTTTACATTGATATGAATTTTGGTTTATTGATATAAAATTAAGGTCAATTTTGTTATACTATATGTATATTTCTACTCTTACTTAAGGTCTTATGTTTATGCAGCTCATTTAAAAATATAATTTATAGTTACTAATTAATAGTCATCTATAATAGTCAAACTTACAGTCAGTTAGATTTTATAGATATACAGAGATATATTCCAGATGGATAGGTAATCTTCAAACACTTCAATGACCTATAGGATATGACATTTAAAATGCTTTAAGAACTTAGACTTTCTTCAACAATGAGACACATCTGCTCCTGGCAGCACCAATTACTTCAAGAGGATGATGGGCATCAAAGAAGCTCCTTATGAAGTTTACTTTCAATGTGACAAGGCTAGCCATTTAGGCAAGAAACTGCTCTTGTCTGGACTGCTTAACAATGTGCTGTATAAACTGAACATGCAGGACCCACAAGGAAATGACTGCTGAACTTGCTAAAACAGGGCGAGGCAGTCCTTCAGAGTTCCTACTTCATGGAAGAGTCTGCCAGACATTCTGTAGGACACAGAAAAAAGCAACTGATGAATTTTGCTAAAATAGGTGGTACAGTCCTTCAAATTTTCTGCTTCACTGAGAAATCTGCCAGATACTCTAGGCCTGTTGGCTTCAGATGAATACCCCAACATAACAGAAGAACTTTTGTCTCTGTCATTTCTAGAATTTTGGAAGTTACTTAGTGCTGTGAGATATTCTGTATGCTATGAATATGTTGCTCTGATTGGTTGATAAATAAAAAGCTGATTGGCCAGTAGACAGGCAGGAAGTATAGACGGGATAAACAGACAATTAGAATGGTGGGAAGAGGAAGGCTGAGTCAGGAGATGCCAACCCACTGTCCAGGAAGCAGCGTGTAATGGCACACAGGTAAAGCCATGGAACACTTGGCGACATATAGATTAACAGAAATGGGCTGAATTTAAATATAAGAGTTAGTCAGTGGTAGGCCTGAGTTAATGGCTGAGCAGTTTTAATTACTATAACCTCTGTGTGTTTACTTGGGTCTGAGCAGCTGAGGACCAGGTGGGACATAGAAAAACTTTCAGCTACAAATGGTGCCAAAACATGGACCTAAAACCTGAGAAAACTTTTTAAAAAAGAGACTCTAAATTGTAGCTAAAAACAGCTTCCTAGTTTTCTCTCTCAGGCCAGCTGCAGCCTGTGGGCTTGAGTGCAGCATGGCGGATTTCTACCATGGTACACAGTGGCATCTCCAAGCTGCGCAGCGCACTGGATTGTGACAGATTTAGCTTTTGCTCATACCAAAAAAAAAAGAGGCTTTTGGGCTACATGCTACTGGATAGAAGCATAGACTCACTGCCTCATAGAGTCAAGCAGTGAGCATAGTTCCTCCAAAGCTGGTGGTAAACATAATTCAGCCATGTTGGAAAGCTGAGGTGCACAGAACCAGCAGCCAAAGCTGCCATTTCAGTCCTAGTAATGTTTAAAGCAATAGATTCACAATAAGGCAGATTCAGATGGAAGAGGACTTTAAATGGTTTACAGTGTGTGTAAAAATGTATGTAGGCTTAGAAGAGAGAAGAAAATGAATATAGACAGTTATATAAAGAAATAGTTTTAAAAAATAAAGACTTTAAAGAGACAGTAAAGGTAGTATAAAAATAAGCCATGTAAAGATGGATATTACACATAGAATCTGGATTGTGTTGTCTTTGATATTTTTAACTGCAGAGAGACATTTGATTGTAAAAGCTGCTGAGTTAAATCAATATGTATATTTTAAAGGTATCTTGATTTCAAAATTTATGTCTAAGGATATGTTTCTTTGGAAAAGAGGCTCTGCTTTTGTTTCCACAGAAGATGAGAACCTGTGGATTGCTTCCAGGCTAATATGGTTTGACCAGCCAAGACCTTATGAAAGGTCTCCAACGACACCATGACCCAGATCATCCAACATCAAAAATCAACTTCAAGGCAACTGGCTCAGAAAATAAAGCCTCACAGACTATTCTAGTCAGGACTTGACCATAATCATAAAATTTTATAAGATTATCAGTGTCCTTTATCAGCAGGATATAGCCTAGAAAATTATGCCTACATTCCCAAAACATAGATTATGGATGTTTGTCTTTGTTTAGGTTGTTGGTTACAAATTGTTATTGGTCATAGTCAATCTCTTTATAAAAAAAAAAGAAAGGTGGATATGATATAGAAATATAGGATATAGATATGATAAGATAAAAGGATGGATTGTTGAAACTACTTTTAAAGAGCAACTTGTTTAAAATATTTTATATTGCTATAGATTTTAGTTATTGATACAAATTTAAAGTTTAAAGTTAATTTTGTTATACTGAATATATTATTTCTCCTCTCATTTGAGGTATTATGTTTATGTAACTCATTTAAATTGTAATGGATAATTAAGAAATACAGATTAACAATTAGTCTCCTATGATAGTCAAACTTATAGTCATGTTAAGTTTTCTAGGTATACATAGATACAATTTAATTAGGTAGGTAATCTTCAAACACTTCAAAGACCTACAGAATATGGCATTTAAAATGTTTTGAAAACTTAGACTTTCTGGACAATGAGACATGTCTGTTCCTGGCAGCACTGATTTACTTCAAAGAAGAAGATTGTCATTGAAGACACTCCATATGTGGAGTTTATCTTCTTAGCAAAAATAGCCATTTGGGCAAGAAACTGTTCTTGTCTGAACTGCTTGACAAAATGTTATATTGACTAGACATGCAGGACCCATAGGAAGGTGACCACTGAATTTTGCTTGGCAAAATGGTCCTTCAAGTTTCTGCTTCGTAGAGGAAACTGCCAGACATTCTACAGGACAAAGAAAAAAAGTGACTGAGAGACTCTAGACCTATGGGCTGAAGATGGATGCCCCAACATTGCAGAGGAACTTTGGATGAGTGTCCAGGCAGGCAGCTGTCTCTGTCATTCTAGATTATTGGAAGATTGTTGCTTATAATGCATTTCCTGTTTACCTAGGTAATATTATATCCTTCTGAGGTCTTTAATGTAGTTGAGGAGTAGATAATTATAATTTTCCTTGTTTATGATAAAAGATAAATGAGATATAAAACTTTAGACTCACAAATATAGGATAGATAGAATATTTTTTTAATTTTGCCAAATGCAAATAGACTAGATATTGTAACATAATTCTTGCTTGATAATTATTTGTTATATGTAATTTTACTATGTTAAAGTTAAACCCTTCCTTTTTGATTAGACAGAAAAGGGGAGGTGCTCTGGGATGTTCTGTATGCTGTTAATGTGTTGCTCTGATTGGTTGATAAATAAAAAGCTGATTGGCCAGTAGCCAGGCAGTAAATATAGGTGGGATAAACAGACAAGTCGAATGATGGGAAGAGGAAGGCTGAATCAGGAGATGCCAGCCCCCATCCAGGAATCAGCGTGTAATGGCACACAGGTAAAGCCATGGAACATGTGGCAACATATAGATTAACAGAAATGAGCTGAGTTTAAATATAAGAGCTAGTAAATGATAGGCCTGAGCTAATGGCTGAGCAGTTTTAATTACTATAAGCCTCTGTGTGTTTACTTGAGTCTGAGCAGCTGTGGACCAGACAGGACACAGAAAATTTTCAGCTACAACTTACAATGCACTTTGTATTTACTCAGGTAATATTATATCCTTCTGAGGTCTTTGATGAAGTTGAAGACTAGATGGTTATAATTATAGTTTTCCATAGTTATAATAAAAGATAAATTATGTATGAAATTTTAGACTCACTAAAAATAGGATAGATGATAAAATATTTTCCTTAATTTTGCCAAATGCAAACATACTAAATATTATAACTACACTTCTTTCTTGATGACTGTCTTATTATAAGTAATTTTACAATGTTAAAGTTAAAACCTTCCTTTTAAATTAGACAGAAACAGGGAAATGATGTAGGATGTCCTTCTGTGTGCTGTGAATATGTGTTGTTTTTATTGGTTGATGAATAAAGCTGCTTTGGCCAAAGGCAGGGCAGAAAAAAACTAGGCAAGAAAGCCAAACTGAATACATGGAGAAAGAAGAGCAGAGTCAAGACAGATGCCATCCAGCCACCCAAGGAGCAAGATGCCAACAGACTGGTAATGCCACAGCCACATGGCAAAATATAGATTAATAGAAATGGGTTAATTTAAGTTGTAAGAGCTAGTTAGTAATAAGCTTGAGCCATTGACCAAACATTTATAATTAATATAACCTCTGACTACCGGGAAGGATGCAGAAAAGCCTCTGGCTACAAAAGACTTTTTAAATATACATATGTTATGTCAAAGGCCAGATGGAGAAAAACATGAGTCATTGGTTTGAGATGTCTAATCACACCTGATTATCTTATCCTTATCCATGTTTTTTTTAAAGAATTTTACTGGTTATTCTTTAACATGTTCCTGATTTTATTGTATTTTAGGTCAGATTTTTATAGGATGACCTTCACCTTAAGCAATATAAAATCCAGCTGATATATCATGCTTTTTTTGCTTACTCGTCTGATTTACCATGACACTCTTTGTCTTCAGTAGCTTCTTTGCACAGATTGTGGATTCCTGCTAGTTGCCTTCATAATAAGTATATGAAGAAATGGTACTTTTCCTTCCTTCTCAACTGTTCTCTTAACCACTAACTAACTAAACAGTAAGTTTTATCTTTTCCTACTCCTTTTCCTTGTCCAAACACAGATAGGATGGTTATTTCTGAATGCCTTCTCTAGATGAAGATTCACTAAATTAGGGATACTGGGGAGAAGTATTGGATGCCAAGTATCCCAAAATACTGTTCGTATTCCCTTTTCATTCTTGCTAATTATAATACAAAATCATTTCCAGGGATTTGGAAGACTATGATGTCCAGAAACTCTCTACCCCTGTCCTCTTAGGATATATGGGCTTGTGAAGCTGAAGGCTCCAATGAACATCTCCTATATACTTGGCAGCCTACCTGTCTTGCATGGGTGGCCATAATTTTATGTCAATGTTGCTTGAGTTTGTCTGTCTCAGAGGTGAGAACACAGATTTGGTAGATCATAGGGCAGTTTGTGCTTACCCAGGAACCCTTGGAATGAGTTTCTGAGTGGGTTTATGTAGCACACTATCAAGTGAGGAGAGCACATAACCACCACCATTCTAATTTTCAAAGGTTTAAAATCATTCTTGGAAAATCCATATATTTTAAATAGTGTCATCCTTCACTTGCCTGGACATTTCTCCAAGGGTCTCCATTTGTCTCCATATCTGTTTTTCCTCCTTTATCTCTAATACTTCTTTCATATCTAAAAGTAGCAGTATAAGTATACAGAAATCTTATGTCTCTCTCACTTAAGATTTCTATTGAAAAGGTTTTCTTGAACAGTGCAAACACAGGCCACAGTACTGTCCATTCTGAATCCTGACAGTAGGGCATTAGCTAGGAGGAGAGAGAAGGTATTGTATTCTATCATCCCCCTAACCTTGGCACAGGGAAGTCTTTTCCATCTTTGGAGATTTGGCCCTACTTGACAATAGTTTGTCCTCTTCATTCCCAAGGCAAGTGGTGAATCAGTTCTTTGGTACAATTTGGGATTTAATTGTTTGACAGATCACAGTTGATTCAGAAAAACAAGGCCCAGATGATATTTTGACAAGTTTCATGTGACATATTTCCATGTTAATAGTGTCTTTTAAATATGCATAGCGTTTTGACTCTGACTTGTTGAGTGATAACTATCCAACTACTGAGGGATCTGGATGCAGAGATCCATAGCTAGGCCCCAGGTAGATCTCTGGGAGTCCAATTAGCGAGAATGAGGAGGGTTTATATGAGCGAGAATTGTTGAGACCGAGGTTGGATAAAGCACAGGGACAAATAGCCAAACGAATGGAAACACATGAACTATGAACCAATGGCTGAGGGGTCCACAACTGGATCAGGCCCTCTGAATGGGTGAGACAGTTGATTGGCTTGATCTGTTTGGGAGGCATCCAGGCAGTGGGACCGGGTGCTGTGCTCATTGCATGAGCTGGCTGTTTGAAACCTGGGGCCTATGCAGGGTCGCTTGGCTCGGCCTGGGAGGAGGGGACTGGACCTACCTGGACTGAGTCTACCGGGTTGATCTCAGTCCGCGGAGGAGGCTTTGCCCTGGAGGAGGTGGGAATGGGGGGTGGGCTGGAGGGAAGGTGAGGGGGCGGGAGGGGGGAGAACAAGGGAATCCGTGGCTGATATGTAGAACTGAATTGTATTGTAAAATAAAAATAAAAATTAAAAAAAAGAATGTTGTTTTGTAATATCTAAGGCAATAGAAAATACTTAATCTAGACAAAGGACTCAGAATTCCCTTTTTGTATTTATATCAAGTATACCTGACCAGAAAGAACAATATCAAATTTATCTTAACCCAGAGATCTTTTATTTCACTTCTCATGCTTAGATTGTAAACAAAAGCCCACTGAGTTCCATGCTGTTTGATATATTCTTTGTCTCTGAAGGAAGTAACCTGTGCCTATTTATCTGAGAGTTTCATTCAACAACCCTTATCTTCTAGGACCATCACTATTTCCTTATGTATGATACCTCTATTCAAACTCCTTTTAAAAAGTTAAAGAAACATCTCTTTACAACAGATGAAGTTAAATTCTTGAAGAAAACCACAACCAATTATAATGCAGAGCTGTGGATGCCAGTCCCAATGAATAAATCTACATTGTGGAAGAGGGAGCAGAAAGATTTAAGAGCCAGATGAACAGAGAGTTTGCTAAGAGATTCTGTCTCCTAAGAATGTTAGACACTATATTCATGACTTCTAACCAACATGGATACCTAAACATGATCTGAACAATGACAACACCAGTGGGCATACCTATATGGATGGAGGAAAGCTCAGAAGGCCCCAACCCTTCACAAAGAAATACAGGCACCTAAGGAATGCTGAGAATGAGAGAAATAGTATTCCCCTGGGAAAAGCACATCAATTGGTTATCTAATACCAAATGGTCACACTTGAAAAATGTGTAACTATTAGTAATATAATATGGACTAAGCACATTGTATTTATGTTTTTTGGAATACATATATTAGATAATATATGTGTGTGTGTGTACATATGTATGTATAGAACCATGGTTAATGAAAAAAAGAGGCCATTAATTTGAAAAAGGGCAATGAGGGGTATATGTGAGAGTTTAGAGGCATAAAATAGAAGGGAGGAATGATATAATTGTATTATAATTTCAAAAAATTGTCTTTTAAAAAGAGAGAATAAAAAGTGTGACGTTGTAGAGGTGAAGAGGTGAGGAATAACTGGGAGGAGTTGGAGGAGGAGAAAGCATAATCAGGATATATTGAATAAAAAATTAATAAAAATTAAAACATCAAATAAGTAGAGATCAATGATAAAATACAACATGATTTTAAAAACTAAAAAGAAATCATAATATTTTCTGTAACCAAAAACAAATCCCATGAGATGAAAATTAGAAATTAACTATTAGAAAATTTCATTCTAACTTCTGACCTTCTTACATTGTTTCTTGTTTCAAATTGAAAAGAACTTGATTTTCAGCAAATTGTAGGTAAGTTGCATTGTAATATGTGATGCTTGTTCTAGGCCTAAAATTAACAAAGTCATATGTATACATACATGTATAGAACAGATTTAGTTCTTCTATACTTGTTTTGACTATTGATTCATCTTATACATTTATACCACAAGCACATAATTATTTGTTTTAAAAATGATAATGGACAGCTGAGCCACAAATTTCACATCAACCTGGGCTACACAGCAAGACTCTGTCTAAACAAATAAAAAAATCATTATTTAAAAATTAAAGATGAAGGTATATAAATTAAGTCCATTTCACTAGGATTAATCTTTAATTCTTTAATAATGTCCACTAAAATATTTTGGTTACTATCACTTCTTTCTAAATACTTACTGTGTACATTTTATTATTATTTATTTCACCCACTAGATACTTAGTAAATATTATTAAAATATTCACTAGCTTAAAATATTATACTTTAATTGGTTTATGAACTAGTAGACCTTCATAAGGCTTCTTTATACAAACCTTAGTTTTGCCTAACCCACTTCTATCCTCCTTTTCCCAATCCCCAATTAAAACTTTAACTCACATTCATCCATCCCCCTGTTATTTCAAATCACATGTGTTCTACTATCCCTTTATTATGTTTTTATTTGGATAACAAGATCTTAGGTTCCCATGTAGTTTCTTCCTGTACACATGCACAAATTATTTTCATTAAACCTTACCCTACATCCTTATTTTGACATCCTCATCACTCCACTGCCTACTTGAATCACTCTCCACTGCATTTCTCCTCTTTACTTTCATTTTACCATAATCTACTCTCCCCTCTCCTGAAATGAATGCCCCTACTCACTGGACTGTTACTAGTTTCCTGCCTTCCACATTAACTTCACGATATACAAATAAAATACAAGATTTGCCAGGTGGTGGTGCACACCTTTAATCCCAGCACTCAGGAAGCAGAGGCACCAGGATCCCTGTGAGTACCAGGCCAGCCTGGTCTACAGAATGAGTTCTAGGACAGGCAACAAAGGTACACAGAGAAACCCTGCCTCAAAACAAACAAACTCCCACAAGATTTTAATCATGTATATGAGAAACACAGTGTTTTTTTAGAGGAGCCTGGTTGACCTCACTCAGTATAATTTTTTTTTCCAGTTCCAACCATTTATTTACAAATTTCATTATTTTATTCTTGTTTACATCTAAGCAATATTTGACTGTGGACACGTATTCGTCAGTTGATAACCATCTAAGTTGATTTTATTTCCTAGTTATTGTGAATAAAACAGCAATGGGAATGTATGTGCAAGTGTCTGTACAGCAGGATATAGAATCCTTTGTGTATATGCCCAAGGGTGGTATATTTGGTCATATGGGTCTTTTTGTAAAACCTCCAGATTGATTACTAAATTGGTTGCAATACTTATACTCCCACCAACAGTGTAAATGACTTACCCTTTTAGCACATCCAAGTCAACATTTGTTGTCTTTGTATTCCTGGTGATAGCCATTCTAAACAAAATGATAAGGAATCTTAAAATAGTTTCAATTTTCACTTACCTGCAAAAACAATACAAGCTATTGTTATTTCTCTCAGACAATAAAACCCTATTGCTGAAGACTCCACAGAGTGAGGTTTCAGGACACAGAAACAGCAATCTTGAACTGACTGGGAAACTTTCTTCCTGCTGGTTAGCTTTCATAGCACCAGAAGGTGCTGGGGAGGAAAAGCCATCAATAGTCTTCCCCAGCGCTATCCACTGCATGCTATAATAATAACCTGCCAGGCAAGATGTGCCTACTGATGTGTAGTGGCAAGATTGTTCATGGTATCAACTGACCGCTCTCATAATTGGATTTGAAGCCTGCTCCACAAGTGGGAACTCATGCCTAGTATGGTAAACACGTTAAAAAACTATTGCTAGGGAAGTTGTAGTCCCTAGGGGAGAATGGATTGATGTTGTTTTTATAAAAGGTCATGCTGTAAAACTCCCTTCTAAATATTTATGCTCATAGCCATAGGAAAAGAAAAATAATAAATACTCCTTTAAAATTACTAGAGCAGGCTTTCTGCATGCTGACATAGTCTCCGTGAGTTCATATGTATATCAATTCTGTTGTGTCCCAAACCAGACAAAATCCCAGCGTGGAGAAAGTGAAGTAGACACAAAGTCCTACCCCTAACCAAGAAAAGGAAAGGGGAAATCAGTTTTTTGTCTCCAATGAATTCTCACTGGCTATATCAACCATACTCCAGGGCAGGCCCCATCTCCAGGAGTAACTGGACAACACAGAACAGACATCATGTTTCTTGTGTGTGCTTTTTGTTTCATTTTGTTTTGCTTTGATACTTTTTCTCTTATTGTTTATGTTTGGAAGAGGGAAAGAGAAAGAGAGAGAGAGAAAAGAGCAGGAAGTTGGGTTAAGAAGAGAGAGGGGATTTCTAAGAAGGATTCTGGGGAGGGGAAACACACTGTATGAAAAACTTTGTTTTAAAAAAAGTGGCTAGAGAAAGTTTTGAATACCAGTTTTAACTCCTTTTTTCTACTTTCATTTCCTTTATTGACAAAGAACAGACTCTGAAGTTGGCAAAGGGTGTTGCCGTTGTGGTACTCTTCAACTCAGTATCTGGGACTGAGTAATTTCTTAATTATTTTTCAGATCTGGGGGCTTCAAAGTAGAAGAAAACAAGATTGATTTCTGATAAGTGATAGCCTAATCCATTCTATTGCAGGATAGGGAAAGGACTAAACAAAAGTTAGAAAGGAAATAAAGAATAGAGAGGCAGAGGAAAGAAGGGATAGTGAAAAAGAAAGATGAAGGACAGAACTGAGTAGGATGGAAGGAGGTAGTGAAATAAGGAGGAAGAGAGAGACAGATTTGAACAAGAACCCAAGAGAGTCTTCAAGGAGAATCAGAACATGGTGACAAAGGTAAGAGTGGAAAGAAATATGGAAGGAAGTTAGAAAGGAGGATGTAAGTGGAACAGGGACAGTAAGAGGTACTATCTGGAGAGGGCAAAGGAGAGGGAAGGAGGAGAAATACCAAGAAGGTGAGAGAGATTGCTTATACACATCTTTTTTATATAGTATTTCTATTTTATAATGAACTTAATTTCACATGTCAGCCTTGGATTCCCCCCCCCCCCGTCCTCCCTCCTCCCACCCCCAGCCCTCCCCCCCAATCCACCCCCCACTCCCACCTCCTCCAAGGCAAGGTCTCCCCTGGGGAGTCGGCCCAGCCTGGCAGACTCAGCCAAGGCAGGTCCAGTCCCCTCCTCCCTACACCAAGGCTCAGCATAGGCCCTAGGCTCCAAAAAGCCAGCCCATGCTTCAAGGACAGGTCCCAGCTCCATTGCCTGGGGGCCTCCCAAACAGTTCAAGCTAATCAACTGTCTCACGTATCCAGAAGGCCTGGTCCAGTTCCATGGGGGCTCCTCCGCCATTGGTTCACAATTCATGCACTTCCACTAGTTTGGCTATTTGTCCCTGTGCTCTTTCCGATCATGGTCTCAATATCTCTCACTCAAACAATCCCTCCTCTCTCGCCGAATGGACTCCCGGAGTTCCACCTGGGGCTTGGCCGTGAATATCTACAACCGCTTCCATCAGACACCGGATGGGAGTTCTATCATGACAGCCAGGGTGTTTGGCCATCAGATCACCAGAGCAGGTCAGCTCAAGCACTCTCTCGACCATTGCCAGTAGTCTACAGTGGAGGTATCTTTGTGGATTTCTGGAGACCTCTCTAGCACTCTGCTTCTTCCGATTCCCCTGGGATCTTCATTCATCATGGTATCTCCCTCTCCATTCTCCCACACTGCTCCTGATCCAGCTGGGACCTCCCTCTCCCCTAAGCTCTCTTTCCCCTGACCCTTGCCTTCCATTACCCCCTCACCCCCAGTTTGCTCATGTAGATATCATCATCTATTAAACACATCTTTTAATAAACTGATTTTCATGTAAATGAACCCTTTCCAACTTCTTTTGTCTTAAGCATGCTCACGGCAAGTATCAAACAGCAAACTCTTAAGGTTAATCACTCTGTTAGTCTGTCAGTGATGCTAAAACAGAGTACCTGAGACTGGGTCATTTCTTTTCTTTCAATTTTATTTGTTTGTTGAACACCGATTCTTTTCTCATACCATGTATCTTGATTACAGTTTCCCTCATGTTATTCCTTCCAGTACCTCCCTGTCTCCCCTTCCCTCTCCCCTCCCCTTCCCTCCTTGCATCCCCTTCCCTCCAGATCCATGTCCTTTCTGTCTCTCATTAGAAAAGAACAGGCTTCTAAGAAAACTAGAAAACATAACAAAATAACATAAAATAAGATACTCAGAAGACAACTAGGGCATTTTTACAAAATCACAGATATGACATGACATCTGAAAGGAAGGATTTCCTTCCCATATATAATAACACTGATGAAAAATTTCAGGAAAGAAACTGCATTGCACTAAAAAGTTCCATTGGAACAACCTAAAACAGCAACTTTCTATTGAAAACATGAAGCCCAAACTATCACTATTTTTCTTAAATTAGTAACTCAACATGAAATTCTATCATTCAACTCAAGAACCTTTTTCAACCTTCTAATATCTTGCATCATAGCTTAATTTGGATTAGCTCTACATGTTTACAAATGAAAATATATCAAATATTAGATTGTCTTATGTGTTTGATTGGGAGTAAATAAGGTAACTACTGTATATAACAGAATCCTGAATTAAAAAAATAACTTTAGAAAAAATTGTAAGGACAAAACAGAAGAATCTTCAGTTTATAAAACAGATGTCAGTAAAAATCTGAAGAGATAAGATAGAACAGGAAAAAATGAAGAAAATTGTTTACTCATAAAAAAGAAATATAAGTAAACAAAAATTTTAAAAGTATAGTTGGATCATTTGGTAGTAAATATTGGTTATATTTATTTATTTATTTATTCGTTTGTTTGTTTGTTTGTATGGGGAGGGCATGGTTGCATATCCTTGTGTATGTGTAGAGACCAGAGCACAAATTGAGGGAGTCAATTTTTTTTGCTTGTATTGTGTTTTGTCCCCCACCTCTCTACTCTATGCAACCTGGGGATTGAATTTAAGTCATCAGGTTTAGCAACAAATGCCTTTACCCACAGAGTCATATTGCTGTCCCTATATTTAAGATTTCTACAATGGCTAGAAAAATTTATGATCTCACCAGGTTTCTATGAGTTTCCTTTTTTTCTGTCCCAATTCACTCCAGAAATTGTTAATGGTGGCTTCTTTGATCCCAGTTATTGTGACTGGAGAAGATGAATTCTCAGTTTTGTTTTGCATTTTTCTTCTACTTACTAGATATTTGCACTTCTTCATTGAACATTATTGATACTGTTCACCTGACTATTTATTTATTTTTATTTTATTTTTTTTGGTTTTTCGAGACAGGGTTTCTCTGTGTAGCTTTGCGCCTTTCCTGGAACTCACTTTGGAGACCAGGCTGGCCTCGAACTCACAGAGATCCGCCTGGCTCTGCCTCCCGAGTGCTGGGATTAAAGGCGT
Organism: Peromyscus californicus insignis; assembly: GCF_007827085.1. NCBI lineage: Eukaryota > Metazoa > Chordata > Mammalia > Rodentia > Cricetidae > Peromyscus > Peromyscus californicus. Next base: position 48,432,204 of record NW_026294391.1, read on the forward strand.
GAGCCACCACTGCCCGGCCTGACTATTTATTCATTGGAGTTTTTTTTTTTTTTAATCTTTTGTGTTCAATGTTTTACCTCTCTATTCTCTGTATTAGTCAGATGTCAGATTAACAGCTCATAAATATTTCTCTTACTGTTTCTTCAATCTGTTTATTTTTTCATTTGCTATGTAGCAGCCTTTTAGTCTGATTAATTTTCATTCATCAATTCCTGTTAATTCCTCAATCATTGAAGTCTTCCTTAGACAGTACTTTCCTAAGACTATATCTTGAGTTGCTTCTCCTGTACTTTCCTTTAATGCCTTCAAAGTCATTTTATATCAAAATTATTGGTTTATTTTGAGTTGATTTTTATAGATGGTGAAATATGCATGTGGTTTCCATTTTCTTGGTGTGGATTTCTTGTATTCCCAGAACCATTTGTTAAAGAAATTCTCTTTTGTCCAATACACACTTTGGGTGTCTGTGTCAAGAATTGCATTGCAATAGCTGCGTTCTTCATTCTTTTTCTCTGTTCTATTCTATTCCATTGACTGGCTTTTGGTTTTGTATAATATTAACATGCTGGGTTTTGGGGGGAGGTATTTACATCCCACCCAAAGTTTCCCCTCCCCCTCTCCTCCCAGTTCCTCTCCCTTACCTCTGCTTTCCCATCAGCCTCACCCACTCCTCCTCCTCTGTTTCTCTTCAGATACAGGTGGGTCTATCATGGATATCAGCCAGCCATGATATATCAAGTTGCAGTGAGACTAAGCACCTCATTTTATATTAATCCTGGATTAGGCACTCTGGTAGGAGGAATATGTGCCCAAAGCAGGTAACACAGTCAGAGACTGCCCCTGTTTCCATTGTTAGGAGTCTCACAAGTAGACCAAGCTACACAACTGTCACATATATGCAGAGGGCCTAACTGTCATATGATGCGTAGAAGTTCCTTTCTTGTTTATGTCTACTTAGATTTCTAAATGCCTTTTAGATGTTGCTGGAAGCTTTCCTGTGTCCCGCCCAGTCCACAGACACTCAGACCCAAATAAACACACAGAGGCTTACATTAATTAAAACTGCTTGGCCATTAGCTTATGCTTACTTCTGACTAGCTCTTACACTTAAACTCAGCCCATTTCTGTTAATCTATATGTTGACACATTTTCCATGGCTTTACCTGTGTGCCATTGCATGCTGCTCCCTGGACAGCAGGCTGGTGTCTCCTGACTCAGCCTTCCTCTTCCCAGCATTCTCCTTGTCTGCTTATACTGCCTATACTTCCTTCTTGGCTGCTGGCCAATAAGTGTTTTATTAAACAGTGTACAAAAGCATTATCCCACAGCATCTATATCTAAATGTTCATTAACATACATAATATTTGAGAATTTTTCTTCTTTTATTGCACAGAAGAGGGTTTCTGTGCTTTTACATAATATGGATTAGTCTTAATCTTGATGTGCTATTCATAATTTGTTCTCTTAAGCATGTCTCAAGTGTTTTATAAACTCTGGTCACATTTTTCCTTTTGTTCAGTCTCAATATAATAACTCATCAATATTATCATTAAACATTTGATAGTCTTCTTCTATTAATAGTAAAAGCCAGTAAGGCTTTTACCAAAACTTTTACTTCATTTACTCAGATTTTAATTTCCATTATTAAAATTTCTATCTGTTCTTTCTTAAAAATTATACTTTTATAAATCTTTGCATCTTCTTTAAATTATTTAGCTATTTATTTACATCTGCTTTGATGTCATATGTCATATTTAATAGTATTTGTTTGCATTCCCTTTCTGGTATTTAATATACTTGAATATCTCTGAATTTGCTTTCTGAAGACTTATGGACTTTTTTAGAAGATATGCTGTTTCTCTCTTCCTATAGGTTAAGATTCAATGATATCTTTTGTGCATGTATTAGTGTAGATATGTCTCCTTCCATTTTAGTTCTGTATTTTTTATATTTCGTGTGTGTGTGTGTGTGTGTGTGTGTGTGTGTGTGTGTATGTGTGTGTGTGTGTGTGTGTGTGTTTGTGCATATGCTCACAGAGAAGTCAGAGGACAACCTGCAAGAGTCCCACCATGTGAATTCTAAAGGTTGAACTCAGTTCCTTAGGTTTGGCAGCAAGTGTCTTTACTTGCTAAGTCATCTCACTGGTCCATCTCTTTCCCAGATTTGTTATGCAATTGAATATGATCTTGAACTCCCAATCTTCTGATATTCCTGCCCCTGCCTCCCAAGTTCAGGTATGTGCCATTACACCTGACTCTGTTCAATTTTTATATGTTGTTCTTCTTAGTGAGTACCTGTTCCAGTTGGTTTTGTGTGTCAGCTTGACAAAAGCTAGAGTTATCAGAAGGAAGGAGTCTCGGTTGAGGAAATGCCTCCATGAGATCCAGCTGTAAGGGCTTTTCTCAATTAGTGATCAATGGGAGAGGGTCCATCCCATGGTGGGTGGTGCCATCCCTGGGCGGGTGGTCCTGGGTTCTATAAGAAAGTGGGCTAAGCAAGCCATGGGAAGAAAAACAGTAAGCAGCTCCCCTCCATGGCCTCCGCATCAGCTCCTTCCTCTGGGGCCTTGCCCTCTTTGAGTTCCTGTCCTGATTTCCTTCTGTGGTGAACAGCAAAGCTGAAGTGTAAGCCTTAGTAAACCCTTTTCTCCCCAACTTGATTTTTGGTCCTGGTGTTTCATCGCAGCAGTGAAGAAAAATCTAAGACAGCTGCTTGTAATTCAGTGCCACACAGAGGAAACAGACCAGAGTAAAAATAATAAATCCTAATCAAATTAAACATAAAAACACAATAAAAAGTATCAAGTATCGAGAACTACAACTACACCAATAATGAACATACAACATAAAAGAATAATGTAAAATCAAATGAATACTTAAAGTTTATTCAAAGTAAACAAAGAAAAGACTGAAGTTATAAGAAGGAATGTGGAGAAAGTATGAACAAGAAGAGCAAGGAACACAGAAAAATGCAGGAAGGAATAAGAAAAAGAATAAAAGATGAAGTCAAATCCAATTAAAGCCTAAATAAGCTAAGCATACTAGTGCAGAGTTATAAGCCAAATACTCCAGAGACTGAGGAGGGTGTATTGTGAACTACAGGCTACTCTGAGGTATATAATAAGACTGTGTTAAATTTTTAAAAAAGACAACAGAAAGAAAAAGCAAACACAGAAAATAAACTCAGGTAACATTTGAGACAGGGGGTTAATGGCACAAAAAATAAATAAAAAATTAGTATTAGGAAAAGACCTCCTAGCTGTGGGAATTGAATTAGAATTTCCACTTCAGTTTTTAATATGGTGGAAAGTGCTAGGTATTAGTATCTCTGGTGGGTAGTATTGGTTCATAGATGAATATAATCCTATGTGTTCCCACCATACAGGAGATGCCATATGTAGGTTAATGATATGACCACTCAAGAGTATATGAGTGACAGGGTAGCATTCAGTCCAGATGCGTAATTTCTGTAAATACTGGCAGCTACTGCTGGCTACAATGAGCTTTGAAGACTGTGGCTACACAGGCAGTAGTTGTTCCTGAGACATTCAGTCTGTGCACTCATAATAACAAATGTCTAGCAAAGATTATCTTCACATGCATGGGAGAGTTGGAATGAAATCATCATTGAATTGTACATTGTAGGATGAGAACTTTGGGAACCAAAAACTTGACTGGCCTTGGGATCCATGATATCAATCCTCACCCCACCAAAAATCTATAAGTGGACATTCTCTCTTCTCTCAACAAAGAGCATGGACCACCAAAAAGTGTGCCATATATATCCTATATTCCCTACTAGTTAGTTCATTCAGCAGATCCATGTCAGACCTTCACCCTTCCTATGATTGTCTGTAGATGTAATTTTACACAGTCTTATTAAATAAGAAACACAGAGCCAAATAAAGAGGTTAAAAGCCCAAGAGGTCAGAGCACTAGCGAATAGTCTTTAGCTTACCAGCCACTGCCGTCTTTCCTCTGAGAAAAAAGACCTGCTTCCTGTGTGTCTGTATATTTTATTGCTGTTTGTTCTGCCTTCTCATTGGCTCTAAACCCAACCACATGACTTCCTTGTCACTGCCTGTCTATGCAGACCTCCATGTCTCTATGGTTGGTACTGGATTAAAGGTGTGTGTCATCACGCTTGTCTGTGTCCTTGAACACACAGAGACTCTGCTGGCAATGTAATTGGATTAAGGGTCTGTGCTACCACTGCCAGACTTCTGCTTAATGGCTATGACCTCTGATCTCCAGACAACTTTATTTATTAACATACAAATAAAATCACATTTCAGCACAAATAAAATATAACTGTATTTTCCCCTTCTATTCTAATAAAAAGAAAAAAGGAAAAAAGTTATAACTAATATAAGAAAAACTATATACAATAAGTACAATAACTATATACAATATATACAAGCAAGAAATACCTAAACAATGTCTAATCCATTTGCAGTTGACAAACTCAGAGAACATATTCCATTACCTAGCCTATTTTGGTAAGTCCAAAATGTACCTGATTCACTTTCTATCCTAACTTATATTACTAACAAAAAACTATCTTATAATGTCTTTCAAATTTATACACTTATGCCTCTTTAGTGAGTTTCTTTTCTGAAATTCTTAACAAAGAAAACTATAACTATCTAATCTTTAACTGTAACTATAATTATATCTAATCTTCAACTAACTACAACTATAACTATCTAATCTTCAACTCCCTCAGAGACCCAAGAAGGAAATAATATTACCATAAAAACAGGAAGTGCACACAAGCAGCTTCCAAAAAAAATTGTGAGTTGACAGAAACAGCCAGCTGCCTGGACAGTCACCTGAGGTTTCTCTGCAGTGTTGGGGCATCATCTTCAGCTTATAGGCTTAGCATATCTGACAGATTTATTTGTGAAGTAGGATGTACACAAGGCCTACAGTTTGACCTCACATTTGGTGAGTGTAGTCCATGTACCAGAAACACCTGAATTCCACTAGTGTCTTGTCATGATTCAGGATTTTAAATTCCAGAAATTGTTGGTGTTTTTGGAATTCAGCTGTCCATTATTCTTGGCTTATGTGTGGCTTCATCTCAGCATCCAGTTCTTCTCTGCATCCCATTCTTCTTGGCTTGTGGGTGGCTTCATCTCTTTTATTAAATGCCAGTCTATCATTAAGAGGTTAGATTCTGTCAACCTAGCTACTCTTTCAAGAATAACTGTTTCAGCTATTGTTCCACTGAAAACCAGAAGCCATCAGTATATTGTCTCTTCAGCTGCCTTCAAAGAAAGAGGCACTGTACCTTTTCTGGATTGCAAAGGCCACTTCAGAGATAGTGCCATATTGTCCTGGCCTCAGAGGATGCCTGTTGCTAAAGCCACAACCACACTTGTCTCGGCAAGAATCGATAGTCCTTTGTTTCATGTCCTGTCTGTCCCTTTTGTCCTGTTTGTCAGCAATTGACTCGAGGACACTTTGGTGCCCAGTGGCTAACTTTTGTCACAATGAAAGTTAACTCCATATGCAGTTTCTTCAATGCCCATATCTTCTCTGAAGTAGATTGATGCTGCCAGGAGCCGACATGTCTCATAGTCATAAAAAAAGAAAAAAATTTTCTAAGTTATTAAACATTTTAAATGCCATATTCTGTAGAACTCTGAAGGGTTTGAAAATGACCTGTCTATCTAAAATATATCTACTTGACCTTTAAAATATACCTAATATGACTACCAGTTCGATTGTAATGTCTAACTATTAACTTTCATTTCTTTATATCCTAATACTTGGTAATAATAACATTTAAGGATTAGCAAATTGCATTACATTGTTAAATGAACGGTATAAGTACAATATCTTGAACAAGATTAGAAATATACATATAGCATTTATTAACAGTATCAATCTCAATATATATAATTTGTATACAATACACAAAAATCCAATCCAATGTAAAGTATTTAAAACTAGTAATTGTCTTTTAAAAGTAGATTCAATAATCTATCTTTTTATCTATATTGTATCTGTATCTTCTCTTTACTTTTCAGAGTAGATTAAATAATATACCCTCTATTTTATCATTTCTATATATCTTTTTTTAAGCAAGAACCTTAAATCTAATCTTCTTTCATTAGCACTTTTCCTAACCCTTAACAACAACTTGTAATCGACCATCCTAAACAATGAAAATGATCCCAGACCCAAAACCCATTAAAATACCAAAAACCACCTGCCCCACAACACCTCTTTGGAAATGTGGGAGTCCAGTTCTTAAAATTGCTTCCTGCTGGTTATGGTCAATGGCATCTTTATTCTGAAAAGAAAAACTTTAGGGTTAATTGTCAAATTCTAGGAAAGGTAGCTATATAATTTGTTGTTCAGTCTCTGCATAATGCCAAAGTTCAGGGCTTATCTCAAGTCCTTATTCAAGTAGTCTGTGAAACTGGATCATCTCAGCTAGTCATCTCAAAATTGCTCTGAGCAGTTTGTAGTCCAAAGCTGATCTGTAGATGATGTTTGTCAGCTTAGTGGTATTATTATTGTCCATGTGGAATTGTTGTTGTTGTGGGGCTCCATCATCTTTCTGGAGACTTCAAATTTGATGTTAGGCCTGGTCATGATTTGCTGCAGAAAACTAATAGAGACTCGAACACAAAGACATATATAGGCAGCTAATTGAAGCCTTTTTTCTAGAAATAGTGAGTACTCTATATGACCATTAATATCTTAACAAAGTTTGATATATATATATATATATATACATATATATTGTAAATTTTGATATAAAATTCATACTTTAAGAAAAGTTTAATGAATCAGAATAGAATCAAAGAATTGAGATTAGTAGCAATAGAATAGTCCCTTAATTTGTTTGTTTGTTTTTTTTCTCCTGTCCCATATCAGAAGATGGCTCTTTCTTCTGGCATGATACAGGGAGTTTGCATTTTCCTTTTGACAACACGCTTGGGTGTAAAGAAGGAGAGAGCCATTCTCCAACTCCAAAGCCAACTTTAATTTTTAATTGAACTGGGACTACAAGAAGACTATTTGTGTTAAATATCTTTAGAGAAGAGCAGAAACATTTAGGAAGACTTATGAAATTTTATAGATGATATACCAATAGGCCATTTTACTCTTTTTCTTGGGACATTTTTTTTCTGGATGATTTTTCCTTTTTCTTCAGATATCTCATTTGTCCAGTGTTCTTCAGATTCCTTAGCCTTAATTTTCCTAAAAGACAAAAACAAAAACCTTTCCCAAAGACTAACTTTGGGGACGATCCCTTTTGACAAGTTATATCTGATTAAATGAAAAGGCATGTGTTAATGGTATAAGTTAGTTTAATTTGGATGGTCATGCTGGTTGATGAACTATCACCTCTTCTAATTAAGAGATCTTCTTCTTCAAATCGAACCTTTGTCAATTTTGATGGTATCCATACCTTATCTTCTCCTGTAGAAAGTAAAGCAAAACCTCATCCCCAGCATAACTCATATCCTGGTTTCCATTCTGAGGTCAGCACGTCCTTAAAGTATATAGGCTGATTTAAATCAGCAGTTTTTCTATTATCCAGTGTCTCTCTGAAGCTGTTGTTCCTTTCTCATTAGCATTGAGAAAATTCAAAGTTAATAGAGCATTATGCAGTCTATTTCTGGGGGTTTCTCTTGCCCCTTTCTCTTTATTTAGCATATCCTTTAGAGTTCTGTTTGATCTTTCTATAACTGCTTGGCCTGTAGGATTATGTGGTATACCTGTAATATGCTTTATATTGTAATGAGCAAAAAACTGTTTCATTTTAACAGAGATATATGCCAGAGTATTGTCAGTTTTAATTTGTGCAGGTATACCCATGATGGCCATAACTTCTAGCAAATGCAAGATTACAGAATCAGCTTTTTCAGAACTCAAAGCAGTTGCTCATTGAAATCCTGAATAAGTATCGATGGTATGGTGTATATATTTCAATTTTCCAAATTCTGCAAAGTGAAACACATCCATCTGCCAGATTTCATTCCTCTGAGTACCCTTTGGGTTACATCCTGCTGGTAATGGCATCTGATTGTAAAAGGAACAAGTAGGACATTTCCTTACAATTTCCTTGGCTTGTTGCCAGGTTATGGGAAAATCCTTTTTTAAACCTTTACTATTGACATGATGGTTTTTTATCAAATTCTGAGGCGTCCAACACATTTCCTATCAATAATTTATCAATCTCATCATTACCTTGTGCTAGAGGGCCTGGCAGACCCGTATGGGATCAGATGTGAGTTATATATGAAGGATGACTCCTATTCATGATTCTTGTAATTGAATAAATAGTGAAGTTAATTCTCACTCATCAGGGATGAATTCTGTAGTTTCAACATGTAATACCACACTGTCAGCATACTGAGAGTCAGTATCTATGTTGAGAGTTTCTGAAAAATCCATTAATGCCAACAGAATAGCATACAGTTCCGATTTTTGAACTGGATTATAAGGACTTTGAACCACTTTACTTAAATTTTCTGATTTGTAACCTGCCTTTTCTTGTTTGTTTGCATCTGTATAAAATGTACAAGCTCCAGATATGTGTGTTTCCCATACAATTCGAGGCAAAATCCAATCAGCTCTCTTTGTAAGATGAGTTCTATCACTTTTGAGATATTTGCTGTTAATCTCTCCCAAAAAATTACTGCAAGCTCTTTGCCAAGGTTCACTTTCTGTCCATAATTTTTCAATGTCCTCTTTAGTTAAAGGTACAACAATTTCTGCTGGGTCTATTTCTGCTAATTAACAAAGTCTCAATTTTCCTTTCAAAGTCAAGTCAGAGATCCTTTCCACATAAGATTTTTATTTTTTTTACTCTGTTTATTTGGTAAAAATATTCATTCCAATATAATATCTTCCTTCTGCATTAAAATTCCTGTAAGAGAATGCCTAGAAGGTAAAATAACCAAAATGCAATCCAACTTTAGATCAACACGATCCACATGTCCATCCTGTACTTTCTTTTCTACCAAGGCCAATTCTTTCTCAGCTTCAGGTGATAATTCTCTTGGACTATTTAAGTCCTTTTCACCTTCTAAGGTTTTGAACAAATTATGCAGTTCATCGTGTTTTACCCCAATAATAGTTCGTAGATGAGAAATGTCTCCAAATAATCTTTGAAAGTCATTAAGAGTCTGTAGTTGATCTCTCCTAATTTGTACCTTTTGGGGTCTAATTTTTTGTAGCTCTATTTTATATCCTAAATAATTAATAGAATCTCCTCTTTGTATCTTTTCAGGAGCAATTTGTAATCCACAGCAAGGCAAAATTTTCTTTACTTCTTCAAGCATTCTAAAGTATCTGCATTTGAGTCAGCTAGTAAAATATCATCCCTATAATGATAAATTGTGGATTTAGGAAATTTTTTATGTATCACTTCCAATGGCTGTTGTACAAAATATTGGCTCAGGTTGGCCTATTCAACCTTCCCTGTGGGACAACCCTCCATTAATATCTCTTAACTGGTTGAGAATTATTATAAGTAGGCACTGTGAAGGCAAATCTTTCTCTGTCTTTTTCTTGTAAGGGTATTAAAAAGAAGCAGTGCTTTTTTTTTTTTTTTTTTTTTTTTTTGGTTTTTCGAGACAGGGTTTCTCTGTGTAGCTTTGCGCCTTTCTGGAACTCACTTTGGAGACCAGGCTGGCCTCGAACTCACAGAGATCCGCCTGGCTCTGCCTCCCGAGTGCTGGGATTAAAGGCGTGCACCACCACCGCCCGGCAAGAAGCAGTCTTTTAAATTGATAACTATATGAGGCCATCCTTTAGGTAATAGAATAGGCAAAGGAATTCCAGACTGTAGAGAACCCATTGGCTGAATTACTTTGTTAATTGCTCTAAGGTCTGTTACTATTCTCCATTTACCTGATTTCTTTACTAACAAATACAGGAGAATTCCAAGGGCTGGTTGATTCTTCAATATGCTGAGCATTTAACTGCTCTTGTACCTGCTCTTCTAAATCCTGGAGTTTCTCTGTTGTTAAAGGCCATTGCTGAACCCACACAGGCTTGTCTGTTAAGCATTTTAAAGGTAGAGCTGTTGGTGTCTTTGGAAGATCATCAGTTGTTGTGCCCTGTTCTTGTATGACATGGATAGCTGGTGACCACTCATTAGAATAATACCTTCTAAAATTTTCTCAGAAACATGTGTTAATTTATGATTTGTTTCTGAGGTTGGAGGGATGTTCATCTGAGTATTCCATTGTTGTAACAGATCTCATCCCCATATGGCTTTAATTTTCCTCTCTGTCCTTCTGGACCTATACATTCGAGCCATCTTGCACTCCAAGGGTACAGATCTTGCCTTTAACGGCTTGATTATTCTCTTGCATGCTGTATTCACATTCTCAAAAGCCAAAGATTTGATTATTATCTGGCTAGCTTCTGAATTCAGGACCATTCTTTTTACTGCTGAAGACAGTCTTTGTAAGAAATCCATGAAGGATTCTTTTGGGCCCTGTATAACTTTTGTGAGTGACTCAATTTTCTTTTCTGCTTCCTCAATTCTGTCCCATGCATTTATGGCTGCCATTCAACATAGAATTAGGGTTTGGTTATCATATAAACATTCTTTGTATTTCAGTATATTGGCCTTCTCCAAAAAGCTGATCCTGGGAGATTTCCACACCTCTAGCCCTCTACTGACTTTCTATGGTCTTAGCCTCATCTCTGTACTACATGCACCACTGCAGCTGTGCTCCAGGTTTCAGGATAGCAGCTACAATTTCTTTCCAGTCTTGAGGGGTAGTCCTATTACAAGTTGACCAGGAGTTTAACATTTGCTTTACAAATGGGGAATGCATGCCATAAGATACTATTGCCTCCTTAAACCTTCTTAAATCTAACATTTCAACTGGAGTCCAATTAGTTTGCACATGCACTTGATTAGGTAGCTACTGTACGGTTACTGGATAAATTAAGTTTGATTGTTTGAAAACAGGCTTTCTTTCTGTAACCTTATAATCCAATCCTGAAATAATTTCACCCTTAAATTTGTCTGAGTCTGAATTTCTCTATAATTCATTTTAACAGGTTTTTCTAAAGCTTTTATACTGGCACTTAATTGACTATCTTTTTAAATTGTAAAATAAGGATAAGTAAACTAATAATATGCATAAATTATGTTTATATATATATATATATATCCCATTAACATTAATCTTCTCATGTAATTGTTCCACTTTCAGACTGCCTAATGTTTTATCAAACAAAGACCAATTTCCTATCTATTGTACAGATATTACCCACTTTTTTAAGTGGAAAAAATTTTCTCTTTTAAGTATTTTTTCCCTTTAAAATATATGATACCTTAATTGACTTATCAAGTCTGCAAAGAACAGTAGAAATCTGAGGGAATTTTGAAACAGCTACCTAGCATGATTGCGGGGAGAGAGAGAGAGAGAGAGAGAGAGAGAGAGAGAGAGAGAGAGAGAGAGAGAGAGAGAGAGAGAGAGACTGGACCTGACTTGGGCTTTGAAATATCAAAGCCCAACCCTAGTAACACACTTACTTCAACAAGGCCACACTTCCTCCAACAAAGTCATACCTATTACAACAAGGCCACACCTCCTAATCATTTCAAATAGTGCCACTTCCTAGTGACCAAGCATTCAAATATATGAGCCTATGGGAGCCATTCTTATTCAAACCACCACATTCCACTATCTGGCCCCCATAGACTTGAAGACATATCATAATGCAAAAATGCATTCAGTCCAACTTCAAAAGTCCCCATAGTCTATAACAGAATCAAATTTATCTAAAAGTCTAAAGTTCAAAGTCTCTTCTGAGAGTCAAGAAATCTCTTAACTGTAATCTTCTGTAAAATCAAAATCATAAAACAGATCACATACTTCCAACATATAATGGCACAGAATATACATTAGCATTCCTAAAGGGAGGATATGGAGCATCATGAGGAAATAGTGAACCAAAGGAAGCCCTAAAAGCAGCAGGGCACACTCCAAGTTTTACACCACCATATCTGATATCAAAGAGCTTTTCAGATCTCCAACTCTCTTCAGCTTTGTTGACTTCAACACACCTCTCTCTCTCTTAGGCTGATTCCACTCCCTGTTAGGGCTCTCCTCAGCAGATATCCCACAGCTCTACCATCTCCATCACCATGGGGTGTCCAAGGCAATACAGGCTTCACTTTTACAGCTTCCTGTAATGGCCTCTCTAGGCCTCCATGCAGGGACACTCCTGACACACACCTCACCTCAGTGGCCTTCTTTAATGGCAGAGGAAGATTCCATAACCCCTTTTTTCTATCCTTGCTTCTAAAGTCAGAACCACATGGTAGAAGGAGCCAAGTTCTGTTGCTTGATATGGCTAGAATTTGGCATCCTCCTTCAATTACATTTTCATCAACTTTTGGTTGTTGATCATTTCCTTCACTGCTTAAGCTTTTCTTTAATTCTTTTTCACAAATTTGAAGCTTATATGGGTGAGGTCTTGTCCTGAGGTCACCACTCTTTTTATTCTATTTAGCATCAGGCTTTTCTTTAATTTTTTTATCTCCTTAGTCTTTGGAATTAATGCAATTACACTTTCTGATGTTTCTTTTCTCTTCAAACTGTACATTTTTAAATTTCCTTTGTTCAGATTGCTCCTTTCCATTATGGATCTGCAAAAGAGTTTTTGGTCACTAATGGTGCAGAAGAAGTATCTGAAAGTTCTACTTCCAGACCCACAGGCAGCAGGGAGAGAGAGAGAGCTACTGGGCCTGGCTTGGGCTTTTGTAACCTCAAAGCCCACCCTCAATGACTCACTCCCTCCAACAAGGCCATGCCTCCTAATCTTTTCAAATGGTGCCACTTCCTGGTGACCAAGCGTTCAAGTCTATGAGCCTTTGCAGACCATTCTTATTCAAACTACTATAGGCTCTTAATGTCTTTCTCCACACTCTTCTATGATGTATCCTGAGCCTTAGGTATAGAGGTTGTGTTGCAGATGTACCAACTGTGGCTAGACATCCCATGGTCACTTATTTTCTGAATTTTGACCAGTTGTGGCTCTCTGTAGTAACCGCTGTCTGCTACAAAAAATAAGCTTCTTTGATGAGGGTAAGAGCTACACTCACCTATGTGTATAAATATACATATTTAAAATGCAGTGGGAAGTTTATTAATTTAGGAAAATAGTAGTAGAACTCTCTTTGGCTATATTTACAGTACCAGGCATGAATTCTTGTCTATTGAGTAGGTTTAAATTCCAATTAGACAGCTGTTGTTTATCTCCAAGGTGGAAGTGTCATTATCGCACTCCATACTGGCCATTGTTTTGGTTCACAGGCTTTATAACCAGATAGTACTATTGATATTTTTTTCTTCTTGGCAGCATGCCTGATTCTGATATTATGGAAACTAGACCTGAGGGAGGAGGCTTCCAGGTCAGTGCCAGCTTGATTCCTCTATGTTGAGTCCAAGGTAAAAATAATATCTTGAGGCTTTATATCATACAAGTTAGAGTGGTTATCATTAAGGAAATTAAAACCAATAAATTCTGATGAACATACAAGGAAATAAGAACATTTAAAGACATTTCCAAAAAATATGACTTAGTCTAACCACTATAGAACTCTGAACCATACTATTTCCAAAACTTACAAATAGAAATAACCTATGATACACCAATACCAGTTTTGAGTATACACTTACACAAAAAAATCAAAGTCAGGTTATAATAAAGATGCCTGTATACTAACATTTATTGTGGCACTATTCACAATAGCCAAGTAATGAAATCAGCTTTACTGTTCATCAGCTGATATGTAGATTTAAAATATATATCAGGTATGTGCCTACAATAAAAATTATTCAGCCATAAAGTTGAACAAAATAATATAATTTACAGGAAATTGAATTCAAGTAGAGATAACCATACTGACCAAATTAAAGTCAGATTGAAAAAGAGAAGTAGCATATATTTCAACTTAGGTAGAAATATTCTTAAAGTTTATGAAAATAAAAGTATGCTAATAGGGATGAGAAAGAAGAAGATATAAGATGTTATTAGAGGGCATGGATATGATCTATCTATCTATCTATCTCTCTCTCTCTCTCTCTCTATATATATATATATATATATATAGAGAGAGAGAGAGAGAGATGGAAATTTCTCATTACATACAATTGTTATGCATAGTTAATATGTGTTAATAATTGTATACATGCTTATGAAACAATAATTGGCACAGAAAATACATAAGCATAGAAAGCAATTGGGAAAATAAGTGTACAAAAGGTCACTATTGTGAAGTCAGAAAGATAGTCAAATGAAAGAAGTAACTAATTATAACATTTATAAACATCATATTTTTTAAAAAAACATCCAAAATAAACTTAACAGAAAACTGAAAGAAATGCACAAGTTGTTTTATGGAAACAAATGTAAAAACTTTATGATGCACTCAGGAAAAAAAGTATCCCATAGAGATCTGTACTGTTTATGCATTAGAAAAGAGAATTTTGTGAAGATGTCAAAGACTCATATTCTTTAAAAGATTCATTTCTTTGCACAAGACTGTGAAGATGACAGTGACACGAAAGTTGATATTTCCCATGACTAACCTCAACTGTGAAATAATAGAAGGGAAAATAATAACATTGTCAATAATAAAAGAAAGGTCTTTAATCTGGATGGAAATGTAACCTGTATATGTTCCTTAAAGTAGAGAAAAATCTGTAGACAGCAACATAATGAAATAACAGAATTGGTTGGAGAAAAACATCTTTTGATTGTTTTGGTTTTTTGAGACAGGGTTTCTCTGTGTAACAGCCTTGGCTATCATGGAATTCACTCTGTAGACCAGGCTGGCCTCAAACTCAAAGATCCGTTTGCCTCTGCCTCCAAAGTGCTGGGATTAAAGGTTTGTGCAAACACCACCTGGCAACAGAAAAACTTTTAAGAATTGGCTTTTTTGATTATGACCATGGCAGGGGACAACACATATTTTAGTGCTTCACTGAAGATATCTGAGTTGGCCAAGAGCACCTGCCTGCTGCTAGCATGGGAGTCACGTTAAGGCAGCAGTTATCTGAGTTATTTGAAAAAGGGTGAGTTTGGAGATTCTATCAAATCACCTGAAACCTATTTGATAGATAAAGATTACTCAGTTGTTTCTTATCATTTTCACAATATAGGCACAGGAATGACATCAGTATATCAAATATGTTAACTCAAACCTGATCAGAGTTAAAATTCACTCCTGAAAGTTTTGAACAAACAGTTCAGTCAACATACTATTTAATCATGGCTATCAGGACAAATAGACCCCATACTTTATTCTTAAGGGTGATCAGGGAGAATCAGTTGTAGCTAGAGTTTTCCTGCCTGGCCCACAGTCAGGACAAATCTCTGTCACCTGCCAGTCCCACAGCTGCTCAGACCCAACCAACTAAACACAGAGACTTATATTGCTTACAAACTGTATGGCCATGTCAGGCTTCTTGCTATCTGTTCTTATATCTTAAATTAATCCATTTCTATAAATCTATACCTTGCCATGTGGCTCATGGCTTACCGGCATCTTCACATGCTGCTTGTCATGGCTGCGGCTGGCAGTGTCTCTCTCTGCCTTCCTGTCCCTCAATTCTCCTCTCTGTTAGTCCCGCCTATACTTCCTGCCTGGCCACTGGCCAATCAGTGTTTTATTTATTGACCAGTCAGAGTAATTTGACATACAGACCATCCCACAGCACTTGGGAGGCAGAGGCAGGTGGATCTCTATGAGTTCGAGGCCAGCCTGGTCTCCAAAGTGAGTTCCGGGAAAGGCGCAAAGCTACACAGAGAAACCCTGTCTCTGCCTCCAAGTGCTGGGATTAAAAGCGTGCACCACCACCACCCAGCTTTCACTATGGCTCTAATAGCTCTGACCCCTGGGCAACTTTATTTATTAACATACAATTAAAATCACATTTCAGTACAAATAAAATATCACCATAATCAGTCTTCTCCAGGAATGAGCTTCACAATAGGTTTCCTAATCCTAAGTAGCCGTCTCTAAACATATGTACATAATAATAACACTAAATGGACACACACACACGCATGTAACAACTAAATAAGGAGTTATGAATTTTAAAGGGATTCAGGGGTACACAGGAGTAGTTTGAAGGTGGAAAGGGAGGAGTGGAAATGATGTAATCATGTATACAATTCTCTTTTAAAAGTTAAAATTATAATTTATAATTAAAAGTGAGTATACAGTGAGTCAGTTCTTTCCTTCTACTATGTGGTACCCAGAGATCAAGCTCAGGTTTCAAGTTTGAAGATGCCTTTACTTTCTGAGTCATCTCACCACCCCACATTTTATTAACTCTTAGGGTAATTTAGATATGTAAGAAGTATCTAATCTATGTATTAGTGATATTGTGTTTATATGTATACACATAATGCCAAAAGTTTCAAGAAAGTTTATGTGTGATTCACTCTGAAGTTTGTTGTTTTAGCACACTAAAGTATTAATAAAATAATTCTATTACTCATCTCTAAAATACAGGTATTTACTCTTATATCCTCTGGAGATGCAGCATCTCAGTCATCTAGACTATTGCACTTTGTCCAAATAGAATAGGATAATGTAAATAAACAAGTATATTAAAGGTAATGGAAGGTTGTTTTTCACTATTGGAAGGACTTGGAAATGTGAAAGAGTGAAAGCTGAAGTGTATTTTATTGCGCTGGAATTAGTTGATGGCATATTATTTTCAATATGTGTGATGTAAGTAGAATAATGCATATGTATTCACATGTATATATGTATATATACATACATACATATATATATATATATATATAAACACATACAAAAAATAAAATACATTGGTAGATACACAAGGATGCTATTGCAGCAAGATGGGGGAAGCTTTTCTGTAGGCTCATATGTTATCTGATGAAACTCTCAGCTGTTGAGTTGGTGAAGCTAGTGGTCTACTAAATTAATCAATTCCAAGAGGTTTTTAATCTATTAGTCACAGAGTGTTAGTTCAGATACAGAGATGGGCAAGAAATGGCTATCTGGGGGAATAGTGCCAGCCCGAGATAAGTTAATTTAGCCTATAGACCTATAAGATTCAAACTCCTTGACATCTCTACAGTTCCCATCAGTCAATTAGCTCTACAGGCACAGCTTCTTACCAAGGAGTTCTCCTTCATGCTGATAATGGACAAGCCCATTATTTGACTCATGAGTCACTTGAAGTTGGAAAATGTGGACACTGACAAAGGAAACACATTTTTGAGCAGCTATCCTCTGGAGAATTCTAATATTGGGAATACATACTGGTAATATTTTATAAATATTTGAAATTTTGATAAGCTTCTCTATGATATTAAAGTCCATTTTACCAGTTTAGTCATTGGAATTGTATTGCTGCACTGAATGATTCTTTGTTTTATCTGTGGACTCTGTCCAAGGTTATCTTTTAAAGATTAATGCTTTCTGTAAAGTGATTTTCTTTCAATTAATTTAATGTACCTTGAACATTTACAAAAAGAAGGAAAATAAATCATTAATTCTGGCTGTTCTCATATGTCCTACCTAGATTCATACATACATACATGTATGAGCATGTATAAAGCTTTATGTTAAAGGAAAAAGGGCATGTATATGAATATTGGTTTGAATTATCCAATCATTTCTGGTTATCCTATCCCTATATATGGTTTTTAATGAATTTGCTGATTTTCCTTCCAATTATTATCATAATTCTGTGGGGTGCCTTGTACTGCAGTTTCTACACAAAGTATATATTCCTTTTGCACTTGGAAGACCATAGGCAAGGCTGTCTGGTTGAGGGGCTTCCTAGTTCTTCTTTGACCTTTATTGATGTCTCAAAACCTTAAGATCCTTAACTCAGGGCAGTAGTTCCAGTTATACCTCAGTAATCGTTTTTAATATGTCTTAATAGAGTGAAGATTAGGATACTAAGTGCTGAAATGCTCTTATCTGCAAGAAAAAGAATAAAAATAAAGGAAAAAATCCCTTGATTAGCTTGAATTGGTGGTTGAAAGAATACTTGAGAGGGAATAAAGAAATTACATTTATTTATGTTTTATTATGAGACAGAAGCCTTAGGATAGGTTTGCTATGAGAAAAAAGAAAGAAAACAATACAAAGATACCCAAAATTTTGCTTTTGACTACTACCAAGTATTGGCCTATCAAAAGATTTAAAAATTTCCTTTTAGAGAGAAAATGTAGAACAGGCTGAAAAGGCAAGCTCTTGATGTTTCCGTGTTGTTTAGAATTCCATGTTCAGATGATAATATTGCTATTGATTATTATTTTATTCATGTATTTAATACATTTATTCAGTTTTGATTTCATTGTAATTGTGTATTTTCCATCAGAACAGGATTCTTTTAATTTTCTGAGATGCATTTTGGATTAAAGCAAATTAAAGTGAATTACAAAACAATCATCTAGTTTAGCCTGGGAGAATTGCAACTTTGTAAGCTCTAGATAAACTGAAACCAATAATCTATGAAGTTGTACTCATAAACTTGTGAAATTTACAATATATATTCATAGACTTGGTCTGATAATCTAGAACTTCAAGTAATATTGAGATATTTATGCAAATATAAATGATATGGAACAAAAATTGGATATTTAATAAAGTGTAGTTATATGGTTATTTTATTTTCACACTTCATGGGGACTCACCAGGATAGCTCCTAGAGGAGGACATGAGAAGCCTGGGTTCATAATGGTGTGGTTGGAGATAGCCCATAAGGGATTTGTGTGTGGTTTCATGTAGAAGGAATCCTCATAGAAGCCTAGATTTTGGCTTTGGTACAGGTAGATATGGCCGAACTAAGTTTGAGAAAGGGATGTGAGGTCCTAGAGAAGCCTAGAGGTTTGCTGCATTGCAGTTGGAGTGGCCAGACTAGACCTGGGCACTAGAAGTGGGACCTGCAGTATATCTGACAGATTGAAGATAGTGTGTGGATGGGGAGATCAGGTGTACTCACCAAGCTAGACCCTGAATGAGAATGTGAAAAGTCTGGCTAGTGGTAATAGAGGCAGGACAGAAGGAACCTGTGTGTGACTGCAGGTATGCATGGTTCTGGAAGAAAACTAAAGGATGACTGCAAAGCAGGCAAAGCTGGTCAGATTATACAAGGGAAATTGCCACTCCAAGGAAGTTTAGAGGCCTGGTGCTGTGCATGCAGGGATGGGCAGACTAGGACCAGGAACTGGTTGTGGGAGTCTAACAAGATCTGAAAGTTTTCAGAAATGGCATGTTGAGGTACTCACTAGACTAGACCCAGGAGGAGGAAGTTAGAAGTCTGGGTACCAAACAGGGTGGTTGGGGGCATTGCTGAAACTACCATAGGCAGTTATAGGTAAGGTGGGTCCTGGTGAAAGCCTAGAGATTGGCTGAGTTGTGTAGCAGTTTCTGCTTCTGTAAGTAACCCCCTAAAATCTCATTGGTTCACCAAGTTGGACTTGTGAGGTATCTATACTGTGGTCTGTCATGGACTCCATATCTACAGTGACTATGTATTGCATCTTCTCAGTAAAAGACTGTCACACAGCATAATTGGTGCCTAAACAAGGATGTGACAGAACTAAATATGAATTGGGGATGAATGAGTGCATTTTCCTGACTATGTGTAGCAAGGCATGCAACTGAGGCTGAGCAGCCTGAATGGAGGGAGGACATCTGTGCAGGAGATTCTGATAATGTCATCCTTTTCTATGTGCTATTTACTAATGTGCCTTTGTGCTATGACAACAGTTGCATGGTTGTTGCTACGGCTAGTGAGAGATGCTGCTAAGGCTGGGCCATCGGGATTATGAATGTCTATGGGAGGAATCTCAGGATAGCAGTCATCATTTATGTAATATGGGGCAGCATGCCTGCTTCATGAATGGGGTCCACTTCTTTAATACAGAGATGCCCTGAAAACAGTTAAATGTTTAGAGGAAAATTTGTAATCAGCGAGATTAGTACACAAGGGTCAAGATTGTTAGCAATCAGCAGCAGAGGTTGCCTGGCCAATATTGTGTATAGTAAGAAACGTATCTGAGGCTAAGATGGCAGTCAAGCAGGGACTTTTTGTGTAAAGGAGGAGTTGGAGCAAGAAGTATAGATGAGACTAGCACCCTCCGTGTTAGCCTCTGATTAAGGTAGGATAAGATGGCTTGCCTCTTCTTCAGATGGAGGCCAGAAGAAAAAAAGAGAGTACAAGTTAGATCCATGCTTAGAAGACCCTCCTAGGATCCAAGAACTTGGAATCCATGAGAAGATTCAGAGAGTGATGAGGAAGAGAACATGGTAAAAGCAGTAAAAGATAACCGAAATTCTGATTTTTAATAGAAGAAAAAGGAAAATACATAATTCAACATGCAGATAGAGCCCACAAGATACAGTGGTACAACAGTGGTACAAAGCTTGTGGGAGTAAGCAACAAAGATCTGATCTGATTTAACGTCCATTCCATCCATGAGATGGAGCCCATACCTCACCCTGCTTGTGTGGCCGAGAACCAGAGACTAAATAGGCTAGGAACGTAGGGGTAAAACCAAATACCACTGTTCTGCTAAAGTAACGTAGCAATAAAATGATTCCTAAATGATCTTCTACTGTACTCATAGAGCATTGCCTTCTTCAACCATCATCAGAGAAGCTTCCTTCTGAAGTAGATGGGAACAAGTACAGAGACCCACAGCCAGACAACATGTAGAAAGTAAGAGACCTTGAACACGCAATCCTAAATAGAATACCTCCATCAAAAACCTTCTGTCAGGACCCAGAAAACTCTGAGAAAAACAAGGAAGAAAGAATGCAAGTGCCAGTGGGGATGGAGGACACCAACAAAACAAGGGTTTCTAAACACAGCAAGGCCAAAGCACATATGAACTCATAGAGACTGTGGCAGTATGCAGAGAGCCTGTACCAGAAGAGGTCCTAGAGCTGAGAGGAGAAGTAGACAGATGTCCCATCCTAGCCCAGAAGCAATCTCCAATTGATAACCACTTGCAAATTAAAATTTAGTTTTCTCCAACAGGGTTTGACTGGAGAAACCAACAACTCTCAAGGGCAGGCTACATGCCCAGCAATGGATGGTCAATGCAATACAAACTCAATGGCATCTTCAGAGTTTCTTTGTCTCATGTTGTGTCAGAACATTACTTTTTTAAGTTTACAGGACCTTTGTGTGTATATGTGGCTTATAGCTTGTGTTTATTGGGTTTCTGTGTGTCTCTGTGTCTATAAGTGTTTCTTATCCTTTCTCTTTGGTTTTTTGCATCTATCTGTTTTGTCCTATTCTGATTTGTTTTTTTTTTTATTTTATTATTGTTTATTATTTTATTACTGTTTCTCTGTTTTTTTTTCCTAAGAAGAGACAGAAAGGGTATGAATTTTTAAGGGAGGGGAGGTGGGGAGAAACTGGGAGGAGGTGGGAGAAGAAAAACTGCACTCAGATTATACTGTATTAAAAAAATCCATTTTCAGTAAAAGAAAGTAAGTAAAGGCTGAAAGTTTGGAAGAAGAGAATGATGTAGACATCTATTTATGAGCAGGAACTAATTTCACAGATATGCATTATGTAAAAGACTATTTGATATTTTCATGACATTAGCATCATACAGAATAAGATTAATTTACCAGGTTTTGAAGATACTACAAAAAATCAGATAATTATTATTCAATTTGTAAACATTTTGTTCACTTTTAAATAGTCTCCTCTCTAATAATATGTGTGTGTATGTGTTTTCTAGACAAATTAGATTATTCTAGGACCTTGAAAATACACTTTTATGGAAATTGGGTTAGGTGAGATATAATTATTTTGAGAAGAAAATAATTTTCCATGTGTTACATTAGCTTGTGAAAAGTCACTTCCCATGTTAAATAATGGATGATACATTTGGAAGAACTCCATTTCTTTATTTTTCTTAGAATAAAATATTTTTCTTTGTCACAAAAACAAACAAAAAGCCAACAGTATAGCACAAGAAACTATGGTAATCATAGAATATTCAGTGCCTGAGCTGCTAGAGCTGTGGAAGACTTTTAAACAAGCAATAAAAGAGCCTCTCATAGCCTGGCTTGTGAGGTTGTGTGACATGGGAATAGATGGCATCAGTCTGACTGCTGTAGAGGCAGAAAAACTGAGTATGTAACTACCCATCTCTCCTTAAGGCCTAGGCTGTATAATATGAGACAGTATGAAGGAAATCAACCACTGATGGATTGGCTAATCAAATAATTAGGAAAATTTGGTTATCTCCATCTGAAGTCCCCGTGAATGTTTGGGAATGGAAGACAATAGAGGTGGAACTGATGCTACTAAGGGAACTAGGAATAAAAGAAACAGTGCTTGAAGCCTGGTTCATGGGGCCAGATAGAACTGTGTTCACAGAGGCATTAAAGAATAAATTGATCTCATGGCTGATGTAGAGCTCTGACAACTTGCTTAGTCCTTGGTGGGGTTAGATCTATAAAAAATAGGAAAAGCTTTGACAGATCTTGGTACCTTAAACCAACATATAAAGAGAGTTGGTAAAGTGAGAGAGAAACCTAGAGGAGAGAAGAAAAAAGGAAAGCAGATATATGTGGATATTAGTTATTAAATAAATGATAACCAAGCCACAAGCCGAAGACCAAGAGAATTTAGGTATAAAAGAAGGAACTGTGCTGTGGAATAATCTTTTTGTACACTGTGAATATGTATTATTCTCATTAGTTTAATAAAGAGACAACTGTACAAGCTAGTCAGGAAAGTGTTAGGTGGGATTTGCAGGCAAAAGGAGAGTGCTGGGAAGAAGGGGGATAAAGTCACCAGCTGATGCAGAGGAAGCAGGAAATGAACATGTCATGTTGAAAAAAGGTACCATCATGTGGTAAAGTGTAGATAAGAAATATGGGTTATTTTAAGTTGTAAGAGCTAGTTTGTAACAACCCTAAGGTATCAGCTGAGTATTTATAATTAATAATAAGTGTCTGTGTGGATATTTGGGGAGCTAGCTGTCACAACAAAAAACTCCACCTACAGGACTGAGGGAACACATAGATCTCCTGGGATGGGAAAATAGAAACTTCTTAAAACAAATGAAGGAGATACTAATGAAGTCTCCAAATAATGGAGGAAGACAGTGTCCCAATTGGCCAACTCTTGTCACCAAATGAAACTTTCAGTACTCGGACTGAGTTACATCCAATTGAGCTGTTGGCCAAAAAGGTCCCATGGAAATCCCCAAACAATCAAGGCAGTTGCCAAGATAATAGGTTGCTCTTCACAAACTGAAAGCAAGGCCCCATTGCTGAAGACAACACCCATACAACTCATTGAACATGGAGTTGCCCAGCTGCTGTCTATATAGAAACTTCATCCCTACTTTCTTGTATCTTTGGTACAGAAAAGTGATCTGCAGGCTACCAAAAGAGAAACATAAATATCAACACAACCACAATCCCTTTGTTCTACAATCTGTCCTGACTGCAAAATATGCTAGAGCAATGGTGTCGCAAAGCTTGTGGGAGTAACCAACCAATGTCCAATTTGACTTAAGACCCACCCAACAATATGGAACCTATACTCAACATTGCTTGGGTGACCAAAAACAAGAGGCTAGATAGCTCATAGACCTAAAGTAAAACCAAATACTACTGTTCTAAAGAAAACAAACAATAAAATAACTCCTAATGATATCCTGCTATACTCATAGACCAGTGCATAATTCAGCCACCATCAAAGAAACTTGTTGTATGATATTTTGTTTGTGTTCTGACAAATAACGCTTTCCTGGAGATCAGAAGGCAGACCTAGCCACTAGTTAACCATAGAAGCCAGGCTATTGGTGAAATTATTAAGGCCACTCCACGTAGTTAAAAGGAGATTTATTTAATGGCGTAACTTACAAGTTAAGGGATAGGTAGGTCGCAGGGTCTGGGGAAGGTCTATCGCAGTCCAGCGGTGTTCTCTGGAGCTCTGCTTGGCCACCCATCCAGATCTCAGGTCTCCAGGCACCTCCCTTGGCCCCGCCTTGTAGGCGTGACAGTTGCAGAAGTCTCAATGGGGGTTGGAACTTCCAGATCAAAGCTGGAATGGCTACCCACTACACCAGGCAGTGGTGGCACACACCTTTAATCCAAGCACTTGGGAGGAAGAAGCAGGAAAATCAGGAGTTCAAGGCCACCCTGGACCACATGAGATTGATCCAGTCTAAAAGAGAAACAGAGCTGGGCATTGGTAGCACACACTGTTAGTCCCAGCACTAGGGAGGTGGAGACAGGAAAATAAGATGGGTGGAGACAGGATATCCACCCCATTTAGTCTGAAGATTCTTAGAGGTAAGAAGTCTCTCTACTGGCTGGCTGCTCTGCTTCTCTGATCTCCAGGAAAGCTTTATTTGTCAGAACACAGATAAAATATACAACAGAACCTTCCTCATGCAGAAAATGGAAAGAAATACAGAGACCCACACCCAGGCATTACATGAAGAGAGAAACCTTGGAACACACAGCTCTAAATGGCCTGTCTTCATCAAATCCTTCCTCTCTGAGTTCAGGGAACCCCCACAGAAGTGGAGGAAAAAAGAAAGTAACAGCCATAGGGAATGGAAGACACTAGCAGAACAAGGCCCACTAAATCAACTCATATGAACTCACAGAAACTGAAGCAGCATGTTCAGAACCTGCACAGGTCTGCACCTAGTTCTTTGTGCTTATATTATAGCATTCAGTGTAGTATTTTTATGGGACTCCCAAGTGTGTGAACAAGTGGGTCTCTGATTTTGTGCCTTATCTGGACTTATGTGGACTCTTTTCCTCCTGTTGGGTTGCTGTGTCCCACTTTGTAATACAAATTGCTAAATGGTCTTATTAATTAAAAAGAAAAAAAACAGGAGCCAGATATTGGGATGAAAGCTGAAAGATTAGAGAAACAGAGCAAACCAGCCAGATTCTTACCTTTATGAAATTCTCAGCCTGAAGAGAGAGACTTCCTGTTTACTCATGCCTTATATAACTTTCTGTGCCCTGCCATCTTACTTCCTTCCTACTTCCTTCCTAGCACTGGGATTAAAGGTGTGTGCCACCATGCCTGGCTCTGTTCCCAATGTGGCCTTGAACTCACAGAGATCCGGATGTACCTCTGCCGCCCGAATGCTAGGATTAAAGGCATGTGCTACCACTGCTTGACCTCTATGTTTAATATAATGGCTGGCTTTGTCCTTTGATGCCCAGGCAAGCTTTATTGGGGTGCACAACATATCACCACACAATTTTGATATGATAGTTTTTCCTCATCTTATTATATTTTATTTTGTCATGTTTTGTCATTATCTCTTAGAAGCCTGTTCTTTTCTAATGAGTGACAGAGAATGGATCCAGATGGAGAGGCAGGTGGGGAGGAACTGGGAGGAGTAGAGGGAGGGGAAACTTTAATCAGGATACATTATATGAGAAAAAAATCTATTTTTATAAAAGGGGAAAATAAAATTTGTATCAAATTAAAAATAAATAAATAATAAGGTGAGAAAAAATATTTCTGGGAAAAAAAGCAGAGGAAGAGGACTGTCTGGCTCCCTCAAAGATAAATATGGCATGATTGGTGTTAAGCTATAGTTTCTAAGGAAAAACTTGATTAAAACAAACAAACATATGCTAAGGGGTTTCTAAAAGGCTTTAAAGCCCAAGGAACAGTTTATAGAAGACTTCTATGATAGAACAAGTGAAGATGATCAAGCCTGTCCCAGGGATAGATAATTAACCATCCAAGGTAAGGAGTGTGGCTGAAGGTTCTTCTGTGCTTGCCCAGCACCAAGGACCCCACAGCCACTTATAAAATAATCATTCAGAAACTTATATTAATTAAAACTGTATGGTCTCATAGCTCAAGCTTCTTGCTAGCTAGATCTTACATCTTAAACTAACCCATTTTTATAAATCTATACTTTGTCATGTGGCTTGTGGCTTACCAGTATCTTAACATCTTGCTTCTCATCTTGATGGCAGCTGGTGACTCCTGACTCAGCCTTCCTGTTCCCAGAATTCTCCTCTCTGCTTGTCCCACCTATACTTCCTGCCTGGCTACTGGCCAATCAGCATTTTATTTATTAACCAATCAGAGAAATACATTCACATACATACAGAGAGATATCCACAGCACTTCCCCTTTTCTTTTTTTCAAAAAAGAAGGTTTTAACTTTAACATAGTAAAGTTACATATAACAAAACAATTATCAAGCAAGAATTATAGTCACAATATCTAGTCTATTTATAACATGCAGTTTATTTGTATTTGGCAAAATTAAAGAAGATATCCTATCTATGTTATATTTGTGAGTCTAAGGTTTTAGAGCTAGCTTATCTTTTATCATAACTAAGGAAATTATATCTATCTAGTCTTTAACTACATCAAAGACGTCAGAAGGATATAATATTACCTGAGAAATGGGAGAAGGATGCAAGCAACTTTCGGGAGTCTTGTGAGAGCAGAGAGACAGCTGGCAGTCTGGACTGTCATCCAAAATTTCTCTGTAAAGTTGAGGCATCTGTCTTTAGCCCACAGGCCTAGAGTCTCTCAGTCACTTTTTTTTTCTGTGTCCTATAGAATGTCTGGCAGTTTCCTTTGTGAAGCAGGAACCTGAAGGACCATCTTGCCAAGCAAAGTTCAGTGGTCACCTTCCTATGGGTCCTGTATGTCCAGTGGATCAAGCAGTCCAGGCAAGAACAGTTTCTTGCCCAAATGGATATTTTTGCCAAGAAGAAGATAAACTCCATATAGAGTGTCTTCAATGCCCATCCTCTTCTCTGAAGTAAATCAGTGCTGCCAGGAGCAGACATGTCTCACAGAAAGTCTAAATTTTTAAAACATTTTAAATGCAATATTCTGTAGGTCTTTGAAATGTCTGAAGATTAGCTACCTAAGTGAATTGTATCTATGTATACCTAGAAAACTTAACATGACTGTAAGTTTGACTGTCATAGAAGACTAATTATTAATATGTATTTTTAATTATCTATTACAATCTAAATGAGTTACATAAACATAATACCTCAAATGAGGGTAGAAATATATATAATATATATATATATATATATATATATATATATATATATATATATATACAGTATAACCAAATTAAGTTTAAATTTGTGTCAATAAACTAAAATCCATAGCAATGTAAAAATTTCTAAACAAGATGTTGCTCTTTAAAAGTAGGTTCATTAATCTACCCTTTTATCCTATTATATCTATACTATCTTCCCTTTTTTTAGAAAGAGCTTGTATTTATAAACAACCTGCTTTAAATAAAAATATTGGTTTTTCTCTGTCCCACACCAGAGGATTCTTCTGATTTGGGACAGAAAAGTCTCTCATTTTTTTTTAGCAATTTGGTTGGGTTTAGAGAAGGAGTGAGCCAATTCCAACTCCAAAGTCAGTTTGGTATATTTGGGAATTTGGGTGTAGCTTCTCATACTACTTCTTGTTGGATGGAAGTGCTGTATTTTTATGGGGACACAAAGAAAATTTAGGATTATGGAGTAGTCCATAAGGCTGTATTGTCTGAGCCAGTTGTCTTGAAACCATTTTGGATGTTGGATCATCTGGGCCATGGTGTCATCAGAGACGTTTCAGGGGGTCTTGGCTGGTCAAATCTGATGTATCTTATTCTAGAACAAATCTATAGCCTCTTATTTTCTGTGGAAACAAGCACAGAGCCTCCTTTCCAAAGCAACATATCCTTACATCCAAATTTTGAAGTCAAGTTACCTTTAAAACATACATAATGTTTTAACTGAGCAGTCTTTATAATCAAATGTCTTTCTGTAGTTAAAAATCCCAAAGACAACACAATCCAGATTCTTTGTGTGATATCAATCTTTACATGGCTTATTTTTATGGTACTTTTACTTTTTCTTTAAACACTTTATTTTTTAAAACTATATTTTTTTATATAACTGCATATATTACTTTTTTTCTCTTCCAAGCCTACATACATTTTTACACATATTGTAAACCATTTAGAGGTTTATCCCATCTGAATCTGTCTTATTGTGAATCTATTGTCTTAAACTGCAGCATTTTCTGTCCACCTTAGTTTTCCAACATGGCAGTGGTATGTTTACCACCAGCTCTGAGTCTAGGAGCCATGTGTACCATCAACTCTCAGAAGCAGTGGGCCTATGCTTCTATCAAAGCAGCATATAGCCCAGAAACCTCTTTTTTTATGTAGCAAAAGGTATATCCATCACACACCATGTTGCACAGCTTGCAGAAACCTTTGTGTAACTTGGCAGGAATGTGTTATGGTGTAGCTTCAGTCCGTATGCCATAAACCCACCACAGAGTAGCTCAAGCCTACATGTTGCAGCGTCTTGCCACTTGCATGAGACATGAAGCAGGAGCCTGTTTCTTGGCTGCATTTAGAATTACTTATTATGTATTTTCAGGTTTTAGGTGGAAAGTTGAGCTGTTGGACACCATTTGTAGCTGGAGTTTTCTCCAGTCCCGCTCAGGCCTGCAGTTGCTCAGACCCAAGTAAACACATAGAGACTTATATTACTTATAAACTGTATGGCTGTGGCAGGCTTCTTGATATCTAGTTCTTATATCTTAAATTAACCAATTTCTATAAATCTATACCTTGCTACGTGGCTCATGGCTTACCAGTACTTTTACATCTTTCTTCTCATGGCAGCGGCTGGCAGGTCTCTTGACCCAGTCTTTTACTTCCAAGAATTCTCTTCTCTGTTTGTCCCATCTATACTATACTTCCTGCCTGGCTACTGGCCAATCAGCATTTTATTTATCAATCAAGCAGAGCAACACAGCATACAGAAAGACATCCCCAGCAAAAGAGGGTATGTTTACCTCCAGAAAATGGTTAGGCTTGAGTGTAGTAGATGGTTTTCTCAGTCAAGGTCTACCCCAACATCCAGATATGATAAATAAGGAGGCAATAGCTTCAGTACCAATCAACAGCCTTTATGACCCAGGGACCCAGCAGGTGCAGCATGGGAGAATAAGTTCACAGTCCCCCTTGACCCTGGAAAGGTCTTAGCAGATTAAGTCATGCCCACTGGGTTCATCATGCATGGGGAAATGGAGAGGCTCTGTGGAAAAGCTCCAGGATAGGGAAATGTGATGGCTCAGAGAAAATAAATGTGGGTTACTACCTCCTGTCCATGCTTTGTACACAATCTGGATCTGTGAAGGAAACAATTAAGTAAAAAGGAAAGGAACCTTTCCATTCTATATTAGACCTACTTTGTGTTCAACTTTAGTATCTCTTTTAGTTGTGAACTTCTGGAGTCACCTGACTCTTGCTCAGAACAGATGACAACAGACTTTCAGAGTGTTTCACCACAGTTATTTTTGTTATGGGATTGTATCTCAGGTTGTTGCCTTGTCCTGCCCATCCTCTGGAAAAGGTGAAAAGGTATTGTTATATAGATAACATGATGCTGACCTCTGAGTGTTTTGAACATTTGGAAAGCAGACATTGGAGACACAACCAGGTATAATGTTATTTCCATCTACCTCACAACCCCACTGAGGCTGTGTTAATTAAAAGGAAAAATAATTCAAAACGTACTCTACATGGGTGGAAAAGGACCCTCCCAGAGGCCATAGTGTTACTGAATGAAAACCTCAGTGCTGTGGGTGGGCTATCTCCCTGTGTTGTTAGTCAGGGAAGCCCCCAAGATTCCACAAATCATAAAACTATTGTTACTGCTGTTGATTGTATGCCAGAACTAGATGGTAAGATCTTCCTATTTCAGAAGCTCATGATTTGACTGTAGGACTTGGATAAATTAAGCTGGGACTGAACTGGAAACTCCCACCTTGATGGCTGTCTTTAATAGTGCCAAAGTGGGAAGGCATGCAGAGAACTGTCATCAACATTCCTGTTTGGCTAAGGATTCTGAATGCTAAAATACTGACATACCAGGCAGAACGTACCTCCGTGTGCAGCACTGGCTTTGCTCTCATGGGTAAGACCAAAAGCCTTCAGATTGGATTAAAGGCCTGCTCCACAGAGGGAGTTCAGGTCTGGTAAGGCAGGAAAACATCTTGTGGCTGAAGAGATCATGCTTCCCAGTGGGGAAACAATTTCTATCATTTTACTAGATGTATGTGATGTGCCTGTGAAACTGTCTTCTAAACGTATTTTTATACCCATAGATCACTGTTGTTGTCATCCTCAACTCATAAGCACTAGTAAAGCAACATTTAAATGACTATTGCTGTGGCACCATAGCCTAATTCTTAGTCATAGGTAGAAAAATATATAATCACCCCTCTAAGACTCTAGGGTGGCAAGAATTTAAGAGCCAGAGGAAAGGGTGAGGGGCTGTAAAGCAGATTGTCTGAGATTGAAACATCCCATCCTGCAGAGAATCTCCTTTAAAAAGAAGGTAAACAACTAAAAATAGCCTCAGGAAGTCCTGGAAACTGACTAGATTCTCTAGGTTCCTCCCACCAAACAGCTTTATAAACAGTGAAGACTGCTCAGAGTTACTCTCAGACAAGCTAAGATACAAAGGAGACCCTGAGACTGGAGCAGCAACCATGAAAGAGCAGAAACCAGCCAAGCTGCCTAGAAGAGTTTAGACCAACTGAGTCACAGGTAAAGAACACTCTCTAACCTGTTGAGCTGCCTGCAGAGTGTGCAGTGTGCTCCAGGTTTCCAGATTTTGTGAGCTGCCACTTAATCTGGAGTGGGCTTTGGTGATGCAACTGTCTTTGAGCCATTTCTGCTCCTGTAAGTAATCCTTCACCCATATTCCAGTAAGTGGCCCCAATAAGGTTAACCAAGTTGGACTTAGGTGGTATCCATGTTAGGGTTCAAGAGAAGTCTGATAAAAGACCATCAGTCACGTGTGTAATCAGCATGAGCATTTATTGTTTCCAACATGTGGGGTGGCCAGTGGCGGCCCCAAAGACACTCAAAGGCTCCTTTTAAGCAGGATTGGGGGAGTTTTAGGGAGAAGGTATTAGTCTAGGGGATGATTGGTGGAGGAAAAATTATTCTGAGGGCTTATTGGTGGGAGGCTGTAGTAGTTAGGACTTTCCAGCAGCAGGGTAAGAAGAGCTATCTTTAGCAATCAGAAGACTTGGGGTGGGGGTCAGTGCTCAGGCAGCAGAAGGCTGTAGGGTGCCTGTTGATTGGTTGCTCCTAAGTTGTGGTGCTTTTGAGAACTGCTTGCTCAACTCGATCCAGTTTCAGTAAACTGAAACTAAGGCCTGGTCCCTGGCAGGGCTATTAGAAAACTGTCATAGCTCAGGTCTGGCTCTCCGGCCCTCTAATCCATAGTTTAATCTGTCATGGACTCCCTATCCTAGGTGAGTAGATGTATATTGCATTTCCCCATGAAAAGTCTCACTCAACAGGCTGCAAAATAAACAGGGGTGGTCATACTAGGCCAGAGCAAGGGATATGGGATCCTGAGTAAGCCTACAGGTTGGCTTTTTGCATGAGGAGTGGTCAGAGTAGGCAAGCATACCTTTTGTCAGACCCAAGCTACACATGACAAGTTTCAGAAAAGCCGTGGATGTGGAGCTCAGGAGATTTGCCAGGTTTGACCCTGGAGGAGTATATCAGAGTCTTGGTACTGAGGGAGTGCTTAGAGGTGCTGCAGAAAGGACCTGTGGGTGATTTCAGGGAGAGTAGGACATAGTAGAAGCCTAGATGTTAGTTTCAATGCAGGCAGGGTCACCAGTCCAGGTTGGGGGAGTAGATGTGGTCCAGGGTTAGATTTGGCAGGTTGCGGCAAAGGCTTGGATTGGGAAGTCAGGTGTACTCACAAGGCTACATCCTGGAGAATGTACTGGTAAGTCCGGGTACCAAAAGGCATGGTAGAAACTGCAAAGAAAGGACCTTTGTGTAGCTGCAGGAAGGCAAGTCTAGAGTATAGTGGTATTTGCTCCACCCTTGACCCTGGGCTATACTGCAAAGAAAGGACCTTTGTGTAGCTGCAGGAAGGCAAGTCTAGAGTATAGTGGTATTTGCTCCACCCTTGACCCTGGGCTATACAACCCAAACGAGATGGTGCTTGCTTCTGGTGTAAGTGACCTCTGATAAGGAGCTGGGGAAGACAGACAGGCTCTCTCTCTGGGCTCCTGGCTGCAAGGTGAATTTGCTCCCGGTCAGATCAGAGCACGACTTACACTGTCTACTCTGTTCTGTAATTGTGAATGTGTTTCCTCAATTTATATCTTAATAAAATCTGTTACCCATTTAATAGATTCAGGTAGATTAAACATAATACTAGAGGTCATCTGCTATATATATATAGGCAGGGGTGGTCAGACTAGGTAGAGCAAGGGATGTAGAACTTTCTTAAATCCTAGACCAGTATGGCTAGACTAGGTCAGAGCACAGGTTTTGTCACCCAGTCTGCATCATCCAGTTTGAAAAAAAGATGAGATTGAGGGAACATACCAGGCTAGACACAAGGAGAGAACATGGAAAATTTGGGTACAAAATAAGGTGTTTGCAGATAAAGCAGGACCTATCAGAAGCCTATATGTTGACTGAGGTACTGGTAGGTGTGGCCAGATGAAGCTGTGGCACAGGCTGTGGGACCTGGATTACATCTGGCAGATTGGGAAAAAGGCTTGGGGGTGATACATTGTGTACCCTAATAAAATTTGCCTGAAAATCAGAGAACAGAAAAAGCCACTAGATTAAACATAGATGCCAGGCAGTGGCGGCACCCACCTTTAATCCTAGCACTGGGGACATAGATCCATCTGGATCTCTGTGAGTTCAAAGCCA
This sequence comes from Peromyscus californicus insignis, assembly GCF_007827085.1. Taxonomy (NCBI): domain Eukaryota; kingdom Metazoa; phylum Chordata; class Mammalia; order Rodentia; family Cricetidae; genus Peromyscus; species Peromyscus californicus. Next base: position 48,464,969 of record NW_026294391.1, read on the forward strand.
CCTTGGACTTCATGAGATTGACTCAGTCTAGGAGAGAAACAGAGCCAGGCAGCAGTGACACACACCTTTAATCCCAATACTTGGGAAGCACACATGCCTTTAATAGCTGGGCGGAGAAAAGTATATAAGGCATTGAGGAGACTGAAACTAGAAGCTTTTTTTTGGCTGACGAAGCTCATTTGGCTAGAGGCTTTTCAGGCAAAGGAGTCCTAGAGGTAAGAGGTGGTTTGTTCCTTTGTCTCTCTGATCTTTCAGTATTTACCCCAATATCTGGCACCGTGATTTTTTTATTAAAAGACCATTTATCAATTCATGTTATGGGCTTGGATGAGGAGGTCAGGGGAACTCACCATTCTAGACCCTGAAGGAGGATGTGGAATATATGTGTAACAATTGGCATGTTTTCACTTGATATGGAAAGGAACCTCTGTGTGATTTCAGGTGGGCAGGTCCTGAAAGAAGCTTAGAAGTTGGCTACAGTGCGGGAGGGAGTGATCAAATTAGGCTGGGGCCAGGGGTTTTGGACCCTCAGTAAGCCTAGAAGTTGTCTGCTGTGTATGCAGGGATGGCCAGACTAGGACTTGGCATTGACCAGGATAGACTGGGCAGATTTCATAAAAGACATGGATGGGAAGATTAGAGGAATTCAGCAGACTAGACCCTGGAGGAGAACATGAACAGTCAGGGGACTTGGAGATGGCTGAGCAGAAAGGACCTATTGCTGGTTGCAAGTAGGGCTGGGACTTTCGAAAACCTAGAGGTTGGCTACATGAAAGTTTGGTCTGATAAGAGTAGGCCAGCAAAAGTGATGTGGAACCCTAGCATAGCCTGAAGCACAGTCAGAGTTGGCCAAACTAGGCCATGGCACTGATTGTGGGACCAACACTAGACCTGGCAAGTTTCAGAAAAGGCATGTAGAGGGACATCAGGTAAACTCACTAGGCTAGACCCTGGAAAAGTATCTGGGAACAGGGAGTACTAAGTTGGGTGGTGCCTAGCAGAAAAGACTGGTAGTAGTTGCAGGTAGGACAGGTCCTTGTGGAAGCCTAGAGGTTGACTAATGTGCAGGTAGGGGTGGTCAGACTTGACAGGTGCAAAGGATGTGGGACCCTGTGGAAGCCAGGAGGTTGGCTGTGGACAGGTCAGAGTATCACACTAGGCCAGGTCACTGCTTTTATGACCCAAGCTACATATGGCTGGTTGGGGAAAAGGAGTGGATGGTGCAGTCAGGCATACTCACCAGGCTTTTCCCTGGAAGAAGATGTGGTAAGTCTGGGTATTTAGTGGAATTGGAGTTGTGGAGACAACACAGAATTTCTGGGACCTGGGAGTGGTTGCTTGTAAGGTGGGTCCTAGGGGAAGTCAAGAGTTTGATGGCAGCAGAGCAGAAGATATCGATCAGACTGGGTAGGTTGGGGGAAAGCTGTGGATGATATGTCTGGGAGACTCATAAACCAGGCTTGATCTTGCAAGATTACATGAGAACTCTGGGTACAGAGGGGGTGGTTGGAGGCTTCACAGAAGTGTCTATAGATGTTTCCAGGAATGGTGGGTCCTGGCTGAAACCTAGAGCTTGGATGCATTGAAGGCATGGGTGTTCTGCCTAGGACAGTGTGAGGGTTGTGGAACCCTTAGGAGTTCTAGAGTTTGGCTATGGTAGCCCAGAGTTTGGCTATGGTGTAGGCAAGGGTGGCCAGAACAGTCAGCTGTACAGGTTGTGCATCAGGAAAGCATATGTCAGGCATTGGAAAAAGCATGGATGGGGAGATCAGGTGGACTCACTAAGCTAGATCCTGGAGGAAGACTTAGGAAGTCTGGGTACCAAGTGGGGTAGTTGAAATCAGTGCAGAAAGCACCTGTTGGTGGTTGCAGGCAGGCAGGACCCTGGAAAAAGCCTAGAGGTTGGCTTCAGCACAGGAGAGAATGGTCAAATTACAATGGGACAAGGGATGTGGGACCCTAGGGAAACTTAGAGGTTGACTGTAGTGCAAGACAAAGTGCCAGACTCAGCCCAGGCACTGCTTGTGGGGCCTGGGCTACATGTGGCAGGTTACTGAACAGGATTGGATGGGGAGCTCAGGGGAGCTCACCAAGCTACACCCTTGGGAAGGATGTGGTAAATATGAGTACAGGGTAGGCTGGAAGAGGTGATAGAAAAGGGACCAGTGGCCAGGCAGAGGTGGCACACACCTTTAATCCCAGCACTTGGGAGGCAGAGCCAGGCGGATCTCTGTGAGTTCGAGGCCAGCCTGGTCTACAGAGTGAGATCCAGGACGGGCTCCAAAGCTACACAGAGAAATCCTGTCTTGAAAATACAAAAAACAAAAAGAAGAAGAAAAGAAAGAAAGAAAAGAGACCAGTGAGTGGTTTCAGATGGGCAGAACCTGGGGGAAGCCTAGTTGGTGATGGAGGGGGAGGCTATTGTGGACAAACGAGGCAGGTGTGAGGAACCTGGGTCCTAGGAGTCTAAAGGGTGGCTGTAGTACAGATGGGGCTGGCTAAGTAGGTCAGGGCATAGGTTGTGTGGCCTGGGCTATATCTTACAGGTTGAGAAAAATGAGTGGTCCAGGAAGCTCTCACTGGGCTAGACTCTTGTAGTGGATAGATGTTCTCACCATGTCCTGAAGCATCACCTTTAGTGAGGTAGCAGGTAACTGTTACACCTGCCTATGACCTGGAAGTACATGCCTCTGGGGCATAGCCGATGGGGACCCTTAAGACCTGGAATGCATGTACACAGTGCTCTCTTCACTATCTCGTGGTTTGGGATGCTGGGATGGACCAGGGGAGCTCTCGCCAAAAAACAGTGTTGGACCATGCCTCACCCTTCCAGGATCCTGTGATGAATTGCTCTATTTTGTCTTGTGAGTTTTATTTCCAAAATAAATTCCTTTGCCCATTTAGCAGACTCTGTCGATTGTTATAGATATAATCCTATTTAGACCCTGGAGGAGGTCATGGGAAATCTGCATACTGAATGGGGTGATGTATGCAGTGCAGAAGGACCCGTGGATGGTTGCAGGTCCTGGCAGAAACCTAGAGATTGGCCACAAAGCAGGCAGGGTTGGTCAGGCTATACAAGGGTAAAGAGCCTGGCTGTTTGCGCATATAAGACTGTCAAAACTACTGTTGTGGGAACAGAGCTTGATCTGGTGGGTTAAATATGAAGTTCAGAGGTATTTATTAGGTTATTGCTGGAGGAGTACTTGAAAAGTCTAGATACCAGGTAGTTGGACATGCAAAAGAGACCTGTGGGTGGTTATAGTTAGGACAGGTCATGGTGGTGGCCTAGAGATTGGCTGTGGCACAGGCAGTAGTGGTCAGACTAGGCCGGGGCAGGGGATGTGGGAGCCTGGAGAAGCCTAGGGTTTGGCTGGAGGACAGGCAGGAATGGTAGACCAGTCTGGGCACTGGTTGTAGGGAAAGGTTTAGATCTGTCATGTGAAAAGGTGTGGATGGGGAAGTCAGGTGTACTCACCAGGCACAATCTTGCAGGAGGTATAGGAATTCTTCATACTGATTAGGATGGTTGAGATGGGGCACAAGGGAGGTGGTTGTAAGCAGGGCAGGTTCTTTTAGAAACCTAGAGGTTGGCTGCATTGCAAGTAGGGGTGGTCACCACTATGCTAGAGCAAGAGGTGTGGGACTTTGTGGAAGCCTAGACCTCAGCTGCTTTGTGTGGATGAGTGGTCAGACTAGGCTGGGACACTGGCTGTGGGACTCATTCTACAACTGACTGGTTGTAGCAAAGGTGTGGATGAGGATATCACCAGGATAGGCCCTGAAAGAAATTGTGGTGTGATCAAAGTAGCTTTGGTCAGTGGTTGTGGGACTAGAAATAGATTGGCAGTTTGTGGCAAAACATAAATGGAGAGATCAGGTATAATCACCAGGCAAGACTTTGGTGGAGGGTGTAGTAACTCTGGGTAAGGAGTAGGGTAATGGAGGAGGCATAGAATGGTCCTATGGGTGTTTGCAGATAGTGAAGGTCCTGGCTGGAGCCAAGATGCTCCTTGGTGGGCAGGCTGATGTGACCAGACTAGTCTATGGCAAGGGATGTTGGACCCTGGGGAAGCCTAGAGGCTTTCTATGATGCAGGTGGTGATGGTCAGGGTAGGCCTGGGCATTACCTAGTAGGCCCTGGCTATTATGACCAGTTTAGGAAAAGGCATGTATGGTGATATTTTATTTGTACTAAAATGTGATTTGTATGTTAATAAATAAAGTTGCCTGGGGGTCAGAGCTAATAGCAAGCCTTAGCAGAAGCCTGGCGGTGGTGGTGCATGCCTTTAATCCCAGCTCTTGGGAGGCAGAGCTAGGCAGATCTCTGTGTGTTCAAGGATACAGCCAGCATAGAGACACATGCCTTTAATCTCAATACCAACCATAGAAGACCTGGAGGTCTGTACAGACAGGCAGTGACTAGGAGGTCATGTGGGTGGGTTACAACCAATGAGAAGGCAAAACAGAAACACTATAAAAAGACAGACACACAGGAAGTAAGTCTCTTTCGGAGAGGTAGGACCACAGCGACAGTGAAGGGTAAGGTTTTTAGCTCTTAGCTATTGCTCTGACCTCTTGGCTTTCATCTCTGTATTGGCTCTGTGTTTCTTATTAAATAAGATGGTTACATCTACAGGCATGGATGGGAAAATGAGTTTTATTTACCAGGATAGACCTTGGGGGAGGATTGGGAAGTCTGGGTACATATTGTGTTGGAAGAAGAATAGAAGGCACTGGTGGTTGGTTGTAGGTTGGGCACTTCATGGTGGAAGCCTAGAATCATTTTTTCTTTAATGGGTTAGATTCAATGACACCAGAAAGAATACTAAAACATATGTTTTAGTCATATTAGTCATGAACTGGTTTCACTGTTGTTTAAATTATTATTATTTGTTACGTGATATTTTGCAACTCCCCTTAAGCCCTCAATACTAAAACTTTTTCTGCTCCTACTTTGAAAATTTGATGTGGTGTATATGTTGAGAAAAACTGCAGAATGATAGCACTAATGTCATTTCTGTATAAAATTAAGTTACTAAAATGGAAAATGAGGAAATGTCACTTTTTCCAAAAGTAAGTTAACTTGAAAATTTGCCCTTGTTTTCTCATTAGACTAGGCCTGTCTATCCATGACTTAGCTAAATTTAACCTCAGTCCCACTCCTTAAATTGCCATTTGCCAAATGAAACTGCATTTTTGAATTTACATATTTCTGCTGGTCTACTGGGAAAAAAAGTTGTGTGACATCCTGCTTGGAACAATCATTTTTTTAAAGTGTCACTCTACTATACCATATATTACTATGTTTGTTCGGACATTATAGTTCTCCCAGACAAAATCATAGCATTCTTAACGATTAATAAGACCAATACCACCGAGGAAACACCTATTCTAATGCCATTTATTCTATTTTGGATTGAAAAATTAGAGTAAAAACTTCTTAATGTATTATACCAACATAAAAACTCACATTTACGTATTAGATATACAGCGATAAACATTTGAACATAAACTCATAAAAAGGAACTCTTTGAATAATCTAATAAAATGAAAATTTGGAAAATGAGTAAAATAGAAGATAATCAGTGGATGCACAATGTAAGGAAAGAAGAGAGAAAGAGGGAGACATGATGTGTGGTGTAACCTAGAAAGCAAAGAAAATGTGCATCTGTTGGAAAAGAGAAACCACCATAGAGTTAGGATGTTCTCAATCAGAGATTATATAGCAGGGACAGTCTGATTCACTGAGAACAGACTATAGACAAAGTAACTGGAGAGCAGTGTCCAGCATTTGGTAAACTGAAGTTATTTTGAGCACTGATGAAACCTTCATCCACACAAAGAAAAAAAAATCTAAGAGATGCTATACAAAGCATGCTGAATCACCCAAAATTTCTTCCCCAAAATTTTGCCCTAGGAGAGCAGTGATTTGAGTGTTCGGTGATCTTCTCTTGTTAGGTGGACTTGGTGTCATGATACAAATTGTTCATCACTTCTACATTCCATTCCATCCATCCTGTCTCTTTTTACATTCATGGTTGCCATAACAAAATCTAGTCCTTAATTAATGTTGGCCATTGAAAAACAACATGATTTTCTATGGCCTGTTCTTTAATGGAGTCTAATTTTCCAAGTTCAAAATGAAAAGGATCAAAACAGTGGCTTCTGGACATAACATCTTTTACGGTACTTCTCAGATAATCCAGAGCTAGAATAGGCACAGATTGCCTGCTTTGAAAACTGTGCTGTGTACAACAGTTGAAGGAGAATTGTGGAAAACTTCCCTTCCTTTCTAGGTGGAGCTATCGCTGCCATTTACACACAATTTCCAATTGTCAGAGTCATTGACACATGGACCTGGATGAGTTTCCCTGCTCATTTATGGTGACAGTCTAGTTCATAATGTGATGGGATTAGAATGAGGACTTTGAAATAATTAGATCCCAATGATGGTATGAGTGTGGCTCCCCATTTTGATATTATTGTTTATGTAAGAAATCAGAGAACACAGCTCTCTCACTCTCTCATCTCTTTCACTCTTCCTCTCCCTTTCATTTTTCTCTGTCCCAATTCATCCCTTCCTCTTTTTCTCCTTCTCTTTCTTTGTCCCTTTCCCCATGCTCTCTCTCCATACCTGAATATTACCCTTCTCAAGAACTGGATCTATTGCCAACTTTGTCTTATACTTCTAGAACTGTGAAAATGAAATATTGTTCCAGTGATGCTCTCCATCTCTAGCATTTATGATAGTTTGCAACAGTCTTAAAATAATTTCTCAATTCCAACACACCCTGAATGTAGGGGATTTACTTGTCATATCCAGAAGTCCAGTTAGTCCATCTCCCAGGATAAATGAAAATTATCAACCATTAGGGAATTGTTGCTTCCTAAAATGCCTCAAACACCTTGCCCTTAGAATGTTCTGTGACTTTTCCTGGATAGAGGTGAACAAATGTCTATATACTTCAAACAGGACACCTACAATACACTTAAATTATTCCACTCAAGTCCAGCTTACAGGACCAATATATGTATTAGGAATACTTACAGAGGTGTATGTGAGCGGTTTGTTACAGTATCATGGATGACTCAAGGGCAGATGTATAACCAAAAAGCCCACCCAAGACTGAGTAATGACTGCTAAAATAAGCAAGGCTGGAGTTTTGCGCATTTCTCCCAGGCTGTTCAGCTGGCAGTATTGTCTCCTCTAACAACAACTTGCTACAGCTTATCTAACTTTGGGGGAGGGAATTTATAAATCTTGTTTCAGTTTTCTCACACATGTAAGTTTTGTTACTGAATTTATGGATATTCTTCCTCCCTCTTGAAAGAAATACTTTATTTTGGAAGAAATTAATATATATATATAATATATTATATATATATATATATATATAATATTCAGTCTGTATAATGTTACCTGTATGTATATGAACAGTAATTTATAAAAAAAAAAGGATGTCAAGAATTTTAGATAGGGGTTGCATGGGAGTAGGTAGAATGAGGAAAGGGGAGAGGAGAAATGACATAATTATAATAAAAATTAATTAGTATTTTCTATGGAGAGTGATATTTAATTTGAGGTGGGTTGTTTTCTTCTGTAGGTGTGGGCAGCTAAACTCCTGCTATGTTCAAGGTGCAGCAACATTAATCTTTCCATCCAAATTAAGCTTTGGCATTGCTTTTTACCACCACCAAATTTTAACCTTGTCCTTGAAGTTTAGCAAAGTATGTTCTAAGAAACCTGGTTTAAATACACTATAATGAATCATAACTTGGCTCTATGAGCCCATTCTGAGTAACAGACAATTGTCTTCTTTTTTTATTAAGAATTTTTTATTCATTTTAAATACCAACCACAGATCCCCCTCTCTTTCCTCCTCCTGCTCCCCCCATGCTCCCTCCCCTATCTCACCCTCTATCCCCTCCTCTGAAAAGGTTAAGGCCTCCCATGGGAAGTCAGCAAAGCCTGCTAAATTCAGTTGAAGCAGGTCCAAGCCTTCCCCCCTCCATTAAGGCTATACAAGCTGTCCTACCATAGGTAATGGACTCCAAAAAGCCAGCTCATGAACCAGGGATAGATCCTGATCTCACTGCCTGGGGGCCCTCAAACAGACCAAGCTACACAACTGTCTCTCTTATGCAGGGGGCCTAGTCTAGTCCCATGCAGGCACCACAGCTGTTGGTCTAAAGTCCATGAGTTCCCACTAGTTTGGTTTGATTGTCTCTGTAGGTTTCCCCATCATGATCTTGATAGCCCTTGCTCATAAAATCCCTCTTCCCTCTCTTTGACTGAATTCCTGGAGGGACACATGGATCACCCTGGGAAGGGGAAATAGATGACATCTCCTTAGTAAACTGGGGGTGAGGAGGACAATAGAGGATAGGAAATGAGGGATAAGAATGTAAGGGGAACGGGAGGTTGAGCTGGAACAGGGATGGAGTGGGAGAGCAATGAAAGAGATAACTTGATAGAGGGAGACATCATGGGGATAGGGAGAAACTGGTGCTAGGGAACTTCCCCGGAATCCACAGGGATGACCCCAGCTTAGACTACTACTAGCTGGTACCTGAGCTGTCCTACCCTAGTAATCAGATCAGTGAATACCCTGTCATCACAGAGCCTTCATCTAGTAACTGCTGGAAGCAGATGCAGAGATCCACAGTTAGGCACCAGGCTGAGCTCCAGGAGCCCAGTCAACCATTGTCTTCTTAGAACTTCTTCTTGAAGGATTACCATCCATTTCTCTCAGAAAATCTCTATACTTCATTGTATAGCTTGTACAATGTATTCACCTACACTGGGGTAAACACATGGACTATCAGCACTTCTATCCCAGGGAGAATTTCATCCTGGTACACTCAAAATTCAAAGGGACTTTTATGATGTGTTTCCTGTCCCAATTTAAACTCTGTGATGCACTATCTGGTCTTTGTTCATCCACTCACACTACCTCAAGGGGCCCACCTTCTGAGGGTCTGGCCTGCATCATCACTCCCACAGCCTCTTACAACCCACCACGCAGTGTCACTTAAATCACAGACTGTTGACAGAATTGAAATTCCCCAATGTTCTACATTACCACAATCAGAAAGTGGTATCGATGAGAGATTCTCTGCTCTTCCTAATCGTTTCTTTTGCATGCACTTCTTAGAATTTTCTATCCCTTTTCTTCTATGTAACTGCTGGGAAATTCTAAGTCCCTGTGGGCAGTGGGTGGATCTTTGTTGTCATCAACAATAATGTTGGTGGGGAGGAACTACCAAAGAGCTGATGCCCAATGAATAACTGGGGAAAGTAATGAAATAACAAAGAGACTGGTTATGAGGTTTAACTTCTTACACAGTTTAATAAAGTACTACAACCAACCCTGTTTCCATTAAAATTACAAAGAAAGGCAAAACCAGTAGACACAAGGATGAACTGACCACTTTACTTTGTTTGACCAATTGTAGCACATCACATTCTGTGAAACTCTTTCCCATGTCATGTTTTTTTTTTACACTTACTGAGAAGAAATCTGTGAAGATTTTCCAATAAACTTAAAACCCCAAATATCTTACTCTTAAACTTGACAAAGAGCAATAAATGTGACAGATGTAAAGTTAAGAAGCATATATGAGACAAATCCTCAGTTACAGGAATATTAACAATGTAACAAAGAAACTTATATTTTCCCAGGCCTAACAGAAGAGGAAGATATTCTCTTAGTGCTGTCCCTTCTACCCATAAACACCCCACTACTCAGGAGACTGGCTGTTCTCCAGCACAGTGACAGCTATACCCAAGGGCCAGCTAAGTGTAGGAGGAGCTGCTAGATTGGGTATGGGAGGGAATCCTGGCACCATGGTGACCAGAAGCCTCCCCTCTCCTGGCTGCTCTCTCAGCCTGGTTACTCAGAGCTTCCTCATACTGCTGAGGGTAAAAATCAGGAATGGCATTTTTGATCTTATCTAAAACATCCAGGACTTTCGTCTTGATGGTTTCATTGTGGGCCCTGGAACCCCAGAGGAACTCATAGGTTGGGGGATCACTACCAGGCACCTGGCGGTACTCCACATAATTTTGCTCAACTAGCTCTTTGGTGATGAACTTTCGGGGCTCCCCAAAGATTAAGTGCCTCCTCCCAGGGTATATCCCCTGCATATGGAGGAATTGCCAGACCTCTTCCTCAGTGGCACGGTTGCCCTTCATCATGATCATACCCAGGAGGGTCAGTATGAGACCCGTCTTTGGCAACTCTTTCTTGCCACCCTGTTTTGCCTCAGGGGGGATGGGTAACTTGTTAACAAGAACATAGGAGTGAGTGTGGTCAACCTTCAACTCCAGCCCATAGACCATCTCCAGCTGGTAGGTGGCTTTCTCCAGGATCCAGGGGAAGTGCACCTTGTACTTCCTGTTGATCAGCTTCAGCATATCTGCCTCTATAGGCTGCTCATCCTTCTGGTACTTCTCCAGCAGGTAGTGGAGGATCTTGCTGGCCTTCCTGCTCAGAGGATCTCTGCGTGCAGAATCGATGGCTTCTGCTATAATGCAGGCATTTGAACGCTTCACATCAACACCTGCAACAGAACCCTCAGCACTGACATCAGAAACTGAGTGGGACACATTTAACTCAGGAGAGCCATGAGATGCAGCCTCCTGGGACCCCTGAGGAGTGCAGATATCAGGGGAGCTGGGGGCATCTCCCTGGCCAAGGCTGGGGGATGCTGCTTCCTCCTCTGCAGTGGGCTTAGCACCCTGGAGATTCTGGCTCTCTCCTCGAGCCTGCTGCCTTTTGGCTCTGGAGCGGCCCTTGCTCTTGTTGCCCCTAGGCATGGTGCTCTGGGTAGGCAGGCAGGAGTGCTGGAAAGAATCTAGGGTGGGGTGGGAGAGAGAACGGCACTGTAAACATTACTAGGTAGAGAGGAACTTCCTTTTAAGGAGGGCCCCCTCTGTGGCTTTACTCAGGGTACCTTTCTGGATTCAAACTGTGTTCCTCTTCTCTTGTTACATCCACTTCCTGAGAAATCTGTGGAGAGAATCAGACTTTGTTAGATCGGTGGCTGGCAACCCAAGTTTGAGATTCCTAGGGTGAAAGAAGGATTTCTACTAGGGCCCATTTTATTCCCGGTGAACCCTCATGTTCATTTGTAACTATGTTTGGATCCCTACTTTACTCTGCTGCTCTGAAGTTAGCACTAAGATCTTCATTAGTAACACACAGGAGGAAATTAAGGCAAGCCTTACCTATAATGTCTGACACCATTCGAGGACACCAAATAGACCTATACTTTTGTAAGCCCCACTCTGTTTCCTTCCCTGAAATAGTTTCCACTGAAATCCCACCTCCTAGTTTTCCAAAGGTCAAAGTAGCATCTTAGCCCTTAGTCCAGTTCTACCCACCTGCACCACATAGGGAAACAATTTTTATTAGCCATACAGCATGGAGTCTTTACAATTTTCATAACTCACCTCCTCCCTACACTCATAGAGTCCCGAACTTTCTTTCCCCTTTTCCCATGAACCCCACAATCTCTCACCTAGACCTTTACTACTTGAGAAGAACAAAGACCGTTAATGACAACAAGGTCTAACTGCCATATCCAGGAATTCTGGGAAATAGCGCTGGGACCTTTCCGTTGCTGGGGCAGGGTGGGTTGTGAATTTAGGAACCAATAGTGGGCTGTCACAGTTTTAACTCATCATAACCCCAAACCAGAAAGATTCTCACTTGGGTAAAGTCGATGCTTCTCAGACCAACGCCCAGTGGCACCACCAGCAAAGCCAAAGCGGAAACTAAGGCCCTCCACTTCCGGCCCCTACCTCTACCCCTCCCCCTTCACCCACTACTGAGCTCGTGGTCCTCTAAACAGAACTACAAGGGGAGCTAATCCCATCCTTTTTTGTTCCGGGGAGGGAAACTCCCAGAGAGTACATAAAAATTATTTTTGTTGACTTTGAGTGGAGCTGGGATTCCACCCTTTCAATGTGGGCCAGTGGGTCTCAGACAAAAGACCCAATTCCCATCAGAGTCTTGTTTAGGAAGTAGATGTAACGATTCTTAGTCCATCACCCATGCCCAGGACCCCAGTATGAAGTATAGATAATTGCTCAATCTATGTGTTTGTGATCCTTGTTCATGACTGCATTGTCCTCTTCTTCTCACTCTTCTCCTCGCCCCTCACCTCCTCTCCTTTTGTCTTTTCCTCTCCCACCGTTTCATTACCTTCTTTTCTTCATTGTCTTCTTTTATTTTATAATTTAATTTAAATTACATATCAGCCACTGATTCCCCAGTCCTCCCTCCTCCCCGCCCCCGCCCTCCCCCCAGTCCACCCCCCATTCCCATCTCCTCCAGGGCAAGGACTCCCCTGGGGATTCAGCTCAGCCTGGTAGATTCAGTCCAGGCAGGACCAGTCCCCTCCTCCCTTCACCCAGGCTGAGCAAAGTGTCCCTGCATAGGCCCCAGGCTCCAAAAAGCCAGCTCATGCACTAAGAACAGGTCCCTGTCCCTCTGCCTGGGGGCCTCTCTGCTGGTGAGTTCTCCCTATGCCAACTCAGGCTGTTATGGAACTCACTATGCGTCTCAAGTTGTATAGAAGTCGCTATCCTTTTACCTCTGTGTCCCCAGTACAGGTATTATTGTTACATATCACCATCCCTGGCATCGCACATTTTTCCTTATGAATAATTGTGTCATTTTATAGTGGGGTTTTGAAACCAAGTATTTCTGTGTAATATAGGTTGTCTTGTAAATGTCTATGTAGCCTAAGGTGGGCTTAAACTCACAAATCACCAGCTTCTGCATCTTCAGTGCTGGGAATAGAGGTGTGAATCACCACCCTTGGATCTCACTAACTTTCTGATATTTTCTGTAGTTGCTGGAAAATTGACATTTCCACCCAATGTAGATAAGGATATTTTTCCTTGTAACCTCATTAGAATTAATTTCTCCTCCTCTTCCTCTTCTTCACTATGGCATAGCAATATATCTATTTTTTTTCATTTCTTTTCCTTTTATTGAAAACAGATTCTTTCACATTTGCCATTCTCACTACAATGAGAGGAAGTCACAGTGCCATAATGATTTGTTTCCCTAATGGATAAAGGTGTTGGCCGTTTTTCATTCTTTTATTGGCTGTTTGTACTTCTTCATTTGAAATGATGTCAATTTGTGGAATATGTTATTTATATTTTGCTATGTATTTTCTAATTTTCTCTATATTAACTGCATTAAAGTTGGCGTTATGAATAACTGGCAAAGATTTTATGCAATTCTATGTACTTTTCCTTCTGGAAGTTTGTTCTTTCGATATGCAGCATTTTCATTTCCTGTGAGTCTCATTTGGCAATTTTTGGTAATATGACCACAGCTTTTGAGTCCAAGTATTTAGAAATTTATTGTCTGTACATATATGCTGAATTATTTTCCATAAATTTTCCTCTAGAAGTTTCAAGTTTTCATTCTCAGATTAATTTCTTTGATCCATTTTGAGTTGTATTTCACACAGAGTAGGAGATGAGGATGTAGCTTTTTCCTCTTTTATCTTTTAGTCTTTATCTCTATGGGGATATCCAGATTTCCCAGCACTCTTTAAAAGTAGATTGTGTTTTTTTATTATTATTATTATCTTTGCTTTTGGCATACAGAGAATTGAGAATCATATGGTGCATCAATTCTTTAAGTGACAGCACTATAGTGTTACCAATACTCTTGCTTGTATTTATTCTTACCTCTTTTTATTTGCTGTTTTTGTTGAATGTGAGTATCCACTGTGGTGTTTCATTCAATTGTCAGTAGTAGAGCTTAGGTCAAATATCTGAGAATTCCAAACTCTGTACTGTGTATTGCTTATGGTTTTCTGTTAGTATTTTCACTGTATACTTTATGAAATGGAAATTTGCTAAAAGCTATTGGCATGCATGAGCTTTTAAGATTTTTCAAAGACTTTTATTTACTTCCAAACATAATTACATATGTTTTCAATTATTATTTTTCTTTTTTTAATGATTTTTTTATGTGTATGAGTATTTGCCTGCATGTATATACTTGTACCATGTGTGTGCTTGGTGCCTGCGGATTCCAGAAAAGGTCATTGGATCCCCTGGAAATGGTTGTGAGCTGTAATACGGGTTCTTGGAATGGAATCTGAGTTCACAACAATTGCAGCAAATGCTCTTAAATTTTGAGATACCTTTCCAGTCCTCATTTAAAAATTTATTTGTGTGTGTATGTGTGTTTGTTTCTGTATTCGTGTATGCCTTATTGCCTTATGTGTGGGATATTTGAGTAGGCCAGAAGAGGGTATTGGAGTCCACAGAAGCTAGAGTTGCCAGTGGTTGTACTCTTATTTTTAATTAGTACACCACTACATTGTGTATGCTACAAATTTGTTTATGATATTTTGTCTCTGTAAGTAAGCTGTCTCAAATGTGTTTTTGAAATTTTCTTCTGTGATTTAGCAATTAAGAATTTGTATGCATATTTTGTGTGGACATCATTTTCAAGTCACCCATGAAAACACCAGAGTTCAATTGCTGAATAATATGATAAAAGTATATTTATTAGACCCTGTTAAACTGTCAGCCAAAGAAGCTGCACAATTTTGTATCTCTGTGGGCACTAAATGGTGGCCTCTCTTGTTATACATCTTTTTTATTATTTTATGATGTTAAGGTTTTGGAGTTTATCCATTCTAATAGGTGTGTAGTGGTATCTTGTTTTAAGTGATAATCTTCTAATGATGTATGGCAATAAGCATCTTTTCATATGCTTATTTGTATAGAACATGTATCATTATTCTTAAATATTTAATAGAATCAATAAATGAACCATAGTAGGACTATTGTTTAAATTTATGTCATGGATATAGAGCTATTCAGATGTCCTACCTCTGCATATAATTACCTAGGTGTCTTTCAAGAAATGGGTTTCTTCCATCTAGGTCATGAAATTTTAGAGTTATAGAGTTTTTCTTAATATTTTATAATAATCTTTATTATACTTTTATTGCCAGTGCAATCATCATTTTTAAATATAAATTCTCCTTATTACTGATACTTTTGTACATGTATACAATGAAACACGATCATATCCTCTACCCCATTTCTCTGCTCCAATTCTCCCCATCTCTCTTCCAACAAATCTCACTCCCAATTTCAAGCTTTCTTCCTTTTAAACTTCTTTTGATAACCTATTAAATTTAGCTAGCATTGCCTTTATGTGGATAGGCGAGACCATCTACCTGGACATGAGAAACCTACCAGTGGCCACATCCTCAAAAATAATAGTGCTTCCTTCTCCACTAGCTGTCAGCTGCCAATATATTCTATGCAAGGGGTAGGGCCTGAAGAATACTTTCCATACCTATGCTGCAAGTTTTTTCAGGCTTGATCTTGTGCAAACATTGTGCTCTAAGTTCATGAGTGAAATAGCCATCTCATGTCCATAAGGCAATACTTAACAGCACTTTTCCCCATCATCCAACATGTTGAATCTTTCTGACTCCTCTTTCATTATGTTTCCTGAGCTTTGATGTGGGGTTGATTTAGCTGTCACATGCAGGGATGAGCACTCCGTCTCTTATCCTCAGCACATTGTCTAGTTGTGGGTCTTTGCACTGACTACTGCTCACTGCACCGGGAACCTTCTCTGAAAAAACATTGAAAGCTGTTCAGTCTATAGACATAAGCATAAATATTTATAAGGCACTTTACGAGCACAACCATTTACAAAATAATAACCATAGGTTCTACCCTAGGCCTATGACCTCTCCACCCATGAACTTTTGGCCAGGGTTACATTACCAGGGATGAAATACCCTCTTGTTGAGCAGGCCTCAAATATACTCAGAAAGTGGTCATTTACCTCATTAGCCTCTCTAGTATTGTACCAGTAGGCATACCTTGCCTGACAGGTTGGTATTGCAGCATGTAGGGTCCATCCCTTGTTAGACTCAGCAGCCTGTGTGTAGCACCTTATTTCATTATGAAAGTTAGCAGGGGGGATATTTCTTGGTCAGTTTGAGAGAGATTTTCTGTTTTTATTTCTTTTGTTTTTTGAGATTATAACTACTTCACATCCTCCTTCCCTTTCTTTTCTCCAAACCATCTTGTATATTCCTCCTTGCTCTCTTTCAAATTATGGCCTTTTTTATGTACTACAGCCAACGTATGTGGAGTCTTCAACAATAGATTCTTAACATTCAGTTATGGGAGGAACTAAGGACAATGACAGCAGCCTGTGTTCATTTAAAGACGTCTGGAGTCTCCCTGACAAATACATGTAATCACTATTGACAGACTACATTGATTTTTAGATGATGGACTTGTATCTTCCCCATTCTTAATGTGGCTGGATATGTTTAAAGTTTATTAAACATATAATATAAACATTCATTAAAATGTTACCTTTTGATTTTATTTTCTCTACCAATATCTTGTATTTCATTCAGTTCTAACTTAATGTATAACTTTTTTCTTTTTACTTGGAAATTAATTTATATTTAATTTTCTGAGGTAGGAGGAAGTGTGCATCCTCAGATTAGATAGTCTGTCTTCCTATTATGTGTCCAGTGTTGTAAATTTCTTTTCAATCACTACTTTTATTGCAACTCAAATACTTTGATGCATTTCTTTTCTGTTGCTTGCTCTGCAGTTGGGGTCCCACTGTCTCTGATCCTGGTGGCAGGGAGTGAGTAGACACAGAACCAAATGATACAGGCTCTAGGAGGCTGTAAGCAATCTCATTTATTAAACAAAGGACTGAGGTATTATGTGTGTACTTTTTGGCAGGCTCTGCTTCCAGCTGCCGTGGTGTTTCCTGGTTGGCTCTAGGTCATATGTCAACAGTAGTCATCTTGAGGGTCCAGATTCAGGGTCTTCTGGGTCAGGATACTACTGTGCATGTCAGAACTCTTTGTTAGCTTAAGGCATAGCCTAGTGCTTTAGGCCTTATCTGCCTCACTTTTCAGCCCATGCACTTTAATATGATTTTTAAAGCATTCTATCAAGAATCTTTTGACCTATGTATTCTTTAGAAGTGTGTTATTAACTCTCCAATTATTTGGAGATTATTTTCTGCAAGTATTTTATTATCAATTTCTGGTTCAATAGCATTACAGTCTTAGAACATATATTTTATGATTTCTATTCCCTTAAATTTGATTTTGTTAATAAAGATACAATGTGGTATTTGCATATATATTTTCCTTGTCAGTTTGAAAAGGTGCTGCTTACTTTTTGTGTAAAGTATTCCATAATAGTCATTTATATCTTATTAATTGATGGTACTATTCAGCTTAATTAATAAGAATGGTTTCTTTAGCATGACTCATTTTAGCTAATATTTGCATTTTTAGTGTATATTCAATAAGGATTTTTATGGCTTCTTGGGTAAATAACCCCTGTATCATTATATTGTGCCACTTGTTTATGATAATTTTCCTTGATCTGTGATCTACTTTTTTGGAGATAAAAATACTGGTGCTGTGTTTTTAGAATGGTATTCTTACCCATTCCTTTATTTGCAATCAATCTACTTTTATCTTTATATTTAAGATAAATTTCTTGTAGCCAACATACATTTGGCTTTGTTCTGTTTAATCTTTTCTGTCACCTCTCAAATCTTGGTATATTTAAGGTTTCATTTATTTCTCTCTAGTGATTAATACTCTCACTTACATACCTTTCACTTACTCTTGAAGTATAAGCATATTTTGAGCAAAGTGTTATCTTCTAAACCTACTGACAACAGAAAGCAAATGATTGTATTTTGCCTTCATTTATTCTGTAACGCTAGACCTGTGTATAGATCTGAGGTTTTGACTTACATCATTTTCTTTTTCAGAGAAGGATATCTTCTTCATTTCTTCCAAGAACATTGATGAAAAACTCTATTTCTTTTTATTTTTTTTTTGGTTTCTAGTATGTCTTTTTGTTATTTGCCTATAAACAAAATTTTTGCTGTACATGGGACTGTAGATTGAATGTTTGTTTCTTGTTTCCTTTTAATATTCTGTCTTTTACTTTATTCTTTCACATCTTTGCTTACATTACCTTTTAATTTTACCTGTTCTCTACTTTTTCCATTATGATCCTCAGCATATTAATCATAGATATTTTCCTTCCTGCTCTGATAATTCTAATTTATTTTATATATGAATTTGCTATTAGTGCTTAATTTCTTGCTTCAAACTATATTTTATCTCCTAGTATGCTTTGCTAGATTGTATTTAGAATTGTATATAATGTATTAGTAATAATTAAGTTAATTAGGTGATTAGTGTGAAATATTGTAATTTTCCTTCATAGACTCAATGTTTAAAGTGAGCTATATAGAGATAATAGAGGCTAAGGCCTCTGCTGATATACTTAGTTTTATGTTCCCTTTTTCTTAGATATGCAGTTTTTTTGGGGGGTGGGGGCGATTGAGACAGGAGTTCTCTGTGTGGTTTTGGTGCCTGTCCTAAATCTCGCTCTGTAGACCAGACTGGCCTCGAACTCACAGAGATCTGCCTGGCTCTGCCTTCCAAGTGCTGGGATTAAAGACATGCGCCACCACCACCCTGCTTAGATATGCAGTTCTTTCTGTAGTGCTATTCTGTTATTGAAGAGGACCCCTCTTGATATGCTAGAAAGATGTGAGGAGAGGGAAGGCATTGAATAACCCTATGATAGGGCTTCAGAGTCTCAGTGAGCCTCTGCCACTTGGTTACTTCTCAAGATTTTTTTTCCTTTAGGTGAAGAAGAAAGTTAAGAGGGTATGTAATGCCATCTTTCACTTCTATGCTTGAAAGAAGGGTCTGTAGTTTCGTATTCGTCTTCCTGGGCATCATTTTAGGCTGTGCTAAAATGTGTGCCACATGGGCTCTGATGAAGAGTTTGTTTTCCAGAAGGCTTTATTTTGAAGAACAGATTACACATACATTGGAATACCCTTTTAAAAAACCTCTCTTTCTACTTTCACTGCAAAGACAACTTTATCTAATACTCAGGCTGCATTGTAAAAAAAAAAATCAGAATTCCTGGAGGTAAAATTCACAGTAGTGTAAGGACCACTATATGCTAGGCAACACTAAAGCTCTTAACTCTCAAGCTAGGCTGAATTGAGGGCCAAACAGTTACCCTGATGTTGCCAGTAACAGTGGATTCTCTTTCTTGCCTTCTGTTACAGACAGTTGTGATTCTCTCTGTCTTTAGTATGTTTGTCCAAGTTTTGTGATCCATAGCTTTTCCCTGTGATCTTGATTCTCTTATAAATCATAGGAAAAAATGCTGATTTTGAGTTTATTAGCACATTCCTTAGGGTGACTATGTCTACCTATTTATATACTTTAAACTAGAAATTAAAAGCCACCATAAAATTTACTCTGCTTTCAGGATTGGTTTATTTTTGTCTAGTAGATTGTTTCATTTTGCTCACAAAACATCATCAGTTTTTAAACACCACCTGCAATTTGTATGTCATATTTTCCTCTTCACAGACTGTTTATAGCATGGTAATTTTATACCTTAACATAAGCATGACAGAAAGAATTAATTGGAGGCAACACAATGTCTTACATAATATACGTTGTTCAGAAACTGTTGTCTTTCTTTTGGTATATAATGTTTTAGTATCAAATGATAGGCCATTAACTTTGTCATGATCTATTCCTTATAATCAAACCAACTGCCTTGGGACAGAAGGTTACATGTCATGACCACTGCCAGAAGATCAGAATCTTTGAGGATCCATAACATATTTTCAGTCATATTTTGTCTTCTAGACCGTTATGTGCTTCTAGTCCTATTTCAAAGGATAATTACCATTCCAAAAGTTCCTCCCAGCCCACGTTCCTTTGAAATACCTGGTAAGTATTCAAATCGTGTTATCTCAACTACATCTACTTAATGATGAGGCTCACGAGAAGTAGGTGTTAAGTCTACCCAATGGGAAAATTACACCTTTGTTTGTGACTCTTTGAAACAAAAAATGGAATCATATACCCCGGAATAATACATGTTTCTATGTATACAGACATAATTGGAGCTATAAAAGTATAATGAAACCATGTTGACTTTTAAACATTTTTTGAGAATTTCATATTTGAGTGTTGTTTTTCTGTAATTTTCCCCTCCATTTCTTCTATCCAATCCCTGTTAGTTTCCACTACTCCTCATATTCATGGTCTCTTACTCTTTATGTATTATTGTTTATATATATATATATATATATATATATATTCACATATATAAAACAGTAATACATTTATAAGTACCATCTACTAAGTTAATTCAGTGTTGTTCGTGTGTGTGTGTGTGTGTGTGTGTGTGTGTGTGTGTGTGTGTGTGTGTGTGTGTGATGTATGCAGGGCTGACTCCTTAGGATTGGACAACTTATCAGGGGGATAATCCTTGGAAAAGACAGAATCTCCCTCTTTAAGTAGCAATTAATTTCCTGTGGTTCTTCATCTAGTCAAAGAGCCTTATGAGATTACCCCTGTGTGTGTTGGCAAGTCAATTGGTACTATTATTTTTCAAGTCACGCTTAGGCAACCACATTGTTGGTATTTCATGAATGTAGTGTCCCTGCCATATATAGAAGACACTCTGGTCCTCTAGCTCTTACAATCTTTTCACACTCTCTTCTGTGATGTTCCCTGAGACTTAAAAGTAGGGATTGTGTTGTAGGTGGACATATTGTGGCTGAGAACTTCATAGTCAGTTGTTCTCCATGTTTTGAACAATTGTGGCTTTTTGTAATGTTATGTATCTCTTGTAAAAAGAAGTTTCTTGGTGAGGGAAAATTTATGTCTAAAACTGCCTCATACTCACAGAGATCCACCTGCCTCTGCCTCCCAAGTGTTGGGATTAAAGGGGTGCACTTCCACCGCCCAGCAAGACTCTAGAATCTTAATGAGCAAAGATTGTCATATCCTAGATAAAACATGAAGGCCTAAATATTAGCATTGTACCTACTGGCTCTACTGACCTGGGTACGAGCTCCACTCTCTCTGTGTTCTACCACTTTTAGTGGAATATAGCACATGTTTGCAACAAAATCTGTAGAAAATTCACTGACCAACTTTCAATTTTTACTGTTATCATCAAGGATACTAATATTTTTAAAAAATGTCACAATGGTTAGAGTAAAAAATGAGCCAGTAAACATTGATAGAATAATTCTTTCCCTCTAAACTCATGTTGAAATCCCAACCCCTGATGTAATGGAATCAACTGGGAAATCTTTTGAAAGTATTCAGGGCATGAGTACCTAGTTCTCATCAATAAAATTAATGTTTTATAGAAGAACACAAGAGAGGTAGTTTTCTATCTCTCTACTGACATATGGGGATGGCCTGAGAACAAATTCTTCTGCAAGCTTGAAACAGTGATTTTAACAGACGTGAGAGGTCTGTAGTCCTTTGATATTATACTTGTCATCTTCCTAAAGTATAAGAAATAATTTAAAAAATTTAAACCATCCATTTTTATCAAATTTATTAATCTTTAATTTCTCCTAAATTATTGGATAAGCTATGTAAGTCTTATTATGAAACTATAGATTTTTTTACAGAACAGTAAACTAAAAAAATTAAACATAAGGATTGAACATCTTTTATTTGTATTCATTTCTTGAACAAAATAATGTTACTGTTGTGTTGTTTTAAATTTACTTTACATCATTTTTAAATATAAAATAAAATCAAATATTTGCCAATTAGTATTTTTTAACACCATAGCTCTTATTCTTAAACAATACTAGTAATGAGATTATACTTAATATAGTGATAAATATATTATGTTCTGATGCTATTTCTGCTGCCTATATTTATGCCAATGTGATATAAGTTAAAGTCATTTGGGAAGAGGGAACTTCAAATGAGAAAATTCCCAGACCAGATTGGTCTGTGGGCAAGCCTGTGGTAGATTTTCTTTATTAGTGATTGATGCTGGAGACATCAGCCTATTTTGGGTTGTGCCACCTTTGGACAGATGGCCCTGGGATACACAAGAAAGTAGGCTGATAAAGCCCTGGCAAGTGTCTTGGTTTCTTGTTTATTACTTTGATAAGACACTATGATCAAGGCAACTTATAGAAGAAGAGTTTACTGGGGCTTATGGTTTTAGAAGCTGAATCCATGACCATAATTTTAAGGAGCATAGCAGCAGGCAGGCATAGTCCTGGAGGAGCAGCTAAAAGCTTACATCTTGAGACACAACCAGAAGACAGAGAGAGGCAGAAAGAGAGACACTGTGAATGGAAAGAGCTTTTGAAACCTCAAAGCCCATCCCCAGTAACACACTTCTTCTAAAGAGGCCACACCACCTAATCATTTTTAAACAATTCTACCAATTGGGGACCAAGTATTCAAATATGAGCCAGTGGGGGCAATTCTCATTCAAAGTTCCACAAGAAGCAAGCCAGTAAGTAGTGTTCCTGCATGGCTTCTACTCCAGTTCCAGCCCCCCAGGTTTGTAGTTGCAAGTTTTCCTCTGGTCCTGTCTAGTCTGCAGCCACTCAGACCCAAGTAAACACTCAGAGGCTTATATTAATTAAAACTGCTCAGCCATTAGCCCAGGCTTACCACTGACTAGCTCTTACATTTATACTCAGCCCATTTCTGTTCATCTATATGTTGCCACATGTGTGTTCCATGGCTTTGCCACCTGTGTGTCATTACATGCTGCTCCCTGGACAGCAGGCTGGCATCTCCTGACTCAGTCTTCTTCTTCCCAGCATTCTCTTTATCTGCTTATCCCACCTATACTTCCTGCCTGGCTACTGGACAATCAGCGTTTTATTAAACTAGTGTACAAAAGTATTATCCCACAGCACAAGTTCCTGCCTTGAATTACTGTCCTGACTTTATTTCCATGATGGAATATTATGCAAGAATTGTTAAGATGAGATAAACCATTTCCTCTCCAAGTTACTTTTGGTCATTTTGTTTTCTCACAGCAATAAAAATGCCACTAAGTCTGTCTTTAAGCCACTTATTAAAAGAGATGATTTTTTAAATTGACTGGAACAAGAAAAGAAAGGAAGGAAGAAAGGATAAAGCAAAAAGGTGTGGTTTGAAGGAGAAAATACTTTCAAATTATTCTGTGAAACAAGAATACACAGGCAGTAAATAGTTCATTCTCTGGATATCAATGCTAGCACTTCCCTATTTTTAAGTGTGACTGCATTGCTCAACCAATGTCTACAGTCTGACAGAGTCCTCAGTGGCACTGTAAAAGATTTCATTGCATGCCACAGGAATGTGTGTCACCCACAGTGATAGCTTAGCTCTGGCTTGGGCTCTTTCCCTCATCCCATTAAGATAGTGAAGGCAGGGCATGAACAGGAGGATCAGAGAGGGAGGGAGAGAGAAGAGGGTGGCAAAGGAGAGAATACAGGAAAGGCCAGCTAAAATGAAGGGCCATTTGAGGTATCATATGTGAACCTAATATAATAGAAGCTTCCTATATATATATAAAGGCAATATAAATAAAATTGTGAAATAATGGGGGGAGATGGAACTCCAACTGGACATCTCTCATCACCAAATGAAGCTTCTAGTGCCAGCAATGAGTTGTTGACCAATGGGGCCCCATGGAAACCCCCAAAAATTGGTTTCTCTATAAAAACCGACAGTAAGGCTCTATTGCTGAAGACAGCGCCTGCACAAGTCATTAAGCACAGAGAATTTGAGCTGGTACCTATCTAGAACCTTCACCACTACAGACTAGTATTCATGATACTGAAGGGTACTGTGCATTCTGTCAAAGAGGAAAGGTAAACACCAACCCAACTACAAACTCTTTGTTCTACAATGCTGACATGCCTGCAAGGTATTCTAGTGCAAGAGTGGTACAAACCTGTGGGACTAACCAACCAATATCTGTTTGGACTCACTCCATGAGATGGATTCAATCCCCAAGACTCCTCTGGTAGCCAAGAACCTGAGATCAGATAGTCCAGGGTGCTAAGGGAAAATTTAATGTAGCCATAAAATGACTTCAAAGATCAGCCATCATCAGAGAAGCTTCCTCCTGAAATAGATAAGAACAAATCCAGAGCCCCACAGCTGGACAATGTGCAGAGAGTGAGAGATGTTTCAACACTCAATCTTAAACACGATGTCTCCATCAAATCCCCACTCATACCCAGGGCTCAGACAATAAGAAAAGAAGGGCTTCTAGACACAACTGGTTTGATGCATATATGAACTCACAGAGACTATGACAGCATGCACAGGACCTGAACGGGTCTGTGAGAGAGGAGGCCCCAGCATTAAGAGGAAAAGTGAACACAAACCTTCATCCCAAATCCAGAAGCTGTTCCTAATTGATAATTACTTGCAAATGAAAAATTAGTTTTCTCCAATTGAGTCTCACTTTTGTATACAAACCACCATTAAGGGCTCTCCCATGCCCAATTGTAGATGGCCAACACACAGTGTACTCAGTAGCATCATCAGAGGTTCTTTGTCTCATAATGTTTTGTCAGGGCATTTTTTTTCTTTTAATCTTTCAGGTCCTTTGTATATATCATTGCTTCCAGTTTTATGTTTTTATGGGATTCCTTTGTGGGCAAATATGTGTATCCCTGTGTTTATATGTGTTTCTTGTCTTTTTCTTTCCCTCATTTTCTTCTGTTGAATTTGTCCTATTCTGTTTTTTTTGTTTTTTTATCTTGTTTAATCTGTTATTTTCTTTAGATACATATTTGTTTTCAAAAGAGAGACAGAAAAGTTGTGGATTTTGATGGCAGGGGAGGTGGGGAGGACCTCAGAGGAGTTGAGGGAAGGTAAAGTATAATCAAATATATTATATGAATAAAAAAACTATCTTCAGGAGAGAGGAGGGGCTTCTTTTAGGGGAAGAAAGAACACTGTCCTTGATCTTGGTCAAAATTTTCTGGACTTTAAGTCTTGCTGGTTTCATTGTGGGCTCTTGAACTGCATAGACAATCACAGGTGATATGATCTCTACTAGACTAATTTGATTGTCTTTGATGATCTTTCCCAATAGCAAATCTCAGTTGATGAACAGTCTGTTCTGCACAAATACTAGATATCTTGTGCCAGCATGCATCTGTGTCATATTCAGGAATTCTCATATCTCCTGCTCAGTGTTGCAATTTCCTTTTATGGAGTTTGGCCACAGGAGAGTGATCAGGATGCAAATCTTTATGACAATCTGCCATTGCATCCATTCCCATCATTGCTCCTCCATTTTATTTCAAGGACATAGAAAGGTTTAATAGTGTCAAAATTTTTTCCAATCAGGATAGAATGTGGTGATGCATAACTTTAATCTAAACATTGGAGAGGCAGGTGGATCTCTGTGAGTTCAAAGCCACCCTATTCAACACAGTGAGTCCCAAGCCAGCCAAGGCTACAAGTAAGACCCTGTCTCAAAAACATATTTCCAATGAAGATCAGATGCATAACAGATTCCTCATCAAATCAGTCTGTGTGTGTGTGTGTGTGTGTGTGTGTGTGTGTGTGTGTGTGTGCGCGTGTGTGTGTGTGTGTAGAGAGAGAGAGATGAAGATAGGATATCATATAGTCCGGGTTATACTCACAATGCAATGGAGGATGGCCTCAAACTCTTGCCTCTACTTGCCACGTGCTGGAGTTAAACACCCAAGTTTATGTAGTACTTGGCATTGATACCAAGGCCTCATGAATACTGAAGAAACCCTCTACAAACTGAGCTACATCCCCAAACCCTGTTTGTTGATACTTTTAAGCATATGTATCTTTTTGATATTTAAATTTTTATGTACTCATCAAAAACCATATTATAAGATCATAATCTTATTTTTAAGTGGCAAGCCTTATAATAGGTTTCTATAGTTATTCAATAATTCCCTTTGTACATAGTCACATCTTATTTAGCACACAGCCAGTTTGAGATCTACTGTGTTTACACCAAGAAAGTAAGGGAATGTCAACCCAATACTGTTGGATGAAAACACACTTTTCTCCATGATTGTGTTTGGAATCTTGCAACCTATTTAACAGCTATAGCCTCATATTTAACATTAAAAATATGTACTTTCATCAAAACTGCCTACTTTTAAGTATAAAATTAAAACTTTTAAGAAATTTGAACTATAGACCACATATATTCTTGCATATAGTCTTTAATTCTACTGTTGGTTTTTACATTTTATAGTAATGGGAGACATCCATATTTTAGATTAATCACTATGAATGGCTCTACCAGGTAGGCAAAATGAAACTGAAATGAATGAGGATTTCTTCCCCTTTTTCTTTCTTCTGCCAAGAGAGATTTCCAAAGTTTGTGCTGTTATTTCCTACTGTATGCATAAATGTTAGTTAAGCACAGTTTTCAGCATATGATTAAAAATATATAAAATCTGATGCAATCAAATTATGTGGTTTTTTTTCTATTTCTTTGTTTTGATCTCGCTATCTTATTTAGAATTTTTACAAGACAGTCCCTCTTTACTGTATTGTTTCTGTATTACAAGTCAATGGCTGGTTTTAGAGTGGAATTTGGCATTCAGATTCCATATTAACTGATTTTTTTAAAATAGGGTATGTAGTGAAAGCCATTTTCCCTACTTGAAGTTATTTTCATAAGTTCAATCATGATGGATCGGGTGATTATTATTAAATAAAGAATAATATGCCAGTTACTGCCTGAGAGGATACTAGAAAACGGAATTTCTCTCACAGAAAACAGTGGTCTGATATCCTTGCCGTCCATATTCTGTGAACTACTCAGTCCCTCATATCTGAAAAACAACTGCATGACATCGGTAAGTGTAGAGAACAGGGACAAAAATAGGATGATCTGTTTTATGTTGTTAGGTTTGTGGTCCCTTAAGTTTCCATCTCATGTAGAACTCCCTTGCTATTGATTAAAGGGCCTCCCAAATCCCTGGCATCTCTGAGCTTTGGCCAACTATATCTCTTACCAGGAATAGGCGGGGGGCCTAGTTTACATATGAGGAGAGGAACCCAAACAAAAAGCATGTTCCTAAACAGAGATAAGGAGCTATCACCAATCATTACTTCCTTTCTGTATTAATCAGGCTTTGTTTCCATACATTTTTTCTGTTCAGAAAATACTGACATTATACAAAGATGAGCAGGACTGGGTGATGACATGAGACCCTGAACTTCTGAACATAGGGTAATATTGAATAAGTTGTTGCAGGGACTAGAATACTTTGACTTATTCCATTCGCATTTGTATCCTCTTGTCTCCTTCTGTTATTGTATTGATGTAGCTAAAACTTCAAGCACTATATTCAACAGGAATGGAGAGAGTGAGTTTTGTTTTAATACTGATTTTGGTAGAAATACATTGAGTTTTCTTTGGTAAAACATCCCTCTCTTCCTCTCTCTCCATCCTTCCTTCCCTCTCTCCTTTTCTCTTCATCTCATACTTCCAATCCAACCCCTGGGCTTGTGAAAGACTAGTGCTCTAACACTGAGCTACATCCAAAGCCCATTTTTCTTGTTTTCAGTCCTTCTTTTGTATTTTAAATTGTTCTATTATTGTGTAGTTTCTTTTTATGTAAATCAATTGAATAATTTTTCTGGGATTAATCAGACAAAGTGATAATAATAGATGAGTTAATAGCATAAAGAGAAATGAAAAAGAAAATGACAAATATTTTTCACAGAATGCAGTGTATGAAAGGTGTGGAAGAAATGTAATACTAGATAATGTGAGGCTTGCTGTGTGTTCACATTGCAAATCAGAGTGAAATGCAGAAGAGTTATGGAATTTACTCATTTCCAAAGAATGTATAAGAACAACAGAGCTGATTTTCTGATGTTGAATGGGTAATGAACAAAATAGAGTATTATATATAAATGGCCTTGGGGCTCTAAAATTATAGTCAATTGTCTAGGTACAACAAATACTGTAAGATTTTTCAGAAAGGTTAAAAAATGACAGAATATATATTACAATAATGCCTTGGCTGAGTCTACCAGGCTGGGCTGACTCCCCAGGACACACCTTGCCTTGGAAGAGGTGGGATTGGGGGGGAGGGATAGGGGGTGGGAGGAGGGAGGATGGGGGAATCCGTGGCTGATATGTGAAATTAAGTTAATTATAAAATAAAAATACTATAAAAAATAATGCCAAATAGTGTCAGCTGTTAACAGCAGGTTTGTGAAACTGTTTAAAAGTAAGGTAGGGATGTGGACATTTTCTAGGTAAAATCACATACTGGAAGTACAAATCTGTGAAAGAACTCAGGATAATATATATATATACACACAAATATATACATATATACATACACAAATTTAGGCTATGTGACATATCCACCAGAATGAAAGGTGAATGGTACATAAACCAGTGCTCAGTTTCACCATATGACTCTGTGTTCTTTTTTTTTAACAATTTTTTTATTCATTTTACACAGCAACCACAGATCCTCCTCTCATCCCTCCTCCTGATCCATCCCCCAGTCTTCCCCTCCCCAACCCACCCCCCATCCCCTCCTCTGAAAAGGTAAGGCCTTCCATGGGGAGTCAGCAAAGGCTGGTACATTCAGTTGAGGCAAGTCCAAGCCCCTTTTCCGTTCCATCAAGGCTGTACAAGCTGTCCCACCATAGGGAATGGGCTCCAAAAAGCCAGCTCATGCACCAGGGATAGATCCTGATCTCACTGCCTGGGGGCCCTCAAACAGACCAAGCTATACAACTGTCTCCCATATGCAGAGGGCCTAATCCAGTCCCATGCAGGCTCCACAGCTATTAGTCTAAAGTTCATGAGTTCCCACGATCTTGGTTCAGTTGTCTCTGTAAGTTTCCTCATCATTATCTTGACACACACCCACCTTGCTGATAGAATCCCTCCTCCCTTTCTTCAACTGGACTCCTGGAGCTCTGCCTGGTGCGTGGCTATGGATCTCTGCATTTACTTCCATCAGTTACTAGATGAAGGCTCTGTGATGACAGCATATTCACCAATCTGATTACTGGGGTAGGCTAGTTCAGGCACCTTCTCCACTAATCTGGGGTAATCCTTGTGAATTCCTGGGAATTTTCCTAGCACCAGGTTTCTCCTTAACTCCAAAATGTCTCAGTCTATCAAGATACCTCTTTCATTGTTCTCCCACTCCATCCCTACACAAGCTGGACCATCCCATTCCCTCAGGTTCTCATCCCTTGTTCCCTCCCCTCTATTGCTCCCCCTCACCCCTAATTTATTCCAGAAATCTCATCTATTTCCCCTTCAGAGGACTATCCATTAGTCCCTCTTAGAGTCCTTGTTTCCAAGCTTCTCTGCAGCTGTGGGTTGTAGTCTGGTTATCCTTTGCTTTACATCTAGTATCCACTTATGAATGAGTGCATACCATGTTTGTCTTTCTGAGTCTGGGTTATTACCTCATTCATGATGATATTTTCTATTTCCATTCATTTACCTGCAAATTTCATGATGTCATTGTTTCTTTTACAGCTGATTAATACTCCATTGTGTATATGTACCACATTTTAAGTGGGAACCTTTGGGAAATTGCTCCCCCCCTACACACACACACGCTTGCTTTCACTGTAGAAACAATTAGCTGGATGACCAAGGGTTGGGCACACAGTAATGAGACCACAGGACTGAGGATCCTGAAACAGATTTAGCCCCAGTATACAGGTCTCCAGCTGACTGCAGCTGGGAGTTGCCAGACAAGAGCCTGCACTCTCCTCTACACCACACATTGACACTTCTCAAATAGCCAGAACAGGGAGAGATGCAGAGTCAGGACCAAGTACTGGACACACTATGATTAGAATTGCATCTGCTAAGATGTAACTTAAAGTAATAAGTAAATTAAATGGAATGTAGATTGACAAATAATTGATATTTAGTGAGTTATAGCTATTATATAATTACTTTTGTTTACTTTGGAATTGTCATTAATTTTTGAAATGATTCATTTATATCTGTTTTGCTTATTTTATTTTTGTAAACAATATCTAGTAGATAATATGCAATATATTATGACTACATAAATATTCTCTTTTTAATAAATTTATTTATTTATTTATTTTACATCCTGGTCACAGGCCACAGTTTCCCCTCCCTCTTCTCCTCCCAGGCTCTCCCTTCCACCCTCTTCCTGTTCCCACCAACTCCTAATCCACTCCCACTTAGTTTCTATTTAGGAAAGGGCAGGTTTCCCACAAATATCAACAAAACATGGCATATCAAGTTGCAGTAAGACTAAGCACCTCCCCATGTGTTAAGGCTGAGCAAGGTGACCCAGTCTGAGGAGTAGGGTCCCAAAAGTCAGTAAGAGTCAGAGACAGCCTATTCCCACCGTTAGGAATCCCACAAGAGGACCAAGCTACACAACTGTAACATATGTGCAGAGTGCCTAGGTCAGTGCCATGCAGGCTCCCTGGTTGTCAATTCAGTCTCTGTGAATCCCCATGAGCCCAGATTAGTTGATTCTGTGAGTTTTCTTGTGGTATCCTTGACCCCCTCTGGCTCCTACAATCCTCCACCGCCCCCTGCAGGATTCCCTGTTCTCTGCCTAATGTTTGACTGTGAGTCTGTGCATCTGTTTCCATCAGATGCTAGATGAAGCCGCTCTGATGACAATTGGGCTAGGCACAAATCTTGTCACAGGAGATGGCCAGTTCAGGCTATTTATGTACTATTGCTAGGAGTCTTAGCTGCGTCATCCTTGTAGATTTATGGGAGATTCCCTTGTGCCAGGTTTTTACCAGACCCGAAATGCCCCATTTTCTAGTAGTCTCTTTCAGTACTCTCCTCCTCAATCCCCTCCAACCCAATTGCTCATGACCTGTCCCCACCTGTCCCCCATCCACTCATGAAATCTCTTCTATTTCCCCTTCCCAGGGAGATCTGAATGTCCCCCCATGAACATTCCTTGTTACATAGTCTCTCTAGGTCTGTGGATTGTAGCATAGTTATCCTTTTTTTTTACAGCTAATATCCACTTATGAGTGAGTACACACCATGTTTGTCTTTCTCAGTCTGGGTTACCTCACTCAGGATGATTTTTTTTCTAGTTCCATCAATTTGCCTTCAAATTTCCTGTTGACCTTGTTTTTAACAGCTGAAATATTCTGTTGTGTAAATGTACTACATTTTTTTTTATCCATTCTTCAGTTGAGGCACATGTAGGCACTTTCCAGGCTCTGGCTATTACAAATAAAGCTGCTATGAACATAGTTGAGCAAGTTTCCTTATGATATGATTTAGCATCCTTTGGGTATATGCCCAAGAGATGTATAGCTGGGCTTTATGGTAGATTGATTCCCAGTTTTCTGAGAAACTACCACACTGACTTCTAAAAAAGCGTACAAGTTTGCACTCCCACCAGCAATGGAAGAGTGCTCCCCTTGCTCCAATCCTGTCCAACATGAGCTGTGTTTATCTTTTTCTTAGCCATTTTGACCGGTGTAAGATGGAATCTCAGAGTCATTTTGATCCACATTTTCCTGATGGCTAAGGATGTTGAACATCTCATTCAGTATTTTATGGCCATTTGAGATTCTTCTGTTGAGAATTCTCTATTTCGATCTGTAACCCTTCTTTAACTGGAATATTTGTTTGTTGATATCTAGTTTCATGAGTTCTTTATATATTTTGGAAATCAGCCCTCTGTCAAATATGGGGTTAGTGAAGATCTTTGGCCATTCTGTAGACTGAGGTTTTTCCTATTGATGGTACCCTTTGCTTTACAGGAACTTTTCAATATCATGAGGTCCAATTTATTAATTGCCAATCTGGTGCCTGTGCTATTTGTGTTGTGTTCAGAAAGTTGTCTCCTGTATCAATGCTATCGAGATTATTTCCCACCCAAACATTCCAGATTCTTTGGGTATAGGAATGCCAGTTCAAATCTGACTACTTCCTGCAGGCATGGGGCAATGTGGGGAAGAGGAGTCGGGAATTGGTGAGCTCACATTCAGCAGATGTGAGTGAAGGAGCATCTGGTTAATTGTCATCCTGGGGACCTCAGGCATCTGTTTTTTTTTTTTTTTTTAGGAAGCAAAGAAAGCAAGTTTCTAGGAAAAAATAGATCATTAACATTTGCCCTAGTTGTACAGAGCAGAAGAAGAGATAGGCCCATTAGTGGGACATCTTGGAAAACCAGAGGATGGAGGGTCCCAGTTGCTGGACAGACCATGAATCCTGAATAGGTGCCCCCTTAAGCCTGGAAGAGATGGTACCAGCATGGATGTCCCAGGAGCTTGGTAGCTGAGGGGATGGTGAGGATCACAGTATGAATGGAGAAGGGACCTCAGAAGAGAGAGGTAGGGGAGGTACCTGGCCAGTGGGGGGGTTGGGGCTGGGAGGTGGTGATTGAGGAGGAAGGGCCTTCCGTAAGGGAGCGCAATAGGGCTCAAACCTGTAGGAAAGCATGGGGTGGCATGGAAGTGGGTAAAGGCAATGGGGAGAAGGGAGGGCCAAGATAACCTGAGTTCAGTGGAGAGCTTGGTGAGGTGCCTTTGATGAGTCTATTGGCTTTCTCAACCTTTCCTGAGGATAAAGGTGTCAACCATAGTTAGTAGGTAGCAGAGTTCTTTAGATATGGGCATGTGAGTGAAGTCCACCTGCCAATCCTCACCTGGTTGGTGTCCTTGAAGCTGGTACAGAGGCTGACATATCTAGAGGACCCCTGTGAATGGACCTGTGAAATACTCAGGAGAGTGTGGGGGCCAAGGTGAGTGTGGCCCCCAAAAGGCTGAGAACATTGCAACCAAGCAGAGATGCAGGGCAAGCAGATAAGACTAGAAAAAGAGTGTGAGAAGAATCACCCTGCAAGAATGTAGGGAAGTGTCAGGGTCTTAAGTGGGAAGGAAGGGATCCTGTCCACCACCCCCATGACAGAAATTAGTGAGAGAACTGTAGGACCTGAGTGAGATGTCAAAACAGAATAGGTAGCTCCCATGTCCAAAAGAAAGTCAGTGGACTTACCTGTTACCTGCAGCGTCACCTTAGTCTCAGAGAGGGCAATGGGAGTCAGCAGGTCTAGGCCGCGTCAGTCCTCCACCAGGCTTAGGAGTTCTCAGTTGCCAGTGTTGGTGAGGCTGGACCTCCATGGCATGGCATAGAGGATGAGCCTGCATGGGGGCATTCCGATTTCTAGTGCCCAGGATGTCGGCAGACAGGGCATAGCCTCCTGGGCAGCTGGGGGTCAGGGCAATACCGTGACCAGTGGCCCTCCTTGCCGCATTTGAAGCAAGTTTTTGGCGGAGTTGACTTGGGCTGAGCTCCGGCAGGATGGAGCCTCATGGCCGACTTCCCTTGCATCCCTTGTGGGGGCCCTGGTGGCCTCAGAGCAGCTGTTAAGGCTTGGGCTTGGAGCATATTCTGCTGCAGCCTTGTGTGTCGGGTTGACTCGGCTGTCATTCTCGAGCATTAAAAACTTCAGGAGCCGTTTTCACCAATTCCTGTAGGGGAGTTTGGGGATCCTCCTCAGCCTTTTTAATTTTTTTTTTTTTTTTGTAATATCTGGCGCTGACTGAGAAATGAAATGAGTGGGAAGGCAGAAGTCTGGTGAGACTGAGTATAAGAAGAAACTGGGGAAGATTTGTGGGCGTTAGGCCAGTGTGTAGGCTGAGGCATTGGGAGATGGGGGAGCAGTGGGGGGAGGGGAGGACAGGAAGGAGGGTAAGGAGAAGGAATTTGGTCTAAGATTTGTGGCCCCAGAGGAGGGAGTTGGGTAGGTAGAATTTGGGGGCAGTAAGGGAGGGGTCAGTGTCTCCAGCAGTAAATGGATTGGTGCTGTGAGACATTGGCCCCTGTAGGGAGGGTGAGAATATAAAACCCAAAACCATGGATGTAGGGCAGTTCTGTAGCCCCAATTTGTATAGATTTTGTAAAAGACCCTGCAGGGCTTTTGGGGATCAGACTTTGAATGGCAAGTCTATGCCAGGGACCCGAAGCCCATCACAATGAGTCCACTGTGGTAAGTCTTGAGTCAAAAACAGGTGGGGGATGGGAAATTCCCTTCAACAGAACATCATCTGGAGAAGGGGTCCCACAGAACAAAGGCAGCCCTCCGCACTGGAAAGGGTTGGGTGGAGCTGAGGCAGTCCTGGGCTCTGGAACGGGTCGGGGGGCCTGGCACTTGAGAAGGAAACTTACCTAGCCAGGAGCTGATCTCAGTCTGGCAGAGAGCAGGTGTGGGGGAGAGGGGTGTTTTCCCACCACACGGTCCTGGGCCAGTGGGGAAAAATCAGCCCTCCTGGGTGGAACCTCCAGATGATACATTTTAGGCCACCTGAGCAGCAAAACTGAATCAGGAAAAGCCCAGGTTTAATGGGTGAAGCGCTCCCAGGTGATTTCTCAGCCCCTTACAGAGGAGATGGGACTGAGAGACCCGAAGAACCACTCTGGCCACCTCTCACAAAGGGAGAATGGTTGGCGGGTTTGAACGGCTGTGGTCAGGCCCTTTAGCAGTCCAAGAGTGGGTAGTAGGAGGAGTAAAGGTTGGAGCCAGAGTCGGGCCTTTGGAAATGGGTGCTGCTGAAGAAGAAGAGGAAGCCAGAGGAGGAGCTGAAGAAACAGGCACCCTGGGAGCAGGGATGGGAGCGGAAAGTTGGATAGGCAGAGGTTCATTTGCAGGATCTAGGGCCAGAGATTCCGGAGTCAGGGAATTGTCTGGTTCAGGCATAGCTAAGAGCATATAAGCAGGAGAGAAGGAATCCAGAAGAGAAGGTTTAGCACTGAGATAGAAGAAAGCTATGATATAGGGCAACTCTTTCCATTTGTCTGTTCACTGGCAGAAGTTAGATAATTCCTGTAAAATATTGGGATGTAAGGAACCTCTTGGCGGCCATTTTTTGTTATTTTCTAAGGCATATTTGGGCGATCTCTTAGTACAGAGATGGACAAGCTTAGGAATCTTTAAGCAAGGCATTAAGCTGAGAGGTTGTAAAGCTTCAAGAAGGCATCCTAGGGGAAAGGTGGGACTGATGGGATTGGAAGCCTTATCTCCCATGTCTGCCCCAGAGAGGCAGGTAAATAAATAAATAAAATAAAAATAAAAATAAAAAAACCTGATCCTAAGCCAAGGTCCCAGGCATCCCTAAGGCCAAGGACAGATCTGTACCAGGCACACACTGCCAGATGACTCGTTAGGGCCTATGGCGTGTGAGGCAAGGATTCCCCAGGAATCTGGACAGCGTTTACTCCTTTGTCAAGCCAGAAAAACATGTCGGCTTTACACAGCCTAGGAATGCACCCAAAGGCAAGGGTCCAACCTTGAGGAATATATCTCAAACTGTAGACGCAGGAGATGGCTAGAATTCAAGACTGCATTAGGGACCGACTGTAGCCAGTGAAGACCATGGTCGGGGGTTCCCCCAGTTTCAAGAATACCAGAGGGATGCCGGACACTCAACAGTCATTCCCACAGATCCAGAAGACTGTTTACACTGGCTGAAAAGTGGGGTCTCACCAATCCCACAAAGTAGCAGTATTGTGTGTAGGATCCTGTGACCAGGCAATTGGACAGTGGGCTGTTGTGGATGGAGCAGACTCCCTGGTTTCCAGGTTTCCAGGCATAGAGGGCCCGGAATGGCCTATTGTGCCACTGTACCAGGTGTTGGTTTTTAGCGGTGCTTTTTTTTACCCTGCGAGGAAAAGTCATGAAACACGACAGAATCCACTAACAAGAGTTTTATTAAGATGAGGAGAAAAGGATAGATGTGATCAGGACTGCTGAAAGGACATGTGTGTGAAGGGGGCAGGGGAACATGGGGGCCGGCTTTTAAAGACCAAGCCACACCTGCGCACACAGGCCCATGTGGCTATTTCATGCATGCGCATAGATCACATGGTTGTGCCACATGCTTTACACAACCACGAAGCCATGGGGTCATGGGTCATGCAGGATGTATGACACCGAAATGACTAGGCAGAAATGACTAAGTGTCCCGCCAGGCCTGTGCAACCTTGGGGGTGTGGTGGGAATTCCTATCAGGGGGTGCATCCCATGCATGGCTTGATGGGCACCATGGCTGGCCTCAGAGCAACTGGCCTGTGCCCTGGGAGGGGCTACAGGCTGGGGCTAGCCAATCAGAAAAGGGTAGATCCTGCCACCACCACCCCACCCTTAAGGCATGCCTGGGCTTGTCCAGACTTGCCCTGACATGTCCAAAGATGACACAGCCAATCAGATTTAACTGCTGCTTGTTTACTGAATCAGGTTTGTTGGAGATGACCTAACTGTCCCTGGAAGTCCCCTAGCTGTGTATAAAAGGAGCCTGTGAGCTTCTCTCAGGGTCACTGCCATTTTGTTGTGTAACTGACCTCAGCACGCTGGAATTTGTTTGCGAGAGATAAACACTCTTGCTTTTGCAAACATGAGTACATGAGTGGTGGTCTTTTGTGATGTGAATTGGGGACCCTAATACCCTTAAGTCAGCAATACTGGAATTTTCTGCTCCCTATTTGAAATATAAGTAGTGAAACTAAATATACATGGTGAAATAGTTCATATCACAGAAGTAAACAATGGAGTAGAATCCTCAAAAATAGTGAAGTAGAGAACTTCAAAAGGTTATACATTTGTAAGACTGGCCTTTCTTCTCCATTCTCCCATCCCAAACACTCCATGACATAATTAAATTTAAGTTTTGCCTCCACTGATGAACTTGAAATTTTCCAAATGTGCTAACCTCTGAAAATTTACATTTTACTGAAATTTTACTGTGATTATAGGAATGTGCCACCATGCCTAGTGTAATTATTTCTATTTTATTGGAATTATGGCCTATATATCTCATCATCATCCTTGTGACCCTACTGTTCCTATAAATGAAATTCATGGCATTCTTATCAATAGCACAAATAGCAGCAAAGAAACACCTGTTACAATGCATTATTGACATGTTCTGGGTTACAAAATTAGAAGTAAAATTTTGCAATTTATTATATTTGTACAAAACCCAAAATTTACTTTTGTGCTTGAAACATATAAACAAATGATTTACAAACTCCATACATACAAACTAAATAATCTAGTAATAGAAAAAATTAAAAATAAGGAATAGAGATAAGATAAATGAAGAGTATAGAGAATAAAGGGGGAGAGATCAAGGGATACATTTAATATGTCTCTTAACTTAGAATAGAAAGATGAAGTAGATGACCCCCAGGGAGTTGAAATGTTTTAAATCAGTGGAATGAAGAAGATGCAGTAACGAGTTGCCCAGCAGCAGGTCAGACTCCAAAAGTGGGAGGAGTATGCTCTGGGGAAGATTTGAGAAAAGTGTCTTATAATGGTGAAATGAATTAAAGATCCAGTTTTGCATAAAAGTTAGTAGATCTAGAATCACCTATTGCTTAAGTGAAATAGGCCATTTATGGGAAAACTTGCAGTACCAGATCATTCATGCGGAACAAAGCTCTCAAGCATCTAAGAACAATGGACATTGAGTGATGAAATATCAACCTTAAAACTATGTCTCAGCCTTCTAGGACTGAGAGTAGACTCAGGCTAGGATCTCTGTAACTTCTTTGGTTAACCAATATTGTGTCTTTGTGGTGTCATTTATCTGAAATTTCCTAGTGATTTTTCTATACATCCTATGGGAAGTTTGCAGGGAAAAGGTCATAGTACATAGTAACAATTGCTACAGAGAATTTTCTTTTCTGAATATATTGGACATTAGTCTGTGTCCAATATATTGGCCAACACAAATCAGACAAATTGTGGTCAGAAAGTAGAATTCAAGCTTATCGATTATTTAATGAAATTTAATTTTGGTGTGAGGTTGTTCATCTTTGGATATAGGAAAATCGCCATTATTTTTTGTGTGAAGTGCTCTCAGCCTCCCTAAGTGCTTCCTATTTTCTAAGTTATATGTTCTTATTTTTTTCATCCTTACCCAAATATTAAACCCTCCATCAGCATTTGGATAACTATATTCTAAATAACCTGACTAAAATGTCCTTTTAATGGAACAAAATCTGGATCTATAAGAAATGATAGCTCTCCAGGACAGGCGCAAAGCTACACAGAGAAACCCTGTCTCGAAAAACCAAAAAAAAAAAAAAAAAAAAAAAAAAAAAGAAGTGATAGCTCAGTGAATAAGAGGCTTAATGTATTACAGTTTCTTTTCTAATACATTTTGAGTAAAGCAATCACACCTGATGTTATTTCAGTTGATATTATGAACAAAAGGCAAAAGGTACTCAGCCAATTATGAATAAACCACTGTACTTTCATTTTGCCATTGTGTGATACCACATTGCCATAAAAATTACTTTTCCAAGGACAAGTTACCTTATAATGTAGTGTAAAGAATCTTTAAGGTATCTCAACTTGTTAAAAACAACCAAACTTGCCGGGCGGTGGTGGCGCACGCCTTTAATCCCAGCACTCGGGAGGCAGAGCCAGGAGGATCTCTATGAGTTCAAGGCCAGCCTGGACTACCAAGTGAGTTCCAGGAAAGGCGCAAAGCTACACAGAGAAACCTTGTCTCGAAAAATCCAAAAAAAAAAAAACAAAAAAAAAAAAACAAACAAAAAAAACAAAAACAAAACAAAACAAACAAACAAAAAAAACAACCAAACTTGACAAACTTTAATGAATGTATCAGAGAAGATGTTAAGAGACAGAAATTATAAAACCAATTAATCTTTAATCAATTAAACATCTGCATAACTAACAAAGGAAAAATATGAGTATACTTTGCTCTTGCTTAACAGGGTGGTAAGATACATACTTTTTCCCCTCCTACCCATAAACTCTCCCCTACTTAGAAATCCAAACTGAAAACTACATCCCAACTAGGTGTGGCAGGAGCTCCAGGCCACATACCTGACATGAGCCCCAGCTTTGATAACAGTGTCTGGCAAATTGAAGCTTTCCTTCCTGTTCTTTGTGCCTTACCTCACAGAGACTCCTCATACACTCTGGAAAGAATAATTATCCCTGACTTTAGCTAAAACTTCTAAAACTTTGATCTTGCTGGTTTTAGCATGTGCTCTGGAAACCAATGGGAACTCTCAGCTTGAGGGATCACTGCTGGATTCCTGGCACTTCCAGGTTTTCCCAAAGATTAAGTTCCTGCTCCCAGCATATATCTTCAGCACGTACAGGAATCTCGACAACTTCCTCAAGGGCACAGTTGCCTTCCATTAAGATAACTCACAGGAGCGTCATTAACTGACCTGTTTTGGACAACCTATAGTTATCACTAAGACTTCCCTCGATGGAGAGATCTAACTTACATATAAAAGTATGGAGGTGATTGATAGGATTGACTTTGGTGAACTCAAAGCCAAAAACCAGATCCACGAGGGCCAAGATTCTCTTGAAAAATTCAGGGAAATACTCTTTGTATTTCCTGTCTACCACCTTTAACATATCAGCCTGCAAAAATCCACTCTTTCTTCTCATATTTCTCTAGCAGAAATTCTACCAAGGTACTGTACTTTCTGATGTGGGCTCTTAGTGTGGGCTGAGTGTAGGATGCTGACTTGGAGAAACCTAAAAATTTTCCTCAGTGCCTATCTCATACATCTGGGCACCTGCATTAGGACTCCTAGTACCTACTTCATAATTTAGCCTGAAACATCTGTATCAGGGAAGCAGTGGACACAGCTTCCCAAGACTGCTAGGAAGTCAGGTATTGGGAGATCTAAGGGGATCACCTTGCCCAAAAGGAAGAAACTCTGCTTCTTCCTCTGCAGCAGCTTGAGCGCCATGAAGATTTTGGCCCTCCTAACATAAGTTGAGGTTTGGCCCAGGAGCATCTCTCATTGTTGTGGGATCTGAAGATGATCCCTGGGCTCAGGGACAGCAGAAGGTAAGAATGTTGGCAGGGGAACTGATGAGATAGGAATCTGGACCAAGGAGAATGAAAACAAGTAAGAAAGATACCATCAGGAGGGAGAAAATGTCTCTGCCTGAAGCAGAACACCATGCTGCTTTCTTTGAGGGCACCTTGCCAGGAATGTACTAAGTTTCTGTTCTGGTCAAACTGTTTTGTAAGAATCTTGTGATGAATGTTTTATCTTCTTAGGCTGCTGCATGCCATTCCTTTTCTGGGATTTCTGAGGTGAGAACAAGGGCTTTACTGGGGCCCCCTGTAACTTCTTGGTTTACCTTCATGGCTGTCACATGTATTTTTGACAACGTGAGATCCCCACTTCCCTCTGTTGTTCTGATACTAATAACACTACAGTTTTCCCAAGTAGGCCTCAGTAGGAAATAAATGAGCATTTTACACCTCCCGTGTCATTCAGGAGAAACCCTAGTACTAATAGTGCTTAGTACTGACAAGGGGGGATATTTTAGGGCCATTGCTATTACTTGTATAGTCCCTCTGTGGTCAAATTCTTCATACAGGTTCTTTTCCAGACTTTGGCCCTCATCTAAGGATGTCAATCCACCTTTAGAACCAAGATCCCACCCCCCTATTTTTCTGAGGACAAAGTAAGGGAATACTCATACTAGTACCCACCCCTTCAGCTCAGTGGCATGTTGGGTATTTGCCCTTCACCCAGTTCTAAAGCATAGATTCCCTTTAGTCTTTACCATGGGCCTCTTTCAACTTCAAAAGGCCCTATATCTCTCTGCAGCTACCTATGTCCACAAGCCTCCCACTAAGGCCTTTGTTTTCTAAGACACACTGCAAATGTGAACTGACTGTAGGCCTATCACTTCTGGGAACTCAGGCGACCAGAACATGAGTAAGGCTCTGTATAAACAACTTTTCAAGAAAATAGTGTGTTGTGATTTGGGGAATCAATTGCCCAAATCTCATTAAGTTTCTTTTAATTTCTTGTCTGTGCTCAGCTAACACATCTATTGTTTTGAGGCCTTACATTCAAGTTATAGTTATCAACTCTTGAGACTGGTGATAGTAAGTATTTATGTGCTTCATCTGGCTACTTCTATGTGACCAAGTTGCTGTAAATGAGTCATGGTGTAAGGGTGTGGGATGTTGTGTAATTTGAAGTGTGGATCTCCTGTTCTCACCTTAGTTTCCTATACATACTGTGGGGCAGGACTATAAATACAACTTTTTATGATACGTACTCATCCTGTTCTTTTAGCCATGACCTTCAGCATCCCCAAGAAGAAACTGAGGGATAGGGACTCCTTAGCCTGAGAACCATGTCTCTGTATAATATACTGGCAGACATAAGTGCATGTTTAAATTTCAGTGGAGGTGGGGTCAATCAAATGGCTCAGCCAATAAAAGTGTTTGCTATACAAGCCTGACAACCTGAGTCTGATATCCAGAACACATGCAGAAAAGTCCCCTCCTCTATTTATCTATATCTCTCTCAAAATAAAAATTAGAAAAATACTTCCAGGGTAAATGTCTACAGTGATTAGGCAGGTGTTAGTAACAATCACAATTGCTATTATTTTCCACCATTCTAAATGTATTTTGATAAGGTGATAATAAATTCATAATATGTTCTCTTCAATTTAGCAAGTTTCATGTGGTTTATTACAACATTTTAACTCATACTTCTCAAGTTTTTCAAATATTTGTGCTGTCTTAATATGACCCCATGGTAGGACAGGTGCAGTTGCTACCTCAAATTTCTTTAGTGAAGAAGTAAAAACATGTCATTGCAAGGCACAGCAGAGGAAACAAGCCAAATTTAAACCTTGTCCTCTAGCCAATTCCATCATCTACTTTCTGTTGCATACTACAGCATCACTTCAAGTTCAAGAAATCGTCACACTCAAGTTCTAGTTTTACACAGATTTAGAGGATTTTGTTCTCATGTTAATATTGCTTTTCTTCTTTAATTACTCTATTGTTGATTTCAATTATGAGAACAGAAGACTAACTTTAGCTGTCATTTTCATGGCCATGTGTAAGACAATGTACATGTCAACAATTTCAAATTAATTGTGTTACCCTACTTCTGGGCCTGGGGCCTGACCTGGAATGTGGTTGATAAAAATGGTACACTCCACTGAAAAAAACTGATTTTCCCTTTCCCGGCAGATATCAATTGCAAATGGCTTCGTGGTTAAAGGTGGGACTTTTTGTTCAATTTCCTTTCTCAATTCTGGGATTTTGTCTAGTTTGAACCTTTGCAGGTCTTGTGTGTCCTTTTACAGTCTCTATAAGTTCATACGTGTACCAGTCCTGTCATGTCTGAAAGATGCTGTTTCCTTGGAGTCATTTACCACCTCTTATTTGTTTGTTTGTTTGTTTGTTTTTGTCTTATTGGTTTTCTTTTCTTTAGTTTGCTGGTTTGAATGAAAATTGTTCCATAGGCTAATATACTTAAATGCTTGGTCAGTTAGTGGAACTGTTCGGGAAGAACTAGGAGGTGTGGCCTTGTTGGAATAGGTAACCTTGTTGGAAGAAATCAGTGGAGATGTGTTGCTAGAGTTTTCCTGCCTGGCCCACAGTCAGGGCAAATCTCTCTCACCTGCCAGTCCCACAGCCGTCAGATCCGACCAAGTAAACACAGAGACTTGTATTGGTTTCAAACTGTATGGCCATGGCAGGCTTCTTGCTAACTGTTCTTTCAGCTTAAATTAATCCATTTTTATAAATCTATACCTTGCCATATGGCTCGTGGCTTACCGGCATCTTCACATGCTGTTTCTCATCGTGGCGGCTGGCAGTGTCTCTCTGACTCAGCCTTCCACTTCCCAGCTTTATTCTCCTCCTTGTCCCGCCTACACTTTCTGCCTAGCCAATGGCCAATCAGTGTTTTAATTATTGACTAATCAGCAACACATTTGACATACAGAACATCCCACAGCACTTCCCCCCCCCCCTTTTTTTTAAAAAAAAAAAGGAAGGTTTTAACCTTAACAAAGTAAAATTACATACAATTTGGGAATTTGGGCGTAGCTTCTCTTACTACTTCCTGCTGGAGGGGGGCGCTGTATCTTATGGTCAAAAAGCTCACTTTTCAGCCGGGCGGTGGTGGCGCACGCCTTTAAACCCAGCACTCGGGAGGCAGAGCCAGGCGGATCTCTGTGAGTTCGAGGCCAGCCTGGTCTCCAAAGCGAGTTCCAGGAAAGGCGCAAAGCTACACAGAGAAACCCTGTCTCGAAAAACCAAAAAAAAAAAAAAAAAAAAAAAGGAAGGTTTTAACCTTAACAAAGTAAAATTACATACAATTTGGGAATTTGGGCGTAGCTTCTCTTACTACTTCCTGCTGGAGGGGGGCGCTGTATCTTATGGGGAAACAAAGAAAATTTTAGGATTATGGAATAGTCCATGAGGGTGTATCGTCTGAGCCAGTTACCTTCAAACCATTCTGGATGTTGGATCATCTGGGCCATGGTGTCATCGGAGACCTTTCAGGGGGTCTTGGCTGGTCAAACCTGATGTATCTTAATCTTGAACAAATCCATAGCCTCTGGCTTTCTGTGGGAACAAAAGCAGAGTCTCCTTTCCAAAGTAACATATCTTTATATCCAAATTTTGAAGTCAAGGTACCTTTAAAATATACATTTTGGCATAACTCAACAGCTTTTACAATCAAATGTTTTTCTGCAGTTAAAAGTCCCAAAGACAACACAATGCAGATTCTCTGTGTAATATCCATTTTTACGTGGCTTATTTTTTATACTACCTTTACTGTCTCTTTAAAGACTTTATTTTTTAAAACTATGTATTTGTTTCTATAACTCTATATATCATCTTTTTTGTCTCTTTCAAGCCTACGTATCTTTTACACACATTGTAAACTATTACATCTGAATCTGTCTTATTGTGAATCTATTGCCTTAAACTGCAGCAGCTGTGGCTGCTGAATCCACCCACCTCAGCTTCCCAACATGGCCATGGTTTACCGCCAGCTCTGGGAGCTATCGGGGGTCTATGCTTTTAGCCAAGCAGCATGTAGC
Source organism: Peromyscus californicus insignis (assembly GCF_007827085.1). NCBI lineage: Eukaryota > Metazoa > Chordata > Mammalia > Rodentia > Cricetidae > Peromyscus > Peromyscus californicus. The sequence continues at coordinate 48,508,756 of NW_026294391.1, forward strand.
CCAGAAACCTCCCCCTTTGCTCTGCACCAGCAAAGGGTAAATCCACCATGCAGCTCAAAGTGCCACTTGCAAAGGCCTCATTCCCGCCATAGGCAGGTCGAGCACGCACTCTAGGAACCCACCAGTAGCTCAAACCAGCAGCTGCCGCTCATTTGAGAAAGACAATTAGGAACTGTTTTTAGCTCCATTTTAGAATCTTTTCTCAGGTTTTAGGTGGAAACTCTTGCCACCACGTTGGACGCCATTTGTTGCTAGAGTTTTCCTGCCTGGCCCACAGTCAGGGCAAATCTCTCTCACCTGCCAGTCCCACAGCCGTCAGATCCGACCAAGTAAACACAGAGACTTATATTGGTTACAAACTGTATGGCCGTGGCAGGCTTCTTGCTAACTGTTCTTACAGCTTAAATTAATCCATTTCCATTAATCTATACCTTGCCACATGGCTCGTGGCTTACCGGCATCTTCACATGCTGTTTCTCATCGTGGCGGCTGGCAGTGTCTCTCTGACTCAGCCTTCCACTTCCCAGCTTTATTCTCCTCCTTGTCCCGCCTACACTTCCTGCCTAGCCAATGGCCAATCAGTGTTTTAATTATTGACTAATCAGCAACACATTTGACATACAGAACATCCCACAGCAGAGATGGGCTTTGAGGTTTCAAAAGGCCACATCAGATCCAATCTCTCTCACTTTGCCTGCCTGTGAATCAGGATGTAAGCTCTCAGTGCCATGCCTGCCTGCCTGCCTGCCTGCCACCATGCCTTCTGCCATGATGATCATAGCTTATATCTCTGAAAGTGTAAGCAAGTCCCCAATTAAATGCTCCCTTTTATAAGAGTTACTTTGGTAATGGGATCATTATGTTTCTTCACATCAATAGAACAGTAAATAAGACATTTAGTTTGTCTATTTTGATTATTGTACTTTTGTTGCTTCTATGTTTTTTTTTGTGATCCGTGAGTAGGTGCTTCAAAACTCTCTCTTTCCTATTTTCTTTTTTTTTAATTTAATTTAATTTTATTTTACAATACAATTCAGTTCTACATATCAGCCACAGATTCCCCCGTTCTCCCCCCTCCCGCCCCCCTCCCCTTCCCCCTAGCCCACCCCCCATTCCCACCTCCTCCAGGGCAAAGCCTTCCCCGCGGACTGAGATCAACCTGGTAGACTCAGTCCAGGTAGGTCTAGTCCCCTCCTCCCAGGCCGAGCCAAGCAATCCTGCATAGGCCCCAGGTTTCAAACAGCCAACTCATGCAATGAGCACAGGACCCGGTCCCACTGCCTGGGTGCCTCCCAAACAGATCAAGCCAATCAACTGTCTCACCCATTCGGAGGGCCTGATCCAGTGGGGACCCCTCAGCCATTGGTTCATAGTTCATGTGTTTCCATTCATTTGGCTATTTGTCCCTGTGCTTTATCCAACCTTGATCTCAACAATTCTTGCTCATATAAACCCTCCATAGGAGGATACTAGATGTGGAACAAGGATGACTGGACTGCTACTCACATCACCAGGGAGGCTACCTGGAAAACAGGACCCTAAGAAAGACATGGGGATCGCCCAATGACAGAGAAATGGAATGAGATCTACATGAACAGCCTGGACATGAGTGGGGGTAATGAAAGGCGAGGGTCGAGGGAAAGAGAGCTTGGGGGAGCGGGAGATCCCAGCTGGATCAACAACAGAGAGGGAGAACAAGGAATAGGAGACCATGGTAAATGAAGACCACATGAGAATAGGAAGAAGCAAAGTGCTAGAGAGGCCCACAGAAATCCACAAAGATACCCCCACAATAGACTGCTGGCAATGGTCGAGAAAAATCCCGAACTGACCTACTCTGGTGATAGGATGGCCAAACATCCTAATTGTCGTGCCAGAAACCCCATCCAATGACTGAGGTAACTGGATGCAGAGATCCACGGCTACGCCCTGGGTGGAGCTCCGGGAGTCCAATTGGCGAGAAAGAGCTTCTATGTTTTGAGAGAGAAAGTGAGAGCATGAAGTTGGGTGGATCAGGAGGATCTAGGAGAAGTTATGGGAGGGCAAAGAATATTATCAAATTATATTTTAAAATATTAATTGTCTTTACAATACTGTCTTCTATGAAGAATAAACTGTATGTATCTCTATTAGTGACTCATTTTACTAAGTCTAAGTTTTTGTGTGCCCTTTTTTTGGTTTTATATATGTATATTCTATATGGCTGCTGTTTGAATACTATATTGTCTGTTACATATTCTAGTCAGCTTCTTATTTTGTTTGAGTAGGCCTTGTTGTTCCTGTAGTGAGCTTTTGTATATCTACTTTCTGAATTAAATTATATAATTTAATATTATGCATTCATTTTAGTATTATTAGCATATATTAATTGTGTAATGTATTTGGTTTCTTTGTTACTTACTCACACATGCATATTATGTATTTTGATCATATTATTTCCCTTTGCGTCCCTCTCATATCCTGGAACACCTTCCCCATATCTTCTTCCAATTTCTAATAGTCTCATTCCCCCCTCCCCTTTTTTCTTCCGGTTTTTCGAGACAGGCTTTCTCTGTGTAGTTTTGGTGCCTGTCCTGGATCTCACTCTGTAGACCAGGCTGGCCTCGAACTCACAGAGATCCCCCTGGCTCTGCCTCCCAAGTGCTGGGATTAAAGGCATGTGCCACCACTGCCCGGCTCTCATTTCACTTTTAATATACTGTTTGTTATAAATATTCTAAATTAGAGAAAACAATTTGCAATTTTATTGCTTGTCTATTTTTTGTGTATTTCCTTTCAGTTTTTAAAAATATATTTCTTTGTGATTTATTATTTTAAAAAATCCTCCTTGTTGGTAAATGAAGACTAAAATTCCATAATATGCTTATTTTTAATTCACATTCTTTCTCAAGAAGTAAAAAAAATATAAAAATCCCACAAAATGTATACCACAAATAGGTCAAGTTTTACTGGTGATTTTTTATAACTTAATTATATTTATAACTTAATTCTTTATTGATTCTTAATTCTTTATTGATTCTTTGGGAATTTCACATCATGCATCCCAATCCCACTGACCTTCCAGTCCTTCCATATCTGACCCCCACCCCTATAGTACCCCTCAAAAGAATCCCCCGAAAATCAATTAAAAACAAAACAAACAAACAAAACCTCACTCCTCGGTCTTTCCAACACCTCTTCATTCATTCCAATGGCATTGGGAACTGTAGTGTGTCACACAGTACACCCTTTTGTCCAATCAGCCCCAGCCAAAAAAATGTTCATTGCAATGAGTCATTGGTCTGGTTCAAGGCCTCTGGCACTCCATCATCACTGGGGCCTCACTGAAACTCCTATCTTATATCTTGCTGTTGCCCTGAGTCATGGAGATCTTGTGGTTATTATTCACAGGACCAGTCCCTTCACTCACTCCAGAATGTCATAGATGGGGTAGATGTTAGGGTGGGCCACTTAAGGCCCAGGATGTGGGTCTAAGTCACTGTGACCAAATCCCTCGGGCAAGGGGCAAAGCCAGCTCTCCTACACCTGTGGTAAAAGGTGGGTTCATCTCTCCTGAGTGCTGTGAGCCGCCCCCCCCTTTCCCTTGGGGGTGGGGCTGGTTCTCCTGCTGTGGTGTCCAGCAAAGGGCAGCTATCCTATGACCATTGAGGGGCAGGCCAGCTCAGCAAGGCTCTTTGATTTCAACACACATGGTTCCTATGACCCCCTGTGACAACATGGGCAATGGACATTAACACAGACCTCAGCTGCAGCAAGATCACAGACCCAGACATGGCCCTTGGTAGCAGCTCAGTCCCAGACATCACCATGGCCCCTGATGGCAGCACAGGCTAACCAGATGAGTATGTTCCCAGTGGCAGCAAGGCCCTTGGACACCAGCGTGGTCACAGGTGGCTGTCCAGACCTGGGCATCCACACAGCCCTCAATGGTAACAGGAGCTATGAACATCAACTCAGACCCTGGCCACTGCTGGACCACTGACAGAGACATGGCCCTAGGCGGCATCCCAGGGCCAGATGTCACCATGGCCACAGGTGACAATGCAGGTCACTCAGATCAGCATGGCCACCGCAGCCGTGTGACCCTCGGACATCAACATGGTCTCAGGTGGTGGTACAGACCCTTTGCATCGGCATGGCCTTCAGTGGTATCAGGAGCCATGGATATCAACACAGACCTTGGTTGCAGTAAGGTCACAGACCCAGACATGGCCCTTGGCAGCAACCTTGGCCCAGACAGTACCATGGCCCCAGGTGGCAGTGCAGTCCGCTTAGATCAGCATGACCCTAGTGATGGTATGGCCCCTGGACCCCAACATGGTCACTGGATGCAGCTTAGCCCCTGGGCATCTGTGTGGACTTTGGTGGCACCACGGGCCATGGATGTTGTTTGGGTGGGAGCTCCACCTCACAGAGCTCCTCCCCAAACCCGCCCCTTCAGAGCCCGCCAAACACAGCTGCTCCCCAAACCCGCCCCTTCAGAGCCCGCCCAACACAGCTCCTCCCCAAACCCACCCCTCCAGAGCCCGCCAAACACAGCTGCTCCCCAAACCCGCCCCTTCAGAGCCAGCCCAACACAGCTCCTCCCCAAACCCACCCCTCCAGAGCCCGCCAAACACAGCTGCTCCCCAAACCCGCCCCTTCAGAGCCCGCCAAACACAGTTCCGCCCCAAACCCGCCCCTCCAGAGCCCGCCAAACACAGCTCCGCCCCTTCAAGGTCCCCCAAACACAGCTCCTCCCTCCTCCCCAAACCCGCCCCTTCAGAGCCTGCCAAACACAGCTCCTCCCCAAACCCGCCCCTTCAAAGCCCGCCAAACACAGCTCCTCCCCCAGAGAGGCTCAGGAGGACTCCCGCCGGGAATATATAAGTGGCATTCCCAAAAACAGACTTGTGGTTCTTCCAGTCTCATGTCTCTGTCTCCTCTCTGTGAGGCTGGGGAATCGGCCAAGAGCGCATTACCCATTAAACCTGGGCTTTCCATTTGGTCTGATTAGGTTTGTTGAAAGGTGGAGAGGCCTTCAGGAGGCCTAAAACCATCAGACATTAGCCCAGAAACCGGCTATGGTAGGACCATGGACTCAGACATGGTTCTCATCAACAACCTGGGCTCAGATGTCACCCTGGTCTCATGTAGCAGTGCAAGTCACTCAGATAGGCATGGCCACCACAGCAGTGTGACTCTAGGATACCAACATGGCCCCAACTAGTGGCCCAGACCTCTGGCATCAGCATAGCCTTCAGTGGGATCCAGATATTTATTGTGTATTTCCTTTCGTTTTTTTTGTAACCATCATCGTAATCCCTGTCTAATGAAGAGCTGGCAAGGATTTTCTGTTATTTTGGGAAATTTTCACTCTACTAATTCTGTCTTTTGCTGTGCCAATTTTTCATTTCATATGATTTTATTTGTTTATTCTGTCATTTCCAGGTGTTTTAGAGTCTTATTCAGAAAGTCTTTGCCCCCAGATATATATTGAAATGCTTTCCTTTGGTTTTCCCCCAGCAGTTCCACATTTCATGTTCAAAATATGGCCTTTGACGCAGTTTAAAGGTGGTGTTGTTGTTCAGGAAGATTTCAGTCTTCTGCATTTGGATAAGCTCAATTTCCCAATACTGCTTGATTAAGATGCTGGGTTTTCAGTAATGGTGGCTAGAATCAAGTGGTGACCTAATAACCTTAAAAAAAAACAATTGAGAGATAATATTGTTAACATTATTATCTGTCTTTATCATTCTTACCCCTTCCTTTTATTATTCTTATCCTATATGAGTGCTACATCTGTATTTTCTCTAATTGTCAATAATTTCAATATCATACACCAATGAACTTTGGACTCTATGCAAGATGTTTATAATATTATACTTTTAATAAGATTATTCTATAATATTGAAATGGAAATTTCTCATCATGAATTGGTTTGGGGTTTTTAAAAGGCTTTTTCATGTATCTCTGCTCATAATCACATATGTTTCACCTTTTTTATACAGTGATTTCCAGTGTACAACATTTTATAATTGATATCATTCTATTCCTTGGAACCATCTATATTTTTCATTAATGTACTGCTATACTTGATGTACTATGAATTTGCATAAGGTATCTTGTTGCTGTGAGGTGTCTCCGATGTTATTTTATCCAGCCTCTGTACCAAGGAACACTACTTGTAAAATTGGTGGAGTAATTCCCTGTCTGTTTGCATGATTTGGAAGGGTTTTCATGGGTTGATGATTCCTTCATTTGTTCACACTTGATGGAGTGGGTCCTAAAACTAGTTTGTCCACATACTTTGATAGTGCCTTGGTATGGAATACAGTTTGAGTTTCTACTGTGTAGTTAAAGATTTCTATTTATTTTTCCCCCGGTTTTTCGAGACAGGGTTTCTCTATGTAGTTTTGGTGCCTGTCCTGGATCTTTCCCTGTAGACCAGGCTGGCCTCGGACTCACAGCTATCTGCCTGGCTCTGCCTCTCAAGTGCTGGTATTAAAGGCATGCACCACCACTGCCAGCAGAATTTCTATTTCTTTGTAGACTTTACACTGATGTACTTTCTAAACTGGTAACTTTGTTTTCAAACTTACAGGAATTATGCATACATACATATATATTATAAAATTTGTAGAATGTATGCACTAGAACAATGGATAGAATAATAAACCTAATTATCTGAGAATTATCACTAGCTATCCTCAGTTTTTATGAGGAAAATCATGTTTGTTTAAAAGTTTCTTTGTCTGTTGTTAACTGTACTGTACACATGACATTGTTTACGGCCTTCATGAAATATATAATGTCTGTTTTCTCCTTTTCTGAAATATTACTGGACATCACCTTTTAGGGAAAAAAGGTGGTAATTCTCGAATTTTAAATTTACTTTGAGTTTATTAATTGAACTTTTGTGTTTATCATTCATTAATCTTGATGTGTTGGTTTTATTTATAGTATTACATTTTTAGTGTTTAGTCTCTTCTGTATCTACCTGTTTTGTGTACTTTATTTTCTTAGTATTAGGTTTCTGCTTGTTTTATTTGTATTTGACCTAAAGATTTTCAAATAACTGACTTTAACTAGTGTTCTATACTATTGAATAATTCATCAATTTTCCAGTTATATTCTTTCTTCACATTTAATATAGTGTTTATTATTTAGTTTCTTGGTTTGGATGTGTTAAACCTTTTTCTGTTATGCACATTTTGACTGTTTTATTTTAATTTTTTAGTTTTAAGAGAGGGTCTCACTGTACGACCAAGGCTGATCCTGGAGTAGCCATATTGATCAGGACAGCTTTGAATTCTAGATCCACATATGTCACCCACCTAAGTGCTAGTATTCAGGGTTTGTGCCACCAATTCTGCTTGCAAATGTTATTAATAAGATGAATATTCTTGTGAGTGCATCTTGGACTATTTATATCAACACTGCCAATTGAATTGTACATGTGAAGTTTTAAATGTTTTTAAAATCAAATGCACTTTTCATAATTCTGTATGATTTTTTTTTTTTTTTTTTTTTCGAGACAGGGTTTCTCTGTGTAGCTTTGCGCCTTTCCTGGAACTCACTTGGTAGTCCAGGCTGGCCTCGAACTCACAGAGATCCGCCTGGCTCTGCCTCCCGAGTGCTGGGATTAAAGGCGTGCACCACCACCGCCCGGCTCTGTATGATATTTTAACATATAAGTATATTGTACAAATTATGTGAATTTGCTTATGCACATAAACACTAGAGAGTATAAAATTTACTTTGTAAGAGCAGGAACAATTATTTAACAGAAGCTTCAGACTTCATGGGGGTGATTTGATGTATTATGTTCCATTTATAAATGACAGAAAATAACAAATATAACTGCTAGTGACAGATGCCTTTTTGTTTTGAAGCAATAGAAGAGTTTCACATGAGAAAAAAATAAACAAAAATTCATGACCTATCATAAATAGTAATGGTTTATCTAGGCAAATAGGATCTATACAAAATAGATGAGACAATGGGTATTTTTTAATTTTAGATTATTTCTAAAGCAGTTTTAGGTATACAGGCAAACTGGGTGAAATGTCCAAGGTCTAGGTAATCTGGCACACACCTAGCATATAGTTTCTCTTGAGATGGACATTTTCCATTAATATGACACACATTATAGAGTTAATGGTGATGACGATTAAAAGTCACTCTTTATTAATTATTCTATAGAGTCTTAAAATGTTAGATGTCTGTTCACAAGCATAGTATCATACAAAATTGATGCACTGAACTGAAAAATATTGTTTTTTATGACATTTTTTTTTGCTTGATTTGGGGAGGTTTAGAGAGAAAGTTTCTCTGTGTAGCCCTGACTGTCATGGAATTTGCTTTGTAAATCAGGCTGGCCTTGAACTCACAGAGATCCCCCTACCTCTGTCTCCTGAGTGCTAGGATTCAAGGCATGCATCGCCATGCCTAGCTCATCTTGTATTTTTTGAGATTGTAATATAATTACATCATTTCCCCATCCACCTTCCTTCCTCTAATCCCTCTTATATACCCCCACCTTGCACTCTTTCAAATTTATGGCCTCTTTTCCTTTAATTGTTGTTGCCTATGTGTATATATACAATCTAAATATATGAATAGAACCACTGTGTATAATGTTATTTGCATGTATATGTTTTCAGGGCTAACCATTTGGTATTGGGTAACCAATTGGAGTGACATCCCCAGTGACGATTATTTCTCCTGCTCTCAGCATTTCTTAGTTGCCTTTATCTAGGTAGGGTTGGTTGAGGCCTCCTGATCTTTCCCCCTTCCATGTTAACATATCTATAATTATTTTCTTTGTTCTGCTCATGTATAGGCAGCCACACTGGTAAGACTTCATGGGTGTAGCTACTGACATTTATAGGAGACACAATCTCACAGCAAACTCCCTGTTCTTTAGGCTGTTATAATCTTTCCAACTCCAAGCCTTAGTTGCAAGAGTTGTATTGTAGCTGTATGAGACTGGGCTCCAAAACTCTGCATTTGGATTAGTTGTGGTATTCTGTAGTGATCTCCATGTGTTGCCTTGATGTTGGGTGAGTACTACACTTATCTGTGGGTATAAGGATAAACATTTATAATACAGTTAGGGATTATGCTGGTTTAGTAAAGTGATAATTGTAGGTTCCAAACAACAACAACAATCCCCTCAAACAATCTCTCTGTTGCACTTATTCATTACTCCAGCCACCTGAACACCTCTGAACAGCTTACTTTTTAAATAGTTTTCATCATTTTGACTTTTAATTTTAAGCACTTTGCTTGATTTTGCCTTTTTCATATGGTATAAACTTGGATTCATGTAACATTCCCCCAAGTATTTTTTTGGCTTATTAACTTTTTTTTATCACTAATTGTAATTTTATTGTATAGATGTTCCAAACAGTTTATCCACTCATCTGTTGAGGCACATCTTGCTTTGTTTAATGTTTGGACAGTTATTATAAAGCTGCTATGGACTTTTGTATACAAATTTTGTGAGGGTATGGTTTTCACATCATCTTTGTAGTAACCAAGGAGTGCAACTGCTGAATGCAGGTATTGCAATACTGAATTTTATAAGATAGTTTCAAACTTTCATTGAATGAGGTTGTCCAATCTTGTATATCTACATATTATCATGGAGATTTCTCTGTTCCACCATGTCTCCATCATTTGACTCTGTCAATGTTTTATAAATCATCCATTCTAATAGGTGTTTTATACTGTTTCATATCTATTTCCAAATCCCTTATGATGTATGATATGGTCTTTCCTGATTTTTCACATTTGGAATTCATTAGCAAGCCAATTTCAGTTTGGGAACATTGTTTGTTTTATAGATATAGAGCTGTATCTATTTATCATAGATAGATAGATGATAGATAGATAGATAGATAGATAGATAGATAGATAGATAGATAGATAGATAGATAGAATTATAGATTTAGAGAAATTCTGGTTTTCTGTCACTGCATATATTCATCTAGGTGGTTTTCAAGTAATTGGTATGCCTGATTTATGTCACCACATTTGTAGGCATAGAGTTGTTTTAAATAGTCTTCTATTACCCTTTAAATTTATATGAAAGCATTATTGATAATTCCTTGTGGTTTTAGATATTAAGAGTTTATATTCTTTCATAATGTGATCAGAAGTTTATTACTTTTCTTAAATGTGTTAAATAATTTCCTTTGGTATTCACTTTTTCTCTAACAGTGCTTTTAGTTTTCTTGATCTCTATTGTAATGTGTAGTATTTCTTTTCTCCTACTTTAGGTTTAGGTGTAATTTTTTCTCTTTCGAATACCCTAACATAGAAGTTAGGTGACTAGATTAACTGTTCCTTGTTTTTTAATATGTATATTCAGTGCTATAAATTTTCCTTCAAGCTTTCACTGCCACTTAAATATTTCTGTGAGCTTTGTTCTCATTTAATTTACTTTAAAGTGTTTTTAATTTCATTTTTTTCTCTAGATTTCCTTAGATGACCTATGGGTTCTTCAGAAATGTGTTCATTAATCTCTAACCACTTTATACATACAATAATTTTTTAGCCATTTTTACTTTCTCTTATATGTTCATAGCATACTTTATATGATTTCTATCCCTTCAAATTGATGTCTGTGAAATGGACAGAATGTGGCCTATTTTTGTTGACATATATTCTACTCCATGTAAACTTGAAAATATGTTTTTAGTATTTTTCATGTTAAGTATTTTATGAGTCCATTCAGTTAATGATAATTTTCTGCTCAACTATTTCCTTACTGATTCTTTGACCTTTGCATCCACTAAATCTTCACACCAGTGATAAAATCTTTAATGGTGAGAGTATATATTTTTGACCAGTCATTGCCTCATATGACTCATTTTAACCCTGTGCTTTTCAATGTATATGTAATAAGCATATTATCATCCATCATGGAATTAATGATTTTATCATTATGTCTTGCCCATCTAACCCTGGTAATTTTCCTTGATGTGAATTCTGCTTCTTCCTGAAATAAATATTGTTCCATTAGCTTTCTTTTCCTTTATCTTACAATAGTGTTCCGTTTCTTATTCTTTTAAAATTAATCAGTTTGGGTACTGGAGAGATGACTCACTCAATGGTTAACAGCCTGTATAGACTTAAGAGTACTCACAATTGAGTGGCTCAGCTCCAGAGGCTGTAATTCCCTCTCCTGCCTCCACTTATGTACTCACACATGCAGTACTTAAAAGAATAATAAAATTAATCTTAAAAACTATCTACTTGTATCCTTACAATGTGGTTTTCATGTCAGCATTCAACTTGTTAATGCTTATTTTACTGCTTTGTTGACAGTTTTCAATTCTTAATTCGTATACTCAGACCACTGACGTTTAAATTCAATAATGGATATATTAGTATATACCATACTGGTTATCAAATCAATATACTTTGCCACTACTTTTATTTTGTATTCTCAACTTTTATTCCTTCTTTGAAGTTAATTTTGGTATAATTTCATTTCTCATCCCTATTAGAATAGCAACTGTACATTTTAATATTTTTTAATTAAAATATAAATACACCATCCATCCTACCCCTCCCTATTCTTCCTTCAACCCTCTCTCCGTATGTCTCTATCAAATTCTTGGCCTCTTTTGTTTTAATTGTTGTTTTAAACACACACACACACACACACACACACACACACACACACACCCCTACATATATAAATCAAATAAAACCTGTTGAGGCCTCATAATGCTACTTGTATGTGTGCATGTGTACATATGTATGTATGCTATCTCAGGGGCTAACTTTATTTAGTGCTTGCTCTAAATCTGAACTATCAATTAATGCTGTACCATGTCACCATTTTTGCAAGGTATAGCAGGGTATTCTCAATATTTCTTTCTTTTTTTTCCATAGTGCCATCATACATTTCCCAAGTTCATAAAGTATAAACTCTTTATAAGTTCATAAAGTATATATTACTGCTCTTATTTTTAATACATTATCTGCTAGATCACTTACAAATATAAAATGAAGCCTTTTTTTAACCTTTGTTTTATTCTGTGATACATTTCCTTTCTCTATGAAGATCTGAGTTTCTGCTTTACTTTTTTTTCCCTTCTCTGAAGGAGTTCTTCCACCATTCCTTATAAGACACAATTCCTAGCTACAAATTATCTGTGTCCTTCTGTGAAAAAAAAACCCTTTTTGCTTCATATAGAATTTTATGTTGGTGGATATAATTATCCTTTTAGCATTTCAAGTCTTTAGCTTGATTTTATCTCATCTCTGTGCCTTCATTATCCACCAATGTTTGCATGCTCTCCACTTTCTCCATTATAGTTCTTAACATATTAATCACAAGTATTTTAAGTGGTTGAACTGGTTGGTAACTCTAAAATATTTTCTATATCTGAATATACCACTAATGTTTGTTCTGGTTTTTTTCAACTGATTTTTTCTAATTTAATATAATCTATAATGTTTTGTGAAATCCTGTATTTATGTTTTTCTATCTAGGAGTCAGACTGTATTTATAGTGGTGAAAAATGTTGGATTCTGAAACTGTCTGTGGTGTCTTTTTTGTCTCTTTTTTGTAAGATGTTCAGTTCTGTCCATTTTAATCCTCTTTTATTACATAGGAGCCCTCTTGATGTGGTGGCAAGCTGTGAGGTGAGAGAAAGCATTCTATAATCCTATGATTAGATCTCAGTGTCTTAGTGAACCTCTGCCACATGGCCACTTCATAAGGACTTTTCAAGTTCTTTTACACTTTAGATGAAGAAGAAAGTCAAGAGGGCGTGCAATTTGGTGTTTCATTTCCACTGCTTAGAAAGCTAGAGAAGTCTGGACATGAGTATTTTCTTTCTTCCAGATTTCTTAGTTCCTGATGAAATTTGTATCAGGTACACTCTACTAACCAGCTTCTCTTTAGGCAGGCTTTTCTTTTTTTAAAAAAAATGGGTTACTCTGCAAATATACCATATGAGATATTTTCTCTCTCTCAGTTTGAAATAAAAGGCATCTTTATCCAATAGTCAATCCACATTCTAACTACCTGTTAGATTCTTAAAGTTAAAAGTCATAAAAGCATGGAATACTCTTTATTCTGGATACTACTGGGGTACTTTAACTTTCAACATAGTCTACAATGAGAACCCAGCAGTTTTTCAAACAGTTTCAGTATTTCTTATCCTGATACTGTCTCCAGCTGTGGCTTCTGTCCCTAGTTTCTGCTCTAGCAGGTTGTGATTATCTTGACTTCCTGGATGTTTCTTTAGGTTTTAGAATCCTCCATTATCTAAATGATCTATGAAAATTGGTGACTTTAAGCTTAGTCAACTATTTTATTGTAAAGATATTGGGGTGACAAAATCCAATCTTTTCATGTTAGACTAAAATCTCGAGCAACTCTATGTTTATGTTCACTGTGTTTATTGCCAGAATTTATTGTCTTTTGTCTATTGGATGAAGTGTGGCGAGATAAATCAAGATTTCTCAAAGATCTTTCCCTATCCCTCTCTCCTTCTCTCTCTGCCTCTCCCTGTCCCTTTCCTTCTCCCTCTCCCTGTCTCTGCCTCTCCAGCACTGGGAATACAAGAATATACCACTATGGCTGGTTTTTATGAACTCAGATTCTCATGCTTCTATTGCAAGTACTTCACTGTTTTAACTCTCTCCCTAGCTTTTGTTTCTGATTTACTCAAACAACTTCCTCAGTTTTAGATTCTGGAATTACATGCCTTATCTTGCTTTCCATTAAACCACTCAAAAACATGGCAACTTTCTCCCACAGGTGAAGCAAGGCACCAAGAATTAAGTGATAGCCTCTTGGTTTGTTATATAATGTGGATTATTAGAGAAATTTCATCTTACTTTTGCCATACTCAATTATCAGAGTGACATCTCATGAAATTTCTCATGGTATTTTCCTACAAATCTAACCAATATCCCTATCCACACTTAAGGTAGAAGGCATAAGGTATGACCACTAAAAGGTTAATATCCTTGGGGAGCCATGAGCTATATCCGTCTATTATCTGTCTTCTAGGCCCCATTTCCCATGTCTTTACCTTATACAAAATATATTCAGCTTTCAAAATACTTCCAATCTATATTCACATTACCGCAATGTAAAATTTGGATTTTATCATCAAAACAGCAAACACCTGATAATGATACTCTTGGTGCATTTGTGATAAGTATATCTACTAGGCAAGTTATATATTTGCTTATAGATATGAGAAACAAAGAAGTTACCTATCCCATAGTCAGTGTATATCAGTAATGTAAGACTAGAGTAGTGGCCATATTCATGCTTAGGTACGGTTCTACTTTGCTTTGCTCTTGCTGTGATAAACACTGCGATCAAAAAGAACATGGAGAGGAAAGAGATTATTTCAGCTTATAGGTTACAGTCTATCATCAGGGGAAGCCACGGCAGCAAATCAAGCCAAGAACCTAGAAGCAGGAACTGAAGCAGAGATCATGGAGGAATGCTGCTTACTTGATTGCTACCATGGCTTGCTTTCTTATACAACTCAGGACCATCTGTCCAGGGATAGCAACATCCACAGTGGGTGTGGTGCTGCCATATCAATTATCAGTCAAGAAAATGCTCCCCTAGACTTGTCCACAGGCTAATCTGGTAGAGACAATTTCTCAGTTGATGTTTTCTCTTACCAGGTGTGTCAAGCTGATAACCATAATTAGCCATCACAAATACACAGAGATATTATTGGAGGCACAGTAACATTACTAGACAACAACAGATCTGATATCTTGATGAATAAACTAGTCAGTTTCAAAACTTAAAGTTAATTATTTTGTCTACTGGCATCATGCTAAGGCTTTCAGGTTCCACCTTCTCTGTTACACTTTTTTTAAAAAATGAAAAGTAGCAAGAGTGAGTTTGCAGTTAAGTAAGTAGAATGACTACCTACCTTACTGTGATCAAATGCTATGGGTAAGTATCTGGAACCCCAGACTTATGTCCTCAAGGAAAATGTTTCTCTTGGAATATCTAAGGTTCAACAGTAAAAATGAAGAGTTATGTTGCATTCTCAGCTGTAGACAAATTTCTAAACAGTCTTATTAAATAAGAAACACAGAGCCAAATACAGGGGTGAAAGCCGTAGAGATCAGAGAAATAGTGGGAGCCACCAGATAACCTTAGCACACCACGCCACCGTAGCTTCCCAACTGAGAGCTTCTTCCTATCTAACCTGCGCTTTTATTGCCTTGATGTTCTTCCTTCTCATTGGCTCTTAACCCAGCCACCTCAGTTCCTTGTCACTGCCTGTCTGTACAGACATCCATGTCTCTATGGTTGGTATTGGGATTAAAGGCGTGTGTCACCCGCTTGACTGTGTCCTCGAACACACAGTGACTCTGCCTGCCATGTGATTGGATTAAGAGCGTGTGCTACCACTGCCTGACTTCTGTTTATGGCTGGCTATGTCCTCTGATCTCCAGGCAAACTTTATTTATTAACACACAAATAAAATATCACCACATTTCAGCACAAATAAAGTATCACCACATTTCCCCTTTTTTTTCTAATAAAAATAAAAAAGAATAAAAAAGTTATAACTAATATAAGAAAAACTATATACAATAAGTACAGTAACTATATACAATATATACAAGCAATAAATACATTAATAATGTCTAATCCATTTGCATTTGACAAACTCAGAGAAAATATTCCATTATCCATCCTATTTTGGTAAGTCCAAAATGTACCTGATTCACTTTCTATTCTAACTTATATTACTAACAGAGAACTATCTTATAATGTCTTTCAGATTTATACCCTTTACATCTCTTTAGTGAGTTTCTTTTCTGAAATTCTTAACAAGGAAAACTATAACTATCTAATCTTCAACTCCCTCAGAGACCCAAGAAGGAAATAATATTACCTAGTAAAACAGGAAGTGCAAACCAGCAGCTTCCAAAAAAAAAAAAATGTGAGTTGACAGAAACAGCCAGCTGCCTGGACAGTCACCCAAGGTTTCTCTGCAGCATTGGGGCATCGTCTTCAGCCTATAGGCTTAGCATATCTGACAGACTCATTTGTGAAGTAAGATGTACACAAGGCCTACAGCTCAACCTCACATTAGGTGCAAGTATTCCATGTACCAGATAAACATGAATTCCACCAATGTCCTGTCATGATTCAGGATTTTAAATTCCGGAAATAGTTGGTGTTTTTGGAATTCAGCTGTTCATTCTTCTCAGCTTGTGGGTGGCTTCATCTCTTTTATTAAATGCCATAAAAGTCTACCATTGAGAGGTTAGTCTCCATTAACCTAGTTACTCTTTCAAGAATAACTGTTTCAAGGTACTGTTCCACTGCATACCAGAAGCCATTGATCCACTGCCTGTTCAGCTGCCTTCAAAGAAAGGGACACTGTACCTTTTCTGGATTGCAAAGCCACTTCAGCGATGGTGCCATATTGTCCTGGCCTCAGAGGACACCTGTTGCCAAAGCTTTAACCACAGTTGTCTTGGCAGGGATTGATAGTCCTTTGTTTTGTGTCCTGTCTGTCCATTTTGTCCTGTTTGTCAGCAGTTGATTCAAGCGCACTTTGTTGCCCAGTGGATAACTTTTGCCACAATGAAACTTAATTCCACATGCAGTTTCTTCAATGCCCATATCTTCTCTGAAGTAGATTGGTGCTGCCAGGAGCCGACATGTCTCATAGTCATAAAAAAAGAAAAAAATCTTAGTTATTAAAACATTTTAAATGCCATATTCTGTAGATCTCTGAAGGGTTTGAAGATAACCTGTCTATCTAAAATATATCTCTGCTTAGCCTTGAAAACACCTAATGCTTCAAAAGAACTGATATTGTGTTCACAAAAAGCATCTCAGGTGACTCATAACTGTCTGTAACTTCAGCTTCAGGGAACCCTACACTCTCTTCTGGACTCCGTGGTTCTATACTCAACTGCACATACCAAGACATATATGCACATACATGTGAATATATACATATTTTAAAATAAAATACAACTTTTAAATAAAAGAGAATAACAAGAGGGGAAGGAGAAATGAACAGATGGAAGAAAGCAAGAAAGAATGGAAGAAGGGACAGAGGAAGAGGGGGAACAAAAGGGAAGAAATTCCTCAGGTTGTTCATCAAATCAAGGATAAAAACAGTAGTGTACTGTGTTCCCTCATGGTCCATAGTAGCTTTCTGTAACTTGTAAAGTTGACTACATTGTGCAATCAGAATGTAAATAATCATCCTGGAACTTTGGTAACAGTGGGATATGTTGCACAGGGTCCTGAAACATGAAATAATCATAGCAATAGCACCAACACTAGTTTAAGCACACGCTTGGACTCTTTTAACATTCTTATTTATTTACTCATTTAGAGATAGAAAGAGAAATATGTCTTAGACTTTAATAAAAAAAAGGTTGGTCCTTTTATTCTTTGTAGTTTCTGTATGAGCTCTTGATCTCTCCAGTAACTCAAAGTCAATGAGATCACTGTTGAACACATGCTAGACTTTCTGGGACATTTTCCTGTACTACCAAATTTCTGGGACTGAAGTTCCTGGGTTTCTCATAGATAAAATGAACTATTTCATATTGCATTTGCATCACATTAAGAAATTCTCAGGTGCCTTCAATTGTGCAGTTGCCTTGTATGGAGTATGATTTCAGGAGATTTATCTGGACACTGGATTTTGGCAGTATCTGTCATCACACTTACTCCCATCATTGGCGAGTTCTAGCATTCTGAAAACAACACAGAAAGGCACACTATTTTAAACTTGCCTTACGGCAAGTCAGTGACCACTCTCACATGTCATAAGCTCTCTATTGGATGACTGAATTTGAGTATAAATTTGTTGATAATTTTCAGCATGTGTAGCTTCATGATGGGATTTTTAACTTTATATCTTAGCAAAATATACAAAACAGAAGCAATACTTCCTTATATTTATCAAGTGGTCAAATTTATTGATAATTGTTAACTATCAATAGTTCATTCAAATAGATCTGTATTACACATTTTGGCATTTCATTAGGCACATACCAAAGACTGAGATGTGCTATGTTAACAGCAAGTAAAGCAATATCAGTGGGAGACTGTCAGCCAATGCTTGGAACAGAAAAATCATTTTCCTATGTGCTTTTTACGGGGCCAATAAAATATCCTCAGTACCCACAGAAGCTTCTTTACTGTGGAATTTTGTGTAATTTCATAGACATAGCTTAATATTTAAGTTTAAAATTTAATGCCGGGCGGTGGTGGCGCACGCCTTTAATCCCAGCACTCGGGAGGCAGAGCCAGGCGGATCTCTGTGAGTTCGAGGCCAGCCTGGGCTACCAAGTGAGTTCCAGGAAAGGCACAAAGCTACACAGAGAAACCCTGTCTCGAAAAACCAAAAAAAAAAAAAAAAAAAAAATTTAAGGTAAGATAAAAATTAAATTGAAACACATTTGGATTTAGTAGATATTTCTTAAATCTGTAGTTGTGGTTGGCTTTCACAGTAATGACAGGTACTCACATTATGAATCAACTGCTATAGTTGTGAGCCACTGAGTAAGTACACTAGTCTGGCAAAATGAGACCGAAATGAATGAGGGCTTGTTCCTTTTCCTCCCAGCTTTCCAAGTGGATTTGGGGAGGATTTTTTTTTTTTTTCGAGACAGGGTTTCTCTGTGTAGCTTTGCGCCTTTCCTGGAACTCGCTTTGGAGACCAGGCTGGCCTCGAACTCACAGAGATCCGCCTGCCTCTGCCTCCCGAGTGCTGGGATTAAAGGCGTGCGCCACCACCGCCCGGCCGGATTTGGGGAGGATTTGCTCATTTATTTCCTATTTTGTGTAAAAATGGTAATCAATCAATGCTTTTATTACAGGTGTTTTAAAATGTGCAAAGATAAAATGCATTTGTGTATGAATTTTATTTCATCTTGTTATTTTAATCTTCATATCTTAGCATATATAGAAAGCATCCTCTTTTTCTCATGTTGAATACAGTTTGAAGATCCATGGTTTCTTGTGTTTTAGGGAAGAAACAGTCATTCGGGTTCAGAATTAACTTCAATGATAATTATAATAATAATTATAATAATAATAAGTATAAACAAAAATTCACATTCTTGACTTGAAGATTTTTCTTGAGGTTTTCCTGCCAGGTAGGGCATCTGTAATGCTCAGATACTCTTAAATTAAGCTGTTGACACCAACATGAGTCCGAAGTATGATTGGTGGATGGGATGAGCTGGGAGGTGTGGAGACTAGCATGTCCTTAAAACAGACAGCATCTGGGAGATAACTAGAAAAATCGAACTTCCATTGCAGAGGCTGAAGATCCCTCTTTTGACAAAGCCATGGTACTGCCTCAGTAACATCTAAAGACAGATGCCTGTTTTTTTTTTTTTTCTGGGCTGAATGCAGGGGCAAAGATATGATTATTATTTGATTCTGAGATTTGTGATCTGCTCAGTCCTCTGTCATGTGAATGTTCATTGCTTTTTGATGAAAGGCTTTAGAGTTTCCTTGAGCCTTTGAACAACTGTATCCTTAACTGAGAATGGGTCAGGGTCTCGGTCTAGATGTGGAGTAGGGAACCCGTGGCAAAAGGCAGAAGTTCAGGTGGATGATGGGTTGTCAGAGGAAAAAAATACATTGATCTATTTCTTTCTCTACTAACCAGAGTCTGTCTCCCTGTGTCACTGGCCAGAAAAGATTGACAGACATCCCACAATGATTATCTGAGCTGGATAATTTGGACAGACCATGATCTTTTTAAGTTATTGTTAACATTGCATCGTCTATTGCAAGTACCTGTTTATTTAATCTACAAATATAGAAGAATATATATGTAATAGTTAAAATTATTAAGAAATGTATTTGTAAGTGATTTTGCATTTACATATATTTTCACAGAAGACCAAGAGTTTCATGAAAAGTAATGTTAACTAATCTGCTTTTATTTCTTTCTTTAAATACCATACAATGATATGAAAAAATTATCATTGTCACCTGTTTAAAAAATAAGTTGTAAGTATTTAGTCATGTAACCAATGAAGTCATGGTACTTCAACTATTTATACTTTTCTGCTTTTGAATCTATGATCTGATGTACTTTCTCAGGTTCCTGTATTGAAGCATTATTAAGGCAATGTTCAAGGGCACTTCAGGAAGAAAGACGGTTAGAGTTTTAAGACATTTAGTTTATTATAGTGTCATTCTTATATCTTCTCTCACCAGCTATAGAATAACCCTAACTTTAGGGCATGTCCTTCTCTTCCTCCACAGTGAAACTAAGACTTAAGGTGTATGAAAAAGCCATATGTAAATCTAGTTTTTTTTTTTACTTTGTATTCTAATTTAAAAGTTACATATGTTTAACGGTATATGAATGGAGGCACCTTGTATTGGTGGAAAATGTTGATCCCCAAAGCAGTAGGTTAATTGGTAGAACTCCCAGTGCCAGATGTAGCATAGTACCTCCCTAAACATTGTTAGTTAGAGAGACCCAGGAACTCTCAAACAATGCAGGCCCTTGTCACTGCTCTTTGTGAACTGCATAGCAGGATTCAATTGCTGAAGATACCACACAATTTGATTGAGTTATATAGATAAATTAAGCTGGGACCAAGCTATTAACTTCCTTCTTGGTGGCCAACCAGAAGATGGTATGCAGGCTGCTAAGAGAGAAAAGTCATTTCATAGTCCTATCAAACTCTGGATTCTGTGTGCTACAATACTAACCCACCAGGGAAAATATGTCCACTGATATAAAAGTGACATAAATATTTTGGGAATAACCAAATGCATTATGATTATGAGATTTGCTTCAAGGAGAGAGAAGATCTCACCCCTGCTGTAAATCTTACCTAAAACTTACGACTGGAGAAGTCACAGTTCCCAGGGGGAGCTTTACTACTGATGATGGACAGGTAATCAAACTACCTTCTAAATATTTATGTTTATACCCACAGGCAAATGCTGTTCTCAGCCTTTTTGCAGTTGGTGATGGTTAATGCAGGGACTAATAATTTTTCAAAATGCTGAGAATAAGTGACTATTGAGTACTTAGCCCTAAATGAGATATATGTATCATCCCCATTAAAAGGCCCAAGGAACACCATGGAAGATGGGGCAGGAAGCTTCTAAGAGCTAGAGAATGGGGAGCAGTGTTGTGAAACTGTGTGTTCTTGATATGACATGACTGTTGCAATCATGAGCACACAGTAGTTGTGTCTGACTGCATAAATCCTGTGAAAAAATATGACTAATGTATAAGGGGACCAGTGGGGAAGAAGAAAGAGATCAGCAGGAAGCAGGACTGAGATGGTGAAAAGATGTGTTAATGGGGGTTGAATATAATCACAATACATTGCATACATGTATGATATTGTCAAAAATAAAAAAGGAAATAGTACAGTATCAATAATTTATGAGGATCTGGAGCCATTGTATCACTCATACATCGATTGTTGGTAAACAAAATGGTCCAGGGTCTATGAAAACAAATTTAAAAGATTTTGTAAAATTAAACCCACATTTTTCTTATGATCAAGTGACTCCTGGATATTTCACTATAAGACATAAATCACATATCTTTGTGAGAGAATGTGCCCATTTGTTACATTAACTTTTCCTGTTCAGATATAAAGAAATGTGTACTCATCCAAAATAGCGAACCAATGACACATCAAAGAAAAGTTTCCATGAAAGTCAGTTCGGCAAACCAGTGAGTGTGTGTGTGTGTGTGTGTGTGTGTGTGTGTGTGTGTGTGTGTGTGTGTGTGTGTGTTTTCTTTATGGCTCACTCACAGAGTATTGATGACTCAAAGACAACTTCATTGCTGCGAAGTTGTACCCCATAATGGATAATGACATCATGGGAATTGCATAATGGGCCCCTTTTCAGTTAACCTCCTACTTCCTCTGTACTCTAATATCCCCCGATATTACTTGTAGCTTGGGGAAGACAGGAAGGAATTATAGCTGGAATGCCAGGTGAAGGTCCTTTGATTCTTTCCTCAGTCTTCTAACAAGTGTCAATAACTCCATTACCATTAGCATATATTTTGGGTAGCTTGGAATGTTAGGTCCCCACTCAGACAAGAGGGAGGTTTCATTCTCTTGGACAGAAGGAAAGATATTTCCTCACAGAACCTTAATCAAAGGAAGCCACTGTAAAAACAGGACAAAATTGTAGTGATGAAGATTAGATATTCGTTGTCAGAGGTTAAGGTTTGGAGAAGAAAAAGTGTGACTTAAATGCATAAGTAAAGATGTTCAGTGTGGTGTAGTTTCCCATCCTGATTGTAGTAGGGGCTACATGAATGAATGAATGTTGGATTAAATATCAACATTATTATGAATTGTGTTAGTTGATGCTTTATCACCCTCACAAAATACCTGAAGAATAATTTATTTGGACTTATGATTTCAGCCCATGGTTATCTGCTTCCATTAATGGGGAGAAAGAATAACAGAATATGCTGGACAATGAAGCTGCTTCCCACATAATGGTAGGGAAAAGAGAAAGATTAAGGGGAAGGGCACAACCACAGAGACGTAATTTCTCCAACTAGGGCTTGCCTCCTAGTTTCTTTTACTTTCTAATAATGGCATCTAATATTGAAACAACCAGTGGATTAATCTACCTATTTTGTCAGAGCTATCATGATTCAATCCTGTGTCCTTATACTATTGAAACTGATGAAGGTATATTACTTGCAAGCAGTCCTTTTAAATATGGAATCCAAACATGTCAGGGAAAATGCACTTTAAATATAAATATAATTTCTTCTCTTAAAATATAATCTGAAACTTTTTTTTAAGAAAGCCTTTTAAGTTGTGTCAGTATACATAGTATAATGCTTAGATTTCAATTATTCCACAATTTATCAATGGAGGTTTTAAACTTACTTAAAACTAGAATTTTAATAGAATTAGGGAACTATTCAGCCAATGTTACAAAACAACATCCTAGAAAACAACATCCTAGAGCGTGCAATTATTTTTGTTATTATCATGATTAATTTTATGTCAACTTGATTGGACCATGGTATGTTCATATATTTAGTTAAACATTATTCTGTATCTTTGAACAAGAGTAACTTCAGGAGCTATAAGGAAGAGGAAGCAGAAAGATTGTGAGAGCCAGAAGGGATGGATGACACCAAGGAAACTGTCTTCAAGAAACAATGTGACTGACACACATATGAACTCAAAGAGACTGTGCGCATAAGACAGGGTCAAACCACATAGGGTCTCAGTGCTGAGAGGGGGAAGTAGACAAGAACTCCCATCCTTAAGCAAGAAGCTATCTCACATTAATATCTACTTGCAAAGGAAAATTAGTTTTCTTCAATGGAATCTCCAGGTGTATTAACTGTACATAAGTGTGGTATTGGTGAAAGTATTAAAGGAACTCCACGTAGTTAAAAGGGAGGCTTATTTGGGGGTTTTACTCACAAGTAAAGGGATAAGTTACAGGGTCCAGGAGAGGTGAAGTGCAGTCTAGCGGTGTTCTCTGGAGAACTCTGTTCAGTCTACCATCCAACATCCTGAATCACCAGGAACAAAGAGAGCCTGCACATCTGGATCTCTGGTCTTAAAGGCTCCTGTCTCAGCCCCACCTCAGGGGCAGGCCATAGGTAGGCGTGACAGTTACCAGAAGCCTCAATGGGGGTAGTACTTCCAGTCAAAGCTGGAACAGCTATCCACTACAGTGTGGTAGAATATTATTTTAAGGTGTGTTACTTTTGTTTATGTTGCATTTGTTTAACTCTGTGAAGCTGTGTTACTTTGCCTGTCTAAACACCTGATGGTCTAATAAAGAACTGAATGGCCAACAGCAAGGCAGGAGAAAGGATAGGCGGGGCTGGCAGGCAGAGAGAATATATATAATGAGAAATCTGGAACAAGGGAAAAGAAGAACTAGCCAGAGAAGGAGGAGGACATCAGGGGCCAGCCACCCGGCTATACAGCAAGCCACAGAGTAAGAGTAAGATTTACAGAAATAAGAGAATGGAAAAAGTCCAGAGTCAAAAGATAGATGGGATATGTTTAAGTTAAGAAAAGCTGACTCCCATGGGAGGCCTATGGAAGGGAATGGGGGGCAGTTTGGGGGAGAGGAGGCTGGAAGGGCAGGAGGAAGGAAGAGGGGGAATCTGATTGTTATGTAAAATGAATAAAAAAGTTTGCTTAATTAAAAAAAAGAAAAGCTGACTAGAACTAAGCCAAGCTAAGGCCATGCATTCATAATTAAGAATAAGCCTCCATGTGTGATTTATTTGGGAGCTGGGTGCTGGCTCCCATAAGAGCAAAAACAAACAACAGCACATAAGGGCAGGCCACATGCTCAACAATAAATGGCCAGCACAAAATGTCCTCAGTGGGATTTTTGTAGATTTTTTTTGTTTCATATTGCCTTGTTTAGGCATTTTTTAAGTCTTACTGGTCTTTTGTTTGTATATTATGGCTTCCGATTTTGTATTTTCATGTGTTTTGTGTCATTGTTTGTGTTTTTTATTTGCCTACCTGTTTGTTTTCTAAAAAGAGACAGAAAAGGCATGGAGTTGGGTGGGTGGGGAGGTAGGGGGAATCTAGGATGGTTTGAGAAAGGGGAAACCATGATGAGAATATATTGTATCAACAAATCTTATTTTCAGTAGTGTATTTTAATTTAATCTTTTTTTGGGGGTTTTTTTTGGCATTTGTAACATCAGTTTTATTTTACTGTACTAATATACAGTTGTGTGTTTTCATAAGAATCACTGGTTTTATTTTAAAATTATATTTTCTTTTTGAGGAATACCTGGTAAGTTTTGTCTAATATTTCTAAGTGTTTTGACCTGTTTTAAAACATTTTCAGGTTATCTACCATTTTGCATAAATATAAATCTCATTTTTCATGCTTTTTTGTGGGAGGGTCAGATCTCACTTATGTAGCCCAGGTTGGTCCCCAAATCATGATATGTTCTTATAGTTCTCTTTCTTTCTTTTCCCTTTTCTACAAACACATAAATTAAATCTAATTTTATCTCTGTTGATATTCCTAGCAGTATAACTTAAAAATAAAAAGCACAAGTAGTCAACAATCAATCTCAGAGTTATTTAAAGGCATTCTTTTTTTGCTGCACTGTCCATAACAGGTTGACATGATTACCGAGAGCAGAACAGTGGGAACACAGACCTGAGTAAGATTCAGTGTTTGTATTTCACACTGATATGACCAATCCTTTAAGATATTTAACTTCTTCCAGCCTAATGTTCCTTACCAGAAAAAGGATTTCTTCTGAAGACATATGTGTGTCATGTGTGTACACATGTATCTCCCTCTCTTGCTATCCACCTAATTAGTTTTTGAGACAGGGTTTCTCACTGAATCTTGAGCTCCCCATTTCAGCTAGACTGGGTGAGTAGCAAGCCTCTGGGGTCCGCCTGTGTCCCCTCCCTCCTTCTGCTAGTGTTACAGACGCGCACTACCACAAAGGTGCCTGGCTGTGTGTGGGTGCTGGGATCTGCACTCAGGTCCTCTTGTTGCAGAGCAAGCACTTGACTCATCCAGCTGTCTTCCCAGGACCCTAAAGCACTTAAACAAAGTAAAACAAAACGAAACAAACAAAAACCCAGCAAGTATTTCATCAAGACTTGAATTCAGCAATCAGAACTCTGTAGATTTTTAATTCATCAATACTTGCATTCAGCAGTCAGGACTCTGTAGATTTTTAAAAACCACAGTCTTTCAAGATGACGAGTCTTAATGTGGGGTTGATGAGATGGTTCAGCAGGTAAAAGACTTGCTGTGTGATCCCAATGACTGAACTTAACTCCCAGAACCCACATGGAGGTGGAAGGAGAAAAATCAACTCCATGAAGCTGTCCTCTGACTTCCACAGCTGGGCTGTGCCATGTGTCTTTGTGCACACACACACTTAAAAATTCAACAAGAACCTTAATATATGTATAATATCTAACTATTCCTATCTCAGTTTATTTAACTGTGAAAACACTGTGGTCCTAGTAGGTGCCCAATAGAGTAAAAGAAACAAAAAATTTAGTTACAAATATTTACATGAATCAAACAATACATTATAGAAATCATACATTCTTACGTTCGTCTCTGAAGTAAGTCAATACATAACAAACAATACCTTGGCTTTTGGGGTAGCTTTAATTGTCCATATGCAATCAACTGCTTGGCCAGGCTTTGTTTTTTCTTGTTCTACCTGGCTAGAACGTATTATTCCATCAGCTCCTGAGAGCTCAAACTGGCAATCTCCAAGGTAAGTAAAGTCTGGATCTGGGATGAATGAGTATTTTGCTCGAAATCCTAGTCCTTCAAGTTCTTCATCAGAACTAAATTTAATCCACATGAATCTTCCTGTTGATCTAATTAATGCAGGGCTTTTCATGCCACAGTAACGGTCTATAAGAGGAGAGAAGCCAAACGGTCCATCTCGAACTTCCAAGTGATCAAACCGACATTCAAATGATGGCTCTATATAATAGCGTTCGTCAAAGGTCAGCTCTATTCGTTGACGAGGAGCAGCTTCCAAAATATAGATACACTCCTTGTTTGGCGGATATGAGTCAGGATAATTTGGTGAAGCAAAATGACCTCCATTGCTGGTTCGAACCCAAATGCCACACTGGGTTGCAGGAATGTGCTTGATCCCAATATTTTGTCCATCTTGGGTCTTTTGGGCCACAGCAATCCCTTCCACTACAAGTACTGTTACTAGCAACACTTTGAGGACCGCGCAGAGCTGCTCCAGGGCCATGTTCCTCAGCGTCGGCGCTCTGAGAGCGCCCGAGGCGGCGGCGCGGCGGTCAGGGCCCGGCGCGGTGTCTCCGCTCGGTCCCCATCGCCGGACGCCGCCGCCTCCCTGCAGCGGGCGCAGCGTCTCAGCCCGCCGTGCCGGGTCCCCGACGGCCGCCGCCTCCCGCCGCGCCGAGGACAGCTGGCGGCGCCCGCTCCCGCGGCGGGCTCCCTTGAAGTCTTTTTTTTTTTTGGTTTTTTGAGACAGGGTTTCTCTGTGTACCTTTGCGCCTTTCCTGGAACTCACTCTGTAGCCCAGGTTGGCCTCGAACACACAAAGATCTGCCTACCTCTGCCTCCCAAGTGCTAGGATTAAAGGCGTGCACTACCACCGCCCAGCTTAATCTTTTTAGAAAAGAATAATTTTGAGTGAGTGAGTAAAGTACATTGCCCTCCCTAATGTGAATGGACCTCAGTCTGAACAGACCAAAAAGAATAGCTTTCCAAGAGTAGGAATCAATTTTTACTGGGACATTAGCCCTTTTTCTGTTTCCTCTCAAATTACAGTCAAATAATCAAGTGATCCTAAATTTTGGGTTTGTCAGTTTTTGCTGTAGAAGTGTCTCATTGGAGCTCCTATGTCTCCAGCTTAATGGCACTTCCTGAAAATGGAGGAAGTTATCAATTTCTATATTGAATGAGCTAGTACTTTATTTAATAGATGCATATATTCATACATGTGTGCATATATTCATACATGTGTAAATATATACACACACGGACATATTGATAAAAACCTTACTTAGTTCATTTGGACTAGCACAAAAGAACACTGTAGACTGAGTGACTTCCTTTTTTTGGTGAACCATGAGGTTTTTTTTTTTTTTTTTTTTTTGGTTTTTCGAGACAGGGTTTCTCTGTGTAGCTTTGCGCCTTTCCTGGAACTCACTTGGTAGTCCAGGCTGGCCTCGAACTCACAGAGATCCACCTGGCTCTGCCTCCCGAGTGCTGGGATTAAAGGCGTGCGCCACCACCGCCCGGCGAACCATGAGTTTTATTGGGGTTACTTAGAGGAATATGGGTGAGGGGTGTGTAAGCATTGCAGCTTGGATGGAAAGGGATCGTGGCAGTTGGGAGCCAGAGTACCATAAAGTCACCTTAAGAGTAGCAGCTTGCAGCCCTGCTCCAGGGAAAAGTTGTTACAGCTCTGCTCAAGTCCCTGGAGTGTAACATCTCTGCTCTGCTAGGGGAAGGTTTCCCCAGCATTTTTAACAGCAGTCTAAAACAAACAAAAGCTGTTATCATTTTTTAATATGACCTTAAATATATTTTGCAGTTGTGAGGAGATACAAGAATACAGAATCACAAGCTCTGCTATTGGCTAGGTGGAGAGAAATTGTTGGGTTTTTTGTTTTTATATTTAATTTTAAGGTATATAATCAATTTATTTATATCTTAGTTACTGTTCTATTGCTATGAAGAGACATCATCACCAAGGCAACTCTTATTAAGGAAAGCATTTTATTGGGGCCTTGTTTACAGTTTTAGGGGGTTGGTCCATGATCATCCTGGCGGGAAGCAGACAGGCATGGAGCCAGAGCAGTAGCTGAGAGCTTTACATCCTAATCCAGAGGCAAAGAAAGAGATATTGGCCCTGATGTGGGCTTTGAAACTTTTTTTTGAAACATATCTCCTCCAAAAATACCACAACTCCTAATCATTCCCAAACAGTTCCACTAACTGGGGGTTTAGCATTCAAAAACAGGAGCTTTTAGGAGCAATTCTCATTCAAACCACCATAATTAATAAAGTGAATTTTTCTCCTATATAGCTGTTTGTATTTTTTCATTTATTCATTGAGAATTTTATATATTTGATTATATTTTTATAAGGAAAAATTTTCTTTCCTTTTACATACCAACCCCTGTTCCCTTCCCTCCTCTTCTCTTGCTCTCCCCCATCTGCCCCCCATTCTACCCCCATCCCCTCCTCATAGAGGGTAAGGCCTCCCTTGAGTAGTCAACACAGGCTGGCATACCATGTTGGGGCTGAACCTAGCCCCACCTCCTTGCATCAAGGCTGAGTAAAGCATCACAACATAGGGAATGGGCTCTGAAAAGTGAATTTGTGTACCCGGGGTAAGTCCTGGTCCCATTGCCAGGGGACCCACAAACACATCAAGCCATTCAAATTTCACCCATATTCAGAGGGTATACTTTGGTCCCATGCAGGCTCCCCAGCTGTCAGTCCAGAGGCTAGGAGCTCCCACTAGCTTGGGTCAGCTGTTTCTGCGGGTTTTCCCATCATGATTCTTACCCTCCTTGCTATTACAACCCTCTCTTCAACTGAACTCCAGGATCTTGGCCAAGTGCTTGGCTGTGGGTCTCTTCATCTGCTTCCATCATTTACTAAATGTAGGTTCTATGATGACAGTTAGGGTAGTCACCAATCTGAGCACATGGGAAGGCTAGTTCAAGTACCCTTTCCACCATTGCTATGAGTCTTAGCTGGGGACAATCTTGTGAGTCCCTAGCTGCAGATTTCTCCTAATCCCCTTAATGGTTCACTCTGTCAAGATGCCTTTCATTGCTCTCCCTCCCCATCTCTCCCTCATGTTCCCACATGTTCTTTCTCTCTCTTAAGAGCAAAACCAAAAATAATGGGGTCTGATTCTGTTGGCCATTGAGTATAGGGCCTGTCCTGGAGCATGATTGAATCCAGTGTTATTCCATAGAATAAAACTGATTCTTCTGCTTCCATCAGATATCAATTACAAATATCTTCTTGCCTAGGGGTAAGCTTCCCCCTTCCTTGGTAGGATTTTGTCTGGCTTGAGCTTTTATAGGTCTTATGCAAGTTGTTGCAGTCTCTGTGAGTTATTATGTGTATCTGCCCTGTTGTGTCTTGAAAATTATGGTTCCCTGCAATTCTTAACCATCCCTGCTCTTAAAATTGTTCTTCATCCTTTTCTGCATAGATCACTGAACCTTAAAGGGAGGGGTATGATAAAGACATCCTATTAGGGATGACTGCCCCAAAGTTTCTTACTCTCTGCACATTATCCAGCTGTGGGTCTCTGTATCTGGGTGATATTAATGCATATTTTTCTCCTCTGATAGTGAGTATAGCACCTTACAGCACTGTGAATGATAGACAGTAGGGGCAAAGCTTCCCGTTAGAGTACCAGTCAGAAATCTATATGTTCTATATCATCAAAGAGTATTGGTTTTAGATGAAATCAGATCGGGGTTTTGTCCATGTCCTATCACTTAGCATCATCATCAAGAACTTAAATAATTGTAAGTTCTTCATCAACAAAGTGAGTAAAGCTTATCTTGTAAAACTATGATAATACATGTAATATTTGAAAACACTCAAAGCTAGGCTGGAGAAATGGCTCAGCTGTTATGAGCATTTGCTACTCTGGCAGAGAATCCAGGTTCAATTCCCAACATAGCATTTGTAAGTTCCATGCCATAGGATTCTGCACCTTCTTCTGACCTCCATGCACATCAGGCTTGCACATGGTGCATACACATATATGCAGAGGAAACACTAATTCACATAAAATAAAAATAAATAGTTTTGTAAAATACGTGCTGGCTGCTGGGCAATGGTGGTGCATGCCTTTAATCCCAGCACTCAGGAGGCAGGGGAAGGTTGATCTCTGTGAGTTCAAGGTCAGCCTGGTCTGGTCTACAAAGCAAGTTCCAGGACAGACTCCAAAGCTACCCTGTCTCAAAAAACCAAAACCAAAAAGAAAAAAAAAACACATGGAGGCTGTGGCTTTTAAATGATGTAATTCATTTCTTATTATAACACTAGACAATGCTGCCAGCAACCTTGACTTTTTAAAAATGTCAGTATATATAAAAATATGTAACACCTTGGACAAAAATAAATGAGTTGCAAATAGAACTGCAGCAATTCTTCTCATGTGAGTCTGTCATTTCATTAATTTTGGGGGAATTTCCATGAGCTGAATAAAACTTGAAAGTCATAGTGTTTACGAAAATTTGACACTCAGATACCTGCAGAAACAAACCACTCCCTTTTTCATTCATTTGATCACTACTGAAATGAGTTCACCACACTGTATCCAAGGTAACCTAATTATGAAAATGTCTCATTTAATGAAATGGGCTCTAACCTCTGAGCCCAGTGAAGAGTACAATCATCATAGCTCTGTGACATCTCTTGTAGGAGATTATCACATTTCCTTCAGAAACGTCTTGCAGGTGATACCTTTTTCCAGCTATGCTCACTTGTGTATAAAGATTAGAGAACTTACATTCTTGGCCCAAGTGAAGATGTCCTCTGGTTTATTCATAACCCCAAAGTAAATGTTAATTATTTTTTCCAGCCCAGCTTTTAGTTTCTTAACTCTAAAACGAATAACCTCCTTAATCCTTTATTCATATGTTCATAGTCTCATGTGACCCACTATCACATTTAGTATGATATAACCTCTGTTTTAGATACATTGCAGTTTCCAAATGCTTCAAATTGCCTGGCTTCAGGTTACCTACACAAAACTCTTTTATCTGGAAACTTCTGTATTCCTCATTACATCATTTTATATTTATTTATTTAGATCATAGCATTTCACCACTTTTCTACTAAAATATCACACAAAGAGTCAACAGACTCTATTCTACAGACTCTATTGTATGCATTTTATTAATGTTGGAGTACATTTAGGTTTCCTAGTGGCTTTACCAAGCAGGTCTGCATAGAGAGGATGATTGAATCATGGGCCTGAGTACAGGTGTCTGAGATGGTCTGCACTTGGCTGTGCTGGGGGGAGGTCTTTTGCTCCACCCACTGGCATTCTTTTAAATCTAGTTATACTGAACCTGATAGAAGAGAAAGTAGGAAGTCGCCTTGAAAGCATTGGCACAGGAGACCACTTCTTAAATATAACACCAGTAGCACAGACACTGAGAGCAACAATTAATAAATGGGACCTCCTGAAACTGAGAAGCTTCTGTAAGGCAAAGGACATGGTAAATAACACAAAATGACAGCCTACAAAATGGGAAAAGATTTTCACCAACCCCATATCTGACAGAGAGATGATCTCCAAATATAAAGAACTCAAGAAACTAGACTTCAAATTACCAAACAATCCAATTAAAAAATGAGCTACAGAGCTGATGAGAGAATTCTCAACAGAAGAATCTCAAATGTCTGAAAGACATTTAAGGAATTGTTCAACATCCTTAATCATCAGGAAAATGCAAATCAAAATGACTCTGAGATACCATCTTATATCTGTCAGAATGGCTAAGATCAAAAACACCAATGACAGCTTAATTTGGAGAAGATGTGGAGCAAGGGAAACACTTCTCCAGTGTTAGTGGGAGTGCTAATTTGTACAGCCACTTTGGAAATCAGTATGGTGCTTTCTCAGAACATTGGGAATCAATCTACCTCAAGACTCAATGATACTACTCTAGGGCATATTCCCAAGGAATGCTCAATCATACCATGAGAACACTTTATCTGTTCTTTCAGAACACATGCAAAATTAATGGGTGGGCTCTAAATCAGAGAAACAGTGAGAGAGGTGTCTAATTAATTATGGTTTATTTTTCCCACATTCCATGAATAAGCTAAGAAAATCAAGGTATATATCTTGTAAGTTAACCCAAAGAAATAATGAAATAAATGGCAGTCTTCTTATTGCCTGAGAGCCATTTTGGAACAGTAAGGAAAAATGAACTTTTTTGTATGAAAGAAGTGAAAAATCCCAGGAGTCAGATGAGTGCAGATCACAGCTCTAGTACAACTCCTCTACCTACAAATGTACAAAGTGCAGAATATTGCATGTTCACTATTTGCCAAGTGAGTTTGGTAAGTACTACCTGGTTGGAATGCATATTTATATATGTATGTATGAAATGAATGATTAGAAAACAGTGCCCAGTATCTTAACAATGGCAGCTAATATTTTGGTCAGGGATGAAATCCCCAACCTCACTAGAACTTTTGAATTACAGATGTCAGTATATGTGGCATAGTTACATACAAAGAGTAACCATTACAAGTTCCTCCCTCTTTTCCCTCCTCCCTTAGACCTGTGTGCTGATAGTAACTACAAACCCATCCTGAAATTTGTCAGTGTTGAGATGGTCTAGATATATGCCTCTATCTATTTCTGTCTCAATTTACCAATGCTGAGGGCAAGGGATAGTTTTCGTGGTTTATATGCTGTGATGTGGTGTATGGTTGCCTGGGTCCTCAATGTAAGCATAATGTTCTCTTAAAAATCCTGTAAGCCTTCCAAAGCTGATTGCAGAACATAATTGCCTGTAGGCCAACTTTTTATTGTTAAATATATCAATTGATAACTTCATGTTTATGTGTGTGTATGCAAGTCTTTTAATCATATCCACCCTACTAGGCCCTCCAACTCCCTTTATAATGCCTTCTCACAACGTTTGCATCCAAATTTATTCTGTCTTTTTTGACATTTTTTTCCTTTTATTGAAAATAGATTATTTTCTCACACAATATATCCTGATTATATTTTCACCTTCCTCTGCTCCTCCCTGTTCCTACCCATCTTCCCTCTCCTCTGGATCCACTTCATGTCTGTCATTAGAATAAACTTCCAAGAGATAACAACCAAACATGTCAAAATAAAATATAAGAAGATGAAGCAAAAACTATATTGAAGTTGGACACAGCAACCCAACTGCAAGAAAAGAGCCCCAAGAGCAGGCACAAGAGTCAGAGGCACATTTGTAGTTGTTCTTTTTTTTTTTTTAACTCTTTGCTTTTTGGGGACTGGCAGCCCAGCTCCCAAATAGATATACAGGGCCTTATTCTCACTTATGAATGCCAAGCATTAGCTTGGCTTATTTCTAGCCAGCTTTTCTTAAATTATCCTGTCTACCTTTTGCCTCTGGGCTTTAACTTCTCTATTCTATATACCTTCCTTCCTTCTTCTTCTGTGGCTGACTGTGTGGCTGTGTGGCTGGCCCCTGGCATCCTCCTCTCCTCCTTTTCTTGTTCCTCTTTAGCTTAGATTTCTCCTCCTGTTTATTCTCTCTGCATGGCAGGCCCACCTATTTCTCTCTCCTGCCTAGCTAATGGCCATTCAGCTCTTTATTAGACCAATCAGGTGTTTTAGACAAGCAAAGTAATACAGCTTCACAGAGTTAAACAAATGCAACACTAAAGAATGCAACATATCTTTGCATCATTAAACAAATATTCCATAGCATAAATGAATGTAATACATGTTAAACTAATA
Source organism: Peromyscus californicus insignis (assembly GCF_007827085.1). NCBI lineage: Eukaryota > Metazoa > Chordata > Mammalia > Rodentia > Cricetidae > Peromyscus > Peromyscus californicus. The sequence goes on from NW_026294391.1 coordinate 48,542,742, forward strand.
TTCCACAACACACACTAATTCTCATAGTCAGAACTCCCATAAAAATAATAAGCAAATAGCTATAATACATTTGCAGAAGACCTGGTCAAGACCCATGTGGGACCTATGCTTGCTGCTTCAATCTCTGTGAGTTCCTGTCAGATTTGTCCAGCTGATTTAGAGGACCTTATTCCCTCTGGATCTTACAACCATTCTGCCTCATCTTCCATGTGATTCTCTGAGCTCTGAGGGGAGGGATTTGATGGAGACATCCTATTTAGACTCACTCTCCACATAATGTCTGGCTGTGGGTCTCTGCATCTGTTCCCATATGCTGCTGGAGGAAGCTTCTCTGATGATGACTGGATAAGGCACTGATCTGTGAGTATAGCAGAATATCCTTAGGGATAATTTTATCAATACATTTTTAAGACCAACTCAATTGAATGCACCCTATTCCCACCACTGTAAGCCTTGCCTGGCTACAAGAGATGGTCAGTTGAAACTCCATATACCCCATTACTAGGAGTCCTCATTAGGATCACCTTCAAATTCTAGGAGGTTTATACTGCACTAGTTTTCCACATCACCTACCAAATGCCCCCATTCTAGCTATCTCCCCTGACTCTCTCCCTCTATTCTATCTCCTCCACACCTGATCCACCCCATTCCTGCCCCCAGTCCACCAATAAAATCTACTCTTATTTCCCCCTCCCATGAAGATCCCTGAACCACCCCCCAAGACCACCCCTCTTTACCTCCCTGGGTCTATGGATTGTAACTGGATTAACATTTATTTAAGGGCTAATATGCCCTTACAAGTGAATACATACCATAATTATCTGGGTCTGGGTTACCTCACTCAGGATGATTTTTTATAGTTCTACCCATTTGCTTGCAAATTTCATACTGTCATTTTTTATTTATTCTCTCTTATACTACATCCTGACCCCAGTTTCCCCCACCCCATCTCCTCCCAGTCCCTTCCCCCCACATCCCCTTTCCCCAAGATCCATTCCCCCTCCTTTCCCTTCTGAAAAGGGCAGCCCTCTCAGGGATATCAACTAAACATGGTATATTAATTTATAATAAGACTAGGAACATCCACTTGTATCAAGGTTGAACAAGGCAACCCAGTAGGAGAAAAAGTGTCCCAAAAGCAGGCAAAAGAGTCAGATAGAGGCCCTGTTCCCACTGTTAGAAGTCTAATCTGTTTAGTGTTCTGTATGCTTCTTTCACCTTTATAGAAATCTCCTTCTTTAGGTTAGGAAATTTTTCTTCTATGATTTTTTAAACATTTTCTGGGTCTTTGAGATGGGTTTCTTTTCATTCTTCTATTCCTATTATTCTTTTTTTTTTTTTTTTTTTTTTTTTTTTTGGTTTTTCGAGACAGGGTTTCTCTGTGTAGTTTTGCGCCTTTCCTGGAACTCACTCGGTAGCCCAGGCTGGCCTCGAACTCACAGAGATCCGCCTGGCTCTGCCTCCCGAGTGCTGGGATTAAAGGCGTGCGCCACCACCGCCCGGCCCTATTATTCTTATGTTCGATCTTTTCATAGTGTCCCAGATTACCTGGATGGTTCGTGTCAGGAGATTTTTAGATTTAACATTTTTTTTAACCAATGTATCCATTTTTTTATAATATCTTTAATGCCCACTATTCTCTCTTCCATCTGTTTGTGAAGCTTGTCTCTATAGTTCCTGTTCAAATTCCTAAAGTTTGATTTCCAGCATTCCCCCAATTTGTGTTTTCTTTATTACTTTTATTTCCATTTTCAGGTCTTGAACAGTTGTATCCCTTTCCTACAATTGTTTGTGGGTTTTTTTCTTTCTGTAAGGGATTTATTATTTTCTACAGTTGTTTGTGTTTTCCAGGGTTTCTTTAAGTGATTTATTCATTTCCTCTTTAAGTACTTCTATCATCTTCACATAGTTGGTTTCAAGGTCTTTTTCCTGTGCTTCAGCTATGTTGGAATATTCAGGGCCTGCTGTGGTAGGATAGCTGGGCTCTCTTGAAGAGGTATTGCCTGGGTGTTGTTGTTTTTATGGTGGCGTTTTAGCATTTGGGTTTGGATGATTAAAGGTCTAAGTTCTGATTTCTGCATTTGTCTCTGTGGGGTGGGTGTTTTGTTCCTTGGTTTCTGTTTTTTGTTTTTGTTTTTGTTTTTTTTTTGAGAGTGTGGTGGCTGTATGTTGTCTGTTTTCCTGGCCTGTTCAGCTGGTATGCTGGGTAACTGGGATGAGCTGGGGGAAGGAAGGTTGGAGAAGGTCTGTGTGATCTGGTGGGAAAGGGAGACCATAGCAGGTTTCTAGCTATAGAGCTGGGCACGAGACTGCAGGAACTGGCTCTCAGGAGCAGTAGGAGAGGTGTGGATCTGCATTCAGCATACTTGTTGCCCTAAGTGGAGCTGCCCTTGGGTTAGCAGAGGGTACCTGCTGGAGCTGGGGTCTGGAACACAGATACCAGTGGAGTGAAGGAGGGTTGAAAGGGATGGTTTGTGGTATGATCTAGGGGATTCTCAGGAGATGTGGGGAGGGGTGAGTGAAGGCTGATGCTGGTGTTCTGCTGCAAGGCTGGGAATAAGACTGGAGGATTTGGTCTTGGAGAACAGAGAGCAAGGAGATCTGCAAGCAGCCTACCTGGTATTCTCCTCTTTTCTTCACGTTTTTAAATATCCCACTTAGTTCAATTAGTTTTGTCTAGCTGTGCATGGGTATAGGGTCACCCAATGGACCACGGGCAACCTGCCAGGGGATATGACTATGAAGAAAACTGAACCTCTCTCCCTCAGCATCCACCAGTTGCCAACAGCTCCTCAGCTAGGAAGCTTTCTTGTGAGTCTCTCTATCATCTATACTGGAATATTGATTTAGTGCAACTTGATAGGACCTGTGTCCTATTGTCCTATTTTTTAATTGACCTCATCTCCTGCTAAGGCCTTTGTATTAATGTAACCTTTCTTGCAAAGGTCATTCTGGCAGCCTTGCCCAATTTGTTCCAGTGCACATGGTCGAGTAAGGTTCTGTATCACCTTAGTTCTCTGGGATTGCTGACCCTCAGTGTATTATCACTCATCATACTCCATTTGTTCCTGGAGAGACAGTGTGAACTTCTCTCCACTGTCTTGTCTCAAAGTCTCAGGACAGCTTTATTCTTTAAGAGAAAAGTCAGTCGATGTCAAATGGGCTAAACCTGCCTGTACCTTGCCAGGGGTGACATAAAGTTTCAGGCTCCTTGGGGTTCTCTCCTGTGTGTACTTCTAGTCCTCTCCCAGGTCCTAACCTTAAATGTTTGGAGGCTCGGGTTTTCCTCTTTATAGTCTTTATGTATTTTAACTAAAATTATACATATTAAATTGATACTGTAGGATATTTCACTATATGTAAACATTGTGTAATGTTAAAGTTTGACTAAATATGTTTCCTAAAACATTTATCATTTCTTTGTAGTGAAAATATTAATCTTTTCTTCTAGCATTTTGAAATTACAGAATGCTATTACTATCAGTAGTCACCAAATGGTACCATAGGATGAGGTTTTTTACTTCCAACTGTAGCTTACTACACAGGGATCAGCTTTTCTGCAACTCTTCCCTTACCCTACCTCCTGATCCTTTAACTCTCACCATTCTACACTCAACTTGCTGGATTCCAAGTGTTTCACAGTAGACATATGAGTAAGATCACACAATACTTAAAGGAATTATGTCCTGTGTAAAAGACTCTTCCTCTCAGGTCACCTGTGCAGAACAAATCTCTCCTGTACCTAGGAACATGGTACATCAAGCAATGAGGTATCAGTCTTATAAACCCACCTCACCCTTCTAGGTCTGAGAACAGAACCCAGGCTGGGATCTCTGCAATTCCTTTTCTTGAGCAGAATTTGTCTCTTGGAAGACTTCTAGACAGTAGCTATATCCCTGAAATCCCTTGGTTATTTCCCCTCTGCATAACCTACAGGGGACAGACATACTCCAAGAATTATAATCGTGACCAAGCTGAGGTAGTAAAATAAGATCCCAGGACAGCTATTGTACAGTTACATAGGAAGAATAGTGATCTATACTTACCACTGCCATCCAGGCATGGCCTCTTAGGTAATTTCTATATAAAGATACTTACTTTCTATAGGAAAGCTTAAAGTTAGGATATGTGAACCTCTACTCTTTCGAAGTTTATTTTTTATCGAGTTTTAGGCAATTACATTGTCAAGTAATCCTTTAGGATGGGTCCTGCGGGTTGGCCTCAAACTCCCAATCCTCCTGCATCAGTCTCTCACTTTAATCATTTTTTCCCATTTATGTTTTGTAGCTTCATTGCTAATTCCTTGGTTTCTGTATTGTGAAACAGTACTGGAGGTTGGAAATCAGACGTTTATCATCAGAAATACAGTTTTTAAGTAATGGGTAGAAAATGAGTCAGTGACACAAAGCCTGCTTCTGGCTTGGAACAGTGCAACACTATTTACTGCTGAGGAATCCAGATCAAGTGATTGTTCAAGCTGTGTATCGTGCTACTCTTGATAACTTCAGAAACTGCAAGTTCTTTGACTGCATTTTAAAGGTCAAAAGGTACAGTGTAAGGCAGAGACTGTGTCTTTAAAAAATGGTAGTTATCATTACACATATTTTTTTATCTGTATGAATGTTTTGTCTACATGTATATCTGTGCATCATATGCATGCAGTGCCCATGGAAGCCAGAAGGCATTGTATCTACTAGAACTGGAATTACTGATGGTTGTGAGCCACCATGTGGGTGCTGGGAATCCAACCTGGGTCCTGTGGAAGAGAAGCCAGTGTTCTTAGCCACTGAGCCGTCTCTTTAGCCCTGCTTAAATTATTTAGACTGAAGATGGTAACTTCTTAAAATTCCCTATTAATGGAACATAATCTGGCTTTATCTGTGTATATTCAGTGAGCACTCAATGGCTTTTTAGTAACTCTTTTTAAGTATCACCTATATTTTTACATAAAATCACTAAATATTGTTACATACAGTTTGTGTGCTATATTCATCTGCACTGGGGCATTGAACTGACTGTCCATTCTTGCCCCAGGTGGAGATTTCTTTGTGGCACCCTCAAATTCCAAGAGCATGTAAGGTTTGCTTCCTGATTCAGACCTAGTCTCTCTGCTCTCAAAAGTATCATGAGTCTGGTCCTTACCACTCCTATAGGCTTATCTAGGCCACTACACAGACTCACTCAAATTACTTCCCATTGATGAAATTGTAGTTGCCAAATGTTTTGCATTATAGTTTGTGAGACTCTAAAGGAGGGATCAATATTTTGGTGGTAAAAATATTTAAAAGCTTAATTTGGATAATTACTTAGTGAGGCTTGTAGCCTTTGACTCAAAATACAAACTTTTAATTTGTCTACTAACAGAGAACAACGCCACAACCCCATATGTAGATTAAATATTACACAATTGTTAAATCCTAGTAACACTCATTGAGCAGCATTTTGATTCAGTTATACCCTTTGAATTGCCTGTTCTAATATATTCCAAAGTGATTTGTACTTAGCTTTCAAGAAAATGTCCTGCGTCGAGATCATGATGGGAGGACGTGCAGAGATGACCGGCCACACTAGTGGAAGCCCATGAACTGTGGACTGGTGGCTGTGGAGCCTCCATGGGACTGGACTAGGACCTCTGGATACGGAAGACAGTTGTTTGGCTCGAACTGTTTGGGGAGCACCCAGGCAGGGGGATCGGGATCCGTCCCTGGTGCATGGGCAGGCTTCTGGGAATCCGGTGCCTGTGGTACGACACCTTGCACAGCCTTGGTGCAGTGGGAAGGGGCTTGGACCTGCCTAGGCTCAGTGTGCTGGGCTCTGCTGACTCCCCATGGGAGATCTTGATTTGGGGGATGTGGGGTGGCTTGGGAAAGAGGGCTGGGGGAGGGGCAGGAGGAGGGAGGAGGTGGGATCTGTGGGTGGTATGTAGAGTGAGTAAAAAAGTTCTTAATAAAAAAAAAAAGAAAACCTCCTGTTCCTCATATGCTCTTCATATCTTACCTACTATGCTACCCCCTTTCTTGTATGTAGCTGCTGCTAGATTCTGATAATTCATTGTCAGTGACTATACCATGTTTTTCTTACTAGATCCAGTGTTATTGAAGGGAAGAGGGGAACTTCCAGAGAACTGATGCTCAATTAAAATTTGAAGAAAATAAGCCCAACGGTGATGGTGCACGCCTTTAATCCCAGCACTTGGAAGGCAGAAGCAGGTGGATCTCTGAGTTCAAAGCCAGCCTGGTCTACATTTCAGAGTGAGTTCTCAGACAGCCAGAGCTACTCAGAGAAAAACCTGCCTTGAAAAGAAAATTAAAAATTAAAAAAATAAATACTTGAAGAAAATAAAGTAATAAAAAAATTTACTTGCTAATGGCTGAGTAAAGTCATCAAATACAACTTTATTTCACTTAGCATTAACAAGGAAAAAAGTATACAGCTAACAAATTACAATCATATACGAAATTTCAAAAAATAACAAAAATTTGCCACTTTATTTTTCTTTCACCATTGTATGACATCATATTTCCATGAAAATTGCTTTTCCAATGCAATGTTAACTAACACTTCAGTAAAAAGAAGGCAATGTTTTCCAGTTTGTTGCAAAGTAAAAAAACTCTAAGTACTAAATTGACAAGTGACAATAACCATTTTATGCAGCTAACATAAAACATGGCACAAATCACTGCCTAATTAAAGGGATATTTGCAAAGTAACAAAAATATCTACATTTTACTAATGTATAGAAAGAAGGTCAAGAATGTATACATTTTGCTTCTGCTAGTCTATGAAGTCTCCACTAATTAGGAGGCTGACCATTCTTCAAACATAATGTGGAAACCATAGAACAGAGTCAGCTACTTATGGGATAGAGACTTGGAATGAACCCTGGCTTTGGCAACAGCGCCAGCCCTACCTTGATCTCTCCTTCTTGGTCCCCCTGCGTGATCTTTAAGAGCCAACTGGTAGAGGTTGGGAAAGGCACTAGGGACAGTGCCATTGACCTTAGCTAAAACTTCCAGGACTTTCATCTTGGTGGTTTCAGCATGAGCTCTGGGACCCCACAGGAACTCAAAGGTTGGGGGATCACTGCCAGGAACCTGGCGGTACTCCAGGTAATTTTCCTGCACTAGATCTTTGTTTATGAATTCCGCAGGCTCCCCAAAGATTAAGTGCTTCTTCCCAGCATATACCCCCACTCCATTCAGAAACTGCCAGACCTCTTGCTCAGTGGCACGATTGCCCTTCATGAAGATCACACCCAGGATGGACATTAGAAGACCAGTCCTGGGCAACCCCCAGTTGCTACTCAGACTTCCCTCAGTGGAGAGACCCAGTTTGCCTACCAGCATATAGGAGTGAGTGTTGGGATCTATTTCCTTCAACTCAATACCAAAGACTAGCTCTAGGCGTGCAGAGGTTCTACGGAGGATCTCAGGGAACTGTTCCTTATACTTCTTGTTTACTACTGCCAGCATTTCACTCCGTGTAACTACCTCTTTCATCTTAAACTTGTCTAGCAGGAATTCTATCAGCACACTAGCCTTCCGCATGACAGGATCTTTAAGTGAATGCTGAATGGAGCTCACTACCTGGGTAGCATCTGAACTTTGCTTATCAGCAAGCACAGCAGCATTCCTAACACCTACACCAGAGCCTGTGCAGGACACATCTGCACTAAGAGATCCAGGGGTTTTCACCCCCTGTAGAGTACAACCAACAGGGAAGCTGGAGCCATCACTCTGGTCAGCAGGAGGAGATGCTGCTTCCTCTGCAGTGTGATGAACTGCTGGGAGACCCTGGAGCTCACTTCGTGCCTGCCGTCGTTTTGCACGGGAGCGGCTCTTACTCTTTTGACCCCTAGGCATGGTGACTGGGCTCAGGGTTGAAGCAGGAATGCTGACAAGACAGGAATCTGCAAGGGTAACAATGACAACCTGTAATTACCACAGTACTACCAGGTAGAGAATACCTTGGGTTTAACAAAGACCTGCTTTTGCAGCTTTCCAGAAGAGAATCTTTCTAGGAACATACCAGGGCTCCCGTACTCGTGGATCAATCTCTATTCTGCAGATCCTGTGGAGGAAATGAAAGCTTGTTAAGTCTAGTTTTAGGCTTCCAAGAGTGAGTCAGGTCTTTCACTAGGGTCCCTTGGGAACAAGACTCAAGAGTTCCCTTACTTTACATTCACAATCAATCATATCTATTGTTGGCAAAGTCTGTATGCCAATTTCCTTTTGCTCTTCTCAAGCTAACACTCCAAACTCGCTCAGTATCACTCAAGTAGAAATTTAATCTGCCTTCCTCTCCACTTCGTCATTCAGATGGCAATGGGAACTCAGCACTAGCCAAAATGGAGATACTTGAGAGCTTTTGCTATTAACAAGGAGTGTTGTTTCCAGGGTGATTAAAGTCCTCATCCTGACTTTATCTGACCTAGGTATGATGTCTAGCTTATTGTGGCAATGAGGTAAGGCATTTTCAACAAAGCTCTTATTGCCTTACTTTCTTAAGGGAAAGTGAAGGAGCCCTTCAGTTTTTAATCCTGACTGGACCCACTCAGGGCACTATACAGGGGTGGAGTCCCGTGGCTGTGCAGACCCACTTAGGCCACCATATGCGGCAGAAGCCTGTGCAAACAGACCCACTTAGGCCACTATATGGGGGTGGAGTCCCGTGGCTGTGCAGACCCACTTAAGCCACCATATGGGGCAGAGGCCTGTGCAAAAAGACCCACTTAGGCCACCATACAAGGCAGATGAATAATTGTGTCCATCCAAACCCACTTAGACCCCCATACGGGGACAGAGGCCTGTGCAGATAGACCCACTTAGGCCACCATACAGGGGTGGAAACCTGTGCCTGTACACAACCACTTAGGTCACCATCTAGCATCAGCGGTATGTGTATGTTTACCCCACCCCCAGCCTCAGAGCCTGGAATCTTCAAGACTGGCCTCTCTCAATCCCTTAAAGCCTGATATTTCCATTTCAGTTGTCTAAATACAACGGCCTCCTGCCAGAGCCTTCGTTCTATGAGAACAGCAGAAAAGTAGACGAATCTGAATAAAACTGCCACATCTTTCTGAAAACTCTAGGGAAGCACACTGGGCCCCAAGCCAAAAGGGGCTTTTCGGGGTAAAGGGCTCACAGGGACAAGCAAAGGTGGGAGAGTTGAGTTTGTGATGATTTTAAAGCAAGTTACCCACCCCAAAACCCAGAAATACCTAGGATCGATCTCCACGCTTTCTGGACACCAAGCTGCTCGGAGCAGAGCGCCACCAGGAAGTGAAGTAATCTCCAGCTTCCGGCCCCTCCCATTCTGTTCTTGTGGACCTCTAAACAGAACTACTAAATGAAGTATATCTTCAACTTCCGGCCCCTCCCATTCTGTTCTTGTGGACCCTAAACAGAAGTAGGAAGTGAAGTAATCTCCAACTTCCAGTCCCTCCCATTCTGTTCCTAAGACGTCTAAACAGAACTACTAAATGAAGTAATCTTCAACTTCCGGCCCCTCCCATTATGTTCCTGTGACCCTCTAAACAGAACTACTAAATAAAGAAATCTTCAACTTCCAGTCCCTCCCATCCTGTTCCTGTGGACCTCTGAACTGAAGTAGCAAGTGAAGTAATCTACAACTTCCCGTCCCTCCCATTCTCTTCCTGTGGCCTATAAACAGAACTACAAAATAAAGTTATCTTCAACTTTTGGCCCCTCCCAGTCTTTTCCCATTGACCTCTAAACAGAAGTAGGAAGTGGTGTTATCTACAACTTCCGGCCCCTCCCATTCTTTTCCCGTGGACCCCTAAACAGAACTACTAAATAAATATATATTTAACTTCTCGCCCTTCCCGTTCTGTTCCCGTGGACCCCTAAACAGAAGTAGGAAGTGAAGTAATATTCAACTTCCGGCCCCTCCCATTCTTTTCCCGTGGACCCCTAAACAGAACTACTAAATAAATATATATTTAACTTCCGGCCCCTCCCGTTCTGTTCCTGTTGACCAAACAGAAGTAGGAGGTGAAGTAGTCATCAATTTTCAGCCCCTCCCATCCTGTTACAGTGGTCCTTTAAATAGAACTCCATGAGTGGCAGTCTGTTTCCTTTTGTTCTGGAGAGGGTTCCTTGTTCTTATTCTTGTCTTTCCTAGCTAGTTCTTGTTTGTCCTTTTGATGTCCTATCCCACCATCTTTGCTTTTCTTGCCTCCTCCTCTTATTTTCTTTGTCTTCTCCCCTCCTCCTCCCCTCCACTCCCTTCCCCTCCTTTAGGTCTTCTCTTGTTTAGTGTTCTCATCTCCCCTTCCTATCACTCCCTTAGTCTCACCTCTCTTCTCTCTCCTTCCCCCTCCCTCCTTACCTCTCTCCTCTTTAAGCATAGATTCTCTTCCCCTTCTCACCCCTCCCAGCCTCTCTTCTCCCCTTCCACTCCTCTTAACCTTTCTCCTCCAAAATTCCATCCCTTCCCTACCTACTTCACTCTCCTCCTTTAGCCTAATCTCTCCTCCCCTCCTCTATTCTCCCCTCCTTACTCATCTCATGGCTTATTTTGCCTTCTTTTTCCTCTAGTCCCTACTTCTCCTTAGTATTCCTTTCCTCTTTTCTCCTCCTCTCCTCCACTTTTCCCTCTCCTCCCTCACCTACCTCTCTCCTTATTTTTCCTCTCCTCTCCTTCCTTGTTCAACTCCCCCCAGTTCTCTCATTTCTTCTTCTCTTTTCCCCTCTCCACTTACTTTACCTCTCCTTGTTACTCCCCTCCCTGTCCTTCCTCACCTCTCTCTTACCTTTCTTTCCTCTCTTCTCCACCTCCCCCACATCCCATTCCACCCTTCTTTCCTTTCCTTTCTCTCCTTTCTTTTCCTACCCCACCTCTTCCCTCACCCTCTCCCCTCCTTACCATTCTACTCCCTTGTTTCACTATGTGCTCAGGCTGCCCTGGAACTTCTACTTTTGTACAGTTGGCCTTGAACTCTCAATACTCTGGACTGCTGGCATAACAGGTGAACAGTCAATCAGCTTTGTCGAGGGATTTGTTCTGAGGCTGTACTTTGATCATAGCCTATGGTAGACTTAAACTGACAATCAGCCTACCTCTGCTTCATGCTCAGCCACTTACCTTCTACATGCTTTGTGGCTAACCCTCAAACTAAAGACATTAATCCCTGAGACTGCTGATATGAAGTACTGTTATGCTTCATCCAGCTGTGTCCATCTGGCCTGGTTGATAAAAGTAGGTCATAGTAGAGAAAGGACAGAAGATTGGGGTGTTATATAATTTGAAATACGTTTCTTTTCTGTCCTTATTTCAGTTCACTATACTGCTGTCTAGGCCTGGAAATAAAAACTTTTCTCATATGAAATCATTCATTTCCTCCAACCATAGCCCAGTAGACTCTCTGAGGGGTAATAAAGAGAGCAGCTATATCTGAGTCCTCTGTAGGCTGACATAATGGTATGTTCAAAATTTTCAGGGGTGAACTTCTACCCTTCTTAGATGTTAGTCTTGATTATACTTGCTACTCCAGCTTCGTCCCTGTTGGCATTTTCTGTTAGGATCATAAAAAAATACTGATCAGGTCTCTTCCACTAAACAGGTTTCAAGTAGTTTATTACTATCATTGGACTTACACTTCATCAGCAAACTCAAACATTTACACTATCTTAGTGACTCCATTAATAATAGCAGGTACAGTTGCTGTCTTATTATACTTCACTAAGGAAGTAAAAAAAGAATGTTCTGCTACAGATGAAACAGGCCAAACTTGAAAATGGTCTTTCCAGTCAATTATGTCATCTTCTATCACAGGCTACAGACATGCTTCCATTTTAGGGTGCATTCATTCAGAGATTCTAGTTCCACACAGACTTCGAGAGATTTTTTTCATTATTCCTTTAATTGTTCCATGATTTATTTCAATCATGGTTGTCAGTAGGATGAGTTTTGTTGGCAACTTTACAGCCACAAATGAGGCAATAAGTAACAAAAATGTAAGATCAATTGATCTATTTTCTTCTCTGGTGAGTAAACACTGATTCTATTAAGGATTATTTTTTCATATTTTTGCATGGCTTAATAACTCCTTTTTATTATGGAACTTTATTAGCCTTTTGGTTTGTTATAAAATTTTTATCTGAGAGAAAACAGATGACACTTTTCCTTTTGAATGTTCCTGACTCACTTTGCTTTACTTGATGATAATCTAGTTATATCCAATTTCCTGCAAATGACATAGCTTTGTTCTTGAAAGCTCAGTTAAACTTTATTGTGTATGCTTGTATATACATGTGCACTTTGTATTCTTGTTCATCTGGTGATAAATACCTAACTTCATTGCATAATTTGGCTATTGTTGAAGTGCCATGTTAAACTTAGAGAATCTGCTTTATGATAAGCTCACTTAATTTTTTTATGTAGGTAGAATTTGTATAAGTGCATAATATGGTACCGCTGTGTTATGGTTTCATTAAACTGCTTTTCTGATTTCCATTTTGGTTAGACTAATTTACATCCTCACTAACAGTGTATCAGTTTTCTCTTTTCCTCATATTTTTGACAGAATTTAATGATAACATTCTAACTGAGATGAGAAACATTCTAAATGTAGTATGTTGATTTTGATTTCCCTAATGGCTAAAGATTTTAACTTTTAAAAATGTTTTTATTGGTCATTTGTATTTCTCGATTCAATTGCCCTCTTATTAGTTGAATTGTGTTTGTTTTGTTTTATATATTTTTAGTTCTTCAAACATTTTCCATATTAGTCCAGTGTAATATAAATTACTGATAAAGGTTTTCTACCTTTTTGTGATCACATTACTTCATTTTAGTAATTACTAAAAATCTTAACTAAAGAATTTTATACAACTATAAGTTTCTTTGGTTTTGATCAGTAGTTGTGCTGTGCAGTTAGCTCCATGGACTTCTTTAGGAAGAACTATCTAGTCTCCTTCACTTTGATGTTGACAGCCACCACCTTTTTGGGTGATGTTAATTCTTTAGGGGTTACAGTATGGTTATCCTCTAATTCTAAAACTCCTTTGGAGGTTATTTCCTGTAATTCTTTCAGTCAACTATTTTCATTATTCTTTTTTTTTTAGTTACTATCTTGACATGGTGGTAATATCCATAATATTTCTCTATTAATTTTGACTCCCTTCTATATGTAGAAAATGTACCTTTTGTTTTCTTAGTATCATTTAGTTCTGTTTCTTCCATTTGTTATTGAAAAGTACTTATGAAATTGTTTATATGTCTTTAAAGAGTTGATTTTCATTATTTCCTCATATAAAATTAATGCATTTTACATTTATTTTTTACTTGCTGCTTGTTTCTGTTTAATTTGATATTCATTCTCTAATATTTTAAGTTAACTAACTGTCAAATAATCTTTCCACATATACATGTTTTGTTTCTATCCAATGTCTGTCTTTGTGTCTCAGCCTGGTCTGGCAGTGACAGTGAGGTTGAGATTGTTGTTGAACTCTACATTCTCACACATCTGCCTATTAAAGGCTTATGCCACAAGCCTGACTATAAATAATATTTTAATGAACAAAACACTCCCATCACTTGCATTTGGGCTAGTTGTAACAATATTGCTTACAGAATTGTATGTTCCTTGTGTAAATATAACAAATATTGTATATATCTTTTGCAATTACGCAGTATTTGGACCATATAAATATATAAAAATGCATTTTTGTAAGTGTGTATGAACAAAACCTCTAGGCAATGCTGAATAACTTTTGAGGGCAGAAAGATTTTTAAGAAGAGAAGTTTCAGTGGAAGAGGAGTGGATCTGGAGGAGAGGGGAGGGGAAGGGAGGGACTTGGAGGAAATGAGGGAGGGGAAACTGAGGTTGGGATGTAATGTATGAGACAAGGATAAATGGATAAATTAACATTTTAAAAGTTTCAGAATTGATAGATTGCTTCAGTATTATGTCATACTTTGCACTTTCTAATTATATTAAACTTGCACAAATTTAACAACTAGGGACAGATTTTTTCTTTGGTAGAAACAAGAGTTTACTTGAGATATAACAATAAATGTAAGTGGACAACTATAAATATTCATAGAATACCCAGGAAAATTGAATTTCCTTTGAATAGCTATTATAGATGGAGTTTTTTTCCTTTTTCTCTATTCTTTTCTCATACAATACATCCCAACCGCAGCGTGGCCCTGCCCCCCCATTCTGTTCCTCCCAGTCCCCACCATCTCCCCTCTTGCCCAGATACACTGCCCCTCCATTTCCATTCACAAAAGAGCAGGCCTCCTAGTGATATCCACTGAACACCACGTAACAAGATGCACTAAGATGAGGCACAAACACTCAAATGAGCTGGATGAGGCAATCCCGTAGGAGGAAAAGAATCCCATTAGCAGGCAAAAGAGTCAGAGACACACCTACTTTTAAGAGTCCCACAATAACACACATAACCATAACATATGTGCAGAAGCTCTAGTGCAGACCCCTGCAGGCTCTGTGATGGTTGCTTCAGTCTCTGTGAGCCCCTATAAACCCTGCTTTAGTTAATTCTATGGGCCATGTTCTCCTAATGTCCTCAACCCCTCTGGCCCCTACAGTCCTTCCTTCCCCTCTTCTGTGGGGTTCCCCTGGCTCTGCCTACTGTTTGGCTATGGGTCTCTGCATCTGTTTCCATTTGTTTCTGGATGATGCCCCTCTGATGACAACTTGCCTAGCCACTCATCTATGGGTATAGCAGAATATCATTAGGAATCATTTCATTGACTTTTTTGCCAGTTGTGTTTGGGTCTATCCTAGGTCTCTGGACCAACCAGCTTCTGGATCCTGTTAATCCAGGCAGTGTTAGGCATGGGCTTCCTGTTGTGGTATGGGCCTCAAGTTAGACTGGTCATTGGTTGGCCACTTCCACAAGCTCTGAGCCACTGTTGCCCCAGTGCATCTTGCTGGCAGGATGGGTTGTGGGCCCAATCATTGGTTTTATGGTTGGGTTGCTGTCATCACTGGGAGCCTTGCCTATTTACAGTAGATGGCAGGTTAAGACTCCCATTTTCTCCATTACTAGGAGTCCTCACTAGCATCATCTTCATAGGTTTCAGGGAGTTTCCACTGTACTGTGTTTCTACATCACCCCCTAAATGCCCACATATTCCAATTGTCTCTCCCCACAGTCTCTCCCTCCATCCTTCTCTCACTCACCTAATCCTGCCTGTTCCCTTATACTACCCTGAATGTGCCTGATCTCATCTGATCTCAGACAGAGTTTTAAATTCATAGATATATTCACAGTAGTTTCACTTTTACTACAAAATTATCATAAATGCTTAGGGAGTCTTTATAAATTGTTACAACTCAACACAGTCATTTTTATACTGATATCTTCATTAACTTAATATTTGTGTTACAAAAAATAGCTAATATTGATGCATTGTTATTAAGTGGAATCCATGGTTAACTTTATGCTGTGAGTTTTTGAAAAAACAATGAATGGGAGGATTGGAGAGATGGCTCAGAGCATTCACTCTATTAAAGAATACCTGGGTTTGGTTCCCAGCACCTGGAAGTTCACAAACATCTATAACTCCAGTTCCAGAGGAATCAGAACCCTCACCAGGCACTGTAAACACATAGTACACTTACATACATGTAGGCAAAACACTCAGACACATAAACTAAAAATTAATAAAATCTTTTTAGAAAAAAATGTATGGTATGAATGTTGTCTTAAAAGATACTTTCACTACACTAAGATTCTTCTTTGTTCACTTATTCACCTATCTCTCCATATCCTTGGTCACCTTGTCTTTCTAAATGGCTTTAATAGTATTATTCTTTTGAAACATCCAGCATTTAGCCTCTTTCAAATAGGCTCCTTTCACTTATCCATATGCACAGCTTAGCAGCTTGTTTCTTTTTATCACTAAATATTAGTCAATTTTATGGATGTTGTAGACATTGTTTATTCATTCATCTGTTGAAGAATATCTTGATTAATTCTATAATTTTACAATTATGAATAAAACCGCTATCAATATTTGTGTGCAGGTTTTGTGTGGACATAGTTGTAGCTGGAGTTTTCCTGGTCCTGCATGGCCCATGGTCAGGACAAATCTCTCTCACCTGCCAGTCCTGCAGCTGCTCAGATCCAACTGAGCCAACACACAAAGATTTATATTGCTTAAAAACTGTATGGCCACGGCAGACTTCTTGTTTTCTAGTTCTTCTGTCTTAAATAAACTCATTTCTATTAATCTATACTTTGCCATGTGGACCGTGGCTTACCAGTATCTGACATGTTGGTACTCACGGCAGTGGCTGGCAGCGTCTCCTGACTCAGCCTTCCTGTTCCCAGAATTCTCTTCTCTGCTTAGCCCACCTATACTTTCTGCCTGGCTACTGGCCAATCAGAGCAACACATTCAAAGCATAGAGAACATCCCACAGCACATAGTTTTCAAATAGTATAAATACTGAGGAGTTCAATTGTTAGATAGTATGATAAGAGTATGTTTGATTTTGTAAGTTACTATTAAACCTTCTTCCAAGGAGGCTGTACAATTTTACATCAATACTAAAATGAGGAGTTCTCTTGTTCTACAAATTTTCCATCATTTAGTCTGTAGGTGTTTAGGATTTTATTCACTTTATTAAGTGTATAATTTCTTAGGCAGAAATACTCTGAACCAGATGTTCTCTTATTCATATATTTATTTTAATGTATTACAAAAAACAGATTTAGTTAATCTATATTACTAACTTTTGGATATAGGGATGTTCATAGTATTTCTTTATTTTACTACTTAAAAGTAATCATTATTGATGGCTTATTTGATATTTGATACTAGGAAGTGTGACTTATTTTTAATGTGGCTGGGAGTTTATTAACTTTATTTTATTAAATGCTGGCTTATTTTGATTTTACTGATTTTATTTTCTATTAATGTTTACAGTTTCCCTGATTACTGTTCTAATTTACATTTTTTGCTAACCTTTAATTTGTTCCTTTTCCAATTTCATTTTAGAAGACAGCTTAATTGATTGCATTAGATATCATCTGTTTTCTGATATATATTCTATAATATAAATATATATAAATATAAATTATATTATATAAATAATATATAAAAATATAAATATAAATAATATATAAATATATATAAATAAATAAATTATATTCTATAATATAAATTTTCCTGCTTTCACTGAACTCATGTTTTGATGAATGTTTAACTCTTTTATTTCATTTAGTTCCTAATGTTTGTATTTTAATTTTCTCCAGAATTATTCTTTCACCTATGTATTCTTTAGTAAAATTTTAGATAATCTCAAATATTTTAGGATTTCCTTATTACCATTTTTATAATTTAATATTTAAATTCCAGTGTCCATATAGACACACACAGATATTTCTTTTTCTTTTCAAAAGTAGATGTTTTTCATACAGTATACTCTTATTATGTTTTCTCCTTCCCCCAACTCCTCCAAAATCCTTCCCACTTCCTCTCCTATCCTCCTTCTCTCTTATTCCTTCTTCCTTTCTTTTTTCCTCCCAGATTTCTCCTTCTATTTATTCTCTCTGCCTATCCGTTCTCTTGCCTTGCTATTGGCCATTCAGCTCTTTATTAGACCATCAGGTGTTTTGGACAGGCACACTAACACAGCTTCACAGAGTTAAACAAATGCAACATAAGCAAAAGCAGCACACCTTAAATAATATTCTACAACAGCCTAAGATTGCTCTCCTACCAGACTGTTGATGCCATCAAATTGAAATTTTTCCTTTATTGGCTTTATTTTGTTTTGGTTTGTCTAGCTTTGTTGCAGTGTTTGGAATAGAATTCAGCATATTACTCATGCTAAATAAGCACTCTACCATTGAGATACTTAAAACATACCTTTCAGATGATTTCGTGAAATACCTAGATTTTACTGTGTTCACTGTGCAAAAAGTACAGGACATGATGCTTTCTTGTTTCAAGTGGAGCTGAACTCTGGCCTGTTCATAACACTGAAGGAAATGTTAAGAATATTATCCACCCTAGGTTTTAGTTTGTCAGCTCAGATATCTCCTGTTTGTGAGATAGTAAGTTGCTCACAGTTATCATAGACTCATCTAGCTTGCCATGCCATCTAATGTAAACATAATTCCCTTAGTAGATACATTGCAGTGCCTCAAATTCTCAAGCAACCAAGCTTCAGGTTACTTAAACTTGACAGCTCATGTCATCAGACTACTTAGGCAGTCCCCATCTCTTCTTTACACTTGTCATTTACTGAAATTTAGAATGTCACTATCTTCCTGTAAAGAAATCACCTGCAGACTCTAGAAACGTATTCTGTTGTCAGCAGCTTGGCTTTTTCCTCCTTGTTGTTTGTCATCCAGAACAGTTGCTAAGTTGTTGCCTAAGGCCTAAGTAATAGAGAGTGTAAGCAGTTCATTTAATTTATTACAGTGTAGCTATCCATGAATTCTTAAGTAAAATGAGAAAATCTGTGTTGTGTGTGTGTATGTACTTTTTAGCATAAAAATACTAATGGAAAGCCAACAAGATGGCTCAGCAGACAAAGGTACTTGCCACCAAGACTGATGATCTCCACAAACCTGCCATGCCACACATGCACACACATTACACTGCAAATACTAAAGAAGTAATAGAAAAGAATACTAAGAGAATTAAGGAATAAATAATTTACTGTTGTGTACATTTCTGTTTTCACTTGTCATCCTAGCTACCATGCTGTTTGGTTCTGCATCATTAAAAATCACCACAGCTTTTGATGTTTCTTTTGGGAAATATCAAAACTCTAATGGAAAGACACAACGCATAGTAACAAGTTGGTTATATCTGATGGTATTTTGTCCCTATTCATCAATTATAAATGTTTAGCTGTTTATACTTTCACACATTTTTCTGGTTACTTTTCATTTGAACTCAGATTTCTATAGGATTAATTCCCCTGTAACATGCCCTTAAGGGTTTCTCATCCATTCCTATTTTGTTGGTTGGCCCTACTTAAAAGTGGCTTTTTTTTGTTCCTAAAGCTAATTGTTGAGTCACTCCTCTGTGGTCATTTTGGTTTTAATTTTTCTGACCTGCATCAGTTAAACATAAAAGATGTCATGGTTTATGACAATTTTGAGGTGGAATTATGTAATTAATAGTACTAACTGAAAAGAAAATTTGAATCATTGCTTTCATTGAGATACATTTATTTCTTTTAGGTGAAAAGGGGCCCCTTGTACTATCTTGGGCAATAGCAAATAGTTTGGTCTGTTGAGTAAATACAGCAAAGCTCAACTGGATTTGAATGGAAAGAACAGTATTTGAAAGGAACTTGACCTGCAGATTCTTTTCTTGAATTTTTACACCTTGATTGGAAAGAAAAGATCACTGAATTCCTTGGTGATTATCACATAAAATATATTCTATAAGTCTGAATAGCATTATCAATAATCACATCATGTTTTCCACAACACCAAATGTTCAATGGATATTGTTATTAACAGAGTGATTATTTCTCTCCAAACTCACACATCGAGTTCCAGTTCCTAATGTTATATTATTAAATCCTTTTTGAAAGTATGTAGGTCTTAAGTAGTGAGTTTCCATGAAAATTATTAATATTATCTTAAAGATATGCAAGAGTTTATAATCCATCTCATGACTTGTGAGGGTGGCATTGGAGGAAAGGCATGTACAAACTTAGAAGAGTGGCTTCAGAAGACCCTGGATGAGTTGGAGCCTTGAATTTATGTGTGCCAGCTTCTAAAAGGATAAGATACAAATTTCTTCTCATGAAACCATTTATTGTGTCTAGTTGATTAAGATTTAATTTATCTTATATTCTTAAGCTAAGTTAATCTAAATATACAGGCATAAAGGGTTTTTTTTTTTTTTTTTTTTTTTACAAAAAATAAACTGGAGATGTAAACAGGATAAGATTTGAACACCATTTTTATTCAGTTTTATTTTTTTGAGTCCAACATTTTTATTGTTGCATTATTTAATTTTCCAAATAAACACTTCTTCACTACATTATTTTAGAATATAAAGTATGTACTTAGAAATCTTTAATTTCTTCATTGTATGCTCTGACCAAATAAAAAAACATTTATAGCAATCATGTCACAAAGATATGCTTTAGTTTTAAATATAATTCATACTTTTAAATTAGAGCTTGATACCTTTCTTGCAGGGTATTTTGGGTTTAGTAAGCAGATACATCTTAATATTGAGAATTAATTTTTTTCCTTTTTATAAATGGGGATTTAAAGTACTTTAGAATCAGGCAGGTGGTTGGTCAATATGGCAAAACAACAAAGCTTAGGAATATGTTTACTTTTGGTATGGTTAATGTGATGGTTAATTTTATCTGTCAGCTTGACTGGGTGATGAGGTGCCCAAATAGTTAATGACATATTATTCTGGGTGTTTCTATGTAGGTAAATTTTGATACAGTTAACACTGGATTCAGTAGACTGAATAAAGCATACTGCCTTCCCTAATATGTGTGGGCTTCAACCTGAACAGAAAAAAATAAAAAAAAACATAGCCCTTTCCTAAGTAGGAGGCAGTTCCTTCTTTGTTCCAGTGGTCCCTGTCTTTTTATTATAACTGAACCATCAGGTGTTCCTGAATTTTGAGGCTGTCTGTCTTGGCCCTAGTATTGTACATTGTAGCTTCTGGTTCTTTAACTTAATGGTATTTCCTGCATGTCATGGAAACCATTGTTTTCAGTGTTCTCTTATGGGACAAAGGGTTTCTTTTATAAGGTACTTAATACCATTCATTATATAATCACCCTCTAAAGGCATCACCTGAAAATAAGAGGTACCGTTATGTCCAAATTAGAATATATATATATAATTGGAAGATTTTCTGTGTCCTGCCTGGCCTGTGATCAGGACAAATCTCTCACCCACAGTCCTGCAGCTTTTTATAAAATAATCACGCAGAGACTTAATATTAATTATAACTGCTTGGCCATTTGCTTGGGCTCATTAATGACTAGCTCTTACATTTAAATTAACCCATAATTTTCATCTATGTTTAGGGATGTGGCTTGGTACCTTTTCTCAGTTCTGCCTTCACATCTTGCTTCCTCTGTGTTTGGCTGGCAACTCCTGACTCTCCTCTTCCTCTTCCCAGAATTCTCCTTGTCTGTTTGCTCCACCTATACTTCCTGCCTGGTTACTGGCGAATCAGCATTTTATTAAGCCAGTATACAAGGGCATTATCCCACAGCACATACATGGTATTTTATTGTCATAAAGTGGACATACATGTGTTTCATCAGTATTGGAAAATATAAAAAATATGAAGAAAACAATTGAGTACTCAGCTAAGTTTTCACCTACAGGGCAGGAACGTTACTGATAGTTTCTCTTGGTTTATATTCTTTTAGTGGCATGTTAATTGGCCTATAAAAATTTATGCACACACACACAAACATATACATACATTTATATTTTCATGTGTATGTATATGCATCTCAGTTTGCATCCAGGTTATTATTCTAATTTCTCTCTAATGTATATTGGCTTCCAGTTGGAAACATTTGCATTTCATAATAATTTCAGTTGTAAATGTGAATAATTAATATGAAATAGCTTCAACCACCTGCCTCAAACAGCTAAATGCAGCATAAATGACTATACATGAAGTCCAGGATATTAAACATTAAGTAATGAAAGAGTGTGAAACCTCAGGCATCGAGAATAAACATGAACCTGTTGTCACAGCTTGCCGCAATGACCACAGACTACAGAGAGGTAAAGTTCAGATGAGACCCGGCCTTCTTTGTTCAGAAAGGTGAGGTTAAAGATCAGAGAAAGATCATGTAGATTGAATTTACTTATTGAAAGTGAGAAAGACCAACAGAAAGAGATTTCTAGATAGAGCCCATGAAATGGCTTCCTGATCTTGCTAAATCTAGTCTGAAGGCATGCTATGTCCAGGACAAAGGAGTAAAAAAAAGAAGAAAGAGGGAGAGGGAGAGAAGGGGAGAGAGAGACAAGAGACTAACACAGAGAGATAACACTCAAGAGTAATATTTGTGTATTAATGCAATCTTGGTCCTAAATGCATGATGCTCTGACGACAACTAATCAACCTTAAAGGGAATGATTGTAGGTTTCACAGAAAAATGCGTATGTATAAAAAAGCAATATGTAGCATACTAGTGCTTTATAAACATGAGCAAGAGCAAATTCATAATGTTTGCACTCTAATTGAATTGGCAAGGGTGTAACAATGCAGAGCACAGATTAGACTACTAGCAATAGTGGTGAGGGTGCCTGAACTGGCTTATCCTGGTAATCAGATTGGTGAATACCCTATTATCATAGAGCCTTCACCCAGTAACTGATGGAAGCGGGTGTAGAGATACACAGCCAAGTACCAGGCCAACCTCCAGAAGTCCAATCAAAGAGAGGGAAGCAGGATTATATGAGCAAGGGGGCGGGGTCAAGATCATGATGGGGAAATCTATAGAGACAACTGAACCAAGCTTATAGGAACTCTCACACTTTAGACCGACTGCTGTGGAACCTGCATGTGACTGGACTATACCCTCTGCATAAGCGAGACAGTTGTGTAGGTGATTCAGTTTGAGGGGCCCCTGGCAGTGTGATTAGAATCTATTCCTGCTGCATGAGCTAGCTTTCTGGATCCCATTACCTATGGTGGGACACCTTGCCCACCCTTGATGCAGGGGGGCAGGGCTTGGTCCTGCCTCAACTGAATATACCAGGCTTAGCTGCCCCCTCCATGGGAGAACTTATCCTTTTGGAAGGGGGGATGAGGGGTGAGCTGGGGTGGTAGGTTGAGGAGGGAGCAGGAAGAGGGATGGGAGGTGGGGTCTATGGTTGGTATGTAAAATTAATAAAAACAATTAAAAAAGAAATAGTCTATAATTATGCATAAAACAACAGTATACACCATAAGTAAACACAGTTATTAGCTGTCAAACTTAAAAGTCAGTGAATCAAAATTGATGATAAGATGATCAATGGTGAAGGGAATAAAAATAATTGTTAAAACTTTAATCTATATGTTTAAGAAAAAAGGAAATGAACCTATTTAAAATACATGTATTTCATGAGGAATAAAAAATTACTCAAATTGGTGCAATGTGTGACAAGATATTGTTGGTTAATGCAATAACATTGTATATGACAAAAGGAAGGATCAGTGAGCCTATGAATGTTGAAAAATTGTGAATTATTTTATGGTGCATTTTTGTATTTAGAAAAATAGAATCACCTTTAAAGTGATATTTATCTTATGCTAAATTCACTCCTGAGAAGACTGACAAATTTATTAGTAATAATATAAAGTAGGCAATTATGTTTCACTCTATTGTTATGATTATTTGGCTACAAACATATAGGCACCATTATTTTATGTGATTAAAATGTTTAAATATGTCTAACAGCAGAAATGGCAGCTGTGCACTAGAGAGGAAGGAATTGTTTATTAAGGCAATAAACAAAATTCAAAATTTGAAATGAAAAAAAAGGTTTATCCCTCAGTGCTCTGGAGGTGACCGGGTAATATAAAATGCTTGCTTAGCAAATGTGTGTCCCTGGGGAGTTCAGGGTAGCATGGGGTTCTTTTTAGGAGGTGGGCTAAAGAACTTCTTTAGTCATCTAAACGTGCTCAACAAAAAAAATCAAAAAAGAAAATTTGTTATGAAAACAAACCCTTCCATGTCTGACAGCTTCTAAGAAGCCCAGATTTGCATTGAATTCTCAGTAACTTTAGAGACTACAATAGAGTGGTAATTTTGTAATATAAACTCACTTCTAAAATTTTAGTTGTTGAATGCTGATTCTAGGGCTTTGTACGTACTGATCATGCCATATCTTCAATCCTCTGTCTACTTTTTTATTTTCACGGAGTCTCATTAAGTTGTCCATGCTGACCTTGAACAAACTGTAGCTAAGGAAGACTTTGAACTTGTAATCTTCCTCTCACATGTAGGTGGAAATTCAAGCTATGTCCCAGGTCCAGTCTAGTTTCATCTTTCCTATGCAAGTAAGCATGCATGGTGGTTTGAATGAAAATGTCCCCCATATAGGCTTATATATTTGGACACTTGATCCCCAGTAGGTGGAACTGTTTGGGAAGGGTTAGGAAGTGTGAACATCTTGGAAGAGTCACTGGAGGAGGGCTATGAGGTTTCAAAAGCCAGCACCATTCCCAGTTAGCTCTCTCTCCACCTCATGCTTGTTGTCTCAAGATGTGGGGTGGACTCTAACCCTCTGAAATTACAAGCCCAATTAAATGCTTTCTTTTATAAGTTGCATTGGTCACGACATTTTATCACAACAGTAGAAAAACAATTAAAACAACTTGTCCATTTTATTAATATTTGTGTTACTATAATGATATACCTAATTTGAAAGATTGGGTACTATATTAAGAAATGATATTTATTTATCTTGTAGTTCTGGAAGTCCAAGATACCAGCATTGATTTGACTCTGGTGGCTACATGACACTGTGAAAGATGACATCATAGTGAGAGTGCATGTGAAAGTGAAATGTCATGTTACAAAACAGGTGGTCTGGACTGGTCTAATCTGGTGACTGGTCTAGTGAATACCCTAACTGTCATCATAGAGCCTTTGTCCAGTGACTGATGGAGGCAGATGCAGAGATCCACGGCCAGGCTGAGCTCCAGGAATCCAATGGATGAGAGAGAGGAGGGATTCTGCAGGTGGAGGATGTCGAGATCATGATGGGAAGACGTGCAGACATGACTGGCCACACTAGTGGAAGCCCATGAACTGTGGACTGGTGGCTGTGGAGCCCCCATGAGACTGGACTAGGCCCTCTGGATATGGAAGATGGTTGTTAGGCTCAAACTGTTTGGGGGGCACCCAGGCAGGGGAATTGGGATCTGTCCCTGCTGTAGGGGCAGACTTTTGGGAATCTGGTGCCTGTGGTGTGATTCCTTGCTCAGCCTTGAGGCTTGGACCTGCCTAGGCTCAGTGTGCTGGGCTCTGCTGACTCCCCATGGGAGACCTTGATTTGGGGGACATGGGGATGTGGGGTGGCTTGGGAGAGAGGGCTGCGGGTGGGAGGAAGGAGGAGGTGTGATCTATGGGTGGTATGTAGAGTGAGTAGAAAATTTCTTAAGAAAAATTTAAATAAAAATACTGAAAAAATAAAATAAAAGATCTTTCAAACTATTTTAAAGACAACCTGTGTTTGACATATTGTGCACCCCAGTAAACTTATCTGGGGATCAGAGACAAAACAGCCACTATATTAAACATAGGTTTAGGCAGTGGTAGCACACGCCTTTAATCCTAGCATTCCGGAGGCAGAGATCTATCTGGATCTCTGTGAGTTCAAAGCCACACTGGAAACAGCCAGGCATGGTGACACACACCTTTAATCCCAGAAAGTGATGGCAGGAAGCAGAAAGGTATATAAGGTGTGAGAACCAGAAACTAGAGTCTTGTTAAGATTTTAGCTTTTAGCAGTAATTCAGCTGAGATCTATTCGGATGAGGACTCAGAGGCTTTCAGACTGAGGAAACAAGATCAGCTGAGAAGTTGGCAAAGTGAGGTTGGATGTGGCTTGTTCTGTTTCTCTGATATTTCAGCATTCAGTCCAATACCTGGCTACCAGGTTTGTTTTTATTAATAAGACCTTTTAAGATTCGTGCTCCAACAACCAGAGAAATATTTCTTCTTCAGCTTTCTATGGAAGAGTCCCACAATCAATCAATCCAAAGACTGTCCCCATCAAGACTTAGTGAGGGGGAAAAAATCTACCTTCTTTAACTGTTGACTAATTAATTAATTTGGAACCAATGTGAAACCTCTCACTTCACCATGCTCTAACAACACCACCCCCCCCCCCAAAAAAAAAAAAAAGAAGTACTGAGTATGGTGCTGATTATTCTCCGTGGTTAGAAATGCTGAGAAAGAGCAGGTCTCTGAAGGAAAATGAGGATGGATAATGTGATTTAGCCACGTTCACAGGTAGAAAAGCCTACAGTCACTGCACAGGGCAGAAAGGCTGCCTGAGTTTTAATGGTTAACTGTGCTAAAGGAAGGAACTGGTCATCCTTTTTAGCTACATGGACACAAGTCAGAAGGAGGCATTAGCAATGCAGTAAAATCCACCTAAGTCTCAGTTACCTTTGAAAATTGAGCATTTATCCATTTGTTAAAGGTTTTCTTCTGAACGTCATTGTGTTCATTTGCAGGAGAGAAAGAGAAAAATGAGAACTGGATGAGTGTTTATACAGCTGGAGGGTGTGATAAATACAACCATCTCTTTCCTGGGGAGCTTAAAATAGACATTTATGCAGCATGGGACAAAGGACACAGCTAATAATGAACCCACAGATGGGGCCCAATGTCTAGAGCAAAGTGAGACTCCATCACCTCATCCAAAGAATCTGGCTGTCCCTACTAAATCCAAGTGGCTCACACCCAGTTATGAGATCCAGGATTGTATAGTACAGTCCAGACCTTCCTGTGGTGGTATTGTGTTCCCCAAAATATTGTGTACCTTAATAAACTTATCTGGGGTTAGAGAACAGAAAAGCCACAAGATACTTAGGCTAGAAAATGTTAGCACACGCCTTTAATCCTAGCATTCCAGAGACAGAAATCCCTCTGGATCTCTGTGAGTTCAAGGCCGCATTGGAAACAGCCAGGCATGGTGACTCACGCCTTTAATCCCAGAAAGCAGCCTTTAATCCCAGGGAGTGGTGGTAGAAAGCAGAAAGGTTTATAAGGCGTGAGGACCAGAAACTAGAAGCATTTGGCTGGTTAAACGTTCAGGACTTCTAGCAGCAGTTCAGCTGAGAGCCATTGGGATGAGGACACAGAAGCTTCCAGTCTGAGGAAACAGGACCAGCTGAGGAATTGGCAAGGTGAGATAGCTGTGGCTTGTTCTGGTACTCTGATCTTCCAGCGTTCACCCCAATAACTGGCCTCAGGTTTGATCTTATTAATAAGAACTTTTAGGATTCCTGCAACACCTTCCTTCACAACATGTACATTTTACTACACATGTAACATTTTCAGTTGCATTTTAAGTATAATATCAAACATGATAAACATGTTAGCATGTATAATGGTTGGTTTTAAATGTCAGTGTGCCATAATCTAGGATCATCTGGGAAGAGAGTCTCATGAGGGAGTATATACAATAGGTTGGCCTGTTGGAATGTGTGTGGGGAATTGTCTTGATTGTGCTAACTGAGGTGGTTGCTGCAACGTGGGTGAATGGCATCATCCAGTTTGGGGTACCATACTGTATAAAATTGGAGACAGAAAATTAAACAGTAGACATATGGGCATTAGTTCTCTCTTTGCTCTTGACTGTGGATCTGTTTGGCTGCTTAAAGCTCTTGCCTGAATCCCCACAATAATGGACTGTAACCTGGAATTGTAAGTCAAATAAACCAGTAGCAGGAGACCCCGCAGGAAAAACAAAACAAAAAACAAAAACAGGCAGTCATAGATTGGGAAGGAGCCAATTTCTAACTTTTAACTTTTTTTTCAAGACAAAGTTTCTCTGTGTAGCCTTGGCTGTTCTGGAACTCCCTCTGTAGACCATGTTGGCCTCAAACTCACAAAGATCCACCTGCCTCTGCCTCCCAAGTCCTGGAATTAAAGGCATGCACCACCACTGTCCAGTTTCAATTTCTAACTTTTGGAATACTCTTTTTTCCCCTGTGGAACCCTCTTAAGACAGCTAGACGCAGTCCTATGATAACTGCATCAATTCTTTATTAGGCTGAAGCCCCAGTGACTTCTCACTATACAACAGTTCTTTTGTTCTTTTATCCCCCATTTTGACATTTCATACATATAAGCAATATGTTGTGAATATATTCACATTCAGGTACTCCATTGTATCCCTATTCTTGTTCTTCTGAAACCCCTCTTCCTACCTAGGACCCCAGTAGCTACACCACTAAAGAAATTGACACCATCTTCTCTAGCAACTGGTAGCAGTCATAAGCTCCTCAAGGAGGGATGGGGTTCATAGGAAACGTCTATATGCATTGTAAAAAAAACCTCCAAGGGCCCAATCTTCTATGGATGTCCATAGCTGTTGTGTGTTCATGGTTGCAACAGTAATGTCACATCTGGTTGTCAGCATTTCATGACATTCTTCCCCATCTTCTAGCTCTTAAATTCTTTCAGATATCACTTTTTTTTATGTTCTCTGTGCTTTGCAGATTGGATGCAGATATCTCATTTAATGCTGAACACTCATCAGTCACATATTCTCCAAATTTTGACCAGATATGAGGCTCTGCATTAACTGTCACCCTCTGCAAAAGTAGCTTCTCCACTTCACACTAAATCACATGAAGAGTTCTTGTGATGAGATCATTATCTTAGACCACAGAAGATAAGGCAGCAAGTGGCTTCCATGGCAGAAAACTTTTTGATTGAAACATGGGAAAACAGGATGACGTGGGTAATTTCAAAAGGAAGATCAAAGTCCTAGAGTAAGGATAGCTTGGCACACTGGAAAGTATTTCAGCATGGTGGTTTGAAAACAGAAATGATGATTACCTCAACCCTTAAATTAGGTACCTCATCTTGTTTTGTCTTGTTTCTTCATCTCTAAAATGAGTTAATCAACTTAAGATTGGCCCTTTTGACCTATGTGGCACAAGTGCAACTCTGCTCTTTATGGAAGCTCTACAGTTCTTAAGAATAGTGTCCTGCCTGCAAGATATGCTGGGAAATGGTGCCATGAAGCTTGAGAAAGTAACAAACCAATATCTGATTTGACCTAAGGGCCACTACATGAGATGAAAACCATACCCAACACTGCTTGGGTAACCAAGAACCAGAGACTAGATATTCCAGGGACCCAAACCAAAACAAAGTACTACTAATCTAAAAAAAATCTTGATAAAATAATATTTTAAAAAATTTTGTTTAACTTGATGTATCTTAGTCTGTCTCTTTTAGTGTGACACAATACTATTAAAGTTAATCATGAATATTGTGCAAATTTTACCTTCTTGAAAATATTTTTTTCAATGACATGTTTGTACATTACTCTTTTTTCCCTTCAGGTAGAATTTATAAACTTGATTTGCTACTTATCCCTTATGTCCTGTAATAACATAAACCCATTTTTGGGAAACGTGAAAGCTATGGGACTTTGTCTTTGGGGAAATGCTTAATACATGCCCCCTTCACCTCTGAAGCTTAGGGTTGTAGTAATCATCTTCAATATACTTAGTTGACCACTTGTCAGCTTAGTAACCATAAAATTCTTGCCAACCTTGCCTGAGACAGTCTGTCTTATAGGCGAGAATACTGTTTTGGTAGTTTATAGGGCATTCTTTGATCATTGAGGGCTCCTAAGATCAAATTTCCTAGTAGGCCCACAGAACAGTGGCTATGTATGGAAGTAGGGGCACATAGCACCCATCCTGACTTGCAAAGAGGCATAATGCATTCTTGTGGAATGCATTGTTGCCAGGTGGTTTTAAAACATCCCTTTCTTTACCTTGGTCACGTTTCCAATGGTCTTTATTTGTCTCTCTATTTCTTTCTCTATCTTTTGTTTACTCTCCATATATTCATATACTATTTCTTTCTTGTATTAAGGGTGATGTTGAGATGGACAGCAAGCCTCTGTCTCTTTCAGTAAACAGCCATAGTCAGGGGTTGTCTTTCATCACTGCAGACAGGAGCAACAGTTTCCTCCATGCTGAATCCTGTTGATAGAGATTTGAGCGCTGGAGGGCAGGTATGGGATGCTGTCATTCCACTTGTCTCTGCCTATGAGTTTATTGCCTTTGCGTTTGGAAGTTTGGCACTACTTGCAAATGATTTGTTGTTTATACATTTCCAAATCTAGTGGTGAATAATCTCTTTGATAATTTTGGATTTCATGTTTTGTGGGGAACTGAGGAAGCCTTGAGTGAGTGTGTAAAGAATGGATGAAGTCCTGAGTGAATGTATATTGTTGACATAGGTATGGCTTTTGAAGCTTGTAGAGTCCCAGTATATTCAGAAGCCTCTAATTTGCACAAGTATGAACATGTCAATCATACAAACCAAGGCGTTTATGCACATGCATTAGACAGTAGGGGAAGTAAAAGGAGCAGTGAGTTTTACACTGTGGCTTGTGAATGCTGACAACCTAGAGATACTCTGATCTGTTTCCAGGAATGCAGACCTAGCCCCAGTGGTAATGTACAGGGGATCAGTATGTCTTTTTACAATAGAGGCTATGATTCACTAACCTCAGTGCCCCTCGAGACTCCACGTACTTGATTTCTTAAATTTTTTGGCAAGTCTGTGTTAGAGCCTTACCCTTTCCATGACTGTCTTTGTTTTCATTATCCCTACCAGATACTGTGACAGGATGTTGCCAGTATTCTTGGCTTGTAAGAAGTCCATGTATATAGGTTCTCAAAGTGACTTAGGTTCACACAGTAGGCTTCCTTTCAAGATGTCTCCTGGCAATTATACTCTCAGACTTGGAGAATAATTCAATATAATTCTCAAATGCTATCCTTCCAGACCAAAAGAATCACTGTCACACCAAATCAAAGCTCTTAATTCAAGACCTGGAAGAACCAGGCATTTTTCTCAGACTAGGACCAATAGTTCTTTTTCACCAAGGATGTATATACTTTCCCAAATAACCTTATGCATGAGGCATTGCTTTCCTTTAACTAATAGGAAGCTGGGATTCTAGCTAGATATTGTTTTCCACTTCTCTGTGGGCTGACTTTCTAATTCTCCATATTTTTTAGTTCCTGACTCCTCTATCTTGACTCCTGATCTCAACTTCTCTTTCCCTCATAAGAATTATTTTCTCTCCATTGTGTCCCTGTCCTTACTGGAAGACTCACATGGAGCAACTTCTTAATCCTTTAACTTAATCTGGAGTCTAAGAACTGATGCTTTAATGTAGGCTCCCACTGTCTCCAATGTCCTATTATGATCATTGCAATAAAGTTAGAAATGAATGATGCTTCAGTTGCATTGAAGATACCTGAGTGAATGAGTTATTCATTTCCTCTATGTCTAAACTGTGTGAGTTGAGACATAAGAAAGGGGTAAACAGTAGTTTCTGAAAATTGCTTCAACCCCCATTTAATGTAACAAGTTTTATTAAATCGCTGTTATACCTGGATCATTTAAGTGTATACATGGCAACTATTTCCAAACTAATCAAGCTTTCCTGGGCCTTTTGTTCATCTTAAATGAAAATTGTACATAGCATACAAACTACTAGGTATATACAATCTCTCTGCTTTTCCTTTTGAAACATCAAATTTTAGATATCTATGGCTTTGTTAAATGTATATTACTGTCCATTTTTCTATGGAAAAGTCTTAAGTCAATCCTAAGACCTCTCTATGATTCTTGGAGAATGTCATTAGTAGTTGAGTTCTGAGAAGTGCCTTCCTGACACTCATGATATAGGTGTTAGGAGTTTTGTTTAGGATTGTAGAACAGGAAAAACAGACATTTTCCAATGAGACAAAGCAGGTCATATGCTTCCTTGTCATGGTAATACTCACTGATAACCCCTGAAATTTTGACCCCAAATAAATGCTTACTCTTTAAAGATTCTTGTATTAAGTATTCTGTCATAGTGAAGAAAAGTGACTAAAAATTTTGATCTTATCATGGGCATTAGGCATTTCCATTGGCATTGCATCATGCTGATAAAAGCATGAGCACTGGGAACCCACAAGAACTCATAACATGGAAGACAACTGGTGGGTGCCTGCCTGTGTTCTGGGGACTTTTGCTACTTCATGGCTATCCTGAAGAGATTTCCGGCTTTTACTGTAGGGTATTGGTATCCAAGCAAATATTGAAATCTGATTCAAAAAGTTTCAGATCTTTTCTGTGGTATAGTTTTCACTGATGAGAGACTATACCCAGGAGCAACACCAGCTCTTAGGCAATATTGTTTTAGTATACTCAAACTTCCATTATTGGAGAGGTTCGATTTATTTTTAACTTTCCACAGCATCAAATTGGTCACAGCTATCAACTTTCTTTGATTCAAGGCCAGAGATCATGCGCATGTGCTCATAAGTTGTTCTCTGAAAACCTAAGAAAATGGTCTTATACATTTTTGGTGACAACTTTTAGTAATGCTGCTGTTAAAAGTACTCTTACATTTTGTATAATTCCAAAAGAAATTACTTCATTCTTGACAACAGGATCTCTACTTGAGCTCTGAATGGAAGGGGCTGCTTAAAAAGAACCTGATATTTTCTTTTCTGAACTATTGGCCTCTATATTAGATGTTGAACTTGAAATACCTGAAATAACAGTATGGATCAAATAACAAATGAATCAAAGCTCTGTGAAACTTATTGGGCCTGTGAGCAGTAGATGATGTCTAAGATGTGCCCCTAAACATAAATGAGGATAAAATGTCTTGCTTGTGTGCTGTGGCCCGAGCACCCACGGGGCCAAGTAGCACTTTTAGGGTTTTTTTTGTTGTTGTTTTGTTTTGTTTTTCGAGACAAGATTTCTCTGTGTAGTTTTGGAGCCTGTCCTGAAACTCACTCTGTAGACTGTAACATGAACCTTAAAAGGTCTTATTTAAAAAAAAAATAACTCAGGAGCCGGGTATTGGGGTGAATGCTGAAAGATCAGAGAAGCAGAACAAGCCACAGCCAACCTCACCTTGCCAACTTCTCAGCAGATCCCATTTCCTCAAATTGGAAGCCTCTGAGTCCGCCTCCAAATGGATCTCGGCTGAATTGCTGCTAAAAGCCTAAATGCTTAAAAGCCTCTAATTCCTGGTCCTCATGCTTTATATACCTTTCTACTTCCTGCCATCACTTCCTGGTATTAAAGTCATGTGTCTTTCCTAAGCAAGACATGAGATCTCAAGTGCTGAGATTAAAGGTGTGTGTCACCATGTGTGGCTGTTTCCACTGTGGCCTTTAACTCACAGAGATACGGATGGATCTCTGCCTCCAGAATGCTAGGATTAAAGGTGTGTGCTACCACTGCCTAACCTCTATGTTTAATATTATGGCTGTTCTGTTCTCTGACCCCCAGATGAGTTCATTGGGGTGCACAATGTATCAACCACATTTACCCCTTTTTTTGTCTAAAATTAAAAATAGCTTATAACTAATACAAGAAAAACTATATCCAATAAATATATACAATATTTACAGTCAAGAATTACATTAACAATACCAACTCAAAGGCACAGGAAATATATTCAACAAGATCATAGAAGAAAACTTTCCCAACTTAAAGAAGGAAATGCCTATGAAGATACAAGAAGACTATAGAACACCAAACAGAATAGATCCCCCAAAAAAGTCCCCTCGCCACATAATAATTAAACAACTAAACGTACAGAATAAAGAAAGAATATTAAGAGCAGCTAAGGAAAAAGGCCAAGTGACTTATAAAGGCAAACCCATCAGAATAACACCCGATTTCTCAATGGAGACTTTGAAAGCCAGAAGGACCTGGACAGATGTAATGCTGACACTGAGACCATGGATGCCAGCCTAGACTAATATACCCAGCAAAACCTTCAATCATCATAGACGGAGTAAACAAGACATTCCAAGACAAAGCCAGATTTAAACAATACTTTTTCACAAACCCAGCCCTACAAAAAGCACTAGAAGGAAAATTCCAACCTAAGGAAGTCAGATAAACCCTCAAAAACACAAGCAATAGATAAAGCCACAGCAGTAAACACCAAAGAAGAGAAGTACACACACACTGCCATCAAAAAATAACAGGAATGAACAATCACTGGTCATTAATATCCCTTATTATCAATGGACTTAATTCACCTTTAAAAATACATAGGCTTACAGAATGGATATGAAAGCAGGACCCATCTTTCTGCTGCATACAAGAAACATATCTCAAATTCAAAGATAGACACTATCTAAGAATAAAAGACTGGGAAAAGACTTTCCAATCAAACAATCTTAAGAAACAAGTGGGTGTAGCCATCCTGATATCCAGCAAAATAGACTTCAAACTAAAATCAATGAAAAAAGATCAAGAAGGGCATTACATACTTATGACAGGAAAGATGCAACAACATGAAGTTTCAATTCTGAACATTTATGCCCCAAACACAAGGGCACCCACATATATAAAAGAAATATTACTAAAGCTTAAACCACATATAAAACCCCACACATTAATAGTGGGAGACTTCATCACCCCACTTTCACCACTGGACAGATCTCCCAAATCGAAACTTAACAGAGAAATAAAGGACTTAACTGATGTCATGACTCAAATGGACTTAATCGATATCTACAAAACATTCCATCCTAACAAAAAAGAATATACCTTCTTCTCAGCACCCCATGGAACCTTCTCTAAAATTGACCACATACTTGGCCACAAAGCAAATCTCAACAGATACAAAACAATTGGAATAACCTCCTGTGTTCTATCAGACCACCATGGTTTAAAGTTAGATTTCAACAACAACAAAAACTATAGAAAACCTACAATCTCATGGAAACTGAATAATAGCCAACTGAATCACCTGCTGTGGGATGTTCTGTATGGCAAATGTGTTGCTAATTAGTCAATAAATAAAACACTGATTGGCCGTTGGCTAGGCAGGAAGTGTAGGCGGGGCAAGGAGGAGAATAAAGCTGGGAAGTGGAAGGCTGAGTCAGAGAGACACTGCCAGCTGCCACGATGAGAAACAGCATGTGAAGATACCGGTAAACCACGAGCCACGTGGCAAGGTATAGATTAATAGAAATGGGTTAATTTAAGCTGTAAGAACAGTTAGCAAGAAGCCTGCCACGGCCATACAGTTTGTAACCAATATAAGTCTCTGCGTTTACTTGGTGGGGTTTGAGCGGCTTGGGACTGGCAGGTGAGAGAGATTTGCCCTGATTGTGGGCCAGGCAGGAAAACTCTACCTACAATCACCAATGGGTTAAGGAAGAAATAAAGAAAGCAATTAAAGACTTCCTAGAGATCAACAAAAATGAAGACACCACATACCCAAACTTATGGGACACTATGAAAGCAGTGCTAAGAGGGAAATTCATAGCACTAAATGCCCACATAAAGAAGTTGGAGAAACCTCACACTAGTGACTTAACAGCACACCTGAAAGCTCTAGAACAAGAAGAAGCAAAGTCTCCCAGGAAGAATAGATGCCAGGAAATTATCAAAGTGAGAGCTGAAATCAATAAAATAGAAACAAAGAGAACAATACAAAAAATTAATGAAACAAAGAGTTGGTTCTTTGAGAAAATCAACAAGATAGACAAGCCCCTATCCAAACTAACCAAAAGACAGAGAGAGAGCATCCAAATTAACAAAATCAGAAATGAAAAGGGGGACATAACAACAGACATTGAAGAAATCCAGAGAATCACCAGGTCATACTTCAAAAACGTCTACTCAACAAAACTGGAAAATCTAAAAGAAATGGATAACTTTCTGGATAGGTACCACATACCTAAGTTAAATCAAGACCAGATAAACTATTTAAATAGTCCAATAACCCCTAAGGAAATAGAAACAGTCATTAAAAGTCTCCCAACCAAAAAAAGCCCAGGACCAGATGGTTTCAGCACAGAATTCTACCAGATCTTTAAAGAAGAGTTAATACCAATACTCTCTAAATTGTTCCACACAATAGAAACAGAAGGAACATTACCAAACTCCTTCTATGAGGCTACAATTACCCTGATTCCTAAACCAAACAAAGATACAACAAAGAAAGAGAACTACAGACCGATCTCCCTCATGAACATTGATGCAAAAATACTCAATAAAATACTGGCAAACAGACTCCAAGAACACATCAAAACAATTATCCACCATGATCAAGTAGGATTCATCCCAGGGATGCAAGGGTGGTTCAACATACGAAAGTCCGTCAATGTAATACACCATATAAACAAACTCAAAGAAAAAAACCACATGATCATCTCACTAGATGCAGAAAAGGCATTTGACAAAATCCAACACCCCTTCATGATAAAGGTCTTGGAGCGATCAGGAATACAGGGAACATACCTAAACATAATAAAGGCAATTTACAGCAAGCCGACAGCCAACATCAAATTAAATGGAGATAAACTCAAAGCAATTCCACTAAAATCAGGAATGAGGCAAGGCTGTCCGCTCTCCTATAGCTAGAGTTTTCCTGCCTGGCCCACAGTTAGGACAAATCTCTGTCACCTGAGAGTCCCACAGCCGCTCAGACCCAACCAAGTAAACACAGAGACTTATATTGGTTACAAACTGTATGGCCGTGCCAGGCTTCTTGCTAACTGTTCTTATATCTTAAATTAATCCATTTCTATAAACCTATACCTTGCCACATAGCTCTTGGCTTACCAGCATCTTCACATGCTATTTGTCATGGCGGCAGCTGGCAGTGTCTCCCTCTGCCTTCCTGTTCTTTTCTCCTCTCTGTTAGTCCTGCCTATACTTCCTGCCTAGCCACTGACCAATCAGTGTTTTATTTATTGACCAATCAGAGCAACACATTCGCCATGCAGAACATCCCACAGCACTCTCCCCATACTTATTCAATATAGTACTTGAAGTTCTAGCCAGAGCAATAAGACAACATAAGGAGATTAAGGGGATACAAATGGGAAAGGAAGAAGTCAAGCTTTTCCTATTTCCAGATGACATGATAGTATACTTGAGCGACCCCAAAGATTCCACCAAGGAACTGATACAGCTTATAAACACCTTCAGCAACATAGCAGGATACAAGATCAACTCAAAAAAATCAGTAGCCCTCCTATATACAATGGACAAAGAAGCGGAGAAGGAAATCAGAGATACATCACCCTTTACTATAGCCACAAATGACATAAAATACCTTGGGGTAACACTAACCAAGCAAGTGAAGGACCTATATGACAAGAACTTTAAGTCCCTGAAAAAAGAAATTGAAGAAGATGTCAGAAAATGGAAAGATCTCCCATGCTCATGGATAGGCAGGACTAACATAGTAAAAATGGCAATCTTACCAAAAGCAATCTACAGATTCAATGCAATCCCCATCAAAATACCAACACAATTCTTCACAGACCTGGAAAGAATAATACTCAACTTCATATGGAAAAACAAAAAACCCAGGATAGCCAAAAGAATCCTGTACAATAAAACAACCTCTGGAGGCATCATGATTCCTGACTTCAAGCTCTACTATAGAGCTACAGTAATAAAAACAGCTTAGTACTGGCATAAAAACCGACATGTGGACCAATGGAATCGAATTGAAGACCCTGACATTAATCCGCACACCTATGAACATATAATTTTTGACAAAGAAGCCAAAAGTGCACAATGGAAAAAAGAAAGCATCTCCAACAAATGGTGCTGGCATAACTGGATATCAATGTGTAGAAGACTGCAAATAGACCCATATCTATCATCGTGCACAAAACTTAAGTCCAAGTGGATCAAAGACTTCAACATAAATCCAGCTACTCTGAACCTGCTAGAAGAGAAAGTAGGAAGTAGTCTTGAACGCATTTGCATAGGAGATCACTTCCTAAATATAACACCAGCAGCTCAGACATTGAAAGAAACAATCAATCAATGGGACCTCTTGAAACTGAGAAGCTTTTATAGAGCAGAGGATATGGTCAACAAGGCAAAGCGACAGCCTACAGAATGGGAAAAGATCTTCACCAACCCCACATCTGACAGAGGACTGATATCCAGAATATATAAGGAACTCAAGAAATTAGACATCAAAATGCCCAACAGTCCAATTAAGAAATGGGCTATAGAACTAAACAGAGAATTCTCAACAGAGGAAACTCAAATGGCTGAAAGACATTTAAGGAATTGCTCAACATCCCTAATTATCAGGGAAATGCAAATCAAAACAACTCTGAGATACCACCTTATGCCTGTCAGAATGGCTAAGATCAAAAACACTGAAGACAGCTTCTGCTGGAGTGGATGTGAAGCTAGTGGAACTCTCCTCCACTGCTGGTGGGAATGCAAGCTTGTACAATCACTTTGGAAATCAATATGGCGCTTTCTAAGAAAGTTGGGAATCAATCTCCTCCAAGATCCAGCTATACCATTCTTGGGCATATACCCAAGGAATGCTCAATCATACCACTAGGGCACTCGCTCAGCTATGTTCATAGCAGCATTGTTTGTAATAGCCAGAACCTGGAAACAACCTAGATGCCCTTCAACTGAAGAATGGATAAATAAAATGTGGTACATATTCACAATGGAATACTACTCAGCAGAGAAAAACAATGACATCATGAGGTTTGCAGGCAAATGAATGGATCTAGAAAAAAATCATCCTGAGTGAGGTAACCCAGACTCAGAAAGGCAAACATGGTATGTACTCACTCATAGGAGGATACTAGATGTGGAACAAGGATGACTGGACTGCTACTCACATTTCCAGGGAGGCTACCTGGAAAATAGGACCCCAAGAAAGACACGGGGATCGCCCAATGATGGAGAAATGGATGAGATCTACATGAACAGCCTGGACATGAGTGGGGATAATGAAGGGCGAGGGTCGAGGGAAAGAGAGCTTGGGGGAGCAGGAGATCCCAGCTGGATCAAGAACAGAGAGGGAGAACAAGGAATAGGAGACCATGGTAAATGAAGATCACATGAGAATAGGAAGAAGCAAATTGCTAGAGAGGCCCCCAGAAATACACAAAGATTCCCCCACAACAGACTGCTGGCAATGGTCAAGAGACAGCCAGAACTGACCTACTCTGGTGATAGGATGGCCAAATATCCTAATTGTCGTGCTAGAAACCCCATCCAATGACTGAGGGAACTGGATGCAGAGATCCACGGCTAGGCCCCGGATGGAGCTCTGGGAGTCCAATTAGTGAGAAAGAAGAGGGTTTATATGAGCGAGAATTGTTGAGACCAAGGTTGGATAAAGCACAGGGACAAATAGCCAAATGAATGGAAACACATGAACTATGAACCAATGGGTGAGGGGTCCCCATCTGGATCAGGCCCTCTGAATATGTGAGACAGTTGATTGGCTTGATATGTTTGGGAGGCATCCAGGCAGTGGGACCGGGTCCTGTGCTCAGTGCATGAGTTGGCTGTTTGAAACCTGGGGCTTATGCAGGGACGCTTAGCTCAGCCTGAGAGGAGGGGACTGGACCTGCCTGGACTGAGTCTACCAGGTTTATCTCAATCCTTGGGGGAGGCTTTGCCCTGGAGGAGGTGGGAATGGGGGGTGGGCTGGGGGGGAAGGGGAGGGGCACGGGAGGGGGGAGAACAAGGGAATCCATGGCTGATATGTAGAACTAAATTATATTGTAAAATAAAATAAAATTAAATTAAAAAAGAATTACATTAACAATGTTCATTCCATTAACATTTGACAAATTCTGACAAAAGTTTTCATTACTGATCCTATTTGAAACAAGTAGTTCCTTTTTAAATGTAGATTTAATAATCTACCTTTTTATCTTATATCCATATTCTCTTTTTTCTTTTCTGAGTAGATTCAAAAATCTACCTTTTATCTTATATTTTCTGTATCTTACCTTTTTTCTTTTCAGAGTAGATTCAATAATCTACCCTTTTCTATATCCTTTTTTCTTTTTTTTTAAACAAGAACTCTGTTTCTAATCTCATTTGTTTAGCTTTTTTTCTGACCATTAACAATTAACAACTTGTAACCAACCATCGTAAACAATGACAATGTCCATAACTCATTAAACAACCAAAAAACACCCACCCCACCTATTGGGAATGTTGGCATCATGTTCTTAAAATTATTCCCTACTGTTTGGAGGCGAAGGCATCTTTAGGGTATCCTGAAAAGATAAATTTTGAGTTAAATGTCAAGTCCTGTAAGAGGTAGCTGTATCATTTGTTGTCCAGTCTCTGCACAATGCAAAAGTGGAAGGCTTATCTCAAGTCCTTGTTCGAGTAGTCTGTCAGGCTGGATCATCTCATCTAGCCATCTTGAAATTGTCCTGAGCAGTTTGTAACACAAAACCCATCATTGGGTGGTATTAATCAGGTTAATGGCTTTATCATAGTCCATGTGGAATTTTCATTGTGGGATCCTGTCATCTTTTTTAATGTTTCAAAGTTGCTGTTAGGCATGGTCATGGTTCCCTGCAGAATTTTTGTGTGTGTGTGTGCTGCCTCTGTGGTTTGGAACAATAGCAATTGTATCTGTGCAGAAATGTGTCACACAGCCAGTCCCAAATTTGCAATACAACAGGTTCCATTCTTCTTTGCCAAGATATTCTTTGATTTCAAATCTCTGTGAGCAATGGCTTGCTTTCCTGTGTACCAACCATCTCCTTGTGAAGATGGGCAAGATTGCTTACCCTGGACAGAGAGAGTGTGATCATCCCTTCCACTGTAACAGTGTATCTATTCAAGTAATCCAAAAGGGATCCACGCTCATGGTAATCCGACACCAGCCACAGCTGAATCCATTTGCCATTGTATTTGTGGTCTGCTGCTATAATTTCTAGGATGTTTTAATGGTATAACATCATAGTCTGATAAGTCTCTGCCTCTCAGAATCACAAACATTCTTCCCTAAAAGAGAATATGTTCACAGCAACTTCCTCTCCGTGCCACTTGCCTTGCCAAACTTCTCCAAACTGACCTTTGCCAATGCTTTCTTGTAACACAATGGTCCTGGCAATTGTTCTCTGAACAAGCAGTGGTAAACCTTTCATCTCTGGTAACAGTGTCGATGCTGCCATCCACATGATGAGGAACAGCCAGCAACGTGGAGCAGCAGCTGCTGCCTCCATGGTCCAGCCTCCACCATTTGTGGCCCAGTCTGGTCCTGGCTGCAGCTTCTCCTTAGCAAGCCTCCCAGGCTAACCTAGAACTTGGGACATTCCTGCCCCTGCCTCCTTCAGCAAATCCTACCGGCATGTACCACCACAACCAACTGAGTACAGCTTGGGCCTGAGTTGGGAAATGCAAGGTCACAGGCAAGTGGCTTTTTCGTAATTCCGTGCCCCAAAAGTTGGACACCAAATGTAGTTGGAAGTTTTCCTGTATTCCAGCTGGCCAGTGGTCCAGACAAATCTCTCCCACTCGTGTCCACCAAGTAAACACACAGAGGCTTATATTAATTATAATGCCTTGGCCATTAGCTCAGGCTTATTACTAACTAGCTCTTGCATTTAAATTAACCCATAATTTTTATCTATGTTTAGCCATGTGGCTTGGTACCTTTTCTCAGTTCTGCCTTGACATCTTGCTTCCTCTGTGTCTGACTGGAAATTCCTGAATCAGCCTTCCTCTTCCCAGAATTCTCCTTGTCTGCTCCCCCCCCCCTTATACTTCCTGCCTGGCTATTGGCCAATCAGCATTTTATTTATCAACCAATCAGAGCAATACACATTCACAGCATACAGAATGACATTCCACAGTACTTCCCCTTTTCTGTCTAATCAAAAAGGAAGGTTTTAACTTTAACATAGTAAAATTACATATAATAGAACAGTTATCAAGCAGTAATTACAGTTTTAATATGTAGTGTATTTGTATTTGGCAAAATTAAAGAAAATACACCTGGCTTTAGTGAATAAGGTGGG
This sequence comes from Peromyscus californicus insignis, assembly GCF_007827085.1. Taxonomy (NCBI): domain Eukaryota; kingdom Metazoa; phylum Chordata; class Mammalia; order Rodentia; family Cricetidae; genus Peromyscus; species Peromyscus californicus. The sequence continues at coordinate 48,584,279 of NW_026294391.1, forward strand.
AAGTGATAGAAGAAGTCTCTTGATGTTAACCTTGGCTCTCAAAATACACATGTACAAACACCCAAATACATATAAACCCATACACACACACACAAACACATGCATGCACGCACTCACACATACCACATATTTAAATAAAATAAATGATACTGTCCCCTTAGGCTAAATACTTGACCTCTTTGAGAGGCCATAAACTGTTGAGAAAAACCCATTATGTCAATGTTGCCTGGTTTATCAGTGGCTAGCACCATTATCTGACAGCAGTTATTTTAGGTATGCACTGTCATCCTCATGGTCATTTACTTGACTCCTGTTAGGAGCTAGTTTTCTATTTTCAGTATGTCTGCTCTAATTATCAAAAGGCCCTCACCTGCTCATAAAAAATAAAGGTACGCTTCTTCTTGAGAGCTTTTCCCAGTTTGACTGAAGCTTTTAGGTACTACATACTCCATTTTGTCTGAGTGGACTGTTAATTTTCACTATAGGCCCTCATATTTTCTGCCAATCATACCTGAACATTGTATATCACCCTAAGGCCACTCAGACCGAGGTCATCATCTTTCTGGAATCTCAGAGTTAGAAATATCAAGAACCACATCTAACCATGAGTATTTGGGCTTTTCTAAGGAATGACAGCAGGGTCAGAATTCTATGAGACTATCTTTTGGTGTTGGTGACTCTTTCAGTCCTTCCATTACAAGGTGGGAGTTGTACTTCTACTGAGATGAGATTGCTAGCCTCATACAAAAGAAACAAGGGAGAAAATAGGGTACTACTCATATGGCACCCTTTTCTGGAATATTTATTTAGCTTCTTTTTGTGGGAATGTCTCCACGTATCAGCATTTGATGATCTAATATGAAATTCAATAGGACATGTTAAGATTTACTATTTAGCTATTATGTCCCTGAAAGTGTTGAAAAATTAATGGCAATCTTGTTTTGTAGGCCTTTCTGGAAGACTCTGGGTCTGGCAGTAGATGTCAATTGCTCTTTCACTGAATCCTATTTTCAGGGACATTTACTTATAGAGCCACACTTACAGGATCTTCATCATCATGCTTCCTTTCCCTTTAACTAAAAATATGATAGGAAATATCACACCCCTTCTACAAACAATTGATCTGGTTCACTATTGTAATTCTTTTTTTATAAAGAGATTTTGTATTCATTTTACATATCAACCACAGATTATCCTGTCCTCCCTCCTCCCACCCCTCAGCCTTCCCTCCCAACCCACCCCCCATTCCCACCTCCTCCAAGGCAAGGTCTCCTCTAGGGAGTCAGCCCAGCCTGGTACATTCAGTTGAGGTAGGTACAAACCCCTCCTCCCTGCCCCAAGGCTGAGCAAAGTGTCTCAGCATAGGCACTAGGTTCCAAAAAGCCAGCTCATACACTAGGGACAGGTCCCATTCCCACTGCCTGGGGGCCCCCCAAACAGTTCAAGCTAAACAACTGTCTCACTTATCCAGAGGGACTAGTCAAGTACAATGGGGGCTCCTCAGCTATTGGTCCATACTTCATGTGTTTCTGGTAGTTTGGCTAGTTGTCTCTGTACTTTTTCCAATCATGGTCTCGATATCTCTTGCTCATAGAATCCCTCCTCTCTCTCGTCGATTGGACTCCTGGAGCTCCACCTGGGACCTGGCTGTGGATCTCTGCATCTGCTTCCATCAGTCACTGGATGAGAGTTCAATCATAACAGTTAGGGCATTCAGCCATCCAATCACCAGATTAGGTCAGCTCAGGCGCCCTCTCAACCATTTCCAATAGTCTATGGTGGAGTCATTGTTGTGGATTCCTGGGGACCTCCCTAGCACTCTGTTTCTTTCTATTCCCATAGTGGCTACTGGTTCCAATCTCAATGGAAGAAATTTTACCGTAATTCAGGCTCAGGACATTTGTACTGTCAGAGAAAAAAAAAACCTTTCATTTGCTTCCCTTACTAGATGTATCCCATTATGAAATTTTACAATGTATCAATTTCCTTTCTAGAGAAAAGGCAGAACAAAATGACTTTGAGAGCTATTGATAGTTTCATGTTATCTGGCATTGTATATGTAGATGATAGTTTTGCAAATGAATGCTATTTTATTCACAAACATTATACATTTATTCAGAACTATTATTATTCTGGATTTGTGTTTCCAAAAATGGGATATGGGTTCTCATTTATCTTGTAGTATTAGGAGTGGTGAGAAGAAAAATGAATTATAAAATATAAAGTCCACCTTGGGCTGGGAGCACTGGAAGACTGTATACCACAGACAAGTACTTCTTAAGCTTGATTCAACTCATAAACAATACCAAAATTCAAATATACAATCCTATGTGGAATAAGAACTTACACTTATACAACCCTATGTGGAGTGAGAACTCACAAAAGCTATGCTAAACCTAGACTAGAGATTGAGTCCAGGTTTGTTAACTGCATGCTAGTGAACTTGAGAAATTTTCAGGTATTTTTCATCTGTGGAGTATATCTGCTAAGCTGTAACTTCAAATTATATTGGAATGTTTATAATGTGTATGTATATGTATGTATATAATATATTATATAAGTAAATAGAATATGGATTAAGAAATATTGTGTAATAAATATTAATTGTTATATGATTGTTTTATTTTAAAACTATTTTTAATTTTGCTTTTTCTTATTTTTTCTTCTTTTTTTCTTTCCTTTTATTAAAATTTCTCACATAATATATCCTGATTAGAGTTCCCCCTCTTTCTGTTCCTCCTAGTTCCTCCCCACTTCCTCTCCTATCTGGACCCACTCCCTTTCTGTCCCATTACAAAACAGGTAGGCTTCTAAGTGATACTATAATATAATGTAATATAATGATACAAGAAAAACTGACACATCGGAATTAAAAAGAACAATCAAGAAAAAGAGCCCAAGAGAAGGCACAAGAATCAGAGAACCATTCATTAGCACATTTAGTAATCCCATATAAAAATAAACTGGATGCCTATATCCGCAGAGGACCTGATGTAGACCTGTGCAAGTCTTTTCGCATGCTGCCTCAGTTTATGTGGGTTGTTATGAGCTTTGCTCATGTTGATTTAGAGGGCTTTGTTTTCTTGGTGCTCTATATGCCCTCTGGCTTTTACCCCTTTCCTGCTTCCTCTTCCACAGGGTTCTCTAAGCCCTGAGGAAAGGAATTTGATTGAGACATCCTATTTAGGGCTAACCTGTGTATCTTGCAGGCAGGTCAAGGTTGTAGGTCAGAGTTTGGTATCTGGGCGATATTGATGATTGCTTTTCTCCTCTGGTAGTGTACAGAATACCTTCCAGAATCAAGAATGCTACTCAGTAGGGGTGAAGCTTCTATTTGGGCACCATTTTTGACTTCTCCATGTCCAATGTTATATAAGTAAGTGGCCTCACACCACCAGATACTTTTGGCAATATCCTATGATGATATTTGAGAGGACCTGTGACTATTCTGGCCAACAATTCAACAGGATGTATTCCATTTCTGGCACTGGATGTTTTACTTGGTGGCATAAAATGTCTAGTTGGGACATTGTCTCCCCCATTGTATGAAAACTCCATTTAAATTCCTATCACATATGTATGTATTAGGAAAACATCTACTGCAGTAGGTTCCCATATGGTTTTTCAAAAGACCTTTCTGTTAGATGGCCCTCCAATGGTCCCTCCTTTACCATACTTTCCCAACCCCTTCACCATTTAATCCTTCTATTCTAGTTTCCACTTTAAATCTTTATAATACTATATTCTATTTCCTCTAACTTGGAAAATTCCCTCCCCTCTGCACCCCCCCCCCCATCATTTACCATGTACCTACCCTTTGTAGTTATTTGGATTGAAGCACACATATTGAAAGCTTAAAAGCTAACATCTACATATTAGAGAAAACATGCTATATTTGTGTTTTGTGATCTGGGCTACCTTACTCAGGATGATTGATTCTAGTTCCACTCATTTCTCTGAAAATTTCATAATTTCGTTTTTCCATTGTGTAACTGTGACACATTTTTATTATTTCAATTTGGTGGCTCTCTAGACTTTCTAATGTCTTGCTATTATGAACAGATTAGCAATGAACATGGATGAACAAGTGTTATTATACATATGTATATTTTATAATGTACATTATAAAATATAAAGACGGGTAAGATGTAAAGTCCTTTGGGTATATGCACAAGAGTGGTATAGCAGGATCTTGGGGTAAATCAATTTTCAGCTTTTTCAGGAACCTCCACACTGGTTTCCATAGCAGCCACTAAACATATTGCTTTTTTATGTGTATGTGTGAATGGCTGCATGTATGTATGTGCACCATGTACATACATGGTACCCTCTGAGAACAGAAGAGGGTGCCAGATCCCCTAGAACTGGAGCTATGGGTTGTTGTGATCCACCCAATGTGGGCATTTGGAACCAAACCTGGATCCTCTGCAAGAGCAGCAAGTGCTCCTAATAACTGAGCTTTCTCTCCAGCCGCACATTTTTAGTTTTTTCACACTGTCATTTACAGTGTGTAACAATTCCTTTATGGTGGGGTTCCTTTGGCTGTTTACTCCACCCAATACTAAGTCATAAACAAAAAATGCTTTGTGAATTTGTTTTCTTAATACTAAAACTGCACAGTAGTTTATATGAGAACAAAATAATTGATAAGATTATTTGAAGCTAAGTAACTTCTTGACTTAAAAGTACAAACACTAAAACGGTTACTTATTTAAGCAGAAAGAGCTTAAGAACACATGCATTTTTGTCCTCCATCCAGTAAAGTCTCCATTGCTGAGATAATTGCATGTTCCTTCCAAACAGAAAGTAAAAACTGTACTTCACACTACCCCAACTAGATGAGGGATGAGCTACTGGACATGGCTTTGGGTTGAAAGATAGAATTGTCAGAAACAACAGGCCAGTCTGTAGCTATCTTTGCTATTCCTTCTGCCTGATTACTCAGAATTTGCTCATAAGGTATTATGGAATGCAAAAGGTAGAATATTACTAGTCCTAGATGAAACCATCCTGGATATCAATCTTGGTTGTTTCAGTTTAAGTTCTGGGACCTCATAGGGACTCATAGACTGAAGGATCAGCACCAGATGTTTGACAGTCACCAGGCACATCTTGGCACCAAATCTTTGCTAAGTAGCTTTTTATTTCTCAAACATAAAGTAGTTCTTCCCACCAAAGAACATGTGATGCCAGCACTTTGGTCACAGAAGGACAAGAATTTCTACTTCTAGGCAATTTGCACTATTTGGTGCAACTGTGGACAAAATTCTGTAAGTTGTAAGAAAAATATAATTTTTAAAGTGTTAATATCATAAAATGAGAAATAATTACTTCTATTGTTTAAAATTCTAGTATTTGCAGAGTAATATTTAAGAATATTTTCCCTTAAGCCAGCAATATTGGTGCCTTTTACTAACTGTATTTGGAATATATGGAATAAAAAAATCTAGTGAAAAACATTAGAATAGCAAAAGTTAACATTTCTCCTGTTGTGTATCAAAAAAGCCAGAAACAAAGCTTCTTAATTTAATTCACAAATATAAAATCTACTTTATGCTTAACACATAACAATAAGTGTATAAACCAAAGATTTAGAAACACACCGAGAAAGTAATTATCAATAAAAAAATGAAATGTTTGAAAAGCCATAGAAAAAAGAAAAGGAGTGGGGTATAAGACAAGAGAGAGAGAGAGAGAGAGAGAGAGAGAGAGAGAGAGAGAGAGAGAGAGAGAGATTTCTAATATGTTGTATAAAGTAGAATTTGAAGATGATAGACAACCCATGGCAAAGGTGACACCACCATGGAGTTGGAATGTCCTGTCAGGGTTATGTGGAAGAGGCTATTCACTCCAATTGGAGTAGAATGTAACCTTCAGATTAAGATGCAGTCAAGAGCTACCCATCAGGTCAGGCTCCAGAGGTGGAAGGAGTGTATACTGGGAAGATCCTGGGGAAGGGTGCTGTACTTTGCAAAGACCTGCAGGTGTATCATACCAGGAATACCAGCTCCTGTATCATGTTGCCTTTCAGGAAACAAAAGCCTAGCGCCACTATCTAAAGATTTTTTAATCTATTCACTTCCCTTTTATCGACTTGTTTTCACTACTTTGAATATTAGTATCATTTTTTTTGTCTGAGAGCCAGTTTAGAATAATGAGAGAAAAAATACTGAATTGGAGGCAGAGCGTCTTCAAGTAGGAGTGGAAAAGTGCACCAGACAAATGTATATCAGGGTTTTGTCTTACTATTCCATCTACCAGCCTTAAAAAGAAAACCACAAGCTCAACATCAACCAAGTGAGTCTTGTGTAGGCACTATCTGGTTGGAGTACACAGCTAGAAAACAATGCTCAGTCTTTGAAAAGTTACTGTTATTATATTGGTCACCGGTGATACATCTACTTGTCGTACATCTTGTTCTCATATCTTGAAAGTATTAGAGCATATAGAATAGTCTCATAAAAATTATAGTACACAGGGCAAAAGTAATGAGTACAACTGAAAGGAAAACAGCACTGGTGGCTGGTGCTGGTTACTGCGTGGAAAGGTCACAGTCACGACAGAACCCATTGGTACCTTTTAGAATTTTATTAGGAAGGAAAGGTGGGGAGAGACCCAGGCCTGGGGGAGGGAACAGAAAGATGGCAGGAGCAGAGCAGAGAGGAAAATAGAAAAAGGAAAGGGTGGGGGTTCACATTGGGCTTTTAAGGCAGGGATTGCATGACCATGTGGAGATACGCAGTCACCCGTGCCCTCCTGATGATGTAAGACGTTAGATCCAGAAGAGAGAGGGCAGGATTCTAACATTCCAGAGTTTTGCTTATTATAAAAAAGCAAGTGAATAGGAATAGGGGCGGCATTTCTCCCGGAAAACCTGCTTCCAGATGACTTGGTGGGCGTCGGTTGGCTCATGGTGGGGGTAGAGTAGGGTGTCTTCCAAGGTAGACAGGCGCTGTGGGATGATGGGCTGTCTGTCGTCTGTTGCTCTGGAGACATGCATCCCTCTTGGCTTGGCACTCTGGCTGCTTTTGTGTCTGACAGGATGCTGATGAGACAGGAAAAGTCTGAAGTAGATCCGACCTGTCCAGATGGTTTTAAGCTGGTTTCTGGAGCTTGGAATAAAATTTTGAACATGTTAAGAAGCAGCCATGAGAAAATTAGTGACCATTTGTGGTGTTTAGTACTCTGCTTATATTGGTTAGTGTTAATGGGAGAGACAGAGAGATTGGAACATGTTAAGCTTTATCAGAGACAGATTATTTTAAGACACCTGTTTCCTTTACTAATTTGGCATCCAGGAGACAGGTAATCAATTGTTAGAAGCATTTAACAGTAATAGATGGTTATATTAAAATCTGTTTTTGAAGAGCCAAGATTAAAGTCTGTTTTTGTAGAGCCCAGACACTTTTGGGTCTGGGGGTGTAAATACCTTTAGCTCTTGAAGTTTCTTACTTGATCTCTGGATTCCAGTTCTGTGGTGATCCTGTAACCATCAGCTTAGCAGTGAGTTATAACAGGGAACTGGGAAGAGAAAAGCTTGTGGTGCATGAGAACTTATTTCTTTGGAATTAGGTACAAGGCAAACATCAGGGCCCTGTCTGTGTGCACCAGAAGCACAGGCAGGTGAGTCTGGAGTGAGGCACATGGAAGAGAGCAATGAAATGAAAGCTCCTATCTTACCTGGAAATCTTTTCCCATTAAGTGACCCTGAAAGTGCAATTAAATCTGGTGAGGTGGGTAAGGCTGTCCTACCTACCCCGACAATAGAGAAACGAGGTGAGGTGACATCCCCAAACAACCAGGACCAGGTCAGTGATACATCCACTTATTGTACTTCTTGTTCTCATATCCTGAAGGTATTAAAGCATGTAGAATAGTCTCATAAATTTATAGTACACAGGGCAAAAATAATGAGTACAACTATGTTAAATTTCAGCATGACCACTCTAATTTGAGTGTGAGGTGGCTTGTCCCAAAAACTACAATTCAAGGTCTTAGAATTTGTGACAAGGTCAAATCTTTCCACTGCCCCATGATGTCCTTCTGTCCAGCTGCCTCATTTTAGTCATTATTGATTTAACAAAGTGTAGCCCTTGATAAATGTTTGTGAAATGAAAATTAACATAACTTAACATGAAAGGCTCTTCTCATCAGTTAGGATCTACTTTTTAGTGCAAGTCAAATGGTGATGATGTAGTGGTTTCTATGGATCTCATCTTACATGAGGAATCTCTCAAAATGTTGACAGAATGTGCACCAATCACCTGATTTTCAAACTGACTTACCTGCACTGGAAAAGAAAATAGGACGTATTTCCTTCCTTCCCAAATGGAGATTTGTGTTCCATTTGCCCACCAACCCAATCACTTACACCTTTTCCTGTCTTCACTTTGCCTTTCCTTTCCTTTTGTCCATCCCTTACTCCCCTGTTCTTTTCCTCTCTCAAAGTTTTAAATAAGAATAGATTTAGAACTGGGTCAGATGTCACCTTGATCTTACAATTTTCAGCATCCAGAACTATAAAAATTAAACCACAATTAAGGTGACACACCTCCATCTGACCCCAACCTCCAGTGTGCACTTCCTCTGTGTTGCTAGCATAGACTTACAGGATTTTCCTCAAAAAACTGTAAGGCATACCATCTAAGGGGATGGCATTTATTCATTGCTTTTAAAGTCCAGTCAGCCCAACACCTTCATGACCAATGAATGAAAATTGCATCTGTTTTCCAAGTTTTGGGAATTTTACTTTTCCACATGCCTTGCTCAATGAATTTCAACATGATTGCTCTCATAAGAAAACACCATTGTCCTTATTCCTTTTTACTTTACCTTAAGTCAAAAAGAGGAAATCCAATCTTCCTGATAAAACTGCAGATACTGGCTGAAAATTTCTAAAATTGGAGGCTGGAATATTATATTACCATTCTAATACTTTCACATGGGCTTCTAAAGATAATATATTTGATATAGATTTGTACAATATCAGTAAATAAACACAAAGTCTAATTCATAAACATTTGACTTTTATTGACTTTTGTTTTACAAGCCAGGGGAAATATTTAATTACATTTATTGCATTTAACTTTACCAAACCACATAACGAATGCAATTAAAGGAAACTAGGCTTCACTATGTTCTAATCCCCTGTTATTCCAGTGTACTGACCTACTAACTCTAAGATTATTTCATAATTTCAAGAAAACCTTTTTTTCCATGATTTATGTCCTTATCTCAATGACAGGAAAACTTTAGGGATCAACAGGAACGGTGGAATTTGCTGGTAATTTTACTGAAGAATCTTCACCAGTTTGGTCAGTGGCATCAGAGTCATCTTCATCTCTGGCTTCTGTTTGTCCTTGGTTATCTTTCAAAGCCTCTTCGTAAATGGCAGAGATGGCACTAGGTGTTGTTTGGTTTATCTTGGCCAAATATTCCAGGACTTTCATCTCGCTTGTTTCAGCATAGGCTTGGGGACCCCACAGGAACTCATAGCGTGGAGGATCACTGCCGGCCACCTGCCTGTACTCCAGGTACTTCAGCTTCACCAAATACTCCCTCATGAGCTTCCGGGGCTCACCAAAGATGCGGTGCTTCTTTACTGGATAGATTCGCTTCTTCTTCAGGATTTGCCAGATCTCTTCTTCACTGGCACAATTGCCCCTAACGAGGATGATACCTAGGACACACATCACGAAAGCGGTCTTGGGATAGCCTTTGCCAGCACGAATCCTCCCATTGTTGGGGAGCTTCAGCTTGCTGATGAGGTTGTATGAGGGCTCACTGGAGTTGACTTCCCTCACTTCCACTGCAAAGGCATCTTCGAGCTTCTGAGAGGCTTTCCTGAAGATCTCAGGGAAGTCGTCTTCATACTTCTTGGTGATAAGCTTCAGCATGTCTTCCTTAGTAGTAAGCTGCTTCCGATTGAAGTTGTGGAGCAGCTGCTGTAAGAGCACCATTACCTTTCTTGCTACCATATCTTGGTGAGGACGGATGGTGCAGGGCTTGTCCTCAACAGGGCATTCCTTTTCCTTGAATTCATCACTTTCCTCATAGGAACTCTCACGTGATTCAGAGGAAGAAATACTCAGAGTGCTTGAGGCAGATGATGTTGCTCTCTGAGGAGCCTCGGGAGTGCTGGAAGACTCAGCCCCAGGCTGGCTCTGGGAAGCAGCAGAGGACTTTTCTGCTGCCTCTTGTGGTTCCTCTGCTATTTCCTGAACACCTCCACAAGCCTGAGCCTCACCTCGGGCCTGGTGGCGTTTCTTCCGGGCATGGCGCTTACTCTTATGACCACGAGGCATGATGACTCTTGGCTAGGGACAACAGCAAGATGTGTGGGCAGGATGCTGGTGATGCAGACACCTGCCAAGGGGAGAATGAAATTATGTGAGCCGTTTCATCCAGGGGAATCCACCCTTTATTTATTCATCTATGTTAGCCTCTGCATGTTCCCATGAGAGCACCGATTTTAGGAACCTACTGGTCTTCTGTTCTCAATTGCCTGTTCCCTAAGGAAGAATCAGTTAAGTCTAGGGTTACAGTCTATCATTCCTGCCTCTGCAGTGCTCAGCTGAATACAGCAGGCTGGCATTCTGTTGTATGTGTTTTCCTCAGACATGACTTAAACTTCCTTGTAGAAATATTTAGGCCATGTCCTCTAACCAAAATCTGTACCACTATTTCAGCTACAGCCTCATAGCATGGGAGCAAATGGGGGCCTGATCCATTACTACTGCACAGAAAATCTTGGCTCTCAGCAGGGGAGAAATACTCTGATTCCCACATGGAGTCCTTATCTGATTTCTGACCATACTCAGCGGACTTATCTCGCTAAAGGACCCTCCATTCACCCTAAGAATCTCATTACTCTTAAGATTCTTCTGATAGTAATTAACATAATAGCCCTCCATATACCTCAAAGGATTGATGGTAGGGGCAGGCTGTGAACCTCCTGAGTATATTGGGATGGGGACTTCCCTTAGAACACATTCTTAATTCCTTACAAAACATGGTGTTGCTTCTTTGGCCAACATGAAGATCTTTTCCCCTCATGTCAAGAGCCTCAGTTCTCTAATTCTGTAGGAACAGAGGTCGTATGTCTGTGGGACACCCATGCTTGGCCTTTGTGTGTATCTCCACCTGTGTTTTTCTGCATTTTCTATTGTCAGTGTGGGCTTCTTTCCTCTACTAAAATGTGGCCCACATTTTTATTGACTGTGCCATTTTTTGAAGCCATAAATGCATAATCGAGTGCGTATTTCAATTGTCCCATTCTTCTCGGGGCTTCTCTAAATTGTTAGGGGTATCTTTTCCCTCTGGGGTGTTCCACTACTGCAAACATGGACCAGCTTCCTGAGGTGTGATGTGAGTCTTTCTCTGAAAGTAACAGAGACTGAGAACAAGGGTGTTTGTGGCAAGGGAGGGACAGTTATTATACATACTGCACCGAGACAGATTAAAATGGTGGTCATTGACTGGAGTTCTTGTCTAGGGTTGAAGCCCCCTTGAAGGAGGCCATGGGAGTATAAAGCAGATGACAACAAGTGTTTAACAGGTCCACTCACCAGCCCCACCTGATGGGGAGCCCCATCTTTCAATGCTGTGGAGTCATTGACTGTAAAAGCCTGGTTGTTTCTGTCTGTAATTTTTCTCATGTGCCACTTCATTTCTTCCCTAATAACAGCTATGGGTATTTTCCCCACTGCTTATGTGTTTATCTCGTAAAAAAAATTCCATCTTTGGGCACATATAGCTATGCATGGTCAGAAAGTCTGTTTAAGCTGTGTAATTCTGATCAATAAAAATAGTACTGGAATATTTTTCATAACTGACACAGGAAAGTAATAGTATTCTCATTCACAAAAGACAGCTAAGTTTAGATTTCAGGACAAATTCTAAACAGACTAACTGCCCTTGCAGAGAAAACACAGATGTAAATTCCATTTGTTAGTTGCTAAATGAAGGTCAGAACTGAAGCAACATTGGTAGACATAACCCCCTGCAATAATTCTCTTTCTGCTTGTACTCCAACCACTCAAGGTTTAGTCAACTACTGTTATTGTTAAGTCCTGAATTTCAATGTCATTCTATGTCTGGGAACACTAAACATTCAGGCTACATGCTTGGTCAAGTGTTACACACTGGCCAGTCAGTGTGACCTTCCTAGCCTGAGAAAAACTATGTGACTTGTCATGTGTTATGAGAATGGGTCAGACCCTGAAAATGTAACAAATAATTTTGCAGAGTTTGGCCATGAGGGGAAGAAGGAGGAATGAGAGAATGTGTGAACATATATGTGGGTATGCAGAAGGAACTGAACAAAGAGAATGAATAACTAGGCAGGAGAGTGAGAACAAGAGAGACTTTCAAAAAGAGAAATATATGTATATCTTTATATATATATATATATATATATATAAAGAAAAAATACATATATATACTGAGAGATGTATATTAAGAGATATAATTATATGGGGTCAGATTTTCCTATTTTGTTTGTTTTTTATTAATAAATATTTTTATTTATTTTACACAGCAATCAAAGATCCCCCTCTTCCCTCCTCCCACCCCTCCAGCCACCCCCTCCCAACCCAACCCCAATCACTCCTGCAAGAAGGTAAGGCCTCCCGTGGGAAGGTATATTAACTTGAGGCATGTCTAAGGCCCTCCCCCTGGCTCAAGGCTGTGCAAAGTGTCCCACCCGAACCAGGGACGGATTCTGACCCTATTGCCAGGGGGGCTTAAGCAGATCAAGCTATACAACCGGGAGACAGATTTTCAGAGAAAGAGATTTTTTTAAGATGAAGTAAAAGAAAAAGTTACCATCAGAAAGCATATATGTTTCCTTATTTTCCCCCTCAGATAAAGTCTAACCTTCAGGTGGATAAGAATTTTTCCTAAGCCCTCACCGAATTCATGGATTTTTTTTTTTTTTTGTATAACCTGGATGCAGTCTTGGAGCTCCCTCTCTTAAAGACAGCCTTACCTCCTGAGCTTGCCTCCCCCCACATGAACATGCCGATTGGTGTCCTCCCTGTCCCCTTCTTGTATGGACTCCAGTCACCCTGAAAACATGTATGCATGTAACACTACACAAACACACACACACACACACACACACACACACACACACACACACACACACACACACACCACACACACACCACTACCACAACCACCACCACTACAACCACCAACAATTAAAGAAAAAGAGACCAGTAATTTAAAAGTGAGCAAGGTAGGTACATGGTTTGGAAAGAGGAAAAGGAAATGGGGGAAAAGATGGAATCGATGATATTTCAATCACAATAAATAAAATTATTTTAAAAATATCAACACAAAAATGGTGGTTACTGAGGTAAGGGTAGATGTCTTCTGCAGTGGCTAAAATAGAGAACAAGCTCTATTATTTGAGATGGAGCTGCTCTTCTGAGTTAGGCAAAAGCTGTCAAAAAGGGAACAGTTTCCTAAGGGACTGGGACAATTCTTTATGGTTAGCAGAGAATGTCACTCAGGACATACTTTGTGGGCCTTGGCTATTTTTGAGATGGGACAAGACTGAAATAAAGGGCTTCCAGTAGGGTGAGAATGGTGTTATCCTCTTTGGTTAATATAGAGACCAAGAACAATGATTTTGGTGCTGTGGGTTTTTTTTTTTTTTCGGTTTTTCAAATAAGGGTTTCTCTGTGTAGCTTTGGAGCCTGTCCTGGAAGTTGCTCTGTAGGCCAGAATGGCCTTGTACTCATGGAGATCTGCCTAACTCTGCCTCCGAGTGCTGGGGTTAGATCCCACTGCTTCTGCCTCCCAGTGCTGGAATTAAATCCTGGTGCCTCTGCCTCCCAGTGCTGGGATTATATCACCCTGCCTCTGCCTCCCAGTGCTGGGTTAAATCCACCTGCCTCTGCCTCTCAGTGCTGGGATTTAATCCACCTGCCTCTGCCTCCCAGTGCTGGGATTAAATCCCCCTGCCTCTGCCCCCAAGTGATGGGATTTAATTCCCCTGCCTCTGTTCCCCAGTGCTGAGATTAAATCTCCCTGCATCAGCCTCCCAAGTGCTGAAATTAAATCCTCCAACTTCTGCCTCTGACTGCTGGAATTAAATCCCCGAGCTTCTGTCGCCCAGTGCTGGCATTAAATGCCCCTGCCTCTGCCTGCAGGTGCTGCAATTAAATCCCTCTCACTCTCCCTACCAGTGCAGGGATTAAATCCTATTGCATCAGCCTCCCAAGTGCTGAAATTAAATCCTCCAACTTCTGCCTCTGAGTGCTGGAATTAAATCCTCCAGCCTCTGGCTCTGTCTCCCAAGGGCTGGGATTAAATCCCCCTGAATCAGCCTCCTGAGTGCTGGAATTAAATCCGAAGTCCTCTCGCACCCAGTGCTGGCATTAAATCCCCCTGCCTCTGCATCTGAGTGCTATAATTAAATCTTCCACCCTCTGGCTCTGTCTCCCAAGTGCTGGGAATAAATTCCCCTGAATCAGCCTCCTGAGTGCTGGAATTAAATCTGCCATCTTCTCCCTCCCAGTGCTAGGATTAAATCCCACTGCCTCTGCCTCCCAGTGCTGGGATTAAATCCCCCTGCCTTTGTCCCTGAATGATGGGATTAAATCCCCTTGCCTCTGCCCCTAAGTGATGGGATTAAATCCCCGTGCATCAGTCTCCCAAGTACTGGGATTAAATCCCCTTGCCTCTGCCTCCCAGTGCTGGGATTAAATCCCCCTGCATCAGCCTCCCAAGTGCTGTAATTAAATCCTCTGGCTCTGCCTCCAGGTGCTGGAATTAAATTTCCCTGCTTCTGCCTCCCAGTGCTGGGATTAAATCCCCCTGCCTCTGTCCTCAAATGATGGGATTAAATCCCCTTGCCTCTGCCCCCAAGTGATGAGATTAAATCCCCATGCATCAGTCTCCCAAATGCTGAAATTAAATCCCTCTTCCTCTCCCTCCCACTGCTGGGATTAAATTCCGTTGCTTCTGCCTCCCAGTGCTGGGATTAAATTCCCCTGCCTCTACCTCCCAGTGCGGGAATTAAATCCCCTTGCATCTGCTCCCGAGTTCTGGGATTAAATCCCCCTGACTCTGCCTCCCAATGCTGGGATTAAATCCCCCTGCATCAGCCTCCCAAGTGCTGTAATTAAATCCTCTGGCTCTGCCTCCAAGTGCTGGAATTAAATTTCCCTGCCTCTGCCTCCCAGGGCTGGGAAGAAAACCCCATGCCACTGCCTCCCAAGTGCTAGGATTAAATCCCCCTGCATCTGTCTCGCATTACTGGGATTAATTCCCACTGCCTCTGCCTCCAAGTATTAAGATTAAATACCCCTGCCTCTGCCTCCCAGTGCCGGGATTAAAGCCCCCTGCCCCTTCCCCCAAGTGCTGGGATTAAATCTCCCTGCACCAGGCTCCCAAGTGTTGGAATTAAAACCCCCTGCCTCTCCCTCCCAGTGCTGAGATTAAATCCCCCTGCCTCTGCCTCTCAGTGCTAGGATTACATCCCCCTGCCTCTCTGCCTCCCAGTGCTGGAATTAAATCCCCCTGCCTCTGCCACCAAGTGATAGGATTTAATTCCCCTGCCTCTGCCTCCCAGTGCAGAGATTAAATCACCCTGCATCAGCCTCCCAAGTGCTGAAATTAAATCCTCCAGCTTCTGCCTCTGACTGCTGGAATTAAATCCCCAAGCTTCTGCCTCCCAGTGCTGACATTAAGTGATGGGATTAAATCCTTCTGTCTCTCCCTCTCAGTGCTGGGATTAAATCCCCCTGCATCAGCCTCGTGAGTGCTAAAATTAAATGCCCGTTCCTCTCCCTCCCAGTGCTTGGATTAAATCCCCTGCTTCTGTCCCCCAGTGATGGGATTAAATCCCTTTGCCTCTGCCCCTAAGGGATTGGATTAAATCTCCCTTCCTCTGCCTCCCAGTGCTGGGTAAATCCCCTTGCCTCTGCCCCCAAGTGATAGGAATTAATCCACCTGCCTCTGGCTGTCTGTGCTAGGGTTAAATGCCTCTGCATCTCTCTCCCAAAGCTGGGATTAAATCACCCTGCCTCTTCTTCCCACTACTGTGATTTAATACCCCTGCCTCTGCCTCCCAGTGCTGACATTAAATCCTCCTGCCTCTGCCTCCGAGTACTGCGATTAAATCCCTCTGGCTCTCCCTCCCAGTACTGGGATTAAATCCCTCTGCATCAGCCTCCCGAGTGCTAGAACTAAATGCCCCTTCTCCCTGCCAGCGCTGGGATTTAATCCCCCTGCCTGTGCCTCCCAGTGATGGGATTTAATCCCCCTGCCTCTGCCCCCGAGTGACAGGATTAAATCCCCCGGCCTCTGCCTCCCAGTGATGGGAGTAGAGGCCTGCACCACGGCCACCGCCACGGCCACGGCCAGGCTCATGGTGTCTTTCGAAATGGCGGCGACCGGTAGAAAAGCCGAGAAGTGGGGGGGGGGGGGCAGCTGGAAGGCGGGAGGAGGTGGCGGTGAGAGGGAGGGAAGCTGTGCGGATGGAGTTGAGGAGGTTTATTCTGAGATGGACCACCTCTGGCAACAAGGGGCCCATGGGCCGGGCGGGGAGACGGTCCTCGGCTTCGACGTGGGGCTTTACTTAAACAAGGGGGCTGTTGGTGCCAGGCGAGGTCTAAAGGACAGAAACCGAGACCGAAGGCACGGGTTCAAGAGCAGGGGAAACTCGACTCTGAGATGGCTGCTTCTCAACCTCCTCACCTTGAACGTCACAGCCTGGGGCTTGTTTCCTGGTCCTGTTGAGTCGGACAGCGCTCCTCGCGCCGCCGGGTCTCGAACTGTGGAGAAGGAAATCACGCCCTCGCTGGGGGAAGAACCCGGAGAGACGCTGCTGGAGCCTCGGCTCTCTGGCGCCCCCTCTGGCGTGGTGGGGGGACTTTCTCAGTCTCATAGACGAGTGGCCATGGAATACTCAAGCGCTTTGACTAGATTGCTTCTGCAACTCCACCTTCCTGGGCCTCTGCCTCTGAAATCCTCCTTCCAGAAGTCACCCGCTCTGAGCTAACTCTCTTTAAACCTCTGGTTTAAGCACCGAGAAAGGAAGTTTCTGCACAATTTGTTTTTCATATGTCTGTAATTATCCCGGCCTCTGCCATGGCTCCCTTCTCTTTTAAATTTCACGGCAGATGTCAATCTGTAAATATTCACGAGTAGTAGTACCCCCTTCAAACACCGGGAAAAGCAGGCAGGCGTGTGTCTTCGCAGTGTTGGGAGAAGGTAAAGTTGAACATCAGGAAGAGGACTTAGAATAGGAGGAAGTAACTTGAAGAGAAAATATGTATTCCTTCTCTTTATTATGCAGACTCAAGTTTTCAAGGTATTTGATTAGTACAGGAAAGAGACAGAGCCATGTGAGTTTGTAGATTCCAATCTGTTGAAGTTACACTTTACATAGAGATATTTATATTCTTACCAGTTTCCCCCTTTATTAATCAAACCCTTCATTTATGTTCATATTCTTTTTACTCTGGCAGTGGATTCAATCCAGTGTTTTGAGCATAAAATCTCTTTTCAAATCATCTGGGATACAATTTTGTGTTATTAAAGGGAGGGAGTGTATTTCTTGTGTTTTTTTTAATTTTTTTTAAATTCTACTTTTTGGTTTGTTTTCTAAAGAGAGACAGAAAGAGACAGAGGGAGAGAGAGAGAGAGAGAGAGAGAGAGAGAGAGAGAGAGAGAGAGAGAGAGAGAGAGAGAGAGAGAGAGAGAGAGCTGGGTAGGGTTGGTGAGTAGATGGGGAATATCTGGGAAGATCTTTTCATGGGAAGGGAAACCATGATCAGAATTTATTGTATGAAAAAGTATTTCAATAGAAAAGAATATATGGAAAAGGCCAATGGAATGTATAGTGTACTCTTTGCGTTTACAAAAATGTCTCCATTTTATGGATACTAGGCTGAGGAAATAGCTATAGTTTGCATTTCATTTATGTATGTAGTTACAAAACTTCCACATAGCAGATCTATCCCATCACCTTGAGATTATCTCCATGAACTTCTACAACTAATGGAATGATTTAAAATACAAGAAAGTCGTCAGGCAGCTGTGGCACATGCCTTTAATCCCAGCACTCAGGAGGCAGAGCCAGGCAGATCTCTGTGAGTTCGAGGCCAAGCCTGGTCTACAGAGTGAGATCCAGCATAAGCATCCAAACTACACAGAGAATTCCGGTCTCAAAAGAACAAACAAACAAACAAAAAAATAGATGAATGTTAATGAAAAGATAACAAGTTAAAAAAAGTAGCGAAGAAAAAAAATGCATAAAACCCCAAAAGGTCAGCTTTACTGGGGGAAGAGTAGAATAGCACATGCTAGATGGATCGACAGTCTTTCCTTGCTCCAATATTTAATTCCTTAAGAATCTTGAGAATATTTAAATTTATTTATATATATATATATGTATATATTTATGTATATATATTTATTCATATATATATATATATATGTAGTGTGTGTGTGTGTGTGTGTGTGTGTGTGTGTGTGTGTGTGTGTTTGTGCATGCTTGTATGTATGCATCTTCACCACCTCTGTATGTGTGGTGCTGCTAGGGGCATCAGATCTCTTGGAACTGGAGTTACAGAAGGTTGTGAACTACCTTGTGGGTGTTAAAAATTGAATCCAGGGCTTCTGGAAAAAACAGTCACTGTTTTTTTAAACTTTCTTTAATCTTTTTTAAAATTTGATTTAATATTACATATCAGCCATGCATTCCCCTGTCCTCCCTTCTCCCCCTTACCCCCAGCCCACTCCCCCATTCCCATCTCCTCCAGGGCAAGGACTCCCCTGGGGATTCAGCTCAACCTGGTAGATTCAGTACAGGCAGGTCCAGTAACCTCTTCCCAGGCTGAGCAAATGTCCCTGCATAGGCCCCAGGCTCCAAACAGCCAGCTTATGCACTAAGGACAAGTCCCGGTCCCACTGCCTGGGTGCCTCCCAAACAGTTCAAGCTGATCAACTGTCTCACTTATCCAGAGGGCCTGACCCAGTTGCAGGCTCCTCAGCTATTGGTTCATAGTGCATGTGTTTCCACTAGTTTGGCTATTCATCCCTGTGCTTTTTCCAATCTTGGTCTCAACAATTCTTGCTCATACAGTGCTCTTAACTGCTGACCCTTCTCTCCAGTTCTGAACCTTGAGAATTGTGTTGGTTATTTATCGTACAATTGAGACTTAAACTTTGTTATGAACTCAGTATTCATGTTTTTTTTCCAAACTTCATATGTGGTACTTTATTTTTTCTTTTGTGTGTATGTGTGTGTGAGAGAGATACAGGGGTATAATGTAGCTGGAGGTTTCTCTCCAGGTCCTGCCAAGCCCTGGCAGTCTGACAGCCCACTTATAAAATAAACTCACAGACGCTTGTATTACTTACAAACTGTATGGGTGTGGCAGGCTTCTTGCTAACTGTTCTTATATCTTAAATTAACCCATTTCTATAAGTCTATACCTTGCCACATGGCTCGTGGCTTACCGGCATCTTCACATGCGGCTTGTCATGGCGGCGGCTGGCAGTGTCTTCTTCCTCTGCCTTCCACTTCCCAGAATTCAGTGTTTTATTTATACAGAATGATATCCACAGCAGTATAATATCCAGGAACATGTGAAAAACAGGAAAACACAATATCACTGAGTAACTTCCCTAGCATTTTGCTTTAATTTTTTTTTATTTTTAGATAGTGTCAGGTTAAATTGCTCAGGTTGATAGTTGATAGTGAAGACATTTTGTAGCTTAGATAGGCCTTGAACTTGCATTCCTCCAGCCTTATCTTCACATACAGCTTAAATTACAGAGCACCACACACAGCTCATTAGTTGAAAAATAACTGCAAATGTAACAGTAGAAGTGACCAGGGCCTTAGGAAGCTGATTTTGTTTGTTTGTTCATTTATTTACTTTTGAAACAGGGTCTCACTGTATATCCTTGGATGGCCTGTAACTTACCATATAGACCAGGCTGGCCATGAACTCAAAGAAATCCACCTGCCTTTGCCTTCTGAGTGTTAGAATTAAAGATATGTGACACTACTCTTGGCAATAATTATATTTAGATTGAATAATGATTATAGAAACTTTATAGTAGAATACGACCCTCATGCAAAAAGACCAGAAATATTGTGTCCCAAACTACACCATATGAGGATGAAGCAAGAAAGAAAGTATGTGAAGGGGTGAGGGGCACACCAGGTACCCAACTGGGCAGCTATTTGATCTTGGACATTCTGTCCTCCAGGATATAAAGTAGTAAATATTTTGTTGTTGTTGTTGTTAAAGCTACCTAGTCTATGCTATTCTGTTACTGACCCCAACTAAATTAAAAGTTTTATATAATAATTGAATATGTGTCATGTATAAAATACCTGTGAAGGTAACTGCCAAATATTTAGTAGTTAATGAATGGCAGGTATAGTAATTTTGTACTGTAGAATGCCACCATCTTCTATGAGTTATATGAGAGAAAAGGAAATGCTTTCAAATCACAGCTAAAATTTTGCTTTAGCAAGTACAATTAGATTCTTCACTATGGTAACCCGTGTTATTTAATTTGGATATTGGGCTTGTTCTCCACCTAGCTATACTTCAAAGCTCCTAGAGTTTTGTTAAGCATCAAATCTTTCAGTGCCTCTCAACTAGCCTTCCATTTACATTCTTTTCTCATTCATTTCATCCCACAAAAAGTCTTCCTTTATGTTTAGCCAAAATACATTTAATATACTCTAATAGGTAAGCAATTCAGTACAGTTCTGGGCTAACCATAGTAACACAATGGCATCTGCACCTCTCACCTTAGGGGGATATTCCTCTTACTCTTCAGTAACTATCCAGCAATACACAAAGTATGTCTATTTGAGTATTGTATCCTAGTAAATGGAGGAAGCAAAATATTTCTCATTCCTGTCCATTATAATTTTTCTTTTTTTATTTATTTTTATTTATTCTTCTTTCATACAATACATTCTGACCACAGCCTTCCTTCCCTCCACTCATCTCAGTCACACACACCCCATCTCCCTTCTTCCACAGATGCTTTCCCCTCTATTTTCCTTCAGAAAGAGCAGGCCTCCAGTGATGTCACCTGAACATGGCATAACAAGATGCAATAAGACAAGGCACAAACACTCATATCAAGGCAGGAGGAGGCAACCCAGTAGAAGGAAAATGTTCCCAAGAACAGGCAAAAGACTCAGGGACACCCCTATTTCCATTCTTAGGAGTCACACAAAAACCCCAAGCTAAAAAATCACAACATGTATGCAGAGGGCATAACTTATATCCATGCAGGCTCAGTGATTGCCACTTGGGTCTCTGTGATAACCTATGAGCCCACCTTAGGTGATTCTCTGGTGTCATTGTTCTCCAGGAGCCATGTTCTCCTGGTGTCCTTGACCCTTCTGGCTCCTACAATCCTTCCTCCACCTCTTCTGCAGGGTTTCCTGAGCTCCATTTAATGTTGGGCTGTGGGCCTCTGCATCTGCACCCATCAGCTGCTGGAGGAAGCCTCTCTGATGACAACTGGGCTAGGGACTGATAAATAGCAGAATATCATTAGGAATCATTTCATTGTTTTTTGTCAGTTGTGTTTTGTTCTACCCTAGGTTTCTGAACCATCCAGGAATTTTCTGCCGCATTAGATTTCCACATTGTGCTTTGCCTGCCACCAATTCCAGTTGCCTCTAACCCCACTCTCTCCTAATCCCATTCCCACCCACCCCCAAGCCACCCCCAAATTCAATTCTATTTCCCATTCCCAGAAAGATCCATGTGCCGCTCCCCCCCCCCCCCAAGCCCTCCTTGTTACTTAGCCTTTCTGAGTGAGGCAACCCAGACCCAGAAAGCAAACATGATATGTACTCACTTATAAATGTAACTTAGCTGTTAAGTAAATGAAAATCATGATACAATCCACAGGCCCATTATAATTTTATTGAATTCCCGCTGTGCACATGCAGAGAGACAGCCCTATGAATTGACAGCAAGAAGATGCCACTTAAGTGAAGGACAGAAGCCTCACAGGAAATCAAATCTGCTGACATCTGAATATTGGACTTCTGGCTTCCAGAATTGTGAGAAAATAAATACATTTATCCTATTTACGTCAATGTGGTACTTTCATAGTATCCCACATAAGTTTACAGATTTTCCTGCATACTATTCTTTCTGGATTGTCTCTGACCACATCATTCTTCATAATCATGTTTTAACAACCCATTTAATCTGCATATGGGTTAAATACGATTATGTGATATTTAAACACACAACACTAGATAGCATACAGAAAAGATGGGAATTGATTAACCATTCACATGTTTATTTACTCATAGTCATGAGAGTCTTGTATTACTTGAAATACAAGGCCACACAGGGTTGGTCATACATGATAAATAAGCAAGGTCACTAGAAGTCAGGTTATAATAATCAAGGAAGGACATCATACCCTCTGTAATGCCAGTACATATGAGGTTGTATTCTGAAACAGAGTAAACAAATGCTGAGGTCATTTGATGTCCTGCTGGTTCCACCAAATGTCAAGGCAGTGTATCATATTAAAGCCTAATTTTATAACCTCTTTAAAAACTAGTTTTACGCCGGGCGGTGGTGGCGCATGTCTTTAATCCCAGCACTCGGGAGGCAGAGGCAGGCAGATCTCTGTGAGTTCGAGGCCAGCCTGGTCTACAGCGCGAGATCCAGGAAAGGCGCAAAGCTACACAGAGAAACCCTGTCTCGAAAAACCAAAAAAAAAAAAAAAAAAAAACTAGTTTTACATTCAGTAATCTTTCAATATTCTGATATATCATATGGAGACCTGTATACTGTTCATCCATATCATAGGCTCATATAACCAACCATGAAACTTACTTTAAAATATATTACATTATATTGACTTGAGATTTTCAAAATCCAAAGTGCCTTGCCTCAGGAACTTCACTCTCACTTTTATCTATTCTTACTTTACTGTAATTCCCATAGGGCACTGTACTATTTTCCTCATAAGGTTTTATTTCCTTGCTTCTGAAATTCTATGGGATGAAGTTTGATCTTTTTCTGAGCATCACCAGTACTACCACAGAACTTCCCAAAGAGCAGATACTCAGTTGATACATGCAAATATGAGAGATAACGAGAACTAACTTCCTAAAAATCAGTGTCTTCTTCCTATACACAGCACTCACTCAGTCTTCTTCATTCCAGAGAATCTTGGCAGGCCCAGGCTTTCCCTCCTCACATTATTCAAATGTATTTTTAACTGATAAAACCAAAAAATATTATTCTTAGTAAACTTTAGAGAGAGCCTCAGGAGGTAGCTCAACAGGTAAGGATACTTGCTGTGTATGCCTATGAACCTGGGTTTTGGTGTCCATGTACAAATTTATACATGGTCACATAGGGGCCAGTTCCCCCGGTTCTATAAAGACCGAGACAGGAGGATCTTTAAAGCTTGCTGGCCATCATCTTGGCTCCAACCTCAGTGATAGACTCCTATCAAAGTAATAAACCATAAAATGATAAAGTGGGGTAGCCAGTGCCCTCCTCTGGATTCCTCATGTGTGCACAGGCACATATCTGCACATACTGGTGGGCATATACCACATATATATACCATACACACACACACTCTTGTCCCCCCCTTCTTCATGTTTTTGTCTTGGTCTTCATAGCTTATATACTATCTCACCTTCTTTCTTACATGTACTTGCTGTCAGGCTTCAATATTTTTGAGGGACTGGTAGATAATTTTTCTTGTACCATCTCTAGTACTATTAAGGGAGACTGCTATTTAGAGCAGTTGCTTAGTTAATGTTCATGTATAAACAAAGTATTAAATAGAGTTAAAATTTTGAATTATTACAATCAATTTCTCTCATACACTTGGAGAAAACTTAATTCCAAATTCAATTAACATAATAAGCAAAGGATAAAATGTACATAAAGCTATGTTATGAACAAACTATGATATGGTCAGGCCCCAGAAGAGGAAGGAGTGTATACTGGGAAGAGTCTGGCAAAGGGTGCTGTACTTTGCTAAAGCCTAATTTTTATCAAACCAGGAATAACAACTCCTGTATCATGTTGCCTTTCAGGAAACAAAAGCTTAGGGCCAGTATCTAAAGATTTTTTAATCTATTCACTTGCCTTTTATCGACTTGTTTTCATTACTCTGAATACTAGTATCATTTTTTTCTTGTCTGAGAGCCACTTTAGAATAGTGAGAGAAAAAATACTGAATTAGAGGCAGAGCATATTCAAGTAGTAGGAGTGGAAGAGTGCACCAGACAAATGTATATCAGGATTTAGTCTTACTATTCTATCTATCAGCCTTAAAAAGAAAACCACAAGCTCAACATCAACCAAGTGAGTCTTATGTGGGCTCTATCTGGTTGGAGTACACAGCTGGAAAACAATGCTCAGTCTTTGTAAAGTTACTGTTATTATATTGGTCACAGGTGATACATCTAATTGTTGTATATCTTGTTCTCATATCTTGAAAGTATTAGAGCATATAGAATAGTCTCATAAAAATTATAGTACAGAGGGCAAAATAATGAGTATAACTATGTTAAATTTCAGCATGACCACTCTAAATTGAGTGTGGGGTGGGCTGTACCAGATGACTACAGTTCAAGGTCTTAGAATTTGTGACAAGGTCAAATATTTCCACTGCACAATGATGTCCTTCTGTCCAGCTGCCTCACTTTAATCATTATTGACTGAACAAAATGTAGCCCTTTATAAATGTTTGTGAAATGAAAATTAAGATAACTCAATATTAAATGCTCTTTTCATCAGTTAGGATCTACTTTTCAGTGCAAGTCAAATGGTGATGATGTAGTGGTTTCTATGGATCTCATATTACATGAGGGATCTCTCAAAATGTTGACAGAATGTGCACCAATCACCTGGTTTTCAAACTGACTTACCTGCACTGGGAAGAGAATCTAGGACATATTTCCTTCCTGCCCAAATGGAGATTTGTGTTCTATTTGCCCACCAACCCAATCACTTACACCTTTCCCCGTCTTCACTTTGCCTTTCCTTTCCTTTTGTCCATCCCTTACTCCCCTGTTCTTTTCCTCTCTCAAAGTTTTAAATAAGAATAGCATTATTTAGAACTGGGTCAGATGTCACCTTGATCTTACAATTTTCAGCATCCAGAACTATAAAAATTAAACCACAATTAAGGTGACACACCTCCATCTGACCCCAACCTCCAGTGTGCACTTCCTCTGTGTTGCTAGCATAGACTTACAGGATTTTCCTCAAAAAACTGTAAGGCATACCATCTAAGGGGATGGCATTTATTCATTACTTTTAAAGTCCAGTCAGCCCAACACCTTCATGACCAATGAATGAAAATTGCATCTGTTTTCCAAGTTTTGGGAATTTTACTTTTCCACATGCCTTGCTCAGTGAATTTCAACATGAATGCTCTCATAAGAAAACACCATTGTCCTTACTCCTTTTTACTCTACCTTAAGTCAAAAAGAGGAAATCCAATCTTCCTGGTAAAACTGCAGATACGGGCTCAAAATTTTAAAATTGGAGGCTGGAATATTATATTACCATTCTAATACTTTCACATGGGCCTCTAAAGATAATATATTTGATATAGATTTGTACAATATCAGTAAATAAACACAAAGTCTAATTCATAAACATTTGACTTTTATTGACTTTTGTTTTACAAGCCAGGGGAAATATTTAATTACATTTATTGCATTTAACTTTACCAAACCACATAACGAATGCAATTAAAGGAAACTAGGCTTCACTATGTTCTAATCCCCTGTTATTCCCAGTGTACTGACCTACTAACTCTAAGATTATTTCATATTTTCAAGAAAACCTTTTTTTCCATGCTTTATGTCCTTATCTCAATGACAGGAAAACTTTAGGGGTCAACAGGGACGGTGGAATTTGCTGGTAATTTTACTGAAGAATCTTCACCAGTTTGGTCAGTGGCATCAGAGTCATCTTCATCTCTGGCTTCTGTTTGTCCTTGGTTATCTTTCAAAGCCTCTTCGTAAATGGCAGAGATGGCACTAGGTGTTGTTTGGTTTATCTTGGCCAAATATTCCAGGACTTTCATCTCGCTTGTTTCAGCATAGGCTTGGGGACCCCACAGGAACTCATAGCGTGGAGGATCACTGCCGGCCACCTGCCTGTACTCCAGGTACTTCAGCTTCACCAAATACTCCCTCATGAGCTTCCGGGGCTCACCAAAGATGCGGTGCTTCTTTCCTGGATAGATTCGCTTCTTCTTCAGGATTTGCCAGATCTCTTCTTCACTGGCACAATTGCCCCTAACGAGGATGATACCTAGGACACACATCACGAAAGCGGTCTTGGGATAGCCTTTGCCAGCACGAATCCTCCCATTGTTGGGGAGCTTCAGCTTGCTGATGAGGTTGTATGAGGGCTCACTGGAGTTGACTTCCCTCACTTCCACTGCAAAGGCATCTTCGAGCTTCTGAGAGGCTTTCCTGAAGATCTCAGGGAAGTCGTCTTCATACTTCTTGGTGATAAGCTTCAGCATGTCTTCCTTAGTAGTAAGCTGCTTCCGATTGAAGTTGTGGAGCAGCTGCTGTAAGAGCACCATTACCTTTCTTGCTACCATATCTTGGTGAGGACGGATGGTGCAGGGCTTGTCCTCAACAGAGGATTCCTTTTCCTTGAATTCATCACTTTCCTCATAGGAATTCTCACGTGATTCAGAGGAAGAAATACTCAGAGTGCTTGAGGCAGATGATGTTGCTCTCTGAGGAGCCTCGGGAGTGCTGGAAGACTCAGCCCCAGGCTGGCTCTGGGAAGCAGCAGAGGACTTTTCTGCTGCCTCTTGTGGTTCCTCTGCTATTTCCTGAACACCTCCACAAGCCTGAGCCTCACCTCGGGCCTGGTGGCGTTTCTTCCGGGCATGGCGCTTACTCTTATGACCACGAGGCATGATGACTCTTGGCCCAGTGGCAACAGCAAGATGTGTGGGCAGGATGCTGGTGATGCAGACACCTGCCAAGGGGAAAATGAAATATGTAAGCCCTTTCATCCAGGCGAATCCACCCTTTGTTATTTATCTAAGATAGCCTCTGCATGCTTCCATGAGAGCACCGATTTTAGGAACCTACTGGTCTTCTGTTCTCAACTGCCTGTTCCCTATGGAAGAAGCACATTAAGTCTACTTGGCTGAAAGCAGCAGGGTGGCACTCATGCCTTCTAGCTCCTTAGAGTTGTGGGAGCCCTATCAGTTTCCAGTGAGAATCTTCAAGCAAGTTTTTAGAAATCCTGAACCTCTCTCCTCTACCACTTGCCAATTGTCTCCCTGTGATATACTCTGTTGTATGTGTTTTCCTCAGACATTACGTAAACATCCATGTAGAAATATTTAGGCTAACTCCTCTAACCAACATCCTTTACCCCTTCCTCTCACTCTGAGTTCTGGGATTAAATTCCCTTGCCTCTGCCTCCCAGTGTTAGAATTAAAACCCCTGCCTCTTCCTCTCAGTGCTGAGATTAAATCCCCCTGTCTCTCCCTACCAGTGCTGGGATTAAATCCATCTGCCTCTGCCTCCTAGTGCTGGGATTAAATCCTCCTGCCTCTGCCCCATAGTGATGGGATTAAATCCCCCTGCATAAGCCTCCCGAGTGTTGGATTTAAAACCTCCTGCCTCTGCCTACCAGTGCTGGGATTAAATCCTCCTGCCTCTGCCTCCCAGTGCTGTGATTAAATTCCCCTGCCTCTGCCTCCCAGTGCTGGTATTAATTCCCCCTGCCTCTGTCCCCAAGTGATGGTATTAAATCCCCCTGTCTCTGCCCCCAAGTGATGGGACTAAATCCCGCTGTATCAGCCTCCAGGTGCTGGAATTAATTCCCCCTTGTACTTCATCACAGCGCTGGGATTAAATCCCCCTGCCTCTGCCTCCAAGTGGTAAAATGAAATCCCCCTGCCTCTGCCTCCAAGTGGTAAGACGAAATCTCCCTGCCTCTGCCCCTGAGTGACGGAATTAAATATCGCAAGCCTCTGCCTCCCAGTGCTGAGATTTAATCCCCCTGCCTCTTCCCCCAAGTGCTGGGATTAAATACCCTGCACCAGGCTCCTGAGTGTTGGAATTAAAACCCCCTACCTCTCCCTCCAAGTGCTGGGATTAATTCCCCTGCCTCTGCCTCCAAGTGCTGAGATTGAATGCCCCTGCCTCTGCCCCCAAGTGCTATAATTAAATCCCCCTGTACCGGCTGGCTCACGAGTGTTGGAATTAAAACCCCCTGCCTCTTCCTCACAGTGCTGATTAAATTCCCCCTGCCTTTGCTTCCCAGTTTTGGGATTAAATCCCCCTTGCTCCACCCAGGAGTGACAGGATTAAAATCCCCCTGCCTCTGCCTCCCAGTGCTGGAGTTAAATCCTCCTGCCTCTGCCTCCAAGTGATGGGATTAAATCCCCCTGCATCAGCCTCCCAAGTGCTGAAATTAAACCCTCCGGCTTCTGCCTCTGAGTGCTGGAATTAAATCCCAGAGTTTCTGCCTCCCAGTGCTGACATTAAATCCTCCTGCCTCTGCCTCCCAGTGCTGGAATTAAATCCACCTGCCTCTGCCTCCCAGTGCTGACATTAAATCCTCCTGCCTCTGCCTCCGAGTGCTGCGATTAAATACCTCTGGCTCTCCCTCCCAGTACTGGGATTAAATCCCCCTGCATCAGCCTTCCGAGTGCTAGAATTAAATGCCCCTTCTTCTCCCTCCCAGTGCTGGGATTAAATTCCCTTGCTTCTGCCCCCCAGTGCTGGGATTAAATCCCCCTGCCTCTGTCCCCAAGTGATGGGATTAAATCCCACTGCATCAGCCTCCCAAGTGCTGTATTAAATCCTCCAACTTCTGCCTCCAAGTGCTGGAATTAAATGCCCCTGCCTCTGCCTCCCACTGCTGGGACTAAAACCCTCTGCCTCTGCCTCCCAAGTGCTAGGATTAAATCGCCCTACCTCTTCCTCACAGTACTGGGATTAAATCCCCCTGCCTCTGCCTCCAAGTGGTAAGACGAAATCTCCTGCCTCTGCCCCTGAGTGACGGAATTAAATATCGCAAGCCTCTGCCTCCCAGTGCTGAGATTTAATCCCCCTGCCTCTTCCCCCAAGTGCTGGGATTAAATCCCCCTGCACCAGGCTCCTGAGTGTTGGAATTAAAACCCCCTACCTCTCCCTCCAAGTGCTGGGATTAATTCCCCTGCCTCTGTCTCCAAGTGCTGAGATTGAATCCCCCTGCCTCTGCCCCCAAGTGCTATGATTAAATCCCCCTGTACCGGCTGGCTCACGAGTGTTGGAATTAAAACCCCCTGCCTCTTCCTCACAGTGCTGATTAAATTCTCCCTGCCTTTGCCTCCCAGTTTTGGGATTAAATCCCCCTTGCTCCAACCAGGAGTGACAGGATTAAATCCCCCTGCCTCTGCCTCCCAGTGCTGGAATTAAATCCTCCTGCCTCTGCCTCCCAGTGCTGGGATTAAATCTACCTGCATCAGCCTCCCAAGTGCTGAAATTAAACCCTCTGGCTTCTGCCTCTGAGTGCTGGAATTAAATCCCCGAGCTTCTGCCTCCCAGTGCTGACATTAAATCCTCCTGCCTCTGCCTCCGAGTGCTGCAATTAAATCCCTCTGGCTCTCCCTCCCAGTGTCGGGATTAAATCCCCCTGCATCAGCCTCCCGAGAGTTAGAATTAAATGCCTCTTCTTCTCCCTCCCAGTGCTGGGATTAAATTACCTTGCCTCTGCCCCCCAGTGCTGGGATTAAATCCCCCTGCCTCTGTCCCCAAGTGATGGGATTAAATCCCCCTGCCTCTGCCCCCAAGTGATGGGATTAAATCCCGCTGCCTCTGCCTCCCAGTGCTGGGATTATATCTCCCTGCTTCTGCCCTCAAGTGATAGGATTTAATCCACCTGACTCTGGCTCCCTGTGCTGGTGTTAAATCCCTCTGGTTCTCACTCCCAAAGCTGGGATTAAATCCCCTGCATCAGCCTTCCAAGTGCTGTATTAAATCCTCCAACTTCTGCCTCCAAGTGCTGGAATTAAATGCCCCTGTCTCTGCCTCCCACTGCTGGGAATAAAACCCTCTGCCTCTGCCTCCCAAGTGCAAGATTTAAATCCCCCTACCTCTTCCTCACAGTACTGGGATTAAATCCCCCTGCCTCTGCCTCCAAGTGGTAAAATGAAATCCCCCTGCCTCTGCCCCTGAGTGATGGAATCAAATATCACAGCCTCTGCCTCCCAATGCTGAGATTTAATCTCCTTGATTCTTCCCCTAAGTGAAGGGATTAAATCCCCCTGCACCAGGCTCCTGAGTGTTGGAATTAAAACCCCCTACCTCTCCCTATAAGTGCTGGGATTAATCCCAATGCCTCTGCCTCCAGGTGCTGAGATTGAATCCCCCTGCCTTTGCCCTGGAGTGACAGAATTAAATCACGTATCCTCTGCCTCCCAGTGCTTGGATTAAATGCCCTTGTCTCTTCCCTCACGTGCTATGATTAAATCCCCCTGTACCGGGCTCCCGAGTGTTGGAATTAAAACTCCCTGCCTCTCCCTCACAGTGCTGATTAAATTCCCCCTGCCTTTGCTTCCCAGTTTTGGGATTAAATACCCCTTGCTCCACCCAGGAGTGACAGGATTAAAATCCCCCTGCCTCTGCCTCCCAGTGCTGGAATTAAATTCACCTGCCTCTGTCTCCCAGTGCTGGGATTAAATCCACCTGCCTCCGCCTCCCAATGCGGGGATTAAATCCACCTGCCTCTGTCCCTAAGTGATAGGATTTAATTACCCTGCCTCTGCCTCCCAGTGTTGGGATTAAATCCCCCTGCATCAGCTTCCCAAGTACTGAAATTAAACCCTCCGGCTTCTGCCTCTGAGTGCTGGAATTAAATCCCGGAGCTTCTGCCTTCCAGTGCTGACATTAAATCCTCCTGCCTCTGCCTCTGAGTGCTGCCATTAAATCCCTCTGGCTCTCCCTCCCAGTGCTGGGATTAAATCCCAGGACAGCAGCCTCCTGAGTGCTAGAAATAAATGCCCCTTCTTCTCCCTCCCAGTGCTAGGATTAAATCCCCCTGCCTCTGCCCCCAAGTGATGGGATTTACTTACCCTGCCTCTGCCTCCTAGTGCTGGGATTAAATCCTCCTGCCTCTGCCCCCAAGTGATGGGATTAAATCCCCCTGCATCAGCCTCCCAAGTGCTAGAACTAAATGCCCCTTCTTCTCCCTCCCAGTGCTGGGATTAAATCCCTCTGCCTCTGCCCCCAATTGATGGGATTAAATCCCCCTATATCAGCCTCCCTGTGCTGGAATTAAATCCTCCTTCTTCTCCATCACAGCACTGGGATTAAATTCCCCTGCCTCTGCCACCCAGTGCTGGGATTAAATTCCCTTGTCTCTGCCACCCAGTGCTGGGATTAAATCCCCCTGCCTCTGCCCCAGAGTGACAGGATTAAATCCCCCTGCATCTGGCTTCCAAGTGCTAGGATTAAATCCCCCTGCCTTTTCCTCCCAGTACTGCGATTTAATACCCCTGCCTCTGCCTGCAAGTGCTGAGATTAAATTCCCCTGCATCTGCCCCAGAGTGACCGGATTAAATCACCCTGCCTCTTCCTCCCAGTACTGTGATTTAATACCCCTGCTTCTGCCTCCCAGTGCTGACAGTAAATCCTCCTGCCTCTGCCTCCGAGTACTTCGATTAAATCCCTCTGGTTCTCCCTCCCAGTACTGGGATTAAATCCCCCTGCATCAGCCTCAGGAGTGCTAGAACTAAATGCCCCTTCTTCTCCCTCCCAGTGCTGGGATTTAATTCCCATGCCTCTGCCTCCCAGTGTTGGGATTAAATCTACCTGCATCAGCCTCCCAAGTGCTGAAATTAAACCCTCTGGCTTCTGCCTCTGAGTGCTGGAATTAAATCCCCGAGCTTCTGCCTCCCAGTGCTGACATTAAATCCTCCTGCCTCTGCCTCCGAGTGCTGCATTTAAATCCCTCTGGTTCTCCCTCCCAGTGCTGGGATTTAATCCCCCTGCCTCTGCCCCAGAGTGACCGGATTAAATCACCCTGCCTCTTCCTTCCAGTACTGCGATTTAATACCCATGCCTGTGCCTCCCAGTGCTGACATTAAATCCTCCTGCCTCTGCCTCCGAGTACTGCGATTAAATCCCTCTGGCTCTCCCTCCCAGTACTGGGATTAAATCCCTCTGCATCAGCCTCCCGAGTGCTAGAACTAAATGCCCCTTCTCCCTGCCAGCGCTGGGATTTAATCCCCCTGCCTGTGCCTCCCAGTGATGGGATTTAATCCCCCTGCCTCTGCCCCCGAGTGACAGGATTAAATCCCCCGGCCTCTGCCTCCCAGTGATGGGAGTAGAGGCCTGCACCACGGCCACGCCCACGGCCACGGCCAGGCTCATGGTGTCTTTCGAAATGGCGGCGACCGGTAGAAAAGCCGAGAAGTGGGGGGGGGGGGGCAGCTGGAAGGCGGGAGGAGGTGGCGGTGAGAGGGAGGGAAGCTGTGCGGATGGAGGTGAGGAGGTTTATTCTGAGATGGACCACCTCTGGCAACAAGGGGCCCATGGGCCGGGCGGGGAGACGGTCCTCGGCTTCGACGGGGGGCTTTACTTAAACAAGGGGGCTGTTGGTGCCAGGCGAGGTCTAAAGGACAGAAACCGAGACCGAAGGCACGGGTTCAAGAGCAGGGGAAACTCGACTCTGAGATGGCTGTTTCTCAACCTCCTCACCTTGAACGTCACAGCCTGGGGCTTGTTTCCTGGTCCTGTTGAGTCGGACAGCGCTCCTCGCGCCGCCGGGTCTCGAACTGTGGAGAAGGAAATCACGCCCTCGCTGGGGGAAGAACCCGGAGAGACGCTGCTGGAGCCTCGGCTCTCTGGCGCCCCCTCTGGCGTGGGGGTGGGGGGACTTTCTCAGTCTCATAGACGAGTGGCCATGGAATACTCAAGCGCTTTGACTAGATTGCTTCTGCAACTCCACCTTCCTGGGCCTCTGCCTCTGAAATCCTCCTTCCAGAAGTCACCCGCTCTGAGCTAACTCTCTTTAAACCTCTGGTTTAAGCACCGAGAAAGGAAGTTTCTGCACAATTTGTTTTTCATATGTCTGTAATTATCCCGGCCTCTGCCATGGCTCCCTTCTCTTTTAAATTTCACGGCAGATGTCAATCTGTAAATATTCACGAGTAGTAGTACCCCCTTCAAACACCGGGAAAAGCAGGCAGGCGTGTGTCTTCGCAGTGTTGGGAGAAGGTAAAGTTGAACATCAGGAAGAGGACTTAGAATAGGAGGAAGTAACTTGAAGAGAAAATATGTATTCCTTCTCTTTATTATGCAGACTCAAGTTTTCAAGGTATTTGATTAGTACAGGAAAGAGACAGAGCCATGTGAGTTTGTAGATTCCAATCTGTTGAAGTTACACTTTACATAGAGATATTTATATTCTTACCAGTTTCCCCCTTTATTAATCAAACCCTTCATTTATGTTCATATTCTTTTTACTCTGGCAGTGGATTCAATCCAGTGTTTTGAGCATAAAATCTCTTTTCAAATCATCTGGGATACAATTTTGTGTTATTAAAGGGAGGGAGTGTATTTCTTGTGTTTTTTTTAATTTTTTTTAAATTCTACTTTTTGGTTTGTTTTCTAAAGAGAGACAGAAAGAGACAGAGGGAGAGAGAGAGAGAGAGAGAGAGAGAGAGAGAGAGAGAGAGAGAGAGAGAGAGAGAGAGAGAGAGAGAGAGAGAGGAGCTGGGTAGGGTTGGTGAGTAGATGGGGAATATCTGGGAAGATCTTTTCATGGGAAGGGAAACCATGATCAGAATTTATTGTATGAAAAAGTATTTCAATAGAAAAGAATATATGGAAAAGGCCAATGGAATGTATAGTGTACTCTTTGCGTTTACAAAAATGTCTCCATTTTATGGATACTAGGCTGAGGAAATAGCTATAGTTTGCATTTCATTTATGTATGTAGTTACAAAACTTCCACATAGCAGATCTATCCCATCACCTTGAGATTATCTCCATGAACTTCTACAACTAATGGAATGATTTAAAATACAAGAAAGTCGTCAGGCAGCTGTGGCACATGCCTTTAATCCCAGCACTCAGGAGGCAGAGCCAGGCAGATCTCTGTGAGTTCGAGGCCAAGCCTGGTCTACAGAGTGAGATCCAGCATAAGCATCCAAACTACACAGAGAATTCCGGTCTCAAAAGAACAAACAAACAAACAAAAAAATAGATGAATGTTAATGAAAAGATAACAAGTTAAAAAAAGTAGCGAAGAAAAAAAATGCATAAAACCCCAAAAGGTCAGCTTTACTGGGGGAAGAGTAGAATAGCACATGCTAGATGGATCGACAGTCTGTCCTTGCTCCAATATTTAATTCCTTAAGAATCTTGAGAATATTTAAATTTATTTATATATATATATATGTATATATTTATGTATATATATTTATTCATATATATATATATGTAGTGTGTGTGTGTGTGTGTGTGTGTGTGTGTGTGTGTGTGTGTTTGTGCATGCTTGTATGTATGCATCTTCACCACCTCTGTATGTGTGGTGCTGCTAGGGGCATCAGATCTCTTGGAACTGGAGTTACAGAAGGTTGTGAACTACCTTGTGGGTGTTAAAAATTGAATCCAGGGCTTCTGGAAAAAACAGTCACTGTTTTTTTAAACTTTCTTTAATCTTTTTTAAAATTTGATTTAATATTACATATCAGCCATGCATTCCCCTGTCCTCCCTTCTCCCCCTTACCCCCAGCCCACTCCCCCATTCCCATCTCCTCCAGGGCAAGGACTCCCCTGGGGATTCAGCTCAACCTGGTAGATTCAGTACAGGCAGGTCCAGTAACCTCTTCCCAGGCTGAGCAAATGTCCCTGCATAGGCCCCAGGCTCCAAACAGCCAGCTTATGCACTAAGGACAAGTCCCGGTCCCACTGCCTGGGTGCCTCCCAAACAGTTCAAGCTGATCAACTGTCTCACTTATCCAGAGGGCCTGACCCAGTTGCAGGCTCCTCAGCTATTGGTTCATAGTGCATGTGTTTCCACTAGTTTGGCTATTCATCCCTGTGCTTTTTCCAATCTTGGTCTCAACAATTCTTGCTCATACAGTGCTCTTAACTGCTGACCCTTCTCTCCAGTTCTGAACCTTGAGAATTGTGTTGGTTATTTATCGTACAATTGAGACTTAAACTTTGTTATGAACTCAGTATTCATGTTTTTTTTCCAAACTTCATATGTGGTACTTTATTTTTTCTTTTGTGTGTATGTGTGTGTGAGAGAGATACAGGGGTATAATGTAGCTGGAGTTTTCTCTCCAGGTCCTGCCAAGCCCTGGCAGTCTGACAGCCCACTTATAAAATAAACTCACAGACGCTTGTATTACTTACAAACTGTATGGGTGTGGCAGGCTTCTTGCTAACTGTTCTTATATCTTAAATTAACCCATTTCTATAAGTCTATACCTTGCCACGTGGCTCGTGGCTTACCGGCATCTTCACATGCGGCTTGTCATGGCGGCGGCTGACAGTGTCTCCTTCCTCTGCCTTCCACTTCCCAGAATTCAGTGTTTTATTTATACAGAATGATATCCACAGCAGTATAATATCCAGGAACATGTGAAAAACAGGAAAACACAATATCACTGAGTAACTTCCCTAGCATTTTGCTTTAATTTTTTTTTATTTTTAGATAGCATCAGGTTAAATTGCTCAGGTTGATAGTTGATAGTGAAGACATTTTGTAGCTTAGATAGGCCTTGAACTTGCATTCCTCCAGCCTTATCTTCACATACAGCTTAAATGGAATACTACTCAGCAGAGAAAAACAATGGCATCATGAGGTTTGCAGACAAATGGATGGATCTAGAAAAAATCATCCTGAGTGAGGTAACCCAGACTCAGAAAGACAAACATGGTATGTACTCACTCATAGCAGGATACTAGACATGAAACAAGGATGACTTGTCTGCTACTCACATCACCAGGGAGGCTACCTGGAAAACAGGACCCCAAGAAAGACACAGGGATCACCCAATGACAGAGAAATGGAATGAGATCTACATGAACAGCCTGGACATGAGTGGGGGTAATGAAAGGTGAGGGTTGAGGGAAAGAGAGCTTGGGGGAGCGGGAGATCCCAGCTGGATCAACAACAGAGAGGGAGAACAAGGAATAGGAGACCATGGTAAATAAAGCCCACATGAGAATAGGAAGAAGCAAAGTGCTAGAGAGGCCCACAGACATCCACAAAGATACCCACACAACAGACTGCTGGCAGTGGTCGAGAGACAGCCCGAACTGACCTACTCTGGTGATGGGATGGCCAAACACCCTAATTGTTGTGCTAGAAACCTCATCCAACTACTGAGGGATCTGGATGCAGAGATCCATGACTAGGCCCCGGGTGGATCTCTGGGAGTCCAATTAGCGAGAATGAGGAGGGTTTATATGAGCGAGAATTGTTGAGACCAAGGTTGGATAAAGCACAGGGACAAATAGCCAAATGAATGGAAACACATGAACTATGAACCAATGGCTGAGGGGTCCCCACTGGATCAGGCCCTCTGAATGGGTGAGACAGTTGATTGGCTTGATCTGTTTGGGAGGCATCCAGGCAGTGGGACCAGATCTTGTGCTCATTGCATGAGTTGGTTGTTTGAAACCTGGGGCCTATGCAGAATTGTTTGGCTCGGCCTGGGAGGAGGGGACTAGACCTACCTGGACTGAGTCTACCAGGTTGACCTCAGTCTGTGGGGAAGGCTTTGCCCTGGAAGAGATGGGAATGGGGTGGGGTTGGGGGGAAGGTGAGGGGGACGGGAGGGGGGAGAACAAGGGAATCCGTGGCTTATATGTAGAACTGAATTGTATTGCAAAATAAATTAATAAAAAAAAAATTAAAAAAAAAATAAATAAATTACAGAGCACCACACACAGCTCATTATTTGAAAAATAACTGCAAATGTAACAGTAGAAGTGACCAGGGCCTTAGGAAGCTGATTTTGTTTGTTTGTTCATTTATTTACTTTTGAAACAGGGTCTCACTGTATATCCTTGGATGGCCTGTAACTTACCATATAGACCAGGCTGGCCATAAACTCAAAGAAATCCACCTGCCTTTGCCTTCTGAGTGTTAGAATTAAAGATATGTGACACCACTCTTGGCAATAATTATATTTAGATTGAATAATGATTATAGAGACTTTATAGTAGAATACGACCCTCATGCAAAAAGACCAGAAATATTGTGTCCCAATCTACACCATATGAGGATGAAGCAAGAAAGAAAGTATGTGAAGGGGTGAGGGACACACCAGGTACCCAACTGGCCAGCTATTTGATCTTAGACATTCTGTCCTCCAGGATATAAAGTAGTAAATATTTTGTTGTTGTTGTTAAAGCTACCTAGTTTATGCTATTCTGTTATTGACCCCAACTAAATTAAAAGTTTTATATAATAATTGAATATGTGTCATGTATAAAATACCTGTCAAGGTAACTGCCAAATATTTAGTAGTTAATGAATGGCAGTTATAGTAGTTTTGTACTGTAGAATGCCACCATCTTCTATGAGTTATATGAGAGAAAAGGAAATGTTTTCAAATAACAGTTAAAATTTTGCTTTAGCAAGTACAATTAGATTCTTCACTACGGTAACCCGTGTTACTTAATTTGGATATTGGGCTTGTTCTCCACCTAGCTACACTTCAAAGCTCCTAGAGTTTTGTTAAGCATCAAATCCTTCAGTGCCTCTCAACTAGCCTTCCATTTACATTCTTTTCTTATTCATTTCATCCCACAAAAAATCTTCCCTTATGTTTAGCCAGAATACATTTAATATACTCTAATAGGTAAGCAATTCAGTACAGTTCTGGGCTAACCATAGCAACACAAGTGCGTCTGCACCTCTCATCTTAGGGGGATATTCCTCTTACTCTTCAGTAACTATCCAGCAATACACAAAGTATGTCTATTTGAGCATTGTATTCTAGTAAATGGAGGAAGCAAAATATTTCTCATTCCTGTCCATTATAATTTTTCTTTTTTTTATTTATTCTTCTTTCATACAATACATTCTGACCACAGCCTTCCTTCCCTCCACTCATCCCAGTCACACACACCCCATCTCCCTTCTTCCCCAGATGCTTTCCCCTCTATTTTCCTTCAGAAAGAGCAGGCCTCCAGTGATGTCACCTGAACATGGCATAACAAGATGCAATAAGACAAGGCACAAACACTCATATATAGGCAGGAGGAGGCAACCCAGTAGAAGGAAAATGTTCCCAAGAACAGGCAAAAGACTCAGGGACACCCCTATTTCCATTCTTAGGAGTCACACAAAAACCCCAAGCTAAACAATCACAACATATATGCAGAGGGCATAACTTAGATCCATGCAGGCTCTGTGATTGCCACTTGGGTCTCTGTGATAACCTATGAGCCCAGCTTAGGTGATTCTCTGGGCCGTGTTCTCCTGGTGTCCTTGACCCCTCTGGCTCCTATAATCCTTCCTCCACCTCTTCTGCAGGGTTTCCTGATCTCCATCTAATGTTGGGCTGTGGGCCTCTGCATCTGCACCCATCAGCTGCTGGAGGAAGCCTCTCTGATGACAATTGGGCTAGGAACTGATAAACAGCAGAATATCATTAGGAATCATTTCATTGTTTTTTGTCAGTTGTGTTTTGTTCTACCCTAGGTTTCTGAACCATTCAGGAATTTTCCGCTGCATTAGATTTCCACATTGTGCTTTGCCTGCCGCCAATTCCAGCTGCCTCTAACCCCACTCTCTCCTAATCCCATCCCCACCCACCCCCAAGCCACCTACAAAATCAATTTTATTTCCTATTCCCAGAAAGATCCATGTGCCACCCCCAAGCCCTCCTTGTTAATTAGCCTTTCTGAGTGAGGCAACCCAGACCCAGAAAGCAAACATGATATGTACTCACTTATAAATGTAACTTAGCTATTAAGTAAAGGACAATCATGCTATAATCCACATACCCATTATAATTTTTATTGAATTGCCACTCTGCACATGTAGAGTAGCCTGCCCTTTGAATAGACAGCAAGAAGATGCCACTTAAGTGAAGGACAGAAGCCTCACAGGAAATCAAATCTGCTGACATCTGAATATTGGACTTCTGGCTTCCGGAATTGTGAGAAAATAAATATATTTATCTTATTTAAGTCAATGTGGTACTTTCATAGTATCCACACGTTAACAGATTTTCCTGCATACTATTCTTTCTGGATTGTCTCTGGCCACATCATTCTTCATAATCATGTTTTAACAACCCATTTAATCTGCATATGGGTTAAATACGATTATGTGATATTTAAACACACAACACTAGATAGCATACAGAAAAAATGGGAATTGATTAACCATTCACATGTTTATTATACTCATAGTCATGAGAGTCTTGTATTACTTGAAATACAAGGCCACACAGGGTTGGTCATACATGATAAATAAGCAAGGTCACTAGAAGTCAGGTTATAATAATCAAGGAAGGACATCATACCCTCTGTAATGCCAGTACATATGAGGTTGTATTCTGAAACAGAGTAAACAAATGCTGAGGTCATTTGATGTCCTGCTGGTTCCACCAAATGTCAAGGCAGTGTATCATATTAAAGCCTAATTTTACAACCTCTTTAAAAACTAGTTTTACATTCTGTAATCTTTCAATATTCTGATATATCATATGGAGACCTGTATACTGTTCATCCATATCATAGGCTCATATAACCGACCACACAGCTTACTTTAAAATATATTACATTATATTGACTTGAGATTTTCAAAATCCAAAATGCCTTGCCTCAGGAACTTCACTCTCCCTTTTATCTATTCTTACTTTGCTGTAATTCCCATAGGGCACTGTACTATTTTCCTCATAAGGTTTTATTTCCTTGCTTCTGAAATTCTATGGGATGAAGTTTGATCTTTTTCTGAGCATCACCAGTACTACCACAGAACTTTCCAAAGAGCAGATACTCAGTTGATATATGCAAATATGAGAGATAACAAGAACTAACTTCCTAAAATCAGTGTCTTCTTCCTATACACAGCACTCACTCAGTCTTCTTCATTCCAGAGAATCTTGGCAGGCCCAGGCTTTCCCTCCTCACATTATTCAAATGTATTTTTAACTGATAAAACCAAAAAATATTATTCTTAGTAAATTTTAGAGAGAGCCTCAGGAGGTAGCTCAACAGGTAAGGATACTTGCTGTGTATGCCTATGAACCTGGGTTTTGGTGTCCATGTACAAATTTATACATGGTCACATAGGGGCCAGTTCCCCCGGTTCTATAAAGATCGAGACAGGAGGATCCTTATAGCTTGCTGGCCATCATCTTGGCTCCAACCTCAGTGATAGACTCCTATCAAAGTAATAAACCATAAAATGATAAAGTGGGGTAGCCAGTGCCCTCCTCTGGATTCCTCATGTGTGCACAGGCACATATCTGCACATACTGGTGGTCATATACCACATATATGTATTTTCAACAACCAGCAGGACATCAAATGACCTCAGCATTTGTTTACTCTGTTTCAGAATACAACCTCATATGTACTGGCATTACAGAGGGTATGATGTCCTTCCTTGATTATTATAACCTGACTTCCAGGATGAAGTCCATCAATATACTCACCTGCCTGTATATATATATATATATATATATATATATATATACCATACACACACACACTCTTGTCCCCCCTTCTTCATGTTTTTCTCTTGTTCTTCATAGCTTATATACTATCTCTCCTTCTTTCTTACATGTACTTGCTGTCAGGCTTCAATTTTTTTGAGGGACTGGTAGATAATTTTTCTTGTACCATCTCTGGGGCTATTAAGGGTGACTTCTATTTAGAGCAGTTGCTTAATTAATGTTCATGTAAAATCAAAGTATTGAAAAGAGTGAAAGTTTTGAATTATTACAAATCAATTTCTCTCATACACTTGGAGAAAACTTAATTCCAAATTTATTTCAATTAACACAATAAACAAAGGAAAAAACATACATCAAATTATGATATGAACATTCTATATTTGTTACACCTTTATTAATACTACAGGTATATAAAATCACTTTTCCAAAACCATCTTATATTGTGGTGTGTTAAAAAGCAATTATTTATGCTGTAGTAAGTTGTTTAAAATCATCAAACTCTATCTTAAACTAAACAAATAGCAATAAACATGTCAGGGAAAATATTAAGAAGCATAGACTGTGAGACATTTAACTTTGGTTAAAAGAACATTTGCAATATAACAATAAAATATCTGTAATTTGCTCATGTATAACAGGACAATAAGATACAAACTTCATTACTTTTAGCATATAATACATTCTACTACATAGAAGGCTGACTACTCTTCAACAGCCTGGAAAACTCTCAAAACCAGCTAGCTGTGGGAGGATCTGTGGGCTATGCACCTGAGAATTCACATCATTGCTAGGCACAGCTGTAACTCTCCTTGCTGCTCTATTAGCCTCATCACTCAGAGCCTCCTCATACAGACTAGGGTAGGAACTAGGAACATCATCGTTGATCTTAGCAAAAACTTCTAGGACTTTCATCTTGGTGGTTTCAGCATAGGCTCTGGGACCCCACAGGAATTCATAGGTGGGGGGATCAGTGCTAGGCACCTGGCGGTACTCCAGGTAATTTTCCTCCACCAGATCTTTTTAAATGAACTTTTCAGGGTTCCCAAAGATTGATTGATTCTGTCCAGGATATAGCTCCAGTGCTTTCAGGAATTCCCAGACTTCTTGCTCACTGACACTATTGCCACTCATGAAGATCACAGCCAGGAGGGCCATCAGGAGTCCTGTCTTGGGCAACCCACTATTGCTACTCAGACTTCCCTCAGTGGAGAGACCCAGCTTGCCCACAAGCATATATGAATGAGAACTGGGATCAACTTCCTTCAACTCGAGGCCAAAGACAAACTCAAGCCATGCTGAGACTCTTTTAATGATATCAGTGAACTTTTCTTTGCACTTTTTGTTAATCACCTTCAACATATCTTTCTGTGTAAATGGCTCTTTCACCTCAAACTTCTCCAGGATGAAGTCCATCAATATACTCACCTGCCTGTAAATAAGATCTCTGTGTGCAGAGAGGCTATTATAGAGGTACTTGAAGGTCTCTCTGCATCTATAACAGAAAACTCAGCATTTGTATCAGAAGCCTCACCACCTACAGTACCTATCGATAACACACTTAAATCATCAGCAACAGAGGCTACATCCTCCTGAGTATCCTGGGGAATGTAGGTGTCAGGGGACCTGGGAGGATCCCCTTGACCAACAGAAGATGTTGCTTCCTCCTTTGCAGCATCGGGCTGAGCATCATGCAGACTTTGACTCTTCTCCCTTACATTTTGACATTTGGCATGAGAGCACCCCTTACTCTTGTGGCCCCTAGGCATGATGACTTGGCTCAAGGGCAGCAGGACAAGATGTAGGCAGGAGACCTGGCATTGCAGAAATCTGGAGGGGCAAAAGAGCATGATAGGAATATTCAGAAGCAAACACAGATTACTAGTGCAGACAAAGAGGGAGATATTTGAGGATCCCTGTTGTTACCAGGAATGTAGTTCTGACAATGATCAAAGTCCTCACTATGAGCCTTTCATCCAGTAGGTAATGGCAGACTTCTCAGAAAAAATATCTCACTTCCCTATTTTTCTAATGACAAATATCAGAGGCAACTCAGTCTATAGGCTTGCCCTTGAACACAATCAGGCCACCATAGAGGAGTGCAGTTCTGCATGCCATTCTGCCCCACCCAGCTTGAAATACCCCTTAATTTTTACGACTTTATAGTAATTGGGATAGAGCTTTCCCCTTCTCTAATGAGTCCTACAGGATTTCATTCCTGAGAAGAGCAAGGAAATCAATTGCCACTGAGCCAAACTG
The DNA here is from genome assembly GCF_007827085.1 of Peromyscus californicus insignis. NCBI lineage: Eukaryota > Metazoa > Chordata > Mammalia > Rodentia > Cricetidae > Peromyscus > Peromyscus californicus. The sequence continues at coordinate 48,627,227 of NW_026294391.1, forward strand.
CCTGTTACGTTTTGGGATTCTGGAGACCAAAGCAGAGGCAAGGCCTTTGTGGCCTCCTTTTCAGGTGGATTATTGCTTGGAGGATTCACAGTGGATTCTACTTTGACACCTTTTGAATTCTGATTATCCTGTAAGGCATCTGATACCAGTGGATAGCATGCCTGACAGGGGCTGTACCTCTCAGCTGAAGCAAGGCCTTACTGCCTCAGGATCCTGAAGCAGAAGTTAAGGTCTCACCATGTCCACCCTTCCTCCCTTTACTGTGAATCTATTTGGTCCTCTGAATAGAACCCCAGAGTTGGAAGTATGCTAGCCCTCTCTCTTATTCCAGGCAAGAGAGTTGCCAAACAACTCAAATTGTGTTTATTTTGCCCAGGGTGGGTTTTGTCGTTCTTGAAATAAGCCAATGGGTCCCAGACAAAAGATCTCACTTCCTTTAAAATTATTCCTTTGAAATTTTCATATAGTATGCCTTGATCATATTTTACTCCCCTCCCAACTCTGCCCAAATGCACCCCCTCTTTCCTCCTTACACAACTCCATGTCCTCATTTTTTTCCCACTCCTCAAGTTCAGTTTCACTGCTCATGTATTCCTGGATCTGTGTCCTTCCAGTGGAGCATGAAAGACTTGCCAGGGCCAACACTCTTAAAGACAATTGACTCTCCCTCTCTCAGTAGCCATGAATTGTCTATAGTGCCTCTGCTAGGGGCAGGAAATCATATTTACCTTCCCTCTCCGTGCTAGAATTTGGTCTGGCTTGAGCTTGCACAATGATTCCTCATGCTTTCATAATTTCCATGATATGCCATGAGTGCCCTGATAAGGAAGTGAGATGGAGCAGTTCTGATTAGGGCTCTATGGGGTCTGTTGGGACTCCGAATCATCACAACATTGAGTCTCCTTACCTTATTCCTTTGTGATCATCCTTTCAGAGCGTGGGAGACAGAAGTTTTCAGAGGCCTTTAATGGGTTCTCACAGATTTTTCCTGTTATACACCTACTCACCTGACAACACTTAAAATGTTTTATTCAGCTTAACAGAGCCCACACCAGTAATACTGAAGGCAAAGCTGAAGTCGGGATCTTTGATTTCCGGGATGTAGTAGACCTGTCCTTTGGAACAGAAACCATGGGGCTTTATCACTTGGGTTATGCTCCTGAAGGTGAGAGTTCCCAAATAACTCACAATCCTAACTGATTAATCATTTGCTCAAAGCCTTTCCCATCTTCTGAAATGAGTCTAAAGATCTCAGATCAGTGCTCTTTCTTCCCTGTGAGTTCTGACTAAGTAGGAAATGACTTTTTCTAGGAACTTGTTCACCCTTTTTCTAAGGACTGGAGGCAGCCTGCAAGCCCCAAGATATCAAATTGATTGCATACACTTCATTTGGTCACTACTTTTGGGGCCTCCAAGACCTAACAGCTTCTGGGAGGTTTTTGGGGTCCTGTCTGCTTTTTTTTGGAGCCCCTCTGTTTTAACTCATATTGTCATGTGGAATGCTGACAGGGCCTGGTGTTCCTGTCTTTTCTGATTTTAATTATCCTTCCTTAAACCATGGCATCCAAAATTCCGAGAAGAAAAATGAGGATCCTGAAAACTATAGCTGAAGTCCTCCTTCACTTACATCACGGGCATTGCCAAATGTTTCAGGAATGAATTCATACCCTTGTCACATATGATTCACTTTCATTTTTTCTATTCCATTTGAGCCCATCTTTGGTATTCTATGAAGGTGGGAACAATAGCGTAACATAGAATCCTCATTTGGTGCTCAGCATTCAGCCACTAATGAGCTTTCAGGTGGTTGTTATTAGAATATCTAGATATACTGACTGGGTCAATCCGAACGTTTATCCTATCCTGTTCCCATGGGCTCCTAAGTAGTACTTCACACTCTATCAGTGGGGTAGGATGAATTTTCTCCTCCAAGGAACAATGGAAGAGAAGCAAGGCTGAATCTAAAATTATTCTTCTACCTGACCCTGTCATCTGGTGTATATTAAAGTTACAAAGTTGTTTCCACTCCAGAGCTTGCCTTCACACAGGAACCAATTCAAAAGACCCTGAGTGTGTCTCAGGGCTCTCTCATTTTGTTAATCTACATGATGTTATTCATTTATTCCTTTAAAATTTTTGTGTATTTGGTTTTGGGCACTGGAAACAGCAGTCAAATCTTGATTGATATCTTGTAAGCTATTGATAAGAAATTGTATCTGCAAATTTGAATCTGATACATTTACAATAGACATTCCCTTGAATACACATAGGCTCTTGGGCTTACTCTGCTAAGTTTATGAGTAAATTTTTATAGTTACTGACAAAAGGATCTTGTAAATTTCATTTTAGGCTCACTTTAGATATTGTTACAGTAAAGAATGGCATATTTTCTGTTACATGCTTTAATCAGTTTTTTTCTAAATAGTAAATTTCAGTATCTCTTGTTTAGCAGTTTGGTAAAGATGGATTTAGTTGGATGTTGTGTTGTCTTCAGTGTTTAAAGATGAGACTTAACCTCTGTTCAAGGTCCAGTCATTGGACAGAAAATGAACACAGAAGTGTGGTTTGAGAGAGACAAGAGAGGAGGTGGACTTGAGTTCTTATTGATGGAGGTAGTTGGTATTGGGTTAAGGTTCATTTTAGATATTACTACAGTCAAGAATGGCGTATTTTCTGTAATGTGTTCTCATTAGTTATTGTTGACACTAGTTAACTAATAGAAAAAAAACAAATTGTCTATTATTAATATTAGTTAACATTTGAGTGCAACAGGAGCCTTCAGGCTGAGTAGCTGCTACTATGATAGCCTGCGTCTGCCCAGTTCACCAGCTCACTGCTCCAAACTATAGATAGAGCTATTTCTGGGCACCTTCCAAAGAACTGCTGGTACAGATGGCATGATGTTCCTACTAATGTTGCTAAAATCTCCCAGCCTCTCTCTAGGTGTGTCCTATCATGGTCCTTGAGGTTGAGATGCAGGCTGCATTGTATACTTCTCAGACCATTAGAAAGACCATGGTCACCCTGACTATTCATCTTGCTGGTGAGAGTTGTTTATTAGGGCTTCTTCCATAGGTCTTAGTAGTGCTCAGCAAGAAAGCTTTCTGGTGTGTGTAACATTTTGGTCCCCACCAGCTCTCAGCTCTCACCTTTGAAAGCTCTAGATGATACCTGTATTCCTCTAGATTCATCACAACCAGGGTACACATGCTGGTCCACTAAAGCTGAAGTGCGTACTAGTTTTGGCTTTGTGTGAGTACTCCCACCACATACATACACATTACACAGCAACTTAGAATCTTGATATGTGGCTATGGATAGGCTATAGATTAGGCTATAATGATTTTTTTAGGCTATGTTAGTTTTAATTTCTGTATCTACTTATATGTAGCACGAATCTTAAAAGGTCTTATTGATAAAAACAAACCCAGTGCCAGTTATTGGGGTGAATGCTGGAAGATCAGAGAAACAGAACAAGCCACAGCTACCTCACCTTGCCAGTTCTTCAGCTGATCCTGTTTCCTCAGACTGGAAGCCTCTGAGTCCTCATCCAAATAAATCTCAGCTGAACTGCTGCTAAAAGCCTAAAAGCTTAACCAACCTAGTTTCTGGTCCTCATGCCTTATATACCTTTTTGCTTCTTGCCATCACTTCCTGGGATTAAAGGCGTGTGTCACCATGCCTGGCTGTTTCCAGTGTGGCTTTGAACTGACAGAGATTCAGATGGATCTCTGTCTCCCAAGTGATAGGATTAAAGGTGTTTGTGCCACCATTTTCTGGCCTCTATGTCTATCTAGGGGCTGTTCTGTCCTCTGACTCCAGATAAGTTTTTTAGCGTGCACAATATATTGGGGAGCACAATATAACCATACTTATATATGTTTGAATATCCTACATGTGAAAGTACCATATATATGAATATATAATGAATGATCTTATATTTGATGCTGTATCTGAATGAGTTTATATTACATACAAATAACAGCACTTTGATATTTTGATTATAGAATTATATTGATGCTGTTACCTCTGTTTATTCTTCACATTTGTTTCATGTTTGTGCATAGTTTTCATATGTTTTTCCAAACTTTATTAAGTATCTTTCTAACATTTCGCATATACATGTTTGTTGATGATTTTGTGAAGACATTCAATTCTCCTATAAGTTTGCTGAAAGTTAACAACAAGGTTAGTATTGACACTAAAAGCTTTTTTTCTTCCTAGATTGTGATCAAATGCTTTTTTCTGTCTCAACCTCCACAGTCATGGTTTACAAATGGAAACCAACATGTTCAACTACAGTTTTGTTCTAACATGATTTCTTTGTATTCCTTGGGCCCAGCGAATTTATTAATTCATCAGTATATTTGATATTTTATTAAATAAGATGTTTGTCTCTGTTTGTGTCTGGGTTTGATAGTGTTCTTTTGGGGAGCACCCTTATCTAGTGTTTGTATCAAGGAGAACTAACCTGTAACAGACGAGAATTAATTTCACGCTTTTTATAGGGTTTGGAAGACTTTACCTAATATGGTAATTAGGTTGTCTTTCACCATTTAGCATAATGAACACTTAAATTCGGCTAGTCTGGAAATATTTTGTGGATGCCTTGAATTTTTATTACAGTTTTACTTTATGCTGTTCAATGATATCTTCTATTTTTATGAGCCAATTTGCTAGTTGTTTTCTAAATTACTTGGGTTTTTACATGTGAAAACATAGCATAGTATTTCTAAGAAAATATTTTGTCATTAAAATACCTAAATACATACAACAAAATAATCATGAGCTCACTATACCTGGCACCAAGCATTAACACTTCTCAGTAGCTATTATAATCTTGGCCAGACAAAAGTGGGTTTATTGGCAAGACTACTCTTAAAATAATATTTGGTACTTCTATGGGGTAAGACATGGGGTAAGGGAGTAGAGGAAGAGAGAGACAGGAAGAGGTAGAGGACAAGATGTAGCCCTCAAAGGCATAGCGCTCCCTGCCACTGTGACCTACTTCTGCAAAGCAGGTCCTATCTCCTAGTGGCCATTAAGCTGTGAAGTTATCAATAGATGAGGATGACTTTCTCTCATCATCCAGTCACATCTCAACAGTGCCACCAACAGGGGAACAAGTCTTTTACACATGAGCTTTTGAGGCTATTTTATATCCAAACCATAACACAGAATATGATTCCTTTCTGTTGATGTTAACAATCATTAAGGTTCGTCAGCCTCTTCTGTTAGTCTGCTGGGGGATGAAAAAAATGATAATTCTAACATTTGTTTTTATCTATTAGCATAAATAATTCTATAGGTAGAACATTTTCCTGGTTCACTGTTGATGATATGATTTAAGAGTAAGCATATTTACAATTCCATCATAGCTATCAATATTCTCTTGAAGATACATATTTACTATTTTTAAATATTAATTTTATATTTATGAGTGTTTTGTTTCATGTATATATGTGTATAATTTGCATGTCTGGTTCCATTGGAGGTCCGAAGAGAGCATTGGGTACCCTGTTAGGTGGAGTTATAGATGGTTGTGAGCTACCATGTGTGTACTGAGAACCTAACCTGGATCATCTGAAAGAGCAACAAGTACTCTTAACCACTGAGCCATCTCTCCAGTCCTAGTATACACTAATTTTATTTAACTAGTACCATGCTTTTCTGCTTCTTTCTGTTATAATTGATAATACACCTACAAAATGTGTTGGCTTTATTATCTAATTCATTCTTGCACTTAAACATTACCTTGTAATTACTTAGGTGTAATATGTCATTGTTTTCATAACTCTTGAACTGTTTGGATATTGCAAGCATTTTTTTCTTATAAATCTATTAAAGGCCGTAATATCCTTCAGGGAAACACTTATGCTGTTTTTCCTACATCACATTGTATAGCTTTACATTAAATGTTTAAAATTTTCTAAAGATGGATAAGTATCTGTATTATAGAACTTTTGAATAGATGTGATATGCATACATATGGAAAAGATTATATACCCAAACACATATAAATGTGGCAGAGTTGGTTTTATTTCTAGAACTGAAAGATCTAACATGAGAAAAACCAGTCAATATGATTAGTTCAATATATAGTCAAATGGAGATTATCAGGGAAGCAAAATCCTCTCTAAATACATTGATCCACACCGGCCAGTGATGTAACTCTCCATGGGTTGAAGGAAATGCCAAAGACCTGAATGGAGGAATCAGGAGGCTCAAGGCATTTGACTCAAGAGCAGTGCAAACAGAACATTTCTCATTTTTATTACTAAAGCAAGCAGTACATGAGGTGATGTTTACAGTTAGCTTAAACTAATGCAAAGTACAGCAGAGGGAATAGACCTGGTATTATGTCTTATTATCTTTGGTCATGTGAAAGAGCCAAAAATGTTCCTCCCAGGCCTTACTTTTCCCACAGAGACAATGTGGACATGTCAGGGAATTCTCTGCATGTCCTTGTTTTCAAGTGCATCCACTTATCATAGACTGTGTAATTGTTTTTTAGAAGGACACCTTCTGGGAAGAACATTTTACACTCTGTTCCATTCATAGATCATAGTAAGTTCACAGATTTTTTTACACATACTCCCACATATGTAACTAATGAGTTTATTGTAAGAAGTTATTTACTTAATAAGCCAATCCAGGGTAATAAACACAATGATACATAACTCTTACCTGTAGAATAAAAGAACAAAGAGAAAAGATACTGTTATTTGAGACTAGGATTTGCAGTTAGTCACATGGGGAAACATAGTTGATCAATAAGGAAGAAGTTGGAGCCACAAAGATATAGTAGAACCTGCTTGCTGCATAAAGGAGGGTGAAATTTTTTTTAGAACTTCTTGGTTCTAATGTACAGTTGTCAACTACTAGCTGGATTATACCAACATCCAGATACTGAAGAGCACAGAGTATTAAAAAATGCAAATTAAAGCTGGGCAGTGGTGGCACATGCCTTTAATCCCAGCACTCAGGAGGCAGAGGCAGGGGCATCTCTGAGTTTGAGGCCAGCCTGGTCTATAGAGCAAATTCCAAGACAGCTAATGCTACACAGAAAAACCCTGTCTCAAAAAAAATGAAAGTTAAGAAGATTTTTTTGTTTTACTTTGTTTTTAAGTTTTCCTATTTTATTTTTAATTGACCCTTTGGTAATTCCACTTCATGCACCCTGATCCTGATCCTGCTCATCCTCCAATGCCTCTGTATCTGTCCCCACGCCCTGTAGCATCTCCCCACAAGGAAGGCTAAAAATGAATAAAAACAAGATAAAAATAAACAATTTTAAAAAGGAAAAACACTTCACTCCTGTTTTTCCCACATCTCCATCGCTTCTTCATTCCACACAGTATACGCTCTTGTCCAAACAGCATCACTTGAAAATGTTCATTGGGTAATGAGTTGTTGGTCAAGTTTTATAGTTGATAACAGAAGAAAGCAATGGAAGAATGGACCCAATAAATGCAATTAGGTCCAGGCCTAACCTGTCTCATGGACACAGTAGAAGAGAAAACCTCATACCGAAAGTGGTATAGAATAATGCTTTATACAATTAATATTTATTAATGATGAAAGAATAGGTTACCATAGTGGTAAAAGAGTAAAGAATATCTACAAAATCAATAGCAATAGTGCCATATTTAATTTGAATGCTTTACTTTAAAACTGGGAATTAAAAAAGATGCCTATTGTCACTGTATCTATTCAATATTTTGAAGAAGTGACTAAATACTGCAATGAAGGAATAGAGATTGAAAATTAAAAGCCAGCTACTATCATTAACAGAAAATTAGAATGTGTATGATTATTTCTAAAGATAGACAGTAGAATGTGTATAGATATTTCTAAAGATAAACAATATAATCAAAATTATTTTTAAAATTAATGCTTATAAAATCAAGATAAAAACATTTGCTATTTTAGCAACAAATAAAATAAAGATGAAAGTAAAATATAAATTATAAACTACTATAGAAGAATACTGTTACTTAAGAGATAGGCACAAACATATTATACTATATAATATAGTTTTATATATAATAGAAAATATACAGCCGGGCGGTGGTGGCGCACGCCTTTAATCCCAGCACTCGGGAGGCAGAGCCAGGCGGATCTCTGTGAGTTCGAGGCCAGCCTGGGCTACCAAGTGAGTTCCAGGACAGGCGCAAAGCTACACAGAGAAACCCTGTCTCGAAAAACCAAAAAAAAATATACAAACATCTTATATGTGCTAACATTTACTGATAATGAATATTAATATATTGAGATATGAAACTATTATTTAGAGAAGTTAATGTAAATATGAGTAGAAAATGGTGATATGTTTGAACAAAGGAATAGTATTCAATATTATAAAGATTCATTTTCCCCAAATTTACTCTATAATGTATGATAATCCTCATTCTTCTCAAAAAAATAGTAGATTTTATGTCTGAAAATTGGCAAGCTGATTTTAAAATTTAATGTTATTTTAAATGTACAGAAAGTGTCAATATGCTCATGATGAAGAAAAAATATGTGATGTTATACCCTAGTAGATATCAAGAGCAATTAAGATCTACAGTATTCAAGGATTTGTAGGTATAGTTGTAGAAGTAATCAAGTAGAGCTTTAGAAATGAGTAAACGTCCTAAAACAGGCTTACCTATACTTAAACTCCTGATAATTTCAAAATGTCCTTTTAGGATACTAAATAAAGAACAGGCCTTTTACTAAAATGTAACAGACAAACAATTAGCTAGCAAAACTGAGTGATACTTGCAACTATAACATTTCTTCACAGGAGACACAAGGTAAATCACACAGAGAATTTAAACTTGCCTTTAAATATGGTATGCTAATTTTTTGAAACTTCTAGGAGGGAATAGAAAAAATGTATTATAAAAGGAGAAATGATTTCTCCAATTTGTATCTTGTCTGAGACAATTCATATTTTTTACCATTAGAGTTTATATTCTTTGTCAGAATTTTAACTATTTCAGTACCTTTAGGTTCTGTTATTGGAGATTATGATCTGTTAAAGAAATCATTTCATCTAGGGTTTTTATGTTTCTGGTGTTTGTATGTTGTTATATGTCCATCTGTTGTTATGGGTATTTATATTCCAGTTTTATTGAATAGACTTAATAAACAGTCTTCTTTACAGGGTTCATCCCCCACTACTACTCATAGAGGGGAATAATTACTGTAACAGTAACTCTACCAGAACAGATCAACAAACCTGATATAGAAGTATGCTTAAAATTATATGAAGTCTAGTCTTTCATCACCAAATACCATAGAAAAGAATACTCAAAGACAATCTAGGTTAATTTAGCAATTAATTAGGCTAAAAGTAAATTTTAGTATATACATGAAATAAAGGACAACGTCAAGGAAGTGAATGAAGCAGTATTAAGTAAAAGAATCAAGCATAAATAATGTTAACAATGACAGTGATAAGTTTTTACACCCCAATAAGCCTATCCACCAACGCAGCAATCCAAATCAGACCAAATCAGACCGAATTAGAAAAAGCCCTGGTTTAATGAGTAAAAGCATTCCTGGGTGATTCTCTGCCCCCACCCCGCCCCAGAGAGGAGAAAGGGATGAGAGACCAGAAAACTACCTGTCTGTTTTCTGAGATGCAGCTTAAATACCCTGAGGGAGTGGTCTTGAGCCTCTCTGGGGGCAGAGCTATGTTTGATGGGCTTTGAAGGGGCAGGTTTGGGGAAAGAGATGGGGGAGGAGAGTTGAGATGGATTTTGCACCAGAACATTCCAGACTCTTTGGGTATAGGATGCCAGGATGCCAGGGGTTGAGGTGGAGCTGCCACCCAAAACATTCCAGACTCTTTGGGTGTAGGGATACCAGGGTGCCAGGGCTTGAGGTGGAGCTCCCACGCAAACAGACAGAAAAATGAAAGATAAAATATTCTGCTTGCACAATAAAAAATATAAGAAAGTGAATTAGGTAGACACAAGAAAAGAAATAAGGACGAGGACTTTTAAAGAACAAAATATTATCCAAGTAATTATAATAATGTGATAAATAACCTACAAATATGAGAAAAATTAATAAATTTTAAAAGACAAAATTTTGGTATAAATTCTGTCTAGGCATGCTAACATTACTGTTTTCCATGATGAGAAGGTGGTTAATTGGGGTTAGAATCTCTCATTTCTCCCACTGTTCATTCTAGTGCTTAGCTAGGACAAGTTAAGCATCAGTTGTTTGTCAGGGGCACATTAACTTCAGTAGATTCCCATCCTTGCATACTGAGTCACCTAAATGTGCACTCCACTTGGCAACCTCTGTGTGGGATAGATTCTTAATTTTCTGAGACTTCCTAGTTAGTAATACCCGGATTGTGTAGACTTCAAGCCATTTGATGTCTCTTGAGTGTGTTTGGAGTTAAGGAAGCAAATAGAGCACCAAGACAACATCCGAAGGATTTCTGTGTGGGCTTTTAGGACCTCCATAGTGGTCAACTCCTTGCTTGCTAGAAGGAGGAGCCTGCTGTAATTGAATACTTCCCTGTTCTCACTTACAAAAACCATATTGCAAAGGGGTAACATCAAAGGCCAAACACCCCCAATGACACTGGGCATGGACCTATTAGTTTCCACAGTTACACTAAGATAAAGGAGTTTTCCTTTCTCCTTGTTCAAAGCCTGGAATCTCTAAAAAATCTGAGCTTTCTGTTGCCTGACTTCCCAGTGTATTTGCATCTGACACTTACTATATCCACAACTGCCTTATGTAACTATCACCTACCCAGGCCCTATGACCCCACATCCTAGACTTTCTGACTTGTGTTTGGTCCTTATTTTCAGTTTCCTGTAATAACTTTCTCAGACAGTAGATACCTCTCAAAGTGGTTCATAACTATAGCACTCACAAGCAAGAACAGTCATCATTATACCAAATCTTTCAACTGGATTTAGATTTATAAGAACTGTAGTTATGACTGTGAGTCTTTTTTTTAACCAGGGCCACCAGATTACCTTGCAGATAAAGGTTCAGCTTCCCATCCCCTGCCAACTATAGATTGCATACTTATTTTTTACTGTACAGCCTTTCTGTTTCTCTGTGCTGTTCACATTCTCTATGACCAATTTTTTTTTTAATTTCTGAAGCTCATCTTCTCGTTCTCTTTTGGAATACAGTTATCTCATATTACCCTGACTTTTCCCTTTTATAGCATCACACTAAGGCAGTTTCTAATCTGACATCTTATTGGAAAGTCACCTGCATGCTTTTGATGTCATATAGGCTAGAACTTTATTTGTTGAAATTGTTACACCACAAGACTTTAAATTTTTATATTTGTTTTTTTAATAATATTTCTTTTGAATTGCCATTGATAGATTAGTTTTCTTCCTCAGATATATATATTTAGACCCATTTTTGCTTGCAGATCATAGAACAGCCACAGTGAGGCACATATTACTGTAGTGGTATGATATCAGTGAGCATCATGCAGTTCTTTCCTAGAGTCTTGGTTTATGAGCAGTGCACATTGATGATACATGCTTTGCAAGTAGAACTGTCAGATGCCCAGGGTAAATTCCCTACACTTAGTCAAATGGCAGGGAACTTCCTGATGCCTCCTTATACACAGATTATAAATGTTCTGTGGAAATCCATCTTAGAACCAAAAAATATCCCAGACAATACTTCTGCTTCCTGCGTTAGGGCCTTATCATGTAGTCCTTGTTATATAAGGAGTAGCTAGTTATCTTTTATCTTAAGAATGTGCATTTAATAGGTTTGACTGTCGGCCATATAACTGCAAGAAATTCCTGTTTGTGCTATCTCTTTAACAGTTTACCCTGCAATGTGTATCATATTTACATAGGTAATTTTTCAGTATTAATCTTTTTTCTCTTTTATACATTATTTAATTTTATTTAAACCCTCTAATACTGGAAAACAGTAAAGATTAAGAAATCTTCCTGGACTCAACTTTTGTGTTCCAGAAAATGTCTTCCTGCAGTAAGCCTGTCTCACATGAATTAAAAAAGGTCAAGGATAACTTCCCTGTTTCTCTGTGATAGAACTCCAGTCTCTTTGCTTTGCTTTGTACATAATTAACTGAACTGCTTGTCCCAAATGATCAATGAAAAGAAAATGCTTGCTGATCAAACATTGGTCAAGCTTGTTTTCTCTATCCACAGCCCTGAAATTTGCCACAGTCTCTTCTCAGTTATCCCTTCTGAGTGTAGAAGGGCTTCTGTATGAAACCATATGACCTTTTCATCCCATTGTCTCGTATACCTTGTTCTTTCTTGCTCTGTTTACATTTCACTGTAAAAAACTTTCAAGATTCTATAGAGTTATAAGTAACTATATTTGATGACATGTAAATGAATACTTGAATACTTAAAAATAGTTAATAAATATTTGAATACTTCCAATCTTAGAAATGCCATTTCAGCAGATGCACAGAAATACCTTTTAAAATAATTTTAAATTTTTATTACATGTGCATGAATGTTGTGTCTGCATGCATTTATGTACACTGCATGCATGCCTAGTTCCTGTAGAGGCCATAAAAAGGTACTGGATCCATTGTAACTGGAGTTACAGAAGATTGATAACCACATGCAATGAGAATTTATTTTCCTCCATGGAATAATAATAGTATTTAATTTTTATTGGTAATAATGAAAATATAAAAATTCATGTCTTAACAAATGGTTGCATATTTTTACAAAGTCAGTCAACAAAATATCCTACCCAGACCTTCCTATTGGTTCACATTCTCCTCAGAGTTTATACTTGTATTTCTTTTTGAGAATTAAGTTTGTTCATTTTTATATTCAAATTTTTATGACGGTGCAGTTCTTGGCCCTGAATTTGACATCTGTGTCATACCACCTCCCCACAGTGCTCAAGAAACACTGAGAAAGAGAGGCAGAAAGTATAGAAGAGGCTGGAAATGACTGCTGTTAAAGAATGGCTCCTGGACATGATAGGAGCTTCACATTCATGAGCTTCCAGCAGCTTTGCCTGGCTGCACTAGACCTATACAAGATCAAGTTAGTTGGCATTCCAGCATTGATTGGAGAGGGCCTCATGAGTCCCCGCCTATAGATGAGGAACTATTGCCGGTTGCTAGCTTCTTGGAGAGAGTTGGTTTTCTTTGGGGATCTAACCCCTGATACATCACTCAAGCTTCAGTGGATTGTCTTACACCCATACACACACACATAGGTAGCGATAATTGGATTCACTGGGTTATAAAAATAATTAAGAGGACATGAAGTGAGAAGGGGAACTCAGTGAAGGAACTGGAAAAGGAGTAAATATGATGAAAATACATTACATATAATATTTATATATATATGAAAGATTCATATATGAAATTCTCAAATAATAAAAATATTTTAAAAAGAAAAGACGACAAATTCTTCCTAGAATTATGGCATAATCCTCTCATGATAGCACTTAGTGGGTGAAGGCAGAAGATTTATATGTTTCAGGCTAGCTTGGGCTACCCTAGTGAGTTCTAGGACAGTAGAGGCAACATAGTGAGACCCTGTTTTAAAAAAACACAAAAATAGTTTTTTTTTTAAGACAGAAAAAAAAGAAAATTCCAAGTTCTATAATTACATCTTGCTAGGGGCTTTTGGAATGCATGTAATGGATATGAAGCAATTAACTTGGCAAAGAGATTATAGAAGTTATGTCTTTGAAGAATGACAGTTATAAAAGTTACGACTTTTACAACAGATAATGCCATCCTCCCCTCTGATAAAATTTGTTTTATAATTAAGGACAGCCTGTACATTCAAAGAAAATTAGTACCAAAATTACCTCATAATTCTTTTCAGGAAATACATATACAATTTTCCTCATTAGGGAGTAAGTTGCTTAATTTGCAATGAAATGATGTCTTCCTATTTGGAAACATGTCAGGGTTCCCTAGAATTTGTGTCAAGGATCAGCAAATTACTTTATATTTCTATCTAAACCACCCTTATTTTCACTCATTTCATTGCCAAATTAAATTTAGTTAGTTAAAAGTGTCTTTTTTTAAAGCATTGGAACTGTGTCTCTTACTTCAGGATGAGCAAGCCAATAAGAGCATCTCATTCAAGATACTTTTATCTATATTTCTCATAAATTCCTAGGAGATGCTGTGCATAAAACAAGATAGTGCTGCATTTTCATCTGAATTGAAACAGTAGCCCAGGCCACCATCCACTTATGACAAATATTTTCTCTGGTTTAGTGATAATACTGTGTGTTGTGTGTTCATATATGTATGTGTGTGCACATGTTTGAGGATACACATGTAATTTCATGTGTGTGAATGTAGAGGCCCAAATCATCCTTGGGTCCAGTTTCTTAGGCATTGTCCACCTTATTTTTTGAGACAGGGTTGCTAACTAGCCTGGATCTTGTCATTAGACAAGACTAGCTGGCCAGTGAGACCATGCCTGTCTCTGCACACACTTCCTTAGTGATGAGATAACTGGCACACACCATCAGCAGGCTCAGCATTTTAAGGTGGATTATATTAATCAAACTCATTTACCCCAAATAATTCTTTTAAGAAAGGTTTTATGTGTTCATATTTGGATCCCCTGGATCTAGAGTTACAGGTGGAATGTTATTGATGTGGGTGCTGGGGATTGAACTTGGGTCCTTTGCAAGAGGAGTATGTGTTCTTAACTCCTGGGCCATCTCCCCAGTAGCACTCTCAGATAACTCTTAAAAGGGTGGTGGCATTTATATTTCAGGATGATGAGACAGAGTGTTATCATCTTGGCTTTGGTCACCAATTTCAGGTAGTTTGCTACTTAACTAAAATTAAAAGTATAACAATCCCTCATGTGCTTGAGGGACAAATTCTATAACATGAATTCTTGATACCTAATGCCGATACTCACTTGTGTGTTTTATATAAAATAGTATGTTATTTGTATGTCCTATGGACATCCTCCTTATGCCAATTATACTGCATTGTTTATGGAATAAAGATAAGAAAAATTCTGTACTTGTTCAGTGCAAATGCATTTTTCTAAATATCATTATCTTTGTTTAGTTGCATGTATGTATGTGAAACCCACTCAGAGAAGGCCCAATCACAGATCACTGTAGAGTCTTACAATCACAAAAAGCCTTTCCTCAAATAAATTTTTCTGAATTGTTTTTAGCTACATGTCCCCTGACACATTTGTTGAATCCCTTCCTATCTTTTCACCTCCTTATTCCTTTGTATTATTTGTCCTTAGGTTTTAAAAGCCATTTCATTTTCTTCCCCATACCTTTATTGTTATTTAACTAGAAAATTCTAAACAGAGAGGCTGGGTATCTTGTATCTTGCTTTCACTAATTCTTTTCTTAAAATACTTTTATTATTTAAAACAATTTTTAAATTTAAATATATTTTGATCATATTGTTCCCCCAAGTCCTTCCAGTTCCCCTCTTCATCCTTATTCCTCCTACTTTAAGTTCTTTCTCAAAAGACAAGCAAAAACCAAATGTAAAAACAATCCCTCTAAACACCAAGAAAACAAAAAAATCCCCCCCAAAAGAAACAATACAAAAAACATCAAAGTAACCAAATAAAAGCACGCATGCATGCATGCATGCACGTGCGAGCGCGCACGCACGCACACACACACACACACACACACACACACACACACCTGCTGTGGGATGTCCTTTTGTATGCTGTAAATATGTGTTGCTCTCATTGGTTATAATAAAGCTGTTTAGCCAATGATGAGGCAAAATGAAGTTAGGCAGTACAATCAAACTAAAGACAGATGAAGAAGGGTAAAGTCAGGGCAGATGCTGCGAGCTACCCAAGGAGCAAGATGCCAAAGGACTGGTAAGCCACAGGCCATGTGGTGATACATAGATTAATAGAAATGGGTTAATTTAAATGTAAAAGCTAGTCAGTAATAGGCCTGAGCCATCGGCCAATCATGTATAATTAATATAAGCCTCTTAATGGTAATTTGGGAAGTGACTGCCAGGTATAATTGGGTATATGGGATAGAAAGCTCTGCCTCCAATTACATATGGCACTCCAACATGCCACACATATGTCAACATAAAGCCTGAGAAAGCTTAGAAAAAAAGGGTTCTAAAACACAGAAATGGAGCCAAAAACATCTTCCTAGTTATGTTTCTCATGTGGGCCATAGTATAGAGATGCCGTGGCATTCTGGCTTTAGCTACAGCATAGAGGATTCCTGCAGTCTCACACAAGCTGCAGTACAAGTATGAGCTGCGTGGCAGATTTAGGGTTTGCTCATACAGCTAAAAGGGGTTAAAGATACAAAATAAAAACAGATTCAGACAAAAAGTCCTCTAAACAGGTCACAGTATATTTGAAAGATGTGCATAGGCTTGGAGGAGAGAGGAGAAAGGGTATAGACACACATAAATTTAAAAAGTAATAAAGTCCTTGAGAGAGAAATAGAATAATAAAAAACTATGATAAGCCATGTAAAGACAGAAAATGCACAGAGAGTCTGGATTATGTATATTATTTTGCTGTATTTAAAATTTTTTGACTGCTATGAGAAATTTGATTATGGAAGCTGCTGGATTAAACCAACCTATATATTTTAAAAACTTCTTGATTTCAAATTTAAGTCAAAAGGTATGTCATTTTGGGGGAGAGCTTATGTTTTTATTTCCACAGAAAATGAGAGGCTATGGATCCATTCTGGGTTAAGGAAAATCAGGTTTGATCAAGGAAGAGCCCCTGAAATCCTGCCTACAGATGTGGTAAAATAAACCTAAAGTAACTACAAGACACATGACATGTATTTTACCTGCTCAAACATAAAACAAAAAATTACCTTTGACTGGTTTGTGTGTAATACACAGTTTATATTTGTATTTATACAGATATATATGTTACCTTTAAAAGTTTGTGTATTTTCAGAACAAGGGACCAGACACAAATAAAATTATATGGCCCAGATGATTCAGCATTTCAATATACCTCTGTTATAGTCTCTTCTGAGTTCTGCATCCAAAACATCTTCAAGAGTGCTGGCTGAGTCCTTTTTTTTTTTTTTTTTTTTCCGAGACAGGATTTCTCTGTGTAGCTTTGCGCCTTTCCTGGATCTTGCTCTGTAGACCAGGCTGGCCTCGAACTCAGAAAGATCCACCTGCCTCTGCCTCCCAAGTGCTGGGATTAAAGGCATGCGCCACCACCACTGCCTGAACACATGAACTATGAACCAATGGCTGAGGGGTCCCCAACTGGATCAGGCCCTCTGAATGGGTGAGACAGTTGATTGGCTTGATCTGTTTGGGAGGCATCCAGGCAGTAGGACCAGGTCCTGTGCTCATTGCATGAGTTGGCTGTTTGAAACCTGGGGCTTATGCAGGGTCGCTTGGCTCCGCCTGGGAGGAGGGGACTAGGCCTGCCTGGACTGAGTCTACCAGGTTGATCTCAGTCCTCGGGGGAGGCTTTTCCCTGGAGGAGGTGGGAATGGGGGGTGGAATGGGGGGTGGACTGGGGGGAACGTGAGGGGGGCGGGAGGGGGGAGAACAAGGGAATCCATGGCTGATATGTAGAACTGAATTGTATTGCAAAATAAAAAAAAAAAAAAGAGTGCTGGCTGAGATGGACCAGCCACACAAAATACCCTAGTCAGGATTTGACCATATTTCTAAATTTTCTCAGGGTCCCCAGTCCCCATAAGATTACCAGTTCCCCCTAATCAACAGGAAGTAGTCTAGAGAACTACACCCAAACTCCCAAAATATTTTTTATGAATGTTTGCTTTCATTTTAGTGGGGGGTTGTTTATAAATTGGTCATAGTCAATCTCTTTCTAAAGAAGAAAGGGGGATGTGATATAAAAATGATAAAAAGTGTAGATTATTGAATCTACTTTAATCCAAAAAACAACTGTTAATCTCAAAATATTTTATATTGGTAGGGATTTTAATTTATTGATACAAATTTAAAGTTAATTTTGTTACACTGTATGTATATTTCTACTATTGTTTAAGGTATTATGTTTATACAGCTCATTAAAACAATGTAATGTATAATAAAAATACAGATTAATAGTCATCTATAATAGTCAAACTTATAGTCATGTTAGTTTGGTTTTCTAGGTATACAAAGATATATTTCAGTTAAGTTCAGTTAGTTAAGTTCAAATACTTCAAAGACCTACAGAATATGGCATTTAAAATGTTTTAATAACCTAAGGCTTTTTATGTCAGTGAGACATGTCTGTACCTGGCAGCAACAATCTGTTCCCGAGAGGATGATGGGCACTGAAGACACTCCATATGGAGTTTATTTTCTTTTTGGCAAAACTGGCATATTAGGCAAGAAAATGCCCTTGCCTCAACTGCTGACAGTAAGTACGCTGTCCAATCTAGAGAAGCAGGACACAAAGGAAAGCAACTACCAAACTTTGCCAAGACAAGGTAGGACAGTCCTTCAAATTTTCCTGTTTCTGAAAAAAGTCTTTCAGATATGCTAGGCCTGTAGGCCAAAGATGGATGCCCCAATGCTACAGAGAAACTTTGGGTGAATATCCAGGCAGCCTGATGTACCTGTCATTAGGTAACATTACATCCTTCTGGAGTCTTTGATGGAGTTGAAGACTAGATAGTTATAATTATAGTTTTTCTTAGTTGTGATAAATGGTAAATTAGATATAAAACTTTAGACCCACCAAAATAAAATAGATAATTGAATGTTTTCTCTAATTTTATCAAATAAAAATGGTCTAAATATTGTAACTGTAATTCTTGCTTGATAACACTTTTGCTATATATAATTTTATTATGTTAAAGTTAAAAACCTTTCATTTTGATTAGACAGAAAGGGAGAAATGCTGTGGGATATCCTTCTGTACACTGTGAATATGTGTTGCCCTCATTGGTTGATAATAAAGCTGTTTGGCCAATGGTGATGCAGAATAAGGTTAGGCAGTACAATCAAATTGAAGACAGAGGTGAAGAATGGTGAAGTCAGGGCAGACGCTGTGAGACACCCATGGAGCAGGATGCCAAAGGACCTGAAAGCCATGGGCCAATGCATAGATTAATAGAAATGGGTTAATTTTTTTGGTGAGGAGACGTCTTTATTTTTTAAAAAAGTTTTTTTTTTCATTTTACATACCAATCCCAGTTTCCCCTCCCTCCTCTTCTATCACCCCCCCTCTTACCCCCTTCCCACCCCCATCCACTCCTCAGAGAGGGTAAGACCTCTCTTGGGGAGTCAACAAAGTCTGCCATACTAAGTTGAGGCAGGACCAAGCCCCTCCCCGCTGTGTCAAGGCTGAACAAGGTAACCAACCCTAGGGAATATGTTCCAAAATGCCAAGAAATGGGTTAATTTAAATATAAGAGCTAGTCAGTAATAAGCCTGAGCTATTGGCCAAGCATTGATAATTAATATAAGCCTCTTAGTGATAATTTGGGAAGCAACTGCTGAGTATAATTGGGCAGACAGGACAGAAAGCTCTACCTCTGATTACACAAACCAAACCAACCAACCAAACAAAAAACCCCAACAACAGTGGGATCCATTATGTATTGTTCAACTACTTTTGAACATGAAGACTGTGCAGGAATGGTTGATATACCCAGTGTTACTCTATTGGAGAAAACTGATTTTCCCTCTCCCATCATGTATAAACTCCCCATTTCTAACAGAATGACTTTCAAAGGCTAGATGCAGCCGGGCGGTGGTGGCACACGCCTTTAATCCCAGCACTCGGGAGGCAGAGCCAGGCGGATCTCTGTGAGTTCAAGGCCAGCCGGGGCTACCAAGTGAGTTCCAGGAAAGGCGCAAAGCTACACAGAGAAACCCTGTCTCGAAAAACCAAAAAAAAAAAAAAAAACAAAAAAACAGAAAAACAAAAAAACAAAAAACAATCAAAGGCTAGATGCTAATTAACTTTGGTTAATGAATAAACTGATGAGCATGAATTACAGTTTAAAATACTTTATTAACACTTATACTCTTCAGTAAGATAAACAAATAAAAATACATACTTTCTTTGTATGAAACAAAGTGAAATAAAGAAAACCAAAAGCTAAGTATTTATCCTCTAAGTATTTTCTTTTCCATTTTTGCTATCTCATTATTTAACTTGACATTGACTATGTTTTGACTCAGATTTTAGTCACTGAGCCAATAAAACCCTAAGATTGAACAGACTAGTAAATTCAAACTGATGTAGACTTCTCCCTTTCTTCTCATCTTTTTTTTTTTTTTTTAAAAATTAGGTCCAGTTAATGCTACCCATGTGGGCATAGGTGTGGGTTCATCCACTGAAACATGGAGAACTCACTAGTAGCCACACCCCTAAATAAAAGTGACCCTCTTTCCCCAGAATAGCTTCAAACTATTAAAGGGCAGAAAATGTATAAGCAAACTCATTAATAATTTTACATTTAAAGGCATTGAAGCCAATTGAAAAAAACATCTGAAATATTACACAAAAAGCAAAATGAAATTTAAAGTAACAAATATGGCAGAGGAATGCAATGATGATATTCATTGTGCTCCTTCTATACCTATGCTGCCCATCTACTACTTAAAATATTCACTGTCCTTAATTTCCACACAGGAAATTTTCCTCGGACTTCAATGTATAAAATATAACCTAGAATTAAAAGAGAGAAAAAGGTAAAACTGGAAGTTACTAATATACAACAGAAAAGAAATACAATCACTTGTTCCTCTCAGCCCATATTAACCTTTCACTATTAGTTAGCTGAAAGACCATTACAAACAAATAGTGAGGAAATAGCCTTAGCTATTACTTAGCCTGAGAGGAGCTGCTGGTGATGGTTTTTGAATGTGAACTGGCCATAGCAGCAGTGCGAGCCCTGGCTGCAGACCTGGCTCGAGCTCTTTCTTCCTCATCTTTCACAGCTATTTCATACAAGGCTTCAAAGGCATCTGGTGTAGTATCATGGATCTTGGCCCAAAACTCCAGGATTTTCATCTTGCTGATTTCAGCCTGGGCTCTAGAACCCCATGTGAATTCAAAGGATGGAGGATTGCTGTTGGGCACTTTTCGGGACTCCAAGTACTTCAGCCTTACCAAATCTTCAGTGATAACTTTCTTAGGATCTCCGTAGATGAAGTGTTTTCTGTTAGCATATACACCCATCATATTCAGCACATCCCAGATATCCTTTTCAGAGGCACAGTTATTTTTCATGAAGATCACACCCAGCACCATCATTAATAGGCCAGTATTGGGCATATTTTCCTCACCCTTCACTCCATCAAAGGTACGTTCTAGTTTGTTGAAAAGGGCATAGCAGTGCCTGATAGGATCCACTTCCTTCAGATCAACACCAAAAGCTAGTTCCATGTGCTCTGAGGCTCTCTTTAGGATCTCACTGAAGTCATTTTTCGATGTTTTGACAACAGATTTCAGCATATCTGCCTTTGTAATAACCTCTTTCTTTTGATACTTATCCATCAGGAACTGCACCAGTAAGACTACTTTGCGGTTTATAGGATCTTTATTCCAGGCCACAGTGTCATCAGAGTCATCTGAACTTTTCTCATCTTGGTTTCGGGCACCTGTAGTGTCTGAAATGGTACAGTGTGCTCCCTGCAGCATGTCGGGAGGTGTAGGCATACCAGCATCAGAAACAGATTGATGTGGATACTCATAGAAAGGACCTGGAGAGGCCTGTTCCTCCAGTGCATTTTGAGCACGGACCTGGCGACGCTTCTCCCGGGCACGGAGCTTGCTCTTCTGGCCACGAGGCATGATGTTCGTAGCAAGGAACACAGATAGTGCTGCAAACAGGTTAAGGAAGAGGTCACCCTGGAAAACAGAGGATGAAATAATTATACAATCTCTGTTGGTAGATGCTGCCATTACTCCATGAAAGGCCGCCTCGCCGGGTTCCCTCATACTGACTTAGCAACCCAAAAGGGAAGGGGAGATTTAGACCTTGTCATCTCAGTTTCAACTCAAAATATTAACTTTCTTCCTGACCAGTACTATTTCTCTCTTTGCTAGAGGCTGCCTCCTTCTATACACACTGCATCCCCGATTCCCAAGTGGAAGTATCGGGGCACAACGGCAGTAGTCAGAGACACCCGAATTAAACAGCAGGGGTAGGATAGGGTAATTTGGAGCAGGTCTCTTTGAGAAGGCCTCTGGTCTGTGGGGAGAGGGTTCCAGAAGATACCTTGACACTGGGACGTTCCTAAGATTCCTCACCAGACGCTCAAACCAGCTTCCTGAAGGCTTCACGGGCCTCGAAGAAAAGCGGAGAATAACGGCAGTTGAAGAAAAGCGGATATTAATTATCCATTTCCGGTCACGCCCACACAGCCCTTTTAAAAAAAAAACCACGCAGGCGCAGACGGAAGTAGGGGACTGTATCAGTCAATCATTGTTCGGAAGGTTGGTGCTTCACAGGAATCTAGTAGTTTTTTTTTCTTTGACTTTTCACTGTGGCTTGAATTTTTCACTCTCATGAGCAGAGTCCACCTGCCTCAGATCCAGAATCTCATTTCACTGGAGTACTGACTATGAAATTTGAAGCCTACATTTAGTGGCCATTCCTGATACGTTTCACAACAGACGACAGAAGTGGAGTTTTGTGGGGCGTCTCGTGTGGATGACGAGTGTTATCAGTCCTCATTCAGTATCTTACCATGACCCATTATAAGTGCTGAGATATTCACAATCTGCTGACTGTAGAACCTTTGCACCAGGTAAGACATTAAATATACAAACAATTTAAGTGGTATCTGAACAATAATACTCTATTCAACACAAATAGACATATCTTATGACATGAATTGGAATGCCCTTTACTTAGTCTGTCACAAAATTTTCAAACTGGCTTTGATAAAGATTTTATGTGTTTTTGTTAAGTCTCTTCTTATAAATATTTTGGGTGTTTTTTTAAAATTAAAGCTGATATAGGAAACAAATATGTATACTTATAGGATATGAGGTAAAGGTTCAATACATGTATGTATTAAGTAATGTTTAAGACAAATGTATTTATCTTAGTAAACATTACTTGTAGTAAAATATATTTTAATTCTAGCTTATTAAAACACAGTGTAATTTTGGGTGATGGTCACCATACTGTGCACTAGGACAGCATAAATTTTTATTTTAGTATCCACTGATTGGCCTGTGTTCATCTCTCTATCTCTGAGTCTCCCCAGGTTTTGCCAACCATTATTCTACTCCTAAGTTCTATATGTCAGCTTTTATAAAAATGAATGAGCCTGCCTATATGTATTCAGCATATTAAATAGAAATCAATGGGGTATACAGCTCATTCATTCATTTTTCTATCGGAATAGCTTAAATGTAAAAGCAGTAAGCTAACATTTATCTGACAGTATTTTCACAAGTAGAACAATGATAATATAACACAATGAAGAGCACTCCATGGCATGTTCAACTAGAACATCTGGCTTTCAGTGATAATGCAGCATACCTGTGAACCTGCCAAAACCTGCGTGGGCCTCAGTATCTGTTATGTTAGTTTGTTATATAATATTTATTTTTGTCACTGCTTATATTAATCAACTTTGTCACTGTGAGAAAATAGTCAAAATAAACAAGTTAAATGAGAAAATGTTTATTTTGGCTAACACTTTGACATCTGGTTCTATTGTTTCTCTGTCTTCGATGACATGTAAACATAGAAACTGAAGGTCATGGTAAGAGAGTGCTGCTTATCTCATGGTAGCCAGGAAACATAAACAGAGGGAAACTGTGAGGATAAGATGATATCCTTTTAGGTCTTTAAAGGAGTGTTCTTTATCCAAACCATAACAGTGATACTTATTAAAACAAAAGAAGAAACTTACATTCTGTAGGTAACACATAAATTATACAAAAAGTTCAAGAACAATGATACTAATTTTGTTGAGAGGGAATAAATTGTTGAACAAAGACAACAGCTTGTAACTAATAATAATATAATACGTTGTAACTAACTAGTGGTAAAGTTTTCCTTTGTTAAGGAAGTGAAAATTTTAGGGATTTAAAAAGGGGAAAAGAAACAAAGTTAATTATTTCAAACACTAGAGGCTTTTGCATATTACCTATAAAGTGTTATTTAAAAAATCTTAAGAATAGTGTAATGACTTGTACCAGCAAGGGATATAGCTAGGGATGTAGCTCAGTAATACAATACTTGCTTACCATGTGAGAAGCCCTGGGTACAATTTCTAGTACACAGTAAAAGAAGAAAAAGAGGACAGAAAGAACAAAGATAAAAGTTTAATTCGTTTACAAATATTGTTTGTGTGTTATGGTGTTGAGACAGTTAAAATCCGATCAAATAAAGTGTTTGAATTTGTTGTTTGCTTGTGTTTCCACTTTTAATGGGATATTTAAAGCTTGGCCTCTTAGGATGCATTGGCTACTTAGAGGGCAGGTTAAATTACTAATTGCCGTATGTTTATGTAAGTCCTAAGAAAGAAAATTTTAATCAGACTAGTTTCCCAGACTGGTTTATCGATATAAAGTATAACTGGATTATACAGTGAGGCTCATAATGATCGCTATTCTTTGTACTAAAATATACGCTTACAGTTGAGCAATGCAGACATTGAAGGGAGAACTTTACCAAAGTTATGAAAGCAGCAAAGGATGAATGAAAAAGAGCTAGAAAAGAAGATTGTGAGAAATGAGAAAGATTCCTTTATTTATATCTAAATAACTTTAGTTTCATATACTGTATTCAGCTTTGGTCAATACTTACTGTTGTTACATATCATTTTAATAATTAAATAATTGCCAGACATTAGTCCCAATTATTAAATCAATATTATAGTCACGATGATGAAAGCAATTAATGCATTATTATAAGATTTCTGTCAATGACAGAATTGTTATAAGCATAAACTTGAAAAACCCATAGGAAATATTATCTTAGCTTAGTGCTTTTAGAAACCCCATGGCTTTTATCAGGTGGAAAATTAACTATATTTTTTATTCAAGTCAGATAGGATTCTCAGAGTCAGATTTATGTATTTTAGAGCAAGGATATGATCTTAGTCTAAGCACCTTGAATAAAAAATTCAACCTCGCCGGGCGGTGGTGGCGCACGCCTTTAATCTCAGCACTCGGGAGGCAGAGCCAGGCGGATCTCTGTGAGTTCGAGGCCAGCCTGGGCTACCAAGTGAGTCCCAGAAAAGGCGCAAAGCTACACAGAGAAACCCTGTCTCGAAAAACCAAAAAAAAAAAAAAAAAAAAAATTCAACCTCATGCCAAACTATGGTGGTTCATGACTTTAATCCCAGCACTCAGTAGGCAGAGGCAGGGGGATCTCTGTGAGTTCAAGGCCAGCTTGGTCTGTATAGTAATTTTCAGGACAACCAGAGCTGTTGCACAGAGAAACTCTGTCTCCAGAAAACAATAAATAAATAAATAATTCAACCTTATAAAACTTCTTCCCATTTTAATATTTTCTGGTCTACAGAATATATAACGCATATTTCAGTCTAAAGTTATTGTTTGGCAATATAATTTGACCATATAATAGACAAAGGGCTGAATATAAAAATGTAAGTAAAAAGTGAGCAGATCCTGCCTCATGGAGCTTACTAATTTTATCAAGGAAAGAAAAGATAGATATAAATCCAAGAGAAACACATTTATATACATACTACAAATTGTTGAATATTATGAAGAAATGTATATGGAAATAGAACCATAAAAGACTATGTGATCCAACAGGTTTGGGAAGGCTATCCTGGAAAATTAGCATTTACAATTGGAAAAATGATGACTATCATCTAGATTGCAAACAACGGGGTGAAGTTTGAGGACTCTTTCTTTTAAGGAATTGCCTGGGCGGAAGCCTGAGGGAAGGATCTGCCTCATACAGTCAGCAGCATGAATGCAAAGTGAGTGAGGCAACTCTATACTAACAACAAGAAACAAAATCAATAAAAATCCAGTAAAGATTTTAAAGCAAGGGGACAATCTGATACGATGCGTATTTTGATTAAAAAAAAAAAAGACTACTGTGGCCATAATGTAAAAATAAACATTTGTAGGATGCACACACACACATGCACACACACACATACACACACACACACACACACACACACACACACACACATACACACACACACACACAAATGTACACAATATTGTAAGAAACAGATTTAGATTTAGATACACTTACATTATTTCAGCATGCTGGAATTTGAGATGCAGTAATTTGAATAGATTTGGAGGCAAAATGTTGAGTAGCATTTGCAAGAATTATGTATTAGTTTAAATAAGAATGGTGTATGAGGGGACCATGTCAAGAACATCTATTTTTATCTGTAGCATATGCAACTTCATTCACAGTTGAATCACCTACTAAAACTGAGAGTTCTCTCAGTGTTCAGTAAACACAGAAGGTGGGAATGATGAGAATGAATTTAATGTAGAAATATGATTATAAATTCAATAGGAAAATGTTATATTAAAATCACATTTATATTTTGATAAATATTCAGGTGAAGATATCAGATAAGTAGAAACACACACCTGAACATTGGAAGAGAAGTTTGGGCTTGAGATATGCAGTAGAAGTCATGTGTAAGTATTTGAAAGTGGAAGAAATAATCTGAATGGGATTGGTAAGGAAGAAAGTACAGAATGAAAAAAGATATATGAAAAGAATTCTGTATTTAAAGAATGAGCAGAGAAATATATTCATAGTAGAGTATGTAAAACACATGCTTTTCCAGAGTGTGTAGTTCCCATGAAAATGTAATATACATTTCATCCTTAATTAGCAAAAGTAGTGAATACTTATTAAATGTTAATAGATAAATTAATTTGTGTGAAATATTAAGTCTGAAGCACAATAGAAGGGTGAATGTTATAGAAATATATTCTATAAAAATTTAACACTTTATTATCAAGAGTTTTCATTATAGCATCTATTTGGGCTAAATAAAAATGAAATTCATTATTTGCTTTATATAAAAAATGTATTGCCAACTTTGGAAAAATATCCATTTCATTAGATCATTTATTCATTGGGTTGCTTAATTTACTACCTTTAGTTTTCTGAGTTTTTTGTATATTCTAGATCTTAATCCTCTGTCAGATGTATAGATAACAAGCAGCATAAAGCATATACTCTGTTGAGAGTGGCATCACAGTGCTATGTGAAGAAAAAACACAGAACGAATGTTAGGATACAAACTGAAAGTTGTTATCAAGCCACACATGCCAATAAGTTCAGCATCTAGGGCACAGAGACAAACTACTGCAAGTTCAGTGCCATCCTGGTCTACATACTGAGATACAGGGGATCTTAGGCTACATGGTATAATCCTATCTTCAAAAAATTGCTTTACTGGATTTTTCTAAACTAAGTCATTTGTATTCTTATTAAGTTGACTATTCACTGATTAGTTCTAATTTGATTTCAGTTTGTACACCATTTAAAAATGTCAGCGTTTACAAATATAATTTTAATGTCCTAAAATTTATTTAAGAGAAAAGAAAATGTCTTTTTGCAATACAAAAATATCAAGTTTATGACACTTTTATTTTTATTAATATAATCTTATTGTTATTCATGTATATAGCTTGGCATTTACATCAAAGAGCTCCTTTGTACTTTCCATTGTATATAGTTTATGGTTTCTATTGCAATAATGTTGTATGTGATTTAAAAGAACCACTGAGCCTTAGGATGCATAGGATATTAAAATTTTATTTCCTCAGAATAAGTAAACAATCTTTGAATTAATTAACTTATTCATTGCTTAGACATGATCATGGTTTTTTTCAGAATTTAAGAAAATCTTGCCAGAGTTATTAAATTCAAGTTCTGTTGCATCTCTATTTAATCAGTTAGTTAAGATATCTGATTAGGCAAGAATATATTTGTTGTTATTTATTATTCCTAAGAAATGTCGGATTAAGTGAGGAGAAACATTGGCTTTTAAACTTTAGATATAATCTGAAGGTTCAAATATAACTTTTGAATTATTTGCTAGGTAAATATTAACCTGAATTTTTATATGATGCTTTTACGTGAGTGTAACTATAAAACAAATCTCTGAGATATTCACGGCAGTGAAGTATATCATAAAGGATAAAAAATACATAGAAGTATACAAATTTATTTATAATGTTGCAAAACTTCATAAATGGCTTTAACCTTTCATTTTAAACTTATATATCAAAACATTAAAACTTTTCACCAACATTATACAGTTGTAGTGAACATAGGTATGTTTATCCTCATTTGGACACTATGCAACATTTATATATAAAAAACCCATATTACCCAATTAATAATTCACAATTCTATTTGTAAGTTGAAAATAAATCTATCAGAGTGTGCTGATGCATGACTGTAGATCAGGAGGATAGCAATTGAAGTCCTGCATGGGATATAGAGCAAGATACTGCCTCAAAAACAACAGCACCAACAAAAACAAAAGTTAATTTAGATTTAAAAATGTTTGAATGAAATTCCTTTTGTTTTCTTTCCATGGTTTGTAGATTGATGAGATAAACAACCAAAAGATAGACATCAAGATGAAAGAAGACCATGTAATAATAACCACACTAGAGCTAAGCCAGATACATCTACTTCAAAACCGTTATAAAGAAAATTCCATTATTTATTTTATAACCTTGGTGCAAAAAAACTAGCAACCTATTAATTAATGAGATTTATTATGAAGCACTTGGCCATTGTTAAATTCATACTATATTACTTTTTCAATATTGTTTTTAATTTATATTAATTGCTCATAAGTTATATAAGAACATTTTTACACAAATATATGATATATATAATTAATACTTATGTAATATTCAATAATGTTATTTCCCACAGACATACAATGTATAATGTATATTTGAATACAATCTTCCTGTATCCTTACCTTTCTTAACCATCTTTCTTCCCATTTGTCCTTTTTTCCCCCTATGTAGTTCTACTTATACGTTCCTGTCGTACTTGACTTTATATAAAATCTAGGAATCACAAATGAAAGAAATACATGATATTTGTCATTCTGTGGCTGACTTCACTTAACATGATCATCTCCAGCTGCATCCATTTTGGTGAAAGTGACATAATTTCATACTTCCCTGTGGCTAAAAAAAATTTCCATTATGTATATGTCCATTTCCCTTTCCCCTTCCTTTGTTGATGGGTACATAAATTCACCCCATAACTTATCAATTATATATAATACTGCAATAAACATTTATGGGCAAGTATCTCTGTGATGTGCTGACCTGGAATCCATGGGATAAATATCCAGGAGTGGTATGGCTGTTTTGTATGGACTAGTTTGTATTCCAACCATTAGTATGTTAGGGTTCATTTTTGTCTGAATGCATGCCAATATATTTTGTTAATTGTTTTCTTAAGGACTGCCATTCTGACTAGTGTGGGATAGAAAAAGTAATACAGTTTAAATTTGCAATTCTCATATGGCCAGTGAGGATGAATATATTTTCATATATTTATTGGTTATGTTTCAATTTTTTAGAATTGTCCTTTTCATCAGGTCATTAATTAACTGGATTGATCTGTTTTTTATTTTTTATTTATTTATTTTTTTTTGGTTTTTCGAGACAGGGTTTCTCTGTGTAGTTTTGCACCTTTCCTGGAACTCACTCTGTAGTCCAGGCTGGCCTCGAACTCACAGAGATCCGCCTGCCTCTGCCTCCCGAGGGCTGGGATTAAAGGCGTGCGCCACCACTGCCCGGCTGATCTGTTTTTTAAAATTTAGTTTTTGAGTTCTTTATGTATTCTAGATATTAATCCTCTGTCAGATGCACAGATACCAAAAGAGTTTTCCCCAGTTGAAAGGCTCAATTATTTGTTTCTTTTGATATGAAGAGCTTTCTAATTTCATGAGATCACATTTATCAATACTTGTCCTTATTTTCTGAATGAATGAAGCCCTATTCAGAATGTTCTTGAAACCATATTGAAATATTTTTCTAATTTTTCTTCTAACCTTTTTAGAATTTCAGATCATACGTCTTTGAGGGGCTTGAAAAGATCGTGGTTAAGAGGATTTGAGTTAATTTTATATCAACCATGTCAATCAGATAACAATCTCCTAACTTCATTTCCAGGGGCCCCTATGCTCCTAACCTCTGTGGGAATCTGCACTCACATGCAAATAATACGCACACACACACACACACGCACACACACACATCATTAGAAAAAAAATTAAAATCTTAAAAAGAAAAAACAAAAACAAACAAACAAAAAACTCCTTTGACCTAATTTGGAGTTGATTTTTTGGAATCTAATTTTATTCTTTAGTTTTCCTATCACCAAATGAAAAGGCTTTCATTTCTTTTCTTTGATATGTATTTTTGACAAAATATAGGTAGCTATATCTTTTTGGCCTTCTTTGTGAATCCTCTATTCTATCTCGTTTGCCTACAAATCAGTTTTTGTTCATATGGTTTTGTAATATAATTAAAAATCCAACTATGTTGATATCTCTAGCAATATTCTTTTTTACTAAAGTTTGCTATTGCTATTGGGGTATTTTGTGCTTCCACATGAATCTTTTTTTTTTTTTTTTGGTTTTTTGAGACAGGGTTCCTCTGTGTAGCGCCTTTCCTGGAACTCACTTTGTAGACCAGGCTGGCCTCGAACTCACAGAGATCTGCCTGGCTCTGCCTCCCAAGTGCTGGGATTAAAGGCGTGTGCCACCACTGCCTGGCTAATTCCCTTATTCTAATTTTCCCTTTGTTACCTTAATAACATTTTTTTTGTTTTCCCTTCCTTGAAAGATCTCCTTCCCCTTGGTCATCTGACCTCTGTAGATATTCTGAAGGAATCACACCATCTAAGGCTTAAAAGCTAACATCTACATATAAGAAAAATCATGTCACCACCACCCTAGCTAAGACTCCTAGTAATGGGAGACATGGAACCTGAACAGGCCATCTTCTGTAACCAGACAAGGCTTTAATGGAGGGATTGAGACACCAACCTAGCCACAACACCTTCAACCTATAATTTGTCCTGCCTTCAACATGTACTGGGATAAAGGTGGCACAAAAATTGAGAGTGACCAACTAATAACTGGTCCAGATTGAGATTCATACCATGAGAAGGAGGCCCTGATACTGCCTGGAACCAGAAATTAGATACCCCAGAGACCTAGGATGGAAACAAGCATAACTGGCAAAATAAAGCGAAATGAAATGATTCCGAATGATACTCTGCTATACTCGTAGACAGCAGCATAGCATAATTGTCATTAGAGAGGTCTCATCCAGCAACTGATGGAAACAGATTTAGAATTTCACAGCCAAACATTAGGCAGAACTTGAGAATCCTGTGGAAGAGGGGGAGGAAGGATTGTAGGAGCCATAAGGGTCAATGACGTCACAAGAAAACCCACAGAAACATCTAACCTGGGCTCATAGGGGCTCACAGAGACTGAACCAATAATCAGAGAGCCTCCATGGGTCTGACCTAAGGTACTCTGCATGTATGTTATAGTTGGATAGCTTCGTCTTCTTGTGGGGCTCCTAACAGTGGAAGCAGAGGCTGTCTCTGACTCCCTTACTGCTTTTTGGGACCCTTTTCCTCCTATTGTGTTGCCTTGTCCAGCATTAATAGGGGAGGAAGTGCCTAATCTTATTGTAACTTGCTATACCATGTTTAGTTGATATCCCTGGGAGGCCTGGCCTTTTCTGAAGGGAAATGGAGAAAGAGTGGATTGGGGGGAAGGGGAAAGTGGAGGAAACTGGGAGGAGAGGAGGGAGGGGAAACTGTGGTTGGAATGTAATATATGATAGAAGAGTAAATTTGAAAAAATTAAAAAAAAGAAAAACTATGCAAAAGGTTGTCTTTCTAGGTCTGAGTTACTTCACTCATGGTGATATTTACAGCTAAACTCTCATCAGAAGAGCTTCTTCACTAACACAGAGGACAACAACAGGAAAACATGCAGGGAGTCAGAGACTTTGGAGCAATCAGCCCTAAATGCGAAAATTTACTACACTACTCTCCTCAGAGCTCAGGGTATCTATATGGGAATAGGAGGCAGAATGATTGAAAGGGCCAGATGTATGGGGTGACTCCAGAGAAACAGCTATTTCCAGACATAAAAGGGTTTGTTTACGTACATTTGAAATCATGAAGACTATGACAACATCTGCAAAAACTGAACTCTTTTTTATTCTTCGGGTAAGCTTGGTTTTGTTTTTCTCATTATTGTTTATCTTTTCAAAGAACTAACTCTTGGTTTCATTGATTTGTTGTATATATTTTTCATTCCATTTAATTGATTTGTGCCCTGACTTTAATTACTTCATCTGTGGATTTTTACATGTGGCTTGTTTGTTGGTGTTCCACGCCTCAAAGGAGCATTGTTCCTTGAAATTTCTAAGATTTTAATATAAGTACTTAGAGCTCTCAGTTGTCCTTTCACCACTGCCTTCATTCTGTCTCATTGATTTTGTGTTTTCATTTTATTCCATCTTCTTAAAAAGATTATTCTTTTTGATTTCTTTTGTCTCTGCTTTTGAATTTCTCCAGCACCTGCTTTCTCTCTCTCTTCTTCCCCCTCCCTCTTCTCCTTCTCTCCTTCCCCTTCCTCCCCCTCCACCCCAATCCACGTGTGTGTGTGTGTGTGTGTGTGTGTGTGTGTGTGTGTGTGTGTGTGTGTGTGTGTGCTGTGCACATGTTCTTTATATGTGATACATGCATATGCATATGTGTCTGCAGCTATACTTGGCTATGCATGTGCAAGTAGAAGCCAGAGATTAATATCAGGCGTCTCACTCTATTAGTTTCTACATTACTTTCATTGTTTTTTTTTTCAGTTTTTGGAATCAAGGGTTTCTCTGTGTAGTTCTGGCTGTCCTGGAACTTGTTTTGTAGACACAGTCTGGCCTCAAACTCACAGTGATCCTCCTGTCTCTGACTCCCAAGCACTGGGATTAAAGGCATGCACCACCACCACACCTGGTCTAGGTTACTTTTTGAGACAAGGTCTTTACCTTAATCTGGAGCTCACTGCTTTGTCTACACAGGCCAACCACAGAGCTCTGAGGACCATTGTTCTCTACGGTCTCTAGTGTTGGGGTTACAGATGTAACCATGCCTGGCTTTTTAAATAAGTACTGGGGGATTCAAACTCAGGTCCTTGTGTTTGTGCAGCAAGCACTTTACCAGGGAGCCATCTTCCCAGCTCTCATTCTTTTATCCATGACCCATTCATCATTCAATAAGGTGTTGGTCATTGTTCATGAGTTTGTGTATGTTCTCTAGTTTCTCTTACTATTGATTTCTAGTTTTACCCCACTGTGGTCTGATAAAATACAATAAATTATTTCATTTTTCTATATTTCTCAATGCTTCTTTTTGTTGTTGTTCTGTATATTACCTAGTTTAGAGAAAGCCTCATGGGTTGCCAAAAAGATTGTGTAATTTTTGGTGTTTGGATGGAATGTTCTGAGGCTCTTAGGACTATTTTATTTATGATATCTTCTAACCTAGTTGTTTTCAATAAGGGCACAAATCTTCTCTGTGTGTCTGTCCTTCTCTTTGCAACAGGGGTACTTAGGACATAGATTTTTATGGAAGTGGTAAAACATACACGAAAACAAGCTTAGCCTACAACCACACTAGTATGTTTTTTTTTTTTTTTTTTTGGTTTTTTGAGACAGGGTTTCTCTGTGTAGCTTTGCACCTTTCCTGGGACTCACTTGGTAGCCCAGGCTGGCCTCGAACTCACAGAGATCTGCCTGGCTCTGCCTCCCGAGTGCTGGGATTAAAGGCGTGCGCCACCACCGTCCGGCACACTAGTATGTTTTAAGTCAGGCTATATGATTCGTAGTAATTCTTTTA
Organism: Peromyscus californicus insignis; assembly: GCF_007827085.1. Lineage (NCBI taxonomy): Eukaryota > Metazoa > Chordata > Mammalia > Rodentia > Cricetidae > Peromyscus > Peromyscus californicus. The sequence continues at coordinate 48,661,052 of NW_026294391.1, forward strand.
TTTAAGAGTTTCCTGACATGACACTAAGTTTGTTGAAGTTATTTGAAATCTTTCAGGAAAATATCAGTTTTCTTATTGTCATTAAATTCATTTTCTGAATAGACTACATGTTTTATAGCTATTCACACTCACATAAAAATAATAATAGCAATGCCTATAAGGACGTAATGTAGTGTAGCTGGAGAATTTTTCTCCAGCTCCCACCACCAAGTCCCGCCAGCCCCAGAGCCCACTTATAAAACAAACACACAGACTCTTACATTATTTAAACTGCTTGGCCATAGCTTAGGCCTATCATTGTCTAGCTCTCACTCTTTTTTTTTTTTTTTTTTTTTTTGGTTTTTTCGAGACAGGGTTTCTCTGTGTAGCTTTGCGCCTTTCCTGGAACTCGCTTCGGAGACCAGGCTGGCCTCGAACTCACAGAGATCCGCCTGCCTTTGCCTCCCAAGTGCTGGGATTAAAGGCGTGCGCCACCACCGCCCGGCCTAGCTCTCACTCTTATATTCAGCCCATTTCTATTAATCTTTATTTTGCCACGTGGCTCGTGGCTTACCGGTACTTTACATCTTCCTTGTCTTGGCGGTGGCTCCAGCTGGTCTCCCTTTCCTTCCTCCTTCCTCAATTCTCCTCTCTCCTTGTTCTGCCTATACTTCCTGCCTGGTCACTGGCCAATCAGTGCTTTATTTATATCGAGTGATATTCACAGCACTTCCCCTTTTTTCTTTTTCAAAAAGGAAGGTTTTAACTTCAACATAGTAATATTACATATAACAAAATAATTATCGAGTAAGAATTATAGTTACAATATAAAAGAAGATATCTATCTTATATTTGTGAGTTTAAGGTTTTATATCGAACTTATCTTTTATCATAACTAAGGAAAATTGTAAGTATCTAGTCTTTAACCACATCAAAGACCTCAGAAGGATATAATACTACCTGAGAAATGGGAGAAGGATGCAAGCAACTTTCGGGAGTCTTGTAGGGAAGACAGAGATAGCTGACAGCCTGGACAGTCATTCAAAGTTCTCTTGTAAAGTTGGGGCATCTGTCTTCAGCCCACAGGCCTAGAGTCTCTTATTCACTTTTCTCTGTGTCCTGCATAATGTCTGGCAGTTTCCTCTGCAAAGCAGGAACCTGAAGGACCATTTTGTCAAGCAAAGTTCAGTGGTCACCTTTCTATGGGTCCTGTATGTCCAGTTGATCAAGCAGTCCAGGCAAGAACAGTTTCTTGCAAAATGGCTATTTTTGTCAAGGTGAAGATAAACTCCATATGGAGTGTCTTCGATGCCCATACTCCTCTCTGAAGTAAATCGGTGCTGTCAGGAGCAGACATGTCTCACTGTCCAGAAAGTCTAAATTTTTAAAACATTTTAAATGCCATATTCTGTGGGTCTTTGAATATATCTATGTATACCTAGAAGACTTAACTAACATGGCTACAAATATGATTATCATAGATGACTAACTATTAATCTATTTTTTAATTATCCATTACAATTTTAAATGAGTTACATAAACATAATACCTCAAACAAGAATAGAAATATGTATACAGTATAACAAAATTAAGTTTAAATTTGTATCAATAAACTAAAATCTATAGCAATGTAAAACATTTTAAACAAGTTGTTACTCTTTAAAAGTAGGTTCCTTAATCTACCCTTTCATCCTATCATATCTAAACTATCCCCTTTTTTTCTTTAGAAAGGGATTGTATTTATAATCAACCTGCTTTAAATAAAAATATTGGTTTTTCTCTGTCCCACATCAGAGGGCTCTTCTGATTTGGGACACAAGAATCTTTTAACCATTTTTTTTTTAAGCAATATGTCTGGGTTTGGAGGGGGAGTGAGCCAATTCCATCTCTAAAGCCAGCTTGGTATATTTGGGAATTTGGGCGTAGCTTTTCTTACTACTTCCTGCTGGAAGGGGGCACTCTATCTTATGGGGACACAAAGAAAATTTTAGGATTATGGAGTAGTTCATGAGGGTGTATCATCTGAGCCAGTTGCCTGAAACCATTTTGGATGTTGGATCATCTGGGCCATGGTGTCATTGGAGACCTTTCAGGGGGTCTTGGCTGGCCAAACCTGATGTATCTTAATCTGGAACAAATCCATAGCCTCTGGCTTTCTGTGGAAAGAAAAGCAGAGACTCTTTTCCAAAGCAACATATCCTTTATATCCAAATTTTGAAGTCAAGGTCCCTTTAAAATTTATATTTTGGCATAACTCAACAGCTTTTACAATCAAATGTTTTTCTTCAGTTACGAATATCAAAGACAACATAATCCAGATTTTCTGTGTGATAGCCATCTTTACGTGGCTTATTACCTTTAATTTTTTTTAAAGACTTTATTTTTAAAAACTATTTGTTTATATAACTGTATATATTTCTTTTTTCTCTCTCTTTTAAGCCTACGTACATTTTACACACATTATAACCTATTCCATCTGAATCAGTTTTATTGTGAACCTATTGCTTTGAACTACAGCATTCTAAGACCGAAACAGCGCTGTGGCTGCTGGCTCCGCCCACTTTAGCGTCTCAACATGGTGGTGGTCCGTTTTCCGCCAGCTCTGGGAGCCGTAACTCTCAGAAATAGTGGGTCTACGCTTTTATCAAAGTAGCGTGTAGTCCAGAAACCTCTTTTTTTTTTTTTTTAATATATACTAGTAAAGACTACATCTACCACACAGCGTAATGTGCTGCTGGCAGACGCCTTATTTCCGCCATACTGCCGGTCAGGAGCCCGCCAGTAGTTCAAACCCGCGTTTTGCGGCGTCTAGCTGCCCGTATGAGACATGAAGCAGGAACCTGGTTTTGGCTCTGTTTAGAATTGGTTATTAAATATTCTCAGGTTTAAGGTGGAAACTCGAGCCGTTGGGCGCCATTTGTAGCTGGAGAATTTTTCTCCAGCTCCCACCACCAAATCCCGCCAGACCCGGAGCCCACTTATAAAATAAACACACAGACTCTTACATTATTTAAAATGCTTGGCCATTAGCTCAGGCCTATCATTGTCTAGCTCTCACTCTTATATTCAGCCCATTTCTATTAATCTTTACTTTGCCACGTGGCTCGTGGCTTACCGGTACTTTACATCTTCCTTGTCTTGGCGGTGGCTCCAGCTGGTGGTCTCCCTTTCCTTCCTCCTTCCTCAATTCTCCTCTCTCCCTTGTCCCGCCTATACTTCCTGCCTGGTCACTGGCCAATCAGTGCTTTATTTATATCGAGTGATATCCACAGCAATGTAGGCTATGCTTTTATTCATGTTTATAATTAAAATATTATTACATTTATTTATTTTATCTGTGTGGGTGCATATGCACTAAAGCATGTGTCGGGGAGGTCAGAGGACAACATGCAGAGTCAGGTATCTTTTCCACTAAGTGGGTACTGGCGATTGAATTCAGGTAATCAGGATTGGCAGAAAATACTTGCTGCCTCACCTGTTTCTAATTCTTATGACTACCTAAAATAATATTATCCTCCATTTTTAAAATTTGAAAACCAATGCCAAGGATGAATTTTATTGCTATAACTCTACTGAGAAGATTTGTGAAAATGATTCAGTTTTAGACCCATTCAGGCATACATTCCTGCATTGTCTATATGTGCTTATACAGCTTTAAGATTTTTTTCAGGCTGGAGAGATGGCTCAGGGGTCAAGAGCACTGCCTGCTCTTCCAGAGGTCCTGAGTTCAATTCCCAGCAACCATCATATACCATCTATAATGAGATCTGGTGCCCTCTTCTGGCATGCAGGTGTACATGCAGGCAGAACACTGTATACATAATAAATAAATAAATAAATAAATACATCTTTTAAAAAATTATTTATGCAATCATAAATTAATTACAACAAATACATAATTTATTTTTGCAATAATAATTTAATTACAACATATCTTTTTTCTTTTCCTCCATCCAAACCCTCCCATATACTCCTCCCTATACTCCTTCAAAAACATGCCTTTTTCAGTAATTGCTATTGCATGAATATATGCATATATGTGTGTACATATTTAGAAGCATAACCTGTTGAGTCCATATAATGTTACTTCTCTGTATGTTTTCAGGGCTGACCATGTGGCACTGGAAAACCAACTGGTGTGCTTGTCCCCATGGAAGGGGCCTCATGGAAATTTTCTTGTCCAGTTTGACATGTGCATTGGTATCACATTTGGGTAGTCAAGAGTGGCATGATTTTACCAGGACAATCATATCTGTGGTCAAATCAAATTTAGGATTTGGGGCCTAATATTTATTAAACTGTGGAGTCATTCTTAAGAAAGCAAAAATAACATAAAATTAAGTGGAATTCAGGCGGGCCTTGCTGAAACTTAAAATTTATTAGTTTCATAGTGTATCAACCGGCACTTGAGACATAGTAGAGCCACAAAAATTAAATAAGGAAATAAGTAATTAGAATATTCACAACAATTTCAAGAATAAATGAGGGAAAACAAATATGAGACTGTTGGCATTGAGGGATTTATGGAAACTGAGTCAGAGAGTACTTTTGAAGTGATTCTTCTTTTTCATGACTTTAGGACAAAAACTTTCCTGGTAGGGGAACTGTATTCAATCATCTGGATTGAAGTAGGCAAGGGTATATAACAAACACAACAACCAGTATGCTTTCCATTAAGTTTATTATTATTATTATCATCATTAAAAATCGGGGTAGAGAAACAGCTTAGCAGTAAAGAGCACTGAATGTTCTTCCAGAGTACCTGGGTTTCAATCCTAGTACCCACCTGTTCGTTCACAACTCCCTGTAATCTCAGTTTCAGGGGATCCAGCACCCTCTTCTGGCCTTCATGGACACCAGGCCTGTGGTACACAGACATACATGTGGACAAAACACCCATACACATAAGAAAAATTAAAAATCAAATTATACAGTTATTCTAGGTAGCAGATATTGATTCTTGTTTCTTTCATTCCTTAAGATACCAGGAAATTGATCTGGGTTGCACAGTAGCATGACCTTGAGACTAAATATATGTATTTACTGGCTCAATTATAAAATGATTATAATATATAAATATAAATTCTCAGAACTATAATGTACATGAATGCCTACAAAATATATGTTCATATTTTAGCTTGTTATTAATAATTGGTATTTTCAGGGGAAGGATTTGACATTATTCAAATAATGGCTACAGAGCTCTTCCTGGACTTCAAGCATAGTCAATCAAAGAGGATTTAAAAAAACATTTAGCTTATTGCTCACTTTGAAGTATATGCTTTTAATTTTTCCTTTGATTCTTTTAGTCTTACTAGTGATTCATAAGCCAAGAGATAAATCGATAACTCTTCAAGGAATACTGAGTTTATGGGAAAACCTGGGCTCAGAAAAATAATTTGTTCATTCAAGCAAGAGTGTTCTTTTCCACCAACACCAAATTTTCAGGAAAGATTCTGCGTTAAAATGTTACCTAACAGAAAACACTTCATAACTCACTTCCTATGTACAATAAATCTATTGTAATCCTCTTTATGATGAAACCTGGGAGTTTGAAAAAGTCCCTGGCTCCTCATATGAGCACTATAGTACTAGTAAAGTGTTATATATCTACTCAGAGCTTTGCAGGAGAACACACAGGGAAAATGGGAATTCAGAAATGAAGTTTTACTTCAAGAAACTTTATACTACATTAAGTATGTTATCAAAAAACTTGGGACAGTAACAATGTCTTGGTTCTCTGCTGAAAAAATATCCAAAAGTTTTGCTGCCAGATAGACTCAGAAAATTTGCTGTGGAATAAAGTACTGTACATATATATGTCTGCTTGTTTGTGTGTTTGCACGTATGTCTGCTTTCATGAAAGTATCATTAAAGATCCATTATTTTGTATAATAAAAATGTTAATGCAAAAGTTTTATAATACAAACTTTGTCTAATAGCTGTGCTCTTTACCAAGTTAGTTATATTCTTTTGCAAGTTTATTTCAGTGGTACAGCAGGAAGATTGTCAACAGTAAAAAACAATATTCATACTTGAGCATATTTGAAAATATATGTTTATGCTAACCATGTTGTAATGAATTAGAGATTATGATTTGCACTTATGGGATCACTGAGGAGCAATCATGGTAAACATATAGACATAATTACTATAGTGGGCTCACACTGAACCTGATTCTATCACTTGAGGTCTACTATTTCCTTTGTGAATCAGGAGACGTGAATATATATTCAAGCTGAGTAAGTCACTGACAGTATTAGTCAAGGACTCTTACAAAGTCCTGATTTTATCATCTGTAAAATGTGAGCATTCTGATGTGTAATATAAGATAGTAATTTAAAACCATGATTCCTAACTACATTTTAAATGCCTATGCTTGTATTTACAGGTAACTGTGCCCCAAATACCTATTCTTATATCCACAAATAAGTGTAGCTAAAAGCTTTTCTTAATGTGTTTTATTTTTGTGTTAATGTACACAGATGCATGTGTCTACATGTGTTGTTGTGTTTTGATTTCTAAAACAGGAAATATTTGTGATTAATTGCATGCATAGTTTTGAAATCTGGAGGAGTATAAATTTAAGTCTTCAGAGTGTATCTGTAGAACCATTACATATCCAATTACAGGTGTTCACTGATGGATTTCTTGCTTTAATCATTCTATCATGTAAACAAATAGAAAAGTTTCATTGTTGCCCATAAATACATAATCTATATAATTATTTATCAATTAAAAATAAAACTAATTATTTCACATACAATAGTTTTCCAGATGTGGCATATTCAATATCCCTTGACTTCATAACCTAACTTGGTAGGTTCCATCAGCTCATAACATCTCACTAGATAGAAGTGAGCACACAAGAATTGAGTATGTTTCATAGGGAAACAAAATCAGAGTGATAGGATGTCCCTGTAATGCTTATCTCATGCTGTACTTAAACACTAGTTAATAAATTCAAGTTAGTTTACTTCTTTGATGATTAATCTGTATTTCCAACCCCTCTTTATCCTAGTATTTTATTTTAAATAAGACAACACATAGCTCCTAGAATTGTTTGGATGTCAAACCAGATAATATTCCTAAAAAGTCTTGTAAGTAATAAAATAAACATGGAGTTCAAGAAACCATAAATATATTCACTTCCAATCTGTTATAACTTGTGCATTTTAATTTGCCTCTTTAGTGCTTTATTTTGACAGGTAATTGATGTTAATTCTGGGGGCTGGAGTTGTGGCTAAATAGTAAAGTACTTGAGTTGAAAGCATAAGGCCACATGTTTCTATCCCCAGCACCATGTGAAAGTGATAAATGTGTTATTTGCTTGTTTGTTTGTATTTGTATGTAGATGTGGAGTATATTCATGATTGTTTGGGTGCAAGCACCCATGCACGTGCACAGAGGACATAGGAAGACATTGAGTGTCCTGCTTATTATCTGGCTTATTCTCTTGAGACAGGGTCTCTCCCTGACTCTGGAACTAGGCTGGCAGCCAGCAAGCCTAAAAGTCCTGTCTTTCCGTGCTTCTAACAGAGCTAGAGTTACAGGAACAAGCCATATCCAGTTTTTAATTTGGGTGCTGGAGATTTGAATTCAGGTCTTTATGCTTACAGTGCAAACACTCTTATCCACTGAGAAAACACTGAAGAAAAAAATCAGAGGAGGTTGTATTTACATGTTGTGCATATATATGCATGTATGTATCCACTATGCCACAGATAAAATTTTCTATTTCTTACTGTTAACTTATTAAACATTTATTTTATCCAAAAGGTTTTCAAATTTTTTAGTATGTACTCCTGAAAAATGTTTTGATCTTTTATTTCAATTTCACTATGATGCTTTGAAGTTTTTCCAAACCTAAGATTATTTAAATATATATTTGTGTATTAGTTAAGTAACTGTGGAATTTCAGTTTTGATATTGAGTAGAATCCATTTGATGCTTATTCTCAGATGTGATAACTGTTTTGAATAAGTCAAGAGTTATTCATTTGTTGTTCTTTTACTTTCTCAGCAAGAGCACATCTGTCCCTCAGCCCTGATGACCTTGCCATACATTATTAGAAAGGAAACTGCCTTATGTTTTGCATCAAAGGTAAGATAAATATCCATTGCCAGTTCACCACTATAACCTGGTACAACAGTGCTCACCAGAAACAATTTTACAGGCACCAACCATAACAGTCTGTGTTTTTCCATTATGTGCTCTCGACTCACGTGTCAAAAGTCAGCTGACTATATACATACTGATAAAATTTGGAGTCCATCATTCTATGGCCTTGGTTTTGTGTCTGCTTTCTGCTGTAGTTTTTGGGTTATTCCAAATCTGTACTACATTGTGAAGTCAGTCATTGTATAATTTTCAATTTGTTGATTTTTTTTATTAGCTCAGCATTGCTTTTTTTGGCTATGCTTTGTCTTTGATAGCCTTCTATGTGGGTTTAGGATTGATTTTTCTATCCCTGTGAAGAAGATAATTGGTATTTTGATAGGACTTACAGGAAACCATAGATTGGTTTGATTGTATGTTCATTTTAGCTGTTGTTTCTATCTCTGTTTTTTTTTTTTTGTGTGTGTGTGTGTGTGTGTGTGTCCTGTATAATTTCTTTCATTGGTGTTTTATAATTGTCACTGTAGAGAAGTTTCAATTCTTAGGTTAAGTTTGTTCCTTAATAGTTTATGGTTTTGTAGCTATTGTGAATGAATAACTTACTTTTAGAGGAAGATCATGATGTTGCATAAAATGAAGTTGTGTTAATTTTATACAAGACTTTTTATAATAGTTTTTATAAGTTTTTACAAGTTCTAGTATATTTTATTTTTTAATGGAATACTTATATTTTTCTATGTGTCTCCATCTATGAATATGTATATTTTAACTTCTTCATTTCCAGTTAGGATGGTATAATTATATATTCCATCCCCCAATATACTGTGAACCCCGGTAAACTTATCTGGGGATCAGAGAACAAAGCCAGACACTATATTAAACATAGAGGTCAGGCAGTAGTAGCACATGCCTTTAATCCTAGCATTCGAGAGGCAAAGATTCATCTGGATCTCTGTGAGTTCAAGGCCATATTAGGAACGGAGCCAGGCACGGTGGCACACACCCTTAATGCCAGGACTTGAGATCTCATGCTTGCTTGAGAAAGACACACATCTTTAATCCCAGGAAGTGATTACAGGAAGCAGAAAGGTATATAAGGTGTAGAGACCAGAAACTAGCGCTTTAAAGCTTTTACACTTTTTAGCAGCAGTTCAACTGAGACCCTCAGGGATGAGGGCTCAGAGGCTTTCAGTCTGAAGACTCATGGAAACAGGATCAGATGAGGAGTTGTCGAGGTGAGGTTGGCCGTGGCTTGTTCTGTTTCTCTGATCTTCCAGTTGTCACCATAATATCTGGCTCCAGGTGTTTTCTATTAATAAGACCATTTAAAATTCATCTTACAGGATGGTTTATATTTCTTCCCCTTTTCTAATTGTTCTTGCTAAACTGGTACTCTATTTAATAAGAATGGTCAAATTCAGCATCCTCATCTTCTTCATGGTTTTAACCCTTTCAGCTATCTCATTAGTACATGACATTGGATGAGAGTTTTTCACCTGTCACTTTTACTGTTTTGAGATATGGTACTTATATAACTAAATTGTTGAGAATTTTCATCATGAAATTATGTGAAGTATCACTAAATGCTTTTTATTTTAGATGTTGAAATGATCATGAATTGGGTTTGTCATTCTGTTGGTGTGTTTTATGTACAAGGTCCTTGGCTCAATCTTTAGTATTATTGCTGGAAGTAACTCTTAGTTACCTTTAGCTTTTGTATTTTTGTTAAGTTTAGATTTATATCTGTGCTCTGATTTTTATTGTTTCCTTTCTTCTATTTTCTTTTTTTGGTAGGCTTTTATGGTTTATGCTTTTCTTAGTCCATATTGTGCATTATTATATCATTTCTTTGAGATGTTAAAATAATAATTTCAGAATTTAAAGTTTTAAACCCAGTGAAAAGTTCATCTAATAAAGGATGGTATTTGATGTAGTTATTAACAGCTTTATGTAGGACAGGGGGTTGTTTGCTTTATATAATTTCAGATAAAATATACCAAATAATCACAGCATCCATAAAGTGGTAAGACACAATATTTCTAGCATCATCTAGCCTTAAAAACAAATATTCTTCTAAGAAAATACAAAGCCAAAACAGAAAACAAAACCAAAGAACACTAAAACAAACAAGAGTGTAGAATTACAAATTAGTGAATCATTCATATTCAGTTCACATTTTTGTATTATCTGGAAAAGCTTTTCTGAAATCCTTAGCATAAATAACCACTGTTTTCTACAGTCTCCCATAAGATTTGGCTCCTTTCTCTACTATTGAATACACTGATATTTGTTTCTATGCACGTCCAACTTTCCACTGGATTAAGAACAAGGAAGAGTTTAGGCTTTGTTTTAACCACCATAATATGGCATTTCTCAAGAGGTTAGGTGCTACTAAAATTATGATACATACATCAGAACTAATTATATAAACCAAACATAAAAGAATAAGAGCAATAATTTCCATACATTATATTAACCTGTACAATGTACACGTGTTCTGTTGTCTCACAATATTATAATGTGATTGATTTCTGCCATTTTAAACATTGTTATATATATTCAGTGTTTCTAAAGATTTTGGAAATTCAAGCAAAAACTTGCCATCTTGGTCAGGATTGAAATTAAAGCCCTAGGCATAGGTAGAGTTCCACTGAAGAGGAAATAACTCATTCATGCTAGTGAGCATTCATCTTTTAAACCAAAAGATGATAACTTTTAACTGCATGAAGTAAGGTCAACTATTAACTCTTTTTCATGTGAAAATGGGCCAGAAGTTAAATGTCCAGGAGGACAGGATACAACTGTTCTGTAAACACATTAAGGGATTGAAGGTCTTTCCTGTTTGTTGCACTGTCTACTAGGCAAAATTCCTCTTTTTTTGGTAGTGATTGGCTACTAGCACATCCAAATTCCAGTTTTCACAACAGTAGAAAAAGGGTAAGGAAAGTAGCTTTAACTCTAAGGATATGACGTGGTTTCATGCCATTTCCTTGAGCTTATTTAGCTACCAGAGAGTCCAAGAAATGGATCCAAAATTTGGAGAATATGGTACTTACATCAAACTTTGGAAATTCTAGACAGAGGGGAAATAAAAATACTGCATTTTAGGCACTATTTTAAAGATGAGTAATATATATTACTAGATATTGTATCGCATCCTGTGCATTTTTATGTGGTGCTACACTTGCATTAAGTTACTAGCTCAATGCAGTACTGTGTGATGACTTTGACTTTAAACATCAGTAGTTTTTCATCTTAAATAGTTATTTTGGCCAGGCGGTGGTGGCGCACACCTTTAATCCCAGCACTCGGGAGGCAGAGGCAGGCGGACCTTTATTAGTTTGATGCTAGCCTGGTGTACAGAGCGAGAGCCAGGAAAGGCGAAAAACTACACAGAGAAACCCTGTCTCGAAAAACCAAAAAAAAAGTTATTTTGAAGTCTTTAACAATAATTTTGTGACAATTATGATAATTATTTTAAATATTTAATTGAGAAAATACAATGTGAAGATAGACTTAGCACCATTTCTGTGTAGTCACATTTCATTGCAGTTTTTCTTTAAATCTGCACAGCATTGTTTAATTTGCAAAATCATTAATAATGTGTACATCTTGATAAAACTTGTGTTTTTGGCTTGCTAGTTTTAGGAGAAGCTTGAGGGTTATATCTTGAACCTATCGCAGAAATACACCTCACTTAGTCAACCGCTAGAGGCAGAAGCAAATGTTTTAGCCATCAGTATATCTCACAAACAGTGAAGACAGATGCACATGAGAAATATTTTCCACTGATTTGCAAACCTAATGTATTCCTAAACTTTTTTATTTATCTGTTTGAATATATGAGAGAATATACTCTGGGAAAATTTTAATCTAAGCATGGATATAAGAAAGAAATACAAGGGTGTATTTAGCATATAAGCTACATGGTTGGAGACCAAATACTACCATAGTCTAACAGTGCCCATGTTTCTATACTTTAATTGAAATGCACATTTCTGGTTTCAAATATGACTTCTGAATCATTTAATTAATATTTGAAATATTCTTCAGATTTATATTAAAGTTCAATTCTGGCATATATACAACATATAAGGTAAGAGATATAGAATATAGAGCCAAGAAATTGTACTGCCACATCTAAATTTCTATCCATTCTAAATCAGTTCATGTGCCTTAGAACAAATTTTACATGCATTATTTTAGGGCCTTGGAAAAGTAAATTATGATTTTAAAAATTAAAATGGAATCGTGATGATAAGGGATCTGGGGAAAATGAGAAATTAGGGACATTTATTTGTCCATTCATTAAAGTATCAATTGCCACAATTGTTCCACATACTATCAAAGAAGATAGAGCCTGAATTTTCATGTGATGTGACTAGAACTCAAACGAAAAAAATAGACATAAATATAAAAGCCTCTGTTCTCCCCATAGTAGCCAACATATTTGTTTTGGAGTGGCAGTCCAATTGACTCTAACTCAGTAGTAGTCAGAGAGTAATATTCAGCCATAGTTAGAAGTGCAGTGCTGGGGCTGGAGAGATAGCTTTACAGTTAAGTGCAAGATTATGCTGTCATGCATTTTAATATTCAGAAGCTTCCCTTTGTGCTTAAATAACGTTCATACTCTAGAGCATTCCTCATATTACTCTTCTTGCCCTGGACTCTGTTGAACTTCTCTTGTTTTGTCTCTGGATGTGTGACATTTTCTGTCTGCTCAGCTCCTTACTCTTAGTCCTTTAACCAATAGAACTTAACAAACTTGCCTTAATTTTATATCTTCCTTGACATACTGACCTGTATTAGGTCAGAGATAATATTTTATTCCCTACTCTATACTCAGGGACTAACACTGTCAGGCTCATAATAACCATAATTTCATTATTTTTGACTGTTTGTATAAACCATATGAAGAGTCCTGAATGAATGGGAAAACCCCAAGATTCTTTAAAATTAAGCTTGTTAATTCACTTTCTACATCAAACTTAGTAATTTCAGTAATATTAGCTCAGATTTCTATAGGCCAGCAATCTGGCACAAAAACAATAGCTGCTCTATTTAGAGCCTCACAAGTCCAAAATGCCTTCCAAGTGTCTTCTGCTTGCTGTCAATTCTTTTGGCAGAATTGAGTTCCTTATAGTTACAGGGCTGAGATCCCTGTTTACTTGCTAGAGACCATTCTCACCTCATTATAGCAGTTTAATCCTATTTCATGTGATCATTACATCTTTAAAACAATTCTTCATTTATTACTATTATTATTATTATTATTGTGTGTATGTACATGTGGTTACACATATGTCAACACATATATGCCATGGCACATGAGTAGAAATCAGAAAAAAAAATTTGGGAGTTGGATTCTCCTTCCACAGGTATGTGTGGCAAATGCCTTTACCCCCTGAGCCATCTCACTAGCCTTTCATTTTCAAATTGACAATGGTACTTCCTTTCAAGCTCTTTTTGTGTTTGAATCTCTAGCTTCTTCTGCCATCAACTGTGGAAAGTTCTCACGTTACTAGAAGGCTAACCTGGATAGTATCCATATGTAGAATAAGCTCTGCCCATGTAACATACCTGAGAGAATGACACACATATTTCACCTTATTTACAGGTACCAGGGTTAAGGCAGGTTAGAGTGGAGAAGCTTTTAGAAATTCTGCTCACTAAGAACTCAATTGTTCACAATACACATAATTCTCCAAATCCCACTTTTTTATTCATTAAATATCTTTTGCATATTTCCATTCTAGTAGTCACAAAAATTTCAATGAGGTATTTTAGTATTTTCATGGTTTATGGAATTCTGCTTTATAATTTTGCATTCTACAAAGATAACATAGACATTAAAACCAAATGCAGACTCTAGCATTGTGTGCTGTAATTGTTTCATAGAATATACTATTCAAAGATCAGTTCTATCATATACTAAAGAAAACAGCCAATTATTGACTTCAGAAAAGGGTTTCATGGAGAGAGAGGTTGAAAGAAATGATGGCAGGGATACATATATAAATATAGAATATTTAAAATTTTAATATTTTTACTTTGATTATACAAGTGTTCTAACTCAGAATGGTAGAAGCACATATAATAATGATCCTAAGGATTTTTATCATAGCATTTGAGTCTGTATATGGTGTGTGCGTGTGCGCACATGCACATGCATGAATGTGTATATGCACAAACGTGGCAACTAGAAGTCAATATTGCATGTCTTTCTACCTTAAAAAAAACCAGGATCTCTCACTAACCCTGGAGTTCACTGATTCAACTGGTTAGTGAGCTCTATAGATGATCCTGCTTCGTCCTTCCCAGTGCTAGGATTGCAGGTGTGTACTACTGTGCCCAGGTTTTTGTGTGTGCTCTGGCGATCTGAAATCAGGCCCTCATGGTAAGCACGTTACCAACTGAGTCATCTCCTTAGGAATGCTTCTTTTCTCTGTTATGTTGTAGTTATTAGTACTTGCATATCTAGTCTACTGATGAACCTAAATATTGTCTCATTTGTTTACATTGCTTTCAAAGCTTCAGGCTTATAAGAGTTGTGAAGTACTTATTTTTTCAAAAAAAATAATGAAAATTATTTAAATGGAGAAATCTACATCCTATGCAGTTACAGAGAGAAAAATAGAACGCAATTGAGACAGAAGTGGAGTTGTTTCACTGACGGCCTTTTCTGTTCCAGCATCCAATTAAAGATCCTACATTATTTTTAGTCCTCAGGCCCCTTAGTCTCCTTCATGGAAGTTTTCAAACATGAATTAGACATAATATCTATAATAGATTGCAGCCTAGAGTATGTCTGATGCAACAACCTATTTTTACCCCACCTCTATATAATTTTAGATTGTTGGGGAGAATGCAGTGAAGGAGAATGAAGCAGAATACGTGGAACTCATTAATGGACTATTGTTAGACCAAAGGATGTTGTGTTACTGTACTAAGTTGCACTGGTAGCTAGTGAGAGAACAGGTTTAAGTAATATCTAAGGGGGCCATGTCACCAGGCTTGTAGAATATTTGATATTGGAGTATCAGAAACAGAGAAAGTGGCATCAGATTTCAACTTGGGTACTGAAATAGCAGGTGGTTTTTTTAAATCAAGGTTTGAAACAATGGACATAGCATTCCAACTCTGACTGGGGGAAGAACAAAATGATAATTTGATTAGTGCTGCTTTGGGTGTATTTGAAGTAGTTACTTGGCAATTATGTTGATATATAAAACATCCTGTTGCATAAAAAATACCTGAAGCTGATGAAAAGGGTCTGTTACTTTGCACTGTTGGTAACTGATTATGAATAGAATACGTGGGGTGGTAAAATAAGAAAGATGAATATTTAAAGTAGGAGCCCTTGTTGCACTCTGAGGGATGGATGAATGAATCTTTAAATGTTTTGTGATATTGGAGGTGGGATTGTCTTCTGTTCTGTAATGGGTCCTCAGGTTTCACTTGTCTAATGAGTGTTGGCAGAGGCAGCTTCTGTAGACTGAATGCTTCTGTAAGTTTTTGCTGAGAATGTCAAGAATGCGAAGCTCTGATTGCTTTTACCACAGGCCATTTTCAGAGTGGGTTTAAATGGAACAATTTTGAGGCACACGCAAGCTTATTATTTGCTATAAAACCATTCATTATGCAATACCTTTAATGCAAAACTATTAGCTCTGTCCATCTGATTGCTAAGCATCAATGAAATAAAATAACAAGCAAGCTTAATAATTTTTAGCTTTTGAATGAACTGAAATCAAATCTAGACTGAGCAATAGGTTGTAAGGCTTTTTAAAACGGAATATCATATATAAAAATAATTAATAGACTTGAATGTGAAACATTTGTAGAGAAAGAAGAGTAGATATGAGTAGTAGGGAAATGGGAGAGGGTTTAGATGAGAGTGTTTAGTATACATTATATACATTTGTGAATTGTCAAAAAAGAAACTTATTTGGAAAATGGTTCTAAAAATTAGATAAAAAGAATATCAAAATGAGCAATTAAAGTTGGGCATTGATATATATGTATATAACCATGTACATAATCATAAATTATTAAATAGAAAAAATTATAGAACCAAAGGATATGAGGAATCTTAAGTTAAAAAAGAGGAAAGAAGATAATTCTAATCACTTAAAGAATTTGAGTAAATAATGACAGAAAAATGATAAATGAATTTGTTAACTCATTTATTAGAGACTTTGATGGACAACGAATCAGGAATGGTGTGGATGCAGACATAGGAATGTCTAGGACAATGAATGTCAAATACTCTATCTCTCAAGCTAAAAACTCATGCTGAGAACTCCAAAATCCTATGTGGCATATATCTATATATTTGTCTGTATTCATGCCTTAGAAATTAACACAGACATTTTAAAAAGCATTCAATTATTAACCATTGTAAGGTAAAAATAATAAATTTATTACATTTTAATAATGTTTTATTATAAAACATATTTTCCAAGAAAAGAAAATTGTGAAAGTTTGCCATTTTGGTGAATCTGCATAATACCAAGCTTTAACTAGCTTATCATATGTTGCATTGTATTCAGCTGGCTGATATCACAATTCATGTGGCCTCTGAAAAATGTCAATAAGCATTTTTGAAAGTGACTACAAAGGTACATAATACGTTATTTTGAAAATATATTTGACCTTTTGTACCATAAATGTTTCTCAGCCACTTTCTTAGAGTCCTTGGCTCAGACTGAGAGAACTGTTAGAGCAAAAAATGGTGAATACTTATATCTAATATATTTTCATAATTTGACCAAACCACAGACAAAACATGAAGATATTGCCACTGCAACAATGTATCATGCTATTTAGAGAAACATGAGTTAGTTTGATTGATTGCTTTGATACTTTTCCATTTAAAAATTTTAATGTAGCATAAAATAAAGTGAAACTGGCTAATCTCAAAAGACAGGATAGTAGCCGGGCGGTAGTGGCACATGCCTTTAATTCCAGCACTCAGGAGGCATAGACGGGTGGATCTCTGTGAGTTCAAGGCTAGCTTGGTCTACAGATAGAGATCTAGGACAGGCTCTAAAGCTATAGTGAGAAACCCTGTCTTAAAACACCAAAAAAAAAAAAAAAAAAAAAAGACAGGGTAGTGCTTCTTGATTGGAGAGAGGCAATAAGACTAGGATTGTTTCTTCATAGGGATGCTAGTTCCATGACTGGATCTTAATAATAAAAAAGAAAGCAAGTTTCAATATTTTCTTTCCACCAGTAATGATGTATGTGTGCTATACTCTAGAAAATAGGTTCTAAAACTTCATGATCTCTACTAATGGTTAAAACATAATATTTTAGTCTTATCAATGAAATGAGATTGATGGATAATTTGATGACACATGGTGAATGTGAAAAGTAAGCATTTATTGAATTTAAATTTTATTTAAAATATGGTGTAAAATACTAACTTATAAAATTTGAATTGCTAAACTTTGATTATTTACAGTGTGTATGTTTCTTACTTTATGACTGTCATTACTGCATGCTTGAGAGGTAAACTGGTTTCATTTCCTAGGTCTTTCTAAAATGGAATAGCACTAATCCTTTAATTTCTAGTAAACTCTTTGAATCAGTCAGTATTTCTATTATTATGTAATAGTTTCTGCAAAGGTAGATCTCAGCTGGCTTAACGATTCTCTACACTCTAGTGTTGTGAAAGGTAACTCTTCTTTTGTAACCATTAATTCCAATGTTAGTTTGAACGTATTGTTTTCATATGCTGAGAAACTGTCAAAAATAATTTTTAATATGACACAAAAAAATTCACAGAGAAATTGTTTCCTTTGTTCTGTATTATTTTCACTTAGTTTGGAAAAATTCCAGGGAAGGCTTGACACATCATCAGACCATATATAAAGGTATAAGCTTGCTATATTTACATTAATAATCTTCCATGTTAAAAATAGCAAGTACATAGCAATTAATATGCTGTTTATATATGTTCAGGAGGTTGAATATGCTTAATGATTTCATCACTATGCCCAAAACCTTGGGCATACTATTACCCTAACACCTGTACATAAGGTAAAAGTAGTATTTAATAGTTTAAGCCAAAATGATTGAAACTGAAAACAACTAATTTAATATTATGATAGTGGGATGAACTAAGCTTCATACATACTATTAGAAAAATATTTCAGATAAATCATTAGAGTAGTACATTCTTGCCTAGCCAGTCCCTTAATCCATTGCTTAGCCTTAGAACAAGAGCACAGGCCACTACAGGCCATGATAAAATAAATTTAAAAATCCTAGCAACTCATTTTCCAATATTACCAATAGTGTGGCCAATCATTCTTAACTTTCATATATTTTTGTCTATTTTGGCATTGATTGCATTCATCACTGCTTGTTCTGGAATTGGAAAACACACTTAAAACTAGTGGAGAGTACTTCCTTGCAGTGATAATAACAGTAGTCTGTAGTAAAGCTAATCCATACACACTTACACACAGAGAAGCAAAGTGTGTTTTTTTTTTTCCCCAGAAGCTGAGCAGATAGCAATTCACATTAAAATTCACAGTGTTTATATGACTTAGGAGCATCTGGGCAGTGAGTTGAAGGTTGAAGGACACAGATTTTACTTTCACAGAAGCAATTCTAGTTAGTTGACTTTTTTTCCATATTATAGGCTACTAATTAAAATTGCTGCACAAACTGATGTGCTGGTAGTGTGTTGTTATAGCTAATGTAGTGGAGCAGAATTCTTGATTTAAACCAGTTGATATCAAGGGATTTGCTGTCAGAATACATGAAGCAAGTTAATGGCCTAATCTGAAAGGCACATATAAGGCAAGTTTGGAAAATTTTGGAATGTCAGAATCGTGCAAGCTGGAGGATAGTCAGTAGACCCTATGGAATACAATTCCTACCTCTTCCCACTTTTTATGTTGCACTCAGCAACTTAATTCTGAAATTAGTCCTTCTTATTTGTAGGTACTTTGGAACAGTGGTCTTTAATCTTTTTTTTTTTTCATTCATCTGAATCCCCTGGAAAGCTTGTTAAAATACAAATGCCTGGGTCCTACCAGAGGATTTTCTGACTGGAGTGTATGTGTGTATATTCTGTTGCAAATAACACAGTACTGTGGAGTAAGTAACTTATGAAGAAAGAAGTTTATTTTGGCTAAGTTTTGAAGATCTAAAGTCAAGGGCTATGTGTGGTGACGGCTGTTTGGCTGGTTTTGCCCCAGGGTCACATAGGGCATTACCTTCCAACAGACAGGGGCTATGAGGAGTGTTTTTTAGGCTTCTCTCTTTTTATAAAGCCACATAATTCAATTGTAGAGTTTTTATGGTAATGTTTATGTAATTGCAATCATCTTTAAAAGGCCTCTCCTATGAATCCTATAATGGGTTAAGACTCAAATATCTTAATTCTTCACTATAGTTTTCACATTTTAACATATATAAGGGAAGCTATCAAACCACATAAAGCCAAAACAGTAGATTGGGAGGAAGGACTAAGAATATTTCTAATAAAATCCTAGATCATGGTGATGCTGCCTTGCCCATCTAGGGAATAAACTTTAAGATCCTGTGTTTGGGGAGAACAGCAAAGTCTCTATCAGTAACTCACAATTTAAAAAATTTAAAAGTTCTTGTGATTCTTATTAAAACATAAGCAAAACATATGAGGAACCTCTGACAAAATGGGTATTTTATGCCCATTTGGGTGTTCCATTGAAGTAATTATCTTTTTTATCTCAGTGTATGTAAATTTATAATTACCATTGTTTGTTTAGGGAGAGAAACAGCAAAAACATCAAAGTACTTACTGACAGAGCAAAGTAATCATACTGGTTAGAAGTTAAGCATAGAAAGAGGATGTCATAGTAAAACACAAACTCTGCCAGCTTTATAGTTTCTCTTTTGTTGGAAACTTGAAAATCATATTACTATATAAAATAGACTATTTAGTATTTTATATTGCATTTACCTGATTTTGAAAATTAAGTGTTTAGAGTCCAATAGATTTGGAAGAAAAGATTCTCAAGTTACTCCTCTTTTTCTGGTAGGTTCTTTATGTTTTTAAAAGAACTATTAACTTCTTTTTATAGTCAACTTGTTTAGCTGTTTTGACATCTTTCAAAATTTACAGCCTTCAACTCTATAGCTATAATACACAGCTTTGACAGTACTAGTGATTATAGAGGAAACAGAGGCTACTAACAAGGGTTACTAGGCACTGGGTCTACATTTCAAAAAAAAACTCATATGCAAATAATAATTGGAAAGTATAAAAACAAAATAAGAGCATGTGCTATACTTGAAACTATTGTTTGTGGCAATCTATGTTGGTATATAATTCCAATCTGCAGTGGGTAGCAATGCATATATGTTAAAAAATAAATATAAATATGCATACATTTTACATGTGTCACAATTATGTACATCTTTTAAAATGGAACAAAACTCAAAGTTTAATTTTTTTTTGGTTTTTTTGAGACAGGGTTTCTCTGTGTAGCTTTGTGCCTTTCCTGGAACTCGCTTTGGAGACCAGGCTGACCTCAAACTCACAGAGATCTGCTTGTCTCTGCCTCCTGAGTGCTGAGATTAAAGGCATGCACCACCACTGCCCAGCAAAGTTTAATTTTTTATTTGCATATAATTTGGAGGTAGACAGGATGTGTGTATTGAGGGGAACAGTAATGTGAAAAGTCTGTGGAAAATTGACCATATTCTCCTCTCTTTGGAATGTGTTTATCTGTAAGGCTTTGAAGGGACACAGCATTAAAAACTCAGTAAAAGTTAGAGAATCACAAAAAAGCAAAAGGCACCTGGCTCATGAAAGCTTTGAACACACCTGAGAGAACTCCAAGGACAGAATAATCAAAGAAATCTAAAATAAGTCAAGCCAAAGGCCTAGTATTCTGTTGCTTTCCATAATAGAGCCCAAACTAGTCAATCTCAGCAGATTAGGTATATACAATACCCAGGTAAATACAAATCATTTGCATTTTTCTTGTGATTCTGCCTCACCACATTCCTGACAAGAAACAAACAAACAAAAAAGGAAATAAAAAAGATGGGTGGGGGCTTGTAAAAAGAAATCATATTCCTCACATATCTTGTGTCAAGCCTGTAACAGAGACAGAAAAGATGATTAAATTCAATGTGAGATTAAGGTTATACTTATATAGTTAATAAGAGAAAATGATTAGAAAATATCAAGGAAAATTATTCTTATTTATTATATACAGGAAAGTTAAAAGAACCACTTTTTATTTCCCTGTATATAAACAATGAATCGTGCTTGATACCAATAAACAAAGGAGCAACCATTAACTATTTGTATCATAGACTTAAGATACTTTGATAAATTGATATGAACAAACGGTCAAAACAAAGAAGTTAATGAATATTGACTTGTGGTTAATGAATATTAAATTCTACTCTATATCACCCTCCATCTTTTTATTCCTTTTTTAGAGCACATTCTATTTCACCTGTGAGGAAACATTATTTAAATCACAACTTTTCTCTTCCTAAATTATGTGCCTGCTAAGTTTACCTATGTATTATGTACTGGACATGATTGGTCTACAATATATTAATTGTATTTTTCCCTGAGGTAGCTTAATGTACAATTTTTGTTAAAAGCCTAAACCATCTAGTTACTGCATTTATTATAACAAAGAGCTGAAAAGCCCCATTGGATACAAACTATTCATATATGGCAATAGAGATGAGAAATATAAGAAATAGGAATGGTTGGAAAGCCAGGTACTTTTCAGCTTATTATGGTACACCACACTAGTCTTAAATTTTATCAACCCATAGGAACAGTAACTGACCATGATATGCAAGGGCATCCTTATCTCATTTCCTTAGAACTTTGGCCTGAAAGTAAGAAAGAAAACCTCTAGTCTATATCTTTGTCTAGAACACATCAACTATTTGGCTGAAAAAAAAAACTGAGGTAAGGTCAGTTTGCCCATGTTGACAGTAGGCAAGATAACAGGCTTGAATACATTTATAATCAAACTTGAAAATGGATTTGATGGTCCTACTTCTTTTAGCAACATATTTAAATGATTCCAGTTTTAGATTACGATAGATTCCCATTCTAAAATCATCAAATCATTTCATTAAACATTGAATATGTGTTTTTTTTTTATCAAGGACCATTCCGAGAGCTTAAAGATAAATAGTCATCTTCCAATGATAATAATATTTTTTTTAAATTTGTAATACTAAGTACTTACTATTTTCTGGATGCCTTAAATATTCTCATGCTCCTTAAAAGATACTTCCCAGTGGCTTCTTCTGTACTTCCTTCACACATAATGATGTAGGTTTAAATAAATTAATAAGATGCACAATTACCAGGACCAGGTTCAGAGCCCCATGCCCACATAATAACCTAGGTATCCTGTGCACATCTATAACCCTAGCTCCAAGAGGCAAAATAAAAAAAGGATGATTCCTGAGGCTTTCTGATTAACAGCCTGAGAAAATGTGAGTCTTGGGTTTGAGGAGAGACCTTGTCTCAAATAAAACAGAGAGTAAAAGAGGAAGTGTTCCCTTCTGATTTCCTCACATAAGGAACACAGGAAAACATATACCCATACATGTACACAGAAAGATGGGTACATAAATATTGATTTAAAAGTTACATGTAACCTGAATCATGTAGGCAGTAATGGTTTAGGTAGAAAATCGATGACATATCAAGAGGGAAGGGTTTTAATTGAAAAGCATGCAATGGATAATATGCATCATCTTTTAAGGACTGTAGATACATGTGGATTAGCAACAATAGGTTTGAGAAGGCTAAATCAGATTAGTTTTAATGAGAGCCATGTGAAAGCTGCAGTCATCAACACAAAACAACTGCTTGAGTACTTTTCAGAATTGTAGGAATGAAGGAAGGTAGTGATTGTCCGGATTGAGATGAGACCCAGACAGGAATACCTTCCTTATCCTCTGTCTGCTCACTCCCCCGTGGTCTGTTACTTCTCCTTTGAATCTGCACCTAGAACAGAGCAGAAAGACAAGGAATGGATTTTAAGGAAGATAACAGAATAATAATAATAGATCATGTGAACTATTTTAAAATAAAAAACAGATCTGAAGCATTCTCATCATCAAACAATAGCACTAACAACTGATAGAGGTTGCCCATAAAACAGTATTCCTACAATGTTACAGATAACCTTCCTTGTTTGCCCTTGCTGGACTTTGCTTGATCATCATAGATACAGAAAGTTTGATGGAACAGCCTGTGTCCACAACTTCAGGAAGGAGAAACTGCAGTAGAGGAATGTGGGCTACACGCTGCAACTATTTCCTCATCCGTAAGTCATATTTCCCCCCCAGGCATACTCCTCAACTTCCTGCTGAAGAGAGGCTTCGTCGCACCCGCCACGCCCCACACTAGTAAACACTGCCCTGTTTGTTGAAAGTCAGACTCATGTCTCTTTACTCCCTCTTGTCCTTTTAAGCGGCCTCAAAAATTTTACATCATCAGCAAAAACTAGAGAAAGCAATGTCAGGTGACAGAGTAACAAGCTACGTTAATTTGCATGATTGTGATAGTCATTTTACCATGCATTTGTATACTAAAACATCACTCTGTATGTCTTAAATGACTGCCCATAATATTTGTCAGTTCATCCGCGATCAAGCTTGGAGTGGGGTTTAAAAAAAGAGCCATGAAAATTCATTCAAAAGAAAAACAAACAAAACACAAATATTTGAATATTGAACACAAATACATTTAAAGGTTTTGGCCTTTCTCAATAACATTTGGCTCAGCATTATATACTCATTTCAATTCTGACAAGTAATTCTCAGAAAAACTTCATCTAAACTCTTCTAATTGTTTTGTTTTTAGTCAATTTACTTGGTATCCTGTTTAGTTACCTAATCCATTTAGAAACTAATATTCTTACTAATAAAAAGCAAAAAAAAATGTTACAAAACTGGATTTAAATTTGAGTTCTGCCTAACTATTAATATGATGTCTATAAATCTGTTTCCACATTCAAAAACAGAGGCAATAAAACTGAACAATATTTATTACTCTTTACATTATTAATTTTGTCTTTGTGACATCCAGAACATTACATTTTCTCTATATGTTGTTCTTAGTTTAATTATCTGTTTGCCTAGATCTTAAGCTGTATCATAATGTTATGCTTTCTTCCCTACTACAGTAATGTGTCACTTTCTATAACCTGCTCCTCCTACCATAAAAAATTAGGTCATCTCTCATATGCAATGCTCATGCGCATACACACACACACACATATGTATATACACATATGGCTGATATGATATTACATATATTCAGCCATTAAGAATAAGAAAGAATAGAAATGTCAGTGCCAATAATGATATCCTGGAAAACAAAGATAGGTAAAACCATGGGTTCATTCAGCCCAATAGTTTTTTGTTAATGCTGTAGCAATTTATGATTAGCTTTAAAGTTTCATTTAAAGATAGGTCTTAGTATATTTCAGTATGATATATTACATTTTTCAACTTATGTTCAACAAAATCATTTTTTCAGAACTACCTTTTTACCTAGTTAGAACACAAGTGAATAAACTGGCTAGACACTTATGGCTTTCACATGGTTGTGGCTTTAGTGTTAATATATACTCATTATATATTAATTCAGGCTCTTAAGTAAATTTTATAACAACTTTAGTGATGCTTTCTGTTTTATTTTATTATAATTCAAAAGGAAAACAATATTAAAGTTACATTTATTCTGTCTATTAAACTTGGAATATATTCAGAAGAGTGGTAAAAATCACAGCAAATATTGTCAGGTGGCAGCAACAATTACTAGTTTATAATAGTCATTTTATATTACTTCTTCTTTATACTCTTCATATACACTGAATTAGCATCCAGATCTTGATAACTACACTTGGTAAAAGTAATGATAAAATAAAAAATAGATCAATATTATGGCATCAACTGACAAGGAGATCTTTCTGTAATAGTATTTAAAATAAACACAGCTTACATAAGCTCATGGTTTTCAGTTTGCCTTGTCTTTTTATACTTTTTCTTACCGTGCATTCTCAAGTAGAGGACTGGTTGATTTTACTGGTATAGATAACTTGTAGGTCTACTTTAAGAAATAAAGGACAGGATTTCAGGAAATAATATTCTTAGTGTGTGACATAACAAGCTAATTAACAGCATCAATTCTTCCTACTTATATTATTGCTTCTTTGTTATAGAATCTTGCAGTGTTTTAATCTTGAGTTTATTTAGTGCCCCCCAGTTTATTCTGGTGACTTGCTTAGAATAATATAGTGATTGAAGACTTGATCCAACTCATAAACAAAAGTGTACAAAGACATTTATTTTATACATTTTCCCTTTCTGTCTATTTATCTGCCTTTATCATGAGACCATGAATATCCAAAATATACAAAAGAACCATGGAGGAAAATGATTCATGCATTTGAGAAGTAAAGTGGACACCAGGAAGGACCTAAGAAGGGAAGTAGTAGTATAGTGCTTATTACAGTACATCATACTGTGAGCTGCTCCTTAAAGATTGATGGAAATTGTATTACAAGGCTGAAGAGTAAAAACATCTATCCCCAGATAACTGCATAGGGACCATGTTACCATGGAGTCAATATTTGTGATGCTGAGAGTTTGGGTTACATCTTTTTGCAGTCAGAATTACTGAAGAGTTTTAGAGCAAGGTATTGGTTGAAGTTCCTTGAAAATGAGTGCATTAAGTGATCAAATTTTCTTTTTTTTTTTGCTTAAATATATACAAATTTAAATAATCAACTATACCTCAGTAATGTTAGAAGAAAAATATTCTAAGCTGATAGAGGAGCAAAAACACTATTAAAATACAAGAGTTTAATCATGGGATCCTTAAACTATGGTTTTATAGAGATAGCACCTGGTAAGTGAAATGACAGAAATGGACAGGGTTACGTTGTTCTTTGCCTAAGTCTCTAGTAAACAAACTGAGATATTATGAAAGAGCTCACACATTATTTGGTAGGCAGGAAATCAAGGACGTTTTGATGAGGAAAGGTAAAACAAAAGTAAGCAAAGAACTGAAACAAATTTTGTGCTAGTGGCTACCATTTACCAAATGTGATGTGGCGATGTGGTTCAAATGGTTGTGTGCACACATGGGAATAAGAGGGCAGTGGAGGGAATGTGAGGGAGCTCATAAGCTTTGTGTCCAACATGATGTTTCAACAACAAGGGACAATCTGAAAGCCTCAAAGTTTTGTGAAAATAAAAACAACTGGAAATATATATAATCTTCATAAAGTTTAAAAAAGCAAACCAATGGAACCTTTTAAAACTGCATGCATAGTGTTTAGTATGAACAGAAAATATCCTACACAGGTGTATATGTTAAAGACCTGATCACTTGCTGGTGGTTCAAGAATATTTAGGAGGTGGTGACTACATAACTAGAGGAAGTAGGTTATTGGGAGAATGTTCCTAGAGGCTGTATATTGCCTGTCTCTCTGTACTTGATAGAGAGAGCCACTTCGCCATGACACCCCCCCCCTTTTTTTTTGCAAGTTATTCTTTTTCAGCATGGCCAAGAAACAATGGAGCTACCTAATCAGTGACTTGAACTGCTAAAATCAGTGACTTAAACTGCTGAAACCAAAAGGCAACATAAATATTTCCTCCTTTGTGACTATTTCTCCTGGGAATTTTTTATAGCAGTGAAAAACATACTAACACCCATAGTCTGAGAATTATCAAGAAAATAGTAGGATGATAAACATAAATGTTCAAAAGTGATCAGTCCTTTGGTGAAACTGAGGGGACTATTATATGGGAAAATTATATAAAAATTTTTATCTGCAGTACTCTATTTCTAAACTTCATTGGTTAAACCTGGGTATGTTGAAATGGAGTTTGTATACCATCTTTCTAGAATGAAATATTTCATTAGATAAAATGTGATAATCATTGAATCTCAGAGGCATTCATATAAAACTGTATGAAACATAACAGGAAATAAATGGAACAAAAATAAAACTAGAACAAACTAATGAATGGCAAAAAATGAAGCAGAAAGAGACAATAAGAAATCATGTAAAGTAGGAAAAATGAGGATGACAAAAATATCTCTAAACATATCTGTGATTACTCTGAATATGTATAAGCTAATTTGTGTATTTAAAATATAGATTCTCAGATTGGTATTTCAAATAAGCAAACTCAGCTACATTTTATTTACAATAGCAACTCTTAAGCTAAGATGATGGTAAAGATTGAAAATGCAGAGACAATTACATATAAAACATGAAAAAGGAAACAAGCAATAGCAGAAATATAAATATGAAATAAAATGACACTCAGGGTCAGATGAGGACAGAACTGAAAAAAAAATCAACAAATTCCCCAAATGGCTTACTTCTTTAAGAAAAAAGAACTTTCATGATGACTTCTGCATCTGTATAGCACACAGCAGTAAAATATATAAAGCACATGTGAGAAACTCTTAAAAGTACAGATGAAACAGACAGAAGTAATCTGAGAAATAAATGTTACAGATGATGAGAAAATGGAACCAACAGAACTGACAGTTGTTTCTAAAGATAATGATGAGTAGCAAAATAATGAATAATTTAGTACAGCAATCTGTACAATCTCAATTAAAAACATAATGATAAAATATGTAATCTGACATACTGTCCTTGATGAAATTATTGAAAATTGGCTAATGTGTGCAAACATGCATACAGACACACGTGTGTGTGCATACAAACACACACACACACACACACACACACACACACACACACACACACACACACACACACACAGCCTGGTTAGTCTTTATTTCAAAGATGAACAAGAAATACCATATGGACATTCAACAGTAATAATAAGTTACATACATAAAGAAAATTAACTGAAATCCTTTCAGTACTTTTTTCTGTGATGATAAATACTAGAAAACCTACATTTTGGAGAAAAACTATCTGACACTATTTTTCTACCTGACATAAATCCATTCAATGTTAACATGTTAGGGCACATATAACTCTTTTTTTTGCATAAAAGGACTCACAGCCATTATTACCACAGCATTCTTCCTGGCAAAAGTACTTTCCCTGTGAGAATGGATTCAATGTTATTGACTCAGGAATAAAATTTTGGTTTTCAAAGACAATGTATGGCTGACATCTATTGTCCATGATTTTACTTTCAGCAGAATCACTTACAGAAAATTCTAGAAACAAACGATTCCTAAACTTTAAATTGCATGCTGATCTTTGTAATATGGTAAAATTACATACTATCCCACCACATTTAACCCAGAATTTGAACCATTCCATTTTCCAGCATATGCACATCATATACATTACCCAGCTAGTAGTTTACTAGTTTCCCAGACAAACTGCTGCTCTAGTAACAGTGCTTATTTTCCAATATGTTTTGCTTTGTCCTATTATATAGGAAATTTATTATCTTACATCATCACAAGAAGAATGAGAACACTTTATAATGTGTGATGCTTCGAGAAAGACTGTATTTGCACGACTTTATTATAGTATATTGGTAAAAACTGATGCTTTTATTATTAATAATTTCTTGCTATGTCTAATTTACAAATTTAACTTGACCATAGGTATTTAGACAGAGGAAAGCATAGCATTATAGCATAGTATTTTGTGCTACCTGTGGTTGTAAGCATGCACTCAGAGTTTGATAACTGAGGCACTACTCTTTTAGTTCATTCATGGAGCCATAAAGCAATATCATAAAACCGGATGTCTTAAACTATTTTATTTTCCTTTGGGACCAGAGATTGACTTTCTAAGACAAATGTGCCAGAATACTCAGTGTAAAATAGGGTTCTCTTCATACTTTGCAGATGATCTCATTCTCTCTGTGTCCTTCCTGGGAATTTCCTCCGTGGATACCTGGAGAAAATGTGAGGAAAATAGAATACTGCTGTCTCTCTTTAGAAGATACTAATCCTATTGTGTTGGGATCCCACATGTAAGGACTCATCTAAAGTCAACTACTCTCCTAATTTCCTAAAGGTCCTATCTCCAAGTCCAGACAAATGATGGTAATCTCTGTATTTTGAAGGTCACAAAACTCTATCCATAAGAGAAAATGAATATTGAAATAATTAAAACATAAATATGATTAGGATTGCATATGTACACTTAAAAATCAGTATCATAAATCTCCAAATACAAACATACCAAGTAAAATGTAACAATAGGTTTGGATTTCATATATAACATCAACAAACCCAGACATGAATTAAGTTTGCATTAATTTTATGTCATTTTCAATTATAATGTACTTTTCTGACTTGATACTATATCAGTGTGGTAGTTTTAATGTAATTTGCCTCCATAAGCTCATAGAGAATGGCATGATTAGGAGATATGGCCTTAGTGAAGTAGGTGTAGCCTTGTTGGAGGAAGTGTGTCACTGTGTGGTGGGCTTTGTGGTTTCTTTTGCTCAAGCTTCCCTTAGTGTGACTTTCAGTCCACTTCCTATTGTCCTCTGATTAAGATGTAGCTAGTGCCATGTGTGCCTGCACACAGCTATGCTCCCCACCATGATGATAATAGACTGACCCTCTGAACTGTAAGCTGTCACCTCAATTAAATGTTTTCCTTTGTAAGAGTTGCTGTTGTCATAATGTCTCTTCACAGCAATAGAAATCCTAACTTAGACAATTGGATTATAATTTTATTTTAATCTTTTTGTTTTACTGTGACTTACTGCATGCACAAGACCTGCACAAGATCAAGACAGACAAAATTCCAGCATGGAGTAGGGAGGTGATCAGGAAGTTCTCACCCCTCGTTGAGCAGCTATTGGAAATTGATGACTTCTGGGAGAAAGACGGGCAGTTTTCTTCAGAAATGAGATTCTCGAGAGACTACCCATGTTCCAGTGCATCGCTCCACACCCATGCTCATACTTACAGTATTAAGTGGGCTCTGTGGTTTTAGAGAGGAAAGTGAGAACACATGACATTGAGAGGGAATAGTGGTGATGGAGATAGGGAAAGAGTTGGAAGGGAGGGAAAGGGAGTGGACTTGATCAATGCATGTATGAAATTCTCAGTCAATTAAAAATAGATTTATAATTCATGTTTATGAGGATGTGCCTGTGAGTATATGAGCATATGCTTTCAAATACCCACAAATGCCAGATGAGGGTGTCGGATCCTCTTGAGCAGGACTAACAAGTCATTATGAACCATTGATGTTGGTGGGTACTAGAAACTAAACTTGGCTCCTGTGAAAGAGCAACAAGTTGTCTTAATTACTGAGCCATCTCTCCACCCTCTTTGGTGTGATGTTAAAATTCATATTAACTATTATATACTTAAAGGTGACTCAGTGATCAAATACATAGATACTTGTGAGATGATGGATGCCAATTTGTTCAAATAGAGGGGCCATTTTAATGTGTGTGTATATTTTGTTGTATATTTTACTATAAGCTAAAATAATATTACATTAAAATTCAAATCAAATTAATAAGGTATAAAATATAAAGGATTTTCAAAATTGACAAACTATTTTTTTTACATTTTACATTTAGATGAGTTAATCTTTTTATATAAGATCATTTTGTATGAACAATTCAAACTATTATATTTTAAGAATTTGGAAATAATAAAATGTTAATGTGTTATTTTATTTATTTTTTATTTTTTTATTTTTTTTATTTTTTTTGGTTTTTCGAGACAGGGTTTCTCTGTGTAGCTTTGCGCCTTTCCTGGAACTCACTTGGTAGTCCAGGCTGGCCTCGAACTCACAGAGATCCGCCTGGCTCTGCCTCCCGAGTGCTGGGACTAAAGGCGTGCGCCACCACCGCCTGGCGTTAATGTGTTATTTTAAAACATCTGATTGTAGTGGAAATGTAACATCTCAATACATTCCACTTAAGCTGCATTCTGCTAGGCATTATTTAAAGCACATATAAGTTTGAGAATGCAAAGGCATTTTGCCAGTCCTCAGAAAAAATTTAAATAGCAAAAAGTAGTCCCCCTGTATCAAACACATTTGTAATTAGGAAGAAAAAGTTTACCAAAAACTGAAGAAGATAGGAGTAGAATCCATGAAAATTTAAGAATTCCATGTAAACATATAAGGGTAAACTGATATCTGTTCCCCGAGTTGTAATTTAAAACTTACTCAAAATACAAATTTGAGAAATTTATATATAAACACATAATGCACACATATATTTATATATATGCTTACAAATGCACAGACAAATATAAGTATTGTATATGTAAGAATCTGTGTCATGCTGAATTATGTCCAGGAAAAGCACATGCTTGAAAATTCATTTATCCTTCATTAATTTACTTAAGACATAAAAAGTCCAGTCAAACCTCACTCTAATCACGTGATCTTGTGGCCCTATCATTCTTAGGCCTCTGTGTGGCTAAGAGAATGTTGGAATTTCTTTAGATGTTTTATAATCTAGATCCTCTCTTTCTCTCTCTCTCAATACAAACAGGCTTCTAAAATAACAATAACAATAGCAACAAACATACCAGAATAGGACAAAAAGGAAAAAAATCCACAAAGGAAAAGCATAGGAAAAGCATATAGACACTGAGGTAACACACACACACACACACACACACACACACACACACACACACACACACACAGTAAACCCATAAAAATAAAATCAGAAACAATAATACATAAGCAAAATATCTGTAAGGGAAAAAACAAAAACAAATATTGTGTGACACCCCTCAAAAAAGAATCCTCCAAAACTGCCATTGAGTTCATTTTGTGTTGGCTATCTAAATCTACTGCTGGGCAAGGGGCCTGTCCTTCAGTGTGATTTGTGTACCCAGTGAGACTCCTTTGGAGAAAACTAACTTTTCATTTGGAAGCAGTTATCAATTGGAGAAAGCTTCTATGTTAGGGATGTGAGCTTGTATCCACTTCCTCTTTCAACATTGGGACCCCATCTGGCTTAGATATGTACAGGCCTTGTGTATACTACCACAGTCTCTGTGAACTGATGTGTATGTCAGTCCTGTTGTGTCTAAAAGGCCTTGTTTTCTTGGTGTCCTCCATCCCCTGTGGCCCTTACAAGTTTTTTTTTTTTTTCTCATCCTCTTTCACAGGGTTCCATGAGTCCTGAGTGGAAGGATTTGATGGAAACATCCCATTTAGGACTGACTATTCCAAAGTTTCTTACTCTCAGAATATTATCCCATTGTTGGTATGTTTTTGCTACCATCTACTGCTGGAGGAAGCTTCTCTGATGATTGCTGAGCAAGACACTAATCTCTTGGTATAACGGAATGTCATTAGGAGTTATTTTATTTTAGTATTCCTTTACCAGAGCAGTAATATTTGGTTTTCTCCTGTTTTATATATATATATATATATAGTCTCAGGTTCTTGGCCACCTGGGCAGTGTCAGTAGGGGTAAAGACTCTAGGTAGGCTCCAGCTCAACTTCTCCATGTCCTGTGAGTTATTTAAGTAACATCTTCAGCAATAGGGCCTTACCATTAGTTTATGGAGAACAAACAATATCCTTGGCAGTAGCTTGGGTTGTTTGGAAGTTTCCATGGGACTCCTTTGGCTAACAGTTCAATTAGCTGTAACTCATTGCAGACACTGGAGGTTTCATTTGATGGTGAGAAATGTCTAGTTGGGACTTTATCTCACCTGTTTTTCGGTGATTCCAATTTATGCATACATACATACACACACACACATACTTACATACATTCATATATATGTACAATATACATATATACACACTTGTGTATGTATGTATGTATAAAGTGGGATGTCTCCATCAAATCCCTCCCTTCTACTGTATTAGGTCTCCAGATGACCCCACAAATGCCCTTTATTTTTATCTGGCTCTCCAAGTTCTCCCATTTCTTGTTTGATCCACCCATTTCAGCCCCCCAGCCCCCCAATTTCTGTAGGAGTGATTGATTGGTAAGTTATACTTTAAATTATTAATTGGCAACACATAGATATTTTGATGATTCTTAGGCCATAAGGGTGCTAAAGTTTGCTGAAGTTGAAGGATATTAAAGGTATGGTAAATAATAGAAGATAAGAGATATTTACTTTTACCACAGAATTTTTGTCAATTAAGTGGTATTGCTAATGGGTGGCGACGTAGACTGTGCATTCCTGCTTCATATACTTTTATGAAAAATAAAGCCATTTCACTTCTGTTGGCCTATATTCTGTGCTTTAGATGAGGTGTCAGCACTCCTCCTGTTTTTTAGAAGCCTTAATGGAACAGTCATCATGTACATTTGTAAATGTACCATTTGTGGATAGTGTCAGACCTAAGAGCAGAGATGAGTAGTTGTAACATAGACTGCATATGGTATTAAAAAAGAAAATGTTTCCTCCAGAAAGCATGTGCCCTATGTTAAATTTAAGAGCAGCATTACTAGTTTTATTTCATTCTTATTCCAGAAAACAAACTAAAAGCTATTAATATACAACTTGAACACTTGGTTTACAATGTAGATCTTTAGTTTTACAAGGATCAAAATGCAATTGAATTAAAAACACCAAAAAAACCTATTGAATAGCATTTCTTTGTAATAATTTCCTGACTGTGGAGGCCAGATTTAAAAGTATTTTATAGTTGTCCATCAATAATAAATATATGAACACAAAGAAAATTGTCTAAAATATTATAGTTTTAGTCTCAGATATTTTGGATCCTAGTGATAAAAGTTTTCATAAAATAGTTTAAGAGGGGCTTTAAAATGTGGCTTAAATCTTATTGCTACACAATGCCTGTCAAGGAATATATCACTATAAATACTACATAGCCTGTATTAAAAATAATAAAATTACTGGGACAAAGATGTAAAATTTATAATTTAATACTTGTTTTTAACTTCATGTTAAAAGAGCTTAAGAGAGAA
This sequence comes from Peromyscus californicus insignis, assembly GCF_007827085.1. Classification (NCBI taxonomy): domain Eukaryota; kingdom Metazoa; phylum Chordata; class Mammalia; order Rodentia; family Cricetidae; genus Peromyscus; species Peromyscus californicus. The sequence goes on from NW_026294391.1 coordinate 48,695,063, forward strand.
TTGGTGAACTAGAGGCAAACACAAAAAAATAACCATAATATAGGTCATAAACCTATTTATGATGCAGGAAAACAAAACAAAAAAAACTAAAAGAGAATGAAATTAAAAGAATACAAAAATGTAAATAAAACAAAAAACAATTAAAACTGAAGATTGTATTTAAAGAGGTAACTGCATAAAACTGTTTTAAAAAGATGGAAGACACCATTCCTCAAATTGAAGCAAACTATTCTATTTCTACCAGAATGAAACACACATGTGTGCATAGACACATCACAGTTTAACAGGCACAACGAGACTTTCAAAATCTTCTAATGAGACCTCACAAGCACTTATCCAGCAGGTAGTCAGAGGCTGCTCAATTTTCCCCAACAGCACCCCCTCCCCTCGTCTCCATAGTCCATCCCACAACTCCAGCAGAAGTCCCAGAGGACACACCAGTACCTGGAACCCCAGAACCCCAGAATCCCAGAGGTCATGCAGGCTGACAAAACCCTAGGGGAGGTACCCTACTGGACCCGAGGACTCACTGGTCACCAGAATCACAGGCTACTCAGGTCAGAAGACCAAAGAACAAACAGAAACCAAGGGGAAAAGCACCCATTCAACAAAAAACAAACTCAGAAATCAGCACTTAAACCCAGTTGCATAAAGGTCAGAGTTAAGTTCACAACAACACCAAGGACAATGTGTCATTCCAGAGCCCAGCTATCCTATTACAGAAAGCTCTGAATATCACCATAATTAGAGAAAACAAGATATTCCATGACAAACTCAAACTTAAATAACTCAGCTTACACATGAGAAAAAGACCTTAAAATCAACTTTATGAAGATGATAGAGGTACTTAAAGAAGAGAATATAGCACTTAAACAAATCAAGGAAAAGACAAACAAAAAATGGTGGAAATGAAGAAATCCCTTAAAGAAGGTCAAGAAAAAGACAGTAGTTGAAGGAAACAAAACTATTTAAGACCAGAAAATGGAAATAGAAGAAATAAGAAAACACCAGTGAGGGAATACTGGAGATGGAAAGTTTAGGTACTCTAACAGGAACTGCAGACATGAGTATTGCCAAGAGAATGCAAGAGGTGGAGGAGAGAATCTCAAGAGTGGAAGATATGATAGAAGAAATTGATACATCAGTCAAAGAAAATGTTAAATCTAAAAAAATTCCTGACAACATCCAGGAAATCTGGAACACTATGAAAAAAAAAAAAAAACCTAAGAATAATAGGAATAGAAGGAGAAGAATCCCGTCTAAAAGACCCAGAACATATTTTTAACAAAATCATAGAAAAAAATTTCTCACCTAAAGGATATGCCTATAAATGTATAAGAAGCTTGCAGAACACTAAAATGATTAGACTGGAAAAGGAAAGTCCCCCTGCTACATAATAATCAAAACACTAAATATACAGAACAAAGAAAAATTTTAAAATCTGGAAGGGAAAAAGGCCAAATAACATATAAAGGCAGGCATATTAAAATTATATCCAAATTTTCAGAGGAGAATCTAAAAGCCAGAAGGACCTGGACAGATGTCTTACAGACTCCAAGAAGCTACAGATGCTAGGCCAGGCTACCATACCCCCAAAACTTTCAATCACCATAATTAGAGAAAACAAGATATTCCATGACAAACTCAAACTTAAATAATAGCTATCCAGAAATCCAGCCATACAAAAGGTACTAGAAGGAATACTCCATCCCAATGAGGCTAAGTACACCAATGAAAACATAGGAAATAATCTTGTACTAGCAAAACCAAAAGAAAGGAAACACAAACATATTCTCTCTCTTTCTCTCTCTCTCTCTCTCTCTCTCTCTCTCTCTCTCTCTCTCTCTCTCTCTCACACACACACACACACACACACACACACACACACACACCACCACCACCACCACCACCACCACCAACAACAACAACAACAACAACAACAAAATAACAGGAATTAACAATCATTTACATTACTATCTCTCAGTATCAATGAATTAAATTCTCCAGTGAAATGACACAGGCTAACAGAATGGATGTGAAAACAGAATTCAACCTTCTGCTGCATACAAGAAACACACCTCAACATTAAAAATAGACATTACCTCAGAGTAAAGGGTTGAACAAAGGTTTGCTAAGCAAATGGACTGAAGAAGCAAGCTGATGTGGCCTTTGTAATATCTAACAAAATATACTTCCAATGGAAATCAATCAAAAGAGATGGGGAAGAACAATTCATAATCATCAAAGGAAAATTCCACCAAGATGACGTCTGAATTCTGAACATCTATGCCCTTAAGAAAGGGCACCCAAATTTATAAAAGGAACATTACTAAAACTTAAATGACACATTGAACTCCACACAATAATAGTGGGAGACTTAAATACCCCCACTTTCTCCAATGGACAGGTCATCCAGCCAAAGACTAAACAGAGAAATAATCAAGTTAACAGATATTTTTACTCAAATGGACCTAACAGATATATACAGAACATTTCACCCAAACAGAAAAGAATATACCTTCTTCTCAGCACATTGGAAGAACTTTCTCCAAAATTAACCACATACTCCATCACAAAGCAAGTCTCCAATTTGAAACACCCCCCCCCCCCCCGTATCTTATCAGACCACTATGGATTAAAGCTGGATTTCAACAACAACAGAGAGCCTGTAAATTCATGGAAACTGTACAACTCTACCTAATGACTACCAAGTCAAGACAGAAATAAAGAAATTAAAGACTTCCCAGAATTCAATGAAAAATATACACAAATACCCAAACTTATGGGACACAATGAAAGCAGTGCTAAGAGGAAAGTTCATAGCACTAAGTGCCTGCATAAAGAAATTAAAGTGATATCGTAGTAGCAACTTAACAGCACACCTGAAAGCCTGTAGAGCACAAAGAAGCAAACACCCAAAAGGAGTAGAGGGCAAGAAATAATCAAACCGAGGACTGAAATCAGTAACATAGAAACAAAGAGAACAAGACAAAGAATCAATGAAAGGAAGAGTTGGTTCTTTGAGAAAATCAACAAGATAGACAAGCCCTTATCCAAACTAACTAAAAAACACAGAGAGAGAATATCCAAATCAACAAAATCAGAAATGAAAAGGTGGGCATAACAACTGACACTGAGGAAATCCGGAGAATCGTTAGGTCATACCTCAAAAACCTGCACTACACAAAACTAGAAAATCTAAAATATATGGAACATTTCCTTGATAGATACTACTTAGCAAAGTTATATCAAGATCAGATAAACAATTTAAACAAACATATAACCCCTAAGGAAATAGAAGCAGTCATTAAAACTGTCCCAGCTAAAAAAAGCCCAGGGCCAGATGGTTTTAGCACAGAATTCAACCAGACTTTCAAGATATCTAATACTGATACATTTTAAAACATTCCACAAAATAGAAACAGAAAGAACATTGCCAAATTCATTTTATGAGGTCACAGTCACCCTGATGTCCTAAACACACAAAGACTTAACAAGGAGAATTATAGATGAAATTCCCTCATGAACATTGATGCAAAAATACTCTATAAAATACTAAAAAAATCAAATTCAAGAACACATCAAAATATCATCTACCATGATCAAATAGGCTTCAAACCAGAAATGCAGGTATGGTTCAAAATAATGAAAATCTGTCAATGTAATCGACCACATAACAAACTGAAAGAAAAAAATACATGATTCATCTCATTAGATGGAGAAAAAACTTTGACAAAACCCAGCACCATTTAATGATAGAAGTCTTGGAGAGATCAAAGAAGGATACAAGGGACACACCTAAACATAATAAAGGCAATTTACAGAAAGCCCATAGATAATGTCAAATTAACTGGAGAGAAACTCAAAGCAATTACACTAAAATCAGAAACAAGACAAGGCTGTCTACTCTCCTGTACCTATTCAATATAGTACTGGAAGTTCTAGCTAGAGCAATAAGACAACAGAAGGCCATCAACGGGATACAAATTGGAAAGGAAGAATTCAAAGCATCATTATTTGCTGATGATATGATAGTTATATTCATAAGTGACCCCAAAAGTTCTGCAAGGTAGCTCATACAGCTGATAAATGCTGGATACAAGATAAACTAAAAAGAAAATCAGTAGCCCTCCTATATACAAACAACAAATGGGCTGAGAAAGAAATCAGAGAAATGACACCCTTCACAGTAGCCACAAGTAACATAAAATATCTTGGTGTAACTATCCAAGCAGGTGACAGACTTGTATGACAATAACTTTAAGTCATTGAAGAAGGAAATTGAAGAAGATATCAGAAGATGAAAAGATCTTCCATGGTCATGGATCAGTAGGATTAACATAGTAAAAATGGCTATCCAACCAAAAGCAATCTACAGAGTGAATGCAATCCCCATCAAAATTCCAACACAATTCTTTACAGAGCTTGAAAGAATAATACTCAACCTCATATGGAAAAACAAACAAAAAAACCCTAGATAGCTAAAATAACACTATATGATAAAAGAACATCTGGAGATATCACCATCCCTGATTTCAAGCTCTACTATAGAGCTATAGTAATAAAAAACTACATGGTATTTGCATAAAAACAGACAGGTTGATCAATGGAATTGATTCAGTGACCCAGAATAAAATCCATATGCCTATGTACTGTAGCATGAATCTTTTTTTTTTCTTTTTAATTTATTTTGCAATACAATTCAGTTCTACATTTCAGCCACGGATTCCCTTGTTCTCCCCCCTCCCGTCCCCCTCACCTTCCCCCCAACCCCCCCCCATTCCCATCTCCTCCAGGGCAAAGCCTTCCCCACAGACTGAGGTCAACCTGGTAGACTCAGTCCAGGTAGGTCTAGTCCCCTCCTCCCAGGCCGAGCCAAACAATCCTGCATAGGCCCCAGGTTTCAAACAGCCAACTCATGCAATGAGCACAAGATCTGGTCCCACTGCCTGGATGCCTCCCAAACAGATCAAGCCAATCAACTGTCTCACCCATTCAGAGGGCCTGATCCAGTGGGGACCCCTCAGCCATTGGTTCATAGTTCATGTGTTTCCATTCATTTGGCTATTTGTCCCTGTGCTTTATCCAACCTTGGTCTCAACAATTCTCGCTCATATAAACCCTCCTCATTCTCGCTAATTGGACTCCCAGAGATCCACCCGGGGCCTAGTCATGGATCTCTGCATCCAGATCCCTCAGTAGTTGGATGAGGTTTCTAGCACAACAATTAGGGTGTTTGGCCATCCCATCACCAGAGTAGGTCAGTTCGGGCTGTCTCTCGACCATTGCCAGCAGTCTGTTGTGTGGGTATCTTTGTGGATTTCTGTGGGCCTCTCTAGCACTTTGCTTCTTCCTATTCTCATGTGGTCTTCATTTACCTTGGTCTCCTATTCCTTGTTCTCCCTCTCTGTTGTTGATCCAGCTGGGATCTCCCGCTCCCCCAAGCTCTCTTTCCCTCAACCCTTGCCTTTCATTACCCCCACTCAGGTCCTGGCTGTTCATGTAGATCTCATTCCATTTCTCTGTCATTGGGCGATCCCTGTGTCTTTCTTGGGGTCCTGTTTTCCAGGTAGCCTCCCTGGTGATGTGAGTAGCAGACAAGTCATCCTTGTTTCATGTCTAGTATCCTGCTATGAGTGAGTACATACCATGTTTGTCTTTCTGAGTCTGGGTTACCTCACTCAGGATGATTTTTTCTAGATCCATCCATTTGTCTGCAAACCTCATGATGCCATTGTTTTTCTCTGCTGAGTAGTATTCCATTGTGTATATGTACCACATTTTGTTTATCCATTCTTCAGTTGAAGGGCATCTGGGTTGTTTCCATGTTCTGGCTATTACAAACAATGCTGATATGAACATAGCTGAACAAGTGCTCTTATGGTGTGGTTGAGCATTTCTTGGGTATATGCCCAAGAGTGGTATAGCTGGATCTTGGGGGAGATTGATTCCCAATTTTCTAAGAAAGCGCCATATTGATTTCCAAAGTGGTTGTACAAGCTTGCATTCCCACCAGCAGTGGAGGAGAGTTCCCCTAGCTCCACATCCTCTCCAGCATAAGGTGTCTTCAGTGTTTTTGATCTTAGCCATTCTGACAGGCGTAAGGTGGTATCTCAGAGTTGTTTTGATTTGCATTTCCCTGATGATTAGGGATGTTGAGCAGTTCCTTAAATGTCTTTCGGTCATTTGAGTTTCCTCTGTTGAGAATTCTCTGTTTAGTTCTATAGCCCATTTCTTAATTGGACTGTTGGGCATTTTGATGTCTAATTTCTTGAATTCCTTATATATTCTGGATATCAGTCCTCTGTCAGATGTGGGGTTGGTGAAGATCTTTTCCCATTCTGTAGGCTGTCGCTTTGCCTTGTTGACCGTATCCTTTGCTCTACAAAAGCTTCTCAGTTTCAAGAGGTCCCATTGATTGATTGTTTCTCTCAGAGTCTGTGCTACTGGTGTTCTATTTAGGAAGTAGTCTCCTATGCCAATGCGTTCAAGACTACTTCCTAATTTCTCTTCTAGCAGGTTCAGAGTAGCTGGATTTATGTTGAGGTCCTTGATCCACTTGGACTTAAGTTTTGTGCACGGTGATAGATATGGATCTATTTGCAGCCTTCTACATGTTGATATCCAGTTTTGCCAGCACCATTTGTTGAAGATGCTTTCTTTTTTCCATTGTGCACTTTTGGCTTCTTTGTCAAAAATTATATGTTCATAGGTGTGCGGATTAATGTCAGGGTCTTCAATTCGATTCCATTTGTCCACATGTCAGTTTTTATGCCAGTACCAAGCTGTTTTTATTACTGTAGCTCTATAATAGAGCTTGAAGTCAGGGATCGTGATGCCTCCAGAAGTTGTGATATTGTACAGGATTCCTTTGGCTATCCTGGGTTTTTTGTTTTTCCATATGAAGTTGAGTATTATTTTTTCCAGGTCTGTGAAGAATTGTGTTGGTATTTTGATGGGGATTGCATTGAATCTGTAGATTGCTTTTGGTAAGATTGCCATTTTTACTATGTTAGTCCTGCCTATCCATGAGCATGGGAGATCTTTCCATTTTCTGACATCTTCTTCAATTTCTTTTTTCAGGGACTTAAAGTTCTTGTCATATAGGTCCTTCACTTGCTTGGTTAGTGTTACCCCAAGGTATTTGATGTCATTTGTGCCTATAGTAAAGGGTGATGTATCTCTGATTTCCTTCTCCGCTTCTTTGTTCATTGTATATAGGAGGGCTACTGATTTTTTTGAGTTGATCTTGTATCCTGCTATGTTGCTGAAGGTGTTTATAAGCTGTATCAGTTCCTTGGTGGAATCTTTGGGGTCGCTCAAGTATACTATCATGTCATCTGCAAATAGGGAAAGCTTGACTTCTTCCTTTCCAATTTGTATCCCCTTAATCTCCTTATGCTGTCTTATTGCTCTGGCTAGAACTTCAAGTACTATATTGAATAAGTATGGGGAGAGTGGACAGCCTTGCCTCGTTCCTGATTTTAGTGGAATTGCTTTGAGTTTCTCTCCATTTAATTTGATGTTGGCTGTTGGCTTGCTGTAAATTGCCTTTATTATGTTTAGGTATGTTCCCTGTATTCCTGATCGCTCCAAGACCTTTATCATGAAGGGGTGTTGGATTTTGTCAAATGCCTTTTCTGCATCCAGTGATATGATCATATGGTTTTTTTTCTTTGAGTTTGTTTATATGGTGTATTACATTGACGGACTTTCGTATGTTGAACCACCCTTGCATCCCTGGAATGAATCCTACTTGATCATGGTGGATAATTGTTTTGATGTGTTCTTGGAGTCTGTTTGCCAGTATCTTATTGAGTATTTTTGCATCAATGTTCATGAGGGAGATCGGTCTGTAGTTCTCTTTCTTTGTTGTATCCTTGTTTGGTTTAGGAATTAGGGTAATTGTAGCCTCGTAGAAGGAGTTTGGTAATGTTCCTTCTGTTTCTATTGTGTGGAACAATTTAGAGAGTATTGGTATTAACTCTTCTTTGAAGATCTGGTAGAATTCTGCACTGAAACCATCTGGTCCTGGGCTTTTTTTGGTTGGGAGACTTTTAATGACTGTTTCTATTTCGTTAGGGGTTATTGGACTATTTAAATAGTTTATCTGGTCTTGATTTAACTTAGGTATGTGGTACCTATCCAGAAAGTTATCCATTTCTTTTAGGTTTTCCAGTTTTGTCGAATAGAGGTTTTTGAAGTATGACCTGATGATTCTCTGGATTTCCTCAATGTCTGTTGTTATGTCCCCCTTTTCATTTCTGATTTTGTTGATTTGGATGCTCTCTCTCTGTCTTTTGGTTAGTTTGGATAAGGGCTTGTCTATCTTGTTGATTTTCTCAAAGAACCAATTCTTTGTTTCATTAATTTTTGGTATTGTTCTCTTTGTTTCTATTTTATTGATTTCAGCTCTCACTTTGATAATTTCCTGGCGTCTATTTTTCCTGGGAGACTGTGCTTCTTCTTGTTCTAGAGCTTTCAGGTATGCTGTTAAGTCTCTAGTGTGAGATTTCTCCAACTTATTTATGTGGGCATTTAGTGCTATGAATTTCCCTCTTAGTACTGCTTTCATAGTGTCCCATAAATTTGGATATGTGGTGTCTTCATTTTCATTGATCTCTAGGAAGTCTTTAATTTCTTTCTTTATTTCTTCCTTAACCCATTGGTGATTCAGTTGGGTATTATTCAGTTTCCATGAGATTGCAGGTTTTCTGTAGTTTTTGTTGTTGTTGAAATCCAACTTTAGACCATGGTGGTCTGATAGAACACAGGAGGTTATTCCAATTGTTTTGTATCTGTTTAGATTTGTTTTGTGGCCAAGTATGTGGTCAATTTTAGAGAAGGTTCCATGGGGTGCTGAGAAGAAGGTATATTCTTTTTTGTTAGGATGGAATGTTCTGTAGATATCGATGAAGTCCATTTGAGTCATGACATCAGTTAAGTCCTTTATTTCTCTGTTAAGTTTCGATTTGGGAGATCTGTCCAGTGGTGAAAGTGGGGTGTTGAGGTCTCCCACTATTAATGTGTGGGGTTTTATATGTGATTTAAGCTTTAGTAATGTTTCTTTTACATATGTGGGTGCCCTTGTGTTTGGGGCATAAATATTCAGAATTGAGACTTCATCTTGGTGGATCTTTCCTGTGATGAGTATGTAATGCCCTTCTTGATCTCTTTTGATTGATTTTAGTTTGAAGTCTATTTTGCTGGATATCAGGATGGCTACACCCGCTTGTTTCTTAAGACCGTTTGATTGGAAAGTCTTTTCCCAGCCTTTTATTTTTAGGTAGTGTCTATCTTTGAATTTGAGATGTGTTTCTTGTATGCAGCAGAAAGATGGGTCCTGCTTTCATATCCATTCTGTAAGCCTATGTCTTTTTATAGGTGAATTAAGTCCATTGATATTGAGGGAAATTAATGACCAGTGATTGTTCATTCCTGTTATTTTTTGGTGGTGATGTGAGGGTACTTCTATACGTTGGGGTTTACTGCTGTGGCTTTATCTGTTGCCTGTGTTTTCGAGGGTGTATCTGACTTCCTTAGGTTGGAATTTTCCTTCTTGTGCTTTCTGTAGGGCTGGGTTTGTGGATAAGTATTGTTTAAATCTGGCTTTGTCATGGAATGTCTTGTTCATTCCATCTATGGTGATTGAAAGTTTTGCTGGGTATATTAGTCTAGGCTGACATCCATGGTCTCTTAGTGTCTGCATTACATCTGTCCAGGTTCTTCTGGCTTTCAAAGTCTCCATTGAGAAATCGGGTGTTATTCTGATGGGTTTGCCTTTATATGTCACTTGGCCTTTTTCCTTTGCTGCTCCTAATATTCTTTCTTTATTCTGTACGTTTAGTTGTTTAACTATTATGTGGCGAGGGGACTTTTTTTGGGGGTCTAGTCTGTTTGGTGTTCTATAAGCTTCTTGTATCTTCATAGGCATTTCCTTCTTTAAGTTGGGAAAGTTTTCTTCTATGATCTTGTTGAATATATTTTCTGTGCCCTTGAGTTGGTATTCTTCTCCTTCTTCAACCCCTATTATTCTTAGGTTTGGTCTTTTCATGGTGTCCCAAATTTCTTGGACATTTTGGTTCATGACTTTGTTGGCTTTAGTGTTTTCTTTGACTGATGAATGTATTTCTTCTACTGTATCTTCAATGCTAGAGATCCTCTCTTCCATCTCTTGCATTCTGTTGATTATACTTGCATCTGAAGTTCCCAATCGTTTTCTCAGATTTTCTATTTCCAGCATTCCCTCTGTTTGTGTCTTTTTCATTTTTTCTATTTCCCTTTTCAGGTCTTGGACTGTTTCCTTCACTTGTTTCATTGATTTTTCTTGATTTTCTCTCAGTATTTTATTGTTTTCTTCCAGGACTTTATTGATTTCTTCTAATTTGTTTGCCCTTTCCTCTAGTTGTTTACAGCGTTCTTCACATTTTTTTGTCTTTTCCTCTACACAAGCCTCTAGCTTCTTCATGATGTCATTCATAAGGCTGTTTTCTTCTGCTTCTTCCAATTTCTGATGTTCAGGTCTAGGTGTTGGAGGAGGGCTAGGGCCTGGTGATGCTGTATTGCTATTCATTTTGTTGTATATGTTTCTGCCTTGACGTCTGCCCATCTCCTTGTGGTTCGTTCTTGGCCTTATCCGCACACAGTGTTCCAAAAGGGACGTCCGGAGCAAGATGGGAGCTGGGGGCCAGCCTCTAAGTCTCAGGAAGAGGCTTGGGGCTCAGGCGATGGGCGTGGGGGCAGGGCGTGGAGACTGCAGGGTCTGCCAGGGGTCTTGGAGAAGGGGATCCTTCCCGGTGGGGTTAGCAGGGAACCAGTGTTCCAAAAGGGAAGTCCGGAGCAAGATGGGAGCTGGGGGCCGCTGTAGCATGAATCTTAAAAGCTCTTATTAATAAAAACAAACCTGGAGCCAGGTACTGGGGTCAATACTGGAAGATCAGAGAAGCAGAACAAGCCACAGCCACCTCGCCTCACCAATTCCTCAGCTGATCCTGTTTCCTCAGACTGGAAGCCTCTGAGTCCTCATCCAAATTGATCTCAGCTGAACTGCTTCTCGAAAGCCTAAAAGCTTAACCAGCTCTAGTTCCTGGTCCTCACGCCTTATATACCTTTCTGCCATCACTTCCTGGGATTAAAGGCGTGAGTCACCATGCCTGGCTGTTTCCAGTGTGGCTTTGAACTCACAGAGATCCAGACAGATGGATCTGGAATGCTAGGATTAAAGGCGTGTGCCACCATTTTCTGGCCTCTGTATCTAGTGGCTGTTCTGTTCTCTGACCCCAGATAAGTTTATTAGGGTGCACAATATTTTGGTGAACACAATATCACCACAATGTACACCTGATTTTTGGATTGTACCATAGAAAAAATGAAACAAGAATTGTACAATGGAAAAAAGAAAGCGTCTTCAACAAATGTTGCTGTTCTAACTGGATGTCAGCATGTAGAAGAATGCAAATAGATCCATATCTATCATCCCAAACTAAAATCCAAGTTGATCAAAGACCTCAACATAAAACTCATGCTGGTGAGGGTGTAGAGCAAGGGGAACACTCCTCCATTGCTAGTCAGGTGCAAACTTGTAGAGCCAACTATGGAAATCAATATGGTGGTTTCTCAGAAAGTTGGGAATCAATATACCTCAAGACCCAGCTATACCACTCTTGGGCGTATACCCAAAGGATACTCCATCCTACTATAAGGACATTTGCTTTACTATATTCATAGAAACTTTATTACTAGTAGCTAGAAACTGTAAACAAACTAGATGTCCCCAAAATGAAGAATCCATAAAGAAATTGTGGCACATGTGTACAATGGAGCATTACTCAGCTCTTAAAAAAATCGTGAAATTTACGGGCAAATGGATGGAATTAGAAAAAAAATTTCCTGAGTGAGGTAACCCAGACCAAGAAAGACAACATGGTGTATACTCATTTATATGTGGATATTAGCTCTAAAGTTAAGGATAATCATGTTATAATCCACAGACCCAGAGAGGCTGTATAACAAGGAGGGCTCAAGGTGGGACATGGGACACATGAATCTCCCTAGGAAGAATAGAATAGATATCATGGGTGGACTGTGGGCGTTCAATATGGGAACAGGAGAGATCAGGTGGGAGAAGGATGGAGGGAGAGAGTACTGGGAGAGACAACTGGAATTAGGCATCATTTGGGGGCGAGATGGAAACCTAGTTCAATGGAAACCCCCAGGAATCTACAAGGGTGACCCTAGCCAAGACTCATAGTAATGGGGGATACAAAGCCTGAACTGGCCTTCTGTAACTGTGCAAGGTTTCCAAAGTGAAGGGATTGGGACACCAACCCAGGCACAAAACCTTCAACCTAAAATTTGTCCAGAAATTGTGGGAGTAGCCAACCATTTACTGATATAGCTTGAATACCCTGCCACGAGAGGGAGCTCATACCTGACACTTTCTGGAGTGCCAAAATCCAGAAGGTGGATGTCCCAGAGACCTAGGATAGAACTAAATATAACTGGCAAAAAAGTCTATGAAATTATTCCTAATAATACTCTGCTATGCTTGTAGACAGGAGCTTAGCATAATTGTCATCACAGAGGCTTCATCCAGCAACTTACGGGAATAGATGCAGAGAACCATACCCAAACATTAGTCAGATCTTAGGAAATCCAGTAGAATGTGGGGGAGGGGGTTTGCATTGTAGGAGCCAGACGGGTCAAGGACATCACAAGAAAACCCACAAAATCAACTAACCTCAGCTCATAGGGGCTCAAAGAGACTAAACCAACAATCCGGGAGCTTGTATGCTTCTGACTTAGATCCTCTGCATACACACACACACACACACACACACACACACACACACACACACACACACACATACACACACACACATATTCTGGTTATATAGCTTGGTGTTATTGTAGGATATCTAACAGTGGGAGTGGGGACTGTCTCTGACAATTTTTCCTGCTTTGGGGACCCTTTTACTCTTATTGGGTTGCCTTGTCCAGTCTTAATATGAGGGAAGGTGCCTAGTCTTATTGCAACTTGATATGCCATGTTTGGTGGATATCCTGGGAGGAGCCCTGCCCTTTTCTGAAGGGAAACAGAAGAGATGTGAATCTCAGGAAAAGGGCATGTGTGTGGGGGCTGCATTCCAGATGTAATATATGAGAGGAAAAAAAGAAAAGAAGATTGAAAGCCCTCGGAAAGAAGACATCTAATTGCAATGGAGTTCAGAATAATAAAATGACTTAGTCCATTTGTTTCTTTAACTTAAATTCGTCACATCCATACCACAGGAGAACATATATGTGTTTTTAAATGCTACCTGCATTCCTCTGTGTGTGTGTGTGTGTGTGTGTGTGTGTGTGTGTGTGTGTGTGTGTGTGTAGTGGTAGTAGTAGTAGTAGTAGTAGTAGTAGTAGTAGTAGTAGTAGTAGTAGGAGAAGGAGGAGGAGGAGGAGTAATAGAAGTGGTACTAGTAGTAGTAGTGGTCATGGTGGCATTAATCTTGTAGTAGTGGTTGTATGAAAGAGAATGGCCCCATACATTCATACATTTGAATGCTTGGTCCCTGGTTGGTGGAACTATTTGGGAAGGATTTGGAGGTATGGCCTTGTTGGAGGAGGTATGTCACTGAGAATGATCTTTGAGGTTTCAAAAGACAGGTAGAAAAAGAATATTATGTGTTATAGTTTCATGAGATTTTCATTACATTATCATTTTTATACATGAAGTATATATAATTTTGTCTGCATCACATGCTTTATAGTATAATAAAAATAAATTATAATATTGGATAAGAAGTGGAAATTATACTACATAAACGGATGGTATAACATAGGAAAGAGGGAGCAAATGAGTTGAATTATGAAGCAATTTCAAACATATTTAAATTACTTGTATAACATAAATAATGAAAAATAGAGCTAACTGATAATATTTTTGGTAATTTCATGAATATTGCCCCAAAATTTGTTCAATTTTCTATTATCTATTCATTCATACTCTCCTGTTAATAATCATACTTCACAGTGGTTTTAATCTGTGCCTTCTAGGTTCTGGGAAGGTTCCAGGTTCTATGATTCTGGGAAGACATTTCAGATTGTAAATTCCTATGTAATTCTGGATGTATCACTCACTGATACTACAAATTTAGTATCATCCAAATCAACAAATAAATATCCATGTTTATGTTTATTTATTTGCAGTTCTGGGTCTGGAAGCCAGGGTCCTGTACATGCTTTGCAAGTGCTGGACCATGGAACCATACACCCAGGCCTGGGTCATCCTTTACTGTGAAGACATATGCTGGTATACATTTGTTCTTGTCTCACAGTAGACCTGCTATCACCAAAAAAATATATATTTCCTTTTGACAAATAAATGTGTGTTGGTGGATTTTCTGTCATGTTAATGTCAAACACTGAAGTGCAACTGCTCTTCCATTGTAAATATTTTGGATTCCTTGTTATCTATAGTTTGTTACTATTTATACTTACTGTATATTTTTGTCTTTGAGAACTTTTTCATATTTTAGTTTAACCTCATCTTTGAACATAGAAAATATCTATGGTGTTCAGCATGTTTATATGGGGTTGGAGATATAGCTCAAGTTGGTAGATAGAGTACCTATCTAGTATACATATGAGACCCTATGTTCTATCCCAACACTACATAAATCTAGAATGTTGGTTCATTCCTGTAATCAATCCAATACTCTAGAGGGAGGAGGATCAAAATTGAAGGCTATCTTTGGTTACATAGTGGGTTCAAGGTCAACCTACACTACCAGAGACCCTATCTCAAAAAGAAAAAAAAAACACAATAATTTATATGTGCACATGTGAAAATTTTAAAGTGTGTTGTAGTTCTGTGGCCAGTACTTCGATAATAAGAGCAGAATCTCAACTATTTTGAATACAACAGAACATATAGAGATTTAAGGAAAAATGACATGATAAAGAAATGATTTCAAAATTAATAGGTTTTAATTATATGCCATTAGAGGAATGGCATCTCAAGATTCTCATGCAGAGCCTGCTTGCTCAGAGTTAAATCTAACTGTCTTGGATATTTTGTTCTCCAGTAGGAAGAATAGTCAAAACAGAAATCCGCAAAGTTTGGGGATAGTAAAAGAAATATTAGAGATAAAGATACTTGGTGGTCTAGTGGAGGAATAACATAGACTTACAAAGCCTTTAATGAGGAGTTTTTCCCTCTATGAAAACTACTCAGGGAAGCCAGCTTCAGTTCAGCTAATGAAAATTTATTTTTGCCTTGGAGGACATTTTCTGATTTTTTTCTGCTTTCAACTAACCCTGGGACATTGGGAAAACTCTGCACTCTTCAGGGATTATCACTGTCAATTCTTTTTTTTTTATTCTCAGATATCCATATTTTACTTCTGTGCATTCATTAAAAGTTTGTAAGGAAAGTTTACATACACTCTGACTCAAATTCCTCAGAACTTTAATACATCACATTATCTTAACCACAACCATTAAAAGTATTTTAATGATCTGCCTGATTTCTCTGTTAATTTCATCTGTGAAGGATACCTTCTCCGTCCAAAGCTTCATCAGGATAAAAGCAAGCATGTTCCTGCTTTTATAAGAAATTATCAGCTGAGCATGGTAGCATACACCTTTAATCATAGTATTTGAGAGGCAGAGGCAAGCAGATCTCTGCGTTCTAGACCAGCCTGGTTTACAGAGCAAATTCCAGGACAGCTAGAGCTACAAAAACAAAAACAAAAACAAAAAAAGAACCCTGTCTCAAAAAAAACCTCTATGAAATTTGATCTGTCCGCATATATTTTCATTCTCAGCTCTCAAATAAGTTCACAAATTGTGCATATCTAATTTGTTCAGTTGATTCTTAATTTTTATTGGAGTAATTATTTCTTAAGAATTTCTATATACTACTCAGAAATGGAATTCTCCAATGTTTCTATAAATATATCTATAGAATAAAATATGCTGTGCCTTTCAATTAATAATGGCCTGTTTTAACAGCTATCACTCATATAACTATCAACTTTTTCCAAGTTCTAAAGTATATCTTTGTACATAACCTTAAAATGAATTTCCATGGAAATATTTCTGACTCAATGGCTAACAGAAAGCAGAATAATGGTATCTTTTTAAAAGAAGAACACATCTCTATTAGTTTTCTATTGCTATGATGATAGATAGAACAAACTTGGCTTTAAAATGAAAATATATCTTATAATAGGTAGTAAATCTGATACAGTTATCAGTGGGCTGAAATCACTATAAGTCTGAAACAAGACTCTGTGGGCTGAAAATAAGGTATGAGGAGAACTATGTTTCTTCTGAAATCTCCAGAGATCATATTTCCTTAATTTTATCTCGAATTTTGGAGTCAACCTATATCTCTTGGGTTATGCTCTCTTTTCTCTATCCACAAAGCCAGTAATTCTTCATTTCTTTAATACTGATTCACATTGGCACATTTACCTTTCTACAACACCCCTTCTGCATCTTTTTCATTTATAAGAATTCCTGTAATTATGCTGGGGCCACCTGAATAACAAACCAGTAAAGGTATATTAAAGACTAGTGATTGATTACATTTCCAGCTTCAGTTCTCCATTCATGAAACATACCATACTGACAAGTTCTGGGGACTCAAACTTGGATGTATATTGGAGGGGAGAATTGTTTTCTCTAACAAAGCAATCAGTATCTCTGTCCTTCAAACTTCTCAGAAATTGGTATACTTTCTCCAAAAAGGCATTCTAATTCTTGAAAAATTATGCATACTGTGACTAACTTTCATTCTGTTCTTGCAAAAACCATTATGGCGATTCAAAAAAATCTCTACCAAAGGTAAAAGTAGTCTCAAATGTTTCAATGTATAAATGTTTAAAATCATTTTGTCAGTTTTAGTAAAGTTTACCTGATACATATTTTGTATGTTCTTATAGCACATAAACAGTGATGAGAACACAGAAATAAAATCTTAACAGTATTTTCTTAAATAAATGAAAATTAAGTCTTCAAATGTTTACAGTATCAGATATTTTATTTTGATGCCCTAACTAGTTGAGGTATTATCATATATCCCTCTAAAAAGGAAAAAAAAAGTATCTGTGTCTTGTTCTGAATACAATGTATTATGGGATAAATAATATGCTGACAGTTGGCTGGCAGAAAGCAAGTCATTTTTTATAATATTCCAAGCATTTTACTGGAGAGCTATTTATCATGTTTTTCTATTATCACTTGGTATTTGAGCCATAAAGGTAATTAACTAGGAATAAGTGAACCGAATAATATGCCTACACCTGTCCACCCTTTATCAGCATGACTTTATGAGGCACAGTGTTAGGAGAAATGTTTTAGCTTGAAGGAAAAAATAAAACATTGATGTTTTTAAATATTGGATGCATTTTTATGCTTTTGGAACAGTGATTCAATAATATGAGCCATGCCTTGGGATTTAAATGTATT
This sequence comes from Peromyscus californicus insignis, assembly GCF_007827085.1. NCBI lineage: Eukaryota > Metazoa > Chordata > Mammalia > Rodentia > Cricetidae > Peromyscus > Peromyscus californicus. The sequence goes on from NW_026294391.1 coordinate 48,712,532, forward strand.
GGGACCACACCTGAATAGCATCGTTGTTTCTTGTCCATGCCCAAGCATTGTGCCTTAAACCTCCACCTAAGACTATCCTTAATATCTCTCAGGGGATATGAAGAGAAAGAAAATGAACAAAAAATTCAGAGCCACTTTTAAATCATGGGATACCTGTGGAGTTGTTTGTTATTTAACCATAACTACATCCCTAGACTTTTATTTCCATTTGTATAAAATAAAGCATTTCGTGTTCTTTTCTATTTATAGCCCATCTTGAGAATTTTTAAATTACTTTATAATTTGATATTTTGGCACCTAAGTCACAGAATGCTAAAAATGACAAGTCATATATAATTTGATGCATATTAATAAGAGTCAAATGAATAAAGTATTAATTTAACTTCTTATGTTTATCAGCATATCCCATTAATGATCTACATAAGCCAGTCATTAGCACAGGAGAACAGAGAATCAGTCAGAATTAACAATGGTTCAGTGAGAGGTATCAAAGTCAGTTCACCGAGACAGAAGGACCAGGTAGAAGAAAGATCTCAAGGAGTTCATAAATTGATCAGTATCAAGGTGAAATATATTCTTTCACGTGTAGAAGAAAAATAAAAAAATTGTGGAGGTGACTATTTTTCATTTTCAATATTTTGTTAGGCTTTGTACATATCTAATAACCTGAGAAAATGGTTGCCATATCAAGATTCAACACAGCAAAACAAATATAGGAAGAACAGCTGTGAATTTTCTGCCATTTAGAATTGAAGGAAAGGGGTATTATCCATAAAAATGAGGCCATCTGATTGTTTACTTATACCTCTATAATAAATTATACATAACTAATAATGATATAGTCGTGACATAATACTACAGCTTGCTCCTTTTTATGAACTGCTTTAACTGTTTCATTCACATTTGTGATATTCCTCATAAAGGGATTAACACAAAGAAAAACTAAAGGCCTGTGTTGTTATAGAGTTGCCTTAAACTTTGAAAAGGCAGTTAGTAAAATGCAAAAACAGTTGTTCATTAATATTCTGAAAAAGTGATAAAATTTTGACTAGGTATAAGTAGTTACTTTAAAGACACTTGCTTATTAATATAAAACATTGAATTCACACACACACACACACACACACACACACACACACACACACACACACACCAATGGGTATCCAACTATTAATAACAGTAGCCAGCCAGTATCTACATTGCCTACTGTAAGGATACACATGGGAATATCGTTTGTAGTTGCAATTTTTTTTTTTAAAAATCCTTTAATCTCTAGGAATGCTCCTTCTCTTAAGCAAAATTTATGTGAATACTATAATAGCACAATAAAATGAAAATTTATTGATGCTCTGTTTAGCAAACATAATTATCCTTTGTTTCACTAATATTTCCTTTAAGTACACCAGTGGCACACATACCAGGACGTATTTAAAAGTAGATAGAGCAGGTTTCCCCATCATGATCCTGATGCACTTGCCCATAGAATCCCTCTTCCCTCTCTTTGACTGGACTCCTGGAGCTCCACCTGGTGCCTGGCCGTGGATCTCTGCATCTGCTTCCATCAGTTACTGGATGAAGGCTCTGTGATGACAGCTAGGGACACCTCCTGCAGCCTTGAGGCAGGGGAAGGGCTTGGACTTGCCTCTCCTAGCTATGGGAGGCCCCTGCCTTCTTGTGGAGAGGAATGAGGGGTGGGGTAGGAGGGAGAGGCTGGGAGGGCTGGGAGGAGGTAAGAGGGGGATCTTTGATTGGTATGTAAAAATGAATGAAAAAAATTCTTAATAAAAAATATTTCACCATAAAAACATTAGATAGAGCTCATATTTTCTCCTAAACATTGAAGCAATTGCATATACAGTAATTCAGCTATGTGTCTGTCTCATTAGAAAAACAGCATCATCTGGATTTGCTTATTGTCTTGAGTGTGTTATTTGCTTTTCTCTCATAATCAAAAGCTTTCTGCTGTCTGCCAAACAATAGAATTTCTCATCCTCTGCTGTGTTGAAGCTTTTGATGTTTTAATCATGTTTAATTTAAAAAACAACCTTGCACACATTTTTATCTTTGTTGATTTTTGCCATATCGCTCACAGCAGTTTCTAGTGCTGGGGGAAAACATTGCTTTGTCAATATAATCTGATTTGCTATTGAAACAGAAGATGCTATTTGATTTTGATTGCTTTACCTCCAGGGGAACTACACAATTGTAAATATTTTTAAACTCTTCCCTATTTTCCCTCCAGTAAAATATAAAATTCTCTAACACGTCTAGTATAATAGGTTCTGCTTCTCCTATTTTCTGTCTTGCCATGTGAAACATTTTAATATATAGGAAAAACAGGAATCAAACATATTTAGGTTATATTCCTGCCTGTGGCAACTAATAATCGTGTCAATTATGGCAAGCTTAATTGAGTTTTGAAATCTCCATAGCCGATCTTCTAAACCAGGGAGAAAATGCCCACTCTGAGCCATCTTATGATGTTCAAAGGAGAGAATAAATACAATGAATTCTGTAACTGCAACCCTCTATTCTGATGTAGTGAATAGGTTCTAAGAAATACCATCTGCATTAAATCTGCATGACTTGGGAACTGAAAATAACGGCTACTAGTACAAACTTAACATCTGCTTAGTAAGAGTTCTTTCTAATTTCATGTTCATGTCACACAATGTGGATTATATTTTTTGGTTTGGTATCTATAGGGACACTTCTGGGTTTTACAAGCAGGTCAACCAGCCCAAATGCAGGATGCCTAGTTAAATTACAACTTTAGATGGTTAATTATCTTTTAGTGTGTACCCTCTAAGTACTGCATGAGACGAAATGAACAGAAAAAATTAAATGAGTTCTATGTCTAATGATATTACTTTTGAACACTAAGGCTCAGGACTGTCACAGTCAGACCTAGACTAGAAATGTGGCAAGTCTTTCACAAAAATTCACCTTCTCTGTGGTGACACATTTAACACGGGACAGAAAGAGTTAGCTGAACGTGGTTTCCAATTTATTTTACTCCACTTTTTATCATGATCTCCAGGGACTTAAATAACTCCTAGGGCTGAAGAGTTGGCTCAAAGGTTAGAGTCCTTCCTGCTCTTTTAGAGAACCAGAGTTGGGTTCACAGCACCCATGTCAGGTAGCTCACAACCACCTGTAATTCCATTTCTGAGGGAATAAGCACCCACCTCTGTCATCTGTGTATCCCCATGTACATATATACAAACACACACATACATGTAAATTAAAACAAAATAAACCTTTAAAAACTCTGTGTACTTAGTGCTGCTGGTATACATATGGGTATAGGACCATCTGCATGGGCAGCCTACAAGGGACTGCCTCCCTGAAGAAAACTAATTCAGTGGGGTTTTCTTTTTGATGTTGTTTGTTTATTTGTTGGTTGTTGTTTTGGAGATTTTTTTTTGAGATTATAGCATAATTACATCATTTCATCCTCCCATTTCCTCCTTCCAAACCCTCTCATATACCTCCCCACTTGAGCTTTCAAATTCATGGCATCATTTTTCAATAATTGTTGTTACAAGAATATATGTTATATATGTATATATATATATATGTGTGTGTATATATATTTATACATATATATTCATAAATATATCCTGCTAGGTACATATGATGTTGTGTGTATATATGTGTATATATGTTTTCTGGGCTGACCATTTAGCATTGGATAACCAAATGGTATTCTCTTCCCTGGGGAAGATGATTTCTCATACTCTCAGCATTCCTTAGTTGCCTATAGTTCTTTCTATAGAGTTCAGTCATAGGGGGTTTTCCTGTACACTTAGGCATATCTATTGCTGTCTTCCTTGTTCAGCTCACATTTAGGTAATCATGTTGGTGAGACTTTATGGATGTCACTTCTAGCATTCCTAGGAGATAGTCTCATACTAAACTCCCTGATCCTCTGGCTCTTACAATCTTTCTGCCCCCTCTTCTGATCATTATCCTTGAGTCTTAGATGCAGAAGTGTTTTATAGCTGTATCTATTGGGACTGGGCTCCACAACTCTGCATTTTGATTGGTTGTGGTTTTCTGTAGTGATCTCTGTCTGTGGCAAAGAGAAGTTTCCTTGATGAGGTGTGAAGACTCTTCTTATATATAAGTATAAGGGTGCAGGATGGCATGCATACTTGGTGGTAACCAAAACCTCCTAATTGTACTTAAAGTCTGCTCAACAAGAGGAAAACCGTGCTGGTACTGGAAATCTAGAACTAGTTATTTTAAAAGTACAGGATAAGGACTGGAGAGATAGATTTATTAGTTAAGAGTATGTGCTGCTCTCCCAGATGATCTGAATTTGGTCACCAGCACCCATGTTAGACAACTCATAAACACCTATAATTTCAGCTCTAGAGGATCTGATGCCCTCTTCTTGCCTTTACCAGAACCTATACACATATAACAGGCATATACACAGACACACATATGTACATAAATAAAAATTAAAGTAAATCTTTTAAAGCACAGTATAAAGGATTGCTATCTTTAGAAATGATGTGATCATTTTTCAGTAGCTCACTGCATGGTATGAATTTTTTTTCAAAGAGGAGGTGATTACAGCCAATTCAGAAGGGATAAACAATTACCATTTTAAGATGAGCAGAGTAGTGTGACTCTTTCTATGTGGCCAACTATGGCTGTGTAATATTAATGTAGTCAGTAGGTTCTGTACTAAGTACATACTGACACAGTTATTAGTATACTTAGTCAATACCATAAAGTCACTATGTTTCCATCCTGAAATGTTGACAGGACTCCTCGGATTAATTAACTAAATTTCACACCATCCTTAATGGTGCTTCTCACTACCTGGTATAAACAGTTAATTGTTTAGGTGTTTCTATTGGGTGGTATTCACAATAGTGGGGATTGTCCAATTTAGTTCTACTTTTTCCATTCTTGTTTGACTGAATTTACTACTGACTAGACAGAGAGGCCAGAATTTTATTCTCAAAATGTACTTTCTTCCCTCCCATAACACTTAGCTTAATAGGTTTTTCTAATAAAATATAAAATTTGTTTCCTATCTCTAGTAAGACCAATTAAAGACTTATCCCAAAAGTGTTTAAATGTTATTTTTTGATAATGTTTAAAATATTTGATCATTGAAACCTACCTATTTGAATGTATGTACATCATAAGTTTCTCCCCCTAAGAGTAATAGTGTGCCCCAGTTTCTACAGCAGTAAAAATGCAATGATAGTCCCAAGTAGTATGATTAAAATGCCTTAATCTGTAAAATCCAGATAAAATGTTTAATGCCAGATAATGATGGCATTGTTGTTCTAAATTGTACTGCCATATCAATAAACAGTTCTGTTCCTGGCAACGTAAATTATCAGTAAGAACTCCTACCTAGCCGTGCAATATCTAAAATTAGTCTTAATTGGAGTAAAGCAAAGAAGTCAAATCTAATCTGGAATAGGTAAAAAGAAATAAAGAAATGAGAAAGGAAGGAAGGAACAAAGGAAGAGAGGGAGGGAGGGAGGGAGGGAGGAAGGAAGGAAGGAAGGAAGGAAGGAAGGAAGGAAGGAAGGAAGGAAGGAAGGAAGGAAGGAAGGAAGGGAGCAAGGAAGCAAGGAAGGAAAAGAAAACCTTTACCTTTAACCCAGGGAAATCAAAGAATCTGTTTGGATTATTTTAGCGCAGTGGATCTGTATTGTCTTTAAGAATATTTTCAAGCCGGGCGGTGGTGGCGCACGCCTTTAATCCCAGCACTCGGGAGGCAGAGCCAGGCGGATCTCTGTGAGTTCGAGGCCAGCCTGGACTACCAAGTGAGTTCCAGGAAAGGCGCAAAGCTACACAGAGAAACCCTGTCTCGAAAAACCAAAAAAAAAAAAAAAAAAAAAAAAAAAGAATATTTTCAAGGCGTCCCCGCATGTGTGGGCCTTATCTCAGCTGGTCTGTGCGAGACCCCTGAGCACGAACCCTAGTCCCCCACGCAGCCCCATTTCCACTCCGACAAGATGAAAGAAACAATCATGAACCAGGAGAAACTGGCCAAATGGCAGGCACAAGTGCGCATTGGTGGAAAAGGAACTGCTCACAGAAAGAAGAAGGTGGTTCACAGAACAGCCACAGCAGATGATAAAAAAAACTGCACTTCCCCTTAAAGAAGTTAGGGGTGAACAATATCTCTGGTATTGAAGAGGTGAACATATTTACAAACCAAGGAACAGTGATCCGTTTTAACAACCCTAAAGTTCAGGTTTCTCTGGCAGCAAACACCTTCACCATTACAGGGCACGCTGAGACAAAGCAGCTGACAGAAATGCTTCCCAGCATCCTAAACCAGCTCGGGGAGGACAGTCTGACTAGTTTAAGGAGACTGGCTGTAGCTCTGCCCAAACAATCTGTGGATGGAAAAGCACCACTTGCTGCTGGAGAGGATGAGGATGAAGTCCCAGATCTGATGGAGAATTTTGATGAGGCATCTAAGAACGAGGCAAACTAAACTGAGGCAACTTCTGAAGATGGTGACACCTGCAGAAGTTACAGGAGCTGCTATTTTATATCATGACTGCTTTTTAAAATTCTCTTGCTTATGGATCTGATAAAATCTAGATCGCTAATATTTTTAAGCCCAAGCCCCTTGGACACCGCAGCTCTTTCAGTATTTGCTTAAACACAATTCATTCTTTGAAGCAAATTAAGCTGAAGAAGCCTGGGAATAAAGTTTGGAAAAGGGTTAATAAAATTCTTTGCCTAGTAAAAAATATATATATTTTCAAAGATTCATGTTTTATTTACAACTACTATGAAAGACAAAACCCGTTTAGCTGGAAATGAAGAATTTCAATCTGAGCTCCGGAGGTGACAGAACAAATGGTAAGAGCTACCTAGGTCTTTTTCTCATCTGTCTAATCAGCAGGTAGATCTAGAAAGCATCAATACATATCACTAAGTGATTTTGTAGCATCTCTTACATGAGAGAATGAAGGCCCCAAACCACATGTCATCTGACACACACACACACACACACACACACACACACACACACACACACACACTGGCTTTCAGAAGCTTTGCTGTTTTTGTTTCTTTTATGAAGAAGAAAAGCTATGAGGATTAAAGTATTTCCGAGCTGCTGGCATTGTTGGTATTGGTCTTTCACAGGCTACTCCTTTAGTGAACTCTATGGCAGATATATAATGATGCAATCATGTAATATTTGTCAGAGGTAATGAAGAAAAAAACATGATTTAATCCCAAAGCCACAAAAAAGGGAATGATTTAATTCTTAACCAAATTTTAAAAAAAAGTAACTTTAAAATGTATTCATTAAATACCCAAAATTTAGATTGAAGAAAACCTGAGACATTTTTAACACTAACTACTATGACTTCAACCAAATGACTTCAACCAAATACATAAATGTGGGATGACTCAGCCCTAACAGTTTTGAGGGCCAGCTGGCCCAAACAAGTAAAAAAGATACCTTCTGAGAGCCAGCCTGGGTCTGCCTAAGGGCTTTAGCAACAGCAGCTGAAACATGATCTGGAGATGACCTAGACCAATGAGAGGCAGCCATGTCACACCAGCTGATGCATATTCATCAGACCTCCCCCCAGAGTGGGGTGGAGGGTATATAAGGCTTGCCTCTTCCTGAATAAACTGAGCTTGTTGTTTCGACATTCTCCCGGACTCTGTGTGGTTTTACTCTGCGTATACTTGGCCCCCTCCCCCAAAGGGAACAACAGCGCAGGACCCTGCCACACATAAACATGAAAATATTACACGTACCATATTTATAAAAAGTGAAGTCAAAAGGGTGAACATCCATTACTTATTATATTAAGAGGTAGTTGTAACTTTATAGGTGGGTTGCAATAGGCATGGCTTATCTGTACCATAAATAGACTAATTTCTTTTCTATCTTGTTTTTCCTAAAGATGATAGAATTCGTTCCTGATTTCTCATGTAATTATTATTTCTGACAATCATCCATACACTCTTTCCCTAACTGCAACCTCATGCTGCTTCTTTCTGCTTCTAAAGTAAAGCAATCAAAACAAACAAAACAAACCTAAATAAAAACAAATAAGTATAGAAATATTTAAACTAAGAGTTTAGAAGGAGCCGGGCGGTGGTGGCGCACGCCTTTAATCCCAGCAATCGGGAGGCAGAGCCAGGCTGATCTCTGTGAGTTCGAGGCCAGCCTGGGCTACCAAGTGAGTTCCAGGAAAAGGCACAAAGCTACACAGAGAAACCCTGTCTCGAAAAACAAACAAACAAACAAAAAAAGAGTTTAGAAGGAAAAAGTACTAGCCCGTTAAGGACTTTGACTGCATCTGTGACATTGTTTTAAATTGCTCAGTAATTTTAGAACTATTTGCATATTTTTAAGCCACATGCTGGTTAGATGAACCCCTCCGAAAAAATAAGCTTTGCTTCAGCTAAGTGTGTCTATAAATGTTACAGTTGTTTATTGCCTGTGGACTTGATGTTAAAATGAAATAAGAACTTTCCGGTTCATATTACTCAAGTGCTGGAAGTGCTGGATTATCTAAACTTGAATAGACTAAGAAAATATATCTTTTAATAAAAGGTCAGACAATCACTTAGGATCACCAGCCATTACAAAAATAATGGGCAGTAGAATGAAAATGAATTTAAGAGCTCTCAAACTAAATGCCAAAAACACTTCTCAATGCTGCAACTTATGAATCAATGAAATTTAGTAACCAAAATGTATAAAATTTCTCATAATAGCTTAGATCTGAGGCCCTGACAAAATGACGTGATCTCTATTCTTTCTGTTCACTTTTTCTCTCTTTCTTTGTCTGTCTCTTTCCTCTGCCACCCCCATGTTTGTTTCTCTGCATGTGTGTGTTTATGTGTGAACAAATCTGGATTCTGCGTATAAGAGAAAACAGAAATAATTGTCTTTCTGATCTGGCTTATTTCTAGAAGTTTAGTAGGTGATCTTCAAAGTGCTCACATGTAAGCCAAATATCACATTCTAATGCAGACTGAGGCAGAACTCTATTGTGAAAATTGTGTACACACACACACACAACTTCAACTTTACACATGGGAATATTTTTATCTCAAAGACAAAGTTAAAATATGCAAGCAAATAAATGGGCACTAGGTAAGATGATGACTTGCTTCAAAATAATTGACTTCCTGTCAGAGTCAATTTTATTACAATATTATTACAATCTTTGAATTTCTATTTTCATTTATAGTTTTCAAATAAGTACATTCATTCTTGTTCTGTACATTATTTATCAAAAATAGAAGGTGGTGAATAATTAGAGATGTGAAGGCTAAGAATTTTGCATATTAAACAGTGTGATGTTCCAGAGTCTGGCAAAGGGAATTCCTAACTAGGTTTCTCCCCATCTCCCCAGCATTCCTTGGCTTTCTGTATTGGAACTCCTTTCCCAGGAATCAAGACATTGCTATTTATTCCTCTCATATATAGTCTGTTTTCAGTTTTATTCAATATGAGGGTCTCTGAAATATCAAAGAACACTAAAATGTATTACTTCTCATCCTTCAATCAAATAATCATCTTGCATTAATATTTGACACACTATAACCTGTCTACTCTTTGAAATTTTCCCATTTTGAGTATTTGTTTTGATATGACTCAAAGCCATTTCAACTGTGTTTTGCAATAGAAAATCACTGAGTATCTTCAAAATGATTTCAATACTTTTACTTGAGCATATCTAGAACCATCTTTTGTAAAAACTCCTACATTTTAGACTAATTCCTTAAGCAGACTTAAAAGTCAAGATCTATATGCCTCTTTCTTACATGTTCATTGGCCAGAGATATTTATCTTCCTCTTTTCTGAGCAAAGATCATGAGTAAAAAAGTGTGTTTATTTTGTTTATTTGCTGTATCCCTAAATTTTATATTATTTTATGACTCTACTTTGAATGAATAATGATAATTGAAAAATATTTTGAATACATAGATTAAAAATAATATATTATTACATTTCTGCCAAGTTGCTAAATAAGTTTTTAAGGACAAAATTAACTATTGAATAATAAGTTACTTGGTGTAGTATTGTAAATGTTTCAAACATAGTGCTTTCTGATTAACATGTGTTTTCTCTCCCAATGGCAGTGAATAATAAAATCTGTGTTTGAAAAATATACCCACCTGTTACATGATTAACAAAATCAGAAACAAAAGAACATAGCATAATTTTTCTTAAGATTTTTTCTCTTTCTTGACATTATTACAATTTATTATTTACTGAAGTCAGTGTGGAAATTCCTCAAAAAGCTAGAAATAGATCTATTACAGGATCCAGCTATAACATACTTGGGTATATGATCAAATGACACTATAATCCAACTATAGAGATACTTGCTCATTTATGTTCATTACTGCTGTATTCAAAATATCCAAGAAATAGAAACAGCCTAGATGTCCATCAACTGATGACTGGAAAACAAAATGTGGTGTGTTTACACAATTTAATATTGCTCAGCTGTTAAAAATCTGAAATCATGACATTATCATGGATGGAGCTGGAAACAATCATTCTGAGTGAGGTAACCCATACCCCAGAAAGACAAATGTCTCATTTTCTCTCTTTGTGGGTGTTAGCTTTGACTATTCATGTTTCATTCACTATACCAATACAGTTCAGGAAATTAGGAAAAGGCTGTGGCTGGAGATGGAGGGGAAAGTTTCAAGGAATGAGAGATGTAACATAGTGGTATAATGGCTTAAATGGGAATAATGGAACAAGAGGGGTTGAATTGGAGTGGTGGGTGGGAAATCAGGGTTGAGGAGAAAATGGAGAGGGAAAAAAAACACTAAAAACCTGTCAAAAGAGTCATATGGAAACTAACTCCAGACATTGTTAGAAAAAAATAATTTCTCCATGTTTGGAAGTATTTTATTTTATTTTTATTTTTTTCTTCTCATAAGCTACATCTTGACCACAGTTTCCCCTCCCTCCTCTCTGCCCAGCTCCCTCTCCCCTCCCCTCCCCAAAAGTACCTATTTTGGTCTATAATTTCTACAAACATACCATGTCATATTAATAAAAATAATGGTGGTCTCTTCTCTAAATATCTTGACTCAACTTTCTAAAGGCTTATTTTATGTCTGTTTCTTGAGCAACATGTCAAAAGTTAAGAATCGATATCTTTTCTAACTTCTAAGAATTAATGTATTTTCTATTGAAATTGAGTTTCTCTTGTCTTTCTTAAGTAATTAAACAACTAAATTAAAGCATCTCATTTGTTGTTATCCATGTCCAAGTCCTTTGAATTTGTGGCAATTTTTGTTTTCTTCTCAGTTGCTCTCAACATTATTATTATATATCGTCTAATTCCCAGGGTGTTATTTTATCCCCTGTGTGCTGCCAGTCCTTATTTTCTCATAAATCATTACAAAAAAACTGTCTACTGCTTTTCAGATTCAATTTATATAAAATCAGCTTAGTAAACTAATTACCCTCTACTATACCTTTACTGATAACATGTAAATGTTCAATGATATAAAGGGAAACAGGAACAAATGGGAGAAAATGGAGGATTATGAAATACTCAAATCAAATTTAGAGAACAGAAAGTTACCCAATTCAAAAATAAAACTTAGGCCGGGTAGTGGTGGTGCATGCCTTTAATCCCAACACTCGGGAGGCAGAGGCAGGCGGATCTCTGTGAGTTCGAGGCCAGCCTAGTCTACAGACCGAGATCCAGGACAGGCACCAAAACTACACAGAGAAACCCTGTCTCGAAAAACTAAAATAATAATAATAATAATAATAATAATAATAATAATAATAATAAATTAAATAAAACTTACACAGTCTTGGATTATAGAAGGATATTCTTACATAAGAAAATATTAAGAGATTTTCAAAGCATATAGCGCAAGTATTGATCATGCAAAATGAAACAGAATAGGAACAATGATTTGTGAACAATACAACGTGGGGAAGCAGTAATGTGTGTGTGTGTGTGTGTGTGTGTGTGTGTGTGTGTGTGTGTGTGTGTGTGGACTCTCAATAAAAGACTAAGATGGTAGAAAAATCCTATGGAAATGCTAGCAAATATTCGGGATTTGGGACACTGTCAGCAGATATTTGCAGTAACTTCAGTGAGTTACAAATGCATCAGAAAGACAAACAAAAGCCCACAAGCACATCATAATAAAATTTCAGAACAGGGATACACAAATAAAATCTTAAAATTAGCCCAAATTTCCTACCCTGGACTTTTCCCCAAAATAACAGGCAGGAAGTAATTTTGCACTATTAATTTGAAACATCATGACATTGAGGTGATGGAGGTACCAAACACTTGGCATTGGGGAAAATAAGAGCATGTCATAAAGTCGGTGACTGGCAAATGTATAAGAATGTGAATCCTGTTGTCGCAGATAAAAAGATAAAAGAAATAACTCAGTTTTCAAAGATTGTGTTACAATCAAATCAAAAGCAAAATTTTTATTGTACATTACAGTACCCCCAAATCCTTTCTAACTTAAAATAGGAAAGAAAATTAATTGCATTGCTTTAGGTTTCATTCATATTTCTTCTGTCTCATCAAGCATTTTCAAATCTAAATTTCAAATTATTGATAAAGGAAATGTGATCTGAAAAGTTGGGAGTGAAATGATAAATCTAGAAATTGCTATGAAAGTGAGATCGAGCCTTTTAGTTCCTATGTGTTTTCATTTTTCACCGATAAAAACACATATTTCTATAATTTGTAGCTATCAATTAACCTGACCATGAGGGAGACCAGCAGAGCAAAGTATTTGAAGCATTAGTCAGTAAAGTAGACTTTACTTTCCAAGGATGTGCCCTGCTGTACTTTCCAGAAGGCATCTGGTTGGGTAGGATTAGTTCATCAAGGATCCTTTCCATAGAACTATTTCTTGGAGGATCTTTTCCACATGAATCATAACTTCATATACTGACTGTATGAAAGCAAGAACAAGCTTTTCTTTATATACTTGCTTTTGTTGAAGGTGGGAAAAAAGCAAAACAGAACAAAACACACAAACAAACAACTCAGAAATCACAGGAATGCAATCAAACTGCTCCCTGTCACAAAACTGTGACAAAAGTAAGATAAGAATTCAAGAACTGGCCTGTGGAAAGCACAGTATGTCTCAGGAGCAAACCAGCAGTCCAGATACCAGTTTAAGATAAAAAGTAATTTCATTTCAGAAATAATTGGTTCCTGAGGATACGAATGTTACCTGCTCAGTATTGAGTGATGAATCTGCACTTCCAGACTAGAGTTCTAGAACTCCTCCCTTCAGAGGAGGCAAGAATCGAAAGTTCACACAAGATCAAATGCCTCCCCTAGCATAGCCAGAAAATTCTGTGTGAGTGTGGCAGGGGGTTCTGTGGGGGTGGGGGGTGGGAGCTGTCATATACCTTGATATCTTCCTGGAATTCATCCCAGTGATCTTTTGTTTTTTACATCAGTAGTTGTTCTTAGGCAGTTCTAAACTGTGTTTTAGGTGTTTATTCGCTGTGAAAGAATTCTTTACAACATTCCCTTAACCAGCCTCTTTTATCCATAATTAAAATTAGGCGTGTTTGACCTTCAGTTCTTGTTGAATAAGTAATTATCTCTTGATATTTGTTTAACATGCTTTAAGTTATTCAACTTCATTCTAAAGTCTCAATAAATGAAGCATATTTTGCCACCTAATGACAAATATGCAATGAATAGAAGCTTTCTGTCACTTTTAGAAGTATAATGGGTTCAGAGAATTTCTGCATCTATTCAGATATGTGTGTGTGTATTTACCATAGCATACTTTATATTCTCTTCTATAAGAAATTCATACCGCACTGATATTTAACATAAGTTCACATAGTAAGGACTAGAACCATTCAGCATCTTTGTAGCACAGTTTCTTCTGGTGGATTTTAAAGTGTTAACCACACACAGTTAATTCTGTGGTTTTATTTGGAAATGTTTTTCATTTTATATCTTCATTTTTTTTCTTTTTCAAAATTACATTTCTTTCCTCTTTTACTATGATAAATGAAGCAGAAATCTGGGTATTTATTTTTAGTGGTAAGTTAGGAAAGAAAATTATAGTGCAAATCCAGAAATAGGAGTTGTTTAAATTACAAAGCCTATGTTTGCCATGAGGATAAATTTATGTACTTTAAATTTCATGCAATTTGATAGCAGCTACATATTCTTTACTGTGGAGGGATATACCAGTGATAAAATTTAGTCATCTTGAAGTTTTATGGGACATGTAACTGTCTTCACTTTTTGTGGGGATATTAAAATGATTCAATATTGTCTTGAGCTATATATTATTCCACCCCAGCTGTATCTGACATTTTAGACTGATGGTTGAGCGTCGTGAGCTCAGTTCTCAACAGGTATTTCCGTTTCAAAACTAGAATTCTATGTGATTACATGACCCAGTGTTTAATGTTCTGGACATTTATTTTCATAACTTGAAATTTGAAAAATTTATTCCTGAATCTTAAAACTACATATACAAACAACATAATGGCCTTATATGTGTATTTTTTTTTTCCGAGAGAGGGTTTCTCTGTGTAGCTTTGCACCTTTCCTGGAATACACTTTGGAGACAAGGCTGGCCTCGAACTCATAGAGATCCGCATGCCTCTGCCTCCTGAGTGCTGGGATTAAAGGCATGCACCACCACTGCCTGACTTGTACTTTTTAAATATAGTGACAATAACAGTTATAGTGGTATCAAGAATATTACTAATGATAGTAGTTGTGGTAATAATGATAATTAGAACTCATATATATATATATATATATATATATATATATATATATATATATAAACTCACATATATATATAAATATTGCTTTGCAGGGATAAAGCACATTGCATAAATTTTAATAAGTCATGTAATAAGCACATAAGTAGACAGTACAATGATGCTTAGATTTTTTTTTGCATGACAGGGTTCTTCTGTGGGGCTCACTTTGTAGACCAAGCTGGCCATGAACTCACAAAGATCCACCTGCCTCTGCCTCCCAAGTGCTGGGATTAAAGGTGTGTGCCACCACACCTGGCAGAAAACAGGACTTTAAATATTTTCTTCACTAAATTTATTTAGCAAATAGACATTTTATAATTCTATCCAAACTTTTCAGATTCTGAAACTGAGCTCACAAAACAGCCTTTTATCTTATGCTAATAAGTTTGACATGAGCTCTAAATATATATTATTTGTATACATTAAGTAAAGGTACACTGTGAAGTTTTGATTTATTTATACACTGGATAGAAATCAACTCAAGATAATTTGTGTACATGTCAAATTTGTGTGTGTGTGTGTGTGTGTGTGTGTGTGTGTGTATAAGATAGAGGACAACTCTAGTGCCATTGTGACAGTATGAATGAGAAATTACCCCAATAGGCTCAGGTATTTGAATATTTAGTTTTCAGTTGGTGGCATTATTTGAAGAGGTTTAGAAGGTGAAGCCTTGCTAGAGGAAGTATATCACTGGGGGAAGGCTTTGAGATATGATCTCTTCCTATTTCCTGTTTGCTCTTTCTACTTCATGACTGTAGTAGAGATACAATCTCTCAGCTTCCTACTTCTGCCAGCATGCCTGCTACTTACTATCACACCTTCCCATCATGACTGATGCTTATCCCTCTGAAACTGTAGCCAAATCCAATCTTTCTGCTATAAGTCACTTTCATACCTGGTGTTTTATTGTGACAACAGAAAAGTAACTAATATATCATACAACTTGCCTTATTTTGAAACAGGGTTTCTGACTGGCCTGGAGATTGCCTGGTCAGTGAGCCCCAGGTATCCAACTATCTGTACCTCCCCAACACTGGGTTACAAATATGGCACCACAATAGACTGTTTTACATGGGGGTTTTGGGTACCTAACTCAGGTCCTCACATTTACAATGCAATCACTTTACCAACTTAGCCATCTCCCTAGCCTATCCAAAACCTTAACATTTCTTTATGGTGAATACATTTCGGCTATTCTCTATTTTGATATATACAGTACATTATTGTTTACTATACTCAACATTATATGCCATAAGATATCAGAACATTACCTCCATCAAACAATACCATTATGTGTGTGTGTGTGTGTGTGCGCGCACGCGTGCACACACTTGCTTGCATGTGTGTAAATTGGCCTGTCTCATAGTCTTTGCTTTATCTATATGATTCTACTTACAAATGAGATCATGTTGTTAGTGTCTGATGTCTTTGACTTAACATAATGTCCTCCAGGCTCACCTATGTTGTTGCTAATTATAGCATATTTTTTATTGAATCTATTATTTAAGTATACTACATTTGCATAATGGATATGATGATTCCATTAACCTATTTTTAATGTTTTTAGGATCCTTCATAAAGTTTTTATAATAGCTATATAATGTTTCATTCTACCAACATCATGTGTAGGGTCTAGTCTCAGTTTTTCCACATACTTAGCAAACTATGTATTCTTGGCATCCTTGGTGCAAAACATTTATGTGTATATATACATCAGTTATTCTTTTTGTGCTCTGTGCTCTGTTTCATTTGTCTTTATGCCCTAACCATATTGATGTAATTACTGTTTCTGTGTGAAAAATAATGAAACTGATAAGTGTTGTATATCCAGGTTGTTCTTGTTCAATGGTATTTTAGCCAGTTAAGCCTCTTTCAGAAACAATTATTTATGGTATATTCTTTACTTGGAAGTTTGCAGATTGTACATTGTATAATAGATAATGATGGTATTTTAAACTTTTAATTCAATTAAAATGTATTGTACTAGACAGTTTTATCAGATACTCTGTAAAGATTCATTTTACTGGGGAGTAAGTAAGAAAGAGCATTGTCCTCAGAGAAATTCCTTCTAAAAACATCATTGTCTCTTCTGTCTTCATTTTCTTCAGCAGTGCTGTGGATTGATCCTAGGGTTTTGCACCTAGTAAAGAATTCTACCACTAAGCTACATCCTCAGCATCAAATAATCATTTTCAGTTACACAAATCCAGTGGTATTTAAACTATAATAACAATTGTAGTGTTACTAGTCGAGTATTCCAATTTGCTTACTAAAATAGAAATGTAGAAAAAGAATGTTTTTCTTCATGTCCAAATTAATTTCGACAACAAGGAAAGAACTGCATGGAACATTCTTAGTAGTAAATACAAGGGTTGAAGCCCAGTAATAACTCATGTCTGATATCTATGTTCAGTCCTTCCTCATCCATAAAATTTAGCCTTTCATCTCTTTCATATATGTTATACTGTACCCACACGTATAGTTGCATGCATATATATATATATATATATATATATATATATATATATATATATATATATACATGCGTGTATATGCAAGATCCTACATATGAGAGAGAACCTGTGGGTTTTTCCTTTCTTTACGGGATTATGTGAGCTCACTTAATATTAATTGCAATGATAAGAAAACGCAGTTGAGAATTACAGAAGTAGCAGTTGTAAGTTAATTCTAAACCACAAAACTAGTTACGGTATTTTTAAATTGCTAAGATTAAAGATAGATAAATCTCAGCACATTTAAATATAGTTAAACTTCAGAAACCCCTTAAAATTTCAAGATAAATACTGGAAATATTATGCATCCCAATAGAATAAAAGGTTAAGTGAATTTTACTTCTAAATACCATTAAGAAAGATAATGTTAAAAATCACCACAGTGCTTTTATATGGAAACTGAAAGTATGCAAAAAACTGAAAAAAAACCCACAAATACATGATTTTTAAAAAATAAATGGAGATCAAAATTACTTTGTATAAGTTTTCATACTGGAAAGTTATATTAGTAACAGATATAGCAGGAAGTCAGTGATAAAAAAAGATTCCTCATGGAGGAGTTTATTCAAATATTACAGAGAAAATAATGAAATAAAATCATATACTGTAGGCTTGTGGATGGCTCATTTAGTAAAGTACTAGCTTTGTAAGCACAAGGAGCTTAACTCAATCCCAGAACCTGCATAAAAGTTATGGGTGTTCTGAAACAGGAATATCCCTGAGGCTCACCGGCCAACTATTGTAGCCTAAATTGATGAGCTCCAGGCCTGTGAGATAGCTTTACTCAAAGGAGATTGATAGCACTCCTGAGGATGATACCAAGACTGTCTTTTGCTCTCCCCACACATGCATACAGAAGTCTTGCAGCAACTTTATAAGTAAGGATCTATTATTGTTTCCATTGAGAACAAAATAGAAATTAAATAGTACCAGAAACATAATTAAACCTATTTTATTTTATTAAATGCACCTATAATGGAAAGAGTATTATGAAGTCAATTTTGGAGAAAAATAAATTATAAACTAGAATAATCAAGTTGTATTCATTGTTAACATAATGAACACTATGATACATGTGAATGAATCAACTGTTACTAAACTAACTAATAAAGTTATCCAATATGATAGAAAAAATAAACTTGAAACGTGGCTTAATTTGTGATTGAGTACCCGAGTAGATTGCATACAGAGAGAGATAGGTTGATTTATTCTTTTTCAGCTTGATTTATTCTTTTTCTTCCAGGATCCCAAGATATCCCACATTCAGGGTAGATCTTTCCTGTTTTCTTCAACTTTTATATAATCACTTTTAATGGCACACCCAGAGGTATGTTTCTATAGCAATTCTAAATCCAGTCAGGGTAACAATTAAGATTAATTATCACAAATCCACAACTTGTCAATGTGACACCCAGACAAGCAAATTTAAAACATAATATTCAATCCCTGCTACCTAGTCTCATTTTCTTCTCATAATACAAATTTAATTTAGTCCATCTCTAAAAGTTGTTACACTTGTAAACATTCATCCAAAAGTCCAACAGAGTAAACTTCCTCATTCCAAAAGGGAGGAATGGAACAAAGGCGTGATAAAGAAACATCTAACCTAAGTGAGACCAAAATCCAGAAGGGTAAACACCAAATCTTGTAACTCCATATCTGGCATCTGAGGATCATGATGGAATTGTCTGAGCTCCAACAGTGACTGGAAGCACACATAACCTCTCTCTTGGGCAAGCTCAACTTCATGTCTGAAGTTTATTTGGCAGCTATCCCATGGTCTTGGCCCTTGTAACATCATTGTGTCTCCATTGAAACTTAAGTTTCACATTTACATCTTTACATAATGGACTCTCAGTGCCTCCTTATAGAGAATCCAACCCTATACACCTTGCCTGCCACCTTTAGGATCCTTGGCAAACACCTCTATAACCCCTTATTCTTGCATCTTTCATGATTGTGAAACCATCAACAAATAGGTGACGCTCACAAGTTCTGTTGCAAGCTAAAAATAGTATCGCCTTCTTGGACCACAATTGCATTGGCCTCTGTATGCCTAGGCATTGATTTTCTAGCAAAGCATGGAACTCGTTCAGCAGCATTCTTAACTTAGGTTTTCTCCTTTCAATGACTGCGTTTGCAGAAGTTAGAAGTTAGAGCTTTCCTTGAGTGGGTCTTCCTCTTAGAAAACCCTTCCTATTGTCTCATTACGAAGTCCTAGGCTTCTGTTTAATGGGCCTAATCTATTTGAGAGGGAAATTAATTTTACATCCTCCTTGTCTGCAACTTTGAACTTGCTTGCACTCCTTTCCTTGCCAAACTGAACACTTCACTTTTCATCTTTCTGTTCTGCTTGTGTTCTTGTCCAATCTCTCCCTCTCTTTCTCTCTCTCTCCCTTTCTCCATCTCTCCATTTCCCCTTCCTCCTTCCCTCCCCTCTCCCCTCCACACATTGATACAATCAGGAAGTAGAAAGACATGAACGCTACGGCTAAAGCTTAGTTTCTCCTTTGTGCTTAGTCTGTGAGCCAAGTCCATGGGTTGGGGCCACCCACCTTCATGGTGAGCCTCCCCTCTTGAGTAAACCTTTCTGAAAATACCTTCACCGACTCATCCAGAGACAAGTTTCTTTGGTGTTTCTAATCCAATCAAATTGAGGATTAAGACTGAGGAGCTAAATAAAGTTGTTGCAAGCATGGATGGTTTATGGGAAAGTCACATGGAAGCTAAATTGAGTATGTTCCATTTACTTTCAAAAGGGAACCAAGATATGGAATATATATATATATATATATATATATATATATATATATATATAAATACAGATGAATAACAAGAAAAATCCAGTTCCTAAAACTAGGAATTTTAAGCATATGAGTATGAATATTATGAAATAAATATAATCATAAGTCTGAAACTAAAAAATCTAAAATAAAGGTTTTAAAAATTAAGAAAGAAGAAATTAAGATTCTTTTGTCCCTTTTTGCAGTAACTTAAAAATACTATTCAGTTTTCAATCTAGGCTAATTCAAATCCTTAGTGCCTACTGTCTCAATACACCCATAGCTCAACTATCTACACAGGAAAAAAAACTATACTATAACTTAATATATCCACCCTAGAAGCAATATGGTGAGAAATCACATAGTTGGCAGCACAGCTGCACAGTTTTTGGTCCCAGAGGGAATATTGTTCATCTCAGTGAAACTCAGAAAGAGGAAACATTGCTTTAGAACAGACAACAGAGCCAGAAGAAAAGAAAGCAAAATTGGAAATTCTCACCACTCAGTATCACATGTCTCTCCTAACATATCATTGTGTTCATTCTTTGCTTTCTCATAGCAATTCTCTTGATTCCTTCAGTTTCATAATGCAAGTGTATTGTGTTGAGAACTTTCATTTCTAATGCCAATGATAATACTTGCTAAGTGCTGTGATTGGAACTAGAGTGTCCAATACTTGGACTGAAGTAGGACACATATTGGACTTGGAATATGTTAAGCCATGTTTTGAGGGATTATGAAGGAAGTAAGTAGCAAGATCACCTAATGCCCTTACTTGCCTGTGACTCTGAATGTATAGCTTTCCATTATTCCCGTCTGATATACTCTCATGATTATATAGAGAAAAACAGAAAAGGGAAAAAACATACAAACAAACCAGGAAATCAGAAAGTGCACAAACAGGGTGCTAAGAGCTTCAAGATGCCATAGTTCCCTGAAAAGTAATTTCCTTGTTCTATAGGTTATAAAAATCTTTCTTAAACCAGCTTTGTTGTCTAGAAACAACAGGGCTGACACTTATATGAACTCATAAAGACTGACAGCATGCACAAGACCTGCATTAAGTTGAAGCCTGACAAAATCCCAGCATGGAGAAAGAGAAAAACAAAATCTCAACCTCTACTCAAGAAGCTATTTGCTATTAATAGCTTCTGTGAGCGAGAAAATCGGTTTTCTTTAATAGAGTAACACTATATATATCAACCATATTCCTGGGTAGGATCAATGCTCAGAAATTGTTAACCGACAAAAAACAGACGCCATAGTTTGTTTTCTGTCCCCTTTTGAGGGTTTGGTTTGGGTTTTGATTTTGATTTTTCTAAAAGATAGAAAGAACTAGAAGCTGGGTGGGTAGAAGGGGAAGATACAAGAGGAATTGAGGGAGGGGAAAAAGTATGATCAAAATGTATTATATGGAAAAAATTTTAAATTAAGAATATAAAAGAAAAATATTTTGAGCACTCTTACCTATTATTCTTTAGATCTACTGTGAGCTTAGAATAATGAAATAGCTAAGAACAAAATGTCTTTCACTAGATCAACTCACTGGTAGTCTGTGACATTGTCCATACCTAGTGAGCTCCTGGGAAATAGAAGAGCAGAGGGCAGCAGGTTTAGGAAGCTATTCTGCTTTTTGTCTAAAGTCAGAGGATCTCTAATATTAACAAACTGTTTAACATTGAATACTTTATAAGATTTGTTCTCTTTACTAAATTGGGATGATAGTGGTGGATTTTAATTTCATTTGATAATTGATTTCTGAGACAAAGTTCTAGTCTCACAAAATAACTTTGACCCATTTTATAACTGTAATTAATATTCTACTGAGGATGCAAAATATAGATGTAATGTTAGAATGCCACACATTAAATGTAAGCCTTCATGCTCAATTATCAGATTGGAAGGATTCAAAGAAATCATTTATCCCCTCTCATCTCCCTTTACTAATAATCTTCACTGATCAGTGTTCTAGTCTACTTCTATGAAATCAATCCTCTGGCTTCCACATGAGAGTGAGAACATGAATATTTTTTTCATTCACTCATTACCTGGCTTATTTACCTTAAGATACTATTTTAAAATTCTACAAAAAGATAAGTAAGTATAAAATTAGTTTCAGTTTAACAAGAATATTTATGAGATTTTTACATAGTCACAAGAATCCAATTGAATGTGAAAATAATTGCTATAACATCTGAATTACCATAAACTTCTAAACTCTGTTTTCCATGAGTAGTAAGTAGCAAAACAGGATAAAAACCATGAAATGTTTCTTTATATGTAATAAAATATAATTAGTAATAAAAAACAGGAGTTTAATTAAATTAAAATGATATGGTTTAACGTTTTTTAATAATATATACAATTTATATGACAGGAGACACATATATATTTTTGAGAATAATTTCATTTTATATTTATTTTGTGTGTGTGTGTGTGTGTGTGTGTGTGTGTGTGTGTGTGTGTACATATAGGAACCCACAGAGTCTTAAAGAGTATATCAGATCCCCTAAGGCTGAAGTTTCAGGTAGTTGTAAGCTTCCTAATATGGGTTCTGTGAGCAAAAGTCAGTTCTTCTGCAAGAGCAGTAAGTACTCTTAACCACTGAGCCAAGTCTAAAGCCCCTGCTTGCATGTATTTTCAAGGCAAAAGTATATCCACCATTGATTTGAAAATAGAATTCTACCAGTTACTTCAAAACACTCTGAATTCTTTTACTCAATCAAATCTCCATCCAAACAAGAAAACTTTTTATTTCTTGTCTTTTATTTGTAGCTTTATGACAAAATTATACACACCCAAAATATTTGTATATATGTACACATATTACGATTCTATTTTATACTA
Source organism: Peromyscus californicus insignis (assembly GCF_007827085.1). Lineage (NCBI taxonomy): Eukaryota > Metazoa > Chordata > Mammalia > Rodentia > Cricetidae > Peromyscus > Peromyscus californicus. The sequence continues at coordinate 48,735,466 of NW_026294391.1, forward strand.
TGTTCTAAGTAATATTTAGATATTATTGCCTATTTTTAATTAGTAGTAAGATTCATGCAACTGTAAATTTTCTGTTTACTACTCCATTGTAATTCTATAACATCATCCAGTCATATAAGTGCTATTCAAGATTGTTTTTCCATTTCATTAGAATTTTGTGATTGAACTTGTATTATTATGAATCCCCACAAGAGCCAGATGACAGACTCAGGATTTATTAAGTTGAATAGAAATTACTAAAAGCTGTACTTTGAAATTACATGGGATAATGTAATATCCCAGGGCTGGGAACAGTGAAGAACTCTACACTGTCACAGACTTGAAGAGAAAAAAAAAAACAAATCAATTACCCAAACTTTGACACAGTAACGCTTAGGTATAATATGATGGACTATCTTTTAAAAAACATGCTTTTCGATTGCACTGAAATCAGGAACAAGACAAGGCTGTCCACTCTCCCCATATCTATTCAATACAGTACTTGAAGTTCTAGCTAGAGCAATAAGACAACAAAAGGAGATCAAAGGGATACAAATTAGAAAGGAAGAAGCCAAACTTTCCCTATTTGCAGATGATATGATAGTATATGTAACTAATCACAAAAATTCTACCAGGGAATTCTTACAGGTGATAAACACCTTCAGCAATGTGGCGGGATACAAGATTACCTAAATATACTCAGTAGCTCTCCTATATACAAATGATAAATGGGCTGAGAAAGAAATCTGAGAAACATCATCCTTTACGATAGCCACAGGTAATATAAAATACCTTGGGGTAACTCTGACTAAGCAAGTGAAAAACCAGTATGACAAGAACTTTAAAAGATCTCCCATGCTCATGGATAGGTAGAATCAACATAATAAAAACGGCAATTTTACCAAAAGCAATCTACAGATTCAATGCAATCCCCATCAAAATCCCAACAAAATTCCTCACAGACCTTGAAAGAACAACGCTCAACTTCATATGGAAAAACAAAAAACGCCAGGATAGCCAAAACAATCCTGTACAATAAAGCAACCTCTGGAGGCATCACCATCCTTGACCTCAAGCTCTACTATAGAGCTATAGTGATAAAAACAGCTCGGTATTGGCATAAAAACCAACATGTGGACCAATAGAAGCGAATTGAAGACCCTGATATTAATCCACACACCTATGAACACCTGATTTTTTTACAAAGAAGCCACAACTGTACAATGAAAGAAAGAAAGCATCTTCAACAAATGATTCTGGCATAACTGGGTATCAACATGTAGAAGAATGCAAATAGATCCATATCTATAGCCATGCACAAAACTCAAGTCCAAATGGACGAAAGACCTCGATATAAATCCAGTTACTCTGAACTTGATAGAAGAGAAAGTAGAAAGTAGTTTTGAATGCATTGGCACAGGAGACCACTTCCTAAATATAACACCAGTAGCACAGACATTGAGAGCAACAATTAATAAATGGGACCTCCTGAAACTGAGAAGCTTTTGTAGGGTGAAGGACATGGTCAATAAGACAAAACAACAGCCTACAGAATGTTAAAAGATCTTCACCAATCCCACATCTGATAGAGGGCTGATCTCCAAAATATATAAAGAATTCAAGAAACTAAACATTAAAAATACCAAACAATCCAGTTAAAAATGGGCTACAGAGCTAAACAGAGAATTATCAACAGAAGAATCTCAAATGGCTGAAAGACATTTAAGGAATTGCTCAACATCTTTAGTCATCAGGGAAATGCAAATCAAAACGACTCTTAGATACCATCTTACACCTGTCAGAATGGCTAAGATTAAAAACACTGAATACAGCTTATGTTGGAGAGGATGTGGAGCAAAGGGAATACTCCTTCACTGTTGGTGGGAGTGCAAACTTTTACAGCCACTTTGGAAATCAGTATGGTGGTTTCTCAGAAAATTGGGAATCAATCTACCTCAAGACCCAGCTATACCACTCTTGGGCCTATACCCAAGGAATGCTCAATCATACCACAAGGACATATGCTCAACTATGTTCATAGCAGCATTATTCCTTGCTGTGGGATGTTCTGTATGTTAAATGTGTTGCTCTGATTGGTTAATAAATAAAACACTGATTGGCCAGTAGCCAGACAAAAAGTATAAGTGAGACAAGGAGAGAAGAGAATTCTGGAAAATAAAAGACTGAGACAGAGAGAGACGCTGCCAGACGCCGCCATGACAAATAACATATAAAAGATACTGGTAAGCCATAAGCCATGTGACAACTTATAGACTAATAGACATGGGTTAATTTAAGATATAAAAACTAGATAACAAAAACCTGCCACGGCCATACAGTTTGTAAGCAATATAAGTCTCTGTGTGTTTACTTGGTTGAGTCTGAGTGGCTGTGGGACTGGCAGGTGAGAGAGATTTGTCCTGACTGTGAGCCAGGCAGGACCAAAAAAACTCCAGCTACAATTCCTAATAGCCAGAACCTGGAAACAACCTAGATGCTCCTCAACCAAAGAATGGATAAAAAAAAATGTGGTACATATACACAGTGGAATACTACTCAGCAGTAAAAAACAATGACATCATGAAATTTGCAGGCAAATGGGTGAAACTAGAAAATACGATCCTGAGTGAGGTAACCTATACTCAGAAAGACAAACATGGTGTGTACTCACTCATAAGTGGATACTAGAAGTAAAGCAAACATTAACTAGACTACAACCCACAGCTCCAGAGAAGCTAGGTAACAAGGAAGATCCTAAGATGGACACATGGAATGACCTGGGGTGGGGAAATAGATGAGATTTCCTGATTAAACTAGGGGTGAGAGGGGGGCAATGGAGGGTAGGGGATGGGGGATAGGAGCATGGGAGAATGGGATGATTGAGCTGGAACAGGGGCAGAGTGGGAGAGCAATTAGGGAGATATCTTGATAGATGGAGACGTCATAGGAATAGGCAGAAATTTGGTGCAAGGGAAGTTCTCAAGAATCCACAAGGATGACTCCACCTTAGACTACTAGCAGTGATGGAGGGGGTGCCTGAGCTGGCCTACCCTGGTGATCAAATTGGTTAATGCCCTAATTGTCATCATAGAGCCTTCATCCAGAAACTGATGGAAACAGATGCCGAAGCTACAGCCAAGCACCAGGCCGAGCTCCAGGAGTCCAGTCGAAGAGAGGGAGGAGGGATTCTATGAGCAAGGGACATCAAGGTCATGATGGGGAAACTTACAGATACAACCGAACCAAGCTAATGTGAACTCATGAACTGTGGACCAACAGCTGTGGAGTCTGCATGGGATTGATTCAGCCCTCTGCATGGGTGAGACAGTTGTGTAGCTTAGTCTGTTTGACAGGCCCCTGACAGTGGGAATAGGATCTACCTTTGATGCATGAACTGGCCTTTTGGAGCCTATTGCCTATGGTGGGACACCTTGCACAGTCTTGATGCAGGGAGAGGGACTTGAACCTGCCTCAACTGAATGTGCCAGGCTTTGTTGACTCCCTATGGGAGGCCATACATTTTTGGAGGAGGGGATGGGGGGTGGTCTGGTGGGGGAAGACTAGTAGGGGGAGCAGGAGAAGGGGTGAGCGGGGATCTGTGGTTGGTATGTGGAATGAATAAAATATTTCTTAACTGAAAAAAGAAAAAAATGTGCTTTTCAAAGAAGGGAATTGCAGCTAACTTTGGATGACCTTGAAGGGAGCTGAGAAGTTTTCCACTCTACCCTTCAACAATTTCTGAGGCCTAGAGGTCTCTCCTATCATCAGAAAAATTAAGAACAACTGGAAGTCAAAAGAGCTGACTAATGAAGTCTAAACTTACTCACCTTTCCAAAAGCACAGGGAAAAATGGAAAAGATAGAGAACAGATATGATGGTAAAATTAGTTATTTAGCTCTGTGTGTGTGTGCGTGTGTGTGTGTGTGTGTGTGTGTGTGTGTGTGTGTGTGTGTGTGTGTGTGTGTGTGTATGGGTACATATCCCTAGCCATATCAATACATATATATATGGTGTATAGATATATAATGGATATATATGTATACATATATATCCATACTCCTTATATATAATATATAGATATATACATGGAGAAGACAGATGTGTATTGATTTCCTGTGAACTTTCTGCAGCAAAAGAAAAAGAGTTCCTTCATTTGGCATATAATAGCAAGGAACTAAATTGCTGTGTCATCACTTTTTGTACTATCAAAATTGCTTCATAGTGTCATATGTTTTTGTGACTGAGTACTCCAATCACCAGTGTTTGGCACTTTCTTTTATCATCTTTAACTTTTTGTCATCTTTAATAGCACTGGGTTTCTCACAATTTACCTTATTTATAGTAAGTTTGAATCAAGTATTTTTTTAAAATTATCTTCCTTGGAGAACCATTGTTCTCCATTGTTCATGGTGCTTTTCGTTTATTTTGGTGTTTTTCTTAATCACTGCAAGCATGAATTTATATAGATATAAGGATAGACAGTTGTTTTTCAGACATGAAAATTGGGATTAATTCCTCCATGTCTCTCTCCTCCATCTCTCTCCTGTCACTCTCTGTGTTCTCCTCTTCTCCCTCTTTGTGTTCTGTCTGCCTTTTGCTCTGTGTCCCCCCTCTTTTCCTCACCTTCCCTCCTTCCCTCCATTCCTCTCCTCTGTCTCTCTGTCTCTGTCTCTTTCTCATTTCTCAGTGCTGGAAAGGGAAACCAAATTTTTCATTTTTTTCCTACAGCATAATTCGTTAATCAGATTTGCTTCATAGCTGTGAATTTTGCATCTTATTTACAAGTTTTTCCATAGAGTTTTAAAATAGTTTTTTGTTATGCTGTCTATCTTTTATTTTTGTATCTCGACACCTAATGTAACTCATTTTTTAAAATAGGACATGAATAGACCTAATTTGCTTTTCTGTATAGATTACCAATTGTCCTATAACTTACTCCTCTGGAATTTTTCTATTTCATATTCTTTTAATCAGAGTGTATTATAATAGTAAATCTTTGTCTTAATTATCAGGGCTTTAATGTGCTCAGATTTTTTCAGGCCAAACCTCAATTTTGTATTTCTTGTGATTATTGTCCTTTTCTCTGATAATGCTGCAATTAGTTTGTACTTTGCATTGAAAATTTCTGTTGGAACTTTTATTAGTATAATTATAAAGATTAATTTACGTTTTATTTAAATCCAATTCAACCTTCCATACCATGAATATAGTATAATTGTGTGAGTACTCTGACACTCCTTTATTTGTGAGAGTGCATTATTCCATAAAGACTAGTATCTTTTTTGTTATAAATAGCCATGATAATTTTATAGTTCTGAATCTATCTTCATTATTTTGAATTGGGTTTTGCTAAATGCAGAATTCTTGTACTTGCACCCTTTATTTGAAACTTAGCTTTTCAGAAAATGGTAGTATAGAAAGATATGTAGCTATCCCAATAGGAAACTAGTACTTAATCCTTTTCAGACACCCTGATGATCCTTATGTCTATTTAATTTCCACTCTTGTTATTTATTATCTTCTAATATTTGGCATTAATTGTATTTCCCACCTTGTTATGTTGGGTGAGTAGGATATAATGCTTGCCTTGTTGTTTTGCCCTAACATTCATTCAAGGATCTGCATTCTATAAAGCAATTTAAAAGCACTTATAAATTTGATATGTAATGGCATTTAAAATTTTATTTCTGAGTATTTCCTAATAACCTTTCTTTTTCTTTTTTCTTTTTCTTTTTTTTTGAGACAGGGTTTCTTTCTGTGTAGTTTTGCGCCTTTTCCTGGATCTTGCTCTGTAGACCAGGCTGGCCTCGAACTCACAGAGATCTGCCTAATAACCTTTCTTATTTTTGTTTGATGCATGGGCTATTCAAAATATTTTTTAAATTCAAACATACAGATTTTTAAATTATTTTCATAATTTAAAGTGCAAATGAATTGTGATTAAAGTGTATAACCTGTAATGCATCATTCCCTTGCAGTCTGTCGAAACTTCCTTTGTCAAGTAGAACATCATCAGCTCCCTTTAATATCTCATGAATTCTTAAAAGAAAATGAATATAATTTTTGTTTTATAATACCATATATGCATAGTATTTCAATGTTTTGTTCTAGTTGTGATCCGAAAACAGAAGCTAAGTTAAGTTCTGTATTTCTACAAATGTCCTCATTCCAGAAACTTGTCACAACATTTACCTTTATCTTCCAGTTTTAACATTTCAGTTTGATTTGTAAATGAAATACTTTTGTCTGACCATTTCAGGAATGTACTCAATGCTTTCATTCATCTTTTTCATGTTTTTTTTTCCTTTCTTTATCTAAACAGGGCTGTGCAGGGTATCAAATCTATCATATAGCCAGAAACTTACATAGCTTTGAAGTGTTAAATTTTATTTTGCAAATATAATTTTTCACTGGGTCTCTAAGTCATACTTCAGTTTTGAAATACTAACATTTACAAATTACAATTGCTCCCAAGATCTATTGTAAATAGTTTATTTGCCATGGTCTAGGGATGAATTTGTGAACCCTACAGAAAATATATTGTTTTCAGCTCCTCCTAGACCATGAAGGTGCTTTCTGGTTCCAGGGAGAGTGAGAAAAAATATGAAGTATATCTATGACAGTTATAACCAAAAAAGTCAAAGTTGATGATATAAGAAGTAACAGCATGGCAGGAACTTCTAGAACAGACCATGAGGTAACCATTTTCAACAAATCTCAAATTCAGCTTTTGGATTGCTGCCATTTGCTCTAATTTCAGGAAGCTTTTGTAGACATGTTCAATCTTTTGTGATTAACACCAAATTATCACTGATCCTCTATTCCTGAGGAGGTAATAAAAGTTTATGGTAAACTTTGTGCGAAAATAATAGTAGCATGACATTTTGTTTTGGTTAGGATTAGGTAATACAAAATGTATTTCATCACCAACCCCTATTAATGAGAGTGTTTGTTTTGTTTTACAGAATTGGAAGTTCAATACACTATGTTCTTAGAGTAATGTAGTCTGTGCTGTGGAAAATTTGGGATGTAAAACTTGCTTAAGTTCCGGCAATCAACTCTAAGGGAGAGGAAGTTGGTCCTGAAGTCTAGGTGTTCTGTGATTAATATAACTGCTTGGCCACAGCAAAGAAAAGTGCCAGCATTCTCTACGCCCCATAAAAACTGCTTATTAAATCAAGCTTAATATAAAATTGATTTTGACAAAGGAGTTTTCTTTGCAGATATTCTGGCATTTTGTGATGGGAGAATATCCCAGCTGTGAAAGCTCACACATCTCTAGCTTCCTTTCCTGTCAAAAGTAGGCAGGCATTTAAATAAAAGGCTATTTTTTTTTTCTGGAGATGGATCAGTTCCATTACACTATAATGTGAAAAGGTCAAATTGGGGCCTTCTGAATTAATTTGTAAAATAGAATATGCAGACACCTATCAAATACCTCACAAAAATAGCAAAGAATGTAAACTAAGAGGGTGAAATCTTTCTATTAGTTGTCTAAGGAGATATTTTAAACAGGTAATGGATAAATAGTACTAAAGAACTTATTTATAAATTCAAATGTTAACATCTACTAGTCACACTTGAAATTTTCTAAAATAATTTATTTCAGAAGATATATTATTAGACTAATGTAATGAGCAACATGTCAAATAGCCAGACTACCACATTTCCCTTTACATCTCAATTTTTACCTGTTTAAGACTGAGATGTTTTCAAATAATTCTATGTTCTTTTTGTATATTGAAATTTTCTTGAATATGTAAATTTAGGTACTTTCTCCTGAGCTATTAGTATAACACATTGACTTCCAATTACATAATTTGGTGAATACATGAGCTTTTATTGATTATAATACAAGAACACCCAAGTAAACCTTGCCATTCTCAAGACACCATGGTTCAATATAATCCACTTTTGATGAGCTAATCTGTTAGGCAAAAGGGTAAATCACCAAAAAGAAAGCAGTTTATATCAGGAATTTTACTTTGTTCCTAATTTTGTTTTTCCTAAAATTGGAAAGTATTCTAACTAAACCTTCAAAGCTATATTTCTTTATCCAGCAGACAGCCTCTGGAACATGCTTATTAGGTAAATATAGCAGTGTATAAGAAAACAGCATTTTTATTAATTTCACTAAGTTTGAGACAAGAAAAATCATAAAAATCAATAAAGATTAAATTGAAAAGATAGAAATCAGTAGAGAAAGAGGTTTTTTTTTTTGTCTATAAGGATGTTTCAAGAAAGAACCAATAAAAATAAATGTATGATAAACAGCAATTCATATGGATGCTTCATATTCAAAACCAAGTTTTATTTCCTAGTAAATATTTACCTGTCTTCATGCAAATGCTATGCACGTTGGGGGAATTGGTGTATCAATATTGATATATAGATATAGATACAGATATAGTTTAATGTTGATATATCAGACAGGATAAAACATAATTACATGATTTCTTGGGTTCTACATGCTTCCCTAACTGTATCTTTTAATTGTTTTCTGTTTTCTTCATTCTTAATGACAGAAATAGTCTCACCTAACAGGGAAATACATGTTTCAAAAACTGTAGCTTCAATATTGCATCCTTTATGAAACCTATTTTTATGTTTAGGGAAAATGCTGCGACCATTTAATACAGTTCCTCATGTTGTGGGGACCACCAACCATAAGATTATTTCGTTGCTACTTCATAACTGTAATTTTGCCACTGTTATGAATCATAATGTAAATATCTGATATTCAGGATACCTGATATGAGACCCTTGTAAAAGGGTCATTCTACCTCCAAGGGGGTCAAGACCCACAGGTTGAGAATCACTGTGTTAGACAATTAAATATATTTTTCTTCACATAATCATACAGAACAATTCATCTTCTATGTATGGTATGATGTATTGCTTGGTTTGGGTTGTGGTAATTTAGTGCCATTTTTAAAGCTAGGAATCAGGCTCTATTCTTCTTTGCTTTGCTGGAGGAGTGACAGAGGAAAGATCCAGTACTACCTCCTCCTTCCTCAGTGGTCGTTTTATGAATAAGAGTTTTCACTTGTGCATTTCCTTCAGTCATATGAGTGCCTCACCAAGTTCTGCCTACCAAAACCAGTTCATATTAATACATCACCTAATAATAGCTTCAATTTGCACAGGTAGATGAAACCAAACACACACACACACACACACACACACACACACACACACACACACACACACACACACACACACACATATGTTGGAAGAACATTAACAAAACTATTGATGTATGATGGAATGGATTTTACTGTGGCTCAATTTAGAGTGCACAGTTTCATACATTTGACTCTAAATATGTATTCATAAAAATGCATGTATGCTTTTCCCGCAAAAAGAACATGTTAAAAAGGAAATATGCTTTCTATTTTTTCTTTTGCTCTAAGTAATTCTCCCACTATTTTTTTTTTATTTTGTCCTGATTAATTAGTGGTTTGAAAGTACAACAAAATTTTAAGAGGATGGGGTAATTTTCTCTTATTTTTGGCAAAAATTACTCCAAAATCATCTTCTTCTTCCTTATTTTGTCTGATTATCTGAAACAGGAAGACCAGCAGAGAAACGTGCATTCTACAAACATGATCTATGGGGGAAAAATCTTTATGATGCTCATAAATCTCACAGACTCTGAAAAACAGTCTGGAGCAGGCACATGATGCCATCCAACTGACATATATAAATGATGCATTCTCTGCTTTAGCCACAGCTCATCTCCATAATCCACACAACTGCTGAGAAGACAAAGTGAGAAATGCACCCTATTCGATGCCACAGCTAAAGGAAAATAAGCTGCAGTTAATCATTTATCGACCTGGCCAAATAATAAGTCCAGAAAGTAAATATCAACAGTAGACTACAATGAGCTAGAGAATACTGTGGGATATCTTGCATTTATAAAAGCAACCATGAACAGCAATCAATATCAGCATCTTATGTGAACGAATCAGCACTGTGTGTAATTTTGTTTCAATAGGTTTCACTCCTTGAGACTGAATGTTTATGTTTTATCTGAAACCATTAAAGTAAGAAAAGTTTTATTTAAGCCTTTAGAAGCCTATATATATATATGTATATATATATATATATATATATATATATTTACTGAAAATAGAATATTTTCTCATACAATACACCCAGACCACAGTTTTCCCTCCTTCCACTCCATTCTGCTCCCTACCACCTCCTCTCTCCTCCAGATCCACTGCCCTCCGTGTCTCACTTCAGAAAAGAAGATGCCTCCAAGAGACAACAACCAAACACAACAAAACAAGATACAAGAAGACAAGGCAAACACTCTCATATCAAGGCTGGAAAGGGCAACCCAATAGAAGGAAAATAGGCCCAAGAGCAAGCAAAAGAGTCAGAGACACACCTGCCCCCACTGTTAGGATTCCCACAAAACCACCAAGCTAACAGCGGTAATATGTACACAGAGGTCCTAGCGCAGACCCATGCAAAAGTCCTGTGCTTGCTGTTTCAGTCTCTGTGAGCCCATATGAGCCCAGCTTAATTGATTCTGTGGGCCATGTTCTCCTGGTGTCCTACATACCCTCTAACTTCTATAATCTTACCCCTCCCCTTCCACAGGATTCCCGAAGCTCAGAGGAACCCAATGGAGACCTTCAATTTATACTCTTTCCACATAATGTCTGGCTGTGGGTCTGCACCTGCTCCCATCTGTTGTCAGAGGAAGCCTCTCTGATGATGACTGGACAAGGCACCTTCTATAAAAACCAAACAAAACACCTGAATCTTTTGCTTCTCTCAGTTTAAAGCACAGAAATGAAAATCTCTGTAGTGTTTCAGCTTGCTTGTTCTATAATGCTGACACTTTATGGTACACGATCATAGATATTACAAGATAAATTTTGAACTACAAAAATGTAACAAGCATGTGAGAATAGGGGTGAAATTCAAATAATCTACACAATCTTGTTCCTCCTTCTAATATTTGAATCTCTGCTTAGGTTCTTGAAGGAAATCTCTGGAGAATTGTAAATGTTAGTTCTTTTGTTTTTCTTATGGAAAACAGTTTTGTCCCTTCTGTCATGAAGTTCCCTCAATATGCCTAGCTATCCTTTTCTCTCAGTGTTGAGGAAATAAATGAAGGCTAGTAATATAAGAAAAGTTGATGTAGCTAGAGTTTTCCTGCCTGGCCCACAGTCAGGACAAATCTCTCTTACCCGCCAGTCTCACAGCCACTCAGACCCGACCAAGTAAACGCAGAGACTTATATTGGTTACAAACTGTATGGCCGTGGCAGGCTTCTTGCTAACTGTTCTTACAGCTTAAATTAATCCATTTCCATTAATCTATACCTTGTCACATGGCTCATGGCTTACCGGCATCTTCACATGTGGCTTGTCATCATGGTGGCTGGTAGTGTCTCTCTCATCCAGCTTCCTGTCCTCTCAATTCTCCTCTCTGTTAGTCCCGCCTATACTTTCTGCCTGGCCACTGACCAATCAGTGATTTATTCATTGACCAATCAGCAACACATTTGACATACAGACCATCCCACAGCACTTCCCCTTTTCTTTTCTTAAAAAAGGAAGGTTTTAACCTTTACACATCTCCAAAGTCAGCTTGGTATATTTGGGAATTTGGGCGTAGCTTCTCTTGCTACTTCCTGCTGGAGGGGGGCGCTGTATCTTATGGGGACACAAAGAATATTTTAGGGTTATGGAGTAGTCCATGAGGGTGTATCGTCTGAGCCAGTTGCCTTGAAACTGTTCTGGATGTTAGATCATCTGGGCCATGGTGTCATCAGAGACCTTTCAGGTGGTCTTGGCTGGTCAAACCTGATGTCTCTTAATCTGGAACAAATCCATAGCCTCTGGCTTTCTGTGGAAACAAAAGCAGAGCCTCCTTTCCAAAGCAACATATCCTGACATCCAAATTTTGAAGTCAAGGTACCTTTAAAATATACATTGTGGCATAACTCAACAGCTTTTGTAATCAAATGTTTTTCTTTAGTTAGGAATATCAAAGAGAACATAATCCAGATTCTCTGTGTGGTAGCCATCTTTACGTGGCTTATTTTTTTATATTAGCTTGAGCCTATTGCTTTGAACTGTAGCCTTCTAAGCCTGAAACGGCGCTGGCGCTGCTGGCTCCGCCCACTTCAGCTTCCCAACATGGCGGTGATACGTTTTCCACCAGCTCTGGGAGCCATCAACTCTCAGAAATAGTGGGTCTATGCTTCTATCAAAGCAGCATGTAGCCCAGAAACCTCTTTTTTTTTTTTGTTTTGTACTAGCAAAGGCTAAATCCACCACACAGCTTAATGTGCCACTTGCAGAGGCCTCATTCCCACCATACTGTAGGTCGAGCATGCACGCACGCTAGGAACCCACCAGTAGCTCAAACTGGCAGCTGCCGCTCATTTGAGAGAGACAATTAGGAAGCTGTTTTTAGCTCCGTTTTATAATCTTTTTTTTCAGTTTTTAGGTGGAAACTCTTGCCACCACATTGGGCACCATTTGTAGCTAGAGTTTTCCTGCCTAGCCCACAGTCAGGACAAATCTCTCTTACCCGCCAGTCCCACAGCCACTCAGACCCGACCAAGTAAACGCAGAGACTTATATTGGTTACAAACTGTATGGCCGTGGCAGGCTTCTTGCTAACTGTTCTTACAGCTTAAATTAATCCATTTCCATTAATCTATACCTTGCCACATGGCTCGTGGCTTACCGGCATCTTCACATGTGGCTTGTTATGGTGGCGGCTGGCAGTGTCTCTCTCATCCAGCTTCCTGCCCTCTCAATTCTCCTCTCTGTTAGTCCCGCCTATACTTCCTGCCTGGCCACTGACCAATCAGTGATTTATTCATTGACCAATCAGCAACACATTTGACATACAGACCATCCCACAGCAAGTTGATATCATTTTTAGTTGCTCGTCAGATATATACTTAAATAGAATAAACTATAAATGACTTTCTGAATTACTACTCAGCAAAAATTCCATAAACCTCTCTACATTAGAATGCATTTGTGGCCTGGCGTTGGTGAGTGTTTGTGGAAGGGAGATGAGGAGCTGGTCGTTATGCCTGTCTTGTTCCACAGCCTTGCCTCTAGCTGTCATTCCTCTTGAGGCCAGAATGACCAAGTTTCAGACCTCAGGAGTTAGTTTTGCCCAGAGCCTGTACCTCACTAATGCTATAGAGGTATGTGCAGCTCTCAAATGTAGGCATGGTGGCAGGGTTTATGTGTCAATGGGACAAAGGATTTACTTTGGTTAGTGTATTGAAGAGACCAAACTCAAGATGCAAAGACTGAGAAATTACGCTATCAACTATTGTGGCTTGTGGTGCCCAAGGAATCCCATTATGTTACTGTGGAAACAGAATGAGATAAAAACAGTTTGTCATGTTCTTAGGAATTAAATAGGTTTTGAATGTGAGAAAGTGTTGGAAAGAAAATACTTTCTGTAACTAAGTGAGCTTTTCAAAAGCTGAAAGAGAACAGCTTTACATTCTTTTCAGTGTTTGCTTTAGAGAGCTACAGATGTAAAAGATGTCAGTTACAAAGCATTTATTTTACAAAATTGAATAAATAACACCTTGGAAACTTTTTTCATATTATTTAATGTTGGGAAATATTTCTCTGGTTAAGTCATATCAGTAATTTGGAGATAAAATGTCAAGAAAAACTAGTTCTTCCTTTATTTTAGTTCACCTGGTTAAGAAGAAATAAAACCACATTGCTTTATTTTTTTTGGGGGGAGCATAAGATTTGTGCTATTGGTAACCAATAAGTATATTGTAGCTAGAATTAACTGCATACTCGTTTGCCTAGTTATGTATACTAGAGTAGTTTGACTTGTGAATAACAGGTATGTTTTACCTTTCCTTCTAGATTTAAACTACCTTTTTAAATATAAGGGACTTGTTGAACAGTATGCTACTTTATATCTGGCTTCCAGTGGTCAAAATGTAATTTTTAAAAACTTATTTGTATTTCATGTGAAATACTTTTTCATGCATGTATATGTGTACAGTGTGCATGCCTAGTACACACAGAGGCTAGAAGAGGGCGCTGGATGCCCTGGAAATGGAGTTAAAAATGATTTTGAGTTGCCATGGGGGTCTTGGGAACAGAATCCTGATTCTCTGCAAGAACAGTAAGGCTAATAAGACTGAATCATCTCTCCAACCCCAAATGTAGTTAATTTGAATGCATAAAGAAAATAGTTATCACTATAATGGACTGAATACAATGTATCACACAGTATTTATCACATAGTTCCCAACTGCAGTTTCTTAGCTGGACTAGATGATTATTCAAATTGAACTAGAATGCTAAATGTAGCGTGGCTGTCACAAGTATAATATTTAGGCAAACTAGAAATATGTTACCATTTCATATTTGTCCTATATTTGTAATCTAATTTTACCATTTAAATATGATACCCAATGTTGGTTGTTCAGGAGTGAAGGCATTATAATTTTTCTAGAAGTTGGTCATGTTGAACATGTAAGCATGGGCATTCTGTTATCCATAAGAATTTTGACATATCTCCAAGAGGTCAGTACATAAAATGTAAGCGTACTGTTTTCATTTAAATTTTTAATTTCTCAGGAATTGTTTTCGTGACAGGGACATATTAGATTCATTTACTCTGGAGTGAGCCTAGTGATAATCACAGCAAATGCTTTTGTTTTCAATGTATAACATTTATTTAAATATGAGTAGATAGATACTCTGAATTTTTTTTCTGCATTAGAGAAATCTATTATGTAGGGTCACTCGTTATTATAAATCATCTAATGAAAGAAAGATTATTCTTCCTTGTTAGAAACACAATGGCAAATGTAAGTTAACAAAACTTCTGATTGTTCTGTCAATTAAAATATAAAACTCACTATCAAATTATGTAACTTCAAATGCATTTTACTGGGTATTCTCCAGAGAACATTTGAAGAGTACTAAAACAACAATAAGCCTTGATATTATTTTCTTTTTATAAAAATACCTTCTACTCACTTAGTATTATCTATGATACATATTACCGTGTCAAAGTAAATCTTGTTGTCAGCCAATCTAGTCCCCAAAGTACACTTTCAATTCATGATTACAGCAACTGTTCAATTATATTAATGATTTACATAGCCACATGAGAAAGAAACAAAAATACAAATGTCACTTTGTTTATTAACAGGGTTAATTTGATTGATCTTAATGTTATAAAGGTATCCCCTCTTCATTGCTCCCGTGCTTTACAAAACTGGGACCTGAGAGAATGAAAAGAAAGATGCTTATTATTTGGCAAAGGCACTACACTTAGCTAAGTTTCCCTACAAATATTTCTCAAAACAGAATGCATAATGGAAAGGGCTACTTATTAGGTGATTTTGATAAGTTTACTAGAACAGATCAAAAAGATTTGGCTTTTACCAAGGATAACCAAGTATACCAAGACAAACGCACCATTTTCCTATTCCTATTTCCACTTCCAAAGAAAATACATGTTCATAGTTAATTTCATTAATTACTACCAGATTTCTCTCCAGAGAGCCTTCACTAAAATCCCAACAGGTGGTGATTTCTTCTTATCTTAATAAAAATTTTATGTATCTAATTTATAATTTCACTAATCCAATAATAATGTCTTCTTTTTAATTTTCGTTTTTGTTTACTGACAATGACTGTGATGATTTATTTATATTTGAATTACCTGCTCTGTGCTAATTTTCCTGTTGAAATTCAACAGTTCCTTAAATATTCTGGGCCTTATTTATGCTGATCATAGTGTCTTTGCAATGAGCCTCATTGTTGATATATAGTATATTCTTCTTAGAAAAGAGTTAACATAATTAAATCATAACTAACACATAAATGTATATTTTTATTGTATTAAGAATTCATTCTGGAGCCAGTGAGGTGGATATTTGGATTGCTTGGATCATTTTATTTAATTATTTCTATTTATGGGATTTTTTTCCTCTGAATTTAATTTTATAATTTACAAAATCATACTGTGCCTTTTTTAATGTTTTTTTTTCTCTGACTTCTCATCTTTCTTTCTGTAGCAAATCCTAAACTGAGCTATGGGAACCAAGACAGATGTTGCTTTGCTATTTTCTCAAAAAGGAGTGCAGTTGGTGCCCCTGCCATAATTTGTTTTCCGACCATACTCATTCACTCTGGGACTGGGACTTCCTGACAATTCAGGTTAGAGCTCTTCCATCCCTGGGACCTGTCACAGGCTAAAGGAAGGTACTGAGGCCAACGTGATGTCCGTAGAAACATTTTTTTTAAACTATCATATATGAAATTTATATATTAAGCCTGTTTGTTTTCAAAATCTTACAGCCAGTGTCTGATTTTTACTTTAATATATTTAAATATATTTTTAATAGTAGAAATATTGAATGTTTCCATGTACTTGTATACTAAAATAAGGTAATACTAATGAATAACAGATACATATCCTAAATGTAAATGTAATTGGGATTAATAAGACATTTGCAACTCTCTAGAAGCGTTCTTCACCAAAGGCATAAGAAAAAGAAAACAGCTCCACTACAGAGTAGTCATTCAACTACAGTGTGGTGTGTATCACAAATAATCTGCTACAGAGGTTACAAAGAAAGAAATCTCACTCTTCTATATAATCAGGTACATACAATTGACTTCATAAATATGTCCTCACAGGAAATAATCTTCAAGTAAGAGAACTTGGTGGAAACATATGTCACATACAGTTCATCTTAAGTTCTCTTGGTAGGTGCCGGCTATTTTTTCCAGTTAGTTACTTTATGTAAAGGAAAATCAACTTCTCATCTAAGGATGCTACTATCCAACAGCAACAAAAACAAAATGAGAGACGCAGGCAGGGACACTGTGTTCCTTAATGAGCAAAGACCTGGCCCCCAGGATTTTGAAAAAGATATACTTTGAATTATAAAGCTAGAAAGTTTTATTTATATTTTCAAAATGTTGGTATGTATCTCAAATATAGAGATTCACAATTGCAATTTTTTTCTATGTAAGAAGTTCATTTCCTTTTTTTTTCTTTTTGGTTTTTCGAGACAGGGGGTTTTCTCTGTGTAGCTTTGGAGCCTGTCCTGGATCTCACTCTGTAGACCAGGGCGTCCTCAAATTCACAGAGATTCACCTGACTCTGCCTCCGGAGTGCTGGGATTAAAGGCGTGTACCGCCGCTGCTCGGAGTTCTTTTCCCTTTTGCATCACAGAAACTTAATATCTACTTTTATTTATATTTACTTTTAAAAACATAAGCAGTTCCTTCAAGTTAGTCATTTGACATTGAAGTCTGCATGCTTATGCAGACTAATAACAATTAGCAATCCTAGTGACATGGAACAGGAGAAAGGAGGGTCTCTGGGGCTTGCCAATCTTCCAGCCCTAGGTTCAGTGAGAGGACTGACCCAAAAAATAGGGTAGAGATGATAGTGGATAACTTCAGACACTGACCTCAGGTCTTCAGATGCATCTAAACACAAATGCACTTGCTCTAGCATACACACGTGAATTCACATATAAATACATGCATACCATACATCCACACAAAAATCGTGAAATTAAGGAAGTAACAGGCTGAATTTTGTGTTTAAAGTCAGGGATCCTGTATGGCTCTGACCTAGGCCCTCTGCATAGACGTTACAGTTGTGTAGCTTGGCAAGTCCTGTGGGACTCCTAACAGTGGGAGCAGGAGCCATCCTTAAGGCTTTGGCTGGGTTTGGGGACCCTGTTCCTCATACTGGGCTGCCCTGCCCAGC
The DNA here is from genome assembly GCF_007827085.1 of Peromyscus californicus insignis. Classification (NCBI taxonomy): domain Eukaryota; kingdom Metazoa; phylum Chordata; class Mammalia; order Rodentia; family Cricetidae; genus Peromyscus; species Peromyscus californicus. The sequence goes on from NW_026294391.1 coordinate 48,753,217, forward strand.
CTTAATATGAGGGTGAGGTGCCTTGTCTTATTTAACTTGTTATGCCGTGTTTGGTTGATATCCCTGGGAGGTCTGACCTTTTCTTAAGGGAAACAGAGGAGGAATGGATTGTGGAAAGAGGAGAGGAGGAGGGAGGGGAAACTAAATTCAGGATGTAATATATGAGAGAAGAATAAATAAACTTATTTTAAAACGTTAAAAATAAAAATAATTCATATTTTCCATATAATGTTTGTTGTCAATCTTTTTATTAGTGTGCAGACATTAAGTTTTATTATGGGATTGTTTTTAGTCATAATTTGTTCTTGTTGATCATTGCCTCGCCACATCCTCTGTTGGTCCCTCTGTCCTTCCACTTCTCTTCACCTTCCATCTCACTTGTTTTGATTACATCCTCTTCATCTATCTCTTTTTCTCCTCTCATGGTTCCTTTTCTAGTTTTATGACCAATACCTATACTCTTTTATGCATCTATAGAAATATTACATGCAAGAATCCTTATATGAGAGAGAATATGTAATATATCCATGCTTAAATTAAAAAATTTTGAAACTTGATTTATAATTATTTAATAGTAGGGTCTTAAGCTACATTTATGTAGTCTGTACAGCTAGAAGACACTGCTTTTTATTGCTATATATTCCATATTGGTATGTCATCAAAAATGTATTTTTAAACATAACTTTTATTTTCTTTGGGAAATTCACATCATGCACCCCAATTCTATTCATTTCCCAGTCCTACCATATCTACCCCTCACCCTTATAGCATCCCCCAAAAAAAGAAAATTAAAAAAAAAACCTTCACTTCTCCATCTCTCCTGCTTGTACATCTCCTCTTCATCCATCTCAGTGGTATTGGGTGCTGCTGTGTATCATGCAGTATACCCTTTCGTTCAAACCACTTTACTTGCAAATGTTCATTGTGTAATAGGTTGTTGGTCTTGTTCAAGGCCTCTGGCTTCTGGTACACCATCAAATAGGGTATCCTGCTGTTGTCCTGAGTCATGGAGATCCTGCAGCTCTAGTTCCATAGGACCAGTTCCTTCACATGCTCTAGCATGTCATGGATGGAGTAGATGTTGGGGTGGGCTAATTCAAAGCACTGGATATAGGCCTGGGTAGTAGCTGAGTTGCTCATTTTGGGCCTCCACTGGGACCACTCCCCTCAGGTGAGGCACAGAGCCAGCTCTCCTGCACCCATACCATTGGAGTCAGCTCTCTTGCACCCGTGGTGAGGGGTTTGGCCAGCTCTCCCAGGGCCAGGGTCATTAAGGCCAGCTCTCCTGTGTTGAGTGGGACCAGCTCTCCCACTCCAGCAGCCAGTGCAGGGCAGAGCCACATCTCCCAGTCACAGTGAAGGGCAGGGCAGGCTCAGCATGGCCCCAAGTGGTAACATGGGACATAGACATAAACACAGCCCCTAGATGCAGCAGGACCCCAGACATAGACATGGCCCTCAACAGTAGCTCAAACTTGGATGTCACCATGGTCCTGGTTGGCAGTGCAGGCCACTCAGATCAGTATGGCCCCAGCTACAACATGGCCCTCAGACACCAACATGGCCTCAAGTGGAAGCCCATTCTTTAAGCATTCCTATGGCCTTGGGTGGTAACAGGAGCCACAGACAACATAGACCCTGGCTGCAGTAGGGCCATGGACCTAGACATGGCCCTCAGCAGCTTAGGCCTGGATGACACCCTGGCCCCAGGTGGCAGGGCAGGCCACTCCAATCAGTGTGGCCCCATCAGCAGCATGACTCTCAGATATCAACATAGCTCCAGGTAGCTGCCTAGACCACAGGCATCCACATGGCCTTGGGTGGTAACAGGAGCCACAGACATCAACATAGACCCTGACTGCTATAGGATCATGAACCCAGACATAGCCCCTGGCAGAGCCTGGGTCCTGATGTTACATGGCCCTGGGTGGCAGTACAGGCCACACAGATCAGCATGACCCTTGCAGTGGCGTGGCTCTCAAAAATGTATTTTGTCTCTTAGACACTAAGATTTATTCAGGTTTTCCTATTGTCAATTTATTTCTATGAACATTCCTTCAGGTGTCTCCACTAACATATGAAAGAACTTTCCCAAGTCTGTCTGGAGACCTACAACTAAAAGTGGGGTCATGGTAATACAAATGTTCAACTAGATGAGACAAATTCTCAAGCATGTAAGTAATATGTGATCTCCCCAGCAATGTGTTATAAAATATGATGTTATATCCTAACCAGTAGTTGCTATGGCCAGGTATTTTGATTTTGCTAATATAGTAGGTATAAAAGAGACTTTATGGAACACTTCTATTGAAACATTTTAGAACCTCACAACTTGATCACTATTTCTTGTCCTAGCTGCTGCACAGTACAAGTTTCTAGGTTTCTCAAGCAAACATAAAATAGAACTTTGCCTTACAACATTGCTGTATAGCCTGACCATTCACATTAATGCCAAGACGTGTAATGTTATGGCACACTGATTGTACGGCCAGGTATTGGTTACATGAAATGAGTGTTAGCTAGAGGATATAAACAACCTCTACTACTTATTCCTAAAATTAGACTGACCTGAGATACAATTAAATACCTTTATTGAAGACAAATCTATAAAATGAAGCAGTCAGTCAACTTAGCTGGAGTTAAATGCAAGCACATATTCACTCTCCTTCCTGGCCTGCTGTATTCAACCTGTCCCTAAGTATTGCTGCTTGGGATTGCCTTTTCAAATTAGGGTTGTTGTTGTTGTTTGAAATCCAGACTAAGGTGTCATCTTAATCTCCATTGTATTGGTTTTGTAGTATATAACACCTAAAACTGTGACCTTTTGTTTTTGTTGAAGAAAAGTAGGATGTTTATTATTGTCTCATGAAATAGTAGAATTTTATGCATTCTAATGACTACTCCTTGGAATTTGTGTGTTTTCCCCTTTCTGTTTGCTTCTTGTATTTTCATTTCTTTTTATTGGGGGAGAGGGATACTGCTTCTAGTCATTAACAGAAACTTTTAAATCTGGCTTGGTTGAATTGAATAAATTTATTTTTTGTTTATCTTAGTAAATATATTCCTAGTCTAAATTCACAAATATATATTTCTGTATTTTAAATATATTTCAAGGATTAGTTTTTATATTTATATCTTAATAGATTTTTAAATTTTATTTTTGAAAATAAAATATAACTGCATAATTTTGCCTTTCCCTTTCCTCTCTCTAACTAACCCCTATGCTGTACTCCCTGCCCCCAGTCTTCCCAATCTTGATCTCTTCTTTCATAACTTCTGGCTTATTTACTTTGTTCACACACACACACACACACACACACACACACACACACACACACACCACACACACACACACACACACACACACACACACACACACACACACACACACGCACACACACACGCACACACACACACACACACTGCTCAGTCTGTTTGGTGTTATTTATACATACATGATTTCATGGCTTACCACTTGGTACTGGATAGCTAATCAGTGTGCTCTTCCTTAGGGAAGACTATTTTCTTTCACTCTCAGCATTCCTTAGTTGCTTGTAGTTCTTTGTCTAGGACTGGGACCTCATGAGGTTTAGCATGGCTGTTGGTGCTGTCCTTGCTCAGGCCTTGATTATGTAGCCATGTTGCTGAGATTTCATAGGTGTAGCTTTGCTGACATTGCTCTTCAAAGCAATCTCACATCAGACATCCTGTTGCTTTTTTGTTAAGACTTTTTCTTGTGAACATTGGAGTTATGTGATAGCATACATTTTAAATAAACAAGGTGAAGATAGTAGAAATGGAATGTATTACAATCTAACATTTCTCATGAATACGTATGTTAAAAACATAAGAAGTTCAAGGTATATAAAATGATGGTGTACACTACAAACAAGGGAAATTAACTGTGGATATATAATGTGTGTGGTGTATTAGATCTCAAATATGAGGAAACAATTGTACTAAAAGTATATTAAATAAGATCACTGAAGTGAGCAAATGGCAAAAGGTGGTAGGCCTAAGTAATGTTGGAAATGACCCTAATAGGCAATACTAAAAGCAGAGGAAACTACTCATAAACACATCATTCTCATTCCTAATGCTATTTCCTTGAGGCCCTTTGTGTTAGCCATTCTGATAGGGCTGACATATATAGTGGAACTGAACAACTAAGAATCAGTCACAGAAGGTAACAACCAGATTTCTTAGTTTAGGGATTAAGAAGTTGCAAATGAGCAAAGAACAAAGCTAAGCTGGTTAACTTCATAATATCAGAGACATCAGCCTGAACTAATTAATGTCTGCTCTAATGTACACAGATGTTTAAGTATAGAAACATATGTAGCTGTATATTATATATGTATATACTTATATACCTTTGCTCTGTTAGCTGAGAAAGCCTAAGCAACGATAATCTACAAGCAGTAAATTAATTCAAATATTCAAAACTTAGTTTCTTATACTGTATTCCAAGGAAAGATTAGGGAACTTTGGGTTACAGAAACAACTTAGATACCATTCAACCAAAGAGTGGATAAAGAAAATGTGGTACATCTACATAATGGTGTGTTACTCAGCTGTTTAAAATAAATGACATGAAATATGCAGGCAAATGAATAGAATGAAAAAAATTATCCTGAGAGAGATAACTCAGGCCCAGAAAGACTAATATGGTATATATTCACTTATAAGTGGATATTACCCATTGTGCAGGTGATAACCAATCTACATTCTGTAGACCCAGAAAGGTTAGGTAAGGAGGAAGGGTCTAGGAGGAAATGCATAGACCACCCTGAGAAGGGGAAATAGAATAGATTTTGTGGGCAGACTGGGAGTGGGTGAGGACTGGAGCAGGAGGGATCAATTGAGGGGGATGGACAGCTGGAATTAGGGGGCTCTTGAGGGACAATACGGAAACCTAGTGCAGTGTAAACTTCCTGGAATTTATGAGAGTGACCCTAGTGAGGACTCCTAGTAAGGGAGGAAACAGATTCAGAACGAGCTGTCTCTTGTAGCCAGGCAAGGCTTTCAGTGGTGGGACTGGGTTACTTCCAGTTGACTTGTTGGCTGAGAGGGTCCTGTGGAGATCCCTGAACAACCCTGGCTGATGGTAGGACAGAAGGTTGCTCTTTGAAACTGACAGCTGGCACCCACATAGCTCATTGAATGTAGAAAGGTCAAGATGGTGCCTGTGTGGAGCCTTCACCTCTATGTTCTAGTCTCTTTGGCAGGAAAAGGTACTCTGTAGGCTATGGAAAGAGAAACCTGTATACCACCCAAACCACAAAACCTTCCACCTACCTTCTGTCCTGCTTGCAAGGTATGCTGGGGCAATGGTGGTACAGAACTTGTGAGAGTGGCCAACCAATGTCTGGTTTAACTTGAGGCTCATGCCCTACACTGTCTGGATAGTCAGTAGCTGGAAACTGGATAACCTAGAGACCTAAGGTATAACCAAACACAACTGGGAAATAAATCAATGAAATGACTCCTAATGATATTCTGCTATACACATAGATCAGTGCCTTGTCCAATCATCATCAGAAAGGCTTCCTCCAGCAGCAGATGGGAGCAGGTGCAGAGACCCACAGCCAGACATTATGCAGAGAAAAAGTCTAAATGGGAGATCTCTGCAGGGTCCCTCTCCTGGGAGATCAGGGAACTCCACAGAAGAGGGGAGGAAAGACTCTAAGAGTCAGGGATGGAGGACACTAGGAGAGAACATGGCCCACACAATCAACTAAGCAGCCCTCATACAAGCTCACAGAAACGGAAACAGCAAGCATGGAGCCTGCTTGGGTCTGCATAGGTCTGCATGTTTGTTATGGCTGTTAGCTTTGTGATTCTGTGGGACTCCTAACAGTGGAAGTGAGTGTATCTCTGACTCTTTTGTCTGCTCTCGAGACTCTTTACCTCCTGTTTGTTTGCCTTGTCTAGCCTTCTTGTGAGGACTTTTGCCTTGACTTATTATATATAGTTTGATTTTTTGTGTTTGGTTGTTGGATCTTGGAGGCCTGCTCTTTTCTGAAGGGAAACAGAGGGGGAGTGGATCTGGGGGAGAGGGGAGGTGGGGGTGACTGGGAGGAGTGGAGGGAGGGGAACCTGTGGTTGGGGATATATTATATGAGAGAAGAATCTATTTTCAGTTTTTAAAATGAGCACTTCTAATATTTAGGCAGGAAATATACAAAATAATTGTAAAGAATTTTCTTGTAGTAAATTATGAGATTGCTTAATAAAAGTAACCAACTATAACCTAATAATGATAGTGAAAAGTTTTCCTTACAGCCTAAACCTGAACAGTTTGAACAACTAAGTAACTGTCAAGCTATAATCCAAAGTATTATATAAACATGGTCAGTGTCTATTTTTATAAGTAAACAAGTTTTTTAAAAAAAGTGACAGACGATTCTATGGTGAAAAATTTCAAGTAAATTCTGTTCATATTTTTCCAAGTAGATAGAACAAAACTACCATAACTTATAGCTAGATTGGCCTAATGTGTACCCTTCTAAAATACCATATGGAAATTGAAAGAAAAGAGTAACAGTCCAGTAGCAAAACCTGAAAAATGCCTCAAACAATTGGTCAAGTTTTGCATCAACAGTGATGACTCATGGTAACATGTGAAATGTGATGAAAAGAACATTTTCTTTAATTGGTCTTTCTCCCTCATATACACAAACTCAGTTTGGTCACAAAAAAAAAAAAAAAACCAAACACACCAGAATAAGGAACATTTCTCTAAAATCTCTGGCTAATAATCTTTAAACTATGGAATCACCTAAAACATGAGTGTCTGAGAAAACTACCACAGCCAAGAACATTGTAAGACTATATATTATGATCAAATGAAATCTGGTATCCTGGAGTGTAAACATGATGTTAGACAATGAGTATGAAATCTGACAGAGTAGGATCATCAGTGAAGCATAATGATTTATCAGTCTTGCTTAACTAATTGTAAAACCTATATGCTAAAATGAGATGATAATAGCGTAGACACTAGTGTAAGGCAAATGGAGATACATTTGCACTTCATAGTAAATCTAAAGAATTCTGTAACAAAATGTTATTTTTTGAAATGTATTGGAGAATGCATTTCGGTGTACAAGTAAATCCTGATTTTATCTTTTGAAAGTAATGAAACTGTAAGCTGCCTACTTCCATATAAACTCTACACTCAACTTTAACAGGAACATAAAGCGTTAAAGGCCTAATATACAAGGCTCCATAACTAGAGAGGATTATAACCATCTCCTTCAAGGATCTGGAGTGTTTTCTGCTGTAATGCAGGCCCCATGAGCCAAAGATTTGTTCTAAACTCTGCAACCTACCACATACCTCTTGTCAACAAATTATATGTGTGTGTGTATGTATATATATATATATACTTGTTAGCATGGTAATATATTTGTATACTAAGGAAACTTACTATATGTTATCTCATCTATGATAGTTACAAATAAGATTTAAAACAAAAGAGAGGATAGGGCCTTCAGCTCAATGGTGGAGTGCTTGAATAGCATGTAAACAGCCCTGGAGCTGATCTCCAGCACTGCAGAGAACAAAAAGCAAGTAGTTTCTAGCCATGTGTGGTGGCTCATATCTATAATATCTGCACTACTGATGACTTGAGCTTCAGCCTAGGTTGCATAATGAGTTCCAAGTCAGCCACGCCTACTTGAGTGAGATACTATCTAGGACAAAAGGAAATCAGACATGGGCTAGTTTAGTATCCTGTAGTGTCCTATGAGTTGAAGTGTTCTGCCGCTGCACAGCTCTATGCGATGAGTCATCAATGAAACAGGATGTTTATGGCTTCTGCAGAAGACATTGAAAGTTTGTACAGCACAGGTGTTGGGCTGCTTTTGTATTATATCTTTTGATTGTCTGTTGCAAATATACCTATCTTACATTTTCGGGATTCAGGGAAAGAAAGCATAAAGTTCTGCTGAGGCAAAGGAGGGAGAGAAATTCTATTTCCTTCTCAAGACATTGTAGTCATCAGTTTGAGCCATGTGTTGAATATTTCTATCATCATCTAGCATTTCTGACAGCCTGAAGTACTTTGTGTGCCTCCTTTATTTCCTCTAAAACTGGTAATAAGGTTTCTGGATTAGTTCAATGCATACTCTTCCTTAATATCAATATTATTATGCTGCAGAGAACTTTGCCTACACAGAGTATTAAATCTGCACATTTCTCCATCATTTTAATGAGATTCTCCTACATGTAATTTCAACACTAATCTTTTCTGTAAAAACACTAGCGTAGGCCTCATGTTTAAGATCTGATAATGTAATTTCAGAAGTCATTAGTCATTCCTTTATACCTACAGAGGTCCTACATTTGCTTGATTATTAATTATGAGTCAAGTTTCCTATAAAATATAGCTAGTTGATATTGAAAAAGATTTCATAGCTTTTTTTTTCTTTTTTTTTCTGAGACAAGGTTTCTCTGTGTAGCCTTGGCTGTCCTGGAACTCACTCTATAGACCAGGTTGGTCTCAAACTTACAGAGATCCTCCTGCCTCTGCCTCCTGAGGGCTGGGATTAAAGGCACACACCACCACTACCACTCGGCTTCATAGCTGTTTTTTAATGCACTCTGCAATGAGTATACTGCCCTCTTCTGATGGTGATGTCACTCTGTATGCTGTAAATATGTTGCTCTGATTGGTTGATAAATAAAATGCTGATTGGCCAGTAGCCAGGCAGGAAGTATAGGCGGGATAAGCAGACAAGGAGAATTCTGGGAAGAGGAAGGCTGATTCAGGAGATGCCAGCCTGCCGTTTAGGGAGCAGCATGTAATGGCACACAGGTAAAGCCACAGAACATGTGGCAACATATAGATTAAAAGAAATGGGCTGTGTTTAAATGTAGGAGCTAGTCAGTGGTAGGCCTGAGCTAATGGCCAATCAGTTTTAATTAATATAAGTCTGTGTGTGTTTACTTGTGGGGACATGAGTGGGAGAGATTTGTCCCAACTGCCAGCAGGCCAGGACACAGGAAATCTTCAGCTACACTCTTCCCCAAAGACCGAGAAATGTTTGTGTTTGGGTAGGAGGTAGTGATGAGGGAACATTTAGGAGCAGTACAATGGAAATATTCTGCAATATGTGTTGATAACATAGTCGAGCCATTAGCTACATAGAGATACTGACTCCCTGTATGTGGCTCATGCATACAATTCAGCAACTCAAATTTTTAATTCATTTAAGTTTGAGTAGACAAAGACATATATGACCTATATGTTGAACAGAACAGCTGTAACACTAGAAGATACACTTCTGTAAATTTATTGATTGAGTACACTTGTTACATTTTTGTTCCTCCATCCAGAAAAAATATTGGAAATTGTGATAAATTATGTGAAATTAAAGTCTTTAATATTTGATTGACTGTATTTAAGAATCAGGATATTCATTGAGACTAAAGAACTTCCTTGAAAATTGTACTGTCTATCATAAATGATAGTGCTATTTCCTATTTGAATTAGTTTACTACTATTATTATAAAATGTTACCAAAATTTTAGTGGCATAAAACAATACAGATTTATTGATTTATTCTCCAGTAGTTTTTGAAAGTCAGGAGTCTGAAATCTGATTCCCTAAATTAAAGTCAAGATGTCAAAATTGGAGTTCCTGGCAGAAAATCCACTATTTGTCTTTTATAGCTACTAGGTAGGGGTCACTATAATTGCCAATCCTTTTCTCTATCTTCAAAATGAGCATTCTGGCATCTTCCTTCTGACCTTCACTTTCTCCTTCATATTTTCTCTCTCCCATTCTGAACCTCTTCACTCTCTCTTACATTTGTGCTTTTAATTGGATTCCAGGATTATCTTAGAATATGGATTATCTCCTTATCTTGGGTTCTTCTTCCAAATCCTTGCCATTTGAGGTAAGAAATTTGTGGACATTTGGTCTTAGGTATTAGTTATCAAGCCATCTTTGGAGATACATTCTTCAGTTTGCCATGACTGACATTTAAAAGTGATCTGAGTCAGAACTGACAATAACAAATCTTAAAGTATGAATTTTGAAAGATATTTTGTTCTAGAGTTGGCCATGGCTGAAATTTATCATATAATGGGCCTGATCCTAATGAATATCTTGGTCTATCATTGTATAAACATTTATAGAAATCCTCTCACTGATCTGGCATTTAGGACTTCCTCTAGACCAGTAGTCCTCAACCTATGAGTTGTGACCCCTTTGGGGGTTGAAAGACCCTTTCACAGGGTCACATATAAGATGTCCTGCATATCAGATATTTACAATTCATCACAGTAGCAATATTACAGTTATGAACTAGCTAGCAACCAAAATAATTTTATGGTTGGGGTCATCACAATATAAGGAACTGTATTAAAGGGTATCAGTATTAGGAAGATTGAAAACACTGCTCTAGACCAACAAAGCCCAGGTCCTGAAATTACTATTTGGACACATACTTCATGAATGAAAAATTATATATTATATATATATATATTATATATATATATATATATATCAATGTGTAAATGTGTAATAGTGACTCTAGGAATAAACTATAAATGTCCCACCTAGCATTAATAGCATACTCAAAGCTGCTACTTCCTGTGACTTAATAACCTTTTAGAGGTTTTTACTTGATATTCGTCTATATTTGACAAGTACTTTTAATCTAGTACTTATAAAATTAGTAGTAAAGGGAAAAGAAGAGAGAAAGATGTATAATCACAGTAGATATTATTCCATTCTATAGATTAAATGCTATCTAGAGATTTTTGGGGTGAATAGAGCCTTTGACTTTAAATACTAAATGACACTAGATTTTTGAAACTTAAATGCTAACAGAAGGTGATCTGCTTGCTTAAAATATGTAGTTTAGATATGAACAGAAATAGGGGGATACAGGACCACCTCTAAATTATTCATATCTAACACTGGCTAACTCTTTTGGTGCTGGAAATGGACTGTTAGAGCCTCTTGAAAGCTAAGCAAACACTATACCTCTAGGCTATATGCTCAGTTCTTTTGTTTTCAATGATTATGTCGTTGGGCTGAGTAACATGAAAAATGTATCTCCAGTGTCTCCATGCTTTCCCAATTTTAGTGCATTCTACTCCACAGTATAATATATTGTTTACTTACACTCATTAAGTACACCTTCTAAAGCAGTTTCTTTTCCTATGAGATGGTTGCCTATCAATACATATAATTTTTAGCTGTCTGATCACTTAAATTAGAAACTTGGAAGGTTTGAAGTCCTCTCTCACTTTGCCACATATTGCCATGCACCATTAAATACAACTAATTCCTGAAATTATTGCCATAACCTCTTATAAGTCTCATCTTCCTTCCTTATGTGGTATTCCCTTAATAAATTCTCATTCTCTCTACCTGAGAAAAATGTGTTTAAATTATTGTCCTTTTCCTTTCATGGTTAAAAAAATCATTAAAAGTTTTACAAAGACTTGTCTGGGCTAATTCTGGGCTAATAATCTGGCTTTATTTTCCTTTGTCAGCAAGAAAGGTATAATGACTAAAGAGTTCATAACTCTAGAATTGTGGTTTATTTTGTAATAGTTTTCATGATGTTTGTAAGTTATATTTATTATTCAACTATACCCTCTTTTAAATTAGGATGGCAAAAATATCTTGTCAGTGTAGTCACGACAATGCATATAAAGGCTTTACTATCTTGTTAAACAAGAGGAAAAAAAGAGTTCCTGAGGACAGTCATACCCTATAAGCCTGTTATAAAGAGACATTATGGCTTGAGAGAGAGAGAATAATTTAAATGGAGAGCAAGAACAAGGGAATTGGGAAAGGAAATTGAAATATATGAGTAATACAAGAAAGAATATATCTAAGACCAGTCTGATCACAGTGAAGAAGCAAATGTGAAGAACATGAAGAGAACGTTGAACAGGGAGATTTTTAAGCCTTTTAAAGTAATTTGAATTTTGTACCCACCTAATGCAAAACACTGGGGGAATTTAAAGCAGGAAACTAGTAAGAACTGATTTAGCTAACTAGAAAACTTACTCTGGCAAATGTGGAGGAAGTAGGAGAGAGGCTAGCTAGGGGGCTAATGAGTACAAAGATGGTGATTTTCACCACAGCACTCCTCCAATTCTATTCTCATGAATTATGTTGATGTTTGAATTCCAGTTTTACATGTTTGAGAGAGGCACTGGGATTTCCAATTTTTAATAGGACTTCAAGTGAAAGGGATAATGTGGTTTTATAAACACTACTCTTTAAAAACGTATTCATATTTTATGTGTAGCCTCATGTATCATAATGCTAGCATGTACCTATGCATGTATGCATATATATGTATGTTACACCATGTGCATGTAGTACCCGGGTAGACCAGAAGAGGGAGCCAGATCCTCAGGAATTGGAGTTACAATCCACTGTGAACCAGAAGGGGTACTGCAGGGATTTCTGGGCAGTGGGAACTTTTGGGCCTATGTCCTTAACAGGTACTGGGAGCAGTGCCCAGCTGCTGGTGTAGAGTGCCCTGTAGAGGGTACACCTGGGTGAGGTGGGCTCAGTGGTCTATGGTCTGATGGTCTCTGTCATGTTGTTGCTGGGATCTATCTGTGCCATCTGTCCAGTCCCCATAAACCTTAGTCTTTGTGTATCAATACTCTAGTATATATGTTAACTTTAAGTAAAAGTTAACAGTTAAGAAACAGTTAAAAAAATAAAGCTGTAACTAATATAATTTGTATTACAAAATAAAAATGTAATGTAATTTTATATTACCAACAGTCGAAAGAACATGATAAAATATTTAAAGTCATAGTTTAAATTGTATTTACATGTGAAAAATATTCACAATATTATCCAGTATTAAAATGATATACAGATAAGCATACATCAGAATAGGAACTTTTTCCCCAAAATTTTATCATCACCAATGACTATTAAAATCAGAAGCACTTATACTTCAAAGATTTAAATCTATATGGCAAGATGGCATCTGTTCAATCTATAATTCTAGTTATTCACAGATTTGGATTATATTTTCTTATGTTATTGGTATGTCTGAAATGTTTTATAATTTAAAAGTATGCACAAAATTAACTCGATGATTTTTGTAGTTTTTGTCTCATAATGCATTGTCTGGTTATTTATTTTATACGTTACAGGTCCTTTGCTTATATATTATGGTTTCTGATTTTGTGTTTGCATAGGATTTCTGTTTGTATGGACGTGTGTGGCTCTGCATCTGAATGTTTCTTGTGCTTTTTATTTGACCCTTTTATTCTATTTGTTTTTTTCCTGCTCTTTTATAATCTTATTTTATTTTATTATTTAGATGCTCATTTTCTAATGAGAAAGAGAAAAAAGAGGTGTGGCCTTTGGGTAGGTGGGGAGGATCTGGGAATAGGTGGGGGAGATGAACCAATTCATAATATTTTATATGAAAAAATCTGTTTTCAATAAAAATACACATAATTCAATATTAAATTTGTCCTTAAAGTATTTCCTTTTTATTAAATAAATCAGAAGGTATACTATACAAGCATATATAAGCATACCCTTTGAGTATGTGGGCTATCTAGAAGAGTCACTTCATTCTTACATCACTACTGTGTGATTTTTATGCTTGGAGAATTTATATTTCTTGGTCAAGTTGTATTGGTTTCTCCACAGAAAATTCACCCTTTGTTAAGACTTCATTTTTCAATGAGCATATCTTTTAAATAAAGTTCATGCACAACTTTCCAAATTAGACTTCTACATTTATAGCCCATAATGCCAACAGTCTAAGATCTGTTGGTTGGGAAGTGGTATTTGGCTGAGCAAGAGTTCTTGAGGGCATGTAGAATGTTGAATATGACTGTGGCGGGTGGCCTGCAGTAAGCCTGAGAATATGTGGAGTATTTTGGCCTGGTGGAATAGGGGAGTGGGAGGATATATTTGTACCACTGTAGAGCCAGCGGAAGTGAAGAAGCATGATTCCACTCCTGTCAGGAAGTGCCAAGGAAAGAATGGAGTTAGGTCTATATCTGTATTTTTCAAGCAATTAAGAACGCACAAGCATTAGTGGACAATACATAGAACAGAGTAAGTCACATGAAAGGCAAAAATCAACATCTTTTGTTCATTATAAGGGTTTTAGGACTCTCTCTCTCTCTCTCTCTCTCTCTCTCTCACACACACACACACACACACACACACACACACACACACAAAATTTGTCCACAAGCACTAATTTGAGGACACCTTTTAAAAGTTCTAAGTGAAAATGCTTTTCTTTTGATGAACAACTGATTTTTGAGTCTGGGATTATTAATGATTTTGTTTATACATAAATTTCAAAAATACACTTCACATAGGGTAAGGTATGTGTTCATTTTTTGCTTTCTGTGTAAAATGTTACTCTATACATATTGTGTGTAATAGAAAAAAAGAAGTATAACTTGCTGTGCATCTTTGCAATAATTTATTCACCTGGCTTAATTTTCAAGAAAAATGAAGTATAAAGGTGTCTAGAAGTCCATTCGTGCAAATAAAGTGATGAATGCTATGCTTATAGCCAAAAAAATTTACTTGAATTAGCCAACATGTGAGTTTTTAACACTTGTGCCATGATTCTGAGATGTTACAGTATATTGTCGAAACAACTGATGATATGAGTAACCCCTACATATGTATTTCCATATATTATACATTGTATATGTGTTACACATTCCATTGTATCATATCTACATTCTGTGCAAGGTACAAGAGGATGGGACCATAAATTATTCCTTTAAAACAACAATATGTATTTATGTTACAATTTGGAATTTTATTATGAATAAGATATTTAACTGACTCAATTATTTTATCATCAAGTAGTTCTTTTAATAATTTATTAGAGACAGACACAAACAAAGTCATGTTTAATTTCAGTATTTCAGTTTATACTCACATGAAAGCTCACTATGGAGGAAAATTTGTTTGCAAACTACCAATATAAAGGCATAGCCTCGAAGAAAAGGCAGAACTTTTCTGTAAATATTTCTCAGGAAACGTGACAGAACTTATCCAATACCCCCTTCAATAGTAGTCATAAAATTAATTTTAATAGCAATAACTAGTTTGTTGAACTTTACTTTGTTCCAGGCAGTATTAAATTCTTCAAATGAATTACGCTATTTAATTATCATAATTCTTTGCTGTGGAATAATGCTTTTGTACACTGGTTTAATAAAATGCTGATTGGCCAATAGCCAGGCAGGAAGTATAGGCAGGATAGGCAGATGAGGAGAATTTTGGGAACAGGAAGGCTGAGTCAGGAGACGCCAGCCTGCCCGTCCAGGGAGCAGCATGTAATGGCACACAGGTAAAGCCACAGAACATGTGGCAACATATAGATTAACAGAAATGGGCTGAGTTTAAGTGTAAGAGCTAGTCAGTGGAAAGCCTGAGCTAATGGCTGAGCAGTTTTAATTAATATAAGCCTCTGTGTGTGTTTACTTGGGTCTGAGCGGCTGCAGGACCGGGTGGGACACAGGAAAACTTCCAGCTACAATCCTTCAAGAAGGATGGTGTCATTATTAGCTCAGTGTACAAAGAAGAAGACAAAAGCATAGTGAACCTAAGACTACAGTCAGAAAAAAGCAGAACTAAGATTACAACTTGAGCTTTTGTTTCTGTAAGACAGGTTCTCACATGCTGTAGGCTGGCTTTAAACATCCTATGCAGCCATGAATGACCTTAAACTCCCAATCTCCTGCCTTCTCCTCCCAAGTGCAGACATTACACAGCAAGCACTACCATGCCCACTAGGTGGAACCTCTATTATTACAACCTACAAGGGTTCACCCCAAACAGCACTGTTACCCTTCTGGGTCATATATATATAGTAGTAGTAAAAAGACATTTTCTTCCTTCTTCATTAATTTGGGGGAGCCATGGAAGCCTTGAGTTAATGTGTAAACAGCAGATGAACTCTTCAGTAAGTGTATATTGTTAATGTATTATGCTATGCATTATGTATTATGCTATGTATTATATATTATGTTGTTATGTATGTGTCATGGACCAAGACTTCAGACCCATGAGAAACTGACAAAATTTCCCTTTAGGAAAATCCAAACAGAGCTGAGTCTCATCCACTAAATAACTATTTGAGGTTTTCTTGTGTGTTTGTGGGTTGCTTTTTTTATTTGCCCATTTTGGTAATCTCACATGAAAGATGACTCAGTTCAAAACTCATCATATCACCTTGTAAAACACATCTTTAAAGTTATAATGGAATCTCAGCTCAAACACATATATTTTCATTAGAAGTTATATGAACAATTTTATGGTGATATTTCAAATTATATATTTAATAAGTATGTTTATTTCATAATAGCCAAAAGAGCTTTGTAGTATATGTTGGTAAATTTTAAATTTTAAAAATTAATTTTATTTATTTTATACTCATGTGAAACTTGGTGTCATTTTAAGATAATGGTTTTATAAAGAAATAAAACTGAATTATAGAATTGCACACACACCCATTCACATGATTTAAGCTGAATGAATGTTCCCTGAGCAGTAGTAGATCAGTGAATTACCAAGATAATTTTTATGTTGAAGTTCTATTCCCCACACAGAACATCAGAGGAACCTGAGGTTCTTCAAGAAGAATGGTTTTTCCTCTCCAGTAGGACCATTATTCATAAAGAACAGGCTTCTACAGCAACACTTTATTTTCCATCCAGTAGAATTGACTGCAATAAAATACTACATTTATAATGTTAAATTTAATTCTAATACAATTGAAACTAGTCAATGGATCCCCCACAAAGATGCCTATGCCTGTATCACTTGAGAATTTTTTAGGTTAGATGGCATAAGGAGTTTAAGTTATTAATAGCCTGTATTTACAACATATCTGGTTAAATTGACATTCTACTAAAGTCAATTCAAGCTTGTTAATTTTAGATTATTTGTAGTTGTCAAATTTCAAACATAATAATAGAGCAGTTATTGGTTTTGTATCTTTATTTGTATCAAATACCCTCCATAACTATATTAAAGCTCATCTTTAATTATCTGTTTATTATTTCTTATGCCAATAAACATTTTTTGAACTGATCTGTCTGGAGAGGTACTTTATAACTGTCATTTCTACCAGATGGTCATTAGCCTACATCTTAAAGAGTTAGTTCAATTAGTTTGCTCACATCATGAAATGATTTAATACTGGTGCCCCACCCCAGATCCTCTAAAACCGCAAGTATCCAAGTCATCAGGTGTCATTTGGAGAAGTAATGAGCTTCTCCTTGCTCAAGGTAGTCTACTGGGGAGTTTGGTGTGGAATTTAACAGAAGGGAGAAGGAGAAGAATGCATACTGTCTTCGTCCTCTGATGTGTAACTGGTCAGTCTTTGCGTCCAGGGGTGAAAAAAGTTTATAAGTCGTTATGGTTTGATTAATACTCTCAAAGCCATATATTTAGAAAAAACAGAGCGTACATGTGGTATCTATTTATTAAGAAGTTTATTAAGTATAATTACTTATTTCTGATGGTATAAATACAGACTTGCTGCTTTTTTTTTTTTTTTTTTGGGTTTTTCGAGACAGGGTTTCTCTGTGTAGCTTTGCGCCTTTCCTGGAACTCACTTGGTAGTCCAGGCTGGCCTCGAACTCACAGAGATCCGCCTGGCTCTGCCTCCCGAGTGCTGGGATTAAAGGCATGCGCCACCACCGCCCGGCGACTTGCTGCTTTTTACATCTTTTAAAATATTTCTTTTTAAACATTTAATTAAATTTTCTTAGTGCTTTTTTTTGTTTTATTTTTAACAAGATATAACTACCTGAAATCCTCTCCTCTAAGAGACACTTTTTCCCTACATGATTCTGAAGAAGAACTGAACCTTCAAATGATAAGTACAGCAAATCTCTACAACTTCATCTTAAATCCCCATTATGTTATTAATATGAATGGCACCAATAATGTATCAGGATTTATTCTAACAAGTGAGATGGAGGAGAAAATGAATTCCTGACCTTTATGAGTACTAATCAAAATGTCAAGGCTGCCCTGCCCTCAGAAGGAGATATTCTGTCACATGTTAAAAGGGGAGAACATTTTAGGATTTGGAGAACTTTGTTGATTAGAGCATGTAAAGGTAAGTTGAAAAAGGAGATTAGATCACTTAAAAATAATTAATTTAAAAGTGACATATATAAATAAGTCTTAGAGGAAAATTATAATTTTTTTCATTTTGTGTCCTCTTGTTCTAGATAATAAAAATATGACTCATTGAATAATTATTGACCATCTTAAGAGCTGGAGTCCTATGAACACAGATTGAAAGTTAAAACTCAAGGCAATATCATTTTTGTCTGTACTGAATTAATACATTACTCCTGTTTAGGCATGCACTTTAACTTGATAAATACATATGTTTAGAACATTTACAGTAAGCCATAATCACATTTATATTTATCTGGCGTCTTTGAGCCAAACATCATTTTAAAAACTTTATTTGTAAATCTATCTCTTGTGGTTTGTTTTACTATCTCAAATACCAATTAATTATTTTCTTTTGACTAAGTTGACACTGTGCAACTGTTAAGTCAATTGTGGTCAATAGACCATTTGAACCTTCACTCCAAGTTCAAAGCTACCAGCAATAGCATTAAGTAACACAAAATCTAAAACATAATTTTGATAATTATTTTGAAGAAATAAAGACATTCCTTCCACATTAAAAAAATAGAAAAAGAGGGCTAAAGAGAAAAGAGATGGCCCAGTGGTTAAGAGCCTGAAGAGGACCTGGGTTTGATTCCCAGCACACAAGTGGTGCCTCACAACCATCTGTAAATCCAGTTCCAGGGGATCTGATACCCTCTTGTGATCTCTGTGGGCACTAGGAACACACATGGTGCACAGGTATATATGCAGGCAAAACAATCACACACATTAAATTCTTTTAAAGAAAATAAGAAGTCTGCGAAAATAAACAAGAAAGTAAATATTAAAAGTTAGAATTTGCTCTATTTTGAGAAACAATTCTTAAATATGTGTATTTGGCTGGAGACTATAACTAAATATCAATGGCAAATATGTGGAGTTTTTATGCTTACAGGGGAAAAAAGGTGTCACGATTTTATGAGTTGCCTTCCTTTTTACACACTTCATTCATTCTTTTGCTATTTAAAATGAGGCAAGAGGCCCCAGACCCCATCCCTGGGCACCATCCACTCCGGGGAAGATCTGTCCAACTTGGCCCCAGGTTCTGGCCACTGGGCAGGTTCCCTTCTAGCGCCACCAGGAAGGATCCCCTTCTCCACTACCCCTGGCAGACCCTGCAATTATCCACGCCATGCCCCCACGCCCATCCGCCTGAGCCCCAAGCCTCTTCCCGAGACTTAGAGGCTGGCCCCCAGCTCCCATCCTGCCCCGGACTTCCCTTTTGGAGCAGAGGTGAGTGCCCTTGCTTGCCCCGGACCCCATCCCTAGGCACCAGCCACTCCAGGGAAGACCTGCCCAACTTGGTCCCAGGTTCTGGCCACCGGGCAGGTTCCCTTCTAGCCCCACCAGGAAGGATCCCCTTCTCCAAGACCCCTGGCAGACCCTGCAGTCTCCACGCCCTGCCCCCACGCCCATCCGCCTGAGCCCCAAGCCTCTTCCTGAGACTTAGAGGCCGGCCCCCAGCTCCCATCCTGCCCCGGACTTCCCTTCTGGAGAAAGAGAGAGAGAGAGAGAGAGAGAGAGAGAGAGAGAGAGAGAGACGGAGAGAAAGGGAGAGAGAGAGGGAGAGAGAGGGAGAGAGAGGGAGAGAGAGGGAGAGAGGAGCTCCCATCCTGCCCCGGACTTCCAATTTGGACAAGAGAGCTCCCATCTGGACAAAAGAGAGAGACTTCCTGAATCTGTCAGCTCTGTCTGAACCAAGTGTGCGGATAAGGCCAAGAACGAACCACAAGGAGATGGGCAGACATCAAGGCAGAAACATATACAACAAAATGAATAGCAATACAGCATCACCAGGCCCTAGCCCTCCTCCAACACCTAGACCTGAACATCAGAAATTGGAAGAAGCAGAAGAAAACAGACTTATGAATGACATCATGAAGAAGCTAGAGGCTTGTGTAGAGGAAAAGACAAAAAAATGTGAAGAACGCTGTAAACAACTAGAGGAAAGGACAAACAAATTAGAAGAAATCAATAAAGTCCTGGAAGAAAACAATAAAGTACTGAGAGAAAAACAAGAAAAATCAATGAAACAAATGAAGGAAACAGTCCAAGACCTGAAAAGGGAAATAGAAAAAATGAAGAAGACACAAACAGAGGGAATGCTGGAAATAGAAAATCTGAGAAAACGATTGGGAACTTCAGATGCAAGTATAATCAACAGAATGCAAGAGATGGAAGAGAGGATCTCTAGCATTGAAGATACAGTAGAAGAAATACATTCATCAGTCAAAGAAAACACTAAAGCCAACAAAGTCATGAACCAAAATGTCCAAGAAATTTGGGACACCATGAAAAGACCAAACCTACAAATAATAGGGGTCGAAGAAGGAGAAGAATACCAACTCAAGGGCACAGAAAATATATTCAACAAGATCATAGAAGAAAACTTTCCCAACTTAAAGAAGGAAATGCCTATGAAGATACAAGAAGCTTATAGAACACCAAACAGACTAGACCCCCCAAAAAAGTCCCCTCGCCACATAATAGTTAAACAACTAAAGGTACAGAATAAAGAAAGAATATTAAGAGCAGTAAAGGAAAAAGGCCAAGTGACATATAAAGGCAAACCCATCAGAATAACACCCGATTTCTCAATGGAGACTTTGAAAGCCAGAAGGACCTGGACAGATGTAATGCAGACACTAAGAGACCATGGATGTCAGCCTAGACTAATATACCCAGCAAAACTTTCAATCACCATAGATGGAGTGAACAAGACATTCCATGACAAAGCCAGATTTAAACAATACTTATCCACAAACCCAGCCCTACAGAAAGCACTAGAAGGAAAATTCCAACCTAAGGAAGTCAGATACACCCTCGAAAACACAGGCAACAGATAAAGCCCAACGTATAGAAGTACACACACATCACCATCAAAAAATAACAGGAATGAACAATCACTGGTCATTAATTTCCCTCAATATCAATGGACTTAATTCACCTATAAAAAGACATAGGCTTACAGAATGGATACGAAAGCAGGACCCATCTTTCTGCTGCATATAAGAAACACATCTCAAATTCAAAGATAGACACTACCTAAAAATAAAAGGCTGGGAAAAGACTTTCCAATCAAACGGTCTTAAGAAACAAGCGGGTGTAGCCATCCTGATATCCAGCAAAATAGACTTCAAACTAAAATCAATCAAAAGAGATCAAGAAGGGCATTACATACTCATCACAGGAAAGATCCACCAAGATGAAGTCTCAATTCTGAATATTTATGCCCCAAACACAAGGGCACCCACATATGTAAAAGAAACATTACTAAAGCTTAAATCACATATAAAACCCCACACATTAATAGTGGGAGACCTCAACACCCCACTTTCACCACTGGACAGATCTCCCAAATTGAAACTTAACAGAGAAATAAAGGACTTAACTGATGTCATGACTCAAATGGACTTAATCGATATCTACAGAACATTCCATCCTAACAAAAAAGAATATACCTTCTTCTCAGCACCCCATGGAACCTTCTCTAAAATCGACCACATACTTGGCCACAAAACAAATCTAAACAGATACAAAACAATTGGAATAACCTCCTGTGTTCTATCAGACCACCATGGTCTAAAGTTGGATTTCAACAACAACAAAAACTACAGAAAACCTGCAATCTCATGGAAACTGAATAATACCCAACTGAATCACCAATGGGTTAAGGAAGAAATAAAGAAAGAAATTAAAGACTTCCTAGAGATCAATGAAAATGAAGACACCACATATCCAAATTTATGGGACACTATGAAAGCAGTACTAAGAGGGAAATTCATAGCACTAAATGCCCACATAAATAAGTTGGAGAAATCTCACACTAGAGACTTAACAGCATACCTGAAAGCTCTAGAACAAGAAGAAGCACAGTCTCCCAGGAAAAATAGACGCCAGGAAATTATCAAAGTGAGAGCTGAAATCAATCAAATAGAAACAAAGAGAACAATACAAAAAATTAATGAAACAAAGAGTTGGTTCTTTGAGAAAATCAACAAGATAGACAAGCCCTTATCCAAACTAACTAAAAGACAGAGAGAGAGCATCCAAATCAACAAAATCAGAAATGAAAAGGGGGACATAACAACAGACATTGAGGAAATCCAGAGAATCATCAGGTCATACTTCAAAAACCTCTATTCGACAAAACTGGAAAACCTAAAAGAAATGGATAACTTTCTGGATAGGTACCACATACCTAAGTTAAATCAAGACCAGATAAACTATTTAAATAGTCCAATAACCCCTAACGAAATAGAAACAGTCATTAAAAGTCTCCCAACCAAAAAAAGCCCAGGACCAGATGGTTTCAGCGCAGAATTCTACCAGATCTTCAAAGAAGAGTTAATACCAATACTCTCTAAATTGTTCCACACAATAGAAACAGAAGGAACATTACCAAACTCCTTCTACGAGGCTACAATTACCCTAATTCCTAAACCAAACAAGGATGCAACAAAGAAAGAGAACTACAGACCGATCTCCCTCATGAACATTGATGCAAAAATACTCAATAAGATACTGGCAAACAGACTCCAAGAACACATCAAAACAATTATCCACCATGATCAAGTAGGATTCATTCCAGGGATGCAAGGGTGGTTCAACATACGAAAGTCCGTCAGTGTAATACACCATATAAACAAACTCAAAGAAAAAAGCCACATGATCATCTCACTGGATGCAGAAAAGGCATTTGACAAAATCCAACACCCCTTCATGATAAAGGTCTTGGAGCGATCAGGAATACAGGGAACATACCTAAACATAATAAAGGCAATTTACAGCAAGCCAACAGCCAATATCAAATTAAATGGAGAGAAACTCAAAGCAATTCCACTAAAATCAGGAACGAGGCAAGGCTGTCCGCTCTCCCCATACTTATTCAATATAGTACTTGAAGTTCTAGCCAGAGCAATAAGACAACATAAGGAGATTAAGGGGATACAAATTGGAAAGGAAGAAGTCAAGCTTTCCCTATTTGCAGATGACATGATAGTATACTTGAGCGACCCCAAAGATTCCACCAAGGAACTGATACAGCTTATAAACACCTTCAGCAACATAGCAGGATACAAGATCAACTCAAAAAAATCAGTAGCCCTCCTATATACAAGGGACAAAGAAGCGGAGAAGGAAATCAGAGATACATCACCCTTTACTATAGCCACAAATGACATAAAATACCTTGGGGTAACACTAACCAAGCAAGTGAAGGACCTATATGACAAGAACTTTAAGTCCCTGAAAAAAGAAATTGAAGAAGATGTCAGAAAATGGAAAGATCTCCCATGCTCATGGATAGGCAGGACTAACATAGTAAAAATGGCAATCTTACCAAAAGCAATCTACAGATTCAATGCAATCCCCATCAAAATACCAACACAATTCTTCACAGACCTGGAAAGAATAATACTCAACTTCATATGGAAAAACAAAAAACCCAGGATAGGAATCCTGTACAATAACACAACTTCTGGAGGCATCATGATCCCTGACTTCAAGCTCTACTATAGGGCTACAGTAATAAAAACAGCTTGGTACTGGCATAAAAACCGACATGTGGACCAATGGAATCGAATTGAAGACCCTGACATTAATCTGCACACCTGTGAACATACAATTTTTGACAAAGAAGCCAAAGGTGCACAATGGAAAAAAGAAAGCATCTTCAACAAATGGTGCTGGCAAAACTGGATATCAACATGTAGAAGGTTGCAAATAGATCCATATCTATCACCGTGCACAAAACTTAAGTCCAAGTGGATCAAGGACCTCAACATAAATCCAGCTACTCTGAACCTGCTAGAAGAGAAAGTAGGAAGTAGTCTTGAACGCATTGGCATAGGAGACCACTTCCTAAATAGAACACCAGTAGCACAGACTCTGAGAGAAACAATCAATCAATGGGACCTCTTGAAACTGAGAAGCTTTTGTAGAGCAAAGGATATAGTCAACAAGGCAAAGTGACAGCCTACAGAATGGGAAAAGATCTTCACCAACCCCACATCTGACAGAGGACTGATATCCAGAATATATAAGGAACTCAAGAAATTAGACATCAAAATGCCCAACAGTTCAATTAAGAAATGGGCTATAGAAAAAACAGAATTCTCAACAGAGGAAACTCAAATGGCTGAAAGACATTTAAGGAATTGCTCAACATCCCTAATCATCAGGGAAATGCAAATCAAAACAACTCTGAGATACCACCTTACGCCTGTCAGAATGGCTAAGATCAAAAACACTGAAGACACCTTATGCTGGAGAGGATGTGGAGCTAGGGGAACTCTCCTCAGTGGGAGAGTTGGTGGTGGGAATGAGAGAGCTGGTGGGAATGCAAGCTTGTACAACCACTTTGGAAATCAATATGGCGCTTTCTTAGAAAATTGGGAATCCATCTCCCCCAAGATCCAGCTATACCACTCTTGGGCATATACCCAAGGAGTGCTCAACCACACCATAAGAGCACTTGTTCAGCTATGTTCATATCAGCATTGTTTGTAATAGCCAGAACATGGAAACAACCTAGATGCCCTTCAACTGAAGAATGGATAAACAAAATGCGGTACATATACACAATGGAATACTACTCAGCAGAGAAAAACAATGACTTCATGAGGTTTGCAGACAAATGGATGGATCTAGAAAAAATCATCCTGAGTGAAGTAACCCAGACTCAGAAAGACAAACATGGTATGTACTCACTCATAGCAGGATACTAGACGTGGAACAAGGATGACTTGTCTGCTACTCACATCACCAGGGAGGCTACCTGGAAAACAGGACCCCAAGAAAGACACAGGGATCGCCCAATGACAGAGAAATGGAATGAGATCTACATGAACAGCCTGGACATGAGTGGGGGTAGTGAAAGGCGAGGGTCGAGGGAAAGAGAGCTTGGGGGAGCGGGAGATCCCAGCTGGATCAACAACAGAGAGGGAGAACAAGGAATAGGAGACTATGGTAAATGAAGACCACATGAGAATAGGAAGAAGCAAAGTGCTAGAGAGGCCCACAGAAATCCACAAAGATACCCCCACAATAGACTGCTGGCAATGGTCGAGATACAGCCCGAACTGACCTACTCTGGTGATAGGATGGCCAAACACCCTAATTGTCGTGCTAGAAACCTCATCCAACTACTGAGGGATCTGGATGCAGAGATCCATGACTAGGCCCCGGGTGGATCTCTGGGAGTCCAATTAGCGAGAATGAGGAGGGTTTATATGAGTGAGAATTGTTGAGACCAAGGTTGGATAAAGCACAGGGACAAATAGCCAAATGAATGGAAACACATGAACTATGAACCAATGGCTGAGGCATCCCCACTGGATCAGGCCCTCTGAATGGGTGAGACAGTTGATTGGCTTGATCTGTTTGGGAGGCATCCAGGCAGTGGGACCGGGTCCTGTGCTCATTACATGAGTTGGCTGTTTGAAACCTGGGGCCTATGCAGGATTGTTTGGCTCGGCCTGGGAGGAGGGGACTAGACCTACCTGGACTGAGTCTACCAGGTTGACCTCAGACTGTGGGGAAGGCTTTGCCCTGGAGGAGATGGGAATGGAGGGGGGGGGCTGGGGGGAAGGTGAGGGGGACGGGCGGGGGGAGAACAAGGGAATCCATGGCTGATATGTAGAACTGAATTGTATTGCAAAATAAAAAAAATGAGGCAAGAAGGAAATAACTAACAATGTAGAATGAGCTTAGTCAGTTTGTTGTCATTCTTGGTATTTGCTGAGATATAATGCTTCATGGTTGAAAGCCTTAGAAAGATAGGCATTTAAATACTAGCTATACAACTTAATTAGGTGTTGGAACGTGAGAAACTTTATACTGCTGAACTTGTTTGCTAGTTTTCTAGAATAGTAAGTAAGGTCTGTATTATAACAAACTTGTCAGAATTCAATGCAATATTTAATACAGAATCCATATGTAAGTATGCGCTATGTGGTAATGATAAGCACATTTCTTTTACTAATTTTGTTCATCTTTATTCTTATTATATTTTTACAGTCTCTAAGGACTAACTCTCTAATTACCTGTGATTCCAAATATGTAAGGAGGGGAAAATAATAGTATCTGTTCTGTGAGTAATGTGGGGATGACCTAAGTCAATATATGTAAATCCCATAATAGTCCCTCTTGCTGTTAGTATGGTATAAATGATAACCATTGTTATGCGTGTTAAAGAAATTACATTTTATGAGTATCAGTAAACTGAGTAGGGAGGTCTTTAAGGAATATACATTCATACATCACAAACTCTTATCTGTTCTGTTTCATTGTAACATTGATCCCAGTGGCTAATTTTATAGGTTTTTGAAAAATTAATTTTTTTTTTTGGCAATTACATAGATGCGTCTAATGCATTCTGATTACTCTCATCAACCTTTTCTAATCTTCCGGACACCTATCAACCTACCACCACCACCACCCAATTTCTTTGTCATGTTCATGGTTTTTTGTTTTGTTACCTTTGGGATTAACCAGGGGTGTCTGTGTAAAAATGAGTTTGAAACTATCTACTGTTGGGAGCCTGATGGGCTAATGAATGAGTACACAACTAAAAACAGTGACTCCTCTACTCGCATTACTCATCAGTAGGCAATGCTTCATCAGGGACTGGCAAAGCACCATGAGCCTCTTCGCCATCTGGGACTGACTGATGATAGAGTCCTGTGCAGGTAACCACACTGCTGTCAGCTCATGATTGCCATGGCTGTGACATACAAACAAGATGGCGTTTTGTAGCTGTGGTTATCTGCCAATCCGCCTAGCTTCCAGCTCTTAAATTCTTTCACAATGTCCCCTAAGCCTTTGCATGGATAGTATGAACTGCCTTATTTAGGGTTAACATTTAACCAACACTTATTCTCGGAACCATGAGCAACCATGAGTCCCTGCACTGACTGAACTGCTGTTCCTTGCAAAGATAGGTTTTTCTTATTGAGACTGAAAGTAACATTTGTCTATGGGTAGAAACGTAGGTTTTTGTAAAGGCAATCTGATGCTGCCAGTTGAGCTAAACAATAGTAGGAATCTCCACCACAGGGCTTAAGATTTTTTCCTATAATATGATTTTGACTGGGCTTATAGATTCTCTCCTGTGGAACGGTTCTCAAATCCAGCCCAAGAGTGGTTCATTACATCCATACCACTCTGGCCACTATTGCCCAAATGGGCTCATCTTTCCTGGCAGATTGCTACTGTAGTTTATAGGCTTCAGAGCTAGTTAAGACTATTGCCTTTTCTTCCCCAGCAGCCTGCATGGAGCCTTCCATCATGAAGCATCAGGGAGAACCTTCCAAGCTCAGTTCCAGCTTGATTTTCTATATCTTACAACAAAAGTTTGTGGTACCAATTTTGTAGTATGCTCTCAACTACTTAGACACCAAGAGTGAGATAGAGCAATTTAGAAGGCTATGAGGGAGAGGAAGTGTAGAGTGTGTGGGATATGAGAAGATATATAATTGGAAAAATGGAGGTCATTAGATTAATATATTAATACACCATCTCATGATTTACTTACTATTGCCTATTCTCATCCAAAGTCATATATTAGTATACATATTCCATTCTGAAGACATTTAAAGATAAATATACCATGGAGATGGGATTAAGCTCATTCTGAGGTTTAATGTCAGAGTTTAAGAAAGCTTTATGTCTACTAGATTGTTGGGAGCCATGCAGCCTAGTCTTGGATCAGCATATGACTACCTGACCAATGGGTTCCCTTGGGGGAAGGCACCTGTGGAAATGGACTCTCACTTGGCAAGGACCACTAGTCCATGGGACATTGTAGGAATTTGCAAAATTCATGTAGCTTGCAGGCTCTTTTCTCTCTTATTACATTTCTTGTATAATATTAGCGGGACCAGCCTTAATATTACACACCCAGAGCCTCAGGAGAGAGAGAGAGCTACAAACGGTGAGGACGATTTTCGGGAAATAGAATCTCAGCACACCGAGCTCCTTAGTCCATTCATTTTAATTCTCTGGAATAACATGCTATTTATACAGCTTCAGTTCTGTTCTCGTGCCTAGCTCCTTTCTTGCCTGGTTTCTCGCTATATTTATCTATAACTCCCTCTAAGTTCTATCTTAATTCTCTCCTCTTAATTCTGCCTCATCTAGGTCCTTTTCACCTTGTTCTTACCCAGCTAGGACTTCCCCATCTGATTCTTCCTCATCTTCCATCTCATCCACACATACTCTCTGGTCAAAATCCTCCTTATCCCTCTCTGTTCTCCGTCCCTAAGTTCTCCATGTTCCCCCTAAGTCTCCCAGAAATCCAGTTATAAACCCAAGCAATATCAGTCCCCTGGTTGAGCAAAGTCACCAGGCTTGAATTCTGTGGGGTCATAAAGGCAGGTAAGAATTTTCCTCAGGCAGTGACCACCAGGCTTCCAGGGTCAAACGGAAGGATGATAAGAATCACATAGAGGGGCAGTAATTGTTAATTATCATTTGCAACCCAAAAGGGAAGTGACTAATGAATTAACTAAAGACTAAATTCGGGTAATATCTAAGAAGAGGCATCTTATGTGCTCAACTATAACCTTAAACGTGATTGGTAGAAAATGTTAAGAATCTATAACTTGCTAGGTCAGTGGGAGAAAATAAAACTGTCTTCTTTTTTCCTGTGGCTCCTATCTGTCCAAGCTATCTGCTGTTTTTCTGCAGGGTGGGGGAAAGTGTGCTTGGTCGCTAGGCAACCTGTGGACAGCTAGATGCCTCTGGTGATAGATAAAGGGAGATCTGGAACTAGAGGTAAGATTTGGGAAAGGAGGAAGTAAAGCTTAATTTGCACAACCGCCAGGCCTTCTCAAACGAGTAGTCTGGCTGCTTAAGTCTGTTATTAGAGAGTACAGAGGTATCTCTGATAAGGTGCTTTCCTCCGCCTGGGGATGGACCTGGCCGGATGCTGCCAATGACGATAATTACAGGGAGACTTGAACTGGGGTTCTGGCTGTGCATAGTTATCAGCGCAGGTTATCTAAACATTCCTTTAGTAGTGGGGAAATGGTGCCCAATAAATGATGGAAAAGCTACAATAGCACACAAGAAACTCATAGCAGGAAACGGCTGATAATCAAAAGCCAAATATCACCAAGACTCCTTGAGCCTCAGCTTGACGTCTGGAAGGCCCTTGGCTTCTTCCAGGTATTAGCTTTGTCATGATCAGCAGAAATCCTACTTGGTATATTTTTGCAGCTTGCAGCATACATTGTTGATTCTTTGAGCAGTTTTTAGTTTTACTTTGTCAGTCACACATGCAACAGCTGTAATTTTCCATGGAAATTCTGTTCTTCAAATATTTTCACCTACGATTCAGCAGGGGACAAATGCTTCTCTAATCTCTTATCTGGAATTATTAACTACAACTCCTAACCCTGGGAACTTTTCTGATTCAAGAGAGTCAGTTAGGTACATATGAGAAAACAACACTTGGAACATTAACAAAGTCTCATAGTTCTGGCAAGGAGAGTAAGTCATGCATACACAGAATAGGGGAAAAGCCTCAGGAATAGACATAGTGCCAACTGTTGAAGGGTCGGGAGAAAGAGAGCTTAGGGGAGCGGGAGGTCCCAGCTGGATCAGGAACAGAGTGGGAGAACAAGGAAAGAGATACCATGATAAATGAAGACCCCATGGGAATAGGAAGAAGCAGAGTGCTAAGAGGTCCCCAGAAATCCACAAAGATACCTCCACAATAGACTATTGGCAATGGTCGAGAGAAAGCCCGAACTGACTTACTCTGGTGATCGGATGACCGAACACCCTAACTGTCATGATAGAACTCTCATCCAGTGTCTGATAGAAGCAGATGCAGAGATCCATGGCCAAGCTCCAGGTGGAACTCCAGGAGTCCAATTGGCGAGAGAGAAGAGGAATTATGTGAGCAAAAGATGTTGAGATCATGATTGGAAAAAGCACAGGGACAAAATAGCCAAACTAGTGGAAACACATGAACTATGAACCAATAGCCGAGGAGCCCCCATGGAACTGAATCAGGCCCTCTGGATAAGTGAGACAGTTGATTAGCTTGAACTATTTAGGAGGCCCCCAGGAAGTAGGACTGGGACCTGTCCTTAGTGCATGAGCTGGCTTTTTGGAACCTAGGGCCTATGCTGAGACATTTTGCTCAGCCTGGGTGTAGGGAGGAGGGGACTGGACCTGCCTCAACTGACCTACCAGGCTGAGCTGAATCCCTAGGGGAGACCTTGCCTTGGAGGAGGTGGGAATGGGGGGGAATGGAGGGGAAGGCTGGGGGGTGGGAGGAGGGAGGACAGGGGAATCCGTGGCTGATATGTAAAATTAAATTAATTATCAAATAAAATAATAAAAAAGTAAGTTCCCTGGACACCAATCATCTAGAGTCAATGATAAGGTTTATTATATTCCAAAAGGAAAAATGTAGTATAAAATATGGGATGGAAAGATCCATCTTTTACCATACACAGGAGCTTATATTGATGGAAGAAATATGGTGGGATGGGAAAAGAGTGCCTTACCGAAGTCTGCCTTTTACAGAGAGATTGAGACATGGGACCCTCTTGTAGAAAAGGGAACTGTATAAAGGCATATCTTGCAGACATGAGAGGATTGTTTGGGTTTGAATATTGTTTTCCTTATATCACTGTATCTGTATCTATTACTTTTTAACTTGGTAACCGCAGGTAGCTGCCATAAGTGCTACGAGAGCAGGATGTGTCTGGCTCGATATTTACTCAAGCCTGCAAAAATGCTGAACTCTGTGTCTAGAAAAGGTTATGCAAGGGGTGGGAAACTGGATTTGGGGAAGCATAAAGGGGAACAATAGTGCTTTCATAATGATCACGATGTATTCCTTAAATTGTGATGTATTTCTTAAAGTCAAAAAGTAGAAGCCAATAATAAAGCTGTTTGTGTAACCCTTAGTAAGAATTACTCTGTTTAAGTATAAATAAAGATGGCTTGAACTATTCAGGGCCACTTCAGTGCAATCAACTTGATGGTCAGAAGTTTTCCTTTGGCTGACACCCCTTCCCTGCCTCAGGACCTGAACCCAAGCCAAGGCAGGACCCTGGCACTAGATCTGTAATATTTTCTTTTGAGTAGACATGAAAATAAATATTTCACAATAGTCATTGCAAGAGTTTTACTGTTAAATAAGATAAAGATTTTAAAAATGAATAGTGAAGAATATTAAAAGATAATATGTTTAAATTTCTCACCTTAACAGAAAATATTTCTTGGTAACAGACTATGATATCCAAAAAGATATGTTGAGTCATAGAATATGTATTAGATACTTTTTAGGTAAGTTTCCTTGGAGGAAATTAATATTAGTGTGGTTCTTAAAATTGCAGGAAAGTGATTTGCATCATTTTCCTAAACTTACTACTTCTTTAATTTTTTTTTCAATAAATATGGTACATCTACACTATGAAATACTATTCAGCTGTAAAGAAAAATGAAACTATGAAATGTACAGGTAAATGGATGGAACTTTTTTTTTTGGTTTTTCGAGACAGGGTTTCTCTGTGTAGCTTTGTGCCTTTCCTGGAACTCACGCTGTAGCTCAGGCTGGCCTCGAACTCACAGAAATCCACCTGGCTCTGCTTCCCGAGTGCTGGGATTAAAGTCGTGGGCCACTACCACGTCTCACATGTTCTCTCTCATTGGAGGCTCCTAGCTCCAAATGTTCAGATGTGAGTACATAGCCTGTACTAACTCAGACACCAGGAAATGAAAACAAGACCATTACTGGGACAAGGAGTTGGAGAACAATACAGAAGGTAATAGCAGGGTACAAGTAATCTCTGTTTAGGGAGTAGTGAGGGAGGTAAGTACAGGAGGAGGGAGGAGGGTAAAATAACAAGTAAGTCTGAAAAAAAGCCACAGGGAATCAATTAACTAGTTACCAAAATAAAATAAGCTTTATAATAAATGCAATTCCGTGCATGTACACATGGTTTTAATGAACTTTTCTCATCTGGGCTGACAGTGCTCCCTCTAATAGACTACCTAAAAAATGCCACAATACTAGACATGAGAATCCCTCTTTTGAGTTAAGAAGCCCTCTTTTGAGTTGAGAAGCCCTCTTTTGAGTTGAGAAGCCCTCTTTTGAGTTGAGAAGGCTTCTTGAGTTGTTGGCCAGTGTTATCCCAGAGAATCCCAAAACATACAGCCTGTTGCTATTGCCCTTGGGTGACACCCCAGAGGTGAAAGGAAAGTAAGTCCCTATTGCTGAAGATACCATGCATTTCAGAAACAAAACCCAGAGAGACTGCTGAGCTGGAACTGACCTGAATGCACCCTCCAGGAGGACTAGCTTGCAAGATCCCAGAAGGCTTCCTGCAAACTTCCAAAGGAAGAAACTACAGAGTCCCACTTGGCTGCAGTGCTAGTGAAGTGATGGTTATTAAAGGAGAAAGTACCTCCTCGAATTTACTAACCCAGCATAATCAATCCCTAAGAACAATCTATAAACATCTGTCCTTACATTCACAGGTAAGTATAGTCTTCGTTCCTCATAAAGGAAACTTCTCTTTGCAATGGACAGAGACCACTAGAGAAAACCACAACCAATCAAACTGCAGAGTCGTGGAGCCTGGTCCCAGTGAATACAGCTACAAAACACTCCTGCACCTAAAGCTCATGGAACATTGTGTAGCAGGGTGTAGAAAGTGTATATGAGCCAGAGGATAGGGAGTTTTGCTGTGAGATTGCGTCTCCTTGTAATGTCAGAAGTTACACCCATAAAGTCTGGGGGTGAGAGGGACAATAGAGAAAGGGGAGAGGGTGGGGCATAGGAACACAAGGGAGCAGGAAGGTTGAGCTGGGTGCGGGACGGAGTGGGAGAGCAATAAAAGAGATATCATGGTAGATATAACATCATGGGGTTAGGGAGAAACCTGGTGCTAGGGAAATTCCCAGGAATTCACAAGGATGACCCCAGCTTAGACTACTAGCAATAGTGGAGAGGGTGCCTGAGCTGGCTTACCCCCAGTAATCAGATTGGTGACTACCCTAACTGTCATAATAGAGCCTTTATCCAGTAAATGATGGAAGCAGATGCAGAGATCCACAGCCAAGCACCAGGCTAAGCTCCAGGAGTCCAGTTGAAGAGAGGGGAGAGGGATTATATGAGCAAGGGGGGTGGGGGTTGGGGTCAAGATCATGACAGGGAAACCCACAGAGACAACTGAACTAAGTTCATGAGAACTCATGAACTTTAGACTGACAGCTGTGGAGCCAGCATGAGACTGGACTAGGCCCTCTGCATATGGGAGACAGTTGTGTAGCTTGGTCTGTTTGAGGAAACCCTGGCAATGGGATCAGGATCTATCTCTTGTGCATGAACTAGCCTTTTGGAGCCCATTCCCTATGGTGGGATGCCTTGCTCAGCCTTGATGCAGGGGGAGGGGCTTGGTCCTGAGTCAAATGAATGTACCAGGCTTTGCTGTCCCCCCCATGGGAGAACTTACCCTTTTGGAGGAAGGGATGAGGGGGTTGTGGGGGGAAGGCTGGGAGGGGAAGCAGGAGGAGGGATGAATGGAGGATCTGTGGTTGGTATGTGAAATGAATAAAAAAATTCTTAAATTAAAAAAAAGAAGGGAGTGGTCCTCATCATTGCTTCCTGCATGGTTGATTGTTGATACCAATTTCTCTGGCAGTTTAATGCTTTCTCTAACCGGTTGCTTCTCTTCATGAAATCCTCTTAAGTAGTACTTGTTTACCAGATTTGTCAGTATGATGACAAGGTAGTATGAATGTGCATTGAAAGAGCTCTGTAGTTTTAAAAATATTCAGTAATTGGTCTAGGCATTATTCTCCTTTTGAAAAACCTTAGAAAACATTAATGAAAATGCTTGTTTTTCCTTTTTCTACAGTGTTCTTCTAAAATGGCTTATACTTACTAGGATCATCCACAGACTGTACCTTCTTATTTTGATTATTGCTGTCCTAAAACATTAAAAGTTTCATTTTTCACTTTATATTCTCTAAAGAATTACAAACTTAGGAACAGAAAGTACTGTTTTCTTCAAGTGAGGCGAATTTGAGGGTGATTGTAAACTAGGCTACCATGGGAGATTTACAGCTAAGAAAACCATATCTGCATCTTTGTTCAAATTGAAGGTCAAATTGACCAAGAATAAGAGTTACAGTCCATTCTATTTGGAAATGCAAGTAAACGCACAAACCAATTAAAAAAAACCCTATCTTCTAAGATTCCATAGCAATTCAATAATTGAAAAACTCTAGCATCTACTCTGTGTCATATGTTGGTCTTGTGGAACAGATGCTGACACTATCCCATCCACATCCTTTTGGCATGTGACATCTCTGTATTACAAAGCTTCCAGTTGCCAGTAACTGTGAGAGCTCTCTCTGGGTGTTGGATGCTACTCTGCCTGCATGTAGGCCATGATAGAGGTTCCAAGGGCATTGATGCCAACCCCCACAAGCCACCCTATAAGCATCATTTAGTATGACTGCCAGGAACTGGTGGATAATGTCTCCATTTAGCCTAATTTCTGGTTAAAATAGCTCTGAGGCATTATCTTCCATAGTCTCAGGGTTTTACAACTAGATGAAACTGCTTTTATCCACTTTAACTGGGTTTAAAATCTACCTGTTTTGCTTTTTATTGTTTTGTTTTATTTTTTTAAAATCCTTCATCTATGTTTCACTTTCATATTTTGCTAGTGGTTGTTGTCTCTGCTCACCTCCCAAATGAGCTGCTTTCACTCACATCCCTCTGTAGCATGAATCTTAAAGGTACTTATTAATAAAATCAAACCTGAGGCCAGTTATTGGGGTGAATGCTGGAAGATCAGAGAAGCAGAACAAGCCACAGTACCTCACCTTGCCAGTTCCTCAGCTGATCCTGTTTCTTCAGATTGGAAACCTCTGAGTCCTTATCCAGAATGAATCTCAGCTGAGCTGTTGCTCAAAAGCCTAAAAGCATAACCAGCTAAAAGCTTCTAGTTTCTGGTCTTCACGCCTTATATACCTTTCTGCTTTCTGCCACCACTCCCTGGGATTAAAAGCTCACTTCCTGGGATTAAAGGCATGTGTCATCATGCCTGGCTGTTTCCAATGTGGCCTTGAACTCATAGAGATCCAGACAGATTTCTGCCTCTGGAATGCTAGGATTAAAGGCCTGAGTGCCACCATTTTCTAGCCTCTGTATCTAGTGGCTGTTCTGTTCTCTGACCCCAGATAAGTTTATTAGGGTGCACAATATTTGGGGGAACACAATACCACCACATCCCTATCAGGGTCATCTCAAACTGAGATAAAAACTAAAAACAACTAAGGCAAATTATCCCAATTAATGATATAGAAATAATAGTCACAGATTAGGAGAAAACAAGGATTCTGAAACAGAAGGGTAATAAAGTTTTACCAGAAGATTAAATAACTTAAGTCCTATATATAATTCCTTGATTTAGCAGTTTGGTGTTCTTTACAAATTCTTATAACTGCATATGGCAGCTATGACGCCTCACTGCTCAGATATCCTTTCAAGTGAGATGCCGCTGGAATGAGCATTTGACCGACAGCAGCATTGGCCATCGCTTTTGTTGCACTGCTTGTTCCTGGAAGTGACTAATCAGGACAGGTGTTACACTGGAGGAACAGACTCAGAAGGAATTGGCTCACATTCTGGGGGCTAACAAGGCAATTTCAAAACCAGTACAGTAAGCTGGCAAAAAAAAGGAAGGTTGAAAGGCTGGGTCTAGCTGAACTTTTATAGGTGGACCTTCTTTAACCACTAGAAACGTTAGTTCTGTAGTTAAAATATTTTAACTTGATAAAATGAAACCCACCAAGATTATTGAGGCTAATTTCATTTATAAAAGTTCGTGTGATGTTAGATGTCAGTCATATCTACAATATATTTTCACATCATCACACTATATTTGTGTTTGAATAATATCTGGAGTCTATCCAACTTGGCTTATGAAACTAACCATCAGAGCAGTGGTACTAGAAACAATCATTCTGCATTAGAGACTGCTCCTTGGACAAATTTTTGCTCTAAGACTCTCTACTATAACTGGGCGTAAGCTTTCTCAGTAAAATCACTGCTGCTTTCCATCCATCCTTCCTTCTCTCTCTACAGAATCCAGACTTGGGGCATCGTTTCATTTCTCCTTGCCTTCTCTGCTCCCATTCC
Organism: Peromyscus californicus insignis; assembly: GCF_007827085.1. Taxonomy (NCBI): domain Eukaryota; kingdom Metazoa; phylum Chordata; class Mammalia; order Rodentia; family Cricetidae; genus Peromyscus; species Peromyscus californicus. The sequence continues at coordinate 48,789,582 of NW_026294391.1, forward strand.
CCTTATCTTTCAAAATGAATCCCTCTAATAAATACCATGTAATTATATCATGTAGCACACTTACAAGATAATCAATTTGATACTTTTTTCTATCACAATGGGTAGGGGAAATAGGATAAATAAGCTCTGGGGACTGAATAATGCATTGCCCAACTGGTATTGACATAATGCCTAATACTTCATGAGGCATATTTAATCCTGGGCCAAAAGTTAAAATGTTGACCTGTGGTGAGGTGATGCCTCAGTCTAAGGCAGCAACCTTGCTGGAATAGTGATTGAAGCACTTGGAAAGTATGAGAGGAGAAATACACGTGAGGAAAGTAGAGTTGGCTAATTACTGCTGAGTTATATTGACAAGTAACTCTGCAAATTCCTCAATAATGAGAAGTTTAGAGTAGATAAGAAACCAATGTTCAGTGAAAGAACCAGAGGGGCTGTTCTGTAGCTTATGAAACTTCCTGTCTGCCAACCTGACTCTGACAAGTTCATGTTCACCAGAGGCTCAGAGTATTAGGGATGGGGCTTTTAGGCACATTTCCAGAGTTACAAGAGTCTACATTGTTGCCACACAGATCAACTTCTAAACAGATGATTTTGGGGCTAGCTAGCTATTCCATTATTCTCATGGCTTTTCTTTTGAGTGAAAAATTCAAATTGTATGTGTATGAATGTCAAAGTAATCTAGCACGATTTTTTAAAAACTGTTCTTCAGAGAAAACAATAAGGAAAGCAGACTACAACTACTGTCATTACTGTTATTAAAACAACAAAATTGTTTAGTGATTATTGCAGTCAAAACACACTGGCAAATTCTTTATATACCTTCTGTCTTTATTTTTAATTTTGAAATCAGTTTGATTTAAATAATATGGCTATTTACTGCTGGAAGCAGAATTTAGGTCTGTTGAGTATCCATTATTTTTCTACCATACTAAGAGGGACTTTGTAATTCATTCTTTCAAAAGTATCAGATAATAATGTAGAACATTAATAATGAGGAAAGTAGCAAATTGTTCTGAAGTTGATCTTTCATGTTTATGTTTAAAATACTATCAAAAGTAAGGAATTAGGTAAATTTCCCCCTTTCACTGATAACCTGTATTATAATTTCAACTATCAATAAATTTAGAATCAGTAATTTAAAACTCATCATCAGAAGCTAACAGAGGTAGCAAAACTTTACTATAAATGCAAATTTCACAAATCCAAATAATTTTACACTATATGAAATAGTGGCTAAGTTTGCCTATACTTTTGTCAACTAGAATTATGAATAGACAGCATGATAATAATGATACAACTGCAATCTAGAGATTATTTCTTACACTTCTAAACATAATTGTCTAAGTAATATTACTAGACATGAATTGTACAATGAATTTGTTTTAGATATGCAAGTAAAACACTATAATAAGGTTAATATTTTAATCCATTACCTATACATCTTATTGGCAATTAAGTTCAAATATTACCCCTCTTATGATCTTCTCAATAAAGAAAACTAAATCTCTTTCATCAGTTTTACTTTAAGAAAATGCCTCACTGAGCAAGTAGAGCAACAATTCCAATGCCTTGTCAAAGCTCATTATAGCTAAAACTTATTTAACTTTTTTCAATTTTTGATAATGTGGTTTTATATTCACTAGACCAAAGTTGGTTCATTAAGATACTTAGCTCTGGGGAAGAGAATTTTAAAAGATGCTTAGCACTGGATTTGCAATAAACTAGTCATGTATTACATTTTTATAGAGAATTTACATAATTGGGGAATATATTATGACTCTAATAAGATCAGATGGCTTAGTTAGTTATGTTTATAAGGTCAACGGCAGCCTTATGTGGAGAAGTAATATATATATATGGTTGAGATTTTTCAAGTAGTTCTTTAAAGCCCAGAGTAATTCCATGTGTTTTCATGGTGAGACCTTGGATTTACTAACTTAGAAATTTACATTGTTATGAAAATAAACATTGTTTAGATAGCAAAAGCACAGACATTCTTTAGAACTGTGTTGGTTCATTGCAGTATCTAATAGCAACATTATCTACTCAGGTTTAAATGAATTCAATGTAATTTAAAAATCAGTTGTTCAGTTGCAGTGGTCACATTTCAACTTTTCCTTATGTATAGATTGTGGCTAACATATTTAGAATGTGCACATCATTTATATCAGAACAGATATTTCTGTTTTATAGCACTACTCTATAAATTCTGTAAATTATCTGGCTAAAAGTTTAGACCTCACTTAAAATTCAAATTTTATGATAATTTTATGTATTATGTTTACCATATACATACACTGATTTTATTTTTGTGAATGTCATTCCTTATTCCTCAGAGATGAGAAAACAAAGGTTATATATGATACAGAAGTAAAAGTTCAGCTGATTCATGCTTTTTCTACTATACTTCCTTGAAAGTAAGATATACTCCAGGAAAATCTTCAAGGACTCTTATCAGAAAATATCAACGCTCTAGAGAGTACAATTTGAAGTATTTCTTCTCTTAAAATGAGGGCACTAACAGTTTCTGGGAAGAATCATATAGGGAATGTAATTAAAAATAATTCGTAACAGGGGGGCCATATCCAGACTTCTATATTTTGCCTTTTCATTTATTATATTTAGTGCATCCTATTACTCTACCTTAAAGTAGAAAATAAAGCATTTAGACATTATATTTTTAAAATACATTTTAATGGGGCTGGAGATATGTTTTAATAGTTGGATGCACTTGTTGTCCTTGAAGGAGCTGGGTTCCACTTCTAGAACCCACATGGTGGCTTATAACCACCTGTCACTCCAGTTACAGGAGAGATGATGCCCTCTTCTGACCTCTATAGGCTCTAGACATATATGCAGTACATTTACAAACATTTAGACAAAACACTTATATATAAAGTAAAAGTAAATCTTTTACACACACACACACACACACACACACACACACACACACACACACACACCATGAGGAAAACTACAAAAGTTTAAATGTAATCAGAAAAGACAAATAAATGAGCAGGCTTCCAGTGGTCTTATATAGGGAGAGTAAGTATTATCGAGATGTTAGATATTTCCAACTTGTTATATATACTTAAAGTGCATTAACCTCTCTTGTTGCTGTGACAAATGGCAGGCATAAGCAACTTAAAGAAGGAGAGATTTATTTGACTCATGATAAGATACAGTCCATCATACTAAGAAAATTATGGTACCAGGAGTAGAAAGTAGCTGATTATGTTGTATTTGTACACACGAAGCAGAAAGGGATGAATGTTGTGATCATGCTTTCTCCTTTTATACTTTTAATTTAATCTAAGACCCCAGGCCATGGAATGAGGGCACTCATATTTAGGTTAGTTTTTCTCTCACATGATCTTCCCTGGAAATAACATAGATACATCAGACTTGTCTCCTACGTGATTCTAAATCCAGCCCAGTTAACAATGAAGATAAAAATCACAAGCTTATCCCTTGTCAACTTGACACTAGGATGTGTCACCTAATCTATAATATTTCACATTGTTCCCGAAAGGCTTTTACCCAACTTATAATGAAAAATACATTTAGTTCATCTCAGTTTTTTAACAGCTCTAACACTGTTCAAAAGCCCAAAGGTCAAAGTCTCTTCTGAGATTTAAGATGACACTCTTTTAACTGTGAGATGTCAAATGTTATTTATTTCCTTCTTTTCTTATTTGGCTTATTTAGATAAAACTATGTCAATATCCTTTTTATATTCAGAGTACCAAATTTTGTGAAATAGATTCTTTACACTGATATTTTAATTTTATTTTCTTTATATTTTGAATCTAAAATAATTATTTTCTTGATAAAAAACAATAAAAGTTTTCATGCTTTAAATATGCAATGTCACAGAGTAAATGTTCCCATTCTGCAAGGTAGAAATGGTGGCAAAATAAGAAAAGATCATCCCAAACAAGATCTAAACCCATCAGGGCAAAGATGATATAAAGTTCCAGCCCTGATGTCTGGGCCTTTGAAGGTATCATCTTACCTAAAACAGGATTGAGAAGTATTGCCCCTCCTGTTATGCCACTTGCAGAACATAGAACCTTTTACTAGAGGTGGCTCTGCCCCATACATTCAGCATAACTCAGTGGATGCGCTATATTACTGGCTTCTCCAACATCTCCATCACAGTTTATGTTACAACTTGATAGCTTCACACATCAGCCTTTGAGTGCCTGTGCTATTCTACAGTGTATTACCTGGCCACATCTGCTTTCTAGAATAATGGTATAAGCCTCCGAGATGCAATAATTCTTGAATTTTTCAAACCTGCAAAATAATCATTATATGGACAATGCTGCCAGGTTCTGATGCTGGCTTCAGATTTAGTCTGCTTCCCTTTCTACTGTACTTGTGCATCTTCAGTATCTCCTACTTTGAATAAATATTATAAACCACAATAAAACAGTAAGACATATCTGTACTATAGCATGTTTTTTACTTGATCTTGAAATGTCAGACAATTTAGTCCACTTCTTTTTAGTTCGGCCTCTCTAAAATTTCAACAGCATAGGCAGAACACAGATGCAGGGTAAAGAGAATATCATCTACAACAGTTCCCAGTGAGTACTGGTCTCCCCTGTAAAACCTCACCAGCCACTCCTCCATGCTCTATATTTCTCTTCATTCTGATCTTCTAAACTCCCACCACAATAGTCTATTAAGCTCTTCTTACTTCATTTTCGAGCTTCCATATTCCACAGCTTCAAATTCTTCTAAATTCTTCTTACAATCTAGATCTCAAGGCCTTTGAATCACCTGGTCAGGTTTCTCACACAAGTGATCCCACTCCTCTATACCAGGTTTCTAAATTCATTTATTTTCTTGCTGCTGTGAGAAAATATCCAAGGAAAGAAAGAAGTTTAAGAAAGGAATAGTTTATTTTGGCTCAGTCTACTGTTCCAACACCATGCCTGTTTGCTTCCGACCATGATGATTATGGCCTAACCCTATAAAACTGTTAGCAAGTCTCCGACTAAAGGCTTTGTTTTATAAGAGTTGCCTTGTTCATGGCATCTCTTCACAGCAATAAAACAGTAATTAAGACAAGCAGTAAAATTCTAAAACTATGAAAGTCATTCATGATAACATAAGAGAAACCCTAGACTATAGATATGATGATGATTTTTTGATACAATACAAAAGTCATTTGTATAATAAATTATTGATAATCTGGGCTTCACTAACATTTTGAATGTCTGCTATATCAAAGACAATAGTAGAATAACACAAAGCATAAACTTAGAGAAAAATATTTACAATATTATGTATGATAAAGTGTTATCTAAAGTATAAAAAGAACTTGTAACAATACGAAAACCCAAAAGTAAATTAAAATGAGCCAAAGACCTTGGCAACCATTTCCCCATATATACAATGACAAGCATATAAAAAGTCCTCCACATTATATGTCATCAAGGAAATGCAACTTTAAAGAATAATAAAATACTACTGTAAACCTCAAAGAGCAGCCAAAAACTGAAACATTTGACAACACCAATGCTACCAAGAATGTAGAACAATGAGAGCTCTCATATGCTATACTGGGAATGAGAAATGGTACAACTGCGTAGTGATTTCTTCTAAAACTAAACATACTCTTACTAAATGATCCAGCTGCCATAGTCTTTGGTAGTTATCCAAAGGATCTAACAGTGATTCGTACATATGAAAACTACACACAAATGTTTACAGCAGCTTTATTTATAATACTCCAAGTTAAAAATGACCAAGCAACTGTCTAGCAGGTGAATAAAGTGTAGCATACCCAAACAGTTGCATATTATTTAATGCTAACATAGTGAGCTACCAAGCCGTGGAAAGACATTGAGGAACCTTAAATGTGTGTTCTTAAGCAAATGAACCTGCCCTACTTAGCTTAAACTGTCAAGTTGAAGCAACCTAGAGTCACCTGAAAAGGGAGTCTCAATGGAGGAACTGTCCAGATCAGAGTGGCCTGTAAGCATGTCTATGGGGAACTGTCTTGATTAATAGTTGATATATGGGGATTAGCCCATTGTGGGAGGCAGCATTCTCCAGACAGATGATTCTGGGCTGTATAAGAAAGCTAGCTAAGCATAAGTCTATGAGCAAGCCAACAAGCAACATTCCTCTCTGGTTTCTGCTTCAAGTCACTCACTTGAATTCCTTCAATGATGGACTGCAACATTTAAGCTGAAATAACCTTTTTCCTTCCTTAAGTTGCTTTTGGTCAGAGTATTTTTTATCACAGCAACAGAATGAAAATTGAAGAGAATCCAAACTGAAAAGGCTGCCTATAATATGATCCCCACCATCAATATTGAAGAAAAGACAAAACTACAGAGACAATTAAAAGATTAGCAGTAGTCAGAGGTTACAATGGGGATGGATTAAACCATAGAATACAGACTTCTTGGGGAAGAGAAAATATTCTCTGTGATATTTAATGATAGACACGTGTTATACTTTGTCCAAATCCATAAAATGTATAACACCAAAGTGAACTCTAGTGGTAACCATGGGTTTGGGGTGATTACATTGTATCATCTAGGTTCACTCACTGTTTAAAAAATGCATTCACTTGGCAGATGTCATTAAAAGGGAAAACAATGCATGTATGGTGATAGAGTATATGGAAATTATTTGTTCCTGCTTCCTTATTTTCCTGTTATCTCAAAATACTGTAAAAAAAAAAAAAGTAGCTTTAAAAGTGTCTCTCGGGCCAATGAGATGGCTCAGAGATTTAAGGAACTTGCTGCTAAGCCTGACAATCCCCAAAACCCACACGGTGGAAAAAGAAAACTGACTCCCACAAGGTATCCTCTAACCTCCATGTATGCAAGCACACAATAAGTAAATAACAAATGTTTAAAAAAGAGACCTGTCATTTTGGATATTCTATCAAAGGAAAATCCACCCCCTCACAGACAGTTACATGTATGTGACATTTTCAGAAGTATTTTCAGAAATACTACATCTAGAACAAATTGATATTAAAATTTAGAATCAGATCCAAAAAGTATTTTATTAGGGAGATTTAAGGAACAGTGTAAAACTGCAGAAAGTTATCATGCATGTGCCTACCAGAAAAAAATGATTATTGTATAAATTGTGTCTTATCTCCATTTTCCCATTCACTTGGAAAGGTTTGCCATACTGTGGACACATCAGGGAACTTAATGTATTGTAATTTAGATTTGTTTTCATAAGGAAAAATGAATATTGCATCATCAAGCTCACTGGGATATATTCTTTACTTTTTGAAAGAGCAATGTCTCTCATTCCTATCAATGATGTAGATAAATTCTGAGTGGAAGTTGATGTTTATTCCTTTCATTTCCATGTTTCTGTGGTGAAAATGTAAATTAATCTTTAATGGAAAATTTGTTTTACCTTAATAGTTTTACTTTAATTTCCATGCTGCAGAATGAGAAACTATGATGAATATTTTTCTGAAGGAATATCTCCTGCATTTGTCATGGGAATTTGAGCTCATTATTTGTATGAAAGGTCAATAAAACACTTATTTGAAAAGAAGCTTAGAAACTGCATCATTTTACACTTGAAAGGGGAGTAAGCAAACAAACAGATGTAGATAGTTTGTCTTGGTGCAATGTTAAAGAATCATAAATACAACCTAAATCTATTTAGTTTCTAGAATGTTCATTTTCCTTACAGAGGAGTACTTGAAATGGAAGAGACACTTTGCCCATAAATTACCCATTTGGTCACTTTTATACCTATGAAATTAAATAAGAAAAATACATGCTTCTCGTAGTAAACATTATTGGTTCTTCCATTCCAATATGGTGTAGCACAATTACCCTTACTTTGAGTCCATAGAATATGGAACCAGAACATCTGTCATTCTATATTTTAGTAATATTTCCTCCTAAAGACCATGAGGAGAAATGAGTTCATTTTTCATTCTACATTTTACAGTTCATTTTACATTCTGTAAAAGCATACACAGTAGATAAATTATTCATTGACTAAAATGTATACATTTAAGAGGTTAAGGACATGGCTCAGTGAGTAAAGCTAGTACTTGCAAGTTTGAAGCTTGTAAGTTCAGATCTCAGAACCCATGTAAAAATCCAGCCATATATATGTATCCCCTGTAATATCAGCACTTGAGAGGAAGAGATAGGGTATCTATCTCCTAGGGCAACCTGTTCGAGTATAGTATCCAGTATCCGTGAGATCTGGGTACAGTGAGAGACTCTCCCTAAGTAAACAAAATGAAGAGTGATTGAAGACACTGGATGTCAACTTTGGGTCTCTAAGTGGATGCACACCCATATATACACATGTGCTCACAAACATGAATGCATACATTCATGAATGCCTTACACACACCCATGGGAATGTTCCCTAGCCTACATGCCCAATGATGCTCTCCATTTGCAGCCAGGACACTTTTATTTTACATCAAGGAACCAAGAGAAGTCATCTAACAGAAGGTTTTTCTTGGCTTTCCTCCACATCACACTTGAGACCAGACACACATGCAAAAACAGAGTATGTGTTTTAAAATGGTGTTCTTTGGTTCATATTAAGGGAACTGTATTTCTTCCTATGTTAATGAACATTTATAATATATGGCACATCCATCTAGAAAACAATCCGAACCTCTTTGAAACCATGAGTTATTTTTCTAGTTTAAGTTGTCATTTTGAGAATATTCTCGATTTCAATGGTGTTATAGACTCAAGTGACACTGAAAATTTGTCACATAATAGATACATTTGAAGGAATAAATAGGCTCTTGTTGCTAATTTAAAAACTCTCCCTCTAAAACCAGGTCTCTTCTCTAAACATATGTTCAACTACTATATGATTTTATATAGTCGTTGCAAGGTCACCTGAAAGTAATACTGCTATTCTAGCTACATAGATGTTAGATGTTAGGAAAGTGCTCTATTTAAAACACTAACCTGCTATTGTTTCATAACTGAGTTTTTTTGGAAAATGAGAAATTAAATGTAAGCACGTATTTTTTCAGAGAAATAAGGAGAAATGAAGCCGTGACTAAGTAGCAGAAAACAAAGATCAGTATTAAAGTGGAGGACTTTATTAGACATATATGTATCTTGATGTACAGTGATGTAATTTAGATTTCTAGTACAAAACCTATTTGAGCTTATCCTGAAAACATTTTGGTGGTATAAACACTTCAAAAAATAAAATTAGATAGCCTAGTTTCAAATATTGATAGGTATCTTTGAACCTTTCATAATTATCTGATTTTCTGTTTGTATTTTCAGTCTTTTTAGTTTAATAGTAGCTTTTCAATGAGGTGGTACAAATTTTTTAATTTCTAATATGGTTAATACAGAATATTTCAATAGTTGTGTGAAAGGTCATGTACATAGTTAACACTTTTCCTTGTCTGAGAGTGTTTAGATGGAGAATATGCATGGGACCAAACTAGGCCCTCTGAATATAGGTGACAGTTATGTGGCTAGATCTGTTTGGGAAGCCCTTGGCTGGGGACCAGGACTTATCCCCACTCCATGAAAAGGCTTTTTGGAGCCCATTCCCTAGGGCTAGATACCTTGCTCAGCCTTGACCCAGGGGAGAGGGGCTTGGTCCTGCCTCAATTTAGTATGTCAGACTTTGTTGACTCCCCAAGGGAAGCTTTACCCTCTCTGAGAAGTGGATGGGGTGGGATTGGGGGAGATGGGGGGGGGTGGGAGAAGGTAAGGGAGGGGGAACTGTGTTTGGTATGTAAAATGAAAAAAACTTTTTCAAGTAAATAAAATTTCAAAAAATGAAGGCAAATAAATTAAAAAAAATAAATCTCTAACACTTGTACTAAAACAAAGCACACCAGAGAGTAGGGAGTACTCTTCCGGTGTAGGAATCTTATGCCTTATATCTATGATTAGCTTTAGCTACATGGGCCCTGTGTTTCCTTGTGAATTTTAGGATAGTTTTTTCTATTACTTAGAAAATTACCATTGGGACTTTCTTTGTTGTTGCATTAAATCTGCAGATCACTTTGGCTGCTACTTATGGTCATTGACAAGACTAAGTCTTTTGATCTCAATTACTTTTAAAAAATTATTTTATGTATACAAATGTTTGCCTGCATGTATGTATGTGAACCATTGGCATGCCTGTTGCCAGGCAAGGTCGAAAAGGGCAATGCATTCTCTGGAACTCTAGTTACAGACAGCTGTTAGCTGCCATGTTGGTACTGAGATTGAACTCAGGTTCTCTGGAAGGGCAACAGGTGTTCTAAACCTCTGAACCATCTCTCCAGCCCCAACCACTTGTTTTGAAAGGAGATACATATAAAAGCTCTAGAATGTTAGATCTAGTAGAATTATCTGTTTCACTCATAATTATGAGGCTCTAGACATGTTGGGTGAATTCCCTAGGATCACATAGTGAATGGCTCAAATTAATGAGGTTTCAGCTACTTGTCACATTATATTTAAAGAGATTTACATAATTTTATCATTTAATCGTGACAAAAATTTTAGTATGATGGTCATGTCCCCACACTTTTTACTTAGAACTTTAATTTGTGGAAATATTGCAAAAGGGTACACTTTATTGACTCAAGTAATTAACATTGTGTCATATTTTTGTTTGTCTCCGTCTCTTTGTGTAGATACACTCCTGAACATCCTGTTCCTCCATCCATAAGTTTATCTCTCTGTCTTCTGTATTTAAGGATACATTCCTATGTAACCACACAATTATCCACTAAGGAAATTTAACATTGATGCAATGGTATTTCCTTACCTTTTCTAATAAAAACTTCATAGCTGTGTTTAGTTTTAAAGCAGCAGCAGTATGTATATGCCAACCAAGAAACCTAAGTTCTTTCACAACAAGATAACTGAGCAAGAATTTAACTCAAGAAAGTTCCAGAAATACAAGTAAATGTCTATCAGTACCATACACATGAGTAAGACATTTCTCTCAAAAGCATAAAGAGTGGAGGACAGAAGGATAAGATACTATGCATTGAATTCCAACCTTTAACGTGGACTTTGGAAGGATTCACACAGACTGTAAATATAAATGCTTGAGATAGCCGTGGTCTTTTCCATTTCCATTTGAATCTTAATTTTTTTCTATTTCTGTGAAGAATGTCATTGGAATTTTTGTGTAAAAGTAAAAGTATACATTTTGCCAGGCGATGGTGGCACATGCCTTTAATCCCAGCACTCAGGAGGCAGAGACAGGCAGATCTTTGTGAGTTCAAGGCCAGCCTGGTCTACGGGAGCGAGATCCAGGAAAGGCACAAAGCTACACAGAGAAACCCTGTCTCGAAAAACCAAAAAAAAAAAAGTATACATTAATTCCATCAGCTGAGAACTGCCATATTGTACAAATACATTATTGAACAAAAATATCACAAAATGTTACAAAATAAAAAAGTACAAACTTCATTGCTTAATAAAATGCACTAAAGGTAGTTAAAAGTAGCAACATATAGATTGTGGGTTTTTTTGTTTTTTGTTTTGGAAACACTGTTTGACCCCGTAAACCATACAAGCTGTTTACAATTTTACATAATACAATGTAAATTCTATTTTACCTTTTGAAAGAAATTGTTTTTTGGAAGAACTTTAATATGACAAAATATTAAGACAGTAGCCTCCTGCTAAAAAATAATGGCTATTCTGTCAGGCCCAGCTACTTAGGCTTATTTTTTAAAATCTCAGTTGAAACCAAGAAGCTGTATAATGCAGGAGGCTGAACTTCTCACAAAATTTCATGCATGTTAATGTTAAATGTCTTTCCTAAGAAGTTGATGAATAAGAAGAAAACAATCGAGAGCAGCAGACAATCTAAAGATCAGAGTACAGAATCATCATTCTGCCACAGCAACAGCAGACTTCTATTCAAGTAAGGCCTGGTACTGTCCTATTAATAAAAAAAAAATCGTCCCAAAGTGATCCCTTCGTTAACTGTCTTCAAAGCAGACTAGTTCTAAAAAAGTAACATTTACCCCCAAACAACAAATCCACTTGTTTCATCAAAGTGGAATGGGCTAATCATCTGGTAACATAATGTGTCAATGTCTACTATGATCCACTATCTGGGCCCAGAGGATTCTCTAAGGCCTTGTATTTGGCTCAGTTGGCTCAGCAATGGACACTATGATGCTGTTTTTGACCATTCCTATCCTAACCCAGAGTAAGACAATTGGTGCAAGCAAACCCAAAGGCTGAGGAAACGTTATGAAGAACTTATCAAGTCCATGGCCATATCCCTGTCCAAAATGTATATCGAACAAAATGCATGCTCTTGAAAAGTCTGAGGACCTGACAAGCCAGGGAAATGTCGTACATCAGTTGTGTTGGGAAAACCACACAAACTCTAATTAGGGTAATGGCACTTTTCAACTTCCTAGTAGATTGGCTGTAGGTGTAATGCCTTAATCAGTTTTTGAATGTTCTCTCAGAGCTGCAAGTTGCTGGGCACCTGAATGATGTTTCCTGATAGGTTTGGGTGAGCCTACTGCTACTTATAATTTGCTGTATAAAGTGAGCACTACTTAATTTACAAGCTGATGTGTCGCGGTATGAACTTGTTCATTCCTGATAGTCTATTTTCTATAAAAATGTATTTCTGCACATTTTTAAAAATGGGTGTACTTTCATCTATGACATGTTTCAATTGCAAGAAATGGCTTTAAGCATAATCCAGAGAAGTGCTTTCTATGAAGTTAATTTCAGTTTGTGATTTAGTAGTTAGTTTACATTGTTGTCATTGGAATTTTTAATGTTAATTTAATTAAACCTGTAGATTATTTTGACAATATTACTGTTTTCATGATATTAAATCTGCTAATTCTGTAGCATTGAAGGCTTCTCCTAAATCAACTGTCTCCTACAATTTAGTGTTTGGTGTCTTAATATTTTCATTGTTAAACTATTTTACCTCCTTCATTGAGTTTATTCCTTAGTATTTTAAACTATTATTAATGGGATATTTTCTCTACCTTCTTCTCAGCAAACTATGGGCTATTAATTTTTGTATTTTGGTTTTATGTCCTATAACTTTTTAATAAAAAGTACTGATCATGTCAAAAACTGATTGCTGGGGGTATCACATCTCTTGACCTAAAGTTGTATTATCAAGCCATAGTGACAACAATAACACAGTGCTGGCTGCCAAATAGACATGTATACCAATGGAAAGAGCCAGAAATGAATCCAAACAACTAAATCCCCTGGATTTTTACAAATTTTCAAAAACCTACACTGGAAAAAAAAAGACAACCTGGTCTACACAGATAGTGCAGGAAAACCTGGTTATTCACCCGCAGAGGAAAGAAATTTAGACCTGTATCTCTGTATCTCTTACCCCACACAAAAAAAGCAATTCAAAATGAATCAAAGTCCTTAATTTAAAGCTTGAAATGTTGAAGTGTCAAAAGGAAAACAGAGTTCAAGATGTAGGCACAAGTTAGAACTTTCTGAATAAAACTCTAATAGCACAGGAAAATAAATCCAAGAACTGACACATAAGATTGCATGGAATTAGAAGGGGTCTGCACAACAAAAGAAGCTATTAGTGATTAGGAAGCCTGAAGACTGGGAAAGAAATCTCGGTGTGTTTGTGTGCATATAAAAATTAAACACCAAAACTTCTAATCAGCAATAAATATGCTAGTCAACTGAACAGGTAGTGCTTGACCAGAGTCATTAATGGATAATAAATACATTGTATTTAAGTACTGCAGAGGGATTTATATTTTCTTCTGTGGTGTGGCCCCTGGTAAGATGCCTGTAACTGATCTCTACTCAATCAGGCTTCTGTAAGAAACCCAAATGAAACTCATTGTGTCATCAAGGAAAACCAAAGACATGAAATAAGAAGGGAGAGGAGTTAAAAAGGGGAAGGAGATGAGTTGTAGGGGGAGAAGGGTTATAACAGCCATGAATATGATGAAAACACATTATATAGATGCATGAAAATGCCAAAACAAAACCAATTATGTATAATTAATACATGTTAACATAAGAAACAAAAATGTGCTCAGTAAACTTAGCAATCAAAGAAATGCATATTACAACTACTTAAGGATTCTATCTTACCTCAGGCAATACAGCTATCATCAATGGAACAAATAGCAAATGCTGATGAGGATATGTGTAAAAAAAAAAACAAAACTCGTACACTGGTCACGGAAATATAAACTCGTGTTCCGACTATAGAAGTCACTGTGAAGTTTTGATAAAGACTATAAATAGAACTATTTTAGAACTCAGCTATACCATTCCTGAGCTTATAATCTAAGGATTCTAAATCCCACCCCACAGCAATGCTTGCACATCCATATTTATTGTTGCTCTATTTTCAATAGCAAGGAAATGGAGTCAGTCTACATGTCCATCAACATATGAAGGGATAATGAAAATGTGGTACATAAACAGAATGGAAATTTATTTGGTTGTAAAGAAAAACAAAATCTGAAGGAAAATGGATGGAATTAAGATTTATTAATAGAGATAACCCAGGCTCAGAAATATTGATACCCTATGTTCTTTCTCATATATAAAACATTCATTCTATGTTTTAAGTTTTATATATTCATATTTATGTGAGTGTGAGTATAGATGTAGGTCACATAACTAGGAAGGGGACCATTATAGGGGCTAACAATGTTTTAGGGTATGAGGGAAGTAAAAGAATACTTAGGCATGAAGGGTGAAAGGAAACTATTGGGGATGGTAGGGTACAAGTAGGGAAAAATATGGGGTTGAGGAAGAGGATATGGAGATTAAGATCAAGAAAAACCTTGTATGAAAATGCCATAGTAACACCTATTACTTAATATGCTGATAAAAATAAAGATTAGAAATAATCATAAAAATAAAAAATGTAAATCCAATATGAAGAACTTTTAAGAAGTTATTGACAAATATATTAGATGCAATCAACATGGAGAATATAATAATACATACAGATATCTGTATGTATGAGAGATATATACTATAATAAATTATTCATAAGTAAAATGACCTATGACTTGCTTTAAAAAGTATCAGATAAACTAATAAATTTTGGGAGCCTGCTCCCACCTTTTGAAGGGTTCTTAGGTGGAGGAGAGGAGAATGAGGAAATATCACATAGAAAGACAGACCTAGATGACAAGAAGAAAAACAGAAACACAGGATAGCTTTGGGAGGGCTTAGGTCAATACCCAACAGCCACTTAAGGGCTTTTTATAACAATGCCAAGCGGTGGGGCAAAAGACCTCCCCCTTGCAAGATCAAAGTACACCACACAGCCAAGTGCAGATCCTTCCAAACACCTAGTAACCACACCCTTGGTCAAATCATCCTGTTATGCAGTCCTGCTGGGTAAAGCAAGCCCAGATTCTCTGGCCCTGAGTAAGTTCTCACTAGGAAACCTCTTTGAGTCCCCACAATAAATGAAGAAAGCAAGTAAATAAAGCAGTGAAGAAAAATTGGTCTAATATTCATAAATGTTGAAGTTGGTTGGTTGATATATGATGGTCCTTCTATTATTTTTTGTTAGAGTATATTTGAAAATTTCAGTGATAAAATACTTTGTCTTTCAATAAAATGATCAGTGGTGTAGCTCAGGAGGCAGGTAACAGTTCTGGCAGGTACTAAAGGACTAAAAAGAGAATAAATTAATACTAGAGACTGTCAATCAGACAGACAAATGGGAATAATCAATAGATATGAGTAGGTCTCTAAGTGCAGAATCTTGGAAGTTTGTCAGCAAAGTCACCAATATATATCAAATTCACTCTGAGAAATACTACAGAGCTGTCTGTTTTGTGTTCTTTTTAATGCTGCATGTTTGAGAGGTGTCCTGTGTTCTTCAGTGCCCATTTTACAAAAGGTTGTGTCTGATTTGTGCTCCTCTCATAAACAGTGACTGAGAGAACAAGATGCAAGGATTTCTTCTCAATCTCATATAATATAAAAAAAATCTCAAACGATCTTGATGTCCCTTGCTCGTAGAATCACTCTTCTCTCTCTTCAACTGGACTCTTGGAGCTCAGCCCAATGTTTGCCTGTGGATCTCTGCATCTGCTTCTGTCAGTTACTGGAGAAAGGTTCTATGATGACAGTTAGGGTACTCACCAATCTGATTACTGGGGTAGGCCAGTTCAGACACCCTCTCCACTATTGCTAATAGTCTAAGCTGGGGTCATCCTTATGGATCCTGGGAACTTCCCTAGCACCCGGTTTCTCCCTATCCCTGTCATGTCTCCCTCTATCATGGTATCTCCTTTATTGCTCTCCTACAGTGACAACCAAACCAAACTAGTGGGAACTCTTGAAATTTAGACCAACAGCTGTGGAACCTCCATGGAACTGGATTAGGCCCCTGCATAAGCGAGACAGTTGTATAGCTTGGTCTGCTTTAGGGGCCCCCTGGCAGTAGGATCAGGATCCATCCCTGGCTTTTTAGAACCCACTACCTATGGTAGGACACCTCGCACAGCCTTGAGGCATGGGGAGGTGCTTGGACCTGCCTCTACTGAATGTACCAGCTCGGCTGACTCCCCATGGGGAGACCTTACCTTCTTGTAGGAAAGAATGGGGGGATGGGTTGGGGAGAGGCTGGAGGGGCATGAGGGGGAAAGAAGGGGATCTGTGACTGGTATGTAAAATGAATAAAAAATTTTAATAAAAAAATCTCAAAAGAATAAATGAATTTTAAGAAGAAGCATTTTTACAAAAATAAAAATAAGCCATGGGGTGAAATGTAAGTTTCCAATAAGTATTTGCTACATGAGTTTAATTAATAGAAAAACCAAGAAGAAGGAGAAAAAAGAAAACTATCCTTGAATTATTTTTATTAACAAGTAAGAATGAGCATGGAACTTTATGAAAATCAGATCTGTTCTCTAGAGATAAATTTTACCTATGAAACATCAATTCAAAATTATATGGCACTAATTTTCTCCATAAATCAACTCAGTAGCACCTTCCCAGGCATTGGATTTTTAAATTCCAAGGAGACATATAATTTTTCTTTACCAAAAATTTTAGTGCAATATGTTTTCAAATGTTCCCTTTTCTTATAGTGCTACTGTTGAAGTGCTACAATTACTTACAGTATAGAGGCATACTAGTCTATGTATCTGGAAATTCCATTGCCATATTTACCTTCTTTTAGTAATAGTCATTCCAGATTTCATACTTTTTATCTGTTTTCTTTAAATGACACGGAATGTAAATGATAAGTGCAGTTTAAGGGATATCTAAGCAATAACTAAGATATTTACCTTAAATATCCTTTCTGTTGTCTGTCAATAGTAATTATTACCCCTGGGGCCTTGTAAATTGGAGCTAAGAATGGCTGTGCTTCCTCACATTCCTAGGTCCTGGATGCCTTCTTTGTAGCTGTGGTGATATTTTGTTGTACTCTAGTAAAACTTACCTGAAGATCAGGGGACAGAGCCAGCCACAGAGTTAAACATAGAGATCAGGCAGTGGTGGCACACATCTTTAATCCTAGCACTCAGGAGTCAGAGATCCATCTGGACCTTTGTGAATTTAAGGCCACACTGGGCTACATGAGACTGATCCAGTCTAGGAGAGAAACAGAGCCAGGTAGTGGTGGCACACACCTTTAACCCCAGTATTTGGGAAGCACACATGCCATTAATCCCAGCCCTAGGAAGGTTGAGATAAGAAATGATATGGCTGGGTGGAGAAAGGCATATAAAGCGTGAGGAGACAAGAACTAGAGGCCTTTTGGCTGAGGACTCAGAGGCATTCATTCAGTCTGAGGATTCCTGGATACAGGATCAGCTGAGGAGTTAGAGAGGTGAAAAGTGGCTGTGGCTTATTTCTTTGTCTCTCTGCTCTTTCGGCATTTACCCCAATATCTGGCTCCAGGCTTTTATTATAAGACCATTTAGGATTCGTGCAACGTGTAGCTGTTCTCATTCATTTGCTTAAGATTTTTCTGTGTAAAAGAGCAAAATAATTCTATTTGAGCTGTCAAATTTGAGGAAAACTCTGTTGTAGCACTTTAATGTGGGCCTTCAAAAATAGCTTTCAATAAAGCAATGCCATGACAAAGAAAACTCAATTCAATTTTTTCAGACAACCAAACTTTATAAGGAACTGTTAAATATTGAACCTCCCTGAGCTTAGGGAAGATTTATTTGCTATTTCTGTTTAGTGTGGTCTCTTGCTAAAACCTCAGTTGTACTTCTAGGAATTTAAACAAAAAATAACAATCCAAAACTTATACTTAGATAATTATAGGTGTTGTAAATTAAACATGTCCCAAATGAATTTCAAGTTATGTATTTGTATTCAGAGTCCATTGACCTAAACTTAGTTGTATGGCCACATCCTAGTTTAAAGGCGGGATTCCATTACTAAAAAGAAAAGATGAGCACTCAAGCCCTAGCAGTCCAAACAGAGTCCATATACTTTCAACTTGCATTGAAATGGTTCCATGATCTAGTATCAGCTTAGTTTTTTCCTTTGTTCTCATTATTGGAATGGGGAGACACTTTGGCATGAGTTGCACACTGTATCCCAGGGCTGGCCTCATATCTGCGGTGACCCTGCTGCCTCAGCTTCATGTGTGCCAGGACTACAGGTACTAACCACCTTGTCTGATGAGTTACTGGTTAAGAGTCAATCAAAACATTCAACTTGTTTTCTAAAATACACCACTTGATATAACCACTCTTCAGAGACTACTAGAAATATCTGGGGATTATTTGTTTTCCTACAAATTTTGATTTACCAAATTCCCAGGAAATCAGTAGAAGAAAGGTTGGTAAGGTAAATACTTAATTGTTGTGAGAAAAGAGTCAGGCTCATCAGGAACAGAAACATAGAAGTCCCTGGGTGACAGAGAAAATGAAATAAAAATGAAGGTTTAATATTTATAAAATATGGATAAATATGAACAGAATTTTCTAGATTGAAAAATTAATCCCTTGACATCTGATGCTAAAACTTACCTAACCAAGTATCATAAGTGCTGAGACACTGGACCTGCTAGTTCAGTGGTAATCAATAACCTGTTAGCTGAAGATGCATATCAGATTATACTCTCTAAAAGTTGAGTAGCTTAAAATAAAAATAAACATGTATTGTGTCTCACAGCATGAGACCTGTGGAGGAACTATGTGATAGGTTCTAGCTTGGTGGCTGTCAAAATTTTGTCCAGTGCTGCAGCTAGCTGAAAGCTTGATTGGGCCTTCATCTTGTTCTGAGCCAGCTCACTCACACAACTAGCAAGTTGCTATTAATATTATCTGAGGTCTTCCTGCGTGGGCCTTCCTCCAGGACGTGATGACTATACCATTGAAATGCTATCTGAATTTCCTCAGCAAATACAATGATTAGTTTTAGGTCTAACTTGACAGGGATATAAGGTACACTCATATATATGGTCAAATATTTTTTAAAAAAATAAAGCGTATTGTTCTCCATATTGTTGCTGGGCCTTATCCAATCAATTTATGGCATTAATAGACTGAAACGGTAGACCTTTTTACCTGAAGAAGAGAAAACTCATCTTATTCCAAGGACTGTTTAGTGAGGTGGGGGAATTTTTCTGGCACTCTTACTGAAATTAAATATTTGGCTCTTTCTGGGTCTTGACTCTGACAAAATTCAGACAAGAAGCACAGTATTAGCTCTTCATATTCTGAGGCCTTCCAACCCAAACTGGAGCTTGCTGACTCACTGCAGATTTTAAGACTTTGAAGCCTCTATAACCGCATGAACCAGTTTCTTACACTAAATCACGTACACATATATTGAATATGTATTTCACTAAACTTATATTATGAATCAATGTATTTAATCTTAAAGAGATTATTTTGTAAATTATCAATTGCTTATAGGAAGTGGAAAACTAAAGAATTATGCACCACTCTTTGTAAGCACAGAGGTGGTCTTCTGAATCTATTATCTTAAATATTGAAGAAGGCAGTATAAATGCTAGAAAGAAGAAGCAGATACCAAATCATTAACTGAGTTTTATTTGATAAAGGTGTGAGACACTGATGGCTAAGAGAGGAGGCTCTTGAAAAATACCAAACAAGTTTTTCTTCCAAAAAATCAGAAAAATTTTGGTAAAAAAAGACTATTTCTTAAACATAGACCTACATATTTTTATCTGAGTCTATCCAAAGGAATATGTCTGAGTATTGTACCTATATTGTCCTAAGCATGACTTTATCCATCAATTAATAGGCTGCACTAAAGACACTTCTTTTTTAAAAAATCTGCCTCTCAAACAAGACCACAATAAAAGGATGGAAATAAATCCCTATTATGTATATTTGTATCTTAATGTCTAGCTACAACTCTGTGCACTCAAAAAGTAGTAATTGAATTATTAGAATATATGTTTATTCTCAGATTATCCAAGATACCCTTATTCAATAAACATTGATGTGATGCCTATGATGTGCTCTTGATGTAACAGCAATCAATCTTAGGAAGTATACATTTTAGATGTAGATAAAGTCAAATAAGTAAGTCAGTAAATGTACCAGTATTGTGTGGCAGCAAGTAGGTTTGTTCAATATTAGGAAGAGGAGTTAAGACAGGAAAGAGGCTTGGTGGTTAAATAGAGGGAAAAGATAACAGAACTATTACTTTAGGATGCTAATTTCTTGAACATAACACCTTAACACGGTTCTTGCAAACAGGGCACTTGTAGGACACTGTACCTGAAGTCAGTCCAGTGTGCATAACTAAATAATCATGGAGTTTTCTATATAACTGTCTTTTTAATTCATTGGTATACAAAGAATTTGACTTTCATTGCTACCACAGTTCTTTCTACTCTCCTAGCAACATAGTGTTACAACAAATAAATAAAGTCTGGTTTGATCAGTTGTTAAAGGAATTTCCGCATTTGTCTGTGCAGTTATCTTTGGAGATAATTTTTTACAGCATAAGAAACAGTACCTAGCTGTATATCTGTTTCCTGGAACTTTTCATAACTATACCACATATGAATAATCACTGCTAGTCATATCTTTCAGTCAGGAAGGGATGAGTAATTTGAACTGTGATACTCTAAAGAGTTCACTTTATGACTGACAGTGTTAAGTAAGTGGAAAAAAAAGAAAACTCAGATAGTCCAAAGGTAAACACACTAAAGAATGAAACAATATTGTGTATGTGCTTGTATATAGTACATGTCTGTATGCATGTGCACCTATGTATGCACACATGTGGAGTTCAGAGGTCAATATCAGCAGTCTTCTGTAGGCACATTCCATGTTGCTTCTTGAGATAGGATATCTCACTAAACCTGGAACTCACTGACTCTGCTGTACTGGCTGGACAGTGAGCTTAGGCATTGTCTGTATTCCCTCACACCAGTGCCAGGGCTCCGTGTACATGCCACTGTACCCACCTTTTATAGGCACTGGGGATCCAAACGTGGATTCCTGGGCTTGCACAGGAAGCTCTTTACAGACTGAGCCATCTCTTTAGTGCTTTAAACAAGGTATTTTTAAAGATTTATGCATTTTATGTTTATGAGTGTTTTTCCTGCATGAATCTGTACAACACCTGTATGCAGTGCCTGCAGAGGCCAGAAGAGGGGGTGGAATCCCCTGGAACTATAGTTATAAATGGTTGTGAGCCACTATGTGGGTGCTGGAAATTGAACCTGAGTTCTCTGAAAGAACAAGTGTTCTAAACCACTAAGCCATCTCCCTAGCCCCTGAGCAAGATTTTTTTTTTTAACAAATGAAATTGAATTCCATAAGTGTACACATAAAATAGATTAACTTAAATGTTTACATCAATATAATATAAAATATTCAGACTAAATATAAGAATTTCACTCTAAGTTAGTTTTAATGATGAGTGGGCTCTATTTTTAATTTATTTAGGGGACTGGAAAGATGGGTCTGGTTAAGAGCACTGTTTGTCTTCTAGAAGACAGAGGTTCAGTTCCCAGCACCCATAGACTTACAACCATCTGTGAATGCAGTTCCAGGGGATCTGATGCCCTCTTCTGGTCTCTGTAAGGCACCAGGCATGAAAGTGGTATACAGACATACATGCTAGCAAAACATGAATACATATAAAATAAAATAACTTATTTTTTAATGAGGTTTCCTAGAAATGTTCATGGAAGTGCATAATGCAGTCTTTGTTTTAAGAATATAACAACTGGTCTGAAGAGATGGCTCAACTGTTAAAGGCTAGACTCACAACCAAAAATTCAAGAATATAACAAAACCACAACATCAATCCCATGGAGTACAGGGATAAATTTCTTCTAGTAATATTATCATTGCAATTCCATATCATACATTTCAGTTTATATATATATATATATATATATATATATATATATATATATATGATGAATTTTACATATAGTGGCCAATAAGTACCCCATTTAATTCTTCTGTGTGTGTGTTTATATATGTGAACAACACAATAAAACTTCTCCCTTAAACCTACTTTTGCTGCATGTAATACATTTTCTGAAGCTATAGACTGAAATTTCTTGAATAGTTTCCTCACTGTACTGTTGTGCATTCAAGAATGTATTTAATATTCATGTATTTGGAACTTTAAAAAATATATTTCAGTGGTTGATTTCCAGTTTCTTACCATTGTGGGTTTTAAAAAGGGAAAAAAAACCTTGATATTTCAACCTTCCTTAATTTGTTAAATATGTATTTGGCTTAATATATATCTATTCTAGAGAATGGTCCTAGTGCCCGTTAGAAAATAGTATATTCTGCATTTGGATGGGGTATTCTATATACATTTATTCAGCCCTGTGTTGGTGTTTTGTTGCTATAACACATACCTGAAATAAATGATGGAAAAAAGATTAATAAATAATATCACCTTTTATTTCAGAGATTTTAGTCAGCAGTTGGCTGAATTCATTGATTTGGAACTGAGGTGTATAGCAAAATTATTCACCTTATTACAGTCAGGAAGCAAACAGAACAGGAAAGGTGAGGAAGGTGCCGGGGTCAAGATACCCTTCAAAGATACAGATACACACCCCTGACCAAATCCCCATAGTATACTTCCTTTATCTAGACCTCTTCTCCCAGAGTTTCCAATACCTCCTAAACTAATCCCTTTGGGGCATATTTCATATTCAAACCACAACAAGTGATTTAGTCTACTTCAAGCCTTCTATTTTCTTATCATTTTTGTTTGTTTTGCTCTAGATAATTGGTTCTCAGCCTGTGGGTCAGGACCTCTTTTTTTTTTTTTTTTTTTTTTTTTTTTTTTTTTTTTTTGGTTTTTCAAGACAGGGTTTCTCTGTGTAGCTTTGCGCCTTTCCTGGAGCTCACTTGGTAGTCCAGGCTGGCCTCGAACTCACAGAGATCCGCCTGCCTCTGCCTCCTGAGTGCTGGGATTAAAGGTGTGCGCCGCCACCACCGCCCGGCTTGGGTCAGGACCTCTTAAGAGGGTTGAATGACCCTTTCACAGGGGTTACCTAAGAACATCAGAAAACACAGATATTTACATTATGATCTATGACCATAGCAAAATTACAATTATAAAGTAGCAACAAAAATAATTTTATGATTTGGAGTCACCACAACATGAAGAACTGTATTAAAGGGTTGCCACAAATAGGAAGGTTGAGAACCACTGATCTAGATATTTCTGATCATGGCTAAAAGTAGATGATTAAGGTATTCTGCTCTTACTATGTTGCAACCTATCTCTTTTCATGTCTATTAATATTTCCCTTATATATTTTAAGTACTCCAAGAGTCAGTATTATTTTTTTTCCTCTTTCTGTCTTGACCCCTTTATCATTAGATAAAGACTTACTGGTATCCTTTTACATTAGTTAACCTAAATCCAAATCAGGTGACACATCCAATCTTGATTGTTTTGAATTCCATCTGGGTGACATATTTTTCTATCATTGCACTTTCAGTCTGATGTGTGATTTTTTTAATACGTGAAGTAAGACCCTTGTAAGCAACAAAGGTCTTGTTTTTGTTTTGCTTTTATTGTTTTAACCATTTAGCCACATACTCCGTCTTTGACAAAAACAAACCAGACCAAAAACCTTGATAATCCATATGCATTATGTTACCTCATTCAATGTGATATTTTCTGGTTCCATCTATTTTTCTGTTAATTGCATGATTTTAATTTTCGCTACAGTTGAATAAAATTTCAAATGTGGAGGCCACTCTGGCTCACAGTGTGGGTGTCAGGCACCACTACGGAAACAAATATGTGATGGAGAGGTGGGAAATATAGAAAAACAGAGTGGTATGTGCACCCTGTGGAGAGAGGTGGGACTGGAGACAAGACATTAGTGACAGGTGGGAGAGGGCTGAGGTGGAGAGGTTGCCATTGCCTAGTAGGGCTAGCAGGGTGGTATGCAGCAGCCTGGGGCTTACACAGATGCAGATGCAGGCTCAGCCCCTGAACACACTGCCCTGAAGGATTGCCTGGCTCTGGGCAGTGATGGAGGCCCAAGATGAGGAATGGTCCACTTTATGGATTGGACCTCCTCTAATGACCACTGTGTTTCTTGATGTCTCTGGAGGCCATGTTGGTGTCTATGGTCCATACTGCTACCTCAGACTGTGATAAATCCTGAGATCCATGTTGATGTGCTCAGTCTGTGCCGCTGATTGAAACCTTGGTGATGTCCTCAGGCTTTACTGCCTGGGGGGGGGGGGCATGTGGATGTGAGTGTCCTGGGGAGCCACCTGATATCATGTTGAGGCCTATGGTCCATGCTTCCACTGAGGGTCATGAGTGGGTCAGTGGTCCTGATATGGCCAGGGTCTGTGTTGATGTGTGTGGCCCATGTTAAAACTGAAGGCCATGCAGATGTCCATGGTCTGGGTGGCACCAGAAGCCATGTTGATATCCTTGGGATGTGCTGCCACGGTGGGCCATAATGATCTGAATGGTCTGCACTGCCACCCGGCCATGGTTATATCTGGAGCCTTGTTGCCACCAAGGGCCATGTGGATATCTGTGATCTGTGCTGCAGCCTGAGGCCCTGTTGATGTCTGTGGGCTGTGCAGACACTGGGGACCATGTTGACATGAGTGGCCTGAACTGCCACCTGAGGCCATGTTGATATCTGGGGTCCAGGCTGCCTCTGCGGGCCTTGTCTGAGTCCGTGGTCCTGCCACAGCCAGGAGCTGTATGTGTTGTCTGTGCTGTCACCAGAAACCATGTGGAAGCCCATGATCTGTGCTCCCACTGACTGTAAGAGCAAGGCAGCTACTTTTGCAGTGACATAGATGACTGCAGACACATATTGAGAAAGAGGGACATGGAGGGCTTCTGTGACAAACCCTACCCCCCCCCAACACCTCTCCAAAATTAACAGCCTAAACAGGAGGCTGTTAAAGAGAACTCTTAAAAAGTGTGAGAAGGATGCTGAAGTGTAGTTCTCCACAGTTGATGGTTTCTGGTGGAGATGTGGGAGGGAAAGGACTCTGTTCTATTTAAGGGGGAAAAGGAGTCAGAAGGATGGGCAGAAATGGAAGGACTGGGAGGTGAGTGGGATTGGGGTGCAGGATGTGAAATTCCCAAAGAATCAATAAAAAATATTCCAAATCTGTGTATGTAGCACAATTTCATTTTATATTCATCAGTTGATGGACATCTACGCTGTTTTCCTTTCCTGGCTGGCATGACTAGAGCAGCAATGAATGTTGATGTGCAGATATCACCGTGGTAGACTATGTCTCATCCTTTGGGCATCAGTCCAGAAGTGCATTAGTTTCCCACTGGTTCCCGCAATGGCTGCATTAATCTACCCTCTCATCAACAGTGGGTAAGCCCAAACATAATATTGAAAAAGATCTCATGACCACTTTAAAGTTGAATTCTGGTGATCTATAATAATGCTAAAGTAATATATTTCGTAGGATCTTTTCCCTTGTGTCTTAGCCTCCTAAAGGCTGTGGTTACAGGCTTATCATTCTCAGCTTGGGCAGTATTCTTTTGTGGGTAGAACTAATATTTTTTTATTTCTAACTGTACGAACATTACCTATGCCACTTAAAGTTATAATGTGCTGTTATGCTCAGCAATCTATTCAACCACTTTAAATAGCTAGTTTCCTAATACACAATTTACTTTAATTCATGCAGTCCTTCTGGGAAGCAAAAAATTTCAAGTATGAGATGAATAATGTTTAATCTAGATCCATGTAGCTGATTACTGAGCAAGAATATAAGATATTTACTGTGTTCCATTCACTACTCTTGGTACTGACACAGGACTCAGAAATATCTCATTTTCAGAGAGTTTCCTGGGGACAGATGACAGTTTATTGTACTTTGTTTGTGGACATGGTGTTTACAAATTTATTATTGGTGTTTTTAAATCAAAAGCAATCTTTACTAGCTTTTGGAAACATCACTTCATTTTAAAACATTCGGTAGGCAACAAAAAGGGGGCAAGTTTTGAGATTTGCTTTCCTGTTATATTTTTTCTTAAAAATAAGTATTTGAAAAAAAAGTTGGACTTGAAATTACATTTAAATGTGAAGGAAGATAGTGCATTATTAGCATAAACATTTGGAGAAAATGCCTGTAGACAGTTTTTCCCTCCTCTTAGCCTGATTCCCTAAGGCTGAACAATCAAGCCTGACCTGACCATTTTAGAGACTGACATTAGATGTAGAGAATAAGAGATTAGTTGTGTGTCTAAAAATATTCTTCTCATAGAAGCTTAAATCGTGTTTCTGGGATACAGATTTGGAAACCACATTTCTTTGTTTCTCCTCTCCTTATTTTCCCTGTCTCACTAGAGATTTTGTTTTAAACAATTCACAAGAAAATTACATCTCTTACAGGTTCAGGAGAGTATAAAATTGCCCTACTGGCAATGGCAGGGATGAAGGAGTATCTTGGTCTCATAGACATATGTGTGTGTGTATATATATACATTTGGATTTAAATTCTAACATTTTAAAGAACACTTTGCCAACTGACAGAAAATTATGACTCAGTGACTATGTTTCTCAAGGTATGATTCCCCAGACCAATAACATCATCATTATTCAAGTTGTTAGAAATACAGGTTATCAAGTCCTGTTCCCAGAACTGCCAGATCAGAATCTAAAACCTAATAACCATCTGCTTTTAAAGGAAACTTTTGTTTTGTTTTTCTTTCTTGTCTTTAATGTTTGTTATCTTTTATTTTAGATAGAGTTGCCTTGTGTTGTCCAGGCTAGCTTCAGTCTCTCCACATAGACCAGGCTAACCTCAACTCAAGATTCTCCTGAGTGCTAGGATTACAGGCACACAGCAGCAAGCCCAGCAGTAATCACTGTGTGAAATGGTCCCTAAGGGATTAGGGTGCAGAACAAGTGCTTTGAGAACCGCTGACCTGCACAGCTTTCTCACTGGGCTTCACAATATCTTATGAATTAATATAAAGAGGCTTGGGTTAAATTACTAGCAACTAACTTAAATTTAAATCATTGCTTTCTAATTTAAACATATTAATTCTAATCCACAAGACTCTTGTCACTGTTTTATTTCCATGCACAGCATATAGATCTGTTAACACAGAAATGATTCTTAATAAATCCTCTAAGGAAGAAACACAGCTATAGAGGGATAATACTTTTTTGAACAAAGGTTTTCAACTAAATCTTTCTTCACTAAGTGTTTGATGAAGACCTACACCTACCTAATTAACTATTTACTATTTAGCATGGGTGATTTCAGAGATCCTCTAATGGATGTATCCCCTGATGGGGTGACATTTTAGAGCCTACATAAAGTAGTTTAGAACACCACAAGGTTATCTGAGGAAAATAGTGTTCCAGTATAGTAATTTCAGTATTCTCAATAAAAGAAATTAAATTGGCGTGGCTGGAAATTGTGAAGGATAAGGTTGAAAAATGTTTGTAGCTAGATGTGGAACTCTTACATCAAAAATTGTGTATCGTATTGGGGGAAGCTGATTTTATATAAGACTAAAGGAAGAAGCTCTTTTGTTTGTGGGAATAGGGAAAAGAAGTGATATACTGTGATTATTTTGAAGATAAAATATTGTGTATCTATTACACATGGTGTGATATCTTCAAGTACATCCACATTGTAGCATAATTAAATCTAGCTAATTAACAAATGTTACTTCACATAATTATCAATTGGTGTGAGAATTCAGAAAGTCCTCTTTTTACATGTTTTCAGTACATGATAATTTGATGTAGTCACTATGATATAAAATCTTTGAAACCTATTCTTCCTGGCTTACTGTAATTGTGTATCTCTTGACCACTATTTCTCCATCTTCCTGTCATCCAACCTATTCTCTAATAATCACTGTTCTTTTCTCAACTTCTATGAAATCAACTTATGTAGATTGTATGCATGAAGAATGTCATGCAATACTTTCCTTTCTGATGCTGGCATATTTTGCTTAACATTATTTTCTCCATATTTATACATTTTGTTGAAAATTCGTAGACTTCATTCTTTTTAGGACTGAATGATATTTTATTATACATACACACAATCACACAACATTTTCTTTATCATCTTTCAGTTTATGGGCACTTAGATTGTTTATATAGCAAAGCTGTGATGAATAGTGTTTCAGTATACGTGTGGAGCATAGGTATCTCAGTGATATATTGATTTCATTTTCCTTGAATATATAACATGTACTGGATTTGCTAGATCACATGGTAGTTCTCTTGTTTATATTTTAAGGCACCTCTGTTCTGTATTCCAATAGTAACTATACTAATTTACATTTACACCAACAATGTAAAAGATTTGCCTTTTCTATATTTCCTCACCAACATTCTTTTTCAGTTGTCTGTTTTATGACAGCCATTGGGGAAATATTTCACTGTGTTTCTGATTTATATTTTCCTGGTAATTAGTGACACTGAAAATGTTTCTACAGCTATTTGTCTATTTTTATGCCTTGTTTGGAAAGAGTCGATTCAGGTCCTGTGTGCATTTTTAAACAGATTATTTGTTCTTACAGTTCTTTTTGCTATTGAATGGTTGTAGTTCTTTATATATTCTGTCAAATGTATATTTTCTGATTTTCCTCCTATTCTCTAGAGCTTCTCTTTTCTAATTAAGAATTTTAGTAACAAAAAAATTAAACACACCATTTGATGATTAAATCACCTATTTACTCATCTCATTATTATTTTACATACTGATTTTGAAAGAACACTAAACAATTTGGATAATATTAGATAATTGTCAACCATGATGTTCATGAGTTTGAGATCAAGCATTGTTAAATGCCTTTAGTCTGTATTGGGATATAATCAGTGACCCTGAGGAAAACTGGAAAAAAACTGCCCAGCAGCATATCACTGCCTCAGAAATAATTATACAAAGTAGATATCATGGTTATTTCAAGTATAAGATGTAAAATTATTTCATAAACCATTAGCAATGAATAAATTCAAGACATTATTCACAAGATATGGCTAGCTGGTAAGCACATCACCAACAATGGACTGTTCTTTAAACTTTCAATCTGTTTTCTTTGTTTCCTTAGATATTATAATTTGGTTATTGTTTCATAAATGAAAATAAAAATATGGATTTTACTACAAGGCAAAACTGTTTAGTCTTATATTAAAATGGCAAATGCATTTATTTTATTATCTATGAATCCAGCTCATTTACTAGTTCCCTATGATACATCTGCATATACTGATAAGCAAGTCTATCTCAAGAGTTAAGTATATACAAAGCATGATGAAAACTGTTAGGATAAGCAGACAATGCCCTTCCATCAAAGAGTTTACCCTATAATATGAAGTGGCAAATACCTTAGATCAGTAGACATACCATATTTGTGTCTTCATGTGCATTTTCAGATGAATTTATCATCCTGAATTTGTAGGAAAAATTTACAAATGCAAACAACTAAACTTACATGTCAGCCTTGGTGCATACAGCAACACCATAGAAGCTCAAAATTCTCTGAGTTAGCAGAATAAATTGTAAGACTGTACAGAAGTTGAATGTCAGGTTTGACCTTGGAGTGGGATTACACATGAGAGCAGTTACTAGTACATATCCTCCTTTACATTTTCATGAGGAAACAGATGCTGTAAAAAATGTTAATCACTCTCACAAGTTATAATCAATAATCCTATTCCTTTAAACATTTTCTTAGGTCAAATTTCACCCACAGGAAGTAAATAATGAATGAGAATAAGCAAGCCCATTTCTTTGGTTTCCTTAGCTACAAAGGCAGTAGAAGCAATTCATTTTAGACTAAAGAACTTCATTATATAAGCCATAGAAAGACATACACTTGAAAAGTAATTGTTTAGGAAATTTTATTATCTATGCTATTTATACAAGCCAAAAAATGTGAGGTTTTTAAGGCAAAAAAAAATAGGCTACTATAATGTATCACTTCTGAATTGGTGAGGGACTGAATTAATGTATGCAAAATTTCTCACTACTCTCATTTATATAACCTCCTCCCCACAAATCAAATATTCTAGTTTAATATTAACTTTGCTGAAGAACACACTTGACCATTTTGTAAAGGACATAAAATAAATTTTTTCACTGTTATTAATATCATGATGTAGTTAATTTGTTAAAATTCATGAGCAAATATTTATATAACTTAAAGCTAAATTTCCACAGTTTGTACTAGAGTTCACTCTTAGCATTATGTATTTTATGGGTTTTTATAAGTGTAAAATGCCACATATCTGCCATTACAGTATTATGTAGAATAGCTTCAATGTCCTAAATTTCCTCTGTGCTCAATCTGTTCACCCACACACCCTGCTCCCTCTGTGGGAACTTCTGGTAACCACTAGTATTATTAGCATGTCTATAATTTTGTCTTTTTTCAGGATGTCATATAATTTAAATTTATAGGCATTCTACAATTCTCCATTCTTTAGCTAGCAATAACTACACAAGGTTCTGCCAGGTCGTTTCATGCTCTCATAGCTCAGTTCCTTTTTATCAGTGAATAATGTTCCTGTGTATAAATGCACCAATTCGTTTTTCCATTCACCTCTTAACTGTCTCTTTGTCGACCACCCCTCATCCCCACTTTACCCATGGAGATCTCATCTATTTCCTCTTCCCAGGCGATCTATGCATCCTTCTTTGGATCCTCCTTGTTAGCTAGCTTCTCTGGATCTGCTTAAGGGGCTCCTGGCAGTAGGATCAGGATCCATCCCTATTGCATGAGCAGGCTTTTTGGAGCCCATTACCTTTGAGACAGGGGGAGTCTACTGAATGTACCAGGCTTTGCTGACTCCCCATGGGAAGCCTTACCTTCTTGTAGGAGGAAATGGGGGGTGGTTTGGGGGGAGAAGGCTGGAGGGGCAGGAAGAGGGAAAAGGGGGATCTGTGGTTGGTATGTAAAATGAACAAAAAATTTCTTAATAAGGCCAGGCAGTAGTGGCGCACGCCTTTAATCACAGCAGTCAGGAGGGAGTGCCAGGTGGAACTCTGACTTTGAGGCCAGCCTGGTCTACAGAGGGAGATCCAGGACAGGCACCAAAACTACACAGAGAAATCCTGTCTCGAAAAACCAAAAAAACAAAACAAACAAGCAAACAAAAAACTTAATAAAATAATTAATTAATTAAAAAAGTCTCCTTGTTGCTTTAAAATTTGTGCATTTTGACTTAATAAAGCTGCTATAAATGTTCATGTGTAGATTTTTGTGGAAATAATTTTCATTTCACCTTTTGAAATAATAAGTTGCACAATCATTGGCCTGTATAATAAGATAAGGTTTACTTTTGTTTTTCATTAATAGATTTTATGATATATATTTGTTTCCTGGTGAGTTTTTCTTTTGGTCAGATTGTAAAATTTCTAAATACTGGTATTAATTGAAACAGAGCTCCTCTCTTGGGTTATTTTTTTCTTCACATTAATAATTCAGGAACTATTGATTCAGTCTATTTGGAATATAGAGAAAATTAGCAGAAGATAATAAATCACTATGTAGCTTATACTTTGGGAGGATATTTGCTTGGTTGGTTAAAAAACCACATCTTTGAGGACTAGGGAAGAAGAAAAGAAAACAATATAATAACAGGACAGATGGTATGATACAGTGTATTAACTCTGGCTGTTATATGAAATACAGGGAGAAGGTAGAACCAACAGGATGGTATGATACAGTGTATTAACTCTGGCTGTTATATGAAATACAGGGAGAAGGTAGAACCAACAGGATGGTATGATAAAGTGAACACAGAAACTAAAATAAAGGGGAAAATAGTCTGGTGGTGATGTTGGCCCTAGCAATTAGAAGACTTCAGATGGGTTAGGTAAAGGATGGGAGTCGTGAAAGGACAATAATTTAACTTCCACATCGAATGTATGATCTCTTTAAAATATCCAAGCAGAGATATGAATAAGCATTTGGATTTAGTAATTGCAAGTTCACTTGAGTTCATGAGAAGGATCTACATTTAAAAATCATTGTATATATGTTGAACATAATAATGTGGGACACAGTCAAACCTATGAAATGAATATAAACCCTTCTTCCCATGTTTAATCTTTGAAAATGTCTTGAATACATGATGGGAAGGGAGAGCCTATTTAATAATTAGTGTTGCAAAAATACATACCTACAGGCAAACACAGGATATTAATTCCCTGTCTTACACAGAATGCAAGATCTAACACAAAATATATTGAAAATTTAAATGTAAGATCTGAAACCATAAACACTGTAGAAGTAAACAGAAGGGAAACTCCCGGACTACTGTTTCCTTCAGCAGTCTTGACAATGTTTTAAATGTTTTTTGGTGTTTTCTTCTTACTTTTACCTTTTGGCTTCTCCTGCAGTTTGGCAAAATTCACTTTGACTTCCATTTCTCTTTCTTTATTTTAATATTCTATTTATGCATATATGTACATATGGGTGGGTGTATGTCATGTAGGTGTACACACAGAGGCCAGAAGAGGAAGTTACAGTTGGTTACAAACACTCGATGTGGGTGAAGGAAATTGAACCTGGGTTCTCTGGAAGAGCAGCCAGTGTTCTTAACCACTGAGCCATCTCTCCAGCCCCATCATTTCTGTTTTATAATATTAGTAAATCTTAATTTTTCACAATATGTATGCATGTGTCTCTGTGTGGAAGCATGTGTGTGTGTGTATGTGAGTTCAGGGGCAAGAAGAAGGCAGTGGTAGCCCTGGGGATGGAGTTAAAAGTGGTTGTGAACCATAGTAAATGACTTCTGCAAGCTGAACCTGGGTCCTCTGCAATAGCACTAACTGCTTTTCACTGCTAATCCATCTCTCCAGCTCCTCCCTTTATCCTTTTGTGAAGAACCAGTCTGATAGTTATATATTCTCTAAGCTTCTATTTCTCTATGTGTTTCTCTCCTTTTCATAACTAAAGGATAGCTTTTTGGGGTAAAGAATTCTTAGTTGGTTTTTATTAACATTAGAATTTCGAAAATCTCATCTGGTTAGCTTCTAACCTGTAAGGTTTCAGTGAAAAAAATGTGGCTATAATACTAGAAATAGTGGAGAGGGTGCCTGAACTGACCTGGCTTACCTCAGTGATCAGACTGGTGAATACCCTGTCATCACAGCGCTTCCCTCCAGTGACTGGTGGAAGCAGATGCAGAGATCCACAGCCAAACACCAGGCAGAGCTCCAGGAGTCCAGTCAAAGAAAGAGAAGAAGGGTTCTAGGAGCAAGTGTATCAGGATCATGATGGGGAAACCTGCAGAGACGACCAAACCAAACTAGTGGGATCTAATGAAAGTTGGATCGATGGCTGTAGAGCCTGCATGGGACTGGACTAGGCCCTCTGCATAGTGAGACAGCTGTGTAGCTTGATCTGCTTGAGAGGCTCCCTGGTGGTAGGATCAGAATCCATCCCTGGTGCATGAGGGGGCTTTTTGGAGCACACTACCTAAATGGGACATCTCGTGCAGGCTTGAGGCAGGGGGAAGGGCTTGGACTTGCGTCTACTGGGTGTGCCTCCCCATGGGAGGCCTTGCCTTCTTGTGGGGGGGCGAGTGGTAGGTGGGTTGGGAGGGGGAGGCTGGGAGGGCAGGAGGAGGGAAGAGGGGGATCTCTGATTGGTATGTAAAATGAATGAAAAAAATTTCTTAATAAAAAAAAGAAAAATATGACTATAAAGTGAACTGGGATACCCTTACATGCAATAAATGTCTTTGCTTTTGTTGCTTGAACATATTTTGAACATATTTTCCTTATCATAATGCTTTGACATAACTGTGAGAAGATCATTGTATCTTCTCTCAGACTTCATTGGTTCTAGATGCTGGCCTTTAAGCTTTTCCTAGACTTCGGGAACTTTTCTGTTATTGTTTCCTTTACTGAGGTTTTTTTTGTTGTTGTTGTTGTTTAATTCCTTTGCCACTCAAAAGTGAACCAGCCATGAGGAGCAAGCCATCTAGTAAACAGCATTCTACCATGGCTCTGCTCCAGCTCCTACCTCCGTATTTCTGCCCTGTTTTAGTTCCTGCCCTCACTTTCCTCATTGGACTATGACCTGAGAGTTTTAAGATAAAATAAACCCTTTCCTCCTCAAGTTCCTTTTGGTCATGGCATTTTTTTCACAGCAGTAGAAACCTGACTAATACAAGTCAGGTCATGATTCCCTGAAAGTTTTTTATGCCTACTTACATGTATCATAATTTGTGCAATGAAGGGATAAATACTTGTTTTATTTTTAGTAATCTGGTTCAATTTGTTCCTATTCTTCCAGAAATTCTCACCAATGTATTTATTTTCTCTGAGTCTTTGTACATTTAACAATATTTTCACATTAGAAAATGACCTATCTCCATATCTGTATCAAGGCCACGGCTGTTGTGTTGACACAACTTCAGTTCTAAAAGGTACTACTCAAACTCCCAATCTGACACAAATCTACAATTGCCATGTCATTCATAATGAAGTTGGAGAATACATACATACAAAGGGTAGTCCTTTACCTGTGGACTGGGTACACCTAGATGCCTCATCTGTACTTACTGACTTGTGGGCAGGTACCATGGGATTCCATCTGGCTCTACATCAGTTGCTTCATGGGAAGGGCCAAGGGCCATAATAGTATTGTCTATCTGCTGCTAAGGTAGAATATTTTACTAAAACTGCTAAAACCAATAAAGATGATGCTTTCTGCAACAGAAATGCAGTCTCTTTGAGCCAGGGTTTCTACATGGTACCACAAGTGGTCCAGAAGCTCTGTCTGGGGGCACTGGCATGACGACAGAAGTCATTATGATCTGCTTGTTGTTAGGGCTCACCAGAACGTCCCTGAGACCCAAGACTCAGTATTATGCTTACTGTTCTTTCTGTCTTCAAGTCTTACTATCTGCTATGTTGCTTGAGATTATAGTAGGGGTAGTGGAGACAGTGCCTTGGCTTTCCCAGCTGATTCTATGCTGTGCTTTAGTTTCACATCTATAAGTACCTGTACAGCCTCAGGTTATACACATGCAATGGCTGGCCATGATGTGGTTTGAAATCTCCACCCATTCCACTGAGTTTCCAGTTGCTTTTTCATGCAGATAGTCTAAAGGCTCCATCTGTGAGCTCCAATTGGAGAATCAGGCTTTGACTGGCAGGAATGTAAGTACAGAACTGCCTGTCCTTGGATCATATTCCTGGGCCTGGCACCCTGCTAGTTTAAATTGAGGAAGGAGTGATACCACCAGCCCAAGTCATAGCTAAAATTGATCCAGAGCCTCAAACTGGTGATACTTGAATGGGTCAAGGGGCTCTGCATGGCACTAGTATTCACCATCGCAGGCTTAGTACTGAAATTCAAGTCAAAGTTCTGAACTAACTTCCTTTAGCCTCTTTGTAGTGAAAGGTATCTATCCCCAAACAATACTTCTTACCTTTTTCAATGCATCCTTTAGTTTTTCTACAAAAACCAGAAACTGTGGTCTCTCATCTGACTTCTTAGCTTTGGTGAAGGTTAGGGAATAAATAGCTGTTCCAATTGGTATTGATGTGCTGGGGTGATTGCTGGAGCATTTTACCTAGAAGCCATTTTGATCTCAATCCTCATATATTTTAAATGTGTGTCTAATAGTATGTCATTGATATTTCCAACATTTTAATTTCTCCCCAAATTATGTGCAATTTCTTTAACATTATATTTGGATCCTTATAAGCTGTTAATAGTTTCAAACATTACATTTCTGTAGACTTTACTCATTTTTATTTTTATTTTTTATTTTTCCTGGAGCTGAGGACTGAACCCAGGGCCTTGCGCTTACTAGGCAAGCACTCTACCACTGAGCTAAATCCCCAACCCCGACTTTACTCATTTTTAAAGTTTATTCTTCACTCATACATTACATCTTGACCACAGTTTCCCCTTCTCTCACTCCTCCCATTTCCTCGCTCCCATCTCCAGTCTCCCCCAGATCCACTCCTCCTTCCCTCCATTTCTCTTCAAAAGAAGAGCAGGCCTCCCAGGGATAGCAACTAAACATGGCATAACAAGATACAATAAGACTAGGTACAAACCCTCATATCAAGGCTGGATGAGGCAACCCAGTAGGAGGAAAAGGGTCCCAAGAGGAGGAAAAAAGTCAGAGACACCTCCACTCCCACTGTTTGGAGTCACACAAACACCCCAAACTACAGCATGCATGCAGAGGACCTAGTGTAGACCCATGCAGGCTACATGCTTGGTGCTTCAGGCTCTGTGAGCCCCTATGAGCCCTGCTTAGTTGATTCTGTGGGTTGTGTTCTCATGGTTAGACTTTAGTTATTTAATTAACAATAATACTCTGTGCAGGTATTAAAGTGCTTAGTAAGCTCATTTTTGTTTACATTTTTGTTTCAAAAATGTAAATACTTAAATATTTCATTTTATATCCATAACTTTGTTCAAAAAATCATTTTTCAAGGCAAAAACATCAACTAAGTAGCTTCTCTTTATTGTGGTTGTTGAGTGTCTGACTAGACCTCATCAAATTAAGATGTAACTAAAACTTTCTATGACATTTATAAATAATAAGTGATTTTAATCCATGATATATGTAAATTATATATACATACATACACATAAAACAACCCAGTGAAAATAAAATGGACAAGAGAGTATGAACTTCAGCAAAGAATATCAATGGATGTCAGACATGCACAGATACTGATCATCAGTAGTCATTAGCAAATGAATATTAAAATCACAAGAAAGTATAAGCACATACATTAGAAATTATAGAATTAAACTCTTGGGTAGGGATATAGTTTAGTGGTATGAGTGTCTATGACGGGGACACTGACAGGAAAATTGGTAGATCTTTCTTGCTATATTCTAGCTAGCTCCAGGTTCAGTGAGAGAGCTGGTATCAAGGGAAAATTGTGGAGAGTGATAGACCAGGATTTCCAGTGTTTTCATGTGGCCACTGTATCTGCACTGGTGAGTTCACCCACATGTGCATACACATATTCATAACACACACACACATGCACATACACGTGCACACACACGTGCACACACATATGCACACACACACACACACACACACATTACATGATGAAGTGCTAAGCTCCAGATTGCAAAGGTACATACAACAGCAAGTTAGAAAATTTATCAGCATAATTGATGCACTAAAACAACTAAAGAAGAGCAATAGGTCCTCAGCACTAGGCACTAGTATAGCATCAAATACAATACAGAAATTATTTATGTAATTTTAGAAACAGTAACTTCACAGGATTACCTATCATATATATATTATATATATAATAATGTATATACAGTATGAAATCTTAACATTTCAGTGTAATTTACCTTCAAGGTGGGAATTAAAGTATTTTTATTATGATGTTTTAATAAAGGCCCTAGATATTACAATAAAACAAGAGAAAAATAAGATGGATAGGTATAGCAAGTTGAAAAAATGAAGTATTTATTACACACAAATACCATGATCATTTACAAGTAATTCAAAATAATCAAGTAAAAATGAGAATGAGAGAAACAGTAGAATTGTATACTAACAGTTATTTTATATTTTGTGATATCTTACTATTACTGCATAGAACATGAAAAGTTAAAGTGGAGTTACATAATGAATTCTTTTATAGGGTTAGTAGGTTAGCTGTTCATGGTTATGGAGCAATAGTTCAAAAATATTATAGGAGCATGTATTCTTTGTTTTTAAATGGGTCTCACTCTGTAGCCCAATCAGTCTTGGATCTATGGGTTACTCTGTAGACCAAGCTGGCCTCAGCCTCAAAGATCTACCTGTCTCTGCCTTCTGAGTGATGGAATCAAAGGCATACATCATGCACTACCTTATGGAAACTTTTAACAGTAGTTTTGATAATTACAGAGGGTATCTGTGTGGGAAAATAAGCAATCCAACAAGCTGAAAACTTGGGAATGAAGCAGGATAAACATTGCATATGATGGTTCTTACATAGTTCCATACTGTAATGGGATCTATAATGGAGGATAAAACTTCATGTTAAAATGGAATATTTTAATTTAATATGTTCGTAACATTCTAGACAATGAATAATCTTAAATTATATTTGGTTATAAATGAACAGAATTGGATAGAGCTCAAAGTAAACCACTTGAGGACAAGGGATTATAAATGTACAGTACTGGGTATAATATTTTCTTGCCAACCATTCTGTTCAGTAGAAACACATAGAGTACCACTCAGGTTCACAGTTGTGTTTTGTTGGGCTATATAACAAGGGAGAATGGTACAACAGACTTAGAGGGAACAATAATCAGTCAAATGCATTATGACTCTACATATCCCATCTGGCTATTTAGTACCATTGAATCTATAATAGTATTTAAATGAGTGATTTCCATGTATTCAGGATTAATTTTGCTTTGAGCTTAAATAATAATGATTATCTGTGCATGTGTTTTCTTTATTCCACAAGCTATAATTTAGTATAAGAAAAAAAGAATAATTTCCCAATATTTCTGCATTTACAGGGGTCTCGTCACTTTGGTCACAAATGACCTCTGCTACATCATCAGATTTCTAGCTTCTTAGTGTCTTTGTGTATAAACTTTCTTTCCAGAGAGCAACAGAAGAAATTAATATTTGAAGCTTAATATCTTTGATGTTGTCTATAAGGAATTGAAGGGTGGGGGAAGCATAAGAAGAGCATATTTGAACCACTTCAGAGAAAAGCACATTTCATATAAAAAGCCTGTAATGCAGCTTAAAGATTAGCAAAATATCCAGGAGATATTCTAACATGTAATAGTAATGGAAGGTTGCACTAATATTACTCATGAGGTAGCAATTCCTTTTTTAAAAGGCTTTCCACCTGAGTGAATATGCCCTTTGCTTACCATAAGAGGCCTCCCTTTACTAGGAACTCAAGTTCATGCCTAATGCATACATGGAGACAGACCTAACCTTGATTTTGGTGGGGGGCTGGATCTTGTTTTTTATTTGAGAAATGGAATATAATATATCAACTTATTCAGTCTTTTGTTGTTCTTAGCTATTATTGTTAAGATTAGGAATATCCTTACACTATTCAAAAACTATTACAAGAAGCATGTGGTGTGGGACAGAACATCCCCAATCTAATTTCAAAATTTCCATGGTTGCTGTGAATTACTCTGGGCAGAAAAGTGGTAGCAAAGTTCCGTGAAAGTATCATTTTAAATGTCACAGAATCAGTAAGGTTTGTAACAAAAATGTCTTTTGCCTGATACAATCTAATAGAGAACCTCTATAAATTCTCTGTCTCCTGCCTGATGCCTTCACAAGCAATTAATTATAAATGAATAGACTGAGGGAATGAAAAAGATTAGCATAATCCCTCCATTATTTGAAAAATAAAACTAATGAGAATTTGTAACAATATGTTAGTGTCATTAAGCAGGTCTTTTGGAAATCATGAAAAATGGGGTGATAGAAAATCTTCACAGTGAGAATCCAGTCATATTTATGTCTAAACATTTTACAAAGATATAACATGTTTGCAGAAAATATATGTAAGGAATATATATATATATATATATATATATATATATATATTATAAAATATATAAGGGAATACCTTGGTGCATTTTTTATAAAACACACCCTTATTACTACTTCAAAGATCAAGATGTAGAATGTTACTAGTTCTTTTGACACTGCTCTCATGCCCACTTCCAGAAGCTAAATGTCAAAGTAATGACCATTGTGATTTCTAACGTCTTTGCCTAGTATGGTATTATCTGGAACTTAACATACATGGAATTAAACAATGTGTAGTCTCAGTATGTCTTCTTTCCTTAACTGCTATGTTGACATTTTTCTCTAGCCCCCTGCACTGTTTTTTACTTCACATCTACTTTAATCTGATACTGATGTGGTCACACTTGCTTTTATTTGTATGTCCTTTGGAGGAGTCCTGTTAATAATGCCCAGTTAAGTGTTTCTTTTTTTTATTCATCAACCCTTTGTTGTTGTGTTTTTTTTGTTTTTTTTGTTTTTTTTGTTTTTCAAGACAGGGTTTCTCTGTGTAGCCCTGGCTGTCCTGAAACTAGCTCTGTAGCCCAGGCTGGCCTCAAACTCAAATCCACCTGCCTCTGATTCCCTAGTGCTGAGATTAAAGGTGTGTGCCATCACCGCCTGGTTCATCAACTCTTTTATGTGGAGAATTTAGTTCATTGATGAGATAAATTCTTATAACGGCTACATGTAACTGATTTCTAATTCTGTCATAGTTCTTCCCTACCCCTTAAAATAGTTCTTTCCTACCCCTTCATGGTCTGCTGGATTAATCTAGTAGGATAATTTGATTCTTTGATTATTGTTTTGGTTGGGGGAGTTTAGATTGCTAACTTGTGTTATGAAGACAATTCAAAATAATCTTTTGGTGATTACTAGTTATTTTGAAATAATAGTAACTTACCATGATCATAGAAACAAATCAGACAAAAATATAAAAGTATATTTCTATACTCCATTCCTCACTTTTGAAATTTGATGGCCCATTTTACATTATGATGTTGCCTATTATAATATTGGTATTGTTAGTGTTTTGTCTTCATTCATCATATTAAGTACATGAATAACTTACTCACCATGCTTATAATTGTACACAATTCTCAAGTTGTATGCATATAGAACTAATGAATTTTATGCCTTCCTATATTTTATTTTTATTAATTAGTATCATTTTCTTGTACTCAGAATCACTTCCTTTAACATTTCTTACATAATATATCTGGTGGAAATAGGATCTTTCTTTATAACATCACTTTTTTTACTTTGTGTCTGTGTTGGAATGTGCATGTAATAGTCAGAGCACATCTTTGGGGAGTCAATTTTCTCCTTCCACCACGTGGGTTTTCAGGATTGAACTCATGTTGTCAAGCTTGGTGGATGTTGACAGATGAATCATTGATTTAAGTTCCTAATCTGGCTTTACTTGAGTCATTCTTTCCAGAAATTCATTTTCCCTGAACCATAACCTTCTGTTATCACATATGTTCAAAATTTCCAAATATTTGCTGTTGGTGCACTGTTTAAAAAGAACTAGGATACTAAGATAGTACCTAGAAAGAGTAGAATGTCATGGCAGTCTTTCTTCTGGGATCAGGGTAGGTCCCATGCCTCATTAAAAATTATTGGCACTGAAAAATCCTCTCAGATCTGTTCAGTCATCTTGATGAATCAGGTCCTTACACATGTCACACCTTAAAACCACATCCCATTAAGGAGCACTGTGTTATAGGTTACGTATTGTTGAAGTTAATTTATGATCCCAAAGCAGCTTTAACCAGACACAGGTGACATTAACTCACTGGAAAGAATTCTAATAAAGCAGGACTGTGTATATTTCCCTTCCACAGAATCTGAGTGGCACCTTATCCAGGTAAGCCTGTGAACAGGAGTCCAGTCCTGGGCAACATCTTATGCTTACTACACTCCAATCCAAAGTAATCGTGTTCTTAAACTACCAACTTGGTAGAATAGTGATAGAGGTAGTCCCTTGGTTGCCAAGGATGGCATTAAGCTGGATTACATCTGAATCTCATAGCTATATGGTCCTATACAGTCAGGCAAATGAGGAGGGTGGGTATTCCCTGCATCTTGTCCGATCCTGAACTTGATGCTGACTGAAACTGGAAACTTCCCAAAAGATCTCAGGTTTCGTCTTTCAAAGTTGTTCTACAGTCTCTGTCTATAAGCTCTGGTATATGCGCAGAACCTTCAGAATCTAGAGAAATGTTGGGTCATAGTGCATCAATAGAGTCTAGCACTTAGTTTAAAGCCAAAGGCGGATCTCTGTGAGTTCGAGGCCAGCCTGGTCTCCAAAGCGAGTTCCAGGAAAGGCGCAAAGCTACACAGAGAAACCCTGTCTCGAAAAACCAAAAAAAAAAAAAAAAAAAAAAGCCAAAGTTGTGTCTCTTTCTACCCTACCTCCTCATTCTACTCCCAGTGCTAGAGAAGTACTTTAAAGACAGGTTAGCACTGTCCTTAGCTATTGACCTGGTTGGGGGAAGGAGTAGTCAGTGAGATCTGCCCTGCAGCAACAGATTTTACTGTGGTAGGCCTAGACTCAATTTTCCCTCCTTTCCATATTGGAGAAGGCTAATAATATGGGGAAGGCTTTAGCCTGTTTACTGAAAGCAAGCCCTGTAACTTCTTACCTTATTTTCTTATCTCTTGGGCTGGTAATTCAGTGCTTGTGCTATTGAAGTAGGCATGCCCATGGAGAGAAATGTGCAGACTCTTCTTACTCAACTGCCTCCATGATTTGCCCCATACATACAACATATTTGAGGATTATACAATTAAAGTTAAATTTCTCCATCAGAGAACATATGTATCTTTAGACT
Organism: Peromyscus californicus insignis; assembly: GCF_007827085.1. NCBI lineage: Eukaryota > Metazoa > Chordata > Mammalia > Rodentia > Cricetidae > Peromyscus > Peromyscus californicus. Next base: position 48,832,355 of record NW_026294391.1, read on the forward strand.
GACAAGATAATACCAAAAAAGATTTCCAAAAGAGTTATACCAATAAAAACTGTCAATTATAAGAGATGAAGATTCTCTCTTCTCTTTATCTTAAACAGTCCTTGAAACTTAGAAGCAGTTAAATTATATGCATGCTGATATTAAAGTAATTTGTACATCCTTTTGTTCTTAAATTCTTATATAAATTAGTCTTTAAACTTATAAAGACAGTTTAAGCCTTAGGTGAACTAAGGACAATAAATTTAATCATATGAAGTCAACTAAGAACAATCATTATAGATAATAAATACTTGTTTTCTCTCAAGACACAGTTTAGTTGATGAAATATTTACATATGTAACAATTTATTCTATTTAAAATATATTTTAGGACCTTCATTATCCCTTATTTAGGTACCAAATGAAACATTTCTATATTTCCATTCCACTGAATTGGTTATATCATAAAATGTAATCAAATCCTGGAAGAAATACTTAAATTAATAATGCACGCCTGGTCTCCATGACAAACTTTTGTTGAAGCTTATTTATTTTCCTTTCTGTGTAAAGAGCTGGGACATTGTGGAACAGCTAATGGACTTAAAAGAGTTTTAAAGTTCTCTCAGCAATGAGGATTTTACACTCCTGCATTATTTTTAATCATAAAATTTTTATTTATTTCCTTCAATGTTGATACAATGTTATCCTCTTAATGATTGTAAGTCTCTCATTAAAACAAATACAAAATTTAATTTGTTCCTAAATATTGTTCAGATAAAAAAGACTGCAATTTAAAATTTATAGATTTCCTGCTAAAGAAGTAGTTGACACCCAAACTAAAATGTCCTCATGTTTCACTGGCACTAAACCCCTCCTGAGAGAAAGGAGATAGCTATCAATAAAAACTGTTTCTAAATATCTAGAAAATAATCTCAAAACAATGGGGCTTAGTAAATATTTTTTGTATAGTTATTCATTGTTCCAGTCTAGACTGCTATTAAGGTGGATTAATCTGTGCTGTTCTCAAATGACCTAAGGTTAAAATCATTAAAAAGCAGGCTCACAGGTTAGAATCAATAATATTTAATTACCCTTTAAATGAATGAAGTAATCCATTCTTACTATATATTAATATTTTAACTGCTTTGTCAAGAATTGCACTCTACAGTGTAAGGCTGGAACAAGATGATGGCACTTAAGAAGACCCTTTGGAGAGCTCTCCAAACATACAATGATTTGTATGTCTATTCAAGCACCAAATTTAAAGAACAAGAACTAAGAAAATGGAGTGAGAAACACTAAGGAAATCAGGTCAGAAAATGTAGGGCTTAGTTTTAGTATAAGAATAAATGAATGAATGAAACAACACTTTGAGAAATGCAGGAAAGATACATTACCTAATCACCCTAATTCCAAGTAGCTCAATGCACAGAGATATGCTTCATTTTTCAGGGGCAGGTGGTTAATTGCAGAACAAGACAGAATTATGCCCAGACCTTAAGCATGAATCCAGTGCAAGGCCCAACATAATGTGCTGGGTAGAGCCATACAACCCCCACTGTCAGGCCCATGTTTATAGAAAAGCTAATATAGGTCTTAGTGTCAGAACCTAGTGATGACCAGGACCTAGCAGAAATTAAAGGCCCCAAATAAAAGCCAAATACTCTTCATACAAGATTATGCCTTAAAGATAGGGTTCTACAGCTGCCTGTGACCAGAACAGAAATTTACTAAACTTTTGGGATTTCCTTATTTTAAACTCTAAGACTGAAGAAAACAGAGAAAGCCTCAACACTTTAACACATAAGCTAAAATGCAAAAAGTATTTTACCAAAATAAGACCATGAGATTAAAAACATGTCAGAAGGCATCACTAGCACATATGAAAAGGAATTTTAGCAGGAAGACAGACTAACTGAACACATAGTTGGGGAAAAAGACATGTCTCCGGGTAACTCTAACTAAACAAGTGAAAAACATGTATGGTAGAAACTTTAAGACATTGGAGAAAGAAACTGAAGAAGATGTTATAAGATGGAAAGATTTCCCATGTTCATGGATCAGTAGGATTAATATAGCAAAAACACCCAACCTACCAAAAGCAATCTACAGATTCAATACAATCCCCATCAAAATCCCAACACAATTCTTCACAGATCTTGGAAGGTCAATCTTCAGTGTCATATAGAAATACAAAAAACACAACAACAACAACAACAAAACCAGGAGGATAGATAAAACAATGCTGAATAATGAAAGAACTGCTGGTATCAGCATTCCCAATTTCAAGCTGTACTACAGAGCTACAGTAATAAAAACAGCATGATATTGACATTATAAACAGACACATTGGTCAATGGAATTAAATTGAAGACCCAAGCATAAATCCACACACTTATATACACCTGCTTTTTGATAAATAAGCCAGAAATACACACTGGGAAAAAACAGCATCTTCAACAAATAGTGCTGGTCAAAATGGATGGCTACATGTGGAATCAAAATATACCCAAACTCTGCAGCAAACTCAACTCCAAATGGATCAAAGACCCCAACATAAAACCAGATACACTGTACCTGACAGAAGAGAAAGTGGGGAATAGCCTTGAACACATTAGCACAGGAGACAACTTCCTCAACATAACACTGATAGCACAGGTACTAAGATAGACAATTAATAATTGAGACCTCATGAAACTGTAAAGTTCCTGTAACGCAAAGGGCACCATCTTTCAGGAAAAAAAAATGGGAAAGGATTTCCAACCACATCTGTTAGAGATCTAATACCCAGAATATATAAAGAACTCACAAAATTAGATATCAAGAAAACAAATTACCCAATTAAAAATGGGGTACAGATCTGAACAGAATTCTCAATAAAGGAATCTCAAATGATTGACAAACATCCTTATCCATCAGGGAAAACCAAATCAAAACTACTTTGAGATTTCATCTTATATTTGTTAGAATGGATAAGATCAATAACACAAGGGACAGTTCATGCTGATGAGGATGTGGAACAAGGGCAAGACTCCTCCATTGCTGGTGGGAGTGCAACCTTGTACAGCCACTGTCAGTGTGGCTGTTCCTTGGGAAGATGGGAATTGATCCACCTCAAGATCCAGCTATATCACTCTTGAGTACATATTCAAAGGAAACTTCATCCTACTACAAGAACACTTGCTCAACCATGTTCACTGCTACTGTATTTATAATAACCAGAATTTGGAAACAAATCTACATATCACTCAACAGAAGAATGACTAAAGAAAACATGGCACATTTACACAATGGAGTATTACTTAGCCATTACAAAAATGAAAACATGAAATTCACAGGTAAATGGATAGAACCAGAAAAAATCACCTTGAATAAGGTAACCCAATCCCTGAAACAAAATTATGGACTGTATTCAGATGTTACTAGTTGTTAAGTCAATGATAACTGAATTACAATCTGTAGAACCACAGAGGTTATACGCAGAGTAAGGGACTGGGGGTGGTGGGGCAGATAGATCTTACTAAGAATGGGAAAAGGTAGAGATAGTTGTGTATGGATGGGGGTGATAGAACAGGAGAATGCTCCTCTTATCTCTCCAAATCCTTCCATGTTCCACAACTCATTCCCAAATTCATGACCTTGTTCTCTTTAGTCATTATTACTTATACACACACAGTAAATGAAACAAATGTTTCATTCTTCTGCATATGTATATGTAATTCTGTTAGCACTGTTAGAACTGTGTTTTCTCCAGTAGTATTTTGGCTCACATCAAAAAAATTCTGGGAATGCAGTGATCATATATGAAGTTCTCAAAAATAAGGAAGGAAAAGAAAAATTTATACAACTTTAAATTCAATAACAAATCAAGTATGTGCATTTGAATTTAGAAGTATGATAAGGTATACTATTTGTTATTATTCAAAAGGCAAGCTAATATACCAAAATCAGTTTCTTCCATAATATGCATGATTTACAATAAATATTTTAACTTTCAATTTGTTAAATAGATATAAAACTTGTAAATAAACCTTATCAAAGACATTTCAAATACTTTTCATTCAATAAACATCATTTGTAAAGGATCAGTACTAAAAATGACAAGAATGAATGAATGAAGGAAGGAAGGAAGGAAGGAAGGAAGGAAGGAAGGAAAGAACAGAAAAGAAGAGATATAATGCTGCATTTCAAAGAGAGAAATTGAGGCCATCAAGAGTAGTGCCATCTTTGCCTCAGATAAGTTCAGGTAGCAAAATTATGCCTGAAAAGTAAGCAAAAATATGGGTGGGGTAAAAAAAAGAAAAAGAAAAAAAAAGAATAGTTGGTGATGGAATCATGGCTAAGTAGTTAAGAGAAATGGATGTTTTTCCAGTGGACCTGGGATCAATTCTAAGAAACCACATGGCAGTTTACAACCATCTGTTAACTTTACCAGCACCAAGCATGAGTGTGGTACACGGACATATATATATGTAAAATATCTGTAAACATAAAAATTAAAAAAGATGATTAACACAAAGTACAGCTGATAGTTCCCTGGTGGGAAGAGAGAATTATAAGGCACATTCAAAAGGTTAGCCAGGGAGAGATAGGTAACCAAACCTTCAGAACAAGAACATAGCCCCCACAATCCTCAAATCCTCAAATCCAGTTAGGGGTGAGTGTGTGTGTGTGTGTGTGTGTGTGTGTGTGTGTGTGTTTGGTTAGTTTTTTGTTTTGTTTTTGTTTTTTGAGACAGTGATTCCTCTCACTGGATGGTCAGAAATGTAGAGGAATACCATTTTATCATACTACCAAATACAGAACATCATGGCCAGATAATGTATTTAGACAGAAATTGTTGTTAACAACTGAGCTACCCAACTATGTTCATAGCAGCATTATTCCTAATAGTCATAACCTGGAAACAAGCTAGATGCCCCTCAACCAAAGAATGGATGAAGAAAATGTGGTACATTTACACAATGGAGTATTACTCAGCTGTAAAAAATAACGACATCATGAAATTTGCAGGCAAATGGATGGAACTAGAAAATATCATCCTGAGTGAGGTAACCCAGACTCAGAAAGACAAACATGGTATGTACTCACTCATAAGTTGATACTAGATGTAAAACAAAGGATAATCAGACTATAACCCACAGCTCCAGAGAAGCTAGGTAACAAGGAAGACCCTGAGATCCATGGGAAGACCAAGGGGGCAATGGAGTATAGGGGATGGGGGAATGAGAACATGAGGAAATGGGATGGTTGAGCTGGGGGAGGGACAGAGTGGGAGAACAATGAAAGAGATATCTTGATAGAAGGAGACATCATGGGGTTAGGGAGAAACCTGGTGCTAGGTAAATTCCCAGGAATCCACAAGGATGACCCCAGCTTGGACTACTAGCAATTGTGAAGAGGCCTACTCCAGTAATCAGATTGGTGAATACCCTAACTGTCATCATAGAACCTTCATTCAGTAACTGATGGAAACAGATGCAGAGATCCACAGCCAAACACTAGGCTGAGCTCCAGGAGTCCAGTCGAAGAGAGGGAAGAGGGATTCTATGAGCAAGGGGCATGAAGATCATGATGGGGAGCTGGGCGGTGGTGGCGCACGCCTTTAATCCCAGCACTCGGGAGGCAGAGCCAGGCGGATCTCTGTGAGTTCGAGGCCAGCCTGGGCTACCGAGTGAGTTCCAGGAAAGGCGCAAAGCTACACAGAGAAACCCTGTCTCGAAAAACCAAAAAAAAAAAAAAAAAATCATGATGGGGAAATCTACAGATACAACCGAACCAAGCTAATGGGAACTCATGAACTTTAGACCAAGACCTGTGGAGCCTCCATGGGGCTAGACTAGGCCCTCTGTATATGGGAGACAGTTGTGTAGCTGGGTCTGTTTGAGGGGCCCCTGCCAGTGGGATCAAGAGCTATCCCTGGTGCATGATCTACCTTTGTGGAGCCCATTCCCTATGGTGTGATGCCTTGCTGAGCCTAGATGCAGGGAGGAGGGGCTTGGTTCTGCCTCAACTGAACGTATCAGGCTTTGTTGACTCCCCATGGGAGCCCTTACCCTTTTGGGGGAGGGGATGAGGGGGTTGGGGAGAAGACTGGAAGGGAGCAGGAGAGGGGATAAGTAGAGGATCTGTGGCTGGTATGTGAAATGAATAAAAAATTTCTTAAATTTAAAAAAAAATGAGCTACCCTGGATGCCTGTCAAGAGGGAATAACTAAAAATCTAAGAGCCTCAGTTTGGCCTGCCATGGCCCTTGAGTACCAGAAGGCCCAGGGTGAGGAAACTGTGGAGAGCAGAAAGAATGGAAGCTATAAAATCAAGCAGGAGGAAGTTCAGCTTGGGCAAAGACAGCCCCAATCTTGGTGACCTGGAGCATATCTGATCAACTGAAAATAGCCTTAGTATCAGTGGACGGCTCAACCTATGCAGATACCCAACTGGTGTTCAGGCTGCAGAGCCTGAGAACTCTGGAGTTCCAGTACTGATCTTGATAACCACAACTGCAACCTTCCAGTAGGGTAATTATTTCTAAAATGGTCTTGAAAATATGAAAGCAGGTTTTCCACCTTTATAGATCTCAGTGCTGTGGTTGCATCCCACATTTCCAATGTACTACCTACCTACAACATTAGTCATTCCAGGGTGTATGACCTAGGAAGTCTAGAGAAGATGAGAGAACCTGTTCTGCCTACAGACTCTAATGCTGAGTGTGCCCAACAGATGCTGTGGTGCACAAACAGAGAAGCTGCTAACCTGAAGATAGCTCTGGTGGACATTAGATGCTTGGTCCAATACAAACTCAGCAACAATAAATCCACAAGGAAAGGTGACCCTAAAACTGCCTATAACCAGCAGTTTTCACTTTGTAAGAACTCAGAAAGAAGTTCCAGTACTTTATCCATTTTTATTTCCTTTTTCTTTGATCCTTGTATTTTCATTTTCTTCTATACCTCGAGCTGAACTTAGATCAGTTTCCCTCATGAACATAACTACATATCCTAGTAGAATTTTTTTTTTATTTTTTTGAGACAGGGTTTCTCTGTGTAGCTTTGGTGCCTGTCCTGGATCTCACTCTGTAGACCAGGCTGGCCTCGAACTCACAGAGATCTGCCTGGCTCTGCCTCCTGAGTTCTGGGATTAAAGGCATGTGCCACCACTGCCTGGCCTCTAGTAGAATTCTTACAAACATAATTTTTTTTAAACTACAGAAGATCATACATCATGGCCATGTTGTTTTCCTTCCAGTGATACAAGAACAATTCAACACAGTCCATTTTATAGGCATAACACAGCACACAAATATTTCCATATTGAAATCACTTGCTCATGCCATTAGGCCCCAAAGATGCCTTTGGCCACAGTCAGCATTCTTTTTTTTTTTTTTTTTTGGTTTTTCTTTTTTTCTTTTCTTTTTTTTTTTTTTTGGTTTTTCGAGACAGGGTTTCTCTGTGTAGCTTTGCGCCTTTCCTGGGACTCACTTGGTAGCCCAGGCTGGCCTCGAACTCACAGAGATCCGCCTGGCTCTGCCTCCCGAGTGCTGGGATTAAAGGCGTGCGCCACCACCGCCCGGCTCACAGTCAGCATTCTTAATGAAGAACAAAACAAAACAATAAAAAAGAAACTGCAGAAACTAGCAATAGAGGGGCAGCAAATGCCTCAATGGGTAAGGCCATTGCCACCAATGCTGACAACCTGAGTTTGATCCCAGGAACACAATGGAAAGGAAGTATAGGTTAAATTGACTTAAAAACAAAACAAAACATAAAAACTTTTTATTCATGTATTAAATTCTCAAATTAAAAAAGAGGCAGCAGTTTGACATAATTGCTATGACTACCAGTGATTTCTAATCTGATAAGAAAGTAATCTTATTTATTACATGAAATTTTGAAGACAGACTTGGAAAAATGTGAAGTCTAAAGAAAATATTACATCATTCTTTGGTGCTAATATTTATTGATTTTTTTAAAGGAATCTGAGGTAGTTATTATTTTTCTGTTCTTTTTACAGATAAATGCATACTGCTAGTGTCTGTGCTGGAATTTGAACACAGGCAGGATGGTTCCAGAGTATGTGAATACAATTCTTGCATTATACTTCTTAATGTAATTACATGACATCAACAATATATATTATACAGAAAAGTTCTCCTTTTTGCCATGTTGGTTGGTACATGGGATTTTTTTAAATGCACAAATTGGATTCTAAATATCAACTATCTTTTAAGAATTATATTCTTTGGATGCTACAGTATATAGTTGTGTGATAGACCATTTGCTGCTTAGCATGCACAAGGCTCTTGTTTGAAACCTCAGTACCACCAAGAGAGAAGAAGGGAGGGAAGGAGGAAGGCAGAGAAAGAGAAAGAAAAGAAACTTTACAAAAATACTAATTCCTTTGAATTAGTATCAATAAGTGTTTTACAAGTTAAAAACAAAATCACTTGAGCCGGGCATGCTGGTATATGCCTTTAATCCCAGGATTTAGGAAGCAGAGAGGCAGGAGATCTTTGTGAGTTTGAAACCAACCTGGTCTATATAGTGAATTCCAGGACAGCCAGGGTTATATAAAGGGACCCTGTCTCCAAAATTAAAATCACCATATTATCACAAATGTTTTCATGAAGATACAGATTTTTAAAAAGCATGATAGTCTTTCAAAAAATTATCATTAACATTTAAAATATTTCTTGAACCATTTATAATAAGAGTTGACCTAGAAACATCACTATTGCAGTTTAGTATCCTTGTCAGTGACAAAGTTGGGCACCTCTGTAAAGGGCCTGTAAAATGGGCCTATACCATGTCAATTATTTACAAAAGAACAAATAAATCATTTATTTGCTTCTGATATATAAGCAAGTGGATGTATTTCTATATTTTATAAGTTTTAATAAATCTGTATTTGTCAGTACCTATTATAATACAAAAATAGTTCCATCTAGTTCCTAGTTTTTCCTTTTGGGGTGTTTTGTCTTCTTCTCTGCTGTCATTCCATTCCCATGATTGAGCACTTATAGCCACTCAATAAATATCTGTGAATAATGAATAGTACCACAGGAACAAATATCCCTAAATCCCAAACCACTTTACATGTGGATTTTCTGACTTTCAAACATGATCTATGACTAGTGTTCTAAAGAATCATATTGACATCCAAAAGTCCAGTGAATCTTAAGGTGTTATTTGGGCCGCTTTAACACAACCTAGAGATTCCAGTGAATCCCTCACAACTTCTACCACTTTTTAGCTTTAAAACATACTTAGAAAATCTCAGTAAGACTAACACAACCAAGTGAAGTCTGGAGGCAGGTATTAAGGGTGTGTTTTGTTCCTCATAAACAAGTTGAATAAGACATATGTATTTTTATCTTACTCCTAGTTCCACCCTTGACATTTGGTAATTCGAGGATTTCCCTTATAAATGTTAAAAACCCAACACAGTACCCTTCTCCTTAATTAGAATATGCAGTTAGAATGCATTAAATATAATCTGGATATTAGGTAAAAGTACGACTTTAATGGGTTGAATTCTACCTACTTCAACTGCTTGCTTTGCAAATTGTCTGTGCCTAAAATAACCCATCGCCTATATCAGCAAAGATACACTTGAAAAAGAAGCTTTCACCATTAAAATATTCAAGTTTCAAAACTTCCAGATGGATAGTTTCCAATTAGGAAGAGAGAGAATACAATGCTTTCGTAGGTAGTAAGAAAAGCGCCTAACAAAGGATTTTAGTTAATCCTTTGTGGGTGGAAATCTCAGTCAAGAGGGAAAAAAATCTCTTACAGATGTTAAAGAGAAAAGAACAAACTTTTCTATTTCTTAATGCTATAGGAAGTGTAAGTACAGTAACTTTTTGAAAAGTCACTCAAACAAATTTGAATAACCAGACTAATAGGGCAAAACAGACCATATGCTCCTATGAAAAATTGCCTTAAAACACAATGTAAAATATTGTTGATGTGATATGGACTTTGTCAGTAGAATGAAGACTGACTGAAGGACCAGATGAGAGTGAAAAAAAATGTTCTTTTTGTTTCTTTTTTTAATTTTTTTTTTTTACTATTAAGTAATTTCTGTTAATTTTACATACTAAACACAGATGCCCCTCTCTTCCCTCCTCCCGCCCCCCTCAGACTTCGACCCTCAACCCACCCCCCATTTCCACCTCCTCCAAGGCAAGGCCTCCCATGAGGAGTCAACAGAGGCTGGTACATTCAGGTGAGGCAGGTCCAAGCCCCTCCCCATGAACCAAGGCTGCACAAGGTCTCCCACCATAGGCACTGGGCTCCAAAAAGCCTGCTCATGTACCCGGGATGGATCCTGATCCCACTGCCAGGGGGCCCCTTAAACAGGTCAAGCTAAACAACTGTCTTGCCTATGCAAAGGACCTAGTCCAGTCCCATGGAGGCTCCACAGCTGTTGGTCTAAAGTTCATGAGTTCCCACTAGTTTGGTTTGGTAGTCCCTGTAGGTTTCCCCATCATGATATTGATGTCCCTTGCCCATAGAATCCCTCTTCTCTCTCTTCAACTGGACTCTTAGAGCTTGGCCTGATGCTTGGCTGTGGATCTCTGCATCTGTGTCCATCAACTACTGGATGGATGCTCTATGATGACAGTTACTGTATTCACCAATGTGATTACCAGAGTAGGCCAATTCAGGCACCCTCTCCACTATTGCTGGTAGTCTAAGGTGGGGTCATCTTTGTGGATTCCTGGGAACTTCCCTAGTACCCTGTTTCTTCCTATTCCCATAATGTCTCCCTCTATCAAGGTATCTCTTTCCTTGCTCTCCCACTCTGTCCCTCCCCCAGCTCAACCATCCCATTCCCTTATGTGATCATCCCCCATCCCCTACCCTCCATTGCCCCCCTCACCTCCAGTTTACAAATGGAGATCTCATCTATTTCCCCTTCCCAGGGCAATCCATGCATCTGTCTTAGGGTTCTCCTCCTTAGCTAGCTTCTCTGGAGCTGTGGATTGTAGTCTGGTTATCCTTTGCTTTACATCTAATATCTGCTTATGAGTGAGCACATACCATGTTTGTTCCTCTGAGTCTGGGTTACCTCACTCAGGATGATATTTTCTAGTTCCACCCATTTGCCTGCAAATTTCATAATGTCATTGTTTTTACTGCTGAGGAGTATTCCATTGTGTATATGTGCCACACATCTGACAGAGGGCTGATCTCCAAAATATATAAACAATTCAAGAAACTAGACATCAAAATACTGAATAATTCAATTTAAAAATGGGCTACAGAGCTAAACAGAGAATTCTCAACAACAAAAAAATCTCAAATGGCCAAAAGACATTTAAGGAATTGCTCAGCATCCTTAGTCATCAGGGAAATGCAAATCAAAATGACTCTGAGATACCATCTTACACCTTTCAAAATGGCTATGATCAAAAACACTGATAACAGCTTGTGTTGGAGAGGATGTGGAACTAGGGGAACTCTCCTCCACTGTTGGTGTGAGTACAAACTTGTACAGCCACTTTGGAAATTAGTATGGTGGTTTCTCAGGAAATTGGGAATCTACCTCAAGACCCAGCTCTACCACTCTTGGACATATACCCAAGGAATGCTCAATCATACCACAAGGACACATGCTCAACTATGTTCATATCAGCATTATTCATAATAGCAAGAACCTGGAAACAACCTAGATGTCCCGCAACTGAAGAATAGACAAAGGGAAAGAAATTTGCAGCAACATTGAAACCATTATTGCAAAGAGATTAAAGGTAATATAGAAGAGATGTAGAAACTAGCATAGTATGTTGGCTGAGGGTATAGAATTTAGGCCTGGACTTCCTAGAATCTAGAACCTAAATGATCTTGGTTCTTCTCCATGTAACTTGTATGTCTCAGTTTCATCATCTTAATATAATTCCAAATTAATAGATTTTTTTTTTTTTGAGAGAGAGAGAGAGAGAGAGAGAGAGAGAGAGAGAGAGAGAGAGAGAGAGAGAGAGAGAGAGCTGTATAAATCTCAAAAGGAACACATATGCTGCACTGTAGTTGTGGATTTAAGATAGCAAGCAATGAGAGACACTCAGTTGGGACTCAGATCACTGACTATATCGCTCAGCCCTCATCAGAAAAGCTTCTTCTTGAAGTAGATGGTTATTTTCACAGAGATTCACAACTACATAATATGTAGACAGTAAGGGACCTTGAAGCACTCAGCCCTAAATGTGATGTTTTCATCAAACCCTTCCCCCTCCCCTCAAGGTTCAGCTATGAACTCAGAAGAGGAAGTGAGAAAATTTAAGAGCTAAAGGTGGTAGATGACTCTAAGGAAAGAGTCTTCTAGACACAATGGGGCTGATGAACTATGAACTCACAGGGACTGTGAGTATGCACAAGAACTACACAAATGCAAGCCAAACAAAATCCCAGCTGGAAAAGGGGAAACTGGTACAAAGTCCTATCCCTAACCAAGAAGCTCTTTGCAGTAGATAGCTGGGAGAGGGAAAATCAGTTTTCTTCAAAAGGGGGGCACTGGATTTATCAACCATACTCAGAATTAGTTGAGCAACAACAACAAAAGGACACCACATGTTCTTTGTGTGCTTCTTTTGTTGTTAATGTTGTGGTTTGTTATAGATTTTTGTTTTTTACTTATCCATTTATTTATCTTGCCTTTTTCTTTTTCTCTTTTTGGGAAAGAGAAAGAACATGAAGTTGGATGGAGTGGGGAAGTGGGGATGATCTAGAAGGACTTGGGAAAGGGCAAAGAATATGCTCAAATTATATTGTGTGAAAATTGAAAAAAAATAAAGTTATAATTTTTAAAAGATAGCAAGATTCATAGGACAAAATGGGATCAAATTAGAAGGCTACATTGATAATGTTCATTGAACAACTCAAGGAAGATGATAAAACTTATAGAATAGCACCTAATTAGCAGGCCCTGAATCTGTCCAAATACAAGGATGCCTTTGCCTCATTACCCTTCTGGGATATGAGCATGAAGATGCCTATGAGTGACTTTGAAACATAGAAGTCAATATAGAGAAAGAAATTCTCCTCTATCTAAGAGACTGAAACAGACAGACCACCCCCTCCCAATAAAGCAAAGGAAAAAAACAAACTCCATATATGAAAGTATAAGTTTCTACCAAATAGCTAGGCAGGTACATATTACAAAGAGAAGTTACTCTTGGATTCTGCTGTGATACCATTAGTAATCCCAGTGATGAAAGAGGATCATGACTGATATCTTGGCTGCCATTCATATGGAGCAGACCTTGCTAATTTATATTATGGGGAAAACAGAAATGAGTTGTTTTCCAATAGTACTATTTGAAGAATTACAAGGCCAGCAATATTAAAGATTTCAAGTCCTTGTCATTCTAATGGTCTGCATCAAAACCAGTAAAATAAGAGTAAACTAAGATAAAGGATTTGTACACAATAATGAAATAAATTTTAGTTTTTAATGAAATAAATTTTAGAAGACATTTTGCCTTTATGCACAGGAGGAAGTGATGCATTCAAAATGACCCTACAACCAAAAACAATCCACACATCAATGTGATCACTTTCTAAACCTCAATGGTATCTTCTAAAGAAAAAAGAAAAACTACCTTAATATTCATGTGGTACTACAAAACACAGCAAATAGCCAACCATGTTGATGATAAAAATCAAGATTAGATATTATAGTTCTTGATTTCAGTAATAATAAAACAATGTAACACTGACATTAATGCAGGCATATATGTCAGGAGAATGGAAGCAATTACCCGGAAACATGACAAACAATTAAACTGAACTTTATACTTAATATTCAGCTGAAAATATAAAAAGATTTAAAGGTAACACTGGAAATTGTGAGAATCTTTCAATAGGAGTAAATCTTTGTGACACTGTTATTAGTAATGACTTCATGGATTTGACATCAAAATCACAGACAACAAAAGCATAGTAGACAAATGGGACAGCATCAGAAAAACAACAACAACAGGTAAGCACAGCCAAAGAAGCACTTGTTTGGTAGTGCTAAGGATCAAATTAGAAAAAAGCACTGAACTTCTGAGCTATATTCCTGGCCCTAAAATGAATATATATAGAATAAGGAAGAGCAACCTAAGAAGTTTGAGGAAATATTTGTGAATGTGTTCCAAAAAGAAAGCATATTTTCAAAATACGTAAGACTGAGCCTGTAGTTCAAGGATTCTGCCACCAAGTCCCCACCTAGGCAATAGGTTTACAGGCATGCAGCACAACACCTCTTTTTAAACATGTGGGTTGAGGGGATCCGAACTCAAGTCCTTATGCTTGTATGGTAAATGCTCTATTGACTGAGCCATCTTCCCAGCCTCTATTCAAGGATTTTAATGTACTTTTTTCCCCCAAGAAGACATACCAGGGTTCAACAGTTATATGAAAACAAATAAAAACCACAAAAAAGATGCCATGCCATACTTGTTAGGATAGTTATTAAAAAAAGAAACTCTAGAATAAAAAGTATAGTAAGAGTTGGAAGGTTATAGATAAATTAAAGTACTTAGTTAAAGTACTTAGTACAGTTAGTGGGGATGAACAATGATGAATCCACCATGGAAAATAATGTGGCAGTTCCTCAAAAAAATTATAAGCAGAACATACATGCAAGTAGTAGCATTTCTGGGTATTTGTCTAAAGAATTGAAATCCAGGAGATATTGAGACTTTCCTATATATTGCAATGTTGTTGACAATGGTCAAAATTTGAAAACAATCAATAAATGAATGAGTAAAAGTATGGTACAAATTTAAACTAGCTTGGTGGATGTGCAATGCCCTGAATTCTATATCCATCACTACAAGTTTTGATTTGATACAAGTAAACATTCTAGGGTATATTCTTGTAAGGTTTCTGTATAACAGGGAAACTGAAAAGGGGTCATTATATAAACATCACCCTGGGCTAGGGATTCTGGGTTCTTTAAGAAAGCAGCTTGAATAAGCCATAAGGAGCAAGCCAGTAAGCACCAATCCTTCATGATCTCTGCATCAGCTCCTGCCTCCAGGTTCTGTCCAGTTTGAGTTCCTGCCTTAGCTTCCCTCAATGGACTGTGATATATAAGCCAAATAAACCCTTCCCTCCTCATGTTGCTTTTGGTCATGGTGTTTCATCACAGCAATAGTAACCCTAACTAAGACACCCAGTATTTTTATATCACCACTTTCATCAAAGTAAATGGCAACCCAGCATTATCACTGAGTTAATGAGCCTTCACTTTAGTGTTAAGCTTTAGGATACTTCTAATAAAATGACTTATTTCCTTCTATTTTGCCCAGTATTCTAGTCAGAGAATTTAAAGAAAAAGAGCAGAGATACCACCAGGTCTTCACACAGAAGCAAGCATGGTACTGTTTCTACCCCAGAATTAATGTAACACAGAAACAGTCAGTCATCACTTCTAACCTGGTCACTTATAAATTTCACCATAGTAATAGAATTCCATGGCAAACTTTCATGACTAAACATAAAGACAGAAGCTAAGAGAAGAAAGGAGATCGTTTCTCTAGCTAAGAGCATTAAAATCTTAAATGGCATTTTTAGATGCTTGTGCTTTTTAAGACTACAAACAGCAAGAAAAAGGCAACATCAGTGGTCCCAAGTGCTTGCCAAAGGATCTGCATCTTTAACATTTATGCATATCAACATCTGAGAAACAACTTCAGGTGATTGCTGCCAACCTTTTCATTACGTTAGAATTATCTTGGGAGCATGAATAAGTGCTGTAAGATAGATTGCAGCCCCAGTAATTTGATAGAGCTGGTCTGGAATATTCTTCTGTTGTTCCACAAGTGATTGCTATGTTCAGTGGAGGGTGAGGATCACTAGACTCAGAGTGGTATTTTATTGATTAGTGAAAAAATTTACAAATATGTTTTAAAGGTCGTTTTCTTCTTCAGAAAAAAAATGAAGAAAATATTAATTGGCACAGCTAATTTTGGGGGGAGTATTTTCCAAGAAATATGAAAACTCAGAGGCAACTGAAAGAAAACTCACCGAAGTAATTAGGTTTGTAATGCCACAGAGCCGTGCACAGAACAGAGTAGAAAATAGAAACTTTTAGATAAACGGTGAATGAAGAAGTTGAGAACCTTACCACCCAGGATCAAGAAATTGAATTCAACTTAAGAGTCAATTGAGAACCACCATAGGAGTCTGCAAATGGTAGTGGCATGATGAAAACCGTGACTGAAAATGAAAACATCACTAACAATGTAGCAAGGTGGCCAATTCAGTGTTTCTTTAAAAGCAGTCTCCAGGGAGCTGTGCTGCCTAGTTTTCCCCTAACAGGCAATATAAGCTATAAGGATGAAGTAATTCTACCTACCATTAAGAAACCACATAGGGATCATTAAATAATCTAATATTTGATAGTCCAAGTGGACAATGCCTGTTGGACTAGTCTAGCTTCCAGTCTTTATTCAAAGTTCAGTAAGACTGAAGATTTAGAGATTAAGTTCCCTTAATATATTATTTTGCCTGCAAAGAAGCAGCACATAGAGGCTCTGTGTGTTCATGATGCTGTGATTCCTGAGTTGTTACTCATGCAAGACATTGTCCCCTGACTTTTAGACATCACCAGAGCCAGCATGTAGTGAGAAGTCTATCATTTGAGAATAGCTGAGAACCATGGGCTTGCTGTTTTCTAAATTATTTTATTCAGGCATTTTTGTATGTGAGCATTCAGAGTTTCTCACTGATACAGAAGAAGACTGTTGTACAATTTCAGGAACTTGTTTTCTAGTCTACTTCATGGGCCACTTTGTTGAATCCCTGTGTGGGTAATGCTGTTTGCAACTGGGGCTTAACAGATTGAAATGAGTTAGACTTAGAAGCTAGTGACAGGATCATCAGTAACTCCATCCCACTTAGAAAGAGATATTTCCACTATTCAACCTAAAGTTGTTAAAGTTAGGCCTACAAAATTGAGAACCAGAGAACTCAAAATTACTTTGGCAATTATGTAATTTTCTAAACTTTTATTCTTCTCTCGTACATTACATTCCCAACCACATTTTCTCTTCCCTCCACTCTTCCCAGCCCCTCCACTTACCTCCCCTCCCCCCCAGATCATCTCCTGTTCTGTTTCCCTCCAAAAAAGAAAGAGCAGGCCTCCCAGGGATATCCACTGAACATAGACTAGCAAGATACACTAAGGCATGGAAACCTAGTAGGAGGAAAAGGGTTCCAAACACAGACAGAAGAGTCAGAGACAGCCTCCACTCTGATTGTTGGGAGTCCCACAAGAACATCAAGCTACACAGACATATCATATATGTAGAGGGCCTACCTCAGACCCATACAGCCTCCCTAATTGTCTGCTCAGTCTCTGTGAGCTCCTATAAGCCCTGCTTAGTTAATTCTGTAGGCCATGTTTTCAGGTATCCTTGTCCCCTGTGGCTCCTATAATCCTTTCTCCACCTCTTCTGTGGGGTTCCCCTGGCTCCGACTAGTGCTTGGCTCTGGGTCTCAGTATCTGATCCCATTGGTTGCTAGGTGACACCCCTCTGATGACAATTTGGCTAGGGACTCATCTATGAGTATAACAGACTATGATGAGGAATCATCATTTCATTGACTTTTTTTTTTGCCAGTCATGTTTGGTTCTATCCTGGGTCTGTGGGCTGTCCTTTCTCTGGTTCCTGGACATTCAGGCAGAGTTACATGTGGAGTGGACCTCAAGTTGGACCAGTAATAGGTTGGCTACTCTCACAGGTTCTGTGCCATCATTGTCCCAGGACAGAATGTAAGCTGAAGGTTTTGTGGCTGGGTTTATGTCCGAGAATAGTACAAATACATGCTCACCAACAGATGAAGCCAAAGGAAAAATAAATAAATGTATTAAATTGCTACACTCAGCACTTGTGTGATTACTAGTAACAAATGTGACACAGTTATTATCTGGTCTTATCTGGTTTCCAACTATGAGCAACTCTCTTCTTACCTGATGCCTTAGATTTTAAGACACATTATACCTCATGAGGCCAGAGTTCCTTAGTGTGCTTTCACAAGTCATATTAAAATTGCCCAGGCTTCTTTCTCTATAGATGGGGCTACTTGGTCCTTCCAGAGACCTACTGAATCAGAATATATTGTGTCTGTGAATCTGCTTTTGTCTAAGATATTGAAATATAAATATTTAAAACTACTTTGCTAACTTTTTAAAAAATCTTATTTATTTAAAACTCTAAGGTATGGTGCTATAAAAAGTTAAAGATAATTTTACAAAGAGTCAAGTTTTTCCTGACTGAGAATAAGACAATTCTCGATCTAAATTAATGTGCTCATATTTTTAGCTATAGTTTGATATATCAGTCAAACTTAACTCTCCAAGGGGAAAAAAAGGATGTGGGGAAATGACCATTCTGCAGTACACAGTCAGTACTTGCCAACATGATTAAACAGGGCTAATTATTATCCTTCTTTTCCTATTTGGTTTTGGAAAAGAGCATTCTTTACAATAAAGAAGCTTTGGAAGGAGATATGCCAAAGATGTCCCCCAGATAGCACTGTGGGAAGAAGAATCACACAGCATGGTAGGGCCTGGGTATGTCCCACCTGTGTGTGACAACACTTCTTTCTTCTGTGGGGAGAACAGGACTGTTATCTCCTTCACTATGTCTTCTCACTGGAATCTAGTTTTTCTAATCTTTGGCTGATTTAAAATGAAAATTGGGAATATATTGCCTGATAGAAATGATTGTTTTCATTCCTAAAGCATTGTCAGGAGCCTAACAGAGCTGTGTTTGGGGATTTATCTTTGCAGTGACTCTAAAAGATGATGAAAATAAAATGGTCTGAAAAGTATGAGCAGTAACGAGTGAAGGTTACATAAAATGGAGAGAGGTGTAATAAGAAAGTCATCCTAAACCTATGTCTGATTTAGCTGTAACCTACCCTATGCAATGTTTTGATGTTCAACTTATCCCAGCAATCCATTGCCAGATTGACACCAGCCTTTTCTTCTTGTAGGTCATACTGCCTCCCTTTCTAGTATGCCTTTGAGTCCCTTTTCTTTTTTTTTTTGGTTTTTCAAGACAGTGTTTCTCTGTGTAGCTTTGCGCCTTTCCTGGAACTCACTTGGTAGTCCAGGCTGGCCTCGAACTCACAGAGATCCACCTGCCTCTGCCTCCCGAGTGCTGGGATTAAAGGCGTGCGCCACCACCGCCCGGCGAGTCCCTTTTCTTTACAAACAACTCTATCCAACTTGAAACACAAAAATCACACTACTTTGGTAACTTTTTGTTTGTTTGTTTTTGTTTTCTGAGACAGGGTTTCTCTGTGTATCTTTGGAGCCTATCCTGGAACTCACTCTGTAGGCCAGGCTGGCCTAGAACTCATGGAGATCGGCCTGCCTTTGCCTCCCTGAGTGCTGGAGTTAAAGGCATGCACCACCACCACCCAGCTTACTTTGGTAACTTTTAAACCTGGTGCTCTCTAAATTCAGGGAGCTGTCTGCCCAATGGCAGTTTGGCAACAGGCATCTGATTATTGGTTTTATTTTAAGACATTACCATATCAGGAATATAGAACTTACCATGACAAGTGAAGACTTAATGAGCTGGAGTATCCTAAATCCTCCATGTGTGTTATTTCAGGAATTTTAGCTGTTGTTTTATTGTTTATATACAGAGCTATAGCTTCAAGGACTATATCATCAGAATCCTCTGTGCTTTACCCTATTGCTCTGGACATTTCAAATTATTGACTTTTATGGGCTTTTTCAAATTAAGAGCTATAATCATGGGAATTAGAATTGAGCCAAACCTGAAAGAAGGGTAGAACATTGGATGACGGTTAAAAATGGCAAACAGGATTAGTTCTTGGGCCACCGCAATAAATTGGTGAGTAAAGTGCTACATGGAAAATTAATTCTTAATCAGCATGAAAGCATTTTCTCTTTGCTCTACTGCCTAGATCCTAGAATTATCAACTATGAATCAGAGGAGCTCTGTTTATACTACAAAATTACGGAAGCCTAGGAAACACTGGTACCCCAAGAATGGGGAGACACTTTTCTGCCTTTTACCTCTCCTGTCAACTGTGGCTTACTTTCACACATAGAAGATTTTATTTGTAACCTATGGACCATTAGACATTTAGGTCAGGTATTCAAAAGAATTTCCCACTATGAAAAATATCTGAAACATCCAAAGAAAGGAATTTTGGCACTTTTCTATCATTCAAAAATTGATAACCAATTTACTTCTCAAGCTCCCAGGTATATGATTTTAGATGAGAGAATTTTGGTAGCAGTGATTCTTTCAAAATCTGTTCAGAAAACCCATTACAAACAACCACAGGAAGGTGACCATCATCACTCTAAAAAGGGAAAGTAAACACAAGGCTTAATTTGTTGATGTGCAATAAACACCTTAGTTTTGGAGCAGAATCTAAAGTGAAGATTTTGTTCACTCTGGTCATTTTGGTCTCCCTGGTTGAAAGATATTACTGAGATAAGGCACCATGGAAAATTAGCATCAAGTAAGCAGAGTGGAAGGAATAGAATGTTATTTGAGAAGTACTGACCTAAGTCTTCTTTGGCTTAAAAGACTAAAGCTTTTACCCCGTATGAACTTTCTTTTGACTTGCCCTGAGACAAGGAACCAAACAGTAAAAAAGCAAAGATTCCTTTGGTAATTGTGTGTGTAAGATTCTTATATTGCTGTCAAATGAGGCAGCAAAAGCAAATTCTGTCATACTGATTCTACTTTTGAAAGGTTGGGTCACTTTGTGATTGTCTTTATTAGAAATACATTCTTATCACCATAGGAAAGCGATACCAGCTCTGACACAGCTCTGATCAGCAGAAGTGCCCGCCATGACTAGATGTAGAGAAATATGACATCCCTGAAACCAGCATGGCTTAGTGTGGGAGAATATCTGACACAGTTTACAGAGATGTGTGACCCGTGTAGCAACCTGTGATGTGACTAACCGAGCCCTTAAAACTATTATTCTAAAAATGAAAGTAGTAGCTCTGTGAAAGATGATTTCAGGCACCAATATCTAAAGCTGTACTTCTTTACTGGTGCTAAGATATCCATATCCATAAGTCAAAAGTTCTCTTGTAACACATCACTGCTTACAGTTATCTCACTCAGTTACTAAGACAGACATTAGTTTTCATCATTCAGCCTTTTTCACAGCTGAAGAGATAGTTTCCATAATCAGAGAAGTTACATTGCTCTAGGAAATATTAGCATCAAGTTGCAATATTCTGTCTCTGGAAATAGTAAAAGCACACACAAAGAAAGAGCTAAGTATGGTTTCAAAAATTCAGACTGACACTCTCCCCCCTCTTCTTTGCAGCACATCATGCTGTGTGGAGAAAAATACAGGCAATCAAATAAGTTAAATGTTGCACACAAACTTGGCTTCTGCGGTACCCTGGAAGGTGAAGATAATCAGCACTGGATCAGAAATCTGACTCAGTGTGGTCGGTCTTTTCTACAGGAATTTAGAACTCAGGCAAAAAGGACTAGCTTAACTTGCTGAAAGTAGTCAGGAACCCTGAGTGGGGTCCAGTAAATGAACCAGTGCATTTTATTTCCGTTAGAAAAGTCAGGGGAAAGTCCATTTCAGAGAAAAGAAATACAAACTAATAAACAAACAAACATACCAGCAAGTTAAGTATAGGACCGCAAACAAGGTTTGCAGAAAGAAACAGGAATCATGGATATATTTTCTTACAGTTTATTTTTGGGCTATAACAACAACTTATTTGTAAAGCATTGCCTTGGGTGATATATAGTAAATAGATTTTACTTCAATAAAGAGTGAACGGTCAAGAAGCTACTACCATATGTTTGGTTATAGCAAAAGTATATCAAGAAAAAGAGAAGAAGCAGAAAATCAGACAAATTTTGAGTACATTTTGCAGCTAAAATCAATGGAATTTTCTAATTTAAGAAACAAAAAGCATGTAAGAACAATTATAAGATATTGACACTTGAGGAACTGGATAGACAAGGATATGATAGATGTGTTCCAGTTACTTAAAAGTTTAAAGTTATGGAAAATAAAAAATCTTAAATTTAGAAAATACTTGTAACTGTTTTGCTCAGGAGTAAGCTAGAGTAAGTAGGGAATGAAAACTTCTTAAAAAAATCCAGTTTCAATAAGAGAAAAAAAGTATAGCATGTGCTCTAGAATGAAACAATGCTCTCCTCAGAAAGAAAAAGAGAGAAAGAAAGATAGAGGGAGAGTGAGAGACAGAGTGAGAGCAAGAGACAGAGACAGAGACAGAGAGACAGAGAAGGAAAGGAAGGAAGGAGGAAGGAAGAAAAGAAAACTACTCAATCCTTGTAAAATAAATTAAACCATAATTTCTCTCATTTCTCCATTCTCTGGTTATAGAAATTCTACTAGTGATATCCCTATTGTTTCCTTATGTACAGAAATCTACACACACACACACACACACACACACACACCAGTACTCACACATATGCTTAATGTATTCTGAATAGTTTTTCACATCAGTAATATAATTAACATTATATATAATATCTTGTTTATAAATTTTGTTAGTTCTTTGCTTAATTTTATCTTAATTTATTATCATCTGTTTATTAGATACCTACATTGCTTCTAGTTATTTCTATATTAGTTCACTAGGGTTGTAATTCCAAAGTTCCACAAACTAGCTTTTTGTTACAGATAGAGTGATATAATTTTCACTATACATACGCCCAATTTGTTGAGCTGTATGATAGGCCAATCCTGTGGTAGAACTTCTATTTTCTTAAAAAATCTTCTGGATTGTTCACCATATTAATTTGTATTCCTACCAGCAGTTACTCATCAATGGGTAAATGAATAAGGAAAATGTGCTATGTGAAGCGTGATCCTAATTAGTCTTAACAGTAAAAACGCAGAGTCAAATATCAGGGTAATAAGCTGAAAGATCAGAGAAGCAAAGGTGCAGCCATAATCACTTCTTACCTCTCTGAATCCTCAGACTGAATGGTGGGCCTCCTGCCTCTATGAATCCTCAGACTGAATGGTGGGCCTCCTACCTCTATGAATCCTCAGACCAAATGGTGGACCTCCTGCCTCTATGAATCCTCAGACTGAATGGGCTACCGAGATCCTGTATCCGCCTGCCTTATATTCCTGTCTCTACCTCCCTTGGCCTGGGATTAAAGGCATGCACCACCACTACCCAGCTCTGTTTCTCTTTTAGACTGGTTCAATCTCATGTAGCCCAAGGTGGCCTTGAACTCTTGATCTTCCTGCTTCCTCCTCCTAAGTGCTGGGATTAAAGGTGTGTCCCACCACCCTCTATGGTTAACTAGTGGCTAGCTCCAGCCTCTGATCTCCAGCAAAGCTTTATTTGTCAGAACATAAACAAATATCACACAACAGGAATGTTAATGACTTAAGTAATGGTCTAATATTTGTATCAAAATGGAGAGAAATTGAGCCATAATGTTAAGTAAAATAAACCAAGCACAGAAAGACACATACCAAATGATATCACTCGCATGTGGACTTTAAAAAGTTGATTTCATAGAAGTTGAGAGAATGGTGGTTACTAGAGATGGGACAGGATTACATTGGAGAGGGAATAAAGAATGAGTAATCCAGCCAGGCAGTGATGGCGCACACATTTAATTCCAGCACTTGGGAGGCAGAAGCAGGCAGATCTCCGTGAGTTCAAGGCCAGCCTGGTCTATAGAGTGAGTTCCAGGACAGCTAGGACTGTTACAAAGAGAAACCCTGTCTTGAAAAAAAATTTTTTAAAAAAAGAAAGAGCAATCCATGAGTATTAATTTATAGATAGGTAGGAGCATGACTTTCTTGTGGGCTTTTTACAGTAGGAAGAGTATGGATAGTAATATAATATTGTATGCTTGAAATTTGTAAAACCACTGGCTTTTAACACAAATAGTTGTTTGAGGTCTAAAGAGGATTTTTAGTGGTAAGAGCAGTAGCTGTTCTTCTAAAGGACCCAGGTTCAATTCCCAGCACTCACACAGCAGCTCATAGCTGTCTGTAACTGGTGTTCCAGGGGCTCTGACTTTCTTTTCTGGCCTCTGCAAGCATGTGCTGCTCAGATATGTATCAAGGAAAACACCCATGCACATGAAATATAATGAGAAACTATTTTCAAAGCTTAACATGACCTATACTGATACAATACAAATAGTTTAATTCATATTTTTATCAGAGAGAACTAGTTATCTTTCCTCATCATAATTTAAATTTGTCTCATCTAGTCTTTATTTTAAAAGAATCATGTAATGTGTATTCTTCTGAGCATGGCTTTTTTTCCTTGGGTAAAATAATCTTTCTGATTTATCCATGTTATTACATGTTATCAATTCTTTCTTTTTGCTAACTAAGCAGAATTCTATTTTATAGATATACCAGAACTTATTTATTATTAGTTCCTACTCCTACTTACATGAAAGTATTAGACATATTTTTCAGCATGAAAAGGTTTTTTTTTTTTTTTGATTTAACACATTTGCTTATTTTAGGAAGTTTCTACCTTAAATATAAAATGAAAAAGGTAAACAAACACTTTGAAACAAAGATTACTAGAACTCAAAAGAGGAAAGAAAAACAACACATTTTTTAGCATAAATAGGAGTACTCAGTTAAATGAGATAGATTGGCAACTTCTGCTTTTATTCAATAGCTACAAATTATGGATTAATTTAAGTGTGAAAATTTTGAGATGAGAAAATAAGGAATTTATTTTATTTACATCTATTTGGCATGCGAATATGTGCCTATATGCGTGTGTGTGTGTGTGTGTGTGTGTGTGTGTGTGTGTGTGTGTGTGTATATGTGTGTGTGTGAGTGTGTATGCACACACGACACCTCATAATTTACAGGTGGAAGTTGTCAGTGGACAACTTCCAAGAATTGATTCTCTCCTTCTACTTTGTGGGATCCAGGGATCAAACTCAGTTCATGAGGCTTAGCAGTGGGACCATTCATTTTGTGTGTTTTCTTAGGATATGATATTTCTCTCTTTTTTATTTTTCTCTCATATATACATCTGACCTGCAGTTTCCCCTCCCTCCTCTCCTCCCAGCCTTCCTCCCACCTTCCTTCTCCCCCAGATGCACTGCTACTCCATTTCCCTTCAAAAAAGAGCAGGCCTCCTAGAGATATCAACTGAACGTGGCATGACAAGATACAAAAAGACTAGGCACAGACCCTCAAAATAGGTTTGGACAAGGCAACCCAGTAGGAGGAAAAGGGTCTCAAAAGCAGGCAAAAGAGTCAGAGACAGTCCCTGCTCCCACTGTTAGGAATTCCACAAAAAACCAAACATAAACAACCATAACATATAAACTGGGTAATACTATTTATTGTTTAACTCAGAACTCACACTATATATCTATTATATCCCCACACCAAATACTACTTGCACATTATGTGTTAATGTAGTTTTAGTGAGATTACCCTAGTGTATGTGAGCAGTACATGATTAAGCAATAAAAATGATATATGTCTGTCTTAGTCCAATCATGTCCCTATTAGAAAAACTCTCAGAGTTAGTAATTTGTAAATTATAGAAATTTATTTTTCTAAGGTCTAGAGTGTGTAAAGTCCAAGGCAATGCTAGCAGATTTAGTGGGTAGTGGAGGCTTGTCCCATAGATAGCCTGCTTCTTGAAGCGCCCTCACAAAGGCAATAAAGATTAAGGTCAACTAGCCTTGGAAGCCTCTCTTTATAAGGGTTTTAATCTTATTTTTCCTTTTTTTTGTTGAAAATAGATCTTGTTTTGTTGTTTGCTTGTTTTTTCTTTTCATGACAGCATTTCTCTGTGTAGCCCTGGCTGTCCTGGAACTCTCTCTGTAGACTGGGCTAGCCTCAAACTCAGAAATGACTGCCTCTGCCTTTATTGTGCTGGAATTAAAGGCATGCACCACTACCACCCAATGAAAATAGAATTTTTTTTTCTGAGACAGGGTTTCTCTGTGTAGCTTTGCGCCTTTCCTGGGACTCACTTGGTAGCCCAGGCTGGCCTCGAACTCACAGAGATCTGCCTGGCTCTGCCTCCTGAGTGCTGGGATTAAAGGCGTGTGCCACCGCCGCCCAGCATGAAAATAGAATTTTTTATAGCTCCAAAGAATAATGTTTATCAGGATACATCTTATCTTCTAGTATGTTAGTGAATATCCAAAATGACAAACTGAGGAACCTGATCTAATAGACATTGCACTGATCTTCTTTTTTTTTTTTTAATTTTATATAAGAGATTTTCTAGTCATTTTACATATCAGGCACGGATTCCCCTGACCTTTTTATGTTCATGTGAAATACAATCATTTCCAGGTTTAAGGAATTTCTCTCAAAGTCAATTTAATTGTCCCAAGCACAATTAAAACTTTTCATTTGAAACTCAACATGCTGGCATGGCTATTATCACTTGCATCTGTTTATTCGGAATTTGACCAGTTTTTTTTTTTTTATTTAAACCTATTTAGCTTATGTAGGCTATAGACAATCATTTATACTTAAACCCAAACTTCAAAGTAAAAGTAATACGCAAATCCAAGGTATATTTCATCCTGAAAATAAACAGAGAAATTAATATTTCAGGGCTAATAATTTCTGTAACTGGAATATTTCTAGGATAATTAAGGACAAGTTAGTGATTCATCTTCTCTGAAAATCCAGCTTATGCTGCCCACTTAATGTAAGTTTAAGAGACTGTCATTAGAAATATTTCACAGATGAGGTGTGTTTGAAATTTTATTTATTGTTTTTTGCCTAGTTTTCCCCTCTTTATGATTTCAGTATATAATAAATATTTTAAAAATAGATGTTTTCATACAATATATTCTAATTATGGCTTCCCCTTCCCCAATACTTCCAAGATCCACCCCACTTCCCTGTCTATCCAAATCCACACCCTTTCTGTCTCTCCTTAGAAAACAGGTATCAAAAAGAAAAAGAAAAAGAAAACAGGTATCTAAAGGATAATATAATAAGATAAAACAAAAACATACAAACAGAAGAGAAGAAAAACAAAGAAAAGCCCAATAAACACATATAGATGCAGAGATACACATGTTTGTACGCACAGGAATCCCATAAAAACACCAAACCAGAAGTCATAATATATACACAAAGGACCTATATTGGGAAAAACAAACAAACAAACAAACAAAAAACGGCTTGATAAAACCTTATGAAACAAAGAACCTCCAAAGATGCTACCATTGAATTCTTCATCTTGTGCCCATCTACTAGTGGGCATGGGGACTGCTCTTAAGTGTGGTTTGTATCCATAGTGAGACTCTGTTGGAGAAAACTAATTTTTCATCTGCCAGAGGTTATCAATTAGAGATAACCTCTGGGTCAGGGATTGGGACTTGTGCTGACTTCCTCTCTCAGTGCTGGGACCCCATCTGGTGAAGACCATTGCAGGCCCTGTACATGCAGCCACAGTCTCTGTAAATTCATATGTGCTTCAGGGGTGCTGTGTTTACAAGGTCTTATTTCCTTGGTGTCTTCTATCCCCTCTGGCTCTTACACTCTTTCTGCCTACTCTTCCAGAGGGTTCCCTGATCCCTGAGGGGAGGGATTGATGGAGATGTCCCATTTAGGGCTGAGTGATCCAAGGCCTCTCACTCTCTGCACATTGTCTAGCTGTGGGATTCTGTATTTGTTCTTTATTTGTTGCAGGAGGAAACTTCTCTGATGATGGCAGAACAAGGCACTGATCTATTAGTATAGCAAGATGTTGTTAGGACTCATTTTATCAAAATGTTCCTTTAGCAGAACAGTAATATTTGGTTCTCTCCTAAGTCCCTGACCTATGTAGTCTCAGATTCTTGGCCAACTGAATAAGTAGTGTTAGGGATGGGTTCCATCTGATGGAGTGCACCTTAAATCCAATCAGATGTATTAATCTCATTTTTGAGGGTAAAACTCTCATGGTTTACTTCTCAAAGGCCTGGCCTCTTCACACTAAAACAATGAGCATTAATTTTCAAGAGGAATTCTGAAGGAATGAGTAGTGCCTACAGGAGCACATTGCTGGGTTTTCCTTCATGTTTTGTGGTTACTCCTTGATTCTTTAAATTTGAATATAATGTGTTCTGTTTGTTGCACAAAATAATTGTCCCAACAGCTGGAACAGCTTAACCTACTTTCTTGGTTATTGGCAAAAAGAAATCAGTGGGGAAATCTATAAGTTTATTAATATTAATTATGATAATATGAAAAATTAATTATATGTTTTTGTCAAAGAAAATCAATCAAATAACATTTTGTTGACTACATGAATCACTTGTTTTTTAAGTTAATTATTTTAAAATTTTCTAATAAGATATCTTTGAATGCTTTGAAAATGTTTATCTTTTCAAATATAGAAACCCGATTTCAAGTTCTGCATAAACATAACATATAATACTTGTGTATAGTTTGTGCCAAGTTAAGTATTGCTTCTGTTTGTATAGAAAACTGCAGCAGAGATCAGTAAAGAGAAAATGAAATAATAAATTCCAGGGAAAAATGTTTTGCTTTGCTTTTTTTTTGTTAGGTGAGTCATAGCCGTTGGATTGATTACCAAGAGATCTATCAGACAGGTGTTATAGAGAAGAAAAACCAAGAGTACCCACATGCCATTTTAAAATGTCAGCTTAGAGTCCTGCAAAATGGGAAGGCACTTGACACCCAGCCTGATCACAGGAGTCCAATCCCTGGGACTGACATGGTGGAAGAAGAGAACTGACTACTGCAAGTTATGTTCAGACCTCCATGCACACATGCACATGCACACAAAATTAATGAATAAAAATATAATAAAAAAAGCTTAAATGAAGAAAATGATAGCTTCTAGAAAACAGAAAGGGAAATATACTTCGTAAGATAGTAAAACAAGATTACTACTACTTAATAAACAAAAACCTAGTATCTGGCTCAGTGAGATGGCTCAGTGGGTAAGGGCACTTGCCACCAAGCTTAATGACTTTAGCACAACCTCTAGGACCCACATTGTGGAGAGAGAGCTGCCAGTTTTACTCTGACTGCCCCCAAACATGTATTGTGACACATATGCATTCATGAACAGTAAAGTAATACAAATTTTTAAAAACT
Organism: Peromyscus californicus insignis; assembly: GCF_007827085.1. Lineage (NCBI taxonomy): Eukaryota > Metazoa > Chordata > Mammalia > Rodentia > Cricetidae > Peromyscus > Peromyscus californicus. Next base: position 48,861,425 of record NW_026294391.1, read on the forward strand.
CAAGTCTCTGCATAGTCAGTCAGCAACTCAGTACTTGAATTACACAAATAATTATAAACCATTTTCCTTATAGTCACCCAAGGACAGAGTTCCCTCATACTAGCAATCTCTGCCTTGATAGCCTTTAAGACAAGAAATACCCAGCAAATATGCTACGTTTCAGTACTGATAGTCCATTATTACAAACTGTATAAGTTCTCAGAAATATTGGAGGACTTAAACTCTTTCAGACTAATTACAAAAGGGCATATTTACCACACAGAGAAACACTGATTTCAGGTTGCAAGAAAGCAAGGAAAAAGCTATCTGGGATGTCATTTACAGGATGTCATGAAACTGAAACACGGCTAATGAGCCCTTCACAATGGTTGGCATCATGCTCATTTCTGCCTGCCTTATGGCACTGCTTTTCAGCAAAGTCCATTTCATCCATGCAAATCTCGCTGCTCTCTGCTCTAGTACCAGCGTTAGAAAACTCAATTTAAATCAAAACTAATCACTGCTGCCAGCTGCAGGGCACTTCCTGGCGTGCCTCACCCACCCATACAGTCCAGCATGACTCTGTGTCTTGCATCTCTCAGCCTTCCTTCAATTCGACCACTCTCTAATTGGCTAGCTGGGGATTCCACTGTCACTCAAGCTAAACCCCAGGCTCATTGAGGGAATTGGAAGCTGAGTTTGCAGTTTGAGGTTGGTTCCCCTGGTGTGTATTTCCTGACCTTTAACAAAAGGAGAAGAAAAAAGACATTCCTTTAAGTAGCCAGAGAAAAGGGAAAACAGGTACATGAAAATACATATTAAAATTCAGCAGATTTCTTTTCCCGACAGGCTTAATTGTTTTATTTCCACAATAGTAGTTATAAAGAGAAATGAAGACCTCTCTTCACATTTTGCATAGGAGGAAAAGAGAGATGACATCATCTGGTAGCCCCTTTCAGCAACCACTGGCTTACTGCTTTTAAAATAATTTCCTGTAATATAAAGAATATTTGGTTGATGAAGGGAAGTTAGCAAAGCCTGTCTGTAAGTACCAACCCATGTAATTCAAGACTCCATTTCTGCTTCTATAGTAGGACTACTGGGATCAATTTATTTATTTATTTTTTAATTCTCAGAAAGTAAAATATTTCTGGATTGGTAAGTAAAAAATGCTGCATAAGAGAAGTTGTTTCCCAAATACGTTATGAAAAACGAAAGGGGAGACAATATTACCTCTGTGACACTGAGTTTAAGCTTCACTGGTGATGGCAAAGGATGAGTTTGTAGGAACTCTAGCACTGTGAGAAGTGAGGGAAGATCACCAAACACCTGACACAAAGTCCCTGCTGTTAATAGTTTCAATGTGTTTTAACGATTTATTTTTATTATTATTTTTTTATTTTTTTATTTTATTTTTTTTATTTTGCAGTACAATTCAGCTCTACACATCAGCCACAGATTCCCCCGTTCTCCCCCCTCCAGCCCCCCTCCCCCTCCCCCCAGCTCGCCCCCCACTCCCATCTCCTCCAGGGCAAAGTCTTCCCCGCAGACTGAGATCAACCTGGTAGACTCAGTCCAGGTAGGTCCAGTCCCCTCCTCCCAGGCCGAGCCAAGCCATGTATGTGTATAGGTGTATGCATGTGGGCATGTGCATTTAGATGCAGGTACTTCAAGAGGCCAGAAAAGGTAGCTGGATCCACCACCACCTCCCAGGAGCTGGAGTTATGGGTAGCTGTGAGCCTCCTGATGTGGGTGCTGGAAACTGAACTCAGGACTTCTGCAAGAGATGTACGTGCTTTTAACCATAGAGACATTTATCCAACCCCAGTTTCCATCTTTACAGGAAAATGCTTAAGTAAAAAATGTCAAGAGTTGTATATAAATTAACATATTATACCAAAGATAACTGATAAAGGGTTGCAGAGGAGATAAGAATTAACTGAGATGATTGTTCTTTGTAATGCTCCTAAATAATAAAATGTTATTTGTCAGCTCTCTCTGATCAATGGATGAACAACTGAAAATTACCTAGTTTTAACCCTTAAATGGCTCAAACTGGCTTAATTCCTGTTCATTATACCTCTATTAAACTATGACTATCATATTATGCATTTCCCATCACATATGAAATTCAAGCCCAGCTTACTCTCTGACTACAATGCTAGTAAATAATTTCTCAAAAACAGTCTAATGATTTCTTTTTAGTGTATTAGGCATACGAAAACATGCAAAATTTTTATGTACAATGACCGTAATAAATGTCTTCAAGTATATAGCCATGGAAAATCACAGGTTTAGTTGAAGGATTCAGTAAAGATAGGAGAAATATTTGGACCTGGGGGAATTTGTAGAATCCCATCATTTACTCCAGTGAAAAGCATTCTGGTGCATACAGTTATGTTTTATGTTTTTTTTCTTCAAATGAAATGAGTGGCAAAATATGTAAAGTATGAACCTGAATACAGATGGCTGAATAGCTGTGTAGATAGCTGTTCTTCAATATAAATGTGTCTGTACATATCAGTTAAGATAGAATGTTCATCTGTGCTGCCTGACTCTAAGGCTCTCAACTACTTTCCATATTTTTATTTTTCTATTTTTCAGTAAGCCAAATCAGTGCAAATGTAACTAGATATCACAAAGAACATTTGTTCTCTCCAAAGAATTTTGTTCTCCCAAAATCCTTCAGTTCATTTTCTTCCACTCTTTTACCTCTTTCACATTTAGATTATTTAATCAGTGACTGAAACTTAACATAATATGGACCTTGTTTTAGTTCTCTACATCAGAATAAATTATGCGAACTGACATCCAAAGTGCCTGAAGACTTTGTAAAGAAGAAGATAAGGAAATACTGAAGACAAATCATATGGGATTTATAGGAGAGATTCTTGAACATCTTGACTTTTAATGAATATGTAAGGTTTTATGCAAATGAGCATACACACAGTTTTTTATTGAGTCAGTAAGTCTCTTTTCCTGGATCTGATACTGTTAGCACTTGATTTAAACAGGAATATCTGGAGTAATTCAATAACAATTCAGCAGTTTAAACGTACTATACAGATAGATATACTACATCTATATTCAAAAGTTAATTTATGTCTGAATATCCTAAACAGATCATGATTATGCCATGTTTTCAGTACTGTAAGACAAGTGAGCTATAACATATTTGTACTAAATGTTTCCCTCCATAACTATTTTCTGATAGGATTTAAGCAGTTCCTCATTATTTTTTGCAAGTTCTGTAATCCTCCCCCTTCAACTCTGATATGCACAGTCATCTCATACTTTAAAAAGACCAAACTGTAACTGCTGGCTCCTGTTCTTACCCACAGTAATGAAGCTGTTCTACATATAATCACATTTATTTTAAACAACTGTACCAATTTGCCTACAACTAAGGCTTTTTTTCTGGAACACACAAATTTCAGTACCCAAACTATGAAAATCTCAGCCACACCAAGATGAGGAAGTTATCCTAGGCTATCATCCATGTTGTTTAAACAAAAAATCTTGGAGTCACCCTTGATTTTTGCTTTCCTGAATTCTCACGAAATAAATCACCAGTTAATATTTAAGTTTCCACTAGGAGAAACCCCCCTGGACTCAAACCATAGTTGGTAAAGACAACATCATCCCTTACATGCATTACTATGATGCATGCTGGAATGTAATCCTTCAGCACTACCAGTTTACAAAACTACCACTGAACGTCAGGCCAAACATGGTCCTGTCTCCACTAACTTTTCTATCGTCTAATTTCATAGTACCTGTAAGTTTACCTCTATTGTTCAGTTGAGCTATTCCTGCTCCCACAACATGCCAAGTTCAAGCCTATTAAAATTTCTGTGCACTACTGTTTCTATAACACACAATGATTTGTACCTGCTTTTTTTGAAACTAACTATAGCTCTTATGTACTGTAATGTTCCAGAGAATCTCCACAAAAGCTCTTGGATCACTTAATCTGAAAATCTGTTCACTGACTTTCCATCATATTATTGTAACTTAGTTCTTGGCCTAACAACTCTTACAGATATGTTATTTATACTTGTTTTCTACTATCAAATTAATTTTTAAAAGATGCATAACTATACATGCACTAAGAACCAAAATACCTAAAATATATGTACAGCTATATCCAAGGATACTTATAAATCTAGTATCAATACACCTTCAGCTAAAAAATTACATAATTTACATTATTTGTTTTCTTCATCTAATATATTTCTATTATTAATATGTAAAGCTTTCATAATTTCATAATCAAGTAAAATTGAAATTAAATTCATTATAAGATAACTTTAGTTATCTTGTGATTAGATGGCCCAGTTGTCTTACTCAGGATGATTTAGAAAGCCAGACTTTTCTTTCCTGTGCATACATCTATCATGATATTGTAATATTTTTTTTTACTTTGGAGGGAGGTCGGTGTGCCCATGCACCTGCATGTGGACTCTAGAGGAGGATATCATATGTCTTCCTCTATCCCTGTCTGTCTTTCTGCTGAACCCAAGGCTTGCCTTTGGTCCCAGCTGGCTAGCCAGAGAGCTCCTGGGATCAGCCTGTCTCCCACTCCCAGTGCTGAAGTTACAAACATACATAACCATGGCCCTCTTTCTATGCGCACACTTGGGATTCTAACTCAGGTTCTCATGCTTGAACTGCAAGTGCTCTTACTTATTCTTGTAAAAAAAATCATTTATTTTAAATCCATGCATCCTGCTTTCTATGTTCTAACACCTGATGTGGCTGCAGCATGTTTTATTTTTATTTTTATTCTTCACATACATTATATCCTAACTGCATTTCCTCTCCCTCTACCCTCCCAACCTCTCCCCCTACAACTCCCACCTCCATTTGTCCTCCATTTCCCATTAGAAAAAAGAGCAGGCCTCCCAGTGATATTAACCAAACATGGCATAACAAGATGCACTAAGACTAGGCACAAACCCTCATATTAAGACTGGATGAGGCAACCCAGTAGGAAGGAAACGGTCCCAAGAGCAGGCAAAAGAGTCAGAGGCACACTCAACTCCCATAGTTGAGAATACCACAAGAAGATCAAGCTATACAATTGTAACATATATACAGAGGGTCTAGAGCAGTCTCATGCAGGCTCCCTGGTTGTTGCTTCAGTCTCTGTGAGCCCCCGTGAGCTCCGCTGAGTTGATTCTGGGGCCCATGTTCTCAGTGGTGTCCTTGACACCTCTAGCTCCTAAAATCCTTCCTCAATCTCTTTTTTGGGATGCCTTGTGCAACTTCTGTCTCCTTAATCTCTCCACTCTTATTTTAGTGCTGAAATTACAGTGCAGATTTTGAGATTTTTTTCTTAAGCCACAGTCTTCCTCATGTGCACCTAATTCAAATGTAATGCAGAACTCTCTAGTCTTGCCTATTCTGTTTAGCTTCCTAAAGTTTCCGTTCTTTCTTTGCTACCTCATAGGCTAGCTATTCTTCAAGTATCCACAGTTTAATCCCACAAGATTCGAGCAGTTGGCATATAGGTTTCATCCTGGCCTCACTTTAAAATTTGTATCTTGCCGGGTGGTGGTTGCACACGCCTTTGATCCTGGCACTCGGGAGACAGAGCTCTGTGAGTTCAAGGCCAGCCTGGTCTACAAAGGGAGTTCCAGGACAGGCTCCAAAGCTACACAGAGAAACCCTGTCTCAAAAAACCAAAATAAATAAATAAAAAATAATAAAATTTGTATCTATATATAATTGATTAGATAGATGTTCTGAAAATAAAAATCTAAACATATGTCAAGAAATTGTCTGAACAGACATAAATTGAACATTGTTATAACTCCATCTAAGGCACAGGGCACATCACAGAAGAAGACTAAATGAAAAAGTTTCAGGATGGAGAGTAGACCTGAGAAATGCTATCTTTTGAGTATGACATGGCTACTATACTTGTGAACTCTCAGCAGTGATAGGTTACCTATACATTAAGAGCCAGTCAACATTCCATCATGGATTGGGGATTGGCTCATGCTGCTCCAGTCCTCCTTGTTGAACTATTGAGAATTAATGGTTGCAAAAGTAGGGGGAGTATCATTTTATCAGTGGTGTAGCCACTGGTAAGTTATCCATTATACATGTTCATTCAAGAACCACTAAGTAAAACATTTGTGCCATAGAAAATGACATGAAAGTAGCAGAGGAGGAATTTATAGGGAAGAAGACAAGTATCCAGAAGAGAAGGAAAGGCATGAAAGGGGTGAAAATGACAAAAATTGTGATGTATATCCATGGATGTGTCAACTATTTTTTAATTTAAAAATTGTCTTGTCGCCAGGTGGTGGTGGTGCATGCCTTTAATCCCAGCACTTGGGAGGAAGAGACAGGTGGGTCTCTGTGAGTTTGAGGCCAGCCTAGTCTACAGAGTGAGTTCTAGGACAGGCTACAAAGCTACACAGAGAAACCCTGTCTCAAAAAAAAAATCGTCTTATCTAAGAAAGTACTTGCAACTTTTTGGCCAAAATACTTTGTCCCCTTTTAAATTATAACAAATATATAAAACAAACTGTTTGGGAAGACCTGTGTGTCCTACATTGTGTCTCATTATGCATGTAAGTATACTCTATCTGGATTATGTGTTTCAGTATTTGCCATCTTTACAGTGAGGACTGCTGTGGGATAATGATTTTGTACACTGGTTTAATAAAACACTGATTGGCCAGTAGCCAGGCAGGAAGTATAGGCGGGATAAGCAGACATGGAGAATTCTAGGAAGAGGAAGGCTGAGTGAGGAGATGCCAGCCTGCCGTCCAGGGAGCAGCATGTAATGGCACACAGGTAAAGCCACAGAAAACATGGCGACATATAGATTAACAAAAATGGGCTGAGTTTAAGTGTAAGAGCTTGTCATTGGGAAGCCTGAGCTAATGGCCAAGCAGTTTTAATTATTATACACCTCTATGTGTTTACTTGAGTCTGAGTGGCTGAGGACTGGGTGGGACACGGGAAAACTTTCAGCTATAGAGGACATCCTAATTGCACTAAAGAAGCAGGCCTTAGTAAATGAGGGATTCTCTCTACCAACTAGCACCTAAACTCAAGAAGCACACCCACCACAAGTCCAGTGTTTGAAGATGGTTTCAAGACTGTTCCTTTCACCAGGCACAGACTAGTATCTGTTTTGACCTGCATCACTACCTACTTTATCATGGGTCAGTTTGTACAGGTCCTTGAAGCATTTAGACTTAAGTGTGCTAACTTTCACACCAGCCTAAGAGGCAGAGACAAGTCCTTAACTAAGAAAAGGAGAGAGAATACTACAACATGGCAAATAGCACCATGGAAATACAAAACATTATGTTATGACAACTCTGTGCCACAAGATTTGATAAGGAAGAAATTGATAGCTTCATGGACATATAGTACTCTTAAAGATCAAACAATGAAAAAGCAGAAACAGTAACAGAGCAGTAAGATGGGACTGGGGAGATGACTCTCACCACTTACCAGAATCAAATTAAAGTTGATAAAAGACTTAAATGGGAAGTCTCAAACTATAAAATCATCAAAGGAAAGTATAGAAGAGTTGCTTTAGGGCCAAGGAATGGACAAGAATGTGTTGGGAAACATCCCAAAGTACAGGAAATGGGAGCAAAAATAGACAAATTAGATGACATCAAACTTAAAGCTTCTGTCCAAACAGCAGACAAACAGTAGAGAGACAGTATAGAATGAGGGAAAGATGCTTCCAAAATACACACGTGAGAGGTAGTTGATATCTAGAATATAAAGGAAGTTCAAAGCTCAATTACAAAATAAGAAACTAACTTAAATGAGCAATAAGGCCAAATATACATTTCTCAAAGTAAGACATACAAATGATCAACCTTTACCTGAAAAATGAGAATAGTAGAAGGCAGAGGGTGGAGAAAGGTTACTCAATGGGTACTATTATACAGTATCATAGAAATAAAAATTTTAGGTATATTAATGCATAATAGATCAACTAATAACACAAAATAATATAGTATATGTTTTTTAAGACAGGGTCTCACTATGTAGCCCTACATAGTAATTCACTGCATAGATCATGGTGGACTCCAACTCATAGAGATTTATCTGTCTCTGCCTCCAGCACTGAGATTAAAAGTGCACACCACTATGCCCAGCCAATAGTATATATTTTTAAAAGCCTAAAGAAATATTTTAAAAGTATTCACCAAAATGAAATAACCAATGCTTAAGAAGAGAAATGTTAGCCAGGCACAGTGGCCCATGCTTTAATTGTAGCACTAGGGAAGGAGACGCAACAGGATTTCTGTGAGTTTGAGGATAGCCTGGTGTACATACTGAGTTCCAGGACAGCCAGAGCTATGAGGAGAGATGTTGTTTAAAAAACTATAAATAAATAAATAAATAAATAAATAAATAAATGTTCAGTCTGATTTTAAGCATCATTCAGTGCATACATTATCAAATCATTAAGTGGTATCCTACTAATGTGTAGAGTTGTTTCTTGTGCCATTTAAAATAGTTTTCTTAATTATAATAAAATAGAAATCCATTTCCTAAGCACTGTTGGGGATCAACAGGTAAAGAACAACACTAATAAGGATAACAAGATACAAAACACAGCATAGTGAAAAGGATCATTTGGTTGAAAATCTAAGGTACATGACTGAGAGTTCTATTAATCCATTGTTTTGTAAAAGTGAATGATAATAAGATCACTATAAAGCTGTATTTAAATGGGCATCAAGACCGTGATACACTTTCATACCTCCAGTGTCAGGAGAGATAAATAACTGTGCTCCAACAGAGTGGGTAGCATGGAAACAGTGAGGCCAGCCAGTACCAAAGGGAGGAAAAATTCTATGTAGCAAGAAGTCTAAAACTTCAAGGATTTTTGCTGTTTGTATGCAGCTTTTCACCTTCCATCTAAAGCCTATATTATACATAAATTGAAAGATTACATCAGCATGATTATTAATTATTGGATGATTATACTCTGTTTCATGTGTATTTGCCAGCTTGTCTCTACTGACATAGCAACACATTTTTTATTTCTAATTATGCTACCGACATAAAAACCAGAAAGCAAAGAGAACAGATGTGTATTCCACGGGATTTAAAGACTAATCTATCCTCCATTGCACCCACTTAGTTTCGGGCAGGGAGAGAACACTTGCTAATGAGTCAGATGATTACCAGCATTGAATTTATTTAGAAGAATTCCATGTGTGAGGGTGGACTGGGAGTGAGTACTCTCAGAAATGGAAACGTGAATGTCACCCTTTCAACGTTATTAAAATTAACACAGGCTGACGGCACTTTGCCTAAAAGAGGTTTATCAGTTGTTACTGTTATAAAGTACAGCTTCAAACTAGATGCTCCCTAACAGGCACTAATCTTATAGGTGTTGTTCAGCTGCCCACACAGCAGAGGTATACAGTATAAAAAGCAGAAAGGGAAATAATGTCATGTACTTGGAAACTCTATGACAAGAATTCTACTGCCATCAAGAGCATCTTTCCTTCATAGCAGGTTAAATGCATCTCTAATTCAATTTAGGAAACACTAAAGCTTTGTTGGAGAAATAGACATACCAGCTCCCAAAAGCATTGTGAAATACTCTCTCTGCACCAAACAGCAATTTATTTCAGAACAACAATTTGATTTTTGACATAAACTGAGCAATCCACTGAAACAATTGATGTTGCTAAACATTAATTTGTGATGACTGTTAGGAAGATGCACACATAATGATCATCTGCCACTGAAAGCAAGCCTTTCTTCTTTTGATTTCCAATTGTAACATTTGTGTGGTTGTTTTATATTAGTGAACAAAACACTACACATTTATTATAATAATCCTATCTGTAAATGTTATGCAAGACTTTTTCCCCTCTGAAATTTCTAAATCCAATTCCATTTCTAAATGTTACTATAATTTCTGCCATTTCCCCACCAGTCATCTTATATCTTTGTAAGAAATCTGCTGACTTCCAAAATTGTAAGGACACTTGAAAGCCTGAAGGGGATTCAAATTTCCACTTCACTTGGTATCTAATTATAGAGAAGCTTTGGTAATACTCACTGGTGGGCAGGTACGGTGTGGGGGGGAATCATTAACCTTCCCTGAATGAATCTTACATATCCCTGAATAAAACCTTTGATCTTTAAGATCACAAAGTCACAGAGCTAGAGTACAATTGCTCCATTTTTTTTCCTCATATTTACAGATGCTAACATTTGTCTGTGGATTCAGATGAAGATTTTTGAGGTTAATGATTCTGGCTCTCTCACAATGGTGTGACTAGTCAAATCCAATAAGGAACATACATGTTGTTTACAGCAATATTGTTGGGAAGATGTAAGTTCTATGTTTCAGTAACAAGAGAGTAGACCCAGGAGTCCAGAGTTCTTTCTTCTAATCCTAGCTTTCTTTAGGACCCTTTGAGCCAATATTCTTTCATCTTTACAACAGCGACCTTCACTTCTATTTCACAATTGTTTGAGATTAAATATTTACCTATCACATATTTGGTATTATCATGAGAAAAACTAATTCACTGCCAATATGGTGCTAACCCCAGAAATTATTTACTCAATCATGTGATTATAAGAGATGATTAAAGGGCAAAATTAAGTGTCAGATGATATCCAGTACACAGGAAGTTATTTTTACAGGCATATAATCAATGTTACATAGTCTCCATCTTCAACATGTACCGTATAGCTTCTCCACCACTCAAAAGCAAGGTATTCTTATTATAGGCGTGACAAATATTTTGAAATTGAATAATTGAAAATATAATTTACCTGGCATTAAGAAAGATAACCTAGGCAAATATCTAAAACTGAAGAACATGAAACAAAAGAGGTAAAAATACAAAATAAAAATTACAAGAGAAATGGTTGACCAATGATTTTATGACTGTTCCTTCAACACTTTCAAGAGAATTTTGAGGCATCAAAGCAAGTTGACAGTGGATCTAGGCATGTGAAGCTCATAAAATGAGCTTTCAGTCATACAAATCAGGAGTTCAAACGCATTTAGAAGCTAGTTGAAGCCATTTGTGTGGGCTGAGTTACTCTAGTAGTATATACTGGATGAGAAAAAGAGACATGGATCAAAGGTAGGATCATAGGTCAGCAACAATGATTATAAAGAATATACAGATATACAGAAAACGCATGAGTAGTTTTTTTAAATCTTAGGAAAACAGGATTTTAATAGGCTGTAATAAAAAGGTAACAATTGGACTGGATTTGCTGGTTTATTTTCTTTTTAAAAGTGAGAGTGGTTGTTTTTCTCTTTGTGAGGAATAAATTACAAAGTAACTGTGGGAGCAGTAAGTGTAACATATCTCATGACAGTTCCAGTTATTCAGGAACACTGGCTGTAAATATATTTCCTGACTATTTCTTAAGCCTAGAAAACATTCAGAAAAGGAAAGGAAAAGATAGTCAAATACAAGGGAGAAGATAGGCAGTATAAATAGAGAGTGGAAATGCCTCTTAAAGAACAAACTATGAGCTTCCACTAGCTTGGGTCAGCTATTTCTGTGGTTTTTCCCATCATGATTTTACCCGCCCCCCTCTTGCTCTTATAACCCTTTCTCCTCTTCAACTGAACTCCAGGATCTTGGCCAAGCTCTTGGCTATGGGTCTCTGTATCTGTTTCTATCAGTCACTGGATGTAGGTTCTATGATGACAATTAGGGTAGACACCAATCTGAGTACAGGGGAAGGCTAGTTAAAGAACCCTCTCCACCATTACTATGAGTCTTAGCTGGGGACAATCCTGTGAGTTCCTGGGGTTTTCCCTAGCTGCAGATTTCTCCCCATCCCCTTAATGGTACACTCTGTCAAGATATCTCTTTCATTGCTCTCCCTCCCCATCTCCCCCCATGTTCCCACCTCCCATTCCCTCCCCCTCTATTCCTCCCTCTCAATTTACCTAGGACATTTTAACCATTTGCCCTTCCCAGGATGATCCATGCATGTCCCTCTTAGTGTCCTCTCCTTTACCTAGCTTCTCTGGGGTTATGGATTGTAGCCTGCTTATCCTTTGCTTTGTGTCTAACATTCACTTAAAAGTGAGTCCATACCTTGCTTGTCTTTCTGGGTCTGGGTTACCTCACTCAGGATGATTTTTTTCTAGTTACATTCATTTGCCTACAAATTTCATAACTGACCCAAGCCAATATGACCTAAGCTCATAGACTCTGGACTGACAGCTGGGGAGCCTGCATGGGACCAAACTAGGCCCTCTGAATGTGGGTGAAAGATGCATGACTTGATGTATTTGTGGGTCCCCTGGCAATGGGATCAGAACTTATCCTGGTACACAAACTGGCTTTTTAGAGCCCATTCCCTGTGGTGTGATGCCTTACTCAGCCTTGATGCAGGGGAGAGGGGCTAGGTCCATCCTCAACATGTTTGCCAGCCTGTGTTGACTATCCAAGGGAGGCCTTACCCTCTATGAAGAGGGGATGGGGTGGGATGGGGGTAGGTGGTGGGGCGCGGGAGAAGAGGAGGGAGGGGGAACAGGGGTTGATATGTAAAAGGAAAAAAATTTTTAATAAAAAATTGTATATATAAAAAAAACAAACTAAACTCCAAAAAGATGTGATTCCCTATGACTCTAGGACAGAATCAGGAAAAGATTATACTAATGCAAATTTGAAAAGTGTCAGAGAGATACACCCTAACAGTTCTTGGTCATCTGCTAGAAGTAGGTAACATTCTTTTGAACATAGATCAAACAACATATTCTTACTCCAACAGTTTATGATCCAGTAAGAAGTATTAAGTCCTATCCATTAGAAAGTTGAGGGTCAAGTAGAAAGGGTTAAAATCCCTGGAACAATCACAGTGAACCAGATGAAATTATCCAACTAGAATTAAGGAAATTCTTGTAGCTTGAAATGTGCTTACAGGCACAAAGAAGACTAGAAATTGACAATAAGGGGCTGGAAAGATGGCTAGTAGTTAGGAGTGCTTTTCCACAGGACTGCAGTGTGCTTCCTAACACCCATATTAGAGTCTCAAAACCACCTGCAACTCCAGCAGATTCCATGCCCTCTTCTTAACCTCTAAATGTACCTGACCTCCCAAGCATATACCCCACAAAAATAGCCACGACTAAAAATAAAACAGATCGTTAAAATAAAGAATGTTTATAGTGAGAACCAGTACCAAAATGATACTGATTACAAACACAGGGTACATATGGAAGCTGCAAGATACATAGAAAACATAAAACTGAAAATTTATTTGACTTTAAAACAGAACAAAAACATATGAGGTAAAACTAGAACCCTATGAACAAGAATAGAACAGAACATGATATCTGTAAGTATGAAATTTAATCTAAGAATGCAGAAGCTCTCAACATTGGCTTTGAAGACTTGCTATCAAAGACCATGATCTTCAAACTAAACAGCATGGTCAAGAGTTATCTGAAGTCTGCAAGAGGTGACAAGGGAAGAAAAAACAACTCTAAGTTTCAAAGCATAAACAAACAATTCCCCGGTCACAGAAAGAACTACCGAAACTCAGGCAATGTAATTCTTTGAGTCTTTTTATATAAATGAAAAATATGCTAGAAAAATTAATTATGGGGAAATCACTTTAGTTAATTTTTATTAAAAATGCAAACTATAGACTCTAGGAAAGATAATGCCTGCATGAATTGTAATATCAAATTAAATTGTTAGCTGTAGTACTATCTAAAGATTATCTGTACATGTGGGAGACTAGAAGAGGAAAATGCGCTCATAGCAGCTTATGAGGCTAAACAAAAAGGCTCTTGACAGAGTTGGCTTTGAACAAGGAAAGTGGGAAACATATTAACATGGGGGAAGGGAGCAGAAGCTGAGTAAGCTGGTGAGTAAGACAAGTCAGGTAATGGGAGAAATGGGGCTGAGAAAGAAGAATGTACCTGTTATGTTGGGACAATAGCAGATCTGGAACACGTGTTACATGGGTAGACCATATTTCCCCTAGCAATAACACTGTCAGCCAATGCTAGGTTACCTTGAATGCAAAGCTTAATATGGACCTGTATTTTTTTTCAATTTCAAAACAGCATTTTTAATAATAAAATACTTGAAACTTTCTCTTTGTGATTGACTGTCCCAACCAATCCAATATTGAAGACAAGTTGTGCCACCCCTGAGAAATTGTTACAAATTTTAATGCATCGTTGATCCTTTAGTGTAAAGAAGATTTCTCACCTCTTTACCTACTGAAGGACTCCATGTTGGCACTTCAACACAACCTACATACTTTAAGGATTGTTTTGTTTTATATGTTTTTTTTTCAGATCCTCAGCATTGAACTTAGGTCTTTATGGATGCTAGGCAAGCACTCTGCCACTAAGCATACTCCAAGCCTTTTAATATTATTATTATATATTATTTATTACTTTTTAATATTATTTTTTACATTTTATTTGTTTACCTATGTGTTTGGGGGGGTAGGTGTGGGGGGAGGGTGCTGCTCACATACTACAGAACTCATATAGAGGTTAGAGTACCACTTTTAGGAGTCAGTTCTCTTTCCACAGTGTGGGTCCTGAAGATGGAACTCAGGTTTTCAGGCTTGGCTGCACCTTACCCACTGAATCAGGTCTGCCAGAAAGCATTCTTATCTACCAGTCCATGTCACTGGCCCCACTTGAAGGTTTTGGGTACTCATTTTTAACATGCCTTGGGTCTTGTGATACTTTGTAGTGTGGATGTTCTATTTTAGAAGCTGTCAGCCTGGTAGGCAGACAGGTGGAAAAAGTGATGAGAGTCAGTGGTGTTGATAGCTCTTACATACTAATTACTGGATTTTTAGCATGTGTATCTTCTTTAAATTAAAATTCCAGTGAAAGTCTCAGAATTTCAAACAGTATCACCCACTACTAGTTTTTAATATCGAGATGCTGTTACCAAGTGCAGAATTGAACATGACAGTTTGTATGTGAATAAATTCATTTCATTGCATTATGTTTCTACAGTAAAACAAACACTGTGTTTTTTTTTTCTGAGCAGTTGAAAAAACATCCTAGTATATTCCCACAGGTAAACTGCTGGATATTTTAACAGTTTAGGTATAACTTAAACAATGATATTACTTAAAGACATCGAAAACTCAGCCACAATTTTTAGCACATATACATAAACAATAAGTATAGAAGAGGCTGTAAATTGTTGTGGGGATGGTGGTGATAACTCAGGAGAAGTAGGGGTGGAGGGAGAGGTGGAAACAATGCAAATACAGTGTGCTTATATATGAAATTCTCAAATAAAAAATGGACTTAAGCTAAGTATGGTGGTGGTATACCTGTAATTCCAGGACTCTAGAGGCTGAGACAGGAGGATATTGAATTTGAGGCTAGCTAGAAATTACACTCTAAAACAGCCTGGCTTACATAGCCAGATCTTGTTTCTAAGAAAGAAACAAAGTGACTTAAACACAGTGCATGTTATCTGAGTTCAGTAGTAAAGGGGTAGAGACAGTCTCTAGTTTTCAACAGGAAGCCATTTCTTTGAATTAGTTTCTGCCTTCAGGTTAAGCACATGTAATCTGATTAAGATACATAGCTATGCATGTCTGGGTCCTTGGCCCTACACCAGCCAGGGTCTGAGTTAATGTCTGTCCTCCTGTTACCACCGAAGGCTCTGCAGATGCCTGGGGTCTGGTCAGCCACCTGAGAACATGTTGATGTCCGAGGGCCATGCTGTAACTGGGGCCATAGTGATCTGGGTGGCCTGTGCTGCCACTGGGGGCCATAGTAACATATGGGCCTGAGCTGCTGCCTAGGACTGTGCCTCGGTCTGTGTCCTGGCTATAGCTGAGGTCCGTGATGATGCTCTTGGCCTGTGAGCTGTCCCCTTTCCTCACTGGCTCTGGGATAGCTGACCCTACTTCTCGCTGGTCACTGCAGCAGGAGAGCTGGCCTCACCCCCATGGAAAAAGAGCTGGCCCCTAGTACTCAACCCTCCACTCTGAAGAGATAACCCCACCCTTCACCATGGTTGTGGGAGAACTGGCCCAGACAGCACGGCCTAGGAGAGCTAGCTCAGCCCCTTGCCTGAGGGGGGCAGTCCTAGGGGCCCAAACTGACCAGCTCAACTACCACCCAGAACCACATCCTGGGCCTTGTTTCGGCTCACCTCAACATCTATTCCATCTATGACCTGCTGGCGGATGTGAAGGGACTGGTCCTGTAGCAGGATCCCCATGACTCAGGGCAACAGCAGGATATCTGCGAGGAGTTTCAGTAAAGGTCCAGTGATGATGGTGTGCCAGAAGCTTTGAACGAGACCAATGACTCTTTGCAATGAACATTTGTGGGTGAGGCTGATTGGACAAAAGGATGTACTGCATGACACACCACAGCTCCCAATGCCACTAGGATGAATGAAGAAGTGTTGGAGAGACAGGAAAAATGGAAAAGCATGGTGGTTTTTTGTTTTATTTTTAATTAATTTTTTTGGAGGGGGTTCTTTGGGCTGATGCTGCAGGGGTGAGGGGCAGATATGGAAGAACTGGGAAGTAAGCAAGATCAGGGTATATGATGTGAAATTCCCAAAGAATCAATGAATTGATATATCAATATATATGATATATGTTTATGTATTTATATATATATATGAATAAATAACTGATAATGAAAATAATTTAAGTAAACTATAAAAGTACAATAAGGTTCTAAATTTATTATAATGTTTGTATTTCTATCACTTAAATATATTTCTTGATGTGCATTTACCAATACTGTCTAAATGACTACCTAAAATTATTTGAAGTTTTTTGAAACCATATTACATATGAATTTCAAGACTAATACTACTGTTTCATTGTGAAAGACTGATTTGTCCTTTGTAAAATTAATTATCTCATGAGGGCTTTTATTCTTTCTTCAGTATAAACCATCTTTTCACAAGCAACTCAGCTTCAAGTTGCAGGGAATGTTTCACCTAATCAAGTATTGACAGAAAATGTATTCCTGTCCTAACCCTAGCAATAAACAGTCGACACCAAGAGGTTCAATATTTGTATGTTGAATGTTATACAAATGATTTATGATGACATAAAAAATGTCCTTTTCATCTTCCTGAAAGCATTTCCTTAGTTTTCGGCTGGAAGACAGGGAAAATCTGCCATTGCTCCTTTCTGTTTGGACACCTGAATTCCATTGAGAAGGAGATCTGGTGACAGAGTGACATGATTACATGTTGCCTGGTGTGTTTTCTGAGCATGGGTGCTGGGGGAGGAGGACGAAGGCAGGTTTGGGGATGGGAAACAATGAGAAGTGAAGAGGAAATTCACGTTGCTTTTACTCATTATCCTAATCAAAAGTATTGTTTAATCATAAAACGACATCCTGCTCTTGTATGCATCTTTCACAAACGATATTTTAACCCCCAATCAGCAGAAACCACTCTACTTTTCCCTAAAGCCTGGCCAGCTGGCTTCTGAGCATAAGGTAGGCCGGATGCCAATTCCTGGAGTATCTGGCACCTACAGGTATAATGATTTGCCTGTGGCCGCAGGTCACCTACATCTACCAGGCAGAAGTGACAATTTGATTTTTATATCTCTTGTCATTACAGTAAAGTAGACACACAGTAACTTGTGGCATCAATTTCCTGTCACTGAGAAAGGGAATTGGTATTCTTCTTTTTTAAGTCATTTTCATTCTTTCCAATGAAAAAAAAAAGTTCTCCTGGATCACTTAATAACTTCAGAGTGCCTAGATGGAACAAATCCCTACAAAAATAAAGGCCATCATTTCTTTTCAAGGTGTTAAATTAGTGGTACCTTAGGTAAAATGAAACATAATGTAAGCCACCTAAATAATGAAGATTTGGGGCATAACCATCAAGTGCAGAGAACTCATTGTTTAAAACACAGCAGGTCTAGCAGATATACAAGATAACTACTATTTGACGTGCTTCCTACTTTTCTTCTGCCTGTGATGTGTACCTTCATCAATTTTCCCAAGGAAACAGTGTTACATACCCATCCTAGTGAAATGCTCTGGGAGTCTGGAATACAGAAGAAACTGGAAGCAAAAAATGCAGTCATCGATCAGGACAGACACACTGTGCTACTTTAAAAGCCAGCAGCTAAAATGGTAGCCCTACTCAGATCTCCCACATCCATACCCAGGACCTAGCAACAGGGTAAAATCCTCAGGCATTGTCTTGGCTGATCATTTCCCTTTCTCAAAAGTAATTTTGAAGAATATCAAACAAGTTAAATGAGTGGCCTTGTCATTAATGTCCCTGACCCAATACAACTTCAGACAGACCGTGAATAAATTAAACACCGAAGTAACAGTTTCTGTTTGAAAGATTTTGTTCTTTGAACACAAAGGAAGCAATCTTTCTCAGCAGAAGGAAAATAGAGCTACTGAAATGGTAAGGAATACAATAAATAAACTATTTAGGTCTGTATGCATCTATTTCCTTGGGGAAATATATTTCAGTTTATTTCTTCATAATCTTAATGCTAAGGTTTGTGTAGTTTGCAAATAGCTATTTAATTAGTTGTTATATGTAGGAGTGGGGGACTTTTAATAAAAATAAAATCTACAAAGTTATTCTAGTTCCTCCAAATAGAATTGGCCCTTATTGAAATTCACAGTTAAAAGGCCATTATTTCAGCCAAAGAACCATTCTATGGGAGAGTCAGATGTATAGGGAGGCAAATACCTCTTCTCTCCATTTTGACTGATGAAGTTTACTTAGTGTGTACTTCTGTTTCCATTATGTGCTCACTCTCATATACAGCGTAAGTTAGCTCTCTGCTCTCTGGAGAGAGCCTTCACATATACAACTCGGCCCCGCAGAGTGACCTGATACCCTGGGAATAGGCATCATGCCACGCTGACAGATGGGTACCAGTTTGACATAAAATATGCTAGGCTATACATCGTGTTAGAGCATCACCAGGCAAATTATCCTTTGAAACCACTCAAAGAAAAGCCTGTAAATGTGAAAATGTTTTTATACATGAAGAAGTTCCCCAATTAGGCTAGTACAGAGCTATCTTTTTTTTTTTTTTTTTTTTTTTTTTTTTTTTTTTTTTTTTTTTTTTTATTGTAGACAATGAATTTAATTTGATTTGGAGAACAAGCACGATCAAAATAATCACACCATTCATTGAAAGTTTATATTTAAGGACACTTGGAAGGATAACTGTTCACTTTACATAAAATAGAGATTATCTTCTATGTATTCTGGCTTGTCAAATGATACAAAGCCTAATTTTTTTTTTTTTTCAATCTTAAAATGTATTTATTTTTTTTTCCCCTTTTCTATTTTAATAAAAAGGAAAAAAAAAGAAAAAGGTTATAACTAACAAAAGAAAAATTATATACAAAAGTACAATGACTATATACAATATATACAAGTAATAAATGTCTAAACAATGTCTAGTCCATTTGTATTTGACAAATTCAGAGAAAATAATTTCATTATCTATCCTATTTTGTTAAGTCCAAAATGTATCTAATTCACTTTCTATCCTAATTAATCTTCAACTATAACTAACTAACCTTCAACTATAACTAACTAATCTTCAACTCCCTCAGAGACCCAAGAAGGAAATAATATTAGCTAACAAAAATAAAAACAGAAAGTGCATGCAAGCAACTTCCAAAAAATTTGTGAGTTGACAGAAACAGCCAGCTGCCTGGACAGTCACCTGAGGTTTCTCCACAGTGTTGGGGCATCATCTTCAGCCTATAGGCTTAGCATATCTGACAGACTCATTTGTGAGGTAGGATGTACACAAGGTCGACAGTTCAACCTCACATTGGGTGAGAGCAGTCCATGTACCAGAAACACCTGAATTCCACTAGTGTCATGTCATGACTCAGGATTTTAAATTCTGGAAATTGTAGTACAGAGCTATCTTATATAGATGACTCAGAACATTAGAGTTTGAATTGCTGCACTTACCCACATGCAACAAGAAATGATATTTACTCTTCTAAATTTCATGGAAGGCAAGCTGTCTCTGAAAGGCTTCTATCCCCTGTGCAATCCTCTAGCCAAAGCAGGAAAGCAGTTGTTCCTGATTATGACTATTGGGTTTTTGTTGTTGCTTTTTGTTTGTTTGTTTTAAGACAAGGTTTCTCTGTGTAGCCCTGGCTATCCAGGAACATGCTCTATAGACCAGGCTGGCCTCATAGACATCCACCCGCCTCTGCCTCCCAAGTGTTGGGATTAAAGGGGTGTGCCACCATCGCCCAGCGCTAACTGCTCTTTTCCCGAACCCTTACAGTGGAATTGTTGAATATATTTTCATCTCATTTTATACTTGATTGAATCTACTCTAAACTAAATCACGATAAAATATCACCTTCTTTGATTATCACTAAGTAGTTCACAAATGAACATTAACCTGCAAATAAGGAGATAATATTCGAGATTCTTTTCTTGAGGAAACAGATGTTTTCTATGCTAAAGTATATGTGTTAATAGGGTGGAGTACTTAATGTGCAAGGCATGCCATCTGCTGACTAATACAGAGTACTTACAAGGATAAGCACTTCCAGTAACTATGTCTGATAAATGACTATATGCATTTTAGCCACAAATTGGATCTTAGAAATTTTTTAAAACTTCATTAGTCATGATTTGCCATTCAACCTAATGAGAAAATAAATTAATAGGTCCAAGGTAAAGCCCCATGGTAAGTTTTCTATGGCAGTCAGAGATCCAATAATAAGTAATGAATAAATCTGAATGTTTCTACTTTCATCTATGTTAACAAAAGGAGCCAAATACATTCCTTGAACCATAATAAAAACTATGAATTTCTGAATTTCCTTTCTTGTTTGCATTGTGATACTTTATAAATCAGTTTAAATTAAATGTAAATGATATTTGAAGTTAATTTGTCATCATTTAGTCGTAGCAAGCAACACAGATGATTTTTAGAGATTGTATATAATTTATATTCAGTAGAAACAGTTGCAAGGACTTACAAAGATTACCTATCTCCAATCTGTCCATTGAATAATTAAATTAGTATGGCCAGATTACGCTGATGTGTAAATCCACTTAAAAGTGCAAAGCACATATCAGGTAGCACTGTGGACATACTTCTGTTACTAAAGCTAAATAAAATAACAGAATATTAAGTTTTTAAATTTATGTTTTTCTGAACTAAAATATCACCTATAATGATAGCTTCTGAGTTACTGCAAAAGATAATTCATAGTTTGAATTTTCAGGTTCAACTATAATTTTTAATGTCATGGAAATTTTGTCACCAATTTTATTTGATTAGTACGTATGTTAATGGATTCTAATACCATCACCTCTCTGTTAGAGGTATTTTTAATGATACCATGAATTCTCTTATTTCAAGACTAAAATTACTTTATGTTTGTTTGCTTTATATTTTGCTCACAACCCTTAACAAGAATTCGTGTATGTACTAACAACAATTAATGAAAAAAAAAGACCATAATTTTTAAAAAGAGCAACAAGGGGTATGTGGGAGAGCTTTGAGGGAGGAAAGGGAAGGGGGAAAATGATGTAATTCTAATCTCAAAAAATAAAAGAAATAATTTAAAAATTAATTATCAATTAATCTCTACTCAGTGATGAGTTGGTAAATGGGAAGTAGTAAATATGACCTAATATTAAGAATTAATATGAAAGCAACCGTAAAATTGCCTAGTGATGAAACTAGGAGGCAACGATTTAAAAATCAGCTATTAAAATATATTCAAAGACTGTAAGAAAAACTGTAGTCATAGTGAATGAGCAATTAAGAGGCTGAAAAATATGGTTTATCGGTTAGGAACCTATACTGCTCTGGCAGAGGACCCATGTTCATTCTCCAGAAACCAGCTCAGGCATTTCACAACCACCTGGCAGCTTCTGTCCACGGGCTCTGTCGTCCTCTGCTGGCCACTAAAGGTACTATACTCACATGCACAAACACACATACCCTTCCTCTGCTGCCTACCACTAAAACATGTACACATAATTAAAAATAAAATATAGAAAGAAATAATGGAGAATTTCAGGGGAGAAACGAAAGCTATGTTTTTTAAAGGAGGAAATAGAAAGTCCAGAAATATGAAGTACAATATCTGAAAGGAAACATTTAGTAATTGGGCTGAATGGGAAACCAGAGGAGGACAGACAGGCTTTCATGAACTTATAGACCCACAGCAACTGTCTCATTAGAAGAACGTTCCAAAAAATTGACTATTCTCTAAATCTCCAATCGCATGTCTATTAGCCATGCTGGACCACATTAAGTGGCCTAATAGACATATGATTGGAAATTTAGAGAGTAGAAAAATAGAGCAAAGGCAGAAAGCAATCTGAAAGAGTAGGGACTAAGTTTTTAAACTTGGTGAGCTCTGTGTTATGGACTAAAGAGGCCTAGATATACCATAGTCAAACTTCTGAATGCCAAATCCAAATAGAAATTTTATATAAATACATTAGCAGTTTTGATATTGATGAACCTTATTATTCTGAAATTGGATTTTTAAAATTGGGCTGAGATATCAATTTTTTTATTTTTCTTTTTTTTAAAACGGTTTAAATCTCTTTTAAACACAAATTTTGTTTTTTAAAATAAATACGAAAAGACCTAGTAGTATCAATTCAATGATTTAAGTTTTAAATTGTTAGAAGGCAGCCATCTATAGGCTGTTTACATACATATGCATATGTGTGTGTGCATGTATGGTTATTGTGAAGTTTTTTAAATTAATTACTTTATTAATTTTGATCCCCAGCACACTAATGCCCTACAAAACATACAGACTTTATGTGTAAACAACTACTTGGATTTACCCCTTCTGCATTTGAGGAACTAAGTAAGTCAAGCTAAAAAGATCTGTCTGGAGGTGAAAACAGGAAGAGCCCTGAGTTCCTAGTCTACATCATAGGTTCCAGGCAGGCAGAGGCTACATTGGAAAACTATCTGAAAAGAAAAGAAAAGAACAAATGTTCCCTTTTCTAATGATAAGTAGGTGATGCTCTCAGCTGAGTGACAGTCTTTTTACACAATTTGGTAAGGTGAAAGCTTACAAAACTGGTATTTTCACTGAACTCTCCTACACTCTACATGGATTGAGATGAGAATTCAATGGAAATAGGCATGGCAGAAATGAAGCTATTCTAAGATGTTTTCTCAGTCTGTTAGACTTTTGAAACAATGGCTTGTTTTGGACGTTGGTTTAAGTTTTACATTTGTATCTTTATATTAGAACATTAGTCATTTTTAAATTGGTTTTATTAGTTCTTAAACTGGGTTTTATTATTGGGGTGACATATTATTCTAACACCCTTTTGTGGATGATATTTTTATGTTGGTTTACTATCTATGTTTACATCAAACTGTTTTGTTTACCAGATCTGTATGTTAAGCATAAGATTTAGCTCTTTCTTTTTAAAAAACACGTAACTTAAAAACAATTGGATATTGACCCAAATTGCAATGCCTGTTCTGACACTGGACATATTTGTGGCTTTTCTTGTAACAGAGAAGACTAAAATGATAGGCAGCTTTTTTTTTGTGGAGCTTTGATATGCCAGGAGAAGAAGCCTTGCCTCCTCACACCTGGACTCACCAGAGACCTTTCCTCACTTGTAAACTAATCTTTTCCCACTTGGTGTTCTAACTTTCTGTAGACTCCTCACTTTGCAATTAACAATTAGCATGTTAATTCAGATGCAAGATTTTAGCACAGCCTGAAAAACTCCCAAAGATTCAGAGCCAGTCTCTGTCATCCATGGATGTTGCTTGAGTTTTCCTGCCTGGCCCACAGTCAGGACAAATCTCTGTCACCCGCCAGTCCCACAGCCTCTCAGACCCAACCAAGTAAACACAGAGACTTATATTGGTTACAAACTGTATGGCCGTGGCAGGCTTCTTGCTAACTGTTCTTACAGCTTAAATTAATACATTTTCATTAATCTAGACCTTGCCACGTGGCTCGTGGCTTACCGGCATCTTTACATGCTGCTTGTCATCTTGGCGGCTGGCAGTGTCTCTCTGACTCAGCCTTCCACTTCCCAGCTTTATTCTCCTCCTTGTCCCGCCTACACTTCCTGCCTAGCCAATGGCCAATCAGTGTTTTATTTATTGACTAATCAGCAACACATTTGCCATACACAACATCCCACAGCACATGGAGCTTCCTCCAGAGAAGATGGAGCTTACTGAATGTGGAATTTTTTTCATTTACTGTCTCTTAAAAGTCCCTGAGACCACTTCCCATTTTAAAATTGGGTCTGCTTTTCTGTGTGACATATGGTTCTACACCATGTTTCCAAGCCCAGACACAAATACTACCTCTACCAATTATAATCTTGTTATTTGTTTTGGTAGAGGTGGCAGGTAGTAGGTCCTCCGGGCCCTGGTAACACACCTGCTTTGTCCTTTTAAAAAATCTAAATGGTCCTGAACCCCAAGGAGACTAAGAACCAAGAAAAGGGAGCTCCAGAAATATATTGATGCATTAAAATATAATTTTAGTAACAATTCTAATGCCAAAGTTATCCCATCTTAACATTGTCAGTATATGCACATTTCAAAAGGATGAAGTCTAATGGTTCTCTGTATACAGATCAATCTTGAAACTCATCCTTTAACTTTACATTTTAAGTTTGTCTAACAAAATCTGTTCCATAATTTTTGAATTTAATAAAATGGTATTTTTTTTAGCTATCTTTAGGTTATCTCCCCTAAATTCTGTTAAGAAGATTTTCTCTCAACCCAAATTTCCATAATTAACATTCAAAAGGAACAGACCCACTTAATTTTAATGAGTAAGCTTAAAATTAACATTTCAATTAAATTTAGATAAGCCTGCCAGAGGTAAACTCCAAAACCAGTCTCTTTTTTCTTAAATTTACACTTCCTGAAATCTTAGATTTTGGCTTTATTTTGTCTTTTTTTTTTTTTTAAAGACACAGCAGCAACTGCTCTTGTATAGTCCAAAATAATATGTGTATATATTCACACACACAAACATTTTTTAAAAGGCATTCCAATCATGATTATCAGCACATAATGAGTAAAGACATGAAAAACTGAAGTGGCCACAGTTTTCTCTCCAGGAGTTCCAGGGGCAAAAATGGTTATTCACCTCATTACTGTCTTAGGCATCATCCTGAATTTATAAAAGACTGGCAGGCAGCAAAATAATAAAAGTATTTTCATGGTTACCCATATCATGGCAGATTGTCCCAACATCCTTGGCTCTCTATTCTAAATGGCTCAATAGAGAACCCCAATGGCACAAACCTTTCCTATCCCATGGCAGATGCCCCAAATAATTCAACAGAACCCAAGATTTGCTCAAAAGAGCTTCCAAATTGTCAAGACCTGTCCTACAAATGACATTTGTTAGATAATGGACCTGTCTCTTTATACTAGAATGTCAGACTTTTTAGACTGAAGAAATCTAGCTACATTCCCCTTAGAGGTGACAGACCCCCACAGTAAGGATTCAACCAGGGGGCAGTAAACACAAGACAAAGGAGACCTAACTATATCCCTGAAGCCTTGAATTGCAAGAATGGCAGGAGCCATTTCTCTGTCTCTGTTGTTCCTTGTTGTGGAATAATCTTTTTGTACACTATGAAGATGTGTCTTTGCCACGGCGCCTTCTGATTGGTTTAATAAAGACCTGAATGGTCAATAGCTGGGCAGTGAGAGGTTAGGCAGGACTTCTGGGCACAGAGAGAAGAAAAAGAGATGAATCCAGGTGCATAGGTGCAAGATACGCCCGAGAGGACTGAGAGGAAGCAGGACTTGCAGGAAGAGAGATAAAAGCCAAGATCCACGTGGCAGCATGTAGATGAATAGAAATGGGTTAATTTAAGTTATAAGAGCTAGTTAGAAACAAGTCTAAGCTAAGGCCAAGCTTTCATAATTAATAAAAAGTCTTTGTGTAGTTATTTGGGGGCTGGCAGTACAGAGAAAGCTGCTACAGTCCCTGACCTTGAGTTATGGTCAGGTTCTGAATGCCTTCTAGAGTGTTCTCTCTCTCTCTCTCTCTCATGGCCATGGTCACTGTGTATCTCTATTTAATAATAATACCCCAATATTGTTCAATAGAAGAACCCCCAAAAGACAAATTCATTCATCAAATTGGGACTGCCCCAAATTCAAAAGAACCAAATTGCTCAAGAGTCCAAAGGCAAACAGGAAAGTAAAGCTTGAGGTACACCCAATTAGGGAGACTTACCAAGGGTCAGATATTCTCAGGAATCCAAACAAAGTCCAAAATTGTTTTTCTATGGCACCAAGTACAGGTAAAAAGCAGCTGATGCTGCTGTAGTGGAAAGTTACAAAAATGTCCCTGGAGAAAAAATGATTTCAGAAGCTGCTGGAAACATCTTTCCTC
Source organism: Peromyscus californicus insignis (assembly GCF_007827085.1). Classification (NCBI taxonomy): domain Eukaryota; kingdom Metazoa; phylum Chordata; class Mammalia; order Rodentia; family Cricetidae; genus Peromyscus; species Peromyscus californicus. The sequence continues at coordinate 48,887,778 of NW_026294391.1, forward strand.
TCTACTTAGGGTTAGCTCACTGCCAGTGGCAGACATTCCAAAAATGTGTCTCAATCCATTTTGTTATCAAACTTATGGTTACTATTTTCTTATCAAAAATGTGTCACCATTTTGCTATAAACTTGAAGATGCCCCAAGCCAGTTCTGGTCACCTGTCCTTAATAAGCCAATTTAAAGAGTCAAATTAAAGGTGGAAGCAGGAAAAGGAGACTTACTGAATGTGGCCACGTCGGAAAGAAAGACATAAAGTTTCAGCGACACCCCACCACCACCACTGCCAAGTTCATCCTTGGGATTCTGAAGTGAGATTAAAGCTGAAATAGAGGACTAAGGATATGCACATCTAAGCAATCAAGGCCAGGGCATGCTCCTGCCCACCTATGTGTCCCATCACTGTCTGGGCATCAGTCTCAGCCTGTAAGGTGCTCTGACAAGTTGTTAGAACTGTGGGAAATCTCTTTCTTGGATATAAGCTCCCCACACTCTGCCCTGGCTGGTGCCTTTTCTTCCTCCTAGCATGAGATCTTGGAGAAGTTACCATTTCTTTGGGGTTCATTGTTTCAAGAGATTGATAGTCAGATTCTCTTTAGAATGTCTTCATTTCTGCCAGACCTGTTACAATAATTGAATATTTTAATATCTATTGCTTGGCAATCGATGGAACAAATATACCAAAAGGATTTATTGAAAACCACAAAGACTCTGTGTAATAAAATCAACCAAGATGATTTAATTGGAAAATATGAAACATTATTCTTAAATTGTAGAATCCACCTTGGTCTCCAGAGCAAGTTCAAGCCAACCTGGGTAAGGCAGTGATACCTTGTCTTAGAAGGAAATATACAAAGAGAGCAAAGGGAGCTCCAAGCCAGCCAAGGCTGTACGCACCGTGATACCCTGTCAAAATGGGGGTTGGTGGAAGGGAAGGAGGGAGGAAGGGAGGGATGGAGGGAGGGAGAGACAGAAAAAGACAGAGAGAGAGAGAGAGAGAGAGAGAGAGAGAGAGAGAGAGAGAGAGAGAGAAAGAGAGAGAGAGAGACAACATTCACATTAAAGTTGTACCATGCACAACTTTCAGTCCTCTTGCCCCATATACACAAAACCATGAGAGGGGCTGGAGAGAAGCTCATCAGTTAAGAGCAGCTGCTACTCCTCCAGAGGACCAGGGTTTGATTCCTAGCACCCACACAGCAGCTCAGAACTGCCTGTAACTCTATTTCCAGAGATCCCTGGGTACCAGGCACATATGTGAGTTCAAAGACATTCATGCAGGTAAGACACCCATACACATGAAACTTAATCTTAAAAAACAAAAACAAAAGAACAAAAAATGAAGAGCATGTGGAACAGTACACTAGCTTATATAATTGGAATGAAAAAATGTATGCAAATGGAGATAATGATATCAAACAAGTCAATCCAGTCTTAGAAAGACAATTACTGTAAGTGTTTTCTGTCATTACATAAAATCATATATGTATATATGACATGGAGATAGAAGTGAAACTGTCTTGAGAAACAAAGGGGAATTGTTGGGAAGGGAGTACACAAAATAGGGTAGGAGGATAGGGGAAATATGCTTAATGTACAATGCAATATATGCTTGAATGAGAATTGTTTGGGGGGATGCAAGTATGACCACAAGAATTGTAAGAATGTCTAAAATGGTTTATTCATAACAGCTAAAATACAAGCAAAACCTAAATGTCCATTAATAATAAAAATATAGCTATGGAACTGAAATCTATGTTTACTTAGCTAGGATAATAATGGTGAGATACACATTAGAACATACCATAGCCAGGTGGAAAGACTTACACAGCCTAAGTCTGCAAAAACACAGTCATCAAAGGAAATGGGAAAATGAGGTTTTACCCACCATGAAATGTAAGAATCAGTTCATCTGTGTTTCCATGTTTAACTAGATAAATGAAGGATAAAGGAAAGCTCTCCCGTATAGGAGAATGCACAGAACAAGTGTGAATGGAAGATAAATGTGGTTAGAGAAAAAATGGAGATAATGATATCAAATAAGTCAATCCAGTCTTAGAAAGACAATTACTGTAAGTGTTTTCTTACAAAACATTGATGAGAAAGTGTGCTTCTAAAGACTCAAACATTACTCCAAATTGCAGGGCCTAGTCTACATGGGGAGTTCCAGGTCAGCAGAGTTACATAGTAAGACCCTGTCTAAAAATGAATAAATAAATGTATGCCATTACTCCAAACTTAAGAATTATGTGTAAAAATATAGCTATTTTCCATGAGTTAACTGCAGCAGAGAGTACTTTAATGAACTTGAGAAAATGTGTGCATGCAAATACATCTATAGATATAGAGAGAAGGAATGATAAAGTATGAAAGTAGCATGGAAATAAGTGTGAAGTTTGTAAAGATTTTGGGGGGAGTTCTAGGCACTGTTCCTATTTCTTTTATCTTTGAACATATATCAAAACTTGCACTTTTTGGTTGGCTCTGGAAGCTCATCTTTCTGCTGCTTTCAGCAAAATCTCTGAATAAAATGTAAAAGTCAAGCTGGTGAGTGGCTTAATGACCAGAGGCGCTTGCCACTCAAGCCTGGTGAGCTGAGTTTGATCCCCAGAACACATATAAAGGGGGGAGGAGAGAACTGGCTCTAAAAGTTGTCCTCCAAACACACACTGTGGTATGCATGCATGCTGCACCCCGCCCCCGACACACACAGACACACAATAATAAATAAAGTTTTCTAAATTATAGAAATGCCTGAAGCTCTGAAAATTAAAAGCAGGGAGATCTTGGAGGAATCCAAATGGAGCAGACAATTTAGAGGACCCTGTGCTCACTTTGTTTGCCAAGTGTCTTTAGAATCATGCTTTCATACTCCCACAACAAAACAGGAAATATTATAAATCATAGCATGGTTATAGACTATAAGTAAAAAGCAGAGGTTAATCTCATACAGCAGGATCAAATTTGAAGGTTGATGAATAAATTGTCCATTTTCTAGTTTGAGTACTTCTTTAAACTCTTTAAAAAGATTTATTTTTGGTTTATGTATAGGAGTACACATGTATGTATATGCACTACATGTGTGTCTGGTACCTGCGGAGGCCAGAAGACAGCATCATATCACCTTGAACTGAAGTTATAGGCAGTTTTGAGCTACTACATGTGCTAGGAACTGAACCCACTCTAATCAATCCATGTGGAGCAAGCCAAGTAAGCAGCACTCCTCCATGGCCTCTGCATCAGCTCCTGCCTCCAGGTTTCTGCTCTGTTTGAGTTCTTGCTCTGACTTTTCTCACTGATGAACTGTGATGTGGAAGTGTAAGCTAAAAGGAACCCTTTCCTCCCCCAAGTTGCTTCGGTCATGGTGTTTTTTCACAGCAATAGAAACCCTAACTAAGGCATTGTGTTAACAAATTCATGCAGCAGTAAAAATAATAAAAAAAAAATCGCCAATAAAAGAATGTGTATGTACATTTGCAAAATTTCACAAAAAGTATATTCAAAGAATGTGTTGAACTTTCCAACTTTAACAAAGGACTTGCCTAAATATTTTATTGCATGTCAAAATTTGTTAAGTTATATGAAAATTAACATGAAAGTGTAATATTATAGAGTATTAAAACTGCCAAGAAATATAACTGCTAGGTTTTTCAGTTTTGAATACCTACTTTTTCTAATACCTACAGGAAGTTTGAATATTTGATAAGACTTGTGGATTACCACAGGAAGTTTGAATATTTGATAAGACTTGTGGATTACTATGTCAGAATCCCTGAAGTGATGAAGTATAATTTTTTAATGAAATTATACAAACACCACTACTTTGAAAGTAAATATTGTGTTGCTTGGGTTTTGACCAAGCATTGTAATAGTAATTTCTATGTTAGTACAGAACTAAAAGTCATTATAACTGGAGGTAGACAGTTTTAAATGTACAATTTTTCTCAGGTGCATTGCAAACCAGTGGTACAGGTGATATAAATTCTTGATCATCTATATATAACTAGAAAATAAATATTAACATTATGGTAAAACAGTGCTGGCAAGATGGCTCAGTAGGTAAAGGCACTTGGCACCAAGCTAAATAACCTCTGTTTGATCCCCTTGAACCTGGCTGGTATAAGAGAAAACTGCCTCCCTCAAACTGTCCTCCGACCCCCACATGTGTACTGTGGCACACATTTGCACACACACACACACACACACACACACACACACACGTACAAAAGAAAATGTAGGAAAAAAATTTTAAGTCATGGTAAAAGCCAAATGTGTAATGTTACCCTTCAGAATCATACCTGGCTATTGGTAATACAAACTGAGTGGGTCCTGCCCTCAAAAGTTTGACACAAAGATGGAAGGAGGTTAGAGAAGATTAAATGCTAGTAATGTTTTAAAATATGTAGGCATTTGGGGGCTGGAGGGGTGGCTCAGTGGTTAAGAACATTTATTGCTCTTCCAGAGGACTAGAACTCAGTTCCCAGCAGCCACATCTGGCAGTTCATAACTACCTACAACTGCGCTGTGGGGGATCTGATTCTAGGCTCTGTGGGCACCCGCACTCAGGTGCACTTACCCACATGCAGACACACACACACACTACACATAATTTAAAATAATAAAAACATATTAAAATACGTGTGAATTTTGACTAGGCTTCATTGTTATGTAATTTTATACAAGTACCAGGTCAGAATGCTGCAGTAGAAGATAATGAAGGAAAGTATGTAAGACTATCAAGACTTTTTGTTTCCGGTCCTTAGTTTAATGAGAAACCAGCTTCTCTACCAAACCCAAAATTGTTTAATCTGTATGGCAAAGATAGTAGAGGTATTACCTTTTTAAAATTAATTGATCTTTAACTCAATGCTGCTTTTACTCTTGTGTTTTTATAGAGTGGCATTTTGCTTTCAATAAAGAATTCTTGAATCATCTCAAATTTATTTTTTTCATTCATTTCTGCAACATCTCCAAACTTCCCTGAGATTCAGCATGTGTAGGACTGCATCTAAAGAGCACAATAGCTCTAGCCTCAACCTCTGCAACTTTTATTTCCTCCCACCTCTCATTTATTCAGCTTTCCCTTGTGTATTTTTCAGAGGCTGGTAGTTCATGTCTTTAAAATGCAACCAGATTCTTAAAGCTAGCCTATTGCTGCAGAGCTTTCCTCAACAAAGACTTCCAGCACCTCCCGGGATCCATGCAGAAGACGTTCTCATAAAACAGAATAGCTCAAGACTTTGCACTGGCATTGCAGCTCAAGAAGACACATAAACTTTTACTGACAAGATCATTGAGAAGAAATTGGAGTTAGATTTATATGAAACAACTGAGTCCACAAATGAAGGACACAGAAAATACTTTTAAGGTAATACATGCGAATTAAATATGAAGATAAAGAAAAGATAGAAGGTAATTTTTAAAATTCCTATCTGATGCTGAAATAATAAAAATACAGCATTTGGCAAATATACTCACTTTTGGGGGCTGAAGAGATGGCCTAGCAGTTAGAAACACTTGCTGTTTTGGTAGAAGACCTGGGTTTGGTTCCCGCCACCCATATGGTGGCTCGTAACCATCCATAGGCATACACACATGTGTTGCATATGAATTTCTGCAGGGAAAATTCCCATACACATAAAATGAGTAAATCTAATAAAAATTAAAATAACTTGTCCTATATGAGAAAATGTTCTCTCTCTTCCTTCTTTCTTTCCTTCCTTCCCTCCTTCCTTTCCTTACTTCTTTCCTTCCTTTTCTTTCTCTCTCTCTCTCTCTCTCTCTCTCTCTCTCTCTCTCTCTCTCTCTCTCTCTCTCTCTCTGTATATAATAGATAGATAGGTAGTTATCAGACTTTAACATAGACTAATCCAAGATAAGTCTAGGCAGAGTCCTCTAGAGCTCAATTTACCCTTCAATGTCAACTTAAATTGGAAGTTGGTAATCAGACTGCATTGTAGTGATTGAATACTTTTTAATATGCACTTAAGTTTTTCAAAACTTCAACATGTGTGATCTAGATTATTTTTATTCCAATATTTACTATAGAAAATGATACATTTAAAAAACTCTTCTGAAGTACTTAAATCTATCTCTATCTCTCTTCATCCTAATTTAATAGTGATGGTCCATTTTCTAAATACATATTTTCCTAAATGTCAAAAACTATTCAATCAATATAAGAAATAACCTCTTTGTGATAAAAAATCAAGCTAACAATCTGTTAGAGCAATGAATCATCATAATGATAAACAAATTACTGTCCTTGGTAAATTCAATAAACACCATTTAAAAGGAGAGCTGAAGCCAAACAGAAATTACTAATAGAGATAAATCAGGTAGTTAGCATCATCCTTTGAAACTGAGTATGTGTACTTTAATAGACATTAGCAGCTTCTGTACTTTTAAAAAAGATACATTAGGCACCACTCAATACTCCAAGGGTAAACCTTTAAGGAGTTATCTAAAGGATGATTTGTCTTACCTACGCTTATTACAAATATTTACCCTGGCATGTTAACCTGCTTCAAAATGATCAATAGAATAAAACACACTGGTCCATCAACTATAATGTGTAATACACTGTTAAAAGCTCTTTTGTATCTGAAGCCTGAAATTTGTTCTTTCTTTCTCTGAACAATAAGTTATTTATCATGCTTTAGAAAAAAAACTTCTTAGGGTAGAAGTCAAGAGACCTTATTCTTTTGGAAAATTTGTGATGAAATCATATTATGATATAATTGGATTTTACAAGTATCTATCTCAGTAAATCTTTGCAAAGTGTATAATAATAGAATTCATAGCCAAATTAAGAAAGACAGCATTACAGGAGCCTGTCTTCCCACCTCTATATGCTATTGGAAAGCAGCTCTTACCCTACTTTCCAATAGCATAAATAATTTTTTGCCTGACATTAATGTTTATGTCATAGAATCACACAGAATAGACTCATTTTTGACTGGTTTCATCTTTCAAAGTCATATTTGAGGGATTCATCCACATTGCTTCATGTATTGCAGTTGCTGTTAGCGTTTGTTACTAAATAGTATTCTTTTATGCAACTATAGATCCAGTGTATATTTTTCTTATTTCTGGAATGTGAGTGTTTTACTGTAGGGTTATCACAATCACAAGCAGTGATACATGGGACATCCTAATATGTGCTTTGGGTAAACATGCCTTTATATAGCTAAGAATAGAATTGCTAGGTAATGTCATTATTAATTTGTAAGTACATTTTCAAAATTGAAAAATGCAATGAATTAGTTTCTCATTCTCATACATACATATATACATATACACACAAACACATATAATACACATTTATGTGTAAGTATATATAAATAGATTTTTTCACTCACTGTATTTACTATTGTATGCTCATCTGTACTTTTTATATACTATGCAAAATTAATAAAGGCATTAAAATGAGGAACAATAGTCAAACATAAGCATATAAATGTTAATTCCCATTTCAAAAATATATCATCACCAATAAAGAGGCATCTTTCTTAACCATGTCACAGTAATTGAACTAAGAAGCATAATGTGAGATTGAGAAGCAATTATCTACACCAGTAGATAGCCAGTACTCCCTAAATGACTTTGCTGACATTTTTGGGTGATTTTAATGATCTCTTAACTCTAATGGCACTTGTGCTGTCTAGTTTTATGTCAACATGACACAAGCAGAAGTCATTTGGGAAGAGCAAACCTCAATTGAGAAAATGTTCCCACCAGATTGACGTGTGTGTAAGCCTGTGGTGCATATTTTTGATTGATGATTGATGTGGGAGGGCCCAGCACACTATGAATGGTGCCAACCTGAGCTGGTGAACCTGGGTGCTATAAAAAAGCAAACTGAGCACACTAGGAGGAGCAATCCTGTAAGCAGCACTCCTTCATGGCCTCTGCAACATTTCCTGAGTCCAAGTTCCTGTCCTGCTTCAATTCCTGCCTTAACTTCCCTCAGTGATGGACTGTTGTTACCTGTAAGTGCAAGACACAACAAATCCTTTCTTCTCCAACATTTTTATTGCCATTTTATCTTATGACAGCAATTCAAACTAAAGGCACTCAACTATGATTTCTGCTGGTTGTAGTAGTGTTTACATTTTACAAATCCATATAACACTTGAAAGAACTTTTGTTCATATTCTGACAGATATCAATCACCAGAAAAAGAGGCTCAAATCCATCATCTTATGGCTTTAATTTGTATACTGTCTGTGGTGGTTTGAAAGAAAATAGTCCCCATAGGGTAGCTGTGGCCTTGTTGGAGTAGGTGTGGCCCTTTTGGAGGAAGTGTGTACCGTGGGGGTGGGCTTTGTTATGCTCAATCTATGGCCAGTGTCACAGTTCACTTCCTGTTGCTTGAAGATCAAGATGTAGAACTCTTAGATCCTTCTCCAGCATCATGTCTGCCTATATACCACAATGGACTAAACCTCTGAACTGTAAGCCATCCCAATTAAATGTTTTCCTTTATAAGAGTTGCCATGGTCATGGTGTCTCTTTATAGCAATAAAAACCCTAACTAAGATAACATCTCTAAAGCTTTACAAATGTAAGTTTTTTAAAAAAATAATGCATATGTATTATGATCAGCAAAGAACAAGTAAAATAAACCACACTTCAGTTACTACCCTGAATATATATGGTAGTTTGGAATCTCATAAGGAGTGGCACTATTAGGAGGTGTGGCTTTGTTGGAGTGGGTATGATCTTGTTCGAGGAAGTGTGTCACTGCCCCAGATCTACCTTTCTTCCCTACCCACTCTATGTCCTTTAAAATCGTTTTTCATGTTCAGTGCTGCTTTTTTCATAAAAGTCAGGAAATTCCATTAACCTAAATCTCTATCATTTAATTAATGGATAAGGAAAATGTGGAGCATGTAGTCAGCGGTAAAGAAAAATGAAATTTACAGGTAACTGGATGGAACATGAAAAAAAAAATCATAGTGATTGAGGTCACCATGGCCTAGAATGAAAAATGTTTCATGTTCTCTCTTGTATGTGGAGCCTAGTTTTGAATATTTGTTTTGTATGTTTATCTTTTTGATTATTCTTTTCTCGTACATTACATCCTGACCACAGTTTTCCCTCCCGCTACTCCTCCCAGACCCTCCACCTCCCCTCTCCCCTAGATCAACTTCTCCTCCATCTCCATTAAAGAAAAGAGGAGGCCTCCCAGTGATATCAACCGAAAATGGCCTAACAAGTTACAATAAGACTAGTCACAATCAAGTCATATATACTTTTGACTCATATCAAGTCTTCATATCAAGTCCAATATACTTTTTGATGTGTGACCTTTCACTCTCAGAGTGTGGCTGACCTACTCATAAATTATTTTATTATGTAAATGTGGCTCTCCAACATAGCTTTAAAGTATCTCAGTGACAAAGATAAAACTACCAGATATTAATTAAACAACATTTTAAAGAAAAGCACACTTTTACATTATATCTAACATTTGTTCTCTATTTACCATATGTGATATCCTAGTTGGAGTACTTACGTGTGTGTGTGTGTGTGTGTGTGTGTGTGTGTAATCTCAGTCTTTACTCCTAAAAGAAATGCCAGTTTCTAACATTAATATTATTGTGGTCAAAATCTGATACCAAGCAGCAAAAAAATCAAGTCTATCCACCTATCAAGACTATGGTGTCTACTCAGCTCATGGAGATATCTATATTAAAAGATTTTTCATTCTTCTACTGCTTTCACATATAACTCTCAATAATAGTACAAAATATCATCAATCTCCCAAGACCTAAAATAATTACTTCAAGGAAGTTGTTGCTGCCCTAGAGAGTGATTTGTCAATAACTAAGATGTGGACCATGCATCCCAGGTGAGTCTCTTATGACCAGTGAACTTGTAGAAAGATACACAAGGAAGACAGAACCACCTAAACATCTGTAATGCATGAATAAAGGTTTGCAGATGTGCATGGCAGTGGAAAAACAAGTGTGCCCTAGATGCAGGGAGGAAATGCACAAGGATGAGAGGATTTGAAGCAAAGAAAACAAGTAACATTCTGAACACAATATCACTACTTGCAGTTCAGATTGATGTTTGCTTATTCTACATACAATACTTATCCTATGTGATCAACTTCTGAGCATCAATGCTGAGTCAGCCTGCCTTGAACCGGATGGCAGATAATCACATACTGCTGGCATGTATGGGCAGGGAACTAATCCCATTAAGGAAGACATTTTCCTAGTGTCAGATTAACAGGTAAATATTTTGCGGGGGGAACCTCTGTATGTGAAGAGACACAAATTTGAGAATAAGAGATAATCTAGGTAAAGACTAGGAACAGGCTAGTCTATTTAGCTTTGTTGCATTGTGAAATAAAAAAATAGTGAAGTGTAACATTAGTAAGATTTTATAAGGTTTAAGGACGCATATCTTTGGGGTTGGAGAGATAGCTTAGTGGTTAAAAGCACTTATTCTTTCAGAGTACCTGAGTTCAATACTCAGAGGGTAGCTCACAACCATACATAACCAGTACCAGGGCATCACACACCCTCTTCTGACTTCCATGGGCACCAGAAACTCACATATATATGAGAAAAATACTCCAACATGAACTAAATCGAAAACATGTATTTTTCAAAAATGAATGCATATCTTTAAATAACTTGCTTTCCCACCCCTGTTGACATTTCTCACTCTCTTCTTTGTCCTAAACCAGGAGGCAAAAATATGAAAAGAGTTTTTTTAAAGTGGAGAAATTGAATTCCTGGACACTGTTCATAAAATGACATAATAGAAGAAGACTGGACTACAGAGATTAGACATGCACCAGCTGATCACTTTGTCCACACTGCACAATGTTCTGAAGCACTGTACTTTGTAATTTGTTCCCATAATTTCTTATTTGGTAAAATAGATATAGCAATGGATTCTTCCCAGGATTATAACAAATTGAAATAAGACATCTGACAGTACCTATTGTATTTTAGGTACTCAAAGACTTTGGCTGACTCATTCTCATTTCTTAAAACTCACACAGATTTTCTGCTTCCTCCACTGCATATTAGTTAGTTCTTTGTGTGTTATATTTAGTTCTATTTGCAGCTTACCTCTTACTTACATGCAATCACAGTAAGAGCAAAATAATATATGCATGTATATAAGTATCTTTGATTGTTGGTATTTAGTAAATATTTGTTGATAACTCTAACAGAAAGCACTACTCACAGATAGTGGGGTCCATGAAAAAAACATAAAGAGCTAGATAAATTCAAAGCAGGCAATAGATGTTAACTCAGAACAGTAGAGAAAAAAAATAAAAAGCGTTTAGAAATGGTAGAAGGACCAAACAAACAAGTAGACTATGTTCATGGAAACACAAGAGGGTTGATGGCACATGCCTTTAATTCCAGCACTCAGTGAGCAGAAGCAGGTGGATCTTTTGTAAGTTTGAGACTAGCCTAAGAACATAAGACTTTAGCATGAGACACTAGACTGGGTTTACCAAATGTCAAATTATCAGGAAAAATTAAAGAAAAAGTGAATTTGTGCATAGTTTTTATTTTTCTTTAGATTTACTTATTTTTAAGTGTATGGATTATGGGAATTTGTTTCATTCAGGCAATGGCTTTAGGGTAGAAAGCCCTAGGGTGTGGTCTTGCCTGTGTATGTGACTGCTTAAGAGTGGAGGAAGAGCCGGGCGGTGGTGGTACATGCCTTTAATCCCAGCACTCAGAAGGCAGAGGCATGTGCTCTCTTGGGTGGTCTGAGAAGAAGCAAGCCTTGCTGTTGGTCCCCAGTGCCCTTGGGCAGAATGACAGCACAGCCGCAGTAGGATCAGCAGTGGCATCTTCCTTGTTCCTTGTATTAGTGACTCTGTATTTCCATTGCACCCCTTAATAAATTATTAATAGACTTTTGTGGGTTCACACATCTTATGAGTATTTTGCCTGTATGTATATATAGTGGGTATGTGCACCATGCACATGTCCAGTGCCCATGATGAGCAGAAGACAGAGTCGAATCCCCTGGAACTGGATTTGTAGATGTTTGTGAGCCAGCCTTGTGGTGCTGGGAACCAAATCTGGGTCCTCTGCAAGAACAATTATTCTTAACCATTGAGCCATCTCTCCAGCCGCCTTGTATCCTTTTCAAAATAACAAAAGTATATACTCTTCCAAGATACTGAATTTCGTTCTGCCATCTGCAAAATCTAGGTTTGAATCTTCAGTCCATTTTAGGGAGATTAATCTTGACAAATTTTCTAAATTCTCATGTATACTATCAAGGGTAATAGTACCTATTTCATGGGCATAATGGGCAGGCTGTTATGGTTTAGATGTGAAATGTCCCCCAGAAATTCATGTGTTTGATCACAGATTTCCAAGCTGGTGGCAGTGCTTTGGGAGGTTGTGGAATTTATGGGAAACAGGGGTGGATATTAGAGGTGACAGTTCAGCCCTTCTTAAGGTCCTGTTCTTCATTTCCTTGTTGTGAGCTGTGTTAAGCTGATCCTCCAAGGTCCTGACACCATGAATCAAGCCATTTCAGCTACTATGCCTCCCCAACCATGATAGAGTATATTCTCTAAACTGTTAACCAAACTCAGTGCTCCTGCCCTTAAACTGCTTCTAGAAGATAGTCTATCACAGAAATTACAAAAGTCCTAACAGGAATCGTAGTCTCTTAAGCTAAAATATTCACTACATTGACAGTAATAAAGTAAGTGTCCCCCAAATAGTAGTATACATTTGATTAAGGTTTCTATTTTATAAATTTAAAAATGCAGCAATATAGCATGTAAAATATTTTTCAAAGTCACAGACCTAGTAAATGTTAAAACTTGAAATCAAGTCCAGGATGAACAAACAGCTAGCAAAAGCCTACATTCTTTCTACAATATTATGTTATGTTTACAGTAGAAGCAAGGGATTTTGACATAAGAACAAACAGAAGGGCTATCACAGGGCTGATTCTGTTAGTGGTAGAGATCCCATTTAGCCTCAGTGGCTAACACAAGGATCACTCATATTGTAGATGCCATGGTTTCAGAACCAACCACGAAGGGGACAGTCTCATCATTTTTAACCTCCCTAAATGCTACCAAGTATTTCTGTAATCCTATACTCCTTTATGTGGGGAAATTAACATAATGGATAAGAAGATAAACAGTAAATAATAACATGGCCCTTGCATATGCATGGTTTTAAATTCTGAAATTTCTACTTATTATCTCAGTCATTTAATATATTTAGGGTTAACATTCCTCATCTGTAAAAAAAAATGACACTTAAAGGTAGGTACTTAGTAAAAGAAGTCTGAAAAGTAATAATATGTAATGCACTGTCTGTACCTGTTAGCTATCTTAGATATCTTTTTAAGTGCTGATTCATCCCTGGTTCTCATTTCTTTTGCCATGAAATTAAAAAACAAAATGGAGAATTTTCAGATAATAACCGAGATTTATGACAAATATCTAAAGTACATTCTCACAATAAACTGAACAAAAGCTAGATACTGTGGTTTAATAATCACATATAAATTGAAGATAATTAGAAACTGGGAATAATAATAACAGAAAAACAAAATGAAGATACTAATAGAAAAAGCTCTGATGGGGCTGAAGAGATGGCTTGGTGGTTAAGAGCACTGGCTGTTGATCAGCAGGACCCAGGTTTGGTTCCTTGCATCTACATGGTAGCTCACAACCCTCTATCTGTAACTCCAGTTGCAGGAGACCTGATACCCTCCTCTGGTTTCCATGGGTGTTATATGTATGTGGTGCATAGACATCCATGCAAGCAAAACATTCAAACTCTTAAAATGAAATAAAAAATTTATAGAAGTATTTTTTAAAGTGTGCAAAACGTGTAATGTGGCAAATTCTAAAATTGAGAATTTTTTTCAAAATACTGATTTTAAATATGATGAAAAATCTACTCTTAAGATATAGGACTAAATTAATTTAATTTCAAGGAAGCTTCTGAAGGGCTAGTATGAGTGATGAATTATAGTAGGTGATGAATTATACAATCAAGAGTATGGTAAAGGAACAGACAAGTAAACAAAGTAACATTCTTTGCAAGACTGGAGAGTCTGGCATCATGTGGTGACAAGCAACAAGATTCAAATAAATTAAATTGTCTTTTTTATTTTGTGTAATCTTCTCAAATACCAGGATTATATTTGATACTGTTGTTTTATGTCTGTACTAGAGTGAATAACATCATATGCTTGGAGCCGGAGAGTTGGCTCAATGGTTAAGAGCACTTTCTGCTTTTGTAGAGGACTTTGATTCAGTTCCCAGCACCCACATGGAAGCTCAAAACAATCTGCAACTTCAGTTCCAGGGGATCGAAATCCCCTCTTCTGGTCTCTGTGGGCACCAGGCACACATGTGATGCATAGACATACATGCATACAAAACACCCATAGACATAAAAATAAATACAAATTTAAAAGAATGACATGCTTAAAAATGCAACTGCAGCCGGTCAGTGGTGATGCCTGTCTTTAATCCCAGCACTCAGGAGGCAGAGCCAGGTGAATCTCTGTGAGTTCGAGGCCAGCCTGGTCTACAGAGTGAGATCCAGGACAAGCACCAAAACTACACGGAGAAACCCTGTCTCGAAAACCCAAAAATAAATAAATAAATAAATAAATAAATGAATGAATGAATGAATGAATGAATAAATAAAATAATTAAACAGTTAAAGTCAGGGTGGAGAAGAGGCTTTCTTACCCTGTGGAAACTTAGAAACTGCAAACACTGAGTGGCTTACTCAAAATGCATTTCTTTCTCATTCTGAGTTCAATACATATGTTCCTGATCAGGGGTTTCTCCTTCCAGTAAAGACTCAGGGGTCTAATCCTTAACCATTTGGTTTTATGCACCTGGCTACCTGATGAACAGAAGGAAAGAGCATGTTGGGAGCAAATAGGAAAAGGTAGGGATTCAAGCCTGGAAATGTAGTATAACATATTGCCCAGAGCTAATAAAATGGCTTCATCCAAATATAAATTTATCAAAATAAGAATATGTGCTAATATATAACAAATATATGTGTAGATGCAGAATTAAAGGTATTTCATTTTTAAATACTAAATTTAAACTATGAAATAGGAAACAGAAAGTTCCTCGCAAATATATAACCAAGTTATAGTTTAGTAAAAATTGTTAAGTGATGTGAATAATGAATCCAGAACAATTTTTTGAATCCATAAAATGTATTGCAGCATTCATTACATGTAAAAGATAATAAAGAATCTAAGTATAATGCTTCACCATTTCTCCAAACTAAAAATGGGCTGTATTTTTTACACTGAAGCTAAAACCTTCCATGAAAACCAGGCTTTTTATAAGCCTATTCCTGGCATGTATGAGAAGAATTTCAAATTAATGGTAGGGGAAAGCCAGATAACCTATAATTAAACAAATAGCATCACGCATCTAATAAGCAACATTAGAAACATAAAGACAATGTGAGAAATCTTAAAAAGGGGGAAGAAATAGAAAAAGAAAAAATATGAACATACTACGTTTTCATACATACGAAAACTCAGAAATATTACCATGCATGAGCACACTTCAGAAAAGGGCTACCAAAGACATATTCCAGCCACAGGAAAATAACACTAGAAGGAAGGTCTGAGACATAAGAAGCAATGGGAAACAAAATGGCAAAATCAGGAACTCCTTAAAACTAATGATTTATTATAAAGTATTATGCTTACAAAATATGTAACTAAAATCCCTATGAAACAGTATTTGCCAGACATGACAGACCCATTGTACAAATGAAGTCACAGTAGTTGTGAGTGCATGCACAAGACCTGTACGCAAGAACCAAGACAGCAAAAATGTCAGCATGTGTAGGCGAGATGTGCATGAACTCCCATGCCTAATTGAGGAGCTACTGACAATTGATGGTTGCTGGGGAGGGAAAATCCATTTTCTTCAGGGACACAGACCCCAGAAGGCTACTCTTGTTCCTGTAGATGGCCTTACACCTTTCACATATAGGCAGCACTAAGTGTACTCAGTGGGGTTTAAAAAAATGAACATACAAATTTGACACAAAAGAAGGGGTTGGGGAAACAGGGGAGAAATTGGAGGGGAGAGAACTGGGGATGGTTTGATCAAATATATTATGTGTATGTATAAAATTCTCAAATGATAAAAATGAAAACACAAATCTAAAAACAAAATCCCCAATAATGGAAGAAATGAGAAGAGCTGACAATAGGAAGAGTGTGGTCAAGTTTTCATTTTGGTTTGGAGACTTATAATCACAGATTTCATAGAAAATTTTAACAGGTTAAGTATGCCTATTAAATATTGAACAATGATTTACAGACTCATAAAAATTAGAATATTTGAAAATTACAATGGATTAAAGATTGTAAATTTGAAAACAGAAGATATAAATGAAAAAAGAAATATTTTCACAACCCAACACAAAGCCAGAAGAGTAAAAGAAAATAGCATAGAGCACATAACAAAATAACAGAGGTTGGCATGAATAAACACAAATATTAGTATATGTCAAGGTTTCAAATTCTCCTATTGCAAGACCTTCACACCAAATTTAAAGCAAATGGTGGACCTTTTTTCTATAGATATGAGACTGTGCAGTATTTCTGTTCATCTGTTATTTCATTCAGTGCATTGTCTTTCAAGTTAATCCAGAAGGAACATTGTTTTTAAGACTGGATAATGTGCTACATTACATTTGTAATACATATATATATTTTGTGAAAGAAAAATAAATAAGGGGAAACAACTTGGGAAACTTAAAAGAATACAAAATATATTCAAAAGTGAATAAAAATAATGTATATAACAAGCAAAAGACTACAAAAGACAATGTTTCACTTCAGAAGGGCACCTACCTAGAAAATAATAGTCACATTCCTTTATTGATGAAAAATAAAGTTAATGTTTATAAAACTACATGTGTTACTTAATAAAATCTCCAAAATATTTGAGGATGACTTTAACAAAGCTTTGATCAGGTATCATTCAGTCAGGACAATAAAAATCAAGGAAGTTTGATAAGTAAAAATATAAAACCTAGTAAATTTGAATATTCACATGTTTATAGATTTCCCTTTTCAAACCTCATACCATTCTCATGCATATATGGGTATTGACAAGATGGAACTCTGTACTAAACTAAAAATGAAATCAAAAGTCAAGAGAAATAACTATCAGACAATAAAAATCAATTACTTGCCTGGTGACTGTATCTATATCTATATATGCATATATACTCAAACACATAAAGAAAATAGATATTTACTAATTCCAAAAGTTTAAAAAAATTCATAGGACAAATAAAAGGAAAGAAACAAAGAAGGTAAAATACACATTTTCAGAATAGGGATTTACAATTAATCTATGGGACCTCCTGAAACTGAGAAGCTTTTGTAGGGCAAAGGACACAGTCACTAAGACAAAACGACAGCCTACAGAATGGGAAAAGATCTTCAACAGCCCCACATCTGACAGAGGGCTGATCTCCAAAATATGTAAGAATTCAAGAAACTAGACATCAAATAATCCAATTAAAAAATGGGCTACATTGCTGAACAGAGAATTCTCAACAGAAGAATCTCAAATGGCTGAAAGACATTTAAGGAATTGCTCAGCATCTTTAGTCATCAGGGAGATGCAAATCAAAATGACTCTGAGATACATTCTTATACCTGTCAGAATGGTTAAGTTAAAAAACACTAATGACAGCTTATGTTGGAGAGGATGTGGAGCAAGGAACACTCCTATACTGTTGGTGGGAATGCAAACTTAAACAGCCACTTTGGAAATCAGTATGGCGGTTTTTCAGAAAATTGGGAATCAATCTACCTCAAGACCCAGCTATACCACTCTTGGGCATATACCCAAGGAATGCTCAATCATACCACAAGGACACATGCTCAACTATGTTCATAGCAGCATTATTTGTAATAACCAGAACCTGGAAACAACCTAGATGCCCCTCCCCTGAAGAATGGATAAAGAAAATGTGGTCCATGGACACAATGGAGTACTACTCAGCAGTAAAAAGCAATGGCATTATGAAATTTGCAGGCAAATGGATGGAAATAGAAAATATCATCCTGAGTGAGGCAACCCAGACTCAGAAGAACAAATATGGTGTATACTCACTCATAAGTGGATACTAGATGTAAAGCAAAGGATAACCAGACTACAACCACAGCTTTAGAGACGCTAGCTAAGAAGGAGAACTGCTGTGGATATCGCTGTGTATAAATAAAATGATGATTGGCCAGTAGTCAGTCAGGAAGTATAGGCGGGACAAGCAGAGAACAGAATTCTGGAAAGTGGAAGGCTGAGGCAGGGAGACGCTGCCAGCTGCTGCCATGAGTAACAACATGTAAGATACTGGTAAGCCACGAGCCATGTGGCAAGGTATAGATTTATAGAAATAGGTTAATTTAAGATATAAGAAAAGTTAGCAAGAAGCCTGCCATGGCCATACAGTTTGTAAGCAATTTAAGTCTCTGTCTGTTTACTTGGTTGGGTCTGAGCAGTTGTGGGACTGGTGGTGAGAGAGATTTGTCCTAACCGTGGGCCAGGCAGGAAAACTCTAGCTACAGAGAGCCCTAAGAAGGATGCATGGATTGCCCTGGGAAGGGGAAATAGATGAGATCTCCATGAGCAAACTGGGGGTGGGGGGCAATGAGGAGAGGGGATGGGGGATGAGAACATGAGGGAATGGTATGGTTGAATTGGAACATAGAGTGGGAGAGCAATGAAAGAGATACCATGATAGAAGGAGAAATCATGGAAACAGAGAAACAAGGTGCTGGAGAAGTTCCCAGGAGTCCACTAGGATGACCCCACTTTAGACTATTTGCAATGGTGGAGAAGGTGCCTGAACTGGCCTACTCTGGTAATCAGATTGGGGATTACCCTAACTGTCATCATGGAGCCTCCATCCAGTAACTGATGGAAGCAGATACAGAGATCCACAGCCAAGCACCAGGTTGAGCTTCAGGAGTCCAGTGAAAGAGAGAGAAGAGGGATTCTATGAGCAAGGGCATCAAGATCATGATGGGGAAATGTACAAAGACAACCAAACCAAACTAGTGGGAACTTATGAACTGTGGACCAATAGCTGTGAAGCCTCCATGGGCCTGGACTAGGTCCTCTGCAGAGGTGAGACAGTTGTGTAGCTTGACCTGCTTAAGGGGCCCCTGGCAGTGGGATCAGGATCCATTCCTGGTGCATGAGCCGGCTTTTTGAAGCCCAGTGCCCATGATGACCTTACACAGCCTTGGTGCAGGGGGAGGGGCTTGGACCTGCTTCACCTGAATGTACCAGGCTCTGCCGACTCTCCATGGGAGTCCTTGCCTTGGAGGAGGTGGGAATGGGGGTGGGTGGGTTGGAGGGCAGGAGGTGGGAGGAAATGGGCATCTGTGGTTGGTATGTAAAATGGACAAAAAATTTCTTAATAATAAAAAAAAGAAAAAAAAGATAGGGTCTTAAAAGATTATCCTAAAAACCTAAATCTCAGTGTTTACAAAGATGAATAAGATATATTGGGCTCTTAAAGACACGTCCCACAATTTCTAGGCCAAACTTTAACTCTAGATGTCTAGAAGTCAACTGCAAATATGAATTGCATTGCAATGTATATGTCATGCTTTCTACATTTATTTAAATACTTGGCACTGAGCAACTATAGCAAGGAATTTCACCCTTATGATGAACAAACTGAATATACAAGGTTGTTAATGTGTCACAGGATCATTGTTAGACAAATAGGAAATTAGGGGTAGTTCATGCATGTTCATCTCACTTCCTTTGTATGAGAATGGATGTTCTATATAGTTTTTAATTCAGAGCCATGGAAGATCCCTTCTATTTGTGATTTACTAAGGGAGATCCATTCTCTTATTTTTTTTTTTACTCTTCATAACCTTCCATTCCTGTGCCCTGAACTAGGATAGTAAGCATTAGAAAATAAACCCACAAACAAAAACCAAACAAAAAGTGAAGGAGAAAAGCTAAAATCACCATGTCACAAATGAAAACACAATATCTTTAAACTTTTACGAAAACACTAAAAGTAACTTCAGTGTGAAAACAACTTCAATGAGATCAGCAATTTGGTAAAATTCTGTGTAAATTGCTCAAAAATCGGCAAACGCATTGAAATCCTTATGATAGCCTATACAAGTGTGTCTCCTGAATGTTCATGAGCTAGATGCACAATATCATGAAACTGAGGTGACAGAGCCTCAAAGAGGTAAGGTTTGATTATGTAGGCACTACATGTGGACGTTTGCTCAAGACTGGGGTAGTTTCTAAACAAGTAGCTTGAAAAGGGCAAGCTGGGCCCTTCCCCTGTCTCTTCCTCCCTTCCCTCTTTACTTGCTATAGGAGGTCATGTGTCATGCTGTAATGTGCAAGCAGCATTTTGGCACTATGCTCTTGGCATTTTTCAGCCATGAGAACCAGAGTCAAATCAACCATTTATTTCATACATGGTTCCTCAATTCAGTGCAGGTTGGCCTTGGGCTCTCTATTCTCCTGGCTCAGAATCCCATGAGCTGAAAATTATAGGCATGCACTAAAGCTCCCAGTTTTGTATTAAGTAAATTTTTCAGCCATGTTGAAGTTCAGAATCAGAATCTTGTGCATTTTAAGCAAGTATACTACCACAGAGCTACACTCTTAGCTCTAGTTAGCCTTCAAATGTATTCAAAGCATAGTGTTTTCTCCTGTCCCCCATTCAAAACTCAATCAGGACAGGAAATCAGTCAGAAAGTCCCTTGCAATCTTATGTACACACATATAGCACACAGAAATAACCCAATTTCAAAAAATGGAATATAAAAACTGAGCTATATTTATAGTTCAACACCCAACATTCTCCTCGCTGGGCCAATATGATGTGAGGAGGGCTGAGTGAAGACAGAAAAGTCAAAGTGAATTAACTGCCATTGGTGCCATAGGTTATCATGCACTCTAGGCTTAGAAAATGTATTCTATTGATTCTTTCTCCTGTAGGCATCTTTAATATTTTTCTTAGAGACTCTACTAGGGAGTAGAGTCCTTTATACTTCCTATGATATAAGAAACTCCCCTTAAAGATAGACCATTCCACACAAATTTTCTATTGTCCTGTGGCTGTTTGAAGTTAGCCCTTTGGGCAAGACTTAAAGGTTCAAGTAAGATGTCTTTTTAGCTGACCCACATATAATCCAATCACATCTGTCCCTACATATCAAGGAACACAAGTCAAGCTCTCAGAATGTTTCTGTCAAATGTCAAAAGTTGTCTCACCTGTGGTGGGATAAAACAGAATCTCTGTATGTCTTTTCCTCAATGGCATGAATTAACAGTATGCTTCAAATAAAACAAAACACCAACACTTTTACAATCACTACTTAAGGTTAGAATTAAAGAAGAAACACCAAACATCAGAAATCAGTCCTTTCTTTTAGAATTCACATTAATGAAATGTCACTGAAATATACTTTTTATATATAAATACACTTTCTATATATGCAGAACTTACACACAATCCTATTAGAACAAAAGAAGAGTGAGTCAAGTTGAATATATATATATATATATATATATATATATATATATATATATATATATTACTGTTTCCAACAGAAATATGTATCATAAGAAATCTTCCACTTCATTTTTGGCTTTAGGTAGACCTCTAATTTAAAAAAGATTTCATTGTAAAGCAACCAAACAAACAAGACATTGAGAGCTTTTACCCTTTCAATCTCACTTATGAAACTGTATTAGTTAGGGTTTCTACTGCAGTGATGGAACACCATGACCAAAAGCAATGTAGTGAAGAAAGGGTTTATTTATTTCTCTTACAGTTACATATCAGTTTATCATCCAAAGAAGTCAGGGCAGGAACCTGGAGGCAGGAACTGATGCAGAGGGCATGAAGGAGTGCTGCTTACTGGCTTGCTTCACGTGGATTATGCAGCCTGCTTTCTAATAGAACCTAAGACCATAAGGTCAGGAGTATCCCCACCTACAGTGCCTGGGCCCTCCCCATCAATCACTAATGAAGAAAATGCCTTATAGGCTTGCCTGCCTTCAGCTGGATCTTATGATGATGTTTTCTCAGTTGGGGTTCCCTCCTCTCAGATGACTCTAGCTATGTCAAGCCGATATAAAACTAGCCATCACTATCAACCCCTTCTCACCTTGATACACAAGTACATAACTGTTAAGCCATAATGTTTCCTTTCTTGTTCATCCCCCAAACCTCAAATTAATAAATACCCCAATATATTACAAATCTAAAAGTCCCATAATCTTTACAAATTCAGACACTTTAAAATTCAGTCTCCTTAAAAGTCTAAAATCTCCTTAAAAGTTCAAAGCCTCTCAACTGTGGGCTCCTGTCAAATCAAAATTAAATAATTTCTTATTCCAAGAGGGAAAAGTCAGAGCACAGTCACAATCAAATCAAAGTAAAACTAAACCCTAACGGTGTAAATAACTCTGTGTCTACTGTCTGTGATTCACCTATGATGGATGGGTTTCATGGGCTCCTGCAAAGGCCAAAGGTCATGCCTCTGGCTACAACCTCTGCAGCCCAGATTATCTCCTTGGTTCAAGCCAGTTCCACTCTATGGCCGCTGCTGTTCCTGATGGTCATCCCATGGCACTGGCATCTCTAAAATGCTGGGGTCCTCTGATGCAACTGGACTGTACTTTCACCAGTAGAGAGCCTCTAATGGGCTCTCTTCATGGTGCTAAATCTCAACTCTCTGCATGACGCCTTCAATCCCAGGGCTTCAGCTGCGACAGAGGCTGCACTTCCACACCAATGGCCTCTTCTGGCCTCTCACAGTTTCATGCTTTAAAAACTGGTACTCCCTGGGAGACTCTTGCACATGACCAAGTTTGGCTGCCAGCATAAGGTACAATGTTAGCTCTAGAACATAAATGACCCCGAAAAAACACTTCCTAGATTTCACCTCATTGATGGTGGTTTCTTTTTGTTTGTTTGTTTTTTGAGACGAGGTTTCTCTGTACAGTCCTGGCTGTCCTAGAACTTAGGACACTATACTCTGTAGACTAGGGTGGCCTCAAACTCAGAGATCCACCTGACCCCCCCCCCTCCTGAGTGCTGAGATTAAAGGTATGCACCATCACATGGCTATGGTGCTTTCTTTTTAATCACCACTAACTTCTTAGCTCCAGCTAACCAGCATCAACTGTCCCAGTAAAGCTTCAGTGATGCTGGTCTCTTGTTAACCACCACTGGCTCTTCAGCCCCAACTGATCAGAACCACAGATTCTTAATTCAAAATATCAAACAGCCCGATAGTCTTTTCTCTGCTCTGAAACTTCACAAGCTAGGCTCCTATCATTGGGAGCCATGTACTGCTTTCAAAATTAGCCTGGAATCTTGCAAGTTCTCACAAGAGTTCACCAAACTTTGAATACTCAATGCTTTTCCAGACCAAAGTTCCAAAGTCCTTTCACAATTCTCCCAACAACACATGGTCAGGTCCATCAGAGCAGTACCTCATGATCCTGGTACCAATTTCTGTCTTAATAAAAGTTTCTATTGCTGTAATGGAACACCAATTCTCTTATATTTTCATATCACAGCTCATTGCAGAAAGAAGTCAGAGCAGGACAGAGCCTGGAGGAGGCAGGAACTGATACAGAGACCATAGAAGAGTGCTACTTATTGGCTTTCTCTTCATAGTTTATTCTATAGAACCCAGGACCACCAGCTCACATGTATCCCCACCCACAGTGGTCTGGGCCCTTCCCTATCAATCACTAATTAAGAAAGTTGTAGTGGGTAGCCATTCCAGCTTTGATCTGGAAGTTCCAACCCCCATTGAGACTTCGGCAACTGTCACGCCTACAAGGCGGGGCCAAGGGAGGCGCCGGGGGACCCGAGATCTAGATCGGCGGGCGCGCTCTCTGTTGCGGGACCCTGGACTGGAGAGGTGGACTGAGCAGAGCTCCAGAGAACACCGCTGGACTGTGATACACCTTCCCCAGACTCCGCGACCTACCTCAGTCCACCTCTCCAGTCCAGGGTCCCGCAACAGAGAGCGCGCCCGCCGATCTAGATCTCGGGTCCCCCTATTGGTGAAATTATTAAGGCCACTCCACGTAGTTAAAAGGAGATTTATTTAATGGCGTAACTTACAAATTAAGGAATAGGTAGGTCGCGGAGTCTGGGGAAGGTGTATCACAGTCCAGCGGTGTTCTCTGGAGCTCTGCTCAGTCCACCTCTCCAGTCCAGGGTCCCGCAACAGAGAGCGCGCCCGCCGATCTAGATCTCGGGTCCCCCGGCGCCTCCCTTGGCCCCGCCTTGTAGGCGTGACAGTTGCCGAAGTCTCAATGGGGGTTGGAACTTCCAGATCAAAGCTGGAATGGCTACCCACTACAGAAAGTGGCCTACACTGTCGGGCCTTCAGCCTGATCATATGGAGACATTTACTCAATTGGGATTCCCTCCTATAAGATGATTCTGGCTTGTGTCAGGTTGACATAAAACTAGGCACCACAGAAACATTTGTCATTTAAGTTATTTATGCCATACTTTTAAAAGTGCTGTGTCAGTTTTTCTTGCAACTTGCAACAACCAGGGAGAGGCCATACCTCCAATCTAACAGGAAATACCCCAATGTTAAGGAGAGAATAGTTTATGGGGTGGGAAACAGTCCAGCTGTATATCCATTGATTGATTAGCAGATTTTCTAATTTTTCATTTTCTCTAAATAAATCTCCAAGAAAGGCTAAGATCCACTATAACCAGGTACTGTGGGCACATGTATATCCTACAGACATATGATAGTGTATAGAAGGATGGTTTCCAACCATGTATCTATGGACACTAATGAGTTAAATAACTTGTATCAATACTGGGTCACTTTTGACAAATTTCTTCTTACATGATGGATGCTATTTTATTGTGCCTTGACATTCCTGGTGTGGTTTTACAGTATTTCAGGAGATCATATTAAAGGTGTATGGCCAAAGACAAAATTTTACAATATTTCAGACATTAATTTTTTTTTTTTTTTTTTTTTTTTTTTTGGTTTTTCGAGACAGGGTTTCTCTGTGTAGCTTTGCGCCTTTCCTGGAACTCGCTTTGGAGACCAGACTGGCCTCGAACTCACAGAGATCCGCCTGGCTCTGCCTCCTGAGTGCTGGGATTAAAGGCGTGCGCCACCACATTAATTTTTACTTTGATGGGTGCTGGGTATTTTGTATTACTAAATCATTTAGCTTTATCCTGAAATGCCATTAAGCTACCAGAAATCATTTTCTTCTTCTTCTCCTTCTCCTCCTTCTCCTTCTCCTCCTTCTCATCCTCCTCCTCCTCCTTCTCCTTCTTCTCCCTCTTCTTTCTCTTCCTCTCCTCTTCCTTCTTTTATCAACATTCAGAAATACCAGAGTAGTGTTCACCACTGACAAAAGAATTCTGTGGACTTTCCAATGCTTCCTTAGTCATAAACTCCTACTGTCTGACTGGTGGGATTAAGCACTTTTGTTAGACCTGTCTACATTCTCCATACTTTGCCTTTAATTCTTTTAGATTTTTCTTTCCCATGCTTTTGTTGCTTTCCCAGCATACACTGCAGATCAGTAATTAGGTTGAGTGGAATTCTTTCCAGATCTTTGGGGTGTTCTGCTTGTGAAGTACTCCAATTCTGAAGTATGCTCTTCTGTCCCACTAGCTTTAGTCACCTTTGTCTTTCAGGACTCTCCACTTTTTCTCCTCTAATTAGTGACTTTACTGAACTCATCTGGGTTTTCACTCCCCTCCCCAATACACCAGGATCAGAGCCAAGAAACACCCTGTGGTAATCAACTCTCAATCACATGGCTTTGTTCTCTCTCAGGGACTTCTTTATTTCTTGATGTCAAGGATTTCATTCATACTTTTGCTTTTTATTGTGGTGATATTTTATTTGTGCGCTAATAAATAAAACTTGCCTGGAGATCAGAGGAAAAAGCCAGCCATTGTATTTAACAGAAGTCAGGCAATGGTAGCACATGCCTTTAATCCTATCACTTGTCAGGCAGGAATCTGTCTGGGTCTCTGTGAGTTTAAGGCCACACTGGGGAACAGAGCCAGGCATGGTGACACATGCCTTTAATCCCAGCACCAAACATAGAGGTCTGGAGATCTGTACAGACAGACAGGAAATGACACAGCTGGGCAGGAAGAGGAAGTGATGTAGCTGGGCTGAGAGAACAAATGAGAGAACAGAACAGAAAGGCATATAGGTGTGGGTAGACAGGAATTAGCTCGCTTTGGAAGCTGTGGAGTTGGTGAAGTGAGGTTAGCTGTGGCTTTTCCTATTCCTCTGATCTCTCTCAGGCTTTAACCCCAATTTCTGGCTTCAATTTTTTTTTATAATAAGGCTGTTTAGCAATTCATCTACATTTTATTGTTTCAGGCAGAAAGGTAAATCTTCTCCTGTTATTCCTTCTTCTCTAGCAGTGACATTCTTCTGGACTTTTAAAGAAAAGGAAAAAAAAATATAAGACTACCCGTGTGTGCATACTCATCCATGTGCACATGTGTCCATGCACATTTTAAGCCTTATCCCATGTGGTACTTTATGATATTGGCAGATCTTTTCCAGTATAGTCACTCAAGCCATTTAAATTGATTGCTAAAGCTTCTACTAGGGCTGCAATGACCACAACTTGTTCAAAAGCTAATTAGTCCTTTTTCCTCTGTGAACATGAAAGCTGCTTTTTGCAAAGCTCCAAAGAGGAGCACTCAAAACTCAGTTGGTAGGAAAGAAACTTCTTTGGGATATACTGTAGGACAATCCCATGGTACCACTAAGCTCGCATACAAGTGTTGAGAGTCATCCTTTAAAAGACTGCAAGCAAGTCTCTTAAAAAGATGGGAATTAGCTCCAATACTCCTTTGCTCAAGACTTCCTAGTGTCAGTGAGTTCTAATATTCTTGCAAATATTATTTAATCTGAAGGCTGCATTTCCAGCAGAAATATTAAGTCTTCCTTCTTCCCACCTGTTCCTTGCCTGTGTTTCTCAAAACACTGAATTAATTTGCATATTTTCATTACTCTGTTCACTTTATATTAACAGCTATTTCTCCTATCTGGTATACTTTCTCAATGAACAATTACAAGTATAATTTTCACATATGAATAGAAGATTAAACAGTGATTAAGATCATAATGCATACAGAGTCTTTTTCCTTTCTAATAATAAATAAACAACTGCTAAAATTTCCCATGTGGAACGTATCAATTCAAACTTCAATAGTAGGGACTTTATCAGCTCCTGTTTGTCCCATCATTCTTGGCTTTCTTGATATCAAAGCTTTTAACTTTTTTTTTTTTTTTTGCATTTGAGAAAGTTTTACTTCACCTGTATCCATCTTAGCCCCTTCAGATCTTCAGTTTATTTACCCACCTCTGGAGTGCCTTTAAATCTGTGTGGTGTCTTTACAGGAAAAGTGGTGGTAACCATTGAAGAGTTTATTTTATATAGCTTGCCTTTTCCCTAATCCATTAATAATTGCCTAGTGGGCCCATAAAACTGAAAGCCGAGAAAGTGAATTGCACATTCTTATTTGTTTTGTCCATAGAGAAATAAGTGCACTTGTAAGATTTAATCCTAGACTCCTTTAAGAAACTGGTCCAAATGTCATTGACTTCCAACTGAGAAGTCAATTCTTTCAATTTACGGAGATAATGCACCATTTTTCATGAGACAAATCTTTTTCACTTCGGGTTTTTTAACAGTATTATCACTAAATATCAATTCAAAGTGCACTTAATGTCACAGTCTATGGATCAAACAAGAAGCCATTCATCCAAGATTCAAGTTACTTAAGCTTTTAGATTGTGAAAGTGTGTGTATGAGAGAGAAAAAGGCAAAGGAGGGAGCAATGACTTGAGATCAGTTACATGGGAAACACGGTAATTATAAGATGATGCTTTCTTTCTTTCTTTCTTTCTTTCTTTCTTTCTTTCTTTCTTTCTTTCTTTCTTTCTTTTTAGCATGAATGGATCAATTACTGGATGGCAATGGCAAGGAGCACAAATGATCTCAGTACAAAAGGAAGTAAACAGGAATGATTGTATAGATTTACATCGAGCCAGAAATGTGGCAAACATAAATTCACTGCAATCTTTATTATTGATTGAAGTGGCAAAGTTTCAGTTTTCTGAGGCCGGAATAAAGAAGATAACTAGCCAAGAACTAAATCTGAAAAACTCAATTTATTGAAAAAAAAACACATGAATTTTGTAAACAAAGATAGGATTCTTTAAGTTCTGGCCAAGTGTCAAAACAAGTTTGCAATTAGAGGAAGAGGAAGTCAAAGCAGAGTCTAGGATCACATGTTGGGTTCTTATACTAGACAGAAAGAAGATACTAACAAGGAATCTTGGGAGAAATGTGTGATGCTTAATTGCCCACAGATTTTCAGTGAGACACCAGCAAAGAAAACAACACTATTTTGTGATGAGATTTAGATTATAGATACTCATTTACCCGAATTGTGTTTAAAGAAGCTGTACTCAGAACTGTGAAAAATTTACAGAGATCTGAAGCAGAAAACTGGTAATATTATTGAAGTAGACTTTCCTTAGTGCTTAAAAGGTCTTAAATGAGTCAATGTGTTTAGTAGTGAATCTAAAAGGACAGATTTGTCTCTGAAAGCTAGGAACTTCCTACCCTCTAACACAATGCCATATAAATAGCTTTATTAATAGAAGTTTAGGTAGAGTCCATGTAAAATGATCAGATTCTCCCTTTTTTCCATTCTAGAGCTGGTGGCTATGCCTAGGTGCTGTTATCTTTGTTGTGACAAGGGACAGTGGGACCTGATCGATTTTTGCACCTAATAATGACAGCATAGTCTTTTTTTTTTGGAGACAGGGTTTCTCTGTGTAGTTTTGGTGCCTGTCCTGGATCTCACTCTGTAGACCAGGCTGGCCTTGAGCTCACAGAAATCTGCCTGGCTCTACCTCCTGAGAGCTGGGATTAAAGGTGTGTGCCACCACTGCC
Source organism: Peromyscus californicus insignis (assembly GCF_007827085.1). Classification (NCBI taxonomy): domain Eukaryota; kingdom Metazoa; phylum Chordata; class Mammalia; order Rodentia; family Cricetidae; genus Peromyscus; species Peromyscus californicus. The sequence continues at coordinate 48,916,804 of NW_026294391.1, forward strand.
TGGCCTACAGCATAGTGTTTTAAGAACTATAACCAAGATGCCTGTGTTTTTGGTAATCTTGACTACTTAAGAGGTTGAGGCAGGAGAACTGGTTGAGCTCAGGGGTTCAAGGCCAGCCTAGAAAACACAACACAACTTTGTCTCACGAACAAAAGAAATAAGCAAATGTAGTTAGAAGATATGGCAGATCTGGGTGCAATTAGTTCACAAAGTCATTAATTATGCTCTCAGAGTCATTAGAAACTAAGCTAGTGAAAAGCAGGAAGAGATAGCAAATGAAATTTTAACAATAAAATGGCTCTAGGTTGGAATTCCTGATCATTGAGGTGGTCTATCCCAAGCTGCCTACTATTTAATCCTACCAGTTAAATCTTTCACAAATAGATGCTTATCACCCCAAAACAACATAGGAATAATCATCCACAAACGTGACAAAATAGAACCTAACCCCATACTGTATATGGATGCTTGTGTGTGAGTAGGATAGGAAGTGGACAGGAGAAATATACTTGAGTTACTTTAAGGTTTTAGTCTTAATCATGCAAGTTTAAGTGGAAAGCTTGCTTTTTATATGCATTTAAATTTACTCTCTGAAATTTCTTATGCAAAGAATTGTGCAGTCACAATTGTTGCTTCTTATATTCAAATGCTTGTTGTGCTTCTGTCTGATTCTTCCAGGGAAATTTTTCTTCGTTCTCTGATAAATTGTCCATAAAAGGATGATAAACTATCATCTTCATACAAATATTTGTTTCACAACTGTGAACAAGCTTCACATGCAAGTGAATACTAAACAGAATAAATGAAATCACATGGAAACCTGATCTAGATTGCCACCAGAAATGAAATATACAGTCAATGTAGCTGCACCACCATGACAGGAAACAGTAATAAACATAGAAGGTTTTAAAACCTGTTATATACACTCTGGAATGCATAACCCAGCTAATATAAAATTATTCTTTTTTTCAGTATGAAATTGAGAAAAATTTTTTATCAATATCATCTTCTTTGTTCTGCATAAGCATTGTCATAAATTTGAAAGTGTGAAAGAATGTTTACTCATAGAGGGAGCACAGTTACAGTGATGTGCTGGCAGCGTAATCAGTGAAGCTAAAAAATAAATTTGACAATTACAGAAGACAGCATAATGCCGAATCTACCCCAAAATACATACTCATGGACATTCTACTAGAATAAAGAGCAATGATGGGGGTAATCCCTTCAGTTAGAGAGTGGTAGCTCCAGCCATTTCAATGAGCATATATGCTTCAGCATTCCCAGTACTTGGGTGTGTGTTTGAGTCTTTATTGTAGATATAATTTCTTACACAAGCAGTGGGGTTTTTTCACAGCAAAGTTGAAAAAAGTAGCAATGTCAGTTTACCAAAGGGATCAATTCAATCTTCTCTGCATACTGCCCTTGGTTCTCTTATGTCCACTTCCATTAGAAAGTTCATTTGTGACTTTTTTCCTTCCTTTTTTCTTTTTTCTTTATTAAGAAATTTTCTACTCACATCACATACCACCCCCAGAGCCTCCCTCCTCCCTCCTCCCATCCCCAGCCCTCTCTCCCAAGCCACCCTGCATGCCCACATCCCAAAGCAATTAAAGGGCAATGATACAAATCAGTGGTAGACTACTTGTGTATCATTTGAAAGACCTAGGTATAATTGCTAGAACCACTAAATAAATACATAACTAAATAATAACAGTGGTGGTCTGGTATTGCATAGTTTCTACGGGGTTAAATATTATTCATTATCAGCAATACTACCTAAAATTTCTTCACTTATGTCTGTCTTCTGAACACTTGGGGGTTCACTCTTTCACATATTTTTCCAATCGTATTTGAAGAAAAATCGGAGGTTTCAAAGACAGATTACTTTGTCCAAAATGACATAGTCAAAGAAGAGAAGGGCTGAAACTGAAACAAATCTTTAATTACTCCTGCACTGCCTTCTTCAAATGTAGCTCTAGAGATACAGATTATTGTTCACTTATTGTAGCATGAGGTTGGACAGGACATACTAAGGATGACTCAAGCCAGGACACTCTCTTCTGTCTCCTGCACGTGTATGAGTTTATTATAGAAATGCTGTGTTTGTAGAGTCAAGTAGTATGTGTTTCACAGTTTTGTCACATTTCATGTAACATAATGCCCTTACATGTTCACACATGTTATCACAATTAGCAAGATGTTCAGCAGGTAAAGTTACTTGCCACCAAGACTGACCACCTGAGTTCAGTCCCAAGAATCTCCATATTAGAAGGAGAGAACCAGTTCCTACAAGGTTCTCTTCTGATACATCCTCAAAACACACACATAAAAAATAGATATGGCAAATGAAAGATTGACTTATTTTCCAAGCTCAAATATTTTGTTTATACACACTACATTTTACTAAGCCATTCATCACCATATAGGTAAATTTCATAATCATAGATGTAATGAACATGGTACTACATTATTCTTTCAACATACTGATTTCATTTCTTGTGTATACATGTGCAGAAGTCAAACCACGAGTTATACAGTAATTCTATTTTAGTTCTTAGGAGATTCCCATACTGTGCCCCATATTGACCATACTGGTTTACATTTTCTCCAAAAGTATGTAAGTATATTACCTTTCTCCACATCCTTGTAGACACTTATTATCTTCCATTGTCTGATAGTATCTATCCTAACAGGCCTCAGTAGGTATCTCATTATAGATTTTATTTGAATTTTTGTAACTCTTATTTTAAATGGTCTTATAATAAAAACCCAGAACCAGATATTGGGGTAAATGTTGAAAGATCAGAGAGACAAAGGAATAAGCCACATCGGACCTCTAGGACTCCTCAGCCTGAAAAAAGCCTCAGCCGATAGGCCTCTAGCCGAATGAGCTTCCTTAGCCTGAAAAAGCTCCAGCCAAAAGGGCTTCTAGCTGAAAGGGACGCTTCTGCCGAAAAGTCTTTAGTTTCTGTCTCTCACGCCTTATATACCTTTCTTGCCCAGCCATCACTTCTTGGGATTAAATGTGTGTGCCACCACCGCCCAGCTCTGTTTTCTCTCCTAGACTGAGTCAGTCTCAGGTAGTCCAGGATGGCTTTGAACTCACAGAGATGCAGATGGATCTCTGCCTCATGAGTGCTGGGATTAAAGGTGTGTGCCTCTATGTTTAATCTAGTGGCTTGTTCTGTCCTTTGATCTTCAGGCAAATTTTATTAGGGTACACAATATATCACCACAATTTTCCTGATAATTACGGTTAGCATGTTTTCATATACCTGTTAGCCATCTTTCCTCTTTGGAAAAAAATGTCTTGCCAAGTCCTCTGTTCATTTTCTAGTATGGTTTGTTTCTACTGAGTTGTGCAGTTCTTTGTGTATTTGGTAAAACTTCTAATCTGATGTATGGTTTGAAAGTATCTTCCCCTGTTCCACCTGTTCCATAGGTTATCTATTTTCTATTCTGGATAACTTATCTTTCAGTGTGTAGACCATTTTAGTCTGATGTAGTACTACCTGCCTATTTTTTCTTATTTTGTGCCAGTTTTTTCCTAATCTAAGGAAATACTGCCAACATCAATTTCTTCTAAAAAATTTATGGATTCAGGTGTCACATTTAAGTTGTCAGACCACTTTCTATCAAATTTGGGGAACAGTATAACATAGAACTCTAATTTCACTCTTTTACACGTTGACAATGAGGTTTATCAGCAGGATCTGTTGAAGATTATCCTCTCTTCTTGTGTATTCTTGACACTGTTTACAAAGTTCAGCAAATGTTGAATATATGGGTTTGCATTCCACTGCTTTGTATTTATACCTTTCTTAAACTAGTATCACATGGTTTCAGTTATTGTCCAGTTTAACTCTGCTTTCTCAAGACCATTTTGACTATCCTGGGTTAGCTTAGTTCAAACAAGTTCTAGGACTCTGGTGGAAATTTGTTCTTTTGTCTCTCTTAGCTTAGTTTTAGTATTGCCATTTTTGCTTTGGAGAAAGGGTGTTTCATAATCTAGGCTACCCTGGAACTCATCATGAAGCTTAGACTGATCTCAAATTCACAATCCTTTTACCTTGGTTTCCTAAATGGTGCAATGCATCACAAGCATGCACCACTGGAATTCTGATGAGGATAGTATTATGCTGTATATTGCTTTGTGTGGTTACAGGCATTATACCAGTCTTAAGTTCACCAATCCATAAACATTGGGTCTTTATTATTTATTTGAGTATCTTTTAATTTCTTTCATATGTTTTGTACATCAGTTACAGTCATTTTATTCCTAAGGATTTCATTATTGTTGATGCTATTGCAAACATTATTCATTTCCTTTTTTGTGTGACTTACTGTCAATGTATAAAAAACAACTTTGGATGCTGATTTGATATATTCTAAATTCAACTAAATTTTACTAATTTGAACAGTTTGTGATACCTGCTTATGTAATCTTTATAATCTACTGACTAATTTCTGAAAATGCAAAACACTGTTTATATGCATTACAGTAAAGTCCTTTTGAATTTACTGTGATATTTTCTTTTTAGCAATTCAGGAATTTTGTTGAGGATGGTGAGATATGCAAGAACTCAATGGTTATCCATTTCTGAATCTGTGCCTGAATAAATGAAGCTGTCTGGTCATCTGTCTATCCATCATCACAGATACCATGTAGCAACCAAGTGTAGCTAATCAAAGTAGATTCAGTTTTATGGACCCATGGAGCATTTACTCATAAAACAGAAATGTCAGTTTAGACAGATACATTTTGAAGTCTACACAGAAATGGAGGATGTTAGAAAATTTTCTTATCATTAAGAAGCTCTGGAAATCTTTCCTTTCCACATCCCTTGCATACTATAAATGGAATATAGATGTCAGGAAGACAACTCAGTTTTATTTTCTGCAGATTTACCATTTTGGATTATTGAAAAAAACAATGAGAAAGTATGTTGCTGTTCGTATCATTTACCATGTCTCTTAAAAAGGGACTTTATTTTTGGTTTCTGTGTTGATAAAACTTAATCACTTATTCTTCAGAGGACTTCAGACCTAGCGCTTTACTGAATAAGAGGAAAGTTACTGAATATGTTAGGGAGGGGAAAGAAATGCAAGACACATGGAGAAAAACAGATGCAATTCTTACATTTAGTCCTGATAGATCGTGAAAACTAATGATATAACTTCCAGAACTGCATGCAAATCAGAGCATTAATCTCTAGCAAAATGGTTTATGTTATAGGAACCCACAAACTGATTTCCTTCAACTGCAGTAAATCAGAGATGGTGGGTAGTTTCCGTTTGACTGATGAGTACACATGCCAATGGCAGGAGGGCAGTGACATATGGAAGAGCAATCAATTTTTCCTGACACTTCAGCAGCCCTTGCTCAATGACACTAACAGAAGACAGAAGACTTCAGGAGAAAATGCAAGCCTGTCTCTATTAGCTGCAGAGGCATCCCTGAGACAGCAGCTCCAAGGTGATTTGGGGCTCTGTGGTGGAGCTTGTGCATTTGGTCTTAAATAAATGAACACTCTGAAGGAAGAGAATCAATAGTTTTCTCAGAGTAGGATTTGCATTTTCCTTCCAATTATGGTATTCTCCCAATAATTTATATTTCTTTTAATGGCAGTGAGTGATATTGCACACCTTTAGACGTTATGACACAGTGCCCATTCAAATTTTATTAAAGCTTTTTTTAACCTGTTCAACAATACCCTCTCTCTGTTTTTGTCTGTATAAATTTCCATTAATAGTTGGGAAAAATGAGTGAAAATGTGTTCAAGCATAATAGAGATTGTGCATGTTATACATAGTATTGTAATTCATGTTCAAGAGATTTTGAGATGTCTGGTTCTAAAACATGTCTCACTAAATTTTCAATTTTCTCAACATTTCCCCAAACCTTTTCAAATGTTATGGTGTTGCCACCTGACAATTTTGGATTTTAATAGCTAATACAATTCTGTCTAATAAGAAATTTCCAAAGTTTTAAAATACTAACTTTGAGTTATTTCTAATTTGACTTATATTGCCTCTGTTTCCTTTTGCGCTTTCTGTCAAAGAACTCACCGAATCTAAAGTGCCAAGTCAGTTCAATTCATGGCTGACCAAGCACATGAATCAAAATTGATCTCTAGTTCCAGTAGAACTGAATATAAGTAACTTACATTATTCAGCTACATTCTGTGAGTCAAGACTGGAAAGGCAAGTTTCTGATTTTGCCACAAAAGAGCCAACCAACCAGGGAGCTAGTCATTTTCAGGGCTACCAGGCACATCACTCATAAAGATACATGTGACAAGTTGGCAATAAGACAGAGGCAAGTTACACATTTTAATATAGAAATAATAATAATTTAGCAGTTTTGGACACAACATAATGACAAACATGATTGAAGGTTCTTTGGTCTTTTAACTAGGAGCTGTGCTTGCTTACTAAAAGGGCTTTCTAGTCTTCTGAGTAAACATTCATCCACAAAGAAAAATTCTGTTAGTTTCATAATCATTGATACTGAGATGGTAAAGCAAAAAGAGAAGTCACACGGGCAGATGCCTCTGGGCTCATGTCATTCCCTGGAATTAAAATAGCCACCAAAGAATGGGTACCATATATGGTCACCACCAGTACTGATATGCACCAGCACAGATATGTGTCATGCTATTTCTGTGACCAATGACACATGTTAGGGTTGTGACACAGTTTTTCACCATAACCTACCCCTCATAAAGCATGTAGGCTGTGTGCCACTGCCAGAACTAAGAGCAGGTACCAAAAGGGCCTTGAATTTACCTGCTGATGCCTGACCACAAATATAGGCATATGCCACTGTGAGACCAAGGTATTGCCTCCTCTTCTCATACCTCACAAGGCCGATATCACCACCAGGAGTAAGAAAGTATTCAGCCTCCTCCATTAAGCCCACCCATGTTACTTGGACTGAGTATCCTGGAGGTCCCTCACTATCATCAGAGCTCACCCCTTAAGTGCATAAAGAAATATCCATCATTGGATCCTATTGTCATAGTGAACATACAGTTATCAATGTCATCACTAACGTTGTGTAGTTCCTAGAAAGTGGGTCTCTTTTTTTTTTTTTTTGGTTTTGTTTTTTGAGACAGGGTTTCTCTGTGTAGCTTTGCGCCTTTTCTGGGACTCACTTGGTAGCCCAGGCTGGCCTCGAACTCACAGAGATCTGCCTGGCTCTGCCTCCCGAGTGCTGGGATTAAAGGCGTGTGCCACCACCGCCCGGCACGAAAGTGGGTCTCTTAGACAATGCCATGGCATGTGCTAAGTCCAAAGCCATTGATTACAGCAAAGGAAGCTACAGAGGTACTACATTCTGGCACCCAGCTGGAAACAAAACGGCACAGCAAATTAATACTCTAAGACACATTTTCTGGAGAAAGCCATTTACTCTGAAGCCATCTTATAAAAATGATAGATATAACTAATCCACCACACATGCAAATCTTAATGCAGGATCATAAGATACATGAAAAACTTAAAAAGTAACATGAAATACTCAGATGAACACACTAACTACTAATAGGCTATGAAGAAAATGAATATTAATGAAAATGCCTGGCAAAAACCAAAAAATATTTTTAAAGTTCAGTGGAATCAGACATAATACAGATAGTTAAAAATACAGATAGTTAGAAAACACTGGGAAATTCATCAAAGAGACAGAGATCTTGAAAAAGAACGGAACAGAAAAGAAAATGAATTAAGTTATCAAAAAATACAATTCAATGCCTCTACAAAGGCCAGATCAAACAGGAGAAAGAGGATACCAACTTGATGATGAGTATTTTCAAATATAACAATAAAACAAAACTTGTTAAAAGTAAGAAAGACGGGGTCATTAAACAAATATTAACCATTTTGGAGTTTCCCAAAGTGAAAGACAATTCAAGACACAAAGAAAATCTATTCAATGGAATAACACCTGGAAACTTGTCTTGGGAAAGATCTGGCCATCTAAGTATAGGGGGCCCTTATAAACTAAATAAAATAGACATATGACAAGAGGTCATATCATGACATACTCATTGCATAACTGTCAAAAATAAAGAGCATATAGAGAATCTCAAACACTAAATGCACCAAGTCACATGTAAGTAAATGCATATTACATGAACAGTATATTTCTAAGTAGGAACCTGATAGGACAGAAAGAAATAGAATGACTATTTTAAAGTCCAAGAGAAAACGATTGTAATCCAAAAGTACTACACATTTTTTTTCATTTTTTTTTGTGATGTGCGTGCGTGCGTGCGTGAGAGTAAGTAGAGGGACTTGAACTTAAGATCACCTAAGTTTATAAAACAGATATTACTAGAGCAAATATAACAAGAAGCTTTGGTGTAGTAACAGTAGGAGAATGTGAATGTAATATCTCTCATTTAAACTATACCCTAAGTTTAATGGACTTAACACATATTTATAGCTGCAGATGGCAGTGGACACTCAGGAGGCTGAGGCAGGAACATTTTGAGTTCAAAGCCAGCCAAGACTACATTGAAATGAAAAGGAGGTGGGGAGATAGAGGGTAGGGATAGATATTGGGAGAGTTAATGATTGAGAGAGAGACAGATTTACCAGACAATTCATTTACCCAACATAAGACTAGAAATCCTAGCACAACTGAGCAGAAGAAAGAAACAAAATATATACCAATAGTATTTTTTTACAGATGACATGATTTTATGCAGCTAAGACCATAAAGACTCCACTAATACTATTAGAACTGATTGAAAAAATTTGAAATTTCAGGATACAAAATCAAAATTAATAGTGAGGCAGTGGTTAGGAGCCCTTGTTGCTCTTACAAAGGACACAGGTACAGTTACTAGCACCCACATGGTGGTTCACAACCATCTGTAACTCCAGTTTCAGGGATCTCACATCCTCTTCTGACCTCTTCAGGTACCAGGCATGCATATGGTGCACAAATTTACATGCAGCAAAAATACCTATACATGTGAAAAATAAAATCTCCGTTTCTTAAAATGTTGGCTACTGAATGAATTTATAAAAGAAAAAAACCTAAAAGAATTAGAAAATTTCCGTGACAGATAAAAGTGAGTACATAACCTTTCACTGCATAAAAAAATAAATGTTTCACTTTCCAATTAATTTATCAACAATTTGCGAATGAACACCATATACTAGATCCTGTAGCAAGAGGCTGAAACCAAAGTAATAAATGAAAAAGACAAAGATCTTCTCTTAGTGGAGTCCACATTTAGGAAACTGAAATGTGCTACGGAACATTCATATTGTCATTTCTAATTGGCATGCATACTATAGTTTTTGTCCTGATTGAACTTAGGGTTTGCTAGAAGAAACCTATTAAATAACAACATGAATACTTTTACTCATGATAAGTGTTACAAAGAAGTGCCAAGAGCATGGAGACTATCAAATCTTCTAAAATAGAGGAAATTTTTCTAGGCATAGTAGCACACTCCTGTAACACAAGCACATGGTAGGCAAAGGGGGACCACCGTCACAAGTTCTAGGACAGTCAGGTCTAAATAGCAAGCATCTGCATTAAAAACTCAAAGCAGGGAAAGACGAAGGAAAAATTGTGTCTTCAAAGTGAGAAAACAGGGGTGGGAGAAGATTATTTCTGGGAGGTAGTATATGCAAAAGGGTGAGGTAGATGGATTTTTGCATCACTGGAGAAAATGCAAACCCACTGAGCATGATTGACACACAGTAAATGAAAGGTAGACTGGCATAGTAATGTACTGAGGTGATGGGCAATTTTCAGACTAGTTGCCAGTTTTCTATTGATCTTAAAATACAAATGCATTTTAAATACGATTCAATATATTTCAAATTTTGATGTCAAGGGAGGAGAGATGATGGTACAGTAGTTAAGAGCACTTACTGCTCTTGTAGAGGACCCAGATTGGGTTCCCAGAACCCCCATCTGGCTGCTCACTACTTCCTATAACTCCAATTCCAGGCAATCCACATTCTCTTCTGTTATCTGTGGGCACCTGAACAAATGTAATGCACATAAAAACACAAGCTCGCACATACAAAAATAAACTAATCTTGAAAATATATTGATTCAAAATAGGTATACATACATTTCTTTTGAAAAGAGTGGTAAAAGATATGCAAAGCTATACTTACCAAAATGTTTGACTTACTGATTTTAACAATTATGATTGTATAGTATGTGATGTCTTTTATTGAAAATTTCAGAATTAAAATTAATCCTTTTCTCAAAGAACATATGTCATATTCAAAATATTATTCTGTGGGAAAAGTGCAGGTTTAATGCTATCTGGTTACTTGTAAGGATGATGGGAAATGACATGGGTTATGCAATATTATTTTAAATATCTAGGGAAGTTCCAAATATTACATATTCTTAGGTTACATGTTAATGGACAAAGAATAAATATCTAATGATTCTAACCCAGATTCTGATTCACACATTTTCTTTTTCCTCTTGTAGAGACCTAATAAGGCCAATAGGACAAATAAGAATTTCAATCTTATTTTTATGAGACATCTTGAGGGGTAATAAGCATAAGGTAAATGTATTCTCCTCCATGGAAGATGTTTCACGAAAACATGTGTAGTTAATATGATCAAACTACTTGTAGGATTTACTCTAAAATGCAGGAATTACAAGATTTAAGTGAACTTAAAGAACGTTTTTGGAGAAGACACTCATGGCCAGATTCACTGATGAGGACAGACAAGAAAGAAAGCAACTTCTATCTGAATAGCAGGTGCCTCTATATCATTCTATTTTCCAGCAAGTTCTGAACACTTAACTGCAACAACATGAATTTATAGTCATTCCCTACATGGAGTGCCAGCAAAGAACACAGTACAATAAATTGATGGGAAAAACTACACTGTGAGTGTTAAGATTTCTCTTTCAGGCTGTTAAACTTCCCATTCCAGTTCCATTAGGTCTTGCTTTCTTTCCAGTACTTTTTTTTCACTGCTATTTTCTCATGATACATCCTGTATGAAACATTGATAAATGTGTGGGATAAAGACATTAGCTTCTTTTTGTGTGATGTGGCATCCTCTGTTTTCAACTATGGATTTGAATTCCACTTCTGAGGCTAACACTATTTTCAGCTTTCATTTTCCGTATTCTGAGGCAGAGTACAGATTTCAAATAGCTGTTAAACTCGATATAACACATACTTTAGATCCAGCCTATAAACTTTGGGAGTAAGTTTTTCTGACTCTTATGATCTCTGAAAAGTCAGAGAAGAAAAAATAAAATTAGATCCTTTTTTAACACCATGCTAAAATGGAAGCTTAAACATTGACACCAACATACAATAAATGATGCAACTCTAAAATGAGATGTCAGCAGTATATTTAGAAATTATAAATAAAAGAGAAGCATTTATCACTGCTGTGTACTGTATATTGAAATAACCAGAGGAACTAGAGAAAATGTGGGTGCCTGAATTCTATTAATTAATTATTACATTTACCTGGAGTAAGATCTGGAAATTGAGATATTTAAAAAGCTATCAAAGATACAGTAATGTTGATAATCACCATTTTAGCTACTAGTAATGGTGTAGAGGATGTTAAAAAAGATACATTTTCCGGAAAATTAACTGCTGTAGCTGCTCAATAAACACAGCAAATTAAATCAATTATACAAAAACTTCAAATCCTGATATATATATATATGTGTGTGTGTGTGTGTGTGTGTGTGTGTGTGTGTGCGCGTGTGTGCGTGTGTGTGTGTGTGTGTGTGTGTGTGTGTGTGTGTGTGTGTGTGTGTGTAAAATCAGGAAAGAAACTGATGCTAGAACATTGCAAACAATATCAACCTGGTCTATACAGAAAATGTGTTAACAGCCTGGGCTATATACCAAGACCTTGATTCAAAAACACGAAAACAAATCAAATGCTTTAAATTATATCTCACAAAATTTTATTTTATTCTGACCAACAATCCAATACTCCAGAAAAGCCGAAAACACTACGTTGTGAAAGCAGTATTTATAAATTGCTTGGTGTAGCTGTCATTCTAACATTGCATTTAAAGTCTCTATTGTCTATATCTACTTTACCATGGCTCTTGTTGCTCATAAATAATGGCAAAGTCATGTGATAAGGATAGTTAAAAACATGTTTGTCTACATGGAGAGTCTTTCTTTGGTTCAAAATACCTAGAATGTGACCAAGGTAATAAGACTGAATTGTAGAAAGGTCCATTTATTCCAAATGTGCCCATTTTACTGTAGATTTGGCTGGGCCTATGTCAGGAACTCCTTAAACTAAGCTCAGCAATATCTGTAAGCATGTGTATAGTAAATACAAGTATATGAAACAACCCCATACAAAAAAGAAACGATGACTTTACTGTCAAATAATCCTGGCACCAAATGGAAATGCTACCACTTAATCATGGTTTAACTCTGCTATATCTCAGCTTATTGTGAGAAAAACACAAAGGAACTATTGAAAAGACCAAGAAGTACTTTGATTTGACTGATATTCCACACCTTTATTTTTATAGACTATTTACTAGTTCAAGTAAGATGCAAGGACCAAGAAGCTGAAGATGAAAAGCAGATCTTCAAGGGGAGTAGATGATGTTTGGGGTGCTGAAATGAAAACTACTGTGATAGAATATGGCAGTTGCTGTCATTGCCATGTATGGTGGATGGACATGGGAAGGAAATATAGATTTCCTAGATAAAGAAGGAAATTCCTCATAAAGAAGGCCATTTTGTACTGAAATTAAGATATCAAATAAGTTTATTAGAGATCATATTCTACACAGAATGAAAAATGATATAGATGAACTGAAGAAGAAACAGTAGTTTGAGACAAAATACTTGTGGTAGGAGAATGTAACCACAGGAAAACTCACAGAATCAACTAACCTGGTTCATAAGGTCTCACAGAGACTAAAACAACAACCAGGGAGCCTGCATGAGACTAACCTATGCACTCTGCATATATGTGGCAGTTGAATAGTTTGGTTTATTTGTGGGACTCCTAATAGTGGGAGCAGACACTGGCTCCCACTGGCTTTTGGGACCCTATTCCTCATACTGGGTCTCCTTGCCCAGCCTTAATATATGCAGAGGTGCTTAGTCTCACTGCAACTTGATATGTCATGTTTTGTTGATATCCGTGGGAGGCCTGCCCTTTCCTGAACAGAAATGAAGGAAAAGTGAATTGGGGGAGTGGGAACAGAGGGGGAAAGAAGGGAGGGGAAACTGTAGCCAGGATGTAAAATAAACAAACAAATAAATAAATAAATTTATTACAAAATTTTTAAAAAGAGAGAACAGTTTTAGAATATTATATTAGGATGGTATGCCTTGCCAAGAATTTGAATTTTTTTTCTATTGATGAAAAGAGCCAAATATTTTGAGCAAGAAACTAAGTCATGTTTATTCCAGAAGGCTCATTCTGGCTTTCCTGAATTTGGAGATGAGCTTTGAGATGGGTAAAATTAAGGGAGAGAGAAGAGTAAAGATGGATTAAATAGCATAGGTATAAACTGCTGAGAATTTCAATAGGGATCAATACTAAGCATAGAAAGCATCAAAACTTAACCTATGTGTTTGAATGAGTAAATATGTGAATGCACTAAGCATGGGACAGGCAATCTAGGAGTAGTTTTAGTTCTGGGATGTGGAAAATAGAATGGCTGGCAACTCTGGTTTATCAAGATAAGAAATTTCAAAAGTAACAGGTAGAAATGAGAACATGATGAGCTTAATATTAAGCTTCTGGAATATGAGGTGTTTATGGGGCATTCATTTGGAAATTGAAAACATCTAGAAAAAAATGACATATAAAAACTAATAAATTATAATTTACCTTATTTTTATACCAAGTATAACTAGCTAAGATATCAAATATATACAAGCAAAACTTGAAGTAGAATAACTAATCTTCTTTCAATTGAATAACCAGTTCTTCCCTAGGGGTTTTTCACATGGTCTTCCGTTTGTCCAGGTACTTTGCCTGCCTTTTCCTTCCTAGAGTTGGCTTGTTTGATCTTTGAAGTCTTCATTTGAACATCTTCTAAGTCAAGCCTTCTCTGATCATACTGAATGAAAATTCCCAGCTTAGTTTATATCACATCTTCCTATTTATGATTTTCATAGAAAACTTCTCAATTTCCAAGTAAATATTTCCTACTAATTTATTTGATTATTATTCATTAATTTGCCTTTCCTTCTAGGGCAGTGGGTCTCAACCTTCCTAACACTGTAACCTTTTAATATAGTTCTTCATGCTGTGGTGACCCCCAACCATAAAGCTATTTTCATTACTATTTCATAACTATAATTTTGCTACCATTATGAATCATAATGTAAATATTTTTAGAGATAGGGGTTTGTCTAGTGGGTAGTGGCCAACAGATTGAGAACCACTCTTATAGATTAAAATCTAAGGTCCCTATTTGTATAAATGATGAATGAATTAAATCAGTAGGTTTTAATTCTGAATTTGATTATCCAAATTGTAAACGTAAAAACTCTACTTGCACATATTGAAAATATACTAGGGAGAAGAAAAGTATGTCTTTAATCCCAGCATTCAGGGCACAGAAGCAGGTGGATCTGTATGAGTTCAAGGTCAGCCTGGTCTATATAGTGAGTTCCAAGCCAGCCAGAGCTACATACTGAGACTCTATCCCCCCCCCAAAAAAAAAAACAAAATAAACAAAACACATTAGGTTGTAGCTGAAGTTTTCCTGGTCCTACCAGGCTCCCATGGCCCTGCAGGTGCTTGAACCCAAGTAAACACACAGAAGCTTATATTAATTAAAACTGCTTGGCCATTAGCTCAGGCTAACTATTGACTAGCTGTTACACTTAAACTAACCCACAATTTTTATTTATGTTTAGCCACATGGCTTGGTACCTTTTCTCAGTTCTGCCTTCATATCTTGCTTCCTCTGTGTCTGGCTGGTGACTCCTGACTCAGCCTTCTTCTTCCCAGAATTCTCCTTGTCTGCTCATCCTGCCTATACTTCCTGCCTGGCTACTAGCCAATCAGTAATTTATTTATCAACCAATCAGAGCAACACATTCACAGCATACAGAGCGACATCATCCATCATTTCCCCTTTTCTTTCTATTTAAAAGGAAGGTTTTAACTTCAACATAGTAAAATTACATATAACAAAACAGTTATCAAGCAAGAATTAGTTATAATATCTAGTCTGTTTGTATTTGGCAAAATTAAAGAAAATATTTTATCATCTATCCTTTATTTGTGAGTCTAAAGTTTTATATCTACCTTTTCTCTTATCATAACCAAGGCTACAGAGATAGCTCAGTTAGTAATGTGCTTGCCTTGCAAACATGAAGATCTGAGTTTCATTCCCAGGACTCATATAAAAAAGCCAGGCATGGTAGTGAGTAATTGTTATCCCAAGCACTGGAAAGACAGATACAGGAAAATACCTGGCCTCCCTAGCCACCCACTTGAGCCCAATTGTCCAGCTCTAGGCTAATGAGAGATCTGCCACCACTCCTCCCCACAAAAACAAAACAATTAAAAGGTGGAAGTTTTTTAACCATTGAAGGTTAACTTCTGCCTTCCATATTCACACACTAATACACACACACACACACACACACACACACACACACTCCACACTAAAATTCCATGTTGTTCTGTTTTTGCATATTTTACTCCTTGATATCTCAAGAAAAACAAAGAATGGAAATAAAGTTAATAAACTCAAAATTATGCAACAGTCTCTTTAGCAAATAGTAATTCCTGAGGCTATTTAAGCATCCTATTATAAATATAGTGATAATTAGAACTCTAGGAAGAAATATGAACAATAAGGAAATATTTCCAATAACACAAGTGAAGAAATCCCATTTGAGCTTCCATTATAGGCAAACTGTTATGGTGTATTTGGCAGCTGTTAAAAAGTATTTAAAACAGATTATATACATATATATATATATATATATATATATTTAATTTAATAATAAAGATAGGAAAATTACAAATGAGTCAGACATATGGCAGAAACTAGTTCCCAAACTAGTGGAAACTCACGAAATTTAGACCAACACCTGTGGAGCCCCCATAGGACTGGACTAGGCCCTCTTCATAAGCGAGACAGTTGTCTAGCTTGAACTGTATAAGGGGCCCCCTGGCAGTGGGATCAGGATCCATCCCTGGTGCATGAGCCGGTTTTTTGAAGTCCAGTGCCTATGGTGGGACACCTTGTGCAGCCTTGGTTCAGGGGAAGGTGCTTGGACCTGCCTCAACTGAATGTACCAGGCTCTGCTGACTCCCCATGGGAGACCTTGCCTTGGAGGAGGTGGGAATAAGGGGTGGGTTGGGGGGGGAAAGGCTGGTTGGTGAGTGGGGGGAGGGAGGAGAGGAGGATCTGTGGTTGGTATGTAAAATGAATAGAAATTTTCTTAATAATAAAAAAAGAAAAAAGCATTTAAAGCAGAGTATATTTGAAAGTAAATTTATAATTTAATAATAAAGATAGGAAAATTACAAATGAGTAAGACATATGGCAGAATACAAAACAAATTATGAGAGATGTTTAAACATAGCACCATTCAAAACTATAAAGGTCCTTCCCTCAAATGAGCAGTGCACTTTTTAAATAGAGTGGCCCAAATATCAGGTGTGGTGGCACATGCCAATAATCTCAACACTCAAGAGGTGAAGGCAGGAGAATTGGAATCTCAAGGTCAGTGTGGGCTACAGAGGGCAATTTTGTCTGTCTCAAAAAGGAAGAATATATATACATATCATAGATTTTTTTGTGGCATGTTATCTCTATGTAGCCTAGACTTGTCTTGAACTTCTTATGTAGACTATGATCAGTTCATTTCCCTTAATGATATCAGAGCAAATAAAATCCACTTAAATTATTCTGTTCTGAAGTGACACTAACTAGAAGTTCTGTCAAAGTAAATAGAATATGACAAAAATGAATTGTAAGATGTGAAATAATATTTCAATGACTTGGTCATCTTTATCACTAATTTTTAAATTTAATTCTTCAAAATCTCCATGATTTCCCTCCATGTTAACTTTTAGTAAGTCAGAAAAAAATAAACCTAAAGAAGAAAATCTAGAGTAAAATGTGATAATTCATATTTCTCCAGGAATGCTTATAATTCTCATTACTATTATATTCATGTCTGCATCTGGGATCATCTATGTAGCCCCTCTGACTCCTATTAGATCTTGATTGATATTATTTTTCTAAATTTTGAAGCAATATCATGTTTTTCAGTGTGTAAAATACAAATTTCAAGATATGTCCTCAATGGAAAGCTAGAAACACTTTCAGTGTGTTTTAGCACACCCTGTTTCCAGTCCATGCATGAAGAGGAGACCACAAATGTGGTCTTTGATGAAACACAGAGGGAGAACAGAAATAATTAAGTGAGAAACTTTTTCCTACTATCTTGGGCAAATTCTGTCCATAAATGTGGGTCTTCTATTCCCCAAATGTATCCTTATGTAAGACACAGATATGATATTCCAATTACAAACATTTTTTTAAATCTCCAATAAAAATACCGCCGGGCGGTGGTGGCGCACGCCTTTAATCCCAGCACTCGGGAGGCAGAGGCAGGCGGATCTTTGTGAGTTCGAGGCCAGCCTGGTCTAGAGATCGAGATCCAGGAAAGGCGCAAAGCTGCACAGAGAAACCCTGTCTCGAAAAACCTAAAAAAAAAAAAAAAAAAAAAAAAAAAAAAAAAAAAAAAAAAAAAAAAAAATACCATTGTCTTAAAATGGGCTAATGTCCACGCAAGGCCATAAGTGTGTAAGTCCCTAATTCACTGCTGACAAATACCATGAAGTATGTATTAACTTATATATTTTCCATATGAGCTGTGATCTGAAATTAAGCAAGAAGTCAACAGTCCATTTAAAAAAAAGAATGCTGGGCCAGCAAGATGGACACAGATAAAGGTGCCTGCAAGCAATCCTGCAGAAATCAATTTAGTCTCCCAGAATTAATGTGATGGAATGAGAGAACCAACTCCCACAGTTGTGCCCTGATGTCCACACAGGAACACCTATACACATACACAGGTACAGAAAATAAATAAATAATAAATAAATAAATATTTAATGTAAACCTATGAAAAGGGGGCTAGAGGATTGCTCAAGAGTTAGAAGTACCTACTTCTCTTGTAGAGGCCCCATGTTTGGTTCCCAGCACTCATGTCGGGTGGCTCACAACCACCTGAAATTCTAGCTCCAGGGAATCCCACACTTTCTTCTGGCTTACATGGGCACATACTCATAACCATACACAATCAACTTCTTTTTACAGCAGATGAAAGAAACAATAAAGAGCCACAACTGGTCAAAATCCAGAGAGTAATTACCAAGGAATGCCCAATCCCATTTGATACCTCTACAACAAAACTCCTGCACCTAAGGCTCAGGGAACATTGCAGAAGATGGAACAGAAAGACTCTAAGAGCCAGAGGATCAGACAGTCTACTGTGAGATAGTGTTATCTATGACAAGGAAGCTGTACCCATGGAATTATCAAAAACATGGCTACTTCCATAAGACCTGAACAATGACACCAGTTGACATTCCAATACGGATTAGGAAAATGTGACAAGACCCTCCCAACCTCTAGATGAAGAGCTGAAAGCAACAGGTGCTGAAAAAGGGAGACTCAGTCTTCTCTAGGTATAAGGCCCATGATAGATTATTCAATCCTAAGAAGTTAGCCCTAAACACATACACATTATAAGCAACACTAAATGGACTCAGCAAGTTATATTTATATATACATGTAGCAATAATTAAGAAAGAGGTCATGAACTTGAGAGGGAGTAGGAAAAGCACATGGAAGGAGTTGGAAAGGGAGAGGGAGTGGTAGAAATACTGCAAATATAGTAGTTACATATGAAATTCTCAAAAATTTGAACTTTAAATTTTTAAAGTAGGCAGAAGATGCAATCAGGCAATGCACAGAAAAAGTTAAAATTCAACTTGTTAAAGCTCTTCAACATCACTCAAAATAGAATAAATGCAAATTAAAGCATCCTGAGATACAATTTTTCATCATTTAATTTTCTTCAACATGTGATTTTTGATATTTTTACTTTGAAAATAAAAAAATTTGTAACTGATAAAAGGTAAAAGATGAAAAGATAGAGCCAGAGGGAAGTGGAGGGGTCTAGAGTCATCACTTTACATTGTGGAGATTGAGAAATAACTTTCTAAAACTGATAAAGAAATATAACCTTATGTAATTATGAAATAAAATATAGGTAATAAAAATGATTTTGTGAACCACATGGGAGAGGAGGATATATTATAAGAGGCAGACAATCTTTTTTTCCATAACAGAGTCAGTCTCTATTGCTTGAAGATAATCAATCAGAAAATGGAAGTGTATGGATCTTTCAGAGTCGCTAAGAAATATGTGAAATATTAAAAATAAACTATTACCTTTGAAGAGTGACGCTATTTCACCTTCTATATCCTGTTGAGTTTAAATTATATTTAATGTAATAATTTTTTTTTCAAAATTATATTGGGTTGGATCTCTGACTTCTGATCTAGGGTACTACAAGACAAGAGAATCATATGAGGGCCTATCATTTTTCCACTCCTACATATTGGCAAAGATCACTTGCTGTGGACTTATATTCTGAGACTGCAGTGGATTTCTTCATGAGGCACATGAAACTATTAACATATTAATAGAACATATGGTATTTTTCCCAACAATGATCCCTACACCATCTTACAAGAGGATAAACCTATTATGACTGCAATATTGCCCAGAGCACAGCAAGAATGGTCGTTTCAACTGCCTACTCTCATATAGTGACTATTTTGCCAAATGGTAGCTCTTTTGCTAGTTAGATGGACCAGTAACCATGATAGCGATAAAAGGCCCTTTAGAATACTAGCAAAGCCCTTAGTTGCCATTTCATGCTTCTAGGAGAAAAAATAAACATGACTGACAGCCAAACTAAATTTTACAAGGACATACTGTTTGACTTTATAAAATGAACCAATCTACTCTCTGGAATCATTAAGCTCCATGTCACTCTATTAGGCAGGTGACTACAAAGCATATATTGATAACTGAGAACATCTTGATATTGGCACAGAATTAATACCACCAAATTTCTTCAAATAATTAATGCATTAAGGACCAAAGAGGTTTGACTAGAAAACTAACTCTTTTAGATGGAACATTTAACTCTGAGAATTTCTACTTTTATCCCTTGCCAAGATGCACAGGGGGAAAGGAGTCACAGTTTAACTGGAATTGTGAGGTAAAAATGCAGTAAAACACAGGTAAAGATGAGGCTGGCTACCAAAATATGAACTGCAGAATAATCACATGACTCTGTACATTTAAAAATAATTATAAGGAAGAAAGCAAACCAAGTTTATGAAATTCACTCACCTTCTACCTATCTAGTCTTAAGGTTGAAATTATTTATAAGCATAACAATCATACCTAAATGTATTTTTACAAAAATACTCTGGAAATCTTTGATTTTTGCGCACAGACCTGTCTTAAAATCACAACGAAGGTGGACAAACTGCTACATGAGTCTATTTGGATTTCCTGAGGCTCCTTCCTGAAACCTTATGGTATCTTTTGAAGAAAGAAGACTCAAGTACCTTTCAGGCCAGGCATATTCTTTATTTACTTCTGTTTTCATTTGGAACCAAGTGTTTACAGGAACTACTTGTGTCTCTCCCAAAATAAAGACAGAAATAAATCTACCTCAGAAACTGATTAGAGTAAGGGAAAGGCATGTATAACACATCTGTTTAGTGGCTATATTAAGTGGGAAATATTGTCACCAGAGAAAGCAAATTGGGTTATCTTTCAGGAGCATGCTACTTTTCTAAGTTTTACCACTGTAGCAGTAAACCACAGTGATTAAAAAGATGACTTGGAAGCATATGTTTGAGTAATCTTTGTGTTGATAAAATATACAAATCAAAAGCAAAATCATCGCCCATGCTTCTACATGTCATAGAATATGATCAATGAACAAGCTACTATGTAGAGCTAGTGCTTTTTTTTAACCAGTTGTACTAATGTGTGAGGAATCTCTCTGAAAGAGGAAAAATCTTAATGATTTATTATCCAAAAAATCACAAACACAAATTCATACAGAATATTTAAAGGGGAAGTAAAAGCATTGTGAGAGGGGTGCAAAACCTGTCAGAGGTAAATGATCAGTGTTTTAGTAAAAGAAGCAGTCCATGAACTAAACTTGTCAGCATGGTGGTAGAATATCAGGCAGGTTTCTGCGGACATGTCTATGGGGTTTTACAAGAGTTTTATCTATCTAATGCATGCAACTTGCAAAAATGCAGGCTCCACATTTAGCAACTGAGATAGGTCAACCTACAACACAATACAACCTAAAGTATAACACAAGGAAGTAGCTGATTCTTTTTGAGACACATAAGCTTCTAGTATTCATTTTCTTATATATAGTTGGAGAGGAATGCTTAACATGCAACCTGCTGCTAACCTTCTCTGCTGGAAATTAGCATCCAGTACTCACAACTAGTTTGTTTAGCAAAAGATGCAGGAAAGTTTGATCTTACAAAATCTGATGAAAAGTAATTTATTTAACTCACAGGTTTTATTTTCTCACTTCCATTTAGGTCATTGATAGCACATTGGATAGTGCATATCAAGAATCTGAGTATAATTTGATGACTGCTTTATCAAAGGAAATGTCTGCTTTTCTTTCAATCTTTTTCAGCATGGCAGTGGCTAACATGCATAACTGAGTGCTTTGTGGACATTAAGAAATATGGGGGAAACTATTGTCCTTCTCAGTTAAAAGAAAATGAAAAACATGCTGCAACATTCACCCCAGTTCTCATCAGGCTAACGAAAAGAACAACAACAACAAAAATACAAAACAAAACAAAAACAGCATCGAGATTATACATTTAGAAAGTAAATTTTCTCAATCAATTGCATTAGTGATTTTTAGGGGCTGTGAATGAGGCACTCAGTGCTAGAGCTCAGAGAATAATCATGAGAGGTGTTAAATAAATCACAATACTGATTCTGAATTATGCTGAGCAACAACAACAAAACAGTATTTTAGAGACCTCAACTGAAATGGCCTCAGGTAAGTATTTTCTGATTGACCTGTTAGAATTTTTGCATCTTCTTGGGTTTAAGTAAGACTCTTTCAGACTTTACCTAGCCTGATAAAGCATTAGGCTTGAAGTGTTGCCAAATTTCTACTTGAAAGTCACTTCTACTTGCTTCTTACACCTAATACTCTTCTATTCTCTCTTGATGTTTTTCCTTTCTGATTACCTTTCAAGCTCATGTGTGATTTCTGCCTCCACAAATTCTTGTCCACAGCGAGATTGTTGACTCAGTGATGTACTCAATTTGGCGACTCTTCATTCTTCTTCAGTGATTTTATTGATACCCATGGCTTTTAATTGCCCACTGTATTTTATGGACCTCCATTTTCATTTCCAGACTATCTTCTCTGCCAAGTTCCAGCTTTATTTTTTTCTTTCGGTTCTTTAGATACTGTGTCATACTAAATAGCCCTGAATAGCCTGTTACTCACTATATAGCCCACCCTCACCTCAAACTTGCAATGATTCTCAGGCTGTAGGCTCCCAAGTGCTAGAATTACAAGCATGAGCCTTGATGACCAGCTTCTGAACTTTTATATCCAGTACACCTTCCTTACAACCCAGCCATTCCCCTTGACTATTACAGTGTTAGAGACCCGTTCCCTATCAATATGCTCCCCCTTTTCATTTGGCCACTTACACAAGTTAAAGGTAAATGCCTTCATCCCTCTCAGAGATAAAATTTACCAAGTGATATAATATCACTTGTGCAAGAGCTTCTGGGAAAGCAAAACTTGGATGTTCTCTGTCCCAATTTTGTTCTAATGCTTAATTGTGATTTACTATATTTTCATATATTTCTTACCCATTTGGATGTCTCCTTTTATGAACTATTTCCCAACTCTTTATTTGCTATTACAGTTGTGTTTTAAATGATCTGTAGGAGTCTAATACAAGCCTCTATTACTGGTGGCTATGTCAGAGGAGCAGCAGGTGGCAATTGAAGTTCAGGTATCAGCCTACCAGGAGGAAAATCACTGATGGATGAATCTCATATAGGCAAGTCCCCGAGACCACATTGTAGCACAAATCTTAAAAGGTCTTATTAATAAAAACAAACCTGAAGCCAGGTATTGGGGTGAATGCTGAAAGATCAGAGAAACAGAGCAAGCCACATCCAACCTCAGCTTGCCAACTTCTCAGCTGATCTTGTTTCCTCCGACTGAAAGCCTCTGAGTCCTCATTCAAATGGATCTCAGCTGAACTGCTGCTAAAAAGTCTAAAAGCTTAAAAACTAAAGTTCCTGGTCCTCATGCCTTATATACCTTTCTGCTTCTTGCCATCACTTCCTGGGATTAAAGGCATGTGTCTTTCCCAAGCAAGATCTCAAGTGGTGGGATTAAAGGTGTGTGTCACCATGCCTGGCTGTTTCCAGTGTAGCCTTGAACTCACAGAGATCCAGATGGATCTCTGACTCCAGAATACTAGGATTAAAGGCATGTGCTACCACTGCCTAACCTCAACGTTTAATATAGTGGCTGTTCTGTTCTCTGATCCTCAGATAAGTTTATTGGGGTGCACAATGTATCACCCACACCATAGACTCGAGAATGTCTTTTGCTTCTGTTGTGCCATTACATGTTTACCACTGCCAGCTTTCTCTGGTATGGTGTGAATGGATGTGGGGAGATCCCCACTGCCTATAATGTAGTATGCTTATCTCATGAAAATATCCTGTTCTAATGGGCATTTTTTACCTGTGTATTACTATGAAGATGATTTCTTTCTAAGCTGTACTGTCTAATTGATAATAATAATATTAGTTTAAATAGAGTTGTGATGATAAAAAGTAAAACACGGAAGTGTCACACAGCTAGAACACATGAGTTTCTATTGAGGAGCATTATAGACTGTGCCTTAGGTTAATGATTAAGGAAAACAATTGAGTACCAGTAGCCCAGCTAGTTTAAGTTCTTCTAATCTTAATGTCAGGAGATGTGTTCACAGGTTTTTGGAGTGCATCATAGCTGAAACAAAGCTTTGAAAATAATTTAAACTTAGATTGAGATGTTTTTGTCAAATAGCTTTGAGGTGAAAAACCCAAGAAGAAAATCTAAAGTTTTAGAAAGGTACATAGCTGAATTAAAGTCAGGGAACAAGAATAAAAAGCAGCCCAATTATCATTAGCTGATGTACCTTTCTTGCTAGGATTTGTTGATGAGCAAAGGTGATAATTAATTCTTTATTTTGCCCTCAATATCCTGATATATATATATATATATATATATATATATATATATATATATATATATATATATAAACTATTGATGAGTGGGCATGCACCGTAAAGATTTAAAATAGATGACTGATTTTTTTTTCATGTATAAAAATTTAGGTTTGTGATTCCTTTAAGATTCCTTATAAGATTACCTTTCAAGATAAGTAATAAGGTAATTGGTCCTTTGTTTGTAACTGCAAAATGCAGCCTGCCAGTAAAAGAATTGCTTGCTTACACTGTTAATATACAACAGTTGCTTGGGTACAAATGTACATGGGTTCTTGGGATAATTTGTTTTTCACCTGTAGTAGGTAAAATGTTTAATTATGTTAGGGATATGTAAATCGTGCTGTTTTTTACTTGTATCCATTGTAATAATTTACTTGAAAAACAGAATGTAACCACTTTGTAATTTTTATATTACCTGAAAGTTTTGCTGGGGTATAAAAGCTGTAAGGGAAAGAATACAAATAGAGTTAAAATGAGTTAGAAGGAAAACATCAAGAATGAGAGAGTTAGAAAGATAACATCAAGAGAGTTAGAAGGAAAAGGAAAAGATCTAGAAAGACAGAAGGGACATTTCTGAATAGAGATAAGAAAAGAGAATATAGAACACAGAATGAATAATACAGAATAATAAAGAAGGAAAACATTAAGAGTGTGTGTTTTTTCCCTCAACCCCCTCATACAAAAAAGTCACAGTACATGCCAACTCTGTGGATTCCCTTTGAGCTTTGCACTGCTGGCGGCTGGCCCCCAGGCAGTGATACTCTATTAGATATGGGTATTAAGAGTATTTTGTTGGATGGGCGGCAGTGGTGCATGCTTTTAATCCCAGTACTTGGGAGGCAGAGCCAGGCAGATCTCTGTGAGTTCAAGGCCAGCCTGGGCTACAGAGCGAGATCCAGGACAGGCACCAAAACTACATAAACAAAACAAAACAAAAACAAAAAAAACTTTAAGAGTATTTTGTTTTTTCTAGTTATAGTTTTGTAAATTTGTTGAGATAATAATATATCATTTCCCCCTTTCCTTTCTTCCCTACAGCCTTTCCATAAACCCTCCCTGCTTTCTTTAAATTCATGGTCTCTTTTTTCATTAATTGTTAATATATACATGTATGTATATGTAGATACATATATATTCCTAAATATATAATATATAGATATAATTTGTTTGCTCTATATAGTGTTACTTGTATATATGTTTTCAGGGCTGACCAGTTGGTATTGTATAATCAATTGCTGTATTTTTCCCTGAGGAAAACATTTTTTTCCTCTTTCAGAATACCTTATTGCCTGCAGTTCTTTTGCTAGAGTTGAGGCCCAAGAGTTTTTCCCTTTACATGTTAGCATGTCTGTAGATGAAATTCTAAACGGTCTTAGTAAATAAGAAACACAGAGCCAAATACAGAGTTATAGCCTAAGAGATCAGAGCACTAGCAAAGCCTAGGACTACCTTTAGCTTACCAGTCGCTGCTGACTCTTCCCCTGAGAGAGAGAGACCTTCTTCCTATGTGCTGTCTTTTTATTGCCTTTCTGTTCTACCTTCTCATTGGCTCTAAACCCAACCATATGACTTCCTCATCATTGCCTGTCACTCCAGGTCTCTATGGTTGGTACTGGGATTAAAGGTGTGTGTCACCATGCTGTGTCCTTGAACACAGAGACTGCCTGCCATGTGATCAGATTAAGGGCATGTGCTACCACTGCCAGCCTTCTGCTTAATGGCTATGACCTCTGATCTCCAGGCAACTTTATTTATTAACATACAAATAAAATCACATTTCAACACAAATAAAATATCACCATACATGTCTGTTGGTATCATCCTTGTTCAGATGTTGTTTAGGAAATGTGAGACTTCATAGGTGTAGCTTCACTGGCATTTCTAGGAGACACAATCCCATATCAGACTTACACATACTTTGTTAGATTTATTCCTATGTATTTGATAGCATCATAAAATGTATCTTTTAACATATCATTTCCTATGCGTTCTATTTGTTTCTTCTGTGTATAGCTGACTTTTACAGATTTGTAATGAAACAGTACAATTCCATTAGCTTAATTCTGGGTGTATTTTAGTTTCTCTCACTTTTATTTCAGTTTCATTTCTTCCATTTCAGGCTACATGACTTTTATCTCTTCCATTCTAAGGCATGTACACTGTACTTCATTTCTTTCTTTTTTTATTATGAAAGCTTGGCCAATAGCTTAAGCTTGTTTTTAGCTTGCTCTTATAACTTAAATTATCCCATTTCTATTAATCTGTGTGCTGCCCTGGGGCTCGTTTACCTCATCTGTGTACTTTCTATCCTGTTTTCCTGCTTCCTCCGTGTCTCCTAATGTCTTCTTCTTCCTAGCATCTTCTGTGCCTGGAAATCTTGCCTAGCTATTGGCTGTTCAGCTTTTTATTACACCAATCAGAGTGACATTTCTTCACAGTTGTACTTCATTTCTTTAACACAATATCCTAGATCAAATTCCCATTATTGTGTTTAATAGAGACAATGACAGCATGAAGCCTTATCTCAACCTTGTCTCTGGAGGAAACCTTTTCATGCCTTTTCATCTACAAGGACTGGTCTAGTTTTGTAGCTGTTCTTTACCAAATTATTGAATATCCTTGTTTTCATAATTATGAAAATTTATTAAAATTATAAATGGTAGTTGAACTTTTCAAATTATTATTATTGCATGTGTTTAAGAACATTGCAGAACTGCCTAGCCTGAGTTCCAGCCCCAAGATTTCTCTCCTTTTGTATGTTAATGACTAAATTATATTAATGAATTTTTAAATATACTTCCAATTCAGCAATCTATTAATAAATCATCATTTTAGAGTTTATTGTCCTTTTTCCTGCATTGCTAGATTAGGTGTTGTGTTAGCTTGCCATGGCTGACATAAATAAGCTAGAAGTGAGGGCCCATGTCTGTAATCTCAGTTCTCAGAAGATGAAGATGAAGATTTGCCCAAAGTTCTAAGTTAGCCTGGGCTACACCATGAGTACCAGGTAAGCCAAGGCTTATAGGAAGAGTCTCTCCCTAAATGAACAACATCCACAATGGCGAAACATGGAATTTTTCCTTCAATGGCTCATTTATTTGCATAATTGTTTCCACAATCAACAGTTACATTAAACTTAGCATGCATACATTGAACCATTCTCCTCATCCCAAAGTGCATCTCCTACTGACTTATTGCTTTTATATTAACTATTTCCAGGTACCCTAAATACCTCCAGCTAATCTTTGAAATTAGTTAATTCTTTATTTCCAGTATATTTTTTAATTTCCTCTTTTACTGACACAATCTTAGGCAAAAATCATATTATAGGGGCCTGGAGATATGGGTCAATGGTTAAGAATACTGGCTGTTCTTCCAGAGGACCAGGGTTCAACTCCCAACACTCACATGGGTGCTAACAATCTATAACTCTAGGCCAAGGAGATCTGGTGCCCTCTTCTGGCCTCTATAGGCACTTCATGCATATGATGCACAGACTTGACCATGCAGGCAAAACACCCATATACATAAAACAAAAATAAAAGAATCAAGTTACAGTAGCCTGTTTTCCTTAATCATAATACTTTAGCTCAGAAAATTAATATTCTACTTACTATCATGTAGGTCTTTATTCCATTCTCTATCCCTAAATTTTTCCATCTGCAATGCTAATAGTTAGCCCAGGAAAACTGCCTCAAACTTTGATTAGCCCTTTGTTACTCCTGAATCCTGCATAACTAAATCCTCTCCACTTCTCTAATCAAACTATGTTATGTTCCACCACAGGCCTTGTAGCTTCTCTTTGAAGTTATCTTTGCTTACATCCTACCTTCTTAATGTCTGGTTCCATACATCATCCCATATATCATACCAAAGAAATCCCCACTGTTATCCCCCACACTTCTAAAGTGCTTTAGCCTTTACCTTATACCCATCAGCTAAGATATAGCCCATTGGGTTGAACTTTTACTAACATGTCTTTCACCACCTGCAAGTCAATCTCATACTACTTTATTTGACCTTGGGAAAAATAAATATCAATTCTTACTTTCATGTTCAGATCACTGGTCTTGACTTTAGCCTGTAGATGTCCCCACATATCTTGAATACAGAATCTCTATTACTGATCGCTAAATTGAACAATTAAAGAAAGTTGCCATATTTATAGCAAACTGCTACACTGAAACATGAACCAAAAAGAAAGAAAAGCAGTTTTCACTTCTCTGAAATATATCTCACATAATCCTACCATTAAAATCAATCAGCCAAATGTTTTCATTTATAAATGTCATCAATGTGCAAATTCTTACTTCAAAGTAAGTGCTTAAAGCAACATTGCTTGCTAATTGCAAGCTGAAAATGTCAACAATTTTCATTGTTTTATTATTTGAAACCACCAGTATTTATGTCAGACAGATAAATAAAACAATGAGGAACTCTTCATTTCTAAGATCATAGTTTAAAAACCACACAGAATTTAATCATGCCTTCAGGAATTCATGTTGAAAAACTAACCTCAGATATCATGAACTCTCTCTGGCTTTAGATTTTGGGTACTTGCATTTTCTTCTCCATGTGAAGGTTGATACCCAATGCTGTTTAGAAAAGACTTTTGAAAGCAGAAATGAAAAGACATGGCTACATATTTAATATTCTTAGCATTGCAGAAGAGAAACAGATCAACATGTGACCAGAAGGTTTTAAGTGGAATTACATATTATAATGATGTTTCTCCTTCAAGAATTTATTTTGACTTGCAAATCCTATCCCTCCAAGAGTAGTTGAAGACTATTAAGGAAAATAATTTCACATAGTTCAAAGCTTCCAAAAGAGCTTGATGAAAAGCCTCATGTTTCAACACTCTCTTTGATTAGAGGAGTCCTTTGAACAGTCTAGCCCAGTCTGTTGCTTGGCTTGCCTATTAAAGCCAAGGGAACACTTTCTGAGGATGTCATCATACTGTGGGCCCTCTAAAGAGCTCCTGATGCAAATCTAGGCCAATGTCCTTGAGAAAAGCCAAGAGTGAAAGCCAGGAAAAGAAGAGAGAAACATCAGGTCCAATGAGAGAGCCAGGGTCAGTGTTAACAGGGATGAAGCCAAGCATCAGAAACCAGATGGATTTGAGTCTGGCCAAATGAGGGCAAATAAATGAGCTTTGGAACAACTGCTTTTCAGAGGGAGGAAGATCAAGCAGACAACCAGGGCTCTTCCACTTATTATCACAGATAATTTTTAGAAGAGACTTTGTAGTTATACCTTCCAATATAAGTCATTACATGTAGCTCATCATTTTTGAACAGTTTGCCAACAGAAAACAAAAACTATGTCTGCCAATAATGAAAGTAAAAATACTCCGTTTAATGAAATAAAACATCACACCATAAGTATGTGCAATTGTTTGTCAATTAAAAATGAAATAATTGTTAACTGAAAAATAAAAATTAAAAAGTAAAGAAAATAAATGGATAAACTAGACAATACATTGCGATCAGTTTTTAAAGGTTTATTTATTTTTGTTTTATGTGTATAAGTGTTTTCCCTGCATGTATGTATGTGCATCACAGATGTTGTGTGTGCTTGGCGCCCTTGGAGGTCTGAAGAGGGTTTTATATCCCCTGGAATTGGACTTAAGGATAGTTGTGATCTGCCCTGCACACGCTGAGAACTGACCCTAGATCCTTTGCTCTTTATCCCTGAACCATTGCTCTAACCTTATAATATGATCTACTTTATTCAAGACTCTGTTGACTAACATTGTATATTAATTGGATCAACTACATACCCATAATGCAATTATAACAGATGGCTCCAAGAAAGACCCTCAGGTTCTACATTACTCTTAAGTACTTCCTCAGTAATTGATGAACAAATTATAGTTTGAATGGTTTGGAAGTCAAATGTAATCTATTTTTTCTTAAATGGGAAATTAATTCAATTAAAGACTTTAACTTCCTCCTTATTATGTGCAATCAAGACAGAATACTTTTCATCAAAATATCTTATTAATCATACTAAGATAATGCCAGATAAAGGGAAGTTTTTGAGTACAAAATAGTGAACTACTGAATATGAGAAGCAATAGTAAATTCTTTCAGCAATGATACTTGAAATTATTAAACACATACTATTTGCCAGATTCTATTTTAAATACTTGAAATATTTTCCTTCCTTAATTTGAACCATAATGAAATAGTATTTGTAGGGAAAGGAGACCAGCTAAAGAAACTCACCCTGACCCTGGAGCCCAGAACCAGTGAAAGAAACATAGACTAGATCTGGGACCCGAGCCAGTGAGAGAAACACTTTATCCCTGAACCCAGAACCAAAGGAACATGCCCTGACTCTGAAACCAGTGCCAAAGAAACACACTTTGTCCCTAGAATCAGAGCCAGTGAAAGAAATGTGCCCTGGCCTTAGTATTAGAGCCAAAAGAATCTAAAAAAGACCAGTGAAAGAAACCTAGTTTGGCTCTGAGATCAGAGCGATCTCTGCCCCTGACAACAAACCAATGAAACCAACCAATCACAGAGCAGGAAACCAACCAATCCCTGAGCACCCTGACCCTGGAACCCAGAACCAGAGAAAGAAACAGCCTGGATCTGGAATCTGAGCCAGTGAAAGAAATACTTTATCCCTGAACTGAGAACCAAAGAAACATGCCCTGACTCTGAAACTGTTATGCCCACAGCTCCAGTCCCCCAACAAGACCACCACAGAGCCGACTTTCTGATGCAAGAACAAAAGGTTTATTTATTCGAGCACAGGCAAGGACCTTATCCAACACTCCAACACAGCAAGTGAGAGAGGAAGGCCCAGAGCATCTATTACAAGGGGTTTATATAGGAAAAAGCTTACAAGCAGTGGTTTACATGTCTTGGTGTCTCAGGATTGGATGAGGAAACTAGGGAGAAAGTAATCCTTTGAAATTATTGGTTGGGCTATAACTGCAAAATTGCTAACAGCTGACATGACATGTGTAGGAAATCTCAAGATGCTGACAGGATGCAGGTCATCTGCAGAGACATCTGGTCTTTGTTAAATTTTTACTGCCTGTATCCTGTTTTGCTGGGTCCAGGATATATACATTTTTAGCTTTATTATTTCAGCACATTACCACATGAGTTCAGCCCCCAGTTACCATTTCCTGGGCCTTGAGTTCAGCCTCCAGTCAACAGATGCCTCAAGATGGAGGCCTATTCTCAAGATGGTTGCTGGTTTTGCCTCTTCAAAACCAGTGCTAAAGAAACACATTTTGTCCCTAGAATCAGAGCCAGTGAAAGAAATATGCCCTGGCTTTAGAATTAGAGCCAAAAAGCTAAGAAAGGCCGGTGAAAGAAACAGTTTCACTGAAATCAGGGCCATCTCTGTCCCTGGCCAATGAAACTAACCAATCTCTGAACATAAAAATCTTCTCACTGGAGAAACTCCACTCCTAAGGAAACCTATATTAACCACCCTCCCTGTTCAGTTGATGGCTGTACTTTCCCTCCCTGGTAGAGGCAGCTACTCTCCTGGGCTCCTCCTTCCCAAATAAATCTCTTTCTCAAAAGAGTCTTGGATGTGAAGATCTTCATTCACTGGCACAGAGAAGAGGAACCTTGCTGATACATCCCTTGGAAGACTGAGCAGAAAAAAAAACTTGTAGAGACATTCCCTTAGGGGGCTGAGCAAGGTGGAGCAGAAAAAGTAACAACTTTTCACTGAGCTGGAGGAGATTGCTACATTTCTGCAAGGGTTTAGCCTTGAGCAGAGTGAAGCAAAAGAAGCAACATCTTGGACTGGAGAAGCAGAGCTCTACTGGGAAGCCCCTTTAAGTGGGGACTGAGCAAAGTTCAGCTATAATAGCTCTCAAGGAGAGGTGCAAGATTGCTATATCCCGCAGGGAGACCAACCCCCCAATGCACCCCAACTCCAGGTACAGCCTGACTCCCCAAACAGTCAGGATACCTTTCTCTTCAGAGGTGAGCTGTCTCATTGCAGCTCCAGCCACCAGAGCTGTCTTAGCAGCTCCAGGTATAGCCTGACTTCCCGAGCAGTCAGGTTACCTTTCCCCCTCCAGAGCTGTAACACTCACTTACAGTATTTACTACCATTATCAGTTTCATATTTGAGAGTGGAGGTTTAGAATTGTCAAGAAACTCACCCATTTTTGAAAATGAATAAAAAAGCAGAAAAGGGGCATATATAAATAGAAAGAGAGATGTGATGAGGAAAAGCATTTAGAGCCTTAAAGGGCATAATTGAGTGCTGATTTATAACCTTAGGAAAAGAAATGAAGAAAAGGCAGACAGACACATGTATAGTGAAGTTGAATGAGGTGGGGCACTGAAATGCACACTGCCACAACCTGAAACCTCAGCGTGCATATTACATACAGCACAGGGAGAGGGTTTAGCTACTCTCTGAAGGAGGTCTCTGTAGGTGAGCAGTCTCAGTCTGTAAACATCCTGAAGAAGGAAGCTGCAGTTGCTAGTGTTTTTACACGCTGATCAATTATTCATAAACTCTTATACTCAGGCTCCCAAGAAAAGCTTTACTATTCCTCTTGAGCCAGGCCCACATGGGTAATGGCTTTGCCAATTTCCCATGTGTCAATTGGCCTTGGAGTCCTTGACAGGCTATGTCCATGCCAAAATACACATTCACTCAGGACTTATTCACTTAGGGCTTCCTCTGCTCCCAACAGAGGTTAAAAAGCTGTTGCCAGAATAAGGGAAAGAAATAGAATTTATTGCTGGCCTTTTATTTTGTAAGACAATATGAAGTTCTTTTCTTTTCTTTTATCTTATTTTATTTTATTGAGACCAGGTTTCTCTGTGTAGCTTTGGAGCCTGTCCTGGAACTTGCTCTGTAGACCAGGATCGCTTTGAACTCTCAGAGACTCTCCTGCCTTTGCCTCCCAAATGCGGTGATTAAAGTTGTGCACCACCATGCCCAGCTGCTTACAAATACTCTTAAACAGCTTGGAAACTAATAAATAAAGTGGCTTTCTGTCATCATTAATGAGTCAGAACTGATAGTAACAATAGAGATATGGAAAATCATTCATTTTTTGCCACTTTGTCAAATTCATAATGTCATATCAGGGGACATGTTTTATTTGGATTTCCTACTTTAAATTCATCCAATACTACTCTTGATGACCCTGACCGCCTCCATCTTGGGCTTGAAAGCCATTTTATAGTAAAGACAAACTAAATTCATTCTTATTTATGATTTAATCTCTGTTTCTCAAGGATTGTGCTATATCATACCCATAATCTTACCTACAAATCGTTCTTTCTGTACTGCCTGTTCCAGGACATGGCAACTGTGTCTTTATTTCAAAAGGTTATTTTGACCACCTGATTATGACTACCTTGTTATGACCGCCTTGCAACCATGTCTTTGTTTCAGGAAGTTGTTATGACCAACTTTTTATGCTTATGTTCTATTCCTGTAACTGTAGCACAAATACCTAAATAGTCTTTTAATAAAAATCCCAGAGCCAGATATTGGGGTAAATGCTGAAAGATCAGAGGAAACAAGCCACAGCCACTTCTCACCTCGTCAGCTCCACGAATCCTCTGACTGAATGACTCTGAGTCCCCAGCCAGAAAGGCTTCCTCAGCCAAAAGGAGTCCACCTGAAAAGGGCTCCTCAGCTAAAAAGGCTCAAGCCGAAAAGGCTTTAGTTCCTGTCTCCTCACGCCTTATATACCTCTCTCTGCCCAGCCATATTACTTTCTTCCTAGTACTAGGATTAAAGGCATGTGTGCTTCCCAAATACTGGTAGCAAATGCATGAGATCTCAAGTGCTGGGATTAAAGGCCTGTGATTCCAAACTGCTGGGATTAAAGGTGTGTGCCACCACTGCCTGGCTCTGTTTCTCTCCTAGACTGAATCAATCTCATGTAATCCAGGGTGGCTTTGAACTCACAGAGATCCAGACAGAGCTCTTCCTCCCGAGTGCTAGGATTTAAGGTGTCTGCCACCACTGCCTGGCCTATATGTTTAATCTGGTGGCTTGTTCTGTCTTCTGATCTTCAGGCCAATTTTATTAGGGTACAACAAAATATTACCACATGTAACCCTGCCTGCTTATCTGACAAGTTCCTCATTTGGAAACCCCCTACCCCTAAAGTATAAAAACTCTTATCTTACCCATATCCAATGCTGAACCCCACTTAGCCTGTGTACACAAATTTAAAGACTTGCCTTAATTAATTGCTTGCTTTAATTAATTTCGCCATGATGATTTGGGTTGGTGGTCTTTCTCCTTGCATCTGTAGCATTAACACTCTCCTTGAGCAAAAATATTAAAAGTTAATTTGGCAATTATTAGTAATGAACGAACCAGGTGAAAACTATGAAACACTGGCAGTTCAGATGGCTCATTTCAGGAGCACCACACCTGGCATAGTGCTGTACTGTCCTCTCTTTCAGTGTAGTGCCACTGCCACCTGCCAGAGCCCAGGATTATTTTCTTGACAACTTTCTATCTGGCTCACTTCCTTTTTACTTTTGGTCCAGTCAGCAAGTGAAAGCTTTCATCCTATTAGCACGCACAATTCTTTTCACACTCAGGATCTGTGAGCTTCTGATTATTTTTTCATATCCTGCTACATCACTCTACACGCAGTGCCTTGCTAAGTGTTTGATGAATAAAGGCATCTTTAATTACTCAAAAAGACTCTAAACATTAAGATATTAGCAAGCTCCACAAGTTGAATTATTGAATGTGCTGTCTGGGGAAATGTTTGCTCAAGATTCTGGAAACAGTACTTCTTCATGGTGATTTTACTAGTGTTACTTTTCATCAAGTTGAAAATGTTTATAATGTTATCATCGCACATAGCTCTGATTTGCAAACTCCTGTTGACATGATTTAGTCAAAAAACACCAGTCCTGGACAACACCATTCAAATTTCAATTATCACTATATTTTAACTCTGAGTAATCCTTTAAAACATATTATGTGTTGTTGGCTCCTTAGCCTACTGATGAGACTATAAATAACAGTGTGCATCATGGCTAGCAACAAATCACATCCCTTTCAAAATCTAATTAGTGATTACTTGGTATTTATTATTACATTCACACAGACAGAAAAGTTTATAGTTTTGTGGCCTCCTAGTGTCTCTATTGTAAACCCATGTGGCACTTCACAAAAACATCCAGAAACACACAAAAAGTGACAGTGCCAGAAAAGAAATTCAAATAGGTCATCAGTAGATTTATGAAAGAAATAGTTGCCCAAAGAAATGTTAACATCACTATCATTTGAGGGACTCCAGAGATACATTCCAGAGGAACTTGTTAAAGATGGACTTAGTGACATAGTATAGAGAACTGATTATGACAAAAAGATGACACTCACCTCAGAAGAAGTTATGCTGCTTATTTTTTATGCTTATAGAAAATCTTAATATTAAATGAACCATTGGAGTTAGTTCATGACATTGAATGAACAGTAGGTATGATGCTGAAATTATATCAAGTACTAGAAGAGAAGTATAGCAATTCATCAAAACAAAGAAATTCTGTTTCCTAAGTTATATGATAGAATAAAAAGAGGCAAGCATTGTACAAACTTCTAAAATTTGTTTATAAATAAAGTACTTTAATTTTTAATGCTTAAATTACAAAGTACTAAACACAAGTTTTACTCTATTTTTCCTCATATATTTATAGATGAAAATAAGTTTTACTATCTTGAAAAGAATTTTTAAAAGTCAAAAAATAAGCATGTTTCCAATTGATGATAAAGGTCATTTTGCATGATTTTAAATTGCGTCATCATCTTTATTCTCTTTTACTAACCTTCAAACTGGTTCAGAGTCAAGTTCCTTATGAAAATTATAAACACTGAGTTAAAAATGATCTGTCTTAGAGATGTCTTAGAGAACCATGAAAGTACTGAGGTTTACAGTGGGATGTCTTTGTGTATACTGTGAATATGTGTTTCTCCCATTGGTTAATAAATAAAGCTGCATTGGCTTATAGCAGAGCAGAATGGAGCCAGTCAGGAAATCCAAGAGAAATAGAGAGAGAAGAAAGGCAGAGTCAGAGAGACGCTGCGAGCTGCCATCAGGAGAATAAAGATGTGGGAGAACAGGTAATGCCACAAAGTCACATGGCAATACATAGATTAATAGGAATGGGTTGAGTTAAGTCATAAGAGTTAGTTAGAAATGAGCCTGAGCCATTGGCCATACAGTTTGTAATTAATATAAGCCTCTGTGTGTTTACTTGCGACCTAACAGCTGAGGGACCTGGTGGGACACAGAGAAACTTCTAACTACAGAAGATCTTTTAAGTTTTAATATAATGGGGGCAGCTCTAAGTAAAATGGAAGGATTAGAGAACCACAGGGACTCAGGATCCCTAAAACTGTTAGTACATGATAACCAAGTGAATTAATAACAGTGTTATCAACTTGCCAGGATTAGAAGGCCAAGAAGCCTCTGGTGAGCTAACTCATTGCTGGAATCATTTATTTGGCCACAGAAAATTGAACAGTGTCAGCAGTACAGAATGAGAATATGAGTCCAGAATTTTTGCCTGACATTACTTTTGGAATAATCAGATATGTTACATTTTGAGACCAAACTCATTAGAGAATTACTCATAAATATACATAGTATCTTGCTTATCATCATGGAATCTGGTATGTTTTTTTCCTCCTATTACATTTCATTACTAATGAGGTATATTGCCTTGCCCTTTATTTCAAACAACAGGGAACAGAAGACCATGTCCTTTGGTATCACATTTCTACTAATACCTCCATAGGTTTACTAACATTTGAGTTCAACAGACCTTTCTACAACTTGGCCATTAAGTTCACATACATCACAGATAATTAATAAACAGCTACCAAATTTTGTCTGTCAATCTTATGTCCTCTTTGTACAAATTCTGACTCATTTGTCTCAGTCTTCATGAAACCAAACCCATAATAATTTTATTATATTTTTATACAAGCCCACATACTCCCACTGCAAATGGCAAGTACATATTACTCTAAAGATGGTCACTGCACAATGCATTTTAAAGATTTTTTTTATATTATGTGTATGGGTATTTTGTCTACTTGTGTATCAGTGCACCATTTGCAGTGTCCTTAGAGGCCAGAAGATATCAGATCCTTTGGAACTAGAGTTACAGATGGTTTTTGGCCACTATGAGGGTGCTAAGAACTGAACCCAGGTCCTTTGCAAGAGCAACAAGAGTTCTTAACTGCTGAACTAGCCTATCATAACATATTTTAAATGCATAAGAAATTGTAACAGTTTTAAGCGGGGCAGTGGTGGAGCACTCCTTTAATCCCAGCACTTGGGAGGCAGAGGCAGGCAGATCTCTGTGAGTTCGAGGCCAGCCTGGTCTTCAAAGTGAGTTCCAGGAAAGGAGCAAAGCTGCATAGAGAAATCCTGTCTCAAAAAACCAAAAAAAAAAAAAACTAACAATTTTAACCATTTCAATAGTGTTCAAGAGATCTGTGAAAACAATCACTTCCATCTGATAACTTATTTAGAAAACTTCAATTTCCTCATCATTGTATGCTGGTTATATTCTAGTTTACTTAGAGGGGAAGTCAACAATATCTACTAGGAAGATAAGTGACAAAGGATTTTTTCTGATTCATTCCCAATCTGAGAATGAGTATCTCATCCCATTTTAGGACTTAGCTGAGAAAAACACACATAGAAAGTTGTAAAGCATACATGTACTCTTCTGATACAGTGATAAATGGACTTCTGAAACAATAAAATAACAGCAAGTGTATATATAATATATATCATAATATATGAAGCCATTGTGCCATAAATAATATAAAATTATATTGAGAATTTTAACATGGAAAAACAAGAGGAAATGATAATTATGTGAGTAAATTTTACACAACAGCCCTTACCCTACTTTTCTTCTCTGAGCATTTCCTCAATTTTTTTCCTGCCTATCATTCTTAGTTATCAACTCTTATATTTGTCATACTAAAAATCTGTAAATGACTAAATTACAATGATGTTCCTGCCAAAACATTTTATACTTCCTATTCTGTTGACTTCACCTGAACCCAGTCTCCCTAGAAAGAAAAGAAATCCAAACCAATCCCAGAAGGACACCAAAATATTAAAGTCACATAATAACCACATTAAATCCATACACTTAGACAAAAAAACTGAGTATGGTGAAAATAATAATTATAATGGCTTAAACACAATAAACAAAAGGCTATCTAAAATAGATGTATAGGCACTGTAAACATTAGTTGGCAAAAGTTTTATCTCTCTATTTTAATATGAGATCACTGAGGCCTGTTGTGGTAAAGCAGTTTGCTCAACTTTTTTCAGATGTTTAAAGACAGAGTATGCCCTTTGTCTTTTGAGTTCAGTGTTCTACATCCTGTAGTGGTCTTTTTTGGTATTGAGAAAAAAACAACAAGCAACATAGTGGATGATCAGAAGATGGCATTTCCAATAACAAACAAAAATTTCACACAGATAAGCTACACACATTTAATATAAATACAAACAAATATCTAGGAAGAAAATGAGTAAGTCAATTGGGGGAAAGAGTAAAAATATTGTGACTTTTATTTGAAACATGCACAGACTAATTTGTCTGTATTTTGCTAGTTAGTCCAATTCACCATATTAATGATGTGTAAAAAATACTCAAATGATTCAAATTTTAATTCTGTAAATAGAAAATCTGATTTATAATACATAATTAAAATTAATAGAGCATTATTATTTTCAGGTAAATATGGTAGATAACACAAAATAAACTTTTTGGCTGTTGTGTAAAATTTTCCCACATAAGAATCAAACTCAAGTCCAAATGGATCAAAAATCTCAACATAAAACCAAAATACACTGAACCTAATAGAAGAGAAAGTGGTAATAGTCTTGAATTCATTGGCACAGGAATAGACTTTCTGAACTGAACACTGATAGCACATAGCACACGCACTAAGATCATCAATTAATAATGGGTCCTCATGAAATTGAAAAGCTTTTGTAAGGAAAAGGACACCATCAATTGGACAAAGTGGCAGCCCACAGAAAGAAAAAGATTTTTATTAACTAAACATTTTATATACAGCTAATGGCCAAAATATTTTAAGAACTCAAAAACTAGATATCAAGAAAACAAATAACCCAATTAAAAACAGGGTACAGATCAAAACAGAGTAATAAATAGAGGAAACTCAAATGGCTGAGAAACTCTTAAGGAAATGAGCAACATTCTTAATCATCAGGGAAATGAAAATCAAAACTGCTTTGAGATTTGATCTTACACCTGTCCTAATGGCTAAGAGCAGTAAAATAAGTGACAGTTAAAGCTGGAGAGAATGTGGAGTAAGGGGAACCCTGATCCATTGCTGATGAGAGTATAAACTAGTATAACACTATGGAAATCAATGTGGCAGTTCCTCAAGAAGATGGGATTTCATCTACCTCAAGATCCAGCTATACCATTCTTGGGCATATACCCAAAGACTACTTCATTCTACCACAGAAACACTTGCTGAAAGCTCTATTCATAATAGCCAGAAATTGGAAACAATCTAGATATCCCCCAATAGAGTAATGGATAAAGAAAATTTGGTCCATTTACACAATGGAATATTAAAGAGCCATTAAAAACTGAAATCATGCAAATTGCAGGCAAATAAATAGAACTAAAAAGAAAAGCATCCCAAGTGAGGTATCTCAGATCCAGAAAGATAAATGTGGCATATATTTACTTATATATGGATATTAGCTGTTAAGACAATGATAACCAAACTACAGTCAGTGGAAACACAGAAGTTAGGTACAGAGTGAGGGGCTGGGGGAAGGTGGGCAGATAGATCTCCCTGGGAAAGGGAAATGGAATAGATAGTTATGGATAGAAGTAGGGGAGCTTCTATCAAAATGGGAGGATCAAGTGTGGAGGGGAAGAAAAGAGGAGGATGAGGAAGAAAATGCAAGGAAAGAAATTAAATTAAGGGCCATTTGAGGGATAGTATGTAAACCTGATACAGTAGAAGCTTCCTTAAATATATACATATATGAAGGCAATCTAAATGAAGTTGCCAAATAATGGGGAAGACAGAGCTCCAACTGGACATCTCTCACCACCAAATGAAGCTTCCATTACCGGAATTTGTTTACATCTAATTGACCTATTAGCCAAAGGTGACCCATGGGAACTCCCAAACAATAAGGATGCTGCCAAGACTATACATTGCTCTCCCCAAACTGAAGGTAAGGCCCCATGTTGAATAGAACACCTATAAAACTCACTGACTATGGAGAAATAGAGTTGTTGCCTGTATAGAGCTTCACATCTACATTCTAGTGTCCTTGGTACAAGAAGGTACTCTGCATGCTACCAAGGAGAAACATAAACAGGAAGCCAGCCACAAACCCTTTGATCTTTGATCTACAGTTGTGTCCTATCTGCAAAATATAATAGTACAATGATGTCACAAAGCTTGTGATTTGACTGAAGGCCATGCCATGAGATGGAACCCATACCATACTGCTTGAATGATCAAAAACCTGAGACTGGAGAGTCCAGGGACCTAGGGTAAAACCAAATAAATACTACTGTCCAAAACATGTAGCAATAAAATGACTCTTAATGACATTCTGCTATACTCATAGATCAGTACCTCTCTCATCCATCATCAGAGAAACTTCCTCCTGCAGCAGATGGGAGCAAATACAGACACAGCCAGACATTACACAGAGAATGAAAGACCTTGCAAACACTCAGCCATAAATGGGATCTCTCCATCAAATCCCTCCCCTCAAGGCACAGGGAACCCTGCAGAAGCAAAAGTAGAAAGAATGTAAGAGCCAAATTGCATGGAGTACACCAAGAAAATAAGACCCTCTAAATCAGCATGATTGATGGACATATGAACTCAGAGACTGAGGCAGCATGCACAGGGCCTGCATGAGTCTGGACCAGATTGAGTCCTAGGGCTGAAAGGAGAACTAGACACCTACCCCCAACTGTGGGAGCCCATTTTCAGGTACCTCGTGGCTTTACCCAGCAGCTTTGTGCTGTGGGATGGTCTGTATGTCAAATGTGTTGCTGATTGGTCAATGAATAAATCGCTGATTGGCAGTGGCCAGGCAGGAAGTATAGGCGGGACTAACAGAGAGGAGAATTGAGAGAACAGGAAGCTGGGTGGGAGAGACACGGCCAGCCGCCATCAGGACAAAGAAAATGTAAAGTACTGGTAAGCCACAAGCCACGTGGCAAGGTATAGATTAATAGAAATGGATTAATTTAAGCTGTAAGAACAGTTAGCAAGAAGCCTGCCACGGCCATACAGTTTGTAACCAATATAAGTCTCTGTGTTTACTTGATCGGGTTTGAGGGGCTTGGGACTGGCGGGTGAGAGAGATTTGTCCTTACTGTGGGCCAGGCAGGAAAACTCTAGCAACAAATGGCGTCCAACGTGGTGGCAAGAGTTTCCACCTAAAAACTGAGAAAAGATTCTAAAACAGAGCTAAAAACAGTTCCTAATTGTCTCTCTCAAATGAGCAGCAGCTGCCGGTTTGAGCTACTGGTGGGTTCCTAGTGTGCGCGCTTGACCTGCGGTATGGCGGGAATGAGTCCTCTGCAAGTGGCACATTAAGCTGCTTGATGGATTTAGCCTTTGCTAGTACAAAACAAAAAAAAGAGGTTTCTGGGCTACATGCTGCTTGGATAAAACCATAGACCCACGATGGCTCCCAGAGCTGGCGGTAAACCACCGCCATGTTGGGAAGCTGAGGTTGGCGGAGCCAGCAGCCACAGCTGCAGCAGTTTAAGGCAATAGATTCACAATAAGACAGATTCAGATGTAATAGTTTAAAATGTGTGTAAAATATACGTAGGCTTGAAAGAGATTAAAAAGGTGATATATACAGTTACAGAAACAAATACATAGTTTTAAAAAATAAAGTCTTTAAAGAGACAATAAAATTAATATAAAAAATAAGCCCCGTAAAGATGGATATCACACAGAGAATCTGGATTGTGTTGTCTTTG
This sequence comes from Peromyscus californicus insignis, assembly GCF_007827085.1. NCBI lineage: Eukaryota > Metazoa > Chordata > Mammalia > Rodentia > Cricetidae > Peromyscus > Peromyscus californicus. The sequence goes on from NW_026294391.1 coordinate 48,959,209, forward strand.
GGATTCTTAACTACAGAGAGATATTTGATTGTAAAGGAAGCTGAGTTAAACCAATATGCATATTTTAAAGGTACCTTGACTTCAAAATTTGGATATAAGGATATGTTACTTTGGAAAGGAGACTCTGCTTTTGTTTCCACAGAAAGCCAGAGGCTATGGATTTGTTCCAGATTAAGACACATCAGGTTTGACCAGCCAAGACCACCTAAAAGGTCTCCAATGACACCATGGCCCAGATGATCCAACATCCAGAACCGTTTCAAGGCAACTGGCTCAGATGATACAGCCTCACGGACTACTCCATGATCCTAAAATTTTCTTTGTTTCCCCATAAGATACAGTGCCCCCCTCCAGCAGGAAGTATTAAGAGAAGCTACGCCCAAATTCCCAAATATACCAAGCTGACTTTGGAGATGTATAAAGGTTAAAACCTTCCTTTTTAAGAAAAGAAAAGGGGAAGTGCTGTGGGATGGTCTGTATGTCAAATGTGTTGCTGATTGGTCAATGAATAAATCGCTGATTGGCAGTGGCCAGGCAGGAAGTATAGGCGGGACTAACAGAGAGGAGAATTGAGAGAACAGGAAGCTGGGTGGGAGAGACACTGCCAGCCGCCATCAGGACAAGGAAGATCTAAAGAACCGGTAAGCCACAAGCCACGTGGCAAGGTATAGATTAATAGAAATGGATTAATTTAAGCTGTAAGAACAGTTAGCAAGAAGCCTGCCACGGCCATACAGTTTGTAACCAATATAAGTCTCTGTGTTTACTTGATCGGGTTTGAGGGGCTTGGGACTGGCGGGTGAGAGAGATTTGTCCTGACTGTGGGCCAGGCAGGAAAACTCTAGCAACAGGTTTGCATAGAGAGGATGATTGGACCACGGGCCTGAGTGCAGGTGTCTGAGATGGTCTGCACTTGGCTGTGCTGGGGGAGGGGGAGGTCTTTTGCTCCACCCCTTGGCGTTTCTATAAATGCCTTAGGGCAGAGACAGTCAGGGATCATTGGAATAGGTTCCAGGCCCTCTCGAGGTTATCCTTCATTTTCTATCTGTTTATCTCCCAATCTAAATCCTTCTATCTAATATTTCCTGCTGCTCGCACTCAAGAAAACTCTGGGGAACTGTGGAGTTGGTGGGTAAACGCCCTGCACCCAACCCCAACCCAGAAGCTATCTCCAATTGATAAACATTTGCAAATGAAAATTTAGTATTCTCCAATGGAGTCTCACTCATAATTCCAAGCCTCATGCCTAGCAGTAGATGGCCAACACAAAATGAACTCAATGGCATCATTGGAGGTTCCTTATGTCATAATGTCATGGAAGGGCTATTTTTATTATTTTCATTATATATATATATATATATATATATATATATATATATATATATATATATATATACCCTCTTTCTATCCTACAGATACTTTGCATATATATATATATATATATATATATATATATATATATATATATTATGGCTTCCAGTTTAGTGTTTTTATGGAATTTCTGAATGTGCAACCAAGTGGATCTCTGCATCTATCTGCATCTATATCTCTTTCATGTGCCTTTTTGAGGACTCTTTTCCTTCTGTTTGTTTTGTCCTATTCTGATATGTTAGCTTTTGTTTTCACTTATTATATTATATTTTATTATTATCCCCTAGAAGCCCATCTTTTTTTTGAGACAGGGTTTCTCTGTGTAGCTTTGGTGCCTAGCCTGGATCTCGCTCTGTAGACCAGGCTGGCCTCGAACTCACAGAGATTCACCTGGCTCTGCCTCCCAAGTTCTGGGATTAAAGGAGTGTACCCCACTGCCCAGCCATTTGTTTTCTAATGAGAGACATAAAGAGGGTGGATCCAGATGTAAGGGAAGGTGGGAGGAACTTGGAGGAGTAGAGGGAGGGGACCCATAATCAGGATATATTATGTGAGGAGGGGGAAAATGCTATTTTCAATAAAGGAGGTAAACACAGAAAAAAATAGAAAAGCAGATAAAGGGAGTTCAGTAAAGGGAAAGATAAACTGAAAAATTAATATGAACTATTAATTCTCCATTTTATTTTTTAGTGCTGGGCCTTGTGCTTGTAATACAAATGTTCTACCACTGAGCTTCCTTCTTCTTTCTTAAAGGGAACTCCTTCATTTTATTTTTTTAAAGAGAAACATCTTTTATTTTGGCAATAAAATAAAGAGAATCTTGAAATGTGTCATTGTATTAAAGAGACAGAGAAATTGTGTTATTGTATGAAAGAGACAGACTCAGAGAAATGAGTTAATGTTTAAAAGGACAAAGTGGCCACCATAGAAAGAGGGCTTACCTGGACATGAGTGGGGGTAGTGAAGGGCAAGGGTCGAGGGAAAGAGAGCTTGGGGGAGCAGGAGATCCCAGCTGGATCAACAACAGAGAGGGAGAACAAGGAATAGGAGACCATGGTAAATGAAGACCACATGAGAATAGGAAGAAGCAAAGTGCTAGAGAGGCCCACAGAAATCCACAAAGATACCCACACAACAGACTGCTGGCAATGGTCGAGAGACAGCCCGAACTGACCTACTCTGGTGATGGGATGGCCAAACACCCTAATTGTCGTGCTAGAAACCTCATCCAACTACTGAGGGATCTGGATGCACAGATCCATGGCTAGGCCCCAGGTGGATCTCTGGGAGTCCAATTAGCGAGAATGAGGAGGGTTTCTAAGAGCGAGAATTGTTGAGACCAAGGTTGGATAAAACACAGGGACAAATAGCCAAACGAATGGAAACACATGAACTATGAACCAATGGCTGAGGGGTCACCAACTGGATCAGGCCCTCTGAATGGGTGAGACAGTTGATTGGCTTGATCTATTTGGGAGGCATCCAGGCAGTGGGACTGGGTCCTGTGCTCATTGCATGAGTTGGCTGTTTGAAACCTGGGGCCTATGCAGGGTCGCTTGGCTAGGCCTGGGAGGAGGGGTCTGGACCTACCTGGACTGAGTCTACCAGGTTGATCGCAGTCCATGGGGAAGGCTTTGCCCTGGAGGAGATGGGAATGGGGGATGGGCTGGGGGGAAGGTGAGGGGGGGCGGGAGGGGGGAGAACAAGGGAATTCGTGGCTGATATGTAGAACTGAATTGTATTGCAAAATAAAAAAAACAAAAAAAAGTTCACATCAAACCTAAAAAAAAAAAAAAGAGGGCTTATAATTGGTCACAAATGTACTTTAAAATGTGATAGAATTATTAAGATGAATTATGACAATGAATTAAAATGATGTCCTCATTTTATATCAGTAATACAGTGGGGAAGAGAATTCAAAACTTGGTACTTGTATTACATAAAATGCAATACATGAATTTTTAAAATAATGTCTATAAAATGTGCTAAATATTAGTTAATGTGAATTACATAATTCCTAAACTAGGCTGCTATTGAACCGTTATCCTATAAATAAAGAGTTTTGAAATATAATGAAAAGTTTGTTGTTGAGAATGCAGTGTGAGTACTAATAAAGAAAGACTTCAAAGATTGCAACCCATTTTAATAAGAGAAAGGAATAACATAAATGGTACCTAAAGAAATAAATGGAATGGCTTTATACATTTAAAATTGAATTTACAAATCAGGCAACACGTGGGAGAGGTTTATAATACAAAGAAAAAGATCCACAAAACTATGGAGTGGTTTATTATTATTATTGGTTTGTGTGTATGTGTGCACGTATGCATACACATGCACATGGCAGTGTGCACATGTGAAGGTCACAAGACAACTTTGTGCTGTCGGTTGTCTCCATCTACCCTGTGGGTTTCAAGAATCAAACTCAGGTCATCAGGTATACCCTACAAATGCCTTTACCCCTGAGCCATCTTGCCAGTTTTGGTTTGCATTCTTTTGGACATAGTAATTAAGGTAATGAAAAGCATAGCGAAGGTCAAACTGAATAGATTCATTGTTAAGATGTGCTGGAGGAAGTGTGTCACTAGAGGTTGGCTTTGAGAGTTTAAAGCCTTGTATCATTTGCAGTTCACTCTCTGCCATTTGAAGACTTGAGCTCTCACCTTACTCTCTTGTTACCATACCTGTTGCTTACTGCCATGCTTCCTCACCACAATGTAACAAAAGCCCCGCAAGTACCTGCCCCATGGGGTTTTCTCCCAGAGTTCTGGAGAAGATACCTACAAGAGGCTGGGTATCTAATCTGAGGGATATCAAATGAATCTAGGAACACTGAGCTCTTTCAGTCCATTCACTTTATTCTTCTAAGTCAATTCTCTGATCTCTTTTCTGTTCTCTTTCTTCTTTCTCTAGGTCTACAATAGCCTCCTTTCTCTCTCCTCCTCTCTGTTGCCTGACTTCTCACATTTCTCACAGGAGACTCCTTGCAATCCTGAGAAAATTTCAAAAGCCTCAAGGTCATAGCACATTCCTAGAATAGACAATAAGGAGCACAGCCATTACCATGGTAACACAAGGTTCCAAGGTCTCAGGACCAGAGGGAGGGGGTGCAGTGCCCAGTGCCACAAACTCTGAGACATAGCTTTTTTCAACAGACTTGGCAAGTGAAGAATTAGCAGGCTTTTCTTAGGGTGTTTTGTGTTAGTAACCTTGGTGACACACCTGTGACTCTGACCGTGTGCATAACTATAAAGTTTTAAACTTATGATCTATTTACATAGATTGAACTTGCTCTGTGGTAAAAATGAGCTAAATGCCTGCAGTTTGTGTTAAACTGAGGAGAGATTACTATTTTCTGTGTTAGTCTGAGCAAAAGTGTCTGCAGTCTCATGGGACAATGGATCTGGTTATGAAGCATATCCTAGTATATTTTTTATATATCAAAAGTATACAGCTAAATAAAAAGTCATCTTCCTGACCAACCACAGATGTATGTGCCCAAAGACTGAGATGTAATAATGATATTAGATATATACATTACATGAAGATGCATGGTAATGGGAAGATATCATAGCTGTTATTGCACAAGAAGTTTACAACAAGAAACAGCCAATTCATTCAAAAGTAAGTTTTCAATAACAACCGGATTCTTATCCCTTTGTAACAATAACATTAAATAAACTCCTTCCGAATAAGGTTTTGTTTGTGTTACTTTATTACAGCAACAAAAATAACTAATATACTGAATTTAAAGTTTTTATATAAAATTATCCAGTTTTATATAAAATTATCCAGTTTTCAATACCATGTATCTAAATGTATGCACAAGAAATACTGTATGTGAGATCTACTACTTAAGCACCTTCTCTGTTCATTCTCCTTTACCCACGTTCATTGCTGTTGCATAAACTCTGGTGAACTCTTATTTTTTGTGGAAGCTCTTAGCTATAATATTATAGCCCCAATTCCCCAAGCCAAATGAGAGATACTTGAACATAAATCCAAAGTAATATTGAGAATACAAAATAAATATGCAAAGTACTGTAACTTATAAATGCTTATGTCCCAATATCAAAGTTGAGATATTAGCTATGCAGAAAACACTCACAATTTCTATTCTTCATGGCTGTGCTCCACTAAATTCAACTCATAAAATTCAAAACCATAATTTATTATATACATTTTAATTATAAACTATATGAATGATCCCAATTCCATTGCTCCATCTGCAGAAATTGTTTTAAGCTCCATTAAACTAACACCTAGCACCAAAAGAGCTACATGCCCAGGACTACTTACTACATAACCAGCTTTGGGTTTCCAGAATTCTGTCATCTAGAAGTGAGAAAATACAGAAAATCTGTCAGGTGTAGTGGAGCACACCTTTTAATCTCAGCAATCAGGAGGCAGAAGAAAAGAATTTCTGTGAGTTTGAGGCTAGCCTGGTCTACATCATGAGTTCCGGGTCAGTTAGGGCTACACAGTGAGACCCTGTCTCAAAAACTGTAGAAAATCTACATTATCATATATAACATTTGACCAGTACATCATCAGTAACCTAAAATTCTCAAAAACACAGCAGCTCAAGTAAATCCTTTAATACATGGCTTATTACATTCCTCTCTTTCTCACCAATTTGTTTACAACATAAACTCATTGCACACATTTCTATAGACTTCTCTACAGATTGTAAACAGAATAAGCTAGGTGGCCCTCTGATAAATCCTTGTGTTACTTTTATATACTTATCTATAATTTAATTCCATCACTGTAAAATGTAATCCAATTGATAGCTCACTGGTGGACTAATCCAAATAGGCAATTTGAGGACCAGGCTAAATGGTAAAGTAGCAAGAGGAAAAGTAATGTTTGTGCTTCTCTTTTCACAACCCAAATTTCCGTTCTGTAACTATCATGCCAGGAGTGATGCTAGGGACTCAACATTAAAATCTAAAGTTTCTAAAGTACAAAAATGCTAGAAAAATATATTTTGGATTTACTAAGTTGAATGTTTTCTGTGAAATTTAATTAGTCTTGACTATGATAATTCACAAAGCAAATCATATAACTTCACAGTTTCTTGTAGAATAATATTTCATTACTTCACACAATTGGTTTTACCTGGAACATTTAAGCATACCAAAAAAACAAACAAAAAACCCCCAGAATCTCAGTTCAACAAATGTAGAAAATACAAAGAAATATTACTAATTACAGTTCAAATCAGTAATTTCAAACAGTGGCCTCAAAAGAGTTATTTCGTTGATGTCAGTGAATTGTTAAATTTGGTTATTTCCCCCCTCACTTCAATTCACACATGACCTGAACCTTACAAACACAACATGAATTACTCTTATTCGTTGTTTAAAATTTGACATAAAAAGTTTGTGTTTCTGCCAGCTAAGTATTACATCATACCATCCAACTTCACAATATCCCTACTACAGAAAATGAACTCTCTACCACTTCCAGTCTTCCTCAAGTCACAGCTTCCATGAAGTAATTAGTGTTTGATTGTCACTGTGTAGTTAATATTTTATGGTATGAATTTCCCTATTCTGGACATTTTATCTAAATTAAGCCATGTACTATAGTCTCTTCATATTTAAAGATCCTACTTATGTTGTAATATACAGCAATAATTTATGCTTTTATTATTAAATAATCTTTCATTGTATGAATATACCGATTTTGATTATGCAGGTGTACATTCTGATTTTACTATGTTTGGGCCATTATGAATGTGGTTCAGGGGACTAGACAAATGGCTCAGCAGTTAAGAGCACTGACTGGTCCTCTAGAAGACCCGGGTTCATTTCCCAGCACCCACCTGGAGGCTTACAATCATCTGTAGCACCAGTTCCAGGGCATCTGATACCATCTTCTGGCCTCCAATGGTACTGCACACACATAGTGCACAGACATACAAACAGGCAAAACATTTATACAGACAATATGAACATTGCTGTTGTGAATATCTATGCAATAAATTTTTGTGGTCATTTTTTCTCTCCGTCTCTCACTCCTTCTCTTCCTCCTCTCCTTCCCATCATCCTTCTTCCTTCTCCCAGTGCTGGATTGCTGGGAAGTTGAATCTGTGGCCTCACAAACATTAGACAAACACTGTAACACTGGTTTATATCCTCAGCCTTATGGTTATGTGTTCAGTTCTATTGGGAGTAGAATTACATGGTTGTGTGTTTAATATTTTGAGTAAATATAAAACTTTTCTAAATGGACTATATCATTTTACATTCCTATCAGCATTGCCTGAGGGCTTCAATCCTTAATTCATCTTTAATTACAAGATTACAACAGATTATTTTTCTCATAACTGTTATCATTACAATCAAAATACCCATCTTTCCCTTTTTTGGGGATTATATTTTCTTCATGATCTTTTTGGTTTCAGTAACATAAAAATAAACTCCTGGTTTAAATGCACAATGTCTAATGTGAGTATTCCGACTTTTTGTTGCTTCTCCTACCCATGATATATCTGCAACTCCCAATAACCTTGTACTTCTCCTTCTTAAATCTCCTTACTATTGTTCACTTAAAGTAATAACAATACTATAGAGCTCATATGCTTATCCACATTGGGCTTTTAGAACCTGCATAAGTTATAAGACAGAAGCAGTGTTTTTTTTTTTTCAATTAGTGATGGATTCCAAATCACTGGGACTGTGCACAGGAGTGGTAGTTTAAATTACGTTCTGTCAATATGTCTCATTTATGGATGCTTTTGCTCCATGTTATGTGATAACTTAGACCAACCTTAATAACAATTGTTTCTCTTGTTTGAGGTACCTTTTTCTTATTATTATAAAAGTAAAGTTACTCATAGAAATAACAGCCATTGGGGGGTGTAGTGGGTAGCCATTCCAGTTTTGACCTGGAAGTTCCAACCCCCATTGAGGCTTCGGTAATGATCACGCCTACAAGGCAGGGCTTAGAGAGGACTCTGAAGACCCGAGACCCGGATGCGTGGGCTCTCTTGGTTCCTGGACCCTGGATGCTGGAGCTAGACTGAGCAGAGTTCTCCAGAGAACACCGCCGGACTGTGCCATACATTTCCCAGACCCTGTAGCCTATCCCTTCACTTGTAAGTTACCCACAAAATAAACCTCCCTTTTAACTACGTGGAGTGGCCTTAATAGTTTCACCAATAGGGGGGTCCTTCTTTTTTTGTTTAATAGTGAAGGTGGAAACGCTTAAAGGCCAATATTAATTTTGTAGTTTGACATTCCATATCTTTTTCCTTTTTTTCTTTTAGTTTTTTGAGACAGGGTTTCTCTGTAAAGCTTTGGAGCCTGTCCTGGAACTCACTCTGTAGACCAGGCTGGCCTCGAACGCACAGAGATCTGCCTATCTCTGCCTCCCTAGTGCTGGGATTAAAGGCATGTGCCACTACCACCCTGCAGGGTAGCCTTTCCATTTATTTAAAATGTGTGTGTGTGTGGTGTTTGTATCTGTTTTGTATGTTCCAATGTGTATGTGTACATGTGGAGGTCAGAGTCCAACATTTGCAGCCTCTCTTTCTTATTACCTGATCAATCAAAGCATAGCTCATCAATTGGTTACACACTGGCTGACCATTGAACCCCTGGGATCTGCCTATCTTCCCCAGAGCACTGGAGTTACAGATGGACACCACCACATTTGGTTTTTAAATGTGTATTGGAGATCCAAACTCAGAGTCTTACTGTTGCATAATAAACATTTCACTGAGCCATCCCCTTACCCTTCTGCAGTTCATTTTTAGCCCAACAGCCTACAAGAGTAAAGATATCAGTGGCACAGTTTTATAACCACATAAATTGAATTATTGATGTTCTTTGTTTACTTTGCCTAAGCAGCATAATCTGGACTGTTACTCTGATACTAATTATCCATGGCAAGGGGCTAAACAGTATAGCATTTCTTACAGTCTGAGCCACAAATATTTTTCATTCTCAACAAACACTTTAGATCTCCATCCAGATTTTTAGATTGTCCTCCTCAATTTTAGTGTTGGTAATCAACATCTGGGCCAACAGAGAAATTGTGCTTCATGAATACAAACCAAATCATATTTATTTTTCTACAAAGAATATGACTATGTTGATGTTATAGAAATACTCTGTTTATTAATCAGGTCCCTTTGCACCTGTTTGATGATCAGCCCAATTTAATCTAAGCACTTCACTAAATATTAATGAAGTTGAGCAGACAAAATTTTTCAAATCCTTGGCATCTTCAAGAAAGAAACGCTCAGAGAATCTTCTGAAAAGATAACACACTGAGAGTATCCTAATTGTAAATGTGGTTAGTGTCCATATTGTCGGGAGAAGGCATGCATAATTAACAACAATTGCAGACAGCTTCATAAGAACAACAACAAATTAAAATGTGATTTCAGTGAGTAAGAAATGAAAGTTCTTAAAAACACAAGAGATTTTGTTGTTGTTTTGGCTTTGTTTTTTATTTTTTATTATTTTCCCTTCTCAATATGGGAACTCAGCTCTGCTCTCATATTACAGTTATTTGAGAGAGCTTTAAAAATACCAAGGCTTGGAATTGGAGAGATGGTTCACTGGTTAACAGCACTGTCTGCTCTTCCAGGGGACCAGGGTTTGATTCCCAGCACCCACATGACAGTTTACAACTATCTGTAACTCCAGTCTCAGGGAATCCGATGCCCTTTTTCTGGCCTCCTTGGGCACTGCATACACAGGTGCGTGTGTGTATATATATATATATATGCAAGCAAAACACGCATACACATACACACAAAATTTAAAACAATAAATAAATAAAATACCAAGGCACAAGTTGCTATTTAGTGTATATACTATATTCATATTATGTTTCATAAATTCTTAAAGAGTCATAACAAGAGGTCTAGGCCTCAAATAAAGCTTAAGAAATGCCAATAAACAGAACTCAAGTATGAGTCTCAAACTGAGCTTCTTAAACTTTAACTGGAAATCAAGTGATTCATGTGCAAAGGATGAATAATTCATTCTGGGGCTTGGCCCAAGATTCTGGATTTCCAATAAGCCTTCTCATAATTTGTATGGTCTTCCACTAACCATGCTTTCAATAGCAAGGCTCAAGTTCAGTGGTTCTCAGATTTGAAAGTGTGCCAGAGTCCACTGGCACGCTTAAAACACAAAAAGCTGAGTACTACCCCTGGAGGTCTTGATTCATTAACTCTGCATTGAGGCAAAAGAATTTGCATTCCCAGGTGGTGCTGATAAGGCTGATTGAACCACACACTTAAAGAGCTACTGCTCCTCACCATCTAAGCCCTATCAGACACAAAAGTAAAGTCATTTAAAACACAAACCTCACTCTCAGAAAGTAATATAGTAAAGCAGGAACCAAATGAAACATGTTAGCACACTCAATATATTTTGAAAATGTTGAGTTATCTGTTTGCTATGCACATGAAGTAAGAGCTTCAAATATGAAGCAAAGTTAATGCTCTGCTGTAAATACGCTATGAAAGGTGTCAGATCAGCAGCAAAGAAGGAGCAGAAATATTAAGAAGCAAATGTGGAACTTATAAAGCACAACAGGTGTTGATGAAATATCTCTGCCAAGATAATCGGTCCCCTGGCCTCATTCACTATGCAGCCAACTGTTCTCAATTACCAACAGCCTTTGGATACCTACATCAAGCTTGCTCAGAGCAGATTCTCAATAAAATTTAGACAGGCATGAATGGCAAGCAGGGTCTTCTTTTCGGCTAGGAGCTTACAGATGTTTTACCTGCCTAAGTGACATTTTTTTAAATGCAGAATTCTTAGAACATGAGCTAGTTGGTCAATATTAGTTATCCTGGTTTCTATTATGTATCAGTCAAATGCTGCCAACCTGAACCTTGAAGCTCATTTCTGAACACACTTTCTGCCAACTCAAGCTCCCAACCACATATGAATTGTCTTCATTTTAATTTACTTACATAGTTGAATCATAACTAAATAGATGTTATGTGATGGTTTGGATCAGAATGTCTCTCATGGGCTCATTTATTTAAACACATGGTCCCCATTTGGTGGCACTGTTTGGGGAGGTCTTGGTGGTGTGGCCTTGCTGGAGGAAGAACAGCACTATGGATGAGTTTTGAAGTTTCAAAGCCTGGTGCCATTCCCAGTGCCCATGTGCCCTTCCCCATCTTTCTCTCTCTGCTTTGTGCTCAAGGTTAAAGATGTGCTTCCTCTCTTTACTTATACTGGTTTGGGGTTTTTTGTTGTTCTGTTTTTTAATGAATTTATGCTGTTTTACTGGGTATGAGAAGAACCTTCTGTGACCTGAGCTGCCCCTGCCCTGCTGTGACTGCACAGCATGCACTGTAAGGAGCATAGGACAGCAGCAGCGTCACTTTGCATTCCCATATGACTCATATACCCCCCGGATAGCTGTTTCCTTCAGGGTGCGGGGGTTCTTTCCTTCATTTGCTTCTTTTCCAGAGTGTGGAAAGTCTACAGTGCAGAAAGGCTTTAGCCTGCCAGTTGATTTGAGATACTCCCCCCTGCGCAGGGCTGTGTACATCCTGCCAAGCTGCGTTATATTCTGTACTGTGTACAATAAAGAAGTTTGCTTTCCTTTAAAAAAAAAAAAAGATGTGCTCTCTCAATGTCCTGCTGCTGCCTCTGTGCCTGTTGCTTGCTACTATGCTTCCCTTACATGATGGACATCACTCCTTTGAAGCGGTAAGCACAAATAAACCCTTTTTCCTACAAGCTGACTTAGTCATGGTGTTTTATCTCAGCAAGAAAAAAGTAAATAATACAGAAGTTTATGTACAACACGACCATTTCCTTACCCATTGATTGTTCTCTTATTCTTTCTATCTAATGCCACTGTCAAGCTGGTATAAGGTCTGTCTCCATCTAATTTGTACATGTAGGAATAAGGCATGCCATCTAATTATGCCAGTGATCAAATGCACCAATCCCAAATTGTGCTAGCAGCAACTTTTCCATAAAAGAGCTAGCAAATATTTTAATTTGTTGTCGTATGTATTTTATAAACTAGAGGGGAAAAACCAGATGTACAAAACAAAACCTTTTTCATTATTCTGTACCTCTTTTCACAGAGATAATCTATATTGTTGACCAAGGTAAATTGACTTAATACTGTGAATACAATTGTAATCTTTATTTTCACTTACCTCATCAAGAAACTTTGTGGACTTTCAAGCACTATTACAGAGTAGTTGAAATAATCAACTTAGAAGAAGTAAAAAAAAAATAACATTTACTTTCATTCCATGGTTGCTTGGCCCTGTATTTTAAGTACCCATTTCAAGGCAGAGCACCATGGCCAAAAAACCATTAAAGAGGATACAACTCATTCACATCATATCAGTCATGAACCAAAGACAGATAGTCAACATAGGCTGAGGGTTCCAATATCCCTTTAAAGGTCGTGTCTCCAGTGACTGGAATACCTCCCTCCTAGACCTTTGAAAAAATTCTATTGCCTCCTGATAGCATCACAGGCTATGTTCCAGCAAGAAAGCTCAGTATGTAAATGCATTTGCCATCTTGATAGCATCACAGGCTAGGTTCCAGCAAGATAGCTCAGTAGGTAAACTCATTTGCCATTAACCCCCATGACCTGAGTTCAATCCACAGGATCCATATGGTGAAAGGAAAGAACAGACTCCTGAAAGTTGTCTTCTGATCTTTATCAACCATTCCCCATCTGTGGTGGTTTAAAAGAAAATGACCCCCATAAGCTCACAGGTTGTGGCACTATTAGAAGGTGTGGCCTTGCTGGAGTAGGTGTGGCTTTGTTGGAGGAAGTGTTATTGGTGAAATTATTAAGGCCATTCCACGTAGTTAAAAGGGAGGTTTATTTTGTGGGGTAACTTACAAGTGAAGGGATAGGCTACAGGGTCTGGGAAAGGTGCAGTCTGGCGGTGTTCTCTGGAGAACTCTGCTCAGTCTACCTTCGTCCAGTCTTGGCCCCGCCTTGTAGGCATGACAGTTACCGAAGCCTCAATGGGGGTTGAAACTTCCAGATCAAAGCTGGAATGACTACCCACTACAAAGTGTGTCTCAGTCTCTCTTCCTGCTGCCTGCCAATCCAGATGTAGAACTCTGAGATCCTTCTCTAGCACTATGTCTGCCTGCATACTGCTGTGCTTTCCACCATGATGATAATGGACTAAACCTCTGAAACTATAAGCCAGCCTCAATTAAATGTTTTCATTTATAAGAGTTTCTGTGGTCATAGTGTCTCTTTACAGAAATAGGAACCCTAAGTAAGACAGAAGTCCCTCTCATTTTCAAGATATATAAACTTTTCAAGATCTTGGGTTAGAAGATAGAAATCAGATGCTAGAGTCATTGTTCTGTCTCTATTTCAGTTTTACCTACAGTAAAACTAAGAATGATTACACACTTTGACTACCCAACCCCATGGCTGTTTTAAATTGATTATGTCTTGAGAGTGATAAAAGGATGAGAGTTTTTATTTACCCATTCTATAACATATATTTTTTTCTAATATTTAGTACTATTAAATTACTTGTAAATAGAATCATTTCATATAATTTTTAGGTGTCTGATTTCTTAATAAGAAATATTGACATTGTGTGGAAAACTTTTTGGTCATCATAAGTGAGACATTTGGATGGTAGACACCAAGGATAATGCTAGATAGTCTGCAACATGCACAATAGGCTTTCAAGCAAAAGTAAAAAATGATTGGAATATTAATAGTGCACAGATTGGGGACTATTCTAAATCCATCATATTTGTAAGAAATACTTTCCCAGCTTATCTTAAACTTAAATTTTCTCTCTAGAAAATTCTGTAAGTACATAAAATTTTCCACACAGTTTTTATGTGGGTGTTAACTTTTTACATTGTAAGAATACCATGTGGACATAATCAATGAACTGGGACATAGAAGACACCTATTATGGATGAACTAGCATAATAATAGGGCGAGAAAAGGTGACTAATAAGCATAAGAGAAAAATTAAGGAAATTTTATTCCTCAGAACTTGAAATAGGAAGTAGTTCCAAATAGATGGTGGGAATTTCAGACAAAGGAAAAGTTAACTAGGGCCAGTGCCACTCTTGCCAAAGGAAATTGCTTCATGGTAGAAAATGAGTATAGAGCACCCTAGCAACATTGCATGGAGAAAAGAAGAATTCTGCTATTAGAAGCACTTCTCTCTAAGCAGAAAAGATATGATAGGAGAATCTTAGGATACATTTACATTGGCTCAGAGTTGGGCAAAGTCATATAGAACATAAAACATATTTTAAAAGTGTTGAATATCTCATGAGATATTTTGAACTCAGTGCAGAAAGTGAAAAGTGGAGTGACTATTGTGATGGTTAATATTGCCAATTTGACAGAATCAAGAATCACCTGGAAGATGGGCCTCTGACTACGTCTGTGAGTAGTGTTATAATGATTATGTTAATTGATATAGGAAGAGCTGCTTTCATTGTGGTGAAGTCATTCCCTGTGTGGTTGTATAAGATGGAGAAAGTGAGCTGATCACTAACATCTCTGCTTGCTCATAGTGGACGCAACATGACAAGTTCCCCCAAGCTCCTGCTACCTTAACTTTTCTGTCATAATGGACTAAGCATTGAACTGTGTGCTGATAGAAACAATTTATCTCATTAAAAAACACCAAAACAATTAGGGACTATTTGCCGAGTTATATGATTTCTATTAGGGACTGTTTATAGACATAAACAATTTCTAAAGACTACTGAGTTTACAACTTTCTTGCTATTGCTTTTTTTTTGGTGAAAAGTCTATATTGCTAATACTTTTCCATATACATGACTGACTTAGTGTTATGAAAGAAACCAAGAGTATTCCTGTTCAGGCTTGCGGTGCTTTTTCTCCACATGTGTTAGCTTTATCAAATTCCACCTTTCAAGATTGGGCTCCTTGGCTTTCCTAGGGTTTGGTTTTTTTGGTTTTGTTCATTTGTTTGTTTGAGTCAGAGAAACTTCCCAGCTCAACTTGGAATTCCTTTTCCTATAGAGGGAACAGCACATGGCTTCAAGCAACAGGCCAGAGAAATCACAGGATCCAACTCATTTCTTTCTCTTTTCACAGAGGTTATTTAGAAAACCATAAATCTAGCCTCTCTTCCTTCATCATCCTTCATTATGGTTATAACTATCCTTCACTATTGATTACAACAGTGGTTAATGTCAAGATGAACCTGAAAACACACATACATATATAGACAGGAGAGGTTATATTTATTAATATATATAAATACACATACATATATAGATACATGCAAATAAAAATTATTTAAAAAGAGGCTTTGAATTTGAAGGACATTAGAGAGAAATACATGTGAGGGTTTTGTGGGAGTAAAGGGAAGGGAGATTATAATCTCAAAAATAAAACAAGTAAAAATAATATAAAACAAAAGAAACTAACAATCATGTTGGAAAACTATATAGAAAAAATGAGATGAACTTTAGAAATAATGTATTGTTCATTTCTTTACTACTCTATATGATTGTTTCCATTTAGCAAAAAAAAAGCAATATATATCTCACCAAATTGCCACTCCTATATTACAATAACAACAAAAAGAAGATTTCAACATCTGATATTTAGAAGGTAACTACAATTCCCTGTCTGAAAAGAAAATCATATGCATAATTAATGATCCCCAAATAGGTGATCCAACAATTCAAATATGAAACTGTACTCAAGCATAAAACTATTTCTAGGAGTGATAACTGTTTGGAAATATTAAGTAAATGAGTAAAGATGATAATCTTAAAATCAAAAGATCCACTAGCAAAAATTTGTTGAAGTTCTAATGTAAAGACTTAATACGTTTTTAAATATAAATGATGAATAATTCTTCAGGCATCAAGGCAGAAAAAGCAAGTCACCTATCAAAGGGGAGTTGTAGATGGGCCTCAAAGTCTCCACATGAGTAGTTAGTGCCAGAGGGCAGTAGAATATTGTCTATGAGTTCTGAGGACCAGGTCTAGGCTGTTAGACGCATTGTTGTTTAAGATCAGTAACAGGGAGAGATTTTTAAACATTAAAGAAGTCAGCTCCTCAAGATACTTTTTTTGAAAATCTACTCTACAAAAAAGTTCAGGAAGCCAAGGGATAAAACAAAATAACTCATAAGTCAAATACCTGTGAGAGGATAAAAAGGATGGCGGGGGAATAATGAAACTATAAATAACTGAACTTAAAAAGCAAGAACAACTGCAACATATCCTACATATATACAAGCACATAAAATAATTTGAAATATGAATATTTATATGCATATCAAATGTTATATGGGATTATGAATTATTTACTTACAAGTTAAGATGTATATAAAAGTCATATTATTATAAAACTACCCCAGAAATTCATCAAAAGAATTCCATTAGAAAAACTAATGGAATCTAATACATGATTCTGTTAGTAGCCTAGTATGTTAAATATTATAAATACTTCACTTACTGAAAAACTACTTTAAATCTAGCTTCCACGTATGACAGAAAATGTGAGGTGTTTGTCTTTCTGAGTCTGTTTTTTCTTTCACTTAACATAATCATCTCAAATTCCATCCATTTTCCTGCAAATGTTATGATTTCATCTTTATATATGGCTGAATGAAATTTGCATTGTGTGCATTTTCTTTATCCATTTATCTGTCAACTGACATCTAATTCTGTTTTCTAGATAATGTGTGTATAGGTCATGGATCTAAATGTGGGACCATGGAAAGGGAAGAAGAGATCTTAAAGCAGGAGAGAGAAGGCGAAATGGGAGGAAAATAGTGTGGCAGCAAAGGGCAGGGGAAGGGAAAAAACAGGACTGTGGCAGAAGGGATTGAGATCAGTGAGGGGAGATGAGTGAGGGAAGGGCAGATGAGGACAAAGTAGAATGGCATGTGTGTCTGAAAATATCACAATAAAACCCATTACTTTGTCACTTCTTTGACAAACAGAAGAAACAGAAGGAAATCTTTATGCAGGTATTTAGCATGCAAACAACTCTACTTTTAAAAGAATTAACAAATACTTGATGTGCATGGGGGTGGTTGGAAAACTCAAAACCAGTTTTGCTCTCTGGCAGATTTGATTCCATTCTGTCTTAATATTATGGATTTATTCACTATACACCTCTCTATGAATTAAAAAAAATCCAGCGGTGAATGGAAATGTGATCAAGAATTATGAAGAGTTCATTCTTGCCTACAAAATTTACTCTAATTTGTTTAAATGCCAAACATCTGTCAACATACTAAATGCTAATAAATTTACATGTGATTGTGAAGATTAAAAGCTTGCTTGTAAATTAGATGTGTATGTTAAAGATTCTTCTGTAAATGTTGACAAAAACATAAGCACCACAAAATCAAAGTGTGGAATAATTCTTAAAGAATATTAAGTACTTAACCTTTTATGGAAGACAGTAAACTAATCCCATCAAAACTTGAAATCAACTTTTTAAAATGCAAAGTAGATTTGAGCTCTTTTTTTCACTTTTTGTCTTAGTGGTCAATGGCTATTTTAGGAACCAGCTACATAAGAAAAGGTGTTTCAGAAGTAGTCCTTTAGGAATGGCAATGGTCTGCCTTCTAAATACCATATGCTGTCTCATCAACTAAATATATCTATATATGTACTATTCTTCAATGATATAATGTTAAACTATTTAATGTCATGGGTATACATATAAAAGAAGAGTTTTTATTTTACCTTCCTGTATCTGAGTATTATATCATCCAATTTTAATACAGCTTTTAGAGAGTGCATTAAATTTTGTCTTTATGAGTGAACTGTCTTCTGGAGTTATGCCACAGGTAGAAGATCCATTAAAATAGACTAGATTTTGCAAGAGCAGACCCCAGGAATGTTCGTGTTTCTGTTCTCCCAAGTACATAGAAACCAGACTATCACTTAGTAATGGTTCAAAAATTGTTTCATAAATGAATCAATGAAAAATGATTGAGACAAAGTGAAATAAAACATTCTTTGTATCCTAATTTCTTCAGGAGAAGGAATGAATCTCTTTCACAGCAAAGAAGCTGTGGTAGTGCATGCTTTTAATCCGAGCACTTGGGAGGCAGAGGCAGGTGGATCTCTGTGAGTCTGAGGCCAGCCTGGTCTACAGAGAGAGTTCCGGGACAACCAAGGCTATACAGAGAAACCCTGTCTCAAAAAAGCCAAAAAAAAAAAAGAAAGAAAAGAAAAGAAAGAAAAAGACAATGCAGTTCTTTGAGAAGGAAGGAGGAAGGAGTTTGATCAGGAAAAGTGCAGGGTAGTTGATAGCAACTGCAGGAGACAAGAGAGCAGGAAGGGGCACTAATTTAAAGCTCCTACAGCTCTCTGAATAAATCAAAGATATAAAGTGATAACTGAACTCTAAAGGGATTTTAAAACTAGAATAGTCAAAGTGAAGGAATTTCTAACAGTGTCTGGCAATGTAAATTTAGATTTAAAATCATGCATTAACAGCATTCAGAAAACCATTTGCCCAAAGGATTTTCTTGAGATTTATTTTTTGCTCTAAAAAGAAAAATGAGATGGTTAATCAGCAGAGCTAGGGCATTTATAACAATGTCCTTTTTCTTACCATTGATTTGTTTTCATTAGGTAAGTAGTTAGGTTGTTGATTTTTTTTTCTCCTCTTTTGCTTTTGGCCCTAACAAAATTGGCTGTTTTGGTACTGTCATTATTTCCATGTGTCAACATTCCCTTAGAGAAGAATGATAACTTTAGTTTATTGAAAATGCCAAAGGAGGGGTAGTTTACTATGTATTTTGATGATTACATGTTAATAAAGATATCATTTATCATTTAAAATTTCTGATGTAAGGCCAACACAAGTGTATAATATACAAAATGTTGAAACACATGGATTAAAATAAAATAGCAATGTGAAATTGTATGATATTATTATGGCAGACAACTGAATATTTGAAGACTCATAACTAAATAGATTTTTAAATATATTTTGATAGGCTTTCATGGGCACAGCCAGAGCCTAAAAGAAACCACTCAAACCTCAATGTGTAATATTTTCTTGCTTAGATATTGGCACCAATTGTAGAATTATACCATGCCACAATTGTTGAGATTTAATCAATAACAGACAGAAGCACTTTGAAATGGGCACATAGATGACTACACTGTAGCAGTCAACTCTCTCACATGCTTTCCCATAAATCTTCTCTGAAATGTCAAAACAAGAATTATATGTGTCTACAAATTTCCTGGTGGGGGGATTTGGGAGATTATCTTGCATGATCCATCAGTTTATGGAAGGTAAATTGAACATGATAGCAATATATATTTTTGTCCTAAGGAGCTTCCAGTTTAATGAGAATATCCAACCAAGAAATTACAATATAGTAAAACAAAGGGCAAATAGATATTAATATGGAAGATTATAGAGCTACAAATATGGCATTATCTCTTGATTTGAAGGCTGTTAGGATCAAAATAACTTTCCTGAGGATGTTACTGGTAAGTTAAATCCATACAGATTAAGACATATACAGTCCAAATAAAGTAAAGGTATATTAAGAAATGGGACTAGCTATCGTGTTTATCACTCCAAAGGTGTTGAACCTGGGAGAATGAAGCCTAAAAATGAGGCAGACTAAAGTCTCATGCAATAGCCAACTTTATTCAGGGCATCAGGCAACTTATATTCTGATGTTTAAGAAGGTCACATGAGTAAATTGTAAAATCACAAGGACAAACTGTGTGTGGCAAAGACATGTCTTTCCATAGAGGTATTTGTAAACAAATAACAATAACCAGTTATAATGAATAATCTGAAGTAAACTCACACCTATCTGCTACTCCTGGAACAAAAACATATTCCAAAAACAATTACATGTTTTTGAAGAGACTGAAGTCACAAGACTCTTGTCTTGTTTTCTTGGCATTATCTCACAAGTACTCAGAATTCTTGTACAACTACATTCTTGGACTGTATTCCAACAATATCCCAAGAGGAAAGAAAACTCAATATGCACTTGAAGGATCTACAAACAGTATACTAATATCAATTGTCACGTAGAATTGGCAGTAAGATGAAGACCTGGGTGTGAGAATACTTAGCAAATTTTGCATCCATATATAACATGTATGTGTACTTTTATATGTGCATATATACACATATATGCATGCATACATATGGATGTGTGAATCAGCTACAACCAAAAAAAAACATAAAATACTGCAGGTGATATGTTCTATTTTCTGTATTTAATGTTTCATTTAGAAGTATTTGTGAATGTCCACTGCCACATAGGACTTGACCTATTAAAGTGCAATGACCTACACTTTGCAATGGTTGAGAGGCAAGAAGCAGATATCACATTATGATAAAATATTCAGATTAGACATGATGCATTAGAAAATAAAGGGTGTGTGAAAAGATTTGAGCAGGGGCATAGGTGTAAGTTACTCTCATTTATATTTAGAAAAAAATACTCTAAATGATTCCAGAAAGCATGAGAAAGGCTTTGGGATATGAGGGCAATTTCAAGAGTTTCGTTTGTTTTTGTTCTGTTTGGAGATAATTTAAGCAATTGCTAATGGTGCCAAAATGAAGACAATTGCTTGAGAATAGTAAAGAGCAAATTCCTAAGTTGCAATGAATGGAACTTCATTATTAGAACAAGTAAATGAAAGGAAAATGAAGTGTTGAGATTTTTGAGATATTTGTCTTAGGAAGCATGTGGATAATGATACCATTCACTGAGGAAAGGAAAAAATAGAAAAAAGATGAGAATAAAGACTCAGTTTTGGTATGTTTGTGCTAGATATTCAAATAGAGATGTCAAGCCAGAGACTGTGATTCCAAGTAGGAAGGAACAAAAGGGCTGGGAGATAGTAGTATACACAAAGTAATTGAGGCTGACATCTAAAACCTATGCAGGCACCATGAATATTTATAATATATTTTCAATTTGTAAAGACTTAATAATTATATATATATATATATATATATATATATATATATATATATATATACACACACACACACACACACACACGTGTGTGTGTGTGTGTGTGTGTGTGTGTGCGCGCTTCCTGTGTATATGTGTGTACATCATGTGCATGACTGGTATTCACAGAGGTCAGAAGAGGGCATTGGATCCCCTGTAATTAAAGTTACAGATGGTTATGTGCCACCACATTGGTACTGAGAACCAAACCAATGTCCTCTGTAAGAGCAATAAGCACTCTTAAACACTGAGCCATCTCTCCAGCCCAGAATATTTATAATATTAATAGTACTTTCTAGATTTAAACATGTATAAAACAGTGCTATAAACTCAAAATAATTAGCATTCTTGTGTACATGTTAGGAAACTTAGGCTCTCATATAACATCCTGGTACTAGAGCATAAACACATAGAGACCATTAATATAGTATGCAAGACTAGAAATATTCTTGACAAAGATCTCTAAAACACAAGCTGAAAAAAAGATAGCTTCTTCAACAAATAATGTTGTGGAAATTGGATATCCATATGTAAAAGCATGAAACAGGTTCCTATTTTTTAACTTGTAGAGAAAAACAAAAGAAAAAATAACAAAACCTGGATCATACACTTTAACGAGAGAGCCAAAACTTTGAAACCATTAGAAAAAAACTTAGACTTTGATGTAGTATTTGAGAGCTTTCTGAAAAGGACTCTAATAGCCCAGGAAATAATCTTAAGAACTGAGTCACGAGACTGCATCAAATTAAAAACTTCCGTACAGCAAATCAGTTACTAAAGTGAAGAGACAGCTTATGGAATGTAGACAATTGTTGATAACCATTCATCTAACAAGATTTATAACAAGAGCATATAAATAACTCACAAAATTAAATATAAACATAATAATAAAAAAATCCAAACCGCACATAATCAGGTGAATCAAACAGTTCTAAAAAATAAAGATACAAATGGTCAATAAATGCATGAAAAAGTGTTCAACATCTTTACTCATAAGGCAACACAGATGAAACTACACTGAGATTTCATCTCACTTCAGTCAAAATGGCTATCATCACGATAAACAAAGACCAACAGATGCCAAAGAAGATGCAATGAAGAAAGACACTTATACACTATTGGTCGGGATATAAATTAGTCCAGTCACCATGGAGAGCAGGACAGAGATTTATCAAAAGATTGACAATAGAACTACCATATGATCTAATATGTGAAAGACTTGAAGTCACCCCACAACAAAGACTCCTGCAAACTTGTGCTTATTTCAGCAATAGCCATAATAGCTAAGAAACAGAATCAGCCTGGATGTCCATCAATCGATGAATGAGTAAAGAAAATGTGGAACATATTCATATTTGAATTTTACTCAGTCATAAAATAAATCAAATCATAACATACATGCAGGAAAACAGAAATGCAAAGCATGGTAAGTAAAATAAACTAGACTCAGAAAGATAAATGTTATATGGCATATAAATTTTTCAAAATACTGAAGTAGAAATGGCTATTTGGGTAGTAGAAAGAGAATGGCAGAAATGAGTAGTGGACAAAAGATGGCATTGGAAAGAAATAGAACCAAAATACATTTTATAGATGTATACAAATGGCACAACAAAATGATATTTTGTGTAATTATATATTCTAATAAAAAGAAAAACGAGGCTCAAAGAGTTTAATAATTTTTAAAAGTGACATCATTTTACTAAAACTCAAGACTCAATCCCAGTCTCTTATAATATATCTTTTAGGGTTTTCCTTGAGTAGACCAGGATTTTTCTTTTCCATTTAGCCGTCGGCTTTACCTGAAGTCACTAGAATAAACAAATTTCTCCTTTGTCTAAATAATATCTAGCTAATTTGTATTTCTAAGTCATTAATTATGAGTTCTTTGCTTTGCTTTGTTTTTTGTGTGTACTTTTGAATTAATCATACACCTTAGTACATAGAACAAAAACATCATTCATCCTTTGAAAGCCAAACTCCTGTTTCATGTATTTTTTTATTTTCATAAAAAATATATATTAAGTATCTCCTACTCCCATTCTCTATTCTCATACTGTCACTGACTACTTTCCTAAATTTCTGGATATTCATTATTCTCTGTATTTAAATTGTACTCTATGTATGTGTTTTAATTTTTCTCTTGCTGTGTAAACTTAGCACTATGTTTTATTACTAGTTACTCCTAACTACATAGACCTACCTAGTTTGTTGTTTTTAACTTATGCATAGGAGTCCATACTATTTATCAACTATGTTTCATGTATAACTTTCCTCTGAGGTTGAACCCTGTCTCCTACTTTTGCTCTCAAAAACAATTCTATGACAAACGTCCACTTAAGTGTTTTCTTTTTTTTCTTTCATTTTTCTTTATTAAGAAATTTTCCACTCATTCCACATACTATCCACAGATCCCCCTAATGCACCTGTGTGATAGTCTTTGAGATATTTACTCTGGATAATGATGCAAGGTCACTAGAAATACATATATTTAATGGCATGCCATCAGATTCTTTTTTAGAATAACAATTAGCACATTTGTACTTTGAAGAATCTATCAAGAAGTTCTCCCCATACCTTAGTCTCCCCAAATACTCTTAATTTTCTTGCATTGATTTTATAGTTTTGAATCTCATATCAGGTATTAAACCATTTCAACTTTATATAGATATATATGTATTATGTACATAAAACGCACAGTGATATAATAATACATTTATAGTTTCAACAGCTTTATTGAAGTATTACTAACACATAGAAACCTGAATATTTAATAAATAATCTGATGAGTTTTGGACATATAAAAACTGATGTTTTATATAAAATAAGTTCATCTTATTACCACCATCCACTGCCCAAACTGCATTTTCTCCATTGAGTTTTAGTGTCATTGTCATCATATATTAATTCTGCCTAACCACATGTCCTCTTATTTCTAAAGCATGACTCATAAGCCTTGGAAAACACAATGTAACAGGTTCTTAGCTAGTTTAATAAGCTTTTTCAAGTTTTTATAATTTCAGTTTTATTTTTATAGTTCACCACTTCATTTTAAACAATACTAGATGCTCAGACAACTTCTAACACACCTCTTTCATCTTTGAATTTGTCAAAAGCCTCTGAACCTAAGATGGTTCAACAAAACCCTGACAAATAGTGTTGTAAAGGAATGTGAGAGTGGAGAAAGTTTGAGCTACAACAGTCAATTTTTCCACTGATTTAAGGAGTCAATGACTCTCTTCTTGAATAAAGTAAGTAATCTATCTGAACCTACTTACTTTGAAAAATATTGTAAATTCAATGTTATATTATCATCACGTGAGACATTTACTGATTATAAAATCTCAGTATTTTCCATATATAGATACACAATTTCTCTAGATAGTGCATATGTTTGATGACAATTATTAGTACAGAAATTGTATTTATACATTTTGATAGTTTTAGCTTTCTTATGAATATCTTTAGAGATTTTGTTTTATTTTGTTTTGTTTTAATCCTAACTAACAAGTCCCTCGGTCATGGTTAAATTCTAAACACAAAGTTTTAAATATTATGCTTTTAACAGATTTATTATTTTAAATCTCTGTCCTGAACCAACAGAAACTATTGCTTCTTGTTCTTCTTGCACCAGCAGCAATGGCGGCAATTGCTAGTTCTCCTTTGCATCACTGTCAACATTTGAGTGATGGTCACTAATTGACAAACACTTGCAGATGTGTATGCAAATTTACTTGGGATGAGGGTAGCCAGTAGCTACTTCTGTTTCTCTGTCACCATGCTGCCTGTCTGGGCTCTTAGAAGTTGAGCTTTATTACTGTAGCTCTATAGTAGAGCTTGAAGTCAGGGATTGTGATGCCTCCAGAGGTTGCTTTGTTGTACAGATTCTTTTAGCTGTCCTGGGTTTTTTGTTTTTCCATATGAAGTTGAGTATTGTTCTTGGGAGGAGGGGCTTGGACCTGCCTCAACTGAATGTACCAGGCTCTGCTGACTCCCCATGGGAGACCTTTGCCTTGGAGGAAGTGGAAATGGGGAGTGTGCTGGGGGGGAAGGTTGGGGGTCAGGAGGAGGGAGGACAGGGGAATCTGTGCTTGGTATGTAAAATGAATAGAAAATCTCTTAATTAAAAAAGAATAAAATAAAATAAAGAAAAAGTTGAGCTTTACATTTCCCAATTGACACTAGGAACTTCTGTTCACCAAGTTCCCCCCAAATACCTCAGGATGTTTAACCTTACTCAACCCTGTTCCAAAAGGTCAAGCCAGTTTAGACTCCACTAATGACTACACTTTCTCATTCTCTCTCTGTCTTGAAGTGTTGGCATCATTTCAAGACAAATTATCCCATCCTCTGTTCTCTTTATCATAATCATCTGAGTAATTTTCATCTAATTTTTAAATCTTTTAAAGTGATTGATGGCATTCATTTGAAGAACAATTTCATCTTCTCTTTTTGGACATTTTTTTAATACTTCAGTTATAGGAAAGCAAATCTGAAAGAGGACACAGGCAAATGAATTCCCCACTTCTGTTGCCACTTTACAAACATATATGCCTTGAGCTTCCTAGAGAATTATATCATGATTACTAATTTTAAAAAATACATACTCTTTCCTCTGTTTCATTTATTTACTAGAACTTCCTTGAGTTATTATCTACCCCATCCAACCCTAAAGCCTATCAAAATATTTGTAAGATATCATAAATATAGTAAGAGTTATCTCCCTCTAAGTAATTTTATTTCTTGTCATCATTCCCTTGGAAATATTTTTTCACTTATATCCTTTTCATGAAGCATATATTTTGACTTTCTTAAGGTCAGCAAATACTGAAACAGAGTAAGGCAAAAAAGAAAACAAAACAAAACAGAGAAAGGGCAAAAAACAACCACATGTGCTTTTCAGCACTGTGAACAAATTCTCTAATTTTCAGAAGGCATGATTTGAGCAGGTAAGTATGAAGTGTTTTGTCTGTGTTCATTAAAAGTAAAAAGAGGGCACTGACTACTGTAATTAATGTCAACATAAAAAAAAAAAACTTACCAAGTTCTTTGAAAGACTGATTCAGCATTTTGGTTCTCACAGCTCCAGTGAGAAAGAAAAAAGATCTGTGAAATGAACTCATGGGGAAAAGAATCAAATGAACCAGACAATTTCAAATGGAATTTTTAGTATTTAGAAGGAAGGATCATAAGAACTGTACAAGAAAAGAAAATAAGAAATAACAGTGGAATTCTCAAAGAGTTAATAAAAATACTTTTAAGGAAACGACACCAGAGGAGAAAAATGTAGAAACAGCAGACTCTAGCAGAAGTAGGGGAGGGGAGGGCCAAAGAGGAAGGCAGTGAAAAATAAATAATACAAAGTGTGAAAAAATAACCTGGCTCTGGAAGACAGTCCACAAAGACCACTTGCCTAAAGTCTGCAAATCCCTGGGTTCCACTTCCAACATGGAGAAATGCAGACACATAAATGTAAGTTAATAACAACACACATGCTTAAACCACTGCGCCAATTACACAATCCTGCTCACCAAAGAAATTTTCTGTTCAAGTTGTTGGAGCTAGAAGAACTGTCATACTTAAACAGTCTGAGTCACATAGAACATACATGATTGTATGTCTGTCAGTCTGTCTGATGTGGTATTTGCAGGGAGTTTGAGAGCAAGACAGTGAGGTAGAGGCTAAATAAAATAAAGACAAAGATCAAAAGTCTATCATAGGACTGGAGAGATGGCTCATTGGTTAAAAGCACTTACTGATTTTGTAAAAGACCCAGGGTTGGGGTCAGGGTTCAGGTCCCAACACCCACATGGCCACTCAAAACTATCTATGTCCTCTTCTGCTCTCCATGAGCACTGCATGCACACGATGCATACATGTATAAATCTAGGCAAAATACATTAAAATATATAAAATAAGGTAAAACATTAAATAAAAATAATCTTTATAAAAAGTCTTCCATAAACTCTTAACCAGAGCAGGATATCTACATGTTTAAGAACATTAGTTTATTAATATTTTCACTACAATCTTAAGTGTGTTATTTAATCCTTTCAACTTAAATGTCATCATCTATAAAATGGGCATTGTAATGACATCTACTTTGCAGTTTGTCTGAAGATTAACGTAGCTTAAATGTAAAGAAATCATAAAACCCTGTCATAGAGTGTTTTATAAAAATTAGTAGCAGCATTAATGAAGTGATTTGTGAGTCAGTGTACCCAAATTAATATTCTGACCTCAGAATACAGGTAGTATATGTAGTAAAATCTCCAAGATTTGGAGTTATGAAGCTCAGGTTCAATTTCCAAATACTTGGATGTGATCTTTTAATTTTTTTAGCCCTGGCTTTCCTTTCACAGGAATCACAGGAATGTGTCACATTGTTGTGATGCATTTTTGGGCTTCATTCATTTGTTTAACATCAAAATGTGTATGCATCTCCAATAGTGGTTTTTATCTGTGAGGTAAGTTGCCATGGGCTTGCCCATGTAGGAGATCCATCAGTAAACACAGTGCTGGATGTTAAATACAATTCTTGTCTCTGTGGGTTTACAACTAGGGGTGTAGAGCCAGAAAACATGTAGGACCATTTTAATGCTATTTCTTACACAAACCACAGGAACAAAATCTTTGAAGAGGATCATGCCTGGTAAACGTGAGAAGGA
Source organism: Peromyscus californicus insignis (assembly GCF_007827085.1). Taxonomy (NCBI): domain Eukaryota; kingdom Metazoa; phylum Chordata; class Mammalia; order Rodentia; family Cricetidae; genus Peromyscus; species Peromyscus californicus. The sequence goes on from NW_026294391.1 coordinate 48,987,223, forward strand.
AATAGACACAAATCTGCACCCCAGATAAAAGCTAAAGACTTTCAGAAATTGTCGCCTTATGCTCTTTCTTTGTCTATGTCTTGCTCTACATTTGAGTGAACCTATTATAAGATCCTGAGCAGTCTTTCAGAGAGTTAGTAAATATTTTGCTGAGTTTCTTCAGTCAGCCCTCATTTGGAATTCAACTGTCTTGGGGATTGAGGAGGGCTCCCGTCCTAAAATGTCTGGTTGTACATGTCAACTCCTTTTGTCTATCCAACACTCAAAGTTGTGAAACATGTGCTATAACTTAGGAGTCCATTGTGCTTTGTATTTTAAATTGCTTTTTAAGGAAGGGGGAGGTTACTAAGTCAACACTTTAGGATAGATGTGGATAAATAGTTCTGTGTAGATATATGAAACTAACATGCCTGTATTTGAAGGGTTTTGTAACACAAATCTTAAAAGGTCTTATTAACAAAAACAAAAAACAACAACAAAAAAAACCCCTGGGGCCAGATATTTGGGTGAATGCTGAAAGATCAGAGAAGCAGAACAGGCCACAAATAACCTCGCTTTGACATCTTCTCAGCCAATCCTGTTTCCTCAAACTGGAAGCCTCTGAGTCCTCACCCAAATGGATCTCAGCTGAACTGCTGCTAAAAGCCTAAAAGCTTAAAAGCCTCTAGTTCCTGGTCTTCATGCCTTACATACCTTTCTGCTTCCTGCCATCACTTCCTGGGATTAAAGGTGTGTGTCACTATGACTGGCTGTTTCCAGTGTGGCCTTGAACTCACAGAGATCCAGATGGATCTCTGCCTCCCAAGTGATAGGATTAAAGGTGTGTGTGCCACCATTTTCTGGCCTCTATGTCTATCTAGTGGCTGTTCTGTTCTCTGACTCCAGGTAAGTTTATTAGGGTGCAACATATATTGGTGGATACAAAATCACCACAGGGTTTAAAACAAAAGTAAATGATCAAAGTACATTATATACACACACGAAATGGCATGACAAAACCCATTATTTTGTATACTTAATACACACTAATAAATAAAAACAACAATATTTCAATAGTTAGATATTGTGTCATATGCCTATAGTCTTAACACAGAAGGTGGAGACAACAATCAGGGGCTTTAGGATAGCTTGGACTACATAACAAGTTAATGGCCAGAAGAGCCTCAGTATTGAGATCCTGTCTCAAAACAATAGTAAACTACTGGTCAAAGAATAAAATGACTAGGTTGGAAGTTATGTCATTGTAGAAAAAGACAGATGGATAATAATTTTTAGTGAAATACTCTGGTATGGTATTAGTGAAAGCAAGAAGTCATGGAGAGAAGATTTACATGAAACAGCTGAAAAAATAAGAGCACAGCCTATCTATCAGTCTAGAGTCTACACTAGCATTAGAGACTGGACTATCAGGATTTTATTAGACCAGGCAATATCTAAGAAACACTACCCAAATTTAATTATACTGGAACACACACACACACACACACACACACACACACACACACACACACACACACACATATTCTCTAATATATATCTCCCATTGTGCTTAAGTTGAGAAGTTTATCCATTTCCCTGAATTGTTTTCAACTTAGCAAAACTTCATTTTAATTAAATTATGAAATGATATTGAAACCTCAGATTATATTTTCTTGTACTTCACAAATACATTTTGTTTTTTGAGAACTACTGTACACTGTAATTCAATATGCATTATCACTCATTTTTTTTTTTTTTTTTTGGTTTTTCGAGGCAGGGTTTCTCTGTGTAGCTTTGCGCCTTTCCTGGAACTCACTCGGTAGCCCAGGCTGGCCTCAAACTCACAGAGATCCGCCTGGCTCTGCCTCCCGAGTGCTGGGATTAAAGGCGTGCGCCACCACCGCCCGGCCATTATCACTCATTTTATCTCTTGTATGCATTCATTATTTTTCTCTTTCACTATTTCAAAGAACAGAGATACATGCTTTCATTCAATCAACATGCACTGATTTCTCAGTAGTTCTGTAAGTTTCTCAAACTTTTCTGCATCCAAGACATTGGCTGTGTTCTTTTCTTTACTAAGTCTGAAATAGGCTTCATTATTTCTTAAAAGACTAAGGCTTAAGAACAAATAACAGAATTTTAGAATCTTAGTGTGTCCCTTCAAAATAATCAATATTAGGAAGTGAATTCAATTGTTAACAAATAGCATTACTGACAATATAGAATATGGAAGTTTTATTCTGCAATGTAAAAAAAAATTCTAGAAGAGAAAAAGAAATGTCTAGGACAGGGAAAACAAGCAGCTAAGATTCAGCTCCAGGAACATTCTTTCTTTGACACAAACCTGTGTAGCAGAACTTAATTGTGAAGGATTTGTTTTGTAGCACATTGATTCCATTACAAAAAAAGATAGTTCATTTTCTCCATTGTTTTTCAGCATAATTACTTCACAAGTAAGAAATAATTGCCAAACTATGAATACAGGGGTTTATTGTCATTGTTCAGTTGGGACATTTTGTCTACATTAAAAGAAGAATCCAACTATTTTTTTCCAGAATGGCATCAGTGTTGAACTATTTCATTAGAAAGCCTATACTGAAGAACTACAGGCAGCCAAAGATCACTGAGGCCAGGAGAAATGGTCTTCCTCAGGGAAAAGCACACTAATTGTTTATCCAATACCAAATGGTCAGCCCTGAAAACATGCATACAAGTAACATTATAGAGACTGAGAAAGTTCTATTTAGGAATATACATATATGTGTGTAACAATTAATGAAAAAAGAAGTCATGAATGTGAAAGAGATCAAGAAGGGAGTCTGTAGGGAGGGATCGGTAGGGACAATAATGATTTAATTATATTATAATCCCCCAAAGTAAAAGAAATTTAAAAAGAAAGGCTATACTGGCAACTACTTATATATCTAATCCAGTTAACAGAGATAAACCAAGAAAAAATTATATAAAGTATGGAATATATGAGAAATATGTTGTCTATGCTATTTAGGGACAAGCTATCCTTCCTGAGTGAACCAAAAATGCAACGTATGGATGTTAATATAGACAAGCTATTACTATGAGTACAACATATAGACACAACCACAAAAGCTCAAAGTAATCCACAGAACAATACTATGATTTAGAAAATTAATTTTTATGTATAATTTTTTATTAAAAAAGATTTTCTTTCCTTTTATATACCAACTGCTATTCCCCCTCCCTCCTTTTCTCCCACTCCCCCTACCTACGCCCACCCCATCCCCATCCCTTCCTCATAGAGAGTAAGGCCTCCTTGGGTAGTCTATACAGGCTATTGTTATACCATGTTGGGGCCAGACCTAACCCCTCCCTCCTGCATCGAGGCTGAGTAAGGCATTGCACCACAGGGAAGGGGCTCTAAAAAGCCAGTTTGTGTACCCAGGGTAAGTCCTGGTCCCATTGCCAGAGGACCCACAAACACATCAAGTCACGCAACTTTCACCCACAGTGAGAGGGCCTAGTTTGGTCCCATGCAGGCTCCCCAGCTGTCAGTCCAGAGTCCATGAGCTCCCATTAGCTTGGGTCAGCTATTTCTATGGTTTTTTCCATCATGATTCTGACTCCGCCCCCTTGCTCTTATCCTCTTTCCTCCCTCTCTTTAACTGAACTCTAGGATCTTGGCCAAGTGCTTGGCTGTGGATCTCTGCATCTGCTTCCATCAGTCACTGGATATAGGTTCCACGATAGCAATTAAGGGTAGACACCAATCGGAGTGCAGGGGAAGGCTAGTTCAAGAACCCTCTCCACCATTGCTATGATCTTAGCTGGGGACAATCTTGTGAGTTCCTGGGGTTTTCCCTAGCTCCAGATTTCTCCCCATCTCCTTTAATGGTACACTCTGTCAAGATATCTCTTTCATTGCTCTCCCTCCCCATCTCTCCCCCAATTTTCAGCCATTTTAATATCATTTTTAACATTGTACTAGATGTGTAAGTTGAGATGTCAAAGAACTCCCCTAAGAATATACAGCTTAAATGGTTTTCAAAGGAAAACTGGAATGCATGTTTGTGTCCAACATTGTTGCTCCTGTACTAAATCACACTAATTCCTGCATTAGTTGCTACCTGGAAGGCATTTAATTTGTTTATGTTCCCATTTCAATTTTAATAATATCACTTATTCTGCTTTTTTCCCCAACTCCCCTTGAATGTGTGCCTTACATTGTTTTTGCTGCTATGGACAAAGGAATGATTCAAAGGAAATAATTATGGAAATATCACTCTATGTTTGCTACCATTAAAGGATAGAATAAATCCTGAAACACAGTCTATGAAAGGCTGAAGGCAGAAACAAATATACAATAATCTTATAGTCATTAACCTCTCGTTAATATACTAATTAACTTCCATGTTAAAAGCTGAAATACATTCTTTACATGTAAAACCATTTCAGACAGCCTGCTTAGCATATAGAAATAATTAAATATTCCCAACTTAACTATATTGAGTTAAGTATCTCAAATAAATCAATTTGTAAGGGATAAAAATCATATTTAAAGTCATGTTCCTAAATGAATCCTAAATTAAAATGACTATCTTCCTTCCCTAATTAGAAAATACTCACACAGCACCATACACAAACAAAAATAATTATTTGAACAGGATGTATCTTTAAAATTTATTAGAATTAAAAGTAATATATTTAAATATCTCATTTTAATTTTTGACTTAATACTTTGATAATACATAGGAATAGTGTAAAAAATAAAATTTTATGAAATAGTAGATAAAATATGACATTTAATTTTCTAATTTTCTCATTTTGGGAGACAGTTTTTATTGACACACTTGGATAGTTTAGTAAAGCATCTTCACCGTACTAATGCCAGAGTATAGCCAGCTAATGTAGACTATTGAACAGCATGTTGCTACTCTGACAAAGATTGCTTCAGCAATAACACCTTTTAATTCCACATAAAATGCTGTGGCTGGTAAAATTATTGAGACTTACATGCACCAGTTTCTATGGTCATTGGACTGTTATTTTCTTTGAATTGATCCTGCAAATGGGTATTTGTTGATATATGGGAAAGTATTGCTGATTGTTAGTGCTCCTTAAAAAGCTTATTTACAATTCATATCTGCAGGTATAAATTAGGAACTCAGGAACCCCAAACAAAAGTCTTGGAAAGAACAGAAGTGGTACAGGATGCAGTTCCAGCACAACAAAGCCTATTATTGTAAACACTGAAAAACTGGAACAAAAATTAACATAAATCAGTCAACCAACCAGAGAGGTGAGAAAAAGAAACAAAAAGAAAGTGGGAAGGAAATAAGGAAGCTATCATTTTAATGAGCTAAAAGAGAGAGGAAGCGGGGAGAGGAAACATCCTGAAAACCAGAAAACAGACCAACTACTAACACATAATCAGGAAAAGGAAGCACGAGATATACAGAAGAAATGATGTGGATAAAATACTGGCAAAATGAATATTTGTAAGGCTAAAACCTCATTCTACAGATTGTTCATTACAATTAAAATTTGGCCATAATTAGAGCGTGACCTGGCAATCACTTGATAATTTCCATCAATTATCAAGTTTGACATCGTTGTGGAATAACTTACATCGTATGATGGGTTGCACTATATGTCACTTGTACAGCCTTCTCACTAAATATGTGTAAACAATATGAATCAAATTGACCTTATAACCTCAAGAAACATGAGAGTAGATACAAATGTTAATACCATGAGGAAACAATCATATAAAATTCAGGACAGGCAATTAGCAGATCACCTGACCTAACCTTAATGCCATGAGAAAAAAATACTTGCTGCTCTGGCAGAAGACCCAGCTTTGGTCCCCAACTCCCCATTGGGCCATTTACAAGTGCCTGTAACTCCAGTTCCAGGGATATCACCAGACTCTTCTGATTTCCAAGGGCACCTGCATGCATATGGTACATACATAGATAAGTAGGCAGAAATACATTCACATAAATGAAAATAAATATTTTATAAGGGCCAAAGTGTAAACTAAGCTAAGAATAAACTACAAAGTAAGAAAATTATTTCATCACAAAGAACTAATCCTGACATAATCCTTCTTAGGACAAAAACATTCAAATGAAGAAATTGTGATAGACACCTTCTATTTGCCGCTCCCTGTCACTGTAGAAGGCTGACTCACACATGTTAGAGTGGTCTTAGTCCTCTGGCTTCCTTTTGGGCTTCTCCAAACAAAAGACTGGTGAAAGGCCAGGTCATGAGATTGGGATATTTATCTCCCTGCTCCCAGAACGCTCTTTCACCAGACTGCTTTGAACCAGCTACATTCCTCTCCAAAAGCCACAGCTCCTTCCCACTCAGTTTCAGTCATCATGCCTTCCCTTTCCCTGGCCTGGGATTCTTTATCATTTCTTTCCGGCTTCTTCTGGCATTCCATGCATCAGTACTCATTACCCTTTTATTAACTTTCCTCCAAATTACCGTATTAAATATGATAGCTGTTACCTAGCAGAATTTTGACTGATTTTAAAAAGTCATATGCTATTCATTATAAACATATAAGAAAAGCACAAAATAAATAATAAAACTGGTAATTTCCTGAGAAATATAACTTACACAAACTAATTCTAATAGAAAGAGAAATTTCAATATACCAATGTCTATAAAAGAAATATACAAAGTTACCAAAAAAAATATACCCAACATATCAAAGGCTAAATTAACTAAAGCCACTTTACTGTTCCAGAGAATAGGAAAGATAAATTATATGTTTTTATGGCATATAGCATTTATATGAAAATTTCCTGAAAGGTGAAAGATGGAGAAATGGCTCAGTTGGTAAAGTGCTCACGTGTGTACATAGGTATGAAATGTCATTGTCCCTGTCCTCTTTAATTGTTCTCTACTTTAATATATTGACACCTGGGTGTGGTGGCATTCATCTTTAATCCTTGTGGTGATATTGTGTTCCCCAAAACATTGTGACCCTAATAAACTTTTCTGGGTTCAGAGAACAGAACAGCCACTAGATAGACATAGAGGCCAGAAAATGGTGGCATATATACCTTTAATCCTAGCATTCCAAAGGCAGAGATCTGTCTGGATCTCTGTGAGTTCAAAGCTACACTGGAAACAGCCAGGCATAGGGACACATGCCTTTAATCCAAGGAATTGATGGCAGGAAGCAGAAATGTATTTAAGGTATGAGGACCAGGAACTAGAGCCTGGTTATGGTTTCAGGCTTTCGAGCAGCAGTTCAGCTGAGATCCATTTGGATAAGGACACAGAGGCTTCCAGTCTGAGGAAACAGGATCGTTTGAGGAATTGGCAAGGTGAGGAAGCTGTGGCTTGTTCTGCTTCTCTGATCTTCCAGCACTGACCCCAGTACCTGGCTCCAGGTTTGTTTTTATTAATAAGAACTTTTAAGATTCGTGCTACAAATCCTAGCAGTGGAGAGGCAGAATAAAGAGGATCTCTGTGAGTTCAAAGCCAGCCTGATTTACATAGTGAGCTTCAGGAAAGCCAGAGCTACATAGTAAGGCCCTGTTTGGGAAAAAAAAGAAAAAAATATATATATAGTCTATATAAATATACTTACATATGGGGTCTCTCATTGATTAGACTGGATTGCTAGCAAGCCACAAGGATCTTTTTGTCAATGCCTCCCCCCATGCTGCACTACTTGGTATTTATGTGCACGCTGGGAATCTGAACTTAGAAGCAGTTGAGTGTTGGTGGCTGCTTGGGGAGGGAGAGTCAATCTCCTATAAAGGTATGGTCCATGATAGTTTTCTCATTCTCCCATAGATGGCCCTATACCCTTGGGCAGCACTAATTGGACTCTCAAAATTATAAAGAGAAGAGGAGGAGGGGGGAGTAGGGAGTGAATATGATCCAGATACATTGTATTCAAGTATGAAACTACCAAAGAATAAATAAAATATTTAAAGCCTGCTCCTTCAATTATCTCTTTATCATTTTCTGTCACATTTTTGCTCTAGAAACCACCCTTTTCTTTACTTAATCATATCTTAATATTGTTTTCATTTGGTGCTATTCATCTCTTTATTTGAACCAATATTTTCACTTCAATTAAATATCACACTTTACTGAAAAGTATTTGAATGCCTCAGCATTTGTATTCTATGTGTGCTTTCAGTTAGCAACACTTAATTTGACTTTTTTTCTCATTTGTCTACCATACTTTGTGATTACAGTCAACTCATTTAGGTCAAAGCATATTTCATATTTTCAAATATGAATTTTCAGACATCGACCCAGCTAAGTCTGAGAAAATTATGATTTAGCTAAATATTGCTGGAATATGGTAGAGTACCTAATAACCCAATATATTAGTGATCAAAAATTCATTTAGGGAATGAATAAGTTCATAAAAGGCTTCTTTTGCCCTCTCTTCTCTGAGCTCATCCAAATGCTTATTTGGTATTGCTACTTAGAGCTTTCAAAACTGTCTCAAGCTCAGCGTTTTTAAAGCAGTCTCAACTCCTCAATCATCCTTCCTAACTTGGTGTTCTTCAATAAGATCTTTGCAAATGGCATGCTTCAACTTTGGGTGTCAGTGTATTTAAAAACTCTATTGTTCCAAGTGTTGCCACAGGCCATGCTCCCTTTCCTACAAGCATTCTCAAAAATTCCTCCCAGCTCCCAATTTGTTTCTAATATTGCCACAGGCAGAAAAAAATAGGGAAAAATACTAAGGAATTTTATGTCAGATTTCTAAAGTTATTCTAATAAAATTATGAAAGCAATATAGTTTAGGGTAAAAACAAATACAGAATATCCCACTGGACTTATCACTAAATAACTAAGCAGACATACCAATAAAACACAAAATAATTGTGTGTGTGTATGCACATGTGATTCATATTTATGTGGGTGCACATGTGTGCCCATGTTATTTCGAAGCCAGAGATCAACTTCAGTGGCCACTCTTTAGGTGTCATTGATCTTGTTTTGTGAGACAGGGTCTCTGGCTGGCCTTGCAATCCACAGTTCCACTAGGCTGCCCAGCCATGGAGCTTCAAGGGTTCTACACCTTCCCAGTGCTGGAATTTTAAGTATGTGCCACCACCAATGGCTATTTGAGATAGGTTCTGAGGTCAAACTCAGGTCTTCGTGCTTGAATACATTACCAACTGTGCTGCCTCGCCTGTCCCACAAAATAAATTCGGAGTGATTCTCTTTTCCTTGAAAATAAACGATCGTTAGATTTGTTTGGTATCTTAGATAGCTGTTTCAACTACTTAACTGTTAATACCTAAAGAGAAGTATGTAATTATTGTATAGAAATGAGAAAACTTAGATAAAATACATTCTAAATCCAGGGTTGAAAACAGCAACTATGAAATCCCATTAATAATTTCTCAAACAAGCCCTTCAAAATAATCAGTAATGTATGACTACAATTCATATCCAAAGAAATTCAAACAGGATATCAAAGAATATCAAAGAAATACTTGCACAGCCATTTAATTTCTTCCTTCCTTTCTTTCTTTCTTTCTTTCTTTCTTTCTTTCTTTCTTTCTTTCTTTCTTTCTTTCTTTCTTTCTTTCTTTGTTTTCAAGGCAAGGTTTCTTTGTGTAGTTTTGGTGCCTGTCCTGGAAGTTTCTCTGTAGACCAGGCTGGCCTTGAACTCACAGAGATCCACCTGCCTCTGCCTCCCAAGTGCTGGGATTAAAAATGTGCACCATTGCACAGCTGCAGAGCCATTTTAAAGGTAGCAGTATTCGTAATAGAACAGAAGTGGAGAGAGGGAGGGGAAGAAGGGAGAGGAGAAAAGTCGGATTTGGGCGATAGGTCACTTACATTTGAGCTCCAACTGTGCCATTTGTATATATTATAACTTGGTGAAATTTACTTAACCACTCTTAGTCTCTATTTTGAAAGTTATAAAATATGGATAACATATTATCAATTTAAAATAAAGTGAAATGGGATACAATAACACTTCATAATATGTCAGGAATATAATTTTTATTAATTACTTATTAAATCCTAATATATGCCAGGTACTATTCTACAAACCATAGATGAAGAAGTGACCATTACTTCAGAATTGTCTTGGAATGAATGTATTTCAAAAGGTAATGTATTACTTCCTGAGGAATTCAGTGGCACACAATTGTTTTCAGTCCTCTTATTCTAGGCAGACAATAACTTTATTCCTAGGTTTCCTGTTGCTGGTAAAGATTTAGATCCCATTTCTCTGGATTTTTCTTCTGCAATAAGCCTCAGTAGGAGAAAACACAGCACAACGGTACTAATTGCTAAGTAAGATGTGACCCAAGTGTAAGGCATTCAGCGTTTAAATACCTGACTGGCAAATTTTAAATTCAACATGACGTTTCCAGGTATAAAATAGTGGTTGATCTCTGACACTGACTGAATTCTGCAAACGTATTTGTGCTCGACAGCACATGCACACACACACACACACACACACACACACACACACACACACACACACACACAAAACTCCCTTAATTCAACAGTAAGAGCTCCAGTTTCTATCGGTGACAATGTGTACAGTACATGCTGCAAATGAACAGCTCTGGTGACAAAAGCAGAATCAGTGAAAAAGGCCTCACTGCAGTATCAGCACCGCCAGCATCTGCTCCAAGCACTGTCCTTCCAATTCAGGCATTACTGGAGTCGTGATTCTGACACCAGAGAAGCTTAGAGGCTCTCTACTCCTTCTGCCTCAACATATTTAATTATCTTTTCTATAAAACTGTGTTCGTGATTATTTTTTTCTATAAAACTAAACTCAGCATAAGGATGAAAAATAATGTAGTATGTATTTCAAATGTCAATTAAAAGTATGTGTTTGCCAATATGGATGCTTGGTGTGTTATTTTGAAACACTAAAATATCGGGCTGCAACCCCCCCTCCCATGTTGTTTCACTTCAGAAGCAGCAGCGCCATCTTCTGGAATAAGTGGAATAAGAAATAATTACGATATTTTAAAATGTCAGAATCCTGAGGAAAATAGATTATGTATTTGTGCACCAAAACAAAAGTCCGAAGATGCATGTTAGTTGCTAATCACTAGGAAGAAATAAGAGGGAGCTAGTTTCTGGTGTTAACCAGCAACTGCACAAGAACAACAACCTCTTTTCCAGACTGTCTGAGAAGCTTGTGTCACTTAAAAATATAAAAATTAAACAGAATTAAATAGAAGCTGTAAGTCTTTCTACCTGTCACTAAACATGAATGTAACACAAAATGGAACTGAGAAATTTACAAAAGAAAAGTGCCGCTGCAGATCATACACAGTCAATAAATGATTGCACAGACTGGAATCACAGATAGATTCATTCAGGGTATATGGGGCACTGAAAACAGTCTTGAAAAAGAAAGTTTATGAAGAAACAATTTTGTTTTCTCAAAAAAGTTTTGATGGACATAGCTAAATGGAATGTATGGACTTGATAGAAGAGGAGAATTCTAGAGTAGGGCAAAAGATGTGAAGTGACCCAGGGACATAATTAGTATGGCAAGCAGAATTCTAAGATGCCCCATTGAAGATTCTAAAGCCCTGGTACACATTTACTTTTGCCCAGTTATTCAATCAAATGCATTAAGTTTACTTTGAGATACAAAGAGCATTGGTATGGTCCTGACTTAAACACATGAGTCCTTTAACAGAGAGGTGTATTAATGCTGGTTACAAAAAAGGGACTCAGAAATCTGAAGTACTGCTTTACAGTTGTTGGCTTGAAGATGAAAAGGAACCCCAGCGTTGAGAAGTGGCCCCTGCTCATAGCCACCATGGGTATGGAGACCTCAGTGTCACATCTGTAAATAACTGAATTATGCTAGCAACACAAAAATCACTTAGAAGCAGATTTTCCTCTAGAGCCTAATTCTGAGAATTCTGCCTGGATGACACCTTGATTTTATTCTGTGATACCTTCATACTTAAACTTGGGCCAGACTGTAGCAGGAATCTTAAAAGTTCTTATTAATAAAATCAAACCTGAGCCAGGTATTGGGGTGAACTGGTAGATCAGAGAACCAGAACAGGCCACAGCTACCTCACCTCACCGGATCCTCAGCTGGTCTTGTTTCCTTGGACTGGAGGCTTCTGAGTCCTCATCCAGAATGGGTCTCAGCTGAACTGCTGCTCAAAAGCCTGAATGCTTAACCAGCCAAATGCTTCTAGTTCCTGGTCCTCACGCCTTATATATCTTTCTGCCTTCTACCATCATTCCCTGGGATTAAAGGCTCACTTTCTGGGATTAAAGGCGTGAGTCACCATGCTTGGCTGTATCCTTGAACACACAGATTTCTGCTTAACTCTGCTGGCGGCTGGCAGTGTCTCCCCTCACTCAGCCTTCCACTTCCCAGCTCTATTTTCCTCCTTGTCCCGCCTACACTTCCTGCCTGGCCACGGGCCAATCAGTGATTTATTCATTGACCAATCAGCAACACATTTGACATACAGACCATCCCACAGCACTGCCTCCCAAGTGCTGGGATTAAAGGCGTGTGCTACCACTGCCTATCCTCTATGTTTAATATTGTGGCTGTTCTGTCTCTGACCCCAGATAAGTTTATTAGGGTGCACAATATTTCGGGGAACACAATACCACTGCATTTCCCCTTTTTTGCCTAAAATTTAAAAAAGATTATAACTAATACAAGAAAAATTATATCCAGTAAGTATATACAATATACACAGTCAAGATTATATTAATGATGTCTAGTCCATTAACATTTGACAGATTCAGACAAAAAATTCAATTATATATATAACAATGTCCAGTCCAGTAACATTTGATAAACTCAGACAAAAAATTTTCATTACTTATTTTATTTAAAACAAGTAGCTCCTTTTTAAAAGTATTTTTCTTTTCATAATAGATTCAGTAATCTACCTTTTGTCATTTTTATATCTTCCCTTTTTTCTTTTTAGTGTAGATTCAGTGATCTACCCATTTTTCCTATTATTTCTTTATTTTTTTAAACAAAAACTCTGAATCTAATCTCCTTGTTCAACTTTTTTCCTGACCATTAACAATTAACAACTTGTAAACAACCACCATAAATAATGACAATATCCATAACTCAAATGACCAAAAACCTCCCATCCCACCTCTTAGGAATGTGGGCGTCATTTTCTTAAAATTACTTTCTGCTTTCTAGGGGCGAAGACATCTTTAGGGAATCCTGAAAAGAAAATTTTGGGTTTAATTGTCAAGTCCTGTATCATTCATCCAGTCTCTGTATAATAGGAAATTTTAGGGCTTGTCACAGTCCTTGTTCGAGTAGTCTGTCAGGCTGGATCATCTCAGCTAGTCATCTCGAAATTGTCCTGACCAGTCTGTAGTCCAAAGTCGATCTTTCCTTGGTGTTAATCAGCTTAATGGTTTTATCATAGTCCATGTGGAATCATCGTTGTGGAATTCTGTCATCGTTTTTAACATTTCAAAGTCGCTGTTTGGCGTGATCATGGTTCCCTGCAGATTTTTTTGTGTGTGTGTGTGTGTGCCTCCTCTGTGTTTTGGAGCAATCACAGTCTGATAAATGTCTGTCTCTTGGAACCACGAATATTCTTCCCTAGAAGAGAATATCTTCACAGCAATTTCTCCCCACCATTTGTCTTGCCAAACTTTTCCAAACTGACCTTTGCTGATGCTTTCTTGTAACATGATGGTCCTGGCAATTCTTCTCTGAACAAACAGCGTTAAACCCTTTGTCCCAGGTACCAGCATCACCGCAGTCACCAACAAGATGAGAAGAAGCCAGCAACTCAGAGTAGCAGCCGCTGCCTCCATGGTCCCACCACTGTTTGTGGTTCGATCCGGGCCGAAGCTTCTCCCAAGCCTCCTAGGCCGGCCTCAAACTCGGGATCCTCCTGCCTCTCCTTCAGTAAAACCTACTGGCATGTGCCACCACAACCAGCCGAGTGTAGTTCGGGCCTGAGCTGGGGCCCACTAGGCCACAGACAAGCAGCTTTTTCATGAATTCGTACCACGAACGTTGGGCGCCAGATGTAGCAGGAATCTTAAAAGTTCTTATTAATAAAATCAAACCTGAGCCAGGTATTGGGGTGAACTGGTAGATCAGAGAACCAGAACAGGCCACAGCTACCTCACCTCGCCGGATCCTCAGCTGGTCTTGTTTCCTCAGACTGGAGGCCTCTGAGTCCTCATCCAGAATAGGTCTCAGCTGAACTGCTGCTCAAAAGCCTGAATGCTTAACCGGGTCAAATGCCTAACCAGGCCAAATGCTTCTAGTTCCTGGTCCTCACGCCTTATATATCTTTCTGCCTTCTACCATCATTCCCTGGGATTAAAGGCTCACTTTCTGGGATTAAAGGCGTGAGACACCAAGCTTGGCTGTAGCCTTGAACACATGGATTTCTGCTTAACTCTGCCTCCCAAGTGCTGGGATTAAAGGCGTGTGCTACCACTGCCTATCCTCTATGTTTAATATTGTGACTGTTCTGTCTCTGACCCCAGATAAGTTTATTAGGGTGCACAATATTTCGGGGAACACAATACCACCACACCAGACCATGCTGTATTTTTTTATACATGATCTCACTATATAGCTGTCTGGCCTTGAACTCTTTGGTTAGACGGGGTGGCATTGAATTCACAGTGCCGCTGAGTGCTGAGATTAAAGGTGTGCAACACTACACCTGGCCGATGCTATATATTTAAACCATAGAATTGTGAGCCCTTATCTAGGTGTTGATTTAAACTACTATGTTTGTGAAAATGTGTTATGTAGCAACAGAAAATTAACAGTAAGATAAGAGCAGACAGGCTTGAAATTGCTTTCTAAGGAAAGAATTTTTTGAAACTATCCAGCTCATATTTGCTGAGAGGGTTATGCAATCTGTCCTTTCTTCTTGTAATGCTCAGTCTTGATTTTAAATAAAGGCTTTGGACACATTAAAAGATTAATGTTTTGTGAGGTACTAATGATCAGATTTTTCAAAGGAATTATATCACCATCTTATATTCAGGTACCTTCTTATTTTCCAGTAGCTAAGGGCAATAATCTAAGTATTGAACTGATAATATATGGGCATGGACCAATCACTTCCATGCCCAACCTATCAGAGAGAATATTAACTGTTTACTATACAGCCAACCACTAACCAAATATCAGACCTGCCAAAACAAAGAAACAAACAAAAATGGTGTTCCTGAAGGGAAACAGGTATGATCAAACATTTTAAATTGGTAGACTATTCTACTGGGAAGTAGGAAATAAGTTTTATAAAGTTTTTTTTTTCTAAGCCTCATTGTGCCTTTACTTTTAGTTTGTAATTATCACTCACATATTTTTGGTTGTGAGCTCATCACTCTACACAGCTTCACTCTGTTTTAAAACTCAGGGAAAAATAATAAGGAAAACTGAATTTAAGACAAATAATGAATAATTATTTTGTATGCCCCACATATATCATGGTCCCAATAGAGATCAGTTACTCTGAGCCATTCACCAAATACTGCATGATCCATAACTATTCTGTGAAAAAGAAATCATTCATCTGAAGGCCAGATTCAACTAAGTATCCCTGTTTGGATTCACCTTTGTTCATTTTTCCTTTCTTCTGCAACAATTTTTACTTAAAATAGATACAAACTTCTAGTCCTGGTCTTTTTCAAGTTTGTCGTGTTAACAACCAAAATTCACACCACTGCTGTATCTATGCACTGTAACTCTCCATTTCAACACTTTCCTAAACCAAATTTGGGGGCTGCCATGATGGTCTGCCATTTCCAATGTTGAGAATCAAGGAAATTAGCTTGCTTTTCCATGGCTCACTTGTGCTTCTGTGTCACAACCTGTCACAGGATGAGACAGACATGCAGCCACTCCAGGAGAACTTAGTGCATACCAGTTTAGTCCCAGCCAGTCAACACACTCATGCTTGGAATCAATCCTTATTGATTGCTGTTTGCCTAGGAGACTTTGTGGCTTGTTGTTAGACAGCACTGTTGTTATCATTGCTAACTCACACTTCCCTTTTTACTCACGATTAAGGTCTCTAAAGAGAAGTTCAATAACCACAAGGGCTAGCTGGTTAAGAAGCCACAAAAAGAACGGGAAAATGTTTCTGTACATGCAAGAATAAATTACAATGCTCCTTTGACTCCCTCGGCTGTTTTAGGAGAATTCAAGTGGAAGGAGTGGGAGAAAGAAAACTTATTGTACCTTGCTCTAATGCTCCCAGAGTTATTGCCTTGTCATGCCCCTGTTTTATTTGGAACTGTCATGCTGAGCTTTACTGAGTATTATAGTGCTGGTGGGAGGATTTGATAAAGCTTGTGTAGCATTAGTTTTCCCTGAGTTCCAGGCTTTAGTTTTCTTTTCATTTCACCTGGTGTCTATCTGAATCAAGCACTTGTGATTTTCTTATATCCACCAAAGGATTATAGCTAAATAACTTTATTAAAGGCCAGTGAACTGAAGTTCAATTCACTCACACTCAGACATACTTCGTGGAATATGTGAAAGCTTTAACATACATAAACACCTCTGCAGTTTGATTTCTTTTTCCAGTGCACTGGCTAAGAGTGCACACAGTTGAACTTTTTAAAAGTATTATTAGTACTCTAACAGATACCTAGTAAATCCCAATGTCACACAACCTTTCAGTTTTAAACTGAGGCAATCGCTTGTACTTGTTAATTTGTCTCCGATGACAGAGAAGAGATAAACTGTAAATCTAACTGAATGGTTCGAAGACTGTTAATGGATAATGGTCCATATATGTCTTGTGTGCCATTTCTCCAAGTTCATTGGGTATTACCATCAAAAGTACCCCAAAAGCCAATTTAAGCAGTATTCTAGTAATATTGAATCTCCATCAACTAGCTCCGCTTCTCTTTGCCAGGTTGATGATTGTAGCACATCTACAAGGTCCTCAAATGCCTCCTCACTTGCACTATTAAACTATATTTAGTGTAATTTTGGTGCTACATGAGTATTTCTGAATTTCAGTCCTCCTAACATCATAATATCATGCATGATTAGCACAGCACTATTTCACATGCGTAATTAGAACAAAATGGGCATTCTCTCACAAGTGTATGCAGTTTAGGGACTATATTGTCTCAAGTGATCATTTATGTTTACTCACGGGAAGCAAAGACACACCCCCTATAAGGAGTCCACATAATCCTAACTGAAGCCTGACATACTTACTAGCCTTTAGAAACATTAGTGTGCCCTGAAAACAACGCTTCATAAGAAAAAGGTGTGTTCTGTAGCACATTAGCATCAGCATGACCTGGAAGTTCTCAGAAATGGAGACCCTCAGGCCTACCACAGGCCCTCCAGACCAGAATTTGTATTTTGTTCACTCAAGTTCTCCTTCTAGTTATTCCCACACATATTGAAATTGAAGAAGTGTCTTGTGGCACATGCCTATACCCTCAGCACTGGAGAGGCTGAGGTAGAATGACTACAAGTTTGAGGAGAGCCTTAGCTGTATACCAAAATCCTGATTCATAAAAAGAAACATTCAAGGAGCAGTAATATCCCTCTAGAATCTGTAGCTGGATAGCTTAGATAAATAACTTTAGCCTCCTGAGGAAGACTTTTGTGATTACATGAATTTCCCAACATCTAAGTCTCAAAGTTATTAATAATAAATAATCATACATTTGAAAATGATATGGGGTCTACCTACAGAATGTTAACTGCTTTTGCTTTTCAGTGACTCTGACCTCACCTTTTTATTCCTGGAAGAATTGAGAGAGAGAGAGAGAGAGAGAGAGAGAGAGAGAGAGAGAGAGAGAGAGAAGATAGACATGGTGATACAAAGGATTATTCCTAGCACTTTAAAGACTGAGGCAGGAGGGTCATGAATTCAAGAGCAGCCTGAGTTGTATGGCATGGTCCTGTATGAAAAGAGAAAATAAAGTGTAACAAAGATACTTAACATTTATAAGATGATTACCACATGTCAGGTACACACCTAGAACCCTACACAACTTCCTGAGGTAAATTTTATTGACCTCTGCACAGGTTTCCACCAGGTCCTCTGCATATATATCATAGCTTCCTGTTTAGTGTTTTATGGGATTGCTGAGTGTGCTAACAAGTGCATCTCTAATTTTTATGCCTCCTCTTATGCTCCTTTTCTTATTTCTATTTGTTTTGTCCAATTTCAAAGTGTTAGTTTTTGTTTTATGTTATATTTCATTATCTAAAAAAGTTTACTGTGTTCATTTTATAGGAGACAGAACCCAGACATCTGTCCTCAGAGACATTTTCCTAGGCCTTACATCAAACTGATACTCTTTCTGATACAGAGAAAAATATTTTTATGCAAATCTGATAAGCTTATACAAAAAGATGAATATGATGTTCCTTCCTTGAGATACTGGTATAATGGGGAGGGCTTTCAAGGAATTATTTCCTCAGACAGTTTGGAAAAATACTTTGTAAATTTAGGCACTCTCCTCAGAACAAGCTATTGCTTCAAGCCTATAGCATGTTGGTAGAGTCACAAGTACCAACACACCTGTACCCACACATTTGAAAGAACATTATGCAAAAAATACAGAGCTGAGCTCTAGCTGGACTCACAGCAGAATTTCATTACACCTCATGATTTCCTTAGTGCACCTACTCACGTCTCACTCTTAAGTGGTGCACAGCCATCAAGACAAATCTGTCTTCTCTCCCACACACACTTGAAATGGATGTACTCTGGAAAATGACACTTATCACCTGTTCCCTTTATTATTATTCCTTCTCTGAAATGAAAACTTGCATGTCTAGTTATATTTCTGGCATATACTTGGTACTTAGATCCCCAAACTGTATGTGAGAAGGTATCAGTTTTATACCACAAATGTAGGAATTGCTGTATCTGGACCAACATGATGTTTTTTGTTCTCAATCTCCCATTAAGTAGAAATTGCAATACTAGGGCTGGAGAGATCACTCAGTAGTTAAAGATCACTTAGTGCTCTTAAAGAGGAGCCAAGTTCATTTCCTAACACCCACATGGGTAGTTCACAACCACCTGTAACTCCAGCTCCAAGGGATCCGACACTCTCTTCTGGCTCTTGTGGGCAACTTCACTCAGATATACATATTGCAACACACACACACACACACACACACACACACACACACACACACACACACACACACACATTTTAAAATAATATAAAATTTTTGAAGGAAAATATAGTGCCAGGCAATCCACAAGGGCAGGTATGGCCTGTGGGGATGTTCTTCTTGTATCTGCTTGTTTCCACTTGTACATTCACTTTACCACTTACTGATTTGGATAAAAAAATTTTAAAACATTTTTTGTATTTATTAGTTTTATCATTTTCCCATACAATATAATTTGATTTTGTTCTATCCCTTCCCCAAACTCCTCACAGATCCTCCCCACCTCCTTACCCACCCAACTTCATGTTTTAAAAAAATCCCCAAATCAAAACCATTTAAAAAAAAACAAGACAAAAAATACTAAAACAAAAAAACAAAACAACAACAACAACAAAAAAAAGCACACAAAGAACTTTTGATCTATTTTGTGTTTGCCAACTACTCTTGAGCATGGGGTAGATATACCCAGTGACACTCCATTAAAGAAAACTGATTTTCCCATTCCCAGTAGGCATCAGCTGCAAACAGCTTCTTGGTTAGTGGTGGGACTTTGTCTACTTCCCTCAAAGTGTGGAGATTGTTTTCTGGTTTGAATCACTGCAGATCTTCTGAATGCTGTCACGGTCTCTGTGAGTTCATATATGTATCAGGCCTGTTGTTCCTAGAATGTGCTGTTTCCTTGGAGTCATTTACCATCTCTGGCTCTTACAATCATTCCACCTTCTTTTCCTCATAGATCCTTGAGCCTTGAGGAGAGAGGTTGCTAAAGACATTGCATTTAATGCTGAGTGCGCCAAAGTCTCTTACTCTATGCACATTACCTGGTTGTCAGCACTTACTTTTCAGGGTTTCACAATACACTGAACTATAGCTAGATTTCCCATGTCCTGGCCTGTGAGTAGTCAGGACAAAGCTCTCTTAACAGCCAGTCCCACAGCGCTTGGAACCAAGTAAACACACAGAGACTTATATTACTTATAAACTGTATGGCCGTGGCAGACTTCTTGCTATCTAGTTCTTATATCTTAAATTAGCCCATTTCTATTAATCTATATGTGGCCATGTGGCTTGTGGCTTACCAGTACTTTTACGTCTTGCTTCCTCTGTGTTTGGCTGGCAACTCCTGACTCAGCCTTCCTGTTCCCAGAATTCTCTCTGCTTATCCCACCTATACTATACTTCCTGCCTGGCTACTGGCCAATCAGCATTTTATTTATTAACCAATCAGAGCAACACACATTCACAGTATGCAGAAAGACATCCCCAGCACTTGCCCTTTTCTTTTTTTTGAAACTCACTAAAATGGTATAAGTGTATAAATTTGAAAGACATTATAAGGTAGTTCTCTGTTAGTAATATAAGATAGGATAGAAAGTGAAACAGGTACATTTTGGATTTACCAAAATAGGAGAGATAATGGAATATTTTCTCTGAGTCTGTCAAATGCAAATGGAATAGACATTGTTGAGGTATTTATTGCTTGTATATATTGTATATAGTTATTTTACTTATTGTATATAGTTTTTCTTATATTAGTTATAACTTTTTTCCTTTTTTCTTTTTATTAGAATAAAAGGGGGAATGTGGTGATATTTTAATTGTGCTGAAATGTGATTTTATTTGTATGTTAATAAATAAAGTTTGCCTGGAGATCAGAGGTCACATAGCCATAAACAGGAGCCAGACAGTGGTAGCACATGCCCTTAATCTGATCACATGGCAGGCAGAGTCTCTGTGTGGTCAAGGACATAGCCAAGCATGTTGACACGAGCCTTTAATCCTAGTACCAACCATAGAGACCTTGAGGTTTGTATAGACAGGCAGTGACAAGGAAGTCATGTGGCTGGGCTTAGAGTAAATGAGAAGGCAGAACAGGAAGTCAATAAAAACACAAGTTAGACGAGAAGAAACTCTCTCTGGGGAAGCGATGGTGGCGAGGTGGTAAGATAAGGTAGTTGTGGCTCTAGTTCTCTGATCTCTTTGGCTATTACAGAGCCTCTGTATTTGGCTCTGTGTTTCTTATTTAATAAGACTGTTTAGAAATTCATCTACACTGAACCACATGCCTCCAAAACAAACTATTGCCAAATGTCTTAGCTGTTTATGTCAGGCCCATGCCACTTTCAAGTGTATGAAACATATTCTGATGCTCCTACCATAAAATTCTGTGACAGGATCTCAGACCCACAGCTTCTGACTTCCTGTGTTCTCATCTTGAAAGGGAAGAAATAGATATGAATCACCAGTGTCCTCTATTCTTGTATATCTACATGAGATTTCTGCTTGGGATACTAGCAAAAACAGGGCATTAGCATGTTCCAAAGACCTTTTTCCTGGGAGTACCCACACCCACTTTGTGGTAGCTTCTTGACTCTCCCTGACTCATTTTTAGCATATGTCTACAGTTAAGGGCAGTAAAATTTACTGATACTTATTAATTTCTCCAAAACTATTTTTTATGTTCTAGGCTTTTCCATTCCTCTCTGAAGTATAACCTTTCGGAATCCAAACACCAAGAACTCAGTCACTTCTGCCTTCTGCCATAAATTCAGAGTTAAGTCATTGAACCTAGCTACCCAAACACAGGATGTGTAATGGCAGGAGGAAGTACACGAGAATTCTATGCATATTAACATTGCAAAAATACTAAAAATGTTTTTCTGCTGCATATTTAAATACTATGGAATTGTCTACCTTTTCATCCCACCTCCAGCTACAATGAAAAGCAACAATAATGACATGACAGGGGCTTGTTTACACCATCAGATAAAATGAGGAAGCATAAGCCACAATTCCAAACCGATTCTACCCATGCCAGCAACTATTTAACTTGCCTTCTGAAGAAACAGACAAACCTCTGTTTCCTTGGTGCCCTTCGTTAAGGTTTCAGTAAGCAAGACCTTCTAATCTGAAAAGTTCATACACATTATCAGTGAGAGGAACCTGAAAGGAAAACTTCCCTCTGGTTTGTCCAATTAATCTTGGCAATGACAAGAGCTGGTATTTTTGAGTGTCAGTGCCATGGCAGGTGCCCTACTGATCCTTTTGTTGTTTCCCTTTATTGTCCCACAAGAACCCATGAGTGTATTATTATTCCCTGACTTTTTTCTATGAGAAATAGAACTAGTTTTTAGAAGTGGAAGAAGTAAGCAGATGTTTCTGAAATCCAAAATTAAATTCACTTCACAATCACCCCATTCTATTGCAAAGCCAGAGAGAAGTAAATGCCACAACTGATGTGTCCTCTGATTAAGTTGGAATTGGAACACATTTGTTGTACCCTACATGAGCAAGACCTATATGAATCAACTGGATAAGCATACTTCACATGCCTAGAAGAATAGTGTCATTTGATGTACCATTTCTATAACCTGGAAGAACCTATATAATCTTTTAATGGTGTATATGGGAGGCTCCTTTTCCTTTTAAGGGTGATTGAATATTATATAAGCTTTAGTAGGCACAAAACAAAGATTTCTGACTCAAACATATTGTGATATGATAAACCATCTTTAATTTAAATCTAAATTTAAAACATGAAGATGTCCAACCACTTCAAATAGATCTCAGGCCTGAAAATACAAATTAAGATCCAGAAAACATATCCATATAACCAGAACCAACAAAATACTAAGAAAAACACAAGTTAAATGTTATATATATGCTCATTTCTCTTATACTTATTTATGTGATTCTGTAAGTCTTAACGTATTTTATTTCCTCACCATCATTTCATTCATAATATCTTGCTGCCTTATTCTTTTACTGACAACTGTTTTTGTTCAAAAAGCTATCACTATTACATCACAATTAGCTATGTAAGGAGTTGAGTCCAGCTAGAGTCAGGGGAGGCCTATAATCCTGTTACAAGCTCCTTTGTCTCTGGCTATAATTGTTGCTCTTGACAAAATGCTCCTTATGGGAACTAAATGACTAACACTTCCATAGCACATAAAGAAACACAACTTATGCTTAATTGGGAAAACATGAACTAATGCTTAAGAGTCATCTACTCCAGCCCATGGGGCCCATAGTGCTCAGTAATGGCAGTGCTTTAGTCCTCCACACAGCATGGGTTTCTTTCATTGCTCTGTTTTCCTACATTTCAACTCTGCTTGCTGAACATAAAAGATCTCCGTAAGAACACTTCATTTCCCCAGCCAAAAAGAATTTATAATTAGAAAGTGACGGGTTGCTGTATACTGTATTTAAAGTGCTTTCAGAACTTGGGTTGCCCTAAAAATGATCCCTTAGAATTTTGATGTGAACTTGTTGGTTTTAATCACTGAGTATCTATTCTTTTTTCCAGCCTTCTTCCCCACGGTGTCTCCCCTTCTGATGACTTCCCCACTGGAGAGATGTAATAGTAGCATATGTAATTATCCAATACACATTTCGAAAAAACATTTAGAGTAATTTAACAATCACTGATATTTAAGCAGAACTTCATCTTACAACTACACAGGATTTAAGGAATTAACCCTTTTGATTATTATTATAAAAGGCTTTCAAGTTTTCATCAAGAAGAGAGTATGTGTTGTTGTTATTATTATTGCTTTTTCCCTGACTCCCATTCACTCGTGTTTAATCTCATTAGATTCTTAGGTAGATTGATAATTCCCTCTAAAACACTATTTTCATATTTTTTTCATCAAAAAGGATAAACTTCATAAGCTATTATAGACAGTTCAGGATACAGATATTTCAAAGACTAAATGTCCTAACACTAAATACACAAACACAAAAACCAGGGGCTTGATGATAAAGAAAATTAAATGACTTTATCAAGGTGACTCAAGAACTCATCATACTCCTTGTTTTTCTTCCTTCATTCATTCAAAGAATTGATGTCATTTTCCTTATACTACAATCCTGCATCCCTTTTCAAACTCTCAAAGACAAATTTCTTATATTCAATGAAGAGATGCAATCATTAATTTAAGGGTAATAGATGTACAAAATACTTATTTACTAAGATAAACAATTAACAATGACATCAATTAATGCAGACCTTATTGTTTTTAAATGCGTAGAGTCAAAGTGACTTTGCAGACAGCAACATTTACCAGCTTAACTATAGCTCCATGTTATCTTACAAGCTACTTGTCTTTTTTCTTTTAAGTGAAGTTCCAGGATTAGTCACTTCTCTCAGTCAATACCCATTTTCTCAGTTCTACAGCAATCTCATAAAAGTATGGGGTATATGTACAGTTTATAGGTTAGATCAGAGAAAGTGAAAAATATTTTTTTCCAAAAGTCAAGCCCTTCAGCAGCTAACAATCAAAAGACTGTATATGGAGATGGCTGCTGAAAGAGGTTTGAACTCTGCTTAGGTAAAAATGCAATGCTCTAGCCAAAAGTTACAAAATAGCCCACTGTTTTAACCTCTACGCCATGTGGATGCAGCCTGGCCTCAACTGTAGATCCTTTGAAACAATATAACATTGTCAGCAGTATCACTAGGTCCTTCAAAAGTCTCGACTGTTCCATTTTCTATGCACAGCATTCCATGTGAGAATTGAACATACATGATTTAAAGAAATGAAAGTTCTTCCTTTCCTTAGACTATGTAATATATCATAATCAAAAATGCAATGACATGCTCATTTATTCATTTGTTTAATTTTTTTTTTGTTATTTGAGACAAAATTTCTCCCTGTAGTTTTTGGTGCCTGTCCTGGATCATGCTCTGTAGATCAGGATGGCCTTGAACTCACAGAGATCTGCCTGGCTCTGCCTCCCGAGTGCTGAATTAAAGCCATGTGCTACCAGTGCCTACCTTACTTATTAAAATTTTACTAATTATATTTTTAGTCTAGACTTTTCTTATCAGAACTGGTGTCTACACTGGTAAATTAGATAAATTACTGCCATTATTTTTGCCTTGCTATTGTCTAATAAACCTCTTCTCCCATTTTTCAGGCAATAACTACTGTTATAAAAAGTAGCCTCAACCAGTAAGTATTATATAAGAAAGGCTGATGTTTTTGTTCTAATGTGCAATATAGTTCCCAATCCCAGCATTAATATAGTCACTGATCCTTCTCCTTTTACTGAATTTGGCTAACAATTAGCTTCTCTTTATTTGGAACTCTAAAGCACAATTGCCCCTGCAGAGCTCATTAGGACTCTTGCTCAAGTTACATGCATTATTTTTCATAGTTGGCATATTTCTAACATTGTAAGTATGCCTTATTAAGCAGAATTTTGCTAAATGAAGCAGACCCTCATTTTTATAAAAGAGAAAAGGAGATAATACTGAATTCTTGAAATACAAGCTATAGGCCAGTCTACAAAAGTGACCATGATTTTGGACTCTGAAAGAAAATATATTTTGAAATAGTTCAAAGGAATTTACCAACTACAAGCATTTAAATTGACTGTGCTCAATAAAAATCTAATTATGTAATGGCATTTGTCAGGACAACCACTGGTTTGCAGTTCAGTTTAAATGGGTAAAACAAATGAAATCACAGAGGAGAAATGAATCTTTAAGTATAACAATCAGAAGAGTGGCTGTTCTCGGGTCACAGAAGTGGATTAGAAGTACACATGATAGGCTATTCTAGGATGGCATAAAGGTTTGATATCTTGGTTGGCTGGGAAAATGTGTGCATACATTTGTCAAAATTTGTCTGGTAATTCATTGAACATCTGTGTATTGTACTGTATGTGAATTTGATATCATTTTAAAAGAATTATACTAAGTAGAAAAAAATAAATAATTTGGGTGGAAATGATGAACAAAAATTACTCTGCAACAAAGAAAAATTCAGAAATTCAAGAAAAATCTGTCAAGATTTTCAAGGAGAATTAGCATCCAATAGTAGCCTTGAAGAATGATAATTATAGTCAGAGAATAAAACTGCTAGAGGAGGATCAGAAAAATACGCATCTTTGGGGGAAGTGTTATATAGCTGTTTCCTCCAAGATTAAAACCTTCCATCGCAGAGGAAAGCTCAGTAAGATACAGGATGTTTATAGGAAGATAAAACAACAGGATATTCTAAGAGGAGGTAAAACACTCCATTTTACAAGAAACTTGTTAAGCCCGGGAAGTAAACAATTCAAAGTAGCTTTAGGAAGTCCCTGAAACTAACCAGAAACACTAGGCTCCTCCATTCCTAACCATATTTAAGAAGACTGCTAAAAATCATTCTCAGACAAGACTAGGTGCCTAGAAAAGGCTCAGACCAGGCCGGGCGGTGGTGGCGCACGCCTTTAATCCCAGCACTCGGGAGGCAGAGCCAGGCGGATCTTTATGAGTTCGAGGCCAGCCTGGTCTACAGAGCGAGATCCAGGAAAGGCACAAAGCTACACAGAGAAACCCTGTCTCGAAAAACCAAAAAAAAAAAAAAAAAAAAAAAAAAAGGCTCAGACCAACCAAGCTGCCTAAAAGAGGCTCAGACCAGTCAAAATTTCTAGAAGAAACAGACATTAGCCAAGCTGCTTGGAAGAAGCAGAAACCAGCTAAGCTGCCTGGAAGAGCTCAAATGAACTGAACTCCATAAAGTAGACATCCTCCAACCCATTGAGCTGCCTGCTGTATACTCTAGGTTTCCAGCTTTTGTGAGCTGCCATGCATTCAGAGGTAGTATTTGATGATGCAGCTAAGTAATTTCTGCTGTGTAAGTAAACCTGGGTCTACATTCTAGTAAGTAACCCCAATAAAACTCAACTGTAACAACTGTTAATTTGGTATGTCGTCAGTTCCCTACCTGGAGTGAGTAGGTATTTGTTCTTTTCTCTCCAGGAATAGTGTTATGCAACAGTAAGTAATTATGATAAAATCTCAAATAGCCAAACTGTGTGGTTATGTAGAGTTTTATCTTTAAAAGAAAAATTTGAGGAAGCATGAAAGATTTTCAAATGAAATTCTCTCTCTCTCTCTCTCTCTCTCTCTCTCTCTCTCTCTCTCTCTCACACACACACACACACACACACACACACACACACACACACACACAGAGAGAGAGAGAGAGAGAGAGACAGACAGACAGACAGACAGAGACAGAGACAGAGAGAAGAATCCGTTTGAAGGCTATCTGGTAATCTAGGCATAGAGACACAGAAACATTGGGCAATAATAGAAGGCATCATTAAGGAAAACATTTTAACAGAATCTTGTAACCTGTAGAAGAGAAGGTTTTGAGATTTAAGTTTTGGACACTATTTATATTTCTGGCCTGGGCAATGATGTTGAAATAGAGAATGTAAGAGGAGCAACACAGAAGGCAAGCAAACTGAATTCTCTCAGCCTCCACTGTTTTAGATTCCCAAAGACACCCAACAAAATGGGAATATGCACATAGACTAACACACACACACACACACACACACACACACACACACACACACATCACACACACACATCACATCACAATCCAGAGAAGACAGAATGCCCTTGGAATCCCCACACTGGGGAGGTGGAATCAGGTAGAACCCCAAGACTCATTGTCCAGCAATCCTAGCCTACTTGAAAAGTTCCATGACAGTGAAAGGCTCCATCTAAAGAAATTAATTAAATATGAATTTAAAAGGATAACAACTGAAAACCACCAAAGATTAAGCTGTAACCATCCCATGTGTATGCACAAACACATACATAAAACACACCTTTACAGCTATCTAATGAACTATAGTCATCACTTCTAAGCCCTTTGACTGGTCAAGTATACTATCTGCTTTTATTGATAGACTGGAGGATATATATAAGGTGACCATAGTTATAGATTTGCCCAGAATGTTTATTACTTAGGATTGTTGTCCCATAGGTTAGCTTTCTGTTACTGCAAAAATATGTGTGATGATCAAATTGTAACCAAAAAAAAAGATTTAAGCTATAACAATAAAGGTTTACTTTGGCTCAGTTTTAGATAGTTTAGCCCATGGTTGTTGCTTTGGGCTTGTGGTAAAGTAACAAATCATGACATGAATGAATGGAAGATTATAACCACTCACTTCCTGGATAGAAAGTAAAAAAGAGAAGACAAAGAACCTCAGGTTCCACTCTCTTTCAGTGGGATACCCTCAGTTACTAGAAGCACTTTCACTAGGTCCCATCTCTTATGAGATCTACCACCTACCAACATCATGCTCATGCTAAAGAGTAATATTTTACCATATGGACTTTGAAGGTACCTTGGTACAAAACACTCAGCAAGGTGATAGTATCAGCTTTCCCTCTCCCCTACTATTATGCTTTTGCAATGAATTCTGTGGTCACCCTGTTATAAAACGTGACATTTTGGGGCTTATGTTCAAGCTAGAGATAAGGGTCTTTTGTTTTCTTTTGTTTTTTGCTTTTTTGGTATCAGTATGCAGAGTTAAAGGATGAGATTATTCTAATGGAGAGTAGGAAATGACAACACAAAGAAAAAGCTAGAAGAGGAGGATGTGTGTGTGTGTGTGTGTGTGTGTGTGTGTGTGTGTGTGTGTGTGTGTAATATATCTAGATAGGAGAAGACTAATACAGAATATTATTCTGGAAATCAAAGGAGGTTTGTCCAAGAAATTTCCTCTAAAAGAGTATAGAACTCAAGAAGAAAATAACTTTCTACTGAACTCAGAGAGACAGTGTGTACTAAAATACCCACCATGTAGAAAACTATTCAATAAATTTCTCATAAGGATTTGAAATAAGCAACTTCTGTTGCTAAAACCAAAAATTCTTGCAAAATGTATCTTAGTTACTTCAAGACTTCTAAAACAAAAGTTCCATAGACTATGTAGCTTACACTAAATAAATTCATTCCTTACACTGTAAAAGTACAGATCAAGGTATATGGTTATTCTCTTCCTATAAAGGCACTATTCCTGATCTGTAGATGGAAAGCTTCTTCCAGTATCCCCATGTGGCAGAGGGAAGGAGGGGAGAAGAGAGAGAGGAGAGGGAATATGAATGTATTATCTCTAGTGACTACTCATTTCTTTATGCTGGGGATAGAAACCAGCCTTGTGGGGACTGGAAAGATTGCTCAGTGGTTAAGAGTATTGGCTTCTCTTCCAGAGGGCCTGGGTTCAATTCCCAGAACCTAAATGATGGCTCACAACTGTCTTTAACTCTAGTTCAGGCATCTGATGATCTTTTCTGGCCTCTGTGGTTGTTGGTATGCATGCAGTACACAGACATACATGTAGGCAAAACAGTTATACACATAGCATGAAAGAGAATCTAGCCTCATGCACACTAAACACACACTCTACTCCACCATCTTCATGTCTCCTTTCACAATCTCATAATTTCATGAGTGGCCCACCATTATGACCGGCATTATGACTTCTCAAAGGTGCTCTTACTAATACAATTACTTTGAGACCTAGGATTCAACACATGGACTTTGAGGAGGCACAAACATTCAGTCCATATTAGAAGCCCAGCTTCAAAAAATGTAATTTTTGTAAGCTACAAGTTTCATTTCAGGAGCTATGATACAAATCAATTCTTCTTTCTGAAACAGAGCACATATTATAGCTCTAACAACATTATGTACTCAGTGTGATTCTTCTCCCATGCTTCAAATGATATACAAAGAGATGTTTCTTTGTCCATAATTCCCTCAAATACTGTCTTCTTTTAGATTTTACTGCTTTCTATCATCCTTGAGTATAGAGAATTCAATTTGAAAAGTATCGCCCTTCCTACTGTTTATATGTACCTAACAACTAGAATTACTTCCCCCTATCATTCTTACATTTTTTCTGTCATTTCCACTGCATCTTACCAGAAATAAGAACAACCAAAATCTTCCACAAAGAAGACACTAATCTCTCAGTGAATCTAGCAGTTAACTATTTGCTTTCCATCAGTTAATACATAATGTGCATAATGATTAGCAAAAAAATGTATGAAATGTAGTAAAGTGGCACAAAACTTTCCCCCTCCCTCATACTGAAACAATTACATGGTAAAAAATAAAGTCCTATTTGTCATGTTTATTTATACAAACATAAACAATTCCCTGAACAATTTGTGTATATTTTCTAAGAGTTTGAAGCTCATCTGAATATAAATTGGTATTATACAATCTCAATTTTAAATGACATTTATCTTAAAACCCATAGCTCATCTATGTTGATGATACTGAAAACAGAAAAGATAAATAAGGGGAAAAATAATCAAGCTTTCTACTTCTAAGATTAAATATATTTGGCATAGTTTCTGGCAAACCACAGGGAGGAGGGGACTGGACCTGCCTCAACTGAATCTACCAGGCTGGGATGACTCCCCAGGGGAGACCTTGCCTTGGAGGAGGTGGGAATGGGGATGGATTGGGCGAGAACGCTGGGGGGATTGGAGGAGGGAGGACAGGGGAATCCGTGCCTGATATGTAAAATTAAATTAATTATAAAATAAAAATATTTATTTAAAAACTGGCATTATGTAGCTTCTTAAAAACTGCCAGTCCCTTTCCCTTTTAGTATAAATAAGAGTACTTCTGATAGAAAGAGAACAATCTGATTGGTTTATCAGGTTCATATATAGGGTCCAGAGTAAATAAGATGTCTAGTGCCACACTTGGAACTGGAAGCATTGATGAACTTGAGACAACGAAGGCAGAGCTCACTCACACATCTGACTGACTGTTAACATGACCTCGGCAATATGCCTATCTACTGTTTTCACAGATTGGGAGTAAAGTCTTTCCTCCACTGGTAGGTCAATTTTGACTTGGTTCAAAAAAATGATCATCTAACCCCAGATCACTTAACATCATTGTGGACTGAATTCCAGCTCCTCGTTTCTTCATAAACAGATTTCACAAGTCAGTGGTTAAAATAAAACAGGAAAAGGGGTTTAGAGTCCTTTTGAGCCTGTAGCAAATCTTAAACACCAACTGAAGATATCTGAGTTCTATCTATTCTGTAACAGTGAGCTACATCTAGCTTTGAACAATTGCCTTGTGTTACACAAGACTAATATCCTTCCAAATATATCAGAAAGGAAAAAAAAAAACAAAGAAGGGAGGGGAGCATAATCATCTGAAGACTGGAATTTCACAATCATTTAATGTATTCTTTAAGTATATCTTGGCTTCTTTTTTTTTATAAACTATTGATTTTTTCCTTTTTCCATAGTACCTTAGCTGGGTTTTTTGTTTCTTTAGGATTAATAAAGCTTTATAAAGGTGTTTTTCAGAATAGCTACATGAGGTTTGTTTGGGGTTTTTGTTTTGTTTCTTGAGACACAATTTAGGATAATCTCATCCATTATAAATTAATTTAGAGAAGATTTTCTGCCTTAAATTCTGAACAATGAAATTAATTCAGTAAAGTTATACACCTTAGCTAAACTTTCAATCTTCTAAGGAATCAATGTTATTGGAATGTGCGAGAAATAATTTTAACTTGTGAAGCAGAACAATATTTTAAGACATTGATGAGTTTTTTCCTCTTTATAAGTTTCTGTGATCCCATTTTTCTGTTTCTTACTACTCAATATCCTCAAGGAGAAGATAAATTAACTATCAAAGTTAAATAATTTCCTCAGAGAAACAAAAAATAAATAGCAGACATGGTATTTCTGAAAAACGATGGTTTCAATCAAAGAAGCCACAATAGGTAGACAAATTATTTTCCTCTGTTTTTTATTATAAAGACTTCTCATACATATTAGGATACAGACATTTAACAGACTTAGACTTGGATAGTAAAGAATAAAAATTGAAGGAGGTTTGTAAGCAGATAGGTATGAGGAGTTAAAACATTTGTTAAGGTAACTAATTTCTCACTGCTTTGAGTGCTAGGAGTATAGCAATGAATTCAAACAAGATAATTCTCTCTCTCTCTCTCTCTCTCTCTCTCTCTCTCTCTCTCTCTTCTCTTAGAGATATACTAACTAGTAGAGTATGAAAACCTAGGATAACACTGTAAAATGTTTAAGCTGGTATATGGCAATAAATATATGCTTAATAGAGATCATCCAGTAGAAGATCAAAATTAGTTAGAATATAATGGACACTTTAGTTAACCATGTATTGCGATAAGGAGAACATAAGTTCATAGCTATCATGATCAGAGGACATCATAGAAATTCAGATACTTCATGGTGGAGCCAAGCAACAAGAATGACATCCAACAGTCAGATGGATGAAAGCTCTCCAGAGGGGGTGATCAAAGATGAAGCCCTGCACACCACCCTGATTCTTTTCTGCTTATATCACTGTACCAACCTGATACCATAATAATTGCCCTAATCCACACATCCCAATCACAAGACGGGATCTATTCTCCCAACTTGTGAAACTGATCTAGTCTTGCAATGATTTTGCCCAACAGAATGAAACACAGTGTTGGTATGCCAGCTCTGGCTTGAACGTCGATAGACTATTTTTCCTTTTGTATAGTCTTTTGGAGCCTTTCCATAACCACATAAACAAGCTGAGACTATCCTACTGAAGAATGAAAGGTAACTTACAGGAAAATACAGTTACTTCAGAAAAAGCAAACATGGACCAGACTCTTGGCTTATGACTCACCAGACAAATCAGTAGTTCTTTAGATACCCAAATTAACCCAGCAAGAGCAATGAAGAACACCTGCCTGAGTACTTGTGAACAATAATAACAAGTTTCATTTTTAAGCCATTTATTTCTGAGGTGGCTTGTTATGCAGTGACAAATAACACACATCTATGAAAATGTATGCATTCTGTGAAAGTTATAAAGGACCTTCAAATCCCTCTGCACAGTGAAGAATAAGGAGATAGAAAATACAGAATTAATTTGAGTTTGAATTCTGAGTTGACAGTAGGCTACATGATCTTAACGATAATATCATCAAATGAATTTTTTGTGAACTAAAGTTCAATATGAAAGATAAAAATTCACAAACATCTGAGTCACAATTGTAAGTTAAAAACCAGTTACACTGCTGCTATAATAATTTGAATTTTTCTAGTGAGACACCTGCTCCAGAGAAGTCAATGTTGTCACTAAATAGCTATGAATTTCAAGGGCCATAGCACCTGGTATACCTCACAATTCTAAACCAAAAAGTAATTATTTCAAGAAATCTATAACTGTTGTTTTCATAACTTTTATTTAATTTTAAGGGATGTTATTCTTTATATATACATTGGATAGCATCTAAAAAGAAAAAATGTAAAATTAACTGTAGAATATAATGAAGATCACATAGACTATAATAACATCAAGAATGCTACTGATTTCTTCATCACTTCCATATACGTGATCAAATGTAGAGGTTGGGAAAAAAAGCCTTTAGGGCTCAATGGTGGAGGGTATACTTAGCATGTGTGAAGCACTGGATCCAGTTCTCAGCACTACTAAAAAAAAACAGTATGCACATTTGTCATTATTTATTCAAATAATATTTTTTTTTTTTTTTGGTTTTTCGAGACAGGGTTTCTCTGTGTAGCTTTGCGCCTTTCCTGGTACTCGCTTTGGAGACCAGGCTGGCCTCGAACTCTCAGAGATCCACCTGGCTCTGCCTCCCGAGTGCTGGGATTAAAGGCGTGCGCCACCACCGCCCGGCCTATTCAAATAATATTAAAGTAACTTTCCCTCAACTGAAAACTTTCATAAAAGAACCAGACCTAGGAGCCACGGGGAGCATACTAGGTTTAAATGGCATTTCCCAATGTTAGAAGTTAGAAGCAAATCAGTTAATAAAACTTGGAACCAAATCAGGAATAATGATTCAATACAAACAAATGGCTGGATAACAATAGATAAAATTTGGAAGATGTCTCTAAATAATATGGTTGCAATATTTGCTATAATGTTCATAAATATTGCTAAAATTTGGGCTGACTTGTTATTAATCAACCAGAACAGAGGTCTAAAACTGCCCATTCAATGTTGTCATGGATGACATAACTTTCTCTTCTGGGCAGAAAGGAAGCTGGTAAACAAGTAACACCAATAGCAATAAGCATTTAACCCAGAAAGGACTAGATACTTTTAAATTAAAGTTAAATTATAAGTTCAATTACTCAGCTCAGTGCACTGAATTGAACTAAATTTACTTTATTGAGTTCATAAAGTTACAAATTCATTTCAATAGCTGTATTTCAAAAGTTCAATAGCTACATGAGATCCAAAGCTACACTGTTACTTTCTGTAGACAGAGGGTTAAATTTCCATCTTTGTGTAAGTTTCCTCTGAATATCACTGTAACATTACTGGTGTAATGTTAACCATAAATATCTGTATCTTTACTTAAAAACTTTTCAATTAAACTTTGACGATAGAAGGCCTTAGCTTGCTTTACAATTGCTAATTTCATAATAGAGTATAATGTAGATGTCAGATTAGAATTACACCAATAGGCACCTTATCACTTTACTATGTGCTTGGATTTGAGTTAAGTTCTTGCCATTAACAGAAGTTACAAACATCAGCAGCTACGCCAGTGCATCTTATTGAATTTGAAGGTTAAGACAAGAATTGTTTTATTGGTTAAATCTATGTAAAAGATATTGCATTAGACTAGAAGTTTCTACCAGTGAACTTTCTCATTTGTATAATGTTGGTCAGACAACAAGCAGAAACAAATGGTCATCTTGCTGTCAGTAATCTTAGGAAGAAGCTATGATTATAAAGAAAATTTGGAAACTCCAGATCAGCCTTTTAGCCCCATGGAAAGAGAATGCTTTGGTAACACATAAAGAATAAGGCACATATCATGCAATTCAATTCTTTTGGTGGGGCCAAAGTTCTTTTTTGGTAAGAGTATTTTGTAATATTTCAGTAGTATTTCTGTCATAAATTAAAAGAATAATGCTCTAAATATAAAATCACAAAGGTAAATGATCATAAGTCCTTGGAAAACAGGAACTATAAATGGTTTAGAATATGATTTGTACACAAAGGAGAATTGCTTAAAATCATCTGAAATTGACTGAATAATACTATCAAAACAAATTTGTCACTAATACATAAAGCAGCAGTATAACAATGTCCATACAAGATATATATTACATGTATATTTTGGTTAAGCATAAGGCTCAAAAGAGGCTGTGTATTTAAATCCTACTGTGCGTATATATTCAACAACAAAATAGAAAAATTCCACAGTGGAGGATGGGAATAGAATACTTTCAACTTTTAATATAGGAAAAATGTGAAGAGGACTTACAGAAAAGTAATAAAAATGATTAAAGTTTTAGAAATAGGATTTAGGAATAAAGGCTAAATGATTTGAAATTATCAAAAACTAAAGAATAAAAGAAATGAGTGCTTATCTCAAGAAATGAGTGTCTATCTCTGGCACTGACAGAGTAAAAAGAAACAATGAAAAATATGTAGAATTACTATTTTCTGAGAAACGCTGTGATGCATTCCACCACAGGCTTACAAAACACGAGTCTCAGGTTATAGATGCAAATGTTTTAAAGTTACATAAAGTTTGCTATCAAAAGAGAGGCAAGAGCCTTTGTAAGAGCCCCTTCCAGTTCCACCTTGGTATGCATAACTTCTTCTAACACTAGACCAACAGGGAAGTGTCAGAATCTCTCTTCAATCTTCTAAGATAATCTCATGCAATCCAAATATTTGCCTTAGTAATCACTCTCTACTACCACAACCACCAACCTACTTATTTTTGCATGTATGTGTGGGAGATGTGGGGCAGGGAGTGTATTTGATAGTGTATGTGTTTAAATACTGTAGATGGACACTAGGATATCTTTTTAAATTGCTTCCCCATGCTATTCTGTTTTGAAACATAATTTTTCACTAAACCTAAATTTCAATGTTTTTTCTAGACTGCCTGACCAGTGAGCCCCTGGAACCTATCTGTTTCCAAACCTGCAGTGCTGAGATTATTATAGGTATGTACTCCACATTCTGCTTTTACATAGGTGCTTAGAATTCAAACTCAGGTTCCCAGGCTTGTACAATAAGAACACCCAATGAGCTATGTCCCAGCCCCCAATCAAACTTTTTATCCAAGAAAACTTCCATAAAGAACAGTTAAAGGAAGGAAGAATATAAGATAATAGTGAAAGAATCAAACATTCTGAATTGTTATTTCCCAAAAGTTAAATGCTGCACAAGTGTTGAAATAGAAAGTCATTGAAGTTAGATAAAAAATGATTTAAACTCAGCCACTTCTGTGTTCTGAATGAATCATTTCCAAATTCATAGTAGATGTGTAATCACCAATGCAACAATGTTGGGAAGTGAGGCGTGCTGGGAGATACATGGGTCATGAGAGCTCTACCTCATAAATGGCACTACTATAAAAATGGTATCACTATAAAAAGAAAAGGACTTGTAGAAGTGAGCTTCTCTCTCCCCAGCTCTTCTATCATGAGGAGAGGTACAAAGTCTTCCCTTCCAGAGGATGCAGAAGCAGAAAAACTGAGTCCTGAACTACTGGCACCCTGATCATGGGCTTCCAGGACTCCAGAACTGGAATAATGTTCTTTGAAAATTATCTAGATTCAGTTATTTGTATAACACCACAATAGGCAGAGACAACCACTTGTTTGATAGAATGACTTTTACTCAAGTTCATTTTTATTAATTCAATCACCGAATATTAGGCAAGCACCCTATATAGTGCAGGTACTACTGCAGGCTCCCAGAGAAACATCAATAAATAAAACATACCAGCCTCTGCCCTCATGAAGTTTATTGGTAAGGATTAGATGTTATTTCAGTGACTCTGTCTTTTATTCTGAAAATATCACTAGCAATAGAA
Organism: Peromyscus californicus insignis; assembly: GCF_007827085.1. Lineage (NCBI taxonomy): Eukaryota > Metazoa > Chordata > Mammalia > Rodentia > Cricetidae > Peromyscus > Peromyscus californicus. The sequence continues at coordinate 49,023,983 of NW_026294391.1, forward strand.
TGACATTATCTAACATTTTTAGATGATTACTCTAGACTTTATGTTAAGAATCGGGAATAAAAAGAAGAAAAGTAAGGTAGAGTGTTCAGGTAAATGACTGTCACAAAGAATCCAGTCAAGACGTGATGATCATACTAGAATATTAGCTGTGAATGTGATGAGAAGTGGTCTGATTCTGTAAGTATGTTGACTCTAGTTTCAATAGAATTTATTGATGAACAGAATTCAAGGAATGATAGAAAAGCTAATACAAGTCTTATGTTTTGTTTCAGAGAAACCAGAAAAATAGGATTGTTATTAACTAGGGGGAAGGTAAGCCCTCCCCCCATTTTAATTAAATGTTGGCTATGCCTACGAATTCAAGACAGAAAAGCTAAGGAAGTAATTACATGAACTTCACGTTCTTGGACTTGGTTTTACTTACCTATATCTTACCTGTATAACTATCTTTAATATATATAAGTTCAAAATCATGAAAAACACATGCCACATGGTAGGTGATCAAGTAAGTGAGTGGCAACCACCATCCCTACACAGCAGAGGTCTACTAATGTCAGTAGGGGAGATAAGAAGAAAACAGGGCAAGTGACTAGTTAATGATGATCAGAATCACACTGCAAAACAAAAGTTATAAAATCACAATGGCATACAAAAAAAACATGTATTTAGTGGCTGTCTGATTATTTGGTCTGAACTGGGCTTTGCTTACTCATGAGTGGACCACAAGCCAGAAACAAAATTGATTTCAGGCAGCATCAACTGGGAGTGGCTCTGCTCCATGTGGCTTTCATCCTCCTCTGGGGATCAATGTATTTGTTCAATAGTTGTTAAAGAAATTCAAGAGGTATCCTGACTAGTTGAGTAATTGCTGCAATATTTCACTTGGTTTTATACTAATTGAAAGGATTGCTAAACTGAAGCAGCCTTAGAAATCCATTTCCCAGTCCCCTAGTTCTCTCAATGCTGCCTTCTAGAGGAAGGGATTCGTTCCAGAGGCAATTGCTCAAAGGCTAGCCTGTTCAAACCTGAATTACATTCCAAGTGATATAAACCATCGCAGATCTTTATGCTACCAGCAATTTAGCTATATCATTGCAAAAGATGGAGGATTTGCAATGAGGGACAATTTTTATTTTAAACACTAAAAAAAAAAAAAGAATGCAAATGTACATACCTCTTACTATAATGCCAGAAATGGCCAATCTTCTCTCAGTTACCAAAATATATCTGGTTGATTACAAGTGACGATTAGGATTCAGGTTCAGTTTTTAAAGTCATCAGCTTTCATTTCTTATTCACCTTTATTTTTACCATTACCTTGATTTTCTTAAATTTGAGCTGATGATATGTTATCAGGGCAGGGATGAGCAAGACTTTAACAACTGTTCTAGGTTTTTTCAATTAAACCAGTTTTATGAGTTGATGTTTTCATGGATGGAAGAAATATACCCACTAGAGCAACTTAATACTAGGGCATAAAATGTAAATACACTTATCTGATATGCTAAATTCTGCATTATCTATATTTAGTCATACTTGTATTGTACATACATACATATAGCATATAGACTTAAATATAGTTTATGAGGATGGAATTATGGTTCAGTTATTAATTAAGCAATATGTGGAAAGCAACATTTCTGACATTGATAAGAAAATTAAATTTCAAACATAGAAAGCCTGAGACACAGTTGGGTGCATCCAATCCCCCAAGGATGTGATTATCTAATGATAAGCCATGTTTCCTGCAGCTGCATGATTGCTGTTACAAAAGATGTTTATTATAAGTAAGATTGTGTTCTTTTTGTATGGAGAAAAGATAGAGTTAGTTGCACAGAATATCAAACAGATGTTTCAGCCTAATTGTGTCTCTCTTCAATGGATTAATTCTTGCTATTTAAACAGGACTACATCTGAACGCAGATATAGTCTATATGAGGAATATATAAATACTTCTCAAGCAAATTTCACTTCACTGTAAAATAAACAGATACTGAAATTACAGATGCAGGCAGTTTTGAGCCTCCTCATTTTGTATGTACATATATACAAAAGCTCATGAGAATAATACTGACTCAGGATGAGCTGGGAAACTTTCCATTAATGTAACTAGTTCTGCTATAGTCCTACCAGTTGTGAGAAGATTGGCGAGGATGAAAGACACAATTTTATTTTGTTAAGAAATTACAGAGTAAATTTAACTTTTTAAAAATAACACTGAAATTCTGATCTTGATCTTTTTAGCCCAACTACAAGCTAACAATGCCTAAGTCATATCTATACACTATCTTCTTCCAACCTAATGATTGTCATGCAAAGGATTTTCTGCTATTACTCCAAACAAAACACAGATACTGAACAAGTTTGTCAAAGACCACACAACTAGAGACTAGGAACACTTGCATTTGAAACTGAGATCTGTTAGAGTTCAAGAACATGTTTTATGCTATCCCGTTTCTGTGGTGGGTACTTTTTGTTTGTTCCATTCAGATTTACATTCTATTGAGGGATCCTAATTTATATGAGCTCCATTGACATGCTCTCTTGCTGTATTATATATTTGCAGTTGGCTTCAGCCAAGTTAATACCAGCAAGAGAACTGACAGCTATTATCTGGAAGCTGCCTCATTCTTCATTCATTCATCTCTCTAAGCCTGTCTCTGTGCCCCGCCACCTCAATTCCAGGTAAAACTCACTGTCTTTGTTCATTTACCCCTTAATGACAACAGGTTCTTTAGATGAGTAGCCACAGTTCCCTGTGCATTCTCTTCTGGTTCCCACTTCTGCAAAAAGATGTCTCATACTACATAATCTCTATATTGTTAATCTGGGTATTTAATTGTTTAGTTGGGGCTTTTTATATTTGTCATAAGGCAATAGTCTGTAAATCTTATTTCAACTCTGGTCTTTCAACAACAAAAAGTTCTTGTGTATATATAAATATAAATATATATTATGTTTTGTATATCATATACATATTATATATATATATATATATAATAGTATTATAGAGGATATTACAAGGGAAGATAGCTTAATTCAAAAACCAAGAGTCAGAGAGAGCTTTCATGGCTTAGTACATTTTCTGATGCTGTAATAGAGTATCTGAGCCTTGTAATTTATAAGGAAGAGACAATCATTTTGATTCAGGGTTCTAATAGCTGGGAAGTCCAAGAAGAAGGGCCATTTGGTGAGGGCCTTATGCTGCTACAACAACTCATGGCAGAAAAAAAAATGGAGGCAAGCAGACACACACAATGGAATTAAAATATGGGAAAATGCCACCTTGATTTATAACAATGGACTCCCCTGGAAACTAAGCCAGTCCCAAGAAAGTAGAAATGTCTGATTTACCAATGTAGTTAATTATTCATCACAGCTCTAATCCCCATGTTCCCAGTGATTCCTACTAGCCCCTAACCTCCTACAACTGTTACACCAAAGACTAAGGTTCTAGTGCATAAACTTCTTCGACACACACAAAAATCATAGCACTTCTAGTGGTTTAAATGAGAAATGTCTTCCATAGGCTCATGTATTTGAACATTTGGTCCACAGTTGCTGATGCTGTTTGGGGAGGTTACAGAACATTTAGGAGGTACAGCCTCACCAGAAGATGTATGTCACTGGGGTTAGCCTTTGAGGGTTTATAGACTCACTCGACTTCATGTTATTCTTCCCTACCCCTTTCTCTCCTATGTTTGGACAAAATGTAACTTCACTTTTTACTTCTGTTGCCATACCTTCCTCACCATAATGACTACCCCTTTGGAACCATAATCCAAAAGATTCATTTCTTTTTTAGGTAGCTTTGGTCATGGTATTTTATTACCGCAACAGAAAAATAACTAATGCATTAATGAGGAGTTGCTGAGATGGTGTGGAATTTGCTTGAAAGACATTTTAATCAAACCACCCAGGATGACAAAAGCACAGAGGTTTGAGAAATCAAAAGATGTGGAAGAGGGAGAGATTCAAATATGGCAGGTCTTTCCACACACCGAGAGCTGGTAGCGCAAATCGGGTTTTAGCAAGATGTGATCCTGGAGAGGTAGAATAGTAATTCTAGTATTAAAAGGATTTCTAATCTATTTTTTGTTTTTGTTTAATTCTTAGAGCATTATAAATGGTATATGTCAAATCTTGCATTTTAGAAAATTCTGAAAACATAAACATATGAACTATTTCTGAAGAAATTATAAAAATTTGAAGGAGGTGTGCAATTGAGGCAGTGATTTTGGATGCTGGGTCTCTCATGTTTATCGAGTAGACATCTCTACTGCAAAGATGGTCAATGCACCTAAAACCCAAAGGACTTTCTGTAAGAAATGTGGCAAGCATCAGCTTAACAAAGTGACCCACTATAACAAGGGCAATGAATGATTCCCTATACGCCCAAGGAAAGTGATGCTATGATCGGAAGCAGAGTGGTTACAGTTGGGCAAACAAAGCCAGTTTTCTGAAATGCCAAAACCATAAAGAAGATTGTGCTCAGGCTTGAGTGTGTTGAGTCCAACTGCAGCTCCAGGAGGATGCTGGCCATTAAGAGATGCAAACATTTTGAACTGGGAGGAGACAAGAAGAGAAAGGGCCAAGTGATCCAGTTCTAAGACCTGTGCTTTCTGAGAGGAAAATATTGGAGCAATAGAAAAATCATCTCCTGGAGCATGTGAAGTGCCCAGTCTTGCAGACCCAAAGCTGCAACATCTCCACGACACAGGGAAATAGCAGGATAGCCAAGATGAGTCCCAGTGAGGTCCCAGAATCTGTAGTGTAGCAGAAGCCAGAGGCCTCAAACCAGACCACTGACTTGGTGATGTATTTATTGCCTGTATATATTGTATATACTTGTTGTACTTGTTGCATATCGTTCTTCTTATATTAGTTATAATCTTTAATTATGTTAGACATAAAAGGGGAAATGTGATGATACATTGTGTACACCAATAAAGCTTACCTGGGGATCAGAGGACAGAGCCAGCCACTAAATTAAACATAGAGGTCAGGCAGCGGTGGCACACACAGTTCTCTCTGTGAGTTCAAGGCCACACTGGGCTACATGAGAAAAACAGAACCAGGAAGTGGTAACATAAGTCTTTAATCCCAGGAAGTAATATGGCATGACACAGAAAGGTATATATGGCATGAGGAAACAGGAACTCTCTTGAGGCTGAGGATTTCATAGAGGTAAGCTAGTAGCTGGCTGTTCTGCTTCTCTGATCTTTCAGCTTTTACCCTAATATCTGGTATTGGATATTTTATTATAAGACCCTTTAAGATTCATGTTACAATGACTCATAGCAATGAACACTTGTACATAAAGATATATGGATAAAAATGTTTACTGCATGACTCACTGTGTCACATTACAGCTTCCATGATGAGATTTCTTCCTATTTTTCTTTTATTTTTCTCTTAAATTTTATTTTGTTTTACTTTATTTGTGGGGGAGGTTTCAAGGGCAGAGGGCAGATATGAAGGGATGGGAAATGAATGACATCAAGATGCATGATGTGAAAGACACAAAGAATAAATAAGAAGAAAATTTTTAAAAAAGAAAATAAATTTATTGTTAGTGATACCTAAAAAATGGAAGCAAAATCCATTTTGTTTTGAAGTGGTGATAGAAGAGAAGTTTTAGACAGAAACAAATTACTTTTGATGGATTGACTTATACATATTTTATATAAAATGGAGCCAGAAAGAAATAAAGGATGCCACTTAAATTTCTGCTCTGGACCACCAGGTTTTGAAATAAATGAAATGTCAGGGTTTCTCCACTACATCTCAATAGCACTGGGGGACAAATAATTAGTGTTGATGGGGAAGGTATCTTGAGCATTATAGGATAATTAGCAGAATGTTTGAATTCTATTTGCTAGATACCAATATCCTTTTCCCCATGACTTCAGACATGAGAAATAAAATTGTTGCCAGACCTTGCCATATGTTCCCTATGTATGGAGGCAAAACCATTCCTAGTCAGGAATCACTGCCCAATGTAGAACATGCAACTAAGAAATGACCTGTGTAGCAACAAACTAAGTACTACTCTTGGCATAGGAGTTTGAAGATTTTATGTTAGAGTTTCTTTGGACTAAAAAGAAGATAGGGCATAGAAACAGAAATCTTTGTAACACTGAAAGCTGTTATAAATATTAGTACATTAACTTTGGAATTCTTGAAGATACTGAGATTACCTTGGAATTGCCCTGATAGATATCTGACCAATTTCAATCATTAAATTTATTCAGGACTCAAATTTTATGGCAATAATAATATCCACTAAACATATGTAGTTTTTCATTTATTTTTATTTCCCAGAATCTATAACCTATTATCAATGAATTTAAAGACACATAATCAGTCAATTTGGGGGTTGTCTGTCACAAACAGCTTTTTAACTAAATCAGTATGTTCTTCTGCATGTGTGTGTATGTGTCCCCATGCACACATGCATATGTGCTTTTACCTATATAGTCTTCCCATAACTACTCTATGATGAGCTAGTATGCTCTAAAATCAAATGAGTAGAAACAAGCAGCACAAGAATTAGAATTCAATGGTGTATGATTAATTTGGGTCAGGTACTTTGACACACTAGGTGATGTTTCCATATTTCTGGAGGAACTCAATAGCACCTGAAATTTGCATTTCCATCATGTTAATAATTGTCAATGCTATTGACTACTTACTACGTGCCTGTAACCCTTAGAACTTTATAGGCAATATCTCATTTCATCTTAGTTCAAATCCTTGAAGTTGTTATTTCCTCTTTTGCTAAGAAGGATACTAAGGTTGAAAATTTTAATGGGTTTGCTCAAAGAGTTATAGTAGGTAAAGACCATCAAATCAGAAGAATTTTGGGTAGAGTCATGTTAGGTTGTAAGACAAATTGCTAAACAGTCTTATTAATAAGAAACCTGGAGCCAGATAATGGGGTAAAAACTGAAAGATCAGAGGAATAGGACAAGTCACAGCCAACCTCACCTCACCAACTCCTCAGCCTCCAAAGAGAGCTACTTCCTGTACCCACACCTATAACCTTTCTGTGCCCTGCCATCTCATTTTCTCTCTCCACCCAGCTACATCACTTCCTCTTTCTTCCCAGCTCTATCACTTCCTGTCTGTCTGTACAGACCTCCAGACCTCTATGGTTAACTAGTGCTGGGAATTAAAGGTATGTGACACCACACCTAGTTCTGTCCCCAGTGTGGCCTTGAACTCACAGAAATCCGGATGAATCTCTGCCTCCCTAATGCTAGGTTTAAAGGCGTGTGTTACCACTGCCTGACTTCTATGTTTAATATAGTGGCTGGCTTTTTCCTCGGATCTCCAAGTAAGTTTTATTTATTAGAGTACAAATAAAATATCACCATAATAGGTCTCTCTGGACTTTCATGCCATATTTTACTCAGTCTCATTTTAATATCCACACATGAAAACAATAAAGGTTTTTACATATTTGACTTAGTAAAATAAAATCAATATTCAGTCCTAGCACTTGAGGGAATTAATTAAGGATAAGCCTGGGCTACATAGTGAAACCTGAGGAGTTGCAGGAGGAGATGGGGGAAACTTATGATATCTCATCATATACATTTTTGAAATTTGAAAAATAAAGAAAAAATTAAAAATGAAAGAAATAAAAAGAAAAAGCTAAGAATATAAGCACAAGCTTGGAAAAAATGATGAGCAGCTGAAAGAGAAGAAGACAGAGTTTGAAGGAAAAGCAGGAGGGAAGAAGAATCTATTAAAGCTTATGAGACATTAAAGAAATTGAAGACCCCAAGGTATCCATTAGAAAGGTAATCTTCATTTAAATTGTAGTTCAGATATCATATCAAATTATGAAATTCTATGAGAAGTCTTCAGTATTAAGAAGTTAAGGAACAGAAAGTTAAAGTTAAAAATTAATGCTATAAAACATACAGGAAACAGTAGAGACAAATGAACTGCTATACTTACTTTTGCTTGAATCATTTAACACACAAACTAGAACACTTCTATTCTACATTGAGAGGTATTGCTTAAACTACTAAGGTACTTTAAAAACTGATAGCTGATGGCATTATGCTAACATCATTAGTTAATAATGTATCATTTCTGTATTAAGTTGTAAAAATGTATTTCCAGAAGGAATGAAGTGAGGAAGGAACATGGTCTGGCTGATCATCCAGAAAAGTCTGCCATTTGTTGGACAATTTTGTATTTTCTGCAAGCAAGAAATACGCAAGCTTGACTTTCTGACTCTCTAAAGCACCAGCACATCAAGTTTCATTTACTCTGATCCTCCTGGATAATGGCTATTGGCAGGATCAGCCTTCTTTGGATAGCATTGATTATGAGATGCCTGAACTGAAACTGTTTATAGTACATGACTCAAATACAAGCTTTCTACTGGAAATCAAACTCTATTGTTTGGTGGTTACAAAGAGACAATGGAATGAAACTATTTAAGTCAAGAAGAATGATTTGTGCTGTTCACTCTCTCCAAAGTGCCAAGGAGACACATGTAGAGTCTAACAAAAAATAGTGTCAGTTTGTAGTTCTGCAAAAACCATGGGGCCACAATATTTTGTAACTGGAGGAACAGTGAACACTGTCAGTAAATACGCATGTCATCTCATTTCTTGTCTTTTCATCTATTTAATAACAGGAATAGTTCTTCTGGAACTTTGAATCCCCAAAGATATTTGGTTCCTATGAGAATGTTAGATTTATACATAGTTACTGGAAATTCTTTGTAAAGAAATCCAATAATCAGTGAAGGAGATTGAAGAGTCGATCATAACATACATAGCCAGTGCTCTAAACAATGTAGAAATCAATTATACCACAAATCAGCAAATTCTTTGTTAATGATATCTAAGAGAATTTTTCACAACCACTGAAGTATTCTGTGTTTACTGACCAATGTGCTTATCACTAGACTCATATAGGCTACTGAGTCTGTGAGATATCCCTAGTGCAACTGAGAAAATGAATTTTGAAATTTATTTGTCTTTTATTTATTTAAGTTTACATTGTAAGATAGTTCCCGGCCTATATTTTATATGATGACTGAGAATAAAAGGTTATGGAGATAGAAAATAGATTGGTTCAGTATCTCCAAAATAGTATGCTTCCTGAAGCTAGTAGTAGAAAGAATATACTATATTGGAAGAATTCTAGTGGAAATAATTTGAGCTAGTTAATTAAAACTTTGGGTAATATTTATTTTAAATTATACTGAATATGCAAAACTAAGACAGTTTGAATGTTAAAGGTAAAATTTGGTTAAATTGTTAAAGGCCCCTTCTGTTAGACTCGAAGTTGGGCAGAGATTTTTTTCAGACATAAGCCTTTGTAAACATGTAAAATCAGATTTTTAAAAAAATAAGCAAAAAAGGAATGCTGTTGTCCTCTCAATCTGATGAGTGTTCTCTGTACATCATGGAAGGACCTCCTGCTCCCAGACTAAAATAAAAAATGCTGTCAACTGTATACTGACATCTCATGAGCTGCAAAGAGCCATTTGAGGAACCGTTTCTGACTCCAAAGGCAATTTCTCCAACTATAGATCCCCTTGTCCTCATATTCTTTAATAATATAAATAACTTCATGATTTTCATACATTCTGCTTTTTCCTAGACTGTACAAAACATACCTTTCTCAGTTTGGGGTCTTAACTTTTGCCCCTATCTGCAAAATAAATAATCCGAGATATATATATATATATATATATATATATATATATATATATATATATGTGTGTGTGTGTGTGTGTGTGTGTGTGTGTGTGTGTGTGTGTGTGTGTGTATGTGTGTGTGTGTGTGTATTAAGAGCTGGGCTTCATTTGTGCATTTTTTCTTGTTTTCAACTTTTAGCTCACTTTATTATCAAGTACGCAAAGGGCATCTTACTTTATTCCTGAAAACAACCTCATGGTTGATTGACAGTGTGTCCCCTGCCCTCATCTGAGCCCTAAGAGCCCAACAAAAAATAGAGTATTTCTAAATACCCAATTTCCATGTTTAGAAATTCTTGATTTTATCTGATAGCCAATTAATGTGCTGTTGGAAAGCATATAATATGTCTTATAGTTTTATTTATTTTAATAAAAGCATTAAAGAATTTAAAGATATGAAATACTCTTAAAGACTATATATATAACTGTTCATATTTAATAACAGATGCCATTGTCAGGTACTTTCTCAAATAACAAATCCAAAGAAATCAAAATTGCCAACTCCTGGACGCTAGTTTTGCTTTGTAGGCCACCTCTGAGCTAAAGACTGGGACAGCTATAATTTGGTCCACACATTCAAATACTTTAACAATGAAACCATTTTATCAAATTATTTCCACAGCAGCTGGATTTCACAGGAGATTAAGCATCTGGCAAGAGATTCATTATATTCAGCATCTAGTGCATTATTTTTAAATATTGTATACAATTCTGCCAGGGTAAATACAGGCTTAAAAATAATGTACTACACTTCAAGGTCTACAGGTTAAAATTATGTCAAAATGTACTAGTAAGTATAGAAAGATGGTGGACTTGATCTAACAGCAAGGTGCTGTAGTTTCTCTTTCTCCCTTTTCAAATTCAGAATAAACACATTGTAAATTCAAGTGTCTTTTGTCTATTTTAAATTAAAAAGAAAAAACCTTCAGTATAGTACTTAGTGATATGCATCAATTACTAACACTGTTTTCCTGAATATTTGGAGAATGCATAACAGTTAGCAGGTCATTGTTCAGGTAAATGCCTTCAGTGTTTATTCCTAAGACCAAGAATATATCATTACGTGACTATAGTCCAATTAAATGGAAAACAATTTTACTAAATATTTGTACTTAATATAGCATCTGTTCCTGAATTTTGCCACATGTCCCTGTTATTCTCCACTGTATATAATTATAGTTTCTGAATCTTTTCTAGGTAAGCTTTTAGATGAATAGGCAGACACTCGTGCTGTGGGATGGATGTCCTGTATAATGTGAATATATATTGCTATAATTGATTGATAAATAAAATGCTGATTGGCCAGTAGCCAGGCAGGAATTATAGGTGGGACAAAGAGAGAGGAGAATTCTGGGAAGTGGAAGGCTGAGGCAGAGAAACGCTGCCAGCTGCCACAATGAGAAGCAGATGTTAAGATACCAGTAAGCAACGAGCCACATGGCAACTTATAGATTAATAGAAATGGGTTAATTTAAGATATAAGAACAGATAACAAGAAGCCTGCCACAGCCATGCAGTTTATAAGTAATGTAAGTCTCTGTGTGTTTAATTGGGCCTGAGTGGCTATAGGAGCCGGGTGGACACAGGAATACTCCAGTTACACACTTGTTTAATGTTTTTCTTATTTTCCCTCTATCCATTCTTATTTTCCTTTTGTTTTCACGTTACAACAGATGGTAGAGGCTACTTCATAACAGTTCACAAACATACAAGTATTGAAAGAGAAAGAGAGCAACAAGAAGTTGTTTCATGTAAGGCCAACAGTTTAGTATAATAACATTGTTTAAATAGCACCATGGACTACTAAAGTGTGTAAGTTCACCAACTATGCATTCTCAAACTGTGCCAGTCCTAAAAGAGTTAAGTATAAACTGTGGGAATAATTGTGCTTGAGAGGTTTTCTTAAACAATCAGGAGAAACAACGAAAATACTTGGATTGTATCTCTTGGTCATTTTACCTTCATCTCATTTTTTCTTATTTTTGCGCTTTTTATTCTCAGTTTTTGAGATTATAATATGATTACATCATTTCTCCCTTATCTTTCTTCCCTAGAAACCCCTATTGTACTCTCTTGCTCTCTTCCAAATATGGCATCTTTAAAAAAATTGTTATATAAATACAATTTATATATAAATTGTTATTCCTAAATGAATAAATACAATCTACTAAGTCCACATAATGTTACTTGTGTGTGTATGTTTTCAGCACTGACCATTTGGTATGGGATAAGCAATTGGTATAATATTCCCAAAATGATACATCCACAATGGATATGAAATTTCAAAATAAAAACTATGTTTTTGTTACTGTTCACGAGAGGCATCACTGGATATTTTTTTAAGTCCAAAATTATAATCATGAATAGTCTTAGTAGAAAGTAGCAAAATAATCGAATTAGGCCTGAGCATAAATGTTATAAATGTAAACATTTAATTCAACTTAATGAATACCTGCTATATATTTTCTGTCTATAAAAGAAAGGATGCAAGGGATGGAGGTATCACTCAGTAGTTAACAGTACTGGCTGCTCATCCAAGTGGGCCTGAGTTTGATTTCCAGTACCAACATGGTTGTTAACAGCCATCACTAATTCAAGTTCCAAGGGATCTCACACCCTCTTCTGGCCTCCATGCGATGGCATACTCATGGTGTACTATCATTATAATTAACGAGGCAATTCCACGAAGTTTATCTGGTAATCAAGAGAGGTTTATTTCTGGGGTAACTTACAGCCAATAAGGGGTTTTACAGGATCAAGGAGAGATGAGGTACAGTCCAGCCTCCAGGACCATGAGGGATCAAGAGAGCGTGAGAGACCCAAGCATGTACACACCTTGGGTCTTAAGGGGTCTCCTCTCAGCCACACCCCAGGGGCAGGTCATAGGCAGGTGTGGCCGTTACTTGCTGTCACACTAGGGGCAGTGTTTCAAGGTCAAGGCTGGAACAGCTACCCACTACAGTGTACAGATGTACATGTAGACAAAACACTCATACACATAAAACAAATCTTTAAAAAGATACAATAAAGCAGAGTTTAAGGCATGGCGGTGGGGGGGCAGTGTTGAGAGATGCCTCAGCAGTTAAGAGCACTGACTGCTCTCCTATAGGCACTGGGTTTGACTCCAACCCATAGAATGCCTCATTGTTGTCTGTAACTCTTGTTGCAGGAGATCTGATGCCCTCTTCTGGCCTCCATGGGCACCATACATACACATGGTACCCAGACCTACATAAAGGAAAGTATTTATACACATTTTAAGAAATAGGATAACTATGTTGATTTTTGTCTGTTTTCGTTTTTCGAGACAGGGTTTCTCTGTGTAACCCTAGATGTCCTGGAACTCATTCTGTAGTTCAGGCTGGCCTTGAACTCAGAGATCTGCCTGCCCCTGTGTGGGAGCCCACTTTTAGGTTCCTAGTGGCTTTACTCAGCAGGTCTGCATAGAGAGGATGATTGGACCATGGACCTGAGTGCAGGTGTCTGAGATGGTCTGCACTTGGCTTTGCTGGGGAGGGAGGTCTTTTGCTCCACCCCTTGGCGTTTCTATAAATAACCTGGGGCAGAGACAGTCGGGGTCCATTGAGGCTATCCTTTATTTTCTATCTGTTTATCTCCACAATCTAAATCCTTCTATCTAATATTTCCTGCTGCTTGCACTCAAGAATACTTTGGAGAACTGTGGGGTTGGTGGGTAAATGCCCCACACCCCTGCCTCCTGAGTGCTGGGATTAAAGGTATACACCACCATGCCTGGCTACCTATTTTGATTTTTAAGGGAAAGTAGGAAAAGGCAGTGAAAAGAATATGGGTTTTAAAGTCAAAGATGGAATTACATGTTCAAATTTCAGCAATGCCACTTTATTACCTAAGGGCTCACACTTTGTTGAGGTGTAGAACTTTCTTGAATACATCAAGAAAAATATCATTTAGTTGTGAATTGTAAAAGACTATAACTTGAATATTAATAGTTCCATATATTATTTTAGCTCATGGTTTTCATGTTTTGTTTATTAAGTGTCTTTTAAAAACATAAAAGGGTTATGCATTTTTCTAAATATGTATTTTAATTGACCTGTAAAACTTTTTAATCAAATCTTGTAAGTTATCTAGAGGTACAGACTATATTGCAGTAGCAGAAAAAGGACATCCTAGAATAAAAGTCACTCTTGAAATTCTTATTACAGTTTCTCAATCTGCCCACTTTTATGTAAACATAATGTCTTCTTTTTCTTGCCTTTTCAAAAAGTGCTTTTCTGGCATCCAAGCTGATTTTAAGATTGAGTTTCCATTTAAAAAGCCTAAATTGGAAGTTAACACTGAAGCAGAGCACAAATAGAAACTAAGACTTGAACACAGCCTGGGAACCCTGTTGAACAGCGACTGCAACAAGGTTGGCAAGGCAATTTGGTATGCTGCTCTTTTCCAACAGTCTTTCACTGCTCTTGCTGCTGTGTTCAGCACTTCTCTGGTGATGTCGAGTCCATAGTCAGTTTTGTTTGCTTTCAAAAGCTAATTTAAGGGGTTTTATTTTTGACAGCAATCTACTTGTATAGTCTCCAAAACCTACCTAGGGATGTTTCAGAGACCTAGAGTGAGACAAAAATGAAAATCTTGTCTTCATTCTGAAGCATGCTACTGGCCTAATGTTCTCCATCAAGAATATTGAAAGAAGACAAATTGTGTGTGTGTGTGTGTGTGTGTGTGTGTGTGTGTGTGTGTGTGTGTATGTGTGTGTGTGTGTTGAGAGGAGAGAGAAGGAGGGAAAGGAGAGAGGAGAGACATTGAGTTGGGAGGTAATTGGATGAGATAGGCAAGCTGTTAATTGGAGGACTTGGGGAAAATATGGAAAATGAAATGTTATTAAAACAAAGTATATTTCTTGAGGCAGACTATAGCAGTGATGGTCCATAATTTGCTTACATGTACTTTTCTCCTTTTCTTTTTCTTCATTGTTTAATGGGACATTATTTATTAAATGGATTTCTAACATTTTGGGAGTTTTACATTTAGGTAAGGAGATCCCTTTAATTCAAAACACTTCGATTTTCAATAATGATTTAACTCAGTTGCATAAAAACTTCTTAAGAGATGAGATGTGAGCCCAGAGTTGGATGCAACTGGATTCACTCAATCTCTGATCTCTGTCTCAGGAAGGTTTGGGTCCAAGTGAGGATTGCTTCCTGGTAAGTGCATTGTCTCTCAAGAGAGCTTCATCTCTGTAAAGTCCCTGGTAATTTTTGCTGCCCATTCCAAAATAGCTTTTTCTCCTTTACACTCTAAATATTTTGAAGTATGTTGGTTGGGTGATTTTTCTTTTCTTTTCTTCTTTCTCTTTTTTAAATAGATTCTTCTCTCATAAAATACCTCCCAACCACAGTTTCCCCTCCCTCCACTCCTCCTAGCTCTACCCCACTTCCCCTTTCCCCCCACTTCTACCCCCCCCCCTCCATTTACTCTTCAGAAAAGAGCAGGCCTTCAAGAGATGACAGCTAAACAGGACAAAACAAGATACAATAAGATAAGGCAGAAACCCTGATATTGATTCTGGACAAGGCAATCCAATAGGAGGAAAAGACTCCCAAGAACAGGCAGAGGAGTCAGAGACACACCAGCTCCCACTGTTAGGAGTCCCATAAAAACACCAAGCTAACAGCCATAGCATATACACAGAGGACCTGGTGCAGATTCATGTAGGCCCTATGCTTGTTGCTTCAGTCTCTGTGAGCCCCTGTAAGCCCTGCTTAGTTGACTCAGTGGGACATGTTCTGGAGTCTTTCTTCCCCTCTGACTCCAACAAAGTCTTTCCTCCTCCTCTTCTATGGGGTTCCCTGATCTCCTAGAGGAGGGACCCGATGAAGACATCCAATTTATAATCTCTCTCTGTATAATGTCTGGCTGTGGGTATCTTCACCCACTCCCATCTGCTGCCAAAGAAACCTCTCTGATGATGACTGGATAAGGCTCAGACCTAGGTCTCTGTACTATCTAGTCTCCAGTTGCTGGCCATCCAGGTAGTATAGGTTATAAGCTTCCTCTTGTGCTATGAGCCTCAAGTCAAATCAAACATTGGCTGCTCACTCCCAAAAGTTCTGTGTCACCATTGCCCCAGAAAAATTTGCAGGTGTCCATGTTTCTCTTTCTGTAGCCTTCAGAGTATTTTCTCATGCCAAAGAGACTAGAACGTAGGGATGAAGGCCCCATGCCTGCACTAGCTTGACTTCTCTAGCATTGTCTGCAATGGGGCCCCACTCTGAGTTTTCAGAGAGAGAGATCATTTGTCATGGCATCAGTCTGGGTTGTTTAGAGATCTCCATGGGACCAGCTTGGACCAACAACTCAACCCAGTCCCCACCACTGGAAGTCTTGCCTGGTTATGGAAGATGACCAGTTGAGACTCTGTATCCTCCACAATTAGGAGTCCTCACTAGGATCACCCTCAGATTCCAGGAGGTTTCCACTGCACTAGGTTTCCATACCACCTCCAAAGTGCACCCTTCCCAGCCCGAGTCCTTTTCTTTGGGAAGTCCTCTCCCTCACTCATTCAAGACTGTGCTCTACATTTTGCTTTGGTGCTTGTGAGATTTAAAACTCTCTTTCAGGATCTGAGATTCCTTTCCTTTGCTTAGAAACTTCTGCCATGTGACATGCTACTACTACTCTGCAAGAGGCCATGTATAAAGCCTAATTGTCCCCATCATTGTGACTGACAACTCATAAATTCTAGAGGTAGAGCCATCATGTTAACCTGCATCTTAACAGAGATATAATGCCAAGCTAAGAAATACAAAACACACACATATCTCAAAAAACTAATTTCCCAGCTGATCTTTGTCCTAATTGCCAAGCTACAGAATTTTGAGTCTTAGGTCACTTAATTTTGGGATGGTTCGTTACACAGCAAAAGGTAACTTATACAAGCACATTTGACTTTTGTTGCTTAAAAGTGTTAGATAATGCAAAATAATAATATTTTTCTCACGTTTCAAATTTCAGAATTATTAATTGCAGTAGATGTGCTCAAAAGAAAAATCAGTTTTCTTTATAATATCAAGTAAAAGTTATCGCCACCTATTTTACTTCTCTAAAGACTTTGATAACTCACTAACTTAAAGGTTGCAAGTGTTGAATATGCAATTTGATACTGGGAAGACTTATTAAAAGTACTTAGCATACCGCCTGGAACACATTAGGCTCTCAGATGAAAAGAAAAATACTGGACACAGACAATAAAATAAATGGGCTACTCAAAAATTAACTATCAAAATCATCTCTAGGAAAAAGCCTTCAAAGATAAAATTTCATATTAAACAACATATATTATGCTCTTTCTAGCCTGAAATCACATGCAGTGTACAAGAAAGGTACTGAAGAAAAGATTTGGGTTGTTGATTTTTATAGAGTTGGCTACTGAGCCGAGGTTCTCTCAGATGTTGGGCAAGTACTCTAGTCCTAAACCACATCCCCAGCCCTGAAAAAAAAAAACTGATCTAAAGACACAATAGGAAAAGTCTTGGGAAGGAATAGTTAAGTAACAAGCCTGACTTATTCCTGACCTATTAGCTGGATGAATTACTTTAAGCAGACCTTCCTGTAAACATGCTAATGGTATTCATACAAGATTTTTTGTGTACACATAAACACAGAATTTGTATATTTGTGGGATATACTGCCTGTAAGTGAAGTATAATTAAATAAGCTGTGTGTAATTAATAAAATTTCTAAACCCTGCTGCATTCTTTCTATGGGCTATGTTGGCCTGTTCTTACCTATTTGTCTGAAATCACAAACTGGTTATATGGAGGACAAAAGAATATGTTTTGGTGTCCCAGAAGGCTATAAAGCATCACTTTTGAGTGATGCTGGATTGTGTCCTATGAATTATTTATTTTAGTGATGAGCAAGATTGATTATGTTATGATTTTGTGGTATCATGAGCATATTTTAACCTTTGTGACAGACTTCTTCATATGCCATAAATTAATAATTGTTATAGCTATATTTCATTTTTTAAAACACCTAAGAGTTTTAACATTCTCACCATGAAGAATGATAAATTTGAGGTAATGAAGATTTTTATTTAACCATGCATATTCAAAAATATTATTCTGTATAGACTATATTTATAATTTTTCAATTACAATAATTAATTGCAAATCTTTACTGATGGAACTTTTCTTTAAATTACATTCCAATTCTGGGATCTATTAACATTTCTAGGTTTTCCAAATTTGGGGGCCACAGCTTGTGCCCCAACAAGCCATCCTCAATAAGCCAATGATTGCCAATGCTTAAAACACATTTTCAAGCAGTAACATGTACAATATAATATAAATGGGAGAAGGCTTCTAGGAAGAATCTAACAATAATGACTCAAAGTCATAAGGAAAAATAGTCAAGCTTGATCATCTACAATCTTAGGATGATTTATGAAAACATTATCACATAAATGTGAAAAAAATGATAATCTGGGAAGCATACTTGTAATATACATAACAGACAAGTAGAAAAAAAACATTCTTATACAGATAATTCTTGTGGGTTAATTTTTACAATAAATATTTCAACAGACGAATATACAAAAATGACTCATAAAATACGTTAATACCATATATAACAAAGGAGACAACTAAACCTTCAGTCAAATAGGGCAATAATAAAAAATACTTGTAAATCCATATCATAAAAGAAAAATATAATGATAAATTTCACCAGACATCTAGCTACATATGGGAAAATAATGACTGAGAAAAATATGCATTCCCAATAATCCCTTGCATTATCAAAATTTATCATTTAGATGAGAAATATTGGAGAGGTGCATCTGAGCTGAACACAAAATACTCTCAGAAGACTGAAGAGAAGTTACTGATCAGGGCCCTAAAATTCAACATCAAAATGGTTAAAATGTTCCATAGCCTTTTCCATTAGTCCAATATTAATGTTACCATTTCAGTTACATGAAGTAATGAGTCAACATGACAAATATATCAATGACTCTTTCATAGAAACAAAATTAAACTCTGTGCAGTCCTGTTGGCTTTCTGCTAAACATGCAAGGTAGTGTACATTTCCATATTGCATAAGGTGCTATTGTTTAGCTGCACTGTGTACTCCATATCAATTTTCTTATGTGTAGATATGAATTGATTCCAGAGGTGATATTATGGCTGCCTCTACAAAATACACTGTGAACAATTTTGTACATGTGTACTGGAAGATGAATTTATGTAATTAGGTGCATTCAATTATTAAATATAAAAGTCTCTAAGAAGTTATAAGCAAATAATACTACTGCCAGTAAAGTGTGTGTCCATATTGCTTGTCTTCCTTGACAAAATTTGTAATCATTATGCATTTTACTTTTTGCCATTTTAGTAGCTATGTACTATTATTTCTTTGTGGTTTTAATTTGTTTTATGCTAATCACCAATAAACTAGAACAGGTTTTCATATATTTGGCAGCTGCTTGAATTTCCTCTCGCTGAAGTACCTATTAAGCCATCTGTTCATTTTATATCAGTTGCTAACTAATATTTTGTTTATGATATAAGATCACCCAAACCATATTCAAATTCACAATAACTCTCTCGTATTAAGTACTGGTCTCAATACAAAAGCATACTTTAAGCCCATTTCATGCAGCATCATCTTAGCCTTGTACTTTCTCACAATCTTGTTACCTTTTTAATATTTTTAAGTTTCCGTTTTCACTTATCATTAGTTTTAGGTTGTTTTCAATTAAAAAGTCAATGTACTTTACTATCTTGTTTTTCTCAAAATGAGAAATTAAACAACATCTTCATGGCTCTGTTACATTGACTTACTATCATACAGAACTTTACAGTTTACAGGATTTCGCTGTGTACATTGATTTTCCTTATGCCTTAGAATGCACAAAGGACAATAGAAGAAATAAGGATTACTACCGTAGCAGTTTTAATGTTACTTGAAAGAATGTATAATATTGTTGGAAAGTAGACTATGAAAATGGATAAATTAAAATTAATACTACATGACTAGATCAATGTCTGAGAAAGAAACCACATAGCTAGAGCGTGAAATCTACATAGAAGAAATAAAAAAAACCCACATGTTCAAATTATCTAAATGAAGTTATGAAGAATAGACAATAAAGAACAAAGAGCATATGGGAAAGATAGATGCAGAAAAAGGTAGAATAAACTTGTTAATTCTGTAGTCAGGTTCCAAAAAATGATCTGATTATTCCAATCAAAAGACATAAATTGTCAGAATAGACTAAAAATTCAATAAGTAGTGCTGTGCTTTCTATAAAGGAATCTACTTTAAAACACAGATATTTAAAGGGTTTAAAAATGCTATTCAAGTGTAGCTAGAAATCTACTCAAGAAAATGTAAACATACATCCTTTAAAGTATTTGTAAGTCTATAGAAGCTTCATTTATTTTTAATGCATTCTTTTTTAAATTACATTTTTTATCTTTTCCCTCTCTCAACTCACTCCAGATCCTCCCCACATCCTTACCCATCTAACTTTTTTCTCTGTCTCTGTCTGTCTGTCTCAAAACAACAACAAAACACACAAAAAAAAACTAAAAACAAGAGGAAAGACTAACAAGACAAATATGCCAAAACCAAACAAGACAAAACAAAAACTACACACACACACACACACACACACACACACACACACACACACACAATTATTTAGTTTATTTTGTATTGGCCAACTACAGGTGTTTGCCCTGGAATGTTGTTGCTATACCTAGTGACATTCCATTGGAGAAAACTGAATTTTTCCTTTGCTATTAGGTATCAATTGCAAATTAGAGTCTATTTATAAGGATCAAAGCTATGATAGTCTCTTTTTATCAGTAATTGAATGTAGAGCTTGTAATATGTATACATGATGGAATCTACTAACAAATTGAACTGTAAATTCATGATTGGCATTCACTATAATGAGGAAAGTAAATCAAACAATGAAGAGTACCCACCATATTATTAAAGTTACACAAAATCCTAGGAAGGTATCTTTGAATTTTTAATTAATAGAATTGATTTCTCAGCTCTAAATGGATCACTGATTGTCACACTTTCCCCCAAGGCTTAGACATGACTATGAAGGAGTGAGCTGGGCCGTGGTGCACACCTTTAATCCCAGCACTCAGGAGGCAGAACCAGGTGGATCTCTGTGAGTTTGAGGCCAGCCTGGTCTACAGAGCGAGATCCAGGACAGGCACCAAAACTACACAGAGAAACCCTGTCTCAAAAAAATCAAAAAGGAAGAAAGAAGGAAAGAAAGAAAGAGAGAGAGAGGGAGGGAGGGAGGGAGGGAGGGAGGGAGGGAGGGAGGGAGGAAGGAAGGAAGGAAGGAAGGAAGGAAGGAAGGAAGGAAGGAAGGAGTGAAAGATTGTAAGAGCCAGAGTTATTGGAGGATTGTTCCATAATAGTGTTATAATAGTGTTTTCTGGATATGACATGGTCATTTTATACATGAGCTTAAGTAGCTTGACTGCATACACAAGACCTGTACGAAATCACAGCATACAAAATCTCAGCATGGATGGGGGAAGGGCTCAAGAAGTCCCACCCCATGTTGAAAAACTATTGGCAATTCATGACTACTAAAGATGAGTCAGTTTTCTTCCGGGATTAACATATCAGTGGCTAGCTGTGCTCTAGTAGATGGTCCTATACCCATGCACAAACTGGGAACACTAAATGGTCTCGCTGGTTTTAAAAAAAAATACATGAAGTTGGGACAGAAAAGTGGTAGGCATAGGTATAGAAGGAACTATAATGGTAGTAGTATGGAGTGGATTTGATCAACACACATTATATCATGTATGAAATTCTCAAACAATAAATTAAAAGTAAATACTTTCTAAGTTGTAGGCCAATATATAAGGGTTTATCTTTCTATCGCCACTCATTCATTTCAGACCCTAACCTTCCTTCACTCTCAGTAATTGCCAAAACAAGAAAAGTTCTTTCATTCTCAGAAGCTGAACCTTAAATGCCCTTCACTCTTGGTGTACTTAGAAACTCATGACCTTGCACAAGTGATATAGCATCATTTTATTGAAACAGATATTAAGCAATCATTCTACCATATTTTTCACTCTACATCATGGAAAAAAATCAGATAGTGATCTTCAATCTAATATCTGCATTGTAGTGTTGGGTTATGAACTCTTCATTACATGAGAATTGAAAGGGTTAAATCAAATAAATTACATAACAACTTAGAACACATGGGATACACTATTCCAGCTTTCATCACAACCTAATATAATTACCTCCAGCATCTACCAGATTGTTCTACGAATGCTAAATATGAATTGGATATGTTAATATGAATGAACATGGATGTACACTTAAAATTTCCTTGTAGCTTTTACTTCTCTTCTTATTTTTAGGTAACCCTGAACTCTTTTTATTCCATTTCTGCCAAGATATTTTTCACATAAAAGAATTGGGAAAGTTGATTAGTATATTATACACACAAAGGTGTATAACTGATATTTCTATTAGATGAGATTCTCATAGAATTGTATGACTTTACATTAAATATGTTACTATTATAATAAAATAAGTATATTAACTTGTTAGTTAAAAACAGTATTGATGTTGGTATTTATTGCCTTCCTTTTTGGACTAAATCAGGTTATATTTTGTAGGGATAAGTCACCCTTTTTTTAGAGATGTTGGCCAGGTCTCTTATCTTTATACAACATATTCAGGTTTTCCTACCTTCTGAAGAATGACTAAAGCCAGTAGATATTTTTTCTAGCTGCTCCACACTAATGTCAACAACCTTCTCTTTTCATTCCCCCATCTTTCTTAAAAACAGCCTATTTTGATTGTGAAGAAAACCAAGATTTCTGTATTCAAGGCTGATGCCCTAAAATGGGGGCAAAAACATCTGGTGGGTGTGGAATGGCGTCGTCATTCTGTGTGGGACGATGGCAGTTGTAAGGGAGAAGCAAAGCGACAGCTGTGAGGAGGTTCTGAGCAGTTCCTATTTTCAGGATGTGCTGAACTCATAATTCAGGCCTAATGAATGTGTCTTTGAGATGTAACAGCCTGTTTAGATTCCTGCTTCCGCTACTGAAAAAGAACTGAATACAAAAATGGTAATGATTTCATGTAAAATTCATAAATAAAATGCAAAGACAAGGGGAATGGCTTGCCCCATTGCTACACAATGGACTGTCATGCAGTATGAAGGATACATAAATGGGGCTGTTTTTAAAGCCTTAACTACAGTCCATTTTATTTCAGATGGAATACAAGTAGAGCCAAAATATTTGTAAAGACCCCCTGACTCTTTGCAGCACAATAAACAGATATGCCCTATTCTTCCTACAAAATAGCTAGAGTGATGTCAGCATCAGTGAAAGATCCTCAGGCCAGTAATCAAGTTCCTGTTGGAGGACTGCATAGAGACTGCACTACTGAAATACTTGGGCAAAACTTTTTTGGGTTTGAATCAATACCAAATACATGCATATCAGAAGTCAGATGTCTAAACATTTTTCATTATCATTACTCTGTATTTTGGAGGGGGGAGTTATTTTTGTACTTAAGCATGGCCTTGAGTTCCTGTTCCTACTGCCTCTCACTTCCCAAGTACTATGATGATTCTGAACTCTGGATCCTCCTGCCTCTTGTCTCCCAAGTCCCAGGATAACAAAAAATACAGCACCAGCCTTGCTTATTCTGGGATGTTGGCTGATAAAATTCCAGCAAGCAAAGACAAAGAAAACATACTAAAATGTCAGCCAGTTCTTACAAGTTGAACCGTGTAACTTGATAGAAGTAGATAGTGATATAAAGCTATAAACATAGGTGTAGCTAGAGTTTTCCTGCCTGGCCCACAGTCAGGACAAATCTCTCTCACCCGCCAGTCCCACAGCCGCTCAGACCCAACCAAGTAAACACAGAGACTTATATTGCTTACAAACTGTATGGCCATGGCAGGCTTCTTGCTAACTGTTCTTATATCTTAAATGAATCCATTTTTATAAATCTATACCTTGCCACATGGCTCGTGGCTTACCAGCGTCTTCACATGCTGCTTGTCATCACCATGACAAGACACCAAGACATAATAGTCCCGCCTATACTTCCTGCCTGGCCACTGGCCAATCAGTGTTTTATTTATTGACCAATCAGAGCATTTGATATACAGACCATCCCACAGCACATAGGCATACTATAGACATACAGAGAGTCAAATACTTAGGATCCTTCTCATGTACATCTTTGTTTATTTGAATACTCCGTACAAATAAGACTTGGGGAAAAGTAGGGGAAGAACATTCTGATCACAAGAAAGTTTATCATTTGGCTTTTAAATTACAAAATGAAGCAATCTTTGACCATTGTCTTTTCTTGAAAATGAAAAATGGACAGACTGAGGCAATAAACAACACCTGTCTGAGTATTATCATAGGACTGCTAAATTATATAGCATTTTTTATATTGCAGCAGGCATCACTAATGAGCAAAAGTCATTTTCAGATGGGAATAACAGAATAAACACATTTATGCAAAGTATAACATAACTTTATTCAAGGTAATGAAATCAAGATGTCTAGCTAGTTCCATACAAAATTTGTCAATTTAAAATCCACACATTCTGAGAATTGTCTAGTTTAATAAAATTGTGTATACACACACCAGATTTAATCCTGGAGCATGTCTTTTTCCCCCATTTTGAGTAAGCAAATATGACAGGAAAGTAAGTTTGACAGTAGTGAAAGGGAAATTGGTGACCTGACAAACTAAAACTTGATATATGGTTAAAATTGGCCCTCCTTATAAACATAACAACAATTCAGCCCTATTGGCAGGTCACAGGTATTTACACAGTAGTGAATTGTTGCCTCAAAGAAATCCTTCAGTAAATTGGTTCTCTCCTGAATGTTCCAGTCCCTTCCAACCATAGACAAACTAATGAATTGTTACAGGAATTTAAGATTTACAGTTAATAAATTCCTATGATAGGGCCAGTCTCTTATACTGATAATTCACCATAGGTTATGAGAAAACTATAATTATAAAAATTTCCATGAAGGTTTTAGACATCTTTAGAACCCAAAAGCTAAAAAATGACAAGTAATAGTTGAAATGTGTGAATTTTACCATGGTTCAAAAAATATGGCTTCTAAATCCTATTTTTTATTTCAAAGTTCTAGGGAATCCTTGGAAAAATGGCTATGTCGAACAGCAAGAAAGCTATTGAAGACCAATCGGTTAATTATGAGATAAAAGAACCTAGACTTCACTGAAAGATAATTTAAGCATCAGAAATAATCATGACCAGTAAATTTAAATGTATGAGGTTCATATAAATTCATAATAAGAGTAGCAATAATTACTGGTACAACTAGGGGCACACTTGTTATTCTGAACACAAATAAATAAAAAATTGAACATTTTTCCTTCCTTTCCCCTTGCTAAACATATTTGAAGAGAACCAAAGAGTTAACAGTGGCAAGTATTTCTGTATATAAACTTCCCAGTTGATTAAGGGAGAAGCATATCTCAGAATGTTACCATTGTACAACCATTAATTCCATAATGACTCTAGGAGCTGGAGTGACAACTCAAGCAGGTAAGAGCACTGAGTGCTTTGCTGGGGCCTGGGTTCGATTCCCAGTCCTATGGTAGCTCAGAGCTCCCTGAAACTCCAGTTGGTGAATCCAAGGACCTCCTATGGCTTCCATGGGCACTCTATGCAGCTCGTGCACAGACAAACATGTAAGCAAAATACCCATACTCACAAAATAAAAATAAGGGAAAAAATTGTTTGGAAAATAATGAATATAGAGAAACAGCATCAGTCTCTGCTAATTCCATTAGATGAAAGGTTAATTGAGAATTTCATAGGGACTGGATAAAAGCCAAAATTTTCTGAAGTCACCAAATACAGTAGCACTTAAACCAGGATAACTAGGTATTAGGTCAGTCATGTAAGTTTAAAAGCAATCTGAAAAGTAGCCTATCAAAAATTTGGATATGCATTCAAGCAGTATTCAATCACCTCTTTATAAGACATCTGCAGAATACAAAATACCTGAAATGATACCATAAGTACACATACCTAGAATCACAGCATGATTCTAGGCTGAAGCAGGAAGATTGCAATGAACTCATGCCAACCATGGGATACATGTAAATTCCATGCCAGCCTGAGCTACATAATGGGAATATGTCACAAAAATAAAATAAAATAATTGTAGGGCAAAAGGGCCAGCCAAAGAAATATATATATATGTATATACCCTAACCCTGAAACCAGAGCCAGTGGAAAAATAAAACAAAACAAAAAACAAAAAACAAAAAATCAAAACAAACAAAACCCACCCTGACTCTGAGCTATTGAAAGAAACACACCCTGACCTTGAAACCAGAGTCAGTGACAGAAACACACTTTGTCCCTGAAACCAGAGCCAAAGAAAGAAACACACCCTGGCCCTGAAACTAGAGCCAAAAGGCTAAAAAAGGGATAGTGAAAGAAATACACTTTGGCCCTGAAACCAGAGCCAAACACTCAGCCCCTGACCAACTGAGCCCCAAAGCAAGCAATCCCTGAGCAGGAAAACCAACCAATCCCTCAGCACGAAATCCAGCCAGTCTCTTGAGCTTGTTCAAGCTCAGGGATTGAAATCCCACCAATTCCCATGCTGAAAATTTTCCCCCTGGAAAAACTGCACCCCTAAGAATCCATATATAAGCCCCTCTACCTGCTTTGTTGGGAGCTGCCTTTTTCCACCCTGGCAGAGGCAGCCGCTCTCCTGGATTCCTCCTTCCAATAAATCTCTCAAATGAGTTTTGGGTGAAGACCTTCTTTTGCCAGAGCGGAGCAGAGAACCAATGGACATCTCTGCTGAGAAACTCCTTTAGCAGAGTGGAGCAGAGCTGAGCTGCAATGGCTCTCCTGGAGAGGATCAGGATTGTTACATCCTGCGGGGAGACCAACCTCTACCAAAACACAGCTATAAGTATATCCTGACCCCCTGATTGTCAGGAAACGTTTCTCTTCAGAGCTGTGGGTATCCAGGATGCCTTCCCTTCACAGCTGTAGGTATACCCTGACTTACAACAGTCAGGATACCTTTCCCTCCAGAATGGTAGCATTTGCAATAATGACAGCACAAATGGGGAAATTAGCCAAAACGGGGATGTGGCATATTATTGCCAAATGACATAGTTTTTATGGCATGGTAAGCTGGGAGAGAAGACACTCTTATAGAATACAGTTAAGAGACAATCTAATCCAGTATATATACTTTGTTACATCATGTTTGTTTTCTTCAGATCAAGCCAAGGGCCTGCCTAAGCATGCTACAAGGGTTCCACTACTGAGCGATATCCTCAGCTCTTGATCCTAATCAAATAAAACAATTAGATAGAGATAACTTTTATAATGTTTGGGAAAAAACTAAATATGGAATGGATATTAAATTATATTTATGAGCTACTATTCAAACACTAAAGTTAGAAATTCACACTTCTTGAGTTTAAAACTTACTATAAAGTTGCTATAATCAAGATAGTATAATAATAATGAAAAGATAGGTATATAGATCAGTTGAAGAAATTAGAAAGCACAGTAATAAGTGTACACAAATGCAGATAAATTTCAAATTCAATGAAGAAAAGCGTCTTTTCAAGAAATGTTGATGGACAGTTGGACAACTTCTGTGCATAACACAAACCTTACACATAATTAAGTGGACCACACATACAAATGTAAATTTTAAAATGATCAAACTTTTAGAGAACAAAATAAGAGAGAAAAGCATCAAGATCCTGGAGTTAAAGAATTTTAATGCTTAAAAGTAAAACAAAACAAAAAGAGCCAAATGTAATGCTCAGACCACACCACCTAACCCTACCTTCCCTATACCCCCAGGCCTACTTTCAGCCATGCAGCCTACTCACCATCCCATCTAAGTTAGTGCTCCATACCTATTAGCTCATACCAGGTAAATACACCAAAGCTGTTTGGCTCATGAAGCCTGTACACCGGTTCAGTCAGGTGAATGTCTCGGATCCCCACCAATCCATACCATTTCCATACTCCCAGAAGGCCTATTTCAAGTCTCCTGGTCTGTGAACCAGCCAGGTCAGATGACTACCAACTTTTCTGTTTGAAATCAACCAAACTCCAGCAATAGAAAAAACAAATACTTAACAGAGGCAGGCTAGAATCTCATGTCAGACCTTCAACCAATAAAAGAATTCCACATGCACAGGTCACATTTCAAAAACACAAATAATATGAAAAGCCAAGATAATTTCTTCTCCCCCACCAACCCACTAGAACTATAGAAACCTTATCCAGTGGTAATTACCTAGATGACTCCCAGGATACAGAATTTAAAAAGAACAATCACAAATATGATCAAAGTATTTGTGTTTAAAGAGGATACTAACAAATAACAGTAAACTTGAGGTATGAATAAACTGAGTGAAGTCCAAGAAAACAAAAAATACGTTGTTGAGAGAAATGATAAAGACAATTCAGTATTTGAAAACTGGATCCAGTAAGAAGAAATACTAAAGAAAACAGAGGCTGAAGTTGAAAAACTCAGTAACTCAATCAGAAAACTCGGCAGAAAGCCTTAAAATAGAATGAATCGAGTAAAAGGTAGACTATTAGGACTTGAAGATAAAGTAGAGGAATTAGATTAATCAATCAGAGAATATGACTAATGTTTAAAAAAAAAACTCCAAAGGATATACAGGAACTTTGAGACATGATGAAAAGACCAATTCTATGAATTATACGGATAAAACAAGGAGAAGAATTCCAGGCCAGTGGCACAGACCAGATCTTCAACAGGATCATAGAAGAAAATTTCCCCAAACTAAGAAAAGACATACCCATAGAGATACAAGAAGCACATAGAACATCAAATAGTCAGGACCAGAAAAGAACCTCCTCACAGCATATTCTAGTTAAAACACTAATTATACAGAACTAAAAGAAGGCACCGAAAGTGGAAGAGAAAAAGAAGTCCCATATAAAGCAAAATCCAACACAACAGAAGCTGGGTATTTTTTTTCACCCAATGGAAACATAAAAAACCAGAAGAGCCTGGAGTAATGCACTCCAAATTCTAAGACCACAAATGCCAGATTATTTTACCCAGCAGAACAATACACATAGTTCAAGGATAAAGAACAACATTCCACTATGTAAACAGGTAAAATTAATTCATGCCCACAAACCATCCCTAAAAAGAACACTGGAAACAATACTTTGGACCAAAGGGAAGAGTAAACATAGCCAAGAGACTATAGAAAGAAAACAAATGAAATTCAAAACAGGACAAAGAACACAAACAGAAAAACGAATGAAAATCAAACGTACACTTTTCAATAATTTGAAACATTACTGGCCTCAAAACTCCTTTAATCCCAGCACTCGGGAGGCAGAGCCAGGCGGATCTCTGTGAGTTCAAGGCCAGCCTGGACTACAGAGTGAGTTCCAGGCACAAAGCAACACAGAGAAACCCTGACTCAAAAAACCAAAAAAAAAAAAAAAAAAAACTCCAATTAAAGGCACAAATGAGTTGAATAGATTAAGAAAAAAACTTTTTTTTTGCTTTTGTTTGTTTACAAGAAACTCATCATCTCAGAATGAAAGGATAGAAAAAGTATTTCAGGCAAATGGGACAAGGGAACAAGCAGGCATCACTCTCCTAATATCTGAGAAAATAGACTCCCAACTAGAATTAATCTAAAGAGATAACATTTCATTCTGATCAAGGAAACAATTAACTGAGAAGACATTACAATCCTAAATGTGTATGTACCAAATTCTGACACACCCATTGCATAAAATGTGTATTTCAGCATATCAACACAGGTAATAACCTCAACTCAGTGACAGTACGTAATTTCAGTACCCCACTTTTTCCAATAAACAGCTAATCTGAATGAAATATAAACAGAATTAAATGACATCAAACACAAAATGAACCTAACAAGTACCTAAGGAATATTTCACCCCAACACCAGAGAATATGGATTCTGTTCAGCAGCCTGTGGGATTTTTTCTAAAATAAACCACACATTGAGACACAATACAATTCTCAAAAAAATAAAAACACAGAAAAATTCATATAACCCCATGTATCCTGTTTAACCATGGTGCAATAAAGCTTGGCATCAAGAGTAAAAATAAATTTATGTTATCATTATTATTTTGCTCTTCTGAACTCTGATAGTTTTGTTTCAGACTCATCCCTTATATTTTCAACATATTTATATGTGCCCTTAAATTTTCACATTCGTTTCTTCTTAAGTTTTCTTCAAACTTTGGCTGTCTTTGGATGGTTATCATGACATTAGCTCAAAACAGCAGTTTTGACCAAATTCAAAAGAATTAATTTTAAGGGCGGGGCATGTAGTTCAGTGATAGAGCCCTTACTTAGTATGTATAACACTTGGGGTTTGATACCCAGCAACATACATAAAAGAAAATGAAAAGGAAGTTGCAATTAATTTCAACAGTAAAATATTGCTGAATTTGTTACATCTGTTAGTGGTAGGAAGATGACACAAAATACCAAAACATCTAAAAATAGCAGCCACCTCTTTTATGTCTCTGTGTAACTTGACCTTGGCCCTCCTTCCATCCAGAGGCAGGTTATGTTTATCTTCTGGTATTTCTAGGATACCCCTATGACTTGCTGTGATCATTACAATGCAGAATAAAATGATGTTGTAACTTTGAGGCCTCTTCTCTCAGTCTTAGAACCCTTAGACCATCTTGCTGTGAAAAAGCCAGATTTAGCTTACTGGAGGGTAAAGTCTTGTGAAGAAAATTCAAGATGCTTCTTTGTACAGCCATCAGCAAATGACAGGCATTTGAGTGAAGTCCTTTCCATCCTTCAGTCTCAGATTAAATAATATATGACTGAAAATGCTAGAAGAAATCCAGATAACATCACTGGAATACAGACATATCACACAGCTCAGCCAACACCAAGGCACAGAATCACGCATTCTAGGTTAAGATGGATTATTATGCAACAGTCAATAATAAAATAGTTATGTACTGAGGTATTTATGGGTGAAATGGCTCAAGGGCTGAAATTTAAAGAAGCTAAAGAATAGGAGGGAATATATTAAAAACAACATACTAACTAGTAGAATCTTGTTAAGTCATGACTGGATTTTATTACATTATTTTCTCTACTTTTGAGCAGGTTTTAAAAATTCTACAACAAATAGGTCTTTTTAAATAACTATGCTTTAAAATTATTATGTTATTTACCTATATATCTACAATAAAAATAATAATAAACCAAACAAGCACAAAACAAAGCAAATGTAATCATATGTAAATAGATCAAATGAAAACAATAAAAGATGTTAAGTACCTAATAGATTCATTTAAAACCTTTCTCTTATGTTTAATTCTATTTCCACCAATCTTTATGAATTCATACTTGCTCTTTTATAGATCCAGATAATCATTTATATATATAATAGAAACTTGCATTGTTTTTCCACAGAGTGTACTTTTGTAAAAGTTTAGCTACACTACCATATAAGAGAAAACACAATATTTTGTAACTAACTCTCTGATCCTCCATTGTGTTAAGCTTAGAAAATCTCTTAAGAAGAAGGCAAAGGGTGGATAGTGTTGGCTCATGCCTTTAATACCAGTACTTGGGGTTAGAGGCATGCAGATATCTGTAAGTTTGAGGCTAGCCTAGTCTATAGAGCAGATTCCAAGACAGCCAGGACTACACAGGAAAAATGAGAAGAAAGAGGAAGAGGAGATGAAGAATGAAAGACCTTCCTTTGATTCCTTTAACAATAATGTCCACTTAATGGGCATAGTGGTACTAGTAATCCTAGCACTCCTGATGCTGTGAGGCAGGGGTAATGTGAGCTTGAGGCCATCCTTAGTAACACAGAGAGACTGTCTCAAAGAAGAAGGGTTAGAAAGAGAAAGAATTTGCATAAGTCATCACACATGACACATGTCTATTAAATTATATAAAATTGTGCTTCTGAAAAGAGCCAATGGCATCTGATTATAAATGGTATTTATAGCTTAACATGATCATTGGAATAGATAACAATGATAAAGAGGGCTGTTTATTACCTGTGGAATCTGAAATTGACAGATCATAAATGAAACATCTCAGATGCATAGAACACTAGTAGTAGAGATAGTAGTAAATAGTTAAGTTCATTTTTATTTTGAAATGATTGTAGGACAGACTAGAAATTCAGAGTGAGAGAGAACTTGGTAGAATTTCCAGGAGCATAATTACAGAAATTTAGGGGGCTTTAGGCCACAGAATCAGTTAATACATAATTCCCTAGTTAAAATTAGAACTTTATAGCAACACTAGTCACAGTAGCTAAGTTATAGAATTAACTTATATGTCCATTAACAGAGGAATAAAGAAAATGGTGTCTGTATATACATATATATAATGTCATATAATACATAATATGGTATACTATACTATTACATAATATATCAATGTGGTATTATATACAAGCATAAAGAAGAGTGACGTTTCACCATTTACTGGGAAATAGATACATCTAGAGATCACCATATTAAGTTAAATAAAGCACGTTCAGAAAGACAAAATTACATATTTTATCCCACATGCAGATTCTGGATTTTATGTTGAGACATAAAACCACACACACACACACACACACACACACACACACGCACACACACACACACACACACACACACACATATATATATGACATGAAAACAGAAAGGAAACTGGAAAAAGGAGAGACATTACAATGCAGGGGAAAGGTGGAAAAAGGATAAAGAGGATATGTGAGGTAAATATGGTCAAAGTATTTGGTGTATTTTGAAAGATACTATCCTTATGAAAACTAACAATACATACTATATATAATATATAAATGAATATACACTAATAAAAACAAAATATTAATCTTTAAAGATAAATGCAACATTTAACATGGAAGTATTTTTTACCTATTACTAACAATTTGGGATTTATACCTTTTTTTAAAGGAGGATAAGAAGCCAGAAAGTATTATTTTGATGGAAATTATGTCTTGTCTGTATTCTAGGACTATATTTTTGAAATTAAAGTGCTTTTATGAACACAAAGGGGTACTTGAACCCACTAAATTTTTGGAAGTTTTTATGAGTGTATTTTTTCATGGAAAAGAATCAACTTTGATTAGATTTTCATAGGAAAAAGTGGTGTGAGATTTAAAATAAGCAAAGAATCACTGATTCAAATACAACTGTATACTCAGTAGCAGCTAGTGTCAGAAATTTTAAATATAATTTTTTCCATCTAGGCTTTTTAAAGGATAAATTCCTCAAAATCAACTGACCAACAATTTATAAGTTACTATGTTCCTAATACAGGAAGACTGTACAAATACTTAAGAAGTTGTAAGAAATCATGATTTATTAAGAAGTACATTACAACCTTATGTTGAATAGAATCCAAATAATGCAATAATTTAAATATGAAATGGATTTCATGAAATGATCACAAATAACAGTTAAGAAACTAAAGATACCTTCTCTGTGTGAGGAAAAAAATAAAGGTATGATGAAACCAAACTGCCTTTAGAAATGTGAAGTGTACCAATTTAATAAGTTCAAACACAGGGCTCACTTATGTTCTTTCAGGTGCTATATTACTTACTTTTCTATTGCTGTGATAGAACAACACGACCATGGCAATTGGAAAAGAAAGCACTGAATTCATCTTATGGTTCCATAGGGTTAAAGTCCATGATAGGAGAGCAAAGGCATGGGGGCAGGAACAGCTGAGAGTTCACAACTCAACTACAGCAGGAGGCAGAGAGCACAACAGGACCAGCATGAGTCTTTTGAAACCTCAAAGTCCCCTCACAGTGGCGCACCTCCATCAACAAGGCCACACTTCCTAATCTTTCCCAAGCAGTTAAAAAAAAAAAAAAAAAAAAAAAAAAAACTAGGGACCGTGTTTTCAAACATATGAGTCTCTGGGGGGCATTCTAATTCAAACCTCCAAAGATATCCACAAACATTTTCATCTAAGGAACATTTCAAAAACTAAATTCCACTGTGTATAACTGTAAGTATACAACATGATGCCATGAAATAATATATAGTAAAACAGATACCAACTTTATTTCTGGCAGGGACAGCTAAAATCTACTCATTTAGATGGAATCCTCAAAGCAGTATAATTTCATTAACTCATGTGGTGTCTTCTGGCATACATATTGTCATTTTGTCCCCAACACCTCTACCCTTGGCAACCACTATTTTAAAATCTCCCTGTATTCATTTAAAGCTTTTAGTCTAGTAAGAAATGTTGGCAATATATAGAAAATGAAACCTCAGCATATTGTTAGTAAGAATGCATATTGGTACAGTCACTGCAGTGAACATTATAGAAGTTCCTAAAGAAATTGAAAATCACAACTACCAGATGACCTAGCAATCAGTATTCTGGGTATACAAACAAAAGAAGTGAAGTTACTGCATTGTAAATCCTTCTGCACTCCTGTGTCCACTGTAGTACAATTCACAATAGCCAAGATATGGAAACCACCTAAGTGTCTATCAGGAAACAAATGTATAAATACACAGAATGGGGTACTATTCAGCCACAACAAGGCTAAATTACACAACAGGGACATTTTTGAGAAATAAAACAAGTCATAAACCAGGATATGCCAACAACTTAATGTTGTTCAATACATTTAAAGTATTTAACTGGAGTTTTTTGTTATTACTGTGCTAGTTTTCCTTATTTCAGCTGCCTTCCAATCATATATAAACCAAATTCATATCATACATAGACATATGAATGTATAATGAATGACTTGTACAACTCTGAAAATACCATATCCATTGAGATTGATTTTTTTCTAAAGTATTTACCTGCTAATGCTACTTTCTCATCAACTAATTAATCCAACCAATAAAATACAATCACCCAAAAGATAGAATATTATAGTATCTGACATTTCAGGTGAGCTAATGTGTTTTCCAGCTTCTCTAGAGCAGAAACACACATACAGGCATGCTGTGTTTTAAACTAATACCACTTCTAAACTGTGAGCCCTCAAGACCTTGATATGATGTGTTTATAAGACAAAGAAATACATTTTAAAAATAATATTACATTTGAATATTCTTTTTGCCTATATTTTCAACCAACCTGGGGAACAATGACTTTATTCCAAGTAAACTTTAATCTTTTGTCCCTTAATTTTAATAAGATCTTAGAAACTGTTTAGAACGTAAACTCTCATCATGTATTTTCTATGTCCCAATGAAATTCTCGAGGAAGCTTATTCTTGCTGATGTACAGCAGTCTCTTCTTTGTCTCAATAGATAATTTACTAGTCTAAATGTAAACATTTACTGAGAAGGCTATGGAGATTTTGGTTGACCTATGCATTTTATTAGTACTGATATCTATCTATCTATATATATATTCAATATTATATAGTCAATATAAAAATGCCTGGCAATGAAGAAAAATTTGCCAGATAAGGATATGGAGAGATAGGAATAAGAAAAAAAAATCAAAATTTTGGTTGGAAATGTATCAGCAAAAACTCAGCTAGAAATAATGTGTGCATGTACACACACACACACACACACACACACACACACACACACACACACACACACCAGGGCCTTACTGTATATCCCTGGCTGGCCTAGAACTCTCTTTTAGACCAGGCTAGCCTTGAATTCACAGAAATCTATCTGCCTCCCAACTGTTAGAATTAAAGATGTGTACCACCATACCTAGAATTATGTATGTTTTTAAAAGGAAATTCACGTTGGCAAAAATGGCTGTATATATGTGATGGTTAATCTCAGTTGTCAACTTGATAAGATGTAGAATCACTTGGAAGATGGACCTCTGTGCATGGGCTACCATTTTGACTGAGCTAATTTAGGAGAGATCCTATACTACATAAAAAGAAGAAAGTGAGATAAGCACAAGCATTTGATGTTCTCTGCTTCTTGGGTATAAGTGAGCTTATATGGGTATAAGTGAGCATCTGCCTTGAGCTCCTGTTACCACGACTTCCCTGCAGTGATGGCCTGTACCCTTGAACTGTGAGACAAAATGAACTGCTTTTCTTTTAGGTTTCTTTTGTCAGGATATTTTATCATAGCAACAGGGAAAGTAATGAAGACAACACCTTGGGTGAGTTCTTTAGAGATCAACTGACGCACAATTATCCACCTGTTTGCATGGGTTCCTTATCTACAGAACCTGCAGATTCAACCAACAATAGATTGAAAATATCCAAGAAAAACAGGTCAGCAGAGGTGGCTCAGTGGATAAAAGTAGTGCACTTAATGTTCATATATAGGACTGGGTTTTGGTTCTCTGTGCCAGTATTTCAGCTCACAGCCCTTGGTAACTCTTGTTTCAGGAGCTCTGACACCCTCTTCTGACCTCCACAGGTACCCAGGAAACACATGGTACACATACAAACATACAGGTAAATACTCATGCATGTAAAATAAAAATAAATCTTAAAAAATAAAATATTCAAGAAAATCAACTATACTATGTACAGACTTTTTAGATTAATATTTTAAATAATATAGAATAACAATTTTACATAATATCCATATTATGATTTGTGTCTTGAGTTATCTAGAAAAGAATTAATGTAAATAGGAGGATTATATAGGTTATATGCAAATGATACGCTATTTTATATAGAGGACTTCACCATATGAAGATGTTGGTAGTCATTAGAGTCTTGGAAACAAAATCATGTGGATGCCAAAGGATTATATATTCAGAACTTTCAGTGTCAATGAATACAGTTTTATTGGAGTACAGCCATACTCATTCATTTATAACTTGAGTAGTTGGAGCGGAGTCCTTATGGCCAGCATACAAATAGATATACATACATCTATATGCATATACATAGTCATCCTTTGGTGTGCATGGTATTTGTCCATTCTATACATTAGCAGTTTATAGAAACATAAAGAGTTTAGATCCAAAATGACGTTTTGTTCACAGTGATACTCTAAACTGATTCAGGAAGGACCTTCTTGAAATTACATGAAAACAGGAATTCTAAGGACAAACAAAACATATGATTTGCTGTATGTGTGAGATAGTTAATAATTACTTACAAAACAGGTTTTTAAAAATCAAAAGGAGGTGACATTAGTAATATAAATGTGTCATGTAAATACCAAGAGGACACGGGGGGGGGGGGGCAGGGTGGCTTTCACTTAAAATCTTGCTTCCAGATAAAATATAGTTATATAGTTTTAGGAAAAAGTAAGAAACAGAGGGAGGGGATGGGAGAGGAACAGAGAAAATGAAGATCAGAAAGAGAGAGAGAAGAGTGAGAAGGAGAGAGTGAGCAAGCACTTATGAGTCCAATCTCCATAAATAATTTACTGCTAGCTTATAAACAATAGAACAGCACAGTATGAAAGCCAGAGAAGGTCTTTAGATGTCATAAAGCTATTCAAAAGTGCACTTGCTGCAGCAAGTCTCACTGTGAGCTTTGATGTGCTGAGAAAGAAACTGCTAAGTTGAGGTCATCAGTTAGCAGAAAACAATTTCCCTCATATGGAGAAGGCAATTCACTACTGTGCATTTGACACAGGTAAATTGCAATTTAGAAACAGAGTTGTATAATATGAGCTAGATGTGGGAATGAATAATGGATTATTTCGAGTCTTCTTCTGATGACTAGAGCTAAAGCAAAAGGTGTGATACCTCTTCTAAATCAAGGTTTTTCAATATGGCATTGTGACTATTAAGACGAGATAACTCTTAGGTAGAGGCTACACTATACAATGAAGAAAGTTTAAAGGCCACTACTATGCACTAGGTTCCAGTAAGAATCCCTACCCTTGCATACCAGTTATGTCAATTATAAGGTCCAAGATATTGTCACATGTTCCTCAGGGAAGTAAAATTATTCCTGATTGACAACTATTGGTCTAATGGAAATAAAACCGGTATGATGAAATTATAGCACTCAAGAAGTTAAGGCAAGGAAATTGTGAGGTCAAGACTGTCCCAGGTTATGTAGAAAGTTCCAGAATAGCTTCTATTATATGATGAGACCCTGCCTTGAAAAAAGAATGAAATTAAAATGAAGCCAGACTTCATGGAAACATTACAAATTCAAATGGTAGCATTATTTACACTTCTAATTCAATGTTGGTACAATTTACTTTCTTTCCTAGATCCAAACATGAATCCCAAGGAATGTCATTTTGTTACTCTTACAGCCTTTCCTACCAAACCCACCACCATGAAGAAAAGCTACAAAGTAGTCCTGGATTCTATTTCTGATCATATAGAGTTGCAGAAAATAATACATAAACATAGCAGGATAACAAAAGAATTACAGACAAATGTCTAAACTCTTGTGATTTTTTTTTCCTGCTAGTATCTTGACAGACGTTGTATGTAAAGTAGTGTTCTAGAATAGAAAGGTAGAGGGGCCTAATAAAGTCCAACTGTTTATTAATATTGAATGCAGGCAACTATTCAAATCACAAAGCCCTGCTGTGAAAAATATATACTCGCAATCATAAACAATGCATAAATGAGGCCGATTTAGGAGGAACAAAATCTGAAATTCTGATTAAAATGTGCTAGGAGCAAGCAAAACGGCACAAGAATGTAATTGAACACAAATGCCTTTACTCTGTCACATCTCCCAAAATGTGTTTGATGAAAGACCTGTTATTTTAAAGTGTTATTCTGTAGATCTCTTTCCATTCTGTGGTTTATAAGGTTATATATGAATATCTATTAATACAATTTGATTCTTAAAATTTTACTTAAACACTCCTACAACCTTCTACTCACCAAAGCCAGACCTGCAAGTCAAATGAATGACAGAACTAATGTACCTAACAAGATACTGTCTTGTATTGCTTCATAAAGTTTTCAATAAGTCATTAATGTCCAAATATAAATTTATTGACCTATATTGAGAGTCACAGCAGGTTGATTATATTGACTGAATTCAAATGAGTCTGTTGGATCATGTTGGTCAATAAATGTTGATCCAAATTATAAAGATCAGCAGGGTCGAGAGTAATGAAGCTTGCAATAAGCTATAAGCTATGTCTTTTGTCAAGGAGCATTGCCACTAAGAGTAAAAATAAAGCTTTAGGTAATAGCATATTACTGTTGACATTCACTTGCAAAGAAAACCATTGAATGCATGCATAGATACAATCAAGGATATGCTGATATAGCACTTAGCAATAATAGTATTAGCTTGTTTCAGAATGTTTTTAACTACCAAAATAATGAAATTGTATTGTATAGGTCCTGTGAACATCAACATCTAATCTATTTGGTGGGCACGCCAATGGTGAGGTTAATTCACTTCCAATTTAGAAAAATAAAAGGACCTCTCAATTCATAGAGGTGAATAATTGTTTACTATTTAAATTTCACAATGAATGAAACAGTGAACAAGTAAGTAACTAAGACATAAATTATGATCATGAGAAATAATTATTATCATTATGGTTTGGCTTATTTAATAATCAGAATTGAAAGAGGTAAGGTTATTATTCCCATTTAATACATAGTGAAACTAAGGCTCAGGGAGTTAACACCACCTTGTTCATTAATGGTAGAGATGGAACTCAAACATACACAAATCTAGATTTAGAATAGAGTCTCAATAAGTACACTATAAAAGCTTTCCAAGAAAGAATTAGATCCCTCAAGACTTGGAAGATGTTTCCAGGGGTGGGATTGGACAACACAAAAGCTAAGATAGAAGAAATACAATGTATTTGAGTAATGAAAAGTAAACCTTGGTGTCAAGAGGATAGAGAGTATGGGGAAGAATGAGATTAGAAATAGCAGACATATATCACATAATTGTATGTCTACTTTTTATTCTCCCTTATTTCATTCATTCTTGTTTTCAATTTTGTTTGAAAGCACCTGGGATTTGATTTCCTGATTATAAACATTTTCTCTTTGCCTACATGGAATTGTTTCATAACAATTAGGAAGAAAAATGTTACAACTCACCTGAATCTCATTCTTCCTTTCCTGAGATAAAAGACTATGGAAGTTGGCCAAAGTACTTCATATTTTAGTACTATTTGCTAACAGAATTTGAAATGCTTTTCACAGAACATGCCTGATTTTTCTTGGGTAATCAAATCTGGAACTTATGAATTCTAGGGTGTGGCCTATATCATAATACAACAGGCAAACTGAGGTATTATTAGAGAATGTGGAGGCTTTATAATAAAAAGGTGCCTTTTGTTTAATTGATGAGCATCATTTATTATTTTTGAATAGATAAGAGCTTTAATAAATGATACACAGCTTTCAGTCTTCAAAACTGAAATTGAATTTGTCAAGTCAACATGGAATGATTATAAAATTTCAGTATGTCACCAAAAGTCATCGAAATAGAAATTATGCAGACCTCATTCACTTACAGCAAAGCTAAACAAGAAATTTACAAACAGAAGATAGAGACATCTATGCATTGGTAAACTCAAATGTTCTTCTAAATAACTTTTGTTAAAGAAAAGATCAAACAGAAATTACTATTTAATTTAGTTACAAAGACTAGTGAGATAACAGCACATATTACAACATGGAAGAAAATCAGAGTCACCTTACGAGAAAAATGCAAATATTAGTACACACAAAGATGAAGGACAAAGGGCCAAGTGTCCAATATTCAACAAACAAAAATTAATAAACATGGGGCTGAGGATATGGCTGTGCAGACATGAGGACCTGAGTTAGAATCCCCAGCACCCACATTAAAAAGCCAGATGTGCCCTTTTGGAACACTCGCAGGTTCCCTGCTAGCCGCACCGGGAAGGATCCCCTTCTCCAAGACCCCTGGCAGACCCTGCAGTCTCCACGCCCTGCCCCCACGCCCATCCGCCTGAGCCCCAAGCCTCTTCCTGAGACTCAGAGGCCGGCCCCCAGCTCCCATCTTGCTCCGGACTTCCCTTTTGGAATACTGGTGAGTACCCTTCCTTGCCCCAGACCCCATCCCTGGGCACCAGCCACTCCA
Organism: Peromyscus californicus insignis; assembly: GCF_007827085.1. Lineage (NCBI taxonomy): Eukaryota > Metazoa > Chordata > Mammalia > Rodentia > Cricetidae > Peromyscus > Peromyscus californicus. The sequence continues at coordinate 49,064,784 of NW_026294391.1, forward strand.
GGGAAGACCTGCCCAACTCGGCCCCAGGTTCTGGCCACCGGGCAGGCTCCCTGCTAGCCCCACCGGGAAGGATCCCCTTCTCCAAGACCCCTGGCAGACCCTGCAGTCTCCACGCCCTGCCCCCACGCCCATCCGCCTGAGCCCCAAGCCACTTCCTGAGACTCAGAGGCCGGCCCCCAGCTCCCATCTTGCTCCGGACTTCCCTTTTGGAACACTGACTTCCCTTTTGGAACACTGGTCTGTCTGAACCAAGTGTGCGGATAAGGCCAAGAACGAACCACAAGGAGATGGGCAGACGTCAAGGCAGAAATATATACAACAAAATGAATAGCAATACAGCATCACCTGGCCCTAGCCCTCCTCTAACACCTAGACCTGAACATCAGAAATTGGAAGAAGCAGAAGAAAACAGCCTTATGAATGACATCATGAAGAAGCTAGAGGCTTGCGTAGAGGAAAAGACAAAAAAATGTGAAGAACGCTGTAAACAACTAGAGGAAAGGGCAAACAAATTAGAAGAAATCAATAAAGTCCTGGAAGAAAACAATAAAATACTGAGAGAAAATCAAGAAAAATCAATGAAACAAATGAAGGAAACAGTCCAAGACCTGAAAAGGGAAATAGAAAAAATGAAGAAGACACAAACAGAGGGAATGCTGGAAATAGAAAATCTGAGAAAACGATTGGGAACTTCAGATGCAAGTATAATCAACAGAATGCAAGAGATGGAAGAGAGGATCTCTAGCGTTGAAGATACAGTAGAAGAAATACATTCATCAGTCAAAGAAAACACTAAAGCCAACAAAGTCATGAACCAAAATGTCCAAGAAATTTGGGACACCATGAAAAGACCAAACCTAAGAATAATAGGGGTCGAAGAAGGAGAAGAATACCAACTCAAGGGCACAGAAAATATATTCAACAAGATCATAGAAGAAAACTTTCCCAACTTAAAGAAGGAAATGCCTATGAAGATACAAGAAGCTTATAGAACACCAAACAGACTAGACCCCCAAAAAAAGTCCCCTCGCCACATAATAGTTAAACAACTAAACGTACAGAATAAAGAAAGAATATTAAGAGCAGCAAAGGAAAAAGGCCAAGTGACATATAAAGGCAAACCCATCAGAATAACACCCGATTTCTCAATGGAGACTTTGAAAGCCAGAAGAACCTGGACAGATGTAATGCAGACACTAAGAGACCATGGATGTCAACCTAGACTAATATACCCAGCAAAACTTTCAATCACCATAGATGGAGTGAACAAGACATTCCATGACAAAGCCAGATTTAAACAATACTTATCCACAAACCCAGCCCTACAGAAAGCACTAGAAGGAAAATTCCAACCTAAGGAAGTCAGATACACCCTCGAAAACACAGGCAACAGATAAAGCCACAGCAGTAAACCCCAACGTATAGAAGTACCCACACATCACCACCAAAAAATAACAGGAATGAACAATCACTGGTCATTAATTTCCCTCAATATCAATGGACTTAATTCACCTATAAAAAGACATAGGCTTACAGAATGGATACGAAAGCAGGACCCATCTTTCTGCTGCATACAAGAAACACATCTCAAATTCAAAGATAGACACTACCTAAAAATAAAAGGCTGGGAAAAGACTTTCCAATCAAACGGTCTTAAGAAACAAGCGGGTGTAGCCATCCTGATATCCAGCAAAATAGACTTCAAACTAAAATCAATCAAAAGAGATCAAGAAGGGCATTACATACTCATCACAGGAAAGATCCACCAAGATGAAGTCTCAATTCTGAATATTTATGCCCCAAACACAAGGGCACCCACATATGTAAAAGAAACATTACTAAAGCTTAAATCACATATAAAACCCCACACATTAATAGTGGGAGACCTCAACACCCCACTTTCACCACTGGACAGATCTCCCAAATTGAAACTTAACAGAGAAATAAAGGACTTAACTGATGTCATGACTCAAATGGACTTAATCGATATCTACAGAACATTCCATCCTAACAAAAAAGAATATACCTTCTTCTCAGCACCCCATGGAACCTTCTCTAAAATTGACCACATACTTGGCCACAAAACAAATCTAAACAGATACAAAACAATTGGAATAACCTCCTGTGTTCTATCAGACCACCATGGTCTAAAGTTGGATTTCAACAACAACAAAAACTACAGAAAACCTGCAATCTCATGGAAACTGAATAATACCCAACTGAATCACCAATGGGTTAAGGAAGAAATAAAGAAAGAAATTAAAGACTTCCTAGAGATCAATGAAAATGAAGACACCACATATCCAAATTTATGGGACACTATGAAAGCAGTACTAAGAGGGAAATTCATAGCACTAAATGCCCACATAAATAAGTTGGAGAAATCTCACACTAGAGACTTAACAGCATACCTGAAAGCTCTAGAACAAGAAGAAGCACAGTCTCCCAGGAAAAATAGACGCCAGGAAATTATCAAAGTGAGAGCTGAAATCAATAAAATAGAAACAAAGAGAACAATACAAAAAATTAATGAAACAAAGAGTTGGTTCTTTGAGAAAATCATCAAGATAGACAAGCCCTTATCCAAACTAACCAAAAGACAGAGAGAGAGCATCCAAATCAACAAAATCAGAAATGAAAAGGGGGACATAACAACAGACATTGAGGAAATCCAGAGAATTATCAGGTCATACTTCAAAAACCTCTATTCGACAAAGCTGGAAAACCTAAAAGAAATGGATAACTTTCTGGATAGGTACCACATACCTAAGTTAAATCAAGACCAGATAAACTATTTAAATAGTCCAATAACCCCTAACGAAATAGAAACAGTCATTAAAAGTCTCCCAACCAAAAAAAGCCCAGGACCAGATGGTTTCAGCGCAGAATTCTACCAGATCTTCAAAGAAGAGTTAATACCAATACTCTCTAAATTGTTCCACACAATAGAAACAGAAGGAACATTACCAAACTCCTTCTACGAGGCTACAATTACCCTAATTCCTAAACCAAACAAGGATACAACAAAGAAAGAGAACTACAGACCGATCTCCCTCATGAACATTGATGCAAAAATACTCAATAAAATACTGGCAAACAGACTCCAAGAACACATCAAAACAATTATCCACCATGATCAAGTAGGATTCATTCCAGGGATGCAAGGGTGGTTCAACATACGAAAGTCCGTCAATGTAATACACCATATAAACAAACTCAAAGAAAAAAACCATATGATCATCTCACTGGATGCAGAAAAGGCATTTGACAAAATCCAACACCCCTTCATGATAAAGGTATTGGAGCGATCAGGAATACAGGGAACATACCTAAACATAATAAAGACAATTTACAGCAAGCCAACAGCCAACATCAAATTAAATGGAGAGAAACTCAAAGCAATTCCACTAAAATCAGGAACGAGGCAAGGCTGTCCACTCTCCCCATACTTATTCAATATAGTACTTGAAGTTCTAGCCAGAGCAATAAGACAACATAAGGAGATTAAGGGGATACAAATTGGAAAGGAAGAAGTCAAGCTTTCCCTATTTGCAGATGACATGATAGTATACTTGAGCGACCCCAAAGATTCCACCAAGGAACTGATACAGCTTATAAACACCTTCAGCAACATAGCAGGATACAAGATCAACTCAAAAAAATCAGTAGCCCTCCTATATACAATGGACAAAGAAGCGGAGAAGGAAATCAGAGATACATCACCCTTTACTATAGCCACAAATGACATAAAATACCTTGGGGTAACACTAACCAAGCAAGTGAAGGACCTATATGACAAGAACTTTAAGTCCCTGAAAAAAGAAATTGAAGAAGATGTCAGAAAATGGAAAGATCTCCCATGCTCATGGATAGGCAGGACTAACATAGTAAAAATGGCAATCCTACCAAAAGCAATCTACAGATTCAATGCAATCCCCATCAAAATACCAACACAATTCTTCACAGACCTGGAAAAAATAATACTCAACTTCATATGGAAAAACAAAAAACCCAGGATAGCCAAAGGAATCCTGTACAATAACACAACTTCTGGAGGCATCACGATCCCTGACTTCAAGCTCTACTATAGAGCTACAGTAATAAAAACAGCTTGGTACTGGCATAAAAACCGACATGTGGACCAATGGAATCGAATTGAAGACCCTGACATTAATCCACACACCTATGAACATATAATTTTTGACAAAGAAGCCAAAAGTGCACAATGGAAAAAAGAAAGCATCTTCAACAAATGGTGCTGGCAAAACTGGATATCAACATGTAGAAGGCTGCAAATAGATCCATATCTATCACCGTGCACAAAACTTAAGTCCAAGTGGATCAAGGACCTCAACATAAATCCAGCTACTCTGAACCTGCTAGAAGAGAAAGTAGGAAGTAGTCTTGAACGCATTGGCATAGGAGACTACTTCCTAAATAGAACACCAGTAGCACAGACTCTGAGACAAACAATCAATCAATGGGACCTCTTGAAACTGAGAAGCTTTTGTAGAGCAAAGGATACAGTCAACAAGGCAAAGCGACAGCCTACAGAATGGGAAAAGATCTTCACCAACCCCACATCTGACAGAGGACTGATATCCAGAATATATAAGGAATTCAAGAAATTAGACATCAAAATGCCCAACAGTCCAATTAAGAAATGGGCTATAGAGCTAAACAGAGAATTCTCAACAGAGGAAACTCAAATGGCCGAAAGACATTTAAGGAACTGCTCAACATCCCTAATCATCAGGGAAATGCAAATCAAAACAACTCTGAGATACCACCTTACGCCTGTCAGAATGGCTAAGATCAAAAACACTGAAGACACCTTATGCTGGAGAGGATGTGGAGCTAGGGGAACTCTCCTCCACTGCTGGTGGGAATGCAAGCTTGTACAACCACTTTGGAAATCAATATGGCGCTTTCTTAGAAAATTGGGAATCAATCTCCCCCAAGATCCAGCTATACCACTCTTGGGCATATACCCAAGAAATGCTCAACCACACCATAAGAGCACTTGTTCAGTTATGTTCATATCAGCATTGTTTGTAATAGCCAGAACATGGAAACAACCCAGATGCCCTTCAACTGAAGAATGGATAAACAAAATGTGGTACATATACACAATGGAATACTACTCAGCAGAGAAAAACAACGGCATCATGAGGTTTACAGACAAATGGATGGATCTAGAAAAAATCATCCTGAGTGAGGTAACCCAGACTCAGAAAGACAAACATGGTATGTACTCACTCATAGCAAGATACTAGACATGAAACAAGGATGACTTGTCTGCTACTCACATCACCAGGGAGGCTACCTGGAAAACAGGACCCCAAGAAAGACACAGGGATCACCCAGTGACAGAGAAATGGAATGAGATCTACATGAACAGCCTGGACATGAGTGGCGGTAATGAAAGGCGAGGGTTGAGGGAAAGAGATCTTGGGGGAGCGGGAGATCCCAGCTGGATCAACAACAGAGAGGGAGAACAAGGAATAGGAGACCATGGTAAATAAAGACCACATGAGAATAGGAAGAAGCAAAGTGCTAGAGAGGCCCACAGAAATCCACAAAGATACCCACACAACAGACTGCTGGCAGTGGTCGAGAGACAGCCCGAACTGACCTACTCTGGTGATGGGATGGCCAAACACCCTAATTGTTGTGCTAGAAACCTCATCCAACTACTGAGGGATCTGGATGCAGAGATCCATGACTAGGCCCCGGGTGGATCTCTGGGAGTCCAATTAGCGAGAATGAGGAGGGTTTATATGAGCGAGAATTGTTGAGACCAAGGTTGGATAAATCACAGGGACAAATAGCCAAATGAATGGAAACACATGAACTATGAACCAATGGCTGAGGGGTCCCCACTGGATCAGGCCCTCTGAATGGATGAGACAGTTGATTGGCTTGATCTGTTTGGGAGGCATCCAGGCAGTGGGACCAGATCTTGTGCTCATTGCATGAGTTGGCTGTTTGAAACCTGGGGCCTATGCAGGATTGTTTGGCTCGGCCTGGGAGGAGGGGACTAGACCTACCTGGACTGAGTCTACCAGGTTGACCTCAGTCTGTGGGGAAGGCTTTGCCCTGGAGGAGATGGGAATGGGGGGGGGGGGTTTGGAGGGAAGGTGAGGGGGACGGGAGGGGGGAGAACAAGGGAATCCGTGGCTGATATGTAGAACTGAATTGTATTGCAAAATAAATTAATAAAAAAAAAACATAAAAGAAAAACAAAAAAAAAAACAACAAAAAAAAATGCATATGCACAAAAAAAAAAAAAGCCAGATGTGCCCTTAAACATCTGTAACTCCAGTGCAGGAAGACCAAGAAAGGCAAATTCCTGGGGCTTTCTGGCCATTTAGCTTAGCCCAAATAGTGAGCTATAGATTCAGTATAGAAACCCTGCCTCAAAAAATAAGGTGGAACGTAATTTAGGCAAACATGCTAGCACTGACCTCTATATCACACAAGTGTACACTCCTACATATACATGTACACACACCCTTCATGAACCAGATCCATATCTGGTTTTCAAGCTTTGCAAAAGTACTACACATAAAAATATATACTGCCCAGGTGGTAGTGGCACACACCTTTAATCTCAGCACTTGGGAGGCAGAGCCAGGCAGATCTCTGTGGGTTGGAGGTCAGCCTGGTCTACAGAGTGAGTTCCAGGACAGCCAGAGCTACACAGAGAAACCCTGTCTCGAAACAAACAAACAAATAAAAAATACATACTCTTATGTACAATGTGCCCTAATAAATTAATACAAATACATGCTCTTACAATGTACCCTAATAAATTATTAACTGATTAATTAACTGACAGTAAAAATTACTGCAAGTAGTTACCAAGTCAGGTCTAAACTAGCCCCATATTAAACTAAGCATTGATTTTATAAGGAAGACACCTTAAGTTCAAGAATTGTGCAGTATGATCATCCAGAATAAAACTGTTCGTGCATAAATACCATGCCAATGTTAAGTATAAACCTTATTTTTTATCGAAAAAAAGAAACAACAACAAAGGGAATTTTGATAAATTAGGAAAATTTTTTAAAAATTACAATTATTTGCAGAATTGTCCACTGAGAAACTATATCACAAAAGTAAAGTTGAGGCACTGAAAAGATGATTCAGTGGTGGAAAGTTCTTGCTGCTCTTTTAGAAGACCTAGGTTCAATTTCCAATATCCACATTATGGCTAACAACTATCTGTATCTCCAGTTCCAGGGAATCTAATGCCATCTTCTGGCCTCTGTAGGCACTGGTATGCATCTGGTGCACATATATACATGCAGACAAAACATCCGTATATGTAAAATAAAAATAAGTAAATCTATTTTTTAGACAGGGTCTTTCTATGTGGCGCTGGCTGTCCTGGAACTCCCTATGTAGACCAGGCTGGCCTTGAACTCACAGAGATCTATCTTCTTCTGGCTCCCAATTGCTAGGATTAAAGGCATGTAGTACCGTGATCAACTAAATAAATCTTTTTAAAGAAAGTTATTCTCTAACCTCTACATGCTTAATGTGATGTACAGATGCATTTGTGCACATGTATACACATTAAATTTTATTAAATGAAAAATGAAGTTGAGTAAGTGGTCATTTTATTATACACACATAAAAAAGTACTACTTCCCATGTAGACCAACAGTAAGCAGCTACAAAATATAAGGACAAAGTAACAATTTACAGTATCAAAGAGCAAGTGTGTATGTATACATATATACATATGTGTGTACTTATGCATGTAAAAGAGCATATGCTTAGTAGGTATAATACTGAACATACATATTTGTCTCTTTGTATCATACCTACAAGTAATGAAAACCATCTAAATCTGCACATTAACTGCTTTTCATCCCTGTGCAGTGCTAAACCATTCCCCCCATTACCTATATACTTTAACATTTCCCTTTAATTCCAGACCCACATGAGATCCACTATATAGTCATATGTATCCCATTGTACTAACTTTTATTTCTGGTAACCAAAACTTTCCCCATAGCGGTTAAGTTTGCTTGTGTAACCTATGTAGGATGTTTTTTTTTTTTTCAGCATTAAGTGATGTGTATTTTTCCTGTACTTCCTCTAGAAAACATGTCATCATGGTTTGAGACCACCATTACCCTGAAAGGGATTTTTCATCACAGAAGTAGTCATTTAATCTATGCAGAGGATAAGAAAATTGACAGTCAAGATTTTGCTAACTAAGAAGAAAAGGGAGGTGGTCCACAGAGCTCCCCTTACTTCCTAAGCCACTATTTCATACGGAGCAAAAGGCCTGAAAGTAGTCTTGCAGCTGCTCCCTTCCACCACTGCACATCTGGGGAAAAGCCAGACATATATTAAGGCAGCACTAATGAGACCCACAGGGATAATGGGAACAGAGATACTTTGTCTGGTTCCAAGGAGAAATATAGTACAATCCACCTTGGTAGATACTGCTCTGGTTTGCTGTCTGTTGCTGTGATTAAACACTGTGACCTAAAGCGACTTGCAAAGGAAAGGGTTTAGTTCAGCTTTCACTTCCAGGTAACAGTCCATCACTGAAGAAAGCCAGGGCATGAGCTCACCTCAAGAACCTGGAGGCAGATAAAGAATAGGATACCACAATGGAATGCTACTTCCTGGCTGGCTCCTCTGGCTCGTGTTCACATAGCTTTCTTATACATCCCAGGACCATATGCCCAGGGATACTGCCATGTGCGGGCTTGGCCCTCCTACCAAATTATCAAAGGAAAAAAAGAGACAACCTCTCACAAACATGGCCATAGGCCAATATGATTTGGGAAATCCTCCAATTTAGACATCTTCAGATACTCTGTACTGTGTCAAGTTGACAGCTGAAGCCAATTAGGACATATACCAATGTAGGTTCCATGATTGCTGACATCTAGTACCAACCTCCACTTCTTGTCATTCCCAAGTCACCTCCAATCACCACAAAAAGTACACCAAAACTATAATACTATGTAAAACATGGAATTTACTTGCTATATTGAGAAGAGAGGAGGTAAGTTATTCTTAATTAAATGTATTTAAATCTTAAGTAACTAAGTTTCCAGAACTTACTATATTTTTATTTCCTACCACTTGAAAGATAGGGGGGTGGGTCTTAAAAGTGAAAAGGAAAAACCCTAACAGAAAAGTATAGTCAATGTTTTGTACACTCAAGACAGCACGTAAAAATATATCTGCTGCACCATAAAGTCAAAGAGAAATATCAATCAGTGCTGGAGAGAACAAATGTGATGGCTCAAAGTCGCTTCCAAAGAGCGCATTTGGGCTCCGATTCATGAAATATCACAGAGTTCTCCACGTGGAATAGCAGGGGAAAGACTCTATTGTCTGTCTTGTGGGGATGGGATAGAGTGACCACTTCTGTGATCTACCATTGTGGGCAATATGTGCCAGTGCAGTTCTGAACTATGGCATTTCGAACTTGCTGATCCTGGGTCACCCACATCCATAAGTAAATGAAAAATGAGAAGATAGCAGCAACATTCTCAAACCAATAGCTTGAAACTCAGAAGTAATAGTAATAGGAAACATGTGTGCTGCAGAAGCCTGATAATCAGAGCATCCTGCTGCAGATGATGTCAGATCATTCTGACAAATTATAAGGCAGATATGAAAGTGTCCTTCTAATCTGCTTAATTTTTTTCAATTTTGGTTAGGATATTAAAACCCTGTTATGTAAAATTTGGATTCCTTTAAAACCAGTCATCAGTATAGATATTCAAACACATACAATCCCTCTAATTATTTTCTATATGAGCTGATTTATTTATTTTTTTTTTGAGACAGGGCCTCATGTAGCCCCAGCTGACATCTAACTAGTTATATGGCTGAGACTGGTCTTGAAATGCTGTTCATACTGCTTCTGCCTCCAAAGTGCTGGGATAACAGGTGTGTACTAGCAATCCCAACTGTAATAAAATGTTTGTGAGTGGACTTTGGGAATTTTTACTTCCAATCAATCCCAATTGAGTTTACCAGATCTTTTCCAAAAATAAGTAATTCTAATGCTAACATTTTAACAAGTAAGTATGGCGTGAACAATTTCACTATATAAGGAGTTTTGAGACAAGGCTAGTGTGATTAAGTTAAATGTGAATAGTAATGCTGGCCCATATTCTACTTCTGTGGGTTATGCTTACAGAAGGCAGGTGGTTTATTACAACTTGGAGAGAATTCCTGGAATGCTAACTATTTCTCTGGGAATTTTAACTCAGAGACAAAAATTTTGGACAAAAGTTTCCTATTTATTCAACATGCACTGCCAGGTAAATTAGAAGCTTCACAGCTGGCTGAACACAGGAAGTCAAACAGCTGTTAGACTTGTTTCTGTCTCCAAGCTGGTTCAATTCCAGTTGACTCTATCAGGGTCTAGAAAGAACCAAGTTTTCCCATACAACAGGTCCAGGTCTTATAGATACAAGTTTACATTGACATGTGCTTACATTCCTTTAGTCATCCACAAAGAATACACCCAATTAAAAGTTTCCAGACACTACAGAATCATGATGATTCCAAAAGCTTTACTGACTACCGCTCAACTGCTACTCTCAAGACAATGCACTAGGCCCCAATGAGGTAAAAGTGTGTGTGGAATTCAGTCTCTCTTCCTAGAAGAACACTATTGCATTGGGAAATCTTCCAGTACCCAAAGTGGCAGAAAGACAGTAAAAATACTTAAAGGCTCCATTTTAGTAAAATCCAGGGTTATCATTGTAAAAAAATAATACCATTCACATGACAGCTTCACAAACACAACTACATCATTTTTTATTTTTTTACATCCTTTCCTATCAAGGGACAAGTTGAGATAATACTGGCTGGTTCTGAAATACTGTCTATGAACCCAGCTCCCCACGGACTTATATCTTACAAGTTATACAGTTAGAGCAGAGCATAATCTATATAATCTATCATTGTAAAACTTATCTCCTCTTTTCCAGTATAATTTTGTGAAAAGAAATGATGCCCATTAAGGATTAATTTCTGATATTTTGATCCACTAATCACTTCACAATAGGAATTTCAGCTTCTTTGTAGCCCCTTATTGAGTTTTTATTTTGATTTGTTCATTTGTTTTAATAGGAAAGGTACTTTGTTGAAATGCTCAGGTACTGGGACATGTACATTTGTCAACTTAGAACCTGCCTGAGAAGACAACTGAAAACATCTAGTAGATGACTGATAGAACATGCTGCTCTATAGTAATGTAATTGGTTTTTCACTTAGTTATACCATAAAATCTTGAGTTTTGAGAAGCATTATAAGTAGTTAACAGTCAGACCTAAGACCTGACATACACCCAGTTTTGTTGACTGGTTCCAAGTAGTTGCTTTGAGAATCGGTATCTATTCAAGTTATATTTCATTTGTGCTAAACATTTTTAAAATTCTTTTATTGATATGATCTCATATTTGTAGATCATTTGAAATATCCTTGTATACTATAAACAACCTAGGGTTACTCTCAGTTCTCCAATAGTTTAGAGACAATACAATATATCTATTATAAAAAATCTCTCTCATGGGGATGGTTAAGTACCTATATTGCTACCATCAAGGTGATTACCATACTAGAGGCAAAGTACAGGCTAGCAGATGGACTCAGCTTCCCTCCTGGTAGACTCCACCCAAGCTGCACCCATCTCTACATGATCTACACTTGATCATCAATTGAGGCACATACAGACCAATTGTCCTTCAGTATGATTTCTCCTTATGCTTTTATGTTTGTTCCCAGACCATGGTCATATCTACTTACAAGTTGTTTCAGTTGCTTACATCTGCATCCATAGGTGCTTTTTCACAGCCACAGTAAGAACAAACAGCACAACACCTAGAAAAAAAAAAGACTTGAGCTTCAACCAATTTCTCAAGCACAGAAAATGTATTATTTTTTTTAGTAATGTCATACAAATATTACAAATTGATTGACTTAAACACCAAAACTCTATTGTCTCACTGTTCTGCGGGCCAGAAGAAATAGACATACATTGATTTAAGCAAAAAATGCTTACAAAGCTGCATGGGAAGGTCAAGGTGGTGCCTACATGGAACCTTCACCCCTAAGTTCAGGTGTCTTTGGTATAAGAAGGTACTCAGCAACCTACCAAAAGAAAAACATGAACACCAACCCAGCCACAAACCCTTTGACCTACAGTCTGTCCTGTCTGCAAGATGTGCTAGGACAATGGTGGCACAGAACTTGTGGGAGTAGCCAACCAATGTCTGATTTGACTTAAGGCCCACTACATGAGATGGAACCCATACCTTCCACTGCTGAGTGATCAAGAACCAGAGATTAGATAACACCAAGAGCTAGGAAAAAAACAAATATTACTGGTCCAAAACAAAAGTGTCAATAAAATGACTCCCTATGATATTCTGCTATACTCATAGATCAGTGCCTTATCCAGTCATCATCAGAGAGGCTTCCTCTAGCAGCAGATGGGAACATAGCTGCAGAAACCCACAGCCAACATTATGTGGAGAGAGAGTCTAAATGGGAGGTCTCCATCAAATCCCTCCCTTCAGAGCTCAGGGAATCCCATGGAAGATGAGGAAGAATGATTTTAAGAGCCAGAGGGTGGAGGACACTAGAAGAACAAGGCCTTCTGAATCAACTAAGCAAAGCTCATATGAAGTCACAGGGACTGAAGCAACAAGCACCAGGTCTACATGGGTCTGTACCAGGTCCTCTGTGTATATAACTTTCAGTTTAGTATTTTTATGGGACTCCTGACTATAAGAACGAGTAGGTCTCTGACTCTTGTGCCTGCTCTTGGGACACTTTACATCCTGTTGGGTTGCTATGTCCAACTTTAATATGATAGTTTTTCTTTTATCATATTATATTTTATTTAGTCATATTTTATTATTATGTCTTAGAAGCCTGTTCCTTTCTAATGAAAGACAAAAAGGAAGTGTATCTGAAGGGAAGAGGAGGGAGGGAGGAACTCAGGATTAGAGAGAGGGGAAACTATAATCAGGATATATCGTATGAGAAAAGAATCTATTTTAAATAAAATGGGGAATAGAAAATTATGCTGGTATCTCTGATGGAACATAGATGCAAAAAAATCTCAATAAAATACTTACAAACCAAAAGAAGAAAGAATTAATTACTTTAAATGCAAACTATTTGGGTAGCGATTTAGAGAAAAAAATAAAGTCACTTTAAATGGGCTCCATTTATAGAACATACTCACTTAACTGACCAACAAGCTGTATCCCTAGAATACTAGTTATCTTTCAATATTCTATTCTTAAGTAAAGTTCAAGCATGTCCAGTCCATAGCCCACAGACCATATGCTGTTGAGGATAGCTATGAAATTGATACAAACTCATAAACTTGCTTAAAACATTGAAACTTGTGGCATTTTTTGTAACTTAATTGCATAGTTGTTGAGTATGAACTTTGCAGATGACAATGTCATGCATGTCATAATAGAAATGTTAGACACACCTGGCAGATAGAATGATGATATTTTAAATAAATGTTGAAATATATAAATATTTTTCTAAGTAGTAGGGTATAGAAGTTAGAAGCTGAGGACTTAAATGGCAGTCAATATATCTTCAGTTTCCGATCCATCCCTCCTATCCTCGTACAAATGATATGACTTGCACTTTAAGTTCTGGAAACATCTTCTCCATTCTTAAATTACTTGCAACCATACCCTTGCAACTATTTGAGATTTGGTTGTTCTTTTTTCTCCACAGACATTACCCCAAGTTCTCTCCTCTTTGGAGTCAAATAGCTTTAGTCTGTATCCCTGCTCTAATACAAATAACTCAAGTAGGTAAGTTGTTTTCTCTCTTTGGAACTCAGTTGCTATCATTCTTGACAGACTCTCTCATTCTCATCATAAATGTTGGACTTAACTACATGGCTCTGGCACATAGCTGGCAGTTATAAGATTGTTGAAAGTACAGCTTATGTAGCCATGTAATTCTAATTTGAACTCTCAGTAGTTCTATGTGTTGTGGATATATTACTTAACATCTCTTAAGTTCACTTACTCATCTGTAAAGTGTAGATAATAACAGTACCTCTCACAGAGTCGGTGCAGAATAAGATGAGACACTTAAATAAAACATCATAGCCAAGAAATGCACCTGTGGCTTAGGATCATAAACACTAGCTGGCTTCCAATTTCTATAGACCTCTTCTGTGAGTGGTTAGAAAATTATATAACTATAGGAACTATGCTTTTAACCATTTTCTAACTCTTTGTTACATGCCTAGACCTTTGCTGCTCAAATTTGGGCCAGCATCATCTGGCAACTGCTTGGAAATGTATCCCTTCAGTCTCCATCCCACACTTAGTGGTTCAGAGTCTACATTTATTTAAAAGATTTTGAAAAGATTTATTTCCAAGAAGAAATGGTGAGAGTTCATATTTTGTCAATGTTTGGCAACTGTTCTTTTCTAGCCATGAAATATATTCTCCTGTGAAATAAAATAAGAAATATTTCTTGCACAGGAGTGATGATGAAACCACTATCTTTTATGTACCATCAATACAAGAATACTGTATACCAGAATCTACTTTTTTTCTATATCCCCAGTGACACAGAAGTACAATGAAGTTGTGGGGACAAGTACTCTAAAGCTTGCCCAATGTCCTTAGAGAAATAACATAGCAGGACTGGGTTTCTAGCTACCTTCTCCAATTCTACACATAAATCCATCTTTCATCTTTCTTAGGTGTCAGAGTAGAATTCATGCTCTCTAGCCACTTGGCACGTATTTACTACCTAGTTCTGATTTCCAGATTATTTCAGTTTTAGTTCATCTTGAATTCAGGATTTTGACAATTATACCTCCCAACTGCATAAGATTTCTGAACATAAATCAAATTCATGCTTCCCAAGTACTCTGAGTGCAATGTTTTCAATAAAGTTTGTCAACAATTCCATTGCTTCAGCTATATAACACATGCAAGGTCTTAAAACTAATGATAAACTATTAAAGAAAAATGTATTTTTTCACCACGAAAAAAGTCTTTAATGTATTTTCAGATATTTCAGTATACACAGTCATAATTTATTAACACCTGCATTATTAATATAGGAATAAACACTGTCTGTGGTTCCCCAAAACACTCTTTTATAATCCAGATAACTTAAATATCTATTAAGGCCAAACATACTGCCACTTTTGAAGCATTTTTGACTACACATCTCATAATGATCTTCAGAGCATATACATATGCTAATGTATTTGGTTGGAAAGTTAGATACAATAGTTAATGTTCAAACTACCCTTATTCAAGGGAACTTCCTAATAAAGATTTACTTTTGGGTGTACTTATCAGAGTGTAAATTGGATTATTTTCCACACCCTTTCCATTCCTGCCTTGTGTACTCGTTGGATAAAGGGCAACACATTAGAAGAGATTATTTATATTCATTTCAATAAAGTAGAATAAATAAAGACATAAAGTTATAAATGTTTCTCAAGCAGAAGAATGTCACCATGAAAGGTCACCCAAAACTCAATGACAATTTCAAGTACATTCAACCTCAAAGGCATGCAAATATAATGCTTGTGGAATTGTTAAAGTGATTATGTGCATTCCTTTACTTGTGTTTATGTATCTGCATTATAACATTGACCTTCCATGTACAATTAGAGGAGAAAATGTAATTAAAAAAGCATTATATGTTTTACACTCCAATATAAAATGGCCCCTATTGACATGCCAATGTCAAACTAACAGTTTTCAAGATAAAATGAGTGAATGAGCAAATAAATGGAGATAAGTATAAGCCTTTTTCTAACTTGTGAGGGTATGGGTGAATGAGGAGAATGGAGACAAAGAATGAGTTAGGAGGACAAAGCCTATTGCCTTGCCCTCTGTGCTCACAGCATTGGTGAACTGGGGCTCTGGGGAGTGCGACAGTGCAAGGGGTGGGACTAAATAAGAGGTGCTTCCATTAGTCCCTTTAAGGAGTAAATAAGCTCACTGGTAAACTCCATGTGATCTCTTACTTATTTGTTAACTTAAACTACGCAAACAATAGGTGGAAGCCTAGTTCTGCAAACTGATGTGTTCAGAATCAATATGATAAGAATAAAAGAAAATTTCAGTATTCTGAACCTTGGGTATTATATACTTAAAGAAGTCTTACTCGGGATGTTCATGGAGATGTTCTTTTAACCCATTCATAGTGGTCTTGTGGGCAGAAGGTACTTACGTTGGGGTCTGACACTTAATATTAGCAACTGACTCTAATCCTTTTAGGACAGTACAGTTAGATGGATAGTCACATACTAGCAGGTTTGGATGTCGATGAGGATAGACCTCCATTCCTCACACTCAGTGGCTTGTAAAAGCAGAAATGAAATAGGTAGGACTTTGATTACTAGTCAACAGAATGAGTACTTAATTGTATTTCTGGACCTGAATAGAGACATGAGATTCTACTGCCAGAAGGATAATAAGATTACACTCTGTCTAGCAAGAGGCTTTCTTGTAAAGAACAAGACATAACATTATCTTCTCCCTCAAAAGTTAATCCAAACAAACAACACTGTCGATCATCTGGGAAGGGAAATGCCCCTCAAGAAGTTTTTTTGAAACTTTAAGAAACAGTATAAAGCTAGCCTAAAATGTGGGTTGACACAATGGTCTCTGGGACCACAGCCCACTCTCCCCACATGGCAGTATTTCTGTCTCTAGGAAATGGTCACTTTGGCCATTGCCCACTTTTACCTTTGAGAGTGCCACCACTTTACCTTATAATAAATGCCACCAATCTATCACATTTTGCTCCATGTTTCTCTTCTGAATGCTTGAAATGGGGAGCAAAAGGGAGACCAGAGTGAGACTATAGTATTAGTGGCAAGGATGCTTCTCTTTTCCTGTATTTGTTCGTTTATCTGGTTTGGTTTGAGACACAGTTCTTGTCCTGTATCCCAGAGTATCCTACAACTCATTATGTAGCTCAGGCTGCTCTCAAACTCAATGATCCACTTGTCTCAGCCTTCCAAATGCTAGAATTATGGGCATGAGCCATCTCACCTGGCTGGAAGTTTTTCAATTTGTTTTACATTCTTTTGCTCCACCTGGATACTTTTTTCAGATCACAGTATAACATCTCTCTATATTTACCACTGTCTATATGTACTGTGTCTGCACTTAGTGCTTTATCTTCTATGTCCTCCAAACATTCAAAATATGCTAATACCTAATGTTTCCCATAATGTTTTTATGATAGATATATTACACATAAAAGAAAAGTCTTTCCCTGTTTTAACTAATAAATTGATTGTAAAATAGTTTTAAAGTCTAAATTCTCCTTTCATTGGCATTTCTACCAATTATATTTAACTCAAGAAATATATATTGAGATTATGCTATGCACCAAGCACTTGGTGTATAAAGCTCTATAAAACATGATTTCACCTTGAAGTGGAATATGATTTATACCTTTTCCTGGTGAATTTAAAAACAATTTATCAGGATTTAAAAAAATGTGTGGAATTCAAAACTTTCAAATGAACACATATAAACTGTACTAGTTATTTTATGGTACTGTCACCAAAATACCTATCAGAAACACCTTAAAGGGATGATTTTTTTTCTCACAGTTTTAGAGATCTCCATTTATGGTTGTTTGGTTCGATTGGCTTGTCAGAGCATCATGGCAGCCACAATATGTTGCAGAAAAGAGTTGTTCACTATGTGGCTAACCAGAAACTAGAGAAAAGGGACTGGCCATGCTCAGAGCTTGCTTTTTCCTTTATCCCTTTTTCTTTAGTTTGTCCCTAGGTCGTGAGATGGTGTTGTCCACATTAACGATGGGTCTTCCTCTCTCAGATGATATTCCAAAAACACCTTCACAGATATACCCAGAACTCAAGGCAGTTCTTAAACCAATCAAATTTAAACATCATGTAAGTAAAGAAAATTACAAGTCTAAAACAAAACTAATCAATGTATATTATAAAACTAATAGCTAAATAATCTTCCTGCATTTCATGTCTTATTAGATTCTAACTGAGAAAGTAATGACTAAGTGTTATATGATCTCCCTTTATCACATAGAATCTGATAGTTACATAGTAAGGATCTGACAAACAATTCTAAGTTGAGAAGTCTAAGAACATCATATTTTTTCCCATTGAAGCAAGGTTTCATATAGCCCAGGCTGGCCTCAAAATATGTAGCACAGAATGACCTTGAACTTGCCTTCACCTCCTGAATGCTGGTATTAAAGGTTATTTCTATTATCACACCTGGATTATGCAATGACAGGGTTCAAACCCAGGACTTCATGCCAGGCAAGCATTCGACCACCTGAGCCATAACCTCAGGCTTTAGTTTTGATTTTTCAAAACTTTGTAGCTTCAAACAGAATGCTAGAGCAGTAGCAGAAAGCATTTTTCTACAATGAAATAAAAGTATTCTTCTAGCCTTACAAAAGAAAATAGTAAATATGGCAGGCAGGAAGAAAGCCTGGCCAATAGGCAGACATATGGCCAGGCAAACTTTTTCAGGACAGGGAAATTGTCTGAGTTGATTTAAGCTGATCATAGAATCTATTTATAGGACTATTGTAAAACCACAACAGGAACAAATGCCTCACAGGTTGATGGAAGACCAAAACCAAAAATATACCTTACAGGTTAAGAGTTTTATTTACAGTCAAAACAGTTTTTAAAAAGTTCCTGCTTGTTTGATGCTAAATCCTAACTAAGACAAGTTCATTTGTCCTGTGTTAAGTCCCTGTCAATTATGGTTTTTGTTTGTAATCAAGGGTAAGTTCCTGGTCTGATGTAAACTGCATGTAAGCCCCATTCAGTTGATGTATATCCTTGCCTTTGTTCCTCCTCTTTTCATTGTATTTACCTCCACTTACTTGATGCATATCCTTGCCTTTGTTCCTCCCTTTTTCATTGTATTCTTTTAACAGTGAATAATCACCAACCCTCTTACCCCTGTGAACACCTATCTCTCCTATAAGAGGGACTTCAAGAGGCCTGTGAGGGTTGCACTCTCAAACCCCAACTTAGGGGGAGACAGCTGGCTAGTCAGTTCCAGGTACACCCCAATACAGCTTACTTTAATTTGGACAGTTGTGGAATAGGTCTTTTCTTTGTTGTGACTCTCAGGATTAATATATGGAGGCCCCAGCAAGATAGACTGTCCACCCAAACTTTGCTGAAGCTGGGGCAGGAGTCTTCATTCCAGGATCCTTGAGAAGCTGGTGAGCCACCCCAAGGGTGCATTCACCTTAGGATAGATAACCTAGCTGATCCAAAGCCCCGGGAAGTGCCTTCCACTATGTGAACTCCCCAGTGAATGGCTATACTTGAAAGGAAAAACAGCAAGCATTTTTTTCCTTTTTTTTTTTTTGAGGAAGCTTCCCTCTGGTAAGTCAATGGTTCTGTGGGATCCTAGTCTGGGGATGTGGGGGACCTGATGAGGGCCACCAATCCTTTGTCCAGGGCAAAGAGAGATGTTCAATAGCCCACTGGTTATTTTTGGCTAATTGGGAGTTTGGTCAGAGTCTGACCTGCCTTGGAGCACTGAGGATGCCCTGGTGACATTGGGGACCGGGTTTAGAAACTTAGAGAGGCCCAGCACTTTGACACCATCAGCAGAGTTCCAACCAATAGGCTGCCCAACAAAGCCAAGGACAATGGGGGGCCAGACCTAGAATTTGGAGAGGCCCAGTGTGAGAACATTAGGCAGTCTAGAGGTTGTACAAGGAGACAACTAAAAGAGCCTCCTGTTACATTCTGTTGGTCAGACTGTTGAAACCTGTGGGATACCACTTGTTACTGTCTTCTTTGTTGTTATCCTTGCTTTGGGTCGTGTTTTGAGTCTGGTCTGTCTTTATGTGTTACCACTTGGTGTTACTAAATTAGATGAACAACATGGGAAACAAGATTGGTAAACTAGACAGCCCTCTGACTTGTGTTCTAAAAACCTTTAACAAACATACCCCCTATAGTTAAGGAAAATGTTGACTATCCTATCACTAGGAGCTGGCTGAGAATGTTTTGTGAGCTTGAGTGGCCCAAGTTTGGGGTCAACTTGGCCCCCCAAGGGCACTGGGTAATAGTAAATATCATCCATGGGAATCATGGCCAACGGAATCAAGTTGGATATATTTTGTCCTGGCACAAGGCCACTTCTGTCCCGCCTCCCTGGATGAGAGTATTCATGATCCAGAGCAGGCAGGTCAGCCAAGCTCTCCTAGTTGGTAGAAGTGCCTTCAAGAAAGTGGCAGCCCAGACTCAGGAGCCCACTCTACAAGAATCTGCCGTACAAAACCAAGAGTTTATTTCAAAACCTGTCCTGCAGAAATCACCAGAGGAGTTGGAACCACTCTTCCCCACTTATAACCACCTCTATGCACAGCTTCCTTCCAAGTCTGAGTCTCCCATCTTATCTCCCTTCTCACTGTTTTCATTATTGATTACTCTACCTTTGCTTGGTATTTATTTTAAAACTTGTGAAACTAACAAACAGGGAAGATAAAAAGCTGTTAGGAGATAACTAGGAAAAAATATGGTTTATGCCCTGAAGGACGAAGGAAATAATATAGATCTTCCTTTCAAGAGAAAGTACGTCCTATCCAATCCAGATTAAGAACTGACTGGATTCTTAAGGTAAACACTTATGATCCAAACTCACATTAGCAACTCTTGCAGTTTGTAATAAATGTTGTGAACGAATCAGGAGCAGAACGTAGAACTGTAATACACTTGACCTGAAGAGGAGAGCAGAACTCTCTTCACTGTAGGCCAAAAGGGAAAACTAGCCCCTGTCTTTGGACTCTTCCCTCAGATTGACCCAGAAGGACAACTTTCAGGTGTTCCTGCTAAGTTTTAGGACTTCTCAGAACTACTGCATTTTTAAAAATCTCATAGTTTAAAAATTCCCAGTCTCTCTTTCTTAGCTCCCTCTATTGCCAATGCCCACTGATTTGAAAGAATTAAATCCAAAGTCGCATCTCCTCTCAGGTCTGCTGCTAACTTTAGAAGGTTACAAGCAGACACACAACTTCCTCCAGAACGGTTCTCTAAATCAGGGGTGACCTACATCTGCCACCTGACATGCTCTCTGTAAATAATGTTTTATCAGAACACAGGAGTACACTGTTTATGGCTACTATCAGACTACAATGACAGACTTGAGTGATTGAGACAGAGACCATATGGACCACAAAGCTGGAAATATTTACAATCAGGCCCTTTACAGAAAATGTTTGTTGACCTTGCTGGAGATAATAAAAATGTCATGCTGCTGTTATGCCTTTCACTGTTCACAACACATGAAAGGAAGAGTGGTATTATAACTTTGTGAAAGAAGACATACAATAGCCAATGAGCACTTGGAAAATATGTACATCGTTGTACACTAGGGAGATGAAAATTAAAATCACAATAACTAAGCCTGCTAGCACACACTGGTAGTCTTAGTACTTTGGAGGCCAAAGCAAAAGGAGAATGAGTTTGAAGTCAGCCTAGGTTGCATAGTTTCTTCCTAGTAATAGCCTGTCTCAAAAACAGAAAAGCATCTCCACAACAAAAGAACCAAAATGATAACCAGGCATGGTGGTTTGCATCTGTAATCCCAGAGCTCAGGAGGCTGGGTGAGGGGGGACTGCAATTCCCAAGCCAGCCAAGAATACAAAGCAACACCCCATACCCCAAAATTACAAAAACAAAAAATCTGAAATGTAGTTCACCAAGACTCTTAGGCTTTGTACTGAGGCCTAGAAAGAAACTGAATAATTTTGGCATTGATTGGGGTTTAGAATAGTTATCATATTGAAGAGAGAAAATAATTTCTCACATTTCCTCATACAATCACATTTCCACAATTCTTCACATTCTCCTAAATTTTCACAGTACTCCCTAAATGTCACTAGACAATAGGCTTTCTCCTACTTTGGGTGGTTAAACAATGCCCAGAGTAGCACATAAAATAAAGTGAGGAATGATGACTGAAGCTAATTTTGGCCAGGACATCTTGAACAACAAATGGACCCTGGGAAACAAACAAAAGGGAAACTTTCAAAATAGCCTTTGCTCCTCCACTAAGCCATTCCATAAAAAGGACTGAAAGAATGCAATCAGTGCATTTTCAGAGTGTAAAATTGTTATTCAGATGAGGGTCTCCAAATTCCGATCTGCCTAGTGTTTTCCTCTCTCCTCCTATAAATGAGCTCACCCTAGGATCTTACCAGGTTGTGCAGCTTGTAGAATTCTGCCTTAGCTTGCAATTGATAGGATTTGTCCCCAGGTTTTTTTTCCAAGAAAAAAATCATTAAAGATTTCATTCTTCATGGTTTTCCAAACTACATGAGCTCAGCAAACAGATTTAGTTTTAAAAGTTACTTATCAACATTGACAGCGTTCTCTTAAGAACAGCTGTTGCCTGGTAGACTACAGTGTTAACCTACCCCTGCATTTAGAAACAATTCTGCTTTGAAAGAATATTGCACATTTAGCACCCTCCCCTTAATTACCAAAGACATTTGCATGAGAGGCCCATTTTTGTTGGGCAATTCACCTTCTTCGTTTTTTTTTTTCCCTATGTTTTAAGTTTAAGACCTGAAAGGTGCAGTTCTGTAATGAGTTTAGCTTGTAAGCAAGAACCATATTCTCGTCACAGGCCTGGCTTTAACAGCCCATTTTTTAAATTTTGGAATTGCTTTCTTTTCTTTTATGGCACTGGCTGTCAAAGCCAGTTCTTTTGCAGTTCTAATTGTGAGCTGCAAGGTCATTTGAGCCTTGGCTCTGACAGCAGAAAATGAATTTCTAAAGAAAGGAAGCACTCCTCATTCTTTTAATGTTTGAGATACTGAGGAGAATTTGCATAATCTGTGGTTTGCAATTTTTACTACTGACATTAGTCTTAAGGGTGCTGAGTACATAAGATTATTCATCATCATGTAAACAGAGATAAGTTTGTGAGGGAGTGCTAGAAAAACCAAATAGGAGAAAATATTGATGTAATAAACACTAAAATTCTCTTGTCTTCTTCCACAGTAATTGTTGATGCTATGAAATGGTATCTGTGAACTATTTGCTTCCTACATATGTCTTGAAATAAACTGCTACTGATATTCTAAAGTTCACTATTTAACTGAGCTAAGTTAATATTCCCAAATGACTATTTCAAAGCCTTACAAAGTTGATCATTTCTTATAGCAACACATGGTATGTACATATGAGAACATTACTGTACAAGTAATGCTTTTAACCTTTTAGTTTATTGTGAAATATTTTAGCATATGAATATTTTTCTAAGGAGACTGGAACCAAGTAAGGACATGCGTTGAGACAGGAACGATGAATTTTTAGTTAGCAGAACATCAAATGTACTTATCTCTTCCTAAAGAGGAAATGGCAGGTTTTTTTTTTAAGGCTACTCTGTAGGAGAGAAGAATAGGAATAAAAGAAGGCATACAGGAAGAAGAAAAGTGGTGCTGCATACCATCTATTGTTTATTTAGCACACAGTCAATACTACATAGAAATGTTTTTGAAAACATGCAATATTAGGCAAGTGACTAATGTAGCAGAAGAAAAATATATTTCTTTATATAAGGCCTACCTACGTTTTTATTATCAACTAATGACAATCAAAATGATTTTCGGTATTAAAAAGCCGAGGGCTTCAGGAATAACTTAGTGGGTAAGAGTGTTTTCTGTGAAAGCAAGAGGGCCTAAGTTCAAACCCACAGCACCCATGTAAAACCAAGCATGTCCCCAAGTGCATTTCACTCCACTGTCCAGGGACAGAGACAGGTGGATGCAGGAGCTCACTGGCCGTCCAGCCTAGGCAAACAGCTTTAAGTGCAGCAAGACCTTGTTTTAAGGGAGGGAGAAAGGGAAATTGATTCATTGTATACTGACAGTACATTCTCCCAGTGCTTTTCCCTCTCTTCTCATGTGTGTATCTTCTAAAACTTACAAAATGAATATTAAATTGCCATAGATAGATATTGCTCTACCTATAACCTGCCAACAAAAATTTATAGCCTACTTAGGTTGTGTACCTATCCCATATCAAAAAGTGTTTCTGCTCACTGGTTACCCATTGGCTGGCAATAGTGGTGCACACCTAGGATCCCATCACTCAGAAGCCTGAGGATCAAGAATTCCAGGTCGACCTAGGCTATATAGTGAGACACCATCTCAGAAAACACAGAAAATACTTTTCGTTAGTGGAGACATCATTTAACCAAGTAGTTCCATGACTGTCCTAGCAGTGGAAAGGGGACACAAATACTATATTGAACAGTGGAATTCATTACAAGTTAAAGTATTTGAAAAGAATTTATTGAAGAAGATACAATTTGAGCATAATTCTGAATGATGAAACAGGAAGTTAAAAGTAGCTTAAGCTAGGGAAGAAACGACATTGACGTTATATAATTATCATAGAAATTGCTGAAAAAATACCAGGAATGATAGGGAGACTTGCTGACTGCGAATGGAAGGTACCTGAAGATGTCATTGGATAGGACAGGAACTCAAACAAGACAGGAACCTGGAGGCAGAAGCTGATGAGGAGGCCATGGAGGGGAGCTGCTTAGTAGCTTGCTTGTCATGGCTTGCTCAGCCTACCTTCTTATAAAACCAGGGATAGTCCAACAGTCCAATTAAGAAATGGTCTATAGAACTAAACAGAGAATTCTCAACAGAGGAAACTCAAATGGCTGAAAGACATTTAAGGAATTGCTCAACACCCCTAATTATCAGGGAAATGCAAATCAAAACAACTCTGAGATACCACCTTGCACCTGTCAGAATGGCTAAGATCAAAAACACTGAAGACAGCTTATGCTGGAGAGGATGTGGAGCTAGGGGAATTCTCCTCCACTGCTGGTGGGAATGCAAGCTTGTACAACCACTTTGGAAATCAATATGGCGCTTGCTTAGAAAATTGGGAATCAATCTCCCCCAAGATGCAGCTATACCACTCTTGGGCATATACCCAAGGAATGCTCAATCATACCACAAGGGCACTTGCTCAGCTATGTTCATATCAGCATTGTTTGTAATAGCCAGAACCTGGAAACAACCTAGAAGAATGGATAAAGAAAATGTGGTACATATACACAATGGAATACTACTCAGCAAAGAAAAACAATGACATCATGAGGTTTGCAGGCAAATGGATGGATCTAGAAAAAATCATCCTGAGTGAGGTAACCCAGACTCAGAAAGACAAACATGGTATGAACTCACTCATAGGAGGATACTAGATGTAAAGCAGGGATGATTGGACTGCTACTCACAACTCTGGGGAGGCTACCTAGAGAGCAGGACCCCGGGAAAGATACGGGGATCACCCAATGACAGAGAAATGGATGAGATCTACATGAACAACATGGATGTGAGTGGGGGTAATGAAGGAAAAGGTTCGAGGGAAAGAGAGCTTGGGGGAGCAGGAGATCCCAGCTGGATCAAGAACAGAGGAGGAGAATAAGGAATAAGAGACCATGGTAAATGGAGACCACATGAGAATAGAAAGAAGCAGGGTGCTAGAGAGGTCCACAGAAATCCACAAAGATACCCCCACAACAGACTGCTGGCAATGGTCGAGATACAGCCCAAACTGACCTACTCTGGTGATGGGATGGCCAAACACTCTAATTGTCATGCTAGAAACCTCATCCAATGACTGAGGGAACCGGATGCAGAGATCCATGGCCAGGCCCCAGGTAGAGCTCCAGGAGTCCAATTGGCGAGAAAGAGGAGGGTTTGTATGAGCGAGAATT
The DNA here is from genome assembly GCF_007827085.1 of Peromyscus californicus insignis. Lineage (NCBI taxonomy): Eukaryota > Metazoa > Chordata > Mammalia > Rodentia > Cricetidae > Peromyscus > Peromyscus californicus. Next base: position 49,090,580 of record NW_026294391.1, read on the forward strand.
GTTGAGACCAAGGTTGGATAAAGCACAGGGACAAATAGCCAAATGAATGGAAACACATGAATTATGAACCAATAGGTGAGGAGCCCCCAACGGGATCAGGCCCTCTGAATGGGTGAGACAGTTGATTGGCTTGATCTGTTTGGGAGGCATCCAGGCAGTGGGACCAGGTCCTGTGCTCATTGCATGAGTTGGCTGTTTGAAACCTGGGACCTATGCAGGGTCGCTTGGCTCGGCCTGGGAGGAGGGGACTGAACCTACCTGGACTGAGTCTACCAGGTTGATCTCAATCCCCAGGGGAGTCTTTGCCATGGAGGAGATGGGAATGGGAGGTAGGCTAGGGGGAAGGCGGGGGGGGGGGGGGGGGGGGGGGGGGGGGGGGGGGGGGCGGGCAGGAGGGGGAATCTGTGGCTGATCTGTAAAATTAAATTGAATTATAAAATAAAATTTAAAAAAAAACCACGAATAGCACCCGGCCCATGGATAGCACCACCCACCATGGTCTGAGCCCTCTCTAATTGATCACTAATTGAGAAAATACCAAATACCTGATCTCAAGGAGGCATTTTCTCAACTGAGGCTCCTTGCTCTCTGATGATGATGCTATCAAGTTCACACACAAACTCAGCCAGTACACTGATCATTACTCATATAATATACTCATATTATTAATAAAATAAAAACATTTTTAGCTCTTACCACAACTGTACACTGTGCTGCAAGCCTTGATAACAAAGGGAGGGAAAATAGAGTGGTAAAAAAAGTGGTATGAGGAAATGGCTATATTTGGGCATAAAAGAACTCTAGTATATAAAACCTGAAAAGAAAAAGTCAGTGAGCAAGATGATATGAAGAATAAAATCCAAAGGAAGAGGATTTAAGTAGTATCTGATGCAAATAAGCCAAGTGAATATCAATAGAAGCATGTCAGGTGAATTTAGCAGCCCACTTTAAAGGAATGTTTTGGCTATGTCAAAGGGCAAGATCACTGTTGTTAACTTTTGTTTAAAGATAGTAACTGGCTTCATTTGACATTCTAGAGTGAGGAAATACTTCATTTAAAAAAACAGAATAAGCTTTTCAATGAGATGAATGGAGGAGCTAAGATTTACAGACAGAGAAAGGCTATAGAAAGGAGAAAGAAAGAAAAAAACTTTGATTGGTTATTTCAAAGTAACTTTCCCCATAAGAGGATGACAAAAGACAGAACAGCAAAACAAACAAACAAACAAAAACAACCTATTGGTTAATATCATGTTATTTCAGATCACTTTTTTGTTTGTTGTGTTTTCTGAGACAGAATCTTTATAGCCCAGGCTAGCTTCAAATTCTCTATCCTCCCACTTCAGCCTCCCCAGTACTGGGGATCACAGGATTACACCACCCTATCCCATGATGCCCAACGCAGGTTGCCTTTTTTGTGTAATGATTTAGGCATAAAGAACACCCACTACCATGCTAGTCATAGCTAGCCTGTTTGAAAAATTTGGCTGTTATCTTTGCTTTCTCTACCTCCTCATTAGCTAGAAAAATCAGATAATAGTTTAGTTCAAAGCTTACTGACACACACCTGTAATCCAACTACTCAGAAACCTGAGACAAAAGGATCCCAGGTTGAGGTCAGTCTGGCCTGCAAACCAAGACCCTACTTCAAAGGAAAAAAAAATGACCACAACTTAGTTTTTCAAGGGATCATGTGCATGCCAGGTAGTAAGACTAGGAAACAACTGAGTTTCTGTTAGTTGAAATGAAACTTCATTTGCAGTGTATTCTACCAGGGCTCAGGGTAGAAAACAATGCCCTCCTATAATTTTTAACCAGCATCCGAAAACTAAAAATAGAATAGCATTAGTTACATTTTGCCTCTTGGATACAGTCTTCTCATATATCTATATATTCCTTATATTACTTTCTTTACAGACAGTCTACTGGCATAAGGCTGTGAACAAATGGTTGGGGCTTAAGAAACACCATTTTCAGCAGACTTCTTTTGTTGCCTCAGTTATATGAAGTTTATGAGACCAAAGCATTTTTCAATAATATTCATACATTTATTTCAAACTTTTTCTTCTCAATTTAAAATAGTAGTTGCAGTACTGCAATGAAGAATAATATTGAAATAATTGCTTTTAAAATAACAGACAAAGATGATGTGATGGAAAATACTGCCTTGCAAGCTGAGTTATCATTCAATAGATTGAAATGTTTTTCATCAATTCATGTATGAAAGTATGAATTTCATTACCAACACACAGTGAGGTAGTCAATATCTAATGTATAAAGTATACGTGGCTAAAAAGTCAAATATCTGAAAAATGAGGTTCATCTCTACCTTGTGCATGAAACTTAAATTCACTGAAATATCTTCGAAGAAGTTTCTAAAGAAAATATTTAAACTTTTTTTCCGCATAAAATTAACTAGCATGTAGTTTTTGGAAATTTTCTTAAAAATTCCTTTCTACTTCACAATAATGGTCTGGAATTCCTCTGTTACATGTAGGGAAGTACCACTAAATGGCTGTTGGGAGGCTTATCACATTTTAGAAAAGATTGTTCTACATCATCTTAAGAGAGAATTCCACCCTCAGTATTTGACTTCCTTGGCTTGTTTTCAACAAGAATCCTATTAGGTCAATTTAGCAAAGAATTACCCTACTTTCTTAATTGTTTCCTTTCATTGATGCCCCCATTGACTATACACCCCCTCCTTTTCTTGTATTCAGAGTTGAACCTAGTTCTATACTGAAGTCTCCTTTCTCCTCATTTAACAGTTTCTTATTGAATCTGCTTTCATGACTTTAACTACTATTGGGCTTTATACTTTGCTTTAACGCCTGTAAAAGGATAGTTAGTGTTTAGAGGGATATGTTAGAGGAGTTGCATAATAGCAAAAACTGACAAATGGGAATACATTAAATTAAAAAGCAAAGGAAGCATCAGATGGAAGACATGGCATATAAAATAGGAGAAAATCTTTGCCAGCTCTTCATTCAATGAAATATTAATACCAGAATATATAAAGAACTCAAATAATCAAGCACCAACAGAATAAATAATCCAATCAATAAACAAGAAAGTGAGCTAGCAGATAGTCCTCAAAAGAAGTACAAATAGCTATTGAATACATGAAAATTGTTCAATAGTCATAGCCATCATGGAAATGAAAATATAACTGCATTAAAATTCTATCTTATTCCAGATAGCATGCAAATTGTGAGGAAAAATTAAACAATAAATTTTGGAAAGATTGGGTTAGGCAGTGAATCCTTAATTAGTTGTTGATGGAAATGTAAATTGACCCAACCACTATGGAAATCAGTGTGAATATTCCTTAATGAATTAAATATAGTATTATGTGTTTTATTTTATTATTATTCCTTAGATTACTGTTAGTTTTCTACTGAGAGACAGAAACAATATGGGGAGCCAGATGGGAAGGGAGGTGGGGAAGAACTGGAATTAGTTGGGGAAGGGGAAGCCATAATCAAGAGTATATTGTAGGAAAAAAATCTACTTTCAATAAAAGGAAATAGAGCATTATGACATTATGATATAATCCACCTATACAATTCCTGGGAATAAACCCAAGAGAGTCAAACCCATCCTATTATATAGATAACATGTACTCATATTTATCACACTGATATTTACAGTTAACAGGTTTTGAAATCAGTCTAGGTGTTTGCTAACAGATGGATGAGTAAAGAAAATGTATTATATTTTAATATAATCAAGTTTTATTCACTTATAAAGAATTAAGTTGTGTCATTTATAGGGAAATGGAAAGAAATAGAGTTCATAACATTAACTCATACTGCAAACTCTCATATAATGAACTTATGGAGGAAATAATGAGATGGACATAAATGAGGGATGACCTGAGGACAAAATGGGACTGGTAGAAGAAAGAGTAAGAGAGTAAATGAAAATGATCTGTAGATGTAACCAACCGTCTTATTAAATAAGAAACACAGAGCCGATTTAGAGAAGAAAGCCAAGAGGTCAGAGCTAAGAGCCTCACCCTTCCTGATTCAGGGATCCTCTTCAGCCAAGAGAGCTCTCCGACAAGGGACCTACTTCCTGTGTGTGTATGTCTTTATAGTCTTTCTGTTCTGCCTTCTCATTGGTTGTAAACCCAAACATGTGACTGCCTCGTCACTGCCTGAATGTACCGCCCTCCAGGTCCTTAAAGGCGTGCGCCACCGCCGCCATGCACTTGCTATGGCTCTAATAGCTCTGACCCCCAGACAACTTTATTTATTAACATACAATTAAAATCACATTTCAGTACAAGTAAAATACCACCACATTTCCCCTTTTCTATTTTAATAAAAAGGAAAAAAATGAAAAAGGTTATAACTAACAAAAGAAAAACTATATACAAAAGTACAATGACTATATACAATATATACAAGTAATAAATGTCTAAACAATGTCTAGTCCATTTGTATTTGACAAATTCAGAGAAAATAATTTCATTATCTATCCTATTTTGTTAAGTCCAAAATGTATCTAATTCACTTTCTATCCTAATTAATCTTCAACTATAACTAACTAACCTTCAACTATAACTACCTAATCTTCAACTCCCTCAGAGACCCAAGAAGGAAATAATATTAGCTAACAATAATAAAAACAGAAAGTGCATGCAAGCAACTTCCAAAAAATTTGTGAGTTGGCAGAAACAGCCAGCTGCCTGGACAGTCACCTGAGGTTTCTCCACAGTGTTGGGGCATCATCTTCAGCCTATAGGCTTAGCGTATCTGACAGACTCATTTGTGAAGTAGGATGTACACAAGGTCATCAGTTCAACCTCACATTGGGTGAGAGCAGTCCATGTACCAGAAACACCTGAATTCCACTAGTGTCATGTCATGATTCAGGATTTTAAATTCTGGAAATTGTTGATGGTTTTTTAATTCAGCTGTCCATTCTTCTTGGCTGTGTACATATGGCTTCATCTCAGCATCCCGTTCTTCTCCACATCCCTCTATCAAATGCCAGTCTACTATTGCGAGGCGTGAGCTTAGTTACTCTTCAAGAATAACTGTTTCAGCTGCTGTTCCATTGCACATCAGAAGCCATCGGCCCACTGCCTGTTCAGCTGCCTTCGAAGAAAAGGGCACTGTACCTTTTCTGAATTGCGAAGGCCACTTCAGGAATGGTGCCATATTGTCCTGGCCTCAGAAGATGCCTTTTGATAAAGCCATAACCACACTTGTTTTGGCAAGAATCAGTAGTCCTTTGTTTCATGTCCTGTCTGTCCATTTTGTCAGCAGTTGATTCAAGGATACTTTGTTGTCCAGTGGCTAACTTTTGCCACAATGAAAGTTAACTCTATATGCAGTTTCTTCAATGCCCATATATTCTCTGAAGTAGATTGGTACTGCCAGGAGCCGACATGTCTCATAATCATAACAAAAAAGAAAATTTTTCTAAGTTATTAAAACATTTTAAATGCCATATTCTGTAGATCTCTGAAGGGTTTGAAGATGACCTGTCTAAAATATATCTGCTCAATTTTTAAAACATATCTAATATGACTACAAGTTATATTGTAATGTCTAACTACTAACTTTCATTTCTTTATATCCTAATAGTTGGTAATAATAGCATTCAAGGATCAGAAAATTGCATTGTTAAATGAACGGTATAAGTACAATTAGAGATATACATATAGCATTTTCTAATAATATCAATTTCAATATATATAATTTATATACAATATAAAACAATCCAATCCAATGTAAAGTATTTAAAACTAGTAATTGTCTTTTTCTTCTTCTTTCTTTCTCTTTTTTTTTTTAAACAAACTCAAGTTACAATGATCCAATACATTATGGCTCAAAAAAAGTATAAAAGATGCCTAGGAAATGTGGTGTAGTTCAGTGGTAGAATATGTCCTTAACATATGTGAGGCCCTGGTTTTAATTCTGAGCATAGAAGAGAAAAACAAAATATTGAATCACAGTTTAAACTTTCATTGTAGTTTAAAATGGCGGTATGTTTGTTTGTCACAATGCTAGATATTTAAAAATTTAATATGCTCAGTGTTATTCAGCCAGCTTTGGGGAAAAAATCTCACATTCTACAAATGAGTCTCTTCTGTATGAATGGTATTTTATAATTTTCATTCAAGCCCCTTAAATGTGTATACTCATCAAGAAATAGTTCCTTGATAGAGTAGGCTAAGGAAATGTTTGGTATGTGCAAATGATGAATGACCAAAAATGTTTATATATGACTATTGTCAACTATGAAATAAACAGTGGAAAGTTTTGAATGACTGATCAGAGGTACAGAATAGGTAAACTATGAATACATAATGAGTATAAGAAACAATTAAAATAAGTGTATATGTGTGTCTTTATTGGCATTGAATTAATATCAAAATATGCTGTCCGGGGATAGGAAATGTAAAAAGCAGGTCTCATGTGACTTTAGTTCTTTAAATGTAAGCAAGCTCATTTGTATGTGTGTTTTAGGGTAAAAATCTAGGGAAGTGAACAGCATAATTTTAACAGTGATTATGTTGTAATGGTGATTTTGTATAATTTCTACATCATTTCTTCCTTATTCATTGGGCTTTTTAAAATGAGTTTCTGTTTTTCACAATAAAGAATAAAACTTATTTTGAGGGAAAAAATTAAGTTCTTCAGCTGTCTTTTGAAAATGCATGAAGAAATTACATAAGCTTTTCTCTGTCATGAAGACCCTAAATTCTATTTTCAACCATAGATCTGATCAACACAGAACTCCTACTGAATTTTCCTCTACTAAAGAATCAGCAAAGAACTACACATGGAATATACCTAGCTACCTACTCTCTATAAACAATCACCCTGACATTTAATGGACAGAAACAACAAACATCTGTTATCTCACCATTTTGGGTGTCAGGAATCCCAAAATCAGCTAGATGCTTTGAATGTAGTCTTTTACAGCATTGCAATAAAAAAGGCTTGCCAGAGCTCTAGCATTCTCAAGACTCAATTGGCAAAGAAGCCACTTCTGCTTTCACATAAATTGACAAGACCTCATCAGCTCACCTTCCAAACTGACCCATGGAGGCCTTTCTCTGGGCTTACCTCACAATTTGAAAGATGGTTTCCCTAGAGTTAACACGGCAAGAAAATGAGAGACAGACAGCACTCAGTCTCCAAATTAGCAGTCCCCTTGATGCCGCCAATATTCCATTCACTAGAACTAAAACAGCTATCTTAGCTGATATTCAACGACATTAATGCTAGGAGGTGAAGATTCTCTCTCTCTCTCTCTCTCTCTCTCTCTCTCTCTCTCTCTCTCTCTCTCTCTGTGTGTGTGTGTGTGTGTGTGTGTGCGCGCGCACACACATGTTCAGGTTAGGGACCAATCCAGGTATGGATCCTCACCTTCCACTTTGTTTGAAATAAGATGTCTTTGTTGTTTTTTATGGAATATGTGAAGTGAGTTGGCCCAAAAGCTTCTGAAGATTTTTCTGTCACTCCACCCATTTCCCTATAGGGGAACTTGGATTACAGGCATGCCCTATGGCTTCTATATGAGTTCTGGGGATTCAGACTCAGGTTCTCCTGCTTGCATATCAAATTTATTTACCCACTGAGCCTTCTCCCAAGAAGTGGTCCTTAAAGACTGTTTTAGAGACTGTCTACCAATGCTGACCAAAAGCAAAGGGAAAAGAAACTAAAAAGAAAGCCATATAGGAATATTCAGAGTAGCTTCATATGTAACAGCCAAAACTAGAAATAATCCAGCTATAAGCAAGAGAAAGATACATCCACATACCAGTGAACTACTGAGAAAAAAGTAACAAACTACTTACTGGTTTATGCAACAACATAATGAATCCTACGGATATTATACTGAAGAAAGGAAGTTGGACTCAAAAGATCATACTGCTATACCTTTACATAAAATTTTAAGTAGGAAGAATTAATCAGGAAAATGGATATTTCTTTCGCTAACAATTATCAAAAAAAAAGACCCATGAGCAAGCTTTATGGGGTGATGAAATATTTTATATCCATGTTAGAATATCAATTACACAGTTGCATCGATGTGTCAAACCTCAAAAAAATGGTAATACACTTAGGATCTGCAAATGAGTTTGCATATATTTCCTTAAAATGTGAATGCATAGTAAAATTCAAAGAGAAAGAAAAATTGAATAGTAGGATGAGTATAAAAGGATGAGAAAATTATTACTTCTTTAGAAATCTTCCAAAAATAAATGAAAAATTGAAAGTCTAAAGACAAAATGTCAGGAACATCTACTGGGAAAAATTTGGATGAATAGCAAATTTTCAGCGTGGTTCAAGCTCAGAGCAAAGTAAAGGATCAAGAGCTTTCTTAATATCTAGTGTCATTCTGAAAACAAGTCATAGAGTAAAAGAAATTCTGGCATGGAAGGTGAAAATAAGAGATTTTTAAAACAGAAGAAAGATGGCCACCAATTAAGTTAAGAAACTGGAGTAAAAAGATGAGTTGTATTTGCCCACATCACTAAAGAAATCATAACCAAGTCATAGCTCTTCTCTGATGTTGCAAAGCAGGTTCCATGCTTTGGGGATTTGCTTACCTACAAATACTGCTATAATTAAAGTATTGTTTTCACTTGAAATCTACAAAGGACATCTGGATTTTTATCTTTTTCCCCCACATACTGAATCTAAACTCTTAATGTTACGACTCTGTCTGGTTTTCAAAGTTTCATCCCCAAACCAACTTTAATAAAGAAGGAAGAGATCTGTCTCTAAAGCTAGAGGGAAAGTTTTAATTGAAACTACTCTCCAGAGTCAGCACAAAGTTGAAGCAATCAAGACTAGCTTTTCTCTCTTGTAAAGAAATCTGTAGCTTAGCAGCCTACCTGTTCCAGTTCAGTCTGTGTATGCCCTGAACATCCAACTGAATAAAACCACCTGTTGTTCTGCAGTGTCCTGCCTGTACTGCAGTTGCCTTATTATGCTTTCTCACATAAGGAAGTGATATCCTGAATATGACTCAGCTTCACTACAAATGTTTCTAATGGAGTCACTCAATGCTTCAAAATCATATAAAATGTAACCTTATATTAAGAGTCCAAGAGAAAGAAAACTATACTGTAATGAACTTTCTTCAAAAACAGCAACAGTGATTTCTCAACAAGTTTCAGAACACTATTTTCCGTGTCAGAAAACAACACTGGAACACAAAGACTGTAGACATGCTATGAACACACACACACATACACACACACACACACACACACACACACACACACACACACACACCCCTCTATATTTCAACTGTGAGAATGAAAACATTTGGATTACAAAAATTGGGACCATCTACCATAGGGAAGATTTCTTCTTATTATTATTTATTTATTTATTTATTTATTTATTTATTTATTTGTTTGTTTGTTGTTCAAGACAAGGTTTCTCTGTGTAACATCTCTGGCTGTCCTGGAACTCACTTTGTAGACCAGGTTGGCCTTGAACTCAGAGAACTGCTTGCATCTGCCTTCCAACTTCTTGGATTAATAAGTTCTTATTTAATAAGAAACACAGAGCCAAATACAGAGTTAATAGCCAAAGAGATCAGAGCAAGAGCCATGACTACCTTATCTTACCACCAGCAGTACCAAAACCATCTGGCATGAATATTTCTTCATTACTGTACCAAACAACACTCACCAGAAATGATTTTTACAATTACAGTGTATAAAATAAAGATATGAGCTTGGATCATCCCTACTGTCCCTTATGAATTATCCTTGGTAAACCTGGCCCTATGAGCCACAGAGTATGACATGGAGAAAGCAGACAGTCCCATCAACAGACCACCTGCCTATTCCATGCAGCCTTTTCTCTGAGTACCTTAAGTATATGGCTTCAAAATACAGGTCTATATGCCTTACAGAGAGATGAGAATTATTATTATTATTCTTACGTGTAAACTGAGATCCAAATACAAGTAACTGGCTAGGGAATGTGGTAGTTTGAATTTAATTGGCCTCCATAACCTCATACGGAGTGGCACTATTGGGAGGTGTGGCCTTGTTGAAGTAGGTGTGGCCTTGTTGAGGGAAGTGTGTCACTGTGGGTGTAGATGAATTTCTAAACAATTTTATTAAATAAGAAACACAGAGCCAAATACAGAGTTAATAGCCAAAGAGATCAGAGCAAGAGCCATGACTACCTTATCTTATCACCAGCAGTAGCTTCCCCAGAGAGAGAGTTTCTTCCTGTCTGACTTGTCTTTTTATTGCCTTTCTGGTCTGCCTTCTCACTGGCACATGACTTCCTCATCACTGTCTGTCTATACATACCTCCAGGTCCCTATGGTTGGTACTGGGATTAAATGTTTGTGTCACCATGCTTGCCTGTGTCCTTGACCACACAAAGACTCTGCCTGCCATGTGATCAGATTAAGGGTGTGTGCTACCACCACCTGACTTCTGTTTATGGCTCACTTTGACCTCTGATCTCCAGGCAACTTTATTTATTAACATACAAATAAAATCACATTTCAGCACAAACAAAATATCACCATATGTGGGGGCACGCTTTGAAGTCTCTTTTGCTTAAGCTTTGCTCATTGTCACAAATCATTATGATAATGGACTGAACCTCTGAAATTGCAAGTGAGCCCCCTCAACTAAATGTTTTCCTTGTAAGAGTTGCTGTGTCATGGTGTCTCTTCACAGCAATAGAAACGCTAAGTGAGTCAGGGAAGGATTATTCATTCATGCTGTCCTTTAACCTTTGGTTTCACTTCATCTACTGACTTTAACAATGGACAAGTACTTTTGGAGGCCAAAGTGCTATGGAATAATGCTTTTGTACACTGGTTTAATAAAATGCTGATTGGCCAGTAGCCAGGCAGGAAGTATAGGCGGGATAAGCAGACAAGGAGAATTCTGGGAAGAGGAAGGCTGAGTCAGGAGACACTAGCCTGCTATCCAGGGAGCAGCATGTAATAGCACACAGGTAAAGCCATGGAACATGTGGCAACATATAGATTAACAAAAATGGGCTGAGTTTAAGTGTAAGAGCTAGTCAGTAGTAAGCCTGAGCAGTTTTAATTAATATAAGCCTCTGTGTGTTTACTTGGGTCTGAGTGGCTGTGAGATGGGCAGGTGAGAGAGATTTGTCCTGACTGCAGCCCAGGCAGGACACAGGAAAACTTCAGCTACACCAAAGGAAAATTTTAGAGTAATATAAACAAAATCAGAAAGGGACACACACATGTACGCACTCACACATGTGGGCATGTGTGTGCATGTATACACACACATACACAAATATATTATGCTATTAAAAATGGAAATCTGCTTTATCTGAGAACTCTTTTCCTTCTGTTCGTTTTGTCCAATTCCTATGTGTTTTTGTCTTATCATATTATATTGCATTTTGTTTTATTTTATTACTGTTCCTTAGAAGCCTGTTTGTCTTCTAATAAGAGGCAGAAAGGGAGTGGATCTGGAATGGAGGGGAAGAGGGGAGGAACTGGGAGGAGTAGAGACAAGGGAAACCTAAATCAGAATATACTATATGAGAAAAAAATCAATTTCAAAAATAAGAAAAAAAACTAGAAAACATAAATGGACATAATAAAAGATTATCAATTTGAAGAAAAAAAATGCTATTTCTCAATAAAGATGTTAATTCTCCCTTCAAAAAAAGAAAAAGAAACATTTTGCAGTCTATCTTCTGTTAATTGGCCTTGGTATTATTATATGAAAAAAATGAGCACAGAAGACTTTGAATTCTCACACACAATCAAGGGTGCAATAATGAATATTTCAACAGGTACACATTTGGAGGTTTTAATTAAAATCAGTAGCATTATTGATATTGTAATGTGTTACAGTAACACCGAGGCAAGTAATCACCTATCTCTCAAGTGAATGGCAATATACATGCAATTAATTATAAAAGACTTTGCAGTGGAATCACCTTGGAATTACAAAGATTTAGAGCAGTGACTCAGGTATTTAACTTCAGAAGGCTGCTCTACTGGTCCAGGGACATAGTAGCTGTTTTCCTCAACTGAGATAGAGCATGTCTCCTTAATAAAGTTTGCTTGATCTTTGCTCACTTCTAGCACCACTACCCTCCTGCTTCCTATAGTCAAAGCTCACTTATCCACTGCAGCCATTTTTGCTTGTTTAAGGTCATTCAGAGAGGTATTCATATTTTTGAAGTTCATTGTCTCATACCGCTATGAAGTTCTTACTCTGAAGATCCTTTGAAGTTCCTAGCCCCACTTTTCCATGCAAAAGTGGAAGATACCATAAGATCAAGCCAGGGAAGAAACATTTCAGTCTACATTTTCATATGGGCTGGAGGAAAGCAAAGGGGATGGGAGAGAGCAGGAGAGTGTGTAAATGACTAAAGGACTCTGGGAAGGTGAAAGTGAGAGTGAGAGATTGAGGTTTCTCTTTAAATCACCTCAAGTATTCTTAAAGTAGAGAAGCCTGGTAAGAAATTCACCATCCACCTAACTTCTCATTACAAGGATCCATCTTTGGAATATCCTAATGTCTACTATTTTTAGAGAATGATTAAACTTCTAGGCCGTGAACTCTTACTAACTATGCCACATCCCCTAAAGTCCAATTATATCTCAGATATGGAAGATATGACAAGCTTTGAGATCACTATGCTGTTTTAAGAGGTTCTTTTATTTGTTTTGGTTGAGCAATGTAAATAAAGTTTACCATTATTGCATTCTTGTAAAGAAGCCAATTCTAAGGACAAGTAAACAGTCATCAGTCTGAACATACATACACACACACACACACACACACACACACACACACACACACACATATGTAAAACCTTCCTCTTTCACATGGCATTTGCTAGTCAGTCTTTGAATGAAAGCAATTAATTGTAATAGTAAAAAAGTTAATTCAAACACAAAACAATGACATATAAAAACTGAAAAACAGCATGAAGTTCACACACTTGAGAAAAGTGTTGTTACCTAGTAAATATTTGAAGTAATGATCTAGAAGCTGTTATATACCCAATTTCAGATCCTGAATCACAAACTAAAAGTATTTTTGGACACACAGTATATTCAAAACTTGCACTCTTGTACCAAATGTAAAAGATATGCATTTAGTTTATTCTCCTTTCATTTTTAAATAAATTTCAACATTTTAATAATTATAAAATGGCTCAATGCTTAATGTGGCATATTCCTCTCTTATAGTACAAAATCTGGTTAGAATCTAATTGTCTTAAACCAGTAATCACAATCAGCAACAAATTGAGAAGATTTTGGCAGATAAAAATGATCAAATGTGAATCCAATCAGACTCCAGTTCTAGCACATCTCTATGAACATGCTTATTGCTGTTTGGTACCTTGACAAACATTCTTCAGTGAATAAGTTCCAGAAACGAAATTAGTAATTCTATGGCTATTAATTCATTTAACATCAACCAATCTCCAACCACTATTATGCTTTTTTTGACATATTAGGAATATGGAGTTGAATGTTGCAAATCCCTTTGAATTTACAGGGCCTACTGACTAGGGAAGCTGTTACTTGCACTTTGATTTATTTTTTAATTTTATATTTATTTATTATGTGTATATATGTATGTGTGTCCATGCTTGCCACAGAAACCATGTGGAGACCAATGGACAGTCTGTGGGATTCAATCATGTGGATTCTCAAGATTTAACAAGGGTCATAAGGCTTTAATATTAGCATCATTACCTGTTAAGCCATCTCACTGGCCTGTAACTTGTTTTATTATTGCCTTATATACTGTACCTCCACATATAAACCATAGCTCCAATGGTGTTGTTGATGCTCCCTACAGCCTTCAATTATCAAAACACTATATATATTATCTATAAAATATTATATATTATTTAATATTGAATGCATAATATATAACATACATATATATATATAACATGTAATATATAATACATAATGGGCAATATATATTACATAGTGATAAATGTATGATACATATTATATAATGTATACTATAACACATAATTTATAATGCTTGTGTATATCGTATAATATCAAGTACAATATACTTCATATGATTGTTATATAACATACAACATACTTTATATAATGTGCAATACATAATACAACTATATAATGTCTAATTTATAATAGATATCACATAATATATATCATGCATTATATATGATACAATATATAATATATGTTACGTTATATATTCCACAATAGCCATTATGTAACATGACATTTTGTGATACCTTATGTATATTTAACATTATACAATGTGTAGCATTATATATAATATATGGATATTGCTCTAGGTTCATAAGAATGTATGACCCAAAGGCCTAAGCCAAGAGACATATTTCATGGGGCAACTAATTTGTTACAACAGACAGCATATTCAGAACACATTAGACAGTACTTGTTTCAGCCTACCAAAAGTACCTTAAGGGACAATGAGGCGTAAGTAAAATATATATACCTTTGCACATGAAGATAAGACTGGATCAAACCAGGAAAAAAATGCATGACAGTCTATCTCAGAGACCTAAGGTGAAAGTTTTGAGTTTATAGAAAAAGGAAAACAAAAAAAGAGTGAAGAATGGAAGAGGTGAAATAGTAACATGGCCATTGCATGGCAAGCATTGTGCCATTTATTTAATGGAATGCTCCCTTTCACAGATGAGAAAACTGAATTCCAGAAAAGTTTCATAATCATACTTGGAGCTGCAGTGACAGTACCATTTTTTTCTTCTGAAGCCTGTGCCCTTTCTTTCACAGTAACCTGGGATATGGAGGAAGAATATCTGAATACCATAGCTGTCTTTGGAGGCAGCCAGGAAAGGTGACTTAAATAGTACAGAAGGGACCAGAACAGGTGTGGCTATGCTTGTTAATATGTCAGAGAGGGAGTGTAATGGTCTAGGAAAGTGTGTGTTGTCCATTTGATTCACTGTCACAGTTGGAGTGGTTCCATCTCATTGGTTTTATAGGCTTATTGGATCATCTGCTTGTTCATATGAGGTCATTTCCCTTCTAGTCATTTTTCACCTCTATAGTTGGAATGTGGTTTTCCTGAATACTGTTTCTATTGGGCAAAGTTGACAAAGCAATATCCAATAATCTGTAAATATACAGAATAGGGTCGTGGCACTTTGTGCTCAGTAAATACTAATTTTTCATCAATACAAGAGACACACTCACTTAAACTGAGTAATGCATAAATTATGTTACCATTTAAGCCATTCATAATAAACTTTAAAGGTGGCTTGCAGTTACTAAATGGTCATTTGGCTGGATATTCTCCCTGAATTACCATATGGATTAGGAGGTCAAGCACCAGATTAGAGAAGTAAAAATTGTGGAGCCTTTAGGAAGTTTGGCAGGAGGTCACAGCAAACTGGCATTACCTTAAAAATCAAAAGTCACCAAATTCTACTTTTGCCCAATTGTTTTCAAGGACTAAGTATCTGGAAGGACTGCTACTGGGGGAAAAACAACATTAAGTTTCAAAGATTACATAGCAGCCCAGCAGTAGAAAATGGCACAAGAAGGTTCTCTGCTTTAAATCTGTGCTCACTTAAAACCTCTCCACAGTTACTTGAGCCTTTATCGCCCATAGTCAGCAGATGGCAAATTCTAGGGTATAATGAAAGCAATTTTAGGGTGAAGCCACATGGCTGTAATAGAGAAACTAAAAGCAAATACCAGACACTGCATAATGGTTAAATTGGCCCAGTCCATCTACAAAACCAACACATATCAGCTCAGGTACCAAAGCAAAGGTTTACCTACAGTCAGTGCTGTAGGAAATAGCAATAACTAGCATTAATCTATGCTTTGCAAGGTACCATGTAACTGCAGAAGGTGACTATTCCTGGCCATCTTTCACTGAGAACAAAATTGGACTACTTGAATGAAAGAGGACTACTATTTACTAATCAGAAGTCATTAAGAAATCATAATTTTGTACTGTTGTAAGAAAGGCCAGTGATCTAGAGTTTCTTTTATATTAGATGATCAAAGACCAATTGCAGAGTAATTAGTATGATAACTCATAAAGATAGCTGGTTTGGACTCTCCTGGGTCACATCTTTGAAAAGTTTATTCTCCTCCTTTAGTGTATTGGCAGTGTATAATGAAGGCTGGTTCAAATTCATGTGCCAGCACTCTCTGGATTTTAAAACCCACTCTGCATATTACCAAAGTAAAACAAACTTGATACATAAGCTAATACAGTGTGGTATCTCTCAGAAAAGTTGTTGGCATTGTGTAAAAGTGATTAGAGGACATAGTGTAGCGGCTTCAGAAGAAAAACTTAGTCATCCATAATAAGCCATGTGAACATTTGGAAACTAGGTTTGGCTGGAATTGTTCTCTCTGTTAACAGGGAGATAGCATAGTTAATATTCAACAGAAAGGCTGAGTGTGATAGTGCATTCCTTTATCCAGCACCCAGGAGGCAGAGGCAGGTAGATCTCTGTGAATTCAAGGACAGCCTAGTCAACATAGTTCCAGGACAGCCAGGGCTATATAGCGAGACATTGTCCCAAAAGAACAATAACAGCAGCAAAAATATTCAACAGGGAAGAAAAGGAACAAGGGATAAACCTCAACAGAATAGTAATGGAATCAGACTAGGCACCCTATGGAAAGAGTACACACACACACACACACACACACACACACACACACACACACACACACACACATACACACCTCAGCTGACTAGGTAGAAGCTGGAAAATTCTTACAGAAGAGACAAAAGTATCAGTCAGTATTGATGACTGTTTTTTTTTTTTTACAATAAATGCTTGAGTTATTCCTTACCTAATTTCAAGAGCTAAATGTTTCCATGATATGCCTCATGTGATTGGCTTTATTGTGGAAAGCAGAAAAGGGGCATTTGATATCAGGATTGGTGCAAACCCTAATAATGTCAGCCCCACTGAATAAAGAAAAAAATATACAGGCAGGTTATATTTGAAAGCTCAGTCAGAATTTCTGAACTAAGACCAGCATCCAGCAGCACTGTTATTAAATCAACTTAGAATCTAGACTTGAACCAAAAGTATATGCTATCTACGATTGCTGTAGAAACAAGATGCCAGAAGAGTAGAGGCTTATCCAAGGTTAAGTTATATGAGGAATATTATTTCATAGTCATAATCACAACAGGGGCTAAAAGAGACAGAACTCTACAGAGGAGACAAAAATTATTTAAGTCAAGGCTGATATGAAGGGAAATACTAAACCATTAACAAAGCAGTCAAATATAGCAACGCTCTTTTGAACTTATAGGGACCAAGAAGCTCCTATAATGTCACAATAATATGGCTCTCATTATATAGACAGGACATAGTATTGGTATATCCTTCCAGTACTCAGTGTCATATGATCAATTTGGGTAAGTAACTCCTTCATCTATTTCACTGTGCTGCTTCTTAACTTGATTTCTATATCTGTTCCACTATCATCAACTTTATTATGTTATCTTTTTGTTCACAAAATTTCAGTGGTTCTTTATCTACCCTTCAAGTGTTGTAGCCTACTACTCCCATGTACCATCTCTTATTTCCAGACAAATAATAAATCCATTGTTCATTGCATTCTTGTATTCATACTTTTGCACACATAACTCATTCATGGAATAATTTCTCTCTCACCTTTGGAAGTAATCAATCTCTACTAAATGGCACTTGATGTGTGCAATATCTACTATTTTTCTTACTATATATGAGCATCCTCTCATCTGTGTCTATATAGCCTTGGCCTTCATTATATCCACAGATTGCCTGAGACTATAATCTCCACAAGGGCAGAAATATCATTTGTCTGTTTCACTGATTTATTGTAGCAAACAGTAAATGAGAAATATTATTAGGAGAATAAATAATACATTACTGTATTTTTACAGTTTTTCCAGAGATTTTATGTTGTGATGTTTCCCACTATGCACACACAATTCCATCCTCTGAATAGATGACAAAAAATCAAAACACTGCCACAACACTCAGGAAATTAAAACAAATGGAAAGAATAAGCATTTGGGATATGAGAAATACTGTATACCCTCCCACTCAAAAGTAAACTTTTGAGGAACCCAGTCAAATTACAAGTAAACAAACATTGAACTAAAATGTATGGGAAAGGTCTAGTTGTTCATACATCAAAGAAAAGGTCTACTGGGTAAATTGCTTGATAACTAGGAAAGTTAACCCTACTTTTTCTTACTTTGATCTCTGTATCTAACCATCATCATCAAGCCTCTTAAAAGTTATCAGCTAGGGAACCTGCATGGAACTGAACTAGACACTCTGAGTGTGGGTGACAGTTGTGTGGCTTGGGCAGTTTGTGGGGCCCCTTGCAGTGGGACCAGGATTTATCCCTAGTGCATGAACTGGCTTTTTGGAGCCCTTTCCCTATGGAGGGATACCTTGCTTACCCTCGACACAGGGGGCAGGGAGCTTGGTCCTGCCTCAACTTGATATGCTAGACTTTGTTGACTACTCATGGGAGGCCTTACCCTCTCTGATGAGTGGAGGGGGTGGAAGGGAAGTGGGGAGTGGTCGGGAGGAGGGGCAGGAAGGGGAACTGTGGTTGGTATGTAAAATGAAAAAAAACTTTTAAACAAAAAAAGAGAAGAAAAGTTATTTGTATTTCTCTATCCATTCTTTGACTCTTGAAGTAAGTCTACCATAGTAAACAAGATACATAAGTACTCCTACCTAAGGACCCCAATGATTCCAAATCAAGGTCCCATTCCTATTCTGTTTCCTGTCCCCAGGAAGCAGCTCTCTTAACAACTCTTTATTTCTCTTGGTTTTGGATATTAGAGTGGTCCAAAGAACGCCCAATGTAATAGAAGAACTCTAGAGCTTAGGTAAGGAAGCAAGTTCAAGAACTCATCACAGAAAGTGAAAACCCTAGCCCCAAACAATAAAATCTCAGTGGCATTGCTAACCAAATACAGGTGCTCACATGTTCATTATTAGGTGTGCGTGCACATACCCATACAGACCATGCACACATGCGTGAGCACAAAGGAGCATGCTTCTATGATAAGCCATGTATTTATTCATCATGATTTTTCTTTTCTTGTATTTTTAAGGTTTATTTTTATAAATGCTTATATTAATAATAATCGCATATAACAGGAAACAAGGGCCAGAATAACAATGAAGAGTATAGTATGAATTGCCCCACAGCTGCATGAACTAATTCATGATCTTTTTTTCTTTATGGCCACACTTGCATCCTATTTACCAAGCTCCCCTCTCCAAGTGACTCCAAAATTGTTCTCAGTGGATGATTTTTGCCTTCTAGCTTTTATAGGGAGTAGACCAAAAACTGGCTTCTTAAAAAAGAATTTCTGATTCAGTCCTATAAAGACATACTCAATATATTGATTCTAGGTTGACTTAATGTCATTTATAAACAATAAAGTTCTGTATGTTTCTTTATTTTTGATGCTAGCAGAGGAATTTTTCTTAGGAAAATATTTCAGCTTTATAGATTTCTATGTAGACATTGAACTGACAGTGTAACAAAAATATTATCAAGAACATTATTTCTTTGAGAAACTTTACAAATGTGTTTTACCTATATTGGAATCTGCTCAGTCATGGCACCCTACTCATTGCTACTCTTCTCTTCTACCTGCTCCAGTTAGGTTATGTTTGAATCTTCTATATCCCATATCTCACAGCACTTCTAATTTGTAAACTACAAATAGACAAAGTACACATATTAAATCCTGGATGCTGTGTTAGCCTCTCAAATTGACAAGCTGAAAGGTTATTCTAATGGCGAATGTTATCACTGCAGCTAGATTAAGAGATGCAGTGAGGCTAAACATGGAGATGCAATGCCAATGCTGCCCATTAATGGGAAGAAATGTGGAGGCCATCAAGAACGTGTTATGTTCCACGTCACAGTCAACATAGCCTAGAGAAAACCAGTAGTGAGTGATGCCAAGTAAATGTTATAAAAAATGTCATTAATTATTTCTCCAAAATTTAAATTGTATCTGATTCACAGTACCTTCTCTAAACTCCAGGGAACTCTTGGAAATATAACCCAGACAAGCATGAAACAGATAATTTAGCAGTATATTTTAAATAAGGTATTTGTGTTAGCTTTGTGTTAAATTCAGCTAGATAAATATACAGAAAATAAATTCATATAAATCTCAGAAAGTTTAAAGAAAATTCAAGCCACAATTTAGTGCAGTCAGTGGTACTAGTGCTACTGTATTATGCTTTCAATCCAAAGCTTAAGAATCATTATGATCATTAGAACCCAGCTATTTTTATGACAAGTACACTTGCAGCTACTTGAAAAAAATAAGACTCATACATTGCTTCATATAAAATATAACTTGATGATGGGAAAGCAGTTTCTAAAAGGATAGCCACTGTGGCATCACATCCAGACCTTTCAAAATATTTACCACCCATAAAATCTCCCAATTTTCTTTTTCTAAGTCCAGTTGAAGATGCTTCACTGTTTTAAAACATGATTTTTAAAAGGAGAAAATATTAGAGGCTGATATGGGGCTATCTAAGATTGCCATCAAGAGTCCTATGAATATAGGACAAGAACTAAGTAAAGAGCTGTGGCACTTCAAACGAGTGCCACAGAACAATTCTAAGCAGGGCTAAAGATGACTGCTAAGCTTTTCAATATTCACACTGAGGTAGAAGTGACTGCTTTTGAGTCAAAAAGGATCTTGAGGCTTTTCAACTAAGGAAAATATCTTATTAACTAACTAATAAGACATACAATAGTAGTTCTGTTGTTCCCATCTGTTTTACAATTCTTAGTATAAAAGTTGTGTTGTATTGATGTTTAGTGAGGTGGTCTATAATATAATGCGAAGGATCAAAAAGATCTACAAATTATATTACAAAGATGGCAGTTCTCCCATTACCTTTCGTGGGCCATAGAAGCAAGTACTTCCAATCATTCTAGCTAGAATACTTACTTTTTTTAGTAACTACATAAGCCTAAATAACATGTTTATTTTACTCTTTCTAGGTTTGTTACCATTGTGGGCATTATTTATTGACGAAAGCAAACCATTTGGATCACTTGCTCTCTGGTTCCTTCAAGAAGTATCCACTAATGACACAAACACACATAGCTTTGATTATATGGTAATCAATAATTGCATTATTTTGGCTAATATATTACATTCACATTTGGATGACAGATTGACTTAGGGTTACTCTTTGATTTTCTTGAATAACCTTTCCTTCTTGGAGTTCATAATAATGCTGTTTTCCTGAGCTTTCTGCATATTATTTATTAAATTATTCCTAAATTATGTACATTCTTGTGAATATATTCCATTTTCAGATATTTATCACTCTCTTTTCCATGGAGACATCTCTCAAAACTTCTGTCCTGCCCTAGTCAAAACTGGTGGCTCTCCAGGCAAACTGCATGGCCATGAGCCTCAATTTTTTTTTAAATTCTCTCATGGTAACTCTTCACAAATCATAGATATCCCATTTTCTGTGCTAACTTTCATATATTTTGAAGTCTTGTTTACCAGTTTTCTAAGAAAGAATGTGTGAGAAGTTAACATTATGATTCCCAGGCAATCTGAACACATATGCATAATATACATACATTTAATTAACGAGCTGATATGTTTTAGAATTTGAGGCTACTATTTATTTTCTTCCTTAAATTTGAAAGCATGAATTCTAGATTCTAGTCTTGCTGTTGAAAAAGCCTCAGGATTAATATTACTCATCCTTTATAATTTGATTTCTTTTAAGTCTTCATACTTTTAAAATATCTATCTCCAGCATTCCAAAATGCCATAATGGTGTCGTTTGGTATGGATATCATTTTAACAATTGACCTAGCTGAGCAATTTCATAGGGAGATTTTCCTGAGTTGCTTATATGATATAATACCATCCCCTCTATTTTCAATTTTCTCTTTCTGGAACTCCCATTGTTTGGTTATTAGATCATCCAGATTTGACCTGGAATTTTCATAACTCTTTATATCTCCTTATTTCTGTCACTTACTCTTTTTGCTTTATTTTCCCAACTTCATCTTGTAACCCCTCTTCTTTATGTTTCTTAGTGTGTCTACAGGTACTGTTATACGTGTGATAATATGAAAGAGTGAACAGAATAGATGGAAAACTCCATCCTAGCAGATTTGGCATACTATTAGACAAATAAACCAAAAGGTAAGTAAAATATATATACTTTTACACAAACAATAAACAAAATAAGCAGATTTTATAATATTCATTTTGACATATTAAGAAATTATGACACCGAATAGTTAAATAGGATGCTAAATATAAGGATATAACTAAGTTCAAGATTCTGTATTAGTCATAATTTTTACTTCTGTTACAAAATACCTTATAAGAGGATAGATTTATGTGGCTCACAGTTTCAAGGTCGTCAGTCCATTATTACTCAGCTCCATGTGTTTTGGCAGAACATAATATCAGAGTGAGCAAGTAATAGAAGAGGTACTTCACCTCTACAGAACAGGAAGCACAGAAGGAGATAGAAAGAGACCAGTGATAATATATCATGAAAGACCTGACCCAGTGACTCAACTCTTCCAGCTACATCACATCTCCCCAGGTGTCTTAGTTAGGGTTTCTATTGCTAAGAAGAGATACCGTGAATACAACAACTCTTATAAAGAAAAGCACTTAATTAGTTCTCGTATACAGTTCAGAAGTTTAGTACATTATCATCATGGTGGAAAGCAATGGTGGCATGCAGGTAGAAATGGTACTGGAGAGGAAGCTGGGAGTTCTACATCTGGATCCTCAGGCAGCATGAAGAGAGAAAAATCCTGGGCCTGGCTTGAGCATCTGAAACCTCAAAGTCTACCTCCCAGTGACACACTTCCTCCAACAAGGACACACCTCTTCATAGTGCCACTCCCTATGGGTTTATGGGGGTCATTTTCTTTCAAACCAACACACCAAGTTTTGTTCCACACACTCCAAAATAACACCACCAGTTGGGGAGGAAGCTTTTAATACATGAAACTTTCAAGGGGACACTTTATATTTAAATCATACTAGTTGAGAAAAGTTTCAAAATTTGGTAATGCTGTGGATGGAACCAGAGGCTAACATACAATTCTATGTGTAACTGCAGGGGATTTGACACCTTCATAGAGGCATCCACAGACAGCAAGCATGCATTTGGTGTACAGACATACATGCAGGCAAACATAGACATATATATAAAATAAAAATAAATAAATATTTAAAAGTAAACTACCAATACCAAAAGGCCAAGATAAGTAAAGGTTAAAAATTAAATGTGAACTCTCTGGAGAAAGGACTCCTGATTTCAAAATTAGCTTTGGAAAAGATACCTCACCTTGCTATGCCCCCATTTCTTTATTTTTTTATTTTTTATTTTTATTTATTTTTTTTTTTTTTTGGTTTTTCGAGACAGGGTTTCTCTGTGTAGCTTTGCGCCTTTCGTGGAACTCACTTGGTAGCCCAGGCTGGCCTCGAACTCACAGAGATCCGCCTGGCTCTGCCTCCCGAGTGCTGGGATTAAAGGCGTGCGCCACCACCGCCCGGCTCCCATTTCTTTATTTTTAAAATAAGGAAAATAATAAATCTGTCCTTGACACATTGTGAATATAATACATATGCCCTGTGTACATGTTCTCATAACACTGAGAGGGGATGGAAAAAATACAACACATTTCCAGTGAACTTCTGCAAATGCCATTTTGTTTTATATTTTTAAAAATATACTGAGGCTGGGCAGTGGTGGCACATGCCTTTAATCCCAGCACTCAGGAGGCAAAGCCAGGTGGATCTCTGGAAGTTCAAGGCCAGCCTGGTCTACAGAGTGAGTTCCAGGACAGTCACCAAAACAACACAGAGAAACCCTGTCTTGAAAAGTCAATCAATCAATCGATCAATCAATCAATCAATCAATAAAATAAAATACAAATATACTGAAATGGGAGGCTGGAGACATGGAGCAGTGGTTACATATGGCTCTTGCAGAGGTCACAAGTTTAGTTCCTAGAACTCACATCAAATAGCTCCCAACCACCTGTTAACTCCAGCTCCAGGAAATCTGATGCCCTCTTCTGAATGCCAAAAGCATTTGAGAGTGCACATGTGAGTGTGTGTGTGTGTGTGTGTGTGTGTGTGTGCATGTGCATGCGCATGTGCATGTGTACATGTGCGCAATGCAGACAATTTAAAATACACTAAATCTTTTTTAAAACTTACTGAAAATATAAAATTATTGGACATTTCTTTACTCAGTCTTATTTATCTGCTTTTGATTGTTTGTTTCAACTCTTATCACTTGTAGCCCCTTCTCATTCCCAGTTTTATTCTAACGTTTTCAATAATTATGTAACTGTTACTTTGGCATCTCTATTGGTTTCCTATTTCCTTTGCTGTAAGTTCCACATTAATTAGGACCCCACTTCATTATTTGATCCTTCTTTTGCTAACTTCTCCTGGGTCTACAGTGAAGTATCATTAGTAGTTTTTCCGCCCCCTGTTGTTTTCTTTCTGTATTACTAACTTTCTTCTATGGTTCTTTCTTTTCATTTAGTTCATATGCTTGCCATGGAGGAACATGTTTTCTTTGGTTATCAGCAGAAGCCAGGCATTAGTATTCAATATACACATTATGAAGGAAATAATATATTTTACACCATCATTATTCTGAAAATAAGTCAAACAGATCTTAATCCCCTTCTAATTTATGAGGTGATTTTATCTGTCTTTCCATTCCCAGCTGTGAAAAGATCAAAACTGATTAAATATCACTGGATTGATAGAGATAAAATGAACCACAAATCACCCTGCTTTTTGACTTCCAACATCTACTTGTACTCATTGTCTATGTGCAGGATCTTGTTGTCAAAGTTCTGTGTTTACAGCATTAATCTGGCCACTGCTGCCAAGGCAGAAACTGGCATAAAAAAATCAGTCACAGGTTTCCTAGCTCATGTATGTTTTTGATTTCTGAAGTTTAACATCTCTGCTGGAGAAAACCATTGGTTACTGCATTCATTTTCTAACTATAATCATTTATATGTATGTATATGTGTGAATTTGTACATATATTTTCAAATGTCTAGAAAGAACAGTAACATATGCTGTGCCCATCCTTAAAATGTTGTTGCTGTATTTCTATTATATAACTAAAGTCTGTTCTAGGACTAACCAGTTTGAAATATCCCCCCATCACTATATTTTGCTAATTTATTGGTGAGTGTCTTTGTACGCTTTAGTGGTTGTTATTTTCCCCCATATGTCTGTTTGGGCTTGTTTCAGCAGCACATTCTAAATTGGATGCCATTGAAAATAACTTTCATCAAAACCTTTGAGACCTCTTTTTCACAGGTCAGAAGTTGAATCTTTCTTAGATCAGAGTGACTTGCTAGAGTGACAGGTTGAAACTCTGGTACTGCACTAAGCAGAACTTATTTTTGCTTTTGAGCTTGAAGGCACCAGGGTCACTACAAATTCTCTTGATCAGAACACAACATTCAGTGGGTAGGGTTTTTTTCTAGTTATCTTATTTTACTCAAATCTATCACCCCTAGGTATAAAGGAAGGGATAGGAAAATTTAGTTTCTTCCTGATTTTTAGTTTTTGTTTCCTTTGAGACAGATTTTGATGGTTAGTGGAAATGAAATTATTTTCTAAAACTTGAAAAATGTATTTAAATATGAAGTTTTACTATCTTGTCAGCTTTTAAGGATCAAGTGATTTTTTTCAAATGATTTTTAATTTGACCTATAGTATTCTTTACAAAGGTAAACCTACAAGTCTAAATTTACTGGATATTGGGAAAGATACAGTTTGGGGTACAAGGGTATTGGATTTGTTTTGTGAGAAAGATCTTGTGAGATAACTTGAGCTGGCCTTGAATTTGCAATCCTTCAGCTTCAGCTTCTTAGGATTAAGGACATGAGCCACTACACCTAGCAAAAAAAAAAAAAATTGTCCATGGCTTAAGTCTCAAAAAGTCAGAGTCATTCACTGAGTGCCCTTTTAGCTGAGTGATGAAAATTAAAATGGGAAGGGAATTCATTAAGTATCCAGTATCATTCTATCTATTTTCTATATTAAACTTGTCCTTCAAACACACTTGGCATGACTGGGAAGGAGACTCAGTCAGTAATGTGCTTGACACACAAGCACACAAGAATGACGATCTGAGTTCAGATCCCCAGTATCCATGTAAAAACTAGTAACTAGTAATTCCAGTGCAGGCAAGGAGAGATGGAGGACTCCTGGGGTTTGCTGGCCAGGGAGTCTAGTTCAGTCATTGAGTTCCAGGTTCAATGAGAATCATTGTCTCAAAAAGTAAAATCAAGGAATGATTGAACAAGGCACTCAATATCAGCCACTCATCTCCAAACACACATGTACACATATGCGTGCACACATAAACACAATGAAAAGAAAGTAAAACACACACTTTGCAAGGTTTCAGCATTATGTGTATATCATAAAGTAGTAAATTATTCCTAAAATATAACATATGGTGTATACTAAAGACATTATAAACTTAGTGAATTAGATAGCTACAAAATCTTGAGCCAACAATGGTAGTGCATATATAAAATTCCAACACTCAGGAGGATTGCAGTTTCAGTATCAACCTGAACTACATAGTGAGCTTGAGGTTACATAGTAAGACCTTGCTTTAAAAAAAATTTTAAGGGCCGGGCGGTGGTGGCGCATGCCTTTAATCCCAGCACTTGGGAGGCAGAGGCAAGCGGATCTCTGTGAGTTCGAGGCCAGCCTGGTCTACAAAGCGAGTTCCAGGAAAGGCGCAAAGCTACACAGAGAAACCCTGTCTCGAAAAACCAAAAAAGAAAAAAATTTTTAAGGGATTAATTTAACTTCTCTCTCTCTCTCTCTCTCTCTCTCTCTCTCTCTCTCTCTCTCTCTCTCTCTCTCTCTCTCTCTCTCTCTCTCACACACACACACACACACACACACACACACATACACATACACACACACACACACACACACACACACACACACACACACACACGCACACAAAGAAAGAAATTGTTGTCCATCTGTAGTCCATGGATTAAATACAGCCTACTATGAGATTTTTTTTTTTTTTTTAGAAACTTTATTGAAACATAGCCATGCCTTTGGAACACAGCTTCTGTGTGCTGCCTCTGACAAAACACTTCCCAGATTTCACATCAGTGATGCAGGTCTCTAATTAATCACCACTAATTTCTTAGCACCAGCTGACCAGCATCACTTGTCCCAGTAAAGTGAAGATTTCACTGTAGTATTTCTTGTCTCTTGTTAATCACAGCTCATTCTTCAGTCTCAGCTAACCAGAACCACAGATTCTCAACTTAAAATAGCAAATGGCCACATAGAGTCTTTAAACTTTCCTCTGAAACTTCATGAGCCAGGCCTCCATTGTCTTCACAACTCTCAATAATTTTATCTTCCAAGCCCCCATAGAACAGCTCACTGAGCTCTCAACACTCAATGGCTTTTCTAGCCCAAAGTTCCAAACTCCTTCCACAGTCCTCCCCAAAACAACATGATGATGTCTGTCACAGAAATACTCCACTATTCTGGTTCCAAACTCTGTCCTAGTTAGGGTTTCTATTGCTGTGATGAAACGCCATGACCAAAAAGCAAACTGGGGAGGAAAGTACTCATTTGCCTTACACTTCCAGATCATAGTCTAGAACTACGTTGAAAGCTGAATGCCATACTGTATTTCTCACTTCATTTTTTCATTATAGTAATTTTTAAAGGTAGATATATAGACATTCATCTTTATAAAACTCATAAAACCCCAAAAGTAAATATATTTCTTACAACTCTATTGGAAATTCAGTTTTACCCCAACTGAAATTTTCTGCCAGCAAGTACTGGTATAAGATGTCAAGGAACTATTTAGTCTCAAGCTTGCATGATGTGAACATTTCTATATTTTACTGCCTAAATGCATTTTATTGGGTAGTGTGATCCTGAACATCATGAAGTATTGAGTAATATAAAAACAAAAACTGTACTATTTTTCAAACTCTAAAAAGTTATAAAGTCCAAAAGATAACTAGACATTGTGGTGTGGGACAAAACCTAATATAATAGAAACAAATGCTAATCTATTTAGTTTACTGTTACATTTATGAGAAGTCTCCTCGTGTAAAGGTCACGTATAATTTGTTGTGATTCGTCTAGTGACAACAACACATACATACAGGAAAAGTACCAGACTTGTTTGTTGTCTGTTACTATAAAAAGCAACAACAACAAACAAATACCTGAGGCTGGGTAATTTATAAAGAATAAAAATTTATATGGCTCTTGGTTCTGGAGAAGTAAAAGAACATGGCAGCAGCATCTCCTAGGAAGCTGGTAAGGATCTTTTTGCTGCATCACAGCAGAGCAGAGGGCATCACATGGTGAAACAGAGTCAGTGTGCTCTTTTCCTATTAAGCTGCCAATGCAACCATTATGGTCTCATCTATCTTAATCATTCTCCAAAGGCAAGACCACCAAAAACCTTTCAAGTATGTTTTTGAAGATTAAGTTTTGCAACACATGATCTCTGAGGGGACACATTCAAATTATCGCAATATCTATTAAGAAATTACTTGATCTTCAAAAACACAGATGACAGTTTATGTTGGAGAGGATGTGGAGAAAGGGGAACACTCCTCCACTGCTGGTAGGAATGCAATCTTGTACAGCCACTCTAGAAATCACTATGACAGTATCTCAGAAAGTAGGGATTCAACGCACCTCAAGACCCAGCATTACCACTCCTGGGCATATACCCAAAAGATACTCAACCACACCACAAGAACATTTGCTCAACTATGTTCATAGCAGCATTATTCATAATAGCCAAAACCTGGAAACAACCTAGATGCCCTTCAACCAAAAAAATAGATAAAGAAAATGTGGCACATTTACACAATGGAGTATTACGCAGCAGTAAAAAAAAAATGTCATCATGAAATTTGTAGGCAAATGGATGGAACTAGAAACAATCATCCTGAGTGAGGTAACCCAGACTCAGAAAGACAAACACGGTATGTACTCACTCATAAGTGAATATTAGAGTCAAAGGAAAGGATAACCAGGCTACAGTCTACAACCCCAGAGAAGCTAGGTAGAGAGGAGGACCTTAACAGGGACACACATGGATCGCCCCAGGAACAGGAAAGTGTTAGGATCTCCTGGGTAAACTAGGAGGAGGGAGTAGAGGTGAGGGGGGATAGGAGGTGGGAACATGAGGGCTCAAGATGGCTGAGTTGGGGGAGAAGCAGGGAGGGAGAGCAATGGAAGAGATATCTTGACAGAGTGAACCATTAAGGGTATGGGGAGAAATGTGCAGATATGGAAAACCCCAGGAATTCACACGATTGTCCTCAGCTAAGACTCATAGCAATGGTGGAAAAATGCTTGAACTAGCCTTCCCCTGCACTCAGATTGGTGTCTACTCTAATTGTCATCATAGAACCTACATCCAGTGACTGATGGAAGCAGATGCAGAGACCCACAGCCAAGCACTTGGCCAAGATCCTGGAGTTCAGTTGAAGAGAGGGAGGAAAGAGTATAAGAGCAAGGGGGCGGAGTCAGAATCATGATGGGAAAAACCATAGAAATAGCTGACCCAAGCTAATGGGAGCTCATGGACTCTGGACTGACAGCTGGGGAGCCTGCATGGGACCAAAACTAGGCCCTCTCAATGTGGGTGAAAGTTGTATGGCTTGATGTACTTGTGGGTCCCCTGGCAATGGGACCAGGACTTATCCCAGATACAGGAACTGTATTTTTAGAGCCCATTCCCTATGTTGTGATGCCTTACTCAGCCTTGATGCAAGGAGGAGGGGCTAGGTTCAGCCCCAACATCGTATGCCAGCCTGTGTTGACTACCCAAGGGAGGCCTTACCCTCTATGAGGAGAGGATGGGGGTGGGATAGGGGTAAGTGGGGGGAGCCAGAGAAGGGGAAGGAGGCAGAACAGGGGTTGGTATGTAAAAGGAAAGAATTTTTTTAAATAAAAAAATTACTTGATCTTTTGGTGATTAAATAAACTTTACCTTTGGGGAACTGTCACCCTCATACTTTCTTTTATTTCTGTGAATCATCACTGCATATATTTTTTTGCTTTCCTTCTTTCTAACATTTGCTCTCTTTTACCTGTCTGATTTTGTCTCTTATATAACTTATATAATCTGCTATTCTCTGAGATTTCCAAAATACAGCAACACCCCCATGAATATTTAAGACAAAAAGTGCATCTTCTGCTGCCAATAGCTAGAACAAGTGTGTATTTGATCGTCTGAACCATAGCAGAGACTAAGAACATTGCATTTCACCTTTGCCTTCATGTGAAGTTGCAACAGATAATCCATGTCTATGCTGAGATTTTCCCCTTAATCTACAACTTCTAATTTACCAAGTCAGCATAATACACAACAACAATCTATAAACATTTTTCTTATACCACAGATTAGTGTAGTTTTCACCCCTCATCAAGGAAATTTCTCTTTGCAACATATGGAGATCACTACAGAAAACCACAAATCAAAATGAGTTGTGGAGCCCAGTCCCCATGGATATATTCACAGAACACCCCCACACCTAAGGCTCAGGGAACATTGTGGAAGAGTAAGAGGATCGAGGAGTATAGTGTGAGACTGTGTCTCCTAGTAACATCGGAAGCAGCACCTATAAAGTCACACAAACATAGCTGCCCGAACATGAGCTGAGCAAGGATGACACAAACAGACATGCCAAACTGGATGGAGAAATGTCCACAAGGCCTCAGCCCTACACAAAGAACTATTGGTAACTGAGGAAAGCTGAGAGCCAGAGGGGTGGTCTTCTTCAGGAAAAACACACCAATTCCTTGTCCAGTGCCACATGGCCAGCCCTGAAAACATATATACAAGTAATATTATATGGGCAGAGCAGGCTATATTTAGGAATGTATATTATACATTACACACACACACACACACACACACACACACACACACACACATATATATATTATATATATATATTATATATATACATCTATGAATGCAATAACTATTAGTGAAAAAAGGACATGAATTTGAAGAAGTGGGGAGGATAATATGAGAGGGTTTGGAAGGATGAAAGGGAAGGGGGGAAATGTTGTAATTATATTACAATCTCAAAGAAAAAAAACACCCACATTCCTGTCTTTCTGCATGAAGAATTTTCTGCTGACAGCTGAAACACCTTGCAGTTTCAGGATGTCTTCTACTGAAAAGGAACAGAAGTTAGGGGATAAACATTCCAACTTCTCAAAAAAAAAAAAAAAAAAAAAAAAAAAAACCTCAGCAGAACAATTCAGTGACTTCAATTAACCAAGGCTGATTTACTTACTCCAGGGCTGATGCAGGTTCAGGAAATGCCACAAAATTCTACATGACACATAACACAGTGTGTCTCCACTAATCCCCAGTGTATGCGAGAGAAGTATACAGGCCTGATGCAGTAGGCAGCACTTATATGCTCTCATGATGTGATGGATATCACTATTACCCACGCTTTATTAGCTAAGCCATGTCTCTGATAACACCTAACTTCAAGGGAACAGGATATAAAATAACCTTGTGTTCCCCGTCAGAAAGAGAAACTAGATATATAGGAAAAGGAACGAAGGCAGCTACACATGTCACATGCCTTCCTGTGAACTTTCTTTTTCTCTCAGTGTGCTCCTGAGATCAATCCATGTTAATAAATGTCGATTTAGTTGATTCATTCTTACGGCTGCTGTTTTTTCCTGCTGAAGGTGTTTTAGGTTATTTTTAATTTCTGTCATAACTAACAATATTGCTGTGATCATTTGGGATATATAATTCAGATTTTCTCTAGACCATTGTTCTAGGCTGATTTAAATAGTATTTCATGAGGACATCCAGGCTGAGGCATTGGGAAGGGTCCAGAGACTGCCTGAACCACTTGGTGCACAGCCTATCATACAAAACCCCGAGCTGGACTGAAATGAAAGCCAACACCACAAGTGCTGTCTATACACGTTTGTTGTAAAGAAATAAAATGGTATTATTTTCAGAGGGCTTTACTTTCTCAATTGAACATAGCAGAACAAAAAGCCAAGGTTGTCGACAATGCATCATTCAGTTAACAAATGCCAAAATCAGATATTCTGGTAATTTTCTGTGTTCTATTCACACTCTACTGAAAATTATGAGAGCAATTGGAGCTTAATATTACTAATAGAAGACACACCTTTCAAGGCCTTCTGCAAATGTCAAGATGAGTGAAATATTTGACAAGATAAAGAAGATGAATCAACCACAATGATCTCCATTTGAGAGTGAGAATATCATGAAACTCCCTGAGAACTAACTGTTCTAGAGAAAAACTGATTAAATGCAAGGCTAAAAAAACCTTTCTCAAAAAGTTGAGGAAAAAAATAATAATAATTCAATTGAATGAGTCTAACTTTGTAACAGATTAAGGACTGGGCTTGTGCAGTAGTGGGGTGCTTTCCTAGTATGTATGAGACCCCCAGTTTGATTCCGAGCACCCAAAAATAAATATTATAGATATGGTTTCTTTTGCACATACAAAAAGCTTAATCTTTAACAAATGCAGGAAATTCCAGGTAAACTAAATAATCCGTTGTGTACTGAATGTTTAAGAAAATGTAGTCCAATCCCCAGTGTGATGATACTTGGTTGTTAAGTCCCTGTGCTAGGTGATTTGAGTTTGAAGAAGTCACAAGAGTGAGCCATTCATGAAGTTATTAATGTATGTAGAAAGATAAGGACAAAATAGTTTTTATGCCAGAAACAGCTATCTGCAAATCCAACCTCAATATGCATCCATTTGATCTTGAACTTTTTTCTCTAGAACTGTAAAAAAAAAAAATCAGTGTTAGTTAAGCCATCCTGTCCATGGTTCTTTTTTTAAGATTTATTTTTATTATTATTGAATTGTGCATTTATGTGTCTGTGTGGGGGTATGTTCATATGAGTGCAGGTTCTACTAGAGAGTGCGAGATCCCCTGGAGCTGGGGTTATGGGCAACTGTTGGTGCCATGTGGGTGCTGGGAATCAAACCCAGAACCTTTGCAAAAGCAGCAGGTTCTCTTACTCACTGAGCCATCTGTCTAGCCATCTGTGGTACTTTATTATAGAAGTCTGAATTAATATACTGTCTAAAATTCTAAAAATAACTTGTGTATTTGTTGTTCTTGATCACAGTTCACTATTGATCAGATTACAAACATTTCATGACCATCTAAGTCACAAAAACTCATTACATTCATAAGTTGTATAAAGTAAAAGATAATTTACCTTACCATGGATTTTACAATCGGCTGAGGTATCTATATATCTCATTAGAGAAAAGCCTTACAAGGAACAATATATTTGTGGCCATCATTTAGCAAGAATAAAAACACAGATAGATAAAAGGAAAAATACACTGAAACATTCTGTTTTGTTGAAAGATCCTTCCTTAATATTTGTGGGATTGGTACAAATACATACAAAGCCCCACACATCAGATGTCTTTCTAACAACCTAGAAATCAAGGTTTGAATTTAGAATTCTGAGAATCCTATACCACAAAGATACTTAAGTATCCATGTTTATTGCTACTGTAGTCACAATAGTTAAGAAATGAAAAGAGTATAGATTTCCATAAACTGATGAAAAATTATAGTATATGTATCTAATGAAATTTTATTTAGTTATAAAGAGAAAATCATGACATTTGCTGGAAATTATAAGCCAAGTGTCCTAGACTCAAAAGCACACATACCACATTTTTTTTCATTTATAGATAGTATATTTTAAGTGTTATGTGTATATATGTATTTATTTATGTTTATGTGGATATAGGTCATGAAACCACAAGGGATACAAGAAGGGAAATATAGGCCCTAAGGGAAGGTTGGGAACAGAAATTAAGATAGTTGGAATGAATGGAAGCAAGAGGGAGGTTGAGGCTATGGAGGAAGAAAGTCAGCAGCAGGGGGAAGGAGCAAGAACCAGACATAACCAAGTATGTATGAAAATGACATAATGAAGCTGCTGGAGAAATGGATTGGGGGTTAAGAGTGCTTGCTGCTCAATCGTGAGTACTGGAGGTAAGATTCTCACACCTGTATGATAAGCCAATGCCAGTAACTCCAGCTCCACATGATCTGATGTCCTCTTCTGGCCTTGATGCACATAGGTGCATGCACACATGTGTACATACATTTATGCAGAAACACACACACACACACACACAAATAAAGTCTTTTTAAAAAGAGAAAATGGCATAATGAAATCCATTATTTTATATGTTAATGTTTAAAAACTAATAAAAGAATTTCAGGAGTCTGATGTTCTGAGTAAGAACATGGCCATATGAGAAAAGTATGTGGCCTGTGATCTATTCCCTTCTCTTTCTCTACACTCAACACATTAAATTTATAGACATACACAGGCATTTTAGATTGAACACTTCAACTGTGCCCCAAAGTTCTGTAAAGCGTTATGGTCTGACCACTTCTTGGACCTATTGAGTGCACCTTGGATTGACTTGGAGAGGACCAAAATGGCCCTTAATGCAAGAATAAATTCTTTGTAGAAACATTCTGGAATAGTAGTTAACCAGAACATGGTATACAAGAAGGAGTACAGTACTGGGGTAGGTACATTCCTTTGGACCCACAGATTTTCTTTCCATGAGACAAGGTAAATCTGCAAGAGAGCAAGAGAGGAGTATTCTACATTGTGGTCTATAAAAGAAAGTGGCTGTCATTAAAAGAATCAATAAATACCCAAATACTCTCCCTCAGAGTCTCATTCTGTGTAATAGCCCTGAGCTACAAGGGATTTGAGCTGGAAACAGTAAGAGAAGACTTGTGAGAGAGTTCCTGGGAGACAAAGATGGATTTTATTAAAGTTTGAGAAAAATATGATTGCCTTGGATAGTAGCATCCCTTTTTACATCATGAGCTTCTTCTATTATATTTCTTCTGTTTCATTAATCCATTTCATTTATAATGAAGTATTCAAATACTATGCTATATGTGATATGGTACTTAGATAAGGACAAATAGGGCATCACCATAGGAGTTTTTATCCCTCAGTAACTTTGTAACCTTCTTGAGGAAATGTCAAGGCACCAGCAATGCAACAGAATGAGGGGATTTGTGCTCATGCCCTGAAACCCACAATGCCTGAGCAGTAAAGTAGAGAGATCTAATGTGAAGTTTCCAGGAAAAGGCTCTTCAAGTCCAGCACAATCTTATCAGAATCAATAAAATTTTACGGTTTCTAAGGCTATACCACTCACTGTTTCTCAAGAGCAATTTCTCAATTCATCCTTCCTAATTTGACCCCAACTCATATACATCAAAATCAGAAAATTTACCCAGATAAAAATAAAATTGAGTGTCAGGAACTCAGTACATTTCTAACTTTTCTCAGCTTCCTCAAATGATATTCATGTGTATGGACAGAGTGATAAAATAGCCACATATACAGTCCATATCATCTACAGGTTTACATCTGAAAATGAGGCATATTCAAACAGAAAAAAGAATGAAACTTTCTCATTTGCAGCAACAGAGATGAAACTGGAAGTCATTATCTTAAGTGAAATGAACTAGGCACATAAGATAAATATCACATGTTCCCATTCAAATGTGGAAGCTAAAACCATTAGTTTCACAGAAATAGAGAACAGAAGTTACTAGAAGCTAGGGTAGTTAACAGGGAGGGGGGAGGAATAGCAGGAAATTAAATCACAAGCACCAAGGTAGGAATGAGTTCTAATGTTTTATCACACAACAGTACACAGTAATTTGCTACATATTTTATAAGTAACTAGAAAAAGGAGATATTGAAGATTTCCAATCCAAAGAAATAATAAATGTTTAAGGCACAAAATATGCTAATTACTGATTTCATTTTCACACATTATTTACAGGCATTAAATTATATGGTCTCAAATTTTTATAACTATTCTATCTTAATAATAAAGTAGGAATGTTGGTATTGGAATGTACATCACATCAGATATACAAGAACATTTAGGGAAGCATTCACAAAGAAAGTACCAGTGGTAGATGTGCATGTCCTCCTTAGTTATTCAATCCTGAGATTCCTGCAGAGATCTAAAAGAGCCATCAACCTCCACCTTGGTGTAATAAGGAGAATAGAGTATAATTTTAATCTGACATTCAAAACCTTGTATCCATCTCTGTCCTGTCAATACTTGGGAACAGCATTGGGTTCTTCACTGACTGGATCAGGATGCTGGGATCTAATGCTTGTATTTACAGCTACATGACACAGCAAGCTAGCAACAGCATTCAGTTCCTCAGCCATGGGTTTGTGGAAGCAATGAACACTCTCTTCTTACATGACTGATGTAGCTTGGTCACAATCTAAGCAATCCTTTTGAATTGACCATCACATGCTCTGTAACATAAATAATTTTCAAAGACTTTACATACAGGCCATCTACTTTCTTGGAAGTTGGTTTATTGTAAATCCACTAATCCTTACCTTAAGGAAACATATTTTGGTAAAAAAACGACACTGGGTAAATAATTTGGAATTTACGAAAAAAGATTAATACATTTCAATAGAGGCAAAATGGGTGTTAGCTTTAGTATATTTAATCAATGGCCCCAATTATTCATACTTCATTATCTGTGTCCTTTGCTATGTGACTTTGTAGTTTCCATAACAAATGGAGAATGATTTCCTGCCATCCAATTTTTGGATCAACTTCAATGTTTTGTTTTGACATTAGCATGTAAACAGAAGTGACATGAGCAGATACTTGGAAATTTTTTTGCAAAGTGGTCTTGGTCTCATGAATCTCTGCTGCTGTGGATGATTGATAAATAAAACGCTGATTGGCCAGTAGCCAGGCAGGAAGTATAGGCGGGACAAAGAGAGAGGAGAAGTCTGGGAATTGGAAGGCTAAGTGAGAGCTGCCAGCATGGGGAGCAGGATGTAAAATACCAGTAAGTCACGACCCACGTGGCAAGGTATAGATTTATAAAAATGGGTTGGTTTAAGATATAAGAACTAGATAGCAAGAAGCCTGAGCCATTAGGCCAAACAGTTTAAATAATATAAGCATCTGTGTGTTTATTGGAGTCTGAGTGGCTGCCAGGCAGGACTGGAGATAACTCCACCTATACTCTGCTACTACTAAAACAAAGAGGGGCTTCTCCACTGATTCAAGTACAGCTTTAGACACATGGACAAGATCCTCCTATTCAAGTTCAGTTGCACTGGTCACAGTCCAGGCTCTGGCAGAGATAAGTAAGTGACCTCGTCAAAACCTGCTCAGGTCAGCCACCTTCCAATATGAATGACAGACTGAAAATTAGAAAGGATTTCAGTCTTAATCACTGAGTTCCACTGTGATTTGTGACATATCAATAATTGATACAGTGTTCAAAACTACCTGGAAGAAATATTTTCACACTGATCACTGAAAGAGATGACACTGGAGTACATTAAAATACTAAAGGGAAATTTTGTCAACGACATGAGTGCACTTAAGCAAAGGCTACCACAAAGATGATTAGAGCATCTAAAATGATGAAAGCACATCAGAGGAAATAAAGCAAGTGTTATTAGACAAGGTTCTAAAGGTATCCATGGTTATATGTACTTTTATGATACTACTATATCCATGGAAGCAGTCTTCATTTTGCCCTTACTAAATCTTCTTTTAAGGTAATAAGATCCTTCATTTCATACTGTAAAAGAATATTTCTTTATCTTCCATAGAGGTGCATAACCAAGATGATAGTATTAAGATGACTCATAAGCAAAAGAAATTGGGAAAAGGTCAGATACACCTTTATATTTCCATATCATTACAATTTCCATAAAAATTTTAACACAATTCTATCAAGCTTATGGCACTTAGTATTTATTAGTTAGTGAGTATTTTCTTAAGATGGAAGAATCAAATCTAATGAAATAATTCTACTTTGGGGAAAATTGGCTTATTATTCAGCATACCATCAGCCTCTGGGATTAATCTAACAATTTTTAGGTCTAGAACACTGAAAAGTTCTTTATTTGTTTATCAATAAACTTCTCTGTATTTGTGGAGAGAGCTGTTATCTTACTACTTCTGTTAATACCATAGAATGCAGGTAGATATCTGAAATCAAGTTGAATTAGGCCAAATAGTCCTATTTGTTCAATACTAGAAATGAAAAAAGCATACAATCCTATTATGTAATGCAGCTAGTAAAGTATTCAAGAAAATAAAAATCAGAGCACTTAAAAGGCATTCTCCAGCCGGGCGGTGGTGGCGCATGCCTTTAATCCCAGCACTCGGGAGGCAGAGCCAGGCGGATCTCTGTGAGTTCGAGGCCAGCCTGGGCTACCAAGTGAGTTCCAGGAAAGGCGCAAAGCTACACAGAGAAACCCTGTCTCAAAAAACCAAAAAAAAAAAAAAAAAAAAAGGCATTCTCCAGGTTACAAAGCCAGCGAACAACTGAGACTAAAATCCAAGTCCCCTAATTTGTGTACTACAGTCTGTCTGCTATACAAGTTACTGTCATTATATTGGCTGTTTTAGTTCAAAACTGAAGAGTTCTATACAGTGGGTGATTATGAAATGTTTGATGAATGAATTGAAAGCCAAAGTTGTCTATAGTCCTTTTGTTTGTCTAGGCATTCTTAGATTATTCTGTTCATCTTGGTTGACACTCAGTAATATATACCTTGCATCTTCCTGACACTTTCCTGGACCAAAATCTTTTGCAAACAGTAAACCTTCCTCAGATACTTGCTTGTATTACATCCTTACAGAAAATTTAAAGGTTTGGTATTTTTGCATTAATTTTCAAATAAATAAAAGGAAAATAGACTGAAAATTTCATGACTTATAAGCCTAGCATGTGGGGGCTCTGGAGTTTTGTCTCAGATTTATGTGACTCCTAAAGGTGAGGGTAACACTTGCTAGGCCCTCCTCCTTCTATAGAATAACACCTTTTTAGACTATGGAAAAGTATTAATCTTATCCCAATCACACATATGAAAATTAATGTCTTCAGATAAGTTTTTAGTCTCTTGATTTAGAAACATGGGGATTTCCTTATATTATGAAATACTGCTCTCATGAAGCAGAACTAGGAAGAGTATTTTAATAAGATAAATGAGTGACAAGCCATAACATACATGACTTTCCCAAGGTCATTAAACTTCAAGCTTCCCTTTTCAATTTCTCCTAACACCCATCTCTGTCATAGCTTTGATTCCCATAAAACGGTTATATTTCTTGTCTTCCAGAAATAGAATCACACAAATGAACAGAGGATACCACCTAGCAAGAATCACGAACAGAATTTGCAATGAGGTTGGCCCTCATACCAATGTTAGATTTCATTAGGCACCAAATAACCTGACATTCCCTTTCAAGATCTGAAAAAAATAAAACAAAATTTAAAACCTCATAGATCCAGCTTTAAACCAGCAGCCTCCCTTTCTTGTTTTCGTATTATACATAAAAGATCTAATGCTTCAGTACTGAGACTCAATTCCCAAGTATTTATGCTTTCTGAAAGTATTAATCACAGAAAGGCAATGAATATGATGCAAATAAGTAGTAGTTCATAAAACAAGATTCCCCACCTCTTCTTGTAGCTATCAGGTGGAGAGAAGCAAGCACTCTGGGAATTGGAGCAAGAGAGCAGGATACAGGAGGAATCATTGACTCTTTTCCACAAAATCATCCCCTTGTGTGAAAATGCCACCCCTGACAAAAGACAGAGCGCTGCTTCACAAACTTCTGAAAACCAAAGCTTTTGAGCTAATATTGCTTCAAGGTCCACTTTTCTGCCAGAGGTGACAGTACCTTAATTTGTCACTGTCAAGCAGGCCAATTTCTTTAAGGTCTGATTATTGTTGTTCCCCTCGACTGTCTCTAGACACACCAGATTACCAATACAGAAAGCATACTAGAGGTCAACTTGAGTGACATCAAACAGAGCTTATTACTGTGCTAACTGTTCTAGCAAGAGTGATGTGATTCAGGTAAGGGTATTTTTATTTGAGAGGGCACAGACAGTCCGAAGGTTTCTATGATTTTTGCTGTGATTCCTTCAGGAGAGGATGCTGATGAGCAGGTATCTGTTTCTCTGACACTCAATATTGAATATGACACACTAATTCATAATATATGAAACACTTCATCCTCCTTCCTAGTGCACAAATCACTCTCCCAGTCCATAGAGAGCTGAACTATAAACATAATGACTCTCCCTACATAAGCATCCATAGAGTCTTCCTGCATGAATAGAGCAAAGAATCACTGTAGAAAACTCCACTCCAGATTTTGAAAGTCCTTCACTTACATCTAATTCAACAGACTTTGGATTAGCTAGTAGGCAAATATGGAAAAAAGCTTAGGCTCAAAGCTCTTTCTGTCATGCATATCCACCCCCAAGTTAATGTTTGAATTTAATTTTTTCTCTGAACAATAATACTAGGATGGAATGTTCCTGTGGTTTCCCAAAAGACTTTGGGGAAAATAAGACTTAACTCTCACAGATGATGTAACAGTATACAGTTAAAAGTTGACGGAAGCCAAAATTTACAATGTTATTTAGAAATGATAGAACAGTTACAAACTTTTCCTCAACCTTTATAACAACTCTCTTCCAAGAGTCCTTGCTATAGGATTAACTCACAGTTGGAAACTGTGCAACAACAGAGACATTTTGCACTTGGATAACAGCAGCAGAATAAACAAAATGGTTCTGTCACTTCCAACTACCCAAAGAGGAAGGCTCTCTGCTTCAATTCTCCCTTGAAGGGAAATAAACTGTTCTACAAGAATAACAGTCTAACAAATATTTTCAGGATATCTGAAATCCATAGGAATATTTTATTACTCACATAAGGGTAAAAGTCAGATTTGGGTGTGATTAGCATATGCTTTTAAAGGTCATCCAAGTTAATGATACACTTGTTATCTTCTTTTTTTTCTACAAATTTCTTCAATGACACACTGCAATCTATTTAAGTCTCCAGATTTCTACTCAGACCAACTCATAAGAATAGACTTTTTGTCTTGTTGACCATGTCCTTTGCCTTACAAAAGCTTCTCAGTTTCAAGAGGTCCCATTTATTAATTGTTTCTCTCAGTGTCTATGCTACTGGTGTTATATTTAGGAAGTGATTCTCTGGTGCCAATGCATTCAAGACTACTTCCTACTTTCTCTTCTATCAGGTTCAGAGTAAATGGATTTATGCTGAGGTCTTTGATCCACTTGGACTTAAGTTTTGTGCATGGTGACAGATATGGATCTATTTGCAGTCTTCTACATGTTGACATCCAGTTATGCCAGCACCATTTGTTGAAGATGCTTTCTTTTTTCTATTGTATAGTTTTGGCTTCTTTGTTGAAAATCTTATGTTCAAATGACAGCCTACAGAATGGGAAAAGATCTTCACCAACCCCACACCTGACAGAGGGCTGATATCCAGAACATATAAAGAACTCAAGAAATTAGACATCAAAATACCCAACAGTCCAATTAAAAATGGGCTATAGAGCTAAACAGAGAATTCTCAACAGAAGAAGCTCAAATTGCTGAAAGACATTTAAGGAATTGCT
The DNA here is from genome assembly GCF_007827085.1 of Peromyscus californicus insignis. Taxonomy (NCBI): domain Eukaryota; kingdom Metazoa; phylum Chordata; class Mammalia; order Rodentia; family Cricetidae; genus Peromyscus; species Peromyscus californicus. Next base: position 49,132,223 of record NW_026294391.1, read on the forward strand.
CAACATCCCTAGTCATCAGGGAAATGCGAATCAAAACAACTCTGAGATACCATCTTACACCTGTCAGAATGGCTAAGATCAAAAATACTGAAGGCAGCTTATGTTGGATATAGAGCAAGGGGAACACTCCTCTACTGTTGGTGGGAATGCAAACTTGTACAGTCACTTCGGAAATCAATATGGCACTTTCTAGAAAATTGGGAATCAACCTCCCTCAAGACCCAGCTATACCACTCTTGGGCATATACCCACAGAATGCTCAGTCATACAAGGACACATGCTCAACTATGTTCATAGTAGCATTATTTGTAATAGCCAGAACCTGGAAACAACATAGATGCCCTTCAATTGAAGAACGGATAAATAAAATGTGGTACATATATACAATGGAGTACTACTCAGCAGAGAAAAACAATGACATCATGAGGTTGCAGACAAATGGATGGAACTAGAAAAAATCATCCTGAGTGAGGTAACCCAGACTCAGAAAGACAAACATGGTATGTACTCACTCATAAATGGATACTAGATGTAAAGCAAAGGATAACCAGACTGCAACTCACAACTCCAGGGAGGCTACCTAGTAAAGAGAACCCTAAGAAAGACACAGGGATCACCCACTGACAGAGAAATGGATGAGATCTACATGAGGAAACTGGGGGTGAAGGGGGGGTAATGGAGGGCAAGGGTCGGGGGAAAGAGAGCTTAGGGGAGTGGGAGGTCCCAGCTGGATCAGGAACAGAGTGGGAGAACAAGGAAAGAGATACCATGGTATAAATGAAGACCCCATGGGAATAGGAAGAAGCAGAGTGCTAGAGAGGTCCCCAGAAATCCACAAAGATACCTCCACTATAGACTACTGGCAATGGTCGAGAGAGTGCTTAAGCTGACCTAATATGGTGATCAGATGGCCGAACACCCTGGCTGTCATGATAGAACTCTCATCCAGTGACTGATGGAAGCAGATGCAGAGATCCACAGCCAAGCCACAGGTGGAGCTCCAGGAGTCCAATCAGCTCATATAATCGGAGGGATTATATGAGCAAGAGATATCTAGACCATGATTGGAAAAAGCACAGGGACAAATAGCCAAACTAGTGAAAACACATGAACTGTGAACCAATAGCTGAGGAGCCCCCATGGAACTGGACCAGGCCCTCTGGATAAGTGAGACAGTTGATTAGTTTGAACTATTTAGGAGGCCCTCAGGCAGTGGGACCAGGACCTGTCCTTGGTGTATGAGCTGGCTTTTTGGAACCTAGGGCCTATGCTGAGACACTTTGCTCAGCCTTGGTGTAGGGAGGAGGGGACTGGACCTGCCTCAACTGAATCTATCAGGCTGGGCTGACTCCCCAGGGGAGACTTTGCCTTGGAGGAGGTGGTAATGGGGGTAGATTTAGGGGGAAGGCTGGGGGTGGGAGGAGGGAGGACAGGGGAATCCGTGGCTGATATGTAAAGTTAAATTAATTGTAAAATAAAAATATTTAAAAAAGAATAGACTTTTTTTTAAAGCTTCATTTTTGTTCTAGTCGGCTTCAGGACATGCTTTAAAACAATTGTCTTTTAAACTATTGCGTTTCTTAACATGAATCTTTTCTGTTTGCCTTCTGTTTCCTGTAGTCTGCCCTTCCACCTCTCCCCTGCCTTGTTCTCATGCCTATAGGATAGTTCACAGGTACTTTCTACATTCAACAGAGCACTGGGTCAAACAGAGCTACCCATTAGAAACCCCTAGGAATATTTAAAAATCCCCAGATGACTTGGTTGCACCCTCAACCCAGGTAAATCAGAATCTCTACAGTAGGACCCAAGCACAGAATCTTTTCTTACATTGTCAGTTAAATTATATTTTACACATTATTAAAGATGCAAATCTTTGATATCACATGGTAAATTTATATACCTATGTGACCTACCTCCTCCTCACAATATGGAAAATTCCTACCAGCCTAGAAGTTCCTTCAAGCTTCTTTATGATAACTCCTCAACCCTACTACCTCCATAAGGTAGTTACTGCTTGAAGATTTAGTCATCAAGGATTATTTTAGCTTGTTCCAAAACATCCATCACATGAATGGAAACATATTATGCATATACTTGTGCTTCTCAATCCATAATGGCATCACAAATCCCATGAGGATTTTTTTTAAATACAGTTTCTAATACAGTAAGTCTGGGGTAGAGCCTACATGTTTTTTTGGTTTTTGTTTGTTTGTTTTGTTTCGTTTCGTTTCTGACAGTTTCCCACATGATGTTAATGCTGATTATCTGGAAATACGTTGAGCAATGGGTTTGCATTAGGTGAAAGAGTAGCAGAAAAGAGTCCTTATAAGAAAAATTCCTTTCTCAGCAGGTATCAATTGCAAACAGCTTCTTCATTAGGGTTGGGACTTTGTATCTGCTTCCCTTTCTCAGTGCAGAATTCTACCAGACCTTCAAAGAAGCAGCTAATACTCAAGTTATTCTGAAAAAATAGAAACAAAAGGAATATTTCCTAACTCTCTTTATAAAGCCACTATTACCCTCGAATCAAAAACCACACAAAGACTCCAACAGGAAGCTTCTACAGCTGATGACACTTTCAGAAAAGTCATTCTCTTAATATTATGTCATAATGTTCATGTGGCAAGTTAACAAGTCCTTGTGGACATTGTCTAAATAAAGTGGTAAGCCTGATGGATCCTATTTGTTTTTCTTTTTAAAAGTAATGAGTAAAAATTTATGAAAAAAGTGACATAAAACAATTAAGTCTTCTCCAAATATAAGTTAACTATTAAAATATTACAATATAAGAAGTTCACATTTGCTTCTGTTAAAATAAATTTACAAGAGTCTACCCATGTCCAATGACTAAAAAACCTGAAATTGAGCCCTTATTCTAAGCCTTGTTTCTTATAGGTAGTAAAACTAAATTGGTCTCAAAATAATATAATACCAGCGTTTGAAAATAATTCAATAAATACTGACCACAAAGCTTTATTTGCAAAGCCTGCCTACGTTTTTAATAGGCATGATAGGCTCACTTGTCTTTACCATGAGATAAAACAATCTAGAAACACCCATCAGTTTCTATTGCCCTGTCTTTCTCTTATAGGAAAGAGACTAGACTACAGCCCCCAAATGTTTCCTTGGCAAACCATCAGGAAACATTATACGTAACTGAGATATCATGAATTATCTTCCAGCATATGGAAATAAGTAAATGAGCCAATATCTGACAGCCATATTTATACTTTAAACTTAGTGTTATAATTTTATAATTGTTATTGTTTAATATACTAATTACTGTCATGATTTAATTATTACTATTGTTGTCTGGAAATGGAACTTAGAGGTGGTGTGTTTTCCCAGCATGAACATGGAGCTGGGTTTGATCCTCAGCATTGCGAAACAAATTCTCGTTTATTTTAAAGCAATAAGATCAGGTTGACATTTTATTAGAATCTTAAAAAGATTATGATAATACAGAAGGATCTATTCTTTTCTTAAATTTTGTAAGAACTTATCTGATCTTTAATATTTGAATATAAAAAGTATATGGCTACATTCCATTTAATTTGATGCTGTGAAAAATCAACCCATGATTATCTCCATTATGTCAGACATACTGCATATACTATCCATGTGTGCTATATACATATAAAGAAGGAGGAAGCAAAGAATGCAATGCTAACATTGAGAAATAAAGAAGACATAAAAAACATCTGACCAATAGGTAAGGTTTACTACATAGACACTGTAGATGCGATTTTTGAATATGCTGCCCCCTTAATAAACTACTATAATGAAATTAACAATTACCAGAGACAGAAAGAGTCTTCATGATCACCTAGTTAAATTTCCTTGCTGGGAATGAGTCTGAAGCCTTGAAAATGAAAGTAACTTATTCCTAGATATCTTGATTGGCAGCAATACCTGACATACCAGTGTCCTAACTTATAACTAGTTGAGCTCACCTTGTAGTGTCCTCTAAATACTGTGGGATGGTCTGTATATCAAATGTGTTGCTGATTGGTCAATAAATAAATCACTGATTGGCCATTGGCTAGGCAGGAAGTATAGGTGGGACAAGGAGGAGAATAGAGCTGGGAAGTGGAAGGCTGAGAGAGGGAGACTGCCAGCCGCCATCAGGATAAGGAAGATGTAAAGTACCGGTAAGCCACAAGCCACGTGGCAAGGTATAGATTAATAGAAATGGATTAATTTAAGCTGTAAGAACAGTTAGCAAGAAGCCTGCCACGGCCATACAGTTTGTAACCAATATAAGTGTCTGTGTTTACTTGATCGGGTTTGAGCGGCTTGGGACTGGCGGGTGAGAGAGATTTGTCCTGACTGTGGGCCAGGCAGGAAAACTCCAGCTACATCTAAAATTTTGGTACAATTCATTACTTCCTTTCCTGGCTCAAGGGTTCTAAAAATAATTCATTCACAGAAACAAAACAGGGCTAGAGTTTTTACCTGGCTCACCTCTTTAGTAAAGAAATGTTTGAAGGTAGTAGAACATCCAAATTTTAGTTCTCCATTTCTTTGTTTGTTTGTTTGTTTTTCGAGACAGAGTTTCTCTGTGTAGCTTTGTGCCTGGATCTCACTCTGTAGACCAGGTTGGCCTTGAACTCACAAAGATCTGCCTGCCTCTGGCTGTGTAGCTGGGTGGTGGTGGCGCACTCCTTTAACCCCATTTCTTTAGAAGAGAGAAACAGTCTGTTTCTATAGTGTAATATAATCCATTTAGCTTATTTGACCACATTCACTCAGGCATGTGTGCTAATGAGTTTTATGTAAACTTAACATAAGTTAGGGCCATTTGGGAAGAGGGAACCTCAGGTGAGAAAATGTCCCCTCCAAATTAGCCTATAAGCAAGCCTTTGGGGCATTTTCCTGATTGATGATTGATGAGGGAGGGCCCAGGTCATCCTGGGTGGTGCCATCTCTGGGCTGGTGGTCCTGGATTCTATAAGAAAGCAGGCTGAGCAAGCCATGGAGAGCAATTCAGTAAGCAGCACCCATCCAGGGCCTCTGCATCAGCTCCTGCCTTCAAGTTCCTGCCCTGTTTGAGTTCCTGCCCTGGTGTCCCTCAGTGATAAAATATGATGAGAAACTGTAAGCTAAAATAAATCCATTTCTCCTCAAGTTGTTTTTGTCATGTGTTCATTCACAGCAAGACAAACCCCAACTAAGTCAGAAATTGGTACCAGGTTGTGGGATATTGCTGTAACAGACAAGACCACGTGTTTTGGGGAGGATTGTAGAAGGACTTTGGAACTTCGGGCTAGAAAAGCCGTTGGGTGTTTGAAACTTGAGCTGTTGTGGAAACTTAGAATGTAATGCTGATGGCAGTGAAGAAAATGGAGGCTTGGCTTCTGGAGTTTCAGAGGGAAGCAAAGATTCTATCAGAGAATTCAAATGATATTTTGAAGAACCAGAAAGTGAAATCTTTGCTGGGACAATTGATAGCTGGGATTGAAGAATCAGATGTGATTAAGACTAGAATGTCTGTGGGCCTCTCTAGCACTTTGCTTCTTCCTATTCTCATGTGGTCTTCATTTACCATGGTCTCCTATTCCTTGTTCTCCCTCTCTGTTCTTGATCCAGCTGGGATCTCCCGCTCCCCCAAGCTCTCTTTCCCTCGACCCTCGCCCTTCATTACCCCCACTCATGTCCAGGCTGTTCATGTAGATCTTTTCCATTTCTCTGTCATTGGGTGATCCCCGTGTCTTTATTGGGGTCCTGTTTTCCAGGTAGCCTCCCTGGTGATGTGAGTAGCAGTCCAGTCATCCTTGTTCCACATCTAGTATCCTGCTATGAGTGAGTACATACCATGTTTGTCTTTCTGAGTCCCACAACAGACTGCTGGCAATGGTCGAGAGACAGCCTGAACTGACCTACTCTGGTGATGGGATGGCCAAACACCCTATTTGTCGTGCTAGAAACCCCATCCAATGACTGAGGGATCTGGATGCAGAGATCCATGGCTAGGCCCCGGGTGGAGCTCTGAGAGTCCAATTATCGAGAAAGAGGAGGGTTTATATGAGCGAGAATTGTTCAGACCAAGGTTGGATAAAGCACAGGGACAAATAGCCAAACGAATGGAAACACATGAACTATGAACCAATGGCTGAGGGGCCCCCAAGTGGATCAGGCCCTCTCAATAGGTGAGACAGTTGATTGGCTTGATCTGTTTGGGAGGCACCCAGGCAGTGGGAATGGGTCCTGTGCTCATTGCATGAGTTGGCTGTTTGAAACCTGGGGCCTATGCAGGTTCGCTTGGCTCGGCCTGGGAGGAGGGGACTGGACCTACCTGGACTGAGTCTACCAGGTTGATCTCAGTCCTCGGGGGAGGCTTTGCCCTGGAGGAGGTGGGAATGGGGGGTGGGCTGGGGGAAAGGGGAGGGGGGCCGGACGGGGGAAAACAAAGGAATCTATGGCTGATATGTAGAACTGAATTGTATTGCAAAATAAAACAAAAGTTATATCACTATTACAAAAAAAAGAGACTGGAATGTCATCATTGAGGCAAAATTTCTGGGAGTATTTCCTCAGTGTCAGCATACATACAGAAGCTCTGTCCCAGAGGGTGCCAAGGCTGTACCTTTACTGAAAGCAAAACTTGGTAATGTGTGAGAATTTCCCAGGTGGCTCTGGTTTCAAAGGTGTGTGACATCGTCATAGAGTGCACCTGAGGCTTGGCAACGTAAGAGGCTATTAGTAAATGTGCAGTTCCACTTGACGTGGAAACCCCATGGTTGGAGGGGTCTTGAGACTTGGTACCATTTGGCAGGGTCAGAGAACCTGAAGACAGCCCAGATGAGACTACTGGTGAAGGTGAATTCCAGTTGCAGTGAAGACCTCAGCATTTTGAAGATGCCAATAACCATGGATGTGGCATGGAGCTGGCTGAAGCCCAGGAGACAAGCAATGTGTACTGCCAACAATGGAGCTGGATAAGTAGCCCAGACTCTTTGGGGTAGCCCAGAAGATCCTGAATGAATTCTAGACATTGGGAATTCAGTTATTTACAGTGTTGGAGTTTGGTTTTGCGTTGTTCTGATTGTGACTGTGCCCTGGTTCTTCCTTCCTGGAGTGAGAAATATTTAACTTACTTTCATTTTACAGGAGCTGAGAGACTGAAATTTTAGAGAGATTTCGAATATTTTAGGGAGATTTCGGAGTTTTAGATACACTTAGGAGATATAGAGGGGCTTTAGATTTTTAGAAAGACTTTAGTTCTTTTTTTAAAGAAACTGAATTTTTAAAGTATTGAAAATTGAAAGACAATGCAACTTTTAAAGTCATACTGTGTTTACATTGTGATGGTAATATGAGCTCTTGGGGATGAAAACAATGGAAAGGTTACTACTTAATAGTGTTATATTGGTGTGTCGGGTGGACAAGGAGTCAATTGTCCTAGTTACTTTAATGTCAACTTGACACAAGGTGGAGTCATTTGGGAAGAGGGACTCTTTATTGAGAAAATGACTCTATAAGATTTGCCCATAGAAAAGTCTGTACAGTATTTTCTTTATTGGTGATTTGGTGATTGTTGTGGGAGGGACCAGCTCACTGTGGGTGGGGGGTCCTGGGTTGTATAGGTAAGCAGGCTGAGCAAGTCATAAAGAGCAAGCCAGTAAGCAATGATCCTCCATGGCTTCTACAGCAACTCCTGCCTCCAGATCCCTACCCTATTTGAGTTCCTCCCATGACTTCCCTCAGTGAGAGTGTGATGTGGAACTCTAAAGTAAAATAAGCCCCCTTCTCCCCAAGTTTCTTTTGGTCATGGTATTTTATCTCACCAATAAAAACCCTAACAAAGAAAGGTTGTTTCCCTAAGGGAGTGAAGTGACAGGATTGGGAGGTACATATAGCCTTTGTTTATTCCAGGCTTGCTTCTTTAAAAAGCAGTATCTCATAAATACCTCATTTAAGCAAACGATTTTGCTTCCACTTACCTACACCCTATCTTTTGCTTAGGAAAGCAGCTGACAGAAACTTCTCTTGCACCTCAGAAAGCACAAATACTACAGGATCTCACTCATAGTCTAAACACAGTTGTGTTTAGAAGTAGGATGCAGAATGATAGTTACTAAGAGCTCAGGCAGTGAGGGGTAAGTTGGGATTATCAAATCTCAGACAAGAATGATGTATTTAAGAGATACAATTGGTGACTAAAGTTAATAACAACTTACATTTTTAGAAGTGTGAGACTAGATCAAATTGTACCTATATAAGGTATTATACATGCTAATTCACCTCATTTAGCTATTCTACAATGCATGTATGTTTCAAAACTTTCTGTATACAGGAAAGTTATATATTCATCTGTCAATTTAAAAAATGTATTAAGGAAAACCTTTTTCACCTGTTGGAAATTCAGCTATAACAACCAAAATGAGAATGACTTATACAACAAAAATTGGTTACGGACTAATAAAAAACCTAATCATGAAAGAAAACTGAAAGCAGCTACAGCAGTGGTTCTCAACCTTCCCAATGCTGTGAACCTTTAATACAGTTCCTCATGTTGTGGTGATCCCCAACCATAAAATTATTTTCATTGTTACTTCATAACTGTAATTTTTCTACTGTTATGAACTGTAATATAAATATTTTTGGAGATAGAGGTTTGTCAAAGGGGCCATAATCCTCGGTGAGAATGAGATATTTTCATAGCATTCAGAAAAGTCAGAAACTTCAAAGAGGAATCTAGAAAATTATAAATAGTACTAAACAAAAGGAAAATATTAAATTTGACTAAAATATAAGAAGTATTCTTGAGGCCTGGGTGCAGCTCAGTGGCAGGATACATGTTTAGCATGTGCGTGGCTTTGGATTCATTTCCCAGTATGAAGAAAAAGATTTGGAATTTATCAGGAGGAGGAGAAAGAAGGCAATGAAATGGAGGGAGGTAAGGGAAAGGATGAGGAGGAGGAAGAGAACAAGGACAATGATAAGGAAGAGTAGTCATGAAAAGACACTATATAGCAAGCTCAATGCCCTGTGTTATGGTCATAGCACTGAAGAAAAAGATAAAATAAGGAAAATAATTCAGAGTTCTTATAACCAACAAAGGATCAATATGTGGAACACAGTAAAAAACTTCCTTAAATCAAAAAACCCAAAAGCAACCGAACACAAGGAAGGTCTGAAAACTGAAAGAAGAAAAACTACTATGATTAAGGACAATATATAACTTTTGATGAAAAATTAAATTTGATTCAAAATTTTCAACTCTTCAGAAAGAGACACTTTATAAAACATGAAATCCAAATGACAAACATAACATGTTCAGCTTATTTACTAATTATGAAGTTTAAAATTAAAAACCATGCAATTAAAGATTCAGCAAACAAATAAAACTTAACAATTTAATGTTATCAAGATTGGGAAAGGAAAGATAGCATAAAAACATAACTCATCAATAATGAATATATAAACTTTAAAGAAAAAAAACACATTGAAAAGTGATTCATCATTACCTAGTGTATTAGTTACTTTTCTGTTGCTATGATGAAATTCCATGACCAAAACCAGCTTATAATAGAAACATTATTTTGGCTTATTATGAGAGAGAGAGACAGAGAGAGAGAGACAGAGAGACAGAGACAGAGACAGAGACACACAGAGACATACACAGGGAGAGAGAGAGAGAGAGAGAGAGAGAGAGAGAGAGAGAGAGAGAGAGAGAATATGATGGTGGGAGAGGCATGGCAGCATGACTGGAGCAGAAAGCTGGCTGATCACATTTCATTTATGTGCAGGAGGCAGAAAGCAAACTGGAAGTTGGGCAAGGCTATAAAGTCTCAAAACCTGCCTTCAGCCTTGTGCTTTCTCCTGCACTCTCTAAAGGTTCCATAACCTCCCAAACAACACCATCAGGTGGGGAACAAGTATTCAAATACATGAGCCTATAGTGGATATACTTTATTCAAACCACTACATCAGGTAAAGTCAGAAATGTGTCTTCTGCAAAATATTCTAGAATTCTTCCCATTCCTGTAAGTACATCCCCTTTCTAGTATGGTCTTGATGCTCCTACCATCTCTTTTCTTTATTCTAGGTAGAATTTATGACATGCTTTGACTAGAAAACTTAGGTGTTAGCATAGGCAGATATGAAGTGCAGACCTCAAGAGACCTTGTAGCTTTTAACCTGTCCCCTTGCTGCCATGAAGTTGCAAAGAAACAAAGCTAGACTTTAAAGACTAGAATATAAAGGAAGAGAAACATCTGATTGACAGCCAGCACTGCATGCCAGACACATGGATAAGGCAAGCTTGGACCATCTCATTCTAGCAGAGCTGCCAGATGATGGCAATAATATAAATGAGCCTAGGAGAGACCAGCAAATTAACTGCTTAGCAGAAACCAGCCTAGATTTCTGATCCATAGAATTTATAAGCAAATAAAATGGTGGCTGTTTGAAGTTACTATGTTTATGATGTCTTTTTACACAGAGATTGGTAATAGATTGTTCATATCCTCTGGCTCAGAGTTTACTGTTATATGTCTTAGGAAAACTCTTAAGAAAAATACAACTGCCCCAGAATACCTGTATCAAAATGCTCATAGATGCATTGATCATAATAGTTCCAAATAGGGAAAAATCAAATATCCATCAACAAAAATTGATCATTAAAGGGGTGCTATATTCATGACATAGACTATAGTTTTATAATTACTCTTAATCTGTGTATACACTCCCTACCAATGTGATATATTTCACAATCTTTTCAAATGAAAATAATAATCATTATATTTATTGAGCAATTTAGTTCTCACGAGTAACCAGTAAAGCAGATAGCAACAATGCCCTTGAGAAAGCCTGAAAATTAGTTTCAACAAAGATAGATGAGGCCTATTTATCATGAAGGGATAAAGGTGAAGATTTAATAGAGTCTGTCACCTGCCTTGACATCAAGCCAAGCAAGGCATTCCCCAGGTTTGTGGTCCCTTGCACAATTGTTTACACCATTAATGTACTTGATGACAAGGATAAGAGTCAGTTTGGCTCAAAGTAAATGTTCAAATATGGAAGCAGATGCATAGATCCATAATCAAGCACTAGGCCCGAGCTCTGGGAGTCCAGTCAAAGAGAGGTAAGAGGGATTGTATGAGCAAGGGGGATCAAGATCATGATGGGGAAATCTACAGAGACAACTGAACCAAGCTCAAAGGAACTCACGAACTTTAGACTGACAGCTGTAGAACCTGCATGGGACCAGACTAGACCCTCTGCATTCTGGAGACAGTTATGTACCTGTGTCTGTTTGAGGGGCCCCTGGCAGTGGGAATAAGATCCATCCCTGGCGCATGAGCTGGCTTTTTGGAGCCCACTACCTATGGTCGGACACCTTGCTCACCCCCATAAAGTGGGGAGGTACTTGGTCCTGCCTCAACTGAATGTACCAGGCTTAGCTGTCCTGCCATGGGAGAATTGATCCTGTTGGAGGAGGGGATGAGGGGTAAGAGGAAAGGCGTGGGGAGGGGGGGTCAGGAGGAGGGGTAAGAGGGGGAATCTGTGGTTGGTATGTAAAATGAATTTTAAAAAATTTAAAAATAGAGGATGATTCAGGCATGGCCCTTCCCTGACCATGAGAACAGAAAGCAAAATTGAGATGCCATACTCTGCTGCCACTGCCAAGACTCTAAAGAAATCAGTATTCTGAGAATGAATCTATTGAACCAACACATAATGAATTAGAATACACAACTTCAGAGTTATCCTGGTAGATTAGATGGTTGTTCTCAGTTCTGCACTCTCCCTCTTTTTCTTTAGAGAGTTTGCATCTGTGCTATTTCCCCTTTAAGTCTCCCTTTTAGAAGAGTATACTTCTGCGCTCTAGCAATGCTTGGCCTTGTGACTAGACAGTTGTTGATTTGGAAGAAATTACAATGTGACAGCTCAAAACCAAGGCCTCAAGAAACATCACCTATTTGAGCTTGCCTCTTGTGCTTCTGTCATCTGCTATTAGAAGAGCATCCCCAAGTAGCCATGTCCCCTCAAACCTTGCCTCTAGAAGACACAAGAATCAGATCTGAACCTGCCCACAAGTATGATGTCTAATCTGATCCAGTGAAATAGAGCCTAGCTCAGCTGAATCCTACCTGAGCTACAGTCCTCGAGTTTGAAAATGCAGGCTTTGAAAATAATGCAGCAACCTCTGAAGTCTATGTCCACTACAATAGGAATAGTAAGATACAGAACACAGACAAGAGAAAGTATGAAAAATGTTTCACCTGTCTAAGATCTATTCAGGAGTGAGGCAGATTAGACCAAAGGACAAAACTTCTCTCATCTATAAGTGCAGGCATATAGATGTAGTACAAACGTTTTCACAAATATTAAATGTTCATATTACATAATCAAGTCTTTCATTCAGATTTCATGCTAATACAGAACTCTAGAATTGTAATTTGATTTTGTGTGCAACTTGCCTACAAGGAAAGAATATGCTACTTGAGGAACTAATTAAACAATGTGACCTATATGAATAAGAATGTTCAGTGCCTTAAACACAGCAGAGCTCAATAAACTATAGCCTCCTTATGTCCTTCTCAAGGCCTCCGGAGCCCTCTCCCAAATGAAGGCAGTATTTCCTACTGTCTATAGCAGGAAATTGTTCTTGCTAAAACAAATCACTTCAGAGTCTATCCTTCTCCATTTGTGTCCTGCTTGACAAAAGACAGGTCAGATAACTTCCCTAGAAACCCACATTTAATGTATACTTGCTTTGCCTCCAAAGGAAAAAAAAACCACAAAACCAACATTCAACTGAGAAACAGGGCCATTTACTCAGCATCAGGCACATAATTGCATGATCAAAGAATGTTAATTTCAGCAACCCACACATGACTAAAACCTTTAGCTATTACTCCATTTAACTCTGTGGTGATGAATTGCAAAAAGACGTCAAGGCAGAGTGAAGAGTCTGTACAAGTTTCACAATATGCAACAGTGGAAGCAATGATCTTATGACCTTTTGGTGCCTGAGTGAGGATATATAAACTAACTAATAAAGCCTCGAATTAGAGTTTAAAAAGCCTTTAGTTTTATTTTATGCAATAGTAATTTTTATTTGCAATATATTTGATCATTCTTCACTATTATTCAAATTTAGGAAAGGGTAAATACTTCCATTTTGTACTTGCATAACCTACAACCTAGGGAACAAAAATGAGTTAATCTCTCAGAATTGCCAACATGTTAGAGACAAAATCCAGAACCAAACACTTGGTCACACTTGATGAACTAATTCCTTTCTTCCGTTTCTTTTAGGGATAATATTTTGTAGGGATATTGGTGGAGAGCAATTATTAAAGTGGGAGTTTCAACTACATGTATACTTTATAGACCACAGAAGCTTGCTGTAATCCTAAGTGGCATGTTGATAAGTCCTGACAGTCCACAGCAGCTCTTTAACCAGGTAGTGATTCAGTGAAAGCAAAGACTGGGCATGAGACAGAAACCAAAGTAGAAACACAAAGCAGAAAGGAGAGGTACAGACATTCTTTTAAAAATAGATACTTCAGTTGCTTGCAGTGACTAAATCACTCTTCCAAGAAGCCTCAAGAAGATAGTTCATCTATATGCTTCCCATGGAAAACCAAATCCTAGTACTCCAGAAGCACTGAAACTAGTAGGCATGTTCTTAAGTCAGACGTCATAAGGGATGTGTACGTACAACAAACAAATAAGTCTGCTAATTATTCCAATATCTAACAATCCAATGCATAGGGAAAACAAAGGAGTATGACTTTTTATTAAGTACTCACTAAATGCCACATCAGATACCATCCCCACCTTGCAGAGAAGAAGAGAGATTAAAAAGGTTACATTTCCCACATGCCATCACTAATATCCCGAGAACTACAATCTCAACTTGGACCTTCAGAACTCTTCTTTTCTTTAAAATGCATTCAGAATGAAACATTTTTAGTGGATTGGATTGCATTAAGAATTTTAAATTTTGCCATTCTCATTATATCACTTTATAGAATCATTCTTAATCATAAATAAATTAATTTGAGGAGTGGGAGAATAATTTTGTGGCAGTTGTGAGTACATATGCAAATTTCGATTACTTTTCTATTTTTTTTCCAAATGAAAGCATTAAATGTGGCCAAGTTTAACATTACTCATTTTTAATTCCTATCTAGAAAAGTTTGCCATTCTCACAATGCCACCTTTGATCAGCTAGAAATTTCCAAGCCATTCTCTAAGAGTCCTGGTAACAATCAATACACTTTTTAAACTATTGACTTTCTGAAAGCTTGTAGTATGCCTGAATGCCTTCAATTGTAATCACAGAAGCCAGACACTATTTGTCATTATTTTGTTATGCAGAATTTCGCCAGCTCACTCTCCCCCCCGCCCCCACATCATCATGTCACACAAACACCTTCAAGGACAAAAGGCAAGGTGGAAGTTTCAGGACCTTTTCCCCTCAGTCTTCAGGAAATCTTTACCCTTTTGACAGTAAAAGTGCTGAGGTTCATAAAACTGTCTAAAGAGCAGCCAGCACAAACGGGGAATTACTGCTGCAATGTTTAAGAGCCCACAGACAATAGTGAAGAGCAGAGCTCATCTCTTCTACAGTTACACATGCATTAGGTCTGTCTGCATCGCCCACACAATGAAATGTCAGCCTGTATCTGTGAGAAAAAAGGCACAGTGCAATCATCTCCTCTATTAAGAGGCATGTTAGATTGGGATTCTTCTTTGTTTATCACATTTTAACTGCTAAGTCCTACTGCCTTTGACAAATTAAGAGCAAATGTATCACTCCTCAGATTTTTGAGGCATTAACTAAGTCACTGTGAAAGTCACTGTGCTCTCCAAGTTAGTATTACAAACAGCAATTTTAAAGAGACAGTGTAGAATATGAGCTCACAGAAGCTGTGACAGCATGTAGAAGACCTACACGGTTTAAACCAGACAAAATCCCAGCACTGAGAAGAGGAAGTAGACACAAAATCCTACCCCTAACCAAAAAGCTATTTGCAATTAATACCTGCGGGGAAAGGGAAAATCAATTTTCTCCAATGGAGTGGTACTGAGTATATAAACCACACCCCAGGGCAGGCCCCATGCCCAGTAGTAACTGGCTAGCACAAAACAGACTCCATGTTCTTGTTGATTTTTGTTTCATTTCATTGTTTTTGACTTGTTGGATTATTTGTTTTGAGTTTTATTTTTTCTTACACACACACACACTCAGAGAGAGAGAGAGAGAGAGAGAGAGAGAGAGAGAGAGAGAGAGAGAGAGCATGAAGTTATGAAGTTGGATGGGTAGGGAAGTAAGTAGTATTAGGAAAGAGTTGGGATAGCAGAAAGAATATGATCAAAACAGATTGTATCAAAATATTTAAATGAAGAGAGACAGTGTGGAAAAAGAGCACATAACTTCAGAAACTACGAGTCACTCTCATCTATGAAGAGAACAAGAAAAGGGATGGGGAGGAAACATGGAAAGGAGGAGCAGATAGAACAGAGAGACATGGAACATGATGCTGATAGACTATACATAAGTGGATAGAGTTTAGGACAATAGGTCTACTAGTTCCTTAACATCACATCTTTAATGCAAACTTTAGCCCCTGTAAAGATTATTGGTTATGGAGCTCCAAAGAAAGCACTTCTCAAACAAAACCCTCTTCAACTAATGAGAATAAAAAGAACAACTTTGATGGAATTATCTTTCCTCCTACATCTATTTCTACAACTATCTTCTTCATATTTTATATCTTATATCACATTTAAAAACATCACCTTGATCTCCTCAATGTGACTTTACCCAGAGAAAATTAGCTAGGGTAAAAGAAGAAACAGAAGCCTATGATATTATTTATCGAAAATTTCTTTAAGGCTATCCAAATATGTGTAGATGAACTGAAAACATAAATAAAACATCAACACATAAAAATTCATATGAACAATTGTGGATCTCTGTAGTGGTGTTCATCTGTTGCCGATGGAATCTTCTCAATGAGGGGTGAGAGTTACACTTATATGTTGATATGAGGATAAGTACTTAGAATATAGTTAGAGCTGGACATGCTGGCACATTCCTTTAATCTCAGCGCTCTGGAGGAAGAAGCAGGGAGATAACTGTGAGTTAGAGTTTAGCCTGGTCTACATAGCAAGTTCCAGGACAGCCAGGACTGCATAGAGAGACCCTATCTCAAAACACAAAATAGAAACAGAATATAGTTAGAAATTATATTAATTTGGGGAAATGGTGGTTGTAGCTTCTCCACAATTGGTCAAAATACAGAGAGACTATAATTGAGATAAAAATGTACAATGAAGGAAACACAAATCTCAGAGTTCAAAGATCTATTTTAGTTCCAACTTCCCTGTGGCAAATCACTTAAGCCCCTTAAAGCTCTAAAATGGAGCTATCAACACAATTCATACAATGTTATGTGTCCACATTGGATTTGGTGGCCTGATATTACACTCTCTACTGAAAAACAAACAAACAAACAAAGCACTTTGCCTCTGGAAAAATACTTTTCCAATTTTAATTACATGGTTCAATAAGAAAGTCCTAATTCTTTATAAATAGCTATGTTGGCCACTCTTCACTAGTTCAGTATTGCCTATGCTTTATAACCTGGAGTCTACAATTGGACTTTCTAAATTTGGGTCCTCTTCTTTCCATTTAAAAACATTCTGTGACTTTGAATAAACTACCAACTGTGTCTTCTCATATTTCAAATCCATATAATCATATAAATTTTACTTAAACCATTTACTGTGATTCACCATAGTAACTAACAGATAATAAACATTCGTCATGAGTCAGTTGCTACTTTATACCACTATTGTCATCATCTGAGTCAGTGGTTTAGACAGCCATGTTCCTGACTGTAGAAAAGAAGTAAGTAGAAAAACACAGACCAAAACTGGAAAGACTGCTTAAGTGTGATCATTCTTGGGTTTCTATCCTAAGCCCCAGCTGTCAACGCTTAGGGGAATACAATTCCCAAACGTCTCCTTTTGGCTTAACTGATTTGAGTCAGATTTTTGTTTCTTATATGGTGGTGCCCACCTTTAATTCCAGCACTCAGGAAGCAGAAGTAAGTGGATCTCAGTTCAAGGCCAGCCTAGTCTACAAAGTGAGTTTCAGGAGAGCAAGGGCTACACAGAGAAGCCCTGTCTCAAAAAAAAAAAAGTATTAACACAATGAACATAAAAGAGATGAAAGAATTTCAAGTCCAATACAGATCAAGAACACAATTATTTAGGTTCAAGATAGTCCGTACAAACCTCTGAGTTTTCTTCTCAGTATAGTTTAAAATATGTGCCTCTGTGCTAGAGGCGCCATTACAAACAACTAAAAGTTAAACAGTCTACTCATAAACATGGGATAAAACTGGCTCCATATTTTCCCTGTAAAAAGATTTTTCTGACACATACCAAGTTCAAGCTGAGAAGAAAGAAGTATTTTAATGTTAACATAACCATGTGTCCAGATTTTCCCTTTTTATTATTTCCTAATACAAAATCAAAATGTTTTTAGATATGATTCATATATAAAGTAGAGCTAATACTCACATGCTGTCTTTCAGAATATGCATAACATTGGTTGGTCACCAAATTCAGTATGTAGCAGAGAAACTCTGAAATCTCAAATCCCTGGATCCCCCTCCCTCAGGATTCCTAACTCAGTAGAACTGAAATACGGGCCAATAGTTTACTTTTGTGCCAATGCTGCTGGCCCACGTATCACACTTAAGAACCATCTTAAGTAATCAGTTAACTGGAAAGCCTAAACCAAGTTAAGAACTATGTCAGCTTTATACTGTGGCCATATTTTCTGTTTAAAGAGAAAACTGTAGGTTTTTAAAGCCAAGTTTTAAATGCCCCCATCCCGTAATGTATTTTGTCATTGCCTCCAAATATGTGCCTTTTGTTTTCCTGTGATTTCACAGGAGAGCTTTAAAATCACTGTTTACTGGTAAAACAGGTGGACTCATCTACTGCAAGAAAACAACACATAAAATGCTCATGTTTTTTTAAAATAACAATTCTACTCCAAGGGATATTAAACAGAAGGAAAATGATATATGCATAAAGTTGTTAAAAAGTCATCTATATTAGCAATAAATTAGACTACATAAATATTGAACTTTCAAAGAACAATTTAATAAATTTGGTATAACCAATGGATGACCAAGACAATTGCTAACCATTAACATGATGATTGTTAATATAATATAGAAAACCAATAATTATTTTAATGTGGTATCAAATAAAGAATAATGTTGAAATTATATAAAGAAAATTCACATTGAAATTTAAAATATCACAATAGATGTCTTATAGTAATATGCTTCTTTTCTATTACTAGTTATTAGTAATGCTACACCTGTGTGTATCCCATTGCAGTTCAGCTTCATGTTCTTTTATTCAATACCATGAGAGTTTACATGACGGAGATTATAAAACTGGAGAAGGAAGAAAAAGACTTGCTTTTTATACTTGTTCTCAGTTGTTCATCAGCCCAACATGACTCTTTACGCCAGAAGTAGCATTTAGTTCAAATTTGTAGGACTTTTTTTACACATACACAGAACCTATCTCATTTTAACTTCACAGATTCCAGCACCTCATAACTGGCACCCTATCTCCACCCATCTAAGTCCTAGTTCCTCAAATCTCCTTTTAAGTGTGTTTCTTAATCCCTTCAACCTTATTTCTTTGTGCTTGCAGTCCTGGAAAGCCTTAACAGTTTCATACTGTCACTATCACTAGTAGACTGCCACATCTCCACTTTGCATTTTCCATTCTCTAATACCCAATTACATTTTTTCATGTGTTAACTTTTCCTGGGAAGACAAAATCACCCCTTTGCCGCACATTGAGTACCAACAACAGACCAAAGTAATGACCTCACCCATCAAGCTTAGGACAGCTGCATCACCAAAAAAGTCTCACCTAGTGGGCATATGAACTTTCTTATAGCTGCTTAGAAGAATCCCGCCCAGTTAACTTTCCACTCCTTATATACTCTAGTAGCTCCCAAGACCACATGCAGCAGAGTCAGAATTACATGTAACTGGGATGAGTTACAGAGGCTGTAATCCTGGTGAGCATCTAATGGCCTTTCCTACCTTTCCCTTATATGAGAAAACATCAGTGGGCACAATCTTGAAGGTTTTTTGTAGGCAATAACTGCTGATCTAATTAAGATGATAATGGCTGTTACATTCAGAGGACAGTGTTCCACAACACAGTTTGTTTTGTGTGGGCAGGGGACGGTGGGTAGTAGTGGTGTGGGTGTGTGTTTTTACTAAGTTATGTCAGTTAAAACACTTGATGTGAATCATTCTCCTGAGCAAACTTGGATTGATAAGCTACTCTATTGTATTATATTGTCTTATAAATCAAAAGCAAGAAAATACATCAAGTCTTGTTGACAATAGACAGATGAGTGAAAGAAAATAATTGACAGAAACTACAAATAATAAACCAAAATGTTTTTATTTTCAGGAGAAAACAAAAACTCTGACTCTTATACAATGCTGCTTTGTGCTAAATAAGGTACATTTGATTTTTGATTGGTTGATGTTAATGTTTATGTTCACTCTCAAAATAATACACACACCTTGTCTGGGGCTCCATGTCATCAAATGGCCCCTGAACACACGTTCAACAAAGAGTAGAAGAGTACCTTCTGTGTGGCCGAACTCTGTGCTTTGTGAAGAGACACACATCTCTTAACTAGAAGAAAATCAGTAGTTAAAAGATCATGTGGTAAGTGCAATGATAGAAACATGTCCAGGTTGCCATGGAAACAAAAGGCATCTTTTGTTTGTTCAGACCACTTTCTCTTGTACCTATTGCTTCAACAATATTGAGATGATTTTAGATTGATGGAGAAAGTATAAAGACATATTCTATAAAATATCTCTTGAAGATTAAGGGCATAGAAATATGAAAATATATACCATGCTTGAGGATTTGCAAATATTATCTGGCCATCACAAGGCTAGCATGCAGCAAACAGATAGACCTGGTTCAACTGGTGAAGGCACTTGGGGCCACTGATGGATTTTTAAACAATAATCTTCACAGGACACTGGATGTCTAGCATGGGTTTTTACAATTGGCACACTGAAAGGATACAAAAATAAGAACAGAGGCCTGCTGTCAGTGTAAGCAGGATATGTCCCTGGCTGGGTCTTAAACTGCCTTTCATCTACCCACAACTACAAACCACCTTTGCTTGCTCTATATTGATTGCTGCTTGATGTCTCCAATTCCTTGTTTACGCTAGCCTTAATGCTTTGACATCTGTATTGATTACATTTTTTCTGTCTCAAAACTGTCGTACTTCTTTCTTTTCATGGCTTATCTTGTATTCCTTAATTCTTGGAATGACTGCTTCCATTTGATCTCTTCAATTCAATTTTGTTTGATGCTCTAGTCCTAGAATTTTCTAACACCTTAATATTGATTCCAGACACCCTCTCTGCTCTTAGGGAAACGTGGCAGAGGGTTTGATGTACACATGACAAAGAATTTTTAATTTTTAATTGAAACAGATATAAGTTTACATTTTTGTACAAACACTTAACTAGCCTTCCTTTTAGTTATGTAGCATCACATGACTGGCTCTGGGAACTGGGCAAGCAGTTAAGAATAAGATGTTTCATGCATTGCTTTTCCCTTTACTTTCCCTGAAACTTATCCTATATGATATAAGTACAAGGTGGCATGACATCTATCATCTTGGATCTCTTAATAACTGTATGTAATACAGCCTCCCCCATGAGCCCACACTGGATATGTAGCATGAAGGATAATAAATACAATAAGTTCAAATAAGCTTTTATCTGCATTAAACCACTTAAAGTCCACTGTTGATACTCCCTTTATAATATTCATCCTATCTTAACAAATATATTAATCATATGGCCATAAATAACATATGTATAGTTTATCCCTCATTGTTTGCATCAAAAGAAGAGGAATGATAACACAGAGAGCTAGAGAAAGATTATCAAGATATTAGATAAAATTAGATATACTATGTGTGCTTCTTTGGCATGTATTAATTCATGACCTAGTTTGTAAAATTGGGAATGATCAATAATTAAGAAATTGAGCCGGGCGGTGGTGGCGCACGCCTTTAATCCCAGCACTCGGGAGGCAGAGCCAGGCGGATCTCTGTGAGTTCGAGGCCAGCCTGGGCTACCAAGTGAGTTCCAGAGAGGCGCAAAGCTACACAGAGAAACCCTGTCTCGAAAAACCAAAAAAAAAAAAAAAAAAAAGAAATTGAGCTAGTATATGTGCCCCCTTTCCCAGTACAGTTTTATCTACTAAATAAGAGGAACTAAACACCAAATACAC
Organism: Peromyscus californicus insignis; assembly: GCF_007827085.1. Taxonomy (NCBI): domain Eukaryota; kingdom Metazoa; phylum Chordata; class Mammalia; order Rodentia; family Cricetidae; genus Peromyscus; species Peromyscus californicus. The sequence continues at coordinate 49,153,580 of NW_026294391.1, forward strand.
TACTGAAAATGAATGGTAGAGCTATAACTGTTAGCAAAATCTTTCCTTATTTGTTCTTTGGCTTGAATACATGTAGTGGGTAGCCATTCCAGCTTTGATCTGGAAGTTCCAACCCCCACTGAGACTTCGGCAACTGTCATGCCTACAAGGCAGGGCCAAGGGAGGCACCTGGAGACCCGAGATCTGGATGGGCCAGCGCTCTCTCTGTTTCGGACCCTGAACGGTGGAGGTGGACCAAGCAGAGCTCCAGAGAACACCGCTGGACTGCGATACACCTTTAAAAAATTATTTATTTATTATGTATACAGTATGCCTGCATGTGTCCCTGCAGGCCGGAAAAGGGCACCAGATCTCATTACAAGTGGTTGTGAGCCACCATATGGTTGCTGGGAATTGAACTCAGGACCTCTGCAAGATCAGTCGGTGCTCTTAACCGCTGAGGTGTATCGCAGTCCAGCGGTGTTCTCTGGAGCTCTGCTTGGTCCACCTCCACCGTTCAGGGTCCGAAACAGAGAGAGCGCTGGCCCATCCAGATCTCGGGTCTCCAGGCGCCTCCCTTGGCCCCGCCTTGTAGGCGTGACAGTTGCCGAAGTCTCAATGGGGGTTGGAACTTCCAGATTAAAGCTGGAATGGCTACCCACTACAAATACAGCTCCATATTTATGATTTATGAGTTTTTTCTTCACTCCTCCAAAACCCTCACTACCTCCCTTAAAAATGTGTGTGTGTGTGTGTGTGTGTGTGTGTGTGTGTGTGTGTGTGTGTGTGTGTGTGTGGCTGTCTGTCTGTCTGTCTGAGTGTATATATGTGCACCATGTGTGTGCAGGCTCACACAGGCAAAAAGAGCTTGAATCCCCTAGAAACTGGAGTTATAGGCAGTTTTGAGCACCATGTGCTCCTCACCATAATCTCCTGACTTAAGCCTAAAGATGATAGAGATAGCTGATCTTGTACAGAAACCTCTAAACCAAGAGCCCAAAAGAAGTTATTTCCCACATTCAAATAGTTTTTCTCAGGCGTTTCACCACAGCAACAGCAGTCTGGGAAACACATGATCTATTTAGACAGTCTAAAGATCTGAGGACTGAGGGGAAAAGGAGAGACACTAGCTCCTGCATCACTTAGGGAGGCCAGAGTTTGGGTAGTAAACAGTTACCCAGTGGATGAAAGGGTGATTAAACCTTTAATGTTCACCGTGCTGTGTTCTCAGGCACATAGTTTCCTCAAGAACTTCAGAGAGAAGAGAATTATCCATTATAGATGAAAGGAGTCTAGTTTTCCAAGTTTGCTTGTCTTCAATGTTAAACAGCAGAAACAAGACCTTAACTTCATCTTTACAAATAAGAAATGAGGCCTCAATTATAAAGACATCCCTGACCAATTCCCACTTCAGCCTATAACCTACCTACTTCCCATCTATTATCTCTGTAACTTTTGTCTTATGTCACAATGAATGAATGGATTTGGCATATCCTTCTCCCATGATAGACTATAAGCATCTGCTTCCCATAAAACTTTGTCATGCTATGTTACAGGAGTTCCAGAAATGTTTATAAACTAGACTGAACCTAGTTCATTATAACAGTGATATAATTTCCAGATCTTCAAACCACAAGTTAACAGGTATGACAATGCAGCTCAGAATATCTTCCCATGCAAAGAGAACTTGAGCAAAACCTCCAGCTTTGTACAAACTACCCAAGGAAGGAAAACTCCCTGAAATATTTTCCAGGTGAATGCTGTAATCCCTCTCAATTTTATTTTTCACTGGAACCCTCTTTCTTTATCTGATGAGAGACAGTGTGTAAAAAAAAAAGAGGTACAAACATTATTAATATTAAACCCTTCAAACAAAGCAGAATTCTATGCTCATTGGTGATTTGTCTTAAAACTTTTCATTCTGACACACAAATTTATAAGGAGAAATGTTTAACTTGGTAAATTGTATATTTTTGTTAAATTTTATTTTAAACATTCATGTATTAAGAGCTATTTTAGAACAAAGGAGTTTTGGGCTATACTTTACCTATACTATACACCTGTTGTATTGGACTCTACATTCCAGCAAAATTCTTCAGTAATATATGCTACAATTCAAACAGTGGCCTACTTTATATAAATACATAATCTCATTTTAAACCACAAAAAACCTACAAGGTCAATTTAAATTTCTCTTAGTATAATTAAAAAAGCTGAAGCTTGAAAAAAATAAATGACCTATCTAATATCACAGTCAATATGCGATGATGCCACAATGCAAACACACACATACAAAGAAAGTTAGATGTATACTGTAGTATATCTTGGATGATATGATAAGGGGTCCAGAATTTATTTCAAGAGGTAGCGGATAGGGGTATTTTCAAAGGGATGTGTTAAGAAAAAAAAACAGTTCAGCAAGCCCATGTGAGATAGATAAGAAAAAGAAAACATGAAAATGAAAAAAAAATGTAGCATTCACCAGATGTCCCATTCCAGCTCCACGGACTATCTAATCACATCAAACCCACTATGCTCTGTGTATGCTTTTCATACACTGAGTTAACTTGAGATGGATGGCAAGACTCACAGTTAATTCGTTTTTGAATCCCCGAGTCATTTAGCACAGTGCTTTGCACATAGTAAGTATTCAATAATATGTGAATCATGAATAAAACCCTCCTAAATTCTCTCCACTTCTCTGCAGACAGAATAATACCCTTTCCATAATATTTTGTTCAAAAAGCTAACAGACCAGACTTTAAATCTTAGCATAATAACTACTGATTATACTTTCTTTGTCTCTCCCTTACAATGAGAATCCTTTGGGGGCAGTCAGGTTCAAATACATAATTTTTGAACCCCAAAGGATAATGAAAATGCAGGGCCCTCATTTTAAAAGTATTAAGAATTTTAAGACAATGTTGAGTGGAAGGATGCTTCTCAGTAGCAGGCCCTGTATGTACAAGTCTCAACTTCAGGAGCTGGCCTTGAGGGCAAACACATTGTTTTAGCCATGATTCTTACCATGGGAATGTTGGAGAGATGTTAATTAAATGTACCAAGCAAACAATGAAGGTCAGGAGGTTGTGTGAAAAGGGAAGGTTTACCTGGGCAAAGTCTAACGTAAGTGGAGTCTGCTGCATAGTAAGATAGTCTGCTAAGCACACAGCGAGGAGTGAGTGTCATCTGCTGTCATTTTGGCCTTCCCCTGTCTCAGCATCTCCTCCCTGACCATCTGTATTGCAAAACGTGTATAAAACCTCACTTCATCCAAAAGCCTTGTTTGTTCTGGGATGGCTCACACTTTAGGAGACTCTGGCTTTGCTTTCCTCCTTTCTTCATTTCCCCTGATGTAATGGCAATAGCCGTGGTGTAATGAGTAAGAAAGCAAATAGCTGAAGGGATTTTTCTAGACAGAAACAATGTATTGACTAATGACATAAGACAGGAGGGGTTGGTACTCATCAAGCAAACAAGGATGAGTTATTTGAAAACACATTGCAGACCAATCCCAGTTAAATGTTTGAAAAATGTAGAAGGGCAGAAAAGTATATATTGATCACCCTCTCTGAAGGACAGCACAGAGCTCTGAATGAGCTATAACCATGAAGAATCATTTTATCTGTTACACAGACAAGACAATTTATTGAGTCCCTTCTTATCACAGGTGAGTATCCTACCCACAAAACACAAATATTTATCTTAATATCTGAAAATGCTTCTCTGTGACACTAAGGAAAAGAAGCTGCTTAAAGGCATCAGTCCTCCGCCCACCTTCCTCCTCATTTCAGCCAAGTTGCAGCAGTTGCTCCTGAGCCACAGGCAACACTTAGCAATTGTAATGGTGACCCCCAGTGGCAACAGCTTGCAAATGAAAGCCTTGCTCTACCAAGGATGTCAACTTTATTTAAATGCTTTCTATATAAAGGATATTGGCAATTGCGTTGAACTTTAATAAAAATGAACCACATATTTGCTGCAAAAAATCAATACCTTTCTCCTCCATGTTATTGTCACCATTTAAATATACGAGTTTCCTTTCGAAGTAAAAAGCACAGTTTCTGGGAAGTCCTGCTAAAAACCGGTGCTATCATGCTTTTCTTTTCTCCAAAAGAGAGGTTAAGAAAAAAAAAAAACCGTGTCCACCCATACCCTGAGTATCTGTTAGGTTTCGGAAAATCCACCTTGTAGAGAATTTAATAGGCAGCCACTTATATAAGTCCCATTGAACTCTGGAACAATCACTGACATTCATCTGAACACTGGAAAGATGTATGATCAATACTTAAAAACAGTTAAAGATATTGGCCTTCCCACTGAAACTTATATTCAAACACAAGACCAAATAAAGCCCCAATTCAATAATAGCAATTTGAACAGTAACTCAAAATAATGAAGTGTAGGGTCCTCTACTATAGTCAATTTTCACAACATGAAACTTTTATTTGGAAATAAATAAGGGGATGAAGGGAGAATATACTATTATATATATATATATATATATATATATATATATATATATATAGCCACCAAAGACTCAGTTTCACATACAGCCCCTTCAAAACATCCTTACTATGACACCAACTATTGAAATTGGATAGATGTACTAACTTCACTACAAATCAGAATCACTAGGCATCTCCTAAGAGTCTCTAAATGTAGCTGGCCACCCAGACTAATAGTATCATAATTACTAGAACATAATGCACAGGCATCAGTATTTTTCAAAGCTCCCTGATTCTAAGCAATTCCCATGAGGAATTGTGCTTAACTGGTTCAATGATGGATTAGCATATCATTTACCTAACATATTATTTACATAACTTAAACATACATGTGTTATTGCTAGTACTCTATTATAGAATTATGTGGAGATTGTTTTTTTTTTATTCAGTACCCTAGCTGCACCTGAGACCAATTTCAACAGAATTTCTCTATCCCTTCCATGCCATCAATATTTTAAAAAAAATTCCTCAGGTGATTTCAAAATGTAGTCAAAGTTGAATAACATTGTACTTTCAAATACTGAGAAGGAACAATTTAAAATATCCTTAACCTGACAGAACAAAATCATTTGAATGTGCAACATACGCTTATTTTTTTACTGCACTTTGAGGCTACAAAAAGATATCTCCCCAAACCTAGAAATACAGAAACAGATACTGCCTTCTGAAAGAAAACACAGAAAGGGACTACCTAGACACATAATTTAGCCATCCTGGAAGGGAAGGAAACAAATTAGGAGGTGGTGGAGAGAAGGGGAGGGAGGGGGAACTGGGATTGGTATATAAAATGAAAAAAAAAAAACTTTTTTAAATAAATAAATAAATTTTAAAAACATAAATAAATAGCCTTCTCCGAAGATCCCATCCAGTGTTCTAACCCTAGATATGCATTGTAATTGCCTGGGGAGATTTTTAAACTTTCCAGCACGTAAGATCCAGCAATGAGGCTTTCTGATATAATTGATTAAAGTGATAAATTCAAAAAGTGACTCTAATGTGCATCCAGCATTGAGAAGCACTGAGCCCAGGCAAATCAGGAATATCAGTGTGCCAAAACAGCAATAGAAACTATGGTGCTGAGGGAGATAAGGAGAAAGTGGGTATTTACAGAAACTCATGATGAATCACAAAAAAAGGGACAAATAAATAGGAAATACCAAACACTGGGCACACACAACTCTGACAAAGAACATGCTTACCAAGTAACTTAAAATATCCTGGTTCTAGTAGCAAAGCAACTTCTCAATCAGAAGATTTGTTCATCTATTTTAGCTGGGAATTTTCGTGGCATCCTCTTTCTTACTCAACAAGGCAAACTTTGGGTTATGTTCTGAATGGACTACAGACGAGGAAGCACTTGTGCAGACACCAAACTTTGACAAATCTCGTGGGATCTTAATCAGTTGGCATCCTAGTGTCTGTCTCAATCTTGTGCACATTCACTCCCCAAATGTTAGCAAGGTCATGGCTAGCCTCCTAGACACGCTGCCAATTTTATCTATGAATTCCTATATTTATAATTTCAAGATCTTAAATAAGGAGCCACATATAACTCATTTTTAAAATATGAAATTTGAGGCACTTTCTTAAATTCTATTTTTCTCTCATTGTGTATGCAAATGAATAATACCTCATGAAACTGATAATCCTCACCCTTAATTTTTCTACAGTGTTTTTCCCACATTCGTATGAACTTTTACAAATTCAGGCGGCAGCAGTGACTAATTGCACAAGACTTGCACAAGACTGGGCCCATCAACATTCCATGATGCCTCACCCCTCCCAGAGGAGCTATGTACAGTTAAAGGTTGCAGAGGGAGAGGGCATCATATTCCTTAGTGGAGCAGACATTGGTGAAGCGTTTCCACACAAGCACATAATCCCCCTCCCATGTTCATTCAGACAACCTTAATTAAATACAGTGGGTCACATACAAAAAAGGACATGAAAATAGAAGGGGGATTTGGAACAAGGAAGGGATTTGGTGAGAGGGAGAAGGAGAAAAAAGAAGATGGTGATGGGGTACTTCAATCAAAGAACATTACCTGTATGTATTAAATTATAAAAGAATAAATATTTTTAAAAATATCTCTTTGTTGAGATTTTTCTAACAAAATTCTGATTATCAGAGGGGAGATTTCATATACATATTTCCAAATAGTCTCTCACGTGCAGTTCTGAGAATGATATCTCTGAATACCAATGCTTTACACAAGACAAACTTTTGGCTTTGAGGGATCTCATCAGACAGCTTAATTTCATACTAAATGTTACCAAGTTGCTAGTTGGAATAATGGGTATAAATTCTTTGGTTAATGGCTTTAAAAATATTAATTACTTCATTTACTTCAGAAAACTGTAGGAGATAGTATTTTTATTTCCTAATTTTGAAAAATTAAACTAAAACTTAAGTTGGGTAGCTTCTGATGCATGGTACATAGTGTTTAGTTTTTGAACTCTAAAACCTGGTCGAGGTCACTTAGGAAAAAATTTACAAAGACATAGCAAAGCAGGACAGTACAAAAACTAAAAATGAATTAGATAACTTTGAGTAAAGGCTGATGGAATGATAATAGAAAACATGATGATTACGAAGTTTCCACTTAACTCTAGAACGGTACAGTCCAGAAACAGAATCACGACAGTATTAAACTGACAGTGCAAAGTTAGTTTTGGGAGCCTTCTTCCACAAAACTCAGAGAGCTTGAAAAGGACTCTTTCCCAATCCCCCAGTGTCATCCCTTGCTTTCTAATAGAGCACCAGCTGCAGCCTTCCTTCCCTCTTGCCCATATCTCCTGTAGATTCCACAGACCATCCTCTCCCAACCTCCCTCCCTCCACTCATCACTGCATCCCGATCCTCAATCCTCAACTCCAACAGACTTCCTTGGCTAACCCACAGGCCATGCCTCCCAGAAAACCAGGTAGACTGCACACAGACCTTCTCTCTCTCTCTCTCTCTCTCTCTCTCTCTCTCTCTCTCTCTCTCTCTCTCTTTCTTCCCCTGGACCCAGTCCCTATGTCCCATTCCCAGATCTGCAGCAGAACACCCATGACAGCCTTCTCTACCCCCTCTTACTCCCATTTCCTGTGGATCCTACAGATCTTCCCCTTCTAACTTTCCCTTCCTCACTTGTTGCTTTGTCCCAGACCCTAACTCCAGTGGGCATCCCCTGCTAAACTAAGGGCTACTGCTCCCAGGGCAACAAGTAGCCTGAAGGCAGACCCACATTACTTCTACTGCTCCTGAGATTCAACCTCTTGCCCCAGTCAGTCGCATCCCTAGCTCTGCAGCTGAAAGCATGCTGTGGTCTCCCTTTCATCTCTGACCCCATCCCCAACAGATGACAAAGCCCTGCTCTTCTAACCTTCTTTCCCCCAATTCATCCCAGTTACCTAGCCTCCAACACCAAGAGGTATTTTCTATGAACACATAAGGTGAACAGGTCAGGAAAACAGGCAACACACACAGCCATCAAGCTCTCTGAAAAACTAGAGAAGAAACAAAAACCAAGGAACAAAGCACCCACCCAGCAAAAGACAAATCCAGAAATCAGTACCTAGACCTATAACCATCCCCAACCCAGATGCCTAGATGGCAGCATAAAATCACAATCAACAGCAGCTAGGGTAGTATGTCTCCACTAGAGCCCAGATATCCTACCACAGCAGACCCTGAATATTCCAACATAGCTGAAGCACAAGAAGAAGAAGACCTTAAAAAGCCTTTATGAATATGATAGAGGTCCTTAAAGAGGAAATGAATAAATCCCTTACAGAAATCCAGGAAAACACAAGCAAACAGTATAAAGAAATAAATAAAACTGGTCAAGACCTGAAATTGGAAATAGAATCAGTAAAGAAAACCCAAACTGAGGGCATTTTGGAAAGGAAAAATTTAGGAATTTGAACAGGGACTACAGAGGTCAGCTTCACAAACAGAATATAAGAGGAAGAAGAGAAAAACTCAGGCATTAAAGGTAAGAGTAAAGAAAGGGAAACATCTGTCAAATAAAAATGTTAAATCTAAAATACTCCTGAAACAAGACATCCAGAATATCTGGGACACTATGAAAAGACAGAACCTAACAGTAATAAGAATTGAGGAAGGAGAAGAAACCCAGCTCAAAGGCCCAAAAAATGTTTTCAACAAAATCATAGAAGAAAATTTTCCTCAACTAAAAAAGGGCATGCCTATAAAGGTACAAGAAGCACACAGAACATCAAATAAATGGGACCAGAAAAGAAAGTCCACTCAACACATAATAATCAAAACACTAAACATAGAGAACATTAAAAGCTACAAGGGAAAAAGACCAAGTAACATACAAAGGCAGACCTTTTAGAATTTCATTTGAATTCTCAATGGAGACTCTAAAAGCCAGAATGGCCTGGATAGATGTTATGCAGACTATAAGAGATCACAGATGCCAGGCCAGATCCAGCAAAACTTTTAACCACAATAGATGGAGAAAATAAGATATTCCATGATAAAGTAAAAACTAAACAATATCAATCTACAAATCCTGCCCTAAGAAAGTTGCTAGAGGGAAAACTCCAATCTAAGAAGGTTAACTATATCAATGAAAACACAGAAAATAAATAACCCCACACCAGCTAAATCAAAAGAATGGAAACACACACACACACACACACACACACACACACACACACACACACACACACACACACACATTACAACAACCACAAATACCACCACCAAAAAAAGCCCCAGGAATCAAATCAGCAATCATTGGTCATTGATATCTCTTAATATCAATAGTCTCAATTTCCTAATAAAAAGACACAGGCTAACAAAAACAGTATCCATCCTTCTGCTGCGTTCAAGGAACACACCTCAACATCAAGGATAGCTATCACCTCAGGGTAAAGGTGATAGAAATTAGAAAAAGATATTCCAAGCAAATGGACCTAAGAATCAAGCTGGTATAACCATTTTAATATCTGACAAAATAGACATCAAATCAAAACTAATCACCGGGCGGTGGTGGTGCACACCTTTAATCCTGGTACTCAGGAGGCAGAGCCAGGCAGATCTCTGTGAGTTTGAGGCCAGCCTGGTCTACAGAGGGAGATCCAGGACAGGCACTAAAACTATGCAGAGAAACCCTGTCTTGAAAAACAAACAAACAAATAAATAAATAAATATGTCTTTGCATCTCAAATACTCAAGCCAGACCCAGTGTTACTCTCTTCCTGCTGCCTGCTGATCCAGATGTAGAATTCCCACTCTTTCTCTAGCACCATGTCTGCCTGTATGTCACCATGCATCCTGCCATGACAATCATGAACTAAGCCTCTGAACCTGTAAGCCAGCCCCAATTAAATGATTTCCTTTATGGGTTTCTGTGGTCATGGTATCTGCTCACAGCAATAGAAACCCTAACTAAGACATTGCCAAACAAACTAGGCTGTTACTAAAACAAAGGGTTGCTCTCCAAAAACTGACAGCCAGGCCCCATTTCTAGGACAATACCCATACAACTCAGTGAACATGGAGAAGTTGAGCTGGTTCCTATATGGAGCCTTCACCCCTATGTTCTAGGCTCTTTGGTGTGGAAAGGTACTCTGAAGGCTACCAAATGAGAAACGTAGACACCAATCCAGCCACAAACCCTTTGACTTACAATCCTTCCTGCCTATAAAATATGCTAGGGCAATGGTGGCACAGAACTTGTAGGAGTAGCTGGCCAATGTCTGATTTGACTTAAAGCCCACTCCAGGAGAAGGAATCCACACCTGACACTGCTTGAATAACCAAGAACCAGAGACTATATAGCCCAGAGACCTAGGGTAAAACCAAACACTACTATTCTGAAGGAGAAGGAGGAGGAGGAGGAATAGGAGGAGGAGGAGGAGGAGGAGGAGAAAAAGAAGAAGAAGAAGAAGAAGAAGAAGAAGAAGAAGAAGAAGAAGAAGAAGAAGAAGAAGAAGAAAGAAATTAAAGGAAATCAATAAAATGATTCCAATAATATTCTGCTATACTCATAGGTAAGTGCTTCATCCAATCATCATCAGTGTGGCACCCTCCAGAAGCAGATGGTAACAGATGCATACACCAACAGCCAGACATTATGCAGAGAGAGAATTTAAACTGGAGGTCTCCATCAAATCCCTCCCCTCAGAGCTCAGGGAATCCTGAAGAAGAGGAGGCAGAAAGATTATAAGAGCCAGAGGGGATGGATAAACACCAGGAGAACAAGACCCTCTGAATCAGCTAATCAAGGTGCATATGAGCTCACAGAGACTGAAGCAGCAAGCACAGGGTCTACATTAGGGTCTACACCAGGTCCTCTGCATATGTATTATTTTTAAAAAGCCACAGAGTTAAACATAGAGGTCAGGCAGTGGTGGCACACACCTTTAATCCCAGTATTTAAGAAGCACACATGCCATTAATCCCAGCACTAGAAAGGCTGAGATAGGAAGTGAAATGGCTGGGAATAGAAGGGCATATAAGGTGTGAGGAGATAGGAACTAGAGAGCCTTTTGGCTGAGGACTCAAAGGCATTCAGTCTGAAGATTCGTGGAAGCAGGGTTGGCTGAGGAGTTGGCAAGGTGATAAATGGCTGTGGCTTGTTTGCTCTAATCTTTCAGCATTTACCCCAATATCTGGCTCCGAGTTTTTACTATAATACCATTTAGGACTCATACAACAATAGCTATTAACTTAATGTTTTTATGGGACTCTTGACTGTGAAAATGAGTGGGTCTCTGATTCTTTTGCTTGCCTGCTCTTGGGACTCTTTCATTCTTGTTGGGTTGCCATGTCCAAATTTGATATGATAGTTTTGCTTCATCTTACTATATTTTATTTTGCAATGTTTTGTAGTTGTAAGTTTCTCCAATCCTGCCCAGCCCCATGGTCAGGACAAATCTCTCCCACCCGCATCTCTCAGTCACTTGGTCCCAAGTAAACATACAGAGGCTTATATTATTTACAAACTGCATGGCCTAATGGCTCAGGATTCTTGCTATCTAGCTACAGCTTAACTCAGCTCATTTCTATTAATCTATGCATTGCCACGTAGCTTCATGGCTTACTGGTACTTTCACATCTTGCTTCTCCTGGTGGTGGCTCATAGTGTCTGCCCCACTCTCCTTTCCTTCTCCTCTCTCTCCAGTTCAAATATACCACCTCTTCTTATTCTGCCTCACCATTGATCAAACAGCTTTATTTATCAACCAATCAGAGCAACACATATTCACAGCATACAGAAAGATATCCTACAGCAATGTTTGATTGTTATCTCTTAGAAGCCTGTTCTTCTTTAATGAGAAAAAGGAAAGGATCTGGAGGGGAGAGAAAGTGGGACGAGTGGAGGGAGGGAAAAGTATAATCAGGATATATTATATGAGAATGTATCTATTTTTAGTAAAAATGATATTTTCAAGATAAAAATGAAGATATAATTTCATCTAAAAGTGCCACTGTGTTAAAAGTATTGGTTTTAAATTCCTTCTAAATTAGTAGCTAAAAAAAAGAAAGAAAAGGAATCTTTCCTTTGAAGACCACATCACTTTGTATACTGCAGATGACTGTTGTCAGAGTGGTTTTGTAACTCCTTGCTCAACACTTAGAAAACAGAAAATTTATATACTTCATCTATTTGGGGCAGCAAAAATTAGTCCTTCTGACCCAGTGCTATATCTGGGCAAAAGTTTTGGTTCAATGGTCAAAAGACTGAATATTAAGTACATTCCTAACTCTGTTCCTAAAATTCTCCCCTACTTACTTCTCAAATGCTCAAGAGAACAATAAAAGTAAGAAGTAATACTAAGTGACATAAATAGGAACAGTTATTTCAGCAATGTGTTATCTTTTCATATTTCCATATAGTTAACAGGCATATGTATTATAAGACCTAAGGTGTAGATATACAAGAAGCCATAAAAGGATGGTGAAACCTTTTAGTCTTTGATGTTAGACAGTTTATCTAATCTTTTCTTTACTCTTGTTACTTCATAAGTAAAACACAGAGCAAAATGTACATCAGAAGTTGTTGAAGAATAAAATGAGCTAAGTTACAGAAGGTTTGAAACCACAGTGGCATTTATAAATGTTTGATAATTGAGTAAATCCTCCTTCCTTGAGTAAATCTCCTCCATTCTCAATGTTCCAACTTTTAAAAATAAACACTACTGCTCAAATCTGGTTCACATACACCTTTACTTTTGAATTGGATTGTGATGTTTGTTCTACCCATTTCTTTTTCCCAAACGTACACACACACACACACACACACACACACACACACACACACACACGTGTGAAAGTGAGAAAGAGTTGATCTTAGATGAAAACCTGATAGAATTTAGAATCAGGAGACAGAAGTTTGTATCTGTGTGGGTGTTTCCAGAGTAGTTTAAACAAGGAGGGGAGACTTACACTGACTGTGAGTGGCAACATTCTAGAGACTGATTAAAAAAAAACAGAGCAAATCATCTCTCTCTGCTTCCTAACTATAGATGCAATGATGACAGATTCATGCTCATACCACTATGCCTTCCACATCATAATGGACTGCACCCTCAAATTGTGAGGTAAAATGAACTGTTAGTCCTTAAGTTGTTTTGTCAAGAATTTTGTCACAGAAATAAGAAAGGTAATATAGAAAGTTGGTACAAGGAGTTCATGGTGTGATAAACCTGGTCACGTGATTTGTAGATCTCTACATTTTCTTTGCTGGAGGAATGTGGAGTTCGGGAGCTACAGGCTAGAAAAGCATTTGAGTACTGTAAACAGAGCTTAATGGGCCATTCTAATGCCCCATTAAGACAAGAATGCTAACAGAAATCCTGACAATAAAGATGTTTCTCATGAGGTTTTAGTGGGGAGCAGACTCCTTTGGGAGTCTTCATTTGGGAATGAAGCTAGTGGCCATTCATATCATATTCTCAAAGAATCAGACTGTGTTGTGCCCATATCCTGAGAACTTGGGTGAGAATAAGTTCAAAAGTAGTAGACAAATTTGTTTGGCAGAGAAAACTTCAAGACAATAGTATTTAGGTTGTGTCATAGATTTTTAGAACTAAGAGAGAACATGTATGTGGCAGAAAGACATGAAAAACCTGAAATTTGGCAAGGAGTGTAATGTGAACTAATTTAAAGTTGCATACAAGGAGGATGCATAGCATCTTCAATTACATAGATGAGAACAAGTAATGAGAAGCTCACACATTGCACTGAGACAATAGGAAAACTGCTTTGAAGATAAGACCCCCATCAATCAAAGGCTCCATCCCATGAAACAGCAGATTCCTCAAGAAGGAGAAAAACTGAATAGAGAAAGTCCTATTGAAAAACAACTGCCTACAGAACTGTTTTCCTCAGTTCATCCACAGACGTGCATAGAGGCCACTACAGGCATAGTTAGAAGGGAACCATTCTATACCTTCATTTGGTAAAACTTGCAGCATTATTCACTTTGTTTTGGAGGCATACACCTTGCAAGGTGTAAAGAGTCATAGAGGCCTGCACCAAGATTCTAGACAGCCACCAAAGCAAAGCATTGTGTGATTGTGTGATTTCTCTACAAGCAGGGATCAAAAGGACACTGCATGAAACTGTCAGGGTGATTCTTAAATTGCAATAAAATCCCCAGGATGTTGCAAGTGTCAGGACAATGAGTTAACCACTAAGGGAAGCTGCAGGCAGAGATTAGAGCCAGCACAAGAGCCTGTGGGTTGTAGGTGGCAGAACTAGAAGGGTGGAGCTATCCAAAGCAATTAGAGCACAAATAATGCCACCAAAAGCCCCAGATATCAGACAAGGAGTTGCAGAGGTTTGTATTTGCCTTGTCAAGCCTCAGTCTTGATCGTTCCTCACTATCCTCCTATTCCTTCCTTTTGGAATAGGACAATTTACCCTGTGCCATGGTACATTGGAAGTGTGTGCCTTACAGGTTTGATTTTATGTGGCTCAGAGATAAGAGATTGCCTGCGTATCAGAAGAGATTCTGCACTTACATGTATGAATAATGTTGGAACTTTTAAGACATTGGGACTTTTAGGTGTCTATTAAATACATTTTGGAATAAGATGAAGATGAGACTTATGTTTGGGTGCCAAGTTGGCAAGTTTTAAATTTGTGGTGATTAATCTTCAATATTAACTTGACAGGATTTAGAGTTATCTAGGAGACAAAACTCTGGCTGTGTCTGTGAGCATGTTTCTAGAGAGGCTTAAGTGAGGTGGAAAGACTCACCCTGAATGTGAGTAACACTATCATGTGGACTAGAGACCTGGACTGAATTATTTTTGAAAGCAAATGAATAATTAGAATTCATCTCTTTCTGTATTCTGGGTGCAGATGCATTGGGACCATCTGTTCAGTGCTCTTAACTAGATGCTCTTAGCCATAACTAGAGCCACATTCCCCTCCACACCTTCTCCACCCACCAGGATGGACTGTACCCTCAAACTGTGAGCCAAAATCAACTCTTAACTTCCTTAGACTGCTTTTTCTCCGGTATTTAGCAACAAGTAGAAAAATGTAAAATGGGTACTGTAATAAGGTTTCTCTGTCCAATTTCTTCAGAGCAATTTGACATGGATTATTCCTTGTATATAACAACATTAAATAATTGGCAGCTTGACAGATTATATTTACTCCTTTTCTGCTTGCAAATTATTAACAAGATTTATTCTAAGGAGTACATATATTTTGAAGTTTAGGTATCGAGTAGACAAGTCCTTTCACCTAAAGCTCAAGGATGAGGAACTTCATGATAAAAAATGATGTAATTTCAAGGAACAAGGTGAAAATTGTCATTCTCTGAGGATTTCTACATTCTTCTTCATGCTGAGGGGTCCCCATCACCCACATTAGAAAGAGCCACAATTTCATTAACTCCAAATCTCCACCAAATGAAGACATCAAATGTACTCATTTCTTTTTTTTTTTGTTGTTGTTTTTTTTTTGTTTTTGTTTTTTTTGGTTTTTTTTTTCGAGACAGGGTTTCTCTGTGTAGCTTTGCGCCTTTCCTGGAACTCGCAACTCGCTTTGGAGACCAGGCTGGCCTCGAACTCACAGAGATCCGCCTGGCTCTGCCTCCCGAGTGCTGGGATTAAAGGCGTGCGCCACCACCGCCCGGCAGTACTCATTTCTAACGAAAGAACTTCCAAAGCTGCCTTTTACTTTTGTTTGCTTGTTTAATGTAGATATAATGAACACCAAGGACCATGTAATGTACTACTCCAGTTCTCTTTTTCTCTTCCATTGATCTCCATTTCTCAATCCACAGGGTTCAAGAGGGAGTACAGAAATGCCTTGCTTTTGCTAATTTCTTGACACATTCCTTCTAACCTAACATCTCAACTTCTCTACTTATCTTCATTTCAGGAACATTAAGTCTAATGAGTTGCTCTACACTTCTGTTTGTGTCATTCATCAAACAAGTGGTCATGGTTTATTCTCAGTGCTCTGAGACTTCTTTACCACAGGCTCTGCACATCTCTTTTCTGGTTCTACCTCTCATTCCTCTGCAACTCCTACTCTTCCTCTTCTACAACCCCTGTAACTAGTATTTAAACATTTTGGGGGGTCACAAGACTCCTGGAAATTTTTCACCATTATGAAAGATACCAAAGAGTTTTTTGTGTGTGGATTATAGTTATTGATATTTGCTTTAATAGAAGTTTAAAAATTAACATATATTCATTTAAATATTAAATACATTACACACTGACATAAAATATGTATTTTACTGAATGATCTAATATTTAAAGCAAAAATATAGTGGGAAGAGAGACATTATTTTACATTTCATAAGTCTCTCAAAAGCCTGGCTTAATAGACAGCTGGACTCATATCTGTTTTTGCATTCAATCTGTTGTGATATGCTATTTTAGTTGAAGTATATAATGAAAATTCAGCCTTTTCTAGATATGTGATTAGGAAAAGAGGAATATTTTAAGAATCTTCATAGATATTTGTGGCTATTCTCTTTTGACACTAACAAAACTTAGAAAATTGTAGCTTTAAAAATTAGTTACAACGTGGAATGTAAAAGTACATTAATAAATACATTTATATTTTGTTATACTATTGTCTGTTAATCTGCCCTACACCTATATATGTAATAATTCACCATATACTTATATATACAATAATACCATGCCTCTGCAGTTTGAAAAAATTAGTGCTTTACTGAGTTCTAAATGATGAAACATTTTATTACACAATATCAGGAGACACAATTTGTTAATCTCACCACTAATCTAATCAAAAGTGTTTTAAGCATTGACAGTTGTTTCTTTGGCATATAAAATGTTCCCCAAATCTTAATTTTACTTGAAAGCTTAAAGCTATCATTGACAACACATATTGTCAGTCTTTTTGCTTGAAATTACAGGTTTACCTTGCTCAATTTGGAGAAAATGTCTACTGCTATTTAAACTTGGGTCATGAATTTTTTTATTGTCAGTCTTTCTTTTGGGTAAAGAAAATATTCCAGGGGGAATGTAATTAGTTCAGCTCATACCTCAACCAGTACTCAACATGTGATCTTCTTTAAGATAGCTATTGCATCTCACCATGTAGAAATAGTGTTTGATGCACAATTTCAGTTTAATGATACAGAAGATTTAAAAGGTACAGCCACAAAGGATTGAGACTGAATAAACATAGTAAGACCAAATTTGATTTGTACATAGGAGGGGTATAGTTGTTGCCCAAAGGGAGTTAGGAGTTGTTACAGCATATTAGCATTATGTTATAATCTTTCAATAGCCATTTTTGCAAGCATTATAAAATGAGATTTGTCATCTTGTACTTATTTTGTGCTTGTACCAACTAGGATATCTCTTGCCGCAGGTAACAGTAAGTTGTACATAAAAAGTATTTCAGCCATCAGTAAAAGGTATCTTCTCTCAAAAGGAGAAATTATAAGGTAAGCCATCTGGGTTTAGCTACTTTAGGGGTTGTGGTACACTGATGGCTCTAACATTTGCAGGTGATATACTAATATGTGGCAATTCTAGTGCAAAATAAGAAGCTGCCTTTTCCTGTCTCTTTCTAAGAATGGAGAGGCCTTTGCCAAGCATAGCCTATCTTACATAACAACACACAGAGAATAGAATTCCCACAACTGGCTAAACTTCAAAATTTATTCTTAGAATTTTGGTAAGGCCACCTAACTTAAGAAATACATGCCTAGGTGAGATTAGGCTTACTCAAGAACATGGGAGTAGACGATCCAGTGCCCCACTGGCAGTCTCCATGCTATTGACTCCTGGGCAGGAAGCTATATGTGTCCAGGGTGAGTCAAAATTACTAGACAACTGATACTCCCAGAAGCATTTTTAAGTTATTAATGGACAGGATTCTGCTGGAGAAATACCTAGCATCCTGTATTCTCCTGTGGGATAACTCTGAAGCATGTTCTGTATTTTTTAGAGTTAATTAGAATAAGCTATAGTGTGAATTACATAATAATATATTTTCATTGGCTGCCCTCTCTTTATCTCATTCTTCCCTTCTCTTGCCTTTGTTTCCTGCTGTCATCTCCCAAATAAAAAGTTTGTAGTAACATTCTTTTCTTGGGGTAACCCAAATCAGGAAAATGACTCACCCCACTCTTCAAAACAAATCCCTGCAATCAGGAACTCAAAGTACTTTTAAAATAAACTGTTCTCAGAAAGCATCTTTCATACCCTTCTCCTATTAAAAAAAAGTCCTGTTTTCAGACAAATATTGACAACATGAATATACAGAGAAGTGGTCATTCTTACTTAAGAATGTACAAAGAGGATTCCTTCCTTCTTTCCTTCATTCGTTTCTTCCTTTTTCTCTTTTTCTTTCTTTATTTCCTGTCTTCTTTCTACCAACTACACATGAAATGAATCATGTCATCTGCCATACCCAGGGTTTATTCTCAGAAACAAATCTTCACTTCAATCTCTGTTCAAGGAGGACCATATGAGCCATATTTTGACCCAAGGGCAGCCAGTCCTTGAGCTGGACATCCTCACATAGTATCAAAAGATAAGCATGGGAAATTCCATTTCTTCTCTTGAAAATTTAAGTCAGGAAATATCAGTATCAAATAAATGAGTTTTGCTGTGAGGATAAGCTAGAGTTACGAACAATTTGTCAGGACCATAAAGTCAGTAGAAAGAAAATCTTATGAATCATAAACTGTGGGAAAATAAAAAAATATGCAACATTAAAAATTATATATATATAAAATAAGAAGAAACAATAATCAGATATGGTCAGTTTATAAAGAAGTAAACACGTTAGGAACACCCAAATCCTATAAACAGGGTGACTATAGAATGGATACTCATGTAGCTGAGGTTTCAGAAGCCTTTTCTCTTTTCTCACCTTGTCTTGCAACAAAAATTCTCATGAGTCTTGCTACTGTAAGAGCTTGAATTGTCTTTAGAGTCCATCTCCTTATTGACCATGCCTGTCATGATATTGCTTCATCCTCTGTTAATCAGCTTAGGTAAGGCTTCACAACCAACAACAGAATCAAAATTCTTTTAAAACTTAATCACAGATAGCTGGAATTCTTTAATACACAGGGAGATATTTAAAATAAGGTCTATGTTCAACCACAGTGTGAATAAACATTACTAAATTGCATACTTAAAAAGATGTGCGAGGTAAATTGTGTTATATGTTTTTATCACAATTTTGCATATAATAGATGTATGTTATGTACCATATTAATTGAAATCTGTATATCTTTAGATGAAACTTCATAAAGGAGAGTAAAGAACAGTACATAGTACATAGCTGCAAAAGACTTTATAATAATTGATCCTGTATTGTGACACACTACATAATAATTGTATTTTCAACAATAGTAGACTGTTACCCTTCAGTTAAGATTCAAAGAAAAATAACCTATTATTTTACCCTTAACTTCACACTAAAGTTGAAGATATAAAAAGACTAAAAGTAGTTGAAACTAGAAGAGGAAGTTTGGAAAAACAAATGATTTATTGAGCCTACTTCCCCACACTGGGGAAAGAACTCTAATGAGACTGTCTGAAAAGTTACATGTATTTCTTATGCAGGTGAAAATGCATACTGGATAAGGGTCAGACTCATCCCTAAGTAATGCAAGTGTCCAGGATCTAGCCAACAGACTGCTGTAAAAGAGTAGTGCACAAAATACTGCTTCGTTAGGGGGTCATGTGCATCCCTGGAACAATTTGGGAGAGGCATTCTGATGCACACAACAGAGTTAGTGTGGCTTCCTTCATCTCAGGTTTTATCTAAGAGATTTTGCTGAAGGGACAAGTAGAATTTGAAAGTGCCACCAGGTGACTAGGAGCTAAAGGAGTTAGCAATCAGCCAAAAGAAATCATAGATACATTTGGCTCTACCAAGGGAACACTGAGTAGGAGAAAGAGACTGAGTAATGAAGTGAAGCAAATGGCCAGAGGTCTTTGGTGAACCAGTAAGATATTCCTTAAAGATTGTCTGCTTTAATTTTTAATTATGTATTTAGTCATGTATTCATTTTTGTAATGGTAAGTATGGGACCAGGACCCCTTATATACTAGATATACTATATCACTGAACTAGATGTCCCATCGCAAGACTTAATTTTAAACACCTACCAACTCCAGAGAGAATTAGTAGTAGGTCAGTAAGCAATGGCAGACAAGGCAGAATTTTCTTGTCTTTTACTCATCTGGCCCCTGCAGCACAAAACCTATCATGTTTTGAAAATATTTCTGGGTGAAGGAGTTAATATACAAGAGGAAGAAGGAAAAGAAAGGCAATCGGGATTGACCATACACCACCCACTGACTAGAAACGAGCCCGCAACAAACAGACAACAACAAAACAGAACAGAACAAACAATAAAGCTTGCAATAAAATTTATTATTTTCACAAGACAGAACTATGGACTGAAGGTTATTTTCTTGCCTGAGAATAATCATCAAATTCATGGGACATGCCCAGATGCTAGTGGCACACACCTTTCTTTAATCCCAGCACTCAGGAGGCAGAGGCAGGTGGATCTCTGTGACTTTGAGGCACATAGTCAATAGAGTGAGTTCCAGGACAGCCAAGGTGACACAGAGAAGCCCTGTCTTGAAAAACAAACAAACAAACAACAACAAAATCATGGGACTTTATTTAAATTTGATTGGAGGCCAACAACAAAAAATTCAACCCTGTGGAATAAACTTCAGGAGATAGATATGTATAGGCAAAATTAAATTACTTTATAAATACATCCAATGAAGCCTACTTATTCAATCAAAATGTTACAATTGTGTAATTTTAGGAAAGCATTATAACCAAAGAAAACAATATAAACTATTATTCAGATAGGAACAATATTGTTGAGTGGCAAAGAAGCAGGAAAAATAAAATAAACCAAAGCACAGCTTAATACACTTTTGGTTATATGTAAAAAAAAAAACAACTTTATTATAATCTCAAAAAGAGAAGAATTTTCCTTAACAGGCAGATGGCAGGTGGATCTCAGATGGCAGATATCTGTAATTTCTGAACTGAGTAGGCTGAGGTAGGATGGTGGCAAGTTGGAGGCCAGCCTGAGCTACATACGGAGATCCCATGACAGATAACTATTCCCTGCCAAAAAAATTTTTTCACATACAGAAAACATTTTTATTCTATTTTCCTAACTTAGACACACTATTTTGCTATGAATACCATCAAAAATTTCAAGGCTGAGTACTACTCTTCCCTCAATACTTTTAAGTTTGGGTTTTCTGTTGGGAGATAATCTTTTTTGTACACTGTGAAGATATGTTTATTTTACCTCATCTGCTTAAGGTACCTTCTGATTGGTTTAATAAAGAGCTGAATAGCCAATAGATAGGCAGGAGAGCATAGGCAGAACTTCCAGAGAGAGAGAACAACTCAAGGAAAGAATCAGAAAGGCAGAATTTGCCAGCAAAACACAGGGCAAATCAGAATACAGTATGGAGGAGAGGTAAGGAGCCACGTGGCAGAAAGTAGGTTACTAGGAATGGGTTAATTTAATTTTTAAGAGCTGTTTGGGAACAAACCTAAGCTGAGGCCAAGCTTTCATAATTAATAAGAAGTCTCCTTGTCACTATTTGGGAGCTGGCAGTCCACAGAAAGTCCAACTACAATTTTTCCTTTCTAACGTGTAATGAAGTTTATGCATATTTTAAATATAACAATAACAAGGCTAATAAGAAAAATTATTATTTGCTGTGTGATCACTATTGTATCAGGTTTGCCTATACAGTCTTACTGGACCTTCAAACACTTTTACAGGTAGGTAGATGCCATTGTCATTGTTACCTTAACTTTTGTAGATAAACTTACCAAAGCGGGACGGGGGGGGGGGGGGGGAGTGAGTTTAACTAGGATTGTGGAATTGATAAATTCCCACAATGAACCTAGGACCCACACTGTTTTAAGCATGTTTCTCTTTGCTAGGGAAATGTTCAACCGTAAGAGATTCTTAAAAGTATTTATTGATCTATCACCAGGTGTTGCCTTCTGACCTTGGCTTGGGTCCCACGATCCTTTAACAACTGTGCCATTTGGACAGATGGAATGAATATAGTGTTCTCTGCCAGATAAAATCCTACTTTCACAATGGCCTGTTAGTAAACGCACCTGAAGTAATCAATCCTCCCAGTTCTCAGGCTGTAACTGTCTAATTAGTAAATCCTAAAATGGTTAAGATAAATCCTCTTTACAATTACTATCAGCGAAAACATATTAACAAATGCAAATAACTTCCTGGTTTTTCTAGTGACAAAAGTCAGGAATCTATTGAAGTTACTTCTGGCAATCAAGCAAAAAATCAAATGTGCTCCTTGTAATTCTTTCTTATAGCACTGGACCAGTTTACCAAGAAACAAACTAGCTCTTTCGATTCCATGAAAAGAAGGAAGGAAGATCTTCTTTGTTACAACCTTGATGCTTTTTACATTGGTAGATTTTGATATTTGTTGGTAAATTATTCTTTCATACCTATAGAAAATGTGTGAGTCTGGTAATACTTCTATAAAGAATATATTATTCTGTAGAACAAAGAAATAATATCCCAAAGCCATATAATCATTCTTATGTGCATATTCTCTTCAGAATAACACCTTTGGATTTTTGTCTAGTCATTGATTTGATTCCATTGATCCACCTGTCTATTTTTATGTCAATACTATGATGTTGTTATTACTATAGCTCTGTAGTAAAGCTTGAGATCAGGGAAGGTGATACCTCCAGAAGTTATTTTATTATACAGGACTGTTTTAGCTATCCTGGGTTTTTGTTTGTTTATTTGTTTTTCCATATAAGGTTGAGTATTGTTATTTCAAGGTCTGTAAAAAATGTTTTGGAATTTTGATGGGGATTGCATTGAATCTGTAGATAGCTTTTGGTAAGACTGCCATTTTTACTATATTAATTCAACCTATCTATGAGCATGGGACAGCTTTCCATCTTCTGATATTTTCTCCAATTTCTTCTTCAAAGACTTAAAGTTCTTGTCATGCAGGGGTTTAACTTGCTTGGTTAGAGTTGCACCAAGATGTTTTATATGATGTGTGGCTATTATGGAGGGTGTTATTTCCCTGATTTCTTTCTCAGCTCGTTCATCATTTGTATATAATAAGGTTACTGATATTTTTGAGTTAATCTTCTATCTTGCCACTTTGCTAACGGTGTTTATTAGCTATAGGAGTTCCCTGGTAGAATTTTGGGGTTGTTTATGTATACTATCATGTCATCTGCAAATAGAAATCCTAGACATAAATCCACACTCCTATGGACACTTGGTTTTTGGCAAAGAAGCCAAAAAATATACAATGGAGAAAAGAAAGCATTTCCAACAAATGGTGCTGGCATAACTGCATGTTGGCATGTAGAAGAATTTAAGTAGATCCATATCTGTCACCCTACACAAAACTCAAGTGCATGTAGATCAAAGACCTCAACATAAATCCAGATGCACTGAACCCAATAGAAGAGAAAGTAGAGAACAGTTGTGAATGCATTGGCACAGGAGACAACTTCCTGACTAGAATGCCAGTAGCAGAGGCACTAAGATAGACAATTGATAAATGGTAACTCATGAAACTGAAAAGTTTCTATAAGGCAAAGGACACTGTCAATAGGACAAAGCAGCAGCCTACAGAATGGGAAAAGATCTTCACCAACGCCACATCTGACAGAGGGCTAATCTCCATAATATATAAAGAACCCAAGAAACTACACATCAAAAAAACCAAATAATCCAATTTTAAAATGGGGTACAAGCCGGGCGGTGGTGGCGCACGCCTTTAATCCCAGTACTCGGGAGGCAGAGCCAGGTGGATCTCTGTGAGTTCGAGGCCAGCCTGGGCTACCAAGTGAGTTCCAGGAAAGGCACAAAGCTACACAGAGAAACCCTGTCTCGAAAAACAAAACAAAAAATAAATAAATAAATAAATGAAATAAAATAAAATGGGGTACAGTTCTAAACAGAGAATTCTCAACAGAAGAATCTCAAATGGCCGAGATACACTTAAAGAAATAGTTAGCCATCAGGGAAATGAAAACCAAAATGACTCTGGCAGTTCATTTTACACCTGTCAGAATGGCTAAGATAAAAAAAAAAAACCACAAATGACAGCTTATGTTGCAGAGGATGTAGAGCAATGGGAGCACTCCCCCATTGCTGGTGGGAGTGCAAACTTGTACAACCACTTTGGAAATCAGTATAGCAGTTCCCAGAAAATGGGGAATCAATCTACCTCCTGATCCCGCAATACCACTCTTGGACATATACCCAAAGAATCCTCAATCATACCACAAGAACACTTGCTCAGCTGTGTTCATAGCAGCTTTATAGTCAGAACTTGGAAACAACCTAGATGCCCCTCAACCAAAGAACGGATAAAGAAATTGTGGTACATTTACACAATTGAGTATTACTCAGCTGTTAAAAAAACAATGACATCAGGAAATTTGAAGGCAAATGGATGGAACTAGAAAAAAAAATAATCCTCAGTAAGATAACCCAGACCCAGAAAGAAAACATGGTATGTACTCACTCATAAATGGATATTAACTGTAAAGTAAGGGATAACCATGCTACAATCCGCAAACACAAGGAGGCTAGGTAACAAGAAAGGCCCAAGAGGGAACACGTAGATCTCCCTGGGAAGGGGAAATAGAAGAGATCTCCTGGGTGGATTTGGGGCAGGTGGGCATGGGAACTTAAGGAATCAGGTTGAGGGTGGGTGGAGGGGGGAGAGTACTGAAAGAGATGACTGGAAAGGGGGGCTTTTTGGGGTCACATAGAAACCATATGCATGGAAAAACCCCATGAATTTACAAGGATAACCCCAGCTAAGACTCCTAGCAACAGTGGATAGTAGCCTGAACTGGCCATCCCCTGTGATCAAACTGGTGATTACCGTAATTGTCATCAGAAAGCCTTCATCCAGTAATGGATGAAAAGAGGTAGAGTCCCACAGTCAAACATTAGGCCGAGCTTGGGGAATCCTGCTGAAGAGAGGGAGGAAGGATTGTAGGAGCCAGAAGGGTCAAGGACATCATAAGGAAACCCACAGAAACAACTAACCTGGCTCATAGGAACTCACAGAGTCTGAACACACCAGGGAACCTGCATGGGACTGACCTAAGCCCTCTACATATATGTGACAGTTGTGTAGCTTGGTCTATTTGTGGGACTCCTGACAATGAGAGCAGGAGCTGTCCCTAAAGCTTTGGCTGACTCTTGGGAACCTATTTTTCATACTGGATTGTCTTGCCCAGCCTAAATACAAGGGGAAGTGCTTAATCTTATGGCAACTTGATATACCATGCTTTGCTGATATCCCTGGGAGGCCTGCCCCTTTCTGAACAGAAACAGAAGAGGAGTTGGGGTGGGGAGAGCAGCAGAGGGGAGGTAGGAGAGGGAATAAGAGGAGAGAAGGGAGGGGTTCTGTGATAGGGATATAAAATAAGTAAACTTAAAAAAAAAAGAACACCACCTTTGCTTCATTTAAGTTTTTTGGCAGGCAATCTATGTGGGTAATGTGATCAGCTGCATTTTATTCCACTGAGGGTCCCAAGGAGAGGTGCCCTCTTCCTCCCCGCTGCCTGGTGCCCCCCACAAAGGTTAGAGTCTGCCCTCTTCCCCTAGGCTTTGCAACCCTGTACTTGCTTCCTTGTCACTAACCTTCGCTGCTGCTCTTCTTTTCTATGTCATTATTAGCTTCATTGTCCTCATCAGATGACTTGGAGGGATCACAGGGACGGGTGGTAAATGAGTGACGTTAGCAATCAGTTTACTGGAGGTGGGCCCTTCTCCTTGTATGTGAGAATTGCAGAGTTAGTGCATCAAGGAAAGAGAGAAAGAAGAGAAAGAAAGAGACAAAGGAAACAGGGAGGGAGGGTGGAATAAGGGGGGGAGGGTAATATGGCACCTCAGATATTTGTAGAAAAGCACCTAAGAGATATTATATAAAAAGTTACATTATACCATTCCCACCATAATATATTTGAAAGAAATATGTGTGCATATAAAACACATCTTTGTTTATACATACAGACTTTTCTAAAGCATATATACATTCATATATGCTTTAGAAGAAAGCAGGAAGTGCTTTCAGCAGAATCTCTGGAGTGTCTCTAGATTCTTTTACTTTCAACATTTTTTTTCCCAAGTAATTCCATCTCATTTGGGATAGGAGGACAGCAAAAGGTAGAAAAATACATTTTGGCCTCAATTCAGTGTACATGTAGATATGAAAGTCAGGCAGTCTGCCCAATATGACTGGATTACCTACCAAATGTGCTGGAATAGCTACAACATTTTTGAATGCCCTGAAGCACTTTTGGCTTGCCAAACATATGCTGAACTGCAAATATTTGCATTGATTCAAAATGATAGGGGTTGAAGCAGATAGAAGTGACAAAAAACATTCTTACGTTATGTTAATAAAAGTATTTTATAAATTTATCCTCCTAGTCACATATTAAAATTCTGGTCCTCGCTAATTTGGAATATGGTATTTCTTTCTGTGTACACACAAAGTCATGAGGAAAGGTGACCACCTACAAGCCATATCAAGAGGCATGAAGAAAAGTCAGTTCTGCCACAGTTACAATTTGGGAATGATAGCATGTAAAATTATATGGAAATGCTTGGCTGTTTAAGCAAACCAGACTGATGCTTTGATAGTCCTAAGAAGTCAATATTATATAGATTCCAAGCATCAAGCTGGATGTGGTGACCTACACCTGTAATCTTTGCGTTCAGGAGAATTTGCTGCAAGGTTGAAGCCAATCTGGTCTATATAGTGAATTCCCAGGCTAGCCAGGGACACATAGTGAGACACTGTCTAAAAGCAAAAAACACAATGAACAACAAAATATTCCATAATCCCTTTTCAGGTTTCTAAAGACCACAGGTCAGAAATTGGAGCTGTTGGAGCTATGAAAAGAACTCCAAAATTATAATTGAAAAACAGAGGTAATGCACAAATAAATGGAATGTACCATATTTAACTATTTTCTTTCAATGTTTCAGAATGGACTGTGAAGTATAGGCTTGGATCAACAATGTTATGAATACAAGACAACTAGAAACAAAAAAAATGAACCTTTTTTCAAATCTTCATCCCCTCTTGAACATAGGATTTGGAAATTCCTTTGGCTGATGAAGGAGAGAGAAATAAAAAAGTATGTGTAGACAAAACAGCTTCCTTTATGCCATGATCTTCTGGTTTCACTGTGAATAAACATCTTCACAAAGAGAAAACATGTTTCATGATACTGCATTGAAAACTGAAAGGAAGACAGAACCAGTATATTGAAACATCTGCATTTCTGTTAAAGAAAGCATAACATATTATCTCTTATGTTACAGGAGGGTGTTTCAACTACGATAACAGCAGTTACAAAATCCTATGTGGCTATAGGAAGAATTACGTTTAAGAACCTGCATTACTTGTCACAAACATACTCATTTATTTATTTCTCATACCAATACCTTCTACTCACAGTGTATTTCACTATATAAATCAAAGGTAGTGTGAGTGTGTATGTGTGTGTGTATGTGTGTGTGTAACTTGTGTGTTCACACACATGACTATGTCTAACATAGTAGAGAATGACACCCATAGGAAATTATATCAACGTGTGCAGAATACAAATAACCTATTTTCTAATTTCTATTTCTAATTCTAACGATTCCAGAAATTTCAATGTGGAATAAAGACAAAACAGTCATCCTAAACACTGTCATTCATTTTCATTTTCCTCTGTTTTACTTATCTACTTTTAGCTCTTGGCATCCGCTGATCTTTGCAGATTCCTAGCCTTCTGTAACTCCACATTATTTTCTAGAAGCAGATTTGTCTATATGCTTCATTTCTATTATTCTTGTTATTAGTCTAATAAGCATTCTCCCTCATACTCACCACTAAGTGGTTTTCTAACAGCACAAACAAATAAATGAATGAATAAATAAATAAATAAATAAATAATGCGACTTCATTTGCTGCACACAAGACTTGTACTTAAAAATAGACTGCAGTTGATTTCTTAATGTTCGTTCCATACAAGAAATTTGAAAATCTATCAGATCAAAATAACCAGCATATGCAAAATGCCTACTACTTATCACCAGCCTTATTTTTAAAAGATATTTGAATAGTTTGAAGCATTGACAATCTGTATATACTCTTTGATTATAGAGGAGACAGCCTGCCATTATACCAGAAATAATTAATATTACATCAGTAGGCAGCCTAGAAATGCACAACTCCTTCTGCTTTCAGATTTATATTTATTTGGAAAGGTCTAGGCAGTGAGTTCATGCCAAATTCTTTAAGGTTTTATATGCTTACAGCCTAGCTTTTATGAGAATGTAGATTAAAATCTTAGCACTTATAAGGCTTATTTTCCTCCAGGAAGTATTTCTAATGTGATTTTCATAAATATATACTTGGGTGTTATTGGTATCGTATACAACTAAATCCTAAAATAAAGTTACTTGAATACTTGAATATGGGTTTTAAAAGGAACAACTTCAGCAAAAAAAAATGTAGAAATTTGGAAACTTGTAAAGAAGCACTCATAGTAGAGGATATTGTGATATTTGATGTGAAGTGATAGCTTATTGGAGCTGGTGAAGTGACTCAGTGGATAAAGGCCCTTTCACCAAGCCTGAAGACATGAGTTCTTCACCACTTGTGCATCTCACAGGAGATTAGTATCCAGAATCCATAAGGAACAAAAACAGAGAGAGAGAGAGAGAGAGAGAGAGAGAGAGAGAGAGAGAGAGAGAGAGAGAGAGAGAGAGAGCTAAAAGAACAAACCACCTATTTAAAAATAAACAGACTACAGATCTGAACAGAGAGCTCTCAGGAGAATAAATAAAGTAGCCAAGATGTATCTCAAAAACTATTCATTGTTCTTAGCAACTAGGGGAGATGGAAGTCAAACAAACTTTGATATTTCATCTCACCCCAGTCAGAATGACTAAAGTAAACAAAACAACTAAGAACAAATGCCAGAGAGGTTCTTGGGAAAAGGCAACCCTCACTCACTGTTGGTAGGAATGCAAACTGGTGCAGCCACTATGGAAGTAAGAGTGGAGAATCCTCCAAAAGCTAAAAATAAATCTATCAAATGGCCCAGCTATACCACTCCCTGCCATATACGAAAGGACTTGACCTCCTACTCCACAGATACTAGATCAGCCACATTCATTGCCACTGTGTTCACAATACTTAGGAAATGGAAAAAACCTCAATGTTCATCGACTGACTACTGGATAATGAAAATATGGTACATATAGCTGTAAAAAATGAAATCATAAAATTTGCAGGTAGATGGATAGAACTAGAAAAGATTTTATTGACTGAAAAATACACAGCCACAGAAAGACAAACACCACATGTTCTCTTTAATCTGTTGTTCCTGACTCCAAAGTGTTCAGATTGAGTATAGAACATGGAGTAACTGCAAAACCCAGGAAAATATGAAGGGAACTATGGGAGATCACTAGGGAAGGGAATGACAAGATATAAGTGATTTGAAGGGGGAAATGAGTGAAAAGGGGGTGCCTTAATTGAGGAGAGGGAAAGAAGGTCAATACAGAAGCAGAAGAAGATGGGAGGGAAAAATCATACTAATGGTATCTTGAAAGCCATAAAGAACTATATTATTATTATTTATTTACTAAAATTGTGTATAATACATATAATTTTGGGTGTATACATGTACATAAAAAGTTTTAATGAACTTATACCACTTGAGTTGATCTTGGAGACTCCCTTCAAGATCTATAGACTAACAAAACTCCCATACCAGGCATGAGAAACTCAATTTTCAGTTGTTGGTCAGGAGAGTCCAAGAGACATAAGCTATCACTATTGCCCTTGGCTGCCCCCCAAAGGATGATGCTAAGTCCCTATTGCTGAAGACACCACACACCAAAGATCCAGAGGCTCTGAGAATGAACTGATGTGAAATCCTCTCTCTGAGGACTAGCTTTTATAGCACCAGATGGAGCTATGCAAGTTTCCAAAGGAAGGAAGCAACCAAAATAGTACTACCCAGCTATGGTATCTATGAACTAACATGATATGGCAAGATCTCCATAAGATATGCCTAAATAATGGCATTCATACCTTTCCAATAACCAAAGCTCTCTAATTGGACTTAAGACCCATTCAACAAGAGGGAAATCATGCCTGGTACTAGAAGAATGCTAGTCAACTACTCATAGCTAGTGAGGTCATAGATCTGAGAGGAAAACCTATTAAGTGCCACTTTACTAAATTAGCATGTCTTAACTGCATTCTAAATATTTATCCTCATACCCACACATAAGTATAGCTCTCATTCCTCAACAGAAATACTTCTTTTTGCAACAGAAGGAGACCATTACAAAAAAACCACAACTGATCAAAATGCAGAGAATGAGTGACCATGAGATGTCCAATGCCAATTGATACATCTACAACAGAACTCCTGCTCAGGAAACATTGAGGGAAAGGGAGAGAGAAACATTGTAAAAGCCAGAGAACTGGGAAATCTGTTGCAAGATTGAATCTCATAGATTATGACAGTGAAGCTGCACCCATGAAGCCTTAACAATATGGCTGCCTAAACAAGACCTCAACAACAACATCAATAAACATGCTAACATGGAAGGGGGAAATCTCATGGGGCCACACTTCTAGACAAAGAACTGTAAGCAACTAAGGAATGCTGAGAATGGAAGAAAGTTTTCTCCAGGCATGAGATCCCCTAATTAGTTATTCAATACTAACTGTTCAGTCCTGAAATCATATATATACAAACAACACTAAAAGGATTGAGCAGATTATATTTATATATTTAGGTATGTGTATATGTGTGACATGTGTGTAATAATAACAGTTAAAGAAAAAGAGACCATAATTTCAAGAGGGGGCAAGTAAGGTACATGAGAGGGGAGGAGGGAAGGAGGGAGAGGGAAAATGATGTAATTGTATTTTAATAAATAAGTATTTTTAAAGGACATAAAAGAATTGGCAAAGAAAATCTCAGAGTGGAAGACACTGTGATCTTTGAAGAGATGAATTGGTTAATTGAAGCCAGTGAAATGACTCAATGGGTAAAGGCACTTGCCACCAAGCCTGAAAGCCTGAATTTAGTTCCTGGGACACACATGGTTTAAGGAGAGAACTGACTTTCAGAAGCTGTCCCTGATCTCCACATGCATGGTATGGCATCCATGTATATGTCCACATCATGTGCATACACAATCAATAAGTAAAATGAAGTTGTAATAAAAATATTTAGATAGACTTATTGCCTCCATTATTCACTCTAGCCTCCATCCACAGGGACTGGCATGTAACTGCACAGTTCCTCCAATAGAAACTGTGTTGCTCTGGATATTATGCTTGCTTTGACAAATGGAGCATTAGCAAGCAAAGACTTAAAATGTGCTCCTAAGATAAGGCACTTATCATGATAAGGTACTTTGGTGCTTCATATATCCATTTGAGAAGGAAGCACCTCCCACAAATAGCTGCTGCTCTCCCTGGCTTGGTCCCTGTAATGGCTAATCTTGGTTGTTAACCTGAATACATCTGGAATCAACTAAAACCCAAGGAGCTGGGCACAGTTGTGAGGGATTTTGTTTGTTTGCTTGTTTGAATCATTTGTTATGGGAAAATTCACCCTAAATCTGGGTCACACCTTGGTGGTAGTCCACATAGAAGGACAAGGAAAAAGGCAGCTTTTGCTTTTCTTCTGCTTGTGCTCACTCTGACTGGCAAGTTCATGTATCCTGCTGCTGAGGCATTCCTTCACTAGCATTAAAACCTACTTCTTTGGGATTCCACCATGGACTGAAGACCAGCTGAAACATTCAGCCTTATGGACTGACAGCTACCTGACTCTTGGCTTTTCCTTTGAGAGATAGTCATTGCTGTGACTAGCCTGACTCTAAAAACCCCCCCTTTTAATATATACTTATTCTATCTGTTCTGATCCTTCAGAGAACCCCAGCTAATACAGTCCCAGAAGGAACATATCTAGACCAGACCTTATCCCAGTTTTCTGCATGGAGCCAAATTCAGTGACACAGTGTGAAGTGGAGCTATCCAACCATGCCCAATATAGGTTAGACACCTTCAGAGATGCCAAAGGATTCTGTCAATGAGTATTGTTACATAACAATGGCTAAGTTTATACACTTGGAGACAGGCTATAATTTGAATAAGTTAAGGGTAAAACAAGAATGCAGCTATTCAATTCTCAAAAAAATTAAATTAAAAAAATGCAACTGTTTCTAATAAAATATGCCTGGCCAGCTTTAAATGCAAATGTTTCACATTTTCTTTACTTCCCCAATTACTCATCACTCTACTAGTCCATATTTCCAGGGTTTCTGAAGTGCCCTGTCAAAACTAATATTCCTCTCATACAGTCAAGAAATGTGATCACTAACTCAGCTGAAATCAAACCAGAAGAGGCCAACAGTGGCCCCGACACAAATGATAGTTCCCACTTGTCAGCTTGCCCTGCTCCCATCACTTGCATGTTTTAAGTGTCTCTCAGTCTTCACTGTGATGACAGCCAAACTAGTTTCGATGCCTGTGCAAGACTGAGAACCACCCCTAGAATTCTCAAAGCTAGAACACTTTCAGAGACATCTATTTACATGCTTATCACTTGCTCTCAACTAGCTGAAACAGAACACCTCAAAGTCTCAACCACAAACAACAAAATCCAGCCCTCCCCAGGACCTTCTAGATCAGTCCTTAGGGGAAAAGATTATTCTCACTTTTTCTGTAAGAAGTATCTGTACTGATCTACCAAAATGAGAGAGAGGCTATCCAAATGAACAGACATCACCATCTTTGCTCACACGGAGCCCCTTACCCTAATGTGAAAGTTTCCCTTCTCTCCAGGAAATAACTATATATATTAAGGAGTATCAGGAGAGGCATAAAACTATATATCAGATCATAATGACTGTGGTGTCTCTTTACCTTCTATTTCTACAATTAAAATGTTATATAGAAGTTTAAGAAAGATTCAGATAACTTCCCTCCTCAAGCTATGTATTCCTGTACCCTGGGAGAAGCAATTTGAAATTTCTTTTGCTAAAACTGTTTTTAGATTCTGTCTTACCAAGCATGCTACCAGGAACACAAAATTCCCAAGATAGGAATGAACTTGAGATATTTTTGAACTATGCATGCCTTGAAGAAATATTTATTGACTCCTAAATGGATCCAGACATATTACTGGGTGCTAGGAAAACTCAAATAAACAAGATATTCCCCAAGTCTTTAAGCTCCCCCACCTCCTCTCTAGAATGAGAGATGAATATGGAAAAGGCTACTGTCTATAAGAGAAGTATTAAAAATAATGCTCAGAAACAGGTTGCTAAATAAATCTTTATAGTGTCATTTAACTTTTTTCTGTCCTTGAAAATGATTTAACATAATATGTATCAACATGAAATTATGTTTCTGGTATAGTTTTCAGCAAGGGGGTGGCTGTGGTGATGGCTCAGCAATTAAGAGTGCACACTACTCTTGCAGAGGACCCCAGTTAGGTTCCCAGCACCAACACTGGGTGGCTCCCAATTGCCTGTAACTCCAGCTCCAGAGGATCTGACACCCTGTTCTGGTTTCTGTGGCAAGCACATTCACATACACAAACTGACACAGTTATACACATAATTAAAAATAAAATAGAATTCTTTTTTAAAGGTAGGTAGACACAATACTGTAGCATCAGCACATACTTGTTATGTGAAAATGATATAAACACCGATAAATATATTATTGACTAAAATGTTAATTATAGTCACCTTTATTTCGTGTATGTATATGTTCCTCTCTGTCTCTGTCTCTGTCTCTCTCTGTCTCTCTATCTCTGTCTCTGTCTCTGTCTCTCTCTGTCTCTCTGTCTCTCTCTCTCTCTCTCTCTCTCTCTCTCTCTCTCTGTGTGTGTGTGTGTGTGTGTGTGTGTGTGTGTGTGTGTGTGTGTGTGCATGCATATGCAGGTGCAGGTACATAACATATGCACATTCATATAAAGGCTAAAGGTTGGCATCAAGTGTCTTTCTCAACCACTCTATATCTTAATCTTTTTTATAGTCAGAGTCTCTCACTGAATCCAAGGCTCACTGATTCAACTAGACTGACTTGGCCAGAGAGCATCAGGGATCTTTTTCTGTCACCCCAGCTCTGGGATTACAGGCATCGCATCACACCTAGATTTTTACTTGGGTGCTTGGGCTCTGAATTCAGGTACCCACGCTTGCATGGCAAGCACTTGATTGCCTGAACCAGCTCCTCAGTGCCTTAGTTACCCCTCACTGCTGAAGTGATAACAGTCTTTTCCCCTTTTCCTTACTCACATATCCTAATTTACCCATACATAGCATGGATTGCTTGTTTTAAAAAGAAAAACTTTAGTAATTATAAGAAAAAAATAAAACACATGAAGACCAAGCATCCAATCAAATAATAAGAACTTAGAAATGGTGAAGCAATATAATCTCTTTGCCATAAGATTCTGGGATTAAATTCCCATGTTGCTTGGATCTAGATGTAGATCTAAATGAGATCAATCTTGTTACATATGATACTTTTTTCTTACAGATTTTTTGCAAATAATTTTAAGTGAAATGCTTTAGGATTGAACATTTTATGTAAAATCTCTTCCCAAATCATAAAAACTAAGAATTCATTTCCTTGAGAGTATGACTTATTTTTAATGTTATTTGCATAAGAACTTGAGAACAAGATTGGGAACTGTTTATGCTAAAATACTACATGTGATTGCAAACTTGTTTTTCTCTGTGCAGTGAAAAGAAAAGCACATAGACCTAGACCTATTGTGAAAAATCTGTATGTTTCATCTAATTTATCTAATTTTTGTTAAAAGGTATCCAGCCATAATTTATTTATATTCCCTTAATAATCATTAGGAAAAAATCAATGTATTCATCATATTCTGTTTCAAGAATTATTCAAAGCCTTTCATATAAATTTTCTCATTTGACTCTCAGACAATTTGGATACTGTTATTATTTGACAGTAGTTTTTAAAGTTGTATTTATTTTTATTTTATGTGTATGAATGTTTTACCTGCATGTGTTTATGTGTACCACATGTGTCTGGTGCCCACAGATGCCGAAAAAGGGTGTCAAATACCATGTAAGTGGAATTACAGACTGTGGTAAGCCACCTTGTAAGCACTGGGAATTGAACCCTGGTCCTCTGTAAGAGCAGGCAGTGCTCTTAACCACTGAGCCATCTTTCCAGCCACCTGCCACTTGATTTCATAAACTTAAAAAATGATATGTATATAAGTTCTCTGGGAAAGGAGTAAAGCTTTTGGGAGAAATAGCTGATACAATATTGAAGAAAGTCTCTCACATACACACATGCTGTGGGATGTCTTTCTGTATGCTGTGAATATGTGTTGCTTTGACTGGTTAATAAAGAAAGCTATATTGGCCTATGGCAAGGCAGCTCAGTGGCAAGCAGGTAATACAAGTAGATAGACTGTAAGAGTAAAGGCAGAGGTGGATGAGATGCCATCCCACCATCCAGAGAGCAGCATGTAATGGCACACAGGTAAAGCCATGGAACATGTGGTGACATATATATTAATAAAAATGGGCTGAGTTTAGTTATAAGAGGTAGCTAGCAAGAAGCTTGAGCCATAGGCCATAATCATACAGTTTGTAATTAATATAAGCCTCTGTGTGTTTATTTGTGTCTGAGTGACTATGGGACCATGCAGAACAAAAAAAAACTTTCAGCTACACACACACACACACACACACACACACACACACACACACACACACACACACAGAGAGGTGAGCCTGGACAACTTTAAAAAGTAAGCAAGAATGGAAGCACCCAGAAACTCAAAAGAACACACAAATCAGATTAAATGGGTTCTCACTGGAAGAAAATTTGACCATCAGAATAACAACAGCAATGGTTTATAACACAATCAAATTAAAAAATAACCTCTGCACAATAACCCCAAGGGTGCAGTTGTGGCACACATACATTGGCACTAACCATCAGCTTTCTAATTGGGCTTAAGACGTGCTCAACAAGAGGGAGATCAGACTTGATTGTGGAAACTTTGCCAATTACCTAGGGCTAGTGAAGTCATGAATCTTGGAGAAAAACCTACAGCAGCCACATTAATAAAACAACATAGCAACCCCTAACCACATTCAAAATATTTGTCCTCATACCCAGAGATAAGTGTAATCCTCACCCCACATCAAAGAAACTTCTCCTTGCAACAGAGGGAGATGAGTACAGAAAACTACAACCAATCAAAAGGCCAAGGTGTGGAGGCCAGTCCCAATGCATACAACTACAACTCCCACACCTAATGCTAAGGGAACATTACAGAAGAGGAAAGACTGGTTTTAAGAGACAGAAGAACAGGTAGTTTACTATAAGACTGTGTCTCTTAGGAATGTCAGAAGCTAAACCCACAAAGCCTCACCAATATAACTATCTAAACATGAGCTGAACAACAATACACATGCTAAAGTGGACATGGGAAAGCCCTTGAGGCCTCAGTCCTGTACAAAGAACAGTGTTAAGGAACATTGACAGTGGGATAAATAGTATTCCTCAAGGAAGAGCACACTGATTGGTTATCCAATACCAAATTGTCATCCCTGAAAACATACATACAAGTAGCATTATACAGACTGAGCAGGTATATATGTACATGTGTGTACGTATATATATGAAATAACATATAATGAAATGTTATTACAATTAATGAAAAATTAGGCCATAAGTTTGAAAAAGAGCAAGAAGGTGTACTATAGGTTTTGGAGGGAGGAACAGGAAGGGGAGAATAATGGAATTATATTATAATTTTAAAAAATAAACCATAGACTACTGGCAATGGTCAAGAGGGTGCCAGAGCTGACCTATACTGGAGATCAGATGGCTGAACACCCTAACTGTCATGATAGAACCCTCATCAGTGACTGATGGAAGCAGATGCAGAGATCCACGGCCAAGTCCCAGGTGGAGCTCCAGGAGTCCAATCATCCATGACAGAGAGGAGGGATTCTATGAGCAAGAGATATCGAGACAATGATTGTAAAAAGTACAGAGACAACTAGCCAAACTAGTGGAAACACATGAACTGTGGACAAATACTTGAGGAGCCCCCATGGTACTGGACCAGGCCCTCTGAATAAGTGAGACTGTTGTTTAGCTAGAACTGTTTTTTGGGGGGTGGCAGGCAGTGGGACTGGGACCTGTCCCTAGTGCATGAGCTGGCTTTTTGGAACCTAGGGCCTATGCTGAGACACTTTGCTCAGCCTTGGTGCAGGGAGGAGGGGCTTGGACCTGCCTCAACTGAATGTACAAGGCTCTGTTGACTCCCCATGGGAGACCCTGCCTTGGAGGAGGTGGGAATGGGGGGTGGGTTGGGAAGTAAGGCTGGGGGGTGGTAGGAAGGAGGACAGGGGGATCTGAGGTTGATATGCAAATTGAATAGAAAATCTCTTAATAAAAAAATAAAATTTAATTAATTAATTAATTAATTAAAAAGAATAACTGCTGTGGGATGTTCTGTATGGCAAATGTGTTGCTGATTGGTCAATAAATAAAACACTGATTAGCCATTGGCTAGGCAGGAAGTATAGGCGGGACAAGGAGGAGAATAAAGCTGGGAAGTGGAAGGCTGAGTCAGAGAGACACTGCCAGCCACGATGAGAAACAGCATGTGAAGATGCCGGTAAGCCACGAGCCATGTGGCAAGGTATAGATTTATAGAGATGGATTAATTTAAGCTGTAAGAACAGTTAGCAAGAAGCCTGCCATGACCATACAGTTTGTAACCAATATAAGTCTCTGTGTTTACTTGGTCGGGTCTGAGCAACTGTGGGACTAGCAGGTGAGAGAGATTTGCCCTGACTGTGGGCCAGGCAGGAAAACTCAAGCTACAAATAACTTTTTTAAACTACATTTAAAAAAAACTCCCCACAGCTGTGCCTACAGGCCAGTCTGATAGAGGCATTTTCTCAGATGACTCTAGATTGTGTCAAGTTGACAAAAAACTAATAAGCACAATAATAAAATATTAATAATTGGTTAAACTTTAATTGGAGTCTAAATTCTAAATGCTTTGTGACTGATTTCCTGCTTATAGTGTAGTAGTTAGCATTCCATTACCATAACCAATATGTGAGATAAACCAACTAAAAAGAAAAGTTTAATATTATTCATGGTTTCATAGATTTCAGTTTATGATTGGTGAGCTACATCACTTTTGAGGTTTGGGTAAAGATGCACATCATATGGTTGTATATTATAGAAGAAAGCTTCTCATCTCACTGAGAATAGCAAAGCGAAAGACAGAGAAAGGAAGAGGTAACACATAGAGAGCCCAAGAGACAGGAGCAGTGGAGATATACTTATGTGACCTAACTTCCTTACACTAGGCCCTTAATGGTCTTATCCCCTCACAATGATGGCATGTGCTGGAAACCAAGCCTTAAAAACAGACTTTGGGGAGACATTCAAAATCTAAACCTATGAGAAGCAATCTGAGAAGGAGATTATATACAGCTACCATGCTGCACTGAGATGGGAGGACAATGATTCCTGGCTATTACACAGCATCTTACACATAGAAAGGATTTTGTATGCGGACTTTTTAGTTTCTTCACCCCCTCTCCTCCTGTTCATTCTTTATCCTTCCAAGGAATAAGGACTAGTTTCTCTCCGTGGGTCCTCACTTCTTACTCCCCATATGTAATAGGTTAGTATAGCTGAATTAGCTTTGTTTTCCCAATGAGGATCCAGTGGATGATAACATCCACTCAGTCACCAGCAGGAATTAGAATTTTGATACCTACTTACCCCTGGCATAAAGGCACTGTAGAGTCACTAATCCTTATATGTTTGGTTGTGAGCCTAGCCTTTGGCAGCTGAGCCCTCTCTCCAGCCCATAGCTGATCCTTCTAGAGACACTGCTACAACTGTGACCTTGGTGTTCATTTCTTTGGGTCAGCATCTGCTGCATCAGAGACAACTCCACCTGTCCTGGCTCTCTTCCCATCCTAACTGTTCTGGCATGCATTTCATCTTACTTAAAACTCAATGATCCAAAGTCTGGAAATGCATTTTGGTTGATGTCTTCATTTAAAGCATCTGACAAAAGAGAACATATACAAATGAATGCATTGTATCCTCTTGGTGCTGCTCACGAGATGTTCAAAGCTCTCAAATCTCATGGAACTCCAGCAGTACTGGCAGCTTTGAAGGCATATATCAGTGTGCCAGCTCAGCATGGAGATCTTTATCTAAATGGTACAGACAGAATTTCAGGCAACTATATTTTATAAAAACACTCTGACTAATTGCAATGATTATCCAAATTTGAAAAGCACTTTTACACCTCAAGAAAGTGTGTGTGTGTGTGTGTGTGTGTGTGTGTGTGTGTGTGTGTGTGTGTGTGTGTAGCTGTGGCCTCAAAAAGGAACAATACTAAGCAGATGATAAAAAGAGGGAAAAAATTACTTTACTGATCCTCAACAAACAGCATGGACAGTCAATGACCAATAAAAGTCAATGAGGTGCTAAGAGTCCATTTACACCATTGATTTAACTGCTCACTGAGCTGTATTTCTTTATTTGCCTGCTGTCCTTTTTAGTACTAGCCAGGTCCCATTGAGAGACATCTAGCAACTTTGGATACTTAAACAACCTTGATCACCTTCAAGGACCAATACATAGAAGATATTATAAAATGTGTCTGTGTTACATACAAGTAACACTATTCAGACTGAGGAGGTTGCACTTATGTATTTAGGAGTATATATACATAAATGTATATAACAGCAATTAGTGAAAAAAGAGGCTAAGAATATAAAAGAGCAAGGAGGGATATATGGGAGGGTTTGAAGGGAAGAAAGGTTAGTGAGATATGATATAACTACATTATAATCTCAAAAAAATAAATCAATTAAAAAAATATGGCTACAATACATAAGGCCTAGTAACATCAAGTCAACTGTTTCATCATAGAAGACGTGAGGTAAATATAAAAAATTGTCATATATTAATAACTACATCATGGCTCTTATTTGTGAATCCTGAATAAAGCTATACTTGTTTCACTTAATTCTAATAGTCAATCATTATCAAAATAAAAAATTACAAGCAAACATACTGTTTTTCTTTCTTTGAGAGAAAGAGGACATTAAGTTGGGTGGCTAGGAAGATGGAGAAGAT
Organism: Peromyscus californicus insignis; assembly: GCF_007827085.1. Taxonomy (NCBI): domain Eukaryota; kingdom Metazoa; phylum Chordata; class Mammalia; order Rodentia; family Cricetidae; genus Peromyscus; species Peromyscus californicus. The sequence continues at coordinate 49,193,818 of NW_026294391.1, forward strand.
CGGGGGCAGGGGGAATTGAGGGAAAGGAAAGAACATGATCAAAATATATTGCATGAAAAACATTTTAAACAAAAAATAAATAATTAAGAAGTAAGAAGTTTTCATTGCATGGATGACTGCTATAATAAACTAAGAAGACTTTTATCTATCATAGAAAGAGATCCATCTTTCCCATAAGGAAAAGACCTGACAGTATTTCCTAATTCCTCCGATATATACTTCAAGCAATCAAAGCAATAAATCAATTTCAAAATTGTATTCAACTTACGGACAGGAAGAAGAAAGACACTAGGAAGCAACTGATATGATACTATTCCCTATCATGCTTGCTCATTATCATGAACCCTACTAGTCTCTTGCAACTTAGCTCTTGCTTCCTGTCAGTTCAAACTGAATATCCCTCTAGAATCCATCCTGAGCATTCTGACTCATCACTTCCTGATTCATTTGGACAAAGCATAAAATGAATCATTATTTATATTCTCATAAAGCTATAACTTTTTCCAGCAACTAGATCTGTTAATTTGTGTTATTGTGTCTATGTCCTCACAATATACAGAATAACTAGTAAATGCTCAAGAAATAAGGGAATTGATTTGTTACTAAGAAAAATTATCTAATTTATGAAAATTGAATTTTAATCATACTGATTTGAAATACAATTGAGCAACATCCCATTCTGAAAGTCCTAATCAAATTAGACTTTTAAAAGTATAGTATTTTTATTAATTCTTAGAGAATTTCATAAATATATCTTGATCGTAGTCACCTCTTACTCTTACCAGATCCATGCCCTCATCCCCTGTTCATGTCCTCTTTATTTAGATGAGATTATCTTGCAGTAGCTTAACATTTCCAAAATCCTAGGAATATTTAAAAAATAAGGTAAGATCAATATAAATTTTTCTTTCATTTCTATTTGTCTGGAAATATTAACACATTTATATAATGAATTTCAGCCATTTTCTTTCTTATTTTTGACTTTTATTGATTCTTTGTGGATTTCACATCAAGCATTCTGATTCCACTTATGTCCCTGTTCCCTCTCATCCACCCTCTGCCCTTGCAATCTCCCTCCAAAAACAAAACCAAATTTGAAAGAAAAACCAAAAACAAAACAAAGAAACAAAACAAAAACAAACAGAAAAAGAAGAATCTTCTTGTGGAAGCTATACTGTGGTCCGTTGAGTGGCACAGTTTACCTTTTATTCATTCATCTTTACTTGCAAGTGTTCATTGCCAGAAGTCATTAGCCTGGCTCCAGGCCTCTGGTTTCTGCTATACCACAGATAATGAGCTCTCTCACTGGGGCTCCTCTTGGATATCCTGTTGCTGTCCTGTGTCATGGGGATCCTACTGTTTTGGATCTATAGGTTTGTCCCCTTCACAGCTCCAACAGTTCATAGATGAGGTGGATGTTGGGCTGGGCTAACTCAACCCTGGCTCTGGGCCTGGGTGATAGTTGATTTGTTCAGACCTACAGCTTTCCCTCATCATCACTATCCTGATGAGCTCTCCAACACTACCTTAGCTAGCTCACACAATGCAGCCTCCAGAAGGAAGAAGGACCAGTTCTTCGGCTCTCTTGGAGCACTCAGATCCTGGTCTCCCTCACTCATATCACGAGGACTAGCTCTACTGCTTTGCCCAGGCAAGGTACAGGGCCCTCTCTCCCAATTGAATTTCAGCCACTTTCACTCCCCATTTTCCTCACTTATCCTACCCTGTCCCACTGACACTATTCTTCTCAACAATTTTAATTTTAATTCTAAATAAAATACCATTTTAGGCATTTCTTTAAATGCATGTAATGAATAATATGGATTATATGATGGTAATTCAATTTTTAGAGTTTTAAGACAGAGTTTTGCTATATACTCTAAGATGGTCTGCAACTCATTATGTAGCTCAGACTTGTATCAATTCAATAATCCTCCTGCTTTAGTCAGCCAAGTTCTGGCATTAGAGTCATGTACCATCACATGTTGCCTAATATTTTCCTTCTTTGAGGAACCTTCATATTGTTTCCATGATAACTTTATTAATTTACTATTCTGATAGTGTGTAAGAAGCATATATATCTTAAAAATGTAAAAATAAACAAAATGGGATTACATTAAACTAAAAATATCTGCACAGTAAAGAAACAATCAACACAGTGAAGCCACAACATACATAAAGGAAGAAAATACTGGCAAGCTCTACATTTATTTTAAAATGAGTTATTATCCAGAATATGTAAAGAACTCAGCTGAATAACAAAACACCAACACAATCCCATTTAAATGTGGGCAATGGACTTACTAGGCACTTCTCAAAAGGGGATTACAAGTGTAGTTGGTTGTTTTTACTTTATAGTCTTTGGGGGGCCTGCCACCCAGCTCCCAAATAAATGCACAGAGATTTATTCTTGCTTATGAATGCCTGGCCTTATCTTGGTTTATTTCTAGCCAGTTTTTCTTAACTTAAATTATACCATCTATCTTTTGCCTCTGGGCTTTTACCTTTCTATATACTTTTCTTTACTTCTTACTCCATGGCTTGCTGTGTAGCTGGGTGACTTGCCCCTGAAGTCCTCTCCTTGTTCTCTCACTCTTTCTTCTTTTCCTCCCAGATTTCTCCACCTTTTTATTCTCTCTGTCTGTCAGGCCCACCTATCCTTTCTCCTGCCTAGCTATAGGCCATTCAACTCTTTATTAGATCAATCAGGTGTTTTAGACAGGCAAACACAGCTTCACAGAGTTAAACAAATGCAACATAAAAGAATGCAACACATCTTTGCATCATCAAACAATATTCCACAGCATAAACAAATGTAACATATCTTCAACTAATATTCTACAACATACAAGTGACCAAAAAGAACATGAAAAACATTCAACATCACTAATCAACATGGACATTCAAATCAAAACTTCAATGAAATATCACTGTATCCTAGTTATAAAACTCTCATAAAAAAGAAAAAAATTATTCTGAATTGTCTAAAAGTTGAAAAATGAGTGATGTCTTACACAGAGATGAAATAGATATTTGGAACTCAAAAGTAAATCTCATTTGTAAGTCTTCTTACTACTGAATACACAAATTCTTAGAAGAGACAAGAACAAATTACAAGGAGTTGATGGAAAACAAAATGTGATTGATAAAGGACAAAGTGCCAAGTCATGAGAAAATAAAGCAAAGTGTTAGCAAAAATCTACCCCCTCTTTCTTCCATACATGTGCCAACTAAGTGGAGGTACTAAGAAAATAACTACCATTTATTGACGTGAAATCAATAAATATTTAAGTCAATTATTTCTATCATTCTCCTTCTGACGTCTTGGTATAATTCTCTCAATTTAACAACTTCCTTCCTAGAAGTATAACTTAAACTCAAATGAAGACTCAAAAAGATAATGTTTTATGTGCTTATAAATAAGTAAATAAAATTTATAATTTTTATCTTCAGCAGCCTGGAAACTTTTAAATGTTTTTAATTGACAAATAATAATTTTATATATTTACTGTACTTTGGGAGTTTTCAATATGCTTTAGCACCCTGAGGTCAAAAACTATGCTTTTTCAAAGGAATAATTGAAGTGTATGACTTCATAATAATTGAAGTGTATGACTTCATAATAATTGAAGTGTATGAAATATAATGCATCATTATAATATATTTTGATTACAAAGTTCTATAAACTAAAAATTGTTTTCTCTACCATGATATATATCAACAGGCCTAAGTTGAAATCAATTTCCTAGAAGCCTTAATGTAGCTTACTAATTTTGCTACTTTAGATGCCAGAAATTTGCCCTGATAGGATTTACTTCAAGAAGACAAAATGTGGTACATATACACAATGGAATACTACTCAGCAGAAAAAACAATGGCATCATGAGGTTTGCAGACAAATGGATGGATCTAGAAAAAATCATCCTGAGTGAGGTAACCCAGACTCGGAAAGACAAACATGGTATGTACTCACTCATAGCAGGATACTAGACATGAAACAAGGATGAATTGTCTGCTACTCACATCACCAGGGAGGCTACCCGGAAAACAGGACCCCAAGAAAGACACAGGGATCGCCCAATGACAGAGAAATGGAATGAGATCTACATGAACAGCCTGGACATGAGTGGGGGTAATGAAAGGCGAGGGTCGAGGGAAAGAGAGCTTGGGGGAGCGGGAGATCCCAGCTGGATCAACAACAGAGAGGGAGAACAAGGAATAGGAGACCATGGTAAATGAAGACCACATGAGAATAGGAAGAAGCAAAGTGCTAGAGAGGCCCACAGAAATCCACAAAGATACCCCCACAACAGACTGCCGGCAATGGTCGAGAGACAGCCCGAACTGACCTACTCTGGTGATGGGATGGCCAAACACCCTAATTGTTGTGCTAGAAACCTCATCCAACTACTGAGGGATCTGGATGCAGAGATCCATGACTAGGCCCTGGGTGGATCTCTGGGAGTCCAATCAACGAGAATGAGGAGGGTTTATATGAGCGAGAATTGTTGAGACCAAGGTTGGATAAAGCACAGGGACAAATAGCCAAATGAATGGAAACACATGAACTATGAACCAATGGCTGAGGGGTCCCCACTGGATCAGGCCCTCCGAATGGGTGAGACAGTTGATTGGCTTGATCTGTTTGGGAGGCATCCAGGCAGTGGGACCAGATCTTGTGCTCATTGCATGAGTTGGCTGTTTGAAACCTGGGGCCTATGCAGGATTGTTTGGCTTGGCCTGGGAGGAGGGGACTAGACCTACCTGGACTGAGTCTACCAGGTTGACCTCAGTCTGTGGGGAAGGCTTTGCCCTGGAGGAGATGGGAATGGGGGGGGGGGCGTTGGGGGGAAGGTGAGGGGGACGGGAGCGGGGAGAACAAGGGAATCCGTGACCGATATGTAGAACTGAATTGTATTGCAAAATAAATTAAAATAAATTAAAAAAAAAAAAAAAAGAAGACAAAAAGCCAGTGTAGCTAGAGTTTTCCTGCCTGGCCCACAGTCAGGACAAATCTCTCTCACCCGCCAGTCCCACAGCCGCTCAGACCCAACCAAGTAAACACAGAGACTTATATTGCTTACAAACTGTATGGCCGTACCAGGCTTCTTGCTAACTGTTCTTACAGCTTAAATTAATCCATTTCTATAAATCTATACCTTGCCACGTGGTTCGTGGCTTACCGGCATCTTCACTTGCTGTTTGTCATGGTGGCGGCTGGCAGTGTCTCTCTGACTCAGCCTTCCACTTCCCAGAATTCTCTTCTCCTCTTGTCCCGCCTATCCTTCCTGCCTGGCTACTGGCCAATCAGTGTTTTATTTACTAACCAATCAGAGCAACATATTTGACATACAGAACATCCCACAGCAAGCCAGAATGATGGAACGAAGTCTTTTCTACACAGGTTTAGGATCATTAATTGAAATTCAAATGACAGCAAGTAGGAAAACGAAAGCAAAATTTTGTGAAATGTTGCAAAACTTGCAAACAAAAGAATGCTTTTGCAAAGGAATAATTAAATTGCAAGAAGATGCAAGACTGATTTCAGATCAAGTAGCAAATAATCTTACTTTATCTTTCCATGAACCACCTACTTACCAAGTCACTGCCAGATAATTAAGTTTTTTTCCTTTGTTAAATTATTTAATGATGGCACTTCCAATGATGGTTAACAGGTTCATCTGGCTTCAAAGACCTCCAGAGAGGAAGTAAATTCATGATTGAAATGCTGGTATGAACCATCCTATCTGCTTCAGGCAACGTGCCAATTATACCCACAGGGAACAAGGTGTCCCGGGGCTGATTCTGAGAGGACATGCAGCTCAAGAAACAATGATACTTATTAGTGGAATCCACTGCCAGTTATCAGATACCCAAAAGAACATACTGAGACACAAAATAATTTGTTCTAAAGTTACACTGGTTTTTGAAAAGAAAGTCTCTGAGCAAATGGTTTTCTCAATTATCACAAAAGACATAGCTTATGTTCAAATGAAAAGTTAGTCTTTTGTATAATATACAAGTCCCTCTTACACCACACCCCATAGAAGAAGCAGAGGTGCCAGCTAAAGCTCCAGTATCAGCCATAGTTTGTAATCCTAGTATTCATGAAGAATAGGCAAGGATATCACTAGTTCAAGGTCATCCTGTTCTACTTACTGACTTATAGGCCAGCCTGCCTGGAGGAGGAGGAGCAGGAGGAACTGAAATGAGTGGAAAAGGGACGGAAGTGGAAGAGATGAGAGAGAAAAGAAAAGAAAAGAAAAGAAAAGAAAAGAAAAGGGAAATAAAATATAGTGTTGTAAACAGATAAAAGGAAACTAGGAGGACTAAATGGGAAGGGGGATAGGAGAGTGAGTAGGGTAAAGAAGGTAATATGGGGAGGAACAACTAATACTAAATGCCTTTAGAAAAGCCATATGGAAATCTACAACTGGACAGTGTGCAGAGAAAAAGACATGTTGGAGCATTCAGTCCTAAATGGGATATCTTCACCAAATCCCTCCCCTCAAGGCTAAGGGATCTATGTGGAAGAAGAGACAGAAAGACTGTAAGAGCCTGAGGTGGTGGAGGACTCCGACGAAACAGCATCTTCCAGACACAACAGTACCAAAGCACACGTGAACTCACAGAGACTGGCAGCACACACAAGACCTGCACAGGCTCAAGCCAGACAGGTCCCAGCATGAGAGGGGAAGTGGACACAAGTTCCACCCCGAACTAAGAAGCTATTTGCAATTGATAGCAACTGGCAAAGGGACAATTAGTTCTTTCTAATGAAGTGTCACTGGACATATCAACCACACTCCAGGGCAGGCTCCATACCCAGGAGCAGTTGGCCAATAAAAAAGAAATTCTGGGATTTTTTTGTATGTGTGCAATTTTTGTTTTGTTGGTATTTGTTGTCCTACTTTTTAAGTTTGTTTCAATTTTCGGTTTTTTTTTTCCCTTTGAAAGAGAGACAAGAAGAGAGAAAAACATGAAGTTGGGTGGGTATAGAGGTAGGGAGGATCTGGGAGGAGTATGGGGAGGGGAAAGAATATGATAAAAATTATAGCATATGAAAAAATAATTAAAAAGAGAAAGCTGTTTCTTATCTACTTTTGGTAGCCTTCATGATAAGACCATTACTCAGTACTCAGACTCTTGCTATCAGACTACCATTTTTTGGAGTATAATACAGAAACTCTGGTTTCTAACTTTTACTTCCTAAGTCACTTAGCTTCTATGAGATCCCTTTGTCATATTAGCAAATTGGAAACAGCCTTATCTGCCTTTCCCATATGCTAAATTGTTCTGAAGAACAAGGTAGATAATATCAATGAAAGCACTAGGTAGGCTAAGCAATGAGTTACTCAAGTCAGAGACATGACTTAGGAGAATGAAATGGAGAGTAAGATAAACATATCTCCCTTACAAATTCTCAGCAGCATATCATCATAATGCTGTTATTGTGCCATAAAATTATTTAATAGCATATTAAAAGATTCACATGGCTTGAAACTGTGGATTACTCTCAAAGTACATCAATATAAATATTATGTTAGTCACATTAAAATACAATATTGACTTTCATGTAATGTCTCATGGTTGCTTTCATTGAAACTAAAACAATGTATCTTGTGTTTGCAAAAGCGCTTCTGTCATTTATTTCACCGAGGCTTCTGTAGACAAAGAAAGTAGGCATAAAAATGTGTGTGTTGAGTGTCTCTTGCTTGCTTGCAAAGACAGCATCTGTTGAAAGAAATCCGTGGATCACATTACAAAAACAATTCCTTGCTCTACTATGAAAATTCAGACACATGGCCCTGATTGTGACCTTCTATCCCAAAGTAAACCTGGACCTACACTGCATGTAATGAGAACACAGTTTATTCTTTGAGAAATGACTGAGAAGTCACCATGCTTGTTTCATCTGAGCAGTCATAGAAAAGGAAAAGTCGACTGCTGTGGGTTGGTCTTTCTGTACACTGTGAATATGTGTTGCTACCATTGGTTAATAAAGAAGCTGCTATAGCAAGTCAGAATAGAGCCAGGCAGGGAACCCAAGCAGAGAGACAAGGAGAAGAAAGGCAAAATGGGAGGAGAGATGCGGAGCACTGATGGGGGAGCAAGATGTAATGGAACACAGATAATGCTACAAAGACACATAGCAAAACAAAGATTAATAGAAATTGGTTGAATTAATTTGTAAGAGCTAGGTAACGATAAGCCTGAGCCATAGACCGAACAATTTATAATCAATATAAGTCTTGGTGTGTTTATTTGGGACTGGAAGGCTGCGGGACTGGGCAGGATAGAAACTTCTGTTTGTAGTTAACTCTAAAACAAAAGAGGATAGGACATGGGAAGAAGCAAAAGAGACAAATAGAGGTATGATTAGAAACTTTTTGATGTTTAATAGCACAAACTTAAAAATAATGCCTGTCATGTTAGCTTGTTTTATGTCAATTTGATACACCCTAGTCATTTGGTAATAAGGAATCTTAATAGAGAAAATGCCTCCATGGGACTTACCTATAGGCAAGTCTGTAGGGCATTTTCTTGATTGATGATGATTGATATGAGAGAGCCCAGCTCACTGTGGATGGTTCCCACCCTTAGGTCGGTGGTTGGGCCTGGGTTGTCTAAGAAAACAAGCTGAGTGAGGCATGGGAACCAAGCCAGTAAGCAGCACTTACTCCTTCATGGCCCCTCCATCAATTCCTGCCTTGAGTTCTTGCCCTGACTTCCCTTCAATGATGGATTACAAGCTGTAAGACTAAACCAACCCTTTCCGCCCAAAATTGTAAGTCATGGTGCTTAATCATAACAATAGACACCCTAACTAAGACACTCATTAATTAAGCAATGAATTTACCTAAGACTAGCTGGTTAACTAACAGTTCTATCATCAATAAAATATCAACCATAGCTAATGACGCTTTGGGTTGTTTTTAAAAATTAAGGACTCTTGAAACCTATGTCATGACATATCGAGTAGTGCATATCGATGTCATTACACACCTGATAGTGCATATTCTGCAGCAAGACATTAGAGCGGATTTTCTCCGGGAAAGATTACCTGTATGGCAATTTTTCAAGCTGACACTTAACTTATAGCTTCTTCTATTGTGGCTTCCATCGCAGCAAGTCCTTTCAGTCCAGAATTCTGGCTGTACATTTTATTACAGTTGTAAAGTAATAGGAACCTAATCTCTTTTGAGAGGGTTTGAAGAAAGGATGAGTGCAACATTAGCACAGGAGAGAATTTCTGACCTTTCCCCAGTGAAGTACAGACAGTTGAGGTTTTAGACAATCTGTTTTTTTTCTCCTAACTTGCCTTTATTCCAGCATGGCCTGTGTCTTCTGGAGAGATCTCTAGTATCCACTACTACTTCAGAGCAATAAGACATATTTAATGTAATATTTGAGTCAATTCCACTAAGTTGCTACATCAATATTGAATTTCAGGGGTCTTCAGTGTTTTGGGAGCTGATTTTCTTCACTCCACAGAATATGGATAACTCTTTTGATCAGACAAACCACCAAAGAAAATGTGCAAGGGAGGTTTTCCAAGACCTCAGAAGACCTCTGCCTTTGACTGAAGGATGAGACACACACACGACAAAATCAAATAGTTCTACTTGCTCCACATCGCCCAATACAACAAATCACTCTTCTATCAACCACTTGACCAGGTTTTCTGATTACAGTATCCTTTTTTTTCCATCTTTGTGACATTTTAACCAACCAAACAGTAGAACATTTATGATATTGGAAATTAAAAACTGTCCTCTTTAGGGTTGGGGGTCAGCTCAATGGGTAAGAATACTTACAGCCCAAGTATAAAGACCTGAGTTCAGATCACTAGCACTCACATAAAACACCATGTGCTACACACCAGTAACTCCAATGCAGAGAGGAAAGGCAGGGAAAGATCATGGGAGCTTTTGGGCTGCCAGCCTAGTCACAAGACAGCAAGCTCCAGCTTCAGTGAGAGAGCCTATCTCAAGTGGATTAAGGAAGAAAGTGTTAGAGGGGAATATCCAACAACCACCTCTGGTCTCCAGACACATACATTTAAACAAAAAAAAAACTGCACACACACACACACACACACACACACACACACACACACATACACACACACACACACACTCTTTTCATCTTTAGTAGAACCATGTAGTAATGCTAAAGGTAGAGTGATGTGGCAGTTACAAGCAGATTGTAGAACCAGATTTAAATCCTTTGTGATGTTTAGCAGCTTTGTGTTGTAGTTTGAATGTAAAATAACATCCATAGGTTCATTTGCTTCAAAACTTGTTTCCCAGCAGGTGGCACTATTTGGGAATGTTATGGAAGCTGCTGGAGGTAGAGCCTCACTAAAAGAATACTTGAGTCATTTCAGAATGATCCTTGTGATTTTATAGTTTGGCTCATCTTATCTTCTCTCTGCCTTCTGGATAGACCCACAATGTGACAAGAACTACCTCACGTTGCTACCACCATGCCTTCCCCACCATGAGAAATTGTGTTCCTTCTTAAACTGTAAGCCCAAATAAGTCTTTCCTCCCTTAAGTAGCTTCTCACTAGGTATTTGGACACAACAACAAAAGTAGAAAAGAAAACATGTTCCATGAACTGGGGGCGGGTGGGCAATAGCTGTGAGAATCCAGACTTTTGGTTGACACTTTGAGCTCCATAAGCCTTAGGATGTTGCAAACAGATATTAATTGCTCACTCTGGTAGCACTTTGGAAGATCAGAATGAAAAAGAAAAAAACACCAACAATTGTGACCCAGCTCATGAGGGTTCAGAAGGGAATGAGAATCTTATTGGAGAGTGGGCTAGAGGCCATTCATGTTGCCTCATGGCAGAGAATCTGGATGCATTTTGTCCATGACCTGAGAACTTGAGTTAGGCTGATTTCAAAAGTAATGGACTAATTTATTTGCTGGGAGAAATTTCAAAACAGTGTCATGGTTATTACTTTCTGCTTACAATGAGGGAGTACAAGTGGAACCAAAAAATATTAATAAATGTGTCATTTGATAAGGAAAGTCATGGATTTAAGGTTGTAGACAAAGCAGCTGAAAAGGCAGTAAAAATTGTTAGAAATTAACATCATTGAGGAGAAACTTAGTGCAAATTAATTTAAAGGGTAGAGCCTAAAAGCAAGAATGCCACTGAAAGGGTTCAGCAACTGCTCAAAACCAATGACCTAACAAAGTGTTTCCCCAGGATCTGCAAGGAATGCACACAAAAGTTACAACTATAGTCCAACGACATCATCAAGTGGTTAAATTTAGCAAGGTGACATGAGTACAGAAAATGAAATTTAAATAACAATTCTACAAATAAACAGTAGAACAGTACATGGAAATAAACACTTAATGAAAGGAATGTAAGTTTTCAGGCTACGGATGTAACTTAGTTGGTAGAGTATTTGCCAGGCATGTATGAAGCACTGGGTCAATGCCCATCACACCATAAAACCAAGTTTGGTGGAATACAGCCTTAATATATGCATTTGGGGAGATGAAAGCAATAGACCGGAAAGTTCAATATCATCTGTAGCTACATAGTGAATGTGAGGTCAGCCTGTGCTACATGTGATCCTGTCTGTTTGGGTGTAGTGGTTGGGGGTGGGGGCTGAATACAGCAAAAACATACTTCAAAATATTTTTACAAACTCTTGCTAGAATCATAAAATTCAGTCTCAAAGCTAAAATTCTGATAATCAAGTGCCACACCAAAAAAGCTATGGCATGGAAGTTCTAGCAGGGATCACTGAATTAATCTAAACACAAAATAGTCAATAACTGATACCTCAAGTATAAAATAATGGCTACTGTACTAGCCTTCAATCTTAATTTTTATTTGAATATTTCAGATTTTGATCTATCAAAAGATTTATTTATTTTAATTTTATGTGTTGAGTATTTTGCCTGCGAGCATATATGTGCACTGTGTATGCATGCTTGGTACCTGCAGAGGCCAGAAGATGGTGTCAGATCCTCAACAACCAGAGTTACAGATGGTGGTGAGCCAACATGTGTGTATGGGGAACCAAATGCAGGTCTTCTGAAAGAGCATCAAGGGGTATTAAACTCTGAGCCATGTTTCTCTAAATTTTTCAGATTTCAATCAACTAGAAGCTTAAAATTCTTTCATATTACCTTTTATTTCCTGCTAGCATGTGGTTTGCTTATTATCTTTTTGAAAGAAATATTTAATTAAACAGAATTACATCACTTTGTACTCTCCCTTTCCTCCCTCCACTCCCTCTTTAAAAACCATGTTATCATCATCCATTTATTTAGTTAATACTTAATTGTATTTATAAAACATTCTTTGTACCAGGCATTGTCTTTGCTACTTGAAGTGAAAGAAAAGTAAAATAATGATTTAGAACTTCACATATTTGTGATCATTTTGTAGAAAGAGACAGATGATTATATTAGTATTTATACAATTTCAATAAATAGCACAAATATCTCTAGTAATTGTTATAATATTTAGTCAAACTACAATGAGGGTTACACAAGGGAGAGCAAAATAGGAGAGAATATGTAAATTGGGGTTTAGAGATGCAATAGGAGTTTTCCCCGTAAATAAAAGTACATAAATTTGCAGAGAGCTAAAGAAGAACATTGCATACTGATACTCGGGAAATTTTTGTTCTAACACATGGCAAGAATGTAGAATGTAAAATTAGTAGTGACAGACGGTGCTGGTGGAACCGAAGAGTAAAGATTGAAAAGGGGCTGTTTAGTCAGGTTAAATGAAGGATCTGGTGCAAATGGTTTTAGACGAATGCTACACAATTAATAGGCTGGCGATCAAGTGGATGAAGAAAAGTCAAAATCATCCCTGCTAAGTGCAGCATTGTTCCCATGGGGACATATGATCTACTTTCTAAAGACATTTTACATAAAATTATTTCAAGGAAAATACCACAAGGAGAAATAAGAGGACTGACAAGTAAATAATAGCAAGTCTGATGTTGGCAGAGACTGGAAAAAGCAATTGTGCATGTCTCTTTGCTCTTCCAGACCTCCGGTCTCTAATCTGAGGTGTACCTGGGCCAGGCCGTGGGAAGAATGCAAAAGAAGTACAGCAGAAAACCTAATTGTCTCAGCTGATCTCAACATCAGACCAGGCATTCCCTAGGCCAAGCCCATGGAAATGTTGGTGGCACTACCACAAGGCACAGATACACAGAAGCAAGAAAAAATTGGGCCTGTAATATTATCAATTGATTTGCACCAAAATATCAAAAAAAAATGAAAAAGAACAACTTGAATTTCAATGTTACACATTGTGACACAGGGAATCTATTAACTTTAAAGAACAATGAATCTACTCACAACTCTAACTCTTCAAAGGGGCTTAATAGCATCCATTTATTTGACTAAGAAAATGTTTTTCTATTTCTAGTACCCTATTAAGTCATAGGACACAGGACTTTTACTTTCTTCTCATTTTACATTGGCTCCTCTCCTTCATTACCATGCCATTTGAGTTTTTGCTGATAGCCTACTAATACATTTTACTCTAGTAACAATACAATTCCTTGGGTTTTGTTTCTTTGTTCCTTGTTTTCTGATAGGTCTTATTATGTAGCTCTGGCAGGCCTGGGACTTGCTATGTCATCACACATTGCATTGGTGCAATTTTATTAACACTATCCCACTTTATTCTTACAAGAGCCACATTCAGTAGGTAGAACTTCCACTTTCGTTTTGTAAATTGAATAGCTGTATCACAGTAAGATCAAATAAAAGGACCAGGTAGTTTATACAACACAAGCGTGGCAAGAGAGCTTGACCTTGAATTTCGGCCTTACCATTAAATAAACTGCATCTGCCTGGCAGTGACTCATGCTCTGTTTATAGATTCACTCTATAAACATGAGATAAACATATCGAGTGCTGTGTAATCCTATTGGACATTTCTTTTTTTTCTCAATTTGTTTCGTTATGGTGTGTATCTAATACTTCTGGATCTTCTTCAATAAAACAAGCAAATTAGCACATCTCTAATACCAAAGCCTTTAAGAGCCAGGTTTGGAATGAAAACAAGCTTTGTGTCTTTGTAGATACTTATATATCCAAAATGTATTACAAACCATTCCCAAATATAACTGTGTGCAGAAAATGAAAACACAATGAACAACTTAGAAAGATTTGACTTTACACATTAAAAACGACTTTATAAATTAAAGAGAAAAAAAAATCAATCTCATCACAAGGTGAAACTCCATATGTGTATTTTCCTTTGCTGTGAATATGTGAACAGAGAAGACTTTTAGTGATGTGTATTAACAGATGTGTTTCCTTGTCATAAGGGCCTACCATATTTAATGTGGCTAGGTCTTACAGCCTCTGTATCCAAAGAGAACCTATATTTATTTATTCCTGTGTTATTTTCCCCCATATAAAAAGTCAGATGCTTCCGTTTTTATTAATTGGCAGCAACCTTATTCTGAAGGTCTCAATGTCCTTCAATCAAAACATTATATGAACTGTTTTCCTGAGTCATCTGTGATTAGAAATTAATTTGAATTCCCTGTGACTTCTATCAAGAGGACAATTCTCTCATTGATGCTACTGTTTTCAAATGAAATGCCCTGAACTTAAATGTACAATAATATTTTAGTTCATAATCCTAGGCTTTAGTGCCATGTAGACCTTAAATCTTAGGAATGACCATCATACCTACATTAAGGAAAATGCAGTGTTGGGAACTAACAAAAGTGGGAAAGGGATAAGAAAATGAAAGAAAGGCATCATAGTTTTGCTCCCCACCTCCCTCTCTTAATTCAGTGAGAATTCCTAGTGCCTGAACTACTCTGTGTGGATGAGTGTTCATCACAAGGTTGCTGTCACAGTTTGCAGTGAGTTTAGATAGATTAGGTATTAAGCCACATAAAGTTCTTCGAAAAACAGGGCATGATCTTTGTGCTCTTGGGAGAACAGAGGCAGAACCTTATAATTGCTTGCTAATTATGCCGAATAAAGTAATTTGTTTTATCTGTCTGCCATTTGGTTCCTTGCAAAGTGAGGGGAAAAACTATTATGGGATTTTGCTCAAACTAATTACTACTATTTTATCATGAAGACTGTTCAAGCGTAACCCTCTTTCCTTGGCTTGCTTTCTCCTTGAATTTAAAGTCTATGGAAAGCCAAGAAGTAGTTTAAACATCCTAGACTGTAATAGATAATCCTGCTTTTTGGCCTCTACTATAATAATGTGCAATAACACCTTGGTAATTTAAGTCAACAGCTGTTAATAAGCAGTGTATGTGTCTTTTCTTATTATAAGGTTATGGGATGCTTAGTAGGTTGATATTAAAGGGAATCATGTTAGTAATTTGTAACAGAATTCATAAATGCCATAGTTACATAGTATGATTTAAAACAGATGAAGTGCTCTCAGATACCTAATTTCATAAAATTCTCAGATGTAGTGAGGTGTTGGTTATGGTAGATTATACTAGATTATCTTTCATAAAGTATTCACTCCTTACTTCACACATGTCATATAAAGTATATTTCTTCATCCCATTAATATGAATATATGGCCTGCTTTGTACAGTAGGATGCTAGCAAAGACTTGAAGAGGGCTTATATAATTATGCTTTTGCCACCACCAAAAAAGAACATGTCCCAGAATGCTGATATCAGAGTAAGGAGCCTGTGTCATTGACCCAGACCCAACCTGAGGCAGGAGGCAATTTCAGTAAAGTCCATGTAACCCTGAAGATACATTAACATGTACATTAGAATTATGCATGTTCCTGAAAGCCTCAGAAATACTTTGGCTATTATAGAATATAATCTGATATTCATGACATCATCATTCCTACTTTATAATAAATGAGAGGATCATTCAGAAAAGTAAAGTAGAACAATCAGAGTCTCCTGGAAATTAAGTAGCATAGCTATAGTCACCCAAGATGGCTGAGAGGGTAAAGGCGCTGCTGTACAAGTGCAAGTCTAGAAACCTAAGTTTAGTCCCTAGAACAAATGAATCAACTTAAGGATGGAAGGAGAGACCAGACTCCACAAATTTCTTCTCTGACCTCCATATTCATGCTGTGACATATATTCACACTCTTTCCTCCTCCTCCTTCTTTTCTCACTTATTATATTTCTATTACTATAACACATGCCATAATAACAATTTTTAAAGGAATAGGAAAAGAAAATAAAGAGCCAATGACATTTATGATGCTATACATGATACATGTTTTTGATATGCTTTTGATGCCATGACGAAGAAATCTATGTGTTGCTGAATGAGAAATAACATATGTTTCCCTTTTGTCTTATCTATTCAATATGAGTTCTAAACACTGATGGTTTTAAGAATGGATACTGACAGTCTCAGTCACAATATTAATAAAATATATTGGCTAATAGAAACCTGGAGGTTTTGTATCCTTTGTTGAGCCCATTAAGATGAAATCCAGCTCTGTCAGTATTCTTTCATTTGAATGGCTGGTATGCTTTCCCTGATTGAAATGACTGCTCTGTTGAGCTGAATGAATGGCACTGCTAAAAAGTACTCTGTCAAATATTGATGGCTAATTAGGTGGATTTTTATCATGATAGTCAACTACACTCACACATATGTACACACACAGGAACACACAAACTACTAAAGATCTTGACAAGAAAATAAACTGAGCCCTAGTACCTCTGTTTATTCAAAGCTCATTTCTAAGTTTATCAGTCAAGTAGAGAGATTTTTAAAAAAATCAGTGAGTGATAAAAGCAAGGTGTCTCTTAAAAACTTCATTAGTAAGGTTATGCTTATTGTAGAATTTCTGAAATTCCCTTACCAACAAGATTTTTAGAATCTGTGCAATTTCCTGGTTAATTATACTGTTCTTGTTTGTTTTCTTGCTTGCTTGCTTTTGGATGTTTGTTTCCTAATTTTTAGGAACAACCCAGTGAAGATTTTATTTTTCATAAAGAAATTGTCAAAGGACAAATAAAATGGCTTCGGTGATTTCACCAGGAAATTGCCATGGCGAACTGAGTAACTACAAATGACAGATATCAGAGATCATAATAAGTCTGCGTGCAGGAAGGCCAACAACAAGGGGAAGGGAAAATGGATTAATGAATGCTGAGATTATTGAACAAATTTCCATTATCAGACATCTTGACTCTAGTTAGCATAAATAAAGCTACTCATTGCTCTTTAGACTTTGCTCTTTAGTGGGAATTACAACTGTTAATGCAGGCTGAGTTGGCTCAGTTGATAAAGTGCTTGCTATGCAAGTATCAGGACTTGAGTTCAGATCCCCAGAACCCATGTAAAAATCCGGGAGTGCTGTCAAGCCTCTGCAATCTCAGTACTGGAGAGACAGAGAAAGTCAGTCTAGTCAGTCAGTGAGCTCTAGGTTCAATGAGAGAGCTTGTCTCTAAAAGTCAAACTTTGACTTCTGATGGCCACATGAGCACAAGCATGCACTCATATATACACCCACGCAAACACATGCACCACACTCAACAAGAAAATCAATGAAAAATAATGCCCATAAAACACTGACTAATAAAAAGGCTTTGAGACAGCTCTGTTGGATGCTTCTCCTTCCCTCAGATTCATGAATTATTCTTATCAAATACACACAGATCATTTAGCCAATTTGTAAGGTTCCTTTCAATATTCCTCTATTATAGTATTTGCCTCTCTACTGTGAACTGTATTGCAATCTAACTCTTCTCTGAGGAATAACCAAGGAAGAGATTAAAAATTAGATTTAACAAAATTCATGATTGATTAGGCCAGATGAGATTATTAATATTAATAATTAGTCCCCATATGTTGAATATTTGCATGCTCCATTTGCAGTCAACAAGACAAAAAGAGAAGTGGCTTTCACGGTGTATACTTATATTAAAACAACATGATAGGTTATATCCCATAAATATGTAACTCGGGTCTCATTAATTGTATAAAAATGAAGGGGGTGACTAAAACTAACATTCAGAAACTTTTCTAAGTTCATATACCACCCAATCCTGCTTGTTAAACATACCAAACTCCTAATAATTTAGAGCAATTTTCCCCTTGAAATAGATTCTTTTCTCATGTAATATATCCTGATTATGGTTTTCCTTCACTCTACTCCTTCCAGTTCCTCACCATCTCCCTTCCCATACAAATATTTTGAGTTACTAAAAAAATACATTAAAGGTTCTGAGGCCTTTAAAAATTGTAGGACTTCAACTTCTCTGAGCATAGTAACCACATACACCATTTATCTACCTCAACATACTGTTCCTAACACTAATTGCATTTAAAAAGTACTCTTCATAATGTGTTACACCAGCAATCATCAAGTTACAGTCCATGAACTAAATCCAACCTTAAGACTATTTTATAAATAATGTTTCATTGGAACATGGCCATATGCATCCATCTATGTACTACCTGGCTTTTGTGAAGCACAATGGCAGGACCCTGCTGTTGCAGTAAAGATCATATAGACTGCAAATCCTCTGATATTTACTATGTGTCCCTTTATGGAAGCTTTTTTCTTACCCTTGGATTATAAGAGGATTTAGAATGTTTACCTTACTTCATGAAAATCTTGTCTTATTCCTATTAAAACATGTCCTCATGATTCTATACCAAGAATCCTATAATAGTTAAAACAATGCCCAGAAAACTATACACTCATTTGCCAAGTAAAGTAAAAACAACAAAGTGAGATCAATAGCATTTTATATTCATCTATAAGTCTACTGTTTGTCTGTCTGTTTCTGTATTTGTTTGTCTTCAAAAAAATTTTAAGCCAGATGTTGTAATGCAGAAGGATTTCCAGTTTCAGGCGACTTGTGTCAAAAAATTGTAATAAAAAATATCTTAAGTTATTGATGCCAAAAGGTTTGTTCATCAAGTAGTAAGCATATATAAATAGAAGATACTGCTGTTTGAGTTGTAAACATCACTTTAAACAAGATATAGGAGCACTCTCTAAACTCTCATACTCTGGACTAAACAGTAAGGATGCAAACATAATATGAAGTGATGAATAAGACATGTTATAGCAGGATGCAACAGACTTTCATCTAGTGGATTCCTAACACTCGACCAGCTTCACTGAGATGCTACAATAAGCATATCCACAGTAATACTTCAAAGCCTGAAAATCATGTTCCCTCAGCTGACTTTCTGGGGTAAAGACTTAAAACAGTTACCTTTGATGCTCTTTTGTTTTTCACATGCCCTGCAAAATGTCCCACGCATTCCCATGTACACTATTCTGCTGATCTAGCTAACATTGTTCCAGGCTGAGCCTTTTGCAAATCAAATGTTTCAGTTTGAAAGTTTCGGTCATCTACAATGATACACTGAAGTCTTAATCTCTCTACAATGTGGCATGTTTCAATACTGAGTCTATAAGAAAATGTAAAAGTTAAATAAGGGCATGAGAACAGTGTCCTAGTCCTGTAGAACTGGTGTCCTTTATAAGAGAGAGAGAGAGACTAGGATTGTCTCTCTTCTCATACACAAACAAGAGGTCATGTGAGTACACAGTAAGAAAATGCCATCTATAAACCAGGAAAAGAGGCTTCACTGGGAACCAAATCTTTTGAAGTCCTGGTCATAGATTTCCACCTGTCAGAATTGTGAGGAAACTACATTTTTGCTGTGTATACTTCACATTTTCTTGTGTTTTGTTGTACTGACTAGAACAAATCAATACATACAAAGCTTTCAAAAGTGGCACTTTGGGGGCTGGAGCATGGTTAAAAATAGTTCAGTGTTAATAATGTTTGCTGCATAATTACAAGGACTGAAGTTTGGAATCTTGGACCCATGTACCAAGCTGGATTTCCCATTTACACCTGTAAACCCAACTCTGAGGGGAAAAAACAGGATTTCTGGAGTTTCCTGGTTTCCAGCCTAACTGAGAAAACACCAGCTCCAGGTTCAGGCAGAGAACCATAGAAACCATTTGGAGAGGGACAGAGGAGGACATCAGATGCCCTCTTCTGTCCTCAATGTGCATACACAGGCACATGCACCCATACACAAATGTGCACATACAGACATATACACAAATAAATCAAATAATAAATAAATAAAATTGATACTTTTATTTCAAGAACATGCATTAACAGGAAAATACAGGGTATTTAAGCTCTGGTCCATAGACCTGCCATGTGATTTCTCCTCCTCCCTTCCCCCAAGATCATCTGGAAGTGCTTTGCCCAGATTAAACCTAGTCTTTTACCTTTTAATTATGCCTGATTTGACTTATTGCATCAGCAGAGAAACCCCACTACCGGGGATTCAAAAATACTTATTCAAAGACTCCAAGTTTTAAGACAGCATGAACTACATACATAACAAGTTCTAGGCTAGTCTGTGCTACATGGGAATGGAGCAGGAAAGGCAGGAGACAGTAAGAGGTAGTGGTGAGTGGAAAGCAAGGGAGGGAGGGAGGGCTGGAAGGAAGGAGGGAAAGAGAGAGAGAAGCTCATGGCACAGGCCTGCAATACATTCCAAGCTGTTCAGGAAGTTAAGGCAGGAGGATTGTAAGGCCAAGGACAGCCTGGACTGTACAGCAAGCTCAAGGAAAGTCTGGGCAACTTAGATACTTTCTCAAAACAAAAACAAAAACATAATAAACAAAAAAAAAAAACAAGCAAAAAGAGGGCTGGAGTATAGCTCTGTGATACAGGTGTTGCCTAGCATGCACAAAGCCCTAGATTTAGTCTCCAGTCCTGTAAATCATAAAATAAAGGATTAAAATATGTAAATAGGCACATTTTGTGAGAAAAAGTCACTTCTATTCATAAAGCAGCAAGATAAATAAAAGAATAGATTTTCTTACACAAAAGATAAAAGTGTCCATATTCAAAATATTTGGACCAAAATTCATAGACAAAATTAAAACCAAATAAGAGGAAATTATTTGGAGCAATTATGGCAAAAGAAGAAATCAAAAGTAGACAGTGTACTAGCATGAAAAATATATTCAAGTGTGTTCAAAGCAGACCTTCATCTCTGCATGTCACTTCTCCCTTCTAAAGTTATTTCCATTTCAGAAATTTGGCAATAAGCAAAGGGACTTTTGTAATTCAGAAAAACTGAGATGAAGAAGGAAAATATGAATGAGAGAATAAACTACCATGAAGGTTCTCTGGTTAGCAGACATAGGTTGCTGTTGGTATAAAATTTACCAAAGATTTTTTTTAATGGGAGGAACTAATAAAAGAATTAGTCTCCTCTGGAATGGGAGTTACTTAGAATCTTCATTATGGAAATGGCTCTAGCCAAAAGCACAAAGACAAAGAAAAGGAACTTTGAAATAAGACTGAAAGAAAAACAATTTCATAAGGTATAATATGCTGTTCAATCAATTTTATACTCTTTGATAGAATAAAATGCTATGATCCAATTGAAAATCTTCACTCTGTTTCACATTTTATGAATACTCACTAAAGTCTATCATTAAATTACTAAAGCAGAATTCATTTTTGGATAATAGACTGATAATGCAAACACATATAAAATCAAAGAATTTTAAAAGGAAGAAAATCACATATTCAATATGTACTGAGTATCAGCAGGCAATCAGAAAGTAGAGTTAAAACCCTGTTGTTTGTATCCTGCCTTAAATAACCTGTGCTGAAAATTAAACTGTCACTGAATTTGGGTTTTGAGAATTGAGTAAAATTTAAGTCACCATTCTAACAGTTATAAACAGACCACCTTGTGCCTCTTTCAGATGGCGATGTCAATACAATGAAAAAAAATTAAGTATTCCCCCATTGTGTTAAGTTCCTCAGCCTGTTGAGTGTCACAGAGAAGTAAACAAGCAGTTATGGCATAGATATGTGCTAGGATGAGCACATAAAGCTTTGATGGCACACAAGGGCCATTTATCTCAGATACAAGTGGTCAAGACAGCTTTTCTGAAAGAATATATGTTTAAGCTGAGACCTGCAACAGATTGTCTTAGTTGGATTTTGTGCTGATGGAACAAAATACCTGAAATAACAATTTAAAGGAAGAAATGTTCATTTGGGCTCTCAATTTGAGGAGTCTTAGTGCATGGTTACTTGGTTTCATTGCTTCTGCTCTCCTGTGTGGTGATGCAGAACACCATGGCAGGATGGAGCAAAGGCTCACTTAATAGTGAGCAAGAGGCAGAGATAAAGCCCAAGGATGAGTGAGACTAGGTACAAAATGTATCCACAGGCTAATCCGCAGTTCCTTATCGCCTCCCACCAGGCCTGACCTTCAAATGAATAGCCTATTGTGTATGAAGTCAGCAGGAATTCGCCAGTGGATCCACGTGATCCAATCACCTCTCCCCAGTGCCTCCAGCTGGAATCAAGACCCTAAACAGAGCTTTGGGGGGAAGCATTTCACATCCAAGCTACAACAGGAGCTAAAATGTTAACCAATTATTATGAAGAAGAAAAGAACTATAGGTGGAAAAAAATTAATGTATGCAAAGCATAACACGAAAACACACAGCTCATTAATGGAGCATAAGAATGTGCAGAATAAATGGTGAGAAAAACAGAAGGAAGAATTTAATGAAGGCAAGATGGATTTATTTTTAAAGAGAATTTAATTTTTTTCTCGTGTGTGTGTGTGTGTGTGTGTGTGTGTGTGTGTGTGTGTGTGTGTGTGTGTGTGTTTGGGTGCTCATGGAAGCTGGAAGAGAGAGTCAGATCCCTTGAAGCTGAAGTTACACGCTGTTGTGAACTGCCCCATGTGCATGCTGGGAATCAAACTCTGGTTTGCTCAGCCAACTCTCCAATTCCTGGATGACTTTCTTCTTCTTCTTCTTCTTCTTCTTCTTCTTCTTCTTCTTCTTCTTCTTCTTCTTCTTCTTCTTCTTCTTCTCCTCCTCCTCCTCCTCCTCCTCCTCCTCCTCCTCCTCCTCCTCCCCCTCCTCCTCCTCCTCCTCCACCTCCTCCTCCTTCTTTGTAAAATTCTCCTCCTCCTTCTTTGTAAATTTCATTTTATGTATATGAGTGTTTTGCTTGCATGTACATCTGTGAACCATGTGCAAGTCTGGGGCCCTCAGAGGTAAGAAGAGGCCATGGAAAGTGGAGTTTTGAACAGTCGTAAGCAACAAAGTGGATGCTGGGAAGTAAACCAGGGTCCTTTGCAAAAGCAGCAGCCACTTCTCTTAACTGCTGAGCTTTCGACCGCTACCACCCCTCCACACACACACAAACACACACCTTGGATTTCTTAAGGGAAAAAAAACCCAATTGATCATGAATAAAGCAGCTGATAGAACCAGGTTTCTATATTTTAAAAATAGGAAGATTAGGAGAAATTGAATGGATTCAGCAAGGAATGCCATACAATAATGTGGGATTGTAACCTAGACTAGAACACGATGCTAGAAGAAGAAGAAAGATTAAAATTTTTTAAAGATATTTAGGAGTCAGAATCTTAATAAAGATTGACCATGACGAGAGTTGAACTGTTTATTGTTATAATATACTGACATCAAATATACTGATAAAGTTCTTTATGGCAATCTTGTCATCGTTTTGCTATCTGCTGTGTCTGTCATAAGATAATCTCTCACTCCTGATACTGGCAATTTGTGTCTGCTGTTTCTCTCATGGTCCAGGCAGAGTTTCATCAGTGGAATTGATATCAAAGAAGTGACTCAGTTTTGTGGATTTTTCTGTGTTCCAGGCCATTGGTTCCCATATTTCTGTTCTGATTCATATTTGTTTCATATACTTATTTTTTGTTTTACTTGTTCTTCTTTATATAATTTCTTGTTTTATGCTTTCTATACTAGAATTTTAAGCTTTCTTGGTTCAGGACATTCTACTCAGTGTTCAGGAACTGTGATAGCTTTCACACTGCTTTGTGAGAACAATACATTTTCCTAGACTTGAGTGAGCACTAGTAGTTTTTCTTTCTCATCCTTTCAAGTGACTCATCACAGTTATGTAGTAATCACTAATCAGATGTGAAATGAGCCCTCTTTGGATCTGTTAGGTGTAGTTGGAAAGTTGGCCTGAGAGACACACTATGAGGGTACCAAATGTAGTCAGAAGATTTCTTCAGTCTCACCCAGCTAGCTCAGTTGGTAGAGCATGGGACAGTTTGTAAGTACAAAAAAAAAAGTTTCTGGGCTACACGCTGCTGGATGGAGGCATGGACCCACTGCCTCTCAGAGTTAGTGGAAAGCGTGGCTCCCAGAGCTGGAGGTGAATTACCTCCACCATGTTGATAAATTGAAATAGGAGGAATCAGCAGCCAAGACTGCCATTTCAGTCCTGAATGTGGTTTAGCAGTTTAAAATCTCTTCTTGTCAGAGAGGGATTATAGATTCACAATGAGACAGATTCAGATAAAATAAAACTCTAAATGGTTTACAATGTGTGTAAAAATGTATATAGGCTTCAGAGAGAGAGAGAGGAAAAGGAAAAGAGAGGCGGAAGAGACACCATCCCACCATCCAGGGAGCAGCATGTAATGGCACACAAGTAAAGCCATGGAACATGTGGCAACATCTAGATTAATAGAAATGGGCTGAGTTTAGTTATAAGAGCTAGCTACCAAGAAGCTTGAGCCATGGGCAACGGCCATACAGTTGATAATTAATATTGAGCCTCTGAATGATTATTTTATGAGTAGCTGTGGGACTCCAGGTGAGAGAAATTTGTCTGAACTGCATGGGACTGGGCAGGAACACAGGAAAACTTCTGACTACAGTCTATACAGCAATCTCTCTTCCCTTACCCTGCATCTATGGCTTCCTATATGCAGACAATAAGAAGTGAAAAATTAGAATGGATTTACCACCTCCATAAAGTTGTGTAAAGATGTGACACTTGCTTTTAAATAGATGAGTACGTATCCCTCTTGGTGCACTGAAATCCCTAAGTCCAGAAAATTCCCAGTTTTCTCTTGAATCATCTACATTTTGTGACCAAGAAGATCCATTATTATAAGTAAACAAGGAGTAAAAGTAAATATCCATCTCTAATGAAAGTTGTATTGGTTAAGGTGTTGAACAAGGTAATAACAAAAGTTCCTTTCAACTCTAACAATCAGTGTATTTATGCACAACTCTGAAGGAATAATTATTGAAATACTATAGAAAAGATATCTTTGCAACAGAATAGCAAAACTGTTACATCATCATATTAAAACTAATGACTAAATGCAAAAAAATGAATGGGGTGGTGATTACTTCTTCAGCAATATAAGAGAAGTATATTGGTAACATGATGGAATGGTTTTCCATTTTAAGAGCATCTCAGGAAGGCCAACACTCTCAACTCAGGCTCATTCTCTTCATCCCCTGTGGACCACAGTACATGAAACTGAGTCATTAAGTAAGAAGTTTTTGCAATACCTTTATCTTACTGTCTTTACCAGAGATAGCCAACAATAAAGATCAGGTAGATGTTTATAGTCCCCTGCTTTTGATTTACCTTTTGTGTTCCTTAGAGGCAGGGGAAATTACAAGGCTAGAACATGTTAAACTTTTGAAGAGTTGCTTAGAACACCTTATGAATATCTTCTCCTACCTACCTAACCCTATCCAATTTTCTTCTGGGTGCTTTGATTTGTAACTTCATGTGTAAGACACAGCAAATGCTATTATTCTGGAGTTTCTCAAATTGTAAGTAAATATATGTCAATTCTAGCAGTGAGAAATGCTAGAAAATTAGCAACTGTTCATTATATAAAGTAATAGAGTAAACTTCTATGTAGGTTATGTCCATATTATTTTTGAAATTCAACTTATATAAAATTATAAGGGGTTAAAGAGATGGCTCAAAGGTTACGAGCATTTACTATTCTTGTAGAAGGCCTCTGTTGATTCCCAGCACCCACATCTCACAATTGGCTGTAACTTCAGCTCTAGGAAATCTGATGTCCTCTTTTGGCTTCTGTAGGCATCCACATGCACATACACATAAATAAATAAAATAAGTCTTTAAAATTTTAACTAAAATTAAAAGACTGCTCCCAATCATAAACTGCTGCCTTCTGAACATGACACTGCTACTACCTTCATGAGCTTACAATATGCTACTGTTACCTACACAAGACCTTCATAAGATCAAGTCAGCCCAAGTTTCAATGTAGATAAGGAAGGTACTCATGAGGCCTCACACCTAACTAAGCAGCTACTGACAGTTAATAGCTACTAAGGGAGAGAGAATAATTTTTCTTTTGGTGGTGTGGCCATCCCTGCTCTGGTGAATGGTCCCATAGCCATGCACATATGGGCCATACTAACTAGACATAATGGCATTTTTTTCTTGAGGAGAGGACATGAAGTAGGGAGGAGGATGTTTTGAGAGGAGTTGGAGGAGAGTTACAAGGAGGAAATGAGGAGTGGACATGCTCATATTTCATAAAATGCTTGCATAAAATTCTCAAAGAAAATTTTTTTAAAGTTAAAACAGTAATAATGCCTTCCAGAAAAGAAGGTAAGATCCTATCGATGAAGACACCACACACTTCAGACATAAGACTTGGAGGAATCAATCTGGATCAAACCAGGAAGCCTCATCACTGACAACTGCTTCTTATAGTTTCAACAGGAGCTATGCAAACTGCCAAGGAAGAAAAGCAATCAATAGTCTTGTCTAACTGTAATGCATATGAACTTCAACAATATCAAAATGGCAAGATATTCTGAAGGGTGCAATACTCTGGGTGTGACCAACAGTCACCTAATTGGAATTAAGGCTCACCCAATGGGAGGGAATTCGTGCCTGGTACTGTAAATCTAGCCAGCTATCCATGGCTGATAAGAGTCATGGACTCTAGAGAGGTGACCTACTACTACCAGCTTCCTAAACCAGTATAACTTGTAGCTGCATTCTAAATGTACCCTAAGAGCCACATATAAGTGTATCTCCCACCTTTCATCAAAGGAGCTTCTTTTTGCAGCAAATGGATACCCACAACTGCTCAAAATGCAGAGTACAACTGACAATGGGATGCCCAACACCAACAGATACATCCACAATGCTACACCTACACCAAAGGCTCAGGAAACATTGCAGAGAAAGAGGGAGAAAGATTGCAGGAGTGGGAAGACCAGGACATCTCCTGAGAGACAGTCTTTCTTTTTTTAAAAAAAAAAGAGAGAAGTGGAGGTGAATATGATCAAAATACATTGTACGATAGTCTCAAAGAATAAATAAGGCATTATATTATTGAAAATTAGAAATAAAATAAAATTAGAATACTTTTTTCCTTATCATCTTTACCTATTTAATTAGTACCTGCTAGTTCTAGCTGAGGTGACTCAAAGTATGTGCTTATTAGTATTCCCCTTAGACCTGAACAACTTTGAGCCCCATCTCTGCTTCCCACTTTGGAGGCATTAGCTCTGACCTTCAAAGAAAGTGAAAAACACTCAGAACACCATGAATGGGGGGAAAGCTGGGGAGGAATATTGGGCTTCCATCCTTTATGCTTGTTTCTCCTGCTTCCTTTTGTTTTTCAGTAGGTGACTGCTGAAAAGAAGGCCACAAAGAACAAGGGAACTCTCCTCCTCCTTCCTCCCAAGTTACAGGTTTGAAGTACCATATCTTAAAGGAAAATAAAACTAATTGCAAGATATAAATCCATCTTCTTAAAACTGCTTTTAAAAATCTTCTTTAAATCTCCCATTTTATATTCTGGTAGCATTTAAAATTTATTTTTGATAATTACATACATGTTTAGAATGTATTCTGATCGTATTCAGTCCCCATTACCCTCACCTGCCCTTCTCCTACACTTGCTGACTCCACTTCTCTCCTATTAAGTAAAAAATTTAAAAAAAATAAACAGGATTATTAAGCACGTCTGTGCTTAACACAAAGCAATAGCAAAAGTCTGGAAATGTGAGAGACTGTTGGATTCCAATTAACTTTGCCACTTAACTCTGATTGCTGTGTTACTCTTGGTGAACTCACTGTTTATTAGTAAATAGGGGTGAAGATCTCAAAGATTAATGATGGCACTGATTGCAGCTACACAATGAGACCCAGATGTTTCTGTACTTACTACTTCCTCTCCTTGACCCTCTTTCCTACAATTACTACAGAGAAAACACAAATATGGCATCCAGTAAACTGAACTACTGAGGTGGTGAGGGGATACACTTTTGACAAAACTTTGTCATAAACTCTGATTTAATAAGCTACAGAACACCATATCAGAAATACGAAAAGGAAGAAAATATCCATATTTCACATTTGTGGGAACAGGTAAAACTGAAGACACACTGAGCATGCATAATTATGTGACATGAAAGCCATGCAACTAAGGAATGATGAGAGCTAGGGAAGAGCATACCAGTTTGTTATCCAATACCAAATGGTCAACCCTGAAAACACATACCACAAGTAACAATATATTGATCAGGGTATATTTATGTATTTAGGAATGTGTGTGTGTGTGTGTGTGTGTGTGTGTGTGTGTGTGTGTGTGTGTAAAATAATTAATTTAAAAAGAGGCCATGAATTTCAAAGAGACCAAGGAGAGGTATATGGGAGCATTTGGAAGGAGGGAAGGGAAGGGGTAAATATATAATTATAATCCCCCAAAATAATACAAATAATTTTAAAAAACTAATAAGACCACCATTTTATGTTAACCTTAGCCTTATTAAATATACTGTTTAGGTGCTTCCTGTCAGTTCATATTTTGGGAGCATGAACTTTTTTTTTTGTTTTGTTTTTGTTTTTTTCGAGACAGGGTTTCTCCGTGTAGTTTTTGGTGCCTGTCCTGGATCTCGCTCTGTAGACCAGGCTGACCTCGAACTCACAGAGATCATCTGAGTACTGGGATTAAAGGTGTGTGTCACCACCGCCTGGCAGGAGCATGTACTTTTTAAAGATGTATAACAGGCTCTATCCATGTTGTCACCTCCTGAATGAGAAAATTTCTTACACTGTTCTCAATTTTGCCCCTACTTATGAAATTTTCCTCTCCATATCTAATTTCTAAAATGTCTCCATATTTTATTATTGGACTTGTTTCACAAGTATGTATGGATAGTTTCTATTATTCTGCAACATGAGAAAACATGATTGCATGGAGCAAACATTTTTATTTGTATGTATAGACAATTAGAGAAAAACAGAAAACTGAAGGATAGGGAGGAGATGGATGCAGTGATGATGAATTATGTCACAACCAAAAGAAAGCAACTCTGACATCAGCACACTGCAGTTCCTCATTGCCATCATTACTGAGAGTGGTTTGATCATCTGGAGTTTAATAACACTCTTGTGCCTAAATCTATGCCTCATTTAACAAAATGTAAGCTAATTTGAATGTATTTAAATGTGGCAATTATTTAAAAAGCCAAAGGTTGATGAGAAATGCACATCCAACTATAGGGCACGGTCATGTACCATAAAGTCATAGAGAACTCTATAGAGATAATACGTATTTTACCAACTTTTAAGATCTTACTGGTCAATCATATCTTCTTTCACACATCACTTCCATTTTCTTTCTTTTTTTTTTTTTTTTTTTTTTTTTTTTTTGGTTTTTCGAGACAGGGTTTCTCTGTGTAGCTTTGCGCCTTTCCTGGAACTCACTCGGTAGCCCAGGCTGGCCTCGAACTCACAGAGATCCGCCTGGCTCTGCCTCCCGAGTGCTGGGATTAAAGGCGTGCGCCACCACCGCCCGGCCCATTTTCTTAAGAGAATAAATTTCCTGCCCACAATATAATCTTGGTTAACAAATGTTAGAAGTTATCCAACCTATCTAGAATTGGCATCAAATTTTATTACATTGTGTCAAAAGTTCATACCAAATATCTGATATGAGAGTATTTACAATGTAATGTTCAGAATAATATACAGGGATGAAGAGAAAGAGAAATTACTAGTACTCACCAAACTTGTTTTATTTTATTTATTCTTCCTATGTACCTGGTCCTCTTAGAGTTAGGCAGGACCATAGGATAAATTCTGGAAAATGAACTGTATATTGAAGGGAATGGGAAAGGCATACTCTGCTTTCCCACTTCAAAAAACTTACATTATCCCTTTACCCTTGTGTCTGTCCTTAGCAACTATGGACGCCTTATGTTAGAAAGTTAAAATCACAACATGACCTTACTTGGGTTCTTGAGTCACTGCTAAAAGGAAGCTTCCAAGAAGAATCTCTAAAAGTACAGCAGACCTTATGTGACAAAAATAGTATGGTACTGAGAGGTAAAGGAAATCACTAGACTAATAAATCACAGTTTATTTGACAGTATATATATACTTAATTTTTGATATGCCCAATCCAAAACAAGTCTCTAAAATCTATGGAATTTCTTTACTTTGACATTTTACTTTGAGGACCTACTCCTTAGAATTGCTGGCATCATAAATCAAATCATTGAATTTTATTTTACTTAAAAAGGAAAGAGCAGCCAGGCGGTGGTGGTGCACGCCTTTAATCCCAGCACTCGGGAGGCAGAGCCAGGTGGATCTCTGTGAGTTCGAGGCCAGCCTGGGCTACCAAGTGAGTTCCAGGAGAGGCGCAAAGCTACACAGAGAAACCCTGTCTCGAAAAACCAAAAAAAAAAAAAAAAAAAAAAAAAAAAGGAAAGAGCAAAGTATCAGATACCCTAATATATTAGACCCGAATTAGACACACAAATACATGTTTCCATTTCACTTGTGTGTTCATGCATAGACATACAGAGATTCAGGAAGGGATATGCTATGGACTCCCTGTCAAGAGCTACATTCAAGAAACACGGATTAAATAAAACATGATCAGGGCTGGAGAGATGGCTTATTAAGTGTATTGGCTGCTCTTCAGAGTACTTGGGTTCAATTCCCAGCACCCACACAGTGACTCAAAACCACCTGTAACTTCAGCTCCTGGGTATCTGATGCCCTCTTCTCTTCTGGCTTCCATGGGCACTGAACACACACACACACACACACACACACACACACACACACACACACACACACACACATACACACGCATCATTAAAAATAAATCTTAAAATACATAAAGAAATAAATAATAAAACATGACCTCTGCCCTCCAGGAGGAATAAGGGAAAATACCACAGAACAAGTCAGGTAGTAAGAACTGTGGTCTCAAAGTAATATGGGAGCTGAACGGAAGACAAAACCACTTCTATCCAGAGGAAGATGAAGGCAGCCTCACATAAGTGACCAAAGTTGAGTTATGAAGACTAAGAATTTTCTGGGTAAAAACATAAAGGTATATTTAGGAAAAGGTACAAGCAACACTCAGTGACAAAAGAACTCACTAAGTGTTCAAAGACACTTATAATCGTAAAATGATAGTTAAAAGCAGGTCAACAGAGAACAAAAGGCACATTTTAAGCCCAGTTTTTTCAGTTATCTATTCCTGCAAAACAAGTCAGCTCAGAACTGTGGTGTAAAACAATAGCTCAGTGTTATTGTCCTATTTCTAGTTCATTTTTGAACGTGTCCTGCTGCTTCTTTTCTGAACTTTTGTATGCTGGGATGTTGCAATCAAATGTTGGCTGAGAATACAGTTCATATGAAACCTCCATCAACTGCATCAACTGGCCTAGAGATTCAACTTTCCTCAGTCCCATGGCTATCAGTTGGTGCTGAGAGCACATCTGGAGCTGTCGATTGGAACGCGGTACGCATGACTTTTCCAAGTGGCCTGGAGTTTGCCTAACTATGTTACAGGAGGGAGTATCCTAAGAGAAAGTGGTCCAAGAAACAAAAATTACAAACAGCCGGTGTCGTAACTCCTAAGCCAAGAAACATGAACAGCTTTACATTAGTCATATTTATTTTTTAGTGAAAACTCTCACAAAGTCCACCCATATGCAACAGAACAGAGCACAGAACCCCACTGCCCAATGACTCAAGTGCTAAAGAATTTTAACCTGTGTTGTGGGACTTTTCCTGGGAAGATGTGAACAAAAGTCTGTTCACCTCAGATAGGGCACCAATAACAGTGAAGAAATGATTGCACCCAGGTCTAGCTTAGCAGACGAACAGTTGTTGGGATTACTTACGGAGTATGGGTGAGGGGTTACTTACCCACACAGCATGGATGTCTCACAGCCAGCGGAATCACCAAAAATCCCACTACAGCATGGGTGATGACTCACCAACGCTGAGTCTCTGGAGCTCCCTGCATGGCTCGCAGGCAGCTCTGTCGGCTGGAGAGTCTCCTTTGCCCAGCAAGTGTTACTGTTTAGATAACCTTGGAAAGGGGCCTTGTGAATCTTATAAGTTCTGGGGCTTTCTGAAACTTGTTACTTCCTGGGTCTTAGGCGACTCCCTCCCTCCTCCAGGAGGGAGTGTTTCAATTGCTACACAGCAGTCTAGCACATAGTAAGTTTCATTGTGAAGGCCGACAGACAAACAGAAGATTGTTAGGACAGTTATTCCTGAGAAAGGCGACTGATGGCACAGGGAAGGTTAATTGGATGGTGGCGGAGTTGAAGGCAATCTAGCAATTAAGAAAAAGTGAGTTTGCATTACAGATTATGGAGGTTTGAAATTCTGACTGCTTCTATCCAGTTGGAGAGGAGAGAACAGAAAAAAAAAAAAAACCTAGGAAGCACGAGAAACAGGATTTGATAGGGACAGAGACAGGGAGAAGAAAAACATTTAGGAATCTAGGTTAATAGCTAAGAGAATGGTAATCTTGTTGTGTAAAATAAACATTTTCAAGAAATGTAGAATGGTGAGGACAACAAGGATGAATTATCAGTGCAGCTCCATTTTGTTTCTAAATCCATAAACATGTTTTTCAGAAGACAAAAACTTCATTCTCATAAGAATAAGCCTTGGACACTTTATTTCTCCAGAGATCAGTTGTCTTCTTTATATTCAAAAAAAGACCTTTCCATTACCATTTTATTTTTATCTATAAATAATTTATTAGCAAAACTATCATCATTCTATTACCTAGAAAAAATTAAATTTAAAAATACACCATTATTAAAAATGGGAAGTTTATTAAATTCTAAACGGGTCATTCAATATTAAAAACATTTATTTTCTGCAAGAAAGTTTCCCACTACCTGCCATTTTCAAAGCCATCTTTCAGCATGTATCCACTTTACATATTGATCATCTATGAGTGATTGGCTTTAGCTATTTTAGGTAAACCTGCACTTGAACTCCTGGCATAGAAGAACTGAGATCAATATTTGCCATAAACATCTACCTAGCCAACCTATCAATTGTCACTTACTGTGACTAGAATGCCAGCTACAAGAATAGACAATAAAGAAATAAAAACTACATACTTTAGACAAGGTTTTGACAAGGGCCCCAAGAACACACAATAGAGAAAGGGCAGTCTATATAATATGGTGGTGGGAAAAGTGGGTATCTTTGTGCAGAACAATGAAATTAGATCATCGTCTCACCTCGTATACAGAAATCAAGCCAAAAACAAACCAGAGGCTTAAATATGACCTGAAACTAAGAAAAAACTACAGAATGAAAACATTAGGGAATACCTCCACTACATTGACAGTGGAAGGCAACTACAGTGGATAGCCCTGATGAATATTCTTGCCAAAATCCTCAACATATTATTAGCAAACTGAATTGAGCAGCATATAAAGAAGATTACACACCATGACCAAGTAAGATGCTGTACCTGGAATACAAGTATCATTAGACACATGATAATTGGTGCTATCTATCACATTAGGCAAATGGAAGATAAAAATTACACAATCATCTAAAAAAATGAACAAAAAGGTTCAACATTGTGTCACAGTAAGACAACAAACTAAAAAATTAAGGAAGTTATAGCTATGACACACTAAAAGGCATATATGAGGCACATCACTAACATCACACTTAATGTGGAGAAATTGAAGGATTCTCCTTTAAGATCAGAACAAAGACAACATGGTCTGCTTCTGCCACCCCTATTCAACATAGCACTGAGAGTCTTAGCCCTAGCAATAAGGCAGATATAAAAAGAAAACAGTCCTGCAAGTCATTAACGAAGAAATGTAATTATTTCTGTTCACAGATGACATGATCTTCTGTGTACAAATATCTAAATTCTATTGTGCCATTTTGATACCCAAAAGTTTCTTTCTGCAAAATTGTATCTGTAATCACTGTACTTCTAAATGATCAATTTGTATTTTTCTTCACCATAGTTTCTTTGTACTTCCCTGCATTTTATTCCTAGGTGCTGGTCAATGAACACTAAGAGAATAAAGACTGCAAATAAACTAGCAAGGTTCAGAACTGACAATCTAAATAAAATATTGATAATTTGAAGTGTGTGCACACACAAGGATTTCTATGTATATGTGTATGGTGTTTGTGTGGATGTTTGCATGTGGATGCACATACATGTGGCCAGAGGTCAACATCAGATGTCACTTCCTCAGTCATCCTCTACATTATTGTTTGGGGCTATCTGTTACTGAGTCTGGAGCTCACCAAATCAATTAGGCTGCCTGATCCATGAACATCAGGAATCCACGTGTCTCTGCCTGCCAGTGCTTAGATTATAGATGTGCCACTGAGTCTCACTGTTGACATGGTTGCTGGAGATCTGAAGTCAGTTCCTCATGCTTCAGGGGAAAGCACTTTACCAACTGAGATATCTCTCCAGTTCCTTGATAAATTATTTGACACAAGCCAGTGTGGTGTCACGTGCCTTTAATCCAGCACTCAGGAGGCAGAGGCAGGCAGATCTCTGTGAGTTTGAGGCCAGCCTGGTCTACAAAGCAAGTTCCAGAACAGCCAGGGCTTTTACACAGAGAAACCCTTTCCCAAAAAAACAAAACGAAAAAATTATTTGACATATGTTTTAAACAATGTTAAAAGGAACTAGGGAAATGGCTCAGTGGCTAAGAGCACTCGTCACTTTAAGAGGACTTCTGTTCTGTTTCCAGCACCTACATGGTAACTCCAGTTTCACGGTACCTAATGTCCTCTTCTGACTTCTGTAGGCACAGGCATGCACATGGTGCATGCACAAATATGCAAGCAAAGTATTCATAAAATAAATAAAAATGTTTTCAAAATGCAACATTAATATATACCACAACTCCATATGCAAATAAATCCCTTTGGAAAGCCGCTCACTACCAGGTTTTCCTGTCTAGTTTTCCTGTTATCAGACTGGACTTACTGTTAGTGTCCCCAAGCATACTTGGACTAATAACACGTCATTGTTTGTACTTTCTTCCACCTGGAAATCTGTTCCCATTTTCTCTTCCTGGTGACTAGCTCCTACTAACTCCTCATGATCCAGCCTAAATTCTGCCATATACATCAGGAGCAAGAATTCTCTGGCTCCCAGAAATGTGTGTAGTATGTATGTATGTATATGTATGTGTAACTATAAGTGCACTTATTTCTCATTTCTCTATAAGTAACCACCAAAGGTTGGCCTTTCCTCACAGACTATAGGATTTTCGAAGGCAAGGAATGTGTAAGCATCTTTCTAGACCCTAAAATTGGAAAAAAAATCCTGGTATACAAAGCTCTTCAATAAATGCACTTGGTTTTATTGTCGAATTTAGTAACATCTAGTATTCACTGAATGTAATATAAATTTATTAGGTCAAGATTTTTTAACTCACTAAAACCTTCCACAACTCTGAGTTCATAATTATGCCCAATTTGTGGATGAGTAAATTGAAGTTATTAGGAGCTAGCTTTAGTGTTAGAGGTGAGACTATTAATTCAAGTTCCCTGTTGCTAGAAAACTTACTGATTTATTTATTACTTATTATACATAAACATATATGCATAGGTAATCTAAGTATAAATATACGTATTGCTGAGGCAGTTGAGTAGTCTCAGTAGGAACTGTACAGCCTACAGAAACTAATACCCACTATGTTGTCTTTTGTAAAAGATTGCCAAAATATTTATCTGGAAAAATAACTGAATCAAGTCAGAAAGGCAAATAAGATTCTGCATAGTAAGTATGGCTCACAATCATGTCTTGACTGGTTTAAAATGAGAAGAGAAAGTAAATTCAGTCAAGAAATTGGTGTACAAAATACAGTGAATTAGTCAAACAGGCAGTAGTAAATAAGGAACAAAATAACATATTTACAAACTGATAAATATTAATATTAAATCTTTAGGAGAAGAAACTTACTCTAAGAAGAACTCAGAACATGGTTGAATGACAAGATTCAGCAATAAGTGCAAGCAGAAGTTGGAAGAGAAATCATGCCTTACATTCTAAGTTAAAAGAGACATCACCACTTGCATGATTCATGGAGGTTATACAAGACAATGAGTTCTCCAAGAGAAAAAAAATACAGAAGTGCAAGAGAATGAGACTATGAAGACAACAAAGGTCTGCATTTAATGAACAACTATGACATTTTTCAGTCATTCATAAAATATGTATCACTAACTATAAAAGTTCATTACCCATATAATTTCCTAACATTATAAGAGTATTCCCATTTTATATGCTCTTTTAAAAATTATTGAGGGCAGGAGAGATGTGTCAGACATTGAAAGACTAGATTCACAACCCAGTTCCTTATTTAACACATAGCAGGTACATAGTATTGTACTAAGTGGTAGAATGGAACAATAAGAATTTGGTTATAGTGCCCAAAAGAGTTTATAATGTATTAGGGAAACATGGGGAAGTAAAGAGACATATAAAGCTGGATGACAAGAATAAAGATGGAGATGTTTGAACAAGTAAGTAACCTCAGAGTGGTTACAATTAATGTGGAATAATTTAATATTTCATTGTATTGTTCAATTGTAATTGTAGAGAGTGATTCCAATTTCAGAGGGATGAAAATGAGGCTCATAAACCTTAGTCGTGATGGTTTGAATAGGAATGGCACCCATAGACACTTGTGCTTGAATGCTTGGCCCATAGAGAGTGGCACTATTAATAGGTGTGGCCTTGTCGGAGTAGGTGTGACTTTGTTAGAGGAAGAGTGTTGGAAATGTGTCACTGTGGAGGCAGGCTTTGAGGGCTCAGATGCTCAAGCTATGCGCAGTGTGGCTCATAGTCTCTCCCTGCTGCCTGTGGATCTCAGCTCCTTCTCCAGCACCATGTCTGCCTGCATGCTGCCATGTTTCCCACCATGATGATAATGGACTAAACTTCTGAACTGTAAGCCAGCCTCAATTAAATATTTTTCTTTATAAGAGTTGCCATGGTCATGATGTCTCTTCACAGCAATAGAAACCTTAACTAAGACAGTCATCTTCTGTCCATGGCAAATAATACAGATATTCATCTTCAAAGAGGTACCACAGTAGCAACAATACATCGGCTTTGAGTTATGATTGCCCCACCCAGCCTGCACCAACTCCTTTGAACTGTTTTTTCAGTGCTGCTCTACTTATTAAAAATTCCTGCCCGTTCATTATACTGCTCTTTCATGGAGAAAACTAAATTTATCAATAAACCCCACTATACAGACGCCTTCTCATCTATCAAAAAATCAAGGCCTTAAGGCATCAAAACTCACCCCAGCTGTGCACTTTTTCTTCAAGGTAATGGCAGAATTGCAATACAATCAGGAGAGCATTTTTTCCTCTAGAACTGACTTTTAATAATCATTTTATGATATAAATAACAAAAGCAGCTTACACTGGCTCTGAGTCCTTGGAATCCTCCTGAGGATGCTGTACTTTTACTACCGTACCTCTCTTATGACTATCCAAGGGTAAGGAATAAATTGAAGCATAATACATTCTGCTTATAGAGTGTGTAAGAAAAAATATGCAAAACCTCTATTATTAGACAAATGCCCTGATCAAAAAAAAGAAAAGAAAAGAAAAGCTTGATAGACCAGTTAAGAAAAAAAGCACTATTTCTGAAGAGACTCAGCTTCTAAGGAAGTTTTCACAGATGATAAAGTTAGCAGTCACAGTGATGGAAAGGGAACATTATACTTTAAAATGTACTGCTGTTAGGACAGATGTGGCTAGGAGCAGAAAAACAAGACTATGCTGCATGTATCTAGAAATTCTAAAATAGAAAGAAAAATGCCTACTTTGCCTATTTTCCCAAGACGTCATGTATTTATCCACTTTTAGTTAAACAGGAAATGGTTTCAATCGAAAATATCCTCTCTGCTAACAGGTTAAAACATGATCGACAGTTAAATGAACTATCATGAGCCTGTGGAATTTTATGTCATTCAATTATTTACTGCCACTAAAGGTCTGCTTTTCCCATATAACAGGAAATTGACTTTCTTAGAATGAAAAACATCCATCAATCTTACAATACAAGTTTTATTATACACATAAAAATCCATATAATACCCCCAGCCAGTGTTTTATGAGGTCATACCACCCTGTCTAAACAATAGTGGAATTAGAGAACTAAAGAATTTCTAGAACAGTATTTATGTAATTAAAACCTTCATGTATTTTTAATGCAGGAGCTACGTAACAAATTAGTTACCTAAGAAATCTAGGTACACAATATGGCTGATTTTACAATTCCTTTAAGGTGAGACTAAATAATAATTCCTCCTCCCACTCCCAGAGCTTCTTAGAATAAGCCTAGCAAAAGCTAAGATGGGAATTGGACTTGAAAGAGGTCTAGAAGATGTTTCCCTGAGATTGGTTAATTTTGTTTCATTAAAAGCATAGTTCTCAACTGAATGTACCAGGCTCTGTCTTACCTTGTTTGAGGAGGGAATGGGGGATGGGTTGCTGTGGCGGGGAAAGCTGGGGGGCGGGAGGAAGGAAGATAGGGGGATCTGTGATTGGTATGTAAAATGAATAAATAATGTCTTAATAAAAAAACAAAAAACATAGTTCTATCATACTATAAATACATAAAAAGAATCCCACTGGAGAAACAGATTTGGAAGGGAAGAGACTGCATGTCGTACTTGGAACTCTTCAGAGCCTTTAAATAAAGAAACATTGGCAAGTATATGATGATGTGAGCAAATCTTTTGTTTATACACAAAGTATATACAATACAAGATTATACACAAATTTTAGTCCGTATAACTAGCGGGGCCAAGGGCCTGAAGCAGCCAGCTTGTATTTGGGAACAACTTGGCCACCCTGTGTGCCACTCGATAGATCACAAGGGTTGATTTGGTAAATCTGTTTTGCAGGTGGTTCTTTCTTCTCTCATATGTATTTTTCCAGAACCTATGGAATTTATCATGGCAAGGACATACATTTCTCAGCCAAAGAACAAAAGCAACAAGCTTTGGGGTCATCCATTTTTCATGGTGCCTTCCAACTCTCTTTGCAATCGACCAATTTTTCAACCCTTCCCCACCAGGAAATTTATTGTTGCTATCTTAGCATTGTTGATTGAAAGTAATTGCAGTGATTTATATCTGTAACTACTTTAAGTTGATTATTCTTATAATTTTATAGTATGCTTGTAACACAAATTGCTAAACGATCTTTTAATAAAAAACCCAGGAGCTAGATATTGGGGTAAATGCTGAAAGATCAGAGAGACAAAGGAACAAGCCCTGTCTTACCTCTAGAACTCCTCAGCCTGAAAAAGCCTCAGCCATTAGGCCTCTAGCCAAACGAGCTCCCTCAGCTGAAAAGCCTTAGTTTCTGTCTCCTCACACCTTATATACCTTTCTCTGCCCACCATATTACTTACTTCCTATTGCTGGGATTAAAGGCATGTGACTTCCTAAATACTGGGATTAAAGGTGTGAGATCTCAAGTGCTGGGATTAAAGGTGTGTGCCACCACTGTCTTGCTCTGTTTCTCTCCTAGACTGAGTCTATCTATTGTGATTGAAAGTCTGGGCTGGCATCTGGTCTTGTAGAGTCTTTAGAACATGTGTTCATACCCTTCTGGCTTTTAGAGTCTCCACTGAGAGGTCATGTGTAATTCTAATAAGTCTTCCTTTATATGTTACTTGGTCTTTTTAAACCCTCGAAGTTTTTAATAGTCTTTCTTTGTTCTGTATTATTATGTGCCAAAAGGGCTTTCTTTTCTGGCCCAGTCTATTTGGTGTTCTGGATGCTTCTTGTACCCTGATAGGCATCTCCTTCTTTAAGTTAGGGACATTGTCTTTCATGATTTTGTTGAAATATTTTCATTGTCTTTGATTTGGGTTTCTTTTCCTTCCTCTATTCCTTTTGTTCTTAAATTTGGTCTTTTTGTAGTGACTCAGATTTCCTGAATGTTTTGTGCCAGAATTTTTTTAGATTTTAACATTCTCTTTGACTGAGGTATAAAATTTTTTTATCATGTCTTCAGTGTCCGAAATTATTTCTTCCATCTCTTGTATTGTGTGGTGAGGCTTGCCTCTGTGGTTCCTGTTCAACTTTAAATTTTTCATTCCAGATTTGCCTCACTTTGGGTCTTCTTTACTGATTCTATTCCACTTACAGGTCTTAAACTGTTTTATTCCTTTCCATCTACTATTTGTTTTTTCTTTATAAAGATTTCTTTAAGGGGTTTATTCACTTTTTCTTTAAGTGCCTCTATCATATTAAAGACCCTTATTCAGAAAGGCCATTTTAAGGTATTTTTCTTGTGCTTCAGCTATGTTACAATAGTCAGGGCCTGCTGTAGTAGTGTTGCTGGGCTCTAATGGAGACATTGTCCTGCCTGTTTTGGATTGTTTTTGTTGTTTGTTTGCTTGTTTTTGTTTTTTGCTGGAGTCTAGGCATCTGGGTTTGGGAAGATAGTAATTCTAGTGCTGATATCTGGTCTTGTCGTTATTGGGTGGGTGTTTCTTCCACCCACCTCATTGTTGGGTGGTTGGTTTCTGTTGCCCTCTCTGGTTCTTCGGAGTGTGTGATAGCTACATGTTGCTGTTGCCTGGTAAGAAATTCTTCTGGAATCCTGGTAAGTGTGGCCATCAAGGGGTCCAGGTAAAATATGTTTCTAGGAATTGGGAGCTGACACTTAAGAATTGGGATGGGCTAGGTATGGGAGGAGCTGGGGCGGGGGTGGGGGGGTCCACAGGAGGGAGGAATGTATGATGTTCCACCAGGATCTGCTTGGTCCCCTGGAATGGGGACAGAGAATGAGGAGAGGCAGCAGCATGTGGTCTGCTACAGAGCTGTGGTTGAGACTAGGGTATTGGATTTGAAGGAGAGGAGGGAGAATGAAGTTCTGAAGCTGGTCTACCTTCTTCTCCAGCCTTGGTGGCCCATGGAATGCCTGTTGGATTTGGGTCTGGGGTAAAGCAATGAGTACAGGGAAGGAAGTTTTGAGAAGATCTATGTGATCCACTAGAGAAGGGGTCAAAGAGGAAGAGGTAGGTCACAACCAGTGGTCTGGTGCAGAGCTAGGGATGAGACTGTGGGATTGGAATTGGGAGAGTTCAGAGAGAGGTGAAGATTTCCTTATATGCTTCCCTGGTCAGAGTGCCAGATATTTTCATAAGAATGCAAATATTCCTGAAGATGTAAAGCATTCCATGTGGATGCAGATCCCATATGTGATGGGATTCTGTGTGTTTTTTTAAATGTATCCTGTTTAGTAGATACAGTACCATTGGATCCAAGCAATACCTCTGGGTTAGCTGTCACCTATCAGCAATCCCCAAAGTCTGCATTATCTATGCACAGCAATATGAATTTGCATGCTGATAGTCAATAAACTTGGCTCATATTTCCTTCAATGTATCCACATTCTTGTTGATGCTATCAAAAACTAATCTCCTCTTTACGCTAGGCAAAACCTTCTTGAGAGACCCCAAAATGAAATTCCATCAGTATCTGATTAGCCATCCTGGGGAAATTGATCATAATTTAACTGAACCTGCCTTGTGTCAAGGGCATTTTATCCAATAAAACCTCATCTCTAACACCCTTGATGGCTGCCCTCAAAAGGAAACACTTTAAGTCGAGTAAGCTTCTTTAGTTTTCACTAGAATTTCCTACACCAAGCAACTATTATCCTGCAAATCCTTATCTAAGATTTTATTTCTGCAGTTTTGATTCAGTAGCATGCGAGAATTACCTTATACAAGCTTGTTACTCACTGTATGCATGCCCTACCAACTTCGAATTTTGTTACATTATGTTGATAAATTGCAGCCACAACAGGAGTATTTATACAATGGGAATTGGGGAGCATGGCACATCAAGGTTTCTTCAAACAAAGAGCCAGTTTTTAAACATTAACTGGCACACAATTGTTCTGACTCAAAATTTTTCAAAGAAGTCTCTACTCTCACACAAAAGAAATTTCTTATCAGAACTTACTATTTTTTATTCAGCTGCCTTTTGCTTTAATTTTTCAATACTTCACATGTAGGAAAAGCTGTGTTGAATAGTCCACCGTATTTCTAGAAATAGAAGTTTTAATCAGCTAAAATTTGATTCTTTCAAGATTTTACCACTTACACAGTCCTTCAAATGGAAGTGTGCTATTTTATAACACACACACACAACAAATTCCAGGTATTCTTTAAAAGTACTACATTTGAGGGATCCTTTTTCTCTATAACATTCAATGAGTGCTCTTATTATAATTTCTCTCCACATATAACATTATGCATTAACCTCCCTGACTTCCTGAAAGTGACTTGAGGGAAAGATCCATGTTAAGTAACTTTTGAACATCCAGTAGCTGCACCTTGCTTCTCATTGTTTTTGGAAAGCATTGTTTTCATCATTCTCCTAAAGAAATGTTTTTGCTATAATTTTTTTCAATACATGGTTTCTTTGTATAGCTCCTGGAACTTGCTCTGTGGACCAGGCTGACCTAGAACTCAGAGATCTGCCTGCCTCTACCTCTGGGGTGCTGGGATTAAAGGTGTTCACATCTGCCTACTATGAATTTTTTTATAATCTGGCTCTACTTAATCTATGTCTCCTCCTTATAGCCAAATGCATATTTCTGGTAGCTCCTTACAGTCTTCCTTTCAAACCTGAACCCTGATCTCACACTGTGCAACATCAACATCCTTGAGGATGTCTCATACAGCTCCACTTCTGTTCCTGTAATTTTCCTTGGAGGGTCACCATGGTTCTAGTATCAACAATATTCTGGGATCTCCACTGTAACTTAAGCTTCACCTTCACAGCTTCATGAAATGGCTGCTCAGAGCCTCTTTTTGGGGACTATGGCTCTACCATACATTGCCTGGCATTAGGCCCTCTCTGAAACCCAGAAGTAAAACTAGGTGCCACCTCAGTCTTCCACCTCTCATGCTTACAAAACCAGTACCACCTGGATAATACAGTCAAGATATGCTGTCAGCTTAGGATGGAGCCTAGGCCCCTTGGATCATAATTATATCCGATTCTAGGTACTGAATCTGAGAGAACATTCTTTTAGGTACTGCTTTTGAGAAGCATGGAATACCCTTAGCTGAATTCTCAGTTCTAGATTTCTCCTTTCATATAAATTTGCATCTTTACAAGTGGGAACTTTTAATAAGTGTGAACTTGCCCTCAGGACACATTTTCTATTTTCACAGTGCAGTATTAGGTTTCTCTTTAATAGTGCTAGCCTCTCAACAGGCACAACTCCTTTGTTGTCTGTCCTCTTCGCATATAAAACATTCACACACCATTCCTGCACCAAATACATTAGTCCATTATCTTCATAGTCAGTTTCACTGAAGTTCTCAGGACAAGAGCAAAACAAAGCTAGATTCTTGGCCAAAATTAAGCATGAATGGCTTCTAGGTCATTTCCTGATCAAGACATTTGTTGTTGGAAGTTTTCCTGTGTCCCTCCCAGTCCGCAGCTGCTCAGACACAAATAAACACACACAGGCTTATATTATTTTTAAACTGT
The DNA here is from genome assembly GCF_007827085.1 of Peromyscus californicus insignis. Taxonomy (NCBI): domain Eukaryota; kingdom Metazoa; phylum Chordata; class Mammalia; order Rodentia; family Cricetidae; genus Peromyscus; species Peromyscus californicus. Next base: position 49,237,499 of record NW_026294391.1, read on the forward strand.
GGCCATGGCAGGCTTCTTGCTAGCTAGCTCTTATATCATAAGTTAACCCATTTCTATAAATCTATGTTTTGCCATGTGGCTTGTGGCTTACCAATACCTTGACATCTTGATTCTCCTGGTGGCGGATAGCAGTGTCTGCCTGCTCTTTTTTTCTCCTTCCTCTCTCTCTAGTTAGAATGTCCCTCTTAACCTTATCCTGCCTCACCATTGGCCAAACAGCTTTACTTATCAACCAATCAGAGCAACATATATTCACAGCATACAGAACGACATCACCCATCATTTCCCCTTTTCTTTCTATTCAAAAGGAAGGTTTTAACTTCAACATAGTAAAATTACATATAACAAAACAGTTATCAAGCAAGAATTACAGTTACAATATCTAGTCTATTTGTATTTGGCAAAATTAAAGAAAATATTTTATCTATCCTATATTTGTGAGTCTAAAGTTTCATATTTAATTTACCTTTTATCATAACCAAGGAAAATTATAACTATCTACTCTTCAACTACATCAAAGACCTCAGAAGGATACAATATTACCTAAGTAAACAGGAAATACATTGTAAGCAACTTCCAAAAATCTAGAATGACAGAGACAGCTGGCTGCCTGGACAGTTACCCAAAGTTCTTCTGCAACATTGGGGCATCCATTCTTCAGCCTACAGGTCTAGAGTCTCTCAGTCGCTTTTCTCTGTGTCCTGAAGAATGTCTGGCAGTTTCTTCTGTGAAGCAGGAACCTGAAGGACCATCTCATCTTGCAAAGTTCAGTGGTCACCTTCCTATGGGTCCTGCATGGCCAGTCAATACAACATATTGTCAAGCAGTCTGGGCAAGAACAGTTTCTTGCCCAAATGGCTAACTTTTGCCAAGAAGAAGATAAACTCCATATAGAGTGTCTTCAGTGCCCATCTTTCTCTTTGAAGTAAATCAGTGCTGCCAGGAGCAAACGTGTCTCACTGTCCAGAAAAGTCTAAGTTTTTAAAACAATTTAAATGTCATATTCTGTAGGTCTTTGAAGTGTTTGAAGATTATCTTCCTAATTGAATTATATCTATGTATACCTAGAAAACTTAACATGACTATAAGTTTGACTATCATAGAAGACTAATTATTAATCTGTATTTCTCAATTTATCCATTATAATTTAAATGAGTTACATAAACATAATACCATAAAGGAGAGTAGAAATAAATATATAGTATAACAAAATCAACTCTAAATTTGTATCAATAAACTAAAATTTATACCAATGTAAAACATTTTAAATTAGTTGCTCTTTAAAAGTAGGTTCAACAATCCATCCTTTTATCCTATCATATCTATATCTTATATTTCCATAACATATCCCCCTTTCTTCTTTTAGAAAGATATTGATAATGACCACCAACATTTTGTAACCAACTATCTAAACAAAGACAAACATCCATAATCTATTTTTTGGGGAATGTGGGCATAGTTTTCTAGGCTACTTCCTGCTGATAGAGGGTGCTGTATTCTTATGGGGATCCTGAGAAAATTCAGAATTATAGTCAAGTCCTGACTGGAATAGTCTGTGATGTTGTATTCCCTAAGCCAGTTGCCTTAAAGTTGTTCTTGGATGTTGGATCATCTGAGCCTCTCAGGGGGTCTTAGTTAAACCATATTAGCCTGGAATCAACCCACAGGTTCTCATCTTCTGTGGAAACAAAAGCAGAACCTCTTTTCCAAAGTAATATATCCTTAGACATAGATTTTGAAATCAAGATGTCTTTAAAATATATACATTGGTTTAACTTAGCAGTCTTTACAATCAAATGTCTTTCTGTAGTTAAAAAATCCCAAAGACAATATAATCCAGACTCTCTGTGGATTTCCATCTTTACGTGGCTTATTTTTATATTACTTTTACTGTCTCTTTAAAGATTTTATTTTTTAAAACTATGTATTTCTTCATTTAACTGTCTGTCTTACTTTTCCTCTTTCTTTTAAGCCTATGTACATTTTTACACACATTGTAAACTGTTTAAAGTCTTATTCCATTTGAATCTGCCTTATTGTGGATCTATAATCCTTCTCTGACCAGGAGAGATTTTAAACTGCTAAACTGCATGGCCAGGATGAAAAGCAGCAGCCTTAGCTGCTGACTCTGCCCACTTCAGCTTTTCAACATGGCGGAGGTAATTCATCTCCAGCTCTGGGCCATGTGTACTATTAACTCTCAGAAGCAGTGAAACTCCATGAGCTGGGTTCCACTGTCTCCATTTCTCACAGCATGCTTTTCTTCCAAGTTCTGACCAGAAAGGTCCTTTATGATCTAATTCAAGCATTCAAGGACTTTTCCAAACCAAAATCCCCAATTCTTCCACATTCCAGCCACAAAACAGGGCCTAAGAACCAAATGATCAGGTTAATCACAGCGATGGTCCCACTTCTAGGTTCAATTTTCTCATTGCTGTAATCAGATATAGTAACAAGAGGAACTTAAGCGAGAAATGTTTGCTTTGGCTCACAATTCACTAGTGCTATTCATCATAGTGAGAAGGTCAAGGTGGCAGGAATTTGAAGCAGATAGTCATAGTGCATCCACAATCATGAACAGAGAGTAATGAATGAATACTGACGCCCAACTCCTTGTTGTATTTATTCAATACAGGATTACAGTCAAGGAATGATGTCATTTATTGTAGGTGTCTCTTCCCACCTCAATTAATGCAATCAAGATGATTCTTTACACACATACACACATTAGCAGAGGCCTGTCTCCCATGTGATTCCAGATTCTGTCAAACTGACGATTAACAGTCGTCATTACCACTAATGTACCACACAACTGAGATTACATCCTTCTTTCTTTTGTCCCCAGATTAGAACCACACATTTCTCCACTGAATTTAAACTCCCTGAAGAAACATTTTAAGTATTCTTACCAACACTTCCAGACAAGTCAATTTTCTATGCTTCAATAGCATTTACCTTGATATCACTCACCTTGTAATAGGAACTAGAAAGTATCTTCCCTCCTCAAATATCTGGCCTATGGACTCTGCTGAGAGAAAGAGAAAACAATTCTTTGTTCAGAGAAGTTTCATGGCAGAACCATGATTTCTAACTACAGGTTGTCCCCCTGTTTGAAACACTCTAATGTTCTTGCTTTTATTGTTGTGGTAAGACATGTACGTTATTTATTATTTTAGTATGTTGCATTAAATTTTGAAAAAGCTTTTCTGAACATATAAAACTCTCTTTGAAACCCCATATTATTATTAGCCAGTTTCAAGTCTTTAGATTTTAATATATAACCTGAAGTATCCAAAAAAGCCAGAAAGGCAAAAGGAGACTCTGAAGGGATGGGAAAAAAAGAAAGCTCCAGAAAGTAAGATACACGTGCTATGAGGAAATAATCAAAATAATTGTGGGAACTTTAACTGGTGACTGGGGAGAGAGGTGATACAAGGGTTAAGGGAAAGCAAGGGATAAATAACACTAAGGATGTATGAAAATGTATATAACATATTATTATATACATTTACTTAAAACAATACACATATGTATACATATATATGTATGTGCACACATATATTTTTAAATTGATTTATGCCCCATGAGGTAATAATGCTCCCCCAAAGAGCTGTGAATTATCTAAAAAAAAAAAAACTGTATTGCAAGGCATGGGAAACCTCCCTTCATGGAGTTGGTTAGAAGATTACAAGCATTTCTGAAACAATGTTGAGTATTGACATTGTCCTTTATTGCTTTCCAGAACTTGAAGCTAAGACCCTATTGCTAAAGATACCACATACTTCAGACATAGGACTTAATGACTGGACTGGCAAGACATCCACAGTGGTGCAGTAATGGCACTTTTATCTTGTGTGCAACCAGCAGTTGTCCAACTGGACTTGTCTCACTCAATAAAAGGGAATTCATGCCCAGTACTACAAATAGAGACAATTACCCATGGCTGGAAAGGTCATATGTCCTGAGAGAAGAACCTACTATTGCCATTTTCCTAAACCAATATAATTTTGGAATGTATTCTAAATATTTATCTTTGTACCACAGATAAATGAGCTCTTATGCCTCATCAAAAAAAGAGCTTCTTTTTACAACTGGTCAAAATTCAGAGTGACGATGAGGTGACCAACCCCAACTGATACGTCTGCAACATCACTCCTACACCTAAGGCTCAGGGAATATTGCAGAAGAGGGAAAAGAAGGATCATAAGAGCCAGAAGCACAAGATGCTTTGCTTCTAGATAGACAAAACAAGGGAAATGCACTCATGCACTCTCTACAATATGGTTGTCTGAACAAAACTGGCATAATGGCAACACCAGCTGATATAGCAATGTTAACAGGGAAATTCCACATGGTTTTTACTTCTGGCTGAAGAGCTATAGATGATCAGTGGCTGCTAAGAGAGGGAGAATCAGTTTCCTGTAGGGATGAGCTCCCACATAGGTTCTCTAACTCCAAGTGGTCAGTCCTAGACATATGTATACAGGGAAATTCTAAATGAATTCAGTAGATTGTACACACACAAAGAGAGAGAGAGAGAGAGAGACAGAGATTGGGATGACAATCACAAAGGAGAAATTATGAACGGGGGTGGGCAACAGGAGGAGGGAGGAGTTGGAGGAGAGAGGCAACAGGTGGATTGATATAGATGCACTGTTTGTATATGAAGTTAGAAAAAAACAAAATTAATTTTAAGAGGCTTTTCTGGACATGTACTGCTCTCTTTGAAACCCTTGTTATTCTTAACCATTTCGGAGAACATTTTTTTTCTCCTGATACGATTACAATTAGAGTTCCTATGCATGTTTATGCCCAATTCTTATATAGCCTAGGGCAATGCAAACTATGTTCCTTCCTTTTTTTTCTACCAAGCCCAAATTTAGTCCCATCCTATGAGAGGCTTCTCTAACAAATGTATGGACACCACAACTTTGTGTAAGTACCACCCACATACCCAAACAGATACCTCTTGGCCATTCCTGAGATCTAGAGGTGCAAACACCAATTGTAATCCTCTATTGGGAAAATACATATTTGGAAGAAATTTGTATAGGACCTGAAAATAAGATTATCTGGGAAGAAAATTCCTAAGCCACAAATACCTGGAGCATGGTTTAGAAGAGGTAGCTCAAACTCTAGGTGGGCACTCCTGTTAGTGTCATAAACCTTTAACCACTTCGTTCTACCTCTCTGGAAATCCTTTCTTCCAATTCCCTAGTCTGGGCAACAACTCTCAGACTCAGTTTATTCCAGTTCCTTCTACAATCCTTCTGAACATAATCTCAAACACCACAACCTCAAATATTGAAATCCTTAAAGTCTAAAACATCTCAAATCATAATTCCTCAAAATTAAAACTCCAAATGAAAACTCCAATTATCATTTTAACAAAAATAAGAGAGGCAGAAAGGAAAATCTGGGGAAAGGATTGCCTCTATGACTCAGCAAAGTGAAAACTTCATTTAAAAATGTGTCATTTGTCTGCACTGGTATTCCTTCCAGCTGATGAAATTCCAGGAGCTTTTAATGAATTAACACCACATTTGCTTGAATGAGTCAGCCAAGTTACTTACTGGTTCAAAAATAATTGTGTGCATAGTAAGACAAAAAGATAATAGAATTGTTATTTGATCCCGTAGTGTCTCTACCAAATTTGTGGTCTATATATGAATGCATGCAGAGTGGATTTTTGAGTACTCAAAACACCATAGAGGCATGGCATAGAAGATGAGAAATTTTAATAGCAAATGTTAATGTCAGTGTATATGAAGTCATGGAGGCACTTCAGAAAGAGCAATACCAGTAGAAAATGAATGTGAACCTATTCTCTAAGAAAAGCCATTTCCTAAAATATGTAGATGAAACCTAAATAGATGTGCATGAGTGTGTAGGTGCACATGCCTATGCAGGAACATGCAGAGACAAGAGGACATTAAGTTTCTTCCTCCATCACTTTACATCTATTTCCTTGTGGCAGGGTCTCACACTGAACCATAAGCTTGCCAGAAATCTCCTGGGATCTGTCAGTCTCTGTTCACCAATGCTGGATTCTCTAATGTGTGGCCATGCCCAGGTTTTTATGTGGTCAGTAGGGATTCAAACTCATGATGGAAGAGCAAGTGCTCTTAAAAGTTGAGCCATAACCTCAGCCACTGTATACAGTCTCCAAAAATGAATCACAAAACTGGACATGGTGGGTCGTGACTGGAATCCTAGCATATGAAAGGCAGAGTAGAATTGCTGCAAGTTCAGGTCAGCCTAATCTACAGAATGAGACCCTATTTCAAACACCCTATATAAGTAAGTAAGTAAGTAAAGGGACCGGAACTGAACTGGCCTATTGGTGCCACAGGAAGTTCCACATCTTATACTGGCTTCAGCAGAAGCAACAGATGCTAGATGGGCCCCAAACCTGGATTAGGACAGAAAGCACAAGGGAAGCTCCACATCTCCCAGTGGATCCAGAGGATGCTTAGGACCCTGTGTGGATACCAAAACTGACTGACCATGAGGCCCACAGGCATGCATGGAGTTCTACAACACACAGGGCAAGTTACAGACCCAGTCAGGAGGTGTGGGCTGACAGAGGGGTTGTGGTGAGTTTATTTTCTTGTCCTGTCTACTTTGGTGTTCTGCAGGTTTTAGACACCTGGTTGGAGATAGCTTTCTCTGAATTTGGGAAATTTTCTTCTATGATTTTATTGAAATTATTTTCTATGATTTGGATGCAGTATTCTTCTGCCTGCTTGTGGCAGCCCAGGCTCTCCCATGTTCCACTCATATTTTCTAAAGTGTACAGTTGATCATTACTGAATGATATAGTTCCTCTACTTTGTCTTCCAGCTCTGATATCCTGTTGGTGAGGCTTTCTACTGAGCTTTTTTTCTCACTCTTCTTGTTTTCCCTTGACCCTCAGAGAAAGGCTACAGATACTCAGTCCTACAGAGGGAAATGACATCTCACCCAGACTACAACCCAGTACTCTCCTGAACATTACAAATACCACCACTAAAGAAAAAAGGGGGGATTAATTTTTTTAAAAATATACAAAATGAAATTAAAAATAAGCACCAAACTAATCCCAGATGTGCAAGTCCCAGCACAGAAACAGAACCAAGATAACATGTCTTCCACCAAAATTACTAACCACATAATAATGGCTCCAAATGAGAATAATTTAGAACTTCCAGACAAAGAATAATTGTACCTGTGTTCCCAACCTAACCACAAAACCTTTGATCTACAATCTGTTCTGCCTGCAAAATATGCTAGGGCAACAGCAGCACAAACCTTGTGGAAGTAGCCAAAGAATGTCCTGTTTGACTTAAAGCACACTTGATGAGATGGAACCCACACTGGACACTGATGGAGTGACCAAGAACCAGAGTCTAGATAGCCCAGAGACCTAGGATAAAACCAAATACTACTGGTCTAAAAGACTGTAACAATAAAATGACTCCTAATGATATTCTGCTGTGCACAACAAATCCGTGCCTTATGCAGCCATCATCAGAGAGGATTCCTTCTACAGCAGATGGGAACAAATAGACCCAGAGCAAGACAACACACAGAGAGTGAGATCTTGGAACACACAGCTCTAATCAAAGCCCTTCTCCAAGAACTGAGGGAACCCTTAGAAGAAGAAGCAGAAGGAGTGGAGGAGACAGAGGGAACAGAGAACACCAGGAGAACAAGGCCCTCTAAAACAACTGAGCAAAGCTCTTATGAACTCACAGAGACTGAAGCAGTATGTGCATGGATCTGCACCAGGTCCTCTGCATATATACTGCAACTTTCAGCTCAGTACTTTTATGGGACTCCTGAATGCGTAAATGAGTGGGTCTCTGATTCTTGTGCCTTCTCTTTGAGCTCTTTCATTTTTCTGTTGGCTTGGCTTGTCCAACTTCAGTAGGATGGTTATCATTTATATAATAATATCTTATTATATTTTATTTTGTTATGTTTTCTTGTTATTGCCTTGAAGCTCAGAATGACCAATGCAGCTACCACCCAGGCCCACATCCAGTGCTTTTGATTGACCCACCCCAACATCAACACCATCTATGACCTGCTGGAGGAGTAGGGACTGGTCCTGCGGAACCATAGCAACAGAATCTCCATGACTTAGGGCAACAGCAGGATATCCAAGAGGACTTTTGGTGAAGGTTAAGTTTGATGGTGTACCAGAAGCCAGAGGCCTTGAACCAGAGAAACAACACATTACACAATGAACATTTGTAACTATAGTTGTTTGGACAAAGAGATATACCGCACGAGACAAAGCAGCTCCCAATGCCACCAAGACAATTAAAGAGGGGATGGAGAGGCAGGAAAGGAGAAGCGAAGTAATTTTGCTTTTGTTTTTTAACTAGTATTTTTATTTTTATGCTTTTTTGGGGGGCGCTGCAAGGGTGAAGGATGGATAAGGAGGGACTGGGAAATGAGTGAAATTGAGGTGTATGATGAGAAACTTCCAAATAATCAATAAAAAAATACGTTAAAAAATAAATCACCAGTTGAACTATTCCATTTCTGGGACAGTCTATACAATCAACAGTTACAACTTCAAAGTAGATTTTTGCTAGTTTGGTCCATGAATATTTTGTAAACAACATCTAATGCATCTTCACATTTCTGTGTTTTATAAACAGTTCAACAAATTAGATGTCAAAAAGTCCTAAGGGCGGAAGTTTCCTGATAAGAGGAATCTCATAAAGAAATTATGGTATTTTTAGAAACCAGAATGACATTTCCATCCTTTATTTGTTTACCACTTGAACTTTAGAAACTATATGGCAATGCATTAAACGTCTTCTTAGTCATTTTCTTGGTGGTTTTCCAGCCTGCTGAAAAAATATAGATTCAACAATAGTTCAAGGACTTCACAATTCACTAAAATTGTCTAAACTTCTGGAAAAGCTTTTTTCTAAAATGCTCAGTACTTACAGTTTTTAGAACTAAAACTGATCAGCTTTCAGCTTGAAGTCTTTCTCAACCTGTGGAATTTATTAATAAATCCATTATTTCCTGTCGTGTCTGTAAATCTTTACCATATATAAGTTATAGTAAAGAGGGGAAAAAAGAGATGCTGTCAATAACAGCAGTTCTACCAGCTGCAGCGATTTCAATTAAAGACCTGACCAGTGGCTATGAAAGTGCCTCTCTATACATAAGCCTCATGAAAGTGCCCCAGCATGATGGCACAATTCAAGGAGTTGTTTTCTTTTTCTTTTTACTGTTGTGTGTACTTGCATTTTGGACGAGTTATTTAAGCCTTTCTTCCCCTGACACACTTTAGATTTCTGATCAGTGATATTTTATCATAGATAGGAAAAAATAATTAGATACCTAAAAGGTTTGACTTTGGCTGTAACCATAGTGATTTTTATCACAGCATGGGCAGAAAAGGGAGAGAAGCCGACATGAAGTAGTGAAAGGAAACTCTCAGCAGGAAAGAGGGCAAAGTTTTTAGTGAGAAAATTATGTTGGACAGGATGCACACAAAGTACACTGTACTAAGCAATCAATATATGTAAAATCTGGCATTTCGATGGCATCTTTTATTCTAAGAATAATCAAGAAACTTTGCAGATATAAAGTGTACTTTCCTAACAATATTCATGTGGGTTAAGAAGCAAGTATTTCAGAGTATTCGCAACACACAATTGCAACAGAGCAAACAAGAAAATATGAGTTGTCTTATCATGTAGAAATATTGTCAACCAAGGTCCTTAAAATTCTATCTAGTCCTCTACACAAACTAACTGATATTAATCTGCTTAAAATCAAGTGATACTAGAATATTAGAGTATGACAAGCAGGATAGTGAGTATGGCTAGGATCTGTGGCCTTCACGTCAATCAGCAGAAATCATAAACTACAAAATATTTTTCCTAAGGGGGGATAGCTTGGCATTTTTGGACATTAAAAGCCACAGTAAGAGACTGCTTCATTTTGGTACTGTTTCTGAAAAAAATCTTACAACACACATACATACATAAACACACACACACACACACACACACACACACACACACACACACACACACACCCCCCCACAGAGTCATCTATGTGTGTCACCATTATAAATACTAAATATAAAAGAATATAAGATTTAGTAAGCAATTAACCAAACAGTAACAAAAATTGCAAAAGTAAAATAAAAACTTAATAAAATAAAATATGAGTAAACCTCAGACCTAAAGTAATTAGATGTGTCATTAATATTAAAATACTAATTTTACTTACTGCAATATTTATAACTTTTAGATAAAATTTATGGTCAATGTTATTAAACAGACAAATGATAAATAGGCTTCTTACTAGTTTTTGAAACTAGAATACAGAGTAAGAAGCTTCATTGTGACATTTTGATACATATATATATGTTTTAAGTTGATCCCTGAGCACATTCTCCTGATCTCTTTCTGCAAGTAACCTTCCTAGGAATAAAGTAAATTTTCATTTGCAAGTAGTTATCAACTGAAAAGAGCTTCTGTTTTAGAGATGGGGCATCTGTCTACTCCTTTCAGATCTAGTACCCCATTTGGTGCAGATCCATGCAAGCCCTGTCCATGCTGCTTCAAGCTCTGTGAGTTCATATGACCTTAGAGGGCTTGTTTTCTTGGTGTCCTCTATGCCCTCTGGAGCTTACACTCTTAGCTGCTTCCTTTTCCTTGGGGTTCCCTGGGCTCTAACAGGAATGATTCGATGCAAACATCCCATGTAGAGCTGTATGTTTCAAGGTCTCACTCTCTGCATAATATCTGGCTGTGGGTCGCTGTGTTTGTTCCCATCTGCTGCAAGAGGAAGTTTCTCTCAAGACTGGTGAAAGAGGCACTGATCTATGAGTATGGCAGAATGTCATCCAAAGTAATTTCATTGCTACATTTTTATTGTTGTTTGTTTGTTTGCTTGTTTCCTTTTTAAAGAACAGTAGTATTTGGTTTTACCCTAGGTCCCTGGGCTATGTAGTCTCAGGTTCTTCGTTGCCCAAGCAGTGTCTGGTATGGTTCCAACGCATGAAGTGAGCCTTAAGTGAAATCAGATACTGGTTGGTTGCTCCCACCAGCTTTGTGCCATCATTACCCTAGCATATCTTGCAGACAGGGTATCATTGTAGATGAAAGGGTTTCTGGCTGGGCTGATGTTTATGTTTTTCTTTTGGTAGCCTGCAGTATACCTTCCTATATCAAAGATGGTAGAATGTATGTGTGAAGGCTCTATGTAGGTATCAGCTCAACTTCTCCATGTTCCATGAATTATGTGGTTGTTGTCTTTAGCAATACAGTCTTGCTGTCAGTTTGGGAGGTGGAGCAAACTTTAGTTGTAGCAACAGCCTGGGATCCCTTTGGCCAATAACTCAATTAGAAGTCTCATTATTTGGCAATTTCCTTCAGAATCCCTCCATATATGTATACATTTTAGGAAGCTTCTATTATATTACATTTGCATAGTAGCCCTCAAATTGCCCTTGATTTAGCTGCCTCTTCCATATTTCCTCTCTTGTCTCCCTCTTCACTCACTGTCTCCACTTGATTCTGCTGTTCTAACTCCTCCATCCATCCATAAATATCTATTCTAGTTGCCTTTCCTAGGGAAATCCATCTGCCACCCCCCAGTTCCATACTCAGTGGTTCTGTAGATTGTAGCTAGGTTATCAGTGATATAACCGCTAATACCCACATATAAGTGTACACATAACATTTTGGATTTCTGGGTCTGGGTACCTGCAAATTTCATTCTTTTTAATGGCTGAGTAATACTCCATTGTGTAAATGTATCTTACTCTCTTAGTCCATTCTATTGAGGGACATCTAGGTTGTTTCCAATTTCTGGCTTGTGGTGGGATATTAGATCACACTGTGAACTCTGAGTTTGCATTTGCATTAAATAAAATTAACCTTGGGTCAGGAGGCTGCATTAGCAACTAGTTGACCGGAAGTAATCATAGAGCCTCAGAGGGCATCTTGGAGAGATAGAAGACACAGGAGACAGTAGGGTGGGATTTGGAGTAGTGCATGTTTTTCTGGTTTGGTGAAGCAGAAGCATGGGTCTTCAGTGGATGTCAGCAAGGAGAGGGGGTTAGCATAGTTGCTACTTAGCCTCTCTGAGCTCTCAGGTTTTCACCCTAGCTTTTCAATCTTGAATTTCATTCATAATTAGAAAGATAGGGATTTAGTTAAAGCTACTTTTAGCAGCAGCAACAGTGCCAGTACCTGTGGGAGCAGAATTCTCACCAGGCTGTGGCCTGAGCCAGGCCACAGCCAGAGAAGCAGGTTGGTAACTGCAGAGTTGCAGTTGTTGGCAGAGATAGCAGTGGATGAAGGCAAAATTATGAATAGAACAGCAGTGAACATGGTTAATTAAGTGTCTTTGTGGTAGTGTGAAGCATCCTTTGGATTTATGCCCAAGAGTGTTATAGCCTGATCTTGAGACAGATCGATTCCCATATTCCTGAGGAACCACAGTGTAGTCAGATTTTATTTGGACTGTCATCTCACAAATAATGACACAGAGAATTATAATTTTTGTGGGGGCCATTTTTATTAAAACTACCACATTCTACTCCCTGGACCCCATATGCTTGTAGACATACCATAACACCAAATGCATTTAGTCCAACTTCAGAAGTCCTCATAATCTTTAACAGTCTCAACCCTGTTTAAAAAGTCCAAAAAGTCTCTTCAGAGAGTAATGGCAATCTCTGAACTGTAACCCCTGTAAAATCAAAATAAAAAAAATCAGATCACATACTTCCAACATATAACAGCACAGATATATATTACCATTCCAAAACATAGGGAAGGGAGTGGAGTGAGGAAATATTGGACCAAAGCAAGACTGACAACCAGCTGCCCAAACTCCAAACTCTGCATCTCCATGTCTAGTATCAAAATGTTCTTCAGATCTCCAACTCCTTTCAGCTTTGTTGACTGCAACACACTTCTTTCTCTCAGGCTGGTTGCACTCCCTGTTAGCAGCTCTCCTTGGCAGGTATCCCAAAGCTCTGGCATCTCCAACATCTTGGAGTCTCTAAGGCAATCCAGGCTTCACCTTCACAGCATCACACAAAGATTTTTTAGGCCTCCATTCAGGGACACTCCGATACATACCTGGCCTCAGTGGCTTTCCTTAGTCAAAGAGGAAGACTCCATAGCCCCTTTCTTCAATTCTTGATTCTAAAGCCAGAATCATGTGGCTGAAGCTGCCAAGTTCTGCTGCTTGCTGTTAGGGTCCTAGAGAAGTCCCATAAAAGATCACCATCCATGTATGCCATCAACAAGAGCGCTTTTATTCCAGCATGCTGGGGCCTGCCATCCCATACAAAGGAAAAATGGCTAAGACTAAGAATTATAATTTTTTTTTGGTTTTTTGAGACAGGGTTTCTCTGTGAAATAGTCCTGGCTGTCCTGGAAGTCACTCTGTAGACCAGGCTGGCCTTGAACTCACAGAGATCTGCCTGCCTTTGCCTCCCGAGTGCTGGGCTTAAAGGCATGTGCCGCTGCAACCCAGCTGAGACTTATTATTAATTATGGAAGCTCAGCTAATAGCTTAGGCTTGTTCCTAACTAGCTCTTATAACTTAAATTAACCTGTTTATATTAATCTGTGTTCTATTATGTGGCATTACCTCTTTTCCATCTTGCATCTCCTGTTACCTACCTGTGTCTTCGGGTAACTCCTTTGCACCTAGATTCCTCCTCCTCTTCCTTTCTCTCCCTAGAAATCCTGCCTATATCTCCTGCCTAGTTATTGCCCATTTAACTTTTTATTATACCAATCACAGCATTACATACATCCCACAGTATAAAAGTATCCCACAACATTTCCCCTTTTTTGTCTAAATAAAAACCAAAAAAAAAAAAAAATGAAAACTTTTTGACTCTAACACAGTAAAACTATATACAATAAAGACAATTATCAGATAAGAATTACATTTACAACATCCAGTCCATTTGTTTTGGCAAATTTAGAGAAAGTACTGTATTAGCTATCTTATCTTAGTGAGCCCAAAGTTTTATACCTAGACTATTTTTATCATAACTTGTATTACCATCCTAATATATCTTTTTAGAACTTAAAACATCTTCTTAGATAAACAATGTAAGCTTTTATGTTTCTCAACTTATAATCTTTACATCTCTTATGCAAGTTTCTATTCTGAATTTGGTAACAAGGAAAACTGTAACTGTAACTATCTGATCTTCAACCCCATCAAAGACCCAAAAAGGATATAATATTACTTGAGTAAGCAGGAGGTGCAGAGCAAGCAACTTCCAAACTATAGAAGTGACAGAAACAGCTGGCTGCCTGGACAGTCCCCCAAGGTTCCTCTGCAACATTGAGGCATCCATCTTTGGCCTACAAGCCTAGAATATCTAACAGAATTTTATGTAAAGCAGTAAATTTGAAGGACTGTCCTACCTTGTCTTGGCAAAGCTTGACAGCTGCTTTCTTTTGTGCCCTGCTTGTCCAGTTTGGACAGCATACTGTCAGCAGCCGAGGCAAGAGCAGTTTCTTGCCCAAATGGCTAGTTTTGCCACATTGAAAGCAAACTCCATATGGAGGTTCTTCAATGTCCATCATCCTTTTTTTTTTTTTTTTTTTTTTGGTGCTGCCAGGAGCAGACGTGTCTCACTGTCATGAAAAGCCTTATTGTATTTAAACATTTAAAATGCCTTATTCTGTAGGTCTTTAAAGTGTTTGAAGATTGCCTATCTGTCTAAAATATATCTCTGTGTGACCTTGAAAGCATACCTAACATGACTATAAGTTTGATTGTTATAACTAATGTAATAACTAACTATTAAAACTAACTATTAACCTGTATTTCTTTATTATTCTAAATAGTTTTCAAGGACTAAAACTTTACATTTTTCAATGAGCTGCATAGTTACAATAATTTAAACAAGAATAGAAATATCTATACAGTATAACAAAAATAACCTTAAATTTGTATCAATATATAAAAATCCATACCAGTGTAAAATATTTGAGACTAGTGGTTGTTCAAAAGTAGACTCAACAAATCCACACATTTATCCCCACTTTTTCCATTCAGAAAGAGATCCCTGAATCTAATCTCTTTTGTTCAGCTTTTTTCCTGACCATGACCAATAATAACTTGTAACTAACCCCCCCAAACAATGACAAACATCCATAACCCACCAAATGAGCAAAAGCCATCTACCCCCAACTCTCGGGAATGTGGCCATCATGTTCTCTAGACTGCTTCCTGTTGTCTGGTGGCAACAGCATCTTTATGGGACCCTGAGAAAATTGGGATAATGTTCAAGTCCTGGGAAAGCTAGTTGTGTTTTTTTTTATATAGTTTCTGTGTGATGAGAAAGTATAGAGCTTATCTGAAGTCTTGGCTGGACACTCTGTGAGGTTGAACCATCTCAGCTGGCAGCTTTGAAGTTGTTTTGGATGCAGAATTTTGAGGAAACTGAAACAGGTACATTCTGAGGTTAGATTACCTGGGTTACTTGTCTTCACTGATGTCTGATCCTTTTTTTTCTGAAAACACACAAGCTTTTCAAGGTAACATATATATCTGTATTAACACAAGTATGGAATTTGTGGTGTACACAAGTCAGTTAAAGATGATTTTTTTGTTTTATGTTTGAGCATGTCAAAGTCTTCTGTTAACTTTATACATTTGTTTGTACTGTATAACCAAACCTCTATCCATGCCATATGAAAGGATGACATATAATAATAAGTCATGTGGATTCCACAGCCAATAAGATTTATCATGTCTCATCCAGTCTCAGAGTTGTTCCCATAGTAGAGGGATCAGCATATATGCCACTTGTCTTGTAGTCTTTCTTGGTTTCTTTTAAGAATTTTAGAAAAGAAACTCACTAAAGAGGTATAAGCGTATAAATTTGAAAGGTATTATAAGATAGTTCTGTTAGTAATATAAGTTAGGATAGAAAATAAATCAGGTCAAATGCAAATGGACTAGACATTGTTTAGGTATTTATTGCTTGTATATACTGTATATAGTTGTACTTATTGTATATAATTTTTCTTATATTAGTTATAACTTTTTTCCCTTTTTCTTTTTATTAGAATAGAAGAGGGAAATATGGTGATATTTTATTTGTGCTGAAATGTGATTTTATTTGTATGTTAATAAAGTTGCCTGGAGATCAGAGCTAAGAGAAAGCCATTTAGCAGAAGTCTGGCAGTGGTGGCACATGCCCTTAATCCAATCACATGGCAGACAGAATCTCTGTGTGTTCAAGGACACAGGCAAGCGGTGACCCGAACCTCTAATCTCAGTATGAACCATAGAGACCTGGAGGTCTATATACACAGGCAGTGACGAGGAAGTCATGTGGTTGGGTTTACAGCCAATGAGAAGGCAGAACAGAAAGGCAATAAAAAGATAGGACACACGGGAAGAAGGTCTCTCTCTCTCAGGAGGACAGCAGCAAGTGGAAAGATAAGGTGGTCTTAGCTCTTGGCTACTGCTGAATCTCTGGGCTTTTAACTCTTTATTTGGCTCTTTGTTTCTTATTTAATAAGATCATTTAGAATTACATCTACACTGGGGAGCTGATCTGCTATAGAGCTGGGGATGAAACTGGTAAATGAGCAGGGCTAGGGAAGTTTGGAGGGGAAAATATTTTTAATCCACTGGTTATTTCTGATATGCACTAAATGTATTAAAATATTTTCCTCTAAAGTAGCTAATATTATTTACAGAAATTACAATATTAACATTACACAGTTCAATCTTGAGGGCACAAATAAACACCGAACATTGTCACAGCAACACTGAAAACTGCCAATGTTTATTTTATTGAGGTCTCAAATAAACTTCTTACACTGTATTTAAACCAATTTGACTTATTTTCTCACCATCTATAGAACACTTTAGATATAAATAAAGTCTATAAAAAGATTTACAATGCTAATAGAAATGTATTTAAAAAAAAACCTTCCCTGTTTTTTATTTTGCTTTGTATTTTAACCTGAGGTCAGGGAAGGGTGTTGTAGCTGTTTCTGGGATTTGTGTGCCAGGAAACATACACACATACACACTCCAAGTTTTGGAAAGAAATTTACAATGCTTGTGTGTTATCCACAGAAGTGGATTAACAAAATAAAGACAGATGGCAAGGAATTAATCTAACACCTAACTCTAACACTTTTCAGCTATGTTGCCATTACATACTTATCTACTGTACTAATTCAGACTTCATCTTGACATTGATCACAAAATTGTATGCATGTATTCAACACCATCTGCTGCATAAGTACAATTCAAGGGGGTGGGAATAGCCACCATGGGATGCCAACAATAAAAGCTGATTTCCAATTCCACAGTAACATTTTTTTCTAATGGGAAAAGGTAGGTAGTTGGACTGGCATCATTGCTTGCCCAGTTATATTGACTAAAATCCAATTGGCACTTCCCCACTTCAAATAATTTTGCAAAAACAAAGAGGTGCAATGCAAACAGTCCTTTCTGATTTATATATCTTTAAAGTAAGTTTTTCACTTGAATTGAAAATCAATGAAGTTTTATAAATAGACATTGCAGTTGCTTTTTTCCTGTCAGAAAGATTTCAAGCCAACAGAAAACAAGGAGATTTTGAGTGTGCCAAGTGTGAAAACAGGATTCAATATTCTGTGTACACAAAGCCAAAAATACACATGCAAATCAAATGCCGAGCTTCCAAACAAACATCAGAAGTACTGAGCTTTCCAGAGAACACTTACTTACCCTACCCAATTATTCAGTCCAAGATCTAGAGTAAACCTAGAATATTGAGCTCATTCTTGGTCAGGATTCATAGAGAAGGTTGTAGTAGTGTCAAAAATTACATATGAATTATGAATTTTAGGCTGCCCATCTAAAAGAAAATAAAACATTAGATCATGATGATGCAGAGATGTTAAATGCACTGTTTTGACAGACTTCAAATACTTCAAGTAAGAAAAAAACCATTTAATAGTAAATCAGAAATAAAGATGAAAATATAGCTAAGCAACAAAGAATATAATGGGATATATTTGAAGATATTTTGACATCCCCCCACCAACAGCACTCTTTTTGGAAATTTGTAAACTAGAGTAAATGTATTTGTGAAATGAAGAGAGAAAACAACAAAAACATTTCAAAGATAGTTTTAATACCCTACCAAGCATCATATTTCCAACATTAGCACTAAGCCCTAAATGGAACTATAAACAAACAAAACAAACAAACAACAAAAAACAGAAAGAAAGAAAATGAAACAAAAGATTCTGACCCAAACAGTTTTGTTCTTCTTATAATAGCCAAGTATTCAATAAACCCCCAAAGGCCCATACATTCAAAGTATGCATAAATGAAGTTTACCCTCTTTCTACACTCATATTATTAATAAAAGTATTGAGTTTTTATTACTGTAGCTCTATAGTAGAGCTTGAAGTCAGGGATCGTGATGCCTCCAGAGATTGTGTTATTGTACAGGATTCTTTTGGCTATCCTGGGTTTTTTGTTTTTCCATATGAATTTGAGTATTATTCTTTCCAGGTCTGTGAAGAATTGTGTTGGTATTTTGATGGGGATTGCATTGAATCTGTAGATTGCTTTTGATAAGATTGCCATTTTTACTATGTTAGTCCTGCCTATCCATGAGCATGGGAGATCTTTCCATTTTCTGACATCTTCTTCAATTTCTTTTTTCAGGGACTTAAAGTTCTTGTCATATAGGTCCTTCACTTGCTTGGTTAGTGTTACCCCAAGGTATTTTATGTCATTTGTGGCTATAATAAAGGGTGATATACCTCTGATTTCCTTCTCCGCTTCTCTGTCCATTGTATATAGGAGGGCTACAGCTATATTCATATCAGCATTGTTTGTAATAGCCAGAACATGGAAACAACCTAGATGCCCTTCAACTGAAGAATGGATAAACAAAATGTGGTACATATACACAATGGAATACTACTCAGCAGAGAAAAACAATGACATCATGAGGTTTGCAAGCAAATGGATGGATCTAGAAAAAATCATCCTGAGTGAGGTAACCCAGACTCAGAAAGATAAACATGGTATGTACTCACTCATAGGAGGATACTAGAAATGGAACAAGGATGACTGGAATGCTACTCACATCATCAGGGAGGCTACCTGGAAAACAGGACCCCAAGAAAGACACGGGGATCGCCCAATGACAGAAATAGAATGAGATCTACATGAACAGCTTGGACATGAGTGGGGGTAGTGAAGGGCGAGGGTCGAGGGAAAGAGAGCTTGGGGGAGCGGGAGATCCCAGCTGGATCAACAACAGAGAGGGAGAACAAGGAATAGGAGACCATGGTAAATGAAGACCACATGAGAATAGGAAGAAGCAAAGTGCTAGAGAGGCGCACAGAAATCCACAAAGATACCCCCACAATAGACTGCTGGCAATGGTCGAGATACAGCCCGAACTGACCTACTCTGGTGATGGGATGGCCAAACACCCTAATTGTCGTGCTAGAAACCCCATCCAACTACTGAGGGATCTGGATGCAGAGATCCATGGCTAGGCCCTGGGTGGATCTCTGGGAGTCCAATTAGCGAGAATGAGGAGGGTTTATATGAGTGAGAATTGTTGAGACCAAGGTTGGATAAAGCACAGGGACAACTAGCCAAATGAATGGAAACACATGAACTATGAACCAATGGCTGAAGGGTCACCAACTGGATCAGGCCCTCTGAATGGGTGAGACAGTTGATTGGCTTGATCTGTTTGGGAGGCATCCAGGCAGTGGGACCAGGTTCTGTGCTCATTGCATGAGTCGGCTGTTTGAAACCTGGGGCCTGTGCAGGATCGCTTGGCTCGGCCTGGGAGGAGGGGACTGGACCTACCTGGACTGAGTCTACCAGGTTGATCTCAGTCCACGGGGAAGGCTTTGCCCTGGAGGAGGTGGGAATGGGGGGTGGGCTGGGGGGAAGGTGAGGGGGGCGGGAGGGGGGAGAACAAGGGAATCCATGGCTGATATGTAGAACTGAATTGTATTGCAAAATAAAAATAAAAATAAAAGTATTGAGTAATTAATACAATTGACCAGTATCCCAGGAAAGAAGCTTAAGAATACCTTTATCTACATTTTATTCAACGCTACTTCCAAAGTAATCTATAGTATTAGAAAATTAAAATGCCCTTGCCAAGACTATAGGTTTGCTCTTCACAAACTGACAGCAAGATCCTATTGCTGAAGGCAACACCCACACAACTCATTGAACATGGAGAAGCTGAGCTGGTGTCTACATAGAGCCTTCACTCCTAAGTTCTAGTGTCTTTGGTACAGGAAGGTGCACTGCAGGTTGCCAAAGGAGAAACATGAACACCAACCCAACCATAAACCCTTCAATCTACAATTTGTCCTGCCTGCAAAATATGCTCAGGTAATGGTAGCCCAAAGCTTGGGGGAACAACCAACCAATATATGGTTTCACATAAGGCCCACAAGATGGAACCCTTACCCAACATTGCTTGGGTGACCAAGATCCTGAGACTAGATAGCCCAGGGACCTAAGGTACAATCATATACTACTGTTCTTAAACGACAACAACAACAAATCCTTAGCAATAAAATGACTGTAAAATGATTCCTAATGACATTTTGCTATCCTCATAGATCAGTGCCTTGTTCAGCCATCATCAGAGAACCTTCATCCTGCAGCTGCAGCAGATGGGAACAAACACAGAGACCAACAGCCAGACATTATTGAAAGAGTGAGAAACCTTGGAACACTCAGTCCTAAATGGGATGACTATATTAAATCCCTCCCTTCAGGGCTCAGGGAACCCCATGGAAAAAGAGGGAGAAAGAATGAAAGAGACAAAAGGGGAGAAGGACACCATGAAAAGAAAGCCCTTTAAATCAATATGAACAAAGTTTATATGAACTCAGAGACTGAAGCAGCATGCACAGGGTTCTGGGTCTCCTTTAGATCCTCTGCATATATGTGGTGTGTGTGTGTGTGTGTGTGTGTGTGTGTGTGTGTGTGTGTGTGTGTGTGTGTGTGTGTATTTATGTATGTATATATGTATGGCTTCCAGGTTTCTATAGGATTCCTGAGTATGAGAAAGAGTGGGTCTCTGATTCTTGTACCTTCTCTTGGGCCCTTTTCCTTCTGCTTGTCTTGTCAAATTCTGGTGTGTTGGCTCTTGTTTTATTTTATTTTTTTATTATTATCCTAAGGGATAAGCTTGTTTGTTTTCTAATGAGAGACAGAAAGGGAATGAATCTGGGAGGGAAGGTGGGGAGGAATTGATTGGAATAGAGTAGGAGGACCTGTAATCAGGACATATTATGTAAGAAAAAAATCTGTTTTCAATAAAAGGAAAAAATTTTCCCCCAAATCTTATTATAAAATAAGTAGAATCAAATTATTCTCCTTATAAAAAAGATTTCCTGTATTACAAATGGATTAACATAACACAGCATCCTTGTGCAGCTTTTGTTTGTTTGGTTTGGTTTGGTTTGGTTTGTTTTGGTTGGTTGGTGATATGGGTCAAACCCAGCATTACGCACATACTAGGCAAGTACTCCAACACTGAGCAACATGCTAAACCTTTCATGTAACATTTTCTCAGTGTGTTCATGACTCAGAGGGTGTTATATGTCAATCATAAATTACAACAAATCTTAAAACAGCAGACACAATTACTGAACTGTGACTCTTGTGGGAATATCTTAAAAGGAAGTGTGCATTGAATTCCTTTATTTATTTTAATTCGTTTGCTGGTTCATTTTTAGTATGCAAGTACCCACCCAGCAGGGAGGCAGGGAAAGACTTTGTGTCTGACCTGTTGCCTAGACGTGCTTGTGAAATGAAGCAAACTCATGTCTCAAAGGAAAAGCATCCCCTACAGCTCAGCACTTATTTTGGACCAAAGTGTTGCTTGCAATTTCCATTTGTAACATGATGCCAGGAAAGGAAGCCACACTGTGTAATACACAGGGCACAGGCTTGGTTCACAGGCTTGCTCCAAACTTGCTTTATGTTCTGCTTTAGATCTCCAACATGAAGACAAGTTTTTGTAGCGCTAAAGGGAGTCAGTATGATATGATGGTGGATTTGGGTCTCTTCTGAGTCAAATGTCAGTTCTCATTCACCTGGAGCAATCATGGGCTATGTATATCAAATTCGACACCAAATAATTTTGATGCCCACATACTGGGTTTTGATAATGAATATTTTTCAAATTATAAGTATCTGTCAACTACTTTGGTGTGGTAATACATAAATAGAATACAATCTAAAAACATTAAAAAATGGTCGACAATCATGTAAGGTAATCGTTAAAGGCTCTGATAGTTTCTTGGACTACATGGCCTACTTAGACATTCAAAGAGATTATATTTGTCAGAGTTTTAATTATCTGAGATGTTATACTGATAAGAAATATAAATACAAAATAAAAAATTAAAACGTATTATTCATGACCTTCTTGTGCTTTATTCTTAGTGAACTAAAATGTTGTGTTTATATTTTTGCTTTTGTTTGGATACAGTACATAGCATTACCCAGCTTTATAAAATATGCTTGCCTGAAGAAATGCAATCATGCTCCCTGAAATGTCCTTGAGGTATTTTCTTACCATCGCATTTTAAAGTGTACTTATTTCTACTTAATTTACAACAGTAAGAATATCAGTTTTTTGCTGTAACTGTGGAGTAGAGCTTGAAGTCAGGGACGGGATGCTTCCAGCAGTTCCTTTACTGTACAGGACTGTTTCAGCTATCCTGGGTTGTTTGTTTTTCCATATGAACTTGAGTATTGCTCTTTCAAGATCTAAAAGAATTGTGTTGGAATTTTGATGGGCATTGTGTTGAATCTGTAGATTGTTTTTGGTAGGATGGCCATTTTTACTATATTGATTGTACTGACCTATGAGCATAAGAGATCTTTCCATATTCTCATATCTTCTTCAATTTCTTTCTTCAAAGACTTGGAGAATAGCAGTTTATAAGCATTTTATAATTTTTGATAAATTACGGCTCATTTTAACTAAACTATAATTTCATTATCTACACACATAATTCACAAAGATCACTAAAAAAAAACATGGAAATTCCATATAGTTCTGTATGAGAAACTGGAAACAGAATAGACTAAACTACAACATACCATTTCCTCTATGAAAGCTTTTTACGAACTTGTAAAGAAAGTTTGTTTGTACACTCTAAATAGTTGGGAAAGAAGGTATAAAACAGGCTTCTGAGCCAGTACAAGACCCAAGGAAGACCAAGAGGACTACAATGAATTCACAAAAGCCTACTTGAAATTAGAAGCACATTTGTACACCTTGTGGCACATTGAAGAAAGTGGATACTTTGATAGTCTTTTGAATGTTAACAAGCAGACATGTTTATGTTTCAAGGATAAAAAAATATAGAAGAAGTGCAATGATTTGATAGTTGTGTGTTGCTTCGTTTGGTGTGTGTGTGTGTGTGTGTGTGTGTGTGTGTGTGTGTGTGTGTGTGTGTGTGTGTGTTGGGGCTGTGCGATATACTTTAAAGCCTCATAAAGGCTTGTACTGTGAAAAGCTAACGAGTTTCATTGTTATTCAATATGGATGGGGATAACTGAACAGAAAATTAAGGAGTGCTATTCATTTGAAAAATTCTTAGTGAGCCTCCTTGCTTCTTCAGCAGAGGGCACTCTGCAATGAAAAGTGACTGGAAGTCAATGATTCTGTATTTCCAATATATTATCCAAGAATACAGTGAAACTGTTAGTTAGAGGGGAAAAAAATTGCCTCCCCCTCCTTAACACATCTATGTGAAGTGATAATAGTCATGCTACAGTGGTCACAGTTATTCTGTTGATCATCCTCAGCTCCAATGTTACCTAATCCTCCCAAGCTGCCTTTCTTATTCTGTTATGGACATGTATGTGTAGCAAACAGATCAAGAAATCAATCCTATGAAAGCTGAGAAATCACTACAAATTGCTGAAAATGTCAGCACTCTCTTGCACACACCAGAATACTTATTAAAAAATTGAAGCCTTTAGATGGAAAACACTATAGAATTAAGCTTCCTGTTTCATACCAAAACAACACTGAAAGTAGAATAGCCCTCCTCTATACTTTCCCAGCCCCATCATATGATTGTGGTTAGCACAGAGTAGTAATCTTCACTGCTTAAACAACTGAGAACACAGAAAATGCTGTGCAACAGGCTAAAGAAAACCATAGCTTAGTAAACAGCAGTCCCGGCCCAGGTTCTACCGCTTACTTGCTTAGTTTGGGACTTGGAGCAACTTAGTTAACCTTACAGTGTTTTAGTTCCTTTTCAAGACATAAACACCAGCTTTTTCAGAAAGAAGTATCTTTAAAGTAATCGGTTCTTTTCCTAACATAAAAATGCAAATAATATAATGTATGTCAAGGGTTCAGTTTTTGGAACAGCAAGTACTCTGGATATTTCAGTACTTATCATTAATAATTATAATATCTGTCATTTTCATCATTTTTTTATTCTACTCTTGGAACTTATCCATTTTTCTTGTTAAGTACTTATTTGGATATTATTAGAATGCAAAGGTAATATTTATATAAACATTTTAGCAATAAAGGACCTAAAATAAAGATTTTGCACTCCATCTTTCTATGCTTACTTACTGGCATGTTACCAAAATAGTACTAAAATTTAGAGGTTACTTTTTTTATAAATTTTACATTATATGTATATATACTTGTGTGTGTGTTCAGTTATTTCCATCCACATTAAATATATATAAAACCATGATATAGTTGGTCCTTTATGTGTGAAGGATACATAGATTCATTGAACTACATATAGATAATATTCAAAAAATAAATTGCTACTGACGTGAACTATTTAGTTAGGCTAAGGATGGATATAAATGGTGCCTTTCTTCCTTGTCATTATTCCATAAATATCTAGAGATGATTTAAAGTCATGTATATTCAAAACATATATGAGAAAAACTACACATTCACTTTGTTAGTATTATACTACTATTTCAGGGATATAAGCTATGTTTCAAATTAAAATGCAGAATTTTAAAATGCAAAATCATTACCTTTCCTATCTTATTTACTCTTTTACATAGATAGGTACACACACTGTTTCTCCCATAGGAGCTCTCAAGATTTATTGACTTCGTGAGGAACTAACGGAAGCTCTAGAAAAATGAGAGAAGTAAGTGACTTCTACACTAGCTCTATATGGCTGTGTATATGAGTTAATAGTAGAACACTTGACTATCATGTAAAATGTTCCAGATTCAACCCCCAGTATCACCCAACCAAAGAGTGTCTAGGGAAACTCAATACTCTTTGAAAGCTTATTCCTTCTTCTTTGTTCTATTTTTGCTTTATTCAATTCTCTCTTTAACTTCTATAGAACTATTATTTGCCAATAGATCAGAGACCAATTGTCATAAAATATACGGCTTAAATAAACTTATTTTCCAAACTTGGAGTGCAGCACACATTTATTTCTTGTCACTGTACTGCACTGAGTCATCAGGTGGTGGCACATTAGTGGCTTCAGAAACCTTACCAAGACTAAATTACTCCCCAAAAATTTTGGATGGGGAAATTACTATCAATTAATGCAATTAGGATCAATCTAAAAGCCTGCATGAGGTAGCATTTGAACTGTTCACACCCCAGTAATTCAGATTTGGCAAAAAGTTAAATGGATCACCAAAAATAGGCCAGAGAATTGTCGGCGGGTATTATAAAACATTTCAGTGATGCTGGTGAAGCACATGCTATTCTACCAATTACATGAGGTGGCAGCTAATGGTTCAAGGAGCTACAGTATTAGGTGACAACTTGCAGCACTTAAAATGCCACCTATTAATTTTGTTGTCTGTTATTTATTTTAAATATTAGTCAAAGAATGTCAACTGGACTTCAAGTTACTATAAATCCTCTAGATAGTATAATTTCTCTAATGGGAAATTTACTTATCAGTTTATCATTTAATGACATTTGTCATTTCTGACTGATGGTGAGGAGTGAGATGTTTTGACTTTCAAAAGGGTACTGACTTATTTGCATTTCCCCATATTTATAGATTGAAAATTATGTAAAGCATTCTTCTTTTGTGTGTTTTTATACAAAACTTAACCATATGAATCCTAGGAAATACAAATTTTGAGCAAGTAATACACCTTCGACCCCTCCTCCCCTGCTCCCAGGCTATGAATTTCTGTTATTTGATTTTACCCTTACCACAATTGTACCAAATTGTTATGGTACGTTTTTCACACATATGGAAATGGAGACAATGTATTTGAGTGATCTGGTCAGAGATTCACAGCATATTATCTGCCTTCAAAGCTCATATGCTCATCTTACGGTACTGCTACTTTTTCTGCAACTATCAACACTTCAAGAAAATCTTTTAAATAAGAACCTCAGCAAAAAGGAGATGGCATTTTAAATTCCGGGAATATTTAGCATTGAAATGAGCCAGTTCCCCCAATCAGGAAGGAAAGATAAGGAATGATGAATGCAAATGCCTGATTTACAAGCAGGCAGAGGAACGCTGAACATCATTAATCAATTATGGATTGCTTACACTAACAGAACAGAGCAGACATTCCGACAATCTGGGAATACAATCTTCTTAAAAATTATGTTTGACCTTGGACTTCTTATTTTCTCATTTGAATCTTATATCCTAGACATTAACATTTTGTTAAAGGAGCATTTGCTCCAGGCTAGATCTATCTGATTCAGAGGCAACAGACACCAACATCTATAGCATTTCCCATCCCAGCCTCAGCTTCTACACTCAGACCACATGCTGACTTTGAGGACATATGAGGCTTGCAGAAATGGCTCAGTGTGTAATGGTGCCTGCAGCCAAATGAACAGCCAGAGGTGCATCCCAGGAACCTCATGGTGGAAGGAGAGAAGTAACTCCCACAGATTGTCCTCTGGCTTCCACATACATGCATACACAAACCGAATGAAACGGATCTTTTAAAAATTCCACATCTCAAAACAAATATGATTTTTGGAATATAAAACATAAGCAAAGTAAAACTAGATAAATCATTATAATTGATCTTATTAATTTGTACACTTAAAATATATTGATTAAAATAACAAAAAAGGGAAATGGCAAAATGAAAATCAATGGGAAAATGTGGAGTATTATGCAGCCTAAATGAGGTAATTAACAGAAAAATCTTTATTAGATTATAGATTTAATATATTTTGTTATTCCATATGTAATTATAGCAAATGAAAAATAGATACAAAGAATTCAATAGACAAATTTTTGTACAAAACCACACACAGCTCAGTGCAGGTGTGACTGCATGATTCCCATAATGGGAAACACTTCACTGATTTCAGTCTGTTGTACTATACTCAGTTTTCTAGTTTATTCTGAGGATCTTAAACTCCAATTATGGTCCTCAGGCCCTAGAATTATTTTATCCAAAGATAAAATGAGAACACTATTCTAAGTTGCAGATTGCTTTAAAATTGTCATAACAGCCTTTTAAGTTTATTTTTAATACTTGTATAATAATGGAGAATTCATAAGAGGAGAATTTTTAAAGTATGGTTACAAACTCTAGCGCCAGTAGTACTCAAACTGGCAATATTTTCTTTATTCATTCACATCATTACCTTATAAAAGAAGGTTCTTATTAACAATTAAATAGAATAGTTTCAAGTGAGCCAGTGGCTTTGAGAGAAAGAGCACAGTAAGTGGAGTACTTACTAGGAACAATACAATCTACTACCTACTTTCTATACATGGTTTGCTTCTATACTCAAGAAAACCCTCTGAGGAAAGTAGAAATATCTCACATATTAGGAAGGGAGAAGCTGAGTTTGAAAACAACACATGCAACAAATAGACACCTGATCTCCATTTCATCCCACAGTATCCTCTTCCTAAATTCAAAAGAAGAGAGGGACAGCAATTAGAGTGAGAAAAATAAGTCACAGTCCTGATACACAATCTTATATTTGAGTGACCTTATGACCTTTAAGGTAATTGATGTAACTTTTCATATCTAAAACTTAATAGGAATGCAAATGCTAAATGAGTATACATTAATATATGCAATCAATATTGTCAATTTTAAAAAGGACTTTACATCCTACTACAGAGATACTTGCTCATCCATGTTCATTTCTGCTCTATTCATAATAGCTAGAAATTGGAAACAGCTTAGATGTCGTTCAGCTGAAAAACAGATGATTAAAATGTGGTACATTTATACAATGGAATATTATTCAGCTGTTGAGAAAATGAAATTTTCAGGTAAATGGATGTTGCTGGGTGAAAAAAATCACCAAGTGATTTAACGCAGACATCAAAGGACAAACATTGTGTATTCCCTCTCATAGTGGATGTTAGATTTAAACTTTCAATATGTGTGTTATAATCTGAATAACCACAAAGGATAGGTACCTAGTAAGATAACAACAGGGAGGAGAGGATCTCCCAAGGAAGGGAAAATAAAATAAAATATCATGAAGAGATAAAGAGGAAACTATAATAGGAGGATTAAATGGGGAAGGGCATGGGAGAGCAGAGTAAAAGAAAGAACATGGGAAGAGACAACTAACACAAAATCTTCTGAAAAACCCTAAGAAAATCTGCTGCTATAGAAGCTTCCATGTGTGTGTGTGTGTGTGTGTGTGTGTGTGTGTGTGTGTGTGTGTGTGTGTGTAATTGAAAGTAATCTGTGGAGTTACCACATGATTATGGAGACAATGCCCTAACTAGACATCTTATGCCACCAAGTAATATCCGCAGTGCCAGGAATGAGTTACATCTTGTTGAGTCATTGGCCAAGAATGTCCCATGGATCTCCCCAAACATCACAGGCTGTTTATTGCTAAAGCTATCAGTTGTTCTCCACAACCCAATGGTAAGGACCTATTGCTGAGGACAACATGTGTTTATGTCCTCAAACATGGAGAAACCTAGCCAGTGTCTAACTAAAAGCTTCATCTCTACTGACTAGCACTCATTGTAATGGAAGGTACTCTGCACACTACCAGGGGAGAAAGGTAATCATCACTATTACCCAGGTACAAATACCCAGCTGTAACCCACAACAGATATCTGCTTGCAAGGTAGACTGGAGAAATATTAACACAAATGTTATGGCAGTAACCAAGCACCTTTTTAAAAATTGGATATATGGCCCACTCTATGAGATGGAACCTATATCTAACACTGCTTAAAGTGGCCAAGAACATAAGACTAGATAGGTCATGAGCCCAGGGGAAAACCCACTATTATTATTCTACTAAAGGAACACAGGAAATAAAATGACTACTAAGGACATATTGCTATACTCATAAAGTGGTGCCTTGCTCAACCCTTATCACAGATGCTTCTTCTTGGAGTAGGTGGAAACTAACACAGAGACCCACAACTGGACAATATGCAGAGAGTGAGAGACTTTGGAGCACTCAGTCATGAATGGGATGCCTTCATCAGACAACACCTTCCCTCAAGGCTCAGAGATCTATTCAGAAAAGGAGGTAGAAAGCCTGTAAGAGTCAAGGAGTCATTCACCTGATACAATATTACTGATGCACATATGAACTCGCAGAGATTATGGCAGATACACAAGACCTGCATGTTACAAGGCAGACAAAATTTCATCACTGAAAAGGAGAAGTGAATAGAAAGTCCCACCTTTAACCAAGAAGCAAGCCACTTGCAGTTGACACCTGTGGGGAAAGGGAAAATCAGTGATCTATAATGGAGTGTCACTAGGTGTATCAACCACACTCCAGGGCAGACCTTGTGCCTGCGAGTAGTTGGCCAACACAAAAAGAACTCCATAGGTTTTGTGTTTGTGGGCTTTTTGTACAGCTTTGTTTCATTTGGACATTTTTGTATTATTGATTTTTTGGTTTAATTTTTGTTTTGTGTTTGCCATTTTTTTTGTTTTTGAGGAAGAGAAAAGGTGAATTTTAAGTGGTTAGGGAAATGGGGAGAATCTTGGAGGAGTTGGTGGATGGAGAGGAAAAACATTATTAATATGTATTGTATGAAAAATAATGAAAAATTTTAAAAGAATTATGTTTCACTTACTATGATACAAACACAAAAATAGATTGTAAATTTGGGGCAAAGAACAATACAAAAAGTAAACTTCAAGTGGAGGAGTAAACATCGTTTTAAGTGATATTATACACCCTCTACATGTTGCGGTAGCACGTTCTCTTTACAATGTGTGGAGCCTCTGTCAGTTTCTTAGTGAAAGCAGATGCTTTAGAGGTAGAGGAACAGGATATCAATAGAAAAAGTGTCAGATAACAATGTCTGTAGAATCAGCCTTACAGAAAACTTCAGCAAATAAAGTAGTTAAACATGTTTTGAAGCTTTGGTACAAAAGGCTCTCAAAGTACGGCCCTCAGCATCAAAATCACTTGAGAACATGAGAGAATGTAAATTGCAAGGCCCCATCTAGACATAGTAAACCAGAAAGTGGGCGTGGCGTATTTGAATTGCTGATTTAAAGCTGATTAGGATACTCCCTCAAGTGAGAACTACTCCACTTTACTCAAAAGCAGGTAGGAACTGGAATACACCAGAGAAAAGAAAGCTGTGACAGACTGAGTTTTTGCAACTTGTAACTCTGCTGAAAGACATGGTCCTCCTAGAGGAAACAAGGTCACTTGCTTTTCCTACTAATACATTAGCTGCAAAATACACGTCTCTGTGGTCATGGGTCAAATGAGCAGGTAAATGCAATTCCTATAATGCTCAGTCTGAGAACAGAATGCTTACCAACAGTAATGAATTTTTTTGTTATAATTAAAATTCTATCTTTTCCTCCCCAAACCACAAATGCAAGCCACAGGCAATGACTCCATAGACTATAGCATGGAAAGGAGGAAAGGGGGAGTCAATTAAGAAGCAAGCACTTCCTTAGGCAAGTTATAAAGGTTGCTGTCAACAGTGAAAAGCCAGGATGCTTGTGTGTCCTCTAGAAATGTTGTGAAAGAAATGGCATTTCATCCCTATGGTCTTCTTCCCAAGAGCCTGGAACCCTCGTCTTCCCTTTGGACAGATGAGAATAGAGAGACATTCTATAAAATACCCAAGCAGTACTCCTCAAAACTGTCAAGATTGTTGGAAACAAGTCTAATCAACTATCACAGACCAAAAGAGCCCGAGGAGACCTGGTGACTAGGTGCAATTTGGTATTGTGGAAAGAAAGAACCCTGGAAGAGATAAAAGGATATCAGAGTTAAAGCAAAAATGTAAAGAAATCTGAATACAGATTTCAATTAGTTCTAATATAAGAATACAGATTTATCCATTGTGGAAAATTAATCATACCACCATGACATTAAAAATAGGGAAAATTCCTGATGAGGTATCTCTGTACTATTACTGCAACTTTCCTATAAATCTGAAACTATTCTAAACTTAATTTTTAATTTTAAAATTTTAGTCTTAATAAGTAGCTATCCAATTCAAGTGCATTCCAAATATAACAACAAAAAAGTGCATATTTCAGAAAAATATCTGGTGATTTTTGTAAAGTTTTCAAGTATCCCTCCACTTATCATCTCTCTGGATATCCACAAATCTTTACTTTTTCATATTTGAAATGACTTATTTTCTGGTTTCCCATATCTGCTTGAATGAATAACAATGTAAGTTTTAATTAGGTATATTTTAAATCTGAAGAGTCAAGCTCCTTTTCCTTGTCGCTTTTACTTAAATACACCAAAACCATTCTATTGAACACAAGACATTCCTCTTCCTTTTAATAGTCTTTGGAAATCTGGCAGAAAATTGGGACTGCTTTATTCCAACTGACCTTGGACTGCCTGAGGTGCAGAGTCATATTCTGGCTATTTGATACTTAGTGGAAGCAGCTGTGGAAGAAAAACAAAGCAAGACATACAGACTCCGCAAAGAAAAATTTGATGGGAACTCCTGTATAGCTTATCAAATCAAATAAAAGCCAGTTCTACAGTTTGGGGATCCGAATTAATAAAGGCCCATAGAAGAAACGTGGTAAAGTTTGATAAGGGGCAGATTTAAGGCAGACAAATAACCCTGAAGATATAAATCATGGAAATTTTTGTCATAGTACAACCAGTAAAAAGAGGACCAGCTTTAGCTCTTTATTCTACTACTGCTGATGAAACAAGCTTATGGAAGATAAGCCAAGTGTTCCCTCTCTTCCAGGAAAAGATTCAGTAGTCATATCTTGTCTTTTCACAGACTGAGATAACTTTAGGCAGTATCACACCATGTAGCCTTAGCTGGCCTGGAACTCCCTGTGTAGATCAGGCCTTGAACTCATAGATGTCTGCCTGTCTCTGCTTCCAAATGCTGTGATTAAAGGTATGTGCTGCTAAACCTGGCCAGCAAATTTTAAAATTTACACTTTAGTAGGAAGATTATCAGGCTCATTTAGGAGGATCTACCACTAATTAACTGGTAAAATTAGGTAAATTTCATAATAAACAGGAGTTTCTTATATATATATTTTTTAATGAATTTTTGTGCATATTTTTGAATAGCACCTCTCAGTTCTTGACAAACTTTTTTATATAATCTTATTTCAATCTAACAATGAAGTGATAAAATTAACCAGGCAGTGATTATCTTCCTTTCATAGGTGAGGAAATGCAGTTTATAGAGTGTCTTTAATTTAAGACGGGTCACACAGCCAGAAAGTTGAAAGTGTGAGTCTGACCTTAAGTTTTCTGACTTAGATGTCTGCTCTTCACACATCTTCATAAAGCTATCTGGAGATGCCTTGCAGCCCTAAAATTCCATTACCCTTTGACTAAGAAATGGCTTTCAAATTTTAAATTCATAATCTTCTCTCTCCAGCTAAATAAATATGAATGTTCCACTGAAAAAAGTCAATATGTTTTTCTAGTTCAAAATGAGAAAAAAGATTGGAGATTTTAAAAGCATAACAATCAATCATAATTTTAGCATCTCTTGTAGATTTAAAAGGTTTAACATGCTTCATGAAAAGTGGAGCAATTCCTCAAAAGAGCATTAATAAAGCTGCAATCAAATCTTAGACTGATGTATTATCACAAGACAATAGAAACCAAGGAGTTCATGATTTCATTTTGTCCCTCAGTCTAAACTATGGTAGAAACCTAAAAGTAATGAAAAACAAGGAAGCAGCTGTTTTCCTCCATAAATCATGGTTTGAAACTATAGTACCTATTATTTTTTTGGATTTTGGCGTCTCAGCAGCGAAAAGAAATGAGAATCTAAACAATGATAATTAAATTACAAAAAGTGAAAGAAATAAATCTTGAGAAAATCCTGACACTGCCACTCTATAATTATTAATTTCACAATTACTAATTTCAATTTATGTTAAGTGGTAATTTAAAGAATTTTAATTATCTTAGTAATTTACAAAGAGAAACAGGTAGGCCTTAAAAATGTTAGATTTGTCTTAAAATAGCTACAAGCTTTAAAATACAAAATTATTACTAGTAATAGAGAAACACACAAACAACTCCATTCTCAGATATGATTGAAAATCCAGAAAAAAATAACAATGCAAATCTGTATTAGTATTAAGAGGCTGGGAAGTCCAGAACAGTAAAGAAATTACCAAAGATATAAAGCATCTCAAATTCACAGAAAAGTACAGAACTGTTAAAGAATTCATTAATATGGCAAGGCAACGGGGTTGAAATGTGAATTTTCCCAAATGAAGCCTGAGATAATTGCAACAATAGAAGCCACGGTGGCTGAGAAAGAGCTATCAGTTAAAAAATGGTAGAATTGGATGTACCCATTAACTATGGGAAAATGGCCCTGGCATTTGCTCCATACATTAAAGCACTTGGAACACCTCCACACACAAAATTAGGAGTTCTGAAAACTACCTCTGGTGTGTCTGTTGGGGTGGGAAAAGTAGAACATGGAGACCATGTTAGGCTATTATGAGAGAAGGGAAGACCCCCCACACTCAGAAAACAACATACATACACACGCTGTCTAAAAATGAAAGGGCATCACTGCATAAACTCTGGCTCCTTCACTTAAGTGCTGAATTCCGGTACCCTATCATCAAAATGCTCACTCATTGCCAAGGAAATAGGACCTCTCCTCATATGTAGAAATTATGCCTCTAGGAACAGTGACCAATCTATCCCAGCAACTATAAGTCTGAACAGACAACCAAGAACCCACAAATATTTGAGGAAAAATGAACAAAAATGGGGAAAAAAACCACATACAAATAGGAAGAAACAATACCCCACAGAATGCAAAATAGAAGAAACATTTAAATAACCTACCAATACAGAATGTTTAGTGAGACTGCTCCATTAAAAAAAATCTTCTCTGACAAAGAAACAACAAAGTATCTGAAATTTTAAAATCTTACAGCTACTTCTTAAAATCTCAATGAGTTAGCTGAGGTTACGTTAACAAAAGGAAA
The DNA here is from genome assembly GCF_007827085.1 of Peromyscus californicus insignis. Lineage (NCBI taxonomy): Eukaryota > Metazoa > Chordata > Mammalia > Rodentia > Cricetidae > Peromyscus > Peromyscus californicus. The sequence continues at coordinate 49,271,921 of NW_026294391.1, forward strand.
ATCAAATCAAGACATTTCCCAGAGTACAATACAGAGTGATAAAAACTATGACACAAAACCTAAAAGGTGTGTAGGGTAAATTCACTGGTTCCAATATCAGATCTACTGGAGGAGCAGGGGTAGAGAAAATATTTGTTAGGCTGAGGAAAGATGACTCTTCAAATTGTAACACCCAGCAAATGTTAAGCAGTAATAATAAAAATGACGCATAGACAATTACTGATAAGATTTCTGAACCATGAAAAAGCTACCTGAGAGGTAGCGGCAATAGGACTGGCCTCATAGTTCTTGCCAGTAGCATAGAATTTGAGAAAACTAAAAGAAAAAGTCTCTAAGTAGCCCTAGTGCATTTCTTCAAAAATATAATCTGATACCATTTACAGTGCTCGATTTGTCATAGGTACAAAAGTGAAAATGAAATATCCCTTAACAATGCAGCTCTACTAGCAGCATTTTATCCTGCTAGTGAGTTTGCACCGATCCAAATCGTAGACATAGAATCATACTGACCTGGCTAACTAGAGTAGGCCCATACACACCTGTGCAAGTTGCTGTTAGCTAGTAATCCCTCTTTCACTTCCTTCCTTTCCTCCGACAGCCAACAAGCTAACTACAGCATCATTTCTTCCCCAGCTATCCATCTTAGACTCCCAAACGCATTTCCATATATGTCAAATTTTCCCAAGCTTGTGAATATTTATTGACATCTGTAAATAAGGTAACTATAAGCTGTAGTATTTGAGGAGCATATTTCATGTACATCAAAATATTTTTCATTCAAAGGTAACTAGCAATAGTGGAGGATACCAACCTGGAAGAGTCCAAACAGTAAACTTTTTTCATACTAAATAAAGATATCTTTTCTTTCTCCCAACTAAATTTATGATCTTCTTTTTAAAAAATAGAATGAATAAGGTCTGTCACATGTCTCCCTAAAGAGTAAGACATATCTGCGCATAGTCAGTCTGAAAGGAGAAAAGAACACAAGTATAAGATGAGAAAAGACACAAAGAAGAGACTGAAAATTAAGTCTACAAACTCCAGGTTGCCTGGAAAGAGTAGGAGGGTCTCTTGTATGAGCTCAGCGTGGGTCTGTCTTAAGCTAATTCAAAACCCTTCCAAATGAGCTTATTAGATTCTAATTTGGTGGCTCAGAACCTAATAAGAATTCAGATCAAACTGTTCTTCTTTCTTGAAGAGACAGCATTGTCAAAGAGCCAAAATTGGAGTGGGTGTTTGGGAGATTGAGTTATACAGCTTTCACATTATGATTCACCTCTCCACAGCAAAACCCTTCCCCCATCGCACTAACATCTGTCTTACATTTTTATTCAAATTCCTCACTACTGAGGGCAATCAGGAGCTAAAGAGATGCTCCTACGGAAGTGACCCCAGCAAAAATAGAAGTCAATAACATGGCCAGCTGACACAGAAGATGTCAGGAAGTGTGAAATGATGAGGGCAAAGAAAGAAGGAAAACCTGTGTAAGGCAGAAAAGTAATGCTCACAGGACAGGATGAAAAATTAGGGCAATTATCTGGATAATTCAGCCTCAAAACTCTCCTCCTGATGATTGACATAAATGTGTGTTTTCTTCTCTCAGCTCCATTTTCACAGTAGATGGCACACTGGAGCTGCAATAAACAGCATTCTATTCTTCATCATTGATATTTATAAGACGTTTAAAGGAAATACATCTTCACTCACTTTAAGCTTTATACCTACTGTGAATAAATGTTTTAAAAATATGATGTTATGTGACAGTATGCCTAAGAAAAAAGATAAAATTACCTTCTTGCCTGGGCTGTTTCTTGCTTGTGTTATCTGAATATTGATCCCACTTCTCCAATTCTGCTGACATCTAGAATTAGGTTATCAGGAGTTATAGGTTTAAAGCCAACTTGTAGATGATGAAGTGAAATAGGACCTCGACCAATTTGCCACTTCAATTGTATTTCCAGTTTACATAAATTTACATGTACCTTTCATGTGGACACATACAATTAGCAATGTTTATATTAAAGGAATGCTGAAATTTTGAAAGATGTGTACACATTTAGCAATCTTTAAAATTATCTTCAAAATATCCATGATGTTGGTGAATTATAACTTACTTTATCAATATGGAGAGTAGGGAGAGATGAACCAATATTTGGTAAGCATCTAATTTATTCCATGTTCAATCTGTCTTATTATGATCTTTATCATTAAATCTTTACAATATACAAAGGGTACAATTAGATGAATAAATTAGGCTAAGAAAGATCCAATAGCTCAACAAGTCAGACAGCTAATAAGTGGCATAGCCAAGAGATCAAATGAGCTTCATCTTGGTCTCTAGCCTACATGTCTATTAACAGATAATGAGTCAAGAAAATGTGATATGAAAGGGAATTTTATTCCACCATATATAAAAGTGAAATCAGGATATATCCAGGAAAATTGGTATAATTGGGGATCATAATATTAAGTGTAAGTCATATTCAGAAAGACAAATACCACATTATTTCTCTCAAATGAATTGAGAGAGAGGAGGAAGGGAACCATTAAAGGGGAGACAAAGAGAAGGAGCAAGATGGCAGTGAAGAAAGGGAATGGATGAGAACAAAATATAATGTCATATAGGTATGAAAATACCATTGCACGTTATCTTAAAAATATTTTAAAATTCTGAATTCAGACTTACTGGTACTCAAGGCCATTAAAGGATGTGTACATGTATAGGTATCTAAGGACATATGAAGTGATATAAAAAAAAATATACTGCCCAAACAGAATGTGAAAATCCTTCAGTTTCTGTTTGAACAAAATAGCATCCTGGCATCAGCAGTGGTGAAATGAGTATAGAAGGGGAATGTCCTTTCTTCTCTTTTAGGTTGTCAACACGTACAGACTCCAGCAAACAATCAACATTCTCAGATTTTCAGTGAACAATTTCTACTCTTCCTAAGAGATGCTACATACCTATGACACGCAATAACTGAAAATCACCTTAAAGTGCAAATGTAAACAAGGAGGACAGGCAAGAGCAGGTCACTTAGTAAGTAAACCTAGTCTACTGATGAGTGTTCTCCTCCAACATGTGTGTGTGTTATCTGTAACAGGTCTTCTATTTATACTGATACAACTATAGGATAATGTGTGTGATGGTGATATGGTGTTTACTCACAGACTTCAAGATTACTATAGGTGAGGAGAAGGGAGAGGCCCACTGAAATTAAGAGCTGGCCTCATAGAATAAGTCTATAAAGAGAAATTTAGTTAGCGACTATATTAGTGATGTTTATCATTATTATGATCAAAGACCTGACAAGCAGCAGTTTAAATGAAGAAAGGTTTATTTTTCCTCACATTTTGAAGGTGTGCTCCATCATTGCAGAGAAGGTGTATGAGTGGGAGTATAAAGCATCTGATCAAATTGTGTTCATAGTCAGGAAACAGAGGTGAATGGTAGTGTTTTCTCTTATTTTTATTCAGTCTAGGAACACAGCCCCACTGCCAACATTCATAGTGGGTCTTCCCACCTTATTTTATATGATCTAGATAATCCTTCACATGTATGCCCAGAGATGTGTCTCCTAGGTGATTTCAAATCCAGTCAAGTTGACAATGAAGATTAACCATCATAGCTACTGTTAAGAAAAGTTGCAGTATTTCCTACATCTTATCACTTCCAGGACTCAGACACTAAAATGTAAGATACACTGTACACGTTTCCCCTGTTGAACTCTCTATGTTGGGTACAGGGTAAATCAATATGGCATTTTATTTCCCAGAGTTACTTACTGAGACTAATGAGGTGGAATTGATTCAAGATGTTCTTTTACACTGATTGGCATCTGGTTGTTTTCTATTATCTATGGTCCCAACATACAAATAATCCATAGATTGCTGAATCTTGTCATGACTGCTGTGCTAAGAAACCTTGCCAGTTGCCTTAGTTTTTGTTACTGTTGAAATAATATAATGTCTGAGACTAAGCAATTTATAAAGAAAAAATGATTCTTTTGCCTCATGGTTATTGAGACTGGGAAGTCTAAGAACATGAACACCAGCAACTGTTTGGTTGCTGGTGAGGGTCTTGTGCTGCCTAACATCATGGACGAAAATGGAAAGGAGAAAGGGAGGATGAACTGTAGGAGTTAGCCCATTCCCAAAGAAAAGGTATGAACTCATTCACAAGGCCTCTGACTATATTGCATGCTTCATAATAGACCTTACCTCTCATCATTGTCACATTGAGAAATTAAGATATAACATTAGATTTTTGATGGGATAAATCCATATTCAATATTTAGCAATAGTTTTTTCTGCCATCCAAGAAACATTTACTCCTTTAGTGAATATTTTGTGAATCACATTGATGAAGTGGATATTGTTTTCAAGTGAATCCAAAATAATTGTGGTAGGTACTCCAGTAGTATGTACAATAATTGTCACAATGTGACGAATGGAGAGAAAGTATTTCTTATTAGTCATTCTAAGGTAAATCAGCAGGCAAATGAAACTTAATTTCAGTATATTACCCAAGGCAAATGTCTGAATGCTTGTTTCTGAACATTATTAAGGGACTGTACTAATAGATATGGATAGGATGTCTCTATCCAACAGAAAAGACAACACATCAGAAATATTGAAAGTATGACTATTTTTTGCAGTACCAAGGATCAAACTCAGGGTCCCAAAAAGACACTTTTCAACACAGGATATATGACTTTAGACTAGAAAGATATCTTATGAAGTATCTCAGCCACAGTCTCCTATATCTTTCCCCATCTTCTAAGATGGCTACAAACCAAATGCTGACCTCATCTCTGAAAATAACAAATGATGTGAAATAAAATGAGGCATAATTAAGATGATGATCTACCAATGTAATTCAGACTCACCAACTATTATTTTCTGTTAAAATAATATATATTTAACTCAAAACAAAACAATTACACTTACAATGAAATTTAATTATAACTACTAAGCATAGACTTATAATAAATAAAATACTCAAAAAGTTTATTAAATAATGATTACCTGCCATGTCCCTTACATGTGACAATGAGAAAAAAGCAAATAAATTAACTTTTATCCACTAAGTTTAATCAATGGCTAACTCTGTCTTGAATTTTATCTGATTCCAATTCTATGTAACTTGATCACAAAATCATAGTTGACTTCCAGAAGGGAATAGCTTGCCCTGCTCCTAACTCTTATGATTAACTGTCTTCACAAACAAGTGGAAATTGTCTTTTTATCAAATACCTGTATAAGCTCTTTTAACTATAATTCATAAAACAATACATCAAGATTGGCATTATAGTACATTAAATGCAGAATCAGCTTCGTACTCTTCTTCTCACTGTCAAGTAAGAAATTGTGAAGATAAATGATCCCTGGGAATTTCAAGATCTGGAATGTGATGGCAGCTGGTGCATGGAGGAAACGAATTCAATCAGGCTACCTGATGCTTCCTGCTTGCTGCCTGGAGCAGAGAAGTCTGCAAGCTTGTAAAAGGAACCAATTTATCCTTGTCTTCCTTGTGGTTTAAGTGCCAAGGGAAAAGGGTCTTTAACTCTGCTGATAAGCAAGAAAAAATGTACAAACTGTTGGAAACTTTATAACAGGCCTAATATACTTTATTTTGGAGATTGAGAAGGAATTTTGACAAGTGATTTTAACAGTTACAGTTTAGCAGATAGGAAAGCTGGCATTGTACAATAAATAGCTAATGTATAAAAGGTAGAGATGTGTTTTTCAAACTTTCCTTGTGCACTTAACTCCCTGGTTTTCATAAAAGCTATGAGTCAACAGAATGATTAAAAAAAACAGGATTTCAGATGTTTGGATGAACTGTCTTACTAAGCATGTTAATTCATTTTTGCATCTTTCATTTACAGTTTCTCTGAAATGCATTTGTGTTTCAAATCATGAATTAACCACCTACTGTGTAGTGAGTCTATGCTGAATGTTCAAAATACAAAGTTAAATAAGATAGGCTTCCTCCTTTAGAGGCCTAATGTTTCCAGAACATGAACATGCTGAAAACTAAACCAGATTTCTATCATTCTGCCATTTTACAAAGTCATGTGGTGATAATAGAGAAAATATGTAGTGTGACTTTAAAAATGGTGTAGAGATGCCTTTTAATCTAGGATGTAAACCAGCATGACTTTGTAGTCTACAAAGAACTGTCAAAGAAGGTTGATGATTCAAAAGCACAAAAGTGGAATAATACATAAAAGTTAAATTTACTCATGGTCATCCTGCAAGATATGGCCTCCTGCTTCTCTCTGATGTGATTTCTCTCTTGGAGATCTGCTCCACTGCCATGACCTCAACCATCACCGCCCTCTCAGGGATGATGAATTAACATTATTGCTTCAGATTATAACAGTCTGTTACAGACTATTTGAGGTAGTAATTTCTAAAAGAAAGGTTTATTTTGGCTCAAAGCTTTGGATACAGGGAAATCCTGGATTGAGGTCGAAGTTAAAGTCCCCATATTGCATCATAACATGGAAAGGCCTGGGGTAAGCAGGCTTGTGCTCAAGAGACAGAACTCACAAGGGGCAGCTTTGTTTTATAACAACCCACTCACATAGCACCTAATCTAGTCCTGTGACAGCAAGAATTCGCTCCTTCTCTCTAGAATTAAGCCACTCACATAAGAAAGGCATTAATATCTCATAAAGTTCTCATCTGCCAACACAGCAGCAGAAATCAAATTTCAATATGACTATGAAAGGTGGCAAAGCACACTCCAATTACAGCACTTATTCTCTGCCTTATGTTTAAACAGTTCTACTAAGATGTCCTACCATTATTTCAGCTCTAGCATAATACAAAAATTAACACCTGAATCCCCAAGACAGCTCTTGCCTACTCTATTTTTGAGGTGCCAGTCTTAAATTCATTCAAACGTAAAACTCTGGTGTTACCTTTGACACTGTTTCCTTCTGTACAATGAAAAACTGTCACCAAATTTCCACAGATCCTCTGAAATCAGTGTACTTCTCTCTGTTCACTCCTGCCATGCAGTTCCACCATATATAGTATATAATATATATATATATATATATATATATATATATATATATATATATATATATGTTAAAGTGCAACAGCCCCCTCTCAGTTGGTGTCCAGTTCTATAACTCTCCAAAAGAGGGCTTTTATTTGTACAAGGAGATTGTTACTAAATAAATGCATGCCAAGGTAATTTTCCTAAATCATCAATTTCATAGCAATTCTGTCCATCCAGTTAATCTCTGACAATTCATTGTCCAGTTTTGTAAACCTGAAGTAAAGGTCCTTAATCAAGCATTAATAATTCTCCTTTATAAGTTGTCAAGATTATTTTCCTTCATTTTTTCCTACTGAAGTACACTGCATGTAGACCTATGCCCCTCTTGATATCATTCCCTTTGTTATCCACCCTATGGTATCACTTTCCAGAGTCTTCCTGACTCATTCCCTCCTTAAAGTTGCTATAATTTACATTCAAAGTTTATTGAATGCACTTTTCTATTGTTTTAAATATATATAATATATATATATTATATATATATATATATATATATATATATATATATATTGTACAAATCCTTAGATTGGTATGAAATCAACAGTATTTTATCCAAAAATTAACAAAATAACAATTTCAAATGATTCAATCATGATAAATGTCATTTTATTATTCACCAGGGTTCCTAAACTGTATAGCGCATAATAGAGAAACAAATTTCTTTATTATCTTTATCTGTAAACTGAGCAAGTGAATGAGAAAATCGCAATTTCTGAGGGGAGAGACAGCAGTCTCCCTTCCTCCAACCTGATAGCCCTTCACCACTTACCAGTTTCTACTTAGTCACATTAACTTCCACACTGAAAATACTATTTTCTGCTTCACTTAGGATAAGCTGGCCCATTTGGCTAGGATGCTTCAGTCATAACCCTCTGGCTAACATAATATGTTCTGCAATAGTTTCAAAGGGCTGCTATAATGAGATACCGAAAACTTGCTTAAAATAACAGAAATCTATTATTTTAAAGTACTGAAGTTATAAGTCTGAAATCAAAGTGTCTATGGGGCCATACTCACTGAGACCCTTCAGGGAATACTTCCTTGCCCCGTCTTGGTTTCTGGAGGTGACTGTCAAGCCTTGGGTGATCCTTGACTTTAAAGTGCAGCACTTTCACACTTGCCATATCATCACATAGTAGTCATTCTCCACTCATGTTTCTGTGCCCAATTCTCTCCCCTTCACATTGAATTAAGGATCCATATGGTATTCTGACCTCATATTAACTGATAAAAACTGCAATGACCCTGTTTCCAAATAAAACCATATTCTGAGGTATTAAGTGTTCAGGCCTCAAACCCATCTTTTGGGTAAAAAAATTGAAGCAGTAACAGAGTCCTTCTTGAAAGTTGAAGTTTATCTAAACTGAAAACATCATGTTCTGCAGGTGTGTGCATACAGATATATATATTCTTCAGGGTTTCCCAAGCTCCGCCTAATGTTTGGTGTGAGTCTCTGCATCTGTTTCCATCAGATGCTGGATGAAGTCTCTCTGATAATAATTGGGCTAGACATTAGGAATTATTTCATTGACAGCCATGTTTGGCAGTTGTGTTTGGATCTATCCTGGGTCTCTGGGCTATCCTGCCTCTGGGTCCTGGCCCTCAGGGATGTGCTCCTTCTCATGGTATGGGTCTCAGGCTGGACCATTCATTGGTTGGTCACTATCACAATTTCTGTGCCCAGCATATCTTGTAGGCAGGACAAATTGTAGATCTAAGATTTTGTGACTGGGTTGGTGTGCCAATCCCTGCACTGGAAGTCTTGCCTGGTGACAGGAGATGGCTGGTTCATGTTTTCTAGGAGTCTTAGCTAGGGTCACCCTCATAGATTTCTGGGAGTTTCCATTGCACTAGGTTTCTAGCTCTTCCCAGAGATGCCCCCAGATCCCAGTTGTCTCTTCCAGTACTCTCTTCCCCTCATCTGACTCTTCCTGTTCCCATCTTTACCCATTCATCCAGATCCCTCCCCCATCCAATGGTGATGCCTATTCTATTTTCACTTCATAGCGAGATTCATGCATTCTACCCCACTCCCCCTTGAGGCCTCCTTGTTACTTAGCTTCTCTGAGTCTGTAGATTGTAGCATGGTTATCCTTTACTTTACAGCTAATGTCCACTTATAAGTGAGTACATACCATGTACTTTCTGGGTCAGGATTACCTCACTCAGGATGATATTTTCTAGTTCCATCCACTTGCCAGCAAATTTCATGATGTCATTATTTTTTTCTTCTTTTTATTTTTTGTTTTATTATTAAGAAATTTTCTGTTCATTTTACATAACAACCACAGATCCCCAGAGGAATGTTGTTAAAAATATGCAGTGGACCTGATTCAGTTCCTAAAGCCTTTGATGTTTTAGGCATGGCCATGAACTCAGGCTTTTTAAGAACAGGATGTTGCCTTTCCAACACATCCTGTAACTGCCTGAAAGAGTCAGAGTAGCTCAAAGTTTAATATTACATATTTGCATAACTATTCTGGAGAGAATGATTTTAACCATAAGAGTCTAGGAGAAATGCAAATAAATAGATGATATTAAGAGTTAATTGGAACAGACTAAGAACAGGGAATGAAGCAGAATCATAGAAATCCACAATGCCCTCATTTCTAATAGCTGTGCCAATACTGTAGAAAGTTGACAGGAAGAGGACATGAGAACAAGGGATAAGCAATGCCAACTATTGAGTAAGCTTTTAAGTTATGTTGCTTACAGGATAATAGGAAAAATCCTGGTATATTGCCTTAGGAGACAGAGTAGCATAGAATAAGAATAAATTGATCCATCTTTGGCTGATGAGTTAATTGTGAGAACTTAGATTTGACTCGAGGCAAACATTAACCACTACAAGCAAACCTCACTTTCCCTTTGCATGATGCTGTAATCATAAATGCTGCCAACTGGGCACACTGTTCTACCTGTAGGTGTGCCTAGTTAGAAAACTTTCTTTGTCACTTGCAACCTAGCTTATGCTTCTGACATTAGAGCTATGAATCAAGTAGGTAATGGTTACCTGTGGGAAAGTGGGGGACAGTAGGGGAATGAGGTAAAGGAACAAACTGGCAATTATTGTAACCATTTTTAGAAACTTAAGGAAACAAAATTGATTGTAAAAGTATTCATGCAAATCATTGAAATTGTACAAATAAAAACAGCCCAGGCTCCCCGGTGCCACTTGTTTGAAACAGGTGGTCACAGTTTCTTCATTGAGCCAACTTCACACATCCATCCCAGGTTATCAGACCCATTTGGAGCAAGGCTCTCAGTACATTGTGGAAATGTAACACATTTTCTTTTTATCCCTCTTTGGTTGAGGGACATCTAGGTTGTTTCCCGTTTCTGGCTACTACAAATAAAGCTGCTGTGAACATAGTTGAGCAAGTGTCCTTGTGGTATGGTGGAGAGTCCTTTGGGTATATTCCCAAGACTGGTATAGCTGAGTCTTGAGGTAGATCAATTCCCAATTTTCTGAGAAACTACCATATTTATTTCCAAAGTGACTGTACAAGTTTTCACTCCCACCAGCAATGGAGGAGTGTTCCCCTTGTTTCACATCCTCTCCAGCATAAGCTGTCATCAGTGTTTTTGATCATAGCCATTCTAACAGGTGTAAGATAGAATCTCAGAGTCATTTTAATTTGCATTTCCCTCATGACGAAGGATGACAAACATTTCTTTAAATGTTTTTCAGCCATTTGAGATTCCTTTGTTGAGCATTCTCTGTTTAGATCTGTACCCCATTTTTCAACTGGGTTTTCAGTTTTTCGATGTCTAGTTTCTTGAGTTGCTTATATATTTTAGATAGTGGTTGTGGGGTTGTTAAAGATCTTTTCCCATTCTGTAGGCTGCCATTTTGTCCTACCGACAGTGTTCTTTGCCTTACAGAAGCATTTCAGTTTCATGAGGTCCCATTCCATACAACACATTCTTAAAGTGATGCTTTAAAATGAATAAATGAGAAATAATACCCTAGCCAATATTAAAGAAAATATAGAGTAGAATAAAAAGCAAAGCATTAAAGTGGGTAAAAATATTTTATTTTGTGTTTTTTAAATACCTTCTCTTTTTATTTATACTATTTATTGATGGGAAATGTGTGTGTGTGTGTGTGTGTGTGTGTGTGTGTGTGTGCGCGCGCGCGTGCACGCGCATACATGCATACACATGCCATGGTGAGCTTATGGAGATGAGAGAATAACTTGTTTGAGTCAGTTCTGTACTTCCACCATATGGGTCCTGGTGATCAAACTGCAGTCATCAGGCCTTGTGGCAAGTCATTTTACTTGGCACTAAGTCAGCTTGCTAATCCCCTATATTGATTTTTATATTCACAAACAGTACAATCCAACAAATGTACACCTATCATAAACATTTGGGGATGTAACAACATTATATTGAAGTACGTAAGTCAGAACTTTTTAAAGCAAATAAGCAAAACCAAAAATGGAAAACTATAAATTTCAGAATTTTCAGAAGTTTGGTGTAAGTGTAAGAAATTGAAAAATAAAAGAAGTGCCACACACTAGACGAATTATATTTGTGATATCCAATAAGCAAAAAATGCACCATGCTGGACCAGCAATATTTAATAGATCAGCCTGATGCCATAATGGGTAAACCTTAACTCAAGTCTGAAGACCTGAGTTCAATCCCTGTATTCACATGGTAGAAGAGAACCTACTACCAACAGCTGCCCTCTAACCTCCCCGCACACATACACAATGCTGTGATGCTCACACACACACAGGCATACACACTATAGATAGATAGATAGATAGATAGATAGATAGATAGATAGATAGATAGATAGATAGATATGTTGTAGAATATTATTTTAAGGTATGTTATATTTGTTTATGCTGTGGAATATTTATTTAAGGATGCAAAGATGTATTGCATTCTTTTATGTTTCATTTTTCTAACTCTGTGAAGCTGTGTTAGTGTGCCTGTCTAAAATATCTGGTGGTCTAATAAAGAGCTGAATAGCCAATAGCGAGGCAAAAGAAAGGATAGGTGGGACTGGCAACCAGAAAGAATAAATAGAAGGGAGAAGAAGAATGAAGGAAGGAGGAAGGGAGAGGACACTAGAGGCCAGCCACCCAGCCACCCAGTCAGTCATAGAGTAAGAGTGAAAGTAAGATTACAGAAGTAAGAAAAGGCAAAAGGTAGATGGGCTAATTTAAGTTAAGAAAAGCTGGCTAGAGGGGCCGGGCGGTGGTGGCGCACGCCTTTAATCCCAGCACTTGGGAGGCAGAGCCAGGCGGATCTCTGTGAGTTCGAGGCCAGCCTGGACTACCAAGTGAGTTCCAGGAAAGGCGCAAAGCTACAGAGAAACCCTGTCTCGAAAAACCAAAAAAAAAAAAAAAAAAAGAAAAAAAGAAAAGCTGGCTAGAAACAAGTCAAGCTAAGGCTGGGCATTTATGGTTAAGAATAAGCCTCCGTGTGTGATTTATTTGGGAGCTGGGTGGTGAGCTCCCAAAAAGCCAAAAGAGTAAGAATAAAAAACAAACAACATAGACAGATAGATAAATAAATGTTATGTGAAGATAGCCCCACATCACAAAACAAATCTGAGTTTAGAAACACAAAGAAAACTAGCAAATAAAGAACTATTATAAAAGCAGAGTTAAACTTATTAAAAAATGTTTAAAACAAGTTAAGTAGGAAATGGCAAAATGCAAGTCAATAGAAAAGTGGAGTATTTTGCTACTTAATGAGATAACAGGAAAACGCTTATTAGATAATCAACCTAATATATTTTGCTATTTCATATATGTTTTAATAAATTTAAGATAAATACAAAGATTCCACAGGCAAAACTTTGTACAAAACCACAGGAAGAAAATTCCAAAAGTTAGCATCAGATCACTGATTTCAGTTTGGTATACTATACTTACTAAATGTGGGAAAGTTTAAACTGGAATAGGGTGGGCCTATGGAAGATGTAGGGATAAGGGGATGGTTAACCAAAATAAGGATGTATGAAAAACCCATACAGAATCCTACCACTTTGTAAGTTAACTAGAAAATATTGTTTTAAAAATAATTTAAACAGAGGTATCCTACACAACTGTATAATGGTCCTCCCAGAAACCATGAGATTTTAAAGAAAATCCCAGTGCCATGTGTGAGATAACCACCTAATGAGTTATTAGCTAAAGAGGCTCCAGACCCTCCCAAAACAACAGAGCCTATAGCCATTGCTCTTGGTTACCCTCTGTAACTAGTTGGTAACGCCCTGTTGTTTAAGATGCCACACCACATAGTTTAGATACAGCACACAGAGAAATCAAGCTGGAACTGATCTGGAAGCTTCTTCTCTTCTGGCTAGTATTCATAGTGCTGTAAGGTACTATGCAGGCTACTGGGGAAGAAAAACAATTAACAGTTGTACCCAGCTGTGGATCCTGTATGCTACAATACTGGCCTGCCAGTCAAGACTGGCCCACTTGAGAAATAATGGCATCACTTTTGGGGGGCCACAAACCTCTTTCTTATTGGGTTCAAGACCTGCCCATAGAATAGAATAAATGCTTATTATTGTAAACCTGATCAGAAGCCTATAGGTGAGGTTCACAGGTCATAGAGGGCCCTAATTCTGTTGTTTTGCTAAATGGACATGTAGTCAAATTACCTTCTAAGTATTTACATTTCTACCCATAGACTAATGCTACTTTCAGCCTTGGTCAGAGAAGCTTCTTTTAGCAGTAGGCAATGGTTAACAGAGACTCATCACTTGTCTAAATGCTGAAAATAACTAACTGTTAAGTGCTTAGCTTTAAATGGAGTTATCTTTACCACCCTACAAAGCTCAGGTACATAATGGAAGAGAGAGCAGAAAGACTGTAAGAACTGGAAAATGGGGAAAACTGCTCTACAATGTTGTCCTCTAGGTATATCATAGCTGTTATAAGCATGAACACATAGCAGTTGTAACCACTTGCACAGGACCTGCACACACAAAAATGTAGAAAATTAGGAAGACGTAGTACTTGGAAAGAAAAGATTCAATAGGAGTAGGAGGAGGATAAGAGAGTAATTAAGTATTTTAACCATAATACACTGTATACCTACCTGTATGAATTATCGGAGAGGTTACTGTGTTAAACAATATGAAATTTAAAATTTTTTTTTGCTGTAAGGTCAAATTCCTGGTACTGTGTGTCTCACATATACAAGGACTAGGTACAATCCCTAGCATCACTAAAATGTTCATAAAGTAAAAACTATTTTTTATGAATTTCAACACATCTATAGATGTAGTACAACCGAACGACTGGTTTTATTGTCAGTTCTGTCTGGAAAGTGAAGTTTTAAAATATTTTCTTTGCTAAGATGCATTCAAAAACCATTTTAAAATATTATTCATTGACTGACAATCAGATAGCACATAGGAAATATTGTATTACCAGAGCCAAATGATATTTGGAAGACTTGTCACTGCCTTTTATAGGGTTTTTTTTTTTAGAAAGTGAAAATGCTTAAAATAGCATCACTCCTAAATGTTTTAAATAGTAGACAAAATAATTACAACAATAAAGTTAAACACCCATTTACAGAAAATGAAAAGAAAATTATCAGGATATATATGACCGCAACAACACTGGCAGCCCACTTGATCTGATTGGCATTTATAGGACATCTTTTTCCAAATGCATGCCAGGACAGACTATCTTCTAGACCATGAAACAAAATTTAACAGATTTAAAGGAATTGAAACCATGCAAACAAAATCCTCTGCGAACAAAATAATTGAACCATTTATAAACTCTATGTAGAACACATCTAGTTCCTGTTTATTTCTTCAAAACAGTTCATTAAAGTTATATATTTCAAAGGCTACAGAAACCAGAAAAGACCAAACAGATTGTGGAAGCTGAAAAGTAAATGAGCCGTCAGTTCATGGTGTATCAAAATTGAGAACACTGATCCCTAGGAAAAAGCACAGGAGGAACCTTATCTCACAGAAAGATTAAGATGTGTTCTGCTTCTGAAGACACAACAGCTAAAACAAGAGGATAAAGTCAAATGCGGTGACGTAAATGAAGCTCTCCCCTCTCATTCCATAAAGCCAAGTTAACTCCCTCTCTAACACTGAAACTAGTTAGTACATATCCTCTGCAGAGGAAAAGACCCAGGTTATTTGAGCTTTCCCATTTCAGCCAGAGTTAAAAGAGAGCACCATGCAAATTGAGAGGGCAGCCTTGGCAGAAAGTAGAAAAGCTGAGGACTCCCCATGGGAGACCTTACCTTGTTGGAGGAGGGAATGGGGCATGGGTTGAGGGGGAAGGCTTGGGGGGGCAGGAGGAAGTAGGAGAGGGGGATCTGTGATTGGTGTGTAAAATGAATAAAAAAAATCCTTAATAATAATAAAAAAAAGATTTCTAATCTTTCTCCACTAAGTTCTCAAAATGTAGTGGCCAGACTTACACACTCCAGGGAAAAAAATGTGAAGAACACTTTTCTACAAAATTTAACTCACTGAAAAGAACTGGTTTTTTATTTTTTAATTGACATGATAGTCTGTTGCAAGCATGTCTGTCCAGAAACTGCAATTCACAAGCCTGGAAATCAAGTTACCAGTGAGTTTTTTCAGTAAAACTGAAATATGCAAATGAACAACAACGTAGAGGTCATACACTCACCTAGATATTCTAAAATGAAATTGGAAGAAGTAGATCATATATAACAAAGGAAGCTTAAATAAAAGTCTTATTCACCTAAACAGGAAATAAGCTATTGCTTTCCTGAAAGGACACAGGGATACTATGAAAAGAGGATCAAATAAATTAAAGAACTCTTGGAAATAAAGGAGAAATAATATAAAGACTCACAATTTTTGCAGAAGAATTAAAAACACTGTTGTGGATATTTTAAAAGAATCAAAGCAAAAGATGAAAAAGAAAATTATAGGGCTCTTTCAAGAATTTTAGCATCATAAAATGCAGAAAGAAAGAAGAGAAAATAAAGAAAGAAGCTATTTAAAACATTATTCAAAAATATTTCCTATATGGCTAGAAAGATGGCTCAGTGGTTAAGAGCACTGGCTGCTCGTACAGAGGACCCAGACTGAATTCCCAGAACCCACAGGCAGTTCACAACCATGTGTAACTCCAGTCCCAGGAGATCTGAAGCCACAGGCATGCACAGGATGTGCAAACATACATGCAGAAAAATCACCCATACACATAAAATAAAATATAATTATATTATATTATTTCATATAACTAAAGCACCTGAGATTCTAGATAGAAATAACCTATTAATAGATAAAAATAGGTTCCCCCAATTCACGTAATTATAAAACAGGAAAAGTAGATTTCATTTGAAATGAAAATGACTTCAGACTTCCTAGCAATATTACTGAAAATTAGAAGGCAATGAAGCAGGGTACTATCTTTTAAATTCTGAAGAACGACCTCTAACCCACATTTAATTTTTTTTGTCTTTTGAGAACTTAGTACATGTATATAATGAAATATGGTCAATATCTACGCCTTCCAACTTCTCTACATCCCCTCCAACATGTCCCCTTTCAACTTCATGTCTTTTTTTTCTATAAAATTAAGTTCAATTAAATCTACCCATATGCTCATGAGTATGGGGCCATCTATTGGAGCATGGGAGAACTACCAGTGGCCATATCCTCAATAAGAAATGATTCTCCCACCCCAACCCCAGGAATTATCCACTGCCAATAGATACTGTAACCCTGGTCTAAAACATATCTCTATAGCCAGGTAAATTAAAGTGTATAAATAACATCTAAAACTTCATGTTTGAGAAGTTCTTCTCACAGACATCATTAAGGGAGCTGGTCTAATAATGAAAGTACACTAAGAGAGAGGAGCAAACAGGACACAGCCTACTAAGCTCCAACAGGAAAGGGAGAAAGATGGAGCTCCCCAGATGATGATGGAGTGACTACTTACAAGATAGACAACCACCAAGCGAAGAAGACAAAAACTTTTCAAAGGGTCAAATAAGTGATTTTCCAAGAAGAAACCAAGTACTCAACGTACATGTATATATTGAAAAGATTTTGAAGTTAAACTAGGGATAAGAACATAGAAAATTAAGCAAATATAAAAACAAGATAATTATTAGCTCTAAAGAAAATTAGAGGGTTTTCTAAAGAGGAAAGCAGAGCAATCAGCTGTGAATAACTATTCCTTGGTTCACAACCTTGGCTGAATATTAGAATTTCCTAAGAAGCTTTTTTTAAAAATCCAGATGCCCAAGCCACACATAGATCATCACATCGGAAACAGCATTGGTATTTTTAAGCTCCCCAGGTGTTGTAAATGGGCAGGCAGTATGACACTGATTATTCAGAATACACTGAATATTGATGTAAGCACCAACTAGAACAAATTGGAAGCTTAGAGAGTAGAAAAGTGTGTGGTAGGGTAAGGGTGGGGAGCAGTGAGACAGAAAGCTAAGTCTCTACCTCTATGATAGGAAATCAGTTTGAAGTGCCCCAAGCTGAGCCTTCAAGATGCAGACTGATCGAAAGGTTTAGATTCATCTAAAACAATTGAGTGTGGTTGTCCATGAAAAACGGAAACAGAAGGGTGCTCAATATTTCTCACAACATGCTTTGTAGAAACGCTTGACTATAAAACTGTATACATGTATGACTAACCTTTAAAAAGGAAATTAAAATACAAATCAAAGCTAAAATAAAGTAGAAATTAACTAGCTATTTAAAAAGCTAATTAAGAAAACCTTGAAGAAACAAATCATAAAAAAGTCAGTTTGCCCAAAGTTAATGTATACATTTCATGCAACTCTACTGAGAATCTCAAAAGAGCTTCTTTTCACTGAGTTGCTTTTAGAAGAGTAGGTCTGTGAGAATAATTAGGGCCAATTATAAATGATTTTTAGATAATAAACATACTATAGAGTGATTATATTCAAGAGTATTTTCCTGACAGGAATGAATAATACATTACTGGAATGAGAGGGTGAAGAAATAAATCCCAATATACCTCATTTGTATTTCATTTCAATATGAAAAATGTGTTATACGTTAATAAATGGTACTATCACAAACTGGTTTTTCACCTGTAAAAAATAAAGCTGTGTAGCTGAAAGTTTTCCTGTGTCCCACTTGGTGCGAAGCCGCTCAGACCCAAGTAAACACATAGAGGCTTATATTAATTAAAACTGCTCGGCCATTAGCTCAGACTAACTACTGACTAGCTCTTACACTTAAACTCAGCCCATTTCTGTTAATCTGTATGTTGCCACGCATTCCGTGGCTTTACCTGTGTGCCATTACATGCTGCTCCCTGGACAGTGAGCTGGCATCTCCTCACTCATCCTTCCTCTTCCCATAATTCTCCTTGTCTGCTTATCCCACCTATACTTCCTGCCTGGCTACTGGCCAATCAGCATTTTATTAAACCAGTGTACAAAAGCATTATCCCACAGCAAAGTTGGATCCCTACCTCACCACATGCACAAAAATAAGCTCCAGATAAGCTGAATGCTTAAATGAAGAGCAAAAAATTTAGCAAGTTTAAATAAAGTTAGAATATATGTATTAATTAATGGTCGGAGAGTTTTACAACAAAATGAGAGATCTATGACCTATAAAAGATCTGTTTAACTGGGTAAAATTAAAATATACTATACTGCTCTAGTGGATACCCTACACCCATGAATGAGTATATGGACAGCACAATTTGGACTTGGTGGGTCTCATAGGTGGTGTTAGCTGTCAAATTGAATACTACTGAGATGAGGGAGCCTCAAAATTGCCTCTACCAGATAGTCTGTGACCATGTCTGTTCAGGAATTTTCTTGATTGCTGGCTGGTGTACGAGGATCCAGCCCACTGTGGGTGGTACAGTTTCTAGGCAGCTGTACCTGGGCTATATAATAAAGGTGGCTGAAAATGAGCCTCAAGCAAACCAGTATGCAGGATTCCTTCATATTTTCTGCTTAAGTACCTTCAATGAAGTACAGTAACCTGTAAAATGAAATAAACTATCCTTCCTAAGTTGTTTTCGGTCATGGTGTTGTTTATCATAGCATCAGAAAGCAAACAATGATAGTGGGTTATTTAAAAAATAAAAAAGGTCATGAAGTTGGGAGGGGTAGGGAAATGGTGGGATTGCTCTAGGGGGAGTTAGAAAGAGGAGTGTAGGGTGAATGTGATCAAAATACAGTCTTAGTCACTGTCCTATTGCTGTGACAAGATACCACAGCCAAGGCAACGCTTATAAGACACAGCATTTAATTGCAGGCTTGCTTACAGTTTCAGAGGTTTAGTCTATTCTCATTGTGGCAGTGAGCATAGTGACGGGCAGGTATGGTGCTGGAGAAGTAGCCGAGAGTTCACTATCCGGATCCACAGGCAGCAGAAAGAGGAAGAGCCCTGAGTATGTCTTGGGCTTTTGAAACCTTAAAGCCCACCCCTGGTGACACACTTTTTCCAGTAGTGCTACATCTCCTATCTCTTGTAATTCTTCTCAAATAGTGCCACTCCATGATGACTAAGCATTCAAATATATGCATGGGCCTATGAAATTCTCAAATAATTAATAAAATATATTTTAAAAGAAGCTTAAAACAAACTGGGAAAGCATAAAAAAAGAAAACCTCAGAATGAGCAACAGAACACACATAGATAGACATATGTATATAGACATATACATACATATACATATAACATATATATATATACATACATACACACATATACTCCACATGCTCAGACTGTTAAGTGACACATAAGTTGATAGATAATAGTAAATAAAATTGCAAAAAATGATATAACACTGTATATTATTTGATAAGCCAGATGATCTGAATGATCTCCTAAACCACACAATAAGTTAGTTACCAAAATTGAATAAAGATCATGTTTTAAAAGCCTGACAACCATAAAAGAAACTTAAGAATCCTATTCAAAGTCAAATAAAATGAAGACATTCTCTATCCCAGCAACTTCATATTCAAAGATATTCATTCTATGAGGCAAAGAACCTCCAAAAATGCCATCAAGTTTGTTTTGTGTTGTTTATCTACTGCTTCATTGAGGCATTTTTCCTTTTTTTTTTTAACTTTACAGGTCTTTTGCATATGTATCACTGTTTTCAGTTCCGTGTTTTTATGGGATATCTGTGTGTGCAAATGTGTATGCATCTCTGTATATATATGTTTCTTGTGCTTTTCATGTGGCTCTTTTTCTTCTGTTTGTTTTGTCCTATTCTGGTTTTTTTTGTTCCTTTGTTTTATCTTATTCTATTTTATTTTTTAGATGCTTGTTTGTTTTCTAATGAGAGAGAAAAAGGGGGCGTGAATTTAAATGGAAGAGGAGATCAGGAGAATCTAGAAGGAGTTGGGGGAGGGGAAATGGTAATCAGAATATATTGTATAAAAAATCTATTTTTCTTTTTTATTTATTCTCCTCTCATATATTACATCCTGATCACCATTTCCCCTCCCTCCTCTCTTCCCAGTCCCTGCCACATCCTCTCTCCCCCAGATCCACTCCTCCTTTCCCTTCAGGAAAGGGCAGGCCTCCCAGGGATATCAACACAATGTGGCTTAGCAAGATAAGACTAGGCACAAACCCTCTTATCAAGCTGGACAAGGCAACCCAACAGGAAAAAAAGGGTCCCAAGAGCAGGCAAAAGAGTCAGAGACAGGCCCCACTGTCACTGTTTGGAGTCCCACAAGAACACTAAGCTATACAACCATAACATATATTCAGAGGCCCTAGGTCAAGCCCATACAGGCTCCCTGACTGTCCCCTCAGTCTCTGTGAGCCCCTATGAGCTCTGCTTAACTGATTCCGTGGGCCATGTTCTTGTGCTATCCTGGAGCCATTTGGCTCCTATAATCTTTCCTTGCCTTCTTCTGTAGAATTCCCCTAGCTCTGCCTAATGTTTGGCTGTGGGTCTCTGCATGTGCTCCCATCAGTTGTTGGATGGAGCCCCTCTGGTGATGATTATGCTAGGCTCTAGTATAGACTATCATTAGGAACCATTTCATTGACTGGTTTTTGTTTGGTTTGGTTTTGGTTTGTTTGTTTTGTTGTTGTTTGGTTTTGGTATATTTTTTGTCAGTTGTATTTGGTTCTATCCTAGATCTCTGGACTATCCAGGCAGTGTCAGACGTGACCTCCCTCTTGTGACCTGGGTCTCAATTTGGACCAATCATTGGGTGGCCTCTCCCTCAAATTCTTTGCCACCTTTACCCCAGCTCATCAGACAGGACAAATTGTACTTTGGAGGTTTTGTGGCTGGATTGGTGTCTCAATCCGTCCACTGTAAGCCTTCCCTGGTTACAGAAGATGGCCAGTTCAGGCTCCATGTCCCCCATTACTAGGACTCTTCCCTAGGGACACTCACATTGATTCCTGGGAGTTTCCATTGCACTAGGTTTCTACCTCATCTCTGAAATGCACCCCCCAGTTCCAGCCATCTCTCCCAGTACTCTCTCCCTCTGATCCCCTTCTCTGATCCCTCCTGTTCCCATCCCAACCGTTCCCAGTCCACCCACAACATCTATTCTATTTCTCCTTCCCAAGGAGATCCATGCATTCATCCTTGAGCACTCCTTACTTGGCCTCTTCGCATCTGTGGATTTAGCATAGTTATCCTTTATTTTACAGCTAATGTCCACCTATAAGTGAGTACATAAAAATCTATTTTCAAGAAAAGAAAAATGGAAAGAAAAATAAAGAGAAAAATATGTTAATTTTAATATTATTCATTAGAGTAGAAAGTGAGAAACAATATAAATGCCCATCTATATGAGAATGATAAACTATAATGTTCAAACTGTTCATTGAAATACAGTGCAGCAGTTTCTAAAGAAAAGGGGATGTTAGTGAAAAGATATCGTTACATTACAAATATTTGTTGCCCAAGTGACATAGTTTAAAACCTATATTTATTTTTATAGTTGTTTATGAATGTATTAAATGACATTCAAATAATTAAATGCATACATGTTAAGAATTTAGAAATGGATGAGATCTACATAAGCAAAGTGGGGGTGAGGGGAGGGTAATGGAGGGCAAGGGTCAGGGGAAAGAGAGCTTAAGGGGAGTGGGACGTCCCAGCTGGATCAAGAGCAGAGAGGGAGAACAAGGAAAGAGATACCATGATAAATGAAGACCCCAGGGGAATAGGAAGAAGCAGAGTGCTAGAGAGGTCCCCAGAAATCCACAAAGATACCTCCACAATAGACTACTGGCCTTGGTCGAGAGAGTGCCTGAGCTGACCTACTCTGGTGATCGGATGGCCGAACACCCTGGCTGTCATGATAGAACTCTCATCCAGTGACTGATGGAAGCAGATGCAGAGATCCACGGCCAAACCCCAGGTGGAGCTCCAGGAGTCCAATCAATGAGAGAGAGGAGGGATTGTATGAGCAAGAGATATCAAGACCATGATTGGAAAAAGCACAGGGACAAATAGCCAAACTAGTGGAAACACACGAACTGTGAACCAATAGCTGAGGAGCCCCCATGGAACTGGACCAGGCGCTCTGGATAAGTGAGACAGTTGATTAGCTTGAACAGTTTAGGAGGCCCTCAGGCAGTGAAACCAGGACCTGTCCTTTGGTTCATGAGCCGGCTTTTTGGAACCTAGGGCCTATGCTGAGACACTTTGCTCAGCCTTGGTGTAGGGAGGAGGGGACTGGACCTGCCTCAAATGAATCTACCAGGCTGGGCTGACTCCCCAGGGGAGACCTTGCCTTGGAGGAGGTGGGAATGGGGGGTGCATTGGGGGGGGGAAGGCTGGGGGGGATGGAGGACAGGGGAATCCGTGGCTGATATGTAAAATTAAATTAATTATAAAATAAAAAAATTTTAAAAAAGAATTTAATAATGATGAACTAATAATTGTAGTGATGTCTGAGGAGAAAAAAGTAAGTGAAAAACATCTTTTGAAATCTCTCCTGGCTGGTTTTATGAGAAAGGAGCCTCAGTTGAGGAAATGCCTCCATGAGATCCAGCTGTAAGGCATTTTTTTTTTCAATTAGTGATCAGTGGGCAAGGGCCCAGTCCATTGTGGGTGGTGCCATCCCTGGGCTGGTTGTCATGGGTTCTATAAAAAGGCAGGCTGAGCAAGCAAGGGGAAGTAAGCCAGTAAGTAGCACCCCACAATGGCCTCAGCTCCTGCCTCCAGGTGCCTGCTGTTGCAGGAATCTTAGAGAGTCTTATTAATAAAATCAAACCCGGGGCCAGTTATTGGGGTGAAATGCTGGATGGTCAGAGAGACAGAACAAGCCACAGCTAACCTCACCTGGCCAACTTCTCAGCTGGTCTTGTTTCCTCAGACTGGAAGCCTCTGTGTCCTCATATCCGAATGGCTCTCAGCTGAACTGTGCTGCTGGAAGCCTGAAAGCTTAACCAGCCAAATGCTTCTTGTTTCTGGTCCTCACGCCTTATATACCTTTCTGCTTTCTACCACCACTCCCTGGGATTAAAGGCTCGCTTTCTGGGATTAAAGGCCTGTGTCACCATGCCTGGCTGTTTCCAATGTGGCCTTGAACTCACAGAGATCCAGAGGGATTTCTACCTCTGAAATGCTAGGATTAAAGGTGTGAGTGCCACCATTTTCTAGCCTTTGTATCTAGTGGCTGTTCTGTCTCTGACCCCAGATAAGTTTATTAGGGTGCACAATATTTTGGGGAACACAATACCACCACAGCCTGCCCTGCTTAAGTTCCTGTTCTGACTTCCCCTAATAATGGACTATGCTAGAAGTGTAAGCCAAATAAACCCTTTCCTTCTCAACTTGCTTTTTGGTCATGGTATTTCATCACAGCAATAGAAACCCTAACTAAGACAATATCTCAGTGTGAGCTAAGGAAAAAGCTCAGCAAGAAGGTGTTTGAGGACCTGAGTTCAGATTCCTAGTACTCACATAAAAGTAGGGCATGGTGGCATACATCTGTAACTCCAACAATGAGGGTAGCAGAGAAAGGTGAATCCCAGGAATTCACCGACCAGTCAGTCTAGCCAAAACAGTGAGTTACAGGTTCACTGAGAAATCCTGTCTGAAAAAAATAAAGTCAGTGATAGAGGAAGACACTCAGTAAAGATCTCTGGTCTCCACATGGGCAGGCATGGAGAGGCATACCTCCAAACAAACATACATGGGTACCCACACACTCATCAAAAGAACCTTTGTGATGATAAAATTAATTGAATAAAATGTAACAATTATGTACAGATGTGGATTGAGCCTGAAACAAAAAAACTTTGACAAAGAAAATTATAACTTTGTTTGTTTTAAGGTTGTATGGTATTATGTATTTAAGATACACTTTAATTAAATAAAGAAATCAAAAAACAATCAAGAAAACAAATGACCCGGTTATAAAATAGGTTAAGGATCTGAACAGAATTTCTTCAATATAAGTAATAAAATGGATAAAAAACACCTCAAAAGGTGTTCATCATCCTTAACAATTAGGGAAAGGCAGACTACAACAATATTGACATTTCATCTTACCCCAGTCAGAATGGCTAGATCAACAAAACGGATGGCAAGGATGTGGGGAAAGAAGAACTCTCATTCACTGTCAGTGGGAATGCAAATTGGTATAGCTACTCCAGAAATCAGTATAGAGAACCCTCAAAAAGCTAAAAGTAGATCTATTGATCGTGTGATCCAGCTATACCACTCCTTAGCATATGCCCAAAGGACTTGACATCCTAGTCCACAGATATTTATTTGCTCAGCCAAGTTCATTGCTTCCCTACTCACAATAGCTAGGAAATGGAAACAACCTAAATGTCCTTCAACAGATTCATGGGAAATGAAAATGTGGTTCATGTAGAATATTATTCAGCAGCAAAGAAAGATAAAATCATGAAATTTGCAAGTAAATGGATGGCATATTGTGTGAGATAACCCAGAACCAGAAAGACAAATACCACATGTTCCCATTCATCTGTGGTTCCTAGCCCAAATCTTCAGATGTAAGTACATAACGTGAAATAACCACAGAAATCAGGAAAGTATAAAGGGGCCAAAGTTGGAGGGGTTTTCTTTGGGAATGGAATAGTAGGATACAGGAAATATGAAGTAGACAACAGACTAGCCAGGAGGGGGCTCCAACTGAGGAGGAAGGAAAGAAGTCAATACAGAAGGAGGAGGGGAGGAGGAGGGGCAAGTAACAGCAAGGTTGTTTGATAAAGCCCTAAGGAATCATATTTTATTTTTACCTAAAACACCACTATATATATATATATATATATATAGAGAGAGAGAGAGAGAGAGAGAGAGAGAGAGAGAGAGAGACAGAGAGAGAGAGAGAGCAGATACACATATATACTTAATTTTTACCTAAAATGATTTTTTAGGTAAATATATATTTATATATTATATAATATATATATTAGGTAAAAATAAAGTATGTGAAAAGGAGTGATGAACAAATCCTCCTCCATTCAAAATTGTGTCAAATGCACAGTCCATACAAAGTATAAACCTTTCTTTGGAGTATTTCAAATTTAACTTTAGCTATCACTGTCCACAAATTTTGACAATATAATGAGCCTTGTCCCTGACCTAAGACTATTTCTGGGTCCAAGGAAACATCCTCAAACTAAATAAGATGATTTTTAAAAGACCAAACAAATAGCTTACTGTCTGATAATAGAGAATATGAAATGGTTTACAGACCATTTTCATCTAGCTTGACATGAAACAAATCATCTGATCTACATTTTTTAAATGTTACAAATCAAATCATGGGGTATAGTGTAAAATACTTTGACTTTGAGGCAGCCTCAGAGAAAGACCAATTTGGTGGAACCATATCCTGACCTTACCATCCTAAAAAATCCAGTCTTCAAATAGTAAATTACATATATAATGTACATGGTTTTAGGTATATAGTATATTTTAATGGGAAGAGAATTAAATATGAAACTTTAGAAACAAAATTTAGTGATGATGACATCTGTTTTGACCCTCTTAGCAATTTAATGATAATACTTCCTTTCATTTTCCTAGTTCCTTTAAAACAAGAAGCTTTGGTGTTGCCTTATTTAATTAAACTCAGAGAGCAAAAAGATTCCATATGAAACACTGTCAAGATACCTCCATATCCCTAACTTAAACATTCTTATTGTTCACCATAAATATGACTCTATCTCTCCATGATAATAAATTAGACCACAAAAGTACTTAGAGCTGCACACTAATGTTTTTGCATTTTGCAGACTCCAAGTAACCATTCAAAGTACTGCAGTAATGGGTGGATTGTGGTGGTATTGTGTTCCCCAAAATATTGTGTACCCTAATAAACTTATCTGGGGTCAGAGACAGAACAGCCACTAGATACAAAGGCTAGAAAATGGTGGCACTCACACCTTTAATCCTAGCATTCCAGAGGCAGAAATCCCTCTGGATCTCTATGAGTTCAAGGCCACATTGGAAACAGCCAGGCATGGTAACACACACCTTTAATCCCAAGAAGTGAGCCTTTAATCCCAGGGAGTGATGGCAAAAACAGAAAGATATATAAGTCATGAAGACCAGAAACTAGAAGAATTTGGCTAGTTAAGCTTTTAGGCTTTTGAGCAGCACAGTTCAGTTGAGATTCATTCTGAATGAGGACTCAGAAGCTTCCAGTCTGAGGAAACAGGACCAGCTGAGGAACTGGCGAGGTGAGGTAGCTGTGGCTTGTTCTGCTTCTCTGATCTTCCAGCATTCGCCCCAATAATTGGCCTCAAGTTTGTTTTTATCAATAAGACCAGTTAAGATTCATGCTACAGTGGATAGTGACCTTAACCTATGGAAATTTACAGTACTCTAGAGCAGCACCATGGCACAGGATCAAGCCATCCTAGATCTCTGGTTTCTACTGACAATGTGGTATTTGAGCTTCTCCCATTTTCATGAGATCAACTTCTGTCCATGTCCTTTGAAGAGGAAAAAGATTTATATGAGCTGAAGAGAAACCAGAGTGTCTGTCAATGTCCTTGATATAGGTACCTAAACTAGACAGACCAGTTTAGATCTCTATTCCATTTGCTAACTCTACTTTAGATAGTTTCATAGTTTCTCCAAATCTCAGTTTGATTATCCTTAACATTCAGAAAAATAAATCCTGTTTTTATTTTTTCTATCACTCATATTTTGTTTTGCTTTGAAAATCTGAAGAATATATTAAAACTTCCAAAATTGGAAATCTAGGGCCTGGAGAGATGGTTCAGGGTTAAGAGCACTGGCTGCTTTTGCAGAGGACTCAGGTTCGATTCTCAGCACCAAGAATGGTGGTGGTTCACAAGCATCTGGGTCTCCAGCTCCTTCTTCTGGACTCTTCAGGCACTGCATGTGTGTTGTGCGCAGTCACAGTCAAGGAAAGCACTCATACACATAAAATAAAATAAATATTTTATATAACTGGAAACATGCCTAGCTTTTACAATTCTATTTGTTACGCTGAGCTCCCACTCCTGCAGATTTAAGTAACAGCTTCTTCCCACTCATATAACTGACTTTGACCAATATTGACCTCCAAAGTAAACTTGCTGCTGGTGAGACAGTGAATTGATACATTTTCCATCCAGATGTACCCTCAAGATATCATTCTGGCTCCAGAGCTACATGAAGCAGAAGAAGAAAGATAAGGAACAGTATTAGGGTGAAGAGAAAAGTATAGGAGGAGGGAAATGAGGTGAAAGGAAATGATAGAACATATGAAATTCTATTCAGTAAGCTGGTTGGAACTACCTGCTAAATTATATCTTGTTTCCTTTTATTTACAAGTGTT
This sequence comes from Peromyscus californicus insignis, assembly GCF_007827085.1. Lineage (NCBI taxonomy): Eukaryota > Metazoa > Chordata > Mammalia > Rodentia > Cricetidae > Peromyscus > Peromyscus californicus. Next base: position 49,299,759 of record NW_026294391.1, read on the forward strand.
ATAACATGAACCTTATATGCACGTCACAAACTCTCACAACATGTCAAGGTAATATTGCCTTTAGTTAGCATATGGGGAAACTGAGCCTTTATATTATTAAATTGTATTCCAAAGTTTCTATTAAGAGCAAAGGACAGAAATGATATATAAATTCATTTGTCACCTTCAAAGCCTATGTTTCTTCTGAAAGGATGGGTTTCTTTCTCCCTAGAGCACATTTCACCTCACCAGTATACATAAATCAGTGGACTGTTTCCAAATGTTTTTAAATGTTTAAATTGTAAGAGTAATTTACTTTAATTGATCAATGAAAATCACTCCCAGAATGTGAACTTGAATGTCATTTACCTGAACCATAGTAATAACTAGCAATTATTCAGAGGTTATTATGTGTTTGGCACCATTCTATTTATGTGTACGAACTCATTTAATTCTATGAATCATAGAATTACCTAGATTATCTAGATAATATTAGCATTCCTGTTTTACAGCTGAAGAAAGCAAGCCCAGAAAGGTTAAATAAATTACTCAAGACCACACTGGTATAGATGTGATCAGAATCCATGCAATCTAGCTACAGGACCCAAGCTATGTTTTACTGCCTCTCAACAATCAGAATAATTGTGCCAAACTCTCCACTTAACTTTGCATGTAGAAAAAAAATGTAGAGATCTAATCAATTCCTTTGCTATCTGAAGCTACCAAAAACCATTTATGGAAAGCTAAGAAGTGGCAAGTTGGTTGCAGTCAGGCTCCTTGATTACTCATCATGTTGGATCTTTTCCTTCACAAAGATTGAAGATAGAAAATCCTGCATGTTACTGTAGATGTCACACTTATCTAAAGAGGACGTATTTGGGGATAAAGTGGAACCACTTCCAAGAAAATAATTTCTCCTACAATAAAGTTAATACTACTTCTATCTGGGTAGAAGTTTTAAATTCTAGCAGGAATGGAGTATACTGAAGTCAAAGTTTATCATCTAACTTTACAATAAAGTACTTTGCCTACCACTTTGAAAATTTACATGCTATATACTCAAAACCCCATATATTATAACTTTCTGTTATGAAAAACAATAATCAATGAAGTATTTAAATTCTGAAACTCTGGATTGTTTTGTTTTTTCTATTGTATGAGTCAGTGTCTGGCACGTGTAAAGTAAAATGAAGAAAGTGAGCTTATAAATCACAGTAATCTCCCTGATAATCGCTACTCATTTACTGAAGGGACAATGTGCTCGCTACATGAGACTTTCTTATAAAAGATGCCAAGCTACAATTAACAATATAGAGATCTCATTTGCTCTGAATTAGTAAGTGCTCTGATTGTAATAAATTCTTGATACCTAAGGACATTATTATTCTGATTATTTTTATCTGTGTTCTTTGCCTACAGAGAATAGAGAAGGAAATAATTTCTTTTCCAAATGCCAACTGAGTATATTCTTTTTACTATATTCCTCATATATCTACAGAGGAAGATATTTTAACCAAAACAATGTCAAAACATGTTCATTTCTTAAAGAAACTGACAATATTCCCACAAATCTCTTAAACAGAACATATACTCATCACAATAATTACATAATAAATGATGTTTAAATTGTCCTTAGCTAATAAAAAGTCTCCTAAAGGAATTCTAAATTATAAGAAAAATTACTGCATTTGGCCTTATTTTGAATTATTTATATTATATTATGATCCAAACGTATGCTGTGATATTTCAAAAATATTACCTGCACACAACATGAATTTTCATAAACATAAATGTGATTACCCTAAAGATATGATTGCATGGGCAGAATATGAAATATAAAACTCATTTTATCACTTCATTTCCCATAACAAAATAAATATTATGTCATTGTTCCTGGCAGACATTAAGCCTTAATAAATGCAAAATGGAAAAATTAACAAACAGCTCAACCTTGAGACACAAAAGAATGAATCTAAGATAGATTTCAGAATCAAAACATTCATTAAGTTAAATTCGAAGAAAACTTTGTCCATGTTATAGGGCTTTATCTCAAACAAAGGCCCCAAAATGAAGAATTCAAGTAATGCAAGTAGCTCTCTGCCTTAGCGCCATCTTCCTTGAAACTCCTGCCCCATGAGAGTAAAGCAAAGGAAGAAGCAATTGCACAGACTGAAGTGCAAGCGAAGAAAGATGAGGCAGAGGTGCAAATAAATTAGCTTGTGCAATCAGGGCTGCAGGAGCAGAAATAAGGGATGCTGAAGGCCTGGGCACTGGGACAAGTTGTTGGACTGTATATTATTGTCGGTAATACGTCTCAGTGGATCTGGGACATCACCATCTGCTCGCCAAGACCTCCTGAGAGACTGTTTGCCTTCTGTACAAGCAAAACAGTCCCACTAGCCCTCTGCCCTGGACCTGTGGCATTCTGGACTACTTCTGTTCTCACTTGTGGCCAAGTGTAATTTGTATACAATAAATCATCTTTTTTGCTATCTCAACTGAAAAAACAAATACTTCAAGCAGAGCTCAAGACTTAAGAGTTTAATGTTTATACAGACTTAGGGAGGGTGGAGTTCTCATCCTGAGAGTATCTCTCCTTTTAAACAAGGCTGAGAGAACCTTAAGGCTAAAATAAGATATAGGTCATCTTAACTGTATAAATCATTAGAGCCAAGGTCTTTAATGCAAAAACAGAAAAAAAGACTTGGTTGAAGCAAAGATCTCTCAAAATGTCCCTGAGAGTAGAAATGTCACTTTGTAAAGTGTCCCAAAACTCAGTTCCTGCTGATTGGAGTCTCCAAAAATATAGATGATGATCACCTGTACCCAGTGATGGTACGGAGGAGGGGGGGTCTCTCATCTAGCATTCAAATCCAAGAAAGAGCACAAGGGACAATGGACCTGTGTGGATAGGCAGAAAACCCAAGTACATCAACACATGTGCCACACAGCACAGATAAGATCACATCTCTAGACTTATGAGATAGCTGAAAGGGAGGACAGTAAAGGTGATTGCTTTCAAGCCTGAAGACATGAGTTCTATCCTCAGGACCTACATGGTAAAAGGAAAAAAACAGCCTCCAACAAGTTGTTCTCTGGCTTTCACACACGCATGTGGTGTGTGTGTGTGTGTGTGTGTGTGTGTGTGTGTGTGTGTGTGTGTGTGTGTGTGTGTGTGTAGGTGGGGAAATGAGAGAGGGAGGGAGGAAAGAAGAAAGAGAGAGGGGAGAGAGAAAGAATAAACGTAATAATTTTTAAAAATCACATCTAAACTACTGGGAAGAGTGCTATGAAAAACTCTTCTTCTAGCACCTGTGACATTAAAAAGCATTCTTTGCAGAACCCTGAAAGGCAGCAGATCATTAAAGGCATTTTTGTTACCACACCCTATCAACTGCAATTAAAATGCATCTGCCAAGCAGATAAAGAAAATACTTTTTTCCTGTTTTTTTATGATATGTGAACTCACATCATAGTAAAAGTAATTGGAGCATTAAGCAATTTCATTTCAGTCCCAAACACAAAGTTACTCTTTTTCTGCTTTCTCACATAAAACATTAATGAAATGAATTTAATCTAGTCTTGATGAAGAACTGTCTCAATTCTGAATATCAATCATCAGTCTTCTACTTCTTTTAGGGTCTGTCACCTTCCTCCTGCCATTGCCATTTTCCTGTCTCTATCAGCCTTGCATATGCCTTCTAGCATAGGCTTCTCAGTTATCATATTTATAATCTATATGCAAATGCATTAAATTAGCATATTAAATACATTAATGTTGGAATAGAGTTACACATTTGTTTTGACCTTATGCCCTCTGTTTTCCTTACTTGTTTCCTTGCTTAAAGGTTTTAAAATTTCTTATCACCAGCACCATTTTGTTTAAATATTTAAAAACAACAACACATGGGAATGTATACACCAAAATAAGACAAAAATAAAACTGAAAAATGACAAAAACTCATAAACAGACAAAATAGAATATAAATTAGATTTGATGGATAAATGCAAATGTGCAAAAAAGTAAAAACTATTCAACCAGAAAACTACCTGAAAACCAAACAAATTGAAATTTGATGATCTGTCAGATAATGTCATGTGGCTTAATACATTAATATTAATTGTTATTCCAGAAGAAAAGTCATAGAGGGATAAATGTAGATGTATCCAACCTTCCCATCAAACAATAAACACAGAACCAATGCAAAGAAGAAAGCCAAGAGGTCAGAGCCAAGAGCCAAAACCTTACCCTTCCTCCTGCAGTGGTCCTACCTCTCCGAACCAGAGCTACCCCTGTGTTAAAGTCTTTATATAGAGTTCCTGTCCTGCCTTCTCATTGGTTGTAAACCCAACCACATGACCGCCTCCTCACAGCCTGTCTGTATAGGCCTCCAGGTTTTCCATGATTGGTATTAAGATTAAAGGCATGTGTATCCAATAATGGTTGTATCCCTGAACACACAGAGACTTACCCAGCTCTGCCTACTAAGTGCTGGAATTACAAGCGTACGCTACCACTGCCCTGCTTTCCTATGGCTTGCTAATAGCTCTGACCCCCGGGCAACTTTATTTATTAACATACAAATAACATTTTAATACAAATAAAATATCACCATATTTCCCCTTTTCTATTTTAATAAAAAGGAAAAAAAAGAAAAAGCTTATAACTAATATAAGAAAAACTATATACAAAAGGACAATAACTATATACAATATATACAAGTAATAAATACCTAAACAATGTCTAGTCCATTTGTATTTGACAAATTCAGAGAAAATAATTTCATTATCTATCCTATTTTGGTAAGTCCAAAATGTATCCTAATTAATCTTCAACTATAACTAACTAATCTTCAACTCCCTCAGAGACCCAAGAAGGAAATAATATTAGCTAACAAAAATAAAAACAGGAAGTGCACATAAGCAACCTCCAAAAAATTTGTGAGTTGACAGAAACAGACAGCTGTCTGGACAGTCACCTGAGGTTTCTCCGAAGTGCTGGGGCATCATCTTCAGCCTATAGGCCCAGCATATCTGACAGACTCATTTGTGAAGCAGGATGTACACAAGGTCAACAGTTCAACCTCACATTGAGTGAGAGTAGTCCATGTACCAGAAACACCTGAATTCCACCAGTGTCATGTCATGATTCAGGATTTCAAATTCTGGAAATTGCTGATGGTTTTCCAACTCAGCTGTCCATTCTTCCTGGCTGTGTATATATGGCTTCATCTCAGCATCCCATTCTTCTCCATATCCCTCCATCAAATGCCAGTCTACTATTGAGAGGCGTGAGCTTAGTTACTCTTCAAGAATAACTGTTTCAGCTGCTGTTCCATTACACATCAGAGGCCATCGGCCCACTGCCTGTTCAGCTGCCTTCGAAGAAAAGGGCACTGTACCTTTTTCGAATTGCGAAGGCCACTTCAGGGATGGTGCCATATTGTCCTGGCCTCTGAAGATGCCTTTTGATAAAGCCATAACCACACTTGTTTTGGCAAGAATCAGTAATCCTTTGTTTTATGTCCTGTTTGTCCATTTTGTCCTGTTGATTCGAGGATACTTTGTTGTCCAGTGGCTAACTTTTGCCACAATGAAAGTTAACTCCATATGCAGTTTCTTCAATGCCCATATTTTCTCTGAAGTAGATTGGTACTGCCAGGAGCCGACATGTCTCATAGTCATAACAAAAAAGAAAAATTTTCTAAGTTATTAAAACATTTTAAATGCCATATTCTGTAGATCTCTGAAGGGTTTGAAGATAACCTGTCTATCTAAAATATATCTACTCAATCTTGAAAACATACCTAATATAACTACAAGTTCTATTATAATATCTAACTACTAACTTTCATTTCTTTATATCCTAATAGTTGGTAATAACATTCAAGGATCAGAAAATTGCATTACATTGTTAGATGAACGGTACAATTAGAAAAATATATATAACATTTTCTAACAATATCAATTTCAATATATATAATTTGTATACAATATAAAACAATCCAATCCAATGTAAAGTATTTACATTTTTCTTTTCTTTCTTTCTTTTTTTTTTTAATAAGAACCTTAAATCTAATCTCCTTTGCTTAGCCTTTTTCCTAACCCTTGACAACAACTTGTAACCAACCCCCCTAATCAATGAAAATTATCCCAGACCCAAAACCCATTAAAAGACCAAAAAAACCAACCGCCCCACACCACCTCTTTGGGAATGTGGGCGTCGTATTCTTGAAATTGCTTCCTGCTGGGTATGGGCGAAGGTATCTTTATCCTGAAAGAAAAATTTTTCCAGCTGCCTGGAAAGCCAAGGCTTGACTCGGCTCAAGCGGCTACACTTTCTCTCTCTCTCTCTCTCTCTCTCTCTCTCTCTCTCTCTCTCTCTCTCTCTCTCGCTGGATTCACACCTCGAACACCAGGTGGCTGTGAAATTCCCTGGGATTCTACTGTTCTACCCAGACTTGGTAAGTCAATTAACATATCTATTTAAAAGAGAATTTTTTTCTACATTAAAAAAAAAATGGGCTTTATGTGTACATTGGAAGAAAATTGGGCTTTGTTTGAAATTTTAGGCACTCTGACAATGGAACAACTATATGAAAAGATTAATATTGATCGAATTATTCAGTTTATTACTTTTCTTATCCTCATTTTACTATTTAAAAAGATCGTCAACTTAAGTGCCAGGATAACAGTCTTAGAAAAACTTGTTAAACCGGTAAAAATGAATTATAGAGAAATTCAAATTCAGACAGAAGAAATAAATAGTGAAGTTGTTTCAAAATTGGATCGTAAGGTTACAGAAAGAAAGCCAGTTTTCACACAGTCACCCTTAATTTATCCAGTAGCTGTACAGCAGCTACCTGATGAAGAGAATGAACAAAATACTTGGGTTCCAGTTGAAATGTTAGACTTACGAAGATTTAAGGAGGCAATAGCATCTTATGGCATGCACTCCCCATATGTAAAGCAAATGTTAAACACCTGGTCAACTTGTAATAGGATTATACCAAAGGACTGGCGGGAATTGGCACAGGCTGTTCTTGAACCCGGACAAAATCTCCAGTGGAAAATGTGGTTCAGTAATGAGGCTAAAAATATAGAAAGACAATGGAGGGATAGCGGAATACAAGTCTGCCAGGATCAGCTTATTGGCGAAGGCCAATATGCTTCAGTACAAACACAATGTTCATATGATGTCCAAACCCTACTTCTATGTAAAACGGCAGCTTTGAATGCATGGGACAGAGTTGAAGAACCAGGAAAAAAAACTGAGTCATTTACAAAGGTTATACAGGGCCCCAAAGAATCTTTCACAGACTTCTTACAAAGATTGACTTCAGCAGTACAAAAAATGGTCCCGAATTCACAGGCTAGTCAGATAATAATTGAATCTTTAGCCTTTGAGAATGCAAATGCAGCATGCAAAAGAATAATTAGGCCGTTAAAGGCAAGATCTGCACCTTTGGAAGATTGGATTAGAGATACAGTTAATGTAGAGGCTTATGACCATGATGATATGTGGGTAGGAAAAGCAATTTCAAAAGGTTTGAGCAATGTTAGATGTTTTGGATGTGGAAAGCAAGGACATTTGAAAAGGGATTGTAAACAGGTCATTCCTAGAAATAATGTTTATTCAAGGAACACTGGCAACAGAATGCCCCTTCCTTCTGGAGTATGCAGAAGGTGTGGTAAGGGAAAACACTGGACCAACGAATGTAGATCAACAAGGGACAGACAGGGTAACCCTCTGCCTCGAGCTTCGGGAAACTCCCAGAGGGGCCTCAGGCAGGCCCCCACAGTAAATCCAGTTCAAACCTTTCCTGCAGTTGTAGAGGAAACCCCTACTCAAAGCAACTAAATAACCAAATGTCTATTGGAATAAATCATGTTAGTCGAGATGATGAAACAGAGAAAATAGGAAATACAGAAAAAAACATAAAGAAAATTTTTTGGCAAACTTCTATTAATGAACAAAGACCAAAACTAACAATAAAAATAAATGGTGTTTTGTTGTCTGGTCTGGTAGACACAGGTGCTGACATTACCATAATTGCACCAGAATTTTGGCATCCAACTTGGCCTCTTCAGGAGGTAAACATTCAACTCTTAGGAATTGGGACATTATCTAGAGTGAAACAAAGTGTAAGATGGCTTGAATGTATAGGTCCAGAAGGACAGAAAGGAAAATTAAAACCATATATGGCTAACATAGCTATGAACCTGTGGGGTCGAGACTTGTTACAACAGTGGAATACTCAGATTAATATCCCTCCAATCTCAGAAACAAATCATAAATTAGTACATGTTTCTGAGAGAAATATTAAAAGATATTATTCTAATGAGTGCTCACCAGCCATCCATGTCATACAAGAACAGGGCACAACAACTGATAATCTTCCAAAAACATTAACAGCTCTACCTTTAAAATGGTCAACAGACAAGCCTGTATGGGTTCAGCAATGGCCTTTAACAACAGAGAAACTCCAGGCTTTACAAGAGCTGGTGGAAGAACAGTTAAATGCTCATCATATTGAAGAATCAACCAGCCCTTGGAATTCTCCTGTATTTGTTATAAAAAAAAAAAAATCTGGTAAATGGAGAATGGTAACAGACCTTAGAGCAATTAACAAAGTAATTCAGCCAATGGGCTCTTTACAATCTGGAATTCCTTTACCTACTCTGTTACCAAAAGGCTGGCCTCTCATAGTTATTGATTTAAAAGACTGTTTCTTTTCAATACCCTTACAAGAAAAAGACAGAGAAAGATTTGCTTTCACAGTGCCTACTTATAATAATTCTCAACCGGTTAAAAGATTTCAATGGAGGGTTCTCCCACAGGGAATGTTGAATAGCCCAACTTTGTGCCAATATTTTGTAAAACAGCCATTAGAAGTGGTACGTAAAAAATTTCCTAAATCTATAATTTATCATTATATGGATGACATTTTATTAGCTGATTCAAATGCAGATACTTTAGAAAGAATGTTTGAAAAAGTAAAGAAAATTTTGCCTTGCTGGGGATTACAAATTGCTTTAGAAAAGGTACAAAGAGGAGATTCTATTAATTATTTAGGATATAAAATAGAACTTCAAAAAATTAGACCTCAAAAAGTGCAAATTAGGAGAGATCGACTACAGACTCTTAATGACTTTCAAAGATTATTTGGAGACATTTCTCATCTAAGAACTATTGTTGGGGTAAAAAATGATGAACTGAATAATTTGTTTAAAACCTTAGAAGGTGATAAGGACTTAAATAGTCCAAGAGAATTATCACCTGAAGCTGAGAAAGAATTGGCCTTGGTAGAAAAGAAAGTACATGAAGGGCACGTAGATCGTATTGATCCAAAGCTGGATTGCATTTTGGTTATTTTACCTTCTAGGCATTCCCCAACAGGAATATTAATGCAAAGGGAAGATATTATATTGGAATGGATATTTTTACCAAATAAACCAAATAAAAAATTAAAAACTTATGTGGAAAAAATCTCTGACTTGATTTGGAAAGGAAAATTGAGACTTCGTCAATTAGCAGGAATAGACCCAGCAGAAATTGTCGTACCTTTAACTAAGGAGGACATTGAAAAATTATGGATAGAAAATGAAGCTTGGCAAAAAGCTTGTAGTAATTTTTTGGGAGAAATTAACAGCAAATATCCCAAAAGCAATAGAATTGATCTTATAAAGAGAGCTGATTGGATCTTTCCTCAAATTGTGAGGAAAAAACCCATATCTGGAGTTCGTACATTTTATACAGATGCCAACAAACAAGGAAAGGCAGGTTACAAATCAGAAAATTTAAGTAAAGTGGTTCAAAGTCCTTATAATTCAGTTCAAAAATCAGAATTGTATGCTATTCTGTTGGTATTAATGGATTTTTCAGAACCTCTCAATATAGTAACTGACTCTCAGTATGCTGAAAGAGTAGTATTACATATTGAGACTGCAGAATTTATCCACGATGCTTCAGAATTAACTTCATTATTTATTCAATTACAAGATACAATCAGAAAACGGAGTCATCCTTTATATATAACTCACATCCGATCCCATACTGGTCTGCCAGGCCCTCTAGCACAAGGCAATGATGAGATTGATAAATTATTGATAGGAAATGTGCTGGAGGCCTCAGAATTTCATAAAAAACATCATGTAAATAGTAAAGGTTTAAAAAAGGATTTTTCCATAACCTGGCAACAAGCCAAAGAAATAGTAAAGAAATGTCCTACTTGTTCCTTCTACAATCAAACACCATTACCAGCAGGATGTAACCCAAAGGGTACTCAGAGGAATGAAATCTGGCAGATGGACGTGTTTCACTTTGCAGAATTTGGAAAACTGAAATATGTACACCACACTATCGATACTTATTCAGGATTTCAATGGGCAACTGCTTTGAGTTCTGAAAAAGCTGATTCTGTAATCACTCATTTGCTAGAAGTTATGGCCATTATGGGTATACCTGCACAAATCAAAACTGATAATGCTCCATCATATGTCTCTGTTAAAATGAAACAGTTTTTTGCTTATTATAATATAAACCATGTTACAGGTATACCACATAATCCTACAGGTCAAGCAGTTATAGAAAGATCAAACAGAACTCTAAAGGATATGCTAAATAAACAAAAAGGAGTAACAAAAACCCCCAGAAATAGACTACATAATGCTCTATTAACTTTGAATTTTCTCAATGCCAATGAGAAAGGAACAACAGCTGCAGAGAGACATTGGATAATAGAAAAAACTACAGAATTAAATCAACCTATATACTTTAAGGATGTGCTGACCTCAGAATGGAAACCAGGGTATGTGTTACGTTGGGGACGAGGTTTTGCTTTTATTTCTACAGGAGAAGATAAGCTGTGGGTACCATCAAAATTGATAAAGGTTCGATTTGAACAAGAGAGACCTCTTAATTAGAGGAGGTGATAGTTCATCAACTATCGTAAACATCCAATTTAAACTAACTTACACCAGTAACACATGCCTTTTCATTTAATCAGATAACTTGTCAAAAAGGAACATCCCCAAAAAACCTTGGGGAAAGGTTTTTGTTTTTGTCTTTTAGGAGAATGAAGGTTAACGAATTTGAAGAACACTGGACAAATGAGACAACTGAAGAAAAGGAACAAATCATCTATCCTAAGAAACAGAGTGAAATGGCGTATGGGTATGTTATCTAAAAAAATTTTATGTCTTCCTAAATGTTTGTTTCTGCTTTTCTTTAAAGATTTAACACTATTTAACTTCTAATAGTCCCAGTTCAATTAAAATTTAAAGCTGACTTTGGAGTTGGAGAATGGCTCTCTCCTTCTTTAAACTCAAGCATGTTGTTAAAAGGAAAATGCAAACTCCCTGTATCATGCCAGAGGAAAAGAGCCATCTTCTGCTATGGGACAGGAGAAAAGCCAAATTAATTAAGGGACTATTCTATTACAAATCTCAACTCTTTGATTCTATTCTGATTCTTTAAACTTTTCTTAAAGTATGAATTTTATATCAAAATTTACAAGATCGATATATATAGATATATATACATTTTAAACTTTGTTAAGATATAAATGGTCATATAGAGTACTAACTAATTCTAAAAAGTCGCATATATAGTCTTTGTGTTCGAGTCTCTTATCAGTTTTTTGCAGGAAATCACGGTTAGGCCTAACATCAACTGAAGTCTCCAGGAAGAAGATGGGGCCCCACAACAACAACAATTCCACGTGGACAATAATAACATCACTAAGCTGACAAACATCATCTACAGATCAGCTTTGAACTACAAAGTGCTCAGAGCAATTTTGAGAAGAGCTAGCTGAGATGATCCAGTCTCAAAGACTACTTGAATAAGGATTTGAGATAAACCCTGAATTTTGGCATTATACACAGACTGGATAATGAAGGATATATTTTCCTTTCCTAGAATTTGACAATTAACCTAAAATTTTTCTTTCAGATAAATATAAAAATTATTCAATTTTTGTGGGACTGACCTAGGCACTCTGAATATATGTTACAGTTGTGTAGCTTGGACTTCTTGTGGGACTCCTAACAGTGGGAACAGGGGCTGTCTCAGACTCTTTTACTGGCTTTTGGGACCCTACTTCTCATACTGGGTTTCCTTGGCCAGCCTTAATACATGAGAAAGTGCATATAGTCTTACTGCAACTTGATATGCCGTGTTTTGTTGATATTCATGGGAGACCTACCCTTTCCTGAATAGAAATGGAGGAGGAGTGGATTGGGGGGTGGGAACAGATGGGGAGGTGGGGGAAGAGGGGCTGAGAGGAGAGGAGGGAGGGGAAACTGCAGCTGAGATGTAAAATAAATTTTTAAAAATCTTTCAAGACTTTAGGCAATAGAAGTATGTCTTTAAAGCATTTGGAAGAAAAAATGTCAATCTAGAATTATACCCTTAATAAAAATACCTTTCAAAAATCAAGATGGAAGGGATCTAGTTTCAACTCCAACATATAAAGAGCTTAAAAGTCATCGCTCCCGTCCTTCCAACAAGACAATGTTGAACAAATTAAAAATCAAGACTCTTTGTAGCTCCATCAGAGAGCTGAGGTCACAAGGGCAAGCCATCACTTTGAAATATGGAGAAAGGAGTACATCTGGAATTGCATAGCTAAATGGAACTACCTGGAAGAGATATTGAACCCCAAAACTAGGAAGAACAATGGTAGTTTTGACAGGTTAAGGAGTATTGAGTGTTGGACTGAGATGAGAGCAAAAATTTCTAGGAGTCAGGAGTTAGAGAAACTTACATTCTTGTGAGATTTTTACCTTCACCAAGCTCACCTAGTTCTCACATGAAAATTCAACTCTGAGATACCACCTTACACCCACCAGAATGGCTAAGATCAAAAACACTGAAGACAGCTTATGCTGCAGAGGATGTGGAGCAAGGGGAACTCTCCTCCACTGCTGGTGGGAATGCAAGCTTGTACAGCCACTTTGGAAATCAATATGGTGCTTTCTTAGAAAATTGGGAATCAATCTCCCCCAAGACCCAGCCATACCACTCCTGGGAATATACCCAAGGAATGCTCAATCATACCACAAGGGCACATGCTCAGCTATGTTCATAGCAGCACTGTTTGTAATATCCAGAACCTGGAAACAACCTAGATGCCCTTCAACTGAAGAATGGATAAATAAAATGTGGTACATATACACAATGGAATACTACTCAGCAGAGAAAAACAATGACAATTTGCAAGCAAATTGATAGAACTAGAAAAAAATCATTCTGAGTGAGGTAACCCAGACTCAGAAAGACAAACATGGTATGTACTCACTCATAGGTGGATAGTAGTTGTAAAACAAAGGATGACTAGACTGCTACTCACAACTCCAGGGAGGTTACCTTGTAAAGAGGACCCTAAGAAAGACACAGGGATCACTCAACGACAGATAAATGGATGAGATCTACATGAGCAAACTAGATGTGAGGCGGGGTAATGGAGGGCAAGGGTTGTGGGAAAGAGAGCTTAGGGGAGTGGGAGGTCCCAGCTGGATCAGGAACAGAGTGGGAGAACAAGGAAAGAGATACCATGATAAATGAAAATTCAAGATAAAGCCACTCATGGCTCTGGCAGAAGAACAGAACTACAGACAAGGTCAGCATGAAAATCATGTCTACAGCACTCCCAGTAATGAAAGCCTACTCTCCATATGTAAAGGCCTTTCCAAATCTTTATCACACCTGGGAAAAGGTATTTCTCTAATTCCAGTCCCTTTTAACATTATATCTCACCTAAGGGATAATTTCTACTAAAAAAGCCTTATTTTCATTGGGTCCAACACTGTGGTGAGGCACTAATGTATTTAAAAAATTGTCTAGTGCCTGGAGACAGAGGCTCAGGCCAAGGTCCTAGTGCCCAGAGCTAAAGAGGACCCGCTCAAAGGCTACTGAGGTTAATCTAGTCTATAGTGACAAAAAGCCAAGAAGTAACTGTTTGGGGGCAGAGAGTCAGAAATTTGATGCAGAAAACATACACAAGGAAATACTTTTAGGTCACAGAAATGTTCTACATCCTTACTTTGTTGGTGAATATATTAGAGTATACATGTTTATTACAGCACAGAAAAAAAACTAACAATTAAAATTGGTGTGTCTGGACAACATTTCAGCAGGGGTTGAGAATTGAATACTGAACATTTTAAATTTAAAATTGGTTATCTTATCAAGCAATATCATTTCATATTATTCTTCCTTTTAAAAACTATTCTTCACTAATGCTTATCTCTCCTCAACCAAATGATTTCTAGACTTAAAGCTACCAACCCAGTAATCTCATACCCTTCTCCTCTTAAAGTAAAGCAAGGGAGTTACATTAATCTTTGTTTGCATTTTTCAAACCCTTAAATTATTTGATTATTTTGATTGCTTTCTTTGTATTACCACCATAAATTAGAATTTGTGGAGCTCACAGGGTACTTTGAAAAATTCTATTTTTTTCATACCATAAGTAGATATCTTATTTTAAATTATTTATTTAAATGAACACATTATAATTTTTAAATGATCTTAAATTATATTTAAAAAAGTACCAAGAAGCAGCTAAGATATTGTTCTCTGTCATGTCTAAAACCATGTATTATTTTATATTAAATTAAAATTCACAATTTTTGTGGAATAAACTCATATCATCTTCCACCAAGGAAACAATCTATTTTAGTTGGTTGATTTGGGCTTTTGAGATGCCTGGAATCCAACCCAAGGCCTCTTACACTCTAGGCAACTAAGTGCTCAGTACAGCACTGGGGTACCCACCCCCAGCTCCTATTAAAAAGTCTCCTACTTCCTATCTCTGGATCCTTTTCCAGTGTTGGGCTCTTTTGTTCAGCACAAAAAAATTTAAGAGGAAAAAGCAATCTTTTCTCACAAAGACCTTATCTTTTCTTTTGAAATCAAACCTTTCCCTAATCTCTTTCTTTCCTGTTTATTATTTTATATGAAAGGCCCCTTAACTGAAGAGACTATCTCTTTACCTGCCAGTACATTTATCACTGCTCTGTAATATATTTTCCCATAAATAATGGTAATGGGTTAATGATAATGAGCTCATAAATAATGACAATGAGCTAATGATCTTCCCTTTCTTCCAATGACTATATGTCATTTATGTTGAGCCAAAAACAACTAGTAAGTATCTACTGCTTGATTTGTAAATGACACCTCTTAATGAAGGTAATGATAAAAATTATATGTCCATTCCATATCCTAAAGTCAACCACATGTTGCATGTTCTTAAGCCAATCACTAGTTACCATTAGCTAAATAGATACTAATTTATATACTGCTTGTAGCCTCCTTTCTACATAATTGTATACAGTGTCTTTATAGCACACAATGTACATCCAGAGCCTATGAAAAGAAATTAAAGTAACCCTTTATTCAATCTGCCAAGGGACTATGGAACCTTGTAATTATCTGGCTTTAGATAGAAGAGATACATTGCAATTGGGTACACACAAGGGCACAGGTTTATGCCTCTGATGACAGATGGCAGGGAAGAAACTCCAGAGTGCAATCTTTCTACCAGACCTTTTTAATTTATTTTCCCCAAATGGATCACATTTTAATGCTGGCTCTCTGACCCAGTATGTTAGCTTTTTTATGAACTTATGATTAACTAGTAGCATAGTTGTAACAGTGAAATTGTCTTCCATTTAAAACTAAATTTTACTCATAAAAGTTATAACCCCTAAACACTGGGTGAAAGAGACCAAATGAGAAATGAAAGTACTTTAAAAGGACAAATGAGAACAGAAAAACGTAGTCTAGTACTATAACTACCAGAGCATCTGGAATTCCATGCACCAAATTTAGTCAGTTACAGTCCTGGAAAATTCAATCTGAAAAGCAAGGTTCAAAAATTGGCCATAGCAACTACTGCCAAATAGCTCTGTCCCCCAAATACAGATGACATTCCCAAGCCTCTCTTCCAAACCATGTATAGCCTTGGGTACAGTGATAATATATGAAACACAAGAATTACTTTTACACCCCATAAGATGAAGCACTATAACTTCGGTGCCTAAATTATGTCAGTGGAATGTGGACTTCCAAATACATGGCAAGAATATGAGCTTGGCTTATAGTTTGTCATGAACATGGAGCTGGGGTAAGTTGTCAAACATATGGTAGGCTTCTGGCCAGATAGTTTCATTTTGAACACTCTTTCTATGCATAACTCTTTCTAGTTACTGTGAAAAGAATTTGGAAAAATAACTGATATATGTCACAAATATAGCATGACTAAAAAGCTTTCCATGTGGTTAACTGATTACTGTATAATTTTAAGGAAAAAAAACACATTACTGTCCAAACTGAACAAAGGCTATGCGATGTGCCTCCGTGGGTACAGGTGCTTGCCATCAAGGCTGGTGACCTGAGTTTGATCCCTAGAGCCCACATACTAGAAGCAAAGACCCAACTCCTGCAAGTTGTCCTCTGATCACCACAGGTATACTGTCACACACACACACACACACACACACACACACACACACACACACACACACACGCATGCACATGCACACAACACACTGAATAAATAAATAAATGTATTTATGTATGTCAAAAAAGTAAATAAGAATCCCAAATGAACTCCTCTTTTTCCAACTCTTGTTATCACTGTCTGTTTGCTAGGGACAGTCATATACATGTTAAAGCCCACCTCAATTCCACTCTCTACCATCAATTCCAGTACAGTTAATTTCTCAACCTTTTTTCTTTTTTAAAAAACAAGTCCTTTGAGGTAATTATACTTTTATTTCAAAAATATTAAGGTCTTTTCATGTGTTAGTAAATGTTTTGAAACTAAATTTCCCCTCAATAATAAAATAATAGTATTATATTAAAAAACTAAAAAAAAAACTCTACTCCTAGAATTCCCAAGAATACTTTACAAGCTTTGGTGTACATTTTATAAAAACCTCACACAGTCTTGAGGCAGGGGAGGCCTTACCTTCATGTAGGAGGGAATGGGGGGTGGGTTGGGAGGGGGAGGCTGGAGGGGCAGGAGGAGGGAAGAGGGGGATCCTTGGTCTATAAAATGAATAAAAAATTTTCTTAATAAAAAAACTAGCTAATTTTCTGTTAGGCTTTGCAGGAAAGCTAGATATGTTGGGTGTTCAACATAAGTGAATTATCTCAAATTCTCTTACATTACTCAGTTTTGCTATGATCTCTACCTTCTCAGAATTCAAACACTTGCCCTTAACAACATCTACTATAATTTTATCATTTTCATGTAAATTCAAATACATAATATATATTAAATGTTTCACTTTGCTAGGAGTAGGAAAACAAAACATGGTTTTTATCCTTAAGTAGCTCAGCAATTCAAAAGAGAACTAGGTAGCAGGTATAAACAATTAGATATTTATGACATTACATAATGATGATATGTCACTGTCATCATTGCTGCCATGAGATATTCAGTCCTTACTGCATGCCAGGCACTAGTCTGAGAACAGTAACTCTACCACTTTAAGTTGCATGCTCACTCTATCCTTAAGATAGATATAAGTTAACATTTTACAAAGAAGGGACAGAACAAGTAATGCCTCCATTAGGGCCCGACTTCAAACTCTCAAAGTAATGATTCTAAAAGTCCGATTCAAAACTACTAGACAAGAATGTGTCTCACAACTCACAATTAATTCTGTTAGTGACTTAGGATAAAAGACCAAATGAAAGAGTTCCAGAAAAGGTGACATTTGTTATGGTAACTCAAGGACAAATGTACCTTGAATCTGCAGCCATATCTTTATATTTAACTATTTAAATTTAATTTTTGTTTTGTATTTTTCAGACTATCCATATCATTAAAAATTAAAGGTTAAAACATCTAGATAGGAAGTCAAGATCAAGGAGAAGTCATATGGCATCTTCATTTATTTCTGAAGAAAAATAAATGAACAGAAGTGTGAGAAGGAAAAAAGCATGGTGTATGCTGTCCAAATGAAATCTCCACTAAATAAAAATGACAGTAGTATGTGAGGATTCATAGTCAACATAATTTAAGAAGGGAACACTTAAAACAGTGCACCTTAATTCTATACATGCCTTCCCAGCTGGACCACTGTGATGTCTAATATTTAAATGTGTCTCCACGCCTGCCTGTTCTTGCAGGAATATTCCCTTTGCCTGAGTCTGTCTTCAGACTCTCTTCTCAGTCGAAAATCTGGGACATGATTTGTATTCATCCTGAAATCACAGGCATTAATTGCTTTACTGCTTTCTGATTACTGTGTCAGCAAAGTAATATAATTTAAATTCTGGAAGGAAGGGATTCCTACTTGGCAAGAGTTAACTAATTCAGGGTGAAAACTGGAGAGGAAGGGTCCCTGCAAATTATACAGTAAGTTTTTAGTAAAGATTATCTTAAACTTATTCTTGATTTCTTATTAATCAACTGAGTTTTTAATCCTTAATTTAAAAAATTAATGTCACTTTTTCATATATTAAAAATAATAATTCCAAATACCTGTTTGGTGGTAGCTTAACATTTTTATTGTACAGAGAACTATTGCTAACTTGACTTAGAAATTACATTTCATTTTCCTTGTTTTAAAACAAAACCACATGAAAAACCACTACTGCAGAAACATCCTAAAATATAAACATATACATATGTAAAAATAACTTAAACTAGAGTTACTCTATAATGGGGCAACAATTCCCCTACTAGATGTCACAGGCTAACAACAGCAACAAGATTTTCTGATATCAGAAATGGGTTACCTCTATTGGAGTTGTTGGTCAGTGATGCCTGATGCACCCTCAGATAGTACATGCTATTTCCATTACTATTGGTTACTCTCCAGAACAGTAAGACCCTATTGATAAAGACACCA
The DNA here is from genome assembly GCF_007827085.1 of Peromyscus californicus insignis. Classification (NCBI taxonomy): domain Eukaryota; kingdom Metazoa; phylum Chordata; class Mammalia; order Rodentia; family Cricetidae; genus Peromyscus; species Peromyscus californicus. Next base: position 49,318,614 of record NW_026294391.1, read on the forward strand.
CATACTTGATTCTTAGAACATGGAGAAACCAAGTTTCATCCCTATTGGATAATTTTCACACTGCTGGAAAGTACTATGCTTGCTACCAGAGGGGGGAAAAAAGGCTTATCAGTCTTATCAAAATGTGAACACTGTGAGCAACAATTACAATCTGTTTGCTAAGATGTGACCACAGGTGCAGTAGTGACATGAATGTCATGGGAGTAACCAACTACTTTCTGGTTGGATTTTGAGGCCTGCTCCACAATATGGAACCACAGATCACACAGTTATTGAGGCCAAGAACATGGGGCCAGACAAGTTGTAGGGGAGATCCTACTACAACTATTCTGCAAATGAGACAAAGTATTAGACTGACTTGTAATGACTTCGTATTGCACCTGTAGACTAATTCATCTCTCAAACCTCATCAGAAAAGCTTCCTTTTGGAGTAGATGGTGATTGAAACAGAAACCCACAGCTGGTAAAGGTGCAGAAAATGATGACTGAAGAGTGTTCAGATATAAATGGGACATCTATATCATACCCCATCCTCCTCCTAAGGTTCAGGAATCATTGTGGAAGGGGAGGAAGAAAGAGTCAGAGTCATTGAATAACTACAAGGAAACAGTATTTTCTGGACACACTGGAGCAGCTGGATATATGAACTCACAGCAGTTGTGACAGCATGCACAAGATCTGCGCAAGTTCAAGCCAGACAAGACTACCAGCATAGAGGGCTAAGGTGGGCATGAAGTGCCACCCCTAATTGAAGTATTGGTAATTGATAGCCACCAGAAAAGGGAGAGTTGTTTCTCTTTAAAGGTGTGGCCCCTATTAGATCTAACATATCTCAGTTGATGTCCACATACCTAAGAGTATGCAGGCAACACCCATAGGATTCAATAGATTTTTTAAAATTAAGTCAGGAAACTGGGTGAGTATGGATATGAGAAAAGATGGGTAAGAAATTAAAATACAAAGTATGAAATTCTTGAAGAATAAAAATATTTCTTCATAAAAAATCCAGATAGTTCCAGAAAGAAGACTCAGTGAATAAAAGTACAAGCCTGATGGTCCAAGATTGATCCCTGGAACCCACATATTAAAAAAAAAAACCTAGATGTAGTGGCAAGCTTCTGTCATCCCAACACTCCTGTGTTGTGGGAAGTGGAGATAGGCAAATTAATGGGGAGCTCATATGTGCAGTGCTACACCAGAAATAAGACAGATCCTGCCTCAAAGCTGAGGTAGAAGGAGAGAACCAACTCCCAAAATAGTTGTCCTCTGACCACCAGACACACAGGAAAAAATAATAAATCTTTTATAACAATTCAGGTAACTTAACTTTGCATTTCCATGATGTATTCATCAAAACTAAAAGACCAACATAGGAACACCACTAGTCATTAAAATCTTTATACACCCACATCATCTATGAACTGTGGGGGCATGTGAAGGGGACGAACCTACAGATCCAAAACTGCATGATCTCCATGACACAGGACAATAGGATATCCCAGTGAAGAGTCCCAGTGAGAGCCCATCGTTGATGGTGTAACAGAAGCCAGAGGCCTTGAGTCAGACCAATGACTCATAGCAATGAACACTTACAAGGAAAGATGAATGGACTAAAGGGTTAACAGTGTGACTCAGCGGGCCACACGACAGCTTCCGTGATAAAATTATTCTCTCTCTCTCTCTCTCTCTCTCTCTCTCTCTCTCTCTCTCTCTCTCTCTCTCTCTCTCTCGGTTTGTTTGGTTGGTTTGGTTTTTAGATTTTCTTTTTTGTTTTGTTTTAGGAGATAGGTTGCGTGGGCAGAGGGTGGATTTGAGGGATAGGGAGATAAGTGGGACTGGGATGCACGATGTGAAATCCACAAAGAATCAATAAAAGTTAAATTAAAAAATTATTCAGATTTTACTGCTATTTCCAGTCATAGCATCTTTCTTTTCCAAGATCTTCCCATAATACCAGGCTGAATTAATTACTTGTCAAATCTTACCAGTTACTCGTTGGGTTTTTTATTTTGTTTTGTTTTTTATTTGCATTTCATATAGACCTGATATCCTATAGAAAGTACTTCAAAGTGGAGTTGTCTGTCTCTCTCATGACTAGACTAGGGTTAGGTATTTGGGGGAGGAAAATCATAAAGATGGAGTAACTTTCTCATCACATCACATTGAGGGATATAAGACATCCGCAATTATTACATATTACCTGATTAATGTAATGCTAGTCAGATTTCTTAACTGAAAATTTACAGTTTTTCCTTTACTCTAGTATATACAAGTCACTTTTTAAAAACTTTTTATTGAAAAATCTTTTTTTATTATTAAGAAATTTTTTATTCATTTTACATACCAAACACAGATCCCCCTCTTCCCTCCTCCAGCCTTCCCCCCGCCAACCCACCACTCATTCCCTCCAACAAGAAGGCAAGGCCTCCCATGGGGAGTCAGCAGAGCCTGGTACATTCAGTTGAGGCAGGACCAAGCCCCTCCCCCTGCATCAAGGCTGTTCTAGATGTCCCACCATAGGTAGTGGGTTCCAAAACGCCAGTTAATGGACCAGGGATGGATCCTGATCCTACTGCCAGGGGACCCCTTAAGCAGATCAAGCTACAACTGTCTTGCTTATGCAGAGGGCCTAGTCCAGTCCCGTGGAGGCTCCACAGGTGTTGGTCTAAATTTCATGAGTTCCCACTAGTTTGGTTTGGTCGTCTCTGCAGGTTTCCCCATCATGATCCTGATACACTTGCTCCTAGAATCCTTCTTCTCTCTCTTCGACTGGACTCCTGGAGCTCGGCCTGGTGCTTGGCTGTGGATCTCTGCATCTGCTTCCATCAGTTACTGGATGAAGGCTCTATGATGACAGTTAGGGTATTCACCACTCTGATTACTGGCATAAGCCAGTTCAGGCACCCTCTCCACTATTGCTAGTAGTCTAAGCTGGGGTTATCCTTGTGAATTCCTGGGAACTACCTTAGCGCCCAGTTTCTCCCTATCCCCATGATGTCTCCCTCTAACACGGTATCTCTTTCATTGCTCTCCCACTCTATCCCTGTTCCAGCTCAATCATCCCATTCCCATATGTTCTCATCCCCTACCCGCTACCCTCCATTGCCCCCCTCATCCCCAGTTTGCTCATGGAGATCTCATCTATTTCCCCTTCCTAGGGCAATCCATGCATCCCTATTTTGATCATGTTTTTCTCTCCCCCAGTTTCTCCTAGATCCTCCTCACCTCCCTTTAGAACCAATTTTGCTCTCTCTCTCTCTCTCTCTCTCTCTCTCTCTCTCTCTCTCTCTCTCTCTGTGTGTGTGTGTGTGTGTGTGTGTGTGTGTGGGTGTGTGTGTATGTGTGTGTTTAAAACAAAAAAAACAACAACAAAAGAAACATTCACAAAAAGAACCCCACAAAAATAAAAATCAAAATAAACAAGCAAAAGACCAGTAAGACAAAAAGTACCCAAATAAAGCAAAATGAGACAAAAAGTCCACAAAAATACCGTTTAATTTATTTTGAGCTAGCTCTTGGTATGGCAGGTAAATAATATCCACTTCCTTGAAGGGGTAGTAACTGTCATTTGTTATAATCAACTACTTCTAATGCCAATTAAAATAATAGTCCTGACAATGTAAAAAAGATTAACTAAATAGGCTTCAAAATTGTGACTAAACTATGGACCAGAGTGAAGTCACGACATAAAATACTACTGATCATTTAACTTTATATCAGAGTTATTCTCATAATAAAAAACTGTGATTCTGAATTCATAAATTATATGATAAAGATTATGAGTTCTTTCTCATTAAAATGTATATAATATGCATAATTTTTAACTATTGATAGAAATTCTCGCCCTTGAGTCTCCACATTCATAGTCCTAAAATATTAACTTATCATTTTTCATGTTTGACAGTATTTCAGTGAAGTACACTCCCAGGGAAGCAAAGCAAAACGTAAGAGGCCTATTTCATCTTGCTGAAGGTCTGCCATTAAGTGAAATCACAAAAAGATATGGATCCATAAAAGGTTTGTATCCCAAACTCACATAACCCATCAAATGTCTGCTCTACAAACCCATACCATGCAGTGGTTCTCAGTCTTCCTAATGTTTTGACCCTTTAATACAGTTGGTATTATGGTATAGTGACCCACAACCATAAAATTTTGATTCCTAAACCAAACAAGGATACAACAAAGAAAGAGAACTACAGACCGATCTCCCTCATGAACATTGATGCAAAAATACTCAATAAGATACTGGCAAACAGACTCCAAGAACACATCAAAACAATTATCCACCATGATCAAGTAGGCTTCATCCCAGGGATGCAAGGGTGGTTTAACATACGAAAGTCCGTCAATGTAATACACCATATAAACAAACTCAAAGAAAAAAAACCACATGATCATCTCACTAGATGCAGAAAAGGCATTTGACAAAATCCAACACCCCTTCATGATAAAGGTCTTGGAGTGATCAGAAATACAGGGAACGTACCTAAACATAATAAAGGCAATTTACAGCAAGCCAACAACCAACATCAAATTAAATGGAGAGAAACTCAAAGCGATTCCACTAAAATCAGGAACGAGGCAAGGCTGTCCGCTCTCCCCATACTTATTCAATATAGTACTTGAAGTTCTAGCCAGAGCAATAAGACAACATAAGGAGATTAAGGGGATACAAATTGGAACGGAAGAAGTCAAGCTTTCCCTATTTGCAGATGACATGATAGCATACTTGAGTGACCCCAAAGATTCCACCAAGGAACTGATACAGCTTATAAACACCTTCAGCAACATAGCAGGATACAAGATCAACTCAAAAAAATCAGTAGCCCTCCTATATACAATTGACAAAGAGGCTGAGAAGGAAATCAGAGATACATCACCCTTTACAATAGCCACAAATGACATAAAATACCTTGAGGTAACACTAACCAAGAAAGTGAAAGACCTATATGACAAGAACTTTAAGTCATTGCTACTTCATAATTGTAATTTACTACTGTTATTAATCATAATGCAAAAATCTGATATGCATCCTCAAAATGGATTGCAACACACAGGTTGAGAAATGCTGCCATGGTGGCAGGTATTTGAGTAGGGATGGCCAAGAAGTGAGCACATATAGACATAAGGACTGTAATTTTCTTGCTTCCAGCATTTGAAGAAATGTAGTCAATGCTGATGCAACCACTACTACAACTGCATCATTTCTTTTGTAAAGCATGTGGGATGCATGTGTTGGCAGGGCATAGAGAATGCTCAAAGCAGTGAAACTATTCTATGTGGTGCTATAATAGTATACACATGTCCAAACCCAAAAGATGTGCCATATCAGGAGCAAGCCTTAATGTGAACCAAGAACTATGGGTGATAATGATGCATCGGTTTAAGTTCAGACAATTACGATAATGTATCTTTCTAGTAGGGAAATCTTGTTAGTAGGAGGAGGTTCTGCATGTTGAGGAAGGGGATCAATGGCGTCTCTGACTTGCATTCAATTTTCTGGCAATCAAAAACTGCTCGCTTAAAAAGAAAGTCTATTGTCCCCTCCCAAACAAAAGCCTATGGGCATATACTATTGTATAAGAGACAAAGAGGTTTACTTTAAATTTTTACTTGATAACTGTCATGTTAAATAAAACCATCTTTTTCAAAATATTTAAAACTAATTAATGCTTATAATTCTTTGGGCTTTGCCCATAGATGGCATGAGTATTAAGACTTCACCTGCCAGAGCCTATCTGATGAATTGATTGCATTTAAATACTAACAGTATATTTATTCTGAAATCTTCCTCTCAATTATTCTTCCACCTTCTTGTCTCCTCTTCCAAGCCAAGAAGGTCCCTCATTCTTATGATAGTTCAGACACTGATGCTTTTGTCTTAAATCTTAGTGTTAGTCACCGCATTAGTCATTTCCAACTTCCTTGAAGCAATACTGAAGCCTTCATTACCAAATCCATTACCTGCTATGACTAGAACTAAAATCATCCCTTCTTGACTCCTAGGCCTGCCAAATTCTCAACCCAATATCTTACTGGATATACATGTGAAATGGAGTGTGCCCACAGGAGAGAAAATAGCACATAGAAACAGTGACACGGTATACTATTGCAATTCTGCCGAGCATAATCCCTCATCAGGAAGAAATTTTCTTTCCTCTGCACAATTTTCTCAGTGGCTAAGCTACTATTTTGCAAAATTAAATAAGAGTTATGATTTTTATAAAAAAAAAAAGCTGAGTGTTTCATTGATCAGCGAGAGATGGGTATTGTGGCACACAGTAGCATTTTTTAAAAAGAGAGAGAGAAACTCATCCCCATACCACTCCTTCCTCCTATACCCCCAAACAATATGATTGTTTCAGAGGATATGTTTGCATTTCAATTTCTTCCCAACACACAGTGGAAAAATTGTAAAACTGGAGCCTGAAACCAGAAAGTCATGCAGGGTTTTGTATGTGCTTTGAAGGGGAAGGGAAAGCGATGAACAGAAAGGAAGCAGAAACCCATTGTGCTGCTCTGGGCTGCAGCCAAACCACCCCACTTACTCCTGTTTCTGGTGCCTCAGGGAGTTTGTTTTGTTTTGGTTTTTTTGTTCAAGCTTTTGTGGCAAAAAGAAAAATGTATTTGGAAATAGGGGAAATCTATTTTGCAAAATGATATTATTTAGTCCAATCCTAGCAACTGGTAATACTACAAAAGTGAAGGCATGGGATTGACTTTTAGAAAATGGTATATGAAAGACTTTCATGTATAATTGTTGTATCTACTAGAGATCAAATAACAGTTATTTATGCTAAAAATTAGTTTTTAATTTTTCTCAACAGCTAAATGAGAGTCTTTTGTCCCCACTTTGCATATTTGCATGTACAAGAAATTATTTTTGTGGGCTTTCTAGGAGTGAGTCACATAGAGCTACTTGCTTCATAAATTCATGATAGAACAGAGGAGTGCCATGTTGAAACACCGAAGGCCAGCAATGAGCATGAACATTATGAAAGGTCATCTATCAGCCTGCTGATTCCTCTAAAAGCCAAGGCCTTCTCTTTAGGAAAATTCTGTAATCCTAGAAAGCTGGGAAGTTTCAAAAGTCATCTAGCTCTGTCATCTGTGAAACTAGGTTTTTTGTAGGAAAAAAGTCTTGGATTAGTCATTGACACATTCCAAAGAAATGTTATCAGAACATAACAATATTATAAAATGCATCATTTGCTTATAGTCTTTCCAACAATAACCTCCCTGGAAAGATGATAAACGTGCAAATATATAAATATATACATATATATAGATATTTGTACTCATAAACATTTGCCTACATGATAATTTATAGCAAATATGTTATATACAGGTATATATCTATATCTAACATGGTATTCATTATTCATATATGTATAAACATAATTTCATTTCAAGCATCTAGCAATAATTGAAAACTTTCCAATTTTCACAAATGTATGAAAATGTAGACTAAATTATTTGAAAATATGACTAAAGTATAACTCGGAGGAAGAGTAAATACTAGCATGTAGGAGGCTGTGGGTTCCATCCTTAGTATAACAAAATTATGCAGATCATTTCTAGTGAGCACAAAAAAACACTTATGGGAATGGACTTTGTATTATATAAGGAGTAAATAAGAGATACTTTATATTTAGGTAAACAAAATAAGGTAACAACAACAACACAGAATCTTATTGTCAGAGAGCTTTGTATTATTCTAACAAATGCTCCATTGCTAGATAAGTGGTGGCTTCCCATATACAAACAAGATGGTTAACTCCTATCAATAAAGATGCTACATTCCAAAACCTCAACTGCCCAGTGTGTACACTGAACTTTTACATAAAACACCAGTAAGTAGCTTGAGATCATTTAGAAGTATACATCATTTTGAGTAGATTTAATTAATTACAAAATTTTCAGAAACACATTATAATATTATAGAAATAGATTAAACTAAATGGCAGTGACAGAGATTAACTTCACCAAAAAAATCATTCATTCATTCACCATTTCTCTAATACCTAAAACATATGTCATGCCATATTTGATCTAAACTCTGTCTTTCAATGTTTTAATTAAACTGATTTATTTTTCCTATTGGGTTCCACTGAGCACTTGAGAAGCTGTGGAATTATAATGAAAGAAAAATAACATTTTTCTGTTTGATTTGTCATTACTTATGTCAGTAAGGTTTCATAGTCAGTTATTTATGTAGAATATTTACAGCATTAGGAACCCCTTTAGCCTTCAACCTTCCTTCTTTGCAATCATTTCTTAAGGTTAATCTCTCCAAGACCACTTTGTTTTAGCTCATTTAAGGAGACCTGTGATCATTTTGTTTCACTTCTCCTCCCTTTCGAGTCCATCCCGTCGAAGTTATCAAGACCTTGGCTATTTCTCTTGTGAAATTTTGCACAAATAGAAATATATGCAAAGTGAGTAACCATAGGAACGTTAGTTTTTGATTCTCAAACTGAAAACCCCGCACTTGAAATATATAGAGGGAAATTTTTTCACCCCCTTTCTGGAGCAAGTTCAGAATATGACATCAGAAATTAGAGCCAATGGAATGAGCCACCAGATTTCTTTAAAGGTAATTTAAATGGAAAGCTTACTAGTCTCCACCCATTCAAGAAGTTTCCTAAAAGTAGAAAACCGAAGGGGACTTCAGAAGTCACAAAAGTTCAACACATTCGCCTGTCCCAGAAGGCTTAGTCATGGCTGGGAATCTCAAACATTGGATCTTCAAAAAGGGTTTTGCCTGCTTTGGGGACCCTTTTCCTCTTACTGGGTTGCCTCATCCAGCCTTGATAAGAGGGTATATATGCCTAGTCTTATTGTACCTTGCTATGCCGTGTTTGGTTGATATCCCAGGAAGGCCTGCTCCTTTCTGAAGGGAAACAGAGGGGCACTGGATCTGGGGAGAGGGAATGGTGCAGAGAGGAGCTGGGAGGAGGGGAGGGAGGGGAAACTGTGGTCAGGATGTATCACATGAGAGAAGGAAGAAGAGAAAGAAGGAAAGAGGGAGGGAGGGAGGGAGGGAGGGAGGGAGGGAGGGAGGGAGGGAGGGAGGGAGGGAGGGAAGGCAGGCAGGCAGGCATGCCGGCCAGCCCCTGTAGGCCTTTTAAGGCCACGAAGACATTGAAATAGTGACATTTTACTTTATTTTCTACTGAAAAGCTTACCTCTTCATAGATACTAAAAAGTCATTTGCTTCAAATGTCAGATTCACTACCACTATTAGAACTTTCTGCCTTATGGACTTTGCCTGCTATGCTGTTCAGAATCTGTTGACTTTTCTTTCTGATTCATCCATCTGACCTTTCCCACTCTTCCCAAACCAACTTATATTGTGTCTGTACTATCAGAATTAGTATAAGCCAAATTCATGTCTGTACCAACCTGATTTTTAGGAATATGGAAAGACTCAATTTGGGGCTAACAGAAATATCAAACACATAAAGCTTTCTATATGTGAGTCAGAGCTTTAACTTAGAAGTCTTCTGGAGCAATATTCCCAGATAAAAGATAGTTTCGATCCCTAGTCTGAATAGATAAAGAGTCAAATGAACATGAGATAAATATACTAATGATGTCCTCAAGTACTTTGGCTTGCTAATGTTGGCCAGTTTCACTGGCCTTAACAGCACATGTGTTGAAGGTAAAATTTCACTTTCAAGTCTTTGGGTATTACAGGGTAGGCAGTTGATCCTAGACCTTTTTAGCATGCCTAATAGAGAAGGATTTAAGTTGAGTTTATTATCTCTTCAGTGCAGAAGTCTGGGAAATGAAGAGGCTAGACCAGAGAGACTCAATCCAGCTAGCAGCGTTCCTTTTTGTTTTTCAAGCTGCCCTGACAATAATGCGGCAGGGTGAAAAGATCAGGAGCACTTTATACACATTGTGCTAATTACTGCAAGTACTTAAAGTTGTAATTAGCTTATTATACTGCAGAGATCCTAACATGGCATGTCTTTCAAAAGAATTTCTCTCCAGATCATTAGTGGGAAAGCTAACAACATCTGCTTCAAATAAAATCAACCAATTAGCACAGGCAACTCCACATAGTTTGCAATCAGAGAATTATATTGTGCCAAGTGCTAATTTCAATGTGAATGCTATCTCCTTCTCATATCCCACGCTTCTTTGCCAGCACAGCTGGTGTTTAACACCACTGACTTCAGCGAAGTCTCCAAAAACTTATGTTAATTTGAAATAACCTAATCAGAAGTGTGCAATACAGACTGAGGTTGATCTCAGCTTAATTAAAACTGACCTTGTCATTTCACTGCCTGTAAAACACCATTATCTCACCATTTATCACTCAACTACCACAAATATTCCATTTACGTGAAAACCTAGGAAGATGGGTCCCAAGCCACTAGAGCTATTTTCAGGAGTACTGTGAGCACTGGAGCTTAACGGAAGGAGAGGTCTGCCTATAAGTATGGGGTAACAATAAAAGTAATTCAGCAGACTCAAAATAACTTGTCAGCCCTACCCATGAAGGCTGCTTCTGCCCACTTCCGTTGGCTCGAATGACATATTCACTCCAGAGACTGACAGGCATTAGCAGATGTGAAGGCTTTCATTTTAAAATTAATATCTCACCCAGTACCTTTCAGTGAGCTGAATCGTTCAATCAATAAGCATGACATGGCAGGTGTGATGTGTACAAGGCACTAAATTCTTCTGCCAAAGGTACTAGAAAACATCTGCTCACATGCGTGTGTGTGCATGTCAATGGATGAACTGCTGAGAAAAATGATTGCAAGTAGAATATGTAATATGCTTGTACTCACTGAAATAAAATAAAAATAAAGCAAAATTGTGGTTTTTCTGCATATATGCCATCAAATATACCTTGTTTAACCTGCATTAAGTTCCTAACCCTGCATTGTTTTGTGTGTGGGTGTGTGTTGTCAACTCTGTCAAATTAAACAGCCACCATTCTGGTTCTCTGCACATTAATAAGAGTTTTAAAGTGGATTCAGGTTCTCCTTCCAGGTTTTATTTTCATGTTTCCATACAATCTCAACCAAAACCATATTGAAGGCAAGGCTAAAAAGAAACATTGAAAATTCTGTTTGTGAAACCATTATAATCAGGGAAAGGTTTTTTTTGTCTTCAAATCACATGCTTAACACCAACAATATCATTGCTGATGTTTTCTTCCACTCAAGGAAAGATCTTTTTCGGTTTTGTTCTACCCACAGTCAACCTAATCCCATGTCACCATTGATCATATCAACTCTAACCCTGTAGCACTTATTTACAAGAGTCACCTTTTTAATGCAGATAGTGACTGTCTTGAATTGTTGAATGTGTGGCAGCTTCTGCTTATTGTATATATATAGGAGAGCTTTGCCTGCATGTGCATCTGCATCACATGTGTGCCTGGTACGTATGGAGGCTAGAAGAGGGCATCAGATCCTCCGGAAGTGGAGTGGCAGACAGTTGTAAGTGACCATCTTGGTGCTGGGAACTGAACCTGGGTCCTCTGCCAGAACAGCCAGAGCTTTTAACTGCTGAGCTATCTCTCCAGCTCATGTGTGGCAATTTTATCTTAGCCATGCTATAGGAAAAATACTCTTATTTATGAGAATATCTTCTATTTGTGTTGGGCAAATAATGATCATTGTATAACAACATTTGAATATAATTTTGCTGGGTCTATGACTTTAAACAAGTATGATCTTGAGCCATATGTCAAATTTTCCACATTCTAATTTGTACATGAGATACATGATATCCACTTTAGACTGCTAACGATTTTAGAAGAATCATAATAAATATGCCTAAATGAAAGAGTTCAATAGATATTTACTGAATGAGGCTCCTAGAAAGTAGCCAAACATTTAGTGAAATATAAAAGAAAAATATATAAGACCACTTAAGGAGAAATTGTGTAAGGAGAAAGGAAGTAGCCATTACACATCGTGCACATTATAAGCCTACATGCAGATAAAAGGAATTATATACATCGAAAACACTGTTTTTAAGCTAGGCATGGTGGTGCATGCCTTTGATCCCAGCACTTAGGAGGTGAAAGCAAAACGATGAGGGAAGTCAAGCTCATTCTCAGATTGATAGTGATTTCAGGCCAGCCTTGGCCACATGAGATCCTGTCTCAGACAAATGACAAAAACATCCCACTGTTTTTGAAGCAGAAAAGTGTTATTCAGGCTCAAAGGGAGGGATCATTAAAAAATACCAGTGTGATTTTAGCCAATAGAAATAAGTCAACATGTCTCATTCTGCCTTAGTAGATAAACTGCCCTTTGAGGAGAGAAATTCCTGGAACTGGGTAGAAAGTTTTGTAATGCTAAGGGATAGCTTTCCTGAAAGAAGACTAGATGAACAGCTTCTGATTCCTTTCAAAGAGAAGTTGGAGTTACTTAGGCCACGTTCTTGGATAATCTAATATGAATTACATAGTATCTTGAGGCATTATAATTTGATAGGTGAGATACTCCAACTCCCATTTTATGAATGTTGTATGATCCTATTCATCAGATATTTCCTGTTTTCTGACTCTATGGTCCTGTAAAAGTTGTGTCTGAAAATTTCAGTCTACTTCTAATAGCATCATCTATCATTCTGGTTAGTAGATAAGAAAATAGTCCACGTCAAGTATTCAGTGTTTTGCCCCTGGCAAATAGCTACTATTGCTATTTTTACTGTGTCTACCCCTGCTGTGACAAAACAGTAATGTTTCCTAGAATAATCCTGAGCATTGCTCCTTTGTCACATATCAGATATCAGCTTCTCTGTGTATTCTGCCTCCAGGCTGGGATTATTCACCCTCTCTTCTACTTTATAGAACTTTGTGCATATTTTACTGAAGGGTTTTGTCATGATTTGTAATAGTTTTTTCATACCACTGCTTTCCTGCCAATTTTTTGAACTATTAAAGAGAAAGAATTTTTGTCTTAGTAATATTTTTGTCCTTAATGTTGATCAGCTGTTTCACATAGTAGAAATCCAATATTTATTGAGGTAAAGAAATGGATGGATAAATGTATTAATTGTGCTATATAAAGGATATATAAGTATTAAATGCATTCTTTGTAATACTAACAATCTTCTGAAATTCATAATAACAATCTCATAAATTCAAGAACTTAAACTACACACAAAATGTAGATTAACCTTGAGAAATTTCAGAAGTTTTTTCCCAGAGCACTGTGCTTCTTTTAGAATTCTTTGTGAACTCAGCGAAGGACTCTGTCAATGGGATTCTCTTGAAGTTTTTCACATTTGCTACCATTAAGGCAATTAAATAAAGGACTTTCCTACATGCTAATGTCTTCCCTCAAAATGTCCAATTTTGTGAGTGTAACTACTATAAGGCAAGATAATACATGAACAAAATAAATAACATACAGACTGGATAATTCTGGTTTTCAGTGATAGTCAATTTTCTGTTATTTGTACTATATTATTATGGTTACTGTTATCACATTATAGGTTACCTTAGAATTCCATAGAATGAACTCTAAATCAGAAATTAAGAACTTGTAACTGTCTCTGCTGCCTTCCTCTTCCTTTATATGAACCTACCTTCTACTTCTATGGCTCTCTTTACTTTCCTTGCTTCTGTGTTTATATCAGGTTGTATACTCAAATCTAAGGATTTAGAGGTAGGATCTACAAATAAGAGAGAACATGGGGTGTTTGTCTGAATTGGAGTGAGTTTCATAACTCAGTACAAAATTAATATTTTCCAGTTCTATTCCTGAATGGACTCACTAGAATATGCGTGTGTGTGTGTGTGTGTGTGTGTGTGTGTGTGTGTGTGTGTGTGTGTGTAAAACAATAACTGAAGAAGAGCTTGAATGTGAGGGATTGAGAAGGACATAGGAGGAGTTGGAAGGGGTGATAAAGGGATGGAAATAAAATAGAGATAGAGTATGTACGAAATTCTCAAAAATAGTAAATTTAAAAGGAAAATTTGCAACTTCAAAGAAAATCTTCATCAATTAGACAGAAAGTATAACTGCAATTAGGGCAAAATAAATTTTGTTTTTAGTGGTGGCTATAGAACCTGGGATATCGTACACCATCAAAAACATACTATTTCACTAAGCTGTAGTCCCAGGCTCTGCACTGAAGTTTGTTTTCAAAATTGTACCTACTGAAACACAATTTATGCAGAATCACACAAACTAAAACATCCCAAAATTTAAACAATATTTTAAATATTAATCATATGACTCCAAAGTCTTCAGACCACCAGAAAAACTGTGTTCTGTATTTTGAGACCTAATGTATTTAATCATATACTAATATTAATGTAATTAAAATGTGTGTAGCTGAACTGAAGGATAACTATTGTGCCTTTTCTAGGACTGTCTAAATTTCCCATGTTCTGTCATTGCCTAAGTAGGAATGTACTCTTCAAACAAAATATTCCAATTTAGAATGTAAAACTTTGGATATTCATACATAATTGCAAGTCATCAGTTAACTAGATTAAGCAATGAACCAGAAATTCTATTTCCAGTTATTGACATTGTACTTCTAAACATAAAATCTGATTTGTGTTTTTAAAACAAATATTTGTAGGCCACCTGTATGTCACTCCAGGAATTCTCAACAATGGATTTAGGCCAACATTTCTTCAGCACAGATTGGTGATGGAGATAACCCGTACTGTCTTTCTTCATCTTATTAGCTCTCTTTTTCCTTCCATTTCTCTCACTACATGGTAAACCTTCTTACTGCCCATGTTATAACAACTTCCATTCCAAAAAGCTCAGACAATGGATGATGTTTACTTCTTGTTTGCAAACAACAGAATCCACAACATTGCCAGCAGATGCCCTTGATTCACAGTGAATGAGGAATGGAATTATAGGAAATCAGTGTGTATTGTGTGTCCAGCTGAGATGGATGCTAGCAGAGCAGACTCCAGGAAATATTTTAGAGCACAAATATGTATCCTCAAGACCTTTCTCACTCTAGGGCAACTCTTTGAGGGTGACCATCTCATGAATACTTTTGTTCAATGTATATCGAGCTCTCGACTCTTAAAAATAACCTTTCATTTCTTGAGGCCTTCTGTGCTACTTTATCAGAAAAACTTAAGATGGATAACTAAGGCCACACTTCCAGATAATGTTATGCTTTGTTAGAGAACATCTGGGGTTTCAGGATCCCAAACACAAACAATGAGTTTCTAATAATTTTTTTTCAAATAACTCATAGCTCTCAAGTCAGTGAAGAAGTATTTATCAAGAACTATGAAAGGTATGAGATTTTTTACCCATTTACAAGCTGACCAAGCAGTTTTGTCATGGTTTCTCAAATGCTGGCAGAAGACAAGAGACTCCTGGATCAGAGACAAATTCAGCCTAGCCAACAAGTGAGTGTCAAGTTTACAACAATTCCTCTTCATTGGCAAGTCACGTAGTGTTACACAGAGGGATGACATAGATGGTGCTTTAGCACTTGCAATGGGTATTCAAACTGGCTGAGGAACACTGAGCACAGGGAATCTCAATTGTATGATAAGCAGTGTAAGCTGTGGAAATCATGACAGACTGAAAGAAAATTATCTATCAACTGTATAAGGAAGAGACTTATACCAGGTGGCCCAAGTATCTTATTATTTGGTACTGTCAGCTAGAAAACCAATAAATATGCACATACATGAGCCACAACCACTGGGGGATGAGGTCTGTGGATCTGGAGTGTATCTTGACAACATGCATTTGTAAACTATCCCAAGTACAGTTGACATTGTTACTTCTTACAATAACCTTTCTTCCATGTCATAAATGACAGTTTATTTCATTGATTTGTATAGAAAAAAGATATAATTAAAGGTGACAAAGCTCACATACAGAACAAACAAAAGCAAAGAAATATAAAGGAGAACTGACCCTCACTCTTATTCATAGTGAACAATACTGGTATGTGACTTCCAAGCGTGTGCACATGACATGAGTTCCTACTTTTTGACTTTCAGCTGGGAACTGATAAGGTTACTTTGCTATCCTGAGCCCAGAACTCAGAACTAGGAAGTTATGATCCTACACACTAGTCCAAACTGAAGGGTAATATTCATGCTGAGCAAATGTCCCTGATCTCATGCTATTTTCTCTTATTATGGTCCATTTACCCTGCCCTTGGGATGGAAAGTTTCCTGGATATATAATGTTGAGTTTCTCCTCCCAGGTAACATTCATCTATTGATCTTGTATATTTAGGAAATGAGCATTTATATTGGGATTTTTCATGCTGATAATGCTGAGAGATAATTAAATAAGAATTTTTTGCTAATGTTATTTTTATACTACTCAAGAAAAGACCAGATTATAGCTTTAGTTTTAGAAATAATGTTTTCATTCATATCAGAGTTAGGCATGACTCCATATATATATATATATATATATATATATATATATATATATATATGTAAATTTCTTATAACCCATGAGGTTGTAATTGTGATATAGTATGGGTTAGTATATACTTCTTGCCCTCTGAGATCAAAATTCAAATTGCCACATGGATAGGAGGATGCCAGATCTACATCCTTCTCCATCAGAGAGACAATTAAACAATTTGAGTCTTTGTCATCTTCAACATTTTTGCTATGTTTGATGTCACCCATGTACACTTTGAGGTAGCCTATACCCTTAATTTCCAAGGCATTAATTTGGTGAGTATTTACATGATTATTTTATCATTTAAGTAAAATGAACTCTTGTGCATTATTTCTAAAAGACAAGTAATAAACAAAATTAGAAATCAAAGAATTACTCTAAGCCACATCACTCAGAAATAGACATAGTCAATATTAGGTGTTTAATATATCAAGCTTCTCACTATACTTACAGAGTAGGATGAAAAAATGGATAAATATAATGTTAGAAAGAAACACCAGTGAGGAAACATTAAATAGTAAAAGATAGATTGACAGAGACTACCTCATAAATGGGATAATATTCCAAATGTTGTTTTTAATGTGATGTATTAAAACTATATGAATTTAGCTGGGAGGTGGTAGTGCACACTTTTAATCCCAGCTTTCAGGAGTCAGAGGCAGGTGGATCTCTGAGGTTGAGGTCAGCCTGGTCTATGGAGCGAGTTCTAGGACAGCCCGGGCTACACAGAGAAACCCTGTCTTGAAAAAATAATCTATATGAATTCAAAAGAAGAAAAAAGCAAGGAGATTCTCACCAGCAGGTTGAACACAGACATTTACCTTCAATATATCTTAAAGCAGTGGTTCTCAACCTTTGTAATGCTGTTTTTAATACTTTAATACAGTTCCTTGTATTATAGTGACCCCAACCATAAAATTATTTTGTTGCTACTTCATAACTATAATTTACCTACTGTTATGAGTCATACTATAAATATCTGATATGTGACCCCTGTGAAAGGGTTGTATGACCAGCAAAAGGGTCACAACCCACAGGTTGAGAACCACTGTCTTAAAGCCTAATTAAAATAATAGTGAATCACTATTTGTATAATGATAAAGTGGGGAAGAATCAATAGCATAAAATTTTGTGTACATAGAAATGAATATAGCTGCAGCCCAGTAGGAGGAAAAGGGTCCCAAGAGCAGGCCAAAGAGTCAGAGACACCCCCATTCCCACTATTAGGAATCCCACAAAAACATCAAGCTAACAGCCATAATATGTCTGCATAGGACCTAGTGTAGACCCATGCAGGCCCCATGCTTGCCACGTCAGTCTCTGGGAGCCCATAGCACCCATATTCTATTATTAAGATGTCAGTATTCAGTTTCTAATATGTTACCCAGAGTCAGTCTTATATTCTATAGGGTAGGATTTAAATTCCTACCCTATAGAATATCAAGAAGCAGGTGTAGGTTAATATTTCCTAGTCTTGTTTCTTTGTGTGTTGCTAATTGGAAAATGTCCATATAAATAAAAAAGAAACAATTCAGCAAGAAGGTAAGAGTAAGATAAGCAGGATATGCAAATTGGATGTAGGAAGTACTTGTTGATTCATGGCAGACACACTAGCCCACCAGCCTAGATGATTTCAACATCTGCCACTGCCATATGATCTGCTCCTGTCACTTTTGGTTCATACTTTTAATTTTTCATCATATTATTTAACTGTTTTGCCCCTGACCTTAGAGCTCTGGGTCTTTAAAAAAGCCTCATCTTCACTCACCTTATTCACCCCAAGCATGGTCATGCCACAGGAACTGGCATCCCTTGAAACTTTGTTCTAACTCACTGATGGCAACTCTGTAACTTCCTTCTTTTCCTGTTCCTGGACACATTCTATCCCTCAGTCATACCTGACTTTTCTTTAACTTCTTCAGTATCTAATATTTTGTCATCCTTCAGAGAGTCCACTAAAATACCTAATGAATGTACATACTAAAACTTGGATTTTCTTTCTTTCTTTCTTTCTTTCTTTCTTTCTTTCTTTCTTTCTTTCTTTCTTTATTTATTTATTTATTTATTTATTTATTTATTTATTTATTTATTTGAATTTTTTATTAAGAAAAATTTTTATTCATTTTCCATACCAATCAAAAGATCCCCCTCTTCCCTCCTCTTGCCCCTCCAGTCTCCCCCTCCCAACTCACCCCCCATTCCCTCCTACAAGAAGGTAAGGCCTCCCATGAGGAGGTACATTTAGTAGAGAGAGATCCAAGCCCCTCCCCCTGCCTCAAGGCTGTTCTAGGTGTCCCACCATAGGTAGTGGGCTCCAAAAAGCCAGCTCATGCAGCAGAGGATGATCCTGATTCTACTGCCAGGGGGTCCCTTAAGCAGATCAAGCTACATAACTGTCTTGCTATGAAGAGGGTCTAGTCTAGTTCCATGCAGGCTCCACAGCTGTTGATCTAAATTTCATGAGTTCCCACTAGTTTCAACCTGGATTTTCTTACTTTCCTATATACCTCTCATATCTACTCAAATATTTGCTAATCTCTAAAAAGTAGTTTGCCATTTTTTGTTTCATATTCATAGTATAAAACTCTTTGCCTAAGACACACAAATGGCAAATAAACACGAAAGGATGTCCAACACTGTGTGTCATTAGGGATGTGTAAATTAGACTCATAATGACATATCACCACATGTCTATTAGGATGAGCTTAAAAAATGAAATTGAGTATAGACAAGGATGCAGAGTAGCTAGAATTCTCATCACTGTCTATATTAGTGGTGCACTTCTATTCTAGAAAATAGATCAGCACTTCCTTGTAAATATGGTTACCATACAACTTTTAAATATGTGCCCAAGTGTGTATATTTTTGTGTATATGCCAATACTAAAAATATCTTTATTCATTACCACTAAAATAGACAGCCAAATGACCTTCATCTGGAAGATGGGCAAATAGGTTTAGTATTCATTTCAGAGGAAGTGGAAATTGTTTTTTTTTTTAGCAATTAGTGTTCTGTTAGCCTTCTCTTCTTTTTTTCCTTATAGATAAGGTCTCATTTTATAGCCCATAATGGAGTGGAATATACAATATTCCAGTATCTACCTCCTGCATGTTAGGGTTGCAGATGTGTGCCACTTGCTCAGGAATTGGTCAGCTCTTAACTTGTCAAACCTTTCATCAGTTCTATGAACACAAATCCTTCCAGCAAATTCCTTTTCCTTATCATAGCCTGGTCTGTTTTATATTTAAGGCAACCAGGAACCCTAACGATTCAAAGCCCAACCCAAATGTAACAACCTTTAACACCTGTAGACCAAACATCTTCCAAACCATTAACACTCAAACATGGCATCACTTTTACAACTTCATCTTCCTTACGACCCTGTCATTTCTATCTCTTTAACATGTCAAACACCTGTCTGAAATAAATGCATATCTCTGTGAAATTACAGCACCAGATAAACCTGTTTAAATCTCATTCATCTTTTGAAAACTAATTCAGCATCAGCTCTTGCCCTTGCTCCGTCTTTTATACCTTGTGAGATTAATCCATGCCTCACTCTGAACTTTTATAGCACAATTTCCCCGTTTACCTACCCTTATTAATGCATTTGACTATTTATATTGTTTAACCGTCATGTGTTAGAACTTTTTCTTAGAGCTGGAAATACAGAAATAAACCAAGTAGGCATCACCCGCTGTCTAGTGGGGAGACAGACAATGAACAAAATGATAAGTACACTGCATAGGAGGATAAATGGTGATAGCTACTAAAGAGGAAAAAGCAAACAGAGAAGAGGCTGAAAAATGCCACCAAGTATACCATTCCAGAAAAGATGGGCACAAAGGGGTTTATGGAAGAGATGACATTTAAGAAAAGACAAGATGCAAGTGAGGTAGCAGAACAAGTAGCTGTCTTAGAAAAGATCATTCATGGCAGAGGAAACAGCATGTGCAAAATGCCAAAGTTTGAAACATTCTACATGTGTTGTAGAATAATGGAGAATCAGAGTGAGAAAGGGAGGAGAAGAATAGCAGGAGAAGTAAAAGAGGTAAGATTGTGAAGAACCTTATTGATCCTGGTAAGGATCTCAGCTTTTCTCTGAATTAGATCGGGAGTCATTGAAGAGTTTTCCCCGAATATAGTCTAACATAGCTTTACTGCATCATTCTCTATCCAGAGTAGACTATGGTATATGAATACAGAAAGAAGGAGGCAAGAGATTATCATACTTTATCAAGACGTTGATGGAAATTGCATAGATTTTAAAGCTTCTTGAGCCCTTTCAAAAGTAGAAAAAGCAACCAGGATAGCATATGAAAAGAGAGGAAAGATATGGATTGATTCCAAGACCATGTCATTAACATTTTGAGAAATGACTTTCCCTTAGGCAAGAATATAAGAAGGCAGCAAGGAAAATGTGGAGGATAGAAGCTCCACAGAAAATCAGGGAAGACATGGAGATTTCTATTAGTTCTGGGAGCAAGGGAACACAGATATTGCCAAAAATAATTACCATGCAAAGGAGGAAAATTCTCATCCTCCCATTAGAGATGAGTGCAGGGGGGTTGAGGTACTGGATATTCAAGTCCTATAGGGCCCCCAAGAAAGCCGAGAACTCTACACAAAGGACAAACTCCAAGGAAGAAACTCAAGACTAAAGAATAAAACAAGAAACAAAATAGAGAAAAAAATGTGGTGGCAGAAGAAGCCAACGGATTCCATTTCAGGAATAGCTGAAGAGACAAGAGAGGGGTCTACCAAGAGACCATGTGTAGTGGGAAGTTTTCCTGTGTCCCACCTAGTCCTGTAGCCACTGGGTCCCAAGTAAACACACAGAGGTTTATATTAATTACAAACTGTATGGCCTATGGCTCAAGCTTCTTGCTAACAAGCTCTTTCATCTTAAATTAACCCATTTCTATTCATCTATGTTTGGCTGTGGCTGTGGTATTACCTGTTCTCTCACATCTTGCTTCTGCTGGTTGCTCACAGCATCTCCTCTGACTCTGCCTTTCTTCCTCTGTCTCTCTGCTTGGATTCCCCACTTGCCTCAAAGCTGCCTTGCCAAAGGCCAGCGGAGGCAGCTTCTTTGTTAACCAATGGTAGCAATACATATTCACAGCATACAGAAAGACATCCCACAGCACTTCCCCTTTTCTATCTAATCAAAAAGGAAGGATTTAATTTTAGCATGGTAAAATTACATATAACAAAACAGATATCAAGCAAGAATTACAGTTACAATATCTAGTCTACTTGCATTTGGCAAAAATAAAGAAAATATTCTATCATCTATCCTATTTTGGGGAGTCTAAAATTTTATATTTAATTTACCTTTTGTCATAATTAAAGAAAACTATAACTATCTAGTCTTCAACTTCTTCAAAGACCACAGAAGAATATAATATTACCTGAGTAAACAGGAAGTACATTGTAAGCAACTTCCAAAACTCTAGAAATGACTAGAGACATCTGGCTACCTGGACAGTCATCCAAATTTCCTCTGTAATGTTGGGGCATCCATCTTCAGCCTACAGGCCCAGGCCTAGAGTCTCTGGCAGACTTTTTAGTGAAGCAGGAAATTTGAAGGATTGTCTTGCCTATTGGCAAAGTTCATCAATCGCTTCTCTCTGTGTCCCGCAGAATGTCTGTCAGTCTCCTCTGTGAAGCAGGAACCTGAAGGACAATCTCTCCTTGTTTTGGCAAAATTCAGTGGTCATTTTCCAATGGGTCCTGTATGTCCAGTTTATACAACATACTGTCATGCAGTCCAGGCAAGAGCAGTTTCTTGCCTAAATGGCTAACTTTGCCAAGAAGAAGATAAACTCCATATGGAGTGTCTTCAATGTCCATCTTCCTCTTTGAAGTAAATTGCTGCTGCCAGGAGCAGATGTGTCTCATTGTCCAGAAAAGTCTAAGTTTTTTAAACATTTCAAATGCCATATTATGTAGGTCTTTGAAGTGTTTGAAGATTGCCTATCTATCTGAAATATATCTCTGCATATCTATAAAACCTAACTAACATGACAATAAGTTTGATTAATATAGATGACTATTAATTTGTATTTCTTAACTATGCATTACATTTTTAAATGAGCTGCATAAACATAATACCTTAAACAGGAGTAGAAATATACATAAAGTATAACAAAACTGACCTTAAATTTGTATCAATAACCTAAAATCCATACTACTGTAAAGTATTTTGAGATTAACAGTTTTTTTGGATTAAAGTAGATTTAATAATCTACCTTTTCTTCATCATTTCTATATCATATCCTCCTTTCTTCTTTTAGAAAGAGATTGGCTATAACCAATAACAATTTGTAACCAAACCTCCTAAATAAAGACAAACATCCATAATCCATTTTTGGGGAATGTGGGTATAGTTTTCTAGGCTACTTCCTGCTGATTGGGGGTATTGGTAATCTTTGGGGGACCCTGAGAAAATGTAGGATTATGATCAAATCCTGAGTGGAATAGTCTGTGAGGCTGGATCATCTCAGCCAGCAGCCTTGAAGCCTTTATGGATGCAGAACTCAGAGGAAACTGCAACAGAGGTGCTCTGAAATGTTGGATCATCTGGGCCTTCTGTTCCCATTGGAGATTTTTCAGGGGATCTTATTCAATCAAACCATATTAGCCTGGAAGCAATCCACAGGTTCTCATATTCTGTGGAAACAAAAGCAGAACCTCTTTTCCAAAGCAACATATCCTTAGACCCAAATTTTGAAGTCAAAATACCTTTAAAATATATATGTTGGTTTAACTTAGCAGTCTTTACAATCAAATGTCTTTCTGCAGTTAGCTCATTAACAGTCAAAAAATTCAAAGTAAACACAATAATATACATAATCCAGACTCTGTGTATTTTCCATCTTTTCATGGCTTATTTCTTTTATATTACTTTTAATGTCTCTTTAAAGACTTTATTTTTTAAAACTATTTATTTCTTTATACACTGCCTATACTCCTTTTCCTCTCTCTTCCAAGCCTACATATATTTTACAGACACTGTAAACCATTTAGAGGTATTTTCCATCTGAATATGTCCTATTGTGTATCTGTAATCCTTTTCTGACCAGGAGAGTTTTGGAACTGTTAAGCTGCATGGCTAGGACCAAAGCTGCAGTTTTGTTGTTGTTATTGTTTGTTGGTTTCAATAGTCCCAAAGTAACACTAGAAAAAAGAAGCTAGAGGTGGAAAACAACCAAGGTCCAATCCTCGGGCACAATAACATATATCTTACCTAAACGTGAAGTACAGAAAAGAGTGTTTTCAATGTGACATAAAAATAAAATACTACATTCAGTGTTTTTCTCACTTTGGTAGAGATAAATGTGGTGTGATAGCAACCCTGTGCTCCATGAACACAAATGCAATATAACTATCAACACTGGAGGAAGGGAGGGTAACTGTAAGACAAGCTAAAGAAGTTTGTTGGTTTCCTTATATGGACAGAAGAAAATAAGTTTAGAATTGACATTCTGGAGGAAAACAAGAAGGAAAAACAATGTTATTAGCTAATGTAAAGTTGCTCCTGGAGAAGCCAAAACCCCTGGAATACAGAGGAAGTGATCTATTTGCATATGACCTTGAGAGCCTCTGAAAGTACCATAACAACAAGGTCAGAACTCTCTAAGTCACAACTCAGGTCAGCAAGTCAAACTCAAGAATACTCGAACAACATGGAAAAAGTACCCTTGGTGAAGCAAAGAAATCACACTATGCTAAGGAGAAAATGTATGTAAACTATTAGAGAACATTAGCTAGTATTTATTATGAAAGCATATGGAAGTGTGACAGGACCAGGTCTTCCATACGCTTCTAGGAGATTTAATATAAAAGATTTACAGAGGAGACAAAAGATCTGTTACATAGAAAAACCTGGGCAGTCACTCAAAGTTCCTTTGCAATGTTGTGGCATCCTTCTTCAGCCTACAGGCCTAGAGTATCAGGCAGACTTTTCAGCGGAACAAGAAATTTGAAGAACTGTCCTGCTTTGTATTGGCAAGGTTCATCAGTTGCTTTCTTCTGTGTCCTGCAGAATATCTGACAGACTCTTCTGTGACGCAGGAATCTCAAAGGACTGTCCTGACTTGTTTTGACAAAATTTAACAGTATTTTCCCTGTGCGTCCTGTATGTCTAGGCTGCACAGCACATTATCAGCAGTCAAAAGCAAGAGCAATTTCTTTGCCCAGTGGCTAAACTTGTCACAATGAAAGCAAACCCCATACGGAGTTTCTTCAATGCCCACCATCTCTGAAGTAAATTGGTGCTGCCAGGAGCAGATGTGTTTCATTGTCATGAAAAACCTTAAGTTAACAAAGCATTTTAAATGTCATATTCTATAGATCTTTGAAGTGTTTGAAGACCATTTATCTATCTAAAATATAACTTTATCTGATTTTGAAAACATATGTAATTTATCTACAACTGTGATTGTTATAAATAACTATTAACCTATGTCTCTTGATTACCCTCAATAGTTTATAATAGCTTTCAAAAACTAGAATTTTAACGTACATTTTAAAATGAACTGCATAGGTACAATACCTTAAACAAGTGTAGAAACATATATACACTGTAACAAAAATAACTTTAAAATTTGTATCAATATACCAAAATCCTTTAAACAAGGATAGAAACATATATACAGTGTATTGTAACAAAAATTACCTTAAATTTGTATCAATATACAAAAGTCCTTACAAATAAAATATATTTGAGATTAATAGTTGTTTTTTCAATTTAAAGTAGATTCAATAATCTACCCTTTTATCTTATCATTCCTATATTCCCCTAAATGAAAACAAACATCCATAACCCTCCAAATAATCAAAGACCACTCACCCCATCTCTTGGGAATGTGGGCATAGTGTTCTCTAGATTGCTTTCTGCTGTATGTGGACTAAGCATTCATAGGGTCCCAGAGAGAAAATTTGAGATAATGGTCAAATCCTGGGAAAACCAGCTATAACATTTGTTGATAGATATCACCTGTCAAGATTCAGATCTCCCCTGATCTGTATTAACCTGAAGGAATCCACAGCCTCTTGTCTCCTGTGGGAACAAAACTCCAAAACATTTTTGATTTCCATTTGACAAATATATTTTTGTCTTCTTATTTAAAGTTAAGATATATTTAAAGTATCTAAGTTGGTTTAGTTTTGCAGTCCTTCTCAGAATCTCATGTCTCCCAGCAGCTGTTGTTTGCTTATCAACAATCAAAAAATTCAAAATTAACACAATAAGATACAGAATTCAGACTCCCTGTGTATTTCCCACCTCTGTGTGGCTTATTCTTTTTTTAACATTACTTTACTTCTCTCTTTAAAAACTTTTTTATTTTTAACCTATTTATTTCTTTTTATGACTGTCTATACCCATGTTCTTTCTTACTTAAGCCTACACACATTGTAAAACACACTAGAACCTGTTAAGAGGTTTTTTCCATCTGGACCCTTTTACTGTGTATCTTTTAGCCTTTTTTGACCATGTGAGCAAACCTTTAAACTGCTAACCTACACCTGGGTCCTCCACAAAGCTCTCAGCTGGCTCTGCCCACTTTTTGCTTTCTGGGTCGTGAAAATCTTGAAAGTCAGGCCCAAAGCTCACAGCCCATTTGGAGGTTCATGACTGAGAACTGCATTCAACCTTCCCAGAGTTCTAGAATGCCAGTGCTTGCACTGTGGCAGACGTTTTTACTTACTTTTTTTGTTCCTACTTAACATAGTGCCTGCTCAAGGGCTCACCAGTAGGCAGAAACTCTTGAAGGAGCCATATCCTTTTTTTTTAAAGCTTTCTAAGGCACTATAGACATTCAAGAGCCCTACATTGGGCACGAAAATGTTGTTGGTTGTTTTTGCTCCTTTGAGGGGCCTGCCACCCAGTTCCCAAATATTCACACAACATGGAGATGTTTTCTTATTATGAATGCCCAGCCTTAGCTTGGCTTGTTTCTTGTCAGCTTTTCTTAACAAATTATCCCATCTGCTTTTGCCTCTGGACTTTTTCTTTTTATTACTTCTGTATATCTTACCTTCACTCTTACTCTGTGGCTGGCTGTGTGGCTGGGTGGCTGGTCCCTAGCATTCTCTTCTCCTTCCTCTCTTGCTCCTTCTTCTCCCAGATTTCTCCTTCTATTTATTCTTTCTGCCTACCAGCCCTGCCTATTCTTTCTCCTGCCTTGCTATTGACTGTTCAGCTCCTTTTTAGACCAATCAGGTGTTTTAGACAGGCAAAGTAATACAGTTTCACAGAGTTAAACAAATGCAACATAAAGGAATGCAACACATCTTTGCATCATTAAACAAATGTTCTACAGCATAAGCAAATGTAACACATCTTAAAATAATATTCTACAACAGAAAACAATCTCTAATTTTTTTAGCACAAGAGGTTAATAGCATCAGCTAAAGGTTGAATGGCTGAATAGGAGAAATGTGGGCTTAAAACTGAACAGACTTAATTTGAGTTAATTAAATTATAAATAAATTTCTCACCTTCTATGAGCTTCTAATTTTCCTTTCTCTACAAGTTCAAATACACACACATGCATGCACATAAACATACATACATACATACATACATACATACACACACACACACACACACACATTTACAATATCTTTATTAGCAAAAGTATGCTGTGGTATCACACATACCCAAGTCTTCCCTCCTCCCATACCCATTGTTTATTTGTTTTTTATTTTACATCCTGGGCACAGTTTCTCCTCCCTTCTCTTCTCTCAGTCCCTACCTCTACCCACCTCTCTGTTCCCCCAATCCACTCCTCCTCCGTTTCTGTTCAGGAAATGTCAGGTCTCCTATGAATATCAACAAAACATGGCATATCAAGTTGTAGTAAGACTAAGCTTCTCATGTATTAAGGCTGGCCATGGTGACCCAGTATGATGAGTAGGGTCTCAAAAGCCTGTAAAAGAGTCAGAGAAAGCCCTGTTCCCACTGTTAGGAGTCCCACAAGAGGACCAAGCTACACAACTGTAACATATATGCAAAGAGTCTATGTCAGTCCCAAGGGACTCCCTGGTTGTTGGTTCAGTCTCTGTGAACACCTATGAGCCTAAGTTAGTTGATTCTGTGAGCTTTCTTGGAGTGTTCTTGACCCCTCTTGCTCCACCTTGACTTGCTCTTGACCCCACCTTGACTTCTACAGGATTCCCTGAGTTCTGCCTAATGTTTGGCTGTGGGTCTATTTCCATCAGTTGCTGGATGAAGCCTCCCTGATGACAATTGGGCTAGGCACCCATCTATGAGTATAACAGAATATCCTTAGGCATCATTACATTGACATTCTTTTCCTCCAGTCATGTTTGGTTTTATCCTAGGTCTCTGGGTCATCCATTCTGTGGGTCCTGGTGTTCCAGGCAGTTTCAGGAGTGGGCTTACTCTCCTAGCATGGGTTTTAGGCTAGAATGGTTATTGGTTGGCCATTCTCTCAATCTCTTAGCCACCCATACCTCAAGTACATCCCATAGGCAGGACAGACTGTAGGTGGAAGGTTATGTACCTGGGTTAGCTTCCCACTCCCACCACTTGAAGTCTTATCTGGTCACAGTAGATGGCCAGTTCAGGATATGTATCCACTATTGCTAGGAGTCTTAGCTGGGGCCATCCTTGTAGATTCCTGGGAAATTCCCTTGCACCAGATTTTTACCTGACTCCAAAATATCCCACCCCTTTCCAGTCATTTCTTTCAGTACTCTCCTCCTCTGTCTGCTCCAAACCTGATCACTCATGTTCCCATCCCCACCTGCCCCCAGTCCACCTGAAAAATCTATTCTATTTCCCCTTCTTAGGGAGATCCATGTGTCCCCCTTAGAGCCTTCCTTGTTACTTAGGCTATGTGGGTGTGGATTCTAACATGATTATTATTTATTTAACAGCTAATATCCACTAATCTGAGTTACCTCACTCGAGATTTTTTTTCTAGTTTCATCCATTTGCCTTCAAATTTCATGATGTATTTTTTTCACCAACTGAGTAATACTCAATTGTGCAAATGTACCATATCTTCTTTATCTATCCTTTGGTTGAGGGACATCTAGGTTGTCTCCAGTTTCTGGCTATTACAAATGAAGCTGCTATAAACATAGTTGAGCAAGTATCCATGTGGTAGGATTGAGCATCCTTTTTGTATATTCTCAATAGTATAGTTGGCTCTTGTGGTAGATTGATTCCCAGTTTCCTGAGAAACCACCACACTGATTTCCAAAGTGACTATACAAGTTTGCACTCCTACCAGCAATGGAGGAGTGTTCTCCTTGCTCCACATCCTATCCAGCATGAGCTGCCACTTGTGTTTTTTATCTTAGTCATTCTTATAGTTATAAGATGGAATCTCACAGTCGTTTTGATTTGCATTTCCTTGATGGATAAGGACGTTGAACATTTCCTTAAGTATTTCTCATTTGAGATTCCTCTGTTGAGAGTTCTCTGTTTAGACCTGTACTCTATTTCTAATTGGATTATCTGGTTTGTTGATTCTTTATATAGTTTCTTGAGTTCTTTATATATTTTTGAAATCAGCCCTCTGTCAGATGTAGGGTTGCTGAAGATCTTTTCCCATTCTGTAAGCTACTGTTTTGTCTTATTGATGAATCCTTTCATTACAGAAATTTTTCAGTTTCATGAGGTTCCATTTATGAAGTTTGATCTTAGTGGTTGTGCTATTGGTGTCCTGTTGAGGAAGTTGTCTCCTGTGCCAATGCATTCAAGGCTATTTCCCACTTTCTCTTCTATCAGGTTCAGTTTATCTGGATTTATATTGATGTCTTTGATCCACTTGGACTTGAGTTTTGTTCAGGGTGATATATATGGATCTATTTGCAATCTTCTACATGCTGACATCCAGTGATGCCACCACGATTTGTTGAAGATGCTTTATTTTTTCCATTGTATAATTTTGGTTTCTTTGTCAAAAATCAGGCGCCCATAGATATGTGGATTTACACCTGGGTCTTCAATTCAATTCCATTGATCCACCTGTGTATTTTTATGACAATACCATTTGGTTTTTATTATGATAGCTCTTTAGCAGAGCTTGAAAGTTCTTTTATTATACAGGATTGTTTTAGCTATCCTGGGATTTTTGTTTTTCCATGTGAAGTCGAGTATTGTTCTTTCAAGGTCTGAAAAGAATTGTGTTGAGATCTTAATGAGAATTGCATTAAGTCTGTAAATTGCTTTTGGTAAGATGGCCATTTTTACTATGTCAATCCTACTCTTACACTCATTTTGAAAGGATACCGAAATTAACAAGCATAACCATATCATGACACTTTGGAAAACCACTTTGTGATCTGTCCTCAGTACTTAAAATAGGTAGTTCTCACTCTCAAAAGACTTAGTTTTTAAAAACTTCAACTTTTCTTGTTAAATAATACTTGCTATTTAAGATAAATGTGAATGCTAATTTTAAGTGATTTTTATAGCTCCTGATACACAGTGTTTTGCTATAGACCATTAAACAGTTGTTACATTCCTTTTGTGATTAAAGACACTTTTACTTTACTTTTACTGTGTCATATTGGTTGTTAGATCATGTGTAGAAACTGGATAAAAGGCCCTTCATCAGTGCAAGATATTAGTACTCTATCTTTTCTGAGGAAGCGTTCTGGGCATATTAGAATCAAATCTAATTAAGGGCATTTGCATCATTCAGTTCTACCAAAAGTAAAACTGTCATTTTGTCACATTAACTTCATTCTGTCACTTTAATGACCAGAACTCCAAAGCTAGGCTGTTTGGCCATGTAAGAGAATAGTGAAGAAGATATTGGAAATAATATCATCATTTAACTCACTCTTGTTGACTCCCTACACTCAGCTCTCACAGTATTCACACAATCATAGGAATCCAATAGCATAGCTTTCCACTTTTTAGTCCAGCTCCATGAAATTGGAAAATTGCCCACAGTAGACAAATACACAAAACAGGCTGATTAAGAGATATCAGAGGCTGGGCGGTGGTGGTTCATGCCTTTAATCCCAGCACTTGGGAGGCAGAGCCATGCGGCTCTCTGTGAGTTAGAGGCCAGCCTGGTCTACAGATTGAGATCCAGGACAGGCACCAAAACTACACAGAGAAACCCTGTCTTGAGAAAACCGAGAGAGAGAAAGAGAGAGAGAGAGAGAGAGAGAGAGAGAGAGAGAGAGAGAGAGAGAGAGAGAAGAAATCAGAAGCAGCGTGATCTTTTTCTGGCTATAACGTAAAAGGAAATCAAAGAGTTGTCAGATAACAACCAATGACTACATCTAGCTTGAAGAAATGGCCATTTGCAAATAAGCACATTATCCTTAAGCACAGAGGCTAAAGCACAATTCCCGCAAGAGCCAAATTTCCATCACTTATTTCTTTATTTTACAACTGTCCTCATTGATATTACTGTTAAACCAGAATCCGTAGTATTCTGTGTGACTGATAACATGGATTTGAACTTGTGGTCCAGTGTCCAATGATAAATGACAACAAATCTAGGCCTGTATGTCAAGAACCAACAAGAAGTGATAAGGCTAGGGTAAATGGGAGCGTGCAAGAACTGCCTGTACCACAGCAGTAGTGCCACCTAGTTCTATCTGATCTAATCTAAGTGGACTTACTGCAGTACTGCCAGAGATGCAGGCTGTTTGAGAGATTGCAAAAAGCCAGGCAGTTTTTACTTGACCTTTGAACAATTCAAGTTCAAAATACTGACTAATCCAAAACTAGAAACAAACAAATGCATATCACTATTTTATAAATTTTACATGGTGTCAAAAAGAGTATGGAGAGAAGGACAGAAGTGGAGGGAGGGAGAGAGGAAGGATAAAAGGGAGGAGGGAAAAAAGAAGGGAGGGAGGGAATATTTCATGTAGAAACATAGTAAAAGAGCACTTGTTCAGCTATGTTCATATCAGCATTGTTTGTAATAGCCAGAACATGGAAACAACCTAGATGCCCTTCAACTGAAGAATGGATAAACAAAATGTGGTACATATACACAATGGAATACTACTCAGCAGAGAAAAACAATGACATCATGAGGTTTGCAGACAAATGGATGGATCTAGAAAAAATCATCCTGAGTGAGGTAACCCAGACTCAGAAAGACAAACACGGTATGTACTCACTCATAGCAGGATACTAGACATGAAACAAGGATGACTTGTCTGCTACTCACATCACCAGGGAGGCTACCTGGAAAACAGGACCCCAAGAAAGACACAGGGATCGCCCAATGACAGAGAAATGGAATGAGATCTACATGAACAGCCTGGACATGAGTGGGGATAATGAAAGGCGAGGGTCGAGGGAAAGAGAGCTTGGGGGAGTGGGAGATCCCAGCTGAATCAACAACAGAGAGGGAGAACAAGGAATAGGAGACCATGGTAAATGAAGACCACATGAGAATAGGAAGAAGCAAAGTGCTAGAGAGGCCCACAGAAATCCACAAAGATACCCCCACAACAGACTGCTGGCAATGGTCGAGAGACAGCCCGAACTGACCTACTCTGGTGATGGGATGGCCAAACACCCTAATTGTTGTGCTAGAAACTTCATCCAACTACTGAGGGATCTGGATGCAGAGATCCATGGCTAGGCCCTGGGTGGATCTCTGGGAGTCCAATTAGCGAGAATGAGGAGGGTTTATATGAGCGAGAATTGTTGAGACCAAGGTTGGATAAAGCACAGGGACAAATAGCCAAATGAATGGAAACACATGAACTATGAACCAATGGCTGAGGGGTCCACACTGGATCAGGCCCTCCGAATGGATGAGACAGTTGATTGGCTTGATCTGTTTGGGAGGCATCCAGGCAGTGGGACCAGATCTTGTGCTCATTGCATGAGTTGGCTGTTTGAAACCTGGGGCCTATGCAGGATTGTTTGGCTCAGCCTGGGAGGAGGGGACTAGATCTACCTGGACTGAGTCTACCAGGTTGACCTCAGTCTGTGGGGAAGGCTTTGCCCTGAAGGAGATGGGAATGGGGGGGGTTGGGGGGAAGGTGAGGGAGACGGGAGGGGGGAGAACAAGGGAATCCGTGGCTGATATGTAGAACTGAATTGTATTGCAAAATAAATTAAAATAAAATAAAATAAAAACAAAAAAAGGACAAATACTAAAAAAAAATGCTGTATGAAAGAATCTTCAAACCAAGGCAACAATATATAATGAGGACAAAATTTGCACCATCTATAATTCCTTATTTTTGATTATTTAGGCTGAAGTATCAAAGATAAACTTAAAGCAAAAATTTAAATAAGCAAGGCTATAAATAAATTCTTAATTTCATCCAACTAACTACACCAAGAAACCTCTCTATATACATGAATATAAAACATAGTTTTGGTCTGGTCAAGAGAAAAATTATTAAACCATATATTACATTGATATTTTTGTCCTATATTCAGAATACCTCAGTGCTCTTAACTACTCTAAGATCTTAAAAGTTCAAATATTTTAACTCACATAAATACCTCCTGAAACTAATTTAATGTAAAAATTTCCAACTAACTCTGATTTTACTACTTTTGACTTATTCATACCAAGCTTAAAATAAAATAACAAAAAAAAATGTTTCAAGTGGCTTGGTTTTTATTCCTCAGGATTGGAAAATTGATTGAGTTTCACATGAGATAGCAATCAGTATATACATTTGCTAGTCCTCTGATAAGTCAAAGCATGACTGTCCTTTTTCAGATGACACAAAATAGTTTAAGGAAATTGCAGACATTTTTCAAAGATGGAAGCAAGGCATGATGGTACATGCCTTTAATCCCAGCACTCTGGGAGAAGAGGAAAGCAGAACTCTGTGAGTTCCAAGCCACCAAGGTCTACATAGCAAGATCATCTCAATATGGCAACACTCTATCTGCGAAGGAAAGAATTGAAAAGTAAAGTTATTAGAATATTTGAGATGTAGAGTATTTGTGTGCATGTGTGTAGGCCAGCTGTCAACCTCGAGTGTCATTTCTCAGTCATCGACATTGGCTGGGGGACCAGTAAGCTCCAGAGATCAGTTTGTCTCTACCTCCCTAGCACAAGGATTACAAGATCACCACTTTAGTGTTTTAGATCATGCCCACCACCTGGCTCTTACTCAGGACCCCATGCTTCCATGGCAAATATTTTATCAACAGTCATCTTCCCAGTCCCACTAAGTATTTTTAAGCACTTTACTTATTTGTGGTTAATTTTTTTTTTAATTTATTTTAATTTATTTTGCAATACAATTCAGTTCTACATATCGGTCACGGATTCCCTTGTTCTCCCCCCTCCCATCCCCCTCACCTTCCCCCCAACGCCCCCCCCCCCATTCCCATCTCCTCCAGGGCAAAGCCTTCCCCACAGACTGAGGTCAACCTGGTAGACTCAGTCCAGGTAGGTCTAGTCCCCTCCTCCCAGGCCGAGCCAAACAATCCTGCATAGGCCCCAGGTTTCAAACAGCCAACTCATGCAATGAGCACAAGATCTGGTCCCACTGCCTGGATGCCTCCCAAACAGATCAAGCCAATCAACTGTCTCACCCATTCGGAGGGCCTGATCCAGTGTGGACCCCTCAGCCATTGGTTCATAGTTCATGTGTTTCCATTCATTTGGCTATTTGTCCCTGTGCTTTATCCAACCTTGGTCTCAACAATTCTCGCTCATATAAACCCTCCTCATTCTCGTTAATTGGACTCCCAGAGATCCACCCAGGGCCTAGTCATGGATCTCTGCATCCAGATCCCTCAGTAGTTGGATGAGGTTTCTAGCACAACAATTAGGGTGTTTGGCCATCCCATCACCAGAGTAGGTCAGTTCGGGCTGTCTCTCGACCATTGCCAGCAGTCTGTTGTGTGGGTATCTTTGTGGATTTCTGTGGGCCTCTCTAGCACTTTGCTTCTTCCTGTTCTCATGTGGTCTTCATTTACCATGGTCTCCTATTCCTTGTTCTCCCTCTCTGTTGTTGATTCAGCTGGGATCTCCCGCTCCCCCAAGCTCTCTTTCCCTCGACCCTCGCCTTTCATTACCCCCACTCATGTCCAGGCTGTTCATGTAGATCTCATTCCATTTCTCTGTCATTGGGCGATCCCTGTGTCTTTCTTGGGGTCCTGTTTTCCGGGTAGCCTCCCTGGTGATGTGAGTAGCAGACAATTCATCCTTGTTTCATGTCTAGTATCCTGCTATGAGTGAGTACATACCATGTTTGTCTTTCTGAGTCTGGGTTACCTCACTCAGGATGATTTTTTCTAGATCCATCCATTTGTCTGCAAACCTCATGATGCCATTGTTTTTTTCTGCTGAGTAGTATTCCATTGTGTATATGTACCACATTTTGTTTATCCATTCTTCAGTTGAAGGGCATCTGGGTTGTTTCCATGTTCTGGCTATTACAAACAATGCTGATATGAACATAGCTGAACAAGTGCTCTTATGGTGTGGTTGAGCATTTCTTGGGTATATGCCCAAGAGTGGTATAGCTGGATCTTGGGGGAGATTGATTCCCAATTTTCTAAGAAAGCGCCATATTGATTTCCAAAGTGGTTGTACAAGCTTGCATTCCCACCAGCAGTGGAGGAGAGTTCCCCTAGCTCCACATCCTCTCCAGCATAAGGTGTCTTCAGTGTTTTTGATCTTAGCCATTCTGACAGGCGTAAGGTGGTATCTCAGAGTTGTTTTGATTTGCATTTCCCTGATGATTAGGGATGTTGAGCAATTCCTTAAATGTCTTTCGGCCATTTGAGTTTCCTCTGTTGAGAATTCTCTGTTTAGTTCTATAGCCCATTTCTTAATTGGACTGTTGGGCATTTTGATGTCTAATTTCTTGAGTTCCTTATATATTCTGGATATCAGTCCTCTGTCAGATGTGGGGTTGGTGAAGATCTTTTCCCATTCTGTAGGCTGTCGCTTTGCCTTGTTGACCGTATCCTTTGCTCTACAAAAGCTTCTCAGTTTCAAAAGGTCCCATTGATTGATTGTTTCTCTCAGAGTCTGTGCTACTGGTGTTCTATTTAGGAAGTAGTCTCCAATGCCAATGCGTTCAAGACTACTTCCTACTTTCTCTTCTAGCAGGTTCAGAGTAGCTGGATTTATGTTGAGGTCCTTGATCCACTTGGACTTAAGTTTTGTGCACGGTGATAGATATGGATCTATTTGCAGCCTTCTACATGTTGATATCCAGTTTTGCCAGCACCATTTGTTGAAGATGCTTTCTTTTTTCCATTGTGCACTTTTGACTTCTTTGTCAAAAATTATATGTTCATAGGTGTGCGGATTAATGTCAGGGTCTTCAATTCGATTCCATTGGTCCACATGTCGGTTTCTATGCCAGTACCAAGCTGTTTTTATTACTGTAGCTCTATAGTAGAGCTTGAAGTCAGGGATCGTGATGCCTCCAGAAGTTGTGTTATTGTACAGGATTCCTTTGGCTATCCTGGGTTTTTTGTTTTTCCATATGAATTTGAGTATTATTCTTTCCAGGTCTGTGAAGAATTGTGTTGGTATTTTGATGGGGATTGCATTGAATCTGTAGATTGCTTTTGGTAAGATTGCCATTTTTACTATGTTAGTCCTGCCTATCCATGAGCATGGGAGATCTTTCCATTTTCTGACATCTTCTTCAATTTCTTTTTTCAGGGACTTAAAGTTCTTGTCATATAGGTCCTTCACTTGCTTGGTTAGTGTTACCCCAAGGTATTTTATGCCATTTGTGGCTATAGTAAAGGGAGATGTATCTCTGATTTCCTTCTCCACTTCTTTGTCCATTGTATATAGGAGGGCTACTGATTTTTTTGAGTTGATCTTGTATCCTGCTATGTTGCTGAAGGTGTTTATAAGCTGTATCAGTTCCTTGGTGGAATCTTTGGGGTCGCTCAAGTATACTATCATGTCATCTGCAAATAGGGAAAGCTTGGCTTCTTCCTTTCCAATTTGTATCCCCTTAATCTCCTTATGTTGTCTTATTGCTCTGGCTAGAACTTCAAGTACTATATTGAATAAGTATGGGGAGAGTGGACAGCCTTGCCTCGTTCCTGATTCCAGATCTTCAAAGAAGAGTTAATACCAATACTCTCTAAATTGTTCCACACAATAGAAACAGAAGGAACATTACCAAACTCCTTCTACGAGGCTACAATTACCCTAATTCCTAAACCAAACAAGGATACAACAAAGAAAGAGAACTACAGACCGATCTCCCTCATGAACATTGATGCAAAAATACTCAATAAAATACTGGCAAACAGACTCCAAGAACACATCAAAACAATTATCCACCATGATCAAGTAGGATTCATTCCAGGGATGCAAGGGTGGTTCAACATACGAAAGTCCGTCAATATAATACACCATATAAACAAACTCAAAGAAAAAAACCATATGATCATCTCACTGGATGCAGAAAAGGCATTTGACAAAATCCAACACCCCTTCATGATAAAGGTATTAGAGCGATCAGGAATACAGGGAACATACCTAAACATAATAAAGGCAATTTACAGCAAGCCAACAGCCAACATCAAATTAAATGGAGAGAAACTCAAAGCAATTCCACTAAAATCAGGAACGTGGTTAATTTTTTTTACAGTAAAATCCAGGAAAGGTGAAATGGAATAATTTTGCTTTTATCATCCTCACCATGTAAAGATAAATAACAAATCAATCCTTGCACAGGATAAGGATTCTTACCATTTCCACATTAGTGAATTTTTCATAACTGAGTGATTTGGTATGAGCTATTGGCCTGAATGAGCCACTTAGTATATTATGCAACAGGACACATTAAAATTCAAATACATTGCTATGTTTTAAAACACTTGTTTCCTTTACCTTTTCTCACAGCTGAACTTTATATTTTTTATTTACTTTTATTTCATGTATATGGGTATTGTGCTGGCATGTATGTCTTTGTACTTTGCACATGCCTGATGTCCACAGAGGCCAGAGAGGGTGTCAGAAACCTTACAACTGGAGATACAGATGGCTGTGAGTGGCCATGTATGTGCCGGGATTCAAATTCAGATCCTCTGTAAAACCCGCTAGTGCTCTTGACTGCTGAGCCATCCCTTTGGCCTCAAACTTTATATTCATTGAGCAAACGCCTCCACTCAGATCACAGTAACCACTACTTTACCTTTCTGTGGTGGTTTGAATGAGAATGGTCCCCATAGCATAGGCTCATATGTTTGAATGTTGAATGTTGGTCCCCAGTTAGCAGAGCTGTTTGTGAAGGATTAGGAAGTGTGGCCTTGTGTGTCACTGGGATTGGACTTTGAGGTTTCAAAAGCCCATGTCAGGCCTAGTGTCTCTCTGTCTCTGTCTCTCTCTCTGTCTCTGCTCTCTGTCTTTCTCTCTGCAACTTGCAGATCAGAAGTGAGCGCTCAGGTACTGCTGCGGCATATGTCTGACTGCCTGCCACCATACTCCATGCCATGATGATCATGGACTGACATTCTGAAACTGTAAGCAAACTCCCAATTAATGTTTTTTTATAAGTTTCTTTGGTCATAGTGTCTCCTCACAGCAATATAACAATAACTAAGACACCCTATTTCTTTGAATTTGACTATCTTCAATTCTTTATGATGAACAATAAAATGCAATATTTGTCCTTTTATATCTGGCTCATTTCACTTAAAATAGTATTGCCCAGATCCATCCATGTTGTCATAAATAACATGATTTATTTCCTTTTAAGAGATGGATAATATCCACTGTATCATATTTTCTTTGTTCATTTTTCTGTTGATGGACAATTAGGTTGTTCCTAAATCTGGCTTTTAAAAAATAATACTTCGCCGGGCGGTGGTGGCACACACCTTTAATCCCAGCACTCAGGAGGCAGAGGCAGGCGGATCTTTGTGAGTTCGAGGCCAGCCTGGTCTACAGAGTGAGATCCAGGAAAGGCGCAAAGCTAGACAGAGAAACCCTGTCTTGAAAAAAAACAAAATAATAATAATAATACTTCAAGGAACACAAGTGTGCCACAATACCTCTTTCAGTTCCTGGTATCAATTTCTTTGGATATTTATTCAAGAGTGAGTTTGCTTCAGGGTGTAGTGGTGCATACCTTTAATCCTAGAACTTGAGGCAGAGGCAGGTGTCAGTTTGAGGCCAGTCTGGTCTACATAGCAAGCTCCAGGCCAGCTACCAATACACAATGATACTCTGTCTAAAAAAAACAAAGTAGAGCTGGGCAGCGGTGGTGCACGCCTTTAATCCCAGCACTCGGGAGGCAGAGCCAGGCCTGGTCTACAGAGCAAGAGCCAGGACAGGCACCAAAACTATACAGAGAAACCCTGTCTTGAAAAACAAAAAAAAAACAAAACCCAAGAGTAGGATTGCTGAAATAAATGCATGTTTTATTTTTGATATCTTAAAGGAAGTACCAGACTATTACACTATTATCCACAGTGCTTGCTTGTGCCATCACCTACATTTAGTAACACTTTTTGTGGTGCTGGGAATGGAACACAGGACCTTGTACAGTCTGGCTAGCATTCTACCACTGAGTAATATCTATAGTTTTCTGTTATCCACATTTTAGAGGATATCTACAATTGATATAGTATCTTGAATTGATGGTTTCTTTCTCGTTGCATTGTGTTCCCATTCTAGTTCTTTTAGTTCTGTTCAAAACCCAGATATCAATGTTATCTTTGCTCTTCTTGAAGGTTATGTAGCTCTTTTTTTTAGATACTTTTCACAATGGTTATTTTTTTCTGTTTCTGGAAACTTCTGCTATGACATACATTAAGGTAGTTTTCTTTATATTTAGATTTAATGGCATTTGTATCATTTCTTTGTACAAGGATTGATATCTTTTATCATTCTTTCAATATTTGAATTTTCTATCCAAGTCCTCTCCAAATACTATCTCTGTCCCTATTCTGTACCTTCTCTCCTCTGAAACTATATATATATATATATATATATATATATATATATATATATATATATATGTGTGTGTGTGTGTGTGTGTGTGTGTATGTATGTATGTATGTATGTATGTATATATACCTGCTCTTTTCTGAAGGGAAACAGAGGAGCAACGGGTATGGAGGAGAAGGGAGATGGGAAGGGCTGGGAGGAGTGAAGGAAGGGGAGCTGCAGTCAGAATGCACTGTATGAGAGAAGAATAAATAAAAAGAAAAAAGGCAGAGAGTCTTTTCCTGACTGAATGCCTTGGTCACCCTAGAATTTCTGTGAACTGCATTCTCAAGAAATTCTGAGCAAAAGTCACAAGACTATACACAGAAACTGAGGCTACAGAATATCTCTATGCTGTAGGGGAGAAACATTGAATCAAAACTGCACAGTATTCAGCAAGATGGGAGCCTGGAAAAACCCAGAGATTGCAAGAGAATATGGACAGGACACAGGCCCAAAGCCATGAAGGGAATGCTGGGAAGAACCACACAGGGCTCTGACCAGCATTTGCCCTACAAAGGAAGCTTCTGTGATCCCACCTTGAAAGTGGCTGTCCATGGGGCATCACTGAAATCTGGGAGCCATACAAGGAATACTATGGTTCAAGAATTGTTTCTGGAATAGGCAAGCAGAAAAGAGACCTTATTAAGACTCTATACCACAATCCAGCTCTCGCCACTTCATATTAACCCTCCTTTATTTACTGTCCAGTGTCACTTAGCAGGACAGTTCTGTCCTCTTCTGTTCTCATATTTTATCCCTTGATTTTTTTCTCCTTTGTTTTCCTTCGTTTTTCAATACCATACTAATCTCAGTATTTCCCAGCACATTTGGCAAGGAATTAATAAATTCAAATTACCCCAGGATGTTAAAATAGAATATTTTCCTCATTAACATTAGCAGGCCAATAAAATTCATGACTTATGAAAAAAGAAAAATGAGAAGAATCTGATCAAGAATATCCAAAAAAAAGTCAGGCAGTGGTGGCACACGTCTTTAATCCCAGCACTCGGGAGGCAGAGGCAGGTGAATCTCTGTGAGTTCGAGGCCAGCCTGGTCTACAGAGTGAGTTCCAGGACAGGCACCAAAACTACATGGAGAAACCCTGTCTCAGAAAAAAGAAAGAAAATAAAAGAAAAAAAAGAATATCAAAAAAATGTTTACAAACTACTTATCTGATAAGAGATTAATATGTAGAATACATTAAATCTCAAAAAAAAAAACTCAAGAAGGAAAACGAGCAATGGACAAACAAAGGTCAAAAAGATAGCCCAGTGGGTTAAAGCAACTGCTGTACAAGCCTGACAACCTGAGTTAGATTTCCAGGACCCACATAAAAAGGTGCATGTGGTGATGCACCTCTGTAATCCCAGAACTCCTGTGGTGAGATGGGAGGCAGAAACAACAAAATCAACCCAATATTTCCAGGCCACCTAGCCTTCAGTATGCAGCATAGTAGCAAAAACAAAAGGAACCCTGTCTCAACAAGGTAGAAGGAAAGACCTATCTCCTGAAAGATTGCCTCTAACCTCCACATAGCACATGTTCACAGACATGCATATGTGCATACACATTACAGGCGATAGATAGATAGATAATTTTAAATGGATAAATTATCTTAACAGAAGACATTTTTCACAAAAGATACATTAATGACAAGTATATGAAAAATTTAAACATATTAGTCTACAGTGTGCTATATTAAGAAGACAAAATGTTGATGAGCTTATGGAGACAAGAGAATATTGTTTGGGAGTGGTAATTAATATGCACATTATGAAATGACACATAGTAGTTCCTCAAAATTCTGAAAGTATATCTACCATGTGGATCCAGGTATCCCACTCTTAGAGATCCTTCCCAAACAGCTCTACTAACTGGAGCCCTCACTGGGACTCCTCTTTAATATCCTAATGTTGCCCTGTGTTGTGGAGATTCTGAAGCTTTGGATCTGCAGGACCTGCCCCTGCACATGCTCCAGCAAATTGTAGATGGATAGATGTTTGGGTGGGCCAACTCATAGGCATGGTTCTGAGCCTGGGTTGTTACTGGGTTGGTAGCCTGCCAGTTTTCCCCTATCCTTATCACCAGGGTGAGCTCTCCAGCACTGGCCAGGCTAGTTCACCCTATGCAGCTAGGAGCAAGGGGTGGGGCCAGTTCTCCTGCTTTCACACCCTCAGGGCCAGCTCACACACACCTATGACACCAGGACCAACTCTACTGCATTACTCCAGACAAGGTGCAGGGGCCACTCTCTAGTTATTCAGCTCGTGAGGGGCAGGGACAGCTCTCCAGCTCTCATGACCTTAGGGCCAGCTCTCCCACCTGTTGTTGGTTGTTTGGGCTCTTTTGGAGGGCCTGCCACCCAGCTTCCAAATAAATAACACAGAGGATTATTCTTAATTATGAATGTCCAGCCTGAGCTTGGCTTGTTTCTTGTCAGATTTTCTTAACTTTAAGTTATCCCATCTATCTTTTGTCTCTGAGCTTTTCCTTTTCTATTCCTGTATACCTTTCTTTGTTTCTTACTCCATTGCTTGCTGTGTAGCTGGGTGGCTGGCCCCTGAAGTCCTCCTCCTTCTCTGGGTGCTTCTTATCTCCTTCTCAATTTCTCCTTCTATATATGCTCTCCGCCTACCAACCCGCTTATCCTTTCTCCTGCCCTGCTATTGGCCATTCAGTTCTTTATTAGACCATCAGGTGTTTTATACAGGCACAATAACACAGCTTCACAGAGGTAAACAAATGCAGCATAAACAAAAGTAACACACCTTAAAATAATATTCTACAACACTCACCTGCCACAGGCAGTGAGGGGCAGGGGAAAGGAGGGCATCTGTCCCTCATCCACGCAACTGCATGACAGAAGAGGGGAAAGGCTAGATCTCTCGGGCTGGCTCACCCTCCCCTCACCCCCATCAACAGGGTCAGCTCTACTGTGCTGCCCAGGCAAGGTACAGGGACCACTCTCATG
The DNA here is from genome assembly GCF_007827085.1 of Peromyscus californicus insignis. Lineage (NCBI taxonomy): Eukaryota > Metazoa > Chordata > Mammalia > Rodentia > Cricetidae > Peromyscus > Peromyscus californicus. The sequence goes on from NW_026294391.1 coordinate 49,360,907, forward strand.
AGTGCTGCAGCTGGTGAGGGGCAGGGCCAGCTCTTCTGCTTGCCACAGGTGGTGAGAGGAGGAAGGCATCTTTCCCTCACCCACACCAGCACATGGCAGACAAGGGGGATCAGAACCAGCTCTCCCACTCTCATGCCCTCAAGGCCAGCTCACCTGTACTACAGCAAACAGGATCAGCCCTGAGGCAAGGTATAGGACCCGATCTTCTGAGTGTTACAGCCAGTGACGAGCTTTGTGCAGCCCTAAGCTCTCAGTCTTCAGTGGTAACAGGAGCCCTGGACATCAATACAAACCATGGCTGCAGCAGGGCCATGGACCCAGACATGGGCCTTGGCAGTACCCCAGGCCCAGATATCACCATGGTCCTGAGTGGCAAGCACCACTCCTCATCATTTCACCTTTTCAGATCTGCCTCTCTCTACAGGACATGAACCATTCTGTGTGTGCGTGTGTGTCTCTCTCATACTTCACCATACATTTGCTCACTATAATAGTGCCTGACTGCTTGGTGTCACAAGGTGCTGGGTGGGCCCATGTTTTCTCTTCACTCCCCAGGACAGGCCACCCAGGGCAGATGTGTGGGTCTCCTTCTCCCACTCAGTCTTAATGGTGCTGAGCAGGGTCGTGTTTTCCTCACAGATGATTTTTTATGTTAAGATTAGTTTTTTTAATTTTTTAATGTTTCTTTTATATTTTATTTTTTATATTTTGAAATTTTCATATGTGAGTATTGTATTTACATAATTTTTACTCCTCTTTCTACTGCCACCTTCTTCTGCCATGTCCCCCATATTCCCTCTCAAATTCATGACCTCATCGTTCATGGGTTTTTAGCCTTCTGACTGGATAACTCTATTTTATTAAATAGACAATTAAGTATGTAAGTTGGAAATAAATTGTTTATTATCAATCTTAAACAGAAGCAAACTGTTAGTGTACAATTTTATGGGCCTTCCCTAACATTATCAATCATTTCATCAAGGTCATCTTCTCTGTCTTATAGTTTATAACAGTTGACAGTATAAAATTTAAAGTATTTCTTAATATGCAAGTTCATATACTATGTGAAGTAAGACAGTCTCAAAATGATAAATTTTTGATTAGTCCACTTATATACAGTATATAAAGTCTGCAAAATTGTGAAATTCACAGAAACAAAGTAATACTTACCAAGGAATAGAAAGAGAAAGAAAAGGATGACCTGTTGTTTAAAATGTTTGAGTTCAAAACAGTCTACCAGGGAATTCCTACAGTTGGTAAACATTATCAGTGAAGTGTCTGGATAAAAGATTAACTTAAAAAAAGATCAGTAGCCCTTCTATATACAAACAATAAATGGGCAAAGAAAGAAATCAGGGAAACAACACCCTTCACAATAGCCACAAACAATATGAAATATCTTAGGATAACTCTAACCAAGCAAGTGAAAGACTTGTATGACAAAAAATTCAGGTCTTTGGAGAAAGAAATTGAAGAAGACATCAGAAGATAGAAAGATCTTCCATGTTCACTGATCTGTAGATTAACATAGTAAAAATGTCCATCTTACCAAAAGCAATCTACAGATTCAATGCAATTCCCATGAAAATTCCAACACAATTCTTTACAGACCTTGGAAGTACAATTCTGAACTTCATATGGAAAAAAAATCCAGGATATCTGAAACAATCCTGTACAATAAAAGATCTTCTGGAGGTATCACCATCCATGATTTCAATTTGAACTATAAAGCTATAGTAATAAAAACTGCATGGTACTGGCATAAAAACAGACATATTGATCAATGGAGTCAAACTGAAGACACAGACATAAATCCAGACACCTATGGACATATGTTTTTTTGATAAAGAAGCCAGAAAAAAGAAAGCATCTTCAACAAATGATGCTGGTCTAACTGGATGTCAGCATGCAGATGCATGCAAATAGATCCATATCTATTACTCTGCACAAACACAAGTCCAAGTAGATCAAAGACCTCAACATAAAACCAGATACACTGAACCTGATAGAAGAGAAAGTGAGGAATAGCCTTGAATGAATTGGCACAGGAGACAACTCCCTGAACAGAATGCCAATAACACAGGCATTAAGGTCAACAATTAATAAATGGGACCGGACCTCATGAAACCGTAAAGCTTTTGTAAGGGAAAGGGCACCATCAATAGAACAAAATGGCAGCCTACAGAATGGGAAAAGATTTTCACCAGCTCCACATCTGAGAGAGCTCTAATGTTGCTAAAGTTTTCCTGCCTGGCCCACAGTCAGGATAAATCTCTGCCACCCGCCAGTCCCACAACCGCTCAGACCCGACCAAGTAAACACAGAGACTTATATTGGTTTCAAACTGTATGGCCGTGGCAGGCTTCTTGCTAACTGTTCTTACAGTTTAAATTAATCCATTCCTATTAATCTATACCTTGCCACGTGGCTTGTGGCTTACCGGTACTTTACATCTTCCTTGTCCTGATGGCGGCTGGCTGTGTCTCTCTGACTCAGCCTTCCACTTCCCAGCTCTATTCTCCTCCTTGTCCCGCCTATACTTCCTGCCTGGCCATGGGCCAATCAGTGATTTATTTATTGACCAATCAGCAACACATTTGACATACAGACCATCCCACAGCACTCTAATATACAAAATATGAAAAGAACTCAAGAAACTAGGTATCAACAATCTGAACACTCTATTTAAAAAATGGGGTACAGATCTAAACAGAGAATTCTCAACAGATGAATCTCAAATGGCTAAGAAACACTTAAAGAAATGTTCAACATCCTTAGCCATCAGGGAAATGTAAATCAAAATGACTTTGAGATACCATCTTACAACCATTTGAATGACTAAGATCAAAAACACAGGTGACAGCTTATCTGAGAAGGATGTGGAACAAGGGGAACACTCCTCCAATGCAGGTGGTAATGCAAACTTGTATAGCCATTTTGTAAATCAACATGGTGATTTCTCAGAAAATTGGGAACTGATCTACCTCAAGACCCAGCTATACCACTCCTGGGCATATACCAAAGGATGCCCCCTCCTACCACAAGGACACTTGTTCAAATGTTCATTGTGGTTTATTCATTATAGCCAAACACTATAAACAATATAGATGTCCCTCAACAGAAAAATAGATAAAGAAAATGTAGTACATATACACAATGGAGTACTACATAGCTGTTAAAAACAAATGACATCATGAAATTTGCAGGCAAGTAGATGGAACTAGAAAAAAAAATATCCTGTGTGAGTGAGGTAAGCCAAACCCAGAAAGACAAACATAGTATGTACTCACTTATAAGTGGATATTAGCTGTAAAGTAAATGATAATCATGCTACAATCCCCAGACCCAGAAAGGTTAAGTAAAAAGGAGGGCTCAAGTGGGAGTGGGGTGTGTGGCACAGATCTCCCTGGGAAGGGGAAATAAAATTGACTTTGCCTCTGAACTGGGCAGCATCCCAGGCTTGGATGTTACCATGTCCCCAGGTAGCAGTGCCCGCCACTCAAATCAGCATGGTCTCCGTGGCAACATGGTCCTCGGACACCAACATGGCCCCAGGTGGCGGCCCAGACCCCTGGCATTGGCATGGCCTTCTATGGTATCAGGAGCTACAGACATCAACACAGACCCTGCCTGCAGTAGGACCATGGACCTAGACATGGCCCTTTACTGCAGCCCTGGCCCAGGTGATACCATGGCCCCAGGTGACGGTGCTGGCCACTCAAATCGGCATGGTCCCAGCAGTGGCACAGCCCTTTGACACCAACGTCATTGCAGGTTGTGGCCTAGACCCTGTGTGGCCTTTGGTGGCAACATGGGCCACTGGACATCAGTAGAGAGCCCAGCTGTGACTCTCTGTAGGAAAACAGACCCAGACATGCTCCTCAGCAGCAGCCCCAGCCCAAATGTCACCATGGCTCCAGGTGGCAGCACAGGCCACTCAGATCACCATGGCCCCCATGACAAAGTTGCCCTCAGAAACCAACGTGGGCCCAGGTGACAGAAGCCACAGACAAACTCAGGCCCCTTTGGCTGCTTCAGGGCCTCGGACCAAGACTTGGCTCTTGGCATGGCACAGGCCTAGACATCACCTTGGAAGCAGGCCATTCACATCAGCCTGTTCCTCACCACCCTCACCTCTTCAGATCTGCCTCTCTCCTCAGCCCATGAACTGCTCCGCCTCTCTCTTTCTTCCTCCCCACCCTGTACTCACTCACCATAATGGTGACCAACTGCCCAGCAACAGGAGCGCCAGGCAGGCTCCTGTTTGAATCCTGCCTTCCTCAGCCACAAGGCATGGCGCAGAGCTGTTGCTGTTGTTCTCTCACCAGCCTGGGGCTAGAAACCCTGGGGAACAGCCTCTTTTCAAAGAATGGCAATGCCTGGCTCTGCCTCCTGACTCCAGCCTGTTCTACAGAGCAAGATCCAGGACAGGCACCAAAACAACACAGAGAAAGCCTGTCTCAAAAAACCAAAAGAAAAGAAAAGAAAGAAAGAAAGAAAGAAAGAAAGAAAGAAAGAAAGAAAGAAAGAAAGAAAGAAAGAAAGAAAGAAAGAAAGAATGACAATGCAATATGGTGACATTAATTACCCCTGTGATGGTTAAAATTGACCTCAACTTGACAGGATCTAGATTCACCTAGGAGGCAGGCCTCTGGGCATGTTTAGGAGGGAGTCTCTAGATTATGCTAACTGAAGGGGAAAGACTTGCCTGTTGTATATTTGATCACACTGTAACCCTGAGACTGCCTTATTTACTGGATAACCTGTTTCTAGTTGTGGTGTGCCCCAGACCTAGAACAAACCTTTAATCCAAGAGCTGTCTGCTTGGATATTGTAAACAGGACTAAATAAAATCAACCTTAGGTCAAGAGGTGGAGCAAGCAACCAGTCAACAGGAAAAGAGCCCTAGAGAGTGGGAGGAAGTCAGGAGGAGAGAGGGAGGGAGGGAGAGGGAGAGGGAAAGAGGGAGAGAGAGAGAGAGAGAGAGAGAGAGAGAGAGAGGAGAGAGAGAGAGAGAGAGAGAGAGAGAGAGAGAGAGAGAGAGAGAGAGAGAGAGAAAGTAGAAAGGAGGTACATCCAGTAGGAGTTTTTTTTGTTGTTGTTTGAGAGGGTGGTGTAGGAGGAAGCCCTCTTTCTGGAGTGACAGTGGAAGAGGAAGCAGCTGAGTAACTTCTCTGCCTCTCTGATCTAGCAGGTTTTCACCCCAGCATCTGGCTTCAGAGTCATTATTGATAAAATAGAAAGATAGAGATTTAGTTAAAAAGAGCACTTGCTCTAAATGTGGGCACTACCACTCCTTGGAATGGGCCCCAGAGCTGAAAAAAGAGAAAGCAAGCAGAATACCCACATTCATTTCTGTGTGCTTCCTGGGTGTGGATGCTGGGCAGCTACCTCACATTCCTGCTGTCATGACTTCCCAAGACTCTGTCTCAAACAAACCAAAAGTAAAAACATTTCACTGAATTAAGAAATGTTCACTCTAGGCAAACTGCAACTTACTAGGATACTTGTTATTCAAAACTATATTGCATGTTTGTTTCTCAAATACAGAATCTGGAGTGTGTGTGTGTGTGTGTGTGTGTGTGTGTGTGTGTGTGTGTGTGTGTGTGTGTGTGATATAAGCAGACTAGAGATTATTTGGAAGATGAAGAGCACCATTGGGAAAATGGAAGATGGACAGAGTATGGTAATGGGGGTGAATATGAACAAAAAAGTACAATTATACATGTGTGAAAATGTCACGATAAAATTTATTATTTTGTGTGATAATTGAAAAATTAATAAAAAGAAAAGCCAAAGCTATTTAGTACCCTACTCTGTTGTTGGAATTGTTAAAGAAACAGATCTTTTCATATTCCTAATGCTGGGACCCCTTTTATTTAGTCTTTTAATTATCAACTCTGATGTCACTTCCTCAAAGTAGATTTCCTTTTCTACCCAACCCAAAGAATCTAAAATAGTCTTGTTAATTTGTTTAATTGCTCATTTCTTTACACTATATATAAAGCTCATTGTAGGCAGGGAATCTGATGGGCTCATTAGATTTTCATTTACATAATAAATGCTCAACAACAATGATAGAGATTAAAATGAAAGAAGTGACTAATATTACAAAAATCTTTCAAGAATCATGTATCTAAAAATAATCATATATCTAATACACAACAACTTTAGAAGGCAGAATTTATGTATTCTAGAAATATAAATTCAGAATTCTGAATTCTGTTTTAAGTATTTCTTAAAACACGGAAATAGAGCAGGAGCAAATTTCCATTTCCTATAGGTTACCCTTAAGGTTCCTTCATAAACTTAGAATTACTTTTTCTCATTACACACTTATGATATATTGTAATTACAAGCCTCAAGAATCACATAGCATTACTTCTTTAGAAAATATAGTAAGGTTATCTCCGGGTGGTTTTTTGTTTTGTTTTGTTTTCTCTTGCAAACTTTTGGCATTGAGTGTTAATTATTTTTACAATTGGAAAAAGGAATAAATCCTATGCTTTAAAGGGGTGAAAAAGAAGCATGGTTCACTAAGGAGAATGAGGATTAAATTTGATGTGAATAAATTTCATTACAGTTTACCAAGCCAAGCAGCATAGCTGTGAAGAAAAATCCAAATGTTTGCCTTTCAGTTAATTCAGTTCAATGTGGACATTTTAAAAATATTTCCCCCAAATGCTGAGAACTGAGACCTGGACAAGCAAGAAATCTACTTGGTAGAAATTAACTTCCCCTTTCAGTATATATACAAAGTGTTTTTCAAAGTGCTGGGATTAAATTTATATCCTTGGGTGCTTATTAAAAACACATATTCTTAAGTCCCATCACAGAATTCTCTTTAAGATCAGTCTAGTGGCAGATAGGGAACCACATCCTGGTGCAAGCTTTCTCCAAGCCTTCATCTACCTCAAGAACCCTGACTGGGATGGAGGATTTTTAAACATGTTTTGTTTTTTTTTTTCTGAAAATGTAGTGTTCTGTCTTCCCTTCAAACCCCAGGCTTGTCAAATGGCATTAGTACAGCAAATGCCAAAAGGAAAGTAGACACCAACAGAAACTCTGAACTCATCACAATAGATAACTCCTCGTATATATCAGAAAAAAGTGATTTTCACACATTATATTTTTGACTAACTTCTTTAAAATGGTTATTTGAGTATTCAGTAATCTTTCCTGTGAGCATTTGTAACTTTTTTTATTCTTTAACAAATCAATATGATTTTTCTCTATAGCCTTGGGAGAGAATAAAAAATTTGCCATCAGTTATCAACAGAGCATCCTGCCACAGTGATACTGTCTTCTCGATTATCTACAGAGTGCTTCCAAATGCTCATCAGTTCCTCTGTTGCCAGTGATTCTCGGGGAAAGGAAAAGGCTGGGCTTGCCCATTTCTCCTTGTTGCCATTATGCATTCTTTGAAACTCATGTGTTTGCATGTGCCCTGAAAGAAAACTAATGAATTCTATTTCCTTCACTGACGGCAATCGGAGCTAAGCACAGGCGTCAGTGATGCAATTGGCGTTTGATTCATCATGCCCACAGTTCTGCACCTGTGCCACTGCCAGCAGGGGCGAGGCAGTACAGCATAACACTTTGCTCATCCATATCCCCAGGGACAGGAGAGTGTACACGGGAAGGAAAACAAATTCCTGATGCAAATGGTTTCTATTAACAACCAATGTGTACAGTTTAGATGAACCATTCCCTGACACCTTGTGTTTTGTTAGAATGTCTACACAGCATTGTATAAATATCTGTAAGTTGTCTGCTCAGCAGAAGGATTCAAACTTTCAAGGTTTGGAGGGTTTTTTTTCCCCTGGCTATCAACAAGGCCACCAGCAGCTTAAAAGCCAGGGCAGATGGACTATCACAGATTCCTGGACCAGTTCTCAAGATTTAACCAGAGATGCCAACCCCACATGGACTCAGTAGTCTGTTCCATTTTCTTTGAGACACTAAGCAAAAAGGCTTGGCTGCCTTGCTTACTTCTGCCCCAGCAGCAGGACAAATCTCCTATCCCTGCCACATCACCAAAATAGAGTCATGGTGGAAGGGTTTTGAAGGATACCAGTACCCAGCCACTGGCTGGTAGTCTTGCCCACCCCTCACTCTCACCCCATACATTAACACACCTGAGTTCCTCACAGAGACAAAAGTTATTGTTCCTGTTACCATGGCTAGACCTCCCTTTCCTATGGTCTCTTCTTCCTCCACCCACTGCAATTATGACTAGGGACAAAAGAAATCTACTTGAGGGTTTAAGTTGACCTGAAATTCAAAAGATGCAATGTCGCTTAAGAAACCAAACCAGTAATTTCAAATAGGAAAAATACAATATAAGAACTGATAACTAGGTAAAAGAGGTTGACTTCTAAAGTCTAAGTCTGCTACTCAAGAGTACTAGCATGGGAAAGATGAAGAACAGGCTTTCCCTCTGGGCCTGAAGGAAAATATGAAGGACCAAGTTTTTCCCATCTCAACAGTGTGATGGCAGCTGACTGGTAGAGAAGAGCACTGAGGTGCCACAGGCAGAGCTGGTTCAGGATAGTGAAGAGGAATCTACCCATCAAAGTGCTACAGAAACCCCGGATGGTGAATACCACTTATTCTCCTACACACTACTGGCAACAACATATTCAGAGCAAAGCACCCCAACTGAAGCAATTCCTTGCCACTGTGACGCCTTGCAGTATACCTACAGTGCCCTCTACTGACAAGGCTTATGGCCGGCAAGTGAAATGACAAGATCCAGTTTGCAGATTACAAACAAAGCATACATTCTCACATTCCTGTTCAGCATCATATTAGATGCCCTGGACAATAAATTAAATGAATAACTGTTGAATCAAAAATTAAAACTGCCTTTGTTCCTTTAGGATATATATGATTGTCTACACGGAAAATCACAAAATAACAAATACATAAATAAAACCTTTTAGAACTAATGAAAATTTACATATAAAAGTAGAGGATATCAGTTTAATAGGTAAAAACTAACAGGTTCCCTGTACATTTCAATTAACAACTGGAATTTGAAACTCAAAATACAATATTATTCACATTAGCACCTAAAAATGAAATACTTGGGCACAAACATATATGTATACATATACACACACACACACACACACACACACACACACACATATATATATATATATATATATATATATATATATATATGATTCACGTAAGAAAAACTATAAAGCACTGATTAAATAAGCCAAAGTAACCTAGAATTTTAAAAAATAGTCCATGTTCATGGATAGAAAAACTCAATTAGTACAAGTGTTTGTTCTGCCCAGCTTGATTTATATATTCAACCCAAAGGGAATCAAAATCCCAAGTGACTTTGTATATGGTAAGAAACTTATTAAAGATTTTATGTGGGCAACAAAAGGTCTAACACACAATATTGAAGAAAAATTAGCAGTTGAGAACTGACACCACCATATATCAATACTGTGGTACAACGACTGTGTGATGCTGCAAAAGAATAGACAAAGAGATCAACGGGTCAAAATAGACATCCCAGAAATAGATTCATATACTCAACTAATCTTTGACAAAGGAAAAAACACTGTTCAATTATGAAAGGATAATCATTCCAGTCAAAGACTTCCCCATGCCATAAAATTCATTTTTACCCTGACTTTACATATTTTACAAAACTTACACTTCTCGCAAAAAGTGAACTGTAGCCTTAAATATAAAATGCAACATAAATTTCTAGAAGAAAATATAATAGAAAATGCAGGCTTGGGGTTTAGCAGAAGTCTTTAGAACCAACACTAAAAGCACAATCCATAAAGGAATACATTGGTAAGTTGAACTTTATTAAAATTAAAAACCTCTGCCAATGACACTGGAGAGAATGAAAAGATGCACCACAGACTAAGAGAAACAAAGCTGCAAAATATCTATTGGACAAAGATGTATTTGGGTGTATGTTAAGGATAATACTGATTGTCAAGCTGACAGAGCATAGGACCGCCCAGGATATGAACCTCTGGGTATGTCTATGAGTTTCTAGATTTAATTAATTGAGGTGGAAAGATATACCCTAAACATGGCCAACACCATTCCACAGACTAGGGTATTGGACATCATAAAAAGGAGAAAGCAAGCTTAATAATATTCATCTCTCTCTCTCTGCTCCTCTAACTACACATACAATGTGACTAGCTGCCTAGTGCTCCTGTGGCTATGCCCTCCCAGCCAAGATGGATGATATCTTCTAACCATAAGCTTCTTTCCTTAAGTTACTTTGGTTAGGTACTTAATCACAGCCATGAGAAAAGTACCTAAGACAATGTGTTTATATTTGTATGCATATAGATATAACCAGATCCAGACATATATCCAAAATATGCAAATAATTCTCAAAACAGAACAGTAAGAAAACCATCAATTTTAAAAATGGGCAAAATTTTGGAAACTTCATGAGTTACAGGGAGTATATAAGCATATTAATGGGTTTTCAATACCATATATCATAAGAGAATTGTAAATTGTCAATAATGGGATACCACTAAATATATACTAAGATGGCTAAAGTGCAGAACACAGACACCACCAAATTCTGGCAAGGATATGAAGCAATCAGACCTCACATTCTTACTGGTGGGAGTTAAGAGAAAAGGAAAAAGTCACTTTGAAAGGCAGTTTGACACCCACTTACAAAGCTAAACACTCTTACCACATGATCCAACAATTAAATTAATTGGTCAAAACATGTCTATGAAAAACTTGCACATGTTTACAATACCTTTTTTTAATGATTGTTTAAACTTGGAAACAACCAAGATACCTTCCAGTAGGTGAGTGGAAAAACTATAGTGCAGCTAGCTACACAATAAAAAGAAATGACTTATTAGGCCATGAAAAAACATGGACAAATGTCTATGTCTAGTGTGAAAAGGGTATATACTAGATGCTTCCAACTATAGATGGTATGGAAAAGGCAATCTATAGAAATGGGGGAAAGGTCAATGGTTATCCAGGATCTAAGCAAAAGATAGAAGACTAGATAAATAGCTGGAATGCAGGACACTTTCAGGGAAGTGAAATTATATGATGCTATATTATTAGGCATATACAGTATGCATTCATCAAAATCCATTGAATTAAGCCATGCATAATGGTAGACATCTGTAATCCTAGCGCTTGGGAGGCTGAGACAGAAGAATTGCCATAAGTTGGAGGCCAGTCTAGATACTAAGATTCTATCAAAAACAAGGAATATACAAAACCAAGGATTGAACTTAAATGTAGACTACAAACTTTAGCTAATGGTATATCAATAATCTTGTATTGATCTTAACAAAAATTTCTCCACTAATAGAAGTTAATCACAGGAAACTTGAGGAGAGAAAAGTAATATATAGGGATTCTTGGTGCTTTCTCCTCAGTTTTCCTGTAAACTTAAAAGTACTCTATAAAACCAAGTCAACTCAACTTCTTACAGAATAGGAAAAACAAAGTTGGATCTAGAATTGAGGCAATAAGTTGAAAACTCACACAAATGCTGTTTTAGGTGGTGTGACTGCTCACAAAACAGAATACACTATCAAGAAAGGGAACAACCACAGTGCTTCCATATGAGGTCAGACAGTAAGTGCAACTCTACAATCAGGTTATGCAGGCTATTGGTCTACTAGAAAGTATCCCAAATAGTTAGAAGCCCCCAAATCCTAGCTTGTTAGAGAATTTGAGGAAATTCACAAGTTTATCTTGGAAAAAAATGAATGTCAAAACATAGTAGTTGTCTTCAAATACTGGAAATATTGTCCCTTGAAGATAATAAATCAATAGCTATATATTTATTAATATATTAAAACATTGTAAGCTCAAGTAGCTTAACTTCCATATATGTGTGTGTATGTATATGTGTGTATGTATATGTATATGTGTATATATATGTGATAATATAAATTTAGGTAAATATAAAATGACTCCTTGGAATTTACAGTAACTCAAACCCAACATTTAGAATTTAGCTAAATTTTGATCTTCTTTAGAGAAGATCTATGTTTGTTTCATGCTCTGTTCTTCTGCCTTCTTCTAGTCTGAAATGTCCTCTTCCATCTCTCTGCTGATGTGAATCCTGTTTTCATTTAAGAATTAGCTAGATTCTAGTCTTCCTGACATGATGTGAATCCTTTTCATAAATTTATATTTTAAAAAAACCTATGCTATTGTAACTCAGTTACAACCTGGTAGAGATAACACTAGCATCCCATTAAGTAGAAATGATGTTTTTCCAGAAAGTTCTATAAAAACAGTAGAACTATATGCTTCTCCAATACCTCTTGTTTTTTGTGCCTTTACTTTGATAGTAATATCTAAAAATCACCACACGTATAAGAAAAGAAAGCATCTTGATTAAGAGTATGTGCTCTAAATGCCCCCAAAATAGTCATGTGACCATGTAAATTGATGGAGGCATACTAGCACATGTCTTTAATCCCAATGCATGAATGTATTTACATTTAATTCAATGACCACTGAGCATAAATTAGATTAGATTCAAGGAAAGCAATGACTTAGACCAGTGACTCTCAGCCTATGGGTTGCAACCTCTTTGGCAAACCTCTATCACCAAAATTAATTATGTTGTGATTCATAACAGTAGTAAAATCACAGTTATGAAGTAGCAACAAAAATAATGTTATGGTTGGGGAGGTCACCACAATATGGGAAACTGTATTAAAGGGTCACATCATTAGGAAGTTTAAGAACCACTGGCCTAGACTGTCTGAGACATTTAATGATGAAACATATTATTTTATCATCAAGTCTATATTCTCTTATAAGAAATTAACCATATATAAAAATATCCATAATATGGTGTAGGGTGTTATATTAGTCAGCAGCTTTGTGTTGTTACATTCAAATACCTGAGTGAACTCTGTAAATAAAAGAGGCCAATAGCTCATAATTCAGGACACTCAAAAGCATGGCATCTGCCATGCTTCAGTTCTGGTGAGAATCTCATGGAAAAATATTAGATGGCAATGGCAAGAACATATGTTGGAGCACACAGTCACACCTTGAACAAAAGGGAAGAGAACATGTACAGGCAAGTGACATGTGTATCTTCTAGTAGGTTCCACCACCCAAAAGTTTTACCACTTACCAGCACTACCCCTATAGGGATCATACATGTTATCACAATTGACCCTTGGAGGATATAAACCATATTAAATACATAGTAGGTATGATAAAGAAAGAGAAAACTAACATTATTCAAACAAAAAGTAAACTGCCTCCAGCTGAAAAAGCAAAATAAAGCTGCAGGAAAATCTAAAGTGTCTTTGAATTCCCAGAGGAGCAGGAAAATATGTAAGAAACTTTCACAAATAAGATATATCAGACAATGTGTTTACCTGTTTAAATCTGACTCTATTAAAATGATGATGCATGTAACCAATATATAGGTTGTAATTAACACTAACAAATGTTTTTACTAAATATAATATAAGTAGAACACTAATTATGAATTCTGCTGTGGATTCAGTAATTCAATTACTCTGGTACAAATTAGTAAATAATCAGTTTGCCAAAACTTTTAACAGATTCTTGATAACAGCAGACATATTTTGAATCAAAGAACACACATACACAGCTAGAATTCTTTGCACTTAGCATTTAAAATCTTGGAGGAAATACTGCCATCTTACTTCTCTATCCTCTAGAATTTTACCATACGCAGCTCCCACCAGGCGACGAATTATGCATTGTAAAGACAATATATGGAAAAAGTATCCAGTCTTAGGTATGTTACAATTTAAGGACACTAACAAATAATCATTTGTACAGAAAGAGAACAGAACAGCAAGGGTCTAGAAATCATAGTATGAGAAATGAATGGGATAAAAGAACATGGAACAACCGTAAGGAGAAGTCAAGGGGTGGAATATTACAGCTACTTTAAAAAACTTAAGGAACTCTATATTTTATTTTATTCTGGAGATGAGTGGCACACCATTTTTTATTTATAATGATTAAAATGTGAACATTTGCAAGTGATTTACTTTAATATAAGCTATAAAGGGGTCTCTCTATCATGCTACCAAGATGTACTGAGGCATTCTCTCTCTCTCTCTCTCTCTCTCTCTCTCTCTCTCTCTCTCTCTCTCTCTCTCTCTCTCCCTCTCTCTCTCCTCCCTCTATACCTTCTTCTCCCTCTATGACACTTTCTTAAATGATCTAAAAATGTAGTCATATTATAGCCAGTTGACTACAAGAATATAACCGGAACGATACCTACTTCTCTAGAGATATACAAGCAGAAGCAGGCATATTTGAGCTCAATTGAATAAGTAATAAACAGAATTGTTCCATCCTAGAAAGTATTAAGGTTCCTCATAATAAAAGTATCCCATGAATTTACAAGATTATCTGGCAGGTTAGGAAAAGGGCCACCACACTGAATAGATAATTATGAATAATTTCTAACATATCTTTTAATAAATACATGAAAATATCTGAAAAACACATTACAGTTCTTTAATTACAAACAAATGTTCCTCAAGGTCAAATAATACAGCAGTATTTCCTTTCTTTTTTATTAATTGTATTTATGACTTATTTTATTATTATTATTAATTTAGTTTATGTGTATGAGTGTTTTGTCTACATGTGTGTCTGTATACCACATGTATGCCTGATGCCCCATGGAGTTCAGAAGAGGGCACTGAATGCCCTGGGTCTATAGTTATAGATAGTTATGAACCACCATGTGTATGCTAGGAATTAAACCTGCGTCCTCTGGAGAAGCAGCTGGTGCTCTTAACCACTTATTAACTCACCAGCCCCTATTTCCTCTTTTTGAAGGAGTTTTCTTAAAATAGGAATCTCTTCCATAATGGGTTTAGTAGAGGTAAGCTTCACAACTGTGAGTCCTATTTCTTAACTGTAATATCTTTGAACTCAATTGCAAATACAGGATCAGAGAAATTGCTGGCAGTTACAAGTTTTTAAAAGAAAGGGAAATACAATTTCTCTAAGGAAAAATCATACAGAACCAACATAAAAAATTATATGAATAAGGGGCAACCCACAGATAATTTGTTTTAAAATCTTAATTGTTTTGCAAGCACAGAGAGCTGAATTAAAGACAGGCAATCAAAGGCAGTGATTATAAACCACTTATCCAGTTGGCATCATGCTAACAATGGGATCCCCTAGCCATCATGTAGCACTGATATTATTTTGACATTTTTATAAACAATGTGTGAGAGAAAGACGTCTTCAGATTTAAAGAATACATTAAGCTATTGCAAGTATTGAACTGTCAAACTGGTTGGGGGAAAACTGCCTAAAAATGTCATATGATTGAAGGAGTGGGATGCAAAAAAGAGGCAGGTGGGCTTTACGATAATACTTCTAAGCAAAAATTATTGCAAGGGATCAACCCTTTTATAATGGTTGACTTTCAAACCTCTACATATATTCCCAACTTCTGTTCATAAAGACCAGGCTGGTAAAGCCATCTCCCAATTACATATTTCCAACTGTATGGCTCAGATGCACATCAAACTCAAGATATCTTCATTTAAATTCATCTCTGCATATACCTAGATACATTTTCATTTTGGCCTTTATAATCTCTAACATGTTGACTAATATTATGAATCATTCAAGATAGACACACGAGTCACCATGTTCTATTTATAACAAAGACCACCAGCTGTCTACCATAAAACTCACCAGACCAGTAGCTTTGAAGTGAGAAAAATCAAATAATTCTCCCATTTAAAAATCACCCAAAGCTCTAACATACTAGATCTGTCACTTATCTCTCTAAACTCACGGTATGGCCTTCCAATCTGTATCATTCGCATTCATAAAATGCAAGAATCTTTTTATTCTAGAAACACTGAATTGTTTCTCTATACCACATTACCAATAAAACTGTTTTCATTCAGTCTCTTTAAAGGGATACAGTAAGTTTTGGAATTACATATATTCTCATCTGTGTTTAAAAAAAAGAGATAGACTTGTTATTAAGGGATATTCATTGAAGCACTGTGTGCATTGGTAAACAGTTGGCAACTGCAAGACAATGCATAAGTGAATTATGATATATTCACAGAAACTCTAAGGCAATAAAGTAAATGATACATGAGTGTGAATAAATCTAAAATACATGCTGATGAAGGAACCTGTTAAAGAAGAATTTACAATGTATCACTGAAACACACAAAATAATATTTACTATGAAAATAAACTGTGCTTGGGATAATATTTCTGATGAATGAGGCAGGTAAATGATGGCAGGAAGGTGGATATAGGCAGCTTCAAACATGCATGTAGTATTTCAGTTCCAAGAAAGGATCTAAAGCAGGTGTTGCAACATAAAAGATATGGTGCAACACAGCGGATGATGTTATACAGGAATGTTTGTCTAAACATTCTAATACTTTTTACATGCTTGAAATACATTCCAAAAATACATTTGTAAGCCTGGTGTTGTGTGTACCTGTAATTCTAGTACTGAGAAGTGCAGGCAAACGAGATTAGTTGCATAACTGATCAAAATTTTGAAAACAAGAGACTGTGAGTGTTCACCTCTAAATGGAACATCTGTATCACCCCTATCCCCAAGACTCCGGGAACAACTTGGAAGAGGAGGCAGAAGGATTGTAAGAGTCTGGGAATTGGAAGGAACATTGGAAATGGTGTCTTCTGGACATGACATGGGTAACACTCTTGTGAACTAATAGCAGCTAAGGTTACCTGCACAAGACCTGCACAAGATTAAACCGTCTAATGTTCTAGCATAGGTAGAAGAGCTTCTCCCTGGCCCAACTCCTAACTGAGGAGCTATTGGAAATTGATAGTTGCTGGAAAAGGGAGAATCATTCTTCTTTTGAGAGTGTAGCTACTGGCAGGTTTCCCATGCTCCAGTCTATGACCCCATCCCCATGCACATATGGGTATCACTAATTGGACGTAGTGGGTTGTCAAAAAAATAAAGAAAAAGGGGGGCTGGAGAGATGGCTCAGAGGTTAAGAGCACTGAATGCTCTTCCAGAGGTCCTGAGTTCAATTCCCAGCAACCACATGGTGGCTCACAACCATCTGTAATGAGATCTGGTGCCCTCTTCTGGCCTGCAAGTCATACATGCTGTATACATAATAAATAAAAATAAAATCTTAAAAAAAAATAAAGAAAAAGGAAGGTAAATAATGAAAGAGAGAAAGGGAGGGAGGGAGAGAGAAAGGAAGGAAGGCAGGCGGAAAGAATCAAACAAGCAAGCACGAACTTGGAAGGTGAACATATAGGGTGTGCTGGATGTTATTACAGCAACTTAATATAAGTTAGAGTCATTTTGGAAGAAAGAACGTTGATTGAGAAATTTAATTTACTAACTTCCATAGTAATAGCCTGGGTGTAAGTCTGTAGTCTGTAGGGCACTTTCTTTTTTTTTTCTTTTTTTTCTTTATTAAGAAATTTTCTACTCACTCCACATACCATCCACAGATCCCCCTCTTCCCTCTTCCCACCCCCCAGACCTCTTTTCCAAGCCACCCCGCATCCCCACATTCCCCAAATTGAGGTCTCCCATGAGGAGTTAGCAGAGCCCAGCACACTGAGCCTAGGCAGGTCCAAGCCCCTTCCCACTGCACCAAGGCTGTGCAAGGCATCACACCACAGGCATCGGATTTGTAGGGCATTTTCTTGTTTGAAAATTGATGTAGAAGGCCCCAACTCACTGTGGGCAGTGCCTCCTTTGGGCAGATAGTCCTGGACAGTATAAGAAAGCAAGTTGAGCAAGCCATGGGGAGCAAGGCAATAGACAGTAGTCCACCATGGTCTCTGCAGCAGTTACTGCTCCAAGGTTCCTTTGAGTTTCTGCCCTGAGTTTCAGAGATGATGGACTACAAGCTATAAGATGAAATAAATCCTTTTCTCCTCAAATTGCTTTTGGTCATGATGTTCTATTAACAGCAATAGAAATCTAACTAAGATATCTTAGTATATGAGGAGATTTGGAGGTTAAAAAAAAACAGGGCGCATATGATCATATCTCACTGTATACATATATGAAATTCACAAAAGAAAAACAAGAAAAAAGAAGTATGGTGAGTAGGAAGCCAGCGTTGGCTACACAACATAAAAACATAAATGTGCATTGCACATTATACAATGTATTTTTAATTGTCCTTCCCTCATTCAGCACATTAAAATGGGCTCTCTGACCGGTGGTCTATAGCCAGAATAATCACGAAGAAAAGATATGAGCTAAAGAAAGTTTGCATAAAGCAAGTAAAATAGTGCTACATATTGTTGGGATAATGAAGAAGCTTTTCAAATGTTCATAAGTCTATAAATTTCTATGATCTGTAGCAAAATAACTTTGCAATGGATATTGAAAGCACAGGAAAGAGACTGGGTCGATTTATTAGGCTTTGGTAATCCTTTTTGAAAAATTGTTTTGGCTTCAGAGCATATCAAATGGTTAATTTCCTAATCAGTGTGGCTGGAGATGCAAGACTATCCTATTTCTTTATTGAGTCTCCTTTCAAGTCGAATTTTGTGTTGTGTTGGTGGTTTTGTTTGGGGTTTGGGAGTTGTGTTTTGTTTTGTTTGTTGACACTTAGTTTCAGTTTGTAGCCCAGGCTGGCATGAAACCTGTTCTTTTCAAGTTTTATATAACGGGAAATATACTGAGCCATAAGATTTACCTATAAAATCTGTAACATTTAATTTCTGCTTAAATTGCAGTCAAAATGTTGCTAGGTTGCTGGAGGGCAGTTTTACATGAGACTAAATCTGGCTTTCCATGTCTAAATCAAATAATTTAAAAGGTCTTAGTAAGGTTAATAGAAACTACTCAAGTAGAAATTTTATATTTTATTGCCAAAAGCATATCTATATATAATATATGTTTGTGCACTCACACACACACACACACACACACACACACACACACACACACACACACACACACATATATATATATATATATGAGAGAGAGAGAGAGAAAGGGAGATTAATTGATTTTAGGTGCTAACAGGGAAGTTTATGCTAACCAATGCTAATCAAGTTGTTTCTGATTACTGAGTGTAAAGAGTCACGATAAACATGAAACAAGTATCTCATTGCAGATTTTCCTAAATAAACATATCTTGGTTAGTACAGTGATTTGATTATATCAATCACTAATGTTGTGAAACTCTATCATAAATTAGGAATATACTGAGATTCTGAATGTTTATTGTGTGGGGGTCAACACTAGCTTAATTATAATCTTACCATGTCTTTAAATCATAGCTTAATTAGGGAGGAAAGGAGATTTGCAGAGAATTCTGAGAAATAAATTGAAGTTTGTAAAGTGAGACAAGATACAGAAATATCCCATGGTACAAACAGATGGAGAAAATGGCAAATCTTCTAACCGCTGATTAAAACCATTACCTGCTGTAAATTTCAATTTTCTTAAATATCATTAACCTTGAAATTAACTGGAAACCTAAATATTATGTTTGTTCTGATTCACAGAATACTGCTTAAGAACATTAGTATGCCACAATTGGATCTATAATTATTTATTAACCTCTGCACTGCCCATAATGTGCCCTACAAAAATCCTATGGAGTTGCAAAATGAGTTGCTCGATAAATGTCATTGACTGCTTGTCTGTAAGCTATCAACCTCCAACTCCTCCAGGAATGCCAGAGGAGAGAGGTGATGACAACCAAAACAAGCGCAAGTGTTAGAATGGCTCATTTACTGTAACTCGTAGTTGATATCAGAATTTTGAACCTGCTCTTGGGGTTGCATTCAGAAAATCTATGTCAAGCATATGTGTTCTCTTAGGAACTGGAAACACAGAGCAATGCAAAAGTCTCCCTCTCCCTCATGTGTAGTCTGCAATCAGTTGTCACATTATATAAACTCTGCTTCAATTCACGCTTGTCAACTTATTTCCTCCTCTCCCTTCAGGATGTCAATGGATTAGTTCTAAATGCTCATATTTAGTGAGTGTGTGCCTGTGTGTGTGTGTGTGTGTGTGTGTGTGTGTGTGTGTGTGTGTGTGTGTATGCTTTGTTCACTATAGCACTGTTTTAAATTGTGGTGACTGATAAGAGTCCAGACATGTACATAATCATTAATAGGGAACAAGCTAATACATTAAAGAAGCTAATATATTTTTGGTTAAATAATGGAATTTAAAGAGGCTATCAAAAAGTACAATACAGGGCTGGAGAGCTGGCTCAGCGGTTAAGAGCAGTGACTGCTTCCAAATGATATGGGTTAGATTCCCAGCACCTACACTGCTCACAATCACCTGTAACTCCGATCCTAGGGGATCTGATGCTCTCTTCTGGCCTCTATGGGCACTGCATGAACATGATATATAGGCACACGTGCAGGCAAAATGCCCATATAAATAAAAAGAAAATTAAAGTACAACATATAAATACATCTGAGCTCTTTCTCATGTTAATCTGTCTTTTATTATAGGAATCTCAGCTGTGAATCTAGATCAGGTAAAGCAACCTTTCCTATACTACAGACATATTTTTTTCCTTTCTTCACTGAATGTATCTGAGAGACCTATTAATATCAGTATATATAGTACTTCCCAGTTCTTTTTTGTGTCAGTGATAAACATAATATTCATGTGTTAAATAAATGAACTTCCACTGAATTCTCTTTATAGATATAACTTCATAGAATCACTGATTGTGATCAAAAGTTTGCTTAGCAAACACAGCATGGGGATTAAAGGAATGAGATTAGGATTTTCCCAGGGGAACTCCATTTGCACTGATGCCCTGAATTAATTATATCACTTCCAAAATCACTCACAATAATGGCCCAGGTTGGATGAGCAGTCATTCATCCTATAGAAAAACCCCTGTAAGGCTGAGGTGCATGTGTCTCTCACACAGGTGAGTTATTCAACCTCTCATCAGAACCATACTAAAGATGTACAGTCATTGTTTCAGTCTATGTACTTTCTATGCTCTGTAGGTGATAAGCGCTCCCCACTCTCTAATGTATCCTATAAATCCGTTTTTCATTAGAAAAGTTAACATATAACTTCAATGAAAAGACAACACCCCACTCTTTTAGTTTTTCTGAATAACTGTGCTAGGACCTACAATATCCCCTCACATCGTCTTAATTTCCTGGGGAAGAGGAATAAATCAGCAGTGGATGTTGTTGTCCCCAAATTTTACCCACAGAAAGCTTTTTAGCTATATACATCCTTGATAATGTGATCACAGCTGAAGGACCTATTTGTGCTAAGATACATTTATTTGTGGATGAGAGGATCCTTTGAATACATAAAACAAGGAAAGCATATTTGATTTGCTTATGAAGTGATTCACATGCTCAATAGCAATATTTATGCTTCCACTAAAAAATTTCAGGAAGTGAGGAAAGAGAAAGAAGGAATCTCAAGCTAATTCTTGAAACTGTACCTGGAATGTAAAATCAAAAATGTTTAAATAGTACCCCAAAATACTAGGTATTTCTGAAACACAGGGTTCAGCTTCTGGCTTAGTTGGGTTTGTTTTGGGAGCTTTCACAACTTTTATTTATTATTATAATCCTCCTTTTGGGGGAATGATATTATGGAGATAGAAACATGAATTTCATAGTTGATCAGACTTGGCTTCCAGGGCCAGAGGGTTGACAGGAACTTGAGAGCACCTTTGCCTTGTTACCATCCCTTCTCCAGGGCTTCTCATTTGCATTGAACTGGCCACTGGTTTTTGTTTTGTTTTAACCATCTCGTGTTAGTGACTCGGGAGCAGCACCAGCAGCCTGTCCCTTCATGAATGCTTGATGACTACAAAGCAAACAAAGCTGGGACTGGGAGCAAAAGAAAGCTGAGAATATAGGCCGGCCTCTTGCTACAGGAAGGCTCTTTGAGACGGCACAACCCCATAAGCTCAACGTTCAAAGGTCGTCTCTCCATTCTCAAAGCATGATCTTTATCATATACTTCAGTTTCTACTCACCTGTAACCCTTGGGGGGAATGAACCACAAATAACACATTGATAATTATATTGCATTGATGGATAAGATTTATTTGAGGGCTTTGCCCCCTCCAGGGCAGCCATAGACTGAAGGAAATTTTCCAGCATCATGTAAACCTTTGAAAAACATAAAATTCAATAAAAAGTGGGCTAGATTTAAATAATGATTCTCCCCCTATTTCTTGTCTCCACAAATATTATGATAATTGTTCCCATATATGTTGAAATTTGGTGACAATTAAGAACTAGATGGAAATATATCAGCCTAATACATTTAGAAAAAACAAAGATTTCTGGGAAATCATTTCTCTAATGTTTAACAAAATGGTAAAAACCTGGTAAACTATTACATTTCAATGCTGCAAACTACGAATTGAAAACAGAGGAAAGAAACAGAATTATGAAACCAAACAGCATACCCTAGCATACTTTCCACTTAAGTTTCCTGTAACCTTCAGGACTTAAATTGTGACTTATAAACATCATAGAAATTATCACTGTTCTAATATCTACAAAATAAACTTCAGTTCAAAACCAGTGAGAAAAATAAATAGGGTCACTTCTTACTGATTAAGGAAGAAATCCATCAAGAAGACTAAACATGTATGTCCCAAAACATAGGTGCAATTTCACTCCAGCATCATATCACTTTAATCAACTTACATTTTCCACAGGTTGACTTGGTACTAGAAAGTGACGACATGGGAAGTCAGACCAGATTTACCACGTAGTGCCAGTGAGGCCTTAGGGAGTCTAACCTCAACTTCCATTTCTTTTCCTGTGAAAACGGAGGATATAAATGTTTAGAGTTACAAGGGGATATTTAAGTTTTAAAGTCTAGAAATCATTCAGAACAATGCATGCAGTGCAGTAAAAACTAATGTTTGCTATTATTCTGTTTTAATTGAACTACTTTCTGTCAAAAACATAACTTATTGAGATAGATTTTGACATCATTATAAGTTCCACTATGATCAAGGTGGTATAAAATTCACAAAACATCTCTAAACTATGCGAGCTGATAATAAAAAAAATTTACAAGTAGAGCAAATTCTTTTTTGGACTAAGAAATTACCTAAGAAAATTAGCTCTTTAACCTTTTTGATAAATGAAACTCAATATAGCTAAAGGCATATAATAAGAGGTTTGTAGTCACCAAATTGGAAGGTATTATTACAAAAGTATAGACTGCTCTGATTAGCCTCGAGGCAAAGAACTTAAAGTAGCTTAACTGCTTGTTACTTTTTCTCTACTTTTCTATTGATAAACATGATAATAAAAGAGAGTAAATTTGATTTACTCAGGCAAAGAGAACAGATGTTATATGTTGTAAATTTTGCTAAAAGTCTGTGAGATAAGAGAGTGCATTTACATGGTTGTCTAACTATTCCCAATTTAATTTATGTGGTACAAGTAGAAACATTAGAAAAGTTTTGCTTTCTCCTGTCCACTGCTGATTAAATCAATCTGAAGAATCTCCCACTAAATGAATCAGCCTGAAGACAGTGTTCTTTATGGCCTCTAATGTTACTCTGACAAGAAGAGAACTGAGAATCATAGACGTCTGAGAAGAACCAGGGAACAAACCAAGAAAACAGAAGGTTACATAAAATGAATGAGAATAAAAATAATTTATAGATTAGACATGTACACTTTAGGGTTAAAACTATCAACTACCAGCCCTCAAGAGAAGAGAATAACCTATTCAGCCCAGTAAAGAGTGATTTGCTATATATAGTCTGAAAGGAAAGAGTTGGAAATTAGTAAAATGTACCAGAGAGGGAAAACATTTGAGAGAGTGAGTTGGTTTTATTATAATGTGAGCTTTATAAGGAACTCTGTTGTTCCCCAAATTGTCAACCTATAAAATTCTCCTCAAAGATGGGAATATAATCTGCAGGTTTCATAGCCACAAAAGATAAAAAGCATTTATTCTTCAATCCTTCAATTTAATCTCAGACAAAGGGGGGTATCCCCAACATTAAAAATCCAAACAGAATCAGGTCAAGGGATGCAATAAAACAATAGTTATTTGATTTATAGCAGAAGTTTGATACTGTGATTTTATTCTGAAATCCTACAGGCATTTTAGAAACCTGGGTTTGTAAGTAACTTTGCTCCAGGTCTTAGTATAAGTAGTTAAAATATTGAAGGTGAATTTTATTACTAAATGTTAATGTAGTAATGTTGATACAATTAAGACTTGTAGAATACTTTTTTTTTTTTTTTTTTTGGTTTTTCGAGACAGGGTTTCTCTGTGTAGCTTTGCGCCTTTCCTGGGACTCACTTGGTAGCCCAGGCTGGCCTCGAACTCACAGAGATCCGCCTGGCTCTGCCTCCCGAGTGCTGGGATTAAAGGCGTGCGCCACCACCGCCCGGCTCAAGACTTGTAGAATACTTACTAGTCTTTAGATATGGAGTAAAACCCTTCACATATATCATCTATCTATTCCTTCACAAAATTCCTAGGAGGTATACATTATTATTTCTGTTCACAGATGAAAAAACTTTACGATTATAGCAATTAAGTAGCTGAAAATTGGAGAATTCCTGTGACTTCACAATTTTGTTCCCAGACCCTTGTTCTTCCTAGCAAATACCTTTAAAGGCCTATGAGACACTGAAATAAAAAATATAAGTGTAGGAACCACTCTTATCAGGCTTTTCCTTTCTGTGGTTTCAGTTACCATATTCAACTAAACCTCAGTAATATTAAGTAGAAAATTACACAAATAATTCATGTTTTGAAGACTGGAGTTATGGCTCAGTGGTTAAGAGCACTGGCTGTTCTTCCAGAGGACCCGGTTCAATTCCCTACTCTCACATAGAGGCTCACAACCATCTGTAATTCTGGGCCCAGGAGACCCAATGCCCTTTTCTGGCCTCAGTGGGCAGTGTATGCACATGGTGCACAGTCATAATTCAGACAAAGACTCATACACATAAAATAAAAAAAAATAAAATCTCAAACAAGAAAAAGTAATTTGTGTTTTATTGCCCAGCTGTGAACCCTATGAAATACAAGATGTAAGCAAGATGTGCCCAGTGTGAAATAATGGTACTATTTACTGTTATAGGAGTAACCAATTTCTCTCTACATGAATTTAAGGCCCACTCCCCAGGAAGGAACCCATTCCTGGTATTGTAAAACTAGTCAAAAATCCATGCTGGGGGAGAGCATGGGTCCTAAGAAGGAACTGAATATTGCTGTTTAAATTGCCATAGTGCCAAACTGCCTTCCAGATATTTATGTTTATAGCCATAGACAACTGCTACTTTCAGCCTTAAACAAAGAAGCCCCTCTTTCCAGTAAACAGTGGTAAATACAGGGAGTCATGGCTATATATTGTTCTGAGAATTAGTGACAAGTGATTATTCAGCCCTGACAAGATATTTACACCATTCCCTCTGTGGAAGAAAAGACAGGACATGTGTAAGCACCAGAAGATAGAGAGAAGGGCTATAAAATGCCATCTTCTGGGCAAGATCTAGTCATTGCAGTCATGAATTCACAGCAGCTGCAGATGCCTATGCTGGATCTGAACAAGAATCAGCCCATCAACAGTCAGACACTGGTGTAGGAAGTGTTCAGGGGGCCCCAGCCCTCACTGCTAAATTATTTGCTTCTAACAGATTCAGGGAGAAACAGAGACATTACCTTCAGTTGGGTACTCCCTAATGTCTCCACCAGGCTCCATTGGATAGTTTCATTGCAGTGCTCACACAAATAGCCATGGTTAAACTAAGAAGGTCATAAAACAAAATCCAAAGTCATGAATCTGGGAAAGAGATTGGTAGGGGGCATTGATAGGAGTGGGAGAAAGATAAGAAAGGATGGGGAGAGAGTATTCAGGATATATTATACATGGTATGAAATTATCAAAGAACAAAACATTAATCCATAAAAAGAAATTCATGTTTTAATGGATTTCATTACCACATACTGTGTTTATTGCTCATTTTATTAATTGCTACTTCTTACTATATCTAATTTATGTATTGAAAATTATGATAGATATGGATGTATAAGTGGAAGGGATTCAAAAGAGGGTAGGGATAAGAATAATCAGACCGAATTATATACATATAAAAATTGTCAATGAACAAATTTAATTAATTTTTAAAGCTTTTTAAAGTAACAAAAATTTCTTCCTTAAACTAAAAAAAAAGAAAAAAATCATAATATACAGGACTCAAAATTATTTATTTTTCAGGCACTCACTGGGAGATTTGGAGCATATACTTTATGTGTAAGAGAAAGTACTGTGAACTTACCAAAGCAGTGTTTCATAAAGAAGCTTTTTGCTGCCTATATTTTTCTGACTTTGAGGTACAGGAATCCTGACACAAATGTGCTGGTACTTGCTCCTAGTCTAAAGTACAACTTCTGTTAATAAACTACGACAAAAACTGGATCCTTACTATAGCATAAAGTGGCCAACCAACAAAACGGGGGTCAAGCAAAGTAATATAGCAACAGTCTAGCTGCTGAGAAGGGTGTTTTGGTTGAGTAGATCCCTGGTATAGGTCCCTCATGGGTCACATCCTGAGTGTCATGTACTTCAGAAGACAACTTCTCAGAAGTATAATTTAAAAATAAATAAAAGTTCTTCACACTATTTTCTGGGCTCCTCTTGGTCTATCATAGCACCCTGTTTTAACATTCTTCAAGGTGGCATAGGATTTAAGCCCAATCTCTTTGTCAGAAGACCGCCTTAAACTTTTTAAACTGCAAAAAAAAAAATGTAATAAAAAGGAAAATGGCAAGTAGGGCAGCAAAGATAAGAATGAAAAAGAAAAGGGGTCCTATGTAACAGAGTAAAGCAAAAAGCAGGAATAAGCAAGGAGGAAATATGACCCCAAGAGCACCCTGACTCCTCCACCTGAAGACTCCGCCTGACTGACTCCGCCTGACTCCGCCTGACTGACTCCGCCTGACTCTGCCTGACTGACTCCGCCTGACTCCGCCTGACTCCTCTGCCTGACTCCGCCTGACTCCTCCTCCTGACTCCTCCGCCTGACTGACTCCACCTGACTGACTCCACCTGACTCCGCCTGACTGACTCCACCTGACTGACTCCACCTGACTCTGCCTGACTCCGCCTGACTGACTCCGCCTGACTCTGCCTGACTGACTCCACCTGACTCTGCCTGACTCCGCCTGACTGACTCCGCCTGACTCTGCCTGACTGACTCCGCCTGACTGACTCCACCTGACTGACTCCACCTGACTCTGCCTGACTCCGCCTGACTGACTCCGCCTGACTCTGCCTGACTGACTCCGCCTGACTCCGCCTAGGCCCTGTTGGTCAGGCAGGGCTCCCAAATCAACTCGGCACTAGGTCTGTGTCTCTGACATTCAGACTGTTTTGAGGATCCATCTATCCTCCCAAAGTTCCCAATAGCGCTACGTAGACTTCAAAGCTAGCATTGAGTCTAAAGCCCTAGCAGCATGGCACTTATGATGTCAGTGTCAGAGCTTCACTATGACACTAATAGGGGAAAATATTTGAAATAATAAGCCTTCAAATCACTTGATTCTAGATATTATTATACTTCTCCAGACTAGCATTACCCAAATGGTTTTGCTTGAGATGTTAAACAACTAAATTAAATAGGAGAAAGAAATTTTGCATATATCAGCTAAAGAAGAAACACAATATATCTCAACTTGCTGATGATATGATTATATACCTGGATAATCTAAGAGAATCCACTGAAAAACAAGTACAAAATAGAGCATTAAAATTAATACTCAGAAACAAATAGTCATCCTACATACAAACCCAAAATATAAGCCAGTACAATGGGGGATAAGACCCTATATACAAGAGTAACAGAGAAGATAAAACACTGTGGAGGTAATTTAACAAATTAAAAAACCTATGTAAGAAAAACTTATAAATCATCTCAAAAGACACAAAAATCACCTTGGAAAATTTAACATTATTCTACCAATGTTGTTTTTAGTTTTATTTGGTTTGTTTGCTTGCTTGTTTGTTTTGAAACAGGGTCTTACTATGCAGACCGGGCTAGCCTCCAACTCACAAAGATCCACCTGCCTCTGCCTCCCAAATGCTGGGATTAAAGATGTATGCCAGCATACCTGACTATACCACATTCTTGATCATAAATATATCACTTGTCCTAAAATAGTCTTTAAATTTACCATAATCCTCATTAAAAAAATACAACAGATGAGCTGGCAAGATAGATCAGCAGGTAAGGGGCTTGCTGCTAAGGTTAAGGAGAGGAATTCAATCCTCTGAACCCACGTGGTGAGCACTCACTGTTCTTCTAGAGGATCCATTAGTTCCCAACACCCATGTTGGGTGGTTCACAACTGACTATAATTACAGTGCCAGGGGCACCTGAATTCACATGCACATACTCACACACAAATACACACACATATACAAAGAGTTAAATATAATAAAAATAAATTCTAAAAAGTACCAATATTTAATTCTTGACATTTACAGGCTGATTGTAAAGTCTATATGGGAAAATGGAGCAAAAACAATCAGGAAAAGCTGTTGTGGTCTGACTACAAAAAGAAGTTCAAAGAATGGAGAACTGGAAGTAAAAGATGTGTTAGTAGCTATCTATCTATCTATCTATCTATCTATATACATATATATATATATGTATATACATATATATGTATATATATATACATATGTGTGTGTGTGTGTGTGTGTGTGTAGTCTATGTAGCATGTGATATACCAAAATGAACTACAAAGTTATGTGTTTAAACCGTAAACCTTAAATCACGAAAGTACTAAAAGAACATTTTAGTATTAGTTTATAACTTTGGCATGGTGAAGGACTTCCTTTTTTTAAGTTTGTGTATATGCCACATGCATGCATGTGCCCATGGACACCAGAATAAGGTACCAGATACCCTGGGGCTGGGGCTACAGGCAGTTGTGTTTAAACTTGGATCACTTCCCTAAGATATCTCACTGTGTATTTACAAATAGTCCAAAACCCTAGAGGAAGGTCCTCAATCTTAAACATATGTCTATTCCCAACATTTTATTATTTTAAATATTTATTGGGGGGGAGGCAAGTGCCCTTACTTGCTAAGGAATCTCTATATCCTTTGTTTGTTTAAGATTTATTTAACTGTCATACATTCAATTACATAACCTGTTCTGACTGAGGCGAGGTAGAGTCTCAAAGTAGTTTTAATTTGCATTTATCTATTGTCTATAGATACTGAATATCTTTTAAAATGTTTTTGGTCATTTGTATTTTTGGCACTGTTTATTAATTTCATAGGCCCATTTATTGACTGGAAGATTTGGGGGTGGTGTTTAAATTTTGCTATTGTTTATATATTCTAGATATTATCTTCCTGTCTGAAGTATAGCTGGCAGGTTTATTCCTATTCTATAAGCTGTTTACTCTGCTGATAGTTTTCCTTCTTATGCAGACTTTGTCTTAACATTTTTAATTAAAATATAATTACCTAATTTCCCACTTCCTTTTCCTACCTGCAACTGCTCCTTGTCTCAGCTTCAAATCTGTGGCCCCTTTCTCTGTTACTGCTACACAGACATGTAAATGCATAAGTATATAAGTGGAATCTGTTGAGCCCATGTGGCATTGTTTGTAGGTACATGATTTCAGGGCTGATCTTTTAGTAATATATAACCAATTAGGGAGCTCTTCCCCGAGGAAGACTAATTCTCCCTCTCTCAACAGTTGTTAGTTACCTGTAGTTCTTTGTCTAGGGGTGGGTCATCTCAAGGCCCCCACCCTTTTTAGTAAGCCTGTTGGTGTTGTCATTGTTTAGATTTTGTTTAGGCGGCCATATTGTTACAGTATCATGGATGTCATTTCCTTGTCATTTATAAGAGATACAATTCTCACAGCAGCTTTCCTGATCCTCTGGCTCTTAAATGTTTCTGCCCTCTCTTCCTCAATTTTCCTTGAGCCTAAGGTGCAGAGGTTACATGGCAGATCTATCACCTGGGACTAGGCACTCCATTATCAGCTGTTCTCTGTAGTTTGACCAGTTGTGGTTTTCTGTAATGGTTTCCATATGCGGAAAAGAGAAGCTTCTTTGACGAAGGGTGAAAGCTACACAGACCTGTAGGTATAAGGATGAGCATTCTGAATGCAGATAGGAATTATGCTGGCCTAATAAAGTGGTGGTAGTGAGTTCTCCTTCAAGAACCACGAGCTCACTAGCTCCAAGTAGTTAGCTAGGTTTCTGGTAACCAGGAATTATTTCCCTCCTGTTGAATGGGCCTTAAGACCAATTAGACTGCTGTTGGTTACTGCCCAAATGAGAGCCACTATCACACCTTTAGGGATAACTTGCCATGCTGGTCATTGATGTGGCTCATAGGCATCACAACTGGATAGGACTATTGATTGCTTCCCTCCCTTGACAGATTGCATAGTACTTTCTCATACTATGGAAGCTAGACTTCAGGAAGGAGGCTTTCCAGTTAGCTTCAGGAGGCTTTCAGATTAGATCCAGTTTGAGTCATCTGAGTTCTGTGTCTAAAGTGTATACTGTCTTCAGCAATAGGAACTTACCTTCATCCTCTGAGAGGTAACCAAGGGCAACAGAAATATCAATAGTCAAAGTTGTTTTGGAAGACTTTTAATTTCATGTAATCTCCTTTGTCAGTTCTTGGGATTGTTTCATATACTATTAGAGTCCTCCACAGATCATTCTGTTCATGTTTTCCTCTGCTCTATCCATACCAGTGTTTCAGATTTTATATTAAGATCCATTTGAATTTATTTTTGTACAGGGTAAGAGATAAAGATGTAATTATGTGGATATTCAACTTAACCTAGCACCATTTGTCAAATGAGTATCTTTTTCAACATACATTATTTTACCTTTGTCAAAAAAACTAGGTGGCTGTAGTTGTGTGTCTCTGTGTCTTCCATTCTACTCCACTGGCACATATATCTGCTTTTGTGCCAGCATCACACTGTCTTTGACACCTATATCTCTGTAGCATAATCTGTGTTCATGGAGTAGAGTGATTCTAGCATTGCTAAGAAAAACGTGGATTGCTGTGGTTATTTGGGGTCTTTTGTGTCTCCATACAAATTTTAGGATTGTTTTTCTAGTTGGTGCAGAATCTCATTGGAACTTTGATGGGTTTGAGTTGAATCTGTAGGCTGTTTTCAATAACAGACATTTTGTAATATTCCACCAGTATATGAGAACGGGAGGTCTTACATCCAATAAAATATTCAATTTCTTTCTTAAATGACTCCACATTGGGCACCATTTGTAGCTAGAGTTTTCCTGCCTGGCCCACTGTCAGGACAAATCTTTGTCACCCGACAGTCCCACAGCCGCTCAGACCCGACCAAGTAAACACAGAGACTTATATTGCTTACAAACTGTATGGCCATGGCAGGCTTCTTGCTAACTGTTCTTATAGCTTAAATTAATCCATTTCCATAAATCTATACCTTGCCACGTGGCTCGTGGCTTACCGTCATCTTCACATGCTGCTTGTCCTAGTGGCGGCTGGCAGTGACTCTGACTCAGCCTTCCACTTCCCCCTTTATTCTCCTCCTTGTCCCGCCTATACTTCCTCCTGCCTGACTACTGGCCAATCAGTGATTTATTTACCAACCAATCAGAGCAACACATTTGCCATACAGAACATCCCACAGCACTTCCCCTTTGCTTTTTTTTTCAAAAAGGAAGGTTTTAACCTTAACAAAGTAAAATTACATATAATTTGGGAATTTGGGCGTAGCTTCTCTTACTACTTCCTGCTGGAGGGGGGCACTGTATCTTATGGGGACACAAAGAAAATTTTAGGATTATGGAATAGTCCATGAGGGTGTATCGTCTGAGCCAGTTGCCTTCAAACCATTCTGGATGTTGGATCATCTGGGCCATGGTGTCATCAGAGACCTTTCAGGGGGTCTTGGTTGGTCAAACCTGATGTATCTTACTCTGGAACAAATCCATAGCCTCTGGCTTTCTGTGGGAACAAAAGCAGAGTCTCCTTTCCAAAGCAACACATCCTTACATCCAAATTTTGAAGTCAAGGTATCTTTAAAATATACATATTGGTTTAACTCAACATCTTTTACGATCAAATGTTTTTCTGCAGTTAAAAATCCCAAAGACAACACAGTCCAGATGCTCTGTGTAATATTCATCTTTACATGGCTTATTTTTTATATTAATTTTACTGTTTTTCTTTTTTTTAAGTTTTCACTGTAAAGGTCTCTCACCTCCTTGGTAGGTTTCTTCCAAGGGATAATATTTTTTGAATTGTTATAGATGGAATATCTTTCCTAATTTCTTTCTTGGCAAATTTAGTATTGGTATATACAAAGGTTATTTATTTTTGCATACTATTTTTATATATTGCTATAGTTGATAGTGTATCTTCGTCAGTGTTGTAGTGCTGTGAAGAGATACCATGACCATGACAACTCTTATAAGGAAACATCCCATTGTGACTGGTTTAGAGTTCAGAGGTTTAGTTCATTATTGTCATGGCAGGAAGCATGGTGGCCTGCAGGCAGACATGGTGCTGGAGTAGTAGCTGAGAATTCTACATCCAGATTGGCAGGCTGCAGGAAGAAAATGAGACACTGAGCCTGGCTGGAACATCTGAAACCTCAAAGTGACACCCCCCACCAGTGACTCACTTCCTCCAATAAGGCCACACCTACTCCAACAAGGTCACACCTCCTAATATAGTACAACTCTCTATGAACGTAGGGGGCCATTTTCATTCAAACCACCACATAGTGTATTTCAAATATAAGCATTTTCTAGTGGCATCTGTAGAAACTTTTAAGCATAGGAACTTATCATCTGCAAATTAATTTGAACTCTTTCATTCATATTTATAGTATCTTCTTTCTCTTGTCTTACTGGTAAGACTTTGAGAGAGAGGGCATCTTTTGAGACTTCAAAAAAATGCTGTCATTTTCCCCCATTTAGTATAATGTTGACTATAGGTTTGTTATATGTAGCCTTCAGAAAGTTGAAGTATTTCCCTCCTATTCCTAGTTTCTTCAGAACATTCTTCCAGTAAGCCGTATTGAACATTATCAAATTTCCTTTCTGCTTCTATACATGATTTCTGTTGTAAAGTCTATTTAAATGGTGCTTTACATGTATTTATTAGTGTATAATTGAACCAACTTTGCATCTCTGGATTGGAACCAACTTGGTCACAATATATGATCTTTTTAATTTACACCTTTTCATAGAGTTTGTAAGAATTTTCATGAGAATTTTAGCATTCACATTCTTCTGAGAAATCGGTCTGAAATTTTCTTTGTTGTATCCTCATCTGGTTTGAGTGTCAAGGTAATATTAGGTTCACAGAAAGGGGTGTTCAATGTTCCTTCCTTTTCAATTTTGTCAAACATTTTAAGAATTATTAAGGTTAGACATTCTTCTTTTTTTGTACAAATATTTATTTTACATCCCGACTACAGTTTCCCCTACCTCCTCTCCTCCAAGTCCCTCCCCCTCTTTCTCCAGCACGCTCCCCACCCCCGCCCTGTCCACTTCTCTGTTTCTATTCACAAAAGGACAGGCCTCCCATGGATGTCAACAGAGTTCCA
Organism: Peromyscus californicus insignis; assembly: GCF_007827085.1. Classification (NCBI taxonomy): domain Eukaryota; kingdom Metazoa; phylum Chordata; class Mammalia; order Rodentia; family Cricetidae; genus Peromyscus; species Peromyscus californicus. The sequence continues at coordinate 49,394,509 of NW_026294391.1, forward strand.
GTATTATGGCTGGGCCAGGCAACTTAGTATGAGGAATAGGGTTCCAGAAGACAGTAAAGGTGTCAGAGACAGCCCCTGCTCCCATTGTTAGGATTCCCACAAGAAGACCAAGCCACACAACTGTCACATATAAGCAGAGTGCCTAGGTCAGTCCCATGCAGGGTCCTGGTTGTTGGTTCAGTCTCTTTGAGCACCTATGAGCCAAGGTTATTTTATTCTGTGGATTTTCTTGTGGTGTCCTTGACCCCTCTGGCTCCTACACTCCTTCCTCCCTCTCTTCAGCAGGATTCCCTGAGCTTGGCCTAGTGTTTGATTATGGGTCTCTGCAGCTGTATGGAGCATGCCTTCAATCCCAGCACTTGGGAGGTAGAGGCAGGCAGATCTCAGTTCAAGGCCAGCGTGGTCTACAGTGATTTCCAGGACAGCCACACAGAGAAACCATATCTCAAAACAAGCAAAACAAAAACCCACAAATCTCTGGGTTAAATATCTTTGTAAGCTTGCTATAAGTAAGCAAAATGCATGCCTTGTGAGCACAAGGACTTGAGTTTGTTTCCCAGAACCAGTATTTTTAAAATCTAGGTGTAGTGGTACAAGCTTATACCAGCACTGAACAAGCATGTCCCTGAAATTCTCTGGCTAGTTAGCCTAGTCTATTTGGTGAGTCCAGGCCAGTGAGAAACCAAGTCTCAAAAAAGGGGGTAGAAAGAACCTGAGAAATGATACCTGAGGATGTTCTCTGGCCTCAATATGCACTCATTACACATACATGTGCGTGCACACACCCCCCCCACACACAAAAAAAACTGTTTGGCAGAATTCAGCAATAAATTTGTACACTCATGGACTCATTGTGGAAGAATTTCTATAATTGTTTCATCATTGTTGCTAGTTACAGGTCTATTTCAGTTGCTTATGGCTTCCTGATTTAATTTTGTTAAGTCATGCATATTTGGAAATATATGCATTTCTTATAGGTTTTCCAGTTTTATGGAATATAAGCTCCCAATGTAGTTGCTAATGACCTTTTAGATTTTACTGGAATCTACTGTAACTTCCTTTTCACATTTAATCTTAATTCATCCTTATTTTCCTTCTTTTTGTTAGTTTAACCAAGGGTTTTTGGATCTTACCTTATTATCTTTTAAAAGAACTAAGTCTTTGATTGACATTATATTATTATTATTTGTCTTCATTCATTTATACTCTAATTTTATTATTTTTTGCTATCTACAACATTTGAGTTTGGTGGCTTCTTGTTTTCCTAGAACCTTGAGGTGCTACATTCAATTGTTTGTTTGAGATGTCTCTAATATTTTTTAATGTAAGCACTCATACTATGAACTTTCTTCTTAGAACTGCCTTAGCTGAATCTCAAAGGCCTAGTAAATTTTGTTGCCATTTTTGTTTGATTATATTTTTTTTAATCCACTCTCCATTTCTTCAGTGACGTACTGTTCATCCGAAATTGTACTGTTCCAAGTATTTGTGTAGTTTCTGTGGGTTCTCTTGCTGTTGATTGCTAGTTTTATTCCCCCATGATCTGATTATATACATGGAATTAATTAAGTTTTATTGATTGGTTGGCATGCTTTCTGTCCTATAATGTGATCGATTTAGGGAATGTTTCCATGTCTATTGAGAAGAGTATATTCCCTATCTGTTGGATAAAATATTATGTAAATACAATTTAAACCCAATTTGATCTGTGGTATGATTTAACACTAAGCTTTCATTGATGGTTTTCAATTGGAAGACTCATCTATCTAAAGATGAGAATTGGGCATGAAAGTTTCATGCTATTATTGTTTCAAGATCTATTAGATCTTTCATTACTTTTAGTGTCTGTTTTGAGAAAGTCAACATTTTGTGTTGGCTTACAACTCATATATTCTTAACTGTTGCCTTTTTAATATGTAGTGTCCTTATCTCTTCTGAATAGTTCTACCTCATCAGATGTGAGAATAGCTATGCCAGTTTGTCCATGGCTTCCATTTGCTTAGTAGTTTGATTGCCACCTTCAAATCTGATTTTGGATATCTTTGTCAGTGAACTTCTTGGAAATAACAGTTGGATCACAATTTGTAATCTAATCAGTTAGGCTGCATCATTTAATTGGTGGGTTGAGACCATTTCCATCTAGGGTTATTATTGAGGGGCTTTCTTATTCCCTATGATTTTGTGGGTTACTGTTCTGGTTAGTTAGGTTTGGGAAAGTTCTTTTCTCCTTCTGTTAATATTGGGGCTTTAGTATATACTGTGCTGGGTATGAGGGATTCCTTCTCATCTATCCTATGTTCATGTAGTACCTTAATCAGATATATTCTTTCCTGTGTTTTCATGAATGGGACCATCTTTCTTTTACCACTGTGTACATTATTCATTTACATATTTTCTGCAGTGCTGGATTGATTGTCATGAGTTGCTATAGCTTGTGTTTATTTTGTAATGTTCTTATTTCTTCATCAATTTTAAGAGATAGCTTTGTTGGGTATAGTAATTTTCATGACAGTTATTTACTTTCAGAGCTTGAAATATATTGTTCCATGCTCTCTTGGTTTTCAGCATTGCTGATGAGAGATCTAATATTCTGCTGATATTTCTGCCTTTGAATATGAGTTGCTGTTTTCCCTGTAAGATTTTAATGTTGTTTGTTTGCTTTGTATTGTTGACATCTTTTTTCCATTTTTCTTTATTAAGAAATTTTCTACTCACTCTACATACCACCCACAGATTTAAGCTCCTCCCTCCTCCCATCCCCCAGCCCTCTTTCCCAAGCCACTCCACATCCCCACGTCTCCCAAATCAAGGTCTCCCAAGGGGAGTCAGCAAAGCCCAGCACACTGAAGCCTAGGCAGGTCCAAGTCCCTTCCCACTGCACCAAGGCTGAGCAAGGCATCACACCACAGGCACCAGATTCCCAAAAGCCTGCCCATGCACCAGGGATGGATCTGGATCCCCCTGCCTGGGTGCCCCCCAAACAGTTCAAGCCAAACAATTGTCTTCCATATCCGAGGACCTAGTCCAGTCCCATGGGGCCTCCACAGCCACTAATCTACAGTTCATGCGCTTCCTCTAGTATGGCTGGTCATCTCTGCATGTCTTCCCATCATGCCAGCAGAATCCCTCCTCTCTCTCATCGATTGGATTCCCGGAGCTCAGCCTGGTGCCTGGCCGTGGATCTCTGCATCTGCCTCGATCAATCACTGGACAAAGGCTCTATGATTACAGGGTATTCGCTAGACCAGTCACCAGAATAGACCAGACCAGGCACCCTCTGGACCACTGTCAGCAGTCCAAGGTGGGGTACTGTTGACATCTTAACTATGATATATTGTGAGAGGATCTTCTCTAGTTATGTCCCTTTAGAGTTCTAAATACCTCATGTATTTGAATGTCTATCCTTTTCTCTCTGACTTTTGGACATTTTCTGCTATACTTTTTATTGACTTTGTTTTTAACTTTGTCTTAGCTCCTTCTTGTACCTCCACGGATTGCTATGCTTGGTCTCTTTAATGTATCCCAGAGTTCTTGCAGGTTTTGTTATGCTCATTATTTTTCCCAAATATATATTTTTAATTTAATTGGTTGATTATTTCTGGAACATGTTTGGCTCTTTTCCAGAGTCTCAATTTCTTTGCTGAATTTTTCTTCCATATTTTTGAATTTTCCCTATAAGTTACTGACCATTTCATTCATTTTTTAACCTTATTGACCAGTTTTGGACTTATATTCTTCCTTCATTCATCTACGTATTTGAGCTCTCTATATGGTCATTAATCCTATTTACAGTGGAATTCTGAAACCTTTTCCTAGCGTTTCGCTGTCATCATCTTTTGTTCCCAGTGTTGAGGAGTCGTGAGCTTGTATCATAGTGAATTATTGCTCACATTTTATGTTTCTGTGTTGCGTTTTGCACACCTTTTGGGATGGGGTGTCCTCCAGGTTTTTTCCAGGCTTTACTATACCTTTTGTTTGTTTGTTTTATGTCAGTCCTCCTTGGGAGTTGTCGTCACTTGGATTTGTGTTCACCACTGCTGTTTCGAGGAGAAGCCAACTACAATAACAAGTAAGATTTGAAAACATTCCTGGTTTTAACTTTCTTAAAAATAAATTTATTTATTTTACATCCTGGCCCCAGTTTCCTCTTCCTCCTCTCCTCCCAGTCCCTCCCCCCATGCCCCTCTGTTCCCACTCCTCAATCCACTCAGCCTCCATTTCTGTTCAGGAAAGGGCAGGTCTCCCATGAATATCAACAAAACATGGCTTATCAAGTTGCGGTAAGACTAAGCACCTCCCCATGTATTAAGGCTGGGCAAGGCAACCCAGTATGAGGAATAGGGTCCCAAAAGCCAGTAAAAGAGTTGGAAACAGCCCCTGCTCCCACAGGAGGACAAGCACACAACTAGAAGACAGAAATGTACTTCATTTGTTGTCTCTATTAAGTTTAGAGAGAGCTGTGTTTGGATAGTAGATGGAGAAATTATCATCTGTGGGTTTTTTTTATAGAGCTAAATATGTCAATATTTAGGTGGTGAGTTGAGAAAGGAATGAGAAACATCCTTGGCCTCGGTCTCATTCCCAGATCTGTAGCAGGCCACCTGTTATTCCCTCTCCTCGTTCTCTGCCCTCATTCCCAGGGAACTAACCAGAACCTGGTGGAACACCCCACTTTCCTCTCTCCTGTGGAATCCTTTAGCCAAACTATCACCCCTAACCCATCCCCATTCCTAAGTGCCAGCTCCCAGTACCTAGAAACACATTTTACTTGGAACTACACCTATCAGGATCCTAGAATTTCCTATCAGGGAATACACAGCCATCACACTCTCCTAAGAATCTGAGAAGGGCCGGGCGGTGGTGGCGCACACCTTTAATCCCAGCATTTGGGAGGCAGAGCCAGGCAGATCGCTATGAGTTCGAGGCCAGCCTGGGCTACAGAGTAAGTGCCAAGAAAAGCGCAAAGCTACACAGAGACACCCTGTCTTGAAAAACTAAAAAAAAAAAAAAACAAAGAATCTGAGAAGGCAACAGAAACCAAGGAACAAAACACCCAATCAACAATGACAAGACCAGATATCAGCACCTAGAATTACAATCTTCCCAAATCCAGATGCTTAGATTGCTTAGATGCCAATGTATAAACAAAAGCAATTGCAGTCAGAACAGTATGTCTCCACTAGAGCTCAGCCACCCTACCACAGCAGGCCCTGAGTACTGCAACATAGCTGAAGCATAAGAAAAGGACCTTAAAATAGTCTCTTTGCATATGATAGAGGTCCTTAAAGAAGAAATGAATAAACCCCTTAAAGAAATCTATGAAAGTTCGGGTGGTGGTGGTCCATGCCTTTAATCCCAGAATTTGGGAGACAGTGGCTGGCGGATCTCTGTGAGGAACAGAGTGAGTTCCAGGACAGCCAGGACTGTTTCACAGAGAAACCATGTCGAGAGAGAGAGAGAGAGAGAGAGAGAGAGAGAGAGAGAGAGAGAGAGAGAGAGAGAAATCTATGAAAACATAGTGTAAAAAAAACACATTCAAAACCTGAAAGTGGAAAAAGAATTAATAAAGAAAACCCAAACATCTGGAAATGAAAAACTTGGGAACTTGAACAGGAACCTCAGAGGTAAGCCTTACCAACAGAATACAAAAGATGGAAGAGAGAATTCAGGCATTTAAGACATGATAGAAGAAATAGATACCTCAGTCAAAGAAAATGTGAAATCTAAAAAAAAAAAAAAAAAAAAAAAAAAAATTCAGGGACCAAACATTCAGGAAATTTGAGCCACTATGAAAAGACCAAATCTAAGAGTAATAGGAATAAAGGAAGGAGAAGAAACTCAGGTCAAAGTCACATAAAATATTTTTAATTAAATTTATTTATTTATTTTACATCACAACAGCAGTTCCCCCTCCCTCTTTTCCTCCCATTCTCTCCCTGCTCCTCCCCTCCACCCACCCTCCAATCCACTCCTCCTCTGTTTCTGTTCAGAAAGGGGCAGGCCTCCCATGAGTATCAACAAAATATGACACAAACAGGTGCAAAAACATTAAGCAGAAAATATTTTTTAAAAATCATAGAAGAAAATTTCCCTAACCAAAAGATGGAGATGCCAAAAGAAACATACAGAACATCAAATACACTGGACCAGAAAAGAAATTCCCCTCCACACGTAATAATCAAAACATTAAATGTAAAGAAGAAAGAATATTAAAAGCTTCAATAGAAAAAGACATAAAGGCAGACCTAGTAGAATAACAACTAATGTTCTAAATGGAGACTCTTAAAAGCCAGAAGGGCCTAGAGAGATGTCATACAGACTCTAAGAGACCACAGATGCCAGACCAGACTACTATACTAGCACAACTTTCAGTAGCCCAGTGTACTATACCCAATCATAATAGATGAAGCAAGCTAGGGAGCCAGGTCGTGGTGGTGCATGCCTTTAATCCCAGCACTTGGGAGACAGAGGCAGATGGATCTCTGTGAGTTCGAGGCCAGTCTGGTCTACAAAGCAAGTTCCAGGACAACTAGGACTGTTACACAGAGAAACCCTGTCTCAAAAAATAAATTTAAAAAAAGAAGCAAGCTAGGGTAGTCATTTTAATATCAAACAAAATAGACTTCAAATCAAAACTACTCAGAAATGATAGGGAAAGACAATACATATTCATCAAAGGAAAATCCACCAAGAAGACACGGTAATTCTTAATATCTATGTACCAATTCTGTAAAATAAACAATACTACAGTTGAAATAACATCTTAACCCTCAAACACTGATAGTGGAAGACTTCAATACCAACTCTCACCAACAGACAGGTCATCCAGACAAAAACTAAAGAGATAAATACTGGAGCTAACTGATGTTAATCAAATGGACCTAACAGATATTTATGGGACATTTCACCAAAACACAAAAGAATATACCTTCTTCTCAGCACCTCATGGAGCTGTCCTTAAAATTGGCCACATACTCAAACATAAGTATGTAGATACAAGAAAATTAAAATAACACCCCACATCCTATCTGACTACCACAGATTAAAGCTGGATATCAACAACAACAACAACAACAACAACAACAACACAAACAGAAAGTTTACAACATGGAGAAAACAGGGAAGTAGGGCATACAGAATGAAAGAAAGGTAAAAGCCCTAAAGCAAAATGTAGATCAATAGAAGCAGGTTAAATTAAGTTAAAAGAGCTAGAGGGACAAGCCTAAGCTAAGGCTGAGCATTCACAAATAATAAGTCTCCATTTCTTTATTTGGGAGCTGGTTGGCAGCCCAAAGACAATTCCAACTACAAGATTCTACCACACTTTGAAAAAAAGTTAAAATCAATATTCCACAAAATAGGAACAGAAGAAACATTAGCTAACTCATTTTATGATGCCACAATTATCTCAAATACCCAAATCATAAGACCCAACAAATAAAGAGAATTACAGACCAATTTCCCTTATGGATATAGATTCAAAAATGTGCAATAAAATATTTGCAAACTGAATTCTAGAACACATAAAAATGTCAACCATGGTCAAGTAGGCTTCATTCCAGAGATCCAGGAATGGTTCAACATATGGAAATCGATAAATGTAACTCACCATATAAATAAACTAAAAGACAAAAGCCACATGGTCATCTCACTGAATGCAGAAAATGTCTTTGACAAATTCCAACACCCTTCAACACCCCTTCAATGATAAAAGTCCTGGAGAGATTAGAGATATGAGACATACTTTAACATGATAAAGGCAATTTACAGCAAGCCTATAGCCAATATCAAATTAAATGGAGAGAAACACAATGCAATTTCACTAAAATTAGAAACAAGACAAGGCTGTCCACTCTCTTCATACTACTCAAAATACTGTATGAATTTTAACTAGAGCAATAAGACACCTGAGGGAGATCAAGAAGGTACAAATAGAAGAGAAGAAGTCAAAGTATCTTTGATTGCAGATGATATAAGAGTATACATAAGTAACCTTAAAAATTCCACTGGGAAACACCTATAGCTAATAAACACTTTCAACGAAGTAGCTGTGTACAAGATTAACTCATGAAAGTCAATAGTCCTCCTATGTAAAAATGGCAAATTGTTTAAGAAAGAAATCAGAGAAACACCTGTCACAATAGCCTCAAATAATATAAACTATCTTGAGGTAACTCTAACCAAGCAAGTGAAAGATTTGTATGATGAAAATTTTAAGACACTGAAGAAAGAAATTGAAGAAGATATCAGAAGATGGAAAGATCTCACATGCTTATGGATTAACACAGTAAAAATAGCCACCCTACCAAAAGCAATCTGCAGATCCATTACAATCCCCATCAAAATTCCAACACAATTCTTCATGGATCTTGAAAGGACAATTTTTGGTGTCATATGTAAACACAAAAAAAATGGAGAGCTGCACATAGAGGAATAATCCAAATAGATCCACATTTATTGCCCTGTTCAAAACTCAACTCCAAATGGATCAAAGAACTCAGATATACTAAATATGATAGAAAAGAAAGTAGGGAATAGCTTTGAATTCATTGGCACAGGAAAAGACTTTCTGAACAGAACACTGTTAACAAAGGCACTAAAATTAACAATTAATAAATGGGACCTCATTAAACTGAGAAGCTTCTGTAAAGCAAAGGACACCATCATTTGGACAAAGCAGCAGCCTATAGAATGAGAAAATATTCTTGCCAAGAACATATTCAATAGGTGTATAATAAATATACAAAATATATAAAGAATTCAAAAAACTAGATATCAAAAAACAAATAATCCAATTAAAAAGGGGTACAGATCTAAACAGAATTCTCAAAAGAGGAAACTGAAATGGCTGAGAAACACAGAAATGTTCAATATCCTTAGCCACTGGGGAAATGCAAATCGAAACTACATTGAGATTTCATCTTACAACCATCAGAATGGATAAGATCAATAAAAACAAGTGACAGCTCATGCTAGTGAAAATGTGTAGGGTAACACTCATCCATTGTGGGTAAGAGTGCAAACTTGTAATAGCCACTATGGAAAACAGTGTGGTTGTTCTTCATGAAGATGGGAATCAATTGACCCCAAGATCCAGCTATACCACTCAGGTGTATACACAAAGGATGCTTCATCCTGCTACAAAGACACTTGCTTAACCATGTTCATTCCTGCTCTATTCATAATATGCAGAAACTGGAAACAATCCAGATATCTGTTAATGAATGAATGGAAAAAGAAAATGTAGTACATTTATATAATGGAGTATTACTCAGCTATTAAAAAATAATAATGAAATTCACAGCTAAATTTATGGGATGAGAAAAAAATCATCCTGAGTGAGGTATCCCAGACCAAGAAATACAAATATGGTATGTATTCACTTATATGTAGATATTGGCTGTTAAGTCAATGTGATAAGCAATCCACTATTCATAGAACAGAAGAAGTTAGGTATAGAGTAAGGGACTGGGGGGACAGATAGATTAGATAGATAGATAGATGGATAGATAGACAGATAGATAGATAGATAGATAGATAGATAGATAGATAGATAGATAGATAGATAGATAGATAGATAGATGATAGATACATACATACATATATACATACATACATAGAATAGATAGATGAGAGAGAGAGAGAGAGAGAGAGAGAGAGAGAGAGAGAGAGAGAGAGAGAGAGAGAGAGAGAGATCACTGAGCTTACAATTAAAATGGTTTAAATGGATGCTGGGAAGATGGTTCCATAGCTTCAGTGCTTGCTGCAAGAGCACAAGAAGATTAATTTGGATCTCCACACTCCTCCCCACAGAAGGTGGACATTGCATGTCTGGGGTGAGGGGATACAGGCAAAGATATATCTGTGGAACTAGATGACCAGTCAGTCTAACCAAGACAACTAATTCCAGGTTTAGTGAGAGATTCTGCCTCAAAAAAAAAAATGAGGTGGAGACCAATTGAAGAAGACAACCAACACCAACCTCTGACCTCCACACATGCATATATGAGAGCATGCACCCCTACACACACACACACACACACACACAGAGAGAGAGAGAGAGAGAGAGAGAGAGAGAGAGAGAGAGAGAGAGAGAGAGAGAATAGTAACTTTTGTTCTGTATTTTTAGCACAGTAAGATAAATATTTCTAGAAAAAAAAAGAATCCCATGGCTCTTTGCCACCGATTAGCTACTCCATCATTTGTTGGTAAGTGATATATATCAGTAGTTGAGGTTGACTTTTATTTAATATTTTTATTTTATAATTAACTTAATTTCACATATCAGCCATGGATTCCCCCGTCCTCCCTCCTCCCACCTCCCAGCTCTCCCCCCAAATCCACCCCCCATTCCCACCTCCTCCAAGGCAAGATCTCCCCTGAGGAGTCAGCCAGGCTGGCAGACACTGCCGAGGCAGGTCCAATCACCTCCTCCCTACACCAAGGCTGAACAAAGTGTCTCAGCATAGGCCCCAGGCTCCAAAAAGCCAGCCCATGCACCAAGGACAGGTCCCGGCTCCACTGCCTGGGGGCCTCCCAAACAGTTCAAGCTAATCAACTGTCTCACTTATCCAGAGGGCCTGGTCCAGTTCCATGGGGGCTCCTCAGCTATTGGTTCACAGTTCATGTGTTTCCACTAGTTTGGCTATTTGTCTCTGTGCTTTTTCCAATCATGGTCTCCATATCTCTCGATTATACAGTCCCTCCTCTCTCTTGCCGATTGGACTCCCAGAGCTCCACCTGGGGCTCAGCCGTGGATCTCTGCATCTGCTTCCATCAGACACTGGATGAGAGTTCTATCATGACAGGGTGTTCGGCCATCCGATCACCAGAGCAGGTCATCTCAGGCACTCTCTCAACCATTGTCAGTAGTCTACAGTGGAGGTATCTTTGTAGATTTCTGGGGACCTCTCTTGCACTCTGCTTCTTCCTATTCCCATGGGGTCTACATTCATCATGGTATCTCCCTCCCCATTCTCCCACTCTGCTCCTGATCCAGCTGGGACCTCCCACTCCCCTAAGTTCTCTTTCCCCTGACCCTTGCCCTCCATTATCCCCCAACCCCAAGTTTGCCCATATAGATCTCATCCATTTCTCTGTCCTTGGGCGATCCCTCTGTCTTTCTCAGGGTCCTCTTTACTAGGTAGCCTCCCTGGAATTGTGAGTTGCATTCTGGTTATCCTTTGCTTTACATCTAGTATCCACTTATGAGTAAGTACATACCATGTTTGTCTTTCTGAGTCTGGGTTACCTCACTCAGGATGATATTTTCTAGTTCCATCCATTTGCCTGCAAACCTCATGATGTCATTGTTTTTCTCTTCTGAGTAGTACTCCATTGTGTATATGTACCACATTTTACTTATCCATTCTTCAGTTGAAGGGCATCTAGGTTGTTTCCAGGTTTTGGCAATTACAAATAATGCTGCTATGAACAGAGCTGAGCATGTATCCTTGTGGTGTGGTATGATTGAGCATTCCTTGGGTATATGTCCAAAAGTGGTATAGCTGGCTGGGTCTTGAGGGAGGTTGATTACCAATTTTCTAAGAAAGTGCCATATTGATTTCCAAAGTAGCTGGACAAATTTGCATTCCCACCAACAGTGAAGGAGTGTTCCCCTTGCTCCACATACTCTCCAACATAAGCTGTCTTCAGTGTTTTTGATCTTAGCCATTCTGACAGGTGTAAGATGGTATCTCATAGTCGTTTTGATTTGCATTTCCCTGATGACTAAGGATGTTGCACAATTCCTTAAATGTCTTTTGGCCATTTGAGATTCTTCTATTGATAATTATCTGTTTAGCTCTATAGCCCATTTTTTAATTGGACTGTTGGGTATTTTGATGTCTAATTTCTTGAGTTCTTTATATGTTCTGGATATCAGCCCTCTGTCAGATGTGGGGTTGGTGAAGATCTTTTCCCATTCTGTAGGCTGTCATTTTGTCTTGTTGACCGTGTCCTTTGCCCTACAAAAGATTCTCAGTTTCAAGAGGTCCAATTTATTAATTGTTTCTCTCAGTATCTGTGCTACTGGTGTTATATTTAGGAAGTGATCTCTGGTGCCAATGCATTCAAGATTACTTCCTACTTTCTCTTCTATCAGGTTCAGAGTAACTGGATTTATGTTGAGGTCTTTGATCCACTTGGACTTAAGTTTTGTGCATGGTGACAGATATGGATCTATTGGCAGTCTTCTACATGTTGACATCCAGTTATGCCAGCACCATTTGTTGAAGATGCTTTCTTTTTTCCATTGTATAGTTGTGGCTTCTTTGTCAAAAATCATATGTTCATCGGTGTGTGGATTAATGTCAGGGTCTTCAGTTCGATTCCATTGATCCACATGTCAGTTTTTATGTTAGTACCAAGCTGTTTTTATTACTGTAGCTCTATAGTAGAGCCTGAAGTCAGGGATTGTGATGCCTCCAGAGGTTGTTTTATTGTACAGGATTCTTTTGGCTATACTGGGTTTTTTTGTTTTTCCATATGAAGTTGAGTATTGTTGACTTTTTAATGATTTGTATGTAAATACATATGTACAGATGGTAAATTCAATGTTGTTGCAGCCTCAATTCTTCATACCCTCCAGAATTATACACATAGTAAGTACTACAAACTAATTATTAAAGTGACTGTACTTGGCCAGACATGGTAGCATTTCTGTAATCCCAGCACTCAAGAGGCAGAGGCAAGAGGATCATGAATTCAAAGTCATTCTCAGCTACACAGCAAGTTCAAGGCCAGTCTACTTGTTACCCTGGCTCAAAATAACCTACATTGTGGGGCATGGTCGTTCATACCTGCAATCTGGGCACTTGGGAGGCAGAAGCAGGATTCATTGCAAGTATGATACCAGCCTTATCAATACAGTGAGTTCTAGGCCATCCAGGGTTACATCGTGAGACCTTCTCAAATAAAAGAAAAAAATTAAAACTAAATTTAATCAAATCAAATCATGACTTTGGCTGTTTTGTTTTACTTTTTTCAGTGCACATTAGCTTGTGTTAGGAATTTTATACCTTTTGAACACTTTTACCAGTGAATCATTCTGAATTCTCAAACGTTCTTCCTCAGCAAGTTTTATTATTTGAACACATTTTAAGATACTGCATTGAACTAGCTGCATGAAGTCTATACTGCATATAAAATCCCAAGCCTTTGTTAGCTTGCTGTTTTCAAAATTGTAATGTGCAGAGCAATAAAGAATTCATACATCAAGTACATAAGAGATCAATGTCTACCAAAAAAAAAACCTTCATAAGAACTTTGAACCTGAGAAATGGTACCTATAATATTCTTGAAAACATTGTTCTTCTACACTTTACTCAAGTGACAATTTTCTAACTCCCCTATGACCCTGACATCAACTAAAGAGCTACAATAAAACACTAATAAAATGAAATAAATTATTTTTATCTCATCTTTAACGACTGCAAGTATAACTTTTGAGAAGGAATTTTCAACTTGAATTAGTAAGTAAAGAAACAGGGAAAATTTTTGAGCAAGCATTAATGATGTTTCTACCCACACATTTCTGTTTCCTTGTATGAAATGAATATAGAATACCTTTCTTGCCTACCTCACAATGGTGTTGAGAATCAGCTAAGGAAGTGAGTTTTGAAACCTGTAAATTATTTTCACCTTTATGTGAGCATATGATGTTCATGTGTGTGTTAATGCTCATGTATGACATGCCACAATATGCATGTAGAGGTCAGAAGCCAACCTTGGGTGTTGGTCCTCAACTTCTATCTTATCTGAGGCAAGGTCTCTTACTGGACACTGATATGCTAGGCTAGATTCCCCACAAGTTTCAGAGGATTCATCTATCTACACCTTCCATCTTACCAGAGGAGTACAGAGATCATAGGCATACGCTACTACACCCAGCTTTTACAGAAGCTCTATATATCCAAACACAGGTCTTCATGTTTATATGGCAGGCACTTTATTCACTGAGACATCTCTTCATCCTAAAACCTATAAAATATTTGACAATATAATGTTGGCATTATATTAATTTCAAAATTAAATGCAGTTTATTCCAGACAGAGACAAGTAGGTTAGTCATCAACAAAATTTTTTCATTAAATAGTCCAACTTCCTTAAGAAACTGCATTCATACCTCAGTAAACACATTAAATTCTAAGGCAAGTAAGTAAGATAGTAAACAGAACCATATGTCTGGACCAATCCTAAAGCATATTTAAAAATTTCACCAAAGTAATCAAGGTTTGATTTGGAAATATTTGAAGAGAGTTTTTATGTATCCAACAGATAAGAGGAGAGGTAAATACTTTTCTAGAAATAAAATTAAAACCCTCACTTTTAAAATGTGAGAAATAATAAAGATATCAAAAAGTTGTAAGTTGTATGCAAGCTGGTACCTTATAAACTACACACTGTTCTGAGTTCAGACTGCCAATATCTAATGATATCTTTCTCCTTGCTGAAAACTGTGGTAAAGTTCATGACCATTTAGAAGTCTGAACATTTCAATTGGAAGCAATTTATTTTAACTGAGCCAAAAAGTCTTGAATGATCTTTTAAAAGTAATTGGATAGCATTGGCTTCATCAATGCTTCATTCTAAACAAAGGTAAGGTCCTTGCTCTTTCCCTGTCTTTCAAGGATGGATGCAAGAAGATTCTGCTTTTTCTGAAAGCATGGTATAGGGAGACTAGGATATACTTCTTCTATGAAGAGGTCTTCTAGAATATCAATGTCAACATTGAAAATAAAAGTTTCAAAGTTCAACTTTTCAAGAAAAAAATTCACAGGTTCTACTAAGGGAACACAGAACACAATCTAAGAAATTTAGAAGTCACATTATAAAAAGGGTTGAACACCAAATTAGACATTCATACTGAGTCTCCAGTTTGGTTATAAAAATCAAATAAACTTGCTTCAAGATTCTCAGGGTTAAAAGATTTACTAATAAGAAACTCTGTACCTGAAATTGTTATTGTTAAGAACAGACTTTAAATGCACTAAGTATATTCAGAAAACTAAACAGAAAAATAACAACACTAATTGGGCTGACCCTCCTGCCTCTAGAAAGTAAAGTTATATGTTTGACAGGTAATTAAATGCAATATTCTAAAATGAGAGTGAAATCAGCAGAGAAACTCTGCAGAATACCAATGGTAGAGTAGCTTGTTTCTCTCGCCGCCTTTTGACTTTCACATAATTCTTTCCACTAAAGCACTACTAAAATGGACATCTTGGTCACTGCCAAAAGAGCTTCTCTTTATAATTAATGTATATTTTGTATGATGAGGCAATATTATGTTGAAAAACATGGGCTTTAACATTGGGTGGACACAATCTCAGATTCTGACTTTGTCACTTAGCAGTTCATAAAGCTGAGTTTGTTAATCTCTCCAGTTATAGAGTTTTTCCTCCATAAAATAAGGACAACAGTATCTTTTTTGCAAAACTGTTAGAATCAGAAATTTTCTAATTGTTTATGTAACTTATTTACAGTGTACAGTACCACAGCATAGTATAGTCACAATAAGTTTGCATATATATATATATATATATATATATATATATATATATATATATATATAAAGTGTCAATCTCAGAAGACACCCCTGAAAAAGAACACCATCATTGCAATGATAATAGCTATTATTTTCCTGAAAAGGATATAGTTAACTTCTATTGGGACTATTTTTAGTGCTAACAGCTTTCAAACACAGATGTAACTTTTACTCTTAGTACTAAGGCCCATCCACAAGTACAGTTAATCCTTATCAGTCTTCCCTTTTAAAAGGTTGTAATGGTATCAGACATTGAAGGTTTTGATTGGGTAATTCAAAGAATTTCCCACCTGCTATGATTCTGACTGGTTGAGTGGAAAAAATAAACCAGATATATGTGAGTTGACCTACAAAACTCATTTTCCAACAAAAAAAAATGGACAGTAGAATTTGCAAATAAAATAAAAGAGAAATGTTATGTAACATTCACCATTTAAGGGTTCAGAAAATGCTAATGTTATTTTTAAACTCTGAAAATCATCATAAAATATAGATACATTGAAAGGAAATCTCTAAAAAAACTATTTAATAATTACAGAAAAATTTAGAGATTTATTGAACATTATAGGCCAATGAATAAGTCTTCTTGGGTTTAACAACAATAAAAAAAAGTATGGCCTATTTTTGGTGATTTCCTTCAGTTTGAGCATGGACAAATTTTCTCTCCACTAAGAATGGATTCTTTTATTCTCAGTTTCATTCAAGTAATAGTGGACTCAACTTTTCCTTAGTATTGTGGGATGCCATGCTGTGGAAATGGCTTCAAATAACGAGCACTGGGAGGGTGGCTGAAATGCTGCTCATGTTTACACTGGCACACGGGCACAAACAAAAGCTCCAGCGCACCAGCAGTATTCTGTTGATCTGCTGATTTTCTCCGCTATGGTTCCTGCCGAGACACAATAACAAGGGAAAATAACAAAAAGTCAGCTAAAAGATCTGTTATGGGGACGGTGAGCAGCACCTTTTTAAAATAAAACTATAATATGCTCATATAGTGCTGAAATTCAGCCAGACTCCTCGAAATAATTCATAAAGATGAAGTTGCAAGACTATTGAAAATATTCCCACAGGGAACTCCACTGGTGTACACACGTCAAATAATAGAGTCCCGTCTAAAGAAGATGCTGATTGTCTATGCTAGCCCTTCTATCTGCCCTTCTTATCTAGCACTCTCCTCCAGGGTATTGTTAGAGGAAGCTATAGTAGGTCATTTGGCCATAAATGGGCACAGCTTATAATGGATATATTGTGCATAACATGAATATGGTCATTTTAGGACCTGTGTATATCATGACCATTTCCCGTTTTGTGAAATGGTCACAATCTCTGATTAATTTATGAGACTTCCTGTCAGCAGGCTCAAGTCAATATCATATGTAGAACTGATCTTCCCATCTGAAAAAGCACTAATTTTGTGTGATTCTTTATCAAGGATTAAAGTTCTATAACCTGTAGAAGAAGGAAAGGAAAGACCTAATCTGGGATTTTCTTAATTAGCCATAGTGATTTTTATGTCTATAAATCATTTTGTAACCCAAACTCAACATCAGTTACCATAATGGAAGACACAGCAGATTTTGTAGTTATTTGTTCTGACATAGGAATTAATCAATAGCTGTCACTAGTACTGATACGGACATAACAAAAAAAATTTTTTTTAAAAAACCTAGGCATAGGGAGATGGCTGGCCTTAACCCTCAAATTGTTAGGTGATGGAATAAAAGTGAAAGCAACACAAGAAGCAATGTAATGAATTTAATGACACTCAAATAGCTTGGTCTCTGCTGGATGCCACTGGCCTCACTCTAAACATCCTATTCATGCTACTCACAATACCAGTAGCATCACTTTTACTGACAATTTTCAATTTGCCCTGACTCTGGGCCAATTCTACCATCCAATCACTCTAACTGAGAGTTTGAACAAAGGTAAGTCAGTGGCTTAAAGTAGCAAGTGCTTTTTATTTATATGTTCTTCTTCCTGTACCATCATGACTTTCCCCCTCCATACTACCTAACTCCTATCCACCTTTCTACTATATATGTAGTAGGTATAGAAAAAATCAAAGAGAAATGAAAGGCTAAGAGGAAGAGAACAATTCAGTAATTGGTGGTCAATAACACCCAATGCCAGAATCTCTGGTACCATTCCATCAAAGACCCAGAAATAAATTTGTCAATAAGACCCCGCTATAAAATAGTCTTGACTTTACTTGACATGATTTAAATTCACACATTCCTAGATAGGAAAGCAATGAGACCCAAAGGAATTGAAGTTTAGTAAGAATAAGTAGGTTGATATGTGATCTTTTCATTGCAGCTGATAGGAATCTAATACAATATGGCTCAAATGAAGCAAATGAGAGTTTTTTTAATATTTCAACTCAAAGTTCATGGATAATATAGCTTTAGTAGTGGTTTGAACTGTAGGCTGAAACAATGCCCTGAGGATTCCATTTCTCCCTCAGTCTCCATTCTTCATTTCTGTTTTCCTCTGGAAATCCTTTCCTATCCTTCAATCTACCAGGACATATATCCTGGCAGGAGAAAAATAAAGTTTCATCTTTTCAATATTTGCAATGAAATATGAAGGTGTGTATGTTATACTCATCAGGGCGAGGTCACATACAATTTCCTATCATAAAGGAAAGTATAGAGAAACATGGTCTGAGAGTTTTCCAAAGGAAAATCAAAGTGCCATGGCCTGAACAGAAAGGAGAGGGCACAAGTAAAAACAAAACAAAAAATATCCACCATGTAGGACTACATATTTAAGTGGAAAAATTCATCTAGACATACATAATTTTCCTAAAATAACAGAAAATGCTATGCTTTCCAGTGTCTATTTTATTTCTTTAGCTAACAGTCTTCTACAGTTTTATCTGATGTGTGGCTGGCTACCCTAACAGCTAGGTGTAGCTGTTTGACCAAGATTGGGCTGATGGATATAACAGAAAGTCTTATGTGCAACTCTCAATTCATCTCAAAATAAAGATGTTTCTGTGGATAACTTCTATCTCCCTTCTCATTGAGAAATGGCCACAATATAGCTTCCTCCTTGGACCAAGATCCAGAAGCCACATATTGAAGAAAGCAAGGTTCATTCAGTAGCCTGAGTCAGAATGGCTGGTATTTTCTTTTCCCATTGATGTGACAAAACACCCTGACAAAATCAAGCTAAGAAAGGAAGTGCTTATTTTCTACCACAGTTCAAGGGTGCAGTCTATTGAGCTGAGGAAGTCTTGATGGTTAGGATCTTGAGGTAGATGATCTGATCATATCAAAAGTTAGGAAGCAGAGAATGATGAATACTAGTGAACAAATGCTGGGTTTCTCCTTTTATGTAGTCCAGGACCCAAACCCAGGGAATGGTGCTGGCCACTTTTAGGATGTCTCTTTCACCTCAATTCAACTATGCAAAATAATCTCTAAAAGGCAAGAGGCTAACAAAATCAAGATAATTCCTTATTGCTGGTTCTGGGGCTTTGTCTCCTAGGTGAGTCCAGACCCTGGAAAATTAACAGTCAATACTACCCACCCTACATGGTGAAACAGAAATTTTCTTTCAATCTAAATTACCTTTGGAATTTTACCTGAGAGAGAACTGAACATCTTATATCTATCTTCTGTCTTATTTAAGCTACTATATTGGGGGATGTACATTTTTTGCTTACCCTGTACCCTAAATAATTATGAAAAGACTCCCTATGGAAAATTATAGAGGAAATTGACACAAGTATGCTAAAATAATGGAACTGTACTGCTTTCTGAGTTCATATATATTTTGTGTAACTACAATATTGGGATATATAATAAGAACATGTTTCTTAATCTAAGACTCAGTGTTCAACCCTAAACAGAACATAGCTCTACCACTACCAGACTCAGAGAACATTGTAGAAGAGGAGGTAGAAAGAATATTTGATCCATCAAATGAGGAGGAGTGCAGTGAAATGCAGTCTTTTGAACATAGTATGGCTATTACAATCATTATCTCACAGTATATGAGGTTACCTCCACAAGAGCCATACAAGATCAAGTCAGCCAAAATCCCAGCATGGATATGGTAAATTGTTTCCACATCCCATCTCATACTGAGAAGCTATTGGCAAGTGGTAGTTGCTGGAAGAGTGAGAATCATTCATTATGGACTATATAGCCACTGATAGGATTTTTTATGTTCTAGTGGATGGCTTCATACCCATTCACATACAGGAATCTCTAACTAGACTTAGTGGGTTATAAAAAAAAAGATGTGAATTTGGGAGGGGCATGTTGGGAAAGATATAGAGTGAGTTAAAGGAGAAAATTGGGAGTAGATATGACCATATTTCATTGTATACATGAATGAGATTTTCAAAAAATGAATTTTTAAAAAAATAGAAAATAAATTTAAAAATAGAACATCTTTCTTATATTAGATTCTTACACAAGTAACAGAATAATAGTTATTCTTGGCTGATAAAACTAGATGTTATTTTTATTCTGTCTTCCTATTTTTATTAATTATAAGTTTTCTAAAATTAACTTATGTTTGAAGTAAAACAGAGGCTTTTATCAGTCTTATAAAACAGAAGGAAATGGCTTTTCCAAGGGAATTCTGTCTAGGAAATTAAGATGCCATAGTAATGGTCAGTGAACAAACATATGCTCTTTGATCCCATGAGAGACTGCAAAAAAAAAATTAGGACAAGTTTTGCTGACTTCAACATCTAAGCTCCCTTCATAATGTGACTTTGCAGCTCATCCCATCAAAAACTTCAAGTCTTTGAAGAAAGAAACCGAGGAAGATATCAGAAGATGGAAAGATCTCCCATGCTCATGGATCAGTAGAATCAACATAGTAAAAATGACTATCTTACCAAGAGCAATCTACAAATTTAACACAATCCCTATCAAAATTCTTTATAGACCTTGAAAGGACAATACTCAACTTCATATGGAAAAACAAAAAACCCGGGATAGCTAAAACAATCCTGAACAATAAAAGAACTTTCAGAGGTATCACCATCCCATATTTCAAGTTCTACTACAGAGCTATAGTAATAAAAACAGCATGGTATTGACAGGAAAACAGACATGTTGATCAATAGAATCGAATTGAAGACCCAAATGTATATCCACACACATATGGACACCTGATTTTTTTGTTTTTAAAAAAGCCAAAAATACACACTGGGGGGAAAAAGGCATCTTCAACAAATGGTGTCGGTCTAACTGGATGTCTGCATATAGAAGAATACAAATAGATCCATATTTATTACCCTGCACAAAACTAAAGTCTAAATTGGTCAATATCAACAATATAAATCCAGATACGCTGAGCTTGATAGAAGAGAAAGTAGAAAGTAGTCTTGAATACATTGGCACAAAAGACAACTTGCTGAACAGAACACTAATAGCACAGGCACTAAGATCAACAATTAATAAATGGGACCTTGTGAAACTGAAAAGCATCTGTAAAGCAAAGGACACTGTCAGTAGGACAAAATGACAGCCTATAGAATGGGAAAAGATTTTCACCAACTTCACATCAGATAGAGGGCTAATTTCCAAAATATATAAAGAAATCAAAAAACTAAATATCAAGAATACAAATAATCCAATTTTTTTAAATGGGGTACAGATCTGAACAGAGAATTCTCAATAGAGTAAATGCAAATGGCTGAGAAACACCTAAAGAAATGTTCAACATCCTTAGCCATCAGGGAAATACAAATCAAAATGACTTTGAGATTCTTTCTTACAACTGTTAAGATGGCTAAGATCAATAACACAAGTGACATCTCATGATGGCAAGGATGTGGAGCAAGGGGAACACTCCTCCACTGCTGGTAGGAATGCAAACTTGTACAACCACTATGGAAATCAATATGGTGGATCCTCAGAAAACTGAGAAGTGATCTATCTCAAGACCCAGCTACACCACTCTTAGACATATACCCAAAGGATGCTCAATCATACCACATGGACATTTGCTCAACTATGTCCATGGCAGCTTTATTCATAATAGCCAGAACCTGGAAACAAACTAGATGTCCCTCAACAGAAGAATGGATAAAGAAGATATGATACATTTACACAGTAAAATATTACTCAGCTGTTAAAAAAATGACATCATTAAATTGGCAGGCAAATGGATGGAACTAGAAAAAAATCATCCTGAATGAAGTGATCCAGACCCAGAAAGACAAACATGGTATATACTCACTTATTAGTGGATATTAACTGTTATGTAAATGATAATCATGTTAAAATCCACAAACCAAGAAAGCCTAAGTAACAAGGAGAGCTCTAAGGGGGACACATGGATCTCCCTGGGAAGAGGAAATAGAATAGATTTTGCATGTGGACTTGGGGAAGGTGGGGATGGGAATAGGAGGGATGGGGGGAGATGGAAAAGAGAGAGTAGTAGATGGTATGACTGAAATTAGAGGGCATTTGGGGATGTAGAAACCTAGTGCAATGGAAACTCCAAAGAATTTATAAGAGTGACCGTAGCAAGGACTCCTAATAACAGGATTTGGAACCTGAACTGGCCATCCTCTGTAACCAGGAAAGGTTTCCAAAGGTGGGACTGGGACACCAACCCACCCACAAAACTTTTGGCCTATAATCTATCCCACCTTCAAGATATACTAGGACAATGGAGGCACAGAACTTGTCGGAGTATCCAAACAATGAGTGGTCTAACTTGAGCCCCACACCACGAGAGGGAGCCCACAACTGACACTATCTGGATGACCAGAAATTGGAGGCTGGGTAGCCCAGAGATCTATGATAAAATATTTTAAAAGTTATGAAGAAATAACTATGTATTCAATAAATGCTTTATGTATTCAAGAAATACATAAAGCATTTTTAAATGCTCACAACAGAAAAAATGGAAAGGAAATCAGAGATGTTCTGAATTAGAAATCAATTTAGAATTGATATGGTTCATACACCTTGTTCTACAGCTGAGGAAACGGGGACAGAAAGGTGAATGGCTTTCTTATGTTTTACAGCCTTGTACCAACTCTAAAAAAAAAGTTCCACTGCACTGTGAATGCCTCTTGATTCTAACCCCCAATCATATGGCAATTTCAGAACCTTGGGGAAATTGAGTTTAGGAATTTTAAATCAAAAAAACAGCCTGACACTTAGTAAGAGTTCAACATATGAAAATCACAAAGAGCTAAATGATGTAATGAGCTCACAGCTAGTCCAAGGAGCTCTCTATAAACATGGGCTCAATTCCAAAATTGCACCCTTATGCTCTTCCTCTGAAATACAGCAAAAAAACTAAAGTAGACACAATTTTGGAAGTGGGGAGGATAGATGCATTCTTATTGGCAATCAGAGATAAAAAGAACTTTGTTAAAGCCTTAGATTTCTTTTCTGTGCCAAGCACTCCTAATGGAAAAAATGTGCACAGCTGAGATGAAAATCCTCTAGAATTATGCATTCAGTTTATTGCTATAAACCAACCACCGCAAAACTCAGTGGCTTAAAACAACAACAATTTATCACTTCACACAATTCTATACATTGACTATGTAGTTCTTCTGCTGATCTCCATAGGACTGACATTTGGTGAGCAGCACAGCTATGGACTGGTTCAGCCAGAACACATGACATAGCTAACTTGTCCCTCCTTGTGACTCTTAATATAAGCCCTCCTTATACAATGATAGTCCAGGGCAGCACATGAAGAGAATGGAGGTTGTGGAAGCCCCATACCACATTCTATTAGTCAAGTAAAGTTATATGGGCAACTCATACTCAACTTTTTGATGGAAAAAAAAGCAAAATTCTGTTCCATCCTTTTCTTTTTTATGAACAGACACATATTGTATATATTTTTCAAGTAAAAAGTCTTTATTGATCTATTTACTTAAAACCATATATCATTAGCCAAATTTCCTGCTTATACAGCTGTTCTCCTTGCCTGTCTAGTCCTGTGACATTTTTCCAACTGTCGTACAATAATCACATATGAGGGACCCTTTACTGGCTACACAGCTCTAACAAAACACAATAATACAAACTGTCTCTCAAAAGATAAGAAAGACTCTCTCCAAGTATTTAGTCAACAACCACTACAACTGCCCAGAATTTTACATTCATCTCCCCTTAATTCTCAGATTACTCCACCCTTTCAACCTACTAATAGCAACTCTGATCTGTGTTTTAGTTTTCTGATATAGCTGAAATGAGAATCCTCTGAAATTGTACAACTAAATACTTCAACTGCACCTAACTTATTTTTTTATTCTACAGAAGCACTGTATTTGCTTTGTTGTGATTGTCAAGTGTCAATAACCTTCATAAATAAGATGCTTCTTCATCCCAAGATGTTTCAAACCTCAGCATAATCAAAAATATAACCAAAGAAAAGTGTTAAGAGTTTTTCAATCTACAAGATTTGAAATTTGAATCTCAAAAGGGGTTGTCATTTTTTTAAAGGAAAAAAACTTTAGGTGAAGATCTTTTTATACATGAATTATAAACAGAAAGCTCAGGTATAAAAATGGATAGATATGATTTTATTTTTGCTTTGGTTTTAGTTTGGGGGACTTTGGGTTTAGTTTGGTCTTGAGATTGTCTTTCTTAGTCCAGGCTGGCCTTAAACTTGACATGTCCCCATCTCAGCTTCCTAGCTATTGGGGTTACAGGTATCTGGTACCATACCCTATACTAAATGGAAGACTTACTGACATACCACACTGAGGATGTAATTAAAATATAACAACCATATATAGTGTTTACTAAGTACCAAGTGCCATTCTAAGTATTTTACATGACTTAAGTCATTTGATACTATTTTAGGATGAGGAGAATAATGTACAAAATAGCTATAACAGCCGGGCGGTGGTGGCGCACGCCTTTAATCCCAGCACTCGGGAGGCAGAGACAGGCGGATCTCTGTGAGTTCGAGGCCAGCCTGGTCTCCAAAGCGAGTTCCAGGAAAGGCGCAAAGCTACACAGAGAAACCCTGTCTCGAAAAACTAAAAAAAAAAAAAAATAGCTATAACAGGAGTCAATGTTAGTTTCTAAGCAGCAGAGCCAGTTTTTGAACCAAAGCATCCCTCTCTTCAGGATCTAACTCCCTAATCACAGAGTTCTACAGAAGACTGGAAAAACATGAGAAAATATTTATGAGGGAAATTTAATATCTTGAGCAGGTTAAGTTTACTTGGAAATAAAAAAAGAAAGATAAAACTATACTAGACAAGGTCTGTGAACAGACAATTCTCAAGAAAAAAAATATAAAATGAGCTGCAAAACATGAGAGCGATTGACTACTAGCCAATATAGCAAAGACAAACAAAATGATCATGTCTATTGGTATTGTGTGCCTGCTTGTTGGAAGATAAATTGTTTATATGCTCTTCCAAAGTGATTTGAATATGTACATATATTCAATTGTAAGTATTTAAATATGCATACAGTTTTAGCCAATTTTACTTGTAGTAATTTTCCCATAAAAAAATCAGATAAGGGGTAGGTGTGGTGGTGCACACTTCTAATCCCAACACTCAGGAAGTACAGGCAAGCAGATCTTCATGAGTTCAAGGCCAGCCTGGGCTACATACCAAGTTCCAGGCAGGTAGATCTACACAGTGAGACCCATCTCAAAAACAAACAAATAAACAAAACCAGAAAGAATCAGATGAGAACTTGTAGTTGTAGGCTAATGAAACTTATTAAACCATTGTTTAATAGTATTTGCCAAAATATGACAAAATAAAAGACATATCTTTCCACTTAATGACATAGAAAAAGAATCATAAGATACTGTTAAGGAAAACAGTAGGTTTATAAAACTGTATAAGTAGTATAATCCCAGTTATAAATTTTACATATATATTGTATATGCTTACACATTATATACACTCTCTAAGTGTTTAGAAACTTTTAAAACTTTTATAAATGTTATATTTTAGTTTCCATATTACTTATCATATATTCATATATCACTTTTCTAATCTTGTAAAACACCAGTAGCCTCATTTCTAGAAGTTTAGAGAACTGAAACCTTTCTTATATAACGTGATTCCTTCAAAGAAGATCTTAACAAGGAGCCCTTTTGTTCCCTATCTCAGTAAACACTTACATGACTGATTTTGATAGAAATATGGGGAGCACATGAACTGTTACCCAGTAAGGGCTGCTCATGATCATCGGGTCATGACTTCATGACCTCTAACACCATATCCCCTACTTGGTCTGCTTTCTAATCACCAGTCATCTGGGAGCTGAAGATAAACATAGATATGACAAATCACAGCTGCCCAGAGCTCATCAGCCAATTCAATTCAGGAGATAAAATCAGCCCAGTAATATATACTTTAAAATGGGTTTGGAGGGAGACAATGAGAGCCCAAGAAAAGTCACTTCATAAGTGCAGGCAATTAGCAGTCACCACATTGCAGGCCTTCTTAAGCAAAGATGTCACATGTTTAGAGCCAGGGACAGTGAGAAGCTGCAGAGTGTCTTCACCTGCTGACTGATGAAAATGACTGACGCTGGGGCGCCAGCTGAAAAATCAATTATTCACATCTACTAGGCAGCTGCCCCCTACACAGCAAGCAGCAGCAGGTCGCAGGAAGGGGAGATTGTTGTGGTTTGTTGTTAACATGCACTATCCATTTCTCTGGACTTGGAGCTCAACAACAGCAAAATCAATAGGCTGCTCCAAACCAAAAAAAAAAAAAAGAGGTTGAGCACCACCTGCATAACAAGTAACAATGCTGCCATGTACTAATGGCAATCGGTCCTTATCTCACCACCGTTCTCTTCCATATTAGATGTCTATTGTATCTCCTAAAGCGATAAGAACCCAGAGGTTTGTGACATTCCTAATTACTAAATTACTTCTGCTAAAAAAGTAATAATGGACTATAATAGGCCCATTAGCTGCTTTTCATTATTTCATCCATGTCCTCTCAGTGTCTTATGTCCTGTTGGCTCAAAAAGTCCTCTTTATGTATGTAAGGCTGTCTTTTCAAAGACCAAGCATGATTAGGTTAAGAAGCTCCAAAAACACATGATCAAGGAACTATAAATCTTCTTTAGTCAGATTATTTATGTTGGGAGTGCATTTTAGAAAAGTGTTTATTTGTATGGTTCTAATGTCTGCTGATACTTATAAATAAAACACCTTGTGGGAAAATGTTGGGATACAAAATAGTACAGACATTTTATAAAACCATTTGGTAGTTTCTTATAGGTATAACCTCACCATGTTATTGGCCTCTCACTCCCAGATGAAATGAAAATTAATGTTCGCATAAAAACCTGAGCATGGCTGATGACAGTAGCTTTATTCATAATATCTCCAAAGTGTAAATAACTAAATTTTCCCTCTCTAGTGGATGGGGGAATGGATAAAATATTGTGCATAAGCAGATTATAATATTGGTCAGTAATAACTAGGGGAAAACTCCTGATACAGACAAATGGATGAATGAATCTAATATATTAGCCCAGCAGTTCTAATATAGGGTCATGACCCCTTTGGCAAACCTCTATCTCCAAATATATTTACATTACGATTCATGACAGTAGCAAAATTACATTTATGAAGTAGCAACAAAAATAATTTTATGGTTGGGGGTCACCACACTATGAGGAACTGTATGAAAGGGTCGTAGCTCTAGGAAGATTGAGAACCACTGTACTAGACTAAGATGAAGGGCAGACTCAAAAGATACATATTCTCTGATTCCACTTACATGACATTCTTGATAAGCCAAAATTATAAGAATGGAAAAGAGACTATTGCTTAACAGGCAAGTCAGGCCTGGGCAGTAAGAGGCAGAGTACAAATGGGCAGCTGGCAGGAGCTATTTAAAACAAAATTGTTTTGTGTCTTTATTGTGGTGGACGTTTATGATTGTATGTGTTTGTGAAACTCCACAGAGATATAGCCTAGCAAAGCAAATTTTACTATATATAAAGTATACTTCAGCTTTCTTAATTGAAAAAAAAACTAAGGTAGGTAAAAGAACTCCAGGAATGCTCACTTTGGCAGGACATATACTAAAATTGGAAAGATTATACAAATTAGTATGGCCCTTGTGCAAGCATGACATGCAAATTCATGAATCTTCATATTTTTAAAAGGAACTCAAGGAATTCATCTACAGCACTAAACTACTTTATTGCTCATCCCAGTACATTTAGCTTGTGTTTCATCATCTTTACTTAGCCTCATTCTCCCTGTCACATCTGCAGCTGGAGCACACAGGATGCTCCAGAATGTATTTCTCATTGCAGACCGCTATTGCTGTGGACAGAACGTCCAGCCAGGACCTAGAGAAAAAAAATTAATAATTCATGGCTGTTCAAGTTTTATAGACTTTCCCCCTAAGAACTTCCTGAAAAAGTTAGAAAAATACAGGCAGATCTGTGGTGTAGAGTGATGGGCAAAATTTTGGGAATTGGGTGAAATTTTACCAAATTTGTCACTGCTTCCACAGAATGATCTTCAACAAATGCTTCACATTTTCTATCATCAAGGTCTCTGGAGGGAAAAAAAACAACAAAACCCATGTCAAATGATTCAAGAGACTTCTAAAAGTGTGGGCACAATGAAGAAATTCACAGGAACTGATGAAACACCAGACGTTAGCAACAATAGGAATCCTTTAATGCAATGGTGATGGTACTCGAGGATGAAGTGGTTCCTCTGCCTGGGATCCAGTGAGACATAGAGCTATAGAGGGAGGATTTCCTGGCAGGGACTGTGATCATGAAAGACGACCCAAAGCCAAAATCACAGGTCCAAGTTGGGAGGCAACAGGAAATAAAAAATCTGCCATTTCTCTTCTGTATTTCCCCAGGTTCTTCCAATTGGCCAAATCGAATATAAGAGCAGCTGGCAATGGAGGCTTTAGTGATGATAGCCTTGGTGGTCAGGCTCCAGGATCAAGACCAGAAAGGGAAAGAGATCAGATCCCAGAAGGGATAAAATGGGAAGGGTTAACTAAGAATAGCAAGGCCTTATTATTTATCCGTCAAGTGGTTTGACAACATTTAAAAGTCTTTGGTTAAGCACTTCCCCTCCGTATTCTTCAGGAACCCCACCTTCACATGAAATAACTCATAATCCCTCAAAAATGTGATTAGCTTCACCCACTGGACTGAACTTTGTCTTGGATCCAGGTAAACTGAATTTTACTCAGGGTGTGTACTCCACATCAGAAGGACTTGAAGATTGCTGAAATAATCTTTTAGAGGGATTATTGGTTGTATATCAAAGTTTTAACCAAGATGCTACAAAGGAATAAACATATAAATGAATCTTTACTTTTAGAGCTACAGAGATGAGGATTCCAGATATTTATTCCAGAAAAGATTGCAGCCCTCTGGTAAGACTTAACTTACTTCATTACTCTAACATCTCAGGTATAGAATTATGGATATTGATACAAACAGAATAGAGCATGAAATAGAAAAGTTTACAATCATTTTAATATCATTCACTCTGTATATAATGTATACCTTTCTTGACTCTATAACTCTGTAAGAAGCTATAAATAAAAACATTTACACTTACATAATAGTATATATATTATATTTTATGTATATATTTAACAGAGCTAAACCACAAGCTACATGGCAAACTGGATTGTTTCCAGATGAACAGTGTTTCCAATCCTTGAAGCACTGTTTAGTACTGACAAATTATCACACCTACTTTGATATTTTTCCCCACAATTTCCAAAGTGAAACTCTTTATTCTTCTCTTCAACTCAGACAACCCTTTTTAATCTGTATATATTTCCAGCTACAATAGGAATAAAAACCACCACAATGTGAGAATGAGAACTATAAGAGGGAGCATGTCAAATACAGCCTCAAGCAATGTAGCCCTCCGTTGTCCTCAGAAGTCCACAAACTACATTTGGCTTGGCACTGGTGC
The DNA here is from genome assembly GCF_007827085.1 of Peromyscus californicus insignis. NCBI lineage: Eukaryota > Metazoa > Chordata > Mammalia > Rodentia > Cricetidae > Peromyscus > Peromyscus californicus. The sequence continues at coordinate 49,423,970 of NW_026294391.1, forward strand.
TGCTGCCCAACAATAAGCCCTCCAGCTCTCCCACTGGGCTCACAGTGGTGGTCATGTCCAGAGCAGTTCTTGAGAGGATGGAAGTAGTACCTGGTTATCCATTCTGTTAAAACTTTAACACTCTCTATCCATTGGGTATTGAGTTCTTAGGCTGATCTGCAAGAGTAACAGTGCATTAAGCATGTCACCTAGTACGTGCACATAGAAAAGAAGGAGGTAAAGGGTGTGGAATTGTAGATACCCTTTCCAATTGGGGTCTTCTTCCAATTTAAGGACTGTCAGGATTACATAGAATCAGATAACCAATGTAGTCATTGAATGGTTAGGTGGCCACCAATCCTCATGTTACTTGACAATTTAAAGACTGCTAGAATTAAAACACAGCCAGATAACCAATGGCTAGTGTTGTGCCCCACTGACTTCTAAGAAGCTAGTTCCATAGTGTAAGGAACTATTTGGTTTATTTGCCTCACAATTGCATGGCAGAGGTTTTGTGGCAGTGTTCACAGAGCTACATTGAATAGATTTTTGTTTATTATCAATGTTGTTGTTTTATTTTTATACAGTTCCATACTACATACAATGCAATGCATTGTGATCTTATTTCCCACCCCTATTACCATCCCTCTGAACTCCTCCTATTCCTCAACCAGTCCCCCCACACACTTTCATGTGCATTCTCTAGTGGAACAACACTGTTCCTGAATATATATATATCTTAATGGGATTCATTAGAGTAGCTTTCAGGATGTGACTGTAGTCTGGATAGTACAACAGTGGCTGTCTCCCAACAGAAAGGCCAAGAATCTGATAGTTTCTCAGTCTGTGAGGCTGGATACCTCAGCCAGTCTTCAGCATATGTTGGAATCCTAAAGAAGTAGGTTCTAATATTAATGCCTCAGCAGCAGGGTAGATGAACTTGCCATAAAGAGTGAGGGCAAGCAGGCAAAAAGCAAAAACTTCTTTATTCCATGTTCTTTTACATAGGCTGATACCAAAAGGTATAATCCAAATTTAGTGTAGGTCTTCCACCCTCGAAAGATCTGATCAAGAAAATCATTCATGGGTGTTCCCAATTGCTTAGATTCTAGCTGATTCCAGATGTAGTCAAGTTACCAGCCAAGATCATACATGCCATTCCTTTCTCTCTTTTTTGGCCTACTAAATATGTGGAGTATGTAGAGCCCTCCAGTGGCCACACTACTAAATAAAATGACAGCCCCTCCTGTGGTACCCATCAATTGTCAATAGTTCTCAGAAGTATGGACTATTAACCAGGTCAGTGTCACACAGGCCTTGTTCAGACAACCATAACCGCTGTATGTTCATGTTTGTAGCAACCATTTCATAACCAGTTGGCAAAATGTCAAAGCACTAATCCCCATCCTCAGCTATTATTTTATTCTACCCCCTCTTCTGCTATGTTCATGCATTAGAAGTGACATAGATGTCCCATTCATGGTAGAGCACCAAGCAGTCCCGCATTTCTCAGCACTTTGAGCAGAGTAATCATTGACTGCTACAAAACAGAGTTTCTCTGTCCAAGGCTAAAAACTTCCCTGGTCTATGGGTATGATCATAATTACTTAGAAGGCAATTTGATATCACGGCCATTTAGGAAACTGTAGTAGCAGATTCATCCCTAGGGCCTATGACCTCCCTAGCCATAGGCTTTTGTCTGGGTTTCCAGTACCGAAGGTGTTCATTCCCTGTTAATGAATGGATTTCAAATCCAGTCAGAAAATAGTTGGTTACTACCAAAACCATCACGTCACTATTCTTCCAGTAGGCATATCTTTTCTGGAATATTAGTATTGGAGCCTCAGGGACCACAGCTGGATAAAAATGTTAATGATTGCTCTCCACTAACAACACTAAATAGCACTTTCTGATGCCAAAAACACTAGCCAGCAGAACTGGAGCTGTCAGTTCCAGCTTGATTTTTTCCAATATTCTGTAACCAAAGAATGTGATATCCTCAGCAACAAGATCTTACCTTTCCAGCCTTGTGGACAAACAAGAACAATGACAATACTCAGCATTATTTTGGAGAGTCTCTGGTCAACAATTCATAAGGAATTATCTTTTACCTAATACTGAAATTTTCACTTACAAACTATGGTTTCTGGGAGCAGCAGTTTACACCCATACATGATAAGAATGTTCCCAACTGGTTTCCAATTATATTTTTCTTAGCTTACATAGTAATAAGTTTCTATATTGCTTTTTCATACATCCTTATTTCTTCCCTACTCCACCTCACCCCCATTATCCTGCCCCATCTCTGTTTAGACCTTTCTATATATAATAGTCCCCCATACTGTTATATCCCAGGTATTTCAATACCCCCACTGCACTAATGCCTCCTCTGATGGCTTCTCTCAAGCTTCCCGAGTTCTTCAGACTCTCACTCCAACTTACCTTCAAAATTCAAAACTTAGAAACTAGGATACACATATAAGAAAGAACATATATCTTCCTGTGCCTGGGTTTCCTTGCTCAGTATAATACTATCTATCCATTTTCCTGAAACTTTTATACTTTCATTTTTCTTTAGTGGTGAACAGAATTCCACTTCTTATGTGCCATGTTTCCATTTTCTACTCAGCCAGGAGGCATGCTGGTGCATATCTTTAATACCAGCTCTTGGGAGGCAAGGGCAGGCAGATCTCTGTGAGTTTGAGGCCAGCCTGATCTATATAGCGAGTTCCAGGACAGGCTCCAAAACTACACAGAGAAACCCTGTCTCAGAAAAAGAAGAAATTCCATTTTCTACTCATCATTTGATAGACATGTAGGCTGATCCCATTCTCCAGCTATTGTAAATAGAGCAGCAGCAAACATGGATGTGCAACTATCGATATAGTAAGATACAGAATTCTTTAAATATATCTAGTCAGGTGTTACTATCACAAAAATTACTACAATTCTGTTCTTGTAAGCATTACCATTTTTGTATGTGAGTGTGTAGTATGTATGTGTGCATATGTGATTACATCTGTGTACAATCCTGTACACATGTGGAGAAGAGAAAATATTAGATGTCTCCTATCACTCTCCAGTCTATCTCAAGACAGATCTCTTACAGAACTTATAGTTGCTTTTTGTTTAGCTACATGATAGCTATGAAGTCCAAATTATCCTTTTGTCTCTGCCCCAGTGCTGGAGATAAAGGTATGGGCACCTAGCATTTTTAGGCGTTTTTAATGCAAGTGTTGTGGATTCAAAATCAAGTCCTCATGACGTCACACTAAGCATTCTTGCCCACTAAGTCATATCACCAACCTCTATTCCCTTTTTTTTAAGTTGCTTTCTCTTGTATCTCCAGCTACTCTTTTCCTATCTTCCCTGTCCTGCCCTTATAATGATCTGTGGCTCTCAAAAATTATCAATTAGTAAGATACTCATGGGTAGCTAGCCTTCCCACAATTAGTTCTTGGTTTAAAAATCAATTGTCTTATCTTTTTGCTTGTAAGCCTAAATCATTTCTCTCTAATGGCCCCATAAAATGCAAATGACTGAGAAATATCTGAATTTGAGGCAAAAGTTGTCAAACCCTGATAGTATCACACTTGACAAAATAAATTGTTTCTCAAAGCAAAGACAGTAGAGAAGAAGGAGCTCTCCATCACTTCAAACTTTCTCAATGGGAGAACTAAAGTTATGTTTGATGTCTTCCAGGAAGTTCCCTCCTTCCAAAAGCTATCATCCATTTTATGTTATCCCATTCCTACCTATGAAGAAGGTTCTAGTTAAGTCATTTATTTAATTTCAATAATTATATTGAAATATCATTTTGTATACGTTTATCAAATGTTCATCACAGATCCCTTACCTCAAAATTTATGCTACTAATTACACATTTTCAAATTACTGTTTCTTAATTAACCTCTAACTCTGGTGATAGTTTCTCCTACATAATTATTCTGTATTTCAGTATTATTCCATGTAATCTATCTTAAATAATTTTAGAAGTAAATAATCTATAAGTAAATGTCAGTTAAATATATTTTGAAGACCTTTATAGAATAAAGAGAATTATTCTGAGTCTAGGATTCAACATTGAGCTGGATGTTCATAATGAGATAACCCAGGGCTTAAAACAAGCCACTATGTCAATAAGCTGTTACCAGCTTGCTCCATAGAACTAGGCACACCAGCAATTGAAGCTCACACAAGCTTTGGAAAGCTCCGGCCCAAACTAAACTATCAACTATCTCCCTTGAAAGACATCTCCATCTAAAATGGTATCTCAGCTTCCCAACCAACTTTATACTGCTCATACTAACATTTTCAAAATGCAAGAAGATCATCATAGATCATTTCTTGTCATGTTGGATGCTTTTTGAAAGAGATAGTAAGATTGGCAAATGGCTCCTAAAAATCTATTAAATAAATCTATCAACAAAATGCAGAATAAGCGTGAAAAATAATGAAACCATTGCTGAATGAGGCAGATGGCTTGGCAACCCTAAAAGACTAATATCAAAACAAACATTCATTTGAGTCTTCATCAAGCTTCACTAAATTAGTATGTGAATTCAAACATTTGTCTTTCTACATTTCTTTCCCAGTGATAGGGACTGTATGAGGAAGGACCACCAGCAAGAAGAGGAGGAAATGTTAACCAAAGAAAAGAGTACTTGTGAGTGATGCTGACACTAAGCCTTACAGTAGTATAATAGAAACTATTGGAGACCTTCCATCTATACCTCAAAGACCTAAAGACATATTTGAGTTCTTTCCTCATATGTAATTATCCATAATTAACACCCCAAGTTTTTCAAACTTTGCCACCATATTTTTTTGTTCTGAAGTAGAATAACTGCCATGCTATTGGTGAATTGATCTACAGTGATAAATGTAATCATAAACAGAAAAAAATGCATTTTTAGGCTACATGAAAGTTCACAGAGAAGTGTATGTAGTGGGAAGAAAATGTATTGGACTTGTTCATAAAATAATAAATAAAATCATATTAAAATAACACATCCCTCCAAGATTTCAACATTTAGAAATCGGGCCATTAAACTATGCAAAGAATATAGTAAAGATATATGTTTGTATCCCACAAAATTCACTTAGACTTCCACACTCACACACAAAAAAAGTTCAATACATTAAATGCTTATAAGAGATAATAAAGTATAACATAGTTTAAAAGGGAAGCTACTGTGAAAGCAAGGATTTGCTATTCACTCTGGAAAAGTCCACGATAAACTCTTTTTCAAGTTACTCATCATGAAAATAGAATATATTCAAAACACATCAACAGACTATGTGAGCAGCATTAAAGGCAAATTAGTAGACTGGTTTTAATCTCCTTTGGAGGCTGTCAATCAAAAGTATTCCTATACCTTTCTAGTTATCACATAGAACTCATAGCCCTAATGAAAAGAAACATAATGATACATAAGCATGTTCTAATGGCACATGATATAAAGCTTTCCTCAGTGAATTGGTATTTCTACTTAGATAAGAACCAAACTACTTAGAAGCCTCTTCCCAATATCCAAGTTGAGATCATGTGCTATAATCTGGGACCCAAAATCTGAAATACTCATCAGGTGACTATTTAAGTTGATTGAATTTCCAATAAACATGGAGGCGATTCTTACAATATCATTTTGATATACACCTTCCTGAATTCCATCTTTTGCACAACTAAATGAAATTACCTATTTGTTTTGTTTAGAAGTAGTAAAGAATCTATTTTGTCTTTCCCTGAACTGAAGACAACTGGGTAAAAAAAAGAAAGAAAAGAAAAATCTTTCTTCAGATTTTTTCTTTTTCTTTTTTTTTTTGTGTGTGGGAGAAGCAGATTACAGTATTTTGTGTGTTTGTTTATGGCCTTTTAAACAGGCTCTCAGTCTATGTAGAAGTCATGCAGGCTTGCCTCAAGTTTGTATCCCTCAGATCCCAGTTTCTTAGACTAGAAGAGTGCTAGAAATATAGACATGTTTTACCACACTTTATTATTCATGCTCATCCTAAGGCATTTTAAAATAAAATGCATGTAACACTGAGATATTTGAAACAATCTAAATCTAATTGGGAAGTATTTATATATGTTCTGGCTCATCCATTTAATACAATGACATTTGTGATGTATCTTAGTGGAATGAAAAAGCAAATGATAGAGGTCATTTCAGTGCATGTGTGTAGCAGTTATTAGTAGTACTATTTGCCAAATTTTTGTGGTTTTCTCATTGTCTCACCAGATAGCATGATGGTGCTTCATGGTCCACATGAGTAATAATTTGGGGCAATAAGTTGTAAGTAGAAGTGGTATTTGTCACTGCAGACCAGAACATTTGATTTCTGGTATAAAAGCCTCCAGTGCTTTTTTCCATTCAGTCACAGCAACTTCCAAAAAACAACTTCCCATTAGCTAAGTACAGTGCTAAGAAAAAGGCACTATGGAGCAAAGTACTCAACATGTCTGTGACAACTTGAACCATGAGTGTACTGCTTAAACCCCCATTGATTTGAAGGTTGTGAATTATATCAGCGTGTCCTAACATATTTTAACAATAATAAGCTATGTACATTATCACTCATGGAGAAGTTTTACCCAGAAGCAAATGTACTAGTATGTTAGTGTAGGGTAAATATCCTTAGGTGAGTCATGGATAAATCTTTATCAACATTCTGAAGTGCTCATATTTTCACAATGTCCATATAACTTCATAATTGGAAAAATGCTTTCTATGCTTCTAAATGGTAAGATATATTATAGAGATAAATTCTTTCATTGGTTTCTATATTTTCCAGTTAAGTAAATTAGACCAACTTCTACCATACAGCTCTCCCATGAAATGAAACACACTTTTCATAGTATCACTAAAACTTCTGTTTGTTATTTTTTGTGTGAATTCCAGGACAGCTAGGGCTACATGGAGAAACCCTGTTTAGAAAAACTGAAAAATAAAAATAATAAATAAATAAACCCCCACATGACCTGTCAAATGAAGTTACCTCCTTATTTTAATTTATTTTATTTTATTTTATTTTATTTTATTTTAATGACCTCCTAAGTCAGACTCTGCATATAGAATTATAAGTAAAAGCCTGAAATTCAAAAGGGTTTCTTGTGTTAGCTCTGTTTCTTATGGAACATGGAACTAATAAAGGAGGCATTAATAGATAAAAGCCTTTTCCTCTAGATACCAATTGTGTTACATCGATTACAATGTAAAGCTCAAGTGTATAGAAATTCACTTGACAGCTACTAAACAAGACAGCATGAACAAGAGTAATCTAATATATACTAATTTCAGCACAGAAAATAAATGTTTGTGGGAGGGGGAATTTCAAGTGGCATTTAAATATAAGTACTACTGTAAGTATTATTTCACTGTAAGTTCCCACTGTTTCATACAATGCTGTGCACACAGTAAGTAGTCAAGTGGTTTAGTGCAAAGAACATTACATTAAAAGGCAACAGGCCTGGATTTCTGCTCCAGCTTCACTAATATGTAATTAGCTATGTTTTAATCTATCGTTTTTTCATTTCATCATCAGTAAGTTGGGAATGGAATCTACATTGTCTGCCTCAGATATAGATAGTGATACGATGAAGGCAATGAATGTTTTATACAAAGTTATAAAGAATTCTTCAGATGATAAATTTACCTTCTTTTATATAACCTTGATGTACAAAGAAAAAACTATCTTATAAGATTTCATCTTACCTTCACTAAGATCAATAATAATCAAAACCTACATGCTTCTATAAGTGAATCTTGGGACATGAACTACTTAGATGTTAATAAATCAAAGATATGGAGGTCTGCTCTTCATGGTACTTGAAATTCCTACTTGCTACAATTTTTAAAACAGTCTCTTTGCTGAAAATCAAGCCAAGGTCACTGCTTAGGGTTTTGACAATTAACAGTACTTATTTCTTCTGTCAAACATCCACTGCAGAAAATTATAGCTTTTTTCCTTTAACACAGAGTATTGTTACTAGTAGATCCTAAATAATCTGCTTTCATTTTTTTTTTTTTTTTTCAGAGAAGAAAGCCAAGAGGTCAGAGCTAAGAGCCTCACCCTTCCTGATTCAGGGATCCTCTCCAGCCAAGAGAGCTCTCCGAAAGGACCTACTTCCTGTGTGTCTGTCTTTAAAGTCTTCCTGTTCTGCCTTCTCATTGGTTGTAAACTCAAACATGTGACTGCCTCGTCACTGCCTGAATGTACCGCCCTCCAGGTCCTTAAAGGCATGCGCCACCGCCGCCATGCACTTGCTATGACTCTAATAGCTCTGACCCCCAGACAACTTTATTTATTAACATACAATTAAAATCACATTTCAGTACAAGTAAAATACCGCCACATTTCCCCTTTTCTATTTTAATAAAAAGGAAAAAAAAGAAAAAGGTTATAACTAACAAAAGAAAAACTATATACAAAAGTACAATGACTATATACAATATATACAAGTAATAAATGTCTAAACAATGTCTAGTCCATTTGTATTTGACAAATTCAGAGAAAATAATTTCATTATCTATCCTATTTTGTTAAGTCCAAAATGTATCTAATTCACTTTCTATCCTAATTAATCTTCAACTATAACTAACTAACCTTCAACTATAACTACCTAATCTTCAACTCCCTCAGAGACCCAAGAAGGAAATAATATTAGCTAACAAAAATAAAAACAGAAAGTGCATGCAAGCAACTTCATTTTTATCTGGAGTGACAGAAAGACACTGGAAAGGGTTAAAGGTAACAAAGACTGCAAAGACATCTGGACTAAAGTCCAAGTAGGCCAGTGAACTTAAGTGCTAATTCCTTGAAAATGTTCACCAAGAGCTACTTCACTTTAGACAAAGAATCATCAAACTTTTTCTGATGACCCTGAATAGTCAAAGTAATCTTGGAAGTATCACAAATTATACTATAGAGCAATTGTAATAAAAACCACATGGTACTGGCACACATAAACATACATACACAGAGAGAGAGAGAGAGAGAGAGAGAGAGAGAGAGAGAGAGAGAGAGAGAGAGAGAGAGAGAGAGAGAAGACAAATTAATGGATGGAATGGAGTGGTATGGCATGGCATGGTGTGACATAGTGTGGAATGGAATAGAATTGAATAGAGTGGAATAAACTCTCTCTGCTAAGTAACAAAACATACATTGGAAAATAGATTGCCTCTTTTACAGGTAGTTCTGGGGGGGAAAGATATCTATTTATAGAAAGCTGAGATTAGATCCCTATCTCTTACTTGGCACAAAACCAAGTCAAAGATATAGATGTTAGAAAGATGTTCAGTGATTGATAGTGCCTATTACTCCTGCAGAGGTTCTGGTTTTAGTTTTCAGCACATACATGGCAGCTCAAAACCATGCATAACCCATTTCCAGAGGATCTGATGCCCTCTTCTGGCCTCCACAGGCACTGAATATGAATATGGTCCACATACACATGGGCAAAACACTCATACACATAAAAAATAAATTTAAAAAATGAACCAAAAATATTAATGTAAGGCCCAAAACTTTGAAACTACTAGAGAAAAATATTTCAAAATATGGGATGGGCAATGACCTTCTAAAACAGGACACCAATAGCTCAGACAATAATATCAGAGAATGACAAAAGGTCTTGAATCAAATTCCAAAGCTTCTGTACAATAAAAGAAAAAATTGGAGTAAAGAGACAGACTACAGTTGGAGGAAATCTTTGTAGATATTTATCCAGTCAAGGATCTATAAATAGCTCAAAAATTAAACAGCAAATAAGCAAATAATAGGCAAATGAACTGAATGGACATTTTCCAAAAATGTACAAATAGACAGTAAATACATTTAAAAGATCCACCCATCATATTTTTCATCACATTTCATCAAGACTGAAATGACACTATTTACAGGGAAATGGAGCTTGAGATCATCACGTTAAGTGAGATAAGCCATATTCATACAAGTTTCATATTTTCTATATTAGGAGGAATCTAGGTTTTAAAAATACTAAGACATGAAAGTAGAAGGTGAAATTATTTGTGTAAAGAAGAGAATGGTTATAGGGTAGGAAGTTTAATATAGGGTAATATGGGGCAAATGTGACCAAAATATATGCATGTGTAGAATTATATCAATGAATCCCATTCTTTTGTACAATTAAAATATGCCAATAAGCTGGACATGGTGGTACATGCCTGTAGTCCTACCTACTTGGGAAGCTAAGACAGGATCATTTGGGCCCAGGACTTTTGGGCTATTCTAACCAGTGTATGCCACTATGTTTGGCATCAATATGGTAACTTTTGTAGAAAAGGAACCATCAGGTTGCCTAAAGAGGGGTGAATTGTTCGGGTTGCAAATGAATAGATTAAAATATGCCAATAGTGTAGCTGGAGACTTTTCTCTCCGGGTCCCGCCAAACCCCAGCTGTCCGAGAGCCCACTTATAAAATAAACACACAGACGCTCATATTATTTAAACTGTTTGGCCTAATGGCTCAGGCTTCTAGCTATCTAGTTTTTACATCTTAAATTAATCCATTTCTATAAATCTATACCTTGCCACGTGGTTCGTGGCTTACCAGCGTCTTCACATGCTGCTTGTCATGGCAGCGGCTGGCAGTGTCTCCCTCCACCTTCCTGTTCTCTCAGTTCTCCTCTCTGTTAGTCCCGCCTATACTTCCTGCCTGGCCACTGGCCAATCAGTATTTTATTTATTGACCAATCAGAGCAACATACAGACCATCCCACAGCACAATAGAAAGAAATTCAATAGACTTTCAAAGTAATATAAAACTCAATGAAAATAAGTAGTTCTTAACAAAATCAACAAAATTACTAAAACCTTTGTTATATTAGGAAAAAGAGATAGAATACTCAAATATGCAAAATTGGAGACAAAAAGGGAGACAAATGATACCACCAAAAGCAAAAGGATCTTAGACTACATTAGAGACATATATATGCCAACAAATTTGATCCTACATAAATTACTAAGTTGCTGGACACATTCTCCTTAATAAGACAGAATCATGAAGATATAAAAAGTCTGAACAAACAATAATAAGAAACAAGACTAAATCAATAAAACACCTCCTATCACAAAAATTTCTTATGACCAGATAGTTTCATACTGAATCCTACCAAACTTGTGAAGAACTAATACCAATTTTTCTCCAATTACTCCAAAAGATTAATAAAGGCATTCTTCCAAACTCATTATATGAAGCTAAATTCCCAATGAATATGAATGCAAATTCTTCAACACAACATTCAAATCTTCAGCAAACCAAATGCAATTAAATATCAACAGTATTGTTTACCATGATAAGTGGGATTTATTTGAAAGATATAAAGATGGTTCATAAGCAGTCAGTAACTAAGATACACTTTATCAGCAGAATCAAGTACAAAAGCCATATAAACATCTCAACAGAAACATTAAAAACATTTGATAAAATAAATCTTCCTTTTTTACTAAAAGTGCTGAATTAATTAAGCAAATAAAGAATAAATGTCAGTATAATATAGACCACATATAACATGTCAACAGCTACAATTATACTCAGTGAGAAAAATCTGAAAGCTCTCTAAGATCTAGAACAAGACCATCAATATATCACTAAAAGTCCCAATGAGTCAAGAGAACATTAAATTGTTTGCAGATAAGTCTTTTTACTTATTCTTTCACAATTTATACATATATAGTGTATTTTATTATATTTTCACTCTCCCCCATTATCTTCTATTATCCTCACCACAAAATCTCTTCTTATTTCTTCACAAGCAGTCTTGTACATTAAAATAACTCCTAAGATGCCACTAAAAACCTCAAAAACTACATACATTTTTTTCCAGCGAAGTTGTAGGATACAAAACCAACATACAAAAATCAATAGTTTTTCTTATACCATGGGACACAGTTAAAGTTAACTGGTGTTCTTCCTTTTTCATCTTGCCTGGCTGTTACATGATGCCCAAAGTGAAATAGCCATTGGTTAAGATGGAATATAGTAAAGAGAGAAGAAATTTTTATTTCTTTGCCATATGCTTAAACATTAAGTGATCCATCAATTTTCTCAGCATTTCTAGATTTTTCTGAAATTTCCTGCCAAATAGAATATCCAGCTGATGCAATTGTGTGTAGAGAAGAAATTGTGCTTTTAAAATAAGCAAATTAGTCTAAATTTATTGAGTTCTCAGGATACAATCCCTGCTGGGCAAAAGCAATGTTTCTTCTAATTTCTCCATCATAATCATGATTTAGAACAATGTATTCTTACCAAGCATGAAAATAACTTTCTTTTCAGTTGGAGTTTACTTTTCAAAATAATTGTACTGATGGAAAAGTCTATTGAATCTTAATTGTATCTTAATGTTCACCATAAAAGTTAACACTTAAACTGTTGGAAAATATTTGTATAATGAAAACACATTTAATTTGTCTTAAGTCCAAAGTTCAAATTACCAGACTAGCTTAACTGAGACCTGATTTTACAGATTTTCATGATCAGCTAAGAATTTAATAAACTATGTTTTCTTTCAAAAGGACTATCACACAGATCAATTATACATTATATATATATATTCAAAGTTTATGATGGAAAGATTTCCCCACTTGAATGGCTTCTCTGGCTAAGCAGTTATCACACATCTAAATGCCACCAACTTCCATCTCAAAATCCAGCCAACACAACACAAAGGCAGACAAGAACACTGCCTTTGGCGCCATTTGAGATTCCTCTAATTGAGAAATCTGTTTAGATCTGTTCATCATTTTTAATTGGATTATTTGGTTTTTTGAGATCTGATTCCTTGAGTTCTTGATATATTTTGGATATTAGCAGTTGGTGAAAATCTTTTCCCATTCTGTAGGCTGCCATTTTGTACATATTACAATGTCCTTTGGCTTACAGAAGCTTTTCAGTTTCATGTGGTCCCATTTATTAATTTGCCAGGCTCTTATATAACCAAACAGTTTAGTGCTCAGGGAGTAAGGAAGGGCTATTGTGGGGACTTATATGAACTGGTTCATATTGCAATGAGAATTAAACTGAAATGCCTCTTTTTTTTCACTGTACATGTTTGCATGTAATGCTATCAGAAGAAGAGTAACCCTAAGGACAAAGCCCTAGCTGAAGATATGCCCTGGGACATAAGAGGAAGGGAAGAAACCAGGTTGCCTGATCATGTGATCTTTTCCCATTCTGTATACTGCCACTTTGTCTGATTGATGGTGCCCTTTGCCTTACAGAAGCTTTTCAGTTTCATGAGGTCCCATTTATTAATTGTTGATCTTAGTGACTGTGCTATTGGTGTCCTGTTCAGGAAGTTGTCTCCTATGCCAATGCATTTGAAATTATTTCCCACTTTCTCTTCTGACAGGTTCAGTGTATCTGGTTTTATGTTGAGGTCTTCAATCCACTTGGACTTGAGTTTGTGCAGGGTGATAGATATGGATCAATTTGCATGCTTCTACATGCAGACATCCAGTTAGGCCAGCACCATTTGTTGAAGATGCTTTCTTTTTTTCCAGTGTGTATCTCTGGCTTCTTTATCAAAAATCAGGTGTCCACAGATGTCTGGATTTATGTCTGAATCTTCAATTTTATTTCATTGATCAATATATCTGTTTTTATGCCAATACCATGCAATATAGCTCTAGAGTTCAAACTGAAATCACGGATGGTGATATCTCCAGAAGTTCTTTTATTGTACAGGATTGTTTAGATATCCTGGATTTTTGTTTTTGCATATGAAGTTCAGAATTGTACTTTCAAGGTCTGTAAAAAAATGTGTTGGAATTTTCATAGGAATTGCATTGAATCTATAGATTGCTTTTGGTAAAATAGACATTTTTACTGTACTAATCTACAGATTGATGAGCATGGAAAATCTTTCCATCTTCTGATATCCTCTTCAATTTCTTTCTCAAAGACTTGACTTTTTTGTTTTGCTTAGTTAGAGTTACCCCAAGATATTTTATATTATTTGAGGCTAATTGTGAAGGGTGTTGTTTCCCTGATTTCTTTCTCTGTTTGTCATTTATATAAAGGAGGGCTACTGATGTTATTTTTTTTTAGTTAATCTTGCATCCAGCCACTTTGCTGAAAGTGTCAACTGTAGGAGTTTTCTAGTGGAGTTTTTAGGGTCACTTACGTATACTATCATATCATCTGCAAATGATGATACTTTGACTTTTTCCTTCTTATTTATATTCCCTTGATTTCCTTCAGTTGTCTTACTGTTGTAGCTAAGACTTCAAGTACTATATTGAATAGGTATGGAAAGAGTGGACAGACTTGTTTGGTGGAACTGCTTTGAGTTTCTCTCCATTTAATATGATGTTGAATATAGGCTTGCTGTAAACTGCCTTTATCATGTTGAGGTATGTCCCTTGTATTCTCCATCTCTCTGGGACTTACCCATGAGATTGTCCTTGTTAACATTCTGCTAGAGCAATCTTGTTTTTCTCAGCCTGTTTGTCTTACCAGGCTAAGGCTGGTATCTCTCTGTCCTATATATGAATACTCATAAACATCCTGAAATGTTTTAAGTTCCTTTTTCCTCTACTTCACCCAGTCTTATCTAGAAGTGCTCTGACCATAAAGTATTATGTGTGGTCCCATTTGTTATTTCCCATGTACTGTTAAATTCATTCCTTAATCTATTGTCATCTTTCCAATATGTCACCCTTCCACATTTCCCGAGAATGAGATGCCCAAAAGAGCCTGTAATCCCAGACCCAAGGGACCTGGCACCCCCTTTTGTCCTCCACAGGCACATGCACACATATGGCATACATTCACACAGGCACAAACACACAAATAATGTTTTAAAACATAAAGATATAAAATCTGTTGGGGGAGACCAGCTCCCACCTTTTCTAGTGTTCTTATGAGAGAAGGGTAAGAAAATATTAGGTAGAAAGACAGACCTAATTGAAGAAAGACAGAAACATAGGATAGCTTCAGGAGGGTCTGTATCACAACCCAACAGTCTTTTACATTTATTCAAAAGGTTTTTATAACATGAAAAAGGGAGAGGCAAAAGACCTCCCCCTTGCAAGATCAAAGTACACTGTACAGCCAAGCATAGACCCTTCCAAACACCTGGTAAGCATGCCCATGGTCAAATCATCCCATTATGCAGTCATGCTGGGTAAAGCAAGCTCAGATTCTCTGACCCTGAGTAATTTGGGCCTCCACAAATTCCCCCTTCTTAGTAATATAAATCTCAAGTGGGGGTACAGAGCTTAACTCTATTCAGCTCTAAATCAGCTTTCCCACTAAGAGCTTGCAAATAGCTGCAATTACCATAGTAATACTCCTGCTCCCTAGGACTGCCACAGCTCCCAGTAAAGAAGTAGAGGATGATAAAGATAGAATGTCCTTTTTTTAATGAATCTAAGATGACTACAGCAGTCTTAGCTGCACCAAGCCCTTTTTTAAATCAATGAACTCCTGATGCAACCACATCAAACCTAAAGACTCCCTTAGCATCATCATTAACATTAACAGGTTAACATAATTCTTGTATGAATATTACCATACAGAATTACAATTCTTACAAATTTACATCCAAAAGCAAACTCTCAATAGAACTACTTACACTTTACAAACTTTAGCAAACGTCCAAAAGCAATCTCTTAATAGAACTATTTATAATTTCTTGCTAACAAAACATAGGGTACATGCTGTGGGATGGTCTGTATGTCGAGTGTGTTGCTGATTGGTCAATAAATAAATCACTGATTGGCCAGTGGCCAGGCAGGAAGTATAGGCGGAACAAGGAGGAGAATAAAGCTGGGAAATAGAAGGCTGAGTCAGAGAGATACTGCCAGCCGCCAGGATGACAAACAGCATGTGAAGATGCTGGTAAGCCACAAGCCACATGGCAAGGTATAGATTTATAGAAATGTATTAATTTAAGCTGTAAGAACAGTTAGCAAGAAGCCTGCCATGGCCATACAGTTTGTAAGCAATATAAGTCTCTGTGTTTACTTGGTTGGGTCTGAGTGGCTGTGGGACTGGCAGGTGAGAGAGATTTGTCCTGACTGTGGGCCAGGCAGGAAAACTCTAGCTACAGGTACATTAACACAAGTTAGCATTAATCCACTCAAGGGATAAGAAAAACTTTTTTTAATTAAAGAGACTGAGGAATATTAACTCCCCCTTTTCTTTATAATTTTTTAAGCTACATCTTGAGCCTGGGTAGAAAAACAAACTTCTCTATTTCTATACAAAACATTTTCATTTCTTACACAAACAGTTCCATTTCTACACAGTTAATAAAGTCTATATGCATTAGTGAATTCAAAGCTGTCCCATAGCAATTGAATCACTCCTGTCCATCCCATTTCTTAAGTCTGAAAATTTCAAAAAGACAGTTCTGGTACCAGTCTTAAAGTTCCTCTGAGTGCTCAAAATCAGGGCCTGGTTCATCAGCTGCCCTGAAGTCTTTGCATAGCTGTCAGAGTCATAATGACTCTGAAGCAAACAACTCCAAATATGAGGAGCCCCATTACCAAAACTTATTGCAGTTCCCCCGAATTCAATAATTCAGTTCAAATCAGAGTATCTGCACTTTCACTCTCAACTAAAGCTGTTCTTTGCAGTCTGTAGCCTTCCCTTGGGCAATTTTTGCTCCAGAGCAAAAGCTATTAGCTCCACGATAGCTGGCTGGTGCAGAGTCCTCTCAAAAGACACCTCCTTACAGTCAGCAAACAGAAATTGCATAGATTTGGCTGCTGGCTCAAATAGCAGCAAAAGCCTTTGTCCCAGTCTGCTTTTTTTTTTAAAGTTCTGTTCCTGGGGCCAAGGACTCTCAACCACCTCTCGCCCCAGGGGCTCAAGGCTCCTCCCCACTGCTATGAGCTGCTGCTTCTCATTTAGTACCCTGGACCCAGATGAAACCCAGCTGCTATGAGCTGCAGTTTCCATGGGTCCCATTACCTGCCCTGCCAGTGGCCCTGAGCTTAGTACCCCAGTCCTGGAAGCCTCCATGTGTGCTACTCTGCTTGCATGGCCAAACACAGCTCCCAGGGTAGCCACACTGCTCTGTTTCTGCCTCACTCTGTTGCTGGGAGCTCAGGCTGTGTCAGTCTCAGCTGTGCATCTGGCTGCTTCTGCTCTTGCTGCTGATGTCTCTGCTGGGCACTCACTGCCAGGGACTCTGGCTCTCAGTGCTCTGGCTGCTGGGGTCTGAAGTCTCTGTTGCACTCTCCAAACCACTGCCTACCGATCGCCTCTCTCATGGAGTGGCTCTTTCATGACAGAAAGCATGCAAAACCCCTCTGCTTTCCCTGGCTCTTGGCGCCTGCTGCCTGGGAAGCTATGACACCCCACGGGTCTCAGCCACTGATACCTGCCTGGGGCAGCCACTCATGTTCTGCTGCAGATTTCTGAAGCTGGCAGTTTCTGAAGTGGCTTTTCATTTTGGACTGCCAGGTTTGCAGTGTCTGCTCAGTCCTGTGTGCCCCAGGTCCCACTTGGGAAAATCTGCTCTTACCCTAAGTGATTTTTTTATTAAACCTTCACCATATCCCTGGACCTACAGCTTATTCTACCCTAATAAACCTAAGCCTACACTTCTCAAACTAAACTTCACCAAACTTTTTTACAACTTTAGAGAAAGAGAAACAGAGAAACATAGAGACAGATAACTGCTGCAGCCTAACTTTACTTTGCTTTATATTTACAATTTTACTCCTGAAGTTTAGAAATCCACTGCCTCAACTTAATTCATTAATTCATAACCAGACATGTCCCCCTGCTTCCATGATGTCCCCTCCCTCTCTTATCCTTCGTACCTAAGTCCCTGTTCAGGTGCCATCTGTGGGAGGCCAGCTCCCATATTTTCAAGGGTTCTTATAAGAGGGGGTAGGAAAATGTTAGGTAGAAAGAGAGACCTAGTTGATGAGAAGAAAGACAGAAACACAGGATAGCTTCAGGAGGGCCTGGATCACTATCCAATGGTCTTTTACATTTATTCAAAGGGCTTTTTATACACTACCAAGGGGAGAGGCAAAAGAACTCCTCCTTGCAAGATCAAAGCACACCATACAGCCCAGTGTAGACCCTTTCCTATTATGCAGCCCTGCTGGGTAAAGCAAGCTCAGATTCTCTGACCCTGAGTAATTTGGGCCTCCACAATCTATCATTTGGATTTATTAGAAAATGTGAAATGATTTTTCTCCTAAAACAAAGCTACCTAAAGTCAGAAAAGACTGAGTTCAGATGAAAACATGTACTAGCATCAGGTATGCTCCTACAACAAACTATACAATTACAAGCTGGGGAATTTTTTTCTATACTCAGAGGATAAAAGTGTAGGAAACACAGAGTATGAATGTAGGAGACTACATACCTAAAATATAAGCTAAATGTCACCTTGCTCCTTGCAACAAGGTATAATTTGTGGCTTACATTCTGCTACTTCTATGACCTATAGAAGTTCAACACACTCTGTTCCATTTCTTCCCACTAGGTATTTATGTTTTCAGGGAACCTTTGCTCTAATTTCAATATTTTGCTTTTCTTTATTGCCATATAAGACTGAACATGGCAATAAAGGAACTCAATTCCTTTACCAGCTCCCATTTGAAAGTTCACTTATTTAGTAGGTTAGTACATTCGAGATTAGTTCATTTTTGCCTTTTCAATGTATTCCTCTATTTTTTCCTTTTCCTACCAGTGCTCCTAACCCCCTTTCTTTCAGTATTGCCCATTTATTTAGTACTCATTCAGTCAGTAAATACCCATTATGCTGACCACGAAACAGTGATGCAGGCAATCAACTCTTTAGCTTAAGAAAACTGTACTTCTAGTGGAAGATATAGAAGATAATTAACAAATATATAATTCCAGGTAGCATATTAGTCCTCCAAGGTTCCATGACATACTACTACAAACTTGGTGGGTGACTTTCTGGAAGCTAAAAGTCTGAAATAAAGATATTCTCAGAGCCAGGTGGTGGTGGCACACGCCTTTAATCCCAGCACTCAGGAGGCAGAGCCAGGTGATCTCTATGAGTTCAAGGCCAGCCTGGTCTACAGAGTGAGATTCAGGACAGGCACCAAAACTATACAGAGAAACCCTGTCTCAAAACAAATAAACAAACAAACAAACAAACAAAAGTTATTCTCAGGTTGATATCCCCCCATGGCATTAAGAAAGTATTCATCCTTGCTTCTAGCTTCTGATGATGGCTTTTGAACCTTGGTATTCTTTGGCTTATGTCAGCAGGGCTGCCGCCTCCTTCCTCTCTGTAAACCTCCCCATATCATGCTTTCCTTTTAACGTCAGGAAACATTTAGATTTAAAACTCATCTTAATTCAGTGTGACTTCATCTTAACTTGATTATATCTGTAATCCAATTTCCAAACAAGGTCACGTTCATAAGTACCAAGAAGTGAAGATTTTGTTATGAGCTGAGCTGACATGTGTTCCTCCTTCTCCCCAAAAGTCATATGCTTAAGTCCTTACCATTGATATCCCAGAATATGGCTGTATTTGGACACACAGTCTTTAAAGAGGTAGTTAAGGTTAAAGGAAGCCATTTGGGGAGGCCCTAATGTAGCACAAATGATATAGTTCTGTGAAGAGGAGATTATGACACATAGAGAACACTATAAGCCATAGAGAGAAGTTAAAAAGCAGTGAACCTTGCTGGCACCTTGATCTGGGGCCTCCTAGTCTCTAGAAGTGTAAGGAAATAGATTGATGTTTCAGCCACTCAGACTGTGGTATTTGTTATGGGAGCCTTGGAAAGCTAATATCCATTTCAATATACTTTGGGAGGGCTGTAACTCAACCCACAATAGTGATTAAATGTCAAGAAAGCACGCCCGTAAAGCAAAGTAGGAGGATAGTAAAAAAAAAAAGACTAGGCAGAAGAATTGAAGCTTCTCAGTCTCTACTCACAAAATTTCTTACACAAAACGATCCAAGTATGTCATAGCACCTATGTTCTGGCTAGAGGTGGATCTGATTTTTCTGGGGAAAAAAATGGTCAGAAAAGAAAGTAAACAAAAATCATTTCCTTTTTGTTTACAGCTGAGTAGTATTCCATAGTGTATATATACCATATTTTCATTCCCCATTTGTCAGTTATATTAGATTGTTTTCACTTAGTAGCTAGTGTGATTAGAGTAGCAAAGAACATGGCTGAGCATGTATCTATGTGATAGAATGTTCTGTTAAATTATGTGAACGAGCTGAGCATGGTGGTGTATGCCTGTAAAACCAGAACTTCAGAGACTGAAGCAGGAGGATCATAAGTTTGAGACCTATTTGGGCCTCAAGATACCCCATCACAGAACAACAACAAATAGTCAAATGAACAATAGTTTTGTCCAATTTACAAATATGAGGCTTATGAGGGCAAAATGGCTAACTTAAACTCAAATAGCTAGAATCTACATCCTTGAGCCCCTAAATACATTTCTCAACCACTGTGATACATCATGTCCCACTTCTATATAGGTTATAAATAAGGATTTGCTTTATTGAAATGTTCTTTGAGGTTAAGATGTCTTTAAATGTAAGGGTTTTTATGTAACTGAACATCAGATAAATATATGTATATATGTATGTATATGTAACACATATCACACATACATATATATAATACATATATATTATTTGTCGTGGATTTGTTTTCAGACATGAAAAGAGTCAATAGAAACACTCAGCATATAATACTATGAATCTATTTGGTTTAGCTATGGAGAATAACCTAATAATCTTTCTCCAAAGTTAATTCCTTGTCAGATACTTTGTCTTTCTATAAAGCAAGTGATCCAAAGACACAAGTTCCCATCATAATCTCAGCTGTACGGAAAAGGCAGCTATCTCCAATGAAAGCATTTCAATAATCAACTCTATACCCCTAAAATGTGTTTATTAAATAACATAGACTGAACTAGAAGCCCTGAAAATGTATAGGCCCTGGAGGACACTGGTCTGATTACATTATGGTACTGCTGAAGAGGCATGAGACAGATCAGAAAACAGTGAAGCCCCTGGCTTAACAGGTACACCTGAAGAAGCCAAAACTGGATCCTGCAAGAGTAGACTAGTCACTCCAGAAACAAAACCAAACAGAAATTCCATACAGAAGACCAGCAAAGTAGTCCAGCTGCTGTGAAAAAGTGAGTCCTAATTAAAACAAAGGTAAGGGAAGCACAGGTGGAGCCTCTCCTGCAGGGAAGTGGCAGAGCACCAGTCCCAATCCCAAACTGGAGACCCAGAGGCGAACCCGCCGTTCCTAAGCCTTCCCACTGAGTAACATTTACAGCTAGTCCATTCTTGCTGTTTGTAGAAAGCCTTTATAGATATCTTGAGAATACACTCGATACAGAAAGAGGCCTGCTGTTTGGCTTTTTTACTGTTAAGCTCTTGATATTTTAGTAGAGTAATTGAACTTCTCAGTACTGACTTGTTTTCTCCATGAGCTAAAATTCCCCAAAGATTAGTGAGTTTTGGGGGCATATGCAAAAGTAACTTTAAATTCAGTGCCTAACTGGCATTTGTATTTATCAGGCTTTGAGAGAGAAGGAGGCAGCCTAACATGAAATTATTCTTCCAGTTTAAATCTGTCCTTCCCTCATCTTACACACAGGTACACCTCTACATCTTGACATTTTTTTAATGAGGACCAAAAAGTGGAGATTTAATTTTTTAGCTAACAATTGACATTTCTCCGAGAGAACTACCATGATCTGCTTGCCTATACCTAGAAGTTGCTTTTATCCTACACAGTCCAGCTGTTATTCCCAAGTTGCTGGAATAATGAGCACCATTAAATAACAGTCTTGAAATGAACCACCATAGCTCATGACCACATTTGATTCAGTGCAAATTAATGAGTCATTCAGAAGGATGGGGTCCCTTTCCACCAGTGTCTCCACCCTCCAGTACCCACAGTGCCCCATTTCAGCAATAGTAGGTTATTAAAGCAGCTGGGACAATGCAGGCCAGTACATCCCCTACATCCCCTAGCAAGCCCTGACAGTAGAGATGAATCACAGACTCACATCTCACTCGTTTCTTTCCTTAATATCACAACTACACAGTGGCCAATGTTTCAGCTAATGGATGGCATAGTGTGTCTTAGAGACTATATCTTTCATCTAGATAGACCACTATTAAAACTTTTACCATCTTTGTAACCATTTGACCAGTTACCTTACAGCAGTGAGTTCACAGCATCCAGTCATCAACTGTACCTTAAGCACTACCTATTATGTGGTGGCCCTATGGTATAGATTATATCCCTACTGATTTGCTCCCTGACCTCTCACAGCTTACCTTTAGTGGGACGAATGTGAGTTAAACACTATGCAGTGGCTATAGAGAAGGTAAGGGTGGTGATAGAAACATACAGTGAGGGCTTCTAAACATAGAAAAGGGCTTTTTACAGGAAGTAGCATCTAAATTAAGACCCAAAACGTGAGTAGAGATCATCAGATGAGGGTGTATTCCAGTCAGAGATAATGTCTTAGGTCACATTTCAGGCAGCGGGGGGGGGGGGGGGGGGGGGGGGGGGGGGGGTGACAGGTTTTAGTAATTGAAAAATGTGCAGTATGTCTGAAGCATGGAGTTAAAAGGAGCCACGTGTCTAGACTTCCTTAAACAGCTTGTTCTGCTTTAGAGTATTTGCATCCTCAAACTTCAGTGTATCCTTATCTAAATCCATTATGCATCCTTATTTTTCTGAAAACAACTTTAGCTAATATTTATAGACAAAATAGAAGGTACCAAACAAAACTCCCCCCACCCATTATCAAACATAGAAACTATCATTCAGTTCTAACTGTCCTGAGTGCTTTCTCCAGTCCAATGCTTCATAGAAGACTTATATTCTTTTATATATTCAATCTCCCCTTATCAAATAATTCAGTCCCATAAATTTTAAACGTGCTCAAATTTCTCCCATTAAAAAAATCCTACCACATTTCCTCCAAGTAGATGGTGATTTCCATCTTCCTCACAAGAAAACTTGAATCAACTCATGCATATTTGTGACCTCCACCTGCTCACAGCCCAGTCATTCCCCACTGTGTAGTTTATACTAATGTCACCAATGACAGTCATGTTCCTGTACCAAAAATGGCAGTTTTCCATCTTCATCTTCTTTAATGTCTAAACTGACTATTGTGAGCCAACCAATTTTTAACATTCTTTGCTTGACTTTACACCCACCTCTAGCTTTCTTCCAACTTTTACCTTTGCTCTTTCTAACTCCCTTTTTCATAGAAAGTCATTGTCTAAATTCCTCTGTGGTTGGTTTGGTACTCTTCTCTTTTCTTGGTGCAAAATCGTTACTCCCTATATAAAATTACGTCACTGACTTTGATTGCTATTTTAGGTAAATAATGCATAAATTTATACCTTCAACCCAAAGAGTTCTCCTATGGGTCTCATTGCTATGTATATACATATTTCCCTACTTAGCATTTCATCTGGGTGTCTCAAACACAGTTCAAAATCTGTTTGTTCAAACCTGAATTCATATCCATCTGCAATCTTCCTTACACACATAACCACACATTTAAAATCATGCTCTTCAAATATTTCCTATCTGGCATTTTCTCAAGCCAGAATTCTAAGAAGCATCTTTTACAATTCCCCCTCATTCCCTGCTTCTAGATTGTTAGAATCCAATGAATTCCACCTTGAGTGTGTCTCTTGAACTCAGACTCTTCATCACACACCTGCTGTCTTCCTTGTCAAAGCTCTCACCACCTCCTACCTAGACTAGTACAGTGATCTAGACATGAACTGCAGTGTCTTTCCTCTTATTTGTCACAATAGATTGATCTTTTCAAGGCACAAACCAGGACTTCCAAGGCTGGCCAAAATGGAATAAGCCTACTAGAATGTATCCTATCAGCTACAACCAAAATAATACACTACATATAAAAGGCAAGATCCTGAGAACTCTGCAAGGACTATAATAGTAGGAGAATTAGGAAATGAAGTTAAAGCTTAAGAAAGCAACCAATGTGATAGTAGGTTTCCACATTATTTTCCTCTCAGCTCCATCTCTGAGTATCAATTATAGAACTGCAGGAAAAGCAGGTAGCAAAACCTCCAAGAGCAGTTCTGTGATTTTCTTTTTAGATTATTATTTGATTACAACATTTCTTCCTTCCCTTTCCTCCCTCCAAACCTTCCCATATATCCCTCTCTTCTCTCCTTCAAATTCATGGTATTTTTTACTAAGTGCTATTGCATTCATTCAGTATATCCTTAAATAGGAAACCAGAGTAATGGGCTCTTCCAAGTGGAAAAATACAGAAAACAGAAATAAGTGCAAAGAAAATATTTGTGGATAAGAGAGATGGGTAATAGGTAAAGGCACCTGCTGTCAAGCCTGACAACCTGAGTTCAATCACCAGAACTCATATGGTAGAAGAAGAAAAAAGACTTCTATAAGTTGTAGATATGTAAACACACACACACACACACACACACACACTAAACAAACGTAAAAAAACTAAAATATTTGAAATAAAAGTTATTTCAATCAAAACAAAATTGTAGTAATCCATGAGTCTATGGATTACCTACAGTTTTCTACAGTTTGTCTCTCTATACCCTTCCATTTAAAATCAACAATAAAGACTTGTTTGAATGTTCCATGGCATCAGATAATGATCAACCTTTGGAAAGACTATGTCAGTGAGATCACAAACCTATTTTACAACCTTCTCTAAGACTTCTCATGGTCTTTCTGAATAATAAAAATGAAAAATAAACTTTGACTCTAACCTGGGAAATAATGAGAAGACAATCTATCAGAAATAAAGATTTTAGTGAGCCAATCAGTCCCTGGCAAGATGTGTCCCATTTACTGATTTGTCTACCACTAAAGCCTAGTGAAAGGCATTTGGGAACAGTCAGGTTTAATGGGAAGGATGTGACGAGACAAGATTGAATTTATCTCAGATGCAGTTAGGCAGCCATTGTCAATTTCATGGTCCTGTCTTTCCCAATCTACACGTTTCATCAATGTTCAAATAGACTTAAAAGTGAGATGCCTAAAATTTTGACTTCTATCCAAAACGCTAGACAACCAGAAATTAATACATATTATCATTGCATAAAAATAGCTCCTCCTAAATCATTTTAAAGAGATGGTGTTTTTCAGGTCCTTATAACATTTCTGTCAACACTGTTACTTGCAATAACTTCATAGAAGCCTAAATCTATCACATTCCTTTCCTTATAGAAAATGCAAATCTTTCTAAACATTCTGATTTTTACAATTGTGAAAACATAGCATACTGTCTGCCATTCTACAATGTTTTAAGTCACGCTGTGTGGTAGAAATTTTAAAAAGAAATACCACCACTTTGCTGATCATTATCATTTTTCTCTTCTGATGGTCCTGGGCATCATGTCAGATTACACCTGGGATACACCAAGGCTACTTGCCATTCTTCTAAGATTTCATGATTAGGAGACGAGGTAACAGACAGCACGATGACATTGTGGACAATTGAGTTGCTGGATTTGGAGGCAGAATTGAATGTTGATTAGTGTCTGTTTCCTTTTTGGGAGAAGAAAGAGGATGTTAAGGTGTTCTTTTTCTTGCTTTTCCCAGATAAATGAGAGAAAAGGCAGCATGTCACAGCTAACAACTCCCTCTGCTCCATTACTCCTGGCCTAGCATCTGAGAGCAGTAAATGATTTCACTGATTAGAAAATGAATCTTGAAAATTCAAGAGCTGCACAGAATACTGGCCCAGAATTGTACAGGTATTTGAATGAATGCTGGAAAATAAATTCTTTTAAAATTACCAGTACTATTAAAGATGTGTATTTTGGTGCAATGATCACCATTACTAATATGGTTAGAATGCTCTCATAATACTAGATCATTTTGATATTCATGTATGTTTTTGAAAATCGTAAATCTATCTCCATTCATGTTGATTAATAAGGATACATGCCTTTTATTACTGAATAGAGGCCCCTTTGGGGTTGAGAAAGTTTATATCTCAATTAGATAAAAAGTTGAAAAGAAGTTGTGAAAGTGAAATGGTGATAGTGATGACTATACTTCCGTTTCTATAATATATAAGATATGATAATATGGGGAATGAGTTGCTCCCTGGGTTTAAGGTAGACATTTTTAGAGGTATATTAACTTCTTCAGTCTACTAGTGTAGCATTTAGCAAATTGTATCCCCAGGCCAATAAACAGCACAGGAACAAAGCAGGAAATGAAAAGTGCATTATCTGCTATGTTCAAAGTGGTTACATTACTCCCATGAAATGTGGCCCAATGATTATATAATACTAAGTACTGAGAATTACTAATTTGGAACCAAAAGTGTGACACACACACATACACACACATATGCGCACACACACACATATGTCTTTGGCACACTGAGGCAAACAATTAGACCACAAAATGCTCAACAAGAAATGGTCAAAACTAATAGGTTTTCTTTCTATCTTATCTCTATCAGTTATATCTTTTGGGAAGAAAGATGCATGATCAGGATTTCTTCATTCACTTGGACCCAACAATGAAAGAACAAACTATATATAAACACCACTTGACAAACACAGCCACAAACAAAATTATGTGGGTGTTTCTCTGCTTGCCCGTGCTAAAATTGAGTCACATGCCAAATCATAGTTATCTCGTGATTTGTAAATGAGCACAAGATAATATAAAATAAAGATCAAATAGAGATCCACTGGATTAAAAAGACAGAAGGAAATGAGCTGATGAGTAAAAATATGTTTGTGACAGTTTTGATGGCAAGGTTGTAAGGTAGTCTGAGGATAGTGACCCAAATAAGCAAAACCAAGGCTAGCGATAGAGCTGTGCAGATCAATTCTAGTGGAAAATAAGGCTTTCAGAGCCCACCTTTGAACTCCTACCATTTATAAAATGAGGATTCTGGGGGAAAAAAGAGGATTCTGTGATCCAGAGCCTCCAAACAACTTGTAAAAAGTCACACTGTTGATCAGTTACAGTGAGTAAACTAGAAGCTCATATTGAAAATTTTCTCTTTGGCATTAAATAACAGCAAGAAAAAGCATAAACTGAGGGTATTGTTGCCTACATGTGAAGAAGCTAAGCTCTTCTTCTGATAATTTGAAACACTCTGACTCCTTCAACACTCTGACAACTCCTTCAAAGGTACCATTTTATACCAGAAAAAGTCAAAATTCCATGAATATGACACATCTCTATTTACTCCTAATTTGAAAACACAATTCTAATGCATTAGTAAATTTCCTGAAATGAACTCAACCTGCTATGTGAAAACTAGTTCCATGCCTCTGTTGTTGCACTGTGTATTGAGTTTAGGAAAACAAAACAATGCTCTTCAAAGAACATAGCTAGCAGATTGTATTATTTAATACTCCTGATAGACGATAGTCATTTTTGCAAGTGGCATCTGGCCAAGATTTGCAGGTCTCAAAGAGTATCTCAACTGTGTTCAATCATTGCATCTCCCTCGATTAAAAAACCATATTGAGATTTCTAGAACCCACAGCAATCAATCTGCTTGATTAATGAGATTTTTTTAAGCTTTTTGTTTTTCTGGCACTGGCTCTCAAAAAAATGAGATGCTCATTTCCTCCTCCATTTGTGGTCGCTAGGAAAGTGAGAGATTTGGTGATAAATATTTATTATCTCCCAATTCCTGTCTCCCTTATGGTGGGGTTATTGCTTTATTCAGTTCCAGAGCTAAGGAAAATGTATGCCATGTCATTAATAATAAACAAAGCTGTAGTGTGTGTGCAATAATGAATTAAGCTCATCCCAGCCCATCTGTGCATCACCATTCACAGACGTCTTGTCAACTGAAGGTTCTGTAGAATCCACAGGTCCTCCATCCTCTCATTATGGAAGTAATTTGTGGGAGGAGGCGAGGTAAGCCATAAAACATTATTATACAAAGTTAGTAACCTCTTTTCCCAAAGAAGCAGCTGGCTGTGAAGCAGAATTCTAGCTTTTGTTGCTTCAGGTCTAAAGCAGGGGGTGTAGAAAAATCCACAAGGCTCAATTGATCTTGGAGAATCGACAGAGCAGCCTCCCATGTAAAGTAAGAATCTGGGGAAAGGTACAAATCAGTCTGGATTTGTTCAATTTTCCATTTCTTCACTAATTTAGAATGACTCCCTCAATGTGTTGGCAAGTCTTTTCCAAATGCCCCTTTGTAAAAGATTTCAGTCATAGCATTTCTACCATTTCCCTCCATTAATCATTCCCTAGTAAACATCACTGTAAGGTTCACTGTTCTAACAATAAAAGGTTGTTCTCCTTTACTTAAAGGCCTCCACACTTACTTGACCTATCCTTAGCATGACATGTGCCCTAGATCAGTACTTCTGATTCTGATTCAGTTGATCTGAGATTTGGCATCCCTATCAAGCTCCAAGCAATGCCAATGCTGGCATCTGCAGGCTTCTTTTTGAGAAGCAACATCTTCAGGAAGCCAACTCCCTGCCCTTGCAATTTCAGCTCATCTTGTAAAAGTAATAAATGGAGAAGCCTATATAAACAAGATAACTTTTTAAAATATTTTACATAGATGAATTGGATGTTTCCATCTAGAATTGCCTCTCAACTGTTTCTCCTTATATTACAACATTTGGTAACCCCACAGTCAGGGAAGTGCACAAACTAATAAACACTGAAGTGCCCTTATGAGTGGTAATGCCATAAGAGGGTTCTTCTAGTGTTTGTTTACAGAATGCTTTCTTTTCACCTAGTTCACAAGATCCCTAAAGCAACAAGAATCATGTACTAGTCCCTTACTTATCAAGCTGTCAAGAAACAATCCAACCAACATTTCTGAATACCTACCATATGACTGATGCCATGCTGAGCCCCAGAGATGCTAAAAAAAATAAGAAAAAGAATTTAACAGAAAGGGTAATGTTCTCCATGAATCACTTAGACATAGCATGTTTTAGAAAGCTAAATAAATTACAACACTGGGCAGGCATGATCATTTTGTGATATAAAGATAAATATATTAATTTCAATTCTAGTCTTTTAAATTCAAAGCATGTCCTATGCCCATACAAGTTTTTAAATTCTTTTGAAACTGCTTCAGTCTGTTTATTATAGAGAAATAAATGACAGCAAATCAAATGACCACATATGAACAAATGAGGGAAATGAAAATAACAAAAACCGTACTCTTAATTCTTGAGAAGATTTGACAGCTGTAATATAGATGCATTCTATACCACTGAAGTGGAAAACTTCTAGAAACAATCCATCTAAAAAGATGTTTTCTTTTACTGCTACTTAGCAGTCCAGTCACACAAGGTTAAAAAATATAATTTCCATATTCCTTATCTAAGAGGAGGGACTCAATCAAGCAAGACTCCTCTCAACCTTCATTGGGATGAAAAGAAACAGATGTTAGGAACATCTGTCCTACTTCAAAATAATAATAATAAAACCACTACTGTGATAGCAGAGGCAGCTCTGGGTCACTCCATGAGACTTTCCTTGAAACAGAAAAGTGTTTTAAAGACAGTTATTGTGGTTAAAATCAAGAATGATACAGCTCAACATTTTAATTATCAACCTGAAAATCTAACTATTGGTCTTCTCTATCCTATCCCACAACATTAGCACTGATATTCCAACTGAAATTTTCTTATTTGCCTTTTGGGGAACTGAAAAATGCCTGAATACTTGACATTTTTGGTGCAGCAACAGTGACATCCAGTGGGTAGCAAGATTACCCCAAAATTTTTCCTAAACTCAGTAGAGGGTTAGCGTATTCCCAAAACTGTTGCTGGCTACCACGGCCGTACCATATGAGAATTATACATTTTTTAACTCCCTTGAGATAACAATCCATTTTGTCATGACAGGAGTTAGTAGAGAAAGAAAAGTTGCATCTTGTCTAACTGGCCAAGATATTGCTACAGTTTCATCCAGAGTCAATGCCGCTTGTTCCAACAACAAATAAATAAACTCAGAAAGTTCTTATTTTGTAAGTAATATAGTTTCAATATTTGCTTTGCTTCTTTTTTTGTTTTTTGTTTTTTGTTTTTCGAGACAGGGTTTCTCTGTGTAGCTTTGCGCCTTTCCTGGAACTCATTTTGGCCTGGTCACCAAAGCGAGTTGCTTTGCTTCTTAGTGAGTTATTTAATTTATACCATTTGATCACTTGAAATATTTCAAATTACCAAAAACTTCCTAAAGTTTAAGGAAAGAAATTCAAATGTTGAGTTTTTATATATATTTTCATTATGCATATATATACAAATATATATTGTATATATAAGCATATATTTGCATGTATGTTGCATGTGTCTTATATATATAATAAGCTTGCATTTTGTGTTGGGTTGGTAGTTAATGGAGTTATGTAAAACAAATACATTGATTTCAGATCTTGTTTTAGTCATCTGTTTCTCAAGCTATTGCTCCCGTTTCAATGTTAAGCCTCTAAATATACTTCAATATAATTTCTAGGAAACAGGCAACATAGAAGTTTAATCACTTTGGAGAAAATAGTTGTTTCCCAAATACGAATTCTTCAGGCTTATTGGGAAGAGGTTAATTGCCTAGACCCTGGAAAGCTATCAGAAGAGCTATGGACGTCGCTGAAATTCCTTGGAGGGTAGAATTAAATTTTAAGGTGTTCTGTGGAAGAACACTGTTACGGCACCAAAAATGTCAAATACTCAGGCTTTCTTTTTCCCATGAATTCACTTCATCAGCCCAAATGGTAGAGGAGGGGAGAGAGCAGGGACTCTGAAACAAATAAGAAATGCTCAGTAATTTATCTGGATACACCTCAAAAAAGTGATCCATCAAATATAAGATCAGATTTACCACATACGCTATCAAATTTTATGTAATTTTTTATTAATTTTTTAATTTTTATTTTGCAATACAATTCAGTTCTACATATCAGCCATGGATTCCCTTGTTCTCCCCCCTCCCGCCCCCCTCACCTTCCCCCCAGCCCACCCCCCATCCCCACCTCCTCCAGGGCAAAGCCTTCTCTGCGGACTGAGATCAACCTGGTAGACTCAGTCCAGGTAGGTCCAGTCCGCTCCTCCCAGGCCGAGCCAAGCGATCCTGCATAGGCCCCAGGTTTCAAACAGCCAACTCATGCAATGAGCACAGGACCTGGTCCCACTGCCTGGATGCCTCCCAAACAGATCAAGCCAATCAACTGTCTCACCCATTCAGAGGGCCTGATGTACTCACTCATAGGAGGATACTAGATGTGGAACAAGGATGACTGGACTGCTACTCACATCACCAAGGAGGCTACCTGGAAAACAGGACCCCAAGAAAGACACGGGGATTGCCCAATGACAGAGAAATGGAATGAGATCTACATGAACAGCCTGGATATGAGTGGGGGTAGTGAAGGGCGAGGGTCAAGGGAAAGAGAGCTTGGGAGAGCGGGAGAGCCCAGCTGGATCAACAACAGAGAGGGAGAACAAGGAATAGGAGACCATGGTAAATGAACACCACATGAGAATAGGAAGAAGCAAAGTGCTAGAGAGGCCCACAGAAATCCACAAAGATACCCACACAACAGACTGCTGGCAATGGTCGAGATACAGCCCGATCTGACCTACTCTGGTGATGGGATGGCCAAACACCCTAATTGTCATGCTAGAAACCCCATCCAACTACTGAGGGATCTGGATGCAGAGATCCATGGCTAGGCCCCAGGTGGATCTCTGGGAGTCCAATTAGCGAGAATGAGGAGGGTTTATATGTTGAGACCAAGGTTGGATAAAGCACAGGGACAAATAGCCAAACGAATGGAAACACATGAACTATGAACCAATGGCTGAGGGGTCCCCAACTGGAATTTTATGTAATTTTAAAGTCAGTAGGAAGGCTCAAATTCTTGGGCTCTGCTATTAACACAACACTCTTTATAAGGCATTAGAATAGGCCCACTAAGTTTTTTAGACAAACTAAATAACATTGTAAGATATATGTGTAATTAAAGGTAAATAAACTTAGAAAATGCATGAAAATATTAAACAAAATGAGAGCCATTCCCAAGATATTTCATCTGTTGAGGTTACCCTGCCTAGCATCATAGCTACCAGCTATGTAGCATGGGAGATAATGGTCACTCTGGACTGATGTATTTTAAGTGTAAACTGTATAGCAGATTTAAGGTAATAGTAAAGAATATAACATTATTAAATCATATAGCAAAATAAAAGCCATATATTACATGTCTGAAGCTAACGTTATATTCTCTGGATAAATAATAAAAACGAGCCAAAAGTAGTCAAAGATGCCCAGTTTATCAATTCTGTTCAATATGGTACGCAAGGTCTAGAGAGGGCAATTACACAAAAGAAAGAAATGACATCCAAATCAGAAAGGAAAAAGCAAAACCATCCCTGTGTACAAATATGATTTCTATACACACACAAAAAAAAACCCTAGTGTCTTCTCTAAAAACCAAACGCTAAAACTAATAAATCCAGTAAGGTAGCCGAGTACTAAAAACAATCAGCATTCCTTCTATATATTAACAATGAACTACATTAAAAAATAAACAACATACACACACACACACACACAAACAAAACTCTCTTTGGCTAGGCATGGTAGTGGATGCCTTTAATCCCAACACTTGGAAGGCAGAGGCCAGTCTGGCTTATAAAGCAAGTTCCAGGATAGCCAGGGCTATACAGAGAAACCCTGTCTCAAAAAACAAAAACAAAAAATTAATTGACAAAAAATTAATTGATAAATCATAAGAAACAAAGTACATACTCCAAAAAACAACTTGAGAATAAGTCTAACAAAAAAATGAGGGCTTGTAAGATAGTGCAGTGCATAAAGCCAAGTGTCACCAGCTCTGTCAACCTGAGTTTGATCTGCAGGATACACATGGTAGAAGTAGAGAAATGACCCCCACAGGCTGTCCTCTGACCTGTACATGTACGTGTGTGCACAATATGTAAAAACTGATTAAGCAATTTTAAGTAAAAGATCTATACACTTTAGACTATGAAACACTGAAGAAAAAGTGAGGAAAGAAAAGTAAGTGGAAATACATCCCACACTCATGGATTCAAAGAACGTTATTGAAATATTCATACTACCTAAAGCAAGCTGTAGTTTCAGTATGATTCCTACCAAAGTATCAGTGATATTCCTCACATACATTAAAAAAAATAATCTAAAAACCTTATGGAACTATATATAATAGATCTTAAATAGCCAAAGCATCCTTGAAGAAGGTGGAAGTTGAAAGCATCATACAACTTTAGTTCAAAAGATATCATAAAGCTATAGTAATCAAAACAACAATAACTGGGGTGGTGCATACCTGTACACTTAACACTTGGGAGACTAAGGCATGGGGATTGACATGAGTTCCAGGCTATCCAGGGCTACCCAGTGAGTATGAGGCTAGCATCATCTAAACCCTGTTGCCCCTGCCCCCAAAAAGTAAAGAGCTGTGTAGTGGTATTTGCTCCACCCATGGCCTTGGGCCTATACACCTGAAGAAGGCGGTGCTTCTTGCCATTGTATGTGACCTCTTAAAAGGAAAGGGAGAGGGGTCATGAGGGCCTTTCTCCCTGCTTCCTGCTTCCTGGTGTGAATGAACTGCCAAGTGGATTTGCTCCAGGTCAGATCAGAGGATGACTTCAGTCTACTGCTGTCTACTCGGTTCTGTATTCATGAGTGTATTTCCTCAAGTTATATCTTAATAAATTCCCTAATATTCCTTAGGCAGACTCCCATGGATTTCTTGCTTCATCTGATGCCCAACGGTCATGTACAAGAAGTACCTCCTCCTTCAGGCCATATAGCCCAAGGTCATGGGGTGAGCAAATACCACTACAACACTGTATCTTCAAAATCCAGATCTTAGCTTGACTCTTGTCATTGGCATAGCCACATATTATCACTCACCTGGCTAAGAAAAGTCTGACACCAAAAGGGTTTGACTCTGACATCCCTAGTGAGGGTTCCTTGGGCTGGCCAAGGAGCTGTCTAACTTTGTAAGTCAATTAAATAGTAAGAGAGCAAGCATGGTAAGAAAAGATTGGACCCAAACTCATGACTTCACACTCAAACCCATATAGTGACTACTTTCAGAGAAGACTTGGCAAAGGAATCATAGTGCATTGCTCACAGGACCACTAAGGGAAGACAAGCCCTGGTACCCTTAAACACATTGAGAACATTATATAGGGTGAAATAAACAATGTGCAAAAAAAACAAATACCGTATGAACTCACTCACATGTAGAATCTGAAAAAAATCTCTCATAAACATATAGTAAAATGATGGTTGCCAGAGGCAGAGTTGAGATGGAGAGTAGAGAGATGTCAGTCAAAGGTTAAAATTTTTCAGTTAAATAGAAGGGATAAGTTCAGGAGATCTGGTGTACAATATGGTGATTATAGTTAATAATATATTGCATACTTGAAATGATAAGAAAATGGGTTATAAAGTGTTTTTACCACAAAAATGAGAACTATGTGAGGAAATGCATATGTTAATTAGCTGGAGTTAGTCATTTAATGATGCACACATCATTCAAAAGATGATGTTGTACACAGCAAATAGAAACAACTTTATATCAACACAAAAATAAAACTTAGAGATGCAAAAATAATTAATATCTTGATTACATGATAAAATGACAGAATTTATCAGATGTACTTGGTTAAATAAAATACATTATCAAGATGACTTCAGGGGCTGGGAATGCAGTTCAGTGGTAGAACACTTACCAGCACATGCAAGACCACAGGTTCAATATCCAACATGGAAAGAAATTACATTATATATTTATTCTCATTTTTAAGGTGGCTACTAAAATTGTTTAAATGCAGATGTGCTGTGTGTTATACCTCTATTAGATAGCATTGCTCGAAGTAGTATACATGGATGAATATACGTTAGTTCATAAAAAATCTTCACAGATAATACAATGTTATCATCTAATATATTTATCTTCTCCTCACTTGCCCTGGGGATGTTTCTTGCTTTTGAAATTCACATGAATTATTTAAGTATATTTAAAATTAAAATTAGTAAATACAATTTCTGCTGTACAAGATAGAGAGGTATAAATCAATGGTTAGAGATACAGATCACGAAGCAAAAGTAACCAAAATCCAGTTCTAGGCCTGCCCTTTACTAGTTGGACAATGGCAAGTAAGTTATTCAAGTCTTTTGTGTCTGTTTCCTTAAATGGAAAATGGAAATAACAATTGAATAAGTGAACATGTTGAGGATTACTACTCATATTAAATCATGACAGAGGCTGTCAATTACAAAACATTATTAAGTAGACATCTGCTTTATTCTTTGTTGACAGCTTAAAGATGAACAATGAACATGTGATACCTCCAAATGTGCTGGGAACTTTGAGAAGCATTGACTATACATACCTTTCAAATTTTAGTTCACTCTTCAGATAACAATTATATAATAAGCTTTCCTGAGGAAATAAATTATTTGCAATTTTGGCTAAATTTATAATCTAGTCTTTTTTTCTATGAAGTCATCTTTTCCCTTTCCTTTAAGTGCTTTCTTATAACACCTAGATTTTCCATCCTCACTACTCAAATATAAAGCTCATCCGTTTAAACCCTCACTATTCCATGTGGGTCTAAAATGCAGTTCCTACCTGATTTCCCTTCTGATCCAAAACATTCTTCCTTCCTAAGCATATACACCCCCTTTCAGTTCTGGTACAAGTTTCCTGTCTCTCTCACAAATCTCTCCATCCACTTCAGCCTGCCTTGTCCTCCTTTCCAAATCTTCACAGTTCTCATTCATCCAATTAATGTTTCTTGTCTGCTTACATAAAAATCAGGATCTGAAATACCAAAAAAAAAATGAGACAATGTGACCATCAGAATATGGAAAGATCTCCCATGTACATGGATCAGTAGGATTAATATAGTAAAAATGGCCATCCTACTAAAAGCAATCTACAAATTCAATACAATCCTCACCAAAATTCCAACATGATTCTTCACAGAAATTGAAAGGACAATTTTCAGCTTCATATGGAAACACACACACACAAAAAAAAAAAAACCCACAACAGGATAGCTAAAACAATCCTGAATGATAAAAGAACTGCTGGAGGCATTACCATCACTGACCTCAAATTGTGCTACAGAGTTATAGTAATAAAAACAGTGTGGTATCAGCACAAAAACAGACATGTTGGTCAATGGAATAAAATCAAAGACCCAGACATTAAGTCCACATACCCATTGTCACATAATTTTTTATAAAGAAGCCAAAAATACACACTGGAAAAAAAGACAGCATCATCAACAAATGGAAGAATGCGAATAGATCCATACTTATTACCCTGCACAAAACTCAACTCCAAATAGATCAAAGAGCTCAACATAAGATCAGATATACTGAACACGATAGAAGAGAAAGTGGGGAATAGCCTTGAACTCCCTGACACAAGAAAAGTCTTTCTCCACCCCGTCACCCAAGGTGGTTGGCTCAGGGGCCCAAACTGACCATCTTGGCTACCATCCAGGCCCACAACCAGGCCTTGGGTTGACCCACCCTAGCAACTACTCCATCTAGGATCTGCGAGAGCTTGTGAAGGAACTGGTTCTGTGGAAGGATACCCACAAGATCTCCAAGACTCATGGCAGCCACGGAATATCTCAGAGGAGTTCTGGTGAGGATCCAGTGATGATGGTGTACCAGAAGCCAGAGGCCTTGAACCAGACCAGTGACTCATTGCAATAAACATTTGCCAGTAAAACTGATGGGACAAAGGGGTATACTATATGGCAGACTGAAGCCTCCATTTCCACCAGGACAAATGAAGAGGTGATGGAGAGGCAGGAAATAAAGAGAAGCAATAAGATTTTTCTGTTGTTGTGGGTTTTGTTTTGTTTTGATTTTGGGTTTTTTGTTTTGTTTTTGCTTTATTTCACTTGCTTGCATACTTTGATTTGTTTCCTTATATGGGGGGAGTGGCAGGGATGAGGGGAGGGACTGAGAGGTGAACAGAATTGAGGTGCATGATGTGAAACTCCCAAAGAGTCAATAAAGTTAAAGAAATAAAAATAATTTTAAAAATGTCTTTCTGAACAGAACACCATTAACACAGGCACTAAGATCACAAGCAATAAATGGGACCTCATGAAACTGAGAAGCGTCTGCACCACAAAGGACACTGTCATTCAAAGCAACAGCCTACAAAACGGGAAAAGATTTTTACCAAGTACACATCCTACAGAGGGCTAATATTCAAATATAAAAAGTACTCCAAAAACTTGATATCAAGAAAACACAAACCCAATTAAAAATGGGGTACAGATCTAAACAGAGCATTCTCAAAAGAGGAAATTCAACTGGCTGAAATGTTCAACATCGTTAGTCATTGGGGAAATACAAGTCAAAACTATAAGATTTCATCTCACATCCATCAGAAGGGTCAAGATCAATAAAACAAGTTACAGCTCATGTTGGTGAGGATGTTGAATAAGGGGAGCATTCTTCTATTTGCTGGTGGGAGTGCAAACTTGTACAGCCACTATGGAAATCAGTGTGGCATTCCTCAGGAAGATGGGAATCGAGCTACTTCAAGATCCATCTCTACCACACAGATATATACACAAAGGACACTTCATCCTACTATAGAGACACTTCCTCAATTATATTCATTGCTGCTCTGTTCATAAAAGCCAGAAATTGAAGCAATCCAGATGTCCATCAACAGATGAATGAATAAAGAAAGTGTGATACATTTACACAATGTAGTATTACTCAGCCATTAAAAAATGAAATCATGAAATTCATAGCTAAATGGATGGAAATAAAAATCATCCTGAGCAAGGTATCTCAGACCCGTAAAGATAAATATGGTATGTATTTGCTTATATGTGGATATGAGCTGTCAAATCAATAATAAGCAAGCTACAATCTATAGAACCAAAAAGAGTGGGTATAGAATAAGGGATTGGGGGTACAGACAGATCTCATCAGGAAAGGGAAATAGAATAGTTATGGATGGACAAGGAGGGGAGACTGAATTGGGCTATCAAACAGGGAGAGAGAAAGAAGGGGGGACTGACAAAGGGAATAAGGGAAGGTACAGTTAAAATCAAGGGGCATTTGAAGGGCAGTATGGAAACCTAATACAGTAGAATCTTCCTAAAATACATACATATATGAAGGCCTTCTAAATAAAATCATCAAATAACAAAAGAGACAAAGCCCTAACTGGACATCTCTCATGACCTAATGAAGCTTCCAGAACTGTGAATGGGTTACTGCTAATTGAGTTTTTGGCTGAAGGGGTCCCATGGGAACCCGCACACAACCCAAGCTGTTGCCAAAGCTATAGGTGGCTCTCCACAAACTGTTGCCAAGACCTCCTTGCTGAAAATAACACCTACACAACCCATTGAACATGGAAAAGTATAGCTGGTGCCCACACAGAGCCTTCACACCTACTGGCTAGTGTTCATGGTACTGGAAGGTATTCTGCATACTATCAAAGGAGGGAGAAAGGGAAACACCAACCCATTTATAAACCCTTTGATCAACAATGGTGTCCTGCCTGTAATACACACTAGTGAAATGATGGCACGAAGCTTGTGGGAGCAACCAATCACTATCTGGTTTGACTTGAGATGGAACCTATACCCAATGCTGCTTAGGTGACCAAGAACCTGAGACTAGACAGTCCAGGGACCTAGGAGAAAACCAAATACTACTGTTCTACTAAAGAAATATAGCAATAAAATGACTCCTAATGATATTCTGCTATACTCATAGATCAGTGCCTTGCTCAGCCATCATCAGAGAAGCTTCCTCCTGCAGCATTTGGGAAAACTTATAGAGAGATTCACAGCCAAATATTATGCAGAGAGTGAGAAACCTTGGAACACTCAGGCCCTAAACTGGATGTCTCTCTCAACTTCCTCCCCTTAGGGCTCTGGGAACCCTATGAAAGAGGTGCCTGAAAGAGTATAAGAGGAGGCTGGAAAGATGGCTCAGTGGTAAGAGCCCTGGCTGATCTTCCAGAGGATCCAGGTTTGACTCCCAGTACCCACATCATGACTCACTGCCATCTGTAATTGTAGTTCCAGAGGATCTGATGGCCTCTGTATGCATGTGGTGCACAGACATATATGCAGGCAAAACACCCATACACAGAAAATAAAAATAAATAAATAAACAAGTCCTTTAAAAAAGAGTATAGGAGCCAGAGGGGATGGAGGATACAAAGGAAACAAGTCCTTGTTCTGTCCTATTGGATTGTTTTGTCTTGTTTTTATCTTATATTTTATTACTATCTCTTAGATGCCTATTTGTTTTCTAATGTGAGACAGAAAGGGGGTGGATCTGAACGGGAGGGGAGGAGAGGTGGGGAAAAACTGGGAGGATTAAGGGGAGGGGACCCTTAATTAGAATATATTGTATGGAAAAGTCTATTTTCAGTAAAAATATTTTTTTTAAATCACCAGAGAAATGAGTGTCATGAGACATAAATCAGGGAACTAGAAAATTCATTTAGTCACATGCTTGTGCTTTGATTCAAACTATTAAGCATGTCCTTCATGCCATAATAAGCACTCCAGTATCAATCACACTACTAAATTTGTAAGGAGACTAAGTGCTGGTTGAATAAATAAATATAAGCAATATTTTTTGTCACTTAGATCCCACATTCTCTACCACTTTGGCCTCCCAAAATCCAACTTTGGCCACTCATTATTACATAGAACAGAAGAAAAATAACCTTATTTATATGGCATAAGCCACACCCCAACTCACAAACCTATTGTGATATTTGGTGTTAATTCTCAACTGACAGGCTCTAGGATCACCTGGGAGACAAGCTTCCCCCAGGCATACCTGTGAGGTACTATCTAGGTTAGGTTAGCCTCTGGGCATGCTTGTGGGGCTTTATTTTAATTGTGCTGGGGACTCTCCAAATGTGAGTAGCTTCATTCCCTGGCTGGGTTCTTGGTCTATGTAAGTAGAGCAAGGGAACTATGGAAGAGCTTGCATTCATCCTTCTCTGCTTCCTGATTGTGAACGTGATGTGAGCAGTTGCTTCAATTCCTTAATGCATTGACTTCCTCACCACAATAGACTATTTCTTTATTTTTATATCTATAATATATTTTGATCGAGGTTCTCTCTCCCTCATCTCTTCCCAGATCCTCCCTATGTCCCCTCCAACTCCACACCTTCTTTTTCTCTCTATAGAAAATAAATAGGCAGATAAAAACAAATAACCAGAATAAAATAAACAAAAAAATTAAAAAAGCATGAGACATACATACACATAGAGACACAGGACTGATGCACATATGAACTCACAGGGACTATATATAATCTTTAACTGTGAGCTGAAATGAACTTTTTCCCTCTTAAGTTGCTTTGTTGAGATATTTTATCAAAACAATAGAAACTAAGACATCTACCAACCATATACTATGAGGCAAAGTGTCATGTAAGTGTAAGATACTGACCCATAGGTCTTCACTTCTTTAAGACTCAGAAACTGTCTCCAAAGTCCAAAGTTCATAGCTGTTCTAAAAAGCACATGTAGTTCAAAAACACAAATATACTCACTGTTGACATTTTCATATAGATTTTTATCTTAATCACATATATACATATACACATACATATTTTGTCTTCTAAAATAAGGTCATAAGAATCTAATAACTAGAAGCTGGAGAGATGGTTCAACAACTAGCTGCTCATCCAGAGAACCCAGGTTCAATTCCCAGCACTAACATGGCAACTCACAACTATGTGTATCTCCAGTTCCAGGGGATATGATGCACTCATCTGGCCTCTGGTGATACTGTATGAATGTGAACCCATACATACAGGCAAAATACCCCATACATATAAAATTATCATTTTTTAAATATTAGCCAATAAACAAGGGGTAGTATGAGAAATTGAGGTCCTTTGCCTAGTTTTTAATGTAGCTTTTAAAAACAAACATCATACATTCTCTCTCATTATAGGCTCCTAGATCCACATCTTCAGAGATGAGTACATATATTGGAGTAATTGCAAAAACCAGGAAAGAAAAAGGGATCATTTCTGGGGTAGGAGTAGGAGATAATACAGAGAGGGATGGTAGGATACAAGTGATCTATCATGAAAATGGAAAAGGGGTCTCTAATTAGGGAGGGAGATGGAGACAAATACAGAAGGAGGGAAGAGGGTAAAATAACAGATATCTGAAAAATCATAAGGAATCATACTATTAACTATTTACCTAAAAGACTGTAATACAAACAAGTCTATGAATAAATATACATATATAGTTTAAATGAAATTTTCTCATCTGGGCTGACAATGTTCCCTCCAAGAGGCAAAGATCAAAACTCCCAACACCAGGCATGAGAAGTCCTCTTTTGAGATATTGGTCAGGATTATCCAAGAGATTCTCAAGATATATGGATTACTGCTATTACCCTTGGTTGTTCCTCAGAGGTGGAAAGTAAGTTCCTATTGCTAAAAATACTATTCCTTTCAGACACAGGGCTAAGAAACCCCTGAGCTGGAACTCAGGCCTCTTCCCTAAGGATTGATTTTCATGGTACCAGATAGTACCATGCACAAGCTTCCAAAGGAGGGAGGCAACCAACAGTCCTACCCAGCTATAACGCCTGTGAACCGCATCAACAACCAGCATGGCACAATAACCCTAAGGTTACAATAGTGGCACACAGACCTTGGCAGTAACCAACAGCTCTCTACTTTAACTTACTACCTGCTCAATGAGAGGGAAACCACGCCTGGTACTAGAAACCTAGCCAACTACTCAGAGGTAGTAAAGTCATGGATCTTGGAGGAGAACCCACAACTACCACTTTACTAAAGCAGCATAATTTCTAATAATCTAAACTTTTGTCCTTATACCTGTTAAGATCAATGCACATGAGTCTATTTAATGGGTAATAGGGATTTACTAAGATATAAATTGAGGAAATATACTCATGAAGACAGAACTGAGTAAACAGCTGAAGTCGTCCTCTGTTCTGTCCTGGAGCGAATGCACCTGGCTGTCCGATCATGCCAGGAAGAAGGAAGCAGGAAGCGTATGACCTCTCTCCCTTTCCTTTTAAGAGGTCATGTATGAAGGCAAGAAATACCACCTCTTTCAGGCTATATAGCCCAAGGGCAGAGCAAATACCACTATATTTCCCCTTTTTGTTTAAATAAGAAGGTCCTAAACCTAATGCAAACTATATACAATAAGAATGATTATTAAGTATTGTCCAGGAGAAAGGGTAATAAAATAAATAAAAATGGAACTACAACCAACAAGAACGTCAAGTAAGAAACATGCTAAATATCCAGACTATAGATAAAAGGTAAATTGTAGAGATTACTCCAAATGCTGTCCTATCCAGAAGAATCTAACTCTAGTATCTAATATGTTCTTAGCTAAGATATGAGAGGATTGTAACTGCAACTATAAAGCTGCATTGGCCTATGGCAGGGCAGGATGGAGCCAGGCAGGAAATCCAAGAGAGCTAGAGAAAGAAGAAAGGCGAAGTCAGAGAGATGCTGCAAGCTGCTGCCAGGAGAAGCAAGATGTGAGAGAACAGGTAATGTCATGAAGCCACGTGGTAATACATAGGAATGGAGTGAGTTAAGTTGTAAGAGCTAGTTAGCAAGAAAGTCTGAGCCATAGGCCATACAGTTTGTAATTAATATAAGCCTCTGAGTGATTATTTTATAAGCAGCTGCAGGACAGTGGGTGGGAAAGATTCGTCTGGAGAAACTTCCAGCTACATATACCCACAAATAAGGTCAGTCTTTTCCCCTCATCAAGGAAATTTCTCTTTGCAACAGGTGGAGATGACTACAGAATACCACAACCAATCAAACTGCAGAGCTATGGAGCCCAGTCCCAATGGGTACATATACAAAATACTCCCACACCTGAAGCTTAGGGAACATTATAGAAGAGGGGTGGAAATTTGTAAAAGCCAGCAGATCAGGGAGTTTGCTGTGAGATTGAATTTTGTAATAATGACAGAAATTATACCCATAAAGTGTCACCAGCATGACGTGTGGAGGGGGGAAGACCACAAGGCCTTACGCAAAGAGCCACAGGTAACTAAGGAATGCTGAGATGGGAGAAATAGTCTTCCTGAGGGAAGAGCACAACAACTGCTTATCCAATACCACAAGGTTAGCCCAGAAAACATCTGTGTGTGTGTGTGTGTGTGTGTGTGTGTGTGTGTGTGTGTGTGTGTGTGTGTGTGTTAGTTTGGGTTATTATTGCTGTGATAAAACACTATGACCAAAAGCAATTTGGGGAGGAAAGGGTTTATTTCATTCACAGTTCTGTAGCTAGAGTTTTCCTGCCTGGCCCACAGTCAGGACAAATCTCTCTCACCTGCCAGTCCCACAGCCGCTCAGACCTGACCAAGTAAACACAGAGACTTATATTGTTTACAAACTGTATGGCCGTGGTAGGCTTCTTGATAACTGTTCTTACAGCTTAAATTAATCCATTTCCATTAATCTATACCTTGCCACATGGCTCGTGGCTTACCGGCATCTTCACATGCTGTTTCTCATCATGGCGGCTGGCAGTGTCTCTCTCACCCAGCTTCCTGTTCTCTCAATTCTCCTCTCTGTTAGTCCCGCCTATACTTCCTGCCTGGCCACTGGCCAATCAGTGATTTATTTATTGACCAATTAGCAACACATTTGACATACAGACCATCCCACAGCACAGTTCCATATAATAGTTTGCTGTGGATGATTGATTGATAAATAAAACACTGATTGGCCAGTAGCCAGGCAGGAAGTATAGGCGGGACTATCAGAGAGGAGAATTGAGAGAACAGAAAGGAGGAGAGGAGGAGAGGCCAGCCTGCCATCCAGGGAGCATCATGTAAAGGCAGCAGGTAAAGCCATGGAACACGTGGTGACATATAGATTAACAGAAATGGGCTGAGTATAAGAGTAAGAGCTAGACAATGGTGGGCCTGAGCTAATGGCCAAGCAGTTTAAATAATATAAGCATCTGTATGTTTATTTTATAAGTGGGCTACGGCACTGCCGGGGCTTAGCAGAATCCGGAGAGAAAAACTCTAGCTACAATAGTTCATCATCAAAATCAGTGAGGGTAGGAAACTGGAGGCAGAAGCTGATGCGGAGACCCATAGAGGAGTGCTGCTTACTTGCTTGCTCTCCATGGCTTGCTCAGCCTGCTTTCTTATAGAACCCAGGACTATCATCCCAGGGACAGTCCCACCCACAATGGACTGGGCATTCCTCTATCAACCACTAGTTAAGAAAATGCCCTACAGGCTTGCCTACAGCCCCATTGTATGGAAGCATTTTCTCAGCTGAGGCTCCCTTCTCTCTAATAACTCTAGTTTGTGTCAATTTGACATAAAACTAGCCAGAACAACTAACCTCTTATCAACTTGACACACAAACACATCACCTTTCAACTATAACCTTTCCTTTCTCATTTATCCCCACGATGGAACATTAATATTGATATCACAATATAGAACATAAATAAAAGTCCCACAGTCCCTACAAATTCAAATACATGAAAAATCCAGTCTCT
The DNA here is from genome assembly GCF_007827085.1 of Peromyscus californicus insignis. NCBI lineage: Eukaryota > Metazoa > Chordata > Mammalia > Rodentia > Cricetidae > Peromyscus > Peromyscus californicus. The sequence goes on from NW_026294391.1 coordinate 49,468,533, forward strand.
TTGAAATATCCAATCTTTTTAAAAGTCCAAAATCTCTTCTAAAAGTTCAAAGTCTTTAAGCTGTGGGCTCCTGTAAAAATAAAAAATTCATTTAAATACTTTCTTTGAGAGGGAAAAACCAGGGTACAGTCATAATCTGAACCAAGCAAAAACAAACTCCAACAGTGTAAATAACTCAATATCCAACTGTCTGGGATTCATTTACAGTCTTCTGGGGCTTGGGTCACTTCTCCAGCTCTGCACCCTGTAGCACACACAGCTTTGACTAGCTCCACTCCACTGCTGCTGCTGTTCTTGGCAGGCATCCCATGGCACTACCATCTCCAAAATGCTAGAGTTTTCTGTTGCAGCTTGGCTGTACTTTCACCAATAGCCCCTGCTGGGATATCTTTGGGGACTCCAGCCCTGCCACACAATGCCAAGCCTCAGCTTCTCTCCATGACTTCCAAGCCAGTACCACCTGGGAGATTCTTACACTACCAAGTTCAGCTGCCAGCACAAGGTACATCCTTGACCATGTCTGCAACAGCATCTGTGTGCTGACTCTCAGGAAATACTTCCCAGAAAAGTTCCCCTCAATGATGTTGGTCTCTTCTTAATCACTGCTAATTTCTTAGCTCCAACTGACCAGCATCGAGTATCCCAGCAAAGCAAAGGTTTCACTTTAGTAGTTCTGGTATCTTGTTAATCACCGATGATTATTCAGTCCTAGCTAATCAAAACCACAAAATCTTAATTTAAAATAACAAATGGCCCCAACAGAGTCTGTAAAGTTCCCTCTGAAACTTCACAAGCCTGGCCTCCATCATCTGCTCTGCTCTCAACATTCTTATCTTCCAAGCTCCTATAAAACATCCCACTGAGCTCTCAACACTCAATGGCTTTTCTAGCTCAAAGTTCCAAAGTCCTTCCACAATCCTCCCAAAAAAAACCATGGTCAGGTCTGTCACAGCAATACCCCACTATCCAGATACCAACTGTCTTAGTTAGGGTTACTATTGCTGTGATGAAGCACCATGACCAAAAGCAACTTGGGGAGTAAAGGGTTTATTTCATTCACAGTTCATCATCAAAAGCAGTGAGGGCAGGAACTCACACAGAGCAGGATCCTGCAGGCAGGAGCTGATGCAGAGACCTTGGAGGGGTGCTGCCTATACTGGCTTGCTCCTCATGGCTTGTTCAGCCTGCTTTCTTATAGAACCCAGGACCACCAGCCCACAAATAGCATCACCCACAGTGGGTCAGGCCCTCTCCCATTGATCACTAATCTTAGGCCATACAGCCAAATCTCATGAAGGCATTTTCTCAGTTGAGGCTCCATCCTTTCTGATGACTCTAATTTGTGTCAAGTTGACATAAAACTAGCCACTACAAGAAGTAATATTATACAGACTGAATAAGTTATATTTAGAAATAGATCTGTATATACATCTGTGTATGGATAGATAGATAGATAGATAGATAGATAGATAGATAGATAGATATCCAAGTGAAAACAATAAATGAATAAAGAGGTCATGAATTTGAAAGAGAGCAAGAAGAGATATATTGGAGGGTTTGAGAGGAAGGGAGAAATGATGTAATTATATTATAATCCCCAAAACAAAAGAAAAAATGGACATGAAAGTAGAGGATGCTCTAGTTTGGGAAGATTAGCAGCAGTGGAGGGGAACAAGGAAGGGTAAGGAGTGGAGGATGAATATGATTAAAATATATTATGTACATGTATAAAAATGTCCTAAGGCAACCCATTATTCCATAAAATAAATTTATATTGATAAAATACGTTGAAAAATAATTGAGACTGTATTTTGAGACATTCGGGTCCTTTGCCTAGTTCTTTAACGTAAACTTACATATTACGGGTGCCTCCACATACACAGGTATAGGGCTGACCACTGGGGCCTTGGTAACCTAACAAGGGGCTTGCCCCTAAAGAAAAGTACCCCTCATCAGCTGTTCACTGCTTGGAGATACTCAACTAGGTGTGAGGCCTTGTAAAGCCTTCCTTCATCCATGCTAGAATGTGATTGGTGTAGTCTTGCAGGTCTTATGCAAGCAATCATAATTTTGAGAGTCTGTGGGCACAAAAGCCTGGTCATAACCAGAAGACACTATTTTGTTGGCAGTCCTTACAGTTCTTCCAGTCCTCTGGCTCTTAGGATCTTTCTAGCCCCTCTTCCATTATGTTCTCTCAGACTTGGATGTAGTAACTATGTTACAGATATCCCATTTAGGGCTAGGCACTCCTCAGTTGCATACTCTCTTCACTTTGACCAGTTGTGGGTTCTCAGTAATAGCCTCCACAAGTTGAAAAAAGAAGTTTCTTTGATGAGAGAGAGGTCTTCACTCATCTCTGCATATAAGTATTTATAAGACAGTTAGATACTATATCAATTTAGTAAAATGGTAGTACTAGGTTTTCCTTTAGGGTCTTTGATCTCTCCAGCTATGGGTACTTGGCTAGATTTCCAGTACCAGGCATGAGCTCTCTCCTACTGAGTGGAATCTGAGTATAATCAGACAGCTATTGACTATCCCCAAAATACTAGTGCAGCCATTACACTGATGGACAACTTACATAGCACTATCCAGCATTATGAGAGCTAGCCATCATCAGGGAGGCTTTCAGGTCAGTCCCAACTTGATTTCTCCAATTCCTATAACCAATATGTGTGATATCTTTAGCAATATCATCTTACCCTCAAGTTCCGGCAGGTAGCCAAGAGCAATAACAGTAGTGGATTATTGTTTGGGGTGGGGGGCTCTTAGACCTCCCTGACCAACAACTTGAAGATGTCCCTTTCCTGGCACTGGGCTTTTTGTTTGGTAGGCTATGGCTTCTGGTGGGTAGCATTATTCCCCTCCATGTGTAATGACTCCAATCAAAGTACATGTTTTAAGAGAGCTTATAGAGTAGTAGGTTTCCAAGTAGTTTTCAAAATGGATACGGTATGTGTAATATTGCTAGAATGAGTCTAAATGTCTTAGAACAGCATTACAGAAGTGTTGATACAACAGTGAAATTCATCATCTCCACATAATACATTGGAAAATTATCAGTTATGCAGAATGATTTGGCAAACTAAAGCCCCGTGGATCTGCACCATTCAATACCCTGCCAGTAACAGATAGAGTTCTTGATTTGCTTGGGAGACTGCAACTCCTCATGAATTTGAAATAGATTAACAAAATATCTTTTCTTCTTTTATCAAGACTGGAATTTGTTGTTCAAACCCATCCTAAAGAATCAAAGGAAATAAGATACATTTTCTTCTTTTATTTTGCACTCCACTCAGAAATGGTTTCTTTCGCAGAAAAAGTGGAGAACCACAACTCTTAAGTAATCAAGATGTGCTCTTGAGGAGCAAAAAGCTCCTGAAGTCTAAAAAGCAGTGAATCTAGCACACTGTGAACAACTCACAAGTGTATTTGATCAAGCCTTTGAAAAAATAGCTGCCCATGTGTAGCTGATGACGATCACTCTCTGCAAAAGTAAAACCCCTAATAAAGACATGTCGTTTGAAATAGTACAAAAAGTCAAAGTAAAAAAAAATCACTGTTGCTTTAAAAATACTTACCATTCTCTTTTTCCAAAAGATAAAAGTTTTCTCATGGTCACCTTGGAGGCCTGGAAATGATGAAGTCAAGAAGTTCAACTATAGCAGTCTATCTGATAAGACTTCAGTTTGTTGGATTATTGCAGTGATACTTAAATAATCTTTTATGGATGTGTGTGTGTGTGTGTGTGTGTGTGTGTGTGTGTGTGTGTGTGTGTGTGTTATGAGTTTGTTTGTACACATAACTGTGCATGTTTGTTGGGTCCAGAGACTGCCATCAGATACCTTTGTCTATTGTCTCCACCTTCCTTTTTGTGACAGATTTCTCAAAGAATCTGATTTTCACTATTGTGGCTAAAGTGGCTGGCCAGCAATCCCCCCCACACCCCGAGATCCTCCTGTTTCCACCCCTGTAACGCTGAGGCCACAGATGCATCCACCACCCCTGACTTTTGTTTGGGTTCTTAGGCTCTGAACTCAGGTCATCACAGATGCTCAGGAAGCACTTAGTCCACCTCGCCATCTCTCTATCCCAATACTTAAATGTTCTTCAGAACATTTATATAAATAATACTGTCAGGTAGCCATCGCCACAACAGTGCTCCAGAAGAATCACCTGGGCAAATTCAAAGACACTCAATAGTGTTATTTCTAACTCCAGGACAGCAACATTTCACTGATAGAAGCTGGGTTCAGATCTCTATTCATGGCTATAAATTAGGTCCAACTCTGTTGCACATGGCTCTGCCCTTCCTGCCTGAAACACATTCTTCTCAAGGTGAGAAATAGAATTCAAAGAGGACAAAACAAATGATCTGAATATATTCAAATATTTTATTGAATCATTTTCATTAACACCTCTAGGCTGGGGAACTTCCTCTACTCTATTTTATTCAGTGCTGGGGACCACAAATTAAACTGCCAATAGACTGATAAGCAAGGGGAAAACACACAAATTTTGTTAATTTTTAATTTTTAAGTACACAGGGCTTCATAGAAAATAAGTGAAAACCAAAAAAGTAATTGATTCAGAGGCTCATATAGCAGTTAAATAAAAGGCAATAAATTATGGAGAAGAGATAAGACAAGGGAAAGAGGAATTGGACTCCAGTAAATTGTGAGAGCATGACTATAAAATATATGAGGGAGACAAATAAAGAGAAGGGTTAATTGGTAAAGTTTGTTTATACAGACTCATCTCAGCACCGGCTCTCTAGCTCCAGCCGTAAGTGTCATATAGATATCCCACAGTCACTTATTCTCTGTAATTTGACCAGTTGTGTGTCTCTGTAACAGCCTCCATCTGCTGCAAAGAAAAAGAAGCACCACTGAAGAAGTGTGATCTAGGAAGGGAGCTGTTTTTTACAGAGAAAATTTTACCCAGAATTGTAGGCATCTAAGGGAAGGGCAAAGAACTTGTCCTGCAACTATTAACATTTTTTTTCTTTTTAATTGGAAATAAATGTATTCATACAATATATTCTGGTCACAGTTTTCCCTCTCCCAACTGTTGATTCTTAATTGCCTTCTAGTCGAAATAATTCTATGCCATTGTAGAATGTTCTGCGACAGAATATTCCAAATTCCTTTACTTCCTGCTCACCTAAACAAATTTATTGCCAACTCAAAAATTAAACACTGAAGAAGTAAGACTACTGATTCAGTCCATTGAGTCAGCCCAGAGATTTTATAGTCTTAAAAGTGACATACTCTGTGGGAGCCCGTTCTCCGGTTCCTCGTGGCTTTACCCAGCAGGTCCACATAGAGGATGATTAGACCACGGGCCTGAGTGCAGGTGTCTGAGATGGTCTGCACTTGGCTGTGCTGGGGGAGGAGGTCTTTTGCTCCACTCCTTGGCGTCTCTATAAAAACCCTGGGGCAGAGACAGTCGGGGCCCGTTGGAATAGGTTCCAGGCCCTCTCGAGGCTATCCTTTATTTTCTATCTGTTTATCTCCGCGATATTCTCCGCAATAAATCCTTCTATCTAATATTTCCTGCTGCTCGCACTCAAGAAAACTCTGGGGAACTGTGGGGGTGGTTGGGTAAACGCCCCACAATACTCCCTTTGGAATATATGAATCAAATAAAGCCCTATCCTTTAAAAAGTATTTTGTCCTTCATGATGCCACAAGAGCTGATTTCCCATGCAATTCTAAAGACTATTTTACTTGGTAATATGATGTTAGCAAGCCCAACAATTTGATAAATATCATGATGCTATTGTAGTATAATCTATATTGTTTTATATTTTTGTTTACATGTTTAAAAATTGCTGACCCAATGATATATAATGTTCTTCCTAAAATTATCAATATACTTTTAGTTTATAATTATCTGTCAATATCCCTATTTCATGATTTGAAAGATCTTTTTAATATACTTTATTCTTTAAGAATTTTTTATATTTTTAGTGAAAATATAATTACATTACTTCTCCCTTCTCTTTTCTGCCTCCAGCTTCTCCAATGTCCACTCCTTTCAAACCCTCCCATGCCCCACTCTCAAATTGATATACTCTTTTTCTTTGATTATTGTTGTTACACATATATGTACAAATATATAAATACAACCCACCAACTCCATTTTTTGTCACTTGTGTGCTTATGGTTTCAGGGCTGACCACTTTCTATTGAATAATCAATAGGAAGCTCGTCCTTGGGAGTGGCTAATTTTCCATCTTTCAGCTGCCATTAGTTGCCTGTAGTTTTTTTGTCTGGGAGCAAGACCCCATGATAGTGTCCTTCTTCCACATTAGCACAAATATTGATACTGCCATTTGTCAGGTATTCTTTAGGTGGCCATTTCTAGGAGACACAGTCTCACACCAGATGTCTTGGTCCTCTGGCTCTTACAATCTTTTGATGCCCTTTTCCATGATATTCCTTGGGCCTTAGGTATGGGAGAGTTGCATTGTGGATTATAGGCCAGGCTTCCTGCAATCCATTGATTTCTGCAATGTGTTCAGTTGTGATTTTCTGTAATGGAAAGAGAAGTTGTAAAGAGAAGCTTCTTTGCCCAGTACCAGATGTGAGAAATCCCCCATTTGAATTGTTGGTCAGAGTAGTCTAAGTAACTCTGTTGTGGAATATTACTTTAACCATGTAAAGATGTATTTATGTGTCTATGTAAAGATTTGTTTATGTTGCAGAATATTACTTTAACTACATAAAGGTGTGTTGTATTTGTTTAATTATGTAAAGATGTGTTGCTGTTTTACCTTGCCTGCCAAAGGCACCTGATTGGTCTAATGAAAAGCTGAATGGCCAATAGCTAGGCAGAAGAGGGATAGGCAGGGCTGGAGGGCAGAGAGAATAAATAGGAGGACGAATCTACTCTCAAGAGACAAGAGAGAAAGAGAGAAAAAGAGGGAGATGCCCAGGGCCAGCCAGGCAGGCAGGTGCCAACCAGACAGCCACCATCCAGATAGACATGGAGGAAGCAGTGAAAGTAGGACATATAGAATGAAAGAAAGGTAAAAAGCCCCAAGGCAAAAACATAGATGAAGAGAAACAGGTTAAATTAAGTTATAAGGGGGAAAAAAGGTATAAGAGCTAGTGGGACAAGCCTAAGCTAAAGCTGAGCATTCATAACTAATAATAAGTCTCTGTGCCTTTATTTGGGAGCTGATTGGTGGCCCAAAGAAAGCCTGCTACATAACTCCTAAAACAATGTTGGTTATTGCTGTTGCCCTTGGTTACCGCTCAGCGATTGAAGGTAAGTCCCCATTGCTGAAGATACCAACCAAACACTTAGAACACAGAACTCAGTGATTTGAGCTGTATCTATTCTGAAAGCCTTCTTCCTCCTTCTTCCTGTGGTCTAGTTTTGATAGTACCAGAAAGTATTATGCAAGCTGCTAAGCGAGGGGAAGCAATCAGTAGTCTTATCCAGCTGTGATGCCTGTGAACCACAACCATGACCAGCATGTCAAGATATTCCTAATGGTGCAATGGTGGTACTCATATGTTAGTGGTAACCAACAACTGTCTGATTGGACTTAAGGTCCCACTCAACAGGGGAAATTATGCCTAGTACTAGAAACCTGGCTAACTACCTGGGGCTAATGAGGTCATGGATCTTAGAGGAAAACCTACTACCAACACTTTACTAAACCAGAATAATTACTAACTACATTCTAAAACTTTTATCCTCATATAACTGTAGCTCTCACCCCTCATCAAAGAAGCTTCACCCGCCAAATCCAATTTGTGCTGCCCATATACTCAAAGTGTAGGGCCAGCAACTGAAACATGTTTGATCAATCAAGGGCCATGCCCTTAAACAACACTGAGTCTCCCTCCCGTAAAAGCCATGAACTGCCCATACTCCCTCAGCTAGGAGTGGAGGCTTGTGAGCCCCTTCACCATCTATTCAGGAATATTGGTTGTCTTGGTCTTGTGTGAGTCTTGTGGAAGCAATCACAGCTGCTGTGTGTTCATAAGCATAGCCAGCCTGTCATGTTCAGAAGACCCTGTTTTGCTCCAGTTCTTGATAACTTCTGGCTCTTATAATCTTTCTGCCTCTTCTTCTCTAATGGTTCCTGCATCTTGGGGGAATGGAGTGTGATAGCAATGCCCCATTTGTAGCTGAGCACTCCACAAACAGTTATTCTCAGCACTTTGACCAGTTGTGAGTTTCCATGATAAGCACTTAGCACTGCAGAAACTTCTCTGATAAGATCTGAGAACTGTACTAATCTATGAATATAAATTTTGTGAACGTAAAGAGCAGTTTGTTCATTTAATAGGTTTCTTCCTGGGACCTGTCAGCTCCCCCATGGGTTCACGGTCAGATTTACAGTACCAGGCATGTGTTTTCTTCTGTGGAGTCAGCCTTAAATCCATTCAGAAAAGTGGTAGGCTTCCCCTGCAGCGCTTATGCCGCCATTGTACCCATGAGCATATAAAATAGTGGGTTTCTATACAGCTTCTCAAACATCGTTAGTGTTAGTTATCAAGACCCTGTTCTTCACCCTACCCTCATCACTTTCTCCACTGAAATTTTCCTCCCCAATATTCCCCCTTTGCCCTCACATCACCTCTGTTCTACCATCTCCCCTCCCTTCAGATCTCTCTTCCCCTTCCCCACCAATGGCCCCTTTCTAGTTTCCTGGAATCTACAGTTACACCACGTTAAACACACAAATTTAAGTGTTCGACACTAAGGTACACATATGAATGATTACAAAAGACTTGGTCTTTCTTGATCTGAGTTACTTCACTCAGTATAATGTTTTCCAGTTCCATCCATTTATCTACAAATTTCATAATTTTAATTTTTCTTTGCTGCTAAATAAAATTCCAGTGTGTATAGATACCATATTTTCACTATCTATTCCTTATTTGATGGACTCTGTTCCACTGGCTACTATGAATAGAGCAGCTATGAACATGTCTCTGTAGTAGAAATTAGGGTCCTTTGGGTATATGACCAGAAACGGTTTTTTTTTTTTTTTGGTTTTTCGAGACAGGGTTTCTCTGTGTAGCTTTGCGCCTTTCCTGGAACTCACTTGGAAATGGTTTTTAATAATCAGCTTATATGAGAGAAATGAGACATTTAAATTTATTAGTAATTACTATACCATCTTACATTTTTGTGTTTTGTTTTTCTTTTTTCTTTTTATTAAAAATAGATTCTTTTCTCATATGATATACATAATTATAGTTTCCTCTCCCTCTACTCCTCCTAGTTCTTTCTCACTTCCCCTCTCATCCAGATCCACTCCCTTTTTGTCTCTCATTAGGAAAGAACAGGTTTCTAAGGGATAACAACCAAACATGACAAAATAAAATATAATATGAAGAAAAAATATTCATATTGAAGTTAAACAAGTCAAACCATCAGAGGGAAAAAGTCCCCAAGATCAGGTACAAGAATCAGAGACACACTCGTTGACACACTCAGGAGCCCCATAAAAATACTAAGCTTACAGCTATAATGTAGTTGGGATTTTCTTTAGGCCCTCAACAAGCTCCCAAATAAAGACATGGGGACTTATTATTAATTATAAATGCTCGGCCTTAGCTTAGGCTTGTCCCACTCGCTCTTCTATCTTAATTTGACCTATTTCCATTCATCTGTGTTTTGCCTCAGGGTTTTTTAACCTTTCTTTCATTCTGTATGTCCCACTTCCCTGCTTCCTGTGTATATGGCTGGCTGGACCCTGATGTCTCTTTTTCTTTCTCCCCTTCTTTCTCTCCCAAGCCTAAATTCCTCCTCCTACTTATTCTCCCTGCCCAGAAAGTCTGTCTATACCTCTTCCCTTGTTATTGGCCTTAAGGTTTTTATTAGACCAATCAGGTGCCTTAGATAGGCAAGGTAAAACTGCAACACATCTTTACATAATTAAACAAATACAACACATCTTTGCATAGTTAAACAAACATTCTGCAACACTACAATATATACACAGACGACCTGGTGCAGACCCATGTAGGACCTGTGCTTGATGCTTCAGTCTCTCTGAGTTCATTTGAACTTTGATCATGTTGAGTCAGAGGGCCATGTTCTCCTGGTGTCCTCTATGCCCTCTGGCTCTTACACTCTTTCTGCCTCCTCTTCCACGGGGTTCCTTGTGCTCTGGGGGGAGAGATTTGATGGAGACATCCCATTAAGAGCTGTGTGTTCAAAGGTCTGTATCTCTGTGTGTGTGTAATGTCTAACTGTGGGTCTCTGTGTCTGTTCCCATCTGCTGCAGGAGGAAGCTTCTCTGACCTTCTTATTCTCAAGATTTTAAATATATATTTAAACTGATGATAATATAATTCAAATATTATATCAACATCTGCTATGGGTCAATTTTAACCGCCCTTAAAAATATGTTAAAGTCCTAAATCCCAAGACCCATCATATGAGTTTATTTGGAAATAGGGTCTTTACAGATAATGAAGTTAAGATGAGGCCATTATGAGTCTTACTTCATTATAACTGATTAATTTTTAAAAAGGAAAATTTGGACACAGAGACAAACACCAAGAGAGGAAAGATGATATAAAGATGCAAGGAAGTTTCTCTATAAGCCAAGACTTGTAGCCTGGAGACCAGTAGAAGCTAGGAAAGAGCCATGGGGCTGATTCTTCCTCATAGTACTTAGAATCAATTCTGACAACTTAATTTGGGACTTCTAACTTACACAACTGTAAGACTATGTATTTCTGCCAATTTGGGCCATCTAGTGTGGGGAATTTCATTAGAGAAATACCAGGACATAGATACTGCACCAAATTTAGGGATCAAATTGTATTTTCTAAGTTGCCAGGAAAGCTAAATATTAAGAATAAGTCCAAATAATGTGCCTGTTTAATTTTACTGTTATGTTCATTACATTTAGTAGTAACATAATAGATCACATAGTCAAGGGTCCCAGAAATGACACTGAAATAAGTATTTGGCTATTTAGGAGTTCCAAGGGGCAAAGACAGTTTGAAGCAAGTGTTGAAGCAGAAGCTAAATGCTACTACAGCCTCCTTTATAATCGCTTAATATGCTGCATATTTTCATGTCTTTATTTTGAGTGTGGTATGCTTCTCCTATATTCCTGTTAGAAGGGAAGCATTGTGAGGGTGAGGGTGTTATCTATTTTTCTCATCACTGTATCGCTAACGGTATAAGTATGCCTGGCATATAACAGGTATTAAGTCATTATTTTTCCAAATAATGAAATCAATCTCCAAGCAGGAGTCAACTAGTTAAAAAAATACTCTTAATTTGGCTACAGTTTTTTTGTTATGTATTCAGTTCCTCATTTGAACCACAACTGATAAACATGGTTGGTTTGTTTTTGTCCTCCGCAAAGGAGACATTGTAACGGGAAAATATGCACTATGCTGGTTCCCCAATCATCAACTGCCGGAGCAGTTTTCCCATAAGGAAACTCTCAAGAGAGTCAATTATTTCATTAATGATCTCAGCCTGCAATATTCCTGGGAGGGAAATTCTTTCAAAAGGACACCAAATTTTCAAGTTAAAGTTGAGAATTCACAGAGCCTGAAGCCAGATTGCACTTGGTTGATGAAATGCTGACTGATAGCAATTAAAAACGTCTATGTCATAGGTTCTTTCCATGAAATGAAGTGATTATTGCTTCCTTCACAGGGTGCTGTGCTTTTTAAATGGACGTATATGAAGCACCAAGAATTATGTGTGGCAATGCTAAAAGTCTGAGCACAAATCTAAAGACTCTCACTATTATAGCCCATGGAAGGAAAAGAGTTCTGGCAAGACATAATATATGCCAACAATGATTTCCTGAGCGTTTCCCATATGATTTCTGACTTTACCTAAAACTGTCATAAGCAAAATCATTGAGGCTCTTCGCTTCAGAGTTTGGATTGGAGCTGAGGTTTGTTTTTTGTTTTTTGTTTTGGGGTGCGGGGTTTCTAGTTTCTGGAGACTGCATAGAGATCATTCTATGTTGAATGATAGCATTAGTTGAAGCAGTATTTAGCAGTTCAACACATGGTTGAGTCAAGCATGGGGGAGATTAGATGATAGCATTTCAAGAGGAAATTGCCAATGAACAGGAATAGTGAGGAGGCAGTGTGGCCCAGGGTTTAACTGCAGCGTTTTTAAAGAGGCCACGGCAGACAGCCCTTGTGTTCAGCAAGAATTCTCCTGAGAGCCAGCTCCTCACCTCCAAGCAGTGCTGTAACAGCTGAAGTCCTTAGCCTCTGAAAGCCAAGCAATTGCTAAAAGGCAGGTTGAACTAACAAATCCTTAGCTCTGTGTTTGTCATTCCTTTCGCTCAGATTCTATGGTGCAAATCCTGCCTGGTGTCAGAACGAGGGATTACACTAAGTTATTACAAGTGTTTTTTACTACAGAGATTCCAAGAGGAAACGGTCTGTAGACCATAACTCCCCCTTTTGTCACAATGAAAATGAATCCTATATACTGACAATAATATGGGTGATAATTATCCAATTTGAGGATGATCCAAGTCTCCCCACTGCTCATGCCTGGCATTTAACCATTTTATCAGGCTTCATAGAGGTTATGCATTGGCTCAAACTATGAAGTTCAAATGAATACATTCTGGTGCTTATTAATGAGAGGGCCCGGGAGCCAGACCAGAGCCATGACAGGTTTCGAAGAGCCCTGCCAGGGAACCAGGCCTTAGTTTCGGTTTTACTGGAACTGGCTGGAGCTGAGCAAGCAGTTCTGGGAAGACCACAACTCAGGGGCAACCAATCAGCAGGCCCCACGGCCTTCTGCTGGCTCAGCATGCACCCCAAAGCCCCTTCTGCTGGCTCAGCAGGCACCCCTCAACCTTCTGCTGGCTTAGCAGATGCCTCCCAGCCTTCTGCTAGCTAAAGATAGCTTTTCCGCCGGGCGGTGGTGGCGCACGCCTTTAATCCCAGCACTTGGGAGGCAGAGCCAGGCGGATCTCTGTGAGTTCGAGGCCAGCCTGGTCTCCAAAGCGAGTTCCAGGAAAGGCGCAAAGCTACACAGAGAAACCCTGTCTCGAAAAAAACCAAAAAAAAAAAAAAGATAGCTTTTCCTCCCTGGTGATGTGAGTAGCAGACAATTCATCCTTGTTTCATGTCTAGTATCCTGCTATGAGTGAGTACATACCATGTTTGTCTTTCTGAGGAGGAGGCTACCCGGAAAACAGGACCCCAAGAAAGACACAGGGATCGCCCAATGACAGAGAAATGGAATGAGATCTACATGAACAGCCTGGACATGAGTGGGGGTAATGAAAGGCGAGGGTCGAGGGAAAGAGAGCTTGGGGGAGCGGGAGATCCCAGCTGGATCAACAACAGAGAGGGAGAACAAGGAATAGGAGACCATGGTAAATGAAGACCACATGAGAACAGGAAGAAGCAAAGTGCTAGAGAGGCCCACAGAAATCCACAAAGATACCCACACAACAGACTGCCGGCAATGGTCGAGAGACAGCCCGAACTGACCTACTCTGGTGATGGGATGGCCAAACACCCTAATTGTTGTGCTAGAAACCTCATCCAACTACTGAGGGATCTGGATGCAGAGATCCATGACTAGGCCCCGGGTGGATCTCTGGGAGTCCAATCAACGAGAATGAGGAGGGTTTATATGAGCGAGAATTGTTGAGACCAAGGTTGGATAAAGCACAGGGACAAATAGCCAAATGAATGGAAACACATGAACTATGAACCAATGGCTGAGGGGTCCACACTGGATTAGGCCCTCCGAATGGGTGAGACAGTTGATTGGCTTGATCTGTTTGGGAGGCATCCAGGCAGTGGGACCAGATCTTGTGCTTATTGCATGAGTTGGCTGTTTGAAACCTGGGGCCTATGCAGGATTGTTTGGCTTGGCCTGGGAGGAGGGTACTAGACCTACCTGGACTGAGTCTACCAGGTTGACCTCAGTCTGTGGGGAAGGCTTTGCCCTGGAGGAGATGGGAATGGGGGGGGGGGGCGTTGGGGGGAAGGTGAGGGGGACGGGAGGGGGGAGAACAAGGGAATCCATGACTGATATGTAGAACTGAATTGTATTGCAAAATAAATTAAAATAAATTTAAAAAAAAACAAAAAAAAACAAAAAACAAAAAAAAAAAGATATCTTTTCCTACCCTCCCATCAAAAGCCCCTAGACACTACAGCCTCCAACCAATCAGCTCCCAGACTAATCTTTCCTCCACCAATCAGCACCAGATTAATCCCTCCTCCCTGAAATTCCCCTAACTCCACTTAAAAGGAGCTTGGGACACCCCCCTTCTGGGTCACTATTTGCCACCCCAACCTGTTGGAAATAAATGCTCTTGCTAAATTCCATACATGACTGTTGTTGGTCTTTCATGGGGGCTACTCTGAGACCCTAACAATTGACAGCTCCAAAGAGGTGTTTGATAAAAGTTATTTCTTGAATTCTTCTTTGCTCCGTTTATGAATTGAGATGTGACTGTTACCACAAAATATCAGATTGGCAGTTTTACATATGACTCCCCTTGACCCTAGCTGTTGGAAAGAGTTTTAGGCGTAAATATTAAAGGAGCTTAGCTATCTCCAGCAGTATAAAATTAGGAAATAGCTTACTGTTGCTGCCTTCAGTTTTCTTTCCCTCTAGCACTTCATGAATAGCCTATGCAGTAACTGTAGCAGAGATGTGGCACCTAACAAGTACCAGATTTACATTAATTCATATTCACAGATGCATTTTGTGTTCTTCTCCCCAAGTCTACCATCTAACCTTGCTGTGAACATCTATTCCTTTTTGCTACATGACCTAGAAGGTCTACAATCAAGACCACTGCTTTCTCAGCTCCAACCTTGCTTTACGTGTCATTTAAATCCAATTTATATATTATTTATATATTATTTATTTTTATATTTTATTTTATATATTATTTCTTCTGAAGAACAGGCTCACTGTTTTCTGACACAGCACCAAGTAATCCAGTAATTAGATTAGGCGTCCATGGAGAAATAGCACTGATAGTATTATGTAGCTATCTAAGGTGAGCCTTACAGGAATGGCTTTGTGTGTGTGTGTGGAGTTCAAGCAGTTTCATGACATCTGTATGCTGAATAACAAGGAGTGCTGGTAGTGGAATTCTATCCTATTTTGAAGCCTCAGAAACAAGGGAGAGGGAAGGAACGGTGGCGGAAGTACCACAGTCTGAAAGGATGAGGACCATAGACTTTAACATCCAGAGGTAGATCAAAACAGATGTTCCACTGCAAGAGGACAGAGGCAATCTGTCATCCCTCTGCCTTTTTCTTCTGTCTGCTCCCTCATCAAATCGGGTGCTGCCCATGCACACTAGTGAGGCTATATCTTCTTTACTGGATCTACTGATTCAAGCACCAATCTGTTTGGGGTACACCTTCACAGACACAGTAAGCCATAATGTTTTGCCAGCTCTCTGGCTATCCCTTACCTCAGGCAAGTTAACATAGAAAGTTACCCATCACATAAATTAATTTGCATTACATTAAAAAGAAAACAATGTCTAGAAGCCAGTAGTAGAGAGGGTGTTACTAGCACTCAGAGAAGTTAATGTGCCTATTAGACAACAGTTTCTCTGAATACATGGGAAAGGGAACTGAGAAGAAACTAGATTCATAAAACTTACCAAGATTTAAACAATTATATATAGTAATATCTTAAAAATTAAATATATATTCACTGAATATACTAATCAATATGCTACACTCAAAGAGAATACAAATACTAGTTTCCAGTGATGCAGATCAAGGCATCATTTAGAAAAAGAATTTTTACAACTAGATAAAATAGTTTTAATCGCCTTAAAAGCATCAAATAGCTAAACGCATGGACTAAACTGTGGAGGAAGGACTATCCAAAGAGTAAAGTGGAAATGTAGTGCCAAGCTATTTCTTCCCAGAGTGCATTTGCTCAAATTACACTATACATGTAGGCCTTGGTTCAGAAGGGACAGATATGAAGACCCAGGGTCAGCCAAGTGTAGGAAGCACTATAAGAAAATTCAGAACAACAAGAAAAAGACAAGATTCTAAAAGGATTGGGATCAGAATAGCATCACCTTTTATAACAAGACATACATGAAGTAGTGTCTTCAAAATGCAAAGGGGAAAATTATTTTTCAATTAACAGTATTAAAGATAACTCTAAATGCAGCCAAATTAAAAATCAATTCTGTATTTAGAATGATGTATTTTCAGCCATTCATTTCTTATGTTCCTTTTCTTGGAAAGTTACATGGGGAAATCTTTTCTAATAAAAAAGAAACTAAAAAAAGCATGGAATCCATGAGACAGTAGATGGAACACAGACAGGTAGGGGAAGGAGACTCTGATCAACAGAACAAGATGATGGCTGTCAGGAGGAAACGCCACAGCAGGGGGAGCAACAGCCAATTTTCTTTTTAGAAGATAATTGTTATAGGTATATAACAGATCCAATAGAGCATATAGAAAAAAACAAAGTTTAAAGGTGACAAAATGGATCAATTGTAACTTCAAAAGAAACAACCAGCCATATAATGAAAGGCAGCAACAGACACAATTTGGCTTAGTAGTAAACAATATTGGAATAATCATAATAATGTGAATACTCCTGAGTTATGAAAATAGTAGCAAAACTACATGCAAATGAGGGAAGGTTGAGTGTATAGAGTATGTGCATATATAGATTTGTGTGAATGGCAGGGCAAAATTTTCAGTTACCATAGCAAGAAATTAACAGATATATAAAAAGCAATGAATTTTTAAAAATCTCTTTTGTCTCAGAACTTGCATTTTGTTTTTTGTTCGTTTTGTTGGGTTTTTTTTTTTTTTTTTTTTGAGACAGGGTTTCTCTGTGTAGCCCTAGCTATCCTGGAACTCACTCTGTAGACCAGGCTGGCCTCGAACTCACAGAGATCTGCCTGCCTCTATCTCCTGAGTGCTGGGATTAAAGGTGTATGCCACGAGCCGGGCGGTGGTGGCGCACGCCTTTAATCCCAGCACTCGGGAGGCAGAGCCAGGCGGATCTCTGTGAGTTCGAGGCCAGCCTGGACTACCAAGTGAGTTCCAGGAAAGGCGCAAAGCTACACAGCGAAACCCTGCCTCGAAAAAACCAAAAAAAAAAAAAAAGAAAAAAAAAAGGTGTATGCCACCATCGCACAGCACATTTTGTTACTTTTAATAGTATTTTATTAATTCCTTGAGAATTTCATACTGTATTTTGATCATATGCACCTCCATCTCCAAACTCCTCCCAATCCATCCTCAACCTCCCTAATCACCTGAATTCAGACCGCTTATTTTTTTATGCTATGGAGTATAATTTGTGTTACCCAAATACTTTTGGATATGGGGCCATCCTCTGAAGTATAGTCAACCTACCAGGGGTCATACTCTTACAGAAAACTGATGCTGCTTCTTCCAGAAAAATCTTTTTTAAGTTATAAATACAGGCCATCAGAAACAGCTGTAATTGTTGGAAGTGATCATCTGTGGGCAACAGACCAGTCTATAAGGAGAGAAAAGAGAGGCTGCAATTGTTTTTTTTTCTTTTTTCATTATCAACCCTTTAATAGTCTTTGTTTTATAAACTATATGGGTGTATTATGTTAAAAACAAAAAATTCATCAGAGCACGGGGGGGGGGGGCGGCTGGAGAGATAGCTCAGCAGTTAAGAGCAATGGCTGTTCTTGCAGAGGCCCTTGGTTCAATTCCCAGCACCCACATAGTGGCTCACAACCATCTATAACTCCAGTTCTAGGAGATACAATGCCCTCTTCTGGCCTCAGTGGACACCAGCCATGCAAGCGGTACACAGACATACATACATGTAAGCAACATACTCATACACATAAAATAAATAAATGCCTTTTAAAGTTTAATTTGAAAAATAATTCAAAAGAAAAAGTAGATATACTCCATTTCAACTTAGTTTCTTAAGGAAGAAAAGAATTATGTATAATACATTTCAGAAAATGGTGACTTCTAGGATTAGATTGAGTTTCATTTTTCTTTTGCTTTCTGTTTCTTGTTTTAGGTAGGCAATGGTAGCAGAGAAACTATATGGTATAAGTATAGAACATTCTTCTAAGTTGTATATTTACTAATTACATGGAATCATGACAATAACTTAATAAGTAAAATTTGTCATTCTTTGTGACAAAAGGGGAAACTATGACTTGGAAAGATGACATGACTTATCCTTGTCCACAAAGCTAAGGAATGACAGAGCTAAGATTCAATACAGGTTTGTAGATTGGTCTGTCTCTGAAGCCTATGCCTTCACCATCCATGCTATCCCAGGTCTCAGAGACACAGCCCCACCTTACAGTCTCCAAAGCATCACCCAACAGCTCTTGCTAGGTCCTGTCATTTCTTCTTGATCAAACCTTAAAGTTAAGCAGGCGATTTTCAGCCAAGTATTAAGGAAACAAAATAACTCTAAGAAATATTTTCAAATTCTTATGTTTTGTTTGTGCTGTCCAGAGAGTTCTTTCCAATGCCCTGACTGATAGCATTGCTATGAGAGGATACTATCAAACCAAAAGCGACTGGGAGAAAGCAGAGAAAGCAGTCAAGGAAGATAGGCGAGTCTCCGACTGTCAGGTAGTCTCAGTAACTTCTCTGCCCACCCCTGAGCCCCCAGTAATCACATTCTAACCACATCATGCCATGTGAAATTGTATCAGGTCTTAAGGGCCCTTGACTGTATACTCTACTTCTTCCCCGCTGCTCAGCTTATAGAATCTCCAGGATAGCGTCTTCCCTAGCCCATCCAGGTAGAAGCAAGCACTCCTCCTTTGGCTTCTATATCAGAATCCATATAACACAGTGTCACACACACTTACAATCTTGTCTGTTTCTGACTTAACAAGCTATATGTATCGTAATGGCATGTGTGTGTGTGCATCTCTGCATCAGTAAATATTTGTGTATTTGTGTGTGACTATTAATTTTCTTTCATAAAGGAAATGTCATATGATAATATCATTAAAGAATGTTATATGACATGCTAATCATGATGATCCTTGAGGTATTGAATCATGTGCTATCCATTCTTTCTGCGTTTCTAAAATTTCTGTAATAAACATGTACTACTTTGGTAACCAGGAAAAGACACCATAAGGTAACTTGACTACATTAAAATAATGTTCATCTGAGATATAATTTCAACAGTAAAAAGGAAATCTGCAAGTGTTCTTGTGCCATACAGAAAAGGAACTCCCACGAATCAATAAGACACAAGTAAAACAGTACAAAGTGCGTTTCAGTAACAATTTGTAAAGGAGGAATTGTGAACTGATTATACATCTCAGTGATAGAGCACTTACCTAGCATGCATGCGGCCCGAGGCTTAATCCCAAGCACTGTGGTAATAAAAGGCAGACTGAATAACCAAAGAATATATTTCACATATATATATATTTCAATATGTACTTTAAAGAGCTTAAAGTCATTTGTAATTCAAAAAACAGAAGTTAAAGTCTTGATGAGATATGACATCATTTTGGCAAAACAAAGTCCTACAATACCAAGTGTTGCAAGGACAGAGAGAACCAAGAACTCTCACACACTGATGCCGAAGTATTAACTGGCTCAACCACCATTTTGAGAAACAGTCTGGTGCAATCTGCCAATGTGCAGAAAAATATGTTTCTTTAATCAGGAATACACACAAAAAAATAGATATATATGGACACACATAAAAAAGTCCATTGGTTATAATTACCCCAAACTAGAAATAGTCTCAACAATAGAAAGGATATACTATGACGTTAACGTACAATGAAATGTTACATGGCAATGAAAACTCCTGAATGAGAACTATACAAGAGTATAAGTGAGTCACAGAAACACAATATGGAGCAGAGAAAGCACAACAAATACAAACAATATGATTTTACAATTAAAATAAAGTTCCAAAGAGTAAAAACTACCATTCTTTAGGGATGCTAACAGTTAATAGAACTACAAAAAGGACTGGAGCTGTACTTGATGGTAGACAGCTTGCTTAGGATGCATGAAACTCTGTTCATTTCCCATCACTGCAAAATATTTAAAATAAAAAACACTAAACTAATCAATAATGAAAATTATGATTACTATGCAAAATCAAGATGGTAGCTATATCTGTCAGGGAAGGAATGCAGTTGATGGGAAGGGACACTTGGGAAGCTTCTGAGATACAACTAATGCTTTATTTGTATGGATGGCAATTAACATGGGCATATGCATTATAAAATATAAATATACAACTAGAAATGTATGAATTGTATATCATTTCTCTAAGATGGCTTTTAATACTACAAAGGTCCTCCATGATGGCAAAACAACCATTTAAATTGAGTGTTAGTATGAAACCTAAAAGGATGATTCTAAACAAAATTGATGTGAATCCTGGTGGGCTAGAAACTTATCACTGATCTTTCATCTTTATCTCCTCCAAGAAGCCATTGCAATTTACTGTTTTAGGAATTGCTAATTTCTTGCTTTACAACAAGTTGTCTAAGACCTGGGATTCAACTCTTCTTAGTACCAATAGGTACACATAGCCTAACACAAAACCTTTTCCAGAATTTGAAATTCCTGGCCTGCGGTGCCTAAAAATCTGGCTATGACCTATTTGGAATATCAAAATCGTAACAAGACCCACTTTATTTTAACTTTGTGGTTTGTCCTTCTGACTGGAAGACTAGGTTAAGAAATTGGGTTCTATGATTGGAAAAAGCACAGGGACAAATAGCCAAACTAGTGGAAACACATGAACTGTGAACCAATAGCTGAGGAGCCCCCATGGAATTGGACCAGGCCCTCTGGACAAGTGAGACAGTTGATTAGCTTGAACTGTTTGGGAGGCCCCCAGGCAGTGAAACCAGGACCTGTCCTTGGTGCATGAGCTGGCTTTTTGGAGCCTGGGGCCTATGCTGAGACACTTTGCTTGGCCTTGGTGTAGGGAGGGGGGGACTGGACCTGCCTCAACTGAATCTACCAGGCTGAGCTGAGTCCCCAGGGGAGACCTTGCCTTGGAGGACGTGGGAATGGGGGGGGGTGGATTGGGGGGAGGGCTGGGGGGTGGGGAGGACGGAGGACGGGGGAATCCGTGGCTGATATGTGAAATTAAGTTAATTATAAAATAAAAACATTTTTTAAAAAAAGAAAGAAATTGGGTTATAAAAACCTACAGACTCTAGGGAACAATCCATTCCTTGCCTCTTCCAGGTTTTGGCAGCCACCATCATCCCCTGGTTTATGGCTGCATTGCATTGCACCAATATCTGCCTATATCTTCATTTTATTATCTTCTCTCTCTCTCTCTCTCTCTCTCTCTCTCTCTCTCTCTCTCTCTCTCTCTCTCTCTCTCTCTCTCTGTGTGTGTGTGTGTGTGTGTGTGTGTGTGTGTGTGTGTGTGTGTGAAATCTCCCTATGTCCCCTCTGAAGAAGTTTGCGATGACATTCAGTGCCCATCCAGGTAGTCTTGGGTGATTCCTTTTTAATTATAATTTTTCCATTAATTTACAAAGTAGCAGAAGTCTGCAGGCATTTCCATGCACACTTAGTTTTGGGTGACCCCTCATCTCCCCTCATCCTCTCCCCTATCTCTCTACTCTCCATTGCTGCTTAAACCCTTCTACCTCCAATATTACCCTTCCACTTTCAAATCCCATGTGTTCTTCTACCCTGCCTGCATTATCATCCCTCTGCTTTTAAGGCCCCTTTTTTCTATTATTGGTCAATTCCTAGTTTCCTGCCACAATACATAAACCTACATTAAATACGAATATATTACAAATTGAAGCTAGGATCCATGCATGAGAGAGAACATACAGTATTTGTCTTTCAGACCCTGTGTTACCTCACATTTAATACATTTCCCTAATATGATCAAGGAGTTAGAGCCTGGTATCTTTAGGACTACCATCTAGTACCAACACAATATCCAAATATAAAGCCACCCATGCCCAGTGACACTGTCCTACTGCTTACAATGCCAACAAGTCACCCAGTTTTCTTGCAGTGTGTCTATGAATCACCTACAATGCACCAATAGTCTATGAATCACCTACAATGCACCAATAAATCATTTTTTGGACTTCTACACCAGCATCAGTCTCCACATATCCTTGACATTAATGTACCTCATTCTCAATGTAGTATGTTTATCCTACAACGTATCAATGCATTGTTCCATTATTTGGGTATATAAAAGTAAGAATATTACAATGGAAAAAAGAAAGCATCTTCAACAAATGGTGCTGGCAAAACTGGATATCAACATGTAGAAGGCTGCAAATAGATCCATATCTATCACCGTGCACAAAACTTAAGTCCAAGTGGATCAAGGACCTCAACATAAATCCAGCTACTCTGAACCTGCTAGAAGAGAAAGTAGGAAGTAGTCTTGAACGCATTGGCATTGGAGACTACTTCCTAAATAGAACACCAGTAGCACAGACTCTGAGAGAAACAATCAATCAATGGGACCTTTTGAAACTGAGAAGCTTTTGTAGAGCAAAGGATACGGTCAACAAGGCAAAGCGACAGCCTACAGAATGGGAAAAGATCTTCACCAACCCCACATCTGACAGAGGACTGATATCCAGAATATATAAGGAACTCAAGAAATTAGACATCAAAATGCCCAACAGTCCAATTAAGAAATGGGCTATAGAACTAAACAGAGAATTCTCAACAGAGGAAACTCAAATGGCCGAAAGACATTTAAGGAATTGCTCATCATCCCTAATCATCAGGGAAATGCAAATCAAAACAACTCTGAGATACCACCTTACGCCTGTCAGAATGGCTAAGATCAAAAACACTGAAGACACCTTATGCTGGAGAGGATGTGGAGCTAGGGGAACTCTCCTCCACTGCTGGTGGGAATGCAAGCTTGTACAACCACTTTGGAAATCAATATGGCGCTTTCTTAGAAAATTGGGAATCAATCTCCCCCAAGATCCAGCTATACCACTCTTGGGCATATACCCAAGAAATGCTCAACCACACCATAAGAGCACTTGTTCAGCTATGTTCATATCAGCATTGTTTGTAATAGCCAGAACATGGAAACAACCCAGATGCCCTTCAACTGAAGAATGGATAAACAAAATGTGGTACATATACACAATGGAATACTACTCAGCAGAAAAAAACAATGGCATCATGAGGTTTGCAGACAAATGGATGGATCTAGAAAAAATCATCCTGAGTGAGGTAACCCAGACTCAGAAAGACAAACATGGTATGTACTCACTCATAGCAGGATACTAGACATGAAACAAGGATGAATTGTCTGCTACTCACATCACCAGGGAGGCTACCCGGAAAACAGGACCCCAAGAAAGACACAGGGATCGCCCAATGACAGAGAAATGGAATGAGATCTACATGAACAGCCTGGACATGAGTGGGGGTAATGAAAGGCGAGGGTCGAGGGAAAGAGAGCTTGGGGGAGCGGGAGATCCCAGCTGGATCAACAACAGAGAGGGAGAACAAGGAATAGGAGACCATGGTAAATGAAGACCACATGAGAACAGGAAGAAGCAAAGTGCTAGAGAGGCCCACAGAAATCCACAAAGATACCCACACAACAGACTGCCGGCAATGGTCGAGAGACAGCCCGAACTGACCTACTCTGGTGATGGGATGGCCAAACACCCTAATTGTTGTGCTAGAAACCTCATCCAACTACTGAGGGATCTGGATGCAGAGATCCATGACTAGGCCCCGGGTGGATCTCTGGGAGTCCAATTAGCGAGAATGAGGAGGGTTTATATGAGCGAGAATTGTTGAGACCAAGGTTGGATAAAGCACAGGGACAAATAGCCAAATGAATGGAAACACATGAACTATGAACCAATGGCTGAGGGGTCCACACTGGATTAGGCCCTCCGAATGGGTGAGACAGTTGATTGGCTTGATCTGTTTGGGAGGCATCCAGGCAGTGGGACCAGATCTTGTGCTTATTGCATGAGTTGGCTGTTTGAAACCTGGGGCCTATGCAGGATTGTTTGGCTCGGCCTGGGAGGAGGGGACTAGACCTACCTGGACTGAGTCTACCAGGTTGACCTCAGTCTGTGGGGAAGGCTTTGCCCTGGAGGAGATGGGAATGGGGGGGGGGGGCGTTGGGGGGAAGGTGAGGGGGACGGGAGGGGGGGAGAACAAGGGAATCCGTGACCGATATGTAGAACTGAATTGTATTGCAAAATAAATTAAAATAAATTTTAAAAAAAGGCAAAAAAAAAGTAAGAATATTAGTTTTAATTAAAATTTTTCATACAATATATTTTGATCATACTTTCCCCTCCCCAACCATCTCACAAACCCCTCTCCTCCCTACCCACCCAACTCCATGTTCTTTCTTTTTCTCAAGAAAAAAAAATCAAAAACTAAGTTTTAAAGATAAGAAAAAATAAATGTAAATAGCATCAGTAATTCTTCCAATATCCAAATGAATCATCTTGGTAACTCTCTGAGTACACACATCCCATTACTGAAAACCCTCTTGCTCTATCTATTTCTGCTCCCTAAAATTCCAAGGAGGAACTTCAAGGACTATTGCTGGTGACGGGAAAGTTGAATGGGTCCCAGACTCTCCACTGTAACTTCGCTCCTGGCAAGTCAGACTGCGTCTTTCTGATATATTTGGGGGTTTGGGAAATGATTTCAATAGGGAAAATGTTGCTCTGCAAAAAAAAAAAAATGACAAAAAATAATAATAGGTTTGAAAGGCACTTGTCTGGAGCACTCTCTTTTGGTGTGCGCCTCTGGGCGGCCTTTCATGCAGGTGGCACATGACATCACTCGGCCCCAGCTGTTCCTTATTAACTCAGCCTCTCGGCAAAAGATACAGTCTTACAACTTGACTTTTTTAAGGAGACAGCCCATTTTGCAAATCAACCAAACACATTAAACACAGTTAGAGTGCAACATTCCATAAATATAAATTTGACAAATAAATTCTCTGTGTTCCTAGCCTCTGTTAAGACAAGGAACAATGTGAAGGTCTGAAGGACACTAAGCTTGGCAAAAAAAAAAACAAAAAAAAGCATCTCTATTTTAACAGAATAAGGGAAACGCCTGCCAAGTAGACTGCTGCAGACTGCCCCTCCAGTGGGTCAAAGCATAAGAATCACCCAGGAGCCCTAACCCTCACCAAGACCTCTAAACCATCTCCCACATGAGCTGACTTTGCCAGTATGTTCTTTGCTTGCTCGTGATGCCTAATTAGGCCCTGACCACGAGGCTAAGAGGTGGAAAAGAAAAGCCAGGATGCCTGCAGGCTGCCACTTTAGTTCACAGCAAAATGACAAGCAGCATGTGTGATCCAAGGGGAAGAATCTGACAGTCACACTTCAATCTTTCAGCCACATTTTTTTTTAACATGAAGAGGTTGTGGCATCAATAGTGTCATCTTCTAATAGAAAGGACAACTGCATATAATGCATAATTGCTGGTCTAAATGACTTGTTATTTTGACTGCCTATTCTAAAATGTCTGTAATTGCTGCCAATGAGACTTTGAATAAATGATAAGTCAGCACGGGCAATCACTGGTAGAGACATCGCAAGGCTTTGGAAAACTTAGTACACATTATTTTGTCATGTGTCAATTTCACCGATTCCTGATTTTGATCACTAGGCATTTGCACTGCTTTGTTGAATATATCTCCCAACTGTGTCCCACTTAGGCAACAGAAGGAGTACCACACGTAGGTGTATAAAAGAAAAGGCAGTTTATTTTCAAGGGCAATGAGCAGACGCTGGCAGAGCCTGATAAATTAGTTTTATAGAATTTTAGCTTGTGCCAAATCCTGGTCCTTTCTGTAAAGCAGAACAAAGTAAGGAAAAAGCACACCTCGCTGAGAGTTATTGCCATCTCTCCAAATAAACTCCCCCCCCCATATGCTTGTTTGCCAAGTCTTAAAATAACAAATCACTTCTTTATAACAAAATTGTCTCCCTGGAATAATAGGCTTCAGTGTGAATTCTGATAGAGCAATAGCTCCTCTAAATGACAGCAAAGGCTTGCAGCAGGGATGTGAGGCACATCTATTTCAGGGCTTCCCATTAGTGTGAAAAGCAGTTCGGTAAGAAATGAAGTCATTTCCTGACTCATTGGGATGCCATGTTTAAACTGCAGTTTTCAGCCTAAGGATACAAAGGTTGAGAAAATGTGTGCTGAGCCCAAAAGAGGTGAATCATCCCTTAAGGACACAGGAAACCAACTTTTTCCATGTCCTTCAAACATGACTAGATCATATTACATGGAAAAGGGGGGCAGAGTAATAGCCCCCATCTATTCTTTATATGATAAGAAGGATCTCCATCCTTTACCTTCTGTTAAAGCCAGTTCCATAAAGAATCTACTGGTATAAAACTACATTTGTAAGTGTGGAAGTAAAAGAAACAGCTCAGTGTTTAAGAGCTAGAAACATCAGATTACAAGGAGAAGACGGATTTGAATTCTGCTAATTTTATATGTTTCTACAATAAGTCAACAAGTAGTTGACTGAGCAGTTAAGAACACTTGCTGCTCTTGCAGAGGACCCAGGTTCAGTTCCCAGCACTAATATGGTGGCTCTTAACCACCTGTAACTCCAGTTCCAGGGCATCCAACTGGGCACTAGGTCTTCATGTACACAGGTATAAATGCAGGCAAAACACTCATATACATTTTTAATTTAATTAATTGTTAATTAAAAATAATATGTTTATTGAAATTTAGTATTATATAGATGTCAGGAACCAACTGAATGGATGCTTATTAACTTTTAGCTGATGTCTTAGTTACTTTTCTATTTGCTGTGATGAGACACCATGACCAAGGCAACTTTGAAAAGAGAGCACTTAATTCAGGGACTCACAGTTCCAAAGGGCTGGAGTCTGTGACCATCATGTCAGGGAGCATGGCAACTAGCAGGCAGAGATGGTACTGGAGCAGTAGCTGAGAGATTATATCTGATCCACAGACACAAGGCAGTGAGAACCAACTGAGAAATGGCATGGGCCTTTGGAACTTCAAAGGCCACTCCCAATGACATACCTCCTCCAACAAGGCCACACCTCCTGATCCTTCCTCAGAAGTTCCATTAACTGGGGACCAAGCATTCAAACATGTGAGCCTATAGGGGCCATTCTCATTCAAACCACCACATTCTAGTCTATGACCTCCATCGGCTTATGGCCATATCATAATGCAAAATGCATTTAGCACAACTTCAAAAATCCCCAGTCTATCACAATATCAATATAGTTTAAAAGTCCAAAGTCTCTTCTGAGACTGAAGGCAATCTCTTAACTGTAACCCCCTATAAAATCAAGATAAAAAAATCTAATTACATACTTCAAACATAGAATGATACAGAATATACATACCATTCCAAAAGGGAGGAAAGAGGGCGTAGTAAAACAAATACTAGACCAAATCAAGACTGAAACCCAGTAGGAAAAACCTGAAATCCTGTAGCTCTATGTCTGACACCAAAGGGATGGCTCCACCCTTCCAGCTTTGTTGACTGCAACACACTTCTCTTTCTTGGGTTAGTTCCACTCCCTGTCTGCAGCTTTCCTTGACAAATAAATATCCCACAACTCCAACATCCTGGAGTCTCCAACGCAATCCAGGCTTCACATTTATAGCTTCACCCAATGGCCTCTCAGGGTCTCAAAATAGGGACTCCCCTGCCACACACATGGTATCAGTGGCTCTCCTTAATCTTGGAGGAAGGTTACACAACCTCTTCACTCATGTATCCTTCATGACTCTAAAGTCACATGGCCAAAGCTACCAAGTTCTGTTGCTCACTTGAGTGGGAATCTGGCCCTCCCCTTGAATTACATTTGTATAAGCTTTGGGGGTTTTTTTGAAAGTTTTTTTTTATTTTTTTATTTTGCAATACAATTCAGTTCTACATATCAGCCACGGATTCCCTTGTTCTCCCCCCTCCCGCCCCCCATTCCCACCTCCTCCAGGGCAAAGCCTCCCCCGCGGACTGAGATCAACCTGGTAGACTCAGTCCAGGTAGGTTCAGTCCCCTCCTCCCAGGCCGAGCCAAGCCCCCCCCAAGAAAGACACGGGGATCGCCCAATGACAGAGAAATGGAATGAGATCTACATGAACAGCCTGGACATGAGTGGGGGTAGTGAAGGGCGAGGGTCAAGGGAAAGAGAGCTTTTTTGAAAGTTTTATGAACAGATAATTCCTTAGTCCTTTTCTTTTCACAAGTTGCAGGGTTAGCTGGGTAGGGCACTGCCCTGAGGGTGCCACTCCCTTTATTTCCATTTCTCCTTATCTCTTGAAGCACAAACCAAGGCTCCAACATTAAATTTCCTGGTGTTCTTTTTCTCCTCAACCTGTACATTTTGTGTTTCTTTTTGTGCTGCTTGCTCCTTTTCATGTAGATCTGCACTAAGAGTGATCACTAATAACCATATGACACAGTAGGCTGTCTTAAAATCTCCTCTGGCAATGAAATTAGTCCAAAACACTTCCATTTAGCTTCAGGCAGATTCTTAGCACAAGGGCAAAAAGCCACATTCTTTAGGAAAATATCATAAGAATGGTCTCTATCCCAGCTGCTATTATTGTTTCCTTCTGAAACCTCTTAAGCTGGCCTTCATAGTCCACATGGCTCCCACCACTACTGTCTTCCAAGTTCCTACTAGAATGTTCCACTAAGCCCTATTTAACAATGTTCACCCACTTTCCTAATCCAAAGCCCCACAGTTTTCTACATTTCTCTAAAAAAATAAAAATAAAAAACAGCATGTTCAGGCCTGTCACAAAAATAGCCCACTCCCTGGTACTAACTTTTATTTTAATTCCCTATTGCTGTAATGAGATATCATGACCAAGGCAACTCATAAAAGAAAGCATTTAATTTGTGGGTTCATGGTTCTACAGAGTTGGAGTCCATGACCATCATGGCAGGAAGCATGGCAACAGGCAGGCAGGCATGGTATTGAAGCAGTAGCTGAGAGTTACATCTGATCCATAGGTATGAGGCAGAGAGATTACCGAGAAATGGCTTGAACTTTTGAAGTCTCAAGCCTACTCCCAATGACACACCTCCTCCAAAAAAAACCATATCTCCTAATTCTTCCCAAACAGTTCTATCAACTGGGGACCAAGTATTCATATATATGAGACTGTGAGAGGGCATTCTCACTCAAACCACCATAGCCAAATTCTTATAAAATATTAAAAATGAGAGGCCGGCCCCCAGCTCCCATCTTGCTCCGGACTTCCCTTTTGGAAAACTGGTGAGTACCCTTCCTTGCCCCAGACCCCGTCCCTGGGCACCAGCCACTCCAGGGAAGACCTGCCCAACTTGGCCCCAGGTTCTGGCCACCGGGCAGGTTCCCTGCTAGCCCCACCGGGAAGGATCCCCTTCTCCAAGACCCCTGGCAGACCCTGCAGTCTCCACGCCCTGCCCCCACTCCCATCCCCCTGAGCCCCAAGCCTCTTCCTGGGACTTAGAGGCTGGCCCCCAGCTCCCATCTTGCTCCGGACTTCCCTTTTGGAAAACTGGTGAGTGCCCTTCCTTGCCCCAGACCCCATCCCTGGGCACCAGCCACTCCAGGGAAGACCTGCCCAACTTGGCCCCAGGTTCTGGCCACCGGGCAGGTTCCCTGCTAGCCCCACCGGGAAGGATCCCCTTCTCCAAGACCCCTGGCAGACCCTGCAGTCTCCACGCCCTGCCACCACGCCCATCCGCCTGAGCCCCAAGCCTCTTCCTGAGACTTAGAAGCTGGCCCCCAGCTCCCATCTTGCTCCGGACTTCCCTTTTGGAAAACTGGTGAGTACCCTTCCTTGCCCCAGACCCCGTCCCTGGGCACCAGCCACTCCAGGGAAGACCTGCCCAACTTGGCCCCAGGTTCTGGCCACCGGGCAGGTTCCCTGCTAGCCCCACCGGGAAGGATCCCCTTCTCCAAGACCCCTGGCAGACCCTGCAGTCTCCACGCCCTGCCCCCACTCCCATCCCCCTGAGCCCCAAGCCTCTTCCTGAGACTTAGAGGCTGGCCCCCAGCTCCCATCTTGCTCCGGACTTCCCTTTTGGAAAACTGGTGAGTGCCCTTCCTTGCCCCGGACCCCATCCCTGGGCACCAGCCACTCCAGGGAAGACCTGCCCAACTTGGCCCCAGGTTCTGGCCACCGGGCAGGTTCCCTGCTAGCCCCACCGGGAAGGATCCCCTTCTCCAAGACCCCTGGCAGACCCTGCAGTCTCCACGCCCTGCCCCCACTCCCATCCCCCTGAGCCCCAAGCCTCTTCCTGAGACTTAGAGGCTGGCCCCCAGCTCCCATCTTGCTCCGGACTTCCCTTTTGGAAAACTGGTGAGTGCCCTTCCTTGCCCCAGACCCCATCCCTGGGCACCAGCCACTCCAGGGAAGACCTGCCCAACTTGGCCCCGGGTTCTGGCCACCGGGCAGGTTCCCTGCTAGCCCCACCGGGAAGGATCCCCTTCTCCAAGACCCCTGGCAGACCCTGCAGTCTCCACGCCCTGCCCCCACGCCCATCCGCCTGAGCCCCAAGCCTCTTCCTGAGACTTAGAGGCCGGCCCCCAGCTCCCATCTTGCTCCGGACTTCCCTTTTGGAAAACTGGTGAGTACCCTTCCTTGCCCCAGACCCCGTCCCTGGGCACCAGCCACTCCAGGGAAGACCTGCCCAACTTGGCCCCAGGTTCTGGCCACCGGGCAGGTTCCCTGCTAGCCCCACCGGGAAGGATCCCCTTCTCCAAGACCCCTGGCAGACCCTGCAGTCTCCACGCCCTGCCCCCACTCCCATCCCCCTGAGCCCCAAGCCTCTTCCTGAGACTTAGAGGCTGGCCCCCAGCTCCCATCTTGCTCCGGACTTCCCTTTTGGAAAACTGGTGAGTGCCCTTCCTTGCCCCGGACCCCATCCCTGGGCACCAGCCACTCCAGGGAAGACCTGCCCAACTTGGCCCCAGGTTCTGGCCACCGGGCAGGTTCCCTGCTAGCCCCACCGGGAAGGATCCCCTTCTCCAAGACCCCTGGCAGACCCTGCAGTCTCCACGCCCTGCCCCCACTCCCATCCCCCTGAGCCCCAAGCCTCTTCCTGAGACTTAGAGGCTGGCCCCCAGCTCCCATCTTGCTCCGGACTTCCCTTTTGGAATACTGGTCTGGCTGAACCAAGTGTGCTGATAAGGCCAGTAACGAAGCACAAGGAGATGGGCAGACGTCAAGGCAGAAACATATACAACAAAATGAATAGCAATACAGCATCACCAGGCCCTAGCCCTCCTCCAACACCTAGACCTGAACATCAGAAATTGGAAGAAGCAGAAGAAAACAGCCTTATGAATGACATCATGAAGAAGCTAGAGGCTTGTGTAGAGGAAAAGACAAAAAAAATGTGAAGAACGCTGTAAACAACTAGAGGAAAGGGCAAACAAATTAGAAGAAATCAATAAAGTCCTGGAAGAAAACAATAAAATACTGAGAGAAAATCAAGAAAAATCAATGAAACAAATGAAGGAAACAGTCCAAGACCTGAAAAGCGAAATAGAAAAAATGAAGAAGACACAAACAGAGGGAATGCTGGAAATAGAAAATCTGAGAAAACAATTGGGAACTTCAGATGCAAGTATAATCAACAGAATGCAAGAGATGGAAGAGAGGATCTCTAGCGTTGAAGATACAGTAGAAGAAATACATTCATCAGTCAAAGAAAACACTAAAGCCAACAAAGTCATGAACCAAAATGTCCAAGAAATTTGGGACACCATGAAAAGACCAAACCTAAGAATAATAGGGGTCGAAGAAGGAGAGGAATACCAACTCAAGGGCACAGAAAATATATTCAACAAGATCATAGAAGAAAACTTTCCCAACTTAAAGAAGGAAATGCCTATGAAGATACAAGAAGCTTATAGAACACCAAACAGACTAGACCCCCAAAAAAAGTCCCCTCGCCACATAATAGTTAAACAACTAAACGTACAGAATAAAGAAAGAATATTAAGAGCAGCAAAGGAAAAAGGCCAAGTGACATATAAAGGCAAACCCATCAGAATAACACCCGATTTCTCAATGGAGACTTTGAAAGCCAGAAGAACCTGGACAGATGTAATGCAGACACTAAGAGACCATGGATGTCAGCCTAGACTAATATACCCAGCAAAACTTTCAATCACCATAGATGGAGTGAACAAGACATTCCATGACAAAGCCAGATTTAAACAATACTTATCCACAAACCCAGCCCTACAGAAAGCACTAGAAGGAAAATTCCAACCTAAGGAAGTCAGATACACCCTCGAAAACACAGGCAACAGATAAAGCCACAGCAGTAAACCCCAACGTATAGAAGTACCCACACATCACCACCAAAAAATAACAGGAATGAACAATCACTGGTCATTAATTTCCCTCAATATCAATGGACTTAATTCACCTATAAAAAGACATAGGCTTACAGAATGGATACGAAAGCAGGACCCATCTTTCTGCTGCATACAAGAAACACATCTCAAATTCGATGATAGACACTACCTAAAAATAAAAGGCTGGGAAAAGACTTTCCAATCAAACGGTCTTAAGAAACAAGCGGGTGTAGCCATCCTGATATCCAGCAAAATAGACTTCAAACTAAAATCAATCAAAAGAGATCAAGAAGGGCATTACATACTCATCACAGGAAAGATCCACCAAGATGAAGTCTCAATTCTGAATATTTATGCCCCAAACACAAGGGCACCCACATATGTAAAAGAAACATTACTAAAGCTTAAATCACATATAAAACCCCACACATTAATAGTGGGAGACCTCAACACCCCACTTTCACCACTGGACAGATCTCCCAAATTGAAACTTAACAGAGAAATAAAGGACTTAACTGATGTCATGACTCAAATGGACTTAATCGATATCTACAGAACATTCCATCCTAACAAAAAAGAATATACCTTCTTCTCAGCACCCCATGGAACCTTCTCTAAAATTGACCACATACTTGGCCACAAAACAAATCTAAACAGATACAAAAGAATTGGAATAACCTCCTGTGTTCTATCAGACCACCATGGTCTAAAGTTGGATTTCAACAACAACAAAAACTACAGAAAACCTGCAATCTCATGGAAACTGAATAATACCCAACTGAATCACCAATGGGTTAAGGAAGAAATAAAGAAAGAAATTAAAGACTTCCTAGAGATCAATGAAAATGAAGACACCACATATCCAAATTTATGGGACACTATGAAAGCAGTATTAAGAGGGAAATTCATAGCACTAAATGCCCACATAAATAAGTTGGAGAAATCTCACACTAGAGACTTAACAGCATACCTGAAAGCTCTAGAACAAGAAGAAGCACAGTCTCCCAGGAAAAATAGACGCCAGGAAATTATCAAAGTGAGAGCTGAAATCAATAAAATAGAAACAAAGAGAACAATACCAAAAATTAATGAAACAAAGAGTTGGTTCTTTGAGAAAATCAACAAGATAGACAAGCCCTTATCCAAACTAACCAAAAGACAGAGAGAGAGCATCCAAATCAACAAAATCAGAAATGAAAAGGGGGACATAACAACAGACATTGAAGAAATCCAGAGAATCATCAGGTCATACTTCAAAAACCTCTATTCGACAAAACTGGAAAACCTAAAAGAAATGGATAACTTTCTGGATAGGTACCACATACCTAAGTTAAATCAAGACCAGATAAACTATTTAAATAGTCCAATAACCCCTAACGAAATAGAAACAGTCATTAAAAGTCTCCCAACCAAAAAAAGCCCAGGACCAGATGGTTTCAGCGCAGAATTCTACCAGATCTTCAAAGAAGAGTTAATACCAATACTCTCTAAATTGTTCCACACAATAGAAACAGAAGGAACATTACCAAACTCCTTCTACGAGGCTACAATTACCCTAATTCCTAAACCAAACAAGGATACAACAAAGAAAGAGAACTACAGACCAATCTCCCTCATGAACATTGATGCAAAAATACTCAATAAAATACTGGCAAACAGACTCCAAGAACACATCAAAACAATTATCCACCATGATCAAGTAGGATTCATTCCAGGGATGCAAGGGTGGTTCAACATACGAAAGTCCGTCAATATAATACACCATATAAACAAACTCAAAGAAAAAAACCATATGATCATCTCACTGGATGCAGAAAAGGCATTTGACAAAATCCAACACCCCTTCATGATAAAGGTATTAGAGCGATCAGGAATACAGGGAACATACCTAAACATAATAAAGGCAATTTACAGCAAGCCAACAGCCAACATCAAATTAAATGGAGAGAAACTCAAAGCAATTCCACTAAAATCAGGAACGAGGCAAGGCTGTCCATTCTCCCCATACTTATTCAATATAGTACTTGAAGTTCTAGCCAGAGCAATAAGACAACATAAGGAGATTAAAGGGATACAAATTGGAAAGGAAGAAGTCAAGCTTTCCCTATTTGCAGATGACATGATAGTATACTTGAGCGACCCCAAAGATTCCACCAAGGAACTGATACAGCTTATAAACACCTTCAGCAACATAGCAGGATACAAGATCAACTCAAAAAAATCAGTAGCCCTCCTATATACAATGGACAAAGAAGTGGAGAAGGAAATCAGAAATACATCTCCCTTTACTATAGCCACAAATGGCATAAAATACCTTGGGGTAACACTAACCAAGCAAGTGAAGGACCTATATGACAAGAACTTTAAGTCCCTGAAAAAAGAAATTGAAGAAGATGTCAGAAAATGGAAAGATCTCCCATGCTCATGGATAGGCAGGACTAACATAGTAAAAATGGCAATCTTACCAAAAGCAATCTACAGATTCAATGCAATCCCCATCAAAATACCAACACAATTCTTCACAGACCTGGAAAGAATAATACTCAACTTCATATGGAAAAACAAAAAACCCAGGATAGCCAAAGGAATCCTGTACAATAACACAACTTCTGGAGGCATCACGATCCCTGACTTCAAGCTCTACTATAGAGCTACAGTAATAAAAACAGCTTGGTACTGGCATAGAAACCGACATGTGGACCAATGGAATCGAATTGAAGACCCTGACAT
Source organism: Peromyscus californicus insignis (assembly GCF_007827085.1). Taxonomy (NCBI): domain Eukaryota; kingdom Metazoa; phylum Chordata; class Mammalia; order Rodentia; family Cricetidae; genus Peromyscus; species Peromyscus californicus. Next base: position 49,503,583 of record NW_026294391.1, read on the forward strand.
TAATCCACACACCTATGAACATATAATTTTTGACAAAGAAGCCAAAAGTGCACAATGGAAAAAAGAAAGCATCTTCAACAAATGGTGCTTTCAAAACTGGATATCAACATGTAGAAGGCTGCAAATAGATCCATATCTATCACCGTGCACAAAACTTAAGTCCAAGTGGATCAAGGACCTCAACATAAATCCAGCTACTCTGAACCTGCTAGAAGAGAAAGTAGGAAGTAGTCTTGAACGCATTGGCATTGGAGACTACTTCCTAAATAGAACACCAGTAGCACAGACTCTGAGAGAAACAATCAATCAATGGGACCTTTTGAAACTGAGAAGCTTTTGTAGAGCAAAGGATACGGTCAACAAGGCAAAGCGACAGCCTACAGAATGGGAAAAGATCTTCACCAACCCCACATCTGACAGAGGACTGATATCCAGAATATATAAGGAACTCAAGAAATTAGACATCAAAATGCCCAACAGTCCAATTAAGAAATGGGCTATAGAACTAAACAGAGAATTCTCAACAGAGGAAACTCAAATGGCCGAAAGACATTTAAGGAATTGCTCATCATCCCTAATCATCAGGGAAATGCAAATCAAAACAACTGTGAGATACCACCTTACGCCTGTCAGAATGGCTAAGATCAAAAACACTGAAGACACCTTATGCTGGAGAGGATGTGGAGCTAGGGGAACTCTCCTCCACTGCTGGTGGGAATGCAAGCTTGTACAACCACTTTGGAAATCAATATGGCGCTTTCTTAGAAAATTGGGAATCAATCTCCCCCAAGATCCAGCTATACCACTCTTGGGCATATACCCAAGAAATGCTCAACCACACCATAAGAGCACTTGTTCAGCTATGTTCATATCAGCATTGTTTGTAATAGCCAGAACATGGAAACAACCCAGATGCCCTTCAACTGAAGAATGGATAAACAAAATGTGGTACATATACACAATGGAATACTACTCAGCAGAAAAAAACAATGGCATCATGAGGTTTGCAGACAAATGGATGGATCTAGAAAAAATCATCCTGAGTGAGGTAACCCAGACTCAGAAAGACAAACATGGTATGTACTCACTCATAGCAGGATACTAGACATGAAACAAGGATGAATTGTCTGCTACTCACATCACCAGGGAGGCTACCCGGAAAACAGGACCCCAAGAAAGACACAGGGATCGCCCAATGACAGAGAAATGGAATGAGATCTACATGAACAGCCTGGACATGAGTGGGGGTAATGAAAGGCGAGGGTCGAGGGAAAGAGAGCTTGGGGGAGCGGGAGATCCCAGCTGGATCAACAACAGAGAGGGAGAACAAGGAATAGGAGACCATGGTAAATGAAGACCACATGAGAACAGGAAGAAGCAAAGTGCTAGAGAGGCCCACAGAAATCCACAAAGATACCCACACAACAGACTGCTGGCAATGGTCGAGAGACAGCCCGAACTGACCTACTCTGGTGATGGGATGGCCAAACACCCTAATTGTTGTGCTAGAAACCTCATCCAACTACTGAGGGATCTGGATGCAGAGATCCATGACTAGGCCCTGGGTGGATCTCTGGGAGTCCAATTAACGAGAATGAGGAGGGTTTATATGAGCGAGAATTGTTGAGACCAAGGTTGGATAAAGCACAGGGACAAATAGCCAAATGAATGGAAACACATGAACTATGAACCAATGGCTGAGGGGTCCACACTGGATCAGGCCCTCCGAATGGGTGAGACAGTTGATTGGCTTGATCTGTTTGGGAGGCATCCAGGCAGTGGGACCAGATCTTGTGCTCATTGCATGAGTTGGCTGTTTGAAACCTGGGGCCTATGCAGGATTGTTTGCCTCGGCCTGGGAGGAGGGGACTAGACCTACCTGGACTGAGTCTACCAGGTTGACCTCAGTCTGTGGGGAAGGCTTTGCCCTGGAGGAGATGGGAATGGGGGGGGGGCGTTGGGGGGAAGGTGAGGGGGACGGGAGGGGGGAGAACAAGGGAATCCGTGACTGATATGTAGAACTGAATTGTATTGCAAAATAAATTAAAAAAAAAAAAAAAATGAAAGTAAGTGGTTGGTGGTTGGAGGAGTATCAGAAAAATTATACAGAACCAGAGACAACTCCAAAGAAAAAAGGCAAATTGGTGAAGAAGAACTATCCAAGAAATTTAAGTAAGAAAAAAAAGAAAGAAGAAAAGGAATGGAGAATAGTGAACCACGGTTTCCTCAAAATTATTAGTGTAGAAATAGCAAAGTATTCTATTTTTAATGAAGTTAATATGACAAAGACAACTCTAGAAGGAGGTATTCCCCAACAACTAAGACTTATTGACTGTTATCATCATGTCTGTCACTAGTAAATGAATAAATGAACATCGTAAGATATTTGCATTGACTATAAATCTTATGATTGCTTTATAGGATAAGTACTTCTACTGTGCCATTTGAACAGAAGAGAGAAAATGAGGCTGACTAGTTAAGTAGCTTGCATAAGCTTTCACAATTCTAAGAAGGAAGAACAGGGATGTGCTCCTGTGAGTTTCTAGTCCCAGGCCTTTATTGCTATATACATACAGCTCCACCTACTCAAGAAAGTGTGGTTCTGTCCTCTGAGGTTCTACACTTCCTTAATCTATGCATCTTTAATATCGAACACTTACATTTTTCCATGTTTGTTGCATTTTGATGCACAAAATGCCTTCCGAACTAGACTACAAAACATTGCATACAGTACTGTAAATAATACTTCTCTATAATCCCCACAGTACTTATCACTGTTCCCTACTCATTATATAAGATTTAATTGGAACTTCAACAAAGAGATAACTTTCAAAACAACTATTCCAATAATTTTGCAATCAAACGAACTCTACCAACATCCTTTGCTAAGCAGCAGTCATCTTTGGAGATTGTTCAAAATTTAAGTTGAGCAAAGAAATGTTAATGCTTTTTATCTCATTCTATTCCTTTTGACTGATGAAACCAAAAATAATCACTTTGCATCTCCAAAGTGTTTCACCCCCATGAAAGCAGGGGGAGAGTGAGCCATCACTAGCACACAAATGTGTTCTGCTGAAAGCAATCAAATAAATCAAGCAACCCCCAAAATATAGTTAAAGCCAAGTGACTCAGAAACAGCTCATGTTTTTAGTCACTTAGAGTCCAAAGTTACTCTGAAACATGAATATTTTTTAAGGCATTACTCATTTTGCTTTCTCTGATAAAACAAAAATAATCCAATACAATTATCTGAATGGTTATAATTTAAAGATTTAAAATGCATGCTCAAAACCTAACATTTCAAATTAGTGCCACTCTTTGGGACAAACTCTAACTAATAATAATGATCTGGTATAAAAGTATCCTGGAGAAACTAATTTGCTACCATTTTTTCTTTTTATTAAGCTAATCTAAAGAGAGAGAGGAGAGAGAGAGAGAGAGAGAGAGAGAGAGAGAGAGAGAGAGAGAGAGAGAGAGAGAGAGAGAGAGTCCATGAGACTGTCCTAGTGGATGCACAGCACTGTAGAAACTGTGCATCCAAAAAATCATTACTCAAAATTGAAAGTCACTTTCCTTTCTCACCTACAAAAGCAGTTATTCTCATGCTGAAAAATTAAATATGGTTCAAGAACTTTACTTAAAAATAATTGAGTTTCACAAAATCAATAAACTCAAACAATTTCCAAGTGACCTTATCAGTAGCTCAAGGATGACAAATAGGTTTAATCATACACAACAACACCTGCTAGTTGGTAATAGAAATGTGGATGCTGTGTTGAGAAAGATTCTGAGGCCACATCCAAGAGAAAACATGTTTAGATCAATCAGCAAGATCAACAATGTGTGTGAAAGAGGAACTATTGGTATCAAAAAATTTTCATTAACTGCCATAATTTCTTAAAAGTGAAATACAAGACCTCAATCCGGATATGAGTCATGGATTTAAAGGTGCTATTGGGTTGTTTGGCTCATTTCAATAGAAAATTCATTGGTAAGAAGTGATTTAGATGTATGGAGCTATAACTGAATAGGAGTAAAGGAATATGAAAGGAATTGAACATTTTGATAGCTTGATATATGCCAAGCACTGAATATATTAGCCTTACCTCAACCATATGCTCCCATGGCCATATTAAAGACTTTTATCATTATCAATAACAGTGCCCCTGTGTTATCTTAATGATTTAACTCTCTACCATGTCTTATCTTTCTGGTTTACCCCACCATGTGCCCATCCTTCCAATAACCTGTTTACCTCACTAATATATCCAAGCTATTGAGACTTTCCATGGTTTCACTGTCTGTCATCTCTACACCGTGGTCTCTCTCCTATTGACTTGTCAATCACTCCCTTGCATCTGCTGTCAGTTCCATTGCTCCTTTCTTTATTCATCATAATTGCCTAGCAATTATAAACTCAGTTGTCTGTTCACTGCAGGCCTGTAGCCATGCAATAGGAACATGGCCATAGAACTGATTACTCATATTCCCAAGTGATTATCTCAATCAGGTCCTTAGTAAGATTGGCAGTCCTATATTTCCTTTATCCAGAGTCTTCCACTAGACATTTCTCATTCCTTCTTCTGTCTTCAAGCCCCTATGTTTCTTCCTCCTTACTTACTCTCCATTGAAGGCCCTACTCCCTGATTAATAGGAAACATAGAAACAACCAGAAGGGAATTCACTCCGTTTTATGCCTCTCCATCTACTTTCATCACTCCCCTACTTTCATCATTTTCTGTATGTTCTACCTTTATTTATGATACAAGGGATGGGTTGTTCATTCTGTGGTCACAAACCAAGTTCTCCACTTTTGTATTAGATCCTACCTCTCTTCATTAATCAAAGACATCTCCCCATAAATCATGCCCTCTCTCTTATCTCCAAGTAGCCCTTTCTACTAAATCATTCCCACTAGCACCCAGACAACTATATTTACTTGCCAATTCAGGACTCCACTGAAATATGCTTCCATAGCACGTATCTCAAACTTTTCAGGTCTCAAACTAAATTCCTCATATTGCCCCAAATCCCAAGTACCCCATACTGTTCTCTATCTTGGTAAATAGCAGCCTCTATCAATATAATTGCTCATTAAAATAATTCAGCGTCATCTTTGAATCCTTTATTCTCTAACTTTTCATTCCTGATCGATCAGTAAATCCTCTTCACTTTAACATCTAAATCCAGCCACTACAAAAATGACTATTCATTAATCCATAGTCTTAGACACACTTACAGGATTTTTGCTCTAACCTTAGCTCCACTACAGTATTATTTTGACATAGTGGCTAGGAACATTCCTGTAAAAAAAAAAAAAGAAAGAAAAAAAAACTCATGTCATGTCATTCTCCTGCTTGAGACCCTCTAGTGCAATGACATGGGTCGCGACCCCTTTGGGAGTTGAAAGAGCCTTTCACAGGGGTTGCCTAACACCATTGGAAAGCACAGATGTTTACATTACAATTCATAACAGTAGAAAAATTACAGTTATGAAGTAGGAATGAAAATAATTTTGTGGCTGGGGGAGGGGGTCACCACAACATGAGGAACCATATTAAAGGGTCAAAGTATTAGAAAGGTTGAGAACTAACAATTTAGTGCCTTCCTATCTCATTTAAAATAAAATTTAGTCTTGCCAAGTCCCTATAATACTCTCCCTATAGATGCCTCTCTAACTTCAGCTCTTCTTATACTCTCCTCATACCTCCACTTGAATCACAGTAGATAGATTCCTTTGCTGTCTTTCTTTTTTTTTTTTTTTCTTGAGACAGGGTCTCACTACGTAGCTTTGTCTGGCCTGGAGCTCACTACATAAGCCCTGTTGGTCTCTTACAGAGACCTCCTTTACACTGCCTCTGAGTGCTGGGGTTAAAGTTGCGAGCCCCACACCCAGTCTCCTTTTCTTTAAATGCCACCTTTCTCCTTCCACCTCAAAGCCTTGTCATTTGGTAACCCCTCTTCCTGGAGTGATCTTTACCCAGATCTGCTCTGTCTGCTCCTTCATCCTTTTACGGTCTTGGCTCAAATGTCATCTTTCCAGTCAAATTTTCTCTGAATAGCCTATTTTAATTTTTTAAAAATATAAAGAATCAAACAAATTAATAAATAAACCAACATGCTCTTTCACTGTTTTCATCATTAGGAATGCTATATATTTTACATTTGTCTTTCTTTCTACCTTCACCAGAACAAAATCTCCAAACAAAATAACCAGGATCCAGAGCACTGCCTAATACAGAATAGACTATCAATAATTGCAGAATTAATGGAAGAATAGATTTCTCTCATTTTGTTTTCATCTAAGTCTACTACAAGACAAATACCATACTTGTTTTATTGATTCAGAAAGTAACGCTCAAGTGGTTTAAATAACTTGCTCACTATCACATCTAGAGAATATAGAAATCAAGATTTAAGCGCACACACACATAAACACTTTCAAAGTCTTTTATTTCATAATCTTGAAGAATCAAGTATTTATATAACTATATGTGAACTGTACCAGTAAATAGCCAAATGAAAAATGAAGGAAAAGGCCTTTTTCTGGAGTTTTTCAACTTATAAATAAAATAGGAATTAGTCATTTTATAACTATTAATATTAATATTAGTATTGAATATCACAGACTTCTAAATGATATCTATACTTTATGTGACTGTTGATAAAGATCATACCACCAACAACTTTGCCAAATACATAAATATATATACACATACATACATACATACATGCATACATGCACTCATACATGCCATACATACACCTGAATCTGAGCAAACCTCTAAACTAGGGGTTCTCAAACTCGGCACTGATGACATTTGGAAGTGGATAAAACTTTTCAAGGTAGAGACTGGGGTTGTTCTGTGCATGGTAGGATGTCCATCACTATCACTAGCCTGTACCTATTAAACTAGATATTGATAATACTACTTACTCCATTGTAAAAATCAAAAATTTCTCCTAAGCACTGCCAATGTCTCTCATGGAACAGAAAATTGTGCAAATCAGTCCTAGTTAACCACTGGTCTATATGCAACTATCATTCCATATGAGAAACAGAGGACAGATGAATGTGATAAATTAAGCCACATGGATCCAATCACTAAAATGTACTGTGAGAATCTGCACAGATCAAATGATACACAGCATTTGACGAATACATTTTGATGACTAAGTTTCTGGGATAAAAGACAGAAATGAAGGGGGTGTTTTAGATGAAAATACGCTTAGAACACATGTATATTTTAACTGAAAAAAAAAACCTAAGCTATAGGATTTAAAGATGCGCCACTGTATGATAAAACTATAAATACATAGGAAAGAGTAATTACTGTAAAAGTCCAATAGGGAGGAGAGGGTAGTTGAAGTTGATATGGGACACTTGGCTAGCCTTGGGGCTTCTTAGGTGACTGACGAGATTCTATTTCTTGACTTGGGTGGCATTTAAAAGAATGCTGACCTTATAATAATTAATTATGCTTTATGATTGTCTTATCTTCTGCTCTATGTCTAAGTTTTTCCAGCGAAAAACGCATAAGTAAATGAAAACATAATAAATAAACAGAAGAATTTGTCTTCCTTTCCACTTCACTTAGGTTTGATTTCTGTGAGAACTGTCCTTGAGGAAAGGACTATGAATTTATAGAGTTCAGGTTGATGTTTATGTCCCCTCAGCCCAGAGGTGTAAATCCTCATCACTGCTTCCAAAATGACTTTGGAAGTCATAGCAGGACTTATTCCAACCCAACACAAGCCATATGTGTGATGTCCATTTCTTGGCCTACTCCTGAAGGGATGTCTCATGTCAAATCAACAAATACCTACCAGGGAGTCTTGGGATCTAGGCCATCTGCCAGGCACAATGAGGGGAGCAGAATGCAAAGCAGTGAAGTCTTGGCACGTGTGAACAAAGCCCAAGAGAGTGTGTAGGCTGAGAAGAGATTTGTGAGACAATGACTTGTAGAAGAATTTGCAGGATAGGGGAGGGGGACCAGAGAGGGAAAGACAGAGAGAGAGAGAGAGAGAGAGAGAGAGACCAACCGACCACAGGTGTACCTCCTTCCTTGCAAAAGATCTGCTCCTGAAGAGTTCTGTGGTGATTAAATTTTTATAAATTTAATTATATTTTCTCATTGACTTACATTATAATCAGAGAGTGGCTTTATCTACATTTTGGATTAATCTTCAACTGGCAGTGGCTCCCAACAGTTTAAGTTTCCCTGCTTCTCTGTCAAGTAGTTAATAGTTTATAAACAAACATTTAAAGGCACTATTTAAAGAAACCCTTGAGTGAATCCTTTTGAACAACAAAGGATACTTCGGCAATATTTATAAATAATCATTAGATCAGAAGCTTATCAGGGTTCCTTGAAATAAAGCAGACCGGTATACAGACTCCAGTAGCCTTTCATAGAGTTTTATAATAATTTTACTGTAATTAAATCTCTAAACCTATTTTATGTGCTTTTTAGGGCATCTGGCTTTATTCCCCTTTTTAATAACATTCAGAAGATCATTTTGTACGGACACTTAGAGGAAACACTACTAAACATAGCTCATATCACTGAGTCATGTGATTCAAGATGACCTTGGCTTCTATGCCCATAGGAACAATTATGAAATAAAAAAGCAATGCTACTAAATGTAAAAGAGAGGTGATTTGAATTGACCGGCTGATCTGCTTGCGACAGAAAATGCTTAGGTTGCTCACTTCAGCATTGTCTTTGGAAAAGCAGGCCACCTGGAAATCTCAAGAAGGTTACTGGAGAGCTAGAGCAAAGGATGTAGCTTATTAGCTCTACCTATTCCAGCAGCATCACCACAATTCTCCCACAACATCCTTTACACTACGTGACTTGCCTCCTTTTCATCTATTCTCCACACCCTACATTTGATACTCACTCAGACCTCACAATGTTATTTCCCCAACAAGCTAAGGAAAGATTACCCTCAGTGTCAGTAGCTTGAATGCCCATTATACTTGGTATCAATCAGGCAACATTTGGGTCTAGAACACAGAAGAGGATTCCTAAACTACCATAAAATAGCAAAACTCCAGGGCCATTGATTCTTCTGTAGCCAGTTTAAGGCAAGTTACCCTTGCACTTCATCTTGACTGCAATTTGTAGACAAGTTTTAAGCTCACTCTACTGGTTACACATAGTCAAAGGGATATGATTTATGAAGGGTTTTACTCTGGCTAGCTTAGTTCTGTCTGATTAAAGACCCCCATTTATTTTGGAGTAAGTGGATAAAGGTTAGTTCACTGTTTTGTCTTCAGTGACATGAATATAACTTATTATTGGTTTATTTAGAAAATATACTGGAAATAAAAACTGGAATGCAGTACAGAAGAATAAATCAAGAATGAATTTTGGTGTAGAAGGAGAAAAGGATGATCCTGCCAAATCGATTCCTCTCCATGAGTGATAGTGCTGCTTCTCAAGGAACAAACTCTATCTCCCACATTATAATCAAGAATCTCCATCCCTAAGGCATTTATCTGAATATAGCAACATGACTGCATAGTTACAGTTCTATACTACATATGGCATTCTGTACCTGTTGACAAACATTCCATTATAGCCATTGTGGTGGACAAAATAACTCACACTCTTCTATAAACCCTGACACTTGATTGAGGAGTAGGTCCTATAAATTCCATCTAACCAAAGGAATATGGTGGAAGTCTTTTCCAGATGTAACAAAAGTTCCTAATCAGCTGAATTCATTGTTGCAAAGGAAGATCACATCTGAGTGTGATACTGCATTCTGTAATCCCTGATAATACAGGAGGATCGTGATTTAGAGGCCAACTAGGGCTGCATAAGCAAGCTCCTGTCCAAAAAACTGGGGAGGAGACCCTGAGTGTGCCTGACCTAATTACATGGTGTGTTTAAAAGGGTCTGGATGGAGAATTAAAGAAATGGAGACTTCAAAGGCTGACTTTGAAGAAGCAACCTTTCATTAGTGGACTTAAAGAAATGGATTCTGGGGACTGGAGAGATGGCTCAGAGGTTAAGAACACTGGCTGTTCTTCCAGAGGTCCTGAATTCAATTCCCAGCACCCACATGGTGGCACACAATCATCTGTAATGAGATCTGGCTGCTTCTTCTGGCCTGCAGGGATACATGCAAACAGAACACTGTATACATAATAAATAAATAAATCTTAAAAAAAAAAGAAATGGATTCTGCCAATAACCATGTGATCTTAGAATGAAAATATCTTTCCCTAGTGAGTTCTTGAGATGAGAGGTCAGCCTAGATAATGCTTCAATTTCAGCCTTACAGGACCCAGAGCAAAAAAATCAACTAACTTTATATGAAAACTTTTGATCCACATAAACTATAATACAATGCATGACTTTTGTTTTAAGATTCTAAGTCTCTGAAAATGTGTTATGCAGCAACAAAAAGCAAAGATAGCCATGAAGAATCAACAATGGGGAAATCTTAACCCTTGAAAGTAATGGAGGCAATAAAACCAAAAATTAACACAAGTTAAAACAAGCGTTATCATTCTACTTTTCCAGAACTAAAAGCAAAGGCTCTAGAATGGAGCTCTTATATTCATTTCAGAATGGTTTGCCCCACCCAGCATTGCTTACTGACTATAAACCACCATTCTGTAACATTTTTAGGACACCATCTCATGTATCTCAGGCTGTCCCCAAACTCACTACGTAGCTGAGATGCCCTTCAGCTCCTGATCATCCTGCCTCCCCCTCCCCAATACTGGGATTATAGTAATGGATCACTGTACCCAGTGCCAGGGTCCAACCCAGGGCTTTGTGCATACTGAGCAAGCACTCTACCACCTGAGAGCTACATGTCCAAGCTCCCCATTCTGTGTCTTCCTTGCAAAAAGAAAAACCCACATGTACAGCCTAGCCTTTAAATGCAAGACGGGAAGAAACTAAATATGCCTCCAAACGAGTAAAGTCCTAAACTCAGTAGACACCTGAGAAGTGGAGATGAGAGAACGACAGACAGAGAGACAGACTAGAGCCTGGTGTGGACTTTTGAAACCTCAAAGCCCACATCCAGTGACACACTTCTTCCAACAAGGCCGCATCTACTCCAATGAGACCACACCTCCTAATCCTTCCAGACAGTCCACCAGCCTGGAACAAGGCATTCCTATAGGGTCATTCTCATTCAAACTACCACAGCATCCACAACTATATGAGGATTTAATGAAAGAAAGAAGTCTGTTCCCAGTGTATCGGGTAGCCCGGATTTGCCTGCATAAGGATGAATAAATAAATGAGGGTCATAAGGAAAGAGTTTATCATCGCAAAGGAGTAATAAATGTGAGGGATGTGTACTTTATATGCAAATCAAGGATGAGGGGCAGTAACAAAAAGTCTTAATGCAAGAATCCAGAAGAGTTAATGCAACCACAAAGCAGTGGTTCACAAAATGTGGCCCTAGGACCAGCAATAGCAGCAACACCTGGACTTTGCTTGGAGATGTAAATTCACTACCCCAGAGTGAATCAGAAATTCTGGGGAAGGGCCTAGCAATAGATTTCAAGGACCAAGTATGTAGACAAATGAAGCAATCTTATGGTGTTAGATTATAAAAGGAAGAACAGCAAATAGTCTTAACACTACATATTAAAATCAGCTGCCAAACTATAACACTGAAAATGTTCAGGTGGGCCCCTCATCAGAAATTCCACCGTAGTTCATGTAAAGTAGGGCCGGGCATCCAAATTATTTACTAGCTCTCTGCATGATTCAAATGTGAAGCCAGAGTTTGGAACCCATGATATAAAAGGTGAGTTGGAGTGCGAGGACATCACTCGAGTGCTATATAAATGACCTCTTAAAAAATGGACTCTTCCTGATATGGTGTTCCCCTGCCTCCAAAGTATTCGCACATACATTCTCAGCTGTCAACACTGCTATGCTTTTGCACAAGGCAAGGAAATTGCTTTTATTTTGGCAGTACAGAAAAAAAAAAATCAGCAGCAGCTGGCCCTTTTCACAGTCCCCGCTCACCCTCTGAGCTGGTGTACGCAGCCGCAGCACTCTGCTTTCCTGACCTCAGCCTTCGCAATGCTCCTGAGAGACTCTGAGGAAGAAAAGCTGCAGCTTCTTGTACTTACAGTTGTAGCAGTCATCACAGGGTCATTGTCGTACTTGGCCTCCAAACCTCCCTTAGGGCCTAGCATACACAGGCAGATAATCTAAAAGGTCCACACAACCCTTCAGCAGCTTGGAGACACTCCATTGCTATATAAGATCTTAGAGAGAAAGGTGACACTGTATCAAGTCCAGCTGGGAGAGACTTGAAATACATGCAGCTTTCAACTGTTTGGGACATCAGCACTGTGTCTAGAGCCCAGTGATAGTCATTTAACTGTCCACACAACTACAATTTGCTTGGGCTAGTGAGTAAAGAGTAACTGATGGAAACAGATGCAGAGATCACAACCAAACACCAGGCCGAGCTCCAGGAGTCCAGTCGAAGAGAGAGAAGAGGGATTCTATGAACAAGGGGGATCAAGATCATGATGCAGAAATCTACAGAGACAACCTATAGTGGGAACTCATCAAATGTGGACCAATACCTACAGAGCCCCCATGGGACTGGACTAGGCCCTCTGTATAGGCGAAACAGTTGTGTAGCTTGACGTGCTTAAGGGGCCCCTGGCAGTGGGATCAGGACCCATCCCTGGTGCATGAGCTGGCTTTTTGGAGCCCACTACCTATGCAGGGACACCTTGTGCAGCCTTGGTGCAGGGAGAAGGGGACTGGACCTGCCTCAACTGAATGCACCAGGCTCTACTGACTCCCCATGGGAGGCCTTGCCTTGGAGGAGGTGGGAATGGGGGGTGGGTTGGGAGGAAGGCTGGGGGCGGTGGGAGGAGGGAGGAGAGAGACACCTGTGGTTAGTATGTAAAATGAACAGAAAATTTCTTAATAATAAAAAAAAGAAAGTTCAAGCCCAAGTATACCTTAGAATACATAGCTCTGTGTAACTTACCAGTTCTGTATATACACTTCAGGCTTTTGCAGGTATACCAGATAGAGATTGCTCTACCACTAGCTGATCCAGTGGTGACATCATTGGATAGAGTCACCTAGGAACAAGCAATAATGCTTTATCCCAGAGACTCGAGATGCAATGTATAATGGATGACAACGATGACAAAACAAGTTTTCCACTGGAAATTTCAGGTTTTAAAAAGCTCAAGATGGTTAATGGTGGCACAGTGGTAGGATATGCTGAAGAGGCTGAGGCAGGAGGATCATGAGTTCAAGGCCAGCCAGAGATATACTTTTAAGGCCTTTAATCCTAGCACTCAGGAAGCAAAGGCAGGCAGATCTCTGTTGAGGCCAGCCTGGTCTATATAGTGAGTTCTAGGCCAGCCAAGGCTACACAGAGAAACCCTGTCTCAAAAACTAATGAATATGTAAAAAGGAAGCTCAAACAAACATTTCAAAAAATATAAGCATGTTGCTTCAGCGAAAATGCCCAAGGGCAGTCAAGGAATGAATGTTGGGCAGGTAAAAGACATGATATTGCAGGTGGAGTATCAGGTCAGGTCTTGGTTTTTGTTTTTGTTTTTTCCCCAAGAACTAATCAAAGCAGTTCTCAGGTTGGAACTGCTATCTAGAGCAGTGGTTTGTGGGATTGATTTTGGCTGCCATGGGACATTTGGCAATGTTTAGAGGCATCTCGGTGTAGAAGGATGCTACCACTATCTAGTGGGAAGGGAACAGGATGACTCCACAACAAAGGACCATTCAGCCCCATGGTATTAGTGGCAGGACTGTGAAACTCTGGTTTTATGAAATGCCTCCCCCATGAACAATGGAGGAGGACAATCCTGATGGGTTTCATTTCTATGAAGTCCTGGACTCTTCCCTTTGGTTTCCCCAAGCATCACAGAGGAGACAGATAAATTTGTCTTGACATTATCTCACTCACCCCTGTGTTTCAGGGAACTCCCCTGCATTTCAGGGAACTAAATGTATGAGTCACACAGGACACAAAACTCTCCAGGCTCCCACCAGATAACTTCAGGAAGAAAAAGTAAAGCTCCACAGCCTCCCTGTAATTACTCATGTCAACACATGTCTTCTTCTTGGATAAAATATTGAGCAGAATCACTTGAAGTTGCCAATATTTGATTAATTAGGGCCTTCAAAGGGGCAATTTCATGTGGTTCAACAAAAACTATTTTCATTATGCTAGTGCTGAAGGTTGCTTAATCATGTTGAACTGCCTCAGTTTCACTACCTGTGAAATGGACTAAGCATTCCTTCCTTCCAGGAGCCATTTTCTTGTGTTGGCTCTTCAGTCATTGCTCACATGGCAGTTTTTAGTGACAACAATACCTGATCATCAGCTGTTTGGTAGACAGATCTTATTTCCTATCCATATGCCCTACAAGGCAAAATAGTGTTGGTATTTCTCTCTCTCTCTCTCTCTCTCTCTCTCTCTCTCTCTCTCTCTCCCTCTCTCTTTCCTGCATTTTCAGTTATAATTTCATTTTATACTGTGAAAAGGAACTGTAATACTGCTATGTGTACAGGGCCTTAGTACTTGAGCAAACCCATAAGCCCATCAAGTCTTGTTCTCTTGGGTACTTTGTATCCACTTTGACTGATAAGGACTTTATATTCATTTAAACAACCTGACCTAATTGTTTCTGTGTACTCAGTAGGAGGAACTTACAATTACAAAATGTCTGTGACATGCCAATGTGCTTCAAGCTTTCACATAAGTTATCAATTTAATCTCATACACAAGGCTGTGAGGAAGGAATGCAACAAATTTTTGTAGAGACCAAGAATGCCAAAGTGGCCACTAGAGAAATACATTACATGGTTAGAAGTGAATTTGCCTTTCCTTCACCATAGTGAAATGTCTACTTACAAAAAATTATGATGTATATAATCACAAGATATCAGCATCATCTTCTTTTCTCATTTCAGTATTTTTTAAAAAAAATGGCCAATAAAACTGCCTATGAGCTGTTTTTTTATCTTGCTATATCCGTTTTCAGCTGAAAGTATTATGTTGCCTTTCATTCAGCTTTCATAAAAAAAACATAAATTCACTGATTAAAGATGAAATCATACATATTCTTGTCTTCCAAAAACACTGCCTAATGTACTTAAAATTCTTTTCATAAGGGGGTCGAGGAACACACAATGGAGACCGTCTATGCAGGTGGAGGGGTGAAGTGTGGCCACCTTGTGGCTAATTGCTATAGGGACAAAGGCAGAATGACCTGCAGCCCCTGGCATCTGCAAACTTGCTTCTTAACTCTGAATTTCTCTCTGAGTGCAGTAATTGGGCATTGACTGAGCAGAGCTGTACTCTCCATCATTCGAGGTAGGGAAGCAGCTCGGCTTTGGAGAATTCCACAGTTGCTACCTTCTTCAAGTTGCACAGCTTATGGTGTTGGATGCAGTCTCTGGGGAGTATTTAACAGCAAATTCAATTTCCTTCTCATAGCTCTAGGGATGTAAATTCTAGAATAGCCATGAGTGATTTGCTCATGGTCTGAAATAAGATTATGTTGTGTACAAATGTGTAATGTGGCCATCCTAAAATAAATTCATTGGCTTCTAAATGTCAGAAACAGAGAATGATTGTGCCTCAGTAAAAAAGGAACTAGTCTGGGGGAATAAAAAATTGACTTTCTACCAACTATACTCATCACCAACTAGATGTGCGAATTTAACTCTTTCTTCCTGTTTGCTTATGACTAAAACAAAAGGCAACAAAATTGGTAGGTTTTCACATATTTATTTTAACAGTGGATCCATTTTTATTTTCAAAAAAAGTTTCCAGAACCTACATGCACCAACGCCATCAAAAGGCAGAAAGGTCACATACATCCATCACTACTAGCCCTTTCCTATCCCTCACTTCCCCACCACCCAAGTCCCTTTAAGCCACCTCCACTGACTCCTGGCATCAGCCGATGACCACTGGACAAACTGATTTGCAGGATCCTTTGTATCCTAAGCATCTAAATAGACAAAGATTTCCAAAGGAAAATATTTTGTGAAGATGCTTTATAGACATACTCCCAAC
This sequence comes from Peromyscus californicus insignis, assembly GCF_007827085.1. Lineage (NCBI taxonomy): Eukaryota > Metazoa > Chordata > Mammalia > Rodentia > Cricetidae > Peromyscus > Peromyscus californicus. The sequence goes on from NW_026294391.1 coordinate 49,519,651, forward strand.
CTCTTGGCTTAGAAAAGACTAAGCTCATTAAGTAATTAGAGAACAATTCAGTTCTCTACATTAAGCCATGTGCCTCCAGTGCAGAGAAGGTTCTCTGAAGAGCACTAGATGAATTGCTCTTAAAAAGTACCTGAAGTGCTGTGGCCTAAGCAACCTTACTGATTGTCTCTCCAGCTTCTGTCCCCACTGACATGATGGAGGCTTGCTGCTGGCTGTGCAAAGCACACAGGCAAGACCTATCATCTAGTGATCTCCACTCAAAACTGGGCTTGTGCCTCCTTTAAACCCAGCTCATGCCTTGCTCAAGTGACAACAGCTGCCTTTATTACTGCCTTCTTTCTTACATGAGGGATAAAATGTGTTTGCATTTGCCCTTTCACTCTGAAACCTAATTATTAAGCAATCTAGAGCGGGAGACATCATTTTATCTTGATGGGCTCTGAGGCCCCAAAGGAGAACTTAATATAAAAACAAAATCAACATTTTTATCCTGATGGAAATTGGCAAAATATATTGATTTAGGCAGATACCTACTGTTGAAGAATACTAAAACTGTTTTCGAAAAGCTACAATTCATTTAATAATCAATTCAAGCAATTTCTACCAAATATAAACTGTAGTTCAGGCACTGCTGTAGGTAGAGCACTGTCATAGTCCACAAGTCGCTTGCCCAAGTCCCTCACTCATGAAATAACTGAAACGCAGCATGGTAAGTACAGCCATTAAGAGAAAGCATTCCCAGTTAGGGCTAGAGAAGTTATGAGTTTATAAAGGGTGATGTGGTGAACACTGTTTTCCTTTTGGTCATTGTGGCAAAACCCATTATCACTCCTTTTCTTTGGAGGAACATGGCCACGTGAAATGTTTTAGTAAATTTATTTAATTATTTTACATGCCCGCCACAGTTTCCCCTTCCTCCTTCCCTCCTAGTACCTCTCCCTCCCCCTTCTGTACACATTCCCCAATCCACTCCTCCTCCAGTTTCTGTTCAGGAAAGGGCAGGTCTCCCATGGCTATCAACAAAACATAGCCTATCAAGTTGCAGTAAGTCTAAGCACCTCCCCATGTCTTAAGGCTGAGCAAGATGACCCAGTATGAGGAGTAGAGTCCCAAAAGCCAGTAAAAAAGGTTGTGGGTCTGCATCTGTTTCCATCAGTTGCTGGATGAAGCCTCTGTGATGACAATTAGGCTGGGCACCAATCTGGTCACAGGAGATGGCCAGTTCAGGCTATGTATCTGCTTACTGCTAGGGGTCTGAGCTGAGGTCTTCTTGGGAGATTCCCTTGCAGCAAGTTTTTATCTAACCCCAAAATGACCCCTTTCCAGTAGTCTCTTTCAGTACCCTCCCCCTGTACCCCCAACCTGATTGCTCATGTTCCCATGAAATTTCTAAGTCTCCCCTGCAGATTACAGTAAAATGTTACCACACGTTAGTTGTGAATATAAGCATACGTGATGTGCACCACCTCCAAATCTGGCCCAGAAAAAAAAAATCTCACACTCAACACTCATTCTCTCTCACCATGCATCATCTGGCTGAATGGAAAAGACTACAAGGACTTAGTGGATCCAGCATATAGTAGAAGCCAGGGTCCCTGACTCTATGGACAGAGCATCCTCCAGTCCCAGTTGTCAGGGGTGTTGAGAGATAGTTATAATTCTGATAACTAAACAATAGTGGCAATGCAAAACTTTGCTACTCACAATTTAATTATGAGGCAAATGGGTAATCTTTGAAAGGCTCTATACAACAAAATAAATGACCAGTTTCTTAGTTAGGAAATAGGACTCGGGTGGCAATATGGAACATAGATTGGGAGATGGGACAAGAATAGAAAGAGAAGCAGAGTAACAAAACAAACATTAGAACCATAAGTGAAGGCAAGAAGGGTGTGTGTTTGAATTTGCTCATTAGCAATCAGCACACAGAACAAGAAAATGACACTATTGAAAGCCCCACTAGAACATGAATAGGTGCACAGAAGATTGGGGAGCCATGTGCAACATTTTAATTCCTGGGATTGGTGAAGTTGCATTCACAGGAAATGAAACACCAATAGTGAAGATCTGTATGAAAGAGTAGTGATCATTTTGAAATATGTCATATAGGTGGATACCCGGAATACAGTAGGACATATAGAGGTCTAAAAGTCAGAGAAAAGAAGGCCCGAACTGAAACTCAGGTTTGAGAATCACTTGGTTAACATCATGCAGTCTGATGAGGTGGCCCAAGAAGAATATTTACAATGAAAAGGTTACGACCTAGAGAACATTTAAGACAGGGTAAGTGGAGAGCAGCCTGAGGAAAACTGCAAAGGACTGAGCTGAGAGGTAGAGGAAAAGCAGAGAAAAACAAAAGCAAAGTGCAAAGAGTTTAACAGGGCTTATTAGAGAGCTCAGCTCCTGAAAAGTAGTTTGCAGCAATGAGAGGGTGAGGGAAAAGGGAGAGAGAGAGCCAGAGCCAGAGACTGTTCCCAACCTCTCTCTTCTACTCTGCAATCATCTGCTGGTGCACCCCTGCCTGGAGGCCAGAAATCAGCGGCAGCTGTTCGTTACAAACTCCAGTTGAACGAAGAAGACTGTAAAGAGTGGAACTGAGAGCAAACCACTCAACAACCCAGTCTGCTCTCAACAGAAACGGTTCTAGTGATGCAGAAGCAGAGGAGACTAGGAGGCTACAATGTAGAGATGGCAGCTGTGGGCTTTCTTGACGATTCTTTTTAAGTAAGAGTGGCCTGGAAGGAGGAACAGAGATAGATAGATAGATAGATAGATAGATAGATAGATAGATAGATAGATTAGATAGATAGATAATTAACCCTGTTGATGGTGGTATTCATGGTTAACTTGTACCATCACCCTGAATCTTATCAACAGCGCTAAGGCTAACACTTCAGGTATATCCTTGAGAAAACTAACAGGGAGAGTTTTAAACTGCATAGACTCTCTCAAGGATACTTGTTGGATTAGCCCTTCCCTCTACTACATCCATGTTACAAGCCATTCAAGGGTAGCTGGCATGCCTCCAAACATATGATCTCAGGAAGTACTGAACAAGTCCTCTTCTGCACTTGAACATCCTACTCATGGTCATTTATTGCACTGTTGACGTCAGTTAGGTGGTCAGTTTTCTTGTCCATTGGACTCCTGCAGGGAGTGAATTTGTTGTTGTTGTTTTTCTCTCTCTGAATCACCACAGCTAGCTTTTTAATATGAGCAGAGACTGCACTTATAACAACTAGGAAAGACTCATGTCTTTATGAAATAAGTGTGTCCCTATTGCTGGCCTAATCTCAACATCAGTCATGATGACCTTGGTAGTCCTTCTGGTGAAGCACTCTGGGAGCAGAAGAAACTTCATATGAAACAAACTGCATACCTGTGGTAAGAGGAGGGAGGGAAGATACAGCTCCTTATCACTTTGGATACTATGTGATAATAGCTGGGCCATATAATCCATAGCAGTCCACAGCAGCTGCTAACACATAGAAAAGCTGCCCACAGTGATAACATCTTACAGTTTTGGAACACCAATGTACTCCCCAAAATGACCTTCAGAACTCAGGACCCTGGGGAACACAAAAGATATATACATGTATTATTCGAACTCTTAGATAGCCAGTCATTAATTCCATACATTTTCAACAGTATTTCTTAAGCAGATTTTACTTTGTTTATTATAAACCCTGAAAATGCAGAATTAGACAAAAGGGTCCAAATCTCTGCCTTCAGGATGCATATATTCCTATGGGGCCATGTATGTTGAAATGCATACCTATGTCCTATAACCAGGATATCATAAGACTGACAACACTGGAGTTTAGTTGTTGTGACGACACACTTGTTATGGGAATGCTCTCTTCTCCACACTGTGAGTCATTCTAATAACTTCCATCTCAAAAGTTGATTTCTTGTTAGTAGTTAAATAGTATGTCAAGCTTATAAATCCTGAATCTTAGAGAAGTACATGTAGATTTTCAAGATGCTTCCTTCGTTCTAGACACTTTCCAATCACTATTTGACTCCCTCATCCCTACAGCACCAGATGCTGACATTGAATACAATATCCAAATTGAACAGACTAAAAAAATAAGACTAACAGAGACAAGGTTGCTCTCCACCATATAAAGTGAAGATTCAATCTCAAGTCCATCTGGTGCCAGTGTCTTTGCTTTCTTAAGTGACTTTCAGATCACTCATTTTAATGTTCCATTTTTATCCAAGGAAACACCAGTAAGTGCTTCTAATGTACACCGATTTTCTTCAATCTTCTATTTAGTTGCACTTGTTTTATGAACTACACCTTAAAAACTCCTTCTAGCTCTACAATCAATGAGAATACTAAATGGATTGAGCATCTGCCCTCAGCATTATTATTCTAGATAGGAAAATGATTACCAAATTCATGCCTGTGAGTTCACCTTTCAACATTCATTTAATCAAGATGAGTAATTACCCTAGCGGGCAGTAATTAGGTAATTAGTAAAACTAGTTAATACAAATAGCATATTAATATAACCAAATAAATGCTAGTATAATTTTTATAATTATTGTGGCTTATAGGTCTACCTGATTTTTTTTAAAGTAAAAGACATAATTTCTGGGCTATGTATTGTACAATTTCCACTTGCATGTGGGAATGCCTTTTGACATCTGTGACCCTGCAGAGTAAAAAGGGGATTGAGACAATTATCTTGGGTACTGAAGCAAAAGCCTGCTTGCACTAAAATTATCAGCCTAGACTTTGCCTGATTTTCGCTAAATGGTTGCTCCATTTTCTCATATAAAAAAAGCCACCTTATAGCACTAAGCCTAAATAGCTTTCTCTGTTTAGAAAATGAAAGTACAGCATTATAGGAATAATTTATCCTGGACAGACAAACAACTATTCCCATTGGCAAAATAGTGTATACATTGGTATTTATCTCCCCCAAAAGAAAAGGTTTATCTTTAGCAACACTACCCTGTGGCTTCCCCACCCCCATCCCAACATGGAAAACCTAAACCAAGTGTAAGGAAGAAACACATTCAGGAGAAAAAGCATCTCTTGATATGACAGAGTACACACACACACACATACACACACACACACACACACACACACACACACACACAAACACACACTTGCATCTGTATTTTCAGTAGTAGGTATTATATCACCGTAATCACCATATCCTGTGATGGCTTTGCTTGAAATAGTTACCAATCTTAGCATAATCTTCAGATAGGTATTGATCCACACACAGGATAAACAACAATATGGGAGCAATATTTATAGAAATATCTCATCTCTCCCTAAACATGAACTGCTGATGATTGATTTCCATGCATTCAGAAAGGCCGTATGCCAACAAGGATCAATTAATGCTCCAAATCCTAGAATGCCAACCGAATAAGAAACAACTTCCAAGGTCATTCATTACCTGGCATCTAGTTTATGGCTCTCTTGTTTGAGGTAACCACTTAATACTCCATTTGATTCATTTTATTATTGTCCATGAACATGAGATAATGTATTTGGTGTCCAGACCTTCTTTTAATGGCAGAAACCCTAGCTCAGTCAATATCTTTCCATACTGGCATCAGTAATAAAGACATATCTGTAGCTAGAGTTTTCCTGCCTGGCCCACAGTCAGGACAAATCTCTATCACCCGCCAGTTCCACAGCCACTCAGACCCGACCAAGTAAACACAGAGACTTATATTGGTTACAAACTGTATGGCTATGGCAGGCTTCTTGCTAACTGTTCTTACAGCTTAAATTAATCCATTTCCATTAATCTATACCTTGCCACATGGCTCGTGGCTTACCGGCATCTTCACATGCTGTTTGTCATCATGGCGGCTAGCAGTGTCTCTCTGACTCAGCCTTCCACTTCCCAGCTTTATTCTCCTCCTTGTCCCGCCTATACTTCCTGCCTAGCCAATGGCCAATCAGTGTTTTATTTATTGACCAATCAGCAACACATTTGCCATACAGACCATCCCACAGCACATATCCTTGAAATCTGGTTCATTAGTTTGCTTGGTATTAGTCCTTCTAAAGGGCCAAGGTTTCATCTTTACCTGTGACAGCATATATTATAATACATCACATTTCAATTAAAACTTTTTTCTTAAGAATACAAATTCAATTATAGTTGGTAAGTCAATTGCAATGTCTCTAAAATCAGCTGGCCCCTTCTATACAATCCAACCTCATTAACTTTGACTCAAGCCTTCCTGATATGCAAAGCAACCTGAAATCTTGCCTGGTTTCCCAAATCCAAGAAGCTAAATTTTCATACGATTTTTCTGTCATTGTTTCCAAGAAAAGTAATCATTTCTCAAACTATGAGCTATTCGTTTGAATTTCCAGTCTGTAAATTGTGAAGAAGGCGTGTGGATATGAAACAAGAGAAGATAAATTGCAAATTGGAGCTAAAGAGAAAATAAATACAAGATCTTAGTGGATTCTAATTGTTTTCCACATATTATAGGAGCAGCTATTATCCTCTCTTCTAAATTTATGTCATCTGTGCATTTATCTATATTCCTATTTGTCTGTCATCTATCTGTCTTCCACCTGCTTGTTAGTGTCTATTTATTTGGCATGGCAAGTTGTGCTGTCTTTGTCTGCAAAGAAGAAAAGAAGGGAAAAAATGATGACAAATCTTGGTGTAGCATGAATAGCAACGAGGTAAGGCTGATGCCTGATGTGCGGATGAACCCTGGAAATGAAGTGGCCCTTGAATTAAATTAATTTAAAATCTGGCAAATATTACCCGGCATGTTTGTCAATGTGCTGTATAATTATTAATTTGTTCATTGAAGCAACTGTATAAATAAATAGAAAGCAGACTGTCATGATTAAGCAAGCATTGAAAATTCCAGGGTCAAGGAGCCCTGCAATACAGAGGTCTCAATAGCTTTCCTGGGCCTTACTTTCGCATCTCCTTGCAAAGCCACATGTCGATAACAGCAAATTAATTGGCCCACATTTAGATGCCAACAGGGCTTTTGTATTCTCAGTGCACATTTTTGTCTTCTTGGAGTGAGATGTTAGTAACAGGGGTTTTAATATTACCCCTAGGGGAGCACCAGAAAATCTTAACAATTTCCTTCACTAGAGTATTTTCATTAGTGCTAAATGCCGTGCAATTTACATTTGAAATCAGGTGTAGGGGTGAGCAGAACGTGACAAGACATGTTGCTGTGGTGCCTTTTTTTTTTTTTTTTTTTTTTTTTTGCTGTTCTTCCAATGTTCTTTATTTACTGCCATGAGGTCTCAGAATAAAAGCACATACATCAAAAATGAAATATTTCTATATTTCTCTTTGCCCTTCCCTTTAAGTGATGGAAATTCCACTTTCCTCAAACACTCAAAGCATGTTTTACCAAGATAAAGGAACACTTAAAAAAAAATAATAACAACAATGCACCCAAAGCAGAGTGACTACCATCACGTGACACCTATGAACAGAGATCACAGGAAAAGGACAAAATCCCGTGAAGAAGGAACAAGATGTAAGTTAATGCAAACACTCTTGGTTTCTCAGTTTATGTCTATGCGGCTCAATTACACAACAGATTTTAGTCTGCAATGATGAAATGAATATCTAGCATTGTTTTTATTTTAAAATATAAACCTCAAGTAGAATTTGTATTGAGGATCTTAGGGTGAACTAAACTATGGCTAATGTCATTTCAGTTCAAAAAAATATGCCTCTCCTGGAATGAAAAAAAAATGCACATATGTGAAATCGAGCACTGATTTTGTCATTATTTTCACAGTATCCACTTATGGTGTATGTTTGTTTAGTTTTTGCTTTGCTTTGGATTTGGGTTCTGTGTTTTGAAACAGTGTCTCAGTACAAAGCCTAGGATGGCCTTGAACTCATGACCCTCTTGCCTCAGCCTCCGAAGTGCTGTCACTTATGATTTAGCTAGTATCTCAGCTCCTAAATGCTTTAGTTGAGCTTCTAAGTACAATAAGGTAGACAAAGCCAGGAAACTGTAATACCTGAAGTATGAGAACCACTTTTTGTGTCAAAGATGGTTCTAGGTGCTGTACACAAACTTACAGAATCTAGTCCTAGGCCTAGAAGTCTGGTTCTGTCATCCTCAACTTTACAGATGTTAGAATGAAAAACACACATATTTGCAGAAATCCAAGAACTATTTTCTTATTGCATCTATCAGGCTTGCATACCAACTGCCATGGCATTCAAAGAACAAATAAAAGTCCAGCTGATGCCAGGCAGTGGCAGCACATGCCTTTAATCCCAGCACACAGAAGGCAGAGGCAGGCGGATCTCTGTGAGTTCAAGGCCAGCCTGGTCTACAGAGTGAGTTCCAGGACAGCCAGAGCTACACAGAGAAACCCTGTCTCTAAAAACGAAAAAACAAAAACAAAAACAAAAACAAAAAAAGGCCCACCTGATGACGTTAGAAATTAGCCAGCATTTACTCCTCGGTTTTGACAGACTTGGGACAGTCTCTGGATGGATGCATGAAAGATGAAGTTATTCTCCAAATTTGACTGAGTGTCAAATGTATGTTTCCCATTTCTAAGCATGAGTTTGCCAGGTTAGTTCCTGGCCGGCTGTTATGCTTACATATTAATGAGTTGATTTGTTTATGGCCTCATGTTCTCAAAAATGCCCTGAAAGTAGATGAGGGCAAGATAATACAGCAAGAGACAGAGAATTTTCTAGCACATCAGGAACACTTTTTAAAATCCCAAATCACAAGCCACACCATACATCAACTAAGTCAAAATCTCTGAGCTGGTACTCAGGAATCAATAAATGCTTATTTAAATCAATAAATGTATGTGTTGATCTGCTCTAGTATCAATGAATACAAAAGAAATGTATAATTTATAATTAATAAGACATAACTATTTACAAATCCCCACCTGGATCTAAGTACCATAGTATGAGAGTCAGAAAATGTCAATCAACTCTGCTACACTATCATCTCTACGATTTGGGGTAAATTCCAGAACCTTCTTATGTCGCAGTTTTCTCCTGATAAAATAAAATCATGCTTGTCTTTCCTTGAAGAGAAAGCAGTATGTCAAACAAAACTATTCAAGTTGTAAGCATTTCTTTCTGTTCCCAGGCCTGTAAACTGTAACCAGTCACTGCTAAAACTAGGCATAATGCCTTCCCCCAGCCACAGTTAATCTAAGTCACACTGAACTTTGGACCACCAGGGACCAGGAGCCAATCAGCATTTAAACTGTACCCAGACGCCTTTCCTCAGCTGTCAGCAGGCTTCTTTTCCAGCCTCTGGCAAAACTACGTGAGAGCAAAAACACCTCCTTTAGCCTCAGGAGCAACTGGCTCAGGTCGGTGTCTTTCTTTTGCTTTTATTCTTTCCTGGAGTGTGATTCCATCAACATTTTTCCTATGAAAAACAAACAAAACAATAATAAAAAACCTCCTTTGGGTTTTTTTTTCCTCAATCAGAAAATAACATAGAGAGCAAATTGTGGACTTAAGATTTGCCTTTTGATTTGTTTTGTTTTGATTTGTTTTGTTTTGTTTTGTTTTATGGAGTTGGAGATTGAACCCAAGGTCTCGCATGTGCTAGGTAATTGCTCTACCATGGAACTTCATCACCAGCCCTAAAACTTATCTTGAACAAACAACTTCTACATTTATTTCTCAAGTCTACCACTTAAGAGCATAGACAATTTCCTCAAGCGCTTGACTTCCTCCTCTGAGAGCTGGGGTTAAATATATGTATCTCCCCAAACTGTCAAGCAATATCAATGAGCGAATATAAAGCTTTCAAAACTAAGGTGGAGACAGGTGGATCGCTGGGGCTCACTAGCCAACCAACACAGCCAAGTCCGTGAGCTCCAGCCTAGTAAGAAACCTGTCCTGAAAAACAATGTGGATCATACCCGAGGGGAAAAAAAAAACATCCAAGATTGATCTCTAGCCTCCACACACATATACACAAATGTGCGTGTGTACCCACATACAAGGCTTTGAAATTAGAGCTATGTTGTTAAGTTTAAGATTTTTAAACTTAAAAATGTGGCAGAGGAGGGGATATGTGCCTGTGTGTGCAGTGCCCAAAGAGTCCAAAATGGGACAATGGATCCCCTGGAGTGGGAGTTCCAGGTAGTTGTGAGCTGCCTGAGATGGGTGGTGGGAACTGAACTCGGGTCCTTTGCAAGAATGGTACATGCTCTTAACCACTGAGCCATCTCTCCAGCCCTTAACTAGTTAATTTCAAAACAATCATGAGATCTTCACAATACCACTTTTTCTAATGTCAGCCATCAGGGTCTTTCTTAATTTTTAAAATTATTTCTTTTTGTTTTTTTCTTATAATTTTCTTATAATTACTTGCAACATTCCCCCCCTTCCCTTTTCTCCCCACAAACCCTCCCATATGCCCCTCTTTTCATGGCTTCTTTTATCATTAACTGTGTTACATGAATGTGTGTGTGGTCAGGTCATTTATATATAAACATATATATTATATGTATTCCAAAATATAACTGCTCAGTCTGTATCATGTTATACATGCAAACACACAAAATAAATAAATAAGTGTTTAAAAATCTAATAAAAACTGAGCTTGGCAGTAATGGCACATGCCTTTAATCCCAACATGTAGGAGGCAGAGGCAGGTGGATCTCTGTGAGTTTGAGGCCAGCCTGGTCTACAAAGGGATTTCTAGGACAGCCAGGGCTATTACACAGAGAAACTCTGTCTCCCAAAAAACAAAACCAAAAAAAAAAAAACACTAATAAAAACTGAAATAAGGTTATTTCTTTGTATTTATCTCCTTTTCTATTTCTTCTTAATTAAGCGTAATCAAACACACATAATAAAGAGCTAAAAGACTCCCAGTTATGAGAGTTTGGACTGTTTTCAAGATCGAGGCATTCTGAGTGTTCATTGCAAATTCCCAAGTACACTGCTATGATCTCTGAAATTAGAACACACACACACACACACACACACACACACACACACACACACACACACACTCAGGTAGTGAATCTTGAACTTACAATCTGTCACATATGAAAGAAACACTCTACCACTGAGCTACATGTCAAACTCAGAACCTATTTTTGTTGGAATTGTATAAGCATTTAACGGAATCAGCCATGGACCAAAACTGCTTCACTTGGGTTTATTTAAATCATGTGTTGGGGCTGGAAAAATAGCTTAGTGATTAAGGGGACATCCTGTACTTCCCAAAGACCTGAGTTCAGTTCCCAGCACCCATGTTGGTCAGGTCACAACTGCATATAACTCCAGCTTCAGGGCATCTGGTACTGTCTTCCGGCCTCCAAGGGTACCTGCAAGTATAAGGTCCTCTTTGATCGTAAGTAGAGTACTACTGTTGGAAAAGTGTTGCATCTAGTAGCTGCCAGAGTTGCACTGGTACCAAAGTAGTCATGTGGATCAATGGAGCATAATAGGAAAACCCAAACCTAAGCGTGGGAAATTACTGCCATGTGATATTTAACAAAAATACAAGCAGTACTGGGGAAACTGGAAGGAAATTAGACCCATATCTATCACCCTGCAGAAAAATCACCTTGAAGTGTAGCTCCATCACGGTCATCGAGAGGACTTACTACAACTCAAATCAGTAGTCCCCACCTCCAGAATTTATTACCAGGTCTGGGGTGGGGCTCCAGAATTTATTGCTCACGAGTTTCTAAGTTCTACTGTTACTGCTGGTCCACACTTGAATAATCCCTCACCCAAATAAACTAATCAGAATTTTGAGGAAGAAAGCTAAGCATTAGTCTTTTTTTTTTTTTTTTTTCAGGTTTTCCAGGTAATTCCACTGTACAGCCAAAAGTAGGAATTGCTGAGTTCAGGCCTTCATGACCCTTCCCTCGGGCTAATGATAAAAAGAAAAAACAATAAAGTGCCGGTGAATATCCATGTTGACATCTGCTAGGTCCATAGCATCCAGTCTCCAAGGGAGGCAGAGCTAGCGGTTCCGGTAATGGACTTAGGACAGCAGTGTGCTGGCAAATCGGCTCTCAAAAAGAGCCCTGATTTGTAGCACTTGCTGAGTTTTACAGTGGAAAAGCTCTCTATACAGCTGATTTCAAGCATCCAAATGGACAAGGCCTCAGTGAATGCTGAGAGGCAGGCAATTGGCCCTCACAAGCTGGCACAAGGTGGCTTGTTGTAGCAGCAGCGGCCTCGGCAAGAGTGGCAGCAACGACCTCATCAAAATGATTATCTGGCGCTGTTTTGGCTACAGACCCAGCTAACTAGCATTCCTTATTTATCAGCCTTCTGCCTGATCTTTCTTGGTCATTCTGAGAACTATGCAATACTTTCTAGTAAGTCGTTTAGCTCAACCCAAACATATTTCTATTGCTTAAGGCTCAGAACTCCTGACCTTCTAAAGATCGGCTGTGGAGGTTAAGAACCTAAAACCTAGAGTTTAACCTCCTGCAGTCCTCGGAAAGATTTTACTTTAAGAAATTTGCATCTGAAGAGGCTGAAACCCTTAAACAAATGCTGCTCAAACTTTAATGAGAATCACCTGGGGATCTTGTTAAACTGCTGATCCTCCCTGCTTAGGACTCAATAGAAGCAGAAAATTGACATTTCTCACAGCCCCCTGGGGCTGGTGCTGCTGTTGGCCCAGGAGCATACCACGGGGGAAATTTTAGAACTACAAAACTAAACAACTAATAGTGGAGACTCAGGTGTGGATTCTTGCAGGCACCCTTAATTTCAAGCTACCCTCCTTTTTCTAATCAGTGTCCCAGAACCTGGAATATCTGTCGTTTGTGCTGATATTTTATTTGTGCACCCTAATAAAGCTTATCTGAGGATCAGAGGACAAAGCCAGCCACTATATTAAACATAGAGGTCAGACAGTGGTAGCACACGCCTTTAGTCCTGTCATTCAAGAGGCAGGGATCCATCCGGATCTCTGTGAGTTCAAGGCCACACTGGGAACAGAGCCAGGCATGGTGGCACATGCCTTAAATTCTAACACACTAGTTAACCATAAAGGTCTGGAGGTCTGTACAGACAGACAGGAAGTGATAGAGCTGGGCGGAAAGAGGAAGTGGTGTAGCTGGGCAGACAGAGGAAATGAGATGGAAGAACAGAAAGGCATATAGGTGTGGGTGTACAGGAGGTAGGTTTCTTTGGAGACTGCAAGGTGAGGTTAGCTGGGGCTTTTCCTATTCCTTTGATCTCTCGGGTTTTTACCCCAATATCTGGCTCCAGGTTTTCTATTAACAAGACCATTTAGCAATCCGTGTTACTGTCGTTGGTGACATAGATGGGGTTGCTATGACAAGCTCTCTCTAGAAGCCTGAGGGTGCAAGGCCAGTGCAACCTCACCATCTCTAGGCACCTTTCTAAGTGCTAGTACACAGCCATAGACGTCAATTCACTTATTCAAGCACTCAACACGTTTATTTGTTGTTGTGCAGTCTTATTTTTCTTTGGGGTTTGTTTTTTTAGGTAACATTTTACCCTGTAACCCAGGCAGGCCTCATACTCTCCATTGCCCTGTCTCTGCCTCTGCAGTCTTGGGATTTCAGGCATGTACCACTACACCTGAAAATCAATAATATTTATTTATCTTATTCTTAATGCTCCCCCTAAGTTTAGATAGTTCTCCACTTATTTGTTTTAAATAAACTGAATTGGGAGCATTTATAATGCCATCATATGAGGACTGGATTTAGCACATGTAATACAACGCTAAAGGTCAAGTGGATCTGTGTCAGCAAGGCAATGTTCCAAACCTGCCAGCAGCTTGGCTGAGGAAAACTGTGACTTGATAATCTGTCAACTCAAGATGTCAATCAAAGCCCATTATTACTATTATACCACCCATCTGACACTAGATCAATAGGATAAGCACTTTCTGATGTCAGATCAATGGAATGACTAAGTTTGGGGGTGACAGCTAAACAATTGCCTCTCTCTCCTAGGTATGTGAATGTTATTACCAGGAACACCAACTCAAAGTGAAGTGATAAACCACTTCCTGCACAGTGTTGTGAAAGAAATGTTCAAATCCCCAGAAATTCTTGATGTTCCCACCTACCAAGATAGAAAAGGTAAAATGCGTTTTTATTTCTATGATTTATAAAGTACCCATTTTGCAACTGAGCTCAGAGGGAAGGTACATCTCATAGTCACAAGCTAACAGTTGAGCCCCCAGAACTTATAGAATAAGAGTTTCTTGTCATGCCGTAAAATTGAAGGAAGGTAAAGAAATTCACATGAGCTGTGAATGTTTTTTTCATTTTCCTAACTGTAGCAGTTTCCTGTGCTTGAACAGCTTGTATCTTAGAGGTTCAAGAATGAATTTTAGTCAAGGCAGGAAAGAGGTAAGGAGATCCATATTAGTTTCCTTTCTCTCAACTCTCAGAATCCACATAACATTCATAAGCTTGTCCATCTGTGAATAATAATGTGCTCCATGTAGTAATCACTGTGTTATCCTCTCAGAATATGAGTTTGGAAAACGGGCCACATAGTTGAAATACAAACCTAGTCTGGGAGAGATTAGAGAGATCTCCTTAAAGAAGTAGTATTTAAACTAATACCTAAATCAGAAGCGATATAATCACTAAGCCAAGAGTGAAAGAACATTCAAAAAAGAAAAGGTATAGCCAGGCATGGTATGCACACTTTTGATCCCAGCACTTAGGAGGCAGAGGCAGAAGGATCTCTGTGGGTCTGAGACAAGCCTGGTCTAATAATGGATTCCAGGCAAGCCAGGGCTACAAAGTGAATGAGAGAAAGAGAGAAGGGAAAGGAAAGGAAGGAGGGAGGGAGGCGTATCCAAGGACCCTAGGGATAGAGAAAATAGAGTACACTGAACTAGACCTATGATGTAGGAGCACAGAAAACAAAAGGGAGAGTGGAATTTGCCAAGACTATGGAGTCAGGCAGAGGCCAGAACTATGTGGCCATCCACATGCATGCCCCACATACACACACTTGGGATGACTAATTGATTGCTAATGTCCAAAGATAACTTTCATTCTAAGAGTCAGAGAAGAGATTTTGCTAAGAGTCAGCACATACTGGATATCCCTGAGCACACTGTGAGAGAGGTAAGTGCCGGAATCTATATCTCATTCCCATTCTCAATTTTTTTCCCATAGCTACTGGGCCTTCTGAACATCCCTCTCCACTAGCCCATCCCAAATCACAGTAAATTTTGGAAGGGCAGCCAGTGATGATCTTAGCCACATGAGTGTTTTTTTTCCAGAGATAATTAGTTTTTCCGGTAATATGGCAATGATAGGGAAGAGCATATGAAGGGGAAAGAATGGAACAGCTTGAGGTATACCTTGTTCTAGTCATTCCAGCTCACATAGTAGCCTATTATTCAGCCATGCATTATGTGTTTGTATTAGACATGCACTATATGAAGACAAGATTATATACTATGAATTATGAGTGCATTCATGAATTCATACGTGTAGAGCCACATCTACATGTATAACATCTTAAATGGCTCTGGAACTCTGATCACACACAGAGTTGCACACTCAGCTGAGGACATTGCATGTACAGTTCCAGCAGTGACCCAAAGCCCTGTTTTGTACCCACTTTTCAGGTAAGTAAATTACAGCTTAAAGTAAGTTTCTCAAAGACTACCTTTTCCTTAGTAGTCTCACCCATTTTCTAGCTTGTGAAAATTTTACTTTGATGTCTTCATTATAGACCTGATCTGTTAGGTGCCCTTGATGGGGAAGAGAAGTTATATGTATTTTCAAATGGATCCTAAATGCCAGGCTGGCTCAACCTGCAATGAAGACCTGCATTTCATCAGGGTGCATTAAAGTTCACAAGATGAACAATTGTATGATCTTTAATAAAATACTGTCACACGGATCTTGGTTAGCCCCTCACTCTAACAGCCTATATTCTTGCCATGTGGGCAGTAAGTCAATCCAAGTCTAAGGGATGTGTCAGGAACAAAGCCCTGCTACCATGTTGCAGTCATAAAGCATCCTGTAAAACAGAGATTCCAAACCAATTTATAATATGTATGATTATAGACCTGAAATGATCTGGTCCAGAGAAGAGGGATAAGTTAGAGTGAATGTTCCAGCCATACTCACACAGTAGGTAAAAAATGGATTGTAAAGCAAAGAGCCTCCTTTATGCACGTGCCTTTTCAGATCTACTTACCAAAAAGCAGTTTCACTTACCTTTTGAATAGCCAAAATGGCACTTTAAATGCAACCAGAGTGGGAAGGACAGCTGCCAAGAAACAGCTCATCCCAAATGCCTCAAGCTGTTTGCTGTCTGTCTGCTACCACAGGAGGCCTGCAAGAGACAGTGTTCATATAGGCCTGCAGATCTCAAGCTTTGGCATGCATCAGGATCCCCTGGAGGGTTTGTACTAGCCAGGTCACTGAGTCCCAGGCCAGGTGTGGGGCCCAAGAACCGGCATTTCACGGCCCAGGGATACTGATGCTAGTATTGATATTCCTGATCCCAGGACTAGAATTTGCAAAGCCCCAGAGCAAGCATTGTTAACCCTGCCCCACTAACATTGCCTACAGTTCTCTATAAGATGACTAAAAGGAAGTAGGTTGGACAACAGGATCCTTCGACCTGAAGAGTCATCTAGTCATAAAGAAGACCACAGATCCACAGGCAAAAGGTTTCCTCCTAGGGACCCCGCCATCCTCCAACCCCCTGATATTCATTCCCTGCAGGAAGGGTAATGATACCCATGGAGCTGGGTAAAAGCTGGTGAAGCCGCAAAGAGGAAAGCAGCCTTGTTGCTTTACAGCTATCACATGGAAATCCCTGGGCCCAGAGCAATGCAAGGTTTTTCGAAGCAGAGCACAGAAAGCCCAGTAAGATAGAGGTTCAGCCTCTTTCTTCCTCCAAACTACTGTGCCTAGACGTTTGATAATGAACTAACAACTGTCTTTCTCCTCTGCTGATTTCAAATAGAGCTTGTCGAGACAAGCTGTGCATAAGCGCCAAGCTCAGGTTTGGTTCCCCAGCAAATGACAAAATAGCTCAACTCAGGAAAATCAGACTTTTACTGCCATCCCATTCTACCAGGATTCCCTGTGTCAAATCACATTCCTATCCTGTTTTGCCCTGTCTTCTGTGAATTAACCAGCCCTGGTATTAAATCAATTGCAAAAATGCCAGGCTGAGTAGCATGCCTACAACACTGGCCCCTGGAGAACTTGCAAAGGAAAAGGCTATTGTCCAGTACCTAAGCAAATGGAATTTTGGAGGGATAGAGAAAATCATATATTGCCCTGGAGATCTAGGATGAGTGTGACACCCCTTGGGTTTAGCTGAGCCCTGTTAATCCTTCCCACCATGAGTGTCTATCCTGTCAGGCTTTGTGATTGAGAGCTGCTTAAACAGGTGAGAAAATTTCAGGAAGCTAATGTGTCCCATCTAATCAAGGGTAAGTGTTCCCTCTTTGCCCAAGCCCTCTTATTTGCATGAGTACCACATGGTAATGGGTGAATCATTTTTTTCAAGGTTGTTTGAAATGCAGGTCCTCAAATAAGTGATCTTTGCTCCCTGTCATCTAAAGGAGAGGTTACCCAGCAAGCCTCAAGATTCGTGCCCTCATCAAAACTATTCCCAGCCAGGCCTCCTCCTTTAGGAAGCCAGCATACAACAGGGTTACGAATCAAGAGATTATGTGTTCCCATATACCCAAATTCACCTTCTCTTTGCGTTCTGTAGTGATCAGATTTAGCCACTGTTCAGCCTTTTCTAGCCCATTTTCCTATTTCTTTGATTTTGTGGCTTTTCCTTCCTCCCTTTGGTCCACGTATACTGTTTACTTAAAACGACATCAGCAACAGCTCGCCTCTTCCATGCAGCATGCAGGAGCAGAACTTGGGGCAAAGGGCTTTGCATGTGATCACACTGGGGTAACAGCTCCCAAGGGTGGTTTCTGCACTCACAGCAGCATCCCCTGGGGACTTGTTAGACATACAGATTCTCAGGCCCCACCCAGATGCTAGCTCAGAACCTCAGGGAGGGGGATGGGCTAGCCATCTGTCCTAGGCACTCCCCCTGAAGATTCTGGAGTGTGCTATAGTGTGAGCAGCATCCTACCAGATGATGGGAGACTAAGAAGTCGCAAAAACACAAGTTCAGAGTACAGAGTTATCTTGACCAACAGATGGGTTTTCTTTAAGCCTTTATGCTACTGGACCAAGTAAAAACAAATATGCTACTGTACCAAGTAAAAATACAAGTTTTCTATTGTGTAAGTTACTTCTTGTGACAACATGCCATCTGATTCTGATCTTACCAGGATGAGGTACTAGAGCCAACCCTTATCAGCTTGTGAGAGCTCATTGTTAAATATCCAGGAAT
Source organism: Peromyscus californicus insignis (assembly GCF_007827085.1). Classification (NCBI taxonomy): domain Eukaryota; kingdom Metazoa; phylum Chordata; class Mammalia; order Rodentia; family Cricetidae; genus Peromyscus; species Peromyscus californicus. The sequence goes on from NW_026294391.1 coordinate 49,537,995, forward strand.
TTTCAAATCACTCAATATCTTTCTTAAAGATTTATTTTCATCATTTATGTATTTATGTGTATGTATGTGTGTGTGTGTGTGTGTGTGAGAGAGAGAGAGAGAGAGAGAGAGAGAGAGAGAGAGAGAGAGAGAGAGAGAGAGAGAAAGAGAGAGAGGAGAGAGAGAGAGAGAGAGAGAGAGAGAGAGAGAGAGAGAGAGAGAGAGAGAGAGAGAAATGGGTGTTCTGGGTGTGCAGGTGCCCAAGGAAGTCAGAAGAGGGAGTCTGATCCTCTGGTGCCAGAGTTACAGGCAGTTGTAAACTACCCAGTGTAGGTGCTGGGAACTGAACTCCAGTTGACTCTGAGAGCAGCAAACACTCTTTTTTATTATTAATAGTTAAAGTTATTCATTTATTTTACACCCAGACCACAGTTTCCCCTCCTTCCTCTCCTCCCATTCCCTTCCCCCACCTTCCCCCTGTCCCCCCCCCCCAATCCATTCCTCCTCTGTTTCTATTTAGAAAGGGCAGGCCTCCCATGGGTGTCAATAAAGCATGGCATATCAAGTTGAGGTAGGACTAAGTTCTTGAAGAATGGATAAAGAAAATGTGGTACATTTGCACAATGGAGATTTACTCAGCTGTTAAAAACAAGGACACCAGGAAATTCGAAGGCAAATGGATGGAACTAGAAAAAAAATCATCCTGAATGAGGTAACCCAGACTCAGAAAGACAAACATGGTATGTACTCACTCATAAGTGGGTATTAGCTATAAAATAAAGGATAACTATGCTACAGTCCACAGCCCCAGAGAGGCTAAGTAACAAGGAGCACTCAAAGGGGGGTGCACAGATTTCCCTGGGAAGGGGAAATAGGAGAACTCTTGAACAATCTGTCCACTTGATATCTTAAAAACAACAATGATGAAAGTCCTTACACCACGAAAACGAACAATTGCTATGTATCACTTACTCTGCAAATAAACTGCCAGTCCTAGCTTGCTGTTCTTGTTTTTTGTTTTTTAAGGGTTGCCTTATCTACGTCGGGGCATAAGGCAGTGACAGACGCGGAGCTGGGTTCTGAAAGTGGAGTGTAGGAAGCAATGTGCATAGAGGGGAAACCCAGTCTGAGGAAAAGGCTGGAAATTAGGTAGGTAAAACAGAACTTGATACTTAGAACAGCGCTTCCAGCAAAAAAAATGATACTGACTGACTTCTTTTTGTAAAACAAAGCATTTAATGCATATAATTTTATATTTGGAAAGTGAAAGATATAGATATAGATATAGATATAAAAATATTGTATAATCTCCTCAGCTAGTGTGGTGCGACAATTCATTCATTTGGCCATCAAATATTTAGTGAATATCTACTACATACCAGGAACTACACTGGGCTCTGTTGTTAGAACAGTCACAAAAACAGTCTCAACCAACACAGAGCTTATACAACCAACAAAGTGAACAGACAAATACATAGAAGAACAAACATATGAGAAGACAGTGATAAAACTACAATATGAACAGTTTAGTATTTGAGTGATGGTAAAGAATTATTTGACATGTGTTCATATGTAGCTACTTAATATTAGATGCTCATATCTACTTCAGTGATAAGGAAACCTTTGAACAGAGACCCAAAAAAAGTGAGAGAGCAAGTCCCAGCTGAGAAATTATTCTCCACAAGTGTCCTGTGATTTTGCACAATTTGGAAGCAGAGGCCCTTACTACCTTTACTCTGGATAGCTTTCCAAGGACGTGTATAAAGCAAATGTCCATAGACAGTAGAGATAATGTCTCCTTCCAAAATAAAGAGCACATTTACTCACTGTTCAATGAGTAAATAACAAAGGCAACACATCCCTCTGGAGAAAATGGCAGTCACAGTCATTTGTCATTTTAGGCAACCCGTGTTTCCTAACATCAGAGCCCAGCTCCAGTTAGAAAACCCATGACATGTTCTGATGTCACCTGGCCCTCTTTGTAGCTCCTTGTGGGAACTGGGTCTCAGAGAATCAGCAAAAGAAAATCGTGATGCTCCAAACAATACTGTTGTCATGAATAATAAAGTCCATTGTCTCCTACCCAAAGTCTCAGCTCTGCCAGCAGCCATGAGCTGTGGCAGACTAGCTGCAGGCAGGATAAGGTAGAAATGCCCTCAGAGTTCAGGAGAATCATGGGAAGGAATGAGAGATGAGTACTGCAGGCAGCAGAATCGGCAAGTGTGCCCCCCAGGGAGGACATGATTGTCCTTCCTCATGGTGATGGGAGTTGACTTACTCTACTCCACTCGTTCTGCCAAAGTCTCACTTTTGCAACAGTACCACCTCATTCAGCAAGATCACAAAGTGATCGTGGAAGAGGAAAGAGGGAGCATCTCCTGTTCCCAGAGGACGTCATAGCAAATTTGAGGACACACAGGATTTATCTAACTCAGAGGTTGAGGCAAAGAGTCCAAGAATGACATACAATGCCCGGAAGAGACATTGTAAAGGACAACACGGATAAACAAGGACCAATATCCCAAAGCAACAGCCACAATAGTAGATCTGATAAGAGAAAACAGAAAAAAAAGTTTAGAGGGTGCAGTCATAAATCTCAAATTGGAATGCTCAGCTCAGAGTTTTTGCATTAAGTCCATAACAAACCACAGCAAAGACAGGCATGCTCACAATGGCAAAATAATAGGACAATCTTGCTAATGAAAGAACATGTATGGAGAAGAAAATATTACCTGGTGTATAGATTCTAAAGGCCATGTTTGAATGAGTTTCATAATCAGTTTTCCAGAACACATCTTCCAATTGGATGAATGAAGTGTTAGACAGAACTTTTTACACAGACAATTTTATACACAGACAATCCTTCGAAATAATTAATTTCATAAAACATAAATCAACTAGGTCTGGTGGTGCAGGTCTGTAATCCTAGCTATTTGGAATGCTGAGACAGGAGGATAACAACTTCAAGACTACTCTGGGGCACTTAGTAAGACCCTTATCCAAATAGAAAGTTTTATAAAGGTGGTAGAGAATCTACCTATCATACATACACAAGGTTTTAGGTTCAACCCCAAATACCATAGGAAGGAAGAGGGAAAGAAAAAAAAGAGGAAAGGAAAGAAGGGAGTGATGGATGGAGGGGCAGAGAGAGGGCCCAACCCACTGTGGGTGGTGCCAACCCTGGGCATCCGAGTTTTATAAGAAAGCAGGCTGAACAAGCCATGAGGAGCAAGCCAGTAAGGAACACACACACACACACACACACACACACACACACACACACACACACACACACACACACACACACACACACACACTGTGGCCTCTGCACCAAATCTTGCCTCTAGGTTCCTGCCCTGATTTCTTTCAATAATGGAGTATGACCAAAAAATCATAAAATAAAATAAATCCTTTACTTCCCAAGTTGCTTTGGCCATGGTGTTTTCTCACAGCAATAGACACTGTGAATAACTTTAGTTTTCCAGTGTTAAAAAAAGGAAGAATGCTCAGCTAAGCCTAACACGAGCAGTCAATATTTTCCTTTATGCTATGATTCAATTTACCAGCCATTCTGATCCTGATAAATAACACACGACAAGAGAAAATTAACACCACGATCCTGTTTTAAATATTATAATTTCTCTCCTATCTCCAGAGAATATGCTTCCTTCCTCCATAACTTTTACAAGCTCTCTATTCTGCTGTGTGATGGAGGCATGGGTAGCTTAGACAGTAATATATGTGCATACTGAAAGTTCAAGCCCAATTTGATCCTGAGTTCACCAAGTCCATGAAAGACTATAGCAACATTGGTTAAATCAAGACCTTCAGGGAGGGACACCTCACTGTCTCATAAACATCCCCTTTTGAAAAATTCCTATGAAGAAGTATTTAGTTATAATCACAATTATTTCTGTATTATTAGAAATAAAAAACTAGAAACACCTTAAGTGGCCCCAAGTAGAGCAATGGTTAAATACTTGAGGCTACAACCATATGGCAAGGCATCTTGCTGCTATTCAAGATAATGTTGAATAGTAATAACATGAAAAGATTGGCACACTCATAAAAAGTACAAAAATAACATGTACAGGGTGATCTTTTTCATATGGATATTATGTGTGTCTGTAGTCTTTATGTTCATAGTAAAACTTTGTGTATTTCTTTCCTTTTTCTGAGACAGTCTGAGGTTTTACCCCAGACTGGCCTCAAACTTACTATATAGCCCAGACTGGCTCCATGGTTGCAATAATGCTCCTGCTTCAGTCTCCCTGGTACTGGGGTTACAACCATGAGCCACTATGCCTGGTTTTAACATTGTTATTAAGTACTTCTTGTGTCCTAAGCATTATGTTAGGATCTGAGAGCACATTAGTGAAAAGAGGAATATAATTCCTAGCCCTGTAGAGCTTGTCTAGTCGGGAAAGCACAGTAGATAAATAAGTGTATGTGTCATCTGTTACCTGAAATCAAGAGAAATACTGCAAAACCATTTCCATCTAAGCAAACCCTGGTCCCAGACATTGTGCTCAGCCTCTCCACACCAGCTTTGAACAGCTCTTCTGGAAGATAAGGTTAAAAGATGTTCTCTTTCCTCATACATGTTTCCTGAGTTTTTGTATGAATATGCCTTTATAATAAGAACAACAAAATGAAATTTTAGAATTCCTGCAAAAAAGCTTCTCATTAAGCACGCCATCCTAACAAAACCAACCTTGCATGGGCTGACTGCGAGGCCTCACTCCTCAAGTCCTCGTTGCCAAGCTAATAATGTGATTTGTTTGAACCTCTCCTTACAGGCTTTATTTTCCAAGCTTTAAATCATCTTCCCTGTCCCTTTATGAACTGCCTCCAAGTTGGACGTGATTAATGCGTGCTCATTAGATGCTGAGCAAACTTGAGGACAGATGTGCTGCACAACTTTAAAGGCTTCTGTCCTGTCAAAGCAGCGCTGCAGCCAGTGTGCAATATATATCATCTGCATCTATGATAAGCACACCTCTTCAAGTTGGGTTCTCCAGGAAGACATTCAATCTTCCCATTTCTTACTAATTAAGATCTTCTTCCCACTTCAAAGGCCTGGATTACATCCACAGCCTCTAAATAATGTGCTTCACTTCTTTAAAAATATCTTTTCCCTGAAACAGCATTACAAACATTTCAACGTGTTTTTTTTTTTCTCCTGTCCAGGGCTGTCAGCAGATTCGCTACTGCTCTGGCCATCAGGTACATGTCAAGTCCAAGCAATTTCACTAGCTCAGCATTTCTATTTTGTGACTGGAAGGCAAAGGAAGATGCTGATTTAAACATTCAAAATGTCATGAACAATTTTTGCGTCTCTAATATTTCTTGTGTACCTAATATGGATTTAATATTTCTCTCATACAGCCAAACATGAAGATGAAGTTCCTAAGGTTCCAAAGATTAACACCTAAACGGGAAGATAGGACAAACAGGTGGGTTTACACAGAAAACACACTGGCCTGTATATACACATTAAAAGGCCTAGGTTACTGGGGAAATACACAGCAATGCCTAACAACGCTATACGACCCGAGCTGAGCATTAAGATTAAGCTCTGCTCACTTGCTCGAAGTTTCCATGGACTAGATGACTTTTATGTGGCATTTTTATTACAGTTGGAAATAACACACAGGGCCTAGCCAAACATACAGTTGATCACTGGGCCAAAACCCTAGCAGAATCACCACAGCTCAGATTAACTCTGACTGTTCTACCACCACTAAAAACTTGCATAAAATAATACATCCATTTTTTTTTCACTTTAACTTTCTGAACATTGCTGAGTTTTCAGTGTTCATCATTGTGGACTAAGACTGAGCTGTAGATCCAAATAAACCAAGTAGAAATTTCTGCAATCTTTTGGTACATGATGTAAAATTTGGTTCACTTTCACAGCACTATTATCACTGTTTACTTTTGTGCCAAAAGGTAAAACTTTGGACTTTAGACTTAAATTTAACTTTGAAACAACATGAATAGAAGTGAAATGATTAATTTCTCATTCCAGGTCAATTTCATCAATCATCAAAGAGTTTCTAAGCAATTCAGATATAGTACACGTCCTGTAGATGGTCACGGAGTCCCTCAAAGAATGATGAATTCTCTGGAATGTAGCAAACCAAAAAGTCTTAGTGCTTTTGTATTTTTATTCTCTTAAAATAAGAGAACTATAATGTAGACTTCTTAGAAGGGAAAAGGGAATGAGACTCCTTCCTACAGACAACCGTCATGTTGGACTGCAAAGGTTGGGCAACCCAGAATTCCAAGGGCTGCCATACCTAGTCTAGAGTTCCACAGAATGGCAACTTGGACCCAGTTGTCTCCATTAAGCAGAGATTTGGGAGAGACCAACTGACAGATTTAGGTTTGGCCATCACAGCTAATAAGCTTAAGTTCATTTAAAACTCTCCTTACTTTGGGTAATCTTTGGTCCCAAAAACCTGAGCTGAACACGGCTGAAGTTAAAAGGCCCCAGGTGAAAAGTTAAAAAGATAAAGAAGTATCGATCTATGAGGATTATATTCTAGCTCAATATGAGAGTTGACATTTGGTTCCTTCATATTCCTAATCTTTTGCCTATAGCATAATCACTAAGTGTGTATTGAACAGCCGCATAAGTGATTTCATGTATATACCCTAATGTCAACTTATGAATTACCATTCCTCTAGTGTTCTGTGCTCTCTTTTAACATTTATAGACATAAGTTCTTTTAGTTTAAGCCTGACTTTTGATAAATTCCATGTTCTCTGATATTTCTATCACATGATTACACTTTTGTCAATATAAAATCAATCAAATGGTTCAAAGTGTCTTATTCCACAGTACAGATAGGCCTATTCTGAGCCACAGAAAATGTGTGCCTATAAAACAGAACCTATTCAGGTTAGAGATAAAAGGTGTGTGCAAGTATCTCACATGGAGTGGAATAATATGCCACATTCTTACTAAGTTCTATAATTGCATTTTAAAACGTTCTAACAAGCCTTTGGCCCCATAATGCATATAGGCTTACACTGAGCAATAAGGAATATGTTTATAAAATAGAAGCTATACATCCTTAATGAAAGATCTATCATGCACAAACTTTTCTCATAAAGTAGTCATATGTCATATTCTCAATTATCTCTAGGACTGCATTCTAGAAAAAATTAGCAAGTTAATAAAGAGAAAAACCTAAACAATCAAATCAGTGTGATAATGATATATTATAACTCATATATGTTACATATGTTTATATTTAATACTGAACCCTGGTAACAGAGAGTAGATGTTCTTTCCAAACCATATTTGGCTGAGTGTGGTGGCATATGCCTTTAATCCTAGCACTTGGGAGGCAGAAGCAAGCAGATCTCTGTGAGTTCGAGGTCAGCCTGGTCTACAGAGCAAGGTCCATACCAGGCAGGGCTACACAGAAAAACCCTGTCTCAAAAATGAAAAAAAAATCAAAACATATCTGGACATTCATAAACATTTACTGTATCTAAGCCATAACAAATTTTTAAATTCCAAATAATATAACTAATACACATAACATTCTCAATCAGTGATATAATAAAAATAGAAATTAATCATAAACTCAAACAAGACCTTACCAAACGGAAATTTAAAAGGCATACTAATGGAGACTAGGAAGATGACTCAGTGGGTAAAGAGTTTAATGTGCATGCATGAAGACCTGAGTTTGGATCCAGCTGGGTTTAATGTGCATGCATGAAGACCTGAGTTTGGATCCAGCTGGGCATGGCACTGGTGAATGATGATATCCCAGGGCTGAGGAAATGGAGACAATAGGATCCCTGAGGCTTGCTGGCCAGTCAGTCTAGACAAATCAATGAACACCATGGTCAGTGAGAAACTGTGTCTCAAAAATAATAAAGTGGAGCAGGGTTGAGCACAGCAATATCAACGTCTGACCTCCATGTATGCATACATGCATGTACACATGTGCACACACACACACAAACACACACACATGTATGTACTTGTGAAAAAAAACTTGTAAGAGAAAACAGCAGTACAAAAGGAAATTATAAAATGTATTGAAAATAATTTTTAATGAAGATACAACATATAAAATATGTGGACTACAAGCAAAACTTTTACAAAAGGAAATTTTAAAGCATCAAACTATATGAAAAAAGGAAAAATAATTTAAACAACCAAGTAGCTAAAAATAAAATGTAAAAGAAAGAAGCAGATAGCCAGGAATGTAGCATATGCCTGTGGTCCCAGCATTCAAGAAGATTATGAGTTCAAGATCAGCCTGGGCCACATGGTCTCAAAAAATTGTAAATTAACTATTAACATGAAGAATCGAATAGTACATGCCTTTAAAATAGTGTATAACAATCGGGTGTTTTACCAGGAATAAAAAGGTGGCCCAATTTAGAGTTTTATAAAATGCAAAAGGTGGCATTTTATAAAACTTGCTTTTATGGATGTTAAAGGTATTCAACAAATTTAATAGTTATGCATGTAAACAAAAATAAAAAATGATACAATGGTGAGTACTTTCCCAGCTTTGTAAGTATCCATACAAAAGCCAAGGTAGAATTTACTGGAGACATACTAGATGCCTTCTTGCTAAGGTCAGGTATAAGAAGACATGGATGCCCACTCTTCCTACTACTATTGATACTATGTTGTAGCCATTAACTAATGCAAGAATACAGGAAAAAGTAATTGGGAACAGAAAACATTTTGAAAGAAAAAGTAACACTATCTTCACTGAGAGATGATATTATAATATATCTGTAAAATCCAGAGTCAATGGGAAAACTCCTACAAACAAATGGGACAGTTTAATGAAGTAGAACATTATAAAATTAACATAAAAATCAATAACCTTCTTATATACAAGTAAAAGCAGTTAAGAAAAGAATGTGGAAAATTAATAAAGTGATGAGTTATGCTTTCAGTTAGGAAACATTAACATGATAAATACATTACTTTTCTCTAGATTAATTTATAAATTGAGCATCACTCCACTAAAAATATCACCAGGGGCCAGTGAGATGATTCAGATGGTAGAGATGCTAGCAGGCAGATCTGAGAACCCGAGTTTGAATCCGAAAAGGTGGCAGAAGAGAATCCTGACCTGTACACCTGTGTGAGGACACTCACACATATATGTGCGCGCGCGCGCACACACACACACACACACACACACACACACACAAATTAATTAATTTTTAAAAAAAACATCACCTGGATTTTTTTTTCTGAATCTTGACAAACTGAAGGGCATCATTAGCAACTCCAGTTTGCTGAATACAAGCTTGGTAAAGTATTCTCCCTAGCTTTGCCTTTTAGAAGATTTACATAATACAAGAAGCATATATACACACACAAAAGAGCCAGGAACAATTAGCATCATTGCACAGAAGCAAAACTTGGAATCTAGCTCAGGAGGATAAGTCTACAGTAAAAATCAAAATTTTAGAGCTCTTACAAATTTTGAGGAACTGTGCCGGTTCTTACAGACTTTTCTTTTTTTTTTCCCATTGAAAAAATAGACCTGTGCTAATACAAGTATAGTAAAAACAGAATGTAAACGGCAAATGACAGTGCCAAAAAATGTAAAGAAAAAAATGGCATTCCTTAGAAACTCACATTGAGCTTTGAAAGTAGACAACCAGAAGAATCAACATTTATGTCTGCAACATGGACCCTGACTGGCTGTAGGCAACAGAAGGCCAGAAGGGCCAGTTTATGTTTAGACAACATGACACTGATATGGATATCTGGTATAGGTCTCCTAAAACATGGCTGATGCCGGATATCTAGGGACCCCAAAGTAAACAGTGAGGCAATCTGTTATACAACTGGATTTGGCAGAGTGCCACTTTTGTGTGAGTAGGTATAAATACAGTCATTAGTTCAGAACCTTTTCATTCTCCAGCCAGCCTGACTGTAAGCCTATGTGCTGCTCTACACATGTGCCTGTCCCTGCCTATGTGTGGCCTGTATGTGCTGGCATGTACCTGGGTGCCTGCTGGCAGCTGCCAGTCTGGCAGCCTTCACCTGGACTGAACAAAGTATATCTTACTGGCTATGAGTCCTAGAAATCTCTTCAACCTCCCAGCCTTCCACAACCCTCCACCTTTCCTGGCATCAGTACATGGTTTTCACAGTGTCATATTCACCTCAATCTAACTTCTCAAACATTTATAGAGTGTCTTCTGTCAGCAGCATACTGTGGGATAGTGTGAGCAGAACTGTGGTAAAACTTGTACTAAAGACTCAACAGTGAGCAAAGCTGTAAACTGAGATCAGCAGAGTGACAGCAAGTGAAAAGAGAAGAATACTGCATGGTAAAGACAAAGGTGTATGTGATGACTAATCTTGATTGTTAATTTGACAGAATAGAGAATATCTAGATTACATTAGCCTCTGGGCATGCTGTGAGGGACTATCTAAATTAGGTTAATTGAGGTGTGAAGACCCACCCTAAATGTGGTAGCACCATTCCATGGAGTGGAGTCCTCCACTAAATAGAAGGAGCAAGTGAGCTGAGCACAAGCATTCTCCATCTGTTCCTGACTGCAGATATGATGGGACGAGCTGCCAAGGCTTCCCACCATGTCTTCTCCTTCATGATGGACTATACCTTCAAACTGTGAGCCAAAATAAAAATATTTATTTTGACAGTCTATCTTAAGTCAGTACAGACTCCACTCTGCCACAGATGCGTTGAAACGATGTCTTTCTTATCCAGCCAGAGTACACACCTTCCATGTTGGATTGCTTCCAAATCCAGATGACCAAACAGTCCTTTATCCCCAAAGTAGGCTTAAAACTGATGGCTCAGGCATTCCAGGATCTGCACCCCTCGTAAATCCCAGGTAAATCACGAGAGGAATAAAGCCCCAGCGGATGGCAAACTGGCCGCCCTTGAAGAGCTGCTGCAGCCTCTGTTTGGCTTCTTTGCTCAGCTTCACCATGGCGAAGATGGGCCCGTGGAACCAGGAGACCCCACAACGACAACGGCTTCCAGATTCCGAGAGGGAGAGGAGCCTCCCTTCTTTAAGTTGATTTTGTGGAGTATTTTGTCTCAGCAATAAAACAAGAAATGAATACAGTAGCCTACCTAAATAATAGATGGAATTTCCAGAAAGATTACCAAAACAAAAGTGGATGATAACTGAGGAAATCTGCAGATTGTGTGTGTGTGTGTGTGTGTGTGTGTGTGTGTGTGTGTGTGTGTGTGTGTGTGTATCCTATATATAGGATAGTAGTTTGATGAATGTTGTTTCCTGGGACTAATCGTTATTGTGGTTATGTAGAATGTCTTCATGTCATCTGCAATAATCCTTCAAACAGTACTGTACAAAATAACATAGGGAAGAAATGGGGAAAAGGTAGGGAAGGAGGCAGGAGAGACATTGGTTGTCAATCTAAACCTGAATGTGAAATCTAAGACTACGCATTGCCAGATATGCTGTGAGCTGGTTGAAAGGCAGTGGTTTTTATGCTCTGTTTTACAGAACATAAATAATGAGCTCACTTCCATAAATGAAGAAGAGAGGAGCACATCAATCAAACTGAATAAAATCATCACTTCCCGGCTGAAGACTAACTCTCTAAGATAAATTCTCCAAAGCCAATCTGCAAATAAGAAGGAATTCTCTGGCCAGTAGGAATCAAAGGTACACAGTCATGATCATCTCAATGGGCTTTGGTTTTGGCCTTCTCTACACCTTGCCTCAACCAATTTAGCAATCAGAAGGCAAGACTATAATGAAACAAGCCTCAACAAAAAGCTCTACCATAATCATAGAGGGAGGAAGCAATTTTCCAGTTCTTCCAACTCATTTGTGAGACTCCACTGGAAATGGCTTAATCCACAACACAATTAGCAGCTATGAAAAGTATCCAACTGTTACCAAGCATTCCATAAATTGGGAAGAATTCCCAAGACCCTGTACTAGCAATCATGCTTAATAATACTAAATATAATTTTAATAATCCTGTAGAAAATAATTCACATATCTCACAATTTACTCATTCAAGTTGTGTGATCCTGCATAGCATTCATAAGGCACTGCGTTTGATCCCAGCACAGCACAAAAAAAAGCATAGAATTCAGTGCTTTTTAGTATGTTTACAGAGTTGTACAAATGTCACTAAAATTTAACTTGATAACATTTTTACCTTTCCTGTAGCCATTAGAAGTCATTCCCCAATCCTTCTCAGAGCTTCTCTCTTCTGCCAGTTCTACATAATCATTTGCATATTATGGAGATTTAATACATATGGAACCTTACACCAAGTGGACTTCTGTGACTGGCTTCTTTCAGTTGCGATACTGTTTTCCAAATTCATCCATTATAACATGTATGAGTATCTCATGTCCTTTTATTCCTAAGAAAATTCCATTGAATGGCTATACCACAATTTCTTTACTCATTCATGAGTTGCTAGGCATTTACATTATTTTCACTTGGGGTCTATTATGAATTAAACTGTTATGACCAATAATGTATAAGTTTTATGTGGTTTTTTTATTTCTCTTGGGTATACACTTAGAAGTAGGATTGCTGTCTCATACTAAATCTAGTATTAACCATTTTAAGAATGTCTAAACTGCTTTCAAAGCAGCTATATCATATTAACATTCTTATACCAGTATATAAAGCTCCTGGAGTCTCTATATCCTCTTCAATGCTTACTACATGTTTTCTTTTGTTTGTTTGTTTGTTTGTTTATCTTATGTGTATGGGTGCTTTGCCTGTGTGTATGTATGTGCACCACATGCATTCCTGGTGCCTGCAAAAGCTAGAATAGGATATCAGATCTCCTGGACCTAGCATTATAGACTGTTGTGAGCTGTCATGTGGGTGTTAGGAATTGAACCTGCTGCCTCTGGAAGAGCAGCCAGTGCTTTTAATCACTGATCCATCTCTCCAGCATCCCCTCTTTTTTCTTGTAGCCATCCTAGTAGGGATAAAATAGTATCTCATTGTGGTTCTTTATTTCTCTGGTAACTAACAATGTTGAACATTTTTCATGTGTTCTTAAGCCATTTATACATTTCATTTTGCTATTTAGATATTTTGTCCTTTTTCAGGGAAATAGGTGAGGTTGTCTTTTATAACTGAGTTCCAATTTTTATCTATGTATCCTGGATACAAGCTCCTTGTTAAGATGTATAAGAATTACAATTTAAGATGATGTGTATTGAGAACCTACCATGTATGAGGAATTATGCTGTCTTCTAATTATTATAACATTAAATTTTCACAACAAACTTGTAAGATTGAGCTGTGTAGCACAGACACACAAACTCATACCATTCACAAGTAGTAAAGCTAGAATTTTTTGTTGTTGTTGTTTTTCAAGACAGGGTTTCTCTGTGTAGTTTTGGTGCCTGTCCTAGATCTCACTCTGTAGACCAGGCTGGCCTTGAATTCACAGAGATCCGCCTGGCTCTGCCTCCCGAGTGCTGGGATTAAAGGCGTACACCACTATCACCCGGCTAAAGCTAGCATTTTATTTCAACAAGTTAGATGGCAGAACTTATACATCTTACTCACTGCCATGGAGATTTATGCAGGCAGTTTCCCCTTCTCCATCAAGAGGAATCTGGTCAATAAAGCAGATTTTCTACTTATCTCACTGAATGTTATAAGAATAAGGTTCCCTGAAGCACCACAAATTTCATTAGAGAAACATGTTGGAGAAAAAATTGCCCAACATATGTTCTGTATCACTTTGGCCCTAGAAGTTACTCCTTGAACAGTATATGTAGACAAATAGTCTAAGAGATGCTGCATGCCCCACCACTCTCTGAAGATTTTTATAACACAGCTTCCTACATAGATGTCCATGAGAATTCTTGCAATAAAATGAATTTTTGAATGATTATGCATTTGCAAAACCTATATACTCAGAAAATCATAAACACATAGAACACATTTTAGAAAATATCATGTGAAATAAATGTAGGGTGCACAGGAGGAAGCTAGACAATCACCAGGGGTGTCTAAGCGATATAATCTCCCATGGATTTTATGCCCTAAAGCTTCAAGAATGAAGCACAGGCAAGTTCAACCCAAGACCTTGACCTGCTTTCCACATTTCTCAGCCTTATTGTAAATGCAGAAGATCAACACCTTAAAAGGGTAAAAACAAAGTCTGTCATTACTCAGGTAGCTATTGTCCACGTCTCTATCTAAATTTTACATCTCTGGCCCATTGGTGCAGAAGAAACCTCTTCGTGTCGTTAGTTATTTTTATTGCAAATATCCAGTTTTCCATTTCCTTACCTGTCATTGCTTTCCGTGGATGGGAACCATTTGTGTCATTCAAAATATGTTCACTTATCCATCTCAGGTATTGTTTCAGAGTGGCAGACATGTTCCCAAACTCTTAAGTGGATTACGTCTGGAAGTTGAGGGGCAAGAAGTGAACATGTAAGCTGTGTGAACTTGACATTGAACAAAACTAAGTAACTATATTTCTGATTTTTAAATATGTGAGAGAAATAGTACAAAAATGTATAACTTCCAAGGAGAATAGTTGTAGAATTATATCAAATACTCCTGCAGAGTGAATCATTTCAGATAGCTAGAACTTTTTTATTAATTCTATGAGAATTTCATGCAGTGTATTTTGATCATATTCACTCCCATTCCCCCTAACATCTTCCAGATCTACCCCACCCCCTAACTCGCCCCAACTTCATATCCTCTTTTTTTAATGACCCATTCACTCCAATTTACATTACCCATATTCTCCTGATATGGGGCCATCCACTGGAACAGAGTTGACCTACCAGGAACTTTAAGGAAAACTGACTTACCCTCCCTTAGAAGCCATCAATGTCAGGAGCGCCTTGGTTTGGGATGGGGATTCATAAACCTCTTCCCACTCTGTGCTAAAATGTTGAGTGCCTTGAACCTGTGCAGTGCTTGTGCAGGTAACCACAGCTCCTGTGTGTTCATGAGTGCAGCTGTCCTGTCATATCCAGAGACACTATTTAACTAATTCTTCCTGACCTTGCTCTCACAATATTTCTGGTCCCTCTTCTGTGATAGTCCCCGAGTCGTGGAGAGGAGGTATGGTACAGATGTCCCATATGTGGCTGAGCACTCCACTAACAATTATTCTCTACACTTTGACCAGTTAAGAGGTTCTGTGTTAACCACCATGCACTGAACAAAGGAACTTCTCTGATAATGTCTGAGATCTGCACTAAACTATGGGTATAGCGAATTTAGAGGGATGTTTGTTACTATGTCCATTTAGCAGAATAATTATAGTAGATTTACTCCTGGGGCCTATGAGCTCCACAACCATTTATTCTTAGGCAGATTTACAGTATTAATGATGTGTTTTTTCCTGTAGTGAATATCTTAAATCCAATCAGAAAGTGGTTGATTGCCACATAACATTTCTGCTACCATTGCACCCACGTGCATACATTGGACTGACACTTCTCGGTTTCATTGTTTTAGATATGTTGACTCAGAAGTAATTCTAAATGTGATGCTCTGATAATAACAAATAGAACCCATTAAATCTAGTAAGTTCTTGGATTTATACTGCTTAGACTATTAGTTAGCTCTCAATATAGAACAGAGTGTATCAAATTCAGTAAATTAAAACAGCAGTGAGTCAGCAGGCTTAGCTTCAAGTTACTGATTAGGTCTAGATCTTCTTTGAGTCAGCAGGTTAACTAGCACATGCCCTTATGACATGATAGAAATGTATGAGTTCATGATGAATCACATGAGAAGATTTCACATCCGGGCTTGCATCATTTCTGCTTAATCATACTTGTCAACTCAAGTACATGATCAAGCTCAACGGTAATGGGAAATCAAGTTTACACCACCCACCATGAGATTAAAGTGAGTCACAATACCAAGGCCAGCAGCAATGGGGTGACCAAATATACTTCCCTGGAGGTATGAGTACTGAACATTTTTAAACAATAATCTAGCCTTCCACAGGCTCTGTTCTAGATTTTACTGTTTATCAGCTATGTAACTTTGGTCAAGTGTTTCAAACACTGTTCCTTTGTTACACTTTTTTTTTTCCAGAGGGATTTTTTAACTACATGTATAGAGGTAGAAGAGTATGTGCACACAAGTGAAGACCAGAAGAGGGCGTCTGTCCTAGTCTGGCTTCAGTTGCTATGATAAACACCATGACTAACATCAGCTTGGGAAGGAAAGGATTTCTTTGGCTTAGAGATTACAATCCATCGTTGGGAAAGCCATGGCAGGAGTGCAAAGAAGGAACCTAGAGGCAAGAACTGAACAGAGGCCATGCAGGAATGCTGCTTACTGGTTTACTCCCAGGCTCATGATGAACTACATTTCTCATGCAGCCCAGACCTACCTGCCCAAGGATGGCACTACCCATGGTGGACGAGGTCCTACTATATCCATGAACAATTAAGCAATGCCTTACAACCATGGCTACAGGCCAGCCTGACCAAGGCAATTGTTCAGCTGAGGTTTCCCTCTTCCCAGCTGTGTCAAGTTGGCAACCAAGATCAGCTATCACAAGTCTATCCCTTGTTACTTTGGCACACAAACACATCACTGTTAGTAACAACCTTGGAACTGGAGTTGCTAACAGTTTTGAGCCACTCAATATGGGTGCTGGGTACTGAACTCAGGTCCTCTGCAAGAATAGTACCTATCCTTAACTACTGAGTCATCTCACAAGCACAACTTGCTTAAATATTCTATAAGATGGTGATTAAAATTAGTGCCAGGATGATAGAGTTGTGTGAAAAGAAAAGCAGAGAAATGCATGAAAATTGTTGGTAATTATTATTTTATTTTCTATCATCACCATCAGCAGTTTCAGGAATGTCCAAACTAATGTTTTTCTTTAGGAAGTGAAACAAAGGTACCCTGATCATTAAATGTAAGTACAAAGACATTTTTACTTTGACTCCAGCTTCTTTTCAATATGGAAAGTTTCTTCATAAATACAATGGAAAATCAAAGAAAGAAAACCAAAGTCACCTTGGAAGGTTTTTTTAAAGATTTATTTGTATATATGCCGAGGAGTGGTATAACTGGATCTGAGGTACATCAATTCCCAATTTTCTGAGACACCACCATATTGATTTTCAAAGTGACTGTATAAGTTTGCATTCCCACCAGCAATGGAGGAGTGTTCCCCTTACTCCACATCCTCTCCAGCATGAGCTGTCACTTGTGCTTTTTCTCTTAGCCATTCTGATAGGTGTAAAATGGTGTCTCAGAGTTGTTTTGATTTGCATTTCCCTGGTGGCTATGGTTGTTGAACATTTCTTTAGGTGTTTCTCAGCCATTTGAGATTCTTCTGTTGTGAATTCTCTGTTTAGAGCTGTACTCCATTTTTAAATTGGATTATTTTGTTTTTTGATGTCTAGTTTCTTGAGTTCTTTTTATATTTTCGAAATCATCGCTCTGTCAGATGTGGAGTTGGTGAAGACATTTTCCCATTCTGTAGGCTGCCATTTTGTCCTATTGACAGTGTCCTTTGCCTTACAGAAGGTTCTCAGTTTCAAGAGGTCCCATTTATTAATTGTTTCTCTCAGTGTCTGTGCTACTGGTGTTATATTTAGGAAGTAGTCTCCTGTGCCAATGCATTCAAGACTACTTCCTACTTTCTCTTCTATCAGATTCAGGGTAACTGGATATATGTTGAGGTCTTTGATCCACTTGGACTTGAATTTTGTACAGGGTGATAGATATGGACCTATTTGCATTCTTCTACATGCTGACATCAAGTTAGACCAGCACCATTTGTTGAAGATGCTTTCTTTTATCCATTGCATATTTCTAGCTTCTTTTATCAAAAATCACATGTCTATAGGTATGTGGATTTACATCTGGGTCTTCAATTCGGTTCCATTGATCAAGGCCTGTACTTTTCTGAAGGGAAGGGAGAAGTGGATGGGAGGGTGGAGGAGGGACTGAGAAGAGAGGAGAAAGGGAGGTAAAACTGTGATCGGACTGAGAAAAAATAATTAATTGATTAATTATTTTTTAAAAAAATCTGCCTTTATACTTTATACATTTTCACTTGACTTCAGCAAGTACAATGCACCCAGATGATGAAAACAGATAATGTGAAAGGTCAAGATGGTGCTTTCCACTCCCTGGGGGAGATGAACATTCTCAGGATGCTTGCCAAAGGAACAAGGCCAGCTGCCCTATGTGCTCCTCAAGCAGCAACTGTTTCAAACACATTTACCCCAAAAACTCTTTGAAATTGGGTTTTACTATTCCTTCACAACCTTGGAGAATTTTAATGATTTATACATCTTCACCTTGGCCACAGAAATATTTTGTCATTGATGTTTCCATTAAATTGTACTTGCTTTAAGAAAAAAAATATGTATGTGTGTGTGTGTGTGTGTGTGTGTGTGTGTGTGTGTGTGTGTGTGTGTGTGTGTTTGCTTACATGTATGTCTGTGAGCCACGTGCCTGCCTGG
Source organism: Peromyscus californicus insignis (assembly GCF_007827085.1). NCBI lineage: Eukaryota > Metazoa > Chordata > Mammalia > Rodentia > Cricetidae > Peromyscus > Peromyscus californicus. The sequence goes on from NW_026294391.1 coordinate 49,556,444, forward strand.
TGCCTGAGGAGGTCAGAAGGGGGCATCAGATTCCCTTGTACTGGAGTTACATTGTGAGCCATCACATGGCTGCTGGGAATCGAATCCAAGAACTCTGCAAGAACAAGTACTCTTAACCACTAAGCCATCTCTCTAGTCCCACATGGAAAGCTTAAACCAAATGCTAACCTTACAAAAACTATCTAGAAAAAGCAAATGAGAAATGTATTTATTTACATTTACATATTATATATATAAACATACAAATATATGTGCCTTAGTTTTAAATTTTCAGCTATGTTTTAAAACCTGAGTTATGAAAAGCTGCATTATCCATAAAGTGCTACAGTCCTCCACTTCATTTTGTATAATGTATATAAAAAGAGTGAGTGGCTATATTTTCACTAAAACAAACAAGTACTACAAGTAAAAGACATTTTAATATTATTAAGTAAGTCTTTATATAGGATTAGGTGGATGAGAAGAGGTCATAATAAAGCATCCCTACACAGAAAGAAACTTATTGGAAGCCTTTTTTCATAACTCACTTATGAACGTAATTTAGCCCAAGCATATCAGCTTTTTCTAGGGAAAAAAAAAGCAAACTTAAAACTGATTCACTTTCCACAGTATGCATTCTACACCTTTAGTTCTAATGGGATAGGCAGAATTCTAGATCCCTTCCACTTGCAGAGGTTCCAAGAGAGGTTTGTCCTCTCTTGCTGCTTGTGATTCTTCCATCATCATGGAAACAAGCCTGAAATATCATATTGGAGAGAGATGCCAGCCATATCAACTGATATTCAGAAGAGATGAAGGACCAGCCAGCCCCAGCTGAACTGGCCTACACCAAGGGCTAGCATAAACTCTCCACATATTCACGATAAATAATAAAAGACTATTCTTTTCAGCTGTTATGCTGTATACTAAAACAAACAAATCATTTTGTCTCCTGTTTAGAATCCCATAGTGAATTCTCTCAAGATAAAGCCTAAATATCTTAGCATACTATAATGCAGTTCTTCATAATTTAATGCCAGCTAACTGTTACAATCTCCTCTCTCACTGTTCCCTCTCCTCCCCTCCCAACTTTTGCCATATAATTAAAATTTTTAAACCTTTAAAATCCCACCTAATAATAAGTGAGTTCCATTTACATCTCTGGTGAAACCTCCATTATTATCTGAGTCCTTCCTGCATCCTGGTAAATAGCCATTTCTTGTTGGTTTTAATTTATTAAACACACACCACTCAATTTTCAGTGCCCTGTAGGAGGCTCTTTCACTGTATAATAAAAAGTTGCTGCTGTTTATTCATATTTTAATGATACTGTGAATACAATGGTGCATGTTCTGACTCCTATTCTTAGAGAAACGGTCTCTGTTGGATTCTCAATGCCATTCACTTTTCCATTTATTGTTGGACTTTGCTATTATGATAATTCCAGATACATCAAAATAATATCATCATGGGCCAGTTGCTTTGTTCAAAAACAAGCCACCTTGTCAATTTGTTTCTTTTTATATTCAATAATAGAGCTTACAGCTGGATTAATGTTTTAATTGAGCCCCATTTGTATTTGTAGCTCCTTGTAGAAAGTCAGTCGTCCTCCAAACACTGAACTCATTACTCTCCTCCAGCTGCTGTAAATACATCCTCCATCATTTGTTTAAAAGTAGACATGTATTCCTTCAGGCTGACACACATATACTGTGTGTACATAGCAAAGGTCATCATTCCCATCAGTTTGATAGTTACCTGGTTAGCTTGATAAATGCATACAGTCAAGATACATCATTCTGGCTTCAACTTAGATACCCAGTGACACTGCCATGAATTCTCACTTGGAGATATGACATATCGACCCAAACCACTCATTCCTCTATTTTGCAAACCTAATTCCCATGAAACTCTGCAGAAAGAAGGGAAGAACCCTCTTTAAATTCTAGGTCCATGGACAAAAGTGTTGACTTGCTTGGTTGAAATGGCATCCCAGAAAGGTCTTCTATTTCTCTATGCTACAGCAGCACACACACACACACACACACACACACACACACACACACACACACACACACACACACAGAGAGAGAGAGAGAGAGAGAGAGAGAGAGAGAGAGAGAGAGAGAGAGAGAGAGCCAGTTTCAGAGAGATGATTACATTTTCACAGAAAACTGCTGGCAGAATATAACTGCAAAAGGATGAGACTAAATGTGAGCCAAGAATGTGGTCACTTCAACAAGCTCCTTTTACTGTGTTTCCCTGTCATCCACCCACGGGTAGCACTACCTCTTCTTCAAGGGACCCTCCTACAATGACCAGCTAAGGCAGCACTCAAACCCACTGTGATGAAAAGGGGGTTTGTTTTTTAAAATAGCCCTTTGGGTTTTATAGCTAAGATACAATTATGCTGTGCAACTTATTTATATGAACAGCCCAGCTATGTTCCTTTATTAAGCTAAAATTCATTCAGTGAGTCAACAAATATTTACCCAATGCCTGCTAAGTGGCAGTCACTCCATATTTTCAAAAAATTGAATGAAACTCACACTATAATTTACATCTACCCAAGTTAACATGTTTCCTTTCACATAATTCACCATGAAGCCTTCCTATATCCATAAGCTATGTTCAGAACCCACAGTCCATAACCAAGTCTCATCAGTCTATATCCCCAAGCTACTTCATTCTGCCCCCTTGCTTCCCATCTCTGCTCCCACCACTTATATCTAGGCCTTGGACTTACTACAACCTCCTAGCAGATCTTCATGACTTCATCTTTCCCCTTTCAACTCAAAATGACCATTAAAAAAAAAAAAAACATGACTGTGCCATTCCCCAATCCAAAACCCCCGTCTCTAGATATCCTGTTGTCACAAGTCTTGAGCTCTTCCCTGAGTGAAAACCTGAAGGGCTTTGGTGAATGAGCCATGTGATATTAATATTCACAGAGAGGCTTGTTACCTGTCAGCATCCTCCTACCACAAACCTCTCTTATTCATCCTCTCCCTTAGATCCTCTGGAGCTTAGGGGCTGGAGACAGCTGGCAAATAATTATAGCAGGTTTAGTTTCCATAAGCTGCAGAACCAAGCTTGGGCAAATGATAAAAGAATTGGCTACATTCTCAGGCTCTGCTTCACTTGGGCTGAAAGTCAAGGATCAGGAATTGACTTGCGAAGTACTACACCTGCTCAGGGCAGCTTCTGTTTCCTACATACATTTAGAAACACTCTACAACAAATTTCACAAATCAAGACCATTTAGAAAGTTCTATTTAAGCCATGCAGTAGTGGCGCACACCTTTAATCCCAGGGCCTAGGAGGCATAGGCAAGCAAATTTTGGGGTCAAGGCCAGCCTAGTCTACAGAGTGAGTTACATGACAGCCAGAGCTACATAGTGAGACCCTGTCTCAAAAGACAAAAACAAAACAAAATGAAAGTCCTATCTTAGAATGGTGGAACCTAGAATCAGATCCTACACCTTGATTTTGAGCAGTATCTACAGACCCAGAGGCAGGTACAGCAAGACCAGTATCTTTATGACGTTATCTCTCTGCTCATAGTGCCCTTTTAGCCTGGAAACTATATACAGGTCATCATGGAAGTAACTAAATATTGTTTTTATATAGTGATGTGCATAGGAATAAAGAAAACACAAAAATCGCATTATTAATATATGAGACCCATGGCTACACTTTAAACATCTTATTGAAATATATAATCACACAGAAACGCACCACTTACATTTTGGTGGATATCCATATGGTCTTCTTTGTAAATATAGCTTTGCATGTTTTTACCAAAACAAAATTATACATGGATATTTCTTATTTCCCATATTTTCATTTTTAGTAATAATGTATTATGAATAATGACAATCATTCAAGCCATTAAATATTCTTCTACAGTATCACTTTAAGAATGGCTTAATATTCCATTGTTCAATTCAGAAATACCCTAACCTACATTTATAGACATTGACATTGTCTTAATGCTTCATTATTATAAACAACACTGTAATAAACACATTTTCAGACATTTTTTGTATGCTTCCATATTTCTGAGACTCTCAAGCTTTCTAAAACTCCTAGAAAATACAGCATATTAATGATATCTTAGACGTAATTTTCTCTGAGACTGACATTAAACAACTCCACAATCAATAGTTCTAGGAGAAATTATTTAGAGTCACTAATTAGAACTAAGTTTCTCAGAATGAATAAGATTCTGGTTCTACTTTTAAACATATATCACATGGTCATAATAAAACTATATGAGAGGAAGGCATAAGCAATTCAAAGGCCACAACCTCTATAAGATGATTAAGTGGGGGTTTTAACCTGAGAACCCAGGTCTTCAGATTCAAAAGAACATGTGAGATAGAGTACTGTGGGAAGAGTTTATAGTAAGAGAATAAATCCAGTTCAATATTTCATCCACGTCAAGATTATAAAAGAAGAGTTTGGGGGACTGTGGAGATGGCACAGCTGTGCAAATTGAAGAACTGGAGTTTCGATTCCCAACACCCATTCAAATGGTGGCCTGGACTGACTGTAATCCCAGTAGAGCAAGCTGACTAGCTACAATGGCTCCAGACAGCAAACTCTGGGTTTAAGTGAGGAACTCTGTCTCAATGTATAAGGCAGAGAATAATTAAGGCAAACACCCCGTGTTAACCTCTGGACATGCACTCCCCCCACACACATTTAAATACACATACACACTCACATATACATCACACATGTATGCACACACATAAAAAGAGGGTTTGTATTAGAAAATACGAGAACACATAAAAGGATACATTTTTCCCTTCTAAAGAAGGCTAAGTTTTGAATCTCACAGTTGTTGATCTCTAAGGGGACAGAAGATAGGGAGATTTGACTCCACTCCCCAAGCCAGGTGACATGGCCTCACAGGAACCACTTGAAGAGCTTAATGTGTGCTCAGTGGCAGATGGCACACACTGAACTGGTAGTTGACACACTTTAGAAAGTCAATGTAGCTGGACACATCAGATTAAAAGGCTGTGTCTAGGAAGTAAATACACTCCCCTCCAGTGACAGTTCCAATGTGTGTAAATCTCAGCGACCATATGTCGACACTGCCCACAACAGCAGCCTGCCGACTGCAGAGCCCTCCAGGACTGAGAGGCTGTGTGTGTCACCCAGACAGGGAAGGAAAAGGAATAGAGACACTGGCTCAACCCGAAGAACGAGGCATAGAACCCACAAAAGTGCTCGGGGCTCATCCTGTGTAACATTTGACCAGTAGTGACAAATCACCCTGAAACGGGTCATTCTTCCCTCTCTCTCTCTTTCTATGATTCAAATCCAAAAGGGCCAGAAAGCCTAAGCAAAGATCTGGGGAAAAACCAAAAGTGGGGGGAAGAAATTTAACTCTATCTCAGGCTTGGAATATCTGGGAGCTAACAATATTAATTGGTCTGAAACTGGGTTTGAGAATTAGAGTCACTGTAAAATTTGCTTTTTCCTCTGGGAAGCCAAGAACCCATGGGATCTAACTGAAGTTTTATGCATAGCTGGAAAAGAAGGTTTTTCCAGTTAAAAATGAGAAGGAATAATGAGAGACACAAAACAATGATGCCTTCTGATTTCATCCCAAGATTTTAGCCTATTTGATATACACAGCTAATGTTTCTGGAAATTACACGGGTCAAGAATTGGGCTAAATTTCTTATACATAAGTAAATTCTTACAAAGCCATCATAGATATTGTCATCATAATCACTTTGTAATTAAAGAAACTAAAATCCAGAAGCAGAACTAAGATCTACATCTATTATATACACATCTATTAATGTCAAATTCAGATCTGTTGGACTCCACAACTTGTGCTTTTGACCATTGCCATAGTAACTTATTGGTAAACACTTTGGTATAAAAGGAACAATTCTCAGATTATGAGCTTTAGTTTACCGTACAATCACTAACCTGAATATATTGCACATATCGGGGGAAAAAATGCCAAAAATACAGTCTTTAAAATCAAAATGGCAAGGAAAACACTTAAGATTTTATTACTCGGGGCTCACAGCAGCTAAAAGGTTTCAGCAATATTATATGGCATACAAATTGCAGATTTAACTTGTCTGTGGAGCGTCCCCGTGCAATCACCATAATATTTTATTGTAGAATAACAGCATAGGTCCTGATCCCTAGCCCTTGGTAAACATGAGTAGCTGGAATCCATTGTTGCAAAAGCTTAACATCCCCCCACACATGGTCTCAGCCTGAAAGCGAGTTTTCTATGGCCTAACATCAATAGAAACTTCTTTGCTGTAGATTTGACTTTTATGAATTGGGATTAACAGAATGAGCATACAGTGACCATCGTTATTAGGGAATGCTTTCATCAACTAAAGCTGACGGAAGGAGAGAGGGTTAGCCAAACAGACCAGCTGTGTGACTCTGCTAATTGTGACTTAATTCTAATTTATAAAGGCACCTGCATTACTTGTCATTCGTCTTAGTTCTGCCAACTATAGCAAACACTGCCAACCTCTGTGCAGAGAGGTAGGCGGAGAAGGGTCAATTTTGTATGTCAATGTCTACAGGGATTAGGATGATATAGTTTCATTTTTTACCCTGGTCATTTCGAATACGCCTTTCCAGAAACGGAGTTCTACAGCACCATCTACTACCTCGGCTCCTTATGGCAGGCTTAACTCAGCCCAGTAGACAGAGCTGCGTTTTGCTCCTGTGCCGTCCCTGAAATGAATAATTCTTTCTTCATCGTTTGGAAGAAAGAAATTGGTAGTGCCTTGTGAGGAGAAGCTCTTAACAAATTGTGGGGCTTCTGGTTTCTTTACCCAAGCTCGTCAAAATGTAAATCATCTTTCCTTCTACAGGCAAGGCAGCATGACCCTGGAGCATACTATCACCTGTCCTCCCCTTCACTGGCCTCATCATCCCACCCTGCTCTCACTGCCGTTTCTCTTTATATTCTCTCTCCTCTCTCTGCCTCTCTCTCTCTCTCTCCTCTCTCTCACTCTCTCTCTCTCTCTTCTCTCTCTCCTCTCTCTCTCTCTCTCTCCTCTCCTCTCATCTCTCTCTCTCTCTCTCTCTCTCTCTCTCTCTCTCTCTCTCTCTCTCTCTCTCTCTCTCTCTCTCTCTCCTCTCTCTCTCTCTCTCTCTCTCTCTCCTCTCTCTCTCTCTCCTCTTCCTTTCTCTCTCCCCTCTTCCCTCTTCTCTCTCTCTCTCTCCTCTTCCCTCTTCTCTCTCTGTCTCTCTGCCCCCCCCCCCGCCTTCACCTGGAGCTTGAAGGCAATGGTCAAACTCCCTTATATTTTTAAAAACAAGAATTGAAAGCTTGTCTGAGCTCAAAGCATTTCTTGGTATTTTTATGCCTTCCACAGTGAAACAAATATTAAGAGATGTACCAAAAAAAAAAAAGAAAGAAAAAGGAACCTGGACTCAGCAAAGAAGCGGAATCTGAACATTCATGTTGTGTCTCCAGGAACTGCCAAATTCTTCGCCTTTCTCTGAGAACCGCTCTGCAGAGCTTTGAGTGACAGGAAGCATGTACAAGCCACGATTTAAATTCTGCTTGCCTCATTCTTTGCATAGACAGCAACGGGCTGATAGAATGCAACTAAAAACATAATCAGATGGGAAAATACAACATGATTTTCCCAGGAAGGGAGGAGGACAGGGACATGGCTTAATGTAGCCAGCAGAGGGCGCGGCTTACACATAGAAGTATGAAGGAACCTTCCCCGGAAGCTGTAAGGGCTCCTGCGGTTTTTGTTACAGATTTCGCGGTTTCAAATAAACCGCATCCTAGCTCCCTTTGACTGGACTCTAGTGTAGTCACACAGTTCTCGTCTCATGATTAAATAAGACTATGCTACGGCCCCTTCGGCCACTCAAACTGCCACTCTTCTGCCCCCGGCTCTGGCATGGGAAAGAAAGTGGAGATAAACTCCCTCAAAGGACGGCTTCCCAGAAAGAGTGACCTGTATTCCCAAGCAGCCTTCATTTGTTTAAGAGACTTGCACCTAGAATTTCTTGATCAAAGCTAATGTGCTGTAAATTTCTTCATTTAACAGACTTAGTCTGTTCAACTCTTGACACTGGGAATTGGGGATTTCCCAGAACTATTAGCACTGCACAGTAGGCGTTCCATGCCAGCCAAGAACCGAGGATTAACAGGTATTTTGTCTCAGCTAATTTCACTCTCTATACCGGCTCTATAGAGACTAGGGCTTCTTGGCGGAGTGTGTACCACCCTGCTAATTGGCTACGAATGTAACTACTCCCGCATGCCAATGGAGCTGGGCCTTGAGGCTCGAGGCAAAAGATCCTTATGATAGACATACATTTGAGGAAATTGAGAATTAGTTGGTGCGCAGTAAATGTAAATGGTTTCTTTGCCAACCTCTACCTAGTGCTGTCTATCAAATGTCCATCTCTATAGATTGTGTGGTGATGGTTTATTTAAAAAAAATACACATAGACACAGTCAAGTGACAGTTGCATCCTCAAAATCCTGTAGTGACAAAGAATTTCCACATGCAAAATCTTGTAGTAACACATAGTTCCATACAATCTATTCAGAAGGCACCTGCAGAATCATAAGGCTTATAGGTAGCTTCCATAAGACACCCAATTCCCTGAGTCAAAAAAAAATCATACCTATCGTGATAGGAACAGAATACAAGAATTCTTTCTGGAAAAAAGATTTGTACACAAAAGGAAAGTTTTTGGTTCTTTTTCATGTGCCTTGTTCTTCTATTCCTTGCTAATAATTACTCTCCTAATAATATATCCTACTTCTAAGCTTGTGAAATGGGAATGAAGAGCCAAATGCTAACTGATACTATGTATATTCATTATGTGTTGTTATCTGTAATACATTCTGCGAAGTGGAGCAGCTGCAAACAACAAACAGTTATTACCTCCAGTTTCTATGATTAACCAACGTCAATCCAAGAGCAGCGAAGCTGGTGGCAGTGTTTCAGTCCCTCAGGAGGCTGCAATCAGAGGCTTGGCCAGAGGTGAAGTTATTCAAGGGGCCAACTACTGGAGCATTGATTTTCAAAGATCATTCACATGGCTGTTGGTTAAGCCACAAAAGAATCTGTTTCTAGCTCACTAGTGGGAGCCACTCTCTGTGGTTGCCTCCTTTGTTGTGGATTGAATGTTTGTGTTCATGCCGTCCTATGTTGAAGCCCTAACCCCTGTATTTGGTGAGAGGGGCTCTAAAGAAGTCGAGTTAAGCCGGGCGGTGGTGGCGCACGCCTTTAACCCCAGCACTCGGGAGGCAGAGCCAGGCGGATCTCTGTGAGTTCGAGGCTAGCCTGGTCTACCAAGTGAGTTTCCAGGACAGGCTCCAAAGCTACACAGAGAAACCCTGTCTCGGAAAACAAAACAACAAAACAAAAAAAGAAGTAAAGTTAAGTGGGTGACAGGATGGAGCCCAGGTCTGATAAGATTTTAATATTCTTATAAAAAGGGATACTGAAGAGTCTCAGTCTCTCCCTCTCTCCCTCTCTCCCTCTCTCCCTCTTTCCCTCTCTGTCTCCTCTCCTCTCTCTCCCTCCCTCTCTCCTCCCTCTTCCACTCTTTCTCTCTCCCCCTCATTCTCTTTTTCCCTTCCTCTCTTCCTCCTTAGAGACACACCAAAACAGTTCCTATGAACACATACAAGATGGCAGTCACCTACCCTTACCAGAAAACAAACTGGTTGTCACGTTGACCTGAATTTCCAGCCTTCAAAATTATGAGAAAACTAGTTTCTGTGATTTAACCTTTCTGAACCACTGTATTTTGTTAAGGTAGCTTGGGCTGACTAATACATCTCAAAATGAAGCAGTACAAGAGAGTGTGTCCAAGACAGAAAGCCATAATCTTTTTGTGGCTTAGCATTGCAAGTTAGTATCCCCTTGCTTCTGCCATATTCTGTTCACTGTAACCAAGTCAATAAGCCTAGCCCATATTTCAAGGGTGGGGGATTATCTAATGCCATGAATACCATAAGGCAGACATCACTTCTAAGTATATTTGCTTTATCGTGATGACTAGTAGTGACTCATTGTCATTTAGCCTAGGGATTACACAGAAATATACTAAAACTCATTTCACTTTTATTCTTTTTTTATGAGTAGAGGTGGGCTTTTATTTTTTTTAATTTTATAATTAATTTAATTTTACATATCAGCCACGGATTCCCCTGTCCTCCTGCCTCCCGCCTCCCCCCCCCTCCCCCCAATCCACCCCCCATCTCCTCCAGCCAAGGATTCCCCTGGGGATTCAGCTCAGCCTGGTAGATTCAGGTCCAGTTCCCTCCTTCCTTTACCCAGGCTGAGCCAAGTGTCCCAGCATAGGCCTCAGGCTCCAAAAAGCCAGCCTCATGCACTAAGGACAGGTCCCAGTCCCACTGCCTGGGGGCCTCCCAAACAGTTCAAGCTAATCAACTGTCTCACTTATCCAGAGGGCCTGATCCAGTTCCATGGGGGCTCCTCAGCTATTGGTTCAATAGTTCATGTGTTTTCACTAGTTTGGCTATTTGTCCCTGTGCTTTTTCCAATCATGGTCTCCACATCTCTCGCTCATACAATCCCTCCACTCTCTCGCCGATTGGACTCCCAGAGCTCCACCCCACTCCTGGGCATACACCCAAGGAATGCTCAATCATACCACAAGAGCACATGCTCAGCTATGTTCATAGCAGCATTGTTTGTAATAGCCAGAACCTGGAAACAACCTAGATGCCCTTCAACTGAAGAATGGATAAATAAAATGTGGTACATATACACAATGGAGTACTACTCAGCAGAGAAAAACAATGACATCATGAGGTTTGCAGGCAAATGGATGGATATAAAAAAAAAATCATCCTGAGTGAGGTAACCCAGACTCAGAAAGACAAACATGGTATGTACTCACTCATAAGGTGGATACTAGATGTAAAACAAAGGATTACTAGACTGCTACCTCACAACTCCAGGGAGGCTACCTAGTAAAAAGGACCCTAAGAAAGACACGGGGATCGCCCAACGACAGAGAAATGGATGAGATCTACATGAGCAAACTGGACGTGAGTGGGGGTAATGGAGGCCAAGGGTCGGGGGAAAGAGAAATTAGGGAAGCAGGAGATCCCAGCTGGATCAAGAACAGAGAGGGAAGAACAAGGAAAGAGAGACCATGATAAATGAAGACCCCATGGGAATAGGAAGGAGCAAAGTGCTAGAAAGGTCCCCAGAAATCCACAAAGATACCCCCACAATAGACTACTGGCAATGGTCGAGAGAAAGCCCCGACCTGACCTACTCTGGTGATTGGATGGCCGAACACCCTAATTGTCGTGCTAGAAACCTCATCCAATGACTGAGGGATCTGGATGCAGAGATCCACTTTTATTCTTACATCTATAATAATACTTAATTAGAAACTTCCTCAAGGATGAACATTGGCGGGTATAAAGAAAGCAAATAGCAGGATGAGTTTTTTTAATGCTGGCTTTACTCTAGCTTGTAGAAACTTTTTCAACAGATGGTCCCCAAATTTCCTCTATTGTGTGCATTAAGATGACATCAAATCAACTAAAAATATCTTTAGTAATTCTATTGTGTCAAACTAAATGTCCAGTGTGTCATACACAATGTATTTAGCATTCTTCCATTTTTTATTTTAGTTTGGTATCTAAAATAGTTCTACCATGATAGAATACCGAAATTCTAATATTCTAGTTAAAGGATCGTTATTTGGGGCAATAGGAACACCTCAATAGTAGCAGAGAGGTCAAAATAACCTTTCAAATAAACAATAGCTATAAGTAAATTCTGGCTATAACCAAAAGAATGAAAAAAGGTCTCCAGAAAAGAAGTTGAAGTTCACCAGTGACAAGTTGCAGAACTAGAAACAGGAAACAGATTCTACTGACATACAGCCCTTTGGCCTCCCAGTTCCATTAACATAAAAATCATTAGCACTATGCAAATCAGTAACACAATCAAGATTCCCATAGTAATTTCAATTTCCACATCTGCAGAGAGATCTAGTCTAGTTAGTTGTACAGATAGAGCTTCCGGAAAATTTGATTAATTACAAGAAAGCATGATAGTTGTAAGAAAAATCTTGCAGCTAATCCAAGTTCAGTTAGTCAAGGTTACAACTTCATGTAGGGAGAATTCCATTCTCCAGCAGCTGCTACACGGCTGACTACGGGCAATAATCTCATAAAACTAGGACACTGGGGAAGACAGGCAGAGAGGGTTTGGGATGCTTTTAGTATTCTTACTGAAAAGTAACCTCACAGAGCGGAAGGGGTCCAGCTGCAATACATTAGGAAGAGGGCAGTCACAGCCTTCTGGGTTATCAAATACTGATACCATCTCAAGCTGGTGAGTCAGATGGCAAAATCACATTTAAGAGAGAAAAAAATCTTCTAAAAGAAGATTTGCTTCTGTTATCTAATATTTCTATGTGACACTCAAATTTTACAATGGTAAAAAATAAAATAGTATCTTCCATTTTATAAAACATTATTACATAAAATTAAAATAAAAGCAAAAATATTTTCCCCAAAGTTTTTTCCCTTTTAATTAGTTTCCCTTTAATTTTAAAATAATAAAAAATTTCTAAGACGTTGCAAAGAGTTGCAGTCTGGTACACTCTATCTCAATGGTTACATCCTACATAACTATAATAATATTATAAGTAGAAAATTAGCCGGGCGTTGGTGGCGCACGCCTTTAATCCTAGCACTCGGGAGGCAGAGCCAGGCGGATCTCTGTGAGTTCGAGGCCAGCCTGGTCTCCAAAGCGAGTTGCAGGAAAGGCGCAAAGCTACACAGAGAAACCCTGTCTCGAAAAACCAAAAAAAAAAAAAAAAGTAGAAAATAAACTTTTGTTTAATATACATCTATAGTAATGGTTGTCAGCCTGTGGGTCTCAAACCTTTGGGGGTCAAAGGACCTTTTCACAAGGGTCATCTAAGACCATCATAAATCACAGATACTTAAATTATGATTCATAACAGTAGTAAAATTACAGTTCTGAAGTAGCAACAAAAATCATTTTATGGTTGGGGGTCATCACAACGTGAGGAACTATATTAAAGGGTTATAGCACTAGGAAGATTGAGAACTCCTGCTCTATAACTTTATGCGGTTTTATCACATCTGTCAGTTCATGTAAACATCCTGAAGTCTCCAGTCCATCACCACAAAGATCTCCACTGTGTTCCCTTTTACAGTCCTATCCATTCACTACCCCCAGTCCTTGACAGGCACTAATTTGCTCTCCACTAATTTCTTTTTTAATTTTTTAAAAATTGAAATATATCACATCATGCCCCCACCCCCCGTCTTTTTTCTCCCTCCAACTTTTTCCGTGCTTTTTACAGTTCCTCTCAAATTCAAGGTCTCTTTTTCTTTGTTGTTGTTACTCAGTGTCATTTTAAGAATGTTGTATAGAAGGGTGGAGAGGGCTCAGTGGTTTAAGAGTATTTTCTGCTCTTGAAAAGGATACAGGCTCAGTTCCAAGCAGCTTATCAGGTAGCTCACAACTGCCTGTAACTCCAGCTCCTGGACTCCAGCTTTCTCTTCTAACCTCCACGAGTAGACACATGTCTCTCTCTCTCTTTCCTTCTTTCTTTCTTTCTTTCTTTCTTTCTTTCTTTCTTTCTTTCTTTCTTTCTTTCTTCTTTCTCTCTCACATACACACACATGCATAATAATAAAATAAATCTTTAAGAATGTTTATATATATATATATGTATGGAATCATACAATATGTGACCCTTTAAAGTATCTCTTGTTACTTAGAATAATGCCCTATGAAGTTATGGAATGCATTTAATCAGTCACTCTAGCTATTACATACTCTGAGTATTACATTCATTACATAACATACATTGGTCAATTAGTGTTGAAATTGTACCAGTTGAAGTGAAATCTAGAAACCACCCCCTTTAAGTCCCTTTATCATGCCATACTCACAATATAATTACCTGACATATTTACTTTAGTACATTAAGAATCATATCAAAAGTTTCCACACTTTTTGATTTAACTGTCAAATAAAATTAAGAAAACTCAACAGGAGAAAGGAAATCTATTATACATTCATGTATTTTTATTCTTCCTTCCTTCCTGATACTTTAAGATTCTTTCATTTCTTTTCTGTTTAAAGAATTCCTGTAAACCATTTTTAGGGATAGGTCTGCTATCTACAAATCATTTTATTTTTTTTCTTAGTCTGAGAATGTCTTCATTTTAAAGGATAGATTGTTGTTGTTGTTGTCCTTAGTGAGTTTTTCTTATGCTTTTTGTTTGTTTGTTTGTTTAAGTGTGTGGTTGGCAAGTCTTTTCTTTCAGTACTTGAAAATTTGACCATTTCTGTTGTAGAATATTATTTTAAGATATGTTACATTTGTTTATGCTGTGGAATATTTGTTTAATGATGCAAAGATGTGTTGCATTCTTTTATGTTGCATTTGTTAACTCTGTGAATCTGTGTCACTTTGCCTGTCTCAAACACCTGATGGTCTAATAAAGAGCTGAATGGCCAATAGTGAGGCAAGAGAAAGAATAGGTGGGGTTGTCAGACAGAGAGAATAAACAGAAGGAGAAATCTGGGAGGAAAAGAAGAAAGAGAGAGAGAACAAGGAGAGGAGGAATTCAGGGGCCAGCCACCTAGCTACACAGCAAGCCATGGAGAAAGAAGTTTTTAAAAAAGGTATACAGAAATAGAGAAAGATAAAGGCCCAGAGGCAAAAGGTAGATGGGATAATTTAAAGTTAAGAAAAGCTGGCAAGAAACAAGCCAAGCTAAGGCCAGGCATTTATAATTAAGAATAAGCCTTTGTGTGTGATTTATTTGGGAGCCGGGTGATGGGCCCCCCCCAAAAAGAGCAAAAACAACCAACAACACATTTCTTTCCAGCCACCATGATTTCTGTCATCCAAACTTTGTTTTTCTCCTGTAGTATCACTTCTCTATGGAAGTTTGACTAAAATGTGTCTTCATACAGATTTGTTGATATCTATCAAGTTTTGTGTTCTCTCTGCTTCTTGAGCCTGTAGGTTTGTGTGTCATTGCTAAATCTGGAGGCTTTTCAAGCACTATGCTGAGCACTTTTGCATCCCATGTTCTTCTATCCCCTTGAGAGCTTCTGTTAGGGGATTTTTCTCAACTGAGTCATTTCTCAATTTCTAATCTACTTTCTGTTTGTTGTTTGAATGAAAATATTTTTAATTCAAAAAAAATTTACTTACGTGTCAAGTGTCTTGCCTGTGTGTACATATGTGTGCTAGGTGTGTACCTGTGCCTGTGGAGGTCAGAAAAAGGAGTTTGATGACCTGGAACTGGAGTTACGGATAGTTGTGAGCCACCACGTGGTTGCTGGGAACTCAATCCATGGCCTCTGGAAGGACAACCAGTGCTCTTATGCACTGAGATGTCTCTACAGCTTCCCACCCCCCCAATTCTATTTTCAACTTTACTGATTCTATCCTCAGTCTTACTTTGTTAAGAATTTTGTCTTGTTTTGGTTATTTACTAATTCTAATTTTTTAATCTAACTCTTTATATTCGTTATGAGATATATTTTATCTTAATGTATTTGCTGAAACCAAAAATTAACAGTCTTAACCATTGAATCTCATACAAGAGAAAATATGTTTGTTTAACCCAGAAGCATAGAATGACACAATATCTAATGCAGAGCCACTTTGTTAACTGAAGATAGGAGCAGCCAAGCCTGGGAAAACAGAAGTCAATAGTTCCCTGGCTAGAAGACGTTAAGTTCTATAAAAGACACCATGGTCCTGAAGAATCTATCACATTTCTTTGTTTGTGTAAGCATTAGTTCTGCAGGACTAGAAGGATTACTCACTTATCAGTCCAAGCATTAGATGTCTCCTCGGTTGCCCAAAAAAGAGGCTGCAGCATGATTCTAGGCATCTGAAGAAGCTTGAGTTCTATGATTTCAGTTAACTTTGCAAGACAGGGGGCGGGGGTAGGGTATGTATCATCTGAGAAACAAAGATAAAATACAACACGTGCTGCTTTGAAGTCACTTCTCTTGAGATCACTTCCCGTCATTTCTCACTAGCCACGTAAAATGTACTAGAGAATTTTCCCATGGTCTCTATTCTCTAGAATAGTTTTTATAGGATAGATATTGCATATGCCTCCAAATTGGTAGACTTAATTTATAAAACTTCTGTATTTTGTTTGGTGAGATCAGTAAAATATTAGGAGCACAGTAATGGTCAAACTTTTTACTACTAAGTCAATTTCTTTAATGAGTATGGATTTGTTCATGTTTGAAAATTCCTTAAGAATTGCTTTTGGTAATTTGGATTTTTTTAATTTACCAATTTTGTATAAGTTTTGAAATGTTGTATTCCAGTGTATACGGAGCATTTTAAAATCCTACAACACAGC
This sequence comes from Peromyscus californicus insignis, assembly GCF_007827085.1. NCBI lineage: Eukaryota > Metazoa > Chordata > Mammalia > Rodentia > Cricetidae > Peromyscus > Peromyscus californicus. Next base: position 49,572,840 of record NW_026294391.1, read on the forward strand.
CGGGCGGTGGTGGCACACGCCTTTAATCCCAGCACTCAGGAGGCAGAGGCAGGCAGATCTCTGTGAGTTTGAGGCCAGCCTGGTCTACAGAGCGAGTTCTAGGACAGGCTCCAAAGCTATACAGAAAAGCCCTGTCTCAAAAAAAAAAAAAAATCCTACAACACTGAAGAATCTTCACAATACACATAAAAAGGGAGATTGTGTGTATAAATAGCTAAGACTAACAGTCTCCTAACACAATAACCAAAATGCCCATTATAGATTAAAAATCCCCCATCAGCTGTGGCAGCTGCTGCTAGCACCTTTAATCCCAGCACTCAGGAGGCAGAGGCAGGCGGATCTCTGTGAGTTCGAGGCCAGCCTGGGCTACAGAGTAAGTTCCAGGACAACCAGGGCTACACAGAGAAGCCCTGACTCAAAAAGACCAAAAGAAAAACTGCCCATCATCTAGAAAACAAGGAAATCACAGTTTGAGTCAAGCAAGATGATCAACTGATACCAATACCAGAATGAATCAGGGGTTACAGTCATCTGACAAGAATTTTAAAGCAAATTTAATAAGAATTCTTCAAGTTGGGAAAAACTCTCATGAGAAACATGAAAAGGTAGGAGATAGCAGTAAATAAACGGAAGGTATAAAATGGAACCAAATGAAATTGTAGAACCAAAAATTACAGCCAATTGTGTGGGAAGTCCTGGGTTTGAGCCCCAGCAATACAACGTAATGATAATATCAAAATTTTTCAATGTAATAAATGAGCTTGACAGCAGACTAGAGAAGAGAAAGGAAATAAGCAGCGAACCTGAAGACATAACAATGGAGCTCACTCAATCTGTGTTACTGAGAAAAAAAAAAAAGACAAAGCGGGGGAGAGAAGGAGGAGGAGGGGAGAGAAGGAGAGTCTAAAACATAGAACTGCAAGAGTGTTCAAAAAATAACTGACGAAAACTTACCAAATTTGGAGACAAATACAAATCTGTATATTCAAGGCTTGGAAAAAAACTTGAATAAGATAAACCCAAATGAATTTATGCTAAGGAACATAACAATTCAGCTTCTAAAAATTGATGGCAAATACTCCTAAAATCATCTTAAGAGAAGTGTCATATTGTGGAAAATCAATTCAAAGGGTAGAAATGTCTCATCTGAATCCAGGGAGACCAAAATAAAGTGTCATAATATTTTTAAAGTGCTAGACCAAAAGAAAAAAAGCAATGTTGACTATGAATTCTATAGCTAATAAAATCTATCAATAATAAAGGGGAAATAAAAGCATTATCAGAGGGAAAAAATAAGTTATCAGTAGCAAACCTATACTTAAAGAATGGTCAAAGGAACATCTAAAACTAGAAGGTGTAAAGGAAGAAAAAATACAATGAAAAGGGACAGAAATATGGAATCATACAACAAAATATCCTTGTCATCCCAAGTTTTTTTCTATTTTTCCTATATGGTAAAGGAATCCAATACAGTAACACCATTAACTAAAGAAAGTGGTGTTTAAGAGTGAGAAATGTAAAGGGATCTAGATAGACTAAAACTATCGACACATCTATTTGTTAATATGAGCAGAATGTGGTGTCACATCAGTATATCCAAAGTTACCACTAGGAAAATTATACAAAGAAATACATTCAAAGACATTATACATAAAACAGGGTAGCATGCTAAAATTGTTCCTATAACCCCCCAAAAGGAAACAAAATAAAAGTAGACCATGAAACAGAAAGAGCAAGGAATAATTGGAAGACTTACAGCCTGGGAAGTACGTTAAAAGTAAATTGGTCTAAATTGACCTATTAAAAGTTATAGACTGGCAGTGCCAGAGTAAAAAAACTTATATACAAGAAAATCACCTTAAATTCAAAACTGTAAGTAAATCAAAGCTAGAAGAACTGTGTTAACTTCCTGTCACTGTGGCAAAATAGCTGAGAAAAACAACTTAAAAGGAGGAAAGATTTCTTTCGACCATAGTTTCCAAAGATCCTGTCTCTTGTCACTTGGCTCCATTTTTCCTGGGCCTTTGATGAAGTACAACATTGTTCACCTCCTGCTAGGCAGGAGCTAAGAGAAAGAGGCCATTAGAGGCTAGGGATGAAATACAGTCTTCAAGGGCATGGCTCCCATAACTTCTCCCATTAACTAGGTGGTATGTAGCAATTTCCCCAAGATAAAACATTCTGCCTTGGCCCGGGTGGTGGTGGCGCACGCCTTTAATCCCAGCACTCAGGAGGCAGAGGCAGGTGGATCTCTGTGAGTTCGAGGCCAGCCTGGACTACCAAGTGAGTTCCAGGACAGCCAGGAACTACACAGAGAAACTCTGTCTCGAAAAAAAAATAAAGTTCTACCTCGGAGGAAAGCTCATGATGACATAGGATGTTCTAAAATAAAGCTGGGAGGGTTCTGACCAGATAAGCTGCCTAGAGCGGCTCAGATGAACTGAGCTGTCTGGAAGAGACCTCGTCCAGACCGTTAAGCTGCTTGGAGTTTGTTCAGTGAACTGCAGGTTTTCGGCTTCCAAGAGCCGTCATTCATGCTGGGGTGGGCTTTAGTGGTGCAGCTGGCTTTTTGTCCTTTCTGCTCTCCTAAGTAACCCTTGCCCATATTCCAGGAAGTAATCCCAACAAACTCACTGGTTCACCAAGTAGTACTTTGATCTGTTGATGGTTCTCTAAGGGAGAAGATGCCTATACATGTCTCCCTAGGAAGAGTTTCACACGTTAGGCCTCATCTCCCGATGTTTCTACCACCTGCTCATAACTCATAGAGTTAAAAATCCACGGTCAGAGCCTTTATGATCCAATTATATCCCAGTTGTGCTTCATTTTGGACCCTGCCTTCAACATATAAAGTTTGGACGATCAACCCAGCAATAGTAAGTGTGTACATATTTAAATAACACCAACTCAAAATATGTGAAGCAAGCGGGTCAGTGGTGGCTCACACCTTTAATCCCACCACTCGGGAGGCAGAGACAGGCCGATCTCTGTGAGTTCGAGGCCAGCCTGATCTACAAAGTAAATTTCAGGACAGCCAGGACTACACAGAGAAAACCTGTCTCGGAAAACAAACAAACCAAAAATATGTGAAGCAGAAAGTAGTAGAGTACCAGGTAGTGGTGGCTCACACCTTTAATCCCAGCACTCGGGAGGCAGAGACAGGCCAATCTCTGTGAGTTCAAGGCCAGCCTGGTCTACAGAGAGAGCTCCAGGACAGGCTCCAAAGCTACACAGAGAAACCCTGTCTGGAAAAAAAAAGTAGTAGAGCTGAAAGTATGTATACACAAATCTACAATTATGAGATCACAATACCTCTCCTTCTATTAGCACCTGATAGAACCTCATGACACAAAATTGTTAAGGATATAGAAGATTTGAACATTCACCCAATAGTAACAGAATAAACATTTTTTTCTGAGTTCCTATAGGATATTAACCAAGATAGACTGTCTTAGACTTCACCAAACACTGGACTGCATGGAGTATGTTCTCTAAAGACAATGGAGTCAAAACTAGAAATAAGTAACAATGAAAGAAAGGAAATCTTTGAAAAGTTAGAAACTAAGAAAAGCACTTCTAAATGATCCATAGACCAAAGAGGAGTTCAAAAGAAAAATAAATTTTATCTGCAACTAAATAAAAATGAAAAAAAATGGGGCCTAGAGGTCTAGTTTGGTGGCAGAGCATTTGTCTAGCACACTGAAGGAAGACCCTGGGCTCTATTCCCAGGACTATAAGTGTGTGTGTGTGTGTGTGTGTGTGTGTGTGTGTGTGTGTGTGTGTGTGTATCTGTGTATGTGTGTTACAGTCCAAGTAATGCTGCAAGGTAAATATGTAATGCCAATCAATCGTTTATATTAGAAGAGACATCTCAGATCAATAATTCTGCCTGAGAAAGCAGAAAAAGAAGAGAAATAAACACAAAGCAAATAGAGGATTTGAAAAGAAATGAATGGAATTGAAAATAGAAGCATAAAGAAAATAATGAAAGAAAAAAGGCTAACTCCTCTTCAAAATTCAAAGTTGTTAAACTTTAGCATAATTTACAAAAACAGAAAGAGAAAAGACAATACTGCAATATCATGAATTAAACAGGGTATCAAGAGAGATTCTGAGAGTACTGGGAATGTTTTAGTTCATAAACTCAAAGCCTTAGAAAACATGAATAAATTCCTCCAAAGTACCCAAACTCAACTAAGATCAAATATATAAAGTGACCGGGCAGTGGTGGTGCACGCCTTTGATCCTAGTACTCAGGAGGCAGAGGCAAGCAGGTTGCTGAGTTAGAGGCCAGCTTGATCTACAAAGAGAGTTCCAGGACAGCCAGGCCTACACAGAGAAACCCTGTCTCAAAACTGAGCATATTTTTAAATCACTCATCCAAAATGGCTTTGATTAAATAAGTTAAATTTGTTTTAAGCACATGAACAAAAAAAATCTGTATAAAATATTTACACTTCTAATTGTCACACTAAAATTTCTTCTGCAGGTATACTACTGGCTTAATCTTCCTTTTTGCCTCTACATTTCTTGTGTTTGTTTGTTTGCTTGTTTGTTTGTTTAAGACAAGGTTTCTCTGTGTAGCCCTGGCTGTCCTGGAACGTACTCTGTAGATCAGGTTGGCCTCGAACTCACAGAGATCAGACTGCCTCTGTCTCCTGAGTGCTGGGATTAAAGGTGTGTGCTACCACCATCCAGCGTCTACATTTCTTTAATCTTGGGAATATTTTAAGAAATACAAAAAAAATACATGAACACCAAAGATACTTAAAGTGTTGCTAAACAAAATAAGGAGTCTACCTTTTATGAACCAATGCACATGAATGTATCTCCAGCTCTCCTAATCTAAATATATAAATTCTACTACAGTACCAATACAGAGAGCAGCCCACCCTATAAACACACTGGATTGGAGGACATCTCCTTTAATGGTACAGTAAATTATGCTACAGATACTAAAGTTTCAAGTACATGGTCATATATACATTGGACTACTTAACTAGAATCACTTATTGAAACAAGGAAAGGTCTGGCAAAATGGCTGAGCAAGTAAAGTTCCCTTGTCACCAAGCCTGATGACCTAAGTTTGAACCTGGGGACCCACATGATGGAAAGAGAGAACTATGAGAGCTATCTCCTGCAAGTTGTTCTCTGACCGCCGCATGCATACCATGGCACCTCTCTTCTCTCTCTCTCTCTCTCTCTCTCTCTCTCTCTCTCTCTCTCTCTCTCTCTCTCTCACACACACACACACACACACACACACACACACACACACACACACACACACACACATCATATCTTTCCACTGTTGCCACTATTGTGCCCATATAGATCTCAGGCTCAGGACATTCTTACAATTCTTCAAGCAAGAGTAGTCTTGATATTTACGTTAACTTGACTCATTTTGACAGAATTGTGCCAGAAAAGGCTCCTGGGTGAATATATACAGTTTGAGAATGCTTGATATTCCATGAGAGATGCAGGAACACTTACACCTTCTCATGGTGCACATCTCATCTTTCAATGTATCTACAGAAGGTTATAGAAATCTTAAGGGTTGCAGATGCAGCACAGGTGGTAGAGTACTTGCCTAGCATACACAAAGCCCAGGGTCCAATCCTCTTTGCTACATAAACTAGCCATAGTAGTACATGCCTGCAATCTAAAACTCTCTGGATGTAGAAGGAAGAGGATCAGAGGTTCAAGGTTTTTCTTGGCTGCATACAGAATTTGAAACCAGCCTTTAAAAAAAAATGATGCCCTGACTTAAAAAACAAAACAAAAAATAGCAAGGAAGGGGAAAGTACCCACATTTAGAACTCTATCCTGCCTGCCTCTCTCATGAAGAAGATTGCCCCTCTATCTGCATTTGTATATTCTAACAGTTACGCCCCTTCTCCGGATTTTTATTCTCTGCCTCGTTGTTATTTCCTTATGTTCAATTAGTAAGTAGGTTCAAACCTCCTCCCAAACTGTAAACTAATGTGTCTCAAAGCACGGTGTAAGAATTCCTACCAGGGCTAGGGTCTCCAAAGCACTTTCAGGGGATCTCCAAGGTCTTCCTTTTACCAACTCCACAGCTGCGTCAGCTCTCATAGTTCTTATTGCTTTGGCTAAGGCAATGTATTGCAACAGATTGGATGTAAAATGTAAAAGTATAAATACAATAATCCAGTTGTCTTTTGCTAAGGCAGACATTAAAAGTGATTTGTAGAAACAAAAATGCTATTCTTTTCTCTATTACTTTTTACGTTAAGCAACAGCTGTCTTGGCTATTATGAAGAAGTAATGAGTGTACTGTTCTTGGATTAATCAATTTTTAAGTTCTGTATATAAATTGCCCAATATTAACAGATGTTATTTCTATAGACAGGAGCTCCCAGGATTCCTCAACAAATTTTCCAAGTAGAAATGTGTCCTGACAGCAGAAGGTTTGAGAACTGCTACTCTGAAAGAAAACCAAAAACCTCCGTTCTACACCCTGCGACTTCCTCTGGCTCCTTTGTTCTTTTGTTGCCACCAACAGGGAGTCAGTCCCCCCCATTTCTTCAGCCCCATTGATCTCCTCTGTCCATCAGAACACAATGTTTGCTTGCTTCCGTCACTCCACTGAAAGTGCTCTCACCAAGGTCATTGATGCCTTCCTTTGATAAGTATTTTTACCATTTTCCTTTACCACTAATCCACAGTCATTGCAGGCCATTTTGACTGTGCATATACCCAAACCCAACAAAAAAGAGTAATAACAATTATCCCTGTCCCATCACCTGGATGTAAGCATTGTAGTTAGGAATCTGTCCCACCACAGTGTCTGATAAACTATTAAGAAAATGTATAACATCCGGGGGTACAGTTCATAAATTATTTGAAACCGGCTTTTTAATTAACTTGGTCACTCATGGCTCCCTAAATGCTAAATCCTAAGGTTTCTTAACCATCTTTGTTCTCCTCCGACTCCCCGGATTACTGGGTTTTGCCAACTGTGCACTCCTTTGGGATTCTCTTCCCTGCCCACCAAGCAACTTCCTTTCCTTGTTCCCTCTGATCTTTAGTCAGTTGTAGCCCATCTCCCTCCATGTGACCACACTGATCATGAAGGTTTAATTGGCCTCTTTATGTGCTGAATCCTAAATCTCTACTTTTAATCCTTGCTTTCTCTTGAGCTACAGCATCCCACTAGCCAACCCTACCTCTCCATTTCAGACTCTTCACAACCAGCATAGCAGAACTGACTTTTTCATTCCCCTCCCTAACCTGCATCTTATTCTAGAACTTACCATTTCAATCAGTAGGCCTAAACAAAATCCCAAACCTCCCAGTCTATCTCACACATCCCTTTGCTACACTAAACAATTCAAACACAGTAAGCAGCATGTCCAAGATGTCCCTGGAGTGTCTAATGTCCTCATCCACACCACCACCACTGCTCTCAGCAGGACCCACCTGCTGAGCTATCCCCCCTTCCTCCCACCCCCACCAAATAGGGAGTTACCTTTCTCCATACAATCCTGGGCATATCTTTTTCTCTATCTTTCCTATGGTTTCATGTTTCTTGACAGCTCTTTTACTGTCTCATTCCAATTCATTTTTCCATGTTCTGCTACAAGGTCCTCAGTGTATGTATACATTCTGTTTCAGCCACACGAAGCCATTCATAGACCTGCAAACACTCTTTCATATGCTGTATATTTGTGCGTTCCAGTCCCTCTGTTTACTCCCTTTCTCTACCCAAGAAACTCTTCCTCTTTTAAAGATTCCACAAAAGTACTTTTCCTGTGGAACCCTCAATAAACCCTCCTAACAGGATGACTTGCTCTATCATGGCCCTTCATAGACTGTGCCATCGCAGTTCATATTGTACTTCGGGGAATGGTTGATCTACATGTCTACATTCATGTTCATACAGTTATTTACTGGAAGGATGACTAAATATATCTGAAACTATTTTCTTTAGCTTTCCTAATTGAGTCACTTACTCATTATGTTCATAGTAGTAATTAATATATGTGGTGCCAAGGTGGTAGATGCTCCAGCTAACTAGCAACTAAGCACAACAGAAACCCCAAAAGTACAAAGGGGCCCACTGGTTGTCATTTGGGTTTTGATTTTTGTTACTGATAGGGTGACAGTATGTAGCACAGGCCAAACTCCAACTTAAGATCCTCCTGCCTCAGCCTCCCCAGTACTAGAATTATGTGTGTGTTACCTCACCTGGATAAAGGAATGCTTTCTCCAGATAACATATTCAATGAACTCTTACTGAAATCTTCTCTGAAATTTATTTTCTACCTTATACTTGGGAGCCAGATACGTCTCTCTGCTGTGGGATGGTCTGTATGTCAAATTGCTCTGATTGGTCAATAAATAAAACACTGATTGGCCAGTGGCTAGGCAGAAAGTATAGGCGGGGACTAACAGAGGAGAAAAGAAAGAACAGGAAGGCAGAAGGAGATACTGCCAGCCGCTGCCATGACAAGCCGCATGTGAAGATGCTGGTAAGCCACGAGCCACGTGGCAAGGTATAGATTTATAGAAATGGATTAATTTAAGATGTAAGAACAGTTAGCAAGAAGCCTGCCACAGCCATACAGTTTATAAGCAATATAAGTCTCTGTGTTTACTTGGTTGGGTCTGAGCGGCTGTGGGACTGGCGGGTGACAGAGATTTGTCCTGACTGTGGGTCAGGCAGGAAAACTCTAGCTACATCTCTCAATAAAAACAGTGGAAATTGATAAATTAGACAGAAAACAGGTAACACTATTCAATATGAAAACCACTAGCCTTTATTTGCTTTATGACCTAAGATGAATTACTGCTATTCTAGCCCCTGGATTGCAGATCAGAAGGTACCCATTGAGATTTCTGTGTTGATGTGCCTCTTAATAAAGAAGTAGGCCAGAGACATATGGCTGCTGATGAAAACAGAGAGTTAACATTCCTAAGAAAGGTAGTAGGCCAGAGAGCTGGGAAAAGATAGACACTCCAAGTGACACATTCCTGAAAGTAGTAGGCTTATATGGGTCATTTAGACAGGGTTAGAACATAGGCCTGAACCTTTAGGGCAGATTCCATAGCCTCAAAATCAGGCCACACTTCCCTGCAGTTCTCTCTGGGCCAGAAAATTAAGAAGCTGTTTGTGCTGTGACCTAACAGTAGACCTTGATTTATGGTCCTAATCAGTACCTGGTTCCTCCATGTTCTTTGTCAAGTATGCTTGTTAAAGTTTGATATGAAACTTCCCACTACCTCTAAAATATCAGGAAAAGTTGGACCTCCTTTGTTCAAGAGATTAGGTCCAAGATTTTTCAGGAGGACTGCCGGGGAGATATCTCTGAAGGCTGCCCTCTTGAAGTTCTTCTGGCCTCCCTACTAACCTCATGTCATCTCTCTGTCTCTCTGTCTCTGTGTGTGTGTGTGTCTTCCTCTCTCCCTGCCTCCATCCCTCTCTGTCTCTCACTCCCTCTTATTCCTCTCTCTGTTTCTCTCTGTCTCTCTCTCTGTTTCTCTGTCTCTGTGTGTGTCTCTTCCTCTCTCTCCCTCCCTCCATCCCTCTGTCTCTTACTCCTTATTCCTTTTTCTCGTTCTGTCTCTCTGTCTGTCTCTGTCTCTCTCTGTCTCTTTCTCTCTGTCTCTGTCTCTCTCTCTTTCTCATTCATATTCCTATTCTTAATGAAGCTCTTCTCCAGGCTTTAATGGCAGGCCTCTCCTTCCCTTTAAGGACCCACAATGTTTAGATCTCCATCTACTATTTGGTTCTGTCTCACGTTTTCCCTCCTACCTCCAAGCATAATCATGGCACCAAAGGCCTTTTCTCCTAATAAATGCCATACTTCTAAAAGGAATTATGTGTATCCAGTTCCTCTCTTTATCTACCATTGTTGTTCATCTTTTATCATACATAACATCCACCCACTGTTTCCCATATTTGGAGACCTTGGATTTTCAACTGCATGCTCTATCCTTCACTTATAGCCCTAATAGGAAGAGGTTTCAGGTCTTTCTGCCAATTGCCTTCTTTTATATGTTAATTTTGCTGCCCTTCTCCTGAATCCCTACTCTTAGAACATATTACTAAATCTCTTTCTTTGTACCTCAATTTCTGATATTGTAAATATTTTCTTAAATTTGGAAGTTTCCTGTAAACTATATTTTCTCCAGCCTATGAGAATTAGTATTTCTTACAGAGACATCTACTTAAGAAAAAAATTATTATCTACCTCCCCCAAATTTTTTGAATTTGAGAGTTTTTTGTTTTGTTGTTGTTGTTTTGCTTTGTTTTTTGGTGTTGTTTTTTTTTTGGCTTTTCAAGACAGGGTTTCTCTGTGTAACAGTCCTGGCTATCCTGGAACTCATTTTGTAGACCAGGCTGGCCTCAAACTCACAGAGATCTGCCTGTCTCTGCCTCCTGGGTGCTGGGATTAAAGGCATGCACCAGCATGCTTGGCAAATTTGAGAGATCTATATAGATATTGTATGTAATTTAAAATTATAATTGAGATGTGTTCAATAGAAACAAATATTCTTTTTGCAGTTTGAAGATTTATATATAAATTGTTTATAATTTAAGATTATAACTTATCCCAGCATTGCAAAAAAATTGATTTTAACTGAAATTTATGTGATCAAGTGTGGTTTGGGATAAGGAGGAAAGAAACTTAAGGCAGAATTTAAATTACAACTCCATTCACTTAGTGCCAGAAAAAAAAAGTATGATAATACAATTCTATTGTATTGGTTATTTATTCCTGAGCAACAAATTACCTAGAAACTTAGTAGCCCAGAAATTCGCGAAGGGCCCTCCTGGGCAGTTCATTCCTGATCTACGCAACATCAGCTAGGGTGGCTGTGGTGTGATGGTTTAGCTCCGTAATGGCTGCTTCATTCACATGTTCAGCACACAGGCAAGGATGGATGTCTGTCAGCTCAAGTTGAGCTGGTACTGCCATCTAAAGTGCCTACATATGGTCCCTCCTAGTGACCTGAGCTTCTAGTACCACTGTGGCTGGATTCCCAGAGAAAATATCCCAAGAGAGCATTTTTTTTATTTAATTTTTTTTATTCTTATTTTGCAATACAATTCAGTTCTACATATCAGCCAAGGATTCTCTTGTTCTCCCCCCTCCCGCCCTCCTCACCTTCCCCCCCAGCCCACCCCCCCCATTCCCATCTCCTCCAGGGCAAAGCCTCCCCCACAGACTGAGATCAACCTGGTAGACTCAGTCCAGGTAGGTCCAGTCCCCTCCTCCCAGGCCGAGCCAAGTGATCCTGCATAGGCCCCAGGTTTCAAACAGCCAACTCATGCAATGAGCACAGGACCCGGTCCCACTGCCTGGATGCCTCCCAAACAGATCAAGCCAATCAACTGTCTCATCCATTCAGAGGGCCTGATCCAGTTGGTGACCCCTCAGCCATTGGTTCATAGTTCATGTGTTTCCATTCGTTTGGCTATTTGTCCCTGTGCTTTATCCAACCTTGGTCTCAACAATTCTCGCTCATATAAACCCTCCTCATTCTCGCTAATTGGACTCCTAGAGATTCACCCGGGGCCTAGCCATGGATCTCTGCATCCAGATCCCTCAGTAGTTGGATGGGGTTTCTAGCACAACAATTAGGGTATTTGGCCATCCCATCACCAGAGTAGGTCAGTTCGGGCTGTCTCTCGACCATTGCCAGCAGTCTGTTGTGTGGGTATCTTTGTGGATTTCTGTGGGCCTCTCTAGCACTTTGCTTCTTCCCATTCTCATGTGGTCTTCATTTACCATGGTCTCCTATTCCTTGTTCTCCCTCTCTGTTGTTGATCCAGCTGGGATCTCCCACTCCCCCAAGCTCTCCAAGAGAGCATTTAAAGAGACAGAAAAAGCTGCCAGAGTTTCAGTGTGTGAACAGGAAATGGGTAACATATTACCTCTGCTCTATTCTGTTAGTCAACATGGTCCTAAAGCTTTCTCAGATTCAAGTCGAGCAGACATACAAACTCCCCATTGTGAAGATAAGTAGCAAAGCATTTGAAGTCATCTCTTTTTTTAAATTTTGTTTCCTTTATTGAAAATGGATCTTTTTCTCACATAATATATCCTGCTTATGGTTATCCCAACTTCTACTCCTCCCAGTTCCTCCCCACCTCTCCTCCTGCCCAGATCCACTCCCTGTATGTCTCTCATTATAAAACAAAGAGGCTTCTAAAGGATAATAATAAAATAAATTATGATAAAATAAAAACAAACAGAAGGAAACGAGCCCAAGAGAAGACACAAGAATCAGAGACCCACCTGTTTGCGCACTTAAGGATCCCAAAGAAACACTAAACTGGAAAGCAGAATGTATATGTAGAGGACCTGGTGCAGACCCTGTGCATGCTGTCTCAGTCTCAGTGGTTTAGAGGATCTTGTTTGCTTGGTGTCCTCCATCCCTTCTGGTTCTTACACTGTTTTCTCCTTTTCTGAGCCCTGAGGGGAGGGATTTGATGAAGGCATCCCATTTAGGGCTGAGCGTTCCAAGGTCTCTCACTCTTTGCATAAGTCTGGCTGTGGGTCTCCACATTTATTCCCATCTGCTGCAGGAGGACGATTGAAGCCAACTCTGATCACACCTATGTGGATCCTTTCATTTTTCTCAAAGGGTATCAAGGAGTAAAAATGATACAGTTCTGTTGTGGAGTACTTCACTAGCATACATAAGGTCCCCGGGTTCCAGCCCCAGAGCTGCGGTAGAAGGAGGGAAAAGAGGGGAAGGAAGTAAAAGAGGAGGAGAAGGGAAAGGAGGAGGAAGGGCAGGAGACAGAAGGTCTGAGATGAGGGAGTCATTCCTTTTTTATTTTTAATTTTTAGTTCTGTCCAATGAAAGCTTGGTGTACTGATAGTGCATTCTAACTTTGTCAGGTAAATTAAAGTTACATTCTAGTGACCTCAGTATCTACCATATCTTTTAAAGCATGAATAGTGGTATGATGATAGCAAGATAATATCTTTCTATGTACCTATCTTCAGTCTAGGTACTTTGGTACATGGATTCACATGGTCCTTATAAAAAAGTCATAAAGCACAGTTTTTCTCAAACTTAGTTTTGTATGAGAAAACCAAGGCACAGGGAGGTCAAATTACTTGCCGACGCCACACAGCTAATAAATGGCAGACGCTGGACTTGCATTGCAGCTGTCTGTTTCCTAAAAGGAAATTATCTGCTGACCTTTCCATTTCTCCTTTAACAAGCAGAAAAATGGACAGGTACGGGAATTGTGGATTTTCTGCTGATAAATACTAGATGTACATAAAATATCTGAATATGTTCGTATTTGAGCCAGGATCCAGACATGAGCACGTGGAAACATGTGCTTTTCTCTAAAGGTGATTTTTAGAGATGCTGTTTCAGGAAAACACTTTGTTTTTTTTTGCCCATCCTTGGTCATTTTGAGTTTGTTCTAAATTAATAATGTATCTATTGACACCAAATTCATTTTTATCAATGCCATCTTTTGGTCAAATGTAATTGTTCAGTACAAAAGAGCGAGAGGTAGAGGAGAGAGAGAGAGAGAGAGAGAGAGAGAGAGAGAGAGAGAGAGTGTGTGTGTGTGTGTGTGTGTGTGTGTGTGTGATTTTGATTCTTACTGTGAGGAATGTTTTAATAAACAAATACAATTCAACCCTTGTAAAATCCCATTTCTGAATTGTTTCTGACTAATCTTTAATTTATACACTGGCACAATTTGTATAGTTCATATTTATTAACAATTCACACCACAGCTTTCCATCCCCTCGCTGTTAGGAAATTTTAGGATTTCAGGACAGCTGGCCACCTTTGCTGAGGCCCCAAAGTGCTTTTTTTTGTGATTACAAAGAAAACTGGTGTGTGGCCAGAATGGGCAGCGACAGGTGGAAGGCTCAAAGGTCACTCTTTGTGCAGGTTCCCACCAGGAGTGCACACTCTCTACTTTTGTTATGTTAACCTCTTAATTACCCATAGTCAGCCAGGGGAGTGAAGAAGGAAATTAACTAAATTGACTTAGAAGGTCCTAGCACAGCCAGTTGAGACCTGTGGGCTGGATCGTATAAATTTCTGATTTGGGTATAAACCTGAAATAGACTTCAGAGGATTCCAGAAATTCTGAAATAAACCAAAGGTTTGGGGATCATTTCCTGGGGCACAGCTGTATGCAGCATTCATTAAATAGACAGGTTTGCACAACCTTCCTAAATGACCAAAAAGCTATGTGGAATCTTGTTGTTAGGTAATGCTTTGTTGGCTTAAGAGCAGGGGGTGCTACCAGGGATATTGTGTATGTGTGAGGAAGTGATGAGATTTATCACTTAGCCAGGATTAACCTGGCTAGCCTTTGAATTTTAGCCTTAAGCCAATGTTCTGGTCATTAATGAACATTTTTTTCTGGTTATTTTAAAACTTTTATTTTTATATTTTAAAATTTATTTATTTGTGTGTGTGTGTGTGTGTGTGTGTGTGTGTGTGTGTGTGTGTGTGTGTGTATGTGTACACCATAGTATAAATGTAGAGGTCAGAGGAAAACTTGTGGAAGTAATTTCTCTCTTTCCACTGTCTAGGACCTGGGTACTTAAATAGGTCACCTGGTTTGGCCGCTGAAACTTTTACCCACTGTGCTGTCTCAATACCCCCTATTTTTCTGGTTCTCTTAAATTCAATCCCATAATGAATTTATTCTTTGATAAAGTGTTTGAGATTAATGACTTCTATTAGAGCAGAACAAATACATATACTACCCCATGGAGATATTTTCAAATGACCAATTTTCCTAAATTAACAAGGATTTGTATTATTAGTTAGGACTGTGTTCCACTACACACACACACACACACACACACACACACACACACACACACACACACACCTTAAATATTATATAATATTTATATATGTGATTCTAAGTTTCAAAAATAAAGGAGCCAGCCAAAGTTTCAAAAAGTATGAGCCCTCCCAAGAGACCAAGGAGGAAAGAAGACCACGGGTATCGATGACTATGTCATCAGTGGGATAATCCTGGTGATGGCATCTTCTTGTGACTATGGAGGGAAGGAGGGAAGAGAGGAAAGAAGGAAGGGAGAAATTCAGAGCAAGTGACTGGAAAATAAAGCCAAAGAAAGCAATTGTATAGAGATTCCTTTGTGCTAAAAAAAAAAATGAGTTATTTTCCTATGTATTTGTCACGTTTCTGCTGCACTAATAATGGGTAGCCAACAGCTTCAATTTCAGTAGCCTTGTATAGTGATACAATTATTTTCCTTATTCATAGGTCTTCTGATCACCTGGGGTGTCCCCAAAGCTGCAAACTGGCTAGGCTTGACTTGGGCTATAGATGGAGTCCAAGTCTGTGTTATACTTCGTATTCTCTTTAGGTCAATGACTACAGAAAGTATGGCTTTCTACAGACAAACGTGCAACACAAGCTGAACAAGTGGAAGCATCTGAAGGACACTGGAGTATCTTACCAGAGAACATTCCATTGGCCAAAGCAAGTCCATAGCGAAAGCAACATCAATGGGTTGGAGAAATGTGCTCCATCTACTCCATTTTGTCCACTGCAAAGACACAGGACAAAAGACTGGGGATTTGAGGAAGCCCTTAGTGAATGGTATAAGGAGAGGATGAAGTCCTGAGTAAATGTGTGCTGACACAGATCCATGGGAATGGCAAAGCCTTCTCTGGTCCATGTGTGCATGCTGGCAATGTGTGCAGAACATGTCCATAGAAGTTCCTCCTCCCAGATGTCTACAGCTTGAGATGTATCCTCTATAAATACCCTCTACCAAGACTAGGCAAACTCACCTCCTTGTTCACTAGTACACAATAAACCTACCTCCTCTTTTCACATGTATAAAACCAACAAGATGAGTTTCTGGGTTACTGTTGCCACATCTCCATCAGAGTGCACGGCCCATCACACCCTAGCTTTTCTCTGTTTGTGTCTGTTGTTTCTTCATCCTCTGTTGCCCTAGTTAGGTGAATCCTTAAGCTGTACAGGTCAAGGCAAAGGACACAGTATATATTTCTTCATCTGGAAGTGAGGGAACATTTGTTCCACGAAAAGTGTCATAAATTTTCTAAACACCCCATTAAACCTGAGATTACCCTGGAGCCCTAATCACCATGAAGCCACAAGATTGTTGATGCATATTCATTTTAAATTACTCAATTATCCCAAACTATCATGAAGTCCACTATAAACACTTTTCCTGTACTATTTCCATATGATAACCATAAGTCATAATTATAACTAGCTTTGCATAATATGCTACATCTTACAAATCACTGGAACAAATATTGTTTCCTCTGTGATAAAAACAGTGTAAAGTGGGGAAAGGACGTCTTCCATTACGTGCTTTGAACATGAGTGAATGCAGATTATTTGGGCAAGATCATATCAGTAGTGGCTCTAGAGCCATGTTCCTCCTGCCCCTCTTGCCACTGATAATTCTCAGTGACATTGCCCATTTCTAGGCTAAGTCTTAGGACCTAATAGGATTCAATTTAGCTGTTCCTTTTCTCTCTCCTAGACTTGGTGACATGAGAGCCTATCACTCGTTCACAAGCCTTCTTCCTAAAACATAGAATACAACAGTGCCAGTGGGAGGAGAAATTGAAATCTGGGATTCCTAGATGGTGTCGACACACAAAAGAGATTTGACTGAATGAGTCGAGTGGTAACTAACCAATTACCAACCAGCTCAGTTAATATTTCAGCCGGATCCGAAAGTACTCTCAGCCTGAAGTGACAGGCACTGCATTCTACTTTTGTTTTACTGTTGACAAGACTTTTGTGTGATCCATAATCTCATTGGCACCTATTTACTGCACCTGTCTTGCAAGTGTAATAATAATAATAATGATGATGATAGGCCAGGCATGCTGGCAAGGAAAAAGCAGTAATGTGAATTGTTCCAAGATAATGATGCTTTTTGTTAAATTGGGTCCATATCAATAAAATACAAAGCAAATCACATGAATATAGTTTTCAGCATAAAATTGCCTGTGTTGCTCTGTCATTACATACCTATTGTTCTTTATCAGGACACTGGTCCCTATTAGACTAAGGGTTACTGTAATAACCTCATCCTAATCTGATTATATTAAGCCCCTTATTTACAGCTAAGACCACATTCACAGTGGCCAGAGATTAGGACTTCAATATATCTTTTGGGGAGGCACAACTCAATTCACATGTGTGTATCATATGGCAGGTACTGTTCTAGGTATTGTATATGTTGTATAGAATAAAATAGACACAAAAACCATACCTTGTAGTAATATAGCCAAATATTCTACAGATAATCAGGAAGCAATAAATATGATAGACAAATAAAAGAATGCTACAAAATGTTAAAAAGAATAAGTCAAGAGCGGGTTTGACTTAGTGAAGAACCAGTGAAAAGGCCAGTGTTATAAAGAAAAAATGGCTGAAATGGAGGTGCAGCATCAGTTGCAGTTACAAAGGTCACCATGGGCCATATCGGGAGAGAAATGGAGTCTCACGTGATCTGACTGCTGTTTTGAAGATTCCTCTGGGTGATGAGAACACCACAGAGGGCAGAGCAAGTTCAGAGGCAGTCATTGCAGCCATGGTGACAGTCGCTTAAGCAGGAAGACAAAGTGGAGGGTGAAAAGCTGAAACACTTTGTATCATTTTAGGGGGGGGGTTGGGACAATGTGCAGCCCTAACTGTCCTCAAACTCACTATGGAGCTCAGTCTGACCGTACTTGCTGCCCCTGCCTCTAGAGCACTGGGATTGCAGCCACATGTATGGCTTCTACATATATCATAAAGGAAGAAGAAATAATTCCAAGTGGTTATTAAGCGGTAGAAAGAAACAGGAAATAGCACATAGGAAAGAGAAGGCCTTTCTTTTTTTTTTTTTTTTTTTTTTTTTTTTAGATTTATTTATTTATTATGTATACAGTGTTCTGCCTACATGCATGCTTGCAGGCCAGAAGAGGGCGCCAAATCTCATTTCAGATGGTTGTGAGCCACCATGTGGTTGCTGGGAATTGAACTCAGGACCTCTGGAAGAACAGCCAGTGCTCTCAACCTCTGAGCCATCTCTCCAGCCCCGAGAAGGCCTTTCTTAATAGGTCGTTTCAGAGGCAAAATGGTATTGAAAAGAAAGAAGATATGAAAAACCCCAGGGAGAACCAGTCCAGCAAAGGAAAAGGCTCAGACATAGAATTCACTTAAAATCATTAGGGGATATGAAAAATGAAGGCAAAGTAATAGGGTACAGTGATCCAGCTTACAGAGGAAGGTAGAACCACAGTGGGTTCTGCTGTGGGATGGTCTGTATGTCAAATGTGTTGCTGATTGGTCAATAAATAAATCACTGATTGGCCCATGGTCAGGCAGGAAGTATAGGCGGGACAAGGAGGAGAATAGAGCTGAGAAGTGGAAGGCTGAGTCAGAGAGACACTGCCAGCCGCCATGATGAGAAACAGCATGTAAAGATGCCGGTAAGCCACGAGCCATGTGACAAGGTATAGATTAATGGAAATGGATTAATTTAAGCTGTAAGAACAGTTAGCAAGAAGCCTGCCACGGCCATACAGTTTGTAACCAATATAAGTCTCTGTGTTTACTTGGTCGGGTTTGAGTGGCTGTGGGACTGGCAGGTGAGAGAGATTTGTCCTGACTGTGGGCCAGTCAGGAAAACTCAAGCTACAGGGTTCTTTAAAAAAAATTATTATATGTCTTGCTTGCATCAATGTCTGTGCACCATGAGCATTCCTGGTACCCGTGAAGGCCAGAAGAAGGTGTCCTATCCCCTGGGACTGGAATAACAGAAGGTTGTGAGCTGCCATGTAGGAGCTGGGAACTAACCCCAGGTCCTTTGCAAGAGCAATGAGTACTCCTAACTGCTGAGCCATCTCTTCATCCGCTGCAGTGAGTTCTGTCTTCTGGGCATGGCATGACAGTCGCATTCTGTTTTGTTTTATTATTTTGTTTATTACTTATTATGATGTACGTGCATGATTGGGGGGGGCGCAGATGCCATGGTGCACATGTGGAGGTCAGAGGACAACTTTGTGGAGTGATTTTTCTCCTTCCAACTTCGCATGGACTCTAGGAGTCAAACTCAGGCCATCAAGCTTGAAGGACAAGCATTTTACCCACCGAGTCCTCTGCTCAGCCTGGCCCTTGCACTCAGCAGCTGTGGTTATCAACATGAGACCTCCCTAAGACTGAGCCTGTCAAATTCCTTTATGGAGTGGGGGAAGGGCTCACAAGGCCCGACACCTCCCTGGGACTTATTGGCAGTTAACAGTTGCTGGGGGGGAGGGAGCAGGATGCCTTAACCCTCCTTAACCATTTATAAGCAGTTAATGGTAGCTGGGAGAGAAAGACATTTCGTTCAGTTGGATAGCCCCTGGTAAGGTACCCATGCTTCTGGAAATAACTCCTCATCCACGTTCCTGTGGGCAGTCCCAATTAAACTCACTACACACACACACACACACACACACACACACACACACACACACACACACACACAAAATGTATTTTGTGTAATAGATTTAAAATAAATACAAATAGCTCCTCAGCTGGGATGCTGGACAAGGAGTTTTCTTCAAGGATCCAGCCCCAGACAGGCTGCTCATTGTGTAGTGAATGACCCTAGCTACACCCATCCACATACTTGCACCTCCTAGCAGTCTCAGTGGTTTTTTTTTTTTTTTTTTGGTTTTTCGAGACAGGGTTTCTCTGTGTAGCTTTGCGCCTCTCCTGGAACTCACTTGGTAGCCCAGGCTGGCCTCGAACTCACAGAGATCCGCCTGGCTCTGCCTCCCGAGTGCTGGGATTAAAGGCGTGCGCCACCACCGCCCGGCTCAGTGGTTTTTAAAAAGAGTAGATGAAATTGGGAGAGAAAAGTGGTGGGGAAGAGTATATGGGAGGAGTTGGATGAGACAGAGTAGATATTGGATTTAGTGAAAACTTCCTATTTGGTTAAAATTTCACATATATGAAATTCTCAAATGATAAATTAAATAGATAGATGATAGACAGACAGACAGATAGATACATAGATAAACTATCCCGTGAGCCTGCTGGGTAGACTATAAACTGTAGGGAAAAGAAAAGAATCAAACAGACAGGCAGAAAGCGTTTCCTTACATGGATTCTATACATTTGTGGTCTGTTCTTTTTCTTTCATTCTTCATTATCATGCTCAGTTATAATTCTACAAAAGACTATCTTCCCTTTTCAGATGTTGTAGTGAGAACTGGAAAACATCAAAGTGCCAGAGTCTAAGTCACCAGGAAGCTGTCGCCTAGTTTCTGCCTACAACTGATCAACAGGAAAATGATGTCAAATTCCTAGGGCTCCGGAGAAAGTCCACAGCCGCCTTCAGGAGCCCACTCCAGGATCTGCTAGCCTTTGCTGTGTGCAAATACGTTCAGTGCATCTTAACTAAATCCCTCTGATTACACTTTGAGTCTGTGTCCTCTTATCCTAGTCTCCTTGAGTTGAAGGACAGCTGGTTTCTGTCCTTTGCAAAATAAGGCACTCTATACTTGGAGATTTCTGTTAAGTCCTCTTCTTCAAGCTAAACAGTCTCAATTAATTGACACTTTTCTTCTATAAAATCTCCTTCTAAATGCTCCTTACTCTTATTTAAATCATTCAGAACTAGACACAGCCCTCACTGAAGAATAGGAAGAACAAAATATATAAGATCAGAGTAAAGGAAACATAATTAGGAGAGCCAACTCAAATGTCAAAATTTTACAGTTCCATCAACACCATTAGCAGTTATTTTCTGAAGCTAGCACCTTTTTAAGTTAATTAACAAATACACAGTAGTTATGAATTCCAGATGATCACGGATAATTGCACTAAACAATTGGCCAAATACTGTTTATCTTCCAGAGCCAACAAAATATGCACAAACCAGAACAAATGGTAAATGCCGCTAACTTCACCTGAGGAACAATGGTTAAATATTCCAATTCAGTGACAAATGAAGAAAACGTCAGCTGTAGAACAATGGTCAAATTACAAAGAGTGGTGGCAATTACCCCTGCGTTTCTGAATTTAAGCAGACTCATTTGACAGAGAATGGTTAATGTCACACCAGCAATTTGCTGTAAAGCATGAAGTTGTGACAGTGTTGAAATTTAGATGGTATTGCCATTCTGCGGGAGGAAAAAGCCCTTAGGCTCCGTAGTAGCTGCTTTTTTGAGCTGTTTGCACTCTGTTCCTTTTGCTTTGTCTCCAGTGGTCAACATGGATGTGTCAACGGCTCAACAGTTCCCAAGCTTTTTGATTTCAGAATCTCCTGCACTCTTAAATATTACTGAGGACCGGAAAAACCTTTGACTAACATGGTTATATCTATGTATATTTGCCTTGTTATAAATGTAAACTGAGGATTTAATTTTTAATTTTTCTATTAATTTGAATAAAGCTAATAGTATTATACTATGTAATAAATAACAATATGTTGAATGTAAAACAGCTGTATTTTAAAATTTTTATTCTTTGAATATTTCATACATGTTGTAGCTAGAGACCTTCTCTCCAGCTCCCGCCAAGCCCCGGCAGTTCCCCAGCCCACTTATAAAATAAACACACAGACGCTTATATTATTTAAATTGTTTGGCCTAATGGCTCAGACTTCTAGCTAACTAGTTCTTACACTTAACTCAGCCCATTTCTATTAATCTATATGTTGCCACGTGTTCCGTGGCTTTACCTGTTGCCTTTACATGCTGCTCCCCTGGCGGCAGGCTGGCCTCTCCTGACTCAGCCTTCCTGTTCCCAGAATTCTCTTTTCTGCTTGTCCCGCCTCTACTTCCTGCCTGGCTACTGGCCAATCCGCATTTTACTTATACAGAGCGATATCCACAGCAGCATGTATTCACTGCATCTTGATCATTCCTCTATTCCCCATTTCATCTCCCTTCAGGACTCACTCCTTATCTCATCTCCCTCCTAATTTAACATCTTCCTTTTATAATTTTTTTTAATATTTTTTATCTTTTTAACCCCTTGAGTTCAGTTAATGTTGCCCATATGCCCATGAGCTTGGAAATTTCACCAGAGCACAGGGAAATTAAAGAAAAATGACTTTTAGGGGGGGCTCAGTGGTTAAGAGCACTAGCTACTCTTCCTGAGGACCCAGGTTCAACTCCCAGCATTCACATGGCCGCTCACAATTGTCTGTAACTCCAGTCCCAGAGGATCTGATGTCCTCCTCTGGTATCCCTGGGCCCTAGGCACCTCATACAGACATACATGTGAACAAACTACCCATACACATTTAAAAATTGTTATTGAAAAAGAAGAGAAAAGAGATTCTCCCTCTCCCATTGGCCATCAACTGCCAATAGCTCCTCAGCTAGGGGTGGGGCCTTGGGAGTCCCTCCTACTCTCATGCTAGGTTTTTTTAAATAATTTTTTTTCTGACCAAATTCCATTTTCATCACCATGAAAAAGTATTCCTGAAAATAAAATACAAACAGAAATTTAAAGGATTCCACTGTTGTTTTAATTTGCTCTAACTCTGTATTTAGTCTGAGAATGCAGGGGTTGGGGGATAGGGGGTTGGGGGGGTTGGTGGGAGGTGGGGAGGTGGCGGGGGGGGGGGGGGGCAACAAGCAGAACAACAACAAAAGCAAAACCCCACGTGGTGAAGTGTTTTTTAAAAGGAAACCTAAATGGTGTGAAATTCCTGTCGACGCCTCCCTCTCCCCACCCCCCCCCATCCCGCCCCATTCCGCTCTGAGTTTGGATGCCACTTGCCCCTAATTGTGCCAGACCCTCACCTCACATCCTCCTCTAACCGATTTGTCATTCCTATATTTTCACTCGGGCCTCCCCCTTAAAGAATGATGCGTCTATTTTCACAGTTCCCTGTCTTGCTCTTTTTTTTTTTTTTTTTTTGTTTTTTTTTGTTTTTCGAGACAGGGTTTCTCTGTGCAGCTTTGCGCCTTTCCTGGGACTCACTTGGTAGCCCAGGCTGGCCTCGAACTCACAGAGATCCGCCTGGCTCTGCCTCCCGAGTGCTGGGATTAAAGGCGTGCTCCACCACCGCCCGGCCCCTGTCTTACTCTTGTTTCTGTATCCTGACGCGGTCGGTCCACGCTAGTCCTGCCTGCGTTCACTATGTTTGGGCCAGACAATGGCCACACTTTGTGCCACTGGAGAGGTGGTGGGTACCCTGCCCTCTTGTGAATGCATGCATGCCCCCTGAGCACGGGAGAACCCTCTGCAGCCTAAATTTTTAACTGGTTTGATCTTCTCCAGGTCTTGCAGAGGTAACCACTGCTGCTGTGAGCCCATGTGTGCCACAGCCATGATGGACACTACTTCACAAAACAAATCACAACAGGAGTGGCCTCTTCTCTATTTTTGCAAATCTGTTTAATGTGTGCTTGAACAAATGACAGCTGCTTCAAATGTGTACCTCTGCGTTCAGTCTTGTGCAGTGTTGTATACCAGGTAACTTCTGGAAACCACTACTATAGACTCAAACAAAGGGGGAATTCATTTTCTTTTTTAATATTTTATTAACATGTGTGCCTGTGTGCAAGTGCAGGGCTGGGGGGGGGGGCAGCAGATAAACTGAGTTGTCCATTCCCAGGTATCATCTACCTTTTTTTGTGTATGCATGTAATGTGTGTGAGGCATGTACTTATTAGTGTGGGTGTAAGCATGTGTGTTTGTGGGTATGTGTACATGTGACTGTCCGGGACAGGATCACTCTGGACCATTTATTTTTGAGTCTTTCGATCTGAAGTTCATGACTTCATCTAAGCTGCCTCCCCATTACCCCAGTGCTAAGTTCCAGGAGATCCTCCTACCCCACCCCCAGCTTCTCATGTGTGCTCTAGGAATCTGAACTTAGTCATCTTGTTTTCAAGGCAGACACTTTAACAACTGAGCCATCTCCTCAGTCCCACCATGTTTTGACACAGTATCGTTCACAAAGTAGGATCGGCTTGGTGACCAGCAAGCCTCAGGGATCCACCTGTCTCTTTCTCCCCAGCGCAGGTATTACAAGCATAGGTCACCACACCTGGCTTTATGTGAGTTCTTGGGATTGGACTCATATCATACCAACTGCTTTCTCCCTGGGCTTTAGTAGTATATATTAATTATACAATAAGGATTTCCATTATGACATTGTCATTTGATCATATTCGCCCATTATTACCATCTCATGTCCCACTCCTCCTCTTCCTGATCCCCTTCCTCTTCCAAAATACTTCTTTCTACTTTGTTTTCATGTCTTTTATGGGGGTGAAGTGACACAGTGAACCTCATTAGAGTTGCTTAGCATGGATGGAAGGTTATTTATGGAAACATAGGCAAATTACCAGTGGCTACACTACTGAAGAAAATGACT
Organism: Peromyscus californicus insignis; assembly: GCF_007827085.1. Lineage (NCBI taxonomy): Eukaryota > Metazoa > Chordata > Mammalia > Rodentia > Cricetidae > Peromyscus > Peromyscus californicus. The sequence goes on from NW_026294391.1 coordinate 49,597,205, forward strand.
TTCCTTGTCCCAGCAACTATTAACTGCCAATACTTCCTCAGGGAGGGCTGGGGGCTTGTGAGACCTTTCCCCTAGCAACTCTTAATTCCTCATATATCCTCAAGATGGAGGGGGGATCATGAACCTCTTCCACACTCCATGATGAAATGTTAATGAGCTCAATCTTGTACACGTAAAAGATACAAAAAGTATATAGAGTGGGAAGGATGAAATTAAGAGAGAGAGTTTGCAAAAAAAAAAAAAAAACCTCTATACTATTAGCATGAAAATAGTTTTATTTTGTATATATCCTAAAAAGATCTGGTGTACACCCCACTTTGAGAACCACTGTTAGACAAATTTAGAGACTGAAATTATTTCTAGAAAATCAAAATCAGTAAAGACAAAGCCTGTGGGTCAAGTGGAAAGTAAACAATAGGTGTTTGTTAACTATCTTGTGCTTTAAACCATGGGTCAATAAAGCCTAGCAAGATGGCCCCAGGGTCACCAAATGCCATTTAAGCACCATCTTCATTGTTAGTGCTTATTAAGTAAACAGAAAGCATCCAACCTGGCTTCCAGCCTCTCGTCAGATTACTGTATTCTGGCACTTTTTATCCCCTTCCTTCTTTGTTTGTAGAAGCCCAAACACAGAGGGCCTGTTGTGGAATATTAGTTTAGGATGTATTACATTTGTTTATGCTGTGGAATATTTGTTTAATGTGCAAAGATGTGTTGTATTCTTTTATGCTGCATTTGTTTAACTCTGTTAAGCTGTGTTACTCTGCCTGTTTAAAACACCTGATGGTCTAATAAAGAGCTGAATGGCCAATGGTGAGGCAGGAGAAAGGATAGGTGGGGCTGACAGACAGAGAGATTAGATAGGGGTAGAAATCTAGGCTCTAGAAGAACGATAGAGGGAAGAGCAAGAAGAGGAGAAAGAGAGGAGGACACCAGGGACCAACCACTGAGCCACACAACCAGACACGAAGTAAGAAGGGAAGAAAGATATATAGAATAAATAAAGGTAAAAAGCCCAGAGGCAAAACAGAAGAGAAACATGTTAATTTAAGTTAGAAAAGCTGGCTAGAAACAAGCCAAGCTAAAGTTGGGCATTCCTAAGTAAGAACAAGTCTCCGTGTATTTATTTGGGAGCTGGGTGGCAGGCCCCCAAAGAATAAAAAACCAACTACAATGGCCACAACTATCTATGGTGGTTTGAATGACAGTGACCCCCCAGGGATTCATATCTTTGAATGTTTGATTCTCAGTTGGTAGACTATTTGGAAAGAATTGGGAGGTGTGGCCTTGTTATAGATGTGCCACCAGGGGTGGGCTTTGAGGTTTCGAAAACCCACAACAAGCCAAGTCTCTCTCTCTCTCTCTCTCTCTCTCTCTCTCTCTCTCTCTCTCTCTCTCTCTCTCTCTCTCTCCCCTTCCTTTGTCCCTCCCTCCTCCTCTCATTGTCTGCAGATCACAATGTAGCTCTCAGCTCCTTCTTCAGCACCATGCTGTCTTGCTTGCCTCCATGCTTCCTGCCATGATGATCATGGACTAAGACATGGAAACTGTAAGGAAGTCCCCTCTTTTCTGATCTAAGCTGCCTTGGTCATATTGTCTCTTCATAGCAATAGAACAGTAACTATGACAATATCATATATGGCAAGGAAGGCTTCAATTTATCAGGCCATTTAGACATTTTTATACTGTCCTAGGGAAATTCATATAACTTGATCTTTTCTGAGACCCAAATCCTACCTTCTCAGAGGAGGCTACAAATGTTAGTCAGAATATGTAACTATGTCCTAGGGAAAAAAAATAATAGAAAGCATGCCACTCTCCTACAGCCCAAGATACGTTTCAAGACTCAATGTTTGTTTGAACAAAATGAAGAGACATTTTATTTTACCCTTTTCTTTTTTTATTTCTTATTATACCCTTTTCTTTTACTCTTTTATACTAATCTATTAGAAGAAATGTGTATGCTAGAGACTGGCAGTGGCTTCATTTCTAGAAAGACAAGACAAGAAAAAAAATCACTAATCTTACTCCTCACAAAAGAAGACAGTTATTTGGTATTTGGGAAATATTTTATTTATTCATCACTGACTGTATATAATAAAAATATCAAACAAAAAAACTAACTTAATTGGCCCAATCCATGTCTGTGAACAAAGCCATACTCATCTTATGGGATGGCAGAGTAATTTCTACAAAATTCAACTGGAATGCATATATATATATACATGTACATATGTATGTATGTATGTTTCACCATTTATAACTGGAAGGAGAATACCAGTTCATTTTATCTTACAGTAGAATATGTATATAACCAAATGTGCTTTATAAATATAAAAGTGACAAATGTGAGGTGTTTTTTTTTTTAATAAAGGGAGCCCTGGGGTTTGCCTTTGGATAAGATATCACCAGGGACATTTTTTTTTACAGTCGGTAAAATACTCAAATAGCAAGTGTCAAGGTATTGTATATCCACCCAGTTGGTAAAATAAGTCAGTTAATTTGGCAGGTAAGCATTAAGTAATCACGCTGTCAGAATCGGGTGAGGATCTAAGGGGGAGAGACTAAGAGGAACAAAGGAGAAAAATAAAATAAGTAGCAGATTATCAAATGAGTAAATAAAAATGAGAACGTCTCAATGCTCCATTGTATCCCTCGTGAACCAGTTCAACCCTGCAGGACTCTTTCCTCCGTCTTGGAAGTCTGGAGAGCAATGTGGGGTGAGGAAACCATGGCCTGACTGCTTGTGAATGATGCTGTTGAGAGGTGTTTTTAAAGGTTTCTAAGAAGAAAGGCTTGGTCCCTTTAAGAATTAAAATCTGGTCTCTGGCAAGCACAGAGTTGCAGAATAGCAAAGAAGCCTGGTTCTCCATACATTAGCTTTTCCCCCTGAAGGAGGGAGCTGAATTAGAAGCATAGCTGCCAGGAAAAGCTTGAATAGAGACCATTTAAGCAGGTTTTTATTCAGGCCTAGGGAAACTCACATAACTTGGCCTTTTTCTCACTTCTCAAAACAGAATATGTACGTGTAAATGCACTGAAACCTCCCCCAGTCTGGAAGGCTTGCAAGGACGGAGCCTTATTTGTCTATGAACACCAGTGTTTCTCACAGACCTGGGCTCATAATAGGCTCTCCGATGCATGTTTGTGTTAACAAAAGACAGCATAATGTCTTTAGACCTAGCCACTTGCAATTGGTTCTCTTTTCTGAAAAAAAAATATTTCAAGCTTTTTCTGAAATTAAACTCAAGTTCCTCTTCATAAAAATAGACTGGGGAGTCAGAATACAGTTACACAGACTGGACTGCCAAGACTAATATGTGGCAAGCTTCTTGTCTGACTGATAAGGAGACTGAGGCACACAAAAGTTGACTGGTTAGGCTAAGGTAACCTAACTAGTTGATGACAGAGTTTAAATCAGTGGTTCTCAACCTTCCTAATGCTGCCATCCTTTAATACAGCTCCTCATGTTGTGGTTACTGGCAACCATAAAATTACTTTGTTGCTAATTCATAACTGTAATTTTGCTACTCTTATGAATCATAATGCAAATGTCTGATGTGCAAGATATCTGATGTGAGACCCCCCCCCCCAAAGGGATCGTGACCAAAAGGTTGAGAACAGCTGGTTTAGAATAACTTAGACCTCTACCTTCTTATGCCCCATCAAGTAGAGCTGGGATAAGCCTGAATCTATAGATGGCTTTTTAAAACTCCAAAACCACTCTCCAAAATATGTATATAAAAATCTGTGTGCATTGAATCTTTTGGAGGAAGGGTTTGAAGTCATTTACTGATTTTTCTTTTCAGAGCTATACAGATTGAATTCTGGGCCTCCAATGTATTAGACATGTGCTCTGCCACTGAGTCATATCCACAGCCCTGTCCCTTGATTTTCAAAAGGCATGTGACCTCCAAAACTACTAAGAATTACAATCTCAAAAAGGTAGGGAGTGCTTGCCCTTGGCTGCTGCTGTTCCTTGCTGTGAAGAGTTACGATTTGAGTTTTGAGGAAGAGTTCTTCTGAGGGTCAGGTAGAGGACTCTGAATGCAAATGTGTATTCTGTCATCTGACGACCTGAGTTTGAGCCCCAGAACCCAAGTAATGATGGAAGGAGACAATCAGCTCCACAAAGTAAGTTGCGCTCTCTCTCTCTCTCTCTCTCTCTCTCTCTCTCTCTCTCTCTCTCTCTCTCTCTCTCTCTCTCTCTGTCTCTCTCTCTCTCTCACACACACACACACACACACACACACACACACACACACACACACACACACATACATTTTTGTAAAATGGTTCTAAGGCTGGAGAATGGTTAAAAGTGCCTACCGGACTTAGTTCTCTGCACTCACATTGAATGGCTCACACCACCTGTAACTCCAGCACTAGATGACTGGACACCCTCTCTAAGCCTCCACAGGCATCTGTGCATACCCACACACAGAAAGACACATTCACATAAGTAAAAGTAAAATAATTTTTAAATTAAAAAATACTTCCTCTGAGACATTAGCAGAGAGAAACAGTGAGATAGAGAGATATTTCTGTTTTTGTTCTTTTTTGAACGACATCCATTCACACTGAGAGCAGATTTGTTAGTTCATTCAAATTCCCACACTAGTCTCCTTCAGAAGCACCCTCTCAGGCGCACCCCAAAGTGGTGCTTTCCCAGGTTTCCAGGTATTCTTTAATCTAGTCCAGTTGATACCTAAGCTAACCATGGCAATTACCAAGCTAAATCAGAATGCAAAGCTACTCACTCAGGATATGTTGAACACAGAGGAGCAGAGCTGCAGCAGCGATCGGTTCTGCCCTACAGCATCGCTCAATCTGCTCTGTGCACACCTCACCATCAACCCATTAAGCCGATGCTCTAGCACCTACAGTCCACAGAGAAATGACGGGAGGGTGTCAAATATTTCAAAAAGTCCTTTGGGCTGAAGGGATGACAGGGAGGTATCATGGCATTAGGATTGCATGAAACAGGCCTGAGCCCCATCCCATCTGAAATGTACTAGTCACTAAAACCCTCTCAACCTAGGTTTTCACATGTGTAAAACAGAGGTTATTATGCTAACAGCTTCTTTATAACATTTTGTTAAGAAGAAACACATTTTTTAAAATGGAAAGTACCTAACATAGTTTCTGGCACATATCAAATGCTTACTTATTTTGTTATTGTTGTTGTTGTTGTTTTTCAAAATAGGGTTTCTCTGTGTAGCAGCCCTGGCTGTCTTGGAACTTGCTCTGTAGACCACACTGATCTCAAATTCACAGCGATCTACCTCTCTCTGCCTCCCGAGTACTGGAATTAAAAGTGTGTGCTGGCCGGGCAGTGGTGGCTCACGCCTTTAATCCCAGCACTCAGGAGGCAGAGGCAGGCAGATCTTTGTGAGTTCGAGGCCAGCCTGATCTACAGAGCGAGATCCAGGAAAGGCACCAAAACTACACAGAGAGACCCTGTCTCAAAAAAAAAAAAAAAAAAGTGTGTGCCACCACCGCCAGCTTGGTACCTATTTTTTAAATTACACTTATGTATTTACTGCATGTGTGCATGTGTATGGAGGTCTGAGGGCAACTCGCAGGAGTCAGTTCTCCCATTCTAGCATGTGGAGCCTGGTGATCAAACTCACATGGTCAAACTTTGTGGCAGATGCCTTTACCTGCTTAGCTTCCTCACTCACCCTGTAGAAACTATTTTTGATAATAGTAAAAACACAGACTGATGTCGATTCCGCACGCAGAGCAATCAAGTTGCCCTACGTGTGCCACTCACGACAGATGCTCATTGCATGAGTTGGCTGTTTGAAACCTGGGGCCTATGCAGGATTGTTTGGCTCGGCCTGGGAGGAAGGGACTAGACCTACCTGGACTGAGTCTACCAGGTTGACCTCAGTCTGTGGGGAAGGCTTTGCCCTGGAGGAGATGGGAATGGGGGGGGGGGGGTTGGGGGGAAGGTGAGGGGGACGGGAGGGGAGAGAACAAGGGAATCCGTGGCTGATATGTAGAACTGAATTGTATTGCAAAATAAATTAAAAAAAAAATAAATCATCTTAACTATGAAAAAAAAAAAAAAACACAGACTGAATTCCAGAAGAAAAGCTAGTGTGGTCCCTATTTTTATCTGTCCCAAACAATGGTCCCTAATATGACTGTGGATTTTCAAGAATAATAACTAATACATAGTATTTTACCTTAGGTCTACACACACACACACACACACACACACACACACACACACACACACACACACACAAGCATGCTCAGCTATTATAAAGCTCAATCTGAGAATATACCCCAGAATATATCCAAGATACAGCCCCAAATGAGACATTGAAAAGGAGCATAATTTGCATTATTTGTACTAAGAAAACATAGACACTGGGTGAGCTAGCTGGGACAGCACTAGATAGCTCACCCAGATAACAACAATGAGGGAAAGCTGGCAGGATGATTAACCCAGTTACTATCTAAGCCCAAAACCAGAGCTATGAGTTGGCCCATCCCAACATCCACCTCATCTATGAACTGCTGGAGTATGTGAAGGGGCCAGACCTGCAGATCCAAAGATACAGGATCTCCATGACACAGGGCAACAGGATATCCAAGAGGATCCCCAGTGAGAGTCCATTATCAGTAGTGCAGCTGAAGCCAGAAGCCTCAAACCAGACCAATGACTCACAGCAATGAACACTCACAAGTAAAGATATGTGGACTAAAGGGTAAACTGTGTGACTCACTGGGTCACAGTGCAGCTTCCACGGCAAGATTCTTCTCCCTCTTTTTGTTTGGTTTGGTTTGGTTTGGTTTTTGACTGTTCTTTGAAATTTGGTTTTGATTTGGGGGGAGGTTGCAAGGGCCGAGGACAGATATGAGGTGACAGGGAGATAAATGGGATGGGAATGCATGATGTGAAATCCACAAAGAGTCAATAAAAGTTAAAAGACTGTTTAAAATTTTTGAAAAGAAAACACAGAACAACTTAACCACCAGTCCTGGGGGACTCTGGAAGTGAAAGCCAGTGCACAGTGAAGTTTTAAACAACCAAGTAGCTGGACACACATCAACATGGATTGATATTAATGACACGGTCCCAAGCAGAAAAAAAAACTATTAAGTAAAGAAAGTATTCTTGGAAATAAACCATTAACATAAATGTTATTTTGGCAAAAATTAAACTCAAAGGCTCAGTTATGCTAGGTAAGTGCTCTACCACTCAACTATATATTCCATAGTGGAACATATAAATTTGAAGATACAAATTACAGGAAAGGAAAGGGAAGAGTGAGGGATGTGGGATAATAAAAGGGAAGGAAGTAGCCAGGCGTGGTGGTACACACCTTTGATCCCAGCACTCAAGAGGCAGAGGCAGGCGGATCTCTGTGAGTTCGAGGCCAGCCTGGTCTACAGCATGAGTTCCAAGATAGCCAGAGCTACACAGAGAAACCCTGTCTTGAAAAAAAAGGGGGGGGGGGGAGAGATAAGTAAAAAAGATAGGGAAGGAGGAAGATAAAGAACAGTCATATGTATTTTAGTGATGACAATGTGTTTTATGTTAGGAAATACAATTCAGTCTTCTAGTTAAATAACAAACAGCACCAACAGATGACTGCCTTAGCATCTGCTTGGTGCTGATACATGTAAGGGCCATTTCAAAGCCATGATGTTAGGCTGGAGAGATGGCTCAGTGGTTTAGAGAACTGGCTGCTCTTGCAGAGGACCCAGGTTCAGATTCCCAGCACCCACACGGTGGCTCACAACTATTTGTAACTCTAGTTCCAAGGGATCTAACACTATCTTCTGGCTACCATAGGCACCAGATACACATGTGGTGTACAGTTATCCGTGTAGGCAAAACACTTATACACATTTAAAAAAATTAAATTAAAAACTGCAGTGTTTGGGAACTACTGAAGTGTATTCTTTTTTCAAATAATTGGACTATTCTGTTATACACATTGCTCAGTTGGCTAAACACCTTTTCCTCTTTTGCTATAAACACTCCAACTTAAAGAAATAGAAAGGGGACCTAGAAAGCAAAGAGGTATGGAAGGCATTGCTGATTTTAATATTAACCTATTAATCTTCGCTGAACTGAAGTCAAACAGTGAGAAAGATAATATATGCTGCGGTGCATATTTTAATACAAAACAGGCCAATTACCAATATTTGAATACTTGCATCATTATTTATTCATCATGGACATACAAAAAAATTCAGTAAAATACTCAAATAGCAAGTGTCAAGGTATTGTATATCCACCCAGTTGGTAAAATAAGTCAGTTAATTTGGCAGGTAAGCATTAAGTAATCACGCTGTCAGAATCGGGTGAGGATCTAAGGGGGAGAGACTAAGAGGAACAAAGGAGGGGGAATTTCTAGAAAAGAACTAAGAAGGGGGCCAAAAATAGGCATAAGGAGCAAATAAACACAGTGTGACAGGTTCAACAGTGGGGATGGATGTCTTGCTTCCATCACAGGGAGATTAGCCTGGGAATCAGAGGAGACATTACAAAGTGATGCCAGTGGACTGAGATTTCAGGTGGGGATTGTTCATAAGTGAATTATGGATTACAATGGGCTTTCATTGTCAGCTTTCTCCATTTTCTATGTCACGGTGTTAGTTTTCCTACAGCATGTTAGGCAGCATATATAACACACTCATGTGCACACAGCACCTGTCTTACCTCTCAAATGCCTAGTCTAGGATTTGGAAAACTTTTTATATTAGGGGTCTTATAATACATTTAAGCATTGCAGGCCAGTGATAACACTGCTGATGAAAAGTTCCTTTCCTGCTTGGCTATCCATTGTTTTCTCAGTTCACACTTTCTTATTTCTATATTCTATCCACTGTCTAATATGAGGGAGGAAACCAATGAGTTATCAAAGATGATAACTAAATTAAGATGGTTGCTGGACATTTGCACTCCAACAGGGCCAATTTTCTCTAGGTCCTCAGCTTGCTAGTTCCTCATGTCTCAAACCTTCATTACTGTTACTTGATATAAAGGTGCCCTATTCTGAGAGTAATTTTTTGTTTGATTTTTAAAAGTCTTCTACCCTAAGACACAGTGGAGAAGGGAAGTATGTTCTCAGAGGTCTCTATATGGCCTCAACTCCTCTCTTTCTCTTCCTCCTACAAACAGTACAGCAGTGAATCCTGTTAGGTACATTCTCCAGATAAATGCAATCTATTGCTCATCCCTTGATTACAATCACTTTGCTGCATAACAACATCATTTTTCACCTGGATGGTTGGAAATAAACTCCAAATGGGTTCTGACTTCAGACTTTGAGCCACCAGAGACTTCATGCTCCATATATACACCTTCATTTTTAGTGTTTTATTTTGAACTTCTTTTGCAAAAGAGCGCAGAGTTGCCATCTACCCTTCAGCTGGCTACCCTTAATAGTCATGTTACGCAGTAAATTAACTCCAGGAAAGAATGACCGGCAGGGCCTCAGAGACAAGACCTAAAGAACAATGGTTGGCCCACTCAAGGCCTGAAACAGGCTGTGAAGATAATGGTGGTGGCCAACTGTTGATCAAGATAGAAAGGCAGTGGCAGTGTGGACTCCAGATGGGCCACCTCAGAGGCCAAAGAACAAGATGCAAGGGACAATGGTTAATAGTAGTCACTAACTGGGTCACATTAAAGTAATTTCAAGACTTCCTCTCCTGGGGAGCATGCATAGAGTGCTGTTACCCTTTCCCCCAGGAAATCTTTCAACTTTCAGTGTACTTAAGCAACTATACATATTTTTACATCTTATACATTTACTTGTAACAAACTGAATTCTGGGTAAAACAGGCTTCTGTGAAAGTCTGCCTGTTTCCTAGAAACAGAGGCTACATTGCTTTTTACCTTGGCCTATTTTTTCCAAAGAGTGGGTTCTTGCTTCCTCACTTGCTCTATTTAAAAGATAGACTTCTTGCTCTACCACTGTGTCCCATCTAGAGTCTTCTCTTTCAGGAGCACAAGAGCTCAGACTGCTGCTCAAGTATAGACCAGAGGAAACTAGGAACTTCCCTATAATATTAGTACTTACATAACCTGTGATTTCATTTATTGCAGCTAAGAATTACATGGAGAATCCCTAGCTTAGGTCTTTTTTTCACTTGGGATTTGTCAACTTGACAATGGCGCAAAACCAGTATACATTCACTACAAGCTACACTTTAGCTTTTGACGTTTGACCTTTGCCCAGGCTAATGATAAGTAAATATTCTCTCTAGATTCTGGAGAGCAGCAGTGGGCAATGCAGACATGCCTGGAAACACTGGACTCCCCATAGTACCCTGTGCTGCAGCTAGAAGTCCAGTTGGTACAATACGTTCATCTTGAGCTTACAATGTTTTCAATTTACAATGAGTTTAAGATATAATCTCATAAAAGAGCAAAGGGCATCCACATATTGCTACAACACTGGATTTCAGACACAATTTTGGTTTTGACCTATTTGTCCCCTAGCACAGGACACATTTCTGATGCACGATCTAATCTAGGGCTGTTATTTCATTTAATTGTCTCTGCCACTCTGTAACAGTTTATAGTTTTTCCTCGCTTTTCATGTCCTTGACATTTTTGAAAAATATTGGTCAGAGATTTGTTGAAGGTCCCGTGAATTGGATTTGTCTGATATTTTTTTCATGATCAGATAGAATAAAAGCATTTGAGGGGCCAGTGAGAGGGCTCACATAAAGGGGACAACCGACTCTGCAGAGGTTTCCTCTGACCTCCATGTAGACTGTGGACATGTATACATGTCCCTCCCCCACAGCATGCATGAACATAATAAATAAATTTAAACAAAAAAGCATTTTAGGCAAAATAAATGCAGATGTGATATGCTCTTTTTAGCGTATTGCATCAGGCACAATGATGCCAACGTGTCTTATTTAGTATATCAACTTTATCACTTGGTTAAGGTGGTACATGTTAGCTTTTTCCACTCTTTGGACACCATTATTTCCTTTTAATCAATATATATCTTATAGGAAAATGCTGCAAGACCATTCAAGTATCTGGTTTCACACCATGCTCTGCCCAGTGATTTTAACATCTAATGATGCTTCTTGTTTATAAGAATTATTACTGTGACATATGTTCAATGGTGACTAATTGGCAATCACCTTCATTCTTTCCATATTTGTTAGCTGTAAATTTACTGGAAGGAGAGATATCCCTCCTCTCCCATTAACTAATTACTATCACTATAGACTCAAAGGTGTTGACTTATTCTATAGATTCTAATATCTAGCTGTCATTGTTTATTTTGTTATTCAGTGTGTCCCAGATTTGGGCCACTTGGGGAATCATACAATGCCAGATCTTGTGTTCTTTCTACATGTTCCCGTCACTTCATTAGCACTTCAGTATTTCTAGAGACAACTAGATGCTCCAGGCTAATCTTGTTTTCTCTAAGACTTGCTCTAGAATCAACATTGTCTCCAAGGAAATCTGATTCTTTTCATTGAATAATGATGATACATTATATGTGCATTCATTAGTGCTGAATTATCATTAAGTCTAAGCTCCCTCAAAAGACAGAGATGAACAATATATGCATATATATTGTCTTGTGTATTCACAACCTGAAAATTATATCTGAATTTATATTAAGAATATTAGCTTATGCTGGCCCTCTAATTCCAATACAGGACCATGGTGATCATTTTAGACTTTCCTCTTTTCTTGTATGTAAGGCTTACAAGGAGAAACCTGCCTCTCATTCTCTACAATCTGTTGTCTTCTTGCTCAAACTCAGTATATGCATAAAGTAGTTCCACATTGTTAACACATATTCATGTGAAAAGCATATTTATGAACTGGAGTATAATATTTCATTTAATTGTTTTTGGGTTTTGCTTTAGAACATCAAAATAACACTTTTTTTTTAAAGATTTATTTATTTATTATGTATATAGCAAGTATAACTGCAGGCCAGAAGAGGGCACCAGATCTCATTACAGGTGGTTGTGAGCCACCATGTGGTTGCTGGGAATTGAACTCAGGACCTCTGGAAGAGCAGTCAGTGCTCTTAACCTCTGAGCCATCTCTCCAGCCCCCAAAATAACACTTTTTAAACTCATTCGCTTAGTTCTTGACTTCTCCATCCCTATGAGGAGCTACGTCATTTATTTGCTATACAATAGATGATTTTGTTACTACTTCTTAGGTTGTGCATTTTCCATACATCCCCTTACTTTCATTATGCACTTTGTAGGAAGAGTTTATGTGTAACATTGCCACAGTTCTAAGAATTAGAGCTCTAATCATAGAAACATAATTTTCATTTCTGAATTATGCTTTTAAAATATCTATGAAATTGTGCCACATTTGTTATTTTTATTACATTTTCAATAAGCATGCATTAATTATGAACAATAATGTGTTTCATTGTAGCATTTTCATATATGCATATAACACATTTTGATTGTATTCATCCCCCATTACCCTCCCCTGTTCCTCTCCCACTCCACTGGTCTTCTTCTTTCCAACTAGGCCCTCTCCTACTTTCTGAAAACTCATTTAGCGCTTATCAGTGTTGTGTGTATATGTATGCTGGATAGGGATACATGCCACAGCACATGTGTGAAGGCCAGGGAACAGCTCTGTGGAGTCATCGTTTATCTTGTGTTCCATGGTAAATGCCTTTATCTGCTGCACTGTATTGCCACACTCCCTTCTACTTTTACTTCTGTGTGTGTCTGTGTGTGTCTCTGTGTGTGTGTGTGTGTCAGTGTGTCTGTGTGTGTGTGTCTGTGTGTGTGCCCCCCAATGGATTTCATTACAGTTGCTTACAGGAGCACAGGTAAGGAATTACTTACAGAAACATGAGCAGCTTGCCAGTGGCTGCAACACTGAAGAAAATATCTCTCACTTCACAAGCAACTGACTGCTTATACATCCTCAGGGGGAGTTGGGGCCTAGAAACAACTAACTCTAAATCATCAAATAGAATAGGGGCCCCATGATCTTGTGCAGGTACCATCGCTGCTCAGATTTCTACAATGAAATGGCCATGTTGTGCCTGGAAGACAGTACCACCCTACTCTACCCCTTCCTTTGACTCAGACATTCTTTTTCCCCCTCTTCCAGGATATTCCCTGAGCCCTTAAGTGCACAGTACTCAGTCTTAATGAGAGTACAGGTACTTTCCATAGACAGGACAGAGCAAGGGGGAGACAGACCCCACTTATAGCAGCTCCCTGAGGATACAAGGAACTGAAACATGTGCAATAGCCAGCTTTTCCAGATCTCTCTCGAATACTCTGTCTCAGAATACTGATAAGACTTGATACACCTTTATCTCCCAAGAACAGTTAGGAAAAACACAGAGATTGAGAGACACCTAGCAAAGCTGACTGGCAGGCCCAGCTCTTAAATGACAACAGTCTGACAACACAAGCAAAGGGATTTTGCTTATCTTATGCACAGAAACCAACACAGAGAGCCAAGGCAAAGGAAGGATCGAGGAATTGTGTTCTAAATAAAGGAACAAGATTCATCTCTAGAAAGTGTGCTTAATGAAATGGATGTGAAATATGAAATGAAAGGATTTGCTTAACCGTGGATTTGCTTGACAGGAATGATCCACTGACATAAATGGACAAAGAAACTATGATAGAGGCACAATGGAACCCTAGTTAGTCACAAACAGGATCGAATGCTGCCATTTACAGCAACGTGGCTGGAACTGGGAGGTGCGTGTTACTGAATCAAACACAGAAAGTCAAATATCATATGTTCGTACAGATTTGCACAAGCTTAGAAAGTCACTTTCCTAGAAGAGAGTTGAATAGTGGTCATCAGACTAGAAAGAGGAGGGGAGGGGATGAGAAAAATTAGATAGCAGCTGCCAGAATACACTTAGATAGGAGGAATTAATTCTGATGATCTATGTAACACAGTAAGGTGGTTATAATCCACAACAATCCGTAATATGTTTCAAAATTAGAAGAGTCTGCGGTTTCCCAAACACAGAAATCATAAAAGTTTGAGGATATAGAAACACTGATAACCATGGTTTGATCATCATAAATTATATTAATGTATCAGGTTACCATACCATACACAACAACTATGTACAAATGTTATGCATCAAGACAAAAAGATAACTTATAAATATTTTTAAAGAAAGTAACTGTGAACAATATACAGGCCTCATGGATTTAATAGACACTCTCAGAACTTTTCACCCAAGGGCATATTATACAGTTTTCACAAGGATGCATATCCCCTTCCAGGATATATCACGGGTTATGTCACAAAACAAGACTTAAAAGTTGAAGACTGAAATCGTACTAAGCATCTTCTTCCTTACGGATGACTGCATCCCTGTACTCATTACAGCATTATACACAAATGTATAATGTCAGCATATTAGTCAGCCATAAAAACAAGGAGCTTCAGCTAGGCCTGGTGGCTCAGGCCTGTAATCTCAGCTACACTGGAGAATGAGGCAGGAGGATCGAAAGTTCAAGGCCTTTGTTGGCTACAATGTGAGTTCAAGGCTAGCCTGAGCAAATTAATGAGATTCTGTCGCAAAACAAAAAGTGAAAAGAGAGTTAGGTGGGGCTAAAGAGATGTCTTGGTAGTTAAGAGCCCTTGCTTCCCTTCCAGAAGATCCAAATTCGGTTTCCAGCAACCACATAAGGTGGCTCACACTACCTGTAACTCCAGTTCCAGGAAACCCAACACACTCTTCTATCTTCCATGCCTACCTACACACATGGCATATACTCACATAGACACACAGATACATGTAAATAAAAATTAAAAAATAAACCTTTTTAAAAAGAGGGCTAGGGATATAGATAACTTTGTGGTAAAGTACTTGCCTAGCATACACAAGGCCACCGATTCAGTCTCCTAGTACTGAAAAAAATAAGATACTATAATTTGTGGTAAGATGAATCACCCCAAAAAATACTATGGTCAGTAAAATAAGTCAGACAAGGCTTGGCATGGTAGCAATGCCTATAAATCCCAGCATTTGTGATGCTGACTGAGATAGGAATATTTCAAGTTTAAGACCAGTCCAGGCTACATCACAAGACCCTATTCCAAAAACTCACAAAGGAAAAAAAGCCAAATACAAAAGAGAGACGAGGTTACATGGCTTCACTGATACCTGGAGTCTTTGAAAAGACAAACACACAGAACCAGAGAAAACAGTATGTATTAGTTAATTTTCTATTGCTGTAATAAAACACCTTGGCAAGGGAAACTTACAAAAGAAAGCATTTAATTGGGCTTACAGTCCCAGAGGGTTAGAGTCTGTGATGAAGAAGTGAAGGCTTGGCAGCAGGAACAGCTAAGAGCTCACATTTTGAACTACAAGTGAGATGTAGAGATCACAGTGGAAATGGCAGCAGTGTCTTGGTTAAGGTTTCTATTGCTGATGAACCACCATGACCAGAAAGCAAATCAAGGAGGAAAAGATTTATTTGGCTTACACTTGCACATTGTAGTCCATCACGGAAGGAAGCCAGGACAGGAACTCAAACAGGGTGGGAACCTGGAGGCAGGAGCTGATGCAGAAGCCATGGAGGAGTGCTCCCCATGGCTTGCTCAGACTGTTTCCTTATAGAATCCAGGACCGGAACCAGCCTGGGGAAGACTCCACCCACAGTGGGCTGGGCCCACCCTGTCAGTCACTAATTAAGAAAATGCCCTACAGGCTTGCCTGCAGCCCAATCTTATGGAAACATTTTCTCAATTGAGGGTCCCTCTTCTCCAGTTACTCTAACTTGTGTCTAGTTGACGTAAAACTAGCCAGCACAAGGAGTCTACTGAAACCTCAAAGCTGACCCCCAGTGACACACCTCATCCAACAAGGCCATAACTCTTAATCCTTCCCAAATAGTTCTACCAACTGGGGACCAAGTATTCAAACATATGAGCCTATGGAAACCATTTTCATTCAAACCACAGGTGGTTAGTAGGGGTGATAAGGGGGCACAAATGATGAGATGTAAGTCAGTTATGTAGGATGAACAATTCCATAATCTAATTACAAAAGGTGGTACACTGTTAGGTTATGTAGCACATTAAAATTTTATAAGTCAGGAGTGGGAAAGATGGCTCAGCAGTAAGAGCACTTGCTGCTCTTCCAGAGAACCCAAGTTAGAATCCCAGCACCCACATCAGGTGGCTCACAACCACATATAACTCCAGCTCTAACAGATCTAATGTCATTTTCTGGTGTCTGAGGACACCAGTGTACATGTAGCATATACACATATAAATGAAATAAATCCTTTAACATTTTTGAAAACCAGGCATGGTGGCTAAAGCAATGCAGTGCATAGGTGGGTCTCAGTGAAACGTTCTGTGTTATATACACTACCCTATATAGTCCACTCATCTTGAAGAGAAATCTCCATTGCTCTCATATCATACTGTAACTGATGAAATACACAAGCAATGGTGGCTGAGCCAATTCCAAACTAAGAGTTAAGAAGGCCTGGCAGCTTCCGTATGTGTGTTCATGTGATCTCAAGCCACATGAGTCTAATTACCCTGCTGGAAGGACCACATAGAGAAGCAAAATAGGTGAAAGAGAATACGAGGCTGTGGAGAGAGAGAGAGAGGAAGAAGCTTGGCATCCCATTCTTCCCAGTTAAACCCAGCCCTTCAGTGAACTCACCAACTGACTGCAGCCAGACAAGTAAACACTGGAAAGCTGGCAGAGGAACTTCCCAACTGACCCTGGTCCAGATAGCAAGAGCCTGAGCAAAAGACTAATGGTTATTGATTGAAGGGGCCGTGTTTGGGAGTAATAACTAACCAGAACAGTGCCTTCAATCACACTCTCTCACACCTTGAAAAAAGCTTACTGTGCTAAAAATCTGGACTACCCTAGAAACACCGGGTGGGAGTGAGAATAGAATTCTAAGTTCAAAAATGCAATAATAACAGAGTGGTGTTCAAAGATCACAACCAGAATGTTTGGAGCAAGAGAAAACAGTGAGATTTCAAGGACACTTAAAAAGCCTTCCACGTCTCTCAAAATGTCTCCTTCCCATAAACAGATATTCAACTGGCTTCAACTCCTTTACTTTGTTCAACTTTGTTGAGGCTTTGCCAGGTACTAGATGTATGAAGACATGACCTTGAACTTGAATTCCAGTGAAAATACAAATGAGATGTGTTCTCACACTTTTATCTGTGTTTAGTCATTTTCACCTTCAAGAGAAATAAGGACCTATGGACCAAACATCACTGAAGGAAGAGGAAAGAAACCTTAAATACACAGTAATTTGGGACAGGAGAACCTAGAGTTAGCCCAATCCAGTAGTGGGGGACATTTGACCAACACACTTTCTCATTTTGTCGTGGAATGTTCCAGCAAAAACTATAGAAACAGCTCAACCATTTGTCCCCAAAGAGCTGCTAAGCTTCTGCATTCAAGTCTATCTTGAGTAGAGTAAATGTTGTACCTCTTACCACAATGACTTTATAATAGTCTCCTCTCCTTGAAAAACATCAGTTAAGGTGCATGAGCAGGCTTTTTGGAGCCCACTACCTATGATGGGACACCTCCTGCAGCCTTAAGGCAGGGAGAAGAGCTTGGACTTGCCTCTACTTGTGGGGGGGAGTAGGGGGTAGGTTGGGGGAGGAGGCTGGGGGAGTGGGAGGAGGGAAGAGGGGCATCTTTGATTGGTGTGTAAAATGAATGAAAAAAATTTCTTAATAAAAAAAAAGAAAAAGAAAAACATTAGTTAAGGATCTCTTTTTCCTGAAACTAAAGTTTCATTGGAAAATGGCCTACAAAATGGCAAGTATAATAATAACAACAGTGGTGATACTAATAATCAAAAAGATTAATTTTGATTAAGCACCTACTATTTATCCTGAATTTTCTTCAAAATACTTAGGTAGCAGTGTTTGGAGATGATAAGGGTTTGTCATGTGCCATGGATGTCAAATTTTTTAAAAAAAAAACTGTATGTGTACTGAGTAACTTAACAGAAGGCAGAAACCTTAAAAACATTATTTCATTCCAACTTCTGAAGTGAGATGCTGAGGGATCCTTTACATTTCTTAGTTCCCTAACATGTTAACAATATCCATAACAACACTTCCTGTCATTTCAACACCTCCTTTCTCAAAAGTCAGGAAAATAGTCTCATCTCATTCTTAACAGCCCCTTGAAAAAGGTGCTACAATGCCCTCTACAAGCTACGAATTAAGAAACGCAGGCTCCTCAAGATCCTGGGGGCCAGCAAATAATTGAATAAGCCTTAGCAGCCACATCTTGTCCCGTCCCTGTCCCTAAGTGGTGTCTTTCTATCCATTAAATAGTCTAAAAAGAGATACTGCTAAATAGAAGAATTATAAGCAGGTACTCCTAATCTGCAATTTAGCTTCATGGGTTCCCATAAAATCAAATGTCAGAAGCACATGTGTGTGCATGTGCATGTGTGTGGACATGCTTCATGGGGAGTTCTACAGCTTTTTTCTTTTTTATTTTTTTTCTATGTTTGAGACAAGCTCTCCATATGTAGTCCTGTCTAGTCTAGCCTGGAACTTGCTATGTAGACCAGGCTGTCCTGAAACTCATAGAAATCTTCCTGCCGCTACCTCCCTACCAATCCAGACACTAGATCTTCTATTGGTCTTCATGGAGTCCTTGATTTCAAATAAGATTAAAACTCTAATTAAAGGTAATGCTATACT
This sequence comes from Peromyscus californicus insignis, assembly GCF_007827085.1. Classification (NCBI taxonomy): domain Eukaryota; kingdom Metazoa; phylum Chordata; class Mammalia; order Rodentia; family Cricetidae; genus Peromyscus; species Peromyscus californicus. Next base: position 49,615,896 of record NW_026294391.1, read on the forward strand.
ACAAAACATAATAACCCAGTTCCAACTGAATGGTAACAGATCCAAGCAGGGGCTGTCCCCATCTATGTACTGGTGACTGTAACAGTAGATGCCTCTAAAACTCACTGCCTCCAGAAAGAACCTATTTCTTTATCTGTATAATTACTGCCCACAAAGCACAGCTGCGTTTTGTGAGGGACACTAAACCCATTTTGAAGCAGCTACAGGGCAAGTTAGTTGTGCGGTGCCTGCCTGCCTCGCAGAACGGCCAGGATGAACCCAATCTTGATGCACTAGCAGGCAGCATGGAAGCGAATGGATGGTTGCTGTAGAACTCTTCTAGACTCATTTTTCTACTGACAGATTGGATTCTGATTCTGATCCAAGCAGATATTAGGTCATTTATCCACTTCTGAAAACCTGGCGGGAATACCTTTCTTTAAATGTATTCATTAGGCAAACCGGGTGTTTTCCAAATAGGAATTCAAGGGAGATTTCCAAGTCTCATGCAAGCTCATGGCTTGATCTTGCTTTCAGTCTCATTACAGAATGATCAACTTGTCACTTGAAGTCACTGTTCTTTCCAGCCCACAGTTACTACTCACCATGGGAAAGAATTCAAGTTGTGGTTAAAAAACTCATATCAATGGAGAAAAGACGGTACTCATGAACCTTTCCTGGGGAGATGAGCAAATGTGTATTTATCCCAGATAGGGCACACACACTAGACCACAGAAACTATTCCACTCAAGTTTAGTTTGGTGAACCAGAATTTAATTAATGTTACTTATAGGAGCATGAGTGAAAAGTTATTTACAGGATCATAGACAACGTATGAGTGACTGACTACCCCACGGGGGAAAAAAGTCTCTCCGTCTAGCAGTTTTAGCATTTCAGGTTTTAAATTAACTTTGAATCCACTATGAATTGGTTTTTATGCATTATGAGAGATGGGAATCTAAGTTCATTGTTCTGCATGTTGGTATCTAGTTTGCTAGCACCATGCATTGTCTACAGGCACTTTTTCGCCCATTTTCTTAACGCCTTTGTCAAAACTAAGGTGGCCATAGCTGCATGGGTTTATATCTGGGTCCTCTAGACCAGTCTGCTTGTCTGCTTGTCCACCACTAGCAGGCCGTAGTATATATCATTTGAAGTCAGGTGTTGTGGTAACCGCAGCAGGGCTCTTTGTGCTGAGGATTGCTTCAGCTATGCCTGGCCTTCTGTGTTTCCACATGGCCTGTGGATGATTTTCTCCTAGTTCTAGGAAGAACAACATTGGAATTTTGATGGGAATTTTCATGAATCTGTAGATTACTTTTGGAAATATAGCCATTTTCACAATATTATTTCTGCCAATCCAGAAACATGGAAGGTCCCTCTATCATTTGTAATTTTCTTTAATTTCTTTTCTCAAGGTCCTAAAGTTCTCATTGTAGAGGTGAAACTGTTACAGAAAAGCATACTAGAAACAATAGGTATAGGCAAGAACTTTCTGAACACGACTCCAATAGCACAGGAAATAGTCCCAAGAATAAAAAAAAGGACTATGTGAAATTATAGTATCCATACAACAAAAGAAATTATCATCAAAGTCAAGAAACAGCCTACAGAATGGGAGAAAATCTTTTCCAGGTATACCTCAGACAGGGGTTAGCTCCATCTCACCCCAGTCAGAATGACCACAATCAAGAAAAAAAAAGAGGACAATAAATGCTGGTGAGACCGTGAAAAAATAGCAACTTTATCCAGTGCTGGTGGGTATAAACTAGTGCAATCACTATGGAAATTCTACAAAAAAAAGTAAAAATAAAACTATCATATGACCCAGCTACATCGTTTCTAGGCCTATACCAAAAGGATTCTATGTTCTGTCACAGAGGTACTTGCACACCAATGATTATTGCTGCACTGTCCACAACAGCAAGGAAATGGAATCAGTCTAGATGTCCATCAACCAATGGACAATGAAAATGCGGCATATATACAAAATGGAATATTATTTGACTGTTAAGAACAGTGAAAGAATGAAAATTTCAGGAAAATGGATGGAACTGGAAAGTATTAAGTGAGGTGACTCAGCCTCAGAAGGATAAAAATGACATAGTCTCTCTTATATGGGATTCTAAGTTTTAATGTTTATACATAGATAAATAAAGAGTTGTGAAAGTTAGTATGAACCATGAAACTAACTAGATAGGCACCAATAGAGGTATTGAGAAAGGGGATGGGGATGTAAAAAGTCACATGTGGTGACATAGAAATAAAAAAGGAGCTTCTGAGGGTGGGACAATACAAGGGAGGAAGAGGGGATGGGAAAGGAGTAGAGGAAAGACACAACAAAAACAGATTGTATCTGATTAACACAGCAACAATGTTAAAAGGATTTCATTAGCCATAAGGTATTTTGTATTAAAATAACACTTATTGGTCACTTTGTATGAGTTAAATGTACATGTGTCTAATGGGAGGAGGGGAGGGAGGGAGGGAGGATGGGAGGGAGGGAAAGGGAGAGAGAACATCTGTCTCCCAGCAACCATGTAGAGATGCTCAGGGAAGGAGGGGTGAAACCTTCTGAGCCCCTCCCTTGTAGCAACTGCCTATAAATGCTCACGATGGGCAGAGCATCTCCCTTGAGCCCCTTCCCTCCTCTAGCAGCTGATGCTCAGGGAGAAGCAGAACCTTTGGGGCCCCTCTCTTCTAGCAACTAGCAACTACCTAGAAATGCTCAGTAGGGGTGGAGCATGTCTCTTGAGGCCCTCTCCACTAGCGATAGTCAGCTACCTAGAAATGCTCAGTAGGAGTAGAGCCTCTTGAACATCCCCCTCCACTACTGTTAATACCTATATGTCCTCAGGAGGATGCAGGGCCTTGTGAGCCTCCCCGCAACTCTCTAGCAACTGTTGACTGCCTATACATCCCCAGGCAGGCACAGGGCATCATGATTCCCTCCCCCATCCATGATGGATGGAACATTAATTGTTCAGTCTTGTATACTTCTCATGGGAGTAATCACAGCTTCCGGGATTTCAGGAAGGCAAAGGTCATGTCATGCCCAGGGGACAGCATTTCACAAGGATCCTTTCTCTAAAGAAGTGAGGAGAGCAGCCCATTGTATATTTTGACACAAGCAAGGAGAAGAAGGCTCAAACTGAGCTCTTGTCTGCCTCATGTGTGTGAGCTGGAGATGCAGACACTGCCCACACAAGGGTGACTCAGCTCACATTCACCTTTATGTTATAATCTTAAATGGCAGACGCAAGTGTATGACATGTGATGGCAGTGTAGGAGGACGGGGCCTCCACAGCCCAGCTCAGGACTGAAATCTCAGATCTTATCTAAGAGCACAAAGAAAGCACTGTTCCCTCTTCCTCTCCATTCGTCTGTGCGTCTGAATACTTACTCTGTTCACACTGAGCTAGACAGTGACCAGGAGTAAAGACTAAATCCTGTTGATTCACTCACATTGTCCACTGGGTGAATTGCTGTAGGTATTCATTCTAGGTAGGGCTATAACCTCAGCTACTTAGTAGGCTGAGATACAAAGTTGAAAATTCAAGGCCTGCCTGATCTACACAGCCACTTTAGCAACTAAACAAGACCCTGTATCAAACTTAAGAAGTAAAAAGACTGGAGATACAACTCGGGAGTAAAGCACTTACCTTGGATGTGTGAGGTTCTGGGTTCAAACCCCAATACTACAAACAAATGAAAAAGATCCCTACATCTTAGTGTTCCTACGTGTGCTTTCAATGCAACTTAGAGACATCCCTTGGTCTACTTTGGATCATCTCTGACATGAGGAAAAGGTAAAACTTATGCTACCTTAACCCTAAGGCCTTTCCCTAGTATAGGCCTTCAGTGATCCTTTGGGCTATTCTTCCTAGCTCAATATTCCCCTCCTGTGATCATGTTATAAGTTCATAGCCTTTGTCGCTTGATTTTGCAATCAAGTTTGCAAAGTAAATCTTTCCAACCAACTAGCTAGCTAGATGTCTAGTCATGTGACTTGTTTCAACCAATAGTATGTGACTAGAGGGGCCTGCTATATGGCTCGGTGGGGAAAAAGCACTTGCCACACAATACTGAAAACCCTAGTTCAGTCTCTGAACCTCATGGTTAAAGGAGAGAACAAACTCCTGAAAGATGCCCTCTGACCCATGCACTCTGTGTTCACATTAATGAGCACACATTAATGGAGAAGACAATCCCATCAGAAATTTTAAGAGGCCTGAAAAGCTTACACCAGCAACTGCTACGCTTCTGTCATTTGTCAGATGAAAAACAGGCCTCAGCCAAACACCCTAATTGTCATGCTAGAAACCTCATCCAATGACTGAGGGAACTGCATGCAGAGATCCACGGCCAGGCCCCAGGTGGAGCTCCGGGAGTCCAATTGGCGAGAAAGAGGAGGGTTTGTATGAGCGAGAATTGTTGAGACCAAGGTTGGATAAAGCACAGGGACAAATAGCCAAACAAATGGAAACACATGAACTATGAACCAATGTCTGAGGAGCCCCCAACTGGATCAGGCCCTCTGAATGGGTGAGACAGTTGATTGGCTTGATCTGTTTGGGAGGCATCCAGGCAGTGGGACTGGGTCCTGTGCTCATTGCATGAGTTGGCTGTTTGAAACCTGGGGCTTATACAGGGACACTTGGCTCAGCCTGGGAGGAGGGAACTGGACCTGCCTGGACTGAATCTACCAGGTTGAGCTCAATCCCCAGGGGAGTCTTTGCCCTGGAGGAGATGGGAATGGGGGGTGGGCTGGGGGGAAGGAGGGGGGTCGGGAGGGGGGAGAACAAGTGAATCCGTGGCTGAAATGCAAAATTAAATTAAATTATAAAATAAAATTAAAAAAAAAAAAAAAGAAAAACAGGCCTCAGATAAACTGCTGCCCTTTAGCCTGAGTCCCAGCTACAGGGCAGGTTCCAAGCCCTAAGCCAGCCCATTTGAACCCAGCAAAAGCAAGCTAACAAGCAGACACTTGGACAATAAGACAAAGAAGTATTTTGGGGAGCTATTGAAATATAAAGGGAGGATATTTGTTACTGCAGGTAATGATACCTAGCACTTCTTCCCAATCTACTATGCCAATAGATGGCTTTGCAACTCACAAGCAACAAAACCTTTGTAACGGTACAGGACACTTGCCCATCTGTTTCCTGTCTGAATGAGACAACAAATTATCCTTACCAAATATCAGTTCTACATTACTTCCTTTGAAAATGACATTCCAATTCATGCCCTGTATATCTGCAGAGAACTGTATTTGACACTCATTTCAAAATGACTAGCTTAAATTTTCCTCCTTAAAACCTCGGCAGAGGGCTCAGAAGATAAAGGCACTTGCTATCCAAGAATCTAAGTCTGACCACCTGACTTTGATCCCCAGAGTCTCTGAAAAGGTGGAAGGAGAGAAACAATTCCACAAAATTGTCCACTGACCCCTGCCATGCACATGCGCCCCCCACCATGCACACACAATAAAAGAAAGAAGTAACTAACTAACTAAAGCCTCTATAGAAAGAAAGGCTGTCAACGGTTTTATTTCCTGAACCCTTTTGACACATTCGAGTTTTGGGGGTGGTTCAGAATCTCTCCATACTGAAGCTCACCTGTCATTTATTTACCTCCCTCTGCACACGAGAAATATTTATAGCTGCTGTCATCAGTCTCGAAATAAGTACACACTGTAGGATAGTGTACACTGCCAATTGATCAAAGGAAGACAGAAAATGAATAGAAAGCAAGAAGTGCCTGAGGCTCCCAAAAGACTGTCGACGTGAAGACGCTGGGAATCAGGCCGAGAATGCTGGATCTTGACAATGACATTCCAGAGGCTGCTGCTGAAGTTGGGCTCTCCTCAGTATTAAGCTGTTGTCATGTTTTCCCGTCTCTGAATTCTTCCCCCTTTCCCCTTTTCCTCTCTATATTTCTCTTACAGGAGATTGAATGACATTGAGCTGCTTTCACGCTCAGAAGCTGTGAATTGCTGGGTTCTGTTTAGTTGCTGGTATAATTGGAAACAATTGAATTTGAATAGCAATTTGGTTTTCACATCTTTTATTTATTAACGTTCTTCGAGATATAGAAAGTAAAAGGGTAAAAACAGTTTTACATAACATAGAGAACGTCAAGAACAGAAAAAAATGACGACAAAGGAAAAAATAGGAACTGAATAAAAACATGGGTTTAGTTCTACCTAGAGAGTTTCAGTTTTCACATCTGCTTGTGACTAGTGTGTATGTCTCATCTGAAGTAATGTTAATCTATAAATATTATTGGCATACCATTTGTCAATTTAATAAATAAGCCTAGTGACTGTGTAACCAATATTTACTTTGGTCTCCACTTAAAATGTAAGCACAGCAAAGAAGTAGCTATTATGGCTTTTGCAGAAGCACCATGCATATGTGGCTGGGCATGTGTATGTGTGTCCAATTCACAATCTCTCTATTCCTATCATACAAGGGTATGATCAGTTTGTTAGGAGAGCACCTTTATGCATACTTTGATGAAAGGGACTTTTCAAATTAAAACTACAGGGCAAATAAGAGACTAACACACCTATTGATTTTTATCCATAGAGTTTGGGAGTAGGTGTACTTACACTGCAGCTATACAGTGGTCAAAAACAAAGGAAAAATTACCTCCCACCAAATAAGGATACTCTCTCTCTCTCTCTCTCTCTCTCTCTCTCTCTCTCTCTCTCTCTCACACACACACACACACACACACACACACACACACACACACACACACACACGCACAGGCACACAAAAAGGAAAAAAACCAAAAAGTTTACTTAGCTTCTATCTGAAAAAAATCTTTATTGAAACATTACAGTTCCCTCTTGCATACAAGAAATGGAAAGAGTGATAAGCATAAGCAAGGCACAGTCTTTGTTAACCTTACCAAGTGGGTAAGTCTAAAGTGGTTCTTCCCAGCTGAGCATAAGATCTACAGCATGGTTATTCTTATTGGTAGGCCAGGAATTAGGCTCATAACTCAGAGTTCCAACTCCACTACTAAACAAGTTAGTTAACTCATCACACCTCAGTTTTGTCACCTATAAGGGAAGAATGATAATACCTTCCTCAGGGATTTGTTGCCCAAAAAAAAGTATGTGCCTAGAATCTAAGATGTTTTCAATACATGTTAGTTATTAGCATAAGGTCCATGACAAATAGCTCAATGTAAGACATGGATAAGTGAGAGAAGGGAAAGCACCTAGTTCTGCCCAAATTACCTTTTTCATAAAAATGAAAATAAATGGCCAAAGGATTCATGAGAGTGTGCTCTGCTTGCAGCCTATTTTAAAATGCACCAGAAAAATAGGGTGGACTGATGGAGGAGGAGCCACAACAGATAGATAGGTGATAGAATGCACCAAAGAGCTCAGTGTAGAATCTAGAATTGGGCATGTGGGTATTCACAGGACAATTTTTCTATTTTATTAATATAAATATTAGAACAAATCAAAAACTTATAAAATTAAATACATAAATATTTTTTCTAACTCAGTTTCAAATTTTTAAGTTTTTCTCTTACTGGAAATAGAGTCTTTTCTCACACAATATATCCCGATTATGGTTTGCCCTCCCTCTACTCCTCCCTGTTCCTCCCCACCTCCCCTCTCCTCTGGATCTACTCCCTTTGTCACACATTAGAAAAGAACAGGCTTCTAAGAGATAACAGCCAAGCATGACAAATAAAACACAATTAAGATGAAATAATAATATATAATAAATAATAAAATATCATACTGAAGCTTGACACAGCAACCCAAGAGGAGGAAAAGAGTCCCAAGAGCAGGCATAAGAGTCAGACCCACTCACAGTTGGGAGTCCCATAAGACTACTAAGCTAATAGCTGTACACAGAGGATCTGGTGCAAACAGACCCATGTAGGCCCTGTGCTTGCTGCTTCAGTCTCAAATGTCATAAATATTTAAATTCTGTATACTTGCTAAATATGAGAGACCCTGTACTATATACCTTAAAGGTAATTAGAAATACCTAATTCTTGTTCTTGTCTTTCCAGACTTCTGTTTCCCTTTCTCATTTTAAGAAGAGACTTGCCTACCAGATGGCTATTTGGGGACTAGTAATTTACTAGCACATGAAAACAGTTTTGAGCCACTGACATACAATCCTGCACATTCACCGGGAATTCTATCTTGTTAGATGTTCTAATGAATGCTTTTTTTCTCATCCTGCTTTAAAACAGATCTTGTGTTCAAAGCTTTCTTCATGCACAAAGTGATAAGACCCATGAGGCCACCCTGGCTTGTTTTATGCCAAGAAAATAAGAGAAGGAATGTGGGGCCCTTCTCTTTTAATAGCTCAATGGGTATGATCCAATTATTTCAGAGATCTAAGTTATTTTTATTTTATCTATCCTTTAAATTGGGTAAATTCGAAGGCTATTTAATTGCAAGAGTGCATTAATTCTCCATAGAAAGATGTGGTTTTCTTTGTTCAAAATTCAACATACCGTCCATTATCTCTTTTTGAAAAGAATTTCTTACTTGGCCCATTAGTGTCTGGCTCAACAAAAGAGGAGGACAAAATCTCTGGCAGACACAGCTGACTTGCCTTAGCCATAGCCCTCCCCCACTGTTTTTGCTTATAGCCTCCTATGACTATCTATAAGCCAAGAATACAATGGAGGCATGTTGGAACCTAGGGGGGTGAGCTTGGTTTCCCGTTTCTCCTAGTTAAGTCACTGAAAGCCAAAAGTGTAGAGTAATTTGTATCACTTGTAGATGTTGTGTCAGTTATAAAACGTGCTCACAGATTCTTTGAGGGAACTCCCATCAAGAGCTACAATCAATTATGTGCAACAAAACTCAAGGGAGGCTAAGAAAGTGTCTCTCTGGTTTTTCCAACATCTAAAATAATAAACCTATAAAAGACAAAAGATTTGAAATGGCCATACCACCCTGAATGCACCAGATCTCGTCTCAAATGACTGCTAGGTGGTCTGCCACAATTATCCTTACAAGTAATACAAAATCTAATAGTTGTCTCATTCATAAAGAGAGAAAGAAAATATAGATTCACCTTGCTAATTGCCTACCAGATGGCCCTTTGAAGTTGAGTAATTTACTAGCACATGAAAACAATTTTGAGTCTGTTCTGTTAAAATAATAAAATCAACTTTCCTTTTTTTTACTATATATAGTACATAACTTTTTAACTGTCACTTGTTGATACCCTTCCCTATTATTCTTTGTTTTCTCTTTGTTTTTATTGAGGTCCAGTATAGAATGTAGTCTAATTTCAATGGTTTCTGACACATTCATACACCATCACAATGAAATTGTAATCTAGAATATTTTCATAATCCAGAAGGTCTTATCTCAGTCAATATTTAAGTAATAAAAATAATCTCAAGAGCTATGAATATAGCTCAGTTGGTAGAGTACTTTCCTAGCATTGTTGAGGTCTGGATTGGATCCCCAACACCTCATAGACGAGGAGGAATGGTACCTTCCTATAAACCTAGCACTTAGGATGTGGAGACCAGAGGATCTCAAGGTCATCCTTGTTTGCACCACATGTTAGAGACTAGACTGACCTGCATGAGACCCTGTCTCAAACAAACAAAACCATTCCTCTGTATGTTAATTTTAGCTACTTTTTGTTGTTGCTCCTGCTGCTGCAGAGTCTAACTTTATAGTCCAGGGTATCTCAACCTCATGATCCTCCCACCTCACTCTCAGGAGTACTGGGATCACAGGCATGTCCACCACACCTGGCACTGTTGCCCATTCTTAAGCTCAGTGATATGCCATACAGTTTGTGCTTTGGTGGATTTGGGGCTTTGTTTTCTGTTTATGACTAGCATCTTCCATAATACCTGTGAAAATCAATAGTTTGTTGTAGCATGAATCTTTTTTTTTTTTGGTTTTTCGAGACAGGGTTTCTCTGTGTAGCTTTGCGCCTTTCCTGGGACTCACTTGGTAGTCCAGGCTGGCCTCGAACTCACAGAGATCCGCTTGGCTCTGCCTCCCGAGTGCTGGGATTAAAGGCGTGCGCCACCACCACCCGGCTTATGAATCTTAAAGGGTCTTATTCATAAAATCAAACTCGGAGCCAGGTATTGGGGTGAACGCTGGAAGATCAGAGAAGCAGTTCAAGCCACAGCCACCTCGCCTCACCAGTTCCTCAGCTGATCCTGTTTCCTCAGATTGGAAGCCTCTCAGTCCTCATCCAGAATGAATCTCAGCTGAACTATGTCTCAAAAGCCTAAAAGCTTAACTAGCCAAATGCCTTCTAGTTTCTGGTCTTCACACCTTATATATCTTTCTGCTATCTGCCATCACTCCCTGGGATTAAAGGCTTGCTTTCTGGGATTAAAGGTGTGAGTCACCATGCTTGGCTGTATCCTTGAACACACAGAGATCCAGGTAGATCTCTGCCTCTGGAATGCTAGGATTAAAGGTGTGTGTACCACCATTTTCTAGCCTGTGTATCTAGTGGCTGTTCTGTTCTCTGACCCCAGATAAGTTTACTAGGGTGCACAATATTTTGGGGAATACAATATCACCACAGTTTGTTTCTTCATTTTCTTGTTTTGAGCTGAGGATTATCTCATATGCATACATTATAAATTGCTAACCCATTCTCACATCAATATGCATTTGTCTCCAATTTGAGGCTATTATGAATAATTCTGGTTGAAATAACTTTGCAACGCATCTTTTGGTGGGCATGTGCCATAATTTCTTTTAGTCATCTGGTCAGAAGTGGAATTCCTGAATCACCAGGTATGTGGTGGCTATTTAACTGTACTAAATGCTGCTGAACCACTTCTCAAATTTGTATGTTCCCCTATTGTTCCCTTTCTCTTTGGCTCTGACCATTTTAAAAAGAACTCATAGCGAGTGTTTATGATTTTCTCATGATCTTATAAAATCTATGCTGGTTAAGGCAAATAATTTTAGGTCCGCTTTAATTCTGCCTTATTTCATGAATTTGAGTTACCATTTTTTCCCTTTGATTCACGCCTTTGTGGTTTAAAGAAACAAATTTAACTCAACCATGGGTGTGTAGTGAAAATAAATGAGTGACGTTCTTTAGGCTTCCCGGGGACAGGAAGGAGGATGGGAGGAAACTGTTAGAGAAATGTAATCATTATTGTAATCGGCCTGCAGTGCTATGAATAAGTCATAATTATCTCACAATCTGAGTTAATGGTGGGATGCTTTCTCTTGTCGTGTCAACATGTGCGTGTACATATCAAGAAGACCCACAGAGCGGCTGCAACACGGACCATCTCAAGCTCGCTCTGTGCTTGCACGTTGATCACAGTTTCACTCACATTAGCCTCACATTATCTTATCCAGATCTCCAGGGTTTGAGTAGTTGCTGTTTTTATCTGTATGCATGAATGCCTGAATGCTCATGTGCAATGCTGGAGATCAAACCCAGGACCTTGTGCACACTAGGCAAGCACTCACTTTACCACTAAAGCTACATCTACCATCCCCCTGTACAGATTGCTAATGTGTGAAGCACCATAGCTAACTGTATTAATGACCTATTTATATTGTATTTGGGCCTATCACTAACATTTGTGCAGGTGTGTTCTTAATTTAAACATTAAAAATCCTCGGGAAATGTCATATTCTTGTGCATATGAATGCTGCTAACCTCATCTTCATTCCATTCTTGTGAGCTGTCAGAGAATATTCTCCTCCACAGAAAATAGGAGAGAACTGGCGAGATAAGATAATGAGAATGAAAGCTGGAAAACTTACATGTTTATGAAATGGTTTTAAGTATGCTAAATTGGATGCCAGCAGTTTCAGTCTAGACCAGCTATTTGTTGTTCCCACATTTTTTGATAAAACACATCAGGAGGCAATGCTAACCCAAGGATATATGTGGAGATTTCTGACAGTTTAAGTGGTCCCTGGAATCAAAGGTCAGGGTTCCCTCCAATGTTCCATCTTTAGCATCAAGACTTAGTCTGACGATTAGGGATGTGAAAGGGGAAAGGAGAAGGAGGGATGAGAAAGGGTAATAGAGGGGGTGAATATGATCAAAGTACATTGCATGCATGTGTAGAGATGTCATAATGAAACCCATTACTTTGTGCAATTAATATATGCTAAGAAAAATGTATATTAAAGAAACAGACTTGGTCTGACACACAATCTTTACTGGGAATCAAACTAGTCAAACGAGAAGCTCTATAAGGGCTTACCAGTTTTTTCAAGCTCTCCAGGAGACTTTTTAAAGATTAATTGTTTTGGTGTGTATGTGTCTATATGTGCCAGTGCTAGAGTTATAGGGGTAGTGAGCCACGTGATGTGGGTACTGGAAACCAAACTCAGGTCCTCTTTCCAGTCATATATGTATATATATAATATATATATATATTATATATATATATAAAAATACAGGGTCTCACTATGTATCTTAGACAAACTTCCAACCCATAGCAATCCTCTTGCTTCAGCCTCCTGAATGCTAGAATCAGAGAATGTTCTGCTACATCCTGCTTTTTCTCCAGGAGATTCTAACACACAGCCAGATACAAGGGACTGCCGCATCCCAACCTGCCTTCACCATGGCAATAAAATGAAGGCAGCATCACCTAAGTTATGATAGTCATGTCGAAAATATTTCCAGTGTGATCTGTCTGGCTCTTAAATGCACTCATTAAAGGACAGGAAAATGGCAAAATGTTCACTGAAGCAAAACACATAACAGGTTGAACACTAATGCATTTCACCAAAGTTTGCTACATGCAAAGAACCGCAGAGATAAAAGAAAGGGAATCCAGTCAGGAGAGTGACAGTGGCAGGCAGGGCAGCCAGGCTGGCAGCTCTTTCCAGTGCTCATTACCATCTCAAGGTGCTGTGGGATGGTCTGTATGTCAAGTGTGTTGCTGATTGGTCAGTAAATAAATCACTGATTGGCCAGTGGCTAGGCAGGAAGTGTAGGCGGGACAAGGAGGAGAATAAAGCTGGGAAGTGGAAGGCTGAGTCAGAGAGACACTGCCAGCCACCACGATGAGAAACAGCATGTGAAGATGCCGGTAAGCCACGAGCCATGTGGCGAGGTATAGATTAATGGAAATGGATTAATTTAAGCTGTAAGAACAGTTAGCAAGAAGCCTGCCACGGCCATACAGTTTGTAACCAATATAAGTCTCTGTGTTTGCTTGGTCGAGTCTGAGCGACTGTGGGACTGGCAGGTGAGAGAGATTTGTCCTGACTGTGGGCCAGGCAGGAAAACTCTAGATACATCAAGGTACCAAGGTTTTGACACAGAGACCTGAAAGAGTTCTGATCAGATTAGCATGGGGCCTGGTCAACCTGAGACTGGGTGTCTTGAGAGATCAGCACACCCCCTTCGGAAAGAATCTCAATCTTTCTCTCTCTCTCTCTCTCTCTCTCTCTCTCTCTCTCTCTCTCTCTCTCTCTCTCTCTCTCCCCCTCTCCCTGTCTCTCTCTCCCCACCCCCTCTGTGTGTGTGTGTGTGTGTGTGTGTGTGTGTGTGTGTGTGTCTGTGTCTGTGTCTGTGTCTGTGTCTGTGTGTTGACACACTCTTTAATAAAGTAGGGAAGTCTTTCAGTGCTAGTACCAGAGACATGAGTAAGACATGGGAGGAGAAATGGAGACTACCCTAGTACTATCTTTTGAATAAGGTCAGAAAAGAGAGTCCAAGTATTTAATGGGAGTCCAGGGGCTGGGGATGGAGCTCAGTCAAATGCTTGGCTAGGAAGAGCATGAGCCCCATTCCCAGAACTGAAGGGAAGAAGAGCAGAACTAGAAATGGTGACACACCTGGAGTCCCAACTACTCAGGACACATAGGCAGAAGGATCACTTGAGCACATCAGTTTAAGGGCAGCCTGAACAACAGAGAGAGACCCTGTCTCAAAAACAGAGGGGAGAGAGAGGAAAAAAGGAGATGAAGGGGAGGGGAAGGAGGGAGGGAATAGGAGAAAAGGATGAGAGAGGGAAAATGGAGGGGAAAGGGGTAGAAAGAGGAAGGGGAAGGAGGGAGGAATGTGGAGGGAGAGGGTACAGGAGAAAACAAAGGTCCATGCTCCATAAAGATTCTAGGAAGCATGAGTTGATGGGAACAAAAGCACTGTTTTCATCTCTCTAGTGACAAGGCAGAATGAAAAGCCACTCTGTAAAGCCACCATGACTCCTGAGAATGAAAGCACCAGTGAGCATCAACAAAGCCCCTTTGCCAAGTATGGTGGCACATGGCTATAATCCCAGCATTCTGGAGGGAGAGGTAAGAGAATCACTATGAATTCAAGGCCAACCTGGGCTACAGCGTGGGCAGGTATACAGTGAAACCCTATCTCATAAAAACAGGGCTCAGTGAGTACAGTGCTTGTCTCCCAAGCATGAGGACCTGAGTGTAGAAGCCCAACACTCACACAGAAGGCCAGACACAGAAGCCTAGAACCTGTAATCCCAGCTCTTGGGAGGTACAGGCAGGGAGATCAAGGCTTCAAGATTACAAAGTCAGTTAAAGGACTGCCTGGGCTATATGAAGGTGTATCTCAAAAGCCAAGTAAGAGGGAGAGCATTGAAGATGTCCAACATCAACCACTGGCCTCCATGTGCATGCACACACTAGTACACAAATGCACACACACACGCGCACACACACACACACACACACACACACACACACACACACACACACACAAATTGTACATTAAAAGATAGTCACTTCGGTGTTACTACAAGAGGTACCAGAGGCAACATGAAAACAAGTGGAGGTATCATGAAGTAGCAGTTAAAGTAAACGTCAACAAGGAAGATTTGGAGCATGAGAGAAATATTATGGCTGATGCTGCAGAATGATCCTTTCTCCTACCGACTGACAGAAATAATTTTGAGGAAGGAGTTCACGAAAGCTGGATGTCTTTTTTGAGGTGGCAAATCTGGATCCTTTCTACATAATGATTACATTTTTGTCAACTTGACACAAACCAGAGTCATCTGGGAAGAGGGAACTTCAGCTGAGAAAATGCCTCTATCAGATTAGCAAGTTTGTGGGGTGTTTTCTTGACTAGTGTTGGTGTGGGCCTAGCCCACTGTGGGCAGGTGATTCTGGGTTCTATAAGAAAGCAGGCTGAGCAAACCAGTAAGCAGCAACCCTCCATGGTCTCTGCATCAGTTCCTGCCTCCAGGTTCCTGCCTGATTTCCAGTATGGTGGACTCTGCAGGATATAAGCTGAAATAAACCCTTTCCTCTCCAAGTTGCTTTTGGTCATGGTGTTTTGTGACAGCAATAGAAACCCAACCAAGAAAGAAATTGGTACCAGATCAGGTGACAAACGTGACAATGTTGATTTTGGGAGAACTGAAGAAGTGTCTGGACTAGAAAAGCCATTGAGTGCCCAGAGCTCAATGAGCTGCTCTCTGGAAGCTTGGAAGATAACAGTGAGAAAAAGGAAGATCATGGAGACTCGGCTTGTGAAGTCTCGGGGAGGAGTTTGAGAGTTCCTCAAAGACTATCAGGGTTGTTCTTGTGGTGCATCTTAAGAGTCTGTAGTTTGCTGGGCGTGGTGACTCACACCTTTAATCCTAGCACTTAGGAGACAAAGGCAGGCAGATCTATGTAAGTTCAAGGCCAACCTGATCTACATAGAGAGCTCCAAACCAGCCAGGGCTACATAATGAGACCCTGTATCATAATAAAGGGAATCTGTTTCTGGTCAGCTGGGACTGAAAAATCACCTGTGATTAACAAGAGAGCAGCACCACTGAAGTGAAGCTTTTCCTTTACTGGGACAATTGACACTGGTTAGCTGGGGCTGAAAAACCAGATGTGATTATCAAGAGAAGAGCATCACTGAGGTGAAATCTGGGAGTATTTCACAGAGCACAGAACCTGTGGTCCAGAGGGGGCCAAGGCTGCATCTCAGGCTGGCAGCAGAACTTGGTAATGTGTAAGAGTCTCCCATGTGTTACTTACTGGTTTGGGTGAAATGAATGTTGCAGGATTTGAAGGGACCGTGGAGAGCATCTAGAAAAAATGGTACTGGGAGAGGCCAGGAGAGGCCATTGGTGAAGGCACACTCTCAGTGGCGGTGAAGACCCCAGGACTGAAGGGGTCACAGAGAGACCCTGAAGGTCAGTAGCATCTGTGCTCATGAGTAAGTGGGAACCAGAGACATTCACATTACCATAATTTATTGTGTAACCCCAAAAAGAAAACATAGAAAAATATTCTCTTAAAATGTCTCATTTTGATGAGTTTAAAAAAAAATGTAGGCCAGACATGGTAGCACATGCCTTTAACCTTAGCACTCAGGAGGCAGAGGCAGGCAGATTTCTGTAACCTCAAGTCAGCCTTGTCTACAGAGGGAGTTCCAGTCCAGACAGTGCTAGATAGTAAAACCCTGTCTCCATAAACTATAAATGAAAGAAAGCCAAACATAAGGCCATACATAATTCCTCATAACAGAATTAATTAATCTGCATTGTGTGTAGCAAGAAAACCCAGTTTTATGACTGTAAAACCTAGCAGAAACTTCTAGATTGAGTGCCAAATAAATCATAAAGTCTTCCTCCGCCAAAAGCAGAGAAAGTGACAGAATCAAGACAGAGCAGATGAGAAGCAGAGATATCTTGAGTTGCGGGAAGGAGGGTGTGCGCTATTGGACGACTACGTTGTTGAGCACTCCTCCCTGCCATGCAAGAAAGAGAAACACCTGGCCGAAGTGGAAAGACTCAACGCTCAGGCAGAAGAAAGAGCCAAGCCCCAGAGACAAGCAATAGCTCTGGGTATATCCCTCGCTTCTCAGAACATTAGCCACCCACATTGACCTCTGCTCAGTGCCCAAGCACAGTGGCCTCTGCCAGATACACATTTTTAAAATGTGGTCTCACAAAGTGGATCCTGAAGGACTAATCACTCCATAAAAAAATGCCACAGGTTAGAGAGCAAATTCCAGACAGTGAGTCGGACTCTCAAGGCCTCCGCTTAATCATTCCCACTAAACATAATGGAGAAAAAGTCCTATTTGCAGAGTTCTAAATGGGACCATCGGGGCCACAGCTGAAAAACAAAAAAGCCAAAGCATTCCTCTTTTTCTTTTTTCTTTCCCTCCCTGAAGACAGATATTTTAAAATATTTGTCATGTTATCATAAAAGAAAAAAGTGTTTATTTTTAAAAGAAGAACTCACAGGTATAAGAAGACACAAGTGGACAGCCAAATCTTTACTAACAGTATGCTTGGGGTCTGGCCCACCTTGTAGGCAAGACTACTTTATATCTAGTTCTTAGTATGCCTTGAATAATTAGAATCTTTTGGATGAAGTCCAAAGCAGAATTCCATATCCAATTCTATTTTAATATTCAGAATGCTAGAGAAGGGCCAATTTGTTTCCCAAAACAAAGATAAGAGCCACCCAGGGGATCTTCTTTCTAAATGAAAATCATATTTAATAACCCCCAACATCATTTGTATGGGCCAAGCTTGCTATCCCATTGAGATTTACATTAGGGATAGCAGCAAATGGGGAATTGCAATACATCTTTGTCATCAGCTGGGTTGATGTTCAAAATACAGATATAGACATCTCATTCATCCCCAGAGTAGAAAGCATTGCTGGGGTTTAAGATCCAAAAGGCCCCAAGTCCAAATGTAAGACTGGAGGCAAAGAGATGGCCTGGATTTTGCTACTATCTACCCAAAGGCCAAGCTCTGGTCCACAGAAGGAAGAGGCAGAAGAATGCAAATGGCCTGCCTGAGCTTGTGGAGAAAGAGTAAGAAGATGGAGCCATGTACCAGTAACTGGGATGCATGAAACATCATGACCAACCTTGCTAGTTTTCACAGTCAACCACTTAAAGTTTCCTTGTACCCGATAATGGTATCAACAGAGGGAAAATATGTGAAGTGTGGCCACAGGTAGTGGTACATGCCTGCAATCTCAGCAATTGGTAAGCCAAAGCAAGAGGATAACAAGTTTAAGGCCACCCTGGGCGTCAAGGGCAATTTGGACTTCATGGTAAGAACCAATAATGATCTCTCTCTTCTCTCTCTCTCTCTCTCTCTCTCTCTCTCTCTCTCTCTCTCTCCTCTCTCTCTCTCTCTCTCTCTCTCTCTCTCTCTCTCACACATACACACACACAAAGTGAGATGTCAATAAGCATTCTAGTAGTGGGAAGTCTGCCATGTCTATCTGACAATGTCAGGTAAAGGTACTGAGGGATAGGCATCAGGGCTCAAATTCTATATGCCCCACTTACCATCTTCATGACTTTGCCAAATTTCTTCTCCTGTGTTTCAGCTTCACCATCTGCAAAACGAAGCTGATACCATTACCTTATTCATATGGGTTAAATGAGTTAAAATCTAAAGCCAGAATATGCCTAGTACTTGGCAATCTCTTGTTGAGCTATTACTGTTTACATTTTACCAGATTGCTTGAAATTATCACCTGTGAAGCTGGAGATGGGTTACAGATTAAAAAGAGGACATTAGAAACAAAAGCATGGTGATGGGGGTAACGAGAATGATTGGGCCGAAGATAACAACAAAAATCGCATATTGGGATCAAATGAATCTTTCTCTAGCAATCTGCAAGACATAAACTGAAAATGACGGACCTAAAATGCTCACTCACACAATGTCTGCTAAAGCAGAATGGAATGGTGGCTGAACCTCTTCTAGCTGCTAAGCTTTAGCATGTTAAAACAGCACACACCATCAGCACAGTTGAAGTGGTGAAATTTTTCAAAATACTTGTTTTCCTTGCCAAGTTACTTACAACATCATTTTGAAAGCAACACACAGTGAGCATAAAAATAAGGCTCTTGGTTCTTTCAGCATAAATTAAACAGCCTAATGTTATTGGGAAATTATGCAAACAAAATTTAAATCATATTATGTAAGTACACCTAGGGTCTTTCAAAGCAAGATGCCATGATGTACATAAGAGAAAAGCGTATTTGAAAGAAGTAGACAGTTCAATACAAAAATGGGTAAGAAAAACTTGATAAGTCACTACACAAAAGGGAAAATCCAAATGGGTGCAAAAAAAAAGGGAAGGGGCCCCATTTCTATATTGAGGAAATGCAAATAATAATTCCTTGCCACTTTGCAGCCACAGAATAGCTAGAATCAAAATTACAAACAGGACCAGGTGCTGACAGGAATATGGAGCAACTAAAACTACATTGCAGGGAGAATGGTGAATTGGTTCAAATAATTTGGAGAACTGTCAGTATCTACTAAAGTTGAACATAAGCATTTCCTAAGCCATGTCCCCATGCTTTATGTTTAACATAATGGAAATGTACACAAATATCCACTGAAAGGGCCAGTTTCAGAATATTTACAGCAACACTATTCATAAAAGCCAAGAATCAGAGGCAATGTAATGCCTATGAGCTGCAGAATGGGGGATAACAATGTAGTCTACTCACATAATGGAACACTAGATAGGAAAGAAAATAAGTGAACTTTGAACACACAAAACAAACAGATGAATCTCATGGACCAAGTGTTGAGAGAGAGAATCCAGTCACAGAATAACTTGTACTTGGATATAGCTCAGCTGGTAGGATGCTTTCCTAGCATGACCAAGCTTTGAGTTCCATCCCCAGTACTACACAAACCCATCATGGAAGCTTGTGCATCCATGATGGTCAGAAGTTCAAGGTCACTGTCCATTCCACAACAAGTTTAAGGCCTGTAGGGTAGAAGGGCCAGCCAAAGAAACCCACCCTGACCCTGAAACCAGAGCCAGCCAAAGAAGCACACCCTGTCCCTGAACCCAGAGCCAGTGAAAGAAACCTTTTGGCCCTGAAACCAGAACCAAAGAAACACACCCTGACCCTGAAACCAGAGCCAAAGAAACACACTTTGGCCCTGGAACCAGAGCCATTGAAAGAAACACGCTGGCTGTGAATCTAGAGCCAAATCTGCCCCCTGACCAAATGAACATGAAATCAACCAATCCCTGAGCAGGAAAACCAACAAATCCCTGAGCAGGAAATCTAGCCAATCTGAGCTTGTCCAAGCTCAAGAGGATCAAAATTTGACCAATTCCCTTCCTGAAAATCTTCTCCCCAGAAAAACTCCACCCCTAAGAAGCACTATATAAGCCCCTGTGCCTGTTGAGTAAGCAGCTGTCCTCCTCCATCCTGGCAGAGGCAGCCACCCTCCTGGATTCCTCCTTCCCAAATAAATCTCTTGAAAGAGTTTTGGGTGAAGATCTTTCCCTGGTGCAGAGCCCAATCTCTGCTGGGAAGCTCCCTTAGGGGAGCAGAGTAGAAGAAGCCACTGACACCTCTTCTGAGAAACTCCCTTGGGGATGGAGCCGAAGTAACAACTTTTCACCCGGAGCCGGAGCAGATTGCTACATTTCTGCAGGGGTTTCCCGCTTAGCAGAGTGAAGCAGAAGAAGTAACATCTTGGGTTGGAGCTGAGAAGAAAAGGATACCTCTGCTGGGAAACTCCCTTAGAGGGGTGGAGCAG
This sequence comes from Peromyscus californicus insignis, assembly GCF_007827085.1. Taxonomy (NCBI): domain Eukaryota; kingdom Metazoa; phylum Chordata; class Mammalia; order Rodentia; family Cricetidae; genus Peromyscus; species Peromyscus californicus. Next base: position 49,636,359 of record NW_026294391.1, read on the forward strand.
AGCTCAGCTGTAACTGCTCTGTCTTGGAGAGGAGAGGGATTGCCACCTCCTGCACGGAGACCATCTCCCACTGGACCCCAGGTTCAAGTGTAGCCTGACTTTCTGACAAGTCAGGATACCTCTCCTCACAGCTGTAGGTATAGCCTGACTTCCCAACTAGTCAGGATACCTTTCCCTCCAGAGCTGTGGGTATCCAGGATACCTCCCTTCACAGCTGTAGGTATAGCCTAACTTTCCAATAAGTCAGAATACCTTTCCCTCCAGAGCTGTGGCACTTGCAATACCAGCCTGAGATATAGAGATCCTGTCTCAAAAAAGATTAAAAACTTAATTAATTAATTAATTAAGGTGCCAATGATACGGCACATCAGGTAAAGGTGCCTGCTGCCAAGCCTGAAGACCTGAGTTTGGTTCCCAGGACCCTTAAATTCTCCTTATATGGTGTAAGGAGAGAACTGACTCTTGCAAGTTGACCCCCTAACATTTATACACATGCATGGCACATACATACCAGCACACATATACACATGCACATACAAAGCAAATAAAAATGTAATTTTTAATTAAGAGAATGGAAGAACAACTAGTGCATAACTCCATGTAAATGAAGTTTGAGAGCAGTAAAAATGTTCTACTATGTTAGAAGGCAGGAAAGAAATTAATAGAAACCCAGCAGTACAAAGAGCATCTGGGGCCCTAAGTACACTGGCTTGTTCATGCTAAGAAAACGTATCATGATTTCAATTATGATTGTGTACTTGGAAGTATATATGTTAGGTTTCAATAAAATATTGACACCATTGGGGGGGAATAGAGAGAGGATGGCTAATGGATACAGGAATGGGGCTAGATAGGAGGAAAAACTTCTAATGTTCTAGAGCATAGTAAAATAAACATGGTTGGCAGCAAATCATTGACTATTCAAAGTACCTAGTAGAGGAATGGGGATGTAGCTCAGTTGCTACAGTACTTGCTCAACATACACAAAGTCTTAATTAATCTCCACCCAGTACCATACAGACTAAGAGTGACAGCTCAGTACTGTAATCCTGGCACTTGACATCTCAGGAGAGGCTGGAGGGCTAAGAGGCCAAGGTCATCCTTAGCTATGTAGTAAATTTGAAGCCAACTTGAGGCCAACCTGGGCTATATGACCTTCTATCTCAAAATACAAAAAGAAAATTAATAGAAAGAATTTTGGGACCTGGGTGGTGGTGGCGCACGCCTTTAATCCCAGCACTCGGGAGGCAGAGGCAGGCAGATCTCTGTGAGTTCGAGGCCAGCCTGGGCTACAGAGTGAGTTCCAGGAAAGGCACAAAGCTACACAGAGAAACTCTGTCTCCAAAAACCAAAAAAGAAAAAAGAAGGAAAGAAAGAAAGAAAGAAAGAAAGAAAGAAAGAAAGAAAGAAAGAAAGAGAGAGAGAGAGAGAGAGAGAGAGAGAAAGAAAGAAAGAAAGAAAGAAAAAGAAAGAAAGAAAGAAAGAATGAATGAATGAATGAATGAATGAATTGCAGGGAGGGTTCGAGGCTGAGTTTCTCTGTGTAGCCCTGGCTGTGCTGGAACTCACTCTGTAGACCAGGCTGGTCACAAACTCAGAGATCTGCCTGCCTCTGCCTCCTGAGTGCTGCTGAGAGAGCAAGACAGACTCATTTTAAGAAAGAACTCCATTTTAAATAGGACTTGACCAGGGGCTGAACCTGGTTCCAGTAAAAACCACAAACAGTTCCAAGAAAAATCACAACCAGCCAGGGCCCCAGTCAAGGCGACCCCACCAGGGTGGGCTGGCCGATGAGGAACTTTGGTAAACAACATCTTCGGGCTCCAAATGTCCTTGTGGCTTTCTGATAACCATTGTTAAAAATTCCTCCAGACCCCAACCAGTGAATTCAAAGGCTACATACCCTCACCCAATCCTGAGACGCCAAGGCTTGTACCTCATTGCTTGCAGTTTTTCCCTTTAAAAACCCCAAAACAAGAGCTCAGGGCCGTTCGCCTCCACCCACTACATTGGAGTGCTGGAGGACAGTCCAAGCTCAAGCTTGTAATCAATAAATCCCTGTGTGTTTGCATCGGATATCGGCTCTGTGGTGACCTTGTTTGGCGGGGGGATGTCTCGTGACACAGGCACTACACTGTGATCAAAGGTGTGTGCCACCACCACCCTGCAATAGAAAGAATTTTTAACACACACATATACAGAGAGAGAAAGAGGGGGGGAGTTAAAATAGACTTATCCTATAACAAGATAACAATGCCTCTACTAGACACCAGAAGCTAACAAATAAGTCCAGTGCCAGGAATGGACTACTTCTTTTGAAATTGTTGGCCAATGAGGTCCCATAGACTCCCAAAATTTTACAGGCTATTGCCATTGCTTTTGATAAGACCCTGCTGCTGAAGAAACTACATAGAAAATGGAGAGATCAGGCTGGCAGTGGTCAGGAAGTTTGATTTCTACTGACTAGCTTTCATTGTGATGGAAGGTGCATCAATCACATCCAGTTGTGAACCCTGAGAGCTAAAAAAAAAATGACTGACCTGGCAAGACATGCTCACTGGTGCAATCGTGGCACGAACATCAGGGGAGTAACCAGCCTCTTCCTAATTGGAATGAAATCCCTCCTGCTCCACAAGATGAAACCCATACTTGGCACCATTATCCGAGCAAGAACCTATGGGCTAGACAGGTGGTAGTCCCTAGGGGAGAACCTACTACTATTACTTTGCTAAACTATAATTAAACTGACTCTTTACGAAGTTTCATTATAAACAAAGATCAATGCATTGCTCAACCCTCATTTGAGAAGCCTCTATTTGCACGAGATGGTGATTAGCACAGTGACCACAACTGGCCAAGGTGCAAAGAATAAGAGACTGCAGAACACTCAACCCTAAATTGAACATATAAGCCACACCCTCTTCTCCCAAGACTAAGGGATTATTGCAAAAGAAGGAGCAGAAAAAGTGCAAGAGCCAAAGGCAATGGATGACCACAAGGAAAGAGTATCTTTTGGACATATCAGGACAGCTACACATATGAGTAGTTGGAGCAGCATGCACCAAACCTGTGGAAGCCCAAGCCAGACCAAACCACAGCATGGAGCTAGAAACTGGGAAGAAAATAGCACCCATGACTGTGGAGCTATGGGCAACCATTAGCTGTTAGGAGAGGAAGAGACAGTTTTCTCTAAGAGTTTAGCCCCTGGTAAATTAACTATTCTCTAGTGGAAGGCCACACATCCAAGAATATTTGAGCAGCACAACTTGCTCTTAATGGGTTTAAAAAGGCACAAAGTTGAATAAGTAAGTGTCTTAGAGTATGGGTTTCTATTGCTGTGAAGAGACACCAGGATGACGACAACTCTTATAAAGGAAAACATTTAATCAGGGCTGGCTTACAGTTCAGAGGTTTAGTCCATTTTCATCATGGTGGGTATTGTGGCAGTGTGCAGGCAGACATGGTGCTGGAGAAGGAGCTGAGGGTTCTGCATCTGGATAGGCAGGCAGCAGGAAGAGAACTGGCTTGAGCTTCTGAGACCTCAAAGCCCACCCCTAATGACACACCTCCTCCAATAAAGCCACACCCACTCCAACAAGGCCACACCTCCTAATAGTGCCTCTCGCTTTGGACCTATGGGGGCCATTTTTATTCAAACTACCACAATACCGCCACAGTAAGGAAAGGGGAGATGGATCTGGAAAGACTTGCAGGAGGTGATTTTGACCAAAACATATATGAAACTCTCAAAGAACTAATAAAAACATATCTGACTTTAAAAAGAATTTTTAATGTTCATAATGCAAAGAAAGAACACATATTTACCTTGATCTGATCACCATATATTGTGTGCACATATTAAAATGTCATGCTGGACTTCCTACATACATACGATTAGTATGTTTTAATTAAAATATTTAAAAAGTGGGCTAGGAAGATGGCTCCCTGGTTAAAGTCCTAAACAGAAAGTATAAGGATCAGAGTCAGGTCCTCAGAATCCACATAAATGCTGGGTGGGCACAGCAGCCTGCCATAACTCCAGCACTAGGAAGACCAAGACAAGGAATCCATGAAGCAAGCTGACTGGCTACACTAGACACATTGATGAGCTGTGGGTTCAGCTGAGATACACAGTCTCAGTAAGCAAGGCGGGAAGTGATCAAGGAAGACTCCAGACAACCATTTTGGGCATTCATATGCACACACATGTGCACTCACACTCATTGGAACAGAAAGGCATATGCTCACCACACACACACACACACACACACACACACACACACACACACCATGGAAAATGAAAAAATATAAGATGTATTTTCCAGGGCTGGAGAGATGACTGAGCACTTAACAGCACTTGCTGCTTTTCCAGCAGACCAGGGTCCAATTCCCAGCACTCACAAGTTGGCTTACAACCATCTGTCACTCCAGTTCCCAGGGATCTGACACTCTCTTCTGGATTCATTGTACATACGCAGTACACAGGCATACATGCAGGCAAAACACCCATACACATAAAAGAAACAATGTTTTTATTTTCCAATAACAATAAAAAGAAAATATCACAATTTTAAATGCTTATTAAATCCTGACCTGCTGATGTTGCCGCACAAATTGAAATTCTGTGAAGGGAAAGAAAGAGTTTATCTTTTATTCCTTGATGTGTCTGCCCCAGGCACCTAGAACAATGCCCAGTACATACCAGGTAGTCAGCTGATGTTTACTAAATGAACAAGAGCCAAAATAAACTGTTCCAAATATATCATTAAGCATCACCATTTAAAACAGCTGGAATCAAATCCAAAAACACATATATTTATCGGTTCAAGGGCTTAAGTCGAATTTGCAATTTACCAGCAAATCAGCGTGGTTTGGCTATTTCTGCTATTTACCTGTTTTCACATATGTTCTCCCAGATGACCATGAAGACTTTTCTTATATAAGCCACTTAGCACTTAATAGCAATACACCCTTTAGGTATGTTAATATGCTTTAATTTATTACCAAAATACTGTAGTAGTGAGCACCTTATACAATAAACAGAAGAGGTGGCAACTTGTATCAAAGCTGAAGCCACAGTACTTTCAACCATAATGCCCCTTATTCTATTTGGCCAAGCTGTAAATATTAGTCACATGTCAGCAACTTTCAAACTATGGTTGAATAATGGCATGCAAATTGCCAATTTTTGTTTGTTTGTTTTTCAAGACAGGGTTTCTCTGTGTTGTTTTGCGCCTTTCCTGGATCTCACTCTGTAGACCAGGCTGGCCTTGAACTCACAGAGATCGGCCTCACTCTGCCTCCCAAGTGCTGGGATTAAAGGCCAATTTTATTAAAAAGCATTCCTTGGCGACCAGAGAAATGGCTCAGCAGTTAAGAGTGGTTATTGCTCTTGTAGTTCTCTACAGGACTACAAGAATTTAGTTCCCAGCACCCACATAAGTGGCTCACCAGGAGATCCTTCAGGCACCTGCACACATGTGCACAGAAGCTTACTTATAAATAAGTAAACAAACTTTTTTTTCAATTTGGGGCAAGTGTTTTTTTGTTTTGTTTTGTTTTGTTTTTTTGGTTTTTGTTTTTTTGGTTTTTTTTGGTTTTCGAGACAGGTCGAACTCACAGAGATCCGCCTGCCTCTGCCTCCCGAGTGCTGGGATTAAAGGCGTGCGCCACCACCGCCCGGTCAGGGCAGATGGTTTTTTGAGACAAGGTTTTTCTGTGTAACCATCCTGTCCTGGAACTTGCTTTGCAGACCAGATGGCCTCGAATTCACTGAGACCTGCCTGCCTCTGCCTCCCAAGTGCTGGGATTAAAGGTGTGCGCCACCACCCGTGCTAAAATTGTCAGGTTTTAATGCCAAATTCACCAGGTAGGGAGATATTCATTCATGAATAGATTCTTTTTGTCTTTATTTATGGGGTTATTCACGTATGCAGATACTTCAATATTAATGTTGGAAGGACTTAAGGTAAAATGCACTGAATTCTAGCTAACTTACTAAGGAAGGGACATGGCAGAATGAACCATTGAGTGTGTGGGGGGGGGGCGATTTCCGAAAGAGTTCACTGGACCAAACCCTCTGCCACATGTTCTATCACAACATTGGGAATATGAAAGAGGGTGGCATGAGTCTCTTGGAGAAGTTCAAGAAAAGCCTCCTGTCTGGATCCAGACTCTACTGCCTTGATAGCCTCTCCCCCAACCAGGACTGTCAAAGATGGTACTTTCTGGTTTTGAGCCACACCATGATCTCTAGTCCAGTGCCTACTCAGATCAGGGCTAGGAGGTGTCCACAGTTGGGCTTTGTGATGTCAAAGCAGCTGACCTATCAGGACTCAGGGGTGGGGCCTTCCATTGTTCTCGGTGGCTTCATAAGGCCGCGCCTCGGAGCCCTGAGCCAGACCAAGCCAAGCTTCAGTATGGCTAAGGCAACTAAGAAGTCACAGGATCCTACCAAAAATATCAAACCATCAACTTCGGGTACCAAACCTAAGAAAGCCAAAACTCGCCGTGAGACCAAAACCAGAACTGCTGTCAAGAAGGATGGTGAACCCAGTTCCAGAAGCTGTAGAATGGTAAGAAGATCCAAGCTAAGTGTACTCCTTTCTCCAGCGATTTCCACTCCTAACCCTTTCTTGGCCTAGCATTAACCCCTTCCTCAACCCACAGCCCTTCTCCTTCAGTCCCCTTCATGTATTCATCTTCTCGAAGACCCATATGCCCTTGTCACTTTACTCTGTTGTCTGTTCCAGGTGCAAGTGATTACCAAGGTCAAGAAAAACCCGACCTCGGAGCCCAAAGAGAAAGGCTTCTGAGAAAACTACAACCTCTACAAAAAAGACCAAAAAAGCCAATAAGAAGTCACTGTTTGGTCACTACCACCGCCTGATGGAAGAGATGGCCGGTACCGAGACTGATCCAGGGCAAAGCAGCTTGGAGAGCTGCAGCGTCTCGACAAGCGACCTGGAAAGCCAATAGCCTAGGAATGCCACAAGAGACCTAGCCATCTGCGCAAAGGTCTGGCAACTAGGCAATGTGGAACTGTGTAGGCTGAATTTTCCTACACAGCATTTTGATGTTGATGAAAATAAAATCAATCTGAAGTGAAAACTATGTATCACTGAGAATCTCTAATGGTGGAGCATGGGAGGAAGGAGGGGGGAAGGAAGGAGTGGGGAGGAAGGAGGGAAGGAGAGGGGAGAGAGGAGGGGGGAGGAAGAGAAGGAAGGAGGGGGAAGAAGAGGGGAGGAGGAAGGAGGGGAGAGGGAGGAGCGGAAGGAAGGAGGGGAGGAGGAAGGAGGGGAGAGGGAGGAGGGGAAGGAAGGAGGGAAGGAGGGAGGAGGGGAAGGAAGGAGGGGGAGGAGGGGGGAGGGAAGAAGGAGGGGGAGGAGGGCAAGGGAGGAGGGGGAGGAGGGGAAGGAAGGAGGAGGGAGGAGGGCAAGGAAGGAGGGAGAGGAGGGGAAGGAAGGAGGGGGAGGAGGGAGGAGGGCAAGGAAGGAGGGAGGGAGGAGGGGAGGAGGGAGGAGGGCAAGGAAGGAGGGGAGGAGGGAGGAGGGCAAGGAGGAGGGGGAAGGAGGGGAGGAAGGGAGGGGGGAAGGGAGGGAAGGAAGGAGGCAGAAGGAAGGGGGAAGAAAGGGGAGAGGAAGGAGAAGAGAGGAAGGAGGGGGAAGAAAGGGGAGAGGAAGGAGGGGGAAGGAAGGGGGAGGAGGGGAGGAAGGAAGAAGGGAAAAACAAGAAGTGGGGAGTACTGGGTCCTACAGGGGTGAGGGCCAGACAAGCAAATGCAATGTCCGGCGGACACTGGATGGTTGAGACTGAGCTGGCATGGAGCACTAGAGACACATTCCTTCCTGATACTTTATCCCATGGGTGAAGCATGAAAAGGGATGGGCATTTCTTGAGTGGGGAGGTTACATGCATTTGAATAGGCAGGCACCTGTGTCCATGCCTGAATAGGTCATAGTCAATTCACCTAGGCCAGCAACCTTTGGGGTTCACCTGCCTCTACCTCACAATGCTAGGTTACAGACATGCTGCTTGTGGGTGCTGGGGGTTCAAACTCAGGTACTTAAGTATGTACAGCAAATGGTCTTACCCACTGAGCCATTCTCCCAGCCCTCAGGGCTATGTGTGTTCTGGCAGGGGGCAGGAACACTGCTTGAGGATATGAACTGTAGAACCCACGGAATGAGAGATATAGGGTTGTCAGTATCAAAGATACCTACCTCCCAGTGGTGTTTCTTATACCCTACCCTATATTAATCATTTTAAAGACCCTCAGAAGGGCCAAAAACATCACCCTAGTAAAAAGTATTAGTAGATAGATGCTGGGGATGTAGCTTGCCTAGCATGCACGAAGCTCTAGGTTTGAACCCCAGCACTGCATAAACTGGGTGCATGTCTAGAATCCCAGAAATACACTTGGAAAGTAGAAACAGCGGGATCAAAGGTTCAAGGTCATTTTGGGCTACAAAGCAAGTTCCAGGCCAGCCTGGATACATGAGAACCTGTCTAAATAAAACTAATAAAGTACTAATAGCACCCCAAGGGAACTAATAGTATTTAGAAGCCACAGTGCAGCACTGATAGCTCACTCCCTTCAAAAGTTTGGACTTTGGGGTAGAGTGAGGCTGCAGGTCTGCCTCCAATGCTGTCGACAAAGCAAGAAACATCGTCTACACTCTACGAGGGATTTTCAAATAATATGTCTGCCCATCTAAATATCTTCAGCCTTTACTTTTTCCAATTTTCTTCATCCCTGGAGGTAGTGTCATCTTCAAAAAGAAACCAGAGGGGTTGGGGATTTAGTTCAGTGGTAGAGCACTTGCCCTGGGTTCGGTCCTCAGCTCTGAAAAAAAAAAAAAGAAAAGAAACCAACAAAATGAGCATGCTTCAAATATGTAGAGTTTGATGTACTTTGCCACATGTAGATACTGAAGAAAATGTCACTAAAAGAATAAGAGTGAACAACTTCTTTAAAAAGATAGAGTTCAAGCGGGGCGGTGCTGGCACACACCTTTAGTTCCAGCACCTGGGAGGCAGAGGCAGGAGGATCTCAGTGAGTTCAAGGCCAGCCTGGTCTACAAAGTGAGTTCCAGAACAACCAGGACTGTTATAGAGAGAAACCCTGTCTCAAAAAAAAAATGAAAAAAAAAAAGATTAAGTTTAATGTCAGCAAATTACATAAATAAAATGTGCAACTCCTCAAATATGTATGTCTTCTATTGACAGTTTGTTTCACTGATTTAGGCCTAAGTCTGAATTAGATGACTAGAAAGGAGGGAAAATGAGAATATGTAAAGAGACTACAATTGCTGACTTCCTTTTTAGAAGTCCATCACAAAGAGCCTCTTGTGCTCTCCATTGCAAACACAGTCCCCTCCCTTCCCCGCTCCTGGAATGCAGGAAACTCTTCTTCATTACCGCCATTGTGGCATGACAAAAATGTGACAGACATGGAACAGTTGACTTTGTCACCTCAGGACAGTCTCTTCACCCAGGACACGTCCTCCGAGACTCACTGAAGCTGTAGATAGTGGCAGTTGTGGGGAAGGGGTATGTGTTTGGTTTTAGAGTAGTAGTCCAGGTATGGATGTATCACAGTTTAATCATTTTTCTTTGTTTGTCTGTTTGAGACAGGATCTTGCTATGTAAGCCCAGGACAGCCATGACTCATAATCTTCCTGCCTCTGCCTCCTAAGAGTTGGAATTATAAGTATGTATCATCACACCGAACCTCGTTATTCATTTAAGGACACTGTATTACGATTCTTCAGGAAAAATGGGGAGGAGATAGGACTTACAAGAGGACTTCACTGAATCTGAGGACCTGAGATAACTGGCAACATCAATTTTTTTATTGTTTTAAAAGTTTCAAATTAGCGTACACAGTATTAGATTGTGACATTTTCAAACAAAATTTGGTGTTCTTGCTTTTCCTCCCCCATCTTCTCCTCCATCTTAGCATTTCTATTGCTATGATAGAGCACGGGGATGGACAGCAACTTGTGGAGAAAAGGGTTGATTTCAGGCTACAGCTTAGTGTCCATCAGGAAGGGGAGTCAGGGCAGGAACTCAAGCAGGGCAGGAACTTGGCAGCTGGAACTGAAGCAGAGACCATGGAGGAATGGGGCTTAATGGCTTATTCCTCATGTCTTGCTCAGAGTGTTTTCTTCTACCAACCAGGACCACCAGCCCAAGAATGGTACTGACCACAGTGAGCTAGCCCCACCCCACCCCCCATATCAATCATCAATCAAGAAAATGCACACAGGCTTACTGACAGGTCAATTTGGTGGGTGCATTTTCACAATTGAGATTTCCTCTGCATCAGTTCCTGCCTCCAGTTTCCTGATTTAAGCTCCTATCCCGACTTCCCTAGATGGTGGACTATAATGTGGAAGTGGAAGGGAAATAAGCCCTTCCCTCTTCAAGTTGCTTATGACCATGGTGTTTTATCTTAGGAACAGAAACCCTAAGACATCCATTATAGATGTTGATAACACAGCAAAATATCAACTTACAGTAATTATTTAGTTACATATTTGTGCTTAAAATCCCACAAATTATAAACTAAATATTAATTAGTAAATACTGCTTTTTTCCCTCTCAATTTTGCATAAAACAATTTTATTCTCTCTCTCTCTTTTCCTGTGCTTGTGACCACCAGAATCATATTTTGGGTCCTCTCACAGTGAGATTCTGGAGTCTACATTTGAGATAATAGAGCATTTAATCTCAAGACAAGTGATATATGTGTGTGCGTGTGTGTGTGTGTGTGTGTGTGTGTGTGTGTGTGTGTGTGTAATAATGTAAGCACCTCCCAAGCAAGTACATGGAGTCTGATGGAAAGGAATCCCTAAATTTACTCTTTTCTAAAATTAACCTTCCCAAGCACATCCATGATAGAGGAACAGATTCTCATGTCTACATGCCCTTTCACAGAGGCAGGGGGATCTCAGTGAGTTCAAGGCCAGTATGGTCTACAAAGCAAATTCCAGGATAATTAGGACTGTTACACAAAGAAACCTTGTCTGTCTCAAAAAAAATGGGGTACAGATCTAAACACAGAATTCTCAACAGAGGAATCTCAAATGGCTGAGAAACACTTAAGAAAATGTTCAACATCCTTAGCCAAGCATTAGGGAAATGCAAATAAAAACAACTCTGAGATTTCATCTTACACCTGTCAGAATGGCTAAGATCAAAAACACAAGCAACAGCTCATGCTGGAGAGGATGTGGAGCAAGGAGAACACTCCTCCATTGCTGGTGGGTATGCAAACTAGTACAGCCACTTTGGAAATCAATATGGCGGTTTCTCAGAAAATTGGGAATCGATTCACCCCAAGACCCAGCTATACCACTCCTGGGCAAATACCCAAAGGACATGTCATCCTACCACAAGGACATTTGCTCAACTATGTTCATAGCAGCTTTATTTGCAATAGCCAGAACCTGGAAACAACCTAGATGCCCTTCAACCAAAAGGCATATGTCACATAAAGAAAATGTGACACATTTACACAATGGAGTATTACTCAGCTGTTAAAAACAACGACATTATAAAATTCAAAGGCAAATAGATGGTACAAGAAAAAAAATCATCCTGAGTGAGGTAACTCAGACCCAGAAAGACAAACATGGTATGCACTCACTTTTGATAGTAAAGTAAAGGATAACCATGTTATAATCCACAGCCCCAGAGAGGCTAAGTAACAAGGAGGGCTCAAGGGTAGACACAAGAATCTCCCTCGGAAGAGGAAATAGAATAGTTCTCGTGGATGGACTGGGTGCATGTGGGGATGGGAATATAATCAGGTGGAGGTGGAGGAGGAGAGTACTGGAAGAGAAATCTGGAAATCCATTTCAGGATGAGGTTTCTCTGGTGCAAGGGAAACTCCCCAGGAATCTACAAGGACGACCCCAGCTAAGACTCCTAGCAATAGGGGATACATAGCCTGAACTGACCATTTCCTGTGACAAGGCAAGGCTTCCAATGGAGGGACTGGGACACCAACCCAGCCACAAAACCTTCCACCTACAATTTGTCCTGCCTACAAGATATGCTGGGGTAGGGGTGACTCAGAGATTGTGGGAGTGGCCAACCAATGACTGGTCCAGCCTGAAACCCATGCCATGAGACCCATGCCATTAGAGTGAGCCCACCCCTGACACTGCCTAGAATACCAGGACTCAGAGGTTGGATAGCCCAGAGACCTAGGATAAAACCAAACATGACTGGCAAAAGAAATGTCAATGTAATGATGTCTAATGATATTCTGCTGTACTCATAGATTGTTGCCTAGCCCAATTGTCATCAGAGAGGCTTCACCCAGCAGATAAAAGGGATTTTTATAAGAACTCACATATAAGCTGATACCTTCCTACCTAATGGATAATTCTAGAAGAAAACTTCACTAACATATTGCCATATATTTTAAACTGATCTCTTTCCAAATGTTATACAATGAACATTAGCATCTTTACAGTCTGGAAGAAGAATGTTTAATTTGGGTTTAGAGTTGTATATGGTATTAAGGATGGAACCCAAGTCCTTGAACATGTTAGGCTGAGGAACACTCCCAGTTCAAATGATGTATTGTTAAATAAGAGCTAATCCAACAGTGATGAGCACTGCATGACCCAGATTGTGATTTCTAAACACTACTTCCCATTAATAAGAACCAGGATGTTTTGGGAAAATGGTAAGGGCAAGAAATATACAAGATGTACCTGAATCTTCTGATTATAACTGGAAGCAAGGGAGCTGTCATGCTAGTGTTGTGTCCAAAGAACGAGGAAGCCAACTTAAAAAATATTCCACTGACCAATGAAAGGATTGCTTATAAAACAATAAGAATGACAATGGAGGGGTTAGGGCTGTAGCTCTATTAGTATACTACTTGCTCAGCATACACAAGACTCTAGTAATCCCAGCCTTACAAATGAATACAGTTCTGATACATGCTACAGTGTGGATGAACCTTGAACATACCATGCTATGTAAAATTAGGTCAGACATAAAAAGTATGAATATTGTGTATGTCTATGTATATGAGGTGCCTAGAACAGTCAAATTCATAGGTGCCAGAGGCTAGAGAATGGGAAGGCAGTATTAATGCTTAAGGGGTACAGAGTCTGTGGGAGGACAGTGTTAGATGACAGTGATAGCTACACAACATAGATGTGTACTTACACCACTGAATTTAAAAATAGTTCAAATGGTATTGGATAGCCTATTGGTATGCTCTTCCCTGGGGAAAACTATTTTTCCTGCCCTCAGCATTCCTTAGTTGCCTGTAGCTCTTTGTGTAGGGTGGAGGCCTCTTGGGCTTTTCCAATCCACTTTGACTTGTCTGTTGTTGTCCTTGTTCAGCTCAATTTAGGCAGTCATGTTGGTGAGACTTCATGAATGTAGCTTCTCACTCACATATACATATGAGTAACTTATACAGACTGACCAAGTTATATTTATGTATTTATATAACACATACTTAATGAAAAATAGACCATAAACATGAAAAAGAGCACGGAGGGGTATATGGGAGGGTTTGGAGGCAGCAAAGGGAAGGGAGAGATCTCAAAAAATAAAATAATAACAATAATAATAAAAAGTTTAGATGGACAAGCTTGTATTTACACAATAAAAATAATTTATAAAATAAATAAAAATCTGTATTTTTTAGAAATATGGATATAGTGGTGTTGAGCTTTGTTTCAAAATATTCAGGGTGGGAGTGTGAATAAGGATAAGAACAAAACAGGAGTTGATAATGGATGGGTTCAGAAAAACATATTATGCTGCTGTCTCTACTTTTAGATGTACCTGAAATTTTTCACTAAAAAAGAAAGAGGAGGTGGGAATGATGCTCATGCCTGTAGTGCCAGCACTTGGGAGATGGAAGCAAGATGATCAGAAGTTCAAGGCCAGCCTTGCTCACAGTAAGTTTGAGGCAAGCCTTGTTTGTAGTAAGTTTGAGGCCAGCCTAGACTATATGATAACTTGTCTCAAAAAAATTAGGAAGAAAGAAGGGGACATTCTGTCATACAAGGTCCATTTTATTGATGCTCTTCATTTTGAAGAAACTCAGCCATTCTTGGTCAGCACCTCAGCAGGTGAGGTCTGGAGTTGGTTACATTGCTATAGACAGACCCAGTATCTACAGTGACTAGTGTTGACACCTAGGCACACACAGTCACTAGGTATTTTTCAGTTCTTCTCTAAGCCCTGAAGCAGTACCTACACAAGAGCAATTTAATCTCAATTGCTTGCTTTGGGGGCCATGGTTGAGTTCAGTGGTACAGCACTTGCCTAGTATATGCAAGACCCTGGGTTCAATCCCCAGCACTGCAAAAAAAATCAATTTCTTGCTTCATAGTTTAGCTCTCTCTACAGGATTACAAATCTATTCTAGTCAGACATGGTGACTCACATCTATAATCCCAACACTGAGGATGCTGAGGCAGGAGGATCAGTTCTATACCAGCTTGGACTATACAGTGAAACAATGTCTTAAATAATAATAAGAACGTTAGTAATGCCAAAAGTGAACTTCAAAGAAATACACCCCTGGCCACCTACCTAAAACCTTCATAATCTGTCACCATCCTACTTTTTTTCTCTTATCTCATACTCATTATCAAGTTTTTCTTACAAGGGTAAATGATAATACATCAAATACTTTCAAAGTACATGTTTTATACCAAGCAAGCATGGTTTCAAATGCATTACATGCATCAGGTCCTTTAAGTCTTCACACTGGCCTTGACTTCAGAGACATTTTAAACCTCCAATTTGCACTTGAAAAACTGAGGTTTTAGATGATTTATGTCACTGTTTTAATTACTTTTCTGTTGATGTGATAAAATATCATGATCCAAGGCAACTTGGGGAGGGAAAGGTTTGCTATATCTTACAGCTTACCATTATGTAATGTCTTAGTTACTTTTCTATTGTCATGACAAAACATTATGACCAAGGCAATTTATAAAAGAATGTATTTAATTTGAAGACTCATCATACCAAAGTGTATGATCATCATGGCAGTGAACATGGGAGCAGGCAGGAAGGCATGGTGCTAGAGCAGTAGCTGAGAGCTTACATCTGATCCACAAGTATGCCGAAAAAAAGAGAGCAAGACTGGACCTGGCATGGACATTTGAGATCTCAAAGCCCACCCCTAGTAATACACTTCCTTCAAGGAGGTCACACCTCTTAATCCTTCCCAAACAGTTCTGCCAACTGGGGACCAAGTATTCAAATATGTGAGCCTATGGGGGCCATTCTCATTCAAACTACCATAGTAAGTCAAGACATGAACCTGGAGGCAGAAGCTGAAGCAGAGACCATGGGAGAATGCTGCTCACTGGCTTGTTTCCCAAGACTCACTCAACTTGCTTTTCTTATACAACTCAGGACCACTGTAGCATTCCCCACAGTGGGCTAGGCTCTCCTTTATCAATCACTAATCAAGAAAATACAACCCAAACTTGCCTACAAGCAATCTGATGGCATTTTCTCAGTTTAGGTTTAGGTTTCCTTTTTCCAGATGACTCTAGCTAGTGTCAAGTTGACAAAAAAAAAACCTCTAAGCACAACCCAGGCTGCTGACACTGCCAATGAGACTCAGTCTTGAGTACAGAGTTTCTAGATTCTTCTGCTTTTTCTGTATATTGGCTATTTCTACCTATCTCTTACAAAGAGAACATTCCTACTGCTTCCTAATAAATCCAGCTTACCCCACCATTTTAGTTAGGGTTTCTACTGCTGTGATAAAACACCATGACTAAAAGCAACTTGGGGAGGAAGGGGGTTATTACCTCTTACAATTTTCAGATCACACTCCATCACTGAGGGAAGTCAAGACAGAAACTAGAGACAGGAATTGATGCAGAGTCCATGGGAAATTGGGGCTTCCTAGGTTTGCTCCACATGGCTTGCTCAGCCTGCTTTCTTATACTACCCAAGATCACCTGCTGAGGGATGGCACAGGCTTACGGTGGGTCGGGCCCTTCTGCATTAATCATCAATCAAGAAAATGCCTTACAGACTTGCCTGCAAGCCAATCTAATGGAGGCATTTTCTCAACTAAAGTTCCTTCTTCCCAGATGACCTTGTGTCAAGTTGACCAAAAAAAAAAAAAAAAAAAATCTAGCTAGTACACCCAGCTAGCTAAATTCCCATGTAAGGCTCTTGAAGGCTTTGTCCAAGGTCAATGGCCCTAAAGAATAAAAAGATAGGATTGGAAAAACTGCAACCAGAGAAGCCCTGTGGCTGCTTACAGAAATATTGGCCCCATGGGAGGGCCCCATGTCCATGCTGTGCCATTCCACCTCCTGAGCACTGAGCAACAGGCTGTGTGAACTGAGAAGGCAATTCTCACACCACACCAAATGATTCAGAAGGCCTCTGACACACCTGGAGAGTGCACTATAGTGTTTGACCTGTGCAAAAAGTCTCCAATTTGAAGTTTTAAACTGAGTATTTGTATGTTGAGGGCAAACACAGAAAGGATACATTATAGTGTGACAGATGGAAATAGATTTACTAAGACATTAATAGTATCTAGACAGGTTCTCAAGCACACCTGGGAATACATTACTGACACATTATAGGAACACACCAATACACGGTTATTCCCACAGCAACAACAACAACAAAAAAAAACAAGTTACCTTTTACAACTCAAAAGAAAACTGCATTCATTGCAGTGACATCTAAATCTCCTAGTTTTGTGTTCTGAGCTCAAACTTTAAATTCTTTTGAGTTTTGGACATCATCAGCAAGGGTAAAACATTTTTGGTGAGATATCCTCTCTTTTGATATATCACTATCACATGACTAAACATTAATATTTTTGTTCTTTACAAAATACAGTACACATTTATGCAGTCATAAACATGCATTCATCTTATTAAAAATAAATTCATCTCCAATATTATATATATTGTTTATTTTTAGATTTCATTATTATATGTGCATATATATTCTATTAGTTTGCTTTTCATTATTAGACAGGTTTGGTAACGCATACTTAAAATCCCAGCATTTAAAAGGTTGAGAAAGAAGGATTGTGGGTTCAAGGCCAGCTTGACAACATAGTGAGACCCTATATCAAAATAAAACAAAGACCCAAAAAAAGAGATTTAGTTAGCTCATAACTTTGGAGGCTGAAAGTCCAAGATTTAGTGGCCCTCTGATGAAGAACCTGTGTGGGAATAAGAGATCATATTGAAACAGTGTTTTCCCTGCTTGTATTGCAACAAGAAGTTCATGTATCCACTTATGAATGAGTACATACTATGTTTGTCTTTTTGAGTCTGGGTTACCTCATTCAGGATGATATTTTCTAGTTCCATCCATTTGCCTACAAATTTCATGATGTCATTGTTTTTTTACCACTGAGTAATCCTCCATTGTATATATATATAATTTTCTTTATCCAGTCTTTGGTTGAGGGGCATCTAGATTGTTTCCAGGTACTGGCTATTACAAATAATATTACTATGAACATAGTTGAGCAAGTGTCCTTGTGGTATGATTGAGCATTCCTTGGGTATATGCCACAAGAGTGGTATCATTGGGTCTTGGGGTAGATTGATTCCCAATTTTTTGAGAAACCACCATACTGATTTCCAGAGTGACTGTACAAGTTTGCACTCCCACCAACAGTGGAGGAGTGTTCTCCTTGCTCCACATCCTCTCCAGCATAAGCTGTCATCAGTGATTTTGACCTTAGCCACTCTGACAGGTGTAAGATGGTATCTCAGAGTCATTTTGATTTGCATTTCCCTGATGACTAAGGATGTTGAGCAATTCCTTAAATGTCTTTCAACTATTTGAAATTCTTCTGTTGAGAATTCTCTGTTTAGATCTGTAGCCCATTTTTTAATTGAATTGTTTGGTATTTTGATGTCTAGTTTCTTGAGTTCTTTATATATTTTGGAGATCAGCCTTCTGTCAGATGTGGGGTTGGTTAAGATCTTTTCCCATTCTGTATGTTGTCATTTTGTCTTATTTAATGTGTCCTTTGCTTAACAAAAGATTCTCAGTTTCAGGAGGTCCCATTTATTAATTGTTGCCCTCAGTATCTGTGCTACTGGTGTTATGTTTAGGAAGTAGTCTCCTGTGCCAATGCATTCAGGACTACTTCCTACTTTCTCTTCTGTCAGATTCAGGGTAACTGGATTTATGTTGAGGTCTTTCATCCACTTGGACTTGAGTTTTCTGCATGGCCATAGATATGGATTTATTTGCAATCTTCTACATGTTGACATTCAGTTATGAAAGCACCATTTGTTGAAGATACTTTCTTTTATCCATTGTACAGTTTTGGCTTCTTTGTCAAAAATCAGGTGTTCACAGGTGTGCAGATTAATGTCAGGTTCTTCAATTTGATTTCATTGATCCACATGCCGGTTTTTATGCCACTACCAAACTGTTTTTATTACTATAGCCCTATAGTAGAGCTTTCAGTCAGGGATGGTGATGCCTCCAGAGGTGGCTTTATTGTACAGGATTCTTTTAGCTATCCTGGGTTTTCTGTTTTTCCAAATGATGTTGAGTATTGTTCTTTCGAGGTCTGTGAAGAATGGTGTTGGGATTTTGATAGGGATTGCATTGAATCTGTAGATTGCTTTTGGTAAGATTGCCATTTTTGCTATGTTAATCCTGCCTATGCATGAGCATGGGAGATCTTTCTATTTTCTGCTATCTTCTTCAATTTCTTTCTTCAGAGACTTAGAGTTCTTGTCATATAGGTCTTTCACTTGCTTAGCTAGATGTAAAGCAAAGGATAACCAGACTACAACCCACAGCTCCAGAGAAGATAACAAGGAGGACGCTAAGAGGGACACATGGATCACCCTGGGAAGGGGAAATAGATGAGATCTCCATGAGTAAACTGGGGGTGAGGGGGCAATAGAGGGAAGCGGGTAGGGAATGAGAACATGAGGAAATGGGGTGGTCAAGCTGGAACAAGGATGGAGTGGGAGAGCAATAAAAGAGATACCATGATAGATGGAGACATCAAGGGAACAGGGGAAAACAGGGTACTAGGGAAGTTCTCAGGAATCCACAAGGATGACCTCACCTTAGACTACTAGCAATAGTAGAGAAGATGCCTGAATTGGCTTACTCCAGTAATCAGATTGGTGAATACCCTAACTCTCATCATAGAGCCTTCATCCAGTAACTGATGGAAGCAGATGCAGAGATCCACAGCCAAGAACCAGTCTGAGCTCCAGGAGTCCAGTAGAAGACAGAGAAGGATTCTATGAGCAAGGGGCAACAAGATTATGATGGGGAAACCTATAGAGACAACCAAACCAAGCTAGTGGGAACTCATGAACTTTAGACCAACAGCTGTGGAGCCTCCATGGGACTGGACTAGCCCCTCTGCATAAGAAAACAGTTGTGTAGGTTGATCTGTTTAAGGGTCCTTGGCAGTAGGATCAGGATTCATTCCTGGTGCATGAGCTGGCTTTTTGAAACCCATTACCTATTGTGGGACACCTTGCACAGCCTTGACGCAGGGGGAGGGGCTTGGACCTGCCTCAGCTGAATGTACCAGGCTGTACTAACTCCCTATGGGAGGCCTTACCTTTTCAGAGGAGGGAATGGGGAGTGGGTTGGGGGACAAGGCTGGGGGGAAGGGAGGAAGGAAGAGAGGGGGATCTGTGATTGTTATGTAAAATGAATAAAAACTTTCTTAAAAAATGTTTTAAAAATTAAAAAAGTTTATATAGAATAATAAATGGCTACAAACTGATTACCTACATATGCTTAAGGGGGAAATAGAGTGAAGATTTACATGCTACTAAAAATGTTTTTAAGGGGCTAGAGTGACATCTCAGTTGGTAAGAGGGCTTCCTTGTTTTTCCACAGGGGCCAAATTCAGTCCAAGCACCTACACTGGGCAGCTCACCCTGCACCTCCAGCTCCAGATTTGACACCCTCTTCTGGGCTCTTGTGGACATCCTCATGCACATGTAAATACACACACACACACACACACACACACACACACACACACACACACACACATTTTTTAATTACTTTAAAAATACTTAACAAAGATAAGATGTTATGGAAATAGGTAACGAATGAGAATGAGGAATTCAGAAATAGATCCGAACATACCTTGTAACTAACTACAAGAGCCAGCGGCATGGCATGTACGTGTGTTCCCAGCTACTGAGAAGGCTGAGGCAGGTGGGTCACTTAATTCCAGGAGTTTGAGATCAGCCTGGGATACACAGTAGACCACTATGTCAAACAAAAGGGAAGGGTTGTAGGGGACAACATCACCACATGAGTAGAAATTCCACAGTTGGGAAACTGATACTACTAGTTATCAAAAAAGCAAAACCAGACCTTTACCTTGTATCATACAATAAATCAAAAATAGAATAATAAAATATCAAGATAATTGCATATTAATTCCACATAGGAAACTTTCTGGAATAAGATAGGTAACTGAGGAGTGGTAAGGGCCATAGATAAATACATTGGGCTTTCTTTTTCAAGACATGTTCTCAGGCTGTAGCCCAGGCTAGCCTCAAACTCATTATGTACCCCAGGTTGGCCTCAAACTCATAGCACTCCTCCTGCTTCAGACTGGTCAGGTTCACAGATGTGAACCACCAGGCATAACTTGACTGTGGTTTTTAAGTTTTAATTTTTGTATGGCAAAAATAAGCCACAAATGAAGGGAAATGAGTAAAGAGCAAGCAAGAAATGCAGGCAGAGACTGTATAATAAACTTCACAGCCTCATTAGTAGTCACAGAAATTCAAAATAAAATCCAGGTTTTTACTCATCAGAGCTGGGCATTAAAATTAAAAGATAATTATAAAGAATATTGCTGAGAATTTGGGGGAAAAGTTGTCTCATATAATAGTGGTAGAAATAAGAATTTGTTTTTATTTTATGTATATCGATGTTTTGCCGGAACGTGTGTGTGTGTGTGTGTGTGTGTGTGTGTGTGTGTGTGTGTGTGTGTGTGTGTGCCTGGTGCCCACAGAGGCCAGTAGAGGACATTAATCCTCTGGAACTCGAGTTACAGACTGTTCTGAGCTACCAAGTGGATGCTGAGAATCAAAAGCTTTTAGTCATTGAGCCATTTCTCCAAATCCAAGTTATAAATTTGGAGGAAATTTTTATAATATCAAATAAAAAGTTTAAATGTCAGGCAAATAAAATGTCAAAATTAAAAATACGCATGCTTCATGTTCCACAATGAGAAATCTATTCCACCGAAATAAAAGCATTAATATTTAAGAAAATTTAAGCATAAAATTGCTCAGTAAGACATTTCAATGCCAAAAGGAAATAGAAACAAATTTAATTTCTACCAATGAAAGAGTACATGAATAAACTGTAATTTGCTTATTCATATTTATTCATACAATACAACATTACAGTTATTTTTGAAGCCTGTTCAGGAAAAGGCATATCTTCACAATGGAAAATATGATGGTCATGATTTTAGTTAACCACATTATCAAACTGCTTACAATGGAACACTTGGATGTTATATCACTCTAACAAGAAAAAAATAGAAATAAACAGAATCATCTATGAACTGGTCTTGCCAAATATAATCAAACCTAAATCTGACCAAACCTTTAGGCTTAGCTTCTCAGTTCCAAGAAATACATGAAATAGAAGAACAAAGTTAAACCCTGAGGAAATAAACACACAAAAAAGAAATATGAGCTATTCTGCAAGATAACTGATATGGCTGCTTCCAGGGGTTGAGATCAAAGGAGAAAAGGTGTTTGTTAGTTTTTTATTGTTGTGATAAGACACAATGACCAAGGCAACGTATAGAAGAAAGAGGGTTGGGGGGCACTTACAGTTTCAAAGGGTTAGAGTCCATGACCATTGTGGTGTGGGGAATGGAAACAGGCAGGTAGGCAGTCATGGTGCTAGAGCAGTAGCCAAGAGATTACATCTTGATATACAAGCAGGAGGCAAAAAGAAAGAAAGGAAGAAAGAAAGAAAGAAAGAAAGAAAGAGAGAGAGAGAGAGAGAGAGAGAGAGAGAGAGAGAGAGAGAAAGAAAGAAAGAAAGAAAGAAAGAAAGAAAGAAAGAAAGAAAGAAAGAAAGAAAGAAAGAAAGAAAGAAAGAAAGAAAGAAAGAAAGGAGAGACTGAGCCTGGCATTGGCAGTTGAAACCTCAAAGCCCACCCCTAGTGACACACCTCCTCCAACAAGGCCACACATTTGAATCCTTCCCAAACAGTCCCACCAACTAGGGACCAAGTATTCAAATATATGAGCCTAGGGGAGCCACACTCATTCAAGTCACTACAAGTGGGGAGTCAGAGTAAGATAGCCCATGCCTGTAATCTCAGTGTTCATGAGACTGAGACAGGAGTAAGTTCAAGGCCAGGGTGGGCTAAAAGCAAGACTCTGCATCAGAAAATGAAACAAAACAGTGAGAAACTATTATAAAATAAAAGACTAAAGAGACATAAGACAATTGTAATATGTGAACTTTCAATAAATTTTGATTCTTTAAAAAATAACTATTGGTCTGCAGACATGGCTCAGAAGTTAAGATCACTAGCTGCTCTTCCAGGTCCCAGGTCCTAGGTTTAATTATCAGAACCCACACAGCAGCTCTCAACCATCATCTGTCACTCTAGTCCCAGGGGACTGATATCCTCTTCTACATTCCAAGGACATGGCACACACACACATGGTATACAGATACACATGCAGAGAAAACACTAATACATCAATACACTTTTTTTTCTTTAAAAGTAGCTATAAAAGGATTTTTGTTAGATAAATTTGAATATAAACAAAATAGAGAATACAAATAAATTAGTTCTGGTATTTTCTTGCACCGCAGATAACAATAATATACTTTACATTTCAAAAAGCTACAAGAAAGGATTTTTAAAACTTTCACTGTAAAGAAATGACAAATGTTTGAGGAGATAAATATGTTTAACCTGATTTAAGCATCACACAATGAATACATGTGTAGAAACACTGCATGGTACCCCATCGCCAAGTGCGATTTTTATTTTTACATTTTCAGTTAAAAATAAATAAATTTTAGTGACTGGGAGTATAACTCAGTGGTAGAGTGTTTGCCTGACAGGGTGAGGCCTTAGGTTCAATCAATCCCCAACACTGTAAGTAGTATTTTCTCTCTTTTTTCTTTCTTCCCAGCACTACAACTATAATAACAGTAATACAATTAGTTTTCAAATATTTTGATTTTTTTATTTTCTAAAGTTTGGTGATGATATTGTGAGTGTGAATGAAAAGGTCCTTTTTTTTAGACAATGGATACCATATTTCTCAATGGTGAATTATTATAAACTCCAATTTACTGTGTCTCAAATGTTTCAAGAGGAAAAAAAATCCATTAGATCAGCAGTTCTCAACTTGTGGGTCATGACCCCTTTGGGGGGTCACATATCAGATATCCCGCATATCAGATATTTACAATTCTTAACAGTAGTAAAATTACAATTATGATGTAGCAATGAAATAATTTTATGGTTGGGGTCACTACAACATGAGGAACTGTATTAAAGGGTCACAGCATTAGGAAGGTTGAGAACCACTGCATTAGATTGTGCTGAATCAAATTGCCATTTCGTAAGTCAAAAACAGTTGTTGAGTATTGGCAATTTTACATGATTTAGCCTAACAAATCAGGGAAAAGCATCTGCAAAAACACCATAAAAACTTAACAATGATTGGACCTAGCCAACAGTTGCATAGGAATTCACTTTACTATTATTTCAACTTTTTACAACAAAAATCAAAGAAAAATAAAAATATGTATATATTGACCTAGATGGAGAGATAATATTATCTTTATTTTTTAATTCTTTGACTAGTTCATCCATGTATATAACAAATTTTGATCATTTTCATCCCATTGCCCTCTCATCTGCTCTCCTTCACCCACTGGGATACTTCTTCCAACAAGTCTCCCTCTTCCTTTCATATCCTCTTTGAGCATGAGACACTGAGCTAGGTTAAGGCTGCTTTCATGAGTGTGGATAGGAGGTTATTTCCTGGAGCATAAGCAACTGACTGGCAGTTACACCACTGGAGAAGGTGATACACCTCTTCTGGCAGCCAGTATGGACCAACTGGCCCTCAGGGAGGGCCGGAGACTCATAAGCCTCTCCCCAGTCCATGATGACATATTAATGGTCCCTTGTCTAGCTTTTTGAAACCTGCTGAAAAACACATATAGAAGAGACTTATCAAATGGATGGAGTAGAGGAACAACCTATCTATGTTTATAGATATCCCCAATCATGAAAAAACACCAGTTGTGAATAAAGCCATTATTATTGATTGATTGTGGTGAGAACAGAGAAAGTGGGGTAAAGATTAACATTAAGTATCCTTACTTATACTTGTCAAAATATGAATGTTTCACATAGTTTTTTAATCTAATTTTTATTTTATTATTGTGTGGGTATGGATGTTTTACCAGCATGTATGTCTGTGCCCACATGAGTGCAGTATCTATAGAAGCCAGAAGAAGCCATCAGATGCCCTGGCACTGAAGTTACAGATGGTGTGAGCCACCATGTGGGTGCTGGGAACTGAACTGGGGTCCTCTGGAAGAGCAGCTAGTGCTCTTAATTGCTGAGCCATCTCTGCAGTCCTAAATCTGATTTTAAATACTCTACATACACACTTACACACAATGTACTAGAAATTTGGGGTAAAGATGATTTTTCAAATAGGCGCCAACAAAGGTTTCCCCAAGAATATTCAGTGCTAAATCTTCATTTAGATCAAGGATTGACAAGCTCCATTCTATAGATCAATCATACTATCCCCTTTCATAACACAGTGGCAGAGTTGAACAGTTCTAAGTGTCTATATGACTGGGGCAGGGTCCTGTGCTGCTGTTCCCTTTGGGGGAGGGGGCCAAGCAGGTGCAAAGTCAACCACACAGACTCCAGGAGGGGAATGGTGAAACAACAAGCTCAGTTTATTCAGGAAGAGGCAAGCCTTATATACCCTCCACCCCACCCTGGGGGAAAGTTTGATGAATATGCATCTGCTGGTGTGACATGGCTGCCTCTCATTAGTCCAGGTCATCTCCAGATCATGTCTCAGCTGCTGTTGCTAAGGCCCTTAGGCAGACCTAGGTTGGTACTCAGAAAGTATCTTATTACTAGTTTGGGCCAGCTGGCCCTCAAGTCTGTTAGGGCTGAGTCATCCCACATATGACTTGACAAGTGCAGAGTTTTTACTATTAGGTCCTGTTTTTCACAGTAAACATTTTATGTTCCCGAATTTAGACGGTGTTTTGGTTTGAATAAAATGTTCCTACATGTGGGCTGGAGAGATGGCTCAGAGGTTAAGAGCACTGACTGTTCTTCCTAGAGGTCCTGAGTTCAATTCCCAGCAACCACATGGTGGCTTACAACCATCTGTAGTGAGATCTGGCACCCTCTTCTGGCATGCAGGAATATATGCAAATAGAATACTGTAAACATAACAAATAAATAAATCTAAAAAAAAAGTTCCTACATGTAAGATGCAGCATATTTTACCAAAACACTGAGGTATAAAAAGGAAAAAAATGTGTGTATGAAACAGTTTTTTAAATTAATGCTTACCTGTGTCTGATGATATATAATACTAATCCCAGTCCTTGGGAGTTGAGACAGGAGAATCAAATATCCATGTATAGTCTCAGCTATATAACGGGCTATGTAAGATATTCTTTCAAAAAACCAAGGGCTGGAGAAATAGCTCTGCACTGGCTGCTTTTCCAGAGGACTGGGATTCAATTCCCAGAATCCCCAGAGTGGCTCACAACTGTCTAGAACTCCAGTACCAGAGAATCTGATGCCCTCTTTTGGCCTCCACAAGCTTTTGCACAGACATACATGCAGGCGAAACACCCATACACACACACACAAAAAAAAAATAAAAACTGAAGGGGGAAAGAAAGAAACTGGAGAGACAGCTCAGCAGGTAAGAGTACTCACTGTGTGTGTGTAACTGAGTTCAACTATCCAGTGGGCATGTTTTGCCAGGCCAGCCATTGTTGTAGCTGGCAAGGTTCATAGCTGGGAATGATAGGTGATTTTTCAAGCACTGTGAAAGCTAGCCAGAAGGGATGAAGCTTCCAGGTCAGTTTGATTTCTCTGTATTCTATGACTGAAGTATGTGGTGATACATTGTGTCCTCCAATATATTGTGCATCCTAATAAACTTATTTGGGGTCAGAGAACAGAACAGCCACTAGACAGACATAGAGGCCAGAAAATGGTGGCACTCACACCTTTAATCCTAGCATTCTGGAGGCAGAGATCCATCTGGATCTCTGTGAGTTCAAAGCCACACTGGAAACAGCCAGGCATGGTGACTCACGCCTTTAATCCCAGGAAGTGATAGCAGAAAGCAGAAAGGTATATAAGGCATGAGGACCAGGAACTAGGCTGGTTCAACTTTTAGGCTTTTGAGCAGCAGTTCAGCTGAGATCCATTCTGGATGAGGACTCAGAGGCTTCCAGTCTGAGGAAACAGGATCAGCTGAGGAACTGGCGAGGTGAGGAAGCTGTGGCTTGTTCTGCTTCTCTGATCTTCCAGCATTCACCCCAATACCTGGCACCGGGTTTGTTTTTTATTAATAAGACCTTTTAAGATTCCTGCTACAGAAGTACATGTTGTCTTCATTAACAGGGCCTTTCTGTCAAGTTCTGGAGGGTAACCAGAGTAATGGCAACAGCCTGTAATGTTTTGATCTCACTGGCCAGCAACTCCAAAAGAAGTAACCAATTCCTGGAACTGGACTTTACACTTTTTTCAGATTCATTTTTACCATTTTCATTTTATATGTATGGGTGTTTTGCCTGCATATATGTCTGTGCAGTCAGTATGTGCATGACTGGTGCTCTTGGAGGCTGGAAGAGAGCATTGGATTCACTGGAACTAGAGTTATAGATTGTAAGCCATGATGTGGGTGCTGGGTCTCAAACCAAGGTATGTGTTAGCTCCTAGTGTCTAGTATGGGCATTGTTGCCTCTTATAGGGTAACTCCAATTTAATTACACACACACACACACACACACACACACACACACACACACACACACACACGTACAGGTACACTTCTACAGTAGGCTTCCGTACAACTTTTTTGAAAGTCCTTCAGTATTATTTATCCCTCCCCATACTCCTTCCTGTAAGCTGCACTCAGCTCTCCCATTCCAATTTAACCTTTTCTGTTCCCAGTCCCTTTTAATCTTTTGTATCAGTGCATTCTATCTCCCCTCCCTTCAGCCCCCCCCCATGGCCCTAATAATTACTAACTTCTATGGATATTCCAAATAAAACACAAATATCTGATGGTCCAAAGATAACATCCATAAATAAGAGAAAGCATGCAACAAATGAGAGAAAACATGTGATATTTGTCTTTCTGGTTCTGGGGTTGCCTCATTCAGAATGACTGTTTCCAGCTCTATCTACTCTACTATGATTTTCATTTTTCTTAATACATAAATAATATTCCACTGTGGAAATATACCAAATTTTCACTTTGGCAAGACAGGTCATAGGCCCTGGGGGAGAATCTAAAAACGAACTCCTAATGACTTATCCTCATGCCCATAGATCAATGCATCTCTCAACCTTCAGCCCTAAAAACAACTATAGCCCCTCCTAAGACTCAAGGATCACTGTGGAAAAGAGAGAATACATAGTGTTAAGAACCCGACATGCTAGTTGACTATAAGAAAACAGTGTCTTCCGGACATAGCAGCACAGCTACATGTATGAACTCATAGCAGTTGTGACAGCATGCATAATGTCTGTGCAAACCCAGGCTAGACCACATCCTAGCATGGAGAAGGGGGTTAGGCATGAAATCCTACCAGGGAACTGTTAGGAATTTTTAGCTCCTAGGAGAGGGAGAGACAGTGTTAATTTTGTAGCCTCTGGAAAGTTGGCCGCACATCCAAGAATATTTGAGCAACACAAATTGGTCTTGATAGGTTTAAAAAAAATGGACACAGACTTGGGTGGGTAGGGAAGAAGATGTGGATTTGGGGTGACTGGAGGCCAGGAGCTAATATGATTACGATCAAAACACATTGTATGAAATGCTCAAAGAACTAATAAAAATTTCAAATTAAATAAATATTTCTGCCAGGTGTGTGTGTGGGGGCATGCCTTTAATCCCAGCACTCAGGAGGCAGAAGCAGGTGAACTCTGTGAGTTCAAGGCCAGCCTGATCTACAAAGTGAGTTCCAAGACAGCTAGGGCTGTTACACAGAGAAACCCTGTCTTGAAAAATCAAAAGCAATTCTAATATATTCAACAGTAACTTATTCTCTGCACTTAGATGTATTAGGAGTCTCTTCAGTAATGGATGTCCAGAGTTGATCTATGGGCATAGACGTGACTATTTAGAAGACAATGTGGCATCATAGGCTCATGTGTTTGAACACTTGGTCTTCAGTTGATGGTACTACTCTTGGAAGTTGTGGAACCTTTAGGAGGTGGTACCTAGCTGAAGGAAGTGGATCACTGATGTGGTAAGTCTTCTGCATTCTGGGCCACCTCCACTTCTGGCATGAATGCTCTGTTCCCTGATAAGAGGCTACAAAACAAGCAGCTGCCTCAAAAGTAGCTAATATAGATGTTCATCTTAATGAATGCTCCACCTTGATGGAAAGTGTTACCCTGTTTCAGTGTTCTGGTTTT
The DNA here is from genome assembly GCF_007827085.1 of Peromyscus californicus insignis. Taxonomy (NCBI): domain Eukaryota; kingdom Metazoa; phylum Chordata; class Mammalia; order Rodentia; family Cricetidae; genus Peromyscus; species Peromyscus californicus. The sequence goes on from NW_026294391.1 coordinate 49,665,076, forward strand.
CAGATAGAATTATGACCATTTCAGCCAGAGTGGGATGGTTTGTAAGTAATTCAAATGGGAAAAAAAGACTGTAAATATATTTAAAGAGTACTTTCAGGAAAAAAATCACATCCCCCTGTACCTTAAATGAGTATTTGAATTTAAATGTTATAGTTTATACATTTGCCTATGTTTCCTATGCATTAATTTGACCCTAAGCTTGATTAAGAGCTATAGGCAGGAATTTTAACTGATCTTGTATTAACACATAATAAAAATAAAATAATGTAAGACAATAATAGAGTTCAAGAATTTTTTCTTTGAAAGGAGTTTGAATGTGTATTTCAAAAACCATAATAAAAAGTATATATTAATTAAAATATGTAATTTACTCAATTTTGAGGGCCATCCCTTTTAGTGTTACAATAGTACCCAAGAAAACTGAAATTAAACCACAGTATAGCCCTGCCAGGCAAGGGAACACATGCCTTAAATCCCAACACTTGGGAGGCAGAAGCAGGTGGATCTCTGTGAGTTTGAGGCAAGCCTGGTCTACAAAGAGAGTTCCAGGACAGTCAGGGTTGTTAAACAGAGAAATTCTGTCTGGAAAAACAAAAACCAAAAAGCACAGTATAGCCTTTAATCTCAGCAGTTGGAAGGCGGCAGCAGCTGGATCTCTGTGAGTTGCAGTTCCAGATCATCTAGAGCTACACGGTGAGACCATGGCTCAATAAATAGATGATAGATAGATAGATAGATAGATAGATAGATAGATAGATAGATAGATAGATAGATAGATATAGATGATTGATAGATGATAGAGATAGATAGATATAGATGATTTATAGATAGATAGATAGATGATAGATGATAGATAGATAGATAGATAGATAGACAGACATAGATGAGAGAGAGAGAGAGAGAGAGAGAGAGAGAGAGAGAGAGAGAGAGAGAGAGAGAGAGAGATTCTACATAGCATAGCTGTGGCTGCCTGGCCCTGGGGAAGATCTGGCCTTTCAACATTCCATCATGATGGGGTGGAAGCTCATGGAGTCTCACCCCTCCTTGAGGAATTATTGACAGTTAATGGCTAGGAGAGGGTTTTTCACTGGTATAGCCAATGGGAAGTGGCCTGTGCTCAAGTAAATAACCCCTCATCATGCTCCTCTAAGCAAGCCAAATTCAACTCAGTCACGAAAATAAAAGCACGTAAGTAGGAGGAGGACTAGTTGGGAAGAAGGAGGTCTTGCAGGAGTGAAAAGAGAATGAGGAAGGATAATGGAGGGTGAATATGATCACAATACATTGTATATATTATGAACTTGCCAAAATATAGTTTAAAAATGCTCTCTTAGGTCTAATACACAGACAGGCTTAAATAGTGCCCCTGTCACTATATACAAATAGTGCCCTGTCACTATATATTTTAATATTTAAATAATATACAAGGGAGTGGAGAGATAGCTCAGCAGTTAAAAACACTGGCTGCTTTCCCAGAGGACCCAGTTCAATTCCTAACACCCACATGGCAGCTCACAACTATCTATAACTCCAGCCCCAGGGGATCCTATGCCCTCTTCTGGTCTCTTCTACAGGTACCAGGTATACGTACCAGGTATACATATGGTGCACAGATACACATTCAGGCAAACACTCATTCACATCAAAATAAATAAAATCTCAAAGAAATAATATACCATAATCTACAATATAATTTCCTTCTTTGGTTTTATTTTTCTCTAATAGGAGAGTCAAAACTATGAAGGTCTGCCTGTCTTCTTTGATTCAGGAGAGACCTACTCTCAAACATTTCCAGGCTCCCACTCCTATTTTGGGTTTATGACTGAAAAATTAATTCACTTCACCTTAACATACAACCCATGCAGTCAGGTGACTCCCTCAGCTTGTTAATACAAATGCTTTCATCTTCTGATGGAGATATTTTAAGGTTGACTTTTTCTCAAAGGAAGTGAAATAAAGGCAGCATATTCTAAACCCCATCGTATCTGGGTACATTTCAACACCCCTGAGACAGCCATTGGCAAAAATTAACTTCTAAAACACCCTAGCAGCAAAATGCAGCTCAGCTCCATTGCCTCTTCCTCCCAGCATACTTTTTAACCTGAAAAACCAAAATGATGTGAATGCAAGATGCATGTCTGCAAGGAATATGATGCAATAATCGTATGTCTCCAATTCCATCATGCTATAATTAATCTTAATTATACATTCAATCCTGCCTGAATTAAAAGACTCACATAGCTTGAATCTTGTATTGCCTATAATTCTACTGTGTTATTTTGAGAAATATAAAGTGATAAATCTTCTAATGCGAGATGGTGTTTTCTTACTGGGCAGGCATGAGAGTATCCCAGGGTGTTCTTCACTGTTTACTGAGGACCATTTACTGAGCATTTTGTGTCCCTGTTTCCCCTTCCCAGGCTCGGAGCAGTCAGCACGTGGGAAAGGAAACGCTGATTACATATCCAGTCACCTGACAGAAGAGGCGGCGCCTGTCCCTCTTCATATGTTTATGTTTCTCTTTAGTGTTCTGAAGCCTGACTAAGGAGTTGGCATTTGCCTCCTTTTCCGTGTATCATTGTGAGAATTTCCTGGGTTCTCTTTCAATCTTCCCCCTCTTGCTTTCACAGGCACTTATTAACCTTCTTGGAGCTTCTCCAGGCACACCCAGTAACTCCCACGGAGCAAAGGATCTTCTTAGAAGGCAGAAAGCTGCACCCACGGCAGCCCCTTTATTGTGGTACAATACAGACACTGCCGGTATTATCTGTGAGGCCAATATCGTGAGATCCTTTTTCCAACAGCACCTACTGAGCTGTGGTGCAAATGCAGAGTCTTTTTAAATATCTTTGGAGCTGGTGATTTCAGTATCTAACCCCATGTTGCTTAGGGGAAAGAAATGTCTGGAACTACTAGAAAACCTTGTTCTTGAGAAAACATGAGAACTCCATAATGGTTTGTGGACTTTGGCTGGACATGTTGTGACCCTGAAAAGGACAAGTTTTGCTTATTTGGGGCACAGGACAGAAAACGTTTATTAAAAACACTGTACCTACAGTGGAGTCTGGCGAAGTGCTGAGTTCTGTTATACTGAACAAAGGAACTAAAGCCAAAGCAAGAAATGATGAAGGCCGTCCTGTGGAGGGATGAAGACAATGGACACCTGTAGTGGGAAGGATGATGAATGTGATACCTAGAAAATGGGAGACTCTGTGGGAAAGCTTTAACCATTTGATGGAACCCAGGGGCACATCTGCATCCTTTCTAGAAGTTATAGTGACCTGGAACATCCATTCCATGCAGGGATTCTTATGGCCTCAGAGAAAGGCATGAACTTAACCTCTTCTTGATTTTCCTACACTTTCCAGAAAGACCTTTGAAGCATAAAGCCTCCCTTTATAAGAGAGGTGCTGTACCACATAGAGGTTTTGGGCTTCTCAATGTTGTGCAGATGGCAGTTTTCTTCAAGAGATACCAGAAAAAGACCTGTATATATCCTGTCACCTAATTTATGAAAAAGCAAAGAACTACTGTAATAATATTAATGTATCACTTTCTTTCTTTTTTTCCTTTGGTTTGTTTTTTCAAGACAGGGTTTCTCTGTGTAGCCCTGGCTGTCCTGGAACTCACTGCGTAGACCAGGCTGACCTTGAATTCACAGAATTCTGCCTTGAGTGCTGAGATTAAAGACGAGTACCATCACATCTGACTTAATGTACCACCTCTTGACCTGGATCATAGTTACATCAGAGTGTTGGGTTTTTGAAAATTTAATGAGCTGCCCACTTACATATGTATACTTTTCTGTCTTTATGTAACACTTTAAATTTTTAGGTTTATTTATTTTATTTTATGTGTATTAGTGGTTTTCTGTCTTATACATATGTGCACAATGTGTGTGCTTGTTGCCCTCAGAGGTCAGATGAGATGTCGGATCCCCTGGAACTGAAAGGACAGACAGTTGTGAGCTGCCATGTGGGTGTTGAGAATTGAAGCCAGGTCCTCTACAACAGCAGTAAATGCTCTTAATCTCTAAGCCATCTCTCTGGCCTCTAGTGTAAATTGAAAGGCTGCCTTTGGGGCTGGTGAGATGGCTAAGTGGGGAAGAGCACTTGCCACCGAGTCCGGAAACCTAAATAGTGGAAGGACAGAACTGATTCCTGAAAGTGGTCTTCTCAATTCCACATGAGCTTGCACACACACACACACACACACACACACACACACACACACACACACACATACGTGCATGCACATGAGGGGATAAAGAAAAGATTTTTTTTAATGTAGCTTTCAATCCCTTTAAAACAGTTCAAACGGCAGCCCTTATCAAAGCTGCAGCTGCTTCTACATAGCTGCTGTGGTCAAAAGGAAGCTTAACTCTCCTGGTTCATGTTTACTGTAACACATCTGGAAGATCTTGGGAAAAGCCAGTTTCATCTTGACACTTCCGAGAAGCAGCCAGAGAACTTTGTTAACACTGGATACTCCACAACTACGTGGCGTCAGCAGAATAGGGCTGTGGGAAGCAGTTTGTTGAGCCCAAGAAGCAGCACGAAGGGACACTTGCAAGTATGTTCACCCTGGAAACATCTAGTGGCACATAGCAATGCTTTGGGTCACTCCCCTGTAAGCCAAGGCGAGTTAGGTCCTTATGTTTCTGAGCAACAGGTATGGGGAACCATAAGATCATTGTGGATAACTGTGTTAGCATTAAAAAAAAATAAAGTAAGAATTCAAATGGTATTTTTAAAGATTAAATTGCCAATTTTCAAAATAGAAAAAAATAAATGTTCAAAATTTAGATGAAATGAGTGGTAGTACAATCTTAGTTTCTCATCTTCCTTTTTTTCTCATTTTAAAATTTATCTTGTGTGTGTATGTGTATGTGGGCCAGACATGCATGCTCCATGGAGAACAAATGGAAATCAGAGGATAACTTGTAGAAGCTGGTTCTCTCCTTCCTCCATGCACATTACAAGAATTGAACTCAGGTTGTCAGCTTTGGTGGCAACATCTTTACCTGCTGAACCATTTTCTCAGCCCGTTTGCCTTTTTGAAACATATAGATACTACCTGTCTTTCCCCCTACTCTTGGGAAAAAATGCTGACATTTTGTTTTATCGTATTATATTTTGAGACAGAATCTCAGGTAGCTCCAGCTGGCCTGGAATTCACTATGTAGTTAATGATAACCTTGAACTTTTGATCCTTCTGCCTTTGCCTGCTAAATGTTGTCTCATGCCACCATGCCCAATTTCTATGGTGTTGGGGATCCAACCCAGGGCCTCATGCATGCTAGGCAAGCACTCTACCACTGAGCAACACTCCTAAGCCCATCTGACATCTTTCCTCGGGTCCTTTATTACCCTATTCTTTTTTCCTGCCCATACACTTTAAGGCACTTGAAAACCATTAGTTAGTGGGCCTTTTCTATTCCAGAGTTAAAACAAGTACCTCAGGATCCTTTACTTAAACCACAGCATTGAGCCTCATTAGTCACCATAAACAACTGTAACAATTGCACTAAATAAAAGATGTAACTTAAGTATTTAGAAGTCTCATTCCTGGGGTTGGAGAGATGGCTCAGGGGCTAAGAGCACTTGTTGCAGAGGACTGGGGTTCATTTCCCAGAAGCCACATGGTGGTTCATAACCACCTGTAACTCGAACTCCAGGGGATCTGATGCCCTCTTCTGATTGCCACACACACCAGGCATGCACATGGTGCACATACACACAGACAGGCCAAACAATCATACACATAAAATAAAATAAATAAATCTTTAAAAAGATTTCTCAATCTATAGCCAGCAAGATGATTTACCAGGTAAAGGCACTAACCACCAAGCTTGATGGCCTCAGTTCAATCTCTGAAACCCACATGGTAGGAGAGAGTTGCCACAAGTTGTCCTCTGATCTCTACACACAAGTCATGGTACACACACACATACACACACACACACACACACACACACACACACACACACACACACACACTAAACGTAAAGGAAAAAAAACCTGTAGCTGGAGAATTTCTCTCCAGCTCCCGCCACCAAGTCCCGTCAGTCCCAGAGCCCACTTATAAAATAAATACACAGACTCTTACACTATTTAAACTGTTTGGCCATTAGCTCAGGCCTGTCATTGTCTAGCTCTTACTCTTATATTTAGCCCATTTCTATTAATCTGTACTTTGCCATGTGGCTCATGGCTTACCAGTACTTTACATCTTCCTTGTCCTGGCGGCGGCTCCAGGCCGTCTCTCTTCCTTCCTCCTTTCTCAATTCTCCTCTCTGTTAGTTCCGCCTATACTTCTGTCTAGCTATTGGCCAATCAGAGTTTATTTACATATATCGATATCCACAGCAAAAACCTTTCTACTCTCTACATGTTTCCTCTTCACCTAGTAAGAAACTTCTCATGTTATAGGGAACACATACTTCTTTGTAAAGCCATTGGTACTGACTTGTTATACTTTCTGTGATGAAGTCACTAATCTTGAGTTGAATGCCTTCGCAGATCAAACAATCATGTTTGAAGGATATCTTGGGAGTGAGTAATGAACATGTATTACTTAGCTCTGTTTAGAACTCCATAACTCAAGACTGACTGAAGTCAATAAATAGTGGAAAGAAGGGGTATTGGGGCATGAAGACTGTTTACATGTTATACTGGGTTTGTGCTCATTTTCCATTAATCTTACTGAAGGGACTTGAAGATTTGATTGTTTTCTATTTCTGAAATCCTACTCACCTAGAGAACTAGCACCAAACAGTGAGCTGCATGGCTCTAACATATCATATGTGCCTCTGGAAAATGAGGGCCACAGACAATGGCAACACAAAGATATATTAAAAAATACATAATGTAACTTGTCTTAATATACTTTTCTGAGTCTAAAAATATGCCAGACCAAAAGAAACATATTTACATAAAAAGCAGACAAGGTCAAATAACAAAGAAAGCCCTTAATTAGTTGTAATCAACTTTAATTTGCATACCGTATATAATTCCTAAATGATTGTTAATAATAACTTTATATAATGGACTTCCAATTTTCATGAAAATGGCACATTTTGATAAGCAGACACAAAACCCTAGTACTAATAAGGTTTAATTTGCATACATTAGACTGATTATCCAAACAAAAGGATTACAGTATTACTTCTCCATACCTTTATGTCCTTATTATGCACATTTATTAACTTCACAAAAGCTAGCTGTTAGTGACAAACAATAGCCATGGTTGAAAGAGAAATCTACAGAATGAAACAAGTACATTTGAATGCTAAGGAGCAAAGTTGATACATCATAGATGCCAAATTTAACTGTTTGTTGGGTAAAGGGGCCAGAATTTCACAAAGTGTTTCATCCTTTGAATAACATAGTTTATTTTTGTGACCTGAAAAAAAAGCCCTAACACATCACTCGAAATTAATAATGAACTTATCTCAAGCTAAGAAGCCTCCTCAACACCGCAGTATGCTGAGAATTCATGAACAGCCACAGAATTAAGCTTTAAATGTGTAGTTCTAGGGTGCAGCGTTAATAAATATATTTCAACAAGCTTAGTTTTCAGCCGAGTAAATAATAATATAGGTGGCATTAGTATTGATATCAGTTCCTAATGGTATCATTTATACCCTGCAATTAAAGTTTAAGCACTAAATAAAGCATTATTAGGAGATCTGGGTTGGCTTTTCTTACATGTGAACACAAATGAAGCTCATGAGTGTTTGGATAAGAGCCAAAAAACTTGAAACTTAACCACAAGCTACTTCCGGGAGTTTTCCTAGTGTTTTTGCTCGTTGGCAAGATACATAATTAGAACACCAGGAAATGATTTCCAAAGAAGGCAGAGGAAAATGGAAGCCCCAGGAATCGAACTTAACTCCATGGTGTTTAACTCTGACCCCTCACACATGATGTCAAAGATAAGAAGCATCTGCTAGGAATTTGCCTCTCTGAATATCCAGTGAGATTTTAACTAGCATTGTGCTAAGTAAAAGAGAAGGCTGGTAAGGGGAGGCAGCTTAGCCTTGGAGCGCCTGCTGCAAGCCTTACAACCTAAGCTTGATCCCCAGAAACCAGGGTGGAAGGACAGAAGTCACGCCACAAAGTTTTCCTTTAACCTTCACATGTGTGCTGTAGCATATCACACACACACACACACACACACACACACACACACACACACACACACACACGAGAGAGAGAGAGAGAGAGAGAGAGAGAGAGAGAGAGAGAGAGAGAGCACATCGCTGAAAGACAAAGACATGTGGCTTTAAACCTTCCCATGTTACTCATAAACTATTGGTACTCCCTGTTCAGAGTTCCAAAATACCACCAAGCATTGAATGAAGGATACACTTAACTGACAACCCCATATGGAACAGGATGCTCTGAAATTCCTATGACATTCCCAGAGCCTAGAAAACACATGATTCAACTAAAGTATTCAATGTTCACTTATCAAATACTTGAGCAAGAAATCCTAGGTCAGAGATGACCACTCTCACATGTGGCTTCCCTCCTCTCTAAGTGTCTCAATTGGTTGGCATCAAGTACTTTAGGTACTAGAGTCTAAGAGACATTTGATAAAACACATCATTCAACCAGTGTAAGAATGAAGGCTCCAGGACCAGTTCAGCAGATAAAGGCACTTGATACCCAAGCATGGCAACCTGAGTTAGATCCCTAGAAACCACATAAAGGTAGATGGAGAGAACCAACTCCACAAAGTATCCCTCTGACCTCCACATGCATGCCATGCCATATACACCCACATATACACATCAAGCATGAGTGTGTGCTGTGTGCAAGTGTTCATGCGCAAGTGTGTTCAGGCATGCATGCACACACTTGCGCGCGCGCGCGCGCACGCGCGCGCGCGCACACACACACATACACATCATTTTTCTTAAAGAATAGAAGGCTAATGGAAAGTCCTGCTTCCCTAGGACAGTGGTGCACACCAATATTGACAGCACTTGGGAGACTAAGACAAGAGAATCCTTTGAGACCAGGACTTGAAGACCATACTGAGCAACACAAGCCCCTATTCAAAGTGTTTGTGTATGGGGGGGGTCATAAGTTGATGTGCTTATTTTCTTTAAAAATTAATTTCCAACTGGACAGACAAGTAGCAGTAAATAGACCTCTAGCATGCCCCCATAAGAATCACTGCACAGGATCCATAAACTAAAGTACTAATGTTAGAATTGAGCCATAAGTAATAAGCTTCAAACTAAAATAAGACAGACATGGGAGTGTATACCTGTCGTCCTAATGCTCTAGAAGCTGAGACAGGAGGATCGCTTGAGCCCAGGAGTTCAAGACAATCCGTCTGGGCAACATAATGAGACCCTGTCTTAAAAAAATAATAAAACCAACCCATTCCCAGTGAAGCAAGAATTGTTTTGACTGTTCAGTTACCAAAACAGCATAAAACAATGATGGTCACACTGTTATGCAGCCCAGAGTCAGCATGGGAATGTATGCAAGACATAGACATTAACTTCAGCAGGATCATCTGTATGTAGAATACAGGATTTGGGTCCAGAAAATAAATAACTAAATACTACTCTAATGTGATTTATCCAAAGGCAATATTCAGACAGCAACCTACTTTCAACAAACTCAAAAGTTTGGCATGTTAATCATTTTATTCCAGCCTCCACTGTCTACATATGTAGATTTTCAAAACAGGAACACTCTGGTCCTACCCAGCTAGGAGCAATATTACTTTTAGCCAGGAGTAGATCCAGAGTGAAGATGGATTCCTCTCTCACAAGCAGCTGTTCTTTTTGCTTTCCCATCCAGGCCCACTGAGTGGGAGGCTGGGCTTCTGGACCCAGCACAAAACATAATACAACAGTCGGGCAGGAAATGCAGTCTCCAGGCAGGAACATAAGTTCCATTAGCATTTCCTTTGCTCAAACTGATAGTGCACACTCCCAAAGAAACAAATTCACACTCCCAATTCTCTTTCTCCCTTTTCTCTGCTCATTGTGGGAGAGAAATAAAGATCTCTTTGTCAATTCAGATGTGCTGCTTTTCATGTGCCGTGCTGCGGAGCAGAGAGCGCTTGAGATTATGCAGAGAACAAAGACCAGCTTGCCTACTTACCTGATTACTGCGAAATGCCCATCTGTAGCAGTATCTTCTAAGAGTACCATCAGCTGCCACCGTGACTCAATCACATTCCAGCGAGACTTCTCAAAAAGGTATGAAATCCACCTCAAACTTACAAAGATAGAAAAAAACGAAAACTGAAAACATATGTAAATTATTGTCCTGTTAATCTCACCCACCAGTTCCCCAAATCATTCCAGCCTAGAGGGGCTAGCTAGAGCTCGGAGCCAGGCTCCAAATGAGTCATAGGAAACATTCAAATTCTCTGCATCCCATTGAATGGCATTTGCTTGCATGAGAATATAAATGCACTGTACATTAGTTTGCTTGAGATATGACGCTACTGAACCTACCATCTTGTGCGTGCTAATTCCTCTAGTTAATATTTTCATTGGTTTCCAGCAAAGACCTGTCCATTCTTCTTTTCACCCATCAGACCCTTCTCTAAGACTTGTAGCTAAAATTACCTGGCCAAGCTTCGGAAGGCTGGGACAAAGCAAATCCTTCTGTTGAATTTCTCAATGTGCTCTGAAAGCGAGGAAGAGAACTGGAGATGGTAAGTTTTATACTTCCTATTTTCTTTCCCCTCACTTAGCCCAGGGTGTAAAAATGAGACGTAATTACAGTGCATCCAATTGAATGAGATTGTGTGGGAAAAGTCATTTCACACACACGTATCTCATGTCATTATACCAATCTGATAATGTAATTCTATATCCAGGGATATGCTATCTCTACTTGGGGTGATCATGTGTCCCATATTACCCGGATGGCCTTGTGTTTTGCCTGTTGTCTCAAAATGACTATTAAAAGCACCTGTTTTCATATTCCAATATGTTCTGTTTTGTACAATAAATTATAGAGGTCACTGAAGCTATTTAACATCACTAGTATATAAGTAAGTATTGGGCAACATAACTTATGGATGTCTGCATTAAGAGTTCTCAAGTTCTAAAAGTTACGTTTTATATTGCTATGCTATATTAATACTCATATCAGCTTTTCATATTGATACTTTATGTTGTTAGTTCATACTAATTTTTTATTTTACTTTTTATCTTGCAGTACAGGGCATGGAACCCAGGGCCTCACACATGTTTGGTGTTAACCATGGTCATGCCAGGTTGTAAAGTGCCTCCACTTTTGGTAAAATCATGGCAATTCTCTAAACTCAAGTGACTTATCTTTCTAGATTCTTGCCCTCCCTTCCTTACCCCAGTAGTGCCTGGCCCAATGCTGACCTTATTTCCCTAGCTGGCCTATCGACAGCTAATCATGCGTGAGTCAAAAACTGGCAAAGTGTCAGGTCCCTTCCCCCTTTCCATTTTCTACCCTATACCTACCCTAGGCCAGCTTGCAAGTGGCCTGTGGACTCTGGTTCTTTACAGTAGAGATCCACCCTCCACAGGTCTTTTCCCAAATAAAGCCTATGTTGTCACTCAGTTGTTTTGTTTTCCCCATCTGTCTCTCCTTATCACTGACCTTATACCAGGTAAGGGCTCTACACCTGAGCCACACCCTCCAGCCCTTTCTTGTTTTCCATTGATTTGTTTTCTTTGACAGGAAGTCTCAACTGTATTGCCTAGGCTGGCCTTGAACTCCCAGAATCAAGTGATCCTCTTTCTGCCTCCTGGGTATCTATGAAAGTAAGGGTATGCCACCACAGCCAACTGATATTTTAACTGTTTTTGCCAGGAGTGGTGGTGCATTCATACAAGCCCAGCACTCAGGAGCAGAGACACGAGAATCGCCATAAGTTCAAGGCCACCTGGGGCTACATAGTAAAAGCTTATCTCACTCAGGATGATTTTTTCTAGATCCATCCATTTGCCTGCAAACCTCATGATGTCATTGTTTTTCTCTGCTGAGTAGTATTCCATTGTGTGTATGTACCACATTTTGTTTATCCATTCTTCAGTTGAAGGGCATCTAGGTTGTTTCCATGTTCTGACTATTACAAACAATGCTTATATGAACATAGCTGAACAAGTGCTCTTGTGGTATGATTGAGCATTCCTTGGGTATATGCCCAAGAGTGGTATAGCTGGATCTTGGGGGAGATTGATTCCCAATTTTCTAAGAAAGCGCCATATTGATTTCCAAAGTGGTTGTACAAGCTTGCATTCCCACCAGCAATGGAGGAGAGTTCCCCTACCTCCACATCCTCTCCAGCATAAGGTGTCTTCAGTGTTTCATGCTAGAAACCCTATCCAACGACTGAGGGATCTGGATGCAGAGATCCATGGCTAGGCCCCGGGTGGAGCTCTGGGAGTCCAATTATCGAGAAAGAGGAGGGTTTATATGAGCGAGAATTGTTGAGACCAAGGTTGGATAAAGCACAGGGACAAATAGCCAAACGAATGGAAACACATGAACTATGAACCAATGGCTGAAGGGGCCCCCAACTGGATCAGGCCCTCTGAATGGGTGAGACAGTTGATTGGCTTGATCTGTTTGGGAGGCACCCAGGCAGTGGGACCGGGTCCTGTGCTCATTGCATGAGTTGGCTGTTTGAAACCTGGGACCTATGCAGGGTCGCTTGGCTCGGCCTGGGAGGAGGGGACCGGACCTGCCTGGACTGAGTCTACCAGGTTGATCTCAGTCCGCAGGGGAGGCTTTGCCTGGAGGAGGTGGGAATAGGGGGTGGGCTGGGGGGAAGGTGAGGGGAGCCGGAGGGGGGAGAACAAGGGAATCCGTGGCTGATATGTAGAACTGAACTGTATTGCAAAAATAAAAATAAATTTAAAAAAAGCTTATCTCAAAAAAGAAGCAAAATGTTACAATGATGCCTAACACTTCATACACTAATTTAAGAGGTAAAACATTTTTCATTCACTTTGGGGTGCTTACATGTTTCTTATGCATACAAGCCCATGCAGTAGGAGTAGAGATATTAGCACCCTTACTCATAGCTAAGTCAGCTCAAAGCATATGGTAAGATAAGGTAAGGCTTTCTTATTCCTTTCTGTAAAAAATGCCTTTTCTATTAAACCATAATAGAAGTCTATAAAATATATTTGAGATTTTTTTCCTTTTCTTGTTAGAAAAGGCCTCATACAACCCAGGATGGCTCAAACTCAATGTATGCGTGGCCTCAAATTTAGTATGTGTTGATATTCTGACCTGCCCCACCCCTTGGGGCTGCCCCACATCCTGTTGTAGAAGCCTCTTCTTAAGGAAAAACTCCACCCCTTCTCTCTCTCTCTCTCTCTCTCTCTCTCTCTCTCTCTCTCTCTCTCTGTCTCTGTCTCTCTCTCTCTCTCTCTCTCTCTCTGTTGTCTCTGTCTCTGTCTCTGTCTCTGTCTCTCTCTCTCTCTCTCTCTCTCTCTCTCCCCTCCCACAAGGTGTGTACCCCTCAACCTCTATCTATCTATCTATCTATCTATCTATCTATCTATCTATCTATCTATCTATCTATCTATCTTTCTCTCTTCTCTCCCTCTTTCCTACCTTCTCTCTGTCTCTCTATTATAATAAACCATTTCCACATGGATGTAGCGTCTGGGTTGTGAAAGTCCACCCGCCGCCCTGCCGCCATGCCCACATGGAGTGGGTCGCCCTCCAGCCCGCTGCTGTATCTGCCCAGCATGCCAGCATGTTTCCCTGCACGCGTGGGATACCCTCGGGGTCCCCTTGTAATGTATCATAACATTGGTGCTAGTGACTCAGCAGGGGTCCTCCTGGTACATTTCTCCTGCCTGCCATCAGCCTGAGACATGCTAGGAACCCTGGAACCTTCAACCCTCACTTCATCCAACACTGGCATTGTTGGTAAGCCCCACGCGCTTCGGTAAGCCTCACTTTCGGCCGTTTTTCCACAACTGAGGCTTCGCTTGTCTCTCACAATTGTGGTGCTGGCACCACGTGTCTTTTGGGCTCAGAACCCCTCAGCCCCTGCCACCACTATGCAACGGCATTGGAGGCAGCCTGTGCCCTCCACGGCCCATAGTCTTTGTGACGATGGTCCATTGGCTATCTTGTTCCATTATACCTCATTGTGGAAAAATGTGCCTACCCTATCCCAGCTCTTTCCTCATCGCCCACTCCCCATGCTCCTCCAGCCTCCACTAAGCCATTACATCATCACCTGTCCCCAGGTGCCTTTCCGTGACATTTAAAATTGCCCTCCAGGAAAAGCAGACTCTCTCTGCCTGTCCCTTGCCTCAAATTCCTCTCCTTGTCTGTAATTGTACCTCTTAAATCTTTTCCCTCTCACTTAACTCTGTTGCCAGGACCCCTTGTTCCACCCTCTGGACTTTGGCCACAGCTGCGAACCCTGCCCCACCAGCTGCTCTGCCACTGCTCAGAGCCAAGCCCCTCCTCCCTCCTGCAGCCCACCTTTCCTCTACTGTTGCCACTACCAGGGCTTGAGAGATGGCCTCATTAACTTGTTTTTGACTAACTTTTAAATGCTTCACTTTACCTGTTCCTTATCTGTTCAGCTTGTCTTGACAAAAACAAAAAACAAACAAAAAAACACATGAACATATTTGATAGGGGTGATCACATGACCAGGTGGCACCATCTTAAAGGCAACCACATGATCAAGGTACCATCTAAACTAAGGACAACCATGTGGTCTAGCCAACATCTCGGCTAAGGTCAAAACAACCAGGTCAGATGACCTCACTGCCATTTTTACTAAGGGTAGCATGGGCGGGGCGCCTGTAGGTATGGAGGGAGGTTAGGGAATCGCTTCCTGCTGCACACTGTTTCACCGTTGTTTTATGGGCCGAGGAAAAGTCCTCTGGCCTTGGCCTGGCATTTCCCATATGCCTCTCTCAGGCTCCAGGCATCCAGGCAGAGGGAAGTCCAGTCGCAGCCTATCTGGGTAGAGGGAAGTCCAGTCATGGCCAGCCATTCATTCCTCCGTAGCTGCTTGTGTGGGCAGGCCGGGAGAGGTATGCACTCCCCTCCCGGGCATCACATGAGGGCGGTATTGTTATATTAAGATTTCAAATTTCAGATTTTAACATTAATACAAGTCTGATACACTTGGGGTCACAAGCTCAGGATTTTAAAAGAATTTTAAATTTTCTTGGTTACTCATTACTTGCTTTTCTATGATTTGGATTTCGGTATTATAATCTGGCTGTACTCAAAGATCAGCCCCCCTGTCCTTGCTAACTTCATTAAGGTGTAACTAACTGGGAACCCTGTATATTCAGATTTAAGTCATGTATATGCTCTCAAAGTTATAAATACATCTAACATATTTTGTTCCCCCAGTCCTCAAAAATACTTGTAGAGATCTGAGAATATGGCATTTACTATAAAACCTTTTTATGATAAAGAGACATGTCAGCTCCTGGCAGCATCCTGTATCTCCTCCAAGAAGATGGATGGCCCCAGAAGAACTTCCACCTGGAAGCTTATGGCAAGGCTGGACACACAACAAAAAGCTGAGATCCTGTCCAGATTGTGAATAAGTGGAACAATGGAAGACTGATTGCCCATACTGCAAAGTCAGGGTGGGTCAGTCTCCCCAAATTTCTACTCCACAGATAAAATCTGTCAGATCTTCTGGGCCTATCAGCTGAAGAGGCCTTTGGGGCTTCTTACCCCACCCCACCCCCACCCCCACCATGAAGAGACTTGGGATTGCTGCCTAGGTAGCTGGAAAGCTGTCTCACTTCTTAAATTTATCCTTCTCAGATCTGACGATGTTTGATGACTAGGGCATCAGTTTAACAGTCCCAATCCAAAGATAGCTCATTAATAAGTTTCCTATTAAAATTACAGACAGCTATGCCTCATTTACAGACTTCATGGTATGGGATAGACTGGTTTCAGATATAACTCCTGAGGTTCAAAGTTTTAATACTGATAAATGCAGCTTTCATAAACTGATAGAACATTGACTACAAAGAGTTCTTAAGAGTCCTTAAAAGGATTTTTAACCCTTTTGCCATGAAGTAAATTCCAGCTGTCTTACAGATACCTACAGACTCCTGGGAAAGATTTTGCTACTGCATCAAGAAATTTGGTCTGATGAAAACTAACAATCTCCAGAGCCTATTTCTGACCCCACCTATTTTTCGAGCATATTTTGCAGATTCATTGTTCCCTCCTGACCTCCAGAGAAACAGCAGATGCCATGGCTTCTGTACTCCTGATTTGGTATGCCATTTCCCCCCAGGCTCCTGAACACCACTGCTGCAACTTGCCTGCTCAGCTCCCTCAAGGAACATTCCTGAGATCTTCTGCCATGTGTGACTCCCAGTTCTCCCCTCCCCACTTTGCCCCCGTTAGCTTGAAGTAGCCTCAAGAACTCAACGCCCTTGTCCCCCCACTTGCTTCCATAACTCACCTCTTTTTATAATAATCAAAATGGAGGAATGTTAATATTCTGGCCTACCCCCTTGAAATCTCACCCCTTGGGGCCACCCTGTGACTTGATATAGAAGCCTCTTCTTAAGGAAAACCTCCACCTCTCTCTCTCTCTCTCTCTCTCTCTCTCTCTCTCTCTCTCTCTCTCTTACTCTCTTCTCTTCCTCTTTCCTATCTTCTCTCCGTCTCTCTATTATAATAAACCATTTCCATGCAGATGTAGTATCTGGGTTGTGAATGTCCACCTATTGCCCTGCCACCATGTCCACAAGGAGTGGGTCACCTACCAGCCCACAACTGCATCTGCCCAGCATGCCAGCATGTTTCCCTGCATTCTCAGAATACCCTCGGGGTCCCAGCATAATATAGCATAACAGTATGTAGTTGAAAATGGCTTTGAACACCTGACCCTCCTTCCTTCACCTCCCAAGTGCTAGGATCACAGGTGTGTCTTACCATGACCAACTTCCTCTACTCTTAACTCATTATTCCCTTTATTGCTTTTCAGTTTAATTCAAGGGAGTCTTTGAAACATAGCCTATATAGCTTTGGGTAGGGTCATAACCTTTTCTTAAGAGTTGAACTTTCTCTCTTTGAAGTAAACAAAATTATAACACAAAACAAAGACAACACTTTTAAAATTATAAAGCCAGTGGTAGCCAGACACAGTGGTATACACTTATACTCCCAATTATTTTGGAGGCTTATACAGAAGGGTTGGTTGAGCCCAGGAGCTCCAGCCTGGGTAACATAATAATACCTCTTTCAATACTAAATAATAAATAAATAAATAAATAAATAAATAAATAAATAAATAAATAAATAAGTTTACAAAGGGTTTGGGTTTTGGAAAGAATGGAGCTCCAGGCAAGCCTGGGTAACATAATAATATCTCTTTCAATAATAATTAATAAATTAATAAATTAATAAATAAGTTTACAAATAATAGTGAGGTTTGGGCTATGGAAAGAATGGAGGGGCAGGAGGGGGGAGAACAAGGGAATCCGTGGCTGATATGTAAAATTAAATTAAATTATAAAATTAAAAAAAAACAGAGTGATTAAAAAAAAAGAATGGAGCTCCAGGCAAGCCTGGGTAACATAATAATACCTCTTTCAATACTAAATAATAAATAAATAAATAATAAATAAAAATTAAATAAATAAGTTTACAAATAATAGTGACGTTGGGACCATGGAAAGAATGGAACTTGTGACAGTGTTTATAGGACTATACATAGAAATGCCACAAGGTTTGAAAATCTTGAATCTCTGTCTTCCAGATTAGAGAAAAATGGACATTGGCCAGATATTTTCCACCATGAGTATAGATGATGGAATGCCCTCTTGCCCTGGCTTTCAGGACACTCTGCTCTTCTGGTCTACCTGTATGGCCACCCCTCTTTCTACTCCATCATCCATTTGTTGCTTTTGAGACATGCTTCTCCAGCATCTCAGCCTCTGCCTCCTGAGAGCTAGGATCACATGCATGGATCACCAGGCCCAAATCAGATCTTTGAATGTATTCTTTCAACCAGACTCCTCACAGCTTTGTCCTATATACCCTTCCCTTGTCATCCTTCAACAGAGACTATTAAATGAAAGTAGGTAGTTCACTATGAATACATCTATTTTTATGTATAAGAATATCACTTTCAAAAACTGAGCCAACATTTAAAATCAGGACATTTCAAAATAAAATCCAGATTCCCAGATGGCCTTCAAAGTCCATGCAGTTTTCATGCAGTAATATACAGCTAAAGTAGACAGTGTGGTGATATATTGTGTCCCCCAATATGTTGTGCATCCTAATAAACTTTTCTGGGGTCAGAGGACAGAACAGTCAGTAGACAGACATAGAGGCCAGAAAATGGTGGCACACACGCCTTTAATCCTACCATTCTAGAGACAGAGATCCGGATCTCTGTGAGTTCAAAGCCACAATGGAAACAGCCAGGCATGATGACACACGCCTTTAATCCTAGGAAGTGATGGCAGGAAGCAGAAAGGTATATAAGGCGTGAGGACCAGGCACTAGAGCCTTTTTAAGCTTTTAGGCTTTTGAGCAGCAGTTCAGCTAAGATCCATTCTGGATGAGGACACAGAGGCTTCCAGTCTGAGGAAACAGGATCAGCTGAGGAATTGGTGAGGTGAGGTGGCTGTGACCTGCTCTGTCTCTCTGATCTTTCAGCGTTCACCCCAATACCTGGTCCCAGGTTTGTTTTTATTAATAAGACCTTCTAACAATTCATGCTACAAGACAGGCCCAACTAGTGACCTCAAACCTCAAGTATAGGTCTGGCCTACACTCTTTGCACAGTATGAGCACTCCTAATGCAAAATACAAACTGTTCCAAAATCCAAACTTTTTGAATACTGGTGTTATAACATAAGTGGAAATGTTTATAGCTTACCATATATAACTGCTTATAGTCAAAATGCAGGCACATAAAAACTGTATAAAATTACCTTCAGTTATATATATATATATATATATATATATATATATATATATATATATCAGACACGTAGAAAGCAAAAATGAACTTTATGTCTAGTCTTCTGTCTTATCCCCCTAAACATTTCATTATTTATAAGGAAATATTCCAAAATCTGAAAAACAAAAATCTTAAATACTTCTGCACCTCAGCATTTTGGATAAGGAAGACAACCTATAAATATTGCTTACTCGGCACTTTATATTGGAGTTTGTGGCTCCACACACTAACAACAGCCACTAGACATTTTCAATATTCTTTCAAATTTGGTTTACTTTTGAATTTAACTTTTTAAAATTTGTCTATTTTTATCTATGTGAGTGTTTTGCCTACTTGTCTGTGCGCCACTTGCACACGTGGTGTCCACAGAGGCCAGAAGAGGGCACTAGATATCTCTGGAACTGGAGCCACGGAAGGTCGTGAGCTAGCCATGTGGTAGTTTGGAACTAAACCTGAGTCCTCTGGAAGTGTTCTCAAGCCGTAAGCTATCGCTCTAGTCCTTTAACTTCTTCGAATAGGGTCTTACTATGTTGTTCAAGCTGGTTCTAAATTCCCTGGGCCCAGGGATCCTCCTATCTCAGTCCCCAAAGTACTAGCATTACAGGCATGCCCTACCATACCTGGCTTTTGTTTTTGATTAGCACGTAATCACTGTGAATATTAGTGGGTCAGAATGCACTATTTCAATACATGTGCACAGAGTGCATTTATTAAATCAGGGTAATTATCTTCACTTTTTCTTATCATTTATTTTGCTTATTTATTTGATTTGGGGGCTTTTTTTTTCTTTTCTCCAGTGTGTGTGTGTGTGTGTGTGTGTGTGTGTGTGTGTGTGTGTGTGTGTGTGTGTGTTATTCATAGGTATATGTGAGTGTATGTGGACACCTCAGGTTGATGTCAGGAATCAATGGCCCTTCCACTTCAGTAATTGAGGCAGGGTTTCTCAACCAAACCCATTGTTCATCAATATGGCTAGTCTTCCTACCCAACTTGATCTATCGGTATTCCTTGTCTCCACCTTCTGAGGCTAGAATTAGACAATATAGCTCGTCTTCCTAGACAATTTATTCTAGGGATCCCTTGTTGCCACTTTCTGAGGCATTTTAGTGGATTTCTGGGAGCCTGAAGCACTTTAACTGTTGAGCCTTCTCACAAGCCCTGCTTTGTTTTGCTTTGGTTTGGAATCCAGGTTTCAAAGTACAACCAGGAATGGTCTGGAAACTCAAGAGTAGCATAGGCTGGCCTTGAGCTCACAGAAACCCCCCTGCCTTTCCCTCCTGGTTGCTAAGATTGCAAGCATGCGTCACCAAGACTGGTTGGTTTGTTTATCTGTTTCTTTGTTTGCTTTGAGACAGAAACTTACTACCTAGCGCAGACTGGCCTCAGCCTCACGACATAGCCAAAGTTAGCTCTGCACTAATGACTGACTGTCTTGCCACTGCCTCCTGATGCTGGGGTGAGAGGCAGAATATAGCCATGGTGTCTGCCTCATCATTTCTTTATGTTTAGAAACTTCAAGTTCCTCTGCTCCAGATCCTTCTAGAATACACACTAGGCTATTATGAACTCTAATCACCTTCCTTTATTGGGGAGTGCAGAATGTAGTCCTTCTATCTAACTCTAATGATTCCTGTTAGCCAACCTCCCTTGATCTCCTCTTACTTCAAATCTGGAAATCTTCTGAAATGTCATTTCAAACACTCATGTGTCTTTCGAAACTGTATGTCTGTTTGTCCTCTTAGGTCCGTCCTATATACCACATGTAAGGACCGCCTTACTTTGGTTCAAAGTTTCAGTTCATCATAAATTGGCCTCCTTGTTTTCAGTCCATGGTAAGGCAGTGTATCATTACAGAAGTATGCAGTAGAACAAAGCTGCTCACTTTGCCAGGAAGCAAGGGGGAGAAAAGGAGATTGACATCCCACAGTTCCCCTCAAGGACACATCCACAATTACATAAAACTTCCCAGGAGGCCACACCTCTTAAAGATTTCTATCACTTTCCAATTGCATTATGCTTTTAAATGTGCCCTTTGGAAATTGTTCCCAATCAAAAGTATAGCAGTGTCTTCTAAGGCCCAGAGCTGCCATTCAGCTGCCAATGAACTTCTCCAACTGGATGATAGAAACAAAGGTACATGCTGCAAGCCACAAAAATATATAAAGTAGGATTTCAGCTGATTATGATAACCTAATACCTGGAAGAAACCAAGGGCCTTCCAGAGGTCAAGCTGAGACTCAATGAGGCTTGGTGATATTTGGCTTTTGATTATTAGCCGTTTCCTACTATGAATTTCTTGGGTGCTATTGCAGCTTTTCCAACTTTTACTGGAAACCATTTCCCCTCTACTGATGGAATATTTACATAACCTTGTGCACTGACAGCTATGCTCAACCAGAACCCCAGTTCAAGCCTCCCTGTAATTATTGTCATTGGCAGCATCTGGCCAGGTCCAACCCCAGATGGAGGAAAGTATTTTATCAGAGATACCTTTGTACTCTCTAAGAAGAGACTTAAGCATCCAGACTACCTGTTTGAGAAGGCCTGGCAGGGGTGCTAATTAAGCTTAACTTTCTCCTTTCCAAAGTCTTATCTCTAGTTTTAGATCCACCCTTAATTAACTCAGAACTAAAGGGTTCCAACTTACAGGTACCTCTAGCTGTGATAGAAGTTGCCTAGCCAAGTTGCCTAGCAACCGAGCACACTCACCAGAAATGGCAGGAGCAGAGACAGCTTGGAGAGATAAGGGTCATAGCGACAAAAAGGCAGTTTTATTTTCAGAGAAGACTAGATGGAGAAGAGAATAGGAGAACTAGATGGAGAACTTGAAGACAAGATGGAAGATGAGGAAGAGCCAGATGGGGAAGTACTAGGTGGGTAAGAAAGAAATGAGAAGAACCTAGTTGAGGCAGAATTAAGATGAGAGAATTAAGATAGAACTCAGAGGGGACAGTAGGCAAATACAGAGAGAAATCAGGCAAGAAAGGAGCTAGGCACCAGAACAGAACTGAAGCTGTGTAGATAGGATTTTATCCCAGAGGAATAAAGTAGATGGACAAAGAACTTGGTGTACTTAGATTCTTTTCCCGAAAATAATTCTCACCGTTCGTAGTTTCTCTTCTGGGCCCCTGGGAAGTATATTATTAAGGCTGGCCCCATAATAATATACAAGAGGTACAGTCGAGAGTGGGGGCACATGTCTTTAATCTCAGCACTCAGGAGGCAGAGGCTGGCAGATCTCTGTGAGTTTAAGGCCAGACTGGTCTACTATAGTGGTTTGAATGAGAATGACCCCCATAGACTCATATTTGCATACTTCGCCCCCAGTTGGTAGAACTGTTTAGGAAAGATTAGAAGGTGTGGCCTCGTTGGAGGAGGTGTGTCCTTGGGGATGGGCTTTGAGATTTCCAAAGACTCAAGCCATTTTCAGTCAGCTCTTTGCCTCTTGATTGTGTTGCAAGATGTGAGCTCTCAGCTGCCCCTCCAAATCCCTGCTGCCTGCCACCTACATTCTGCCATCATCGATTCTAACCCTCTGAAGCTATAGGCCCCAAGTAAACTCTTTTATAAGTTGCCTTTGTCATGATGTCTTATCATAGCAGTAGAAAAATAACTAATATATCTACACACCAAGTTCTAGGACAGCTGGGGCTGCATAGTGAGACTGTCTCAAAACTCCCTTCCTCTCTCTTTCTCTCTCTTTCTCTATTTCACACACACACACACACACACACACACACACACACACACACACACACACGGGGCATAGTACAAGGCTAAGGAAAAGATTTAACCAGGAAATTGCTGGCTGCACAAACATCAGGACCTGAGTTCGGATCTCTATCATCTACATAAATAGCTAAGTGCAGTCACCCATGCCTTAATCCCAGCACTGAGAAGGCAGAGACAGAAAGATCCCGGAGGCTTTCTGGCCATCCAGTCTAGCTGAAACAACAGTCTCCAGGTTCAGTGAGAGATGCTGTCTCAAAAAAGTCAGATGAAGAGAGATGGAGGAGAAGACACATTGTTGACCTCTGCCCCCGCCCATATCTGTGTGCACACACACACAGATGCACAAAACAAGTGTTCATTCAGCCTCTCCAAAACTGCTCTTTCTCTCAAATCTGACCATCCAGAATACAAAACAACAATTTTAAGCCAGGCAGTTGCAAATCATTATCAGATACCTCCTTATCCTTCAGCCTCTACCAAGCTCTGCTGAATGACCTCCATAGCACCTTTTCAATGTTTTCTTCTCCATCTCCCTATAGTGGACCACTGTACTGGTTGGTTTTGTGTTGACTTGGAATAAACTAGAGTCATCAGGGAGGAAGGAGCCTTAAGTGAGAAAATGCCTGCATAAGATCCAGCTGTAAGGCATTTTCTTAATTAATGATTGAAGGGGGAGGGCCTAGCCCATTGTGGGTGGAGCCATCTCTGGGCTGGTGGTCCTGGGTTCTATAAGAAAGCAGGCTGAGCAGGTCATGGGAAGCAAGCCAGTAAGCAGCATCCCTCCATGACCTCTGTATTAGCTGCTGCCTCCAGGTTCCTGACCTGTTTAAGTTCCTGTCCTGACTTTCTTTGGAAGTGTAAATTGAATAAGCCCTTTCCTCCCCAATTTGCTTTTTGGTCATGGTGTTTCTGCACAGCAGTAGAAACCGTAGGATTTCTTTTTTATTATTTTTTTTTTCATTTTACATACCAACGCCAGTTCCTCCTCCCTCCCCTCCTCCCACTCCTTCACCCACCTCCCCAACCTGCCATCCACTTCTCAGAGAGGGTAAGGCCTCCCCATGGAGAGACAACAAAGCCTGTCATTAACTTGAGGCAGGACCAAGCCCCTTCCCCCTGCATCAAGGCTGAGCAAGGTATCCTACCCTAGGGAATGTGTTCCAAAAAGCCATTTCATGCATCTGGGATAAGTCCTGATCCCACTGCCAGGAGCCCCACAAACACATCAAGCCACACAACTGTCACCCACATTCAGAGGGCCTAGTTTGGTCCCATGCAGGTTCCCCAGCTGTCAGTCCAGAGTCCCTGAGCTCCCACTAGCTCGGGTCAGCTGTCTCTGTGGGTTTCCCCATCATGATCTTGACCCCCTCACCTTGCTCATATAATCCCTCCTCCCTCTCTTCGACTGGACTCCAGGAGCTCAGCCCAGGTAAGCACCATTTTCTTCCTAGACTCTGCAGTAGTTTCTTTGCTGCCACATGAACAAATGGGGCAACAACACATCTCACCTAATTTTTTTCTTGGCTGGCAGTTCTTCAATGGATTCTTGTTCTTTTGTATCTTTAATCAGGTTCTGTAAGTTCTCCCACTGTCTTCCCTAGATTTTGTCAAACTCTGTAGTCTCACTGGCCTTCTTTCAGTTCTGTGAAGATACAGCATTCTTTCCTGCTGAAAAACCATTAGACAAACTCCTCTCTCTACCTAGTACTTACCCACAACACCCAACTTGACCAGGTTAATACTTCCCTCTATTAGGAGGGTTCTCTAGAGGAACAGAACTGGATGGTTTACAAGGTAGATACTGAGTAATAGTACCAATAATGACTGTCTTCATACTGGAGACACTGAGAGCCCAGTAACTATTCAGTCTATGTATATGACCACATTGCTGCACTTCTTTGGCTATGAAGTGAGTTCCTTGGTCAGAAGCAATGCTGTGTGGAATTCAATGATGGTGAATAAGGCATTCTGTAGGTTCATGAACTAGTTTAGGCAGAAGTATTATGTGAAGGAAAGGCAAACCCATACCCACACAAATATCTATTTCTAAGGACAATGTTCCACAATGGAAGTCGTCCAATATGGTCAACTTTTCACTAGGTTGCTGGTTTATCACCTCAGAAAATGGAGCCATTTTGGGGGCTCAGTGTTGGTCTCTGCTGCTAGTAGATTGGGCACTCAGTAGATGTAGCCAGGTCAGCCTTGGTGAGCAAAAATCCATGTTGTTGAGCCCATGTATACATACATTCATCCTATCCCTCTCACTATGGCCACTTTCATCATGGGCAATGCCAGGGATGGTCAGGGAAAAAGACTGACCACTGCCCATAGAATAATAGATCATTTTATTTTATTATTGAGGTCCTCCTCTACTGACTTTACCTTTAGTGAGCATTCACACAGAACACAAGCATCTGCACCTTTGCCCACTTGAATAAAATACAATCTACACACCCCTTCCCTAAATGTTTTTCTCATCAATTTTCCAATTAGATCTTTTGCATTTAAGTTATTCAATTGGGCAGCCCTGTCTCTCACTGTTAAGTCTGACATACAGACACAGGAAATGGCAGAGCTCTCTAAGGATGCTGGTGCCCCTCCTCATAAATCTGTTTTAGATTATTAGTGAAGGGCATGTCTTCTAGGTCCTTACATTGTGGTGGATTAGGTTTAACGTTCTATTGCATTAATTGATTTGTGGGTAGAGTTGTGTCAGTGGTATACACATGCCTTGGTGCTTATGTGAAGTTCAGAAGACAACTTTCAGTAATCACTTCCTCCTTCTACCATGTGGATCCCGGGAATCTAACTTAGTTCATCAGTCTTGGTAGCAAGCACTTTTACTCGCTGAGCCATCTTGCCAGTCCAAGGATTAGGCTTTATTTTTATATTTTAAGGTTTTTAAAAAAATTATGTATGTGTGCACATCTATATGTGTATATATGCACAGAATATGGGTATCTAAGAAGGCCAGAAGACAGTATCAGATATTCTGGAACTGGAGTTACAGGCAGTTATGAGCTTCCTGACTTAGGTGCTGAAACCAAACTCCAGTTCTCTGCAAGAACGGTATAAGCATCAACAATAAGCCAGTGTGATGACTCTTCTTTGTTGTCAATTTGCCTACGTTTGAAATTAACTAAAATCCAGGGCACATCTGTAAGGGATATTTGCTTGATTTGAGTAGGTAGATCCACTTCTAATCTGGATCTTTGAAGTAGGAAGACACACCTTTAATCTGGGCCATACCTTCTGCTGGAAGCCTATATAAGGACATGAAAGAAGGAAGCTTTTGTTCTTTGCCTCCTTGCCCTCACCTTACTAGCACCTTACTAGCACATCCATTCCTTCACTGTCATTAAAGCCTACTTATTCAGGATTCCAGATATACTGAAGATCAGCTGAGACATCCAGCCATGTAGACTAAGATTCTTAGACTTTCCATTCACAGCCAGCCATTGTTGAATTAGCTGGACCATAGCATGTAAATCATTCTAATAAGTTCCTTTTCTGTATATATAGAGAGATATTTAGTCTATAATTTCTGTTACTCTAAAGAACCCTAACTAACACAGCCAGTAAGCCATCTTTTGATCCATACTTCAGCCAACCAGTCAAATAAACTGTTAGCATTTTTTAACTGTGTAAGCTGAAACATTAAATACAGATTTTCTATTCAGTAGATCCATATCAATAAGTTCAACTTGATCTAGTTTTATGTTCTGTGGTAGTTTGAATGAGAGTAGCCAACAGAAACAGGAGTAACAACAGGGACAAATGTATTCACCATAATGAAGCAAAGGGAAGAAAGCAAGCAAGCTGCTTCTTTTCCTTGGACCTCTTTATATCTGGGATGCCACCAACCCTAAAGGAAGATCATTTCCCCTCAGTTAATCCTTTCTGAAATGTTCTCACAGACCTACCCAGAGGTATATCTCTTGTATAATTCCAGATTAAATTAAGTTGATTGTCAAGATTACCCATCAACCCACAGTTGGCTCACCTTGCCCAGGACCATATTAGACCAGCTCTCAGCCTTCATCAGAGAAATTGTTTTTACAGTGAAAAAACATTTATACAGATACTCACAACCTGTCAAAGTTCAGAGAATAAGTGTCTGCAGAGTGCTTAACTCTATATAGGACATCTATATCATATTTGCTGCCCCCAAGCCTCAGGAAACAACATGGAAGAGGAGTCAGAAAGATTTTAAGAACCAGAGGTCACACAAAAGGATATACTGTGTGACACACCACAGCACCCAATGCCACTAGAATGAATGAAGAGGTGTTGGAAAGATGGAGGATCAAGGTGGTTTTTTGTTTGTTTGTTTTATTTTGTTTTTAATTGATTTTGAGGAGTTCCTTTTTGGGGATGCTGTAGGAGTGAGGGGAGGATATGGAGGGATTGGGAGGTAAACAGGATTGGGGTACATGATGTGGGGTTCCCAACAAATCAATGAAGAATAATGTTATAGTGGATGTTCACATGTAGAAGAATGCAAATAGATCCATATCTATCACCATGCACAAAACTCAAGTCCAAATGGATCAAGGACCTCAACATAAATCCAGTTACACTGAACCTGGTAGAAGAAAAAGTGGAAAGTAGCCTTGAATGCTAGACAACTTCCTGAATATAACACAAGTAACACAGATACTCAGATCTACAATTAATAAATGGGACCTCCTGAAACTGAGAGCTTCTGCAAGGCAAAGGACACAGTAAATAAGACAAAACAACAGCCTACGAAATGAGAAAGGATCTTCACCAACCCCACATCTGGCAGAGGGCTGATCTCCAAGATATATAAAGAACTCAAAAAACTAAACATCAAAATACCAAACAATCCAGTTTAAAAATGAGCTACAGATCTAAACAGAGAATTCTCAACAAAAGAATTTCAAATGGCTGAAAGATATTTAAGGAATTGCTCAACATCCTTAGTCATCAAAAAAAAAAAAAAAAAATCAAAAGGACTCTGAGATACCATCTTACAGCTGTCCGAATGGCTAAGATAAAAATCCTAATGACAGCCTATGTTGGAGAGAATGTGGAGTAAGGGTAATACTCCTCCACTGTTGGTGGGAGTGAAAACTTGTACAGCCACTTTGGAAATCAGTATGGCAGTTTCTCAGAAAATTGGTAATCAATCTACCTTGAGACCCAGCTATACCACTCTTGGGCATATACCCAAAGGATGCTCAGTCATACCACAAGGACACTTGCTCAACTATGTTCATAGCAGCTTTATTCATAATAGCCAACACCTGTAAAGAACCTATATGCCCTTCAACCAAAGAATGGATAAAGAAAATGTGGTACATATACACAATGGAGTATTACTCAGCAGTAAAAAAAAAAAAAGATGGCATCATGAAATTTGCAGGCAAATGGATGGAACTAGAAAAAATCATCCAGTGTGAGGTAAGCCAGATCCAGAAAAACAAACACAGTATGTACTCCCTCATAAGTGGATATTAGCTGTAAAGCAAAGTAACAAGGCTACAATCCACAGACCCAGAGAAGCTAGGTAACAAAGAGGACCCTAAGAGGAATGCATGGGTCGCCCTGGGAAGGGGAAATAGAAGAGATCTCCTGGGTAAACTGGGGGTGGGGGAGGGGATGGGAGAATGAGAACCTGAGGGATCAGGTTGATGGAGCTGAGGACTGGACAGAGGGGGAGAGTAATGAAAGAGATATCTTGATAATGGGGGGGGGCATTTGGGGTTAGGAAGAAGCCTGGTACCAGGGAAACTCCCAGGAATCCACAAGGATGACTCCAGCTAAGACTCCTAGCAATAGTGGAGAAGGTTCCTGAACCCTGTAATCAGGTTGGTGAAACCCTAACTGTCATCATAGAGCCTTCATCCAGTAACTAATGGAAGCAGATGCAGAGATCCACAGCCAAGCACCAGGCTGAGATCCAGGAGTCCAGTCAAAGACAGAGAAGAAAGTTTCTATGAGCAGGGGGCATCAAGAGCATGATGGGGAAACCTACAGAGACAACCAAATCAAATTAGTGGGAACTCATGAAATTTAGACCAACACCTGTGGAGCCTCCACGGGACTGGACTAGGCCATCTGCATAAGTGAGTCAGTTGTGTAAATTGATCTGCTTAAGGGGCCCCCTAGCAGTAGGATTAGGATCCATCCCTAGTGTGGGCTTTTTGGAGCCCAGTGACTATGATGGGACACCTTACATAGCGTTGATACAAGGCTTGGACCTGCCTCAACTGAATGTAGCAGGTTCTGATGACTCCCCATAGGAAGCCTTGCCTTGAAGAAGGTGGGAATAGGGGGTGGGTTGGGGAGAATACTGGGGAGCAGGAGGAGGGAGGAGAGGAGGATCTGTGGTTGGTATGTAAAATGAACAGAAAATTTCTTTTTTCTTTTTTTTTTTTTTTGAGCCGAGGATCGAACCCAGGGCCTTGCGCTTGCTAGGCA
Organism: Peromyscus californicus insignis; assembly: GCF_007827085.1. Classification (NCBI taxonomy): domain Eukaryota; kingdom Metazoa; phylum Chordata; class Mammalia; order Rodentia; family Cricetidae; genus Peromyscus; species Peromyscus californicus. Next base: position 49,694,218 of record NW_026294391.1, read on the forward strand.
AGGCTCTACCACTGAGCTAAATCCCCAACCCAAGAATTTCTTAATAAGAAAAAAAAGATTGTGATGAGGAAACCCACAGAGACAGCTGACCTGAGCTAATGGGAGCTCATGGACTCTGGACCGACAGCTAGGGAGCCTGCATGGGACAGGCCTAGGCCCTCTACATGTGTGTGACAGGTGTATAGCTTGGTCTGTTTGTAAGGCTCCTAGCAGTGAGATCAGGACCTGTCTCTGGGGCTTAGCTGACATTTTGGAGCCCATTTTCTACAGTGGGTTGCCTCGTCCAGCCTTGATGGGGGGGGGGGGGGCACGGGGGTTGCTCAATGTGATATGACTCCCATGGGAGGCTTGCCCCTTTCTGAATGGAGGAGGAGTGAATGGGGGGAGGATAGACAGGAGGTAGGGGGAGGGGAGGGAATGGGAAGAGAGGAGGGAGGGGAAATTGTGGTTGGTATGTAAAATAAATGAAAAAAATTAATCAAAAATATAAATAAATAAAACAAAAAAAAGTATTATGTTATAGGGGGAAAAAAAGAACCAGAGGCCAGAGAAGACTACTCAAAACAGTGTCTTCTGGACACAAGAGGGTTATTGACCTCATGAACTCACAGCAGCTGTAGTTGCCTGGACAAGACTAGCACAAGGTCAAGCCAATCAGCATTCTGGCGTGGTTGGGGGAGGGATAGACAAGGCCCACTCAAAGCTGAGGAGCTGTTGGCAGTTGATGGCTGTTAGTGCAGGGGGGGGGGGTCAGTTTTCTTCAGGGATACAGGCCCTGGGAAGTTGACCATGTTCCAGTGGATGGCTTCACATACATGTGCATATGGGTACTATTTGGGGGCTCAATAGGTAACACAAGAAGAAAAGGACATCGAGCTAGGAGAGAGGCATGGTGGAATCCAGGATCAGAATACACTGCATCCACATATGAAATGCTCAAAGAAAAAAAATTAAATTTTTTTAAAGATTATCCCTTATATTCCCAAACTATCATCACCATAGTAGACAAGTGTGATATTAGTATCACAGGCTACATAAAGCCACCCAAGGCTAAAGATAGCCATCTTGGAGTTCTGCCTCACCACTAAGCCTAGTTGCCCTTGAGAACTGAGGAGAGCAGTTGCTCAGCTGACAGACAACTCAACCTCAGTACAGTGCCCCAGAACACCTGTTGGGAGACACAGCCCAGAACACAAGTTCTCCAAGTGTGGTCCCTGAACAGCAGCATCAGTACTATCTGGAACAAATGAGAAATAGAACCATCATCCCCACCCTAGGCCTACTGAGTTAACTGCTGCAGGGTGAAGCCTGGCCCTTTGGCATTTCACAATAACTACTGCTCATCCCTCAGATCTCGTCCTCGAAGTGTTCCCTGAATCCCCCAACATGTCACAGCCCCTGCTCTTTATTTTCCTATCGCAAAGTACTTCGTCTTCACAATACCCCAAGTGCTATCAATTAAATATCAGTGCAGTCATCCATTTCAAGCCTCCATAACACTCCACAAGCTAAGAACCAAGTCGTTGTATTTACTTTGATTCATAGTGCATGGAGAAATGAGGGGACTGGGAAGAGAAAAATGTAACCTTTCGTTTGCATGAGCTCTTGAGGCTTTCTTTAAATATTTATTTGATTTTTAATCATGTGTATGCAGATAGTTTGCCATGCATATGTGGATACCCTGAGGGGTCAAAGGCATTGGATTTCCTGGAGCTGCAGCTGCTACAGACAGTTGTGGGTCACCTGAAATGGGTGCTGGGAATCCAACTCACAGCCCTCAGGAAGAGTTATATACACTCTTGACTACTGAACCATAGCTCAAGTCCCCCCTTTTTCTTTTTTTTAGGTTTTTGTTTGTATCGCTGTTGTTTTTGTTTGTTTGTTTGGGTTTTTTTTTTTTTTTTTTTTGGCTTTTTGAGACAGGGACTCTTATCTATCCCTGGATATACCAAAACTCCTTATATCGACCTGGCTGGCCTTGAACTTGAAGAGATCCTGTGCCTCCTGAGCATGAGGATTAAAGGTGTGTGCCACCACACCTGGCTCTCCTGAGGCTTTTAAAATACCTGGCTGAGTATGAGCTCTGCCAAGACAGTTGGCAGTCTAGCCCAAAGCTGAGGTACACAACCAAGACCAGAGGCTGAAGTTCGCCAGAGTGATGTTGACTATCACAATCTTTAAGAATAAAGATGGGTTACACACAGAGACCTCAGCCAGTCCCAAACGCCAAGCTTTTAGTTATGATAACAATACTAAGTTGGGCATGGTAGAACACACCTGTAATCTTAGCACCTGAAGACTATTTCCCCACAGACTCGTGTGCTTGAACTCACCTGGCATTGCTGTTTGGGATGTTATAGAACCTTTGGAGAAACTGCTGTAGCCCTTATCCTTGACTAGGAAGGTATAAGGACAGTGGCCCTAAGGGACACTAGCTAGGTATCAGATTACTGATTGAGCATTCCCCTGGATACTGAAGGTTAGATGACAGCATAAAGGATTCTTGGTTCCTTAAAGCACAGCTTCTATGAAGTCATAAAGGACCTTCAACTACACAGCATGTGAGATGTCTGGTGACCCAAATAGCACGGCAACGGGGAAAACTTTAAGATTTTCCCATGGTTCCCCCTGCATGCAAGAAGGCTGGTGGCCAAAATGACCCATGGAAGCCTGGAAGAGAGTCAAGCTGGTGACTGGGAAGAACTCAAGAAAAACACTGCCCGAAAGGTATCTGACTTCCTCTGGAATCCTAGAGGTGTGTGTTAGGTACTTACCTCATGCCTGACACTAAATTCCTGCCAAGAAGCATCTCAAGAGAGGGAAGCGTTTATTTTGGCTCACAGTTTAAGGTCCAGTCTGTGACAATAATGAGGCATGCAGGCTGGAGCCATTCCGACACTGGTGAAGGAGCGTGAGGCTACTTGCTTCCATCTTAAGGAACCAGGAGGCAGAGAGTTGACTGCAAATGGGGCCTGGCTATAAAGATCAAGGCCCCCTAATGTCCCTCCTCCTCAAGTGAGGCTCTACCTCCTAAAGTTCCATAAGATCCCAAAACAGCACCATTAGGTAGAAATCAAGTGTTCAAACACACAAGTCTGTGGAAAATAGTTCACATTCAAGCCATAACAAAGACTGAGGGTGGAAGGCCCTATAGGCTTCATTTCTATATTAGGATGAGGCCTGGAAGGATCCTTAAGAGGAGGATTTCACACTGGCTGGTGATTTCTGAGAGGTTCTGGGATTGATTCTCTAGCTCTGAAACAGTGGATCTTGGGCCTATGTCTAGAAGAACCCTTGGGGCGGGGTATATGGCAAGACTGCTCTTACCAGTGTCTTTGTCTTCTTCTTTAGCCCTAGCTTCCCTTGCAGTTGGTGTGACCCTGTGACTAAGTTCCGCTAAGTTCTGGTTAACTGCATTTGAGTGTATGTGATGTGAACCCCACCTAGGCCTGCTGACATTCTTTAGAAATAAATCTCTGAGGGCTGGAGAGATGGATCAGTGGTTAAGAGAACTGGCTGCTCTTCCAGAGGATCCAGGCTCAATTCTCAGCATCCACATGGCAGCTCACAACTGTCTATAACTCTAGTCCCAGGGGATCCCAAATCCTCTTCTGGTCCCCAAAGGCACTACATGTACATGATGCACATATTTGTAGGCAAAATACTCAAACACATAAATAATTTTTTAAAGAGAGAAAACTCTGGCCACTATACATGCTTTGTGTGATAGGAAGCTGAAGATTCTTCCTACGATAAGGTGCCCATATTCTGTGGAAGAAAGATCCCTCTCGGCCATTATACTTAAATGTCACAGCTGTCACAGTGGATCCTTCTGGTTGCTCACTGCTTTCGAAACAAAGAACTGAATTACAGGGCATTCCAGCCACTATCTTGACCATATGCACATATTTGTGGGTTCTTAACTGTTCAAGGCCTTAAGGCTGTAATTAAGTGTAGTAGCAATGTAGTTCAGTGCTTGCGTAACATGGTTGCAGCTATAAATTCCATCTCCAATACCACCAAACATCAAAATCCCCAGGCTCCAGTACACAAGATAAGTAAAAGCCTCAATCCTCCAAAGGGCAATTAAGAGCCTTTTGTTGATACTCTTTCCCATGCTGGCATCCCAGGGACCTTTCCAGTCATCCACTTGGTTATTTGCTAGAATTCCATGTGCCATTCTGAGCACTTAGACTCCCTACATGATAGAGAACAAGACCCATTATAGGAATTCTACATTGCAGTTCAAAGGAAAATCATTTCGGCCATTCCATAGGGCTCCAATACTATGGGAGCAAGGTTCTTCCTGGCCTTCACATCAGCTATATTTCATCATGAATCATAAACTATTTTAGTTACCACCTGAATAATGTGTGAGTGTCCTATGGAGTCTTCCTGTCCCAAAAATAGCCATGGAGTAGAATTTCCAAGATCATTTCAATACATTCCCCACTTGTTCTTGTGTTGGGAAACATAGTGCAGTGCCAAAAGTCCACCATGAGCTGCTGTGTGCTGTGGAAAGTTGAGTTCCTTGAAATACTGCATGGACCTCGCTTACTTTTTACAAGCCTTTCTAGGCCTAAACCAGATGTACCATGGAAGTGTGAACCCTCTCAACCTCCAATGCTTGTGCAACAAAGAAAGACTTTTACAGCTACCCACTGAAGCTACCCACTGATGTCCAGATATGTGGGACTGGAACTACTCTGTGCACCAGTCATCTTGAAATCCAAATACCCCTGAATTCTTCAGGGGCCTAGCCTGTGTCAGAGAGAGGAGCTAAGGGCCCACCCTCAGGTCTCCAGAGGACTGTATAAGATACATGCCTTTCAGTAACTGTCTTTCCTGTTTGCTGGTGTTTTGGAAGAACTTAGTGTCCCCAACTTAAGCTCCATTATGAGATCTATATGTCGTTTCAGTTCTTAGCCTCCCTGTGTGCTATGAAATCAACAGCTCTCTGCATAGTCTTCTGCCTTTTTGTCCTTTTGGATTCTGGGAAATATCTCTTCTGATCACAGGCCCTGGGAAAGTAAGAACCTTTTCAGCTGTCACCTTTGCTGCACACACTAGTGTGCTAGAGGTTCCAGCAACCATCTCCCTGTCCTTCAAATGTGATTATGCCAATCCTTCAATTTCCCAGCATGCCCAGGATAACCTGTCAGAAGCCAGAGTCCATTCTGCTGGCATCCTTCTAGGATGCTGGTGACAGGAAGGCCCCAGGATACCTGCCTGCATGTGAGTTGGGGAATAAGAACCACCAGCCTGTCTGTAAAGTACTGTCCTTGGACCCCATTTTGCCACCAACATGCCCAGGTACCACATATTAAACAGTCGGTCTAGGCTTAATCCTACATTCAACTGGGGAGCTGAAGGGCATTCTGACCAAGGTAGCCTGACTGTTGTGGAAACAAGAGGCCCTTTAAGTGCTTCTTCCTTCTTTTCTTGGTACAGCACCAAGCTGCCCCCTCACAAGGGATATAGGAGTCATTTCATCCCTCAGCCTGCTCACATACCAGGTCCATCTCATCATTAATTTGCTCATAAGATGTGAACTCAAGAGCCCTTTCAGCCAACATACCCAACTCTACATACTGGCACCAGGGAGCCCTTTGGGACACTAGTTGGCTTTGCACTAGTGCCATGGTATGCTTTCAGTTCTCATCCTGCTTATTACATATTCATTCTGTCCTGCAGGATCTTGCCTACACATGTGCTAAAGGACTAAAGGCCATTCTAGCCACCAGCCTGCCCACCTGCCTGCTGTGGAATAGAAAACCCTTTCAGCCATCACTGGTGCCTCGTGTGTGTGTGTGTGTGTGTGTGTGTGTGTGTGTGTGTGTGTGTGTGTGTGTGTGTATGAAATTCTCAAACAATAAAAAAAAAACTTTTAAAAAATTAATTAAAAAAAAACCGAAATAGCCGGGCAGTGGTGATGCTTATCTTTAACCCCAACACTTAGGAGGCAGAGGCAGGCAGATCTCTGTGAGTTCAAGGCCAGCCTGATCTGCAGAGTGAGTTCCAGGACAGCCAGGGCTATACAGAGAAACCCTGTCTCAAAAATCCAAAAACCAAAAAAACAGAAATTAAAAAAAATATATAGTTGATGTGGAATAATCCTTTTGTACACTGTGAATATGTATTACTCTCGTTGGTTTAATAAAGAACTGACTGGCCAATAGCCAGGCAGGAAGAGGTTATATGGTAGAGCCAAACTGAGAGGATGCTGGGAAGAAGAAGAGCAGAGTCATGGGAGTCACTAGGTAGATGCAGAGGAAGCAGGAGATGAACATGCCATGCTGAAAGAAGGTACTGCCATGTGGTAGAGCATAGATAAGAAATATGGGTTAATTTAAGTTGTAAGAGATAGTTAGTAACAAGCCTAAGCTATCAGCTGAGTATTTATAATTAATATTAAGTCTCTGTGTGGTTATCTGGGAGTGGGCTGGCAGGATAAAACTCCACCTACAAATGGTGCCCAGAATCTTGTACCTACAACCACATAAGACCTGAGAAAGCTTAAAAGAAGGTTCTAAATGCACAGAAATGGAGCCAAGCATGGCTTCCTAGTCCCATGTCTTTCATGCCAACTGTGGTACAGGGACATATCTCCTGGCTGTTAGCATGAGCCCCACCAGTGTACCATGAGCTAAGCTACATGGTGGGTTTAAGGTTTTGTTCATGTAGACAGAAAAGATTACAGATACACAGTAAAGCTGGTTCAAATAAAAATCAAAAATCGTTAGACCAAGAGGTGAGTGACTCTTCTTCAACCCAGAGAGTCCTGCCTCTAGGACCTAGGCCCTGGGACACAGCCAGCCCCCTAGAACCCCCACCTATCTCGGCCCCAGTTGCCAGCCAGCAGCGAAGACTCCTGTGGGCAGGCTCCCCCACCAAAATCCCCCACTGGAGCCAGCAATCTACAAGACCCATGCCCTACCCCAATACCCTTTGCCCTGTGACACCAGTGGCTTCCTGAGACATAGAATCTGCCAGCTCTCATTGGACCAAGAGAGGCTTCCTGAGACACAGAATCTGCCAGCTCTGACTGGATCAAGAGCCCTGATAAGACCAAGACTGACTCCCTGAGCTACACAGAATCAGCTAGCTTGGATTGGACCAAGAGCAGTTCCCTTAGATACAGAATCTGTCAGCTCCAATTAGACCAAGTAACTGATGGAAGCAGATGCAGAGATCCACAGCCAAGCACCAGGCTGAGCTCCAGGAGTCCAGTCAAAGAGAGGGAAGAGAGATTGTATGAGCAAGGGGCATCAAGATCATGATTGGGAAATGTACAGAGACAACCAAACCAAACTAGGGGGAACTCATGAAAGTTGAATCAACAGCTGTGGAGCCTGCATGGGACTGGACTAGGCCCTCTGCATAAGCAAGACAGTTGTGTAGCTTGATCTGCTTGGGAGGCCCCCTGGCGGTAGAATCAGAATCCATCCCTGGTGCATGAGAGGGCTTTTTGGAGCCCACTACCTGTGCTGGGACAGCTGGTGCAGCCTTGAGGCAGGGAGAAGGGCTTGGATTTGTTTCTACTGGATGTGCCTCCCCATGGGAGGCCTTGCCTTCTTGTTGGGGGGAAGTGAAGGGTGGGTTGGGAGGGGGAGGCTTGAGGGGCAGGAGGAGGGAAGAGGGGGATCTTTGATTGGTGTGTAAAATGAATGAAAAAAATTTCTTTTTTTTTTTTTTTTTTGTTTTTCGTTTTTCGAGACAGGGTTTCTCTGTGTAGCTTTGCGCCGTTCCTGGATCTCGCTCTGTAGACCAGGCTGGCCTCGAACTCACAAAGATCCGCCTGCCTCTGCCTCCCGAGTGCTGGGATTAAAGGCGTGCGCCACCACCGCCCAGCGAAAAAAATTTCTTATTAAAAAAAAGAAAAAAAGGTTAAGCAGTATCCATCAGTATCTCTAGGGATTTAACTATAGCTATATTTGAAGTTACAAATTTAATATTCATATGCAGCAGTCAATCGTAAATAAAATAATGAACAAGTATATTTCTAAACTGCAAAAAAAAAAAACCTCTAAATGGGTTACAGTATGTTTAATAATGTGTGTGGGCTTGAAAAAAAAGAGTATAGATGGTCATTAAATAAATAAATAAATAAATAAATAATAAATAAAAGTTTAAAAATAATAAAGTCAAAAAAGGAAAGTAATTGTAGGGGGAAAGGGCCAGCCAAAGAAACACACCCTGACCCTGAAACCAGAGCCAATGAAAGAAACACTTTAGCCCTGAAACCAGAGCCAATGAAAGAAACACTCTGATCCTGAAACCAGAGCCAAAGAAACACACTCTGACCCTGACCAATTCAGCATGAAAACCAGCCAATCCCTGAGTGGGAAAATCAACCAACTTTAGACTCACAAAGATAAGATAGATAATAGAGTATGTTCTCTAAATTTGCCTAAGACAAATGGACTGGACATTGCAACTGTAATTATTACTTGATAACTGTTTTTGTTGTATATAATTTTACTATGTTAAAGTTAAAACCTTCCTTTTTAATTAGACGAAAAGGGAGAAATGCTGTGGAATAATCCCTTTTGTACACTATGAATATGCATTGTTCTCATTGGTTTAATAAAGAACCTGACTGGCCAATAGCTAGGCAGGAAGAGATTAGGCAGAAGAGCCAAACTAAGAGGATGCTGGGAAGAAGAAGGGCAGAGGCATGGGAGTCACCAGGCAGATAGATGCAGAGGAAGCAGGAGATGAATATGCTGTGCTGAAAAAAGGTACCACCGTGAGGTAGAGCATAGATAAGAAATATGAGTTAATTTAAGTTGTAAGAGCTAGTTAGTAACAAGTGTAAGCTATCAGTTGAGCATTTATAATTAATATTAAGTCTTTGTGCGGTTATTTGGGAGAAGGCTGGTAGGACAAAAAACTCCACCTACACATAGTGCATCAGAGCATAGTAGTAACTCACACCTGTAATTCCAGCATCCAGGCTGCTAAGACAGGAGGATTGTCATGAATGTGAGCCAGCCAGGGCTACATAGTGAGTCTCAGACTGGTAGTCTGAGCTACAGAACAAGATCTTATCTCAAAAACAAAACAAGCAAACAAAAAAGTACTTTCAATGCCATCAAAATATAAAGTAAAATGATGGAAGCTTAGTATCCAGCAGAGTGGTAGACTGCCAGCATATCTGAGGTTCTGGATTTGATTTTCAGCATTACAAGAAAATAAGAAAATGTAAAAAGCCCTTGAGCTCTTAAGGGCTTCTGAAAAATAAAGTTGTTACCTCTTTAAAGGACGTTCTACTGCAGTCTACACAGTTTGAGGACCAGGGAGATAGCTCATCAGGTAAAAGCATTTGTCACACAAGCCTGATGACCTGAGTTTGGATCTTCTGAACCAATATTAGGAACAGACATAGTAGTGTGTGTCTATGAACCCAGAATTCCTACTGCAGATCGAAGGTGGAGACAGAAGAATTCCCTGGAGCACTCTGGCAGCCTAGCCTGAAATATACAGCGCAGTGGTAGAACAGAAAGAGAGATCTTGCTTCAAAACACAGGGGAAGGAAAAGACTGACACTCAAGGTTGCCCTCTGACCTCCACACACATGCCATGGGATACATATACCCTCACACACAAACTCAAGCACACACACACACACACCATACACATATATCATACATATAACATATACAAAAATACTTTTAAAAGATATATAAAATTTAAAATACTAGTGGCCTAGAAAGTAGAAATGAAATTGTCTGCAGGAACAAAGGAAACTATCAGGAGAGGGAGAGGGATGAAAGAGAGGGTATGTGGGTAATATATTCAATACACAATAAACACATGTATGAAAATTTTAAAGTAATAAATGCAAAGGAAAAACGTGTGTGCAATAGGGCAATTCCAGTCATGAGTCAACAGTTCACAAAACAGTTACAGGAATATTTCAAAGTAATGAGATAATGGCAACATAATATTCATACATAATACAACATAAGCTAATGTTTTTCTTTATGTTTTTTTTTTCTTTTTCTTTCTGATGCAGGGGTGGAACCAACTATGAAAACACTTTGCCTCTGAACCATATGGCCAGCCAATGAGCTAGGTTTATTTATCAACCTATAATGTGTTACTATGCTGAAGGTTCTTTTATCATCCCTGAGGAAACTGAGGCTTCTGAAGTTAGAATATCCAAGGACACGGAGCCAGGAAATAGAAAGAATGGGCTCTAAAAACTCCATCTCGGTAGAACATCCCTATAATCTCAGTACTTGGAAGGTGCAGGCTAGAAAAATAAAGAGTTCAAGGCTAGCCTTCAGCTACATAGTAAGCATGATGCCAGGTACATAATACCCTTCTCAAAAAAAAAAGTAAATTAAAATAACTGGCTCCAAGTCAGGTCTCATGAATTCCAGATCCCAAGGCAATTTCAACACAAAGGTCTTTGATGACTTCATCAAGCATGGCGAGTGTGTGCTGCCTCGGGCTTATCTTCTTTCTTCTCCTGTCTCCTCCTTGCCTTCTTCCTGGCAATTTAAGCCAGTCGGAGTGAGCAGGAGACATTATGCCCTGGAGTGGAGATAAGAGTAAATACCCAGGTGGAACTGAAAGAACTGGAGTCAGGTTGGGGATTTAGTTTAGCAGTAGAGCAAGCCCTCGGTTTGATCCTCAGCTCCAGAGGGTGGGGGAGAATGAAAGTCAACGATATAACAATTTAAATAATCAAATTTTGAGGGAGACGGAAAGGCTATAGTGTGTAATGGTAGCAAGACTAAAGCAAAATTGGCATCTCTACAGCCTGCTAGTGGCGATGTGGGGTTAGGTATGGGGGAGTTGGTTCCACAAGTTTGAGACCTTTTTGGCAATTTTTCAAGAGACACATTCTAGCATTTTAGCTCACTCTTTAATCAGTAATCCTCCTCCCAGGAAATTACTTAAAGGAAACAATGCAAAAGAATAAGTTAGGTACACCCAACTTGTCTTTCAATAGAATTGCAATAGCAAAACAATTAAGACAGCACAAATGTCTGATACTGAGACATGATTAAACAAGGATTAAAGGTTTGTGTTTGAGAAAAACCGCAGCTGTTCACCTTTTTTTTCCCAGAAGCCTTTGGCTCCTCGGAGTCCTGAGTCTCACACAGCCCCCAGGTGCTAGCGTTAAATAAAATGACAACAATCACTAATGCCCATTCTCGCTCCGTGGTGCAGCAGTGAAGGCAGCCCAATGTTTTCTTCACATTTACAAAACTGAGAAAGCGCTCCACCTGCCCTCTTTTAGCTCTGCATAAGCCTATGCTCTTTAGCACATTTGCTGTTTACAGTTGCAACTCCCTCACACTTGTCTCATCATTTCCAAAATGTTTTCTTCCCTGAAGTTGTGCATAAGCTTCTGGCATTCAGGATGCCCGCCAGGACTCTGTGAGGCACTGGGGCCTGGATGCCTCCCGCATCAGTGTGACAGAGGCCAAATCACAACTCCACTAACTGCAAAGCCTCTCGGAGAGATGACCTATAATTATAAGAAATACATCAAATAATGATTATTTTTATTGATGTCAAGCTGCCTTTTTATAATGAGCTGTTACGAGAGGGAGCAAGTCCTCTCTCAGCTAATGCCCAGCTCCACAACCTGCTTACAAACTAGATACACAGAATACAATTAGTTCTTGCCATTTTGTCCAGAGAGCCCCCACCACACTATGCTGTTTGGAAACAGTGCAGCCTGCCGGGTTCTGCCAGTTTTGAGGATGATGTGAGGATCATTATTGAACAATAATGGTATCAGAACAATACACCAAAGACTTTAGAGTTAAAGCGTTCCCTGCTTCATGGCCCCATGTTCCATCTAATTATTTCCTTTGTGCAATGTTTAATTGTCTTTCATTATAAATTGTGTTCATAATATAGGTGACCTCATTTTCCTTCATATTCTGATACTGCCTTATTATGGTATATGTCTTGTTTCTTAGACATCAGCTTTTATCCTCCTCCTCCTCCTTTCTAACCTTAAGATTGGAGTTTATAGCTGGGTTTGATGGCACGTGCTTATAATACCAGCTCTTCTTGAGAGGTGAAGGCCGAAGGATTGGGAATTCAAGGCCAGCCTGAGCCACATAGGATGTTTGAGGCCACCCTGGGCTACCAAATCCAACCAAAGATTTAATTCGATTTTTGCAGTTTTGCAGATTGACCCCATGGTCTCCTCTGTGGTAGCAAGTGTTGTGTACCGAACTACATCATGAGACACTGACTTTGATGGACGTGACTGTGGTCCCAGCACTTGGGAGGCAAAGGCAAGAGGATCACACGTTTAAAGTCATCCTTGGCTACACAGCAGGTCCAAAGGCCAACCTGATCTTGAGATCTTCAAAATAAAGAGAGAAAGGGAGGGAGGGAGGGAAGGAGGGAAGAAGAGAGGGTGGAAGGGAGGCAGGCAGGCAGGCAGGCAGGCAGGCATGGTGGCACATACCTACTGTCCCAGTACTTTGGGGGGGGGGGGTGAAGCAGGAGGATCACTTTGAGGCACTTCTTCATTTAAGGCTCCTCTGTTACCCGGTTCACCAGCTCCCTTTCTCCTCTTCTATTTAATAGCAGAGAGACTTAGGTAAAAGCATATTTAGTATTCAACTCATCATTCTGCAAAATCCTTTGTTTCACTTACCACTACAAACAACACCAATGATGCCTTCAAAATGTTTTTAAGCAATTTTATATAGCTCTCATTGGAATGTCAGAATTTCCAAAGTCATAGTTCAATCTCCCTTTAGTGTGGTGCAATAAAAGGTTACTCTAATGTCATTTTTTTTATATAAATAACATCAAAGTGCTCCAGCCCAAAAGCTGAAGAGAGGAGGGAGAGAAGCAGGTACAGGTTGGTCCATGATGACCGTGGAAGGACCGCACTGCCGGGCCAGTTCCCCATACTGTCTTGGATAGGGACGTTTCTGAGAGAGATCATTGTTCTGGTATTCTATGCAGTAGAAGCCTGTATGGACTCATGGGTGCTTGGGAGGTGAGGAGACTGTTGCTGAAGAAATCCCTAGGAAGGAAGGAATTATAGATAAAGCCATAAACACAGTGGGCCTGTCTGGGAATAGACTGAGAAATGGGCCCTCCCTGACAAAAGAGTCGTCCAGCAACTGGGCTCCTCTTTCTCCCCAAGTCCTGCACTATGTAACACCTGAGTAGGTACACAGACAGAGGAGAAAGGTGGAAATGGGTGGGAGGACAAACATGTCCTCTGATGCTCAGTCCCCTTGTTGTTGGCAGAGAATTAAAAAGCCCTTTCTGAATAGTTTTGCTGGGAGGGTGAGAAATTAAACTCTTTAAACCTTTAAATCTGGTGTCTGTTTTTAACTCTCTGTGTGACTTGCCAGCTAGGAGGTGCCCCACCCCCCCCCACCCCCCCACCCCCGCTCTAGAGCTTTCCTTTCACCCAGGCCTCTTCATTCCTTCACCCTTGGACTAATTCCTGAGGGTAGCTTTCTCCGGTGTGCTATGTGGTCACGTAAGGATGTCTTATCTGCCTGGAGAGAATTACAGGGCTCCTAGGAAAAACAAGTTTTGGTATCTAAGGGAGCCTGCAGGAGACAGGCTGCAGGCACAGAGGCAGCCCGGAGCTCCAGGGGACATCTGAAAGACGCCACAAGGGTAGAAATTATGAGGTGCGTCAGGGAGAGAGATGGGGAGGGGAGCTGCCTGCAGTCCCAGGCCAGATGCTTATCATCTCAGGTACCAGAGTGAAGCCCTTGCCATCTTTCCCAGAATCCTCTCTTCTCCCAGGCCTGCTTGATCCCAGGCCTGCTTGACGTGGTGTGCACACCCCCTATTCCAAAAGCCCAGAGAGAAGGGGAAAGAAAGGGAGGGGGAGGGGAGGGGAAGAGAAGAGGGGAGGGGAGAGGAAAAGAAGAGAAAAAGAAAAGGGAGAGAAGGACAGAGAAATCAGGCTTGATTGATTCTCCAGCATGGAAGACTGTCAACGACAGCATTTTCTGTTTGTACTATTTAAAAGATATTGTTATTGGTCTCCTCGTTTCTCAGAAAAGGGAAATTTTACACCTGTTAGATTATAGTCTTGGAGCTGTTTATTAGAGAGAACGCACAGTGACAGATAACAGCAACTCTCTATTATCCATGAAAAGAAATAAGTAAAAATCACTCCTAGGTCTAAATTTGACTTGAACTGTGAGTTTCAATACCCTTTCTTTCCTGCCCTTCTGGAATTCTTTGAGCAAAACACGTTGGTTTTTAAATTTCCTTGTGGTTTTCTTGAAATCTTGAAATAGGAGAATAATAAAAACAAATAATCCTGACGCCAGTCCAGGAGGGATGGAGGAAAGCAAAGGAGCCTGGGTAATTATGAGATGGGGAAAGAGGAGGTCAGGCAGTACCAACTCCTGAGAATGAAAACCAGTGTCTTTCACCCAAATCAAAGTGTACTCTCCACTCCCATGGTTACACTGTAATTCTCCAGTTCAGTAAAGATTTACTAAGCTGCTCCGAGGTATCAGCAACTGTGCTCAAACCTACAAAGTCTCGAGTGGACGGAAAGAATGTGATGCTGTTTGGAGGTATGGCAACACCAATTTCAAGCAATTGTGAGAAATCGACCATCACTCTTTAAAAAAAAAAAATCTAAGCTTGCTGTGGTGGGGCTCTCCTTTAATCCCAGCAGAGACAAGTGGACCTCTATGAGTTCCGGGCCAGCCTGGTCTACATATCGAATTCTGGGCCAGCCAGGCGTTAGGGATACTGTCTTTAAAGAAAAAAATAGTTTGAGATCTTTTTATATAACCTTCCAAAAAAAGTGCAATACATCACAAGGCACCTGTATCTCAAAGCTACCACCCTAGCTACGCCATTACACCATCCAGCTTTCTCATCCTGGTCACCAGGCCTTGGATCTGCTACTTTCTAGGCCTCTGAGACCCAAAAGATAACTAGACTCAGGACATCTGAGCCACCATAGTAGCATCCCCAAGCAGCATAATAGGACTGGGCGCCTAGCTGTCTGGCATCCAAGTGCCTGCACATCCTCCTAGGCTGCCTCCAGGCCAATGAGTGGTGTCAAGAAAAAGGTCCTGTCAGTGCTGGGTAGTACACTGCCTTCAGCTCGGGGCCCACCCACCAGTTCCTTAGGCCTGAGTGTTCCAGTTCTCAGCCACCATCCCTCTCCTAACCTCAGTTGGCAGTCTTCCCCCTTCCTTTAAAGATGCTGGGTGTCCTCAAAAGAAGATGCCTGGTGGGCTGGAAAGTCGGAGGCAGGAGAGCGGTCGCGGGGAGAAGGGGAGACAAACTGCCCCAGGTTTGGAGTAGATGCCTGTCAGAGTGCTGAATGTAAGGCCTTTTGCTCAGTTATTTTTATTCCGGGCCCTTTCTTCCTAGTCCTCGTCCTCCTCCTCTGTTTTTTCCTTTCTGTTCAGCTATTTGTGTTTTCTGATCGGGTAAGTGATTTGCGGCAGGAAATTAGATATCTCGATTCCAGAAGCTCTGTGGTGTTAATGGTATCTGTTCCAGAGCTGGCTCCTTATTGCAGTCATTGTGTGCGTGTGCGTGTGCGTGTGTGTGGTTTTTGGTTTTTGGTCGTGTCCCCCAACCCCCAAATACTTGCAGGTTATTTTGCGATGAACAGAACAGAGCGCTGTGCAGTCCCAGAATCTTCCCTCCTCCCTTTTACACAATGCAAGTCTTAATTAAACACGGGAACACCCACGCCTCCCTTCCCACAGGACCCCTTCTATCTGCCCCCACCACCGAAATACCAGCCTTGTATGGCTAGGGAAAGCCTCGTGTTGAACTTCCCAATTAGCAAGATACAGAGCAAAATAAAAAGACTCTAAAGAGCTGTTATCGGTCCTATTTTTGGATTCTTCCTTTTAGGCCTTCCCCAGTAAATGTTTTCTGTTGGCTTTAGCCTGACTGAAATCTTAAAGGTCTGGAGACACAAGATTACAGGCACTATAGATCTTGAGAAGATTTGTGTTTCTCTGATTGATGAGTTAGGATTAACATATTTCTATGTGAAAGAAAAGTTATGGATCAATTCAAACAGATTTTTTCCCTTTGTTAAAAAAAAGGGGGGGTTTCATCAGTAACTTTTTCAGCAGTTCAGGAAAATGCAATCATTTCCAGGTTGAGCAAATCAAAGGGAACTGGACAACCTTGGATTTTTTTTCTTTCCTGGTCAGACCAAGGGGGAGTGGGTGATTTACGAGTAGTGGAATCAGGGAATGGAGGTTTTCCTAATGCAAATGCTTGAGCTAGTATAGGACAGGATGTGGGAAGGATCAGGGAGGCGGTCAGAGTCCCTCCGGAAGATAGGGTGAACATCAAGTCAGAACCCTGGAGTCAGAAAGTGATGGAATCAGAGACAGAAGACATGAAATCATTGAGAGACAGAGACAGAGAGAGGAGAGAATTGTAGAGTCTGGTGGTGGGAAACCATCATAGGGCCGCCAGGCTACCCTAGAGATCTGTTTTCACATCAAAGAAGTCTCAGGCTAAGAGGCCTTCAAATGACCTTCCTCTAGGTCTGAGGAATCCCGAGAATTCACAGGCCACCAGGCCCCCAGGAAAACCCTGAAGATGGCAGATTCAAGTTTCTGCTTGGTGTTGCATCTTGGGAAGCTTGCCTTGGCCTCGCCCCCCAATTACTTCCCTTCTAGGTCCACTGTTAACTGAGGCAGGCCGGCAAGAATCCATCCAGGAATTATCTCCCGTCCCTCACTCACCGGGGGACATTAACCACGAACGCATTGAAGAAAAAAGGTACAGATGGGTCTTTTATTGAACGCTTGGAAATGTTTGCAAGGCTTTTGTTTTCTTTCTTCCATTCATGCCTGCAGGATCCCTTGGCTCTGCCAACTTTAGTTCCTAGAGGCTGAACCTGGAGGGCTCGGCCCACCCGGAGCCCCCGCTAGGGGGCGCACTCTGGCTGTGGCTCTGAGCCGAGCCAGACATGGGTGCTGTTTGCTGGCGGGTGAGGGGTGCCGACTGGCAGGACCCGGACAGCTGGGGGTCCCTCAGGCCTCAGGACAGACGCTTGAGTTGAGTCCTCCTCTGCTGCTCCACCCCACGCCCTCCTGCCTCCGTCCAGAGGAAAAGCTGCATGGGGACCCCTCCACCCTGGAAGCACACAGGGGTCCTGAGGTCCGGTTGGCGATGGAAAGAAGAAAGCAGATGGCGGCGATTAGGGGGCTGAGAAGTTTCCCTCTGGGATTTGGAAACCTGGGTGGGGGAAGAGCAGCAGCAGATGGGATCCTCCTGCCAAGGGATTCGGGGTGAGGAGCCCACAATCCAGCCATTTGCTTCTCACCGGTAGGAGGGGAAGCTCGCCCTGTACTCTGAGCAGACTTGAAGCAGCGACCTCCTTGGCCAGCTTTGTATTTGGAACAAACCTGGAGGAAAAAGACTCGGTGGCCGCCTGCCTGGGTGGAGGGGGTTGTGTGAGGGGGAGGGTTGTCGGTTTTCTCTCTAGTTCTCACTCCTCCACCCCCTCTCCTGCTGCTGATGGGGTAACATGGGTAACAGAGTGCCCAAGTTTACAAATAGGAGTTATCCTAACAGTAATAACACCCACATGTCTATACCTTGGGGGCTCGGCCAAGATCCCTGCGATGCTTCCCAAACGTGGGGGGGCGCTCTCCCCGCAGTGCCCTAGTGGGGAAAAGCCATGGCTCAGGCGGAGGACCCAGGCAAGGGGGGAGGCAAACGGGAAGGTGTCTTCCTAGGGCATCCAAGTTACTAGTACCTTTGGACTTCTCCAGGGCTGCTCCTTTGAAAACACATCAACAAACCGGATCCACAGACGGTTCTCAGCAGCCTCGAGAAAACTGAGGCAAGGGTAGGAATGAAGGGTAAACTGGTGTGCGGGCGAGGGGGGGGGGCGGGTAGACAGAGAAGGTGAGGGCAAGTTCTAGGCAAGCAGATTATGTCACATTTCCTCCTATTACCAGACTTCCAGGAGGACAAACCTCGATTTGTGCATAAAATGCATAGCCTGAAGTGGGTAAGACTGTGAAAGCAGCTTTTGAGAAGGTTAACCTTTACTGGTTGGAGTTAAGGGGGGTTGGGGAGGCAAATATTTCTGTTTGTGCCCCTCCCGCTCTTCCCAGCACCGGCTGTCAATCGCGAGGCTTGTTATCCTCACAAGGCTTCAGTTTGTTTGCTTGATCTCAGCAAGGTTTTCTTCCACAAGTAGAACTATAATTGCTATAATTCTACTGTATCATTTGGATCATTGCAGTATTGTTGTTTTCTCTCCCTCTTTCTCTCCTCCTAACACTGCAATAACGCGCTCCAGTGTTAAATTAGCAGGTTGCGGAAGACCATAAATGAATGAAAGTTTGTTAAAAAAAAAAAAAAAGGAAGAAGAAGAAATTAAATAAATAAAGCAGCAAAATGACTTGGCAAAGGGGATAACACATCACAGAGAATCCTTGCGTGTAATCAGGACTTATTGTCTTCCCTTCCAATGGCTTCCAAATTGGTCGACAGACTCCAATGAAGTTTATTTCTATTGTTTAAATATATGTTTTGAAGAGGTTGAGCATAATTTAAGGGGACCTGAGCCATCCGGTGCTACTGGAAGCCCATTACAGCTTTATTTATCTATGTGTATATTGCACAATAAATTAAAACATCTCAAATGTGAGGTTAACTCTCCTCCAAACATCACCCCCGATAAAGACATCTAACTGCCACCCCCTTATCATGGATTTCTTGAAAATATAATTTTGAAACTACAGTGTAGAATTAGCTCTCTTGCCACAGAAAGAAAGGGGTCTCCTCCATTCACCTCCTCCAGTTGTGGAGACAAGCCCCATTTTTCACCATAAACAACACATTTGAACACGTCTGACTCTCACTTCCAGTCATTATTGTCGTTTTATTTTAGTGACTGAGTTTAAAAACAGATGATCCAGAAAACGTTGTTTTTCAAGCAGCTCCGGCAGAGCAAACCAGCAGTTCAGACCTCAGAGGTTAAGAGCCAGGAGTTGTTACTAAAAACATACAAAGATTTCCTGAAGTTACCACGAAAATGAAATTACTTTTTATCAGTGGATACAAAAAGTGTAAAAGTGAGGTGAAAAAGAAGTATCATATTGCTAGCAGAGTGACTATTCAATTGAGCTAAATTATGTGCCCCTTTATACATAGTCCTATAGTCCAATTTTTAAAAGGCTGTGTGCTCGGCACATGGATTAAATTCTCCCGAGATATTAGAAGCATCATTTCATTTTCTAAAACTAACATATAGGACAGCAGCACATGTTAAGCCCACATTCGAATTAGATTCTCGGGAGACACTGTTAGACTTTGCCACCCCATCCAGCGTCTCAGAAAAAGTTTCCTGTCATTTTTTTCCCTAATTAATCTGTGGGAAATGGAGTCAGTTGTAGATTCTAAAGTTGGGTGTTGAATTGTGACAAATCTCAGGGTCGCTAAGTGTACAGAAAAGTAGTTCAGGCCCTCCTCCCCAAGTTGAATAGATGTGCCTCCTTCACTTGAGAAGACTGATTAGAAAATATTAAAAATAAAATAACAGAACAAAGAAGACTAGAGTTTTCACACAGGTCTTAAAAAAACCATCTTTATATTCCATTAATAGAATTAGATTTAATTCCAAGGATCATTAAGTCAGAATCAGAAACTCTGTGTTAACCTCCCCCTTTACAGTGGGTGAATAAAATTAGAATACACCCCCATCAGAAAGTCCGACTTCTTTTAAAAGAAGAACAGCTGCAGAGAGGGGAGGGAGGGCGATGGAGGCGAAGAAGTCTTCCACCGAGAGTCTGAAACCCCTTAGGGCGTTCAGAAATGATTTGTGCATTTGTGACCCTTTTTATTTAACAGGTCTTTATTGGATTCATGTTCATCCCACTCCCTGCGTGTGCGGAGCCCACTCTGAAGCCGCGGAGCCACCGGCAGCCGGGTCTTGCGGATTTCCGATGCGGGACCCGCAGAGGGGGAAAAGTGTTTCTGTTTCCACCACCACCCCAGCCCGGCGCCCAGTCATCAGGGACGCCTGTGAGGGTCTTTGCCTGGAACCTCGAGGAAAACGTAGGCGTCCTTATATCTCTGGGCTGCCCTGAGACCCCCGGGGCTAACTAAGAAGGACCAGGGAGGGGAACAGGAGCGGCGAACAAGCATAACATTAGCTTAAAGCTAGATGAGACCATATGAAAACACCAAAAGGTGAGGATGCAAACAGAACCCCCAAAAGACAGAAGCCTAGTCCAGATACCTTGGGATCTAGAGGGCATAAAAGAAAATCAAATGTCAAGATAGCTGGCAGTCCCTTCTCTGCTCTGCTCCCCACCACTAGAGTGTAGGAAAAACGGGTTGAGAAGCCACGAAAATACCGAAGAGACAGAGATATGGAGGGACAGGGACAAATCCTTTCGCTCCGTTTTACTAGTAGTAGTAGTAGTGTGGCTTTAGTATTAGTAGTGCTAATGTGTCTGTCCCCAAGCCTTTACCTCCTCAAGTTGTGTTGAGGACTCCTGCCAAGCTAGCCCCATCTATCTGCCACCCACCCACTAGCATCCAAGAGTTATGCAGATGTTGATGGCTAGAAAAAAAATCCCAGTTAGGTATTCTTGTATTTTTAAATACTGACTGTAAGTGATTCAAGTATAATCCTTTGTAAAACGTTTTCTCTTTGACACATTGAAGGGGCTGAGAGAAGAAAACCTGGCATGGATTCCCCTTCCGCGACCTCTCACCCACCTCCCTCACCCCAGCCCCGCCAATGCCAAGGCCCTAACTGTCCCTTGGAACCTGCACCTAGGCAGTGAAGGTGTCCGTGCTGGCTCCTCTCAGGGATCCACCCAACTTCAGTCAGGGTTGGGTGGAGATTCACTACCAATGTTGGGAGCTGTTTGGGAAGAAAGTGGTTCCCCCTAAGGCTCTCCTCCCTCCCTTTTGATAATGGGGACCAGTCACAAAATTCAAAATTTTAGGCATTTCGACTTGGTTCAAGGTGAATATGGGTCCCTTCTGTTCTAGGGAACTGAGAACCACAGTTCTTCAGTGCAGGGGTTTCACACCCCAGGCGCTCAAGGATGAATAGCCGGATGGTGACAGCCTAACAGATGAATTTAGGGAAGTAGGGAAGACGGAGAAGCGTCAGGAGAGAAAGGGGGCTCTCTCAATCTCTTCCCCAGTCTCCCTCTGGGACTCGCAGTCACTCGCCAGTCCCTTTCGCCTCTCTGGATACTCCAGGGAAGGCTGTGTGCCTTTGGCAGAGCTCTCTGTGTTTAAGGGTCTGTTTTCTCATTCCAGAGTTAAAAACGGAGACAGAGAATGTTGGGAACCGATATTAACAAGGGAGCAACAGATAGGCTCTGCATAAAGACAAATAGCTCTAGGCTTTGAGCCACAAGAGAAAACCAAAGACTCAGACAGCAGATGTTTCCGCCTGGTACGTCGGAGGCCCATTTGTCCTAGAGAGTATGGTGACTGAACAGCACTGAGGTCAAGACGCTGTCCTAGGAGGACAAAGCCGGTTTTGAAAAGCTCCAGGTCGATCTCAACCAGAGCCTTACGGCTTCACCTCCAGGGAGCTAGGTCCTCTGGATGGTGGAAGGGGAGTCCGCAGACCACGTGGCACCCACAAGCCTAGCACCCAAATGAGCTAGAGCTAGGAGCAACCCTTAAGACTTAAAGGGGGAACTACAAGAAAACGACGGAAAACTTTGAAAGTTTTTAGTTTAGAGAAAGAGAGAGAAAAAGAAAAAGAAATTTGGCTCTGGTGCGTGCCAGCTGCTAGTCCCCTGCCCCCACCCTCGCTGGCCCCTCCAGAATCCAGTTCGTGCTTTGCGTTGTGCCGGCAGGCAGACGCAGCCCGGCCTCTGTCGAGAGCCAATCAGAGAGCTCCTCCCAGCACGTGGAGCAGAGAGACTCCCGAGCTCCGCGGCCCGCGGCTCACTACACTTCTAACCGCTGGTCCTGAGCGCGCAGAGGACGAGCTCCGGCTGAGACCAGGGTAAGAGCCCCGTAACCCGCAACCGAGGGAGACAGAGAGGGACAAAGATCTCAGTAATATTTACTATAATCAGCCATCCAAACTTCCCCCAGCACACACTCACTCATCTCACCCGCCAGGAGAGGCAGCCGGAGGTCCGCTCTGAGCCCGAGGAAAACGCTCCAGCCATGAGCAACCAGTACCAGGAAGAAGGCTGCTCCGAGAGGCCCGAGTGCAAGAGTAAATCTCCAACTTTGCTCTCCTCCTACTGCATCGACAGCATCCTGGGCCGGAGAAGCCCGTGCAAAATGAGGCTTCTAGGAGCCGCGCAGAGCTTGCCTGCCCCGCTGGCCAGCCGCGCGGACCAGGAAAAGGCCATGCAAGGTAAGGTTGTGCCGGTCAGGCACCTACGGAAGGACGTGGGACGTTGGTTTGAATGTTTGCTACTTGGGGACCAGGGGCCTGGCGGTTGGCAAGTTGGAGACATAGGAAAGAGAGGAAACAACTCCGGGGCCTGGGGCCTTAGAGAGACTGTCTCTACCTCGCTTTTCGGAAAAGGCAGAGGCCCAGCTTCACTTGGGGGGTACGACTCTTAGATGCTCGGTGTTAGTCGTTTAAAAGTCTTTTTAGGTTGGCCTTGGGTGTACCCTGAATAGCTCTGATAGGTCCGAAACAGCCTTTAGCAGCAACTTGATGCAGACAAGTAAGCCAAAAGCTAAGGGGTGGTGGTGGTGGTGGTGGTGTCTTCAGGCAAGATGAACTTTAGCCTTTCCCCCTCGGAAGATTTCTTCATACGGAGTGGTTTGCGTTTCTTTTTAGTTTTTAATTGTACATTATTGGTGACCTTTTAAATGCAGGTGTTGCAGAAAACATTTACCCAGGGTTCCCCAAACGCAACTTACTGTATTTGAAATGCATGAAATGTGTGACTTCTGGGTGCTACTTTTCTCTGCTGTTTTTTTTTTTAAGAGTTGAGATGTTTAAAGTGTTTTATTTTCTGAAATTAAAAAATCCAGAACAAGTGTCATTTGGTCCTCCGAACCTCTTATACTCGAGTTTCGCCTTGAGCTGGATGCGGAAGTGTAGCAGGCAAAGAAGTGTTGGTGTCTTTTAAATCCAAAACCAGTGATCCAGCAGCAACACCATTTGGAAGACTGGAGCGAAAGGCTGAGAATGAGCCCTCTAAAATAAAACTGACTTTTTTCCTTTTCTTTTTTTAGCCTGCAAGGGCACCTGTGCCAGGCGCTTCCTCCAAGGGAAGGAGCGGCCTGTGCCTGTTGCACCCCACCCTGTCCCCACTCCAGGCATTTCTTAACACATTTTCTCCAGGATGATTTTTTTCCTTGCCCTTTTGAGCTAGGAATCCCTGCCTCCTGCGGCTGTGGGCTGTTGGGACACGGCGGGTGTTCAGGGCTGTGAGGCCCAGGCGGCTTCGCCCCGCAGGGGTCGCCCGCGGGGCAGCGCCCCTCTTGCTAGCCTGGGGCCCCTGTGACAGAACAGCTGGCCGAGGTCGAGCGCGAAGTTTTCAGAGTAGTGGTGATTTAAGTTGTTCGATTTTTAAAAAAATTCGCCCCACCCCAAAATGGAGAGAAGGGAAAGAGAGAAAGGAATGAAATAAGAAGTAAAGTGGAATCATGAAAAAAAAGAAAGGAAGGAAGGAAGGAAGAAAGGAAGAAAGAAAGAGAGAGAGAAAGGAAGAAAGAAAGAGTAAAGACGAAAGAGATGAGAAAAGGAAAGGAGTGGGGAGAAAGTAGAAAGAGAAGGAAAGAAAAGTAAAGATGGGCACGAAAGGAGTAGGTATGTGAACGGAAAAAAGAAATAAAGGGCTGGTTGAGAAAGGAAGGAAGGTAAAGGGCGGACTGGGGCACCTGAGAGAAGAAAAAGGAAGTATGGAAAGTGTGCTAGAAAGGGGAGCAGAGTCCGATGGTAGAGGGGGCACAGAGGCCGGCTCCCAACAGCTGCGAGGCTGGGGAACAAAACGGTCGGGCGAGCGCGCTGACCACTCTTCCTTGCCCGCAGGCTCTCCCAAGGGCAGCAGCGCCCCGTTCGAGGCTGAGCTGCACCTGCCACCCAAACTGCGGCGCCTGTACGGCCCGGGTGGGGGCCGCCTCCTCCAGGGCGCCGCGGCGGCGGCGGCGGCGGCGGCAGCGGCGGCGGCAGCGGCAGCCCCGACCACGGGCACCCCGGGTCCTCGTGGAGAGGTACCGCCACCGCCACCGCCCGCCGCGCGGCCAGGGGAGCGTCAGGACAGCGCCGGGGCCGCGGCCGCGGTCGCCGCAGCCGCCGCCTGGGACACACTCAAGATCAGCCAGGCACCGCAGGTGAGCATCAGCCGCAGCAAGTCGTACCGCGAGAACGGGGCGCCCTTCGTGCCACCGCCGCCCGCGCTCGACGAGCTGGGTGGCCCGGGGGGCGTCGCGCACCCCGAGGAGCGCCTGGGCGCGGCCAGCGGACCCGGGAGTGCCCCGGCGGCTGGTGGTGGCACGGCCACCGAGGACGACGAGGAGGAGCTCTTAGAGGACGAAGAGGATGAAGATGAGGAAGAGGAGCTGCTGGAGGACGACGAGGAGGAGCTGCTGGAGGATGATGCCCGAGCGCTGCTCAAGGAGCCCCGGCGCTGCTCTGTGGCCGCCGCCGGCACGGTGACCGCCGCCGCCGCGGCCGCCGCCGCCGCCGCCGTGGCCACCGAGGGCGGAGAGCTGTCGCCCAAGGAAGAGCTGTTGCTGCACCCGGAGGACGCCGAGGGCAAGGACGGCGAGGACAGCGTGTGCCTGTCGGCGGGCAGCGACTCAGAGGAGGGGCTGCTGAAGCGCAAACAGAGGCGCTACCGCACCACGTTCACCAGCTACCAGCTGGAGGAACTGGAGCGGGCCTTCCAGAAGACGCACTACCCGGACGTCTTCACCAGGTATGTGGCCCGGGTGGTGGCTGCGCACAGCACCCGCCGAAGGGCCCGTGAGGGTCCAATAGAGGGGGGTCTCCAGAGTAGGGGGAATTCTCTTTGCTTCCGGGCACTACCCGGGGGATGCTTGGCCAAATATGATCCTTTGGCTCCCCGTGTACATACATACACACACACAGACAGACACTTGGGTTTTAAGTTTCAGTTGGTGTGGTTTCTTTCTGTCCCAAAGCCCTTCCGCTTTGTTTCCAAATGACAAGTTTTAGAGCCAAACAGCCTCTCCAAAGAGCACCCAAAGCAACCACATTGGGCAGGCACACACGACTGCTCCCTGTGCTGAGGCTGGGGCCAGGTGCTGGCTAGGCACAAGAGGCACTTGTCCCCCCTTTCGGTAGGAAAGCAGGCGCTATTTTTGATCCGTGTACTGTGCGCTGTCCACCCTCGCCCGGTGGCCCAGGAGTCTAGTGGGTATCAGTTACGTTGTTCTCAGGAAAACTGGAGCCCTTGCCTTCGGAGAAGACCTTTTAAAAGATCTGAGTTTTTTTGTCACTTGGGGACTCCTGAAACAACCAAAGAAGTCGGAACTAAGCAGTGGTTGGTGTCTGTACACCAGAAACCAGCCAGAACATTCCCCTGTGGGCCCGGTCTTCACCATGCCCACTACATGACTTTACTGTAAACGGGTTGATGGGGTGGACCACCATTTCTGGAAATGTGGCAGTTAGTAAATTAAGCAGCTGAAGTGGGGGGTGGGAACAGGACTGTGTCTCATGGACTAGTGTCCACTGAACTTCCCAATCTGAGAAACTTGGACCGATGGCGTAGCTGAGCCTCGGAACCCCTACTCATTCAGCCGACCTGGGAGTACCAGCAGGCTTGGAGCCTTTCCCACCCCAAGTCCAAGATTTTGGCTCAGACTAGGAGCCAGGCCTGGGGGCAAATGTGAGAAGAAAGAAAGAGACGGGTCCCCCAGTGAGAACAGAGAATGAGACCTGTGAGTGCCTGGCTCGCGCGCTCCTCAAACCCGGCAGTTCCTTCGCAGGAGACGTGTGCAGCTTTTCAATGTGCATTTTCCACGGGGAAAGCTGCCTGTCCTTTTGAACCAGAGAAATCTCTGCTTAGAATCAAGGCCTGAGCCAACTCCAAAACATAGTTGGTCTGGCAGTTGCCAAACTCTTGTAGCCAGAAGCAACCAAAAAGTAAATTTAATACAGGCAAGTGCACTGAAACTTGGTCCTTCTCAGTGTCACTCAGCCTTTCCCTTGTTTTTGAAGACAGAAATAAAACTCCAAGTCAGCGTGTGTTATCACATAGCTAAACTGGACCACCGGCTTTGATTTTATTTTATTTTTGCGTTTATCCGACATGTGTTCTTAAAAAGGAGAAAAAAAGACAGTGTCGCTTAGCATCCACGTCCGTCCTTTTTAGCTTGTCCGGGAGACTAAAGTACAAGACCTGGGCCGTTGCTCTTCCTCGCCCCACCCCCATCTCCTTCCAGCTCAGCAGGCCTAGCTCACCGTCTATAGCCCAGCCAGGCTAGAGTGGAGTTCAGATTTGCTGGTGCTCTCCAAAAAGGGGAGGGGTGGGACGAGTGTTCAAAAGAAGGTGTTTAGTGAACTGATTTTTTTCCCCTCGTGCTGAGGAAGTTTCAGGGGCCGACCTGATCCTGTGGGCAACGCAGACTCAGGCCCAGGCTTGGGCAGCTCCACTCCTTCATATTAGGGAGTAGAGAGCCAATTATTCTCGGCGCGCTCATATTTTCGGTAAACAGGTCGTAAGCCGTTTTACAGCATCTTAATGGTTTCCTATTTGCCTTAATTGTCGCAGTAATAACTGCAATAACGGGGTAGGGTTTCAACTAAATTGACTTCCCCTGAGATGGGCAGGGTTTGTAGTGGGCACTGGAGTCAGGAGGTGCGCAGAATTTTGTTTAATCGAAAAATTACCCCACTGAACTCTTAACAAGCTTAACATATCTCCAGAGGGTAATGGGGAGTGTGACCTAAGAGGGTGAGGGAGGGTAGAAGGGGGGAGGGGGCAATGGAGGAAAGACAGAGAGCTGGAAAGGGGGCAAGAAGGGAAGGGGGGTATTTTTTTAAGAAGGCAAAACAAAGCCAAGAGGGCAGAAAACAAAAATTGTAGTTGATTGCTGAACTCTTCTCCCATTTAGTGTTTGGATGAAACAGGGCATGAGCACTGTGTGTGTGTGTGTGTGTGTGTGTGTGTGTGTGTGTGTGTGTGTGTTTGTGTGTGTGTGTGTGTGTGTTTGTGTGTGTGTGTGTGTGTGTGTGTGTGTGTGTGTGTGTGTGTGTGTTTTCCCATCCTACTCTGAGAGACTGAGAGACAACTCATTTTTCTAAGTTTGAAGACTTAGGGACTCAAGAATCCACCCCTGTCACACTATATGATACAACATAATGTATAATATTTTACTGTGCTGGGTTTTTCTTTTCTGTTTTCAATCGAATAGTGGGCACCCTAGAGATGAAGATGGGTCAAACCTGTGGACTTGGGGTGTGGACTGGAAGAGGCCTTCATGAAGGGGAAGGTGGCTGAGGGAGAGCTGCTGAGGCCTACGATGACCTTCTGTCTCAATGTTGCTTTCTTACAGGGAGGAGCTGGCCATGAGACTGGACCTGACTGAGGCTCGAGTCCAGGTGAGCTCCAAGAAGGGCAGAAAGAGGGCTGGGCTGGGGTTGGGGGTTGCCCTCCAGATAAGAAGAAGAGGATCCAAATCTGAAAAGTAGATCCAAGCGCTCACACACAAAACGACATTTCAAAAGCAAGCTGCAAACTGGGAAGAAGGAGGAGAAGATTTCTCAGTTTGGGAGCTCAAAGTAGCCCAGTATCAAAACATGGGTTTTCTAGTCCCTGAGACTGCAATTCAGCAACCCCCCACCCAAACCTGGTACCCAAGGCCCCTATAGAAAAAACAATCCACCAGCAGACTTCTCCTGATTGAAATAATGGGATGGAGCATGGATTTGGTTGTTAGACAAATCCGCTCAGCTCCAAGCAGGTATTTGGCTGCGATTAAGTCTCCAATCGGGCTTCATAAAAGCCCACTTAGTGCTAGAACAAACAGGGCCATTTGAAGGCAAAATGCTGTTTGATTTCCCCTCCGCCCTGCACAAGGAGCTAGCTAATGCTATTTGATTTCCCATTTTTTATAGCAATGAGCCCACATTGATCTAATAGGGAGTGAGTGCAATGCTATTAAAGGTGTTTGCAGCCCCATACCAGAGTGCATTTCCGAACCCAGGCCTCATAACCAAAGAGACGATCAACACTGGGCAGCCCCGATGGCCAACAGAAAACAGATGTCCCCGAGTTAGGAGCTGAGTGAATCACTTTACAGTCAAAATCAAGCGCTGATAAAGCACAATAAATTCCATATGGCTCATTTAATACACAACAGCTTCTTGCATTAGAGGGCTAATGATGCGGCTTGTCCCCTCCTTTCTGTTGACACATTTCTCCATTGTCAAACAGAGATGTGACAGCAACTCCACATTTTCAGCTCAGGGGAACAAGTCGTGGGAAAGTTAAATAACTTTTTAAAAGAAAGAGAGTGCCCCTCCCCTTCTCCTCTCCCCACTATTCACTGGAGAAGATGTAATTAAGTGAATATGAATTATCAGAGTCCTTTCGTTTACCTTTGGGGGCCTCAGAGGTATTAATTCAATAATGAGGAATTGCAGGGGACATCTTGATAATTGCAGTTGAGCCAGAGAGCCCAAGAGACAGCCGATCTCTCTTTAGAAAGGATTCCCTGTTATTTAAGGCCTCTCTGCCCCCACTTCCCTTCCTTTATCCCTTTCCCTACGATCAAGGAATGGTGGATATTCTTGTCTAGACGGTTGAATGTGAGAAAGCTGCCTGCCCAGCCTAATCTAACTACAGTCTAACTTTGTCAAGCCTGTGAGTCTTCAAGTTAGAGCATTTCTATAATGCCCACATGGATTATTTGAAGGCTGCCAAATGTTATGGCCCCCTTCCCCCAGTACCTTAAGTAATCAGTCAGTTTGGATTCTTGATTTTTTTTTCTTGTCCTGGATGACTGGCTAGAAGTCCAACCAAGCTTAGCTGCTAATGTAACTCACCCCCAGCCAGGCTGGAAATTTGAAATATCTGAATGTGACAATTCACATTATACTTTGATATAATTCCGTATAGCCCTAGAGTTCATTCTTAATTTTTAGACTCCTGTGCAGTCACAAACTCAGCTCTAAAAATATTAATGCCTTCTGGGAAGAAGGAACATAGCTTCTGAGCTGTGGGAGTGATGAGCAGGTCACACAAAAATGATTTCATGCTTTGGGGGATATTTTTAGATGATGGTGGCTGCCATGTTTTAGGTAAAGGTCTATGTTCAAAGTGCTTCTTATTAACAATTAGGAAAATACCTCAGGATGGAAACCTCCTCCAAGCCTGGAACTATCTTATTCAAAGAACCAAGTGAAAGCACATTCCCCCAGAAAAAAAAAAAAAAGGAAGGCCCTGTTTGCTTTGAAGATGGGGCAGCCCTGCCCTCTGATTCCCTGTACTTAGGTGGTCCTGCATAAACCTTCCCAGTGTCAGTGATGTCTCATCCAGAGCCCCTAAAGACAGCTTGTTTTGGACCCCCTTTCTCATTTTATTAACAACTAGGCCTCTAAAATGTACACCTGCTTTTCACTTACTGGAAGCAGTTCCCTCCTCTCTTCCAACCCTATCCAAATCCCAGACCCTAGTACAGGGCACTTAATGTTCAGTAGCTATTTTATTTTTCCAAAAAATAAATCAACGAGCTCCCTGCTTCACTTTTTAATAGAGAGCAGACATTGCCTGGGCTCTTGGGTAAACCTGAAATATGTGACAATCTCGAATGTGCAGAATGTGGTTCATGGCTTGATGCCTGCCTATGTCCAACACCACTATGTGTTTTCATTTGTTGCCTTTATGCATTCTTCATTAGGATCTTATAAGAAAAGTGTTTTGGCCCCATTTTACAGATTAGAAAACTGAGGTCCAGAGAGGTTTAAGTGACCGAAATAAAGTCTTGCAGGAAAGAAGGGTCAGCCCAGACCGGGCAACTTAGCTGTCCCCATGTTTTAAGTTTCCTGACTCTTGGAAGCCCGGGATAGATAAGGCACCACTTTTAAGGGCTTTCTTGTCCAGTGGTTTCTGCTGAATTAAAAAGTCTGGGCTCCTTTTTACCCAGGGGGTAACAGAAGGCCAAGGTGGTTCAGGAACAATGAAAGGAGAGGGAGAAGGCCCTGCGTGTTGAGGGAAGGGGTGAGCCAGAGCTAAACCGTCCAGGCCTCTCACCATTTTGCAGGTGTGGTTCCAGAACCGTCGGGCCAAGTGGCGCAAGCGAGAGAAGGCTGGCGCGCAGACCCATCCCCCGGGGCTGCCCTTTCCCGGGCCTCTCTCGGCCACACACCCCCTCAGCCCCTACCTGGATGCCAGCCCCTTTCCACCGCACCACCCTGCGCTTGACTCGGCCTGGACCGCTGCGGCTGCTGCGGCTGCGGCTGCCTTCCCGAGCCTACCTCCGCCTCCTGGCTCGGCCAGCCTGCCGCCTAGCGGGGCGCCGCTGGGCCTGAGCACTTTTCTAGGAGCAGCGGTGTTCCGGCACCCGGCCTTCATCAGCCCAGCGTTTGGCAGGTAACTGCAGCCTTAAAGAGGCTCTGTCCGTCTGTCTGTCCGTTTCTCTTCTACACAAGCAGATGCTGAGGTCAGAGAGGAGGCAGGAGGGGACTATACACATCTTCCTCCTCCCCACCGCAACCTCAGCGACTTTAATCAAACAAAATACTCTCTAATTTCGACTTTAAAAAGAAAAGGAGGTCCTGAAGAGAATGAGTTAGTTCGGAGTAAGTAGGAAAGGGGAAGGCAATGGACAGTAACAACTGTGACAACCGGAAGTGTTCATGATAGCTGTACAAAAGTATGGTTTGAAGGTACCCCTCCGCCGTGGGCAGTTTGAGTAAACAGGTATAGGCTATAGAGCTGGGAGGGCTTTAAAGTCTTGCAAAAGTGCTTCTACATGCCACAGAGCCTGGCAGCGTGAGGGACACACTTGGGGTCCCCTACAGGAGCCCAGGAGCCAGGAGGCCCTTCAAGTGCACTGAAATGTTTCTTCTCTTCCCAGACTTTATGTTCCTCATCACTTTTATGACCTGATGCCAGCAGTACCCCCATACGTGCAGACCCCGACCCTGACAGCAGTACAAGACAAGGAAATAAAAGAGCCACCTACCTCATCGTATATAACCCCCTTTTTTTAAATGAGCATTGATGAAATAAAAAAATCTGTATAATCACACAGACAAAGAAACAAAGGAGGGATGTATTAAGTTGGAAAGTGCAGTGAAAATAAAATTGAATGCAGCTTCAATGATCTCTCTTTGGGAGAACAAAGAAATAATAGATTCACCCAACTGCGCAGCTACTTAACAAAAAAATTATCCTCGAGAAAATTGAAAGTAGGACTTGAGGCAAAATTAATGTACTAAACCACGAAAATATCTAGCGAGTGCCTTAAGTGCACTTAAGTGGGGTGACTCAGTTTACCTAATGGAACCAGGGCACGTTACGCCCCCTCCAGGTCACCCATTATCATTTCTTTCTGGGGAAAAAAAAAAGTCCCGTGTCTCCTTCCTGCTTTCCTCCCCTCCGACAACCAACGTCTGTTAGTAAAACTAGGCAAACCCCCGCTGAAACACCGGAGCTTCCGCGAGGTTGGAAGCAGAGGAAGGTGGGGTTGGCACGGTGAGTGAAGAGAGAGCTGGAGAGGAGGCGCAGTGGTTCCTGGAGCCCAGGTGGGCTCATTTCTAATTGAGGAAATTCTGAATTGGCCCCTGGAGCTGGAGGGTCTGGAGCAGGAACCCTTGCGGGGGCGGGGGGGGGGGCGGGTTGGAAAAACACGCCTGACGGCACGGGTGGAGGTGAGGGCCTGGGGCGCTCTAGCCTCAACCGCAGGTCAAGGATGTTTTGAGGAAGGAGTGAGAGTAATCCCCGCGAGCAGAGTAATCCCAGTGCCACCCGGAGGCGGTGGTGCAGACGCTGGCACTAGTCCCAGTTTAAGGCATTGGCTTGAGTGGTGCAAGGGGTTCCCCAAGCCTGGGAACTATCTGGGGGAGGTGTCTGGGGCTCAAGGAAGGCGGTGGAGAAAGAGTGTCTAGGTGCGGGGCCGCGGGGCGTCCCGTAAGTCCCAGCCGCTGCCTGTGGAGCCGAAATCAACAGGAGGGTGCCCAACATCCCACCCCTGGGCACTAGCAGTTTAGAAGCCTGCAGGAGGGTGGCTGGGCCAGCGCTAGCGGACCGGAAGACCAGCACTCAGGGCCAGCTCTTCCTGGGCGAAAGGAGGCTCACACTCAGAAAGAGCCCCAGAGAGAGTTTGCAGCATGGGTCTAGGGTAGTTTCTAGCCTACTTTCTGCACCCCTCCCCCATTAGCTTTTCCCTTCTCGTTTTTTTTTTTTTTATTTTGTTTTTCTTGTTTTTGTTTTGTTTTGTTTTCTTTCCCTCGCATTTGTCTCTCTGGTCGCCCACCACTTGCTTTCCCACCAACAGCATTCACTCCAGGAGCTGATCTCGGAACACAGACTTTATTAACTGAAAGTCCGAATCCACGCACTTGGGCCTCGTGATTTAAGATGCGGGGCCTCCCTCTGAAATCATCCTCCCCGGACATGTCTGGTCCCTTGAGCTTTTTTTTTTTTCCTCTGGTGGGTGGGTTCTCGGCTCGGGCAAAACCACCAGCCTACCGCAGCTTCAACCCTGCTCGAGTCCCAGCTCCAGCCCTACCAGGGGCCGGACTCCCCCAGCTGCTCCGCGCCCTCTACCCTCGCCACACGGGTGAGGGGTGGCAGGACTCGCTGCCCCGGGAGCCGCGCTCAGTTCACCAGGCCGTGGACCGCGCTGTTTGCTCTCCCCACAGGCTCTTTTCCACCATGGCCCCCCTGACCAGCGCGTCGACCGCGGCTGCGCTCCTGAGACAGCCCACACCCGCGGTGGAGGGCGCAGTGGCTTCGGGCGCGCTGGCCGACCCGGCCACCGCCGCGGCAGACAGACGCGCGTCCAGCATAGCGGCGCTGAGGCTGAAGGCCAAGGAGCACGCTGCGCAGCTCACGCAGCTCAACATCCTGCCGGGCACCAGCACGGGCAAGGAGGTGTGCTAAAGGCTACCCTCCACCCTCGCGCCCCCTGGGCGCGCCCCGAAAGGTCACCTCACTCAGCATCACTCAAGACCAAATGGAAACAGAGGACCAGCACACTCCCAAGATGGCACAGACAGAGCGCAGCCGCCTTCGCAGCAGCCTGGATGCGGACAAGGCAGCTCTTGGCGCTAAAGGACGTGACACCTCTTCCGCTGGCTGTCCACCTGCCCCTGTCCCTGCCCCTACCCCTGCCACTGCCACCTTTGCTCCAAGTCGAACGTCCACTCTCCCATTCTTACCTTACTGAAATTAACGGGGAAGGTTTCTCCCCAAGATGCCTACTATTGAAGTTTAAAAAATTAAAAGCCCAATCTTCTCTTCCTCCGTAGCTTTTCTTTTGAATAGCATTTTGGCGCTCTAAGTTGATTTCAGCGCAGGCCCGGCTAGATGCCAGGGCAAGGGAAGCAAATGCGTATCTGTAAGATAGCTAACAGTGCACTTAAAGGAAAGGGGCGTCTCGTTCTTGTTCTCTTCTTTATCATACACCAACCAAGGTTTTTATATCAAACCAAAGGGAAATACTCTGCTAGAATATGGACTGTTGAAGTCACCAAACTGTGATTATTGATTCTGTACATACCATTGTTATTAAAAAAAAAAACAG
Organism: Peromyscus californicus insignis; assembly: GCF_007827085.1. Lineage (NCBI taxonomy): Eukaryota > Metazoa > Chordata > Mammalia > Rodentia > Cricetidae > Peromyscus > Peromyscus californicus. Next base: position 49,727,872 of record NW_026294391.1, read on the forward strand.
AGCTTTGTATATTTGAAATGTTATAACGCAATTGCACTCAGCGTGGTATGGTAAAAGTTTGTCCTCCTGTAGATTCTTACTGTGTTGTAGATACGGTAGGGTTCTAGACAAATATTTATGTACTCAAGCCCTTTATTTAACTTATTAACGGTAGAGGCTTCGGAAACCTTCAAGATAAAGGCAATGGTACAGTACTTTTGTGTAATGTGTAATTGTTATCACTTTTCCTTGCTATCTAGTGGAGAAGTGTCACGCTCAAAATAAAAACAAATATATGTTTAACAAAAGGAAGTGTGAATGCGCTATAGAGACCCTGAGGGGACAGTACAAGCCCCTATCCCCCGCTGAGACCAAGAGAAGGCTCTGCTGCTGTAGCAGCTCTTGAATTTTTATGCACGTGCATCTTCCAGGTAGAGGCCCCTGGTTTGAAAGTGATACTCAAAAGGATATCACAGTGGTGCTTTCCAAGAGCATCACAGAGTTCTGTCGCAGTTGGTGCTGAGGATCCTGGGCCAGGGAGATTGTAGGGTGGGTCCCACGGTAGGTGGGTGTATAGTAGCTGTTGCTGACAACCATGAAAAGAGAAATTTGGAATTTGGAGCAAGCGGAATCTTGGTTGGAAGGCAAAGGAAGCTGTTCGTGGAAAGTGCCACGTAGCAAGGAAGTGCGCAGTCCAATATGACAGGTAGTGGCTAGAGCAAGAAGCGGAGGCGCTGGCTTCTGAGGGGGCGGGCTCGGTGGAACACTAGTAGGGAGGGGGAAGGAGGGAGTAGAGAGAGAGGGGGAGAGGAGAAGGGGAGGGAGGGAGGGAAGGAGGGAGAGGGAGAGAGAGAGAGAGAGAGAGAGAGAGAGAGAGAGAGAGAGAGAGAGAGAGAGAACACGCTGGAAGAGTGATGGAAAGGCAGCTATGGGTATCTAAGTGGCAGATCTTAACTCGACAAATGTCATTACTTTACTTATCTAGACATTGGGAAATGTATACATTAAAAAAAATACCCAAACAGTTAAGGTTTCGCCAGGAGCCCCAAACAGATTTGGCATCTTTCACCCCCTGGGCTCACCCCTCCCGCGGCGGGAACCATAGCTCCCCCCTCTCCGGGACCCTGCCCGCGCCCCTTCGGGTGACCTCTCGGTGGAAGCTCGCCCGCGGGGGCTGGGTCTCGCCAATGCTCCCAGGGTGATGGGAAAGGGAAGAGAAGCTTAATTAGTTTCAATTTGCAGCAATTAGCGCGCCGGACCTTTGGGGAGAGGGGCAGGCGGGAAGGGGGGCTGCGCGGCGTGACTACGGCAGCTCACCGAGCAGAGAACCGCCGCCCCGCCAAGACGCCAGCGACCACGGGGGGCGCGGGCGCGCCTTGTTAGCAGGAGGTGGGGAGCTGGATCCCTTGGCAGCCTTAGCGAAGGTGCAGACTCGGGCAGAGGTCAACAGTCCTGGGGTACCATGCCTGTCTGGGGAGGTGGGCAGCCCTCAGGGCGCCTGCTGCGCCCTCGGCACGCCCACGCGGCCCTGTGGTCCCCAGTTCCCGCCTGTCCAAAATCCCCGAGAGCGCGCCCACGAGGGTCGCCAGCCCTAGCTGCTTCTTGGATTTGGTCTGTCCTGTGGGTCATCACCACCTTATCCAGGTCTGGACTTGCCAGGGTGGATCTCCTAGACAGGGACCCGATCTGGGGCATGGGAAGTGGCCACCAGCTACCATTCCCACCACACACTCCTTTCCTAGGTTTACTAAGGCCAGGTTGGAACTTTCTGGGGCATTTCTCCAGATCTAGAGTCACAACCCCTCAGAATTGCACAGGCTTTCCCAGAGAAAGGCGTTTTCCTGGAGTGTACAAGGTAGCAGAGTGCAAGAGAAGCCCTAGGGAAGGATTTATTTATTTATTTGTGGTCAATATCACTTTTCTGTCGATACTGGCTTTTTGTTTAGTAAGAAGGCTTCATCCCCCCCCCCCCCCCACTTCAGGCTGCCAGTTGGATGGTATACGAGAAACAGTACCATTCTTCCTGTTAATGAACTCCTTTTTAAGTCATTTTTTCTCATTTGACCCTTCCATGGAGCAGAAGCAAATTGCGTGAAATTACCTCCAAGGATTACATTTATTACTGGCCAATGAGAACCCCTCGCCTTGTTTTACAAACTCTTAATCCTATGTGATTCTGATGCCGCAAACAAGCCCGGGCCGGGCCTCCTATTCTTTCAACTTTCCCCAGCTGGAGGGACCTCATTCTGCACTTAATATTCCCCATAAATATCACACGCTAAAGACCCCCTGACTTCCAGCAAGTCCACATTAAACATGTGACATGTCACGCATGACAAACTCTGAGTATCTTTTCAAAGCAGCATTAAAAGCAAAGAAACCAATTTTCTTCTCTTTCCAAACCTCCCCAAGTGCTGAATGATGGGATTGGAAAGAGCCACTGGAGCGTACTTAGGGGGATTTTATGAGATTTTCCAGAATGATTTAATCTTATTGTGAGCATTATTAATGAATGGCAACCCAATTTGGCCCCAATATCTGGGAACTCAGTCACAATACTGGGACCGGCTGACAATGCCCCCCCTCAATCTTAAGCAAACCTCTTCCACCACTGAGGAGGACATATGGAGGCCCAGGGAGTTCAGGAGAGTCAAATTCATGGCAGGACTGTCTCCCATCACATTCAGAACCTAACAGCCCAACACCTGCTTTCCCAAGGCCATTGTGGGGTGAGGGGGTGATTGAGAACCTTGTATGAGCCTCTGGAGGGAAGTTGGAGGGGAAGGGGAAGTTGATTTTTTACATTTTCATACACGTTAGCCAGATCAGGAGGAGACTCCAAAGGCAAGAAGGGAGTACTTGGCATACTACTAGAAATGTTCTGTCCCAGACTACCCATGGACTGGACTGTAGGCAGTAGTGAGGGCAGATACGTTAACTATGTGGTCACAAGAGTGGCAAAAGGATCAATTAGGAGAGGAGGAGGAATGTGGGAGAGAATCTCAGTACTAGGACAAAGGTACTGGTATTGGCCCCCATGGTTTTCCTTTTCCCCCATATAATCCCCACCCATTTGGGACAAATATTTGTTCTTGTTAGTTTTTGATTTATAATATCAATACTCAAAGCACCAGAAGGTCTGCTTAGCATGATTTGGAGTGCAGATACTTCTAGAATGGAAAAGAGACTGATGTTAGAGGAGACGGAATTACACATGGGCTAGCCCCACTTGCTTCTAGAAGAAAAAAAATGTGTATGAGCATGTCTATGTGTATACACAAAAGTGAGTGTGTCTCAATGAAGGGGGTCTTAAATGGAGCCTAAAATGGTATTTTGGAACAGAGTTCCCCAGAGCAACTGCATATTTAAATGACAAGTGGTAGCCTGGCTGGGGGTGGGGCTGGGGGAGAAGAAAACCCCACTACCTGAAGAGGAAAAAGCATTTTTCAAAAGAAAAAGTCATGTTGTCCCTGGACGTTATTAACGGTCCAGTTTGAAGTATACATTTTTTCCTTTAAAGAAAAGGGGGCGATTACCAGTTATACATTAAGAAATGTCATTCAGTCATTTTTATTCATTCTCCGGAAATCTTCGTAAAAGCCTGAATCATACTTGTACAAGCAGCAATTTTGTTAATCCAGGGGGTTATTACTCTGGGCCCTTATTAGGTTCTACACCACTGCCAAGCAATCCTATAACCCTCTCAAAAGAAGTTTACCTCCCTGTTATAAAACCAGTAGTGGTATTTATACTGTGCAATAATTAGTGTATTACTTGAATCCACTAACACGTTCATTTTATCTCTGCACAAAACCTCTAGTCTGCTTATAGAAAGCTTGTGCCTCCTTTGGTGCTGTTAAAGTGGTGAAAGAGTGAATTGAAGGCTGGTTGCACTTTCTCCTTTTGCCTCGCCTTAATTCCCATCTCTTTTTGCTCTCATCCAATTAGCACAGTGTATTAAGCGGTTTATCATCTCATAGTCAGCTATTGAGAGAAACAAGGCGAGCACTTTGCAATAGAACCTGCGCTCCTTTGACACCCTCAGGTACTTACATATTCCACTGCGCTATGAATAATAGAGGAAGAATGGAGCGCTAATTCCCTCATCAAAGAATGCCTTGTCTGCTGCTTTGCTCAACAACACCATTCTGATCAAAAGAAAAGCAATAAAGCTTAGCATAACAAAACGAAACCTACTTATTAGCTTAGTGGTTAAATTAATGCAGAGCCGCTGCTATTCAAAACCAAGGTTTGAAAACAGCCTCCAACAACCTGATAATGCTGCCTTCGGGATGAAGGAATTTTAATCTGAAATTTGAGGCTGGCTCAGATGAGTTAATCTATTAAACTGCTATAAGGAAGCTCTGCCACAAACTGTTCAATTAAGAAATATTTAGGTGAGGAGAAAGAGGAGAGAGGACAGAGGTGGGAGGAGAGGGAGAGGGGAGGAGGGGGAGGGAAGGAGAGAAAGGGAGAGGTAGATAGATTTAAGTTTTGATCGGGAACATTGAGTAGTGTTGAAGTGAGGGGTCCAGGTTCCTGAAGAGAGGTCTGGGGCTTGATGCTTTTCAGAAAACCCTGACACAGATGTAAATCTGTTTTTAGAGTTTCCTTGTCTTTGTATCTTCGCCCAACTCACATTAAACAGTATGTTTCCAAGTATCTCAGGGTGCTCACTGGTGGCAAGGGCTGGAGAAGTAGTGGGAAAAGGCACCTGACTCATTCTCTTCCCTCATCCTGAACCCCAATCTGTAAACCCTGATCAGCTCCCCACAGTCTGGGCAACTGTCACATAATTGATTTTATCCATATTTTATTTGACAGATTAGAATATTTTTGAGCATTCTCTATGGATTTTCAACTTCTGGCCTTCCTTATAACCTTTGTATATAGGACGGCTGAAAGACAGCAAGCTTGGTCCAAGGGAAGCTTGTGTAAGGATCTGCAGCAGCAGCAGCAGGTCCAACGTAGTTCCTAAATTAAACTGAAAAAGTGCTACATTCTGAGTAGAGGCCCTGAGCAGAGCAGGACCCTTTAGGGTACCATTTCCCAACTAATTCCAGTAGCTTTAGCCCAGAGGTTTAATAGTCTTTAAAAACAAAAACAAACAGACAAACCAGACCAAAACAACAAAAAACTGGAGAGATGGCTCAGCGGTTAAGAGCATTAGCTCTTCTTCTAGAGGACCTGGGTTCAATTTTCAGTACCCACATAGCAGCTCACAGCTGTCTGTAACTCCAGTTCAAGGGTACCCGACACCCTCATGCAGGCAAAACACCAATGCACACAAATTTTAAAAAAAAGCAACAAACAAACAAACAAAAAAAACCCCAAAATACCAACTGCCAGCCAGGTGTGGTGGCTCATGGCTTTAATCCAAGCAGAGGCAGATGAATCTGAGTTTGTGGCCAGCCTGGTCTTCACCAGTGAGTTCCAGGACATCCAGGGCTATGCAGAGAAACCCTGTCTTGAAAAGCTAAAATAAATAAAAATGTAAAAAACTGTCAAGGCTTAGAGAATGGCAAGCATTTATTAAATATTGGGATTCCTGGCTTCTCTGGCACACTAGATCATGGGGCGGGCCCACAGTGGGCCCGCCCCTCTCAGCATCACTACTGCCCCCTGTAGACTGTCCCTGGTACTCCCTAGTGTGTACAGTTTGCTCTATTCATGCTTCAGCATTTGAACTGAAGGCTGGTGCCAGGGAGCCCGTGGAGACAGAGATGGGCGGTATTTCTGAACCAGTTCTACCCAGTGTGCCATCAATCAAGGCATGTCAAGGACTAGAGACCCTCCTGAGAAAAGCGAGTGGGCAATATTCCTACCTTCCAACAAGTATTCACTGTAATGCTTCAACTTGCAGGTCCAACTTTCCATAAAATTCTGGAATCCTTCAGGCACCTGCAGTCAAAGCCTACATTAGGTAAGAGATCCTAGTAAGAAAATGCCAACTGCTGCCATTGGCTGCTCTCTGCAAGTGTACTTCAAAATGCTTTTTATTTACATTGAGCTTGTTTTTAGAGAAAGAGTCCCTAGGTGTTGTGAAACGTTCTATGTAGACTAAGCTGGACTTGAATTTATGGCAACTCTAGGGCCACCTCTAGAGTGCTGGGTTACAGGTATGTGCCATCACTACTTGCCAAAATGTCTGATTTTCTATAGACTTTATATAGAAATAGTCCCTGTCCATAGAGTGATTATAGACACAAGGCAGAGGCAAGAAATAAAGTAATAGGTTGAGTCTTTCATGGTTTCTTGAAGACCAAGTTAAGGATTATTTTATTTATATTGAATATAATCACAGCCTCCAGAAATCAAGGAAAATAATATACCTTCTTTTCAGAAAGCCGAGTGAAGGCATAAGCTCTAGACACACACACTGCTACTTTAATATAGTAGCAATTATCAGAAGCTGACCAGGAGTGACAAGAGCACATGAATCCCTTTGTTTCCTAAAGCAACTTGCCTGCTCTAACTTGTGACTGGCTGTATCGCTTTTAGTGCCAATTAACTGTCAGGGCCCCAAACCTAGTGCTTCTACTTGAATTCTTAGTGTAAGAGAAAGAGAAGAGGAGAAAGAGGAGCTGCTTAAGAGCCTGAAGAGGAGAGGAGGGAGAGAAAAGAGATGGCAAAAACCAGACAAAAGACGACTTTTGAACAAGAATTTCTTTACATCCACTGCTTACCAAGTATTTCTTTTCTAGGAGGCCTCTATGTAGAATGCCTCTCTCCCAGGAGTCATCAGCTTGTCTCTTGGTTTAGCGTCCCTCCACCTTCTGCCTTCTTTCCCTCTTTCTGGATCAAGAATCAATAACCCTAGTCCTCTCCATGCTTAATATACTAAAGGACTCAATGCTTCAAATATATAGATAGCTTGCTCAGCATCTTTGAACTGGGTTCTGACTCAGGTTGTTATGAAAGAAAGCGGGCCAAGGTTTGGGAAGGGAATGGTCTTCAATCAAGCTTTTATTCCTTGCTGTCAACTTGAAACTGCACCCAATTAAAACAAATCACTACAACTGGTTTCCCTTTAGAAAACTTTATTCTGAAGTACAAAACACAATGCATTTTCCCTTCTAAAAAAACCCAAATAGGTAAGTATTCTAATGCTGCCATATTGAAATAGTTTATCGATGGCAAGGAGAAAGCCATTCTGAAGAATTGATAGAACATAGCAAGCACCAGGTCCTGTTAGCTGCCTCCCATTCTTCTGAATGTAACAGAGTGAGCCACACTGCAATCTCACCAAGATTTTTGTGAAATGTTAGGTTAAAGTATCCGAAATGTGCTTTCCTGTTGTATAAACCTTCACTCTGAACATTCTACATAAAGGAAAAACATAAGGAATGGGAGTATGAGACACCTGCTCAGTGTTGGACTTTGAACAATTCAATGAACAAATGTGCTCTGTGTAATCTATTTAGTAAGTGCAAAATTTCTACCCCCCACCCCCACACCACTTATGTGAAAGGCAGCACTGAAAACATTCATGCTTGGAACTAGTAGCTGAACAAGTATTTGGATATACTGTGTTTAATTAACATGTGAAGAAGCAAAATGTTAGAACTCCCACTAGACTCCACAACTCTTTTTAGGGGTGTCTCTGCTACAGTCTCAGGGCAAACTGAAGGTCACTTAGGTCTCTTAAAGTAGCAATTTCTGCCTGCAGAAACCCAGTCCCCAATAAGATAGGTCTTCAGGTACTTGGCAGAGGGTTCGGTGGCACAGTGTGCTATGAAGACTGGTTGGCAGGTTAAATATTTTTACACTTCCATCCTGGTCCACATATACACGAACACAACATGCAACCCTCGAAAGAAAAGCAAGATACTGGCGAAGCAGTAAAGGCAAGCGGAGCGCACTCAGAAGCTGAGATTTGGCCAGCTGGCCTCCTTGCTTGCTCCTGGGTCTCTCAGTACTTCCCAGCATAATTGGCGAAGAGCTTGCTGAGGTTCACTTCAGAGTAGCCACTCCAGGACAAGAACTGCTCTGCTATGTTCTTGACTTTTCTGTAGTCCTGAAGAACTTTGGGGGTAAAGAACTGCTTCTTCAATTTATCTAAAGTGAAATAAAAAGAAAAGGATAGTTTATAAAAGGGTAGTCAGATAGTTTCTTCAAAGAAACTCAACATTCCTTTCCAGAGAAGGGGTGCAGGTTGATTGTAGATCCATGTCTCTGATGTCCTCATGGGACTGTCTCTGTTCTCTGTTCTTTCTACCCTGGGGACAGTTCAAAGCCAGAGGTATCTCAGAATAGTCTGTGAAAGCCTAAATTGGCTCTTTTCAGGAGGACAAACCAGGTCAGGCCACCTCTACTGATGTGACCTGCAGGTGCATGCCCATGCACAGTAGGCAAGACGAGTGCCACTCCGAGACACTAGTTTTCCTGTGCTGTTGAGCATATGCATGCACTGCAGTAGGAATCTGGACTTGGAAGGAAGCTATCTTCCCTAGTGCCTCCCAAACCACACTGCCCCAGCTAGCTGGCCTCCAGTTTCTTCTAATCCCCCATCTGCCCATTTTGTTAAACGAAACCTTTACTGAAAGGAGGACAGCTACCTGGAGGTCCACCTGTCCTTTGCCAAGCTTTCTTTTTGTCCACGCTGTGAGAACTCAGACCCAGTGCCCCACCTGTGTTCCCAGCTCTTTTTATCGATCCATTCCTGGCCTTCCTATTCTGATGATGGCTCTATCAGCCAGAGGAATCATTCCCTTCCCCTATTCTCCCTTCCACAGTGTCTGCTACTTCTGTACTTGGTTCTTTGAAAGGGGCAGCAGTGCTGCTATGTTGAGGTCTAATTTTTTGGGGAACTCATCCCTTCCCTGAACGGTCTTTGTTCAAAGCTGCTCAGGAACTCCATGAGACGTTTTGGAAAGTTTATAGCTGAGGAAACTGAGTAAGGTCACAAAACAGGTCCTAGAGACACAGATCTGGAAATTCAGGTTGCCAGAACCCCCAACCAATAGCTGTAGAAAGTCACTTTTGTGACCTCTCTTATGCCACTGCTTGCTGTTCAAGGATGCTGGCAAGGCCTAGAAGTCGGCTATTCCCAAGGTAGGGGTTCAGATATTGCCTGTGCCAAGGTGCTAGGGGTGAGGGTGAGGGTGGGGAACAAAGCTTCCCAGCACCTGGGCATAGGAAAGGACCAGGAAGAACAGACGTGAGAGCACATCCATCACAGAAAGCAAAATACTGCTCCAACAACAGACAGACAATAAAGGCCACAAAACCCTGGAAAATGAAAACTCAGCCTCAAGAGTTTTGTTCCTTAGCTACACATTCATATTTGTTCACAAGCTTTTCTAAGTTACACCAATGCGTTTCCACAAAACAATCATAAGAAGTTTTGTTGAGGATTTAAATGCCCAAAAGGGGCAGAAAAAGAAGCGGGGGAAGGGGGACACATCGTTAACTGACTATACAAAGACAATTTGAAAGTTCTAATTATCGGAGTCTGGCAATATACAACAAAGGCCCCAACCAATGTGCCTGCCTCCTGGCAGGCCAGAACCACAGGCCTGCAACCCTGTGCATGTGAATGACACAAATGCATCTGATGACTGGGGAGAGCACATTTAAAGAGCTGTGGTAATACAGAGCAGGGGAGGAAGAGAGAGGACAGAGCTCCTGATGTGTTTACCTCCTCTGCTGATGGGATATTGACTTTTCCCACTAGGTTGGTTAGAAAGGGGACTATTTACGCTGCCACACAGCAGAGTTAGAATGACAACCAGCGTCACTGGGCTCGCTTCTTCGTAAAAGACAACTGTGACCGCCAGCATATCCCATAGCTGGTCAATACAGCCCAAGTACCGTTTCCTGGCAGACAGGGATGCAGATAAAAGCTCCCACTTGCTTCCCCAATGAGAGCTTAATCAATAGCATATGGAAGGTCTTTTAGGAAACAGAACTGGATGAGCTGTCAGGCCATAGCACAGGAGCTTGGAGGGCAAGGAGTCACTTGTTCAGTTTTCCTCTTCCTTCTTTGGGCACTGGGGCCATCCATGTTAGACATCACATTAAACTGTTACCCTGTTTCTGTCAATCCTACACCTACCACTTCAGAACTTAAGAGAAAATACAGATGTTAAATAGTGAAAGTCAGTTAACGTGGTCAGTAAACTGCTGCCTCCTTTTGCTGTTCTAGGTTTTGAATGCAGTCCACCAGTAACAACATCATCCCAAGGACAGCTGTGGTCAAAACTTAGGACAACACTGCCAGTCAACAAGAGGCAGACACATGCAACAATGGCACCAGGCTCTACCAGATACCACTAATTGTGTCTCTTGCTCCACAAATCCAAACTTCAAACATAACAGCAAAATATAATCTAATGACCTAAAATATTACCTAGAACTCACTCATCCTTATCCACAAGCACAATAAACCTCTTTCCCTTAGTTTTCTTGTTAATACTCTTTGAGGAACATGTATTTAGTGCTTATTTCCCTCTGATCTTTTCTACATGAAGAGATTGCTCATAGTCATACAGTAATTGTCAGAAAATATCCTCATCCCAGTCCCTAAGAAAACAAGGTCAAAAAGTTAGCCGAGGTAATGATTCTCATATATATATATGAATGAGACAGGGTTTCTCTGTGTAGTCATGGCTGTCCTGGAACTCTCTCTATAGACCAGACTGGCCTCAAACTCAGAGATCCACCTGCCTTTCCTTCCTGCTGGGATTAAAGGCCTGCTCCACCACTGCCTGGCTTGATTCTACAAATATTTTATCAGATAAAACAGACCAATAATATGAAAGTTTATTTCTATTAACTAGAATACAAAATTATCCAAGTTACAATGTTTTTGATAAAAGACAAACTAGATCATCTGAGGACTGACCTGTCTTCGAGGTTTTGTTAAAAGTCATCTGATTAAATGAAATGCTTGCACCATTTGAAAAAACAAAACAAATGGGAGTCATCTCAAAGGAAACTTATTCCTATGTTACATATTTCAGTTCAATGTCAGTAAAGCAAAATCCTTTTCCAGCTTTCCTCTTTATAAAACCATTTTTGGTCTTAAACACACTGAACTAGGAACCATGAGGCAAAGACATTTTAAAACCTCGCCTACTGGTTATTTTATTTTAATTAAGGCAGGCTTAGGCACACAGGCAGCAGCCGTCTCTGTTCTGAATGTCTGTTTCATTTATTTCTGTGCAAAGGTATCAAACAACAGTCAGTTATAATTGATTCTGTCAGGTGTTATACAGTCAGTCATAATTGTCTCTGTGTAGAGGTGTGTCAATTTACTATATCTGAATTAAATATTCTGTCAATTATGAAATCAGGTAATAATCTCAGTCAGGTTTTTAATTGCATGGCTTCCCACCATAAGGTTCTCAGCTCTCCCACCTTTTCTAATCCATATCCTTCCTTCCTTCCTTCCTTCCTTCCTCCCTCCCTCCCTCCCTCCCTCCCTCCCTCCCTCCCTCCCTCCCTCCCTCCCTCCCTCCCTCCCTCCCTCCCTCCCCCCCGTGAGTGTTTGCCTTCTGGTGGGAAATGCAGGAGCCTTGAGGGGCTGGAGGGAGACCTGCATGCTTTGGTGCTCTCTCTCATTTACGGCCGCCACGGGAGCTACACAGAGCTGCTGGGCCAACTAGCCTCACTGCCTTTCTCCTACCAATCCACAGTAGAGGCCATGGCAAAGCATAGTTGTCTGCAAGGTCTCACATAACACCCAAAGTTCAAAGAGAAAGACATTTAGGGCCCCAAGTCTTAATGCAGCTCTTAACGCAAGAAATTAAAACATGTAATCTTTGAGTAAATCCATGTCTAGAGAAAAAAACTAGAAGACACAGTGCCAGGCACACACAGCATGCAATATATTTATCCACCAGCCAATGCCTGGAGGGCCATTCTTGTCTGAGATATCATTTCCTAGATACTAAAATATTTCTGAAGGCTGAAGAGTCTGTTAGTCCATTATTCATTTCTACTCCTACTTATAAACAATTATCTTCAGTTTTCTTTTTCTTCTTTTTGTTGATACCAAAATACAGCCTTCAAACAGTATAAAATGTCCATGGTTCAGCTCAAGTGCTCTACTAGACTGATTTGACAAGTATTTAGAAGTGTGATTATAATTCTCCCCACTATTGGTCTGGTTCATGTTCAATAAATACAGGCTTGCTGCAGCCTGGTGGTGGTGAACAGTGACCCTTCCCACTTGAAACAAATGGAGGTGCAATGGGGCCCCACCACCAGGAAGGGCTGGCCAGTAGAAGTTTGGAAAAGAGCAGAGGGTGATATAAGGAGGGAGGAGACAGGGCGAGGCGATGTAAAGAATGCCATGTCTACAGAGAAAAAAATAGAAAGTGAGAGTCGTGCCCCTTACCATGTTGCAGTGGAGAAAGAGTCACCTTGAAAGAGATCAAAAATTTCCTTTCAACTAGATGAAGTGATTCTATCAGGGTTGGGTTTTGGGTGTTTGTATTTGTCATGTCGGAAGAAAATTGCCCATGCAGGCCCCTTGCTGAGGTTATAAAAAGTACTGTCAACCATACTGGACAGAAATTTTTTTGGAGGGGGGGTGCAGAGAAGGGAAAAACACATTGTGCAGGATCATTAAGCACTGTTGTATAAATAAAGTTAGAAGATCAAACGAAAGAGGGGACTCGGGTTAAATGCTGGAAGACAAGCTTAAATAAAGTTCTAAGAAAAAAGCAAGGCACGCTGTAATTCCAAGAACCTATTACTTCAGACAATTTACTTCAAAAAATAAAATCAGAATGGTAAATGATTACCCAAAAGCAATCATGTCATCATCACTGAGAGATGGAATAAAATAATTTTTTGTGAAGTGGCTGAATGAGAGCAACTTAAAAGGCACGGAGCCTGTCAGAAGCACATTATTTCTTTTTACACCCCGTTTCCCAATTCATCTCAGTGCTGCTGACTAACCTCGGCTCCCAGCAGGTGGAGCATTTAAAATAAATAGCATTTCCTACAAAACGCGCTCCAACTGCCCCATGACAGACGCTTCCAATTCCCGGCCAGCCACTGGATCAGCTTCAGCGGTATCTAACAAGGTGTAAATACAATAACAAGCATGTAATTAAGTGAGCATGATGAAGTTAATGGAGATAATTCATTCCATTTTGGGCTTATGAATATTCTATTAGATGTTATCAGGCAGCTGGAATAGCTGTTAATTTAATCATCATTCAGACCAGCAAAATGTTCTTTGTGCGAGCATAATTGCAGAGAATGAATAATTGATTTGACAATTGTACCAGTGGATTTCAAACAGTTCTGTGCGCTCTCAGAGCAGGAAGGGAGGAGAACTGGAATACTCAAAGCACTGAAGAGGTGGCAGAGAAGCCAGCCTGTAAATTGAACATTATCAGGACACAGATAAAGGACAATTTTTATTTTATCAATGCAACACAATTACATTACAGTGCGCTAGTAATCATTCTGCCCACACTTTAAAAAGGGAAATAAATTACTCTTCATGGGAAAGGACAAAAAGAAATATCAAAACCATTTAGAATCCATTGATATTGGATATTTAATTTTTTTGCATTATATTTTATTATAGGAAATATCAAACTGTGTTCGAAATTGCTGGCACATTTAACTCTGTTACCTGCAATCAGGTACACAGATTGTATTTTACACGTATCTCTGTATTACAGCACGCTCTATGAATTACAATGACTTTATTGCAATTTCCTTAAAAACTCTCCGAATGTTTAAAAAAGAGCCATCAATGTGCTGTACAAGAGTACTGTATATGTACCTTAACTATCAGGACTCAGTTCTGGTTACATTCAACAACTAGCTTTTTTTTTTCCTTCCTAATGATTCTATACTGCATTTGAATGGAAAAGTAGCAACAAAATGTTGACCTTCAACAAGCCATCTCCATCATGAAACCAAGTTGATTACGGATCAACTCTACCAAAGGCCTAGAGTTCTCAGTTACTGTCCCAACGCAAAACATGTTTGCCTTCCCACCCACGACTGTCACTGTAATTTGCCCAAATTCTAGTATTTTATGCACAAACTTGTAATTTAGTCAAAGCCAATGGGGTAGACAGCAATGGCAGTCAAATTTCATGTGAGTGCTACTTTTTAATACACACACAGTCATGAGAAAATGAAAATACCCTAAATATCTTAATGTCTTAGCTGGTGTTCTATGACAGACAAGAGCAGAAATGATTAGCCTAGGTCAGTAGTTTTGAAAGAAGGCTGAGGATTAGGGACTGGGAAAGAGTCAAGGAAAATCTCTGAGAAGTTGGACAACATGTCTGTCCAGTCAAGTGTTCATGACTCAACCCCATTTCTAGACTCTGATCATTTCAACCTTCCTCCAAATAAGAGCCTAGATTACAACTATGTCAGTAATGTCTGATTACATTTATCTAATATCTTTATACTATTGAAGTAACATGTTCACCATCACCATTCTTCCTGAAGCCCCACCTTTCCAAGTCTTAGGCCGAAAACATGATCTAAGAAGTGCACACAGCATCTTTTTTGCTCATATGCCCCTTCTTCTGTTAATTCATACATTGCTTTAATTTCTATTTACATGGTTTTTAAAACTGGGTGCATAAATCCAAAAGAAATATACTATTTGTTGAGAGGATAACAACAGGATTTTGAATTCACTTACATTGGAGAATTTACAGTGTAAGGGTGTATGTTCATCAGGCTTGGTCAATCTTGGGAAGAAAAGGTAGCCAGGGGAGAGAGAAAATACTTATGTAATAAATGACCAAATGATTAAGGATTGGCTTCAGAATCAGATTCTGGACTAATTTCTGAATGTCAAGCCTCTGTTTATCTTTCCTCATCTTAATGAATGTATAGGTTGCAAGATTAGAGTGCTTTGGTAGTTTTTGAGACCCTGTTAATGTTCGACAAATGTTAGCCAATGACAATGAACAATGATAGATAGTAAAAGCTATGGGTCCAGGGTAAATAATCATCTATCACAGGTGGGAGGTGGAGAAAGTGTTCAGAATGTAGCAAATATATGAAAAGGGACACCCAAGGGAATGGTTTTTTACATTTCCTGGACCAAAGGCTAAGTATTTGCCTTCTTGGGGACAGAGGATGGCCTTCTTTGCTACCCAATCCTCTGGATCTCTTTACTTCTCACTGGGCCTTTCTGTTCTCAGAGCACATTTCAGGGTCTTAGAATTGTTCTGACCAATGTAAATAGGTGGAAACATGGTTGGACTATAGTGACCTGCTAAGGTAATAGCTAGGAATAGATCTTGGTGAGAGCCTTACCTGTTCCAGGATGGACCAACAATATCCTCTGGATAGATAACAGACAGAGGGTATTCCAAGCCTTCTCTGACACTCTCCTCTCTCTTCTCTATTTTGGAAGCAGATACAGCTTAAACTGTCCTAGGAGCTCTCAGCTTTTCTTGGGTTCTATTTGTTCATGGATGGGACAAAATCCCTCTCTATTTGTATATCATGCACATAGGAGATGTTATGTCCCAAAATGATGAGCTACATTCTTCGTGGAGGAAAAAAAAATCCAATTTTTATTAATTTAAACCAAACTGCTATTCTGGCAAAATAATGAAAGGAAATAGAAGATGTCACAAGTAGACGTTTAAATGACTGCTTATCATCAAACCCATTATTCAAGAAAAAACTATGAAGGCAAAATCTGTATCAGATACATTTTTGGGGCTGCATTGACTTTAATGTTTATGTAAAATGGATATGATCTGTGATCTGATTCATCAGATATAATCTAAATATTAAGAGCTAGATAGGTGTGGTGGCACACACATGCCTGTAATCCCAGCCCTCAGGAGGCTGTGGCAGAAAAATCATGAGTTCAAGATCAGCACGGAGTACATAACAAGATCCTGTTTGAAAACGAGACAAAACAAACAAGGCACCAACCAAACAACAACAGAAAAGCATGAGGTGGGGGTATAATTCAATAATCAAATACTTCCTTAGGATATGCAAGCCCTGCATTCAACAGCTAGCATCAAAATGAAGGAATGATAAGGCAATTCAGCTTATTAGAGAACTATCCATTAAGTCTGAAATACTACTTTCTCAGTTAATCCATATTCAGACTCCTTTCTCACAGAAAGGAAAGTTCATTGAAGCAACAACTTCTGGGGACAATTCATTACATGTCAGTAGTCTTCATACTTCACAGATGTATTCCATCTGAAAAACACCCAGTGTTTTCAGGGTGTCAAGGTTAGCACTCTTTCTTTTGTCTTTTTTTTTTTTTTTTTTGGAGATGAGTTTTCTCTGTGAGTCTTGGCTGTCCTGGAACTCTCTCTGTAGGGCTGGCCTTAAACTCAGAGATCTGCCTGCTTCTGCCTTCCAAGTGCTAGGATTAAAGGCGTGTGTGACCACCACTTGGTTTAAAGTTAATACTCTTTACCCTCTTTAATTGTATGAAACAATGCATGGTGATCTCTCAGGAATAAATTCTTCTATTAAGACAGTGGATTTTATTTTTTCTCTTGGAAATCTGAAGACTGTAGTGAATTATATCCCAAGATAGATCAGAGACGTGTCAAACATGATTCTACACTAACTTCATCAGAATTGACCAGATTATCTTGACACCTTAACTGGCTGATGACCAAGACAGTCAGTCACGGCCCTTCTTTTTCCAACTCTGTCTCTTACTGAAAACTTAAGGTTTATTCAGAGGAGGCAATAGGGGACAGCATCCCACTTTATTTAGCTACTTTAATATTGACATCCTTTCTCCACCACAATTTAAGGTTCCTTAGCAAAAAAGGCTTTTTTGAGAAGAGGTGGCTTTTGAGAAGAGGTGGCCTCAGTGAACTTAATTTGATCTTTAAGGATGCAGAAAACTACTAAAGTGGCTTTCTCTTGAAAGAGATGGTCCCCCTTAGGTTTCTTCTTTTATAAGGCTGGCCAAGCATTGGCCATATTGAGTGACTCCCAAATGAGGGGTTACTTACTTAAAGCAATAATAAGATATTTGACATTTTATGATTCACATTTCTTATTATTAAACAAAGGTTAACAAACTATGGTTTTGTCAATAAAGTTTTATTGGAATACAACTATGCTCATTGTGTTTATTTTGTCTTATAGCTACAATGGTGACAATGAACAACTGTAATGAGACTATTGGGTCATGAAAGCTAGAGAGTTCACCAACTGACCCTATATTAAAAAAGTCTGCCAATCCCTGGTAAAGAGAATTCAAAAGATATAAATCCTAGCTCGATCGATGTAGTACTGTGTACATACAGATCCTGCTGCTCAGGAGGCTGAGGTGGGAGGATCTGATGATGGAACACAAAACTACCCTAGCAACACAGTCAGACACTGCCTCAAAAACAAACACCTTCCCTAACAAAACAAACAAAACAGAAAAACTCAAAAGAAACATCCTTTTAAAAAAATCATAACAATTTTATAAGCTAAAAAGAACCACCAGATTAATTCAGGAAGCAAGACCAAAGAAGCTTTCTGTAAGGCTAAACTTTTAGTTTATGTTTTCTCTAAATCCTCTTTGTAAAGGGACAAAAAAGGAAACCTTTTAACGTACTATCCAGTTTGCTAATTGTTTCCCTTGACAAAGTCTCACTAGATAACACACCCCAGCCTCAAATTCATGATCCTCCTGCAATGGCCTCTCAAGTACTGGGATTATATGCTTATCAGCATTGGCCATCTCGACCAGCCCCTATGATATATCTAAAAACAAACAAAAAAACACCCAAACCCCACAAAGGTCTCCTAAGCATATTCATACAAAATTTCTGTTTTGATTTGGGCAACTGAAAGCCTTTATAATGTCATCTAGTGTTGATGTGGGTGTAAAATGGTAGCGCTAGGCCATGCAATGTAAATTGTTTTGCTTCATATGTGTTTAAATTTTCTCTAATAAAAACTCTGAATCCTTCAAGTTGTTTTTTGGCTGCTATTAAATAAAGGTTAAATGGTAGTGGAGATAGAGATAGAATACATTAGGAAATGTCATGTTTTATATTCCAGACTCTTCTCAAAGAAATGTGTAACCACTACAGTAAAGCTTAAGTCTTTTATCTGCTGTTTAGAAAAAGAGGCACTCTTCTGAGGCAGTATGTAAGTTCTTAGTGAGACTCAACATCGCTATTTGTGATGTTTAATATGCACATTTTTAGCTGCCAAGGAAGAATCCCTCTATTGCTGTACATTTCACTCTTATCATCCTTAACATATAGATTTATTTCTTTTTCTTCTTGTGGGCACTGGGATTGAACACAAGACTTCCCACACTAGCTGAGGTATACCCTCAGCCCAAGGTAACTTTGTTATGCTTAGTCCAAAGCTAATTATAAACTAGCTCTTATTGATTTGCAAATTGTTGCTATCCATTTAAAGCTGTGTCATATTTACAACTCAATGATTAAAAGGAAAGCACTGTGTACCTTACACTGTACAGTTCTTGATTAAGTCATGGAATTCTCTGAAGCCTAGGTCTGACCTTGTTAAACAGCCTCTAGGCCTCATTTTGCAGATGGGAGCACAGAACTTCACTGGAGATGGTAGTAGAGGGCAGGCAGAAATGCATAAGTCATAATTCCAAAGAAGAGGTAAAGGTAAAGGGGTAAAGTTAGGAACTGAGGGGCCTAACTGATTTCATGCATGTATGCCACCACACAGGTAGTCTGCCCACTGATAGGACCAGCTGAACAAAGGACTTATTTAGATGTTATAAGTGAATGCCATTCACTATAGTTATAAATAGTAAAAGTATCACATTCTCACATTCTTTTTTTCTGTATGTGTACACTCATGTGCACATGTGTTAGATATTATAGACACTCCATGATACTGACCAATGGAGCCATTCTATTCATATATCCATCAATAAATGACCATCTCTTTCACTGGCAAATAACCTGTGTTTTGGCTTTTCTACTTGTTTATTCGGCAAATATTTAGTGTTCTGACTGAGTGTCATGTATAGTTTGTCATAGGGTAAGGAGGGAAACTAAAAAAAAAATAAGCTAACATACAGCTAACCTGTCTGCTATATTTGTTACAGGTTAGCACTTGAATTGGAGAGAAACATCCATAGGTAAGTCAATACACCATGCTTTAACACCCAGAAGCTTGAACTGTTGCTTCATTCAACAGATATTTGCTGAGTGTCTATTATGTGCCAGACACTGCTCTAAGTCCTGGGAATACAGAAATGGACAAAAAAAGACAAAAGGCCTGCCTCCATGGGGCTTAATGTCTGATGTTCCTATAGACATGATTAAGACAAAGAGAACAATTCACAAGCCACCATATGAACATAAAGAGGGACATATTCTTTAGAAGAAATGCAGTTCAGAAGACTGAGTTGCTTTTATTATCACTGCAATGCAGCCAATAAATCAATAAATCATCATTCAATTATCCTGAGCAGAGAGTGGAGCTATTTCTGTAATTTTTAAAGTCTAAATTCTGAAGAAGTGAAGTAGACTTCAAGTATACTGTTACTGCCATCCTCTAAATAGCCCATCTATTGGCCTAAAATATGACTCTCTCCAAAATACATCAAACACAACATATACAGCTGCCATCTGTCCTATAGCCATAGTAGACATCCCTTTCATTCACAAGCAAAGCCAGCAAAGGGGGAAGGGGACTTGAGATAGAGAAAGGATAAATTCCACTTGTGCGATTAAAAAAAAAAACAACGGTAGACTAGTGAACCCAGTGGTTGAAAAGTGAAGATAAAAAGAAGAAAACAGTAATCTTGCTATAGAAACCAGAGAATTATGTTCCTGCTCTCCCCCTACCTTTTTTTTTTTTTTGCTTTCACACTGTACAAACTCTAGCACCCTGAACAACTCACTCTCCTGCTATTTCCAGCACTTTAAAGAAACTTTTCAACATTTCTGCTTGACACATTTTTTCAACAGGGAGGTGAAGACAATAAGTAAACAGGTAGTGAAGGGCTATTTAGAGAGCTGGTCAGTCACAGTAATAATAAAGGGGAAAACCCCCACCCGAACAGAATATCCATCCTATGCGCGGCAGCCACCGACGGCACATGACCTCTGACAAACAGTTTTCAGAGTAATTTTAATGCTACTCTGGATTTAACTTGACTAACTGGTAGCAATTGAGCACATCTTTTTTTCTTTCTTTCTTTTTTTTGTGGCAGCAGTTATCTAAAATGCTACAATAACAGCATCAAAAGTAGAATGGTGGAAGATTGGTTTTCCATTGTGCTGCTGAACTGGCATAATGCCCACTTTAAAAGCAATTCGCTGCTCATCACTGAAATCTGGCAGACACGACACTAAATGCCTTGAGGGAAAAAAAGGGACTTGAGAAGGGGGAACCCACTCCAACCACCATGCAAAGGCGGGGGGGGGGGGGGGAGAGTTCCACAGATGAGGAATCTGGGTGAGAAGAGAAAATTGCCAAATAAAAAAGTTTATAGCATTGCATGCAGACTCCCAACAGGCTGTATTTAATTTGCTAGAAGATTTTGTCTACAGGTCTACATTAGTAACAGCAGAAGAAAACAAAAGCAAAATATATATTTATGTCTGTCTATTGTTCTGATGAAGCAAAACCCAGTGAGTTCCATCAATCATATGTCAAACACATCTTTCCCGTTTTATTTACCACCAAATATAATGAGTAAATATGTGATAATAAAACTCTTCTTTTTACATGGACATATACAATTTTTCCTCCTGCTAAATACAGGTAATGATTTAGGAAGCTTTCAAAATGTCTTTTTACTGTCAATAAAACTAATTCTATTCCTATTTTCACGTGGAAAAAAAAGGCTTTACAAATGAAAATTCAAATTAAAATTCTGATTATAGTGTAGTGTGACAACACCTGTATTTATAATTTTACTGTCAGCTAGCTTGTAGTGTTTAACAATAGCTCGAAGTAGAAAAGTAATTGGAATTTGTCTGTAACATGCCAGATGACGGCACTGGGAACTTTGCTACACTACACAAACTCGGCTTGATGGCAAAATAACCTCATGGAGATTTCTACAACTCAAAGGTTGCTGGTGTGTGTGTGTAGCTGTCTCTCAGGTATGGGACCCCTTCCTGGATTGGAGGGTAAGAGTTTGTATTCGATGAGAAAACACTGCTCTGATCCTGACTCGTGCTCCAAGCCCCTTCCTTACCTACCCTTCAGTCTCTACCACAGCACAGATGCAAATTTAGGGCCTACATTTACTGAGAAAAGCAAAGACTGGGTAAATAAACAACACCAACAATATCGTGTTATTGTGGAATCAACCCAGTGAGGCATTGTACCTGTACACCCAGCAGAAGCAGGTGGGCTGGAGCGGAAAGCATCCTTGAGGACCGAAGAGCAATGAGGTGGGGCAGGATCAGATGCTGACAAAAGCAAGAGGGCAGGCTGGTAACTAGTCATGTGTCTAAGACTGCAGAGCCGGGAGCACGGGAGATGGTCACACAGTCACTGGTTGTTCAGTAACCACTGGTAAATAATGGAGGTCCCCTCACAGATGCCTAACATGTGCTATTTATCAAACGATTAAGAGAAAACTTACACAACCCACCAATAATTTTACTGAGGCAATATGGAGAAAAAAATTATTTAAAGCAGTGTTCTGCTGTCAACTTGAATCTTTCAAAACTTATAAACACATGTTTAATCTCCACACACAACTTGCCTTACTCTAGTCTACAAGTGAAAAGCCCATCTTTTTCATTATCCTAAAGACAGAAAAAAAAAGAGCCACATACAAAAGAAAAGCAGAATGACAGTGATGTTTTAGTTTACACTAGATATGGCAACACACACAAACTGTCAAAACTATGGAATGAAAAAAGCTGTTATCAAGCAACTGTCAAGAGAGTCCTCTGAGATTTGGAAATCTTGTGTTTATTGTAACTACTGCACATTACACAAAGAAAGAAACATCCCTCTCCTTGCTCTTGCTGCTAAATATCATGCAAGAGAACACAGGCTTCTCCCTTAGTATTTAGATTAATTTTTCTTCCCTGTATAATCCTGTGCTTGACAGAACTCCCCTCCTCCTAAGGTATCTACAGTGTGGTCAAGGTTCAGAGAGAAACTTGAAGTTCTATCAAACATTATTTCATTTCAAAAACCATCACCACCTCATTTCATGTTGTTAACTGGTTGTCTATCCTGTAAGAGCAGAGTCTCTTAACATCCAAATGCATAGTCTGCACCTGAATGATTTTCTGACTTAGTTCTACAAAGGGAAGCACAGGGTTGAAAAGGCATCGACACTTACAATAAAATGATTTTAATTTGCAACTCTCTTTCCATCTCCCTATTAATGGATATAACAGAGAAACCTGAATTCCTAAAGGGAAATTACCATCTAACAAGGGAAGAAATGGAAAAATGCAGGGTCAAGATCTCTTCCCATAGTGCATGATATTAGTGAGGTGTAGCTCATTTTCCCATTCCAAACTCAAGAGGCACAATGTCCCTTGTAATCTCACCCGACTCTGTACATTTTATTCCACTTGCCAGAGTGGCTTTTCACCTAAACAGAGGCAGCACCACTCCCAGTGTGACTCTTCATTCTTGTTCCAGGCCCCTCTGGCCCTGCTTAGCCAACTATATGACAATGCCTGGGTAATGGCAGCAGTTGGCCTTGGATTAACGTAAGTGAAAGCACTTTTTAGGTGTTTGCATATTTATTTTCCATACTCCCTTTACATGCAGGATGTACACTTTGTAAACAAGTGAACAGCAGAACCCTTACTGTAGCATAGCTGCCTGATGTATGGGTCAAATCAAATTAAGACACATTCTGTTAAAAAAGAAAAGCTGTTTGCAAAAGATGAGCTGACATATAGAATCAGAGTCACGATTTGGGGCCAAACAGATTGGACTAAATCTGCTTCTTGCCATTTTGCCAGCATGTTTCTTTGTATAGAGGTAGTAACTTCAGTGCTTCGATGGCACGTGTATCTTCTCAGTGATGTAGCAAAGAAGGAGTCAACAGGTTTTACATGGGTCTCAGTTCTAAATAGGTTATAATGGTTACCCAATGCTTAGAACATATTGATTTTAGGTTTCAGTAACCTGGTATGACTCAGTCCCAAACAAAATAAGTCAGTCAATTTTTAACCTGTGGTAAAAATGGCCTAACAGCAATGTCAGTTTTGTAAAAATTAAGGTGACTACCTAATAATGAAAATCTAAGTTCTTCTAAAACAGGTAAATCTTTTGTGGCTTTTAATAGGCAGCAAATTATTATTAATATTAAGTACTAACTAAGGGAAAATACTGGCATGTTTTATCCCCTGTACTTCTTATTGCTATTTTATGTTACATGACCGATTTACATTCATCTCATGCAATGAAAATCATGTTGTATGCAATTATCTCAATACCAACCAGTTCTTTGTGAATGAAATTTTATTTGAAGTGAACAGTTCAAAATTTTCCAGGATGGGCTGTAGAAATGGCTTAAAGGTTAAGAGTGCTGGCAGTTCTTCCAGAAGACCCAAGTTTGATTCCTATCATGCATATGGCAGTCTAGAACTATCTATAACTACAGTTCCAGGGGATCTGATCCTCCTCTGGCCGGCATGGGCACCAGGCATGCATGTGCTGCACAAATATACATGCAGGCAAAACGCTCATATACATAAAAAACTCCCATCCAGAGAGATGGCACAGCAGGTAGCTTGGTGACGTAAGTTTGATTCCTGGAACCCATGTAAAAAGCTAGATGTGGTGCCAGGCATCTGTAACTCTAGTACCCTCCTTTGAAATAGAATGTGGAGAAGCTGCAAATCAGCTAACCTGGTAGCAAACAGTGAGGGAGACCCTACTTCAACAAGGTAAAGGAGAGAGATGACCTCTAGAAATTGTCTTCTGGCCTGGCTTCTAATAGATGCACCATAGCATGTATATATCCCTCTTCCCCAACATTCAACAACAATGAAATTTTCCTCAGCCAAGTATAGTGGTACGTACCTATAATATCAGCATTCACGAGGTTGAAACGGTTTGTGTGTGTGTGTGTGGGGGGGAGAATGCTGCAGGTTGGAGGCCAACCTTGGGTACACAGCAAGACTCTGCCTTAAAAAACAACCTTCTCATGTACCCCCCAAAATAAAGGAAAAAACCCACCCACAACCTGGTGTAATTGTAATCATACTCACAGAAGGATTACCATATGAGGTCAACCTCTACTATACAGTGGGTTTGAAGCTGTCCTAGACTACATAGCAAGACCTTTTTTTCAAAACACCAAAAATAAAATTCCCTCACAATGTAACCAAATTTCAATGGTTTTTATGTGATAAAGAGCTATACATTGGTGAAATTATGACAACTGGTCCACTAAAGAAGTTTAGAGACATCTGTGACAAATTTGGGAGCATCACTGAGTTATTCTCAAAATTTATAAACTACTAGCATTATGCATATTGTAGTTAAGTTTAAAATGTCCTCTAGAACAAGACTGGGCTCAAATCCTGACTCTGCCATTAATTTGCTGGGTGGCCTTGGGCAGTCTCCTTAACCTCTCTGTACCTCCAGCTCCTCATTTATAACAAGGAACAATGACATTGACTTCCTAGGTCTGATGAAAGTTAAAGAAGATAAAACATGGACCACAATTAGAATAGTGCCTGGTGTTTCACAAATTTTAACTATTATTATAAACATACTCATTATTTTACAGTTTGAACCAAGGGGCTCATCTAGAATCTAAGACAAAGGAAAACATGTATAATACTACTTCCCATCAGATTTGACTTGGGAGGAATATGTGAACAAAGACCCCTACAAATCTTCTATAGAAATATTTTGAGGCCTTTGGATTTCATGAACATTAAAATGATAATAGAAACAGCCTACACTAAATACACATATTTAGCTCTGCAAATGCCTAAATCTTCACTAAAATTATAGTAAGGGATTTTTCTTGCTGTTGTTTTTGAGACAGGGTTTCTCTGTGTAACAATCCTGGCTGTCCTGGAACTCGTTTTGTAGACCAGGATGGCCTCAAACTCAGAGATCTGCCTGCCTCTGCCTCCCAAGTGGTGGAATTACATGTGTGCACTACCACCGCCCGACTTAATAGTAAGGGATTTTTAAAGGCACAATAAACTCAAAACAGGAGTGGGAATACCAACAGCAAAACCCAGTAGAAGGATGTATGGTAATTTATATAGTGGATCCCACCAGATTTTGAAGCTTGCAGAAGAGATAGCTGGAAGGAGGCTTATCTTATGCCACAAATTCCCAGGGCTTATGGAGTAGTAAAGATTGGTTGTAAGCATGATGAAAGCCAGACCCTGGATGTCCACTTCCACACTGAACCAAGGGACCATTAGGCACACTGTGTCAAGACTGTATTTGAAAGCCTAAGCTGGCCCTCACCTCCATTGCATTCCTCCAATGCCAGTAACAGGCTATTCTTCTCTGGTGAATTTGACCAGCGCATGAAAAAAAGACCTCAAGTTACTGAAAGATTACATCATGATGTATATCAGGAACAAGCAAAGCTTGTTATAAATAAAAGGCACTGAGTTCATTGGCTGTGGTGATTCATGTTTGTAATCCTATCACTTGATGACAGGCAGGAGGATCAAGAATTTAAGGCTAACCTTGGCTACACATTTGAGTTTGAGGCCTGCCTGACCTACATGGAACCCTGTTTCAAAAAACAAAAGTAAATAGGTATGGTGTTGTAAAAGGCTATAATCTCAGTGTTTAGGAGGTGGGGACAGGAAGATCAGGAGTTCAAGGCCAGTCTGGGTTACAAGAGATGTTATTTCAAAACAAAAAGCCCAACCAACCAACCAACCAACCAACCAACCAACCAACCAACCAACCAACCCAACCAACCAACCCACCCACCAACCAACCCACCAACCCACCAACCCACCAAACAAGCAACCAATATTATTATACAAAAATAAAAAGCCTAACTGGATGATAGAATACTGGCCTAGCATTCAAAAGTTCTTGAGTTTGATCCTTAACACTACAAAATAAAAAAGTTAAAAAAAAATTCTAATTATTATAGAAATTGTGGTGAGGAAATGAGGAAAGGTTTGGGAAAACTTCCCAGAACTATAAGGCTCAATTTTCGAAATTGGAAAGTCTATCAGGTAGGCAGTACCACAGAGGAAAACTGTCTATGACAAAGACACACTGCTATGAATGTCCATGCACTGGGTGCAAAGGAAATTCTACAATTTTTTTATGAAAACCAAGTAACCAACCAACCAACATAATGCAAAAAAATTACAAATTTGAACATTAGGACTTAGAAAGGCTTTCAAATTCTCAGTAGCAATATTGAAAAAAAAAAGATAGAACCATATTTCAAAATTATGAAAACAAACAAAACAAAAATCCTAACCTACAAAGCTGTATCTAACTACTGAATAGGCATCAGAGTGGATTAAAGACAATTCAAGACAAAGTTCCCCAAACTTTATTTGCCATGTATTCTTTTTCAGGGAGCTACTGAAAACATCCTTTACCAATCTCCAAAAGAAAGCAAACAAAAATAACACAGAATCTAGAATACAAGGCCCTCAAAATAAGTGCTGCACGAAGGCAATGCCTAGACAGTGGTACTAGATCTCCAAGTGAACAGCTGGGTATCAGGCCATGAAGGCGATTAGCCCAGAAGTACCAGCTATGTGTGAACTAGACTAAGGGCAAGCTTAGAAAGGGTAGGAAAGATTTGGTATATGTCCATACTGGTTACTAACCTACCAGAACTGGGCCATACCTGAATGAGGAAGATAAGTCTGAGCATCTAAGTCCTGCAGGGTACAGATAGGTGGAAATGACTGCACAATGCATTTTGTGTCTGTTAGAGATAAAGAGGGAAATATCAAAAAGAACAGCAGCAGGATTTATAGGTGGTCATTTTTGAAAATAGGAAAAAGATTTTTTTCTAAGCAGCCATACTCAACTTTTATTGCAATTTTTTTTCATACAATAAATTCTGATGACAGTTTGCCCTCCCGCAACTCCCCTTAAGTCATTCCCATCTCCCCACCCACCCATCTCCACTTCTTTTCTTTCTAAGTTAGTCATTTGTTTATATATTCATTTAGGTAATGAGTCAGGGTCTCATGTATTCTAGGGAGCCATCCCATTTACTATGTAGCCAAGGATGACCTTGAATTTATGATTATCTGGGAGTACCCCCTGCTCTCTAAAGTTGGGATTACAGGTGGGCATCCTGGCATAGTTTTGGTGGAGCTAAGGATTTAACTCAGGGCTTTTTGTATGCTAGGTCAGCTCAGGGGCTGAAGAGATGGCTCAGTGGTTTAGAGCACTGGATGTTCTTCCAGAGGTCCTGAGTTCCATTCCCAGCAACCACATGGTGGCTCAAACCACCTGTAATGAAATCTGGTGCCCTCTTCTGGCATGCAGACATACATGCAGGCAGAACACTGTGTACGTAATAAATAAATTAAAAAAAAATCAATCAACCAAGTCTCCTACACATCCCTCATCCCCTTTCAGAGGTAATCATTTTTCCCCATTTCTGTGTTTTGTTTCAGGAGTACTTAGAAAGCTTTATTAGCATTTAAAAATGATAAGAATATCTTAGCTATCTAACACTTGAGGTCACTGAATTTGTGGAGAAAAATGGAGTTTATTAGGTGAACTATAAGAACTTGTGAAGGGACACTTTCAGTCCAGGTTCTTCTGGCTTACAAAATCTTCACTGAAAAGTCAGGTATTATTATGATGGGCATGCCTTTATATATGACTTGGTCTTTCACTTTCGTAGCTTTCAATATCCTTTCTTTGCTCTGTTTGATTATTATGTGATATGGGGAGTTTCTTTTCTGGTCCTCTTTTGTTGTTTTGTATGCCTCTTGTACCTCGACAGGCATCTCTTTCCTTCGATTTGGTAAGTTTTCTTCTATAATTTTCTTGAAAATATTTTCTGTGCTTTCTATCCCTATGGTTCATAGGTCTGGTCTTTTCATACTGTCCCAGAGTTCCTGCATGTCCCATTGTTAATTTTTTTTTAGATTTAATATTTTCTTTGGCTGAGTGCTCCAATTCCTTTACTTTGTCCTCAAGACCTAATATTCTCTATTCCACTTGCTATAGTGTATTGTTGATGGCGTCCTCTGCTTTTTGTTTGACTTCCTGAGGTTTCCACTTTGTGTTTATTCAGCTTTTCTTTGTTTGCTATTAAATTCTAACTTCATCTCTTGAATATTTTTCAGTATTTCATTCAACTGTTTGTGTCTTTGCAGTCTCCATTTAGGCATTTATTTATATCCTCTTGGAGGTCCTTGAACATAGTTAGAGTTGCTATTTTGAAAGCACTGTCTTGTGCATCAGCTAAGTTGCTTTCCCCAGGAGACATTATGGTAGAGGAGACATATTTTCTTGGTCATTTATTTTTTTTTTTTATTTTTATTTTTTGGTTTTTTGAGACAGGGTTTCTCTGTGTAGCTTTGTGCCTTTCCTGGAACTCGCTTTGTACACCAGGCTGGCCTTGAACTCACAGAGATCCGCCTGGCTCTGCCTCCCGAGTGCTGGGATTAAAGGCGTGCGCCACCACTGCCCGGCTTTTCTTGGTTATTAATGTTGTATTTTTGTGGCGGGACCTACACACCTGGAGTTATGGAGTTGGCGGTGTTTTTTTCTTTTGCTATGGATATCTGGTCTCGCTTTGGTTGAGTATTTGGATCTTGTTTGTTGTTACTCGAACTTGTCAGGTTGTGGATCAGCTGAATGGTGTTTGGAGTTTGATCTTGGGGCCACTCTGTGTAGTCTCAGGTCAGCTAGGGGTAGATACAACTTCTGGGCTCAAGAGCAGACTTTCTTTTTTTTAATTATTTATTTTTATTTAATGGTCATTGCTGTTCTGCCTGCCTGTATGTCTGTGTGAGGGTAGCCCTGGAACTGGAGTGACAGACAGGTGTGAGCTGCCATGTGGGCACTGGAAATTGAACCTAGGAACTCTACAAGAGCAGTCAGTGTTCTTGCCTGCTAAGCCATCTCTCCAGCCCCAAGAGCAGACTTTCTGTATGTTTAGAAGATTCCCACTGTTGATCTTCAGAAATCTGTGGAGGGCTTACCAGGTTCTACATGTGGTTTCTGGGTGGGAGGAGCTAAGGTCATGGTGACAGAGGCTATGGTCACAGTGGCAGTGCTTTGCAGAAGTAGGGTACAGGATGCCATACAGTCTTTAGATGGAGGTGGGTGGAGGCCTGGCTTGGGGTCCCTATCTGGTGTCAAGGACCTAGGACACTATGAGGTCCGACAGCATTTTGGGTAGCAGCCTGGTTCTGGGGGTGGAGTAAGAGTCCCCCTGGGACTGAGGTTGTAGAGTGGGTTGGGTGGCTGGAAGGCAGGCAGGAAGACTGGTTCTGGGGGAGGGGCTCCCTGACCAGGGCTGAGGTTAAAGGACTCCATGCAGTTCTGAAATAGCAGGGGAGGTGGGGTGGCTAGAAGGCAGTCCAGTTGACTGTCTCAGGTGGCCCCTACCTGGGGTTCAGCAATTGCATTCTTGGAACACTCCCCAATTTCAGCTTACTTTGAGGCCACACTGCCCTTCCAAATGGTCAAGGGATGTTCTTCTGGCAGTTGGACATCGTCACAGTCTAATTATTAAAACTCTCAGGTCCCATCAGTCTTACATATGCTAGGCAAGTGCTTTACCACTAAGCTACATCACTAGATTCTCAGGGTTTTTTTAAAGTTAAAATTAAAAACAGAATTGCAGAGTAAAGCAATTATACTGGAACACATTTATCATAATATTTAAAGAGCTTAAGTGTAGTATAGTAATGTACGTTCTTATTAAGGCATTGCAGATAAAATGTAGTACTGTGGCAAGTGAAGTTTCAAAGCAATGATGAATACATGTGGTATTTCAGTTATCTGCAACAACTGTAATGTGAGCTGAAAATGTCCTTGATTCTACTGGTGACTAAGTCACAGATATTTTGAGGCCTCCATTCATATTTGAAGAGAGTGCTAAATAACAGTCAGAAGATCAATGAAAATACAGGCACATTTCATTTCTCCCACTCCTGATGATGGACTCTTTAGGTCTAGAGTTGCAGTTCCCCAAGTGTGGGTGTGGGAGGGACCGCCTGGGAGACTCTGAGTCCCAGTAAGGGGTTTTCCAGGATAAAAATGTTTTCACAAAGTATCCTAAGACATTACTAGCTTCTTGGCCCTCATTCTCTCATGGGTCTACAGTGAAATTTCCAGAAGCTTCCATGATGTGTGCTGCTGCCATAAACTGAATGCAAAAGCAGAGATGAGACATTAGCTGCTTTCTGTTAAGCCAGAAAGTTAAATGGTTTACAAAGATCTAAAATGACATTTATCTTTTACTCCTCTGTTTTGCAAACCATATATATCCATGTATGAATGTAATAAGTTTACTATGTTAAAGTAGATTTAATAAATAAAACTCTGTGCCACAGATACATAATACAACTGATTTTCTGTAGTATTAAATATGCAAAGACCAAAAGGCTATTTTCCTTGTGGCCAGAAAAACATTGTTGCTGCATTTACTGTTACTAGTTTTCTTTGAATTGACAAAACACTATCTATGTTTTCCTTAGCACCAGCTAAGGTCCACAAGCTCTCTTTACCAACTCACTCTACACTTCTACCTTATTAGCCAAAAATGTCAACCTACTGACATTTCAGACTGGAATATATATATTTAAGTTCAGGTTCTTGTTAAACACAGGGTCATACTCTATAGCCCATGGCTGACATGGAAATCATTCATTAATTCACCCCTGCTGTATTCAAACTTAGGACATTCTTCCTGCCTCAGTCTCCAAAGTGTTGGGATTATAGGTGTGAGCCAGCTCAGTGATTCCTTACTGTGTGCCCATTATGGGCTTTGACAAAGAACTAGGAACTATGTCTCAAGTCTTTATTAAACTTTCCCTTGGAGACAAAAAATCATCCTGGTGGAGAACCAATGTCCTCCACATACTCACAGAATTACCATCTGTTACAAAGGCCCAGTTTTCATGTGTGTCCAATAAATATTAGGACACCTTAGGGGGAGAATTTTTCCTGTCATGAAAATGAGAGTGATTACTTTTCACAAATGAGATACCTACTCTTGGAGGATTAATGAGAAAAGAGAAAATCAAAATGGAGATGCACTGTGAGATACTCAAGATAAACTGGGCCCAGGAAAACCCATTCAAGCTCTCAATTCATGATGTCTTGCTTGCTCTAAAAATGGGATGGGCACTGCCAGAAGAGGGAATGGTAATGAAAGAAGCTGAACAAGATGGTTTTCTTTTGGTCACTGACAGAAGCCAATATAATGCAGAGTCACTCAAGAAAGATGGAAACTTCCAGGGAAGACTCCTGACTAAGTGAAGTCATGAAGAAAGCAAATGTGAGTAACGAGGAGAAAATTACTTGCATTGAGTAGACAAGTCTGGAGAGGGAGTAGGCCATTGTAGGCTTTATCCTTGGATACCTCCAAGGAGGAGGAGGATCCACTAGAGATGCACAATGACAAAGGTCAAGAAAAAAACCCTGAGGGGGCTGGAGAGACGGCTCAGTGGTAAAGAGCATTTGCTGCTCTTACAGAGCACCCAGCTCAATTTCTAGCATCCACATGGGTGCTCACAACCATTAGTAACCTCACTTCCAGGGGATCTGATGTTCTCTTCAGGCTTCTGTTGGCACCTGGGCATGCACATGGTGCACAGACATACATGCAGGGAACACACACACACACACACACACACACACACACACACAACACACACACACACACACACACACACACACAAAATTTTTAAAAAGGACCCAGAATACAAAAGTGAGTTGCTTTTATATGGATGGATACAGCTCAAAGCTGGTGGGGACAAGCCAGTTAGAAAACTCAGAGTAAGTCCCTTAATAGTATCACATGTTTTTACCAGATATGCCAACAGACATTATCTACTTGCTCTCTGGTGGAAATAGAAGCGTCTTTGTTTACTAAGGCTCCTTTTCCACCACCCAGGGCATAAAAGAATGACAAGAAAAACAGATGAAGAACTTGATACCCTGTCAACTACATCAGCTAATTATCACCAAGCAAGCTGTCAATCCTGCAAGCCTGCTGACTTTTGTAGATTCCTTGGCTTCTCAGAAAAAGTTCTTTACAAAATTCTCTCACTTTGTCAGAACCAATGAGAAAGATTTATCAGGGCCTGGGTTATACAAGAGCAAGCTGCAAACTTGTTGCAGCCAGGTAGGTAGAAACCATTTTCTGACCGTTGGACTCCTTCCCTATCCATATAGTGAGTCCCTACCAATTAGTTTGTAAAGTGATGCTGCTGGTCTTTGCCAGGGATTCAGAATTGGTTTGCAGAAAAAAAGAGATCCTTTTTTAGCTCAGGTTTCTGGTTCTCGGAACTACAGGACAAGCATTCGGAGCATACTGTGGCTATGATCTAGCTTCCACAAAAGAGAAAGGGAATAAGATGAGGTACATTCGAGAAAGTGACGTGGGAGACAGAGACAAAGCCAGGTGGTTGTCCAGGCCCTTCATTCCAAGAATCTCTGGACTCTTCTTTTTCATTTTATTTTATGTGCATTGGTGTTTCACATGCATGTCTGTGTGAGGGTGTTGGATCCCCTGGAACTGGAGTTACAGACAGTTGTGAGCTGCCATGTGGGTGCTGGAAATTGAACCTGGGTCCTCTGAAAGAGCAGCCAGTGCTCTTGACTGCTGAACCATCTCTCCAGCCCTGAACTCTTCTTTTTGGTAATAATCGTTGCTCTTTTCTTCTTCTTCTTTTTAAAGACATGCCTCACTACATAGTCCAGGCAAATCTTCCTACCTCAGTTTTCTGAGTGCCAGGGTTACACGTTTTTGTTTTGCTTTTTGAATTTAATTGAATTTTAAGAACAGTTTGTGCCCTATGTGATTCCAATTTCAGTGTGTGTGACTGGACCCTTTTGTAATTCTGATGAACAAGCAGGAGATGGACACCCCTGTGCTTCATTCCCTGGCACCCAAGTACATGACAGTCTATGTTGTAAGTGTTTCAGGCACCACTGGCTGCACAGGATCCAGAACAAACAGATGCCCCTAACTATGGGACATTCAACAACAGAGAGGGCTCAAGATTGAACAGACTCCTAACATTCTTCATATGGCCATCCTTTTCAAGTGGAACTTCTATGACTTGGGTCCTCTGGAAAAGCAGCAAGTACTCCTAACCACTGAGCCATATTCCCAGACTCTCTTGTATTTTTACCCCAAGCCTTGGACAATGGCTTTTATGAGCTGGTTCACTCCAGTGCCGAGGGGCATAGACGTTGTTTTTGTACAGGTAGGTGTTAATGAAATCAAACTGGTTTGTAGCTAAGTTAATCTGCTGAAAATGTATGGGCAAAAAATTAACACAAGTTAAAATAATATGCAAATATTAAAAAGCTCTGGTTTTTTAATCCATATCCATATCTACTTAAGTATGTATCTTTTGTGTATGTCTACCAGATGCCTTAAAACACAAAACTACACTAGTGTTCTAATTACTTATATACTTACAATTAATTACATAAGTATCAAGAATCTTAGTAAAACATCAAATGGTAGGTTATTGTTAGTATGGAATGTTCCCCAAAGGCACATGTGCTGTTATACAGGTTTAGCCCTCAGCTTGGTGCAATTGGGACTTAGTAAAACCCAAGAGGTGGAACCTAGTGTAAGTTCTTTTTTTTTTTTTTTTGAGACACATTCTCTATATAGCCCTGGGTGTCCCAGAACTCACCATATAGACCAGGTTGGCCTCGAACTCACAGAGATCTGCCTGCTTCTGCCTCCTGAGTGCTGGGATTAAAGGCATGCGCCACCACAGCCGGCTTAGCATAATAACATCTTGATTAGTAAGAGGGAGTGGTGTGCTTTTCAAAGTGCCTGTAGGACTTCAGCCCCTTCTTTTTTTTTTTTTGGTGAGCAGGATCTCATGTAGCCCAGGCTGGCTTGAAACTCACTATGTAGTTGAGGATAAGCTGCTTATTTTTGATCTCTGTCTCCATCACTTGCATACTGGCATTATAGATACGTGCCATCATGCTGGTCTATACAGTGCTGGGATTGATCAAACCCATGGCTTTGTTAAGCATGCTAGGAAAGCACTCTGACTGAGTTATATCCATAGCCCCTTCTCCCCATGTTTTTCTTTTCTACATTCCAGCCAGGAGGCAAGTAAGTGGCTTGGCTTTGCCACCCACTCCACCATGCTGTCCTGTTCTGTCACAGGCTCTGAAACAAACTGGCCAACATGCTATAGATTGAAATTCTAAACCTATGAGTCAAGATAAACCTCTTCCAAGTTGACGTATCTCAGATGCAAAGCTGACTAATTTACTTAGGAAAAAAATAAGTTCAGAGAACAGAACAGCATAACATGGTGGTTTCCTTTTTCTCTGTGTACATATATGCATACTATCATTAGAAGTGCATGGGTCTGCCTATTTTCTCATCTCTGATTTCAACACACTTTGCTGCAAGTGGTGGACAAAGCATTCTGCTACCTTTACAGAAGTAAAGGCCCCTCTATTTTTAAAAAATATTTTTGTTTTTATATGTATGAAGTGTTTGCCTGAATGTATGTATGTATGTATGTATGTATTGCAACATGTGCCTATTTGGTGCCCTTGGAGGTCCAAAGGTAGCATGTGATCCCCTGGAGTTGGAAGTACAGATGGTTGTGAGCTGCCATGTTAATTCTGGAAACTGAACCCAGATGTTCTGAAAGAGCAACCAGTGCTCTTAACCTCTGAGCCATATCTCCAGCTTCAAGCATCCCTCTTCTACATAGGACCCTTTCCACCATTACATTATGAATTCTTAGACACGGACACTATCTTATTTGTCTCTTAGAATAAAATATGGAGTAGAGAAGATATTTAATAATATTTAATTGTCTTAGGGTTTCTATTGCTATGAAGAGACACCATGACCATGGCAATGCTTATAAAGGAAAAACATTTAATTGGGGTGGCTTACATTTTCTGAGATTTAGTCCATTATCACCATGGTGGGACACGGCAGTGTGCAAGCAGACATGGTGCTGGAGCTGAAAGTCCTACATCTTGATAGGCAGGCAACAGGAAGTGGTCTGAGACACTGAACGTGGCTTGAGCATTTATGAGACCTTAAAGCCCGCCTCCACAGTGACATACTTCCTCCAACAAGGCCATACCTCCTAATAGTGCTATTCCCTTTGGGGGCCATTTTCTTCCAAACCAACACAGAGAAGATGCTTAATACATATTTTATGAAATTAAATAAAGGGATAACCACAGAGTGAATGCAGATTCAAAAGTGCCACATTGCTAATGTCCGGAAAAGAAAAAAATGTAGTCAATCCCAGAGAGAAAGAGTTTACTAACAGATTCTTCTTACATCCCAAACTTAATTTGATGATGTATATTGAATATCACACTTTACCTTTTATTGTTAATTTAATTTCTACATAGTAAAATCCAATTTACTTGGAATAAATGCAGAGAACTGGGCATTTTGTTTCAATCAGCAAGATGGCTACTAAGCTGCTATGGTTTGGATATTCATGATAGAATGAGAGGTGGTGGGATAGTAAAGAGGTGTGTGTGTGTGTGTTATGGAGGCAGTGTGCTCTTTCCACTGTTGTAGGACAAGGTCTTCATTCTTGTGGAACTTGATTGTAAGAAGCTTACTATTCTAGTTTGCTTTTCTGTTGATGTGATAAACACTATGACAAAAAACAACTTGGGGAAGGAAAAGGTTTCATTGGCTTTTACTTCCATCACTGAGGGAAGTCAGGACAGGAACCCAAGAAGTAACTGAAGTAGTAACCATAGAGGAATGCTACTTACTGGCTTTTCTCTTTCTAAAGTTCTGGGACACCTGTCCAGGGATGGTAGTGCCCACATTATTCACCAATCAAGAGGGTTCCTCATAGACATAGCCACAAGCCAATCTGATCTGGGCAATCCGCTAATTGAGACTCCCTCCTAGGTGACCCTGAGTCATATCAATTTGACAATAGAAACAAATCAGCCTAGACACCCTTCATGTTCTCTTTTCTGTATATAATCACTCACCCTTCAGCCTTTTTACAATATCCTGAGGCCTCTGCTAGAAGCCAATCAGATGCTGGTTATGCTCTTAGACTTCCCATTATTCTTTATCTATCACTCAGCCTTAGGCATTCATTTACTGTAACAGAAAATGTATCAAGAGAGTTAAGCCAGGTATGGTGGTGATGGCCTTAAAGGGTTGCTTGACCCCCAGAGGGTCATGACCCACAGGTTGAGAACCATTGCTACATGCCGCTGCCTTGCTAGCATATCCATTCCTTCACTGGCGTTAAAGCCTACTTCTTTGGGATTCCAACATATATTGAAAATGAGCTGAGACATACAGCTTTGTGAACTGTGCAACTACTGGATTCTTGGATTTTCCATTTACAGCTAGCCATTGTTGGATTAGCTGGACTGCATCATCCTGCAAGTCATTCCAATAAATTCCCTTTAGCAGCCTGAGTGCTGGGATTACAAGTGCAAGCAACCACGTCTAGTTTATACAATCACTTTTGTGAGCCATAGTATTCTATCATTATGAATACCTATGACTATGGAACAATGAAACTTTCTAGGTAGAGTGTCTCTCTCCTCTCCTTCTCTTCCATCCAAAGGATTAGGCCTTGCAATGCTGTCTAGTCTCAGAACTATCTGAGTAGTTTATATAAAATGAGAAGACCAGTCCTGAACCTAAATGCAGGATTTTATATTTTAAATTATTTTTAGTGGGCAAGGTCTATATATGTTGCCCAGGAGGCTTAAACTCATGGACCCAAGTGATTCTCTTGCCTCAGCCTCCTGAATTTATAGTGCATACCTAGCTCAGAATTTTAAATGTATGCACAAAAGAACTGAAAAAACAGGATAAAGTGGACAGGTAAAAGTGGTAACTGTGATTGGAGTTTAACTGTTGAGAATTTTATTCTGCAGAGAAAAGAAAACTAGATACCGGGCAACTGTGCTGAGCAGCTCTAATGGGATGCCTGTTACCTGGCGTAGTTCATAGTAAAAGGGTCCTATCTAACTCATTCCAAGCACAGCCAGTAGTGTCCAGGTCAACAATGCACTTCCTGTGGAGAGCTGTTAATATCAACCCTTCATAGTGTGACCTGCATGCATCTATGCAGTCTTAGAAAAGGAAACTTGAGTGTGACATAAACAACAAAAGCACTATAACCCCTTAATGGTCAGCACACAAATCATTAGTCAGGTATCTATGTACAATGAGACTAGGCCATTAAGGATTTGACATTTCAAGAAGGGGTGTATGAGAGAGCTGGGGGTAGAGGATGCCCATTATAGTTTGCTCTATATGCTTCCCTATTGTTTGGATCTTCTATCAAAAACACACACTGATACAGTATTTGTACCTAAAATAGTTTCAAATGTTTGATTTTTAAATGGAAATAAACACTTCTCATTCTATGAAAGTTCTTAGGCAGCTGGACCATATCACTCATGATTGTCCCAGATTTACTCCATTAGAGCTGTTCTCAATGACAATGAAACTAAAAAAGGTCACTCCATTAATCACGACATTTAGAGTACAAGAAAAGGA